>NC_133901.1:43307417-48375123 GCF_964199755.1 Larus michahellis | reverse complement strand
CTGATGGTCCTGCTGCTTTAACAAGTACTGTCATTTGTCACTGTCTTGACATACACATTTCTGCATGAGGGACACAAAGAGAAAGAAGGCATTAGCATCTTTCATGCAGGAAGAGCATTGTTGTTTTTTGCACGTTGGGAAGCATAAATCTTGGTTTTGCCACTAAGCAAAACTATTCCTGTTAATTCAGCAGCCATCATTTAAATGAGAGATCTGAGAAATGGGCTTCACGTGCTTTTTGTGAAGCATCTTTTATTAACCTCTGTTTTCACGGTGATATGTGTTTATAGTGCAAAGTAATAATATTGCTGAAACTTCAGGAAATATTCTTTGTAGTTACTGCTAGGATTCCTCATGTGTGAAAGGCAGAGGCTGTGGACGTAGAATCACCTGTGGAGGTTGCTACTACTTGGAGGGGTTCTTTCCTCTCTTGTGGCTACTTATAGAAGGTTAGTATTTCATGACCTTCGTTACTGTGGTGGTGGGTCCTTATCTATCCATGCATTTTTATTTTATTTAAAAAAACAATGGGAAAAAAGCATTTTAAGTAAACTAAATCTAACTTAAATTTTTTAGGGGAATTAAGTGTATTCTGTGACACAAGGTGTTAAGCTTCAGGGATGCTGACAGCAGTGAGGAGATCTGAGTTAAAATAGATTAAATGGGATCGAGATGCCTGGCCTTGCTCTGATTCACTGATAAAGCTTCTTATGAGATACTGAGTTTAGTATATTTTATTTTAAAACCTAACTTTAAACTGAGGAGAAAGGGACACTAAGACCTTCCTTGACACCCTCTGTCAGTAGGACCACAAACTGCATTTGGTACTGAAGCCCTTTCAATAAGACTGTCTAATATAACACACAAATTACATGTCAAATGATGGAGCTACATCTGTACAGCCTTTCTCTTGCTGAGGTTGTGTCATTCCATGCCTCTTGTCCAGAAACTGTGATTTTTAAGGCTCCACATATATTTGGAAAACTTTTATTTTGATTTGATGCTTTCTCAATTTATACAGAAGGCGTACTCATAGACTGGAAAAGGCTGAGAACAGAAAAAAAAAATAGTAACAAAAGAAAGACAGAAATGCATAAAATATCAAGTGAAATGGAGAAAGGAAAGTGAGGCAACTGGGAAGGTGAGATTAAGCCATTGTTTTCTCTGAAGGTAATATAGGTCAGGCAACTAAACATGGGGAAAAAATCACTAAGAACACCCCTCCAACTGTATGCATAATTACATATTATAAACACAAGTAAATACAAATGAAGCTAAAGATGCTGAGGTGCCTTACTACTACTTCCCCTGCTTCCCCCCAGCCCTGTACCTTGTCAGTAATATTACTGTGCTTCTCTGGATTTGACTTACGGTGCATGCAGTGGTGAATGACCAAGGTTTAAACATTCATTCAATATTAGCATGTATAAGAAATGTAGGATACTTTCATTAATTGGATTAGGGTTATATGTGTTTCATTTAAAAGCTGCAGTGATCACTAATGGAATGACCTTGAAGTCATTATCTGTTAAGAAGCAGGAGAAAAGATTGTTCTTCATGTTCAGTTGTATTTGTCATTACCTGTGAATATAATTTTCAGATAAAATATAGTTCCAGCTCTCTAACTACCTACTTTTTTTTCCTTTTCCCTTTTTTTTTTTTTTTTTTTTAAGCTAAGGTTGCCTGGTCTGAGTTCTTTCAGCTATCATTTTATTTTGTCACACTGACTCTAAAAAGTGCATTTTTTGGCCATCTTGATTTGTAAGCTGTGGTTTTTAAACCAAGAACACTAAATACTGTTCGTTATTTACTTTTTTTCCTTTTGAGTCCTCCTTTTAAAATTTTCATGTCGTAGCCTTTTCAAAGACAATGTAGCCAGGAAGGCTACGTGTATTTCAGATACCATAGTGTTGCTCAGAGATCCACCAGTTGGTGTTACAAAACTATGTTGTGCTGTACCTACCAGGTGGTTCAGAGCCCCATTCCTTTGAATTTTGTACTTTATCTAAACAAGTATGTAGCAAATGAGTGTTGTCACTAGGTCACTAAGTTTTTCAGTCTTGTTCCCCCCTTGCACCTCCTGACATGTAGATCTTTTTGCTATTGAGAGACCAAACTAGTTGCTGTGATTCATATAATCATTTTATTTGTCTACGGCTGTTGAGATCGCCGCGCAGCATATGCAGAAATGCATGTACACAGAAGAAAAAAAAATATTAAACAAATTTACAGATTTAGTTTAGTAATAGAAGTTGTTTCTTCACTTCTCAGAAAGTTTTTCTTCAACAAGGATCAGCAATAACATTGTATGACTCAGGTGATTAGATGCAGAGCACAACATTGACTTCTGATGAAAAAGACGGAAGTAGTACATCTGTAGATTTCAGGGTAAAGAAACAGTTTCTTGAACAGCAATTGTAATACCTAATATCTGGATAAATCCTCAGGCCTAGCAAAGTCTCATCTGGACAGCTTTTTTCTTCTGATTGAATCAAGAGCATCTTTGGATTGACTTTAATTTTATTACTCAGTACCATGACCAAACCCAACCCTGCTAAGTCAGGAAGAAGCAGATGGGAACAGCTTCAGATTCTTTGGGATAATAATGGGGCTTTCTAAGAGCTGAGGACTGAAATATAGTAGTGCTTTTGCATGTGTTGTATCTCGTTAGGTCAGAGCTTTTATCTGTCTCATAATGTATTAGGTATTAATAACAAATACAGGAGGTTTGGTTATTTAAAAAAAAAAAAAACAAAACAACAAAACCAAACAAAGTCCTGGATATCTACTGCAGCTTGGTGGTAAGAGTAGCTTATTTAGAAGACTTTGCAGGTGCATTGCATCAGTTTACCAAAGCAAAAGGCAATAAATGTGGCCAGCTGGTAACTATTTAGAAAAGGAAGGAAGAAACATGCTCTTTTTTGATGGAAGAAGAATTGGGTGACTGACGAGGAAGCGCTTTCTGGGCATGTTTTCATACTGAATGGTAGCACCAAACCTGCTTAATTTAAAAAAAACCAACCATACAACATTTATTGTTCTGGTAGGTTTTCATTAAGATCGTAGAAAATCCAGGAGAGTGTACCTTGAGTGAGCCTTCCTTTTTTTCGTATCATACTTGTTTTCAGTTCTCATTTAATATTTAAATTTCCCCTCTGTCACTGTACCAACTGGGCATTAATTACTGGTATTTGTGAAAGAGGGAGAGATAGATGAAATATTTTGAAATATTTCAGGTGAGTCATCTGATCTAATTTGGAAAGGTTTCTGTGAGGAAAGAACAGCTTTTGATTTATAAGGGAAGGTTGTCTGTTATCAAGATATACATGTTGGAATTTATTATCAAGAATCTGCTTTTAATTTTAGAGATTGTTTACCTAAACTACTATATGTCAGAGCTCGGGACAGATTTCTGCTTAGCATTTAATTTTAGATACTTGCCATAGTGGACAGTAAAAAATGGGTCCCCAGAATTCGTGGCATCATTATGAATCTTACCTTCTGGCAGCCCCTGCCCGCAGTTTGTCTTTGAAATCTCCTTGGTGCTTGTTAACCCTGCTCTGACATGTAAGAGCTCCCATTTATTTATTGGACTTTGCCCATTTATGAAAAAGTACAGGAATTATTAATGGTTTAGTATCTATTAATGCATTACTTGGGTGGAATTCAAATTCCAATATTTATGGTAAACCCCTTTATAATGAAATGAGCATAGGAACAGGAAGGCTGATTCTTGAAGTTAAGTGTCTTTTGCTATAAGAACAATTGTCTGTAATACATGGTCTTACCAGCTTTGTATTTATAGCCATAAATAAGAAATAAGCACTTTATGTACGAAGGGAAATGATTAAGAATATTTGTGTAGATGATAAAGAATAAATAACCTGATTCAATGAACTATTTATTGGGTACACTGTTGTGGACTCTGCTTTTCTGTAGAAAGCTGATACTGCTCTCCATCCAGCAGTGATACGCCAGAACAGGCAGCAAGTACACCTTCTGCGTCAGATCTAAACATCCAAAAGCTGAATCTAACCCAGGGAAATGCAACTTTTATGTGATTTGGTTTTGATCTTAAGGGCTTTATTTTGTTCTTGCTTAGCCTGGTGTAGTGCAGGAGGAATTTATACTCTCTTGCACTGTGTAAAAACCCATTTTTTTGCTTTCTCTTGAGGGAAGTGCATGAAGCATTAGGCTTTGATTTTTATTTGTAGCATCTTTTTCTTTTTAAATTATAGTATAGAACATAATGGCAATGGGTTCAAACCAAAGGTCCATACAGCCCAATACTCTGTCTCTCACAGTGGTCAGTAGTGGAAGGGAAGAGTACAAAACTGGGGAAACCTATAATGATACTTCCTATATATTTTGAGTGATTTGCCAAGACTGGGTGAGAGAGATGCATCGGTGCATTTGAAAAACATCCTATTTATATGAGCTCTGTACAAAAACTAAAGCAGTGAGTAACTGTGGTGTACATAATAGATGTTAAACTGGGAGAGGACAGAGATAGCTGTGTGAAGCAGAGTGGGTGAACGTTGTAGAGTTTATAAATCAAGAGATGATGCAAAAAAGGGAGCAATTCTGTGTAATGTGAATAGCACTACACCTTTTGTTCATTTGGCTGAACTTTTCATGCTATGTGGAACATGCAAAAGAAGTGCTTTAAAGATAATGGCATTTCTGTATTTTTATAACTTTCTTTTTAGTAGTATTTTAATCAATGAAATGTTAATCTTGAAAATATTCATCGTCGATGCTAAGTATGAACACAATAGTAATCAAATTCCATGGCTCTTCATATAAAAGCCGAGCCCATCCATCACAAAGCATGCCCTATGGCTATATATCAATTTTAAGCATTAAAGTTACACAGTATTATCTTAGCATTAGGTTAACTGTCAAATAAAAATAAAAATTAATAAGCTGGAAAAAAGAAAGAAGAGGAGACATTCCTCATTTAAAATCCTTAACTGATCTCGCATAATTGAAATGTCTTTTAGCAGAAATGTTAGCTTTAATTCAGATAAGACTCAGTTCTCAATACCGTTTTTATGGTTGTCCAATAATTCCTGGGGTACAAAACTACCAGGTATAAATGTTGATAAAGTCTAGCCTTCTTCCTCGTATCTCACTGACAAGAACCATATGTTTGGAATTAAAGAAGATCCAGGCAAGCTTTCAACCTTGAGGTATCTGCCTCTCTGCTCAGAGAGGTTAGTGAGGTTTAAAATTCCACGCAGTCACCAGTTGTGAAACCTCTGCTGCCATTTCTGTTGCAGACCCTCAGAGATATTGTCAAGCTGGGGCATCTGGCTGCAACGTTTTTTTTAAAAAAAAAAAAAAAAAAAAAAATGTGCAGAAGAGGTGAACACTGGTTTTGGTTTACAGTTTAATAACTGTTAAAGCAACTGTGATAGTTTTGTGGTTTTTTTTTCTGGTTAAATATATGTCTAGGACTAGATGGAGTATAGCTTACTTTCACTTCCCTTCCCCCCACCCCCCTTCTTTCCTGTTCTCTAGGTACCCCAGATAAGGTATTATTCTCTGAAAGTATCAGAGCAATAGACTATTGTTGTTATGTTCTGATTTACTTGGCTTTAGTTGAATGTGATATGGGAAATATCTTTAATGTCTTATCCTGGAATTAAGCACATCTAAGGAAAGAAATTGTGCGAATTCCATCTCATACTCCATTTGAAATACTAAAAATATATATGTATTTCTTTCATCTGAGTTGTCTAATAAGAATCCAAAGCAAGGACATATTTTTAATCAGTCAAGCCTTTAATTTTTCAAACCTTGTCGGGAGGCAGCCCTGTACATCAATGTTGACTCTGCATTTTTCTAAATTTCTTGGTTTTGTTGTCACAATTATTTTGTATATAATTCCAATGTATTTGCATGGCACTTAAGTCAATGTGTAGCATTTTTTCCTGCTATTGTTTATGTTTATTTTAAATTTGGTGAGTGTGCCTTGCTCATAATGAGATTATTAGTGATAATATTGAAGTCTTCATGAAGTTTGCATGTTTCCTGTAAATTCTGAATGTCAGAATACAAAGTTCTAGTAAAGCAAGTTTAAAAAAGCTTCTTCTCTTGGTTCACTTCAACACTGAAAAAAATCCTTGTTGATAGTTCTATTTTTGCTGGTAGTCAGGTTTAAGCTATAAAATAAAAAATGCCTATGCAGAGTAAGTTAGGTTTTGATCTCCTCATTTCTGCAAAATCTTTCTTACTTAAACAGCTTTTAACATTGCAAATATATTTAAAGATATAACAGAAACAATTTTGTCCTTGCTACTAAATGGAACATACCGGTGTTGTGAATATATCGTATTCCTTTCACGGTTTCCACTATTTGTTCTGTGCTTTGTTTGGGAGAATGAGAGAAACTTGGATCTCTGTCCAGTGAGCTGATGAATAGGAATCTACAGAAATTAAAATGGCCTCTTACCATCTGTAATTTAAAATAAAAAATTGAGCAAAAACAGTTTTCTTAATGTACTGTGAGCTTGAGCAGTAAGCATTCTTGCTTCGAGCAAAAAATGAGCACCAAAAATATTTTGTCTGATGATCGTGGGGTGCAGGTGGGATAGGAGTGATATTATATTATATTGCATTGAGAAAGAATCAGGTGAAGCAGTAAGCTGGTAGTTCAGAAAGATCTATAAAATATGAATATCATTGCTAAATAAGTTATTTAACCTTGCGCTATAAATGCTTAAGATTTTGTTCTTTTCAAGTGTGATGACAAAAGACCAAAAACATTTCTAATGGAAATGTCTAATGCATTACTGACATAAATGTTCTCTCAATGTGTATATATAGAAAGAGAACAATGGGCTGCAATGTACTGCATATTCTGATAAAATTCACTTAACAGCTGAATAAGCGATCTTAAAAGCACCTGTTTCAGACCTCTACATTACATAATTATTTTGTTCACTTTTTGGCTGCTCTCAAACTTGGCTTTTTTATTGTTGTTTGTATTTCCTATGTGAATGTTTTATATTGGCAGAGGTCTTTAATAAGAGGTTTCTAACTCCCCTTGCCCAAGTATTAATTGCGTAATAGGCATAATTTGACATGATCAAAAATTGGCAAAATCCTATAAAGCAAAAGGTTGAAATAAATGGCTAATTTCCCCTGTTCTGAAAGATTGGAGCTAGGATAACTCACTATTCTGTAGCTCTGCACCAGTGAGGATAAGCAACAAGATAATGACATTTGTTGCTGATGATATTTTTTAGGTTAGTTATGACCCTTTTCTGCATATAATTAGGATAGGTGTTTAAGCAATATGACAGCACAGGAAATTAACTGTTGATGAAAATAATGCCCGTTAGTTTGAAAGAAATGGTACTGTTCACACATCTGACAATTCAAAAATAACTGTCCAATTATGGAGATTGACTTGAGTTTTGTTTCATGTGAAAAATATGAATATGCAGAAGGAGTAGAAAAAAAAAAACCTACTAAAACTTTACAGTGGAGTGGCCTTACCTGTAAAGCTGTAAAACTAATTCCAAAATTAATTATAATGTAAAATACGGTATGTCTTTTTTTCTTGATTTTAAAAAAACAATCAAACAAACAAAACCAAACAGAAACCTCCACCACTGAAGAGAGCTCCAAACTCTGTCCTGTTAAAAACATACTTATTTTCAGTCTGGAGCGGGTCGCTTCATTCTCTAAGCTTTCAATATTGTTACATTGTCTGTTGCATTGAAGAACTCATTAATGAAATTTCATACTCTTTGTACACACTTGGTAACTGTTTTCAAGTCACTCCTTTATTTTATTGTGCTAGTGTTGAAAGAGATTCATCTCCTTGGGTTTTTGATATTAAGAGATGCTACCTACCATTTTAAACTTTTCTTGTGATTCTTCTCTAAACCCTTTCAGTTTATCAGCCTTAACTGCATATGTTCTGGTTGAAAATGATATTCTCAGCTTATTCGCCCTTGGCCAGATATGAAAGATAGTTTCCTTACTCCTCAGTATTCTTATAAATATACACCCAGTCATCATCTTATCCTTTCAGTGTTGTTTTGTGTAACTGAGGAACAGCTGATTTTACCCATCCTGGCCCTCAGGTCTTCTCAGAGGTTTGGAAGGTCTCCACACAGCAGTATGTTCAATCCTGTCCTGTCCTTCTCCAAGGATGAGTTTACATTTAACAATATTATAAAATAAATCATTTGCTTTTCAAAAGGGATATTACGGAACAGGAAAGACTTCACGCAACAGCGATGATAAATGGTACGAGACGTGGAAAAACTCATGAATGGGAGCAAAAAGATTATGATAGCTTTATGTTAGAATGGGCACAAATCAGAAAATAAGATGAAAACTATTAATTTGTCTAGAAAAGATAGATACAGAGTTCTGTCTTTATAACAGCAGTAAAAAAAAAAAGAGGGGGTTCAGTTAAACAGGCACATTTGCAACTGGTAAATGAATTAATGTTTTCATTTGAAGGGTGACTAGATTATACAGTTTGGTATGGAGTGTCATCGGTATCAAGAAATAGAAAAAAATAAAAAACCTCAGAGTGTTGTTAAGATTATATGAATGATAAGAAAATCAGCTGATGGCACAAGGGTGTTTGGAAATGGTGAATAAACTTGTTTCAGAGTCTGAACCAAATTCAAATTAACATGAAATCTTAACTTCTACCTAGTCTATTCTGAAGCATTTCCTTAATGTTGCTTGACAGTGTGGGGAACTGTATGAACTGAGGGTGACGATTCTAGTGCAGTTTTGACCCATTAATATTAGGCCTATCTAACCTTGTAATGGAATATCAGCATTTAGTGTTCCTCTGTTTAGGTCTGAGCTAATTTTAGGTAAAGAAAATATTGGGTCTTGTGGAATGGGAGAAATGAATCATGAAAGCTTTTGGAGCCTTCTGAGTCATGTCAGTTCACAAAGGAATTGGGTTTTGCCAGTCTCAAAGCAGGTAACACAGCTCATTTTCTTTTCAGGAAATATTCAAAGAAGGGTTTACCAGGGACTCTTTTCGGGGGTAAAATTAGAAACATGTTTAAGTAACAAGACATAAAGTTAATGGCTAGTAATTCTTGGCTCTATACATGAGAGTGCCTCCAAATATGACAACAAAATTTATAGAACAAATGAACAAACAAATGATGTAATAGCAATTTTAGTCATGTCCTGAATCAGTCCTATTTATCTATAGTATTTAACGTGAATTCTACTTGCAATGGTGTTGTACCTGTTAGGTAGTTTCGTAAAGGCACTATGTTTTTTATATAACATTTTGTCCCTTTAGAAATTATCATGACGCATGTCAGGAGCTTTCACACTGAAAAAAATATGTCACATTAGCTTCCAAGTTTCTGATTGTCTAAATAACACAGTAACTCAACATACAGCTGTCTGGCATTTTGACAGTACAATAACCCATAATTCTTTCTGCCACTCAACACTTCAAGGTTAGCATTTTGTAGTTTGCTCTCAAGGAGTATTCATTTAAATTTTCAAGAGGCAAAGAGTTGAATGCTGTCTTATACCGCTCTTTTGATTTATTTTTTATTTACTTTTCTACTGTATTCAATTTTTTAAAAAACATATATATATGTATTTTATTTTTAACCTGCAACTTTCCGGGAGGAAGGATGTTCATCTACATCTCTGTTTTTCAGAATACTGGAGGGCAGTGAGTATTTATAGCAGAACTTTTTATAGCAGGAGTTTATCATACGATATTGGAAGCATCACCTCCATTAGTATATTGCAAGGGACCACAGACATGCTTAGCTATTGAGCAATTTCTTCACAGGGAAATGTGGAGTGAATCAGTGGCCTTTGGGAAGAATTGCTTTCAATTCCAAACTTAAATCTTGAGATTTGAGGTAAATGGAAATTTTGAAACTCATAATGAGATGTCTGAGCGAAGTCTTGTTTGTGAACTTAATGGAGTTTAATCTTGTAGGAACTGACTTGTAAATAAAATGCATAATGTTAGGCAAATCCTTCAGTTTTATAAGCTCTCAGGTACAGAGACTGACTTGAGGTTTTAATAGCTCGGACTCCTCATTGACAAAAGAAACAATTTTTCTTATAAGAGGAAGTTTATGTTGAGATAATGGGGACTGGTAAGTAATGACAGTTCTATGTTAGAAATAATGTTAATATTTTGGTGCAGAAAGATTTTGGTGCAGAAACATTTTATACTTTTGGTGCAAGTTATTCATTAGGTAAGTGTTGTGGCCTACGTTGATGCACATCAATATGTACGTCCAAAGACCTTCTACCATATCTGACTCAACTTCTTAGCAAAGAAAGCACAGAAAGATAAAAGATGCTGAACTTCCATCTTTTTTGGAACAATCCACTGGGACATATGAAGACAGAGCCCCCACCTATCTGTACAGATTCATGGTACAGTGAAGACATTCAGGCATAAGGCCAAGCAATGTGTTCTTTTTGGAAAGATCAAGATATTGAAACTTGACCTAAACATGTCAGAACCTCAGAAACAGCAATACTGTTGACACTGATTTCCTGTCTATTTTGAAATTAGGCTTGCAAGCCACACTATGTATATTTATGGTCACAATGATTACTATATTGAAAAATATCAAGGCTTTGTTATTAGAAAATAAATAGGGTTTGTATATTGCAAGTGGATGAGATAAAATACAAATATACCATGGCTTAGAATACAGGAAAAACATTTTTGTTATTAGAAAAAAACCCGTTATTCTCTGGCTATTAAGAATTAATTACAACTTTTAGAGAATCAACCCCCCCATGTATTACTAGTGTGTGGTTGTGCATGTGCAGAGTATAAATGTGTCCTAGAAATGCCCAAAAATTCATTAAGTGGATTTTTTTCTTTAGTGTGATTACTTTTTATATGGTTCTGAGAGGAATATAATTGGATCTTTTAAGTCTTAGGAAAACAGGGTAGTTCTTGAGCTCTTTAAAAGAGCAGTTTGACCTCTTTTGACCAAAAGAATTGTCAGCAGCATATCTGAATAAACTGGGGTGAAATTAAGAACTGTTTAAAATTCACTGTTGAGAAACAAAACAGCCTCTATATTACTGCCAAGTTCCCCCTGAACACACTTAAACTTTTACATGATCACTCCTTTTTTCTCTTTGAGTATTTTTTCCTTTCAATTCCTGAGCTGAGCTGGAAAAGAGAGGGCACACGCTTAAAAGATTCAAGTAGTTAACTTAAAAACAGCAAACAAACCCTTAACTAGTAGTACAAATAACAGAAATTGAATGCTATTTCAAAATGTGCCTGAATACCTAGGTAAACACACAATGGTGGTTGTAAAGTAAGGCATCTGGGGGTTTCTCAGCAAAGTCTTGCTGAAGTGCAGTGTTATAACTTCTCAAGGCATAAAAATATGTCTGTGGCTAGTGCCTTCTTCAAGGTGTAAACCCCAGAGGACAGTATGAAACATAGTTTAATAGGGCTTTATTGTGCTCCCTTTCCTTGCCCACCTTTGCTTTGTCTTTATCTCTTGCTGTCTCTCACTTGCTGAGTTCTTTTACTGTCATTCTCATAAGTTTTGATTGCTCTTTCTATTGTTACTCTTTTGGACAGGCTTTCTTGCCCTCTGCATCTCCTCTTTATCTTCTGGGGAATATCCTTTCTGCTTCAGGGTTTTCTGTTCTTTGAGCAAGATTTGTACATACTGGACCTAAGATTGTGTAGGTGACTGCAACATGCGTGTACAAGTAATCGTGTGACCGATGATAAGCTGGATATTGGGTTGTTTGTCAAGGGGGAGTAGAAATACATTGGATTGCAGTTAAAGAGTGTGCTCCTTATCAGGGCTTTGTTGATCCGCGGGGCTGCAGTAGAAAACACACAGATCCTGACTCGAGAGAGCACGCTGTTGTGGTAGATACAGCTGGTCAATGGGTGAAGCCACTGAGCTGTGTCTGACTTCTGAAATAAATGGAGTGAGAGAGGCGCCATAGCTGTTTGTTGAAATTCATAGGGTATAGGTGGGAGGGTGGTACAAGAGGTATCATGAGTTTTTTTTAGAGGTCTCTTGCTTTTTGGATTTCTTACGAGATTTCCTCTCCGGTATCAAGAAGATGCCAAGTGGTTTTTTTCAGGTTTTGGTGTTTTATATAACCTGCTCCTCCTAATTTTGACTCTTTCATAACCCCCTTTGTCTTCTATATGACCTCTTTAAAATTTCGCATAGAGTAAAATGAATTTGTTCACAACTATGGTATTGAGAACGAAGGAAAGAGCAGGTGCACGTTTGTCTGCTGCTGGGATTGTAGTTTGCAAATCTACAGGAATGCTTTGTTTAAATTTTTTGTTCAGAAGAATAATGGCGTGTTCCAAAGGGTACAGCTGATGCATTTATTCAGCTCACCTGGCAAAACCTCCTATCCCATCAATATGTCATCACCATTTTGATTTCCAATACCTTTCAGATCTTTAAAAAACCTTTGCCTACTATTCTCATACTAAGTCTATATATATTAGTTAACTCTGTGAACCTGTCACATCATGTCTTGGAAAATTGATTATGAAAGCTGCAACTTAATGTTTTGTGATGCACTTGGCTACCAAACATAGGCTTTAAGAAATAGAAAACTAAAATTAAAAAGGAAAACATTGGATATTGTGGATTTTAAAACGTATGTAATTACATGTTTCTTGGATGCCTTTTGAATGATTAAAAATAAAAATAAGATTGGAACAAAGCAAGCCTTTAAGTGTGTGCCTGCAGTTCCTCTTCTCCAGGTAATTGAATACAGGATTTCTTCTCTAACCCTGTTCCAGCAAGAATATGCACTGCTTAGGTATTCATTTCAGTGGCGTTGACAATACTGACAATATAATTGACCTAAAAAGTTCTGGATTTCCTGTTAATGCACTTTAGAAATGTACATCAACTACAAAAAAATCATTTCTATCTACATTTCACTTGATTTCCATTTTCAAGAAAGGAGGTTTCATCATTATTATTCTATTTGAATAGCACTGATATCTTGAGAGATGGAAGGAGACTTCTATTGTATGCAGGAGTACTTTATTTCGATATTTTCTTTGTCTGATTATACATGATAAACACACATTAGTGACATTCCGTGCATGTTTTGAAGATAAATGGGATATCTCTTTAAACCATTCCTGACACTTCCTAACCTGTGGGCTTAATGGCATATTCTTTCTTTGATTCAATAATTTGTCTGTCAAAAAAGCTGTGCTGACATTCTCGTTGTTGTGAGACTGAAATGGAAAGAAATCTCTTATCTTTAAGATAATTTTTGAAAAATCGAGGCGAACATTTTAGGATAAAAATGTTTTAAAAATGATTTCAGTTGGAAAAAAAGATGTAAGTGTTGACATTATACCAACTGCTAGATGGCAAGTGATAAAAGGAAGAATGTTATCTAAAACTGTAAGTCCCCTTGAATTAATTAGGGAATGTGTGAAATCTTAGAAATGAAGACAGTTTCTACTACTATGCCTTGCATAAGTATTAGTTCTGTCAAATAACTAGTAACTTTTAAAATAATGGACTATAGATGTAGCTAAAAGAGTCTGGTTTGCCAAACCTATGTCTCTTATCTGTGTAAGGCAAATACTAATATATGCGTGCACACATGAACATGTACTAGTGTATGCATATTGTCTGTGTATGTATTGATATCTTTGTGAATATACTGGTACGCTGTCTATCTAAAATAATCTACTTGGGACAATTGTTTTTACAGAACTGATGTAAAGAGGATTAGTTCAGACAGACTGTGCAGAACCCTTTCATTTTTCTTAGCACAGTTCTTTCTAAGGTGCTGGTGTAATGTAGAAAATAAAGAGCATAAGCTCTGCATGAAACAAAAATAGTCTCTCCTCAACCCCATAACTCTCCGGTTTTAATCTGATCAAGTAACACAGAACGATAGCAGAAGCCAAGGGTTCAAACAGCGTTATATGATTGTGGAAGCTGCTTTCATGCTTTGAAAGTTTTCACTTGAACTTTGTGAGCCAGCTCTGAGTTCTGTCTGCTGGGCATGACAGTTTTACTTACCATTTTTTAGGGGCGTGACAGATGCAGCAATTCTAAAAGTTTTAAACTTAAAATATTATGCTTTTATGAGAGGTTGTTTAGGCAATAGGCTCCACAAGAGAATTAACCAATTCCAAGCATTTGAATAAACACTCGGTTCTTCCTTTCTTTATTGTTTTCCCTGAGTTCCCTTTTTGCCAATGAACACTCTTCAGGGCTTTTTCCAGGGCTGGGAATTCCTCAGAGCTCCTGTCAAATGTGCCTCTGGCTGGATGGCTGACTAACGGGGATTGATCTTGCACAGGGTGTCTGCCTTAATTTGCCTTTCCTGATGATTAGTCTTGTCCCGTTTACGTTATAATTGTGAAAGGCTGACCTGGTGACTGTAGCCTATAAGTTACAATTTGAGGCTGAAGCTCCTTGGCTCACAATGCTAGGAAGGGCTGGAGAGCTACAATGTGTTTTGAGATGCTTGTCACCATGGTAGAGTTCAGAGAACTCAGGTGGTTTAAATATATCAGCCAGCCAGCAGACCTGCTGGCACAATATGTGGAATTGATAGGGAAGGAGCAAAAGTGATGCAGACCTGTTGTGAATTGTGAGAGCGAATAACAGAATAACCTGGAGTCCACCTTTCCAAGATTTATAACAGGAAAGTAGTCAGAATCTAACCTAACTATGCTCAAAGGCAAAGAGAGAATATAGTCTTAGCAACAGGCATAAACAAGACGAAAATCCCTCCCTCAATTAATTCTTACCTTCCAAAATACCGCCACGACCAAACCCAAAAACCGCAAGGCCAAAAAAGGGGCAAGCGCTGTGTTGTTCTAAAGGAAACCGGGGAGTTAGAGATCAGAACACTGAACTGAATTTTGTTTACGCACTCAGAGTTTGAGACTTGTCTACCCGGTAGCTGCCACCACTGTAAATTCTACAGTGGTAGAATTATGGTGCTTTCTAGATCACCTCTGACACCTATTGTGGGGGAGCCCCTTTGGTCAATCTCAGTGGAAAGGGATTCTTTCTTCCTATGTTTGCATGGTTGAACGACAGTTCTTGAGATGTTCTAGGGGATAGCTTGCTTGGGGTCTAATCAAGTAATTTACAATATAGCTGTATTTAGAAATTATTAAATGTATATTGACAGCTCGATAGTCTATTAAAGTTTATGAAAATGTCTCTCAACTCTTTAGTAGCATTGTTCTTGAGTGTAAAGCTACCAGGTGGGCTAACATGCTCTCAATTACTCCTTTTTTTGTACTATGTGATATGTTTGAAATAGGAGGGTATTTTCAGGAAAGATGTTTGCATATATCTTACTTTTAAAAGGAAAAGATGGGTTTTTCCTAGTAGCAGCACAGAATCTAAAACCTGTGGTCATATTGTGAGATTTCATTTGCTGATTCTGGAATTATTCATAGGCATTTGGGAAAGCACAGTGTCATATTTACATATGCTGTGACTTCTCCTTCACAGTTCTTTTTCATCCAGATGGAATGAAGTCTAAGGTCTGAGTACCTTGGAAAGTGTTACAGACGTGATACCTGGGAAAAAGGTGGTAGCTTTCTTGACAGTGGTGAAACTTGTGCCCAAACTGAAAAATCTAATTTAGCATGCTATCAGCATCAATAAGTAAATGTTTACATTTCTGAGGTCTGACATCAGAAATGTTAATCCTTAAACCTAGACTTCACAGTTGAGCAGCAAAATTTGTTGGGAGATTGATATTTGGTGGAGAATTTTTTTAATAATAGTAACTAAGGTTAGGATGACTGTAAATGTTATTGTAAGCTTATCTATTTTTAATCTTTTTCAGTCTGAACCAGAACTGGTGTCTAGTTACCATCAATATGACATAGTAGCAGTTTGTAGGTTAATGTCCTCTGGAATGAGACAAAAGCTGTTGATCTGGTTGCATATTAAATCTTAAGCTATTATTGCAGCAGTGTTAACAGATTCTATTGATGTGAAACGGCCTGCACAGGGTTGACTGATCTGTCTTTGCACTAACCAACTGATGAAGTATTCAAATAAAATGATCACTCATAGATCCCTCAAAGAAGGAGTGGGGGAAAGAAGGGGGAGGGGGAGCTCCGCACAATAAACAAAGCAAAAGCACTCAATCCTTTTCAAAGACTTATAAATATTTAATAATCATCTGTCTACGGCCAATCTAGAAAAAGAAATCTTTAAATAGACTGTTCTAAAGGCCAAAACCTGAATTTTAATTGAGGTGGTTCGAAGTACACATTAGTTAGTCTGGCTTTTCCTTGGATGTAAAGGCAATATTTTCCTAGGGCGGGGTGTGAATCTTTCAAAATGTAGATATGATAACTGTAGGCAGATTTGGATGTTTTGATGTGGCAAAATAATGCTGCATGAGACAATATTTTTTGCTACTGGAAAACTGCTTTTAGCCTGGTCACTTTCATTTTGACTGAAGGAAAATCTCAGCTGCTGTGATTATGTACAAAAAATTCTATGTTTATATATATAGATTAAAAAAAAAAGTGTGAGATGGCATGATCTTCAACAACATTAACAAGTTTTTAAGAACTTCCTTTATCCTCCCCATTCTTTCTCCTAGGTCATGTCACTGAAGGCACCTGATTCAAGTGTCCCCTTGGATGAACCTCTCGTATCTCACACTAGCCAATTTCGACAGTCTAAGTGCTCAAATTGAGCCATTTTGTTCTCTGTAAAATAAACCCGGGCCTATTATGCGTGATTTTTCATTCACACCCTCCTCCCCTTCTCTTCATTTTCTCCCTCCTCTCCTTACTACAGCTCTGTGAATGTAGAGTGGCAACATTGTGAGGACCAGTGTTTTCACTCCAGGCATGTCAACTTCAATCTGCTGCGATTTGGTGTGAAATCTGTGCCATGGTGTGGGGCAGAAAGGTCAACCCCCCCATAATTGATGTTGCTTATTCATCTGCTTCCCGTGTATTTTTCTCTCCACACACTGGCCTTTGTTTGGATAAATTGTTTGAAGATTTACTGTAGTTCTTAAAGCCTGAGAAGCGGCTCCTGCTGTACAACTTCAATGTCCCCGCTAGGCAGGAGGCTCAGCTAGGATGACACATAATGGCATTTAGACAGAAAGATCTTTTTCTCCCAAGACAAAACGTAGAGGACATCTTCTGGCATAACAATTAGGGCAATTTTCAGACTAATTTACTATGGAATCGCTTTGTCCAGTTCCCTTGTACACTGATATTCAATATGTTAATTGCTATTAAACCCTGAAATATTATTTTAAAGAATTCATAGACTTCAGCAAGTCAGTCTATACCTGGAGAGGGTGAGAAAGCAGGGATAGAGAAGAAAGAGAAACTTTTAATGAATGTGATGATTTAAATTCCACATAGGTACTTTTCAGGTTATTAAAGAAAACCCTCAATGATCATAAAGAATCTGAACGTAGTAATTTATTGTATTTTGGGTCATCAACCTTTGTTTTGCTTATGTCAGCAAATGGCATCATTTGAGGAAGAAAAAAAAAAGTGCTGTTTAGATACTTGGAGGGGCTTAATGGAGATTTGAAAATAAGCTTTAGTAAATGTAGTAATATTTAAATTCCTTGAATTTTCATATTTCCAGTGAGCACGCACATAAATATTTGAGCCCTGTGGTAATAAATACAAGGACATAAACTTACAAACTTTAAAGAACGTCTGTGTCCTTGTGGCTGTAGTCCTGAAAAGGGTGCATAATTTACTGAACGAAATCCTTAAAAATAGGAGAAATGCTTGCTTCTTTTGTAAAGAAAAGAAGGAAAAAGCTTTATCACCTAGTAATCCTGCCTGTAGATTGAATAAAATAGTTTGAAATCATTGTTTTGATTTCCATTGACTGAAGGCTAGAGTAGCTTTATTGGTTAAGCTGTTAAATCTGCTGTGGTTTAAACACTTTTTTTTCCCTGATGCACCCTTGCTTCAATTGACCTTGAAACACGTTATCTCATCCCTTTTTATTTTTTGGAAGAAAATGTCTATTGCATCAGATCATTTGAAGCTGTCTTAAAACGCTGAATAAATATGCTTTACTACTATTCTTCTAATCTTTTCAAGGATAATATGAAAGTATAATCCATGAGAGTTTCTTCTGCGATCTGATAGACGGTGCCAGCTCCTCTTGGTGATTCACTAAGGAGACTCTACCTGCAACTAGTAAGCACAGTTTAAGACGTGTGTGGGATTGTGCATACTACTTTGATTTAGTTATGGAATACAAATAAACTGTGTCTGGAAAAACACCCAGCACTTTCTTACCTAAGGCGGCCAATACAGGGCAATACTAAGATGTTAGAATTCTGAAAAATCATTATCTTGATCAAGAATAATGGATTAAAGAAAATCCTTTTAGAATTGAAAGTAATTGACAGTAAAATTCAAATAATTGAAGTGTTATAGAGTGCCCGTTACTTAGAATCTAGAGCAGGTTTATTGTAGTGTATGTACCTAAAAGCAGTCATACTGGTTTCATCCTGAGCGAAATCCTATTCATGGACTGAAAATCTTACTAGCTGCGTTTTCAAGCTAAATATAGTTAACGCAAAATTTTTGTATGAATATCTTGGTTTTGCAATATCTTCTTGTTATATGTCTGTCATAATGAGTTTATGTGAAAAGAGTATGCAAAGATTCTTATTATAGAATTTGTACATATCTTAGTACTAGCTGTGGCATTTGTTTTATGGATTTGGCATTTCTGTATATTCTTATTAGTTAGGTTTTGCTTGTGCTCATTCTTTAAATTAAAAATGCCTTTCATTAACAGAAAACTTCTAAAAATACCCATGTCATCTGTCATTTTTAAGATCACCAGTATGCATCAATAATTGAAGTTTCACTTCCTTTTTATCCCTTTTAAATAATACACATGCATTCTTGGATATATGTGAAATTGTATTTTGAACAACAATAAATCTGAGATACAAACATCAGTAGGAAAATAATGAAACATTTCCCATAGCTCCACCCAGTCTATTAGTCAGTCTGACCATTAAAATAATGGTGCAAATAATTTCTATCATTGAAAAAATAGCAACACATACTTAATTTACATATGTTCCATTTTGAAAGGGGGGGGAGGAATCATACCATAATGTAGTCAAAAGGTTTTAATTTATTCACATCATCCTTCCTGCCAAACTTGGAATATAACCTTACAGCATAAGGCTAATTTCCTCTCTTCATTTAGAAGTGTTTGGAAAGCCTCAAAATACAGTATCTCTTTGCAGGGTAGTATGCCTTTCCTGTCAGGTGAGGAAGCAATATTTGCATTTATTTAGGATTATTTTTAGGGAAATGGCAGCTGTAATGCAGGGACAACTGCTTCTTGCACACTTTTGGAGGTGCACTATAGTGGATCTAAGCAATCTGATGGCCTGGATGGATGTTTTGCCAGGGCTCTGTTTGCTTAAAACTTTAAAGTAAAGGCTGGATTAACGGCAGAATTAGAAATACAAAGCGTGTTAAAATCTGGATGACTGGGCTTTCTCGTGAGCAGCCTTGCCAAAAAACTGTACAGCTCCCAAGACTCAAAAGCACATACTTCATGTTCACTTCTGTGCTTTGCTGTTATATATTTGTACCCACCTTTTCCTTTTGCAAATAACGAGTATGGGGAACATGCAGAGTGGGTTTTTTTTCCCCCAGGCAGTTTAGACCTAATACTTGCAGAAAAGAAAGATTCTACAGTTTTGTGACGTGGGAAGTTGGATTTTGGAGGAAGGTTTTTTAGTGATAGGAGGAGTAGGCTAAACAGATTTTTATTTATTTATTTAAACGGGTTTTGTCCATTGTATATAAACATAGAGGACTACCAATTTGCCCTGTAGTCAGAACACACAGAAAATATGGAGACTAGCTGCATTCCTAAATTGTGAATTTTTAAGACTTTTTATGTAATAAATATACTTTATGGCATAATTTTTGATGCCTGTGTAATACTAGTCCAAACCTTGTCTATGCGTGTAGCCTTTGTAATTCCTTTCCATTTTATAAGTGCTAGATCAATTCACGCTGAGAAGGCTTGTTACCTCACATGTGTCTGTGCCCCACATGTATTGCTAGTAGTGAGGCAGGTATATCACACTTGCTTTGGGAGTAGGAGTAGTTGTATTTGTTTAAATGAAGTGTGAATTCAGCATTGGTGAAAAGTGCTGGACTGACAACTATTGAAGATGAGCTCCTGGATCTCTGTGGAACAGGGAACAGAATTGCTTTGCTTTACTGGTTTACCACTGCCCTGACCTTGGACACATCACTGCTAATAATTGGGCAAGTTTAGTCTCCAAGTTGATTTTGAACCTGTCTTCTGCTTTGAATCTGATGGCAAACTGCCAGATGAATTTGCTTGAAATGAACTTCCTCACTGGCAGCTGGACCAAGGCTACAAAAAAAATACGTTCACTTTGTCCATCAAATAGTCTTCAGTAACAACTTAGGGCAGTTTAGCTTGCCGCAGTTCTCCTGTTTCCTGCCTTCCCTTCCAGCACAATTTTAACTGGATCATATCCCTGAACTGCTTAACCATGGGATTGCATGAGAGTCAGTGTGTAGCTGAAGGGAGGAGGGGGTGAAGTGGAACTGTAAAAGCAAAGAATAGGAATATAAGAACGTGTCAGACTAGATTCAGATTGGCTTAATTATTTTGACACTGTGATGTTGCAAATCAGTGGTCTGAGCTCGGTTTAAACTAATAATTTGGGGTGGAAATTTCTAACATTGAAGTCCTATTATGTCCAAAGGCACTCAGCTCAGCTGTGTCATTCTAGAACGAGTTAAAATAACATATATCCAAACAAAGACTTATAGATTCCTACAGTAAAATTTATTTCTTCAAGCCTTTTCATTTTATAGTGAAACTCATACCATGCTGAATTATGAAAAAGAGCCTTGAATTATTTTGTATGTGTGATGTGGTTATATTGACCGTATTGCATTAATCTTGCCTGTTGTAGTCGCACTGTTTTCAAAAGGTTGGGTCCATCTGTGTCTGCTTGTTGGCTGGTTTTTTCCCTTTTAAAAATCTCACCCTGAATGAGTTTTGTAAATATTCACTCTTGACTTCAGCTTGCATTGCAGTGTCATCAATTATGACAGACTGCTGCCTCTTCTCTCCACTCTTCATCTTTTCCCTGTCAAAATGCACCCTTTGGCAGAATATTTTTCAAGGGCTAAATGTGAGTCTAAGGGAGTCACTGTCAAGGTATTTTTCATAATTTCAAAAATATTTTTCTCTTCCTCTTGTTTATAATTACCTCTTGGAAACTTCAAATTGAAATGTTTCTTTACTGGTTTTTCATCACATGTGCACTGTACTGAGATGGCAGGGCAGATTTGAAGGTTATTAATGTATTTTTTACCCTTTGGGGTTCAGGGAGAAAAAGGGAAAAGACTTACGGCATAGTATACATCACGTATTCCCCCTCACACCCCCACCTCAAGAAATACTAAAGATTTTATATGAGTACCAAAAACTGGTCTGATATCCCTGTTGTGGGAGGGCTTCTCCTCCTTTCCTCCTGTATGTTAAAAGGCCAGCTGCTCGTGGTCCTTGCTTCCCGTAGTGGCTGAGTAATAAAACCCAAAGGCCGAAGCAACGGTTTGCAGTCTGGAAAGAGCCACAACTGAACACTTGCGGAAGACAGGGACTTTGTCCCTTTTCTCTGCTGTTCCGAGAACTAGGGATTGGTTTAGATGCTAAGGTATCTAAAAATCTTCTAAGGTAGCCAAGCAAGTTTTGCTCACCACGCCTATCAGATATTTTATTTTTGATCTCCTTAGTAAATATTGAGATAGCTTCATTTGCACAGTCTCTGAAGCATTAAACGCAACACTCATTTTCCTTCTTTTGCTATAATATGTATGTTAACTTTGCTTACTGTGTTTCCAGCATGTCATTTTATTGTGAGTTTCATGATTATGGATTTTCTTTTCCCTAAAGTTTCATCTCTAATTTTTTGTTCACGAGACAGTTTTGACTGTTAATTTAAAAGAAGGTATCTCTGATGAACATGAAAGCAGTTTTTAAATGCAAAACCAAGAATAAACAAGAAAAGCTGAAATGAAAGAAGTAACATAATAATTTGGGAGCTTATAATTTTGAAGCCAGTCTAATTATTTTGCACATTGAGGTGATACTTCAGCTTTGTTCATGAAAGTGTCTCTGTTAAAGTGAAAGATATTTGCTGTAGATTTTACATCTCAAGCACCCCCTTTCCATAGAGCCCTCTTCTCTGCAGTTGCCTTTTCCCTGAAATAGTTTGGGTTTTTTGTTTGTGTGTTTAATTTTCATTAAAGTCTCTTTCCTCATAGAGTTTTGATTTCATAAGGTGAGAGACCCAAAGACTCTCTAGAAGAGTGTGCTGTTAATGTTGATATTGCCTTAAAGTTACAGGCTATTTTAGTAATAGGTGAAAATACAGCAGGTTCCTTCTATCAGATTACATAAATGTTACCTTCTCTTCAATGATGTAAAATGTTGATCTGGGATATGGAAAGATACATACATACATACATACATATGTGTGTGTATATATATATATTTACCTATTTTTCATTAGATTCTATTTTCCTCCATACTATGGTCCAAATTCCAATTTCTTATAAATGTCAGAATTTGTAATTCTGAGTTTAATTGTAATCTAAGAATTTAACATTTGGTAAACTTGAAAACCTGTACCCAAGATACAGTATATTGAGCGTAGAAATAGCTGTGCTGTTTCTAAAGGCTACTCTGGTGGAAGAGGCAGTGTAAATAAGTTTTTGCACGGCTTACACAGCTGCCCAGGTTTGGCTGAAGGTTCCGCATGATCTGTTTTGCTTGTGTGGGCTAAGAGCTGAGGTATGGTATTCTCTTAACTCATGTTGGTTTTGCAGGGATTGCCTGCCATTTTAAGGCAATGGTGGCCATGTACTAAGAAGGTGAGGAGACTAGAACCATTACCTTAGGTGACTCACAGACTGTTGTTTGGATTTTGCTTTCTTTATTTTGCGTTTTGAATCTATAACAGAGTATTTGAAAGAGTTATGTTTGAAAAACTTTTTGTCAGCGTTTCCATGGCTGAAAGGCTAATCCAGTCTCCTGCTTCTAGGAGTGTTGGTTATTGTGCATGCATAGAGGAGGAGTATGGCCTGCTGGTTAAAATAGGGAACTACTAGGATACTGAAAAGTGTAATTCCTGGCCCTGCCATATAATTTCCATATGACCTTGGGCAAGATATGTCAGATAAAACTTACTTCACAGGAGCATAATATAGCTGAATTGATGAGATTGTAGTGCTTTTAGATCCTCTTGAGGAAAGTTACACAAAAAGAAATTACTACCGTAGTAGAATAGTTGTGAAAGTAAAGTAGAAGAGCTGGCATGATTAGGAGACAATTTATTGACTTTCCTTTCCGGCTATTTAAAAACTTTTCTAACTTAGTTCAGGTTAGAAGAGTTGATGCACTGTCAGTTGGTTTCTGTCCTTGATATGCACGTGCAGCTCCCATTAGTGCCAGCAGGAGCCCTGAGTTTGCATCGCGAGAGGAGAATAGACCCCCGCGTGTGTAATGATAAGTTAGATAGCCTCTTGCGGCTCTGTGTATGATTTCTGATCTATTGTGCCAGGGATACTACAGCATGAGGGAGAGCTGCTGTCATTTTCAATAGGAAGTGAGAACTTTAAGAGCTTGAGAACTGTCCTCTTTTTTGAATAGCACTTTTGCTGTGTGAAGTGTAATTTATTTTTATCACAGCAGGCATAAAGCTTCCAGGTTTTCATAAAGAAAAATGATCCATATAGTGCCCGTGTCGATTGAACAATCATTTTGAAAAACCTGTAAATTCAAAACACAGCCCTTTCTCAATGCAAAGTACTGTTCCTTTTTGCTGCAGCTTTTAATTTTTTTAATCTTGGACTTTCATTAGTACTTCAGACATACTATAAAACAGTGTTTTCATCTCAGTAATTATATTTCCAGCCATCAGTTTCCCTGTAGCAGGACACATTATTTAATTATAGTAACAAAAACTTCTTCAGACAGGGCTTTCTGTGCTTTCAAAATCTTTCAAGGCGGTACTTCCTAAACTTACTTTTTTTTTTTTTTTAAAGTAGCAAATGTGAATCAATCATTAAAATTTGGGAAGAAAGAGGAAAGGGGGGGAGAAGGGGGGGAGAAAAAGAAATTGTTGTGTCTTGCCTGATACACAAACACACAAAAAGTAAAGAAACCAAAGCAAGACCTATTATTAGTCCTACAACTTGTCAGTTTGATTAGTGAACGGTTGCCTCTCTCTCTTCTGAGAAAACACTACATCTTTAAATGATGTCCATTCTTAAATGTAGAAACCCCGCATTGTGTCTGTTAGTGCGTAATTGGACTGTCTTTTAATACAGGCAGAGGCACTTGTTTCTGAATATAAACCCTGCACCTCAACAGGTCAGGGAGATAGTAAAAACCTGTTGTTTGGCTTTGTCTTGGGGAATAATGGAGTCACTAATCTACTTGATCTCTGCGAGTCAGATAAAGAAGAAAGTGAACGATGCATACATTTCAAAGATGGAAGGCACTTGTAAAAGCAATTTCTTTGGAGGGAAAAAGTAGAGCAAAGGCTGTTGGAAACCTTTTAATTAGTACTAATTACCTCAGCAGAAAACGTTGGAGGCTTGAAAGGATTTGTGTCAGCAAGTGAAAGATCAAAGATTGCGGCACTCGCATTTTAATCTGTTGGCTATAAAAACGAATAAGGGGGTGGTAATGGGGCCCATGAGAATGACAACCCAGGTGGTGGAGGCCTTAATCCCTTCTTTACTGCTAACGCCTGAGGCCTAGTTCCAATTACATAATAAGATGATTTAATTTTTGCTTTAATTTTAACAAAAATTAAGTTTATTTTAGCCTTCAGTAAGGACGAGACAAGGTTTCCAGACAAAAACCTGTCAATTTATTTCTTTTAATGTTTTAAGTCCAAGCCATTATTTAGCCATTTTTTTCCTAAGTGGCTGAAGTTGCTCTACAGAAGGCCGTGAGGCAGCAAAGGTGCTTTGATGTGGTCTCTGGGAACAGGGAGGGGCCGGCAGCGGGCAACTGGCGGCCACTGTGGTGGCGCTTGGAAATCCGGTAACCCCACGAGTGAGCCTTCTTTCTTTTATTTGTTTATTTGTTTGGTTTGTTTTGTGGGTTTTCTTTAAAACAAACTGTCTAATGGTGTCAGTGAGGAATAGTTTGTAGGCGTGCTTACTGTGATACTTCACTTCTCTCGTCTTTCAAAACATTCCAGGGCGGTTCACGTGATCACGTGTGAGGTAAATTACACCTTTATTTTTGTGCCTTAAGCAAATTACGTACCCCTCAGAAATCTAATTGTCATCAAATTCCTTTACGAACAAAAGAGTGAGCATATGGCTTAGACTGAAGATAGGCAGATGGCTGCAATGTAGACTTCAAATGGAAAAATTTGTGCCCGGGATCTCCAGCACTTCCACACAGCCAGGCCCCAGCCCTAGTGTTGAGGGGGAAGTAGGTGCACCTCAAAGTAGTATCGGGTTTACAATTCAACTCACACAGTCAAGTGTTATCTACACTCAGTGAAGTGGCAGGGTTTGAGTTTTTTATTAATTTGACTTGTACAAAAGGTTATATTATTTACGCTCTGAGGATTCAAGCATAGTAAGTTGCAGCTGCTCATGTTTTTGTTTTTACAGGTAATAGGACTAAAAATCTGGAGGCAGTGGCAACACAAATAATCGGGCCTCTACTCTGGGTTAGACCTTTAAATTTCTTATTCAGTGTTTATTTAGCAGCTAAAGATTGAAATAAACTTTGAACTAAATGCTTTGTTAAGTTTTTATATTGCATTTTTATATTTGAAATATGTTAAATGTGTATATGAGTTAGATAATTGTTTGACAGTGTACATAATAGCACATCCTCACCTACTAGCCTGTTCTGCTTGTAATTCAGCCTTCAACCTCAGGTTCTTATGGTGTTTGATTTTATTCTGATGTGATAGAAAACAGTGTTGATTTTTAAACAATGCTGTTTTGAATGAAGTCTTTTGGTCCCTCAGTATGCTTTGTATGTATTGGCATGACAGTAAAGCATGAAAAAACCCAGATATCAAAGTTCAGTGTTGTCTTCATTTTGCTTGCTTTTTCCTCATCTATGGAGTATCTGTTGTCTTTAAGCATGCAGTGGAGAAGCTTGCATTGAATCTCTTTCTTGGGCATGGAAAAACAACTGAACGGAGACCTGAGCCTCTTTCCAGGGCAGTGTAGGGGAGTAACACTAGCTTGTTTTCTTGGGATGGCTTTCCTGTCAGAGCACTCCATCACGGGCCACGGTGGGTGACTGTCCCTGTGAAGCTGCTCAGATGGACCCAAGGTGCTACAGGGTTATCTGCTGCTCTAGGAGATGTTAGGGTGGTCCCTTTACGCTACTGTGATCCTAGGACTTTTTGTATTGCTGTCTGGTGTGAAGAGCATTTGAATATGTATGGGGAAGGTGTCCAACTAAGAATGTATTGATAGGATCTGTGTTTTGGTAATTGTTCATCATCATGATCTTCTTCCTCATCCCTAGCCTATCAAATCCATACTTGTGTATCTTTTGAAGGTGGGATTTATGCTGGACTGTACTTTCCCAATCAGATTTCAGATAATCTTATTAATTTTAGGGATTGAAGGGGGAAAAAACCCAACACAAAAAAGCCTGCCATAGATTCTCTAGTCCATCCTCTTGGACTGTAAGATTGTTACCTGCTGTCTTTTCCTGCTAGTGTTTTGTATGGTTCAATTTTAAATACACTTCCTGTGTAGCAATGGAGGACACTGACAGGAGGAGACTATCCAGGAATTTTTGTGATTTATTTTTTTTTTTAATTGTGTATGAATTGGAAGAAATGTATTTGTTGTCTACCATGTATGTTTCTAGGAAATTTTATTTGCTCGCATTGCAGAGTATAATAATCTTTGTAATTTTAGAGGCTGAATTCTAGAGTCTTATTTTGACCAAATGCTTTTCACTATTAAATGCTGTATGCTTCCATTGCTGAGGTAATGTGATACTATTACTCATTATTTTGCATCATGTAAACAATGGCAAAAATAACCCAAATAAAAAACAAAATTAATATTAAACTAATAACTTTGTTTTGACCATGCATTTATTGTTTACTTATGTAAACACTTACTTATGCAAACAATTTTAATGCGTGTTGCAAAAGTTTAATTGAAATGCAATGCCCACCAATTTGACTAAACAAATTTAATGAACAGATTACATTAAAGCATTATCAGAAGTCAAAAAGACATGAGCACATGCTTATCTCTGAATTTGATCTCTCATATATAAATCTTTGCAGGATTACCATAAGGCCCAGTAACACAAGGTTGTATAATTAGTCCTGAGCAGTTATCATGCAACAGTGTTTGACTGAGTGCAGTGTGTGGTAACGATTCCCCGAAGTCATAGGGTGTTTCCTTGCTTTCTGCTCTTTGCAAGGGTGATTTATGAGTTTACAAGTTCCTTCCCAAACTCCATAATTGCCCTGACAGTTCCCCAGATGGACTATATCCAAGTTGGTATAAAACAGTACTCATTGCAGATGGGCCTTCTAATTCATCTTGAGTTAGGTACAGGACTTCTTGTTCTTTTTGTCTTTATTTAGATTTGTTACCTCTCTAGAAACACTGTACCGTGGTAATTGGTACTACCTTCCTCTCAAACACCAGATACACTTGAGAGCAAAACAAAGTTCTATTTAGTAAGACTGAACTGAAAGTTTTAGTTTTAGGAATGGAAACAAGGACAAATACAAAACTCAGTCTTGGCATATACTCAGCAGGTCACCTTTCCACTTGCTTAATCCTTCTCTAGGATTCCTGGAATGTATTCCAGCAGGTACTACTTCGGGTCCAGGTGTCTCAGCAATGCATCTTCTCAGTCCTGCCATTAGCTCTGATTTAGTGCTGCCAGAAACCAGAAACTTTGATGATCATGTTTGGAAACTGTTGGTGATTCTCTGTTTTGTATCTACTGAGTGGCTCCTCCTTGCCCTGAACACAACTATTTCCTCTTTGTTCCTGGGAGTGTCAAACTGGCCGGTTGCATCCCATTCCAGCTGGACTCGTCCTTCTGTACGAGATTCATACCTTCCTGCTAAGTATTATACAAGACACATATATACATTTCACAAATGATCTCTGGTATACTGCTAGCTTTCTAGAAAGAGATGAAGCAGGATATAATGTTAACACTGATGAGAGACCCAGTAACACAATTACTTTGTTTAAACAAGCCCATGAAAAAGTGTTTCCCCTCTTACAGCTTTTCTGCAAGCTTCCACTTGCATAATGTACAATTCACTGGAGATTGCACAGACATCAGTAAAAGAAAAAGTTGTCTGTTGCTTGCATATACTTGCATTTGAGAGTAAAGCACATCCACGTGGAAGATGTGCTGTTCAGCAGTTAGGTAGTCTCCTTGAAAGGATTCGAGTTGTTCTTATTTGGCTCAGTCGTGCATAGATCTTTTATGCTTTTATCCTAAGTTTCATAGATCTAATAATCTGCTTACTTGATTTTGGGGGTTGAATGCTAGTTACAGTGAGGAAATCTGTTACAAATAATGGCTTGAGTGCAAAAAGAAACATTGAAGAGTAAAGATGAAAATTTGCCTTACACTTGGAGATCATTAAAAGATCTCTAAATATTCACCAAAAATTAAATTTCCTAAATTGTTATTAAGGCACCTAAGTGCTTAAGATCTGATCTTCTTAAGACGCTAATGTCCCAGATTTTATTTTAAGTCTATAAGAACTTTTTGCTCAATACATTTAAAAATAAGTGTGTTCTAATTTCAAAACTAGACATGTAGCTTTCCAATTCAGGCACCTGTGCTAATATAAAGCTTAAACCTGTAAAGCTTGAACCAGTCACCTTTTTGCCATCCTTGGACATCTCTAGACTGATATTTTACCGTAAACTTTTTTTTTTTTAAAGTATACTGTGTACTTAGTATGTAACAAGTGCTTGAGCATTAAGGATGCTGATGAGCAAAATGTTTAGGAAGTGGATATTAAAAGTTGTACTGTGATTAAATTAAATATTGAAGAACAACCTAGATCCTTGCTCCAGAAACATAATGGTGTAAAATATTATTGAACAAAATTTTAAATATATAACAAATTTGTAAGCTTGTGTGAACAATTTTGTTAGTGTAATTGACAAAACTCTCATTTCAATAATCAGAAGATATGTGGTTTTTGGAAGCTTACCAACAGTGGCTTACATGTTGATGCAGTTACTCGTATTTATTTGAGAATGTGTGCAGTTTAAGTAGATCTTATCAAAAAACATTAATGCAATGAATCTCACTTCAGTGCTTTATTAAATCTATTTAAATATGCATTAAAATATTTCAGAGACATCAACCTGATACCATTGAGCGTTTAGAAAGAGATGAATGCAATGATCTTAAGTTTTAATTGTCTCTCATCTCTTGCTACTATAGCAATAAAAATAAAAACTTTTTAGAGGACTATTATATATAATGCGTTATTTGCTAGGAAAATTCTTAGTCAGCAAATCCACATAAGCAGAAACATGTATTTTCTGCTTTTCCATCATTTTAATACGTAAGTCATATGCTTCTAATAATCTTTGTGTTCTTATCTGCATTTAACAGCATTTAGAAATCTTTCTTACTGTTATTGAAAGCTGAAATATCTTTTAGTCATCTTCTCCTTCTTCCCCCTTCTCAACAAATTTCATGAGAAAATTAAAAATTTGAAATGAATCTACTCTATCTTATTTTGCTGTGCGGTTCTAAAGTATTCTGATGAGCCTGGATAAGCCGATGTGGCCTTTAGGGAGAGACACATCAAATATAGGCAGACAGCTCCTGTGTCTGGTAACAAAGACTGAGGAGGTCAAAACTATCCCAACAGGCCTGAGCAGGTCAGTCAGAGGCAAATGTTGGAAATAAAATTTGGTGGGGAGGGGAGTAAGGGGCCTGGGTCAAGTCCTGTTCAAAAAGTCAGCTTTGTCAAAAGCTTCAGTCACATTCTTACCTACAGGCAACCTCTGCTGATCCCAACTCATTAATCGAACTGGAGAGCCGTCTTGACCCTGGCTCCTTCCCTTTGAAGTGTGGTGTCCTCTGCAGCATGAGGAAATAATTTGCTGCCTGATTCAATGAGCCATCAGTAGAGCCAGCAGACCTAATGACATGTGAGAATATTAACCTCCTACCACGAAGAGCTGTGAATCTTGAGAGGCAGTCTATAATTCACCCAGCACTCCTGAGCCTTCCCTTTCTGTCTTATTCTTACACTCACTTTCTCACTCACAGGGAGAGAGAGAGAGGAGAGACCCTCGTGTCGTAAAACTTTATTTTCTTCAGTAGTGGGAGCCTTACTGAGCTGCTTGATAATGAGTTACTTTCCTTTTGCAGTTGGATAAAATTTATACTGAAAACTAGACATCCGTCTTGCATATAATAATTTCTGTTTAAAATATCGCACAGGCTACATAACTGACATCAAGGGGGTGGTAATCTGAATATTTACCCGAGTAGACTATTTTATATTTCCTTATTTATTTTTCATCATCGAGGGAAAAAAGTAAAAACAAGAAAACAAACATGCATAACAATGACGTTACTCTATATAATGTGCTTTCTAGCTGCTCTCAGTAAAGAGGATCTTTCTGCAATCCCCTTCTTTTTTTCTTTTTTGATTTTTTTCTACCTGAAGGGAAAAACAGTTCTGCCTGGCCAAGTACTGTGTGTTATACGTGCACACAAGGGTGTGTTCTTTCCCTTTGATTCTTAACAAAGCAATAGATTGTTGGTCTAATCCCGCTGCTTTAAACGTCAGGGCTGGTTTTCTCTTGTTGACTCCTTTAGTGTTTTCAGTCACAGATTCAGGTCTCAATGTCTGGTAAGCTTCAGAAGGTGAGTCGCTGTTATTCATGTGGCTAAATAATGAGAAAGGAGAAGCAAAAATGGCCCTGTGTGTGTATGCTACTCACCATGAAAATGGTCGTGATTACCAGACTTTACACTGTTATATACCCATGTACAGTAATATACCGTGTTTTGTTTTGGTTTTAATGTCTTTTTATAGTGCTGATTGGTGCTGCAAAAGGTCAGAACTTAGAGGTTGTGGGTACAAATGGGGAACAGTATCCAACAGCAAATTCCAGACCAAAAGGAATGTTGCTGGCAACTTAGTCTTATCTGTGCTAGAAAGGTTTTGGTGTGATTTACTATAACTCTACTGACAAATTTCTCACATTTGGTGGAAACTTAGCTTGCAAAAGCAAATTGAAGTACCTCAAGTGTGAACACTTCTGGTGGTAAAATATGTTTCTCCACTGGGAGTGAAAATTAGCGATATAGTTGTGCAGCCAAAACCTTCCTGTTGGAAATTGAGCCTGAATTCTGTTGGGCTACAATTACAGGGTTATTTTGACTCTGAGGAGTTGTTGGTGAAACTATTAATGTGCTGTGTGGATCTGGCTGCAGACTAAGATACCATGCAGCAGGAGATAAAGGAGGTTAAGGAGACAAAGCAGGGTAGCTAGCAGAAGGAAATAATACATAAATGGCAGTTATACACTGTGTAACAAGTACTACAGTGTCTGTGGTATGCGCATATGTAGATCCCTGTGATTTTAAGTTGTTCTAAAGATATTTTTTTAACATGGGGATTCGGTGTTATGCCCATTAACAATTCTCTGCTATCATGCTTGAGCAGTCTATTAGTCGTTCTCACCTCTTAAAGCTGGTCACAAAGGCCAGTCCCCTTGACTCTCTCTGCTTCATCTTTTTTATTAAGTTTATTAAAACTAGTCAGATTATACTTTCTTATGGCATAGGCTGTTCTTGGTCCATTCATTATGGTTTCTTATCTTGGCAGGCAATCTGAATTGAACGGCAGCTAGTCCATTATGCACATATGAAGCCCATCACTCCTCCAGCAATGGCCAATTCATCAAACATTTATCTTTTGCCCTCTGAGCAGTGCGTCAATTTGCTTGTCAATCCTCAGCCTTGGTTGTTGTGGAAGATAGGAGAAAAATTACTTTTCTTTTCCCCCTTCTCACTGAACTCCAGTAGTCGAAATGGGCTTTACACTACTCACTCCACAGGCTTGTTACTCCCCCCTTCTCTGTGCAAAAAGGGGAGGGGTCAGGTTACTATCTGAATTGCAGAGTGACAGATTGATCCAAGATACAGTAAAGCTTTCATTATGGCACTGCCTTTGCACTTGAATTTGCTCATATTTCCATTATAATACTGTTTTTTTAGAGGGTTTATAAATAGGTTCTCAACTTGGCACATGGAGCCGAGAGGAGCTTTTAAGAATAAATACATTATAAGGTTTTAGGGTTTTTTCTTTTTCTTTTCTTTTTTTTTTTTAACAGGTAGATTTATATTTTGTACACCCTGGCTTGTTCTTTTGCTATTTCTAATCACTAATATTTCCTTGAATTCTTTCAAGTTCAGGAAATGGCAGTGTTTGCATTTTTTTTAAAATGCCATTTGTTTTATTAGGACTGCATTCCGTGTTAAAACTGGTGAAAAAGACAAATGAAGCAAGAGACACTCTCATCCAAGTTTTTCTCTTAAATCCTCTAACCATGTTATTTTTCATCAAATTCTCAAGAAATTTTAGCAGAAGTACGCTTAAGTCTGTACTTTGGAATATTATTGAAGTGATGCATCCATTGAACTGCAAAGACTTCCTAGTGGTGGATTTTCCAGAATGCCCTTTGATAAAATATGAATGCGTACAGACACTTGCTCTCTGGTTGGTAATTTTTAGCTGTGTTTTGCAAACTGTATTTTGTTATGTGATACTTGTTCGATCATTAGATGACTAAGAGCTCATTTTCTGATCCATTTTATATTATTTTAAAATATTTTCTATGGCTTATGTGAAAACTGCCTTGCAACAGGCTATAGTATTACACTGATTGTCATTTTATTTGAATTTACACAAAATTGTAACAGTAATATCATATAAAATCTTGGCATGTTTAGTCCTAAAGATGTAATATAAAAACTTAAGCAAAAAGAAGCCTAACGTGAAGGATAAACCGTGAGCTGTATTAATGGGATATCCTCTTGAGTGGAGCTGTATTAAATACACATAGTGAAATCTGAGACTTTAAGAGGTTCATTAGAAGAGAAATCGAACCCCACTCCAGTCACTCTGGTTGCTTCATGGTGGAGTTAGGCCAGACAAATAAATTTTTTTCTTTTTTTTTTTTGACTAGAGTCTTGGTAGGAGAGAATGGTGGTTAAATGACTGAATGGTTGACTCTAATATGTTTTTGTGAGGTGCTGAAAACTGTAATTGGAATCTGTAGTTTATTTTACCAGGTAAATAATCTACACCTATATGGGGCACACTGTAACACTTTATCTTACCTTAATGTTGTGATTTCTTCTAATTTCATTGCAAGGCTTTGGACAAATAGGCTATGTTCATCCCTCCCAAATGTATGTACTTCACTGAGCCTCACCGGAAGGTCTGATTCACCTTCTGGAAGCGCCCATCTTTTGTCGCTGGCTGTAAGGAGTTATGAGCAGCTAGGCTTCTACAGATGGGCGAGATAAGTTTGTGTTGTTGCTTTGCAGATAATTCCATCATTTGAGGAGCTGCTGCCTAATAGCAAAATCTCTCTTTCTCAAGAAGTTCTGCACATCTGTTTTATAATTGGTAGGAAAGGGTTTGAAATGATTTGAAATGTTGTGAGCTTAACGTTTAGAATTCAGAGGGCCTCTTATGTCTTCTTGTCTATCTATTGACTCTAGTTTTGTTTGTGTTTTCTTTGAGGTTCGGGGGTGGGTGGTGGCTTGTAGGGGTTGAGTTGTTTGGGCTTTTTTTTTTTTTTTTTTAAGCAATGGAATTTGCCACATAAGAGGCAGAATAAGACTACAAAAACCAGGTTAAGATTCTGGGTTGTCATGAATACCCCCCCACTTTAATGTGCTTACATAGCTCTAGTTTATGATTGTTGTGCAAGATGTTTTGGTAATAAGGTGTTCCAAGTAGTCTTGTGTGCTTTCAGTGTATAAGAAAAGGGGAAAATCAAGGGATGGATATTCATTTTATTGCATGTCTGAAAGTTAAGTATGACTTTTATATTAAAAGACTCAGAAACTAATTGTAGATCCAGTTCATAACACAGGTTTAATCTTTTCTTATGGAGATCTTTTCTTCCCATGTATTTAATGATTCTGCTCATTCATTTCTCTCCATTTTCTCTTTTGCTGACCATATTCACAGGCGTGCCTTAAGTTTTATTTGAAAGAGCTGCTTCCAGATATTTTCTATCTAGCAACAGAAAGCTAGAAACAGATTGACTGGAAGCGATGCAAAATACTACCTCTAGATAGCCTGCAAAATACTAACATTTCCTCTGATATTACACAAAACAAAGCATTTCATGTTTGGTAAACATTGGTAAGCTTGTTCTCCATTGAACAGCAATTCTATGATTCTATGAACAGAATTTTGTGATTCCTGTTTTATGACTTGTCTGGTCTAACTTGGGGCCTGGCCCCACTAGAAATTTCGGAGGTTTTTTACTTTCTCTGGGGTGCCTTATTTGTGTGTGTTCTCCTTTGGTCCAGAAGTTGTGTCAGAACTGTCCATTGCATACTCCATTCTGTTTTCTTTTTGGATGTATTATCATGCAGAAAAATGGGTATGAACACTACATAGAACTGCAGAAAAGAAAAACTATTATGCTTGAATGGTGTAGAGGTCATTTTTTGATGCTTTACTTGTAGTTTATCTGCCATTACTATCTCTGTGTGCAGGAAATATATAAACCTTTGATTTGCAGTGGTTTTGTGATTGTAATAGTGAGAGTGATGTGTTTTTCTGGAATTTGAACTGGATTCTACCTGCTCTATTTTCTTTAAAATGTTTTTTCTGTATTTATATAATATATTTATAGAATATAAAATATTTATATTAACTTAAATATTTTTCTGTGCTCGCAGGTGAGGTGTGTTTAGAGCAGAACCCCCCAAAGCAGGTTTGAGAGTAGAATTCTGACAGAGGTCTCAGCCTGAGGGAGTTTGCACAGAAGATTCACCTAACCCCTTCCACCAGCAGAACAGAATTGGAAATAGCTTGTTTTTTTCCCCTTATTTGTATGCTATATTTAAAATTAAATGGAATTTAAAATTAAGCAAGAATCAACGCAAGTAAACCTGAAATGATATTTTGCATTCCCAGGGAATTATGCAAAATCTAAACTTACACAGGTGTCTGTCTTATTTTTTATATATATATAGTGTTTATTTATTGGTCTTTGTTTTGTTTTGGTGAGGTTAAGTCAAAGGACTAGAAGTCAGGAGCTCTGGGTTTTATTTCTTGTCTCTTAGAAAATTGCTGGAGGTCACCTTTCGTTAGTCACTTAACCTCTCTCTGCTTTACTACAAAATGGAATTTTAAGCTCAGCAGGTTTTTGAAGAGTAATTCATTAATGTTAAAAAAAAAATGCTTTGTGCTCCTTAGCTGGCAGGTGCTGGAGGAATAGAAATTACATTTCTATTCTTTAAATACTGAAATTATCTACTACTGGGGTTCTCGTGTTGATTCTGCTCTCCTTTAATCTGTTGAAACATAAAAGGCAAGAAAAAAGGTATTTTAAAAAGCCCTTGTTTTGTAACAGTTCTGTCTTTAACTTCTGGTAATGGCTATCTCTTGTCAACAGAGTGCAAATCAATTTCAGGGCTAAAGCCAAACTCTCTCATTTACATATTGTTAACTGCTCTCTCTTTTCCTGTTAAACAGGAGGAAAAAGTCATTAGATATGAGGCAGCTGTCTTATTAATGGAGTGGTGGGGTAAAATGTGAGAAACGCTTCTTTTTCAGCATATACTTCGGAACAGCTTGTTCTTCCAGACAAGGGCAACTGCCGAGTACCAGTGTTCGTCCATTACTTGAGAGGCTTCTGCTTTTTTTTTCATTTTTAAAATCTTGTGTTTTCATTGTCAAATATTACCAAAATGAAGAGCTGCTCTTTAGTTTCATTGTGACCAAATCCCCATCAGGCTGGAGGGACCATATGAAATAGTGTAGTTGACAATTGCCATGCATACACATAGAGGGGAAAATAAAAATCTCGGCCATGACATTCCTTTACGATTAAAACTTTGTTACAAACTATAAATGAATTATGGAAAAGAAGGCTGGAAGAAATCACGCTGATTAGCTGAAGGACTTGGATAAAATGACATTTCTGAGACCTTTGTATTCTAAAGGATTATTTACTGTCTGCTTACAGAACATCTTAAATCGTTTTGCAGAGGGAGTCAGTTTCCTGTTTAGCACAGTGTTTTTGTAAGCTAATGAGGGCAAAGCGTGAGCCATAGGCAATGATGCTGCGATATTAGCTGTGACAGGGAGCTTGATCATAATTATCTTAACGAGGATAGGGTTAATTACAGTGGAAACTTAAAGTTTTTTCTGTTTGAATGAGGCGGCGCTGAATGCGTTGTGATGTTTTGTCGGTTTGATGTGACTTTGGAAATTGCAATGGAAATCTCTTGGCAGCACTTGCTCTCCTCTGGGAGCAGAGCGTGAGCCCTGCGATGAGGTAACTGAGATGGTACCTGTGGGTGAGATAATGGGCAGCTTTCATGTCATTAGAGCAGGGAAAAGCAACCTGCAATACACCTTAGTGATGCTTATTAGCCTTTTGAAACTAGGGAAAACAACTACTTGCCACTGCCCCTTCAGTGCTGGTTGTATTGCAGTGGTAAGATGGTGTGTTCGTTTTAATATACTAATACGGTGAGACATTTTTTCTGCTGTGAACTATGAGAAAACAGCACAGATTTAATTTTACACTGGTTCTCTTTCTTGGGGGATTTCCCTCTTTTTGTACTCAGGGTGTTTGTGTGCTTCTTGCTGTGCTGTGTGTATATATATGCACTCCTCTCTGCTTTTGTCATGGACTCATAAGGCAATACTTGGAGTACATTAATATAACTATCTCCCCCTAATTAAAAATAAAAATGCCAGTATTTTGTTCTGGTTTCTACCTCAGCTTCTCAAAAATGCTTTCTATGTGCCAATTCATAATTGCAATCCGTTCTTATCCCCCATCTGCAGATGGGAAATTGAGGCACATACAAGTTATGGGTCTTGCTGAAATTTGTACCATAAAACCTCTTGTGTGGATTGTACTTAAAACTTTTAAATTATGGAGTACAACTGCTGGGCAATGTTTTGTTATATATTATAATGGTAGAGATTGTTGCCTTGAATTTAGTAGCTAGAATGACTGAATGATAGCAAACACATTTTTTCCTATTTTGTTTCTTTGCCAGTTGTCTTAACAATTTTGTTTTGGTGCTAGTTTTTTCTTCTGTTTAAGATGAAAAATAAGAATTCTGTGAATAGCAAAATAACGTATGGATGTAAATTTATGTTAATGGCTATACCCTCTCTCTATACTGTGGCAACCCCTCCCATCTCCCTGGACTCTGAATTTAGGTGATTAAATCACCAAGTGCACACTGCTCTGATGACATGAAAACAACAATTAATAAGCAACCCCCTGTGTAACACGGCTCCTTTTTAACTGAGCAGCTAATAACATTACATGGCAAAAATTATCAAAACCAGACAGGTGTAAGGAGATTTGTGCACAATTTTCTCTGCCTATCTATGAAACTAGTGCCCCGTGTTCAGCCCAGGCTTGTGAAAGAAAGGCTGTTTCAATAGGCAACTCCCTCTAGTGTTTCAAGGCCTTTTGTCCCACTTCATGGCTTGTCATTTTGTTTTATGCCTCCCCTGCAGCAGTTTTGGATGTGTGCTTTCTTCTCCTTGCCAGTTGCCAACCATTTGCTGATTCTTATGATAAGAGTATTATATTTGCATAACATAACTCAGGAACAATGTGTATTTTGATGCTGACACTGACCAGAGCCCAAACAATGTTTTTTCACAAAGGACCTATTAACATCCCATAAGGCTCTGTGGTGTTGACAAGGAGGTGGCCTTCTCTGAACTCCTTTGGCAAGTCAAAGTCTTACATTGAAATGTGAGGTTTGGAAATAATCCACTATTTATATAATAAAGAGTATTTAAGGGGAATTTGCTAAACTAGGTTTGTCAAATAAACTGAGATGAAAACTCGTAACAGCTTGATAAACTCACTGCTACTTCCTCTGGGTTATTTTGCCTTTTAAAGGTACTTGGGGGGAAAGCACTGTCTGAAATGTTTGCTGATCTCTCTTCTGATCTTGACTGTGGCAAAACCAAGTCTGTTGCGACCCTTTGCTGAAATAGCTGGCTTAATGCAGCATGCTAGCACAGCTCTTAATGGTGTACAGTTTATGTAGCCTGAACTGAGTTCTTCCCAAAACAGCTTGTTAAAGGCAAGCGCAAAAAGTGCGACTGTTGCTGTGGTGGTTGTTCCAGTATAGTTTATAATAGAGGCTTTTGTTCTTTCAGCTTCAGAAATTGTAGTCTCAATGCGTTGTAACGATATAGATATGCTATAGGGTGTAGGCATGGCAAATTTTCTTCAGGTCTGGCTGCCCAGCGTCAAAACGGCATTAGCAATAGTTGTACCTCCCTTTCAGAATGCTAAATCAACAGACTGTGAACCCTTTGGAGTCCTTGGACTGAAATACACTGTTTCAGTGTTGTGCAAATGTTACTTGAATATTCATAGTTTAGTGTACAGTACCCAGTGTAAAGGTCACGGACTTGATTTCTTTTGGTTGTTTGAACCCTCTAACTGTGATTTATAAGTCGTCAGTAAGTTGTATCTACAAAAGTGGTATCTTGGTTTTGTTGGACGGATGAATGTTAAATTGTCTAATTTGAAACCTATATACTTTCTAATAATATTTGTATTTTCCTCCGGTAGTAGTGCCTGTAGAACTCCAACAGGGACCTTGGCTGTATTTTGATCTTTGCCAAAAACTGGGGGGAGGGTGAGGAAATCCTGTCGGTATAAATGTCATTGGAAACTGAATAAATAGTATAGACTGCATCTCCCTTATTCATCACGTTTTATAAAACAGCCAGGAGATACAGTGATGATCTTCCCACTGGTAGGCATAGTAGATCAGCTGTCAAGTCATGCAATCTCAGCATATCTTTAGGTGTCTGGTAGGTGAATGAGCTGTGAATGCGTGTCTGTGCGTATGCTCCGTATACCATGTGTCTTAGTTGATTAATGTGTGGGTTGGTTTTTTTCCCTGTTGGAATGTGCAAGCATTAAGTATCAAGTTTGGAATAGATGCCTTAACATGGTACCAAAGTGTTCTTTTTAGTTTTTTTTTCCCTGTAGTTTGCTATCAGAGGAATGAATACTTCCCGAATCTTGCTTATTTATAAGCCATCATGTGCACTTCCATGTTGTGAAATGCTCCTTTTTAAAGCTGCTCTCTGCAGTCTGACCTGTGGCTTGACAGTGGGACAGTAAGTTCCGAAAAGAAAGCAAATGCTTTTTCTGTCTGGAGTAATTCTGCATTTTATTTTGTAGAGAACATTTTATTTTGTTTGCAAGGACTCAAGAAGCAAATTAAGTGGTTAATAAAAAGAAAAAAAACCAAACCCTTCTCCATTTCCTATTATTGCATGTAAGGTAACTGCTAAGAAATGATACTTGAAGTTGTATTTATTATTGTTAGCGGGGTATGATATTTCTTGGCAGAAATGATGGATGACAACTTAAATTTGTGTCCAGGGAATGAAGGTGAACTGTGACAGAGTTATTTATCTTGGGAATGGAGGTTAGGGTCAGGCGAGGCTGGGTGCCTGAAGGCACAAGACATTGACAAATTCATCCTGCAGGCCCCATATCTGAAGCCTTTTGTTTTGGATCCTGGCTACTCACTAAGTGACCCCCATCCTTCATCCTGCCAGCATGTGAAGGATGTGTTGCAGTGCCAGCACTCCCCTTGCCACTAATGCTTGTCATTCACTCTTCTGACAGGCCTAAACCAAAACTATTCCCACTCCTGAAAGGGAAGGTTAAAATATTTATTTCAGCTCATAATGACCTCCCTGATTTAGTGGAGTATCATTTTTCCTGTTGCCTTTGTCGTTTGCAGGTCACTAGAAGGACTGAAAACATTCAGTTACTTGGAAGAGCTGATCTTGGACAACAATCTACTCGGAAATGACCTTCTGTTACCCAGGTTACCCCACCTCCATACCTTAACGCTCAACAAGAACCAAATATCCTTTCAAAGAAATACCTGCAAAATGTCAAATGAGTTTTATGTGTCAGCCAAATTAAAGTATGTGAAATATAGTTCATGTGCAGACAAAGCATTCTCTCGTTTGGCACCTGGAATACTTCATAGTAATTTATTATAGGTCATTCATAAATGAAATGCACCATTATATCTTCCTGTTGCTCCATTTTAGTGAGAGATCTAAGTTATGGCTCTGAAGAAATCTTTCTAATAGATAAAATAGAGAAAGAAAATAATGTCAGTGCTACCAGTGTGCAGCAGTTCCTGTGTTTGCTTGGGGTTCTGTTGCAGGCTGACCTCTAGTGGAATAGAGAATGCAGTGAAACGCTATTAAGATTTTATGCTTTAGATAGCTCTTAAAACTCCAAGAAATGTAATACCTTTCTCTATTTTAACGAAGTTGGTAATATGCACAATTTGGTAGCTGCTGTGCAACTGCAGCTGTAAAAGCAAGTCACTGTGTCCTTGGTGTTCCAACTCTGTATAAATGCATATAAAATGCAGTCCAAATCAAAGTCTTAATACATTAAAGTATGTAGATGGATAGTTAAGTCCATTCATAACCAATCAGTAAGTTCTCCATATGCCTGAAGTTATTGCCTGCTTAAGTTTATTCAAAATAAATATTTCAGCATTTGCCTAAGTACTCTGCGGAATCAGAGCCCCCAGTCTGTAGGCTTATAGATAATGGTCTGTAAAAACTAATTATCTGCAAGGTCTGGGTATGGACTTGATTATTAAATAATTTTCCCATACTTTGAAGCTTCTGGAGATTTGAAGATGTGTAATATATGGTTTTACAAAAGTTAAGGGTGATCAAATTGTGGCCAAAAGGCCAACCAAGGCCTGCAGAGTCTTAGAACACAGACCATGAAAGCCCTGTCCTCGTAATTGTAGTGTGAGGGTAAGGCTGCTCAACTGCAGGTTTTTATTACAGACAATGTAAACAGAGAGCAATTTACCTCCTACTAAAGAAAAATCCTCCTACTGAGGAGAATAAAAATAACTGCAGATTCTACGATTTCTGCACTTATTTTTGACTCCATAAATAAATAAAAATCAGCAGAGTAACTTTTGTTCTTGGGGCCCTGGAAGTTTGCCAAGAGTGTCTCTTGAGCAGTAACAATCATCACTGTACTAGGTATTTGTCTGAATTTCTGGTTAGTGCCAGGATTCTGTGGGTTGTATTTGAGTAACTGCTTTTATTGTTTGCTGCCATGGTAAAATCTGAACTGGTCATGCTTTGATGAAGAATGTACAAGAACATTTTTGCTGAGGTGAAGGCTGAGGCTGGTGGTGGTATGTCTTGTGCAGCATATCTCCTTCTACAAAGCATGAAATGTAAATTTGGCCAGAAGACCCAAAAGCATCTGAGTATGTTTGTCCTTAGTGGGAATGTCAAGGAGGAGCTCTGCACTTACCCAAAGGGAGGGCAGGTGTATTGAATAAGAACTCAGCGAACAAAATCAGAGGGAAAAAAAATTATTCTGTCAGTAGTATTCGTTGAAGAGTTTCTGCTGGTCTCAGAGACATACTTAAAATACTATTGTCAAGTGAGTAAGCTCTCAAAGTCAATGATAACATGATAAGAAGGATTTTCTCTATCCTGGGATTTTTTTAATTCAATCTTAAAACTATGAAGTTAGAGCTTTGAGAGTATTGAGCTACCCAGGTTATAGAAATAATGTATACGTTTGGTAGTGTGCTGCCAATAATTTAATAGAGGAGTTGCAGAAATGCTTGTAAAGCACCTAATATATACAAACTGCCTAGAGAAGAAAAAATAACTGCTGTCCATCATTAACATTTTGAGCCCTAGGGAGTAATAATCTCATGTAGGGAAGATAAGCAGTCTTCAGACGCAGAGAGACCTTCTGGATTCGTCTCTTGAATGTGGCTACCATATTTGAAAAAGGTCTCTTTTGAACTTGAATCACTTCTTTTAATGATTAATCTCTCAACAGAATTGTTTTAAGAATGTTCAAATAACAATGTGTATTTAATAGAAAAATTAAATACATTACAGGAAAGACTGTTTAGTATATGACAGTAGCACTACAGAGAGGACACAAATGAGCAAAGAATACTGTTCCGAAACAAAACTTCAATTGGTGGAATATTACCACGTATACATATGGAGAGAGACAGAGATGAAAACAAACAGAAATCCAAACTGACCCCTGTGAAAACTGGAATAACATGTAAAGTTTAAAACTCATATGAGAGCTTTCCTGGGTATCTCTTAATATTACTGTACTCTTTGCTATTTCTCTCCTTTTATTTTGGCTTAATTTTGATCCAGATCCTGTTTTGATAGTTCTGATAAGAGCTTTCTGCTCCTTTTACAGGGTTCACTTATTGTGTGGCATTGTATGTGTAAATAATATTTGGCCCTTCCTAACATAATGTCTGGATACAGTGTACAAATGTGAAAGCTTATCTCTAAATCAGGTAAATACTTAGAAGAATCATCGAGTATTTTTTTCTTCAGGGTGGTTGTGTATTTCAGTTACAGTTAGGCCACTACCAGTTTTCCAACTATAAGTGGAAGAAGAAAATTTAAATATTACTATTTTAAAAAGTTTCCTACTGTTATGCCTCAACGTGTAATCTGTTAAAAATATTTTAAAATGCAGTCTGTATAGCTGAAATACATAAAGGATAGTTATCAACATTGTGCATTATTGGATTACATGTCTCTAACATGCTTTTTTCTTGTGTATAGTATGTTTGTTTTTACAAAAGTCTGATTTGCTTTGGGAAACATATCATCTTAGTTTCCCTATCAGACACAATGGATGGGAGAAAGCAGTACAGACTAAGGATGGAGGGGTGGTAGGTAGGAAGTTGGTTTTGGAGGGAGGACTCCTGACTGTAATCACCTATGCTTGTAATGGGGAGCCTTGTTTCTCCTTTAAGTGTGTTCACTAGATACTAAGAATCAGTTAAGAGACTTCTAAATAGGTGTATTTCTCTGTGTGTATTGTAGCAGTGTGACATTTCGTGGCTTTTCACTGTGCTGATCGTGGCTGGTGTTACAGTGGGAGTATATACTATAGACATTTCAATTTCCTTTACATTTCAATCTTTTTAGTATTTGTTAAAACTACTCAAAAGGGCAGCAGTGATAGTTTGTCAAATATATATATCTGTATGCTGAAAATTAGACGGTGTTCACTGGCTTACTTCAAAATAGACAAGTCTGATAATGAACCAGATCTGTGATTCTCTGAAGTAAAAGCCCTATTTCTTTGCTGAGTCCAGTGAGCTGGTTATCCATTTAGCATACATTGTATATACCTCTGAAGAACTGATACTAACATTGCTTTAGAATAAAGGCGTTGAATGTAGATATAGAATGCAGACATTGAATCTAGGCATAGGTTTTGAATAGTTTAAAGGAAAACCAAAGTATTTCACATCATAGAGTGGGAAGTCTAGAGCTGGGCAGAATGCCCATAATGGTATATGCATTACTTAGGACAAGAGGAGTTATCAGTGTGGTTCAGATCTAAGGATTATATATTCTTGAGTCTTTAAAAACAGTGTGCATTGAGTACCTCAACTGAAGAATGTACCAATAAGTACTTCTGGTATAATCTGTATTCACAGAGGTCTCATCATAATGCCTAACAGTTATGAAGTTCTTTGACCTCCAAACTGTACATTTCAATTTATTTTGCCTTTGTGCTTGTTCTTACATTGTCCTGAAGTGCTTGAAGACCTAGAAGTCCCAGTCTGACCAGAATCTCATTATGTTAAGTGCTGAGGACTTGATGTTTAGATTGAGTGAATATGTTAAAGACATAAATTGTCTCCTATTATGCAGAGATCCCTATCTTCACTAAACAAAGATCTGAGCTGAAATGGTACAGCAATCTTTCTGTATATGCTTCTGAGCTCTCAATGCCACAATTGCGGATTTGGATAAATCTGAGTGTGGCTTGTTGGGGAACGGCAGTCAGAACTTTAAAAAAATGGCAAGCTGCTGCTTTATTCTTGATTGTCTTTGTGTTGCCTTGGAAACCTTGAGCAACATTTGGGCAGAATAGTGTTAAAAAAAAATCCAAACAAAAGCCAAACTTTAAAAGAAAGGACACATATGGTTTCAGGATGGACTTCTCTAGAGAACCAGAAACATAATTTGATTGCAGGACGAGAAAAAGGAATTTCTCCTTTTCCTCATGTTTGTGCCTAACAATATTGAAACCTGGTCTTCAAACTGCAGCCTTGGAACTATGGGCTTTCTGAAATGCCCTTAAAAGCACTGGCAACTCCAGCTACACAGAGAAAACTAATGCTGCTCCAGTAGGTAGAATGGGATTTTTTTTTTCCCAAGTATTCAGTGTGCAGGAAGCTCTCCATGAGACGTATGGACTTAGTTGATTACCACCCATGCTGCACCTTTCCTTTCTTGACTAAAATTGTTTTAAAGTCAGTGAACAAGGCCTTATCTGCAGGCCCTATCTCCCTACCAGATGGGGTTCAGGCCAGAACATGGCATACAAATGACTGTGTGTGACATCCTATTGTACATAGAGAAGGGAAAGATGTATACTTGCATATTGCAAGCTATTTCTGTGGTCATCCAACCTTGAAGACCTAGCATATTCTAATGGAAAAGCGTTCAGGTGGCAAAGATCTTTTCACACTGCATTCAGAGGAGAATTGGTAACTTCTGCTTCAAGGCTATTTGCCTGTGGAATGGCTTGTGATTGCTACTTCATGTTTGTGATAAATTTAATTGAAGCAAATGTTTCAAATGGGAATAAATATAGGTAACTTGCTCATTTATGACTCTTGTAGAAGTGCTATCCAGCTGTTTTAATGTTAGGTTGATTGCAGCACCTGCATGACAGATGGTTGGTTGGCAGAAGACTTTTGAATGACAGGTTTGGGTCTTTCTGCGTGGCAGTCTGGAATTCTGTGTGATATTTCTGATATTCTCTATGTACATATTTCAAAAATATCTTGAATGTAAAGCTGATTGCTCTTTACTTTGTCTCTTTGCTTCCAAGATCTTCCAAAAGCTGTAATCACAGAAGGTCATTAACATGAAAAGCTTTCCTGCAACTCTTTTGGGGAAGTGGGATGCCTAAAAATTTGAAAAGACTAAGTAAGAACTTTTGGAAAAAAAAGAAAAGGTGGAACAACTTGGAAAGCACTGAGAGAGAGAACAAGAGTGGTTACTTTTCATATAAAGTCAGTGTATTTGATTGTGTGACTAGTAAAAAGAACGCTGGCAGAGAAACAGGTTACAGGAAGAAATCACAGGTTCTCTTGCATACTTCAGACTATATGCAAAAAGAATTGAGGGGTGAGATAGGAAATATGCGTAGGTTAGTTTTTTTAGACAGTTATATGTTAGGATAGCATTTGTATAGGGTTATATAGAATAATTTCATTTAGAAATTGTTAGCAAAGGTTTCTCCATAGATGTGACTAGCAGTTGTCCCTGAAGAGCAACCATGAATATGGTTATACCAAGGATTCCAGTAAGAGAGGAAACAGTATGAAGTCTGGGGATGACCAGCATAAGTTCTCGATACTTAAAGCAGTTGGAATCTTATATTACTGTCTATAAAGGATTCATGCAGTGGATGTGCCCTGGAAATATGCTGGAGGGACTAGTGAAAGCACACTGCTAAAGAGACGCTTGAGAACACAGAGGTCTGGAATAGTGCAACACATGAGACATCATCCAGTGGTTCCTGTGTGAATCCACACAACCTCTCAGAAGTATAACAGAACGGTCTTTTTACTATGCTGGCTGTCAAAAGACACAGCTTAGCATCAAAATGGCTGTCCCTGCTTGTGAGATTCTCCTAAAATTGACTAAGTGAAGTGGCGTTATACTATCCACTTAAAGTTTACAACTTTGACCTTGTTCCCTGGGGACAATTTAATTTTGAGTCACACCAATCCTTCCTTGGTAGTAGTCTTGAATACTGTGGAACTAATCTTTGAAGGATATGTAAGAGGCCATAGTCCTGTTATGAGCTTGCATAAACAGTTAATTCTTAGCCAGAGAAGGGAGATGCATCATTTGGTTGGGGCTTTCGCTTGTTCTTTTTGCCTTCTGGAGAGCCTCAAAAACTATGGTACTGGGTACCAGATAATGAGTGAAAATAGACAAGTCAGAACATACTTATTTGTAGGATATTTTTGGTTGCATAAAACTTGCAAAAAATTGTATTGCTCTGCAGCTTAACTGGGCCTACCATAGTACTATATTTTCCAAGTAATTCTATTGCTAATGTCTCAGTGTTGCTGGTAGCATTTGTTTTTCTGAACAGAAAATATGGTGACATGCTTGTGTATGCTGTGAACATGAAATATGCATGTGTGGTATACATACGTGTAACATAATGAAGAGGCTTAAAAAAGTTAATCTGAGGATGAGAGATACCCAGTTCTTGTAAATGTTTCCCTAATTTAAAATTAGAAATAGTGTAAGAAGTCAGTATTGCCTTTTGATGAGGATGAAATTTTAAAGTACGCCTAGTATGTTTCTGTTAATTATTCATGGGGACCAGGTTGTGTTTTTGGAGGGGACCATTGTTGTATAATTGCAGAGGATTAATTTTTTATCTTGTGAGCTAAAGAGCTGAAGAGTTTAAAATTGTTATTGTTACAATTTTTTTTTTTAATCAGTCTGTTAGAAAGACAGGCATTAATACATTAGTAAGGATGGCATTCTTGAATTAGGAGATGGATTGCTACATTAAGGCACTTTAATTGTCATAGCAGTGACACTTTAACCCAAACAATAGACTATAGTGTAAGTAATTGCATCACTGTTACGTATTCACCTGGTGACCAGTGACACTGACTTCAGAAAAATCAGTTCAGGACCGTTGTCACAGAGCTTTAAATAAATAAATAAATAAATAACTGTTCATTACCACTGTCCATGGATTTAATTGTGGCTTTCCTTCTTGGAGACAATGGAGCTGAAACTGGTCTTAGAAATGGTGCAGCAGGATTTTGCAGCTCTTTGGCTCTGATTGCGCCAATATGGCACTCCTTAGGCTGCAACAATAAACCATAAAAAGGAAGCTGGCAATAACATTTCAGACTTGATTTTGATTTTCTTACCCTGTATTTTCCTGGCATAGTTTTAGCAAGACTTTACAGTTTTGGTGGCATCATATAGTTCGAGTATTGTGATTAAAATAACTATATGACATGCTGGTTAACTAAACAGTACACTAGAAGTGCACCATGACTTATGGTTCGTCTCTATGAAACACTTAATCATGAGGATTTGAACAGGATAGCATTTTTTTTTTTCCTACATGCTTTGTAAAGAATAACTGATACGGCAGGTGGATGGGGCTTCTTGGAAAAAATAATCTATACCTTGCATTTTGGTTTGTTTGTAAGAGGGATGAGAAAAGGTAGTTAAAGTTCTAAAGAACAGAAATTTTAATTATTTTTTTTATGATATAACTGCTAATGCTGGCACAAAAAAGTTGCCTATCATAAGCCACAGGTTGGTTTGCTCTAAGGTGTTGCTGGTGTCCTGTTATTTTTGGGCTGTGTAAGCCTGCAAAGCTTCAACTTTTTTGTGAATTAGTGACCTTCTACTTTTGAGGTGATTATGTCTGATTCTTGGGGTTTGTCCTGTGCCCATGTTTCTGTTGCAGCTGAAATTGAAATCGTGCTAGGATGCCAAATATCTGTGTCAGTAGAGGGAGATGAGTAAAAGATAACAAAGACAAAAAATCTGGGGAGTATTTCTGCCTGTAAAATTAATGCTAAGGGTTTAGATATGAGATATTAGAATCTAGACACTAATTTCCAAATTTGGGGAGATTTAGGTTTTTGAGATGCAGATTATCAACTACTGTTATTTACACAAAACTTTTAGTGAATTTGGTCTCTCCCTTTTGCTTGTCATAGGACTTTGATGCATAATCTTACACATTTTGCAGATCTAAGCTGACACTGCTCTTCATCATCACATATCTACATACATTTTGATGAGATTTAGTATACGTGTCATGCTCCACATTCAGAAAATTGTTGGGGAGAAAAGCTTCTACCCCAGAAAAAGTTCTGAATTGGCAAGAAAAAATTCTGCATGTTTGCTCCATAGAAGAAGCCAAAAGTTTGGGGGTTAGCTTTTTTTTTTCCCTTTCAATAGGAAAAGGCCAGATACAATCTAAGCCTTGCAATAGCTAACCCCTTGTATGTGATTGCTGTTATGGAAATAACTGTCTTTTGTAATAATAAACTATTTCTCTCAGGGAGACTTTTTGCAACGTAAGCAATCCTGCAAGAAATTAAGTGTTTCTCCTGGCTGAGGGAGGGTGCCAGATTCAAGCACTTCTCTAACAGTCTTAGGAAATTTTTAAAAAGCCTTTTACTTGAATGTGTGGAAAAACAGTTTGTGACCTTCCCATCATAGTCACATATTTCCTGAAAGAGCCATGAAAAAGTTTATGTATGAGCTTGAGGTCCAGATGTGAGAAGATGAGAATTAGCACCAAATTTTGATTGAGAATTCATCCTGGCTAACCAAGTTTTTTTTCTTAGGATCTGGTTGATTATTTACTGGCATATAGCATTCCATGATGTGACTTTGCCAAATCAAAATTTAGCATTTTCACCTTTTCAATTAATTAATAGAATTAATTTCAAACCCTCATTTTTCTCACTCACACAAAATATTTGAGTATGATTCCTCAGCTCTTATGGGACAGAACATTAACTGTGAGTGTAGATAACATTGATTTTAATCTGTTAAAATTAGTAATTGTCAGCATGATCTTCATGCGTGTTTGGAAATAAAATAAAAGTTCAGACTTACAGAAGGAAGCCCACAATTTTAACAATGAAGCTGCTCTTTCCATTCTGTATTGCTTCTGTTGCCCTTAAGATATTGAGGTGAAGAAATAAAGTAAATTCCATCAGCTAAAAATAACAAAGATAACAGAAACACATAAATCAAGTATAAATAATAGCAATACAAGTGAATTGAGGGTTTAAAACAATAGTTGTGGTCTCTAACAGCAGGAGTGGAGAAAAACAGAGCAATGAAATGTCCTTTAATGGTTTTGAATAATTATTACTATTGTCTAAGTCAGTCAATTTTTAAACATTGAAAACTTTTTACATGCATATGCATGGCATCTTTTTTGAGAATCACGCCTTTTTCTCTGCATATAAATTGAAATAAATAAGAATGTATAGTTCCAGTCTTAAAGACCGTCACACTATAATTTGACAAAATAATTTGCTTTATTTGATCAATCAACAGGGTTTAAATGGTTGAATATTGTTGTTACGGTTAAACCTAAGCTGTGATTTCCAATATTGCAGTGGTTAAAAGACAGTTTAACATTTTTTCGCTTGTTTGTTTTAATATAGTTTACACATATTGTAAACTATACACATATTTTATCATCATTATTTATGTTCTGAGGAACATAGTTATGTTAAAAAGCCTCATGAACACCAAAATATAAGGCTATTTTAATGAAAAATTTATGCTTTACAAGACTCTAAAGCTTCGTATATAAAATACTTGTAACGCTGAAGTCTTTAAGTTGCATTTAGTGAAGCATTAATTCACATATACTAATTGAGTAATTACAAATGTGTTGCTGTGGCATTCAAAGCATTTATATGCCGGGAGTGAAAGTGGGTTGTTGTGGTTTGACTTTTTTCTTTCTTTTTATTTAAAAAAAAACAAAACAACAAAACACCAACTCATTTTCCAGTGGACTGAATATATTAGTGATGAATGTGCTGTGAAACTAACTGTTTGTTTCCATGCTGGAAAAGTTTCATGGCTCCAGCAATTGCTAGCCATTTTACCACACAGCATCCATCATTTTGTCAAAGTTTTAATGTTTTGTAGTGAACCACCTAGGAAAGAAAAGGGGAGAAAAGAATGACAAAACAGCCAAATTCTTTCATTCCATGCCAAAAAACTGACTGAAGTTTATCCCTGTTTGCCCTTGGAACAATTAATGTGACATTTTCCCGAATGCCATACTAAATTTGATTGTCAGTTATTGAAATGTATGTTTAAGTCAACAATGATGCAACTTTAAATGCTTTTTTCATTAATGCCATTGAATCCTTAACCCACAACCTTTGACACATAACAGAATTAGAAAGCCTTTTGGACCATTTGGCTGAAGTTGTGCCCTCGCTACAGTATCTAAGTTTGCTTGGAAACATGGCCTGCCCAAATGAACTGGTCTGCAAAGAGAAGGATGAAGATGACTACCAGAGGTACAGGTTAGTGTTTTCACTGTATTGATATAGTTTGATAAGGTATGTCAATTTTGTTTTATTACCAGACAAATATTGAACTAAAACCAACTCACAGGCACAAACAAACATCTATTCTGAAAGCATTGTGGTATATTCTGCCGTGAAACACCTGGAAATCTGAGTAACTGCGTTTCAGCAAGATCACTCTCAGGTACCCTATTTCAAGAAATATTTCAGTGCTGTACGGCACGTTTTTGAGTTGAGCAGGTGTGCACAGGATTTCCTGAATGTGGGTGCTCATATGTGCCTGCTTATGGCTTTTCCCTCTCTAAGGCCAAGGTAAGGCAACATTTACATACATTAAGGATTGACAGTACATAAAAAAATTTAAATCACTACACTCAGATAGCCAGTTGCATTGTCTTCTGCTAACATTCGATTATGGTGATGAATTTCTTCTATACTTATAAAGGCACTACTAAAGAAGACAGAAGGACTCCTACATTGTGCTGCTTTACTCAGAGCAGTTAGTCTTTAGATTCAAATAAAAACCCCTGAACTATCTCTCTAATGTAATTTTAATGAGCTAGAGTATACAAAAGGTCATCTGGAAATTAATATGGTGGCCTGATAAAATACTATATGTCCAACTGGAATGTTGCTAAAAATTCCAATGGTTATTTTTTAAAAAATAAAAATACTTGTGACTGATGGCGACTGTGAGCACAGATCCAAAACTTATGGAATGTCTGCTTTGAAGTGACATAATTTTCATAGCTATAACCTTTAGGAACTGAGACATTGATTATAAAACAAAATAAAAAAGTCATTGGATTTCTTTTTTCTTGCTCACACCCAATACAAGATTTCAGTCTTTGCGTGCTGGCATTTTTCACATGGGCTGAAAATGGCTGTGAGGCAAGTCAGAGCCAAGCAGTGGTGGTCACCATGCTGCCACTGGTCACCATGCTGCCAACCTTGCAGAGCCTGAGCTTACTTTTTATTAGCAGATCACCTGTAGTATTCAGAGTTATATAATAGAACTCTGATTTTATCTTCATGTAATCTGTGCTGTAGGAGTTAGGATAAAACCATGCAAAGTGGCAGAGACTAAAAAGCAGGTTTATTGAGAAGTGGCATGAATTCGATGCACCAGTTTATTGCTCATAAATGCTGTATGTTGAAACAGCAGCACAGCTGTCCTGGGTATGCATATACTTTTTTCTTTGTTCCAAATTTTTGAGAAGGATTTCTAGGTTATCGTTAGCCTAAAGACTTGCACCTTCTAACAATTCAACTTTTAAATCCAGCCTAGCTGTAGCATTTGGGGTTTCACCGAGTACAGCAGCCTATATTTAATAAAATATTTTCCCATTGCTTTCACACTTGAGTGGAAGGTATGCCTACTATCCAGCTTACGAGAGTCTAATAGTTCTGTCTCTATGTAAATTTATGTGACATTTGCACTAGAGAATTGCTTAAAAAATGAATGATATTTCTACAGTTTACTGTTTTTCACTTTAAGTATGTTTTCTGACAATATGTCTCCTATTAATCATTTAAGCAAAAGTAGTATGTTAAAGGAGCCATTCAGAGGCAAGAACCCATGGTTCATTTAGTGCTGTCTGAAAAAATTCTTTATTGATTGACATCCTCTGTGGTTATATGATGTAATATTTATAATATGTCACAGAGCCATACATCAAAACAAGCATGTCTGTTGTTTCATTTCAATGCAAAAATGTTGATTTCAGGGAGGTCAAGGTAGTTTTAGGTCACATTGTGGCAAACCACCGTGTCAAAGTGTGAAGTGATTGTATTTATGCATCTGCTGTAAACGGCAACATTGCTTCCATTTTCTTTTCCCTCAATTTTTCAAAATCCTGGGTATATTTTTTTCCATATAAAGTAGGTTAATTAAAGCTCTTTTAAGAAGGAAGAATGTACTTCTAATTAGTTGAATGATTTATGGTTCTGCTGCTATAATGAAAGCTTCCTATCCTTTTCTGTAATTGTTACATTGTATGAAATGTGTTTGCCCAACAACATTAGTCTCAAAAACCAAAAGCATCCACCTGTCTGTCTGTCTATCTGTTGGGGACTATATTGACCCACATGGTGGAACTGATTAAAAGTACCCTGCTAATTTTACTCTGAATAGCTAATTTGGAGTCTTGAATACACGTTCCGAAGCATCTTGGACACAACTGTTTTCTTCCTTCCCCCAAACATACAGGTTTATCTCACAGATTTAACACAAGCAAGCTCTGCTGAGTGAGAAAGTATTTGTATTTTATCAAATGTATTGCTTCAAATCTCAAAAGCAAACATTTCAAATGGAGGGTTTCATAACTTTTTAATAGTTCGAAGTAACTTTTTCTATAAGATTTTTATTTTGTTGACAAAATTTGCATACAAATACATCAAAACATTGCATTTCAGTGAACCTGAATTATGTAAATATTTTGCCATGAAATACCATAAACTTTAACTGGTTTTGTTTTGTTCTGAATAGGAACTTCTTTTTGTAAATTTTTGCAGTGACCATTGGAGCCACAGATTCATTTTTCATTGAGCTTTAATTTCATTCCCACTGAGTTCAATTAGAGTTCAGGCTATTTAATTCCTCAACCAGAAAAAGAAAGGTGCTAGAAATCAAAGCTTTACTTAATCTTCTCATTCCAACAAACTGAAAAGATCTGTAAAACCCCCAAAATCTCAACCTTAACAAAATGTGGACAATCAAATTTTAAAAAACTCAAGGTCCAGTGATTTACTGTGATATTAGTAACAGAGATAAAAAGTAATATTATTTTTAAAATAATAAGGTTTTATCATAAATACTTGGAAAATGTATAAAACTATGCTTTTTGTCAGGAAGTTACAATCTGGTTCGTCAGATAATCCATTGGTATACCGTTTCTATCAATTTAAATAGTAAAGCTTTTCCCAAGTTTTTAATTTAAAATAGGTTTTTTACAAAAACATTGTTATGACTTTTTCTCAAAGTAGTTATTTTTTTCTAAGAAACATAGTAATATTTGAGTGGGATTTTTTTTTGAAAAAGTATTTTTTTTTTCCCTCTCCTTACCTTTCAAATATGTAGGAGAACAAATCGATGAAAATATTTCTATGTTTCGTATTGGAATTTTTGCTTGGACAGGAAAAGTAAATGGAAAGTTCCCTTCTGCAGTATTCTTAGAAGCAAACTTGTTTGATTCATTTTAAGAACTCATGTTTTTTTCCATGATTGTAAAATGGCTTTACTTTCTGTAAAAAAAAAAAAAAAAAATATATATATATATATTAAGAAGTGCTATAAGTTCTTATTTTTTATCTTGTTTTTTAAGCTTTTCATATTTGGGAAGTGCTATTTTTTAAAGGGGTATGTTGGGGGTGAGGGCAAAGGAAAGCAGAATATCTAAAATATAATGGTAATAGGAAAGTTTTAAAAGCTTTTGGCTCAAACAGGAAGCGAGAAACACAGAAAAATAGCTTGCAAAACAGTGCGTCCTCTAAAATAACCTATTCTACAATCTCTACTTTGAAGATTGCGTGAAAGCAAAGGTCATGACCCGGAGATCAAAGTAACAGAAGTCAACACAGTAATTGCTGGTTGCTTCTCTTGTACCCGCACTTGGTCAGTCCTCTGGGTGTATTGTTTGCAGGGAAAACTTCAAACGTGGTGTTACTGAACTGTGAAAAATCATCTGGGTCAGAATGTATTACAAAGCATTTGCGAATGCGGCAGGTGACCTCACCTATTTTCATTAAAGCGATATGATTGTGAAGGATGTATGCCATGTGTGAAGTTTTCAGTGCTTGTTCATTCTTCTTTGCTCCTTATTGACATTTCCTGGAATGATGCATTCATTAAGTGCTGTTGACATGGAAACAAGGGCAAGTGGAAACAAATGCCTGAGTTTATTTTAAATTAGCTTAAAAGTACATATACTAGATATGCTATCTTTGGCAGGGCGAGCAAATGGTGATAACCTTATGAAGTCCTCTTAAGATACAACAGCAAGAAAGGAAGTGCATGCGTTTTGTATGGATTAACTTTTCAAGCTAAATCAGCTATTCGCATCCCACAGGTTTGATTCTGTGAAATGCTGTGTCCTCTTATAGCATTTTTAGTTTCTTTGCAGTTTTATTTTGTTGTATTGTGGTTTTGTTTTGTTTTAGTGTTTGGTTGGTTGGTGGTTTTTGGTGTTTTTTTTTTTTTTTTTTTTTTTTTTTTTTAAATTGAGACAGAACCTACTTATCTTTTTTAAATGGTCTTGTTATTGAATTTGGTAATATAAATACATAAATCCGTATTCAAGAAGCAATAAGGGACTAGAAGTCCTCACTCAGTAATGAAAATGATGCTGATATACTTGGTCAGTATCAGTGAACTTACTGTTGAGGCTCTTTTTCAGTAGGATGGATTGAAGTCTGTGGTACTTCTTGATATGTTGTTTATGTGCTTAATGAGGTGATTAGGGTATTCCCTTACATCTGTATAATCCCTGTATCTGTGCTACTTCACTGTTTGCATGAGGCCTTGTCATTTTACAGTACCTGCAAGAAAAAACCCTGTATTTGATAGACATCAAATAGCCATACAACTTCCACCTGAGATTAGCCACTGTAAGGATTTATGAGTAAGGGCTATTATCATGTGTTTGTTCAGCCAAATAAATTGAAGTCTATAATACCCCAATTTGTCCATACTAACTCAGTAAGTCAAGAATAACTATAATTATTGTTACATGTATAGAGAGATATTTTTCTAATTCAGAGAGTTGTTTGCTACATTGAAGTAAAGCGGAGGATGTTAGATATTAGAAGGTAGTCTAGATTTCTGAGCGACCTAGGAGCCCCTCAGAATTACATGGTCATCACGAAGCAGTGCTGAAGTTGCACAAAGGCTATGTGATACTCTACCATACCTCATGCCAACATCATGCCCTCTTTTCTGGAAGATGTTGGTTTAAGTTTATGACCTGGCTTTCTTAACTCTGTATTGAGGAAATTTTGTTGCAAATGGAAATTCTGCAGCCACTTATATGCTGTTTCGTGGGGTAAGGGTGGTGGTAGGGGGTTAAACTTTTCGGTGGTGCAGAAGAAACAATTACAGGAAATAATCTAGTTCAGTGTCATACACGTTTGCTCAGTCCTTCTGATTTTTGTTGTCATCTCTCTCCATTTGAATGCTGATGTGACTTTGGTGACTTTGGGTTATTTATTATTTCTAGTTTACAAAACTGTAATCAGCCCTTCGAAGTTTGAAATAGATATATTATTTTTATATTCTATGATTGTCAAAGAAAGGAAATACAATAGCACAGAAAATAGAAAAATGAAAGTAAACACTTTCTGAAACAAAGAGCATGTTGGTAGTTATGATACGGGTAGAGACAGATGTTTCTGCATCCTTCTGGGCAACTATTTCTCAATTTTTCAGTGCCAGATTAATTTTGTTGTTAAAACTTAAATATTGCTGCATATAGTGTGTTTTTATAGTCCAGTTTTTGTTATTAAAAGTACAAAATAAAGGTCTATACAGAATCTCGTTCTTACCATAGTCTTTCACTAAAGGTTCAGTGGAAGAGTTTGTATTCTCTGAAACTCTAACATATACAAATTTACTATACTTTTCTTGTAGTGGAAGGAGGAAAAAAAAAAACAACCCCAAAACATTCTTTCCCCAAGTAATTTATTGCCACTTTTAAGATTTTCTTATAGTGTGGCTCATGGGTGATGCCATTATCTTTCAGTATCAGGAGGCCAACCGTGTTCCACAACTTATCTGCTTTTCCAAGGGAAGTAATAAATGAATTGAGGCCCTTAGATGCTATGATATGGGATATTTTTTTTGCGCTCACAGCTCTGGAATAAAAATTTCCTAGAACTGTTTGACAATAGTAAGGAGTAGCGTACTGAAACTCATTAAAACTGAAGGAATTTTTATGGCTGAACCTAATGGCTACTGAAAAAAATAGATCAGAATGAAATTATACAGTAACTAACAAAAATAAGGCGTTGACATAAACGTTATTTAGACCTGTGTTTTGGATTAGGACTGACAAATTTTGTGCATATGCTTGTTCCTTTCTTCCATTTGATCCTTTAAGGAACACTTAACATGTTCTCTTTGAAGCCTTTTTTTCACCTGTGAAACTCTCTCCTAAGATTATGTGAACCATCACTGATTTTTGGGGTTGAGAGAATAACCCAAGGACTATGTTTTAAGTAATGACTGTTACACGGTAGAGAACTAGAAACACACACAGAATGTACCAGTAAGGTAACTAATAGGTCTTAGTTTCTGTGTTTGTAAGGCAGAGTTAAGGTGACAAACCTGTGGTTCCTTAAATGCTGTAGAGTAAGTCAGTATCAGAGACAGTATTTCTTTGTATAAAAACTAGAGTAATGTATTGTTTAATAAATAGCAATAGCTGATCTCAAAGCTGCCTTTGTTCTGTCCCTTTCTGAACTCTAACATGTTTCTTCAAAGGAAGGCTTTGCCCCATTGAGCTTTTGCCAATGTCAATAGCAGCTGAATCCCAAACTCACTGCATTCCTTTGCAAATGCCCCTTCAAGCCTGTCCCTCTTTTCCAGTATCTTGACAGGTCTGTGTAAAAACTGCTAAAATAATTCCAATCACATGCAACACTTATAAAATTGGTAAATGAATTGTTAATCTTTATTGTCATTTTCACTTAACTCAGACTGAAATAACATGAAATGTGATATTCTCTGGTCTTTTTCCATCTCTGAGTGTTCCTGTTTGTGCGTGATGGATATCTTTTATTAGCTTATTTTCATGGGAAAATTTTCATTTTTATTTCCTTGTACTGGGAGTCCAGGGGAACAGATGATTCTAAACAAAAGAAGATGCAACTTTGCTTACATAGTTCATTTCCTTAATCTATTGTGAATTAGAAGATCAGTTTACAGGCAGTGATAAATGGATCTCTAAGCACCTTCATGGTGTCTCTTTTTTATTTCACTCTCTGGACCCGACCTTTAATCCTCATCACTGAAGATAATAACCCTTTTTCACACCATTGCAAAGATGTTAAAACCCAGTAACAGCAGTCTCAGAGCACATGGAGCAGTGCTAAGTTTCAAAATGATTAAAATAAAAAAAAGGGGGGGGGGGAGAAGGGGATCAGGGAGACCCTGCCCTTCAACCAATCAAAAAATAAACTTTTCTAAATTCATAATGTAAAATTTAGATGGGTCTTTCTTCATTAAATAGCATTCTCTTAACTAGTGATTTTACAAGTCTAAAACAGGTGCAACGTGTTATGCAATTTATGGATCCAAGTACCTGCCATAAAGTATTTTATGATGGTTGCATTCTGTGTTATTAGTAGCTGTCTTTTTCTGCAGCCATTGGTGTTTGATAATAGTCTTAAAACACCCAAAATTACTTACCTGCAAGCAACATTCCAGATAGTCCCTGTTGACAGTTTGAATAAGTTTAGTGCCCTTTTGTTGTACTTTACCTTCAAAACAAACTGATTGAACCATCAATAGCTCCTGAAAGCTGACAGAGGCATGTCATCTGGTCTAACCCTCTGATAGTAGGTTATCTGTGGGAGTTAACCTCCCTGCATTGTTAACTGAAATGTTTTATGTACTATGCAACTTTAGGATACTGCTGTGATAACCTTAGTAACTAAGTCATACATCACAGTAAAGAGATTTTGTGCAACAAATAACCCTGGATTAAATTTACAAGGGTTGAATTGATATTGTAAAGTGTTCATTCCAGGGCTTTGGTAATCCTTTCCTGTATTTTTTATGGCAAACTTGTGTTACATTTAGATTGAAACTGCATCTTCATATTTCTAGCTAAAATATATCCAGGAAGCCCGATGCTTTTCTTCAGCCATTTAATAAAAAAGTATCATATTATTTTCATATAACGTAGATTAGTTTTATCCCACATTGAGTAAAAGGAATGTGAGTAAATGGGATTGTATTTTGAATCACCTTTTAAAAGAATTAATCGCTGATACACCTTTGTTCTACTGGTGGGGTAACCTATAACTTTTTAATATTTGCCCTTCTTAAGGAGTACAAGTTAAAAGAAAAGAAAATCCACCCCAAACCTGTGACTTGTGGTGTATTTTGCTGTTTAGTTTACGTGGGATTGTTTTTTGGTTTTGTTATTGGAATTGGCAAGTACTGGTGCTAATTCTGTTTTTTGAAGTGCAGTCAGGATGACTTAAAAACACAAAAATACATTTGTATCAAGGAATGCTATTATAATTTTAAGCTCTTTTGAAATGATTGAGAGACTGACACTAGGGCTGTGATCCAAAGTCAGCATAGATGACAGTGCTGTCTTAGTCTGTTGTCATTTTTGTTGCAGCCTGCTTTTCAATGGCATATTTCATTCCATCATTAAACATTTGCTGATTTTCTAATACCGATGTTTTCTTCACCTGAATATTCATCTTTTCTCACCCTACACTTAGTGGGTGTCTTTACTCGTTTTTAGCTTCACTCTTCTTCACTCTTGACATACTGTTTCCTTCTGTACATGTCTTCATTTGAAAGAATCTGTTGTCATCAGAGCTTTTCTGCCAGTAATGCAAGATGGATAGCTTCTCCTCCACTGAAAGATAAGGGCCAGCAAAATGCCAGGGAGGACTGGAAGGGCAGCCAGGAAAGCTGGGAGGAGCCTAAGAATGTGTCAGTCTCATAGATCTGTAGCTGTTGTTTAATAAATGGTCTTAGGACACGTTCTGTTTTGTAAAGTGACTCTTCTTCTGCTATCATTGAAAGTCATAGATTGAGGATTCACATTTAAATTGTCTGAGCGTTTTCAGTTCATTTATTAACAATTTACAAGGCTGTTGCCTCAGAGGAAAGGTGTACTTGACGGAAAGGTTTATCTGCAGTATTAAATTTTGCTTGGTTGTAGAAGGGGAGTCTTTACAGTCTTTTTCACGTTTATCTGATCTTGAGAACAGTATTATAAGGTAACTCTTTTTAAAACACATTTGTGTGTGTGTGTGTTGTTCTTTCTTAAAATGTTATTTTATGTAGCGTTTTCTACTACTTTGGTATTTTTCCTCCCAGTGCCAGAAGGGATTGGTATGATTAGGAGGCTGTCTGACTGACTGGAGTTTTATGCAAAGCAGCTAGGCATAGGGAACATTATCAATCACCTTTCTACCCCCTGCCAGGAAAAGTCTGGCTCTTCCCTCGTTTTGCAATGTCTGCTTCACATTTGGTTGACTAAATGTAAATAGCATGTACTTGAGGTGGTTAGATATTTTGATTTGCCATGGTTGCGCGCCTTACTTTGTTTCTGGTCTGCCATGTTCTCTCCCTCTGCAAGCAAGGAGCCAATGGTATTTTTGAGGCTAAAAAGCTGCTGTACTTTGAGTAAAAAGGATAAACAGAATATAGTACTGATGGATCCTAACAAGAACTTTGAATTCTTAAAAGGTTTTTCATAAAAACAGTCTGTCCCTGTGTGCTTCTGCATTAATAATCCTACACCTGGGATCCATATGCCATAAGGACACCTTGTTTCTCCGGCAGGACAAAATTGGAATTCTTCTTCCAAATGATGCCTATATCAAAATGTAGTCCTGGAAGGCAGAGACCAGGAATAATTCTCCATGCTTTCTCTTGACAAATTCTTTTTTTTTTTTTTTTAAAGTTAAGAGTTTTGAACAGTGACGTACACTCCTTTCAAGACAAAGGATGGTGTTTTAGGATGTGTGGTAGAATACAAATTGCACTTCTCCCTGATTTGCTGTTTATGTGTCTCTTATGTTGCTAATCATTATGTTTTTAGGAAAATATACTAAAAATCTGAAGAAGCGTTGGCAAATGAATGTTTTCTGAGAATTCTTTCAGAGAAGATAGCTGGCAGTTTCTCATGTCTCAGATTGGTTTTCCCCTGAAGTGTGGGATGGACTCTTTGGAATCACTCAAAAGTCCTTTTTCCAAACTGGCAATTCAAAACAATTTCCAATTTATTCTATTTCTGTATATACCTTATACCTCGCTAATACCTATAGAGAACATACATGCCCATGGTGATAATTTTCGTATCTGTTTAATCCACGCGACATTAAATTGTTATGGGCAGCTTACAGCAAGCTTCGTTTGAGCGAGCAGAGTAAGTATAATAACTTTTTACATAAGCTCTGTTGCATGAAAAAGGTGAACAGAGAGTGGAAACAAAGGCTGTTGCTGTTTACTGCTGTTATTTTTTAGTCATTTAGTCTGTGAGTATGTCTTTGCTTTTTACTGGATTTTAACTGTGTGCATTTTGCTATCCGTCAGATATTTTGTCCTGCACAAATTGACAAACCTGAAATTCCTCGATACTCGGAAGGTAACCAGGAGGGAGAGAGAGGAAGCCTTGGTAAGAGGTGCCTTCATGAAAGTGGTTAAGCCCAAGGATGCTAAGGTAGGAGCATAAATGGAAGAAGTAACAACAATGCGATTCATTAACACTGTTTTAAAATAACTTCAAAAACTTGTCTGCGTCTTTTGCTAAAGTAACAGACAAAACCTTTCAAATGAAAGGACTGGTAAATGTGGTCAGGTGAGGGACAAAAACCTTAGTAATTTTTCTGTGTTTTAATATCAAACTTACTGTTACATCTGGTTAATGGACTGTGGTTATGTTATCAAATTTCTGGTTTCCAACCTCTGTTTCGTATAACAAAGTAACTAATATGTGTCACTGAGCGTAAAAGAATATTTTTACCCTGTCTAAAGATATGTAACAACTGTGTGATATGCTTTTGTGAAAGAATGCAATTCTTCTGACAAGTTGTCCCCTGCCTTGTATGTTAAACGCAAATGTCTATCGCAGAGCTCACACCTATAGTGTTTATTGGCTTTTAGTGGACCAGCTGACTCTAATTTTGTATGATATTACTTAATGTGGTGTCCTGCTTATAAGCATTGACAACATCAGAGAGACAGTTTCAGTAATCTGAGCTTTTGATACCACTTGCATCAACTCTGGGCATACTGCACACTGCTGATGCAAACAGAATGCAAATGCGAATTCTGCACTTTCCCTTCTTTTCCCATTGTTGATCAATAAACGATAACAGCAATCCGAGCTTCAGACTGTTTTAGAGCTGCAGACCTTTCTTAAAACTCCACTCAAGTTTTCAGTCTACTTGCTTTCTGTTTGCTGTTTTGTTCTCTAAAATATACCATCAATAATTTATTGCAGATTTCCAATAATGCTGAATAATAATGTAGCAGTTATGGAAATGCACAGTTTGGTAGCATAACAGTGTTGCTAGATAAATGCATTATCACAAGTACAATTGCAGTGCATAACAAATTAATTCAGACTGATTCATTTATAACTACTAAAATGTTAACATTTTAGCAGTAACATTCTGATACAAGCATAGCTTTGATATATTGTTTACTACTGCCTTTGGTTATTTCAGCTTCGTATATGGAATAAATGAAATAATTTATTTCTAAGCTGTTGTGGATATCTTATTCACAGCAAACCATCTCTGCTGAATCTGGCCAATGCAACAGCTGAAATGTGTTAGATATAGCATGTTGTCTTCTTTTATAATTCTTATCTAATCAGATTTTGGATCTGGAGAAGCATTTTTTAAAATTTTATTAGTAATTAGACTTTTCATTTAAGAGTCTGCTTTTTGAATTTTAACCAGCTTAATAGTGTAGAAGAAGGAAAAAAGTGTCTGTTTTTTAAATTTGAATTTCCTTTTCTGGATGAAACCTCTTTTTAAGTCAATAGCTAAGGGTAAATTATTTCACAAATATAGGGATAACATCTTTACTTTTTATATCTGTAATTGAACCTTTTGTATAGTTTTGAATTATTTACCCACTAAGTCTTATGATAAAACAGACATTTTTTTCAGCAAATTTGCAGAAGGCTCAAATTTGCTGTTGTTATTGCCATACTAAAGGGTTTTTTTTCTTCTTTATAAATGGTTTGATACAAATTGCTGATGGTAAAATCATTGTAAATGCTTTTCACGGCATGAATTAATGCTTCTTAAGGTGCTGCAAAATTACCCTCATCATACAATATTATATACATATTACAGAAGTGGCTAATTTAAAATAAATATTAAATTGGATGCAGAACAGATATTATAAACCTCTTAAAATTGTTTCGAATTTGTGCTTGTTTCCTAGGATATTCATGCTTATAGTAGGCATGCATGCAAATTCTTTTTATGTCTGAGAACACTCAGAGTCCTCTCTGGATATATGTTTTCAGATGCAGATATGTGTGTATGTATTTTATATATAGGTGTGTGTATAGCTATTTATAGCTATACTCAAAGACCAAAACAAGCGGCATTCCTCTATATATCACAAAAATCATGTGCACAGTAACTGTACTTTCAAATTCTATCATATGTTATGTATTGAATACATAATAGTTTGTTGGGTTTTTTTTATTCTTCAGCCTTCAGGTTTCCTGAATCTTGTGCTGTCTGTTCATTTGTTCCCTTCTCATATAGTTATTGAGATTTTTGACCGGCTTCAGCCAAATTTAACAGGCAGCCAGTGGTAATATATTCTAGGCTTTCTGAAACTAGTTAGAGGAGAATAGACCTTGAACCAAGCCAAGAGGAAGACTGCAGCACATCTAGTATTGGTTATCAGAAGAACTCCTTAAGACGTTGACCTAGTGATTTAAGACCCTGATGATAGCGAACTTCCTAAGAATGCTTTTTTCCTTCCCCCTAAGGTAGTAGCCGCTGTGTCAGCCTATGCTTGCCAGGAATGGAGTTGGAGTTATTAATATTCATGTTGGTGAATGCCGAATGGAAATGTTCTGCCAGATGTCGTAACAACAGTGAGCCTATCAGACTTGCTTTTTCAGAGACAAAAAAAAAAAAAAAAAAACCAAACCAAAAAAAAATCCTAAGTTAGGTGAGGGTTTTTTTCCCCATTATGATAAGCAGGAGATGGTATGGCTTATTCAGCATAAAAAGCAGACTGATGATCTAAAGAGGCTGTGATGTGGGGAGTTGTTTTCATTTTAGTCTTGACATGAAATACTTGGGAGAGCAAAATACCCCACCAAGAAAAAATACACAAAATGAGAATAAAAGCAAGAAATTTCCATCTGACTAGCTTGTGTTTACTCAAATGCAAAAGTATCTAGCAATCACCAGTCATCACTAAGTCATAAATATTTTATTTTGTATAAATTTTTTTACTTTCATTTTTCTCTATTTTTTTTCATTTTTTTAACAGAACACTGCACTTCCTTGTGCTTTGCTTCATTTCATCCTTTGTTTAAAATGCATCTGTTTGTGATATGACTGTCTTACGGAAAGAGGCAGTCATTTATTAGAAAACAGTTTAATGTTAGAATACAGTGTTCCATCTCACTATGTGTGAGCTAAACTTCATTATTCTGTGATGTTTATGTTTTCTTTTGTCAAAATATTGAATACTGTATCATGCCTGATTTTAATAAAGATTGGGTAAGCCTGGCTGGTTAAGAGGCAGAGCCACATGAGGAAGCCTTGTTTAATGACCAGACCATGACCTCATTTCACTGGCATAAGTGTAGATCAAAGTGGAAGATGCCTGTCCGGTGTGAAGTGTGTTTCTGGGCATGACAGCACTTCACATCAGAAAGACAGCTCAAGAATACGACAGTCAAAATTGCTTAATTATGTCCCAGCTTTGTAATTATTCATCCCTGCTTCTACAAAGAGTACAGTTGTCATTTCTTGACATAATTATTTAAAACTGTACCCTTCTGTGGTTTATAGGTATATGAATTGTGCTTCCAACTGTTTCGTCTTTAAAACTTAGACATGCAAAACAGAATGTGATTTGAGAATACATTTTAAGACTCCATATTTTTATTTTGCATGGGATATAAATAAACAAAATGAAATTATGATGTATCAAAGCACATCATAATTTCATATTTTAAAGGTCTATATTCATGATCATTTAATCTAGATGATAAAATGTGGATATATCCATTATATCTAAAGTGTGTTGCTATGAACAGATACACACTGTTGTAGGTCTTTAAATTTAATTGCTTAATACTGGGTCAGTGCACTTGCTTTTATAAAATACATATATTTCCCAGTATTTTGCAACCCCTTTGACAACAACTATTTTTTATCTTACTACATTTTTAAAGTTAACATTTTTATCAGTTTTATTTATACTGGCAAAAGCAAGCAGCGTGCGTTTAGTCACATGTAACAGTCTGGTAGCTTATAGGACCAAATCATCAGCGGGTATCCATGGGTACTTCCAAGTGACTGACTTAATATTATGTGGAGTTATTCTGCTTTCTTGCAACTTTACCAAAAGCATCTTGTCCAGTGGGTTTAAAGGAAACTCTGTACAACAAAAGTTGGCAGTATAGGTGTTTGGAATACATGGTTTTCATCACAAGTTATAATTATGTAACCTGATTTGTTCTCTAAGGAGCTAAGCTGGAGACACTTAAGCAGAAAGGCAAGTCTGTTATCTGTGTTTCACATAATGAGTGTATGTGATTCCTGCTCACGCTCTTACTTGGAGGGTAGAGTGAGATTATTTTATAATTTTTTATTATTTTTATGATTTTATTACATATTTTGGCAGTACAGCTTAAGAAATAAGGTGAGCTAAAATCTACAGTGTTGCTTTCAGCTCATTGTCAGTATTCTTTTGCATAAACTCATAGGAAAAGCTCGTTATCAAAGTGACCAAAGCTGATATATGCTTTTTCAAATTCTGTTAAAATCACATGAGGCATACGGAGTGATTTTAGTAATTTTTGTCCTTAACTGTTTAACAAGAATCGTATTTTTTTTAAATAGCTATATCCTATCTGCTTCCAAGAATTTTGGCAAGGCATTTTTTCTAATATATCTCATGTACCTTCTTTCCCCTCCCTAAATTAGGAAAATGGGGCTGGTTTTAAAAAGTAAATAAAAGGTGACACATAAACCTTTGGAGAACATATGCATTGCTCACATTTTTTTTCCTGTTATCAGCACCAATGTGTAGAGGTCTTGGCTTATGAATTTACAGCATTTAAAGTACATATAGAGCAAAGGGCTTTTAAAGTGTAAAGAATCATTGTGTCAATGAACTGCTAGCTAGTAAGATATCTCTTTGAGAGAGCATCTACATAATAGGGTTTTTTATCATGCAGATGTCACGGTTTCACGTACTAAAACTGAACAACGTCATGAATTTCAGCCTCCAACCTAGACTGATGCATTAAATAACATTGACTTCAAAGATGTTGTAGCAGTCATGCTACTACTTGGCACAATGAAGTATCCATTTTGCTATTTGGACAGTTGAAGTATTTTAAGCAAGAATCCATAACACAATTGGCTCATAATCCCCTAATGACTCATCAAAATTAGGAATAGAGAATATTTGAAAAAAGCGCCAAATTTTATATTTGTATGTGTGAACACTTTGGCAGTTTAGAAGAAAACATTATGAGTAGGATCTGCCAGATACAAGAGTGGTATTTGCTAGAACTAAGGTGGCAGAGCTAAATTCAGTCATTTAAAAATTTTCATTGTAAAAATCCCATTATCTCAAATAAATGCCATGATCCAAAACAAATTTAAGCAAACATACCTAAATAAAAAATTTATGAAATAATTTTCTGTGAATAACACTTGCATTTTTTTTTTCTAAACTGGTGGATTTTACTTCTTTTCTAAAACTGGGGCATGACATCTTGCACTAAGCCTTTCTTTGGCCTGCAGGGGAATAGGTATATGGTAGAATAAGAAATAAGAAAAGCATTGTGAAATTCCAACAATAGGAAGTGGTCAAGGTCTTGGAGAAATGAGAGAGATTACATTAGATTTTTCCTTCTGTTTTCCAAATCCTTACGGTATACTGATGACATTTTCATTTGTTTTTATTTGATTTAGAAGTTTAGATTCTTGTATGTTGGTATTATCCAATTAGTTGAAAAGAAGACCAGAACAAACGTTTGGATACGATCCAATCCTTGAAACATCAAATAGTATTTTCTGCCTCTCTGTCTCTGAGAATATCCCCTTGATAGTCACATTGCAATAATAGCCATCTATTTGGTATTGGTACACATGTTGTGAGCTCACCACAAAGCACAGTAAATCCAGAATTGGAATTTGAGCTGTGATATTAATAAATTCAAGAATACTTTGTTCAAAAGTCTTTAAAGAGGTCACTAAAGCTGTCCTCAATTTTTGTAGCAACAAAAAAATCAGTTCTCAAGATATGGATGTATCTTGATTCAAGGTTGAGAGATAAAATCTGCTATCACATGTTAGGGTGCTTGTAGGGCAAAATAGTGACATGAGATGTTGAGAAAGGGGAAATCTAATTATTATGGCTGTGCAAGTGATAAAGGGCTTAAGGGTGTGAGTGAGAAGTTATATACTAGACTAATAATCAGAAATGTGGTAGTTCATCAAATGGCTAATTAAGTTCTACAGAAGACACCTGTTAAGACACTATGGAGAATGATATGTGGACCTGCAAACATACAGTTACAGTATATAAGAATACAAGTCAACAAGCAGTGCAACTATAGTTTGGATCTTGCCTAATATGTGTTCTTTGGATGAAATAATTCCATAACTAGCAATATGTGATCATTTCTTCTACATTTCCTTTGATTATATATGGAATTAAATGTGCATACGAAGGAGAGCCATGGACTTCATTCTTTGGTTCAAGTTATGGTGCAATAGATCCCACTGTCTTTGCATATGATCAATAATAGATCACTGTTGCACTTGCTACATAGCATTTTATTCTAGTGCAGAAACCTAACAATAAATTCGATCTGGCTGTGAATTTCTGCATTATGCGAGGAAATTCTTGCTCCTGATAAAGGTGGAATTAAGAACCTCATCTAGAGCAGTCTGCTAAGGCCAGTTGGTAAAGAGTTGCCTTCACAGTGCCTGCAAGGGCAGCTGCATTAAAGAAAACTGAAAGGCAGGCTTGGAAAAAGAAGCCAACAGAGGGAAGAAAAGGGTCAGCATCCAAAAAGGAAGCAAAGGCAGTTGTGATAGTAAAGTTGAAGATCGGAATCTGAATTACAAAGAGCTTGGAAAGTAAGAAGCTTGCATGCAATACGTTAACCTGCAAGCAAAGACATTTAAAGGGAGTTGATTGGTTTTTTTCTGTATTTTGTGTCTTCACATATGACAAGCCACGTGATTAGAGAGGAAGAACCTCAGTCAGTAAATGAGAGAAAAGCAATGAGTTTTAACAATGGGGACTAGGCTGCAAACATGCAGCTGCTGAAATAGCAAAGGAATGTGTTCTCTTCGCTTAGCCTGCTGTAATTCCAGCTGTTGAGAAGCTGGAATAGACATGTGTGGGTCATATGTGTGTTAGGGTAGGGGGAAAGACTCTTCTTCATTGTTTGTTCTTGTGGTGATAATTCCTGAAAAAACTGATATATGTGTAGTTCTTTGGCAAGGCATTATGTGGACTACATTTCAGTATCTAATCGCTATTGAAGATATAGAATGCAAAAGGTGATGTCTCTTTCCTAAAATTATTCCTTTAAAACAAAAAGTATATGATTGTCATGAAGCCAGTGTCCTTTTAGCCATTAATGATCCCAATGCACTTTTCACATAGGAAGGGGTGTTACTGCTGAAGCCCTGGCCTGATTCCAATTCAGGTAATTACATTTTGCCTCCACGGATTTCTCTGCAGTCTCAATTTACTAAGGCATTCTTCTCCACCTTCTGCCCTAAACTGTTATGTAGTGTTGCAGTGTGCTAGTTAACCAGCTGCTACTTTGCACCTGAAAGGTGTCTGTCTTTCAATAGGAGTGAGCAAATTGATCCCTTTGTAAGACATATTTAATATTTGTAAAGCACTTGGACGTTCTCTGACTAATGGCAATAAGCACTGTATATCATTAATGCATCCATTTAATTGAAAAAGCTAGCATGACAACTTGTTTATTACTGCTGTTGGGTTTTTTTAATTATTATTTTTATTTTTTTTCTATTTGTGGGTTCAGAACTATGGAAACTTTGGTTATTAGATGCTGCAAGCGTATGGTCTGGCTTTTGTCTTGTGATCACCCTGGTCAGTCTACTTACCAAAATGCCATACAGCAGAATGTAATACTGTGATATCAGACAGTAGGGCAAGAATCATGATTGGTTTAAATTCCCAATGGATCAATATGGCTAGAATTTATCCTATAAGTTTTGTTTCTTTTTCTTTTGGAAATGGAAACACTGCTGCTGTACAAGCAGAGCTCACTGCATTCTTCTGTAGTTCCTCTTTTCCAAAAAACTAATGCAATGGATCTAATTATCATACAACACCACTGTTAGGCATAGGACTTGTTCATATGTTGCATTTTGTCCAAAAAAAGATTGTATTTAATATGGCATTGGCAAAACTCCGGGCCAGCTTATGTCTGTTCTTTTGTTCCTATGCGTGATTCTTTTTTTTTTTTTTTTCCTGGATTTTGAGGCACTATACGTCTCATGTACTCTCAATCATGTTGGTGAGTCATTCCCATTGAAATAGTAGTAGTCTTAAGCACGATGGTTAGAATATATGTTAATTCCTAGCCATGAAACAAAGGTCCAGTTATAAAACATTTTTTTTTTTTTTTTCTGAAAGCTGCTTGTCACAGCAAGATTTCTGAGAGAGAAAATCAGTGGCAAACTACCATGACCAAAGGGTCTACTTGTAATTTTGTAAATGTGAAGCATCTGTTTCAAAAGTTGGAAAGCACTGTCATGGCTGAGTTCTTATTTATTGTTTGGTTTGACTACGATTGCATGTCATATAGTTTTCACAGTAAGCTTTGCAGTGTATATATATGCTACGCTAAGACCTGGCTTCGCTGTTTCGCTGACCCATCAAAAGGTCACCAGCTGTTAAAGGTGGTCACAAGGGCCACTGCAAATGAAGACAAAAATGATTTTTTGTGTCATCTTCTCAGTAGTGTAACTTGCAGTAAGGGACAGTGTGCTATCAGGAAGATCACGATGTAAACAAAGTTATGTTTTACATTAACTTAATCAAGTCCATTAGCATCCTCTCTGTCAGATGTTATACTGCATGGTTTTTTGAAAGGTGATTCTCAGGTACAAAGCAACATTGTGTGAACTTTGAAATAATTTTTTATATCATGCACTCATAATTGACTTGTTCTTTCACACCAGCTTATGTAGCACATAGTTTTAGGTTGTTGATGTTTTGAAGAAGGAAAAAAGAGCTAAAGGTTTACAGAGTTTTAGATAATAAGGTTTGTTTAATTGAACATCCATGTTCAATTTAATATCCATGAAATGGATAGTTGCAAGTCACATTATATAGATTATAATAGTTGTTGTCATTACATCTCTGTGTATTCTTCTGTTTTCCAGTAGTCTATTCTCTTGTTGGTAAATCCTAGGATCTAAATTACTGAAAGCTTCCCCCGGTGTTTTCAGGGTAATTTTTCTGTATTTCATGGTACTTTTCTATTTCTTTGCTGTAAATTTCTTCCTTATTTCCTCTTGCCTTCTTTCCCTCTCCTTGATTCTTAGGTAGCATGAAAGCTGAGTAGAAATTATTTATTTGGAACATTTTACCAGATCTTTGTGATTTAAACGACTATATTCTTTTTTCTTCTTTTCTGCCTTGAAGTACTACTTTACTTCATTAACGTACATTTTTCAAGAAACTTTCTCTTATGATGTAGTTGACAACTTTGTGGTAGTGAAGTTTCTGTATCCAGACCAAAGAAGTAAATAAACAAATAAGAAATAGAGTGCCTTCAACATGTCATACTCTGAAAATTGTTATTCTCATAGTATTCTTTGGTTTTGCTTGCCATTAGCAAGATGGTTTTGGTTACACAACGATATTTTTAATGATGTCTGTGATAATTCTGTTGTCCCTGATTCTACAGAAGTGGATTTTGTCTTCCATGTGTTTCTTTTTGACATCAGTGGGATCGTGGTCAAAAAGAACAGTCTACAGGGATCTGCAGGTTGCAAGTTCGTGTGAAGACCTAAGTTATAATGGGGGTATAAAGGACCATGCGTTTGTCATATAAAATGTGGTGTAAGCATATTACATAGCATCTAACTAAGAAATTAATCGTAGATTGTTTTTAGTGTTGCCACAGTCAAATTAGATGGATGGAATGAGAGGACAGGAACAAAAGAGGAGGTAAAATGAATGCACCTGGTATCGGCTAATATTTCTAATCACTTTGGAAACAATGAAAGCACCTGAAAATATCAGTCTATTTCAGATACCCTAAAGTATACAGCAGGTCCTTGTAGGGATGGCAGATAAGTATCTATGGAAGATGCAAGCTTTTCTGGAGCCATGGGCCCGGCTACTATAGAGTTGGCTAAAGTGACAGTAGAAGCTTGTGTTTAAGCAGCTGAATCCTGCCTTTCCTCTTACGCTAAAAGAGGGACCGTGTGCTGCAAAATATTGACAGGTCAAGAACACCAGAGCATTATAATAATAATCCTCCCCTGCACTAATGCCAGCCAGAGCGTGGTCCAAGAGGCACCTAGGGCTGGTACTGTTGAGGTCATCTCCTAAAAGCTCAAGTATATCAGTTATTCGCTCTTCATAAATGACTAAGAACATGACCAATTTGTAGCTGGTTTATGAATTATTTCAGGAAAAAGAATTAATAATTTCTTTTCAGAGAAAGACTAATATTTCTCCCCTTGTCTCCACCTTTACCAGAAATGGCCAAAGGGATATTTTGTAAGAAATCCTGAACTTTTTTGTCTAATGAGTTTCTAAAACTGCTCCCTTTGTCAAAGAAAAAGGATGCAGCACAGTTTCATCTGCTCCCTTAAAATCATATTGAACTTTGATTCTGGTTCCAGTTCCTGAATGTTAGTTGAAGCTAATGCTAACGTCATCATGTTAAAATACAGGGAGAATAATTTTACTGAATTCTGTGCCTGGCTGCAGAACATGGTGCTAATTACAGCTTGTCCTAAGCAGGCTGGTCATTGAAAATCTCACCTAGTTTTGAACAAAGCAACAGATTTTCAATTGACTTTAGGGGCAGTGGAATAGTTTTTATACAGTCAGTTTCTGGACCTGGAATCCTTATTGACCTAGATGAAAGGCACAAACTTATCCTGATCCGAGCACCCTTTAAAACTCTTAAGAAATCTTCCACCAAAATCATACGTTGTGATTTCTCTGAACTTTGAATTTTCATTTTTTCTTTTCTTTTTTCTGTTTTTTAAGTTTTTCCTGTCCAGTTTACAGACCAATGTTTTAACTTTGTTGAAAACCTTGACTGAGGAGCATTTTGCCCATCTTGCAGACAATGGATCTGACAGAAAACATTTAAGATTTGGTGACTTTGGTTACATATCCTTGTTTCAGGGGAAAATGAAGGGCTTCTACGGTGGATAAAAAGCTCAAAAATATTTGAGGTATTCTGTTTGAAGGAATTAGTGAAAGTATAAAGCTTTTTCAGTAAATCATTGTCCTAATTTATCTTTGTTATTCATAGCATCCAAGGACAAAATGTTCACAGGAAAACACACAAATTGTTATTAACTCTGCCATTAGGAACTTCTCTGATAAATAAAGAAAATTTCAATCATGTTTCAAAAATGGCATTTCTGTGAATCCTGTTCTGTGAATGATCTGTTTTGGAGCTAGGGTTTCTTGTGACTTTAGCTGGCAGGGAATTTGTCCTTAAGTTACATGTGTTTAATTTGTAAGTATATTTAAGGTATGCTTCAATCCTAATGTATCGAATGTCATTATATCAAGGCGCCTTGTGAACGCATGTGCATTGTCCCAAAGATGATTCATTTCTCTTTCAGCCTTGGTGGGGCTTGAAAACGTTATGCATTCTTTCTTGTAAAAGAACTTGTGGCATATTTGCTTAACGATTAAATTACCATTGCCTTTGTGTTTCTAATTTTTGAGCTTGAAGCAGAAGGAGATGAAGTTTTCTGTTACATCAATACAGCAAAGTATCCTACATATCTTGCTCTGGCAAGTTTCATTAGGAAATGTATCATTTGGGTTAAAATAAGAAGTAAATTCAGGATTGAGAAATTAAGACTTTTTTTTCCTTTTCCCACATTGTAAGACTAAATATACAACTTTGTTCACATAACGGTTACAAACAGTTCACTGTGTAGGCCAAATGCTCTCTAATGCAGTAAAATTAAGAAATAATATGCTTTGAAAGTGATTTATGAGTGTGGTTAAACTGCCAGATTTACAAAGAAATAGTTCAGATCTTGGGAAGCCTCAGGAGTCACGTCAAAAATGAATTTGACCATGATTTAAACTGCTACTTTTCTTACATGACATTTAATATGTGTACTTTGGAGGCCCATATGTCTTTAATAAAATAGCATTAAGTTTTAAATATGATATGAATGCAGTCAGTTTCTAAATTCATAACCTTTTCCACAACTCCAAAATGCTAACCAATAAGGGAGTCATACATGCAATAAAACATAAACCTTAGAAAATAGTTTTTTATTAGAACGGTTAGACAGTTGGCAGCTGTGTTGTAATGTAATAAATACATGCAGCCAATGTGGGTTTATCAGTCTTTGTTTACACTGTAAGCAACTGGGACCAGACAACTAATTATAACTGAGGACCAAAGGTCATGAAAAGTATATTTTGTCCAGTGAAAGTGTACTTGCTAGATGAACTTTATAATGTTAAGAAAAGTAATTTATTAAATAAGAAAACACTATAGTATGCTTCCCAGTTGAATTTGTCTGAGAATATAATGTTTATTAGAGAGTCATATACTTTCAAGACTGTTCTGAAGTACTAAGTATTTCAAAAATTATGAAAAGACATCCACAGTTTACAAAGGATTTCAATGTTTAGCAAATGAAGGCCAAAAGAATTCAGTGTTTCATGAAAACAGGAATATGGGAGTCTGGTCTATGCTGAAGTTTATACGCAATAGCAAAAGAATGTTACCAAGTTTTGGGGTGTCTTTCTTTGCAATGTGAGGTTATTTTATTAATTTTGTTAAAATAATGCGTTTTAAGATTACTTTCTGAAACAGAAGCTAGCCCACAGCAAAACCAGCTTTCTAGATAGCTTGAGCTTTTATTCAGAACAACAGATTCTGGTTTGTTTGCTGAGTTACCCATTTATTCAACATGCATAGAACAGTACTGCAAGCCTGATCACATATTCTAGGTAGTCTGACACTCTAATGAAAGCTATTGAAATGGTGTGGGAGTTGGGAAAAGACAGATTTTATGTGTACTCTTAAGAGTGTGTGGGGGTGGGGGATAAAAACTTGATTGTGGTATACTTTTTTCTCCAAAATGCTTTCAATGATTAGATTTCTGGTTAGTGTGGTTCTAGAAAAATGGAAAAAGCAAATTAAAAAAGTCTGCTTTGAGATGTATTACAAAGCATATATTCAAATGCTAATCTATAGTCCTCCAGAATTATGGGTCCCCTCGAGCATCCAGAAAATTATTAACAGCATGTAATCCAGCTCAGTGTGAATGCATCTTTACTCTGTTAGCCAAATCTTTACATAATATAAATCATTCTACCTATAAAAGCACAAATATGTTATTGTTCTCAACAGGCAATTTAATGCAGCTATAGGGAGGAGAATAAGAGAAAAGAAGATTACAAGCTAGCTGATCATGCTTTTATTTTTCTTAAATCTCTCGGCATTTCTCTGTGGTTGTACTTGTTTAAAGATTGTACACAACTGTGCTGTCTATATGATTTGGAAAGCAAATCAGCCTAAATATGAAGTTTCAATGGGTGTAGTTTTTAGGAGATTTGATACGTTTACCACAAATATACATTTTACCCCAGAAGCAGTGCTGAACCTGTAATCTTTTTTTTTTCTTATAATTCTCTCGAAGACTTAAGTTCTGCTGGAGAAAGCTCATTTATATTTGCCACCCAGTTGTGCAGCTTTAGCTGCAGAAGAGCTATTAAAGTTAATTATTTTCTTGAGGTTTTTATCAAAAGGACTATTAGTGTGAATACACCAAAAAGTATGTGAATGAGGAAAAAAAACATTTTATTGAAATAATACACAGCTATCTCCAGTCGTGCTGTGGAGTCAGGATCCTGCTCCAATGGCATTATGTGAATGTGACCAAGTTTATCTGGTAATTCTTGTAAGCAAGGAGGTGAATCCACTGTAGCCCAAGTGTGTGGATTGGGGTCATCTTTCGTTATTGCATTCTGCTATCTTTTCCCCTGCTATTATTTTGCCACCAGACTGTGGCTTGTGACTCTCACTGTAAAGTTTTGCATCTGTAAAAAATAACAGTGCTTTGTATTGGTTTTATTATTTTCTACTAAGCATGGTGTATGGGTACTACCTAATCACCGATGACTGGAAATTTATTTAAAATGTTCAGATATGAGTAAGCAGTCAGCCTATTATTATTATAAGTTGCCAACAGAAAATGTGAGCTAAATGTTTGAAGTGAAAGGTGGAGTTATTAACACCAGAGAAGTAGTCTATCTAGGAAAAAGAAGGGAGTGGTAGAGGCAATGAATGTTCCTGTTCTACCTGTTCTCGTCAAACCCATCAGGCACAAACTGGAAGAAACTGTACATAGTTCTGTGGAAAAATCTAATTCCTGACTTTGAAACAGAATGTCACATGCATGTTTTGCAGTTAGCTACAGGTCAAGTCCAATGGATTGCTGAACATAAAGCAAAAATATCTGTGCTGCGGGGTCTTGGAGCCATTCTTGGAGAAGTTGCTCACTTTGCATGCATTTTGGCAGGAGTTTTGTGCTTTGTTTCATATTACATATTGTTCCAGAGATGTCTAACAGGCCACAATATTAATGCGTCGCCCCAGGTCTCCTCAAATTTATAACTATGTTGCTTCTGCATAATGTCACCCAGCTTTTCCCCTTCTCTTATGTGATGATTTTTCATATCTTTATGGTCTGAATAAGAGTCTACAGTGCTATTTACTTCTAATTAACAAGTCAAGGTGTTGTGTGCAATTTTGAAAGATGGAATGCTTATAACAAGACTAGGCAAAAGCACTGTATGTGTGGCGCAAAACTCTTCTTTCATATGAAGGAAACCTTTGAATCAGCTTTTATTCCTGTTGAGTAGACTCTGAAGGAGTAGTCTGCTGTGCTGAGCAAGAGAAACAAACGTCCATCTGTGCCATGTCAAATGGTCTTTCCAAAGCAGAACCCATTAAAATGTCTGCATGTGTGATTCTAGTTTCAAAACAGCCAAACAATAATTCTCGAAATATAAAGAAATATTGCATTGGCAAGATTTTCAAGGCAGGTATAGAGGCGATTTGCTGATAGGAGTACTTTGGATTTTATTGTTTATCTCTGACAGTAGAGAATTCTTACGAGGTTAGAAAATAATTCAGATTGTGAATAGAAAAATATCTTTAAATTGAGTGCAGGTACCAGGCCAGAATGGAACATGGTTTCTCAGTAAAGGATACACCTAACTTTCTGGGAAGCATTGCTGTAAGGTCATTGACAGTTGCAAAGTAAGGAAAGAAAAATAATAGAATGGATTTTATTTTTCTGATTTATTTTTGAACATGAAACTAGAGATGTTATTTTTCATAGCAACTTCTTGATTTCAAGGCAACAGCCACATAGCTTTTGGGTCTTTTTCTCCACCATATGTTTACCAGTTTCTCTGGAGAAAACTTCTGAAGAACTGTTATTTATGTCAAGTGCTCTTTTTCTCCGCCCTCTCCTCCACCTCCCCCCGAGCAGAAATGAATAGATGTGTTGTTGGTAGAGAACTTACTTTGTTTGTCCTCTTGAGGTCATATTTTGGCAAGTGGGAAGTCTATTTTTTGATTTGATAAACCCCTAGTGGGATATGGTTTGGCTCGTAAAAACTGCTGTATACAGAGCCAATGGTTGTCTTGTCCTTTACAGCCTGGTCTTCTACCTTCTGCCCAGAATGCGGGGGAAACCAATCATCGATGGTTGAGACAGTGTCATAGTAGGACTACTGAAAATTTATGGAGCTCTAATTAAACCTAAAATGCAGTAATTCAAGCCCTATATATCTTGTGTAATACCGCTACAGTGAAGTTAACATGAGAGCTGGTGTGGTCTGGGAGAACAAGGCACATACGTAATATTATTTGCAGTTCTACAGCTGGGAAGCTATTATGTTGCAATCTAGACTGTCCGTCGATCCCAAAGTAGGTTCATGGATGCTAATTTCAAGTTTATTTTCAGTCAGGGGATGTCAAAATGTTGTACGTAGATAGACCAGCTATTGCAAATTTGAAAATTCAGATATCTTTTTTTGGCTTATATGTGGAGAAAAGGTTCAACTGAAGATTTGGCCTATACTACAGTTACCTGAAGATGAGAGTAGTCTCTTCCAATCCCTGTATCGATAATAACGATGAAAACACTGCATTATCAGGGGTAGTGTTTAGCTGCATACATGATATATCTGTTCTGTGTGGCAGAAAATATTATTCTTTCATACGCTTTCTTAAAGAAATAGATTAATCAAATTCTAATATGCCATGTAAATTGAAAATGGTAGTTACTTGATCTCAAGGTGGAGAAGATCTTAAATTGATGGTGTATCATTTTCTCATCTGTAATATTGGCATGGTGGAATAATTTTAGTTGGTAGAAACTTGCTGTAGTGGGAATAAAATAAATAATTTACTTATCCTGTGGTTGAACTTCTGGGCCTATGCTGTAGGGCCACCCCTTTGTATCTTTGTAAAATCCTGCCTGCAGTGCGGTGGCTAGAAACGATTTGCATTATCAGTAGAGACAGGATTTCATGCTTTCTCTTCTGCACTATTAAAAGAAATACTTTTCTGATGTAATTTCTATCAGAGAAGACTTTTTTTTTTTTTTTGTTTTAAAAGGGAGAATGGGCTGTGTGTTTGGCTTTTGTGTAGGCTTTCAGTGCTGGTTCTTCTCCACTCAGAAACAAGTCAGAAAAATAGCATGATCACTTTTTCCTTTGTTAGGGGTATGGTAAAGAGCTATCTATCAAGAAAAGCAGATGGGCCAGGTAAGAAGAAAATCTTATGCTTATAAGGCAGCCTTCAAGTTTAAGATATCTCTGTTGGAAGGCTGATAGCATGGCCCTAATGTGAATCTTGTGTGCAGATTCAGATATATGTTTGTGTGCTATTACCAGCCCTTCAGGATTTAAAAGTGTTTTTTTGAGGGCTAAGAGCTGCATTGTCTTTATAAAATCTCTTCTTTCTCCAGGTTCTGTATATGTTGAGAAGTCTATTAAAGCCCCGTGTCGGCTCTGCTCTTTGTGTGAAGTCTTTATAAATATTTATACAGCCCTACTGAGGAAGAGTCAATCCATTAGAATGCTTTAGGCTAAGATTAGCACTTGTGAAGCCTATTTAGCCAGATACAAGTTTACTTTATTTAATAACATTAAAGAGATAGTAAAAGAAAGCTTCTTTATCAGATAGTGGTAAGATCCATGCAGCAGGTTTATTAATGTCTAACTATCAAATTATACTTGCCTCAGAATTCATGGAAGTAGCAGAGTAATTGCCTGTTTGATTTGAGGCAGATTAGCATGTTTGTTAACGTTGAAGCTGCTTCCCATTTGTGCAGGTTCTTGATGAGGTCGCCAACAGCCAGCCCTGCTTTCTTGACTCCCATACCTAATGGAACAGTGCTGGTCTGAGATTGTATGGCAGATAATGCTGATTTCTTTCTTTTTCCTTTTCCTTCTGAAATACATACAATTCCTGATTTTATGGCATTCATGCAGAAGTATCTTGTGATTCATAGTTGACTCATGGAGATATCTATAAATCAATGAATATTTGTGACAGACAACTTGTACACAGAAATGGAGTGAACCAGCATCGAGGTAGTGATATTGGGAGCCGTAGGTCTGCTACTGGTCCAACACTGCTAGCAGGCTGAAGATTCCTTGTATTACTGTTAATTTTTAAGATAACGAAAAAAATGTGTATTTTTGCATAGTACAGACCTCTGGCAACATTGGTGACAAATCTTCCAGGCAGAAGCATAACTTTATGGTTTTTCTTGTAGGCTTATATAAAAAGTAAGTATATACTTTGTGTACTGTCACATGTGCCACATAAGGGACACTAGCCATTCACGTGTGGATATCTATTTATAGTAATCATCCAACCACAGATCTCTGAAACAACCATTTCCTTTAATGCTATATATATTTATTATCCTTGAATCTCTGGTATGTTTTCAGAATCTTATGGTATTCTCTTGGCAGCAATATAAATGAAAGAGTAGTAGCTCGTGAAACCATCGTATTATCATATTTTAGGTATACCCTGGAGTTGAGGATTATACAATCCAGAAAACAGTTCTTCCTATTCCTTTGTTCTCTTTTTCCCTCCCTGTATCTAGAACATGTTGGTCTAAATTCCTTCTATGTCACTTAGAGAAAGAGGCTTTGAGAGACAGTTGTTGCAGTGTGAATCTTCATTCCTTCTAATTCCTGTCTCTGAAATAGGAATTGATGAATGCAGTTCCTCAGTTCAGAGCCACTCCCACCACACATTGTTTTTTTCTTTTCTTTGGAACAAAGACATTCAGATCTCCCTTTCTATCTCTTTCTACCTGTCCTTGCTTCCCAAAGTAGGGCAGTCTGACTCTCATATAAATGGTAGGAGGATTTGGTACAATCTTAAAGATTATGTCAGAAGGGCATAATCAAAGTACTTTTATAGAGCAAATGTAATAATACTGAAACATTTATTTTTTTTTGCAGTCACAACATTTTGGGTTAGTTTGCTGCCTTCTGTGCCTCCCCTTTGCCACTCTCTTGAGAAGAAATGTAGGCTGTATTAGAAAAGCTTATATTTTCAAGAATAACTTTTTCCTGGTTTAATGTGCTTGTTGCAGCTCTAAGAATGTAAGTGCAATAGACTGTTTCAATTTCATACATTTGACTTTTTTTTTTTTTTTAGGAACCTCCTGCAGACAATTCTGGAACCACTAACTATGAGTTCTTTAATTGACTCCTCTCTTAGTTCCTTTTGAGTTTTCTTCTCTTAGCTGGGCTTTTTTGCTCTTTTTAATTTCTATTTGATTCTCTAACTAAGCTCATTGCAGGAAGTAAGTCTCAAAGTAGCAAGTGTAGGATTTTAACTTTCAATTTATTTACCTTAATTTAATTTTCTGAAGACTTCTAAAGTTAGTTCAGTTACAGTCATACCTCCAGGTTCTCCCAGATTAAAAAGTTATTTTTATTTCTCTAATTGTCTCTAAATTACTGTATTTTAGAGTCAGTTAAAAAAGTTTGTAGAGAGGAGATCTGCTGTTTGTCACCTTAGATCTGCACTTTGGTAGGTATCGAAGTAGGTAATAAGTAGACTAGACTAGAACTGCAGCAGCTGCTCTTAAGAAGTGAAAAAAGGCTGTAGCTGTGGAGAGGGGGTGACTGGGAGATCTGAACAGTAAGCCCACTATCCCTTTTTGTTTAAAATAACATGCCTTTAAGATGCTTTGAGCAGCAATGATAGAAACAAGTTATAAAAACCCAAGAAAAACATAGAAAAGACAAGACTGAGTGTTAACTGGGTGGGAGGAAGTTAGAAGTGTAAAGCAGTTTATATTTATTTATCTTGTGGGATCAGAAAAGTACATCATCTTGAGTGAAGTTAAGAAAAGTTTAGATGTTTCCATTACAGAGAAGTTGCACAGAAGGAAAGCCCTCTCTGAAACCTTCTTAGCATGGTTCAGTTAAAGAAGCATTATGTTTCCTAAGCACTTCAGTTGAAATACACCAAGTTAACACACATTTATGAAAGTCGGGGACTTTTGTTAATTGTAATTCAATAGATACCAGTTTAATTAACAAATTTTATCTTTTGAAGAACTACATCCCCAGGTCTAGGTAGCTGGGGATAATAACTTCTTATGCTTGTTTTAAAGTACTTCTGGGTGAATTTAATTCTATCTAGTATTGAAACCTCTTTAGGTTCCATTTGAAATATAGCATTTCTGTGTAAGCCTCATTCATCAAAAGTGAACACATTTTTAATAGAAACTCCGTAAATGTTGTGTTTTATCACTGCATTTGTCTGACTAATATTAAGAAGGATTGCCAAAACCCTTTAAGTTTTACATGTCATCTCAAAGATAACAAGAGGTCAGACAGCAAGCCCTGCGTCCCCAGAATAGTTGCATTTGAAGAGCTGAGTCATGTTTTTCATATAAATCACATGGAATGGCTCATTATGAACACCTTGTAAAACTCAAAAGGCTTTATGATTTTTAATAGCTTCTGCAATACTGATTTACTGGCTAATTTGAGACAAAATATGTTGCAGTGTGGGCTAAGAGAATGTGTTATCCTATCTGCATAAATAATAGTATGTTATTGGTTGTGCACTTTGGAAGCAAGTGGAATGTCTATTACCTTATATCTTCCAAGTAGATTTGACATTTCAACTTTTACTTATGACTTAAATCAACCTGGTTAGTGACAAACTGTAAAATTGAATCATGCATTAATTTTTTTTCCCTGCATGTTATCCATCACTGTACTAACCCGTGAACTAAATGTAAGTTGTAACAGTGGTAATCACTCTGTAACTGCAATTTATTCAACTGAAGACCATCTTATTAGTGTAAAAATAGTTTGAAGCGACATTTTTATAATGACTGTGATAAAACTTTGATGTATCCTAAATGTGTGCAATGTAAGACGTTTATAATGGCCCCAAGTGTAATATTAACACAGCCTTTTAATGCACGTAAAAAGATCAGTTAGTTTTGATTATATTACCCAATATAGGTTAGATTCCTTTTTTGGAGTTAAAGCATCGCTTGCTGGTTCTAAATGTCAAAAATTAGTGGAATTTCAAGACAGTTAAATGAATTCATATCTTTTGAGATGTACTGGACAGGTAGCATTGCAAAGAGGAGTTAGATATTCAATTCATACACGTGATGGCCAATGTCACTTTATCCCTGCTCTGTACACGTGGGTTCTGCTAGTGTCCTATAGTGAGAAAAAACTCAGGAGTTGTAATTCCCATGTCAGCTCGATTCTCAGTTTCTCTGTTGGAAATGTTAAAAGTATAATGGTCAAGCAATGAACTGATATGAATACTGTCAGTAACATGGATGTTGGTCTCTGACTAGTGTTGGAATAGGATCTTGCCCACTACAAATCTGGTGAGAGATTCGAAATGATAGATCAAAAGGTAAAAGGATGAATATCCCATCATCCTGTGTGGATTCTTGAATATGAGATTTGAGATTTTCTGCCTTTTTTTTTTTTGTTGTTATTTAAAAATATTTACATTATGCCTTTGTAAATACAAGAAATAATTGAAATTCTCAGAACAGCTGAAGCAAGCAATAATGATTGGCTTTTGTAGAAGAATTCTGCGAAAGATATGAAGTAAGGGGAAAGAATATTATCTAACACTTCTAGTTCAAAGATTGTCTCATAATTGTGTGCCTCTGTATCTGCTGAAGATTTTGCAAAACTCCACAGAATCTCTTCTTAAGATTCGAAGTTTCTTTATAATCTTCAGTTTTCAAGAATAAAAGCTCCTCCTGCCTTTCATTAAAAACAAAGAGATGCCTTCATGTACATTTACATAACTAACACATGATTTTTCACTTGCAATGACATTATTACATTAATGTTTCTTTTTAATCCTTCAAGTATGTCACTTACCCTAACCATTGCTTCAGTGACCTTCGTATCTCCCACAAATTCACCTTTTGTCAGAGAATTTCCCTCATATTTTTTTCTTCTATCTATGATTAAATTTCATTAAAGTAACCAGGCATGAAATTCCTTGTATTTCCAGGAAATTCATCTGTATTTGATAAGCTAGTAATTGCAGGTTATTTTTACTTCTGTGTAAGGTGATGAAATAATTAATCATATTAACTGTTTAAAGTATTGTTGTTAGATTTTGGATTCTGTATCCTTTAGATAAATGAACTTGCCTTTAGAGTGGTTGGGTAGCAATTTCCCTGTATAAGAATTACTTTGTGGTGGTCTGTAAGATAGTTGTGTTTGGGGGGACAAAAAAATTCTACTGAAAATAGTGGTTATTTAAATGTATAGTGTCAAGATATCCCTAAAAGTGCGTTTTCTGTAAATACTGAAGATTTCAAGAAATCATCTAATTGTCAGGTGGCTTTTTTGTTAGAGTATATTTCTCAGTGATTTTTCTGTCATAGTAAAATTCATAATAGAATAGCTGCACCAGTTGTTCAAACAATCGTATGACTGAATCCTTTCAGAGCTGACAGTGGTTATGGACGAGGTTTGCTGAATGTCAAAAGAAACTAGCATTTTGGCATTATACATTTTTATTTGTATTGACATTTTAGGCACAAAATTATTCAGTTTATTTACATTTCATGAGAAATATTTTAAACATTAATTTAATTTAACAGTATTAAAAATATTAATGCTATGTCACAGACTGTTGAATAATAGTTTAAGTACCTGTGCTTTGTTTGCAGTGCAAACCTCATAGTCTCTTTGAGAAGTAGGTAAGATATCTAGAGATGATACTCCTGAGCAGAATAGCTATTGTTCATCAGAAGACTCATTCTAGGATGATTATAGTAGAAAATCATTTCCCATAAACCTTGCTGTAAATTACTTGAGTAAAACCCACTATACTTATTATAGGCAGTCTGTCTTATCTGGTGATGGTCTTAGTACGCTGTGATGGGTTGCTGTGATGGGTCACTGGCAACATGTGGAGGTTCGATGCGAGTCAACTTCCAGAGTTAATATTCTGCTTTCATATTCCCGGATATGTGAGTAGTCTGAATTCCATCTCAGGAGAGAAATAATTAAATTTACTTTCCCAATTAAGATCAGACTGCAGAGTAGCAATTGGCTTCAGAAAAAGCCTGCTATTATTCAAGCTAGAAATTACTCTCAGTGGCCAGGTCTTGGCAGATAGTTGGACATCACTATTTTTGGAGGAACGTGCTGCCCCCACCTAGTACAGAATGGAAAGTTTCATACCTAATTTAATAAACTCATAGTTAGGTTTGTCAGGATTTCAGTTATGTCGCTGGTTCAAAAGCTTTATATGTACCAATAAGAAATAATTTTGAGCTGAAACATCTTCCCCCCTCCCCACTCTGAATCACTGCCCAAGAGATTACTGAAAAATAAATGCAAAACCTGAATGATTTATTTGTACAGAGATAACTGTAGAGAAAACTCCTGTGATTTTAGGATTGCTGGAAGAATTAGCTGGTACAAACCACAAAACCATGTACATATGGTGAAGAATGTAGCTAAAAAAAGTGTAAAATCTGATATAAATAAAATGTGCATTTATAGATACATATTACTTAAAAATGTAAACTAAGGAATATAATAAAAAATATGCTAGTGTTGAGACAGAAAACCCTTAAGATATTATTTCTCAAAGTTTATATGAAAATACAGTCGAAAGTATTTTTTACTGAGAGATACAGAAGTTCCATTAAAATGTTTTTTAACAGAAGATCTGTATGAACTTCACACCTCATCACAGTAAAAAAATAATCATTCCATAGGTAAAAAATAACCACTATGTGCCTCCACAGACTTTCATCAGCTAAATAAGGTAGCTGCCTAACAGTTAAGGACAGAGGAAAAGGAGCATGAGACAAGATAAATTGTAAGTTTTTGAATATGAAAAGTCAAATTGCTAAGTGCATCTTTTTAACCACAAATAGAGTGCTAATGTATGTTTCGTATTAACTTTATGCTAAGCAAAATTGCAGTGTGTAGCAGTAGATAACATCTACAGCCTGATTAGGATGTTTTCTCCCTTTGTCAGGCAAAGAGGGACATGCCCATCTTTTGAATGCAGTAAACAAAAACAGAACTTCGTAATTTCAGCAATGAAGCCCAGTTTGATATATGCTACAGAAAAAAACAGTAATTTAAGACTAATTTAACTCCCATTACTTTTCTTTTTTCTTCTTTTATCTCAGGTATCTCTGTCCACATAGTATTCAGAGGAAGCTGAACTACATTCCCAACTTAGTTTCTTGGTAGATCAGCTTCCAATGAATTATTTTTGTGGATGTCTCTTTGTGTCCTTTTAAAATTTTTATTCAGACAAGGTAGATTTTAACTTGCTATACAGTAGCAAGGTCTACATCTAATGCACCATTAGATGATCATTTTCTAATTAGTTCCACAAACCTGAATGCTATCAGTGCGACTTAGTCTTATAGTTTTCCAAGTAGCAATAGTTTTGACTTCTAAATGCAAGTCTGTTTCTTTGGGTCTGTACTTCACAAAGTACAAATACCTTTGAGTGTTGCTGCTTTACAGGTTGAAATGTTGACCACAAACAGTAATGAATATTTCTGTCTTGAAACAGCAGTCACATTCCTGTGACAAAACGCAGTATTCTTGTAAGCTTTTTCCTCCCATTTTCGTGAGTCAGAGTGTTGTGTTATTGTTGAAATGCCTACAGTCTTCTTTAGAGATTCCCAAGTCAGAACAGCCTAAAACTTTCTCAGGGCATGGCTGACAAGCCCTATGATTTATGAAGTGAGTAGCATGGGAAGGAAAGAAATTCTTCACAGCAAATTCTCCCTTTAACCATTTACCTTAACAGATACAATTTTTATGGTAGTTACTCTATTTCTTAAATCTCTGAAGCTAGTTAGAGATTTAAAACTTCAAGGAGAAAAAAAAGATATATATATGTGTGTGTGTGTGTGTATATATGTATATTCCCAGTTCAAAAAATAACGTCCTCTGTCTAAAACAGCAAGGCAAGAGTAGTACTGAGTAGCCGGTTTTCAAGTGGAAGCCTCAACTTCTATGGGAAATCTGCTCAATTTTTCTGTACATTTGGGACTATGTTGTTACTTTTCAAAAGCTCAATAACGTTTATATTATGCACAGATGACGGAACTGTTAAGAATTCATTTTATGTTGCTACTCTTCAACTCTTGTGCATCAGTATTGCTGGGAAATGTGGAATAGTTACTGAGAATTTCTACATTCATGAATATATGACAAGACACCTGGAACGTACATAGCTATTCAGATCTGTTATTTGTGTTCTGAAGATGCATGCCACCTTTATGGTGCTCAAGAGCCAGCTTTCACTTTGTAAGGTAAAATCGCAATACCTCTAGTTGCTATACCTGTTAACAGGGACAGTTTTGGCTGTGCCTACATTGTAGTTTTGATTTGGGCTTTGATTTTTAAGCTTTGACCATGTGAGTTTAGTCTCTTAAGTTGTTCCTGGGAGGTGGGTCCTGCTGTCTGGGATTCTTCCATGAACACTACCTCCCAGCAGTGCCTGTTTACATGCCCCTGTTGCTCCTTACTTGCAGGCATGAGTTTTCATAGGACGGTGGGAGATTCACCTGACACTGATGCTAGCGCTTGAGTGTCTTATGTTTAAATACCATTGGAGCAGAGTTTGCTTTAAATGGTTTTAAATGGAGCAGAGAATGATTTAAATACCATTCACAGTAGTGAAGATGTGGATGCTAGTGATATCTGAAAAGCAGTCATTTTCGCTACCCAGCAGAAAATGGTTCCTCTCTGCATCCATGCCTTCTCCACTATGCTTTGTTCTAAACTAAGCTGGTTTAAAGACAGTGGTAGAGCAGAACAGCCATTTGACTGACATTATTTGGGAAGCAGGAATAATAACATTATTTCCTAGCTGAGTTCAGAGCCCATTTGCATAATAAGCACAGTGACCTTCTTCCTGGGAAGGGGTGCATGTTGACCTTGATTCCAAGTTGGTCCTTTTTGTTCCAGCTTCCCATAGATGTAGTGAAGAATGAGTATGCGTGCAGTCAAGCTCTGATTTTATCTGAGAAGCAGCAGCTAGAGCTTTCTAAACCTTCACAGTTAGGACTTGCCATTTTGCATATCAAAACTCAGTATAGCACCATAGCCCACAGATTCGCATAGCTTAAAAGGGCCTGAAGCAGGGCAATGCATCCAGGAGTTTAACGGTGTAGAAGCATGCAGTCTCTGGCACAATCTGTGCTCAGAGTCGGGGCAAGTATACAATACAGAAAAGTAGCTTGCATGTTGCCCCAGAAAATCTAGGGAATTATTTCTTCTACTTCTTTTAACCTAAACCATCTCACTGAGACTGAAAGAATATAGCCGCTTTCTAGGTAAAGCTAGTACAAGACAATTCTTAGAAAGGCATAGCACTGTAAAGGGACTGTCTGTAAAATGAAGACCTCAAAGAGATTATAATCAAAATTAACTTGGAGTAAGGGTAGGTAGACACTTGGATCTGAGTTGGTCATATCTTTACAGAAAAATATTTAGGGCCCATGAAGTGGATCTAATAAGGGGACCAAAATTATAAAATTGAAGCAGCAAAAATGGTTCCTCTTTCATTTTTTTTCTCTTCCTTATTCCAGATTCTTGGCACAGATTTAGGTGTTATCTAAAAAGCAATTAGATTACTTGTCTTAATGAATTAATCTTTGGTATTTTTTACATGAGCTTTATGCCACATTTCTAGTGCGTTCCGTTCATTTTTTAGGAAGGTGTGTTTAGTATAATCTGTATTTATTTTGCATGTTTCCTCAATTGGACTTCAGCCATATAAAATAAATGCTATGTTTATTATCCCTTTTGACTGCAGTATTTCAAGGACTTTCCCTCTTGGCCCTTCTCTTGGAGGCTCCTTTCAAGGGTTCTTTATGTCCAGGCCTGTTCAGCTTTACAAACTGGGATGAAAAGATGTGTGTTTGACTTGCCTCCCTTGAATGCATGTTCATTTGTTTCTGAACTAATAATGTTGAATTTGGAAGTGTTTTGATAAAAATTTAAAGATTCTTAGAAGGTTTGGTGCAAAATGGGCAGTGGAGCAAAGCTTTTTGGAAAGCAAATTTGCCACAAAAATATATGCATACATATAATATATTTCTGTATTGTTGAAAGCATCACACATTATCAGATACTTGTATAACTGACAAGTTCTGAAATTGAACTAGTTTTAATGTACACTTCAAAACAGTTATTTTATAACCATATAATTTGCAGGCAATTGTAATTTTTTGTTGTATGTTCATGTGCTTCACAAAGACAGTTGAATTTTTAATGGACACCTCATCCAGAAGGCCTCGAGGCTCCATTTTATGCTGGAGTGGCAACTCAGTTGGTACTAAGATCCAAAGAAGCTATAGCCACACAGAAGTTATCTTCTGAGGAGAGGTGCAAGTGGAGCTAGAGCTTCTTATTTTGGTGTAATCCCAAGGATAGGATGCTGATACAGTGTTCGCTTAGCCTAAATTTGGGATTCACATTTTAGGAATCTTAGATCGCATTTATTATTTCAGCTGCTTGTAAACTGGTCTTCAGCATCCTCAAACAGCATTCATAGTTTCAGAAAAGAGGGGATGTGACTGTTTCTTGGAACCAGCTTACTTTTCCTACACACTGTTTTAAGGACTTAATATTAAGTATTCGCTTTATGAGTAACTGCTCTTTCTTATCCTAGGGCTTCGTGGTTTTACTTTAAATTTTACTCAAATAACAATAATAGCCACTTTTCTGCAATTTGATGTTCGGTCTGTAAAATGTGAATCAGCTACGCCTGCATTTACTTTTCACTGAAGGACAGTGATGTGGAATGCAACTACAAAATCAGGTACAAATAAGGGAAAGGATCATTTTTATTAAATAGAGACATTAAAATGATAAGAGTACAAATTGTAACAAAGCCACAATTGAATAAGCTTTAGGGGAAATCTGGAGGAATTAAAAAAAAAAAAAAAAAAAAGGAAAGAAGTGGCAGAAGTTCCCCCCAAAATTCCTAATTTCTTCTGTTTTCCCTCAAAAGCCAGGCAGGTCTTAAAACCACATTTGACTTTAAGATTCATATCCGGTTTTGGCACATCAGAGTCTACAGGGCAGCTGATACACTGTTGGAAGCATAGGTGAGTTTAGAGTTTTAAATCAGTCTGGAAGATAGGTTCTCTCAGCTCACACTCTGTATTGAAGAGAGAAGTGCAAAGCTGAGCAACAGTGAAATACTGGTCTTGCCTCTGATGCAGCAGGGATTGCCTTTCATTACAACGGTTAGCCCTGGATTTGCAGTGTTTGAGTGTTGAGACAGATTTTAAAAGGTATCTTGATAGGCTTAGAAATCCAGCCCCCGTTTCTCAATACCTGTTCCAAATCAGTGGGAGTTGTGTATCTATCCTCCTGAGGAGTTACTAGAAATCTTGTCTGGCATGTGTCTCAATATCTGGACAGTTGTAGATCTTAGTAAATCAGAACATTCTCCTACCAGTGGAGGGGTGATTGTGATTAAAGATATCCTCTACCAAGGCTGCAAGTGGGGCAAATGGTTTGAGAAAAGCTATGTGAAATTGGAAAAGGACTAATTTTAGTAGGAGTGGCTTCATGGCAGTGGTTAAAGAAATGATGGATAGTTCTTGAACAAAAAATTATTATTCTGTCTTACATTGTTCTTCCAGATGTTCAAAAGGTTCATTTCTTCGCACATTTACCCCCAAAAGCATGGACTGTGCAGTCCTTTGAGAACCCAAGATTTTAGGAGCAATGTTAAATTTTACTTGGTCTCCGGTGCGTAAAGGCTCAAGCACTAGGCATTGTTGGTTCCCAGCAAAAGCAGTGAAAGCTAAGAATGCTTGGCAGGTAATGTGTTGAAACGCCATAAAAGTATGGCATAGATTGGCTTCATATTTACTCGACAGATGTGGTCTTTTAGAATGAAAAAAAACCAACCAACGTGGTATATTTGACAATATAGATACGATTGCAGTGTGCCATAATAAGTATATCAACTTATAGGAGACAGTATGGATTTATTAAGGGTTATTTTACAATCAATCTCTGATGCTTTAGGATGATGAAATCCTAATTTAAATTCCATTTATCAAACCTACTAAAATAAACTTAACAGGGGAATAGCAGCATTAAGGAATTGCTTTCCCTAATCTTAATTTGGAGATTGCTATTTTCTTGACAAAGTGCTGCACCTGGCAAGAAAGTCAAATCAGTATTTGATAGATGTAGCCTGTTTGAAGGTATTAGTGAACAATTTGAAATTACAGTCATTATTTACTTCATTGGAAACCTCTTAGAGAATATGATTTATGCCAGCGACAAGCTTTTTGGTGCAGTATAAGAATCTAGAACTGCAGGCTAGAAACCAGAGAGCTTAGACTACAGAAAGTTCATTTAGAAGTCATGTTTCCAATATAAATTATATGCAGTTGTGCAAACATGTCAAAGTTTGGTAAATTGGATTTGTTTAATGTAAACAGTCTTTGACCAAAATAATAATATAGCTTCAGAAAAAGACATTATGCTCCCACTTCCAAAAAGTTTGTATAACTCAACACAAGAAAGAGCTCAACTGTAATTCTATGGAGAATTATGATTTATTAGATCCAAACTCCATAAAGCAAGCTCATAAACATGTTTTAATTTCTTTTATTGGTCTACATTCTAGAGACAGAATCAAGATGCAGGAACATAGATACATTCATTTCCATTGGTTGAAATTGCTTGGATGTCAGAGTTATAATGCTATTAGAACTAACTGCCTAAACAAAGAATTAATTTGTGTTTAAGTGTTGTCTAAGAGTGGAAAGAAATTCAATAATAGCCATGTCTTCCAGAGGCAGCAAAAAGCATTGTATGTGATTTTACTTTCAAAAAGTCATATCTTCAATGTGGAAAGGCACCTATAGTTGTAGCATCAATAAATTTTTTTTTTAGATGAATCAATATTATTCTGCTCTCCAGATTTGTGTCTGTGCTAGGAGCTGTATAAACATGGAACAGAAGTGGCAATTCCTTTCCCAATGAATGTAACATTTAATATGTTGACCATGGGAGAATCTGAAATTTGCATGTAGGCCTATAACTAATCCAATTTGTTGGTGTTTTTTTTTTTTTTTTTTAAATGTGTATAAATTTGTGAACAGGATTGCCGACAATTACAGCCTTTTGGCTGAATCCCATGAAGCATTGAGTATTATGGCCCTAATCCAGGACATTACCATGGCATATTGTAAATAGTTCTGTTGATGTCTTCAAAAGTTAACCTTATCCTGAATTCCTAGTTGTCTGAATTAAGGCTTTTCAAGATAGAAACTGAGGTGAATTAGTGAAATTTTGTGATTTTTGTGGAATTGAGGAAGAAATCTTCACATCAAAAAAGTGGAATCCAAAAACATGGGGCAATAAACAATGGGTTCTTTCCAAGGGAGTCTGTGCAGTGTCATAGTTTGCCAAGAGGCTGCCAAGGGGATTAAAGGTCAGTACATACCAAAGTAATGAGTCTAATCTAGTCCCTGGAAGAAATAGGCTTTCCAGATAGAACTGGAAAGTTTAATTACATTTTGAATTATGCAGATTCAGGAGATATATTTTCCCATTAACTAGGGAGGTTGGGAAGGGGCTGCAAAGTGAAAATCAGATGAAGTTTGTTGTTACTGGTTTGATGAGGGAAGGAGAGCTCCACCAGTCAGGAGATGTCTGAGGCGTCTGTACTGTTTTAAATTAATACGGTCTGAAATGTCTGCACTGAATCTACCAGGATTTTTCAACGCAGAAAAGGAAACATAAATTCACATTGACCTTACCCTCCCCCAAAGCAAAGTTAAAACTCACCGTCACAGTCCCATTATTAGTTAATGAGTCATTCATCTGCAAACCTGTGCTTAACTGTGACATGGGGCCTACCTTTTACTTTCTCTTTAAAAGGGGAGAAAATGTATATGGCTGTTCCAGTTTATCAGCAGTTAAATGGCTAACTAGTATGTATTGAAGCATGCAAAACTGTATGGGCTCAAAGTCAGTTTTCGTGTCCTCATTTATAGGTCAAATCGCATGCAACTTTACTTGTTTTGCAGTTCCAACTACCATTTGTGTGTAGATTCTCTAGAGAGAGCTTTGGTTTAAAAGGAAGAGAAAATGCTGCTCTGTTGTTGACACTGGGGTAGCTGTCAGGGACGTTTTGCCTTCCACGGAGGTCATAAGTTGTCACTGAATCCCATTGTTGGCAAGGAAGGGTCTGGTTTTCATGGCATTGCTATTTGTTTTGATTTGGTCTCCTCCTGGGTGCACAGATTATAGGCTAGTAAACCTCTCTTTCACTGACTAGTGTGGGAAGTTCCAGTCTCTCATAAACCTTAAATAAGTCTTAACTCCAGAATGCTGCCTTTTGGAGATTAAATTTCTCAATGTTTTGCTGTGTTTTTAGCCCAAGGGTGCTGTTGACAGAAAGCAGTGTTTTTATTCCCTGATTGCTGTCTCTTTTTATAATTTTTTTTTGGTGTGTTGCATTTTTCTGCATTAGTGGAGGTATCTGTGTTTGAAAAAGGATTACATTAGTCAAAACTTAAGACAGATGATTTGCCCCCTTTCCTTACTGACTGACAGGAACCTAAGCCACACATAATCTTTTGCAAAATACAGCCCTTTTGCAGCATATCAGAAATTTCAGAACCAGAAGATCTTTTAATACATCTAATTGAAAAGCTGTTGATTTTTGACAGTGCCAGCCAACAGTGGTGTAAGCTGCCTGAGATTTGCTGACATTGATTTTTTTTTTTTAACTAAACAGATAATTTTCCCTTATATTTCCCTTATTTAGGATAATTTATAGTCTTCGCTGTAGTGAGGGCAAAAATGAGCCTTCCACGAAGAGCTGCCTTGAAAGCAAAAGAGAAATCATTGCTTTAAACCTAAATTTTGAACACTATGATTTTGGAGAAGCAAACTTTAAGCAGATCACCAATGTTCTATTGAGGATTTCCTGTAACATAGATATACCAAAGGCATAGCCATGTCTGTGTGGCTTTCAAGCACTCAAGAGAGTCTTTCAAATATTTTTCAAATGCTCTGAAGGAAAAGTTACCAAATCTGAGCATATTTCAGTCAGATGTAAAAGTGTTTTGAGTACAAAGTACTAGAGCTGCCTCTCAGTGCAGATGCTCGTGTCACATTTTATTTTTCTTCAGGAATAGCTTCCAGAATTTTCACAATCCTCGGTCTTGTGTTCCTCCGTCCCAACACGAATCTGTAATGCAAAACCGGTACAGACTTTCTGGAGAGCTGTTTCCTAAGACCTTCATTGATAAAGCATTGAAGTAAGGGTGCATTCTGCGCTCTGATCTGAAGAATTTTTGTCCTGCAGTAGTTCACAAGTTCACAGGTAAAGTTAAAAGTTACTTGCTGCTTCTCTCGCAAAGAAAGCTGTCTGTTTGCCTGCCATGGAAACCTTTCCTGAGATTTCCTAGTTGTCAAGGATGGGTTCAGAGTTCATAGAGCTTTTTATTGTGCCCTTTTTGAGGGATAGAGGCTGATTTGCAGCACTATTTAAAGCAAAGATGCCAAATGAAAGTTCCTCGTTTTAAGTTTGTGCTTACACAAAGCTTCTTTGTGGTTTTTTAGGCCTGTCAGACTTGTCAGGCGTGGTAAGAAAAAGTATATTGTTTCCAGCACTTGGATTCCTTTCCTTCTGACATCTGCCACTCTGTAAAGATGATAAATTCCTGCCTCATTAGCCAGGGGTGTGGGATTACAGGCTGACAACACATTAATCACCAGCTTCTGTGGCAGGCTGACTAGCAATAGGCATTGTTAACAAAACTTTTCTAATATGTCACTCTTCTCTATGACAGCCTGTAATCAATCATCTTGATTGACAGTGCTGATAGATTACACTATTTATACTTTGTGTAATGAAAGATAGCGTTTCCACCTACTGTCATTTCTAGGCTAGCAATGGAGGATCACTGAATAGAAACAAACACAACAAAAAAACCCAGGCCTCAGCTCAGCTGTAGGTCTTTTGTGGTAGCTTTCAGATGAGCTGTATTGTTGGGGAACCTGGTAAGCACATGCCTTTAAGTAACTCTTGAACTGAGTGATTCTTTGCTGACTTTGTTGCACTAAGCTGTCAGGTCAAGTTCAGGCAGGTAGGAGACCGTGTTAATCATATGGTGGCTATAGCTTCCTTTTTCCATCCTGTCTGTCTTCTCCCACTGACCCCCCCCACTCCCCAACCCCAGCCAAGATGAGAGATGATTTAGATGTTGACGAAGTATGCGTGCTTCATGATTTAGAAGGCAAAATTATACGTGTTTCCCGTAATTGTATGGTGCAGGGAAAGTAAACACAGGGAGGAAGTGCAAAGCCAACTTGCCAAGGCACAGCAGAATCTATGTGGGAGCTTGTTTGCCTTTTGAAACTTAGAAAATTAGAAACAAGATCAGGATTAAAGTGCATAACCAAATTAATTTGGTGTTTTGGTTTTCATATGGCTGTTTCTTGTTCTAGAATGACTTGATTATTACCTTTAATTATTCTTTCCCCCTTGAAGTTGTTTCGTTCGGCTGTAGTGGAAGATTTAACATTGACTATAACAGGAGGATAAATGTTCCTTGTAGCAAATGTCTGTTAGAATGTATTTTCTTTCCCACTTGGCTCCTTTAATTTCATGTTGATTAAGTACACATAAATGCTGCCTTAATGTTGTTATAGTGGCTCAGTTATCTTTGTATATCTTCATTTCTGTATGCATCCTGAGAATTTTCATAATATACTTTGTCAGTAAATTTATTTATCTGTCTATCTGTCCCTATATGTATATGTGCATTTTTTTCTCATTGGAAAGGTTCATGTGCTTTATCACAATAAGGAACTTAACATCAGGCTTTGGAGTTTAGGAAATAGGAGTTGGAGCTTAAATTATAGTACTTGGGAGTTGAGCTAAATTTAGGCAGTTGGACAGGAACAGGGGTGGAGAAGATCGTCTAAACTTTAATCTCCCTGAGAAGAGTTTCATTGTGAGGCCACAATGATTAATGAGAAACCTGACCATCTGATTAAGCCCCTCTGTGTCACAGGACATGATTAGTAGGTGACAGAGACTGTAACAGTATCCAGCCAAGCCTTGTTTCTTTCACAGCTCAGACTGTTATATGATTAATGTCCCCAAGGGCTATCTCCAGGTCAGGCAGGGAGAACCTGTCAGAACAGGTGGAAGTGACAAATTCTGCAGAAACTCCTTTTGCAAGAGAGGCAGCACACAAGAATGGATGAATGGGGAGGATTCCAGATGGGCTGGTTGACCTTTCTGTACTCTGAACAGACACCGAGAGCATCATGGGAATGAAACATAGTAAGTATCAAAAAACTGCAGATGTTCCATAGTTATTGAAGAATTATAGCATTGCCAAGTTGGGTTGGTAAAATGCACAACACATCATATTATTGCCACTGGCTTACGCTTTCTGGTATGCTACAGGAGACTGTAGATCTAGTGTGTGTGTGTACAGACTAGATAAAATACCACACACTGTGTTTTATGGCAAGAGGTGAAGATTCTTTGCTTCAGTACAGATAAGGCTTGATAGAGTTGACGCTTTAGTGTAGTGTTTTCTTGTGGTAGTATATATAATCTATCTCATTCTCATCAATACTGCTCCATTTAGGGCAAGACAATCTTGGAAGTTAAAATAGTTTATAAAAATCCTCATTCCTTTTTATTAGGTGGTGGTGATCTAGTTAAGGTATTTTATATCTTCTAGAGTACTTTCACCTCATAGGTCGTAGGTTCAAATTCACAGCTTAAGTATCCTGGTACGCTCTACCTTGCAATATCATACAACACGGAATTAGCAAGGGGATTGCTAAAGTATCATCTTTCACATAAATAGACCTTTTCATTTTATCATAGGAATGGTATAAAATATCTTTGTAGTACTACAGAGGAGAAGGGAGGTAGCACTGGAGTCCTCATAGAATTCCCTCTGCATGTGGTAAATATTTAAAACAAAACCAAAAGTGAAACCAGAGAACAGGATTCCTCCCCTCCCAAAAGGAAGTAGTTTCTCCTGTGCAAATTTTATTGCTGTTATACCATTGTTATTGGTGTTTGGTACTATTTTAGCCATTTATAATCTTGCTTTCTTCAGCTTCTGTTTTAGCATATACAGAGTATCTCCCTCAGTTTAACTGTAATAGGTCAATTTTCTTTTGTATAATGAATGTTTCTTCTCAGCCTTACATTCCTTGAAGAATGGCTTCTTTCCATTTTACAGATGAAAATGTGGAGTAGAGAAGTCTAACATAGTATGGTCAAGCCAGCAAAAGTCAAGTTACTGTGCTCCAACATCAGGCTTTTGCATTTAATTGAACTTCTTTCGTCTGTATTTTCACCACTTTAAGGGGAGCCATTCTGAATAAAGGCTCTCATATCTGTGGTTCTAAGACTACTTTTTGTTCTTTGCCACTGTTTAAGCTGTCAGAGTCAGCTTTGGGTATGGTAAATGCCATGCTCCCTTGAGCAAATCGGCTGCCATATGCTATAATTTACACTTTCTGAATCTTTATTGGCTAGGCAAAAGGTCATTTTTCAGAGTGGTTTTCCCAATATAGAATTAATAGGGGAAGCAGACACACTTCAGTGGACCAGTGACTGGAGATTGCAAAGCTTCTCTATGTGCATAGTCATAGAGTGGCAAATAGAGAGAATATAGGTAAGAGTAAGCTCTAAAAGCTACAGAGGGAGTGAACCAAAATCCCTCATTTGAACTCTACAGACTTTGAAGTCCAAGTCTGTTTGATTTTTATTTTCTATCTATGTTAAAAAATCCACAAATGCACAAATCTCTGGTAGCATAAAGATTTTAATAGCAATTTCAAGTACTATCTCTTACTGTGTTCCCACAAAAATGATAGACTTTGATAAATTGTGACACCTTATCTTGTAAATAGTTTGCCTAGCTATTGTTTGTTTCAAACTTTGCTATCGGTTTTTCAAACTCTTGTCACTGTATATCCTTTCCCGTAGGTTGATCAGTAAATCAGAAAGTAAGCCTGGATATGAATTGCTTGTCAGATACAAGAGGAGACAAGACTGACTTTTTAACCCTCTATGAAACCCTGGGGGAAATGAAAGCTATATCAGCAAGCAAAATACATAGACTTTTACTGTCCAAAAGAGGTTAAAGAAGGGTGTGTTAATTTTAGGGGTAATCTGCTAATCCAGATATGAAAATCAGTATTATGGTGGAATACTCCAAAGCGACTCAAGTCCTTCAATAAGCTTTGAAAATCTTTGCTTTTTTTCAATGTGATTGCATTAGCAACTTATGTCATTTGTCTCATACAGTTCGGTGCCTGAGGCACTCCAGCTGAATTTAGATTTACCCTAATGATTCTTAAGAGTCAGATTCTTAAGAGAGAGGTGCAGGTGTGCATCTGTTATATTTCGTAACACACTCAGGTGTGTTTCTGTTGTTATCAGGAACACTAATGAAAGCTTAATGTCAGTTTCCATAGAGAGTTGCAAGGATGTCTCTGTTTTCTTAACTTGTAGGATGTGCGCTTATAGTGTGAAAGGATCTTGTGAAATAGTTGTACGATGTACGAAATAGATGTATGATTCGAAGACTGATTAAACATTCCTGTGGAAGAGAACCTGCAATAGAATGGGCATCATCATCGAGGGAAAATGCAAGATGCAGCTGTAATAGAGTTAAAATGCAAACCTGTGTCTCTACGAAAAGGTGCATTAAATTTTTTAGAGCTAGTGAATATAGTATAGGGCATAAAAGGCTGTCCATGTTGTGAATACAACTTGCAGAGTGGTATTTCTCTCCAGACCTGTATTGAGCCTTGTAGACACCTGCTGCTGCATTTCCTAGTGAATGAATTGTGCAGGGGTATTTCTGGTTTTCATTTGCGGTGTTTACTGGCAATACCAGGATTGGGAGGGAAGGAGAAGAATCATGCTCCTCATTAGTGTAGCTAAGCCCACCAATGAACTTAATGTGCACCCCTGCTCCTTCAGAAAAGCCTATTTCATTGAGAACTAGCAGAAACTGTGCAAGCAGGATAATTCTTTGAGTTGACATAGCTGCATGGAGAAGACTCATGTGTGGAGCGTAGAGCGGTTCTGGTATAGCTGTATCTGTAAATTCTTTCTAGTACACGCAGAGCCACAGTTTGTTACGAAGTCTGTGCATGGCCAGCAGCCTCAAAGTTACAGCTAGGTCTGTCTTGCCACGGCTGCATTGACACAGGAGATCTCAGCTATTCTTCACAACCATATCCTTATTTTGCAAGAGAGAATATGAACGCGAAAATGAGTTGGCATTTACATCACATTGCAGCTTGCAGGCACAGCACAGTGCTCCATCAGCAGGGCTGAAATGCTTGGGTTCCCTGTAACCACAGATCTGAGTTCTAGCTGAGCTGCTGCTGTGGAAGATAACTTCAAGTTTCACGCAGTTTAATCTCAAGTAGATACTTTTAACGCATCTCCTCTCGTCTGTCATCTTTACAATATATAATAATGATGAGGACAGTTTCTCTTGTAATGAAGATGAGTTTGTCCCTGTATTCTTGGCCAAATTAGAAGTAATGCTAATTGTTAGCCTGTGAACATGGGCACAAAAATGGCCATTTTAAATTTTGTATTTTGGTGATTAATCTGTGTAGTAGGTAGAGGGGATCTTGATCATCAGCTGCTTTTTGTTATAGGGAAATCCAAAATGTGGCTTTGGGCATTCCTGAATGCCCAAGTATTGTAAGACGTCTGGATTGTCTTTATATTAGCGGTTCTTTTTAACATATGAATTTATAGTGTGAATGCTGCTGTGCTTCATTTCTACCTGAAAAGTACAGTGCTAATAACTATGTATAATTTTTCTTGGCACAATCCATTGTGAAATTCAGATCAGGACTGTGCAAAAGAGAATCTTTCTAATACTGTGCCAGCTACCATACCACTTTTTAGCAGTTTTTCAAAGAACACAGGGCAATATGCCAATAATGAGCTTAGAAAGTATGTATGAAGTTCCTGTTAATGTGACATGATTTTTTTCTTACTTTTGCTCTTCATTTCATCTTAATTAGTCCCAGTAGGAAAGATTGATTTTTTTTTTCTTTTAAAGCCTTGTAGCTAACATCTGTTGGTATTCCTGGGGTCATTCTTGCACTGTCCTATGTTTGACATTTCTTGTAAAAGAAGAGGCATTTGTTCATATTGACATTAGCTTCCTCGGTATCTCTCAGTGGTGCAGATGGCCTGTGAATAAAGACATCAAGCTAATAGGCAAGATGACAAGCCTCGATAGCGCTGGTGCTCCTCATGCTTAAGTGGCAGGGCAGCATAGATTGCTTTTGCTGGGGAGGTGCTAGGTCTGCTGGCACTAAAGCATACAGAATTAGTTAAAAATCCAGTGGGATCCTGGGAAAAGAATAGTACCATGAAAATCCCTGGCTGGCTGTTAACAGTTTCTTTTTTTCAATGTAGTATTTTATATTTCCTTGAGCGGCAACGCTTAGAGAAAAGTATAAGCATATGGAAGAGAGATCCCTAATTTACTCTAGGTTTTTAGTGATTGTGATTGTATAATGCATCAGAATAAGACATTGCTGAAAGATTTGTTTGTTACATTATTTGCTTATGTGGTGTTATTAGAAGAAAACAACAAGTGTCTTGTGTGACGAGAACAGTAAAACAAAAAGTGTGAGTCTAAATGAAGATGTGCAAGATGCATTGTAAGTGCATATTAAAATATTATTGTGGGAGTGTTTTGTAAAATGTTATAGAGTCACAAATAAGGAAAATCTGTTTCTTACATAGTGGGCATTTATATTATCCTCTGGAGAAGGCGCACTGGAAAACTTGGCATTTCAAAGTCAGTTGATTATTTCTTGGGGTAGAATAGAAAGAAAAGCCGGAAATTCAAAGTCTAACAAACAAAGCATGAAAGAGAAAGATAACTAAGCTCTCAAGAAGCAGATTAATAAATTGCTATAATTTTAACAAGGCAGTTGGCAGAGCCTAGTGGCTTGGGGATCCTATGTCTATATGGTGTGTAGGTTCTTTTCCTAGGGCTCATTTGGGATAAAATACAGCTTAGGAAAGTTCAGAGAAATCAAAGCGGTATTGCCTGATCAGTGTAGGCTCCAAATGCAGGCTTTTTAAGGGCAGCATTTACAAATACTGACTTTAAGTACTATTATCATGGTGTTAAAACTGGAAAAAGGACGCAGGAAGGAACAGAGCTTTTCCCTCCCCCTACTTCTAATAGGAATAACTTTATTTTAAATAAAGACAATATTCTCTCTTCTCCAACAAGGTTTGACACACAAACACTGTAAAGTTAGTAAGCTCCTCTTTAATAAAGGAAAAGCAATCTTGGTTGAAATATTTCCACTTCATGAAAAGCAGAAAGCAAACAAATATGTAAATAAAAGACAGATTTTATTTTTAAATTCAGTTTCCATAATTGCTATGGTTTGAAGAACCCACAAAAATGTATTGCCATTTAGACAAATATTCTGTCACCTGATGACCCCTCCCCACCTGGAAAGGGGAACTGGGAAAAACAAAGAAAACCGAGGGCTGAAATACAAACAGATTTAATACAATAAGACTAAGTAATTAACAGTAATATTAAAGAACCAATATTCATCCTGATATCAATATAAAATATACGAGGATTATACTCAGCCAGTTGTATCAGCAGGAAGCGGTGGACAGTAAATGTGGGATGCTGTGAGCACTGTGTCTTCGGGAGGAAGGGAAGGGCTCAGGGGTCCAGCACCGGGGCAAGAACTTCTCAGGATGGCAGCCATCATAGAAGAGGAGAAACTACTCAGCAAACTTTCTAGTTTATATTGAATGTGATGTTCATGGTGTGAAATAATCCTCTTGGCCAGCTTGGATCAAGTGCCGGGGTCTCATTCCTCCTAATCCCCGCACCTGGCTAGCTTGAAAACACTGAGGCCTTGAAACCTGCATACCATAGCTGGCTCTAAAGTAAATATTTTCATAAATTCAGACATTGGAGTCTTCTAGAAATGCAGTTTTCCCAAGCATTAGAGGAGACCTTACTGAAAAGTGAAATTACAGAAGGAGAAATTAATCCCGTGTCGCTCAAACCAGGACAATCATCTAGGGTATATAATTATAAAAGGGTGAAACTGTTGTTAAAAAAGCAAAGTAAAAAAGGACAGTCACTTTAAAGTATTTTGGGATATGCTTCAAACAAATGAAAAAGCCAATTTTCTTCAAGTTGTAGCTCTTGAAAAATCACGTTTGAATCTACCAAAAACTCAGTAAGCAAGGCAATCAAGAATGATCGTGTATATTGTTATGGTATGTTTGAGTCTACTGTGGCTAGAAACTGCAGATTGTCGTCTTGTTTTTCAGGAGCTTAGAATCATCTGTTCTCACTTGGTTTGGACAGTGTTTTTGAACTTCTCAAGATGAAAAGTTATCTCAGCTACTTTAATAAGGGATTTTAAGAGTTTTCTGTGCTTTTTAATAGGGCTCTGAAGGCAAACACCTGCAGCAAGAAATGTTTACATCAGTGAGGATTTAGGAGTGTTTGTATCTGTAATGCCTAATGATATAAATGTTGCTGACATTAAACAATATTTTATTTCTTCTCTGCCTTCTCCCCTCATCTCAACTTTAAGAATTCATCATGGGATAGCCACATAATAACTTTTTTATGAGGATCCAGGAATTTTTTGAACATGAATTAATTAAGCTTCTTTGTGTACTTCTTTGAAGGAGAGGAGAAAATTGCAAATTACACTTGCACAGTTTGTTGCGATTTCATAGCATACATTAGGTATATGAAGTGACATGGGTGCAAAAGATTCAGGCCTGGCAAACTTTCAAAAGGTACAGTTTGAAGTCACAGAACGGCTTATTCCAAAAGGTGGACGTTGAAAGAGCTACCTGGTAAAAAAAATAGACTTGTTAAAGCAGAAAGTCATACAAGTGGGTTGGCAGTTGGCATAGCTTCTGGGAGAGGTGTGTGAAGCTTTACATGCAAAGATTTTCATGCACAAAGTTGGTTCAAGGATGGTGCAAGTCCAGGGATGTTGGCAGAAATGGTGTCTTATTCTATGTCTGGCAGATGTTATCTATCACACTTGAAAGACAGCTGTGACTAAGGCTTGCTAGTGTTCAGCTTACTGAATTCAAGGACAGTTTTTGGATAAATGGTCTTGCGTATCCAGACCTGTTAGCACCTCAATTACTCCACTTTATCTACAGCTAGAGAGCTGCTCTTTAGTTGCTTCTTTGCCAGACCTGTTGTCCTTTGCACACCTGCAGAGATAATTTTTCCTTCTTTTCATCTTCTCCTGGTGTCGCTTCTAAGCCGTTCATATGGTGCATAACATGGTCCCCAAGTCGTAGGCCATCACTGGAGGGACCTGCTTTGCTCTTTCTGAAAATGAAGGACTTTTTCACAGATTTCACTCTTTGCATTCCTTCCTCTATTATTTCTAACATTAACAGTGAAGGCAGATCTAACAGACCTACTAGGACATCATTAGCTGTTCTTTAGCTGGTGACTTTGTGGATGGCTGATTTGAGCTATTGGCAATTCATTCATATATGCCTTATTGTGACATTGACATACTGTGAAGCCACGTGATTTTAATAGGGGAATTGTGTTGTTCATACCTGTATCTTGAAAGTGGTGCTAATCGCACAGTCATAAACGTATTGACAGCTGCAATGATGATGCTTGAAGACCAGGTGGCAAATTAATCCTGAAAGTGAGAGAAGTCTTCAGTTTAATAGTCACATAGTAGGCTGTCTTTCACTATAAATATGATCTGGTTTACACTAAGGAATCTTTAAATCCTTTTGTTACAGATGACTCTGTAGTTCTTCAAGGAATCTGCTTTTCAGTATTTCTAGTGCTCAAAACTAGTGTGTCAGAAGTCATCCCGAAAACCTGAAAAGACACTGATTTTTGTACAAACGAGGCATAAAATTTATATCTTAAAGTTTCAGTATATGCAGGCTCAACATTTCTGGCAAATAGAGAGCTAAATTTCATTTATGCTGAGGAACCCGGAAAGCTGAGAGAGAATGTAAAGAAAAAACACATTGCTAGTTCTCGGTTCTAGTGAGTAGAACTTAGATGCTTATTGAGGTACTTGAGGGGTGTCTGTACATATAGGTTTTATAATCAGTGCACATGCATACTATATGTGAAATAATGCAATATTTCATTCTAAGAAAGCTTGGCTGAAAAAGAACTGTCTGGCTTTTACTTAAAAACATCTTAAAGATATGTGTTGTGTTGAAATGAACTAAGAGGGTGCTGGTTAATCTGCTGATGGATATGCTCTGGATGATACGCTACTTGCTGTAACGGCTGGTAATGTGCTGCTATCTTACAATTTTGTGAGGCACTGGAAACCTTTTACCAATCAAGCTATGATAAGTTTTGATAGAGGAAGTGAGCCCTGAGCTCTCACTGTGATCATGTCATTGTACAATACTTCTGAGGTACCACAAGGTGTTGCATGATGGGAAAGCTCATTAACTTTATTGTTATAGGGGTATTCCTGAAGCTTCCTTTAAAGTATTCTGACGTAAAACAACAGAAAGTGTGATTTATATGTTAAATCTGATTTGTCACATGACACTTTCATATCATTAATTTCTTATTCTAATAAGTAGGTTTTTTGTACTTATCCAGTCTTTTTCTCCAAAATGTCCCAGATAATTTCATAGCGCATAATTTTTGAGCTATGTGTTTGCACAATGATGTGTTTTGCTGTATCTTCTTGTGATACTCCAAAGGGACTGTACAACACCCATGTGTTGACATGATCTCATGGGTGAAGCCCTGCCGATACTGGTTTGATGAACTGAAGTCTTCAGAGGCAAATCCAAGGCCCTGCATGTGTCCTGAATGAAAGGATTATGTGACAGGTGCAAAATGAACTCCAGGAGATAATTTTCAGATACACTTTCTGTTTTTAATTGTGGATCCGATTGCCACAGGATGTGGTGGATGCTGCAAGATTTAGAGGGTTCTAAAATATGACTGGTGATAGTTACGGACCCCCCTTTTCCTCCCATATTCAGATGGACATAAACAAACACACAAAAAAGGACTGTAATAATTAAGGGAGTCCCTGAGCCACAAAATCACGAAGCCTTGGAGAGAATATAATGGGAAAGTTACCACAGTATACTGTGATACCCTTTCAAGGCATTCAGAATTGACCAGGCTGCTGTCAGAGAGTGGCTGAATAGACTTCTTTCCTTCTGATCAGCACAGCTGCTTTTATGCTTAATTTACTCTTCAAAAATTCAGGAGAGGAGTGAGGTGTAGGGATCAAATATGGACCATTGCGTCTCAAGGTGACTTCAGTGTTTTCTAGTACAAACTGGTAGTAGTTATGTCCTGTTGTTTTCTTATTCTCCATGGCTGGTGCATTCCGTGAACATATGAGACAGTCTAGCGCTGGAACTGGGACTAATTGGAACATATGTTGTCAATCATGGACAAAGAGCCGATGAATACTTTTTCTCAATAAGGATAAATGCAGCAACAAATCAGAGATCTAAATAGAGTTCTGTGAAAAAATATGTTTTGAATTATGTAGAGGCTTGTGCAACCTTATTCTGGGATGTGCCATTTGCAGAGTTTTCCATCGCCTCAAATTTGCATTTCATTTTCGACTTGGACAAAAGTTTGGCCAAGCCTCAGACTTCAAACTGGGCTGAAGTTGCCAAAAGCTCAGGTCAAAACCACGTAGAGAAACAATCTGATGTCGCAATATTTGCCGCACAGGACAGCGGTTGGGATTGGAAACCATTATGCTGGATTAAGGATAAATGAACCTGAACAACTGTGGCCCTGTCTAGACAAAGCAAAAGGAATCAATCAAGTTTTGATACCTTTATGATGAATATATTTTCTATCAGAAATCTGTGCATGAGTTTGTGTAGTTCCTCCTTGTAAGCTATTGAGACAGTTGTCGATGATGTTATATAACAATATATTTTTTGTTCTTAGTTCCACTGTTTTGCTTCATCCTAACCCCTTCATTAGTTGAAAATAGATAAATAAATACACAATCCCTTGTTACTAAATATCCTCTGTCATATAGGGAACAGCATAGGAATGTGGAGAAGGCATAGGAAGAAAGACTCATAGAATGGTTAGAGTTGGAAGGGACCTTAAAGATCATCTAGTTCCAACTCCCCTGCCCTGGGCAGGACACAAGAACTTGCATTTCTTGCTTGGCATCCTATCCTTAACATTTCTAGAGGCAGTGTGAAGAGGAAACGTGATGTACCACTCCTATTTTAACACTTTCATCAATAACATTACTTCAGTGGTTTACACTGCTGCGTGCAAGTACATCATGGCCGAAACTAAAATGTTCTTCTCAAGCTGAATCTCTGCAGCTGGTGCGTACTACCCTTTGTCATAGCTATTGAACAAAAAATTAAGTCATGTTCAGAAGGCAGCTAGTGTTACATTTGTTGCAATCTTTTATAATGCATGTATTTAGCAGACTATTTCCGTTTGAGTTCCAGTTTTATTACTTCTAATTTTTGTTTGCTGTTTCTCTCCAGCACTCATTGTACCTATTATTATTTTTCCCATATATTTTTTTAAATTGCCTAAATTTTTTGCTGTTGTGAAATTTATTTCCCATACATTAAAATCTGTCACTGTGTTTGTACACAAAACTAACAATCATCATCCCTTATAACAAGTAATACTCTTTGTTCCTTTGAGTTTTAGTTTGTGAAGTATGGATTTTTAGGAAGCTTTATTGTTCCCAAAAGTAGCCATGTAAATTTTTCACAACTTATCTTTATTTGGCTAAAGAAACAGGGCAGGGGTTGGGTTAAGAGGAGGTTTATCTGGTACAAATCTTTGCATGATGTTTGTTTATTGATTGTGATCTACTTGCAAGTAATCCAAGTGTCAGGTCCTCTCAGCTGAAGCTACTTGAAATGTATATTGGGTGTTTGTAAGGCTTTTTAATCCAGTTGAAAGAATTGGGAGACAGTGCGAAAAGCCTCAAGCAATAACTGCTCCAAGTAACCAATCTGCTGATTGAACTGCTGATATGGATACAGCCCGTGTGTCACATTCTGGAAGGTTTTGGTCTCTTACGTTTCTAGCTTTTTCTAGTTACTGAAAATTGTCTCATTTGTTTCAGACAGTTGTCTCATAACTGTAACTGTTCTTTTTAAGTAAAGATTAGCTTTCTTGTTAGCAGAGTCTTTTGAAAGAATTAAAGCTAAGACTTTGATCTATGCTGTATATGTTGAAACTGTTTATATGTAAACCAGACTATAGAGTCTTCAAAGAAATTTGGGAAGTTGGTAAAGTGGATTTAAAACTTTTAAAGGTCTATGAGCAATGCAGATGAGTTCTAACATATTCTCAACTCTTAGACTTGAACCTGTAAGTATTTGTTAAGGCTTAGTCCCTCTACTTAACCAGTAAAAGGCTTAGTTCTCGCATTGAAAGTTTTACAAGTTTTACTTCAAGGTGTACAACGTATATTTGCTTCATTTTATGGAAACGGTGGAAGCATGCTGCAGCAAACCTGTTGCAATAGTTTGTTGCTCAGATGTGTGTTTAAAGATTCATACCTCTAGTTTTGGTCCCAAGCTGCATTTCTTTCTTAACTGTAATGATTTTGCACTCTTTTTGAATGAGGACAATGTTTTAAAACTAAATATAGCACAAGTCTGAAATTTCCACATCGGATAAGGATCAGAAACATCCTTATTTTTTCCACTTCTATTAATCAATGCAACAGAAATATACCCACTTATCTTTTATTAATTTTACTTTTCAGCTAAGAGTTTTGTGATTGATATAGTGAATGTAATTCTGAAATTTTTGTGTCCATATTATATATTTCTGTCATCAAAATACATTTGTTTACAGTTACCAGATTTTTTTCCATCTGTCGAATGGTCTTCAAATGTGTATCTACTGCACATTGGATATTTTTATTTCAACTTTGATGAGTTAGTTTTTGCTGCTTCTGCTATTGCTGGCACTGGAGACGGGTGTCTCTGCATTTTGTACTAATTATTGGAGCAATGAAAGAAGATGGGGCCCATCAGACAGTTATTTTTCTGAGGCGGTTGTCAAGAGTTAGTTGTCTTGAAAGGTAAATATTGTTTGAGAGGTGTAGCATTTATGATAACGTAAGTGCCTAATGTACTGGGATACTCTGCAAAGTGTTAGTAAATAAATTTTGCCTTTAAGAGTGCTTATTTGACTGAAAAAGTCTCTTAAAGACTTGAATTAGATTCTAACTTACTGTATGGCTGTTATACTGAATATTTGTATTATTTCTAACAATAATTAATGTCAGCATGACACAGAAAGAAGTAGTGTATTGTGAACATGAGAACTGCTGTGTTTGGATAGTCAGTAAAGGAAATACCATTTAATTCAGATCTCAGTTAGGTTAGTTATCTGGTTGACGTAGTTACTACCAAATGAAATAGATCAAGACCATAAGAGAGTAAATAATCTAAAATAAGTGAGATGGAGATGCTTTTCCAGGAGACCAAAGATATGAATTTTCATGTATCTTTGTAAAATTAATTGAAATGCTCCTTACAGGTCCTATTCATTAAGCATATCTGTGGCTTGGGACAATACTCTGAACTAATGGCTAAAGGACTAAAGCTGTGTTCATTACACATGATGCATATATAAGCAAACATTAATTTCATTTAGAGTTTTTAAACATATAGCTGTTACTGGTAGCAACCACAGTAAAAAAAAACATTAACCCAAAGGAAAGAAATTGGGTACTCCTGAGAGCGAAGGATGGGCAATCTTGAGTAACTACTGCATAATTAGGGTTTATGCTTTTCTAGCCTCCCAACTGCTGTTCTAGAGAACTCTCCACCCTGTGTTTCTCCTCTACTCACCACTTTCTCCTAAACATTAGAGACTTTACACCTGATATTTATTTTTTTTCTTTTAAACTAGCACGGGAAGGAAAGCTGTGTGGTATCCCCACCCTCCTTTTTGGTCTCAGTGACTCACAGGACTAAACATGGCTGAATGAGACTATTGTCTAAGTGCCAGTTTCACAGTGGGATGAGTCTTGTAAACTCAGATGACTCTTCTTCATTGACAGGAATGGCAAAAACCTGACTTGATCATGTAAACATTCTAAGTTTCTGTCTAAACTTTTTTGATAGTAGAGTGGTGACATTTGTGCTTGCTGTTTCTAAGGTCCGAGACAGCTTTTCTGGAGCTTCAGAAGTAATTCATAGAGAACATTGCAGGACTTGGCCTACTCATGGAAGGGCTTAACGACCAGATACAGTTACAGTTTCTGTTCTTGCATTTGTAATTATTATTAATCAGTATATCAATTTAATTAAACCGCACAAAAAAAAAAAAGAGAAGGGGGATTGGGATTTTAGGGGTTATGTGAGCATATGGAAAATGAAACCTATGTTTCATATTTATGAATCCATGAAGGTTAGTATGTAAGTGTACGTATAGATATCTTAGACTAGCCTGGATGTGTTCTGCCAGATTGAGCAAATACTCTTTAGAGCTTATTGAATTTAGACCAACAGGTTTGTTATCTGATTCCTTAGTTCTAGTTACCTGCCTCTAACACTGTCCAGTGTTCACAGCATGCCCCTAAATCCCCAAAATGCGACAGGGGATTACTGTAGCGTTATGAGTGGGGAAGGCCCGTTTCTTGATATGTCTATCATGAGATTTTATTGTACTTGTTTTAATGTGTATAACTGCTGAATGGTGTTATTGGTCAGAAAATCATGCGGTCTTAAATATCTTTGTTTGCTCTGATCTCCTGTAGCAATGAAAATAAATGCAGGAAAAGTGTGCAACTTGGGGATATTTCAGCTTCAGTGATAAAGATCTGTTTCCAAATGTGTTTTGCAAGCCAAAGTATGCTTTCACCCGTAGACCAGCTCAAAGAACTTGTTAGCATTTTTTCCATACCAATAATAATTGTGTGATGTACTCTTAACAACAACAAAAGAATGCAAAGACCTTGTTCAGAAAGTACAGATCCTAAGTCAGTGTAAAAAGCACCTTGATTAGCTGCTGCCTCATGAATCATAAACTGTACATTATATTTACTCTTATTATAGTATATTAATACAGGGAATATTAAGCACAGTGTCCAACATCCATCACTATAATAAAACTTCATTTTGAATCTAGCTTGAGTAATTGCAGCTACCTTAGATCCTGTACCCTTAGAGATGCCCCAGCATGTAGGGTTGCTTCTTCCCAAGGACTTTTTTCTTTTTCTTTTTCTTTTTTTCCCCTTTGGCTTTTTGATTAATTTCTGCACAGGACAATGAGGCAACAATTACGTTGCCTTCATCTCTTGCCGCTCATCGAGCTCTATGAGAAGAGTTAAAGGCAGGCAGTTATGATTTGGCCAGCCCTCTGTCCTGTAACAGAGGTACAAATTTGAACTGACTTTCCAAGAAGATTGCTTCCTGATCCTTCAAAGTTGATGAAGTGTTCAGGGGGATTTTTTAGTCCTTTTTTACAGTGTGCTTCTGTCCTGGTTATTGTGGGAATAGGAGATGAATTTTAAAACTGTCTAGTTTTAAGCAGTAAGGGGAGTTTGGTATGTTAAGCTTGATCTCCAGTTCTGTGGAAGCTCAGAGGCCAAGTCCCCCAAACTAGAAAATCCAGGATCCCATTAGCTTCAAAATAGAAAGTTGTAGGGGTTTGGAAAGAGCTTGAAATAATTACACTCTCTGTTATGGAGTAACGTGCTGGAATTTGATATGATGGAACGTAAGGAAGGTTGTGCTCAATTTTGAGCATTAGGCAAAAGCGAGCATTTCTTGAGGCAGATGTGCTTTCCTCTTGCTTGGATAGTTGTTGGGTTGTGTGGTTTGTTTTACGGATATGGGTTTGGTTTTTGTCTTTTCTGTTTTTCATAATACTTGTTGAGACCTAATACTTTAAAATTCGGTATCTATCTGCATTCTTCTTTATCTTGTTAGTCACTTGGCTCACAGTTCAGAAGATGACACTGCGTTTCTTTACAAACAGCAAAGCTTAATATAATTAGTAAGCTTAAGCAGTTTGAGAATTGCCAACAACGGTGATGATGCCCAAACAGTTGTATAGAAAGCATGCTAAGTAGTCAAATGCTCAATAAAATTGGAAATTAATTAATGGTATGTAATCCTAGTTTGTGAACTATGATGATTATTATCAGAGGAAAGTCTGATTGTTTAGTTCAGTAAATACAGTGCTGCCTTGTAATAAAGATAGAGGATCTGACTAGCTCAGGAACCAGACTCTAGGTGGAACTGCATCTAGGTGAGATGCTCTACCCTTTATCTATTTGAAGTGCCAGCAAAAGATGGTTCAGACCATTAGGAAAAAATTACTGCCTACACAATCTTGAGTACAGTAGTTGATAAGAAGGACCTTGTGCTGCCTAGAACTATTGAGTAATTTACATCACTAAGGACCAAGAATGATTTTCCTGGAGTAATCAAATATACTGAGTTGAGCTTCAAGGCAGTAGGAGGTCAGTCACACAGATTTTGGAGTACCAGGATACGATGGACAATCTCTCAGAAATGAATAATTAAATACATTGCAATGAAATTAAAATATTGAAGTAGATTGTGCAAGCATGATCTATTCCTGTTGGCCGGCCTATTGCAGAAAAGCTTTATTCAGGCTTTGGAAGAGCAAGAATCTTGGTGAAAAGGTAGAAATCTATGGGTTCAGTGGTTTTATTTGATTCAGTAGATGGATCCTGAGAGTGCTATGTGTATATCTCTTCTCATATATATTTATAAAATGTTTGTCATTCAGTGTGAAATGCTTATATCATCCATTACCTGTGTATTTAAGATGGTGAACATAATTTTAACAGTTTCCATTACTCATCATGATCCTATTTATCAATATATGTGTGTATGTATATTTATTTGTGGGGCTATGTAATTTATAATGGTTTTAGCTAGAGATCAAGGGTACACTTAATTGTGAGAAATAGTTGGTCTGGGAATCAACAGACTGGATTAAAACAGTCAAATTCTAGTAAAAACTTGTCTGTGATACGGGCTCAACTTATCAGTCTAATACCAGTCAAGTTAGAAATGAAGAAAAGTAGAGTTGTGTGTGGAACCTTTGACATTTGCCAACTTGAAGCCTCACTGTCAGAAAAAGAGTTGCCAGTTGGAATAAACAAAAAGCCTTTTTCAGGGCTGATAAAATGTGTTGGAAGTGGCAGCTAGATTAAAGCCTCCACATCAAAATGAATGCAGAAAAAGCTCTTTTCAGGACTAAAGAGGAGATTCAAGTTGTCAGCAGCCAGTCTGAGTCTGGCAAACAACGTAAAGCACTTAGGGCTAGAGAACTTTAATTAGAGCTCTCTTCAGGCTAAACAAAAGTTCTTAGTCTTCATCCTTGATAACTCACTGATTGGCTTCTGTTGTACCGACAAATATTGATATCAACTTTGACAAGAGTTCGTGTATGTGTGCCATGCAATCAAGCCCTATATTTTTATCTGAGCAAAAAGGTTCAGTCGTGTTGGGTGCAATGGATAATGTGGGTGATCTATTGCAGCAGTGGCTCAAAACCAAGACTGTTGAATTTCTGTTTCTTTGTATTGTGTGGGTGCTATGTTGTATATAAAAGAGCCTTCGAGTAAGAAGTTCCTTTATATTTTATCTTTCCCTCACGGCAAAATCAGTGTGTATAATTTTTACTAAAGTTTATTACCATTATGAAGTGAACCGATCTTGGCAAGTTTTGTAGATAGATCAGGAGTGTTATTATAATCTATTAGTTTCAGTGTCGAAAGAGTTTCATAAAAGATAATTTGGTTCAAAAGCATGCTCTGTGACTTGAAAATTTAATTAGAATTACATACTAACCAATGGTATACTATAAAATGAGGTATATTATTTATGAAATGCTTTAGAATTTGATCAGGAATGTTTTAGAAACAATATTTTTGTACTTTGATCAAAATCTGGTTATTTTGACCTTAAGTGAATTTTTAAAAAAATGTTTTTCTTAGATTGTAAGGAAAGATCCCTGTTTTCCTACTAATGACTCGGTTTATTTTCCGGACTTTAGCTCAACTTTTTTTTCTCAGTGTATGTCATATATACATGATGGTGAGGCTAAAATTCAATATTCAGTACTTTCTTCTTTAATATAGGAAGCACACCTTTTCTTTGGAGAATAAAAGAATATGTGTTGTTGCTGACTTGTCACCGTAGCCATTGAATAGTAGTATATAGTTATTACTTTTGGTAGACGCGAGATATACTGCACTTGAATAATCAGTGAAAAGAGATGTTCCACTACAGCAAATCTGTACTGTTACAATTACCTACAGAGACTGAAACGCTATTTAAAGTTTTGCAAATGTTTCATTGCATCCAGAATGGTAAATACCTACATTATTTGAAGTAACTTTGTGTTCTAGAGAAACTATTTAATGAATTTGTCATATTTGTCAAAAGTAAATTTGTCATAACCATGAAGCAAAATGGGTCCTCTTTTGCATGTCTGTTTGCCAATGATTTTTGCAATTTTAGCCCTCTGATGGAAAGTAAGTTCCTCAAATATGGAGAAAGCTCTTGAAAGCTCTTACCATTTAAAAATGTAAATAGTACTCTTATAAGAATGTTTCTTCTTTAAAATCCTTGTGTTTTATCTGCATATTTTAATTCCTTTGTTAGGAAAAGCAGCATAAAATGAAGAATGAGAGAACTTCAAGACATACATTTCTTTGATCTATTTAAGGCCTTTTAGATAGGCAGCTAACATCAGCAGCTTTGATTATATTTCTTGTGTTCTTTGAGTATTTATTTACGGTACTCCTTTAGACCAAGACACCTGAAAAATTCCATGTCTTACTGGAATTATTTTAAAGATTTGCAATTTCTTTTCCTTTAAAGTGTTGAACAATTCATATGCATTTTTTTGTCCCCAATACACCTCTGAACACTTCCCCCCCTTTTTTTTAAATTGTTCTACTTAAGGTAATCCCTTTAGAAATCAGCAGATGTAGTCTCATCTCTTAATGATTTTCCTGCTTTATTCATCAGGGAGACAGGTAGTCTTTTCGGGATCTTTCCTCTACCCTTTTCTAGTATAGGATTTCTTAACTTTGGACCAGTGTTTTTATGCTTGGCATCATACTGTCATAGTTTGATTTGTCATGTTTTTACTTTTTTCTCCTCCATGATCTAGGCTTCTTTTCTCGGAGCATTTCAGAATAGAAGTGACAGTAACTCACAGATCTCTGTCTTCCACTTCCTTCTTGCTGCTCAGATTAGCCTCAAACATTGCCAGAGGTATTTTAAATTCTGATTCCTTCTGAAAATCACTGTGAATGTTGCTTTTTTGATAGCTAATATATAATCAATTTTCTCTGGTCCTCACTAAGATTGGTTTAGAAACTAATGGGGACCACTGGACTTTGCACTAGGCCTCTTGTCTTTCTATTTTCAGTGCCAAATGAAGTGAAAGCTTTTCTCCCCCTGCAGTCCATCTGTGTTGTGTTTGGGAGCATTGTGCTAGGAAGCCAAGGGTTTAGAGGGCCTTTGACTTGGCAATAGTGAGTAATTCGTGGAGGAAGCTCTTCTATGTCAATGTTGATGAACCTGTCAAGCACTATTTGCTTGGATTTGCACTGACTATTTCCAGACCAAACTGGGAAGATACGGAACATCAGGAAGATACAGAATATTATAAACACAAAACTTCCTTTAACACTTAACTTTCACCTCCACCCACAGTGGAACAACGGGTGCGATGCCATCCTTCAACAGCACTGTGTCTCAATTCTGGTGTTCAGCATCTTCTCAGAAAAATGCTGTCTCAGTTGTAGTGGAAGGGCTCAGCTCTGGTCTATGTAGAATGCTTAATTATATTAAGGATAGTGGCTAGTGTTGTGACATTCCACATCATCCAGGATTTAACAGGTTTATATCTTCCAGTAGATTTCCGGAGTAAATAGTAGCTAGGATAGATTACAAAGAACTGATGTAGTGTGCCTAACTGCGAAAGGAATAAAACCAAACCAAACCAAGTGATGCAGTCACCACCTCACATGGGTAGGCCAATGCCCAGCTAGTTCCCGAGTAAAAGATGTCTAACATACCCAAACCCACCTCCTCACTGTTTAATTGCTGACCATGACATTATATGACATGGAATATCTTTTTAGTTAGTTTGGGTCATCTGCATGGTTGTCTCTCCTCCCAGCCCCTTCCGCACACCCAATCTATTCACTGTAGGGGCAGAGTGAGAAACAGGGAATGACTTGACGCTGAGCAAACACTGTTCAGCAATAGCTAAAACATTTGTGTGCTGTCAGCACTGTTTTGGTCACAAATCTAAAACACAACACTATGTAAGCTGCTATGAAGAAACTGTCCCCGCCAGACCCCGTACAATTTCCTACTTCCCCCTTCTCTGCCCCTGCCCTGACTTTTTAATTTTAAAACGTTCTGTTCAAAGCCAAGAAATATAAACAGGTTGAGAGGTGTAGTTAAATGGAATAAAGATAATAACCAAAGGAAAAAGTCTGTATATTTAGTATCCTAGATTGTTCAGAACCTAACTCACTTGACAGGTAATTGCCTAAAAAGCAGTGTCTTTGATGTTAAGCTTCAGTGAAGTAGAAAGTAAGTTCCTCAGCTGCTCCCCGACAGTCGTTGGGTGGTCTGTTGCTGTCTGATGCTGGAGCACCCTCTCACCCCGCAGAAGGGCTTTCTTTTCGTGTGACACACTGAGTACAGACAGTTACACACTGCTTTCTCTATGCAGTCCTGGGGAGAGAGAGGAAGACGGAGAGAGAATTTGGCTAGAGCAGCCAAATACAGTTTAAAATAAACAACTTCTAAATTAAAAAGAATGTTAAATACAGATCATCTGCTCAAACCATGACAGCAAATTTGATTCCTTCCTCCTTTTACCTGATGGAGATGCGCCTGCAGGACTCGCATCAATTACCTGTCGACATGTGGAAAATGATTGATGAGCTGCCTCAGGCACTGGAGTATACTTTGTCAACCACTCATAATTTATACATCTTATCTCTGCCAGAACAAAAGACAGGACAGCATGCACACTGAAAGGGGGAAAAAAAAAAAAAAAAAAGGATAAAAAAAAAAGAGAAACGGGAAGGAAAGACAGAAAGAAAAAAGGCTGTTTGGGTTCCAGTATGTAGCATGAGTTGATAACATTGATGGCTATCCATTTGCTCCTTCATCAGACATCTACTGCCACTTTCTACTGTGGCTGCTTGGGTTTGCCAGGCTATCTGGCCATTCCCTGCTGGAAAGATGCTGACATAGAAAGCATGGAGCAGTCTAGAGTTACATTTTAATTACACTACTATCTACAAGAGTCTCTGGAGCACTGATGTTTGCTCTGACCTTTTGTTTTAATCAGCACTCTCAAAGCATGCTGTTAACCACCACTGACAGAGATTGATAATTTATACAATGGGGTCTTCTTAAGAAGCTTTCATTTAGAAGCATTATGGAAATCAGATACTTTTGCTTTTGCATTCAGACATCATTTTAGAATGTACTTCAGATAGGTAAATCTTACAGTAACATAAAAACTAAATTTGAACTTTGACCTCAAAATATAATTGAACGCAAAGTAGTATTTTTTAATATTTTAGGGGGGATAAAATATTTCTCGTATTTCTTTGAGGCTCTTGAAGCACTTTCAATCACAATCTTTATTCAGTACTTGCTAAGAACTTGCAGATAAGCCTCATATTCTAGTCTACCTTTTCAGGAATAGCTATTAATTTAGGGGGAGGAAGGAGGCTTGTTTGAGTGCCAACCTGAGACACTGTGAACAAGACTGATTTCCAAAACACCTGGTATTTAGTGTTGTTCAAGTGCCTCAAATTGAAAAGCAAAAATGTCTTATGCGTTCAGAAAATTTTATTCTTTAGTTTAATATATTAATGAAATTTAATGTGATCATTTCTCCACCTGGGTAAGATAGTATATTACCTGTTCAGTGTCTACGGTGTTGGAAACAAAAGAAGCCTTTTAGGGGTATCGCTGTGTTTGGTTGGAAAGTTGTACTGAAGTTGTCTACAAGTCGTATTCATCCTAGTATATGATTTTAAGCATCTGTACTGTTCCAAACCCACATGGTAATAGTGAAGGATTGAAAAAAAGGTTAATACAAAAGCAGTCTGAGTTGAAAATTCCATGATACAAATACAATGTTTTAGAATGTTTGAAGTTTTAGTAAATGTCATGTACCATACGGTCTTGTGGTATGTCAAGTCCAGTGCTAGTATACTGGGAAGTTTAGTTTGTATAGTCAGATTCTCAGGTTCTTCTCTTTTCTTCTGTTGTCATCTTACTATTTTTAGAGCCAATTGCCCAGACATGTCAGAATATTTTCCAGATTTCTAAGAAATATTCAGTTTCTTTGTGTGTTTTTTTCTGACACCGTGTTTCATCATATCTGGATTGAATGGAGTTATGACGCATGTTGAGACCAGCTTACTATAGAAACTCTTGGCCTGTAGCTCAACGTTTGAAGAATTAGATGGTGTAACAAAGAATGCTTCTGGATATAGACATAATTTTCTCAGTCATAGTTTTACTTTACATAGTGAAAGTATGAGCAAAGCTTTCAACCAAATAGATCTATTTTGTCTGTGGGTTTTTTTTTTACGTTAAACTGCTCCAATACCGTTTTCTTCCTTCTGCCATGTTACACATCCAACAGTGGATCAGATTACCAAGTCGCAAAGAATTAAATTAATTACCACAAGCCCAAACCTGCAGTCATGCATGGACTTCAGCAGCAATTAAGTATGCACAATAGCTGCTGGTTGTTTAATTCCCACATGACTATTCATATATTGTTCAAAATGCTATTTAGTTGTCTCAATAGAATGGTTAGAAAAATGTGACTGTTTGTACCCTAACTAAATAGAAGACTTCTCTTTCCTGGTAACAGCATGTATGTGTTTGTGCTTCCTTTTTACTGAAATAGACCTAAAATTCAGAATTTTTAAATGCAGAAGCAGACAATAAGGGCTGTATTCTGTGACCTTGCACAGAGTGACAGCCAAACAGGTTTAGCTACAGAATATGAGAAACTGGGACTGAAGAAAGCAAATCAAGAGTTTTTATCAGGCAGATCATTTTAATGATCACAGGTAGCGTTGTAACCTTGCTGCAGCCCTTTTAGTAAAAATAACATAGGAATTGCTTACTCAACTTGTTAAACTCATGGGACTAATAAGGGGTGAGACAGAAACTTGCCCAAGTTCTGAGCAGTTGTAAGCTCGCTTTGCTTGTGCTTCAAAGCTGAGAAAAAGCTAATAAATGCAGTCAGTGTGAGCTTCAGCCTATGAATCCAACTTCTCAGCAGGATTTATTAGTTTCAGTATAGCACAAGAGTAATACAGGTATATGACAATTTTTGGTTTGGTGTGGAAAGGGTAAGTTCTTTTCTGTCGTCTGTAATGCATTGTGTAAGAACATTAGAGTCTTGTTTAGAGAGGGAAACTGCTGAAAATCATAGAACTAACATGCACTGATCAGTATGAAAAATAATTTCATACAATATTGCTTTGAGAGACAAGAATATATATTACAAAGGCAGTTTAAAGAGACAGCAATTTCCAGTCAGTGGGGGCAAGAGCTTTCAATGTGGGAGAAATACTTGTTTCTTCCTTTGCCATCGACCTGCTATACGACCTTGAACGTGATACTTATATCTGTGCTTTATGCTATTTTTTTGTCTGTCCTGTCAAGTTAGATTGTATACTGTTCAAGGTAGGGCCTGTGTGCTATTCTGTGACTGTGAAGAGCCCAGCACTGGCGGTCTCTGACCTTGGATAAAGCATGTAGGCGTTGCTCTAATATGAACAAATAACAATAACAGTGTCTTTGGGTAATAGGAACTGCACTGTTCCTCTTACGTATGACAGATCAGTAACAATCGTTTAAAAAAAATAATGAAAAAGGTCAACCAGCTTTGTGAAAATCTTGTCTAATTGCTGGGGTTATAGAAGCTAAGCTATGAAAATGGCACCTTTGTGTCATTGTGTGGCCTTTTATCCTTCTATGCAGCAGACCTTCATTTTGGGAGTAGTCTAACTTCTAAGGAAGCTAATAGTCCTTGCCAGGTAATGCCATGCTTATGACTTTTTATAATAGCACATGTTCCATCCAGCTTCTGTGAATGGTGTTTTAGAGATGTGTGGTACACCTTCCCATAGTTACCTCTCCTTTCCTGTACTCCTGCCCCTCCTCCCTGCCCTCCAAGCCTGCATCCTATTCTCTGTGGTAAACCAGTCCTCATAGATGTCTGAAATGGACTTTAAAAAAAAAAAGAAAAAGAAAAAAAAAAAAGGTGTCCTTACTTTGTTTTTAAGTATTTTATCTCTTCCCAGTGCTGAGCTGCTTTTTTGTTTTTGTTGTTTTGTTTGACAAGCTGCTTGTAGATAGAACAGTTTTCCATAAGGAATTGAAATCATACATCAAATGTATTGTTTTATATGTAAGCCACTTGAGAACAATGAAAGCAGTTGCTGGAACCCAAATACTATTACAAATAGATTTATTGTAGTATGTTTTCTCCCACCTTTTTCTAGAAGTTATTACTTTAATCTTAAGAATTTATGTAAGTAGGCTCGTAGCTTTTATATGCTTTATGCATTCACTTTTGAGACTTTTTAGCTATTTAGTGGCATGGTGTTTAAAACAAGTGTTATCAAGGAAATAATTTCAGCTTTACATCATTTTTTTTATATTTCCCTCTGAATGCTACATATAAAATAGCCAGATGGTAATATAAAAGAGTTATAGTAAATGTCATGGAAACTTATCTTCACAATGCCCTTTAGCTTGGTTTGTTCATCTCAACCTACAAACATCCAGAAAAGATAAAGATGTAATATCCCTTTGTCACAAAATTGTATAAAATTTCAATGTCTTCAAACTTTAAATGTATCTAAGAAAAAACTTACTAGAAATATGTGCAATTAAAGTCATTCCAGTATTTATAAAAGAGTAGAAATGCTTTTAAACTGCTCTCCCCTCCTCAGCAAGAACAAAGCTGTTTTGAAGTGAGAATAATTCTCAAACTATAATTGTGACAAACGAGATCAGATGTTCCTGAGAGAATACCTCTTTATTTTTCTGTCATTTTAATATTGCACCTAAATCGGATCCCAAAGGGGGAGAAAGTTATTTACGTATTATTGACCCAGAACTTAATACATTCAATAAGCATCAAAACGGAACAACGCATTTCGTTTACAGCAGTATCTTAAATGCTTTAGTCATCATACTGGATGAACTAGAGTCTTGATAATTTTTTTTTTTTTTTTTTTTTTTTGTCTCCTGATTTCAGAGGATACAAGATTGCCAATTACTCGGGAAATATATTTGAAGTTCACTGTGTTGATAGGTGAAAAAGCTGCTGATTAGATGGTTGTTATAAAAGGTGGTGTGTTTCCCCAGCATTTCTCACACTTTTCCAGTCCCAATAGCCATATATATTACAATGGTGTCAAATGGAGTTGTTACTGATCTTAATTTATTTTAGGTGAGCTGTTGGATGAAATGTAGTACTGATAAAGCTGATAACACAATAGAAATGCAGCATTCTTGTTGAGTATTCAACTGATGTCCAAAAATACTGGAGGTAATGTAAATGGTAGGTTGTGAAGCCGTACTCATTTATCATTGATAACAGACACAGGATTATTAAACCACTCTGAGTTGCCACCTAGAGGAGGTGGTTACATTCTTTGAAATGTTGTAGCTTTCTACAGATTGATGTGAAGAAATTAGAGAAGTAAATATCTCAGTGAAAAAATAACAGTAATGATCAAATGAAGACAAAACCCATGAAACAAATTAAGGAGGCTAAAAAAGCCGAAATTGTAGCTGTGTTGAACTAGACTGGTAATCAAAATGTTGTGATTGAGCAGTGAGCAATTTCCTGCTGTCTAGGGCAGTCCTTACCCTCTCTCTGAGAGTGGCACAGAATTAATTGTTATATTTCAGAAATGCATTTCTTGAGGAAAAGAAAAAGGCTATTTTACTTTATGGATCTAGTTGTCATGTAGCACCATTAAAGTTTGCTGAAGTGATGTCAGCAGCGTCTCAGTTTTGCTGTTAAGTTTTGCTCAGTTTTGCTCTGCCTTGAAGTCTATGGTATATATTTTAGTTAAAATTAGGAAGAAAGTGAGGTACAGGTTTAATGTTAGTTTCACTCCTACCTTACAGCCACGGGAATATATTTTTTTAAAAATAAAATAAAATCTTTTGACACTTGCTCTTGTTGAATTTCTTAAATTGAGGCTGAAAACAAATGCCATCATATGCCAGAAAGCAAGAGTGGACTTTCTGCTTGTTTGATGACAACTCCTTTGAACTTCTTTGTTTCATAAGGAAATGAAAATGATACCTAACTGTATCTAAGTGATTCTACTACCTTGTTACTTTAGGGTTGATGCATAGATAGATCTATGATTTGCAAATTCTACTTTTTCACTTCATGAAGAATCTCATGAGTGCTGCTTGCTACTGCAAAGGTTTTGTTATGATCTCTTTTATTAATTAAAAATGAATTGCTATTGAAGGGACAACAGCTGTCCAGTGGACACCACAGCAAACCAAATCCAAACTGCTTCTGTGGCTGCCTGCTAAAAAGCCTGGAGGGAGGGTGACCTGAAATAACTGTTTGAGTATCACAGGGCCTTTTGGCACTTTCTTTTTGGCTTTTTCTCTATTAAACGTTTCTAATAAAAAGTCCTTACTTTCACCATGTTCTGCCAGTTTTTCCCCTAAACCTTTGTCTTTAAACTCGAAGCTTTCTGTGGCCCTTATAGCTTCCACATCTTCCTTAATATTGAGGATAAGAAGATACTTCCTTCTGTCTGCAGAAACCTGCAGGTAATATGGATGCTCTTTGGAGGGAAGAAAAGAATAAACCATCCACTTTTGCCCCAGTGTCTTTACTGGTCAGTAAAGCTGATGTGAAGGGGAAAGAGATGTGTAATGCTTCTTCTCTCTACTTGTTTTGTGCGTGTTTCCTCGCAAGGGCATCAAAACGCAGAATGGGGGCACAATGAAACCGTAATAGATCTTGTAATGAAAGATGGGATTGGTGATGTCAGACCCTTGCATGGGTGTAGGTCAATGGATTCCTGTTTAGTTAACCCTAATTTAGGTTTTTAAGCATTAACCCTTTACAAGCAAGTTTTCATGCATATCTTTGGTCTCCTTGGGATTCTGTGGTTCCGTGATACGCGTTATATCCAGTCTTACAGAAATTTTGCTGATTGGTTTTGGCTTTGCATTTGTAAAACTAAGTTCCTTTTTTTTTTCCCATAAGAAATAACTATAGGCTAAGAAAAACATCACGTCGTCTAGGCTGAGCTTGTTATGTAGAGAAAGGGAGGAATCGTCTTCCCTTTTTTACTTTTAATCCTGGAGCAAATGGTGGACACAACGATTCAGAACCTGAGCTCCCATTTTTTTTTTCCAATATGTAACAGAATTTGAAATGTAGTTTCAAGTTCCAGGCCAGGAGCCTCAATTAGTGCCCTGTAGCCATAGAATATTCCTAAAAAATTGAAGTTGCCAGGTTAGAATATATTTCTAGAAGTAGCCAGTAGCAAAAAAATCACGGGAGCAAAATACGCTAATTCCTAATAAAATGTGCTGCTGTGCTTGGTCACATTGTAATTAATAAACAGATTTTTATATATGTATATGTGTGTGTAATATAATATATGAAAACATTCCTCCTTCACCATATAGCTTTAGAGGCAAATGGCTTGTCATTTTTGCATGCATATCAATAACACAAAAAAAAAAAAAGGAAAAAGGAAGTCTGAATGAATGATGCATGAGAAAAATGAGCATGTAAACAGCATTTTCTGTTTCAGATTTTGAAAATATGAGTAAAAATGTATTTGGGGTACTGTTTTCTGTTAACTGGTTGAGAGAGACATTTTTCTCTGTTCTTTCAAGAAAATTTGGATTGAACATAGGTGCCTTTATTTAGCTTGATCACTTTCAGGAAGTAACTCTGTATTTCTGTCGGTATAGTGGTTCTTTCATTTGATTCTTATTTTCGGTCTCTCTATTTTCTACTTTAGAGAGTTGCAGAACCCAGCATCCTGAATCCATTGTCTCTTTATTGTGATGCATGCAAGGAGAGCAGTTTTAACCTCCGAATGTAAAGTATAAAAAAATTGGATTGCACATTCAAAGTGGAATGAAAATGATGCATAGAGAAGTAGATCATTTTATAGGCTACTGTTCTATTTTATGGAATGATAAATAATGATGTAAAATATGTTTTCCTTTGCATGTTTAAATTGCCCAGTGTACATAACTGAATTTAAAATAAATTCAAAAATGAGTGCTCAGCCTTGCTGAAGGACTTGGAGGAGTGCTTTATTCTTACTGTCTTTTCTAATAAATAAACTGCTATGAATACAGCTTCTTGTTTAGATCTTAAATTTTAGCTGGACTGTGACAGATTTAAATTTAATCTGGGCACTGTAAGAGTCTATACTGTCACTATTTGTCTGCTGAGTTTCAAGTGACTGATTTCTCCCTCCCATCCCCCAGCAGTTTTCTGTACCTTCCTTTCGAGAACCAACTATGCTATATAAACTGACCGACTAATTAAGTATATAAACTTGTACTTGGGCTGGCTGGGATGGAGTCAGTTTTGGGTTTTTCTGGATTTGTGACTGAAGCAGTGCTGATAGCACACCATTGTTCTGCTGCTGCTGAGCAGGGCTTGCATGGCGCCAAGACTTTCTCTCTTTGCCAGACAAGCAGACGGGGAGTGTGCAAGGGGTTAGAGTTGACATAGGTGCAACTAAACTTTATAATGAAATCAGTAACGTCAATTGGTCTAATTAATTGGATTTTTAAACTATGAAGAGATATTACAGCTCCACCAAGAAAACAATGTTAAATCTAGAAATTCTTCCTTGCACATACACTTTTCTTAAGCATGTGGTGTTAGATGAAATTAAATCTTTTCTAAAGAAATTATTACTTTGCAGGTGGTGCATCAGAAAAAAGGAAAGGAAAGTTCAATGTTTTTATTTTGGTTTACGGAACTTGCCTTGTATTTCCTTATTACCTTGCCTTACTCTTTTTGTCTTTGGAGCGACTCAGGTTAATACAAATGGCTTATTCTGAGATCAGCAAACTCAAAATGGATGTTATAGATCAATAGAAAGTGTTAAGGGATTACTAAATAAACAAATTTTTGTTCACTTTTCCTCTTATTTTCAACTACGTTCTCATATAGTATAAAACTATTTTAAGCACTCAGGATTGATGCTTGTATTCATTCTTTGATACTAGTATTGCCTAGCTGTTTTAAGGGTGGCATTATTTGGTTTATACATGTGTGTACACACACGTATCTATGACAGCGTTGTGATAGAGTAAATTAGCAACAACATCCATGGGCACTTTTCTTAAAAGCAAGACAACTCCCTTAACTGGACACAGTGACTCTTCTCACAAGATCTTTTACCCTCGTGACTTGCTATTTGTGAGTTGCATGCCTGAGTTGACAAGAATAAATGTATGTGGCTAAGAAAAGGTTCTGGTTGTTTGAGAGATATGAATGCTCGACAGTGTAGATGTGGCATAAATGTATTGATTTTCACCTTATTTTATTTGCTCGTAGAGTGTGCGTCACACTTGATTATAATTTTTCAAGCTTCAGCTGTGAGAGAATGATACTGGTGTGCGAGTGATGTCACAGCATGAAAAACCCAGAGAGGCTTTTCCAGTGATTATTCATTTAAGTACATCTCACCCCTTGGCAGAGGTATGGACTAGATGACCTAATATGTCTCCTCTGCCTCTACCTTCTGTGATTCTATGAGTGATAGGACAGTACAGCAGATTAGCAGTGAGTTTATTGGCAGTTGCAGAAAGACAAGGCACTAAAAATGCCTGCGCATCCGAGATGTGAACGTACGATTACATGTGGCGGTTACCTGTAGAGATCACACTTGAACACTGGGCAATTACTTATTTTCCCTCCTTCTGCCAGTCCCCCAGGAAAATACGTCTTTCACTATTGAAGTTGGTATCTCTACTTACTCAGATGATCAGTTTTAATTACTCAAGTTTAATTGGAGATTTGACTTGGAATTGGAATTATTTCTAAAAATATATAATATTAAAGGAAATAATTATTCTGACTAACTGTCCAAAATGTAATTGCAGGGTTGGGGTTTTTTTTGGATGAAGGAAATAACATTAAAAAAAGTGTGTTGAAACTTGGGAAAATTTGGGCACGGTAAGGGAGAGTTCTCTTTAGTCTCCTTTGAATGCCCTCAGAAAATTCAAAAAGTTCTTGCAGTGTATAAGCTCGTCCAGATAACATCAGGATATGATCCGGACTCACCAATGCAGATTCAGTTGCTAGCTGAAGTTTTTTGCAATAACCAAATATCTGACGAGTCCTCACAAAGAGCAGGTTTGGTATAAGGAGTTTTGCCACACCTGACAAATTGGGAGGAGGAGGTTGGTGTCATATGCTTCACTGCTTACTTCACATACTAACTATCTTTCTCTAGGGCTCCTTATGAGTATTCAGAAAGCACTATCTTGAATGCATAGTGGAAAAATGCAAAATGTATTGTGGTAGTTCTCATATCACTTGATCTAACTTTACTAACATTGGGGAATAAAAGTGAATCCTACAAAATGGAAATTTTACATTTTTTTTTTCTCTACAAGTTGCCCTGATAACTGTGTATTGCCTTGTTTCCTGAAAATACATCTAATATTGACACTTCTCAAACAGAGTTACAGTTCTCTACGAACGGAGTTTGAAGCAAAGTTTTTCTCTGTAACGTAGGAGATATTACACAGTTAATGGAGAAAATTTAAATATTGTAGGGATGGCATGTACTTGATAGAAGTGAAAGTAGAAGCCTGAACAAGTTTGTTCTCACAGAGGAAGACGAAGGTCTCCAGCAGAAAATGTGGAATGCTTTTTGTGCATGATCTCACCTTAAGTTTTAAGCATGTTCGGTTTTCAGATCATCAAGCTGTTTATTAGAAGGGGCTTTGTTTGCCAGTCATAAAGGTATCAGTTTTGGGTATGTTGCATTACGGTAGAGAGAAGAATTTAAATAATATAGAATAGCTTTCTTCTCCAGCTTATTTTCACAGATATTGCAATGAGAAAATGAAGCAGTGAAGCATACAAAAAGAAGCTATGCAGTAGGAGGGATAGATGAGAGGATGGTACTGTATGGTGAAAAAAGCATGGACAGGAAGTTTAAAGGAATATTAATGATGATTTTGAGAGGATAAGAATATCTTTGCTAAAAATGAGAAATTCAGTAAAAAAAGCTCTGTAGATTAGTTGTATTTATCTAATAAGTTGTATAACAGTATGTAAAGAGTAAAGAATTTTTTTTGACATTGCAGGGATATACAATATTGAATCCATAGCCACAAGAAGACGTTTTTATTCTCATTTGTCAGTAGCAACAAAATATTTATATACTGTATTGTCTTGTTAGACGATGAGGCTACTTAGGGCATTACTTATGCAATTATGCACTTATGGCATTATAAGCTGGAGAGAAAGTGTTTGTCTCTTATTATGGCACTTGTTGATGCATTGTTCACATAGTTTTCTTTTTAACATTTTCTGTACTTCGCTGTATACCCCATTTTATTAGAGGTTTATTAGATTTGTCCAGTGCATTGGGCAACTGATGAAGGGAAACAGACTATTTGTGAAAGTTACTACTTTTATGTAAAAAAAACACAACAAAACAACCCCAAAGCTCTATCTAAGCAAAGAGAAGGCAAGATAACTCAAATTAAAGTATATGTTTAATTGGTGTGTGTTAAAGTTGAAGTTTGAAAATGGCCTAAGCAAGAAAGGTGCTGGACTATATCCTGTATATCAACTTTATTGCAGGGTTTTTCATTCAGAAATCATAGACATTTATCTAGGATATTAGGTGTCTGTAGTAATCTGTAGAGAGTAGCTGGGAATGTTCATTAGCTCGTTTAAAGGGGAAAAAGCGAGTATAACTTGCTTTAAATTTAAAAGCTGTCACAATTTTTTTAGTCTGAAAGGCATCTGTCTAAAATGTAGCCATTTGAAGAGAAGGATAAGGCCTGTCAAGCTACTTCTCCTGGGCCGCTTGTGTTAGTGCTTCATCTGCTTTGTTTGACATCTCTAAACAACTCTTTAAAAATGTCGATTTTGGCATGCTCCACAAAGGAGAACTGAAGGGTGTTGTTTAAGTTATTTGGGCCTTCTCTGTTTTTCTTTCTGTGGCACAAAAATGTGCATTTTTTTCTCCGCCTTTCCCCCCAACAAATGTGTGTTTTAGCCTCAAATGACCCTGGCATCTTAACATGTCAGAGTGTTAATAAAGCACTGAGGCTGTCATAATGTGGGGTTAAATAAAGTCTTCATGAGCTGTCTATTAAGCTGATTTTTTGTTCGTCACTTTCTGTAGTTTCTTTATGGATGCAGCTTGTCTTGGTTTGTGGGCAGCCAAGCAAACGGGCTTTGTCTTTGTTCACTGCTCTGTTTAATTCTCCCCCTCATTCATTAATCATCCCTTTGACTATTTATACCAGTGGCAAGTATAGCTAACACACTTAACGTTTTCCTTTGTCTCAGTGGCACTCTTTGTGCAGGCCAGAGGAGGGCTAATTATTAACTGTAAAGTGACATTAAAAACCCGTAGATAAGCATACAAATGCTGCATCCAGTGAAATGCAGGTTTTTTCTTTTTTTTTTTTTAAACCTTCAAGTGCTTGTGGCCAACTGAATTTTTCTTGCTCTGTGTAGTTGGGAGTTCACAGTAGCAGTGCCAATGTTTAGATAATTAATGAAGAAGCTCTGTTAAACCCAGAGAGTCTGCCAGTGTCAGGTTTTTTAGTTTCATCTGTGGACAGCTTAGCTGGATAGCTTGTACCTTATCAGGCAGAAGCAGGGATTTAAATTGCTGCTGTTTAGTTGGAGGCAGTTCCTCTTCTCTTTAAAGGTCCCATTCCTGTGTTTATTAGTATTCTGTATACACAAGTCTTGGAATGTGTTTTTTGTTTTCCTTTCTTATGATGTGAGAGTTTTTAGTGTTTTCTTTCCAGCTCCCTTCTATTTATGAGGCTGTCCTGAAATTAGAAGTTTGATCTTTGGGGTGTTTTTTTTTTTTTTTTTTTTTTTTTTTTTTTTTTTGAAACACTGGCACTGATCACATCTTTCTTGCTTATGCAAAGTCTTTCTGACCCTCTTCCTTCACACTCATGATTTCATGATATCAGCACAACAATCATTCTGGAAAGACTTCTTTGAAAAGGTAATATTTAGACAAGGTGTATCTTCTAGCTGGTTGAGGGAACTCAAGGTGTCACAAGGTCGTTGGTGCAGTAGCCATTTTTATTTACATTTTGTTCGTACTATAGTGTCCACTTGATCCCATCACTTGCTATAGGTTTGAAACAAGATTTTCAGTTTTTCTGTGCCTTGAAAGTAAAGAGACGCTCTGTGAGGTGGGTTCAGAGAGATTACTGCAGGATTTAAGGAACGTTGCAATTAGCTCTAGTAACTTGGAAGTATAAGTAACTTTTCTGTTGACTGATGTTGCGACTGGAGCCGTGTGGTCATGATTCATAATCATGAATGTAAGACATACGTGAGGCCTGGAGTTTAAGTTGCTTTCAATGGGTGAAATGATATGGTCCAGTAGTGATCCACTGAACAGAGTTTGAGCATTCCTGGCTTGTGTCATAGCTGACATTTTTCTGGCTCTCAGTGTGAGCAAAGATCCTACTGAGTGAACATAAAGCATAATATCCACTGAGACAGGTCTTTGAGGACAGAGCTAGGAAGAGGTTATGCTGTCTTATTCAAGCCTGTATATAAATGAATAAACCTATTACTTCATTCTATTGTTATTGCCAAATTGAATGTCTTTCAGAAAATTTCGAGCAAGTGATAATGTTGTGAGGGTATGACAGGGCAGTCTGCTTCTGGCTAACTTGGGCAGATTACAGCTCCAGACAAAGCAGTAGATCAATAGTTACAGATTGCTTTCTGCATGTTTCAATTAGGAAATCAGTATATTGAATACAGAGAATCCTTACTTAGGATGAAATTGTGAGTGGTGAGAAAAATTTTCTGTTTAAAAAAAAGTATGGTGATAGAATAGACTGTGTTGCATAAATATATTTGTATTGTTTTCTGTGCTGTGTAACTGAATAGGTTTTAACATTTAAAAATTAACCACTTCAGAATGTTGTGGGTTGTTGTTTTTTTGGTGTTTGGGGTTTGTTTTTTTTTTTTTTAAAGAATGAAGATTGCTTCTGTACCTCATGCTATTTTCTTGTTTTCACATGCACTAGGTACAACTCTTTCTTCTGCTGCATTATAAGTCAGCTTGGATGAGCTAAACAAAATGGATTTTGCTATGATATTATGGAATAACATTCACTTCACCACAGTAAACTTCCAGCACTTAGATTCTTATTATTTTGCCAGCCTGAAGGCTGATATATTTTATATCTATTTTTAGTAGCAAAGTCATGAAAATAAGAATTCTTTTTTAAGGAAGTTTTCCTGGCATGATGAATCAAGTTGGTCTTCAGGTAGGTAAGTCTCCTTCTACAAGAAAGCAAAGCTTATTGACTTTTCATTAAGGTCTTGAGTGTGTAGTTTATACAAGACTAGGCCTGTCTTTCGGGTAGACTGTCAGCAGCCCAATAACAAAACTGAGGTTAGGGTCTTTGATATTTTAATATACTAAAAGTAAGAGATAAAATCTCTGCAGAAAGAGAGGTAAATACAATTAATTCATCTAACCTGAGTATATAAATATGCAGTTCCTCAGCCTATGGCATGCACAGGCAATCTTTCAAATGAGATCATACCAATGTTGTGATAACTTGATTCATTAACAGGGAGCTGTTAGTTTTAGCAAGGTAACAATTTGAAATAATCTTACAATTTTTACTTTTTTTTCTGGATGTCGTTTACCAGAAGATGTCTGTTGATAACAATCTTATGGAAGTATACAGTATTTTAACAGCTAGAAGGCCCTTATGAAATGCTGCTGGACTTCTGGCATCAGAAGATGCTGGGATTTTATTGTAAGGAATGTGGAGGCAGTCTGATCTGATGATCTTGGGGTAGAGAAGAGCTGTAATGATATAATAGATGAAAATGACCATAAACATTGAGAGTATGTGATACTGAGTTTTTTTACACATTGTTCTGTTCTACTGACATCTCTGCTGGGTTTGCTTTTGAGTCAAGGTAGATGAAGTCTGTATTCACAGATTTATTACATTTATTCATTTAAATGTGCTATGCATTTATGGATCCCTTCATTTCTTATAGACTGCATTTTCTTAGTTGCATCAACACCACTACACAATATTGGCATTTATGTACACTGAGAAAGCTGTATTAAGAGAGAGATGAGTCCATAACTCAAGTTACATCACACTGAATACTCTGTGCTGTGGTGAATAAATTTTTTTAAAAATGCAATCATTCTAATATGTCACCTTTTTCCTGAAGTGTTTCTCTCATAGAGAACATTCTTCATGTTAAAATTATTTATGAAGTGTTTTTAAAAAATAAATAACAATGATTTACACAATGTCAGCAGATGCACCCTGGGCATTCTCTGCCATAATCAAGAGTGTCGACTCCTGTGACCCAAGGGTGACAGTTTTGATCAGCTTTGCTTTACAGTTCTCTCATCCTATGGAAGTGTGAGGCAACACTCATGATTAGCCAAGAGGCAGCAGATTACAGCTACATGCACACACATGTGCATGCAGAGTATTTAAAATAATTGCAAAGTACCAGGATTAGGAGTTCCGTAGATTTTTGGCAATGAGATTAATACTAATCTTTCATTGGAGAGCTTTTTTGATGCCAGACTTAAAAACTCAGGATAGTCTGGTGTTCAAGAACTGTGTTTGAAGGCTAGGGGAATTGTTTCCACTTCACATTTCTGCCTTTGACCTGTTATGTAGCCTTGGGCAAATGGTTTAATCACTGTCTGCCTCTGTTTCCTTTCTCCTTTTTTGTCTTGTCTGCTCAGCTCTTAACTTTTAAAAGTCTAGAACTGTTTTCTGTTACACTTCTGTATTCTACTAAGGAGTGTAATTGTTAATATGACTAAACAATATTTTTATGTAAAATATTAAATCTTCCCAATAGCTGTTATAAACATTGCTGACGGTTGCTTTTTCTGCAATAGTTTTTGATATAAAAATAGCTTACAGAGATCAAAACTAGAAACTGCTAAAATCTTCTTTGGTGCTTTGGTGTTACTAAAAGGTACGGTCAGAAGTTCTTGTGCCTTAAAGACACTAGGCTGGCCGAGACTGACAAGAAAATGGAGGTTTATCTTCCAGTCTTGAGAAACTGTTGCGATAGAAACAAAGACAGACATGTGTGAGATTTGTGGAAAAAACCAAGGGAAATCGAGACACTTCTCAAATGTTTGGCTCTACAAAGAGAGTATGTATTAGAAGATTAATTGGAGAAATATAAAAGGGAGAAGGATTCTGTCCAAGCCTCATGTATTGCCATTTATACGAATAAACAATGTCAGGGAAATTGTAAGTTTCCCTTTCTTTGAAAAGTTTTTTCCTCTTCTGGTTCTTACTGAATCTAGTCCTACATTATGAAGTAGGAAGGTCGTAAGCATTGACCTTTCTTGAGGGTTTCCTTTCCTTCCTTGTGTGGTAATTTGTTTGTTTTTGTTGTTGTTTTGGTGTTTTTTTTTTTTTTTTTTAGTTTAACCTATTTTCAAAATTCGCAGAACTGCACAGAGTGAATTGTATCTACGAACATGGGTTGCCAGCTGGGATTTAACATCTTATCCATACAAGTAAATCTTTACTTCTTTGTATTCCTTCACAATTCAGGCAGCCTCACAGCCTGTTACTGTGACTTTGCCTTTATGGTATGGATATTTTTATTTTTATTTGCCTGGCTGTTTAGCCCAGGTATCTTTGACAATGCAAGGCATACGACCGAGTATAAAACAAATTAGTAGGTCACTATTTATGCCCACGCTGGGGTGGGGAAGAAGTAAAGAAGCAAGAAATCTAACTACAAAGTAATTTTGGCCTTAAGATTTCTTATTTGTTGAGCTGAGGTCACAAACTATGACTTTTTAAAAATTAAAAAAGGGGGAGAGAGGACTAGATTTACTTTCCTCTTTCACTTGTCACACCCAAATATGATTATTCATTTCTGCTAGTTGTGTGTGGATGCTCTTGAGCTTAATTTAGTATCTTGAATCTTGAAAAGATTAAATCCAGGCAGGGACTACATGACTGTCCTTGAGTTTCATTTTCTATATTCAGTCTTGCAAATATTCCTTGTTGTTGAATAATATCTTACTTTCCGACATTTTAAGGGTCATCATCTAGAAGGTGTTAGTGCAAATAACTCATCTGAGTTCAAGGAGGGATAACCTAGGCATCAATATTCTCTACTTTATGGTAATTATTATTTCATTCAATCAGTTTGTTTGTGTTTAGGGAGAAATACATAAATGAGATTGTTGATAGTGGAGTAGAACCGGACATGGGCTAAGTGGTGCCCTGATGTAAGTATCAAAGACTCTGTTATTTGTACATACGTGGCAGGTAGATCTATGTCTCCTTGTAATACTGTCAGAGAAAGATAACTGTAGCTTTATTTTCAATATGTGTTACTTGTGCTGGGCTGCTTGTTGATGGAGATTATAATTTTTAATTCCAGTATGTGATGTCAGAGAAGTGAGCTGTTTAGTGTAAATGCTATAGATCTCATTTATCATTTGTGAGTGCTAGAAAATTGAGAAATCTGAACAAAAATGTATCCATCTGTGCAAAAGTAAAAATATTGCATTAATTCTATTTAATAGTAATACCAGTGTTTTAATTTTACTGTGAAGTTACATTATGTGGATCTGGATTTAATCATGAAGCACTAATTATTTTAAAGCCTACTGAATATAAGTGTGTTTCTAGAACTGAAGACAATTCCCTATTAAGGGCAGTTCATGGTCAGGATGGAAGGAGAAAAGTGCTATTGGCCAAGAGGAGTAACTGGTAGGTCTGAAAAGCATTGAATATAGTACTTTTTAATCAGAGAGGAAAGATGGAAAATGTAATAATTGAGTTGCAAAGCAGAAGAATCTACTTTTAAAAAGGTTTTCTGTGAGCTAAGATTACGTCTGTAAATTTAGTATTTTTCAGTACAAATTATTGGCTTAACTTGCGTGATCTTCTGTCAGTTACCAGAGAAAAGGGCAAATGTCTAGATCTTAAGCTGGGACAAAGTGAGGACTCCAGACAGCATTCCTATTTTTCTATATACACTGTATAAAGAAGTGGATATTAGTTGCTTCAGTCTCTGACTTAGATACCTGTTACTCCAAATGGAAGGCTCTAAATGGTAACTGAGAACCCCAACAAAACTAGCAATTTATTTATTAGGTTTTACAGCCTGATATTGTCATCACAATATACAATTGTGATACAATTGTGATTGCTTTCTCTCTTTCTCTCTCTTTCTCTCTCTTTCTCTCTCTTTCTCTCTCTTTCTCTCTCTTTCTCTCTCTTTCTCTCTCTTTCTTTCTTTCTTTCTCTTTCTCTTTCTTTCTCTTTCTTTCTCTTTCTTTCTCTTTCTTTCTTTCTTTCTTTTCTTTTCTTTTTTTTTTTTTTTTTTACTTCAAGAGATCTAGGCTTAATTTTCCTAACAACAAAAATTGCTGCTTGTGAATTTCTTTCTTTCTGTAATGCTCATTTCTCATTCCTGGGTTTTTAGCCAAGACCGCATACAAAAAATTTCTGCTTACATGCTACAGCATTTCATAGATGCATGAAAGATCTTACCCAATAACCTACCTTGTATGAGAATGAAACCTCACATTTTATCCTGAGCACTCACAAACTGCATAGCACCTTATTACTACTGCTATTAGTAATGATAACTGTAATAACATTAATGTTATACTGTTCTTCTAAACCTTGGTCCCACAGAGTGTGGTTGTATATTCATTTTTTCACATTCTGCATAATCCTAATGTGGAGATCGCTTCTAAATATAAATCCTTGTAACATGATGCTTCCTGATGCACATATAGGTATTACAAATTGAATCCCTGAGGAATCTAAAACACCAAAAGGAAAATCTGGCATGTAGACAATAATAATTGATGTATCATTGCTGAGTGTTACCCTCCCTGGTCATACGGGGTACATACATAACAATAATATATCTAACATTATCACATTATCATCTTCCAGCCATTTTCCCTCCTTGTACCTTTTGGTTTTTTTCTCAATAAACTGAATATGGATGTCATCACTACTGTGTTGGCAGTGTTAAAAACATCCTTGGTTATAAAAATGAATGGAGTTTGTAATATAAAGGAGGAATAAATTACTTTGACATTGTATCATATCAGGCTTTCCAGTTTTGCTGTTTAATCACTTGTCCTCACACTGAAGTAGAGAGGGGAAAAAAAAAAGATCTTTATACCCCTTCACTGTGTTTTACCATTGCAGGGGATGGCAGAGGTGAGGAATTGTAGAGAAAAGGACTGGCCACTGGTAATTTGTTACCAAAACTATAGTGAGAAATATTATTCTGTAGCAGCCAACAGACTTCCCCTGGTGTCCGTTTTCACAAGCCCCAAAAGACACATCTTTAAGGGAGAATGCTATTAGCCAGTACAGATTGAACATCTTCATCAGCAGTGCGAATGGAGGCCTATCTGTAATTGAGACGCATGTGGCTCTGTCAGCAGGTGATGGCAGACAGACACACCTGAATGACAGTGTGACAGGGAGCAGAGACAGGAGGCCCCATCTAGCCACTCTTACTGCCGGAGTGATGAGCGCACGGGAACACAGTCTGTGAATTATCAGCAGGCCAGAATGAGATGAGGCTTAGGGAGGGCTGCCAGACAGTTTGCAATGTGCTACACATTTCTTTCAGCAGTTACTATTTTGCTATGCATAGCCCCTTGCTATTAAGCAGACAGAACAGCTCATATCCTGTGGACGGATGATAGATATGTCATATCACTGAAAAATTGTTTGTCTTCCACAGGTGTATGGGATGCCTTCTAAAGCAGACAGAGCACATGACACTTTTCAACACTCTTTTCGATACTGATTTGGCATTCAGGGTCTATCAAAGGAGAAATCTTTCACATGCAATTATGACAGAAAATAAAGGTGATGAAGTGTTGTATACAAAGAATGGAGAGAGATCAAAGGACTGTAATGAAAACTGATTACAATAAAAGAGCTGCTTCAACCCTGAGAACTCCACAGAACTGCTTGGGGCATGACAACACCCACACTTGCATGCACAAAGGAGAAGCTGTAGATAAAATCACAGACACTAATTCATAGGAATAAATGAGGAAGACTGTACATAGCTGCTTGCTTGGGTATCATACTGCATATTAAGACACTAAAGTGATGTGAAGCCACCATTCTAACTTGGGAGAGTCTGTTCTTATCCTTTTGTAAAGCCTTCTTTACTGTAGTATGGGCATAATGTGAAAGTTTTGTAAATTTATAACTTCTGATAAGATTGTAGGATAGATGACTGTTTTCAATTCTTCTATTGTTTTCTTGATTAATCTCCTGGGGATCACACACAGAATAAGTCACTCATTTAAGTTTAAATATTAGCAAGGAGACTGTTTAGTACTGTTAGTTGCATAGAAATGAAGAAATTAATCAAGTTTAGTCATCTATCCTTTTGACTCCTGTTCTGATTTAAAGCCTATTCAAATGAATTTTCATTGACTTCACTGTGTCTTTCCCAAATTCCTGAGTTGAGTATTGAAACTATTCATTGGCCAGTTTCAGTCAAGTGCCAAGCAACTGTGTTTCCTATCAAATTTAGGGAACTTTATTCTAAGCACCTTTCACATGGCTCAAAAAGTCGTGTGAGATTGAGTATTAAACATAATTCTTTTTTTTTTGTGCGTGTATTCATTAATCACTTGCCAAGGTCTTTGTAGTGAAAGACCTATCATTTTACATGAGGTAAAGGATTGACACTCTTTGCAACTGTGTTGTTTCAAATTTTTATGTTCTGCCAAGATTTCTTATAAATAGTGAGCTTAGCTTCAAACCCAGAAGGAAGAAGCATTTTTGAAAACTCTGCAGAGCTTGCTTTTTTCCCCACTTATATTCTGAATGAGCAATTTTATTTTTAGTCCCAAAGCAGAGAGTGTTACCTGGAGCAACATTGACTCAAAACACTTATTTTTGCTAAGAGTTTTATAAGTGATTTAGCTCCTTGACTTGTGTGAAACAGGAACATTTCATTGTTTGAAAACTCAGCTACAAAACTAGAAATGTTACCCACAGCACCGATGAAATTTTAACGAAATCCAGAAAAGCAGCTTACCAGTCCTAATATCTTTCCAAGGTCTGGCTTCTCTTCTCAGAATTCTATTCTGTCTCCATGAACATAAGGCTTACTACTACTTATAGTTATATATTTTGCTCACCAGTTAGTATTTTAAAAATACTGTCTCGCATAATAAGCAAAACTGCTGCTTTTTCTCAGCTCTTATGTCATTCAAAAGTAAGTAAGGGCTTTGTAAGGGCTATGGTGTATCCCAGAGTGAACATCCAAAATGTAATTAGAAATGTGCTTGTGTAAAGTGCTAAAACGCTCTACAAAATTTCTGTTTCATTAGACATTTACTAGTGTGTTCTAATGAATGCTGGCCATATCAGAGCATTTTCTTTTTTTTTATTATTTTATTTTTCAGCTTATTTCTTACTGTTAAATGCAACTGTTAGAATACCAGACTTTAACTCTGTTTATTGTAGTTTCTCTGTCTCTCTCAGGCAGCATTCCTTTCTTTGTATCACTGTGAAAGTCAAGGAAAAAGCTCTCTAGAGAGGTCAGTTTTCAGAAAGGTGACCCTCGATAGTACAAGTGTCTTTAAAAGTGGTGGCAAAAGCAAGCCCAACCCAAAACAAGCCAGGAGACTTTGATAAATTCTCCTTTTTGCTCTTAAGTTATTCCGAACAGTATGATTGTAAGGTGACTCCCTCTTTCTATGTTAGTTGATGGAATAATTTTCCCTGGCTAAAGATGGCTACAGCCATCTTATATCATACGCCCATATACCACTGGCTATGGAGAACGTCTATGTCGTGTTGCATCAGGCATTTTGAGTCTCATTATTGTATGTTTTTGACAGAGCTTTCAGTACCATGTAGACTCATGTTCTTAATTTCAAATAAGGAAAATACACGTAATTAACAAATGGACTGGGCTGGCTGGAAACAGTTTTAAGGCATTTCATTTGATAAATGGTCGCTTTTTTAAGGATAGTTATTTAAAATCACCAAAACCGTAGCGACAGCTTATGCTCCAGAGAAAAGGACACAACAGGCTGGTACTATCTTAATTTTTGTTGCCCTTTTCATGACCATGATATTAATATTTCAAATGGTGTATCATTTGGTTAATGAGAGATTTATAGTACAGATTGTCAGAAAGTGGAGCTAGTACAGATTTAAACAAATTGACCTCCATGAGATTAGCTTTGACCTATCCTTCTGAGACACCTCTAAATTTTTAAAGGCAGAAGTCAACTTATTTTGTATCTGAATAGCACTTTTAAAAAGGTTGTATAACCTAAATCTGCAAATGTGGGTGTTACTGAGTTTTCAGGGTGAAATGAGCTGGAACAGATTTCTAAGCAAACAGTGTAAAGCACGTCTACAAAGGTACACATGAATATTCTTGGGGTGGGTGTGTTCCTCTGCGTTTAAACTGCGTAAAAAGTTTCTGACATTGTCAAATGTTGTTGATCTGAAGAAATGCTTTCGTCACCTGTACGTGCAACAAAATTTTTGGAAGCTGGACACTCAGTACTGTTCACAAAAAAAGCTAATCCACATTTCTTGAACTTAAAATACTGCTTCTACTGCTTAGCACAGAAGAAGGTGCAATGCTAGCAAAAACTGGCACACAAAGCGCTTAGTCTTTCCTGTATCTTTAAAAGATATCTTTTTTAAGTTCTGAAAAAAGAATGTTGACTGTCTAATGTACTTCTTGAGAGGGAAATCTATTGATGTTTTTCATAATTGTATGTATTGAACCGGCACAATAAATAGCAGAAAAATCTTGGAAAATAATTGTGCTGTTAGTCACTCTTGTATGTTCCTAGGAAGTTACAGTACTTGCATTAAGATGAGATTTACGTGATAAAGAAAATAAAGATACTAATTAATTGTTAGATCTCTGTCCACTGGGGAAAGATCTTCTTGAATTGTCCATATCACGTAGTAATGGTTTGAAAATCAGTGAGTTGTTCGTTGAAATCTCTAAACAGCCTCTACAGGTTCATTCCAAAGTGAAGAGCTTATAACTTAATACATGTTGTTCAATCTTTTTGTGCATTATTCAGTAGCTTCAAAAATAACTTTATGTGGAAAACAAAATGTGCTCAGAAAGGAATATAATTAGATGATTATTTGTACTAAGGTTCACTTATATTAGTAGATTGAGAATAGAGGTCAGATTTTTAAAAAAAGACGACTTTTAAAAATAGCCGTTCATGATCTTTGACAGTGATGGAGAGATGCAGGAAATAATCCTGTGCCTATTGTAACACAATAAGGTGCTCCTGTGCTCCTTTAGAGCTCCTAAATTAGGTTTTAAATTACATCTACTTTCAGGTATGGGGAGAGCTAGGGTACCTGAAAGCCTTCGCTTCAGCCCCCTTTTACGGTTGGATTTTTTTTTTTTGGAAAGCAGGTGATCTGGGGACATTGCACCAATTCTGTGCTGCCATTGCACTCATGTAGCCTTATCTGCTCAGTGAAGCTCCATTTTCAATTTCTTGTAGTGGAGGTGGCACAAAATGTGCCAACCACTGGATCAGGGCCTTTATGATAAGTGTAAACGTTCTGCTAAAATTTGTATGTATTACTACGTTACAGCTCCCTGACAACCCACTTATTTTTCTCTGACAAATTCTTTTTAGTTAAAATTTTCTATTTTTGCATATTTGTTTTTTGGCATATGAAGACAAAATATAAATCCTTTTTGCTGTAAGATCATTAAAGACTACTTTTCCACTTGTCCCTTCAAAATTATCAAAATGCATATCTGAGGTTTGCAAGCTCCTCATGCTCGTTTCTTAGGAGCCTAATGTCTGCACTAATTTTGGAAAAGGGCTTTGTGGCAGAAGGAGAAATGATTATTTATAAAGGCAGAGTATAAAATGCCCTCCAAGTATATTTATGTAGAGTGTTAGCTTTGTAGTAACTGTATATTATCAGCTTTTTAAGTTTTTATTTACTGTCTTCTGCAATGCCATATTGCATATATTTCATATGTACCACTGTGTAATTGTAAACAATTTAAAGTACGCTTAAAGTATACTCAGAAAAACACGGACTGTGAGGGTCCAGTGGACCAAAGCTTTAGGAGGACTTGTGACTTTGGAAATATCAGTCTTCATCTGTTGAAGATAATGCCATTTGGGGATGTTTGTAGAAATGCCAAAAATTCCTTCCCAACCACATGCCTGTAGTTGATTTGGCTCTTCTGCTAAAGAAGCTGCGTAAGAGCTGCTGAAGTGAAGGGAAAGTGCGGTAGTGCAAAAAGCAGCCTAGTCTGAGAAACTGAGATCAAAGGATCCCCCGTGGCTTCTAATCCTGGCTCTGACTTCAGCTTCCATTTAATTAGAGTCAAATCACTGAGGCCTACAGTTTAAAGTGACTGCTAATTTTGGTGGGTGAGTTTTTGGCTACCTGACTTTGAGATATGTAAGGTTATTTTTGTTTCTTTATGCGTCTGCATCTTTCGTAAACTACACGGAATTATGGAAACTCAGTACCTTTAAAAAAACAGTAATACCTCATTTCACATTAGGCTAAGGATTGAAATGCTCTAAACCTGTGGACTTGTTAATGTCAGCCCTCTCTCTTCTCCGGGTTGATTCTCCAAAATGGGGGCAATATATTATGTATATTACAAGACTCTGTTAATATCCATAAAGGCATAGATAAAATGTTAAATTGAAGGAAATCCATAAATGAGCGATAGAACAGTTATTCAAATACACAAAGCTTTTGATGCCCTTTTTTTTTTTTTTTTTTAACGAGGACTGGGTAAAGGTCCTAGTACAGTTTATTGGGCCAACATATGTTTTCATAGGGGTAATATTTTTTTATTATTGCAGCCTACAAAACTAATAATTTAACTTTAGACAAAGTCACCTCTTGTCTTTGCGGTATGATCACAATTAGTTATGCTTAGAGGGAGAATTACTATTTTTTTAAAAAGTAATCAATCATGATAAGGACAGACTTGTCTGGATCTATGGTATTGTACGATAGAGCCATGGTATACTATATTGACATGTTTGTATACTGCATGGTTCTAAGCCTAACAAATTTCACGCATTAAAGTATAAAAATAAAATTTGCTGCTCAGGAGTAAATCTAAATTGAGGGCAAGTTAGATCCTACCCATGCACTCTAGACAGCGTATGATATCCTTAATTTTCGAATCTTCTGTATTTTACATTTAGAATAATGAATTTATATTCACATTAATGAAACTTTGGGCACAGAGAAAAGGAACAGAGGTCTATTAGCACACCAAGTTTCTTCTGCTCTCTTTCTGCATTTGTAAGAGTTACTCCTGTACGTACCTCATGTATACCTAGTTCCGTGAACAATATCTGCATTCTCAAGCCTTACAAAAGTCAATTTTGTTTTTAATTAAAGTTCTAAGCATTTCACATGGTTAGTCTCCTCCTTCACCCTTAAAGGGAAAAAAAAAAGAAAATATGTAAAATATGTACAATCAAATAATAACAATTGTACCAATGGTTCCTATGTAGTATGATTATTAAAATGGAATTTATTGTCAGCTTAACAAAATACATTGTTTAATCTTATGCTCCGAATGGCTTTTACAAACACAGTGTACATCTTGTTAAAAGTACCTGAAGATAATATGATACTTATTAAACAGATATCTTTTACATTACTATGAAGTACTAATATTGTCTCATTTGCCATATCCAGGAGAAATTTTATAAATCAAAATACTCTGTAGCTTGAGGTGTGGAATATTGTCTACTACACTGAGGCTGTTTTACTATGAGTCAGATGGGCAGGACAGGCTTCTGGCAGCAGTCGTCTTTAGCCACTGAAATGGTGTTACTAGATCTTTACTCCCATGTAACTCAGTCCAGATCTGGGGTAGGGGTCGTTCTTTAAGTGTCCAGAAACCTCAGCCTTCATATTTCTTTTGGTTTTTTTTGCACCTGGTCTTGAGAATGTAGTATCCCTTGTGCTGCCGTTAGCGGGGCCTTCAGTGTATATATTTTGCATATTTTTTGGTTGAAATATCACTCCAAAAGAGTGAAGATTAGTCACTTCCTGGACTAATTCAAAACAAGAATTTTTCTTTGAAAAAGATCTAACTGTATTGGAAAACCCCACTGACAAATATCAAAACTGCAAAAACCCAGAAGTCTCTTGTAACGTGGAAAGAGAAGTGCGACAGCCTAGCTAAAATACAGCTTGCAGGAATTTTCAGTCATCTCAGAAGTACTTAATTTTCAGAAGTGCAGCCCAGCAGCAGTGCTTAGTTTATTTCTGTCTTGGGTATTGCAATCTACATTTATAGGGAAACAAAGTGGTAGTTTTCACTTTTTGTCGCAGCGTGGCTGATTCATTGAGGCATTAGAAGTGGTTAATGACTATCAAGGTACCAACATTTTGTGGTTGGAATGTAGAAGTAAGCAGTCAGCAATTGGTAGCTCAAATGTTTTATTGCAACCTGTCTAGTTTAAATAGAATCACCTGTTTCTGTCAAGTAAACACCAGGCATTTTATTTTTCTCAAATACAGAACTCTTGGTCAGTGTGAAAGTTACTGTTCTGCACCAACAAGATATGAAAGATTTCTCAGCTTTTACGTGCAGTTGCCTACTGCATCCTTTCTAGGTTGATTTGCTGTGATAAAAAGTTAAAGCACATTTGAAGAACATCCTGGAAAAGTGCTGCACTGATCTCCTTCAGATAAAAAAAAAAAAAAAAAAAAAAAGAGAGAGAAAAAAAAGAAAAAGCAAAACCAGAACTAGGAAACCCAATAAAAATCTAAAAGGTCTGGGCAGGGTACATGTCTGGTTTTCTGGCACAGCTCTGTTAAGATTTGGACTGCATCTTTTCACAGCTTCTGAGCGACAGGACTGAATAAAGAACATCACATGTGGTGGTAGGAGCTCTGGCTGTGGTGCAAAGGACTCAAAACTGTGAGCAATTTAGTTCTGTAGCAAGTCTGCATGGGACAAGTGCGTCTATGATATGGATCAGTGTTAGCATATTTACTTTCTCAAATTATTTTTTTTTGTTCTTAAGAAATGAAAGTTGTCTTGTGTTCAGACTGATCAAACTATCTGTCTGTCTATGTCTCTGTCTTTTCCTTCTCCACCAGAGGAAGAGGTGAAGATCACTGAGCTTTTTCAGTCTAGTACTCGATTGGTTGATTCTTCATTGTCCAGGAGATAACAAAGACTTGATGCTTCAGAAGTAACTTTCTGAGTAGCCTCCAAATGTGGTGTCTGAAACATGCTTGTGGAGCCTATTAACTTAGGGAAGATATTTAATAATTTTTGTGTGTGTATTGATGATAAAGCTTACTGGATTTATGGCTTTGGTTTAATTTTACATTGGTGGCTGAAAACTGTGCTGGGAAAATGGAGCTCTGTATCATGATTCCTTGTGCTCCAAGACAGAATACCGTGGAGATTTCTTCTGGAAAATGAAATCCTTCCATACAGATGTGCTTCTGCTGAGAGAAGGAGCTTCTAGGGTGCTTTTGAAAAAAGACAACCGTGGCTTTACATGTATGGTGGATATACTGCTGTTTTAAACCCCATGTATGCTTACAAACTTTCCTTGGAGCTGCTGTATTCAACCCTTCTGTTTCAGAACAAATGCCTTCAAGCAATTAACTTTTTGTGAACACTTAGTGTTTGTATGAACACGGTGACAGGTAGAAGCCAGTTTAAAGTCAAGAAGTTGTACAGTCAAAGCCATAGTATTTATTTGCCATGGCCCAGTCTCTTTGGCAGTACAAAACAGAATACTGAAATACTTGCCACCAATTCAAAACATGTGCTCATTCTGCTGAAGTTCCAGTATGCTTATAAATGAAGGTATAAAGAATCTTTTCTCAGTTTTTAGTTCAGCTGTTTCGCCAGGGTTGCTTGAGCTGTAGGCAAAGTAGTTACTTGCCTAGAGCAGCAGACAAATAGGGAAGGTAAATTCATGGCTTTAGGCGTGTGTGAGCCAGGCACCCTCTCCTTGATAACACTCCTCTCTGCGCCACAGATATTAACTGTTTTTTCTCTCAGATTATCTCACCGATTAGCATAATCTGGCTAAATTCCCAACAGCTTTTCTCAACTAGTATTTGGATCAAACGTTGCTGATTCTGCTTCACGTGTGAAGAATGATATTCGCGTCAAAAGGCTTGTCCAGTTTTCATAACTATATCCCTTGTCCCTTGGTCTAATAAGTTATTACGTCTACTATTCTGTGCTCTGCTTATAGTGTATCCTTGCCCATTGTGTATCCTTGAGTTTACAACAACTCAGTTAGTTGCCTCTTGATATAATAGCAGCCTTGAAGAGGTGGGGTTCATCTTTTTTGTTGGATTGATTTCCTCTGCTGCTGTTTATTTGAGAGCAGTTGCCTTGTTTTTTAGACTTGCTGTGAAAGCTTTGCTACCTAGTGGTTTTTGCCTGCTAGGGAATACGAGGACAGGAATTTAGTGTTCCTAAATCAAAGCATGGTGCCCTTGGGCACAAGGTGCTTTGTTTGAGTAATTAAAAACAAAAGTAAATCTTACTAAGGTTTTTTGTCTAGCTAACAACTGCATTGCTTGGTTGAATTACAAACTGTAGTCAGTTTATCTTCCTGGATTTACACTGCCGAGCCTTTTGTATTTCAGGAGCTTCACATTTTCTAGACTGTTATGACTTTATATATATCTTGTTGCAACCCTGAGTGGCTATCTACACCAAGGTTTTCATAAAATTTCTCCTTGGTGAAGCACTGCTATGGGTAGCAATGATGAGAGTTGTAGTATAGAAAAGGCATCGGCATTTTTACCGCTGTGTCATCTACTGTTTCTCAGACTGACCCCATAGTGGTAATATTCTGGCAGCTGATGGTATCTTGTCTTTTTTTAGTATCCACACTGTTGAACCTGTTGGGAGTGGTGTGCTGGTGGGAAATTTCAAAGGAAAGGCTGCTGTAAGCAAGCTAGAAAACGCGTATTTTCACTCTTCAGAATAGTAAAGACAGTACCACTAAAGAGAATGACTCCTAGTTCTAAGGACAGTACAACAAGTTTATATCCTTAAACATGGAAATGGTAATTAAAATGTCTCTATTCTCTGAGTGGTTGCCAGAGCTAACCATGAAATCCACATCCACTGTTCCTTCTGTGTGTTCATACTAGTAGCAGCCTACTCAAGTGTTCAAAGTCTGCTCCACCTTTTTTAAGGTATGCAGTAGACAGAGAAGGTGGGTATTTATTCAGTCAGGCAAGCCACTTCTTTTTGGATTTGTTGATGAGTATGAGCAGGCCTTTTCGTATCCATAAACATAAATGTAAAGGATTGGCTTCTTAAAGTGATTCTTGAGTGTTCATAGGCGTTGGTGGCAATGGTGCAAAGGGTGGCAAAAGATGCAATTAATTGGTAATGATTAAAGCTGTCTGAAACCTGATTCCCTGAGTTTTTAGAACACATAGTTGTTCTATGTAATCCAGAGCGGCACTACTCTTTCATCTATATGAAGAGATCAGAAAAGAAAGATTTACAGCTTAGGTTGCCCCAAGCCACACATAGCTGACTTAATTTTCCTTTCCAAGGGAATTTGAAGATTGTTGTTGTGACTGGTTCTGGGTGGATTATGTGTTATTTTGAGGTCACCTGTGAGTTTTTGTTAAATGATTGATTGACTGAAATTAATTATTCTGTCAGGACTGCAATGGAGGTAAGATCGAGGACACTGATAAATACAAAAGCTAAAGCAATTCTTATAAATGCACTTATGTCTTTTTCAGTTTAAATAAATCAAGCAGAATACATATATCCTTTATGATGTTTTGTGTCCTTATATTTTCCCCTGCATAGCCAGAATGTTTTTTATTTTGGGATCCCTAGCTTTGAAGAGAAAATTCAGCCTGCTTACAGTGGAACAGTACTTAGCAGTCAAACGTGTTCTCTGACGTATCCTAAACAACTGAACTCAAATTCTCTTTCTCTGTTTTTTTGTTTTTGTTTTGGTTTTTTTTTTTCCCTCAGATAAGCCCTTTTGTTCTCAGTCACAGACTAATTTCAATTAAAGTTATGGATTAAGTGAACAAAGTGCAGACAAAATACAAAAAATTAACAATTGATTTAGCACTGGAAGTGATACTGGAAAAGCAGAAACCTTGTATGAGTTATATTTGCTAGATTGACCTTCGTTTAAAAAGACGAGAGGGGAGAAAGACAAGGAGGGACCTTTCAGCTCCTTATCCTTGTCTAAAATATGCCTGGTCAATTGACCTCTTTTAACCGTGGGGCAAGGTGAAGGTATTTTTGTTGGCTGTTAAAGGAGATGGGAGTTAGTACTGCATGGCAGAAAGGAATGTTCTGTGCTTTGCAGGTGTCAGTTCTGAGGTTGCATGACAAGTGCTATTAATTTTTACTCTTGAATCACGTCGAAGATACCTAGGGTTTTGGATGAGACTCAGTTTTAAATTCACTTTGGAATGCAAGGCAGTAATTTAAAGGCAGGATGAAATTGTTCACCTAAGGCCTTTAGGCCTTTTGGAACATTCTGGTCAATGTAAATATGTTTGTTCTCCTCTAAAAATATTTTTTTTTTTAAAGCAATGTAAAGGACATATTTGAAGTGTGCTGTTTTATATCTTCCTTTATGTGAAGGTTCTTATTAAACAAGCTGTCGGTCCTGTTCCCTTCAGGAAAAAAATTGTCAAAAGCCATGCCTGTCTGTGAGTTTGAGTTCTGTGATTGTTGTACAGATTTTATTAAAATTAAATCTCCCTATTTGTTCCAGTTTTTTCTACCTTGCAGTAACAACTAAACCTAATAGAATCCTTTAATATGATGTGTATACCTCTGAAAGCATTAAATTATTAGTGAATTGGTGAGTACATCAGATGTACCAATTTTACTGATTACTGGCTGTTCTCTTTTGACTAATGGTGTGAGATAGGAGGTCCTTGGAAGTCTATGTCCATTTTAGCAACATGTCATTGAAAGGAAGCTGTGTTAACAGTGGAATACTGCACAGGCGCTACCACGATGGCAGATGATCACATGTGTGTTATCTCTCTTAATAAAGCTGTTTTGCAGCTGGAAAAACAAAAGTTTAAAGGGTAATAAAATGTTTTCTTGTACAAGTCAGTGTGTTTTTATGATTAGAGTGTGACCCACTTTCCCCTTGAGAGTCTCAATGTATGTGTGGGCAAGGTTCACTGAACACAGTAGTAATCTTTCTCATACTTGTGTGTAGAAGATGCCAGACTTTTCTTCAGTTCGTACTCCAGCAGTAGGTGAAAAGAGTTGATTCATATCTTGCTTCCTGAAGACATAGAGGCCTTTGTATCATGTAAATTTTATTTTTCTTTCATTTTTTATCTGTTCAATTCATCCTTATTCCATCTTTTTGGTGTTCATGAAGTAATAGTTTAAATGGCATTTAGGAGGACGAGATCTAATGCATTGAATAGATCCGTTCCATGAGATCTTGAATCAGGTCTGCACAGAACACTGCGCTCTGAAATGTAATAAATGCTTTTCATGTGAGATTAGTAATTTATTGTATACCTCTTTCCTTGAATTATTATGTAAGTTTTGGCCATATTACTAGAATACTTTCTTTGTTGTATATTCTTTAACTTTATATTTTGTTTAAAAATTAGAAAAAAATAAAAAGCTGATCCTGTTTGGTACTACTGAAAAAAATCAATCTTTATTGTATAAATCTACTGTAGTTGTATGTATTTTAACAGTATTAAATAGTTGTGTGGTAGTTTATAGTCAGGAAACCTCCAAAATGTGTTTCTGCAAATTACCTTCACTGAAAGAATCATAAATGGAACAATAATTTAGTCCACTGTATGTTCGATCTAAATTGAAATTGATATGTAATTTATGCATAACTAAGTTTGAGTTTGTCTGTTAATGAAAAAGGGCTGCTTATTTTGAAGTGTTAACGCCCTATTATTTGTGACTCTCAATATTGGAACTTACATTTAAAAGCAAATGAAATGCTGTGAAAAATATTTAAAACGGAGGTTTACTTTTTAACATTTATTGCTGCTCAGCATGTCTTATAAAAAGCCTTGTAGGCTGTTCATTGTCAGTCTTAGATACATTGCATAAATATTTAGCTGTAGATAAGACTGTGTTTCTTGAAATCCAACATGTGTCTGGGTTACGTTAGCAACATTTTAAGTTTGCTTTATTTTTAAATATAAACTCGAAACAGTGACAGACACTTTTGAAAATTTAAACACATAAAGAACATTTTAATTTTTAAATACATTAATTGTGTTTTTGAAGAGAGGCCTCAGTCTGGGCCCTGTTTGCAGTTCCAGCAGCTATTTCATATACGCTATTTGATTTGCCCCAGTTTTTTTATACGTGTAGATTCTTTTATAAACAGAATCTTGTCTAAAACTGATATAATTTGACTACATCTTCAGAAAATTGGTGTTGGAGACTTTGCAGATGTGTCAGTCAGGGGAGGTGGATATGTACTTAGTGCAGACTTGACCAAGAAGTGGTTAAGATGTTTGCCTTGCACAGTCCTTTTACGTTATCAGATCCCAGCCAGTTCCAGACCGGAGACTCGGAGAAACTCCACAGAGGACAGTTATTGAAATCTCCTGCCCCTGGGTAAAGTTTCTACTTAACCTCGTCAGTTAGTTGTTGACTGATGCATAAAAGCTTATGTTCCCTTGGAGTCTGATCTAACTGTGCATGTATTCAGGTCTGTTGGGATAGCTGGAAATGAATGATGTACTCAGCATTTGAATGTGTAAGAGAGACCATAGTTTAACTGTAATTTGATAGAAAGGAACTAATGTTAAAGTCCCCACTAAAACTAATACGCTTAGTTAGAGGAACAAATCACAGGTTTTCAAAATTTTGTGTCATTCTCAGGCACCTATCTGTTGTATAGTGATACTTGGCAAGCTTCACAAACCAATTATATCGCCTTCTGGGGAATTAAATAGATTTTGTGGCAGTTTTTTTACTTCATGTAGGTGTGTATGAACTGTCTGGGACAAGTCACTGCAGATGTGACTTAAATATATTTCTTGATCTTAAAATTTACTCAGTTGAACCACTGAGGTTTGTCATAGTTGAGCGATCAGCTCACCTCACAAACTTCAGAGTGATCGTATGCCTTTTAAACAAATTCCACGGATATTACTTTTTGGAACTGTCATGTTGAGCTTCTGAAATTAGAAGTTGGGCCTTTCTGTATATCTGTTACAAGACCCTTACAATTCCTGTGCTTGGCTCTTAATTTTCATCTGTTTTCTCAGTTCTGTTACCTGCAATTTTTGCTATGGCTTTTGTCGTAAATTCTCAATCTGGAGCTGTAAGTCTGTCATCCTTCTCTGAAATAAGGCCAAGATGCTGTTATAAAACAGCAAAAACTGTTATGCAAGAGAGACCAGTTTAATGTTTATTGATTCATTTAAGCATTTCAGTTGTTCAAAATGCAGACCCAAAATGGTACAGAATCTGCAGAACAAGCATGCCAGTTAAAGGACTGTTTTGTGAACCAGCCCCCTCTTTTAATGCCTGCTTGGTAGATATGTATGACCCATTTCCTGTAGAGTTTAATACAATTTTTTCAAAGATATCACTAAATAAACTGGGATAGGAAATCTGTTTTAATATCACTGTCAGTGTTTCACTACAGAAAAATGCCATCCAGCATGTCGATGAGAAGATACTAAACATATTCATGTGATGTCAATTAGTGTTTTGCTGAGGAAATCTTGTGATCTGTGCCCTGAGGTGTAAATTACAAGAGTTACTCAAGTGGTAGATGTGGTTAAGAGTGTTGACAAAGTGGGCCTTCAGGGTGAGTACAGCTGATGCAGCAAACTACAATTTCCAGTTGCAAAGATCTTGCGCTCTTTGTGGATGATTTGTCCTTGTCCCCTTCCACCCCGCTGTGCCCTCAATATATGAAATCAGGACCACAGTATCTTTTCATAATGCCTCAAGATTTTTTCTTAGACTTCGTCTTCAGTTTGAACTGAAAATGACAGGAAAGGGTTACACACTCACTTATAAAGAGGAGCTGTGTGATCAATCCAGTGGATGATAAAGTACATAGAAGTACTGCTGATGGCCTCCATACATCTGCATTTGGATCTGTGTCTGTTTTCTTCCAAAAACCTTTTTCTTGGGTTTTCTGTGTAGAGATATATATATATATCATTTTGCTGCATTGTTTTGGTAGGTATACACTCACATCCATTCCTAATGCTTTTCTTTTTCCCTTTTTTTTTTCTTCATAAGCTTCAGTCTGCAAAGTTAAAGCACCGTATTTTTACCTGTGCTATTTGGACATTTTTTTGTATATAAGCATTTCATACCAGGATCGTGATATTTTGGGCATTAGCAATAAAGGCAAAATAAAATGCTTCATATGAGTGTTAGCCAAGAGATAGAGAAGATTTATATTGCCATGTGATTTATGACTAAAAGAAATGGGGTTTGTGAAGTTTTAAGAGCTCTATGAGAGAGCTTCTGGAAGAACAAGAGTTGTATCTTCTAAGGAGACCAGGCATTTACCATAAGAAGCAGAACAATACCAACACATCTGACGTTCATGAACTAAAGTATGTATTCTTTTTTGAAAATGTGACCTGTCTGGTGCATGGTTGAACTGTTGAATTGGATTGTTTTGAATTTGATCTATGTGGACTATATATTCTATTTAAAACAAAACAAAACAACTCCAAAAAACCCCAAAACAACAAAACCCCTTAAGTGGCTGAACAGAGGGAGAGGAAAGCTCTTTGCTTACACTCCATAGTGCTGCACTCACTGTTGGTTAGGTAAGACCCTCTGGAGGTAGTAAGAGATCGGTTCTTGCTTGAAAGCAACTGAGCTTGGTTATCAGAAAACCCACCTTAGCATAAGCTGAAGCAGGGAAGGAGCAAAAGAACCAGCAGGCAGGGAGTTTGAAGCAGGAGTAAAGTCATGAGAGGCTGTCGTAAGGAACAAGAAACAGATAAAAAGCCAGCCTTCGTAAGTGATGGAAAGAAGGAGGCTTCTTCTGAGGGAGGAAATTGTCTGGCGTAGAGAACCATTGATGCTGCTGGTCTTGGGAATTAGAAAGGAGAGGGACCTAGCTCTGCAGAGACAATGTGAGTCCAGAATAAAGGAATCAAGATCCATTGGGCTGGAGGTGGGAGAACTTCATTACCATTGAGTTAAGATGATACTTTTGAATGCCATGTATTATCTTTTTGAGATATATATTATAATGACTCATTGACAGGCTTTTATACATTTATACATTGAATTATTCAAGACTATTGAGGAGCCAGTAGTAAAAACATGGCAATGGGTTTAGATAGCTAATCCTGCAAAAGCAGTGGTTATCCCATTCAGAAATAGTTGTAGGCTGTTAAAGAGAAATTGTGTTGGATAAGCATGACTAAGTTATTGAACCATTTTCTCCAAACCAAGTGGTCATCTTCTCCCTTTTGAGTCCTTCTGGCTAGGATGTCTGGTGTGGCAAATCTGTAACTTTTGGAAAGAAGTGGCAAAGTGATAATTTGTGAATTTTACAACATGCACAGAGTGTTTCTCTTCTCCCCTCTAGGGAGACTTTCACAGGATAAGTTTCTCTCTCTCTCTTTTGTTGCATTCTTATTTAGGTAGCTGCTGCAAGTATCACAGCTTTAGATGCACATGGAAACTGAGACATTATTTGTTGTAATGTTTAAAATTCTACAGCCTTTAACACTTCTGTTATGCAGCTGTAACAACTGGGTGAACCAGGGTCACCAATCTAAGGCATTGGTCCCAAGTGTTTCAAGGGAAGACCTAAGGGACTAAACTCACTGAACCCATGGAATATTCATCACTGCTGTATGAGGTTGCAGGCTTGATGTTCTGCCCAAGTGTTCAGCTCAGTAGCAGCTTCACATCTGTACTTGGAATGATGAGACAGGTGCATTTAGAGAATTAACAGAAAAGGTCAGTGGTTCAATGAACTGTTGCTTCGCCAAGTATTACACCTATCTAAACACCTAGACAACTGTGGGTAGACAGCCCACTGCTTTACATTATCAATTACTACACAAAGGTGGTGTGGACTCCGCCAGCGTCTTCTGCTTCTACCATATGAAGCTACTGTGGTATTTGTAATTGTCTATAAAAGTGAAATTGTTACAAGTCGCCACCATATGGATGTATGGTACAGATTATGGAGTATAATGTGTGCATATATTATAATATTGGTTTACAGATGGTTATTCAATAACATGTTTCTTAATAAACAAAATATGCTGAGGTTTAAGAAGGGAAATATTCTTCTTTATATGTTTTGGATTCTAGAATTGTATGTTGGGCATCTCTGGTTTTGCATGTTTCTCTTTATTCTGTAAGTCAGTAGTAGGTGTGTTTTGACAGCTGCATTTTCCTTACGTTCAGCTTCCTAATTCTGAGCTGGTTCTGAGTAGGAAGAAGTTTTCCTTCTGAGATGATAACAAGACCGGTGATGAGTGTCGGGAATCTCAATCTCTTGCTTATTTCACCTGGCATTACTAATTGATGGTCATCCTTCTGCAGAAAATTATTCACATCTATCTTCCTTTGGGAACTCTACCTTTATTTTCTACCAGATGCCAAATAAGCTTCTCTTCTATTGCAATCTTGATATTTTCTGATGTTGGTGTTTTCCTCATGCAACCCTCTCAGTAGCTAATAACTTTTAACCCTGCTTGCCTTGAGACAAAATGGGTAGATAATGAATGAAAAATAAACTTAAGGAAAGTGATACCAGTTCCCTGCCCATTAGTTTCATGCCTTGGTGAAGGCTCTACCTTTATTGGGGAAATGAGAACACTAAATTAAACGTATTCAACATCTATTTCTCAAGAGACACTTGATCAGTGTGGAAGTAGCGCTTTTCCTCTGTGGTACTAGCAGGGTCTAATCCTGTGACCGTGTCTCTGTCAGGAGCAATTATCCAGCTTTTGGTTTACCCATCCCAGGGACTTAAAGAAATGGGAGAATGGGTCTTTGAACTGACAGGCTAACTAGCTTTACAGCATTGAAGAGCAGAATTAATTCAACAATTTTGGAATCTCTCCCTCTGTTCTGTTTTGTTATGTCTTCTGTTCCAGAGACATTGTCTTCTCTACCCCTCCCTCTCTCTCCCTCCCTCCCTCCTACCCTCTCCACACTCGCGTTCTCCCTCCCTCCCCCACCCACCCCCATCTAATTTTAGATTAATTACTTGTATGAAAAAATCATTGGAAGTACACCTTGAAATTAATGTGTTTTTTTTTACAGTTGCTGAAACAACCATATTGTTAGGCTAGGTACATTCCTCAGCCCAAGAGAGGTTTACAGCTAGAACCGGGTTTTTTTCTTTTTTATTCAGGTGTAATATGAACTAGTAACAATGCCGTTATTGAGTTACCAAAAAAAAAAAAGCCTACATAAATAATTTCTACAAAAGAAGTTATTTCCACATGGTTTGCAGCTCCCTCCTATAATTTTTAGTATCTTGCTTTTGTCACTTGTCACATTTCAAAAGGCATTTCTTTACATTGAGAAGAGCCTGAAAAGTATAAATTCAAGAATGTATCCTCAGTGGTAAAAAAAAAAAAAAAAAATCAGTTTAACAATCTAATTTTTGTCATCTGGGGGTAAACACACAAAGCCAAAACCAAAAAAACCTCCAAAACCAAACAACCTGGAAAACTTGTTAGAAGAAGGTTTTGAGTATTCAGTGGCTGCTTCTCTGAAGACATCAATTGAATCTGGAGATCTCAGTTTAGGACTGTGATACTCATGAGTGATACCATCATTACCAAAGAAACACAGATTTCCTTTTGTCAGCTTTCTGTGTGAAGAAGATGATATTTTCCTACAAAGGGGAGTGTTCTGCAATAAGACAGAAGAAGTGAAAAATAATCTGACCAAAATAATAATTATAATGGCCTCAGTTGTAGGTGCATAATAAACAGAATCTCAGAAAAGGAGTGCAAATTCTGAACAGTGGTTGAATTGGTGAGGAGACCTAATGAAGATCTGGGAGAGGTGAGGCTTATAAAACCCTGAATTCACTGCAGTGAGATATCAGTTAGATAGATGTGATTAAGTAGGAAAGGATGTGAGCTGTGCTTGATTTGGATCTTGGGAGCTGTGATGGTGGTCATTTCTGTTTGAAAGCTTGACTTGGTTGCTGAGATTTAACTTTTGATCCCTGTCAAAGTGGTCTAATAGGAAACAACTGTTGTGAAAAGTGAAAGGTTATCTTGTTGTCACCTTGATTGTCACCTATCTTTTATATTTCTTGCAAATAAGTTGTCCTCCAGGACCATTTTGTTGTGTTGAATCATCTGTTCATTGCTATAACAGAGAACTGAGTTTTACATTCTGGTTTTCCAGCACTGTATCAGAGGGTCTGTGCCCCTGTAGCTCTTGAGGTTCGTTATGCATTACTAAAATAACCTAAAGAAACTATTCTTACAGTGTTGTCTTGTGCTTACATTAAAGAAAAACAAAGACTGGGAAAGACTTCTAAAGTCGCCTGCCCGTTCGCTATGGTGGAGGCATACTGGTAACTCAAGCTTACGCTTGTAGATACAGCTCTGTTGTGAATTGCAATATGAAAAATGTTTTGGATCTCTTAAAGATGGATACTGGCCTGGAAATTCAGTAAGGACTTGATATTCCTCCTTCTGATCATGCTTGAAGGTCAGGATACTCAGCAATGAATAATTTTGCTTTAATTATTAGTTGAAATGTTTTTAATCACACATTTGGTTCTTCTATCATTCACTTCCAGCCTTGGGGTTTTATTGTCTTACTCTTCAAAATCTTTTTAAGAAAGCGACTTTCCTTGTATCACAATAACAACAGAAGCTATTTTTTTAAGAAAAGCTATGCACCTTTGAGTTGGATTACTGTCACAGTAACCTTAAAGGTACGGGCTATTAACATGGACAGTCATTTATGCATCAGTGCAGCCTAAGAAACGCAGCCCCTAATGGACTGGTGTAATGATGCTCAGTCCACAATGTCACACAGTCAACATAATTATAACATGGCATTTCCAAATTAAAAAACAAACAAACAAATAAAAACCCCAAAACAAACCACTGTTTTTGTGTGGGAACTGCAACTGGAAAACATTTCCTTAATGAGAAATAAAGGAAAACCCTCTAATCACAAGTAATGGAGCGTAAATTTCACTTGTTTGGTTTTCAATGTGACACATCCTTTGTGAGTAGTTATAAATTATCCTAGGTATTGATTTTATAACATTTGACTATAGAATCATCCTGTGTTGAATGTAGTAACTATTAAATATCCTTTGCCCCTTTCCTGTTACGAATTTCATGGATGAGCTCTATTCTTATATCTATCGTTATATTGTTTGTTTATCATCAATTCAAAACAGAATCTTCAGTATAAAATGTAACAGGTTATCCATTAGAAGTACAAAAACGTAATCAAACACCCTTCATGAATCTGGACCTTATGGAAAGGGGAAGTCCGTGGCAAGGATGTTGTGCAGAAAATTGCCTCTGTCTTTTTTTTGTGATGATGAGTTGCAGTGTTTCTATTTCAGTTCTTTGCCAAGGTTTATGAATTTGATGTTAAGCTTTTTTCTTGTACTTTTTGGTGCTTTTTGTTATTTTGGGGTGTTTTTTGTTTGTTTTTTGTTTTTGTGTTTTTTGTTTTATTTTTTACTACCCTGCTTCCTCTCCCTAGCACTTGGGAGGGAACTTTTCTGTAAAAGTATTGGCAGCTGAGCTTGGATATATTTTAAACTAAGACAGACAAAATCTTGAAAATAAAAACATATGTTTATTTTTTTAAAGAAAAAAAAAGCAACCAAAAACTTGTCTTGATATTATGCTGTATATTAAATGAATTATTAACCACCAAGACTATAGTGCCTGCTTCGGTGCTGTTAAATTTTATCATGTTAATTTTTTGCTGTGAATGTGAATATGCTAAATTCCATATAAAATTTCAGACAGGAAAAAACTTACAAAAGAGAAGCAAGTATATTTTATGAAAATTATATTTCCACAGCAAATAATTCAATCTCTTTTTTATTGGTTTGTTTTTCATAGCTCCCACAGGCACTAGTGGTCTATAGTGTAAACATCCACCTTGTAAATATGTAGGCTATTTTTAGTTGGTTTTGGTTTTGTAGGAAGTGAAAGTCTGAAGCTGAGAAATAGCATCATTATTTTCTCTCATTACTTACAATTATTTCCTCTTCAATGTACTTTTTTCCTTTCCTATTCTTTAAATATTCTTTTAAAAGCTAGTTTGTAGGTCAGGAGTCACTCAAAAACTATAGCTAAGCCCACTTAATGACTTTTTAATTCTTACCTAAGTCTATGTTGAGGGCTTAGGTTTATATGAGACAACTGATAGTGTTGTGAAATCTGGAAAATAAGCTGTGCAGCAGTTGTCTGTTTTTTAGCGGATGAAAAAGAATAAGTTCTTCAGGTGCATGTGAAGTCTTTGGGTAGTACTAATAGATGACAGCTATAACCTTGAATATGTAAGGGAAAATAATGCACTTAATCAGATAATTATGCCCAGAATATCTTGTCATGTTTTCCCAAAACTAATTGCAAACATTGATATAACTTTTTGGTGACTGAAGATGAAATCTCTCCTCCCTTCTGATGTCATTATGGTGTAGAAGTACTATCAACTGAAAAGATGTATGTATAGTATTGTTAGGACATAGGTGACCGGGTTTTGGATTTGGAGCAGAGGATCCTTATTGCATAATCTTGGATTTACACTGTGAAGCGCATTGTGAATGCTGAAGAAAGGCTGAAGAAACCCCATGTTTTATATGTAGTGCAACACACATGTCCTGCTCTCCTCCTAGCTTTTGCAGACAGTACTCTTCTGCACTCTTGATTTTTGCACAATGGAAAATTAACACCAGTAGACAGAATAAAATTGGCCAGTCTTGAGAATGCATAATGGGACCATCGAGAAGCGAGTTGTATTTCAGAAAATGCAACAAGCCAACTTTACAGTCCTGATTTTTCAGGTTTCGTGTCGTGTGGAGCAATGGACATCCTATTCTCTCACTGGTCACATTGACATATGGGTGCTATGCAGTGGGGGGATTTGGTTTTGAGTATACCCAAAATTTTATCAGTTTATGTTCTTTTTTGGGTAAATATGATAGAATTCTCTAGAATTCTTATAGCCAAGTACGCTTTTAGGTCTCGAAAAGACTTAGCTTGCTGCATTTAACCTAAAAGAAATATTCGTTAGGTTGTGGTCTAGAGAAATCTGCTGAAGAATACTTTGTTTGCCCCTGGGCTGCTTATATATTGGGATCATGGGGGTGGGGGGGAAATCTGTATCATTTTATTTTCCGTTGGATTGCTTTGATGTGTTTTTTAATTGCGTATGTTGGAGATATAATTTGAAATTGGCAAAACCTGCAGTTTCAGGCATAGCATATCCGTTTCTTAAGTTTATTGTTGGATTGCTGTGTGACAAAGCTTGACAAAGAGTTTACTTTTCAATTTATTCTTAGATAGCTACTTTGTATTTTTATCAGCTGATTGAATTGTGAACCGTGTTATTTGGGGGTACCAGACTGCTGCTGGTACGTTTTCTTACAAATTCTTAATGTGACTGGATGCAATTGAGGTACTATAACAGTGACAAAGATCATACTGCTTCTTGGCAGTGTCAAGCATTATGCAAAATAGCAAGGTAATAATTATCAGACAATAATGCGTATATCTCTTTGTGCAGATAAAATGGAGTATGAAATCTACAATAAATTGTACTTTCTACTTTTTATTAGAATCTTGTTTTCAGTGCCTACAACTTGGCCAAGCATTGACCATACTGATTGGAAAACATAAATGCAGCTTAATTGCATCTAGGAATTTGTTTTTAGGTGGACATTTGGTAAAAATTCCTCCTCAAATTTGCTAATAGACCCCATATTTTTTGAGGCTTGGACATTTCCTTACGTCCTACAGCGATATGGGCAAGCCACTCAGTAGTCTTTTGTTGGGTTCCAAAAAGTGAAGCAGCTGCAGTTTTGCCCTCACGATATACCTCTTGGCTGTGCGTATCGAGGTACTGATTATCAGGGTTATTTTTGACCTTTGCAAGATATCAGTGTTATAGTATGTAACTTACCTTCTTTTCATCTAGGAAATTGCATATACTTAAATCTTTTAGGTGATGAAATTAAGTACTCAGTGTTTGTGCGGTATTAAAAATAGCTTCCTTCCATTTTTTCCTCCTTGTGTGCATTGCATCTTATGTCCAGTTTATAATTATACAGCTGCATTCTTCTTGTCTTGCTCGGTCTAAGCATGATGCGTTTGGGGATAGAAAGGAAAAAGCATAGATTACTACAGAACCAAGGAGACTGTCTTCTTGTATTTCAGGTATTAACCTCCGAGAAAAGGTTTATATTCTGTGCTCTGCTATTAGATTTGCTAATATTGCTGTCATGTGAAGAGTAGCTGTACAAAAGAGGTTTCAATTACACTTGCACAAGCAACATTAATCCTGGCATTTCTAATTGCTGAGGGTTTTTTTTTTATTTAATTTTATTTTGCAGCCTCTTATAGAATGTCTCTTTATGTGCATTCTATCTTTATGTGTATTATCTAGATGGACAGATACAGGTGAAATTAATGAACACAACCGTAAACAGTAATAATTCACTTTGATGACAGTTTTAGCAGGGTATAATTCAAATTCTTTTTCTACCTCAAGCAATTCTTCGAAACTGAGGGCTAATGTTTTCTCTGAAAACAAAGTCTTCAATAACCATCACAAGATCTTAGAGAGAATCACATGGGATATTGCTGGAGGGCAGGAATGAAATTCAAACATGACACCAATGTATGACATGTAACAGAACTGTAGAGTAAATAAAAGAATGAAAACAAGCTCTCTGTCTTGGGAATAATTATTAAATAATTTTCAATAGCATGAGAAAGGTGTGATTGCTAATGTGCTGCTGAAAAAATATGAAGCAAAATACAGTACCAAAAAGAGCTTGTGAGCTAAACAGACATATGATCAAATAAGAATTTAATTTGAACTTCTGGCTGAGGAGTTTTTCAGCTTAAATATATATTTCCAGGGTGTTAGAGAGCCAGCATCATAGTTACTGCATAAGGAACGTTCTCAGATTTCTTGATGAAAAGAGTTATACATGTGCAATGGTTTATTTTGATTTATTATTTCTTTTATTTTGATAATGGTGGCTCCTTAACACTCTTTCCTTGCTCTAGTCCTATACACAGTATTTCATTTCTGTTAGCATATGGTATAATCCAACTATTTGTCTTATCACCATGATATTGATGACTGTTGTGGTATCAGCAGCGCTTCAGTCTTGAGAGTAAGGGATGACTGAACCAAACTAAAACAAAATGTATGCTATTGTGCTTGGTAGGCATATTGGACAAAGTATGCCTAACTGGAAAAAAGTCGTTTTGGTGGTTTTTGTTTTTTTTTTTCTGGCTTTCAAATCCATTGCTCAGAACTATTGAAATATACTGTTTCAGCCCATTATTATTTTTCTCTGAGCTAATTTGACTGCCTGCAGTATATGTAACATTCTAGCAGAAAAAAAAATTAGTGGTTTTGCTTTTTGGTAACTCTTTATCATGCAGTTTAATTGTGCTAATTCTGAACTCTTCCTTTAATTCTTCATGTCACTAAATTATGAGATGTTCCAGAGCCAAGCCATCTGGCTTCTATAAAAGCCACAGAAAGATCAAGGACATCTCCAACTGCTTTTATTGACCAGAGCGCCTCATGAGCCTTTAATGGGAATAGTGGGGGTGGGCAGAAAGTTTGGTTTTCTTAGCTTAAAGTGCTCTTACTGATGGGCCTCAGTGAAGTCAGCTTTCTACACTGTGTTTCGTAAACCTTTTATGACTACAAGAGTGTAAACAAGGTAAAGGTCCGCTGTGTTTCTCACTGAATGAAAAGGATATTCTGAAAATTTGATACGCATTTCTTTAAATAAAGAAGTTCTTCATCAGCCTCATATGATAGTCGTACTACAGTCGCTTTGAATTGAAATGTCCCAGTCTTTAATGACTTGAAAGAGAAACAAAAAAATCTGTCTAGGAGTTGAAATACAAACAGTGATTGGCTAAGACTTTTTTTTCATGTGGTTATACCTTGTGTCTGTCACGGTAAATTTAGGTAGAAAACGCTCGTGTTTAAAAAAGAGAAAGCCTGTGAAGAAGTTTTAGCAGTCTGGGGAACTGTGCAGTCACTGACAGAATTGCTGCATTTAAAATCATTCGGTTACTAAAAGGCCATTATGGGTGGCTGAGTTAGCTTACTCTCTAGTCTCAATTTTACTTTCAGTATCATTTAGCAGAGGAGAGTTTGGGATATTGACGGCTGTTCTTGACAGCATTTTGCAACTGTGTAGAAAGTTTTTTATTTGTGAATTGGAAAATGGCTTTTAATGTTATAGCAGTAAAAAAAATGCTATACGAGGAAGAATAGGAATAGTAAAGCTATAGAAAAGTAAATCTTCGTTACTTTTTGCAAGGTGCCCAAGACAGTGATCTCATATTTAGGAGCTTCTTTGTCTTTTGACTAGATGAAGGCTTGTTCCCTTGAGTAAATGACTTATAAGAATATAGTTATAAATCATGGCTGGAAAGATAGATCACAAATATAAATCTTCAGTTGTTTCATTCATAATATGAGCCCCTTGCTTTCGTACTTCTTTGAAATGTCTATATAGCCTGTCTGCCCTATGACATCTTGGTGCAGCTGATAAATATATAGAGCTTTATGACCCTGACCGTCTAGAAGCCAGGGCATGGCCTAATGTCGGGCGCCTTCAAGGCTTGATTGCAGAAGATATACCTTAAATGATTTTAAGACCTATTAATTATTATTGACTTGATCCATATATTTTTGCTGTTTGTTTTACTTCAGGTGTTTTTGGAAGGATGCTGAAGTTAAAAAAATGCAATTAAAAAAAGCATCAATAGAATCCATGAGATACGATCCAAGAAGATAAAGCCAAATATCTTAGTCCCCTAGAAACCTGAGATTGCAGTATTTTTAAGCAAGCGTAAGAACAACTTCAGGCCTGCTGAAATCAGTTACAGCTAATAATTTTACAAAATACTGCACATCTTCCAGATGAGATACTGATGTGGGCCAGTGCTGCTGACAACGCGAAGCGTGTGTGCACATTTCAGTAGTAGCTTCCAACCATTAACATAACAGCAAGCCTTCACAGGAGGGTGTCAGAACTGCTGGGGAGTTCAAGAAATGTCTTCATTGCACCAACAGATTACCTTGGCTGTTGTGCCCCAGCCAAAACTTGATCCAGGATTTGGCATCAGTTCCCAACTGCAAGATTGTGTCTAGAACAAATAATGCCAATCTCTTCCAAGTTCCATATGCTTCAGTGTACCTGCCCTGAACAATGTACCTGCCCTGAACAAGAGTAAGACACACGTAATTTGTTCTTCTAGAAGTAGTTTTATACAGATGTTGAGTGAGGAAGTAGAACAATGAGACAGCAAGCAGTTTCATACTGGTGCTCCGATTACCACAGCAACAGAATAAATTGCATAAGGACAAGAGTTCATCCATTTTGTTATTAGACAAATTCAGAGCGTTTTATTTCTGCACAATAACCATCTATTCTGCATTGCAGACTAATAGAGAAATTGGAAGTATGAATACACTGATACATGGAGTACATGAATAAAGCATAATAGAAAAATACAACGGATAGAAAAGAGTGGGCAGATTTACCACCCACCACCCAGAACTATGAATCTGTCTGACATCATCACTGGTTAAAAGAGAGACGGATCTCTGCTTTGGCTTAATTACACATAATTTGGCTGACAGTTGAAATACAAACCTAAACAGTCAGTCAGCTAAAGATACACAAAATTAAGTATTTCATGCAGTGTCCAACCCCTTCAATCTTTATTAATAACTTAATTACATTAATTACACCATGGTTTAAAGTATTGCTAGTACAAGAGGGGGAAAAATGATAGACTTCACTAAGTAATGAGCTGCATAGCAATTCTGTTAGAATTAAGACTATTAGCAAAATGCAAAGTAGCAGTAATTTGTAAATATATACTCCACAGCTTATAATTAATGTTGTTCCACTCCATAATTCTTTTCTTTAGCAAACTCCAGCAGACATCATTTTGGAGGTCAATCCAAATGTGCCAGAAACGTTATGAATAGAAGACTCTTCTTAGGCTAGGCAGATATCTGAATAACGGTATTTCTGCTACATTTTCACCCCTTTGGTTTGTTGCTGTTGTTGTTTAGAGGGTCTTTTTTTGGTTTTTTTGGCCCTAGCTTCAGTTACCATATGTGGCACTAAAATAACCTGAATTTTTCTTATTCTGTTCCATTCCACGATGCCATGCAACTGTCTTGCACTGAAGTACTGAAGCCTTTTTATATCAATTCACATCTAAAGACAGTGATAGATCCATGTAGCGGATCAGGTTTACTGGTCTTTAGCCTCTTGTCTAGGTAATGCTCCCCTTGAACAGTTTAAATACACGGGCAGTTCTTTGGAGAAGTTATGTCTGTTCTGACTTGTTGGACCAAGCAAGACTATATAAAGTAGCAATTTGACAGTAAACTTTATGAGAGTTAGGAATTATAAGCACTCTTTTACAGTAGCTAGGTACATCTACAATGTACCTTCTTATGGAAGCAGGCTGAGTATAGTCATATAGCCTATAATAATAATGATTAGGAGATATTTATAAATATAACTTCTCTATTTCACTTGTTACTGTACGCATCTGACAATGCTGAATCATATGTGTGTTTGCTTTCTTTGTTGTTTAACTAACAAACTTATTTGAATCCTTGAAATAAAATTGGAGTATGGTTAGTTTAAGTAGGAAAAGTAATTATTTCTGAGTTGTAAATGGCTTAAAATCAAAGGGGTGGCACTCCTTAATGGCCAAATAATAGCTGGGATATTTGGTTAAGTGTCTTTTTCAGTCAAATTAGAATTTGCTTCTTAGGTCAGGTTTCTAACTTTAAAATGTCTTTAAAGGGTTCTTTCTTTGAAGCATTACCTTTGGAAAGAAAACTGATATCCCTTTCAAGTGATTGTTTTACAGTGAGTTATTCTGATGGCTGCAAATATGCATTCCTATAAGAATATTGCGGTAAACTTTAGTAAATTATTTCAAGATGTAAAATTGTTGAAATTATTTCTATTGTCTCCAGAATAAAAGACAATTTGCCCTTATTAAAATTTAGAACCAAGTGTTATTCACAGGGGAAATGTTACTATACCTCTTGGCTGGAACTGACAGGGACAATCTGAGCAATCCTGCTAACCGTGACATTTTAAAATACAAAGATAGAAAAAAATGGAAAGGTATTTAAAGCATTCATATTTGGGCTTGCTTGAGTAGTCGGTCGAAGTTAAGAAGTCAGTTGTATTTGCAGTTTGTCAAGGATTTTGGTGCTTTGTCATTTCCATGCTACTTGACTGAGTGTGTCAGTGTGTCTGCCTGGGAGACATCGATAACTAAGTCACTGAAGTGCCTGCCTGAAGTGTTTGACTATTGTTCTACTTACCATCTAAAGAAGCTGCACAGCTCTATGGTATACACCACATGAGCCTCAGAAAAATGCTTTTCTTATTCTTGCCATGATAAATTATGGAAGCGTCCATTGTAGTCACTTTATTACCATTCTTTCTTTTACTATAGTACAGACAGTGACTATAGTCACCTGTCAGCTGCCTTTATCATTCAGATCGGTGATTTGATGCTTATTCTTTAAAGATTCCCCAGATGTGATATTTTTATATTCTTTAATACTTCTGAACTTTTGAATATCTAGTTAGAAAGCTGTCAGTAGTGCTAGATATCTACATAGATGTCTCCATATTGTCACAATGGTGATTCTGCATACCTTCAAAATTATAATGAAAGTATTTTTCATGAGGGAACTGTTAGATTAAAACATGGTATTCAAAGTTTCATGTTTGGGATGGAAGAACTCAAGGCACGCTACATAGACTGCTTATTTGTCTAGGAGTAATTCAACTGTGATGGCAAGAAAAAAAAAAGAATGTTCTTGCTTATTTGTACCCCAAGACTCTAGATCTCATTTTCCTACATTTTAATTCAAGTACTCTTATAAATTTATTTTGAAACTGAAATATGCAAATATTATGACATTAAAAAGAAAAAGAAAAAAGAAAGGAAAAAAAAGGAAGCCTGTTACTTTTAAAATTAACTTTCCTGAAAAGAAAAACTATTACTTGTTTAGTTTAGTCATATTTGTCTTTAGGAAATGCTGACGCATATCTGAGAATATTGCTGTGTGTTCCCATTGGAAATCTTGAACTATCACAACCATAGGAACTAGAAAGTGTGAATACGGTTCTGAATAGTGCAGCTTTACCTTCATACTTCTTTCATTGAACCCTGATTAATACAAATACAATTTTTATTTTTTGTTTGATTTTGGAATGTGTTTTCTTAGCCTTCTGTAGCCTCAGTCCTAGAAGTGTATATGGGTGAATACAATCGAGTGATTTGTTGTTTTGCTTAACAAATGGTGCTACAATACATCCTGTAGACTATATGGGAGGTATCTTTTCTATTCCTTTCATGATTGATTCCTAGAATTCATTTAAATTACTTTAGAATTGGTATTTTTGTAACATGGGGGAAAAACTCTGGGAAACTTGCATTTTGAGGCTGTTCAGTTTTAATTGAAAACTGCTGATTTTTTTTTTTTTTTTTTTTCTTTTTTTATAAACTTAATGCCCAGTTTAGAACTCTAGGCATAGAATTCCCAAAGGCAATTCTTTATGCAGTGTTTTTTTACAGCGTCATAGTCTGTCTGTCATTTAATCAATGGGTACAGAGTTACTGTTTCCTGAAGAGTGTTGCGTAAGAACAATTTATACTGAATTATGAGACGCAGCACGTGTGTAAGTTCTGTGATGATTTTCTGTCCTTTTTGTAAGATTTTCTTGATGATGTAATGATACAGGGAAATAAATGTAAGCTGAATAAATATAAAATATAGCTGGATGTAACTATTTTTTATCAAAGAATGTTGAGTTTCTTTTACTTGAGCTTTATTTTGCGGCAAAGGCATCTAATTTTGAACTTTGTAAGACAATCAAAATGTAGTTAGGCCACTGTTTGGTGTTTTCTGAATCTAGAGGAATTACACCACAGAGAAACAGTCACTGTCTAAATCTGTGTTATGGGTGGCTGTTAAAGAAAAGCAGTAGGAAAATAGTATGTTGAGAAAGTATCATGACAGTATTTGCTTTCTCAGTTTCTTCTTAACTTGCTCCTTCACTGAACCTTGTTGGGTATTTTTCTCTAACATGATGAATATTGGAGCAGTGAATGTTCAGGTGTGTCCAAGGTTGGATTACGGCTGTTTGGCCAGCCCTGAAGAAGCACCTGTATTTGAAGTGGATTCTGCTATTGTAATATTTGGTGAATAGGATTTCACTGGGAACTGATCTGTGCTCAGTGAGAAATAGGTCCTTTTGCACACTATTTGTAATGGAGTGGAAAATTACATTTGCCATTGCAAGAACAGCCCCATTAGTGGGAAAGCAGATTCTCTTGCAGAGGGCTGGAATGCACCTCAGGCAGTGTCAGGGTGACAGTCCAAATAATGGGAGTTCGGAATGAACCGGGACATACTAAAATGAAAAAATGCTTCTCTTCATACATTGTGGTTCCTTCATAAACTTATTGCTACATAAGGAACAGTTTGATTTAAAACAGCATGAAACCAAAAAACCCTACTGTTTATAACTTGTTTTGAGGATGAAGCCTACTGTTGTGAGAAGGAAATGCACATTCTATTCCTAGGCCGTTATCTAAACCCGTGTGAAGCTGCAAATGTAAACAGTAATGCTGAAGTGTTTTGTTAGAGGTTTTTTTTATTTTGGTTTTGTTTTTTAAATAACACTGCAAGTGTTGCCAATTTTCTCAACTGTATGGATACTTTAGGAATTGAGTAAAGGATCTTCTGTGCGACTGCAAGCATCTAAGACATAGAATCATAGAATTGGTGCAGCCATCCCTGACCTACACTTTCTAACACCACCTCAGTGAAACTGTTTTAATCTTACCCCACCAATGAATGATTAACTTCTGAGTAGGTATATAAAGGAATGGTGTCAGGTGTATTTTGAAGTACTTACAATTGCTGACAATGAAGATAAATTGCAAATGCTGGCGGTCCAAAGAGCAAAAATAATTTATATTCCCTTGATGCTTAAAAAAACCAAACAAAACCTGAAGCTCTTAATGACTCTGATATATGTAATATCAAGAACACTAGAGACTGCAATTCACTTTGCTCCTGTAAATATGTTAGAGGGCTAGAAGAAGTCCTGGTAGAGCTCGACTGCGCTCTAGAATGACAGTCAAACTTGAATTTATTTACATCCTGTCATTTTCCTATTGAAGTTGTACCCTCACTGATCGAAACAAACAAACAAAAAACCAAAAACCCAAAAAAAAAAGAAAAAGAAGGAACAAATATATGCCAGAATATTATTTTTTTGACTGAACTGTAGTAACTGACAACTTCTGCACAGTCCAGTACAAATGGTTGTGAGGTAGCAATGCAGAGAAATAGTAGTTCTGTGATACAGACCAGAAGTTTGCAGAGAATTAAAAGGCCTTAGGTTTCATTGTCATTCTTCTGTCAGAGTTACCCGCTGAGTTTATGGTCATTAGCTTTTCCAGGAACTAATCTAAATAGTAAAATTCAGATCGACATTTGAATGAAATATTTGCTCTCAAAGACTGCTGTCAATAATTAAGCATATGAGCCTTGATGATACACGGATCCCAGGCCATTTAGACTAAAATATCTGTTAGGGGTTTCTTATCCATCCCCTGTTTTGCAACAGAATTTCTCTGTAGACCACCTTACTCCCATAGTAATTTCTGTTGGCATTTTTCTTAAGTGTTATTATGTAATTATTCTGTGCTTGAGCAAAAGCTCACCTTTATTTTTCAGATAAGAAACTTCAATCATTAGAATAATAACAAATTAGCTAAGGTCAGTGTTTTTATGTATGCTTAAGAAAAATATCCATAATGCAATTAATTTGTAGCTTTTTAATTCAACTGAAAAGGTGGGCCTCAGACGTTAGGTATAGTGAATTTGTAGAGGATGTATTTTGGGTGGGGTCACCAAAAGTAAGAGAGATACTTGAGCTTCATGCCTGTTTCAGGAATGACCTGATTTTGCTTTGTTTCTCATTTGCAGCATCCCTCTGTGACCTATCTTTGTCTTAGATCTTAAATTTTGAATAGGTTGCCTATTCTAACACAGGTGTGAGAGAACTGAAACTCAGGGTTAGTATTTGTAGTCATTATGGGGTCCATCCACTTTCTTTTTGGTCCTCCCCAGGAGATTTGTAGGTGTTGGCTACTATCCTCAAAGATATAAGGAAATGCTTAGTGTCAGGCTGAGTAGTATGTTTCCAAAAAAATATTTTTCATCATCAGGTTGAATTACCTCTGTGTTAAGTTTCCATTGGATTTATTCCAGCAGTGATTCTAAGGTGTGCTTTATGTAGGAGGGTCTGCAGTTTGTATCATTGAGCAAAGACTGAGGCTTTTCTTATCCAGATCAGATTCTTCCTTTGATCAGTTGGGATAATGCGGATAAAAATACAGTAAGTGAACAGGGCCTGATACCCATGCCTTGTGAAAAGACCATGGTAAAATTATAATTATGCATCTTTTGATTGTTATGAGGGTGTCCTGAAAATCTGAGTGAGTGAATGCCATTTAGTCTCTGGGCCCATTAAAGCAACTCTGACAGTTTGTGGTGGACAAACGAGCAGCTTACATAAATTCTAGTCTTTGTTGAAACGTAATCAATTTTGAGCAAAGGAGATCTTTATCAAAGCAGAATATTCACAGTTGCACAGTACAAGTCCCTGTACTGAAAGGTTGTAGACTAGAACTGTAATTGAAATACTTAAACAATTTTGTTAGCTATAAACTTTTTTTTTCCCCAAATATTTCTTAAAAAACAAAATCTTGAGAACTTTTAATTGAAATGGTATATCCTGGATTTATTTTCTCTGATAAGAAGGTGCAAACTGTGTGGGGTAAAATAAATATACGTTTCTGGATGACACCATCTTGGCATTTCTACGCATTCTTTTGTAAATATATTCTTTATCTTAGCTGTCTTGAAATACTTTTAATATAATTAAAAGCACAGAATGAGTGCCAGACTTGTCAATTCCAACAACAAAGTGCTGAAATTTTCAGTGAAACTGAGAGATCCATCTCCCACACATCGTAATGAATAGGTTCATAAAAGGAAAATAGTTTAATTACATTTTAGTTCATGGATTGTTAATAGGCTGGAGTATCTAAATTGAATAATGCGATTCTGGTAATAATTATGTGTAAATGAACTTGTTTAAATGATATTTTACAGCTTCTTTATAAAATTACAGCTAGAGGCAATCCAGTGATAGACAGACAAAGGCCATGCAAAAATTATCATAAACTATTAGCTTGTTTGCAAAGGGTTTTATGTTAATCTTTTAGTACTTAAAGCACTCTGCAATTAACATATCACGGGGAGCTGCCTCGCAGCAAAGGCATGCAAATTAAAGTGCTCAGATAAAAAGCCATTCACATAAAAAAAATCAAAGAAAGGGTGGCATAGCACTCAAAGGGTACTGGTTTTATATTTGAGATTAAGGAGGTGTAATGATTGTGTTATCTAACTAGGGTTGTAATTAAAGCTTTTCTCCTGCAGACATGACAATAGATACGGCATTGATTTCGGTGTTTTAATTGTGAAAGTCATTTTATTTCAGGGCAGAAGATATGAATAGCCTAAATCAAAGGGCTAGAAGATTGCTTTGTTGATAGTACTTGTTCAACAGCTGCCTTGTTGCTTAATACACAAATGGGAAGAATGGTGAAAGAGATCCTGGGAGGTGCTCCGTATTGTAATTCTCCTACTGGTTTCCTTTCCTTTCATGAAAAAGGCAAGGATCTGTGTGCTGATTGTAAACAAGCAATCTTTTCATACATCACCGATGTTTTTCCTCCCTTAATTTCCTCTGAACAAAACAAGTCATAAAAGTCTTGAACTAACTTTTACTACTGCTCTTTCCAAACTACAAAAGTTTTTGTAATAAAACTATCATCTGCTCTCAGAGATATCACACTTTTAGTGGGGAACAAAAAGTCTCCATGTGGCTGTAATTCCTGTTATCAGAAATGCCACTGTAACAAAAGGGATGTGCTGTGGGGAACTGGATGTTAGATTTTCTTTACATTGCGTTTGCAGCTATACAGTCTCCACAGTGTTAGATTGGGAAGGGGTGACTTTTTTTTCCCTGATCACTGTAGTAACAGAGTAGAAAATGAATGATCAAAATAAATAAATCTGGCTAGATTCTCGACTGGCATACGTAGCTGCCCTGTCTGCTCGTGCTAGCAGGGAGTTACACGCTCAGAACGGGCAAGGCCCAGGAGCTGATGTGGCAATAAACTGGGCTAGTGGATGCAGTTGATGAATTGGAAAAAATACTTATGTCAATATGGCTTATTTCCTTTCTGATACGGGAAGAGTTAACTCAATATGTCATGTCAACGTAGCTTATTTTCTCTCTGGTGTGGAAGAAGTTAACTCAATATGTAACTAAATGCATGCAAGAGGAATTGTATCATTTTTCATTGTACCGGTATACTTGAAGTGTCTATAGTCTTTCTGTTTGTCGACAAGATGCGAGCAGTAAATGTGTGTGCTTTCTCTTTCCTTAACAGAACCAAAATTGGGATTAAAATGGTGCAGGGTCTCACGTAGTAAGAACTATCCCAAATTCCCTTGGAGCCTTTCTGAGAGACTCAAATATACAGAAATAAGGCTGGCTTTCTGCCAGTAGACCTGTACATTTCCTAATTTGGGTTTAAAGTGGGAGCCAGTGTGGCATAAGAGAAGCCGTTCTCTTGTAATTATAAGCAGTAGGGACTGGTGACGCTGTGTCTCTGGCACTATGCTCTACTGCTGGTCCCCACCCTTATTGCTGCTGGAATATTGGGTTAAATTCACATTTTTTTCCCCGTAATTTTCAAAGCTCTCGATGGAACTAGCTCAAACTAAGAAATTGCTTTTCTCCAACTGTAGTGACAGATTCCCTTGACAGCTACGTTTCGCAGGAACTATGAAACTGTCACACCTTGAGGATGATGCTTGTGAGAGCAACAGACAGAGCTTTCTCAGCAGCTGGCTCAAGGCTGCGGAGCCTAGTTCTGGAGGCGGATAGAATGACCACAAATCTCACTACTTTAAAAGCTGTGTAAAATTTGCTCATTCAGCTTATGTTATACACAGACAGAGGAGAAATGGTGATGATTAAAATAAAAGGTGGAAGAGACTGCGGGCGGAAAAAGTTCCTGGGGAAAGTGAAGAGACAAGACCATCTGACAACTCCTGTAGCAGGGTGGTTATAGCCTTTGTTCAACTAAGACATACGGAGGAGCATGGCTTGCTTATTTTTCAAGCACCAGAAACAAAAAATGTTGCAAAGGTGGTCTGATATTTCTAGCCTGACTTCTAAGCAAAGGGCTTCAATAGATTCAGTCTATACGTGGTACTATAGCTAAGATAGCATAGCTTGATGAGCATTTAGAAATACAGTGTGGTCCTTATTTATTTATATATAGACTGTTGAAATTCATCTCTGTGTGGCAGTATTAATGTAAAAAGATTTTAGGTTTTGGGATTGTCATATCATTACTTTAAATCCATTCCTGAATGGAAGAATCGCACAGCTACATTTGCATAAGCTTCATTACTGTCCCACCTCTAAATGTTTAACGGAGTAGCTACTTGCCTGAAATACTTAGAAAAAGCCTGAGGAGAAACAAAAAAAGATCTTGTGGGCATTTGACAGTAGATTGTGTAAGGATTTCCGTTGTGGCTTTTTGGAAGGTAAAGGTTTTTGTAGATGTTATATAGACTTTATTGAATCTTACTGATGTTTAATCTTTACTCTTACAAGCTCCCCTATTTGCAGGCTTCAACCCATCTAATTACAGAGGACTTTAAGGTAGGATGCTCTGTTACTGGATCTGGCTCTTAATTCAGTATGAAAAGTCAAACTGAAGATAAAGACATGTCTAGATAGCTTGTGGTAGATTTATCTGTAGCCCTGTGTGGCTGTTCTCAGTATTTACTTTTTAAGTAGGTGAGATTATAGGATAACACTGTCCAAGAAGGCACATTGGATAGCATAAAAGTATTTTAGGAAACTTCTCCTGCTTAAAGAATTGGTGTAGCCTCTTTGCATAGAATGAGACTATTTCTAAAAAGTATTCCTTGATTCTGAAAAAAAAAAAAAAATAAAGAAAAGCATTTCAGAAGCTCTTAACTGCATTAAAAGCATTTAGCGATGCAGTGAAACCTGTATCAGCAAGATCTTTAAAGCATCTGCAGAGGTCTCTGAACAGGACTTTGTAGATTTCTTTTTTGTTTATTTTCAAGAGACTGTTCCCAATATAACTCCAACTTTAATAATATATAGACTTCGTAACTGTGCACTTAGTAATAGCAGTCTTCCAAGTTATTGTAGGGGAAAAAAACTAATGGATTAATAAAATGGCCACTGCCATCTTTAGCAGTTGTTAAAGATGTAGGATAAGACAGTGGAAGATTAGTATAATTCTAGTTCATTCACTGTTGCAGAAAGAATACGAATTCCTTAGAGGTTATGAAATTCCTGCATCATTGAACACCTCAGTTTATGTGGATCAAATCATATGCCATATATCTCCCATATCAGGGACAATGGAAGGTCATCATCCCTAAATGACTCCTATTTCACTGAGTAACCTGTGGAAATTGGTACAAGTAAACCTTCATGTTAGAACACCTTTATCTTCAGAAACCTGCAGTGGAATAAAAAAAAAAGTGGGAGGCTGTGATTTTTAAGTGTAGTATTGATTCATTACATTCAGGGTAACTGCTTTCTCAGTTTTAGGTAAGTGCTTAAGTTTCTGGCTATCTCACAACTCTGGATCAGACTTTAGCTCTTAGAACCTGTTTCAAGTCGACTGCATTTCTGGAACACATCAGATAAGCTTCTTTTGCAGGATCTGACCCTATGAGTTACCCTTACTGATCATTTGCATTTTAGAGCTGACCACTTTTAGCTCCCCATGCATTAGAGCATCCCACGGAAGGAATTCTTCAGTGGGACTGAACTCTTATTCACTGGGAATTGTGAGCTTGGACAGCGCTAGATTCTGAACCAACAGGCCTTTGGTTTTCTGTCCAAGTTTTGCTTCACTTTTCTGAGCTTTGCAGAATGTCAAGTTAGAAGTATGCTTTAGAAAATATTTTCTCTGAATGGCTTGCTAACTACCATGTATTACTATGGGCTATCAATTCATTTTACAAGAAGTTAGAATGTCAGAAATATAAGATCATTCAGAGCTACTAATGGACATTTTATGTAGTACTGACATGGGGATTTGTTTTCTAGCAGCAGAAGCAAGTGCTGACTTCATTAAACTGGAAAAAAAACCCCACCCCACCCAAAGAAACAATAAAAAATACAATACCTTATTTATCACTTCTATTCTTACTTTTTAATGCTGGTGAGTTTCTTATTAACCTCACCATTGTTATTTTGAAATATGTATGTTCATGCAGCCATGCAACTTTAACAGAATAGTTAGAAGACTTGATGACACTTTTTTTCTTTGATTAAAAAGACATTCTTCCTCCTGTACATTGTGGGTTATGAAATAGTCACAACTATAGAAAAGTTGCAATCAAGGCTTGTCATGGATTACATGATTTTTATGGGATTCTGCAATTTTCAGGCCTAGTTGCTTTCCTCAAAAATGTTATGAACAGTCATCATCTTAGTTTTTTCTTACGTGAATTTCTCTAGGCTTCTACTGCTTGGAATTTTCAAAATTGCTGGTCTTTTTGGTACAGAAGATGGACAGGATTGCAAAAAAGCAGCTTTAAAATTGCTCCAACAGAGTCTGAAATTGAAAGCAGGGGCGAGGACAAATATTAGGAGGGACTGAATTGATGCTGGCTGGAAAAAGAATTGCTGGAGGACTGACCAGGCATAGCCTTAGAGCGTGTTCCACAGTTCATGAGAACATGTAGTCATAAAGTCAAAGGCATCACAAGTGGAAGACGCATCACAGACCTGCATGTGAACATGGGAATAATCACTATCTCTTTCCCTCAAAGCAGTATTAACAATTCTTTGTGTATTATGGTCGAAACATATGTTTATTCAATACAAATCTCTTTGGTAACTCAGTTGTCACTAGTCAAGCTAGAGACTTCCCAAAGAAACTAGTCTTTCGTTCAAGAGACTGTTTCCAGGGCAGGACAAATATGAAGTATGTTCGGGCATGGGCTCTACAGCTGAAAATAGATGGTCACCAAGACTGGAATATTTTATGTATTAGGAAAGGGTAATAATCTGAAAAGAGTACCCATTTCTAAAAATTAAGCTTATTCTTAATGATATATAGATTATGTATCACATATCCCAGCCGTGAGCAGGCAGGTTTTCTTGTGCTACCTCCAAATTCTGCTCTTGTAGTCTGTGTTTGTCTTGCCAGATTCCGCACGTACTGCTACATTTTTCCAGTAAGAATTGTCATTTCTTTTTGCAAGTAGTTGGTTTTGGGTTTTTTTGTCATTTGGTTTTTATTTCTTTCCTTTTCTTGTGAGCTAGGTGTCTGTCCACAAGAAACACAGAGAATTAACAACAACAGAAAATGATCTTTGTTGTCAGAACAGGAACATATTCCTGGGCAAATGTTGGCTCAGGCAGGTGTCTGAGGGGCACGTTTTGCGCCAGATTCAGCCCTGGGCATTGGATCAGATGGTGTGGGCCCATCTGCTGTATACCAGTTTTCAAGTAGAGGTGTTTTTCCTTCTCTTAGTCATTTCTGAGCCTTCTTCAGGATTGCAGTTTATTTCAGCTTCCAGAAACCTAAGGTAAGCTGTAGTGCTGAGGCAGAAATATGCAGTGCCCCTGCAAAAATGAGGGTAATCCCACTCTTTGATAGGGCGTAGTATGTTTTATAGCAGGTGAATGGAAGTTAGGGCCTTTTGGCTGATCCAGTCTGTCTGTGGTTGCTATGCCTTGACCAAAAGAGACAGAACCAAGAATTTATATCATCTTCTAAAGAGTGTCAGTGTATACATGGCAGTTAGAAGAAACAATAGAATTTGATGTAGAAATTTAGCAGGAATGTTACGGGAGAAACAAACCTGAAATGAGGAAAAAATGAATTGAATAGGGAAAATTGTGATCTAGTATTGGGCTCAAAAATGAGCTTGGATGCTTAGAAAGGAAAAAGCTTACTGAGCAGTTCTAGCAAGAGAAACAAACAGTTCTATATTTTAACTTCACCTTGTGTTTAGTCTGAGAGGAACAAAGCAATCCCTGGAAAAGACAGACAATATCCTCCCCCACGCTTAGCAGCACAAAAGATGGGTGGCACCACTATGGTGGGAAACCTTCTCAGCTCATGTAGCACGTTTCAGTTAAACTGTGGAGAACAGAAATCTCTGAATACACAGAAATGCTCTTTTGAGTTAAGTAGCAAAGCTGCACTGAATCCTTCAGTACTTGCATTTATAACAGAAATAGCCTCCAGAGTCGACTGTTTATTTATCAATTGTTAATTGAGGTGATGTTTGCTCATGATTGCAAACAGATGATTAATTTATAGCTGAGTGTTATTACTATGATAGCGAAGAGATCATTAGAAAGAAGGATTATAATACGGTTCTCTGCACTTGTGAGTCTAGTAATAAAGATTGACTAATATAATTAGATAAAGCTTTGTAACAAATACTATTAAATTGAATCTGGACTTTATTTAAATGCACTGCCCTGTTATCTAAAATGTATTAGCAGAGTGTGTGGGTTAAGTAGAACCCCTGCCTACACTGTTTACTGTCTCCTTCAGAGATTAAAATGGCTGTATACTCGTTGGTTAAATTGCAATATTATGCTCTATGCATGAGTATTATTTCTATTGAAAACTCGAAAAAATATTATTGTAACAAAAGAAAAATATGATATTTGCTTTCAATTTTAATGTGGGAGGCTTTCCAACTTCAATTTTGATGATAGGTTAACCAAACTTAATTCAAGAAGATGGTATTAGGCTTCTTCATTTGCTGAGCCCAGTAACTCTTTCGCATAGTTCTATTTAATGGAAGTCAGAGTAAGACTTTTGTGGGAATCCAGTGACAATTTTATGGAGCATTTGATTTTTTAATTTTCATGGAAGCATGGAAGGCAACAACAGAAGCTGAAGTGAGATGGGATGAAGCATTTCAAAATGTAGATCTACCTCCCTCCACCTCTTCCCTCTCTTTCTCCTCCCCGCCTTTTTGGAAGAGTGTGTTTTATTTCATGCAGCTAGTCCAAATTGGCTAGAGCTCTATAAAGACTTATCTGTTAATGTCCCGGCATAAGTTTAGCATGGAGATGCTCTTCTTTGGCCTATTTGTAGTTGTGGGTGCAGTTGTAATGTGAATCTATTGTGAACAAGAATAGGTGAATATTTTAATAGTATTTTAATGTAGGATGGGAAGAGGTATAGACAGAACTTGCAGCTGTAATGTAAACATCATTCTAGCAGTGGTCATTTCAAATTGTTTGAAAATGCAATGGCATCATAGCAAATAGTGAAATAATATTACAGGGACTATAAAACCAGGCATTTTTTTTTTTAGAACCTTAATAGGTTACATTCTTAACTACTCTGTGGTTTCATGAAAACTGAATGCAAAATTTCCACTCTTTATTTTCAGATTCTTTATGGGTAGAGAAACACAGTTCTGGCTTTCTATGGCCCGAGTGCTCGAAGACAGCATTTTCTGGAGTTGCTTCACCTACAAGCTGCCAGATTGTGAACCCTCAGGCTATGCAAAAATGCTCTCATCCTGATAGGTGCTGAGTCTCAAATGAAGTATTTTGAGATCAGTGTTTGCTAAGCAGCTATCAGTATCTGTTTACAAATGACCACAAAGCATTTCTGTGCTCAGCTGAGAGTTGAAACCCTTATAGTATTTATAATGGGAAATGAAAAGTTCTTGCCCTGTGGTTAGTATGGGCTCCCACTGGGCTATGCAATTACTGTTTTGCTGATCCGCAACTGTGCGCTTTGTGCTCAAATATGTGATGCTCTTCACAGTTACCAAAGCCAACGGGTCTACAGTCATGTTGCCACCCTCGCCCAAAAGTTACTCAAGTATTTTAGTACTGAAAAAAAAAATCTTTGGGTTATTTTCATTCTGCTTGATGAAATTTTTTCCTTGGAAGAAGAGATTTGGAATAGATTAATTTGTATAAACTATTTGATTACTCAAAAGACATTTAGAAGAAATGTTGAAATCCTGAGGTTCAAAAATAAGAAACTGGACAAATGAATGAGCTGCAGGTTCCTTACATAAAATGCTGTCACTGTATTATGAGTGGGTGGGAATGTGAAAAGTTTAAATGCTCTTCATAGAAATGTCTCGGGGAAGAATTAATAATGGCTCAAAATAGTCTCAGAGAGATTCTGGACATGTTCGTAGAGAGTTTCTACAGAAAGGGTCTGCTGGTTTGAGCCTTGCACAGCAAGTGAAGAGAGCCTTTTGATCTTGACTGACTTGATGGGACATGGGATGAAGCAGACATTAATCACAAGTGATTAATAAATCACTCCCAAAATATGATTTGTCTTTCCTAGAGAAAGTCAATTTTTTTGAAACTCTGTGGGGAAAATAGAATTTTTTAATGCTTTATATAAATCTGTTGGGAAGTTTTAGCATTATCAGTTTTCACCAGCGCTCTGTCCCAGGGCTGTCAATTTGACTATGCTGAAAAGTAAGTTGTCATTCTCAAACAACTCTTGTCACCTGCATGCCTTCTGAAATAGTGGAAAGGGAAGTACTAAAAAAAAAAAGCGGGATGAGAAATGAAGAGGGAAGCATCCAAGAACGGAGTTGAAGAAAAGTAGAGAAATAACATTTAAAGCTGAGTTTGAGAAACTTATATGTTAGAAATACATTTGAGGAAACAAATGCAGGTTGGTAGAGACTGTGTCATCTTATTTTGATTTTGTTCTTTTATGCGAGTAAAACAAGCTTTGTTTTCCCTGTGAAAAATGTGAAGTCTGAAGCCCAGCACACAGGGACTACCCAGTGCTACTGAGGAAAAAGCTTGGGTTTCAGATCAAATTTGCGTGAAAACAGCTCAAGGTTGTTTCTAAGAAGCCAAACCCAGGAATAATGGTATTAAATACTGTTCCGTATGAACTGATGAAGGCTTTGTTTTCAAAAAAAGAAAAGTAATAATGTTGGTGGAGCCCCTTTCATAGAGATTTTAGTTTTCATTCTAGAATTTGTGTTTTCTTCCAAGTATCTGATACTAGCAGTGCTTATATCAGGATCCCAGTTGCAATGGACCAGTAATTTGCGTTTTACATTATTTTTACTTTTAGGAATCCTGTGTTAAGGTATAAATGAAAATGCTCCAAGTTTTTCCACTATTAATAATATAGAATTGAGCCTGTAAAAAAAAAAAAAAAAGTCATTATTGTTACTGCTTTATTCAACTTTCTGCTGTTCCTTTGGATTTAGATCCTTTGTTGTTAGGTTATATACTCTGGGGACGTTAAACAAGGGGAAAAAAATGTAGGCACTCTATAGAAGTTTATGAAAACTGGCACATAGCTGGCATGAGAAAAGCTGTCATGATAATCAGATCTTTCATAGATTTGACAATGATATACTTGCATAGATAAATACACGCAGTCCCAAAAGACATCAAATGGGTACTTAAATCCTCTCAAATACAGACCATTTTATTCAGTTGATGAACATTAAGCATAGAAGAATTAGGTAATTTTAGCTAGTGTATACAGAGCAACTACAAGTTGACTTGTTTTGTTTTCTTCTAATCTTCTTCAAAGTTTCCAGGCCAGCCTTTCACTGAAGAATATACAATATTTTAGTTGTTTGATAAGTCTTGCAACAAGAAAAGAAGAAAAGGCGGCATAGTACAGCTGGTGTTTTTAAAGTAAGTAGTTGTTTGACAACCACAGAGATATTATAATTGTAATTCATTGAGGAGGGCTCTATGAGGAAGCAGAAGTCCCTGTTGGAACTACTCCACAGTTTCCCAGCTGTTATCTGTTTTCTTCACACAAGGAGGGCTTGAATCGCATCTTAAGCCTTGAAGAATGTATGGTGCGCTGGATATAGTGTGTATTTAATTCTGGACTGGAAAATGAAGCCAATGTAAACTCCAGTTATTGCTGGGCCTTTTCATTTCTTTGACATCACACACAAAAGGTCATGACTGCTTATGTCCCATTTAAAACAGCAGTAAAGATTCAGAAAACTAAAAAATGGCAGTGACTTAATCAAGACTTTCCAGAGAAAGAGTCTGTTCACAACTGCAACCTGTAGCTCTGTTTATATTCATATGCCATTTTTTACAGCGATGAGATTTGGAGATATGTGGAAAAAAATGGCCCTCATCTCCATAATGAAATGGTATTTGAACAGTCTTCATTCTACATTTACTGGGTAGGGCTTTTTTCAAACAAACCGTCTTGAAAGCCTGTTGTCTGTCTGACTGGGGAGGAACCATGGGATTGTGTTTTATTTTTCTAGGACTGAAATTTGCACCAAAGCGTGGAGCAGAGGTGATCAAAATCCCAAAACCCACTATGGAGTTCTCATCCAGTAGGCGCTGTTGAGCCTTCTATGCTTTTTTGCAAGCCAGAAAAGCTAGCTTAGGATCACTCGGTCTACAAAAGAACTGCGGAGTGAAGGATTAGCTCAGCTGATGTTTGTTCTTTCTAATACTTTCTGTTTATATTAAGGAAAGGAGGTTGTCATTGTATTACAGTCTCAAAGAGTGTGTAAGATTGAAACAAGATGGGTTTAAATGAGAAAAAGGCAGTCATTTACAACAGAGAAATAACTTCAGTTATTTTTTTTCTCACTTAACGTAGAGAAGAAACAGAAACTGGACCCAGAAGAGCTTCTAATTGATTTGGAAAAGAAAATCACTAAAGGCCTACGCATATAGCTAAAGAGAGAGCAATCTTAATCAATATAGAATAAGTAAACTATTTATTCAGCCTGGTGAATAGTAGAAAAAAATCCCACTTAGATTTAGAAAATTATAGTGAAATGTGTCCTGAAAATTATTCACTGGTGGTGCTGAGCATTGCCATCTCTTATCATGAATTTGTAGTATAAATCTTCATATCTAGTTCAAACATTAGAACTGCTGAATAAATTTTAATTGACAACTTCTTTAAATCGGTATCATTGTGAAAGAGCTGTTAAAGAAGGCCGTATAATGAAAACATACTTATTTATGTGAGATTTTTGTAAAAAAACCACTTGATATTTTTCACTGAATGTTTGTTTTACAATGTCTTACATAATTAAGTGTTATTGACTTTAGATTTATTAATATATATTAATATATGATAGCTAGAGGAACTGCCATTGTTACTAAAATGCAATGAAAATTTGGCTCAGGTGATAATTTTTTACTTCTGTTGCCGGGAGAACGAAGCAAAAATTTGTTTCTCTAGGAAGACATGTATGAGATGCCTTGAAGTTAGCTTTTAATTAACATTCTTACATCTGTCTCAAAACCAAACAATAGTCCTGTATTACAGCTAAAATGTATAAGCAGATATTCCATTATTCCTGTTTCTTTTGTTTCTCCCCTTTCTTAACAAAGGACAAGAAAAAGCAATGAGCACTAAGTTAGAAAAGCCAAGTACCTTACAAGTAACTGAAATCTGTAATAGTTCCTAGGGTAAAGTTTAGCATGTTGTGACCTTAGAATTTTTGTGAGCCTTAGAATTTTAAGGCTCGTTTAATACAGAAAGCTGGACAAATCCTCTGAGGTATAGTCTGTGTGACCAAGTCTGCATGGCCAAAAGGTTTGTTCAAGGAATATGATTTTGAATTCTGCATCAGCTGAACCCCCATCAATGTTTTGTTTCTAAAACGTTGGATCAGATTTGCGCATACTGGTGTCAGACATAGTCTTACACTTGTTTAATGTATTCAGTTAACTTGAAAATACTCTCTTGTTTGGCGTTCATTTCTGAATGTCCCAAATGCTAGATTGAAGTGAAAGCAAGGAATTCCAAAACAGGCTGAATGGATAAGCTGTCCACTCTCTGCTCATTTTCAGTGAAATTTGACTGTTTAGCTCCCCTACACTCTTTAAAAATTCTAGTCAAAGTGTATGCATAAAGGAAGAAAAAAGACAACAACTTTCTGATGAACACAGTGACATTTGGGTTTAGGAGGTCATGTAGTGGGGAAGTCACAGGACTCTGCCCTGTCTATATAAAATGTACTTTACTTGGTTTCTGAGTGCTTAGCTAGTGATGGATGATTCAGTCCAAATGTTAGCTTTGTGTACTGACAGTCTCTCTCTGATATACTTTGAACTCTGGATGAATTTTTATATGGCTTTACATGAGTACTCATGAAAACAGGAGCAAGCTATTTCATTGCCAAATCTCAGGTGGCCAACCTGGTGCAACTGCTATAATTTTTGTAGGTGACTTGAGAAATATAGTTATTATCCAGCAGTGGGGAACAATGAATGTGTTAATGGCTAGACTGGCAGGGCTGCACTTGAGGTATTCCGAACAAACACCTTAGTCAGCAGTCACAGGTGGGAAAAAATACCTTTGACTGTGAAAAAATATCACAATTGCCTGATTGAGTTTTTTACAGCACTTTGTCAAATAACTTTACCTGAGGCTTAGTCCTTAGCAGCTGCAAGGTTTGTTCAGAGAAGGCTGAACTGGTGTAGAAGTAAAAAGGAAAGAGTCTATTGAATCTTTGAGCATGGTTTCCAAATTCTAACCAATAGCTTTCTCTTTGTAGGGACATAGAACTATGTCTGCTCTTGATCAATCAAGAGATCAGCGATATTTTCCCTTCATTCCTAATGACTGGTGTTTGCAGGATCTGGGCTTTCATGGTCTGTCTTAAGCAGAGGTATTTGTAGAATGACTTTATGGGAGATTTATTCCTGGGAGAGGGGCTAAAACTACTACAATTTTAGCTGCTGCTGCTAAAACCCATGAAATACAAGACCTTATTTCTTCAGGCTCTGTTAAATCACTGGATACTTTATTGAGGGAATGATTGGTTATGGCCAATGTATTTACAGCTACAAGTCCATTTCCCAAATGAAAATAACCATGTGATGGTGAGTATTTGAGAGCTTTGCAGCACAGAACAAGACCTAATAAATGGTATCTTAATGCTGGCATACACCTGTCTGTTGAATGGGCAATGGATGGTGGAAGGCATCATAGACACATGATTTCTAGGCAAATAGCCATCAGTGCAGAAGCCCTGTCCATAATGGAGATTTTGTTGCAGTCTAACCCTGGAATCTCTACAAAGCTCTCTTTTCCCCCACCAGTCACAGGTAAGTAGTGAATTAGAAATTTTGGGGGCGGACACTCTGAGCTGTAAGGTTGTGCAGTGAGAGAGGGACCTTTTACCTTAAAAAAAAAAAAAAAAAAAAAAAAAAAAAAAAAAAGTGAGATGGGAGTGCAGCAGGCAAGAGTACAAGACAGGGCCAAGTGAGTAAATCCCACATGAAAAGGGAAAACTCTACTGCCTTGCCATCAGCTGCACAGATGCATGGTCTGATGATTGGTGCAAATATGTGATTTACAGTTTCCCACACCTCATGTAATAATGAATCATTTTTATTTTAAATGCCGTTAACTGTGGGTTTAGTTAGACTTTTTTTTAAACTAGACACTTTTGTTCAGATCATGATAGTTACAACCAGAAGAAAATTTTAAAATATATTTTTGAAATGTTATTAAAGAGGAAATATCCAAAATCAGTGCTGCTTTAATTATCTCAGAGGAACAGATGAAAGAAAAGTGGTTTCCAAGTAGATTACTTTAAAGATAAAATGTTTCATTTTATTAATGTTTAACCAAGTCTGACATATACGTTTTCAAATTTTTTAAGGCATGTGAATAAGACCTGATACTATTAAACACAGGATTTCTTAAGGTTTTACACGATGTGGTACGCCGTGTGATCCTGTGAAATATCATTCATGATTTTCAAGTTGACGTTGAAATGAAAGTTAAAATAGCATTTGTATATTGCATGGATTAATAGAAACAGAAGTATCTCTAACTGTCCTGAACATGTTTTAAAATCTACTGTAAACTGCATTCATTGATAGAAACCTCATCAGTATTTGATGAGATGATAGTACTCTGTATGTGTTAAGACTATGTGAAGTTAGACGTTCCCAATAAGCCTTTTCTATATTCTCTGGAATTAGATTTAAGGATGAAAAGAGTACTGTTTTCTAGTGCTTTTTTTACATTTACTATTGATGACAAAGATTATCAAAGTAAACTTCTGTGGAGTTTAATACTAAATCTTCTTCAAAATAGTTTGGTAAAGAGCATGCACATATTTAATGTCTTTAGCATACATCTTTGATTTCAGCATGTTAGGGTTGTGGGACATGGTTGTCTGGTTTAGACTCTTTGAAGATGCCCCATAGGCATCTTTCAGATCAAATCACACCTCACAAAAACACTTAATTGAGTCCAAGTTCCTCTTTTGTTGGTCTTCAAAAGCATTAAAAGTAGTCACTAAAAATAAGCCATCCTTTTAGGGGAGATACAGTGTGAATTGGATCTCTGTGAAGCTGTTTAGAAAACACGCTTCCTATTTAAGGTTATCTTCACTCGTTTCTTTCAGTATCATGTGAACATTTAACAGAAAAGCTGACATTCCTATCATAGTGCTGTGTGTATTCTTCTCCTGTCCTACACGGCTATTTCCCACATTTGTCAAGGCAAAGGTTGAAGGGGGTACGGACAAGGGAAATAGGTCTCCCATTCATTTCTATCTGTCAGGAGTTCACTTTGTCATGATAACATTCAAGGAGTATATTTATCTATCCTGCTACTGGAGGTTAAAGCAAGGGTAAAAAAAGGAGAAGGGAAGAAATCATGTTTTAAAAGTTTACAAATTCTGCTGCAAAGACTGTAAACAGAGAGAGGCTTGCAGTGGAATGTGTAAAATAACTGCTGCATTGATAGCGATGGGGCGGCTAGCTGCTACAAATCCGCTCGTATAAACAGAGGAACTCTTGCTGCAGATTGGGTCTGTTTTGGCTTAAAGTCTGAGGAACACATTGCTTTCAAAGTGAATTCTTAGGTGTCACTTCCCATAACTTATAGCAGAAGATTACAAAGCTACTGATATAACATATTAGTTTGATGGACAGAATTATACCCCCAACGCTTCCTGCTCTCCCCAATGACGCACACTAACTTAGTGTGCTGTGACAGCTGCCTTGATTTACCACCAGGCTGGGAGGCCAAGTGGGAGAGGGAACATTCACATGAACGCAGGGGCTGATACTGGCCCACAGCCTAGTTTATAAAGCTGCCCTGTAATTCACCACAAATGTGTCACCATTAAAAGGGAAAAAAGGATTGCAGATAATAAATACTCTTTAATTTATTAGCTAACAACAAAGAGATCAGAGCCAGTTGTGATGTGATTGTTTGACATAATATTGTCAAGGAAAAAAGCTAAGTTGACCAAAGATGTATATTACACATTCAAGCAGATGCATCAACTCTTGGCTTGTCACAAGCGGAGCTAAACAAAACGCCAAACAGAGGAGAGAACTGGCAAACAGCACAGTCATTTATCTCTGAAAGAGACATATTCAAGAGCAAGTGAAATAAGACATAGTTCTTTGGGCTTGGTCAAGGGCCAAGTTCTAACTATTATAAATTAAATGTTTTGTGTATCGTATTTGGCAACTGCAGCAGCTCTTACCATCTTGGTCATGGTAGGAGAGTGTTAGATTTTCCTGTCTCCTTTTGCCAGAATGATGGCTTTTGTTGTGGGGGGACAATATTAGAATGTGTCTGTGCATACCAATAGCCACAATGCATGCTATGAAAAAGGCATATAGGATTTGCAAATACAAATAAGAGCTGTTAGGCTAGACACCCTACAGAATTTGAATTTTCCAAAGAAAACTTTAGAGTCATGACTCTCAAAATCTCACTCTCTGGATTGTTTGAGTTCACAGAACATAGTCATCAATAAAATTATTTCGGGTTCGTATGCTTTTAATCTGAGTTTTAAACTTCATGTAGTTTATTTTGAGGAACCTTTGCTTTTTGTTTTGTGTGAGCATTGTTCATGCCACCACAGTTAGCTTGGTGTCAGCATTTCCATTATAAATTATCCTTGAGTGGTTTGGATGTCAGCTATAAAAATTTTTGCCCTGGTTTGAAAACTGATGCACAGAATCAGAGCATGCAGATTAATGCTCTTTGTGCAGTTTATGCATGCACATGGAGGCATTTTTTAAAAAAGAAAAAGAAAAGAAGATTAATTAATGTTATTCCAGAACAGGAGTATCATATTATACAGTCCCAAATGTCTCACATCAATGCAACGCATTATATTCTAATATTGGAGGCTAGTAAATAACATGCACAGCCCCAGCTCTTGGTTGCTTGTCATTCAGTGCAAAACTGGAGTAAATTCAGTGGAGCATCTCCAGATGGATTGCAATCTAACTGAATTCCAAAATTTCCCAATGGTGTAATGTAATCTACATTCTGTATGATACTCTTATACACACGCTTAAGATGTGTTAAACATGTAAATCTGTAGCTGCAAAATATGTTTTTTGAGCCAAAACAATGTTTTTCAGATTATTAGAACAAGGAGCTGGGGGATCAGATATTATTTGAGGTGCTTTTATGTGTGTCTGTTGTAAAAAGAATATAGTTCTGTTCCTTCACCTCTCCACCTTTCAGAAATATGAAAACTTAGGAAGCGTTATGTTCCTTGGGTTAAATAGAAAATGTTAATTTCTGTGAAGATCATGCCAGCACAAGACCTGAGCATTATTTAAACTATCAAGCAAAAGCCCAGACCAAATTTTTGTAGTATGTGGTTCTCATGCTAGTCCTTTGCACAGGTATAAAAATTCTACCATAGTTAAAAGTCTACGAAATTATTTGCTTCAACATCAGAAACATTGTCCTACAAACCTGAAAAGACTAAACTCCTGGAATTTTGTTTGTCTTTAGTACACTGACATTGTCTTACAAACTTTCACAGATTGAATTTAGAATGGAAACTGAAACTCCATATATATTCTTTAAGGACTTGCCCTTTCTCCATCTTTGAGAGCTAGATCATACAGTAGTTCTCTGAAATGGGAGAGGAAAGGTATAACACAAGGTGAGGAAAGGAAAGAGGCTCAGGTCATCCCCTTCCTGTTGGGGGGCTGAAAATTCTCGGGATGATCCAGGTCAGCAGCTCTGGAGGTGAACGTGCTTCTTGGCACAGTGGCATGCAGACGTGTCTGGGTCTCTACATTAACGTGGCTTTTTGGATGTGAAGCAGCCAGGGAATAGGAGCCTCTGTGGAGGTATGGATGGAGCAGGGAGCCTTCCTACGGCAGATTGTAGCACATTTAATGACCTCTGTCCTCAGGGCAGCGTATATCATACGTTTCACCAACCTCTCTGTGATGAGTAATTAAAGGAAACTTTTCAGATAATGTACTAAATTAAAGAGAGAGAAACAGGCAGTCTGTGCCAAAATTGGTAACTTAAATGGGTCCATTTTGATGAGCAGCGCAGTCAGTTCCCAGGAAGAGGGAACCAGCGTGTGCTAAACATGGAAAAACATGTTTTAGGGTAGAGAAAGAACAGTGTGGAGTTCACTTTGTGGCATTGCCCAGGATAATTAATGGCAAGCCAGATGAATATATAAGGAAGCACTTTACCATTTGTTAGAGGTAACACATGCAAGTGTTTCATATTTATGCAAAGACATAGGAAAAAACAATCTCTGCTTTAAGAGTCTGATGGTCTTGCAGTCCATGTCTTCATTCCCAACTCCAGGGACAGAGCTGCTGCTAAGTCCAAAGTTCATCTTCTGCTTATATAACAAATTGACTTTGATTTTATGCTGATTTTCATTATTTGCATCATAGTTTCTAATAATCGTGTTGATAGTTAATAATTTCTTATGCCCCTGTCTTCTGAGTCAAATTATTGTTAGAATCTCAAGTGCTTTTTAATAAAAAGAGGCAGAGATTTAAAATTTCTACTTCTCATGTGTGCAAAAAAGCCCTCAAATATAGCCAAATTTCTCCCTCCAAGACTAAACAAATGTTGAAAAAGGGAAGGAATCTACATTTCGCTAGTATTTAAAAGCTAAAGTCTAAAAAACATAGAACTGTTTCAAAATCATACATCCAGATTTGCAGGGATTATGTTCTTTAAATGAAGAGTTATGTTCTTTAAATGCTTAGAGTTTGCTGTTTTATTTCCTTACGAGATGGAATTCTGCTTCTCATTCCTCAAATTCATGAAAGAGCATAGAAAATATAAAGGTGAAATATAATATATAGGAGAATATTCTAGTCTCCTATAGTTTTCAAAAGAAACATTATAGTCTTAACTCCCACTGAATATGACATTTAGAAATTCAGACACAATTCAAATGAATTCAGCAGCACACCATGGTGTCTTCTTGGAATTATTCTTTATAAAGTTAAAGACTAAATTGTATGTGTTCATGCTTATTAACATATTATATTTTACCTCACGGCTCTTTAAGTATGAGGTACCTTACAGAAAATTAATGCAGGAGCAGATGAAAAACAAATCACATTAACACCACTCTAAAAAAAAATTAGAAGCAGGATGTAAAACCATATCAAAACAGATACGATGTGTGATAGAACACATGACAAAATGGATGTAGCCGATGAAGAAATGGATACAACACGCTGAGGGCTTAACGTAACATACAGCAAAATTGATATACCTCATACTGAAATAAATAAAACATAGCATAATGTATACATTGTAATGAATTGAATAAAGCAGATAAAAGAATTGATTAGAAAGTGTACTGAGCTGAATAAAACATAACAGTATTATAGATTGAATCAAATAAAAACATAACAGATTGAGCTATATTGAAATTACTAAAACAAAAAGGCTGGATCTAAACCATGCTGAGTTGAAATAAAGAAAATATGCAGTGTGTAAAGCTCAGTAAAGCCCTGGGTACTGGTCCTTCAGGGGCACAGGACTCATTTCACCGTTTTGGCTGCATGCCACAGGCAGAGGAGATTGTTAAGGTACTGGTTTTTGGATAAAGAAGATGTATTATTCATATCTGCCTCTACCAGACAAACTTTTAATTTGATTTTATCAAAATAACTTACTCTCTTTCAAGTGTTTTTTATCCCTCCTCCTCTTGCCCTTCCTCTCTCTCTCTCCCTTCCCTTTTATTTCCACCCTTGTTCCCTTTCCTCTTCTCTCCTCCCTCCCTTTCACCCTCTTGCGCACGCTCTCTCATTCTCACGTGCTCTTTCACTTGCCTGCACGCTTTCTCTCTTTCACTTTGCTTGTCCTCTCTCTGCCCTCTCTTTTCCTCTGTCTCCCCCCTCTTGCTCTTTCACACACACTCTTTCATGCGCTCGCTTGTGCCTCTTGCTTACGTGCTCTCTCTCTCTTTCTTCCTCTCTGCATGTTGTCTGGGTAACAATGATTCCTGTATCCTGGGTTTCTGTATGTTTTGAATATATAAACAATTGAGATGACCAATAGAAACGATTACCAAATTAGATGTAAACTTGATGTGAAGTCAGATGTGAAAATCCCAATATTTTGTGTAGTGATGATGTACAGAAATGGAAATTTCACAAAAGCCAGCTCTAGGCTACCTTCTTTGCATCTGAGCAGCCATCCTCCCTGCTCTGCTCTTCTTGTGTTTGTCAAAACTTGTATTTAAATTCAGATGTGGAGCCTGAGTTTGATTGGAGCACTTTTCTACTAATTCAAGCAATAAAAATCATACCTGAGGGTTTTACTTGCTCCATATTGCGAATGTATTGTTCCATGTTTTGACTGTCTTACTGAGTACAGATTTTCATTGGTCTCATTGTTTTTCTTCGGTTTCATTATATCACAAGCTTTAAAAAAAAATGATCCTCCACTCCAAGCTTTGCCAAGAGAGATTTTAACATTTAGGTTTTCTTTTCTTTCTTCTCTTCCTTCTTTTCAAAATTTACCCATTAAAAGTCTTGAAAATTGGAAGGCAAATAAGCTCCTATCTTTGTAGTTTTATTTATTAGCTATTAATCTCAGACCGTAAATGAAAACTGTGTTCCTGCCAAGGCTGGCTTCAAAACTTTGCCCTATTAAGTTCATTTTATTGTAATCTTTATTCTAAATGAAGTGTTCGTTCTGGTGTAACCACAGCTGACGATGACTTGATAGTTTTCTAGTGAAGTAATAGTTGACATAGCAAGTCCTCAGTCAAAGAAAGAGGGACAAGAGAAACTTGGTTTTGTTTGTTTCATATTGGTGTCTGTGTGGAAGGAATTTGAGTTTTGGAGCTGTTTGGTTGCGAACTCTTAAAAGGAAAGCAACGCTTATGTATTTTTATCTTCAAAGCACATCAAAGTGTGTATCATGGTAGGGTACCTGAGCTTCTCCTCCAGGAATGAAGTTGGCATGCTATGTCCACGTTGGTAGGCACCCCAGTGGAACAGGATATGTACAGCAAAGTAATTGGTGCTGAAGACTCAGTATCGCCACCGTAGGCATTGGAGTAACTGAGAGGTGGAGGACTTTGTTTTATATTCTATGTCTCTGTAATACACACACGGAGTAGTGTCAGGATAGAAAGTGCACCATATCGAACGGCTGTTTGTTAAAACTTGCAGAACGTGTCTTTCCTCTGTATACAGCTTAAAAATCACTTTCTTAGAGAGCACAAGTAGTTCTATCAATTCAGCAAGAATTCTTGAATATCTTTTCCAATAAATGTACTCTTAAATAAATAAATACTGATTTAAACAGAAGCATGATGTTATTAGATGCTGCCCTGTCTTTCCAGGAACATTGTATTTGAAAGCTGTAGTGGCTAAATCATTTATAAATGTGAGTGTTGAAGGTAAACAGATTCTAGAAAAAAAACCACGAGGGTGAGAAAGCCATCCATGTGTTTGTTTTGTTTGGTATTGTATGGAATCTTCCTATATTTGGTATTTCACGTAACTAAATAGCTGGCTTCTAAGTCTGCTTCATTTTGGGGTTGTGCTGGAGAGGCTTATTTGAAAGTCAGTATAGGATGTTAGTCAAGATGGGTACCTTCAGCTGGTGTTTTCTTGTGAATTCTTGAAGCTTAACGGTAGCTGCATAAGGAAGCTTGAAGAATGCCCTATACGCAGTAATTTTTAACAGCTTAGATTTTGCTTTACTCCTTAACACTTAATTTTTTTTTCTTATGAGCCCAGGTGGGCTGTTATACAAATGAAACAGCAAGAAGTTTTGAGCTGTGAACTCCAGCTGCAGCTCTGTCTTTTTCTGCTAGGATGTCCTGGGAGTTTTCTTTTTTGTGTTGTATTTTACTTTATTATTATTTTCTGAAGGTTGTGTATTGTAAAGTTCTCATCTCGGTGCCCTTCACCGTTCCTTCTAAGGGGTAACTGACAGCATATCAACAGAAAAGGGAATAAATCCCCTACTCCTAACTTAACCTTTTGTGCGTCTATCTGTGACACTTGTTGACCATTCCAATCCATTACACAAGCATTAATCAACCGTATACTGAAACAGCCACGATTCTCCATCAAATGGAAGGACATTAAGCTTTCACAGCAGGAATCAGACAGCCTTCAAAACGTAAAGGAATCTGTTGTAATTTTTAAACATTCAAACTGTATTAATTCCAGTGACAGTTATCCCTTAAGTCATTTCAGGCAGTTGCACACTTCTCAACTTTCACAGCTTTCATGTGGAGATCATGATTTTTTTCTGATTGAAATATTTCCCCCATCTCTCATACTCGTATTCATACTGGGTATGTTTTGAATCGGAAAAAAAATACTTAATAAGTTCACAGGTAATGGATTAAACAACTAGTAGTTCCTTTTAATGGCGCTTTAACAGTGACTCTCATGGTATTCTAATCCTCTTGCTTTAAATGGATTCGCTGTCTGATACTGAGTAACTTTCAAAGACAGGCCCACCGGTCTCTTAGTTCCAGTGTAAGTTTATTAGATATTTTTAGTAAATTATTGGGGAAGAAAAAGTAAGTGAACTAAACAAAATTTTTTTTCTGACTTCCTTGATGTCTTCCGTGTCCCTTTCATAAACTCTCGTTCAAAAGCCATTAATTTACATAGAGATATTTTAAGAAATTGTCTGCTCTGAATTTGGAAGCCTCATCTGAGGAGTGTATTGTTTGTGTCCTGATCTAACTGTTATTTTCTGGAGCAGTTGAGGGAGAAAATGAAAATTTAGGGTGGTTAAAGAAAACAAACAAACAGAAGGCATATGCATAACTTCAATGTAATGCATCTGCTGTAATCATTTTTGCGAGCCAGTTTTACAGTGGCTTTGACTGCTGACCCCTGAAAACTTAGCCATTATGTATAACCAGTCCTGAATTTACTTCTCCAAAGAGTGTAATCTTTCCTTGCACTAGGAGTCATCTTTTCCCTTTGCCCTTTTCCCACTGGGCTAAATTATCAAGGTGTATTTAATAATTTTCATTTTTTTCATAGTTCTCATTTTTGACACTGGGTCTGCATCAAGGACATCACTTAACTTCATTTCAAACTATGGCCACAATGACTATGTCCATTTCCACCTGCCATAAACCAGCCATAAATCAGGAAAAAGTGCCGTGCTGCTTAAAACTGCTGAAATGAGCTTTTGAGCATTATGCTTACAAGAATGTCTGCCTGTCACAGAGTAAATCAACAAAGTGTCCTTAAACCTTTGTTGTATCAGGGAAATCCTGACTTTATGGCTTGAAGCCTGGTTATTCATTTTACTGCCCTATTTCCTCCCATCGCAACGCACACATGTGATTATTATTTTGTTTGGACACTGCCCCCTGCTTATTTCTACTTTATTTATGGGTAGTAATTATAGGTTTTATTGCTTACTCCTCTTTAGATTTTGTCTGAAAATATTAAATGAAACTTCTGGTGACTTCGAGGCCCTGAGAGGCCACAGATTTACATTAATGCTCTAGGAACTGTGAGTTTATTTTACAGTATTACTAGATGCTAATTCTACAGATTTTTACAATACCCATTCCTCCTTTCTTGTGATGTTTTATCTCTGCTCTTTGAGGTCAGAGTTCATGTGTCGAAAGCAACCATCGCTGGAGATTGCCACTTAATACTGATGCTGGGTAGTAGTGCAACATACACATCGGATCTATTGGTTATATTTGCACTATTTGAATTTGGCCTGCTGTTATTGTGCTTGCCATTCATCTCTGAATTACTGTGTCCTATGAAAATTTGCATGACCCCAGTGTATTTCTTATTGTTTGCTATTCACTGTCATTGAAAATCGCTTTTGTTATGTCCATCTATTGCTAATCAATCTAGAAGATGGTATCATGTTGAAATTTATCCCCTGACAGCCCTAATCTTTTGTAAGAACCTTCTAGGAGTGAGTCCTTCTCCAGCGTAAGAAGAGGCTGTATTCCACTATAATCTTTAAAATAGCCAAAAGCTGAATAGGAGTACGTGGCAGGGTCAAAAATCCTGGACAGTATCTCCATTGCCAGCAACAATTCATTCCTGTTACTACTGAATCTCAAGGAGTTGGGAAAAGGAGATTGTTCAGAGGTAGTTCACTGTGGCTTGAAGTAGTTAGGGAAGTGACTTCAACACAGTGTAATTGATAGTGATTGCTTAATTGGGTTTTGAAATTTTCTTTCTGTTTTTGTTTCAATCTCTCTGACAAAGTAGGGTTGAGAGTAATTTCCTTTTCATCAATCACAGAGCTCATATAGCAAGTTCAGTGCATCAAAATAGATCAGAATTAAAGTTTGTATTTTCATGCTTTACAGTGTTTTGGTTTCTGCAAATCTTGTGTTTAATCCCTGAGTTTGTTTATGAATGGTCTGTTTTAGTGATATGTTGGCATCCTTGTGGTATATATTATTGTCAATTGTTAATGCTCAAGTGATATGATCTTCAAGCATAATTTAATATTAAATTAGATTTAGCACTGGGATTTTTTTCTTCTTCAGTAGGATACAAAAAAAAGTACACAAAACTATTTCAGAAAATTTTATTACGAAACGTGTTCAGAGAATCTTCAGATGGAGACCATTTAGAAACAAGATGGGGAGGCTAAAGCAATAGAATGACAGGTAATTATTGCAAAGATCCACTCTACTTAATTTCTAAATTAAACATCCATTTACATATACATTAATAACCAATTCATTCTGTGATCAAAAAGTATATATTTGAATTTTATGGAATATACCTTACATTCTTCATTAACAGCAACATATTAAGTCCTGGTTTTGTGAGTGAAAGTTTCAATTTATCCTTAAATGTTGTGCTTTAAGTACTACTTTGGGAACATATTTTTCTACATGGAGAGATAAAGAAATGACCCGAAGGCAGTGGTATTTCTGATCTGTAGTTGTGGAATGTTAGTTTATCTTAAATCTGTTTAAAGTAGCTGCAAAGTATTCTTACAAGAGGACTGCAAGTCAATCTTGATTTTTTTTTTTTTTTTTTTTGGAGTGTCTTCCTTTAAGAGTCCTTTGCCTGTTTCCTCATATTTGTCAATTGTCTTTGTTCAGGTGGATAGGGTTGTCATACAGGGTGCATAACAGTGACAAAGTAAATCAAGTGTTAAGTAGGCCATATTAATTTGCATAATCCTTTTGCAAATCCTTCTAGGTGCGTATTTGTTAATGACTTAGATATAATATTAGGAGAATATGGTAGAAAAAGCGTATTAATGGAAGCCCAATATTTCAACTTCTTAATTTGTTCACAGCTAATTTTGTTTTAATTATAGATTTACTAGCAAATGTTATATTAAAAAACAAGCTTTTAAATCTGGTAACATTAAAATTGAAATATAATAAATAATATAATGAATAAAATTAATAAAATATTCCAACAGTACTATCTAAAATGATTAATAGGTTATATCTCAAAGTCATAGAGAATAAGCAAACACTGTACTACCTTTTCTGAATTTACATGGGTTTCCCCTGTCTTTAGCTGTAGAAGGTTCCTCATGGCTCAAGTCACTGAAATTAAACAAAAAAGCAAACTCCAACATTGCTTAAGTTATTTAGAAGGATGTTTTTGTTCCATATCCTCCTCCCTAAGCTGATGTCTTTTTTTTTTTCCTTTTTTTTTTTCCTTTGGTACTAGTATCTTTCTCCCGGGAAGAAATTTAAGTGTTACTTTTTACTAAAACAGGAGCCATTGTGAGCCATTGCTTCCTCAATATGCATCATGATGAAAAAGGAAAAATATATGTGCAGTAATTTAAAAAATGGCAGTTTCTGGAAATGTCTTGCTCAATCTACAAGTTTAAAAATGGATGTGGTATTTACATAGCAGCGTTGTGTTTCTAGTTGGTTTTGATTTACCATATATCGTGGTGATTTTTCTGATAGAACCTGATGTAATCTTGATTTTCTTAGTCGCTTGCCTGTGTTCTAATGGTTGTAAATACTTTGTCAATGCTAGCTATAAATTTTAAAATAATATTACACATGGCTAATTAGATATTTAGAACTGCATTTCAGCAATCTGTCAAATGCAAAAATGTATCATTTAGACAATATTTTTTTAGTGTTAATCAGCAAATAGTTTTTGCTGTCATTCATACCTATCAGTAGTGGAGTGGGATGATCGGTTATGTTGGACTTGACCTTCTGAGGAGAAGACAAATGCTAGTGAATAGGACAAGACTATATTTAATGGTTTTGTATCTGCACCCGTCTCCTCCTCGTCCTCCTCCGTCTCCTCCTTCCACAGTTTGTCTCCTCCTCACATTTTCTGAGAAGTCACTTCACAGGACCTCAGTGAAGAATATATCAAAAAATGGTTTTAGAAAAGATGTAAAAGTCAGGGCTTGACCTATCTTTGCACAGACTAGTCCAGCCTGGGCATCTGGTTCTTGCAAATACCCCTGCCCTGATGGCAGATTCCCTTTGTCCTACCTGTAAGGATACAGTCCTCAAGGACGTAGCTGCCTGGTCTTCTCAGTGGTTCAGAAAAAAGAGAAGGGGTCTTTGACAGTGCCAGAAGAACAATAAAATACAACAAATATGAACACTATGGGAAACAGAGGAAAGCTCATGATTAATAATACAGCACAAATTACATAAACTGTCTAAAGTATTGCTTCTCTATTAGTTCAGGCGGTGAAAGGAATTTCTGTGTGGTATATCCCCCCTGCCTCCCCTCCCATTTCTTTAGTTTGCACAGTCTGTGTCAGAGCTGAGGCCTATAATGCCAATTTTTGGTTTGCATAATTTGTTTTGTGGGTTTAAATTTATCCACTCAAATGGAGAAAGATGGGGTACTGCTTCTTAATTAAGTAAATTTACACCTGGAATGAATTATTCTTATGTATAAAGAAGCAAGTGAAGCATTCTGAAAGATTGCTTATGCTCTTTTAAACAAGCTGTAATTTTACCAAACTGAATAATTAATCAAAACAGGATTGTTCTGCTCACAACAATATCTCCAGAAATGGTGTTTTGTATTACGTTACCTTACCTCAAAATAGAGTTCTTCAGTGGAATGCAGTTACCATCTAGAAATAAGTATGTGGCCATTTCTATCAACTAATTGTTTTAAATCTTTATAAAGATGGGCATTACCTGTGTTACTTCCAATTACTCTCTGGCGTATTTTACTTGAGGCATTAGGACACTAATGAATCTTAAGAGACCTTCAGTAAATTGATCCAGTAACACATCACATCAATAGTTTCTCATTCTATGTTTTTCTTGTTTTCTGCCAAGACTTTGAGCTCCATACTCCTACTTTCATTATCATCACTAATGGCTGTTGCATGGTGTATTATACTCCTGCACGGAGGGGCTTCTGTATATGAAAGCAGATTTAGCTTATAGGTCTCTGGAGCAGACACTGTCTTCCCTTCTGATTGTGTATGATGGTTACCTAGTGAAGGCATGGAAATTTTACTGTACTTGCAGGTGATCTCACAATCTACAAACACGGTGATGATAATCAAATGATCTCATCATATAAGTGCCTCATTAAATATAATAGCTATGCTCAGAATAGAAAAAGATGTGGCGCTCTGATGATTTTATCCAGTTTATTCAGTAATATTACTGTAGTTTTAGTTACACTTTAATAACACTGCTAAAACCTGAAAACAAATTAATGGTGTTCCATGTAATATCTAGAACAATTATGTTTTCAACTCGCAAGGAATGAGTACTTGCCAAACTCTGTATATGAAAAAGGTCATATTTCTTGTTCCTCATTCCTCTTTCTATTGTCTCCTTATAGACAAAACCAGTTATGCTTATTCAGCTAGGAAGATACCTAAGTGTCTGAGCATATTTTGCTTATTTTGGGCCTACTTTGTGTCTTATAAAGCAGGGTTTGTGTGTATAGGAATTTAACTTTTGCTACATACAGTTTAAATAAGAATTTCCTGGCTGAATCAATGCCCCTGACATAGTAAAGCACCCAAATGTGGACAAATGAGAAGAGTAAAGAGCAGAGGAGGAGAATGTTTCACAGAGATGGTAACAAGAAAAATATAATACTTAAAACTGCAAGTATAGATGTAATTTGATTTTGGTTGGTACCTTAGGGACACAGCCTTGTAAGTTTACCTCATTCTTCACGAACTTTATTAGCATGAATCCTCTGAAGTCATCTTGTAGTTTAGGAATGAGAACTACAAGTCAAAGTTGGTATGCTTTTGCTATTGTATAGGTACAAATTAAATACTGTAATAGAGAATTTAATGTTTTTAGCATTTTTAATTTTGAGTGAACTTACATATGGTATCATTAGAAGTGACTGTGTAGTTTTCCCTCAATTATTTGGTCATTCCATTTTTTTCTTCTCTACCTGAAAGAGTGATGAGAAGAGATTAGATGATTTTGTGTTCATATGCTGCTCTTTCTTGAAGTTTTCACTTTGTTATGGGAAAAATGGTGTCATAGGCATGAGCTCAGTTAATAAAATTTGAAATTTATATGGTGGTTTGGTAAGTACAATTATTTTTGATGGCTCTCAAGGCTATAGTGTGAGGGGAAGACACCGTACAGTTTAATAAAATTTCGTCCAAATTGTTATTTTAGAAAAATATTGTAAAGCCAAATTATATACTTATTCTGGGAAGTAGAAGGATCCCACATGTAAATGTCACGCAGAATATGAACATTTCCTTTTTCCCCACTTCGCAAGGAGAGGCCATAGTAAAGAACACTTTTCTGTGATCTGTGAAGTCATCTATAAATTATTTTCTTTTTCCTGTAAAGTATTTAAGTAGCTCAATTTAGTTTTAGTAGTTATCAAATGCATAGAATTCTGTATCTTCTCCCCAGTCATTTTTTTTCAAGATTTCCTTTAAGTGTTTCACAAATTCTTTCAGAAATCTTGAATGCCCAGAACGTTTAGTGGATGCTTAGTGTCTTTTGGGATACTCAAAGCCTACTTAGTAACATTGTATCAAGTTGTAGATGATATGTGAAATAATAATAATAAAAAAGTTTATCCATCGTACAGAAAATGCACAAGAAGTATTTAATGTTTACCATTATAATGCAGATTGGATGGAGAATAGCGTCTCCCAGTTTATAAGGTTTAGCCTGAAAAGTTGGTGGTTTTATTCCTTGATGCTAGGGTATGGTAGTTTGTTGTCAGTTTCATAATTGATTTGATAAAAGATGTCTTAATTCTGCATGCTCACTCTTAAGCAAGTCTAAGATATTTTTCAACGTAATCACTCTGAATTAATCAAAGCATTTTTCCATGGAAATTTTGTTCTCAATTTTTGGGAGGTTTTTTTATTGGTACTGTGTTCCTAAAATTCTGCAGCTCTTTGGTTGGGTAGTTTGCATCTGGGTTTTTTTGCCCCATTTTTTCTTCTCTGTCCATGTCCCATTTTTTACTGAAAAGGTCAATTTTCTCCATATAGGAGGGAACTAGAAGAAAGACTTTGAGACAGAAGTACCTGATTATTTGATAGTTACTAAAGCAAAACTTACCTTGTATGCTTTTGCAACCATTTCTAGAAAATTGGGAATATTCACATAATAGTCTTGAAAAGCTTTCTCAATTAATTTCAAAAATGCAAGTTCAGAAAATACTAAAGAATGTGCTTGTTTTTAGGCATGTTCCAAAGTCTTACTTCCTTTAGACAAACATCTATTTACTTTATAAATACGGATAGACAGTGAGGGGTATTTAACTGTGTTTTATTAGTCTTTGCTAAATGGAAAATACTTTGAAATGTTTTTCTCATATACTATTTGAAGATTGTTCCAAACACCATGAGCCATCTATCTCCTAGACTTTGTGTTTGTTTTTTGTTTTCTTTTTTTTTTTCCTCTCTCTCCAGAAAGAAAAAATGTCTTGAATCAGTCATTAGAAGAGTTCACAGCTCATGTCAGACTAGTATAACTTTCAGGAAAAGGTCTAAAATAAACCAAGCTGACTCTTCTTCAAAAGAAAATGAAAACAACAGCCCTTAAAATGAAAACAACTGTCCTTCAGACTTCCCACCCTCCCCACATTGTCTTTGATCAGAACCATTAGACCTCCAGTTAAGGTTAAGAGTGTAACTTTGTGCCATTGACAAAAAAAAAGCAGAGCGCCAAAAAACAAAAAAAGCCCAACAATCTGGACAAAGTCATAGTTTTACTTTAGCTTTTAATTCAAACTGCAAGAAAAACTTGTACAGTATGGCATTTTGTCTTGTCAACCTGTGTAGGTGCATATGAACGGCACTGTTCCTTTGTGATTGTGCGCTCTGTGTCATGTGGAAATCAATATTGGTCAATTCTGCCATAAAAGGCTCTTCATCTCTGCAACATTTTGCACCTTGACATCTTGTTCCTTGGCTGTGATGGGACCTTAACTCCATCAGAACTGTTGAGGGAAATCTTCCTTCCTTTCACAGAGTTCCCCTCTAAAAAACATTTATCAGTTTGTGAAACACATGGTTTTGTTAGATCATAAGTGACAACAATGAACACAGAATAAAGTAACTCAAAAAGCAAACCAAATAAAATTAGATGAAGTTTGTCTACATATTTCTCCCTATGCCCACCACATTCTTTGGAGCAGGTCCTCTCCTTCAGGCTTGTGTCTTGTCACAACTTGTTGGCTTTTTAGATTCTGGCAAATCCATACAGTCCCTTCTGGACACCTTGAGGGTTGGTTGGGAACTTGCTTTCTGTCATCTCTAAGGCCTGGCTAGTCTTCTCAGTGATCTGCCAGTCTTTTTCTGTGGCAGATTCCCCGATGTCTGAATATCCCCCTCTCCTATAGCTCTAACCTGTATTCCAGAAACTTATCCCAGGTATTACTTCTTGAATGAGCTCAGTTGGCCATAGCAGTAGTGGTCATCTCCCCTCCAGAGGGCTTCAGTGAGGACAGAGAGGCCTTCTTCACTGTTGCCCTGTAACACCTCTGTCATTTCTAAATACAAGAAGGAGAGTTTTTCAACTTCCAAGCTCCCCAAATAGTTTTGATGTCTCCCTTCAGTGGTCAACATTTTCCAGATGTTTTCTACCATGATTTCCCATTCTGCCACAGGTACAGTTAGTTCTAAAGTTGGAGTTCCCTTGGTATAATTAGGAGTACTTTTTCTCCCAGTTATGACCAGCAGTGCTTGGTCTGAACTGCTCTGCCACAATTGTACTTTAAGTTATTCTGTAAGGCCCACCTATTTACTCAGCCTCTTTGCAATGAGAAGAATAATGGGGAGGTGATATTTGCAGATTGGTTTATTTAACTCTTCTTACGCATTTTTTCCCCACTTGGAATTGTATGATGAGGAATTTCTGCTTTTTTGTGTTGATTGCACCATTAATTATTAACCTTTCAAAGACTTCTACAGCTGATTCATTATATATTAATGAAAGATATAATATTTATATTTTCATTTTAATGAAGACAGACTAACAGAATTGCATACAAATTAAAAAAAAAAAAAGAGTCACATAACCACCACTGTCAAGCCATTTTGTCCATGCTGTTACTTAGGGTCATTTCCTACGTCTAATAAAAGTGAACCATCTACATAGAGGCAAAAGCCACTCCATATTTTAATTAATACTCTAATTTTTATCTGTTGGAAAAGGCTATTTCATCTCATAGTTAGCTGTGACTGGGATATATTTGCTTTCACTTCAGGCAGAATGTGTGCATGGGGGAAGAGGGTGAAAGAAGGTTAAAATAAAAATTATGAAGTACTTACAAATGTGCATGTTCTCATGCAGACCAGTTTTATGTCTATAATAACCCAAAGTAAGTAGCTGTATTCATGCCTCTGTCAGTCTGCCCACTTTGATTTGTATGGAGGGCATACTTCTAAATTTTCTCTTGCACTGCACTTCTGACAATGTTCTAACTGATGCGAAGACACCTTGGAAAGAATAACTTTTATTCATTGTTGGGGGTGAGAAAACATCCAATTATCTCCACCCACTAATTATGAATACCTTATATGTTTTTGTGTGTATGTGATAAAAACACATGCAAAATGCACTTTTAGAAGCTTGAAACCGAAGTAATTTTGAAGGCAAGCGTAATCGACAGTGTTTTACTTATGGTAGTTCTCAGCTTTGATAATGAGCCACTTTTTTCCTCAACAACAATTTTGTATCCTTTTAAGCATGGTTCATGTTTAAGTACAGTGTTTTAGAAGAAAACTTGCATGTTTTTAAGGAGGAAATTTCATATTCCTGAGAAGCTTCTGTAATTGTATGAAGTTTATTTCTGTTCCCAGATGTCAGCAATCAAAATCTGCATAATATATTTTGTGTAAATCTGTTGGCAGCTGCTCTCCAGTCAGGTTCCTCAAGATATTAGCCTGTCTTTGAGTTTATGACAAAGTTAAAAATTATTCATTAAACTGACCTGCAGTATATTCAGTAACTGTAAAATTGCCTTGCAGTTCTATTTGGTTTGTAGATGTGATCACGAGTAAATTTTTAACTTAATTAATTGGCCGTTTCTGTTGACAAGAAATTTATGTGGTAATAATTTGCTCGAAATAGATGCCGACTGTAGGAAATGAGATATCCATCATAGGCTTGTGTTCCACCAGCTGCACAGTGGCTATTATGAAAGTATTTCAGGCTGCGACGACCCCACTGTTTGTGCAGTCAGGATTATATATACCCACGATCCATTGCCTGCCTGAGAGGCGCTCATGGAGGTCTATGATAACAAAGACTTCGTGATTTATGGCTTGCTGTGAAAGCAGGGCCTGATGAGATTAAACAATTTCATAGCACAAGTGTTTCTTAAGACCTGATTTGTAGTTGCAAGCTGATGGTAAATCACATTTATATATCTGAAAGCATGCTCAGCAGAGGAGTGCAATTACAGTTTAAGACAGCTACTTTTTATTTAATTTTTATCCTGGTTTTGTCTCTTTTATATCCCCTTCGTCTGCAAACCATTCACCTTCACAAGTCCTTTCTTGGTTAGAAGGCCAGAGACTGAAGTCACTGATGGTCTTCCTTTCTTGTGTGCACTCTCATTAAAAAAAGAAAAAGAAAGGAAATATCTGAGAGTCTTTTCAGAGTAGCTTTTACTGGTTCATCTTGGCTGAACTGGCTTACTGGGTTCAGCTACAGTTCTTTATTTGCTGTCATGTTCAAAATCAAGCACAGTTTTAGGCAATTTCTAATCACACAAATACATTTAAGTTTTATAGAGAGTGGTTAAAATACAGAAAAGTAAAAGAAACCACTTTCAGAATCTTGCACTTTGCATTTTATGTCTAATAATTTTTAGATTCCCTTTTTCTTATACACAATGGAAAACAAAACTATTTCTAGTAATATCAACCTGCTTTGGATTTGAATAGATACTGGCATTATCAGCAGCATCTTGCTATGCTTCGTGAGCAGCTCCTGCTAAATATTGCGGCAAAGCTGTTTGCATCAATATTAAACCATGATTTGTGGGGCTGAGTGTTTCAAAAACAAAATCAAATGCTTATGATACACTTGGCTTGGATGGATATGTTTAGTACTCTTTTGACTCAAGATCAGGTTGGAGTCTAACATGAAATCCCCAATAAAACTGAATGGTTTCAGCTGTTGCTACAGCTACTTTCATGTTGGGGAGCACATTAAAAAGGGAAGAGTAGAATAAGCCATGGAGTGAGTTCTCATTCTAACTCCTTCTCCATTCGCTGCTAGAAGAGAAGACCTAGTTTCTCAATATGCCAAACATCTCCTGCGGGGCTGTGAGCAGCTCCTCGGCTCCCATCTGTTCTCCCCAAAGGCTCTCATCATCTCTATAGTCAGCAGGCCAAGGTTAGTCCTGTATTGAGAGGTGGTGAAGAGAAGTTTTTCATAACACAATCTCTGCATTCTGAAATCTTTTGTTTCTGCATCACAAACCATGGAATATATTTTTGTGCCACAAATAAAAACAATAATCGTATTACAGGATCAAATAGAGGGAGGAGACTGAATTTCAGGAGGATATTATTCTTTAAATTGCTTTATAAGAAGTCAGCGCTGAAACCTCATAAGGCTCTTGAGAGGTAAATGTGTGCTTTTACAGATATTTAGATGTTAGAAATCCTAATGATGAGAAGTATAACTCAAATAGCCATATTGTTTTTGCAGTCAGATTTTCACACCTGTTTCTCATCACAGACAGTCCACTTGGAGTCAGCTGTTGGAATGGTAGAAATTGAGATGTCTTTGCCATAGCATCTAGGAAGTGTTCATGAGGGGCTAGGTTGAAAAAAGAAAGAGACTTACAAGGAATTTTTCATTATTTAGCATTTTTTTTCCCCAAATTTTCAACTGAATTTCTGAGTTCAAAATCTTAGTCAGGCGATAGATACACGCTGGAAAATGCACAAAAATTGAATGGATATATTTCAAAGTTAAATCCTCTATTCCATAAACCCTCCCCCCCAACATATTAATTATGAAATAATAGAATGGAAGACCACACTCATGGAATTCTTACTTTTTCACATAGCAGTGATAAGGTTTTGGTGTGGGGGTTTATCCAAAATGATTTGAAATAAAAAGCTCGTATTGCCTTTCATGGATTTTGATTATTGTTTTGATTATTGTTATCCAGTTTTAAATCACAATGTGAAAATTTGAGAAAGTAAAACCTCATGGCATTGCTGTTAGACCAGTACCTGCTCTGCATATGCAGTGACTGTGATTACTAATCCGTTTCGTCCCAGATGACGATACATTTCTTCTATATAGGACAGGAGAGTCAGCAAAATAGTATGATCATAAACTTTGTGTTTAAGCTATAGAAAAAAACCGTTTTGTAGAGAAAAAGACTAGCAACTCGCCACCGTTGCTACTTTTTATCAGGTACTAAGTACCAGATTCTACCTTCTTTCTTTAATCAATGGAAGAAAGATGAGAAAAAATATTTCCCTTTCCTCTTGCAACCAAAGTGGATTACCAGCCCTCTTGCTAGTCATCCCTGCCAAGTTCCCCCCAGGGTTACTTTTACTAGAGGAAGCCAGTGTACCAGAATGTGTTATAAGGGTTTGAAGACCTGATGTAAATGATACTATACAAGATGAAGTTAAAGAAAGGAAAAGGAATGCTTGGCTTCTGCAGATGCCTTGGGTTCCTTCAGGCTCTACAACACATCTGCAATTGAGATGATCTCTTTATTACCAGATCTGACTCTCCTGTTTCATTTTATGCGTACAGAAGACATGCCATAAAAAGGCTGCTCAGTGCTGCACATATTTGTTACCTACTGGAAAAAAGTTTAATCTATTTTATCCTCTTAAACTTTGGCTAATCCATTTCCAGTTAGGCTTTCCAAAGGACCTGACATAGTAAAAAATACACTCACCGAGCATTCGATTCTGTAGAAGTTGAATTTTGCCAAGAATTTGGTGGCTTAGGACAGCGAAATTTTAATTTTTTAGATATAGGCATTAGTGTTTCCTTGATTAGGGTTCTGACAGATTGTGGTATCACAGAAATATGCTTTTTGGAGAAAACTGGTTGTGGGGGGAAGTTTGGGGGCTTTTTTGCTTTTGCGTCTGTTTTTATTATTAATATGTCTGCCAAGAAGTATGGCCAAGAGTACATGATGATCTGTTTGGACCTTTTTCTGGTGACTGGTGATGGTCCTAATTTGAATCTCTGAATTATTTACTTGTATAGTTTTTAAAGCCACACCTACAATGTTATTCTCAGCCATAAGTATTAAGACAAGGTGTTGCAGATGAAATGCTGCAGGCAGGTGCAGTGTCACAACTGACAAATGAGTTTTTCCAAGAGCTTGTTGGTGAGCATTAGTATAAACACAGTTTGATGGTTCCAATATAATTTTGAGTTTCAAAATCTATTCCATTTGGCAAATCTTGTAACTTTCTTGTACCTCGATTTCTTTGGCTGTAAAAAAGACTTAAGAAATTCTTATTTGTGAAAAATTCCTTCTGGATTTTTGAGCCTCTCCACATGTTGAGAATGTTTTCTTTTTAATTTTCTTTTTTCTTTTAGTCTTCGTTCTTTTCTTTTCTTTTCTTTTCTTTTCTTTTCTTTTCTTTTCTTTTCTTTTCTTTTCTTTTCTTTTCTTTTCTTTTCTTTTCTTTTCTTTTCTTTTCTTTTCTTTTCTCTTTTCTTTTTTCTTTGTTTCTTTTTTCTTTTATTCCTCTTTCTTTTTTTTCTGCCTTTCTTCTTTCTTCTCTACTCTTATCATCTCTCTAATTGCAAAGTAATTATTAGATTTGATTCACGTTATTTTTCTTTTAATGGTTTAGAAACAAAACAATGTGTTCAGGTGGGCTTTAGCCTGCAAACAGTCTCAAAGTTTTCTTCTCTGCAGTGAGTAGCAGCCTCAGCCTAGCATATCACAGCAAAGAGAACATTAAAAGAACATGACAGAGCCTTGTAAGAAATGGGAACCCAGAAACACCTGAAGCCCAGATGGCAAAAGCGGGTGTTTGGCAAAAGCTGTGTAGATTTCCGGTCTTTTGAAGTCAATCTCACCCTAACATTCCTTGAGAGCAAGCTAATAGGTTTGACCAGACATGCTAGAATGGATCGCTTCTCATCCTCAAGCACAAGAGAAAGTAATTCCATTCTTTCGAGCGTATTGCCGGTCTCTGATGTAAATGAAAATAATCTTGTGTTGATTAGCTAGAAAACTGGGGTATTTTTACGCTGAAAAGGATGTGTTCTGGCTAGATTTCATATTTTTTTAACTCATTGTTTACTAATATATTTTTGAAACATAAACCAGTAACGATTGCAGCATGCTGATGCTTTGGTCTTGACTGATTTATTACTGTAGAGTTGTTCATAAGTTATGAACCTTGGTGACAGCATTTGACATAGTTCGTATTTAGCTAATCTTGAACATTGAAAACACTGAAGAATTAAATCTGTTTCTATTGGTGTCAGTGGCAAAACATGCAGCGTTTAACTCCTAAAACCAAACAAAAAGAAGACAAAGCAAAAAGTTGGGAAAAAGCTGTACCTGGATATAGGGTGAATCAGAGAGATAACTTGCTTGCTTTTCATACACCTGGAGACGGTGGCCATCTTAGAAAATATGATTGCATGTTGTGTGTGTAGGTAGCATATGTACACACAGTGGCAAGCAATCCTGCATAGAAGACAAACTGAGAATTCAGAAGACAAGACTGACAAATGGTGGAAAGGGAGGCACACATGCAGAAAGCTGAAACAGCGAGTGTGAGGTTAGTGGGAATGCCAGGAGTGGAGTGTAAGACTTGTGGTTCTACATCCAGTCACCAGTGGGTCTACTGCTAGGTAACACACTGCTATGTCATGCCTTTTCTGTCAGTCCTTCAAACGAATACTGATTTACCTTGTTGGGTGCTCTAAAACTGTGCTGCTGCTGAAAGGAATGGTCCGCTTCTCTACCTGTGTTTTTGGCTGATGACTCTACAGTGGGTCAGTTTAGTTTGTTGACCTGATGGAAAATTAACCTTCTTATTTATGTACTGTTTTTCTTTGGAAACTTTCAGATGGGTAAGAGAGATCATCCAACAAGCTGTGTGCAAGTGCCAGCTCATGGGACAGAATGGAAATGCATTTCAGGCATGACTGGGAGGGCAGGAAAGCCTTTCTTCTTGGTGGCAATGTATCTTAACTGGCTTAATCTAATTGTGAAATTGCATTTGTTTAGCACAGGGTGTTATAGTGCATCTCTAGCATGACAGTGACAGTGATACAAACTTGTAGCTCATGGTAAATGCAATGTAATTTGATTTAGATCAGCTGTCTTCTAATCTAGATTAAGTTGACTCAAATTTCTTCACACTGTCTGTTAGTTAAGAGTTTGCCCACTGATAGTTATGGGAATACTGGTGATGCTCCCTAATTTATTAACTCAGAAATTTGATCATGTGCCAAAGCCAAAGGGGGGGAAATGAATTGAAGTACGTTTTAATGATGAAAATCGAATCTTGTTTTCAGTGTAGATAAAGAAAAAACAAATAAGCACAGAAATTGTCTTCATGTATATAGGCAGCTGGATTTGTGGAAATAGACATTAGAAAGAGAGAGAATAATATAATTTGAAAAGTCCACCTGTATCTTTTGTTATTAAAGTTGATATCAAAATGTGCAGTGTTGGATGTTCATTAAATATTTTCCTTATTTGGAAAACAGGAGTTTTGAAAACAAAAGGTTTTTAAATCTTTGATTTCTTTTATATTTCCCATTCACTATGTGAAATAGTAAGGCTGACTTAAAGGTTAAAATAAAAGGAAGCAAGACCTCGTTTTCAGTGATATAATAGTAAATGAATAAGCATCATTACAAATAAATACAAAGTTCTCTTTTGTCTCAGGATTAATGTTAGATTTGCTACATCTGGCTTTGTCTTTCTTTTCCTTAAGTTCTTAGAACAAATAATACATGCGCTTCATCTTTAACTTCAGATAATCAGTTACCGACACCTGGGATAATGTGATGAGCAATGTAAATTTTATACACATATAGTCATAATAATTTAGAATGTCATCTTAATCTATTTATGATCGGCTAATGACTGAAATGTTTTACCATTGTGTGGGATATTTTATAACTGAAGTTTTAATGGGTGAATCAGTAACACCTGGCTGTCTGGAATGCTTCTCTTTTTCTCCTGTTAGACATTTAAATACATCTCTGGAAGGCCCAAGGGGTGTGATGTGACATATAAGCTCTTAAAAGGAGGAAAATTAGCTCTTGATACCATAATGATCAGTGGGATGAACGTTTGCATACTTAGCATTAATGCTGTTAAATGTAAGAGTTTGATTAAGACTCTTAAGAAGGTGTGGTTTTTTTCTTCGTCTCTTTTAATGCCCTTTCTACTTTCACTTTGTAAAATTACAAAAGGAGCTGATGTTTTTGATTCTGCCTCTGGAGGAATCTTCAATCTTTTTATATCCTTTTCTCTCGTAGTGCTATTGTCTATGTTTTCTTCTCAAATCATCTGTAACACCAGCAGAGCTTCTTAGCTGCTAAGTATATTAGACACCTAGGTGCCAACAATGCAAGAATACAAATTCAGCAAGACACGGCTTCTAACAGAATATCTAGTATTGCGTTTTTAAATCCAAAAATACCACTCTAGTGGCAGTCCACTTTCTATTATTGCATGAAAAAAAAGTATTCGTAACTATTTATTCCTTGCCCTTTTTCCTCATAAATGTTATGCATTTTCCATTATCCATATTTAGATTTTGTACCCTGTTGTCTGTTTCAAGTTTGAAATGTACAAAATGTAAGAATGATAAAATCACAATAATTGCAACTTCTTGTCTTAAGTGAATAAGTCTATTACTTTTGTCTTGATAAGTGCACGTGCATATATATACACTCATGTTGTGCTAACTTTATTTTCTTGCTTTAGCGTGCCGTCTGGGTGGATTTAATTGTTGTTTTTATGAGGTAATACTGACAGTCTCAGCAGTCTTTCTACTTAGTGATACCTATCATCTGATAAATTTATAACAACAACATTTTTTTAACAACGTGTCTCGTATATCATTTTCCAATTAAGTAGTTAGCCTTCTCAGACATTTTGATATTGCAGAGTTAGTCCTATAAACTGTAGAATGACGAGTAGCAGCATCCTTCTGAGAAGACCATAGCCACTGTGGTAAACAGGAAGATGGGGTATGGGGGGGAACTCTGATGTTAATCACAGAAGAGTTATCAAATATTGGGAATACTTCGAGAAATACGAAAAAGGAAATATTTTTGCTGTATTCTATAATGTAATTTTTCTAGAGGATATGCTAAAATACAATCACAATGTATGCCAAATGCATCAAGGAAGAAAACAGCTTGAAAATGTGGGTGGATTGTCTTGCTCATACATACTTTGGAAAGAGATTTGTTGTCTTTTGGACCTTCTGCTAGGCAAATGAATGGATGACAAAGAGTAGCTAGTTTCTGGAATTGTTGGCACCTTCTTGTCTTATTTCCTTGTTCAGATGAAATATGTGAGAAGTGAGCATCCAGCTTTGTTTCAAGCTGGCTGGTCTGTGATAGACTTGGATGCTATAAATGTAAGTGCCTTATGTGTTTAGAAATGTGATTTAATGGTCACAATTAGATGATTTCTACCGTATTTTCCTTCGTGTTCTATGGAGAAGTTTCATGGTAAACTTCTGATCCTCTCTATTCAAACGCTTCTTCCACAGAATCGCCCTCTAATTACAGTTACTTTTAAGGGAAAAGTATCTAAACAGAGCAATTTGCTGTGCAAAAATGAAGACATTTTATCTGTTCTTATGAGTGTAATATGTAAGCTTTATTTCTGTTTGAATTCCACATGCCTCAGCTCTGTTCATACTCACTACTGTGGCACTATTTCCGTGTTCCTTGCTGTTAAAGAGATGGTCTCCTGTTTGGAATTGAAATGAAGTAGATCTTTGATTTGTAGAAACTCTCAAGTGCGTATTAGGTCAGATAGAGAAGAGACATGAGTAATGTATGTTTCAAAAGTAATTTTGACAAAAGTCTTTTTAGGTACCAGTAATCTAAGAGTACACGAGCGCCCAAGAAGCAAGGCTGTCCAACATCACAGGTTACCTTCAGTGTCAGACACCGGGATGCTGGATTTTGGCTCATCTGTTGCTAAGTATTAGATTACTAAGTGGAATGGAAGAAATAGTGTGACTGCGTGATTACTGTGCTTTATTCTTGCTGCATGGGATAGATTTTCTAGGAATCTGTTAATTTGCGGCTACTTTATGACAGTTACAAGTTGTGGGATCTTAAGAAAGGCTGACAGTTTTAATTCCTCCTGTGTTGTCTCCTGTTGCTGTCTGTCACCTTAAGTGTTTTTATGTGTACACCGCTTAATTTTACGGTTCAATATGTGTTATAAATAAAATAAATGCACTTCCAGTGTACTGATTTATAATGATCAGCAAAGAAAGTTAGGCTTTCAATCTTTTCTGTAAAGTAATGAAAATAACATTTCTTCTTCTTTTAATTATATTTCTTTGGAAGCACTACTTCTGGTCACTACAAACAGGTAGTGAATTTTCATCTTTAGTTGAATGACAAGAGAAATAGCACACTTCACATGGGTCTGGGAGGCCAATGTATTATGTATCTGTGATGCACGGAACTTGCATGGCCCTTTTCTTAATGGATTTCAAAGCACTTTCCAAGGCTGATTAGGAATCCAGAAACACCACAACCAGGTAAGCCTTAGATGCCTCAATTTAGAGAAAGAAAAGAAGAATGAGCCAATGATTTAGTAGCAAGCTAGAGACAGAAACCAGACATTCTGTTATAATAAGGCTCCTGCTAATCAACAGACATTCCCTTTCTAGAGGGATGCTAAAACAGTTGAGTTCCATTTTACACAGAAAACTTATGCCTGCAAATACTGCATGTATGCCCTCAGGCTCTCACAATTGCATGTTTATTTTCAGAATCAGCCTCTAAACACATATAAGGGAATAATTGGATCCTTTTCCAAATCAAAATCAACATGCAACATTTAATATTTTTAATAGTTTAATGTGCAAATAACTATACAGATGTTGTTTTTCCAGTCTTCTTTGTTATTGAGTTAGGCTTTGTTTCTGAGTCTCGGTTCAAATTGTAAACAAATTATTTTTGCATATGGATCAATGTAAATTTAATAAACTTTATTAAAAATTTATATTAGAACCAAGATACTTTTTTCTATACCATGATATTTTCTAGCTACATTCGAATGATAAATATAATTTAAATATAAGGACATTAGTTCTGCCATTAATAGTTTAAGTATCAAAAACCTGTGTATGACGTCATACAACAGCTAGCAAGTATTAATTTTGGTTATGGAGTTGTTTATACAACTGCATTCAAATAAATGAATGATTTTTAAATGTTGTTGATTTCTGATCATTAAATGTGATTTTAATTTTCTTTTCAGAATGTTTTAAAACACATTTGGTAATTTTAGGGATTTTTACATCATACCTTTTGTATTCAAAGTGTATTCAAATAATTTACAACTAACTAGAGAGTAAATAATAGGATGGCTCAGCAAAACAATTAAGTCTGTTCTCAAATTCCAGCAGGTTCTCATGATGTTAAATATTGCTACCGGTTTTTAGATTTTTGCCTTCTGTCTGGTACTGTTTCTGTTGTTCGTGTCTTGTAGAAGGGCCTTTCTGACACTCACGAGCAAAACTCTTTCGAGCTCTTGGTTCTCGTCAAAACAGGTCCTTGCAGAGAGTCTTTGCAGCTTTGCTGGAGCATTCCCTGGTTCCCAGGTACCCCTACAGAAATCTTGAAGTGCAGGTGCCCCAGGGTTGCCTGCAACACTGCTTTTGTTTGGTTTCTCTTTGATTTGAATTTCCTCCTTCCCTGAAGGTATTATGAGTTTGACAGTTACACCCTGATTTACTTATTCACCATGACATCAGACTGTCTTACTGGTTAAACAAAGATCTGCATTAAGGAAGACTTAAGCTAAGCATTTAGGTACCATAATGTTGGAAATGAAGTTTACAAGTGATGCTAGTACAGCCTTCCCTCTCTCCTGTGTCATAGTCTATCCTTAGCTACTGAACGCTCTTCCCACTGTTACCAAGAAGCTCCCAGGTAAATCCATCTCAGGCGTTCGGGTACACACTCATCTTCTGAGTTCTATTTTCTGCCTTATACATAAAGCTAGGTCGGATCGTTATACTTTCCAAATCCTCCCCATCTTTCTCTTGTATCCTAATCATTGTTCCTACTTCACGTGTAATACCACTGCAGCTGTTCATGACTCGTGTTTCTAGTGTTTTTAGGAGTCTAGGCCTTAACCGGAAGTGTAGATGATTTAAGCGTCTCTTAGTAAAACAGAACTGTTTTATTTTGGATGCTTTGTGACTATGAGCTCTTTGTTCATAGCTTTCTTAGAGCCTTGTTTGTCACATAACCTGGACAATCTTCCAGGCCCAGTTGAAGCCTGCCAGCATACTCTTATTAAATCTGATGCAAAACATCAGTTAAGCATATAATCTTGTCAAGTTCTTGATGTCTAGACAGACAGTTTCTAATGCACGCAGATAATAGGTGTGGCAGCAAGTTGCTTTGCCTGGGCGTGCTTCTGCAAGACAGGTCCTTCTTCCCCCCTGTTTGCTGAGCTTTCTGTTTTGCAATGGTCATAAAGCACACGGGGAAATGTTAGCTGTGTAGTATCTGGTTGAAACAGTATCCAAACAGGCCTTATTTACAGTAGCATTTTAGCAGAATGGTTCTTTTCAAGGGGATGGACAAAGCATTAGAGGTTCTATATTTTCTAACACCTTTGCAGCTAAAATCTGGCCAATTTGGTGTGACTAACATGTGAAGGTAAAGTTTTGAACTGAATACTGGTGTTCTCGTCAAGTTGAAAAGCAGTTAAGAATTCTTCATTTTAACGTATTGAAGATCTACGATGTGGTGAAGTAGTTTTAGACAATTGAAGGCAAACTTTTAAAACAGCGATTATGTTTTACTAAAATTTAAAAGCTTTTAAGAAAGGCATATTCTGTTTAGTTTTAATGTAATCTGACACAAGGATCTCCTCGCTTGTCTTTTATTCGTGTAGTATTAGAAATAATCTTATTTGCATTATGGGTTTTAGGTGCCTGATTTTGTCAGGTGGAGATAATGGATTTCCCAAGAATGGGTTATGCCCTTTGTAGGTTGCATTCCAAACAGCCATGCAAGATTGAAGAGAGGGAGGGACTCTTCTATTCTGCTACATGATCAAAATTTAAACACATGAAGTACAGGTTTGTGCTTTTTCATTTAAATTGAGTGCTGTTGTCTGCTAGATTCTAAAAATAATGAATGGAAGTTTGATGCTCTCTTTGGGTTAAGAAGTAAGCACAGGATACTGACTGTTTTATGATGGGAGATGGAGGCAACTTGTTGCTGCTAGGTTGAATTCATGGACTGAGGAATAAATAGAGAAGAACTTAAAATTCTAAGGTTTAGTGCCTGTACTTAGAGTGAAGAAAAGGTTTGACTTTGCAACATATGGATATTAGCAAGCCATCAAGTGTCAGAACCCAGACTATCACCTAGAAAATAAAATGAGAACCGTGAAGTGTGTTTTTGCTATCATGTCACACAACCGACGTAACGTGCTTCATAGTGGCTGAGAGCTACGTCCCCCTTGGCCTTCCTTCTCCTCCTCCAACATCTGTTTATCGTGTATCTTAAAATATATCTATCTGTGCATGTCGAAGAATAGTGGGCAGCTAGAAGCTATGAAAGTGTTGGCATTGTTCTTCTGTTGTCTAAAAAATAGATGAAATACAGGTTGCGGGGAAAAATAACAATTTATAAAATTTTTAAAAAATAACAAATTAAACTAGGGATCCTAAAAAAAAACTTTTCACTTAGGATAGTGTGCTAAAATTCGTGTTGAACGATCTGTAAAATGAGCAAGAAGTCTTTAGCCCAGAAGTTGGTTTCGACCTTAAAACCTTTTGACCTTCTTCACGTAACCAGTGTCAGTTCTTTATGCTATGAAATAGCCGCACTTGACAGAGAACTCCATTAATTCTTCATTAGTTTCATCAGCGGTACTGAGAAAAATATTAAATGCTGAGTTAAATGCGTAGGGCTGAGGATCACTGCCTCATAATGTCTCTTAGGTTTGGACATCACTTGTGTTTTCTGCAACATGAACGATGAACATTTTTTATTAGGTTCAAGCTACGTAACTAGAAGTTTGCTGATTGCTTATTCTTTTAATTTCATCGACACAAGACGAACCTTTCAGAGCTATTGTGGTTTATATTGTATTTATCCTTTTTGCTTTCACTGTAATGTTTCGGTAATTTTTAGAAGAATTCAGTATGTTTTTAATGGCTGAAGCACTCATTAGAAATGGAGGGTAAGGCAACGTTAAATTTAAAATTAATGGAATTGTTTATTGCAGTTTTACCTTTGTGTTACCTGAAGCAGAGAATTTTATTATTTTTTTTATTTTGTTTTCGTTTTGAGTCCTTTCATCCACAGGGAATGAGGATTAGCCTTTGGCTAAAATAGTGCTTTCGGGCTGTTTCAGCATTCAGTAACTGTTTACTTATCCAAGTATAAATGGGTAAAAACACAGTTGAAACTCCCAGCTGCAAGGTCACCTGCCTTTTTAAAATTCAACCTCATGAGCTCCATTCAGTTGAGGGCTTGCTGGTATGAGCCATTAACTGCCTGTTGCATGTAACCTTCCCTTGTCTTACACAGAGCTGCACACGAACCTCTGGTACTGTACAACAGACCGTCGGCTCATGCCATGCGAGAAACAAAAGCAGTTTAACTTGTGATCAGTGATCATATGATCCGTTTACAGGGTGCAAGCTCAGTTAAGTAGAACTAGTAAATCATTAAAAATTCACTCAACACCATTCCTGCTGAGTAGAACATCACAACAATATCATTTTCTCTAAGTTGCCAGTCCAACACTTTTAGCAGCTTTGCTTGGTATAACAACAAGCTTTTCAAACCCTAAATTAATTTAAAAATTATAAAATGCATTGCAAAGCACAGTATGTTAGTTAAAAGCTATAATGTGTGTCAAAAAATAATCCTTTGGACTAAAATGGTCTCTGCATAAGCTAAGACATTGGGACATGCACACTATAAAATGACAGTAGCTTCTAGGACTGTTGCATCAGGCCCACTTCAGGAAAACGCTTAAACTCACCTCATGTAACACTACGGTTTAAAGCTGGCCTGAACAAAATAAAGCTACGTAGAGATCTCCAGCCCTGACCAAGTGGTTTCTGTATGTTTTACTTTTACCAATTATAATGCAGTTTCCTGCCCCCCCTCCTTTTTTTTCCCTTTTTTTAAAATTTTTGTAATGCATTTCATCTAACATCTGCATTTTTCCTTGTTTTTGTTAGCTTGGTTAATTTTTCTTTAAGTATGGTTATTTCAGAAAGCAGCTGCTATGCATGAAAAAATAACTTTTTTTCATCAGTCTTCTAATGATTTTAGTTATTCAGGGAAATGTATTTTGGAGCCGTATTAACTAGCGATAAATGGACCTTGCTGTTTTAATTCCTCTTAGATGAGTATCCAGCATTCAGAAACATACCCAGTGTTTCTTGTTCTGTGAAGCTGGAAAAGTCTTCCTTTAAGATTAATTTGCTAAAAAACTGTAAAAGTTTTTAACACAAACAAGCAATTTTTTCCTGTGTAGATGGAAATGGAGAGAAAGGGAGTGGATAAGGTAATGCTATAGTATTGAAAGTAGAAAGAAAGATTCAAGTACATTCAGCAAGATGAGAAATAGAATGGTAGGTGTTGGAAGGGACCTTTGGAGATCATCTAGTCCAACCTCCCTGCCAAAGCAGGTTCACCTAGAGCAGGTTGCACAGGAACGCATACAGGCAGGTTTTGAATGTCTCCAGGGAAGGAGACTCCACCACCTCTCTGGGCAGCCTGTTCTAGTGCTCTGCCACCCTCAAAGAAGTTTTTGCTTATGTTCAGTCAGAATCTCCTGTATTCTAGTTTGTGCCCATTGCATCTTGTCCTGTCGCCAGGCACCACTGAAAAGAGTCTTGACACCCACCCTTTAGATATTTATAAGCATTGATGAGATCTCCTCTCAGTCTTCTCTTCTCCAGGCTCAGCAGACCCAGAGGCCACTCAGCCTTTCCTCATAAGAGAGATGCTCCAGTCCCTCGGTCATCTTTGTAGCCCTCCGCTGGACTCTCTCCAGTAGTTCCCTGTCCTTCTTGATCTGGGGAGCCCAGAACTGGACACAATACTCTAGATGTGGCCTCACCAGGGCAGAGTAGAGAGGGAGGATAGTCTCCCTCGACCTGCTGGCCATGCTCTTTTTAATGCACCCCAGGAGACCATTGGCCTTCTTGGCCTCAAGGGCACAGTGCTGACTCATGGTCAACTTATTGGCCACCAGAACTCCCACGTCCCTCTCTGCAGAGCTGTGTTCCAGCAGGTCAACCCCTAACCTGTACTGGTGCATGGAGTTATTCTTCCCTAGGTGGGTGACCCTACACTTGCCCTTGTTGATTTTCATTAAGTTCCTCTCCACCCGACTCTCTAGCTTGTCCAGGTCTCCCTGAATGGTGGCACAGCCTTCTGGTGTGTCAGCCACTCCTCCCAGCTTTGTATCATCTGTACACTCTGTCCCCTCGTTCAGGTCATTGATGAATATGTTGACTAAGACTGGACCCAGTACAGCCCCTGGAGAACACCACCAGTTACAGGCCTCCAACTAGACTCTGCACCGCTGATCACAACTCTCTGAGCTCTGCCATTCACCCAGCTCTCCATCCACCTCACTGTCCACTCATCTAACCCACACTTCCTAAGCTTACCTATGAGGGTGTTATGGGAGACAGTGTCAAAAGCCTTGCTGAAGTCAAGGTAGACAACGCCCACGGCTCTCCCCTCATCTACCCAGACAGTCATGCCGTCATAGAAGGCTATCAGATTGGTCAAGCATGATTTACCCTTGGTGAATCCATGTTGACCACTCCCAATAACCTTCTTTTCCTCTACATGCTTAGAGATGACATCCAGAATGAGCTGTCCTATCACCTTTTCCAGGGATGGAGGTGAGGCTGACTGGCCTGTAGTTGACACTGCAACAACAAATGCTCAACCAGTAGATGAGTATTTGTTTCACTGAAAAGTCTTCTGCTTACTTTAGCTTCATGCTTCTTTTTCTCAATGAATCTGAGCTTCATGAAAGAGGTTCTGTACAAGTAGTAATGGTGGTGTGTGATGATTGCCCTTTTATTTTAAATAACTGAGGGAAAAGATTATTTTCTGTCTCCAGGTGGATTTCTGATGTTCCTGTATTTGTGGCTGTTCATTTCAGAGAGGGCAAGTGTGGTTACAATAAAATAAAACTTTTGAAATATGTTAAAATGTGTAACAGGGATTTTTTTCCCCTCCTTAGATGAAAATTGAGGTTAAATTGTTCATACATCAAGTACTGTGTTTACAGCAACCATTACTTAGTTGGTTGTTTCTGTTTTTTTCAAGTTTATATCCATAAAATAAAAAATGGATTGAAAAAGCATCTGTATTAGCTTCTTTCACTACCACAGAAGAACACTTAGCAGTTCTGTTTCAGAGACATGCTTTATAGGGAAAAAGAAAATAATTTTATTATCCACAGAGCAGTTTGAAAAATAGGAGCTTGACATAAATAATAACATTTTAAACAACAAAACGAGATAGAACATGGAAGCGTCTTAATCAAGTTAATGTCTTAACCAACCTAGGACACGCCATTTTTCTCTTATGCTGAGGTACTTGCAGTTCTGCTAAGTACAGATGCCTAAATCTATGTGTGTTAACATGGGAATAATTTGCTAAATGATGCAACAGTTTAAGGATCATGCTAATGGGAATAAACAATTCCTTTGGTGTTTCAGTAGGAAATTAATGAAGTGATGCTGGCCTACAGGTGTCTGTCTGCAAGTGAAAAGCATGTGCCTTCTGATGTTCTTTAGCCAAAATGCATAGAAGTGCAAATGCTAAAAACTGACCCTCTGTTGGGTGCTCCTCTTGGCGTGTAATATAAAATAGCAAATGCTGGGCATTTTATTTGCTACATAGCTGGATGTTTCTCAGGTACTCTGTGTGATGATGGCACTGCAAGAAACAAAACAAAATTAAAACCAGAAATTCAATGTGTATAACTGTGTAAACTACTGGGGACATTTTTTTTCCCTGCTATGTTGTATTGCCTTGCCCTATTAACATGTAATCTTCTGCCTGTGGAATCAACAGGAGGTTTGACTTCAGTTTTTTGATTTAACATTCACTATTAGGTGAGACAGTTATTGAAGGCACAATTTAATAATATATTTTGCAGTGGAAAGTGCAGTTTTATTGCAGTAATAAAGTATTTCTGAGTAATAAAATCATATTGTATCTAAAGTCACAGATTCAATGGCAAAAAAAAGAAAAGAAAAGAAAGGAAAAATGTCCTTTAGTACAAAGGTGCTTTGATGAGAGAAAGCAAGTGAACTCCAGATGAAATAGTTGTACTTTAAGGAACTGAGCGTTTGCAGTTTTTTAAATAATGTTGTTGGAGCAATTGTTTTGCAAAGTGTAAAACATGTAGTGCATCAGTCTGTTTCTAATAATTTGATCTAAAGGTATGAGTAACAGAAAATGAGTTCTGACATGAATAGTCAAAATATGTCATCTTCTTTTTAACTTTATGCAGCCTTATAGATATAATATTAACAAAGAAAAGTCATGCTAGGAGGTCGGTGTTGGGACCAAAGTCCAGTGCTGAAACAACAGAATGTTATGTATTATCTTCTTTAAGTGTTTCTTGCAAAAGCTTCAGAGTAAGTGTAACTGAAAGTAAATATTTCATTTAATTCTGAAAGTTTGAAGATATGTGCTGTGATATTTATTTCTGTTATTCCACGCATGAAGCTGGATAACTGGAGAAGGATGTCTTGTTCCTTTAGTCCATCTTCTCTTTGGTCAGCGCAAGCTGTGGGCTTCAGTATTGATAACAGCAAGGACTTTAATTTGTTTATGTAACAGAATTAAGCAAATACGGTATACATTATTTTGCTTAAAAAGCTAGACTAGTACAAATTCTACATGGCATATGTTCAGTGGATTAAGTACCAGTGAACATGTTTTATGTTGATAAAGTAGACATGCTTTCATGGAGATAATTTTTTTGCCAGGTTCCGTGTAACCTTTTTATAAGTGAGATAAAACATAAAATCAATAGATTTTAGTACACACGCCTGAAACTGCTTTAAGGTATCAAGTGTGAGGGGAAATTTTAATATTATCATTGTATTTGTTAGTGATACAACTGCTCCTAGAACTATGTTTTGATTTGGAGAAGCCTGTGGTTCTAGAAAGTTGCTGGGAGATTGAAGAGAGAACTGGGGGGAACAAGGCAAGTGACTTTTTAGAAGACTGGATAAGATAAGTTATGGTGAGAAATTCGAGGATATTCTGTCTCTCTTGGGTAACCGTGAGGGCGTGAAGAGGAGAGTTGATCACAGTATGTCAATATCATCACTTCAAGTGAACAGCCACATGAGCAAAAAGATTCAGAGCTTCCCTCTAATGGGCAGTGGATATGAAAAGAACCAGCTGTTGTAACCGAGCTTACGCACCCAGGGTAGAGTAAAGAAGAATTTTAAAGGCAATGCTGATTTGTTGGAACAGATTTCCTAGAATTGCGACAGACTGTACATAGATGGCAGTTCTTTAGCCAAGACTGGAAGTACTTAGTGCATGTCAGCAGTGTAGGTAACCATAGTAACAACTGAAATCAAGAAAAGTTCAACAGTCCTCTAAATGAGCTGTTACTCTATCTGTCTTACACAAACCCCTCCCCTCATCCCTGAATTTTAACATGTCCTGAAGTTATGCAAATTTGGGGGAATAGTTTCTAGGGCTGAGGGATAGACTTTGTCAAGTGCTTTCTGCATTTTATGGATAGGGACCAGTTGTTAGAGCATTTCTTCAGTGGGAGTGTAGAAAGCCTCTCAAAGAGGCGGAACCCAATGCATTTTAGGACAGTATTCATTAAATCCATCACCTCAAGACACAAAAGGTTCCACTTACTGGTATTTCATGGCCAGGTTGAACTCCAAAATACCACATACAGAGCTTGGGAAAGGACTTTTGAGATAAAACAACTCTTCTGCTGTTTTTTCTCTCCTCTCATGTAGGGTGAGGGCATCTTCCAAATAAAATTTAAAAATAGACATCACTTATTAATAAGTTCAAGAAAAGTAATTATAAAATTAGTTAGATTAATTATTTATGGGGTTCATCTCCTTCTCGTTATGCCTCTCCAATATATAAATATGGAAAAGAAGTCTCAGACATCTCTGAATTAGTTTATGTGGGCATAACTTTAGATAGAGTTAAGAAATCCTAAAGCATTAGCGCTGTGTACTCCAGTTTTGCCTTTGTGTTTTTTGTTTTCAACAAATTTATACAATTATATTTTCCATAGTTATTTTTGATTACCTCACCCTGTTATAGTGTCTAACATCTTCTAATTTTTTTTAGTTTATTTTGATTCACTAAAAACTAGGTAAACATACTGATGTGTTACTGTCATACAGCATTGCAGTTTAATGCTTTTGTATCCAAGTTCTTTATCTCTCATGCCTTAATTTGTGAATATCCTGAAATTACTTCCTGTGCCTGTAGTTAATCATTCCCTTCAAAGTTTGTTTTCTAAGCAGGTGCTTTACAAATTAATAATATATTGTTTAACTATGTGATTTATATCTTCCAAATTCCTGTATTTGCATTGTATTGTGTCATGTAAGTAATAAGGCCTAAATGCTCTTTCCATTACAGCTCAGCTTTAAAATTGGCTGTGACATTGCCTTCTTTTGGCTATCCACTGTGGAAACAAATCTGAACACAGACACACATTTAAAATCATCAGCTTTCAAGGAGGTTTTACATATTGACAGGTAGTAGCTGAAAAGCCAAAAGGAAAAGGCGAAATGTGTCTTGCATACATGCTGGATCTTCTGTCTGGGAAAGAAAAAGTCATTGAAGAGGGAAATCTCACTTTATAAACACATAAACAGTTCACCCTGCCAACTGTCAGAACATGACAGGGACTCCAGTTCTTCTAATTGTGATCCAGATGTGAATACCTTCAGAAGACATTTTTTCTGCCTCTTGCTCCCTCCCCACCTAGCAAAGTTTATCTTCAGTCAGGTCATCAACTCTGTAAAGGAAGACAGAAGTAGGAACAGAGACAAAACCAGAAAATCTGTTCTGTATTCTTCCTTTTTTTTTTTTTTTTTTTTTTTCCTGAGAGTGCTGTTCATGATTCTTTCTAACTGGAACAACACTAGCTTCAGTTTTGCCTCCTCTCTGTTTCCTTTGAGCATGCTTAATTAAATACTATTTTTCATGTACCTGGCAAAAGTCAATTTAGATGTTGCCATTGTAGACCAGTGCTCCTATTTGCTCTTGTATTATCATGATGATGCAGCACAAAACTATGAGGCAGCAGATCTTTTCTCACAGATCAGTGGTCAACACGCTGGAGGGAAGGCATGCCATCCAGAGGGTCCTGGACAAGCTTGAGAGGTGGGCCCAAGCAAACTTCATGAAGTTTAACAAGGCCAAATGCAAAGTCCTCTGCATCTGTGTTGGCAGTCCTAAGCACAAATACAGGATGAGCAGAGAGTGGATTGAGAGCAGACCTGAGGAGAAGGACTGGGGGATGTTGGTGAATGAGAAGCTCAACATGCTCCGGCAATGTGCCCTTGCAGCCCAGAAAGCCAACCACATCCTGGGTTGCACCAAAAGAAGTGCAGCCAGCAGGTCGAGGGAGGTGATTCTGCCCCTCTGCTCTGGTGAGACCCCACCTGGAGTACTGCGTCCAGCTCTGGGGCCTCCAGCATAAGAAGGACATGGACCTGTTTGAGCGAGTCCAGAGGAGGCCCACGAAGATGATCTGAGGGCTGGAGCACCTCTCCTATGAAGACAGGCTGAGTGTGGGGGTTGTTCAGCCTGGAGAAGAGAAGGCTCTGGGGAGACCTTATAGCGGCCTTCCAGTACTCAAAGGGGGCCTACAGGAGAGATGGGGAAGGGCTCTTTATCAGGGAGTGGAGCAATAGGAGGAGGGATAACAGTTTTAAACTGAAAGAGGGGAGATTCAGATTAGCTATCAGCAAGAAATTCTTTACTGTGAGGGTGGTGAGAGACTGGCACAGGTTGCCCAGAGAAGTTGTGGATGCCCCATCCCTGGAAGTGTTCAAGGCCAGGTTGGATGGGGCGTTGAGCAGCCTGGTCTAGTGGGAGTTGGAACTAGATCATCTTTAAGGTCCCTTCCAACCCAAGCCATTCTATGATTCTATGATTTATTATTGTTTTTTTCAGTTTGCTCATGACTAAAAGTACTTTAAAATCGCATTGGACATTTGACAATTACAGCAAATTACACGTACAAGTTACTTCAGCGAAATTATCCCTAGAAATACTAGGATGGATGTCACATTTGAGTTACTTATATGATATTTTCTAACTGGAGTTGTATTTTGTTTTGCTTTGTTTGTTGGTTGTGGGATTTTGTTTTTTTTGTTGTTGGGTTGTTGAGGTTTTTTTGTGTGTGTGGTTTTAACACAATTTTGTGCCCTCTAGTATGTTCTGAAGGAAATGATTCTTCTGTAGGTCAGCCTGCACAGTAAGCAGTACCCACACTAGCTTTAAAATTCAAACCTTTCATTAGACTACCTTTTCCACTGGCAGCTTCCCTTACATCCTGAAATCCTTCAGAAGACACTCTAGAACATGAAGCTCTCGCATAAAGTTGATTTTATGTTTTCCCAGTCTCGAGCTACTTAGTGCAAATAAAATTTTGTGCCAGTCAGACCAGATGTATCACAGCACTGTTAAAGCCCAGCCTGCTAATTACGAATGTTTTGCACTGTTTGTGTGATGCACAGATTTCTTGGAAATAGGTTTCCTTCAGCAGTATGTAGGTTTACAGTACAGTCAACAGAATGTTACAGAATAGCAATTATGGGAATAAGGAGAATGCACAAGCTATTGGAGTGAACGCTTTAATGCTGATACATTTTTTTCTGATAAAAGCAACTCAGATAAGAGCATATTCAAGTTATTGTAGCAATTAGTTTTTCTAAGATGTCTATCTATATGAAATGTTTCATGGTAGAAAAAAAAACCCGACTCTGTAGTAGAATAAAAAGTTTATTACATTTCTAGACTACATTATCCTTGTCAGCTAGATTAAAGCATTCTCCTAGTTGCTGTCCTATATTACCATAACAAGTGAGGAAATAATGTAGTGTTGTTACTCAGAGCAGCTTATAAATTTTGACATAAGTGTGAGAGAAATCACTTGAAATGTGAAGCAACGAAGAGGAATAATTAGGAACAGCAGAATGATCTCGGTAATGTGACAACAGTTTCTAAAGCACCCCACAGGATTGAAATCATCAGGTTTGCTTGACCTATATCTTTAATAATACAGCTCATTGCCCTTGTATTGAAGCTAGAGGGTAGGACAGAGTATGAGCTTTATCATGTTTTAGGAGAAATTGCAAAAAGTTTATTTATTAACACAGCACAAAATGGCCCATTTCTATGATTACCAAACAGGAAAGCAAGTTGGGCCACAGTTCACCACACAGAACACTTTATAGTCAGGCTTGGCTGGCAAAAAATATTATGTAACACTCAAATAAGATAAATGGCTGCATTGGCAGTGGAAATAACCTTCTGTTTAATTAGAAAATAAGAGCTATATGGGACAATAAAAATGGTTACTGCTGCCCTCAGTCACTGTTTAATAAATATGATAGTGCTGAAGATAATGCTAAGTGTTATTTATTTGTGCAATATCACGGGCTCAGTAATTGTTCATGTTCTTGATAGTTACCCTGCATGTAGAATGAGTCCATTTCACATTTTCTTTGTTTAATTCTTATAAAGGAAAGAGATTTTTTCTTAACTTTTAAACTGTTTTTAAAAGCCAAAGATGTGTGATCAAAGTTCATTCACTTCTCAGTGGTGCTGTAATCAAACTACTGGTTTTCTTAGCTTACCTTCAGGATTATTAAGCTTTGAAACTAATTGTTTCATGCTTTTCAGGCTGGATTGTCTATCTGCCTTGGATATGTTTCTACATATGTGAGAGGAGAGCATAATTCAAATTTTTAGCTGTTCATTTCATCACGGCTGTATTTATAATTAACATAGTTCTAAGGTCTGATTTTACCGTGGTTTTCTCTTCCTTTGGCTTCCTTTGGAGTTTTTAGCACTAAACATGTACAAATCAAGTCCTGCAGGGCACGGTGTGGAAGAGTGATGATTTCAGTGAAGGCTTCTCTCTAAAGGGAATAGTTTTCACCAGTAAATTGAGCATCAAATTGTGTTATGTGCATATGTATCAAAAGTTTCCTTTCTCTGTAGGGCTTGTTTATTAGATATGGACATTGTTGCTGGTTTCGTGTATTTAGGAACATACAGATATTTATCAAATGCTTGACAGAAAAGCAGGGCACGGGATGCGTTTCGCAATACACTTTTAACAGGCTTGGCATCCCAGCCCTATTGCTTTTGGTCCCATCTTTCTATTTTGAATCTACAGTAAGTACAGGGATTTGAAAAAGGATATCAAAGGCTTTGCTTGGTTTTATCCAAGGGGAAAATTCAGAAGATGTTTCATCAACAAGTTTTAACCCCTCCTTCCTCCACTACTCCCCCCCCCCTCCCCCCATGTAGACTGTATGTCAAGAGGCAAAACAAAACAAAACAAACCCCCTTTTCTTCACACAATTCACTTTAAGCTTCAAAATCCTCCAAAATCCCCAATCTCCCTTTGCAGTCTGGTTCCCACTCTCCAGCTTTCCTCATCTCCCTCTGAAAGAAAAAAGCTCTTCTTTAAGGGACTGATAGGTTGTAGAGCGATGCTTAGCAACAACATTCCTGTGCCTTAAGTAGCTGCAAGCCCCTAGCTGAACCCTTTGATGTGACTGTCAGGGCAGATTTATTTTGTTTTAGCACATTGTCTACTTGTCCAGATGTATCAGGAGATAAAAAGGAGTCATGTTTACACTCTTTTTGGGAGGGGGAGGGAGGGAGAAGATGTAATTAAATCGCATTTTTGATGAATCTCTGAGAGATCGAGGTGAAGAGCAGACGAATTTGCTTGAATATAGAGGGGAAACCCACTTGCCTGCCCTAACACCTGACACTGTAGAAAATGAAGTGTAAAGCCATACACAATGTGTTGATTTGGTTCCCCTGAAGCCTTTGCCTTTGTGTTTTCTCATGTGCTGGTAGTTCACGAGTGTCCAGAAAGGCCTATTAGAAAGTAGCGGTTGTGCACCAGGGACTCTTTCCTGTGTGTCTTATTTAATAGATTTATTTGTGAAGGTTGAAAATAACTGTGTTTTTCTCTAGAATGTTAATGTTATAGATCACATATCTCAGAACTTCTGGCTGTGGTAAGTGGCTGTCAGTCAAATACTTTAAAAAAAAATAGAAATAATTGAGCCTCAGTGATCTTGGATAAACAAATGTGCAGTGTAAGGCAGGCCTTGCTGAATTCTCCCAGAGAACAAATACCACAGATAAATCCATTTTTGTTTATTTGCTTTTAACTTGCACATTTAGCAACACCATTCTGAGCTCTATTAATAACCTGCGGTGTGCAGTGACAAGTCAGATTCCAGCATTCAGTATGCTGTGGGTATGCCAAGTGAATAAAATGCTAGTTTTAATCTGCTGTTACAAAAGTTACTCTATTTGCATTTTAAATAGGTTACACTACAGCACCCCCTTCTGCTGACTAAGTAGTGTGACAAGAGGTTTTAGCTGCAATTCAGTTTTATTCCCACATGACAGAATGAAGATGCCTTGAAAGTATTTTTAGCCTCCCCATTTCTTAATTCCCGTGCCTACTAAGCAAGGAGATCAGTGCAACTCAACAATAGCCATTAAACTACTGTTATCTTATAATTTTCAGGATCTAGCTTTCATTTTTGCAGCATCGTCCATACTTCTGAAAAAAATGTAAACCCTCTAATGTTGCAAACAATTATGCTTGGTCAGTGAAACTTATACGCAGCTCTGCAGTCCTCTGATTGTCATTGAAAGTGATTGCAAGTGATGATATTATGTTGCTGATTTAATTTATGGAACAGTCTCAGAGGTTCCTATCCAAAATAAAGCAATTTTCCTTGCTGATTCTGTCTTCGCTTTTGAAGACTCTGTGGACATCGGATTGGCGAAAACAAGTGTGGAAGTTCCGAGTTGTCTATGTTTCATAATACAGGTCTGTGAAAAGTAAGAAGTTACTGTATGGTATGTAATGTGCGTTTGAGTTCTGCATCTGTGTTTATATGTAGCTTGTATACTGTTGTTATGCCATAGCACAGCATAAATCTCGGCAATTACTCCGTTAGTCCTGTGTTTTGTAGTTGTGATATAATTGGTTGAAAAATATTGGAGGGAATGAGTGAAGGAAAAGTGGAATCTAATACATTATTAGTGTACTTCACGTAAGTGACTTACCTGTGTTTTGCGTCTTCTGTTGAAGTTGTAATATCTAAAAACTTACTATTGTTCTTTCACTCTTTCAGAGCTGTTGGTCAATGAATAAAATGCAATAAATGGCATGTTTGGACACTGGTGAGGTGGGAACTTAGGAAAAGGTTAGCATCTGCTAGCACCTAAAAGTTCATTTGTGGTTCGCTTTGTGAGACACTTTAAAGAACAGTTATCTATGACAACTCAAAATTCTCTAGCAACAGTTGCAGATTTTTCTGGTTTGGGGTGTGACAGGCTTATTTATGTTTTGTTTTCTTGCACTTTATTTTACTATCATGTAGGTGCATTGAATCTTGCGTGCAAGAAGGTAGCATGTGTGTTCCCAGAAGAAGAAGATAAAGATGCTGGTAAAGAAATGCAAGATAAAATGGATACTTCTTCCTTGGACTTACATTCCCAAACTCAGACCAGGAGACTTTAATTTTGGGGGTCTTTTGTCAGTTTCCTGATTTTCCTTAATACCAGTCTAAGAGAAGAAAAAGCATTCAAAAATCTATTTTAGGGATGACTGTGATTTAGCAACTTTGAATTTATTTTGTAGTGTGATTTTAAATGGATTTATTCTTATTTTAAAACCTAGCGTGAAGTTTTACAGTGAATAGATTTCTTGTTGTATTGTATTAATGGGTATTCCTTTCATTCACTGTTATGTTGCTAGAATGTTTAAGTGCTCCTTTAGGGACAGATCCTGTTATCTACAGTAATGAAAGATACTGAGCCACTTGAGCAGCAAGTATTAAATCATCAGAAATGAAAAATTAGAATCTGGTATATGATTAGGGAGAGGTAGTAATTGTCAAGTTACTCTTCTTCAACTCATTAAACCGAACTGAGTGAGCAGCAGAATCTCTTGCATCCTTCTGCTTTTAAATGTAAAATCTTTTTTTTTTAATCTTGTTTTTTTTTTAATTTTTTAAATCTTTTTTAAAAAAAGCAAGGCAAATACCATGCAATAAGAAGTCACTTTTTTTTCTACTGAGCTTGAAAAAATAGCGTTAGGCTAAAATTCTTCACTTTTGAGTGATAGAAATTGAAAAAGCATGGCCTTGGAAGTCAAAAAACCTAACGAGTGTTTTTGTATGCTATATGTTACAGTAGAACAAATCAATTCAGGCTCCTTAGATGCAGTCATTGCCTTGTGATTATATTTGTGTAAAGTCTTGGAGCCTTTGATCAAAGAAAGGCATTTGTGACTAGGTCTAATCCAAGCTCTTTAAGGTGTTTAACTTGCACGGGGGAGGAAGAGCTTGATAACAGCTGGGATTTAAATTTAGTTTTGCTGAACTTTTGTTTTGAAAGGATTTCTATTATACACTGCTTCCTTTTCCATACAGAAGATGGATCATTGAGTAAACCTAAAAGGGAAAGAGGATATGGGAGGAAATGGGTGGGGACTTGGAATTAATCTTCTGAAGAAAAATGTTTGATCAGCGGGTAGGAGAGGATGAAAACCTCTGATGTTGACAGCAGGCAACTTTCTGACTAGTGTGTGATTGACAACTTTGATGCTCCAGTGGGGAGCGAGTGTCCAGCCGTGCTCAGGCATCCTCTGTCTGTGGGTGGTAGTGTTAATAATGTGGCAACTGGAAAGATTAATTGTGGACAAGCAGCAGGATTACGAGGAGGGCTTCACAAGTCTAAAAGGAACAGTGGTAGGAAGGCCTCTGATCTGTCAGCCCAAAAGGAAATTAGTTAGGGCAGGCTGGAGCAGGCTTAAAAAAGAGGGGGAAGGGAGAGGGGGAAGATGGAGTAATGGGAGAAGGGAAGCATTTAGGATATTAAAGGAAAATGAAGAGGATATTGAAAAAGGTCATAAGGGAAGGGGCCGATGTTCTTGAAAGACCTTAATACGCTACATCCTCTTACAGTACATGCAGAGTTCAGCTTGTTTTGCAGGGAAATGCAAAGTGACTTTTGTAGTGCTTAGAGCTGCTACATTAGGTAAAACCTGTTACTTGTTTTCAAAATGAACCTGAGAATAAAGTCAAATTAAGAATTTTCAAAGATGTCTAATTTCAAAATACATAGGAGGGAGTTTACGTAAGAGGTTTCTGCAAATTACCAGCTGCTGTGTGTTTTACTTCCCACCCTTTTTGGTAGAAGTAGGGATTTTGCCAATAAATTCTGTGTTACCATTAAAGAGGCCATTCATCATGCTTACTAATGTTATTAATCAAGATACACCACAGTACTCTTAAAATGAGATCATTTTGATAAATCATGTATGACATGAAAAGACTTTATTCCTTTTAAGTGCAATTTAGACTGTAATTTTTTTCCTCATTTATGATTCATGGGAGAAACATGGATAAAATTCCCTTGCACATTTACACCTTATCTTCAGTAATAATTCAAAACTGCTCTTAGATGAAAATTCAAGGTCTGATTCACCAAAGCTGAATGCCAGCTCATTATTTTCTGGCATTCACTAGTCCAAAAATAATGTCCATACATTAGGTGCTTTTCACAATAGTTGAATTTGGCTGCGCACCAGACATATCGATTACACTCAATTAAGCCTAAATGTGTAAGAATTATCTGATGTTCATTTACATTTTTGATCCAGTTGCACCCTGCTTTCAACCTTGCAGTTTAACATTAAGTGAAAACCAAACGGTAAAGTAAATTCAAGTGAGAAATTATAATCTCTCTTATATGAGAATAAGGGAAATATATACTGAAATGCTTTGAATCTTCTTCAGCTTCACTACTTCTGTTAAATAAGCAAAATTCTCTTGCCTTCTCTTGTTAAAGGTTATTGGAATTGGAAGGCCAACCAAAATAGAAGATCACTGTTCTCCTTGTCGTCCTAGTACTACAATAATTTGGCCGACTCTATTAATAGCATCACATATGAAAACAGGCTGCTAAAATGTCCAGAATGAGTATTTGCTAAGTTCAAAGTCACGCTCTTGATTATAGCTGAAACACGTGTGTTATTTATTAAATTTAAAAATGTCATAAATGGGTTGCCGCATTTTTTGCTAACATAGGTATAAATATTAGATAATTTTTTGTTTATTCTTGTGTTTAGAAATATGCAAAGGAAATGTCTAGTAGACAGATTTAATTTGGAAAGCAGAGTAATTTAAATTTTACTGTTTGTCAAACCATGATTCAAAGAAGATTGGCTTATCTGAATTACGGTCCCCCCCTTTACTTCTTTCAGCAGCTGAAAGCATTTGAAGGAACGTGTGCAGTTGCCAAAAATAGCAGACCGTTTGTATTTTTGAACCACTGGTCTCTACAAATTTGTTCTGATGCAGCACATGCACAGTATATCCTGATACTATGCAGTATGCTCCCTTACTAGTACCATCCATATTAGCGGTTTTATTCCTTGAAAAGTGGAGTTTGGGGATTAAACAAGTGAAAATTTTCTTTAGTCTAATTAGATTTCCAGACTTTTAAGAGCCAGTGGCTAGCGTGTGGCTGACTTAATTTTCTTCTAAATGTTACAAAGCGTTGTTATTGTTTTTTCTTTTTTCCTTTCACGCTTTACTTGGTGTTTGCATGTGAGAAAAATATTTTTCATTTCCACATCATACTAAGAGCTATGCATCCCAGACTTAGAATGGTCAGACTCCTGATGATTTTTGGAAACATTATTATTATGAGTATTAGATTAGTAGGCAAAAGAAGCATAAAGCCAAAAAAATCCCTTGTCCTACCAATACCTGCCCTTATGTTTCTTTCTTCTCTCATGAATTCTCTTTATTATTAATAATAAGAAAAAAAAAATTGGGAAAAAGACTCCCTATATTTCCCTAGGAAATTCTTTCTAATTAGATAATTTTATAGAGATAAATTAAAATAGCATATTAGTTCAGAGTAATCAGATTGTGTTTGTCCTCTTTTTTAGGACTGGTCAAATTAATACTTCTAATTTTCTTAAAAATGACTGCTGATGAAAGTAAGTCGTTCAGATCTTTGTGACATTCAGCAAAATATGAGAAGCACAGTTTAAGGCATGAGACTGAGACAAAAATGGGTGATACCCTTTTCATTCCTTTCCGCCTTCCATCAAAATTCATCTGCTATGTTCTTCTGCTTTTCAGTACTGTGTTCAAACATCTAAAACCAGATTTGAAAACAACTCACTGTTTTTATGCTGGGTTAGGCGATCATCTCAGTCAGTCTACAGAGATCAGGCAAGTTGTGATAACACCACACGTTTGGTTCCCCCTCTTCCGCTTAACTAAAGTGACTCCAATTTATGCTGGAGGTTTAGTAAAGGCAACCGCCAACCCGTAGTTAACTATGCTTGGCTGTGGAGCAAGGGAATTGGGTAATCCCATTTCATCGAGGAAAACTGTCTCTCCACATGAGCGTGCCATGCCACCTGTTGGTTTTCCGGAACATAACACTATATTGGGACCGGTCACAAACTCAGGCTGGCCCATCTGAGACCTCTCGCCTAGTTCAGAGGAGAAGAAAGTAAGACTTTTTGTAGCCTGCCATATGTGGTGGTCCTGTCAGGTCCTGCTTTTGTATACTTTCCAGTCTCTTTCTTTATCCATTCTTTCACACTTTATCCCTTTCTTTCAATGTCTGCCTGCTCCATGATTTCATAGAAAAGCAAATTGTAAATGAAGCGGTTCTTCCCTAACCATTCCCTAGCATGGAATTGTTAAAGACTTGGTGTATTGGTGCTTCCTGTAATATTTTCTGCTATCACAGGTCTCTCAAAGACCTCACAGTGAAATCAAAGTCCCGTTGTTCTTGGTGTTCTGCAAGCTCATGGGAAGAAACAGTCCCTCTAAAGTAGTGTTTTGATACTCTCTGCAAGCATGTTGTAAATTCAACCGAAAATGAATACACTTAAATCTTTTTCTGTTATTACGCAGACTATGTTCCTCTTCGCAATGTTATACATGATTTTTATATGTATATTTAATTTGTAAAAAAATAATTTCTAGTTAGTTATGTCTAAAGTTTCGGGGGAAAAAATCTTGAGGAGGAGTTCTGTGGAAAGTTTCTGTACATTTTATCACAAATGTGAACAGATCATGATGGTCCAATATACTCATGGGTTAAGACATGTGAGTTGCTGCCGTCAGTGTTACAAAGGGGTTGAATCGACACATTGCTGACGTATGGGTACGCAGATGTTTAGGCAAGTTTTCAAAATATATATGAATTATTGATTACTGTTGCCATTGTGTCTCTTGGGGAAGATATGTGTGCCCAAGAGATCCTGAATGAGTCCTTAGCCTAAGTAAATGTTTATGCAGAGATTTCTTAAAATTATAATAGGCCATGTATCTGTTAAAGTATGATTAATTTTAAGCATTGAGTGCATCTGAGACAGAATAAGCTTATCAGGAAACTATTACTGTTTGTTTACATAAAAGGAAAAGTTTTTCAAAAGCAAGTATGAGCTGATCCTTTAAGTTGGAACTATACCACAGATTGTCCCATTAATCATATACCTTTCTGGAGAAATGTTTTTGTCAGTTTAAAAAATGGATAATGCAGTGATTTCCTTCATTCTTAATTGTAGTTTCCCTGTGGATATATTAAAAATCTTTTGAAATAAATCATACTTTCTTGCTAAATCCAAGTTTTGTATCTGATAATGTGATATGTACCATTGGGCTCATTGCTGCAATGTCACAATATTGTTTTCCATTTTTATTTGAACGTAAATCACTAAATGAGAAGCAATGAGCTTTCAAATTGCTGAGGTCATTTCTCTGTGACCTTACTAGATGACTTTGACAAGTGTTAAAACTGTGATGAATGAAAATAAACAACAGTATCGCAGAACACAAGAATTCTTGATAATTGTGGGTCAGACTTAGAGAGTGAGTATCGTGCTGTCCCCCAGAAATTTTCCTCTTTATCAGTTCCCTGAAAACAAATGAGTCACACTCTGAAATGCTGGAGATTGGAGATATTCCCATACTAGATGAGAAACATGTTGCAAAGGAGAAATCCCAAACACTTAAAATCTTTCTAATCTATTGAACCCTTGTGTTGTGGTTTAGCCCCAGCTGGGAGCTAGGACCATGCAGCCTCTCGCTCACTGCCCCCAGTTAGGATGGGGGAGAGAGTTGGAAGAGTAAGAGCGAGAAAAAAACTCATGAGTTGAGATAAAGACAGTTTAATAGGTAAAGCAAACACCGCACAGGCCAGCAAAGCAAAAAAAGAAATTCATTCAGTGCTTCCCATTGGCTGGCAGGTGTTCAGCCACCTCCAGGAAAGCAGGGCTCCGTCACGCATAAAGGCTACTTGGGAAGACAAACACCATCACTCTGAACATCATCCCCTTCCTCCTTCTTCCCCCAGCTTTATATACTGATGTATACAAAACTTACATAGCCCCTTTGGTCAGTTGTGGTTCAGCTGTCCTGGCTGTGTCTCCTCCCAACTTCTTGTGCTCTCCCAGCCTGCCTGCTGGCGGGGGTGAATATGAGGAGCTGAAAAGGCCTTGACTTCTTAACAGTAATGAAAACCACCAGTGTGCTATCAGAAGTATTTCTCATCCCAAATCCAAAACATAGCATTATACCCGCTGCTAGTAAAAACATTAACTCTATCCCAACTGAAATCACAACACCTTGTCAGGACAGGCCAACATGCTGCTGTTCTTCCTGCATTGAAAATTTGTCAGGTATAATACATTAGTGGCTACTACAGTTATGGTATACAGGACATGTACAGGTGTGTAAAGGTTTTGTGGCATGCCTTAGAAATAAGGGTAAATATTAGTCCAGAAATTCTGGGATGCAACTACTGGCTGTGTGACACAAATAGGAGAACGTCAACTATCAAGGAGTATTAATGATATTCCATTATAGCCAATGTAGCCTATTAGCCACATCTTACTCATCAACAGAAAGTAAAATTTCCTAAACAATAACCATTGTTTTATTTAAAATTATTCAAAGTTTAGGTTTTGGAGGGGTTTTTTGATTTATTTTTGTGTGTGTGTGTGTTTCGTTGGTTGGTTGATGTTTGTTTCTTTTCCGACTGCAGCTTCTACAGCATCTGTAATTTTGATGAACGTTGTTTGAAAATCTGGTACTCTTTTACAATGTCGCTTTAGTATCAAGTACAACAATTCTTAGCTTGGACAAAACTTACAGGTTAATACAAAGACAGAGATACCTCAATTTAGCAAATGTTTGTTATGGGCATAACTTAGGCTGTGAGTAGTCTAACTTTATTGGCCTTGTAACTTTTATATGTTGTACTATGACGTACTGCAAAACTTGGATGACTTTAACGCTTGCAAGAATACAAGCTTCTCCTGTAATAACACTGGTAGAATTTCTTTACTGAGCTGTTTAGTGACCTGTTCCTATCAAACTGAGGCTACCACCCATTTTAAACAGCTTTCCTTGAAGCTATTTGTGGTTGTAGTTACTTTCCACTGCAACAAGAACTTCTGATGCGTATGTCACCAATACTTGAAGACATAACTGTCACGTGTCAATGCTGTCACTGTCAAAATATTCCTGTGAATATTAAGAGTAATACAATCTATACAAATCTCTTTGGAAAACAGCTTAGGGCCAAATATCAGTATGTGGTAGGGAAAACAAATAGTTGTCTTTCTGCTGGTGCGTGGGCTTACTCAGAAAAGCGATTCATAACTCCAGACAGTGTTTGTGCAAAACAATCCTAACCCTGGATGATACTCCATAGAATTAAAGTTGCTCTAGCTGAATGCTTAGCTCAAAGGTAATGAAAACTGTTCTATATTTGACAGGGAATTATATACTGTACATAAAATAACAGCAAAACACCAATAAACAAACCCTCCTTTTCTTGCTTTTCCTAAAATTGGAAATAAAGCTAAATTGCCCCTTCACTCCAATATCCTTTTTAGAAGCTCTTGAATTTTGCTCGCTCAGTGGTATATTGCTGAAAAGGCAAAGTCTCTTCCAGTAATTTTAGGAAAAGCTATCATCAAGCTGTCAACAGTCTAAATTGAGATTAAAAGTACCAAAGAGAAACCTTCACTATTATCAGAGTCCCAAATAAGTGCACTTGAATAGGCAGATAACATCTAGAGTGTACAGTATGAGACCACTTATTCCTCCAGCTTTTGGAGTGATTTACAGGGATGAAGTCTTATGTTAAATAGTTAGTGACATTTTTCTTCTTGTCTTAGCCAGAACAACTCGGCCCAAAGGAAACAGATAGTTGTGAACAGGTGCCTCTTCTTGGAATTCATTTCAGATGTCACATAGCTGGGTGTTAGGGGCATCTGTATCATCCTCTGAGATGTTATGTGCCCTCAGCTCATATTGGTCATCAGAGGGAAGATTTCCAGTACTTCATAGTCAAGGGTAGACTGAGCTGCGTGTTTACAGTTCACTAAAATGAAACTATTATTCACTCTGTCTGAAGGTGAGAGTAGTGTCTATGGCATTACCTCTCTGAAAAGGGTATGTTATCACTGGTGAGTCAGCAGAAGCAGCATTTTCTACGTTTTTATTCGTATCTGATAAGTAGCATCTTTGCTATTTAGGTAAACCTGTCTCTATTAAGATGTTTGTTTTGATGCATGATGCATCTTCATGTTATGACCTGATTTTTGCTAGAGATAAAAATGGTCTGACATAGAAATTGACAGCTGGTCTCCAAAAGCAAAAGCTTAGTATACTAATCTACTGAGTCACTCACTTCTTAACATTTTAATATATTATCACCTAGGAGTCCAACAGCTATGACAAAGAAGTTAAAGCCTTTAACGACCTATAACCACGATTAATTTTCCTTATTGTGGATTTCTGATTGTTGTTCTCAGGTTTAGTCTGGCAATTAAGATTTGAATTAGTATTTAAGCTTTTTCTTCTCTCAAACCATTTTAACCCTATTTAACACTTTTATCTTAATCAGCCGTGGTAAATCTGGTTTTGAATTCATTTCAATTAAAAAAAATACATAAGTTTTGAGGATATGATTAATTACAAAATAAGAAGTAAGATTGAGGTGGATTCCTTTGATTGACTATTGCAACTTATAAAACTGCATTGAGGAATAACCTGCATAAAAGATAGCCATTATTTTCTCAAGACTCCCTTCAGTAAATTATCATGAGATTCAAGAAATAGTTTGGCTTTTTTATTTCTTCTCCTTATTTTCCTTATCTTTTCTATTAGAAATTATCATGTAACTTTTAGTAAAAACTCTCCTTTGTGTCTTCTATTAAAATCCAGCATCTTTTTATGTATGTTGCAATGGGTAGATTGTAAACACTCCAGAGCAAACTCTATCTGAAACTGGACGTATAACTACCATGATATCAATCCATGTAACTTAAAATGAATTTTAAAAACTGTGATGATGGTTCATATTCACCAACACAATCCTTTATTTTCATATCTCCTCCTAACAATGCAACACTGCTGCTCTGTAACTAAAAAGCAAGATGGCAAATGTGGCTTGTCTTGGCTTTATATTGCTCTTTCCTTCAGAGGAAACATCCAACTGGTTGAAGATTACTTTATTGCAAACTATCGCTCCACAAGCTAATCTTTTTAAATTGGAATCATAGGATCTTGAAATTTTTATTATGGAGAAAGATTTGGGTTTCTTCTCTTCTCCCTTAACTTTTTGCTTTTAAGGATTCTGAACAAATCTTCTTGGTACTTACTTCTTTAAACGTATTAGACTTCTGGTGTGGGCTTATTATTAACAATTCTATATACTTGCCCACTTTGTTGTATTACAGGTACTACAGTTTTTAAGAGATTCCTTCATTTAGCTCACAGGAGAGTGGAATGGCTGAATCAGTTCTTTTTTTCTTAGTTTTGAAAAGTACAGTATCTTATCCTAGCTTTCTATTCTCTGTCTGCTTTCTTACATGTGAACTCAATCATAACTTCCTTCAGGTAAATATTAATCTGTTTCACCAAGAAGAACATTTTTAACATTGCCTAAAGATTTCCTGATAAAGATGGTAGTTTTTTGAAGCTGTGAGCTGTATGAAAATATTCTTTTAGTAATGATACCTAATATTGTTGTGTAAACTTTGGTGAGTACAGGTACCTTGAAGGATTGCAGGCAGCCTTAAGAAAAACAAATTAATCCTCCATGGCTGGTGACTCTCTGCACCTGTAACCACATCACAGAACTCATCTAGCAGGTGCATCCTCTTTGCATAATCATTGCCTTTCACTCAGAGTACTGATAATATTTGTTTTATCACACAGGCCTCCAGTGACGCTGCCTCCACCTCTCCAGAGGTGCACTATACACCTCTGCCTTCAGGATCCAGAGACCTCACCAATCACAGAGGTATGAACTAAACTTTTATTGGTATGAACTGCTGCAAGGCGGTAAGCTTTGCTGCGAGGCCTTCTCTCTATCAGTTACTGCTGCATTGGCACTTTGCAGAGAACACTGTGCCTTTCAAGCACTACCTGAGAAAACCATACCGTCAAGACGACAGATTTTAACTCATATTGAATTGGATTTAAAGGTAGTCTACTGGGAAAGCAAATAAATCTATGAATAATAACAATGAATGATATTTTGTGTGTGTGTGAGAAAAATGTAAAGAGATTAAAGAACTTAAATATTGCAAAGTAGATAATTACATACAGCATTGGTAACTTCAAGAGAATTTGTAAACTTTCTAATATATGTAAAGAGAGAGCTTTTTGTTAGTTTAAGCAATTTAGGGCTGTAATTTTGAAATGTTAACACATTTTCATTGCAATAAAAGGGATTCTTCTCTGTTTTTCAACATTAAAGGTGGATCAGCATTCAATTTCCTTTTTCACCAATCCTTAGAACTTAAAAAGCACCTTGGGCAAATTCTCAAATTCCTTCTGCATAGCTATAGAGCAAAAAGTTCAGGGAACAGGTGAAAAACTGAAGCGGTCAGGAAGGGTGCATTCCACGCTGTTTCACCTTTGTTCTAAAAAGAAGAAATTTAAAAAGCTTTGCAGCTTAAAACCAGAGCAACAATATTCTAATTTATTTCCCACATTACGCATTGATTCCATGTTGATCATATAAACCGTTTGTGTAGAGGCAAGTTTTGTACAGGATACCAGAATCAAAGTCAGTCTTACATTTATGAATTGATAGTAACTTAGTTGTAGTATGTGTTCAAATTCTGCAGCACTGCATAAGATTGAGGCAGAGTTAGTAGAATGCCTTATTACTTGAAACCTGAAAGAATCAGGCAGGCAATGCAACTGAACAAGGATCTGTGATTCAGGTGGGAAGGATGAGGAAATCAAGTGATTGGACTTTAATTCATTGCAGCCTGTATCACTGGTGTGCTAGGGATAAAGATGAGTGTGAAGCTACATCCTGGTCTTGGTGTAAATTGATGTAGTGTACTGGAAATCAGATGTCCTGAAAGTGCTGTATTGCATTGTGACACTGAGCTCATGTAGTAACTGGTACATTTTAAAGAAGAAGGATCAAACCAAAATCCTGGACTTGAGCGCACACCTAGTCTTCAGAGATTAAACCCCCAGAAATTAAAATAACTGCAATCCCCACCGCCCTCCCAGTTCCCAAGATATGTGTTGTGGCTTTGATTTTCAGGTAAGCGTATTTGCTTTGAGGTTGGATTTCTGGTGTTGGATTGAATGGCTAGGGTCTAGTAAGACAATAAGTAGAATGACAGAATGTTGTGAATGCCTAAGTTCTATAAAAATACATAAAAAGTACCGTTAAAAGCCAGGTATCCTCAGACCTGTTTGTTTAGATGATAGTGAATTAAAAGTGTGGCTTTGTGGCTGATTTTGGAATCTGACTTGGCGAAAGAAATGCCAGTAGCATTAAGCTTCAACAGTTGTGTGCCTGCATTATTGGTTGACTTCTCATGCAAGAAGCAATTGTGTGGCTCTAGTAGGTGCTGCAGACATGTCCATACGGGTGTCCGTTCACAGCTGGAGCTCACCAGGTTCTAAGTACCACTGGCTTGCTGGGGTTTGACAATGCCTGCTCCCTTACTATGAAAGGGGAAAATTGTATTCCCCAAATTATCAACTTTTTACCCTTAGTTGTTCACATAATTCTTTATTACTTCTGTCTTTACTGTTCCCAGAAATATTCTGCTTTGCATGCGAAACGTGTGCTGAAAATTTCCTTGATGACTAAGCACAGTTATAAATAAAGTATATGGAGAAGAGAGTGTCATCCAAAAAAGGGTAAAATTGGCCCTAAAAGAGACATTGTTAGCATGATTCAATAACTTTTTATATATATATGTATATATAATATTCACAAGGAAATAATTAAGAAAGCATTCCAAAATTCCAGGTGTTGTAAATAAAGCTTGGAATAACCTGCTGGCAGGGCCCAGTCACTCAATCAACTTCTTCTGTACAAAGAAAAATCTCTTAAGTTCACAAGCCCATAAAAGATTAATTGGAGTGAATAGAAAAATCTCCAAGAAAAGAATGAAATACTTAACCGTGCTATTTTAGGTTCTGAATATCTTCAATTTCTTTCTTGACTGAATGCTTTTAGCGTTGTAAAAAAATGATTGAATCAGCTGTTGCATATGTAAATATTGGCAGTTTTCAGTGCAAACTGGAAAGAGAGATGCTGTAAGTTTGTGAGTGCTCTTATTTGTCCCTGGAGAAACTTGCTTACCAGAATCTGAAAGTCTGGCGAATGCTTGGGTACAGCTGTAAATTGATTCTTGGGGGGCTGGGAGGGGGACCAGGAGCAAGCCGAATGTATTCGAGACTACAGTTTTGCTTGGACGTCTCTCACTCTATTTAGCTATGAATTTTGCAGGGACAGCAAAAGTATATAATTCTGCATGTGTTGCACCATGCATCGTATAGCTTTCATGGTCATGCATACAGTATATTGTTTCCAGACAGGATCTGGTCTTTTGGGTTGACTCCATATTTTGTACAGACAATAGTCATGAATTGTAAAAGTCTCTCTTTCGCTTTCAGAGCCCACAGAAACAGCATATGACAGTGTGGCATCAGTGTGGAATGATATGCAATAATCACTGTAAATATTATATCAAGTGTTATGATGCTTGAGTATATAAGTACATGAAGGGAGCAATAAATATTGGATACACATTTTTAAGCTTTAGAAAATTTCTGCCCATTTTGGGAAAGTTGTTTTCCCTTAAATGACTTTGTTGCTTAGACACACTTTTCTAAGTTGAGCCTCTACTTGGTCCCACTGTTCATATTTTTTAGCAGAAAATGTATTGCACTTCTATGCAGGTTTTGGGCACCTGACAACAATATGACTTGATTCTTTATGAGATCTAATTGCTGTCCCATCAGGCAAGCCTTCCAAAGTGGTAATTTTATAGCTAGCTTTATTTTTGTTTTGATTCCAAAACAATGATCTCAAACTCCTAAGGGTCTTTCCTTGGTCTTTGTTAAACTAGCATTTTGTATTTCATTTTATAATGGTTTTAGACACCAGTGATTTACTTATGTGAAATTTGTACAATATTTTTACCCAGATAAAACAAATCAGTTTAAAGACATGTCCTCCTGTCATAAAACGCGATTCATTTATTTATAAATTCCATTGCTTGTATTGTCTAATTTTCATATTTTCTGATGAAACAACTAAAATGTGCCCCACATTTCTTTCTGTTTGCCCAGATCTTTAAGAAAAAAAGAATCAACACAATTACTTATTGTTGGTTTTTAATAGAAATGGCCATGCTTCCAATACACAAAAGTAATGAATTGCAGTGCACTTTATCAGAAACTTGCTCAAAAATTTTTGTTATTTATTTTTTTTAGTGCTTTGTATGTATGGCCCAGGTAACCTTCTGTTCCGTATCAACAATTTATTAACTGTGTACATAGAAAATTTTAAAATAGAGCATTCAAGTCTTAACATAGTTGAAATTGATGGAAAAGGAAACTTTAACATTGTAATAATGTAATTTAAAGGATAATTTGCTTGATATGTGTAAAAAGGCTCCCTACTCTCCACCCCCCTCATGTTGTATATTCGTTTTTCATAATGGTATCTTTGGTAAAGAAGTTCTTTTGTTACGTATAAGCTTTCAAACTCAAATTGCCTTCTAATAAGAACAATGCTTTCCAGTTGGTGGGGAAAATAGTAATTTATCATTCTATCTCTTGAGAAGCAATATTACTAAATCAGGAATATCTTGAAAATCTGGTTATCCTATATATGTAAAAAAACCCGTGTTCGATCCCCTTTGTATAAACAGATACTTTATAACATTGCCTATTACCTGATTTACTTGAAAACCTATTCATTTGCCAAAGCCATTTTGTTTCCAGTAACATTTTACAAATGACTCCTTTTCTCGCGCTCTTGTTTCTGGGAACAACCAGTGGTAAGTCTGTCCCATAGCTTACTGGTAAAAGGAAGAAGAAGCAGTTTCCATTAAAAACTAAGGCTGTATTTATGTAAGTAGTTTTTAGAGCCTTAGCTTGGATTTATGCCAAGGTTTAATAGTTCCAATCTATTCTGGCTTGTAAGAACTTCCTGAACAAATCCACTGTCCTGTTTTGGTGTCTATTCGGTTAATTATCCAACTGTTCTGATATGCACAGACATTACAATTTCTTAATTTATATTTGAATGATGAGTGCCCAAATGACAAATTGTTATTTATTCTAGCAATATGTTTGAGTTAACTGACAGACACATTTTTCTTATGTTTTTGAAATGGCCTAATCTGAGTTTGAAAGTCATAAACTACATTCAGAAGCAATGCCCAGAAATCCAGGGACAGAATATTTTTAAGCTTCCTATTAACCCTCTGAAGGTCATTTTATAAAGTGTTTTTGAATAAAGGAAAGGAGAGGTTCCTTCTGCTCTCAGTTTTTCTTTTTGTCTAACAGGGGTGTGTTGAAGATTTATTTTGGAATTAAGTTCTTTCCAAACTTTCACATTCCTAAGCAAGCAAAAGCATGTAGGCATATGATCTGGTAGAGAGACATCTGAACTTGATCTGTCTGTTTTTTTTTTTTCCTGTGATCATTATACTCTGCTATTGTACTCAGAATGTTTGGCATATTAAATTTTCAGTAATGACTGGTATGACTATACAGAATACATTCTGACTGATTTTTAGGGTGTACTGTACGTGAAAACCAGCTACTAGCTTTGTAGGAAATGAGATATGCTCTAGGTCAAGACAGATGTGTACTTTAGGATGCACAGCAAGCATTTAGCCATCCAGTTGTGCTGGAATTTACAATCCAATAGATGTCAAAGGAGATCTACTACGTTCAAAATTTGGTATTGAAGGAAAAAGGTGGAATTTTTGGAGAGCCAGAGGGAGTAATATAATTGATGTGATACGTGAAAGACCCAAACTATCCTCCAGGGATTTACCTGTTCTACCTCAATTTGCTCAGCCTGCTCACACTTTAGAAATACATATTCTCAGGTTGATCTGGAACTAACAATGTCTATCAATCCTTCAAGAATTGAGTCTAGAGTTTTAAGATAATACTTTACACTTTCTGAAGTGAAATTATAAAATCGACACGCACCTCTTATTATAATAAATGTTAATACGCGAAGTTCTCCTTTTTGAAGGCTTTCAACTCAATACACATGCACTCTGAAAAGCCATGCTGTCTTTAAATCACAGACGTAAAAAGGAAAGGAAATCGGTTTGCATAAAATCTTATTTCCAGAAAGATAATTATCCTGTTTATATTATCATTGCAGTCTTCTCTGTTGTTGTTATTGACACAGTTGTTAGGTACTCATTGTGTTTTCAAGCCAGAGGCTTATTTAGAGTTTGAAATTGATTGCTGGGAAAGTCACAAAGCAATTTATGTAGCAACTTATCATAATTAGTTAGTTTTCTTAATGTGAACTGCACTTTATGCTTATCAATTGATTTTTCTATATATCTGCGTAAAGCAGCTCATTGTATGGTATCCAAACAGAGAATAATAATAATAATAATAAACCCTGTGGGTAGTACTTTGGCATTGAGTTAATTACAGAATTTTAAACGGTTTTTAACAAAAGTTGTCTATATATGTATGTAAAAAGTATTTGCTTTAACTTGTTTAATAACTAAGGATGAATAAGAGAACTGCAAGCAAATGCAATATATGGAAGTTCTGTGTTGGGCAGAGATGCTGTGAATAGCGAGAAATCTTCTTTGTCGATTTACATGAGGAGTCCTTTGAAAATACAATAGCTTTTAAGCTGCATGATGTTATGATGAGTGATAGACTGCATACCTCTCAGGCCAGGCTCTTCTGACGATGAGATGAATAACCTTAAAACAAACAAACAAAAAAAGTTCACAGTAGCATGGAACAGACAAGATCATATTTTCCAGGGGCAGAAACACTCAAAAATAAGCTGTGACATTTCCTATTAATGCCAGGAAATATGTCCCAACAGTGAGTTTTGCTGTGCTCATGACTTAGCCTCAGGGGGAGTGGGTGGAAATTCTCTCGTTTTGGCACTGTGGGAGAAGACTAAAATAAGGAGGCTGTTATGAAAAGAAAAAATAATCTCATTTGGTTTGCCTGTATGAAATGGCAAATTGGTTCTAGTGCCTTTCTTCATTTTTCAGTTTGGGAAATGGACAATAATGGAAGCGTGAGAGACACGGGAGAAGCATGGAAAGCAAAGCGATGGTAAAGATGAGTGCCAATGTGAGAAAAGACTTGGTTAAGAAAAGATTTTGTTTGCCTGTCTTAGTTAGTTTCTCTTAGTTAAAGGGATTTGAAAATCTGTCAGAGGTGTATTGGAGTCCATGCAGTCTGGAGGTGTGAGAAGTTAGTGTCAGATGTCGAAAGAACTCTGTTGTGAGCTGTTTCTGATGCAGTTGAGAGACAGGCAGGCCAGGCCTTTCTCATGGCCCCTGCTTGTGCCCATAGACCTGCCAAACCTTACACTTGGAGGTGAGAAGAAGGGTACTGACCCATGTCTGTTTCTTCAGTGGTGCAGCTAATTTCATACCTCTAACTAAATTTGTCCCGTCTAAGCTGGACTCTAGTTTACTATCTCTTCTGCTATGGTTGCTTTGTAAGAACTTCCTGAACAAATCCACTGTTCTGTTTTGGTGTCTATTCAGTTAATTATCTAACTGTTCTGATATGCACAGACATTACATTTTCTCAATTTATATTTGAGGTTGAATAGGTTAGAAGGGATGAGTGAAACCATGTAGGTGGGGAGAAATGCTAGAAGGCATGTTTCCTTAGAGAGGCTTACTGCCGTGAAATGCTTTCATCTTATAACTGAAGCCCACCTGTGTTGATATTTGCCCCAATGCATGAGATATCTGTTGCAGTTGTGTGAATTGACGCACAGTCAAAAATGTTGCCTTTTGAAGGAATTGAGAGGTCCGGTATGTATACGTGTGATCCATTCATCTCTCAGCCATGGAGTGGTTTATCGCTGGGCAGTAATGAAAGAGCAGATTAGGAGGGTGTCACGTAGTACCTCTCCTGAGCCCTAATCTATTTGTTTACTGGGATAGAACCACTACCAATAGCTGTGGGCTTTTGTGGACCAATTTACCTCAATTGCTCTGTAGTGCCAGCGCCTGCGTGTTTCTCTATAAAGCACAAAGACTTTCTTGAATGTGGAATAAATTGTGGTTGGATTGGAGTGTGACCTTGACTAATATGGTTCAAGAAATACCTTTTCTGGGTCATTGGATTCATGTTCTTGTCACTTACAGGGTCAACAATTCCTTGTCTGTGTATACAAGGAATGTTGGATTTGAATCAGGATACTGTAGATTATTAAAATGTAAGCATGAAAATGTACTGTTACGCGTATGTTGCAATGATGAGAGGAACTAGTCATGCGAAACTAGGATGGGGTGAATGAGTTGGGGATGACATATCAAGTGACTTGCAGTTTTGTGCAAAATCTTTCTTGATCGTCCGAAAAGTTAAGATTTGGTTTCAAGTGACAGCATATTTTAATTTGTGAGCCTTCTCTGTGTTCTGTGGCTTGAAAGTGAACCCAAGGGGTGTGACCAAGCTGACCAGAAGTAAGTTCTGGGAGAATCACTTCCTGGAGTGCTATGTCTCTGTGGGAATAAAATACGGGTGTTTCTCTGCAGCCAGACTTCAAAAGATAAAAGGAGAATAATTAAGTGGTTAATCAAATCTAGATTAAAATTTTATTAAATATTTAAGGAGATGGGCACAAAATTCCCATTCTGCATCTAATGGGAATTAGGAGTCTAAGACTCAGGCAGCCTTTCAAAATTGTCAGCATTTTTTTCCCAAATATTATAGAGACTTTCATTTTTCCACAGTGCACATTCCCCAGTCTGACTGTTGAAGACCTGATGGTTTTCCATATTTTTGTCACTATTCCCGTAATTTCTGAGGTTTTCATTGCAGCTTTTCCTATATTTGCCAAGACTAACCTAGCAGGCTGGGCCCCAGTCACCCATGCAAGTGTCACATCAGAGGGAATATGATTAATGAGGAAAAAACTGTAATTTCATATTTTTGGGTAGACTAGAAAGTGTCTGATGTTTCACAACATAGCTCATTTTGTCATGCTGGCAATAAGAAACCCTGAGAATGCTCAAGCTCCAAGCAGCATGACTATAAAGTGGCAGAAAAACATAGAAAACATTGGCTTCTATAAGTGGAAACTTGGGATCCAAAACCATAAACCTATCTAAAATCTTCTTTAAATATATAGGAGAACTAATGATGCAATGAGTCTACAACTGGCAATTTAAAAAAAAAAAAAAAAAATTCTAGTAAATTTGCCGCTTGGCCTTATAATCTTTTACAATAAAGAAGTCCAGTCATGAGCTGGAGTATTACAGCCCTTCCAGAGAAATCAGGTTCAAAGCACACGCAGTGCTGTGCAAATACAGTCTCCTGAGAGATCCCCGTGTTTAGTTAGCACTCCAGCCTAGCCTGTTTTTTCAGGAGTCCTCCAATTTTATCACTCAGGCATTTTTACAGCCTCATTGGAACAAATAAACAAACATCTGGAATCATGTGGTATATTTAATTAAAAACTTTTTGTTTGGCCAGAAATAGTAAAATCATGAAAAATTGCCTGTCTCCAAGCTCAGAAAGGCCAAATGATGAAGCTGTTGGCTACAGACAGTTTTACAATGTATTGAAATTCATAGATATGCACACCTGCTACAAGGCCCCCCCTTTATTTTGATTCATAACCATTAATGAGTGTTTAGTGCACAGATTGTAACCCTTGTTTAAATGGGAATTTACTGTTTTTAATAACATATAGACACGTGTTGCTATATTCCATACAGCCTGTACTGTTCTGTGGTACATAGACAGGATAAAGCTTTATGCTGTTGGTTAAAAAAAGAAGTGATCTTTACCGTACCTGTTCCATTTGAATATTTTTTTCATATGAGCATGTTTTAATTCCAGAGGCAGTAAATATCTGCCCCATGCTAAGAGTCTGTGTATCAAATATTGGAAATGTGAAAGATGGTGTTTTCTCATTAGAGTCTGTAATGAAAATGTAAATTTTCATTGTTTCATTTAATGCATTTTTTGAGGAAAATTTCAGAAGATTCTTGATGCTTTTGCAGATGAAACTGCTTGCTGTCATCTGAAATATTACTGCGTGGTCACAAAATATTCTACAGACCAGGATTATTGTTTATGAAAAATAAGTTGCCTAATGGACTGCTACCATTTTGGATGCACAAATATAGGCCTTTGAACATACGGGGAATAGGATCTTATTTTTGATTTTGTACATCTTGGTTTCTAAATAGCTGAACCCTCTATTGAGGAAAAGAAAATGGCATGTGCGCAGAAAGTACTATTGCATTTGAATCTTGTTCACAATTCTTCATATTGCTTATGGTTAAAATCATTTGGCCACTCCATTTTGAGCTGCGTTTCTCTGAGGATTTAGGCTACTTAGCAGGATAGGATGCTTACGTGACCTTGGCTGCTGTCCTGGGGTTAGTGTTACTGAGCTGAATGAAGAGGACATGGGTGTCATCAGAAACGAAGTACTAATTCCCACATAGTGAATACATGTAGGAGCCTTCTTTAAAATGTGGGAGGGAGAGAAATTTCCTGTGCAGTCAGGAGGGCAGCCATCTGCATAACAGCAATGAGACTATTTTATCCCCTTGTGTGTTGGTTCTTTATAGCGCGCACATCTTGCTGTAACATGTACGTTTCTTCCAAACTACGAACAGCCAAAAAAGATGCAGTGTATTTTGCATTTCTTTGTTCAGTGTGTGTGTGCTGTGCTGGGAGTGGGTGAAGGTTCCTTTCTTTAATTTTGCCTTCAGGAAGGAAAGGGGTATCTTTGTACAATTGCATTGTGTGTTCTTATGCAAGAAGAGAAAGCTGTCAACAATTTATAGGATATGAATATCTATATTCATGATCTAATGATATGTTTGCTGATCAAAGTTCCTTTCAGAGCTCTACAAGGAAATGTTAAGTAGGTTGACAACTTCCCTTTTTTTCCTGTTTTGTGGTATTTTTGTGGTCTGTTAGTAGTCTCGGTACTAGAAAAGTAAATGATAGGAAGTACCATGACATCCTTCATTAGCTTTGTATGCCCTTAGGCAGAGGGATCATACCTGGGGAGAAGAAGGGGAGGAGATGGAGAGGTAAACAATAAGTATAAACAAGTGAAATTGGTTTGTGTCCCTTACCAAACAGAGAATGGTTGATCCTTTCTTTGTTGATATTCATTGTGTTGTCTTTTACAGTCTGAGAGATTTTGAAAGTTATTTCTATTTACTCAGAATTAAATTCTTTTACTGCATGATTGACAACGTTGGTATGTTTTGTAAGACCCTCTTAAGAAAGCTTGTCTATGACTCTAAAGTGCCTAGTAAACCTAGGCAACCACCTGAAAGACCCCCCACCTGTGGCTGCATAAAACTGAAATAAAGAATGGAAAATAACCCATTGAGTATGCACTTTCCCACCTACTGAGAGCAAAATGCAATGCCGTGCAATTTTAGTACTTGCGTGCCACTGGGGAAAATAGACTCCTAAAATCACGTAGTGAAGCACTGGAAAAATTCAGCGAATTTGTACTAAGCGCTATGTTATAAAACCTAAGGAACCGTAAGCTTTGCTTCTCAAGTGAAACAGATTTGTATTGCAGTTCTGTTAGAATGCCTACCAAATGTAATGATGATATTTAGCACAGTAGGCTGAAAAAATGTAAGGCTGGCGAGTAAGAATCCTTTCATAGAGATGCAACACAGAGGGGGATGCAAGCAAACCTTGTGATGTCTACTTAAAGACCAAGCAAGACTGCAATCCCTGAATTTGTTTTCTTTTACTTTTGCTCAGTGTCAGGTCACGTACAAAGAGGTGGAAAGTGCATGTGGTCCAAGTTAGCTTTTTCAAAATCACTTGTAGTAATAGACATGGCTTCTTACGATTAATAGAGAACTAAATTAGTGTTCGTGTCTTGTCTGAGTGGAATTAGAGTATGTTGGTACCAAAATTACAGAGCTACCATACCAATGCGCTGGATTTCCCCACGTTAGCTTAGCTTCCTCACTGCCAACTGCTGCAGTAGCAGCAGCTGTAGTAGCTTTAGCACTGTATTTAGTCAGAGATGTGCATAGAAAAACTGCATCTATCCCATTTCTACCCCTTCCTCCCAGATGGTATTTTTTGCTGAACTGTGAGTGGGAACAGCTTGTCTTAACAGTCATTTTTGTTTCTATGAAATAAAAGGAGCAGGCTCGGTGGAAATAATAATCCCTTGGGCCCTGATGGAAGAGCTGGAATCTATCTAAAAGCAAAAAGGTTGGCAAACTTTCCCCCCCACCAAATCAACCAAATGCACCCAGCTGCCCCTCCCAAACCCACCCAGTTAATTGAGTTGGCAGATTGTCTCCTTCTTCTTAAAGGCAGTGAATGATAAATTCCATGAGGGGAAAAAAGAGACCAATTTTGTAATAAATAGATTAAATATAAGCTGTTAGATCATTCAGAAGCAATTTGGTGCTATCTAATGCCAACCATTACTGATGTAAAGTACATGATGTGTCAAAAAAAAGAAATACCAGGTGATATTAAAGTAAGGTAAAAAGGAGATATGTAGACATCCCCTCAGTTACTAACTGTGGATCTAAAGTTTGCCTCTGCCCTGTAATCTGATGCTAGATAACAATGACAGTAGAAATGTGGAGGATAGCTGAAGGAGTCCCTCTCCTAACTGTTAATCATCACGCTGCTTTCTTTTCACTTTTGTTCCACTCTGTCATTATAAAAATTAATCCTTTTACCAAGGTGAGTTTAATAACAAAGTGAAAAAGAAGCTGTCAGCTAAATTATTTTTTTTGCATTGAAAAATCTGTTTGCAATGAAGGAGTATAATGGTTTTATTCAGTGGTCCCACGAATGAACAGAATTAGAGCATCAGGAGATGCTGCAAAGGACAGAGTGCTTGAAATATTGTTAATGTCTGTAAATTCTCTTATTCTGCCAAGCCTTGTGTGCTTTTTTCTGCTGTCTGCATGTTTAGGGAAGATAGCTGTTCAGATCTGGAAAAGTGAACTAGTTAAAATAGATCGGAAGACTTGTAAATGGCATTCATTTGGGAGATACAGGAAACAATTCAGGCAGAAAAAGTTACCATGAGAAGCTAAAACACGAAGTGCAGTTTGGTGAATTAATAAAGAAAAAAACGTGAAATGCAGGTATGTCCTGCAGAGTACAAAGAAAATTTGAAAGACTTCTAGTGGCGACTTGGTCAGTGAGAACAGATGCCAGCTTGCCGTGGCTGATACGGTAGCTAGAAACGCGGAGTGGGAGATCCAAGTAAAAAAGTCACAAGCAGGAAGGCCCTTGCAACCTTAAATCGTCCATCCTGCATAGAGACAGTGTTTTCCTGGCAGGTTAATATTTAGGATCTAAAATCATTCCTTGCCAGCATACCCCCTAAAGAAGTTACAGTGTTTCACCAGGGAGTTGGATCTTGCTCTGTAATTTTTTTTCCCCACTATCATAGGCAGGAAAGGTGAAGCATTAATACCGCTACGGTAAAGTTCTGGAGATTTGGGGTTCTTGTGTGTGTGTGAGACCAAAGATAGAGCTATTCTGCAGAAATTTTAGAAGGTGCCAGTTTCTAAGTTAGCTTAAAAAGCTGTGTACTACTTCAATGCTATGCAGACAGTATCAGACAAACAGCATCTGATCCACAAAATGAGGTCTTGACAGTAAGAAACCCAGTTTTAAAATCTATATAACTATTTTGGTTGATGTTATAGGAGTTATTTAAAATTCAGACGGAGTTATTCTGATAACACTTACTTTTAACCAGTTCCTTCTTCAGAAAGTACTTTTAAATAAATAAAGGCACAACAGCAAATTCTAATCATTTTGATCTGTGAAGTTCAAAATTGCTTTACCTTTCATCGTAAGTATTTTTAAATATGGTAATGGGACAAAGAGTGAAATGCAAAGCAAAAACCAAAATATGGATGGTTGCGGTAACACACTTTTTAAGTAAAAGAATGAGTGCATTCCTTATCTTAAGTTTCTACTTGTTTTGCTATTGTTTTATTCTTCAGGGGTTTGGAAGATTTTTCTTAAGTTCCAAAGCAAACTCCTACCAGTTTGTAGGTATTTTGAACTGCCCAAATTTATGGATTTTGAGATAAATCTTTTAGGTTTTTTTCCCAAATAGTATTCTATTATTTCCTAATAAAAAAAAGACATGATTTTTGTTTCTTGTTGACTCCCAGATTTTATAAGCTTAATACAAAAGATTTTTTCAATCAGTCTAGGGAATGGTTTCTCTGATCTGTAGGTTAGAAGCACTGTGTTGGAAGCAAATATGTTAGTACAAGAGGGGAATCTCTAGGCGGTTTCTCCCCCTGGCTGTAGTTAAACCTGCACAGATTACGGGGAGGAAATCCGTACATATGCTAGGTATCTCTATGCTTTAAAACAACTACCTGCAGGTGTTTTAGCCGTGCACATATGGCTGGATATATGATGAGACTTTTCAGATTTTCAGCCAAGTCTTTGCTTGCAGGGTAATGAAATGTTGAAGGAGGGGGGAAACAAGATACATATACATGTCAAGGGTGTGATGTCATATCTAGTGAGTTATTGCTGCATTGATACTTCTCATAAATTCATTCCAAATCAGTTGCTGAGCAACGCTTTTGTACTATTAATTTAAAAAATTTGAGGATGAGAGGCGCTATGTATGCATACGTGCGATATGCTGTATCAGTCTGTCTGTATCAGTCAGCTATTGTCTGCTGAGCTTCTGAGGAAAGCAGCTTCATCTCTACAGAGCTTCCCTGCCTACTCACTAAGCTACAGCTATATTCCTTACTACTAAGCTCAGGCATCTTGGGAGCAAATTGAGGTCAGTGTGGAAGCATCTAAATATACCTTTCCCTATAGGTAAACTGTAGTCAGCTGGCCACAGATTTTTAACCATCACATCTAGACAGTATGTCAGTTTTGTATCACAGCCTAAAGTGTAACTCCATATAGCTTAAAAGCTTGTCGACAGTATATTAGGAGAGTAACTCAGAAGGAGAATCACTTCTTCGTAAGTGTGAATGTTTCCTGGAGTGCCTAGATAGATACTAGGAAGCCTTCATCCAAATATCGATCTTGGGTGTTTTGATCTTGTTTTCCAAGCTCTACATGACAACAGAATAAATGGAAGCTTATGGGTGAATTCTATCCAAGTCGTCTGCAAACTTTCTGCTCCTCTTTTAAAGTAGTTTAAATGTTTTGATTGATCATCATCAGTACTAATATTTTGGTGATTCTTGATTTGGAAATAGACTTGGAGACGCCTAAGAACAGCTTGACGAGATTTAACCTCTCTAATGAGAGCTTGATAGATAACATGTTTAAATTAGACGGGGGAGGGGGCCAGTGTGAAATAGATCATATTGTAATTTCAGTAATCAAATGCACTGAAATATGTCATTGAAAAGATACTTATGAATCTTAAATCTTAGGATGGCTGTCAGATTTCTTTTAGTGTATGAACAATGACAATCATAATTTGAAGATGAAATACGGTCAGAGCTTCTGTCTCCTTGACAATCACTTCAATATTTAGACAAAAAAGCACTCTCTCACAGTTTCATTAGTCAACTCATGCTTTTTACCTTTTCCTTCATGTAACTCTAATACCCTGTGAGAAGCCTAGACAAGCAGAATTGAGTGTTATCTCATACAAACATAAAAGAAATTATATACGAGTATGTAAAGCCAGAGGAACTTTAAGGACAATCCCACAGACTGCTTGTACGACCCAGGAAGTAACAGGGTTGCATTTGATGTGTTTGGGTGTGCTTTTGAGCAATTACAGAAGCTTCTCTAACTGATTTAAAGCCTCCTCCTACATTGTCCTGTGCTTCTTGCATAGCTGAATTAAGTTTTTTAAGTTCATTTTTTTCATATGTTGTTGCCTTGATGCTTAATAAAGAAAAAAAAAATTAAAAAAACCCCAAAACCTAGCAGCACTGGGAAAGGCTTGAAGGGCTGCTTTGGCTAACAAGCCAAAGAGAGCGAAGAGATTCTGATTAACAAAACAACCTGCATTTATGAAGTATCTTTTATGTGGAGTGTCTCCGTGCGCTTAAAATGCAATAATCTCTGGAGCTTGGCTAAGCAAGTCAAAAAGCTTGAAAGAATGGGAATTTTGAAAGCAGGGAAAGAAGGGAGCTTGATCTAATGTCACAAGGCAGGGAGCTTTGGAGCCTTGGGGCACAATTAACAAAGGGTCTGGCACCTGCCGTCTCCAGTCTTTGTATTTGTTTAGAGAAAGATTTAGTAATTCTGCTCATGGGATGTGTTTCCTTTTCTTGACTTCAGCCCACAGTGGCTCAGAATCCATCTGAATACCTGTGTGGTAATAACACGTCATATGCATCCTCGACTCCGGTAAGAGTAATAGGGAAGGGTTACTTTCTGAAGCTCATGAGACAATTGCCTTCTTTTTTGTCCGCCCCACCCCCCGCCCCCTCCTTTTTTTTTTTTTTAACATCAGAAAGGTGGTTCTAAGAGAAAACAAACAAAGGAATTTATGCTGCTTTTCACAGCAGAGTAATTGTGGAACTTACCAAGTTTAATTTTATTTATTTATTTTTATCTGCTACTGACGTAAATGGCATGTCTAATGAAAGGTCAATGCTGGCCACTACTGTTTTTCACCGAAACACAGGAAGAATATTAATGACGTATGTGCTGCTTTGGAGAAAAGTTGAAAGGTTTGGGTACTCCTATTTTCCTTTACTGTTCTTGAGGATATTATGCTTTCTCCTTTTGAATGTTTAAGTAAGAGCGATTTTTCTCTCACAGGTATATTGTCACCTTATTTGAGTATCATGAAATTTTTTATGGATCCATTCTCAAGCATGTGTGTAGCAAGAAGTTATTCATGGCCAAGTGCATTTACTTAGTTAATGGACAAGATAGGCAGTGAATAAAGAAAGGAAGTACTGTTTTCCTTACATTTACATTTGAGAAGGTGAAGCAGAAAGCACTGTGTACAGTGGTTAAGCCAAAATGTGGCACTGTATGAACTTAAGTATCCTAATTCTTGGTCTTCAATAACTAGAATACCCCATCCAACACGAATGTTTACATCAAAGGCGTACATGCTTCTTAGCTAATATTAATGATATGTTCTTTATCACCACTGTCTACAAAGTGCTTGTTTTCATGATATCAAGAGTTAGTTCTTCTGTCTGGATCATTCTGACTTTCCCATGTCACTTCTATTTTTGCAATCTGGCAACATATTTGTACATCTTTTAAAACTTCCCACAGGATAAAATGAGCATATTAAACATGGTCCAAAGTACTGTATAGTCATTGCAGCCTGTGTGGTTCAATACATAGTTAATCCTGATGAATAAATCTCATCAAGTATAAAAATAAATAAGAGAAAAAGGTGAGAGGGGATGTAGACAGGCAGGTGAGAATTAACAATGCTGGGCATCTGACATCATTATCCTCCTGAACATGTCAAGGAGCCTTCAATGCAGGGAGGCTACAATTTTTGAAGTAGCCTATAGAGGTTATTTTCTTCTAAATCTTATAGATATTTCTAGGAGAATCTTATCTGTAGTGGGTTAGGTTTTGTCTTGTTTTGTTTTTGTTTGTTTGGTTGTTTTTTTTTAAATGATGTATTTTACATTTTAGTAATGTGTGTACATTTAGTAATGTATTTATGTTAATGATGTATTTGCATTTTAGTAAATGGTTTTCATTTGCATATGTGATATAGTGCCCTTAAAACCTTAAAAAGATTTTTTACTTTACTAAAGGAGCCTTCTTTTCCTAACAGCCTTTCTTTTCAGCAATTACAAAACACAGTTTCAGGAAAGGAGCAATACTGTATCATTTAGTCTTCTCTAAAGGTATTGTGAAGAGAGTGACAGCAGCCTAGCTCAGCTTTAATGGGTAGATGATGAGCAAGCCAAGGGCTTTTTCATCAAAGCACAAGTTTTTTCCTGTCCAGTAAACCCCAAAATCAAAATGATCCTCACTAGACTTTTCTGAGTTGTTCACAAAAATAATTAAGTGTTATGTGATCGCTTCTGATGCTGTGTTGTTTCTTTGCTGAAGCTGATACTATTATGGCTATAAACTACTATAGCGTAACAGCTGTTCATCAAAATATTCATGAAAATTTTCTGTGACAGGAGAAATGGGCATACTTGTAATACTGTTTCCATGGAAAAAGATGCATGTGCTTAGATTTAGTCAAAATTATGGCATGCTGTTCTAAACTTGACAGAACTAGTTCAGCACATAATCCATAATAAAATAGGAACTGGGGTATTTAAACACTAATTCAGTGCATATCAGTTTGTATGCAAAGACTCTGTTTAAGATATTGCAAAACAGGTTTTCTTAAGAAATGCTACCCAAGCTATGGCATATATCCCAGTCCTGGAATATGAGTAAGGTCTTTATCTGGGGTCCAAGCTGTGGTTCCATGGTTTGCTGTCTCTGCCCAGTATAACAACTAGTGGATGTTACATTCGTTTTTGATTGATGAGGTATTGAGGAGGATTTGGAAATCTGAAAAACCATATTATTATAAAGATTACAGAACAGTGGGAAATGGAGCCAGGAATGTACCTATAATTTAGGGTAAAGAGTAATAATGAGTGCCCATAAAAATAAATAACCATGATGTTAAATAGACTGCAGATCATTTGCACCTAGAGGTTTTTCTCAGATTTTGTGCCAGTAAAGAAATGTGGTAATAAGCCCTCATTTTTTTTCGCCAAAAGAGTTTCTTATGCACAAATATTATTTGTTTTAAGTCATTTGAATAGTCCCAGAAATATTTAGGAGCATGAAGGGCAGGAAAGGAGGAAGATGAAGTCAGAAGTCAGAAACAGCCTGCATTACTTTGAAGAACTTTATGTTCAGATTGTCCTTGATCATTTTTTTTTTTTTTTATATTGCTTCTGACTCTTTCAGAGCTGATAATTCCATTCTGACCAGTTGTAATTATTTCAGTTCTATTCAATAAGAAGTCATTTTTGATTACTGTAGACAAGCAAAATTAATCTGTGTGATTGCTGGCCAATTCTTATAACAGTTCTGAAAGTTCTCTCTTACCTTGTCCTTTCAATGTGTCAGTCAATAAAAATGCTTTGTCTTTATTCCCTTAAAGACATGGTATTGCGTGTAGGTACTTTGGGCTGCAGAGTGAAGGTTAGCTTTTCTATGCTCGCAAGTGTAGGAGACAGTGTAAGATCAGTTTTCATAGTTGAGAAATTAAAAGCTTCTGTCCCACTGTGTGTCCTTCCTCGTTGTTTCTACTTTATGACAGAAGAATTTGTGCCACACTGCTGATTTTTAAATAACATTCGACCATGTCAATGTTTATTTACAACCCATGTTATAATCAGATTTGTTTATAATGTAGTACAGTCTATATGTGCTAGTCAACATTGTAACCACATATTACAGCTTCCCTTCTTTTCATTCTTGAAGTTTCATAGAATTTGTACGTTAGCTACATGTTTAACGTTGCTGATCAGTGATTTCCGTCTTCTGTACAGAATTCGGGCAGTTTAAAAATCACTTGGTTGTCATACTGTTTTGTAGGAATTTCTGTGGACATCTTTCTCTCTGACTGAATTCATTGAGCCACACTGAAAGGAAATTTGGAAAGCAACATGTTTTTAGTAAAATGTTTTTAGTTCAGGGAGAGATGGAATGGTCAACAGCTTTCTCCATACTTCAAGTTCTCAAAGCAAAAAGGAAATTTATCCTCTCCATTGAGATGTAAACTAGTTTATTTTCAGTCATTTATCTGAAAAGTTGATGCTCACCATAATAATTCATCAAACATTTTTTCTGAAGTGTATCTGGCAGGGCTTCTTGGCATCAGCCTTTGAGATTCTAAGAGTTCTTGCATCCTCTGGGAACAGAGTGACTCTCTCTTCTTATTGCACATCTGGAAGGAATGTTGCTGCCTTTTTGTTTCAACAGGGAGAGATGGTTAGGATAGTGATTTCACCTCTAAACTGTGTGTGCTGGTATCTTCAAATTTTTGAAGACAAAAAGGGAAAAATGCTATTATTTATAAAGTAGATTTGTATTGCAGTTTCAAATTGAAAACAATAAAATAATGATTGCGTAAGAATAACAATGGGAGATAAAAAATAGCAGGAAAGATTTATTGAGTGTTATTAAATTAGAGATTTCAATAACTATATTAGTACTTTACTGGGTCATTCATAAAGAATGAGAGTCTAAGTTCTATGGGTATATTTATTTTATGTAATGTGTGTTAACCCTATTGTGTTATTTAGCCTCATCAGGCACTCCAGTTAAACAAAACATAGATGCTTACTTTTGTTAAATTTAGTTGTCCTTCTTAATGATCTGGGAATCTTAGTAGCACTTCAGATGAAAAAAAAAATTCTTCATTGTAAATTTAAGATTTTTTTAACAGTGAATTTAGCTATTAGGAAAAGTTCCCACCTAGTAGTCAATTCTACAGCCTTGTCTGAATGTGAAGAAGTGTCTTAATTATATAATTGTTGAAAAAAATCAGTTGTGAATGTTTATGCTCAATTATTTAAATTATTTATTCCAATTAAAAAAATCTGAATTCGGTTTACTAATGTAAACAAAATAATCTAAAAGCTGATCCTCTTTATTGTGAAGTGCCTTTTTTTTGTTTAATAGGATCAATTACATTACTTACTCTAATCCAACAGAACATCTGAACAGTCACTTAAATTCCATTATGTGCTTTTGTCTTTTGCTGAATATGGATGGTTTTAAGCATATGCCTAAAAGACTTATTGAATGAGAGACTATTGGAACAGGGGTTAATGCTGTTTGCAAGCTTTACGTTACTAAAAATCTAGAAAAGATTGAATTTGGTTTAATATTTCAATGAAAAATGGTATAGGGCGGAATGCCAACAGGAGATGCATTAATAATCCATAAACCTGTGGTAGCCAACTAATTTGGGACATTATAGGAAATCTTGGCTTTATGCTGGCCAATATTTCTGACATGAGTTTCCATCAATAAGTGCAGGATATACTAAACTGGGTTATTAATCTGCAAGGAAGAAACTAAAATTCAGAGAGATCTGATTTCTCTTCAGGAAGAACTTTTATTTTAGGCATTAAATTTTAATCCAGTATATTAAAAAAAAAAAGTTCTATAATGTTGTTGTAGACTCCAGCAGAATGTTTTCACATTACTAATTAGTGGCAAAATGTCAGTAATCTTTCATGAGAGAGTGTCTTTTTCCTTCCACTTCTGATTGTCTCCCACATCTCTCCGTTCCTGACTGGAAGCCTTTGCTTAATGATCTAATACTTATTTACTATTTCCACTAATAGTAAGTATCATAATATATGGACACACTGTATTATCAGTCCTTCTTGCCTCTGCACTACCGTAATTAAGTGATCTATGGTACAAAGAATTGTGCAATCGAAAGTTTCAACAACATACTGAGAAGCAGAATCCAAATATAAATCAATTAGAAAAGATGGTGGACATTTACGATCTCACAATGTTCGCTGTCCTTGGCAGATACGTTTGTTTCCTTGTGGCTTGCCAACAGGGTTTCCTATATTGGCTGCTAAAATTTGAAGTATCTCATGTGGCTGGTATTTGGAGTTTGTTTTTAAATTAACACAATGAGGTTTTAGGCTGAATAATGGGTTAGAGTTGATTTCAAAATTCCATGTTTTTTTTTTTTTTTTAATTTACTCCAAAAAGTTTTTAATTTCACCTTTTTATTTGATGGGAAAGTCATATGTTCACCTTTTTCAGAAAATTTCCACAATATGAATCTGAATTGTCAAATGAACAACTTTTCCCATGTTCCATATCCATTCTGGAATATTCATATTCAGATAATTCATGTTACCCCACCTGTAGTCTTGCATGCTATTATTGTTTCCATAGTATGGAATTATCTTGGTTAAGGTATCTAGCTGCATGAAGATGCTGCTGCCTTACTAATATGAACCTTTAAAACGTAGCCCTTAGACTGTAGGAGATGAATATACCCACCTTCAATAAACACGCTTGAAAGGATAAATTTTATCTATGGTTTCACATTCCTTCTCCTTGAAATCGTATGAAACAGAATGAAGGTTTCCTCCCATTGTTCCACTTAATGAAGTGAATTAGTGCATTCCAACGGATCTGGGTTTTTTTTTTTTCTTCTGTCTTTGTTAGACCAAACCTTAATGTTTGTGTGTCATCCCGTTGGGCTCCAACACTATCCTGGACTTTCCCTTCCATTTCAAATGACAGTGTTTTTCATCTAGGAAGATTTGGGAACAGCAACAGTGTGATATGCAACGTGGTCTGACAGTGTTCAGAAACTGTCCCTGTGGAATTGTATCCATTAGGCCATCCCTCTGAGACTTACATTCCCAGGCTCTTAGTCTCTCTCTGAACATTTTGCCTGAGCTGACTCATCTGAACTAACTTCTGAAGAACTTAATAAATCTGTCCTCAATATTAGTTTACTGTCAATGTGTCGATATGAAGAATATAGCCAATGTATTGACTGCTTTGAGAAGAACGTGGAAGTCAATAGAATCACAGAATAGTAGGGGTTGGAAGGGACCTCTGGAGGTCATCTGGTCGAAACCCCCTCCTTTTAGACTGTAAATTCTTATCCAGCAGCTTGGTCGCTATGGATTCCATGACAGCTGTTCTCTTACAAGAGACTAATAAGCCAGTATGGTTTCACGAAAGGCAAATCCTGCCTGGCTAACCTAGAAGCCTTCTGTGGTGGAATGACTACATCAGTGGACAAGGAAAGAGCTACAGATGTTGTCTGTCTGGATTCTGTAAGGCCTTTGACATGGTCCCTGATAACATCCTTTTCTCTAAATTGGAGAGATATGGATTTGATGGATGGACTGTTTGATGGATGAGGAATTGGTTGGATGGGTGCATCCAGAGGGTAGTGGTCACTGGCTCCATGTCCAGATGGAGATCAGTGACAAGTGGTGTCCCTCAGGGGTCTGTACTGCAACCAGTACCATTTAACATCTTCATCAACGACATAGACAGTGGCATTGAGTCACCCTTAGCAAGTTTGCAGATGACACTGAGTGGTGCGGCTGATGCACCTGAGGGATGGGATTCCATCCAGAAGAACCTGGACAACCTTGAGAAACGGGCCCATGTGAACCTCATGAGGTTCAAGAAGGCTAAGTGCAAGGTCCTGCACCTGGGTCAGGGTAAGCCCCAGTATCAGTATAGGCTGGGGGATGAAGGGATTGAGGGCAGCCCTGCCAAGAAGGACTCGCGGGTACTGGTGGCTGAAAAGCTGGACGTGAGCTGACAATGTACGCTCGCAACACAGAAAGTCAACCGTATCATGGGCTGCATCAAAAGAAGGGTGGCCAGCAGGTCGAGGAAGGTGATTCTGCCCCTCTGCTCTGCTCTGGTGAGACCCCACCTGGAGTACTGCATCCAGCTCTGGGGCCTTCAGCACAGAAAAGACGTGAACCTGTTGGAGTGAGTTCAGAGGGGGGCCACAAAAATGATCAGAGGGCTGGAGCACCTCTCCTATGAAAACAGGCTGAGGGAGTTGGGGTTGTTAAGCCTGGAGAAGAGAAGGGTCCAGGGAGACCTTATTGTGGGAAAGATGGGGGCAGACTTTTTAGCAGGACAAGGGGTAATGGTTTTAAACTTAAAAGAGAGTATATTTAGACTAGATAGAAGGAAGTTTTTTACAATGAGGGTGGTGAAACACAAACAGGTTGCCCAGAGAGGTGTAAGATGTGCTATCCCAAGCCTTCAGCACAGAAAAGACATGAACCTGTTGTACCGCGTGCAGAGGAGGGCAATGAAGCTGGTGAAGGGCCTGGAGAATAAATCTTATGAGGAGCGATTGAAGGAGCTGGGACTGTTTAGTTTGAGGAAGAGGAGGCTGAGGGGAGACCTTATCACTCTCTACAACTACTTGAAGGGACATTGTAGAGAGGTTGGTGCTGGTCTCTCCTCACAGGTAGTTAACGATAGAACAAGAGGGAATGGCTTCAAGCTGCAACAGGGTAGGTTTAGGCTGGACATTAGGAAAAAATTCTTCACAGAAAGAGTGGTAAGACACTGGAATAGGCTGCCCAGGGAGGTGGTGGAGTCACCATCCCTTGATGTGTTTAAGACTCATTTAGATGTGGTGTTAAGGGATATGGTTTAAGGGAGAAATTTGTAGAGTGGAGATGATGGTTGGACGCGATGATCCCAAGGGTCTTTTCCAACCTAAATGATTCTATGATCCCTGGAAACATTCAAGGTCAGGTTGGACAGGGCTCTCAGCAACCTGATCTAATTGAAGACATCCCTGCTAATTGCAGGGGGGTTGGACTAGATGACCTTTAAAAGGTTCCTTCCAATCCAAACTATTCTATGATTCTATGAATGTTTTTGCTCTGTTCTGCATTACTGCAAATAACAGATTTTCGGAAAACGCTGCATCATTTGGTAGAAATTTTCCTTTTAGAAGCTTGCTGATAGGAAACATGTATTGGAGTAAAAATTTATGATTTAACAACATATTCCTATATGGTTTTATTAATTTTATATTTGGGCTTTCCTCTTGCCATAGCAAAGTTTTTTAGTGGATTCTACAGTGCTAATCTCCTTGGAATTTAGTGATTATCACACCCAAAGTAGATATTAAGTGTGACATTCCAGAAAGGATTATTACCTTCTATCATCTAGCTAAGCAGGAGCTATGACTAGCACTTTTCTTTTTAAAGAGAGAATGTACAAATGAGGCATTTCTAGTTTCAAATCATACGGCAGCCACCAGCACTAGAAAGCAAAGGAGGAACTTACTGCAAACATCTGCAGGCAGCAGAACAAAGATACCTCCAGAGATGGATTGTGCTCTTTCCAGCATTCATGCTTACAAGAAACAAATGGAAAAACAGTGTGATGAAGGATGATGTTTATTACTAGTTGTTTATGTTCTTGATCTGTATATAACTTATCAAAGAAATTATATATCTTTCCCTGCTTGATCTGAAATAGATAGCACCATCTAGGGCAAAGATAGTGTGATACATTCCCCTGGGAATGTAATAGTACTTATTCCATGAAGCTTACAGAGTTTTATGGTTTCCAGCAGGGGTGCCCAAGTGATGCCTCCAGCCATATGTGGCCTGCTAGACCAATTTGTCCATCCTCTGTTCTCTTTCTGGCTGCTCCCTTTCTCAGGAGCCCCTCCAACACTGACATGGAGCGTGCTGTAGCCCTGATGAATTGTTCTGGCAGTGACAGCCCGTTCCTGGCTAGTCTTTTTCCCATGAGCCCTTCAGGAACGGGCAATGACTTAGCTGTGTAAATGTGCTATAAAGTTAACACTTATATTCTGGACCTGCTGCTCATGCACAGATCAACTTACCGTGCTGTGTTTGTGCTGTAGGTCTGGTCACTCAACAGAGAACTTGATCAAGCTAGGGCTAACTGCTGCCACAGAAAAGCTGGATGAGTATGCCTGGTTTAAGGAGTGAATGAAAGCTGAACTTTCCAGGAATGCATTTGTCACCTTTTCCATCTTAAAATGAAAATTCTGATGTAATGTTTGAAATTCTAAAAACTATTTAAGATTTAATTATAGTAAGTCCTTAAAACATTAAATACAATTAAAATCAAGTTCAGTAGCATTAAAAATGTAAATAATGAAGATTTAAAACAATGACATTAATAAATGGTAAAAACTTAATTTGTTTTGGGAATTTTTTTTATGTTTTGAAAATTCTGATTTTTTGATTTTTCTATTTTTTGAAAATGTTTTAAGATTTATATGGGACTTCTTGAGATGTCACTTGCTAATGCTTTCTTGCAAAAATTCTAAGTTTATAATTCAAACTTTTGAAGAGATCTTTCTCAACTTTGAATATACTCTAGGTATGTAAAGAGCTTCATCATACCCAGGCATCGTTTGAATCAAGAGAAAAGTTTTTGACTTTTTTCTGGCAGTCTTACAGTATTATCACAGTAAAAAAAAAAAACCAAAAAACCACAACAAATCCAACATCATTTTAACCACCTTTTGGGGGTCACTCGGCTTTATGTTTTTGGTGTAAGGGCAATCTTAAAGTTATTTTTGACTTACAGTACCAGTGTTTACAATTTGCTTTGGCTTTTACCCCCTTAAGACTAAGGGTATTAAGCTAAGGACAATTTCAAATGTATTCTTCCTGTAGTAGTATAACGACTAGTTGGCTCTCCATCTTTTACAGTAGTCAGTACGCTCTGAAAAGAAATTATATTCATATGGGATTTTATAATAGATAATAAATATAAATAAATTTAGGTTTAAAACACTCAAGAAATTAGTAGTGCTGATGGTGTGTTTTGTAAAACAGAGAAGTGATGAAGTTTTACCTCTTATAGCTTCTCCAGCCACTGTGCGCAGTTCTAGTCCAGCAAAGACTTTGGTAAAGATCTTTTAGGTTGTGGTCAAACAAAAAGTGAAATTTAACCTTCATCTCTAGATGCTGAGCTGTTTGGTTTTTGTTTTGCTTTGGGGGTTTGTTGGTGAGGGTGGGTTTGAGTTTGTTTTTTGTTTTTTTGTTTTTTTTTCTTCCCCCTAGGGATTTTTTTTAATCTCATTTTTGTGGTCTAACTATTATCATTGTTCTGTTGAGGAGTTAATTCTGTCATTCATTTTTCCTGGTTTTTAGAGAGCTGCTAGGGGGATTGATTGAACATGAAATGATCAAATATTTGTGAAAGTCTTACAGTGGCTATTTCAGTAAATGGAACTTGTTAGCTGCAAGTAGGAAAAAAAAATGTTCTATATTTCACTAATAATTTTTCCCACTTTCAAGTAATGATGCCTCTAAAAGATGCAATGTATTGAGCATTTCATAAGATATTTAGAAGCCTATCTGTAAAGTATAACATAGTTTGGATACTAAAAGTTTGGTTGGATTCTGAAGCAAATGAAAAAGCACAGGTCTTTACAATAAGATAAAAATGTAAATTTTACAAAAGAGCATCAATACAAACATTGATCTCCTGTCTCTTTATAGTCTATTAATTGCTGAGGAAAAAGTGTCTTCCCATTTGGATAACAGCTTTCACGGGCATGCTGTAATCACTGGAACAGGGTAATGACTTAATCTCCCGAAGGAGTTATCCCACTGTAGTTTTCTGAGATGTTAGGTATTTACCCCCGTGGCATACACCACGAAATTCAAATTGAGCAACGAATGAGATGTGATTCAATTCTCTACTACCTTCTGCTGGACACAATTCCCAAAATGACAGTAGATGTAAAGAAAGAAGTAAGATAATATCACAGTTTGACTGAAGTTATGTGTTTCCTGCTGGAATGCTTGGATATCATTCTGATGAACGTGAATTGAGTGTGAATTGCATGTTGATTTCTTCACTTGGATCCAAAGAAAAAGTAGAAATACATGATGGGAATGTGAATGGATCATCTTGTGAAATCCCAGATGCTGCCTAAATTTTCTGCGCGCTTGTCCTTTCCTGTACGCCTATTTCGGTATTTCTGTCTGCCATAGTAGTGCAGACTACCCTTTTCTAGTTATGGGCCATTTGGATTTGCCCCACAACCTTACATCTTGATGACATTTGCTTAGTCCAGTCCTGTAGCTCTGCTTCTCTGTTTGTCTCTGCCAGGCCCTTTACTACTTCCATCTCTTTTTATCCCTTAGCATCCTAATCCTTAGCGGAGTGATGCTAGGAGCCTTTTATGATTTTTTTGTTGATGATGGGGAAAATTTTGAGGAAATAGGGGAACTAAACAGGCTAAAAGTAGAATTACTCCTGAAAACAACACAAGCTAAAATTTTAGGAGAAAGTGAATGGTTTAGATTCACAGAGACAAACCTAGAAAGTATATGTATGTGTCATGACAGCCACTGATATATGTGAGTGAATAGGAAAATTAGAAGTTTATGATATGATAGGACTGGAAACTAAAGGCAGATGAATTGGGGACTGGACACGTGTAACCCGTGTATTACCCTCCATAAGTGTCTCTGAGAGATCCAAATTTAGTAACTCGAGTAACTTGTTTGAAAGATATCTGTAGACTGTTAGGAGTTCAATATATGGTAATGAAAATGGTTAGATGTCTAGAAAAATTGCCTTTGCACAAAAAGAAGACTTAAATACAAGCTACTTGAAATGTTTTTGCTAAGCAAAAGGAAGAGCATGGGTTTGGTAGGAGACAATGCATTTGTGTGTCATTAAGTACTATTTCTATAAGCAAGGATATAAAAGAATCATCCATGTCTTTCGGTTCTGATGAATAGCTGAACAGTAGAATGGAATGAGAAAAATCAAATTAATATCCAGAAACAGATGGGGAATAAGCAAAAAAGAAAATAATGCAGGGCCTACCAGAGAGAACTCTTGAAGGAAGGTGAAAACAATGTGTATCACTGGCCAAAAGAGAGTCTGTAACTGCCCAGTGAAAGGAGACAGAATTATCACTGGGGTGATTGGCTGTGGTATGTACAATGAGGAAATGGAAAGAAATCAAGTGAAGTAAAAGCAGAAGCTAAGTACTGGGGAAAACTGCAATGTTATTACCTGGAGAAAAGCCTTCTAAATTCAGTTACAGAACCTTTACATTGAAAGGACTTTATCCAGCAAAGGTCAATATGTAAGGGAGAGGGAATTCAGGGCTGACCACTTAACTGCCTGAGACATTATAGAGAGTAGTTTTGAGAAGTTATTTATAGTTCCTATCTTGTTTGGCTACACAGTGAAAAGGAACAGGAATACCCTTTGAAATCCACCGGAATGCAATAAATGTTGTTGAAAATGTTCAAAGATTAAAAGATTTTATTCACCTTTGCTGCAGTTTAACAAACTTTGGATTATGTCCCCAGAAGATTTTTCTTTCAAGTTTTTTCCTTTTTAAAAAAGTTAGCTAAAAGAACCCTCTGCTTGTTTGAGGTGCACTTGGCATTTTTAGGTGTCATTAATTGGAGTGACTAGGAGGTTCATTATTAGAAACATTGGCATGAGAAAATTAATACAAATTTTATACAAAAACTTGATTTTGTACCTTTGGGTAAGTGTGGAAGTTTTATGCTCTGATACAGTGAAATTTATGTGACTTTTTATCTGCATAAAATTAGAGCTGTTTTTAGTATTGTTTTTGCCATTACCCCTCAGATTTTCCAGTCTAATTTAATCTATCCTTAATAATCATGACACACTGACAAAATATGAATTGAGTTATCAAAGGATGTCATAGTTTCTGTCATGCACATTTCAAGCTTTCTGCTTTGTCTGGATGAAGATGGAATTGCAGCGATAAAAACAAACCAACAAAAACATCAAACCCAAAAACAAACAACAAAAAAAATGGAAAACTCAAGACCTCTAGTTGCACTTGAACAAAATGATCTGAAGCTGTGTATCTGGTAAAATACAGTAAAGAAAGTTATTATTATTTTTTTTAAATGTCTCTTTCTCTGGAGAGAAATTCTGATGAGTCCAAACTTTTTTTTTCTTTCTTTCTTTTTTTTCCTTTTTTTTGGGGGGGTGGGGGTGGTGGTGGTGGTGGTTTTTTGTTTGGTTGGTTTTGTTGCAATCAGGCTTTCTCTAAATATAATGCGCCCTGCAGGTCAAAATGATTTACTTCTATATTTTGGACATCTGAGTTCTATTCTACTGTTGCCAGTGTGTTTTCAGCTGTGCCAAAACTGAGCAGGTTTGTGGTTCCTTTGTAACATCAAAACGAAGACATTTATCATTGAGATTTATCATGGGACAGCCAGCCAGATGGTTTGGTATTTTAAAGGTGAACTGTTTGGGTCTTGATTAGCTCATGTGATCTTTTAGCTAAAGACAACTATATCAGCTGCGCATTGGAAAGGTTTGGGTTTTTTTTCTTTTGTCTTTTTTTCTCCTTTTTAGTAATGCGGAAAACATTAACGTGATGGCAGATGTGGCATAGATTGTCATTTTAGAAAGGAAACCAAGTCATAACCAATTCTGCTGATTGCATTCCAATTATAACGTGATCTCCTGTTGCTTTGCATTGAAGCAGCATTCATTTCAGACACGTGCTGATAAACAACACGCACAATAAATGACCCTTTAGAGGGGCAATTGCAAGACTCAGGTTTGGAATTTTTGCTCATACCAAAGGCATTTCTTTTGCCAAGTCTGTAGTATTAGGCCAGAAAGAATGCATTTCATTATATAGAGACCAGACTTATTGGGAACAGAGCTCTGTGAGCTTTGAAATGCTTTCATTAAAACTATATTCAGATTTTAAGTCATTATCGATTAAGATATAGACTAGCCATCGTAAGGCACTGAGTAGAAAAATGAAAGATTAGAGTCCTGTCTATTTCCTTACTAAAGCTAGAAGATTCTTCAGCTGTTTGTGTGGTTTGGTACTTATTGCTAAAAAAATGAGAATGCTTATTTGACCCTGAGTTGTAAATCAGTTTGGAAATCTCAAGAGAAGACTATTTCCCATGATGCTTCCTGGTGCTTGTCGAAGTGGAATTATCATGACAGGATCTTTTCCTGTAACGTTTTGGTACTTTGGATTCTGGTCTTTGCATGACTAAACAATGCAGAGACAAGAGGATAAGCAGGTATTTCTTCCCTTGCATCTGAATTACTTGACGGAATTTTGAGAGTTTGTGCAGGATGTGAAAAGGAACTGAGGCAAGGTTTACAACGATAGGTAGATACCTTTCATTAGAGCAACTGATGTAGAAGAAAGAAATGGTTAAATTTTTTGGACACATACCCTTCTTCAGGTCTGTTGTCAGGACACAAAACTTATCTGTTTGATCAACTGCCAAAAATGAATGAAATGGACAAGGTCTGAGAGGAAGAGCAAGCCTGAAGAAGGGCATTTGTGCCCAAAAGTTTGTTTCTCTCTTTCCTCTACATCAGTTGCTCTAATAAAAGGGGCTACAAACGACGTCTTGCCTAAATCCTTACAGTCATATCTGCAACAACACTACTGTTACAACAGGCAATGGTGACATTGCAGTGAAAGACCAAATCTGGTTGTTTCTCCATGCTCCTCCCCCTGCCCTTAATTTCACCTGATTCGTTATTTCCTAATTTTCTATTCTAATTCTGGTGTTCTCAATACTCTGATGTATGCTATCTCTTAGCAGCCTTGCAATATCTCTCAGACGCACTTCACAGTGGAAGTGGGACTGTTGGCTTGAGTGGCTTGTTGTGTAGTGTGATCCCAGACTAGAAATCAAGGAAAGGAAGTATGAAGTCCCAACAAATGTCTAAGATGAGCTGTATGTGGCCTTCAGGGTATTGTTCTGTCTTTTTTTGTATCCAACCATTGGATTTACAGAATCTTGATAAATGGCGTCAGACAGATAGTGAAAATAATCTGTCCGCAAACAAACTTTTAGTGTCTTTATGGGTGATACTGGATTTTTATTTTTATTTTTTGCATTATTTGTCTTTAGAGTTGAGACTGTGTATTTCAATGAAAACCAATATTATTTCTGTAAAAAATAGAACAAAAGGGGCATGGTAGAGATATTAGAGTAATGGATATATTGTGACCTGGAAGTATGAAAGGGGAGTATCAAACTCCTTTTCCTTGCCACCTCCTCCACTTGGAAAGTAAAAGCAACAGCAGATTGATACATTCTGCAGTTGTTACCCTTTACTCAAAATTTCCAATCTTGGGTACCATGGGTGATATATAAATGCACAGATATATTTTAGGCCTAAGACACCTGAGAAGTAGCCTTTCCACTTACTGTCTCATGCTTTGTTTGTCAAGTAGCTGAAGTCTGTGGGATTTGTCCTGCTCACTTTTGCATTTTTTCATTTCTTTCTTAGTTGGAAGCTTTTGCCATGCACAGTTGGACTGCATTCAAGTCAGAGTTTATGTTTATTCTAGGCATAGCACTCTTGGTCTCTTTTAAGGATAGTTTAAGTAAATAGAAAAAATCTTGTTATTTTCACCTGTTATTAGAATCTTGAGTTTTAAATGATTAAATGTCTCTTTTTATTTCACCATCTCTTTTTGATAATATTTGTGCAGTTGCAGCCATACAGTCTTCAAAATCATTTGTTCCCCCAAACCCCACTTTTTTTTTTTCCTGATTTCACAAGAAATTTGTCACATGAACTGAGTCTCAACTAGTCTATGAGATTGCAAAATTGCACGCAGTCGTAGTCTGTATTGAACACAGTTGGCTGAAATTAAATCTGTTCTTAATCAAAATTACTTCATAGCTCTGCAAACTGCTTAGGCTTTCTTATAAATCTGCGGTCTTGAGCAGTAAAGTTAGACTGTATGTAAAATCTGTTGCTGGATCAGAACCAGTATTAGATTGATTATTCAGAAAATGCATGTTCCTTTTGTTGGAACGAATATGGAAGAAATGATAATACATTCCTATAGGTTGACTATGTATCTTTAAGTCGAAGCTTCCTTCAAACCTTAATATTCAAGGACCGATTTATTTATTTATTTATTTTTACTCAGAATTTGACTCAGATTTGAGGATTTTTTATTTATTCCCCCCCCCCCCCCCCCCCAACCAAAGGCAGGTTCTATGTGTCTATCAGTGGTATATAGTTAAATCTGTTTTGGGAATTGGAGAATGGAAAAATCAAATTATTTTCTGCTTAATAGCAAAAAATCCTTATTCAAAGAAAATAAGAAATGTGTTGATAAATTTCTGATACAGGGTTGGTTTTTCTTAAGTTGTAACTTTCTGTCAGACTCCAAAACAAGAGACAGAAAGGAATGCTTTATTGGAGTAGTTTCTGCTGTTGATAAGTCAGAAGTAGAAAAGTTATTTTATTGACAGTTCCATACTGTTTATGTGTGTTAAGTCTCACGGGCTACCTCTTGGCTATCAATCCTGGTTAGTAGCAGATATTTCTTTTAGATGATGTTCAAATCATTTTATGCTTAAGACTAGTCTCTTTGTTCCACGTTACCAAAAAAAAGGGGGGAGGGGGGGCAGAAATTTCTCAGATTTTTACATGTCCACTTCCTGTCAAGCATAATTGGAAAACTCTGCATTGTTGAGTCAAGATGGAGTACTATGGAGCACAGTACTGAAAAGTCTTTAAAGTGTATACTCCACCCTCTTTACTCATTTAAACCTTCTGTTTCCTTTCTCACATTAGTTCTTTAACGGGAGGAGTGGTGTCGTGTTTTCATGCAAAAGTCTTTCATTTAGAAAAGAATGACAGCCTCTTACTCCTAATTTCAGTAATTTAAGGCCCTGTTCTGTGCAATGTCGCAGCTCTCTATGTAGTTTGTAAAACTTGCGATGTTTGCTGATTTCAATAACTGATATAGGTATTCCTGTTATTTAGAAGTTATACAAGAATGTATTATGCACAACTTTGTCTTGTGATGATAGTGTGGCAGAGCAGGGATGCAGCAATGCCTCCTGCAATATATATTAGAGGTGAATTTAGCATGCAAATAGTAATCAGGAATATCACATTAGATAATCATGTCAGGTGTATATACACTTAATACATTTTAAGAAAGTATCAAGTAATATTTTATTTCCAGGGGTCTCTCAATTATTCCTTTGTGGCACTTTGTATCAGTATGTGTGTGTATAAATAACAGAAAAAGAGAAAATAAGTTAGAAGAGATGGAAAACTAATGATTCAAGAAATCACATAGCATCAGATAATTCTATTTTGAAATCACAGCAGTAGCACCCAGAGGCATAAACTCCCCAAATTGTTAGTAAAAACCCCCTTTGATAGATCCAGTGCTACAGAAGCCTGAAGGCACTCTTTTTTATTAGTGCCTAATGTTTCCTGAAAGAAACATTTAGCAGACATTAAAAAATATATATATACCTGTTTAATTTTATAATCCAGTTTCTTTGACACTTATTTACCGATGCTTCATCTTGCTACTTGGTTTTAATATTTGGTATTATCTTTACAGCTTTGCGTATTTCAGGATTCCCGAACAGATTAGTACGTCTAGCAGCCAATTTTTATCCTGTCTTTAAGACTGTCTTTTACCTTCACCTTTTGGTGCACCTTTTTAAGTGCCCCTTCCCTACCTACTGGGCTGTATAGCTCTCAGTAGAGCAAAGTGAAAGCCTGGGAAGTCCATAACCACATTTCTCAGCCAGTTCTCTAATATTTGCCGTGGGATTTCTCTTCAGCTGTAGCTGGTTATACTAAACTCCCTTCCCCCTCTCTCTTCCAGTCCCATGGCACAAAGATGGGTTAGTTTGTGTTTCAACAAAACATTCCTCATATGCCTTTTCAGCCTTTTCTCTGCCATTGCATTTATGCAGAAATATGTAGTCTAGGATTGTTGTTTAGAAATGGAATAGGTCTTAAGAGTCTTAGACTCAAAACATTCCGGTCATCACAAAGTGAAAAGGTGGAGAAACAAATTAAATGGACAGACATTACTAAACTGCTCCTTTTGAAGAATTAGCTGCTGTTCCTAATGAATTGGGCCCTCCTCTAGCTTTGTCCGAAATAAGATTCATAAGTGGTAAGCTCTCCATACAGGAAAATATCTCTTCAGAAGCGATACATGAGCATATGCTTTCATCCTACTGAAGTGAGACTTCAGCACAGTTTTCTGGCAGACTGGATGGAGGGTTGGGATCTCACTTTTCAGAAAAGTTTTGTTTGGGCTGGGCTAACTGTCCTGAAGAAATGTTGCTGGGAATGGACCAGCATGCGGGTCTGTCATTCTGCTTACAGTAAAATCTCCATCAAAGAGAGAGTTTTGTAGCACTCTTCCTTAAAAAGGAAAGAATTTATTGCCTTGAAGTTGAATATGTGAGCATGACTGGGAACAAGGGAAGAAAGGAGGAGCTGCAGGGAGAGTGATTCCTGAGGTTTCAGAAACTGGCACGAGTTCCTCTTTGTTTCCCATCTGGTTTAAAAGGAAGACATCTTAGAACACAATAGAAATATTTTCACCTACTTTGTCGTTCACTCAAATTGTGTCAATTTGTCAAAGGGAATTTCGATTACATGCCCCCTTGCCCTTTGGAAGATTAAGGGATAAATACTTGGATTGTGATAAAGTTCCTGAAAATGAATTTGGTCCTGACAGAAAAGCACAATGCAACTTTTGTATGGAAAAATCGGGGTAAAGTATCATTTTAATTTGAGAGGACAACTCACTTCAGTTTAAGAATTTGATTGGCTGATGAGTTTTGACAAGCAATGTCACTTCAAGAAGATTCAGATGAATGAATTCCAGAGGTCAGACCTAACAGCTGACTCCAAAATACTGTAACTTTCCCTAGTAATGGGTTGATTTGAACCGGGGGGGGGGGGGGGAGGCTGGGGGAAGAAATAGTATGTAATTATGTGGTTAACCCTAGCACTTAGGTTTTTTTTTCCTGTCTTTGCAGCGCCAGTAATTTAAGAAGGTGATCAGAACAGCCAAAAGCCTCAGATTTTCCTTTTTTCATCCTTATAAAAACCCATCTGATTAATGATGGAACTCAGTAAATTACAACATAAAAAATCGAGCTGATGGACTTGGTTTACAGTCTCATGTGTTATTTATTTAAAAATTGGATTGGACTGGAAAACTCTTGACTCTGTGGGCAAAGAAAATATTGGTGGATGGTTCAGAAAAGGGGGAGATGCACATCCGTATACTTGTTTCTATTAATCTGATATATTGAAACAGAGAAAGTATCATTACGTTTTTGCAACTGGAGGCTGGAAAGGTAGGGAAGAAGCAGCTTGATTCCTAGCACGCTTCCCGTAAACTGCTGCAGTAATTCTGTGTGTCAGTCTTTGGGCTTGCATATGTGAATTATGCATACTTTTGTGTTCATTCAAGCTTTAAATTTGTATAGAAAAGTTGTTTTACATGGATGTGGAACAGCATGATAAATGCTTCCCTTAGCATCTACTCCTGTTTAGATTTGACTTTGGATCTGTTTTGGTCAATCTGTGGCAGGGTAAATAGGTGTATTTTACACCAACCTGAGGAACAATCCACAAGCATTCTACATCTCCAGATTTTGGCAACAGGGAGTATAATCAGTTTCATTTTCAATATTTTCTTTTATACTGTTTGGTTATTTGTTTTTAAGATCACTTTCTTTTTCTGCCATATCTTTATTTGAATTTTGTTACACTTCCCTGCTAGTTTGCGTAAGGCAAACTCATGAAATAGGCACATGGCCCCCTGAAGCCATGACAAAAGGGATCATTAGAGTCCAAATCCTAAAAGGTTGACAATATTTGCTGGACAAATTTTTAATAGACTGTAGGTCACTAAAACAATGTTTCTATTTGTTATTTATTTCTTATGGCTTTTGGTTTCCCTACCCTTTTCCCAAAACATTATATCCTGGTTTAACATTCTCTCTAACAAGCTGTGACTTGGGAAATTGTTTAAAGGGAGGAGTTATTGCCAGAAGGGCTCCAAAAGTACAAACTGGTGAAACTATTTGAAGTAATCATCATAGCTTGAAGCTTAGATTTTTCCCTTTAAAGTGCTTTCGAGATAGAATCAGCTGTCTTTGAAGTCAATGAAGAGTTTCGCTGTTGACCTCATTGATTAGTGATTTGGTCTGTGTTTCCACAGAATGGGGATAGCAAAAATGCATTTGTTACTGTTTTTAGTGTATTACAAAAATTAATAAAATTTTCAGTTTGATTTACTTGCAGCATTTCCTTGATAAGCTACAATTGGTGTTACTGCTTAACATACCAATTTTTCTTCTTTCTAGTAAAAGAACTTAATTCAGACAGCAACTTCATGCCATTGTTGGGCCTTCAACATGTGACATGTCAAATACCCTTAGTTCCTCCTCCCTCCCCATGATATATTAGTAATTTTTCTCTTTGGAAGTCTGTATTTCCAGAGATCTGTCCAGCTGGCATGCAAGTTTTGGGTAAGATTTGGCTGAAAACTATTTTCAACAAATAATAACTCTTATTGGAAACTGTGTGTTTTCCACAGTGATGGTTTTAATATCTGTGTGTGTGAGGTGGGGTAGTTAAGGAGAGTTGGGTAGACGAAGATATACATTAAGGTGTGTTGGAAGAGTGCCACATGGAAATTGTAATTTGGTTCCCTCATGTCCTCATTCTCTTTGATGCTCTATGAGTCTCAGCTGGACTAGAAATCTATTTTATAGACACATTTCTCTCCTTTGCAAGTCAGTAATGTGTCAATAAAGTAACATGGTACATTTTCAGTTCATTGGCAATTAAAAATAATTGAACAACCTGTAAAACTTCAAAACTTCTTTAAACCAATATTGCAAATAGTTAAAATATAGTGATACAAAAAATTGGGTTTTTTTTCAAGATTTGTTTCAGTGTGTTTCCTTCTTTTTACCAAGTTTAAATCAAACCAATGCATTCACAAATCCCTTTAGTGTCACTAAGTCTCCATTTTGTTGCCCAAGGAGTTTTGTGTCAAAAGTTTTGCTTGGCATTGAGCACTCTATCCCGGTGATACTGACAACAATTAATTTTATAGAAAAGAAACATTAGGAAATGTATTGAAAAAAATAAGCTCTGCCTTACTTATCAATTATTTCAATACTAAAAGTTTCCTTTTAGTATTGAAAAGGAGAGAAAAAGGCCAACTTTTTTTTCTTTTCTACAGTACCCGTAAATTCTTTGTTCAGTACTTATGGTTTGTTGACCATCACTTGGTAGCCAATGTTACAGAAAAGTTTCATATCAAATGCTGAATTTTGCTATGGCCAAATTTTACATCCTGCATAGGAGTAGCTGATAATTTCTTTAGATCTAAAAGCTGAAAGATTTTTTTTTTTTTCCCCCACTGATCTTCTCCTTAAGGAGTTTAGAGAGTATCCAGTATTCTCTAACTATATTTTGAAAATGCTTTTGTATTTTGCACAGTATCTCTGTATGTTCAGCTACACAAGGCATTATTTATTTACTTCTCTCCCCCCACTGTAGATTAAACTTTAAGTTTTTTTGTAAGTGGGATAGGCTTATCCATTCTGTACCTAAGCAGCATGTCAAGTTTGTTTCTCATTGACGTGTTCTTCCCAACTTCCAAAACTTTCTTCTAAAGGTTATTTGTGTTACCAGAAGAACGTGATGAAGAGCTTTTGTTGCATGTTTATTCAGTATTCAATACTGAATATTTCATTCACTAATAGTATTTTATATTATCTAATGTTAGTGCTAAAAAATCCATGGAAGCAATTGTACCTTTTCTTGCCTTGTGTTCTTTATTTTACTGTAACAGTTCCCTGTTCATTTACTTGTCTTTCAGGTCATCCCCTTGTTATTCTTTGTCTTCGAGATTGGATGCGCAGTATGGGGATCCCATTTCCCCTTTTGGCTACTACTCTTAATTGTCACTCTTTTTTTTTTTTCTGGGCAGCGTCCCACTTCCATCTCTTCTATGGTTGATATTATCAATGTCATGTTGTCCACATTAATTACCACTAGGTGGAAAACACCTATCCTTGTGTACCTCATGTTTTGTTACTTGAATTAGGTGCCTTGCAATCCATAGCTCTGAAGTATATTGAGCTGATATCATGTGCCTGGCCCTGTTAGTTTCAAAGCAATTTTGGCAATAAAAATGTTTTGTGGTTTTGGGCATGACATTAACATTTGTTTTCCCTTAGTTCTTGTTCCATTTCCTTGATAAAAAGTCTTTGATGCCCAAGGGGGTGACCTTTTCCTTCATATTTCCATAAATTGAGTATTCGCATAGTTGCTTAAGAAATTGCACGTGTAGCCCGCCTGTTCACAATCTGTGTTTTGGTCTCTGTGCTTTGGCTGAGTTCCGGTGGCCCCGTTTTCCCTGTGTGCGTGTTAGGGGCTCTCCATGTCAGTCATATCTCAGTTACCAGAAGCTTGCAGGACAGTGGGAAGTTTTAAATTAACAACTCGCTTTAAGAGGCAGAATTTTACAGCTGTCGCACAAGACACTTTGCTTCTCTTTCATAGTTTAATGTCTCACTACCTGACTGGTTTCTCATCAGCTGAATAACTGCCAGTCTGCTAGTTATTGCTATACTATTCTGGGTTTGGTTTTTTTCTAGTGTATTTTTTTTTCCTCCTCTGGGTCTTGATTACTTCACTATCTCCTTTGTGCTGCTGGAATCTAACCTCAGAAAAAAATGCTTTTAACCAGGAATGTTACTCCTGGAGAAAGGCAGGGCCTAACATCTTCCTATTTGTATGCGCAGTCACCTTCCAAGAACTTTTTTATACCCCTTTCCTGATACAGAGGTATCAAATTCTTTTGAAATATCACACTGTGGGAGGTCTTAAATGTGAAATCATCTAAGCTTTCTACATGCTATCCAACTTCAGATGGGATTCTTCTAGAAGCAAAACACGGTAGACATAGTTAGCAAGATGTAAACTTATAAAAAGAATGGGCAGATTAAACTACTGTTAAAAGGATGGCATAATATCTGACACATCATAGTTTGTAAAATTTACTACATTTCGAAAAAAGAAAAAATATTTTTAGGAGTGCACTTCACTTTTTTCTTTTTTTTCTTTTTTTTTTTCTTTTTTTTACCAGAAAAGGTAGCCTGTAAAAATGTTATGAATAACATTTTTTTTTTTTTTTTGACTGGAGAACAATTTCAGCAAATTAGATAAGTGAAACCACTTAGATGTGAGGTCTCAGTCTGGCAATATCACTGAAGTTATATGTCTATGCACATGTGGAATCTCCCTGTAGTCGAACAATGGTACAAAGACTTGCTGAGAGCTAAGATGTTATTTGGAGTCAGGATAGCTTCTGTACCCTGCCTTCAAACAAGGAAAATGCAGATCCTTGTACAGCATAATTTGCCACAGAATCATTATGTCATACTGATTAGTGTTTTTCTAATGTAAGAGATGCCCCCCATGACAAGTTTACAATATACAATTTTCTCTAGGGCACTAGTATCATATATTGCAATTATGAACCATTATAAGAGAGAAGTTTGTGTTTCCCACGTGAAAGGTAGACATGAATAAAACTTAACAAAGAGTTAAAAAGAAATTTAAAATAAATTTATAAGCTAGTTTTTTAAAAAAAAAACAAAACACAAAGAACAACAACAACAAAACAACAAGAAGCCTGCTACTGATTCAGTGTAGTACTTCAGTAATTTATATTGATTGTTTCAAGACGCAACAGATGCATTGGTTTTTTGCTGTTTTCCCTTTTAATGTAAAGGAATGGCCAGCAAAGGATTAGGAGTTGCATTTGTACCAGTCATCCTAGAGCAGAAATGGACTACGTCTAATACCAGGTGGTGGAGGATTAGTAGATGGTACATAACGTAGGGAGGTATATTGGGAAAAGGAAGTTGCTACAGAGAAAAGTAAGATGAAAAAATGAGAGGCTTAGAACACTGTTCTAATGTACTTTGCTCTGCGTTTCACTGGAGGCTTACATGGTTTTGGGTATCTAGAAAATACTGTGACAGTATGTATTAGGTGTATTCAAATTTTGGATATGTTTCGGTTTGCTGTGTATGTATATGTATAGATACACCTTTGGCGGGGGTGGGGGGCGGTGATGGAAGGGCAGGGAAAGTGTGAATTAAGTATCACAAGTTAAAAAAAAAGACTGCATTACTACAGATTAGCCTCTTGTTTCTTCAAGAGTTAAGTACTTCCAAATGGAAACTGAGTTGAGTTCAGAAATTCTCACTGCGTGCTTGTTTATGAGGAGTGTATGAATATAATATGTAGAAAACATTAAACAATAAAAGTAATAGCCTCTAAGGGAAAGGGAATTATTTTCTTTTGAAACCATGATGTCATGGTCTTACCTCACCTTTAGTTTCAGCCAAGCAAATAATGTGTACTGAGCTCTCTATCATGTACCATTATAATTAGCTCTGTCAGGTCTTAGCCCTGCAACCCTCATGCAGATAATATGATAATATGTCTTCATAACCAAGTGACCTTACATGCACAATATTTCTCCCCTTATGAAGATTGCATGTCAATAAAGTAATTGAGTCTCAGAGGCTGCAGCGAGCGAAGATTTAGATGATTGGACTTTCAGGGCAGTGATGTATGACCGTTATTATTCTACTTGTCAGAGAGCTGCGTACAAGCGAGGATGGTCAGAAGATGACAGGGATGAAAGGTTGTGTTTCATTAAAAAAAATATTGCTGTTAATCACCACTCTATTCTTTTCAAAGTCACGGAGGAAAGAAACTCCTTTTTCATTTTAGCTCTGGTTAAGAATTTAAACATGAACACGTAGCAGGCTTTCAGAGCCCAGTTATCCAGCTTCGTTATTGCTTAATTAGGGAAATAAATTATTATTTCAGTTAATAAAATACAACAAAATGCTAGACACTGAGACCACCTGTATACTTGTATTGCATTGTTTTAAATTAACATTAAATGCATCATGCTAAGCTTTAAATCACATTTTGCCTACAGCTTTAAGTAATTATAACAAGTGCTATGAAGCTGGTACAAAATCAAACCATACTGAATTCAACTATTTTTGCTTGTACTAATTTGTTTGGACAGTTGCAGTGCTTGAAACATTTATATTTCCATGCTTTGTAAAAGCAAATATTTTTTTTCTCACCAAGCTGTTTTGTAGCTGTAAATTTATCTTATGATATCATAACAGCTGGAAACTTGTTGCTTGACAAGGTTTTGTTTCATATTTAAACAGCTCAGAAATTATGTTTGAAACATAGTATATTTCTTTCTCTCTGTGAGACTTTTCCCATTTTGTTGCACATTATCTTGGAAGTATCTGCAATATATTTTAAAACAGATTATTTATGCAATCGTTTAGTTAATAATTCCTAATGATTTATATATGTAGCAGACCTTTCTTATATACATTAAAAAAAAAAAGACCAAAACTAGCCCAAAATAGTATTTACTGGCGAGTGCTATATAATGAAATACGAATGTAGATTCTGGAAGGCTGATGAGCAAAGAAGCTTGACAGCGCTTTTTGTGAGTGGAAAATCCTAATAGAAGCACATCTTTTCTGAAGAACTAGTTTCAGAAGTCTTTAAATCTTCACAGTTAGGAAATTGACTGAGACATAGGAGCTCTGACAGAGAAAGAGCTTATCAGATGATTTTTGGCTATACGTAGTAAAGCAATAATTCGTTAACTAAAATTAGCTGCTGCATCTTTTCAGGATCGACTCTCATAAGCACAAACAACAGAAAAAGAGAATGAAATCCTTGCGTGAAAAGTGAAAAAAATCAATCTCTTTTGTGCTTTGTCCTGAACACATTCTTAACCCAGCATGTAATTGTAAAGATGCAGACTCAAGTTTGTTTGCAAACTCTTCTTTCCTATTTTTAATGATTTGTCAACAGTAATGGTCCATGTGATATAGGCCCTGTTGTTCTATGCACTGTGAGAAAAGCGATATTCTCTGTTCCAGGGTAAAATGGATATTTGAGTAAGAAAATAGAATCCAAAAAATTTACAAGTATTTAGTATCTGTATTATCATATTGGTTAGCGGCAGCCAGGAGCGCAAGCCTCAGTCTCTTGAGTTCTCTGTTAGATAAACTGACCGCTGCCTCTCCTCGTCTTCCTGCATATATACATAGCATTAGGAATACAACTGTTGGTAAACCAAGCAAAATTCATACTTAAAGTTGGTGTCTCTTGAGTCAAATCACTATACGGTGAAGTCAGCCACAGCATTAACAAGAACGTTAGTTGCTTTCACGGATGTGGCTGCAGAACAGTCTTTAAAGCACTGAAAGTCCTGAAGTGTTCAAAATACACAGAGATCATGAAGGAACTGGAGGTGAATGAAGAACTTGCCAAAACTAACTTAAATAGCAATGCAAAAGAAGAGTTAATAACCTATTATATTTTTATATGTCCTTTTAGATAAGGGAAGAAGACTGATACCTTCCAGTCAAATGGAAGACTGACATGAGTGATCTGACTCCTCTATCAATGTGACATCTGACTCGCTGTTAACAGTTATTGGTGTTGATAGGCACAGCCCACACAGAGAGCCAAATGCAGTTGTTTTGATCCCTTGTTCTTTTATTTCTATCCCTTCTCCCTGTTTTCTGTCACAATGTCATGTTGAATCATTGTTTGGTGGCACATGCAGGACCTCTCAAGTACTGAGGTATCAGACTTCAGGAACCACATTGAAATGAATATAATAATGAGAACCAGAAGGCAGCGTGAACCCACTTCTCAGGGAAGGAGGAAGCTAATAAGTGTTGTTAGCGGATTCTGGGGAGAAGAACCAGAGGTACATCCTGTGGACAAGCAGGTGTAGACTGGCTTGTCTCAGGGTCCAGTTACGGGCACGCTGAGAAGATCAGTGCTGATGTCTGTCACTTTGTACACATCAAGATGCTTATTTGAGAAAACAGAATAGTCAGTGGTTATCTTGTAATCAACCCTGGTATAAAGAACAGCACTACATTAAAAAAAATAATAAAAAGACCATGCTTTTTAGATTTCAATATATGTCTTGCTAGCTCACCTTTCTGTACTCTTTTTGAAGGGAATGGATCTATATTTTCCTCCTCTGTTGCTTTACTAGGCTTATTACCTTACGATGCCCAACTGTCTAGATCTGGGCACGTGTATTCAACATACATGCATAATGTGTGCTCTTTTCTCACACTGTTCAGGCATTTAGTTGGGACTCAGTTTTCAGATCAATTAATGGTGCTTTCTGTGTATGCCTGTTTGGGGGGTAGATTACAAATTTGCTTTCTGATTTTGTAAACTTGTAGCTGGAACTTTAGATACTTGTTCCATTTTATCTGAGTCAGAAAGTTTGACAATGATGAAGAGTTTGAATAATATTCCAGCTATAGCCTATTTTTGTATGTGTTGATGTGCATATATACATGCTCGCATGACAATAATTCTATTTACAGCAATAGCAACAGCAATGATTGATGTGGCCTAAGTGTTTCCATTTGCTTATAATTATATGTCATTTTTAGCTCTGTGAGATAATTTAGTGTCTCATTTCTGTCCAGAGGAGAAGGTTCTTTCAGCATTTTTTTTCCTTTTCTAATATTTAATCAGATAATCCCATTGTTTTGCACATGTTTATAGATTTATGCAGTCCAAAGCTATTCAGACTGGCTTGATGTTCTTGTACCTCACAGGCCTTGCATTTCTCATAGTTATCCCTTAACGGCACTCAGTAAGTTGTATTTGCTAATGCCTGTCTTACACAAAAGCACTGGCTTGATTAAAAAATGTAGACTCCACCGATTTACCTGATGGTCCGTTCAAATTGTTAATCACCATATGGGAAAAAAATGTGTCTAATTTTGTCTAGTTTCCACTTTCAGTCATGGGAACTACTTTTGTAACATTAATACTGAATATTAGCCCTTCAATATTTAGTATTTTGTCCTTGTGTAGCGTAGTTGTGCACTGTAATGAAATAGCCATTGTGCTGTTGAAACCCCTCACTCAGGTATTTTCTCCAACCCTTAAGTATGGATTGTGGCTCTTCACCTTTTCTAATTTTTCAACATGCTTTAAAAAATGCAGACATCAGAACGGTTTGTACTAATCTAGTCTCATGAACGAACAGAAGTATAATAATTTTCCACACCTACTGTGTTCCTCCATTCATTTCCTCCCTATATCTCTTTAACCCTCAAAGTCAAAGCAATTACTTTTACCCATCTTGTTTTAACATCATGTTAAGACTTTCTATTGAATTGCTTGCCCACCACGTTCCCTAAATTATTTTCAGAGGCTGTGCTTTGTGTTATACAGTCTCATATTTTATAGGTATGGCCAGTCCTTCCTCAATCCCGGATAAACACCCTTAGATGATGATGACACATTGATGACTGACATTTCAGCCAATTTCTAATGTATTTAACTTTTATTTTATTACTACTGTCTGGTATTGATTTAGTATCGGTTATTTATATATTTTATTTTTATATATATATATTTATACATATAGTTATATATATATATAGTTATATATAAGCGCAAGGTCCTGCACATGGGTCAGGGCAATCCCAAGCATGAATACAGGCTGGGTGGAGGATGGATTGTGAGCACCCTGAGGAGAAGGACTTGGGGATGTTGGTTGATGAGATGACCTGGCAATGTGCACTTGCAGACAGAAAGCCAACTGTATCCTGGGCTTCATCAAAAGAAGTGTGGCCAGCAGGTCAAGAGAGGTGATTCTGCCCTTCTACTCCACTGGAATACTGCATCCAGCTCTGGGACCCCCAACAGAATGAGGACATGGACCTGTTAGGAGCACTACAGAGGAGGGCCACAAAGATGATCAGAGGGCTGGAGCACCCCTCTTATGAGGACAGGCTGAGAGAGCTGGGGTTGTTCAGCATGGAGAAGAGAAGGCTCTGGGGAGACCTTGTAGCAGCCTTCCAGTTCTTAAAGGGGCCCTTACAGGAAAGATGGGGAGGCACTCTTTATCAGGGCATGTAGTGATAGGATGAGGGGTAACAGTTTTAAACTAAAAGGAGGTAAATTCAGATTAGGTATTGGGAGGAAATTCTTTACTGTGAGGGTGGTGAGGCATTGGAACAGGTTGCCCAGAGAAGTTGTGGGTGCCCCATCCCTGGAGGTGTTCAAGGCCTGGTCTAGTGGGAGGTGTCCCTGCCCATGGCAGGGGGTTGGAACTAGATGATCTTTAAGGTCCCTTCCAACCCAAACCGTTCCATGATTTGTTACAAAGTGAATTTGTATCTCCTTTTTGCATTTTCACCAAAACTGAAACCATCTGTTACTAATGAATTGGACAAGGATCCCTTTTGGTTGTAAATCAGTCTCTACCAGGTGCTTCCAAGACCATCAAAACCCGGGTGATTTTCTGTGCCTGGGCAGAAGTAGGAAAAAGTGAGAAGCTGGTGTAATGCCATCACAGTGCTCATTCACCCACCTTCCAGAAGTGCCAGGAGGCTAGGTAGGTTATACTGGGGCAGAAAGTGAGAATGCTCTTAAAGCGATTTTTTTCTTCCTGCCTTCTCTTCATTTTGAGGTAGTGTACAATAAGAAATCTGCCTTGCTTTGTCTCTAGCAGCATGTATCTTTACATATAAGTATATATTGTACCATATTTAGTTAAATTATGAGTATATTTATGTTTTTTCCTTAATGAAACAGCTCGCTCTTCCAATCATTTCTTCTTCTTTTACCTTGAACTTGCAGCCTGACTTGGGTTTAGTCTTTAATATAATTAGTTTGTAACAGAAATAAAAGTGATTGGTGGCTTACAAATGTTTTCTTCACACCCATCTGTTTTGTTTTCTGCCTTTTAGTACTGGGGAAAGAATACACTCTTTCATTAAATCTAGCACAACTCAAAGGTCACTTTTAATTTGCATTTTGAAAAAGAAACTGTATAAAAATTAATCAAACACTCTTGGCCTAGTTGCAAAGTCTAGGGACAAAATGTTTTAACTTTCTTGTATGTCTTTTCAAGATACAATCAATTTACTGATAAATGACTGCCTTGTAATCCCAATCTCAACACCACTGCCTTTCACATTTCAGGAGTTGTAATTACATGCAGAAATACCTGTAGTTTTCAAGATGGTGACAGGAAGTCTGCTTTATAGTTACTTAATATTAAAGAGAAATTATCTATGTGGTCCAAAAGCGTTCCACCTAGAGCTATCTTGTACATGCCCCTGCTAGAAGACAGTGGAGACCTTGCAAAACTGAACGACTTCTACATGATGATGATGATGACAATCTTGAATGGAAAAAAGACTAGCTGTGGAAGTTATTTACATTTCCATATTTATTTATTCCTCTAAGTTCTGCTAATTGTACTTTAAAATCTCTTCACAGCTATCATGGAGGTTACCGAGAGGATGATTTCCAAAACCAATGAAAGTGACATTTTACAAATCAGTAGTAGTTAAGCTATCTGAACTACAGAATGACATCCACAGGACAGGACAAGGCACCGAACAATTCTTTCTTGAGCAGGAGGATATTGGCTGCTGAGCATGAATCTGAATTCTTATTGTTGAGTATGTCTTTCATTTAAATATCCTCTTCTGTCCAGTTCTTAATATATGTGAAAAACAGCTGCTGAGAAGGTCATGCTGTACTCAAAGTACCTGCGGGAAAATTGTATATTTTATCAAAGAAAACTTGCAGATTTTTTCAGCTGGGTCAGCTTCACATAGGGCCAGTCACAATCTTTTTGTGTGACTCAGCATTAGAATTCAACCATTGACCAGGAGCATTGTTTTGGTGGCTATGACATATTTTTGTCAATCCAAGGTATGCCCGTATAGTAACAGTTGTTGACCGGAATTCAGTACTATTTTCTTTATCAGGCTAAGTGCTATTTTTGAAGTATTTAACTGTGTTAAAATCTAGATAACATTTTAAAAAACTTAACAGTGGAGATACAATTCAGTTTCTTTAAGAAGTTATTTTTATTGGTGTTTTGTGTCCCTCCATGTGTTCTTTGTTCCTCACTTCCCAAGTACTTCTGTGGTTTAGAAAGAAATAAAACGCAAATGTTCCTACTCTGTTGGTTCCTTTTAAAATCTTAGTTTTTAACCAGTTTTTCACAGGTAGTCTTTGATATCTGCCGGAGTAGTTAGTCATCAGAAAATGGATTGTGTGAATATCTGGTTTAATGAAAACATATGCTAGAACCGTAAGCATCTGTGGCCTTCCAAGCATAACATTATCCAGATCTTGCTCATGTGTTTGCATTATTTGTCACATTCTTTGGTAATAGTCTTCCTTCACTCAAAAAGATATGCAGAGCCCCCAAAACTGCTTTAAGTGATAGCCAGCCGAAACCAGACCTTGAGCTGATGCATATTTTAAAACCTGAAAAGTACCAAGCCTGCGACTGGCCACAAATTATGCTCCAAGTTTTTTCTCTTTGCATGCTGTCCTGGGAGGAGGTGCTGGGGAGGATGTCCTCTGAAGATTCATATAAGAAAAGACATTCTGTCTATCTGCATCATAGTCAGAACAATATGTCTGTTCGTAGCAACTCCAGCCTTTAAGAGCTTCTGCTTTTCAAGGTGAGTTGGAGAAGCTCATGAGAATAAGTGTTACAATAGAAATACATGATTGTTCGGGGTGTGTTTGGCCTGATCAGTGAGGTGAATCAGTCCTGCTGATGTTTACAAATAAATAATTAGAAAAATATTTATCTGTAATATAGGAATATTTTAATGTAACATTTTTTCTTGGGTATGCACATCTGACAAATCTGGGGGGCTTCTTATTACACATTTTTAACATGTAGAACAGACTACTCACAACTTTTTTCAGTGTTTTCAAGGGCCTGTGTTAGGGCCCTTACATGGGCAAATAATGCTTTTCACTTGTAAGGCTGCTTTTATTTAGGGTTCTCAAAATACTTTACAATCTAGAAATAATCCCTCTCTATTTGATGTTAACTGGTGCTGCTTCTGGTAATTTTGTTTTAAAGCATATAGCATGGCAGCTCTGAGTCGATGCAAACTAAGAATTGTAGCATGAGTCCTGTACTGTGGACCTTTTTGCAGAAGGTTACTTACGTTATAGGAATAATGTATCTTATATTTTATGGAATAGAACCAACTAGTGTATCATCACGGTACCATAATATGTATGCACAGAAGTAGAAAATCCCTGCATTTTATGGGATATAATTGTTTTCTCTTTTCAGTGGAGTTCTGTTGCAACTATGACTATCAGGAAGAATGTTTGCAAAAGTGACTTGTGAAAGTGCTCTGCTTAAGCTTCGAAACTTGAGCTGAAACTTTTCCAATTGTTGTTTCATCAGCCTGTGCCCTGTGTTATACTCACTGTGGATATTCTAAACCATTCCATCTGAATTATTTTCTGTCTAGCAGCAAGTGCCCCTAAGAGGAGAGTGATTCTGTACTCTGGCACATGAAGATTAAAAAGCTTGCTCCAGCTAGAATCTTAGGCTTTCTGACCCAACCTCCAGCACAGCAGAACAAAGCACAAGTACAAAGACATTTTGACGTCTGAGTGCATGTAGCTTCTATATTAAATCAAAGGCAGGCAGTAGAGTATTCTGATAGCCAAAGCAAAAGTAGCCGGGTTGGGAGGGTGGGGGGAGAGTGTTTCTTCGCAAAGTTGATGTTATTTGCAAAAATAGCAGCTTAGATCCAGCCTGTTTCCTCCTTAAATCTAGAGATTTGAACAAAATTGCTGCTAATCAAATACAGTCAAACAGCGGGGTTGTCTTAGTTTATGAGGATTGTGGGTTTTGTTTCATTTATCAATACCTGAGCATAGTGCAAATAAGCATAACAAGAGGATAAATATGACATTAAGTTGCATGTTTTAGGCAGATTAATTGCAAGTGGGAATCAGAAGAAAGACATCTTATTTTATGTGGTAATATCTTACAATACAGGGCTCTTTCAGACAAGAACAATAAAGCGCAAGATTTTGGAACGATAATTCAGAAATATGTGTCAGCAATCACCGTTTCCTCATTGGATTTATGTTACTTTTTGTTGTTCTTTACACCAATGAAAGTACCAATTTATTCAATAAAACACTAGTACATATTCAGTTAATTGTATGTGTAAAAAAAAAAAAAAAAACCAAACAAAAAAACCCAAGACGTGATAAAATTCAATGCTGCTTTACAATAAAGTAAAAAATGCAGTTCCTGAAAGTAGCCGAATTTCAGAATGTGGCTGGAATCTTAAACAGATTATCTTACAAATGTATAATATTTAATTAATTGTTTAAATGGGATTTGTGAAACAGGCTTCAAAGAAAGCGTAAATAAACAAACTCTGCTAAGGAAATCTGAAGGGATTAGTTTATAAGTGGAAATGGAGAGAAGGCCTCCTTTCAGGGTTGGAAAAAGGGGTCAGTCTCCAGACCAGAGCAGAATTTGACCAAGAAATTCAAATATAGTTTTGGTTGTGTTGGTATGTGTATAGAAACAGCACACCAAATAACTTTTTAGTTAATCTTCTGGTGCTAAATTCAAACTAGTAAATACTTATTCCTTTAAAGTCAGTGATGTGAGTTGGATAAGATGATGACATTTTTCATTTTTTGGGTCGAGGCCAATGGTATGAGATTCAACAAGGCCAAGTGCCGGGTCCTGCACTTGGGTCACGACACCCCATGCAGCGCTCCAGGCTTGGGGAAGAGTGGCTGGAGAGCTGCCTGGTGGAAAAGGACCTGGGGGTGTTGGTTGGCTGCCGGCTGAATGTGAGCCAGAAGTGTGCCCAGGTGGCCAAGAAGGCCCACAGCATCCCGGCCTGTATCAGGAACAGTGTGGTGAGTAGGACTAGGGAAGTGATCGTGCGTCTGTACTCGGCACTGGTGAGGCCCCACCTCGAGTACCGTGTCCAGTTTTGGGCCCCTCGCTACAGGAAAGACAGTGAGGTGCTGGAGTGAGTCCAGAGAAGGGCAACGAAGCTGGTGTGAGGGGTCTGGAGAACAAGTCCTGTGAGGAGCAGCTGAGGGAACTGGGATTGTTTAGTCTGGAGAAAAGGAGGTTGAGGGGTGGTTGTAGCGAGGTGGGGGTTGGTCTCTTCTCCCAAGTAACAAGCAATAGGACATGAGGAAATGGCCTCAAGTTATGCCAGGGGAGGTTTAGATTGGATATTAGGAAAAATTTCTTCACTGAAAGGGTTATGAAGCATTGGAACACGCTGCCCAGGGAAGTGGTGGAATCGCCATCCCTGGAGGTATTTAAAAGACAGGTAGACGTAGTGCTTAGGGACACGGGTTAGTGGTGGTTTTGGCAGTGTTAGGCTGATGGTTGGACTCGATGATATTAAAGGCCCCTTCCAACCTAGACCGTTCTACAATTCATGATTTCTCTTTCTAGCTAGCTAGTCTCTTATAAGCTAATTTAAAGGCTATCAATGTTTTTTCTTTGATGTGTATTTTGGATGTCCAAAAATGTAACATTTTATGGTCCTTTGTTCTACCTCCTTGCCCTATACTTTTTTTCCTTTCCATAATATTTCATTTGAAAAGTCATTAGTGGGAATGATTCGCAGCCAGGATAGGTGTGGCAAAGAGTTTTCTCAGACAGTATTCAGTCCCATAATATTGATTGTGGTATACTGTATAGGGATATTGCAGTTGATCCTCCTTACTATAGGATAAGCATATTAAGGTTTCTAGTAAAGATGAGAGCTCTTTCTGTATCTGTCGTTGTGTAAACAGAAGGAGAACATAACGTGGCAATGCATGTAACAGGTCTTGTAATTTATCTCAGGGATAATGCAGTATTTTTTCTGACGGTGACTTTACTTGCTATGGCAAATGTGTTGAAAGCTGCAATTCTGAGCAAATGTAGTGTCTGTGAAACTAAATTTGGAAATTTGAATTTTGAAATGAAATGTGATGAATTCCATGTTTTTACTTATAAATATAAAAATATATTAATATTTAAGCAGAAGAGGTAAAAACAAAAGCATGCTATCCCAACAAAACAATCCCTTGCAAAGGTGACTGCTTCCTTAGGTGTTTTCACTTCTTCATAAAGTGAAGTCTTGGACAAGAAGATTTAACTTTATAGCCCTTTCTTTCTGTCATAAATTGTAAATAGTGTTGCATTATTATTCATCTCTACTATGTAAAGAAGTACTAAAACCTGAGAAGCAAAAGATTTTCCATAAGGTAGAAAGAAACCTGACACCGCTTATTGTTCTCTAGCTGCTGACAGGCTACTACCTTGTCAAAGAATTATATTAATAGATGTCTTCAACTAGGAAACTCGATCTGAGACAGCACGCTGAAAGGACCTGTAGGAAGGGCAGATATGAGCCAGGATTATCATCCAGAATTCAGAAAAGGAAAGAGAGGCCTAAAATGACCTGACGTACCTCTCAAAGGGAAGCTGTATCACTCGAGGGCTGATGCTCCAGCCTCGGTGCCCCACACTCTTCTGCGCTCCACCTGCCTGGGATACAGACAGGGCTTTTCACAGAACCAGTCAGAGCATGACAAATGCTCCTTAGGTTTAGGTAAATAATGGCTCTGATGCCTCATGGACTATTTCTATTCTTGTGTTTCAGCTAAGTCGTTCTGCATTCAGATGAACATCTGTGTAGACTGCTGTCATTCAGGATTTTAAAGGACACTACCTTTTTTTGATGGTTTGTTTCGGTGGCTGTGGAGCACTTTTTTTTTTGGGACCTATTTTCAGCAGCCTAAGGCTAGGAAGCTCAATTTTTCAACAAGATTGTTTACTGGAAATAAAAGCCTACATGATCTTGGTGACAACTTGAAGACCATTGTCTCAATAACTAGTGATAGGACTCTGTTACAGACAGGGCAATGATAGCAAGGAGCAGTTCTTTTTTTTTTTTTTTTTTTTTTTTTTTTTTTTTTTGAAATGTGGTGCTGTGATAGCAAGCTTGTAAAACCAGGATGGCACTAGAGAAGAATAAAATGTATTAAAAAAATTATAAAGTCCAATCTTGTGTGCTACACCCTCTCTCATGTTATAAACTCTTTTTGAGAGTGCAAGAAATGTGATCTGTGCTTTACACTAAATGATTTTTAATAAGTTCTAGTCCTACTTTTGCCATCAAGATGTATGACTTAATCTCTCTGAGCCTTTGTTTACTCTTTTAAGTGAAGTTAAAACCTTCATATGGGAGGACTGAAATGGACATCTGTTTAGTAAACAGGTATGAAATACCTGAGAGGTGGTTCTAGAAAATGATAGGTCATTTTATTACTGTTGCTGGAGCTGTAAAACAAACAATAGTTTCAGGTGTAGTGAAAAGTTAAAAGGTATTTAGAGATTTCTATTATCTAATTCAGGTTCATCAAAATATTGACAAAAAATGCATGTTAATATCAACTTTCGTTAGTTTTTACCTAAATAAAATCCTAGCATCTAATAAAAATTTGGACATTTGGGTGTCTGTTTTATTATTCCTAATTGATCTTGGCTGATTAGAAGCATAGCATCCTTAGCCAAAGACGACAGCCTTCTATAAACTGCTTTTTATAACAGTGGAGTCAGGAGTTAATGCTATCATTTTATCTATTTCAGAGCACTGATTACTTCAGCAACTTGTGGAGAGATTTGCCTGACCTAGGACTTCCCTGTGTTTGATTAGCTGTTGTTACTTTCGCTGGCTTTCAATGTTTCTTTGCTTAAGAAAAATGTTGATTCGGTGACTGTTGTCTTGTGTATGCTTTCTGGGAAGCTGCAGCCAAAAAGATTAGTAGTACTGGCCTTCATATAGGAAGAATAAGACAGTCATCATAATTATTGATATTTTTCTTTGGTTACATGAATCTTTCTAATTCTCGTACTGTTGTTGCTTTTCTCAACTCCTTCCTTCTTCACATTCTGTCTTGAAGTCACTTTGATCTGATGACCATACTGCCTGCCATTACTTCAACACTTTTTTCTTTTCTTTTTTTTTTTTTTTTAATTTATTTCTCTCTTCTGAAACATTGCTCATGGTGCCACCCAAGACTGTCTTTAATCTTTCATGACCAGTGGCCATCCGGCTTCAGAGGTGAGCAAAACAGTGATGTCAAACGAGTGAAAGCACTGTGTTTGTCCAGTTCTTTGATTAGAAAAACCTCCAGCACCTGAGTTCCCTATCAGAGAAAAAAATAACAATGTGTGTAGGTGGTATAGATCACCCACGTATAGCACGAAGAAGCGTTTTCTAAAATTCTGTTGGAATTGCTAAATTGCTGTGTGCATCGTGTGGAGCACAAGTGGTTTTAAAAACCACCCCTGTACAACCCATGGTAAACCCCATCTTCTTTCAGCATAGTATTGCTGTCACTTTAGTCTGGCCTAAATGATTTTATTCATCATTTACCTTTAGCAGTAGGTTACTACTTGTGCCTAATACTGCTGCTTGTGCATACTACTATAGTATTACAAAGACTCATGAATTAGTTTGTCCACTACATCAGTATCGTAGTATCTACTAAGGATGTGTAAATTCAAGGTCTATAGCAGCATTAACAACACTACAGGTAATGGAAGGTGATATCAAACTGAATATAGACCACAGCATAATAGGGGGTTGGCAAATTAGAATAACTACCTGAAATCTGATTCTGACACTATTACAAAATTGATGAAGAGATCTTTAACCCTGAGATCCTGAAATTACCCCTGAGACATTTAAAGCAAAACGATACCCTCTCCCACACACCCAAAAATCCTCTTATGTAGGTTTCTTTCTGAAATTGTGATACAAATTCTGGTGAATTTTCAGATTTTTTTAAAAGCAGGAAGGGTAAAATTTTGCACAGATACCTTACAAAAATCATGTCTTGATTCCAGCAGCTGGAGGTTAAAGACAAACACAGATTTGGAAAAAAGTAAGATTTACAGTGCTACCGTCTCAGATACACAGCCATATTACTGACTTAGAAACATTAATGCATGTGTTCATTGACACATTTTATAGAATTTTCTTATTCAAATATCAGGTTAAAAAAAAAAAAGCATCCATACCTAGTTTGGGTAAATAAGGAAGTGGTTCATTTGTTTTTTTTCCCCAGTAATGTGAGCTTAAATTAGTGGATATAAATAAAATAAAGCTTTTGAAAATCATAGCAATATAGCTGAAATTCAGAGTTAAAAATAGTGGTATTGCAGTAATTAATTTTGTGTTTACCATATCTTGAAATAATCATCTTTGCCTTTTGTCTTTAGCTGAAATTTCTTAAGCATCCTATTTTCGCAGGAAACTAAAATCCCATCAGCTTCCAATAAGACCTAGGATGTACAGTGCATTGGAAAATGGGACGAACGAAAAAATGCGTTGATAGTTTTAAATATTTTTTCCTCACGCCCTCTGGAGGTTGGATGAAGTTTGATTTAATTTGTACATATATAATCAAAACCATTTTAGAATACAATAAATAGAAGAGTAAAGTAAGCGTACTGGAGATGATTACTGGTCTTGTGTTACTGACCTTCAGTATAACATTGGAGCTGCTTTTTTTTTAACCCTGAAAATAAGCTTGTCGAGATCAGGACTTCTACACTGCAGCTGCTTTTTGCTTTTTTTTTCTCCTAGGTAAGCAAGCAGCTGCAGAATTGAAATGTTGCAAAGAAATTTACTTGTGCAAATATTTTAGGAGATACTGACATTCTTACCAGCCACTGAGGCTCAGATAGACAAGCTCTTCTTACGCTGTCGAATACCAGAAGATTACCTGGCTGCTGACGATCATTTTAGGTTATGGCAGGAGGAGATTAGCTCAAATTTATAACAGCTCACATTTTCCATTTTTTCTCGGTTTTCAGAGTGGCATGGAAATTATATTTGTGAATCCCTGGGGACTCTCACATTGGTGTCAGTTTTCAGATTTTGCCAGATACATCTAAATGTGGACATAAAATGTAATGGAAAGAAATTGAAAAAAATATCTGTTTCTTGATTCTTTATTACTGAAGAGTTAAGAAAGCGATTCCTCAGGCTATTACACAAATCTTAAACTGGGAATAAATGTTAGGATGAAATCAGATTGCTTAACGTTCTTTTTCCTGTTCATCTCTCTAAAAAAAACCCATATCTGAAATATAACAGGCACGTGTGCTTTGACCATTTTTGGAAAGGTTTTACCCCAATAAGATTTTGGATAAAATGTTTATTTTAAGATCAATTTTATAACAAAAGCTAAGTGTATTATGTGCTTATGGTGCCAAAGAATCTTTCATCACCTCCCTTACACTTTCAGCAACTCTTTTTCTACCTCAGTTGTAACAGCTGGTGGGCAGAATACATTGAAAAAACAGAAAAATTAGGAATTATAAAATAGTCATTTTAAATTGGCAGTATACAGGAATATGCTGAATTAAGCAAATAAATTACATAAAGTTTTTTCTGTGCTACATTATATATAAGAACTGTGCATTAAAATGGAGCTGGTTACCCTCCTTGGAAAGTACTGTGTGAGTAGTACATACTACAAAGCACACTAGGTACTTTCTCTAGCATTCTCGTCGTCTGTCTCTGTTGATGCTTACATTGTAAAGAACCTAGATAATGCTGCTGCCTATGAATTGACGTGATAAAAAGCATTACAAATGTTCAAAGTGAAGATTGATTCAAACTTCATTTTTCCAGTATTTGGAATCACTCGCAATGGAGAACTGGGTTTTTCCAAATCCTCCTGGTCTTTATGTTGAGCTACGTATGATCATGGCTGCTCCTGAACTTTGGAAAGTTTATCTTCAAATACTGATGTCACGGCTTCAATTCTTTCTTAGAAATTTTAATTCTTAGGACTTTTAATATCTGAAACTGTAAAAGGAGAGAGCTTTTGTCAGTCTTAAAATTGTCATTGGAATTTATATTGAACTCAATTTAAGATACGTTGGAGAAGCCCAGAGGGAAGGAAAAGGTTTTTTATAATTTCAGTGGTATTTCGTTAGATTCCAGCTGGCCAAAATGTTGGAGAAGTGTTGGGAATTCTCCAGTACATATGGAAACTCAGAACAGATAAAGAAAATTTATTACCGTACAGCAATCTCTTAAAAAACACCAGAAACTTGCTGAAATGGAGACAAAAGGTGCCAACAAGGTAACATTATTATTTATGTATCTTTTCAGTGTCACTTGACAAAGAGAAATCTCTCCTATACAATTTAAATAGTTCCCAAGAAAAGTGTTTTGAGGAATGGCCACGTTATTCTTTTACGAAGATAAGGCTGTTGGTGTATAGGTGAGGTCAAGGGGGGAGGATCCTGGGTGACCAGTCTAGTGCAGGTTAGAACCTTTCTCCTATCCTTTCTTTTCCTTGCTCTGCCTTTCAGTCAAAATTTGCTTTTATCCCTCTTGGAAGAGAAGGGTATTCTTGTGATCAACTTCCTTCCCTCAATCTCTGCAATTTAGTCTTGCAATAGTGATCATAATTTAGTCCGTGTGTATACGCATGTATCTTTCATTTTTTATTTGGTAGTATCTTGTGCAATAAGCTGTGCAGTAAGTGATTGATTGTTCCTGGTACACTGTTACTGGGAAGTCTCGGCTAGTATTTGACAGCTGTAGCTTGGAAACGTGTCTGAACTTGCTGGCTTGTGCTATAGCTTAAAGATGATTTATTGCGTTTGATTTTTGAAAGGTGCTACAAGAAATGGTTTGATAAATAGTTGCTCATAGCAGGGTAATTAAAAGAAGGTATTTTAAAGTTCTACTAAATAGTGCTATTACTATTCCAATTTAAAGATGCTGACTTTGTTTCTAAACTGTGTGAATGCCCTTCAGTGCCTATTTTAGTAGGATATATCAAATATTAAATCTCCATCGGTAGACAGGTGTGCGTTATTTACCTTTCTAGCTGTAAGAAACATAATTAACCAGTTCAATCCTTACAATATTTTCAAATGTGAAATGTGCCTGTTCTTCTAAAATTTAGATGTTACTTTATATACTAAATAAAAAAAAATACTGATAAAGTTGTTGTTATTACTTAAATTCCGTGCTTTACAGTTACGCCACCATGATTAGTCTGTTGTGCCAGTATGTAGTTGAATCTGTGGAGACTTGTTTCGATACTTGCATAGCACAAAGTGGTGACACTAACTATAGTCCAGATTACATTATATGTGGATTTTCAGTTGCTCATAACTAAAATATTTACAGGCCTGGGTGATTTTATTTCACTTATGTTTTCTCCAAAGGTGAGCGTTTTTTTAAATAAAAAAGTTCAATGTCATGGAGATGTAAAGAATTTGAGGTATAAAAAGAGAAGGAATGCAGGGTACAGAATGAAAGTCCATTTTCTGAAGGGGAACAACTTTGGAAGTTCTAAAGTTGGTTTGGATTTGATTTACTACAGACCGAAAATTATCATTTAAGTCTCGGAGCTTTGTGCTTGATTTCAAAAAGCATTTGTATGAAATCTTATGTCACAGAGGACTTAACCTGAGTTTACCTGCCTATGCCATTTCATGAGCTTGCTAGAAATTTGTGCTCAATCATCTACTGTATGTCACTTTGCACCTCTCTTTGGGTGTGGGGTAGGCCAGCTGTCTCTCCAAAGAGAAGAATTCTGGTAAGAGGAATTGGCTTGAATTTGAACCTTATCTTGATGGGGGTCAGGATGGAACATGGTTGACTTAAATCACATGGAACCACACGCGCAAGCCCAGGCGTGGGTTCAATAAAAGGAGTGGATATAGGTTAGTCTTTAGGACTATTTACATTTCTAAAAATGAACTTGCAGTTAAAACTATATTCAGGAGAAGACTGGAATTATTATTGTTATTTTAAAATTGCATTTGTGTGAAAACTTCCCTTTGGATTCCCAAACTCAGTAGTCATCTGTGCAAACAGACAGTAACCGCTCAACAACGGACAGGTTTTGTAGCAGTCAGCTATGGATGTTTCAATTGCATTTTTCAGAAATCCTGTAAGTCTGTAACCCTTACAATAAGGATGTTAGCTGCATGTGCATACTTAACTACCTGGTAAAAATTATCCAAGAGATATTATAAGATGAGACAAGAGGCTTCTTCCTGTGATCCTCGCTCTTTGCCACACAGTTAACGTCTGCATTCTATCTAATCTAATGTGTTGGGCCAGGCACTCCTTTGACTTTTAGCCAAATATTTCAAAAGTGAGGTGTTGCAAAGTGAGCTTTTCTTATGAACCTGAAAAGCTTCAAGGTCTTGGAGAATGCAATTTATGTTTTGTTTTTTGAAAATAAACAGAATAAGAGGTTCCCTATCAAAAATATTTTAAAGACTGTGTTAATGTTCCACTTTTTATCTAAAAAAAAAGGCTCTATAATTTAATTATGCAAGTAGGAAGAGCTATGTTAAAAAGAATATTTATTCTTAATTTTCTGCTTTTGCATATGCTCAATTATAGTATTTTAAACGTAACTTTTTCCCTGTAACTTCTCATTCAGACATGAAAGATCTTAGACTGTTCTACAATAGTTAGAGTCAAGGTAAAGTTATTTACTAAATAATTTGGAAAGCATTGTAAAAAGTACAGAGAAGTCCTTTCACTTAAAGGACTTAGTGACTTAAAGGTCTAAGGCCTGAGTCTTCTCACCTTGAAGGCCAGACTTATGTGATCTCCTGCACAGAGATTCTTTTCTGACATGTGCTAATAATTTTTATGACTTTTTTTCATAAATAATAAACAAAACAGATTATAGCTTTTGTAGAGTGAGTAGTAATGAGCTTTTATCGTATTTGTTACTTTAATGAATTCTTGATTTGTTCTTAAGATAGTGATCTACGTGGACTCTAGTAACAAAACTTAGTAGTTACTCACTTTCTTCTCTACGCAGTGTGTAAAGACATCACTGTTACCTGCCAGTAAGAAAAAATATTAAATAGTAGCAAATGCAAGTAGCAATTATTTACTTAATATACTATTATTGTTAAATATTAATAAAACACATAATTTAATATTTATTTAAATACTAATAGTAAATAGTATTTAAGGTGTTAATAAAATAAAGAAAAAGTTTACGTGAAATAGCTGGAAAAGTAACTTAGTATTCAGATGATGTACAGTGTTATCGGAGAAATAGTGCAATATCTTTTGACCAAGGTGTACGAAATCAATTGGCCTGAGCATACAAATTGGTATTAAAATTTCAGTCAGAGAGCATTAATTTGGATGTATACCTTTTAATATCTTCAGTGTATTCACTGTTTATGCAAACTGTCTACACACTGAACAAAGTGTAGAACTCCAGAAGTCCTCATTTGGAACTGACTCCAGTTTTCTTTGCCTTCGAAGAGCTTTGTACTTTTTAGCCAGAAATAAAGAAAATGATAATATCTGCATGTAACTCTCAATTCTATGGTTTCTTGATATTTTTAAGACTTTAAGATGTGCACTTGCCAGTTATAAATCTGCAACTTGGATTAAGTCACTATTAATATGAAGGGACACATCTTGATGGACTGAACTAATTTAAGCATCTTGAAGTGTTGATATCTGAAAGTAATTTTAAGTATCTGAAAATTCAAACAATGGTCAAGTCTCTGGTGTATATCGTGTAATTTACTAGTGCGTATACTAAATATATGTACTGCTGTCTCAAGCTTTATGCTTGTTTTCCCATATCAATAATAGATGAGGCATGAAAAAACTTGGATCAAATTAACATTTTTGTCTGTTTAAGCGATTTTTTTCATATAGCTTCGCTATCAGGATTCTGCTTGTTTCATTTCCATAGTAAACTGCCTTTCTCATCACAGCTAGTTTATTTAGGCTCTTCTCAATCAATCCTTCTCCTTATTTTATAAATGCTTCTTGTTTTAAATAATGAGATTTCTCCTCATTTTTTATATAACGTTGCCATGACTGTGGTGTAACTTTGTATAGTACTCCTCTACACAGTTTTGAATACTTGCTTTGATTACTTCCAAAACTGGTGATTTTGATGTTCTGTTTTCTAGTATCCACTGGAGATGCTTTCATCTAGGACTATTCCCTTTAGGATCTTGCTGTCTCAACTATTCAGAAAAGCTAAAAATACTGAACACTGTACATCACCTTTAATATCAATTCTCTGCTTATCAGTTCATTTTAGAACTGAGTCAAAAGTGTTATTATTGCTACTTATTTCAGTAAGTCCGTTGCATCATCTTATTTAGCTGAGTTGGTGGCTCCACCTTCCCCTCCAGCTCTACAGTTTTTGCTCCTTGTTCTCCTCTGGGTATCCGAACCTGCTCGAAGTCTCATAGCACCAAGAAGCTGATTTTTAAAATCTGAGTGAACATTACTATTTTGATATTTTTATGTATATTTTAGCTGTCTCTTTTATGCCATGTTGATTTGGTGTTTAAAGAGTGCATGTCGGCTTGGATCTTGAAAACAAACAGCAACTTATGTAGGTGATTATAACTGTATGAATAATACTGTGCAATTCATATACTTCTAGTGAAGCATAGATGCAAGGGCTCATAAGATTCATTTTAATGTGCTCACTAATAACTAAAAGCTGTATTCATGCAGCTGAAAGCTGATATGGACCCTGATAATTAATCTGCTACATATTCTTACTGCAGTGTCCATACCTTATTGCTAATACTACCTTTTATGGTGCATTTTCAGTCAACTAGCACGCTTCTGGCTGATGGAGGTGGTTTTTGTACTGTGGGAATAAGAACTAACCCATGCGTTGTCACCTCAGCATCAGTTGTACTGTAGTCGTTAGTACCCTGAACAACTGCCACAATAGTTTTTGCCGTTGGAGTTGGGGGGATGAAAAGAGCAGAGACGGTTTTGGGTGGGGAGGTGTTTTAATATAAAGGTCTCGTAGGTAACTTTCTATGACTCTGTTTCGTTTGTACCCATCTATATTTCAGCTCAAGACTCCTCCTTTCCTGTGAGGAATTCAAACAAACCTCGCACTTCAGTATTTACCATTTCTGTCAGTATTGGTAAATATATAAGCCCCCATGATTTGGAAAGTGCAATATCAAGTCTGCTTTATAGCTGTGTTAGAAACAACAGAAATAATTCTGTATAATTAGTTTTATATATAATGTGCACGAGGAAAAGAAAAGAGTTGCCTTAGCTAGATACTAATCTTTCATGCCTGGTCCTTAAAGCTTACTAGAGTGCTATTGCTACAATAGCACTTGGTTCTTTCCCCTTTCTTGCCGTTAGAGTTATGGGATGCTGTATCATGGAAGTGCTTTTTCCCCTTTCTCTGTCAGGTCATCTTCATCTACTGTGGTCATGTTAGAAAGCCTTTGCTGTCTCAAAGGACAATTACTTCTTTTCTCTTTATTTCAAGGCCTTTATCCAGCTCAGAGTGGTAAATTAGTACAAAGTGCTTGCTCAGAACAAAACTGGAATGATGTGATTTTATTAAATGGGGTTTGCAAAGGCTACCGTAAAAGTGAGGAATGATTTTCAGTCACTTCTTCTGGACCGTGTTCAAGTTCATGTTCCTGAGAGAGCTTGAAGGAGCTGCAAGCACTAATTGTTTGTTTAATGATTTGGCCACCTTTATAAAAACTGCAGAACTAAGTTTTCTCATTACTGCTTTGGGTCATTGCTCTAACACTTCTGTGTTAAACAGTTAATCATAAATCTCAAGTCTTTGTTTTTGATGGTATTTTTTGATACTTCCTAGTACTTTAACAGCCAGCCACAATTGCCATTAAAACAATGATTATACTGGTGGAGATGCAAGCCAAGAATAAAACATGACTGATGGGTGATTGCAAAGATTAATTTTATAGTCTTGTTTTTTGATTAAAAGCATAGTATTTCGTATAATGCTAGTAAATATTCAAACTATTACCTACCGTATATTGCAATTTTTTAAACCTGTATCCACAGGATTTCAAAAGTGGAACATCTGTTTTATTTTGAGAAAAATATGATAAGCATCTGTTTGCATGGAAGATGTGAATGAAACCAGACCACATTTGTTTGCAGCGTTATGGATTATCTGGTCTTACACTGTTTATGAATAAATCATGCAGGATGGATAGCGTTGGTAACCACCACAGTATGTTTTATACTTGGTTTAAAACATAAATTTATGTATTTGTGATTTTTCCTGTAGACACTCAAAAAATTTATGTTTTAAATAAAGAAGAAGCCTGTTGCATTTCTAGGCCAGTATTTAAGCTCATGGATGCCAGAAATTCTTTTAAGCCAAGCCATGCCTGCTGCTGTTAGTATGTATGAGAAAATAGGGTGAGACTTAAAAACAGAGCAAAAAAAAATTACTGTGATTCGAGGGAAAATGCTAGAATATATTTTATTATTTGAGAAATAGCATGCTCTCATGTAACTGGATTGTGACATAATGTACATGTGGATAGAGTTAAGTTTGCATGTGTAGCCTGGAAGATGCGTCTTGCAAACCCCCACTCCTAGTTCTGGTACTTACTGTCACGAATCCTTTATATGGATTCCAATATTATTCCTATTCAAGGGAATATGTGGATGTACAATAGGTGGATGTACAAACATTTCTGTGTCCAAAACAGCGGGGAGATGCTCGGGTTTGAACAGGCCAGTAGTTTGTGCGAGTGTTTGCGAGTTGTGTCCACTTTGTCCAGCAGTGTCTGCGTTTGGTCATAGCTGTCAAACAAACAGGGTTTGTTGGTTCTGCAATATGAAAAGATGTTCTACAGGACAGCTTATGGGCTGATTTCGTGCTTAGTAGCCTGCCAATGTCATATGGCTACTTCTGATATTCCTTGCAGCCAGCACTGCTGGGATCAGTGCTTTCAGGACACCTTTACAAAGGCAACCCAGTGATGCCTTAAAATACCTTGTAAGAATATGTAAACCTTTTGGTGCATGTGTAGGCTGAAATCCAGCATGCATGAAGGATTCCAGTGGAGAAAGTAGATCAGGACTCTAGACTTAATACTAACCGCTGGCTTTGGGAAATGTGGGCATCAAGTTCAATGCTTAACTGTTAGCTTCACCCATCCAGCTACGAGGCGATTAAAGTCAACCACTGCCTCTCCGCAGTTAGATACTGTCTCTGCTTTGATGTGTTGCATGTGACTTTGTGTGGATGACATGGTACATATTAAGATGTCAAATGTTAGCACAAATTTGGTACGTTAATGTGAATGCTGGAATGCATTTTGGGATTGAGTGAACTCTCCTAACCATGTACGCACACCCTTAATCTTAGCCACTGATTTATCTCTTTAGCTGCTTGGCTAGAACTGGAGATGGAACACATATTTCAATTAGGCGAGTGTGTCTATATTATGTATTAGTTAATTGAGTTTCTCTATCCAGCAGGAGTAATTTTTTTGGCAAGTTGAATCTTTAATCTTTCATCTTGTTTTGAGGTACTTTGGGTATCTTTCTTGTTATGATTCTGGCTTTGGGTTTGTGTTGTTTTTTTTTTTTGTTGTTTTTTTTTCCCCACTTCTCGTAGTTTATCTCCTCAGTCAATTCACCTTCGAAACAGACTGGGCAAAACCTAGTGCAGTATTCCTCTAACACAAATAGTAAGTTGGGTGCCAATTTCGTTATCCTGTCTTCCAGTGACATGAAAATACATTGCTCAGTCGTAGTCTGTTCCAGGTAGGCTAAATTTAAAAAGCCAAGTGAAATCATTTCTATGCACATACAGGAGATGGGAAAAGAGGTTTTGGACAGAAAATTGGTGAGGGGAGATACTGGATAACTTCGTATCATGTTCCCTGTTAGCTTTTTTAATCAGTTAAAACAAAGAGGACCTTCCTTCCCCCATAACTCCAGCTGTTAAAAGAAGCTGAATCCTTGCTGTAAAGGGCCAGTGGAGAATTCCTTTTATGGGAACACTTGTTGATGTAAAGTGGCTGGGGTCAATGTTCAGGGCAGCGGGATCTTTCCCTCTTCTGCCACGGCTTTCTAATAGCAGGAGGAGGGGGGGTAAGGTAGAATTTTACTGTGCTCTGTCAGTTCACAATTGATTTAAGGCTCCTAGAGGAACATGTGCTAGAGAAACAACATAGAAAATACTTATGTTCTGACAGCTTCTGCAGAAGCAGAATAAAAGCTCTCCATGCTGCATCTTTCCTGTGCAGCAGCCCAGCTCCGTTGCTCAGAGGATCGAGCCAGCTATTTTGAGCTTCTTTCTTAAAAGCTGCTGCTCAGATATAAACAAGTGCTTAAATTATATCAATTTAGGTAATACACAATAAATACTATATCGTATAAGTCTTTATAAAGGTATCAAATATCTGTGATTTAAACTATATTTTTTGAAACGTTCCTGCATAAGGGCTGTTTGGGAATAGAGATAGGAGCAAAGAAAGTAACGTAAGAAAACATTCCAGACTTTTTTGTTTACTCGTGTGTACCACTTAATTTAGCTGGATATTTTAAAATTTAGTATGATTTTATTACTGCTCTGTACTTACTATTTGACGATGCTGTTGCTTTTTGGCTAAGATAACTATAGACTATATGGGGGGATAGGTTATATCGGAGTTGATGGAGGAGTTCGCTATGAGTGATCTTCAAATCATTTTAGTCAAACTCTTGAAAATCATGGCTTTTAATTCCTGAGAGTTAAAACCAGTGCACTTGGAGTTACTTTTATTTGGTTACTGGGTTTTGATCTTTTGGGTTAACAGTCCTAAAAAGTTTAGTCCTAAAGTATTTCTAGTGAAAGTAATTAATTCCTTGTTACCACATGACTCGAGAAGTTGAGGTTTAATGAGGAGCACTAAACTGAACAGGAATTGACAATATCAGAACTGCTTACTTCCCAAAGGAACTTTGGCAGCATGAAGTACAGAGGCTGTGTTACAGCAGACAGGAAGGATTATTGCCCATGGTTGAATACTGAATGGGACAGACTAATCATCCGCAAATCCCACTTTGCTAGAAAGGTCACATCTCTTTTCTCTGCCATGTTTTTTCATGGGTATTCCAAGTACTTTTTTTTTTTTTCCTAATGTGTGGGATAATTACATTTCCAGTACTTTAATTTAGGCCAAAAATAAAGTCCTGGAACAGGAAACTTCCCAAAACATACATCTACTCTTGGAAAAGTTATTTCATGAAAATCAAAGCTTTCAGTCAGCAGATCAAGTTTTTGCCTCATGATGCTTTGAAGTAGCAGAGGTGTTGCCTTAAGCTCTTTAAGTGTAACTGCTAAAGCTATTATAGAGCAGCGTTAAAATGATGAGAAAAAAGATCCACTCTTAGTCAGGCCAATTTGGATGAATTGATAAGAATAAGGAAAATTCCATTAACAGTTTAATAATAAAAATTGTTGTTGAAGTAGTGATCAGTGTTTGTGGTTTAGCCATCTATAGGTTTTATATTATGAATTTTATAAATGTTTAAAATATATTAGAATGTTTTAAAATATATTGTCATACATATTAACAATACATAAAAGGAAATTAACCCCATCTTAAAAAGTTCTTTTGTTAATGGAATGACTTCTTAATGAGGTTCACGTTACAGGTGCAAATGCATGGTGGAATACAATTTGAGACTGAGTAAAAGAAACACACACAGATGAGCTACTCTTTTCTGTTCCTGTAATGGTTCTTGTCAGTAATGATGGTTTGTGTTTTCAAGACCTTCTTTTGTTGTTGTGATCAATGACATTCTTCTCTCCTCTTGGATCTGTGGTTGTAACTGAGATGTTCAGCTGAAGCTGTTTGCTCAGCGCCCTGTGGAATGATGGAATTTGGACACTGTGAGAGGTGTATTTTTTACTCTTTTCAGAGTGAGTCTGTCTTCATTCTTGCCATTTCTATGGTCATTTTGTGATGGGACCAGTTTGCTTTTCCCTCTTATGTAGGCATAACTCTCCTAGCTGGTATGCACATAGAGAGGGAATGGAGTGATGACAAGGAGTTGTGTGTTATTCCAGTGCTGCTTGGCCTAATTTCTTGTTCTAATTCTTCCTTCCAGGAGTCTCTGGCAAATGTGCTGGAATAGAACAGTCCAGGCAGAAAGTCTCTAGACTGAGGCTGTGAATGCTTGAAAGTGTTTATTCACATGTTGGACAGAGTCTGACAGCTCATGATTATGTCTGTGATGCCTTAATTGCAGGCATAGAAGCATTTATCCATAAAGTCAGTTAGCACCATATTAATCATAGACTTGCAAGTGTGGAGGTGCTTAGTCCAGACAGAGATAGTTATGGTTGGGTTGGTAATGTCACCTGTGGTGGCACTCATCAGCACCATGAGGGAGGCACCAATGAGGCCTTTTACCTCAGAGAGGATGCAGAGCCCACTTACTGCTTCCACCTCTCCAGCCTCTTGTGCTGTGCCCCAGTGCGTCTGGAATAGGAGCCCAGAGGGTGCCAGGGTCCCTGCTTCTCGCTCAGGGCAGAGCACAGGGGGCCAAGGAGGTGCTGAGAGCTACATGCTGTAGGCAACCAGGGGGATCCATGGCCCAGTTTGGGGATTTATTGTAGGAAAAAGTGTAGGGGTAAGCTAGTGGAGTTATGTGATACAGTTTTCATAGTGGGAATGTACCTGTGCTGCGTGAAAAGAGGCCAAGCGGTTTTGGCAGAAGATAAACCCCCTTGCATTCTAACACTCCTCACCGAGATGGGAGGCTAGGTGCGGCTAGGTTTAAGTTCTGAGTGATGCCCAATTCAGGACTATCAGTCCAATCGCATTTAATATGTATTAAACTGTTATGATTTGGATACACTAATAGTGGACCACACCTTCAGTCTAGTCGTGCTCATGAACTAGCACGGCCACTCTCGAGTCTTTGGTTGCGTTCAGTGAGAAACCGAAACGACTAGCTACTTAAACAGTGCAGTTATATAGGTTCTTAGGATTGCCGGTGATAAATACACTGTCTGCAAAGCACGTGCAAATAAAGATATTGTTAAGTATACAAAACGCATGACAAAATTATAAACGATACAGCCTGGCTATAAATGTAGGGTAGAGATTCTCTAGAGAAATTTCTAAGTCCCCGAGAAAGCACTCGGTATAATCGAAGTCTTACCAAAGGTGTCCCTATGGGGGGGAAGAAAGGCTCAGCCCGTCGACTGATCCCGGAAATCAGCAATGGAATTCTTTGCGATGGTGTCTTCCCTGGCATCCCCTCTCTCTTGGGCTATTTTTATACTATTTTTTATCTTCAAAGTGGAGTTTGAGTGACTTTAGTCATACGTACTTTTATTATGATTAATGTACTCAAGGAGGAGTGTTCGCACCTCAGGGGCAGATAGTCTCCGGGATGGAGGTGTGTTTTGGTACATTGTAGTGAGCAAAGTTCGCACAAAGGACAGCATTTCATCAACGTTTGACGAAATGTTGGCTCAGGTAGCGTGTAGGCCGCTTATCAGTTCCGTAGTACCATCTCATCCCCATATCTGCTATTCGTCACAAGGGAAGGCCACGGAACAAGCGCGTTCCATTCCATCCCTCGTGTAGTTTCGCAAATAACCTTGTACAGGGAATCACAGATGTCACATTGTTTGCGTGCCAGCTGCGGCTGTATTCTACCTCAGAAGCCTCTTGATTTTATGACTTTCCTTAATGTGTGAACAATGCTGTATTTTTGTATTCTTGGCCAATTTAGTAATTATTCCACAACCTGGAAAGAGAAATGCAGGACTGCAGGAATGGGCGTGATTTTGGTGGCAATCAAAGCACTGAAGAGGGGAGAATATGATCTGTTTAGGATGTTCCAGCAGAGCACAGGTGGTTTGGGGTCCTGTTTTGAGTGGTACAGTGAGATGCTGGGAAATGAAGGTGGAAGCCTGTAACTCACAGTAAATGCCTGGCCAAGAACCAGAAGTTGTCATTGCTCCAGCTTGTTACCTGTGCTGCTAGTGGTGACAAGGTGAGTCTTGTGGGCTGTCCTCACTACAATTTCACTTCCTTTCTAAGCCAGTCTTACATATCTTTTTCTTAACCCAATGTTCTTGTCTCATTATGGACAGTTACATGTTTCTCAGCCAGGCTTTGGCTGTTTTTAGCAAGTAACGTGTGGGTTCAGCCTTTTCCCGCTCTTCTGCAGGCAAGCTAGTGCAATACAGTTGAAACAAGGTGAGTCAGCTTCTGTAGGCCTTGGCAGCCCCTTGCAAAACAGGGGAAAATGGGCACTCATATGAAAATACATATCAGAACAGGGGAGATTTTTACATGATCAACCTTCCTACCCCTTTTCTTAGCTTAGTGTGTTGCTTCCAAAACGCATTATTGTTCACGTCCAACACCCAGACCATGTTCAGGACAGATCTGAAACCTGAATGCCAGGAAAGGGTTATAAGAAGATAATATGGATTTTATTGAGGTCTAGGTTAAGGATTGGACTGCTGAAATAAATCTTAGGAGTCAAAGCCATTCAGTACTGTTTGCGTTTCCAGTACTATCAGTCTCGAGTCTCCACTGTGTTTTTTACTTACATGTAAACATTTAGATGAACATTAAGGAGCTTATTGATTTTCTATGCACAGAATGATTTATTGATACTTTTCTCAGATTTCATAATATTAATTTGCTAATAGCTCTATTGATTTTTGTTTTCAGCAAAGAGCCCCAACCAACAAAAAACCAAATCAAATAATCCAAAAACTGAGGAAACTGAAGATATTCTTTTTCCGTGTAATATAGCTGTGTGCTGAAACATGAGCTTAGAGATAATGGAAACATAGATGGTTGTAAACCGATGTAGTTGCTTCCGAATATGAACCCACAATCTCTGCGAGGTGCATTCCTGCAAAGAGTCGCCAGGAACATGTGCTGCTGTTGGTAACATTACCGTAGGCTGCACTGATGCCTTTGCAATTTAATTGTTCATATTTGAAGGAACATTTAATCTCCTTTGGGACTGAATGCTTAAAGGAGACTGGTTTTAGTTTGGGGTTTGGTTTTTTTTTTGTTTGTTGTTTTTTTTTTTTTTTGTGTGTGTGTGTGTAGGCAGGCTCACCTGCCTGTGCATAACTCTGTTATTGTCTGTGAGATTTTGGGCAAGTTCTGCCACCTCCCTTTCTGTAACAGTTTGCAGCAGCTTGTAGTATGTGTTCTCCCACTTCAAGGCAGCTGCCTCAACTTCAGGAACTATGTGAAAGTTGTAACTTCCTAACCTTGTTTCATCTTTACTTAAAGACTCCCTTTTAAAACATTTTCATCCTGCATTTAATCTTTAGCATATTGAATAAAGAACACAACTCGTTTGTTACCTAAATCAGCATAGCAATGGCCTGTTGTTTGTTAGAGTGTCTTAGGAATATTTATTTATTTATTTAACATATGTTAAATTTCTGAACTTCCCTTTTTGTATTTACTTGGCAGATAAAACAATATAAGCATTTAAACATTCTCAAAACTTCATGAACGAGACAGTGGAGCTGCAGGCTCCAAAATGTTATGAAAGGTTTTAACCTCAAGTGCGTGAGTTAACTCATCTGCGCTCACGGAATGCAATGAGTTCAAGGAGACGTAAAATTGAGCACGTACTTCACAGTTTTCAGAATTAAGGCTAAATTGTGTGCTGAAACAGCGTTTGTCCTTTAAAGGTAACACACTAGAGAAGAGAGATTCCACTGAGTGTTAAGTTCCTGCAAGTCAATATTTTGTTCCTAATATTAAAAAGAGTGTATGTGTTTTAATATTGGGACCAAAATAGTAGTAAAAAGCTCATTACTGTCTCTCGCAGAATGTAGTGACTTCTCTTATATTGCGTTGTGTGAGCAGGAGTAGCGTGGAACTTAACTAAGTGGAGCATTTTGCCCTTAGTACTGTATCACTCTGTCCCACAATACAAAACCTAATTAGTGCGTCCAAAGAAGCGTTAAATAGATTTCATGCTGTTTAATAAAGGCATTACGTGGTTTTGTCTATTGCAAAACATTAGAGGGAACGTTCATAGTGCATGTTTCTGCTGCCTCTTTCACAATTAAGGTGCAGTTTTACATTGTATCTGCCTCAAGAAGGCTCCATAACATTTTTGCTCATCAAATCTTTCCTCTCATTGTTATGCTCTATTTGTTTTGGTGTTATTGCATAACGGTATTGAAATAGACTCTTAATGAACATCTTTGCTAGTCATTTCAAACTGGGGGGAACAGCTCTTGGCACCAGAATATCTCAGGCTGTCGTGACTTGAGGTTCAGTAATTCTTTTTTGGTGCTGATCTTTAACTAGTAACTGAGAAGGAAGAGTTTACTTTGTGACATCTGTAGCCTGAACCTTTTCATTCTTGTAAGTTCTCATTAAAAAGTGAGATTTCTTCCCGAGGGTCACCATTACTGTCAAGTTTACACAGCCCTAATGGTGACGTTTTGTTTCTGATTTCATCCCTTAGCTGGCCTTGTCTGGCCTAAAGTGTCTGAAGTGCAGACCTTCTAGACTATATATGCTGAAGTTCAAAAGGAGAAAAATACCACCTTAGGGAAAGGTAGAAAGGCTTCTTGAATTCTGCCAAATCTTGCCTTGTTGTACGTGAACCTGTAAAACTATCTAAGCAACTCATTAAGGTATATCTCATTGGGTCTAGCTAATCTATTGCCTGCCTCTTGGCACAGTCTCCATTTAATTTTTTTTTTCTTTTTTTTTTGGTTTTGTGGGTTTCTTTGGCTTTAGCTCAGTTTCTTCAGGTGTGTTTAAGTGATCTGGTTTGGGGTTTTTCTTAGAAGGTTTATATGAAATGTTATACATTACTCATCTAATGTGCTTTGCAAAACATTTCTAAGACTTTTCAAATTGTACTGAATTAATCTTCATAACGTGTATTTTATCTAGCTTCATGGCAGCGTGAATTGATGTGTAGCGCATCAGTGGTAGAGCTGTGAACTGACTCTAGAGCTTTGGTTTGCCCAAGCCCACTGTAGAGGCATTTGATCAGGATTTGGTGATACATGAACATAACTATTACACCATAACTTCTGCTTATTTTGAGAATGGGTACTTGCCAGCTCAACACTTACCTGGAAAGCAGCTAAAGCTGTACTATAGCACTTCAAGACCAAACACTGTGGGAACTGTTCCATCATTATGCTCTCAGCTGTTAATGTAACATATAAATTTATTCAGGCAGCATTTTTCTGCACTAATCAGCATAAAATAGGTCTGAATTTTGTAGCAGTCTTTGTTCCTAGCTAGCACAACTTCCCACCTTGGAGTCACCAGCTCTTTAAATGTATGTTGTTGCAGGAATACTAAAACAGCTAGCCGCTCCCGGAAACACTGAAAACATAATAAAGGACAACATAAGAAAACACTTAATCAAGTCCAGAGACAACCTGTGTCCTTATGTTGTTACTTTGCGTGAGCCTACAAAACCACACAAGTAGGAGTGTGATCTGAAGGTCACTGAGTGCAGTGAATTTTCCAAATGTTATATAATTAAAGAAACACCTGTGTCCCAGCCAAATAACTTCATGCTGATCTGCTGTGAAAATGTTATGCTTAATAACCCTAAAAATGTCTAATTTCTTATGCCCGGTGGAGGTTGCAAACAGAGCAGCAGTATATAAAACATAAGAGACATTAGTTCAAGATGTCTTAAAGGGTCTCTTAAGATTGATTTACTAGTGTCCCAGTGTGTGTTTCTCAGTTTCTGCAATTACGTTTAGCACACTTCAGATGGGACAAAATGGGATTTAAGACTGCCAATGATTTATGAAGACTTAAATTCTACTCCTGAACTCCTGATGTTCTTAAGCCAACAGAGGTTTTAAAGGAGATCACAGGTCACATATCCTTTCCCAAGGAGAAAGCAAAAAAATCCATCTTGCTTGATGTTGGTCATGATATCAGTGTCCTCATTTTGCACTAGAGAGAGTGTTGTTGGTATGACATCTGAATGTTACAGGTTTGTATCAGGAAGGAAAAAAAATTGCTGCCAAACTTCAGAGTTTCTTGAGGGCATGTAAACTGTTCTATACAGAAGGAAGGGAAGAAGAGGAGGGAGGGAGGGATGACATTGTAAACATTTTAGGACTGTGAAGAATCTGAAGAAAGTTGGAGGGAAATCCTGCATTAGTGAAATAAGATTCTGATGGAAGTCCAATACATTGAAAAAGCAGGAAAACCAAGATAAATTAAAAGGCAGGACTGGTAAGATGAATGGATATTTTTCTGTCTCTAAATTTTACATACACATTTCTTTGAAATCTACCCCACTGAGTGCCAAACTACTGACTCCTAGGATGTGCCACCAAGCATATGAGGGCATAACAGTGAACGGTGTGAGTGTTCTTTATTCGTAGTCATTTCATCACATATTTGTGCTTGTTATAGGTGTAGAGACTTATTTTGCTATTATGAACCACATTCCAAATTTTAAAGCAGATTTGTATGGATACTTCTGATTTCACAACTGAGTTTTGCGCATGACTGATAACAGCACTGGTTGGAAGAGAAAAGCAGATCTACCTGCCTCCCTCCCCCAAATCTGGAGCATGTCCTTTCTGTTATTAAGTTCAGAACACACTGTTAACTATCTGCACAATTGTAAATGGCTAAATTATATTGAGTAGGCACTTCGTGGGAAGATTGATCTGGGCTAATTAAATGTTTTCATTTTGTTTCTAGTTGCTCTTGACAGTAACTGAAAGCCACAGTCATTTAATGCTTGCTAACTGGAATTTGTTAAATGAGTAAAAGCCAAAAGCCAGTGAGTAGTAGTGACATCCAGGTATTCTTATCTCTCAACCTGCACATCACCTTGTTAAGGAAAAAAAAAAAAAATCATCTTACGTTTGAGCAGTCAGAGGTTCAAATAGCTGCAAAGACAGTTTTGCAGTCATTTCTACTTCCTAAAATGTCTGGTATGTAATAAAAACCCATTGGAAGGTAAGTGGTGGTTGTATTGAATTGGGTATACAGAAACAAACAAAACAAAAGGCAGGTGGGTCCCAGATCCCTAGCAGTGAAGGTGCCTTTAAGATTCGCTGGTATTCTTTGTAGTAATTGTCACCTGTCTGTATAGATCACAAGTAGAACGAGGACCTGTAGGACAATCATTTGCCAAAATTGTGTTGAACTGCGGAGATGAAGGCAGCATCTTTGTTTGGACTGTAAAACATGTACCTGTACACGCTGTACTCTGCAAAGTGCAGTGATTCATTTGTGAAATTATTTATGAAATCAGTAATTACACAGGTAGCCTGCAGTCTGAAGTTTCTAGTGGGTCCTCTTGAGTAGCTCGTCAGAGGAGCGTGCTGAGGTATACACCTCTGAAGTTACAAAGGTAGAAATAACAGTGGTAAGTTCTGAGGACGCTGTCTGTGAGCAAAACAAAGATGAAGGCAGAACAAGGTTTTTGGATATCTAACAGAAAGCAAAAAAGCTGCAGGAATCCAATGCTGCATGTGCCATTAGTCACATTATAATAGCCCTTTAGGATAGGGAAATTCAGTACGTCCCCTACCCTCTCCAGACAATTTGCTAAATCCCCGGTGTGCTGCTCTTCCAATGATCTGCTTTTCTGTAAGTAAAGAAGACACAGAATCACAGTCTGAGTAACTGGCCCCTTTTAGCAGTTTTAACTTTTTCTCTCACTATCATTTAGTTTTTATGCACTGTAGGAATTTGATATCAGAGTGTGTGTTCCTGCATTAAATTCATAATGGTGCAGATTGTGTTTATGGTTTATCTGTTGATTTACAATTCTTCCTTTTATAATGCTGAAACTCTTTGGCATGGTTGGTTTGACAGTCTTCCTTATTTGAGTATGGAAACGTATGACCCTTCAATCCCCTACTGCTGTCGTCATGCTCTTACTTTTCTTTTTTCTTTCTTTTTTTTTTTTAACTTTTTTTTTCTTTTTCTGGCAACATGCTTTAATGTACATACCAAACGTGTGAGGTCATCAGGGATATCCATAATATGGATGTGTTACACACCTCATATGGCTTCCTTGTGTGGCCTCATCCTGAAATGAGGCCTCTTCTAGCCTGCTCTTCCAAATCAAGACATGAGATTTTTGTCCAAACCAGAGGATAGTTTAAATCAGTTTGATAGTTTCTTTTTATATTGCTCTCCTCTGACAGTTGATAGGCCACCACATCTTGCCTGCATCTGGGTGATGCCACATCTGCTTCCTTCGATTTCGTTGTAATTTGTACCTACAAAAACTCGGGGTCTGATTGTGCAAGGTGCTCTGTGACCATTGTGAAAGACTGCCACTTTTTCAGAGAAGTTGGAACCTAAACTGGCAAGAAATAGGAAGGATACAGTAAAGAAAGTGATTATATTGTTGCTCTGCTGAAGTGGTATAAAAGGGGATATTTTAAAAACCCAAACTGAGTTTGGATATTCAGACACCATTGTATCAATCCTTGGTCCATCGGAAAACTCTTCTACAAGTGATTTCTTAAGTGATAGAGGAAAAAATGACTCACTGGGATTCTCTCTCAATTTTATTTGAAAGGTAGCTATTTTTTGCTCTCCAAGAAGTTTTTTTCCCTACCTTATCCCTCATGCTTATCAGTCTCTATATACAGATTGATCAGGGACAAACGATTTCCTTCCACACAGACGTGAATAACACAGCCACACTGATCTGAGCTCTTTTCAGTGCTGCACAATGAAATCTGACAAATTAATTGCTGGGTCATATGTGTACAGGCATGATTGTCTTCAAGCTGTATAACTAGATCTATATGTGCCATAGGTTGAAATTAGCTCATTAAAAACAAGTCCATACTTCGCCTTAGATTTTCACTGAATCAGGCCCTAGCAGATGAAACATGAGCGTTTATAAATAAAGTAGGTGATTACAGTTTATGCTCATTTTTAAGGAGTGTTGCATATTTAAGAAATCTTCATAAGTGATTTTACTTCAGAGAATTAAATTATTCCAAAGTTATGGTGCTTCGGAAGTTGGTTGTTTTACCTAGATTTATTTGCGGAGCAAACTGTTGAAGTTTCCTATTTTGGCATACTTTAAAAGCTAACTTTTTTTTTTTTTTTTAAAGTGAAGCTTTGACTTTGACTTCTTTAATTAAAATCTTCTTTACAATGCTAATTATAGAAAGATGAAATTTAGAGAAGACCCAAATGGACCCAATGGCTTTATTTTGGAATCTTCTCTCATGGAAGATATCAATATTATAAGTCTTGTTCTCAGGTGGATTGAATACAGATCTTGGGATATTTAAATCCTTTCTACGACAGAGTTTTTGTCCTATACAGCCATAGTAAGTTTTTAATAGAGAAAGAGCCAACAAATGGTGTTCAGGAACAGGGGATATATTTCTGGGTTTTGTAGGGTGAATAAAATGGTTTCTGTATGCTAAATGCCTTCCTCCAGCAACAATATATGTCAGTTATTAACAGCTCCCAAATTCACCTGCCCCCTCTTTTGTTTTTTCCCCTTGTAGACACCTAAACAAGCAGGCTGATCTGCAAATATGGGATACCCAGCATCTCCTGGTCAGTTTGGCTACGTCATTGAAAGTTGCTGGACACCAAAACAAGGATTTAATAGCTCAGTTTTAAGCACTCAGTTTTGCAACGTTGCCTAACAGAGAATAAATAAAATATTTGTAAATGAATAGTTATTCAAAAACCAAACAGCCTTCAAGAACATCAGGAATAATGGGAAACTGGACGCTCAGCAAAACTAATATGGTGACTAGTTTTAGTGTTTGAGAGCTCTTGGGTCCAAGCAGTGTCTGCAAAAACATCGTTTCTGCTGTGGTTGGAGTAGGAAGTGATTTTGTGATGTTATACACCTTCATGTGATAACTCTGTGAATTTTTGCTTTTTAATGGAGATGGCTGTAATCTACTTGACTAGCCCTTTTTAATAAAAAACAGTATAACCCTGGTTCTTCTGTATCCATTGAAGGAGTAGTTCTGGTTTTTGCATAGTGAATTCATGCATTTGACTTGTGTTCTGCAATATTCTGAAATGGACCTTGGATCCTGAGGTCTTGAAAGTTTTATTCAGCATGTATTTCTTAGATGATGTACTTGCTGGTTGGAGGACAGATATGATTTATGGCACCCAGAGATTTTGGTCTATTGTAACATTCATGTAGGAAGTAAAGGGCACTGGTAATAGTAACCGAAGTAAAAAAGTATTGGGGAGGGAAATATGAGAAAAAGGCATGATTTTCTAGTTCTGAGGCTGGGGTTTATTATTTCCAGTATCAGATATTAGCAAGTATGTTTTCAAAATTATGCCAAATTGTCTATTTAAGAAAGTGGTTATTAAAGAACAACGACTAATCAAACATCGGTGTTGCTTTATGCTTTTGGCTGAGATCCTGTGTGCTGATGCACAAAAGCAAATCTAAGATGCTACCGTGTTTTTGAATCAAGCAAGAATATGTGGTTTTCCTTGCAAAAAAACTTGATTTTTCCAACCTACAGAGTTATAGGCAGGACTGGTGCATGCACATGTACATCACTGTTATAGAAACCAGAATGTTGAAGCCATAAGGAAAACCATTTTTAATACCCTATAAATATGGAAAGATTGCTGTGTTTTCAATTCTATTATTAGCTTCTAAACTTAGGATAGATGATTAAAAATCCATATAATAAAATAATACACCGTACTCTTTTCATTTTTTTTTTCTCTAGGCATAGCATGTATTTTTGACACACATTCAGTAGCTTCTGTTTTAAGAATAACATGTTTATAAAAATTTGCTTTTCACCTACTGTAATTGAGGTTAGTAGTTAAAAATTCTGATAGATGCTAATATGGTCTACATTTTCTCTAATGGAGATTTTCTTACTGTTTCTTTGCTTTTATTTATTCATTTGAAAAAGAATATTGCCGTAATCTTGCACGTTTTGCATTCTGTTTCAGACGATAGTGATAAGCTAGGGTTTTTTTTTATCCAACCAAATAAATTGATAAATACAGCTGATTCAGAGCGTTTACATAATCTTTCCAATGTCAACAGCCATTTAAATTATCCTAACTTTATACTGAATCTCCAAAATCCAATTACCAGCTAATAATAATTGTCAGTTTTACTCTAAACCTTTAATGATAGGTCACAAGGGATGTTGTACCAGAAGGATTAAATCGTTATAGACTGTAGCTATGCCCAGCCTTAAATTACTAACCTCTTATCTCATGGTAACAGAGCTACTGTATGTTTTGTCGCCATTTTTGCTAAATAGAATAAATGTCACCAAAATTAATTTCATCTTTCTTAAATTAGCTTCTTAGTGTGATTTCTCACTTCAGTCAAAATTTATTTCTTGAAGAATTTAATTTCCTTCTTAATCTATTTTATTTGAGAAAGAGGAGGAAGAACATTCAGGAACAAATGCCTTTTAAATCATTCTGTGGTTAATTTTGAAATTTACCCTTCATTAATAATTGCTGACCCCTGCAGGATTGAGTTTTTTAAGTCACTGTATACTTAAAATCAAACTGGTTCTGCCTAGTTCATCCTCGCTGTATTTGAGGCACTACAAGATAAAAAGGGGTAAATCCTGCTTGTAAGGAAAGGTAGCGCTTAATCATGTGAATACAACATTTCCCATGTGATGGATGATCCAAGGGAAAGTTGTAATTGGATGGCTTAGTTTAGTTGCATTTATTAGTTTTTAATCATATTAAGGACAGAAGTGAAGGAGAATATACTTATTGTAAGGAGTAGTATAGCTGGAAGAAATGCTGCCTTGAAAAGAAGGCATTGAGAGTTGGCATAGTTGTACAATACAGTGACAGCAATTTCTTTTTAAATTCTGGCATCCTTAAAAATATTTCCAATGACATGTGTACTTTAAAATAATTAAAAAAATGCAGCTATTGGCTTTCTATTACATTTCCTGCTCTTTCGGTTTTGATGAGCTCAGTCAAAAACTTTCTATAAAGTTACAATGTAATAGTTCTGTTAAAGAAAAGAAATTGAAAAGGTGGAGCAATTGAAAAGGGGAAGATTCAAAAGATAAAACTCAAGTGACAGGCTCTGTCTGAAATTATCACTCAGCTGTGTTAAGTAAAGAACACAGTAGAAGGCAAAACGGGGGTGGGGGAAGGAGTTTAAATGCTCGTAAGTAAAATCTATTTGAAAATATTGAAATCAGAGGGAGGATATTGACTGGAATAGTAAAATCTATTAAATGCCTATGTTTTCCTTTTGAAAACGTATTCCTGTTTAAGAATCTATAGCATAAAGAATAGGGATGACTAGAAAAAAAGAAGTAATTTCTTCTGTCAGCTGCACATGGTTATCAAGGTTTTGTAAACTCAATTAGTAGGGAAGAATATAACCAAAATTTGATTAAATATTAGTGCCAGCAGGGCAGAAAATTAAACAGAGCATACACATTAATAATCTATTAAATATTCTATCAACTTTGAACAGCTGTAGCAGTTGTAATCAGGCTTTTTTTTTTTTGTGGTGTTCTACAGATTTATATAGGACTAGGAAGCTACTATTAGATTATTGCAGAGGGTGGAAAGTCAGAAGTGTCTGTCACTCTTCTGACTGTGGCGAGGATCTGCGTATAGGGAAATATTGCTTTTGTGTTTAGCAGAGCTGTCATCTCCACTTTTAGTTGAGGTATTGATATTTATCTGTGTCATGGCACTGTATCTGTATCATGATACTTGTCTGTAACATGGCTGAAATATGACCTCAGACAAGGGCATTGGAAAAAAAGTAGAACCTATGTAGAAGCGTGTCTACTGTTACTACCTTGCCACTTCTAAAAAACGAAAGCATACCAGTCAGGTTGGTAAAATGGTAGGTTGCTTTGCAAAGAGAGTGATATTCTGAGGAGTTGTTTAATTCTTTAGTAGAAGATGTATGATACCCCCATAGCCAAAATAAGCGAAAACAGAAATGTGTATAGTCTCCAAAAGAATAGAATTAATCGTAACTTCTTGAGTTAAAGTGAGAGACCAAATGATTGGTAATTTCAATGCTTTTGAGAAAGCATTATGGGGACCGTAGTGGTGTGTTCATATCTGTAGTCAATCCTGTGCATGACAAAGACCTGCACCGAGAAAAAAGAAGTCAGCTGGCGAGGAGTAAGGGACCTTAATGATCACGTGCCTTCCCAAAGCATAACATAAGAACATGCAGAATGCCCTCCCTGATTCAGACCAGCTGCCCAATTGGCCCAATATTCTCTCTTCAAGTGTGGTCAGAAGCAGATGTCTGGAGAGGAACTGAGCAAGTACACGTGATACTTCCACTTAGTACTCTTCCAGCATTTGACTTCGTTTCAGCTAAGTTTGTTTACTAACCTGTAATGGATCTCCAGGCTCACCCATATAAACTGGTATGCCCGGCAGCCTCAGGCAAGGAATTTCACAGGTCGTCTATTTGTTGTGTAAAGAGCCTTTTGTTTTGAACCTGTTTTCCACTGCTTGCTCTTGATGAGCCCCAGTTCTTGAACTGGAAAGGACAGTTGAAACTTAATCTCTCATAACCTTTTTAAAATCATCTGCAATTCTGTAGGCAGTAATGCTAAACCTAAATCTGGTATGGCAAGATTTCTGCATCTTAATGATTAAGCAAAACTGAACATGTGTATGCCTAGACTTCTGGCAAATTAAATATATGTGTCCTTGAACAATTTTTATATGAAATAACCTTATATGTACACTTCAGAAAAAAAAATAATAATTTTTTTCATCTTTTATTTGTTTGTTGCTTGTTCTATTCCAGACTGGATTTACATAAAGAGGGCTGCGGTCCTAGAGTACCGTCTCCAGAATAAGTAATTGATCTGAATCAATCTCTGCAATGGCAGATACTGCACGTGATAGAAAGGAGGGCTCTCTCATTAGTCAGTCACTACTGGCTATCAAGTCCTTCTTCCCCTGCCTTTATATAAAAATAAAAATGCAAAAACTACCCCCAACGGATTCTGAAAATAGAAAGAGCTTTCTCCCTTTGTGAATGCCCTCTTTTATTTATTTTTGTTTTGTTTTTCTCTTGAGGGCATTGCTTTAGTGTTCTCTTGGAGTTTGTTTTTTGTTTGTTGAGTTTTTTTAATTTAAGATTTGTTTGCTTTGTTTCCACTTAATACAAGTGGAAGGAGACAGTATAACTTTAAAAAAATCAAAGTCTTTACCATTTATGAAACCACAGAAGTTGGTGTTAGAGTGAGAACCTAGGAAGGCTACAAAAGTAAAGTTTGGGAGTGGAACAGCAGGTTGAAATTCTGACTTTAATTTACACCGGAGAACCAAGGTATGGCAAAGTTTTGCTAACAGTTTATGATAACTGACAATATGTTTCTTACATGTTCTAAAAAATACTCAAAAGAGCAATTTTCCGAAATATATTTCTGTTCTAGCTTAGCGTGGCACATTTTGCTTTGTTAGAAAGTGTTTACTGTGCTCTCATGGTTGTAAATAATCATACTAATTTGGGTAATGCTAGATGTGTTCTTCCAAATTCTAATTGTAACTGGGTTTAGTTATAGTCACATCCAGTTAAAAAACATTTTTGTAAGATTTAAGTGCATATTTCTAACCTAGGAAATGTTCTGGATTGAGTTATGTGGCATCATTTCTAAAAATAGTTTTTACAGTGACCGTAAGTAATCCTTAGTACATTAGTCATCCGTCCTTTGTTCCTTTTTAGTCTTTTCTTCGAGTTGTTTTTCTGTTCATCCTCATACAGGCTAGATTATAAAGGAAAAAGATGTTCTGTTTTGGCCTTAAAAATCCAAGGGTAAGTATTTCTTTCTCTCATATTTTCACTTAGCAGGAGTACAATTTACTGCGCAATGGCACAATCCCAAATGTCTGCGCTGTGCAATGAACTCAAATTAGGATTAAAGATTGTCAATTTTATTCTGAAAAGCAATGCTACGATAATATTGGCCATCTACCAAAACTGTACAGGCTTGAAAAGTTTTGCTGAATGTGCACAGAACTCCATTCAAGCATGGGCAGTTCACACTGGCAAAGGTCAGCTCTCTTTCTTATTCTGTAAGGCCTCTAATTTTTCATCATTAGTGTCTTTAAAGATTGCTACGGGGGTTTCACAGGAGATAAGGGGCGAACACTGGTTTGTAGTATGATGGCACAAGTGCTGTTAAATATTTAGAGCTAGGTGTCAGCAAATACCTGGAGACTGAGGAGGGTGTGGCGAATGCTAAAAAATTGGAACGTTACTTTCTTGCCTATAGAAAACCAGGCTATTTCACAGAATAACATGTGTAAAGTCCATGCTGATATGATCATATAAGGACATTTTTCTCTTTGTTTTGCTGTACAAATATATGCAACAAACATAGGAGTTATTCAGTTTGGGGATGGGAAAGAAGGGAGATTAATTGTGCTGTAATGAGGCAATAAAATACGTGGTGGAACTTGAGCAAACAGGACCAAACCCAAGCACTCAAGAGTGAATGTTGCATCGCATGATGTTATGTAATACGCGTGTTGTAGCAAATAGCAATAACTGACTTGTTACTGCAAGTTTGCTGTTTTTCCTTCCCCCCAGCTGAAGTAGTGTTCCACTGTGTTGAGATGCTTTCTTGCTTTCAGGTGGGAGTTATTTCATATCACACTGTGTTATGTTCTATTTGAGTTGACCTTTTCGTGGCAAGGCTGTAATGGAAACCTTTCCTGCATTATCTTTTATAGTGATATGGCTATGCAAACATGGATATATCTCTGTAGCGAACAGACAGCCTATGACAACACACAGGATTTTTCTAAATCGAGGCACAGCATCTCCTTGAACAATATAAGCTTAAATCTGTGGTGTGACGGTCACCACAGAAACATCTGCACTGGTTTGCAATGTTACAAATTATGGGCAAAGTCAGAAGGTTAAAGTGGGTCACAGCTAAACTGGAAGAGGTTAGCTTAGCTCACCGTTGAAGATTTTGCAAATTCAGTCAGCTGACTTTGTAGTGGAGCAGATGATGGGTCTTGCACAGGCTATTCCACTAGCTCAGATGTAATGGTAGTGACCCTCAGCAAAGGATGTCAAAAGCAGTTAGAAACTGAAATGGGGATTAGCATCCTGAATAGGCACAGGCTTTTCTCTAGTGACCATTTGTCATGGCTTGCAGGATTGATAGATTCAGCCATGCCACTACATTGTAAAATTCAATATTGTCCTGAATGTGGAACATCATCAAATGGTCTGCTTCTGCGTTGATTCTTATCTGTGCCATGCATGCAGGGATAGCTATGAGCGTTTGTTTTTAACAATAGGCAAAATCTGAACTATTAGAGGAAAGGGCTTGTAGGGGATGTCTCAGTTGAGCCACTCACCAAACTTCACTAACAGCAGCTGGCTCAAATCTTAACATTCCAAGCCCATTGCCGTTATACATGGTGCTATTCTAAGTGTGTCAAAATCTGCTCAACTTCTGAAAGCAGTTTAGCTGCATTCAAATGGAACTGCACCAAAGCTAAAAGCTTTTCTTCACTGGCAGATGGACTACTTTAGGTGTATGTCAAAACTGCTGCTGTTTCTGTAACAGCATAATGACCTCGATCTCCCTTGTAGTCTGTTGCAAGATGTAGCTATGCTTTCCCTTATTCCATTTGGTATCGTGTTATTGTTGTTTCCCGTTATATGGTGCTTATGGCTTCTCCAGGAAAAGGAAATGTGAAGAGATACAGTCACATTTTTTGAGTCTGCATTTGTGCCATTAATCAGAATATATTTCCTTCTGACCTGAGAACATTCAGGGTTATCCTGGGGCTTGGTGACTGCAGGTGATTCCTCACTCTCAAACTGCCTCCACAGATCTTATTTCCAGACATAACGAAGGAAACATGATATTTGTGGTGTATTCCCTTTCCTCCTTTGAATGTAGGTGAGTAGTCTATGGACAAGTCTTTGCTTCCTTCTCTGCTTGCTATTTCCAGCAGCAAAGAAATCTACTAACCTGAAAGGCAGAAGGACATGATGCTTCCCCACCCTAGCAAGCAATAAACGGAACACTCCTCTCTGCGCCAGCCGTTCCCTGCGTGTGCTAATAAAATAGTTTCTACTGCTGTTAAATCATCCCACGAGGAATCAGGGGAGTAGAACTGTGCGCTTACCCTTTGTAAGGCCCCATACCTCATGTAAATGGTTCCCCGGCCTTAAGCCACTTCCAGTGTGGTTTCAGTCCACTTGTAGTTCTGTCCAGAGCCAGATCAATTATGCTCAGTGGATATGTGATGTGTATTGCGTGAAAAATGAGAAACTGTGTGACAATAGACATCTCTTTCTTGCAGTGCTGAAAGTTTTTATTTGGTTTACAGAATTTTTCATACAAGTTTAACAGGCTTGGGTTGGGTAGGGTGTGTGTGTATCTTCACTGGATACAGTAATTAAACACAATACTGGCTGGCTGCTGAATTTGAAGAGGTTTAGCTAGTATGACAATGTCTTTTCAGTTCTTACATAGAAGAGATTTACTATGCGTGTATTATAAACCTGTGATTTATAAACCTCATTGACTTCATTAGTCCCCAGGGGCTTCATTCTTGTTAGCCTGGAAATGCCTGTTAAATTTTAATTTTTTTTATTTTTTTAAATTATGACCTCATTAGAGTGAAAACATGGCTCCAGATCCTTGCCTTGTGTAAATCAGACAAGTCTTGTGACTAACCCCAGCTGAAGATCCAGGCTGTAAATTGAAAGCCTTTCCTTTCCAGTTACCTCTTCTAATCCCAAAGGCTGTCCCTAGCGTTAGGAACATCCTCATACTAACATAAAAGGGCATTTCACTAACTTGTTTTGTGTGGCCTCTTACGGTTAATGCAGCAGCCCCTCAATGTGCCTAAGACCTAGGCAGACACATGTATGAGATGTGAGGTAGTAAATTTATTCAAATGAGGAATTAGAGATAGGATGTTTAAAAGTAATATGCAAAGTGCTGAAGGCTGCGATTGCAGAATCTGTGAATGCCAAGTGAGATTAGGTTTCAGGCTCTCCCATTTTTTTGAACAGTAAGAGGAGCTTCATTTTTGTAGTTTTCTAAAGTACTGCAGTTAATCTGAAGAGCATCTCATAAAAGGTGCTCAAGGTAAAACAGAAAAATGGCTTCACTAAAGTTGTCAAATTCCACTTAACGAGTGTCTTTTTTTTTTAATGTTCCATTATTCAAATTCAAAACCATTTTGAGATTATTGTTGGATTGTGGCAGTTGCACAAGTTGTTGGGGGATTGCTCTTCATAATAGGTTTCTTTTTCTTTCTCTATTTTAAGATATTGAAAAACCCTTCTACCCTTCTACCTAATCTTTTACACTAAATCCCAAACAGTTTTATTTATAGTTGCCAGAAGTAAGTTCCTAATGTCATCTTAATTAGAAACATGTGGTGAAAAAAGAGGCAACTTTTAAGCTGACACTATTTTTGAGTTAAAATCTGGCATCCCCTTTCTACTGACAAGCCTGACAACTGCAGCAGCAATCACCTCATCAAATCTCTCCGTTGTGTCTCTCCTGGTTTTTGGCATCCTTCCTGTCTAAATTTTTATCAGATGAGTGCTTTTTTCTTGGCAAGTATTTTAAATACCTTCTTGTTGCTTTATCTCTGCACCGTCACCCTTTGCCCTTAATGTCATTTCTCACATGTAAGACTGTGGCAGAGTTCGAAACAAATTAGTTAGGAACGTAGATTCAAAGACCAGTTTTTCCTCTTGGCTCACCAGTATCTTCTCCCCCCACTTTTTAAACACCATCATGTTACAGATACCACAGGAACAGTCAGTCTTTAAGATGCATTTTTGGTGCTTTAAATCCTCAACGCTGCATCTACCTTCTTTCTGCTATGGTGTGTCTGGTATTGCTTTTCTTTGTCTTGCTTCTTCATGCTATTGAAAGATTTTCAGCTGGTGATACCCAGATCTTTAATGCTGAGTTTTGGAAATACTCAGTAGGCTACGTCAGAATAAGAACGTTTAGGTATGGATGCTTTAGACCACAGCCAAACTAGATATCCTTTCCGCAGCTCTTCTCAAAGCTGGGCTGGAAGAGACTTTCTTGCAAGAATTCTGGTATTTCCTCTTCTAGTTGCTGTTGATTGCAAAGTTGATTCTGAACCTTGAAATTCAGATGAAACCAAGAATTTTTTTGGGGGCGGGGGGGGGGGGGAAGTTATCCAAATTGTTTCTTCAAACAAATACATAAATATTGGATGACATTTGCAAGCTGAATTCATAGGAATAAGGATAGTTTTAGCATGTGTCCAAAGAAAATTCTTGTTTATCCTACAAGACTTCAGTTATATGTCTTTGCTAAAGCTTCAAAAAGTGCTGAATCTCAGCTGACATTTGTAAGTAAGTAAAGGAATAGAAAAGTAGAATTCTGTCTTCCCCTTTATATATTGTTAAAAAATGAAAAATAAGTTTCATCGAAGCAGAATCCTATCGACCTTTTATTTCTTAGTTGAGGTGTATGGTTTGTCAGACTCTTAGAATTTTATGGCTCAACACTCAGCCTAAGTTGAGACTGCTTTTTGTAGCTTAGATGGAAAAAATGAAAGGGGGGAAAAAAAAGAAAGGCAAGAAAAAAAATTAACAGTTTTTGAGCCTAAAAGAATCTGTGGTTCCTGAAATAGTGTTACAGAGGCAGCCTTATTTTGTGTCAGCCTGACTTAAGAATTTTTACAGAGTTAACCTATCAGCAAAATAGACTTTGACTACAAGGAAATTGATAAGTAATGTGGGTTTTTGTGGTCTGAGCCTTAGATTCAAATATGCAGTCTGCAATGTAGATAAAACATCCTGTGTGAAAAACGCAATGCATGGACACAACTAGCAATCATTGCCTGCATATACTATGGACAGGACTCTAGAATAAAAAGCATTGTCACTAAGACTTTTCTCTATATAGTACTAGAGAGATATTAAAAAACGTTTTGATACCTCTTTACCATTTAACTTTTGTGACCAAAGGGCTATTAAGTGCTTGTTAAACAATCTGACTGTGCAAGTCTTAATTAAGTTCCAGTTGCTGCCCCACCATTTTTTTTTTTTGTGAGACTGTTTTATTAGTATAAAAAGCAAGATATCACTGCCTCAAAATGAGTTTTAACCCTGAATAGGTACAACAAAATTAGTGACAGTATAGACAGCTCCAGTTGCTGATGCCGAGGACAGCCTCTGTGGGCGAGGGTCCGTGTCCAGTAATTTCGGCCCAATAAGGAGAGTTGGTACCAATGGTTGTTGATGTGTCTGCAGAACTGAATCCCTTTCTCATAGAAACCATACCAACATTGCAAAAGCCTATTTAGAAGCTGCTGGATTGTCATTAGGTTTTAACGTAGTTATTTTTACATTACTAAACAGGCTGTATTTAAGCAATTGAATTCAGTGATGAAAGGTGCTGGCTCCAATTCCCAACTATTTCTGTATTGTTAAATTAGTCCTCCTTATGCACAGTTGTTTAGGAAAAAAATATTTCTCCTGTTTCAAAGGTTGCATTGAAATTAACATTTTGATTGAAAAGAGGAAATTTTTTTATCAAATTCCATTGTGTTTGATTCTGGCATCTTCATTCTGTAGAAATACAGGAAATAATAATTGTTTGTTGTCTGGGGTGGGGTTTGTTTTGGGTTGTGCTCTGCTTTGAAATTAAATAAAGACGCTGTGTTACAATAGAGATTAGGCTTCTTTGCTTGTAAAAAGTAAAATGAAGTGTTCAAGTTGAAAAAAAAGGTATTCAAATTACTCAGCCACTATTCACAAGGACTTTTAAAGCAAAAAGCTGTAAAATATAAGTTGTGCTGTTCTAAATCTACTTTCAGAGGGCACAGTACATCTGAACACCTCTTTGTAATTTGTGAATCTGTACTGCGGTGCTGTCATTTTATGGATGTTATTGAAGTGTGCAAAATGCTGTCTAAGAATGTGTCTTTTGTAGACCCCATGCTGTCAGTTTGTCCCCTCCACTGCATGGGAAAGGAGTGCAGGAGAGGCTAACTGTGCTTTAAGATATAATCCATTCTATTGAAGCAAAGTATTCCCTCAGTGTACTTCGTTTCTGACCTGTGTCATACTTGAAGGTTAAAGTTTTTGAAATGTGAGCCTAAAATGAATTTTGCACAATTGTATTTTCAAAAATAAATTAATATAGTAGCTCTGACTGAGAATACTGTAAGCTGCCGAATGCTCAGCAAATGAAAACCCTCTTCAGGGTGCCATGAACAGGCAATAAACTTCAAATGGTTTTGAATTTGAGTAATGGAGCATTAAGGAAACATCCTAATTAAGGTAAATTTGGCATTTTTATTGGGGACAGTTTTCTGATTTCTTTAGTCAATGAAGAGCAGTGTAAGCTGCTGGACACAGAGCGTTTTGAGATGCTGGCTGCTTCTTTTCATTGCCTAATGGGAGTTAAGCTCTTCTGAATGTCCAACCACAGTTGTAGTGCTAAATTGTTTTGAAAACTCCAGCGGTAAATCCCAACTTAGGCAACTAATGAAGTGGGCTTATTTTCCAATGCTAGCACCACCCCCCTGTGAAGGCAGCAGAAGCAGCTAAGTACGCAGGCTTCATTTCTATAGACAGACATCTAAACTCTAGGGGCAGGTGTTTTTAAAGTGGCTAAGTGCTAGGCTCTAAGGGCAAGATCGGTGTGGTTCAAGCTTTTCAGAGCAAGAGAATGATGCATAAAATGTTGATCAGGTGCACAAGTGATTGAAAGTCTCTAACTGTCTACGTTTTCGCTAGTAGAGTTGCCTATGCATTTTTTGTTATTTTTTGTTATTTGTATTGTTTGTGCAGCAAAGGCCGCACATGTCAGCAGAGGCTGCCATTTTGGATGTTCTGAGGCTTTGATGGTCGAGTCCTTCCTTGGCCTCTTGTGGCTTGCAAATTCCAAGTTCCTTGAGAGTAATAGTGCATGTCTGAGCGGGCGGCACGCAATTCAGTGCAGGTCATGGCATTCACAGACACATTCACTCCAAAACACCAGGCAGAAGGGTAACAGCACACTAGTCACGGGGTTGGAATGTATTCTGAATGTCTGGGAGAGAAACAGGATTTTTCCTCTACTTCTCCAGTGCTATCTGACAATTTATTTTCATCCTCCTCTCTCACACTACGGCCTCCGTTGAGAATCCTCTTGGTTAGTTCTCCCTTATGCTGTGGGTCACAGTGCTCAGTGATGTGCCTGGGTGCCCTGATTTCAGGGAGTGCCCACAGGCCATCGCCCAGGTGAGGCAACGTGTTCCCTGTGGAGCACCATGGAGCTCGAGCTTGTCCCACCAGAGGCTGTGCAGCATCTTCTTGACCAGATGGTCAGGGAAATGGAGCAGAGACTTGTTTCTTCCCAGTGTAGAGATGAGTATGGGGGCCAGCATTGCGGTATATTGCAGAACACAGGTTCAGCCTCAGGTTATCTGTTTTTCTGTGCAGTCGCATTATAGGGATCTTAAGTGCTAGCTGCTAACTCAAAAAGGTGTAACGGTTCTCTTTGTTGCCAGTTTAATATCTTTGCAGATTTGGGCCTATGTGTGAATTTTTTCCTTAAGCACCTAAGTTAGTTAAAAACAGGATTTAGAGACTCTTGTAAATTTAATCATAAAATACTTTAAATTCATTTGAAAATATCATCATATGAACATTCATAAGATTTTCTTTGATACTCATAGTGTAATGTGCAATTCTTTTAGTAAATCGTGTTGCAGAAGAGTAATTGAAATGCATACAATCCTGCTTCGTAGTGTAGAGACTTCCTATGACTGCATCCCCAAAGGGTGGTTCAGTCACCACTTTGCATCACAGTGCCGTGTTGTTACTTAACAAACGAAAGTATTTTTGGATGCTTTGTATACGACAGCCAAGGCTTTAACTGACCTGTCCCATGGAAATGAAGATGAATGGTAACTCTCCAGTCTGCTACCAAATGTTATTCGTAGTTATTTTCCAGTCTTACATAGAACATGTGCTGCAAGGCAAAGGCCATGGCACAAACAGACAATCAGCCTTCCTTTGAATTTCTAACTCTGTCATTTCAAGGCCCAATTTTGACGTTGTTTAAAACAGCATGTAACTATGTGGAGAAGAGAAAGTTACAGTCTTATGTGTTAATAGAAGAAAGTATTAGGAATTAAGATGCTGATTTATTAAAAGATCTTGTGGAGTAGCAAACCAAAGCTCTTAAAGCCTTTGTTCAAAGGGGGTGCTTAATACGAGGATTTAAGACCAAGTACGCTTCTTTTTTAGTATAATGTAATGCTGATTTGTAGAATCAGTGCACAGAAAAAAATATTATAACAATAATGTTGTTGGAAGAAGGTTAAGCACATCTTTATGAAAAACCAACATCGTACGAGCAGTCTTATTGCCGGTATTGTTCTCTTATTGCAGTGTAGCATGTGCAACATCCAGGTCACTGCCAGTGCAAACCAGACAAGCTTAAGCTGCGATGAGTGATACTGAAGGGGGGCAGGGTAAGGGGGACTGTGCGTGTGGATCTGGATTGTCTCAAACTCAGACCCCAAGCAGAGATCCAGCGCTGGCAAATACAGCGAGAGTCTGTGGGGAAACTCTGCAACTGAAGTCTGCAGGGAATGGGAAAGAGTAGTTCCAGATAGGCCACCTTGACAAAGGTATTAGGTGTAGCAGGACATGCTGGTGTTCTGAACACATTGACAGTTATGAGCTTTTTAAGCAAATGTTTCTCATTTCTTTTTTCTCTTTGTTAGTTAAGTTGGATTGGGTGGCTGGTGCTGAAACAATTTAATCCTTGTCTACAAAGCAATTTATTGCAAGTTATTGCATCCTATTGCAATTGATTGCTTTATTGTTGTTGGCGTGTTCTGTGCTTTTTCTCTTAGAAATTTCATTTTGCAAATGTAGTAATAATATTTTACATGTGTAGAGTGCCTTTCATCACAAAATACTTCACAAACTAGATTGAGTTTTTGCAGTCAGTTGTTTGAAAGAGACTTACGCTGGTATCGGGACACATAGCCACCTTTGCCCATGTAGTCTGGCCAGGCCGAAGCTTTATCATGCTATGTACGTTCTTGTAACCTATATTGTCACCTGCGTAATAAATAGCCAACTTCCATTCCTGGCTCAGAAGCATTTACTGCTGTGACTCAAAAACTAAAGTACTCGCTGGGTAGGAAAAGAGTTTCAATTACGCTGGCTGCCACCCTGTTTGCCTGATTGTCCACAAAACTAAGAAAAAAAAATTGTAAGGAAGGAACTTGAGACTTAAACAAATGTATTTTTAAGTCTTGTTATTTTCTTTTTGTGCATGGTTTTAGGCAGGTATGACTTTAAAAAGTGTTACTGATTCGGATCCTGTGTTTATTTGACCAACTTCTGTTGGTTTTAAAATTTGCATTTGTCTTACATTTATTTTATTGTGTGCTATAGCCTAAAGCTAAGACGCTGTTTAATAAAGTTGACCAGCTAGAGGTAAGGGCACAAGATTCTGTGCTCTGCGGTAAGCTGGCCTTAAATTGAGCAAATCCTTGGAAATTCTATGGCATTCAGTGAAAGAACTGAATTAATTTAAACTGAACTGCACACAACCTCTTAAAAATTAAATCCGCTACATATATGGATAATGCTACTCTTAAATATTCAGCCTCTGTTACTTACTTTAATTCAGTGGATTTTTTGCTGTCTCCACATAACTTCCGTATAAAAGGAAAGGCTAATCTACTGGTTCAGACAAAAGTCTTAAGCTCAGCTGATCTGCGTTCTGTTTCCTTTTTATCGTGTTCTTGCATTTTTTTTCTCCATCTGTAACAAGGAGATGACAGCACTTCACTGCCTCGTGATTGTGTAAGGATAAATACATTGATTGTGAGATGCTCAAAATGATTGAGCCAAGTATGTAACTAGGCCAATTTATATAGACAGATGCTTTCAAATTAGAAGTTGGGATGTTTTGTCTTGGAAAAGTGTGGAGGAACAGGTTACCTATCTTGCTCAAAGTATTTTGTAGTGAAATGGTTAACAAAATATATATACAGGCAATGTTTAGGTTTCAGAGTTAACACCCTATTGAGATGATTGAAAATAGTTCACATCTTGCTGAACTGTCATTTTGAGCTGTCTGCCAATTTAAGAACATATTGCTGCCTCAGTTAACATATGGTTCGAGTTGATACAGTTTTCTGTGCAACCATGAGAGCTAGACACATCATTATATGAAAATGAAAACAAATGGCTGAGTCCTGAGCTCGCTGCTTTAGGCCCCCCTGGTGTAAGCACGAGTTCAAAGCCACCTACTCTTCCCATTTGGAGATTCCTGCAGCATGAGAGCGTCTGGGCACGATGGTGAGCCACAATAGCCAGCTCCTGTGCCACAGAGCCGTGGCATGCAGCCTGTAAGGGACAGTCCCAGGAAAGGAGTTTTACAGCCTGGGCACAATGGCAAACGATCCCCTGGGCTGCTGTACCTAATTTGTCAAGATTTAATTAGATCCTGGGATTGGTGAGCCTGCCTTTGTGATTTCTACTCCTTTACTGTATCACTGGTGTTGCAGATATGTTATAATCAGCCCACTAAAGAACTGAACCCCAAGCTCTTGCTGCGCCTCAGCTTTGTGGTACTGTAAGTTGATGCTAGAAAATAGAAAAAATAAAGGTGAAAGTTTCTAAGGAAACACTCTCTTTTGAGAGCACTATGAGGTAGCTTTGGATACCTGCAGAAATGTTTTCCACGGAATTTATAATGGCTCCTTCTAGGACACCTGCAATTGTTTTGTGTATTATCTAAGATTTTTTTTTTTTCTGATGCAATAGAAACTCCATGATTGTGCTACAATTTGCTTTGTTTTTCTTAATTGAAGTTACAGTTTTTGCACTGCATCTTTTTGTTACTTAGTCTAGGTAAATTTTGCAATATTTCCAACTCTCTTGTTATACGGGTATTGTCATTGCTGAAGTTCTTTGTATGTCTCCTGTCATAGTCGGGTATTAATTCACTACAAACAAATCATATTTAAACTATTCTGAAGGTCTAACTAGAGCTGACAAAACCAAAACCAAACAAAAAGTTTAAGGTGAGATTTCATCTTTTCCTTGTGCAGTGGGGCAAGATGCAGACTAGAGTGACTTAGGTTATGTGTACAGCATAAAACCATCCAGATTTGGATAAATGGACTTTTTTCCTTGTGCATATGGCTTTTTAACTGGCTCATTTCCCAACATTCTTTTTGACTCGACTTTCAGATTCAAAGGAGTCCAAATATCTGACCAAAACTCATTTAATTTTCTCCTGCCTATTAGAAGTAAGTATTTGGGAAAAATGAAATCACAAATCAACTCGGGTTTGCTTGTGAGATTGATGAACCATAATGAATCTTTCGATGAACTCATTCTAAACTTCAAGCATGTAATAAAACACAAAAGCATTTTGAGTATATCCTTGTGTATCTAGTAATTCATTTTTAGGTCAATTATTTTGGGGCGTTTACAAGCCAGTCAACTGACAGAGAAATGCCGCTTAGCAATGCCACCTGCAGATGGCCTATATAGGCACTGGTATTGCAGAGGCATGCACCAAATGGCAGATTTTTGGCTGATAAGATAATGGCAGGGCAGCATTTATTTCTTTGGAGTTACACTGCTGGAGGACATAGGCCAAAATCTCTTGCTGCTTCACAGATCAGGTTACTCAGATACACCATCGCCTCCTGTGTGTTCCTTGGGCTTGATTAGAGCCTGCTGCTCCCCGCTGTGCCTTAGCAGAGAACGTTCTGCAGCGGCGTCACACCTCGCTGGGGGTGTCGGGAGCCCCGGCTAGGCTGCACAGGCAGGTGGACGTGGCATCAGCCTGACAGTTGTGAGGTTTGTAATAAACAGGACAACACGTTCACAACAGAAGCTTTGTCATTCACATACGTCATGTTTGCCTTTTCTAAATCTTTGTAGAAAATCTTTATTTGGCCAAGTTGGCAAATCATCTCCCAGAGTTCCAGGGCCGTGTTTTTCATTGTCATCTTCAGTCCCACAAACTTGCTGAAGCGATGTCCTTCTGTAGCTTACTGTACTCGTTCTTTGCACCCATGCTATGGCTGGGATTCTGCCGGATTCAGGTGCTCTCTCCAGGGTTCTCTTCACCCAGGTTGATATTTAACAGTGAGCTGATCACTGATAGTAGGAGCAATTGATTCTTCCTTGTTTTCAAATGTATGCATAAATCCGCGTTTTAAAATGGCAGCACAGTGACTGTTGCTGTAGGTAGAGATCATTACATCCTAAATGATGTATTAGGCCTATGTGGAGATTTCTCTGTTCGTTACAGGGTGCTATTATGCTTATGTTCCTCTCTGCAACAGGGAACCTGTCGGTTTTGTCTTATGAGATCTTCATTTTTGGAATCTAGATTACTGCCATTACGCTCAGTGAGTCTAATGCTCTACGACTATGCGTTTACCTAGCACAGTGACACTACTTTATTTATAGGTAGCGAAGAGGAAAGAAACCAGGATGCATTTCATTGATCTTTCCATGTTGTAAATGTAAAATTCATGTGCATTTTTGTTTGCTTTATAGCTGTTCTCTTTCCTTTTCCTTATTTAATATGCACTTCATACTGTGCCAAGGGGTCAGCAGGGCAAAGCAAGGAGCCAGATGGCTTACCTCTACCCTAAGGAAACATACCAATATTTAGCTGGGCATTTTACCAAATAAAGGCAGGACTGGAATCCACAATAAATGTGAGAGTTGGTTAAAACTGCATCCTTTTCTTAGATTCACAGCTACAACCTCCTTGAGGCATGAGCTTTTTATACTTCACTGCCGCTTTCTAGCTTTCTCCAAGTAACTGCATCTTAGAAGATATTAGAGGGGGGTGCAACTCATTTTATTTATGGCCTTTGCACAGAAACAAGTTTCAGTTATTTTAATCTGACTGAAATAAGAAACCATAATCCATGGATGAAAAGACAGTGGACAAACTCAGTTAAATCCCTAGTACCCCGAGGACGTATATTTTGTCCATTTCTGGTTTTTTATGTTCCCTTTTTTCTGCTGTTATTCCCAACTTTAACTTTTGAAAAGCCAAGCAGTTTAAGTGGCCGGGCCTGGGGAGCTTATTTGTATGCAGCACAAATTTCAGGATCTGTTCCCAAGCCTGTGCAGAGTGAAAAATGGCCTGCATTTTCTTGATAGCCCATGTGGTTGTAAAGAATAAATGGCTAATGAATTACAGATGAACATTGACGCAAATTAATCTTCCTGATGTCCCTGGGTTATATGGCAGCCATTTAAAAGTTTAATCAATACACTAAAGTTGAAAACATGCAGGCACTGCAGTTGTTTGGATGTAATAAACATCAGAGGGAAACGGGAGGCTTGTACCCAGTCCATGTATCATAATGACAGGTATTTATGTTTAATGGACTAAATATTTTTTATTGGAAGAGAGCAAATGTCAGCTTAACTTTGTAAGCCCTGCATTCAACTTTCCTTTGAGGTTGGTGAGAGACGGCTGACATGTCATTGAAAATGAAATGTAAAAAAACCAATTGAGACAAAGCGAGGATAAGGAGCTGTTTTGCCGACGAGATGTTGCTTTAATGCTCTGCAACTATTCATTAAATAAAATGTAAACTCTACCATTTCAAACGTTGCAGTAAAATGGTTTACTAGGGCAGACTTTTAATGGTTATTAGGGAAAACAAGAGCCAACCGCTGCCAAATATTCTTTTCTGGGAAACATTTTATTTGAAAAGTCTTTTCCTGAGTTACAATTTCAGAAGATTTATAATTATGGAGCAGTCGTGTCCCCCTCCCCCTTTCCTTTTTGAGACAAAGACAAACAGAAAAATAACTTTCAGAATAACCATTTGATGGCCCTTTTTTCCCCTTTGAACAGAGCAATAGCTTTGTATAAGCTTCCCAGAGGCTTGGATATTAATTGCACTTGAAGTCAATAAATTTTAGAGTCATGTGTGTCCAGGACTTACCCATCATTGCTATAAATGGGGAAGGAGGCTATACAAGACTGCCAGATTCACCAGGCCTGCACAGTGGCTTGGCTGTGTGAAAGACCACATGAATTTATTTTCTTTAGATAAAGAAAAATGTTGTTGTCATATCATTTGGTCTTATAAGAAGACGAACTTCTTCCATGTTAAACCAAAAACTCTAATAAATGGAAGAAAAAGGGAAGATCGTGTTTTACCATCTTTCTGTAATCTGTTTTAGTGCTCCGTTTGTTGGCTGATCTTGCCTGAATGGACTCTTGATGGTCTAGAGTGGTCTCATAAGCTTCTGGTGATGTATACTGTGGAACTACTTCAGGGAGGGAGGGTGGAGGATGGTCTCAATCCTTCTTTGGTGATTGGTTGAACTGGTCCTTTCTTGACTTCATCATCTCTCTGGAATATTCCATTCAGTTAAATAATTGTTCTTAATAACAGTGCAGGGAGTCACCTGGTAGAGGTTTCATGCCTGACCTCCAACTTCATGATCTCTAAGCATATTATGGTGGCTTTACCAAAGACTGTTTAAAGCAGACAAGTGCACTGGGGGAGTGGGGAGTGGCAAAAATCTCATACCACTACAGAGGCACCCAACATGTCTGACTCCTGTTTGGCAGGCAGGCAATTTTATTTTAACAGCAATATCTACCTCAACATCTCCATGTTATGTGGCATCAGGGTCTACTTCAGATAAGGTTGCTACTAATATTGTGAATAAAGCCAGATTTTGCTAAATAATGTTGTAGATTGATAGTGTCATATTTATAAACATGTTGATAACAAAATAATTGTTGAAGAAGGATCTGAAAATGTTAATCTTGTCTACTCCCTGGATGATGAACTATTTACATTTTTGAGCAAACCCATAAATAAATATGTGTTTACATGATGAGAAGTAAAAGAATGAAATGAGTACATTGGCCAGGCAGTCTGTGAAGGCTGAGGAACTCAAAGTGCAGCACAAGATTGAAATAATACAAAAATGGTTCTTTTTTTTTGCCTTCTTCTGCTGACCCTTGGTCACTTATCCCAAATAGAATGGCTTCTTAGTCTCAAGGACCCAGTATGGCCTAATCTGATGATGCTTCCAGACACGTTTCTTTCCCCTGATCTTACATCCTGCAGTGCGGAGTGGGTTGCTCCTTCCATTGACCACACCACGTAAATCCTATGGCTTTGCCTGGAACACAGTGCAAGGCAACTGAGCCATGACATACTGTTTTGTGGCCATTAGAAATGGTCTATTGACTAGTTCTGAGCTGGCTTCAATGGGACTGGTGAAGGGGAAGGTTGGAGCCTTATTATTGTCATAATGAAGCATCAAAGACTTAGAAGCAGGGTTGTGGTGTCCTGCTGAATTAAGTTACAGTTTGGTTCAGTTTCAAAAATTGTCTTCTGTTTCATAAAGATCAAAAGCAGTTTTCTAAAACTGCTCAAAAGCAGTAAGCTTTAGTGGCATGTGAAGTAAAACAGCAGGATTCTACAGCAAAACATTAACAAGATTGCACCAGACGGAGGTGGTGCTAGTAGAAAATTGGAGGTAAAGAGTGGGTGACGTTAGATTGATTCTCTCTGTCAGATGGAAAACTCTCTTTTCAGTAACTATTCACAGCAAAATATGAAGTCCTCTGTAAAATGGTACGTTGGGGAGTGCAAGCTGCCACTATCCAGCACGCTACTCCTACAGCAGAAGACATAATAAGTTATTTTCTTGGTCAACCCATTATACCATTTGACTAAATTACTCCAAGTTAGATTTTTACAAGAAGCTTGAATTTCAGCCAAGGAATCCCTCTTACCGTGGTTTCTGAATATTTAAATTCTGTAGAGAAGCCGCTGCTATGTACTATAGGCTTAATGGATGAAATATAGAAGTAGTAATGATAAAAAAACTTCTGTAAAATATTTATTTTAAAGTAAAAAAGCAGAAAATGTGAGAACTTCAAGACCTTACATTTGAAGTGAGGTTCAACTTCATTGAGAGAAAGTATCTAAAGATGTATGGAAAAATATTGTCAAATGACAGAATTATTAGTGATTAAACATGGCTTTTTGAGAGCACGCTTCTTTGAGTTCAAAGTTACGTAGGTGTATATCTGTACTTAAGTACAGCAGCCTCATACAGCTGTCTTGAAGATTTACCAGCCCAGACACACAAATCTGCGTGCTCACCCTTTGCCTTAATAAGTGACGATGAAAAAATTTAATAGTGTTTTATCTGTCCATCAAAAAAATTGCCTCTGACTACTGGCTGGATAACGTTTGCAAGGCTGATATGTACCGTGCATTTAAGTACATATTTGTGTTTCAATTTTTTTTCCTACATAGTACCAGAGCAACAAAGATACACAGTATGCCTGTCATATAGTCAAAATCTTTAAATAGTGGTACAAAACTATTAATCTAAAATAAATTTTAATCTAAGGGAAAAAGAAGATAGGGAACCGTGATTTGGCAAAGTACGTTTTTCTTTACCATGTTCATTTTGAATTCCTCAGGAATACGAATGTGATGTTAAAGGGTGAAAGCAGTTTGAGAATTATGCCAGTCGTAGCCTTCTTGAACTGGGACCCACAGCCCTGACAGCTGTTAAAACGTGAAGTTACTTTTGGTTCTGATTTTGTATAATGAGCGCATGACAAAAAAAGGGTTTACTTCTACATTATCTTGCAGGTGTAACTTGGCTGTCTGTCACTTTATCCCATATTTTATTTTGATGAAGAGAGAACATTAGGGAGAAAAAAAAAAAATCTCTTCATCAAAAAGCTGAACAGGAAAGAAAAAAAGTCTCGAGACAATGTCATGTATTGCTGGTTATTTGTGATGGTTAAAAGAATTATCTGAAAACAAAGAAGTCTTTCACAATGAATCTAAAACACAAAAGCTTTAATAACATTTACATCTGTGTATCATCCATGTCTCCAAATGCAAGTCATGAATAACACATAAACTAGAGTATATAGGGAACAGAAGTGCTAGCACATCATTTAAAATCCAACACACCCCATCGTCAGTGGAATCAAATACACAGCAGGAATGGTTCCAGTTGATAGACACACAATGAAGTCATTGAAAATGAAAACATATTAATTATGTTCCTAAAGGTTAAGATAGTAATGGCTGAATTCTCTAATTCTGGAGTAAGACTAATGCCTCAAATCCATGCAGGAAAAGTGTGTAACATCTCAAAAATTGTGGAAAATGTAGTTTGGAATCCACTTATTTGTGTCTCACCCATGACTGACTCCGCAGCATGGGGGGTAGCAGGAGGAAGAGCAGGAAGTGCAAGACAAAGACAAAACCAGGGAGACTTATCAACAAAAAAAGATGTTCTTGGTCTAAACAAGCCACTTGCACTACATGAGCTAATTGTAAGAATAGACCATTTCTAAACTGCAGCTGTTATGTGCTTAAGCAAACCCTGCTGGGAGAAATGCTTTGTAGGACACCTCTGCTAACACAGACACACAGAGTGCCCTTTAATAGAGGAATTCAAAGCGCGGTGTTTAAGGGAAACCTTTTCCGCTTCCAAATTTTCCTGAGCTTATTACAGGATGTGATCCTAGCTTGTCGCTCTGACATAGGTTTTCCCTTAAATGTTTTCTGTTTTCATTATCTTTTTGCCCATGTTAAATGAAAACAACGGAGGCTGAAGGCTACGTGTGTGTGTGTGTGTGTGTTGGGAAATGAGTGAGGGGGGCTGAGGGGGAATGCTCAGGTTGTGTGATAGAAAATGATAGGTGTCAAAAAAACCCACGAAACACCTAGCTTGGTCGCGGTCATTTTCTTTGTATAACAACATTTTTTTCTGTTTGTCCCTGGGGACTAGTAAGATCAGTCATGTGGTAGTTAATTTTAGATGTATTCTTTCTCTACTCTTTTCTTCTCCCTCCCCCAAATCCTCATCCATGCATCTCTGACACAAGGCTATTGCACCTGGGTTCCTAACTATATTAACTCCATTGTGTTGGTGTGCTGAGTGCCCCTGATCCTTAACGTCTTTATGCTAAAACCCAAATCCTCCCAACAGCAAGGGGTTAATTGTCTGCTTTCAATGCACTTTAAAACTCTCAGCTCTTGGGAATGATGTTTCCGTGAGGGTTGAATGTAATTACAAAATAATATAGGCACTCTGTCTTATTTTCAGTGAGCGATACTTAGGTCCTTGCTGTTGTTGCTGCATGTATTTATATCGGGGCTCTTCCTTCAGTGTACTTGATGCAAGGTATTTGCAAATTTGAGCCTTTGGGCTTTAAGTGTTGTGCTGCTTCTTCTGTTCCTTATTCACTACAGATTATGTATAATTGATGACCTGCATTTACAGACATGGGTGGTATACAGATGTAAATGTTATTATAGCTTTTATATTTTATGTTCTCTCTGAAAGATCATTTTGTCTTTGAATAATACTCCTGTTCGGATTTTGGGGGGTTTATCTCTAAAAGAGAATATGAAATGGATATTGCACATCGTATATTTCTTAAAAGTAATTTGGAATTTTAGGGTATGGGATTGGTGGTGACTGATACACTGCCTGGATGAGATATATCCCTTTGAAAATAACAGCGCCAGTACATGCCTGCATCTGTCTAACCTCATAATTCACTTTCACATTGGGTTATGGATGTCTGCATTCAGTGAGTCTATCTTCCCTTTAGGTATTATTTCAGCCCTTTGAGATAATAAGGAAAGTTTAATTGCGTTGTTAATTGATTTTTTGCACAACATTATTACCTTGATTGATTGCAGAGTTGATGAAAATGTTAGACACAGGCAGTGTAAAGTATCAGCCCAGTAAGGAGTGGGAGCCTTGTGGAGAATAGATAACCTTGATGTTAAGAGCTATATCCTTCAGATATGTCTTCCCTTGACATATTGATGGCCCTTGAAAAGGGAAAAGCTGATTGTATGCAGAATGCAATCATTAAACCCACTTCAGCTGGCTGTTGATTAATTTGTTTTTTCCTGAAGGATCTAGTTAAAGAGAAGGCCTCACTAGTATCAACAGCAGCCATTTTCCAAGCTTCAGATTATTCTTAACCCTCTCCTAGAAGAAAGAAAAATGATACTGTCTTGGTTTAGACAGGCAAATTGTCTGAAAACATTCAGTCTATCTGCAATTTGGGGATTATAACACTCACTTTACCCCGTTAACTACTGCCTCCTCTGTGACCTCTCCTCCCTCTGCCTTCAGTATTCAGCTTCGCCACAGCTAGCAGAAAGTCACATTTGATGTTTTCTGAGTAAGGCCAGTGTCTCTTCTCAGCAGAGATGCCAACAGGGATGTCAAGCTTGTTTTGCCCAAAGACCGAAATAACTTCAGTAGCATGTAGCTGCTTCCCAGGAGCCTCTCTGAAAGGACCAGAGGGTTCACTGCACACACGTAAGTGGTCAAGCTTTACTTATCCCTGAAAAGATCTTTCGTGTATCATTTTTTTTGTTACTGCTTTTGAGATCTTTGAGGTCTTCAGTAGGACGGTTGTGCTGTGCGTTGCTTCTGTCGGAAAGCACAAAGGATGCTGTGGAAGTCAGTGTGCCCAGCACTTACTCCTTCAGGACAGAGACTGTTCAGTGCTGCCCCAGGCTTAACAGCAGCCACCACGTACCCCACTGTTGGGTATGTTTAAACAAATGGGGACTGTATGTGATGAGCTTTCCCACAGTGAATTCATGTGACGGTCTAATCCTGGACTACCTGCTACCTTCAGAGCACTTTCTGTTTTAATGGCACCTACTCTGAGAGCAAAGGTGAAGCGTATTACCTGTAAGAGCCATTGCCTAAATGGCATTCCTGTGGCAGATGGGGCTTCCTTGGCCAAAAAACATTCTCTGGATTGAGGGACAGCTTCTGTCTTAAGCGTTTCTTCCATTTGTCATTGCAAATGACCCAAGACATCTGAGATATTTATGCAGCTTTAACCAAGCAATTGAATGTCCCAGAAACAGAATGTGGTGGAGGTTTTATCGTTCAGTTAACCATTTAAAGGATATTTGGTAAAGTAGTAGGTAGCAGGTTATTGCTTCCTGCTTCGCTTGGTAGTCTCAAAGACAGTCGCTGTTAATTTGTGCTTGTGAGTGATACAGTGATCAGTGTTGCTTGATTGTTTGGCCAGATGTGTTTTATTAGGTCCAATGTGCACATTTGCCAGTTGGCTCTTTTTTAATATGGGGACATGTTAACTTACGACATAGTCAAGTCTGACAAATTTGAACCAGCCAAATAAGTGAGTAATATTTCAAGCTGTCAAAGCGGGTGAATACTGATTAACTGACACACTCCAAAAGCTCTCACCAATATCCGTGCTCCAGTGGAAAACGTTTGCTAAGCATAATACTTGTTAGAAAGTCTTTGGTGCTTTGACTAAACTTTAATGACTCTGACCCTAATGGAGGGGTTGTCATGTGCCTCTCTCGAGCTATTTCTTAGCCCCCTATCTTTTATCTTTAGCAAAAGCTTCCACGGAGGCTCAAAGTGCACTTGTAAACTATGTTCTGCTGTCCACTGTGATTTAACCTTCAGCCTCACTCTCATTAGCATGTTTTTAATAGGAGGCAGAGGAAGGGGGAAAGGAGTTGAGGATAGGAAACAATGACAATGTTTTGGCATTCAGTACTGGAGGCAGTCGGGGTTTGGGAACTAGACTATGGCCAGCAAGTATTTAGCAATAGCAGATGGTGTTATATGCGATATAGCATAGAACAAAATTCTGCTAAAAGGCAAGCCCAGACTTAGTTCAGAGAACTAGAGATTTGCCGAACACTTTGGGTGTTTGGTTCCAGATGCATTTCTGATTTCATTTGGTGCATGCATAGCAACAGCTATAGAAATGAGAAAGGAGCTCACCAGTTCTGTGGGGTCCGGATGTGTCTTACAAAGTGCCAAACGCCTTCAGCTTCCACTGGAAATCAAGGGAGTCCAGGGCCTTGCAGTATCAGATTCTTAAAAGCGCTTGCTTTTGTATTAGGAAGAATCATAGCAATCCTATCATTAGCAATTAGTTAAATGTTTCGTTTGTTTCTGCGGAAGGGCGTGTGGAAAGGAGCGAGTAACGGCATGCAAAGAAGGTTCCCTTAACTGTATCATAATGTGACAGCAACACTATTTCATTATGCTCTTTAATTTTATTTGAGAGACTTTCTTTCCCAGCTTTAAAAATAAAAAGCAACTTGTCTTTATTTCAGATGACTCTCTTGAGAAATTTCAAACCAGTTGAGCCAGACTGAATTTTGTATGGCTTTTTTTTTTTCCTAATGTGAACTCCTCCAGCAGGAACACATTTGAGATCCAAAAGCAAGTTTTACTCATGAGATGAGCCAAATTTATGTCTAAACTCTCCAGAAGGGCCCTGCTGCTCAAATTTTTTTCACATAAGAATTTGTAATTTTATTGGAATGCTTGCAGACTTTCCGAACAATTATTCCAAAAGTTTGCTTTCTGCCCCATAAATCATGGTACGTTTGTTTAATTCTATCGTAGTTACTAAAAGAGCTTACTTCCCTCTTTTTTCCCCCGTCACATTTTACTGCTAATGCAATCTGTGCATGGTTAAAGTTTGGGAAGTACAATATAATTATACTCACTTTCTGTTTTTTTAATGACCCTGTCATTCTTTATGGTTTAACTCCATTGCTGATTAATGTAAGTATTATTAGTGGAGTGTGGCCCAAAATATAGAGCAGCCTACAGAAATGCCATTTTTGCATATGTTAGCCAAATTAACTGAAAATCATCTAAGTTAATGTGGTGAGTGTATACTGAACAGCTGAACTTTAATATATGGTAGGGATGGGATTTTACAACCTCCTTTTCCTCCACCATCCTGAATATATTAAAAGTGTCACTTCAGTGATCAGACTCTTGCATTACCAAAAGTAATAGAAACATCGTTTGAAACAGCGCTACAATTTAAGTTGTGAATGTGAGAGAATAACAAGTGCCACCCCAGCTGCAGTGGAAGCCGCTGGTGTAGACGGACGGTCACCTCCCCCCATACAACATTTTGAGCCTTTTGTTCAGACCACTACCCAGTGACATCCTTTTGTAGCCATCTGTGTACACAAACTGATGCTCACTGAGATCAGTCCACCAGAAGTCAGGCTCCTGGGCGAAAGGCTGAAAGCAGGGGTTGTATAAATATAGGCTTTGATCATGACAGAACAAGAAATTGGCTGCAAAACTAACAAACAGTATTGCTTTAATTGTCATATCGGAATATTTAGTTTGCTGGTGTGGTCCGTTTTTTAGACAAATGCATGCTGCCCTCTAGTGCTGATGCTCCCGGCCTGACGCTGCCTGACGGGAGGGAAGCGGGGAGACGGGGCTGTCCTGGCGGGGAATGGCTTTTTGCTGGTTACTGCAATTGCTAGTCCAGTTTGGGGTATTTGGTCATTAATAGAAGAAAAGTAAGCTCTTGTGACATTGGTTTAGAGATGAAGGGTATTTTAACAGATGAAATCTGACTTGCATTGGATATTTACAGTAATTCGTTCTGCCTTTACTACTTTTATTTAGACCACATATGAGAGAATGAGATACATGAAGTGTTTTAAAAGACTAAAAGAACTGTGAACCCATACTGCCTTTCCTCCATCCCCTTCAAGGGTATTCAATATATCCAAAGTTAAGCATCAGTTCACCCATAATATCTGGCATGCTGATGCTTTCTGTGCGCTTAAGTTTCTTTGACTGCACTACCCAGCTGATGATAAAATTTATGTGTCTGAGTAATTAAAAAAAAAAAACAACCTGTTTGAAAATTTCAACGTATTCAACAAGAAATATTTCATCATGAGGTTGGCATTAATTCCATCCATGACATTATTTGAGAGTGCAAAAATGGTAAAGATGCACTGAAGAAACAAAAGCATTTAGGTTTTTTGTTTGGTGCTTTTTGCTTCATTTTCGCTAGAGCGAGACGTCTTCCCCCCACTAACATATTTCTCTGATGATGGTTACAATAAGCATGGAAAGATTCCAAAGAAATCCCAAGTGTAGGACCTTAAATTGTAACAATGATACCCGGAGGAGTACGGAACTGGTTAATGATTTAAAGTATTATGCCCTAAATGCTCCTATTTTAGCCAACAGTAGAGAATCTGTAGACAGCACATGCCCAGATCAAAGCTGATCATGTCAATGTCATTCAAGGAGGGAGAGATACCCTCCTTTCCCCTTACTCTCCCCCCTACCCTTTTTTTAAACAAAGTATGACATCTGAGGAACAGTGTGTTGATTGTTCCACTGCCAGGATACGCATAATGGAAACATTAGCTCCAAGATAACTTTTAATCTGTCAGCCTAATGGCTCCTTAATGTGTGGAGGGCTTTAAATGTATGTCAGCCAGGGCTGTATAAAGTAATATAGTTTGTGGCCTGAATGGATCTAGATGACTCCGCACCATGACACAATATGGTTTATTATTAAGTATCAGCTCATCAGCTTATTCCCACGGACTTGGACAAGCTTCTCAATTTTCCAGTAACAGATTATGTGAGAAAAAGCTTGCAGTGCATTTTTTTCTTTCCTCTTTTTTCTTTTACGTTTTCTTTTTTCTTCCTTCACCCCCCCCCCCCTTCTAAATTACAAGTTTCATCCCCAGCTGCACTGGGAGCCCTGAAGTGTATTTACAGCAGGCTGCACTTTATCACACATCAGCTTGACTGCTAGTTTACACTGAACATTTATGCAGCTCCCTTGGCCCGGGACGCAAACTTCACATCTTTGTATTCCTATCACCTTCATTGCAAATTTTTCCAACATCCTCTCCCTGTTGACTGCTTCCCCTCCCCTCCCCTACTCTCGCTTCCCCACGTACTCCCCCTTTTCTTCCCCCCTTCCTACAAACAGGCCAGTGAGACTTGACATGTCGCAGTACTTGTCTGTGCAGGATACTTGCAATAATTCAGTGTCTTAGTTTGCCTGCTCTGATTCCTCTCAGCTGTAACTCTAGGTGTATAATTCCAACACCACTGCTGTAGACTGGGCTTGATTTTGTGCTTTTTGGTAATTCTTTCAGTCTGAAAGACTGCTTTGTGCCCCACGCTGTAGGGTGTCCAGAGGAAAATATTATCACTTTTTGGCATCCCTGTGCCGGGAGCAAACCAAGGAGGTAATTCATCTCCCCTGAATGTGAAGGTTACCTTCCTTCGGTGTGGCCCACAGAGACAGGGAGAATCAGGATCAGCAGTTTGCTACTGGAGGAATGTCCTTTTCCAGGACACGTACAATGGACCACATTCCCTAATCCCTGGGGACCTCTTTGGGAGTACTGGGGGACCACTCTGTGAGTATTGTGGCCATGGTGTGGGAATTCTGCTCTGTCCTCAGCCTTCTCGAGCACAACCCGATCCCTTTATGCACAGGCAGTTTTAGAGGCACTATGTGTTATTTTTGGTTACATTTAGTGTTTCTATCCTCTTAAAAATAAACTAATTACTTTATAACATAAGGGAATTTCGTATTTGTGCATTTGTTATTTGAGCACATGTAGGTGTATTATGATGCTATGTTAGAGAATTTTTGTTTGGTTTTGGTTTATTGTTATGATATTTCAGGTCTTTATAAGACCCTTCTACAGCATTCAGCTGTAGCACAACCAAAGGCATTCCCATCCTTATCTGTTGTATCCTCCTCTTTCTGTTGTTCCCTCAGCTCTGATTTAAGGAGTCTAGATCCTGAGTCTTGACTGCAGCTTGTAATCTGGCATTCTGGAAACTGTGGTTGCAACAAACAGATTTAATTGTAGTAGTCAGAGATCCCTTCACATTAGCGATGACAGCTGCAACTCTTCTGTTCTTTTCCTGTGTCACGTTGCAATTACTGAGCTTCAGCTTCCTCATACTGACAGTGGTTTGTTTGCTGGGGCAGGGTGAAGAGTGGACCTCTCTGATTTACATACTTGGCTGCTTTTGGGAGTGACCCAGGTGATCCTTTACACCTTTTCTTATCTTCCAAGTGATCTTCTCAGATTCCTGTGTCAGAGAGGTCATAGGCTGGAGCATATTCAATAGAAACAATCTTTTTGTTCCACCAGTAGATGACATGGAAGTACAAAAAGTCTGTCTATAATTTCCTCCCTTCTTGTCCTATAAGCTTAGAGCTTTAAATTTTTGATTAAATTTGGTCCATTTTACAGAACGTGGACCACCACCAACAAGCTGTTCTTTTATGTTATTGGCTCTAACAGATCCCCAAAAGCAAAGGATTTTTTGTTTCTAATTGCTCAAACTATTGTTCTTGTTTATAAAAATGTATTTCTACAACTATGAAGGCCCAACTATAAATAAATGAATGTCAGCAAGTTAAAGCAGATGAATGAACATAAGAAGACTCAGTGACTTGGACAAACACTCAATGTTTTTGGGGAAAAAAAAGTCCCTTTTTTTTTTTTTTTTTTAACATTTGTGAATTATCTCCCTGATGTTACAGCCACAAGTCACAGCAGAACTAAAAGAGCTCTACTCCAGTCCAAGTCAACTTTCTGTTTATTCTTTCTTTTCTGTCGCTGTTAGTTATTTAGCATCTCTCCTCTCCTCCCCTCCCAGGCCCCCACCGTAGTGTGCTGTGAAGCTTTACCTGTATCTGTGCTCCCCAGATTTCAAGCTGATTTTGGTAAATGTCAGGCTAATGTTTTTATAGTTTGGGGTTTCTTTTGTTGGTTTTTGTTTTGTTGTTAGAATTTCCATGAAGATAAATATAAACTGAAAAATTACTAAACTCCTGTACAAAGGGTTTGGTTTTTTTTTTTGTTTCAAACCAGCTTTACTTATCCTTTAGATGAAAGGTTTTTAAGAGTTTTAAATTAATTCAACGGATAGAAGTGTTTTGCCTAAATCAGTAGCATTGTAGACTTGAAACTGTAGATGGGTATTTATTCTCCTCTAAATGTTGTAGGTAGGGAATTATTTTCATTTAAAGGAAGTTTATATTAATATTTAAGGGAATTTTGCAACTTCTGTTCATTAATTGTAGAAAATGCCCAAGTGCCTATGAAAAAAATGATAATGGTGTTGATATTTCATCCTGAAGGGTCTCAAAACAATTTACAGATTGGTAGTATAACCACACTGAAACGCACCCAGCTTCTTGGTGGAACATGGCAGCTGTTTAATAGCCCATAGCAAAACTATACAACAGCAGGTTGTGGAAAAAGACATGAATATGGATCAAATACAAATTGGCAGTGGAGGATTTAGTTGCTGTACTCAAATTAAAGTTAGGCAAAGTGGAATTCTGCTAGAATATTGAGTCTGCGTGTGAAGTGCTACACTTTATCTGACCACAGTTCCTAGCGTGAAGACCTGTGGTCAGACCATCTGAAAGACAGGCAGGGACTGTCGGATGAAATGTAATCCCTGATGTATGCTGTAGACCAATGTGTTTGGCAAACAAATTTAATTGTGAATACTTTGCTGTTTGCACTTGCAGAAGGGTTTATTAAAAACATTTGATGTTAAAATGGGTGCCTGAGGGGGGGATCTTGGGCAGATGTGGCAATAGATTTTGAAGGGGGTGGCAAAAGTTTTGGCTTGACTACTTAGTTTTAGTAATTACTTTTTGCAGAAAATGGAATGCTAGTGGAGAAGGCTGTGTTGCTAACAGCTGCCCCAGCTGTGATGGCTGAGAGGTGTTTGGGTTTTTGTAGATGAGCATTTCTTTGCTAGGAAAAAAAGCGAACCAAGAAAGGCAACAAGATGCTACCAGACAATAATTCCCTCGGGTCACCGTTGGCCTGAGCTGAATTTTGACCTGTGACCGAAGCTGTGGGATCTGTAAGTCTAGCACATCCCGTTTCAACTTCTTTTTACCATTTTCCATATAATACATGAAGATCTGCAAACTTTTTTTTGCTCTGGGAGAGTGTATGGAAGTCTGACTGCACTATAGCTCTCTGCAACACGTGCCCGATTTAAAAGGAGCAAACATGACTTGAACAATTTTTCATGTGCTTTAGTATGCATGTATGTATTTATTTATTTATTTGGATAATTGAGTTTTCCCTCAGCTAAGGAAAAGCTGGTGTTGCTGACATTACAATGTGTTTGTGAAGAAAGACTGATACCACAACACATGCAAGCAACTGCAAGGTCATTACTTACCCAGCATAATTAGAACATCCATTCCGAAGGGGGAAAACATTTAAAAGATAAAGAGTGAATTTAAAAATGATTCTTCCCAATGCATTTTTTTCATAATTATAGTTTTAACAGCTTGTGCTGATGGTAGGAGCAGCTACTTAAGAAAAATTAGAATCCTCATTCGGGGAAGATGATCCCTCAAGAGACCTTGTGTTGTCATTTCTCAAGAACCACGAGCAGAAACCTCATTCAGGATGCTGTGTGTTGTTTTGATGTATAGGGGGTATACTTAGCTTATTATGGCCAGTGCTGGGTATTTTAATTAAAAACCACCACAACAGCCACAGATGTATTGTTTCCCCCTTATTCCTCCCCTTGTCTGTGTGCAAAACCACAAGTGTACTCCTGCCCTGAACTGCAAGGAATGAATACCATAGCAGATAGGCAGGAGAGCGGCTGTAGGTTTCCTGAATTCATGTGTGACATGCCTTAGCATCAAAATTCTCATTGCAGCACACAAGCCTTTTGTACTTCTCCGAGTTTTCTGCGGTTGCCAAAGGGAGGTGGGAAATGGAGAGGGAAAACAAAACCAAACAAAAAAACAACCAGTCACCGCATTTAATTTATGAGCAAGATTATTGTTTTACAAATAACCTTCATGATAAATAAAGTCTCATGGCAACGTTTTCAGCCGTGCTTTTATCAAGACTCTCTGAGCGGTGTGTGTAATATGCCTGGCAATCGAATCACAGCTGTGTGCCTGGGTAGGGAATCTCTGCGGAGACAACACTTCCTTAATTTAAACAATTGTAGGCTGCAGGAGTTCAAAAATTTCAGCTGACTTTAACTGTCACTAGCCCAAGCACCTTTATCCCCAGGCGAGCAGCAGCAGCTGGATTTCATTTCCTGCTGCCAGACTGTCCGACATCTTTGCTGAACATCCCGGGAACTGAGCGTCTTTACTTTAAGGATTTTATTCAAGGTGACAGCTCCTCACACTTTAGTGTTCAGATCACCTCAAGTAGCTGAGATATCAGTGAAAATGAGAGCACTTCTCCGGCAAACTCCAAATTTAGATTGACTGAGGTTATCCTTAGGCCTCTAGACCCAGCCTCCTCGACAGCACAGGCCTGCCAGTAACTTTAAAACTACAGCGGAGTTTGTAATGATGTCTGGGGAGAAATATTCTGCCGGAGCAGTGGAGGATACTATAAGCGATAGGAAATGATGTCAGATTTAGTTAGGGCTGGAGACAGTGTTAGAATATACTTGGCATAATATGGCACCGGTATCTCTGTCAGCATCTCTGTTTTCTGTCACCGCACACAATCCCAGGCCTGTCTGTAGCCCTGACAGTGTCTTTTCAGATCAGGTTATTGCCAACTCGGAGAGTGGCTCAGCGCAGCGCCATACAGCCCCCTTTGTTTGAAGTCTGCCCTTTTGTCATTAATGCACTTGATGTCTATTTAAATCTGACGGTGAATGCAGTATCTGTTTTCCTGTCAAGAGATCATTGACAATATTAATACCTCATGTCCTTGCCTCATTTTCTAAGCGCTGACACCTAGCTACAGTCTCCAGCATTCATCAAACAGCACTCTCTCACCAGCATCTCTATAAACAGTCTTGCTTCCAGTCCTTAAGAAATGCGGCAGACCTCAAACAAGACTTTTATCAATGCCAGTGAAAAAGGAGTCTGAAGAATGCCATTAATAAACTGTTCGTATCCTTTACATTTGGAGCTCTAAATGGCCTTGTTACCAACCTAATGCCGGCTTCAGTTTGACTCGGAATATCATCTCTTTAGGGGGAAAAAAATCCTTGCTTCTCATTAGGCGCTTCTTTAGGAATGAGGGTATCATCCCTTGAATGTGGAAATTGCTCCACTAGTGAAATTATTGAAATTGAAATTATTGAAGAAAGCTCCGTGGAGGAGGGGAAAGGGATCAAGCACTGCACCATATAGTCTCCATTTGCGTTATCCTGAAGAGAAATGTGTTTTTCACAACAAGTGACAGGCCTATCAATTTATTTTTTTTTTTTCAATAGGAATACGTTACTATCCCGATGTCTTGGAAAGAAGAGCATGGGTTAACATTAATCTTGTACAGCCCATGCCTTCCAAGGCTTTAGTTGCTTATCTGATGCACGTTATACTGGGAAAATAGATGCAGAATATAAAAGCTTGCATACTTAATTCATACTGCAGGTGCGCACAGTATTTGCTGCGTGAGTCCTGGAAAGCCAAAACAGCAATGAATTGAGGATCTGCTCCTCTCCCATCTTTACCCTTTATGTAAGGCGGTGTTTGTCTCCTTTGGGCGAGGTTATGTTTGCCCTTACGGCGGTGAGTGAGCCAGGTTCTTCAGTGATTGCTGTGTTAAGACACTCCCGAGGTAGAGGAGACTCTTTCACCTTCCTTCCGTGCGTGGGAGATGACTTTAATTTGACTATACGTGCCTGGGGGCACAAAGAACAACTCTGCTAGTAAAATTTAACATCTTTGAGGATGTTCACAGGTGGGATGTGACTGTGAACTTACGCTTTCACATACCACTTAGTACCACCAGAGGGGATGCTTTTGAACAAGGTAGTGGGATCTACAGGTATGTGTGTCTCTCTCGCAGCACTTAAGGCTTCCTCAGGCATCTTGCTGCCTGTACCCGCTGAGGATAATGTGCCTCGTCTCCCAAAAGCAGCGTTCTGGCTAATTGTTGAAAGCATCCTCTACATACTGATATTTAGCATTATTTATAATTGCATCTTGCTCATGCGATGTTGTTTGGAGAGCTACTTTGGAAATGTTTTTGCTAAATGATTATTCGTATGGCTGGGAAAGGCGCTGGAGTCTGGAGGGCTAGCCATTAGGAAGGCCCTAGGTCTAGCTCACGTCTGTTGGTGACTTCCCCTCTGGATTTCAGCCAGTCACTTCAGTTCTCTGCAAAGCAGGGATGGCTTTAGGTGCTTGTAGGATGGCTCTGTGAAGGTTTGAAAAGTTTTTCCTGGATTCACATTAAACTGTAACTATTTGCTGTTTTTTTCTTTTTGGTTTTAATCATCGTGAACATGTAGCAGGGAGATTACAGAGAGTACAAAACATAACTTTGACCCTGACTTTCTGGTCTTCAAAAGCAGGAGAGAGATACTGTGATTTAAAATATAGTGTATGATGTTTCAGTGTTATGTTATTCCATTTTTTGAAGACACTCGTGGATGTATGTTTAACGGGATAGGTCGTGCAGGTATTTGAACACATTTTCCCAGTGGATTCAAAACTGCCGATTGAAATGGTAATACTGAATATTTCAAATGCACAAACATTTTTAGCAGGACAAGAGAAAACTATTCCCTTCCCGCCTTCAAATTTCCCTAGTTATGTGCTTTATTTGCATATCATGCCACCGTTGTCCTAATGGTAATTAATTTCCTTTTTATTCTAGGCATTTTGGGAAAATGCCGCTACATTTACTATGGAAAACATTCCGAGGGCAACAGATTCATCCGAGACGACCAGCTATAAAACACAGCGTTGTTTCATGCGTCTTCAATGCCTCCACATACGAAGCACAAATTGCATCTAAATTTTAAGCGTGTAACTAAAGTCCTCCAGTGCCTTCTGCTGACTTTGCCAAGCCTGTCAAGATCATCCTTCTATCTTAGTCTGAGTAGTCACACAGAGATTGACATGATTGCCTTTAAGCAGGTCCCATCCACCAGTGTGACAGACAGCTGCAGCCGAGCACCCGGCCTGACAGGAGGAGCACCGTGATGGATTGCCTGGTCCAATTGCCGCTCGCGGAAGAGCAGGGGTCACACCTGGGGCTTCAGTGAGCATGCTCCGTCGGCTGGCGCCTTAGCAAAAGCAGCGCGTTTATCTCTAGCTGGCCTGTTGAGCAAAAGTGGCTGGCGATATCAAAAGTGTTTATAAAAGAGAGAGGCTATAATTTCAGATGAAAAAGCCCTTATCTGTTCTTCTTTTTTGCCCTGTGAATTAAGTGCTTGTGTTTCTATCATCTCATATATGCTTACACAAATCCTTTCACAGTGGTATTTTTTTCTATTTGGTGTCCAGCCCCCCTACCCACAAATGAGCCTAGATGAATTATTTTTTGTCTTTCAACCGGGAAAAAAAATGTATCCTGAAAATATTTTGGCCATGCAAAGTATTTTCAATCTCTATAGTTGTTTATATGCAAAGGAAAAGGATTTAAGCAATTTTGCAGGCAAACAAAATTTGTGAATTCTCCAATTACCTCTCAACATTTACTAACTCTGACCTTCAGAAAAGTGATAATTTTTTTAATGCTGTAGAATAGTGGCACAGCTTAACTGTATGTATGTGGAAGAAGCCTTCAATTGTGATATTGACAGTGTGTATTATTCCTAGTTTATTGCACAAGATATTTTTAACTTGCACGGAGATTACATTTGGAATTAAATGCTTAAATTTGGAAAGAATAAAAGTGCTTAAAAGGAGTGATATAAAATAAAATTACCACCAGATGGGTTTGATTATTCAGAGGGGAGAAAAAGTCCATAAAAGTAACTGGTGGAATTAACAGCTTTACTAATATGTTATAGACACAAATTCTGATTAATCCCTTTTGAGGTCTATGTAAGAAGGGCTACTGTCAAATTTTCAGTGGAAAAAATAAAATTGCATGGCATATTTCCTGCTTTTCTGATAAACAGGTTAGACATATTTAGAATCATGAACTTGTTACTGTGAAAAAAATTTCCAATATGTCATGCATATACTAGATACAACGGGATTGGCCAAGGAATACGCAAAACCTCTGACCTCTGGGCTGTTCCAGGCCCGTTCATATTGGTCCCAGTTAAAAGCCATCACTGTCTGGCTGTTCTTGGCTTGTTTGAAGTTACTTGGTGGTCTTTATGCACTTTCCTGGTTGAAAAAGATGTCAGTTTTTAGAAGCTGCCTGCTTTTGGGGTCCATTATCAGCTACCGTTGCAGGTGGAAGTGAACTGGATATTGAAGGCAATCATGAAGTCAGGTTTGACCGATGAAAATTAATAAGACATTGGCAGAACGACAAAGGAAAACCGCTGCTGAACGTTTTAGGCCTTACTCAGTAAATGGAAGTCTTCACTCATTCTGAAAGTCTATAATAAATCCTTAGCAGATACTTAGAATCAGTGATCAACGTAGAACTACCGCGTTCACACCACCTGTGGTTCAAATTGAGCTCTGAGCTGTTTGCCATACAAATTGTTGTCTGGAAAGCACGTTTTGGCCAGTTGTAACTCCTCTGCTAATGTCATAGATGGCTACAAATGAAATGCCAATTCACATTAGAAGTCCTAGGAGATATTAGATAAAGGAAAACTACGTGCCACCTTTTTTTTTTTTTTGTTTAAAAAAAAAAAATCATTAGAAATATTTAGGGCACTTGTCGTCTCTTGGTTACCAAAATAACAGCAATCCTAGTTTGTTCATATCATATCGTCTGTTTTGGATCCTCCACACATTTTGGCCATGGCATATTACAGGCAGCAGGGTTCCGAATCAGGGTGTTTAGGATAACCTAATGTCACTTTCAGTCTGGTTGCATATACGTTCTTGTCTTTATAAAAGGCTTTAACCCTGCCTCAAACAATAAACAGCACTTGCAAACTGACCGCATGATTTCTCCATCTTTATTTTGCTTGTTTACTTTTCCTAATGTCAAAACCATTTGTATCATTTTCAGGAGTGTTTTCTTCCCCGCAAAGCTTTGGAGGCAAAAATATTTTTGGAATGAGATGTGATCAAAGTCTCTTCCATTGTGGTTTTTGTTTTCACTTGGGGGATTATATACCTATAGTTAAATATGGTAAAGGCTTAATTAAAATTTGCTCAAAGGGAATTCACACTAAATGTCACTGAATCTGGAAAATCTAAAGGATAATCTATGAATACTTATTTTATATTACTAACATGTATTAGGATATTATTTAAAAACAAGCATGGATGTTTATTACTGTTTATGCTAACATAATTCTTTTTTTATATGCAGAGCACTTTATTTTCAGATGTCTTCTGCTGAAGTTCTGTTTTAAGAGATGGCAAGCTTTCCAAACCTGGGGCTGCTATCTACACTTCGTTCTTTCCTCAGTGGGAACTATGCCTGAATTTCTTAACTGAACTGAGTATCATTTAGGGTGAAAGTTGCAGTAAAGTAATCTAAGAGATTCCACTCTCTCTCCTTTACTCCCCCGTCTGCATACATGGCACATCTTTCCCTCTCAAGATTAACTAGGCTATTAAAAATAAAAGACTTGCCAACAAAGCTATAAGGATTTTAAAATGTGTATCTTTCCAAGGAACCACTGCATTCTTAATTCTTTGTGTTGTCACAAAAAAAGTTTTGGCCAGCCGTGTTTCTTGATGGTTAACCATGAGATCCGAGGTGTGCTTGAATAAGTAATATTAAAATACTACAATTTTTTAAAAAAAAAAATCCACACTCCAGTTTTATGTTCAGTTTTGCGATGACCAGTACTTTGGCTTTTGGCAGACATCACATGCCTTCACAAATGAAGACTAGGAGGCGAATGGTTTTACTAGGAGCTGCCTGTAGTAGCTGTGCTTTGTTAGTGCGTTCCTAACTTTATGTATTGCAAATGTTAATTCCTAACCTTTTAATTAAAAATAAGAAAAAAATCCAAACGGCAATATTTAAGTGAAATTTTAAAGATAAATGACCTTCGGTGAAAATCCTACTGTTATGGATACACAGACCTAACTTGAGAGCAAACTGGCTCTAATTGCACGTGTTGCATGCGTAAGTGATTTATGGGATTGCTGAAACCATGTTACTATTGAAACCACTTTTTTTCTCCTTTGTTAGGGCTGAGTCTCACAATACTTATTCTAGTATTTTCTTCGCTCAAACCCCGAGTCCTTTTGAAGCTGATGTTGTTATCCATGAGAGTCAGCGTTACTAGTATTGGAAGGCTGGTATTGCAGCTTCCTTTTTAATATATTTCGTTCTTTGAGCAGGGCATTACATGATTGCTAAACGTTCAATTCTCACATCTTCTTTGCAGATGAAAAATCACTGTATGTTGGTCTTCTGTTACTCCCATTTAAGTCAGAAGAAAGAAACAAACCTGTCTGTGCTTTTGAAAATTCTTTCTGTAAATTACAGGGTTCACTTGCTGCCAGTGGATGTATTAATATTTTTTATTCCTGCCAACAATATGAGTATGTTGGGAAATGTTTACCCCCCGCAGAACATTGCTAGATGCTGCCTTTGTGGTGAGGTTCTGAACCAGCCCATTTTATACTGACTCAGACCGAGTCTTACCACATATTTCTTCTTTATGTGGTGTGATAGTTGGCACATGAGTCTCTGCTTGCCCAGTTTGGGAAAGTTTATTCTCTTTACTCTGTGTGCAACTCTCTGTCTTTGTGCTTTGTTAAATGGTTGGCATATGTGAAAGAAAGAGATGAAATTCAGCTTTCCGGAGGTGTAACCGCATAGCCAAGATTGAGGCTGTGCAGGTTTCCAAGTATCCGTTTGCAGGTTCAGGCTGGGGAATGTGACAGTGAGTCAGGTGATAGGAAGTCAGGGGTCTTGCACGGCTTGCGAGCTGCTGTCCTCTCTTCCCAAAGATCCCTAGCTGTGTCCTTGTCTGCTTCAATTGCCGTGTCATCGCTCTGCAAGCAAGTGATGGCACGAAATAAGTAAGCGCTCCCCTTTTGTTTTTAAAGTGAAAGTTCTGCTTCACTGCTTGTAGTATAACAATTGAAATGCGTAGTTTGCTTTTTAGTGTTTTTATGTATACATCTGGTAACCGTTACATCTCACTGGCTAGTCTTTTTCTGCGACTTAGTTAAAATCTGTTTTCTGCATTCCTTTCTACTCCTAGTAATGGGAATAAAACAAACGAGATATGATGGCGAGAAAACAACCATCTAAAGATGCTACTGTGGGACTGTGCCAATGCTGACAACCCTGAGTGACAGGTGAGCATTGTTGTACACAAACGCGTCTCAATGGCTTGAAGGAAAGAGATGTCTTATGCCTTCTGGTTTGGAGCCTTCTTGGAGTTAGTCTGTGGGTGTGAACAACTGATAGAGCCTTTGATTTCCTTATACCACTCCAGCAGTACTAGGTGGTTAAAGAATGTTGTCTTACCTACATTTAATGCTCATTTGACTTCTAATATTATCCAAATAACTTACCAAGGTCTTGGATTATATGAGCAGTAGGCCCAAGAAAAATGGCTTCTTCCAATCATTTTTAACTTAATGTTCTTAAGAAGTCTTAAGAGTATTTTTGTTGGTGTTTGTTATGTGAGAATGTGCAGGATATACCCAGCACTCCTACTTCGTCAAAACTGGTTGCATTAACGTATTTTCTGTATGCGGTAGTAAAGCAGCTGAATCTTTCTAAAAGTTACCTTTTAGGTTAGGTCTCTGATGGACTTGCCTCTGGTGGTGTTGTCAACCTGAAGGTGACCCTTTCTTAGAGTTGCTGACAATTAGATTAAGGTTTCAGATCAGGATTTTCACAAGCCTTCAAGGAGCAGATATTTTTAAGGACAAGCTAAGTCGTGGTCATGGCACGTTCACAAAATATCATCATCATCTCAGCATCCTCAGCATATTAAGGAAACAGAATCTTGGAAAATATGTTTAGTTCTAGGTTAGTTGTGTTCATAGGTTTTAATGTAAAATATATTCTATGTTATCACATTACATGCAATGTTTGGGCTGTGACAGCAAGTTCTTAAATGTGTTCAAAGCAACCTACCAGCACAAGTTCAAAAATTTCTTGCAAATATTTTGCATTCTGCTTGAAAGTTTTGCTGACAAATCAAAAACAAAACTGTAAAGTCAAGGGGTTTTTAAACCTAGCTTTATCTTATTCTAGAAGTTTTTAAACAGATCACCTCACCTCTCATCCATAATTCCATACATCCTATATATCATTATAGTATTGTAGTTTTATAATGAAATATATAGAAATCTTTTTGGATGTGTCAGTATTAAATGTAAGTTTTAATTCGGTATTATATTTGGAAGTAAAGAGGAGTTTCACAGGATCTCTTCAGATCTTATTCTGGAGAAAACCAGTGGCAGAAGAGTGCAGCTTAAGAAATTCTCCATTACTTCTACATTTGAATGGGGAAAATCAAATAAAGAATACCAAGGTAACGGAAATTGATATTGCTAGCATAATTTTTATCTGTAATTGCCCTTCTAGTTTTAAAGTAACACTATTTTTGTAATTAAATATTTAAGATTTAGTGTAGGAAAACAAAGAAAGGAGATTTCTGAAGACAACCTGCTTATTCATTTTGTAGGCTTCTCTGATTTTATAAGACCTTTGAAACAATGTGTGCACTCAATTATCTAGCATTCAGTCTATCTACTGAGTAAGCAGACAGTTGTGGACTTCAGGGAATTTTCAAACACACGTGCTGTTCAACCTTAGCAATTTTCTTTTACCTAGGAATTGTTTTCAGAAATTCCCATATAATGAAATTTCTGTTTAAGTTGATAGCTGTAAATGAGGGCATAGTTGCTTCATTTCCTTTTGACAATAAGCCAAATTCATCCCTGGTGGAACTCCATTGATTTAACTCCACTTGAGCTAAGCTACGCTGGGGATGAATTTGGACCAGCTTGAGATTTTTTTATTCATCTTTTCTTTAATTTCCTTTAGCTTAGTAGTCGATTTAGGGCTGGTCAGAGGATTACAATGCAAGAGAGGGGAAAAGCAAAACTTCTCTGCTCAAGAGTCATTTCCTTTTTAATACCCTACTGATTTAACCATGACTTGTAATGTGTTTCAGGTAGCCAAATTTCAACATCAATTTTGGAAGAAAGTTCACTATACTTTGAGTCTCCTTCCTTGGCTACTTCCCAAACCACCAAATCACCACCTACTATACAATGCACATATTATAGAAGGCAATGGAAATGTCAGTGCGCTGGGAAATTATGTGGATAAACCGCAGTTATCAACTGGTGCCTGATATGGTTAGCTGGAGCTCCACTGATTGCACACCTCTTTGGCCATTACTTCAGGTGATGGCGGAACTGCAAGATCTCGGCATCTGTAATGCCTAACGTACCTTCCCCCCAGCTACTGCTTGCTGTACTTGGGTTTCCGAGAGTCTTGGGTGGTTTCTGTCCATGAGGTGCTCTGCCAGTCTTTTTCCCTTTTTTTTTTTTTCTTTTTTGTAAGTTTTGGTTATTGTGGGTTCGCACCCAATAAGTTTTAAGTTTGAGCAAAAGCTGAAAGCATCATTCAGCCAAAACCACTACTGAGCTATATGTGGTTTTTATCTGAAACTGTAAATCAGCTGCGTTCACTGAGGGGTTAGCAAACCTGGCCTGAATGTCAAACCTCTAGCGACTCCCTCAAAACGGGTTAGTTCTGGGTTTCATTACGAAAGGTTTGCACAGCTCTAGCTAAGCCCTCATTTTCCACTTTCAGATAAATGCTTTTTCAGCTGTATTTATGAGGCTTAAGAGTAAAAAAACCCTACCAGCTGTTAATGTTAATCACAAGTTTATATCATAAGCACATTCTGAGTCTTATCCTCTTTCCGTTCATGTCAGTGGCAAAGCTTTCAACATCGATAGCAGTAGGAGCAAATATCACAAAACACAGGAATGCACACCCAGTTTAAAAGGAGAAAACAGAGCTCTGCCTTAAACTAACAGAGCCAGGAATAGGATGCTGTACTTACAAATGTTTTGCTGTTTTCACATTCACTTTTGCACCAAGAAGCACTTAGTGGCAATATAGAAGCAAGCACAAGTTTCAGCTTCATGCCGGAATGGTTTGCACTTTCTTATGGGGCATCAAAATACACGTTAGAACAGCATCTTTGACGTAAGGAATCGAAACATTATACAAAAAATGAGCCTCTATCACCCGTGCTAAGAAAGAAGCCCAGATTTATTAGTTCTGAAGCAGCTGCTGGCTGATAAATTTCTGGAGCTTTACACAGTGGCAACATTCTGTTATCTATCAAAATGCAAATTAATATTTATTTTACAAAATTTTAATTATTCTGAAAGTAATTCTATTTATGAATTTAGTAAGGTCTGATGCATTTGGGTTGTGTTTTTTCTCAAATAAAAACGCGAGGGATTTAGTCTGTATGGCTTTCTGCTACGTTAGCCATTTGGGTTTTGAGGCTTAGCAGTTCTCATTGTACCTAACCGGAAGGCCAGCTTCACTGAAATTTTTGAAATCTGAACAAATGTCCTGGACCTGAAGATTGTGCTAATGAATGTTTTACAAGAAGGTAGAAGTGTAGATTTCAGGACTACGAGACAGGGTAGGTGGTTTCAGTTTGTGCCTATTTCAGTGGCTTGCTTTTAAGCGTCACTAAAATAAAAATACTTTTCCTAGTTTCTCTATTGAAATAATATAGCTTACCTGAGAGGATGCTGAGACTTAGTTAACTAAAAATATTCCCAGGTCTGTTGCAGTAACATACCAAAAGAATTGTGTTCTCACTCTGTTTATATTTCATACAAAATGCTATATTTAAAACCTTTTTTTTTTTTCTATTTTTAGTAAACCTAAGTCCTAAGTAAATGTCACTGTTAATGCCACTGGTAAAATTCATCCTTGAGGGCATTCCAACATAAATAGCAATGATAACAGTTGTATCGTTTTGGAGCAGTTTGAATTTGAGGCCACACTATGCCGTATTTCCTGAAAGTTATTTTCACGCATCCCTCCTGTGCATGTGTTTGAAAACACACCTGTAAGCGCAACAGAAGGCTGTGGCTATGCTTTGTTGTTTAACCCTGGCTCTGTCATACTGGCATAAATTGTAGTAGTTCTTGGCTAGAATGCAGAATGTTACCTTGTATGAGAAGTCTCATCCCCTGCTGGTAGGCTGCCTCTCCTCCTCCCCACAGAGAGCAAAGGTGGCATCATGAAAGGTTTCAGTCTTGTTTATCCTTAACTAACCATAGCTGCGTAACTGAGGGTAATAAATGTATTCTGGCCCTTCCCACCTTTCTCTGCTACTCACTCACTGATTACCTAATCGTATGGAATGCTAACGTAAATTCTTGACTGTGTGTAGCGATAGTTCTGGTTATATCATTCTATGTTTTGTTTTGTATTAACTTTTTCATTTAGCCTTCAGTGCAGCAAAGAAAAAGGAGACTGCAGAAGCATTTGCTTTTCTGGTAACTTACCTGGAGTTTAATAGACCTGGAGTTTAATAGAAGTTAATGAATTTTTGTTTGGAATTATGGTCTTTCACCTAGTAATGAAATAAACGGTGAAGCAGTGCCTCAGAGAAAAACCAAAACAAAAAAAACGGGGCCCCTGAACATCAGGATTGAATGCACGGTGTGTTGGGTGCCCAGCAAAGGCTGGGCGCAGCACTGGGGACTGGAACGCTCATCCATCCAGAGGGAGAGTGGCTCTATTTTACTTGAAGATTTGGCAGTGCCCTCTGCAATGTCCCAGGTTACCCTCTGCTGAATGAGCATCTTCCGTCTGAGCCCAGCTTTCTCCACAGTCAGACATAAATAGGCAGCATGCTTCCCCCAAAAAGCAATCAATCCCTCTAGGATCCCTCTAGGACTAGTAGGGAAACGGGGCATATATAGTAATTTTCAAAAAACAAGATTAAACTGCATGTTTGCATGTATGTGCAAGCTCATGTGCCATCATTGTATTTCTCTTCTTATGTTTTTAAAAATAAGTTTAATCGGGAGCCCAAGTAATTATTTTAAGAAGATAATATTTTTTTAAGTCTAACTGATGGTCAAATCTGAAAGCTGAAACATGGCCAGTTGAAATGGGCAAAGAGAGCCCCAGAGTGAAATTACACAGTGTTTAACTGTGTGAAACATGTCTGGCTGCCCATACACAGTCACAAATAACTCTAGGAGAATCTGAAGGACTCAGGCTGCCCAGGGAAAAGGAAAAAAAAATGACTATTTATTATATCAATTAAGCCCAAAGGGAAAATGTCATAATGAAGGAGTCCAGAGTTTTAGGCTCTTATTTAATTTTTTTTCTAAATTTTGAAAGACAAAGAAATCCCGATCCGATCTTAAAAATGACATGTATTTATTTTAAATGAATGATAATGATACAAGACTGCTCTCTTCTTCTTCTGAATTGTGTTTTCAACTCCTGGAGTCCCGCCCTGAGACCCCTTAGCGTCCATTAGCAGATCCATTTTCTACCCTTAAACTATGTATTCTTATCAAAATGTTAATTCTTCCAAGCCTTGAAAAAAACACCCTGATACGCTGCGTATTTTATATGCCAAATTATTCCACTTTAATGGAAAAAGAACAGAAATGTTAAGGAATTCATGTGTATCTGAGTTGTGCACATCAATCTTCTAAGGCGGCACATAACAAAGGTCAGAAATAGCCTAGCGCTGTGTTTTGTGTAGCGCATCATTCTATGAGGAAAATGTGCCCAAGTTCCTCCTAAAACATTGTTTTCAAGCATGGTTACTACTGAATATATTTCTAAATGACAAGGTTTATTTGTCTGTATTTTGATATGTTTAGAGGAAACTCAGGCTGACAGTTAGAGGAGGCAGGAAGAGGGAACCACAACAAGTTCCACCCAAACACAAAATGTCATCTCTTCCCTAGCTAGGATCCAGAAGCATCCTGATGAAAAAAAGAGCAGACATTTGAAAGTTTCTGACATGTGTCACAGATGCAGCCATTGAGCCACTGTTGCTGATGTAGCTCGAAATGACAGCATCCAAGCCATTGGAACTGGCTGCGGGACATTCAAAGTTTGGTGTGTGTCGCATTTAATCCTTGTCATGGCACATCTAGAGAATAAAAAAGACAAATGGACACAGGGAGTAGTGATAGTTCAAAAAACTTAAAATAAAGCTTCCCAGTCTAATTGATATTATCAAGCTGTGCTAACATTTACCAGCCACCAAGTAGACAGACAGGAGGTCAGCACCCTTTTTTTCTGCAATTTTCCCCCAAGTCAGAAGGATAAGTCTTTCAAGCTTCCGCTAAGGGTGACCCAAATACATGAACTGTTTACTCAGAAATAGCACTGACTTGCCAAAGATACTCCTTAATAATCAAAACATATAAAGACAAAAAGGCTTCAACCACTGATGAAGCAACTTGTCGTGCGTGGCCCATGTTATTTATTTACACTAGTTTAGGATCCAGCCAATAATGATGATTATTGCACCAAAGAGTTGACAGTTTATTGATTGTACTACCTCTGGATATTTTCATAACCTTCATTTCTGATTATATCGTTGTAAAGTTGAGGTGCAGGCAGCATAAAATAACATCCTTTTTGAGTTACCATGTTGGCATCTTCTTTCCAGTAGTGTGTGTTTTAATGCTGGCCCAAAATGTTTGTGTAAATAAAACTGATTTTCTGCAATGGCTCAAGGACTGCAGCACAGATCACTTGATTCAAGAGCTTCACATCTAGGTTTCCAGCGAATTTATAGTCAGCAGCCCATTAGCTTGTCATTGATTGCGGGGGATGAGTGCCTGCTCCTCATCTAACTTCCAGTTTAACGTAGGGGATACTTTTCCATTTAGCAGCCTGGGAGGTGAATACAGAGGATTCAATTTTCGCATTTTCCAAATACAATCAGCCTCTGATAATGCGAATCCCCTGGCAAGTTGAAGTTGAAAAAAAAAAAAAATCTTTTGTATTAAAAAGTCAGTGGTACCTACAGGCTATTGGACTGGTTTCTACTTAAATCTTTTGGCTACCTAGGCATAGTGATAAATGAGGCATGGGTTTAACAGTGCTTCCTTCTCTATGTTAAAACAGACTCTTAAGACGTTCACAACATTATAGAGGTTATGGTGGTGGAAGGGAAGGTTCAACGAAGGAATGTGTTTAATATACACATTTTTTTATACAGTTTTATTAGAGGATTGAACAAACGTATTTGCTACTACCCATCTATCCACCACATGGTTGGGAAGGAATGTTTGTGTAGTTCTGTTGTCTGAAGTTCAAAAATATTTCTGAAACGGGCTTTTTGCTCTTTATCTTTGCATCCAACAGCAGAGCCAAAAGCTTGAAAATATTGTAAAAAACATATATGGGTATATTTCTACCCCAGACCGGAAATATGAAAACAATATATCGCAAAAGACCCCCTTTTTTTTTCCTCTCTTGTAAAACATAGCTTTAGGAGAAGTCAGGTTAGTGTGCTAACTGAGACTGGAACTCTGAATGTTTTGAGGTTCTCCCTCTGACAACCTCAATACTAACTAGTGTGATGTTCAGACTTGGTTGACTTGGTTGCCCCCTGGAAGAAAAGGATGCTGAGAACTGGACTTCTCCATTTCACATGATTTCTTATGTCTTAGAGGGTTAGGTTATGAGGTATTCGCCTGGTGAACCTCTTCCTGTGTCTAAATTAGAGGATGGTGAGGCTCTTAGTTCAGCGGGGAGGTTGCAGCAGGCACCACTGCTGCTGAGGGACGGAGCAGGTAGCTGCTGGCTTGCCCACAGAGACTCTCTATGTGTAGGGCAGATGTTTCCCCACAGTACCAGTGCAGTGGATAACAGGTTAGCTTGAAGGTCTGTCCTTTTTGCATGTGACAGGTAAGATGGAGCTCCCATGGAACATTGGGCTCGCCTCCAAAATTCTCCTTCTGGAAGATCTGCAGTCGAGGCCTGCAGGGATACCAGGGCAACACCCAGGTAACACATCTTTCTTAATGGCACCTCACAGAGGAAATAAGCCTCGGTCATGTTTCAGCTGGGCCTGACTAGTGGCATAACTGTAAATCAGTGATGTTCCATGACAAGTCAAGTTGCACCTCAAGAGCAAACCACTCCCCTTTGTCCCCATTTACGGTGGCACAAGGTGGTTCCATTGCTGTCAGAGAATGACGTTTGAAATTGCTTTTGCCCAGGTGGTGGACCACTTCTGTGTCATGCGGATTGACGCACAAAAGACTTGGAATGGAAGAGTGTGGTGTAAGCTGGGATGGTGGATGCTTTGCTCTTTTTGGTGACACCGTAAAGTCCTCCTGTTAAGCTGCTTGGGTTTGTGGAAATGTTGTGGCTGTACATCCACCTCCTCCAGCAAAGGCTTTTGTATGTATTATGTTCCTACACGCAGCGAAAGTAACAAATTTGAATGTAACAACGGAAAATTAAACTAGTAAGAAGAAAGGTGTAGAGGGCAAAAGGCATGGTCAATGCCTCATTCTTTTACAGTAATGACAATGGTGAATGGTATAAAAGGGATTAGTGGGTGGGAAAATATTTTTTAAAACAGTTTTTATAATAGTGGTGGCTATAGTTGACAATCTTCATACATCAGGTAGAAGTGTTTAATGATCTTTGGTAATAACTGTGTTCCACGGGGCAGAGTTAAGATTGTGTCAGAAATCCCATTCCTAAATTTGTTTCTTCATTGTGCATCATCTTCCTGTCGAAGACAGGACGTGGTTATTCTTCCCTTCTATCAAAAATGAGCTGTCATCTCAAAGAAACTAGACTAAAGTGCAAAGAAACTAGACTCTTCATTCAAATTATCATGTTGGATTCCATCCACTCATTTTTGTGTCATTGCAGAACATGTTTGCATACCCGACAGCAACATAAGTTCATTATTTCTCTCTGCAACGGAAACTCAGTTTTCTTTTCTGCCAGATAATTCCAGAGGATTTATGTAAGCTAGGGATTTTCCATTTGCCTTAATGGGAGTTACCCCGCACTGCACAATAGATCGGTGGCACAGCAAAGGCAGATAAGTCAAAAGACCCCTAGAGAGCAATGTTGGTTTTAAATACTTCTCTTTTGCTATAATAACCTCCGTAGCATCCTATGCATTATGAAATGTCTGATTGAGTTAATTTGCTGCATTGTAAAATAAAGCCATAATTATCATTAAGTGTAATTAACTGTACATCTGATCACTGCGAAGAATAGAAAAAGACAAATATAGCATGAAAACACTTTACTATCATAATTGCTTGTCCGTTTGTATTGTCCTTGTTAAATATGCATACGCTAAATTCTTTGATTTAATGCACTGAGCTATGTTGCACTTTGCTTATCCTATGCTGCTTACAAAGATCCAGTCTTTTCTAGGAACCTTTTTTTGGCTCATTTTTTTAATGGCAACCTGCTTGAAGGAATGAAAACAAGCAACCCTGTAAAGTTTTTTAGGGCTGCTCCATAATGTCCACCATTTCCTAGATGTGTACTTTCTAGTAAAAATTTTTTAAGTTACTTTATGTATTTAATCTTGTAGAGTCAAGACTTCCAATGGTAAATCTAGTTCGTCAGAGATTCAGTTGGAAAACAGTCTTTGCTAGGGAAGAGGAAGGAAAATAAACCTGTGCTTTGCAGCAGTAAGTCACAACATTGTTGACCAGATTCTGTAGGTTAATGGAGCAGCCTTAACTGCGTGTCCAGAGTGGAGTTACTGGCGTTACTGGTGTGTTGAGGACCCTTGATACCAGCACTGGTTGTCTGGCTAGTGAAAGCAAGTAGAGTTCCAAAGTTTTTGTGGACTTCAAAATGTCAGCACTAGAAAAAGCTTTCCCCTTTAAGCCTCATAGATTAAGATGGGACAAAGCTTGAAAGACTTCCTAAAACTAGATAAAATGCCCTGGATCTTTTCTTCTTTTGGGAATTAAGCATTTTTGTCTTCATTGATTAAAGAGTCTACGTTCAATAAGATTGTTTGGGAAATGAGGTAATTAATGAGAAAAGATTTCAGGATTTGGCACTTTTGTAGGAATGTCACAGACTTAATGGGATTATTGACCAGAAGAAGAGGTTGCAGGACCTCACCATAGGCAGTTTATGTAAAAGAATACATTTAACTTGCCTCTGAAATGAAACCACTGTAATGATTTCTGAGATCTGCCTCTTGTTCTGGTCAGGCACCATCTCTTTTTCTGCAGCACTGTTACAGCAGCATGATTTGTAGCATTTTCTGCTTGACTCAGAGTATCACTGATTCCCAGAAGCATCAAATTTCCAGTTTCCCTTGAGACCTGGTAGCGATGTAGCTGAGGTTTGGGGGTTGTTTTGGTTTATTTCTATAACACTCACTCCAGTAAGGGAAAGTCGCAGCTACAAACAGGTTTCAGAAGCGAGCATCTAGAGGGGCACTAGTGGGAAATTTGCCCGCAAATGGGTAAGCGACTTACTGTGGTGCTGGGCTTTTTCCTGTACTCTCTCACAGAGGTTGGTTACCTTTTTTAATATAATAAAGGATGAAATGGTTAAATACATCACAGTTTTGCCAATAGTAGGTGTTGGTGTATAAGTCTAACTGGCAGTCAGACTGCCCAGGTTATTGATTTTACTGTCTAATGGCTGAAAGAGATGTTATCTTGATTAATTAGAAGTCAAAAACAAATGCATCTTGCTTCTATTAGATCTCCTGGCATTTGCTTTCTTTTTTTCCTCCCTCACCAGTGTTGTTCTACATGTACCTTTAAAATGTTTTAAACTAAAAAGCTATCAAGGTCAGCAGTAGACAAGCCCTAGTGACTTTATTTCAGCTGTCAATGAGTCCTTAAAGCATACACTGATTTTGGTGGTGGAAGGTACACTTTTAAAGCATCAGGCTATTCATTTAACCTCAACAAATGAAAATCCAGTAGGCTATTATTCTTAGTGCTCTTGAAGTAACTTATCAACTCATTATGCTATCGGGCAGAAATGCTGACATGGTATCTGAGTATTACTTTTTATATATATATATTTATGTACACACACACACACACTGATGTTTTTACAGGAAAATGTATTTTTCTCTTTTAGAGTAGTTACTGTTCTGCAAAGGTGTTTAGTGCTTAATGTGAATAAGCTTTATAAATACCACTGGAACAACAAAACATAAAAAAGTAGACAATTTTCTATCAGCTACTCTGAACTACGATCAGTAAGATGATAGATAAAATGATAGATGATACAGGAAAAAAAGTTTAGGGTTAGTCAGCAATAACAAAAATTGTGGAGTTATAATATATCATATTACTAATCACTTCCTGGTGGTTTACATGCTTTCAGAATGCCAAGCACTAAGGAAAAAAAAAAGGAATCTCACTGCATTTATAAACAATTTACATCTCACAGAGTTTACTTCAAGCACATGAGTACTCGTTTGTTTTTACTGTAGTTTTATTTGTGTTTAATATGAGCATGAGCTAGAACTAAAATTACCTTACAAAGTATACAGACATATAATATATTGCACATGCTGTTGTGAATCAAAGTGAAATTGCCATGTTTGCATTTCAGAACTTTAGGAGCAATCCTTGTTGTCACAACTGGCCTGATTCTGAAAATTGTATAAAAATACCAGGGACACAGTTCTTATCTTTTAAAAATCTTGGGAACCCCATAGATGCAGTAGCTTTCTGCTCACAATAGTGTGTAATGTATAATAGAAAAACACAAAGCACTGACACAAACTTTGCTGCATCATCTACTAAGCAGACAGTTTCCATGACTTCTTGTCGTCTTACTTGCTCCACAGTATTTTAGCATACAGTTAATCTGTTTATCAGATTATCAATTCTCTCCTCTAGGTCTTGTCATGAAAGATAGCGTCTAAAGAAAGACGGCCTACAGCACTGCACAATTTATAGGCATAGCCTGGTTTAAGTAGCCAATTTGTAAAGTTTCAGACTCAATTTATGTTCTGTTTTTCCTGTGGACTTCACCTAGGCAAAGTGTAAAATGCACAAGGCTTCTACTCTACTACAGCCCCCCCTTGGCTTGGCAACTTGGTGTTCACAAAAAAAACCCGACCCAGGTAAGGAACTGCAAGTGCTTTCTGAAATAAGGATCTAGAAGGACAGGGTGTAAATCAAGGCAGCCCTGTGGTCACTTTAATCGGCATTCTTACCGTTTATGTAGGTCCACGCAACTTCTTACTGTGCTTTTGAATAAAATGAGAAGTTACCACAGCAACTGTAACATCCATGGCCGTTTCTGACTCTAGGCCTGCTGATAATAGTGACCTCAATTTTATTTATTTGAAATTCACAGTACAATTTCAGTAAATTTAGTGCTGCTGATAGCTGTCAGATTGAGTGCATTGGATAGCAGGTTTAGGTAGTGGTAAGATTAGCTATCTTTTGTTGTACTGCCACCAGCATCCCTTGTCTCTGATCTGAAAGAGCTTCAACTAGGCAGGGGTATAATTCTGTATCTGTTTTTTATTTGGAGACTACCTGTGAGGGGGTGCCTGCTAGTACCAATTGTAATGCTGAACCCTGTTCTGTAAAAACTGGACAGAAATTCACTCTATATCAGCTGTACATAGTATATATGGTATGTATATGGTTGTTTCCATCCAGAAAAGACGTTGACCCCCTGCCCTGTTACCAGCCATCACATCCATTTCGAATTCTTTGACACACAAGAGCTGAACTAACTGGAGAGCAAATTAATAGATACTGAGGAGTGCATACCTAGGTCAGTGTTGTGATCGTCATCATTTTTATTACTCTGGCCTCTATGTGAATGGGACCCAAACCTGTTAAGAATTGACAGGTTCTGTTGCAGTGTAGGTGTTCCAGGGTGTAATCTTAAAAAAAAAAAAAAAATATGAGGACCCCCCCCCCCCCCAAAATAACCCCCTGAGATGCTTAAACCCCTTATGGTTGTAAATAAAATATCAAATAAATATAACATATATATTTTTTATTATATATATTTTTTTTCTATATAGTTATTAAATATTGAAAAATGGTAAAGAGCAACTGGCTTTGCGTTAGGTGGTCCATAAGAGCTTGCACCAGCCCACATTATGGCACAACAAGACTGGGGCCTTGAACAGGTATGTATCCAGATCACCAGGCTGCTTTGACGTGATCCTGAGCTCCAATGGAGTTGAGTGTCATGTTGACCAGCTCCTTTCTTTTCCTCTGGCATTTCCCCTCACTTCCGGGATGACTCCGCTCTCACAGCAGTACTCCTGATTTCCTTGTTCCTAAGGAACATTTTTTTCTGAGCAATGTCGCCCTCCATTTGTGGAATAAAGGGAAATAAAAGCTGTAAAATATTGATTCTGGAAGTTTACATGAGGGAAATACAAAGTCTTTCTTCTGAGCCCTGGAATGGCTGTCAGAGGCCTGCCTCAGCTGTTATGAGGGGCCCAGCTAATGCAGTCAGGTTTGCTCTGCCTGCCGCGGCTTTGAGTGACAGCTATGGCCCAGTGCACATCCACTGAAAACTAGCATCAGGGAATGACATACAGTTTGATAACATAAGATGCTTAGGTTTTTTGGCTCAAGTGAGATGTTCAGAGCTAATAGCCCTGTGAGCAGAGTTTCAGCTGTGATCTGTACCTTGAGATATCGGTTGTGTCTGGCTCAGGAAAAAGGGGAAAGAATGAAAGCTTATTTCTAGAAAGGTTTCCGATGAGCAGCATTTGTCATTGAAGGGGAAGATGGGTATAATTAGCTTGTCAGTCTAGTTTGGGCTGAGCTGGCTTTCTGTGGTAAGAAAGATGGACTAACTGCCAGAAGAGCTGACAGGCAGTCGATAATGCAGCAATTAATGTCATAAATAATTCTGGAACCAATTATATCAAAATGGACTCCAAGCTTTAAAAAGGAACAGAATTCCCTTATTCTTCCTGCTAACAGCAAGAAGCAGCTTTCATTTTTCTCTGTAATTACTTTTCATTGTATATAGCAATAAAGTAGGGCTTTTCTGTCCATATTTAAAACTTGTCTTCCTTGCCTTCCCCCACCTCCTAAACCCTCTTTACCCCGTAGGAGAAGGTTGCTACAGCAGATCTTCACCGAGGTGAATGTATAATCTTTTCACGTGGCTGTTACATGATAATTTCTGCTGCACCTAAATGACTAAGAGCCAAGTTTTCTCAAATGTCATGGGCAATGACAGCAGAAAGCACCAAACAATGGCATTTGGAAATAAAGACATTTGTTAAATAAATTGATTTGTCTTATTTTTTTAAAGGTTGCTCTGACTTGCTTACACTGAACTTATTGATTTTTTTCCTCCCCTCTCCCTGTACAGTTACAGCTGTGGAATTTGAGCCAAGCTATTCCCTTTATGCTGCAAACACAATTCAGAACAGCCCTGCGAGTTAATGGGCATTCCCTTACAAAAGACACCGAGTTACAAACACTCTCTAGAGTGATATTCTCCTTAGCTGTTTCTCCATGTGCTGTAATACATATGTAGATAACACAAAGCCTGTACTGGCAAACCCCCTACAGTACTGCTTTTGCTAATGGCCTTTTCTGTAGTCTCATCCGCTGCTTTTTAAAAAAATGGACTGTAGAAGTAGTGAATTACTGTAGCATTCGTTCACAGCTTTGTTCAGAGCCTGACAAACGTTTCCAAGTTTTCAACTATGGTGGCATTTACTCCTGGGAGGTTGGGGAAAACAGTTCATGAAGTTCCCACTGTTTTAAAACCAGAAACATCTGTTGGTGTCACATGCAGTTTGTTGGCTGGGTCCAGGAGTAAAGAAATCCTGCAGCTGATCCGCTCTCTCCTTAGCAGTAGGTGTCAGTATGGTGAGTGGTAATTACAACAGAGAGTTTTAGAGGACACACGATAATTAGGCTGGCTAACAAAAACATAAACACTGACTTTACCATACTTCAAACCAGAAACATGTCTGCTATGTCTGTACGTTGTTTCAGACCATAACAATAGAGCCATAACTAGTTTAATCAAGCTTTCAAGGAACAAAGGCTTTCAGAATTTGGATATACAGCTCACTGTTTTAGCAGGAAGAGTGCAAGAAAGAGCGAGAGCGATCTGTGGTGTGCAAAGCCCAGGCGTGCAGCCGTGCAGAGCTGGGAGAGCTGGGTTCCCTTCCAAGCCCTGCTGCAGGGATGCTGCTGAGTGACTGCCGGGAAATCGGCGTGTCTGTCATCGTGGCTCCCCCGCACCAGAGGGACAGGGAGCACTCACCTCGCAAAGGCGGTGTGCATATTAATGCATTTAAGGTCTTTTTAAGCACTTGGAGATCATCTGTAGGAAAGGGTGATGGAAATTCAGTATTATTGAGGGGAAAGACCATCTGTTTCACATCTCATTAAGAACTATATCCTGTTTCTACTCTGCAGCCCAGCAAGGCCTGAAAACAAGGAGCTGTGTTTAAACAATACTACCTTAGTTAAACTACAGCATATATAAATTAAACTCAGTTTTGGTCGAAATGACCCACCTTTTACAGCTCACAGGAATTGTTACAAAAGGTAGCAGTAAGATTTTGGCAGAATCTTTGTGGGTCAGCTCTGTAGTCCTTCAGTGGTCTTGCTGTCATCGTTTTCATTGCTATGCTTCTGCATTTCTAGCAAAAGTACTTCACTGTCTTCACATCTCAGATGATTCAGTGCACTCTTTCACCTCAACAGAAAAGAGGTTTCAATGCGTTCCTTGTATTCATAAGAATGATTTCAAGCATAAAGGTAAAATCAATTTGATCTAGTCTGGAAAGAGTGGTCTAGCAGGTAGCGTCGCTATTTTGTCTGCAGAACTCCTATTGACCCCCATTCTGGGGAAATTCAGTTCCACGGTAAAGTGGACTTTATAAACAAGCCAAGTGATTTAGCATGAAATGGCAAATTAAATGAGCTTAATTTACACACCATCATCTGTGATGCTACCCTGATAATTCAGCTTTTCTAATCTAACTGCCAATATTATTGATGCTACTGTAGGAAACTTATGGCTAAGTGAGCAACTACTATGCTTGAAACAAGTAACAGATTTCCAGTACGTCGGGAAGGTGAGTTGTCAAAAATCAATTAATATTACCTAAGACTTCTAGTATCACCACTTGTACTTCTAACAAAAATACAGAAGGACGTTTTATTTTGTTCTTAAATAGTTTCAAATAATCATTTTTATTAGCTATATTTCAATGATTCCTAAAGGAAGAAGTGAAAATCCTATGAGATATTTAATAGTCCTGAAAGGCAAATACAGGATAAACTAATGGCACTACTTACTTAGATATTGCTGCTTCTTTATCCTCTAAATGCCTGAAAATAGCTCTTTGTAGAGGTGAAGTGCAGAATCCAATGACTTTAGCACCTTGGTTTAGCTCAAGATGGGAGATATTATCTAGCTTTATTCTGTGTGTGTCAGGGTGTTATGTGTTTTTATCTATTGCTTGAAGTTACACACTAAAATTCCAAGCTCTTATGGCTATTTACTACTGAGACCATTGAAATCATACATACTTGTTATAACTTAGTGAATTTGGGCTGATACAATAATGACCGGGTTTTCATCACGAACTCACAAAAGCATTCTTTTGGATTAACCTTGGGGTATTCAAAAAATACAGTGCCCTGTGTCTGAAGCACAAATGCAGCAGCAGTGGTGTTAGTGGAGTAACACAACACAAAGTGGGGAAGGGGCAAGAATTCAGCTTCAGTAGGTAGATGAAAGAGGCTCACAGACATCAATATAATTGATGTGATTTTCGGTTACTTTTTTTTTTTAATGGCTGACTGATTTACATAATCCCGTAAATTTTTAAACATACTCCTCCTCTTTCCTTTAGGTCTAATTAGCTGCCATTCACATCAGAGTTGGGTTTCCTCTGCCTTTTACCTCAGACCCTCTTTTGCTGCATCACTGTTTGCATTTCTTAGATCTAACTTGTCAGAAGGGCCCAACATGTCCAAACAACGACAGATTTTTCTGTATCTCAGTTCTCTATCATGCAGCTAATTAAGAAGACAAGCTGATGGTGAGCAGAGGATGGAAGGGAAGGGGGGGCGGGGGAAGGATAGATGAAAAAAAGTCTTGCTAGTTCAGCATATCTAGATCCTTGAAATCTGGTTGTGCATATCACAGACATTGATTCTGGGGGTTTGAAAACCTGGCCTTCGTTAGGTACTTCGGTTGGAACTGAGATGCTAATATTGCTCTCTTTGGAGCATGAGCTCGGAGGGCACTGACTTTTCACGAGAGTTCGCACAGCACTATTTCTGAAGGGATTTTTCTGAATGACTTTAATAGAAACAGTAAATAATACAGCAGGAGTGCACAGGATATGAGCTTCTCCCTAGCATTTTTGTTATTGAGAGGAGTGTTTTATTTTCTATGATGTCTCCAGCAGGCAGACTAACATACATTTAGTTTTAAAGCATCTATCGTACTTTATGGCTTTGGTAGATAGGCGTGCTTAAAAATGTTTTGGTTCTTGGTATATATTTTCTTTACTTTTCTAAATCTTTCTAGATCAGTTCTTGAAATTGCAGGAAACAGATCAAAGAAAAAAGGGAACGCAGAACAGGTTAGTTGAGAGCGCGCTTGTTACTCATAATAGCAAAACCTAGTATGTACCATAATGTAAGCAGGTTGATGAACCTATCTTTATAAAAAGAGGAGGAAAATAAGTCTTGCTGAAGAAAAAGGAGGAGGAAATTGAGGCAGGTGTGTAGAGTCCTGTCTAACACAGCATATAGGGACTGTTGTCTACCAAAGTACCAGACCGTAACAGCTAAGTTCTGGGGGATGATGCTAGCACTTCTGTTGATCTGATGGTGTAGGCTCTGTAAAGAGCTAAAGGATTCATATTATTAAATGCTGCAATTTATTTTATTTTATACAATTCTTGACTAAAGAGGATGGACATCTAAATTGCTTTTATTACGGGATTACACATCCTCACCAAAACTCTGCTCTTGGAATTATTTTTAGCTCTGTAATAGCTTTGACTTTCTTGGTTGTTGAAGGAGAGTTTAAAAATTAATCAATTCTGTGCCCCTCCGCAAGATCCCTTCTACAGAAGCTGCTACAGAAGTTATAGATATTTAATGTTTTGATTTTTGAAGAGGAGTAACTCACCACAACTTGAATTCTTGGAATCAGCAGTCCTGCGTTTCTCTGGATGAGAAACAACGTCAGCTTGTATGAAAAAGATGTGGTCTTAGGGAAGTCTTCAGTCTCCTTATGGCAGAGGAATCTGCTACTCTGAGGTAAGACCCAAGTGTGAAGCTACACTGAGACAGAGAACTGAAAAAAAAAAAAAGCACAGTTAAAAGGTATACAAAGAAGTGCAAGAGAGTGATGGTGAGACTGTCTTATCTCATTAAAAGTAGAATCTGTTGATAATATATTGCTAGCTACCTTTCTCTCAGGAGATGTAACGCTTGCATGCTGTTCTTCTAAATGGAAGAATAGTAAAGTCACTAAAAGAATTAGGGCACCCTGAGAACATAATGATGTTATCTCATACAGTTCCTCTCCGGAGTGGAGGGTAGAAGGGTGTTAAGTTACTACCCAGAGTATTTTAACATTTTCCTTTCAGGGACTTTTACAGGATTAATGCAGATATCCAGTAATAAATTTGAAATTCACCCATGTTTTCTCCTGAGGTGCCTTTTTTTTCTTGGCAGACTCCAGGTGAGGTTAATTGCTCTTGATTCAACATTAGCAGGATTAAGTTTTCTCTCCTCCTGCTGATGGGGTTCAGTTTCTTTCCTTTGGTTTGTGCGTCAAACACCGATCCGCTTCCCTCTCCCCTTACCCTCCCCAGGAACTAACTGTTGAAATGCGTAAGACAATAAGAGAATACACTGTATAATCAAGAATGAAAAATAATATCATCTACCACAGTAAATCATAGCCAAACAACACAGTTATAATAGAAATACCTTTCCTATGTCTGATCCACTAACACATACTTAGTCAGATAACAAATAACTTATTCTTGGAGAGAGTGCCCTGGATTTGATTTATCTCTGAGTGTAAGTAAATATGAAAAGGCTGCCAAATCTGCCTATATAAATCTCAGCTATCTCAAAATGTCATGTATGGGGGAAGTGAAAAATTAAGAAGGTGTTTCTGTCCTAATAGGGTATGAAGGCAAAAGGTTCTGCTTTTAATTCTTCTTAGGGATGCTATTTCTCTGGTTGATACCTGAGAAGAATTAAAGCAGAGCTGGAAAATATACATATAGATATATATATATATATCGTGCCAAATTCTGATCCTATTTTTGCTGATGTAAATCTGGAGTAGGTCCACTAAAGACTCTGGAATTAGTCTGGCTTTGTCCCAGCGTAGCTGACAGCAAACTGAGAGGCTTTCAAATTAAATAATGGTTAAATCTCAGCGTTGTTAAGATTTTTCATTTTGGTTATAGTGGCCATTGTTTGTTTGAACAAATGGAACAAAAAGAAATCATCTGAAGATACTTATATGCTGCTGCACAAGTGAGAATAGAAAGAAGACTGAGCCAATGTGAAAATCAAGGATAAGGAAATAGTTTCCGTAACCATTGTTTGCATATGTGTATTCTCGTCTGGCAACACACCACCGCACTTAAGGGTCCGTTTAGACAGGAAAGAAAGAGGAGGCACGCAGGGCTGGATTATGCCACTTTAACTCAAATGCTAAGTAGTATCATAATCCAGGCATAAATCCTGCCAGTTTGTGAATTCTCACCCATGGGCTTTATATTTCTCTCACTTAATTCAGTGGACATCATTGGAGTTACTCCTGACTTGTACCAGGGTGGTGAATGTCAGAATTGGGCCCTCTGTCTCCTGTGTGGGTTGGTGAACCGGATGCTCTGTGTGACAAAGCGCGCCAATTAGCTTGAGGTACTTGCTGAGTCTCAGTCCATCTGGGATTCCAAGGTAGTTTGTTACCTCCGAGGTAGGGGGTTTTAGTTGAACGTGTCGTCCTACTCAAATTCATTAGATGAAAAGTGAGTATCATCTTACATTACATAAGTTCAGCTGGAATGTATACAATGTCAGCAGTATGGGAGAAGAAAACATGTGTTGAATACATCTAGTGTGTCTTGGGTCTCTGAAGGTCACTCCACTAAAGTAATATATAGTGCTAGTGCTAGTGGCTCAAGGTCAAGTCAGCTTGCTTTTCATAATGCATAAACCTGAAGCTTGCTCAGACACCAATCATCTGACCTAAACCTTGGAACAAATATTTTACTAAGTAAATCAGTGAGCATGCTGGCATTTCTATTAACCTTCAATGCACTGGTGACAGAAAATGAATAATGATAAATAATAACTCAGGCCTGTAAATCATGCTTAGCGTCAGAGGGAAAAAAAAAAAAAAGGGAAAAAGAAAGAAAAAAGAGGTCTGGTGTACTACCATCTGCAAAACTGGATGAGCCTGTAGGGAGAAACCCACAACAAAGGGAAATGTGCTCTCTCCCTCCCACAGCAGTTCCCTGGGCTTCAAAGTTGGGGGTGGGATGGAGGGGGCTTTGCAGAGACCAGTGAAGGAAACACTTGAAAGTGAAAAGCTGAACGTACACAAACTGCAGGGAGTCAGAGTAAGAAGTGCTCAGTTACACAAGGTGGTAGGATTGTTTGGCAAGCCTTGATGTGGATGAACTCTTTTCTTGTCCTCCTCTCCCACTGTCTGACCGTCAGCGGCTCTCTGGTGGTAAATGGAAGATAACAGATGTACAGCAATTTACCAGGGCTGAGAAGCTGCTTGTTTTTCTTCCACAGAGCTCTTTCATTTCCTTTTCTTCTATTTTTCCTTTCAGATATTCTGCTATTGGTTAGGGTCACTATCGCCACACAATGGCCTTAAAAAAATTAAGCCCATAAAATAGGAAGAACTGAAACACATTTAGCTACCTCTCCCACCCTGTGATACCTTCGAATGTTTCAGCTTCATTCAGAAGTACTCTGTTTCTCATATCCTTTGGATTTTTAGTCGGTCTAATTTTAGACAATACAAATCTGAACATTAATTTATTATAGAGTTTGTTACAAGGATAGTTTTTCCTATCCATGTTGTTTAAATCATTTGCACTTCACAGATTTGTTCAGAATCTACTTTTTTTTCCTTCTGAACTATTTTTGATGAAAATATGAGAAGTGCTGATGAATCAGTGGTTCAAACGACATGTTGTGTTGAGCTCACCTTTCTAGCTGGGAGTGCATTTGTAATGGATGGTCAGGTTGGAGACCCTGAGCACACTTTGTGCCCCAGCTACAAAGAAGAGAATGCTGCATGCATCACATCAGGTTGCCGCTGCCAAAAAACACACGGCTCTCATTGAGCAGTCTTGTCCTTTCACAAAAGGGTGTGCTCTGACCCTGGGATGGGAACAAATATGGGAGCAGAAGCATGGACTGATGTTTGCTTTCTGCAGGATCCCAGTAGGAGGTATACTCAGCACCTGTTAGGGGTTGGTAGGAAGAATTTAACAAATAGTCGCGGCCAGGCACAATGTGTTACTATGCTTTAGTCTGTTGTGGAATCACAAGAAAACAAACCAACCAAATCTAACCCAGATACGTGAGGAAAAGTGGAGTCTAACTCCTGAGAGGAGAGGATAAGCAGAGTTAGGGGACTGAGTTCATTTCTGGAATTCATTTTTTGTCAGAAACGGGTGTAGAGCAGAGTTTGAACTTTTCAAAGACTAAAGAGCTTCAGTCTGAAATGCAGGCAAGAGCCAGCCATGACATTCAGATTCATATCTGAGTTCAGACTCCCTACTGGTCTTTGTCAGAAAAATCCCAGGTGCTTGAATCTAGCGTTCTTTTTGACCACTTCTCTCTTTTGACCAAAATAAAAATAAGTGTATTGTTCACCAGCTGGACTTGTGTTACTTCCAATGACTGTGCTTAAATGATATTCCCAATTGGATTACAGTAACATGATAACACCACTTACAATACAGTCACCATCTGGCATTATAAACAAAAAAATGAGCGAGTCTACACTGCTCTAAAAGCATTTTGTATGTCTATGTAAAATCCTATCTTGGATGCAGCTCCTAGTAATTTGGGTTCTTTTCCCTTCACATGAATCTCCTTCCTGCATCTGACCTCCAGAAGGCTCCCTACACAAAAACTAATAACATATTAATAACATTTGTTGCAATACTGATGCAGGAATTCCAAATTAACTCTGTTGTACCTGTTGTATTCTTCAAACTTAAATGTACTTCTTGATTCACTGCTCTTTGAGTAAACTAAAGGTACATGCAACTACACACACTTTTAAATGATTCTTGACAAATTGAGCATATTAGTTTGAGTTCTCTGCACTTTGAAGCCTCTTCTCTCTCTTTGGTTACCAGCCAATTCTCATTCGAGGTCTGATGTTTAACGAAATGTGTGAATTATTGACTTAATGTACAAAATTATTAATAAGTGTACAAAAGAAGGAAAAATGACCTGCTCTACCAATATCTAGGACTAAATATAATCAAAGCCAAAATTTATAGAAGATACATGATATTTTACTAGTGTAATTAGACTGAATAATAGTCTTGAGATATTAGACCACTAAGGGGAATCCAGCATTTTTACCATGTCAGATGATCACAAATAGAAGCTTTTTTAACTGAGTCATTAGAACTTCTCATCTGTTTTTCCTGTTATGGTTTAGGTATTGGGGAAAGCCAATGTCACTCCAGTCTTCAAAAAGGGCAAGAAGGAGGACCCAGGAAACTACAAGCCAGTCAGCCTCACCTCATTCTGAGAAAAAGTGATGGAACAGCTCATTCTGGATGTCATCTCTAAGCATGTAGAGGAAAAGAAGGGAGTGGTCAACATGGATTCACCAAGGGTAAATCATGCTTGACCAATCTGATAGCCTTCGATGATGGCATGACTGTCTGGGTAGATGAGGGGAGAGCCGTGGGCGTTGTCTACCTTGACTTCAGCAAGGCTTTTGACACTGTCTCCCATAACACCCTCATAGGTAAGCTTAGGAAGTGTGGGTTAGATGAGTGGACAGTGAGGTGGATGGAGAGCTGGGTGAATGGCAGAGCTCAGAGAGTTGTGATCAGCGGTGCAGAGTCTAGTTGGAGGCCTGTAACTGGTGGTGTTCTCCAGGGGCTGTACTGGGTCCAGTCTTAGTCAACATATTCATCAATGACCTGAACGAGGGGACAGAGTGTACAGATGATACAAAGCTGGGAGGAGTGGCTGACACACCAAAAGGCTGTGCCACCATTCAGGGAGACCTGGACAAGCTAGAGAGTCGGGTGGAGAGGAACTTAATGAAAATCAACAAGGGCAAGTTGTAGGGTCACCCACCTAGGGAAGAATAACTCCATGCACCAGTACAGGTTAGGGGTTGACCTGCTGGAACACAGCTCTGCAGAGAGGGACGTGGGAGTTCTGGTGGCCAATAAGTTGACCATGAGTCAGCACTGTGCCCTTGAGGCCAAGAAGGCCAATGGTGTCCTGGGGTGCATTAAAAAGAGCATGGCCAGCAGGTCGAGGAAGACTATCCTCCCTCTCTACTCTGCCCTGGTGAGGCCACATCTAGAGTATTGTGTCCAGTTCTGGGCTCCCCAGATCAAGAAGGACAGGGAACTACTGGAGAGAGTCCAGCGGAGGGCTACAAAGATGACCGAGGGACTGGAGCATCTCTCTTATGAGGAAAGGCTGAGAGGCCTCTGGGTCTGCTGAGCCTGGAGAAGAGAAGACTGAGAGGAGATCTCATCAATGCTTATAAATATCTAAAGGGTGGGTGTCAAGAGTATGGCGCCAGACTCTTTTCAGTGGAGTCCGGCAACAGGACAAGAGGCAACGGGCACAAACTGGAACATGGGAAATTCCATCTTAACAGATGTCCTGGTTTGAGGTAAAACAGAACCCATTTTCTGTGTAGTGATTTTACTTTTCAGCTAAGCCTCTTCTTACTCTGAAATTAACAGCATATTGTGCAAAACCCGTTCATTCTCAGAGTGATAAGACCTATGTGTATAGTTAATGCCGAGGAATGGTATGCAACAGAAGGAAAAATTTCTTTACTTTGAAGGTGACAGAGCACTGGAAATGGCTGCCCAGAGAGGTTGTGGAGTCTTCTCTGGAGATATTCAAAATCCACTTGGATGCGTTCCTGCCCAACCTGCTCTAGGTGAACCTGCTTTGGCAGTGGGGTTGGACGAGAAGGTCCCTTCGAACCTCTACCATTCTGTGATTCTGTGTAGTGCAATTCTGTCTTTTCTCTTTGGCCAATAATGCTGTAAAATATTCTACATGTTGAGTGGTGAACTGCAATATCAGGCCCCTAAAATATGTACATGATTTGCTAAATGCTCTATCTGTATTGAAAGAAATGCAAAACTACTTAAGCCTAATCTGGATAATTGGTGAACCATTTTATTCTCCTACTCAAGGATAACATGGACTGTCTACCTTGCTTCTGCACACCAGCTTTCGTTTCAGATTGGCTGCCCCTTGATCTCCATTAGCAGCAGGTATCTGCTGCTTCCCATCACTGTCTTTCCGAGCCTCCTAATATATTTCCTTATAACTTTGCCTATACTTTCTTGTTTGTGCTTCCTATGATAGTTACCTTCATAACAGCATATCACTTTCCAGACTGAAGTCTAAAACGATACATACACCATGATGTGAGTAAATCTGCTTTATTGAGAATGTATTAAGTAGCTCTATTATCTCTTTCTATAAACCTACTTTCCTGCCAAATATTGCTAATCATATAGATATCAGTTGCCAGAAGTAACTCTTGCTATCAGCATTTAAAATGTTTTATCTCTACCGTTTCTCTTGCATAACTGAGCTGCTGCTGAGTGAATTGCAAAAGTTGCTATTTACAATATTTGTTACATCATCTGTTTGTTCCTGAGAGAAATCCTATTTACTTACACAGATGAGATAATAATGTAGCCTAATTTCACATATGAATGAAAAAATTATTCAGTCATTGCCAGATTTGTTTGCTAGAAGTATTTTTAGATGTCTCATTTTAATTTTTTTCACCTGCATAGGTGATAATGCATGGAGGAAACAATGAATGTGGTTTTGTCGGTTTGCTTTTGTTTCTAACTATTTTGCTATCACAACATACTGTAGGCCACCTATTTTTTATTTTTTTTTTTGTAGATCAGTTTCTGCAAATCTGGAAATTTTGCATTGTAGCATTGAGACATGCTAAAAGACACCACTACCACTTCAGGTTAGGGATGGAAGCCAGGAAAGGTTGCAACAAAGGAAAGCAGTCACACACTAAATGAAGGTATATTCACCAACGATGATGGACATCAGTAGCAGTGACTAGAAGATGACTCCTGGCACGATGGAAAAGATAAAACGCTTTGTAGGTAAGACTGTATGCTCTACAGCTCCAGCTACATAGAGAAGGAAAGTGCCAGGTCCTGAGCATGCCATGTGTGAAAAGATACAACTTTAAGAACAATCTTTGTGTAACTGAAGCAAAACTGGTTCTGAAGCAGGTGCTGTAGGGGTCATATTGGCTATTTATAACATAGTCAGTTTATCTCCGTTGGCATACCTAAACCCTTACTTGATTCTCATGACTCATACGCTATGGAATACAAGAGAAAGTATGGAAAGCCTAGTATTTCTGTCATTGCCAAACACCGGGTGTTTAAAACCAATTTGGAAAGAGGCCTTAACATAGAAAAATTACATGAAAAAGAATGCCATAAACCAACCTCCTCATGCCAAACTCCAAGCAAGTGAAATGAACAGTAGTCGATTTCTAAACTTTGGCTAAAGTCTTTGTTTTATTAAAGGTCTGTGTTGTGAAAAATGTTACAACCTCAGAAAAAGACATCAGCAAATTATTCCACTGAAATGGATGCATGGACACTACTTCCAGGATAAAACTTATTATCCTGAGAAATTACATAGAGTTAGCTGCTGCATTAATATACATGCATTTCGCGGATCTCTTCAGGAAAAATTAGCCTTATCCTAAAGGGATCATCACTAAACATAATTTATTCTGTCCTTTGCTACGTCATGACTTGCCCTTGAGAAGGCATGGCCCATTAAGCAACAGTAAGTTTAGTTTGTATGTGTTAGGTGTTTGATATTGACCATTCCCAGTAAAAGACTGACAAATTAATTTTCAAGCCTCAACGTTCTGTAACAGGATTGGTAATTAGCATCTCTAACTTCATATTTTTCTGAACAGAATAGAAATAATTTAACCAAGACTGAATAAGCTCTGAAAAAGGGTTATAAAGCAGGTTGTGAATAATAGTTTATATGATTTTGTTCATATTTAATTCAGCTATGTTATGCTTCTTTCCTGAGGTTGTTCACTACTTCGGGGATTTTTGTTTCAATTTTATTTTGTGCCTGAAATAAACTATGGCTGAAAATAATAATTCAGTTAATATACCATCAACAGTAAGTATCTTTATATTTGTCTTACTAGAAATACCTAAAATCCACAGAGATTTTTTGCCTATTAGTTCATTTCAAGTGGGGAAAAGAAACTAATGGAAATTATCTGCTTTTTACAAATTAAAAACTAAAATACAAAGAGTTCAAGTGGTTTGCCTAAGGTTTCACAGCAAATCCATACCAGAACCATAAATTATTCTTTGTATTAGCTGCAAACTATAATGAAGACATTGTAAAAGGGGAATCCCAGTTTGTTTAGCTGGGAAGTTCTTGGCCTGATATGCATGGTATTTTTTTCTTTCTGACCCAGTTGTTGTCAGTCCTATGCATTTACACACACACCCCTCAAAGAGAAAAGCCTCACATCAGTCAAAGTTGAAATAATCATGCACAAATGAGCACTCTGACCTTTGTTTTAAACTTTTGAGGAAATTGCCCCTAACCAGCTGTAACCAGAGATGGGGGAAAAAAAAAATTAGTAATTAGTATTTACTAACTACTTTACAATGGAGACTCTATCAATTTAAAAACGACGATCTGTAGTTAAGATCAGGTATGTACATTTAGCCATTCGCATTTCTATTGAAAGGAAGGACAGTGTGCTAAGTAGAGTTTTTTGGGGACATGGCGATTACTTACCCACCTTTACTGAAATCTTAACACAAAGCTTTAAAGTATATTTAACTGTAATCATGCATATAGCAGGGCTAGGGTGAGAGGCTGGAGCGTATATGGGAAAGCTTGCCTACATAAATATGACAGTCATAGAGGTAGTTGTGATTTGGTAGCGGACCCGTGCACAGTTATGTGCTCCTCATCACATAATTGGGGACCTAAATTTTATTGAGCATTGCTAATGGGAGAGACAAAACTGGTCCTTTAAATCTAGCCACTCCTTTTCCCAGTAAATTTGCCCTAGTGTGTGTACATGTGTGTAATGAAAGTTCTAATTATAATAGGGCACAGCATCTTTTGTCGTCTCATAAAAATCATGTTATATATGGAAAATCTTCTAATAACTAACCATTTTCATCTCTATAAGCAGACCTGCTTGCCAGTTCTGCTGAGTTCATAGAATGAGCCCAAAGATTTTGCTGGAAATACATTTTGAGTTGGAAGAGGAGTGAAAAAACCCTGGAGTTTCCAGGAGTTAAACTCCTAATTATAAAGGACCAGAGGACGAGCAGATTTTTTTCCTCTATTTTCACCTTTTCAAAAAATTATTTTCTGAAAAGAATGTATGTGTGAAGATGGTGCTACATAGAACTTTTTTTTTTCCCACATTGCCCCCTGTATCCAAATTTGGGTTTATAATTATAGCTGCTATTATGTTTTTTAACATGGATGTTCAAGCCCCCATTATAAGTTTCTTTGTGCATCAAACTGTTCAAAATACAATACACTTACAAGGAAGACAAATATTTGTTTCATAACTGAGACACGTTACAACTGGTTGGGAGTACATCTACCTCATGATTTAGATATTGACAAAAAGCATTCTTTTGTACATGGTATCTGTGCCTATCTCTCTTTAAAGAATTCAATAGTTTTGATGTTTGAATAATAATTGTTGTGCATAGTATCTGTCTCTGCACCCCAAAAAATGGATTTTTCCAAACATGAGAATCATAGACTGGGATTAATATTAGGATAGAAAAGAAAATAAGTCTCTTGTGATGTTGTGTCTAGTTAGCTTACATGTTTGAAAATTCCCAGGGTAATAATATACATTTCATCTTCTAGAACATTGAAGTGCTCCCTGAACTCTCAAAATAATACATCAAGTACCCAAGCCTCAATAGGCCCTGATCCACATGAATGTTAGCTGAAATTTTCTAAAAGTACTTTCATTAAAATTAAACAATTTAAAATTAGAATCTTTTGCATTGATGGGTCTGTAACTGATAGCTGCGAAATTCGCATCACAAATAAATGATTGGCCCTTCAACTATTTCACACGTCCTTAAAGACAGGCAAATGTGATGTATGGTATACATAGACATCTCAATGAACATAATCATGATATCACAATATATCATGTTACACTAGTATATGTTCAGATCACATAATTTACCGTCAGCGGTGTGAGGATTAACAGGGCTAAATTATATGGATGCTGCATAGAACAGTTTGGGTGCATTATGCTGGTGCTTTGGACTTTAAAATGTTAATATTGCAAATGAAAGGTACACTTTGCGTATCATAAATCTAAGTGTCTATTCTTCCTGTGTGCTCAATAAATACACTTCTCATCAACTTTTAATTATGCTGTTTGCATTATTCTGTCCTGAAGAGGATAACACTCTGTAAATCATCCACTTCTAATGTACACTACAGCATAAGTTTAGTTAATTAAACCATATATTTTATTAGTACTTGCACTTCCATCTTGTAAAACTGTGGGGAAAAAATAATATAGTGAGGTTTTTATTTATTGTAGCTGAATTTAAGGTGGCATTAGAAAAGTTTAACAGGGTTACATGTGCCTATTGCTGTTGCCTGGTTGCTTACTTAACAAATATCCAGTCTCAAAAACTTATTGTCTACCTATTGCTACAAAAGTGGGAAACTTCTTGAACAAGTTGACTTTCCCACAGAACCACTTGAGGTCAATATTCTCAGAACTGAATCAGGTATATGTTCATCCATTTACATAATTTGTTATGTTAATTCACCAAAGAAAGATTTCTCTTGTAATGAAATTCACGGTTAGTGGGATTAGGAAACCCTTTCTCTTCTTCTTACTTTTGAGTTTCCGCTTTTTTAGTAGACCCAGTGCCACCTCCTGTTTTTAAAAGTACAGTTTTCAGAGCAGACCCATTTTATGGTCCAATGTAGGTGCCAGTGCAGTGGGGAGTCATTCTCGTTTAAGGATCCCAGGAGATGTCATGATACATATGGAATGCCATGATACATATGGAAAACAGTAATAAAATATTGTGTGACTATCATAATTTCATGAGAAGTGTAAACACTAGCCATAGCAGCTATAACTCTCTGAGGATTAAAGCTTTGGGTAAAGTCCCTAGTATTTTCTGTTCAGATGTAATAAATAAATAAATAATCTTTTGAACTTCTAGGTACAAGTGCCCAGAGAGAAGATTTGCCTTCAAGAGGCTGTTTCTGGTTGACATAAAGACACAATCATACTGCCAAAGACAATTCTGAACTAAATCCCCTGAATGACTTGGCAGTTACCACCCCAGCGTAAATGTCTAAACAATTTTTTTTTCAGAGAGATTTTTATCTGCAGAACAGTTTGAAATTAAATGTATATTCAGGATTCTTTTCCTTGAAGCCAAGTAAATTTTCTCCATCTACAGAGTCTACAGTTACATAGTGTGCTCAGTTGGAAGTACTGCCTGAATAAGAGGGAGGATGTTACATTTTGCTCTCTAGATGTTCTTTTCCTTATCTTGGAAGGGTATTAGAAAAAAAGTCTCAATAAAATGACAACTTCCTGACATCAAATTACAATAGTTTTAATTGCAAGAAAAAAAAAAAATAAAAAGACCTTCCAAAGAACAGCAAACCCAAGAGTATGGTGTTCAAGAAACTAGTAAATGTGGTATGGAAATCACATGATTAAGATCAAGCTTATGGACTATTTTCTCGCTCTTTCTTTCAGGCTGTCCTTTCACATGATTTCAGGATCATTGATTGAATACAAAATAAGAGATAGAAGCTAAAATGTTATCCTTTTCTTACAAGTAGGAAGGAAAGGACGGGGCAATTTTCAGCCCTGTGTAATGAAGACTAAGGGATCAAGAGTGAGCAATTGCTTAAAATATGTTCATTTTGAGTGCTCCTGTCCTGCAGATTGAGGCAGTAGAGATGTTTCTCTTGTATAAACATAAGGCCACAGTCTTGTTAATAGAGTCCTTTTACCACTGTCTGGAATCACTAGGTCTTGGCTTACACGTGATATAATTACAACTCCTAGGTTACTTGCACTTGAATTTGATAAGGATTTTGGTATTAAGCTGTTTGTCTATGTTTCTTGACTATTGTCTGTGTTGTTGTGTAGGATGGTTCAAATTAAGAATTAAGCCAAATGAGAGGCTCTTTTTCCACTCATAATTCTACAGCATCATTCCCTAAGGGTTAAAAAAAAAAAAAAAAGCTTATTCCTTGATATTATTTTGTAGTTGATACTGTATTGTTAGGTCAGCCTTTGTTTTTTTCTGTGTGTTTGACTTCCATATGTAGAAAAGAGGCAAGGTATTTGTGTAAGGTATACTAGAACAGGGAGCCATTTCTAAGCAATTTTTTCTCTTTTGACACAACTGCCTCAACATGCTTTGTTACATGGTAAGTCACAGCCTGGCACTATTGGTTAAAACACAGTGACATTAGCTAGTTTCTTCCGTGTTTATTTGATTTTTGCACAAAAAATACGCATTTTTCATTCATATGGTGGCATGAAAGCACAAGGACATAAAAGGAAAAGCAAAAGTACGGTTGTTAGCCAGCAACAGCGCTTAGAAAACTGGTGAGTTTTAGGGGGGCTTTTAAATGCTCATAAGGAACCGCAGCTCCCTAGGAATACTGGCAGGATATATATTTGGTTCAGCCTAAAACAGCATAGGAAGGTTCTTTAGTTAAGAACAATAAAAGCTTCTTTTTCTCTTAACTACTGCTGAGGCAGTTAAGAACTCCGTATACTTCTTACACCCCTCAGGGTGCGTGTGTTTTATTGATGGAGTGGACTCTTCTCTAACCCCAGCATACACTGTGCTGTGGCTAACATCAGGCTGGCCTGGAGCTCTGAATCAGCATGCCTGACTTTAAACACAAACAGCAATGCTGCGGCTTGCTGCAGACTATGACATTTACTCACATTATTATCACCAGCCGGAGAGGGTCACAGGAGGGAGAAGCTGCTCTTTCTTTTGACTGCAGGGAGAGGGGGAACTGTGCCCCCTGAGGCAGACGTTGCCTCTGTAATGGATGCCAGCTGACTGGGGCTGCTCGGTGATATTCTCCAGTCACAGAGCACCTACAGCTTTGATTTTGTGCGTGTAGGGCCGGTGTGTTGGGGTCTGTGATCCTGAAGCGGCAGTTGCAAGCTGAAGGAAGCTGAGTGTGCTGGTGTTCGGAAACGAGCCGCTGCAAAGCCACTCCACTTCTCTCTCATCAATTTTTACAAGCCTCCATTCCATCTTCAGGGGTGTTTCAAATGTGTTTTCCTTCTACAGACTGCAATTAATTGAAATGCTTCAAGAGGAGTGATTTCTTTTCATAAAGTGACTGGGATGTCTCAAAATGTCAAGAGTTTTGCTCTGAGTGAGGACAGTCGGCAGCGTCTGACAGGGCCGTGCTCGCGCCATGTGGAGGGCTCGGTAGGCCCCACAGATCACCACATACAGGGAGCGCTGGGCTTCGCTCTGAATGCAAGTGCTCAGGGATACGTCTTAAACAGTGAGATTTTCTCTCTATCTGTCCTACACACACGTATGAGCACATTCATTATTCCTATCAGCAGAGCTGGGATTTGGGGAGCTGGGGAAAGTGAGACTGAGGAGTTAAATCCTAACGGGGATTGCAGGGCCTCAGCTGGAGAATCTCCACAAGCTTGGAGCAATCAAATGCAGCTGAGGCCAATTTAAAACAAAACAACAACAACAACAAAAAAATCTGCCTGTTCTCATGGCAGGGGGAAACGGGGATTTGCAGAGCTGTTCTCAGAACAATAGCCCTAATGGTATAAAAAGCGTGCTCGGAAGTTACCCCATTTTAAGCACACTAAGGTATGTGGTGAGTAGGACGTCTGCATGTGCAAGTGTGTGTGAGTAAAAGCTGGGTATTTGTTTGAATAAGAAACCCAGAAATAAACATGTAACATCAGAGGACTTTTTTTATTGTTTAATCAGAGTACCATCTGATATTTCTTACAGTGGTTATTTTCTGGCCCTGCCATAAAACCTGAAGGATGGGGGAAAAAGAACATTTGTCCTTTTCTTTTTCACAAAATATGTAGTTTTTCTGACCAGCGAAAGCCCTTTTGTTTTATATTATGTTTGTTCAAAATGTTGCCATTCAGATTTTATTTTTTTTAATTTGTCGATTAAATTTCCTACAAAATTTCACAAGTAATACAGAATTGCATTTACTAGCTTTCTTATGAACAGTTACTGTATTTAGGATTTGAGCTTTGGTAGGTTGAAATCAATCATGCAAACCAATGGATGTGAACTTTTTTTTTTCTATTAAGTATATCTACCAGAACTAGTGTACTGATATCAATATTTATGGCTAAGTGCTTTTTAATTCTCGGTGCTATAGTTATTTTAAAGTTTGCCATTTCTGCTTGCAATAATGTCAATAGGCTGTTTTGTTAGTTTTATGTAAAGTGGGTAGTAAATCTTAAAACTAAATTTTAACTTGTCCTTTCAGCAGTTTGAAAAAAGTTTCAACCTTTCTTTTTGTGGGGGAGGGACTTAGGTTTTTTACATTTGATTCAGTTTTTCTCTGCTTCCAGGTAGGATAAGATAAGTCTAAAGTGATTAGATTACCAATCATATCACACCATCTTACGCTATCTTAAAATGCCCTGCATGTATCTGGTGTCATTGTAGAAGAGAATTTAAATCTGAATATCATGGTAATTGCACTCAACTGAAATCTACGTTCCTGATAAAATTATCCTGTATTCTTTTTCTTTTCTTTTTCTTTTTTTTTTTTTTTTTTTTTTTTGGTGTAAGGAAAACCTCAGCTATATTCATTCAAAGCTTTCTGAAGCTTTGTTTTTCCTTAGAAGATGCCCTAGATTTTATTCTTTAATGTTGTTCCTGATTTATTGAATGTCCATGTTTCCCTGGATAGTACCATCTTTTGAGTTATACATCATCGGAGTGACTCATTCCGATGATGTATTGCATTAATACATCATCAAAGCGCCTTGCTCTGCTGTTGCACTAATGATATGTTAGTATAATACATCATCAGAGTGAACTGCACTGATGATGTATTACTTAGATGGTGATGGCATTCTGTGAAGAAAAGGTTGAGGAGCAGGTTCAATACAGTCACAGGAGAAAAATTAGTCAATACACAGTATAACTGTTTCCCTGGTAGTGATGCTGATGCTAAATTAGCACCATAGCCCCTGATCTGTACCCTTGCAGAAACACTGAGACATGCATTATCCCCGAAAGAGGAATGAATTCAGAACACTCAGCTAAAGGATTTTACAGAAGAGAGGAGAGGTGTAACTATACATATCACTGGAAAGCTAAAGGTTATACATATAGCTATAATTACTGGCTACTGAGAGATCGAATGAATCAAACAGGGCCAAGATAGGACCAAAGTCTACATATGTTCAGAAGCTACCTCTCTGTTGGAGAATGTGACGCACAAGAAGACAGAGATATGAGGGCTATAAATATGCTGTCTGAATTAAAATAGCTGCCATTTAGAAATCTCTAATGCCAATATTGAAATATTCTGAGGCATCTAGGAAGGCTATACCATAGTATTTTTTTGTAACTTTTAATTATGTACTTGTTTTGGTCTTGCCATGCCAGAATAACAGGCAGAACATGTCACTGCATCAGTGCTGTGTACCCTCTCATGAGCTCCATGTGCACTCAGCAATAGAAAAAATTTCCAAGTAGGTGTACATAGAAATTAAAAGGCATTAAAAATTTTGGTCTTTAAGTTGCTTAAAATTGTCCTTGTCATAGACTAGAAGGAGAAAATTTTGTATGTGTATGTATGGCTGGAAATCCTCCTGCAAAGTCAGGCTGTATTATGTCAGTATATTTCTAAAAGTGACATTTTGTAGAAATCACACATATATTTATTTTTTTTTTTAATGTGTACGTATCTATCTCTTCAGGGTTTTGTTTTGTTTTTTTTGTGTGTGTTTTGTTTTTGGTTGATTTTTTTTTTTTAATACAAAATTGCATGCTCTCCTTATTCTTTCTGTTTAATTAGGAATAATGAGTTACTTGTGTTCTCACCGCTGGGGTTGTCTGACTTCAGAGAGGGCAGCTCCTTTTTTCCTAATCCTGGTAGTGTTAGATGGTTCCCAAAATGATCTCTGGAAAAAGATGCTGGAGCAGCTACTGTCTGAGTTCACTTTCCAGTAAGGTGGCAGTGAAAATAGTGTTAAAATGAAAGCTGTCAGGGTTGTAGACAACAGAGAGAAGATATACCTGCATTTATTTATTTAATAGGAGAGACAGGCTGTGGCATACTTTTCTTTTATAAATGAGAACAAAATATAATACAGGTACAAAAAGGGTTGTGGCATTGTGTTCACATCCCTGCAGACCTTGCTTTCCAATCTTCTCCCTCATTCTGCTAAGTCCGAATTCCCTCCTCTGTTTTTTTTTTTTTTCACCTGCTTTGCAGATAGTGCCACTAGGGCTTTGTGCCCCACCATTCCCTGTGCCCCGTTTCCCACCCTGAGCAGAGCCTGGGTGGGCCTTTCTCTGTGATGTGAGAGAGCATGCAGAGCCTGTAGGTAAGAGCACCCTTCACAGGAGGGTCTGTGCACAGCGTAATGCTGCTCTTCTTGCCCCAGAACCATACTTTGGCTGGGCTGGCAACACATTCAGCTCCCAGGCTGGGTAACTTTCAGCTCTGAAGCTGTGGAAGAAATTTTCTTTGTAATCATGGTTTCCTCTCTGTCATCATACAAGTGATTCCCACGCTTGCCATTGCCCTTATAGTCTCCTTCTTAATGCCAGACCAAACAGAAAGAAAATGGGCTAGCACTGCCTTTGCCTATCTAGGCAGCTTTGAAGAGTAGTAACGCAGTGCAGGTGGACAAGCATGCCATTGAGGTGCACAGCAGCGTGCAGCCATGCCTCCTGATAGCGCGAAGGGGAACACTCTTGCCTGTCTCAGCAGTTTCCTTACAAAACTGTTTGAGGGCTCCTTTTCTTGGCTGGTTCATACTGTGTAATATAAGCCTCCACACTAGCCCTTCTTTCTTCCATTTCCCTCCTGATCATCTATCTTGTACAACTTGAAGAAAGACAAGGTAAGAGTAGCTTAAGATACTCTTTGTTCTCTCCCTCTCTCTTTTTTCCTTTTATTCTCCCCTTCGTTTCCTTCTATGTCATTTGTTTCCCACTTCTCCTCCAGCTCTTTCTTTGTATAGGTGATTGCTTTAAACTTGAATTATATGGTCAAGATACACTTTAGATATGAGTTAACTTTTAAAGTAAACCATATTGTACCAGTTCTTAAAAAGCCACAATACTTTGTGGCAATATTCCCAAGATATTTATCAATGCAGAAAGTCATTGTTTCTCATTACTTTCAGATATTGCTAGACTGCTCTCAGGGATTGAAATCACTATTTTAAGCTTTTATTTGGAAATGAATGCTTCAGAGCTACTCAATATTTCTATCACTACTGCAGGTATTTTCAGAACAGCTCTCTCTTCTGTTCCTTTACAGTCTCTTCATAAGAAACAGAACAATATAAAGATTTTTTAAAAAAAAAAAATCAGGAAATTAATGAACTTATTTTGTGTCCGCAGATTTCTGCTGTTACTGTTAGAAAAAATAAATGTGTTGGTGCTCCATAAAATGCAGCAGAAACAAACGAAATATTTTTAAAATTATGTTTTCAGTAATGTTTTCATCATTCGGATTTAGTATCTGATTTCTCATGTTCCATTTGTGGAGTTGTACTAAAGTCAGATGGTATTGCAAACACCGAGACTTATTTAGGAAAACTGCAAATGCCATGAAAAGTAATGGGGTTCCCACTGGATATGTATAAAATATTCTGAAACTTTTTCCTGAACCTGTTTGCTTCACTTCTGTATCCTAATTAGTGGTAATGACTTTTAATAATATAAGAACTAGAACATACCCTTTGGGTTTGGACAAATTAGGCCTTAGTTTTTAAAGTGGCTCATACATATGTGTTTTGTATCATCTAAGACAATCTGCCATAACACAGGACAAAACAAGATGCTGTAATTTTTTTATAAATAAAGCTTGCTTTCTTTAAGATAGAAACTGCCAATTGCAGAAATACACACATTGTTCATAATTTATAAACAATAAACACTCCTTTTGGCAGGCTGCCATGCAGTTCCTTTTCTGCTCAAGGTCTAAACTGTGAATGAGAAATGATGTGAAAGTTACAAATGGTATGGCTAAGGGATCTGGCAGGGTTTGAAGTGATATTGGTGCCAATCCAAATCCATGTTAGACTCAGTTAGGATAGGCCAGTTCAAAGATGTAATACAACTTACTGGAAGTGACTATATCAATGAAATGTAAAGTGAAATATATAGTAGTCTTATTGCCATGTGGTAATGACAGAACATCATCTATGGCTTTTCTCATTCCTGCCTTGAATGTTGTTGTGGAGATGCAGATAAGCAGTTATTTGTGCGTCTGGATTTCAAATGGTTCAAACTTCAGTTAGCTTTATGTTTTCAAGAGCAATGTTGCATAAAATGAAACCTGGGGGGAAAATTGTGGGCAGATTTAGGCATCAGACACGCCCTATCTGGCAAACTGTCGGACACTCATTGCTTTGAACCTGCAACTGTCCCTTCTGAAGCAATTTCCTTCAAAGGGCCTCCTCTGCCCTGGTTTACTTGTGGCTGTAGCTTGGGATCACCTCTGGTGTTGTTTCCTTCCTCTCCTGCTTTCCCCGCCAGCATGAAGGGGATACCCTGTCTGAAATGGATACCCCAATCTGCCTTATGTCACATGAACATCACACTCAGGCTTTTTGTGTGAGTAGTGGGCTGGTTTTCCTGTGCCAGGAATCCCAACACTTATTTCCTCCCACTCCTTGGGGTGTGAGGAGGTGCTAACCATTCAGGCTTTTCTATTTGGCTTTTTCCATGTAGAAAGTAGTCAGATTTGGTGGGGGAGAAAACCTTCTTTTAAAAATGTTTTTGCTTCTTTCAAGTGGTCAGCGTGTCATACTGCTCTCATAGCCTTCCTGCACCTGAATACTTGCAAGGCTACACTGTTAGAGGTCTGCTATAACAAGAACTAATGCTCTCAATTTTTACTGAGATGGTTGCTTTTAAGTAGGCTCTAGAATTTTCTTGCCTACTCTTGAGAGTTTTCCTATAACCTATCAAATATACCACTGGTATATTTGTTTGACCTGGCTTTCTGACACTGTACAAAATACGTTCGTCTCCTTAGAGAGAGACTTACAGTTTAATGAAGTTCATTAATTTAGTGAATTATTTTTAAGTGTTGACTTTAAGTGAATTAAGAATCTGAACATTATTTTTATTCATTTGCAATTTACCATCTCTGTTCAGAATCAGTACATCTTTCAGATGCAGTGTTTGCTACTCTCCCACTTCTGTAACCTAATCTCCTCTTCCTGTATAATTTGTATACTGGAATTGTAATTCTCCATTGATTCAAAATCAAAAAGCCCATTGATTTTTGTCATTCCACTGTTTCAGGAATGGTTTGTTACATTGACTAAAGGCCTAAGCTGAAGCTCAGTGAAGTCAATGGAAGTCTTTCAGCTGAGTCTTAACAAGCACTGGATCAAATTCTGAAAGGCAACTCTTTATACTAAAAAAACAACAGCAAAATTTTTTCAGATCATCAGTAGAGGAGTGCTGTAGGGAGAAGACTGAATTTGTGTGTACACACACATTTTCCCTCAGGAATGTTCCCCTAGAATTACAGACAGCAGTATAATAAATCAATTATCTGATTAAAACCAAAATAATTAATATGCAATTATGACAGATGTCAGGCCCATTAATATGTAAATATTCATAAAATACCTGATAAATTGCACATATGCAAGAAGAAATCTTTAAATATGAACATCCCACTCTGTTTGCTGAACATAAGGGCAGGAAGTTTCTAATTCAGTTGGGGAAAATAGCAACATGTATTTCAAAATTATTTTGTTTTCGTTTATCAAATACACATTCCCAAGAGTGAACAATGAGCTGTGATGTGTATAAATAAATAAAGTCTTTACGTATCTCGGCACTCCAAAACTTAAAATGTTTACTTAAAATTGGCAGAACTAATATAAATCTGAGAGTCATTCAAGCTATGATAACGTGAAAAAAATTGCATATACTTGTTCAGTTAAGAAGCTGCAGTTCTTCACCAAGCTAACTAGTTTCACTACTTGATTACTCATTATTAGCTACTTGGGTTAATTGGTATTCCCCCATCAATTATTATTTTTTTCATTCATTGATTACTTTGCTAATTGTTAATACATTGCATATTAACCACTCATAACCAGATTTATGCATTAACTACTTTTAAGGTAACCTACACAAATTAACTTATTTTCTGAGTTAATTATTAGTTAATTCCCTTGGTAATGATTCACTAGCTTAGTTATTATTCACTACCTTACAATCATTATCTAGTCTTCAGTTAATAATTGTATAAACTCATTTGTCTGTAAATTTTTAACTAGATATCTCTTATTAACCATTAAACAACCCCATCGCTAGCATATCAGTTCCAAAACTCAGTTTACCTATGTCTGGGCTAGTCTCATTGCCATGTAACAGTAAATTAACCCTGCATTTGACAACTTTGTTAAATGTAACAGGCCAGTGTCTGAACTGGACTAAATTATGTCTCCTTTACTAATGACTATCCTGCTGTCAAAATGAAAGTGCTACTCAGGAATGAGTGATACTCTGTTTTTGGACGAAATGTGGATATTGTGATTTCTATGACACTTCTTGTCTGTTTTTCAAGAGGTTCAAGACTGAAATTTTCCCCTAGCTTTGCTATGGTTGCAGAGGAGATTTCAGATTTGTGGCTATTAAGTCCAAAAGGAGGAATTTTTTTCAGTCAGAGATAACTTGTTTAAAAAAGTGTGTCAAGACAGATGACTAGGAGGAGCATTGTGAAATCTCCCAGGAAAAAGAGTTTAATGACAACTCTTCTGTGGACATTTTTTTCAACATAGCAGAGAAGGGTAACTCTCATGAGTAATTAAATCCCTTTTTCTCCTGATTTGACAAATTTCATGATTGTATGACTGGAGATACAATGCTGCTTTGAGACATACTGGTGACAATTTCTTCATTTGCACACTATGGATCTCACATAAACAGATATAACTAGAACTGGATAGAGTTTCTCTATTAAAAAATTTCTCTAAGAATACAGAATCTTTTCCAAGAAAGTAGCTATAAAAATGTAGCTTTTACTTTACAGAAGATGTAGGCCATAGCAAAAGTAGTGCAAGTGCCCATAGAGAGAAAATAAATGCTAGGTACCTGTGAGGTACCTAATCTTGTGAAGCAATCAGTTGGATTGGTGCAATATAAAATGCATTGCTATTTTTAAATGGCTGTATTTTTCTTTAATAATTTTCCTCTCCACAAACACTTTCCTCGTGGAAAAGAATGTTGCAATTACATTTTCTCTAAAGAGATAGATGTTTTGAAGAGTCTAATGTTTTTCATCAAAGTCCAAGCACAGATTCAGACTGTTACTGGGAATATAGCTTAAATGTTTCCAGATATTAATATGATATTTTGAAATCCACTATTTAACATTTTATTTGAGACCTTTTAATCAAGCCTTTGAAAACTGTAAGTTACTCCATGGAGTATAAAAAAAGGTTTATCTGAGAAGAAAGCAAGTGGAACATAAGTCTGAGATCTTCCCATACCACAGACGGGTTGCACAATCTGTCTACCTGAAAAAAATGATGCATTTTAAATTTTCTTTTGGTGAGGTGAGCATTTGAAAATAGAAGTTAAGAAGCTGAGTTCTTCACAGTGACATTGCAGAGTCAGTGTCGTTTCAAAACACTGTTATTTATATTAAAGTTGGGGTTTTTTTCTAACTTTTTGGACAAGAGAATATGCTTCAAATGGACTAAATATAGAATGGTTTGAGTTGGAAGGGGCCTTAAAAATTACCCAGTTCCAACCCCCCTGCCATGGCCAGGGACACCTCCCACTAGACGAGGCTGCTCAAAGCCCCATCCAGCCTGGGCTTGAACACCTCCAGGGATGGGGCATCCACCACCTCTCTGGGCAACCTGTTCCAGTGTCTAACCACCCTCACCGTAAAGAATTTCTTCCCAATATCTAATCTAAATCTATACTTTTTCAGTTTAAAATTGTTACCCCTTGTCCTATCACTTCTCTCCCTGATAAAGAGTGTCCGTCCCCGCCTCCAGTCTTTCCTGTAAGGCCCCCTTTAAAAACTGGAAGGCTGCTACGAGGTCTCCCTGGAGTCTTCTCTTCTCCAGGCTGAACAACCCCAGCTCTCTCAGCCTGTCTTCATAGGAGAGGTGCTTCAGACCTTGGATCATCTTTGTGGCCTTCCTCTGTACTCACTCCAACGGGTCCATGTCCTTCTTATGTTGGGGGTCTCAGAACTGGATGCAGTACTCCAGGTGGGGTCTCACCAGAGCAGAGCAGAGGGACAGAAACATCTCCCTTGACCTGCTGGTTGTGCTGCTTTTGATGCAGCCCAGGATACAGTTGGCTTTCTGTGCTGTGAGGGTATGTTGCTGGCTAATGTTGAGCTTCTCATCCACCAACATCCCCAAGTTCTTCTCCTCAGGGCTGTTCTCAGTCTGTTCTCTGCCCAGCCTATGTTTGTGCTTGGGATTGCCCCGTCTCATGTGCAGGACCTAGCACTTGTCTTTGTTGAACTTCATGAGGTTTGCACTGGCCCACCCCTCAAGCCTGTCCAGGTTCCTCTGGATGGCATCCCTTCCCTCCAGCGTGTTGGCTGCACTACACAGCCTGGTGTTGGTAAACTTGCTAGAGGGTGAACTCGCTGTCCATGTTGCCAACAAAGATGTTGAACAGCACTGGTCCCAGTACCAACATCTGAGGAGCGCTGCTTGTCACTGGTCGCCCCTTGGACATCAAGCCGTTGACTGCAATCCTTTGAGTGTAGCCATCCAGACAAATCCTTATCCACCGAGTGGTCCATCCATCAAATTAATGTCTCTCCAATTTAGGTACCAGGATGCCATGCGGGACAGTGTCAAATAAACACTTTGCACAAGTCCAGATAGATAACATCAGTTGCTCTTTCCTTATCCACCAGTGCTTTAACACCATTGTAGAAGGCCACCAAATTTGTCAGGCACAATTTGCCCTTAGTGAAGCCATGTTGGCTGTCACCAATCACCTTCTTATTTTCCATGTGCCTTAGCAGAGTTTCTAGGAGGATCTGCTCCATGATCTTGTTGGGCACAGAGGTGAGCCTGACTGACCTGTAGTTTCCCAGGTCTTCCTTTTTTCCCTTTTTAAAAATGGGGGTTATGTTTCCCCTTTTCCAGTCAGCAGGAACTTTACCGGACTGCCACAACTTCTCAAATGTGATGGATAGTGGCTTAACAACTTCATGCACCAGTTCCCTCAGGACCTGCAGATGAATCTCATCAAGTCCCATGGACTTGTACGCCTTCAGGTTCCTTAGATGGTCTCAAACCTGGTCTTCTCCTACAGTGGGCAGTACCTCATTCTCCCAGTCCCTGCCTTTGCCTTTTGCTACTTGGGTGGTGTGGCTAGAGCAGTTGCTGGTGAAGACCGAGGCAAAAAAGTCATTAAGTACTTCAGCTGTCTCCATATCCTGGGTGACCAGGTGTCCTGTTTCCTTCCGGAGAGGGCCTGCATTTTCCCTACTCTTCTTTTTATCACTGACGTACCTATAGAAGTTTTTCTTGTTGCCCTTGATTTCCCTGGCCAGATTTAAATCTATCAGGGCGTTAGCTTTCCTAACCTGATACCTGGCTGCTCGGGCAATTTGTCTGTATTCCTCTCAGGCTACCTGTCCTTGCTTCCATCCTCTGTAGGCTTCCTTTTTGAGTTTGAGTTTCTCCAGGAGCAAGAAATTACTTCCATGGCCTTAAAGAAACTTCTTTTTGAAGGTAGAACAAACTATGAAATTAGATGATAAGAAGGTTAAGATTTATACATTTAATACCTTCCTGGCAAAGCTCTGGATGAATAACAGTCAGAAGAAACCTGTCTTAAGATAGCCAATATAGCTATCAGAATATATATTATTAAAAAAAAAAAAACAAAAACCAAACAAAAAACCAAAACCCCACCAAAAAACCTAAACAAGTCAGAAGCTAATGAAACTACTTTATGAAAAATAAACCCATAAACACCCCTATGGGCAAAAAAGATTTTTGTAAAGGGAAATATAAACAGGGGAAGTGAATAAACAGATGAAAATTTGAAGAGGGAGGTGAATTCCATCTGTTGCCAAATACATCAAAAGGCAAACTAAAACCAATTTGTTAATATTAAAACCAGTTTGGTAGGGATGTAGCCAATAGTTTGTTGCATTTGTTTTTTGTTGTTTGCAAGTTGTCTGCAAGCAGCTCCTCAATATTTCACCATGCAATTTTTTATTTTCTAGTGAACCCAGTTTTCTTTCAAAAAAACTCTTGTTTCAGATTTTTTGTGACACATTTTTGATATTGTCAAGTTACCCGACTCCATGGAAAAAGCTTAGCACTTGGACAAGAAGATTGTACTCACGTGTCATAGAAGAAAATGCTATGAAACTTCATTCAAGGGGAACAGGAGCTACTCATTGTTAAGATAAGCATTTCTTGTTACTAGCTTAGCCTAGCTGATATTTCAGGACCTACTTGCTGTACCTACTGCTTTTTTACAACTCAAATTTATCTGCCACTATTTCAGTATCTTTCCTCTGGTAATGAATCTCCCCATGCCATCCTAAAATGTCATGCTTTGTACTAAGCTATGGCATTTCCAAGCAAACAAATCTCATCACAGCTTTGATGCCATAGATTGAGTGCCCATACCGTATTATTCTTTATGGATTCTTTTCCCTTACATGATGTAAGGCATTAAACAGTTTCCCCAATGTGTACTGGAAAATGTAGCCTTAATGTGTTGGTCTTGCTCTCCAAGTTCAAGGAGATGGACAAAGTGGCATTTCAGTATTGTCACAGGCAAGGACTGTACCTAAATGAGGAATTAGGCCTATCTAAGTTTTGTTATTCATACCTTTCTAAATGATGTTTGTTTCTGCAAACAGGTTTCTCTAGTATGCTATTGCACTAGATTATGTAATGTATATAAGCATCTGCAGTTAAAATATCTAGCAATATTTTCAGCTCTTCATTTTAGTGTTATCTGCTAGGCTTTATACATAGGTTAGGAACCAATGATTTGTTTATCTCACTATTTATTGCTTTATTTAATGGTTGAAAAAAGAACTATATCAATCAAATCCAAGTGAAATGATTTTTGAGGCTACAATATCATGAGAGTTTAGTACTGAGTGTTGTTTTTACTGGTAATACAGAACTACCATTATTGATATCATTACTGACTGCAGAATGCTTTTTGTGAAAATTAAGACATTCGTATTATGACTTTTGAGTCCTTGGTTTCATATCTGATCTAACTGAAAAGTGTAACTTGCATGATACATGCCTGTAAAAATAATAAGGTGATAAAAACAATTCTGGACTATAATGTTTCTCCTATTCCTTTCATTTCAAGGAACAATAAGAGAAATATTATTTACTTTGTTACATAGGACATTTATAGGAATAAAAACAAGATGAGGAATTATTATTTATATTATTTATGTGTATTACATGTAGATTTCTGTTGGCTGTACATTGAAGCAGGCTCAGAATTATACTTTTTTCATATTTGGTTTGTCTAAACTATTACAGCTACAATGGAAGAAAGAGCACTAAACTGAGTGGTATAACTGATGACATTTCCTTGTTAATTAGCTGCATCTGGAATGGTGGACTTTTATGAAACTGAGTGCATACAGCTGTTGTTAGCAAGTCTGAAAGTATTCAGCTTCTAAAAATGTATCACTTCAGAAAAAGTAAGAGAGGTTCGGGTCAATTAAGCTAGAAAGCTTTTGTATATCTAGTCGTAGTCAATTAGGTAAAACAAAGTGCCTGGCACCAGTGGCTAGACATGAAAGTCAGAAAGAAAAGCCATTGTATATGACTATTCTGATTGAACTTTGTTGCAAACCAAACTGTAGAGAAATATATTTTTGTACTAAGTGGAATTATTTTGATAATTAGTCCATTATTCACTTTACTTTTTGGACATGTCTGCAAACTGATTAGACAAATATTGGTGATGATTGTTTAAAGATACTAAACGTAGAGATTGGTCTAATATATATGGCTGTAAGCTGCATTTATTGAAGACTGCTAACACTACATTTTGTTATTATGAGATATGGAAGTAGAAGAGATAATATGTTCCATTTTGGATTGCAAATCTGAGAGCCAGACTTGAACTAAAAGATGCTGTTAGTTAATCCAGTTGTAAATGGGTATCTGATATTTTGGGCTTAAGAGTTCAGCAAATATTTTTTTTTAATAAGATCAAAGCAATACTGAAATGGTTGGGTAGCATGAAATTATATAAATTTCCCAAATATTTCCCAAAAATATTTTCTTGGGGGGCGGGGCAAACATGTTCAATTAAATTGAGATATGTTTTCATTTTATTCTTTGTAAGGTAGAACTCTTATTTACTACTTCACATAAGTGGTAGTTTTCTAGATGCAACTCTTAAAAAATAACCAAACTAAAATTTTCCTTCATTTTTTATTTCTTATAATATAGAAAATTACGAATAATTTTATTAAAATTAAAGGATTTAAAAAATATAAACTGGAGTTCTACTTTTCAATATTCTTCTCATACTTTATTACAACCTTTTCTTTTTTTCTTTTTTAGGGGGAAAGAAAAGTCTTTCTAACCTGAAACGGATCGTTTTGTCTGTATGGGATCTTGTGTAGATTTGATTAACACTACAGTGTCAAGTCTTTAGGGTCAGGGCAGATTGTATTAGAAGCATGACAAGTAGTTAATGAATTTGCATTGACTAATCCATACAAAGCTAAAGATTTTTCTGTCAGGATTAATGTCCAAAAAGAGTAGGACACACTATTTGATACATTATCTTTCACTGAATCATACTGTTATTGGACACAAGATTAAGGAACTATGTTATTTTGTCTCCTTCCATAGATATACAACTGTTTTTTGGTATGACACTGATGTATAGTCATTGCATTAAAAATTCATTTAATCATCGGTAATGTCCCGTTGTAATTCCAGTGTATATGGTATGTGTACTTGCAATAACTGGATAAGTACCGAGTCTTGCAAATGTTCACCTTACAATATTTCCTGCTGTGTGGCCATTCAGAATGCAGCATGGAGTCAGAGATGCATGTTCCAAATTTTGATGTATGCCTTCAGTTTGAACCGAACTGTCAGAAGACCTGGTGATGAAAAATATTTTAAGCTTTCAGATGCTGTCTAGATATATTGTGATCAAAAGAGTTGCTGTTTCTTAAAAATTTAGTGGCCTAAGTGAAATGAATACTCAGTGACCCTGTGATATTTCAGGAGGTGGAATTTGGTGAAAAGAGTTGCTGGAATGATTTTCCAGGGAAATTAGGCATGAGAGTCTTGTCAAAATGGTATGAAGAGATAGCGTAAACCCGTGTTCTGAAGGAGAGAAAGGGATTGAGAAAGATGTCTTATCAATTTTTGAATAAAATTCTGGAGAGTATGCAAAATAAGGGAGTGAAGAAGTGTAGCATCCTTCTCATAAGGGGTGTCCATGTAATGCTGGTAAAGAAATTACAGTCCACAACAACAGCACAGGAAGGGAGAAATAGAGCAAGGTATTCCCTTTGAGCAATTTTTTCTTTATTTTTAAAATGTGATTGTTTTGTTTAGGACTAAACCAGATAAATGACAAACTGAGGCATTTGTGCTAGTTATGCTTCTGAGAGAACAGTGAAAAAAATTGTATCATGAATTTGCATTGAATAAGATTATTTTTAAAAAATGTCATGCAAATTCTTAGTTGACGTCTTCAGTAGATGCAGTTGTCTGTTTTACATATAGGAATGGCTACATAAACAAAGCAAAATTCCTCAAAAATGAAACAGTGAGTACTCTGTTCAAAATATGTTAAAATTAAATAGCAAGGGAAACTATCCATGGGGAAAAAAATAGCAAAACACATTTCTTAGCAAGGAAACAGGTGATTTGGTTATTTTTTTTGTTAAATTTAGAAGCTAATAGCTTGATCATTTAAAAAAAAGAAAGTCCTAAAGAGAAACATGAATTATATAGATTATGAAATACCTTAATATTCAGAATCAAGGCTTTAGGTTTATGATAGTTAAATGAAAAAGGTAGTTCAGAGAAGACTATGAAAAAAGCTTGTCGAATTATTCCAGACGTAGAAAGACGAGCAGTTATTCTTTCTTTCTTCAAATACGAAACCAAAGTTGCATCAAGTGGAAGTAGTGGGTATAAACAAAAATATTTTCTATTCACAAAGCAAACTTAAGTTGTGGAATTTCTTTCCCAGAAGCTGTTGTGACTGCTCAAACTACATACGGCTTTTAAAAACTACCTGCTAGCATGAAAGAAAAGTCCTTCAAATGCTGTGAGGTCCAAAGATGATACCTCTAGCTCAGGGATTTGTTGGAGGCTGGATGAATGTGATGGAAAGTTGTTTATGTGCTTTGCATTATTTCATGAGAACTGGTAGTAGACAGAAATTATTCAATTATGAGTCCGGTTCTCTCTCCCTCTGACATCTAAAAGAGCAGGTTCAGATCCTATGAAAGAATATCTGTAATCAAGTCCTCTTGTTTTGTCTTGTTTTCCCCTTTTAGGAAATAGCTACGTCTTTTAGCTCAACTATTTAAGTTGCTCTTTGGGAGATGTTTTGTTGTCTGAGGCCCAGGTCTAGTTTACTGCATATATGAAGTTGTCACACAGGAAACGTCTGGCAACACCTAAAAAGCTTGAGTAGACTCAGTGCTGCTTAAAAGTATCCAGAAGAATAATATGACAATATAAAGGCTAAAAATTAGTTCATGAATAATATTGGCCTATAAGATAAGAGCAACGGAAGGTTGTAAATTAATATTTAGGGCACATCCTTCAAAAGTGGAGAATACTAAATGTGATTTACCTTGCTAGTAAAGCTGTTGGCTGTGTGGATTACATTCATCATTAGCACTTATTATAGCCATCTCAAGATGAATGTCACAGGCTGACACCAACCATTCAGTTCCTGAGGTGAATATGATCATACACTTCTTGTAAATAGTACTCATTCATGTCTCCAGCCGCCTTATTTTTGATCAAGTCCCTGCTGTAAATACCAGTTGCCTGCTTCTGTACCACATGGTACATCACAGTGCATTTAAGTGTTGTATTTAAGTGCTTTCATAGCTGCTGCAGATTTTTTTTTATCTGCTTATCTGTGTAACATAGATAAATCAAATGGTAACTATCTCTTCAGAGAGAACTTCACCACTCCCACCGCTCAAGAGCCTCCTTAGGCTCCATTATATCTGTGTGCTCCTCAGTTTCCTATTTGAGACCTTGCAATTCATCCATGTCAAATGTTGTCTGTCTTTATATTATCTAAATGTTAGGGAGCTGGGTTTTTTTTTTTTTTTTTAACTGTGTTTCTCCAGTATACATATACATTTTTTGTTTAAAACATGTTTACTCTGTCTCAGTCAATGTCTATTATGTGGCGCAGACTGTTTAACTATCATTTTGTATTAATAAACACATGAAAAGACTCTGGCTTTCCCACATGGAAGGCCATTATCACATGCTTTAAAGACAAATATGCATTCATACGGCTTACACTATTGTGATTTTTGATGTGTTTTTGTATTTTTTTTTTCCCCTCTAGTTAATCAAGCAGTAAGAAAACAGGGAAGTCTGGCTTAGATATCATGATACTGCAAAAATGCAACTGAAAAACTCCTTTGGCACGTTACTTCCCACCACCAGGTATGGTGCAGCGGAAGGGAAGAGTCCAGCTTGCTTCACAGCTCTTGTCTGCAGCTGCTTTACTTCTCAAGGTAATCAGTATCTGTTTAGTCCCACAGATCAATGGTTATAACACAGTTGTAAACACAGGGACAGATGGCTACAGATATTTTAAGTTCTTCTTAGGTCTAATTTAAATAGGGCAAGGCAACGCAATTCTACCCCAAACTGCATTTGTTCTCTACTTTCAGCTGTTTGCAAACACTTGTTAGCTGGCCTATCAGTGTGAGCCACGTTAAAAATGTAGCAATGCAGAATTCAATCAGCTGGGGTTCAATAAATAAAAAGCCCCACATTATCACATCTTGCGGCTTTGCAGGTTGCTTTTTCATTTGGAAAAAAATCTTTACTAGGAGCTTGGAGAATCTGCTTGGAGGCTTTTATCAATTGCCTAGACAAAGCTATAGCTGATGGAATCTACTGTTTGCCATAGTCTGCTTTGCAAAGAAGCACGGGCAGTTCTTATCATGGAAGCAGTGGTGTTCATCAACATAAAAATACTAGAAACCTTCCTAAAAAATGTTTCTTTGCTGTTCTAACTTACTAGTTGCACACTGTGCCAGATGAGCACTATAGAGGTTTAGGTCTGTTGTACATAGGAGGAAACTACAACTTGTTAGAACATGTAATGAGTTACAAAATTATTCATTACTGCAGCGTTACTCCGTTGCAAAGTTCTCATGAGGTCGTATGCGTGCATAGCAGCTCTCTGCGAGTTTTTGCAGAAGTATGCATTTGGCAACAAGGATCGTGTGAAGATACGCATGCAAGAAAAAGTTTCAAGGTCCTTTAAAAGGTAATAGATGGGTTTTTTTCTGTTTTCAAACATATACCAAAATAATTTTCTCATCTTGTTAAAGAATAACTGATACTGCCTTGGTCAGTACAATACTGATCTCTTAAAACTTTTGCATTATAAGTGTCTGTGCACTTGTGGAAGTGCAAGCACACACACACTGCATGTGGTAAATGTACTGCAATATTTTCTGTCAAGATTCCCACCAGAAGAAAAGCGTTAGAGCTGGCATTGAATGGGAGGCTGGTCTGGATAACTTCCAGAGATTTCTTCCAGCCAGCATGTCTAAAATCAGTCTCTGGGTCGCTCTTCAGGAAGCGCTAAATACTGTCAGACTAGAATTGATTTAAGACTGTCTTAAGGTCAGAGGCAGAGAATTCTGTGGGCATTTTAAACCATTCAAGCACATTAACAAGCAACAGTTTACACACTAAGAATTCTTGTCTTTCCTAGGTATTTATTTAGCTAATGGGTCTCCACAATGGCATCCAAGTGGCACTGCTCAATCAAGTGCGTGGCTGTCTACATTTCTGAGACTTGCTTTAAAGTTATGTAAGGACTTTGGGCTAGGCCCTACTGCTTAGGTTTTCATGGTCCACGATTAGTGTCTCACAGCACTGTTATTTTGCAAATGAAAGAATCCTGCATTTGCACAAATACAGAATCTTTGGAAAGCAAACTTTGTAATGCTGTGACTAAGGATCGAGGCAAAGGAGGGTGAAGGAGAGAGAATTATATCTTCATTGTGTGACAATAAAGCTACTGAGGATAAAATTCAAGAAATTTGCTTGATTCAAATGGGAATAGTGAAGGACTAATTCATATATTTATTTTTTTTTTAATTATGGGTTGTGAGGCTGTTTTCATAGTTCAGTGAAGCTCTTATTTTGCAATTAAATAGCATCATTGTCAGTATAGTAATTCATTAATATCATCAAAGAGTGGGCTAAATTCTGTTGGCTCAAAACCTCTTAGAAGGATTTTAAGAGAACTAGTCTTGATTTCCTTTTTTTTGGTTTCACTTTGCTTCTAAGGAGTTTTATTTCTGGTTTTTATATAATGACTGGCTGACGACGTTTGAATATAGCATACATTCACTAGCAGTGGTATACGGTATAGCATGGCAGACAGAATGCACGCAAAGATACTGGTAGAAAATAACTACATGGATTTCATCACTTGACATCAAACTGTAATGAATCTAGCAAAAACTCCATTGTAGGTCTTAGTAGATTTTAGATACATCATAGCTTACATTCACGAGAATAGAAGAGGATTGCATAATAATGCTGTATGAGGAGGCTGTTTTATTAGAAGAATGAGAAATTTTAAAGTGAATATTTATTTGTGGGGGCTTGCAGTATTATTTTACTGTATAAAACTAGGGGATTTTTTTTTCAGAGCTAACTGACCGTGCTTATTTATACATTTTAATTATGTGCCCTTTCCTCTCCTTGCACATTGTGAAAATATAGTATTGCTAATTTAGGCTGAGAATTTTTTGCTGTATATAACTTGCCATACTTAATGTGGATGAACCAATGCAAAAGAAAGCTGTTGTAATTGCGTGTTCCTTTCCTGTTGAGATTTCAGTTTCAGAATTGTATGAAAGTCATAATCCCAAATGCTTAAAATCACACCTCTCACTTTGTGTACTGTTCCATCATGTAACTATAGAATGAAGATTCCATTTTCTTTTGATTAGACTCAGGTTTTTAAACTCTAATTGACTTTGGGGGATGTTTGTAGAGATAGTACATAATGCAAACCAAAAAAAAAGTGAAAAGATTTATTTTCTAATGGAAGTCTATATTACTGATATGTATGTGAATTTATACTTTTATATACAAACATGTAACTCAGATTGGTTGTTCTGGTACTGTCTGAATAGTGATTCAAAAGGGGAATGCATTTCTCTTGGTCCATCGAGGGAGTTTGCTGCTGCTCTTCATCAGTTCACACAAACTGCCAAAGCCAATGTCTGCCTTGCCCTCCATACATCTAATGCACTTTCTCTCTAAACTCTGGGGATTACACCAAGCTTTTATAACTGGCAGCATGGCATAGCAAAGGAGGAAGGCAAGGGGAGAAAAAAAGATATTAAAGCTTACTAGGACACTGGAACCATCACTCATCATCAGAGCTGTCCTTGGGAAATGGTGATCCTTCTAACAGCCCTTGGAAAGTCATACTTTGCCACTAAATGGAAAACAACAATTATGCTCTGACGGATGTTCAAGATTACGGTATTTCTTATTCTCGATTTTTACAGTTTCAAATAAATGTCTCCCTTGTTTCCTGCTGTCTTACTGCTCCCAAAGATTACATTGACACGAGTGAAGTCCTTATGAATGCTCACAGATTTGCGAGACTAACTATCTGTGTTATGTCTTTTTCTACTACCATGAGAAGTCAATATTTCATTTACATCTCTTTACTCTGAAACCACAATCTCCTTCATTCTCTCCATTTTCTGAATTTTGGAATCAGGGTGGAGTTTTCCAGCGTGCTTATTTACCTGTGAACAAACTCCTTTGTCTTATCATAATGGTTTTTCTTTTTAAAGTTTCAGTCATGCTTATAAGCCACAATTGATGCTTCTGCTCTTGTTTCATGACTTAAGTCCTTCTTGGAAAAAGTAACATATCTCGACGATACTTTCCTCATAGAGACCAATTACTAAAGATCCTTCTACACACCCACAGTTTCCTATTCTCTAGCCCATCCTATTCCTTTGACATTTCCCTGCCTAGAGTTTACTGACTGCTCAAGGAAAAAATTGTCAAGGTGTAGACATATGAATACCGTACGTTTAGTTTTCAGGTCCTGCATATATTTTTGAGGGACTAGACTAAAGTCATAGATGGGTATAGGCTGTGTGCTACAGTTATTTATTAATCCTTAGGTGCTTCCTTAGACTGGTTTTAAGAGCCTTAATGAGATCTCTAAATTCTGTATTGAATGCATGGGAAATGTTAGGAATCTCATCATGGCACCTGTAGCAGATACCCTACAGAATGGGAACGTAAGGGTGTAGGAAATTTAGAAGACAGGAGTGCCTGATTTACATGGAGATATGCATCTCCATAAGGAGTATGCGTATCTTCATAAAGATACACATATCTCCATAATGAATGCAGAGTCTTAAATCCGTTCTGGGTTGTAGAGGAAGAGCATGCTTTTAAAATTATATGTATCCGAAACAGAGGAGTTATAGGTTCAAACCTACTCTTTCCACCTCCACAGCGTTTATTGGTTCCTTACCAGAATGTCCCAGTCCTTGGTCCTGCATAGGATTTTCTAGCCTGTAGGTACCCTCCTGGCCTTAAGGATACACCATACATTTTGCATAAAAGAATTACAGATTCATTGGTGGACTAAGAGAACATGATCCTTTGGCCCTGAGGCTTAATGGTCACATGTGTCAGAAGGTGTCCCTGCCTCTCTTCAGGGACTATCCTGTACAGTGTGCAGGTGAAGAAGTTTTTCTTTGCTGATTGTTATGAAAAGTATTCAGTTGTGAAAAACTAAAACAACGTCATGGATGGAAGCCTTGGTGGTTCTCTTTTAATTAATTTGTTAAACTACGTAATTCCACAAACCAAAGAAACTGTGATACAACCAATGACTGTAAAAATGCATTTTTTTTTCCCCTCAAGGAGATCCCCTTTGTAGGTGTGATCTACAGAGCAATCCAGCTATCAGATTTTGCATCTTAAATATTCCATGGGTTCAGATGAATTGGCTGTAGCTGCAACGGTGGTAGCTTGCAATTACTCTGTTTGCATTTATAAAATCATAGTGTACTGAAAAACAATATACTTACACCATGTTTGAAGCTTTTTCTTGTTTTTTTTTTATTAGTATTTTTTAAAGGCCTCAGTTAACATCTCATTATAAACATTTAAACGAGGATCAAAAAAATATGTAATGACATAGAATTAGGGTCTCTGTGTGAGCAGGGTATGACTTTAAAATGTCAATGCTTATTCAGAATGAGTTTTGAGCACCATGCAGAACTGATTGCAGGACAGGAAAGACTGGTGGGACTTGCAGATCTGAAGTGTTGCAGTAATATGACAGGAAATAAGCACAAGTTAATATGAACTCTACCGATTTCTGTCAAGCAGGTGGTAATTTTTCTCTTTCAGTATTGTAACAACCTTTTGCAAGTCTAGATTTGATGGTGGTGATTTTCTTTTTATTCACTAGTTTTACATCAGTAAAACCAGGTTGGTTTCAATGGAATATCTCCCAATTTACATTAATGAAAGACAGAAGACTAATTTCTTACGCAAAATAAATTTCACACACTACTTTTCACTTTCCTGTTTTTGCTGTGTATTCCATGTGATATATTGTCTTTTTCAGTAATGTTTAAGACTTCTTGTTTTATCCTTACACGTGTATTTATCGATAGATGTCTCACTTGTTCAGAAGCACTGGGAAAATAGCTAGAAGATTTCTATTCCTAAAAGACCTTTCAGTTTCCCTTTCCCACAAATGATTAAAAACATAAGCAAGAATGAGTAAGAATAAAATGTTAAAAAAGATATGGTCTCTCAATATTTCCAACATGGAGCTGTTAGATCCACATCAGATCACGCTTCTTTATGAATAGCCAGTATAGTCTGTCTGCTGCCATGAGATCATGTATTGAGAATTTTTTAATACAGATTCTTTAAAAGTCTGTCTTGCTACACAGATTTCTATTTCTTCTTGCCTAGTAAACAGCATCCATTTTCTCCTTGTATTGCAGATCACTTTTGGTTACTTTATTGACTTCGTGCCTTTATCAGAATCAGCACAGCTTTTAATGTAACTAGTAAGCCTGTCATTAGGGACTTGATGGAAGCCTGCCTCAAATTGTAAATAAATTATACTTTATGTACGGCCATTATCGTCTTTCTCTAGGGGTTTCAATGGCTCCAAGCTTTTGTGGTATAGACCATATCCCTTTAGGCAAGATATCCCTTCAGGATATTTCCCTTCAGGCATGATATGCTGGTTGTAGTCATTACAATATTACTTTGATTATTCTCTAAATTACCCCTCATTACTGTACATTTTCTTTGCTTTTCTCATTACAGATGTAAACATTGTGTGTCTTGTGTTTTCAGTCATCCTTCCATTCAAGTCTTTAATATACAGCTTCTCTCAGTGTTTTTGCCTGGATTAAAAAAAAAAAAAAAAGCCATGTTTCTAGCTATGTATGTTAAGTTTAAAAATACAGGGAAATGGGAATATGGTTTGTTATTTAATTTAGTGTGCCTAAATAACTAATTAGCCAAAATAGCTTATTAAAAGGCATCTTTATGGCTCTGTTGGGAAGTATTATGAATGAGGCCTTGCTCTATATCTTGATTGTCAACTGACCTGGGCCCTGTCAAAGCTATAATAAGAGGAATGAATTCCAGAGGTGAAGGGCTTTTGCTGAGAATTTCCTGTCAACATCCCCTGACATTTTTGTTTAGAGACTCAAGTGTTCCAGCTGACCTCAGCTGTCGTGGTGGAACATAAGGGGAGAAGTAGGTTACTTAATTGCAGTCATTCAAAACCTTGCCGATGCTTAACAAGTTCTCTGTTATGATTCCCATTGGGTTATGTGATTTCATGGACATGAATGCTATTGTCTGTTACATCACGTCCTATGGGACCATATGAGGATTTATTATGGAGAGTAAAATTTGTATGACAGCATCTTAAGCTGACATATTCATAAAGTTCTTACGACCTTAATGACTTCATTTTTAGTTCTATTTAATGCAAGAGTTATGCCCCTAGTATACACATGTAACAGATACAATACATTTCTGTCAGTACCAGTCTGTAATTTCTCCACTGTTTTTAACAGAATTGAAGATTCACAGAAATTTGAGTCTCCATTTAAAAAGCTCTTCTTTCTTCAGTGCCTATAACAGTCCAAAGACCATTTATGACTGTCAAGTGTTGTTCTTGTCATCACTTTTCATAAGCCCATAGGTTAATCTTCATTTCCAGCAATCTTTTCACTCACTGTCCGCATATAGCTTATATTCTGTTTCCACAGAAGACATTACCCTTGCATTTGAATCCAAAGAACACATGAAAACAGGTTCTCTGGTAAATTTCCTCTTCCTTTGGAGGACTTCAGGTTTTATAAAATTCACTGGAACTACCATTTTTCTGTGAAACAAATTAATAAAATAGTTGCTCCAGTACATTTATTCCCCCCCGCAAAGCTTGATAGTGTTGAAATTTCTCAGGAGCATTAGCCATACTTTAAGAAAGAAACCTGGCACCGTTTGGAATTTCAACATTATCGTTGTAATGATGACTGACTCCCACCTTGGATGTCAGACCACGCAGCTCATAACATTTTAATAATAACAGCTATTTATTGAGATATATCTTTCCTTATCGTTGCATGGAAAGTAAGTAAGCAGCAGTGGTGGTCATGAAAACTGAGTCCCAGTTAATCCATGAGATAGTACCACAATTCTCCTTGAACCATTTCAGTAGCTGGTAGAGTTTCTGCTCTAAGCAAAGCTAGAAGCTGTGAAGGATGATAATATACTTTGATCATCAACAGAGATTTCTATATGTCATCCCTTTATTTTTTGTTTATTAGTTTATATTACCTTTATGTGGCTACATCCAGGATGTTGACAGGCTAAATTATGTCATCCTAAGAATGTCGGAATTGATCAGGTATGACTTTTCCACCCTCTTTCAGTGAAGCAACAAATCTTTCCTTTTGAACCTTAAGGTATATTCTGCCAGGACAAAGGAAATGCTTGCTTTAGTCCTCATGATTCTTAAAGAACAATTTTTTGAGGTGTTTGAAGTGGCTACATGTAACATCTTACTACCTTTTATTAGACACTGTCTAGTTAGTATATCATTTAGGTCGAATATCAAGTTGAAGCGAGCCTTCAGTCTCTGTTTGCCTGGTGCTGTCACTACCAACTTGAGGAAATTTTATTTGCCACATGGACACACACTTGACAAGAAAATAAGGTCACTTACCATAAAGTGGTTCTTTGAGATGTTGCAGTACCTACAGCTCTTCAGTTCTGCCCACACTGTGCAGAAGCAAGGAGCTCTGAATTGAGACAGAACTGTGAAAAAGTAAAGAATAATAAAGTAAAGGCTCTTGATGCCTTCCTGTGGAACCTAATATCTTTAAGCAAATGTATAGTTCTGAAGAACACTATTAGTTTTAAAAACAGCATTTCTCCCAGTCAGGCCTTTTGTTCTCTTTGAGTCACAATTTTTGTGGAATTTGCAAGTACATTTGTGAGGTTTGTCAAATTTAATTTATGGGGCCAAAAAATTCAAATGTTACACTTGGGGGATTTTTTGCTAAGACTATTTAAATGTCCAAAGTTAGTTCAGGCTTTTAAAGAAAGCATATGCTAATATCCTCAAATCCTGCCTTCAAAATTAAGCACTTTCGCTTTACGCTGAACAACTAATTCTAGATTTAGACAACAGAGGTCTGCAGTTTTAGTATCCATGAGCTTTGTTTTTTGTAAAAGAGGATGTCACCCTTAAAGTGTCGGTTGTGGCTTTGGAGGAATTATGTACTACAGATTTTTTTATTATTATTTTTAAATAGCAGCACTGCTTGAAAAATAACTTTTAAATAGGCATATGTAAAGCATCATGCCAAAAGACATGTTCACAAGATTCTTCTCCAATAGGCATTCTTGAAAACTTCCTTTGTTTTTTAGTTTCTGTTAGATCTACAATGGGATAGTTCAGTAGTAATTGCAACCTTTATTTATACACAAATGTCAGGAAAGGTATATTTCTTTTCTCAATATTCTTCTAGTTGGTGAGGGCACCGTCTGAATTAAAATTAAAATATTGTCTCCTGATAGAGACAGTAATTGTCATCACTGATGATTATGAACTACCCAGAAAAGTTCCTGCTTAACAGTCAGGAAATGACTCAATTTTGATGTTATCTGTGCTTGTTAGAAACCTGAAAGAAATACCTCTTCTTTTTTGTCTTTCAAGATCTGTGTTGTATCACGAATACAAGTTTCTGTCTTCTTGGAGCTAATGGTTAATGGGAAAATATCACTTAATCACAAATCAGCTTTTTTTTTCACAGTTGTTGGAATTTTAGTTTGTTTGCCTTTTTATCCCCCCCACCCCGTCCTTAGAATGGTCTGCCATCATGTCAGCTTTAATTTGCATGCAGAAATAGATCATTTTACCTCATTATTTTTTTGGCTAACTTGAAGTGGAGTTTCAATCATCATATAAAATGAGAGCGCTCTTAGTCACGTTTCGGAATTAATATATAAAATCCTGTCTTTCCCCAATGTTCTTTCTCATGCGTGCATGTACTGTCAGATTAGAAAGTAATTCAAGATTAGTGAAACATGGTCAGGTTGATTAACAACCAACAATTAAATCATTCCCCAGTGAAAGACCTTAATACTTTTTAATTCTTGCTATTGGGTTGTATAGATCTAGTACCTATTACACAGGCTGCCACCAGGGACAAAGGCAATACTGTTAGATGTACTTTGTCAAACTCCAGCAGAGCATGCTGGAACACCATGGACAGTATATCTGTAAATGTCTGTGATTCTATCCACAGAATTTACATTTATGTAAAATATATCAAAATAATAATAATTACGATTATTTATATCAATAGAAATTTCGTGCTACAATGGTAAATTTGTACTCAAATAACAAATTTTTACTTTGCCTGAGATCAAATGGCACGGGTTTACTGATGTATGTGCTTTAGCCAATTATGTAAAATAATGAGCACCGATGTGAACCTTTTGTGTAACACAAACTAATCACGGTAAAGTGCAATTCTGAACTGATGTAGAGAAAGACACATGATAAAACCTAATGCTGAAAGAATTAAAGTAAGCACTGCACATATGACTACATATGATGCACCACTAATAAATTGCTTAGAGCACAGCATGAGAACTTCATGAGGAAGTCTAAGATTCTGTATATTTCCTCTCTAAGGCTTGCTCTCACTGCAAATGTTACTGGGAATTCACTCTTAAAATGTTGTCTTTTCCTATTTGAGGTTGTGTGAGTGAGCAACCATTTAAGATTTTCACTGCTTGTTGAATAAAACCTGAATCAAGTGCTGAAAAATTTAAATGTATTCTGTATTTTCTAACTTTTGCAGTTGCAGTTCAAAGCCTGCTAGATTTGAGACATAGCAATAAAAGTCTTCTGTCACATGCAGCATGGCCAGCATTGTGGCAGCACTGCAAACTTTCCTGTCTGATCTGTCAACCTCTGGAGGGCATGATGCTCAGCAGCTGATAAAGTGCTCTATGCTGAAACCAAAATTATGGGTTCTAATGAACCTCAGAAATGCTGCTGTCTTTGAAATGTGACTCCCTGTACAGCGAGAAGTGGGCTGTTTTCACAATATTGAACAGCCACTGGATGATAATGACCTTCAATAGCTACAGCTTGGGGCTAGATTTGAGTTTGATACTAAGAGGTGAAAAGCTTTCAAACTCAGTACCAGTCCCTTGAGCTATTTAGTCCTTCCAATGACTTATTTCTTGGTAAACATAAATCCCCTTTGTCCTCATCATGCTTGTTACTCTGCAGCAGGTTTTGTGCAGGCTTTGTATCATATCTTTATGGTAGATTTTCTGTAGATTTGAACCCTATTCTATTCACATTCACATAATCTGAAAAAAAAAAATAGTGCTCTTGGAATGAGTATTTGTTTCAAAGCCCACCAATGTCAATTAACTCTGGCTTTGCTAGGCTTTGAGGCTTCAGTGAAAACACTTTGGGCAGCTACATATTTCTTCGTCCTTTTCCTCAGTGCAATCCACAGCTCAAGCTCAGTGCTGTGGTGCATATTTCTCAGAAATCTAACTGGTTAAAGTCAGTTCAACTCTGTTGCTAATGTTATGGGTAAAATTATATCTTTGAAGCATTATGTTCGTGAGTGGAATAAAGAAGGATAATCTCTTAGTTTTACTAGCAGCTCAGATTTTCTCTTTAACATAGATAAAACATTCTGCTTGGGATTCTTCTCTTTTCCTCGTAACTTCTGTCTTCCTCTTGATTGAGTAGGTCAGTAATGTAAACTGATAAACTGCTGGGAAACATGATGCGAACATGAAGACTTTCATCAAGCTCATCAGTTTAGAATGGCCTCAGGTGAAAAGCATGTATACCTACATGCTTATACATTTGCTTTATATTGATTATTTGTTAGAGATTTTCATTATAGCTATAAAGTAATAAGGTACATACTGTGCCCATGTATTTTGGGGAACATACCATGACACTATGTATTCACACTAAAAGCTGCAGTCCTAAAGCATCTTTAAAGTAATGTTCATATTGAATATATCCTTTCCTTACCTGGAGCAGCACCCACACATGTAGGCTGGCAAGTATAGAATAGTTTTTTCCTTTGAACTTTTCCTTCACTTTTTTTTTTTTTTTAAACCGTTGGCTGATTGTTACTGTATTTAGACCATACTTTGCCTCTGCGCATTTACTCACTTAAAATAGTGTCCTCTTACAAATAGATTAATTCAGATCCATTCAAACATAGCTTGGCTTGTTATACATATTTACATTGTATTTGGTTGTAAAGACCCTAGTAGATTGCAAGCATTATCAAACTAAGAATATAAGCCATAAAACCTTGAGTGCCTTTGCTGTTGTACTTTAATTCTGTTAATCGCCCTAGGTAAAGATTAGCTGCTGTTGTCAATTTAATTCAGCTTCAAACAAAGCAACAAGGTCACTTTTTTTTTTTTTTTTTTAAGCAAACAGGATTGAGTTGTCATGTAGTTCTAATAGGCAGCACAGGGAATCATTAGTCCACCTCAGCTCCCTGACTGATGGGCATTTCACTTCAGTCATCTGACTGAGCACTAGTGGCCCGGTACTATTGACACCGTGTCAGAGCTGAGAGAAGATGCCTTAATCGGCTCAGACACTCTCTGCATTGATTTGACAAGTTGCTGTAATGACCTTCTTGTTTTTCTGAAGGATTACTGTTTACCCAGGGAGGTGCTGCTGAGCGCATGTGCTGCATTGTCATGGAAACTATTATTGTTGCATCTTGATCCCATTAATGCTGTGGTGTGTGACACTGATATGAGACACTGAATATTTCAATGAAATACATTCCATCTCAATAATGCTAATCACTGACCATTCATTAGGCTCACAAAATTTGCAGCTAGTTCTGCATAGCTTTGCCAACAGGAATTTGCTGCTTACGGCACTTTCCTGCCTTGTTTGGGTATTTTGTGAGGCAGGGGTATCTTCTTTGAAGAAAGAAAGTGCCACTGTTTACTTTGTTTGTTTGTTTTCTTTTCTAGTTTTTGTTCTTTGACTTCGGTAGCTTGCCAGTAATTTAGGGTGCTTCTGGTTGAGGAAAGAAATAAGAAAATCAAGATGGGAAGAAAAAAACCCTCATACTTGAGACATGTAGATCCATCAAGGAAAAACAGTATTTTGGGGAGGAGAGGGTTAGGTGTTGTATGGAAGTTTTTCTGGATCATGCTGAAAGTGTAGCAGCCTATAACTAATATTTTTTCTGTATTTCTTTGTAGCTTTAAGATAATGGCAAGTGGAAGACTTATCTCACACCTTACAACTATAAATTCTCCCTTGTTCAGTGCAAGCATATTTTTCTCAGCCGTTTCCTTCGTGCATTTGGTATGTGGATACATGATCTTTACTGTCTCTAGAAATTAGCTTCTTAGTACACCACATTTGGGAACAGACTGAAACAAGCATGGCTCCACCCATGATTTAGGTAAAAAAGCTTGAAAAAAAGCCACTGATATGAAGCAAATAATTCTAACAGGTTACTCTGTAAGACATGATAGCTGATTTCTTGGAAAAGGCAGTATAGCAGGCTGTCTTGCAGGCTAGATCTAATGATTAAGTTGGAACAGAAGTGGTTGTTCTGACAAATTTGAGCAATTTCCTGTACATCGATTTTTGATGAGAAGAAAAGAAAATCCCCAAAGTTTTTTTATGTGAAGAATCATCTTTCATACATGGCTTAGTAATTGGGAAATATTGTTTGAAAACATGTCGATAGAAGATGAGCTCTTAGCTAGTGGCCATGAGTTGCGAATGAAAGAATGATGCTATAGAAGTAGCACTTTAGGAAAAGGGTTTTTATTTGAAAATTAAGAATTATTTCAGTTTTATTCTTCACTCTTCATCTTACAACTTGCAAGGTTACCCAGGCTTGGGACCTGTTATATCTTAAGACATCTGACCGAATGAGATGTTGAAATCAGTGTCTAGCTGCAGTAACACCTACCATTTCTCTCCACTCAATCCAATAAACAATCACCCACTCATCAGCTAATAGTTTAGGTTATTGACAGATGTTTCTTATTGACTTCCTTGTTTAACCTAATGAATAATAAAATGCCTTTCACAATATTTGAGAAAGTACTGAGTAGTATTTCCCCCACCGTGCAATCAGTTTTCATCTCATCACACAATCATTACTATCTCTCCTTTGATTCTAAGTTTTCTCGGAAAGATATTGTCACAGTTTTTTACCAGTTTATTGCACGGTACAGTGTACTGAATGTTCTTCATGGCATTCTCCTTTGAGAAAGATGTGCAAAAATCATAGTTTTGGAAAGATTTATTTCTCTGAACACAAGCTAGGAAGGTTTTCCAGTAACATCATTTGGAACCAAAATTACAAACATCTAAGGTTTTTCCCATTGATTAATTATTTCAAATCATGTACTAAGGTCAAAGATGGTTATGCTTATATTTCCCTTTCTATGGAGAGGAATAAATCCTTCACGAGTATAGAATGTCCCAAAATCTTTTGAGAAGAGCTATTCTTGATAGACAGAAAATGTGTTCCTGTATTCACATTCATAGATATTTCTTGGTGGCCTCTGGGATCCTTCTTAATGTGCAAAATGTTCTCTTCACATTAAGAAAATTCTTTGGTTTAGGGTCTGCTCTTTACTTAAGCCAATCTAAGTTTATAAAATGAGTTCTGGCTTAGAAATAATTTGTCAGGTTCAGAGTCTGAGCTTTTGTTTGCTTGGAACTTCCTAGTCCTCCATTGCGACAATGAACATTCTGGATAGCAGTAGTTTAGAGTTACTTAGCAAATGCATCTTGCAGTCAGTAAGCTCTGGAACTAGTCAGGTCTGAGACTGTAAGGAAGTACTGTCTTCATTGCTTGGCTATCAAAGGTGCAGAAGTGTGCTTGGTTCCATTGCACAGAAGAAATTATCTGACTGGGATATAAAAATGGTTCCGTTATCTTCTGCATTCAGCCCAATACACAGCCAGTTGCTTGTTACATAAAACAGAAAATAGAATCCAGGAATTCTTTCTTCCCTAATCCAAAAAAACTTGCTATTATCTTATGCCACACATGCTTACATTCTTAGTAAAAATACAGCCTTATGTTGTCAACATTAAATAATCAGGCATAAATAAATATAATTAGTAGTAGTCCATATTTTAAAATTCTTTAGGGGTTAAATGAATATAGTTAGTAGTATTCAGTATTTTAAAATTCTTTAGGGGTTACTCTTATGCATTTATGTATGCATTTATGTGTGAGATATATACATATTTCATGTACTAAATAAAAACTGTTTCTATACAGTGAAGCCAGACAGAAAAACACAAGAATATGTACTATGCTGAAGCAGATTATGTGGAGTTCAATTAAATAAATATTGAAATTACAGACTCCAGAAAAGATTCACCGTAAAACTGCTAGTAGACAGTATGTTGCTCGCTGTATCCATATTGTGTTACCTGCAATTCAAATTAAAACCTCAGTGAATGTGGGATTATTATATCACTCTAAATTGAAGCATATTTCAAAGCGATAGCTCACCAAATTTGAAGAATACCTATATGGCATCAGAATGTTGATTTAGCCAAGAAAGATACTGCATGCAGCTATAATAGCACTTAATGACATTGAAATAAGCAGTGTCATCAGCTGCTTTTTTTTTTTTTTTTCCCCCAAGACATAATCTTTTAGCCCTTTTGGCTACAGCAGAATATTTAGGCTTAAATTTTTTTGCTTGCTTATCTAGTAAAATTTGCCTTGGTCTTGTTCAAGACCTGAAGTGGATGTTTTTACATTTGGAAGAAGCTTTTACTGAATGCTAATTTTGTGAGACTTCAAAAGTAAAGGCATTTTTGAGGCCTTTTCTATCTGTCAAGATTAAGCAGCCTGCCCCTAACACTAACTTGTTGTTTAACCACTCAATGTGTTTGTGTTTAGTTTTAATAAAGATGCAAGATCTAGCGGACATTTCTCAATCTTTTTGATGCAGTCTTTTCAGAATTACTATTCACCTGCTAAGCATTTGATATCCTCTTAAAAGACTCCTCCCTAATCAAATCAAGTTCTTGGGTTTTACATGCCAAAAGTGAAAGCTGCTGGTGACTTATGCAAAATAGTTATATTTGGAGATTAATTTAAAAATCCAGATTGAAAATCAATAAAACTGTGTTCTATATCTTTAAACCATGCCTCAACCTTTTCCTGCTGGGCTTAAATGGTGATTCTTGTTAGAGCTTGATATGCAGAGGGGCAAGGAAAGGGGGTATCTTTCCCATTTAAAGCAGCCAGTAGAGTTGTATAACAGGCTGGCCCGGGGACTACTTTGAGGTGGCATGGTTCTGCTCTAGTATATTAAAGGACTTTGTCATAATCTAAACCGAGTTTAACCAACTAATGAGTAAGTTCTCTTGCTTTACTCATTGAGCTGCTTCTTCGAGAGTTGGTTCCTACATTTGACTAGAATACGTGGATTTGGAAGCACCAGATTTCTGCTGCAATTTTAAACCCAGTAGTTATATGACTAGTGTTGGGTGGAAAGACTAGGTTGTGACAGCTAAGCGCTAATCTTTTAGAACTCCATACCTCATAAATTATCTCCAAAAGCTAACAACTGAAACTTCAGAATGGATCTGCTGAGAGGCAAGGTCTGGGAAAAGAGCAAGACAAAGTTGTCCATTAAGCTTTCTTATTCTATTGTGGTAATTCTGCCCTTCATACAATCTTGCTGTTATTACAGCTTTAAATACTACAGTTTAAAATAATATAAAAAAAGCACTAGTGAAGTATTTGATATTAGGTACAAAGCATGAACTTTAAGGCTAGGCTGACAAAAAAGATAACTTGACACTACACACAAAGTAAGACAAACTGCAAGTAGACCAGCTGCTGCCTTGCATCTGAATGAGTCTGGAAGATCAGAAGATGATTCTTCCTACAACCAAGCTGTGAACTTGTCTCCACTGAGCATGAATTGCAAATCTTTTTTTTTTTTTTCCTCCCCCAAAAAAGAGTTTGTGTGTTATAAAAAAAGTGAGATTTTTTTGAGGCATGAGTCAGTTCTGTTGATTGTGTGTTTCACTTGCCATGTCTCAGCTGTTGTAAAGGTCTGCTCTACCTTAGAATAATCTTAGAAGACTGTTGTTATGCCATGTATTCATGGGGCTGTTCCATCTCCCCTGGTGCCTTTTTACAGCATGATCAGCCATAAGAATGCCATTTTTTGTGCCACTATAAAACTGGTGATAATGGAAACCAGACCACTAGATACTAAGATGTTTCTGTTTGTGATGAGATATCTTAGACTATATCTGCAGTCAGACTGTTAGAGTCTAGGTTTATACAATTAAAATCAGACTGACAAAGAACTTGTAAATGTACAATGATGAATATATTTTTACTGGCATGGCAGTGGGCTACTTACTGTCATTTCAGTGGCCATCTGAGATGATTATTTTTGTAATTTCACAGGGACAGAATATTCAACATGAAGCCAGAGAAGAGGCAATAGTGATTTTCCAAAATAAATCCTTCTTGCAGTATTTGCATTAACTGCGATGACGACTTCCAATTTTAACAACTGCTTGTTGCTGGCCAACCACTGTAGCAATTTTTTTCAGGTGAGAATTTAAAGCCACTAGATTTCCCCTTTCTCATGATGAGAATAAACTTGCTTGCTGAAACCAGTACCTCCACATTTTCAATTAGAAGTTTCAATTGCCAGTCTGGTAGCACTAAAGGATTGCTTATACCAAGATTAAAATTTTTAGCAATATTTCACAATATATGAGATATAAAGATCATTCCAGCTTCTGTTGCGCACAAAGTATCTAATTTAATTGGTTATGAATTTTCTTTTATGATGTTTCCTCTTGTTTCTCATAGCAGGATACCGGATAGTCTCAAATAGAAATTTGATCAGTTTTCATTTTGCTGTTTGCAATCAAGTATCCTGTAGCTATCCAACTTTTCCAAGTTGAATAACTACGAATTTTGCCAGTTTTCAATAGATGTATGTTCCATCATGCTTCTCAAAAGCTCTATTTCCCTTTTGTGCATCTTTTCAATTCCACTCTATTGTACTTCTGATGAGGCAAAACCATACAATACTTCATATGAGGGCATCCTATTGTGCAGCACAAAGAAGCCTCAGCTCTTCCAAATAATTTGTTTAGGCTTTTATTATTATTATTCTATATTAATTGCACTTCATTTAGTAGTCACAGAAAATAAAAATTTCCCAAAGACATTTCAGTTGAAGGCAATTCGGAAAGTATAAATCTGTTAGCAGTTAGGTGGAGCTCCTGGAGAGTAAGAATACAAGCAATTATTCCTCTGAATATTTCATTGAAAATATAACTTTTCTGGCACACTTAAAACATTTGTTTAACTAAGGGGAGTTGGACAGTGAATTTAGGTTTTTTTGTTTAGTTGATTGGTTTTTTTTAAGGAGAGGATATACATAAATTATTGTTTGTGGCTCTACCAGATCTGCCATAATTAACATTGCAGTGGGAAATCACTTTAGGCAGCCATAGGGAGCAGACCTAAGTCTCCCTGAGTCTTTTGGCAGCATACACTATCATTGCATAGCAATCCATAGCAATAAAAGAATTTTTACTTTACAGAGCATTATTTTTGCCTCTTTGTTTAAAATGATGCTCTTTTTTGTCCCCCAAGTATTTTTGATTCCTTTGTACACTTGATATATTCCCTTAATTGTGTTTTCCCCTTATGGAAAGGGACAGCACAAGCTGTATTTAATTGCAAAAGCTTACCCAAAACTTTGCATCCAGCATCTGGACTGTAGTTCAGCTCATACCTTTATGATACTGCTCCTCAAAGTACTTTTCATATATCATTAGGGTGAATACACTCTTGTTCCTTTTTCATCAGGACACATCATGCACTCTTAAGTCTTTTCCTGCATTCGGTTATTTAAACGTAAGCTATGACCATGCCAGCAGGTGTCCAGAACGTAAACACGAGCGCACTCATGAAACAGCAGTTGTGCTGTGGTAGTTACCAGCATACACGGTAGGTGTGGCATAGCCAGGGCCCTGGGTGTGATGGGGGCATGTGACAATGCATTTGAGGGTTAGCAGAATGTACGCAGCTGTGGATGTGGCTACACAGTAGGGAAGCACATGTGCTTCCTCACCTTAAGGTAACTCTTTTATATATGCTACCTTTGCTTCTTCATGCAGGAAGCCTGAAAGTATTCTTGGCAAATTAACCTTTCAGGTTGCCAAGGGTCTGCTGTTGCTCCTTTTGAAACCAAAAAGTTGGTATAATTATTGTGGCAGCATTTCTGGCTTGTGAACAACTAATAAGCACATCAAACTCAAGATCAAGTTTGGATTGTTTCAATCCATAGTTTTGTTACTATCTTTGCTTGCATGCTTTTGAGAAATTGCAAAATTTTTCATGTTTTGTTATTCCATTCTTTTGCAAGATTCCTTCTAAGGTTTTTAAGTGATGTTCTATATGCAGTGAGGATTTTGGGTGGATTTCTTCCTTTAGTAATATGTCTAAATAATACTATTTTATTTATTAATTTAAATGTCTCATTACTACTTTGATCTGTTTCCTTTGCAACTTTTCCTTTTTTTTTTTCTTGTTGCTGTGTTTGCTATTGAATTGCCTCTTCTTTATAAGTTAGTAGAGCTTTGAGCAGAGTATGGTGTTTTCTGCTCTTTCTTTCAAAGTCTCATTTTGAGAATATTTTCAATGCCTTTTAATCTTCTAAATGTCTTAAGATAAAACTTCCTTAGATTAACTACTTGTAGTTTTACTAACACATTTTGGCAACACTTTGAATTTTTTTGTGGTGAGAGAATATGTTTGGTGGCTTTTCTTTGGCTATGTCTATGTACCACACAATCTAGAGAACAGTAATTTTCTAATCATTTTGTGGTAGGCCTTTCACATTTGCTGTTGGGATGTGGCAGCCTTTAAAATTTTTCTGTGTATTCTACCACAGAGCAGAGTACACCTATCAGCAAGGAAAGGAAAAGAGCCTTTGCTGATACTGCGGCTTGCAGTTCGTCACATTGTGTCACGGAAAATGTTATTTATTGATTGTGCTGACAGTGGCAGTAAATAGAGCTAAGTCTGTTTTACATCACTGATGAGCGTGTGTATCTCATAGCTCTTGATGCACACTCTGACTTCAAATCACTTCTCCTTATCCCCTCCCCCCATTTAAACTGAACACAGGTTTTTCTATTTCATTATATGAACATGAATTAACACAGAGAGGAAATACAAGAAGTCATTTTTATTGCATATTTTTTCGACATGCAAGTCTTCTTTGACTTCTTAGTAAAAATTAACAACTACAAATTCCATTTCATCTGTGAACCCTGTTATAGGTTGCATTATTCACTCAATTGACTGCAACAGTTAAGACGATTACCATCTGTGATCTAAATATATGTTTATATTGGAATGCAGAAAGTATTTCATTATTAATGCCTCCTTATAAATCCAGCACTCATTTAGATGACAATCAGTTCACTTTATGACAACCAGAGTGTGTTCCAGTTCTTGCTTGTGTTTGATCATTGTGTGCAAGTTGCAGACTCATTTAAAATGTCTTTGACTAAGGCATACAGGTTTGCGTTAATCTTGCATTTTCCTAGGTAAATCCCGTGTCTGCAATAGATGTAAAATCATACACTAACATATTCATGGCAAGTTTGTGGAAAGGACCATGAAATATTGTATTTTAATCAAGAGGAAAAAAATAATTTACTTTGCAGTAGTTGGAGTAACAGTTCATGAATGTCATTTCTCAAAGCTGTGGAGAACCCATTGTCATTTATTTAAACAAATATTCAGTTAAGCAGAATTCTTGGAGGTTTTTTGATATGTAAGGACCATCAAGTGGCCTCTAGTCTCAATCTCGTTTCATCTTTCTTTTCAATCAATTTAAAAATGCATATTTGTAAAAGCTAGATGGATTTTATACCACTATGTTTTCAGTTTCTGGGTGTCTGCCACGCTAATACATTGATTTGTTTAAAAAAAGTTAAGTAGAGTTAGTATGATTTACAGGACATTTCCTGGTCCCTTTTTCTGATGCCTTTGCATTATTGTAGAAAACTAAAGAAACTGGGAAACCGCATATTTCTCATAGTGGTTGGAAGTCTCTCCAACTGGCAAGAGGTTGAGCCAGTGGTGTTATGATGCATTACCAACATCTCTGAAGCTCCCAGTGGTCAAAAGTGACGCAGGAAGAAAGAAGGTGCACTGATGGGATCATCATGCTCATGACTGAGTATCCCTTTTGGCGCGCAAACATCTAATAAATGTAAGGTGAGTCCTCGGTGGTCCTAGGCTGTACTGGAGCTTGATATTACACTTTCATTACTTTCAGAAGTTTGTTTCTGCTGTAAGTAATGAATCCATTCTTCATCATTCATCCCAAAAAGATTTGCCAGTTCTTTCTTTATTACAACTCCTGTAATTTCTCATGTTTAGAAAGATGCTGTAACTTGTGTGTTCTGTAGTGAGAAAACCCGCTGCCCTTTCCCCTCTAATGAATGCCAGAATTATCACAAAGCTACGCCCCATGAATAATTTATATAGACCAATTAAATGAAGCTGCTGTATTAGTTCTCATGGGACATATCTGGTGAAAACATCAATCTTGTAGGCAATGGCACTATGTTTTGACACCTGAAGCTAACCTCATGTAGCTACTTGTAACATTTTGAATTCTATGAATTTATACCTTTTGTTTTCATGCAAACATAATTATTGTAATTCTAAATTATGAGTGCCTGAATTTATTTCTTTGCATTCTCTGAGGCTGTAAAATAACTTACACTGCCAAATTTCAATGAAGTGTAGTGGGCCTGACTAATGTTGGATTTACTTAGGAGGTAGAAGTAAAAGTGTCCAACTGAAAGTTTCTGACTGTGAAAACACATAGTGATTTGATATCTCCATTTTAATAAAAGTAATGTATTGAAAACAATAGGCTCTTAAAAGTTTTCCTAAAGTTGCTGCAATCATGGTGGGTGGGGAAATCTATTCCTGTGTGAACGTGACTCCATTGCTGGTTGCAAAACACTGGAGATGTGTAAAGCTGCATCAGCTATATAACTGAAAGAGCAAAGTGAGCAGAAGTGCTGAGACACCCAGTTCACTGCAGCCTTGCCAGCTCTGCTCCAAAAACGGTACAGAACGAAATCCCTGCTGGCATAGGTCTTCCAGTCCTGAGCAGGTAAGTCTGTTCAGCATAGCCTTACTTAACTGTTCAGATCTCTAAGCTGCTAGGAACCTATAACTATGCTCTTCATGAGTTTAAAACTGATAATCCACAAAATCAATTTGTTCTCTCAAAAAGACGTCTTGAGATGAAAAGCTGAAATTCAGCTTGCTTAGAGTTATTAAACCACATATGGTGTTTTTTAGAACATCCATTGGACAGAATAGTCCAGGATGGGATTTTCAAAAATGCTTAAGGCATTTAGGAGCATAACTGACACTACAAGTCTATGGGATTTACGCTCCTACATGCCTCTGGCACTTGATTAAAAAAATACAATTTCAGCAGATAGTACTCTGGACTGTTACTGGGACTTAAATTCTGTTGATTCAGCTATGACCTGCTGTTCTGGACCTGCTGTTTCAGTGCTGTCTGCGTCTCTCATCCGATATTGGCCTATTTAGGCAGGCATTTTCAATGATCTCTGGAGGTAAATAATGCAATGGAATGCCGGTATCTCCCTGGGTCTTTCTTTTGAAGAGATCGGCTTTGGGTTGCATGGTTTCATAAACTGAAGACTATGTCTTAGTCTTTTATTAAAATGGAGATATCAAATCACTATGTGTTTTCACAGTCAGAAACTTTCAGTTTCTGATGGTTTATGATGAATGTGACTTGGACCTCGGTTTTGTTTGTGGAATCTGAATAAAGCTACAATTCAAACAACAATATTGCCTTTCTTCATGAGATTAAGATGCTTTGATTTCTCTGTGAATGTGAAGACTTTTATTTTCCTTTATGGAATAATTTTAATTGCAGCTAACAATGTTTTTTATCCTATCATTTTTTGTACTTTGTGTGCCATTACCATACTAATAGTCACACAGAGGAATAAATCTCATTTGAGCATTAATGCAATAGTAAACATATAATGGCATATAGAGTATTTCACCTATAGGTCACTACCTTGAATTTGGCTCCGAGATTATTGACAGAACCTAATTATGATCTAACAGTCCTGTGTTGGCCTATGTGAAAACTGGTGATTCCAGCTTACGTTGGCTTGTTGCAAAAAACCACCACCTTCCTGTGCTGCTCTGAGAATACACTTAATCTTGAAGTAGAGATATATTAAGACACTTCTTTACATGTTTCCTTCACCGGCATTCACTTGTCTTTGCCTGTGCATTTTAAATGCCAAAGCCTTGAGTGGAAAGGTTCTCTCCCTCTGCCATGTTTGCACAGCATCTAGTGCAATAGCCGCTATTCCTATCTAATTTCTTCAATAATCTGAGAAGATGAAAATGGGTCTTTGATTTGCAGGCGTATTGTTCAAACTAACAAATAAATACGTTGAGGCATTGTTTCTGTCACTGCATAGCAATTTTAGCAGTCAGCAGACGATCAACATGCGTGTGACGTAATATACCTGTCATGTTAATTTTAGAAGAACTATCCAGGGACTACAGCTTGTCACCTGTTTTAGAACATTAACTGAGAACTCCTTTGTGGAATAATTAACTGAATGTAACCCAAATATTGGCTGAGAAACTAAAAAATGGAGGGAAAAAGAAAAAAACAAAAAAGCCAACACACCAAAAGCAAACTTTGTCGATTTGTATACTTCCCTAATGGAAGTCTGTCATAGGAAACTGTTCAATCCAGCTGTGACCCACATATGTTACATGCCTTTATCCAGGTCTTCCATGAAACAGGGAAAATATTTGTGCATAATTTCAGCATATTAAAACAATAAGTAGGTTTTCTTTCTTCTCACAATAGCAAGAGATGTCATTACTTCACACAAATCTTAAGCATCCAGAAATCATCTGAAGCCCTGCTACACCTGATGTTTGGGGCTTAGCTATGTCTTGCACTTAAAAGCAGAAGAGCTCCATATGCAAAGGTTTTGCAAGTGGCTCAGGACTCTAGCTTATTTTTCTTCTTCACAGCACTCAGCTTTAAATTAAAAGCAGTTCTGTAAACACTAGCATTAAGAGAAGATTAAATATTTGAGCCTACTTGTTAATTGCAACTTTTGATTAAGCTTTTCCTTGAGGTTGGCACCTACATGATCAATTTTGTTTACATCTGGAGAAATTTAAAAGGGATATGAGCCAGTAACATCAATGACATTATTAGGAGAAGCTTGCTGGAACTGAGCATCAGGAAAGGGGAATTCTGGAATGTCTCTTTTTGTAGATACTTTCTTAAACAAAAGAGGCAAAGCAAACTAATCTCTCAACATTTAGATGAGTCACAGCGACACTGTCATCCTTTCAAGAAAAGAGAAATCGAAGGAATTCAGGTGAAGAACTACGTTTATTGATTCCTTCTTCAAAAAAACCACAAAGACTATATTATTCAAGGACTTAGAAGTTAACTTTATTTTTAAGTCAATGAGTTGCTATCAAATCATCAAGCACTCTGTTGTTTATTATCTTCTGTTTATGGCTTTTGTGTGGTTGAGCATAAGTCAATTTTTTCCCCCAATTTTCTTTACTGGCAAGGACAATAGAAGGGTGTTTATGTTTGTTTGTTTACATTCAAATTATATACCGTATCATGAAGGATATACAGCCAAGTGCAAAGCACACGCTTTAGTGTATAAACTGTACCATTGCACTGTATATGCCTTGAACATCACACACTGACATTACTTTCCATTTTTTAAAGAAATGTGTACTTTTATTCTATGTTGACAGTTCCTTTCACAGTCCATTTTGTCAAAGAGTTCTAATATGGCTTCAGTTCTGCCTATAGATTATTGTTAGTGATGTTACAGCTTTGCTAATCAGAAACAGTGAGTTATTTTTTTCCCACCAATTAACTTTTTTCAAAACTCAGAAAAGATAAATACAGTAATTACATGTAATAATTAGAAAGCCTATAATGAAGCAAGAATTTTAAGATTAATAAATAGCTGAACATGAGCCTGATAGCCTGCTTAATTAATCACTGAACTGTGGAACCACTGCAACTCATATGTCAATCCAGACTCTTTTATGGAAGTGATTTGAATCAATTGCTAATGAAATTGAGAAATTTAGAAGCAGCTTTCTGTCTTTCAAGTGACAGGGCTCATATTTAACTCAAGAAATGTGACAGTTAGTGACAACATAAAAGTACAGTGAATTATTTGCCAGATCATGTGAGAATTACAGCGTCAACCTATTGAAATAGCTCATAGCTGATCAGTGTGGAAATAAACAGTCATAATGACATATTTAGAAATCTATGATGCTGCTTAAAATATGAGAGAGTCTGCCTGAAATGAATGAAGGACATAATCCTACAAGTATAACAATAATATTTCAAGAATTCTCCTACTTTGCCACATAGACAAATTTACTCTTACTTCTGTTAAAACTGTAATCCATTAGAAATTATCATTATCTTTATTAAATCAATTACTTTAAACTGCCAAAATAATTTCATGGCTAATTCTTCTTTTTTAATGTAATTAACATGCTTACTCTTACTCAGTTACTTGAATTTAAATGATTCTGCTGTTGAATTTGTTTCTTTAACTTTGCACTTCCAGCCACACTTTAATTAATTAAAACTTCATCCAGATATAATGAGACAGTTATTGTGTGTTAATGAAATATCAACGGAAAATGCACTAATCAATAATTAATTTAATTAAGGTGTATATGAGACAATATTGCTATATAATTAACTGAAAATCACATAAGTAACACATGCATATTTAAATTTTCATTAATAAGTTTGTTAGGAATTTTAGATCATGCTGTTTTATGGATTCCCATGAGATGTATAAAATTAAAGTGTTTGTCAAAGAGATTCTGAAATACGCATTAAATGCAGTCCTGAATCATTTTGACAGTCATGTAGCAAATATAGGCATTTGAAGCCACACTAAGAATGAGAGCGCGCCTTCTTGGAAATGAGATAAAAATCTGCAGGAGATTTCTTTTAACCTTTGAGAGTCAGATATGTAAAAAACCCTATGAGATGAAGTTACATGTGAGAAAACATATTCTGTACTTGAAAAACGTGCCTTAGAAAAGATTATGAATAATGGAAGTATTTTTTCAATTCAACAGCTAAAGCTGGATCATCCCACTAACATGCTGTTCAGGCACCCTCCTTATTAGGGACTACATTCTATTAAAATTGATGAAGCTATCTCATTTGCTCATTGTGAATAATTTTTTATGAGAATTTACCAACGAATCTGCTATTTAAAGGTGCTGCTTATTTGATACATTTGCTAAACTTTTAAATTCCAAATGAATAATACTCTTCATGTTTCCTGTATGTTCAAAATTCATTACAGTTTGTGTTATTAATGATTGTTTGACCTTCTAGTAGCTATTATTAGCAAGGTATTTCAGATCCATAAAGTTTTATAATTAAAAAGACAATCTCTTCCTTGTATATCCTAATTATATTCCATCTACCACATGTTCAGCAGAAGAGTTTGACTTTATGGAGGATTTTTAAAATTGAGGTAAAAATCTGACTTTCAGACTGAGAGTCTCTAAGTTAAAACCTCATTAATGTATGTTAACAATTTCTAATGAAGAGTTTTACAAGGTTAAGTAATTGTCATGAAGAATAGTGGTGTTTTTCATAACAGTCTGACCATAGTTAGCAGATGGAAGATTGAGAGATTCATGGTGATGAATATCTTCTACAAAGTACAGTCCCTATTTTAGATCTAAGTCAAATTTTTAAGTTGAGTTAGTATGCATGTTTTTCCTCTCTTTAGGTGAAGCACATTGATAGCTGTTCTGTTTTTGTTTAGCAGGAGACCTTCAGCAATCTTGGGAGCATGCAGTCCTCCTTAGGCATAAACAAGAATACTATTTTATTTTATTTTATTTTATTTTATTTTATTTTATTTTATTTTATTTTATTTTAATTTTTTTGGACTTCTATGCAAAAGAGGAAGGAATCTAGTCAGTTCAAGTTGGTGGTGGCAGGTTCAGGCTATATGTCCTTTAAAAAAATGTGGATGTGAAAGGCCAGTGTTTCCTGCTGGAACAGATTACAGATGTCAGTGCATTCTATCTGTTGTTTCAAGGAGAGAGAGCATTTCTGAGTGGGAGTAGGCAGTATGTACTGTAAGACGTCTCATATTTTTATTTCATTGCTGTTACAATTTGTGCAGTGTGTTAGCTGGCAAGGCTACTGCACAAACAAAGGTCTTGACACTTCTTTTTCTACTTCAATTCAAATATCTCCAAATTTGTTTATTAGTTGCTTTGGGTTTTTTTTCTTTTTCTGTGTTAGAAGTTAAAAACTGTAGCCCAGTAAATACTGCGTTGGCATTGCTTGTTATAGGCCACAGGCTTTGTGTTAAGCTCACAACGGAGTTCTTGGGACTTGTCGGGACCTCTCTGGATTACTTTTTGACCTGCCTGGAAAATGTTTTTGCTTGTAACAGCTTATCTAAAAATTGGGTGATTATTTTTCTGATTTGTTTTAAAATTGGCCTTGCACAATACAGTTGATTTTTAGTTCTTATAATTGCATGTATTTTTGTAACTGATAGACAGCAATAGCAAGTAATTATTCTATGTAGGATGAACAATCTATGACCCTAGAATAAAATGCAGCATGCAAGAACCTTCACTCAGAAGGTGCATCTTGACCAGGAGACTGAGCATAGCAGGAGAGCACAGGTACCAGCCTGGAATGGTGCCAGGGCTGTAACTAACTCACCAGTTAGTTGTTGTCAAAAGAATGTACTTTTGGGAGAATGCAACCAATTTTAGGACTAATAAAGGGAACAAAGAACTACATAATCCAGATTCTCTCTATGTATAGTAAATTCAGATATAACATGAAGTTTCTAGCCAACAAAGAAGAAGGTGTGAAAATATTTGGGGAAAAAAAAACACCTCCAAGTCAATCTTAGAATGAGGAGAAAAAAATTGTCAATATCAACATTGTGCCCCTCACAGCAAAGAGGAAAAAGAAACACCTACCATCAACATCTTAATTCTATTGAAGAGGCTGTTAACATCACAATCATGCTATAATACACCCTGGTTACATAAATCCTTGACGTTAGGATCTGGAAGAGTAAGTATGATAGCAGACAAAGGGGTACATACAGGGAACGCGTATAATAATTTTAACTCTATTATTATTATTAAGATTTATTCTGTAATACTAATGTTTATTTTCTTTCTTTTCCCCTGTCCTTTTCTGTAGTAGTTAGACTTGAGCTAACAGTAATTCTTTAATTAGACTGTTATTATTTTTAGTTACACTAACTATTAATTTCTGGCTTTATATGCAAAGTGAATTGCCTTCTTGCCGATAACAAGATTTTTCAGTGTAACAACTGGAAAAAAAAGGGCTATATCCAACACTGATAAAATAAAAATTCTCCTGAATGTCACTGATGTCTCCAACAAAATGGAATCTGTAGGAGATTTCATCCAGACTCTCCAAACTTCCATGAGGCTTCATGGCAACAGAAGTGGAAATAGGTTTATATTTGCACTGACCTGAGGCTAAATATTTTGTCTCAGTTCCATGAGCTGCAACACTTCAGCTTAGACCCATTTGATCCAAATTTAATGATTCTATTATAAATGTCAAGGTTTTGGTTTTAGGGGTTTTTTTGTTTGTTTGAGGGTGGTTTTTTGTTGTTTTTTCATTTTGGATCATAAATACTTGCAGGGCTTTCAATTAAAAAGTTCATGTTTCAATGGAAAATTACATTTCAGTAAAATCTTTATTTTGCTTATTAAAAAAAATTCTGGTAGAAAATACTCCAGTCAGTTCTACTAACAGTATAACATACTTACATAAAACAAAACCATAATACAACATACACAACACATACAAGTCCACATCAGCAAACAAGTGAACTGAAGTAGTTTTTAAAGAGGTATTTGGAGGTAACTTAAGTAGTTGTCCCAAGAATTAACTCAATCCTGCTTTGTAAGGAAAGCATGCCACAGCACGTTAAATTTACAGTATCAAACTAGAGTAAAATGATTTTTTAAAATAATTTCTATCAATGCAGAACAAAGGTGATGTTTATTTTCCTGCCTTATGGATCATATCTTTTGTCTCAGGAAGAGCTGCAAGCATATGGTAAGAAATAAAAAATTTTGACATATAGGCAGTTTAAAATGAAATTTTAATGATACCTGTTCGGTATTATGAAATAAGTGTATGCCACCCTTGTGCCATTTATTGTACAGGTGAGGTGCTTTTTTTAGCTGAGTTCAGGTTTCACCTGTAAGAAGGGAGAGTTTTTAAAAGTTAATTTATTTACCTCTTCCTGAAAGAGGAGTTTAAGATGTAGGGAGAATTAATTGTCCTCAGTAGCTCTCTCTATATCTCAGTTTTGGAAGGAGACTTGACAACTCGGTTATAGTTGCTGGCTGATTTTAAATGGCTTATATTAGGTAAGATGAATTTTCAGCTATATTGCTTGCATATTCAGTATATGGTTGGACGTGATTTAGGTTAATAACAGCTGGGATTATTTTTTTTAAAAAGTTATTTCATGTTGATACAATAGCTTGAACAATAGCTTTAAAAACTACTCACATTATTTCTCTGACTAACTGCTGTGAATCAGTATACCCTTTAATTATATGATTAATACTTTTACATGTTTAGAGATGCAGTTTTTTGGATTGGAGTCATAAGCCAATATTCAACATAAGCATTGATTAATAAGTGTTATAATATTTCAAATGGATGCAATTTACATAGAGATGTTATATAGCCACATGCTTATACGGTGAAAAAATGTACAGGCCCTCTTTTTTACACTTAGAAAGAGGAAAGATTGCAAGCTTTCTATTTCAAAATGGTGTATATTAATGATACATTATTTATACAGTATAGCTTATTTTAAAAAATAGTTGTGCAATTTCTCCCTCAACTTCTCTCCACTTTGGTAAATCACAGTTTTCAAACACTGATCAGTAAGTTTCCATGAAGCTGTTAGTCACGGTAGTACATAAGACTGATTTCTAAATTCATTTTCAGAATGTCAGATTCCTGTTCAGCTTTTAAGTTAGAACATACTAGTCCTCCCTTGGCATCTGAACCTGTTATTTAAAGTGGGAAGTAATACTGGAAACCGCAGCATTGCAAGATTTTAACTTCACAGCTGAAATTGAAGAACTGACCCAGAGAGCTGTGCCTGGCTAGTTTTCTGACCTCTGTTAGAGTTCACGTCATCTCCTGTAAAGCCAGAGTGGGATCTCACAGCATGGGACCATGAAGACTCCATCCAAAACTGAAAGCTTTCTCCTGCCGACAGGTCTGCTGAGCGACTGAGCCCCCAGCCACAGCCATCTCCTGGCATATGCAGAGACTCTGGTAAGCTCCCACCTCGGGGGGGAACTCTTCCCAGGGCGTTGCACTCCAAACTTAAAGAATCCCAATAGCCTAGATCCAGGGTTGTCCTCGATATCAAATACTTGATGCATTTTAAGAATGTAGTGCAGCTCTGTTAAACTCCAACTTGGCTATTTTCAGGTCTGCATTCAGTTATAATTGCATCTGCTTTACATATAGGTTGATTTTCCACCTGAAATACAGAGAGTTTCCCCTGCAATGTGTCTCAACATGCTACAAATACTGCCTTGGTACAAAAAAAAAGGTCTTCCTATCACTACAGAGACAGCAAGCTTTGAGCACTCATGGCTCTACAATGTCCCTCAGTGAGAGGGGGAACTCAGATGTCACCTGAAATTCATCTAATAGGGATTTCAGGGCTCTGCCTGAGATGAATACTTAACGTGCCTGTCACTTTCTCAAAATCACATTTAGCACAGGGAAAAGGGATGTATACATGTGACTTCATTACTCCAGGAAGACTAACACATCCAGAGAGAACTGGGCAGTTCCTTTCGGAAGCAGGAATGTGGCAGACAGAGGCAAGCTACGTCCTCGCAGAATCCCTAAATGCATGGTATGGTTCAGTCCATTTCAGTGCCCATGAGTTAGCATTCTTTAACCACTGAGCATAGAGGCTTCCTCCATTCTGTTCTTGTGACTTCTTCCACCAGCACAGTTCAGACTCCCTTTTCTGGAGCCCTTAGCTGTTGTGGCCTGTCAGTTATAAAAAAACTGCAGAGGTTTCATTTCCTCTGTCAGAAGCTTAACAGAACCCCAAAAGCCATTATTTTGTGCAAAACCCAAGTTTATCCATAGTTGAAACCTCACTAATAGCAGTATCTCAAGAACCACATTAAAGAAAATAATTCTTATTCTTTTGCTAGGGAAATTACCTTTATAAGTTGTGATAGTAAAGTGCTTGAAGTAGATATGAGGGAATTGTGTTGGCCTCAGTTGAATGTGAAATAATAATACAGTACCTGCCACACAGAACAACTTATTTTATAATTGTAGTAATAAAACCAAGGACAACTCCTCTCCGCCTGCTCTCCCAGTATGTAAAATATGTAATATATCATGCATTTTTTTCCCTATGTGTTTTGCTGTAAATCTCAGGGGTTTATGCAGATTCTTTAACTTGGGATCTAGTATTGGGATAATATCTGTGGAGACGCAAACTTTTTTCCATTCTTTCATTGCTGATGAAAACCTAACGCTAGCATAATTTTTCTTCCATACCAAAGTAAACTAAATTTATTCTCTGAGAAGAAACAAGGCGGCAAATCTAGGGCAGCTTATTCTCATGCCTTGTAGCAACTGGAGTGACATACTGCTCTTGTTGACCCATGTCAGAAAAGATGGGCTTTTGCACCAGTCTTAAGCTCTGTGTTTACTTGTTTCCCATGAAGCTCATATTGTATAACTCAAATGCTATAAAAATAGTGACTGGTAGATCGTGTTTCTTGTTCTTGCTGCCAAAACAGCATCCCTGTTCATTTTCCTTTTTCAGGGCTTGATGGTCCACTTACTTAGGCTCTGTTTTTAAACCTGTCCTCTTCCATCCCAGGAAGAGACTCCTCCTCTTTAAAGTATCATGCATAAATATGAAAAAAAATGTTTAAAGGGGATAAAAACATTGCAAATGGTTCTCATAATGTCACACATTCTTTTATATTTATCTCTTTATATGATAAATATTTTCGGGTAGAGAACTGTAACATACTTTGTCATACATAGAGCCTCATTAGACCCTGGTAAGGATAACTTTTTTAATGTTCATTGACAAAACACAAAAGGGCCTTCTCAATCAGGCCAGCCCATTTGGATAATACAAATAAATAAATGCCTTTTTGTAGCTCTAGCACATGAGAGCATGATGTGGCTTGCTCTGTCCAGGCTCCCCGTTTAAAGTCCTAGTTCATACTACATCCTAGGCAGTTCTGAGGAGACAGGCATATTTCCCTTCCAGGTGACAAAGCAATATATCTTAACTGCTCTGTTGTGATGCTGTTTATAGTAAAGGTAGTATGAAACATAAATTACTACCCAGAAACAATTTAATTATAAGGGCTATAGGGAAAACAAGAAAAAAAAAAAAGAATTTTTTTTATTTTTCAAGCCTAAGGATGGTGGCATAATATTAGTCCAATTTACTGGGTGTAAAACTAAATTAAATCAATACTTGAAGCTTTCCTTGAACATGCCTCAAATTCAGTTCATCTACCATTATTGAAAAGTATCACATTTAAGTCTTAATAATTCTTTACACTAGAGTGCTATTAATGTCATCATTATTATTATACTTCCCTATCTTCAATACGTTATAGCTGTTAGAATTCAAGTACAAAAATCAATGGGAGATTTGCATTTGATATAAAATATTCTAATCTATCACAATTAATTTCCTTCCCTGAATTATGTTAATTATCCTCTTCCCCACCTGGGAAGAAACCCCTGTTGCATTCTTGACTAGATTTAGATCTAAAGCTGGTTCCCTGGAGTGTAAATCTTTGATAAAAATTCTGTACTTACTCTCTCTTTTCTTCTGTCTTTTGTACACACAGCACTGTGAGAAATACTAAATGAAAGGTTTGGTCTGACCAACAGTTTTTGAACACAGAGGACATCTGGTCTTCCTTTAAATAACCAAAAAAAACCCCCTCACCCTCCCTCAGTTCTTGCCCATGGGCAATTAAGCTGTACATATGCAATTTCAAGATTAAAAGCAGCATTGAAAACCTACTCATGATTGACTGCTAGAACAGTTTATACATATCTAAAAAATACCTTTGACATGCAGTTTTCTTTCAGTTATTTCAAAAATTAACTTACCTCCTTCCTTCCTAGCTTGAGGAGAACACTCCCCTAAAGTCCTAGAAACTATTCTTTATTGAGAAATTATTTTAGATAAATGATCAGTTTTTGCTTGAGGACCTACACTCCTTTCAGTGAAAAATTGGATGTTTGGTTTATCATAAGGACAATTCCTTTAATCTTTTCACAATCAACATCATGCTAATCATTGCTGGCTTTTCCAGGCCTTTCGCCCAAAAGTAACAGAGTTTACATCAGTTACCACCAGTCACGCTGTTTTAGTTATCTCTGTTTTTTACTTTCCCCTGTGAATTTTGCTTTAGGAATCCCTCTTTCCGTGCTGTTCCTCACATCTGACTGATGCCATGTTCATTTCGGTTTAAAACACACTTCCAAATTCACTGAAATCTTTATGGCCAACACTTTTTCTCTTGTCCAGTTTTGCTTGCACAGATGAATCTCATAGTGCCTGGTCATGAACCCTAGCCAGTCTGAGACCTTGAAAGAGGTGTATGTACCAAAGCAAAGTGATCCACTGAAAACAACAGTTCAGTGCCAGATCTGTAAGAATGGGGCTTTTGGCCTTCTGCCTCTTTGCCCGTTTTTAACAGCTTATTGACTTGACTATAATGTTACTCCCAACAACAGAAAATAATTATTAATACCAACATCTTCTCAAATGCTAAGTTTCTCCTGAATTGACAGCTAGGAAATTTACATTATTTAATATTTTTTCCCACTGACTTGCAGTTAGTATATGAAAACTTTCTGGTGTAATTTGTTAGTTCTCCTTTGTACACTGGATCTGGGGAAATTTTATAAAAGACTGGTGAAATGTCACCACATCTCTCACTTTAGAATTTGATTTGCAGTTTGACTGAGGTTATGAAGACAAAATGCAGGACAAAGTGGCTCTTTTAATTGCAGCCATATGAAGAAAATCTAGTTCTTTAAACATATAGTTTTACTGGAATGTGTTATCTTGATATTTTTGCTTTGTAAAACTATCATTTGCACAGAGTCACCGGTTCAGAGGCTAGTTAACACAGGAACTCTTTTGGCAATGAAGATTCTGCTAGGTTCAAAGTGGCCCAGTGATATAGTATATAAATAGTTAGGTCATTGATTACAGTGATTATGTAGTTTTGTTCACTCCTCTGACCTCATTTAGTATTTTTTTTCCTTAGCAAATAGCAGATAACTACAGAATAATTAATATTCCTCTGGAATTCCTAGCAATTGCATTTTTGAACAAGGGAAATGATGGCTAGTAACCTACAGGGAATAGTTAGAAAATCCTGTGTACTTAACCTATACTTATGTACTTAAAAGGCAATCTATTAGACAAATAACAAAAATACATGGCTTTCTGTGAGTGGTTTTCCATGAGTATCCTTGCAGGTATCTGAAGTTCATTAAAATAAAAGATTATTCTGGTGGCAGCTTGATACAGTTCAAACAAACACTGCTGGGTTGGGTAAATGATATAAGGACTGGAGATTTCATCCTTGTTTGAATAAGTTTGCATAGAATGAAAAGAGGTTTTGGGACTCTGCTCTTTCTTGAGCAAAACAGCCGCAGCCACAATTACACGCAGCGCACTGGTGTTTGCCCAGAGCTCCACGTGCTTGTGTTTGCAGCATGCTTAGCATGCTCAGAGTCATCCTTTGGGTTATCCTTTGGGTGTTCAAATGGCAATAGACTCTATTCAAACAGTACTCAGGAAAGAGCATGAGAAATGTGTAAGGTAAGCTGTGAAATATGAAAGTGATGGTGTGTTTTCAACTGTTTTGATAATGAGATTCAACTTCATTAAATACATTAAAATACAAAATACATTAAAGGGCTGTGAACAAGGGAAAACGAACTCCAAGCCACAGCACACTATCAGCACTAGGACTGCCTTGTTCTTGTGCAATTCTGAACTATTTTTAAAAAGATCTTACTGGCTGAAACAGAGTTTTCATAGGCATGAAACTGGTTTGATAGTGAGGTTTAGTAGTATAGAGCTAGATTTGTTGTGTCTAGTCATATGGTTGTGGTAGATCAGAACAGTCTTCACAATCATGGTAGCATATCTGGTGAGTAACATGTTCATTAGAGTTGGATTTCAGTTGACTACTTTGCTTTGAAAGATATTCACTAGGTGCATGACTGGAAAATTGCAGCAGTTGAAGCTTTTGCATTAAAGAATTTGAGACTTCAACTATATTTGCAATTCATGTTTTAAAGCATACAACTGCTGCTAACAAATGAGATGTGGCTTATTTTTACATATTCATGCTTTCAATCATCTTTTTACTTTTGGGTGGAAATGAAAGATACCTGTGATTTCTTTATTCCCAGGGGCATCAGAGTGGTTGTGAGAAGATGTGGTAACACTGGGGGAGGTGACCGAAGAAATATTTTAATCCAGAAATAGGAGCATGAATCTGGAAAGATTTCATTTGTGTTGGAAAAGTACCTCTGGAGATATCACACTCTGTCCCTGTTTCTTCTGTTGGTACATAGCACACGTGGCAAAGGGCAATGAAATTGCATTGCTGCTTTGCTGTTAGTATATTCTTAAGCAGGTGGAATGCAAATATTAATCACCAAGATGATGAGGAACACACCTTATTCTGGTCTAAAGTCAGTGTTAATGGTCCCTTTTTCATGGCAGTAAGTTGATTTACAATCGGTTTCTATATGTGTATAATGTATGTATCATAAAAGATGTGGAAAATTTCTGTCTGCTGCCCAGTTTTTTAAAAAGAGCTAGCTAAGACCTCTGCACAATAAAGGTTGATTTTCAATAGGTTTTGAAACTGCAGAAGTTCCAGAGAGGTAGAAGAATGCTCGTCAGAAGAACGCGTGAGATCACCAGTATCCAGAAGTGTAAAGGTGTAAGGAAAGTGAAACTGGCAGTATGCACTGGCTCACTTTAGAATTGCTTTTGCTCTCATCTAAACCCAAAATGAAACTGTTTGTGTTTTGGGATTCTTCTTCCGTTCTCATGACCTCATCATCCCACGTTACCTGGATGGTTGGTAAGTTGTTTCTTGAGTTTTCCACTAGATTTTGTTATGTACAATGCATCCATGTATTAATTGTCTCAGATACTCAGGCAGCAAAAGTTTGAAGTGTGTGTCTGTTTCTGTACTACATACATGTGAACCAAATTCTGTGTGATATAGATCATGATCAATGCCTGTGCTTGGCTGTCCAAGCAGCAGCTGTTTTTGAATTGCCAATCTTATCTTGAAGAAACATGTCTTGTTCAGTTCAGAACCAGGTAGCTTATCTCACCTCTGAGACTGCACATCAACCTGAGGTCTGAAGTGAAATGGCTTCAGTGCTATCAGATCAATTTGCTGTGAGCAGCCCACATCACAATACCAGCACACATAATTCAGCTGGCTTTGGCAGTTTGCTCAGGAGAGAGCTAGGCCTACATTTGCAGGAGCACTGAATTATTTCTTTTCTCTGGAGATGGAGAGTCAGAAAAGATCCCTTCAGGTCAGGGTTGAGGACTCAAAAGGAAGCCAGCAATGAGGCAGCTAAATTTTACTTCAGTATGCTGGGCATTCAACACTTTTCAGGGCTAAAACAGTGAAGGTCAAGGGGCTAATCTTCTCAAAAACAGGTGATCATAGAAATTAATGTGACACATCCAAAGGTTGCAAGTGGCTTCCTGATTATACTACTTAATAATTGTTTTCTCTTAAATTAGAGTCCTTTTGTTTCTTAGCAAATACTAACATTTATTCTGTGATTATCCAGACATGTTGTTGATCAACTCACGAGTTTTGTTTTGTTTTTCCTTTTTAGACACAAATGTATTGCCCTTCACAAACTTATTTAATGATAGAGACATGCTTGACTATTTTTGACATTTAGCATGCATATAGCAATACAGGTAGTATGTTGTTTTCCTTTATTACTGACAATCAAGTTTTACTTTCCTTTCTGTAGCAATAAAAAGTAGCTTTAGCAGTACATCTGTCAAAATATTTACCTCCTATGCCACCAAATTTAGCGTCAGTATCTTCTTAGTATTTTAATTTCCATGTTATCAATACCAGAGGAAAGCAGATGACAGTAAGACAGTATATTAGGCATCTCAAAAGTTACAATAAAATAACAGTTTTGATTTGGGGCACATCTTGGGGTCTCTCATTAATGTGCATAAGTAATAAGTCATAGTGACAGTGATCTTAATGCTTACAGGACTAATGTATCTGAGTGCTATGTTTCTTTAAGGTAAACATTGGTGTTAGTGCAGCAATTTTCAATGACTGCTTTTAATTTTAATCAGTTTGGTAGGTATTGACAGTTGTCAGGTGGATTAATTTTGTTTGGTTTTTAACTCCAGGTACCATGAGTTGCTCTCAGACCATAAATAGGCACATAAAATAGCCCTCAAAATTGCTAGCGATTATCACTCTGTTATTCAAGCTCTACAGAGAGATTAAGGACTGAAAAAGTCCAGAGAAGTTAAACTTTTTTCTGTATCCCTCCTTTTTTTTAAGGTAAGCCTGAAAAGCTGGTGAAGGGGAATTTGTTTTATAGGTTTGTAAATTAATTTGTTAGCATCATCGTCTCTGCCCCCTACTGTGAACAAGAAGAGAACTGTCCTTTTGCACTGGAGTATACCTGGTATTTTTCTGGTGCTTTAAATGTAATTAAAATATGGGGTATACCTATGTGGGATGGAGGAGGAAGGATGAAAAAGAAATCACAGTTTTTTCAATGCCAGAGATGTTGTATGAAGAAAACATTATGGATTAGAGATGGTAAGAATTATTTTGCTAAGCCCCCACCCTCCTCGTGCCCCTGCTCTTGTTATCAGCTCTAAGGCAGGTAATATCTATTCTCCTTTCACTTACCCACATTCTCTCTGACACCTTTCACTTACCCACATACATTGTGTTCCCCATGGAGTTTTTCATCTTGTTGTAAAAATGACACTTTCAGGGATATGACTGTAGAGGCTGAAATGTTGATTACCTATCATTAATCATTTCTGGAAATACCATTCTCTAAAGATGCTAGTCCTCTGGTGTGCATACAATATGCATGAGAAGGACAGACTGATAGGGTGTGTGGGACAGCAGAGAAAAAACAGTACAGATTTACTCTTGGCAATTTTGGCATTGATTTATCCTTTTTTGGTCACATTTGAAAAAATATTGTTGACTTCCCACTACTGTTAATTAATTAAAGGAGTCCTCCTCATTTGGTGGTTCTCTCCACTGGTTTCATTAATATGTAGTGAAATTTCCCCTTGTGCCTTTATTGTCAATGTTTGAAAGGGAAGGCTTTATACCATCAGTCTGGAATCCCACTTCCCTCTCAGCTGCTTCTCTCCATATTGATGGCATACAGGATAAACAGAACAAGTTAATTTGTAATCTTAGATAGAAAATGATAGCTGCACTGTTTCTGTCATTGAGCACTCTGCCAGTTTAAACAGCTGATTAGTCAGCTTCTGTGGAATCGATCTGAATCAGTTCCACCTGCGTGCACCCACCAGGAGCCACTTTATTGTAAATCAATCATTCTGAAAACATCTCACAAAGGGGCCAGTCCTCACTAACAAGCCATCAATTTAAACTGACTGTCTGGAGCACTCTAGAAATTAGAAGTGCAACAAACATTTATTCTAAAATTATGGAGAAGTTGTTATTTTTTAAAAATCACAGCCTCTAAGTATTTGGTGCTGATGGTGATTGTCTTACTTTTTTTTTATTTTATTCATATGCATCAGGTCACTTTTCAGACATCCCAAAAGTGTGGGTGCTTTCTCATAGGAAAAAAACAATAGGTAGGGAATTTTAACAACAATGGATGGAATGGATGGCCTTTATTACTAGAAGGCAACATTAACAGTAACTCAGAGACTTTATATCCTGCCCTTGTGCCCCTTGGGTGTTAAGATCGATCCCCAGAGTCAGAGAAGTTCTCCTTATTCTCTGACATGATGAATTGCTAAATTTTGCCTGTGCAGAGAGTGGGTCTTCCAGTTGGCAGTGGTTGGAGAAGCTGCCCCAGGGGGGAGATACAGATATACAGCTTGGTCTCCAAACTCTTCCTTTAAGACGCTTCATACTACCCTAAATAAAAGAGAGCAGAGAAGGTATATTCTACCTCCTTTTTTTTTTTTTTTTTTTTTTATTGGCCTGTCTGGGCATTTCACTTATGTCAACAAAAAAGCTGTGAGAATCATGTTTTCAGGTTGAGTGCATTGTTTAGAATCTCTGGAGTCTTATTCGGCTTGAGAAAAAAATATGGCAGCACTTAGTTTGCAACATGTAGTGCAAAATACTGCGTATGATGTTATGCTGTGTAATTACACGTTGCCACATGATTGCATTGTCAACACTGTGTCTGATTACAAGGTAATTGCTTAGTTACTAGTTTTGATGCAAAGCCTCTTAGAGACTTGCATATTAAACAAGTGTCCCACTATTGGAAATACAGTCAAAACAAAAGTTCAGTGAGACCTCATGTGATTTTATGGAAACTATTTTTATGCTTAGATTATGCTAGGTTGGATCTATCTCCGAACAACCTTAGCTGAAATCCTTTCATTTATTGTAGGACACTGGTGAGATACCTCTTATCAAATAGCATAGAGTATTCACAGCAAGTTTGGAGCTTTAGCTTCTCCTTCTTGCAGGGTTTGAATGTGAAAGGGTTTTGTGCATTTAGTATGGTGGTTGCCTGTCTCCTTATCTTCCAGCCCACAGGTGTGACTTCTGCAATTAGTCTCTCTAACCAGCTTTACTTATTTTTTAAAATAAGCTGGTAATCCCTAATGTCTTTTGGCTCTTTGACTATATGGATTCCCCCCAAAATGTACCTCATTACTATTAAAAAGTGGGGTGTCAGGAATTTGGGTGATGTCTCTCTTACGTGTTCTTTGCTAATACCCATTTCTGTGTCAATCAGATGTCACTGAGGGGACAGGCTGTGCCTCTAGATTAAAGCTGCAGAACATGGCAATTCTGCCTTCCCCTTCCTGAACGCAAATCCTGCCTTTCCTTGCCCACTGGTCTCATGGAGCTGGGGAAGCATCTTCCTTTTCTGTTGCAGAAATTCCCTTCAGCAATCTGTTAGAAGGGAGAAGAGTGAAAAGCTATGCATCTGCCTTCCCAGAGCCTTGTATCCCTCTGGTTTTTCGGCCACAAAGGGCAAAGCATAAGAAAATGCAGTAATCAAGTCTTTAGGTGTTGCACTCAAGATGCTCTTAAGATGCAGCAGGATTGGTATTCCTTAAATTTGGAAGCTATGCCAGAGCTCATTGATTTCTAATCTAAGGTATCAAACAAGAGAAACTACTTTGGCAGGTAAGCGAGCTGTTTCTGGGCTGATGGAGGACAAGGTGCAGGGGGGATTCTCTTTCTTGTATAGAAAGTTTCCACATGACTTTTGTGTTGTTAAGGCTTTCTTACCTTTCTTCAAAGGAATTTAATCTCTCTTTCTGGGCTGGCTTCTTTTAAATGAGACTTATGCTCCTCAGCTGACTTCCAATGCTATTTTCAGGTAGAGCTGGTCCGGTTGTTTGCTGAGTCTGTAAAGGTGGTCTGTTTAAATGACTTCCTCTAGTATGAAAGGCTTCTGCTATACAAGCAAGATGACCACTGTTTGGTCTTATCAGTCAACTCAAATTTTCACACAAGTAATATTTTTTTCCCTGTTGTCCATGGTTTTGATTTAATTCATTTTGTACTATCTGAACATCAACAAAATCCCTGAGCTCATTTGTCATCATGGTATTTATAATGACAGGTTTTGAGCTGAGCACAAGTACCAGATAGAAGCTGTGCAAGAATGGTTATGGTTTCCTGGAAGGGGAGCGATTTCAATCCAGACATGGAAAAAAATAATTCTCTTATACTTAGTTAGGAAAAATTATTTCTGTATGTGTATTATTTATTGTCCGCCCAGTCCCTTCACAGAATTATGCTATATATCCTCACCCCTGGCTCCTGAGATGATATCATGCTACAGACACCTGGTCTGTGACTAGGGCTCCTAGGATCTACAACAACAGAAATAATAACACGCTATTACCTGTGACTAAGTGTGGGGGTTTTTTTACCTCACAAAAGTAATGCTGCCAATAATCTTCCCAAATTCTGTGTTATCTCTCTATGATAGTTGCCTACTGCCTGGCACTGAGTTCTGTGTCCTGTCTGGGCAGGACGATATGTCTTTAATTACCAATTTGGTTTATTGCTGCTATTTTAATATGACAATACTGATGATATTACAAGTGTGTAGTCACTTGATCCTGCATGTGGAATGCCTCACCATAGACAATAATAATCATGAAAGCTGTATCTTGGAGACATAGAGAAGAAGGGAATGTTACAAAGCAAGGACTTGTCTGCTTGTAGTAATCCCAGGGTAAAGGAAATAGGAAAAAGTGTAGTCTGGGACAGTTATGCAGCTCAAATTCAGTACAGCAGAAACACATGCAAAGCAATTTTAAGCAGTGTAATTCTGATTCTGAAAGTGCAGTACAGGTTAAAGAAGGCTAAGCTATGTACACAAGCACAGGCTTAATAAGGGAATGGCATAAGCTAGTGGAAACAGTGATGTATTAATGAAACCCTGACACAGACTAGTCGGTCCAGCTCTGGTATTTTGCTGGTCGTCTTATGAGATGACAATGTATTAATGGGCTGTTATTGGTAGTTCTGCAAATTATCTTTGGCATGTTGCATGAGTTATGTAGTGAGTGCTGCGTGCTTACAAGGATCTTGTTTCTCTTTGTGCCCTTTACAATAAGGCAAATGCTTAAATAAACAATGCATTTCAGTATCTCTTTCCTGAGTTATTTTTGGCTAATTAAGACTTTTTTCCTCTGTGTCCTTTATTTGTTGGTGTTGAGTGCTTTGTACTACTTCATAACTGTTAGTGTATTTTTTACTACTGTCTTGCTGCTAGTAAGCAAGAATATTATGCATTGATATTATTGGACTGAATGCTCAGGGGGTACAACAAAAGGGTACAAATATTTTATTTTTTTTGTTAATGAGAGCAATTTCTAGAATGTTTAAACTGGAAAATGAAGATGAGGAAAAGTGCAAACATGGTTACTTTCAGATTATTTCATTTCTTTATCACAGGACAGTGAGTTATAAACTACAGTTGTAATGCCTGCATTAGACTGATACTGAATTGTAAATGTAACAGTAAAAAATACAATGAAAATTACAACTATGATGAGGTGAAAAAATATTTTAATAGAAATAGATGTCATTAGGTTATTGAGGGAGATTGTTGATCTCTGTAGGCATCTAGCTCATCGTAGCTATTTCTGAAAATCTGATTTGCAAAATCTCTGGAGACTCTAGCCTGACCCTAGTGGATGTCTTACTGCCTGTTTTTCAGTGTATTTCAGGATGGAATGGGAAAAATGAACAGAGTGTAATATGCAGAGCCATCTATCTTCCCTTCACCATCAAATAGTTGATGCATTATGGATTTTTTTTTCATGCTTTTGATCAGGAAAAAAGTAAAGAGGTGACTAGCAAAGACAGAATAATGTGTGTGATGGGGCAGTGTGGTTTTATTGAGCATAATAAGTTGCATTTTCTTTGGGACCCTGGTATGCAAGACCCCACCACGGGATGTGCGTGTTGGCAGTCTGCAAGACTGTGGATCTCTCCTGAGATGTCAGAGTTCCCTGGCATGAGACGTTGACTTCTCTAATATAAAGCAAAGCCCTGGGCACATCTGCCATTCCAACAGCTGCCAGAATCTGGAAGAGCTGCATTAACCAAAGTAAAAAGCTCAGAAGTGCAAGGAGTTGCATTGCAGGTACAGTGAAAGTTATTAGCATGATGATGGCTTGTGCACAGAGGATCAAAAGGCTGAAAAATGAAAACAGCTCCATCTGTTCTTGCCAAAAGGAACCAAAGTAGAAAATTAAAAAATTCTTACTGTATTTAGTACGCAAAGTGTATATTCCCTTGGTTGGCTTGCTTAGATTTCCAATATAAAAAAAGACACGTTAGTAAAACAATGCAAAACTGCCATAATTTTAATCTATCCATATTTTTTCCCACTCCATCAGTGGTTAGAACGCTTTCTGTTGTGGCTCACCCACACTCTAACTGCATATGTAGTATAGCATTGAAAGTGGCTCCATTATATGCCATTTGGGGCTTCATATTTATTATTTGCAGCATCAATTGTGCTCAGTTTGCAAGTGAAATAAACTATATTTACTTTAAATGCCAGTTCTGCAAATTCAACTTGGGAACTGGAAATAACAGTTTCTTTTTGGAACTGCATTTTGACCCTGGCAATAAAAGTTGAGAACTGACAGAAATTTCCATAGCTCAGTTGAAGCAATTTTCTGGTCCAAAGTCTAAATAGAGAACATATTTCAAAATAGTATGGATTATGTGTGAACTAAAAAGGATTGTGCTCCAGTCACTATGGTATTTCAGAGCCAGTTGAGCAACAATAATAAAAAATGCTAAAATGTATTTGTATCACTCAAGTGAGCAGATCTAATTTAGTATATGTGTACAAGAAGAGATAAGCAAATTCTGTTCTGTTAATTTGGTTTGTCTTTCATTATTCCATTGATTTAAACTGAATTTCTGTGGATTTAGCCAGTGTAACTGTGATCACATTCAAGTCTGTGAAGTAAAACTCAGCGTCAACATGAATTATGATTTAGATTACACTACTTGATCATTTATAATGTCTTTCTGATCAACCAACACTTGATGAACTTCTTATCAATGCCATTCACATCCTGACACATTTCTGACCCAGACTACTGTTTAGCATATGTAGCAATTTATTCTAGGCTGTATTTTAACAAATTTGACTTCAAGTGGGCCACTTCAACCTCCTTTTTGCACTGCACTCTAACAGTGTTGTGTGGTTTAACAGAATTTGGACTGAAGGCTGAAGGGCAGCGAGAATTAAAAAACATAGGATAAAGATGATAGGATAGGGCATAAGATAAAAAGACTCTGAAATCAGTTTAATTTTAAAAAGACACCTAATGGTGTCTTTAGAAGCTCTTCGGTCAAATCCTTTGTTTATATTAGAAATCTGAATGTAATATTTATCTCTGGTGGAGACTCTCATTGAAGCACATTGATTTGCTTATTTGAAAAGAGTTTGTTTTTTTCTCGGGTCTCAGCCAGTATTTTTTTGGATGAGATCGACTGGTCTCTGAATTAAAAAGCAAAGAAACAGGACTGCTCTTGGGAAGCTTTGTATTTCTGTTATTTACTGATGTGATATTATTATTGGATTAAATGCAGAGCTGTGTGTAAAGAGGAATAGCTCTCTGCTTAGGCATCCAACATAGCACTCCACAAAAGACTACTCTATTAATTACAAAATATATTGGTCTCACTAGCAAGAGTAACAAGACTGATCAATCCTCCTCAGCAATGAAAAATCAGACAGTCTAAAACGCTAGTATGACAACAATGTATAGTTTGGGACCTAAGAAGTGCAATGACAATAACAATAAAAATCCCCATTTATGGGGCACTTTATCAAACAAACATCTCAAGGCACCACACAATAAAAACATAAGAAAATGAAATCAAACAGAGCTGTGAGCTTGATTGAGGGGAAATCATTGATCCTTATTCCTAAAAGCATAATGAAAAAAACCCTTCATCTCTTAAGGTCTAGCATAAAAATTAGAAATATTCTTTGGAGGCCTAGTACTAGTATCCTGGAGACAATTTCTTTTCTTACTGATTCTAGATTTGCTCTGGCATGGCACAGAATAGGGTTTCTGAAACAGTAGATTGAAACTGATTTAGAGAGTATGGTTACCACCTTCTAGTCCAAAAGGTTAATCATGATCATAGAAATAATGCTGTAAATTTGAGGAATAGTGCAAGAGTTTGGCTCAGATAATTTCTGATACTTTATCCATTTTCTCTCCTTTTTATGATGTGCCACCTTCTGTCTTTGCTTCAGATTCAGGCAGGTAGCTCTACTGTATGACTGCACCAAGTCACAAAACAGTTCTGTCCTTTTTGTGCTTTCATGGTCCCAAGTTCCTTTCTGTTGATACTGGGATTGCTGACCTGCATCCAGCTGCATGATGCAGTTATGTCTGTAAACCCAAGTACAAAAAAATGTAGTTTTCCCCTTCAGATATAAATTCCTATAATTTGATAGGGACATATCTTCAAAAATTAATTACTGTAATATTGTGGGCCAAGCTGTGGAATAAAAGTCTACCAGTGATGATTCTAATTTGAGTAGTTCTTCCTGCCCAGAAGAGTTGAAAGATTCTTTACAGAACACTTAAAGATGCATTTTGGAAAGGAAAAGGTGTTATCAGCGGGCTTTTTTGCTTGGGTATCTTTGGTTGGGTGTTTGGAGTTTTGGGGGGATTTGGGGGGTTTTTGGGGGAGAGGGGGATGTTTCGGTTTTCGGGCTTTGTTGTTCTTCCTTAAAAGCCTTTAAGGACTCTCTTAATCAAGGGGGTTTTGCCTGACAAAATGTCGAATTTTGAAGCCACAGCTACTCACGTATGCTAGCTGTTTATGGATACCCCTCATAAACCCAATGGGATAACAATAATAAGGATAATGAAATAATAAGGGTCATATTGTGACATAATAAGGATGACTGCATTTTTTATTTTTAATTTTTGGTTAGTTGTGATTTTAAAGTTGAAAGCTTATGCAAGTAAGCTAACAGATAGCAACCTACCACCAGTAGTGCTACAAGATATTATTGCTATTGGAGGAATCCTATGGGTTCCCTGCTGTAACTGCTAGAAAGTATACGCCAATGTCTGTTGTGAGAAAGAACCCTCCATGGAGTTCATTTTAATTATTTTATTATTTGAATTGTGAAGTCATGATTAATAAGTCTTCACTGAAAACAGAATGTGTTTGTGGTTTGTTTTTTTTTCACATTTCTAAACGTGTAATACTTTGCACTGGTTTTACTTGTTCCATTGATAAGGAAATACTTGAACCATAAGGTCCTGAAAACTGTGTCAGATACCTCTTCTGAGTGTAAGTTAATATTTATTTTATTGCCTCTGATGTCTAGAATGAGCGATTCTGTATTTAGACAGAAACTAATACAATTTCTGGACATCTAAATCTATCCCACTCATGCGTTTTGACAGCATGGACACAGTCTCACCTGGAGCTGATGCAGTGGGAACTCCAACCATATTCTCTATCCACGGCTCAGAACTCTGAAATAGAGATGCTGTAAGGAAAAGAGATAGAATGAAGTTCTGATAAGTAGTATCTCCAGAATGGCAGAAGGAACAGTTATAGGACTTCCTGTGATAGCAAATTGAGACTAGTGAGAATACTGGTCTCTGTACTAGACACTGTAGGCAGACGAATTCAGTCAAGTTTTTAAACTTTACAAGAAAAGTATATGGAGTCCCTTGGCAATGACCCTAAAGAACTTCCATCTTTCCTTCAAGCAACTCAAAGCAAGTTTCCTTGACAGGTAGCAACTGCTGAAATAGCAATCAAAGCTTTCTTGGCTCAAAGCCTCTGCTTCATGAACTTCAGTACCATGAAACACAAAGAATGGGCCAGACAAAATTGGCAGGACACTGAGTCCAGAGACCACTACAGACTTTGTGCTAGATTTTATGGGTCCTGGTCACACAAAATCAAACAAACCAGAACCGAATTAAGTGCTTCCTGAAGTTGAAGGTCAGAAGATGTGGCTTTACATGTCATCTGTTATACCAGTGCAGCTGGATGGAGAAGCCTGTATGCTAATCAACTGCTATGTGCTTCCGCTGTGACATTCCCTCACATGTAGCATGAATTGGCAACCTAAGACCACCAACCTTTCAAATGGTTCAGGTGGCTGTCTCAGCCCTGAATTGATGAAGAAGTTGTGGAGTCTGCCAGTTCCCTAACAAAGTAACAAAGGCAATCCTCACTTCCATGCTCAGTGGGATGTCTATGTCAAATATCACGTGCAATGAATAAGCAATAAGCCCAATAGAGCTTTCCATCAATATCCTTTTCCTTGGTTCAGCACTCATTGACATTTCTCCCATGTTTACTTGAATAATCTGTTACCTTTTGTCATCTTTATTGGTATGAACCCAGACACCGTGTAGAGAAGATGCCAGGTGAAAAAAGACATCTGTAAAGACAAGACCATTGACAAGTTTCATCAAACTGATCAGTCCAAACTGCATTAACTCTGTTGTGTGAATTCTGTCTGAGCAGCACAGTTCAATCCTAGAAACCGTTCACTAGAAACAGAAGACAGATGACTATCCAGGCAAACACTGCTTATGCCAGGTGGCAAACTAGAAGAAGAAGCTGGTGATCTGTGCAAGGAGTGCATTCTTTTGTTCAACAACAAACATTCATACAGAAAAGCCTATAAATAGGTTTGACCTTTCCAAATTTGAAAATAAATTTCAATTCTGTAGACATTAAATAGAGGCATTTGCATAGGAGCAAATCTGTTTTACTAAAGGTAATGAATAAACATGCTTTTTTTCATCATCAAGAGTATTTAATCTCTAAGATATTAATTTTTGAAAACAATTCTTTTTTTTTTTACTCAAATCGTATTGTAGAATACCAATGCTTGTGGCTTTGGACAAGTTTATTATAAACTTCTGTAAAAAAGAACAAGAAAGAAACAGATTCCTGAATGTATTTTGCAGCAATTGCAAACATTTATTGTATTCATTAAACATTTATTAACATTCATTAAATACCCTTGCTGGAATATTAGTCACCATCAAGAAGTACTATGCTGACTGTGTGTACTGATAGTTGGAAATTTTACCTCTAGATAGATTATAGAGATTACAGTAGGTTTGCCTTATTTTTCTCATCAAAATACACTGATATGAATAAATTTCTATAACTCTGGTAACCTGTGAAAGGAAACTGCATTTCAGATCTCTGGGACCATTCTCTAGTTCTGCATCACTGCGAAAGTTTCATGGAGGATTTTTTAGGCTGATTGACAGGGCATACATAAGAACAGTAGCAAGTGTAATAAGAAGGGGTGCTCTCAGGTTCTTGCTGAGGCAGAATGGTCATGAAGGAACAGATCTTGGTCCACCTGGATGTCTTCTTTGGCTTAGCAATGGTGGAGCCAAAATACTGACAAGCAACAGCCAGCCTGCATAGGCATAAAATGTCAGCTGTTTTAGATGATAATTTGCTTTTTCTAATTTGCACTGGAAAAAAAGCAATGCTTCACTGAGGAAAATATATAATAAAATTCAGTTTGACAAGGGTCATCCTGGGGCAGAACCCCTACTCTAAACTTTCAGTCCTACTTTACATTCATTTCTTATATATCTACAATTAATATACCTTCTTGTGGCTCCCAGGTTACCACCTTGTAGGACTATCAAGAAAAAAGACTATTTTTGCCCCATTGGGTTTGATGTAACTGTGCAAATGTACAGTGTTTCTTTTTGCAGTCATTCATCTCCTGCCATAGCAGTCATATTGATCTGATCGGTTGGAGAAATCATCAAAAATTTTCTCTCCCTCCAGGAAACAAAAAATTTAACAGATCTAACATTGTTCCTATTTAGTGATGACATTGTCAGAGACCTTTTTGTTTTGGACTTGAAACAGAGCATATGCTACACAGTACATACAATGGCCTAATGACGAGTCTTTTCTATTAATGACAACTTAAATATGAAAGAGTTGAAGGACTCTGGAGGGCTGGAGTACCTCTCCTGTGAAGATAGGCTGAGAGAGTTGGGGGTTTTCAGCCTGGAGAAGAGAGGCTCCAGGGAGACCTTGTAGCAGCCTTCCAGTTCTTAAAGGGGGGCTTACAGGAAAGATGGGGAGGCACTCTTTATCAGGGCATGTAGTGATAGGATGAGGGGTAACAGTTTTAAACTGAAAGGAGGTAAATTCAGATTAGATATTGGGAAGAAATTCTTTACTGTGACAGTGGTGAGGCATTGGAACAGGCTGCCCAGAGAAGCTGTGGATGCCCCATCCCTGGAAGTGTTCAAGGCCAGGCTGGGTGGGGCTTTGAGCAACCTGGTCTAGAGGGAGGCGTCCCTGCCCATGGCAGGGGGGTTGGAACTACATCATCTTTAAGGTCACTTTGAACTCTAACCGTTCTGTGGTTCTATGACTTTCTGACCCAAAAGAGGGCAGAAATTTTACAGTTTGAGAAATCTACATTTTAATAATCCTCTACTTTGAAAGGCAGAGGTCCTTTAATGGCTGATTTTAATTAAAAAAAGACTTCTACTTATAACTTTATTAATTTTCCCTTTTAACACACCTCCTTTTGCAGTATAAGATCTTTTTAATGACAATAAAACATATGCAATGTTTATGATCTGATTTAATGCCATTTTAAAATGAGAAAGTTATTAAAACATGAATCATGTTGCAGCTAATAAAAAAAGAGAGGAATCACAGGAGTAAAGGCCCAGTCAGAAAGTTGTGGATTTTTAATGAATTATTACTTTCTAATGAAGAAATATTTATTGTGTGATGCTATTAAAGGAACCATAGGAACTAATCTTTTAGTTCTTTACCATGGCCTATATGCAAGGAAAGAAATTCAGACTAGATGCATACAGTACATTGGACTCTGCATTTGAGTCTTACATAAAAACTGTATCTCAAAATGTTTCAAGGAACTGAATACAATTCAACTAATTGACTGCAATGCAATGAGTTGCCAATTAATAAATTGCCATTTGTGCATACAGTTGATAGAACATTTAATGAGGTGATATCTAAGCAGTAGGTGCAGTGATACACAGCACACCTGTGAGAGTAGCCACCCCTAGTCTGAGGTTTGAAAGCCATGGGGAGAGACTCTGGGGCATGTGGGTGGAGCAAGGAGGAGAGAAATATGGGAAGCTGAAGTAGCTAAGAATCCTTTGAACTAACTCTCATCATTTTTGTAGCTTTAGTTGATATCAGGAGGTGTCAGCATTGGCACCAGTACAGAAAAACTAATAAGGGGAAAGAAGGAAGGGTGTGTAACAAGAGGGAAAGAAGGAAATGGTTGTGGGTTTGTTGTTGGTTGGTTTTTTTTTGTTTGTTTATGTATAGGTCCATCAAAACCTGGCAGCCTGCAGTGATGGGAAAGATACATAATATGATAAAGCTTTGTAACCAACATGTGTGATTGAACAAACCAATGAAGAGATAACATTTGAAAGCTTTACAGCTTGGAAAGCTGTTAGCAAGCTGGTGTCCCCTTCATCATTTTTAATTTTACTTTTACTGCCCTTCATTTGCTTTGACGGGTTGATGTTGCCATGGTGCAGTTGAAATTCTCATAAAAGTGCTGTTACCCTTTCAAGATGGCTATTTTTTCCTAGGGTTTATACCACATTTTATAGTTATGTCAGAAGGTTTACTTGGTTTATGAATTCTCCAAGCTCTGAGACTGCTCTAAAAACTCTGGGTTGCAGTTCAGTTTTTGCCTTTTAATTTGTGAGATTTAACAACCACTACATCAGTGTGTTACATCCCTACATAATTATAAAACTCATTTTAAATGTATGCTTTTGTTAATAAGGGTAAATAAAATTTCAGCTTGTCCCTCACCTCTTTGATCTGTAGTTTCTTTAACGAAAGAAAGAAAGCAGCACATTTTTTCCAACTAAAGCTATGTGGTTCCTCTTTATACTAATCCCCCAACTTTTAAATGATTTATCTCATGTAGCAAAATAATTTTTAAAAGTCTTTCTACTCCCTATGAAATACCATACCCAGTGTTCATAGAGATACTCTCATGCTTGCAGTGGAAGTTGATTCATGTCAGATGTGAATTGGTCCCATGGCGCTTTTGCAATCACAATTAATTTCCCCTTTGCTTGCTCTGTAGCAATTCAGGTTGAGAATCTATGGAGTGAAACTCTTGTCAATGGTGTTATGAGTTAAACTTTTTGCAAGCTGTTTTTTAAAATGAATGTACACGTTTTGATAAACCTGAAAGCCTGTTAGTCATTAAGAACAGTGCTACGTGACCCCTACTCAGTGTGAACAGCAGACAAACTTCACCACTTGAGTGGAATTTTGGGGTGGGAGAGGATGGAAAGGGCAAGAAGAGACTTTTCTAGACTTTACACTAAAGTCTAGAAAAGTTGTTCAGGAAAGATATGCCCTGTAAGGACAGCTGGTGAGATTAATTCATTAATTACCATCACTGTTATTGTTTTGGAGGAAAAATTTCATTTAATAAATGCACTGTAACTGGCTTTCATAACTGGTGCTAAAGGAAGGAAGGAAAGTTTCAAACACAACTCTGTTGAATTGGTATTTGTCACCTTCAACAGAATTAGAAGAAAAATCAGAAGCTCCCATTTTGCTGTCTCTTCCAAAAAGCCCTCCTGTAAGGCTCTGGGAAAGATATTAAGGATTGTCGTTAAAGGCAGCACAAACTAATCCAGAAATGAATGCAAGTTGCACCTGGACATAACTTTTGAATAATCAAAATTTTCAACCTGCTCAGACCTGGTTTAGTCCCATTTGTGGCACTACCATAAACTTAAATGAGCAAACAATGTTTAAGTGTCAAATAAGGGGCAACAAGCAAACAGAGTAAGATGCAGAACTGGCGTCTTACTACTACAGGTAGTATCAGATACATCAATTCTTACAAGTAAGTACCTTGCTGGAACAATGTGGTGAAAAGCAAAAATTAGGCATAATTTCAAGATGCTGTGAAGAAAAACTAAATAAAATCTCGGATATTTACACGTCAGGAGACTTACACTCTCTAACGTGTAGTCCCGCTCTAATAGGAACAGCTATTATTAGTGCCTTTCACAGCTTTGCTTTTATTTCCTTCCATTTACTTGTTTTATGCTGTAGTGTGGTGACCGGTACTTTCATATATATACTGTATTTGTGCATAGCACAAGGAGTGTTTCCTGACATATGACTGAGTTATATCCTCTAAGCAATAGAAGAACTCAGCTAGTTTTTCTGGATTTATTATGCACTGAAGTAGCTTCCCCCAAATTTGAATGAACATTTAAAACTCTGGAATTTAGAAGAAAGCTTGTCTTTGAAAAACAGATTAGAAAAGTTGCATCTAGGTATATGAGTTCTCCAGCTATAAATTTGATCAGGTCATCTGAATAAGGAACTTTTATTTGCTCCTGTTTGCAGTTGTAATTTATGGAGGACTGAAAGGGAAGTGAAAAACAAATGTTCTTGATTCAAAGGTATTGTTACAGCATGAAGTGGATTTTTTTTCTCCTAAGTTAATGGGTTTGTTTCCATCACCCTTGCCAAAGTCCCGTGCAGCTCTATATTGTTATTTTATTTTAGCTGAATGACAGTTTAAATGTCAATGTAATCATGATCTGTCCTTAAAACTGTATCATTTTGTTTTGGTCTCTTGTTAAATACTTTCCTCTTTAATTGCCTTTTCATTCAACCAGAAGACTTATAACGGCATCCACAGCACAGCTGAAAAACAATTCATTGTATCAGTCACAGACTCTCATAATGGAGTACCTTAATAAGAGCAAGTTCTGTACTTCTTGAAGGCACAAGATAAATTAGGTTCATAGTCCATTATTTGAACAAGGGTATCTGACTTATGGCAAATCTATCTGAAAGAGTATTGTAGAATTGTATTTTATCTTTAAGAAATGTGTTTTCTAAAAGTAAGATATTTACTTCTGTTGCAGTAAAGGCTTTAAACAGAAGAATTTCTCTCTAATGTTTGTTGAATCATACTAGAATGATGAGGTAGAACAGAGCCATACATCAAACAACCAATGTGAAAAACTTAGTGTTGTATTTTATTTCAGGAGGGAAGGCTGAGCACAGAATGCCCAATGGTTTTGCCAAGAGCACACTTTCTCTTCCTTATTTACCAAGCTATATATACAATGAAGAAGGTGTCAGCACTCTTAAACTTCTTCTACTGCTGAAATTTACGGATGAGTACATTTACTTTTTCTTTTGCAAAGAACATCACAACGCCAGTGCTGGAGACTGCATTTTTCTAGGTCTGTAGAACAGCTATAATGCAAAGAGAAACAAGGCCGTTGTTTGGTGGTTTTTGTTGTCTTTTTTTCTGTAGATGCCCTATCAGTTTGTCTTCTTCGTCAAGTAGACAGCTGAGAATGGGTGAAAAGAGAACTCTGGCTTCTTCCCAAGCCTATTTTTGGGGGCTTTTTCTTGCTGTGTAGTAACAAGTACGACAGGTAGTATTTACTCCAGTGGCCATTTTCTAATGAAGAGTCTTCTACCTTATGCATTGACCTGACACTTCTTAGTGTGTCTGTCAGGCATCATCAGACAACCACTGGGTTTTATTATGACCTGGACAGGATTCAGACTTACAGTTTAACATCTGAGAAATGCTATAATGCACTGAAATGTCCTGTACAAGTTAGTTTGGTTTTGGCTCAAATAACAGTCAGATTCAATCTCCTCATGTAAACACTTGCTCCTAATCTTTACCAGAAGTGTCAAGAAGTCAGCCAGTCCTTTCTTGATATATCTTGGTCCACAACTAGGATACAAATAAGATTTGAGGCAATCAGGTACTCATATACAAAGTTTTTTAAGGTACAAATGGAAGAGACTTGCTGTGTTTTTTGATCCTGTCCCTATCAACCCCTTCATTCAACTGCCTCAATGTCCTTCATTGGCGTTTTGAACTCCTGTGTACATTTCACTTAGAATAAATAGATGAGATGTCAGGTAAAAAAATGTGTTTATTGTAAGCATGTAGCTCTCCATTCTTGCTATGTTATGTACCACTGTAATTCTGTGTACAATTTTACTATCTAAATACTGAGCCAATGAACTGTGCTCAGTCACTCATCATCTCCTTGGTCCTAGTGAGAAGGCATTCTGCAGACTGACTGCCAAGTCAGTGAGGTAAAGTGGAGATTTAGGAACAAAAGCAAGGTGAGTCAGTAAACCCTGGCTGCAAATGGGTCTGCTAGCAGTAGGATTTCATAACCATCACACCGTTAGCAGGAGTTAAGTTCGGTGGTGCAGTTTCTCCCTGTCATGGATACAGAATGCCTACCTAACCAGGTGGAGATAATGGACCGTATGAGTCCTTCTGGTAAAGCAGCTTTGGTTCAGAGTAGCAGATATGTGATGTTGTAGGCATTTACAGTGATTATTGGAAAATCTGCAATAGAAATGGTATATGTGGAAGCAGGGAACGGGAAGACTGAGAAAAGCCTTACAGTTATTGGGTGCCTTTCTCCTCTTTCTCTCTGGAATAAGGAAACAGAGTTCACCTCTTTCCTAAATACTGGTCCAGATGCTATGCTGCTATCACACCTGCAACTTTGTGCTCCGTTTCCTTTGAGTTGCAGATACAGACTTCTGGCTAAAGGATCTGTAAGTGAAATTAGGAGGGCTTTGAATCCATGTATAATTATTGCTGTTATTGCAAGACATCTGACATTTAAAACTTAAGTTTATGAAGCCACTTTGGGAACAGGCTTCCTGAGTTGTGAGAATAATTAACTCCTTCCTGTCTGGAGACTTTTGATTTGCATGTGGCACTCCTCCCTCTAGTATTCCTCTATGCTTTGAGTGCCTCCTGGGTCAATCTGTCTGTCTTATGTGTGCTTTCCACTGGTTTAGGATGGCAATAACCAGCTAACACATCTCCTGGGTGTTGGTGCTTCAACGTGTGGGACTCTCCTGTAATGGAGACTTTCAGTAAGTTCAGCTTTCTGGCTTCTAAAAATATATTTCTATCAATCAACCAAGATTTCGAGTGAAGTTCTGGACTGTCCCATTTCCTGGGGAGAGAGATGCATCTTAGTCTGTACAAACTAAAATAAACATGGTATGTGGGGTGGAAAATGGCTTTCTGAAGAGATTTTGATGCCTGATGCATTGCAGCATGAGGAACAAACAGGTCTAGAACATAACTATTAGATACATCACGGTCTGTAGTTACAATAATGAGTTTGTCTGTAAGGTACATGGGAAATTTCATGGACAACCCTCTTGAATATGCCAGTAAAAACAGTTTCTAAGATGCGAGAGAGATCTCCATAAAGATTACTGCCTAATGTCTAGCACTTTGAGACATTCCAGTAGGAGTACTACTTTTATTAGACTTTCATTAAGTTTACTCATGGTGATAGAGACTCTTTCCATAATGTGGAAATTTTACCAGAACCTCTTATAATTTTGAGTGTTTATTGTTACTTTTTGAGTAACCCCTTTCTCAGAAGGGACTGAGAGGCCTGTTTTTTTAGCACGTTTATATACTGACAAGTTTAGTGGATCTGTGATGTCTTTGACATGACATTACTTCTGCAACTGAATATTTTACAATACTAAAACTTCTACTGGCATCCAATATCAATCATGTGATTCAACATAGAAGAAAATATGTGGTATCATGATGGGAACAGAGGCAATATTATTGCTGGAAAAAATATTCTCTGGGAAAAAAAAATCACTAGTGTTGATTTTCCTTCAAAAACTTAACAAATAAAGCATTGTATTTGCCATATTGATGATATAGACCTCATCTTATGCTTTAATAGCATCCTGTTGACCTCAGTCATATTAATTGAATGCCTCTGTATCATAAATGGCAAGATTAGGATGACAGAACAGTTGAACATAGGGTCAGCTCTGCTGGATCTAGCCTTCTATTTCATGTGCACGTGGATGCTAATGTAGTGGGCCTGTGATCTGGAGGTTTATAAGCTGGAAATAACAATACTAGATAGTGTTTGCTTGTTTGCCTAAAATATATGCTTCACGGGGTTGGGGCAGTGATAGAGATTTTTGGGATGATCAGTGTTCAGAGTACGAATGTTTGTTTTGCACAATTTTGCTAGGCTGCTCTAAATGAAGGATAGGTTAGTCCAAACAGTAAATACAAGGAAATTGTCTTGTTTCATTTCTGAATCCAAAGTTATTACATTTCTGCATCCTGGAATAGTAATTTTGTTCTCAGCTTTTCCTCTCCAGCCTCTATTGTATTTTGAAGTGTCCATGCCTGGCTTTATATCCAGGGCTTCCTAAGATTGGAGTTTGGGGATCCTGGGAATGTGTTTCTGGTGAAGATTTTTTTCTTGAAGGAAATTTATCATGAATAGCTGGGTGGATTCTGGTGCAGCTGAAGTGTCTGATACCAAGGCAAATGACACTGCTTGAAAATGATGGCCATGAAATGCAAGTACATTGCAAATCACTCAGCTGCACAGTCCTGGAATAAGAGCACTGCAGAGCTGATGTATGGACTGATGTTGCCATTTAATGTGGTTTCCCAGCAAACCTTTCATAAAATTCATGACTGTAGCTGACCTCTGTTACTGTGTTCCTCTTAGGGGAAAAAAAAAAAGGCTATAACCCAGCTCTCTACAGCAGTGCACTGAAAAGTGATGTGTGATGTGAAGCAAGGTGAGGGGAATCATGTTCACTTCACCACAGACGCTAGAGGTGAGCCGGTAGTCAAACAGTTGATTAAATGTCACAGCATATTCGACAGTATTCCAGACTGACAAGGTCCTATTCTGACCAGCTTCAAACTAGGAGACTGATTCAAATCACATTTTCTACCAGCTTTACTCCACTGCCAATGCTGCTTTACACCTATGAAAGTAAAAGCAGAATCAGCCGTCAGCTGCCAGCAGGAAACACGCGGCTTCTTTATGTTATTATTACCACAAAATACAAGACAAGACACTGCTTACAGTATTTTGCTCTTGTATTAGATATAGTTATTCAGCTTCTGATTTATGCATGGCTGTGAGTGCTGATGTTTCCTGAAATTAGCAATTCTGGTCTGTCCTAGAAAGTCTTGGCTTCTTGCGTAAAGGCTGGTGTACTGTTTATCAGTTCCACTATAGCTTACAGTCAAGGGACAGCTGCCGATCTTGTATGTTAAGTTAATGAATGACAAAGCAAGCTGAATCTGAGGCAAAAGGACTGGCTGATGTGGTATCGTGGTTTTACCCCAGCCAGCAGCTAGGACCACACAGCCGCTTGCTCCCCTCACCGCCCCCCGCCCCCCCCGGAAAGGTAGGGAGAAAAGCAGGGGGAAAAAAACCCTTATGGGTTGAGGTAAAGACAGTTTATGTAACAGTAACGGAGAAGAAGAAGAAGAATAGTAAAAGAATATGCAAAATAAAGTGATACAACACAAGTTACTCTCACCACCCAATGATCAGTTGCCCAACCCGTCCCGAGCAGCAATCACAGATTCCTGTCCCCTAGCCAACCCTCATTTATATACTGACCATAACTTCTATGGTATGGAATATTCCTTTGGCTGGCTGGTCCTGTCTGTGCTCCGTCTCAGACTCTATGGTAAACTGAAAAAGTCCTTGACTAATGTAAACATTACTTAGCAACAACTAAAACGCTATGTGTTATCAACATTATTCTCGTACTAAATCCAAATGTAGCAGCTACTAGAAAGAAAATGAACTCAATCCAAGCTGAAACCAGGACGCTTAGTCATGTCTGATCCACCTCCAGCGAGCATGTAAAGCAGTGCAGATGGGGGAAAATGTAATAGCTAGAGGTGCTCAGGTTCCATGAAAATGCAAAAAGATGCAAAGAGTATCTAGTTAGACAGATGGCATATAGAAAGGGGAGGGGAGACAGATGCTGAAGAAGCACTTGTTTTCTTCCTTCCTCTGTGCAAAATGGTAAAGCAAAATCCACCTCTCATTCCTACTTTCCTGTCTCTCAACTTCCCACCCTCCTCAGTGTACATCTTTAAATTCTGAAAGCTGAGAAGGCATAGTCTTTCATATGTAAGGTGTTTCCCATATTTTGGGAAATGTAAAATTAACAGCTACCAGTGCACAACATTGTCACTATCATTGAATAAAAATAACTTAGCCATTCCATTCCCTCAGATCAAATTAATAAACAAATGTGAGCATAATGCTTTTGTCCGCATGTGAATCTCTACCCTCCTGATGAAAATGATTTGTGAATACAAATTGAAGATACTGTGCATCTCCTAATCACCTGTGTGATCTTGAGACCCACACTATCTATCAGCAGAGCATGCCATGTTGTATTTGCTTCTCTAGGAGGGTGATGTATTAGTCCTTAAAGGTCTGTGGCACAGTTGAGAGCAATTGCTTTCTTCTCCCTAACTCCACCTTGTCTCTTCCAGTGCGTGTGTGTGTGCATGATGAGGGAGGTAAGGTAGGAAAAAGATGTAGAAAAGAGAATGTTTCCTTAGAGGAAAGGAATATCTCCTGTTCTAGTTCAGTCATGAGGAGTTAATGATGTAGGGTTTGCTTATTGAACAATATGCACAAAGTCTTTTCAGAATAGTTACCAAAACTGTTCTCCCCAGTTGTGATTTGGTAATATGAGGTGGCAACTGCAAGTCAGAGCTTCCATTGCATTTCTGGCCCAAACAAGCTGTATGTATAGTAATACAGTGCAATAGTGTAAAAAAATTTACAATATAATTAATTTTTTTTATTCTACTTCTGTCTGGGCTATATAGTCCCTGTCTGTTGTTTTATTTACTCCATAGCTATTCTCGTTTTGTAGCTATTTCCTTTAGCTTGTAGCTCTAAGGTCAGTCTAAGGACAAGATGTTCCTTCCAGAGATGAGTTGTGAACAGTAACAAGTAGGCTGTGTAAATGCTTCTTTTTTTCTGTGTCATTCTGAAAACCTAGCTGAGGGGAAAAAAAAAAAATCCTTCAACTCAGGATTTAGGTCCTAAATTCAGATTTTGAGGTTCACATCATTCCTTTGATGCCTCTGAGTAAATGACAACAGAATAATTACAAGGTCATCCAAAGCCATGGCCACATAAGTTATAATTCTCCAGGTTGAGACTGGGTTTTGTTGCCACTAAAATGTATGGGACAGAATTAATAATTTTTTTTTCTATTTTGCTAGATTTCTTTTTTTTTCAATTATTTCAGTCATTGTTTCTATTTTTAAAATAATGTCTTGATTCATAAACAATGCTACAGACATTGCATCATGCTGGAATCATCTGTACTCTTCTAGAACATTAATACAAGTGTAATAGTTATGATTACCATTCTAAATATTTCCTCTGTGCGGGCAGAGGATTATAACATCCATCCAGAACAATTGATTAATAGAAATGGAAACAGTAGTGGCACCACACTCAGCTCCTCTTTCTATTTCTTCTTCCGGACAATATAAATGGGTTGGTAGTGCTAAATGCCTTCATTCATAAGTGAGTACAATAAAGATTAGTCTTTAATTATTTCTGGCATATGTCCTTTAAATTCAAAGCCTGTAAATCGCAATGGGCAAAGGGTAATACGTCTTAACAGGTTACACCTCCCAAAGGATTTGTTGATTGACATCAAAATTGTTTCCCCTCCCTCTCTTCTGACTGACAGAATGGCAGGTGTGAAGTGATGGCAGTGTGCTGTAATAATGTGTCAAAAGACCTTAAATCAAGACTAATGTGGCTTCAATGATAAGCTCCCAAACGTTTATATGGCAGAAAATGGAACTGTAGGGCAGATTCATCTTGGGACTATTATATCTTTGCACTTTCTAAAAGCGCTTTTTAGTTAGGGTCCTTGGATGATTACGGGGCAGAGGTTTTAGAAGTATTTCTTCTTACAAAGTCATAGTGAGGAGAAAAACGTTTCTATGCTTACTACTGTGAAGTGAAGGACTTGCATCTAGTGGGGTTTTTGCACAGTGATCTTTTAATATAAACGTAGTCCAGAACCTGAAATAGATAAAAATATACTTGTTTCAGCAGCTACTAATGGTCACTTCTTTGAACAAAACTCAACGTTTAATGCTTGAAGAAACAGTAGAAAGGCAGTGACCATAAATAAGGGTGAATACACAGACAGACAGTTTAACGTAAGCCACTTCTTACGTGCAGTTTGTACAGAAGCTCCTGATCTACAGGAAAACAGAACTCACAGTCAGAAGGATGGTTGGTCATTAAATCTCTATTTTATTCCACAAGAGTGAGTCTTCGCATGCATAAATATAAAAAGTGAACAAAATTGCACAGAAGCTGCTGAAGTCCAGTGAAAATGTGATAGAAAAAACCCCAGAGACTCTGTGTACGGAGTCCAGCAATGGTCTGAATTCTGACCTAAAGGGCAGACAGATGTTCTCTGACCTTCCCACAGTTTCAGATCAGGGCCTTTTTCTTCAATTTCTGTATTAAAAGCTACTTGAGTGGAGTACTTCGGAGTACCAAATTCGAATTTTTGTGTGCAAAAATGAAAATGCTTTTATGTGTTGTTACAATGTCTCTCAAGGCAAAAGATTTTGAAATTTTTTACACAAGTTTAGCCAGAATGTTATGAGTTTTAATGAGGAGAAAATGGCAGTCATGTTGATTATTTCTCTTCTTTGGAAAGCAATTTTTGTACATTAAAACTGTAGGGCATTTTAAGATAATCGTTATCCAGAGAACTTAATGCTGAAAATGTATACAAAAACTGCAATTGAATTTTTGGCATTGTCTATATAAGGAAAAGCTTTTCTGTATTAAAAAAAGCAAAGGTATATATTATTTATATAAACAAACAGGAAAATTGTTTTATGATAGGTAAAAGGCATGGCCGTGGGAAGACAGAAATTTTTCCCTTTAAGTTTACTTCTCAGCATTTACACAGGATTCTAACGATGGATGGAAAACCACCACTGTTTAACAAATGGTGTGAGAGCTGATATTGAAATGTGCTGGCCAGCACAATCCAGTTTGAACTGAATGAGTAATACTGTACCAATGTGGGGAGTGTATGAAGGTTAGATTAGAAACTGAGTACGAACACCAAACAGAGGCAAATTATTGCTTTGCCTTAGATAATGTTCACTACGGGTAAGAGATGAACCATGTTGGCAGGGCGGGTGGGAGAAACTTCCAATAATTCCTCGTGTGCCATTCCTTACCTGTGAGAAAACAGAGGTTTTAGGTTATATCAAGGCTTTCTAAAGAAATTAACCTGAAGATAAAAAAATTTAAGATCTTTACTTAATGCCTTTATGTGTGGCCTCTTGTTTCAAGCTCAATCTGCTCGGTGACCATTAGCTAGGACGAGAGGTGCAGGAGGGCAAATCTTCATGGAGAATTCCAAGGAATTTTGTACTTCCTTGGAGACAGGATTGTTCAAGGGTGTTTCCCAGCAGGTCTGTATGTAAATCTTGTAATTAGTTCTCAGCATTATGATGACAGATACTGGAAAGAAAGAAGGCCTTGTATAATAACACTGCATTCTGTGTCAGAAAAAACCCTTGCCACTCTGTGTTTTCTGGAAATGCCCCGAAAAGACCTCTGTTGCAACTCCAACTGCCTGCTTTGGTACTTATTCCTGATGAAAGAGGTATAAAAAAATCAGGATAGAAGGCAAGCCAACTTAGGGAAAAATGAAATAAATAAAATAAAGTAAAATAAAGTAACGAAACAAAAGGAAATACAAGACACTCTATTTACATTACAATTGCAGGTCAGTTTAAGGAAAAATATTACTCCCAAAAATTCTTGCTGACTGACTGCAAAGTAATGGTCATGACAACTTTGGAGAAACATGCTCTGTCCACCTTTCAGAGCACAACTGGGAGCTATTTCTGACAGAGGGGAGTCTATGCATAGGACGAGAAAAGAGCTGATTCCAACTTTTATATGGTAACATGAATGCAATTGGACTTCTGGGAGGGGGAGGAGAGGGTCTGTGGTCATGGACATAAACTATCACAAAAGGTGTGAATTAAGCACAAGCAGAATGCAAAATTAAGACTTCATAAAAATTGTTGCATAAATAGGCTGGCTTGAAAACAAAAGTATTAAAAAAAAAACACCCCAAAGCATAATATGTCCTAGTGCTTCCTCAGTACAGCTGACAACTGGTCTAAAAAGTGAAGAAAGTGTTATGTTAACAAAGAACTAAATTTTTTCACTACTGCTGAAGAAGATACATGGAAGCATCTATTTATTTGAAGAAATAAATTGCTTACAAAGACTGAGAATGAAACAGGTGTTCATGTAGCACTAAGCCGTATCTGGCAAGATACAATAGAATACGCATAAGTACTGCCAGATTGACTGCTCCATTTGCATCATCCATCCACAGTTTATCTCCAGTTTTCTTTTCATATTAAAGAAAGATTTAAAGATGACCTCACCCTAAGCTCACAGTGACTCTTTAAATCCCCAGGTTCCCAGCCACAGACTCCACATGTATTTAATTCTTATTTCTTAAAAAGACCAACCCACAATTCCCTCCGCCTTATCCCAAAGCAAGGCCTAACAAGTGAGCTGCCATTGTTCCCTTCCTCCCTCCCTCCTCTACAATCACCCTTTACTAAACCCTCACCCTGAGCTTCATAACTTAAGCTGCTTGCATACCATCGTCCCTAACTTAGGTAACTACTACCGAAAGTGACTCTAACAGTCACACACTTTAAAAGAATCCCAGTCCCTGCTCCAGGGGCCTGCAACTAACTTTTCACTCTATGTTGCTAGTTTCTGTTTTATCTCTTCTATATCAAGCAACTGAATTTCCTCACTTTTTGATAGCCTGTGTGAAATGACATACTAATTTCATTTCATATATCTATATACACACAGCTATATGTATATTTCCCACTGAACATATATATGGTCCACCTTGTTCTGGTTTACCCAGCAGTCAGGAAACAAGTACTGAATGCTGCTTGAAATTTGTTTCCATCGCTGATGAGGGTAAACAGGAACTGGAGGGGTGTCAATCATTCTGCTGTCTCCTACCTATGACAATTTTAAGATAAATAGTTTAAAAGAACCCAACAAATAAAAAGAACAATAGATAATCACTGCAGTTTGCAGTGCACTGTATTTAAATGTACACAGCCTCTTTGTTCCGCCATAAAATTCTTCACCCCAAGGCCCAGTTTCATGGAAGAATTACAGTCCCCTGGCCCATAATCGTGCTCTAGCAAAATCTGATTCACAGTACTAATTTTCAAGTTAGACTGCTCAAATATACCTACAATCAATGAATGACAAGGCCACCAGCACACAAAACAAAGCACACTAACATACGGTCAGCAATTTACATTATATACACTATTCACACGGCCGTACACTGCTATGTGTGTGGACCAGTGTGCTTGGCTGTGGAAGAACATTTCCTTTTCACCATCCAAACACTTAAACTGAAAAATGGGGTTTGAAAACTTTTTCTTGTTTTCAATTCCTTTCCTTTTCTTTATTGTTCTTTATAACTAAGTCCTCCTTACCATGTTTGTGGAATAGCAATAATAATGGGGAAAAAAAAAATCTGTTTAAAATAATTGGCCTTTCTTTTTCCCCAAAGAAGCTTTTTTTTTTCTTTTTTTTTTGCGCGTGTGTGTATGTGTTGTTATTGTCATTTTTTTTTATATAAAACACTGCAAAAACATGCACTATGGTGAAGTCTCAACCTTCCACCCAAGCAGCCATTACAGGAAATGTTTCCATTGGAAACATTGGTAAAATACGACAATATTCCTAAGCCTCATTTTTCCTCTGAAGCATTACTTAACCCTCAGGCAATAAATTTAATCACTGAGGTGAGAAATGGACCCTTTTAATAAGGCTTTTAACTACACATCTTAATGAAACCTAAACAAATGATGTCCCCACCACTATGTTGGTTGCATATGTGTTTATGTATACTATGAAAGCAAAAGAAATATATTTCATACTTGCAGATTTATTGTTCTATGGTAATTTCAAAACAGCACTGGGATATAAACAGACAATTCTTTCTTTTTAAGAACTGCAGTTTGCCGGCTTTCTTCTTTATGTGACTAATGACCACCAGGAAGGGCTTCACAGCAGCTTGGTTTGTTACTAGATCCAGAAAATATGTGGGTTTGCCTACAAGGACAATGTGGGCATTTTAAGGTACGCTTATCTTTATTTGACTTGTTTATTTGTTTGTTTGTTTCTTTCTTTAAAGACAACTCACATCTCTGACCTCTGACGCTGTCTAACCCATGCTGTAGGCTGTGCAAACGGAAATGTCTTACATCCAGGCATTCACTTTGCATTAGTGAAATCCCTGCATGCTACTCTTGTCCACCCTCCTTTCTAATTCTAGTGAATTTTGTGCTTTATAAAATCAGTCTGTTTCAAATATGAATAAATCTGTATGTCAAACCCACCCTCTTCCCCACAAATGCAAATCTGAATATGAAAGTCAGGACCCGTGCACATGCCTAGTTTCTGTATGAGAGCATTCTGCCTATCTGGAGAAGTGATTTGACTTCTCTGTATTGTATTAGACCACTGTCATTAACGACAGAGGTGTCATTTTGATGTGATCTGTGAGGCAGTAGAAGCTTTGAAGTTGAAAGATAGAATAGACATGGATAAATTGTGCTCTGAGTATGCTGCTATTGCACCATTATTGCTGGCAATTATTTCACCAAGTGACATATCTGATAAAAAGTCATCCGCCTTGCTATGGAAAGAAACCACAATTCGCTGAAGGACATGGTAGATCTGTCGATTTTAGAGCCTGACAAAAAGCTCATTAGTTTTGGCCTGATCATTCTGCACCAATCTTGAACTCTTTTGCATTCCGCCCCCCCCCCCCCCCCCCTTGTGTTTTCATTTGGTTTCCTTCCCTGAGATAGCACTTTTGCTTTTCTGTTTTAATGTTTGGCCATTTGCTTTCTCTTCTCCACACCACTTTGCCCACCACACCCCTTCTTAATGAAGTTCTTTATATGCCTCCGCCTTGCCTCACCCTTTCCTTAACTGTCTTGAACAAAGTTTATTTCTTTGTTGGTGTCATAAAATGGGGTTTTAACAAGATGGTTTTTTTTTAATCTGCAGAGCATGTGAAATATAACTTCTCCAAATAAATAGCAACAGATTCCAGGTAATTAAATTTCAGGTTAGTTTTAAGTTAAACATGGAATACAATTTTGTTCCTTCAGCTACGCTCCGTGGGCTGAGTTCTCAAGTGGATTCATATTGTGGGGCTCCACCTAAGCAAAAAAGGGGAAGCACGTAGAGCTACTGCCAAAATTCCCATTCAAATTTATATATATTGATTCCTTGGATGATGATGTCTGTGATGAAGAAAAGGGAACAGGAGCGTGAAATCCTTTAAACAAACTGTGTGATCAAGAAAAAGGTAAATGAAAATACATTTTTAAGTGTGTAGCGTAACAGGGAGAGATAAAAGGCCATAATTTATCATCAGATGTTTTTATCTGACTGGCAAAATAAAAAGCAAGGCAGTGGATGTATAGCAAGAGAACAATTACATGTTAGAGGATGAACCCTATGTACATTAGAAACAAGTTGCTTGTCACATTAAAGAATTCTGTGCAAATCACTCTAAAGCACAAGTTTTGAGGCACAGAGGCATGGAAAGTATAGCAGTATCATAGGTTTTAGAGGTTCTTCCTATTTCTAAGCTGAAGAACAATTTTGTTAGAACACAAGCTCACGTTCTGTGCTTCAATTATTATATTTTCCTGCATAGAGGAGCTGTAAAAGAAGGTGGCCTCAAGCCATCCACCTTATGAAAAGGTCTTTAATCACAGTACATCAGAACTGGTCTTCCATAAAGGGGTCACAGAGTATGTGGGATAGGTTCATCCACCTAAGTCAAGTGTCTCAGATATCCAGTTACATTAGGCTCCCTTCATAGACAATCAAGACTGATAATCATCTTCAAAAGGCAGTTTATGTTAAATAACTGCAGTTTGCTGGGATGAGCATGGTGCCTATGCTTACTAAACATAGTAAAGGTATTATGAAATGAGACAATGGTAGAGTCCATGGAAAGTAACCACAGCATGGTCTGTGAGACTTCGACAAGGCAATAGGTTACTGGCTGATAACATAAGCTTTGCCGAGATTGTGCTACTCAGTCTGAAGGATTTAAATTTTCAGAGTCTTACAGACAGTATTATTTTTGCTCTGAATGAATGGTCTCAGTCTAATCCCTGCCATTATGTCTTCACAGCATTTATAGCCAAGGAACAGGTGATTTAACTGGCTGGAGAGTCTCAGTTCCACTAGGAATAGACCTTTAGGTCAGAGGTGTATTAATGAGAGGACTGCTGGGGTGTGATGCTGATCCTGCAGCCTCCAACAGCACTGAATTGATTACAATGGACTCTATAGAAAAAAACTTCCAGATAATAACTGTGCAAATCATACTGCGGATGCAACTATTATCACGACTGCAAGCACTTTTGTTTCTTTTGGAGAGAGCTGGGGCAGTTGTATCAAAGCCCAGGCCACGTATAAGCTCTCCAGTGGTAACTGTAGAATATCATAATGTTTGAAAGGGACAATAGGAATAAAATTTACATCCATTTCTTCCAGGACTCATATACTGTGCCAGCTGAGGTGGCAAAGATCCTATTTTGTAGAGGGCTTTTCTGACCAGTATTCTACAGATATATCATAGTGGTAGGAAGTAGTAATACAAGTATTAAAACTACCACATACAACTAAGCTACATGTTATTGGGGATAAAACTAGGCACGTTCTGCTGCTACTACTCGGTATTATTTGCATTAGAAAAGCATGTTGTAGTTAAGCATGTCATACCCCGACCCTTTTCGTTCCAAAAGGGATCTGCAGGCATATCTTGGATATTTGTAACAAAGGTGGATGAAAAGCATGGTTTATAACAAGTATAGATTTTCTTACTGTTTATGGAGACAGTTTTGATTTGTTAGTTGCAAGCAAAGGGTGTGAGGCTGATAATTGACTTGAACAAAGAATGTAAACTACAAAGGACAGCAATCCATTACTTAGAGCTTCTACTGCACCCTGCAAGCAGTTGGTTTCATCCTGGCAGAACAATGCTTTTCAGTGTGATTCGAGATGTCAAAGAAGCATTACAAAGCCCAGCCTGCTGATTTCCCTACAAAACACCCTGCAGGCATTCAAGCACACATTAACAGAACTGTTTCTTGAAAGTCCAGCTACAACAAATTGAATCAAATGGCTGTAAGGAGTTTCATTGCTTGGTGCTATGATCTTCCCTGCACAGTCTTTGGACTGAGTCCAAGTACAAGAAAGCATCTGCAGAACCTAAAGTGATGAAGTAATGCATCCTTGCAGAAACTGATCCAACACTGCAGGGGAGGATGACTGCTGAAGCAGTCAGTGAATTTAAAAGGGTTTCTTTGTCACACTTGCCATCCGTGCAAACAACTGAGTTACCCAGCTACCCAAACCTCTACCCAGCTCCAAATCCCCTCTCCAGCTCCACTGTCAGATGTAATTGTCTACATACCTAAACATTTCTTCTTCTTCTCCTTCCTGGTTTCCCAGTCAGTCCATGAGGTTTGAAATAATTTGATTAATTTAATAATATGCTTAGATTTGATTCTGTAAAATGCTGTTTCTCAAGAAGTAATTCATCAGCGTGGGAGACTATATGGTATCCTAACCTGATGACTTTATGGGTTTCCTTAAATTTCACTGTCTTGCACATTTCTATTATTTCTTCATTGCAGCTATGTCTATATACAGGATGATGAAAGGATGGGAGTTCGCATTATCTGACTAGAATATTGCAGAAGAAGCAATGAGGTTTGTGCATTATGAAAAGACAGAAGAGAGATGTCTGATCATGTGCAATTGGGGGATAGGAAATTAATTTTACAGCACACTTCAGAAAGTCTATGAAAAGGAGAAGTTATCTTTGAAGCGATCTCTTCCTCAGTGGGAAAGTATTATATATGTGCAAATCATGGCCTTTCTTGGCTTTAACTGGTATCACCAAAGCAGTGTTTTAAGTAAACCAGTCCTGTTTCCATCACTTCCAAGCATTAAACCACGATGGTATTGGCTTCCATTCAAGCTGTAAGCCTGGCGTGGAAGGCTACCTAATTCAGCCTGCACACATGGATTATGCACCCTACATGTAAAGTCTTTGATCCGTGATAAAACCAATATTTGCTGATTTGTTCTGCACTGTCCATTGAAACAAATGCATTTCAAAATACATATTGTATTGTATCTGACATCTAACTAGAAGAGTTTGCTGGACAACACTTGAATGAGGGAAATGAAATAGATATGTTTACAGTTTCTCAATAATCAGAAGTTTCAAATACAATATACTATTTTACAAGTCTTTAATGTGGTTCGATTTGCAAACCTCTGTGGAGAGTCTAAGAAGACAAAGATGTTGGAAATAAGAGTTTCTTCTTCCAAGCAGGAAAAAAAAGAAGCGGAACTAAGTAAGGTCACACAAAAAAAGTGCTCTGGGGTGTTTATCTCTCTCCAGCACATCCACTGGGACACTTTGAACTCACTCTCCCACTGACTGCAAGGTCTTTTTGACAGAGACTGGAGGTGTCTGCTTACTGGACACTAGTCTCTGGTTGCTGGAAATAAATGAGAAAGTAAAAACCGGCAAACTGCACCCAGAGGTTGATGAATATTATTTGCATAACGGTTGTTCTGCAAATAAGTTATAATAATGTATATGCGTTTTCAGGCCTGGGGAGAGGGGAGGGAGAGTGTTTTTGAAGAGGTCAGTCAAGCACAAATAGCCAGAAATCATGCTTAGGACCTTAGCTGCAGAGACACTACATACTTCAAGTCCTCATAGATAAATAATTAAGGTTTTTTTCTGACTTAACCAAGACTGCACAAAATCTTTGCCGATGAAATCTGTTATGTTATTTCCCATTTTGTTAGGTTTGGACGTTGTTAAGTTATTTGCCCCTGCACTTATTTCCCTGTTTTCTTTCACAGCTAGAGTTTATTAGATACATAATGCCTATTTGGAAGGCTTAGGTCTTCGTGGTAGCTTATGAAGCAGCCAGGCACAGTGAACTCACTTTCTGTATAAAAGAGTAAAGATCACATAGAACCATTACAGAAGACAAAGAAAGTCTGAATATTAATTCAGAGTAATAAAGGCCGGTGTGTGGCAGCACAGTTGTACTTTAAGAATAAGCACTGGCTTCAGAAATGGAGTTCCTTCTTAGAAGGAAGCTATGAGACAGATAAGCGACAGAGGGTAGACATGAGGCTATCACTTTCTATATTTTCTCCTTTTGATGGGGATAGTTGATAGATTTCAGTCCCTCGTCACCATTCTTGAAGAGGATGAGGAGGAAGGGAAGATCCAGGATCAAAACGTGCATAGTTTTATCAAATACCCACCATGAATGCACAACTTCTTTTCTTCTGATGATACACTGTAAAGATTTTCTCACTTGATTTCACTCACGCACATTTCTAATTAGCTAGCTCCTTAGGATGCAATTGCACGATAAAGTCCCTACAGTAGCAAATCCAGGCTAAGAAGGAGCAGGTCCCAGCCATGAAGCCTTTCCCCAGACTCTCCAGGTGTGGTTTTACACGAGAGTGCCAGCAAAGAGTGAGCCAGGTATCAGGCAAGCCCAGCAGAGGGCTCTGGAGGAGAAATCAAGCTGTTGATATGGGCCCCACGTCCACCCACCCTGTGCATGTAGGAAGCATACGGGTAAGTGCCTCACATCCCGCCTTGCTGGGGATAATTCTGGGGCAGCGTGGGTTTTTCCTTCTGTCCACGAGTAACTGTCTCTTGCACTGGAGGACAACAGAGTTCCCACTGGTTTCACTCATGTCCTTTGTCTCCCTGGCACACAGCTTTTGAGGCAATAACATGTCAAGCTTTCTGAGGCTATTCAGATCCTTTATTGCAAGTTTTATCACAGCTCTTGTATACATCTACAAAAGAATAAGGTAGCAGGAGCTGCTGAAATGTCTTCCATTACAATAGCTACATTGCTTCCATCTTCCTCCTTATTCCCTCCTCCCCGGCTTTTTTCTTTTTTTTTTTTTTAACCTCTTCAGGTCATAGAGTGACTTCATGTTCCTGTTTGGAATAGGATCTCCTTGCAGCCAAATACTGTGCCACTGGCAGTCAGTCCCAAGATACTGGAGTCCCTCACGCTCATCAGTTACCCTGCTTTTGCCTTCTGTTATGAATGTAGGACTTGCTGGCCTGGCTGTGCGTGACAGGGTACCTGTCACCACTAAAGGCCTCGCGGTTGCCTCACTGAGAGCAATGCTTCCTCACTGTGCCCTTCCCCTGCCCCAGCTACCTTCCCAAAGGGGAAAAGTCCTTTAGTCAAGTTACAGATGTGGTAAACAGCCGTTTAGTTGAAAGATACATATAGTTCTTTTATGTATATTTATGTACATATAGATAGGCATGTATATGTATGTCTGTAAAAAAAAATACAATACTGCTCTTTAGTACAGAACAACTAAATAACCAAAATGCCCTTCAGTCATATTTACAAAAAAGCAGAGTACAGGTTCTAATGCCCTCTACCAAAACCTTTTGCTACAAAAAGCTTAGTGCTGAGAGCCGTATAATGTATTGCAGAGGAAGAATGATCAAAAGTGTCGTTATGACAAGGCTTAACTTCATGATTAAGAAGGACTGTGTTAGCTCTCGGAGACTCTAGGAGGCAGTCAGCAGCCTAGAGTGCAGGTGGTGGGCTATCTGTCACTTACTATAATGCCCAATAATATCTTTTACATTATTATTGTTATATTCTTTGTATTTAAAGACATTTTTAGTGATATTCTCTATACTTAAGAGCTCAAGTCTGCAGGATTAAATTGATTTATGACTTTTTCAAAGAAGTTATGAAGCACAAACCTGTAGCTACTCCATGCAAGTCAATATTGATTAGAAGCAGGGGGTTTACATCTGTACTACTAACCCTCTGACGCATCCCTGTTTGTCTAACAGAGTTGCATATATCAATGATACAGCCCACTGTTGGCTTCTGCTGCTCAACAAACACGCCACCACCAAACAAAACAAAACAAAACGAAACAAAACAAATTCACAACCCTAAAAACTGCTCAGAAAGCTGAATTTTGGCTACTGGAGTGTGTATATATACACATTTCTCACTTCAAGATGCCTTTTTGTTCTTTCTTCATTTATTTATTTATTTAAAATGCTATGTGTCAGTCCCATGTATTCAGGGAATGGGAAAATGAACTGGTTTATATAAATCTGGTTTTCCAGTTTATGTTGTTCTCTCAGTGTGTAACATACAGGCCACCTGGTGTGACTGCACTATGATATGCTCTGGTTTAGTGCTGTTTTGTAATATGATGTGCCATCAACTACTCCCTGCAGCTGCATGGGCATGCACAACTAAAGTGGAGGTTAAAGGCCATAAACCCGGCACATACACTGCCCACACCTCTTCCGTTGTCATGTTTAGCAGATACGGTACAACCACAGTCTGGTGACAAGATTCACATTTTTCCTTTTTTGGATGTTAGCCCTGTCTAAAGTTTGTTAAGGTTCAGGGAGAGGGAGATTGCCAAACGTTAGCCCGCGGTTTTTTGCCTTTAAACTGTAAGCTCTAGGAAGGAAGCAGAGTTCTTCCATTGTCTAGGAAAAAAAATAATGTCGGTAAGTTGTTTTTGAAAGCGGTGCATCATGTCTCAGGATTTTCATCCCTATTACTGTCATTAACTGGGTACTCTTTCACTGTGGCTGGCAAAACTTGTGAGCTTGCAAAGATGGAAGCTGGGATGGCTGTAATGCCCAATAACTGTTAATTGTTTAAGGACTCCCTTAATAAGCTCTTTGATGGCCCCTTCCGTAATACTTAGAAATAGGCCTGAACATCCTCTACCTTTGAAGTGAAAGATTAACAGTCTTTCTTAAATCAGTACTTTTTTTCTAGGGGCTGCAGGTGGAGCAAAGGGTGGGGTTGTGGTAAATGAGGGGGACTGGAAAGAGGCTCATTCTTTGTGTGTGTCTTTTTTATTTTTCTTGCTACAGAAGATTATGGCAAATGTTTGACCTTGCCTTTGGGCTGTGAGGCAAAGGTTTGTTTCACAGTTTCCCTGCCCTACAATGGTACTCCTTCAATGCCCAAAACCATGCTTACAAATCACCTCATAACAAAATTCATATGTGTCATCATATACAGCAAGAGGCAATTGCATGCTAATGAAAGTGTTCTGAAAGAGTGTGAGGACTACCTCATAGCCCAGAAAAGGTGTGAGCAGCCTGGTCATTCGCTGCAACCACTTGCTGATGAGAACTACACTACTGTTTCAGGGGAACTGCATAGGGTGCTGATGAGTAACAGGGCTTCTTACCTTAGCTATTCTATTTCCAGGTTTGATTTAAGTGTTTTTGACAGCAAGCTGTGCCATCTCAGAGTCAATACCCTAAAAAAAATAAGCAGGTAGTGACATATATGCATAGATATAAATATACACATCCAACCACACTTATATTCATGGATAACTACATATAGATAAAAACCTATTTTGCGGTATGGATTCTTGTGCAGGTAGCGGACACCTGATTAAACCTGTGATGAAGAATTATCTTCCCATCTTAAAATGGGTACCTGTTCGTAGGGACTTATATTGCTGTCCCTCGCTTCCTTGTTATCATTCCCCTTCAGTAATTAGAAACCAAACTTACTAGTCAGTGCTTGACACCATGAAGGGATCGGATCAGGTCGAGGAGTAACATTTAAAGGAGATCTAGTATATATCTCCGTGCAGATCTACGAACACAGAGTAGTCCTTTCGTTGAACTGTCCTAGATAGACATCACGGGTTTTATGGTGCATAAACTTCCTTTCCCAGTCAGAGTCTCTAAGGATGGTTTTGACAGGGGTACTCGGTGAGGTTTGGACCAGTTTGCTTCACTGATGTTGGTGCTGGGCCAGTTGTTACACAGTTCTCCATAGTCCTGCACAAATACTGTCATGCATTGATTATTTTTTTGTCCCTGAAACACTCTATTTGCTTAGAAAACACCAGTGTAGCCATGTTATACCAGGTTCTTTACATTATTTACCTCCAAGTTAGGGCCAAATTAACTATTTGTACTTTTTTGGGGTTTTCTTGACCTTTAACTGCATCTTTTGCAGCGTTCTTCCCTTTCCTATCCATGATTCAGAATCAAACAAGGCTTATTATACTGTGCTGCATTACAAATCACTGTGGTGATGCTGCTGCACAGATTAATGATGTCAACTTTAATGACAAGGTTATTTTAAATAGCAGAATGCCAGCCACATGCACACAATCTTACAGATTCCAAAAGGCGTTAAATTTAAAAACATACAGTTGCATGTAGGATTGTACCTAGTTCCTGCGCTGCAATAGAAGCAGCATAGTGCAAACCTTGCAAATAACTTTTAAATGCACTTGTCATGAGAGATGAGAAATTCTTTGGACTGCTTAGCAGAATTATCACTCCATCATAAACCTGACCTAACAAAGCTAAAAGAGCCATGAGCTGCCCTGTTCAACCACGTAAAGTAGTTAAATTATACCAGATTATAATTGTATTTAAGTACATAACTGGTGTTAGGGTGATGTTTGTTCTTACTGTAGAATTATTCACTTACAGCCCTCACAGCATCTTCCACGGCAGCTGATATTAATCATTATTAGGAAGGGGCTGACTCTGGAGGGCGAGGAAGAGAGAAAGGCAGCTGGGTTAGTCTTAGTTCAAAGTACTAATAGCATTGGTTTTGTGAATAAAGTATTACTCATGACTTGATGATGCATGTTGCATAACTTTATGGGCCACAGCCTGTCTCAAAGAGAAAAAGAAAACACAGCAATCTCTCCTTCTTTTAGAACACAAATACATAAATTTTAATCTGAGAAAAATACAAAATGAAACCATGTACAAGTTATGTACAAACCCTTTTTACAGGACAATATATTTATCACTGGATATTACATATGACAAAGTCAGGTAGATCATTTCTGAGCACCAGCATTTGTTCTCTCTCACCAACCCATAATGGTAAAAAGTAAAATGATGAAGTCATACTCCTTTTTCTTGATGAACTTCTAAGTTAAGATGATAGCTGGTTGTCAGTGTACCCCTCCATCCCCACTCCCAGATTATAACTGAATAGACACGTGTAGCCATCAAAATATATTCTATATATGTGTTTGCGCGTGTGTCTTTTTTCTGAAGGAAGAAAAAAACCATCAGCCTTGAACTCTACAGAAATGCGAAAATTAAAGTTATGTCAACTTTTCTTTTTTTTTTTGACAGAGGTTAGATTATTTGCATTGGCTAAGCGTGTGTGTTCCAACTTATGCCATCGCAGAAGCGGCATTTTTTTAACTGCTACTTAAGGAAAACTTGAGATAACTGACCTGCTGACCTTTTTATGTGGTTCCCGTTGACTATCATCCAGTCAACGAAGTGCTCATATGCCAAATGTTTGGTTTCTGAAAAAAGTCTATGATGTTTTCTATTACATGTATTCAACTGCCTATATGTTGTGTTGTGGGGTGGTCTGTTTTTTTGAAGTTATAAAGATCTCCTCTAAAATGTATTGACTGAAGCAGTAAGAAGCTTTCTCTCAACTTCACTAAGGTTCTAATTTGATGCAGCGTTACTGTGTTTAGCTTCTTAAGTTAGATAGTGTTCTAAATTAGACCCGAAAGTGATAAAAAAGTATTTTATAATTATATTCTCTTCTTTCCCCCTACCCCTTCTCATTTTAACAGTTTACAGTAGTACACCATTAGATAAAACAGATACGTTAGACCAGCAGTCCTATTTATTGACTTCCGTGGAATTTAATTGGTTATATAGACTACTGCACATTAAAGACTATACAGTTTCAATGTGGCTGAATGTTCTATAGCAGAGACTATCTGTGCAGAATAGATATATTACGTGTATAAATATAGCTCTGATAAATGCTGGGGCAGAATTGTCAATACTATAGGCCTGTGTACCATCCGAGGCAGTGGCCACAGCTGAACAGCTACTCCATTCCTTTCACTATTTCAGATGGGGGCTGTACCCACACCTACTAGTATTGCTCAGTATAAAGTATACAAATATTACGCCTGCTAACTAAATATTAGTATACCTATCATATATAACGAATTTAAAAATATATATATATCCGCTAAGCCTGGGATTTTTCAAACACCCTTAGAATTAAGAAATAAAAATAAAAATCATAAAAGTCCTTGTTCATATATTGGGGATATTGGTAGTTCAGATGGCAAGGAGAGGAAAATAAAAGAAGGAATATAAAGAGCTCTCTTTTTCCCTGAATTTCGCTATGCCTCTGCCATTGACTTTGACAGATATTCCCAGGCCAATCCACTGTAAGACAGGGAAAGGATTTCTGTTTTCACTTCGTCCTGTTCATCGCCTTTCACACACTTAGTTATTTTGTTTAAGCAGCTTTAGAACTAGATATGAAAAGTGAGACACACACTTCTTTTGGTGCTAAAGAAATTCACAATGAGAACAACAGCTTTAAAAAAAAAAAACAAAAACGAAAAAAACCCAACAAAACCAACACACACGCACACAGCCTGACCTCGCTATGTGTTCATTTCAAATACATTGGGAGCCACAAGCCCTTAGGAACCTGCTCCTTGATAGAACCATTTAAGCACCTGCTCTGTGTTAACTTAGAGCCCATGTGGGGCAGGTAGAACAGAGCAGTTGAGACCTTGTTTATGGATTCGCCTGTGAGTGACCAAGCAGTGAAAACATGCACCGTTACCCATATTTAAATTATTGCTTTTTTTTGGTCATGCATTAGTTTATGCCTCCAATTATTGCGGTAGTTGGTAGATGTAGTTTACACACACAGACACACAGACACACACCCCCCAACAAGAACAGTCCTCTCTGAATGAGAATGTGCTATTATACTTTCTCCTTCATCTCCTACACTACGAAGAGTTTAAGAAATGCAAATTTTCCTTATACTGGCCAAAAAAATACAACCAGCTCACCCACCACCACGGAACAACTTATAATAAAAGGCTACAGATAATACTTTTGTCGTGTCTTTTGTACATTACATGCAAACTACTTTTTCCCTTTTCCACATTCAGCTGAGACCAATTAAGTCTTTTCACATCCATGCTGCGTGAGTCATTGGGTGGCCTTTAAAATTCAAAAATGGGGAAAAAGAAAAAAAGAAATCTTTAGCGTAGCTAAACCTGGCTTCTCGTACAGCCCCAGCTGCTACAACAGTCTGTAAGCTGCTGAAGACTCATCAACTCTTTCAAGACATCTGTGTGGCTTAATAAGGCTACACGGGATCCTCATTATCCTGAAGCTCATGGCCTTCACCTTGTATAAGCAGCACTGACTTTTCCATCAACGATGAATTGGAAACAGCCACCTGCTTGAGGACCTGGATGTGTCGTGTCCCACACGCCCCGCTTTCTCTGTCCCTACGGTTCTGGCTTTTGGACTTGCAGGGTCCCTTGGTGTTACAGGTGGAAAACAACATTGCCCGAGAGCCTTTAGCACTCTATAACTGATCATAACCCAGAGCAAGGGCGTTTGTACTTTCTGCCACATGTGCTTCCTACTGTTTGGCCATCGATGCTGATTTGAAAGAAGGAGAGCTGTTAAAACGGAGGCGGCAGTTTTAGAAAGTTTTTGAAAAGTACAAGGAAACATTTGCATTTTTTTTCCCCATTAAGAAATACATCACATACCTATCGTCTTACAAGCAGTCACATTGAGGCCTTAAAAAAAAAGTCTCATTTAGATGCTGAATATCTTGTACTTGTCACCCAAACAACACCCCATCAGAGGACAGGTTGAGCCTTTCCTCTTAGTGCTCGTGGCCTTCAGGGGACAAATTAAAATAATAGCCACAAGACAGAGAGCGAGCAAGCGTTGCGGCCGTGTGAGAGCACGTGTGTGCGCGGGTGAGAGGAGGCCCCAGGAGCACACGTGGCTTCAGCAGCGAGAGAGGTTTCTGCGGTCTCCTGTCTGCACAGTGAATATAACTAACAGGAACAGCTGCTTTTTGGGCAAACCAGGAGGAAACAGTAGATAGAATGCCTCCGTGCGCTAGCCTGTAAGCTAAAAAAAAATTATGACCACCTTCTTGTGATGATTTTGTAGCAAATAAATATACACAACCCCTTTTTATACTCTCTATATACACCCACATGTATGTGTGGACATGCATATGTGCAAACACGCTCACGCACACAGATGCGCTTTCCAGCCAAAACATAAGTTACCAAAAAACCCAAAAATCGTTTAGCCTGGATTAATTGTGCATGCAGTTAATGAAAAAGCTGAAATTCCTTCTTTTTTTCCCCCTTTTGTTGTCTTCTGAGAAAGGAGTAAGAATTATTAATAAAGATCAAAAACTTATTTCTGCATCAGTCGCCATGGGGTCTGTCAGCTGTCACTTAGGCCACTTGCCTTGATGTAACTACATATAACCGAATAGTGGTGCTGGCCTTATGGTAGTCTTTAATGGCTGAATGTCAAAGATCTCCCACAGGTTTTCTACATATTCCTCCATCTAATTGCCAGAAGTCAGTCCTGCGTCTTTGATCATCAAAAAGAGGTGTAAGAAAAGATTAATGATGGCTCTTGGCTTTTCTATAAATGGGAAATGCAAAACAGTAACTATCCCTGTTTCTCTCCGTCTCGCTTGCTCTCCACAGGTGGTGTTCTGTCTATCTGTAGTTACATACGGAACTATCTGTGCTGGGAGACAGAATGAGTGTATATTCAGATCTTGTTCTTCATTTATGTACAGTTGGCAGCATGGGGTTTTTTTTGGGTGTGACAGTTAAACTGGACAGAGAGACACACACAAACCTCAGCTACGTAGGAGTGTTGTAGTTGAGTCATTACTATGTTTTAATCCAGTGAATGCTCACTTCTGAAGGAAGGACACTCAGAAATGGCACTGTATATGGTAAAGTGTAAGACATAATGTACAGTAAACAACAGCCTTCTAAGAAAAAAAAAAAATCACATGTACTTGGTGAAGTTGAACACGAATTTCAAACATTCTCTTGTACTCAGGACCAGCTTTTTTGACCCTGGTTATAATATGAACGCAGTTCATAAGTGAAAAAGGAGCAATGACTTCAAAGTAAAGGCTTAACATGACCCAACGCAGAAACCAGATGCAGGTTATGACGTGTCACTAGCTGAAGCAGCATAGACCAGAAGAACTCACCAGAATCATCTTCTGTTTTGGGGACTGTGAGATGGGTTAAACATGGTTTAAATAATAACGGAAAAAACCGCTTAAATTGTTGTTTTACTTTGCAGGAGAGTGAAATATTTTAAACCATCCAATTTTACAGATACTGTATTAACAATTCTTGTTATTGTTTTTTAAATAGCTATTCTACAAAATGTAACATCAAAGTAGTCACAGTCCAAGAAGTCACTCCAGAATAAAGCCTATTAGGTGTTAGTATGGTTATATTTGTACTGCAGCCAGTGGACAAACATTAAAGCTGAGATAGTTTAGCTTAAATGTTGGATTATATGGTGGACATCATTGTTTTCACAATAAATTCATCTGCTTTGTATTTGTTTGATTCACTGATATTTCTCTAATGATAGAAGTACCACAGTATGTTTTGTTGTGGTGTTTAACAATTCTGCAAAATTACAAAGCCTAAAGTTAACTTGCACAATGAAACCTGCCTTTCCTGATGACTGGGTCCTATAATTTTGTTTTAATCCTTATTAGCACAGCCTTTTGTGGTTGTTTTTCTTCACACAATTGTGTCAGATGTTGCTAATTTGAGATCGAGAGAGTTAGTAAATCATTTAGAACATCAAATGCTTGGGTGGATAGATACTGCAGCACAGATATCAAACATCACATTTTTGTCTGATGGCGATAAAGCTTGTTGGTAACTTTGTGAAACTGCTGGCACAAAAGGCACCCATCAAAGGCCTTTTGTAAATTATCATAATAAATACATTCATTACTTTTATTTTGATTTGGTTATTACTGTACTTTTGTGTGTGGAGTCCCAGCAAAGTGAAAATAAATTAAAGAAAAACAAAAAAAAGCAACTGCTAAAATAAGATGTTGCTTGGTGCAGGAATCAATTGAGAACTTCATGTTGTGAGATTATAGACCTGTGGCTAAACCAGTTTTTATCCTAATCTGAACTCACCGAAAGGAGATTCAGTGTGCCTTATACCAAGGTATGAGCTATCACCAAAGTGCAAAGATCTGGAGCTAAACCTCTATCCATATCAGGAAGAATTTGAACAAAAGAAACAAGCCTGATGCGAGGCCATCAGCACTTCTGAAGTAAGGAACCAAGAAAATATGGTAGATGAGAAGGTTTATAACTCATGATTTCATGCAATATTTATGCACTCTGGATTAAAGCACTGTAATGCATGGCAAAAGAAGAGGAATTGCCAAGCTTGCCTTCTTGAAATTAGCAACTGCTGATGGCTAATGGGAAGCAAAGTGGAATTGCCAGATTTGCCATTTGTAGCAAGTGCCGCCTAGGAGCACCTTATCTGCTTGGCCCTCGGTTTAGGGTACTGATGTTCACCACGCCAGTGGTGCAGAAAGTTATCCAGGATGCCGGGCTCGTGTGTGTGTGTGTTTGTGTGTTCGTCTGTGTGTGTTCGTCTGTGTGCGTGTGCACGTGTGTGTCTTTGTCTATGTGTGTACACACGCATGTAGGGGGCCGGGGGGGGGGACGACAACAGAGCGTGTTTGCGTGTGTGGGAGTTATTGGACCTTAACATAACTGGCGACTAAGATGAGCTGTATATGGTAATAAAGCAAAGAATACTTCGGAAGAATGTTAAATGTAGAAAAATATGACTTTCAACTTTGAAAATAAATAAGTTCAGTTTATTAAGAGCTGGTGTCAATGCTGAACAAAATACACATCCTCCAGTAAAGAAACATTTTGGTGAACTGTTCTTTTTTTTTTTTCTTCTGCTTTTTTTGATTTACTAAAATACAAGTTGGACCTTTTTTTTTTTCTTTTTTGTAAATATATCATTTGCCTCCCTTAATTACATGTCCTTATAACTGTGACCATCATTCTCCTTGAAGCCAAAGACTGAGGTTTGTTTTTTTTTTAAATTCAGAGGAGTCTGGCCACATATGCAGGTTTGTCTTTTTTTTAAGGGAAAATACTTGACAATGAAAAAAAAAGAAAAATATATTTTTTTTCTAATAAATAAAAATAATTTAAAATGCTAGAGGCTATACATGACTAGTTTTGATTATGTTCATTTATAAATGAAATATTTTCCAAAATACGTGGAAGCAATATTAAAGGCAGACAAACAAAGATCTGTCTATTTTATTTTCCCATTAGCTTGCCCTTCTTAACGTCTCCATCAGTGGTTCAGCATGTAAGAGGAATAAATGTCACATCACCATTCATGAAGTTTGTCAGGCTTTAAAAAAATAGTTCTGGCCTCGAAGGAGTCAACATTCATCTTCAACTTCTCTGATTGGTGGTATCAAGCTGCTTGTCGATTTATATTGATTGATCTGATTGGCCATGTGAGTGCTCATGGGCTTGATTTGAATGTTTCTGGGATAGGCATTATCCGGCTCATCTGTAAACCATTTCTTTTCTGCTAAGGAGCAAAACGGGTAGAGACAGAATAAGGAGGGGAAAATGAGAGTTTTAATTAGTGAAGCACATATACACAGAAACACACAAAAAAAATAAAAAGGAGCGGGGGGAGCAGTCAGTAAAGTTTATAGAGAAAAAGCAATCAATAGAAGGTGACTTTGACTAATTACAAGCAGTACAGTGCATTAGATTAATACCTCTGAAAATACTTTTCATGAAAGGAGGATGACATGTTTGCAGATTTGATAGTAGAAGCTAAAGAAAACTGTCAATATGCTAGTTTGTGTGTTGAATGCAAGACAGCTCTTTTTTTTATTTTTTTTTATGTTCAGGTGAACACCCTCTGAATCATTTATTGAAAAAATGATACAAGGGTGATGCAGAAAAAAGCATGTGAGTCCATATACAGAGGAGCACCTAAAGAGTCGGAGGCATCTCTGAACCACTTCAGCCCCAGGGCGGTCGCTGCCGCTGGCTCAGAAATCATGCAGGAGAATGTAAAGAAGAACTTTCCACAGTTGGTGCTAGAAGAAATATAGGGCTTGCAGTCATGCTGCCAGATGGCTGCATTCCTGCACGGGATGGCCACTATATTGCTACTTAGCAACCTGGCTGCTTGGGTGCTGCTGAACTCTCCCGTTTGGGAAGGGGTATAGAACGTACCCGATGCTCAGAGGATTGTGGTAGGGGCTCAAGTTAATCCTGAATGGGTTGGTAGCGATACGTGACAGCAAGGCAAAGGAAGCAAGGACGTAAAGGAAGACTGGGGGGAAGCTCTTCCTTTTGTACCTTTGGGCAGTGTCTGTTTCCATGATCATAGGAAGAACTTCATGGTACCGATATAAGGTGGGCTGGGAGCAATGTGGGAGGGAGTGAGGATGCTGAGAGGCTGCAGCATTGCAGCCGTTCCCCAGCTGCTTGTGGTTGTAACCACTGTATCGCATTGTTCATACGCAGATATGGACAAAAACTTCTTCAAATTCACAAAAGAAAAAAATAATCAAAAGAATTCTCTCTTTAGAGAGCAACAACTACTGTCATTTCTTAATTACAGGCGTGCCACTTTACAAGATAGCTCTATACAAAGACTTATAAACTCCTGGTCTTAGAGTGCCTTATGGCCATAAGGCGCTTCTGCTTTGACAGCATTTGTGAATGGGGTGTGGGGGGTTGTCTCCATTTTCACCCTCTTTCCCCAAATTCCAGAGGTGGGTGTGCAGAGCAGTGGACACAAATGGTTCCGGGGATGGGATTCTGCAACTCGGGCATTTCCATTATTACATGCAAGGTTTAGTGTGTGGCACGTCAGAGCTGCTGCCCTTACATGTTTGTGCTACTTCTCACTCCAATGGGGGACCCAAAATGCTTCATAAGCTTCAGCGTCTCACTTGCACAATACAAACTGCCACTTTTGCTTACCGCTGAAACGCTGCTGTATCTGGGCTGGAATCAGGGCAGGAGTGGAAGGAGTACTCATTTTAAATAAATAAATAATTTTTTTAAAAAAAAAGGCAAAGCAAAATCCACCTTGGAAACCCAAGGATTGAGAACAAAAGCTCAGGAGGTGAAGCAGAGAATAGAAACTGGAAGACCAGGAAGAATAAAGGACAAATACCTGGTCACAAACACGTAAGAATAAGCAACTAGCTTCGAAGTTAGGGCCTCTAAAGGAGTGGATCAATTTCCAGAATTACTAGACTTCTCAGTCTCTTTTGTGAGGATGAAATTTAAACACTTGATATGGATTTTAAGCATCTACATGCAACACCCCCACTCACCAACAACAAACCCCAAACTTAAGAGGGTTTAATCCATCTTTTTTTAGATACATATGTTACCTGTGCTTACGCTTTTTAAAAAAATTAAATTGAAAAAAAGAACCATATTAGTCATTAGTGGCCTATTACTGAAGGTAAACAGAACTACTGTATTGTTTTTATGTCATTTTCTAAAATGTATTTTACTTCTTTTTAAAATATCCTACTCATTTGCGACCAGGGTAAATAGTTCCCTGCCCCCTTAAAGTTGCCTGAGTCTGAACAATGTTCAATCTCCCATCTCTCTCTCTCTCTCTCTCTTACCTATTATAATTAAGTTCCCTTTGATTTGAACAGATTGGACGTTAGGAATTCATAATGTTACATCCTGCACACTGAAGCTAACTGATTAAGTGCTTTAAATTATTCTTCCTGACAGAATGATAAAGTTACAATCTGTTCAGAGATGATCTACAGCTTGCCAGACTCCTACCGCTTCTTTCTACATTCATTTATCTTTTTGTCAAGCAGTTAAAAAAAAAAAAAAAAGCCTCAATTCCATAGATCTTTTAAAGTCATCAGAACGTCTGAATTATTAATGAGACTTTAAGGGAATGGTTCCTGATGGGGGCTGGTTTAAGAAAGGTTGTAGGGAAAAAAAAAATCTGGGAATGCGTACACATCAAAATAATTTCAGCTCCATTTAAAAAACCATTTAGTTCAAGTGTGACACATGAACCATTATGCATTTGTGGAAACCAATTTTATGTGATCTACGATTAAACTAACCTTTCAGAGAGGTGTAAAGTGTGATGGTTATCATGTTTTAAAAGCCTTGCAAGATCACATAAACAATTTCAAACTAACAGTTTTCTAATGGTTTGTGTTTAAAATGATTTTGAGGCAAGTTAAGCACTGCGAACTTTTATCTCTACGTTCTTTTTTAACATATGGTGCACAAACTTTCCTTACAAACAGAACTTGGTGCCAGTTAATTCAATCTCGTAGCAAGAAAGGGGGAACAGCGTGATTGCTAAGGATCAGGGACGAGCTGCACTGTATTTCTCAGCAGCCAGTGTAAAGCTCTCCCATCTCCCCTGCCTTCCCTGGAATTTTCAAAACAAGGCAATTATTTCTATGTTAATCCTTACAATAGCACTCATATCCAGGGAGCTGATCTTTAAAAAGACACCATCAAGTCTCTTTTTGCCTTTACCTGGCAAGTAATAAATACAGAAAATAAACAATAAATGCAGAAACTGGTAGACTCTAATTTCTTTTGCTGTTTAAATTTCTTGTTGCCAATGCGGAAACCTTGGTCTGGTCATTACCACCTCCAGCAGCAAATGCCTGGACCCAGCTTTATACCTTTCCTGTTCCTTCCCTGCACTTAAAATTGTCTTTGACCACATAGCGACGACTCTCCTGTGAAAATCCATCAACCCCTACACTTACCTTTGAAATGTGAGCTTGACACTCCTCATCTTTACTCTTGGCCACTAAGATATTCTGCTGCCAGTTACTAAATGTCCTTCTTGAATCCTTTATGCACTTTTCAGTCTTTTTTGTTATGACTTTGATATGTCTTCCATAGTCTTAGCACAGATTTATACATATCTTAAACAAACTACTTACTCTTCCCTTTAAATCTATCCAGAAAACCTTTTTTTAAAAAGTCTTTAGGTATTATATTCGCCAACTTTTTTTAAATCCTCTGTCATGTTCAGTCTGTTTCTCTCCCTTTTGGCATATGCATATTGATCCTTACCATATGTGTTTCTACATTACAGTGAGAACAGGCACAGTTTTCTGCTGGTTTTAGTTTTTTTTTTTAAGAGCTGTTCGAGAGTGTCCCTGATCTTCCTACGGTATTTGACGGGTTTGTTTTTGACAGCATCAGCTGAGAGATGTTGGAACAGCTAAGTAACTTCATGTATCAAAAGCAGAAAACATTTACTTTCCTCTCGAGCACCTGTGTTTGCAGTGGGCTATCAGCAGCCCACTGCATCCATGGAGGTTCTAAAGGCTCCATGCTCTTATTGCAAATAAATAAAAATTAACATCTTGTGTAAGACTGTTCCCTGCCGCATAAAAAGATAGAAATAATTAAAGTAAAATGATCAAAATACAGATTTCTTCAGCTTGTGTAAGACTCCAGCAATTCTCTCCAACAGATTTATTGTTCTGGTGCTTTAAAATTTCTGTCATTAATTTCGGGCTGAGTAATCAAGGTTGAATAAATGTCACTGTGAAACACCCTTTTTTCTGAGCAGAGTCAAAGAAAGTACTAGCTAAACATGACACCATGATTTACTAAATCTGTATTCTCACCAGAATCCCAGGTTACCTTACAATTGTTTCAAACGTGAATTTTTTTTTTCTTTTGTGACACTTGCATTTTCAAACGAGTCTGTATGTATGTGCTTGTGTGCCTCCCCCCCTCCACACAGGCAGCTTGTTTATAGCTAAGTTGAAAATTCACCCGTGCAATTTCTTCCTGTATGAGAAAAAAGTAACGAAAGTTTCTCCTCCCACCTCCTGAGCAATTCTTTCTTTGGCAGATGAATATTTTACACGTGGCAGGGACTAAATAATTTGCAGGAAGGGAGAGAAGAAACTCTTCTTACTTTCTGTGAAGTTCGTTATTTTGCTTCAAGGAAACCAAAGTTTTGGGACAAGAATGCTCTTTGGGACTGGCTCTTGTTGATTTTTTTATTTTTTAAACTAGCAAAAGTCTTACTTTTGACAATGGGCATTTCACTGGAAAATGCCTGACTCTGCCAGTTTAGGCTAGTGGGAACCCATGGTAAGAACCTACAGGTTTGCTAGATGTGATTTTGTGTCAACACTCAGGTCAATGAAGTTACTAATAACCTGGTTTCCATTGTTGAAACCATGCTGGGACTGATACAAGTGGCAGGACCTCCATTTAAAGCTCTAAAATGTCATCTCTTGACATTAGTGTTGCTTTTCCACTTTCAAAAACTAACCAGGGTAGCTACTAAGAAAGTTTGACTTGAGATAGGTTTCTGAACAAACGGGAGATTTTCTGTTATTTTTCAAGATAAAAAATGTTGACAACATAACATAGTTGATTTAAACATTCCTCTACTTGTAAGGACAAACTTCCCAATTTCATTAGTATATCCATATCAGAAAATCTTCATCACTGTAATAAACTATTTGATCAATTTGACTATAGTTAACAGTGAAAATGGCACATGGTATAACTGAAAGTCAAAACTTTAAGCTTCTGACTTTAGGACAGAAGAAGGAGGAGAATTAGAATTCAATATGATTTGAAGAATTCAGATTTACATCCATATTAGTTATTTCTCTTCTGTTGCTCACAAAATAGACCAGTTGCTTCTCTAATGTACACTGTCTGTATTTTTTCTATTTGAGCTGCACAGTTATACAAATACTATTTTTTTGGATAAAATCATTATGTAGTATGTGACAAGTGGCTTCATATTAACACCCTGCCTTCCTCTGCTAAATGGAAAACAGATAAAACATTAATGGAAAAGCATTTTGGTGTCAAAGCCATTAACATTCTTCCAAAATGCATAACTGCTCTCGACTATCTTCAGTCAATATTGCCAACATAAAAAGATGCTCATGAACATACACAGGGGACAGGGGAATAGGGAGGGGAAGGGAGGAAAGGAACTGGAATGAGGAATGGGAAATTAAAGTAATGTCTGCACCAGGGTAGGCATCTTCATTGAGCAGGAACCTGGGTGTTTCCAAAAGGACACGTGCAATTAGAAAGGCAAGCAGATGAGAGGATAAAAAATAAAACAGGGTTGAGCAACAGCAGCAGCAGCAGCAGCAGCCAGTTTTACTTCTGGTTTGGAGGGAAAAAAAAAGGCAAAAGAAAACCAAAAAACAACCAACCAAACAAACAAACCAATAACTGAATAAAGTTTGTAACTAATTTTTTTTTAATTTCACAAGTTTTCACAAGGACAAAGTTATAGAAGGAAACCCACAGCAGTTGCTAGGTCATGCAGAACCATTAATTGTCATACCTTGGCCCATTCTATTCATCCTTGTTGCACTTTAGAAAAAGAAGTAAGCTATGTAAGTTTTACAATGCTTTTAAACTGTCATATTTCCTGTTGAGCACTTTAACTGGCACATCCTTGTAGTAATAAATATTCTTGGGGCAAAACACGATAACTTTCTTTCCAAAAAGAAACACATGAATTTGTCTTTATGGTGACGAGCAACTGTAAATAGACTCATTTGTAGGGGAGCATCCATAATTTGCAACGTATTTCACTGATAGGACTTACAGCTGCATTTGAATGCACACACACATATATACTGTATTCCAATCATTATGCTTAACACTGCACAGTGGTACTTTCTGTAGCCCACTTATATGGTTCCAGGTTTTGTCAGTAAAAGTGCTTGGCTTCATTGTCAATTCACACAGCAAGCAAATCTTCAAAATTATCATGCTCGGGGAAGGGAAAGGTAGAAAACAACACTAACCATAAAAGCACCTTGTCTGGGTTGGCAGTTACAATGCTAATCACTCCCACATCCAAATACTTATTTTCTGTCTGCATGCTTTCTTGCTGGGTAGCCAGGGAAGGTGGTATGTGTTTCTGGCCTCCCTACCCTGGAAAACTCTTCATATCACCTATAACTAGTACTATATTTCAAAAGGCTGGCATTTGAAATAAAAAAAAAAAAAACGAACCAAAAAAACACAAGCTTGAAGTATCATTCCTATGGCTGTCTAGGATAGGCTCCTTTTCACTACTTTATTTAATTCCCTGTGACAATTTTTGTTTGGCAAGGCGTGCCATTGGTGAGAATCTGCAAGAACCGGACTCTGGCAAGCGCCTAGAAGATGATGCCTCAGCACAGTGAGTATTCCCACCCCAGCCCTCTTCTTCTGCTCATTAGCTGTCTAGGGCACGGCACCTTTTCTTCCCGAATGGGAGAGACCGTAAAGACACGCAGTTGTCTTCCCCTGTATTCCTGCGTACTGGCATGCACCTGTTGAAAAGAACCAGCTAGAACATGGAGCAGGATTTCTGGAGGATCTTTGCATATTAGGACTCTTGTTGGAAGATTTATACCACCACTCTAACTTGGAAAAGTTAAACTACCATCTGGGGAAAGGAACAAAGTCCCTCGAGATCTGATACTTAAGCATAGAAAAATGCTTGCTCTTTTCTGAACATTATTTATTCTGTACATAAGGTGACTAATTCACCTTTTAAAGACGTAAAAGTCCCAGGAAGGCAGTTTTTAATGACTTACATCCAATATTTATGATACATATGGCTTTTTATCCCAAATGTCAAAAGTGAAAGAAAATATAGCTATTCATGTGGCAGTATAAATAGACAGAATAATAATTTAATATGCAATTAGACTCTTTCTAAACTTAAATTAAACCATTGGAGTTTTACAACTCCATGCCCAGACAATTTCAGTGTTAAAGGGGAAAGACATTATCTCCAAAAGGCTAGTATTTTAGATAAAGTCCTTAAACAAGCAGAAAAGTCCCTGATGTTGCTTTGGTATAAAGCAGGTGCGCAGCAATAATCTATACAAAGAGTGTAAGCCCTATACAATATAAGCTTTGAGAGTGAAAAATCAGTAGGGATGTGTTGGGTTTTTTTTGTTGTTTTTTTTTGTTTTGTTTTGTTTTGTTTTTAAATGGGTTAGTTTTATAAGCTTCAAATAAATGTAACAACTCTTGTAAATATGAATATAAAAAAACCTACCGCAACATACATCAACAATTCTGCACTAAATGACTTTCATTGTGTAAGTCTGACATCAAGAGCAAGTGTTCATGTTAAATATACTCTGTTTTCTGATATGTAGAGTAACTGCAGTGAGTTATTTATGTTTTCAGTGTGCCTATGGGTTTAGAATTTTTTTTCTCCCCTAGCATCATAAATAACTTTTGGTCCGTCTGCTTTGTTGCTGTTGTGCTTAAGGGTTTTATGGTGGTGAAATAAAAATGACAATCACATGCACACTGTCATACATATGCAAAATATGTGTACAAAAAGGGAGAACTCCATGGGAAAACAGGGAACATTACTGCTGGAAACATTAACTGGGGAGAATGGGTGGTGAATGCAAGTTTCACACACAGTGGGAGCAGGTACACATATCAAAGTCTATCTTCCTGCACGTACTTCTGTTTTTCCCGGGAATCCCTGGTCTTGGTGCGGTTCGGTCGGTTTGCTGTTGATGGGATGGAGTGAACTGATGAGCTCTTCTTACTGGAAGAATAGGAGGAATGGGAGGAATGAGAAAGACTGGCCCGGGACTGGCCAGCGTTGTGGTCAAACTGCATCAAACAGAAGATCAAGTCTGTCGGCACAAGCTCAAATTCATACGGTGGGTTTGTGATAACATAACTGGAAAGAAAGGAAGAAAGAAAGAGAAAGCAGGTTTAGACTTTTGCTTAAAAAAATCTTCTGCAGTTGTTATCTCCTAAACATTTGCCCAGATTTTTGCATTTATGTTTCCTTCAGTGTGTACCTAACTTTAGCTCACGTAATGCCCATTATGATTTAGGACCTTCTTACGTCAGATATCACTTTTTGTATCTTTTCTGTTGCACAGACGCGCTGAGTGCGAGGTTCTTCAAGTGAATCACATCATGATTTTTCAGAGAAGACACCATACAAATCACCCTCCTTTCTCTAGCTGCACGGTAATGCAATGACTCTAGCAAACAGGTTTACGTATTGACAAAAAACAGTAACATACCCACCAGCAACGGTATTTAAACAATGGCTGAAAAGCAGGGAGAGGAGGATTTTAGGTGCAGTTATACTTAACTACATATTTACTCTATATTTATTAGATCTTTAAATACTGAAACCCCACCTTCAACTAACCCCCTTTCAGGGCAGGAAGGGCTTATGGACCCTGCTGCTAAATTTTTTCCTGCATGTGAAAAACATATGTGAGCAAGGCAATAGGGATTTTGTGTCCAAGCAAGAAATGAGTAAAAATTGATCACGAAGCTCACAACTTCTTTTCAAATTAATTCAGTGCTCATAACCAATCTGGCTTAGTTGCCTCAGGGACAGAGATCACTTATTTATCCAACAAATAATCTCAAGTATAGCAAGTACAGTGTAAATCTAAATGGAAAATAATTTTTTCTACCCAATTTGTCCAAATCCTTACAGAAGAAACCACTTTGGTGGGCTGCAGGGTTGTTTATTGCCATGTTCAACACAATAATGATGCTTTTTGTAGAGAATGAAACAGTAACAGATGGTAGATTTGTGATAGTTCTGGTATGGGTCTGTGTGTGTATTTCTAGTAGGCACTTAATTAAGACGCATTTCAAGTAAGCTGCTAAATGGCCTTCAGTTTGCAAAGATGGAACAGTATCTGCTCTATTTAAAGCACTGAGGTCAGCCTTGGTGCTACTGGAGTAAAAATGCAGCCTACCAAGAGAATGGTTTCCATTAGCTGGAAGAAATGATTATTAGATACAGATAGTACCAGTGGGAGGCAGGAGTATTTTCTGAGCATTCAGAAAAAAGGAAGTCTAACTACTATAATCTAAATTGTTATCCAGTAACTTACAGCTGATTGATATAAGCAAACTGAAGTCCTTTCCTTGTATGCAAGCAGTGGATCATCATAAATCAAACAAGATAAAGATATGTTCTGAAAACTAACTTTAAAAATTTGTTATTAAAATTAGCTGAAAAATTATGCTATGATATCCAGCCTATGATTTAAACTCAGCGAAAGTCACCACGAAGTTTTCAAAGAATTAGTTTTTGTGGCAGTTATGTAAACAATAGAGCAAGCTCTCTCTTTTAGATTTATTACAGGCACCAGGATCTTCCTCGCTGAGAAGACTGAAGAAGAGTGAAGCAGAGATGTTCTAAAAGGCTGGACTTACCGTTTAGTGCATTGGCTGGGAGTACTTAGATGTGCATCCCTTAATCGATAAATTCCAAAGCAAAGCATATTGTATGTTTTCAGTGCTTTACAAAATAGATCTCCATAACAACCTCCGTCCTAGGAGAAAGGAGAGGGGACAAAAAAAAAAAAAAGAAAAGAGAGATAACAGCACATTTTTTTTTCCTTTCTTTTCTCTGTTAACACAATGTCAGGGAACAGGATTTTCAGTATGAGCCTGTACAAAAAAGGCGATGTAAAGACAGTCTGTTGTTTGTCACACATGAGGATCTTTTACCCAAGGAAATGAATAATCTAAATGTTTTATTTCAAATAAGTAAGTATGTAAAGTGATCATTATTTTGGAGAGCCTTGGTCCATGAAATGATGGTAAATTGGGAAGAGTGAGTGATTTGCTTTAAGCTGGAAGTATAAATTTTGGTACCAAACAATGCATATTCTACAAATTACATTAACTGTGGTATTAAAATTGTTAGTATTTTTGACCCTTTTTTGGCAGTAGCCATACTGTTGTGTAGACACATAAATTCACTGGGGAGAACAACCACAATTAGAGTTATGATGGGTTAAAGGATAATAAAAGATCTCCCACTTTAAAATAATGATGAAATTATTTTTCATAAATAATATAAAATGTTTTGATTAGCAAAAAAAGTTTAGATTTTATAATTTGTATATCTAAAATATTGATTCTTAAGTAATGATGAGTGTTAATGCATTCTACCACCACTGATGTAGTGCAACCGAGGCTCTGGGGAAATGGCATTTGAAGGATTGGTATTGCTTGTTTTATTTGTGAAAATGTTATGCACATGCCCAAGTGTTTTGATGAGCTGGTAGTCTCAGCTATGAATGGACCTCTACGTGAACTGAAAGGCTGTTTACTTCTACCCATGTACTCTCATCACCCTTAACCTGGGATTCCCTGTCATTTCTGTGAAGAAGGTGGCTCCATTCGTTTTGAACAGAGCTGGTGAACACAAGGTTAATTTAAGACACATCAAATCCTACATCATCATCATCAAAGCGAGGTGGGTGCTTTGGGACTTGCCTCAAGATTACAAGATTTGGTCCAGAGAACATTGCTAGATACTTCTTTATTCAAATGCACCATTTTTTAAAGATGGTTTGTTTATTTGGTTTTGTTGTTTTTTGTTTTTTTTTTACTTCACTCTTTGGATAGTGGAGTCAAAATGTGAAAAAACTTAGGATTTCACAAGAATTTTAGTTCATCCAGAAACAGCATGAAACAAACCTTACAGCTTTGTTTTCAAGCTAATAAGCATATTTTCAGCAAGAACTGGAAACTCCACAGAAAGACTAAATAGGCTTATCAAAACCCAACAAAGGGTTGACCTAAAAATAGATATTGCTAATGTTTGCAATGGATTATTATTAGAATGGTTACATCATCCAAGTCAGCTCATCAATTTCTTCAGCTGACAACTAAGAAGGGCCACAGGATTTTCTGTACGGAATATGCAGGCAAGGAGCCTGGGAAGTCATATAGCTTCTTAAAAAGGGTAAGAGCAAACCTGGCACCCTGTGCTGTAAATTGTCAAATGATCCAAAAGCTCTATTAAATTAAACAATAGAAGTTATACGCTAATGAAGATAGATTTTTTTAAGTCGATCTGAGAGAAACCAAATAGATTACAGCCCAGCCTTGGTCCTACGTTTCCCTCATGATCTTACCCCTAGGTCTGCAAACGGCCCATCATACAAAGCCAACTGAGCAACTCGACACCTGTCCCTGTTTGCAAGTGTCTGGGGCGTGCTGTAACCTCCTCTCAATGCATTTTCCTCAGCAATCAGTGCTTCCAGCTCTGGTGTGGCTCCTCCTGTTACCAACGTCCGTATCAGTGTGAGGATATTGTCATTGAAGTATGTCTGCAGAGATAAAAGAAAGCTCTTTAAGCAAACACCATTAAAGTCACAACTGAAGACATCCAAATTACAACTTTTCTGGGTTTCTGCTGTTTAAAGTTCTTGGCTGTCTCTTCAAATAATTTTATATAGAAAGTGAAAAGACAGCAGCCTCCAATTACTCTATTTTCTTCTATCCCATTAGGCCCCTATACTAGATCCTTCCTTTTAAACACCAATTCAGGCTGATTTTTATTAAAGTACAAAAATTTGAATGATTTATGTTTCCTATAATTGGTGTTAGTAGTGATGCGATGACTGCTTTCCTTCTCATTGCCTTCATGTCTAATAATGGGCTTTAGGACATGTAATTGTAAAATTCAGACCACATTTAAAGCTTACACGGGCTAGATTGCCTTTTTACTCTTGTCACCAATTCGTTGGGGAGCTGCCTTTGTGCTGCAAATGTCATTACTTATTACTGTGGCTGGACTCTAGCAGTCTAACCGATGTATTGTACTAAACATCTTATTACGAGACTTGACAGTGTTCAGACATAAGCATGTATCAATTAAACATCTTGAGTTCATTCCAGATAAATGTATGATGAGTTTGGGATCCTGGTGGTCCTTTTAAAAAACTCTAGGGTATAGGGTAAGTGTGGTTTATTAGGGAAGATTTACTCCACACTGACATTTTGCCAGCATCTGTAGCATTGCTGGTCTGTCAGGCAAACAATGGGTATTTTAAATATTAATTTAATGCCAGATGAATGATTTTCAAGTTCACTTAAAAGTATACTGGTGTAGTTCAGAGATACTCAGTTAAATATCAGCCATGTAAAGTACTGGGCAAAAAATAATGCTGAACGAAAAAGGAGACACCATCACTTACAATGTCACTAACGTCTGTGTTTTCAGAAGCTTTGCAAGTGGGGGGGGCATACGAGAAGGAAATGAGCTCACTGTAGAGTGCACAGGACTGACATTATTGGATTTGTGGATTCCATTACTAGATTCACGACTTTTGTTGAATTTAGGATTTGGAACAAATGTCTGTAATCCAACCAAGTAAAAACGACAACTGAATTCTCAAACAGCGCTTGTTGTCCAAAGATAATACTTTTTAAATAATACTTTTCAATGAAATGCATTGCTCTAGCCATATAATGTAATTGTATTTAATACATGGGTAAACTGAGGTACAGGTTGAAATATTTTATCCTGACATCAAAAAGCAGAACTGGCTTCCCATCCATGTTACTTTGATATTCTATCTCTGTATAATGAAATTTCAGTTTTATTGTTCGCTTGAGATGACAGATAAAACAGGAGAAAATGAATTCTGCGCAGCAACGTTTTTCACCATTACATTGAAGTTTCGTAACTTCAAGCTTCTCTGCTTATTTACATAGGCATATACGCCATTCACCTGTTAACTAAATTAAAATGAGAGGAACATATTGTTATTGTTATACATGCCCTAAAGCAAATATTTGCATCTCATCAACTCCAATTATTTTAAATTAGCCGGGTAAGGCACTATGTATTTTAAATACAAAGTGTACTGTACAGAGTTGTCTGACATGAGCAGGGATTCAGGACAATTCAGTTAGTCTAAAACACCAGCTAATCTGAAATCGGCTCTTACATATGTGTAACAATTCAAGTGTAATACTCAAACCTTTCTTAACATATAGAAAGATCAATGTGATCCATTGCAGGATTATAAATCTGGAGTGACGACATGATGTTTAATGGGAATTGCTGTGGTGAGAGAGAGAAGACATTCGGGCATGATTGTTTATCCTTCAATTACTTCTTTCTTGATGTCCCTGAGATGAGAATCAGAGTTGCCCTCTGACAACTCTTCCCACTGTGCTATATTTTTCCAACATGGAAGTACTCAGAATAAAAAAAAAACCAAACAGCATTAAGTTTAACCTCTTTCCTTAGCCTTTGTCAGTGTATATTGTATACCCACTCAACTAAAATAATTAGCACAATTCCTTTGCGCCTGCAGTTAGGCAGCAATGTTACTGGAAACCAGTTTCATGGACATAAAGTCAAATTCTGCCAGATCTAGAGGTTGGAGGCATTGCAATTGTAGAAGCTGGGAAAGCCCTTTCAGTAAAAATGTGCTCCAACAGATTCTATAGGGCACCTGAAGCGCACGTCTTCACAAAAGCATACTATTTTCTGCAACAGTATCTTTTCTCAAGCCTTTTATTCAGTATTTTTGATCCCTTTTTCTTCTCTAAGTAGTGATATTTAGTATTATTCAAAGAAGCTATTGTCCGTTTCACGTCTATAAATCAATATAAAAGAACATGAAACAAAAGTAAAGCATATCGTTACTGGTAGATGTTTCAAGTCTGGTTTACAATAAGGCAAACTATGGTAAGAAATGTTCACCTGCCCTAAGACCGATGGATGCTGGTTCGTGTAAAATAGCCTGGTTTTATAGACCGCTGGCTTGCAGTGATTGGTAAAATATGCAAAAGTCTAAGATTGTACTAATAATTTTATTACTCTTTAGGAGGTATCATTAGGCCAGCCTTCAATGGTTTCTAACTCTCTCTCTCTTTATTCTGTAATTCAAATTATAGCAACTGTAGCCAGAATCCAAGATTTAAACACATATACTCTTAGCTCATCTGAATTTTGTACTGTGCAAGTACACAATTATCCCTTATCGTAAATTCAGTTGTAGCTCACCAGAGCATGATCTACTAAGAAATTATACTGTGGCCATATCACTCATTTTACTGCAGATCTCATATTAGGCCAAGAAATGAAAGCAGCAGTAAAATAATGTATCAAGTCAGGCACCTGTCACAAATTCATTAATAGAAATAAAATAATATAGAATTAAATTAAATTAAATACCTCCCCCCCAAAGCCCAGTACAATTAAGACATAATGGGCCCAATTCTGACTTATGTCATGTGTCAACCAGGAGTAACTCTGGGAGCTGCACACTACTATGAAACCGATGCAAATGAGAAAAGAATCAGATCTATTGTTGATGGAACAGAATGCTGTCACCGGAGAAAGGCATCCCACTGCTAGACAAATGTTAAGGCAAAGCTAAGACACTTATTAGCAAAGGAGGCAACATTTATCTTGGAACAATGGCTTAATTTGGGGTTCACACCATGACTGATGTGGATGTCACCATTTAACCAGATGGATGAGTGCAGCCAAATGATGGGGTTTGGTTTTTTGCCATCAATGAGTGAAAAAATTCCAGCTTTCAGCATGTTGCAACTGATCAGAAAATGCCCAACCATAAGCAAGAAAGGACGGGTGAATAGGAAGCTGTAACTTGTCACCTTCTGCTACATATGGTTGCTTCCTCCTGTACTAATATATTTAACACTCCTCAGGAAAATCCCTTCTGTCCATGCTTTCGATTGTCACAAAACCCAGACTCCTCTCATTACCTCTTGCCAGTCTGGAACTGGGGGACACCGAAAAGCTGAAGTAGCTGATATCCATTTCCTTTGGAATAATAATACACTGAAATTAATTTGAGAGTGATCTTCTACTTGCTCTGTGGGAGGGTACGTGGCCTGGATATGCCAGTACTTATAAGAACCCGATCTACAGAATGCCTTTGGAAAGGTGCTGCTGTACTTAAAGTAACAAGACACTTTCCAGTGATGGTAGTGAATCCCTTTCGTTGACTGTAAAATCGTAACTGAAGAAACACTTTTTTGCTACTGCCATTAACTGAACCCCACACTGGACATCTGTATGGCATCGCTATAATCGGCATCCGGAGTGAGAATATGAAATAGGTGTAGTCTAAGCAGAGAAAAAAGGAAATGCATCATAGACACCCAAACTGGGTAAATAGCAAGGAAATCCTGACACAGATATCTGAGCTAGCAGTGCCACCTAGCCTGTGCTCCGGAATCGTAGTGCAGCTCTCTCAAACGTTTTGGGGATGCTTTCCTGTTTGTTCAATCATTTTTTAAAGTATAATTACCAGAGTGCTTATGTTTTGCAGTTAACGCTGTCAAGCCTTTTAAACTAATTGGTCTTTCACAGAAAATTTTACTGAAAATTAGCACATCTTTTAATAACATTGCTTTAACTTTAATAGCACTTCGCCTTTCATTTATAATTACTCTAAAATTGTCATTTTCCAAGTCATATCTGCCATTTTTTTGTGTTTGGTAGGGGTTTTTTATGGATTTCTTTTAAGAAGACTCCTCCTCCACTGCATGCAGTTTTTAACATCACTTTCAAACAAATATTTTAACTTGTTTTTCTTTTTCAGTTGGAGGAATTCTGTTGAGTGAATAACATATATGCAAACCTGAGGAATGGCTGAGCTAACGTCAGTAACTTATACCAATAGTAAAAGGGCTTTTGAGACAGAATCAATAGCAGAAAATAAACAGCAGCATTTCACAGTTTGAAAATCTATTGATTCTCAAAATATTGTCCAAACTTAAAGAAGTTTGGGACACTTTAGGTTACAAGCTGCTGCTTGCTAATCCCCTGAACAGACTTGCACAAAAAATATTTTCAAAATGTATATATCATAGATTTGAACAGTTTCTTTTCTGTATAAATAAGACTGTGAAGATCCCTGAGGGAGAACTCTTGACTAAGGGATATAATGAAAAGTTATTTTTAACTATCGTCTTCTTTCTGCTCTTTCGGTTATACGAAGAAAAAGTAGGATTTAGTATTATAGAACAAAAATCAAGACCTAAAGTCCTAGCACAAGGAAATAAATTCTAGGATATCGAATGTTTAACAGTATAATCTGGCTCTGGAGATCCTTGCCTCTAACAGCACCGCTCCGACAGTATATCAAGTCTATTGTCAGCGTTATGTATGGGAGGGATGCCAACCTGCCAGAACTTCTGTGGTTCTCGTAGCTTCAGCGACAAATGGAATAACAAAGAAGCTTTGGCTCTCAGGTCAACTGTTCAAACCTTTGAAGGTACTGTGTGTTGATAAAACTGGTTTCCTTGCACGCACAGGATTTTCTGGAATAACTATCTCAACAAGACACAGAAAAGGAAAAAGTACGTCTCCTCCAAAATTTGCTTCTCTTAAGCTATTCAATATGATGTAACTTTTTTATAGCTGAAGATAACCTTTTTACAAAACATCCACATTATCTAAAAGACGCTTCCAATCCCATGGTTTTTCAGTCACATTCAATTTGGTGATGAGAATGTGCTTTGCTATTCGGGAGCAGCGCCACCTTGAGACTGACAGACTACGTGTATTCTTTCCCTGGGATTGCATACGCTATGACAAAACAAATATTAATATATCATTCAAGTCTCTGATGGCAGTAGATGTCTCTTCAAAGACATAATAATGATTAGCTGGCACGATTTAACAATAGCCACTGCCACACTTAAAACATGAACCGTGCCTACAGTCTTCACGCAGAGTACAATAATACACTTCACCCGAAGCCTGGAGAGACCACTGTTACCAGCTCATCAAAAAGACAATGCAGTTTTTGAGCTCGTTATTGTCTTCTGAGCAATGATCTTCGAACTACTACACTGTGAATCACGGGCTTGTGGAACATATTGCCCTTCCTGCAGAAGACAAACTGTGTGTAGATAGCCTGTAGATAGCATTTGGAAAAGTAAATTTCATTAGGCCTTTTATCTTTGAAATAAGAAAATAACAGACAATTTAAAATTTAAAATATCTAATACTGTCATCTGACAGGAAATAACACTAAACTAGCAGAACGCGATGATCTTCAGCATTCAGATTTGAATCAGAAAGTGATAATGCGTTTTTCTCATCTGTGATTCATGAGTAGGGTTTAGTCCACTACTTCTATATTAATAAAATTATATAAAAGAAAATAATGACTTAATGCGGATTAATATTGTTGAATTATTATTATTCAATAAATAAATACTTTAGCAAATCATTTTAAAGATATTTTGTACCTCTTTTTCTATATACATACATTTCTGTGTGTATGTATATGTTTCAAATTACCTGCAGATCAGAAAGAATACTGTATGTGTGGGTATTATTCCACTTTCTAACCTTTCTTACAGCTGTTTTATTACAAAACCCCACTACTGGGAGAAGAGATTCATTCTTAATGTAGCAGTTGATCCATTGTACGTTTGTATTGTAGCCCATATGAAGAATTTGCTTTCCAGAGATATCAACAGAGATCATAAACTGGAATTTTTCTATGAAAATTAAGCAATAAAACCCCCTGAATTACTAAGTGGATCGAACAATGAACTATAACCTTTTCTCAAAGTGAGCTGGCACAGGCCAGCACAGTGTAATTATTTCCTTCTTACAGAATTCCTGTGCAATTAATAGGATAAAAGCGTGACTGCAGATCTCACAATGGAGTTAGGATTTTGGGTTCAGTTTGCGATCTTTTCCTTGGAAAAGAAGTGAAAGGAGCATACATCCTTACTATGAGAATAGGGATAGTAAGGGAAAACATCTCCCACATCTTATACATTCTGAAAGGTCAGGAAGAATTGTACTTTTCCAAATCTTTACTAGGTCTTTGAGGAATAAAAGACAAAATAATGCTGCCACAGAACAGCAAAGTGGTGAAAGAAAAGACAGGATGGTGAACAATTCTAACTGACTGAATCCTTGGCATGTCTTCTTGATTAGTATTTTTTCTAAGTTAGAATTTTCTACTCTTGTTATCACATTCACTTCTCTGGCTTCAGGCTGCACTGTCCCTGACATATAATATGACCACTTAGATGTGAAAATGTTTGAAAAAAAGGCTCTGTTGAAGAAAGAAATTGCAGAAATAGGGGGGCATGTTGTCAAAAAACTGAAAGTTAATAAAAGCTAGCAATGACTAAAAATATTGTGAGGCTTATATGATGAATTCCAAGTAAAACTTTCTGAACAGTCATGTTCCACATACTTCTTATTGCCTCACTATTAGCTACGTGATATACCTTTGCACAAGAAAGCAGTGGTGCCCACAACATTTCGCTCTTTTTTGTGGTGATGCCAGTGGCCATCAGAAGAATTGACCCTAGTTTTTCCAAGATTCTGGAAGTGCCCTACATTGGTACCTACAGGTACATTGATTTAGATAATAATGTGAGTACGTAAACAGCTCTCAGTATAACAATTTGTAACCATATTAAATTACTCCCATTTATAATGTGGAAATGCTAAATATTTTATACATAGAGATTTTAATTAGAGAAGGTACAGAGTTTAAGTGTGCTTGCTTAGGCTTTCTGAATTTGTCACATCTGCAAAATATGGACAAGAACTATCCAAAAAAATATTTTCTGAGTTTATTGCAAAGTCCTAGACTGCATTAGAATAAAATTTTATCAGTGTAGACTGATATTATTCATCTGTTGATGGAAAACATGAGGAATATAGCAGGGAATAAAAATATGAAATACAGATACATAAATATGAAATACGAATAAAATATCAAATAATAGAGCACTGTGATTTTTTCCTAAAAGCAAAAAGCTTCATTCTGAGTTTAGGTGAAGGTCAGACTTGGTTCCTTTAAGGAAATCTGTTTGCTCATTTCTAATATTACGTGTGGTTTACAACAGATGATTCCCAGTACTATGGAACTTTATTCCCTGGGGACCTCAGAAAGCCTATACTCAGATTTTAAAAAGACTATGTCCCTGCTACACCTAGCAGAGCTTAAGGTCCCTCTGAAAGAAGTGTATCTCTCACAGAGAAAGACTGGTCTGAAAACCTAACCGATATGAAGCAAGGGAGGATGAAAAGGAGTATGACCAAGGCGTTTGCTTCAAAAGTATACTATGGCTGCAAACCAAAAACCCTGATGTGGACATAACTGAAGGCCACCATCTGTAGTTTCTGGCGTGCACTTATGTTTTGATTCACAAGGCAACTCATGTGAAAAAGAGATGATGACCTCTCTTCACACAAGTAAAGTTCACGTGATGAGTACAATGGCTTTCGTACAGTTCTATCAGTGTCCCCCAGCACTCGTACTCAGAGCATTGCTCGTGGCTACAGGAAATTAAAAGCTTAAAATACGGTTGATGCTGTCTAACATGAATGGTGAGCATAGGGACTGACACAATGAATTTGGGTCTGGGTTTCAGGAGGGAGGTAAAACATTTTTTGGAAAATATTACCCTTAAAGCCTGACATGAGACTGTTTGCTCTTAAAATTGTGGACTAATGGTAGTCCTAGATATCTCAGTTGTTTTAAGGTCTCTGTGTCCAACCAAAAAGTAACCTAGTTTAGGCTCTGAAATTCTTTTGACATCTAAGAGAAAAGCATCTTCTCCTGATTACCTGTGGAAAAGGGACTATACTTTCATATTCTTTCACAGTAAGTCTGATGGAAGGGAAAGAAAAAGGTTTTGTTTGCTTACTGCGCTCATGAGAGAGTCCAGCACACTGACAGCAAATGCAGTTCCACATGCAAAGGGCTGCGTGAGATACAGTTCTGTGTCTGGATCATCATCGTCATCTTGGTCCAAGAACTGAACATTTGAATCATTTACTGAAAATAATAATAATAATAATAATAATAATAATAATAATAATAATAATAATAATACAATCATAAGGTGCTTCTGGGCCACCAGCATGAGAACTTACACATTACACAGTCAGAAAGAAAAAGAAACAGCATATGTCTGGAAACACAGACTTGTGTCTTTGACGTCACTGAAAATGAAATCAAGATGGATGTGAAAATGTGCATTTAAAAAATCTGTCGATGATTTTCTTGCTCGTAAGAGGTGACTCTCTTGCTCTTGAGAGGTGACTATCCCTTTGCTGTAAAAGTAGCTTTGTGGAACGAAATGCCTGCACTCAAAATGAGGTGATGTTCTTTTATGTATTGAGACAACCTTGGCATTGGTCAGGTACAGTGGCTAAGGCTGTATGCGTGTACAGTGAAATGTTATCCCAAGATACCAAGACAGAACCCCGTTGTAAAATAAAGGCTGTCCATAAAACTCTGATATAGCCCACAGGCATCTGTTAGATGTGCTGCTGTGATTCTTACTGGAGTGGTGTTAATGCACTTATGGCTCAAAAGAGGATAAACTGTCCCTTTAACATGCATCTATCTGAATGAATGAGCAATACTCCAGCTATTCTCTTGCAGCACTGCCTTTTGTTCAAATATTTGTCTCCATAACTTCACTTCCTAAGCCACAAATCCTACATTAGCCAGTGTGAAAAAGAATCTACATCAGGCTGTTTTAAAGAAAAAGCCCAAATAAAGTAATTGTCATTTAGACTTTCTCTGGCATTTCATTGTCACAGTTTAGCTCTCTGCCTCCACCTCATTCCACTAAAAATAGTTGTTTCCTTGAGATCAGTGTATCAAGTGGATCATATTTCGTGCAATATTTCATTTCCATATTAGTCCTCCTCAGGCATGAAAGCACAGACTGCTTAGCTATGCCACCGAAATACCCTTTAACTTACTAAATGACAAATTAATTTCAGTTCCCATGCAAGGAAGGGAAATTAAAAACTTCTTCAGCATTTGAAACAGCACACATTGACTACGTGTCTATTCCCCATGCGAACACATCTCCCGAGACAACCCAGCGAGCTTTGAAAGCAACACGAGAGCTGCTGTTAACTTGATCCAGTTTCAGCTCTGGACTTCTTAGGTTAGAAATTCTTGTGCCTGCTATTTGGATCTTTTCCACCCACTCCTTTCCCAACCTGTATATGCTACTGGGCTTGCCATGCTTAGCTTACAAAACATGAATAACTGTAGATGAAGCCTCACAATTGCTGTCCTCCACTTAGAGCCCTGTTGAGCCAGTACTTGGCCATGATGATTCAGTCAGGACCTGAGCTGAAGTAGGATTTAAAATTCCTGCCTTCCCTGACATAACCATGAAAACATAACACCTCAGTGTTTTAAAAGGAGAAGTGTTCTGCCCTGGGAGTCAGAAGAATTTCATCTTAGCAAACAACAATATCCACAACACTCCTTTCTTTGTACAATGGCTATCAATTTATTCTCCAGATTCTTGAGCAAAATAGTATTTGAAAGGCTGACATATCGTTTCAAAATGTACTTTTTGAAGAGCTTGTGCCTCAGTTTAATTTGCTAGTTGAGAGTAGGCACTATTGAGAGTGGCATTCTTTTTCCACTTACATCTGGCAGACTAATACCTGACTTTGACACCAGCTTGCTAGCTGTGCGTGGTGTCAGTTTCCAAGGTACTACAAATCTAACGTGAATTCTGCAAGTGCGGTTTTATCCTCAATATTTTTATCTTCCCGGTGCGCTTAAATCCTTAGCACGCTAGGATTTCTGCGAAAGGTCTCCAGGCTAGGGGAGGTAGGATCGAATGTGCGGTGCTACGCCATAGGAAACGCTCATCAAACGCTGCTCACAAAAGCTGGTGAGAGCTCTTTATATGGAGAGGAAGCAATGCAGGAGCTTGGCTGCTTTCTTACAGCTCCAGAACCTGAGCTTCTGAGAAAAGGCCTACTGCCCCAAAATAAACAAACAAATAGCTTAAGGGAAAGTATGATGCTGGGGTTTCTTTTCTGATATCTTTCACTTCTTCTTGGACTTCCTGTGAGGGCTGCTAAGGCATGTCCACCAAATTGACAATAGGCTGAAATAACAAAAAGGGAAAGAGAGAGAGAAAAGGAGAGAAAAATTGGTGGGGGGGAGGAAGGGCCCGGGAGGTGGGGACCCAGGCCAAAGAAAATGAATTGGTGAGAAGGTGCTATGAAAACAGCCGGCAGGTCAGACGAGTGTGATCAAAGGTTTACTGATGCTGCGTGAAAAAAAAAATCATTAAGAAAGGCCAGAACAAGACAGTCAATTTCAACCAGAACCACAAATAAAACACATTCAAAGCAGTGCCATGAGGGTAGCCCCTCTGATACAGCCAGATAAATAAAGAAAAAGCTGATGACAGTAACAACAACAACAACAGAAAATAAGACAGTGATGTGAAGGAAAAAGGCACTTCTTACCCAGTTCAGTTATCATTAGAATGTGGGTTCCACTGTTTTTTTCCTGACTGATTGAAACCAAAGGCAGAAGTTTGCCAGGCTTAGCTAATAAGTAAAGTATTTAGGGGGAAAAGAAAGTACAGAAAGAGAATAAAGTAAGGGAAAAAGACAGGTAAGGCTCTAAAAAATAAAACTGAAAAGGAAAATAAAAGGACAAAGGACCACAAATCAAGTTTGTATTTGCCATGAAAAAAACAGAACAGCTTCTGCACTTCACATCACACCACTTGACAACATAAATACCCACAGCTAGAGTGGAAATCAGAGCCTGGTTACCTACCATCATCGCATTCTCAGGAGTAAAATGTCTCATACTATTATACAGAGTTTGGTTACACATGATTAAACAGTTCTGGACCATGAAGAAATAAACAAATGGCCCCTTACTATTGATTAAATGCACAGGAAATGTCTGCTCATACTTAGAGTGGTTTTTTGATTTTCTAACCTTAGCCCAAAGACCCCTGCTTATTTGTTACACTATGTAGAAAACATCTTGTCTGATAGAGTGTTTATTTAAGAAAATGGAGAAAACCCAAAGGGAAGAGAGAAATAAATTTCAGTTATTCAAATAAAGTGAAACAACTGTTACTAATCTTTCTTTAGAGGGAGTAATTCAAAACAGTTATCAGAAGAGAAAAGATAGCAGCAGATACAGTACAAGTAATTTTCCTGAGACTGCATAACAAGGGGAGTTGCAAAAAGATATGGGAATGCACATGAAAGGATAAATGGAAGCCTTTCTTACCTAGCTCTGTTATAATAGGGATGTTGGCTCCTGTTGTAATGGATGGTTGACGTAACAGGCCGTGGACTGGACTGTTGTCTGGAGATGACCTATCCATCCCAGGGGGTGTAAAGCCTAAACCAAAACAAAACAAGAGAAAGTTTACACAGGACAAGCTATATTAAAAAAAAATCCCTACCAACAGGAAATTCCCTATCTATAATTATTTTTTTTCCAGAAAAGTATGTTAAGAAAAATTATCATTTAAAAAAAAAAAAAGACTTATTTTCAACAATTATTTCTTAAAAGCATAATCCTTCACAAATATACAGGTCATTTCTACTATAAGATATTTGGTAGCTAATGGAGAAACTGAAATTTATTTTGTTATCCTAGGTAGCCTTTGCATCAAAACATGCAAAATGGAAAGAGTAATGTTTACTTAAATATAAACTAAAAAATAAAGACTTCAGTGTTAGAGAGGTTTAATTTTGTCCTATTAGTATTTCAAATAATCCTGAAACAAACACTTTGCCTTAAACCCCAATTAACATTTTAAAGAGTATTGTTTGTAAACAGTAATACCATCACAAGGAACAAATTGCTTCCATTAGCAGGTTTTAGGTTTGATCAACATGCAGGATTTAAAATTTTCTAAATGTTTTCCAGGAGCAATACAACATACACAAAGTGCTTTTTTTTTTTTTTCTTTTCAGGTGTACCTTTCATAATATGTATTTTTACGAGTATTACAATTATACTGTGGTGGAAGGGCCCATTCTAACAAAAAAAAAAGATAGGATGGAAGGAAAAAGAAACAGTTTTTCAAATGGTATGTAAGAGGAATGCTTGAAAAGAAACTAGAAATAATTTTATACCTTTGGGGATGTAAAGGAAACAAAGGTGGGAAAGGAAACAGATTGGCAGGCACTCAAATAAAAAAAAAGATCTAGAGAGCAGCAAGATTCACCTCTAAAAAAGATTGTGTTTTCAGCCTGATTCTCTACACAGTATGAAACGGAGTTCTTGACACTGAGCATTTTATAATCTTTTTTTTTTTTTTTTTTTTAAAATAAAAAAATACCCAGGCAAAGCCTTTTGGAGTTTGATTGTAAGTACTGAAAAATAGACAGTTACACAAAAGTCCATGCAACAGCTGGACTGGAAATTCACTGTTGAAACAATGCATTCCATCTCCCCTGTCCACCAAAGCTGTGGAAAGCACGGGAATGTTCCTTTGGTGTCATTATTGCAGAAGTGACGGTGAAGCCAAAGTTTGAGTTTAGGATTTCATGTAGACCAATGTCAAGGCCGCATTTTTAAGCAAGTGTTTGTCTGCTAGGAATAGGATTGAGCCAAGCTCACTTTAAAGCACACACTTCTGAGAAAACATTCATATTTTTTGGCACATTATGGCTGAGTTCTTTGATTTCACACCTGACATCCAGGGACAGACTTTTGACCTTCTGTCATTACTGGTCTGAATTAGTTTTGAATTCCCCATATACTGATTCTAAATTCATCACAGCCAAATTAATTCATAAAGTAATTTCATTATCTTGCAGTGTGTAAACTTTCAGTGCCTTAAATTCATTGATACGTTCATCTGCTACTGAATTCAGAAGATGATATGATATTATCTACTATACCTTTCTTCAGTTTGGGGACTAATTTACAAACCAGAAAATCTGTAAACTAAACTGTAGTTGTTAACATGTGGTACTGGTTTTATATTGTCTTTCTGAGGGATTTATGGTTCTTTTCCAGTGATAATTATGATCACTCTTAAACTGTCCCTAAACCAGACAAACTATAAGGACCACTGGATCTGGACTTCTTGATTTAATGGGATTCAGGTTTTGATATTAAGTTCATTTCTCCCTGTGTTTTTTCTATATCACATATAGAATATATAGGTAATAACACTAGAATCACTGAGAAAATAGTGATTCTTTTATCACTTATTCAGCTTATTCAGCTCTCCAGGAGGTACCAGTATGAATTTCCTTCTGACTATGACATGAAAGTTAGACACAACATAAGGATTGTAAGGACAGGATAAGTAAAAAGGGAGTGAAAAGTCTGTGAAGAAATTCCTTATGAGAAAAGAAGTAGATGTAGTATCTTCAACAGGCTGGCAAGACAAAATCCTTGCCATAGGCAAGCCTAAGACAGCAAAGCAATCCTATTTCATATTACCAGCGCATACAAAATCTTTAGAAAGCAGATTTTTTAGAGACAATTGGAAATGCTGGCAACGTTAACAGTCGGTCATTTAATACTACTCATTGTGCTGAAACTAATTCAGTAAGACCGGCATGGTGACAGTGAGTTGTGTTCCCAACTGGTATCGGTTTGCAGATGTTTCCTCGTGTCTGGCACTGTGACTGATAGCCGTATTGGCTCTTTGAATGCTTACTGCTGCATGGCAGAGCCTGGGACTTCTCAGACTCACAAAGTGAGTCTAATGGAGTTCCTTCAGGCACCACCTCATGAGTTAGAGGTAACCCTGACACTCTCACAACAGCAGGAAAATCGAAGTGGGACTCCAAAGGGAGGGAATGCTATCTGAGGACAGGTGAGTATTAGTGTGACACCTCCTTCTGCAGCAGGCTCCAGTGTTTAAGTTTCACATTCTGTTACGCTACAGGAAAGGCAAGACATGGCTTTTGTCACACTACATTAAAAAAAGCTCAAGTAGCTGTAGACTCCTTGAGCTGATAAAGTGGCAGGCCCAGTTGGGTCCTCTGCAGAATTACAAGTCAAAATGGCAACAGCAAGACCCTCGCTTACCTGAGAGCAGAGAAAACTAATCTTCTTCCCATGTACCCTAGGGGTTCTACTGCTGGGAGCATCCCTAGAGGCCCTCGTTCTCCCTTTTTCCTGAAGCCTTTTCTCTCCCCTTCTCAGGATGCACTCCCTAAAACATCTTTCAGTGAATCAGGCTCTTCAGAAGGTAAGAGCACACCAGTATTTCCCTACCAGCTAAAAGCAAATTAAAGAAAGTTGGCATAACTGCATCTAAATGTGTGAGTCCTTCTTGCCCTCTCTCTACTGCAAAGTGCACACACACAGAGGCACACACACACCCCTGTGCACATCGAAGGCCATTTGTAGTCACCTCTTTAACCCTTCAAATATTTGTCTTCCTCGGATGGTGTTAGGAGATTGAAGCAAATGTGTCATTTCTGTTAGACGCAGACTGGCAGGAGCTCTGTAATTGCACACTGCACACACAGTGCATTCAGTCTGAAATGCAGGAAGCATGTAAAAGGGATTTTGTTTTCTCCTTGAATGAAAAATAGACTCCTGCCTTAATATTTTTTATCCTAGGGTCTTGGAAGATGTGACAAATATCTGCTACCTTAATTTAATTTCCCCGTCTGTCCTTAATTCAAACACTTCTAAAAAACCACTTTCCAAAAATATAACAATCTTGGAATATTTTCAGGAAAGGAAAATTGGAGTACTTGGGTTTTTTGTGTGCCTATGTTTGGAGTCACAAGGCATCATACACCTTCAGGCCACATTCCTGCTCCCAAGTAACAACGTAAATTCTATAGATAGGCTCTATCTTTTTAACTCCAGAAGAGAGAAAAAAAAAAAAGTGCAGGAAAACTAACCTGCTTTATCATAACTTTCATTTAAAGGCATGAAAAACTACAAGTGACAGCTGTGCAGATTCAGTGAATGTGACATTTCTGAATTTCTTCAACTTGACAAGTAAACACCTTAAATCGGTAATGCTATATGCATAATACATGACCTGTATTTTGACATCCATCATCAAATGCTGACTTGAGAAAATACAGGTTTGTACGTCAAGGAATAGCACCCATAAAGAAGGGAGAAATTCAGGTCACAGGGTATTAGGAAAACTCTATTTCATTACAGAAGCTGAAACAAGCTAAGGCATCAGATTTAAGATCCATTTTCAGCCTTGAAAAGATTCAATTCCTCTGCACAGAGCATTCATTTAGAAATGACATGCTTTCCTCACAGCCCCTTTTCATTTTCCTTTTCATATTCCATTTTCTCCTTCAGTCCCCAAACCTTGTTCCATTAACGCTCATAAAAATCGTAAAACAGGGCTGATAGTTGTGATCTTCTTATAACCACAGTGTCTCCTTGTTCAACAAACAACCGAGGGAGCTGTGGCTACAATTGCTTAACAGCATCAACCTCTAGAAGTAAAATTCACATGTCCTGCGCAAGCCTGAGCACAGTCCCTGCGTAAGGAAATACAGCCACAGCGGGGGCTTCTGGAGAAGGGAATTCTCTTTGCCAACAGTTAGGAGGTAAGGTGCAGCACAATCATATCAGTTCCTGCATCCATTGCATCCGATGCTGAATTGCTGTACTGGGTGAGTGACTGCCTTTGCCTCACTTGATTTTTGGGTTTTTTTTTTGTGTTTTGTTTGGGTGGGGTTTTTTATTGTTTGTTTTTGTTTGTTTGTTTGTTTTTTCCTTCACTCATTAAACTCTCTTTACATCAACCCATGAGGGTTTTTTCTCACTTTTGTCCTTCTGCTTCTCTCCCCCATCCCACTGGGGGGAAGTGAGCCAGAGACTGGGTAGGGGCTTAGTTGCCAGAGAGGTCAACCCACCACCTTTGGCTATCGTGATAACCACCACAACATCAAACTGAGGAAATGGCTTGGACTTCAACAGGACATAGCAAGACTCTGTCCCTCTGTGAAACAAGGTGCTACCAGACGGTGGATTAAATATATCATACTTCAGAGGAACACAGGCCCTTGGCTCCTCATGTGCTCCAAATCAGTGAGGACTGGAAGTTGGGAGTTAGTCCTTCCCTCCCTCTTTGAGAGGCACAGAATCCTGTACCCTAACTCAGTTACCTGCCCTGAAGGAGTTTGAGCATCCTGAAGTTCTCTGCAGAAGGCAGCAGGTTCAACATCTTAATTCTGTGCAAAGAAATATTTTCCAGCTCCCTCTGGGACACTACTGCTCACAAAAGTAGGTGAAACAACCGAACAATTGCATTAGAGGCAAGATCCTACCTCTTTAAGATGTTCTTATCTTTGTGGAAGGAGAACCTCAAGGGAACTTCCTCCCCACAAGGAGGCAAGCTCTTTTTCCCAAGACTTACTAGGGATTACCAAGAGTTACTGAGCTGTCCTGCTCAGAGCTCAGCAGGGCCAGTTGGCTACAAGCCCTCCTTGTCTCTTACAAAATCCCACCTACAAACTGATGAGCAATACTGGGCTTCCGTGAGACCTGTGACTCCTGAGCCAGACTGAGACATGGTCCTCTCAGGAACTCAGGGGGACACTAACTGTGGCTCAGCAGTAACATACAGGTATTCTGGGAGCCACAGTGGCACTGTGGTGAAGTTCAAAATTAAGGAATGCTAGCATGGCTTAACAGTGACTTCTGCCTACTGAAAGCACCAGCAATAATTATAGTTTGTCCTGCTTACGTGTTGTTTGGAGCAACCGGCCTGATGGCCAAGTGATCTGCCGGTTGTGCTGGCCATAAATCACTGGCTTTTGCTCCTGTGCAGTTCACTGGACTGAGTAATTTCCCCATGAAATGCAGGAAGGTTTGCTCTACATAGCAGTAAATATATCCTTTTGGTTTGCTGAGGGGCTGGGTATAGGTTTACTGGGGTTTTAATGGAGAAACAAATTTGTCTCCTGGATGTGCACTGCTTCTGTTCCACTGACTTCACTGAGACCCAGATGGGCATATTCTCAAACCAGAATTTTCTGTAACATTTATAAAGTGCCTTCTGTTCTAAAGGATTATAATGGATCCTTTATGATCCTCTTCCCCTTTCCTGCTGCCCCTTTCCTCCTTGCCTCCCTTCCCTTTCAGTATGTTTAGTATGTTTCACTAAACTGGAACTCCATGCAGGCAGAACGCAGTTTCCCAAACTGAAAATCCACTTGGCAGACCCAAAGGTTGTGGCCTTGTCATTAAAGTGCCATGTAAATTGATAGTGTCCTTTAAATAATGCCATTCCAGGGAAAGGTGCTGCGGGATTCACTGGGTAATGCATGTACTAAAGTCCTCAAAAATATAATTTTAAAAGCATACATACTATTAACTAGCTCTGGCTCATCTAAGAAGCATGAAACAGCAATCATATTTTGAGTGTATATGAATAACACACAGGTGGTGAACTGCCAAACACGCCCCCGACAAGTTATCATGCAGAATTATGGGATAAGGGTTTTCATTAAGCAGAGCCAGACAAAAAGAAATAATTCTCTTACAAAAGGACCTCACAGTTATATCCCTTTGCTACTGTTTGCTGACAATGTCCATTAATATTCCAGTGAATTCAATCGAATGATAGACTATACCTGTTATTCTCCAAAGTACAGCCACTTGGGTATACCTGGAAAGTTCAGCAGCAGTCATGCAGCTAAAGAGCTGCTGACATTCATGGGAATCTGTTACAGCCGTTCAATTTAGAAACAATTCTAGCTTCAATGTCCCATGTGGTCTGAGACAGAGAGTAGTAGTTTGGCCTCAGAACCTGGAAATCCTAAATTCCGGTTTCAGTTCTGACTTTTACTGTAATTTGTGCCTGAAAATCTAATAAATTTTTGGAGATTATCTTTAAAGCTCTGTAAAAGGAGAGCAATGTGACTGCATAAGCTCCCAGCTCTCTCAGAGACTGCAGCATCCTCAGAGATGATCTGGGCCCAGACATAGGCCAAGTTAAATCTACAGAGCGTGGAGGGTGAAGAAGGATAGCTTTCTCAATTGTAACAACTCTCCAATGCTTTGGGACTGGAACAACCCCTGGAGCACCAAACGCTGAGAGACACTTAAAGAGAACAAGCTGCCATTTTCCTCCCAAGGAAGTGCTCTTCTCTACCGCCTGCTCATTCCCATGCTGTTGAATTACAGAAACCTACAGTGAAAACATCCAAATGAAAGCTCTAATGAAAGCACAGTGTGATCAATGCTAGTTTCTGCTCCCCAAAGTGTGAGAACTGTTCCTGGGGGGGGAGGTTAGTGGTCCCATGTGCTGAAAGTGTAAAGGATTTATAGGTCTACTCTTCTTGTGCTGCTCTAGCAAGGCAAGATTAATCTGTAAAAAACAAAGATCAAGGTTTGGTGTTTCATGATCTTGAGGTCTACCTTTGAATGATACCACATTGTTTTCATTTTCATTGTTAACAGCACAATATGTTAGAAATCGCATTATATTTTAAGGATAGTGCAGAATCATGTATAACTTAGAGGGGTTTATTCACAGGTACTCGTATGAGTCTTTCCCCAGTTTAAGCGTGTCCTGGTTTGAGGTACCATGACAAAGTGTCATTTTGAGTTTCACTATCAAACACGCACAAAAAAAATCAAGTCCATCTGAAACTGCCTGTTGGGTTTTTTTCCCCAAAATCTCATGTGGTAGTTACCCAAACCATAGCTCTGCTGAGGTTCACCACAAGCTTACACAACCCAAAGCTACCAAAACAAACACGCTTTATTTACTGCTGCTTTGCAGAGCACAGCCTTGATGTTCTCTCCTCGCCGTTTTGCTCACTTTAAGTGAGATAATACATAGTTGCTAGCCATAGCACTTCCATCATGTCTGCTAGAATAGAACCTTTATTTCTCTATACAGTAAATATTTCTGGCCAGTATTAGTCTGACAAGAACTTCTCACTCTCAGTGGAATCAAGAACAATTTTACTGAATTTATTTTTATATTGGGTAAAGGGTAAACAAAATTAAATTTCCTTTTTGGAGTCTTCTTCCTTTTTTTTTTTTTTCAGTGCTATATAGCAATTTTGTAAAGCTCTAGAGCAAGTTTTTGTCTAGGCTACTGATTTCTTTTGCCTGACATATCCTATTTGGGGTGGTTTTCTTCAGCCAATAAAGCCAAGGTTGAACTAGAACTCCTGTTATGCAATGCAGCCATCTTGTTTTATACTCGTCTGTCTCGGGAACGCAAAATGTACTCTAGGAGTACATCACTGACTACTTCTTCAGTCTCTAGTGCATAAGCAAACAATGCCAAAAGTATAAAACTTAGGAAAATAATTTCTTATTTTTTAAAGCACTGCGTAGCACAGAGAAGACTAAATCACAGAACTCTATGAGGACCATGACGACAGGCATAATGGTCACAGCCAAGCAAACCAGGATAATTGCTTCGAGCTTTTAGGCTATCAAGAAGGGAAATTAAATATTAAACTGAGACACTCTGCAGGTTCTCCATTTTGCAACAAGAAGGGACAGGCCATCAGGAATTTATTGCCTGATAGTTAGCACCATCTTGTAGCTGTCTTTAAGCATCTATTTTCTAAGCCATCTCCAGAAACAGAGGAATGATTGGGTAATTCTCTAATTGAAAACACCTAGGACAACACACAGCACAATACAAAGGACTTCTAGAATGCAGAGGACAACAGTTTCCAAACTACTTCACACCCTATTGCCGGAATGCGTTCACATTAATTTTATGCTATGTTTTTAGAAAATGGTCAGAGAATATTTTAACTCTTTCCAATATACCATGTGCTTTGGATTTTTTAAATCCTTATTTTGTAATTGTAATGTCATCGTTGGTTTTCCATCTACTTTTCCCCGCTTCCTCTGTTGTCACGAACCCGCTTTTTCAAAGCCCACTCCTGTTGGGAAATTTAGTTGTCTCACATTGTTCTAGTGGAAATTTATCTCTCGGTGGCAAGTGACCATTCATTCTGGTGGATTGCACCTCTAGGTATAACACTTACTCCTAATACTACTGTCCAGATGCTAGAGAGTAGTTTGGCTACTTCTCACAGACTTTTTTTTTTCTTTGCTTTTTCTTATTTTGTTCAGAAAGAACCACTAGAATTATGCAAATATTTGGAAAGAGAGAGAAGAAATAGTAACATGTGTTCATTCACCAATTATTATGGAATACACTTTAGTTCATGATAACATAATAAATTAGAGTTCCTGTGTTTTTTAGCCACTTTCATTGAAAACTTAATCTTTGAATTGTCCCTACTCTCCATTTACCATTTAATAGCTTTCTACACTAGGTAATTCTAGGGCACAAAGTTGGCAGCATCTAAGTGTACCACGGCTTTGCAGTTAAAATAATTCAGTATAAAATGATGCTAGATTCTTTTCAGTTTAATCATTAATCAGCTTTGCATATTTAGACCTCAGGCAAAAATAAATAAATATGCTGAATAAAACTTATCAAATAAATTAAGCTATATTACCTAGTTCAGAGAGACAGGTATTCAATAACTACAAATAAAATGGAAAGCTCCCTGTTAAAAATGATATATTGGCATGTTAAGCGAGACACTACATTATGTCATTATATCCTACATTCTATCAAATAAAGTAAATTTTTCCTTAGTGAAAAAGGAAGAGCAAAGCCAGATGTTATCGCAAGCAATCAATAAAAATATTTTGATAAATAAAATTAACAATGCTGTCCAACATATGATTGGCAACTGCTGAAACATAAATTAAAGAAATTTCCCATTGCTGCTTATGGGAAAATTATGCAGATTAGAATTTGATTAGGTTTATATCATGAGACTCAATTTGGACTTTTAATCTATTAAGCTCCAATAAATGAGGCATCTGAATAGCTCCCCTGAGCAGCAACAGTAATAACCACAGCAGTCATTTTTTGCAATATGTATTCCAACAATTTCTTTAGCAGATGATTCCACGTCTTTAAGTACAATTACTTTGTAACTTCTACAAAAATTTCAGGTGTATGCAGTGAGGAAATGGATCCATACAAAACACTTAAACAGACATTTAGTGATAATCAACATCTGTCACTCTGTTCTAGCAATATTGTTTTTCCATCAACTTGGACTTACTTACGGTCGACTTCATGGTCTGTGTGGGCTAAATAGTGCCAGCAGACTTGTAAATTACTCAAGCTGGAACTGAGCTGGAAACCTATGGTAAAATGTCATTAAGTTCTCTATGGGCTGGGTCAAAACCAAAATCCCACATTCAAGGCTGTCTTGGGGATCAAAGATTTAACTGTGAGGGCTAAAGCCTCATTTTATCAAAGAAATCTGAACTGGATTCCCAGAGCTGAGCTCTGAGACAGGTTGGATTCAGAACAAGACCACCTCTAATTTATCTGGCAGGTATGCTCCGTAGGCCTCCTGCACATTTCCTGCAGTCTAATCTTTTTACAAGTATCCAAGAGCTCTTCCTCCTGCCTTACTCCATATTGTAAAAAAGCAACTCCTGGCAAAGTCTGCCAACTAGAGAGCATATTGTGCCCATGTCTGATCCTGCCAGATTTCACCAAATCCAGTCACAACTTTTTAGTGGACAGGTTGTCATAAAAGCACACAGTCAAGTGACAGTATGCAGGTGATTCTCAAAGATTAAATTTGGAATTTATAAACGTCAGGGCTTGATTAGATGCTCAGAGTAAAGGAACGTGGATTTTGTGTTCATGTGTCGATATATTTTTTAAAGAGAGGCTTAAGACAATTTCCTTCTGGCATTTGGAATGCATTGAGCTCTCACTAGGGGCGGATGAAGAGCGGGTCGAGAGCTTATGGGTGAGGATTAAGGGACAGGCAAATATGAGGGACACAGTTGTGGGTGTTTATTACAGGCCACCTGATCAGGATGGGGAGACTGATGAGGCTTTCTACAGACAACTGAAGGTAGCCTCGCAAGCGCAGGCCCTGGTTCTCATGGGGGACTTCAATCACCCCGATATCTGCTGGGAAGACCACACAGCCAGGCATGCACAGTCCAGGAGGCTCCTCCAGTGCATTGATGACAACTTTTTGACACAGGTGGTACAGGAGCCAACAAGGAGAGGAGCACTTCTAGACCTGGTACTGACAAACACAGAGGGATTGGTGGAGGACATTAAGGTTGGGGGCACCCTAGCTTGTAGTGATCATGAAATGATTGAGTTCAGGATCATGGGTACTATCCACAAAACAACAACAAGAAGTAAAATTACAACCTTGGATTTCAGGAGGGCTAACTTCGACCTCTTCAAGAAACTGCTTGGAGAGATCCCGTGGGCTAGGGCTCTGGAAGGCAAAGGGGCTCAAGAAAGCTGGTTGATATTCAAAGACCACTTCCTCCAAGCTCAGGATCGGTGCATCCCTAAGAGAAAGAAATCGGCCAAGGGACGCAGGAGACCTGCATGGTTGAGCAGGGAGCTTCAGAAAAAGCTCAAGTGGAAGAAGGAAGTTTATAATAAGTGGAAGAAGGGACTGACCCCTTGGGAGGATTACAAGAATGCCACCAGAGCGTGCAGGGATGAAACAAGGAAAGCCAAGGCCGCCTTGGAATTAGACCTGGCTAGGGACATCAAGCACAACAAAAAGAGCTTCTACAAGTATATTGGAAGCAAAAGGAAGACCAGAGAAGTTGTAGGCCCACTGCTGAATGAGGCAGGAGTCATGGTGACGGAGGATGTGGAGAAGGCAGAGTTACTGAATGCCTTCTTTGCTTCGGTCTTTTCTGCTCGGCCCAGCCCTCAGGAGTCCCAGGCATTGAATAAAGTAACAGGGAAAGAAGACGACTTCCCTTGGGTTGAGGAGGAGCGAGTGAGGGACCAATTAGATCATCTAGATATTCACAAGTCCATGGGCCCTGATGGGATGCACCCGAGAGTGCTGAGGGAGCTGGCAGAAGTCATTGCTGGGCCGCTCTCCATCATCTTTGAAAAGTCCTGGAGAACAGGCGAGGTGCCTGGGGACTGGAGGAAAGCCAATGTCACTCCAGTCTTCAAAAAAGGCAAGAAGGAGGAGCCGGGGAACTACAGGCCGGTCAGCCTCACCTCCATCCCTGGAAAGATGATGGAACAGCTCGTTCTGGGTGTCATCTCAAGGCATGTGGAGGAAAGGAAAGCTATCAGAAGTACTCAGCATGGATTCACCAAGGGGAAATCATGTCTGACTAATCTGATAGCCTTCTACGATGGCATGACTAGATGGATAGATGAGGGGAGGGCGGTAGATGTGGTCTACCTTGACTTAAGCAAGGCGTTTGACACGGTCTCCCACAGCATCCTCATAGGGAAGCTTAGGAAGTGTGGGTTAGATGAATGGACAGTGGGGTGGATAGAAAACTGCTTGAAAGATAGAGCTCAGAGGGTTGTGATTAGGGGCACAGAGTCTAGTTGGAGACCAGTGACGAGTGGTGTTCCCCAGGGGTCAGTACTGGGTCCAGTCCTGTTCAATATATTCATCAATGACCTGGATGAGGGGATAGAGTGCACCCTCAGCAAGTTTGCTGATGACACCAAGCTGGGAGGGGTGGCTGACACACCGGAAGGCTGTGCCACCATACAGAGAGACCTGGACAGGTTGGAGATCTGGGCAGAGAGAAACCTTATGAAGTTCAACAAGGGCAAGTGTAGGGTGCTGCACCTGGGGAGGAATAACCCCATGCACCAGTACAGGTTGGGGGCTGACCTGCTGGAGAGCAGCTCTGTGGAAAGAGACCTGGGAGTCCTGGTGGACAACAGGATGACCATGAGTCAGCAATGTGCCCTTGTGGCCAAGAAGGCCAATGGCATCCTGGGGTGCATCAAGAAGAGTGTGGCCAGCAGGTCGAGGGAGGTCATCCTCCCCCTCTACTCTGCCTTGGTGAGGCCACACCTGGAGTACTGTGTCCAGTTCTGGGCTCCCCGGTTCAAGAGGGACAGGGAACTGCTGGAAAGGGTGCAGCAGAGGGCTACAAAGATGATTAGGGGACTGGAACACCTCTCTTATGAGGAAAGGCTGAGGGATTTGGGTCTCTTCAGTCTGGAAAAAAGACGGCTGAGGGGTGACCTTATCAACACTTATAAATACTTAAAGGGTGGGTGTCAGGAGGATGGGGCCAGGCTCTTTTCAGTGGTGCCCGGGGACAGGACAAGAGGCAAGGGGCACAAACTTGAACATAGGAAGTTCCACCTAAACATGAGGAGGAACTTCTTTACCCTGAGGGTGGCAGAGCACTGGATCAGGCTGCCCAGAGAGGTGGTGGAGTCTCCAACTCTGGAGACATTCAAAACCCACCTGGACATGTTCCTGTGTAACCTGCTCTAGGTGACCCTGCTCTGGCAGGGGGGTTGGACTAGATGATCTCCAGAGGTCCCTTCCAACCCTATGATTCTATGATTCTATGATTCATGCTTTTAGCATACACTACAAAGATTCTCCGCAAGCCAAAATTTTTTACCAGAACTCCAAACTGAATATCATAAGTAGGGGGAAAAAAATCAGTGTCATGCTCTTTGTCACTCGAGTACTGCCTTCTGTAACACACACAAATTCAGAGTAGCATGTCTGTTAAAGACGTCTTAGTAGGTATCATGTATAAAAATGAATATCAAGTTGTTTTGCGCTATGCCAGTCTGCGTAACACTAACTCAACCAACTTTTCCACAGAAAGCCCAACAAATCACTCGCATCCAGGTGCAGGTATCACTGTGGGGAATGATAATCACCTGGTAATTTGTGTACTTCTTTAAAGAAAACCCTCCTGATCCAAACAGGTAGCTTACTACATCCCTGCTGCAGTTTAATCTGAACCTTGCAAATAACGAATGGTGCCCATTTGAAATAGGAATAAGGAAACACCATCCAAGGGTTTGGAGTATATTTTCAAAACACGCACATCGTCCCATCAGCACAATTATTTGCACTTCAGAATTATCGGTATTATTGGCCAGTATGAAAACCATCCCTGTCATGCATGATAAAGTAATAGAAAGGTAAGTACCTCCAGAAAGTAGTTCCATTAAAAGAAATGTCCACCCTCTGATACTGAAGTTCACAGGAATGGCTAACACATCAAATGAGCCTTATACTCTGTTCAGCTCATAATATTACCCATTTTATGTGTCACATGTACATCATGCCACATTCTGTTCCAGTTTTAGTATAGGTCTACCAAATACTAAAACTGGCTAATTTATTGAAACTACTCGAGTGACTGGAAATATACAGACAATGAAGATTTCCTTTTCTTTCTACTCCTCTTTTTTCACATAAACAAATAAGACAAGTAGAAATTGCAGATAGGGAATCAGGATGAATCTGAAGTAGCTCTCTAATTGCATATTCTTGAATGATGTACCAGTAGCAATATACTAGCTACAAATAATAACTAAGGTTGCGTAGACACAACTGCCTGAAGAACAGCAGTGATACTATTGGTAGTACCCAATCTGTAAATTTGGGAACCTCTGCTTCAATCGGTACAGGATCCAGAATCAAGAAGACAGAAAGCAACTCATGCCTCTGATGGCCATTCTGGGGGGGAAGAATACCCAAAGTATACAGTCACCAGTGTAAATAAAAAGATTAGTTGCTCAAATGTATCAAGAAAAAAGGAAAAGTATACACAAAACCAATGCGGTATAAGGCCTGCTCTTAAGAAAAAATAAACTTTCCATTGCTCAGTTTGCACTATTTTGGCTCACAGTTTCTCCCCTCTTCAGTCAACATTAATCTTAGAAAGAAAAGTAATAGTATTATTTTACTATAGTTTTTCTTAAAATCTTCAAGGTTTTGCCTGCCTTGCTTAGTTCAAATGTCTTTATATTTAAAGAAGTACCAGCAGAAGTTTCTCTACACCAACTCCATGTTTATTTTATTTATATGAGATCCAAAACCCACTACACCAGCAACCGAGCTGGTAAAGACCATGATAACAGTAAAATGTTATGTGTTATTCTTTAAGTAGGGAAAATTAAGTGGCAACCATAAAATACATGCCATGGTATCCAGTGCACAGTACAGTCATACTGAAAACTTCCAGCAAGCAGGTTTTTTTTCTAGTTTTCAGCATTATATTGAATATTTACTGTCATTCACACATCTGAATACTACTGCTGGTTTTTAAAATGGCATAACCTCTATAAACACTTAAACAACACATTAACTTTCCTATCCATTATTATTTACTGGAGAGTTAAGCGGGTTGATAAAAAATAAAATGCTTACTTCCTTGTTTGAATTTCATTAGTACCAATATCAGTGGAAATAGCTGTCCTTCCAACTAGGGGTTTTGAATATTTATGAGAGTCTTTAGTCTATTTCTTGTTATTTGATAGGATTCTAAGAATAAATATTCAAGTTGCAATGTGGATTTCTGTAGGCAGTGAGGTAGTTTAAGAAGTTTGAATCTGTGGGTTTGGGCAGGGCCAATCTGAAATATAAATCTGCAGATAAATTTTAAGGCCTATTTACATTTGACACTGCAAAGCACATTGCCATAAAGTACAAAAAAATCAAGATATATTCCAAATTTTAAGAAGCACCCTCTTTGTCTATCTAATTCAGTCTACAGCTGCCTCACTCAAATGGAAGATATGTCCAGACAGAGTTCATATTGCCACTCAAGAACTGAATTGAGGATTTAATTAAAGAGTTAATAATAATCAAATTCTCAAATGTTGAGAAACCTGGGAGACACAAAGGCAAGGTTGCACTTCTTGAGTAGGTAAGTGGAATCACTTCCCTCTCTTGCAAGGAGAGTATTTTGGAATGTGCATCACAAGATACTTTGCATAAGCACTTCCCCACCTGACAAACTTTCCATTGCTTATCAAAGGATTGCTCCTGCTTTGACTCACGTGAGGGAAGTCCTACGAAGAAATGAGTCAAGAGAGTACTAGCCTTGGAGGAAAAGCTTAGGAAGGCACTGCTGTCCCCTGCCTCCCTTCACTGATCAGCAAAGGAGAGCAGAGAGATCTTCAATCCCCAGCCCATCCTCTCATGAACACCTGGAAGGAAACACTCTAGGTCCTTTCCACATTCCTAGCTATCAACTTGGTCTCTACTGTTAGACAAGAAAAAAGATGAGGACATTTCTTCCCTTTCATGAATTTTAGGTCTCACAGTAGGCTCATCTACACCTAATAATGAAATTAAAAACCAAAAAGCCTGCAATTTTCATTAGTTTTTAGTAAAATTACTGGAGGTGCTAGACACTAAAAATAAACAAGAGGAGTTGAGAATGGAAATGTTACTTTACATGCCACACCTGGCTAAGAAAATGTTGTAAATAAGACTTCAAATCTGTGTTTAAAAGCACCATGAATTTCATATTTCAAGGATCCTGTTCCAAGATTTTGTGGCAAAATTCCTTTTTTAATAACTCTAAAGAAGATCTGGTAGCAAGGGGCAGGCAATGAAATCAACTGGGATATAATAGAGTGTCTGAGATTTATCTGTTTGCTTAGCCACATTTATTAAACTGGAAACAGCAAGGTTGCTAAATTGGAGTTGGATGGAAAAATCTCTTTGATATTTGTCCTCTAAGAAAGAGCTCACTGAAATGTTATTTTAAGCAGCTTGTCAAACACTGATTTCAACCCAGGGTAGATTAGATAAATCAATTCAATAGGGACTTTTTTATATAGCTGAACTTATTTCTGAAAAGTTTGAAGTTACTCTTCTAGGAAGACATCTTCTTCATACATGAAAAGTTAGAAAGGGGACAATTCACAAATTATTGAGGATTTATAACAGATATAGTTTCTAAAATACACAGCTTAATATGCTAAACAAAATGGTTCCAGTACCTTTTCTGAATTTAATTTTGGTTACATCCTAAACTGTTTTTAAGCAAGCTCACACTTGTGACTAATGGAACATTTGTTCTTAAGAATATCTCCTATAACTGTAGCGTTATTAATCCAATCCATCTGTCCTCAAACAAACAAGTCACAATTCCACCAATGTTTTCTCAGTCCCCACATGACATTGTCTGATTTCAGTGAAATCTATCTACTTCTTTTTTAGAGAAGGAGTCATTTCAAAATTGTCTAGCTATCTTTGCCCTCACTTGGAGACTCATTCTAAGTCACAGAAAAAAAAGACTGACATGAACTTGGCAGAAATACGAAATCCCATGAGGACATCCAATCACATTTTCATCCTGCCTATGCATTTAAGCAAAAACTCTCTGAAGTCAAACTTACAGAAAATATATATGCTGTTACATTGTAGAGATACTTTGCCTCACACTACTAACTAGTAATCATGGTCTTGTATTACTATTAAGAGTATGTGGCATTTAAAGTTGAATACAAAATTTAAATGAGCAACCAAACCTCAAATCAACATGAAAGGTCCAATCTCAACTATACTTTCATAGGATCTACTTTAAAGCTCTAAGGAAAGTTTGTGAAAGATCAGGTATTCCTATGACATTACAGAAATTTTATATAATCTTAATCTTGTATCCAAATAAATCAGTACAAAAATTCTGCATAACCATAATATTACTGGTGTGTGTTGAATAACATTAAATCACAATAATTAGTCAAGAACAAAGTTTATACTTCTTCCTTCAAGAAACATTCCTACCATACCATCTGCAAAATTCATAGATTTATTTTTTCAGGTTTGGTTTGTTCAGATGTTAAAAAGAAAAGCGGCGAAAATACATTATTAGGAGCACAGCAATATTGACTCTTAAATGGAGGCAGTGCCCCAGTTCACCCTGCATATCCAACTCTGCAGATGGTAAAGGTTTGGAAGGTTCTTGATAACCTGAAGCTACCAAGTTTTTAGAGACTGCCTATTATGGGAAGTCTGTGCTACCTCAAATTTAATCATGTCAAATTTAAAAATTAAGAGGTCTGTCTTGATAAAAGAATGCCAAGTATTTTGTAAGTTTTACCCTAAAGTTGTCGAAGTTCTGCAGCTCACTAGCAGATGTTAGATTTTGCTTTTCTACAATGGATATCACAGACCAGGATTTAACTGGAAAGGACAAAACCCCAAATTCTAGCTTTCTCCTGTAACGTTATTAGACTGGGGGAATCTGCTGGATATCGATGCTTTGTATCTCTTTCACACTAAAGCAAAACCAGTGACATTGATCTCTGAATTCATGTATGTCCTTTAAAAAACCCGCAACCTTTGTGCATATAAATAACCATTTATTAAACAAACAATACGTACTGAAGCAAAGAAAGATACCAGAATTACGCTCATGAGGCTGCTTGCTATGGTATATAACTTTCAAACTATCTTGTAATCCTGTAATATATTATCTATATGTTCCATTTTCGTGAAGTTATCTTCATAATCAAGATGCTATCACAAGTATCGTGGGCATTGAAACTATTTTTAATTTTCATTTAAAGAGCAATTAAAGAAAGACAATGGATACACAAGATAATAAAGTAAGTGATTAGCAGCATGCAAATGACATAGGCTTAATGATAATACCCTGTTCTATTCTCCAAAGGGCCTGTCGGGAGAAACCCTTCCTACATGTGGTTGTGCAGCTAATGCGCCGCAGCCTACAATTACAACATTGCTGACACCATTAACCACTGAAACAACATCACTTCATGAAATCCTTGTTGTCTCATTAAAATGCAAAGGGTCAGGTAATTTACCAGCATTGTGTGTCTACTTTTGTTGTGGGTAATTAGCAAGCATTACCCAGCATGGACTCCTACTGGGAAACCAAGAAACTGTGAAATATTAAAAAGATTTTTTTTTAATTTCATGGGAATTTGAAAGATTCACAATTGTAACCCAAGCACACCTTTGTACTCAAGGAGCCACAAAATACAGACCTTTCATACATTTAATGTCAAATTATTTCATGGTTGGTTATTTTAGAAACTAAACATCAAATTTTAAGAAAATTTCTCTTGTATAATTGGATCTAGATATGTATCTCCTTCTGCAATCAAGAACTTTTAAAAAATACAGAGACAGAGAAACAAAACACCTTACAGTTTCTTAAAGACTTAAAAAACATATAGTTTCTTCAAAAATACTTTTTTAAAAAGTCAAAACACAGACACTGGTGTAGTACATTCTAATACCCATGTTCCCTTTCTTCTTGCTAATTGAAGTCCCATGTCATCATTTAAAGCAACCTTGGTAACATTCACTATTGGCTCACATCTTGTCAGGGAGCAGAATGGTCCCTTATTCTTTAAATGGAAGTTTTGGAACATAAAACACATTCCAATAAAAGTGAACAGAAAATTATGAATTCATTAAACTACTTTGGTATCTTGTGCTATATATAATATTTATATTCCAACTACTGTAAAATATGCTTTAATATCTTTAGGCAACTATAAGGACTTAAATATTTATAAAATGGCTAAAGATAAAGTATAGCTCTCTTATTCCTACATACAGATGATGTAAGGCATGCAATCAAAGACAATAACACTTTCAACCCATTTGTCATCTTAAAGGAGCCTTTCAACTTCAGATCCCTGGTGTGCAATCTACATAAGAGTTGTTGCCTACATAGGCAACTCCAGAGGAGTTTGCTCCTTAAAAACTACCAAGAGTGCTATACTTCACATAAAACAGGGTTTTCTGAAAATGGAGACAAAACTATAAATTTGCAGGCAAAACAGCTCCAAGTGGGGCTTCAAAATACTGCTGTATTTATCTCTGGGACATCTGGGAACAGGAAGCATTTTGATTTAATATTTCATAACATAGAGGCAATTGCTTCCTTGCCTGGTGTATAATTAATGCTCATAAAAAGAGCAGGGTTTTTTTATTCCTCAGCATCAGAAATGCACAAAATAGTACACCTTCATAATAGGGGGTTGCTTTCAAGATGTTGAACAGCAAATAATAATAAAATAGAGTCACCATGAATTTATAACAGTCTTGGCATGATTAAATATATTTATAGTTTAAGTGTGAAATCACGTGCTTGATGTACTGTACTATCTACCTCCTTTGCCCGGTTTTATCTTTCTCTTGCTGAGGCAGAAGTTGTCTTGAAAGCAGAGGAGAAAGAGGCAATTGTGAAAGCTTGAAGGTATTTGGGCTAGGACCTTGCAGTGTTTCTCAAATACAGGGAAACTGTGTCAAAGACACGTGTCCCTCCAGCCGTTCCCCAAAACATTTTTAGTTTATAAGCAACAGAATTGAAAACCTCTTTTCTTAATATTTTTTCTCTCTTCCTGGGAAGACTTTGAGAGAGACAGGAAACTGCTCTCCGTGTGTGTAAGTTCTGGCAGCAAATGTTAGCATCCAGCTGCAAGGAAAACACAAGAACTGTGAACCGTGCTGGGGGGGAACTTGTCTCTGAAGGGTTTCTTGGGCAGGCTGGAAGGTTAGCAAGGTCCTATTTGACGGAAGGGAAGGACTCCTGACATAGACGGCTTCTATAGCACAGGAAACAAAGTTAAGTGAACAGCCTCTCTCCCACCCAGCCTCTTTATTTAAGTCCAAATCTTGCAAAGACTCGCACATAATCTAACTTTACACAGGTGGATAGTTTCATTGAAGTCAGAGAGATTTATTAACCTGTATAACATTGAGTACATAACTTAAGTTTTGGAACAAGCAAGGCATCAGATTGTAAACTTGCCAGGGCAAAGGCCGTATTTTATTCTTGTATATATCAGGACTATGACAACAAGCTCTTAATCCCATCTAGAGCTCCAGTGTGCTACCATAAAATAAATAACAGCCATCAGCTGATCCATCTGGTTCAGCAGGATAAGAAATTATGTGCATGTTGCAAAAAGGTAGTACTGAGTTATTTATCACAGTGACCTAATCTTCAAAAATTGGAGGGTTTTGTGAGCAAATGGTGATGTGGGACATGTGCTGGGAAGTTAGGATACCCTTATGTCATTTTTCAGTTAATAACTTCATTACCTAGGATGGTCAGCCTTTGTTTTGAAAAATAATAATGAACCTGAACTATAACAAACATTCCAAAATTCAGTTATTTAAACAATAACCAACTGAGTACAAAGTTTTGTTAACTGGATTATTATTTTTGTCATTTACAACAACTGATGCTAGCAAAAATACAAGGAGCATTCAGAAACACACAGCATAAAAACATCCTTAATCAGGTGTGACCCCCACACTAAACTATCAACCCTGACAAACCAATAACCCTGATGCCAATGCAAAGTGCTTGCCGTTTTCACAAATGTGACTGGTAGGAGTGATAGTGTCTAGGAGAAAATTTCTCAAAACATCTATGTGATTTAGGAAATTATGAGCTATCTTTAAGTATAACAAGCATTTTGCAGCCTAAATTACATTGATTTGCAAAGACACACAGGAATCTAAGTGCTTAAAAGATTAAAGTTAGTGTCATAGCTTACTTAGACACTTAAAAAAAATTAGCCCAAATCTTTCACTTTTAGCCAGCACTATTCATTTATTTATTTTTAACATTACATCTACATTTAATATTCCACATTTACTTATATGCTTTCCTAAGGAGGTCAAGTAACTCCTTAAACTCTGAAATTATTTAGCTGGCTTTAGTAGAGTTTGATTTTCTGTATTTGAAAGTAAGGCTCTTTATTCCTACATTTTCATGTAATATAACAATTTAAACATAGGGAACAGTGCTGGGGTTCCCACAGAATATTGAAACCATAACATCCTAAAAAGTAACCATGTCTATGACTATCAAACCCTATATTCTGAAATCTTCACTTAAAAACTTTATCTTATGACTATAAAATAAGAGAAATAAGATTCAACATTCACCACAAAACCCTCCTTCAGGAATAAAATTATTGTTTTGAATTTATAACAAACATCTCTAACAGCACTACGAATCACTTATCTCCGAAAGTGATACAAAACCTTTGCTAATCAAGCTTTTCAGACAGTTTTTATCCTTTCCCGTTGTTTAAGAATTTTCTTTCATTTCCAATCCTGATAATACTATTGTCGTTCTCTCTCTTTTGCTAACATTTCAGAGATAAAATAATCAAGAATTATTGATTGGTAGAGGTGAAAAAGAACGTATTACCTGCAAATATATTACCTTGCAGCAGATTGTGAGACTAAGTCCATGAAAAATTGCAATAATTTAAGAATTAATCTACAGTGGCTAACTGGTTTTGTCCTTTCCATAAAAGTTTAAGCCAGCTTCAACAAAAAAACGATGCTGAAGCCACAAGTGATTTTTAAAGGAACTGGATCAAATGAAACTAAACTTGTACAAGGTTACTTTAGCTTGTGTAATCTGTTACACTGGAAATTCAGTGTGTAAAATTCTGAGTATGTTTACTTGATTTTATAGGATTTTCCCCAGAAGAATCCTGCCATGATGTATGAGATGTATTACCCAGGAGTTCATCCCCTCTTTATTTTTTTCTCTTTATTCTTTCTTGTTGGAGGATCTATTACAAGAACTGTAAATGGAGGCCTTAAAAAGATCTCCCATGCGTTGAAATAGTGTTCCTAGGGAAAATTGTCATAAGTTGAAGTCATTCAGAAAACAGATGCAATTGTTACTATGCTGAAATACATCTGCCCTGCTGTACTGTGATCTGTCTTGTAATGTCCATAGAAAGAATGTTACTATACAGCTTCCCCTTTCTGTACTTTAGACCTGCTTGGAGCCATGAGATCACTTTTCTTTATTGTTTAGTAAGTGTTTTTTAATGAAATGTACTGCTCTTATTATATAGGGCTCAAAATAAGATCTAAATCACTGTCCAATAAAAGAAAATTATTGAGTTGGATATCTAAAGTTACTGCCCAGAGGCTACTCTGGTACAGTATTTATAAATCTCTAAACAGTTAAGTATAATTGTCTGTCTGGTCTTTGGGAAGAAAGCCAAATAGCAGTCTTAGCTACAACTGAAGCAAAATATTTTGTGTTGGGCCCCGTTCATCTAGTGGGTAAAACAACAAGTAAAATTCCCACAACGTTAAGACTCTGTAAGAAAATACAAGAACATGAAAAACTAAATGGGAACAGTCACTAGATGCTACTTGAAGAAGAAAGGATGGAAAGGTCACCAGAATGAGGGAAAGGAGAATTACTGGAGCTGTCCCATCATAACTGCCAAGGCAGAGCCCATCTCAGACTCAATCTTCCTGGGAGCTTTGGAAAAATCTTACGGCTAGGGAGCACAAATGCTTAAAATGTATCTGATATCCTTTGGTCTTCGCTCCAAAATACTTCTTGATAAAATAGTCTCATCTTATATTTGAGGAGGCAGAATGAGAATCAGGAAGGGTCAAGGCACAATAAAAACAAATATCCAGTACACAAGGATGACTTTTTCTCCATCACAAACACACCTCTTTACAAACCTTTCTAGGAAGACAACCAGTCAACATCTATAAGAGGAACAGCAAGACAAAAACAGGGCTTCCCTTGTCACAAATACACATCTGACTGAGTTTATGAGTCATTTTGTGAAGAGGTGAGTCAAGCTCTGACGTTACAGCATTTTGTATCTCAGAAGATGAGATATCTCAATGAAAGCAATAGTTTGATGCAGCTTCAGTGGGACACACTTTGGCCTTTCTATCCTTGGAATCTAGGTCTCCCAAAGGCCACAAACTGCCCTGATGGTTTCCAAAAGCTCATTTTCAGGACATCAGAGTCTGCACCCCTAACCTCCAGGAAGCCTAAGGAGTTGGCCAGTCAGGTTTGAAACATTCAATGCAGACAGCCATGAGAACACTTTCAACATGAGATCTTTCAACAACACAGGTCCAATTTGAAAGAGTTTCTTGTTCTTTTCAAATAGAATTACACATTTTATTGAAAGGAGACTAGCAAATCCTTCCAGAACAGTTAGAAAGCTTTTCCTTCTACGGAAGACACCTTGTTTCTATTCGCAGCTCTGTTTAGTCATGTGTTTGGTCATATGTTGCTAGACAGCTGATAATGAACATAGATTTGACAACTTAAGATAGTTTACTGTCATTCGCTACACGGTCCTCTGTAGCTCTGGTCCAGAATTTATATTTTTTTTTCTGTGCTTTGGAACTCTGAGCTATTTTTTCTTTCTTCAGGAGGTCAAGGCAGAGCACTCTGGTTGGTTAAGATGCAATTCTGTCAGGATGAGTTAGGACTCAAGGCAGGCAGACCAGAGGACAAAAGTGTTGTCACACTACTTATAAAAGGTCCAGATAATTAATGCTGCCTAGTCAAAAAGCCTGGGAATATTTTAACACTATAAGGAGACACTAGTAAATCTTTGATCCTGCATGAGAACTGCCGTGTGTGTATTAAGTTCATCTTGAACTAGTAATGAGAAAATCCTTTCTTGATATAAACCAAATTCAGTAGACTTTCTTTCAGCAGTTAATTTAATCCATTGGGAATTGGTAGCCCTATTGTTACAGAACTTTCCCTATCAGGAAGCCTTGCTGTCATATGTCCACTCTCCTGTTCCTACTACAAGGCCTTTCCTCTCAGATTGCATCTGGGTTCAGTTGTTGGTGCAATGGTATGTCCCTGGTTGGAAAGGGCATGTTTGGATGGATACAGAAGGTTGGATAGTGATGGATGTTTATATGCCTAGGACTGGAAGTGACTTTGCTGTAAAAGTAGGTGACGAGGGTGAGGCTCTGGGGAAAAGGAAATGAAATCTCCAAATTTGTGGGTTCTTTTTCTGCTACCAATTTAGAACAAAGAAGTTATAGATATGGCCGTGTACTTCAGCACTGGACAATGATTATGGCTCATCTGATGATTAAATAATTTTGCATCCTGCTTTTTATAGTGCACTCCTTGTACTGGTGTCATCTTTTGTCTGACACTGGAGTGAAATAATCACAGATAAAAACCGGAAAGATGTTTGTGCATTCAATAACCTATCAATTAAATGGCTGTATTTTTTTTTCCATTTCAGAGGCATAAAGATAAATTATAAATAAGGTTTTCATATGACTTTCCACTGCTTAGTGACTACAAAATTATACTAGCTTATTAGTTAAAACAGCAACGGTAAGATTACACTGTTAATTCCTCACCAAAAATCTCGCTGTTTAGTTCATACGTTTCTCAGGCTGTTCACATACTTTGTTCTCTTTTCAACACTCTGCCACAGGTCAACTAACATTATTCCACACACCCAGATTTTTCTAATGTCAACATTTTCTATGATCAGTAATAGGAGTCACATAAAAGAACAGCATAGAACGCTCTTTCAAGGGGTGGTGTTGGTGAGAAACATCTTAATTCAAAATCATACATTCAGATCTAGAAAAATTCAGATTGGCAATACTTAAGGTTTGTACCAGCTAACGTGTTAAGGATAAGTAAATATGTCAAATAACGCACAAATATTTAACGAAAAATAAAATGACAACTCGCCCTGTAAATAAAGGTACTTAATTGCCAGCAAGGAGCTGAGAGGTGGTTCTAGTGTGCTGCTTGTTGACCAGCAAAAGTTGAATCACTTGATTTATACAATTGTCACGGTAGTCGTGGCTACCGTACGTTAGAGCTGCATTTCACAGACAAAAACGTCACATTGGATACAACTTCCAGTAAAGTTTGTGCTATCTATTGATCTAATTGCTTCTGACGGTCTAACCATTGTATTCAAGGTCTCTCAAGAAAATTTACTGTACTGAAAGCAATGCAAATCAAATCAGGAGTTGTGGATACCATAAGCAGAGAATTTACTGGGAAGATAATTATTTTTGGAAGCAATAGGTTTTAGAAGAACCCCTCAGTAGTCACTGCTTCCAACTAAAATAGGCTATTGGTTACCTGTCTTACACTATGCCCTGTTTCCCCAGAAAAATTACAGAAAGATTAACCTTTCTTTTTTTAATGCACAGACTGATATTTATCTGAAGAAACGTCCAAATTCTAAGTATGTGCTAAACTATTATGCCTCTGCTATTCTGCATCAGCAGCATTGAATAGGGCTGAAGGGATTTGGACTATGGCCCCGGTCTACGCTTTCTGACCTATAGGGGCTACGCTGTAGCAGCAATCTGGATATTATAGAATTATAGAACAATTCAGGCTAGAAGGGACACCAGAGGGTCTCTAGTCTGACTTCCAGCTCAAAGCAGGGCCAGCTATGAGGTCAGATCAGGTTCTTCAGGGCGTTATGCGGTCAGATCTTGAACACCACCAAGGACGGAGAGTGAAAAATGAGAGGTGGTCATGTGGTGCACAAGACTGTTATATCGCTAGGTTTTTCCATCCTCATTCAGGGGTGGTCTAAGATCCAGTGTACTCCCATGGGTAAAATAGGAAAGCCAAGCATGGGAAATATCACTAACCTCTGAGCAAAGGCAGAAGAAGGAAATTCTCTCAGACACTCCATGCTCAAGAACAGGAAGGGAGGAAAGGGGTGAGACAAAGAGATTCTATTTCTTGATGATTATGATTAGGTGTGTGACAGGAGACTGAGAGAGACCCACCAAAGAACAGCCAATAGCCTGGTAGTGAAAGTACATGTTTGGTTTTCAGACACCAAATTTCAAATCCCAGGTCTAAATCAGCAAAACAAGGAACATCCATGCCTGTCTTCCACTTCTGCAAGGAGTTTCCTCATCTTGACTATAAGTTATTGTAGTGGGAGTGTCCTGGTTTGAGTGAGCAAGTCAGTCTCACAAATTTTTAAGGGAAGAACTCTAAAATATTTGGGGGCCTATTGCTTCCAGGCCACAGATTTGAAACTTCAAACACCTGTGGTGAAAAAACACTTCCTTTCTCTTCTTCTCTAGATCTACTTGTTATCCAGAGAACTATCCAACCTGACTTTGAAAATTTCAAACTTTTAGTTTCCTGGTACACTTTAATTCCAGTATTAAATTCCACAGTTTTATTACTGACTATAGGAAAGAATTTTCCACATTCAAGAAGTTTCCATATTCAAAAGTTACCTCGCTGCCTCTGATTTTTGGCTCATAATTTCTCTTTCCTGATTAGAGTGTAAAGAGGTAAAACTGAACTTAATCTTAGTTCTCGCAGTCCTTGAGGGAAAACTATCTCTAGGTCAGGCTCATGGGGAAATTGCAGACCAAAGCACTATCCTTTCTACACCTACATTTATAGCAGGGCTAGATCCAGAGGGAATATTTACTGCAGCGCTTAATAGGTTTATCAAAGGTAGGACTTCAGCTGCATAAGCTGCAAGACCCTTCAGGGATAAGAAGATAAGATTGTTTTTACACTGATGGTCTTTGCCAGGGTGCTTATGACTGCTTTGCAGCTGCTTTGCACAGGCACAGTTGGTGTAAAATAGCCTTTGGCTACCTATGAATCAGTCCCCTACTCTCAGTAAGGTCTGAAGGATTCTGTTCAATGTCCTTAAATGGGATGAGTACATGTCAGACCATGGGAAGAAATCAGCTTTGAGTTCATTCTAAGTGGCTTTTTGAGCAAGAAGGCACAGGAACTCTAAAGACAATTTAAAATTCCTGTTCTTTTTATTTTACTTTTTAGCTTGTATTACTCAGTTCTTTTTCTCTGTGGTTGCAGTGTGCTTTACATAAAAAAGAAATCTTGTTAGACAGAGGCTTCAGGTATTCTGAAGTGAGTATGAGTTAGCTTTGGCTTTATAACAGGCACCGCCCTGGTAAGAAAGCCACAAAGCAGGGCAGGGCAAGAAAACAAGGATTTTATCTATATTTTTAGGAAAATTCAAAACTGTGGAAAAAATGCCATTTTCACATTCATTCACTTTTCCTCTGCAAGATGTGCTTTGTGATGTAGCAGAGAAACTGCGTGACTGTCCCTTTAAAAGCCATCATACCAATCAGCAGGTTTAACTGTCAAGCAAGTTGATGTAGGGCTCTTTGAATTACTGAGTGAGGGATATTCTTCCTGCCAGGTCCTGTCCCCTGTAGGCACTGCAGAGAAGTATTATAGGGCAGTCCTTACCTTGGGAATTAGCCTGCAAGACCCCAATGCTGTCATCAAACTGCATAGATTTGATGTTGAGTGACGCCAAGATGCATTCCTTGTCCTGCAGCGAAGCATCATCAATATTATTCTGATTGGCTGACAGGATAACGCACATGTCGCAGAGGTTGATGTTGACAGCCCTTAAATCAGCCCGACTTAATGGCGTACCCTTCGGCACAGAGAAAAGGAGGGGGGGGGGCAGGAGAGGAAAAAAAGAAAAACAAATTAAAGATTGAGAAGGAGCTTTGGGAAATTATTTAACAAGTATCTTTTTTATGCTCTGACATTAAGCTGGTCTAACTATGTGCCAGGGAATAGGAGATGTGTGCTAATCTAAAGGGTAGTTGGTGCTGATGGCAGCATTTTAGGCTCAGACTCAATACTCAGTCAAGCTATTACTAACAAACAAGAAACAGGAATAATGCCAGCATTCTACATCTCATCGGTGACTTCAAATTGTCTTGATTTAAGTTGCTATCATGTGGCAACCTCTGGCTCTCTGAATATAACAAGGGGTGTGTTTTAAATGTCTATTTATCTACTACCGAGTCACAATGGTCTTGGGCAAAAGAATAGCAATTTAGACAGGAAAGCATTATGTGTCCTACACATTTGAGATGCAATCAGGACAAAGCTATTTTTTTTCTACCTGAAGCAATGCAGAAAAAAGGTTAATCCTTTTCAATGCATGTTTTTGGTGCTTCTAGAAGGAAAGCACACTGATCTTCAAAGTTGTGAGATTAAACCCTTTGAAACAGAAACAAGGTTTTATCTTAATGGGCACAACTCGTGCAACATTCCCTGCTTTCACAATTCCCAATCAGAGACTGCAACAATTAAAATGAAATGTTGTGGTAGTCCGTGGGTTTTTTTTTCATAGTTAACACAAATGAGGCATGACGCTTAACCCATTCTGTTTTGTTTAGAGAGAACACTTGCTTTTCACATTCCAACAGTCCACATCTCTAGTTACAGAATATTAAATTTATGTCACAGGGTCTGAAAAGTCCAGGAAAAAAAAAAGATTTTTTTTAATGGAAACTAGATTCTGCTCTGCTGCCTCACATGGTTTGGTACCCAAAGATCCTAATGATGATGAGGAGACTAAGCTGTCCCCTTGTCACACAGCGACTTTCATAAAACCGAGTCAAGACCCTACTCTTCCATCTCCTGATCACTCATGGTGAACTCCTGAACTCCACTGAGAATATTCAATGCAAAAGTGAATTTAAAATGCACAAAGTGAAGGCAGAGCTCAATTCTTATTCAGTGATTGCCACCTAGTTTCAGATACCAGCCTCACTACTCCAGGTTACTTTCAATAATTTGAGGCATGAAACCTTGTGGAAATCAGTATATATCGAGCAGATATGATTTACTTATAAAGCACTCAAAAGTTAGGATATGATTATTCCTGTCACCTTAATTCTGCCCTTTGTATCTGTACTGTGCACCAAGTGAAGCAGGATTCCTGTGGGGAAAAATAATATGCAATCGTGTAATTAATTAAAGGCTTACTCCTAATGATTTTATGCAAAAGGACAGAATTAAGGCTGCCTGAGGATATTTAAAATTGGCATTTACCTACTTTTTAAGAGTTTACTCAGCAGCTTAAATGCCTCTTTTAATACAGACTTTAAATGAAATTTCCGTGGGGTTTTTTTAAACCAGAATAAATGTTTTTATATTCAGCTGTAACCACATCCCCATCAGGTATCAGCAGCAAGTTTTACCTCGTGAACCGAAGCACAGAGAAGTAGGAAATGAGTCTGAGTGGCCTCCCTTTAACACATGACTCCTATCAGTACGATCTCACAACCGTTAGCAGGCTTTTAAATTAGTACAATTAGATCAGAATAATGCTGATATTTTAAACTTTATATAATAATTTTGAAACAGATAGGCTGGAAAAAAAAATAAGAGAAAAAGCAGTAATGAAGTCTGTGTGGTTTTCAGCACCCTTGATTGTAAGATACAATTCCCTCACATATTCTGTATTTTTAAAGGTGCCTTAACTATTTAAGTTTTTAACTTGAAATTAATCCAAAACTACTCTAAATTTGTGTGCAAACTGATTGGGGAATGTAAAGGTGGTGTACATTTCCTTAATGCCTCTTCAGAATTCTTAATCAGAACTTTACAAATACTCATTATAACAAAGGAAATACATTACATACTGGGCAGTTCAGAAGCAGTAGCTGGATTCTATTCTGCTCCACTGTTCAACAGGATTATTAATTTAATTCTGATTCCTTAGATTTTAGCCTTCACAGTGACTGGAATTAAAAGGGATTGGCAGGAAGAGGAGGATATTAACTGACCAAATTTGATACTGACACCATTTTTGTGACAGCAGAGAATCTTGTGACACCATCTGTTGGATCAGTTTATAGAAAAAAGCCAAGGGCTAACACTAAAGCTGCACTTACAGTAACAAAGACCTACAGCTTGAATTAATCAGAAAGTGAAGGCAGTCTTTCTATTCAATAGCTAATATCCCAGTTACTCAGTTTAGGTTACATCCATCATTCATTTATGTATTTTTAACTGCTGAAATGTAATTATTAAGAACTGGTAAATTCAGAACTTTTCATTCTGCTAAAAACATACAAACTTTACTCTGTAGCGTACAGAGCATTCTCTTTCGTACTTATCCCATGGGCTCGTTTCCCTCCTGCCTACATCTTTGTGGGTCATTTACAAGTATGATCACCTAAAATCACTAGCTTAGAGGGCTTCATTTGCTTGTCCTGGGGCTCACATTTCTAGATTTTGGGCACATGAGTGAATGATAGTGCTATATAGGAGAAAAAGGAGCTCTGAACTATGGTTTTAGTGGTTGTCCTTACTAAAATCAATAGGAGTTTTTCATTGATTTCAAAAGGGTCAGGGTTTTGCCATACTTCCATACGTGAGTATGTCAGGACTCTGAAATGCTATGGCAATGTTCCTTATAAAGTAGGCCAGCTTACAGAAAGTTTTTATGAATACAGGTAGATATTATGTAGACAGAGTACCAATAATTTTTTTCAAAGGATTTTTGGGTATAAATACATAAATAATGTCATAAATAACTACTGTCATTCTGTCAGGGAAATCACAACATCAGAACAGGCTACATGCAGTGCACTACAGTGAATGTTCAATATATAACACAGCTAATACATTTGATAGCAGCTGAAATTCATCCGATGAGGATGACGAGGAACCGAACACTGCGGCAAATATCTTCTAATAAGGTCTCACAGGGCTCTGTTTTCATAGACACAGTAAAGGGAAAATCTAAGTCCTCAGGCCTATAAGTAGACAAAAGTAAAAAAGCCTAAGATCAAAGTCAATATGAATCTGTCCAGTTGGTGTCCTAAATAACAAAGTATCAATAATATGGCTTTGGACTTACAGGCAAGATTGAAACCTTGGGGAAGTTATGCAGTGTCTCCCATTCCCTTCTCAGGTATTCAAGTGAACCCACAAACACAATGTGCTTGAGTTCATGGTAGTGAAAGTTGCTGGCTCGTAATGGCATCACTAAATTTCTTAATCCAATCAAAGCAGATTTAACATCCCCAAATATGCAAACGACTACATGCCCACTTAAAACTGTCATCGCTGCTTCACTTCGAGTCTAAAAACAAAAAACAAAACAAAACAAAACAAAAAGACAAGGGAGAAATGAAACAAAGGGAAGCTTAAATCATATATTGAGTTTTAAACTAGGAAAAACACAACCGTCAATATTGTTCATGCACAAAGAAGCGGTTTGATAATAGTTGTTCATTTTACCCTTATTTATCCTTCATTAAATGTGCTCAGCAGAAGAAAATTTTGTTCTTGTTTGCAAATTCTTCAGTGTTCAGGAAGACATTGTACTGGAACGAATTCTGGTCCTGTATATGTTTCTACACATGTGGATTAAAGCTCTGGTTACAATCAAAGTACTATGGGTTTAATTAAGAACAGAATTTGACCTACTATGCATTTAGCCATTTGAGGATTTTAGAAAAGAGATGCAAAACCATGCCTTAGCTGATGAATCACTAGTGGTTTTGTTTCAGGACCAAATTGAAAAGGAAAATGTGAGTGCCCGATGGTCTTAGTAGGGCTTTATGGTATCACACGTCTTCTGAACTGAGGACCGTATTCTCTTTGAGTCAAAATTCTTACTTTAGGACAAGTGGCTACTACCCTGAGAAGCAATCAAAGAACACTCTACACTGCTCTTCTTTGCAATACATGCCCACCATACTCCACAGAGCTTCTCTCAGTAAGAAAAAACTAGTGTGCAAGACAGTCGCTAACTTTTCAGGCCCACTGAACTTCCAGAGTTCTTGAATAGATATAAGGAAAAAAGTCTCATGTAGAACATTTTAATGGTATTGAGAATTATCTTTTTGTCTCAGTGACAAGAATAAATTTTTGCACTAATTTCATCAGTGGTACTGTCAGTTGAGCAGGCAACTCAAACACCAAGATGATTAAATAAAGTCATTAGGAAAAAATGATCTTCATTTCTAGAGCCAGTCTTAGCATTATTGCACTCCATCAAGTAGCTGCAGATCCACTGATATCATATTGCCAAAAAGTTGTACACTCAGTATCATTACATAGAAGTTCTGCCAATGAATAAAACTATGACAATAGTGAACTGCAAAATTTTCCCCTCACTTACCCAGAGTATATGTCCTTTTTTACACTGATTACACTGATTTTCATACAACTCTATCAAGAGAGTGGTCTTGGCCCTTCAAAGAGCAGAAGACATGAGCAAATGCTCAAGTGAAGCATGTAAGTTTTCCCATGCCTCTGCCTATGGGTCTCAAACACTCAGACTTTACAAGACAGAGACCAAGTCTTGAAAGAAATTATGTCTAAAATGTCACTCTATAGTCATCGATCGGTATGTAGCCATGTACATTTGACTGTATATCAAAAAAAGTTCTTACTACCTGATACTGCTGGAATCTCACAGAGCCAAAACAGACCTTGGGCAGAAAAATGAGTTCTTTTCTGATTGAGGCATCATCACGTATCAATTAGAAGACAGCCTGGGAGACCCCATCATCTTCAAATTATGTACTAATTTGTACTTGTTTGGTCTCTAAGGACAGTGTTAAATTTGCATGGATATGAATGTAGACATCAGTTGTGGACTATGAGTTTGAAAAGGTGTAGGGAAGCATTGTGCTGGCAGTGTCTTTATTGGTGATGATGCATGAAGCAGAACGAACCTGGCTAGACTTACAGATTCACGGGCTGGTTGGGGAAAAGCTGATACGGCATCACCAAGAGACGATAAAAGAGGCACTTCACAGCACCATTTTTAGAGAAACATTTTTCAAAGTGGGACAACATGTAAAGGTTGTCTGCTAAAATGTGTTTAGAGCATGAAGGCAGAGCTGCCCCTCTTTGCCTGCTGAATACGTACAAATGCGTACTATTTAAAGCTGTTCAGTCAAACTCCGTCTCACAGCTCAGTCCCCAGAATTTGGAATTTACTTGCTTGACTGTTTAAACACTGATATTGCAATTCCAGGCAACATCGCAGTTATTACAGAAACCCCTGAGGAGAAGTGGAGACAAGCTTTTAACCCCTGATTACTAGAATAAACCGGGGCTGTCACCATCGTCGGCTACACCACACCACAGTGCAGGAAAATCTGAGAGAGCAGACTCAGGAAAAGCTTTATGAAGTGCGACAAAGTGAAGATCCACCAGGGAGTTCATTTCAAATATGATCAGTTTTGCGTATGAGATCTGGAGTTAGTTACTTGTTACTCTTAGGTATGAGTACATGAACACAAGTGGCACAAACTTTCACCGAGCAAAATAGACTGTGATAGGCCTTCTAATTATTTTTAATGACTTGAGTCAGTTTGATGGTTTACCCAGTTAAACAAACGAAACAAACATAGACTAGGCTCACTGCAACATGCTGGAAAGGCAGAGTAGTAGTACTACTTACTCTGGCCTATTTGGGCATCTTGATATGTTGGAAATTGAGAGAGAAGTTCTAAGAGAGCAAAATTCACATAAATAAATAAGAGATAATGCAAAGCAACGGTTGCCTGTATTAGAATCATTACTGCCTTGTGTAAAGAGATAAATGGGGTGTGTAAACATTTAAATATTTCCAATCTTAATTCTCTAAAGATTTAAACTCAATATGCAAATTTCAGCTTATGAAAAAAGAAATTTTGGACTAGCTTTTGTTGTTGCACTTGGCATACAGATTTACATAATCATAAGCCTTTAACCAAAATACTAGCTTTGATTTCAACACACCATGTTTCTGATTTCAATATGCTGGAGTTAATGACAGTAGAGATTAATTTATTAATCCATTAGATATCAGTTCTATGGTTCAAATAACCTCTTTTCAAACAACTTATCGCCGATACCTACCAAAATGACCTTTTCAATGTCCTTGGCTGGACACCAATGAAACATCCCTGTAGAGTCGTATTTTTTCACATTGGCATCCATATTGTCAATCTGCTCGTTGCCAGGAATTAACAAGGGGTCATGCCTGGGGAAATACAAGTTGAGGACAACATAAATGGAAAATATTATGAATTATGGATGGAAAGATATCCCAAGAGCTGTGTACAAAGAGGGATAAAAGTAAAAAGAATGAAATGTATTTACACTTTAACATGCTTTCAATGAGGGCACTTCTAAACAAAAGCTGAAAAGAAAACAAAATCAATTTTAAAATTTTGGGTGCAGTTTTCAAGATTTTCTATACTCTTTCTACATCAATGGCCATTTAATTTTAAACAAGGTTTTCTGACACCATCACATCCATAAAAGTTTTTCTCCTTTCCAGTCCCACCCTTCCAAAATAAATATCGGAGTTGCCATTAGCATCTGCAATGAAGTAGAAGGGACAGGAACAGAGCCCCATGCTGACTGACTGGCATAAGTATGGAAAGCCAATTACTTGCTTTTACCACATACAACTTCTGACGTGATGCTCTTCGCAGTAAAAGCTTTAACAGGCTGCACTTTAAATATTTTAGCAATTTGCCCAATCATATTTTGCTTTCCCAAACTGAAGCCCTTTAAAGATTCAACAGTATGTCATTTTAGAGCAGACTGACTAACAAATGCCCACATCTGGAATACTTGATTTTAATACCAAACAACAATGTCCACTTTCGTGGACAACTCTACCTGTGATAACCTTCTAAGTGTTTTCCAGCAAGATCTTAAAGCACAAGGTTTCTCGAAGGAGAAGCAAATAAAAGACATTTTTATAAACCTGCCCTCCACCAAAATAGTTACATCTAGGCACAGACACATACAGTTCTTTAATTTATATGCTAAAATCAAACATTACGCTAAGTACTAAGTGACTCCAACACTCTCAGATGCTAGTGGGGACCCCTAAGTGATTGCATTATGCAATAGCATTAGAAGGAGAATCGTGTTTACAAGGCACAGGGTAAACCGGCCCTAAAATCTTAAATTTGAGGAGGGAACAGTGCTTTGTCTGGCAAAACTACAGTCTTTACTTAAGGTTTTTGTCATGAATGCTTGAAATATCCTGATACAGAATTGTAACGTTTCAGAGGAGAAAACATTTGCAATGTAGGAATATGCTAAGTGCTCTCAGACAGGTAGCCAAATTTTAAAGCCTTTTGAAGCCTGTTAAAGAAATGCCCGTTTTGGCTGAACTCTCAAAACTGGAAAGTTTACTGCTTTTAAAGCATATGAGCCAGCAGACTGTGATAAGAGCCCCTCTTCTGCATTGTCTACTAAAGCAGGCTTTGAACACTGCGTATGATACAGGTTAATTTACCCTGAATACAGTATGATAAGTTACCATCCTTAAAACAGTTATGCTTGCATACCTAAGAAAGGCGTAACCTCTAATTCCTTCAGGGTGATTAATTTGTGTAATTTTATAGCCACTGATTATATCTCCATTGAAATCGGTGGAAAATTCTCATTCCTTTCACTCAAACAGGGTCAACTCCATAGAAAGTGGCTTAAAAGAACTTGAGACACCATTAATGCAGTGTTCCTTTTAAACCAGAATCTTTTGACGCTTTAAGAAAAAGCAATGCGCTACATGGCAAAGGCGTTAAGTCAGACTCCTCTGGAAAAAGAAACACTGTGTTTGCAAAGTTTTTTACATTCACTCAACAGAGGTACAGCTCAGCGCATTTCACCATCAACCCACTGGCAGCCGAGGAGTCTCTAGGGGACTACCTGGGCTCTCTGACCGTACTCCAGGTTTAGTAATGAAAGGCCTTGCATGAGCGTGCTCCTGCTTTTATGGGAAGCAGAGGTGGCTTCTTGGTGCAAAAGCTGTACCAAAGGATTTTGTTGGGGGGTTGCTGTGTTTTATTGTTGGGGCTTTTTTAAGTTCTAGAAAAATATCTAGACTCTGCAGTCTCTTACTCTGTTCGTCAGCGAGCTGCAGCCATGGTAGTTTTGGCTGAGAGTTAACTGCGAGGCTGCTCATAGGGCGTTCCTTGCTGCGCAGAGTTCCACCTGGTACAGTAAGTTCTGCAAGCACGGATACAATTCCATTTGGAGGTTGTACTGATGTTCAGACAACATCTAGTGGTACTCTGTCCTAGCTATTTTTTCTGATGGAGTGCGTTAGCTATGCATTTCAAAATAAGAAATTTTGCCAAAAGGTTAGGAATCTTCAGGAGCTTCCTCTGAACAGAAGTTTTTCTTTCCGTTTCATTTTTTTTCCCCCCTGAACTTACACAAGACATTTCTCCGCCAATCCTTGGTAGCACAGCACTGAAACAAAAGCAAAGTTCACTGATCAAATCACCTCCTTTTTCTTTCAGAAATCAGATGCATCTAGGAATGAATTTTCCTTTTCCCTTTCCCTTCCTCAGAGAAACTATAATAAATCAATTTGTAAAAAATTTCATATTCTAATTTTCTTATCAGTGTTTCTTTTCTGCTCTGAGATTTAAAACTAAATAGATCATTTGAAGCTTTCACACAAATTAGTATTTAGCAATACTCTAATCCCAGTCACAGGAATGATACAAATTGAAAGGAATTTTATAACAAAGCAGGTGATAACAGATACCTGACATCAAATTATGGTCAACTGCCTTGAAGTCTGAGGCAATTTTTAGTGTGTGTATATGTGTGCTTAAAGCCTAGCGTAGTTCTTTTTTAGGTATGAGCCTTGCATCCTAAAAGGGAACTTTCAAAGTAGCTTGTGCCAAAGATTTATTAGACTTTTACCTCAATACTATATTTTCTAGCTGTCTTAGGTTTAAATAGAAGTTTGCTATGGAAGGGGCAAAGAACGTGAATCATCAGATATAATTCCCTACTGAAGTTTGAGGTAACAAATTGTGATTTTAAAAAATAATATATATATATTTTTTTAAATCAATACATGCACTTATTTGCAATATGATAAACTGTTTGGATCTTCTGCTTCACTGCTTGGAGTACGGCAAGTGGGAGCCTTAAAAGAAGCAAACAGGATGGGTCACACAACAAGAAAATATGCTAATAGATACTCTTGTACTGCTTTTACTCTAGGAGAATGGATTATTGCCTGAGAAGGAAACCGTGGTAAGACTAGCCATGCTTTGTGTTTCAGAATCTGTGGGTTTTTACATATAAGTGTGCTTATTAAATTTAAATCTTCTGGGCTAAGCTATTATTTTAATCTCTCTTTAATCAATGATTTTTTCATTCTCAGTAAAGCGATCCCTGAAGATGTCCATGGATATTGAAAACTGTTTACTACTAAGGTCCAACTTTGTCCTCGGATGTTTGGACTAGATGATCTGAAAAGTCCCTTCCAATCTAGGCAATTCTATGGTTCTTTGTTAGAAGATATGCTGGTTTATGCACTTAAAAAATGAATTGATCTTTGGACTTTTTTTTTTTTTAATCACCGTGGTCATTTTATGAAGTAATACAGTAAAAAAATAGTATTACTACTTTGGACATATACACTCTTGTTAATCTGATGATCTAAACCTGTTTTGCAAATACTAAAAATTAATTAAGACAGACGCACAGAGGCCAAGGCTGTCAAATCTGCCTAAGGGGTTTGGACACCCTCTTCCCATTAAAATTCATATTACACAAAGCATTACAGTTGTTGCCCTTAAAGCCAAATCACGGACTGAATGTTTCTAGAGCCTCCCTGCTCCCCTCACCCAGGAAGATGGCCCTGTCAAGCCATGCTTGAGTCACATTGGCAGGTTACTGTGGAAATGCTAGTATTAGTGCTGCAGCTATTGTGTTCTTCAGGGCCATACAGTCATCTGCTTGAAAAATTCAAATTATAGAAGAAAACCACCCTCTACCAATTAAAATCCACAGTGGTTGTTTTAATTGAGATGCTGGTTTTTATGGCTTGCAATGACCAAAGCATTTGGTCATTCCAGCTAGGAAAAGACAGGCATGTATATCATGCATGGGAGAAAAGGAGCAAAAGTTAATTTTCCCTCATCCGTAACTCCGGTTTAAAAATAGCTTCTCTGGTTCTTATGGCAGATATTACATACGCATGACTTAAAATGAAGAGCAAAATACCATCTTTTCAAGGTTTTGAAAAGCATATAATGCCACTTATGATCAATTAAACTTGAAAATGAGGCTAAATGCCATGCTACAGCTGCAACCCCAAAAAGCATGCCTGGGAGACAACAGCCTAAAGCAAAACCATAAATCCCACTTCCAGCAAACCTACTGCAAGGAAGGGAACATTACATTTTAAAGAGCACTGCTTTCGTAGCACACTTTCATAACTACTGCAAACTTATTTCCTTGGAGTTTTTGAGTCTGGAATTTCTGAGTAATGATTGGGGACGGACAGAACTGAAAAGACCACAGGGGCCAAAATGGCTGCCCAAATGGCTGCCTCATTAAATGACTGTTGTTTAGCTTGTCTTTGGATTCTGTCACCTTTGTCTTAACCCTTTTGCTATCATTCATATCCAATTTTGACCATTAAAGCAACATACCCTCATCGATCTGCAGTGGAACTGTACATATGTTGAGCACTGGGAAGGAGAATACTACATCACCAGTAAGGACCCTGGTATTGTTTGAAAATAAACAAGTCTTTGCACATCAGTAAATGTTGGGCTACTTTTTATTCGGCCCTACAATAAAATTTTCCTTATATAAAATCAATGGCAAAACACCTTTGGGAACAACACAACTCCTCTTTAACCTGTGTTTGTTAAAGTCTGCAATTATGCCTTTCTCAGGTAGATATACTATATCTGGGTTTTGCCCGCAAATAGATGTCAGGGTCTTGAAACTCACCTTGTGTGCAGGCCAAGAATTTTGAGTTTTCCTACCTGACTTTGGACGTGGATGTGTGTTACAAGCGTATGCACACTCATACTTAATTTTCGGAGGAAGGAGTGGGTTTGCTGAAGGTAAGATAGGAGGTGAAGACACACTAGAGAATGTCTCATGCCTTTGAAATTTCTCCTCCAACTACCCTAACAAATTGTGGCAATTAACATGCTGTTAGTGTTAGATGTATGCAGCCAGTGCAGGTGCTAATAATTGAAAAAGCATTTAGAGCTTTTACACCCTGGTTGAATATTTCATGATGTGCTGCATGTTTCACTATTTACTCAGTGGGCCTCTGTCACTTCAATCTTCTCTGACTGCTTTGACTGGCGCTATAAAGCTCAACCAAGATAGAGTGACGGCTTGTCACAGGCAAACTCCACCGACTCCGGCAGCTCGCTGGGACTAGCTGCGAAGGTTGTCACGACATTCTGATGGAATTCAGCAAATGTTTTGTGACTAATACACCCAACATTTGTCGGCTACCATTAGCCATTCCCTGTGACCCTCTGCAGTCTGTGTGGATGGCATTAAGTTGTAATGAGAATTTGTTGCCTATGTGTGTTACACTAATGACACTCTCTTACTGATCTTTCCTTGCACAGGTTAATCAGCAATGGAATTCATAAGGATGCAGTGCCCAGATGCATGGAGCTTTAGAGAAGAAAACCTAGTGCGACAAGAGAAAGAAAACCTGCAGTTTACTGTTAAATGCTTTCGTTGTCATATTCAGAAGCTGTCCTAATATTGGCTACAATCTCACACTGCGGGACTTTTTCCCTAAATCTACAAAGAAGTATATATTTAATAGAGTAGTTGGTACCTCCTGCACTGTGCAAGCTTTTGGGCTGAATTACAGTGCTAAGAACACTAACTAATTCTTCTTCCTTCCCTCTCACTCTGCCCAGGGTTTTTTTTATCCTGAGAAGCCTTTCTGAAGAGTTCATGTTAATTTATCAAGACTACTAAGGACACTGATATAGAGCTGTTTACTGTAAGAATCTTGCTCATTAAAGTATCTTGATACCTCAGGACTTGCTCAGAATATGTTTCAGAAGTATGAATCCTCTCACATAGAAAATTAACAAAATAGTTAACTTTTAGACTTTTATATGAGCAATTTAATAAGGGAGAGACAAGGCACACAGCTAATGTATCTTCTGGTTTTGATATTTCCCATTTAGATCTACTCAAGCTGCATAACTAGCAATCTTTGAGGAGTAGGAGAACGTACCTGAAAAAATAATTTTTCATTTGTAAAAAAATAAACCCACAGTTAAGTGCCATAATAAAATATAGGAGTGTTTTTTGCCACTTAAATGAAGTGTGTGGCCTTTATACCTTATGATAAAAGCTACCACTTTCTCAACTCAAAGTTTATAAGAATACGTTATTTCCTTTAAACCCAGTTTAAAGCTAAAGAGTTTTTTCTTTCCATTGCCTTGATCTGAGTGGATCTTCTGCTACCCTGAACTTGATAAAAAAAGCCTGTTGATTTTTTTCTGCTGGAAAATTCTCCTTTTCTTTCCTGTCACTGCGCTCTCATCTTAAAAACACTTGTGCAAGATTTCACAGTACTCAAAAAAAAATAATCTGATACTGTTCTTACTCCAATGGTTTATAGCACAACTACCAATGGTAGCAACAGTCAGAGGGCTAACATATACCACCTCCTATCATTCAAACCTTTTCATTCTATAACCTTGTTAAAAACAGGTCTAAGATAACACAGTGATTACCGAGATACTCCTGTTGCTCACGTTGGTTTAGTGAACTTGTAAGACAGAATCAGGAAGTGAAATGTGCTATTAAATACCTGCAGTGTTGCTGCTTAGTTATCATTGAGTATTAGCACCTCATAAAGTTAGCCTTATAAATCCTTAAAAAAGGACATAAATTTTAGAGTACATGATGGAAATCTCCAAGGCTGAGGGACATAAATATAAACCATTATTATGGTTAATCAGTGAGCTTTCACCTCTTCAAACCTTGCCTTCGTGTCTGATTTAGAGGTGTCATGGAAAATGATCAGATTGAACTTTTTTTTTTCCAAGGTTTTGCTTGACAAATCTTCCCCTCTAGACCTCCCATCGCTTTTTTGGGGTCCCATGAGAAAGCTCACAGTTTCAGCTTGTGGAAGGGCAGCATTACAATGGCAGGGAACTACAAATTCATCCCAAGTGGCACTAGCAGAAATGTGTGTGTACATTTGAGTGTATGTAGCTGGGTGGGCAGATGAGGAGATAAATGTGCATGGCCATTGTTCATAGACTCAGAATATTATACCCAACTTCAGGAAAAAAGACAGGAGGTTTCCCCCCTCAACTTCAGATAAATAATCTCATTAGGTTCCCAGAAATGTATGCCAAAAAGCTCACTTTTTTCCATGTCACTTAGCTGGGTCTTGACAGTCTCTGAGCAAGTTTTATGGTTTGGTTGGGAATTATTTTAGATCCTCGATCAAGAAAAATCCTCAGGCTTATGAAATTCTCCGTGGCAACACACTGAAAACCCAGCGTCCTCTGATGCCTCCTTTGATTCTTATGTGATCAGGGACACTAATGATAATGACCCTTTGCTGAGTATGCTACTTGTCTAGAGGCCTATGTCAACTACACCACTACGTTCAGAGTGGACAGGGACAAACTATTTGTTTGCTCTTCAGGCCCCTTGGGCCCTGTCATATGCTATTTGTTCTTGCATTAAGAGGTACTTTGACTCAGCTGGGCTGACATTTCCTTCAAGTCAGTGTATTCCACTCATGCAATAGCAGCTACCAAAGCATTAAGTGCGGACTTGAGCCCCAGCAACAATCCTTTTAAGTGGCTTTTTTGATTCATATCCAGGGCTTTTCACATTTTTACTGGTCATTCTGGAATCCAAAATGACACATTTTTTTTAAAACTAGCTTTGCTATTTGATGTTCGGGCAACATAGCCTCATATTTAACACGGCTGTTCATCAATAACTTGCAACAAAACTTGCGACTGTGAGATGATGAACAGGTGACTTGATATCACTGCATGACACCAGAGGCATCAAATGGTTCTACTTTTCTTCTCCGTTTCATGAAGGAGGAGACCCAATATGCGATTACCCTGCTACTCACAGCTTTCCTTCCTTTTCCTTCCACTTCCTATTTTAATTTTATTTTTTATTGCAATAGGATGTCCTTGTGTTCACATCTCCACAGAAGCGTCCATTTTTTCCTGTTTGTTGGAGTTTAAGTTATTTTTAAATAATACCCATGTTCTTGTGGGTTTAATGGGACAGACTTCTGTTGATGTAAACCAGACAGAAATAACCATGACAATACAGAGTATTTTTCTAGTTAATTTGCATTGGTAGCTATAGTCGGAATTTGAAGGATTTGTATCTGATTGATTAGATTCTTCCAGTATTGCATCAGTGTGATTCTGCTCATGTCATTTGATGTGATGCAGGACTCAGTTAGAACAGTGACTTTCTAAACGAGAATCTAGACCATTTGTGATCTGTACAAAGAACATTTGTATGCCTACTATCCATTTATTTCAGTTAGTAATTTATTGGCATTTAAAGACAATTACATCAAAAAGATGACACTGAAAAGATGCCTTCCATCTATCTATCTGGATCATATTTGGTAATACAGCTTTCTACTTACGTGTGAGTAAACCTCAAAAAATCCCGCTTTCTGACCAGGTCTAAACAAGCACCTGTCAGACCTCTTGTCATGATGTCCCAGGGAATCCCTATGATATAGTTTCTGTCCTCTGTTCTGCTCCAGCGATAGTCATAGAGTTTTATCTCATGGCATAATACCTTCTTCCCCGATTTTCCCCAGCCACTGTGGAAATCTGAAATCTACACAGCATTTTCAACATCATCTTAACCCCGGGGCTGCTCAGAAAGTGATTCTAAAGTCAGAACTCTGATTACAATTTATAAACGAACTTTTCGCATATTCCTCCTGCACATGCTCCAGACTTCTTGTCTTCCAGGCCCCCTCCAGATCCAGAACCCTAGCTGAGGCAAGGTCTGCCAAGCAGCCAGCTATTTCTGTGGGAGGGACAGGAGTGAAGCTGGCTTTAAAGGAGCTTTTAAAGTAAATTTAAAAACCAAAGATAAATATCAGCTACAGACATGACAGTGCTTTAGCTGATTTACCTCTTGTGTACTTTTAGCTGACATACACTAAAGATTTCTGGGCCAGAAAGCAAGTACCTGCCACTGTAGGTAATTTACGAGGATACAAAATAGCAGATAATACAGCCCACCTTTGTTTATCAGAAAGGAGAAAAGCGTTTGGCCATTACACACAAAGCTTAACAGAGTTCTCTTCTGATTCAATCCACTTTCTCTTATTTAGCACCTTGAACCCAAGTTAAGTCAGCGTAGATAAAGAGTAAGACAAAGAGACGGTTGGATCTGGGGAGAAGCTGAGGGTGCCGACGCAGGGCTGGTGCATAAATTTAGCAGCAAGGGCAAAGAGGAAGAAAACAATGTCTGGATTTGGAAGCCTGGCAAGTTCTCCACTCGCTGCTCGACCTGTGTTTAGCAATTCTGATGTGCTACTGAGCAGACAGCTCAGGCTCAGGATGACTACTCTCCCTCAGTCCCTCTTCAGCAGGCAATGAAAGCAGGCTCCACTTTGAAAATCTTCCCCCATCATGCAAACTGACACAGGCATGCTTTTCAAAAACCCACAGCCAATCTGTTGATCATTACTTATTTACAAAGGCCTTCGGGCAGAAAGTCCTGTAAAAACCATACTTGATACGGTATACACTAGCTTTTTCTGCTTGTGGAAAAAAGTACCCCTAAGGCTACCTCAAACCATCACTTTCTATTGCACATAAAATGTACCATGTAACACTAAAGTATTTAATATATATGGTATAATATATCTACAGGAAAGGCATTTGTGTAGAAGTATGTTACCCTGTATTTGGTAATTTGATGTTTTGCTGAAGGCTATGACTTGAAAAAGCCTGCACCTAGTACAGAGGACCTGTCATCTCAGTACCCAAGAGCCAATAGAATAAAGAAGTACCCTTAAGCAGCAAAACTTTGACACAGCTTTGAAGCATATGAAAACAGTATAACTCCCCAGAATTATTATTACTCAAGATCAAAGAAATGAGGCATACTTTACATAGCAAACAGGGACAGTGTGCTCAGCTCCAAATGTTTCAGCTCTTTCTCTCTCTCTCCCTCTCCTTCTTTTTATTTCTACTTCCCCAAAATTAGGATCTGGGGGGGGCGGAATCTCCCACATGTTTAAAACTTGAAGTGGTTAAAACTATTAGCACCAGATAAGAAGACTGTCCAAAGGTAAGTAAATTGAAAACGATGCTAGCATGACAACTGGCACTATAAAAATGAGAAGCTCGCCAGTATGTTCATTTTATTCTTCCTCATAAACTGTAAACAAGCATGTAAATCAGTGTCATGTGGGCAAGGCTGAGCTAACGGGAAGGCAGAGAACTTTTAATGATACATTTAACAGAAATAGATGGTCAATAGGAAAAAAAAGCCACAGCTGGGTGCATTTTCTTCTGTGAATCAATCTCACTTTTGGTTCTGTAGTCTAACCAGAGATGAAGAAGTTACGTCCTTGAATATGCCCTTTATTGCAGCAACAATAAACAAATATGGATGCTTCTGTAACTGGCCAAAGAAAATTCCAGTCTACTGACTGAAATACAAAGAGGAATATTACCTAGCTGTATCCAGAATTGTTAAAGGAACAAAATAATCGTCAACAATAAAAGACAAGTCATGAGTTATTTTATATACGGAAGGAAGTATATATTCATGTTAATCTTCTTCACTTAACCTCTGTGACTGCAGAGCAGTTACAGTTATACGTACATCCAAACCCCAAACTGCACCAATGTGCCTGTTTATATATGTAAATAAGTTTACATTTTTCTGTGTGTGTGTGTGTGTGTGTATATGCAGTGGAAAATCTCTGCCGTGATACTTAGTTCTGCATACAACTGTGGACTGAGGTTCCAGCCTGGCTACTTTAGATATACAAAATCAGAGCAGGAACAGCCTCCTTGTATAAAACTCCGTGTCCACTATCTGATCCTGTTCCGACTGACTTGAGCAGGCAAAAGGCGAAGCACAGTGAGACAGAACGCAAATGCCATATTATTTTAATAGATCCCAATTTCTTGTTGCAGTTCTAGTTTTAACAAATCTCTTAGAGGTAATATGTCCTATGGAAGGAAAGTACATAGTTATACAAAGGCATACTGGTGTAAAATAACGTACACATAGCAACAGGGGAAAAATATCGCTAACAAGATGATGTTTTCATCACCCACTTTTAGAGTATATACTACCCTCTTAAAAATCCCTGTATTTCATAATTAATGTGCTTTTAGCCTGAGTAAAACTGCATTAGTTTTGAACTTTGCTTTGGCAAGTACATAGATTATTAGACTTTTTTATCAGTCTAAATCAATTAACAGAAATTTGATTTCAATCGACAGGATAAAAGGAAGGTAATATTCAGGTTCATTTTTGATTGTGATGATACATCTCACATATGGCCTTAAGTACAGAAAACAGTACTCAGAGGGAATCCAACAAAAAGAGAATTGCCTGAGGCAAACTAACCACATGAGTTCCCCTGATTGGTTAGTGCTATCATTAGTGCCACTGCTGTTTAAGAACTACACACGGACAGGACAGGGTGACAGCTAAGACTTTAAAGCCTATGTATTTTTCAAACAGCTTTTCAAACTGTTTTTCATGACAGAATTTTTTTCAGCTCTATCATTAACTGCTGACAAGCTGACAGAATAAATACTTCAGCCTTTCAGAAACCATCTAACAATCTTTTTTTTCCACCTCCTCCCCTTATTTTTGAAGTGGGGGGAGGAGCAGAGGAAGGAAAGAAGAAAGAAGATGAAGATATGAGTTTCTTGCAGTCTTACCTCATCAGTTTGGGTGAGGAGTTGGGTGAATTTCGCATGCCTCCGTTTCGCTGCTTTTTTTTGGGTGATAGTGTCGACGGCTGCTCATCTTCAACTGGAAATATAAGGAACTCATGAGATTAAGTACTGCTCTAAGTGCAATACAAAATACAAGTGAAGTAGCAAAGAACACACACTCTATGTCCATTCACGCACTGATACTTCATTGCTAACATAGGCCCAACAGTAATAAAAATCAAATACATGTTAGTCGAAGAGATTGGTTTGAAGGAGAAGCAGGGAAGAATACCAGGGCTTTGAACACAGGCGTTCAAATTGGTTTCATACTTCAAAAACAAAGGGGGGGAACCACATTCGTGTTATTCTTAGAGTTATTTTCAGTTAATCTGTGCTACAGAAAAGTAGGATTAGTGCTCTGCTATATTCTCAGAAAGGTAAAGTACTATTTGCAATACCAACATAACAGCTGCCAGCCCGCTTTTGCTAATGAACTAGACACCAGTTGGTTCTTGCTCCTCACATGCCAAACAACAGAGTCTTCATGAAGAGATGTAAAATATTCAATGCCTTGATGTTCAATGATTCAGTTAGTCAGGAATGCGAACGCAGCCTGCCATTGTGCACAGATCTCCAGCACAAGTCAGACCTCATCGCTCTACCCTTCTCACAAAAGGGAGTTTTAACAGGAGTGAACAGAATGAGGTTGAATGGAAGTGGGGAGACAATACCTGTATAACAGAGGATGCATGTGTTATGCAATCTTTTAATGAGGATGAGCTGGATTTTCAATGACAGATCAATTTCCAGAGGTAAAATCACTTATGGTTTTGCCAATCATAAACTGCTCTTGGATAAGCTATGTCACAGTATATATTGCTTAAACGTAGGAAGTTATCAGGAAGTGCAGTTTCCTAATAACTTATCTCTAAGAATTAACCATCATCTTTACTGTTTCAAGATTGTTACTGCACTTGATAATCTGTGCATAAGGTTTACATGTGCTATCAAAGGGAATTATTTTATGCCTGCTTTCTCAAATTCGCACTAATGATGAAGTATTCTAATATACAGAAGGAAAAATACACTTTCTTTTTTTCCCCATCCTATTGTTAACTAAAAAATTAACTAGAAGATAATATAACTGATGCCTAGGAAGCTGTTACTTTTAGCTTTAAAGGAAGGAGATTAGTAGCAGTAGTAGTAGCTATATTAAAGGAGCTTAATACACATTAGCAGTGCACAAGCAGAGGCTGGAAAAAAAAATCTGTTTGCAACCAGCTACATAGGAACAACAACAAAACCTGGATATATGTCACCTGCCCTAGACTTCTCTGGGAAGAAATTAAGCGATATCCTCCTGCTATAACCCTCTTCTGATACTGTTTTATTAGAGATTCCATTCTGGCCTGTCACATCTGTCTGTTTGCTCAAGTCTGCTACGGAACTTCATTTCGCCTTGGTCAAGACCAAAGGACTGGGCCCAGAAAAGACAGATGTGCCGTCTTTAAATGACCTGGCATCAGACCTGTGACTAACACATCAGGGGAATCAAAACAAGAGAAAGCATTGCAAAATAAAAATAAAAATTAAAAAAAGCTAACCCCAAAATAAATGCCCCAAAGAGTGCTGTAAAAGGTAATACTTAGATCAGAGCAATGACTATCTAATAATCATTTATTTCACTAACATATCTTTCTTTTCTTCTCGGGCAGCATCCCCAACAACAAAGCCATTTCCTTCTCATTTGACTTTTCTGTTTTTCCAAGTCAGAGTCCTATAGTGGAAACGCCTACTGATGATTCGTCAAGTATCATTCTTTGTTTGGCTGGGAGATAAATAAGCCCACAGAAAATTCTCAAAAATATACAAATTGAAATTTTCTTTCTGTGACAGCTTGTTCAGATTAAACCAGATCACTTCAGTATTTAGCTATGTGTAACATGAAGTGAATATGCACAGGATTATTTTGTTAGTAATATCTTTCTTTTTCTGCTTATAACAAAGTGCAAGTATTTGTACATTTCGGAACACCCTCTGGAAATGGCCTAGTCTTGTTTTAAACTTGTCTATCAAAAAATTATTTGCATGCTATTCTACAAAGACAATAGGTTGCTTTCAAGATATACGCTGTGCTCTCTTGTTCTTTATAGGATATAAATATCCAGTTCCAGTCTGATTAATCCACCACTAAAAAAATCAAAGGAACAAGAATCATGCAAAACGTTCCTTCCAGAAATCAGCTACAACTGATATGCTTTGCTCTCTTGGTAGTAAAAATTGTAAATTTCACTTAATTTAATCTGCCACCATGGGGTTACAGAATGTTTGTCAAGAGATTCAGTATTTCACCATAATTACGGTATATTGTTATACTATTTTAACAGTTTAAGGAAGATATATAGCCATCAGGACCACGTGCAAAATCTTGTATTAACGCAAGTCAACTGTAGATCATATTATAGCCAGAAATATTTTTATGAACAGTAGAAAACACTACTAAAAAAGAGTACTTTTCAGATAGCTAATAAGACTCCTGGCTGATCCTTTCAAATACTGAAAGAGTACAATAAAGATCTATTGTACTATATGGTCCAATATTTGTGTTCTCCAGTGCTGCCAGGTGATGCTACCCATCCATCCAATTAAAAAACAAAGTCTTACTAGTAATCATCCCAAATAACTATTTCTAGAGCTAGATTTCTAGCAGTCTGCAGTTATTTCGGGTACTGCATCTACTATAAATAAGCTCCCTCTTTTGATATCTGCTTGTCATATTCAAACTATGTTACTGTCACCAATTGCCTGGAAAGTCCAAGGTTAACGTGGCTCACTAGTTAATACCTGTTAGCAAAGCCTTCTGAGGGATCTCAATGTGTTGCTAAAACAAAGCCTTGCTCAAGCAAGGAAGCCATTTATTCTCATTGCAGCAATGAAAGGTGATCTATCTTAATCATATCACATTCAAACAAGATTTTGTTTTTCAATAAAATCTGTGCGGAGAGTTCACAGGGCATCTGCAGTTTAGAAACGCAGCTTGATTAGAATGGGGAAGAGAGTCCACGAAGCTGAAATATGTGAATGGTAAATAATGGACACCATTACCTATGGCTTGGTTCCCAAAAGTGATGCAATGATAACCCACAAGTGGCTTCTTAGTAGTAAGTAGGATATAAAACATACTTAATTATTATCCTTCAGATACTCTTATCAATTTCCTGCATATTTAAAGAAATAGATCTAGCAAAAGTTTTAGTAAAGCTATAAAATATCATTTTAGTTTCATAGTTCCTGTGTCTGCATTAATTTAAAAGGGAGTCTTAAATTTGCTTGTTCTTATGAAAGACAACCAGATTTGAATAATGGGCTGTGATATATGACAACTCAACCCTGATGTTGTGTGTTTGACCTAGTGCTTTTGTTAATGAGAATGTGTCGCCATTTTTAGTATTTTTGATGTCTTTATGCTGCAGGATTTGTATTAAAATATAGTCATGTTATATTATGCAGACTTCCTTTACCAGCTTTCATGACAACTGCAAACAAGTTCAAGAACTGGACACAGAATTTTATAGAATTGGAACTCAATCCAGCCTCTGAGTTCTAATAAAATTCAAGAGCTTGTTTGCACGTCCCTAAGTATAACACTTAATGTAGTGTTGTAACAAGCCAGTGCTCACTTGTCTAATAGACAGAGAATCTAACAGTTTTGCAGTTCAGGAAGACTCAGTGCTAGAAAAATGTCAGGCAAGTCTAATGAGGCTTCAGATGCTCCGGTTTATGCTGGAGTTTAATTTAAAGTTACACTGATGTTTTAACATGTTTGCTTATTCTTGAGTAAAGAGGATTCATTATTTCAATGACATAACCTCCAGACAATGTTCACTGAATTGATTTAAGATGTGCTGGTAATTTTAACAGCCTTAATGTGGAGCTGAACATCTGTAACAACATATTACTTGACTTTTATCCTCATTTATTTTTTTAAGCAAAATAAAGGGAATGTCTTTCAGAAACAGTGGACAAGTTCGTAACTTTTTTCTTTGTTTTTTTTTGTTACTATTTTTTAAATAAATCTGTCTCCTTCACTGCCTTTCCCAGGTCGCTAGCAGAACGGTTTACAGACACTTTTTTTAGACCCCAAAAGAGGTGGAATTTGAAATAACATCTTTGTTACTGAACATCACACGAACTGTAATACCTGGTAAACTCATTCTGCCTAGCATGTAAATGCTTCAGAGCAATAAACCATAGGAAAGGTAAAGCACAAACCACCCAGAAACATTAGTCGACTCGCTATCTTGATTAACTTATTAATCACCACATCTGGAGAAACCCACATCTGTAAGCACTTAACAGAGCATTAGTAATGTCATAGTCACATCGAAAACAGACTGCAAAACCATGCACAAACCAATCTGTATTGCCTTATACATCCAACTACGGGGCTACCTACGGAGATCTTGGTTCAACCCAGGCTTTTGGGAGTGGTAGCGGTATTTTACAGGCAAGCTGAGTGCCCTTTGCAATCTACAGTACGTAGATTTTCCTTGTTCAACAGAACTCAATAAGTTAAGGTGCAGCAGCGAGGGGTTGTTGGGTAGGAAGAGGCTCCCTTTACGGTTATTAACAAGTGGAACAGGTTCCGGGATTCCTTCAGTGGACTTGGCACCAACCAATGCATTAGTAGTTGCATTCTTGAATTGATATGAACATTTTGAGTAACTTGATCTAGCTGCCTTCTTTACTTCTAAATAATAAGAAAAAATTTAAATTAATGTCTTTTTATTGAAAATTATTTCAAACCACAGGCATGAATCAATTTTGATATTATGTGGAATTACAGACTTTAAAGCTTAAAGTATCAGTTTCTACAGCTGAAATAAAGGTTTATACCTGCAGCTTTCTTAGTTTTTTTCTAAAAATGGTTTTTTATAAAAGAATACTTATAAAAGGATTATTCCACAATATTATCATCTTTAAGCAATAATCCCGTCCTAGGGTAAATGTGTCTTTGGCAACACTTATTTCCCACATGTTGATAAAGGCTTTGAGATTTACTAGCTGTGGAAGATGTTTATTCCTTTGAATCTACCGAAAATAACAGGGGAGGTAGAGCACTCTGCTGCTATTAAAATAAATAAGGAATAATAGAAAAACGTAAGGTGAACACTTCAAAATTGTGCAAGCATACTTATGGAATTAAACTGATGTTGAAGAACCTACATAAAAGCTGTTGGGTATTCAGAAGTGCTGAATACCGTAAATTTCATGAGGTCATACACCACACCTCTGAAAAGAAAGCTAATAAATTGAATTTCCTAAATATAGATCTAGCTTGAAACTGTGAGTCTTCTATTTCTAATATATCAAACCCCTATATTAATAGCTCTAACAAACACCATCCTCTTTAAAAAACAATAAAAACATGTTTTTCTGGTAAAAACATGCAGAAATTATCTTCTCCAATGCTTGTTCCATTCTAAATGAGTATATTATAGAGAAGAAGGTACATTACTGAGCCACTAAAATCTTATATTCTGTTATGTGTTATGAGGCGAGGAGGTTAGGTAGGGAGTAGTTTACGGACTGGTAATCTTGCAGCTTTATTTCCATATGTTTCAATTGCCTTAAAGTTTCCATGGAGAACTTCGACTAGACAGTAGCTCCAAATTATTTGAGGAGGCCGGCATGTTTTTTGGCATCTTTGTCTAGTTTACTACCAGCTAGAAACACTATCTAGTAATGGGAAAGATACATAAATAGCATCCACATGCTTGCCATTTGTGTTCAAGCACAAAATCTGCCTCTCTCACAAACAAGGTGATTATATGCAAATTTGAACATAGGTTCAACTATTAACTAGGTTAAACTATTTCATGACAAAGTGGCCCTTCCCATTCAATGATGTCTGAATTGGTGGCTTGCTACTACTCTGACTAAGGTGAACAGAAAAATCAGTGAGAACAGAACTAGAGTCTAAATCACAATGTTATTCTGCTCTTTGCTAACAGTAGTACCATTTAAAGTATAATGACAATAATGCATACTCATGAGAGTTCACATAGATTTTAATCATTGGAGAATAGCATATATCTTTTATTATCAAAACTTCCACAAAAAAATGCCATGTATCATATTGGACACACTACTTGAAAATCATCAATCTTACCTCAGTTACTGGGTTTTTGTCAAATCTTGTACTTCTATCTCTGATATTTCTCCAGTGAAACAATTTTCAGATAGATGCTAAAATATACCTGCAGAGACCTATCTCCCTACACAAGTCACCGGTCAAGCATGCATTTTAACAGTTTGAAATGCACCAATTTGGTTCTATTTTTAAACTACAGACAGTAATATTGGAAATAATCTTTATAAATCTACACGCCTGCATCGAAGTATCTTCACATACAATAGAAGACAATCAAAATCTATTAATAATACTTATCCACCCTCCAATCAAGTTTAAGAAACATCATAATCGTTTTACAGTCTCTTCTGGAGTTCAGTAAGTGACGGTTTCAGATAGCAGACCTGACTATTAAGTATTAAACTTCCGTAACAGTGTATGTCTTACGGCATATTCCATGCAGACATAAGCAAGTTTTCCCAAGATTTTGTGCTTGCAGTGGCACAGCATGAGCCAGAACTAAAATACCTTGTCTTTTGGTATGGCTTAATAGTTTGAGCTTGGCCTAATGTTTAATAGCATCACATGATCTTGGTTCAGCATGAAGGCAGACTGAGCTGCTTAAAACATATCCTACTTTCCCTTATTTCCAACAGAGTGAATATGGATCTACCACTGAAAAGCAAAACATTAAACAATGGGGATAACAGAGTTGCCTTTTTTTTTTTTTGTCAAATTATTCCAGATTTAAAAGTTCTAACTACCAGTTTCATCCCATGACCTCTAACCTCCTGCCTCTGACAAGAGCTCAGCTGCTTCAGATGAAAATGGAAGGAGCCCCACAGTGGATGACTATGAAATACCTTGTTCATAGTACAAGTTTCTTTCCCACTACAGCAGCCTATGGCTTATGTCTTTTTACTCCATCTTGAAAAGCAAAGATTACAGTATAATATCTGAATAACCTATTTTGGTAGAGATAATTATATCTTTCTCCATGCCTCTAATACAATTATATATTTTTTACCCTAGCAGAGGAAAACTGGTTATTTTTAGTCTAAATAGCTTGTCAAGTTGTATATGCACACTGTGCCACAAACACAAGCACGTCAGGAACTATATGTGCAAGTACAGAGGTGCAATTTTGAACACAAGATATTACTGTGCTTTCAGATTAGGCAGTATTGTACAACTAGGTGAGAAATACAGGCCAACACTGTCACTTCTGCAGATACATACTATAATGTGCAGAACCTAAAACACTTAGGTTTTTATAGCACCCTGTTGTTCAGAAAAGACAGTTTCTTATTATTAATAATTTCTTTAAAATCTGGTTGGGTGCTTGCACCACTACATGGGCTGATTTCCATAGAAAACATATTTGGGAAACACAAATTGCTGTTAATCATACAGAACTAAATACATCCTTACATACTATCACTGCCTCACTAGGTTTGGCAACCAAACTGTCTGGATTGGGGTAATTTGTTGTACCACTGTGCAACGTTAAACCACAACCTCCAAATCCACAAGGGTTCCCCTTCCAAGGATGTGATGAGTTTAGCACCAGTGAGTCTACTAAAAGAGGACTATTTTCTAGTCACATTTAGATTAGTTTCTCTTTATCTAATATGACGTATGCCTTTATTTTCAATGCAAATAGTCACAGGACGAGTTTTCTGCTTGCATTCTGCCAAAATTCATTAGAACTATTCAGGACACTTGTCACGTATCCATAAGGCATTATTACTGTTAACTAAGAATAGAGCCACTGGTCATTTTGAGAGCAAATTCTGAATAGCTTTTTGAGAATGGCAAACAATAAAGAAGTGGATAAGAGTACAGTAAGAGTAAGAAATTCCATGTTTTCTGTAGTATTTCCTAATTGCACCCTGGGCGAACGCTACCTACTTGTGGTAAATGCTGTACAGAACTTGCCCAAGAAACCTGTCAACATTATGCGGATTAATAATAATGTCTATAAAACGTGAGATATTAATGTGATTTATGTAAAGGTATTTTGAAGCTGCATACATTCCTATTCCTTCCCCCCACCCTCAAGAACTCCCCTTCAAGCTCAATGAATATACACTTGCCTACAGACCACATTAGGGAATCATGCCCGTTTCTATTTCTATACATTTTATTTATTATAATGAAGATAATTTGAAATGCAATCTGCAACTCCCTGAACATTTTTAAAACAACCAATGTAGTTAATCTAATGCCTATGGCAATCTCTGTTTATTTTTTGTGAGCATACACTTGCCATAACTTAAAACCGGGCTGAGCTTTAATTTAAATGTAACAAGGCAGAATACCAGTACAGAGCTTTCAACAAAATGGCTGAAACTGGCTTCAGCATGATTTGCCTGGAAGGGAAGATGAAAATGTGTTTTAAAGGAGAAAAAAATATCCTGACCAAAACCAGACATTCTAAACAACCACCACCGATACCCACTGCTCCTTTCCTCCCCCGTCTCTATCAGCTGCTAGGCTTTCAGCGCCGTTTTTCACCAGACACTAGCACAGTGTTTTCCTTCATAGTCAGCCATCAGCCAGAGCTGTCACTTGCAGATACTTCATTTTTGTTTCAGTCTAATTCATACTGCACCCCCTTAATCTCTGTAGTGAGTAATGCCATGTCACTGCGCAGATATGCCAGATCCATCCCTAGAAGTACAGAGAGTGTTTTTAACAGTTAAACTATCGTGGTTTGAAAAAATATTTTATTTCTCCGCCCAGCTCAAGTGCTCTCTTTCTCCTAAGCATCTTCCCAGCTGACCTCCAAAGGAGCAATCACTGTTCTGCAATCTGGCACGTCTTCCGTAAAGCTCAGCTTTCACATGGGGGATGGAAGACACGCTGCAGCTCTGTATTACTAAATGCAAATAATCAATATGTTGATTGAGCTTTTGGCTACCAGAGTTCTTTTGATGGGAGTGACAGCGAGCATGACTTCCTTCTTTCAATGACAAGCCTGTTTAGGCTTTGCTACCTACCACTTTGTGAATCAGGCAACTGAAAATACCCACAGCAATTCCTCCAAACTGTCAGCTATTGCTGTGATTCCACCCAGCACCCCCTGTACAAGACAACAGATTAACCATTAGGCTAGATACGTTGAAAATATACAGCTTCAACCTTTCCCCAGCTAGCTCAGAGCGATGTATAGATGATTATTTCAACCGTCAGCTGCCGCATAGACTTAAACCCCTGCACAATAACTCCTGGATTCATCTGCCCCTTGTCAAACTTGCACAGCTTTAGTTTGAGCATACGCAGTGTGGCAGTTTCACTGCGGATCTAGAATAATCCAGACGGCTGCTGTCTCTTTGTTAACAGGAAGCTAAACTGATGAGTTTGTAATGCATTTCTTATCAAAGGTAGTTTCAGGAAAGAAAATGTGCCCAATCAGTTGGGGTTGGAATTTAGCATAGTATCAAAATATGGGTTAATCATAACATTTGTTATTTCTTGGGAAAAAAATATTGTTCATCCCCTTTAAAAATCACTTATGCCAATGAACTATTTATTTTATAAATTTATAATTATTACTTGGTTTTTTGGTGGTAACAGATGTAATGAAATCATTGACTAGAAAACTACAATGCAATGGTGCTTGATGAGATACAAGAATGTTAATTTTAGAAACTGCAGAGCAGTGTTTGCTTGGTGTCTGAATGGTAACTCAAATGAAACAGGATTGCTGTTTTGGTTTCTACGTGCATTACAAACTCAGGGAAATGCATTTCATTGTTGTTTTTTTTTTTATACAAGGAGAAACAGATACGCTGCGTATCTCTACATACTAGTACCATTAGAAAAGCAGGTGAGGCTCACTGGCTTTTAGTTGCAGTGTGTGCCATCTGAAGCAGATAAGAAAACATCAGGATCCGAGAATGTCAAGAATGCATCATCTCAGAACATTTTACAAATACTGAATGGTGCTTATACGAGACATTCTCTTTGAAACAGTGCAGCCCAAGAAACATCTTTTTCTTTTCTTTTTTATCTTTTTGTCCCAGGCTTGCACTTTTTGGCTAAAGGCACGTAAAATTGAATGACAAATGCATTGCTCAACTTTTTTTTTTTCTACTGGCATCCAATGCTGAAATTTTATATTAATAAGTCTTTCAGTTTTAATTCTCCTTACATATAAAGGACTGGAACTCAGGTATAGATATATTCCTCACCTTTGCTTTTCCCTGAATATTGTAAAAAGACAGTTAATAGAAAGTGTGGAAACTTGCTAGTCTGCATCCTGTTACGTATTCTAGATGGTTGCTCTGATGTTCTCTGAAACCATGATAAACTTTAAGTTCCAGCTTTTAGGGTTACAGGTGTACATAGGATGAAAGAGACTGCAAAGGTGTTTGGAAACCCAGCAAGCTTTTAACTGGAAATTTTTGGTAAAAAAGTCCAGGGTATGGTACTACACTAATTTTTTTTAGGGGTAGAGCAACCCCCTAAGGTTACAGTAGAACTTTGATCTTTTTTTCTTTGCTTCTACTGTTTAATTCAAGAGCATAATTATTACACATGCTTTCCAGAGATACCAGTTGTTATCACTTCTCTAGTACTACAACTCGAGCAAGCAAAGAAGTGGTTTAAGGCTGTTCAAATTGTGGCTGATCTAAAGTCCATTGAAGTCAGAGAAAACACTTACACTGACTCCAGCGGACTTTAGATCAGGAGCTGTTCACATCTCATGCTTCAGGGTGCAAGCTGATAAAATGAGGCAGGAAGAAAGCCTTTCTCATTTATACAGCACTTCACAATTGGCTTGGCCAATTCAGAGAAGCAAGGCTTCAGATGTCATGGACCTGGTTGCTTGTTCCAGAAAGTACAGAAGTATATACACAATGTGACACTACCTGTACGTAACAACTATCGGCCCTTTTCTGTGGGAAATGCGCACAGTAGAAAAAAAGCTACTTTATTCAATTTGCAATCAAATCCTAATTTATATTTAGACTAAGTCACAGGTCCATTGAACGTTGAACATCTTTTCTGATTCAGGTTTTAGTATTCCCTCACACATTTTTCTTGATTTTTAGTCTCCATTCTCTGTTGCCTTCTCAATTTATGATTCACTCTGTAATTGTTTATTCAAGTCATTATATTGTTATTGGAAAACTGTCAAATGAAAAGTTCAAGAAAAAGCATCAGCGGACTTCTTTTCCCCTGTCCATTTAATTATCCAATTGACTTCTCCACATGTTGCACACATACAAAATACTATTTGGGTAAAGTAAAGTTTATTTTGGGAAAGAGTGGAGAAAGGGAGATGTGTCTAAATTGTAGAACTTAAAACAGAACATGGTCTGCGTTCATGGGGGTCTGTTCTCCAGACAAACATCAAAGTGAAGGGAATTGACTTTGTCTTTTGCGAGTGTGTTCTGGAGAATAAGGAAACTCAAAGTCTTTCATCAGGTATGGCGAGTGAAAATATTCTCTGAGCTGAATTTTAAATTCTGTTATTTCATTATGACAAGCTGTTTTTCTGCCTGAACGCTGTGGAAGAGCAACAGCAAAATGTTGCCCCTGTGTGTCAGAAAAGAGCTGTTCAGTCCCTGTGTGTCCTACTGTGTCACAAGCAGCTATGAACTCCAATTTTAGAGCTCCAGCTGCTGCGTCTGGCAGAAGCAAAGTACAAAAGGATTGCTAAAAGCCACATGTTAACTTTTTAATAGACTACCTGATGATCCCTTGGCTACAAACAGAGGACTGGGAATCTCTCTTGACTGGGAATTTAGTCCCACCACTGATCTGTTACGCAGCCTTGGGTTGCTCACTTCCAGTCAATTCCCTTTTCACAGAGTTCCTTACTTATAGCTTTTGCTAAGACTCTAGTGACCAAATTATCTAAAAATGTGTCTGCTAATCACTAATTTTCTGCGATCTACCAGCTGTAAGATGGTGAGGTTGTTACTGCTGTTTGGAAAGTACATTGGGAATACATTCCATAGAAACATATCACATGCATATGTAACAAGAATAAATTGCTATTACAGCATTTTACTTTTTTAATTAGACATGAAAGTACCTCTTTAACATCATATAACTGTAACATCTTTTTTTATTTCTATGTTTCTTTTTTCTTTCCTTAAAAAAAATACAGTGTCAGTTAAAGGACACTGATTTCCTTATGAACAGTCCTTTGACAGTTCCCCAAGGCATGACACATCTTTGGGGGATTCTTTAAGAGTAGCGTCACACAGCAAATTGTAATATTTCCACACCCATAGTTCTAAATTCAGTGCATTGTCATAGACTACCCTTGTCTCAATACACAGCAATCCAAAGTGTATTTTCCTTTGTCCTATTGCCTCAGAGAGGATTTTGACACCAACTGTAAGGGACATGGAAGAGAAGCTGCAGCACTAGTGAGGGTAGACTGTAGTTGGGTAGCTCTGCCAAGCTGTAGGAGGAATCTGTCCTACTTTTACAAAGTAAAGGAAGTTTTCCCTTTGTGACTGAATACACTCACAATCTGATCAGTCACTGCTAAAAGCAGTAAAGTTCTCTATGTGGACAAAAGCTAAGCTCCTATTAAAAAAAAAAAATTAAAATAAAAATTTGAAAAGCCACTCACTATTGTGCCTATGAACGTTGCCGTTTACACTCCCTGAGCTCCACTAAATTCAGTGGGAAAATATACAATGTCTAGAAGCAACTAAGGGAAAAAGTAAGCACAAGAGTCCTTGGTGATTGCTCTGCTCCTCAGGATTAGAAATCTTGTATTTACTGCATAGATTGTGCTCCTCACAGAGAGTATTTTAGTGCATAGGAAAGGGGTAGTTATATGCCAACTTCTTTGGAGCAGGACTCCACAATTTCAGCTAGGTCTTCCTGCAACTGTTTCCTTCCTGAGAACATTGGGAAGTGAAGATTTCATCCTGCAGAAATCTAATTAGAATTATTACTTTGTTTTCCAGTTCAAAGTGCTGATTTATCTCAACATAAAAATACGCATTTCCAGTGTAATTCCAACCTGCATACCCTGAAATTTTAAACTGAAATAACCTTTTCTCTATCCTGCTCATGACAAGTTTAAAAACAAATTTGTGATGAAGGTGTTTTCATTAACACATTTCCCATAGAAGACATACTACGTCCCCGTGCACATTTCCCTGCCAGTACAGCAGTGTTGAGTAAAGAAGAGGTTTACATAAAATTCTTATAAATTCTAAGACTTTTTTAATTATCCCTCTGCTTCCCAGTGAGTTCTCCTACGTCTGAAACACGCAATTTAGAGGACATTGCTCAATTGTTTTTTTTTACTAGGCGGTTAATACGCCACCAATAAATGGGATGGTTTTTTTACTTTTTAAATTTCACTACCATTGCATTTCTTTTTCCTTTTGGCTCTTGTTTTCCTTGTACAAAAGGGTGTAGCAGTGTCTGTGTCTCTGAACAAGAAGAATTGAAATCTTGACATTTAACTCTGGCGTTCTTATCGTCAGACTTCTCTGGCTTTCATCCACATCAGTGGAAAAACTTCCATTTATTAAATGTTAATAGGATCAGGCTCAGTGACCCCCAATATTCTTTCAGGTTCAGCTGTAATGTTCCTCTGAGATGGAGGTCTTCACACAACCATTACCTGTGAGGTCATAATATCATTTTCATATGTAAACTAAGTATAAAATGCTGTACATGTTTACATACATGCTGGTTTTATATACAAGTGCTTACACTGTATATACCTATTCGAGAACACTTCTATATAATTAAAACGAGCTATCTGAAATATTAATTATTATTTTTTTAAAATAAAATTGTTTCCTAACAAAAGCAATACATAATAAAAAAGTTCTTGGAGGCTTTTCAGTTGCTACTTATTTCTAAGCCAGCACTACCACCTGCTGGTTACATGGAGTTTCAAGCCCCAGTGCTGTTTTCTGTCTTCAAATCTATGCATACGTATAGAACAGTATTTCTCAGCTGCTCTTTGCTCTTATATATAGAAACATTATTGCCAGAAGACAGATTTTTAGCACATTGGTTGCAGTTTAACAATACTCTCTTACCTGAAGTACGGCTTTCATAAAAACAGGGGATGTTAATTGTTGACAAACCAATTCTCTTACGCAAAGTACTGTAAGTCACAGGCTAAATATCCAAATTAATCAAATAGATTGAACCTGCTGTATTAAAAAGCCTATTGTAACATATGCTGTTTTTTTCACTTACAGATATATGGTTAAATACACTTCATGACACTAAGAAATCAGTATTTTTTTCCTAAGTGCTCCCTACTTTAGTGAGTTCTACAATGCACTACATCCTTATAAAGCTCTGTTTTTCTCTGAACAAATGTATCCAAAAAAACAATATCACCTGGTAAATATATTAATATAGAAAACAACCAAGATATAAATAGCTAAGATTAAATCTATAAAATAATAGCAGAAATAGCAATAGCAAAAATAGAGACGGAACATAATTCATTTTCATTGAAAATTAGGTAAGTACAGTACATAATTTCTAGGTAAACAATGACAAAACAAAGGAAGTAACACAATAATCATCATCATAATAATATTTTTTAAAAAATAAATGGAAATGTGATGTCTACCTCTGAGTCTATCTGTAAAAGAACCCGCAAAAGAATTAATACTTACATCTCTGCCAAAGCATACAGGAGCTCGGCTGAAATCAATTGCTATGGGGAAGCAAGGGCTGGCAATTTCATAAGGGTGGAAAATAAAGCATAAGCTAAGAAATCCAGTGGCAATAATTAAAAATAATGTTACTTACAGCAGAGTTTTGATGTCTTACAGAAAGTGTACTCAAAAGGATGGATGTATATAGCAAGGATCATATTTTTCAAATAAAACCCAAATAGGATCCAAATACCTCCATACAAAATAAAAAAAAGTAGACCATTATAAATTCTCCCTGATTATTTCTCTAATGCTCAAAAATACTGCACTGATAACACAGAAATACATGCATAAGTTAGGGTTGAACTATTCAGAATCATTGTAAGAGGAAAGGCATGCCATCTCACATTCAGTTCATGTAAGAGAAACTGTAATGGTACAAAAGTGTGCAGACTAACAACTGAGAAAGAAAGAAAGTAATACTGAATCTACAAAACTAAGTTGATAGCCAGCTTTAAAAAAAAAAAAACCCAAAGCAACATTAAATATGTTTGCCTTTTATTTTTCACTTTGTTACTGAAGCTACACAGAGCCATCAAGCTTGCTTAGTTCACGACAAGGATCAGGCAGATCACGCAAAGAGATCACAAGCCATGATGAGGAACAGCTTTAGAAAGAGAACTTCATCAAAGGTAAATGCATTGTGCTATGTACTTCTGGTTTCGTTAACCAAACCCTGATGAGAATACGGACATTAGTAGAGAAAGCGAAGGTAGCCTAACAGCAGCACCCTCACTGTTAGTACACAACGCGCTGAAACAAGAGGAACGGAAAGAAGGCGATAGAGAATTGTTGAGAGAGCGTTGTCAAAGTGTTGAATTAGCCGCTCAGGTTGCTCAGCTCTGTCCACCACAATGCTTGGTGGGCTAAGTGTTATACCAGGGAAATCACTTACACCCTGTGAGTATAAAATTAAATACAGATGATGTTCATTTTCAAAGCAGATAGCATGATAAGGAGGAAAGATGACTGATCAAAAAAAAAGAAAGAAAATTCTGCAAGAAACCACTAAACTGACAGTATTTCTGTTATAATTATCACACCAATTTCCCAACAAAGTCCACAATCACCTGGAGGAGGAGGAACTCTCTCCAACAAAGAGAGAATTGATATATAAGGTTTCATAAGATTTACGAGTCGGTTACTACCCTGAAAGTAACTATATCAACCACAAATGCCACAGGATGTCAATATATTTGGAAATAGCATTGCTGCCAGATGTTTTGAGAGTCAGATAGTGAAAGCATCCAGAAATCCAGCGCTCAGGGGACACTGACAGCTGTCAAGAAAGTCATCTTCCAAAAGCGAATTGCTTGGAGCTCTACCTCTGAGGATTTTATTTTGTCCTGCTTGAGGAGAAAGAAGAGGGCAGACAAAAGACTCATATGCTAAAGGCAGATTAAAAACAAATGCATATTTTGACATATTTTCTCTTCCTCATGGGCAGAACTTGAAGATACTGAGGGATCCAAGGGACAACCTCAGGAGAGTTCTTGAGGAGTATTTGAGGCTTGAGTATTGAGTCTAAATATATGAGCCTAAAGATACAATTCTTTCATTCATTCCCTCAAGCTACAATTTGAGATGTAAAACAAGAGCTTATCTATCTATTTAGCAGGAGAAAGCCCAGTAAAACTGTGGATGAATGAGCTGCAATCTTGATCTAGTAGCTTAATCAGCTACTAGGCATGATAACACTAGAAATTCTGAATCCAAAACCAGAGTATGCCTTTTCATTCAAGTAGGAGATAGTATTTTCAGGAATTATTCAGAATAGAAATAAAGAAAAAAAGAGTTCCACAGACCATGCTATAATAAAAAAGAACATGTAGCGGTGATCACAGGGGAGATCTGAAACAAAAATTAAAATAATTCCACGCCTGAGAAGAGGCAAATTTAGGTGTAGGGAGTTCTAAGCATGGCAGAATTATACAAGAATAGCATATTGAAATGCACAGATAGGCACAAAATTCATACTACATAAATCACCACGCAGAAGGATCTGGTGTCAATGGGTTAAAAGAATATCAGCTCCTGCCCTTGCAGAATTTGACTGATGTAATATCAGACAAACCTAGACGACGCAATCACAGATCCTTCGCTTGAGTCTTCCCTGTCACTGCAAATTGCATGTTCATTTACTTCGCTTTCAAACGTAACAAAAGGCTTTTGCTGAGTCATATAACTCTCCAAAGTGTAAGATGCCTGTAAGTTGGACTCTTTGTATAAAAGGATCCTCTCAAATAGCCAGGATTACATTAATGATTCCAGTCTCTGCAGATCCTTGCATTACAACTATCACCGCAGAGTCTGTGCTGGGACTGACATCTGTCCTGAGTCTACTGTTCTCTCATCTTTTCTCCTCTGTCTGAATGAAGAAATCAATAAGGTGTATCTTGTTACCCAGGGCAGCGAGACTCTCGACAAGAAACAATCCAAATATACAGAAAGAAACGCTCTTAATGCATATATATATATATGCGCATATATTCAGTTTTCCTTGGATAATTCTTCTATGGAAAACAAGCTCTTGGTGCAAAAAAATCCAGCTTTTAAGAACTACGGACAAATTTAGATCTTTACCAAATGAAAACTGATTTAATTTTCAGCATTTTTTTTAATGTAAAATGAAACAAAACCTACATTTTCATGTCTCAATTTACTCAAAATATAATCTAGCAATAATTAAAATTTAATTTGAATAGTACTCTGAAAACATGCAATCTCACTACAATAGGATAAATATTTTTCTGTGGAATATCAAAAGCAGTTCTCAGCATCCGAGGGTTACTAAACTGTATTTTGCTATTTTGTTGCTTACCCTGACATCGGAAAGCTTCTTGGCTTTGTTCAGAACCAAGTAAAAAAGCGGTATTTCATGCCAAAAACACGACAAGATGCAAGAATGACTGTAAGTCCAATTCCATTATTAGTGAGAAATATTAGCATGTCATCTGAAAATTTGGGAAATGTTTCCCATATGTTGTAAAGAACACTATGCAGTGGAAGCCAGAAAAGTACATCCTGTTCTGTTCAGCTGTGCATCTCACTTCTTTTCACCTTTCTGCTGCCTCATCATGTGAATTATATTCATTTTCACACCCCGCAATTCCAAATAAATACTGTATCTCTTCTTTGCTGCCACCCACCTTGCCACCCACTGATAACAGAGAACCTGACAATCCTTGCATGTTTTGGTAGATCAGGAATTAATTCTAATAGAGATAAAGAATGAACAAAAAAATCACTGGACAAATGCCTGTTAATGAAACACACTACCAGTTTGTGACTGTGGATTTTACCTCATGTTACTCAGAATCATAGAATAATTCGAATTGGAAGGGACCTTTAAAGGTCATCTAGTTCATCCCCCCTGCAATGGGCAGGGACATCTTCCACCAGAACAGGTTGCTCAGAGCCCTGTCCAACCTGACCTTGAATGTTTCCAGGGATGGGGCATCTACCACCTCTCCGTGCAACTTGTTCCAGTGTTTCACCACCCTCGTAAAAAATTCCTTCCTTATATTTATTCTAAATCAATCCTCTTTCAGTTTAAAGCCATCACCCCTTGCCCTATCACAACTGGCCGTGCTAAAAAGTTGGTCTCCATCTTTCCTGTAGGCCACCTTTAAATACTGGAAGGCTGCAATAATGTCTCCCCGGAGTCCTCTCTTCTCCAGGCTGAACAGCCCCAACTCTCTCAGCCTGTCCTCATAGGAAAAGCGTTTCATCTCTCTGATCATTTTTGTGGCCCTCCTCATGGAACAAGAATAAGCATCATGTCTACATCAGGCTCAAAACTTTTAATTGTTTTTATTCTTTCCTAGAAGAATCTTAGTTCTATTAGCCGATGAAACTTTATCAGGTAGGCAATGTTTATCTTGACTTCTAAGTTGTTGTCCATATGTCACAACTTCAATTTTTACTAAAGGTCCAAGAAATATGTTCCATACGGAATCATGTAAGTACTATAGTAGAGGGGCTAGTTGTAGAATAAACCATCTCCATTGCTAGATGGTACACCTGCTAGATCATTCTGGCAAGAGTTTGCTCAAGAACAGAACCATTTCTTGTTGCCAGTCTTTCTCCACAGCATAGCTACGGTGATGTAAAATCTCTCTCCATATTGTAGTGCCGTGTCAGAAAACACATAACACCACTGAGTTAGAGAGTGAAGATAATAATGTCAGGAACATAGGAACGGAGAAAGCAACATGCTTAGTGCAAGCAAAATCTTTTATGCAAGAAGGAACAAAGGAAATTGCATGACAAAGATCAAAGACGCTATAATGATTTTTTGGATTTCCTTCAGCAGTTCTTCACAGTAAACAAAGTCTGCATTCCAATTAAAGTTCAGAAGCAGCTAAAAACTGCAGATGATTTTTAAAATATTTTTTCCCAGAAATCTAAGAAGAGATTCTTCCCTGCTGATGCAGATAAACAGAAGGTGTTCACACCCTCTTAGTATCCCCTTTCAAAACCTCCCCAAATTATGACAGCTGCAAGGCAGTTCTGGTAATTTCCCCATTCTTTCTTTCTGTCATGTACCCCATTTCACTTCCCTCTTCTCCTTGCTGTGTATCTATGACCTCCTTCAGCAAAGATCAGAAGACGTGAAAATTGGCCTCTGCAAGGGAATCGCTATGTCAAAAGGACACCCAGGCTTATATATATTCAAAATATAAGGATCTCAAAGCGCTTCTTAGCACAAAATGTAATATGATATACTGAGAATACAATATTCTGAGTCCCTGGGTGGAAAACGAACTATAGTCATGTAGTAAGTCAGTGGCACAGTCAAGATTGGGATCTTTGCCTTGTGCCACTTGCATAGGTAGAATTTCCAGTCAAACTAAAATGTCCATATGAATTTTTAACCAGATGACACTGGCCACTTCTTACACAGTAATAACGCTTTTTCTAACCTTCAGAATAATTGTACTGTGCTAACAAGATCTGATCAGTATCAGTGAAGCATGTGTCTGTGAGTTAGCACACAGTATATTTCCAGAAGTCATTGATAAAAATTGAATTACAGCATTACAGCATTGAGTAATATATAAAATATCACAAGAAAAGCCATATCATTACATTGTAAAGAAGTTTGCTAACAGAAGCTGGTAAATAGTCTCAAACAGTAAAAGTACAACAACTGAACTTTAACCTATTTTAAAGTATACCATCAACATACTTAAGAAATTACACGCTAGAAAAAATATAGCTATGATTTCTTAAAAATAAATTAAAAATTTTCCTCTTCTGATCGGCTCCCTCCTGTCTACTATAATCTCAATCAAAGCAACGATACAGGATGGGTGCTTGTCTTGTGGCACTTGAATAACCACATACACAGTTACATGACAAAAATCTCCTCTTTTCATGCAGCACATAAAAAAATCATGAGGTTATATATCCTGGCCTATTCAAATACCTGGAAAGGTTCTAGGTAGTCAGTAGGAAATACGCTGACCCAAAAGAAATTGTCTTGCAAGCTGCTTCTGGCTTCCAGGCTGAGGGCTGGACCACTCTGCTGGACCTACACTGAACTCGACAAAATCTGAAGATCTCTGGTTCAAATTCAATGGACTCTCCTAGCTTAGGTAACCACTAGGTTGGCTGCCTCTGGGTCCAATTCTAGAAATATGAATCATGTAGTATGCGCATTAGTGGTCATTCTACAGCTAATGCGACTACTTAGATTAAAGACATGCATATGTAAAACATGCTAAGGGTCTTAATGGAATAACCAGATGGTAGAAACACCATACTTGATTTTTTTCTTTCTTTCTTTGTTTTTACATCAAAAAGCATCAAAAGCAATAACATTGCCATACACGATGCAAGCCAAGCACATTTTAACTTGGTTTGGAGGGCTTTTATTCTAGGATTTTCTTATAATAAACTGCATACCACTTTCCACGTTGATACTATATCGTGATCTGTTGTGTGTTTCAATAAGCACCTCCTTCTATACATTACAATAACTTTAAATCACATGAAATGTAGAAGATCTAGGCTAGAGGACTTCTTTTTCTATGAATCTGAGGGACAATATTCCAAGTCAGTGAACATATTTTTCCCTGAATTATAAAAAGAGCCAACCAATAAGGATATCAAACAAAAGAAGTATTATAATACAAGACTATGAGAAGGACAGGCTTTATGAATCAACCGTTCATTTTAGTTTGGAAGCAATTTGAAAAGAACACAAATTACTCATCAAAGCATATCTGTGATTAGCGTGAGCTGAGAGCTTTCTGCTGCTATTGGTTCAATATTAATTTGAGACTTGCCCAATAACATCAACACAAATTAGCTAAGACTCAACATGGCAATCAACTTGGGGGACCTATCCTGAAAAGTGGTACTAACAACTTCCCAGCATCAATGAGCTTCTCAATCCTGCAGCTGTTTTTAAAAGCTTCCTCCCAAAGGCGCATTTAGAACTAAATTAAATGCAACTTTGACTTAATTAACGTTTTAAATGATAATGAATACAATGTAGATTCATAGAAGGCATTTACATTGTGTTATAAAACTGATAAAAATTTAATAACTCTTTGTTAATAAGTTATGTCTCTCCAGACCCATAAAGCCTAAGGCAGTCGGTGCTGTAGTCTAGGGTCTAATCTAGGCTCCTAATGCAGGTGGAATAAGGAAGCAGGAGACTGACTTGACACTTGACATTTGCTCTAAGCCTGCTCTGGATCAAGCCACTGCTTCTTCATAAGTACTTTATTTCACATAGTAAAGGTCAGAATTTGGGCTCAAGGCAGGGCTATGACAGAAATGCTCAAGCTGAAACCGAGCCAGCTCTGGCATCTGTCGCTTGAAATAGCTTGGAAACAGTAGAGAAGGAGAGCTAACCGGCTAGCATCTGTCCCACACCAAGGAGGTAACAGGAAGAATCTGCTGCCTGGTGGTAAGAAACTGTCACGGTGAGTTTCATGACAACCAGCCACACTCAGAAACTAAAAATGCAAACATAATTTCCGTGTCACCTTGCATAAGACCCTCTGCTAAATTCACTCCACAGGATGCAGACAGCATCTTTTCTAGCTTGTCCCCATCAAAGCAAGCCACTCACTAGTCTCTTCCTTGTGACCCTGGTAAGAATAACTACTCAACATAGAGGCCTAAAGGAATTAAATGCAGACTTCTTGATCTCTTCCTCCCCTACCTTCCCAATTCTACAAAAGATTTGCTGCTAAACTTAGCAGTGCCTTCATCCCATGGTGATGTGAGAGTTCATCTCCTTGTTACAGATATCACAAATTGGGCAGAGTATCCTCTCATCAGCCTAGTGGTCTGTACTGCATCACAAAACTCATCTGAAAAGGCATGTGCTTCATTATTTACATTTTCTTGTCATGAGTAAAAAATTAGATTGCCTCACTTCTACCATTCTACCATTTGAAAAGGAACAGCTTGGTTTGAAGGGAGTGTTTTGGTTTTTCTACTCTTGCATTTCTACATCTACGTGTTCACCTATGTTCTCATATTACATCCAAAAGAAAGTTAAATAGTTTAGCATCACTCAGGTTTTATTAAGATATAGAACAATGAAAGGGATTAATTTTTTGATTGAGTCAAACCACATGAAGTCACCTATTGTAAAATACCTATCATTTCATGTTACTCCCTGCCCGCCTCCCCCCCCCCCCCTTAATGTTGTCTATTCAGTATTTGAAAAGGAAATATAAAAGTTCCAGTGTATTCATCCACATGAAAAAATGATGGAATAGATGCTTGGAGTCTCAGGAGGGCATATAGCAGCCCATTCTGATCACTGCTTCTATGTTAGCAATGCAGAAAAACAAACAGTTGCATCAAGGAGAGCATCACCTGAAGGTCTGCACGTCAAGAGTGAGAGAAAGGCAGACAAGTCAAAGGGTTGGTTCAGTGAAAGCACTGTTCCAGCAAGCAGTTCTGGAATGCTGGTTAAGATTGTGATTGCATATATTAAGTCAATTCATCCTATCTTCTTTAGTGGAAACACCTGCATGAACCTTTGTACAATTGTCACAAGAAGATGATGGAAAGAAAGTACATTAGGCAAAACTGCAAATAAAAACTACGCTTGAAAGTGGAAGAGTAATTTGTAGATTTTCATTCTCTGAAAAGCAGGTCTCACGGTGTCTGGCTTCTGATTTGCCAGTACCACAGGCTATTGAGCTGGCTGCAAATATGGCAAATCTATGGCAAGTACGAGCATTGACTTCATGTCAGTGGGTACACCATAAGAACCTCTATAGAACAGCACAGGAATCTCCCACATTGGTATTTTCTTTTTCAATTGTTCCACTGTCTGGTTTTATATGCTTCAAAACCGCACTGGCCAGTTTTAGGAACAGCAGCTTTCTTGACAGTAGTTCATTCTGAGAAGGCCACTAAGGAAGGTAAGCTGGTTTTCTTCATTACCTAGTAGCAATGCAGACACATTAAGATGTACATGCCTGACTTTTTTCCAGTTGTATTAGACTTGTATCTTAACTGAGTTATCTAAAATAATATTTCTCAGCAAAGTTGAACACTCTAAAATATACACAGGTGTCCATTTTTGCATTATTTTCAGTATTTTGAAAGGGGGCACATGCAGTCTTGTAGAGGTATTTAGAGCAAACGTCATAGCTGTGTCAGTTCTCAGGAACGCAACCCTGAATACACGGGAACTGATGTAACTGTAGTAAAATCTGTCACCCTAAAAGAAAGAACAATATTTGGAACTAGGTTTACGTAAATCAATCTATAACCCACAGATTGGTTCACAGGCTCATGATTTATATTCTCTGTAGCTTTGAATTAACGGGAATTTATTTGGCACTATGTCTCATTCTAATGTCCCATTTTCATTAATCTCATTTTTAAAAAAACAAGCTACGCAAGATAATGCTATATCATTCTCTGGTATACAGAAGTGGGGTCATTCCATAAAAGTGAGGTGGAAAAACATAACAATCTGATTATAATCACTTTCTTACGGTGTTATGATGCCATCCCTGAGCAGCAACATCTGCCTTTGCTTTCCAAGCAGACCCAATCGCTTATTTACTCCTTCAGTTTCTTCTTCCTCAAAACATTAAAGGTGTGCTATTGGCTTTTTGTGCAGGACAAAGGTGAGACAGTGTGGCCACACAGGGATCAGTGGGTTATATTACAGAGAAAGGTGTTTATGCAGCATATGTAAAAGTAAGAATTTCAGACCAAATGAGTCTCCATCCCTCCTGTGGCCACAACAGAATTCTCACAGCTCAGAAAAGGTGTGCAGTGGAAGAGCGCAGTAGTAGTACCCAACCTCCTCCTCTTCAGAGTCCTATAAATATAATGTAAACGGGATAATATTTATAGCTGGTTTGAGAATCTCAAAGTCTTTAGCCACCGCAAGGTGCTATATGTATCCTGTAAAAAGGAAACCATTGCTGCTAAAGGGCGAAAAGATAATTCAAGCGCTGAAAGTTGTCCTTTGACAGGGCACACGGGTCCTTCCTGCACCTTAGCTCATCCACAAAAGCAAGTATTTCTTGTCTTGGCTACTTCTGCAGGACTAGGAGAAATAAAGACTATGCTGGTTTTTTTCAGACAGTAATTTAGGAATCCAGGACTCAATAGCCAACTCATTTAGAAAAGCCCAAGCACAGTTATACAACTGATGAGTTTCATATACACTGACCAATGTGTGTGTTATGCATTCTTCTCTCTGGCTAAATCAGTAAGTGACATGTCATTTCAACTCTCACTATAGAATTTGGACTTTTAAGTTTTATAGACACACAGGCAGGGTCTACACTGCCCTAAGAAGCACAGGTCACTGAAGCAGCTAGAGTGTTCCTTGATCTAACTTGCTAAACCACATTGCCAGACAACTTCAGCCCAGCGTACTAACCTTAGTTCAACAGCCATCCATATTCAAGCGACCCAACATGTTTCACCTAATCTTGCAGAATTAAATTTTAGGTTCTCTGAGAAAGACTCAGCAGATAACTTTTCTATTCAGTGTAAACCACGTGATGGCAGTAGAAGACCAGACAAGATATATGGCTCTAACCTGGGCTTGGCACACAGGTAGGTACATGCTTTGACTACTTTCAAAAGTTAGGCTTTCTCCAGCTTGTCTTATCACGGTCTTTCTCTCCAAAAAGGATGGCTGGCAGTTTGGGCTGAACCCTGAATTCAAAATATAGTGATAATTAGTCTTGTCTTCTGTCTCCAGAGATCCCTGATATTCACCGAAATCAAAGTCTTCACATAAAGCTTCTCAGAACTATCAGAGCATGCCAAAGCATGTTTTCTCACAAGCTGAATTAGATATGCCTGGGCCTAGTATCAAGAATGTCCTTGGAAGTTTAGATTCCCATGGCAGTGGGCACAGTGACAAGTTTAGAAAAGGTTTCCTTTTGGAACGTGAACTTTTGATGTTCCTGAGAAGCACAGCCATATGGGTGATACAGAAACACAGAAATTAAATGGTTCAGGTTAAGATTCTGTCTGTATCAATTAATCATTTGAATGGCACTCCCCAAGATTTGGCACAGACCTAAGCAGAAACATCACACTTATTAGTAACGTAATTTCATTGCATAAACCAGCCCAGGTTTTTCAGTGGCTAAGTGTCTCCATTCTAATTCACTTGAGTCTCCAGTACAAAAAATGCTTGGACCATTTGACTGCTGTTCATGTAGTAATCTATGAAAAGCAGATAAACCTGAAAAACTGTAAACACACAAAAAAATTTTAAAATTCTATTTCCTTACATTTAGAAATACCATATCCATTTTTTTTTCCACACAGCTGCCTATAAACTCAAAAGCTATTTTAATGTAATCATATTTAATCAAATTATGATTTTCATTTGCTGGAAGCACAGGAAATAATATAGTAACAAGAGAAACTGATTCTCAGTGGAAAACACACTACAAGTGTCACTTTCTCTACATATTACACAATTAGTACACTAAATTCTGTGTACATCATTGAATATGTAAATTGATATCTTCTACTTGACATCAAATTCTTACAAAAGCTACTCATTGTTTCAAGAGGTTTCATACAATGGCCTCTGATTTTATTTACCTTGAAAAAAAAAAAAAGCCTGCTTTTAAAACCAAAAGGCAAAAAAAAAAAAAAAAAAGGAAAGAAAGAAATGCATTAAGCAATTGTAGAAGCAAACCAACCCAACTGGGGCACCGCGACCAAAGCAAGCCTTGTAATAGTATAATGACCTTTAATGAGTGTCTGGGGAAACAATACAGTCCTAGCATAAAAGACAAAGGGCAAAACCCATCATGGCTCCACTGACACTAATTCAAAATGATTTTCAGAACAACTAAAGAATGTAAGAGAGGTAATCTGATCCACCAATCTGACCTCACTTTGATTCTGGGGCCCTGCTGCTGCCATTTCTAATTGTCAAACACTCTACATTTCACATCTGCTCATATTTAATGAAAAGCTGACTCTCACCGCCATTCTTTGAGTTAACTAGCTCTGTCAAGATGGGCATCATACGACCCCTGTGCACTGCAAAGAAAACACACTGATTTCTATTGAAGCCTTGCCAGCGAAACATTGCATGTGTGTGTATATATATTTTAATTGGAAAAGAAAGGCTTATGCTGCTTTGCAAAGAGTGTGAATTGGTATTGATTTTCATACTTATTATTAACAGTCAAAGGTGACTAGTCTCACAAGGGGAAGACTGAGATCTCTTTTGATTTGATGAAGTGATGAAGGGGGGAAAAGGCCCTTGGAAAGATAGGATGCTAAAAATCCTCAAAGCTGTCAATATCACTTATCCTTCAAAATGTAACATAGATCTAACATGTTTCCTAACAGTATTGGGGTTTTTTGCGGCAATAATACCATTATTGTGGAGGTTTTTGGCTCAGCAGGCAACACAATCAAAAATGTTTACTTTATCTGCCTCTGTAGAGTCTTAAGTGAACTTGAAAGCTATGGTAAACCTACAAATTATGGGTTTTCTTTTCCTTGCCAAGGAGTACTAATAGCAGAAATTTTACCCATTTGTAGGGGACATATTCATTTAGCCTGGTCTGGTTGCTGTTAACACCAGTGCTGGGACCCAACCATATACTCTCTGTACTAGCCTGTATTAATGCAACCTATACCAGGCACTGTGTTACTGAGTTGCAATCAAGTAAAAAAAAAGGACATTCAGAGCGCTTATACACAGAGAGAATATTTCTGGTAAAATCTCTAAGAAATCCTATTAGAATCAGTCTTCAGACCAAAAAAAACCACTAACAAAAATCACAGTATAGTTATATACTCCACATTGTGTCTGGAAAAATAGTACAAATGTCAAAAAAGTTAAAGCAAAGTCATTCAACCAATTGGACTATATACTGCAATACACATAAGGTATCAAAAGGCAACCAGATGCATAATCTAAGTACTTTATACTCTTAGTAGTGAAAGACATTTTTATCTGTGATGACTTATAATGTAAAGCGGACATGCTTCCTGATCAAAACTCCTAATACCCCTTATAGACATATCTGGATAATTTTATAGGCTTTCTTTGCCATTTGGGTAGGGAAAGGAAAACAGTTCCTGTCCCAAGACACAGTTTTGCTTTTATAGGTGTCTAAAGAGGATAAGAAAATGAAAAAAAAATAAATAAAAATCACCATTTTATTTGACAATCTTCCTCAATTGTTGACATCACACTGATAAAGGAATCTTTGAAATCCCTACCACTTGCCCGAAGAACTAATGGCTACGCAGACTTCTTGTAACTTCTCTGTCTTCTCCTTCTCAACTCTGATCTTTCAAAAGAGCTTTTGGGGCATATTCCAGAATAATACTGTCCCACGGGACAGATTCTACAAGTTAATATCAAAAAGTTTGCATCAGGGAAAGTTTTCACCAGTCTAGCCCTTCTAAAAAAGCACTACAAAAAGTGCAACCATTTCTACTAAGATTTCTGCAGTTTCTGCATTAGATGGAAGGTCCTGCCTTATTGAGAATGGAGGTTTACAAACAAAAGTTATGGTAGTTTTAGTAGCAGTATAGAATACAATTCCAGCTACTAAGTTGTATCCTGTACATTTATTCACTGCCTATTTTATGCTGCTCTAGTGCCAGCACTATTAAAGCTGTCCGCTTAGCATCAGTCATAGATTTAGACACAGGCCTGTTCCTCCACTGAAGCACTTATTGTTTAATTAATGACAATTTATATTGTATGAATTAAATAAAAAAGATGTCACCAAATTGCACTACTAAGGTCCTGCATGCTATTGCAAGAGCATGCTTCATAAAGAGCACACAAAGCAAAATAATGAATTACGTTTTTTTTGTATTAAAAATAAATTAAAACAGAAATATAAATACAGAGCTGTATTAAAACTTGGGTTTGACGTTTTTAAGAAGCATCAGCCCAGTAAAACTCACAGAACTACAATGTACGACACAAGACGGGGATGATACCACAGACACCACAGACATGGAACAGCATGTGTTGGTGTTAAAACTTACAGGCACGTAAACTGGTGGAGCAATCATTAACAGAGACAGAAGAAAGTGGGAAGGCTCTCTCAAGGGTGTCCATGTTACTATGTACACTGCCTGACATGCAAGAGCAGTCACGCTCAGAGCGTCCGCAATCAAAACAACATGCCAGTTTCATTCTCTTGTAGATGGACATCTTGGCTATAACCATGTGTTGGATGGGAGGAGAGGAAGAGCAGCAGGTTAATGGCAAGGTTATATATATAACAAGGCAGCTGGAAGGTAATTTAAGGGATTTAATACAGGCCTTAGTTTATGTTAACAGTCTTGACCCAGGAAAAAAAATGCAATGAGATTATTGATAACACTTTGGCTGTAGATTAAAAGCAGGGCAAAAGATAAATTGCTCTTTATTTCTGTTCAGTCTTATAGGGTGACCGCAGACATGGGGAAGAATTACTGTTTACAGTCAAGTGTTCGGATCAAAAAAGAACATAGTAAAAGCAGAGAATCCTAAGAATATATTTTTCCCTTGGCACAATTAATACTAGTGGGCTAAAATGAAAAGAAAAATCTGAAGTTGCTAATCCGTTAGACTTTTTTGGCCTACCCTGCTTCCTGCTAAATGAGACTTTTATATATCTCTATATATATGTATGTATACACACACAAAAACACACATACACGTGTATTCTTACATACACACACTCACACATACATATACATTATACACATACATGCATATATATACATATATATAAATATACTTATTCTTAAACATATGCTAATAATTTCTCTGTATTAAACTGTGCCAGGGAACTCCTTTATTGCTATAAATTACACATTACTAAAGAGTTACAAGATGTTCATAAAATTTTCTGAAAAAATTTACTTTGTTTACATTATATTTTCAGGAATTCAAATTAACTCTTGACAGAATACCAAAATTTGCCCATATAAGAGACACAACTAATAATGGTAAATATGCTTGACATTAAAATCAGTTCACAAATAAGGCATCACCAAAAGCACACAGAGCATTGGTCCATTGAAACATGCTGAACCAATCATTGGCATGTTTTCTGCTCTGCATTCAAAGGTAGATCGAGAACCAAATAACCGAACGCAGGATTAGGTGCTAATTCCAAAAGGAGTGCCAGGTTAGAACAGAACATTTATATCCTTCAGTCATGGGAATGTGTAAGTACCTTCGTGTAATTTTGTACGTTGCCCGAATCACAGGTACGTTTAAGTCTGAAGAAACGCAAAGGCCACTTCGATTGTTTCACATGTTGCACTGAACCAACACTTTTGGTAATGGTTTAGATTGAACTGACTCAATTATACTAAAAACAAAACAGAACACTGACAGGCAAAAACAAAACCTTAAAAGCATACGCAGAAAAAAGGTAATGTTTCTCAGGCCTGTACCTTCAGTTTAGGATGTCTTTTTTTTGCATTATGGTAAAGACATTAAATTTAAAATAATTCCTCTTATTTTTTTTCCAGTTTCTTAATGCCACAGTCACCAGGGAAGAGGGATTGAAATCGCTCAAATGGGTCAAGTCCTGTTCTAAGGCCTTGATGACTTGCCATACAGTATACTTGTCAAGCAAGGGTAACATTATGATTGTGAAAAACAGGCATTGAGGGAGATGAATGAGTGATCTCTTCAGCAGCGACTCCATTCCTCTAAAACTTTGCTCACATGACTAATGCCATGTTCTTTTAGCATCCTAGTAGAGTAATCTTACAGCTGTTCAGAAAGTCATCATGCAGCATCAGGCTTGTTCATTGCATGGTACATCATTCCTCAGAGCTTGGCTTTTAGTAAGAAGGTTTCCACTGCAGCTTTTGATGCATACACATTCAAACTACACAGAAAATTCAAAACAGCATTTTTTTTCCCCACGGTTTCCCTCCGTCTAACTCTTCCCAACGCATTCTTTAAAATTGAAAAGTTGGGCAGAAAAAGAAAAGTGAAATATGTTACCAAAAATGTGGAAGTCTTTCCATTATGCCTATTTTATTATTTGCACTTTAAGGAAATGAAAGAAAAATAAAGGGCATTTGTGAGACACACTAACAGTAGCTGAAGTAACAGGCAGGCCCATTTTCTTTTAATTGTAGCTGTTTTGAAGGACTTTTTCTAATCAAATGCTGTAGCAAAACACACTGCTCAGAAATTCTCAACTGCTGTGTCATTGGTTAGTAACAGTCCCTGGTTTTCATTTACTTGTAGCCGTATCTTGTCAACAGTCAATAACAGGATAGGACACATTTATGAAAATTAAAAGAAATCATCCTTAAGGGCAAAGAGGGTTGTGAAGGAAAACTTGTTGTACCATTTTCATCAGATTTAAACCAATGAAGTGGGAAATTTAAGCCCTTCTGTTCAATAGGAGAAGGACTCCATGGCGTTTCTCAAAAGCAATGCCCTTTCAGGGACTGTTTTTAACTATTATTATCAGTTGTTCTGGAGATCATGCATCATTTTAATATTTAACATCATTAACATGCAGGAAACAGGCTTGGACCTGGAAATATAAGTAGCAGAAAGGACTTGCTATAAGGGTTTCAACCAGTATATAAGCAACTGCATATCAGAGCAATACATTTCGGAAAGAAAACATGCTGTTACTCTTCATTCCTTTTATACAGTCATTGTTACATTCATACCAAATACAATACTTATTTTCTTTTAAATAAAACAAAACATGGATTATTAGTAGGGATGATTAGTGACAAGATCAAAGACAAGACAGAAATGATTTTAAATGGTTCAGCCACACACATACCATTTCCTATAAAACTTCCATAAACATTAACAAAAAATGGGAATCATCAGAGAGACAGGGGGACCTTAAGAACAGCCTCTGGGTGGGTGTTAAATTCATTTGACACCTGTAGCACCTGCATAAGAATCAACTCATTTCTATTCATAGAAATGTTATGGATGTTGAATAGAACTGTTATTTGCAACTACTGAAAATGTAAGTTGGGACATTTTCATTAAAGGAAATTACTTCCCTATTTTCAATTGAATAATCAATGGATGAAAAGGAAGAACAGATCCTTCTACTTAGTATGATGACAATCCCACAGCATTTGTAAAATGAATTAGTAAAAATTTCAGGGGAAGTTATCATGGACACGGAAATCAGACTACTTAAATAATTTACTGACAAAACAAGGCATATATGAACTAGTCATCTTATGATTTGTTAAGAGTAAAATGAAAGCAAAATTTCTGTCAATTATTTATAGAGTAAATAAATACTTTTAGAAACTTTTTTTGTTGCAATTTTTTGCAGAAGGCAACAGCCTTCCATTCTAACAAGGAAGGAATGTGCCTTAGACGTCTAAGCTTCTAGCAATACCTTGCTTTCTGACCTAAAAAACTCAAAAAGCCCAGTCAAAATTTCTAGATTGTCTGGATCTGAGGTGTTACTTAGAGTTCACAAACAGTAATGGGAAATATTTCCAGCTGCAAAAATAAGCAAAGGAAACTGCAGATTATTCTCTACCTAAGATGTCAAGGAACAGCTCCTTTTTTAAAAAAGCAAGCAGAACAAAGTATCTCTTCATCCTTGCTGATTTTTTATTATTTTTTTTAAACCATATAGTCTACCCAATCCTCTTATGCCACCCATCACTATAGCAGTTCTCCCTGTGACCTCAATGGTAACAAAAAGTAGATCTAGGAGGACATCTAGTGGATCTCTATGAGATAACAGCTGGTTAAGAAGATGAACTGGAGGTTTCTTGACCAGCAAATGGTAAGGTCCCACTATGCTTAAGAATTGAAATGTATACAACGTCATTTCAATTCATCGACTTCTCATGATCCACACTATGAGTAAAATAACAGCAGCATTAAAGGACGACCAGACTGATTTGATCGCCTTTTAGCAATGCTGGTTAGCACCACGAGACTGAAATATTGAAAGGACTTCCCCCAGTCCTTTTCAGTTTCCTGAAACAATTTCAGTTTCCTGAAAAATACAGCAGCATATCTTAAACTGTTTGTGAGAATTTATTTTCCCTTAACACAACAGGCAAAGCTATCTCTCCATCACTTAATTTTTACAGAACAACTTCAAGGCCCCCAAGTCAGCTTGTTCACTACCTTGCAATTGGTTAGTTGTTTGCCATAAGTCATACGGTGCTGTTCTTTGTCAAAACTGTAGAAACAGCTGGTGACCTGAGTGGACATTTCGCCCTATTTTAGTAGCTATAAGAATGACTCGCAGGTTTTGAAGTAATGGCACATTTATAGACCAATTCATTTCACTTTTCAAATCTGATCATGACCTTTCATTACCTTAACGAAGACTCTCAGCCAGTGTACTCTCAAAGCTAACTGCACTGCTGAACAAACTGAAGCTATTGGGGAAATGGAAAAAAAACAAGTCAAAGCTACACGACCTTTTCTTTTTTAATACTCTCTCAGCATGAAGAACTCTTTTATTTGTTTATTTATTAATATTTGAACTAATTTATCTGGTCGCAAAAGGCCTCAACATAGAAACATATTTAAAATGAATACATTGCTTCAAATAAATCCAAATTACTTCCAGTATTTTGCCTCAAAGTCAATAGGATTCATCATTTTATCCATAGAAATGAGTTTCTTTCCGGTTTATTATGAAGTATTGATTCTTACCATGCTGACCTGTTTCACAATCTGCTTTTTTGTGCTGACCCATCTTTCTGCTGTGTAATTCTATCGTTTGAAAATAGATCTTTGGAGAAATTTCTGTTCTCTGCTTGAATGCTTTCTACCTGTCCTGGTTTCAGCTGGGAAAGAGTTAACTTACTTTCTGGTGATGCTGTGAAAGGAATGTCAATAATACCTTTTGTTTTTAGTTGTTGCTAAGTGATATTTACACTATTCAAGGACTTTTTTCAGCTTCCCATAGAAGTATAGATAAAATAATGGAATGGCCAATGAAATATTCCATACCATAGACATCATGTTCAGTATATAAACAGGCTTTAACTGGGGGGTGGGAATCCACAATCACTACTCCGGATGGTTCCAATTCACCAGGCAGTGAGAGTGACCCCTGTCATCATTATTATTGTTCTTATTACTAATGTTATTTTTCCTTTTCTGTTACTGTTTGTATTAAACTGTCTTTATCTCAACCCATGAGGTTTTTGTCCCCTCCCTTTCCCCTCCTTTTTTTCCTTTTTTCCCCTGCCCCCATCCTTCCTGGGGGGGGAGAAAGGGAGAAGTGAGCGAGTGGCTGCGTGGTTCCAGTTGCCAGATGGGGTTAAACCACGACACTACCACAGCAGGATCTCAATCCTTTAGTGTAGTTTTCAGGCACCACAATAAGATAAATAGTAAATAATGATAATCATAATGAGGGCTATCACAATTCCAAGATAGCTAGCATTTTATCATGCAGCTCCAAGAGTGTCAACTTTTCCTTGATTCTTTGCATGATCCTGTGGTGGGTACAGCTGAGAGGGGAAAAATACCTCAAATCCTGATTAAGACCTGAAGCATTATCAAACAATAAATTCAGAGTATCTGGTGAAATGTTCAAAAAGTCTCAAAGTCTCACTTATTTAGGATAGCTGCAGTTACACGGTATGGTTAGCAGCCTCAAGCTGGTACAGCAATGCCTCACTGCAGCTATTAAATATTTGATCCCTCTTGCTGTTTGAAAGAACAAGCCCAACACTGCCCTATAACCAGTACATTTCTTTCCAGTGCTTGTATTTCTAAGCAGCAAGCTCTTTCCATGTCCCAAATGCTGTGCTTATTTAAATTATCACAACTGTACACACTAAAAGTGGCTGATAAGAGCCTTCATGGATTCTGTACACTTTAAAGTGGTATGACTTATATTGACATGAAGTGGTCTATAAAGTTCGTATTCTATATATAATAATAATAATAATGTAAAACTTTACAGCTTAGGTTCTGCAAAGTCAGCGTGGCTCTACTCATGTAATTAATTTAAAAACAAGGAAGCTGGGGAAAATAATCACTGTAGCTTGTTTCCTGTTGAAGATACCTGTAGGTTTATACATTAAAAGTTAGCCACACATTTAATTCCTTGTCTGGCTTTACCCCCATCTCCTTTTTTTTTTTTTGCTGATGGGGAGAAAGGAGTTGGGTAAGGACAGTAAAAGACTGCTGTGTTACTCTGTGTCAGCTATGCAATGGAAAAGACAAAGTACAAAAAAATTGAATGCCGGTTTGACAATGAATCGCACTTAACCAGGCAAACAGTGCTATAGTGGTAATTACCCCAGCCTGACCGATATCCCTAAAAATTCATGAGATATCTCTAGAATCATTTCAAGGAAATGCCACTGCCAAGATCTCATTTTCAATTAGGGATAAAAAATAAGGTTGTGGAAAAAAGGGGCAAAAAGGTGGAAGAGGGGCAAACTGCTGTATTTTCTTCAACATCACCCTAATCTCCGTGGGTGTAAACGATGAGAAACTTGTGGGTATGACGTCACTGCTACATGCAACATAAATAAAGAAAAGAACCAAAATACTGAACAAAAATACTCTCTGCTAGAGAAAGACAGGTTGGACCGCACTCTGGGCTACAGGGAACCCATTTTTACTCACAATAGATCACTATCAGTGTGCAGTTAAATTATAGTAGGGGTCGTGTTCCAAGGCAGCAAGAGGAAAAATAAATCAAAAGTTTGTCAATTGTCATAGATTACAAGAAATTCCTTCAAACACATCAATGTACACATGATATGTCCCCTCGGGGGTTCAACCCCCACCGTTCACAGCAAGCACTGTCACTGGAAAAAATATATAGAGAATTAGACCATAGCTGTTGCACAAAATGAGAGAAACAGGAGGAGCAGGTCATCCAGTTTAGAGATTTAATCCCAACGTGGCTGCATTTTATATAAATATATACAAGTATTTGGCCCCTTGCTGCAAAAACTACAGTTAAGTGGAATAGGAGAGAGATTGAAAACATTAAAAAAAAATATTAACAATCTGTGAATAAAATATCCACACAAGCATTTCTCTGGATAATGTGACATCAGTATTCATATGTTAATCAGGGAGTGGGATGGGTAAGAAGAAAGGGATGGCAAAGAAACTGCAAAAGGAAAGCGAGGTTACTTTAATTATCCCTGGCCTTGTGGAAACGTGCTGATCTGCCCTGAATTATTAATATTAGGCCTAACAGGTTTGGACAAATGGCTATGTAGGTCAGACTCACGTTTAGACCCCAACAATACCACAAGCTAGTGTTCAGACAGCATCTAAATCGATGTGCAACTTCAGATGCATTATTAAAGAATGTGGTTTTCAAGTGTCACTGGAAGCTGCATTAATTAATGCCACCATAATTAAGTTTTCCATGTAAAGATATTCTTTCACATTTAATTCACCTGAATGTGTCAATATTTTTACACACAACCTTCCATTTCATCTTACACATTTTCCGCATTCGGCTGCCTCTAATTGCTATGTTACTTGCTAATTAAAATATATATTTATCATATAGGACTACATATACGCATGTGTGACTATTTGCAGTGTCTTTGAAAATCAAACTGACATATTAGCTGTTGACAGATGAGTTGACAGTTTCCTAATTCAATAGGAAAAGTGTTTTCTTAATTTATGCTTTGTTTTGGGTAGACTGCATTTTTAAGACCAATGATTTGTGTAGCTTACAGATGGATAACATACATAGTTAAGATTTTTCAAAAGTGATTAGTGATTTGAAAGCTAAAGCTAAGACATTTTATGTAAATAACAGACTGCACTAAAGACTTACCTTTAAGAAAAAAATCAGGTCCCATTAAAAGGGATCTCAAGATTGTCATCAAAATTTGAGAAACCAAAAATCACTAATTACTGTTGAAATTTTTCATTTATTTTTTTTTGCTGATTGACAGAATTTTAAAAGCAAAGCCATTGCACTACTCCTAATAGTTGTGAGCGTGCTCCTAAGTGGAAGCTGTTAGCTGTACTGGGAGCTGCCAGCTATCATGGTATCTGTCACCATACGTGTGTGTATGTAGGAAAGGAAAAGGGAAAGGGCAGATGAGGGGAGAGGGAGAGGTGAGACAACAAAAGGGAAATTTAAGATTTTACTCTCACTGACTATTTTGTTTTCTTTTTCACCTGACTCAGAGGATTCCCTCCTTAGTGTTCACTGCAGCAGCTCTGACAGCTGCCCCCTTCAGCGTCACTAACCCTATCATTTTGTTTCTTCATCTGTCCAACATCCTTTCATTTATTGGACGGATACGTGTGACCACGGCATTTGGAACACTTCCTAGTGCGATACACAGAAGTTGTCACTCTCACCTCTACATAGCCCTGCTGCTGGTGATATATCCATTTTGTTGGCTGCGTCACAGGATACTGTTTTCTCCCTGGTTTCCTAGTGCTGAGGAGGTTACATTGATTTTCACTAATGTATGATAAAGGGCTCTTGCCCTTTATACTATTAGTTTCTGATTCCTGTCTTCTAACAGATTTCAATGAAAAGTGTAGATCTCACATTAAAATGACAGATCTTTGGGATTTTTATTTTTTTTTGTAATCAGCATACGTGTGAAAAGCATACACTATGTGAAGAAGGAGCAGAGAAGAAAATACAAATAAAATATTGTCAGAATCAGATAAAATTAAACGGTTACCATATTTCTCTTTAACTGCTGGGTAATTTGGAAAAAAGATTGTGTTTGAGAGTTACAGACACCCCAAGGCATCTGTAAGTGGCTTTACCAGACTTACTCAGCAGCCTCGTTGGCTTTGGCAGCAGTTCAAAGGTCACATTCTCACATGGATAAACTGTTCTTGAACAATTTTTTTCCAATATGTTAGGCAATGCATACATTCCTTCCACATCAGACATGCTTTTCCATGTGCTTTGCTCTCCTTGTGGCTACTGGGAGGATAAATACCATTTTCTGTCAGTGTTTCAGCTGCCTTCTCTCAATTATACTGCTTTGTTCCACACTGCTGTTTTTTTGCAGGGAGAGGAGTTTCTGTAAAAACTCCAGTGACATATTTTTTCTTTTTAAAATCATCTTCAAGAATTTATTCATTTCAGGCACCCCTTAAAGGCAGAGAAGGTCCAGTTTAGGCTTTCTTCCATCCTCTAAGGCAGTGCAGTGACAGCATTATGACTGGATCTATAAATAAGAGAGTTTTTCCCTTTGAAAAGTAATGGTAGAATAGACATGATCAAACTCTTCTGAGATCTTTCAATTTACCTAATTGGTACTTTTGAACTGAATGATCTTTTTCATGGCAGAATACTATGGAATGCACATAAATTTTCAGATACCCATTGAGAAATGGATGCCTAAATCCTTTTGATATCAGTATTAGAAATATGCATGGGTCAAACACATCTTTGGTCAAAATGCAGTTGTGACAGCTCCTGCAAAAAGTCCTTCCAAAGTATATATAGATAAAATGCTAACTTCTATATATTTATAAAAGTACAGATGCAAAGCCTGATCTCAATCCCAAAATTCAATTATTTCTTCATGCAAAATTTTCCAAATAATTTAAAGACCAGAACTAAGAATTTAACTAAACCAGATATTAGCATTACAGCTATGGAATCTTCTAAAAGGATATACGTAAGAGGCACTAATATTTAATTTCTTCCAGAAAATCCCTTCCTCCAGTAAAAACAATTGTTTATTTCAATAGTGATTTATTTCAGTAGTTACATGATGGAATACTATTCCCTAGTTTCTTCTTTTACAGAATCATATTCAGAAAGATAGACGGCAGTTCTTCACTTTAGAGAAAACTATTGATATTACCAGATTTCTGCATGATACGAATGAGAGCAGAACTTCACTGTTAGCTCATTCTTAACTCAGAAACTTACACAATTAGATCTAACTTGATTTAATTCTTCAGGTTTTGTTAGCTTTAGATGCTAATGGACTTTTTAATGAAGAAACAGGTGAGCGGTGTGAAATGTAATAAAAACATATGCACTTCAGAAATGCAAATGGCACTTACTATGTTGCTGTGCATTTATTTCTTAACTTTTCTGTACCACTGTGTAAAACATGTAAATGCATGTACAGATATTCTTCGAGGCTGAACAGTTCATGAAAAGGAGAGGAAGGGAGTGATAGAAATATTACTTACGCCGTTTGCAGCCACATTTTTTTATTCTTTTGGGATCCGTGATGTCATCATGACAGGCCTTGCAGTAAAAAAATGCCCTAGAGAGAAAGAATGGAAAAACTGACACATTTCTTAATCCATACAAATGAAATTAGTCCCACATTTCCTCTTGTTGCAGTGCCAAATTAATGAAACATGCCAGCACTAATTTCCTTTAATCTTTGAAGAGGGTTAGACATTTAAAGTAGGAAATATTTGCTGCAAGAGCATTAATTTCAAACATAAGACTCCAAATTAGTGTTTCTTTCAATATACTTTTACTTGGAAAGAAACTGGGAGAAGGGATGATAATTATGACACCGTGTATCAGTTCATTTGTCTTTCATCTTAGAAAAAAGAGCATCTAATGAATTTTGTCATGAAAAAAAAATATATAATGAATTCTGTGTTCTTATTGGATATACCAGATTTTTTATTTTTTTTTTTTAGTAGACTGTCTAGCACCCTTGGCCAATTTTTCAGACTGGTCACAAGTAGGACTTCATTTTGGACACAATGAGCGATTGCAATGAGATCAATGGGACAATAACATCACATATGCTATTTGAAAAAAAAAACAAAACAAACAACCTAAACCAGAAAGGGAAAATCCAGTTAAAATAAGTTCCTAAAGGAACATATAAATAAAAAAAAAAACTGAAATAATTTTGATTCATACTGTTTTTTTGTCTTTTATATACAAATAGAGCAGAACCATTTTGGTTTTAAACAGACAAAAGCCAAAATTTCAAACAAAAATATGCAATTAACAAGGTGAACCATCTAGGTTCCCATGTATGGTTTTGGTTATGAACTTCTACTCTTGTGTCAAATGGCTCACCACTAGGTGAAGCACAAGGAGAACTAAGGAAGGGAGAAAGGGTAAACATTTGACTTTATGTAAGATTAAAACAAAATTTGAATTTAATAAATATGCATCAGACTGCCCACAGGAGAGTTTAATCATGCCTGTCAAGTCAACATGTCATGTAAGGCTGCTCTGACACGTTCACGAGGATCATGCAGTTGGCCTCTCGCTGAGCACTTACAGTTTACCAGGATTGTTGCTGGCATAAAAAATTAAACATACTTTTTAACCTGATGAAATTTCCCTGTAATTGTCCATACTCAGGATGTGCCAGCTCCGTGCCTATCTTCCCAACCCTCTCTCACTGCATACTTCTCAATACAAAGGGCAGTAAAAAACAAAGGTGCCACATTGCAATCACCCATGGATTTTGCCGACAGTACTGTTCATAGATTTAGGATGTCTGGATTGTTACAACAGTATAGAGGACACTGGAACTGAACAATCTACAGTCCAAAATACAAAAAGAAAAATAAACAATATTAATACACAGCCTCTGAATAAACACAGCCTTTGGCAGTTCAACTAGGATGATTGCTACGAATTCTTTTTAGATTAATTAGACAGTGTCCACCATAGGTGGAATTATATTAAAGGAAATGTTCAGAAATACGAACTAGGTAACTAATTCAAATAGTTATTAATTTATCTAAGTTATTTTACACCTCTGAATAATGGCCCAGGTAAAGTGGCCCATCAGGAGAAAGGAAGCAGGTCTAGCTTATAAAATGCAGAACAGAGAATAGAAATTTAAATTTGCACTGAATGTTATTAACATTTCTAATATCAAGATAGCTACTGATGGAAGATATAAGTCCTAAATGTAACAGACTTAATTTCTCCAAGAAACTTCCAGGAAGATTACTCTTTCAGACTATGAAATTGTCTGACTATTTCTAAGACAGTTTGCATTACTAAATGTAAAGTGAAAAAGCCTTCTCTGAGCATTTGTATACTTTGCTGCAGAAAGTTTCCTGTCTTCAAAATATTCACCTTCCAATGAAAAGAAAACAAACCATCTACAAGGAAATGAGAATAAAATATTTTTCAAACCATAAATCGATGTCAGGGCAAGGAGGAGAAAACTGCCTCCAATTTTTACAGTTTATCCCCAATCCATCTGTAAGCCCCTGTATTGAACAAGAATCCACTCTCACAAACACTCCCTCACAAAACTTCATGACAGCAATTGGACATTGGTCATTTCTACAGACCATGTCTCTGAAGACCACTGCAGTACAAATGTCCAAAAGAGTACCTTCAATCCTATGTGCAAAAGTCAAGAGCAAACACCTGAAGTGATTGCTGTAATAAAATTATCCTTCTATATAATTGGGTTGAATTAAGTGGATTTGAAGCATGTGGACTTCTGATTTTAGTACTAACATGTAAACGGATAAAGAATAATAAAGATGCAATTCATAAAGTTTCTATTATATTTAAACACAACATTTTACTTGAAGCTAATTACCTAGGTATAGTTGTTTCTAATGTGAAACTATTGTTCTAAAAATGCAAAAGTAATTCTAGCAAGAAGAGTAATTTAACATTGCATGTAATATTTCATTATGAATATATATTTGATAAATATGAATAGCTTTAGCTTAAAGGAGCTGAAATTTCTCCATTAGCACATAACACAAAACCAGAATAATTTAATTTGAATTTCAGGTAAACAACATCTTTAATTTTGCTTTATTAAAAAAATCCTTCTTCCTCTCCAAAACATCTTGAGTTTAGAAGATTTTTCTGACTCTGATTCATAGCTGAAAAGGGTGAAAACAATGTTTTACATAATTGGTTTTGATAGTTGAAACACATCTGATAATCATTTGCTTTGCACTGAACAGCTAAGAAATGTGGTAAGGGAGGCAGCATGTTTCTAAACAAAGCCGTCTGCAAAAAGCAAGGCAGAATTGGGACTTTTGTTTCAGCTTGCTATTAGCACATTAATAACAGTCAAGTTCTCCCTGTTAAAAATGCTATGCCAGGTAATTTTTACCTACAGTTTGAAATAATTTCATAGGAGAGTGTAAAATGTCTTATAAGTGGAAAAAAAAGCTAGCACCTCAGTAAAGGAGTCGAAGACAGTTCTGTATAGTCAAACGGAGAAAAGCACCAGAGAGGAAAAGAACTACATTCTGAAAGGCAGCACACCTGAGGCAGTGCTGGATGCAAATACTCCAAAGATGGTGCTAGAAATATGAGAGGACAGGAGCACTGCTGTGCTGTTCTGTATGCTTCACCCAGCCAAAAACTACCTTAGCTCTTTCAACGAAAATAAAATTCAAGTTCTCAGTTATTTCACTGTTTTCATGTTTTGACCTTCTTTAAATATTCGTGGCAAACATGCATTGCTTAAATATCATTTTCACTGGAATTTAATCATAACAACTTTAGAACTTAGTAAAGCTTATAATTTGAATATTTTATCATTCTAAGTATAGGATTTAGCTAAAATATCTAACTCAAGGAGATCACCAAGTAAAAATCAGATTCTTGATAGCATGACTTACAACAAGGATACAAATTAGGAGGAAGCACTCAGTTGCAAATACTAATTTTTTTAGTTTTTTTTCTTAAATCTAACAGACATTGAATAAATATTTATTTTAAAAATTATTGTCTCACATTGCTCTCTTATTCCTTCCAAACATATTATACTCCTACCAAACAAGAGTACACGTTTGGTCCTAAACACAATACCATAAAACCTCTTCATTCAACCCAAATCTAATACAGCCAAGTACAACAAACCAGCAAGTTGTCTACGATTCTTGGAATATACTGCACTGTTGTAATTTGATTTATTATTATGAGGCCATACAGTATGTAGTTCCAGTAAAGAAAAATGACAAGAACATAAATATTATTCTGCTAATGCAATTACTGAATGAATACAGTAGCTTGCTCACATCAAATATTTGCTAGAGTCTATGTAAATAAGGACTACTCTAAGCCTGAAACAGACAAAACTCTAATCCCTGTTCTCTCAAAGTAATTCCACCGAGACAAATTAATTATAGAGAAATCAGATCAAAATATTTTAGATTTTCTAGTAAGACTCAGAAAAAAAAGCTTCTTCATTTCTTTTCACATCTGCTGTAAAATTATTTCATTTCCTTGATATTTAGGACTGTAGTTAAGAAAATGGCATGCACACACGGTTGATTCACTAGAGCACCACCTCAGTTCCCCCTGAGAATCTTTAAACAGATAATAATGAAAATTAGGCGAGGTGTTTACATGTAAAGAAAAAACAGAAATACCGTATGTTTAAATTTAAAGAAAAAACAATGAATTACCTTTTTACTTCTTTGGCATCACTTGCAATGAAGAATCCTAAAGTACCTTCTTGAATCTTGACATGGTTTCCAGGATTGATTAATATACTGCTCAGTGAAACAAGAACAAAAACAACAAAAGCATAAGTTTAAATTACTTCTAACTGTATGCTCCAAAATAGCTTTATTTGGTTCTGTTATAGGGGACCCACTAGTTAGGAAAGGCTGCAAGGAAATTTTAAGCCATTCTTCCTTGAAATTTCCAATCAAATAACAGTTTTGCATGCTTTTTACAAAGACTTAAGTTTGAGACAGTCACATGCCTCCGCCTATAATCACATCATTTAAGTGTTTACATCTGTTTTCTTATGTTTTTGCATTAAATACAGACGATACAAAATAACAAAGCCTCTCAGAAACATGATGTGTGAAGCTGAGCATTTCAGCTTTCTTGCTCTGTCATGCAAAGTGGTAAGAAACTCACAATATGGTGAAAAGGGAAGAACCAGCAACCACTACTCAGTAACAATAAAAAAATATCATTTACAAAGCTAAACCCTTTGATGCAAATTTTTGCCAATTTCTAGTGAAACAGAATGTTAATGGGACCCCTATCTGAACGTATAATGTTATTGTTTAAAATAATAAATACACACATACACTCAAGGGGAATGGTACAAGACAACCAGTCACGATAGCTGAAAAAACATAAAATGAATAGAAAATTTTTAAAAACACTGCTATGCAGCCATGGAAGAACAAAAGTAACTCAACCACACTGACAGAATAGCCTCAGCTAAATTTGATGAAGGAAATTATTAACTGCTATCAAGAAGTGAGATACTCCACGTCTCTCTACAAAATATGTTTTTTATTTTCACAAAAATTTAACACTAGATTTTAGGTAAGGCAATTTGCAAAGTACCAAGCTAAACATGAATATACAGACAGATATAGATGTAAATATAGTCTCCAGTAAGTTTTATTAACGTGTAATACAAATAAGCAGTTGACTTACTAAAACTTAAGCTTGTCACAGTTCTCTCTTTTTTGTCTTTCACTAAAGCTTAGCCTTTGGAGGTCGAAATGTAGTAATGGCACACATGTGCAGTTTACAGTAAATAAAGACTACCAGAAACTTAAACACGTGGATTTAGCAAAAATCGATTTTGAGGAAGTGCATATATATATAAAAATAAATAAAGTATATTTCTGAACAGACAGACATTACTAAAATTTGAAGGCCAAAAATCTTTCATGTTATTGTCAGGAGTGAAAATGGATCTCAGCAGGTTTCTTATTCAAGATATTATTTATTATCTGTACATTAGTAATAAATTAGTGTGACAAACATATACCTGAAAGCTTTATAATGAGTGCATTATTTTGTGTGATTACACGTGCCCACAAGGCCCTATGAAAAGAATATGCAGGCTGCAAAATAAAGCACTCGTGAGTTAAGAATTAAAAGGTTGGTCATGCAGCCATAATTTAGCCCCTGTTACATAGCTGTTACGATACAATTCTTAATTTAATAGTCACAAACTACTTTTTTCTCACAATCTGGAACTTCATTCAGTGGTGTTTTACTGCCATTACTGCAGGCATGGATTCATGTAGTTTATCTTTCTTTAAAATCGGCATCATAAACATTTTTCTTATGTGTTTTTCTGCAGTGTTCATAGCTATAGCATGCAAAAGATTCACAAATACAAAATTTATTTCACAAGAAGAATGAAGATATAGTATTATCCCATTTTACAGGTGAGAGATCGAGTCACTGTGAGATATAGAAGCTATTAATTTGGGATGCCTACAGGCCATTTCTTGTAAGTATTTAGCATTGCATAGCTCCATATACACCTTCTAGGGACTTTTGCTGTAAGAATGCTCGGCATTTTCAAAAGCCCAGCCTCTGGCTCCCAAAATAATAAATGATCAGAAGTAATCTGTAAAAGGTTTGGTTTAAGTTATTAGCTCACTCTCACACAGATATTCTGCGGCAGAGGCTGTAACAGGAATTAAATCCCAAAGAAAGCATTTACCCAGATATCTTTCCTTTCCCTTCATTCACAGTTTCAAGCTTTGCAACAAAAAGGAGAGGAGAACTACAGAAAATGGGAGTCATCACCACAGAAAGCAGCTTCATCTCCACAGCACACTTCGGCAGTATTGCAAAAAATGAAATGTGATGGTGTAAGTAACACCTACGTTATGTACGTAGATAAATGGGATGAATTAAAGTTGCACAGCTAAACTTCACAAGTGGTATGTCTTTTGTTAGCATATCGGGCTTAATGGTTGTGCTTGCAACCAAAACGTTTACCTAGTACAGTTTTAAAATGCAATTTCACAGGTTTTAAAATAGAATAAAACTGACAGGAAAAAAACCCAAACCACCACACAAGAATTTCTTCATATACAACCAGTTGCTCAAGTCACATACAGGTTGTAAAATTTAGATTCCCTGCACAAACTTTTGTCACTTGAGCCAACAAAGCACTTTGTAGCTGTTACGGAGATACCTTAACAGGCCATCGCTAAGGGAGGTGAGACATATGCTCCACCAGTACACCCACAGAAAAAAATCAAGAATCAAGCCTGCGAGCGTATGTGAGCCTAGATAAGTCACTTCTCGAGAACGAGGAGTCTTTCTGCCACTAACTCTCCAAAGTCTTTCTGCCAAAACTTTCTGTCATGTCTGCTACTGTACCCATGTTTCAGTCTCCACATTTCCTCCTCCCTGTCTGCTAACCCTTAATCTGCCATTGAGCTGAGAATTTAGCTGATAGAACTCAAAAATCTTCTACGGATGCTAGTCTCATTTATTTCTACTATACTGTTCCTTCTAAAATATGCAAAGACTCGTACTATGGTTAGGGTTGACTATTTTTCTTAGGTACTGCTCTGTCAGAAAAATACTTTCTTTGCCCTTAATCATGGAAGTATTACAGCTTTTCAGTGAAAGCAGATGAACACATTTCTTTATGTAGAACCAGCTTTTTTTTTCCTCATCCCATTCTTAGAGATAGATGAACCCAAACAGTAAAAAATCCTACCAAAAGCACAACAATCCGAACTCCACAACCTGAACTAACCACTAGATATGTAAATGTTCACTCACCCTCACAGAACTTAAAATTTGACAAAGTAATAAGCAAATGAAGCAGTTCTTTTAAGAGGTAGCAAACATAACCTTAAATCAGAAAGCGGCTTCATTTAGGAAGTAATATATTGTGAGCATGATTTTGTATCTCAAGGTTTTCTGAGGCACATGAAATCAATTCAAATGGGTCAGTGTATAGACTTTATTTTTGTCAGATCTTATACTTCATTCACACATACTTATTTTCACTAATACAATGTATTTATAGCCACAAAATATAGATGTGATCACAGTTAATGCATTATGACCCCAACAGCAAAATCTTCTATTGGGAATAAAAATTAATTTGCCCCATCTCTGCTATTGGCAAAGAGTGACAGCAAAGGCTCATAAAGCTTTGGGTTTATATACACACTGATATTTAACGAGAACAAAATCATGAGCAGATTCTACTGAGTCTATATGGATTTATTAAATAAGCTGCTTATTAAAGCAACTGAATATATCTTATGCGACCTGTAGCGTCATTAGCTAAAGTTATGCTTTGATAAGCACTCACTACCTTATGTACAGCAATGGAAATGTTTTGAATGAATAGAATAGAGTATAGGGAACAAAGAGGACAGAGAAAAATAAAACAGGCTTATGAGCATTCCAAGAAGAATGCATCCATCAGTTATTTAGAGGTGCATATATCTGTTTAAGCAGCCCATGAAAATATGCATATATATTCCCCCACAGTTGAGAAGGTAAGTACGTGGCAACGTAAATTGGAGATTTAAGAGAGAAAGCTTCAGCTAATGTCTCATTTTTATGTATGTCCAAGGCTGGGGAGTTTTACAGGTACAGGAAGATGTGGAAAAAGGGACAAAAGGACAAAAACTCATTACATTCAATATCAATATGTATAGCTAATCCATATGCATTCTGTGCCATGCATTGGAAAAAAATGCTGTTGAAAATGACATCCCTGATTTTTCCAAATATACGTTCTTATCATAAAATATGATTTTATTTTTTATCTCCTAAATCAGTTCATGAAATCAAGGAAGGAATGCCAAATTCTTCAAAAGCTTCTTGATCTTGATCAAATTTTATAATTTTATAACCTTTCTAGTTTAGGTTACATCAGAAACTAATCAAGTAATAGCAAGCTCAAAAAACTTTAAGTCGTAATTTCCTTAACAATTCAAGTTCCAGAAATACATTCCTCAGGAAAAAGCTTTTCATGAGGGGGTCACATGTCACTGCAAAAACAAAGATTATCTTTTGACTTGCTTGCTCCTTCACACATGAACATTTAGAACACATGTCAATTTGAGTCATGTAAATAGAATATGTGTAAATTAAATATGATTTAATGTGTTTAAGGGGAATTTAATGTACTTCACCAGCATGAACTTAGGAGAAGCCATTTCCATTACTCTATGATAATACAACAATTTGTAAGCCACTTGTGGAACAAAATATGATGTTAGGAAATCTTTGCTTTACAGTTATCTGATGTCTAGCAAAAGTTAGTCCATTTGCTAAACAAGAGTCACTTGGTGACTTGTTGCAAGATCACGCATCTAAGAGCAATTAGAATGTCACACATTTTAATCACCCTTGAATCCAGGTGTATTCTCAGTAATCATAGAATGAATCATAAAATGGTTTGGGTGGGAAGGGACATTTAAAGATCATCTGGTTCCAACCACCCTGTCATGGTAAGGGATATTTTTCACTAAAACAGATTGCTGTAAGCCCCATCCAACCTGACATTGAACTCAAAGTTCAGGAAAGAATCAGGAATGATAGTAATTATACAGTCAAAACTGAGTTCCCGGAATAAGCAGGTGAAGCACAAATGGGAATAAGTGCACATTTGAGATGCACAGTTTAAAAAAAATGAAAAATTCAATGTGGTCAGAAAATTTCTAGACATATGCCTAGGGATGGACCACTTTACTTAAATTATTCAATTAAAAGTTAAGATAGATAGGACATGATGACTTTTTTATATGTCACAGGAGAATAGCTATCTGTTAGTAACTCGTGACAGTGTGTTAATTTTGATCAATTTACCCACTTGTTGGATTATATCTCTCTGATGTTTTAAGTATACACGCTATCTTCAGTAAAATACCTACTCATCCATTCTTATTTACCTGAAACTACTCCAGAACATGAGTATTGCTCAATACCTTTTTGGTAGTGCAGAGATGATTGGCTGCACAAGACATTATTTTGATCTAGATAAAGAATACTATATTATGTCTTCCCTTAAATCATTAAAATTGAGCTAAAGTTTCGATTACTAATTGCAAGTCTTCCATGTTTTGCTGAAAAAGATTTTTGACGAAGAACGTGATAGTTGGAGGTTTGAATTGCAGGACAGTCTGTGAACTGACACTTTGGGGCAGAACTAATTCCCTCCAACTATATATTTTTCACTCATTTCTGCTGTTGGGTGATTTTTATTTGTCTCCTGCTTTCAAATATCATACATGTTGGACTCAAATGATGTTTCTTGGGTTGAAATAGCATTAGAAAGTTTGATGGCTGATATCTTTTCATGGTACTAGAATATATAAAACATTATTTCTAATAAATTTGCAGTATACAAAAATTTGAGTAGAAGATGAAAAATATTTCCTGTAGCTTTCGATAATATTCAGCTATCTTCTGTGTGAACCACATGGAAAAAACAACCAACCAGCTTTAGATTCTGAACCATTGTTACACTGTATGTATTTATTGGTAGGCCACTTGCTAAGTGGCACGGCTCCACAATTTGCTTTGCACAGCTTGAAACTGGTCAGGCTTTCATTACTGCTGAAGTTGTAAATGGACATAACTTTGAACTCTTAATCTAGACTCTCGGATGACTCTCAGATTTGTGTAACTGTCTCTGAGAAAAAATCAGGGATCTTATTAAGATGGAAGAGGTGCAGTAAAGGTCTTAAAACTGAACTGACAAAGGCATGTGAAGATGCTCAGCAAGAACAGCACAGAAAATAGGCAAGGGTAACAACATTTTAAGCGGCACTATATGAAAACTAAAAACTGGAAGACATAGATAAAGTCAGTCAGTAGAGACGTACACTGTAAGAGTTCTTTTAAGAAGTTTCCTAGTCAGCAGCCTCAGTTGTGTACTATTCTTGTTTGGTTTTGCTTTCAAGGTTACATTTTAGACAGCACTAAAGGTGAGATTCATCTCATCTGTCTTAGAACGGAAGCTGCTTTCAAGAATTGTCTCTCTCTTCCCTTGCAATCATGGGCTACAGCTGGATAACTAAAAGAAGATTAGATATCTAACGTTTAGATAGATAGTTAGGTGAGATGAATCCCATTATCAGTGACCAATTGAACAGTTCATTCCCGCATCAAGGAGACTTGTCTAATTCAGTAACGCGCCCTTTTTTTTTTCAGATGTATGGCTACCCTTGTAACTGCCATCATCCTTGTCTAAAAAAAGAAAAGATCAATTGTTGAATTAAATGAAACACAAACAGCAAAATTTTGACTAAACAAATGACAAGAGCTGTAACAACTCTGTTTTAAACCTTGTGGTAGATGTACTGTACCATTCCCCATGTGACTGAACAGTAGCAATATCATCTAGTAATCAGGAAGATATAATATTGTTTAAGTACTATTAACACAGTATCTAAAACAAGACTATGTGGTATTACTGGCTATAGCTACCACATTTTAAAATAAAATCAACTACTATTCTTGATTGTTTCATGCCATGCCCAGATGAAATGCACCACTATTACCATAATGGCCTTTTAAAATGTGCCATGTCATTCACACAAGTATAGAATTAGAATTACAAAATTAGTTTGAGACAATATTTTTTTGTTTCAGGGTATGTTTTGAAGTGGAGTGTGAAGGTAGGTGCACAAATCCCACAGTGGGAGTTGCGTGCATACCAGCTTCACACTGCTTGTAACTCATAAGCATTGCTTCTTTCTTCTGGGCTCTATCATTGATGTTAATTCAGATCCATATTGCTCTACACAGAAAAATCCAGTAAGACACTAAAAAGAATACAATGCAAAAGACACAGTGCACATTACATGCTACCGTATATTAAAGCTTAATTACTACAAGCATATAAAAGGTTGCTCCCAGGAGTTAAGTTCTTTACAATAGCAACTACTAAGTCATGGTGACAGGATGTGCGTAAGGTATTTTATTGGGGCATAGTCCAAACTAGTTAAACAGTGCTGGTGAATTCAATACACTTTGAAACAATTAAATTATTCCTTCTGGTTCCAGAAGTGATTGATTATCAGTACAATGAAACAGCACAATATACTTTATTCTGGGAGCAAGCAACTTCACTTGGTACAACACTTCTTCATATTGCTCATCATGCCAGCGTTAACATGCCTTCACCACAAGATAATATATACTTAAAAGCAAGAAGCGAAGTAGAGGTGCAACAACTGCAGATCCTGGAAGATGCTAAGTGTTGCAGTAACTTCTCTGCAGTTGGATCATATCAATAATGCCAAACTGACAGGAAGCCACCTCTCTTTTCACACATCTACTCAGAAACCACAGGAGAATAAGACTAAAAATTAAATAAACATAACACATACAACACACGCAACAGAACAGACATGGAAAATAAAGTCTGGAGAGTATGATGAAGGAAACTAAAATGTCTGGACAATGAGAATAGGTCTCCAAAGAGCACCACTGACAGTCAGAGAGGCTGCTATAAGCCATTAGAAAAACAAAGATGGGAGGGGGAAGAGAGATGGGGAGAGGAGAAGATATGGAAGAGCATGCCTTATTTACTTCATCCAAACCAACAGCAGCAAGATAGAATGTAGGCTAGACAGGGGCTCACAGCATGGTATACCAAAAGAAAATGCAAAACATGCCATCCCAAAGAAAAACCAAAACTGAGAAACAAATACATTCAGTTACATTTTCATAAATGAGCTTAATAAGTGTCATTAAAATGAATGTGACATATAGTACAAACTATCCATGAGACTTTCACTGGAACAGTACAATAGCTTTAATGAGTACTGTATTATGAATAACTGGGCTCAAAACAGGACCAGCAATGCAAAGAATCAGGTGTTTGGTTGTTGTTAATGGAAGGTGAGACTACAAGAGAACACGAACTACTGTATTGTAAGACATGTTTTGAAGGAAGACTCTGGGGAAAGAAGGACATCAATGACGGTGTGAATATGGAGACAATATGGCAGCACAAGGGCTGGTAAAGACGAAATATACATCGTCACGATACAGTACAAATGAAAAAAGAGGAGGGGAGATGTTAACAATAAAGTCTGCTTTTCCAATGCAACAATCTGATACACCGATGACTCCACAAGGGGGGAAAAAAAAAGCCTAAAAAACTTATATGGTTTTATTGTGTACTTCCTGCAAAGAAGTTAGTGCGTGAGTCACAAGAACCAATGGAGAGACAAAATGCTATTCTCTCTCCTCTTGGAGACTGGGGGCTTATATATAAATATACACACAGATATATATATATATATATACACACGCAGACAGATGAATATATATATATATACGTATATATGTGTGTGTATATACAGAGAAAGATAGACAAAGATGTTATCTTCCTGTGTTCTTGGCAAGGAATTAGTCCTGAAGTTAGAAGGAGTGGAGGTAGGATTGAGGTTGGAAGGAAAGGTAACGAAGAGGGCATACCGCTTTCGGCTTCTGCAAACGACAAGAAAAAAATTGCAAATCAAACACTTTGATAAGAAACCAATTGACACCAAAGCAAATGCAAAAAAACCCTTTATTTAAAAGTCTTCAAGGCTCAAAGGTTTTTCTGCTGAGAATGAGAACAAACATATGGATAGACATAGAGAAAATTTAACAAGAGGAGTAAACACAGGGTGCAGGAGGGAAGAATCCTGGTTAGGCTTTCCTTCTTGCTTACTCATGTGGAAAAAAGAAAAAAATTAAGGGGAAAAAGGAAGGCAAAAGTGTCTCTAAAAGGGATTTCAGATGAGGAGTTTGAACGTCTGCATTTTGAACTGATATTTTTTGCTATCTATTCAGCAAGCTCTGCTGGGACATTTTCAGATTGATGTTCATGTTCCTTTAGCATTTTTTTCTACAGAAGAAACAAAACCTCTCTACAAATGAACTAAGAAAGACCAATTTTTAAGCTAAAGTATTTGGCTTGCAACAGGGACATGAAAACTTATTTGAGTGCTTCCTGCTCTTAATAACTAATTATAATATTTTCAGATACTAATTAGAGATGAAGGAATGGCTAACTCATTGTGACCTGGAACTACTAAAATGCAGACCTCAGTAGCCGGCCAGAAACCCACTAAATTCAGTCACGTTTTGTAAACTCCAAGGTTTCTTTGATAACTGAGCAGTAATTTAAACATTATTAAATATATAAATATAAATGTAAAAAAAAAAAAATCTAATCATAGTTATTTTAATTAATGTTTAAGAAATCCTAGGGAGAAACAGTTGCATAAAATAATAAACATAATATAGATACTTTATCCGTTATTTGAAAACAAGTTTGTATTTATCATATCTATGAATATATTACCTATATTTAGGCTTGAAAACTTTAAAATTCTGCCTTTAAGCAATCTTGTAAAATCATAAATTGTTTATAATTAACAGTCTAATACTGTCAAAACTTGTTATCAAGGTGTGCTTAGTGTTTTGTGTAGCTTTATTACGAGTGAGGAAAAAAGGAGAAAAAACCCCACTGCAAGCCGAAAACTCAGCTCCTGCTAATATGTACATTAATATTAGCTTGCATAGAGTTCTGATGATTTATGATCTCAAATCCCCTATGGTAGAGTTAACAGAATCCGAAAGCTTTAGAAAACCAACATTTAGGAGACTGCCTGGGGAAAAAAAAAGTGCATAGGTAAATGAGTATTTCTGCCTTTCTACGTGTAATGAAGACATTAAAGTCAATGAAAATTCTGCCCACCTTCTTGAGGTGAAAATTTAGAGAGGGGATTAGGAAATCTAGAATGCCGTCACATCACCACTTTTGAGAGCTGCACACACTTCTGAATTCACTTTGCGTTGCCTTAGCTCTGAGTGCAAAGTAACAAAGGCAGATGAAACTAATCTTAAGAGGAGACTCCCTGGGTAAGTAAAAAATCAGATATATAATTTACTTGTATAGATATTCTATTATGACTAGTAACAAAAATTGAACTGGTGGGAGTAAGATCTTCTCATCCCTTAGGCAGAGAGAATGCTTTGAAAATTTCCTCTGCTCCTGAAAATACTGGTCCTGGACCTCTCCCAGCTATAGCTGAAAATATTAGCTCTTAATAAAAGGGTGACACCTAGATAATATGGTAAATTTTTATTTACATTTATCATTGTTGCTCTAAATTGTAAACTATGTAAAGCTTCTCAATAGTTTTACAAAATATGAAGCTAAACTATTATCATAAAATAAATCAGCACATAGCTACTGTTCGTCGCTCTCATAAAGAGTGAAAGCTAAAAGGGTCCCATAATCAGTTCCCCCTTCACCTTTATGAATAGTTACCAATGAAGAACTTAAGATATGAAGTAGAACAAAAAAAACAACATCCCAAACATAATTGGCAAATGACAAATTTATCTCGTTCAAAGACAGCTTGCACTTGTAAACCATGTTATTCTAATTTTTATCTTAATTCCACATCTTTTCATTTAATAAGATGCAAGGAAATGCAAGTGAGAAATTGAAGTTTTGTTCCATTACCTTTCATGTTAGACTAAAAGGCTTCAGCTCAGAAAACCACAAATATGTACTTAAAATAATTGGGTTGAAGAGCACAGGACCAAGTAGAACAATAAAAATATGCTACAGGTAGCTCTGTGATTCAACCAGCAGTGACAAAAAAATTACCACCAGTTAATAAAGTCAGCAGATATTACTGTGGATCAGGTTTATAAGAAAACGTGAATATCTAGCTTACGTGTCCTCCTCTTGTTACATACATATTCACAAAATCCAGCTGTTAGCATCCCTTTGTTAGTATTGTTTCCTGCAATTTTCAGGCTCTTTTTTACCAAATTAGTTGTGAACTGTTACCTGCATAGCTTTAAGTAAGAAGGAATATATGATTGTATCACATTGTGTTACTTTTTGTGGGATCCTCTGCATCACCTTGTGATTAAGAACTCAATCCAACTCCCACTGAAGTTAGTGCAAAGAATGATATGGAAGCCATGAATTATCTGTTATTACTGAAAAAGACTTTAATATTAGCACTTATGTAAGTAAATGACAACTGAAGAAATGACATCCGAAAGTTGGCCAACAATTCTTAGGAGAACCAACAGAAAACAAATATTTTCTAATATTGGAAATTCAAAATCTGGTAAGTGGTTCTACTGCTACTACTACCATATTTTTTCTTTTTCCCAGGGAAAGATTAACTGTTCAGAGACAAAAGAATAATAAATCATATGCTTTATATTAGCTAATGCGGAATGAGATCATTCAATGGAAAAATACTTCAAGAGCCCATAGGAGCTGGAAACATTAAAAAAAATCCGATATTTCAAAAGAAAAAAGGATTTCTTAATCAGCATAGTGTGGAGAAAAATAATATCCAATAGCACATACACCACTTCACATATCACTTTATAACATAGGAAAGAATGAAGCAAAACCAACTATAAGGCACGAAAATAAAGAAAAATGACAACATAAAATAATAAACATTGAAATAAACTTTTAAACCCTCCAAAATTGTGCCATGAGTTCAAATGACATAATTGGTTCTCCTGTTAGGAGAACTCAAAAGTTTTTGTAATTAGAGGCCAAAAATAAGATTAACTAATTTGTGTCATTCCAGATTTACTATAGGAGTACATAATATAATTTTTGAGAGAGGAAAACAAAATTCAGCTCAGTCAGTATTGTCATATTTTTATTATATGCCCCTCCACATATTGCAGAGTACCTTTACAACATTTTTATTATACAAAAATAAATGTTGTGTAAAGCACTGATGGTCAAGTTGATTGACTCCAACGTTCAGTTGGATTTTTATGAATTTTTGTACAAAAAACCCCACAGGAAACACTTCTTTTCCTGTCTGTCAATCTGTACTAAGAATAATGATTATTTTTTTCTTTTTGGTAAAGGACAGGGGTCAGCCAGTTGGTAATTTCAAGGCTAAATTAATCTTTTCCAGTTTCATGATGTTATTCATATATGCGAATTTTGTCAGAACAGATACCATATAAATACTATGTTCATCCTATATTTCTATTTATTCTGTATCCTATCTAAATAGGTTCTTCCAAACTCATTTAAATGCAATTATTATTTTGAGAATACACATAGCCATAATGAGTTTTGATATCACTTCTGTTTTCCACTTCTCCATTTTCAGTAAAATAATTTAAACTGAGAGCCAATAAACATTGTAAGGGTTTTTTTTGAGTGAAAATGAATTGCACTTCTGGAGATGGGACATATGTATCACTGCCTCCCCAGCTTCTACTAAATGTTCTCACTTAAATTAATTTTAGAAAAGAAGAATAAGGCAGAAATAAAAGCCTTTCAGTGCTATGTGAAATGGTGTAATGTGATGGCATGTTAATTATCCTCTGAAATGTTTCAAAACTATAATAGCTATGTTCATTCTGAAAAAAAAAAAAAGCAGGCAGAATTCTTGACAGTGCATTCCAGAACTTCAACATTTGTAGGCATTGGACTTACCTGCTTTCTCGTTTTTCCGACTTGTATTCTATGGCTATCATTAAGAGCTTTAGTTTCGCAAACACCAGTCTGCAGGAAGAGAAGAAGCCAAGAGTTAGTCCTTTTTCACAACCAACATCACATAAGTAGAGACGGCTGCGAGGCATGTATTTTCTTACACTAAGAGAACTTACACTTAGATCTTTTCCCATTATTTCAGTTAGGTATACACAGAACATATATTAAGGTCTTTCTATTTTGAAGAGAAAGAACACATTTTCCTAAAAATATAAACTGGCAAATTGAGAACTGTAGTATAAGCACCAACATTATGTTACTAAGTCTACTTAATCAATAACAACAAAGGTCATGATACACAACATAAAATTGCATTTGGCTATAGTTGTGGATGTCTTAAGGAAATTTTTCAAATCTTTGCTTGAATTCAGCCATATGTTGATTGTAGTGTGCATTGCTTAGAAAATACGTATGTACTGAACTAAAATGAGAGTACATGATTAATAAGCCAGTATTTGCCAACTACTGACACAGAGGAACAGCATGACTGGAAGCAATTTCTGACCAATAGATGGGAAGTACATTCTGATACTGTAATACACTTTTTTTTTCAGTTGTATAAGTCTGTATAAATGGTTATTTATTAAAACAAGTCAAGGGTGATATTCATAGACTTGCAGAACTGTGAGCGTAACACCATTTGCTTCAAGCTAATAGGCTCTCTGAGAATAAACAAGGAAACCAACCATTTTTGTCTAATAACTAGAAACCATTTTCCAATTCTGTCATTGAAGCGTATGCAAATTCAATGCTACTTGCTTCCTGTTCTATGAATTTGTCACAAACTATTCTAGGGATCACTTCTCAATTAGATGAATGCCATCTTCTGTATCATATACTAACTTTTCCAGTGCTCAGTGCTTCTCTTCAAACTTCCTTCCTTCAGTGTTATTAATATTTTTGCATGTATTTTGAGAATATTTTTTTACGCAAATCTAAACAATATTCTGCATAGTTTTCATCAGTCACATTCTTAGCAGAAAACAAGGAAATGGCTGCTGAACTGACCACAACGTTTCTAGAATAAGTTTCAGAAATCACTGTAAGCAGTTAATTTCTGCTATTCGGGATAAGAGAATATTTACAGATTACCATGGATGTAGAGATTCTGACAATGCTGAGGCAATGTGCTGCATATCACATAAGGATATATGCAACAGAATTTACTTTGCATTGCTTCAGTTTTGCAATGCAAAAGTATTTTTTTTTTCTTCAAAAATTTTCCTTTTAAAAGAATCGTAACAGCACCTTTGTATTCTCCTTGTCTCGAGAGGCAGGTGATATTTCAGTATTGGGAATTAACACAGAAAGACAGATAGGGCCAAGATTCATTTAAACTTTTGTCGAAATCAATTAAAACTCTTATTCTACCCACAGAACTCCAGCCAATGTCAGAAACGGGCAGGCAAAATCCTGATAGTTACCGAATTCTTGATTAGCTCATCACCTCCCACAATATTAACAGGTTAATGAAGCCTGACTATCAGCTTCCAAAAAAGAAAAATAAAATTAAAAATCCATTTTCAAACATATTAACGCTAAAGTACCCTATATGTTGTATTAAGGCTATTATGTATCTGTTTTAAAAAAGGTGATACAATAAAATACAACTTCATGAGCCATGAAAGTAAAGAGTTCTAAATCTATTTTTTTTTATTTTGACCATCTATATTCCTTTAGGAAACACACTTAACTTCTCTTCCTTGGTTTCCTAATATTTGACAAACTATCCATGTATGTATCTTCCTAAAAACAAAAACAAACAAACCAAACAATGCAACAAAAAGAGATAAGCACAATGCTACCCTAATACTTGGCATCAGTATCTCATTCTTACCTGTAGATTTACTAAAAACATTTAAGTGGTAAAATAAATAGGTTTACATGGGCTTGACCATGCAATTAAATGTCAGGATTAATAAGTCTCACCATTTAACTGTATTATGCAAATGTAGTTTGATATGACTAAAATGAGAAAGATCTTACACCTGCTTTTTTTCCTTAGATACAAAAAGAACCTTGTAATAAGAAGTTAGAACACTTTTTATCTAAAATTATTATGTAGACGTCCACAAAAATTGTCAATGACAGTACATGAGGCATTAATTTCTATTTTATTTTCAACTGTCAGCATCATCTGCTAACTACTGATGAACACATGGTCATGAACAAAGGCTCTTAAGAATTTGAATCTGACTGTTTTTATCTACCCAGAGAGAAATAAATTGCTTTTGACATTAAATCTTCCTTCTTTACTGGTAAGACTATCATTGGCATAAATTAACCATAGATACCTGCTGTATTATTTGCATGTGAAAGTAGTGGGATATTTAGAATTTGAAGAAATTATCATTCTCCTTTCTGAGCAGCAAAACATGAAGATATAACCTTGATTAGTTCTTAATTATTTAACTTTGTACCAAACATTTAAAAAAGGATTTTAATTAGAAAATCTACCGGAAGGAAGATTTTCTTTTCAAAGAAATTTTTGATTGAAATCTTGTACACCATACTTTTTTTCTCGGGTTCAGTTATAATATTTTTAGCCGAATTACTTTTGACAAATGAATAGGCACTCTCCTCAGGAGAGAAAACGTCCTTTCAATCTACTTCCATACCTTGGCTCAGCTGCAGTTAGCAAAAGTATTTTCATAAAAAATTAGTATCTTCTGTAGCATCTTAAAATGAGCAAATTACTTACAATATCAGAATTCTTTCATAAATACATTATTTTTGTCTTCTTTTAAACTATTTTTTAAGCACATTGGCAACTGCTGCTTTATTTGGTACTTGCTAGTATGCTGCGTTCCTTAGAAGTTGGAAGTATGAGAATATCAGGTGTTTCAATTTTATGGAGCAGCAGTGTCTACAACCAGTGCAGTCAATGAGGTTTGTATGTTAGAAGAGAGATTATCATAATATATATTTAATAACTCAAATATCCCTTGTAAAGTTTGTTAATTTCAGGTTCAGCTAAATTCCAATCACATGAAACCGACAAAAGCACGGGCACCTTCTGCTTTCAACCTACAGCTGGATACTCATATATTGCTTAGGCAAGGAAAAAAATTTAAGCTAATATTCCAATAGTAGAATTTCACAGAACTATTCAAAAATTTAAAAGTAAGCACTGATGTAAGCAGTTATGTGATCAAGTGTAAAATGATGTTTGTTGGCAAGATTTTTTGGTGGTCTTGGTAAAATATTTGAAGTATATTTTACAAGTGTCTTACTAGATCATTACATGCGCTTCTACTATTGCATTAGAATTGCTGGACCTTTTTAGGTATGCTACAGAAGAGTCCATGACAAGAGAAACTGGAGAAGAAATCAGAAATTAGAGATGCTAAGAAATGGAAAGCCACCGATTGACATCTATCACTTAGGAAATACAGAAGGCACTGGTGGTGTTCCAGTATTAGTTGCAACTCCCGTAGTTTTATATAAATTAGGAAGAATTAATTGACTATGAGTACTGCAAAATTTGCTCAAAAAGTAAGAGTAATTACCTACTATTACAATTATTACCACTTACAGTACTGTTTATCTTACATGACTGCTGACTTATTATTTACACCTCAGAAAGACAGCAAAATCTGTGAGCATTTTGCTAAAGGATAAGAAACCCTAACTGGCCAGTTCAGAAATACAGAAGAATGAAAAAAATAGAGCTGTGCCGTGTGTATGTGTAATCATATAGATGTTTCTGGATCTGTGACTGCTGTGTATCTTACATGTGGAGCAGAAGTAACTCCACTGAAATAATGGAATCATTAGCTTAATGAAAAGTGAACAATGCCAGTGAGGAGTTTAAGTTCATGAGACAGGCGTTAGTTAACCAGGCAGTTCCATGTCAGATTAGAATTTTAACCATAATCTCAGGTGTGAAGAGACACAAAAGACACTACATATTCAAGGTACGCTTTCCAGTCTAATCCCATCTGACCAATAACATAAAACACAATTAAATTTTATATTTTGCAAGTTATGAATCACTGGCTACAAAGTAATACTCATAGCCACGTTCAAAGCACGAAAAACATTGTTCATGCTTACTGCCAAAGCATCGAGGAATGCACTTTTTAATTTCTTTAGTCACAGTCAGGAACCAATACATGTATCAGAGAGAGATTTGAAACGGATGAAACTGTATTACATACAAACAATGCCTAATGCACCTGCATGGCAATATTTTAATGTACTTTAGTACTTTGGTAAACATTTCCCTGATGTATCTGAATACAATATAAGAGTTTCAAACTCTTTTCTTTTGCTTTGTTAAATCACAATATGATGCACTTTTCTTTAGGAGATCAAGATCTTATGGGATCTTCCAAGACCAAACAGAAAACCCTTCTCTAGCCACGAAGATGACCAGAGGGCTGGAGTACCTCTCCTATAAGGACAGGCTGAGAGAGCTGGGGTTGTTCAGCCTGGAGAAGAGAAGGCTCCGGGAAGACCTTATTGCAGCCTTCCAGTACTCAAAGGAGGCCAACAGGAAGGATGGGGAGGGACTTTTTATCAGGAAGTGGAGTGATAGGACAAGGGGAAATGGTTTTAAACTGAAAGAGGGTAGATTTAGATTAGATATTAGGAAGAAATTCTTTACTCTGAGGCTGGTGAGGCACTAGAACAGGTTACCCAGAGAAGCTGGCGATGTCCCATCCCTGGAGATGTCCAAGGCCAGGCTGGATGGGGCTTTGAGCAACCTGGTCTAGTGGGGGGTGTCCTCCTCTAAGAATGGAGCCTGCAGAAGTTTTTCTATATTATCTAGTTAGACATCAAATTCTTCAGAGTAGGGTCGACTTCTTTTTCAGCATATGAACAGTGCCTAGGAAAAGCTGTAGGCAATCTTTGTTGTGACCTTCTGGTACAGCTATAATGAAGAACAATGCCAACAGAAGAGGAAATATGACTATGCTGTACTACCCTGACTATGTTTATGGCCACAGTATTTATCACAGAAACCTTGTGCATACAAATCTCTCATTCACAGAATCATTCTTGGAAAATTATAAAGATTTTCAGACTGTAGAAATAAAGTTGTAGCATGGCTTATACTATGGTTATGTACTGTATGCTTCAAATACTCCTTTCTCATTACACAATAGACATATTTTTTTTCTGACATATTTCACTTGTTAAAAGTGGTTTGCAACCACAGTTCCACAGAGCTTTGGATGGCACACTGCTTATATGACTCCACTACATCTGTTTCAATTAATTAATAGTTTCCTTGGAATGGGACATAAGCCAAGAGGGTGATGCTGACAACCACTATTCAAAGAATGCGAATCATTAGAAGAAACAACAGGACAGCGCTTACAAATAAATAACTCTATTTAAGTGGATTGCTGATTAATTTGTTCATCACTGAAAACATTTATGCTTTCATTTACTATCACTTAATTCCAAATCTTTTCTGAAAAAAGACATTACAATGTTTGGAATATTCTATACAGTGATTGCTTTAATGTTTATTTTATTGGATTCCATCTGATGTAGCAACATTAGGACTGTAGCAGAGGGAAAAGGTCTCCTGCAGAAACCTTAGATTTCACTTGAGAGATGGCAAATAACTTATGTATATTAATATGTATTTGTACTTACTCACAAACTGCAGGGAAGGACAAACCCACAAAGGCACTAGACAGATACTCTGTATACATTTCATTTGCAACTCCTTCCAGGTAGTACTTCTGCCACGTATCCTCCTCAATCTAAAACAAAGAAACACAGACGCAGAGTTCTGAGTAAAACCAAAAGCTTTCTTTAAAATTTACAAACAACTGCTTAAACATGAATCAGATTTTAACAAATAAGTCAGTAGACTTATTATTGCTTGTTTTTACAGGATTTCCTGAAATGCCAAAAAAAAAAAAAAAGAGTCCACGTAGTCAGTAAATCGAATATTCTATGTAAAAATAATACACTCAATTCTTGGCAAACACTTTCAGTACTAGGTGAAATAAGGTTGTAGAGCTTGAGGAAAAAAGTTTCTCAATTTCTCTTTCTGAAAATTCTCTAGTGAAATTGTTGCATTGTATTGTTATTTCAGTCTCTCTAACATTTCAATTATTTTCACCTTGTTTAGATGTTGATCAGTACTCAAAACTCATCATTTAAAACTACAATTTTTTTTTTTCTTCTCTGAATCTATGACTGACATGGAAATATGAGAAACATATATTGAAACAATTTCCTCAATGGTCGTCATTGCTTTAGGACAACAACTAAAGAAAACCTTTACTGTTAAATTCAGAGATCTTTTACTGTTGAAGGCATAAAGGAAAACAAGTCAGAGGTGCTACAGGACTACCATCAAAAGCTCAATATATTTGCCTGACCAGAAGTTTCTAGGGACATTTCATGCAATGCCACCTAGCTTCCAGCTGCTGCCCTGGGGTCTACGCATGCCATGTCATGTCTATAAATCTTATGTCTCAGACACTCTATAAGGTCTTTCAACTAGTGTCAAACACCCATATTAAGGTAACTAGATTGAGACACTTAGTATCTTTCAACAGGAATAGCACTGTAATTCAAGAGAGCAAGTACAAAGCTAGCTGATATTACTGGAAATATGGCATATGCAGAAGCTGTTCACTGATGAAATCCCAGTTCTCTATACTGTAGTTTGTGCCCTCATCCAAAGTTTGAGATTTGTCTGTCGTTCTCCATGAGACCTTCCTATGTAAACTAGGGAAACCACCACAAACATGCAGCCTGAAATACCTATGGCTTCACATCAAACAGTTGTTTCCCTATTTCTTACATTACATTAAAATAAAGCAAAAATTTCAACCACAATAGGATATTCCTGCATGTAATTATCTCTTTGGCTTTATTCACTAATTGTGCTATATAAATTGTGTGAATACAGAAATTCATATATGCAAGAATTATACACAGCACCAAAAATGTATGTATGATAATACAGTACATACAAAATTAGCAAGAAACATAAATTAAATCAGACTAGAAAAAATAATGTGATATATTTCTTTTTTTACATTTTACATTACCACGTTTTCATTAACCAGAGTCTATCTGACTAGCTAGTAAATAGGATACAAGTAAAAAGACAGAGATTGAGAGATCAGAGATTTTAATTTTCTTAAATAAGGCACATGACTTTACAGATCATGGAAATCATTATCTTGTAATTTCGTTCATGTCTAAAAAGCTATATTTTATTCTTTGCAAAAAAATAAAGAAGCTCTTAATTCCACTGTTTAGGTAACTCCACTATGGTCTTCATCTTACAGAGCAGAAAGCGAGACAGTATTGAGTTTAGATGCAAAGGACGAAAAATTGACATAATAAGAAAGTATTTTTTTAAAAAAACTATTGGTAGACATTTGCAAAGCTACCTGAAAGGATGAAGTACCAAATACCAACTGATTTGAGAAGGACTTGGATAATTCTATATCTCTTGAACATTTCACAATTTGTCTTTTTCTGTTATCCCCAGCTTTTCACGAAGATCAGTCTACATTGCATAAAGAGATGACGATACTAATCTTTCAGGAAACAGAGCTGTAACCAGGCCCAATGAAGTGGCAAAAAGAATGCTTCAGGAACACCAATCCTCAAAACTCACTAGAGGTAAGGCTCAAGTGCTTTAAGCTACACTGCTGATCTTGCTTGTCCCACAGCCAGTGTAATGGCAACCAGCTGAGTATGAGCTGTATCTTTTTTTTTATCCATTACATAGAGAAGCCTCAGCATTTCAGAAATTCTTATCAAAGAATTCAGTCCAATAAGATAACTTATTACCGCTTTAAAATTTTGTGCAGCTACATTACTGTCCACTATGTTAAATGCCTTGGATCATATCCAGTCAGCTATTTTAATGGTATGAAAATACTTAGAGCGGCAAAACATAGGCCTATATATTCTTTATAGTAAAAGCATTATGGTATGTTAGGAGGAGTGCAGGGTTTGTTGTAAACATATACTTCAAACAGCAATATAAATGTACATCTCTGTCAGTATTTGAGAAAAGAAATTAATACATGAGATGTACGTGACTTGGGTAAAGGTGTCCAAATTAATTTTTCAGCTATTCATCAATAAATCAAATTGAGAAAAGCATCCTTAAGCAAGAATTTATCTTTGTCTGCTGTGTCAAACTACAGCTGTTTTAAAACAGCATTAAAGCAAGATGTTCTTGCATAACATACAGGGATTAAAGGAAATCTCACCATGTAAATTTAAAAAAGGACAAAAATTTAAGATGGGAAAAATTAAAGCACATGCTCTAACCACGGGACAAGTTCAGGTCTGTGACCAACAACATACTCTATGCATTTATAATGTATTCAGCAACTGGCTTTCTGCCTCTTAAATTTAACAATGAACTCATTCCTAAATAGATATCATTCAAGACATTTTCTGGATATTAATTCCATTTTTCTTTTAAGTGGCTTGCTTATATTGCTGTTTCATCAGTTGTACTTTTTATTATTCTACTCTAAAAGGTATAGTCAGATGAAAACAGTAAGCGTATAACATAACTTTTAAGCTAAATAATTGATATTTTTAAATTTTAAATTAAATCTTTATGAACTTTTAAAATCCTATATGCTTTAGGAAATAAAATTATATGAGCACAAGCTGTAAAAATAAACTACATGTTAAAAACAAAAGCTATAATGGTCATGGAGTCCTATTCATTCCCCAAGAGTCTAGAACACATTTCTCTTGTTTCTTCTTATACATTTCTATTAAACATTTAAAATTTTCTAGAAGTTTTAAGTTTTATTTCTGGATTCCATATTCTTACTCCAGTTCCAAATCATGAAGCTCACAAAATCCCATAAAATAAGAATTCTATAGACATGCCGTGATGTTCCTCTTCCTACTCTTCCCCGCCCCTCTTTTGGAGACCTGTCTTCATCCCTGCTTCCCCTCTTTGCAGTTCCATAAATCTCTGCCCTTGACTCTGCCTCTTTGTTTCTCTACCATATCACCCACAATACCAATAGAACTGTTTCTCTAGGCTAATGTCCCGGATATCTTGTTTTCTATTTCCACGTTAACACTTTTATCCAAATGGAAATCTCAGACTCCTTAACTGGTGTGTACTAGAGGATATATAGCCACCAACCGACAGTGCTTTCACTGATAGAGTTCTTTATCTTACTTCCCCCTCAGCGGTGTTTCCATCTCCTCTTTTAGGCTCATAATTTGGTTATCTTCTTTGCCTGCTTCAACCCAGTCACTTATTCTATGCTAAAATCATACAGACTCTTGCCTTCCCACTAGTCAGGATAATCTGTGAAAAAATCTCTAAATCACGTTAAGATACAGCAAAACCAATTCCATGTCAAACTAGCATTTTATGGATAGCAGTACCAAAAAAGTGAGGGATGCAGTTCTGTGTCATACATACTAAGTTCAGTGAGCAAAACCAGGATTATATTATTTATTACCATGAAATAAAACAACAGCCACATTTAAAGGCTTCAGAAAGGGAATTACAGCTGAACATCTATGGTTGCAGAAGCACATGTTATTAGTGCAATGTCCTGGCAGCATATGCAGGAGCTACAGCTCTGCTCACTGTCTAACTTAAATAAGCATTTTCATACCACATCCACACATGGCTTGTATTGAAATGCTATAAGAATGCTGAGCTTTTCAAACTCTTTTACAACTTGAAAGGACCTCTTCCCTGTAATAGCCTGATCCACAGCTCGTTGAAACCACTCAAACCTTCTCTATCGATTCTGACGTGCTTAGGATCACTGTCTGAACAGCACAAAGCAGGAACAAGTGTGTTTTGACATAATGATTTTACTTAGAAAAAATAAATCAAAATATTTCTCAGATTATATCGTTATCATGTTATAATATTATATCATCACATAAATTTATTATATTGTTATATTAAATTCTTAAATCTTACTATTGCTTTTACATTGTATTATTATATATTATTTTATAGTATAATATAACTTTCATTGGAATTTGGTGTGACACTAATCTCTCTTGGATAAATAATTTTCCAATATTAAAAAAAAATCTGAATTCCACAGCTACTTTGATAGGACTTGTATAGTATTTTATATAAGAAGTTTGTATTTTTATCCTACAGGCTGAGCACTAGTGCACCCATGTTAAACTAGTCAAAAGGCACTCATTCAAAAGAATGTTTTAAAGAACAGAAGGATTGGAAACTTTTTAAGAAACTAGTGAAATATAAATTACAATGAATTTATTTCTTTTTAATTTTCTTCTCCTGTTGACAGGTTTCCAGGTAACCGGCTACTTTAGTTCTGGAGAAGTAAACAACTGCAAGAATAAATCACAACATGGAGATGTTCCAAACGATATACTCCCTGATATGTGGGCTGCCAGCAATCAAGAGAAATTTCTTCCGTAGAAATTGTTTCAGCATTCAGACATCACATGGGACGCTAAAAGGGATTTGCACTATGTTATTCTCCACCACACACAGAGAAGTCACATCGCATTTTTTTATAACCCTTTGATTTATGTGAAGTTTGCAAATGTTGCTGATCAGCAACTCTGTATATACAGAAAACAGATAAAGTGCAGGCTTGGTAAAAAATAGGAGTAATGATAGCAAGGACATGTTTGCATCTTATGGTCTATTTTGTGGCTTTTTCTTAGATTGACACCATCTGGGGTTGGACAAAAATATACAAATACATTATGTGTTTCTCCTTTCTATTTTGTCCTATTGCGTTCTTTTCTTTAGGCAGATGGTTTTGATTTGGAGAAAGGAACTGCAGATCAGACCTATAGTTAAGTCCCCACCCTTAGTCAAGGAGCAAGAAAAGACTGTAAAAAAAACAAACTCATTTACAAAGCAGTGATGAAGCTTCAGATACTGGTTAGTGTTAAATTAACCTTCATGAAGTCATTGGAATGTTTAAGACATATTCTGTTAGGAGAAATGGTCACCTGCTGGTCTGCTAGAAATTAAAAAATCTCCAGTATTAAGAACCTCCAGTGTTCAATACTTCTTTCCTAATTCCTTAAGTCTTGCAGTTACCCTGAATTTTAATAGAGTAAGGTTCCACTAATAAACATAGTCAGTTTCTCCCATAATCCATGTCTGTAAGATACTAATTTCAAAATCCTTAAAGCGAGAAAAAATACTTTAGGACTCATTATGTTCTTGACTAATTTAAGCCTTTGTGACGATATTTTAAAGCCTGCTACTGCAGTTAAACTCAAAAACTGAATCTCTAAACAAATCTAATTCTTCATAATATGTGTTTATTTTCCTTTTAAATACTTAACCAAAACTCGAGCGATCGTCATCCAGTCCATCTCTGGACTTACTGATGCTTAGCTACTACTTACCCACACTTATCTATACATTAAAAGTTGCCAAAACTTAACTGTTAATGTAGAGATGAAAAAAATTTGTCCCATATGCACTTAACAAAATGGATGTTTCACATGTCAGTTGCCTGAAAACAATAGGGAATTGTTAAAAGTTATGTAAACTTTTTAGAAGCAAAAAGAGATGAATTTGGGGTGACTCTGGTTCAAGACGCTGCTAATCAAGGTTACCACAAATGTAATTCAGTAAAACTATGAAAGTTATTTATCTGGTTAGTGAAATTTATACCTTGATTTTAGCCTACCTGAAAATATTGCTGTGCTTACAAAGACAAAAACAATCATGATTTTAACTTGAAAAACAAAGAAAAACCTACAATAGTTTCAATTTTACAGTTATAAAGATAATTTTGTTAGAGCAAATAATTACTGGTGTATACTAATTCAGCTCCTGACAGCAGAATCTGGATACTTGTATTTTCTACCTTTGTACAGTACAGTCTAATAACAGTTGAGACAAAGAGAATAATTTTCATTTCAGTGAAAAGTTTTCCATGGTAAAGCTTTGGTTTTTGGCCAAACAAACACATTCCAGGAGAAATCTAATAAATCTAATAAAGCATAAATTAAGTATTGTGGATTCCAGGAAGCCAAATGTGCTAGTTTCATCCTGATATCACAGAGTGACAGCAGGCTTTATATCTTGTTCATTGTTACCTTTGTGGATAACTGCCAGTTTGAGAAGTTAGATCACAGAATCACAGAATGGTTTGGGTTGGAAGGGACCTTTGAAGGTCATCTAGTCCAACCTCCCTGCAATGGGCAGGGACATCTTTCACTGGATCAGGTTGTTCAAAGCTCCATCCAACCTGACCTTGAACGCTTCCAGGGATGGGGCATACCATCTCCAGATAAAACCTTTATTATTTATTGGAAACTACTGTCTCAGTAACAAAAATTGTGAATAATTAAGCAGTCAAATACCGCTTTGGAATGAGGGGATATGTCTTTGCTAGTAGAGTAATTAAAGCAGAAGTTAATGCCACCCAATATTTAGAATAGAATAAAATGTACAAAAGCTGCAATGAAGAACAACACGAGAACACCAAAAGGCATGAAGTACACAAACGCAATAGCAGTGAACTACTGCAGTGCAAGAAAAATAACCAACAAAACCCCTTGATATTACTGGGTCCCGCTATCATTTATTCTTTTCCCTTTTACCTCTTCCCATTTCTTGCATGTTATTTCTGTTTTCATTTAGTCTCATACATAGGCCTCTACAGATCTTACATAACTGTTGAATGAAGACACAGGAATTGATCAAGGACAATTCTATTCCTCCCTTTTTTTTTTTCTTTTTTTTTAATTTGGACCTCCTCCTTTACTCATCAAATATTACACAACTCAAGCATATCACCAAGCAACGACAAAAGGTACTTCTACATGCCTTTCCTTACAGAAAATGAGCATCTGTCTTTACGAAAGACCTTCCCGTGCATGATCCTAAGGAGGGGGCTTTGCAGGTCATTCTGTTACTTTTATCGCTGAAGTTAAATAACTAAGATACTTTAAGCTGATTACTACAGCAACATGAGTAAATGTAACATTCTAAAAAGACAGTACAATTAGTGGTTGATGCAGCTACAAGGTGACCACACCATAAATTACTTAGAATAAATACATATAACATTTTCTTTTGACTTTGATGTTAAATCATAGCAAAATGTTACCACAGGATGCTGTGTTGGTACAAACAGTAAGAAGAAGGTTTTCTTCTCACAAACTCAAGAGGGAATATTAACAAATAGCAACAAACATTTAATTTATTCCCATCACAGCTAGGAAGAAAGGTACAGAGAGTTTGAGTAACTGTTGGACCTCACACAGAATGTGCCATACCACCCCAGTAACTTGAATCTATACCTCCCAAGTTCCTCTATAGTACTGTAAGCATATGATTATCTTCCCCTGACTACGTTACACTGCAGTTCTGTCTTCTGGATAGTCATAAAACAAATTACCCATTGTTTCAATAGCCTATATGAAGAATAGCTGGAAAATGACATAGTGTATCCTAAGAGAAGAAATCTAATTTTCATCTAATTTTTTAAGTCGCAGTGCTCCTCTGCTCTCCTCTATCTGTATATAGATACAATGTTGTTATCAGCAAATATATTTACATAATACAATCATTTCCTAGTGAGACATGGTGACAGAGAGATGAAAAAACGATGTACATCTTGCAAGCACAACCATTAGTATTGTCAGGAAAAAACCTAAACCCTTAATACACCCAGTCCTACCCCCGGCAGTGTAATTATCAGGAGCTCTGTAGCCCCAGCTGATCTATCTTGTTCACAGCATTTGCTTCTCCATGCAATGATGTAAATAGTTACATGAAAGAGATTGAGTATATCTGACCCTGATAACACTATATAATCTCCTCTGTCAAGACCTAAGTGTCACTATCAAGACAGAGAACTAATGTCAGAATTGTTGTGTGACCTAGGATCTTTTATTGCATTTTGCAAGGAAAAACAGGGAGAGGATGGTGGGGTGTCTCTATAAATATTAAAGAAGTGACAAAATGAAAATTACTTTATAGCACAATGAAAGCAGCTGTAAAGTCTGCTCCCTAGCACTGAATAAGCTCAGCTCATCACCACCAAGGAAAGAGCACAACAGTACAAAGTCTTTGAGAATAATTTCAGATGTTTGGAAGAAGATCATCCATTTGATATTTTAAGACATATATTTACTTTTATAAACAACCCTATCTAAATGAATAATAATAAAAAAAACCCCACAAAGTACAGTAAATTAATGAGTTAATTCTATTCATTATCTCTCTAGGATAGCACTTGAATATTTTAGTTCTGTTACAAAAGTGATATTGCCTTATTCTAATGGCCTAACTTTTTTGTTTGTCATACATGTCTCAGCATGCAGTACTTTGGCTAAGGGCATGCAATTCAGAAATTGTGAATTCCCAAAATTATAAGGTTTATATCAAAAAATTAAATAAAGTGTTGTGTAAGCAACACTTAAGTTGTTACTATTTCCTTTCTGAAATACATATAAGACTTTCTCTTCAAAGATGCCCAGAAGGCCATGTAAAGAAATGTTTCACAAAAAATGCCTAGAAAATAGCATCTTCACTGGGGTAAGTTTCTTGAGCCCTTGCCAAGCTGTTTTCATCTACATCCATTTAACACAGGGACCCCTTCCTCCCCCTAGGCTCAGAACACTTTCAGGACTTCCTGATGTTTAATTTTACAGTTCTCCTCTCCACAGCATTGTGGGGTTTGTCTAGCAACATAGATGAGAATAAAAAAAGTACACACAGAATATTCTTGATTCGCAGTTTAAAAGAAGCTGTACATTGAAAGCAGTGTATTTTAGACATTTCCTCACGTTCACCTGTAATGCCCTTTCAATCCACTCACATTGCTTATGTAAATGTCTGGTTTTATTATGCCATTAGATAAGGATATCAAAATCTGACAGTTAAGTACTTGGCTGAAATCAGTTCACACATTCCTAGCAGAAAATGAAGCTTCTTTTATTTACAGTCTTATAATCGAATTTCTTTAAGTGTTATAAATTATCAAGTACCTCTTTACTCAATTCCATTGTCTGCTTAAATCAAAGCTAACAAGTATCCTCAGTGGTATAAAAATTTTACAACCTCAGCCAACTATTCCCACAGTTCTTTCTATATGCAAGAATGTTTTTTAAAACTGGCATGAAAAGAGTATGTTTTATAAAATGTCAAATATGCTAATTAAGATTATCTCTAATTTCAAATGAGAAATATATGCACTTTTTCATCATTCATACTAATGTAAATTCTTGTAGTAGGTCAATGCAGAGAGAGTATTCTTGAAATATTATGATACCTAATTCTTCTTTAGATGCTGGCCTTGAACTTGAAGGCATACAGGCTCTACTTTTAATACTTTCAAATTTACAAAACAGGGCAGTATTTCTATCCAATCATAATGCAAAGATAGATTGGTGTTGATGTATTCATATCATCGACTGAAAAATGCACTCCATGGTAGACTTCAGTTTAAGACAAATACATCACTCTTATCACAAGGACTGATAGTATTTGTAAATAGAAATGGTTTCAACCACAACAGTTTTTAATTTCTAGATCAATGATTAAAATATTTTATTCAGGCAGACCTTTAGAGAATAAATGTCTTTTGGAACAGGCTACAATAATATTTGTTCTAACACCTGTGAGGGAAGATCAGGTAATCAGTTCATTATGTGGCCTCCTGATGAACTTCACAGTAAGTTGAGAAGTTGCATTCTCTCACCATCTCCCTTTTAAAGTCATCCTTCATTTGAAGAAATTCACTCTGCATACCCTAGTCTCACACTTTAAAACAATCCAAGGCTGCCTAGGTGTCCAAAAATAATAGCAAACCAGTTGATGTGTTTCATCAGTGTAGGTAAGCACCTGACTGATGTAAATCTGGGTGGTTTTATTACGTCTCTCTCTCAGCCTGGACTAGAAAGGAATGTAGTGGGAGAAGTGGGCATCGCATACATGTGGGTGTGAGCAACAGCTGCCAAAAGAGCCCAGAGAACATTCCTGCTCTCAAAATAGCTTAGAAGAGAATCGAGACTGCTCTAGATCATTTTTTCAGATCTGGAATGAGGTGTACTGTCTTACCAACAGAGCAACGAAAAAACTAATTTGTGGAGTTGCGTTACACTCAAGAACTACATTCCACATTTTATTATTTTACACAACAATACTAACTCATATTGGTTTGCATGATTGTCTAAAGGGACAAAATTTGACCACCTCTGCCTTTTATTCTATGCACTTACTCTTTGCAATGTTTTTCACTTGGGTAGACTTCTGGTATACATTTGCTAATCCAAACAATACAGAAATTGCAGTACATTAGAGTATTTCCATCTTTTTCTGAGACTATGCAAGTAATAAAGAGTGCCAATTCCTTTATTAATACAACAACGATAACATTGTGTGCTATAAAAAGAATGGACTATTGAAATACAGTTTACAGGTGTAAAGTTGGGGTTTGTTTTTTGGTTTTTTTTTTGCTTAACATATCATTTCTTGTGCAATCTATCTTTCTTCCTTTAAGTGTTTACAGAACCTTAATCTTTTTGAGCTGATTTTCTTTTTTTCAGTTTGGTGCCAAAGAGAACATAAAAGATTCCATATGAGATTGCATTGCTAAAACCAAAAGGAAAATATTAGGAACAAATATAATATTTTGAGGTTTCTTAGTTTGTTTTACCTCTAATACTGGGCAGACTGTTTACACAAATCATTTGCTGTAAAGTAACACATAATGAGTTAAATGTGTGCAATGTCACCATCAATTGTGTTCATTTGTGTTTGACTGACCAAACATTTATGGCACATTAAATCACTTTCTAATCACGTTATGAAGGAGGAGGAACAAACACACATTTCAAGCTTTCTTTTAAAAATACATAAGCTACAGTACATTTTCTTGGCAATCTCCTAACTTATGGGAGACTCCACTAATAACATTTGCCCAAGGAGTTTATGAAGGTCTCACAGTACTTAGATACAGTGCTCCAAATGAAAAGGGGTGGAAGTTTTTTTAGGGAATGGATGTCTTTCTTTTCAATAGAGTCCTCTAACAATTCTAATCAACGTAGCTGCTCTCCTACAATACACTGTTGATTCACAGCTACCATTTAAATAATAGTTTTCTCTTTCAAACACAGTTTTAGGAGTGAGACAGCTTGGAGAAAGAACATCCTTTCAGCTAAATAAACTCAAAAAACCTTTTGCTGTTGGCAATTGAGTTGGATTCCCATGAAGAAATATGTCACAGTTTTTGTACATTTATTTTGCTTTATATTTCTACATACTCAGAGATCTTTGGAAATTACCATATTCATTTTACTTGTCTAGACAGTTAATTCTTAGTTAAGTAGCAGGCATCTTTTTAACTAGTACAAAGAGTCTTACATTCTCCCAACGCACTATTTGATGTCATTTTTCCTCTCAGTGCCATCCGAAGATGACATCTGAAGTAATACAAGTTAAGGCACGTCTGCATCCTATTCTATTTATAACAGTACATAATCACAGATACAAGAGCAAAACTGACATTGATAGCCTCCTCCAAATCAAAATCATTGCTATTTTTATGCTCATTTTGTGTATAGAGAAATACTCAGATGTAATCTGAGAAGTGCCGTGCAAAGCTGAGACTTCAGCTTAAAACTGTTCATCAGTGAGATGGTACAATCTGTCACAGTACCGAAATTATTATAAGGATATCTTATAAAATAAGAAAATACAGGATTGAAGGTGGGTAAAATAACGGCATAAGCGGTTAGATATATTTTCTGGAGAAATGATACCTTTACATTTGCAGTTTGTGACTTGCCTAAACATTTTAACTACAAATCCAGGTCATAAATGTGTCTGTCTCTAGTGCAGTTCCCCCATATTCATATAGTTGTATAAATTACCACTTCTGAACTGAGAGGTTTCTCACTGCAAGTTTAAATTCAGTATTAAAATAAATTGCATTACGACTGGGGCTTCTCAGGATACCTGTATATTTGGATCTCCTTGAGAGAAAATCAATCCCTTCTGAATTTGGAAAGACAGAAGTTGAGCAAAAGTTTCAGGCCTACTTTTGATTTCAAGAGCCAGTTCACAGAATGAGTTACCTCAGTAATTTGGATACATTTGGGTGACTGTTACAAATGTTTGAGACTCCTGAGAGTCTTGGGTTATACCACACCAGACAAGAGTGAGGCAGACCAAAATGACCAGCAAGAAGTTGTTCATAAGAGATATAGTTTTCTTTTGGGATGTAAGTAGAAAGGATTAATACCAAAGTGACCATATGCTGATGAGTCATAGACAGTTCCCAAGTTTGGCTTCACCGAAGTAAAACTGCCTTTTTTTTTTCAGAACATGAATAAAGATGGAAACATCGTAACTGCAGACCGTGAAGCGCAGAGCCCAGTCTTGTTTCCATACTGAAAACTGGCGTTTTTTTGACTATATATAGTAGTCTGAAATATTTTTGACACACAATAGTCTGCTGTCTCCAGTTTTTGGAGGTCTCCAAAGGATACCTTAATAAGGATTTCAGGACTTCATAAGAGCTAAATAATGACTCACTGCCCTGCACTGATATGTGCACCTCCATGAGAACAGTCCTGTCTTTCTCATCTGAAGACATTAGGCTTTTTTTTTCTTTTTTGCCTACTTGCACAATGGACTTGCAGTGGACCATGGCCCGCCTTATACTCCAGTGTTTCCCATACCATTAATAACACTCATGGGATTGGAAACTGACCATCCTTTATGTTTGGAATCAGCGTCCCAGAAAGGCACGAGGAAGGAAACACTGATTGCTGCAATCAAGGCCTTTGTCCAGTGACTTAGTACTGCTGCCATAGAAGTCCAGGAATAACTGGATTAAAATTTTACCACGTAAGCCCAAAAGAGCATTTTGCCTGAGGAGAAACATATACACAAATGATGTTGTAGGAAGATCAGGCTTCAGTTCCAACACATGCTCCTTATTTACTCTCACAGTCAGAGGTCCACTAGACATTTGAAGTAAAAGACCAAAATGATCAGTCCTTTTTTCTGGGTATTTTGTTGCTATATGGGATGTGTAAATCATATTTTTGTTTTAGCAGCAGGGGCTTTTCACATAGATAAACATGTGTTTTGTCTAAAAGAAAGCAAAACACAAAACACCAGAACTATCTCTCTAGAAATGGATGGTGCTTTGAGCAATGATTTAAAGGCCAAACACTTGCTGAATAAAAATAAAAACATAACTTGACAGAACCTGGCTCATCACCAAATTTGCAGCAGAGAACTTTTGTATGTAAGTATGCGCTATTTTTTTTTTTTTTTTTGGTCTTACAGAATCTGTTAATGTGTTCCTATCTGTTTCGTATTTGAGCCATGTTCTCTACTTAGCTCTCTGACAAACTGAATTGTGGACTAATACATTCTAATGAGACAAGACATTACCTTTATGAATGACCTCATAGAAAAGAGGTTGGCTAACATTGTTGAAAGGCCCGGTGCCAGGCAGCTCTGGGCTATGAAACCCAGCTTGAGCTCAGCAAGACAGATTGCATCATCCCCTTCTTTCCAGTTCCAGCTTGGGATATTTAGCAGATGAGCCTGGAAAACAAACAAGCAAAAAAAAAACCCCACTGGTGAAGAACCAGAAGTACTTCCTCAAATACAGTACAGTATTGAAGAAGACAGCAGTGAATGATTTTCTTTGTTACTGACCTGACTTCTTTTGAGTACACAGAAGCACTCCAGGTATTTTAGAGTTTAAGTCTATGCTAAGAAATGTCCCAATCTTACCTATTCTAGACAAAATCTTACATTTCTCAAGCCACATTCTGGCTGTGACACTCTGCCAGGCCTATCCCCACACCTTAAAGAACCACAAAATGTAAAGTTTTCCTTCCCTTCTGTGTACTCCTTTTACAGCACTTTGAACTACTCTCTGACTAATAAAGCACATAAATAAAATACAAGAATCTAATATAAATTAGATTGCAACTTGTGTGAAGCTTCAAACTTCTAAAGACATTGTCATTTAATAAGATATATGACATCATCTGTCTTTTCCCTGAAGAATTCGGTGAAAATCAAGACTTTTTCCTAAGACTACTATTTGTAAAGATAGACTAAAGAAAATAGCTGACCAAGACAGACCTGCAGTATTGACACTGGTCAGTTAGATAGGTATTAATATTGTTCAGCTATTGGCATAACTCTATCAGATTGTCTCTTCCATCTACTTTATACAAGTGCATAAGGAATCACAGAGGCCTTCACACTTCTTTCCCTTCATAAGTTAGCATCACAGTTCAGTGCCTTGATAAAAACTGTTCTTGCAGACACCTTCATGGGAAATACAATAGAAAAATGCAGCATTTAAAAGATCCTCTGAACCTGTTTAAAGCAGAGAAACACTTTGCCTTTATTCTACAAAAAGACAGACTCCTTCCATTCACGTAGAGAAAGAGGACATCACAAGCAACTGTAATTGCTCTTGTTCTAGGCAAAGATTACAGGTATAAGAAGCTGTTAGCAGTCAAACCTTCTGAGTACCAGGATTACTGTATTTCACTGAATGAAGGTCTACCCAGCCAACCTTTTTTGCCAACACTGGCCTCTAGTTGATACTTTTAGAAATAATAAAAGAAGCAGGTCACAGTCTGCCCTCTGATATATTCTTCCTAGCCCTGTTAATCAGCAGTTTACGGAACTTCTCATTTTAGGATTGAATGAATTGACTTCACTGCATTTAAAGGTCACAGATTTACCATCAAAAATTTGCCTAATTCCTTTCCAAAGCCGATTTATAATTTTGATCTCCACAATACTTTTAGGAACAAATTTCACAGCCGAACTCTGTTTTATATGAAAAACCACTTAATTTTATTTATTTTCTACCTGCTACTTGGCAAATTCAGGTCTACATTGTCATGCAAGAAACACAAAATCATGCTAAATCTCCAATAAGACAATAATTCTATACTTTTTTTTTTAAGTATCCACAAAGAACTGACTTCAGATGATCTGCCTAGAGGCCACCAATTCATCTTGGGTAGCTCTGGTGTAATAAAATGAGCAAAACTTACAGAAGCTGAGTGGTTAAAAACTCATCTGGAATCAACAGGAACTATGAACACTGTAGCTTTGCAAATTAGACCCTAGGCAGTTAACAAATGTCAGAGGATTTTGATAAGGTCCCTTGCATATATAAATAAAACTGAATTACCTTGTAACTGGATTACATGACAAAGCTTATTAGGAGATTTTTGTTTGGAAAGAAAAATGCTTACTGTTAGTGGGGATAGAAAAATTGTTTATGAGTGAAGGCAATGTAGCAAAACAACTCTGGGGAGAGACACTGTTTGTTGCCACGTTACCTTATTGTGATACTGCAACATCTGAGTGATAATTCTTATCTTCGGATGATAATTCTTTATTGAAATAACTCTAGAAAATACAAGAAAAACCAAAATAACTTTTAGCTGAGGGATATTTGGATAATGTATCCCAATACCTTTACTGTGTTGTCAAGTCCCACAATTAAAACCTCTCACTCATTTGGCTGTAAAGCATACCGATTGAAGTCAGACCGATGCAATATTTACATCTAGTCAAATTCTGTTAATAACCATCAGCTAATTCTACAGAACATCAAACTTCAGGAATTATTCAGTTGAATGTTTTACTCTTATGGAATTTGCAGAAGAAGAGTCTTATTTTAGCAGCTCTGTTCAGATACCGTACTCATTCTGTTAAGCAAATAATACACTCGCAATTATTATGTCATCTTTGGTGATTATCTTCATGTCTTTGAATCAACATAGTTGATCAAGTGTTCCAATGATGTCTGAAAAGAATCCCTTTCATTCTGCCCCATCACACATTATTTATTTATAGTTGCTAGACATTCATCATATTTAAACACCTAAAATGATGATTTTGTTTGACATAAATCCACATGCAAATTCATCTTAATTTTTATGGATTATTCCAAAACTCAATATTGAAACTGATATCTGAACTCTGAATTTATAAAATAGGGGGCCTACTTCCATAATCTGCAGCTTGACTGCATCCTTAATTATTTAATGAGCCTAATATATACTCAACTGTGTACAGATTTAAGGTGGCTGGAAAAAAAGATGTTTGAGAAATGAGTGGACTGATAACATTTTATGAAGAGATAAACAGACAGTTCAATAATTAAAAAAGCACTGAGCAAAACTAAAGAAAGAAACAGGCCAAAAAATCGGTTCTGTATATACAAACTAAAGGTAGAAAAAGAAGATAAAACAATCAAAACAAAAAATACTTTGAATTATTATGGAATCACCAGTTTCATAAAACTCTGAATGCTATAACTGTTTACATTGGTGTTTTGTAGGAAGTATCTTGGAAACTGCTGGTCTGCTTGAGCTTGATCAAAGCTAAATCATGAAACATATAAAAAAAGCTGTATGCACGATTTTAATTTATGTTATCTTTTGAAAATAGAAAACAAGCCTTCCTTCTAATTTTCCATTTCTTAATTAATTATTTAATTTAACATTTCATTTTGTTGAATTAAATTCATTTAAATGTGAGAAAACACAAGAGAATTCCACTTTTGCATTTTATTACATTAAATGTATTAAATCTATTAAGAATGCACTAATCTGCAACTGCAATATTTTTAATGTATTTATGCAAACAATGTCAAAATAAAGTTTCTTGCATTGAAACGCAAAAGCATGTTTGGAAAATGAAATTAGGCATATTTATGTCCTGCATCATCCACAGACAGCCAGTTCTCTTGCACTCCGTGAACTTCTTCCAGAGAAGAAATTTTATTAATTATTTTTTTTATTTCTCCCCTTCCTTCAATTCACAACATGCGAACATTTGACAGGCCAGTAAAATCGGTCTCTAACACTGGCCAATCTATGTTCCAGATCTTTTAACAAATCATTGACATTTTAACTTTACAAAGGAGAGACTGGTCTCATTAAAACTAGGGTTGTGTGAACAAAACACAAAAAATGGAATAGCTTAGCTTTGTTGTAACTGTAGCTGTCATCTACTGACTGACTCTTTCATCTTCTTCCTTCAGGGAATACAAGGAGGAAAGTAGGACAAGAACTGGTGGTCCCTAATGTGTTAAGTGCCTTGTAAATCAAAATAAGCAATGTTTGGTCTTCAGTGTAAAAAAGGAGGATGGAGCTAAGAGAACACTGTATTGACACCATCATGTAGTGTATACCTTGCTTTCCCCCAAGCAGCGTAATTACTTGTAGAAGCAGATATACCAAGGAGCAATGAGGTATGAAGTTATTAAGGGTCCTTCTGTTCCATCATTAACACCAGCTGACACAGTACATGCACCCACGTAATATTGTTGCAACAACATAACTGCATTCCCTTTCCTCTCATTTCTATTGGGACTGTGTTCAGCTATGAATACTTTACTTAAACCCTAGGTTCTGCAAAATGATGAAGAGTACCAAAGCTTGTGTGCCAAGCGTCTCTTCTCACACGGTCTTTCTAAAGCTGCTAAATTAAAACAGTTCAGGCAGAATTTCGGGTATGCTCATCTCTGAACGTCTGAGAAAATCTTGTAATTTGTCCCCTAAAAATAATCCCTCAATATTCTTCAAGTGCAACAGCTCAGCAATAAAGCTGTGTGTGGCTATAGCATAGCTGGACACCAGAAGTTAGCTAATCAGAGGTAAGAACCAAAAACCTATTAAAAACTAATGAGTTTACCTCATAATATTGGAGGCATCTTCAGCATCTGGGTCAGCGCAGTATTTATTGGCAAGGATTAGGCACGCATCTGCTGACTCTATCTGAGACACCAAAGAAAAAGCAAACATAAATAGCAACCTCTCTTTCCAGCTCTTCTTTCATCATAAAGTATTATAGAATCCAACACTGCCATCACGAGTGTGAATGTCAGTCCTTAATACTGCTAATCAAAAACGGTACAAGACTAAAGTGAGTTAATGTGATGATAACAGCTCTCATATACACATAGCAATTTCATGAAACTTGCTTACGATACTCAGACCAGGTCAGTAATTCAATTATTGGCTCTTGCATTATATCAGCTGAGGCATGAAGGTGTTAATGGAATACCTTTTGTAAACAGATACTGCAATTTAGAATCCTAAATACATAGGAAGTTTCTGTTATCAGTACAGTGCTCCCACAAGTCCTGCAGCTTTGTTTGGGAATTTAAGTACCTTCCTATTAGGGACAGGACAAGGTGGCTGAACTGACAATTTAGAATCTCAGCACCATTTTTAGAAAGCACGAGGAGAACTGATCAGTTCACAGGACTTCCACGTTCACACAAATCTCAGCTCTATTTAACTCAAAGCAGATGACAAAAGTATTTTTCAGTGTATACAACCAAATACCAACACAAAGAAGGGTGGAATACAGAACACAAAATACCAACACACAATTTTATGGTCACAATTAGAACACTTTGTTCTGATAAACTGAAACAGTGTGTGTTGGGCTACAAAAGGTTAAGCAATTTCTACAGCCAAAATGGACCAAAGACATGATTAATACTCCAGAAGGTGTTAACCTTGCACTAAAATATTCTTGGCTTAAGTAGCCAGTTTACATCCCATTAAAAAAAAAAAAAACAAAACCAAAACACAACATAAAAGAGTTAATGCTGTACCTGACAGCTTGCCATCTTTTTTTTTTTTTTTCATTTAAGCTTTATACTTTGCTTTAAGAGTACAAAATAATTTACCATAAAGAATTCTAGACAATAAAACCATCTCATTTTAGGTACCAAAAATCTTAATTTTTTTTTTTTTGGGGGGGGTGGGTTTGTTTGGTTTTTTTTAGGATTCTAGACAATAGAAAAAGGGTTTGACAGGTGAAACTTTACTTTCCAATCGTTCTGATGAAGGTAAGACAATAGCATTTTAAGCAATTACTGTAAGACAATGTTCTATTATATCAAACATTAATGTAAAATAGACTCTTGAACTAAACCCCAATGAAAAATTCATAAAGAGTTCAATGGAACAGCAGACAATGTCTCTTAAGTCACAGCATTACTGAAACTTTGAAGATCTAAAGATATAGGGAAAACAAGGTTTATAAGGATAGATATTATAATTTATTAGGCAAGCTAATAGAGATGGAAAAACAATCTTTTGGGGTTACACAAAGAGCTTTACTGTTTCTTTTCCAAATAATGCAATGAGTACTTCAAAAAAGGTCAAACAGCAGAACAGAACAACAGAGCTGTTACCTTCACTCTCGCCAGGTCATGGGGATTAAGGACTGAACCCTGATAAAATTCCACCTGAGTGAAGTGTCGTTTAAAAAGAGCTTCCAGCTCAAGGTTAGGGGAGATACTGCATTGGGAAGAGAAAGAAAACACAAGAGCAAATGATAAGTCAGCTTCCATAACTGCCCCATGTCCTTCAATTATAAACAAACCCATTTATTTATTTTAGGTATTCAGACTTCTGCTGATGCTTTTCCTGTGGTGTGGAAACAGTGTGCAGTACTTAAAAGTCAAATACTATACTGCTTTCACTTCCTTACTTCTGTCTGTGGAACTTCTGGCCCATTTCATTGTGCTACTCATAATTTTTCAGTTTCTCAGAGACATGAATCCAGAAGAATTGGTGCAAATAGTTGAAAACATCCTCATACAGTAATTGCCTAGTAAGACAATAATCCTCAGCCTGTCCCCACTGTTCTCAAAACAGCCGATTGCATCAGAGCGTGCGATGCAAAATCACTAAAAGCCAGAAAAGAAACCCTACGGGGACCTTGTGGCCTGTATGAAATATGATTAAAAGATACATAATTATGCTGTGACTTTCTGTCTCATTTCATTTTGCCACAAACAAAGAAAATTAAACGTATCACAATCTATTACATAATGTGGCACCAACCTTGTAAATAGCTTTTCTGATGCCACTCATTAAAACAGAAGGGATTTAATAGCTACATAGTAAGTACATGAGATCTTTGTCATGTCAGATGCTAAATTTAATAAGAAAATAAAACAGATACATGCAAAAATTTGTCTGTGAAGGTACAGAAAAAAGCAGGCACAAACAAGTAGCCAGGTGCAAAACTCCCTCCCTGTGCATATGCAGTTTCCTGATTCCTATCACCATGTATTTTCACCATGGAAATCTGGATCTCTGCTTACCTCTCACAGTCAATTCTTATTACTTAGAGACGGGAAACAAGCAAACAAACAATGTAGTTGCTTGAGGTTGTCATCTTTAGTTCAAATTGGAAAGACTAGATATAAAAATTGTGCAAGTGCTGCGGATTCATAGTTTTTCAGCTTCCTTTGTTGAATGATCACAAATGATTCTTTATATTTTTAATCGTTTTCCTTCACAAGGAGAAAAATGCAGAACTTGCTGCTAAATGTGAAAATATTACTCATTCATAGCTTGCAACACTTCTAAAGAGATGCCATTCCAGAGCAGAAAAGACCTTTCACACTGTCTCTCTGCGTAGCACATGGCTACTTCTAGCAGCTTCTCCCATAAGCACACCTCTTGGATGTTGTATCACATGTAATGCAGAGCCTGCAAACCGCAATCACCTTAAGACACCTTTCCAAATCCCACATCAGAAATGCGCAAGTGACTGTATGTAGGTAGGTATATAAGGGTAAAAGAGCAGTACTAATTATCACCATGGCTAGAATTTCTTTTCTATCTTAGCTATCTCTGTAAAGAAATATATCTCATTTATGTTAAAACTACATCTGCACCTACGTTTTTCTTTTTATAAATAGTTTGCAGTATGAAATAAGCATTTTTTCCCTAGTGAAATCAAAGGTGAAAATATGTTTTCAGATAGCATAAGTTCATACTACTTACAGTAATTTTCACTAATTTTACTGATTTTAGCAATTTTGGCAGTTTCACTAGAAATATTTGCCACTAAAGAAAATTCTCATATCTATTTATCAGCATTTCAATATCTTTACTTACATAGTTCCATTTCCACTTCAACTATGTGTTTAGCTATCTACCTCACAATCGACAGGACTGGGTCTGAAGTCTTTCTGCTTGAAACACCCATACTTAGCAATGGGTTATAAAAAATTGCAGAAAACAATTCTATTTTCAAAATACATTGTTAACAAAAGTAATTGCAAACATTGCTTTTATGGCTGTTTGGAGCCTGAAAGATCCTCTGTCTTCCCCCCAAAAATACAGCTTAATTTAATGAATTTTAAGAACAGATGATAAAACTAATCTGGAAAATTACTCACTTATGCAGAAAGACGATTTCTACGTTGACATCATCCCTATCCTTGTGCAGGAAGTCCTTCAGGAAGTTGGACACGCTTTCAAGTGTTATGTGACCACAGACAACTATGTGCCTGTTACAGAAAAATCAGAGTTAATCTTGCAAAGAAGGTAAAACAAGCAAGCACGAGAGCAAAGAAGGAAATGATAATTTATTGGCCAAACAAAAAGAGTATTAGTCTCTTCTTGATGTTTCTCTAGATCCTATTCCATGAAGTCAGAGAACAAAAACATGATTTCCAAAAGGTGCCCTGCAATTGCAAATACATATACACTTTCATTTGCAAAGACTACTACTAACAAGCCATTTGGCCAAGTTGTATTACACATTTAACAATAAGTGGCATCACTTATATGTATGTTTACACGCTGTATTAACCAGTCCCTTTCAAAGTCATATTTCTTTATTTTACACATCATTCTCCACATCTCTACCTCCTATACTGAGATTTACTGTTTAAATTTTTGGTTTACGACGTCATGAGACAGCAGATCTCCCTAAAATGATTCGATATTTATCCATGGCTGAAACCAGACACTTATGCCAATGTAGGCAGAGCAAAGCTTGCCAATTATAAGGCAATCTTTTTCATACCATAACTCCTACAGGTAGAGTACTTCATAACAAGAAATAATTATTTATTGCAGCATTTCAAGATCACTTAGAAAATCAAAGTTTGTACAGATTGTGATGTCACAAAAGTTCCACCTGCTCCACATTTCCTTTAACATTTGTATCTGACCATGTAAGATGGAAGCATAATATATACCTACATACACATTCCTGAATGCTACACATCTTAAATTATGAGAGGCTGAAGAAAAGGCCTAGGAAATTGCACTTTTCCTGACTTAAGGGGTCTTTGCTGCTTTATTATTGTAAAGCAAAGTCCCAAAATTTGTGATTAGAATATCGTACATTGTCTCACAATTTCCTTCATAGAAGAAACTCAACCCCAGCTCATTACTGTCGCAGGCTTAAGACAGACAGTGACTTTAGTATATAGTGACTTTAATATGCCTATTTCTAACACTTCCAATTGGCACCACATTATTCACAGAAGTCAGGAAGATGGACAAGGTAGCATAGATACAATTCCTGAACTAACAGTCAACTTCATTACAGTCAGATCGTCTATGCACAAATGCTACAAATGCACAATTTCGCAAACTTATTTGGCAGTTGAGCTGCCAAATGTGAAGCAAAGTAATTCGATGGGTAAGAAGCAGACCATCCAAATCACACCTACTTCATAACTGGTTTGTGGAAAACTCAGTAAAGCAGAAGCCTCATTGGCTGGGAACAACAAATAATAGGTGGCAGCAATTATTACTTATGTAATGGGCTAATAGGAGTCTGGTCTTGCTTCATAATTTGATGCTTGATGAAATGTGCGTGAAAAACACATAGAACTCATTGGAAAAAGGATAATTATGCATAACAAAGAATAAATCAATTCATGATGCGGTGAATAATTCCACCATCATGTACTGTTACTTTTGCAGTAGTTCATATGGTCACTAGAAAAGCAAAACATAGCAAAGTATTATACCAGTCCAGCACACCTTATGATATTGATCTACTATTACCACTTTTACAAATAGCCTAGCACAGAGTTTTCAAGCTTTATTTAGAAATATGATAAACACTCCTTTTGCATGAGTTCTTAGTGACATCACCAGGACTCAGATGTAATTTTAGAAATAGCAGTGGTCAAAAACTTAAATGGTTTCATCCTTTTTAACAGGTAAGGAATATGTTTATATGAGACTGATCGTGCTGTTTTGTATTTAACATAGGACTCAATACTACGAACTTCTGTTGCTAAACTAGCTATTCACAGTGTCTGCTTTCGCTTCAGTAAGATTTTGCTCAATTTCAACCAAAGTTTTTGGTGCAGTAGATGGATAGAGCACTGAGTTCTTGGACTGTAAACACTTAAAAACACAAAAATCCCTGAGTTAAAGCTTTCCTGTTTTATGAGGTGGTAAGCACAATATCAGAAAACAAGACATAAAATATATTAGCTCATCCTTTTTTGGTGCAAGGGGTCCTTAAGAGGTTTCCTCTGGGATCCCTGCAGCTTGACAAAGTTTGCAGCAGCCTCTGTACTGGATAAAACCATGCCTATATTTTCCCCTACAGGAGCACGCTTCCTCAGTTTCCCCAGTGATCAATTGCCTGAGCTGCCAGCACTGTGTGTGCATGTGTTATGGCACGCACAGTTAGGTCAGGATAATAACTTTCATCACAGAAGGACAAAATATGATTTCAAACATTAGGATTCACTCTCCATCAAATAGATGAATCTCTATCCAATATACCAATGTAAATGGAAAACCTCAAGAAAGTTCAGATTATGAAGAGCTGTTTAAAACCTGAGTAGTTTACTAGATCTAAATTCTGAACAGACTGTGTTTGACACACAACGTTACACCCACATATTGGGAAGTTCTAACTGTCTAGTGGTACTCAGCACTTCTCCTGAGTGTAAACCCATCTAGCATCAAAAATTGCAAGGGCCCAAGAAAATTACAAAAAGCAGCAAAAAATATTCATTTGTATTCCTTATACTCTCTGTACACATTTTCTAAGATGACTAATTTTAAACTATGGGTATTATTTTCTTCAAGTGTTTCCATCTATTACTAATTAAGAAATTGAACTTTCTATTTGCACAGTTGATGCATTATTTTTAATAATAGAAATAATTTCTTCTTGTAGGCAACTGCTTTGTACAGATCCTGTGCTGCTAGCTTCAGCAGAGCCTCTTCCTGGATGCTCTTGTCCTGCGCTGCATTCCTGTGCGGAAAATTTACTTCCGTCCTGGGAGATTTCACTTCATATGGGTCTTTAATTAGAGTCCACATTTTAAAAATATGGGTAAACTGAAGTGAAAAAACTGCAAGCCAGATAGACTGTGCAACACAAATTACCCTATTATAGAAGAAATTTTCATAGGATTGTAAGATTACAAGACAATTGAGGTTGGAAAAGTCCTCCAGAGGTTATCTCCTCCAAAAACTTCCTGCTAAAAGCAGATGCTTTTGGTACAATAATTCAATCCTGTTATGATTCTCTTTCAGTAGGGTTCCATAGCAATCTGCTTCAGTGAAAATAAAACATTTGCCTGTCAAATCTGGCCATAATCTTGCATTTGAGTACCAGGACTGATTCTTTTGGAAGTGTCACAAAGCATCTGCGCCATGGTTTCATTTTAGTACTCTGATCTGGGGCCAGGCATTATCTATTCTTCTCTTCTTTGCTGTTTGTATATAATGCAAGGCAGTGTCCTGAGCAGTGATTGCAACAAAATCTCCTCGTTTTCAAACAATATTTTCTCATGACATACTTGCATTAATTTTTGGTTGAAAAATCCCACAAAATATCTCCTTTTTAACGTAAATAATATTTTTGCTAAAAAGGAGAAGAAATTGAAAACAGATTTCCTGCTTGCCAAGAGAGAGTTATTAGGTACATTATTTAAGAAAACGTGGAGGCTTTATATTGTTCCAGTCTGGCTTGTATATGATTTGAAGATTTATAACTTCCTCTGTTTGTTCCAATAACCATTCCCTTTCCATGCGCCACTCATTTTCATCCACGCACTGAGAGTTTAAGTAACGCCAACATACTGGGTACCTTTCGCTTTCAGATAGAGTTGGTTGGTAGGAAAATCCTGTATTAATAATTTTGGGTCAACAGAAATGTCTAACCTCTGTGTTAAGCTTTTGTATATGAAAAATCTCAAAAGTAATACAGTATTCAGTTAAATTATTATGATTTGCCTTTTTTTTTTTCTTTCTTTAAAAATGAAATTTAGAAATTCCCTTAAAGTAGTGAAAATCACAATTCAGGAATTTAGACATTTTTATTGCTGATACGTATTCAGGAGGACTAAGGTTTCTGTTAAGTAATAGTTATCACTGGTATCATGTATCAGAGATGAAACTGGCATAATATACCAATGGGAATCCATATTATGTGACAGTGATGCTGCAAAAAGAATCTTTTTAGAGAGAATCAAAAGCCTACCAGGAGCCATATTCTATCAACCAATAAAGCCAGACTAATCCATTCTCTCCCTTATGTACTTACCGTTCTCAAAATTAATTACAGTGATGAAATATGAAAAATTATTACAGTTCTACACAGTTTATGTCAATTGTGATTCCAGAGTTGAAATTCTCTACACTACGTAATTTTTTTCCACTCAAGTACTGACATAGTGATACATTTACTAAAAATACACTAGCTTCTTATAAACTAAACAAAAATGGTGATAAAAGGTCCAAAGCTACCACAGATACAAACGGTTTGAGGAAGAAAAAAAAAAGTGAAACAAGCAAGAGCTAAAACATCTAGAATTCTGAGATGAGATAATTGAGAACATATACTTAATCCATGTAAATAGTACTGTAAATGAAAACAGATCCACTGTGAATAGGATTCTTCAAAAAATATCTTTGCGTGGTTCTTCCTTCAGAGGACACAATAGAAAAGGCAAATCTTTTGCCTGTTTATTTTGAAAGAAATTTTATCCACTTTATTGGAACAAGTATAAAGAATTTGAAAAAACTCACTCTAACTAGTCTGTCATAATAAATCAAAGACAATAAATACAAAATTCTGTTCAGCATTCAGCTGAATACATGGTGTTTACTTGTGAAGTAACTAAATGAAGTGTGGCACATATTGATCTAGATGTCTATAAAACTATAATATTTATATGAAATACATATGCTCAAATCTCTTTATGGTCTGTCTACTTAGTGTTCTGATCATGCCTTCATCTATCAACCATCTAAATTCTTTCTTTGTATACCAGTAGCAGGCTGCTGTGGTTGAAGTAAACAGGTTCTTGTAAAGTCTAACTGGTTTTCCCCAAGAAAGGATGGGTCTCAGTCACTTTTTCTTATTAGGAAAAGCAAATAAACGTCAACAGAGACTGTACATATGATCTTCTTGTTTATCTATTGGTGGTATGCAGTCTTTAAATATACCATTTTACGAAACATTTCTAGCTGCTTGTGCTTTTTATGATGTACCTAACATTATTCAAGATTCTATTAATTCAGGTCAATTAAGTGAAAACTTCATGCATGTGCTTACACATGTGTCTCTTATTTTGTTAAAAACATGCTTTATTTTAATATAAACTCTGGTCTCTAATACAGATAGAGTAATAGGTGCTGTACATTCATGATTTCATGTTTTTCTTTTTTCACAGAAGACTTGAACCCAAAGATGGTCCTCTAAGGACCACTTATTTAGCCAATATGTATAGTGAACCAGAACAATATGTTATAATATTTTAAGCATTAAAAAAAACCTCACTTATGTGTTGCATATATGACAAAACCAAAAACTGAGAACACTCATCTAGAGCAGACACTTGTGGACCAAACAAAGACAGAGCAGGTTGGTCTTTAAAAAATACCTCCAACAAGTAACTAAAAAGTGTTAGTCCCAAACTTGCCTTTTTGCATTAGTCATTCATATCTGTGAACACAGCGCTCTGAAATCAAGACATGATATCTTTTTTAAAAATTAACTGTAAGCTCTCTATTTTCTCACTCTGATTCTCACATCAGGCTCTAGAATTCTTCTAGCACAAAGGAGAGAAGTCAAAAATATTCAAAGATATACTAAATTGTCTGTCAAGTGTGCAACAACTTGGCAACTTTATTTTAATATTTGTCTGTTAAAAAGTAGATTTTCATTATTTTCTTTACTCTTGAAGGATTAAAAATTTCAAAAGGGTTGAAGTCACTGAGAAGCCAAAAGCACTGACTTTAAAGTATGTATCAACATTAAATGTATAAAAGAATACGACTACACTGTGACTGGAGATGTGATTGCAGTATGTGAGAACATGTCTGAGGTACCTTTAATTTCTGTAAATTGGACCTGATAGCTTCAGCTGCCAACTATTTAGGAAGCAGAGTGAACTCATGCAGCCCATACTGAAGCTGCTGTGATTAATTCTGACAGAAACTATCTGTTCTTTCCAATATGTTCCATGCTCTTTGGAATCTCTCTAATATTGTGAGTAAAGAAAAAGGAATTAGTTAATACCAGAAAGCACTCAAAGAGCTACATTCAGTATATGCTATACAGTACACATCAGTCAAGCAGCACTGGATCATACATCGGATTAACATAAATGGGAAATCATTAATGTCAGATGTTTGAGTTACGTCTGATGCAGATATTAATTTACTTTGTGACCAATATAAGTATGTAAAATTAAGAATCAAGAAGGAATAATTTCAAATTCTCTTAAACATAAAATTGGTAATGTGTGACAAACATACAGTCACACACAAGACCCTAATTAGTTGTGAATTATTACAGCTATGAAGCTATATCAAGTGCATTTATACAAGCCCAGGTTTCAGTCTTGCTTAGTGAGTATTGGTGGTGTGTCACTGGCATCCTTTAAATATTAGAAATTTTTTCTGAAGCACACAGAAATAGTACAGAAGAATTCACTTACACAAGTCCTCAAATATTTTATGCCTACCTAAGTGAGATTTCTACTAGAGAACAGGCCAATAGAGTGCATTTCAGATACTTTAATCCTGGATAAATAGCACACTCCTTTGTTTAAACTCCTTATCAGTGCTTGTATCTAAGTCTGTTTGCAATAGCATGCTATCATAAGTGATTCATTGTGAGCTGCTTTGCTCTGTTTCAACTTTCTTGCTCAGTTACAGCTAAATGAGTTTATCTTACATTTTTATGATGTAAGGAATTGCGCAATGCTTGTCTATAAAGCAAGTTAAGAAATAAAATTTAATATTCTTTGCTTGATGCACACCTCTGAAACTGCAATAATAAGAAGAAAGCACAGTGATTTGTTTCTCCCACAGTCTGGATAAGTTAAGAGGCTTCCACTGTAGCTTAAAGTAAAAAACGAATATTCATCCTTTCATTCAATCTTGATGGTAATATTATCCAGAGTATTTCTGCTTTCATATAAAATACCACAACATTTAGACACAACACAGCTCTATCACCACAAGAAATGTGACTTGATCTAGTGTCTCTGCCCATGGCAAGGGGCTTGGAACTACATGATCTTTAAGGTCCCTTCCAACCCAAACCACTCTATGATTCTCTGACTAATTTAATAGTATAAATAGAAGTAAAAACTGTTAAATGCTATGGCATGCACAAGGTGTCCATACCAGAAAGTTTAATGCAGGAATAAACCACATCTCTAGCTTTAGCATCTCAGTTGCAAACAGACCTTAATCTATTGCTCTAATCCCTCCAAACCCTGGGTTCCCTTCCTCCTGCTATTTTGTGCAGCAGATATCACACACACAAGACACTCTCTTACTACTTTTGAAATAAATTGAAAATAACTTCCCTTAAATAAGTTGCTTTCTATCTTCCCTCCATTACTCGTTTTCAAATTGCCTTATACATTTTTTAAATGCTCAATGAGTCAAAAAAACCCTAAAGCCTTTGTAAGCAGTGCAGGAGTTAGCAAAGTCTTTAAGATTTTTGAGCATTTCATTCACGACCCGAGCCGATGCATTTCTTTCCATAGAAATCACTCCAAAACGTCATGACTAATTTTCTGTAACAGAATCTGAGTGAAAACAAAAAGTCACAATTCACCAAAATTTGCCAATTAATTCACCACTTCTGCCATCTAACATTGCACTCCTTGGAATGTCCACACTTAAATTCATGGCCTGTGTGTTTTGTAGAATATAGTAGATCAGCAGATTTATAACCCATATTCAGTCTTTCTTGGGTCAAAATTTGGACAGCAACAACTGCTATTTTGATGCCAAACCCAAAAGTTTTTTTAAAGTTTAGGCAGAGAGAAGGAAAAGTTGAATTTTTTATAATTTTAACTAGAAATATAAAATTAGTGCTACTATTGTAGGAATGGAACATGATTTGAGACCTAGAATACACATTTAAGTCATAATGTTATATGTCACTTCCCACATTTCCTTTCTTGCTTTCATAGGAATGGATATAGTTTAATAAGCATGCAAAACTGAAAAAAAAAAGTTTGTCCTATTAGTTCTATCTGTCAGACTATTTAACACTCATCATATTTTCTTTATCACTAAGTGAGACTTCATTTGAAACAGTGGGATTAGAAGAATGGCTAGCAGATGGGAAATAGAGACACCCCTGGGGATCGTAATGCAATCCATGTCACATTCTCTTATTACATTCTCATCCCACTGGAAAATAATATCTTACATATTGTATCAAATTATTTAATATAATAATCTAATGTCACTTTCTTTGGAGCTATGCCTCTCATTACTGCAGCAAATGGACCTTTGCCAAAGTATCTGGGTAAGCCCTAAAAATTTTTTTCTAATTTTTAATCAAATTCAAATGTCTAATGAGTGCAAGATGGCCTGTCAACTTCAATTATCTGTTTGTCTTTCTGTTTACCATATCTATCTGTCTACAGTTTTTATTTTTCTCTGTGAAGTTTAGTTATTGAATCCCATGTTTCCTTCTGGAAGGAATCTCTAACAGATGATTCTTCCTGTTGATATGTTGATGATTTGCTAATTTATGGCTTGTAAATTTAAGAAATCTCAAGAAATCTCTGGGAAGCAAAGTAGATCACAAGAGAAGAGAAACAAGAGGTTTTACTGGGTTATACAGTAAAGAATTGTGATTTCATTAAAATACAATTTTAATCTTATATATTAACTACAGTAATGCCTCTGGATCTTTTTTTTTTAAACTTTGAAATATTTAACAAAGTTTAGCATAATTATTTCCTATTGGGACAAGATAAGCAGTTTATATATACACATACATGTATATAAAATAATAATAATCCCTCTCCTTCCCAATATCTATTCATGTGAAGCCACGTTCTGCTTGCTGCCCTCATAAAGAGTTTCCATTGGATTTGATAATGGTTTCAAAAAAGGCAAAAAGAATTTAGCTCATGAAATTAAAAATTAATTCAATGTAGAGGAAAGACTAAAAAAAAATAATAAAAAAAAATCATTAAGTTATGCAGTCTGTCTTTCAGTCCATAAGTTTACAAATGTCCTTTCTGTATGCTTTCTAGAGCTTTGTGCAAGCTGATTTACAGTATCCTAATGTCTTCAACTGGAAAATATTTCACAGAATTAAAATACACTCTGATCATATGAACACATGCATACAGAAATGAAATAACTGAATAAAACCAATCTTGATTCTCAAGTAAATGAGTAAATGTAGAATAAAAGATTAATTATAAATTAGTAGAGGTAAAACAAATGCGGATCTTTAGCCAAATCTCAGACCAGACCTGAGTAATATGAATGTTATAAATAAACAGACCTTGCTTTTTTTTTTGGCGGTGGGAGGGCTTAAAAGAAACAACACAGATGATCTTTTAAGTCCTATTTTGGCTAGGACTGAATGTGTAAGTTCCAAATATCACAAAAAGAGTGTAACAGCAGAACTCTACTTATCTAAACCAAATAATTTCTTGAAGAAAACCTTTGTTTCATAAGATTTAAAGTGTACGCTTTATAGTTCAGAGGTTAGTTGCAGCGCTTCAGAAAGTCATCCAAAGACAACGTGATCACTGCCTGTTCCAGACTTCCAGAGGCAGGCATGCATGAACTTACCTGTAGGTTTATTGGTACATTCTAAAACAATAAATCAGTCTTATCAGCTATGGCGATAGAGTGGCAGATACCTTTTAATCCTTCTACGGTACCTCACTTTAAAAAATACCACTTTAAAATGATCCCTTGAATACTAATTCCTGAGTTCTACAGATAAGTTACAGGAACAGCCTAAACACAGCAAGTCAAATCAAAAGCCTTAAAAAGAAAGGACCTAAATGTAGATAGGGTGTAGGGAACCATCCGCTGGTCTCAAAATTATTAAGAAAAATGGCTAAGAGGAAATATCTTTAATACTCAAGCTATATATCACTTCAGTTTGTAACTGATGAAAAAAAATGTCAAACAAACAAAAAAAGAATGAAACTTCCCCTGCTTATGTATATAAAATTAGATGCTATTTTCTAAGCTAAAACCTAATCTATAGACTTTTTATAATACTGTAATAAAAGGTCAGATTTTTTTACTTCTCCACCCAATCACGTTACATCTAGCTTTTATGTCCAGTATTTTTATCCAGTATTTTGTCATTACAAACTACGTTATCTGTTCATAATGATACTAGTTCGTCACTAATTTAACTTTATAAAATTATGTGCAAATAACTTCTTGCAAGTGTATGTTTTCATTAGTTATTTCCTAGTGATCTAGTAAGTTTCACAATGTTTAGTGAGATACGTCCTATACAATATTGCTGATATTTTCTAGTGTGACAATATAATTCTTGGCAATGAAACAATTAATGAGTCAATCTTCATTATAAATTTGTCTACTTTGCATTTTAAAAGCATTTTTCATCTTCAGAAAGCATAAACTTGATTCTGTTAAATCTCACAAAAACTCTCTCAGGTAATTACTAGTTTATTAATAATAAAAATACGCCAACTGTTCTACAGAGAAAGTAAGTCACACTGTTACCTCCTTCTACAGGTCTCAGCAGAGCGTTGGCTAATACGTAAAGAATGTTAGGTGCAATACCTGCTTTGCAAAAATTATTTCCCAAAACATAAAACCGTGTACTACAGAATTCATCCAGGGAAACACACAGGAAGGAGAAACAGTAGTAACTGAATTGTGCATGTGAAAGAACAGAAAAACTGTGTAGGACTCTATATCGAAAATACTGGAAACCATATCACTGTTATCCTAAGATAACTCTTAGCAGTATTAGCAAATAATATTTTTTACAGTTCTGATTGCTTCTCATGCTTGAATTTTATTTCCCAGTTACATCTTACGTGTGTGTATACATATATTTAATACCAACTATCTTCTGCCTTTGTAACTACAGTCTGGTTTTCTCTGTGACATTTGTATTTAGTGGTGATTATAACAAAAAACAATTATTTGTTTATTCTAACTAAACTAAGGAAGCCAGTTTTTTCTTGTCTACTGACCATCTGATTCTGGTGTATTGGGACACAGTATAAAAATTAGTTTTCTGATGAACTGGTCTGTAAACAGTAGCAGAACAGTTGTTTAGCATTAATCTCGTCATCTAATAGAGCAGATCTCATTGCTTTCACATCTGAAATTCAAGACAAGGATTGTTACCTTTTTTGGTAACTTACTTTTTTTTTTTTTTTGCACTAGGTTGTAATTATGTCAAAGTCATTACCCTTCTTGTCTTTAAATGCGTATGTTTGGTTTCAGTCACATTTTGTATAGATATGTTGGTATGCATTTTGGTAGATATGCAACAGTGAGAACTCTTATTTATTTAACAGGTGAAATTCCAGTCAAAGACTATAATAACATTCCTGCTTTTTATTCTATGAGACTATAGACTTCTTATTACAGGAGTATATTACAAAGCAGAGATTATAATTTAAATTTAAATTTAACAATCCCAATGGACTTTTGTAACAAAACTACCTAGTATCTAGTAAATTTAACCAGTGATAATTGCATACTGCCTACAAACTACTTCTGTTTCTGAACTCTGTATGCGTGTGTCTCATCTAAGAGGGAAGTAAGCTTATTTATTGTGCAAAATGATTCCTATGTAGTTTATGAGTCCTTTGGGGACTTTATTGGCTGAAAAGGAAAATGAAATGTGAGATCAAACTCACTGGTGTGTTGGTTGTTTTTCTTCTTTAGTAAGTGGAGTTTTTAAGCGTACATTCTGGCTGCTTCAATAGTTACAATTCTATAGCAAGGCTCTCCTCAGGCTAAAGCCACGTAGTGCAGTCCTCAAAATATACATAATCTTATGTTACTTTTAACTTCCCAACTAAACGTCTAATAGTCATATAGAAGCATGCTATTCCACAGACATAGTTCGTAAAGCAACATGTATAAACATATACATAAATGCTACAAAGCAGATTCTGTGTATTTATCTATTTAGGTGAAAGTTTAAAAGTATACACATTTGTTATTTTAAGAGTTGAAACTACATCTTGCAACAAAATTTAGCTGCTCTCATTTTGTATGTACATGCATTTAATTTTATCTGGAAACTTTCTGACGTTAGGAATAGAACAACTGTAGTTTCTCATTATGTTTGCTGCCAGAATCTATGTTTGGTTGCTCAACCAAAGTTCTTATATTGCTAATTACTACCACATGCCCATATCTCAAGCAAAGGAAAACTTATTGGTTCTGACAACCCATTCTCTCAACACTGAATTCCAAATGAAAACTTAAATTTTGGCCAAACATAACATTTCATCAATCTTGTTCTACTGACTGCAAAAGCAACATCAAACAACGGGTGCTAATGGCTTTTTACTGTGCAGTTCCCAAGCTTAGATTCTCTGATGAAAGACCCACATGAGCAAAGGACATCTTTAAACTACTTAGTAATTAATAATTGAACCAGAAAACAATGCATAAAGTAAATCGAACAGTTTTTATGCTGATGATAGAGTTGAGTTTGAAACGACAAGTTATACGGGCAGTAGAGAACAGCAGAGAAAGCACTGACAACATAGTGAGCTAAAACCAAACAGATAGTGCATATAAGCAAAGACAAAAAGAAAAGGTGAAAAAAATAAAATTAAGCACGCCCCAAAGCTAGCAGAAGCCTGTAATCTGGAGTTGAGTTTTTCAGGATGCGGAGTTCTGTCTGAAGATCAGGTCCAAGTTTAGAGACATCTGAGCAATGCTGGGTACTAGTGACAATGTAGAAGGGGAGAGACTAAAACTCTGTATGTAAAATAGTTTTTAACCATATTTCCCTCTGCTATAACTCCTTTGGAGCCTCAAAAACAGAGGTGTAATTTCTGTGTTTGAAAAGCTTCTCTCTTTGAGAAACTAAGTATAAATACAAGTATGAAACTGAGTAGGACTCTGTCACAAATAAACATTTTGGAAAAGCAATCACACTAGCCCATCTCAGAAATAAATTAAGGCATTTTGTTAATATGGATAAGTGATTTACAATGCAAGTTTCCAACCTTAGTGTTTATACTAAAAAATAACTTTAGACATTTGACGGTATCTCAAAAAAATGAAAGTATTGAAGTTGTCAATTGTGTCATCTAATTGCTTGAGCATTATTGAACATACAATAGTATAAGCTATAACTAAAGAAAAAACTTGGATTTATCTACCCAGTGATGTAAAAAGTACTCTAGAATAAGCTCTGTTGGACATTTACAGTCTTTCTGCTCCACAGAGAGGAGAAACAACTTGATAAAACTATAATCCACATTTATAAAATGATGCATGGGTGATGACTTGAAGGAATAAAGTAAAAAAACCCACATCTTCTTAAAGTAAGGAGAGGAACACTTAATTAGATGTGTTGCTTGTACTTGCGGTACCTTCTCTATGTTATATGGAAAGGATTCTACATGACTAGTCTTTTAGGGCAAACGTATCTCTACCAGTGAATGTCACAATGATTTGTGATGAAACAAAAGATGACAACAGTAATGGTGATATAGAGGAGAAACTACTATATCACCAAGTACGTCTAGTTCATTAAAGGCTATATCCCAGCAGGTCTAGATGCTGGGAATGCCAGAAAGATCTGGTTTTAACTTGGTCAAGAAAACAAGGAGGCTTTCACTAGAAATGTAATGAGCTAATGTGGTCCAATAAAATTTAACTTTTGCTAACAGGTAAAAATAATATTTTTTATACAGGTTTGGGTTTTTTTTCCCAAACTATATTGATACTAAGGCTGCTACTTGCTTTTCTTAGGATAGGTTTTAGACCACATGTGGAAGAGAATCACTTTAAAATTCCTGGTCATAGATCCTAAAATCACAAGTGTTTGCAATATTCATATGAAATCAATAGGAGCTGTATGAGATATGAATCTGCTGTTTGGACAATGAGAACCAGCACTATCAGACTTCTGACGTAGTCAGCCTAATGGAATAACTGAATTGACATAAATCTCATATTTTGCACTCCAGTAAACCCAAGTTTTCTAAAGAACTCAGTTGTTTGACAATCACGTGAATTATCATTGTCACTTAGTTAAGAGATGACCACACGGTAATTTGATGCCCAAAACTGTGAAGTGACAAGTGAACCTTGTTCCAGAAGCTAACTGTATGTAGAACTGCAGCAATTTTTACAAGGTATGTCAGTGTAGTCCTAGGGGTATCCAGGTTCTCTTGAAGTAGGGACTAAATGTTGTGACTTGTACCATAGCATAGCCCAGGTCTCTAATTATAGTGTGACAACTCTCCAGTGGTAACATCTGATGTCAAGGAATACAGCCTTATAAGCTGTGAGTCAGCTATTACCACCTTCAGGGGCTCTTTAAAGTCACACAACCACACCTGGTCTTTTTTGACTTACTTTCTGCCTCTGGTTGAGTTAAAAGTCCCGCCGTATTTCTTCCGATTAAGGATGAGAGCAGCAATTTCTGGCACGTAGCGAGCAAACATTGCCTACATGCATGAAACAAAAACACAAAAAAAAGAAAATGGCATGCAGAGAGTGTTCTACTGCAGCAGAGGCAGCAGAGCCTCTTGGGATACTTACTTTCTTCCACTAACCGCACTATAGGAACCACCATATTTCTTGCGGTTTCCTATTAACTCTATGATTTCAGGGACGTAGCTGGCAAACATGGCCTAAGAAGAAGATAGGAGACAGAAGAAAAGACTAAAAAGAGAGGCCAAAGAAAGGGGGATGATGAATATTTTCAGAAGATATATATCTTTAAGATCTGAAAATGCAAAAGAATTAGATCTATGAGGTTGTTTAAAAAGAAAATTTTAAAAATGTAAAAGTTCTTATCAAACAAAACAAGAGGGCTAAATGTAAAAGTTGGTCTTGGAGAAGATGCATACCTTATAAATTAAGAAAATGGTCAAAAGAAGAAAAATAGGCACACAAAACAAAACAAGAACAAAATTAATTCAAACTGGTATCTAATCATAAAATACAGTTATATCTAATTCTTCCTGAAGTGGGGAGGGGAAAAAACCTATGCAAGGTCCACTGCAAAAACCAAAACCAAGTATTATCATTACCGTTACATTTCTATTTTAAAAGACAGACTTTTTTCCCCCATGATTAGGATTCAAAAGAAGACAAAAACAAGATGGAATCAGGGGTTATTCCCCCTGTCAAGAACAAAAAGATCACCCTCCCCACCCCCAAAAAAAAGTTTTCCAAAAGTTCATGTTTTTAAAAGGATTGGAATGACATGTGATAGATAAAAGGTTTTGAGGAGAAAATAAAAACTATTCTGCCATGTTTTGTCCAACAAACATCTTCCTTGTGGCTGGATACTTCAAAGAGCTACTGCCAGTTGACATGGTCTTTGTCTTTGTATGTCAATAAACGTAGATGGGAATGCATATATTTATGTTCATATATACTCATATATATGTATCTGTGTATCTCATATATGCCATTCATAACATTAGTTATATACATATCATCTCTAAGATGAATGTATACGTGAAATCGATATATGAGAGTAAAGTAACAATATACACACATATGTATGTGCACAATATAGACTGTGAGTCATCCATAAAGCACTTACCTTGCACCGTGTAAATATTAAAATAAACCTTGCTGTTTTAGAGAATAACATTGCATCAGGTCCTATAATATCACTAACACTGATAAATAACAGAAAAGTTGACATAAGAATTAGTAACTTTGGTGCTATGCACATTCAGGACAAAACACGAGAATTTGCTGATACAAAGGCATACTGGTAATGGCCACGTGATAAATTGTGAGTTAAAGTTGTGCTACATGACATGAAAGGATGTTTGAAATTAAAGAGAATGTGGTTTGCCATCATCTGGATCAGGCAAGCTGCTCTTTAAGGCAGTCCAAAGCCACAGTGTTTGTTGGAATTCTGGGAAGGAACACAGAAGGGTGGGTAGGACGTCTGAAACCGCAAAGTGCCTTTAAGTATCAATAGCAGCCTCAAAAAAACTCACTACAATCAGTCACTAAAACGTAAAGGACTACAAATAACATTAATAAGTTGAAATATTAAGGCACGTCATGTATTCACATGCATTACTCATTTAAACGGATTAGAAAAGTTCTGACTCTACCAAATTGGACTAATTTGACAAGCTCTGCCAAAATATTTATCAATAATAAAAAAAAAGGTGTATTAAACATATATTAAAGTTTTATAATTAATTTTAATTCACAAAACCAGATATAATATTTCTCTAATTACAGCATTGAGATATACAGGATCGACTATTAAGGTAGCTGGAATAATAATAATAATAATAACAATAATAATAATAATAAATAATAATAAAAAGAGGTTTTACCAATCCCCCAAGGATGAAGAAGACCATGAAAAGGCGACCAAGGGTTGTTTTTGCATAAACATCTCCATAGCCAACAGTGGACATTGTAACCATCAGTAAATAAACACATTCCCAATATGTTAGCGGTTGATTATTTTGGAAATTTTCCCATGGATCCCCTGAGTTCTCCACCTAAAATGTACAAGAAAACATATAGTGAATTCACAGAACTGTACCACAAATTACTCTACTGATATATGCGTATGTGCACGTGTGTGTGTGTGTATATATATATATACGTAATTTGGCATATAATATAAACTCTGGATCCTTTCCTGTGATTAATGTTGAACAAATACAGAACCTAACCCTGTCCCACTTATAGCATTACAGTTCTTTTGCCAATATACATAGCCTTGCCACTCATACTTTTAATGGAAATTATGTTTTCCATTCACCACTAAATAATATAACTTACTAATGCACCTCGGTAAATTCATTTTATACCAATTTGTTCTGAACTTTTTCAGAGTGAATTTTATTTGCAATGCAATTATACTTCTTAAAGTTTTACTTTTGAAGTCTTATGTAGCGACATGTTAGGTTTCGTGATACACCATTACTTGTCCAAAAAGTCAGCTACTGTATGTGACAAAGCTATAAATGTATCAGCGGGAAGGAGCATGTCTTCTAAAATTTGTTCCACAATAAGAAGTTTGAGGATTTCTACAGTACAATAGAGAAACTTATGCTGAAAAGCAAAAAAAAAAAAAAAAACCAAACCAAAAAACCAAAACCCACCAAAATCCAAGTCCTAGAAAATAGCATTCCCCCCCTCTCCTGGTATAATAAAAAAAAAATTAAAAAAATGTTTTTAGTTCAAAACCAGGAAAAGCTAATGTTTCTATGATAAAAATGATACATTTGCCCAAAAGAGTGTAAAAAAATATAGAATCATAGAATTAGAATTGTTGTTGAGGTTGGAAGGGACCTTTAAGATCATCGAGTCCAACCTTTAGCCTACCCTGACAAGAGCCACTTCTAAACCATGTCCCTAAGTGCCCCATCTACCCTTTTTTTAAACACCTCCAGAGATGGTGAATCCACCACCTCCCTGGGCAGCCTATTCCAATGTTTAATAACCCTTTCAGTGAAAAAATGTCTCCTAATATCTAATCTAAACCTCCCCTGACGTAACTTGAACCCGTTTCCCCTCGTCCTATCACTTGTCACCAGGGAGAAGAGGTCAGCCCCCATCTCTCTACACCCTCCTTTCAGGTAGTTGTAGAGGGTGATAAGGTCTCCCCTCAGCCTCCTCTTTTCCAGGCTAAACAACCCCAGCTCCCTCAGTCGTTCTTCATAAGGTTTGTATGCTCATCTATGAATGCAAAGTATATCATAAATGAAAACATCCAAAATTTTGGTGCATCTTGGTAAGAGTAAAAATTAAATTACTATCTGGTGTAATGAGAAGATAAATATTCTGAATTTAATCTGAATTTAATCTTACATAGCTGGATGCAGCTCAAGGTAATTCAAGTGAAATCAATTAAATTGCTCTGGACTAACATTAATATCATTAAATTATAATATTAGTCCAAAAACCATCCCTAAATAATTTATTGCTATTAGCACCTTGAAAATTTCCTAAATTGATCATAAAATGGACTTAAAGGACAAACACTAAACCATATTTAATTATAGTTACCTAACTAAACAGTAAAAGCTATTGATTTAAAATGTTTAAAATAAATAATTGACATGACCTACCAAATATATGCATATTCACATTTATGAACTCATATGTACTTCTATACTATCTTACACTTTTCAGGTGCTGTTAAGTGTGGAATTACAAAACTCCTATGTTATCAGTGTCTGAAAGCTATGCCAAGAAAATTGAAATTCAAAAATATAAGAGAAGGAAATAATCTCTAAAAATTGCTACCCGGAATGTTAGCAATCCCATTAATTCTCGTGGAAATACAGAGCTGCTCTTTTCTGGCACAACCATTGATTTCCCAGGACCTCAGTACCATTTCAGCTCTGCCAACCCCTTCCAGGAAGCACTCAGCCTAGTTATTTAGGAAACATTGCCACCTACTGGTAAACTGTAATCATTCAAGAAGTTGCACCAGTTCAAGTCTCATATTTTTTTGCTGACGTTGATGGTGTATTACTTACTACTCAGAATTAGTTTTGTGTAGAAGCCTAAAATTCAGGAAGCTGCGATGTCTTTTTTTTTTTTTTTTATTGTACTCTATAGATATGTTAAGGGACTACTCAGAGCAAGGCAATTTCAGGTAATGAAGTAGCCCAGAGAGCAGATGATCCATGAGAAAAAGTCAATGAAGTATTTTCAAATATACTTACCAAATGTATGAACCCAGCTGCTGTCAGCCACGTGCTGATAAATATAGAGCACAGATTCACTAGCTTGATGGAGTTACTGAAAATAAACAAAACCCAACAACAAATAGGAACTTAGACTGGAATTTATCACATATTTTTAATATGTACCTGTATACAACTGCATACTTTAGACTGAAAGAGCTGAGTGATTATTTCTGAAGAGATCCAGGCTCCCTAAAAAAAAATTAATCAAAAGCCTATGCAAAATATGTATTATTTTGTCTTTGCAGAGTTCACATTTGAACAATTTAGATAAGTTGAAAGAAAAATTCCAATGCATTTAAGAGCAGAAAGAAAAATGGAAACCTTAGCTACATCTGTACTCATAATCAAACTAATAGAAAGAAATAATGATTTTTCACAAATAATTTGGTTGCCTCTCAGTACACTCACCTTCTCGTTTTTCATTGCTATACACCTCAGCAATTATTTACATGTAAATATTCTACTACCCTGGAATACCATCCAGGCAGTTCAAATAAGGATGTTTTTGTTGCATGCTCACCGAACATTAACGCTTGCATAGATGACCACAGGGCAAGACTACCTCCCTACAGTTATAGCAAACAATTAATTAACTATTGCAGCCAATCTGTAAATGTTACGCTGCTTTTGTGAAAAAAATTATAATTTGCAAATTAAATAACTTAGGTACACACTTTCTGTGTAAAGTCCTAAATAATTTTCATATTATTCTGCTTGCATGAACTCTTATGGACTTTGTGGAAATTCATACAGAGCTAGCGTATTTCATACTTCACCTCCACATGTGAATCCATCAAACTCTGCAAACTCTTTTTATTCCCACTATGTTCCCTATTGTAGCCAGAGGTTATTTTGAAGCAAGGACCTCACTCAGTTCAGTGGGAAAATACCATACTTAAAAGTTTATGGAAAAATGCTCAATCTCTTCTTACAAAAATCACTATGATTTCAAAAGCTAAGAAGGATATTCAACAAATACACAAGGAACTGAACTCTATGTATTACTGCGTCTAAATAATCTCACCCATTCATGGAACTGCATTGGAAATAGCTCCCCCTTGTTTTTGAAAACATTTCTAAAAAAGAACAATGCCTTAGAAAAATCACTATTATTCCTAAAGTAATACATTCCAAAAGAATAAAAATTGGGAAAAATTCACTATCAGTGTTGGTAGTAGTAGTTTGCCATAGAATTTCTTAATATTTCTGTTTATAACTACTTTAAGGACAATAAAAATGCGTTATTTTATAAACAAAGTTGAGAAATCAACCTGGAAAATTAATCTAGCCAGCTCCATTAAAAATATTTTTAAGAGTTACAGGTAGTGAAATGGGCAACTGTGGCTATTAGCAAAGAAATACAATTGTGTAATACGACAGATGCTGTAATGGATACTGCACTCAAAAATAAGATAATACACCAGCAGTTCTGCAATTAATTAGCTTTCACCTAATCAAGACACATTCCCTATTTCTCTCTTAAGGTATGATCACTTAAGGTTTATATTTTGGTGGTGATAACATTCAGTCACAGCACAGGACCCTAAACAACAGGTTCCTAGATTAAACAAGATGATAGAAATCATACTGTTGCCAAGTTCCATTATGGAAGACTAAATATCATCCTTCACCTGAACTTAGAACAGAAGGGGGGCCTGATACAATAATGCGGCAGTTGGTCTCCACATATTACTATGATACAAGTAAATGACAGCAGTCACTAAAAAATAACTACTACATGACTTGTTTGGTACATTTTATTTTTGCAGATTTATTAAACGTTGTGCCTTATCTCTCCTCTATGAAATACTCCTGTATTTCTGCCAGAGTCTAAATATAGATGACGGATTAGTCACAAACATTTTCCTGCTCTTTAAGCTCTTTCCAACATCTGTGCAAAATCCCTTACTGTGAGCCCTGCCTAAGCCTCTGGAGTTTTGTTGAAAAATATTAGAAAACAGTGAAGTGAAGGAGAGAAATTTTCATCTGAACGCCACACAATTCATTGTATTTCATAAAACACAGGAACAAAAAATATCGAGTAAAATACATTTAATTTCAAATTAGGGAAACAAACAGATCCTTGGCAGAGTACAGTCTTTTAATACGGAGCAGTAAAATTTTGCCTTGCCTTACTGGTTCTTTTAAAATATAATTAATAATTTTTAAGATATTCTAATAATTATCTAGCACTCCCACACTACTTTGCTAGTCTTCTCACTGCCTCTATTTTTGCATCGTTAGCTTCTTCCTTTGGATTCCAGTGTTTGGAATGGCCCTTCTGCACATTGTGTAAATAATCTATGTTCCTTTAATCCTCATATCTCAGTCACTAATTCCAGGAGTAATTTTAATTTACAAGTTAGAGTAAATTGTTTTCTTTACTTTACTAAGAGGAAAAGGAGGACAGAATTTCTTCTCTAATTGCACCAAATACTAAAAACACAGCCGTGCCATTTATACCCTATCAGTTTCTCATCTTGTCAGTAGTTACTTGCTATTAATGCCAAGCACACTAAAATGCCTCTAGTCAAAAACAATCATACAAGGAAGCTCTGCTTTGCAGGCTTTCTAATAATCAACATTTGGCTTTCACAGTTATTTGGACATTCATATAAATAATCACAGAGATGATGATATCTAATCTAAGAGTAAATTTGCACCAGAGAAATGCTTTTTAAAAGAACAGGTCAGTCTTGAATAAGCCAGCTCTAAATACGCTGAATGTGATTAATGCAGTATCCCTTCATTTGTGGATCTGGAAGTTTACAAATCCACCCACTCCTGAAGGGGCTTTTAGCCTTTATCCAAAAATCCTTTGAGTTTATGGGGCTTTTCCATTGACTGTCATTTCTTTTAGTGAGGTTGTTCTGTGTGTTAAATGCAAACTCATTGGATATTCCGAGCTCCTGTACAAATGATTCTCCTTTACCATACTGGCAGCATTCTAAGCTACTGGACTACGTTTTCAGTGCAGGTTCTTTGATTTCTTCATTTAAAAAAAAAAATTGATTCCTTACAGTCACACAGTTAAAGACAGATAGCGCGAGAAATTTACAGCAAAGAGAATAGTTTTAAGGTTAAGGGTTGACAAAAACAGCTGTTTACCATGAGTGTGTACAAATCTCAAGGATCTATTTCCCCATCACTACTAATTAACATAGCAAATAAATGGAGTTACTCACATACAAAGCCTTTACACAGGCATCATCAACCAGTGGAGAGAACATAGGATTTCAGAATGAAACTGAGTTTACAGTAATTACTGGAAGCTGGGTTCAATACTTCAGCTGGGTCATTTTAGGGAATGATGAAAGGCAATGCATTTTCAACTGTGAGGCATGGGAAGGTTCCTTTTTTTTTTTCCCCCCCTTCAAAGTGATCTTTTGTTTAAAGTTGTGCTTCTTCTGCACAACTTTCATGTATTAATAGCCTGAAGAATCAGTGCAAGCCAGAAGGTTACTTGGAATATTTTAAATATTCTTTGAAAGAAATGCTAATTACAATGAACATAATATAAAGATAGCTGAGTGTTAAATTAATTTTTAATATGTTTTTGATGTGAAAAGGGATGCTCAGTTAAAAAAAAACTAAAGTAGAGCCACAATGATTATTTCTTAAAATACATTTTATCTGTATTCTGTTCAGTGAATTGTGATTTCTGTTTTTCCAATGCAGCATAATATGGACTGATTTTGTGGAAAGAAGCAATATTTAATCAGTGCAGATCTCTGTAATTCACTCTGCTTTTAATTTATGAGCACTCAGTCTTGCTCAGATATTTCAAATGTAACAACACATCAAGTAAAATCTTCTGCTGATTATGTCAAAAGAGGCTGACACTGATAAATCATTCATCATCAGAAAAAGGTTTAAAAAACAGATAACAAGTGGGGCTTTTTTTCCAGAAAATAAAAAAATATATTACTAGGACCACAAACCTAAGACATTTATGTTCTATCACTAATGCAACTAACTTAGTATGTAAGCAAAGGTCTTACCTTGTTTTAAGGATATTCAGAAACTGCAAAATTTCTGAAAACTGTATCAGTCTAAGAGCTCTTAAAAATCTTAAACCTGCAGTAAAGAAAAAAAAAAAGCTCTAGTAAAGAATAATTCAAATTATAACAACATTTCACTTACAATGACAGTGATCAATGAAATCAGCATAGGTAGCGTACAAAATGTCAAATACCTTTGAAATGTTCTTCCATATTTAATGGTTCCAAGATCCTTACCACGTTTTTTTCAAATTTTTTTGAACTTATTTCCTTAATAGTTGAAGTATCCTCCCAGGAAACCTTAGTTTATGTAGGGAGCCATGGGAGGAGACACACAGGCTGAAAGCTCAGTGGGAGAAAAACCTCCCTGAGGTTCTCTTGGTCGCTCTAGTGCACATGTCCTTCTCTTACAGGCTGTCAAAGACACACACAGATCTAAAACTCCTCAGTCCCCCAAGCTCCCACATTGCTTAGTGAAAAATAAAAGATTATGGGCAAGAGATCTGATAACCTTGATAAAGTAGATTGTGTATATGCCTGATTAAATTGATAAACCTTAATGACGTAAAATCTTTTATGGTAATAATGCTCCTTATCTCCACCCTAATTTCCAAAAACTCAAGCAGGACAACAGAGGAACAACACATTCTCTCTTAAAAATGACAAATCTACTGCTATTCTTTCCACCAGACTATAGGAATAGATTACCCTTTGACTATTAAAGAAGTAACTATTTCTGTAAAGAAATAGCATTTTTGTGTTGAAATCATGTTGCATGAAAAGCAATTCCCAGGCAACTGCAAAGCCAGCGAGACATACACACAGAGTGTGTGCAAGAGAAAATACTATAGAAGATTAAGGGCTTAAATTATTAAAGGAGACTGATGCTGATAGTAAATAATTTGGCTGCAGATCTTTGGCATATGAATAAAAGTACTTTGTGTATTATACACATGCACAGCTTATAAAATTAAAATAAGGCTTTGAGGATAATTTTTATTAGACAGTACAGCCAAGAGTTACATAAAAGTTGTGTAACATGGTATTGTGACTGTTACAATTAGGTCCAGGGCACCTTCTTTTCATACTTTCTCGTTATTGATATTTATTGTAGCCACTTCCAGTGCTATAAACCACTTTTTATTTCTAGAAACTTAAGGAAAGACTGGTCCTGGTAAACATATAAAGATTGTCACAACGCTCATCATCTCAGTGGAGTTGAGAGTTTCCCCTCAAGAGCAAAGATGCGTATGGTGAGATGTGTCTAAATCAAGGCTCTACTCACAGTATTCTTGGGAAGTTGTTAAATAAAATTTTTACTCTTGTTAAGTCTCATAAATAGCCCTATTAAGTAGCCTTATTTAGGCTCATAAGTAGCCTTAAAGTAGAAAATCACTCCTGTCTGTGTATTACATGGATGCAAAGTTTCTTTTTAATTACTGACGGTGGGGAATTCTGAAGATTAATTACAACTTGAAAGCTAGATTTGATGATCTAGATGAAAAGCAATAAAATGATGCTTAATAATTCTAAACTTCATATCCATTTGCAATTACAGGATGATGATTTTGGATCATAGTGTTGAAACTGAGAGACATGTCCTTCTGCTCCACTTGCAGTAACTCCAACAGTTGCTACTTCTATCCAAAGAGACGTGGCTGGCATGGAGAGGACCTTCACTAGCAGCCCTAAACTTCCTCACCTCTTTTCCATCCAGCAATCTCCCTCACTCAACTCCCTAGGCACTTTTTGAAAAATGGCTAGTGGGAGAAAAATCCTTCCTTTCAAATGCTTTGCATTGCATCTGAAGCAAACAAGATGGCCAATTTACCCATTGCAATGTTTCAAAAAGAAGCCGGAGAAACGTCAATGTTAGCAATAAAACCTCTATCTCCAGACTCTTACAATGCTTCAAGATATATTTTAGTTGCTGAGACATCAAATGATAGAACACAAAGATTATGGCTTTGATGTAGTTTTTGCAGAAGAAGAAAATCATTACGGATTATGTTCTGCATTTGCTACAGCCTACACTATTTTAAAGAATTCCTTTCAGAGAATAGAATTTAAAAAAAAAAAAAAAAAAGAAAAGAAATGGAGAGTTTGCTTGGACAGTTTACCTGAACTACAAATTAAAAGGTTCCAAGGACCTTGTAACCTCTGTATCTTGTGAAGGCCTTTACTTGTGGGGCTGTATTTTATAGCTAAAGGAATTATTACACAGAAAGGATCAAATTTTGATCTTCAGAAACCTCAGTGTATTACCAGCTTTGTGTGGTTCAAATATGAAGGACAAAAATGAAATGTAAATAATAGCTTTCCTTATCATTATGGCAAATGAATTCTTTTCAGTATTCTACTCTTTTCAAGACCCAAACAGTTCTGTTATTAGGTTCCTATACACATCATTTTATTTGATTTTCTGTACTTCCCGTCTTGCAAATAAATCTGAGTTTCATCATCCTAGCAAAAAAGCAAAAAAGGAAAACCCTTCATGACAATACACCTTTGAAGCCTATAAAAATTATGTATTTCAAATGTTTTCAATGCCCATTAAAATTATATTCTCAGTTTTGCTTCAAAGGACCTCTAAAGGTCTTTTTTTATAAAAACCTATTTGGAATATAATATTCTTTCCAGCTATATGAAGAGCCATCACCTCATATAAATTTCATCAGCAGAATGAATATTGCAGGAAAATGTTTTTGTTTGCCCTGACAGTCACTGTTCCTGAACAGGCGCTGAACAAGGAGTCCAGTCTGCCTCAGTGGGACAGAATGTTAGGGTACTGGATTTAGTAATGAATCTACTGGTTCACTTCTGAGCTTTATAGTCCCCTTCAGTAGAAAATTTAGCCAACTGAGGGCTTTAAAATCCATTTGACATTGGCTGATATCAGAGTCAAGGAGAACCTGGCTCGGGAGGAAACAAGCAGAGACTGGGAGTAGCGTTCTTAGCATAAACCACGGTGCAGACAGTTTGCAAATAGGGCTGAAAGGCTTATAGTTGAGCAGGGAGGAAGCCTATTTAAAGTAGGAAAATAAGGAATATTTGTAAGAGATGGCTATTCCAGAAAAGTGTAAAAGAGAACTCTGAAAAGTGATCTGAAGAAAACACATAAAAGGACCGGACAATGGTAGGGCTGCAGCTGGTAGGGTTGATTAACCTTGTTTCCAGGTACTCACAGTATCTTGCTCTCAGGGTCTTAGCGTACAAGTATGCTAAGTATGAGGTTAGTTCAGTGTTTGCAGGTGAAACCCACTATGCCTGTGGTGTTTACTCCACGTAACATTGTTATCACAAAAAGTTGGCCAGCCAAAATGACTCTACACAGTAGGGACAAATTACACTGTACAATGCACCGGTGTGCACACCTCCCCAGTAGGTTACACCATGTGAAGACTTTGCGTGATCTATTAAAAACATCCACTAATACCAGCTGAAGTGAAGCAAGGGAGAAAGGGGGACCTCCCATTCTTGAGCAGTTATATCTACAGCTTGACTGTGAAAGAGATAAGAGGTGCTGTTTTTTAATTAATGTGTTTGGCACTCTAAAACATTTAATAGCATCGACTGCTTGACCTTGTAGTAAATTATGTGCATTTTGAAAGACTGCAGCTAATTCAGAAGTTTCAGCCTTATTCTTCAAACAGACTACAAAAAGCTGCTGCTAAGAATAAACTGTAAGCATAAAACTCAGATGAAATGAGCTTGCCCCCAAATGTATGATTACTTATATCACCTTGAACTTAGCAAGGGGACAATGAATCAACTGAATAATTCTCAGAGGGAAAGTCCACACAGCATTCTGGTGCTGGTATTAATGACATGCGAAAGTGTGATTGCAATCACATGTGCATCTTTAAACTGATGATACAGTAATCCTCACAGCAATAACCATGTTGCAACGAGACTGTTGTCAAACTAAAAATGGCCTAAATTATTCAGTAGGTAGCTTACTATGCATCCACACAAGATTAAAATTAAAACAAGTTAAATAGAAAAGATTTTGATGGGTCTAGCTCAAGAACTATTATTGACAAAGTGACTGTAAAAAACAGCCTGTCTGAAAACTAATCACATATAATCAGTAACACAATGTCCCATGCTATGCTCTCTCACCTTCTTCAAATCAAACTTGACTCACAACTAAGATGTTATCTCGTTCAGGCCCACCAACTTGCCAAATATATAAATTTTTCATGTTTGTTTATGCATCAAGAAAAGTAAGCAAAATTCTATAATAGGAGCACTAACAAAAATTCCCATTTCCCCAAAGCTGTCTCAGCTACTTAGACAAACGTGTACATCTCTCTTTCCTTAGCAATCTTTGGGAACGTACTTCGTACATGTGGGGAAGAATAATTTCTTTTAATATGAAAAAACTACAAAACTGTTTTACATTTAAATGATATAATCAATAGTTTGATAGGGTAAGTTTCTTGTGTATTACGGTAAAGTCTACTCTAATTTTGCACATTTAACAGGATCTCGACTGCTAAAGTTAATTAAGCAAACTGCTGAATGGAATGCTTAGGAAGTACTTGCTGTGTTGTCTCAATCATGTCACTCACGTTTTTCTTGGGAAGAGGAAATATATTGGAATTTTCTTATGGGATCTGACTGGAATAGGATATAATCTTCTATATTAAAAGTTATAAAAAAAGTAAGTATCAGAAGATTTAATTTACCTAGAAAATCTGTCTGACCACAGAAAAATATACATATAAAATGAAAGGCCTCTTCAGTTTGTCATTTGCTGCTAAATGGATGACTGAAGTGTGCTTCTGAGCTGGAGTTTCTCTGAGCTGCAATGCCCAGGATAAAGCTAAGAGGTTCATAGATTTCCCGACCAGAAAAAAATTTTATGATTATCAGACCAGATTCCTTTAGTAATATGAGACAAAGAATTTCAGTCAATAGTTTCTGCCTCTAGTACAATAATTTGAATGGTAGGTATGATGATCCAAATAAACCTCCAAGTAAACCACAGGATTATTTTCTTACTGTGAAAATATTTGTTTAGCCACATGCTGCCTATACAGCTGACGGACCATTTCCAAAGTACAGTGAAAAGGTAAAATACATGTGTATTATGTTCTATTATTTCTACTGCGTAATTTCCTGGATAACATGTGTGGTGTAATTTTATTTCAGATTCTGAGTGTTCAAACTGGAATCTGAGGGGGAAAAAAAAAAAAAGACAACAACAAAAAAACCCAACAACCCCTCCTGGATCTCAGAGATCAAATGCCTACCTCCTGAAATTATATACACTGAATTTAGATATGAAAAATTGACACATCCACATCTTTCAGGCCAATTTTGAAGGATCACCAAGACAGGCCAAATACAAATTGAAATCAGTCTTAAATATTACAGCAATCAATGATCTGTGCACCAGGAATCAATATGCTATGTTGAAATACTGGGCTAGATCTAGAGTACAACAGGAGTATTTGTATTCATTTCACTACATACTCTTTCAGTTCTGTGAGGTGCAAATACTCTCCGGCTATCGCTTTCTGAGTCTTTACTAAGGACACAGTAAAATGGATGCTTTAGACCAGAATAGTGATATAAACATGACCAATAAACTATGTGCCAGTAGCAATGTAATTACAGTAGAAAATTATTTTCTCTATAAAGTTTACAGCAAAACAAACTACATTATTTCCAGCTTTATTTGACTTTACAGTCTTAAAGGTGCTGAAATATGTTATTTTCCTGTCAGACAGTTTTACAGTCTGTTGGCTGAACTGATGCTTTCCACTGGATTAATATACAGCAGCAATCAGGATTACCCATAGGTTACAAACCGCAAAAAAAGGAAATTTACAATATTAAATCTGTAAAGGGGAACAGGAGGAAATCACAACACCTAAACCTATTTGTCTTTAATGAGATTCTGAAAAATAAAAACAGGAATTGGGAAACTTGTTCATTCAACATGAGAGGTCAATCTACCAGACCACCATCAAGCATCACATTATTTCTCATCAATAAGACACATAATTCCCTTTCTTATTGACATATGTTGCTTTTTCAGTCAATAGCACACCCAAAATCTTGGTATAAGGATTCAATCCACAGAGATTCCTTATACCATTTCTACACCTGACAAACCATCCACCCATTCATCACAATATCTTCATCAAACCTATGAATAGCTACTTCTACCCTATATTTAATTAAAGCCATATGGTTTACTGAATACTGAAAAAAAACAGGATCCATATTTAGGAAATCAGAACCTTTTCTGAGATGCATATAATGGATAGGTAATTCTTAGGATGCAAAATAATCCTATCCTGAATGGCTTCACAAAACACAACAGAGCAACCTGAGATTCCACTCCCTGTAGATAGGTTTGAAAATGAAAGTGCAAAGAACAAGACAAGAAGAAATAGCATAGGAGGAAAAGAACCTGTCATTTGTTGGAAGCAATACAGCCAAAATATTTTAATATGCTTCCCTGCATCTGTTATGCAAGTGTACAAGCAGGGAAGACAGCCCACAGCGTGAAAATATCAATACCCTATGAACCAGGACAGCAAAACTGCATCAAGTTCAGAATCTACATAGCTTGTATACTTATTGCTTTCAAACAATGCTGTATCAAAGACATGTTAATAAATCTCTCTGCTGCACATTTCTTTAACTTTTACACCTGTTCAAATAATGACAGCAGTTTTAAAAATAATTTCTTAATAACTTCACCAGTGCAGGTTATTACTTTTCATCCTCCAATAAAGAGTGGATTAATTGATTCTAGGAGACCGCTGAACCCCTTGGATGAGGTATTGGAGATATGGGCACTTTACGGCATGTGACTTTGGGAAGGAATTTTTCCTATAAAGCAACGGAAATCCTGTAGCATTATTTTGAAATTGAAAAATTAAATATAGTATCTTTTCAGAAAATAATAACACTTGCATCACAGACAGAATCACAAACTACAGTTCTGAACAAAAAGTTTAGAGTTGGACCTTACCCCAGTATGAGCCGACCCTATAACAAGACACCAAGGAGTTTCGAAAAGTATGTTGTTCTTCCTTTTCAGGGATACTATGTCCAGCTTTGACACGATATCCGTTTTGGAACAATTCTCCAAGAGATTTTTTACGCCTTCTAGTACTTTTATAAGTTTCTGTACGCGTGCCCCCAGAAGGGTTGTGGTAGACTAAAATCTTGCTGGGAATCATGACTACGTATCTTCAGCTTCAGGAGCACTGCTCATAAGTATTGTGGTCCAATCTTCAGTCACAGCATCCACTAACAGCGAAGATAGTCAGATATTTACCCTTCTTTTTTCTAATTCAGTATCATCACGTAGAGACAGATCAGGGTTCTTTCTTTAACAGAACTTCTCTTTGGAAGCAGATTTACTTAACCAGACACAGGATAATGCAACATTCACCTTCACATGTTGTTACCAAAAGATAATTCAGTATAATCTAGTTCATTTTTGTTAGCATGAAACAAACAGAATTAATTCAAACACAAAACTCAGCCTCACAAAACAGACTAAGAGTATCACAAACTGGATGGACAAAACAAATCACAGAAGCAGGCAGGCAGTGCAGATGCTCCTCTGATCCATGATGTATTAGAGCTTAAAAGCCATCTTCCATCCGGATATTACCACATAAGCTCCTTTCAGATACACCAAAGAACCACACCCATCGATCCAAAACCCACAAACGTGATGCTGTTCACTTGAATGAACAGGTACTCTAGTAAAGAATATAGTTGTAGTTCATGTACAGGAAGGGAATTGTTTACTGTGTATTATTTCCTTTGGCAACTTAAAATAGCTGTCTTCTGATTAAATCTAGTATGCAGAAGGCAGAGGTCACATAATCAGCCAACTCTTAAAGGATTTATCCCAGATGAAATAAAAAAAACCAAACACACACAACAACCCTGCATCTAATCCCAGTTAATGACTGCTATATTACTGAAGGAAAAAAAAATCCAACAATTTAGACATCAAGCAAGAGCACAACAAATAGAGTGTGTTAGTTCTTTCATGCAGACTTGCTCTGTGAATATTCACAAAACTGGATTTTTGTTCAGTCAGCTACCATCTCATTCAATTAGAAAAAACTCTTTAAAATAAAATGTAAATGTAAGATACTACCTTCCATGATATATGAGATGCTTTCTTAGTCAAGTTTCCTGCTTTGAGGAAAACATACAAACTTCATCTTGAAAAGCTATCTTTATTTCGAGGAATATGCTTGTTTTTCCTATTTTTTGTCCCCGGAGGAGCCACAAAGATATATATGCCAAAAATATATCAACGCCATCTGGAGTACAATGCAAAGCACACACAAAAATAGAATATACCATGTGCTTATAGGAAATGTACAGGATCTCAAAGCACTTTGGAAATGTTGTGACAATGCCAAATATGGAAACGGGGAGAACTGTACATGCAAATTTCAAATTCCAAGCAATATGCAGTGAGTGAATCAGAGGTAAACAACTTATATGACTCCTTTTCATTGCAACCTTTACACTATGTTCTTACAAACAACCTGGTCATGTTCCCACCGGTCACAATAGTTGCACTGAGTCTAGTGGGAAGAGGTTTTGAATCTATACATATGTATGCAGACATAAATATAATATATCTGTGAGCATTTGAATCATTACTCTCAAATCAGAACAATTTGAACAAGGTAGTACTTATCTGTGTTACTAATAAAATCTTGTACAGCTCAAATGAAAGTAATGTCCTATTTACTTTTTATCATGTAAGGCATACTATTTTTTTTCTTTTTTTGTATTTTGTCTTGAATAATATTATAATCTTGTTATTATCCAATTTCAATTTCAAACCTATCGTTAGTGTACTTTGTACTTAGCACAGCAAGTGTTTGGGTGTAGAATCCATTTACCTTGTGAGCCTGGAACATCTCTGAAGGAGAACAGAACCCTAGTAATAAATAGCAAGAGCCAAGCTGTTTAGTTTACATAACTTACATTTAACTCTCTCAACTACCTGGCATAGCCAGATTTTTATCAATTTCCTCCCTTTTTCTGTCAGTGCACTGCTAAATCTGTTGCATACCTCAAAATCTGAAAACGTGAATTAAATGACAAAAACTGGAAATTAAAATAAACCTGTTGCACAAGTTAAAAATATGAATCTAAATTTCAGCAGCAGCATGATGATGACATATTGTGCTGAGAAGCACTATTCAGCATCACAGAGTCACACAAAGATGTTTGTATCACTTTCCTGTGCAAAAGTTTCTGCTTTCCAGTCGAATGGTTTTTAGCATTTTGTTCTACAATCTGGTTGTGCAAAACAACTTACTGTTATCAGCGAGAGTACAGTTCTCTACCATCTACATTTTCCACTTATTACTTGGCCAAATTTTTCATATTAGATATGAAATTAGATTACAAAACATTGTTCTCTGTAGGCTAAATCATTTTTTTTCAATTGTCAAGAAATCTACCTTTTAGATATCCTATCATCTAGCACAGATGAGCATTTGAGTGAAAGTCTAAAGTCCAAATAAGCAGATGAAGACATTAGGAAAATGTCACCATTTCCAGTGTTTCTGTACTTTTTCCTACCCCTGTGAAGGACATAATTGATAGTTCTTAAAAATCCTAAAACTCTGCATTATCATAAACACTGGAGATGCGTGCAGTCTGCTTTGAAGTATTTACTCCGAAATAATCAACATTCATTCTGTTCTAAAGAGCTCAAGGATGATTAAAACCTATTGTACCTTCAATCTATTTAAAAGTATGTTATGACTGAAATTTTCCATATTTTCAAAATAAGCATATCCTTGGAGCATATCACTCCATGACCCTTTCTGAATTTACATAAAAATGGATTGAGATACTTACGGAGGCATTGCTACCATTAAATGACAACTTGCTTTCAAAGTCCATCCAAACATGAAAACATTAATCTCAAATATGCAGAAGAAAGCAAGACTTCTCAGCAGCTCAGCTCTGCTTTACTTTTGTCTATGCAGGAACTAGGTGCTTGCTATACCATCTTGAAGGAGGGCAAGAGAAGGGCAGCTCTTTGGCATAAATAGTCAATGTACTGGGTAGAAGTATGTGTGAAATTATTGTCCTCTAAAGCACAGGTTAGACAGGGATGACTGATTTGCTGTGCTTTTGTAGGATACTATCTGCTTACAGTTGTGCCCAAAAGCACATTCTAGAGAAAACATGAAACAAAGACACGTGCCAAGGAGAAACCTGCTGTAGAGAAAAAAGCTTTGTTATATCCAGGGACCCTTCTCTCCTTGAAAATTACTTTTTAATTTATTTTACAGTAAGGCAACACAGAATGTTCCACATGTTATCTTACCTCTCTTTCAGGTTGCTAGTTCTGAAACTACAGTGTAAAAGCCATTGTTCTACATGAAATGGCCCTTAAAATTTTCATTGGTCCTACTTCAAAAAGGGTAAAAGTATTATTCATAGAAAAAAAAAATAACCTGGTGTGTTTGAGTATAGAAACTATACAGGTTGGCCAACAACTACTTTTTGGTACAGCTTTGTAGCATTGTCTATGGGTTATGACAAAACCAGAATAATCTAATGTCCATTCTGCCAAGCACCAAGCACTTACCACTCATTAATCTCACTAAATGATTTAAAAGGTAAATTTACAATCCAAACTTGAGTTCCTGAAGAAATGCATGTAGTTGCATTATGTTTTTTTTTTTTATGTCCAAGTCTCAAAGTCTTAAGATATTAAACCATTTTCAGAAAGCTTGGCGCTGGCAATACCAGAACCAGAGTCACTAGATAAGTAAACATTAGCTTTGCTCTTTATACCACTTCAGGCAATGACTATGTCATATTCCATAAAACAAGTGGCGAAATACCCAGTAGTGTATGAATAGCAGATCTTTACATAAAATCAGAGCATATTATCTTGTAAGCATCATATTTTATAAAGGAAGTATTATGCCACCAAACTGATGGTGCCATTTTTAAAGAAAGGCTGAAAGCATGAAGGGAAAGACAAACAATATTCATACTTACACCTCACAGAGAAAAAGAGATAGGGAGAAAAAGAATTTATTCATTTCTCATTTTTCTAATTTTTTATATCTTACAGTTGTGTAATCCTTTCTAGATACTGAAGTTCATAGTCAAAAAGGATGCAAAATATGCTTTTTTTAATTCTTTGATTTTTGGAGAATAAGCTAATCGGACATTTCACTGATGATGCTACTGAAATCAAGATGACCCTTGAAATAAGGTTACACTTGAGCAAGCTAACCTTGCAAAGAGGTGGCACTGAAGTTTGGACATTTGGGGTTTGTTTTTTAAAGTGCCCATTACAATTCAATACAAAATAGTTTCACTTCCTGAAGAATGACAAGTTAGCATCTTGTATAATTTTCCCTGGCATTCAGCAGGAACAAATCGCACTAAACCCAGGAATATGCTATTCTCAGAGGCTGTAACTGTGGGTAGGACAAATGATAAGAGCAAAGGCAAAGGAAGGACAAAGGCCAGATCTAAAGCCTGACTCATGCTGCAGGACGTTGGTTTAAAAAAAGACTTGCAATTCTGCCTTTGCTCCTGTGAGTCACAAGGCACGGGCCATAACTGCCAAAGAAACAACGAGCATACTATGGAAGATGACTTGAAAAGGAGTCAGATATTTCAGTTCTAATCAACTGGTATGATATAATGCATCCTAGCCACTGAACCTTCTTTAGTCTTTGAATTGCACAAAGAAAATATGTAAAGAATAGATACAAGTAGATACAGATATATTAATTATGAAACATGGGTATGAAAATGATACACCACAAAATTTTATATGTGATTATGATACAAGTGCAATTTAAAAAAAATAAAATAAAAAATCAGGTTTTTGACCAAATGGGTGCCAAACTTCATAAAATACTCATGCCTGTCCAAGAGAAGTGATGCCCTTTTAACTCAGTGTAGACAATGATTCCTTGCACATGGTTTAAAATTTGTATTGTAATAACAACAAACAATATCGCATACCAGCTGAAGGATTAAGAATTTAGGCATGAAATTTCATAGAAATCAAAGATTATTGTGTTTCAACTGCTTTTTGGAAATGTAGCTGTCATGTAGGTCCATACACCACATATTGGTATCCCTTATTTCACCCCATGCCAGTACTAAAAAGTAGCATTGTATCATGTTTAAACATGAAGTCTGAGAACTGCAAGTGTCAATTCAGCACTAAGGCTGAATCAACAATAAATGCAGTAAAAGGAGTAGCATGTAAAACTCCTCTCTGACCAAAAAAAAAAAAAAGCAAATTCTCAGGGAGTTTCATATAATTAAAAAGTTAATTTCTAAATAATATCATACCTACTATCTACAGCAGTCTTTACATAACAGATCATTGGTAGAAAGAGGAAATGGCCTCAAGTTGTGCCAGGAGAGGTTTAGATTGGATATTAGGAAAAATTTCTTCACCAAAAGTGTTGTCAAGCATTGGAACAGGCTGCCCAGGGCAGTGGTTGACTCAAAATGCCTGAAGGTGTTTAAAAGACATGTAGATACAGTGCTGAGGGACATGGCTTAGTGGTGGACTTGGCAGTGTTAGGTTAACAGTTGGATTCTATGATCTTAAAGGTCTTTTCCCGTTTAAACGATTCTATGACTCTATGATGTTGGATGCTGAATAGAAAAGGGTTGCAAAGGTTGGATTTTGAAAAAAGAATTCATTCAAATGTTGTGAAAGGTATTCAAATCATATTAGGATTTCATATTTATCCCACTGGGACTATTTCTTCTTCTTTCACAAGGCTGAAGAGGTATAACATCCTTGAACGACCAAGGGGCTGCAGTGTGGATGCATGACATTGGTATTAACTGCTGGATGCACAATGATTGGAAATGACCCAGAATATCTCTGTCGCACAGCATGAGCACACCTGTACACAAAAACTCATACAGTTCTGAAGGAAAATGTTCCACACAGTGAGGGGTTGATCAAAGAAAAACATAACCAGCAATTAGGAAGACAATAATGATTGATAATTTATACTGAGGAGCAGAGTAAGGAGGTGAGAATGGAGAAATAACCACTGGAGAGTTTTGAGTACCTCAGAAATCTCATAATGCAGTAGACTAAACCATTTTGGTCTCAGTCATCTTTGCTTAGGAGGCACTATAGCACTCGCCTTTTGATTACGCAGATTATCATCTCCAGATATCCTGACTTGAATGCAAAACCTCTTGAAATTGAAGTTGACTTTAATTGAATTTAAGATACTAAATGGTCGATTCTTTTCAGCTAAAATTCCACAGTGACCCTACAATATTATTTTTAATAAAAAAAGCACTCCTTACAGGATAATGACGAACAAAATGCAGTGTACTACACCTGCCCCTGTACGACACACTTCCATCTGCCTTATTTTATAAAAGCTGATTTAAAATGAAGGAAAAATAATTTCCCTTCATAAATCCCTTATAACTGAAATAAGAAAATGGCTTTAGAAAAAAAATTATTTTTATATTAGAAGTTTTACTTATATAGAAAAACTCATTTTTCTACATTTAAATACTATTTTTTAAATTAAAAGATGCATTATTTTATTTTTGATCTTTATCTGCCATCTTTATCTTGATCTGGCTATACTTTTACCAGCAATAAACAAAAGAGCTGATAAAGTCAAATAGGCTGCTTTTCTAATATTTCAGCTTTTGACCTGAAGTAGCAACTAGGGAGATTTCATAAGGAAGCCTACTTATAAAATTGCCTGTACAATTTTGAAGACAAGATAAGCTTAGAGAGTTGGAACCTGAAATACCAAGAAAATTCTAATTCTTTGGCTTCATATCCCTTTATACCTATCAAATCAGAGAAGTAAGATCAGTAGATAGAGCAGAATGCTTTGTAACTAACATAAACCTATACAAAATTTGTGAACACAAAGTACTGATTTTTACCAAAAGAATTGGAAACTAAATGCCTGAATGAAAAAAGTGCACTCCAAAGTTTAGAAGCAGATAACACTGTTCCATATTAAAAAGTTCCCTGAGCAGAAGAACCTGGAAAAAGCAGCAGAAAGATCCAAAACCATGAACTTAATAAAGAGCAAGCAAATCCTGCCCTCAGAGTGTCATTAGCTTTATTGGCAAAGACTTTCTGGCAATCCATCAGGTACATCACTGCAGTGCAAGTAGTTATGGAGGAGTCAATAACTTCAGAAATGCTTCTGTGATGCAGAGAAATCTTCCATTTATGGACTGGATTTTCTCTGTTGTGTATCTATTTTTATTTTATTATTTAGAATTTGAGACAGTACGATACTAAACACTGCTAAAGGTGATAACAAGGTTAATGAACGCTAAACGTCTGGGGGTCAGCAGTGAATCAAGAATAAGCCCTGTGTAATGTAAGCATAGATACTATAAATACAGAAGTACTAGAGAACCTTAGGCGTTCCAAAACATTGATATGAAACAAGTAGCAAAAAGTGTCTTCTTGACTTAAGTCAATATTGCATGAAACTCTGCCAGATGGTATAAATATCCTGCAGTCTAAAACCTCAGAAAAAGCCTTAAATACTTTAGCTGGAAGAACACTTATCTCTATATAAGAAATTTTCCTTTTCTAGATGTCACCTGACTTTGTATGGCAAACTACTGCAACTGTAAAAATTGAATAGTGGATCAAGGAACAGACTGAGGAGGAATCTAGCATTGTTACAAACTATTATCCATCCAACTGTTACTTCTGAAATGCCACATAAGGTGAGAATTTTATTTGTATTGATATCTGAAGCACAGAAGCACAAGAAGTAGTTTCACCTAATCCCAAGGTTTTGGCCTATCAGGTGATGGTCAAGCAGTGCATCTAAATAAATGTATTAATGAAGTTTCCCCTTTTGAGTTTGTAATTATAAGGAGAGTGAAAAATTTTAATCAAATCCCCTCTCGACTTTTTTTTTTTTTTTTTTTTTTTTTTTTTTGAGTCATATATATAAAGTTGAGTGAAGGAATTGCCTTCACTCAAGGCAGGAAGGAATGATCTGGTTTATATAAACCTCCAATCTCAGTTGAGTACACAAGTTCATTCAGAGCTCTCTGATATTCAGTAAGAATAGCCACTATATGAACTTTCTAAAGTCTCATGCGGAATTCCTAGCTGCTAATCTTTCTAGGAAGATCCCAACTATCTTTACATCAGTTTATATCTCAACAGGATTTGCTTATGACTGATTCAGTCTTGCAAAAAGGTCAGAAGGAACACGGCTATTTCCATTTATTTTTTTTTCAAATTAGTTAAACTCTATAATACATCTCTTAATTCCACATAAACCAAGCCTCACGCACTACAGAGCACACTAGACAATCGGTGATGAATTAACAAGAGCTACACAGGCATCTCAGTACATTTAGTACTTAGAAGATAAAAGAGATCCTTTAAGCTGTGTTACAGAAGTTAGACGCCTAGAAATACAAAATGAGTTAAAGCTCAAAAACAGTCACAAGAAATCATAAAACTTTATGTTAAAATTACCAGAATATAAACTCTCATGTTCTAGGTATAAGGACTTCTGGTTTGGGGCTTATGCAAATATTAATTATATTAATTAAAGTATAAAATAGTGTAAATAATAAGCATTGAAAATTCAAAGTTGAGAAGTGATCACGCTCTGCAACAGCATTACTCAGATCCAACAAATTAAAAAAAACCAAGACCCAACAGTTACCAAGAAATCAGTGAAAGAAGATACCAGGGAAAAAACTACTGGGTAATGTGTACAGAATAGACTGAATGCCTACAAGGTACTGTACAAGTTAACATACTATCTTGGAGCCAAAACGTGAAATTGTATTTCCAACTGGTCTTTCAGCCGACTTTTTAAAACTAAGAAACAATTAGTTAAATAAATAATATTAATTTTATCTCTCATATTACCATTCAGGAAAGTGTGCAGGTTGGTTACATGCTGTAGATAGCTCAGGAAAATTTGGAAAGCATCTGACTAATGATACGTAATGATCTTCTTGGACACCACAAGTAGCATTTTTAAACACCCTCATGCAAAGGAACACAAATGCCAGAAGATAAAGTGAATTATGGATTCCCTAATCAGTTTGAGGGAAAGCGTTTTCTTCTTCTAGAGAACTAGTCTACGTTCTATTAAAGACAAAACTGCACACTTTGGGTAGCCTTCATTTGAGCAGAAGGGATTTAATCACAGAGCCTAAAAGACCACTGAAACCACCAGAAGCAGTTGAAAGTAATTAAATTGGTAATAAAAAGCAGAGTAAAAAGAAAAGACAGCGGTGGGCTTTTTTCACATAATATCCACGTTAAGAATACATTTTGATTAGACAAGAAGGCACACGGAGAGAAGAAAACTATGTAACATCCTACCAAAAAAATGCAAAATGTTTGGCTATTAAGAAGAATTGCAGTGATTTATTTTTCAGCGTAAGTCCCATATACTTGATATTACCACATGACTGATTAGCATATGATATTACAGTTACACTGAATGAAATATGACTATAAAAGTTTAAATCAGTTATTATAAACTACTCGAATTTAGCAGTCCATCTATACCAAATTGACATTCTGATTTCCTGAATCGCAAAATTTGGTAGACTATGATCATGAATGTTTATAGATCAATGTCCAGAAAAAAACATGAAATAGAACATTAACTGATGATGACAATAAACAATTTGGGTGTATCAGATGATATAAATTCTAGCTGCTTAGATTCCTTTGTGTAATGCATGTGGACAAAAAAAAAGTTTGGTTTACACCATGGAAATGTCTATCTGAAAAACATGCTGAAGAATATTAACATACCTTTAGAAGTTCTAAATATTATAATCACAAAAGAATACTAAGAGTGTTTAACTGAAGTGAGGGTTGTCTATATGACTCCATCTTGGCAGATAAAGAAAAAATGATTATGGAATTCAAATTTTGGCTCTTTAAATGAAAATACTGATTACATTTACTGTTCATGAAAAAAGCCAAGAAAACAGAAATACAAAATAGTAATACGTATATTGTATTTTAAAACATCAAGTTTCAAAACGAAGAAAGTGTTTATAAACTATGTTAACCAACCACGGACTTACTGAATGGAAACTAAAAGCCACTTTAATTGTAGCATTCTAATACTAGCAGCATGGCGGACATTTCTGTAATAATGGAGAAAAGGCAGAAGTGCCCCATATATATTTTATTTTATAACTGATAAAAAGCCAGTCGTGTAATGATGGCGTACTTGCCTTCCTGACATGACTAACGAGAATGCTAATAAACACATCCATTAAGCCAGACGTTTTTAAGTCATCGTGTCTGGGTAACTCATGTCCAAAAGTTTTAAAAACTCACTCTGTGCACCACTTAATGTTGGTTTTCAGTGAGTCTGGCACATATAAGTTTACAGACATTCCAGATATATTTAAGAAAGTTAATGTTATATAATGTTATTTTAAGTGGTCAAGATGAAGAATTATATTTATGTATACATTTTAGAAAAACATCCTATCCCATTAGCTTGTCCGTTAAATTTAATGTTTGAGTGATAAAGCTGTAAATACTGATGTAATTTACTCAGCATTGCCATGGCACTCATTAAACAGATCAAGAACCATTAAGTCTTGAAATGAATCTGGCATGTCTTCCTATGAGTCTTGTCAGTGATGCATTCTTGAACTTAAGTTATTTAATACTTCTATCAATATTCTGGAGGAAAAGTAATATCCACACTAATAAAATTAAACAATGATACAAGAGGATGTAATGCTTGGTAATGAAGAGAACAAGGTAGTGAGAAGCAGGGTTTGGGATTATGTGTAAAGCAGGATGGCAACAAACTATATGCATTTGTTTATAGATAACTATAAACTTAAGACTGGATTTTTTTTTCCACTAAAGATACATTCCTGTTCAATCAAGTTTTTCCTCTCAGAAGGGGACAGGATGAGAAAAGATGCAACAGGTCAAAGTAGTCCATCCATCCAGACAGATAAACTAGGAAGCACTTTTATCTAAAGCAATATAACTGGTATTAGCTATGATATTAACTTGCAATAGCTCCTCATCATTCAGAGAGTATGACTACTTTTGGGCTAAGCCTGACACTCATTCACATGGCCGGGGGGGTGAGGGTGGGAATCTAGCCCTGTACCTATGGCCCCTCCCAATCAGAGTAGAATAGAAAAGAGAATTAATTTAGGGTCGATTTTTTATGCAGTGTTAAGTACCACTCACAGACAGCGATACACTGGGAACAGAAGATGACTTAAATTACCCGGTTTACTTTCAATTCAGAGTTGTAGGGTAGCAAGCACATAGTTTCTATGAATGTCAGCTAGATGGCAGGAACTAATGACACTTAAGGCTAGTACTGTCCTTGTGTTTCTCCTCTGCTCCAGTGTCTTTTGGCTAACTTGTTTGACTTCTCATCAGTGGAGAAGAGAGGAGAAGCACATTCACACTTGCGTGCAACAATATTCATACAAATTGGTTGTGGATGTTATGACAAATACATTTGTCACAAGGCTACCTTTTGCTACTAATATTGAACCAACTCAAAAGCCGGTTAAGAAGTACCACTTTAACTAGTACCCTCTCAAAACATACATGCTCTGTGAAGGCTGAATTGATTGAGGTATCTTGAGGAAAGCAAAAAATTGTTGTCTTCAGCATAGTATAAATATGATACAGTCCATTCATTGACATATTATTGACAAATCACTAAGCAGATTGAGCATTCAGAACTGTTTTCATTAAATTCATTCTAATACCTGTTTGAAGGCATTTGAAGCATATGAAGAAATGTTACTGCACAGAAAAGTAGCACATAAGCGCATATATATAAAATACAATATTCATAGGAAATTTTACAGAATTTAGCTTCTATTATATACAAAATAACTTGTAAGTAAAATGACACAAAATGCTTTAAAGCTGTATAAAATACACTAGCTTTGTAAGAAATACTGTAGAATTTGGACGTGTATTCAAAGTTTTTGCCAATAGATGGCAGAAATGCACAATACTTAACCACCAAAATCATTGCAAATGATAACAAATTTAAGGTGCTAAGAAAGGGATAGTTTTGAGACCTCTGGATGTGTCAAAAGACTGTAAATGATTATGAAGTTTTTGAGGTCATAATTCCTCTCTTAGAATGATACCCTTACAATTCAGTTACAGAGCACTTCTTTGTGCCAGTATAACTAAGGTAATGCTCTAAGTTCCATTAAAATATATGTTTTCCAAAAGGAATAAAGTGTTCGGAAGATTCAAATGTGGTTTCAGGCTGCACTTTTCTGTAGAGGTTATGTCAAAAAAACTTTTCAGGGTATTGAAACAAATACTGTTTTCATGTCACAGATTTTTAACTAAAACTTGAAGCACACTTGATGGATGGCCAGGAGGCATTCACATCATCAGCTTAACTATCTTAACAAGACACAATATTTTTTTCCAAAGCCATCTATCTCTTTCCACAGAGGGAAACCAATTTAATTCTCCGATTCACAAAAATAGCTGAATGTCTAGCAGAGATGTTGGAACAGTCTTCTCACACCAGGAATTGATACTGAGACCACAAGCCTCATCCAAAATTACTTGAGATGAATTTGAGCAAGGACTGGAAAAAAAGATCTCCTCTTTTCTGTAACTATGCTAAACGCCACACAAGGAGATTCATTCTCTATGCTGTACATGCGTCTACCTTTGCATCTGCTGTCTGTCGTCTTTTCCCTGCTGTAAATCTTGAATTATTTTCTGAAAAAATAGCATGGCTTGAACAGCAGCCTAGACTAAAGAGGATGTCAGAGAAGAAGGATGATGAAAAAAATCTTTCTATTAATAGAATCTATTAGAAATCAAATAGTTTCCATCACTTGAAATTTTGTACAGTAGAATAGATGAAGCACTGAAAGCACATGGTGAGGAAAAGCAAATGGATTGTTTAATAGATCTTTTTCTACCTTTAATTTCTTTGATTTAATAATATGGAACACTACCAAGTCCATATATTAGGCCTTATTTAAATCACTGTAGTTCTAAGGCTGATTGTTCCTCATTCGCATGTCCTTGTAAATGTGAAGCCAAGATCATATTTTACATGTTTAATCTTCCTCTAACAATACCATCCTGTCAAAGCAATTTATTCCCATACAGTCTGCTCATAAAATCAATATTTCCTTTTTCATAAGGATACAAGTACATGATAAAAGGCATTTCAGGTTTTTGAAGTGCCTTTGCTATCATAGAAGATAGAATAACAGTTTTAAGTGGTGCGTAGAGTGTTTGTAAATCATTACTGAATACAATTGGAAGATGTTCATTTGTTGCATGGCTCTCCAACTTGGCAGACTGTGAGCTATCCAAAGAAACAAAGATCTGAATCTGAAACTTAGCTATGATGCTCAGATCATGGTGACCTTGTGTTTAAAGAAAATGAGTTTTACCATGGCATTATTTCTCCCGTTGCAAATTTTTTGTTTTCATCCAAAAATCTTTTTAGCCTACCTTCACTTAGACCGTAAAGACAGTATCCAGACTCAGGAATGCACTGAAATCACTTGGTTGAAATTGTCGAAATGACCTGTAAAATCTCAAGAGACAGAAACTCCACCCTTTCTTTTATCATTCTTCCGTTGAGAAGATTCTTTCCACTCCACAGAAGCCTGCACTTGAAGTGGAGAACTGTCCTTCTATCACTATCAGAAAGTTTCTTGTACAGTGTTATGCAATAAATATTTATGATTTTACAAAGCATAGCTTTAATTTATATGTAAGTATCTACACAAATGCTACTGTTTGCAAACCAGTGTTAGAAAAATCTCAAGGGGATCTAGTTGCAAACGAACATCAGAAAACACACTGATGTTTGTATCTGTACAGTTTTAAGTAAAAGCCTAAGAAATTTTTATACCAACTGTCGAAGCAATGTATATCACTGAATTACAGATTCATTAAAATTTTCTTCCCTTTTTCTACTCCCCCCCAATCTTTCAATAGTATGTAGATCATTCCGTGTGCCAGTTGTATTCTGCTCGTGTACTTCCTTTTCTTATGCTACCTTAAGCTAGCAAAAATGATATCCTAGAAATCCTTTCCTTTATCAAATCTAAAAATTTGATATTGTGCAGGTTTAAAGTGCTGTTGTGCCTTCATCTGCACATTAGACAGTGAATGCCCTACTGTGTCAAGAAATATTTTGATGGAAAAGCGTAATCTGATCCATCTTGCATATTGAAATTTGTTGGCATACTGGAATCTAGGTGGAAGATTCATATATGAATTTCTTTCATATACAGCATTTTGAGATACAAACCCAACATTTTACAAACAACTGAGCGCAAAAGAGCACAGGGAAAGTGGAAGGCTTCACGTACTATGAGTTACCTAATACCTGAATGGTGGCATTTCTGAACTAGCGTAAAAAAAGGGAAAAACCCACTGGCTTTCCACTCTAGTACATTAAAATATGATACATTCAGACGATGTGTCCTCTGCTATACTTCACATCTTTCTATGAGCATTTAGAGCTCTGAAGGCCGAGTTTATTTTTGATTTAGGATGGTTTGTGTTTTTTAAATACTGTTTAAACTGTGTGTTCGTACTTACTTTATTGTCAGATAGCTAAACCAGGATACTTCTTGTGAAATCGGGAATTCAGGGAGCCACATTCTGCTGACTTTCATTCTGTCTAGTACTTAAATGAATTCATCACAGATGACTGACTCGAATCAATAGTGAAATAAACTGGAAAGACCCTGATGCACAATACAATCCATACCACGTATTGTATTTTGTCTCCTAAATGATCTTGAAATTTAAGGTATATAAAGGAATCCTGTTTAATCAGCTAGATATTCTTAAAATATGCAAAGAATTACTGGAATACACTGAATTCTGAACCTGTTAAATGATTTTCGCATTGACTAAAATCAAGACCTCCCTATTTACTTGCCTCGCTAGAAGGCTAACGTCCCCGCAATTCCTAGTTCCACAGGGACACTTGGTGCAGAAACCAGAATTTATGTGTTCTAAATCACCCTCTGCGTAAGGATATATCTCTCAATTACAAAAATTATATAAAAGGAAAAGGAAAAGCAGGTATCTAACCTGAAATTGTAAATAATATGGTCCAAACACCCTCCTTTCCCCTCCACTCACAGTCCTGCCACTGCATTACCTACAAGTATCTCCGAAGTATTTAAGCTCCACAGAGTAAATTTTGCCATCTCTTTAAAAGGTGTAAAGGAATAAATAATCTTCATTAACACACATCAGTGCATTTGCTCAAAATCTTTCATCACAGCATCTCAAAATAATAATTTGCTGATCTAAATCACAGATATGTCAGGGACCCCAACAATTCACATTTTTGAATTAGTGAATTATTTCACTAAGGATTATTTTCCTTAAAGTGAAAACACTGTTGGAATAAACACAGTGGAAGCAGGTGCAAAGCTCAAACATTATAAATAGGTCAGTCCTAAGATGACTACATAAAAAAAAAATAAAAATCTGTGCCTCAGCAGGTGATAAATGTCTCAGGAGGATTCCATGAGAAAACAGGTAAAGTGGGACTATAAACAAGGAATAAAGGAAAAGTGACACTGATGTAATTACGAATGATGGAAATCCTTTCAGCCCAATGAATAACTATAAGTACAATGCTTAACTCTGCCTACAAAACAACATAAATCTTGTAAAAACTACCCAGCAGAAACTGCTAAATGGGCAAAATCTCTCTCTCATTATTCCTGTCGGACTGCTAGTTAGATTGCTGTGTCACCATGAGTCAGTCAATTATGCAGTCACTTTCACAATGGCTATTCATCTCAAATAATTATCTCTCTGCCTCATTTTCCAAATTTTGCAGGTTTGCTATTTTCTTATTTCATATTCCTTTTCTATGGAGCCTGTGATTCCAGTTTTTGCTCTTAGATAGCCTTCATCTCCAATGATTTAAATCTCAAAGTCCTCGGAAATTCTCATATGTCGCAGTCAAGTGTGAAAATACATCCCTTTAATTCACATAATGCAAAGATTCTGGAACTGAGTTGCAGCTAGAGAAATCAGCAATTTCCATTTAAGCATAAGTTTGTTTTTTATTTACATACTTTCTTTTTTTTTTTATTTGATTTCCTATCATAATATGGAACTGTATGACATTTTCTTCTTCAGAAAGCATTACTTTGTTTTACATACACGACAGAAGTATGTGAAGAAGACAGTAATCATATGAGGATCTGTAGTGATCTTTTCTGTCTGTTTTACTTCTTTTTTTCTTTGGCGTACTAATAACCACTGATATATGTAACATGAACTCTAACATGGTTATACATTTATTAATCTCTTTTCATACAACAGTAATTCATCAATAGTTTTTTCATCTTTGCACTTCTGTTTCAAGTTGAAAAATAAAATAATACTAAAAAGATCCGCTGTTTTATTTTCCTTTCCATGTGAAACATTTAAGATGATCACTCTTTTTAGTTTTCAGGGATAATGCGTGCCTGTATTTCTGGAGAAATGGATTGTCAAATTGTGAAGTTTCATATGTTGTCTAAAGACATGGCATTCACAAACCATGACGTTTTTCCCTGAATAAAAACTCCCAAATTTTGACTTCCATTTTACTTAACTAGAGACAATATGCAATTTGTACAAGAAACTTCATATGTCACATTATGGGTGTTCTTGAATTGATGCATTTTGTCTGCTTTGCTTCATTTTGTATTCCCTTTTACATGTGGCATATTCTTTTCTAATGCATTCCTAGCAGTTCTACACAAATGTTAAGCCCAGTAAGTGTCTAAACAAATCTTCCAAATCTCTTGCTTCAGTGGATTTAAAATTTAGCTATATTGGCTCAAAATGTGAAGAAAATTTGTTGATTTCATTGTTGACAATGATCCACTTCAGTGAATGAATGGTCTGGACGACCTGTTCAGGCTGCAAGCTGTGACAATTAAATCAAATTGATCTTTTTATTAAAAATGGCCTCATGTTACACAGTACTTCCAAGCTGGAGTTCATGACCACTTATTGTAGATTATATCAATGAATCAAGAACAAAATGGACTTAGTAAGTGCTTTTTCTAACATAACCCACCGGTCTGCTGAAATGGCAAATTCACTGCAAAAACAACTTTGGTACCATTCTGCTGCTTACGAAGAAATTCTCCATCAAAATGTGCAAAGTTGAATTATTATTATAACAGCTATTAAAAGGAAAAAACTATTTTACTTACCAAGCCAACTTCTGTTTAAATATACTGACACAAACACTGGAGGGACCGTGAAGAAATCTACTACTGAGTTAACTTCTAGCCAAAACCATAGCTTGTCATTGGCTGCTATGAACTGAAAAAAAAAAAAAGATGGGGAGGGATGAAAGAATCAGATTATGCTGATGTCAGTTGCAAGTATGTGCAATATTTTCCATTCTACAATGTTAAACTCCAAAGTTAGTGGAGAAGTAACTGATGGTTTTGGTCAGGCTAGAGAAAACTACATGTCTCACCGGAAAGAAATCTGTATTGTGTATTGCTGGATAACCACATTGAGATTAAAATGAAAGGTCTAACTAAAGAGACAGATAATTTATATAAGTTGTAATGTCTGTGCTAAAAACATTTACTCCACATTTATTAACAATGTATCAGTAATATTAGAAAAATGTAGGTAGGTATAAAATATTTCAAAGTATATCACCTTTGCTATAGCACACCAAATATGTTGGCTGTAGTCTCATCCGGTATTTTCTGTTCACAGGTTTCTAAATACATGATAGTTTCCAAAGAGTCCCATTATCATCCTATCCAGAGTTAATCACCAGGATGACTCGTATAAGGCATAACTCAGGACTGCGGTAGGACTTCAGTCCTTCCAATTGTGCCAGGGATGAGGTCATTTTTCTCTCCTGACTACGATATCAGTGCAGGGAAACTGGCAAACTTAGATGCCAAGGACATCATAGTTTAAACTTGCCTATTCATCTGTGTGCTTAAATAAGGTCAAACCACTATTCGCATTCAACTAAAAATTAAAACATATGCTTTATACAAATAAGACATATAAATACACAAATATTAAATTTTAGTGCATCATGAAGATATTTAATGGAGTGGTTTTACTCATGTAAGTCTTAAAACCTGGACTAACATATTTCAAAACAGCGCTTGTATTTTTTGAATTACAGACAACATTCATTCTCTTTCTTCCAAAGCAAATACTGATATTCTCTATTTCATTCACTTTACCTCCTTGCTTTAGAATTACTTTAAAACTTTAGCACAAAACATTTATGGTGCATACCAACTTTGCTGGAATCCCAGATAAAATACTGGAAAGGGGACTCTGCTGATGTTAAGAATGTTGAAATCATACTTAAAAAGAAGATGGACAACATGAGCTGCATTTGCCTCAGAGAATACTCAAAACCAAAAATAAATTGACATTTTGTTAGTCTGTATTACTCAATATCAATGCTCCAGCATGAAAACTGAACAAAAATACCCAGTTTCCGCAAAAGCTTTCAATTGCCTTCTGTTGAATTTAGAAGTAGCCAGAATATTTGGAACTTAAAGCTCTTTAAGGTGTCAGATCAATATTTTCATAACCTGCAATATATGTTCTAATCAGCATTTTATCTTTCCACAGGGCACAACCTTTAGGCTTTCAAAAAGGTTAAAGTATGTTATTCAACTATGAAAACAAAGTCTGTTGACTGTAAAGGCCACTCATACTTTCCTATGGAAGTATTTAAACATTATTCATTTAGGTAATTAGCGATTAATAAAAGCCCATTTCATTACAGAAGCAATGCTACTATGCTTGAAGAGATAACGTGTTCTTCTAGAAGAACTAGCCTAATTCTGTCTCCTCCAAAGAAGGATTACTTCCATACTTGCCATATCTCTGCCAGACCCTATTGCTTGATTACGTGCTAACTCATGTAATTTGGGCTTAGTCTTCATCAGCAGTTTCCAGACTTCACTTCTGAGTTCTCATAGTTGGATACTAGCCAACAAAGGTTTTAAAATGGATGTATGTGTGTTTGAACACAAATATCTTCTAGAACTGAAGATACGCTATTATTTATATGATTTTGAGTTGCAACATCATACTGGGGAGAACAGATGTAGAAGGATGAGATTTTAAAATACTTCTTCAAATACTTTAATTTGCCAGTGAGTGCCTCACAGGACATATTTATCAGAAAAAAAAAACAACCCGGACTAAAATAGCTAAAGTTTTGAGATGCTTATTACATAACTAGCAAATTCATTATTGATCAAATTCTTACATCCACACAAACTATCACTTTGTCCTTAGGAACTCCTGTTTAGTTCAGCAGGACTTCTTGGACAACTGAAGTTACACCTGTACTAGCATTTTAACATAGATAAGGAGTATTAATCTGAAGAGAATCCTTATCATCCCCACTTACCATACTTCAGTTTGCATCACAAAGGAGTTTTGGATAACACAAAGACTTGTTTCGGTTGAAACTAAAACTGAAAGAGGTATTCTAGCAGTGCATCTCACATACTGTAACTGCTAAAGCATGTTCACTCAACAGGACCAGAGTGGACTTTACAGTACTCTCTCTCCCTTCCAGAAAACACAGTGTGGATATGAAAGTATTAGCATCAACTCTCAGTGTGTTCTCTCTTACTGTGCTTTGCTTCTTGATAATGTAGCCTAAGTTACTGCTTTAAGTAAGTAGGAATGGCCCACAAGTAATTTTATTTCTTTTGGTAAGAACGTACAACATTATCACTACCACAAAATTTACAATGCATTTGGATACTTCTAAAAAAACGGTTCTTGGAACTTTGCGATTACTGTGCACTGAATCTGTTACGTCAAAAAGTTAACCTGTATTGCAGGCCTGGTGGATATCTACAAAAGCTTGTAAACTATTGGTCTCCTTAGTGATCTTAACTGCTTGTTATTATTACGTAAATGTTGTCAATTGAATGCATTTTAGAAATGAGTTTAATTTTGTCCAGCCATTGTAAAGTCAGGCTGTCTTCAAAGACCCTCCTTATCTAATAGCTACATTGCCTCCCTGACTCATTCTATCAAAGACACACTACTTACACGCAAGCCGAAGTAGAGTAGGAAGAACACATTGAAAGCCATGTCGATCTGTAATGTGAAATCTTTGTAGAAATTCTGGCAGGATTCTATTGGGCTATTTGAAAGAAAAAAAAAAAATCGGAATAAATTATCAGTATATGAGTTTCTACTCTGGTGAGATTTTTATGCATTTCATTAAGGACCTTGATTCAGAAATCACATATCTGTTCTCCAGTCATTTACAAGATACAAGCAAGCATTTCAAATTAATTATTTCATTCATTCAGTTAGTCATTCGTACAGTCTTTATCTTCACCTGGTTCAGGTAATATCTGAGAATTAACATGCAGATATCTCTAAGAAAGGACAAGCAGGAGAATATCTCAGGATTCCTTAACCCCACATTAACCCTTAAAGAACTGACTTCTTTCTATAAGAGACATACCTGTGAAACTTTAGGAACAAACCTAACAAGCACACAGCTACAGTGAAATATTACACAGTATTAATTCATGTCAAAATATAAAACCTTAAAAAAAAAAAAAAAAAAGTAGTTGCTTCGGAATACATTACCCATTAGCAACCTGGGGTACTTAGTCTTGTAGAATGCCTTGTTTGTAAGAAGTCGGTTTTGTTTTGTTTTGTTTTTTTTTTTTCCTTTTTCTCACTTCTTTTTTGTGTATGGCTATTTAATGTACTTTATGTACAGTACTATGAGCTGAGTAGAAAAGCAGCATAGCCCACTGGTAAAATTAAATAACAAAATAAATTGAGGAATTTGAAGCAGTACTCTAAGGGTTAATTTCTGCATGCAGGTTAATTAAAATACCTTTGTCTGTGTCAAGCAGCCATTGCAAATTCTAGCTTATTATGCTTTATTTAACGGTGGGACAGGTCCAAAGCATACTCTATACAAACTGGTACTTTATAGATATACTTTTATCTAAGAAAGGAGATAACTTCCACGAATATGACTAGTGATTTATTTGTGAGATTTCCAAAATAGGTTGGTGAAGCCATAGAACAATGTTGAAGTCACAGAACAAAATGAAAGTCATGTCCCAATATATGCTGATGTATATACTATATATACATAATGTCCCACCATATATACATGTATATACACACATATATTGCAAATGATCACGTATTCATTGCAACTGTAATAAAGTGAAAAACTAGAACGTAGATTGTTTGATCATTTGGAACCCTAGAAAACATCATTTTAGGAAAAAAAGAAATTCTTTGGCTTCCCGTGTCAAATAAATCACTGTACGTGAATGTAATACCAGTTAGTATAGCAGTCGCTCTGCAAATATAATGCTAGACTGCTCAACAAGCAAGATTCTATGCATTATGAATGTCAGTTACCTAATTTAAGACATAAAGGAAATTACCTGGGCTACCAGGTCATTACACATGCAGCCAAATTTTCCATTCCTTGTATACATTACAGGTCAAACAAGTTAAGTACAGCATGCCCTATCCTGTCTGTAGATGCATGAATGTATACAGCAAAATTCTCCTTGATGTACAATAGCTTTATATTTTAAGAAGCTTCAGTGCTACAGGAAATGATATTAAAAGTTTTTTAAAAAGCTATTTGCAAAGACATTGAAGTTACGAAACAGTTCTGTTGTATTTCAAATAAAATTGATTTACAAAAGCAGGCAGAAGGAAAGAGAAGCCAAATGCATATAGGACGGAAGACAGCACCTCATACTTTACAAATATGGCTTTAGCGACAAGAAGAGTGGATGTAATATGAGAACCCAACAGGATCATTTTATGTATGGCATTATTGAGACCAAAGGATTTTGTCAAAATAATGTAGGCTGCACACCGGGTCACTATGCACCCTATCAACAGAAATCAAGGAATTACAGCAGAAGAAGAATGAATAATCCTGCACCAACACAGAGGCCTGGACCCTTAATTCCAGGTTAGGTTTCTGTAAAGCTGCAGAAATTCACTGAAGCTAATGGAATTGCACAGATTTATAAGTGGGATAGAGAGCTTCATTATCTTCCTTTCCACAGATACTTGGTACTTGTCATGATTGTTAGATAAGGTCAGCTAAGGTTGTAGCTAACGGCTGTACATTTGCACCACTGTCCTTTACAAGACCTACAAGATCTGGCAAATTAGCTAATGCATAATACATCTTCATCTTGTTCGCAAAACACTTAGCAGAGCAGCAACCACAATCCTGATTTGGGACTTTTGTTTACCTAATATCAGAGCTACTTTTTTCTGCCAGTCCTATCCCTAAAGCATCCTTCATTTCAAAGATCATCTTTCTCTTTCAATTTCTAAGTTATACATTTCAAAGACAACCAAAACGTCCTTTCCTTTTTGTTTTAAATGATGATTTTGTCAGAAAGGCCTGTCACTAAGGCTAAAGAAATCATTATTTATACTCACAGGACGGATTATACAAGATTTTAAATTTTCCAAATTAAATTTTTGTGATATCCTTCAGTTTGGATTTCTTCTTTTCATCTGCAGCTCACATTTGAGCTGAGAGAAGAATATGGCCACTAATCTTTATCATTGCACCACTAGCCTGCTGCAGAAAGGAAGCCAATTTGAAACTCCTCTTTATATCAAGTCTCCCCAAAACAGAAGTGTTGTAGCTCTTAAGAGTTCCAGACAGTTGTGTGCTGGAGTGTCCAGGACGAATAATGTATTCCCTGTTTTAAACTAAAATCAGATGGCTTGTCCTATGGGATTTCATGCCTTTAGATCAGCGAAGGTTTCGCTTTTGCAGGAGGCAACAGACTGGTAGAAATGCTTTTATTACTCTGCTGTGTAAGCATGCTTCACTGTGAGTGTGATCTCAGGCATTTATACTGATAAAAACCAGGAGAAACTACACTAAAATCAATAGAATAATATTATACTAACAATGATAGGAAACATTTAACGTAACTGGATAAAAATTACAGTAATTACATAACTCTAAACTCAATATTTATGAGCACTTTGAAAGAGCATCTTTAATTTGCTACACAAAAACTGAAAAAAAAACACTGTAGCCATGACTTCTTGTGTTTTGAAAAGAAAAACTCATAGCACCAATTTTATTTTACTTAACTGTAGGGATATCCTGCTGAGAATCTATCAAGAACTATAATTCCCCTTTGCCCTGACATCTATTTATGTAATAAACTAAATGCTACCAGCAACGCCTGGGCTACACAAGAAAGATTTGAGCGACTGATGGTTTTCTTCAGGTCAACATTTATATTAAGTTATTATTTGCTGCAAGTATGTGCTTTGTGCTACAATTTAATATAAAAATCACATCTAGAGCAACAACAGTGGGCTTAGTTTGCCTAATCTGCGGTAAAGACAGAACCTTATTTGATTTTTTAGGCATGGACTACATTGTTAATTCTCTTCCTTCCTCTCCTGCTCTTTAAACACTGCTATTCGTTTCAGTTTCACATTACCTCTATTTACTTGTTCTGTTTATTATTACAGCATTTTTATAGTAATACTAGCAGTTATAAAGCCCAGTTATAGAGGTATCATAGGCATAAACTAGTCTAGTGAGCAGAAGCGACTACAAGAGAAGTAACAAAATTACTTTAGTTTAACTTTACACATGATAGGGCAAACTTTCAACAAGGTGTTCCCGGCGTCCTTAAAGCTTTTCCACAATCGACACCGAAGCAAACATTTTATATGACACTTTTACCACGGCTGAACACTTGTCACTTCAATTCAAAAGTGTTTAAATAACTACTTTTGTCACCAGAGTCCTGGTTTCAGCTGGGAAAGAGCTAATTTTCTTTCTAGTGATTGCTGTGAAAGGAATGTCAATGACCCATATTGTTTTAGTTGTTGCTAGGCGATATTTATACTTCCCATAGAAGCTGAGAAGGAGCATAGATAGAACAACAGAATGGCTAATGGAATACTCCATACCATAAATGGGGCTTGGCCGGGGGAGAAATCTGAGGCAATACCTGAGGAAGATACCAATTCACCAGGTAGTGAGAGTGACTTCGGTCATTATTATTATTATTATTCCTTTTCTGTTACTGTTCTATGAAGCTGTCTTTATCTCAACCCACATTTTTCTTTTCCTTTCTCTTTCCCCTCCTTTTCTCCCTCTTCTCCCTATCTTCTGGGGGAAGAGAGGGAACTGCGTGAGCCACTGTGTGGTCCTAGCTGCCGGCTGGGGTTAAACCACAACAATAAATTTATTTCATGTATGTATTTATTATTGTCACTTATTTCTGGTTCATTTGAAATGCTTCTAATGCATTTGAAATAGTTCTACTGGGATAATTCTTTGAATAGTCATAAAATGAGTGGGAGAGAGCAAAATATAATATATATTTTAATGTTTTCTGAAATTCTTTGTTTCTGCAAGTATATTAATATCAAACTTCCCACAGAAGAAGCTTTCATAGAATATTTCTAGCATTATGCAGTTGCAACACAGTTGCAAATATCTTGAGTGTTTTTTTCCTATATCATTTTACCTCTTGATAGGAGCTGCAAAGCCCATTTCCAACTTCAGATCAAAGCCTTGGCATGACATCGCAGTCTATGCCACAGTGCAATGACTGCCATTATGACCACACAGAAGTAAGGGGAAGAAATTCTGCATTCATTAAGACCATAGGCCAGCTTTGCAATCATAGTGACATCTATCTAGGTGATTTTACCTAAAATGTTCTCCAAAATAATGGGAAAGGTTGTGCATACCCAATTTGGCACTTGAAATAACTGTCCATCCTGCAACTTACAGTTCTCTATTCTTTCTATGCAAGGAAGTGGACTCTTGTATTTTTGGCACATGTCATGTCAGTCTGCTCCTAATGATTTTTGGCCTTTTTTTTTTATTCTTCTTTTTAATGACAAGGCCTGCACAGGCTAAGATGGATGACAATTTTTATCTATGTATAATTATATATGAAAATGTGGAAGGGTAGTTTTAAGATATATTAATCTAGTGACATTTTGCCAAGTGTTTGAAGATAAATTCTATGTAAAACATTCATAAACCACCACAAAAGAAAAAAACTTCTACTGCAACTTCAGGAAAGTACTGATGTTAATATTGTATCACAGCTGCTACATCTTTGGAACTTTAAGAAGTTACTGAAACTTTTAGAAATTCAGAGAATTATCCTAATTTACAATTTTAATTTTTGGAAGTAAAGTTGTCTTCTGAATGGTGGAGGAAAAGCATTGACATTATATGAAATATATTTTAATTCTTAATAATAATTAAATAAAATGTAAATTCAAAAAAGTTGGAACTAAAAAAAAAAATGTTAAAAACTTAACGTGCCCAAGAAAGAAATACATCTAACTGATACTACAAAAAATTAGGAAGTTTTTAATTTTCTCTACTCATGACAGTTTTTAGACTGCACAATAGTACATTATCTGAATAGAAACTGCACATTTTCAATGGACATTCAGAAGGAATGTCCACTGATGACAAAGAATTTTAAAATCAAATTATACTTATGTACAGAAATACTGGTAGAGGCTGCTAAAATATAATCAACATGCATAAATAATTGAGAGAAACCACTTAATATTTAGAAGCTCTTTAGTATCTCATTATTTAAAGACATTCCATTCACTTCTCACTTTCAAATTGTATTTGAATGCAATTAATATGTATTAATTTAGGCACATAAGTCTTCTTGGTTCATAGAACTGTCTATAGTGGTCTTTTTTTTTCTAGTCTATCTTGTTTTACTGGAACCTCCTCTGTAATACTGAATTCCCTCAAATTTATTTATAAAACAAATCCAATGTTATGAAGCATAGAGTAAAAAATAAGTTTGGCACAAATTTGACATAACAGTGTCCATCTATACTCCTTTAATACATATTTTTAACAGTACAGAAAAAAAAGGGGGGTTATGGTTAGGCTTTTCAACTGTGTTTCAGTGATGTAGTGCGAAAGTAAAACTAAGGGAAAAGCCATATGTATCATTTATAAAAGCAACATTCATTCAATGAGAATACTTTCTATTACTTTAACTCTGGTTTAGTTGTACAGATCGGAAGGAAATTAGCAGTTAAGATCTTCGTTACTGAAACAGGCATGAACATGTAGCAAAATTATAAACACAGATGCCTATCTGCTGTCAACTTAGTGAAACAAATACCATAATTAAAATAAATCAGCAAGACTAAATAAGAATCAAAGGTGTCAAACATCTCACAGAGTGACAGAGAGCGTAACAAATTTTTTCTTACTTCAAATGGCTTTCATTTATTAACCTTTAGTCACACAGTAAGAAAAAAAAAGTATTTTTTTGCAGTATGTGTACTGATCTTCTACATGCAAAATGCCTTGGTAAATGACTCTATTTAGAAGGCCTTTCTTTGAGTCATAACATCAATAAGCTCATTAATTTTTTGATGGCAAATGTCTTCTAAATTACTTCACTCTCACTTGACATGTTGTGGTCCGCCACTGGGGAAGTTCTGCTACTAGCATTTTCAGTTAGCACTGCAGGATATGCAGGAAGAGCTAAGTTGGTTTCCTTCCAAAATAGGAAGGGCAGCCAGATGCATCAGAACAATGCCTCTGAGAAGGCAAGGGGAAGACCCACTTGGCTCACAGCAGAAGTGCAGTGTAATCTGCTGCCACAGCCTGAAGTCTTAGGATCCATGAAACTACACGGGATCACTATGTCCCTAGTTACAGCTATTTTCTAAGAGGTTTTGTGTACCTGGAGCTAGTGAGTGAAGGAGGAACAATCCCTTTCACACTGAATTTTGCAGGTAGTTATGACCTGATAGCCAAGGATGATGCTGTGATCATTTCCTGTATCTTCTGGTCTTGTCATTGACAATGATACACTTAAATCCCTTTTGACCCCTCAACCTCCTACTCTAAATCCCTAGCTAAAAGTTTCTCCTGTGCACACACATATACACACACAGGGAACTTTCTGCTTACAACACGTTACAGTGTCAAATCCTGGAGCTTCTTTTTTGTACTCATACCTAAGATGCTGAGCATGCTTGGTTATGTCTCTCTCACCTTTTTTTATTTTACCTTCCTCCTGTCTAGACTCCCTATTGCCTATTACTTTATCATTCTTTTCCTTCAAAAAACTTCAGATAAATATTCCTGCATAACTACTTGGGACTTTGCCAAGTACCTTTTTTTAATTCTCTATTCTGACTCCTCTTTGTTTAATGAATTAAAACGGATTTGTCTTTCCAGTTGCAAAAACTTTTCAACTTCAGCATGCAATGTGATGCGGTTTTGGGTTACTCTATCTTACTGTCTTTATTTCCATCTCCATTCTGGCCTTGTCTACATGTGGAGTGGCCTCTCTTCCTCACTTAGATATGCATCTTTCTCTTTCACATTCCTTTTGGAAATGCATTGCTGACCTTAGGCTCATACACACTAAGCCCTTTGAATTACATCAACAATCAGTATCCTCTTTGTTCAATTTTAAAGTACATACGCAAAACATAAATCTGATCAAAATAAAAGATGAACTTCCAAATAATGTGAAATAAAGCTGTCTTCCAGGATTTCTTAGACTACTGCCTAACCTACACCTTATAAATTGTAAGCACCTCAATGGAACTGCTTTTCAGAAAAAAGCAGAAACAATGCAAGTGCCTGTCCTTATTTCCCTTTCCTAATTTCTACCACGACATCTTCTGTTATTCTTTAAAGTCTGACAGATCAAAAGCTGGCATTAGAATATTACCTTTCTATTTCTAACCTAATTAAAAAATCCATCGTGACTCATCTGTTCTGCAGACGCTTTCTACAACTAAGTACTTTTATATTATCTCCCCAGCACACTTGGGAACCTTGACAGGTTTTTAGACTAATTTCAGGTAAAATTAAAGGTTTTCTCATCCTGCTTCAGAAAAAATCCAATGTCAGAAGAAATAAGCAACAACAAAACCAGATCAGTCAGTAATAAATTAGTACAGCAGCATCATTTAGTAAAGATTTTTCTAAGAATCAGAGCCAGAGACAATGTTTTCCTTTCTGATTCTTTTTACTTTTCTGAATCATGTGATACAGACCGGGGCATAAAAGGTTTGGTGGTGGGTTTTTTTCTTTGAATGTTAACATGTTTTAAATGTAAAGATGTATTAACAAGCTGTGACTTGACAGTTTTTAATGCCAAATAATTCAGTTTAGAAACTGAGACAGAAAAGGGCTTCCTGTGAGAAAGAAAGAGAGGCTCTTACTTTTAATTTTTGTCACATCCATGTATGAAATTAAGAGCCAAATTAAGTTGTTACAACTGCAGAATAAGGGTATACTTTCCTGATGCCCATCTCGGATGCACAAGATTTTGCCTGGCATAACTCTACTGACTTTTACAGAGGTATTTACAATTGTCAATATACCAAGTGACAGAGTCAAGTAACATTGCTAGTACTTATTTTACCTAAATGAACTAATACAACTTGGTAAAATTCAGTGTAATGTTGTCAGTTTCTTTTTCAAGCCCTAGTAAAACCATAAGCCAACCTATCACAGAACTCAAGCAAAATTAAATTCTTACCTTCTTCAGCTCAAACACAAAAATGTATACAAGTATGATAACAAGAAACTTTTATTTACATTTTTATGTTGAATTGCCAGCATATACAGAAAATGCATTAGGAATGCCTACTCTGAAAACAGCGTATTTCTTAATTTCATCAGCGTGTATGTACATTCACTACTGCCTACAGCATGTATCTTCTCTAATTACTGACTTTCACAAACAAAAGCTGAAGGAAGATTCCAGCAGGACAGCTAAACAACCAGGAACTAAGAGCTAAGAAACGCATAAATAAATGGCCCAGAGTCAACCTCCATAACTTTTCTTAGTTCTTTCAGTATTGTACAGAAGACAGAGCATGCACTTTCCTGCAAAACACACCATTAAGATCTTCGTCCTACCTAAGATAAATGCATTTGAAAAGGTTTGTTAAGAACCATGTAGGTAAGTAGGAAGAGTATATTATTCTATTTTGCATTAGATTTTTTAATTGCTTACCATAAGCTGAGAACAGTGGCAGCTGCAAATAGTATTACATTACCTTGACAAACAATCTCCCTGATGACAAGCCAATTCTAAGAGAACGACAAAGCAACAATGCCAGGGATCACATTTTTAATCAAAGGTTTTTATGTGAGACTACTAATATATTAAAGAGAAAAACAACAATATACTGTTTAAACTAACATTATATTATTACCTTTTTTTGACAACATTTAATAAGCCACTTCAGTTATATCTAGTATGCTGACTGCATTATGGAAAGGACCGTTAAACTGCATAACTGTATTTACTAAAGTTGACAATCTTGCATGTTTCTACTTCATAATAAAACCCCTTTCTATTAGTTCTCATCTGTTATTAATATAATTGTCCTTTAATATTCTTTATCAGAGTGTATCAAGGAGTAATAAGTTGTTGTAGCTGTTTACTCCAGAGAACAGAAAATAACTGTTGACATCAGAATGCAAACATGTCATATGATGCTGCAGAAAGAATACTAATCCTTTTTCCATGTTCACATTGAATTGAACAAATAGAAATGGATCAAGTTAGTGACAACTATATCAGAAGCATGAAACCTTTCAGCCTGGGATATATGGATCACTTACAGTCCTTGCATTTGCGTATGTCAATAGAATGACCTACATGTGGTATTTCTAAAACTTCCACCTTCTGTAGTAGAGGGCCTAAAAATCATTGATCTCTTAGATAAGTGTCTGTTTGACTAAATTTATGTATAGCCACTCTTACCTTGCAGCAGAAGGAAGACTGATTCCATTTTATGTGATTCTATTTTGCGGCTGCTGTCTTTTAAATTTACCCAAAGGTCTTTTTCACATTTGTTATCCACTTTCCTCAAAGTTCTCAACAGCCCATAATTACCATCATCGGTTTCCAGCTCCAAATACCCCTCCATCTCAGTGCCTTTTATTATCCTTCTATGCTGCTGATATTGCTGTCCAACTTTTTTTTTTTTTGTCTCCCTCATCTGACCACATTCTTTGAAAAAAATGCATGCAATCTTCAAAAATGAGAATATCCCCGACCTATCCTATTTGACTACAAATTAAGATCATTAAGAAATTTTCTTTTGAATATCATAATAAAATTTAGCTCTGATTTTCTGCTTGATATGCATAACAAATAGATTCATCCAGATGATTTTGATTATTTTTTCCATACGTTTCTTGCTTGATTACATTCTGCAATTAAAAAACCAAATCTTGTCCTATGAAGTTTAGTCTAAATTCAACTATCCTAACCAAAAATGACAAGAGTACCAGATAAATTGGAGTATGAAAATACTTCCAGTTCATTCATCTGACTGTCTTTTCTGGAACTCCCTCCTGAGATACTTTAATGAAAATATCTAACTACTATCTAGTTTTCACTGAGTAGTAATAAACTTAAACCTAAGTAATATTATTACACTTTAATGTCAGTAAATAATGTAATAGAGCAATGAAAGCCAGAAGTACTGCAAAGCGGTAGAAACTTGACGTTACGTTACTGGATCAGCTTTTTTGTCATGCTTTGTAGTGCAGACACCCAAATGTATTATTATGCATAAAAAGCTATCTATATTGTATTAATGGCTATTCTACAGCAGTCCTAAGACACAGTTACACCAGGCAGGATATCTTGTTTTATATTTCAAACAAAGGCAAAACTGTAAACATGAACCACGTACACACCTTCAAAAAAATCTGCATATAACTAGAAAATAAATTATCCCCAAACAAATTTTCCTAATTTCAGATTCTCTCTCTCATTCCTCATAAGAACATTTTAGCCTTACCTATCCCATCAGCATAAGGATCCTACTGAACACCTTAGTCTTTTAATACCTAAAATACATTTAGGATGCCATAGGTCACGCAACTCAACTACTCCCAATTTAAACTATTACACATCTAGTATCCTTGTAAATTGTCACAGGAAAGTCTGTGTTTTTATACTTGTTCCACTTTACTAGGAATAACGGACAGGTGAGTTGAAGTAAAAAAACCCCTTTCTACTACCAAGAGCAATTATCTGAAATCTCTGAATATATCCTGAGCATCACAGTATATCTATCTAAATTCCTCTGCCTTAAACCAACTGCAGGCATAATCCAGGTAACATTCACTCCCAGCAATACATAAAAACTTATGACAGTCCTTTCTATCAGTTTCCCTTTTTCTTCCTCTGGACTCCTGGAGAGTCTTTATTGCACATACCTTTTTAAAGTAAAACACATGTAACACAGCTTCTCTACCCATACGCTCCTCTGCTGTGGCTTACTTTCCACATGCATATAACTGCAATCACATAGATTTTCCTACTTAGAAATTTTCATGTCACAGCTGTTCCAGCTATGGGATCTGATTATTTACCAGGACTGTCTTAAGAGGAAATTACCATATTCTTAAGGCAAAATGCTGATTCTACAAAAGGCTCACTGAATAGCCACATTTTCTTTGCAAGAGAATAGAAACAGTTTAAAAACAAACACAGAATAAATAAATAAATAAATAAAACTTCAACTCCTTTCTAGTTCAACTTATCAGACACAAAAACTAGCCTGGAACCTGAGCGACAGTCTCAGTCACAGTGGCTTTTCTAAATGGGAAAGGCAAAGCCCTTTTTAGGCAGATTAATGACACTATGTCTATCTTTTAAAAAAGTCACTTTATCTCCATTAACAAATGGAATAAGGTATCACCAACACCTGTAGCAGTTGTTCAAATCAATTATCACAAGCCTGATATAAAACTACTTTACATCAATGTAAAAAGAGTTTTATAACGATGTTAAAAATGAATATATAGTGGCCTTTTTTTTCTACCACCATCTCAACATGGGCTGCAAACATGCACTGTAGCATACAACACCTTTTTATCCTGGCTGCTGTGCATGGGAAAACAGAAGTGTAGTTAGGCTTACACACTGGGCTACTGCAAAGTCAAAAGGACTGGTGTAATAATACATTTTGCGCCGATTCCAGGAGGAAGAACTTCATGTTGCTTTATAGATACGTCTGATCAGTTTTACAGTCCTAAAAGAATTTTCTTTCATTATAAAAAAAAACAACAAAACAACTAACTGTCATTATGTGGAATATAGGAATAGCATAAAAGAAACAAAAATCCTAAGTAAACCTAAATAACAAACATTCTCAGGGCAGTGCAATATCAGTAGACGGGTGGCATGACAACAGTTGTGGAAATTACTTCCCTTTTTTATTGTTTTGGATATATTGCATGTCGTCAGTTACCTGCTTAAAAGTACACACTAAGAGCGTATTTTGGCTTTATATATATCTGCTCACAATTATAATTTTTCAAACATCATAACATTTTATATTATAGGCCCTCAAAGTTAAATGTATAGGATAAATAATGCTTATTCACCAAGTTGATTATTAATTTGCAATCTGTAAATCTATTTTGACCCCAAAAAAGCGCACAAAATGTAACCTCTGAAGACACACCCAACACTTGGACTGATTGACAGCAGTACAAAATTGTGTTCAGACACAATGTTTCATCAAGTCACATTCCAAAGTGCTGTTTCATCATTTTATCAGGAAACAATACGATTAGCATCAAATTGTATCTTCTACTGTGCTGATGAAAGATTTATTTGATTACATTTAAGAACATATGAAAAACAGGTTTAGGATGGTCACAATGTCATTTGTAAAAGAAACTTAGAGCAGCGTTACAATTCTTCATACGAAATTTCATTTTAGTGGTGTTTTGTAAATCAATACATTTTAAATTATTTTGCAGGCATTTAATACTACAAAGAAAAAAACAATCCAAAACCCAAAAAACTGTTGCACTTCAACATTCTTCCCAAATTCTGACTTTTAATAAATTATTATCTATAATCTTACCTCTTTTCATTGTCACCTGCTGCTAAAATTGACAGCAGGAAAAGGTTTATCTTTCTGAACAGTACTGGCATCATTCAGCCATTGTGACAACAGAATAGTTAGTGCACTCTTTCTTTCCCACATCTTGACCACCTTGCAACTGTCTATCTAGTCAATCAAGTACTGTAATATGCTGGAAATTTTAAATATATAGACCTGATATATATCAAGTCCTATTCATTCTATAAAAGCTTAACTAAAGATATTGATAAACAGAATTTACATTTGCTCAAACTTTCTAATTTTATGGGTTCTTTTAATTCCAGTTCATGCACTTAATGCTTAGACCGCATTCAGTGTATACACCATTATGGTAAGCACATTGGCATGCACAGGCAATACAAGAATAGATTATAATTAATCCCATAGACAACCAAAATAGGTGAAGTTGCATCATGCAATGAAACCACAGCTTGGCCTGGGCTGCCATGCAGAAAAAAACCTACATCAATGAGTCTGCTGTACGGCTCCTAGGTAAGAGTTGATATGAAAGAGGTGAGTTATTTCAGCAATGAAGTCACAGGCTGAAAATGTTTATACTACTGTAAACAAAATACTGTACAAAGCACCAGTATTACTCTGGGGGGAAAAAGATGCTTGTAGAGGAGGACAAAAAGGATGAGAAAGAGAAGGGGGAGGAGGAATTACAAATTACAGTAACAAGTCTGAAATCCAATCAGTCCTTTTTAATAAGCATTTTGTTATTTCATTCAAAATAATCTCATTTGAGCTTTCAAAGCAAACCTGAATTTTCAATGTATTTTGAAAAAAACCCCAATGGATGAAAATAATGAGATACAGGGTAATTTCAAAATGTGCATAGTGTTCAGTAACTGAGAAATAGCAAGATAATAAACACACAGATATGTAGAGGTGAATTTTTCAATGCAGTGCACAGGATGTAAACCACACAGCTTCCACTGATTGAATGCATAATGTATTGGACTGAATGAATACGGGTAACACAGGATGCAATGATATGAGTGATTTCTTCAGCCACCTTCCGCTGCTTTTCTAGTAAAAGATATCTTTCTGCTGAATAAAGCAGGGTTGTTTTTTTTGCAGAAATAGTATTAATTCTTAATTGCCTTTACCTTACTCACCTTCAGTTGTTCTGAATGTAAAAATGTGACCTGAATAACCATCTACACTGTTCTAGGGCATGTACATTAGCCTCAGTACTTCATAGCCTGGTTCCAGTAAACTCAGAAAGAAACGGCTGACCAGGTAATTTATTTCAATGCAACACTCACATAAGAGATCCTATCCTGTGATGAAAAAAGTATGATTCTGTAACACGATAACATATTATGTATGTGTTCCATTACAAAAAGATTTGTTCCATTTTTTCAATAGGTATGTTTTTGAGCAATTTTTCTTAATTATACTTAATTGTAGGTGATCACTCTATTTTTATCACAGTTCCCAAATATATCAACTAATTATGCAGGGCAGCAATTCAGGGACCACCAAAAATAGTTTTATCAAAATTAAAATTTTGGTTACTGTATAATGTTTTTAATATAATCTATTGTTGTTCCAGTTGCAGAACAATTGCTTTTGGTATCTCTGGTTTTATTTGGTGATAACTTTTTGAAATATTAATCTTTTTATTTAGCAAATTGCCACAGAAATTTAAGTCAAAATAAAATCAGTTTAATTGACAGTAGAAATTATTTTCTGGCCTCTTGAAATTGCTCAGAAGATTTGCAGGAAAAAAAAAAATCTGTCAGCACCTTTTGAATTTGACAGGTTAAAAAAAATTACATATTCCACTTATAACACATCCAATTGCACTATTCTTAAATAGCAAAATACATATTATTTTTCCAGCCAAATGCTTCCATCCTTTTCACAGGGACAGAACGAACTTACAGTCATGACTTGTACCACTTTTGGCCACTATGTGCTTTTTAACACGGCTAGTGGGGTGTTTCATTAATTGTATATTTAAAGATATGTACATGTGTATGTGCATGTACAGGTATGCACTTACAAACTGTTGCACTGTGCATGCAAATGTTGTCAAACAGGGAAAAGGTTACTGAGAGATTTAAGCACTGCTGACAAAGCCAGCAACCTAGTAAATTGCTTAAGGCAAGCAGATGTGAAGCCCAAAAAATTTAGAAACGGAACTTGCAGACTTCCAAAGTGTACCATCCAAATAGGTACTGTACAGTCAGTAATAGGAATTATGGCAGACACAGTATCTACTGTAACATAGATGTATGTATCACAAGATAAATTATACATATTATGTATGTATGTATACTTTACCATTGTTGTGCTAAAATCTTTTCTTACTTGACAAACATTGAGATTTAGCAAAAGATGAAAAACAGTCCTCATATTTATTCTTAATAAAAACAATACACAGATAGTTTTTCATCTAGTCATGATAGAAAAGTCCTCAAGACACAGACAGAATGCAGAGCTGGCCTTAGTTCTACAATCTCATCACTCTGAATATGAGCATAATGTAAAAACAAAATGAGAAGACCCACCATATCCTTGGTATCTGCTACTAACACAGCAGAGGATGATAGAAGCTACAAATGTAAGGATCTCTGAATATCAGATTTAATTACAGTTTACCATACATTTCCACAGCAGTTTATTATCCTGTCAACAGTGATTTTTGCTATAAAAGCAGTTAGTCTTGAGAGATCAAATTATTAGGTTCAAGAAAAGATTGTCTTCTGTTTTTCAGACGGTTGCTACAAACCAATCTCACATTAGAAAAGTTTCTCTGCTTCAGCTAATCAAACTCATTAATTTCCTAACAAGCTAAAATGACAGAAGTTTCTCGCTTTTGGTATAGACAAAAGCCATAGCAAACTTTATGTAATTCATACAAGTCTGTTGCAAATTGCAAATTCTAATCACTGAGGGATGCCGTACTGTTGAAATTAAATGACCAGAGCTATCAAATCTAACTAAATTGCTGGAATATTTTTCCCAGGAGTTCAATTCTTTCCAATCCCTGAATATGAAATTCCTTTTAATAAATCAACTTTTGGCAAAGTTTAGTCTGGCAAAACAGGGCATCTGATTCTAGGTCTTTGTTTTCTCCTAAGCGTACTATGATGCACAGCAAAGTCATCAGATGGGTCAAACTACAGTCTCAACACTGTTAATACTTCTGCTTATACACACCATGGATTTCAGCTAGATTATTCACATATAGAGTTAAGTGCATTGGATGGAGCCTTGTGTAAATAGTGACCAAAAATACCATAAAAATCTTCAACTGGTAATAATATCATAAAATTAACTGATCCAACACACTCACTAAAGAAAGCTCAGTTGTATTCAGAGTCTTTTTGTCTAACTTGTCCAGAATACCTGCATGAACACGATTTCAAATCTCTAGATAGATTGTTTCTATGCTTCATAACTCTTACAAATAAGGAAAAGCTTAATCACTATTAGTATCAATAATTAATAACAAGCTTTAATCTTTATTATTGTTATTGCTCTTGTCTGTATTGAGGAAAATGTTTATGGCAACAAGAATTTTTCCCTCTGACTTCAGAGGGAACTTTATAACATGTTGATGTCCTGGCCTTCACTTAATTTCATTACATCTAAGCTCCCAGAATCTAAAAAGAACACTGCATTAGTAAGCTGTTGTCGTTTTTTTGCTCAAGTTTGATAAAACTGAAGGTTGATATTTTTAAGAATTCTAATGATTGAAGCTCCTGAGTGCTTTTGAAAAATTCAATTCATTGCATACTCCATACTCTAGGAACCGTACATGAATGTATCAATATTTTTCTATACATTGCCCTTTTCTATGCACATTGTATTGACATTTTACTAATTCAGTTCCTTGTTCTTAGTCAGATATGCTGTTACAGTGAAACCACAATTCCACAAAGGTATAATAAAGACATAATTAAACATTCATCTTTACTTTCCTAAACCTAACAAAGAACAAAGACAAAACATTAAATGTCACTGCATTTAAAATTAAAGATTCCTATCAATGACAGTGATATATAGTCACTATGTAAGGTGGTACCTATTGCTTCAAGAAGGAATTTGACAAAACACACCTATACTTTTAATAAAAAGTATAAATTGCTAGGAAAAATAGTCAAGTGACAATTTCATTCATATATCACTAGTATTCGCTGAAAATTATCTTATAAAATGGTGTTAGAAAAAATAGCAGACTATGGATAATTGGATTTCCTTATGGTGGAAGAACTTACACCTGACAATTAAAATGAAGATTTGCAACAATGGTGCAATAAGCAACTTGTACTCTTAACATAAAAAACCATCCATCAACACCTATTATTGCATTTACATTATACCACTTGGTATAATAAAAATAAAATGACTGTAAAACATCACCGTCACAAGATTTTTTGCTTTGGAAAATAAGTAGCCAGCAAAGGAAGTCACTATCTGTTATCTCTATATTCCGTAATACAGAATAGATCTTTACTCTTCAATTAGAATGTACCAAATTACATCAAACTGTTTTAACTGTTTAATGGAAAGCTAAAAAGATTAAAGAATTATGAACATAATTTAAAATGACAGAGACTTAGTCCACAGTTTCTTTTCCAAATTACCAAGATTTAATTTTTATTCTGATATTCTACTATATCAGAATAAAATTCTGTATTATACAATTCTATTTCTAGATATGTTATCTAATTCTATATCTATATATTCGGTATCTATAATCCAGTTCTCAGGCTGTGGAAATCATAATATGAAATTAAGAAAATAATTTATCCTTCAACAATATAGGAACTAATATTTAACACTCAAGCCAGAGGAATTAGTTACAATTATACACACTAGACTGAAGCTGGGAAAGAAGGAAAATGAAAAAAGAGAAAATATGAACTTACAGATATAGAAATCTCACATCACAGATCATGCACTAAAAAGATTACTGAGAACAATCTAGTCTCTGCCTCTTCAGATACAAAAATGATGGCAAACACAACAAAATAAAAAGAAAACAAGTGTAAAAACAGTCAAAGAGGCTGATTCAAGTGGAAACGCATAATTAGTTACCTAACTCTGATGCACAATGTACACTGAAGAAAACAATTGCAAAAAATCAGAATTAGGCACCTAGGAAGCCTTGATGACATGTGTTTAACGTACTGTTGCATTACAAAAACGTGAAGTCAGTAAAAATCAGTAAATAAAATCGATATGAGAATTATTCTGCAAAGCTCTGTGCTAACGTAACTGTTACTGTCTGTATAACCCCTTTAAGTCTTTTGACTTGGTTTCACTTAACCAGGTAGCTGAGTTAATAAGTTTGAGTAACCATTCTGAATTACTTGACTGAAGATGGCCATAAGCAAGTAACTGGAACTACAGGGTGACTGGATTCATATCCATTAAACCACGGTGATTTGAACAATTAAATTGCCACTGCATTTTAGCTACAAAATCAAATGCACTGGAGTTTCCAATTTTCCCCAGGCAGCCAAGCTTATTCAATTCACATCAGGCATTCATGTTTATGACAGAGAACTGGTCTCGAGAAAAAGCTTTCTTTCCCATGAACTAACAGTGCCTTGAGAAAGGCCTTGAGATATCGTGCTAAAACAGTTCTCGGTGAGTGTACTTAGTAGTCATCTTTTCACGTACAAGGGTAGACTAACACCAGCCTGCCCTGATTGCTGTAGCTCTTTATCTAACCTCTTTCCCCCACCTCCATCAAGACCATTACGTTGCTCTTCCAGAACTCACCCTCCTCCCACCCAGTCTCTCTCACACAAAGGAAAAAAAAAAAATCAAAAAATATCTCCCTAATTCTCTAATTCTTCATATAAACACCATTTAAGGACCACACCACAGTTTGTCCCTGTCTGCCCAGGGTTTTCTCTGTAATGTGCTTCTATACCCTTTTGTAATTATTTCTGACAGGGCTTCTTTTTCCTCAGATCTGTAGAAGGTGAAAGGATTGATGTGCAAGTTAATTAAAGACAGATAGAAACACGAGACCTAGCTGCCTTCTGACCAGGAAACTGCCATTGCCTCTGATTAACTGAAATGAGTTACACCTGGTCAAGAGCACTGGGCTCTGAGATGAAAGGGCAGACTGTTCATCTTTGCTTCCTACAGGACAACTCTGTCTTTCTTCCCTGCATCCAATACTGGGCCTCACTCCTGCTCCGGTTGCCAAGTTGGACAGGAAAATAACACGGATATATTAGTGTACTAAAAATTGGAAAAAAACCCTAACTCCCAATTTGTAACACTTGCATCAGTGTTTCCGTGTAAGTGAAGTAGCACAACAAATATTACCAGTTGTTAAGTTAAAGAGCAGAAATCTCTGGTTCTGCAGAATGTATGTTTGGGATAAGATGCACAACCACTGCACAGGTGTTCAATTTTTAATTTATGAAAGACAGTACAGAAAAAAATAGATGATGAATAGTTTTCTCTAAGTCAACATTGCAAAAGAGAATTTAAAAAAAATAAGTAAAATAATTGTACATCCAATTGATGGAGTACATCTGCATAAACACACTTGGCGAGGTAGAGCACTGATATAACCTGGAAACTTAGAGATACCAGAGGGAAAGGAAGGACGCAGCAAGTGACATCAGAACCCAATGTCTGAGCTTCCAAATTTTTTCTAGTCAATGGCTTAGGGAACCTTAGGAAAGAGAACAGATGAGAGCTGTAAGCTACAACTTATTCATGGAAATAACATGAGTTTGTATTAGAACATGATTTAGTAGGGTTCTACATCACTGACTGTGAATACCATAAAGACTATTACTTGAATATTCAAAACACCTTTAATCTCAAAGGCCTTGTCTAGACAGAAACAGGAAGAAACTAAGTCAAATCTATTGTAAAATTAGTAAGAGCAGTGTCCAGGACTTCTGTGAAACACAACTGTAGCATAGTAGTAGATAATGCAGTAAGTACCAAAATATACACTTACTAACCTATCTCTGATGATGGTTGTAAAGAACATGTTTCTATTCAATCCCTGCTTATTTAAAAAAGCATACTGCAATGATCATTCCATGATTCTATGATTAGCCATTAAATGGACTAGTATGATGGAAGATTTATCAGGGTTCTGCTTTTTGGAAGAGTTGGATCCTCAATAATGCTTTCTAACGTAAAGCATTTATCACAGACTTTAAGTTACAAGCCATATATGACAAACTTTTGCACAGTATTATTGATTAGCATGTTAGCACACCCACCATCCCATCACTACTGGAAAATCCCAGACCTACTGGTCTACATGTAAAGCAGTTTTATGAAAATATGTGTGGGTAGAACTACTTTCATGATGACACTGCCAAAGGGTATTTTTTAACAAAGGTGTCAGATTGACAGACCTAAAATTCTGAGTTGAATAAGAGCTGGGGAGGAGCTGCAGTTAACTGAAAAACCTATTCACAATAGTTTTATTAAGAAACAAATATGCCAACAAAACCCCAAACAAAATTTCACTATTTAAAAGTATTTACAATTATTTTTACTAGAACTGCTGAAAACTAAAATTCTCATACTTATGTGAAGTCTAGCCATTTGACTCCAAAGCAATATGATCTGTGGGCTGAACCTTCATATCCCACCATGTTCAGCACCAGTTCTGAGTGCTCAGTACTTCCGTAAATTAGAACACTAAAGCATTGGACTCAAATGTTTATTTTTGGATACCAAACTTCAAAAATTTAGCATTGAAAATTACAATAGGTAACAATTATTTGTGCATTATATTTTGAGGGGCTTTTTACTTCTACTGCTGTAGAAAATTATGCAAGCATTTGAATCATTTCATCATATTGTCACAAGCAATAAAAAAAACATCACCTGGGAGAAAATATGCAAAGCCTGCTTTTTGTATGCAATACTAAAAGTCCTTTCTATTTGTGTAGCAAGAGAATCCATGCACCTACATTTAGTTCATGGTAATTCTTCCATTTATGACTCTATTAGTAATTCTCTGTTCTTTATTATCTCTTTGGCACATGCCACAGAAGACACTGTGGAAAGCTAGAAGAATTAGCATTTTGAATACTAAGGAAAATCATCTCCAAACTTTATTAACCACAAAATCATCAACCCATCAATACTGTAAATCTTGGCATTAGCTGAATAAAAGTAATTAGACTGGCCTTATAAATCCACAGGGGGCTTTCCTCCCTTCTTACTGCTTGTTTAGGTGCAACACAGACTACCAGAACTAATATTCTGTAATTCATTCAACCTCTTCTAGTAGTTCACATGCATCCCCGAGGCCCTAAGATGGGTTATATTTATCATACACAATAGCAGTAACATATTGGAGGTTATAAATTATTGCAACTTCACTGACAGACATGCTTTTACACTCACACTAAGTCTGATGGTGAAATCATGGCCTTAGGAAAAACAAGGAGTTGAAAGACATGTTCCTGACTGATTGTGACACTACTTCAGTTCCATACCACTAAATAAACATATGGAACAACCTCTGTGCTTCTGTAAGTATCAAAGTTTGCAGTCTCCTTTGAAAGTACTCCTTTGCAGTATACCTTTGAAAAGGTATACTAACTCTATTCAAGCAATATTTTTGTTTTGCATACATTTCTTTCATTTCCTAAAAGTTGTTAGTATTACTAATGTAGTTCTGGACCAAAAAAAAAGGTAAAATAAAGTATCTTAAACTCCCTCTGATTAATTTTTGAGAAAAGCTGAGCAAAGTTTTCATGCCAGCATTACTACTCTGTACGTGCATCAAGGAACACTGCAGTTAAAAATGTCTAAGATTTAATACTATGGAAATCCATAACTGAAGAGTGATAGATATTCAAATACATGCACAGCTAAAATAATCTGTGCACCTGCAAATTATGAAAACTTTTCCATTTACTAGAGTGGCATAATGATTTTGCTTTGATATAGACTGGCCATATGACATAATTGTTTATGCCTTTATTACTGATAACATGAGCAGTTATAATAAGCAGCGTAACAATTTTGTTATGTTAAAGTTTATATTGTACAGCAATTAAGAATCAAAATATTTTTTGATTTTCATACAAATGTGTTACGCTACTTTCATTTTGGATGAATAGCAAAGACTAAACACTCCATAAGAAAGAAATTACTGTATTTTTTCACTGTAAAAAGGTCTCTGCCTTTAAGCTCATGCCTATTTAAAAATCTAATCCTTTTCTGCCTTGTCATTTTTCACTGCATATTGTGAGCATATAGGGACAGATGTAAACTTCATTTTAAGAGAAACAAATTAAAGACTTCAAATCATAGAATTCTAGAATAATGATTAAAGCCAATGTAGTTGGCAGGAGAATAAAAAGGCATAGGAGGTACTTAAAATTACTTAAAATATGTTTCAACTATTTTTTATATTAACTGCTTTTCAGGTTCATGATATTATAAATTACACTATAGAAATATGTATCACCCATGTTCTGAGTCCTGTGTTGCCTTTGAACTTACAGTAAGAAACTATACAAAATGTTTATGACATGTATTAACAGACTACCTTTTTTGATATCATGTTAATATAACATTATGAGATTATTAATCAAGATGATTGACAATTTTCACAGTATTTTCTGTGAGGGATTTATCTTTTTAATTTCTTCAGTCCACTTGACAAAGTTCAAATCTGGAGCTGAAGGTACACACTGCAACTCAGTTTTCCTCATTTCTAGTTCTTTCACTTTGTGAGGAGGCAAATTGAAGTGTATATAGTCCTGCCTACATGCGCTACCCTTGCATGATATTTACATGCCATAGAGTGGACACTTGAGAATCTAAACAAGAGGAAGAGCATTTTAGAAGCTAAATCAGAACAAGAAACAAAACATTATTTTGATCCTAGCTCTACACTTACTAGGCTACCCTACATATGCAAATAAGCAGGGCAGGTTGGGAGATAAAGTGTTCCCACTTTAATTTTTACTAGTGGAGTGTTAAAGAAAAACAACAAACCCACATTTTAGAAGGCACAGGCTCCACCTCTGTCCAGTTCCTGCCTTTTAATATTCTATATCCTGAGAAGGGAAGGGATCTTAGGTATCTAAGTTCCATGGAGATGTTTCCATGACATACAGATTGTCATTATTCTTTACATAGGTATAGCAAGAAAAGATAGTAGGATCCCAAGATAAATGTTCATAAGACTTAAGACTGGAAACTCTTAATGAATTTAGCTGGACGTCTTGTACACCCCAAGTCATTGAGCTTCACCTCAATGTTTACTTCTGAAGGGTGTAAAGTATTGGCATTTTAACTGAAGTGTAATTTATATTTTGATAAAGTGCATCTTTCAGGAAAAAACAATCATTCCCAACATGAAAAAAAACCACAGAGATGAAAACTCATTTTCTCTTGATATTTCAGTGGGCAGTCACTCACACTATTAGCATTTTATGCCTTATATTCCATTTGAGTTTGTCCAGCATCAGTTTCAAGATATTGATTCTTGTGAAGCCTTTATTATATTGAACAACATTTTACTTTCTTCCACTAAGATACTTACTACAGTATAATCAAATCACACATCATAGAATCATAGAACCGTAGGGTTGGAAGGGACCTCTGGAGATCATCTAGTCCAACCTCCCTGCCAGACCAGGGTCACCTAGAGCAGGTTGCACAGGAACGTGTCCAGGCGGGTTTTGAATGTCTCCAGAGACGGAGACTCCACCACCTCTCTGGGCAGCCTGTGCCAGTGCTCTGCCACCCTCAATGTAAAGAAGTTCCTCCTCATGTTTAGGTGGAACTTCCTAAGCTCAAGTTTGTGCCCATTAGCTCTTGTCCTGTCCCCAGACACCACTGACAAGAGCCTGGCCCCATCCTCCTGACACCCACCCTTTAAGTATTTATAAGTGTTGATAAGGTCCCTCCTCAGCTGTCTTTTTTCCAGACTGAAGAGACCCAAATCCCTCAGTCTGTCTTCATGAGAGAGGTGTTCAAGTCCCCTAATCATCTTGGTAGCTCTCTGCTGCACCCTCTCCAGCAGTTCCCTGTCCCTCTTGAACCAGGGAGCCCAGAACTGGACACAGTACTCCAGGTGCGGCCTCGCCAAGGCAGAGTAGAGGGGGAGGATGACCTCCCTCGACCTGCTGGCCACACTCTTCTTGATGCACCCCAGGATGCCATTGGCCTTCTTGGCCACAAGGGCACATTGCTGACTCATGGTCATCCTGTTGTCCACCAGGACTCCCAGGTCTCTTTCCACAGAGCTGCTCTCCAGCAGGTCAGCCCCCAACTTGTACTGGTGCATGGGGTTACTCCTCCCCAGGTGCAGCACCCTACACTTGCCCTTATTGAATTTCATAAGGTTCCTCTTTGCCCAGATCTCCAACCTGTCCAGGTCTCTCTGGATGGCGGCACAGCCTTCCGGTGTGTCAGCCACCGCCCCCAGCTGATCCTCTTCTCAATAAACCAAACTCTCAATCCTCTTCTCAATAAACCAAACTCATTTAAATCTACTACTCTGACGAATTTTCTCCAGCCACCAAGTCTCCTGTGCTCCCCACCATTTGCTTTTTGTGTTCCCTACAGAGTGAGTATCTGCAATCTCCAATATATATTTCCACAGAATAAAGCTAATTACCAAAGCTCTGCGATTCTTGGTTTATTTAGAACTATAAAGCACTAAACCCACTCTTCAGTGGCAGTTACTGCTGTCAACACTGATATCAATGGCATGCTTTAGACAGTGTGCATCTCAGCTTCTCATATGATTCAGGAAGCTGCAAACATTAGAAAATACTGTTGCAGATCCTCAGACATACATTTCAAATCACATGCTCCCAAGCCTTTCAAAAAAGCTTCCAGATACCTATGTAAGTTTAAACATTGCAGATTTCACACCTTGAACCATTTTCTTAAAAAGTGAAGATAGGTTTAAAAAAAAGAACTCAGATATTCAATTATCTAGTATCAATGTACTCAGGGCCATGATAACCTCATACTTGATAGAATACTGCACACAATCAATCTCATGTACAATTAGATCTCTTACCTGGCAGACCTACCTCAACCCCTGGGGCACAAATTAGATCGAAGCTGTTCTCTGCATTTTCTCTTTTCATGTCAGCAATGTCAACTTTTCATGTCAACTAACTACAAATATCCTCATTTGTTCTAGGAAAAAGCCTTATCTTTTCCCCTTTCATTACCTGGAGTTCAGACCGACTGTTCTTTTCTGTAGTGAAGTATAGGTGAAAAGCTGTGTGTAGCGTTATATTCAGGTGGCACTTCCTTTTCCCTTTAGAAGCATATGAAAGTTCTCCTATGGAGTATGACTAGCACTTCAACAGCAGAACAGAGCTCATTCTATTTTAGTCCTTGATTCCATAAGCCTGACGGTAGTATTTTCATTTAGAATTAAATCTAAGCTTACTGGCAAATAATATCCATATGATATCAAGGCTTAAAACATAGGAAGGCACTTAATCACTTGCATAGCAATAAGAAATTTGTCTGACATTGTACTTTCTGAAGTTTGAAAGTAGTAATAAAGTATTTCCTCCTTCCTCCATAGAGCTAAAAATCTTTATCATTGCAACAAATTTTTAGTTTTCAATAAATAAAGGAACACTGGCTGGGTTTTATATTTGGTAGCTGATTTGACAACAATTCTGGCAAAATGTAGTCAATACAATTTCAGAAAGGAAAAAAAAAGTTGAGAAGAGAATCAGTGAAGCAGGTCAGGATTCTGCAGCAGTTTGCTGCCATCGTCATGCTCTTTTAACCTAGAACTTTTTGTGTAAAGGCTGATCCCCAGTATGAACCGGGCACCTAAAAACTCACCCCAGCTTTTACCTGGTTGTCATTTTCTCAGAAACCCAATATGCATAAGAAAATCTGACCGCAATTTGCCATGTTTCATTTGTGAATAAGACACTGGTATAGAAACTAGTATGGAAATTCCATCACCCACATTTGCTTTTTTTGCTTTCTTTGAGCCATCTAAATGATGCAAAGGAACATCTCAATTTGTTATAGTCGCAACAACTTTAGATGAAGATGAGGCTGTTTCTAAGCTGTCTCTCTTCACATTGATTTCCTTCTTTAAAGAGTTCAGGGACACATTTTTGTGAGTCTTTCATGTGTTTCAAATCACTATTAGATTTATTTCATTCTAAACTAGATTATGTGACTCCTTGGAGGGGAAATGAGTGGCAGGAAGTTGGAGGGAAAATTAGGCTGTACAAAAACATCCTGATAGCTTTAAGGCCCCTACAGAAGTGCTTATTAAAGATAATAAAAACCTAGAGACTGTTGAAACCAATATTAAATCTTGTAATATCTGAACATTTTGATGCCTTTTTTTTTTTTTAATTTGCCTTTGGAGATAGCATGAGGAAACGTGCTTGAATCATCTTTCTAAACGGTTTAAACATTTCCTATGAATCTTAAATTCTTTTCTCTGATTTTTGCTCTGCTGGTTACAAATAGATAAGGCTGGCCGATAGTCACAGCAAGTCTTATAGAGGCCCAAATATAAAGCAGACTTTAGTCTTAGATGACTTTTCAATTAACGTGGCCCTCATTTCCAAGAACAGACACGGAAGTGAATAAGAAGCTTTAGAAAGACTTATAGCAAAGGTGCTAAGGATACCCCCAAATTCTATACACTTTTATTGCCACTTTCCCCACACCCCTTGCTTACTTCCCTTCACACGTGCGTGTTTCCACCAGAAAGCAGTTTGACAAATTCCCAGCCAGAACACAAGCTTCTTTGTGTCCATTGGGTATTAAAACCTAGCTGTATATGAACTTCGTTGAACTACTAGTTGTATTCAGATGGCAATGCACACAGCGAGAAACATGAAAGTGAGTTCTGTGTTCTCTTCAGCAGAATGGTGCTTTCCCCATCACTCAAACCAAATTGCTGGGGAGTGCATAAGCTATCTAGGGTCGCAAGAGGGAGTAGATGAACATAGGTAAATGAGAGAAGTACCACAGGCACCTTCCTACTCACAACAATATTTTCAAGGAATGATGAGAGTAAGGGCTGCATAGTTCTCTTCCTTTCCCCATTTTGTCAGACAAGATCCTACTCCAAAAGCCAGTGCCATGCTCTCCACAGTGACAGCTACTCCAAGAGTAATACTTCCCTTATTCCCTTCAGCAGAGCAACAACTCTTTAGAAAGTGGGGAGGTGCAGAGAGGGGAAGTCTGTCTATTAATAGTTCTGCTTGAGCTAGGATACCACTGAGTTTTCAAAACTCATCTTGTTAAACTGATATCCTGATCAATGTATCAGGATGGTGGTGCCAGTAATTAGTATTTCCCAACTCCAGGTTCCCACCTGCTGTTTTGCATTTGTTTATGAGCTTCAGTTTTTCACACCCTCACAGATAAATGCTCTTTTCATTACAACAAAAAGCTGAAAGCAGATTAATTTATTTACCTCTTCTCTATAGAACTGTCCTTTGCCATTGGATGTAAGTTGTTTCAAGGTACTAAAATCACAGTAGGGCAATAGCTTTGGCATCTAAATGTCTATTTATTGTAAGGAAGTAAACAGACTTTTATAAATCATGCATTTCTTCCTTCTAGTCAATTTGCTGTCGTCTTTTTCTCTTATCTCTCCCTGTTTTAGATCACTCATGAAAGGGTTGTATGAGACAAGACACATCCAGTAGGACACCATACAGAAGGATACTATGAATTCCACACCTGGAATAAAATACATTTGTGATGTCAGCAGCCCCAGAAGGATCAATTCAAATTGCAACAAGTTACATAGTGAGCTACCAAAGTGACTGAGAAACAAGAAGGCCATTGAATGAGAGACATTTGAAAGCTTAGGTCACTTAACCTGGCAAAGTAAAGAGATTAGGTATGATTCCTCTCTATGTGCACACTGAAGACTAAGCACCATGTAGGGACACAGAGTTTTAATCCAAATTATATAGTCAGAGGAAAATGGGTATTCACTGCCCAGGAATAAATTTTGCTTGGAAAGAAAAAGATTTCTAACTACTACAGTTGGATCATTAGGAACAGCCTGTAAACAGGAAGGGTGAGGCAAAAGAACCCCTAAATCAGTAGCTTGGAAAAGGAATAAAGTTTATTTTACTTATTTTAAGAAACCACCAATCAACTCCTGTCCTCCTCTACTAAAATATCTTTTCAAGAATTCACTATTATCATGACAAAGATTTATATAAATAGATATGCACCTGCATGGAATTTTACTAGCCACCTGCTGTGAAGTTAATGCTCAGAATTTTAATTTGCTTAGCGGTTCTGCTGTCATACTAAGGTCTGTTTTCATTGTGTGTTACCACATTTTGTTGCATGGAAATGTTTCCTGGGATAATTTTGTTTCTATGCAAGTAACTGTTCCTTCAGGAAAAGCTTTTTTTTTCACATGCATTTATAGGTACTTCACAGACTTTTCTTCATACTGTATCACCAACTTGCTACCTACCCTCTGTGAATACCAAAATGAATATAACTCCAAAGACTGCTTTTCAAAATGTTGAGAAAAAGCAACCTTCAGTATAATGTCTACCAACTTTAAGATCTAAAATTCAGAGAATGAAAAATCTGTCCTTAAATAAATGTTGTCAGCCTGCCAAATATAATATTTTTTTTCATTTTTGTGATATCTCTTTACCGTTAACCTGTAGCTGTCTTCTTGTTTACTAAAATTTTAGACTTAATTTTCTGTCCTCCCTGTCCCCTCTCTGTCCTGGAGGCATTCAACCTCGGGGTCTTTTTTGTTTGTTTTCATACAGAAAAGAGGAAAGCTTCAAATGTTCATCAGGTACTAGCCTTTGAGTGAGACACTTATAATATTAGATGAGTCTCAACAGACTTTGTTCTTGTGCAGGCAAGTCATTTATTTTCATTTATCTCCTGCCTGAGAGGTTATTCCACTGATTAATCTACACAGGCAGGTTCATTCCCATCTCTCCAAACCTGATAAAATTGGTAGTGACACTCCTAATCAATACAAAAGAATTCTGATATACTTTTCACTGTTAGTCACTTACATGCAAAAACCCTATTTCTCCATAAACCCAAGTTTTATGTATGTAGCAACCAGAGACAGAAAACTTCTTTCTGGAGTATTACTCAAACTCACCCACATATCAACCGTTATTGAGCTTTGGTGCAAAACTTCCAGAACGCTGTCAGTATCCTGTTCACTCTTGTACCATTGGGTGGCATCATCCCACCCCAACACTTCTTTTCCATTTATCGATAGATTGTTTGGTTGACAAACACAGACTTTGTCTAAAATTCAAAAACATTTTGTACTTGACACCTGTATTAATTATGATGAATAAGGACAAATATTAAGAACAATCATCTCAACAATTATTTTAATACAGCTTGTCCCTGTCAATACTGACCATCAACGAGACAAACAAATTCCTAGCAATTGGTACAAGATTTTGCTTTGTGTTTTGGAAACTTTTTCCTGACTTTTCAACAAATATTTGAGGAAGACAATATTTAGAAGGGTAGACACTACTGGTCTTCACCCAACTTTATAAAATAATTAATACTTAAAAGGGAATTTTGCCTCACTTCCGAGACAACAGCAGGAATTCACCCTCAACAACTTAATCCCACGAAAACTAATGCAGTTTGCAAAATTGCACGGGTAAGGCCATGGGGGTTTGGGGAAGGGGTGTGTGTCTTCTTCTGAACAAGAAAGTTATATGAAGAAACTCTTGTGACTGGAAGCAAAAAAATAAACCTATACAGTACTATGTATCAGTGATTAAAACCAGTCCATTAAACATATAAAGTCTCAAAGGAGAAAGATAATGGTTTTAATAATTTCTCAGCCTTCCTCAGGGTTTCTGAGAGAATTTTTCAAGACCAAGTAGAATAAAGGAAGATACAAAAAAAGCACCCTTGTTAATATATTAAGTCCAGCTGCCATGCTCTCAACTTTACATATATGTAGAATTACTGATTCTTTAAAAGTTCTTTTGAAACTCGGCTTCATAAACTGGGAGAGGGAGGGAGTAAGTATTTCCAATGCTCTGTGTGACCAGAATACCTTATGTTGACATTCAATATAAGCACCACAAACAATATTTTTATAGTTCAAGCAATCTTCTTTAACAACTCATTGGCTCCATAATAGTTACAGGGTAGGTCTAATATTTAAGAGTTAGCAGGGCTCAGCCAAGTTAAACATTACAATTTTCTTTAAATATACTATAAACGTGTTTAAATGCCATTTATGGCACTAATTACAAATTTTGTGAGGGAACAGTCTATGTGGTGAAAGAACCTGTTGACCAGTCTGCTGCCAAATTTGTTCATATTTCCATCCCACAACATGATCCTTCCCCTCTCCTAAAATATTGGAAGATTATTATTTTAACTGAGTACCAAACAGCCATGACAGTACTCTGTTGGCAGAGAAAATCATGGTTCTTGTGCCAGCTCCCAGAACATCATGCCTATTAGTCATGGCTTTGTAAATTCTCTCACATACAATATCTGAACACCTTGAGAAGAAATTCCCAGATTTCTCATCGCAGGCATGTACTACAAGCTGTACCTTAAAGTAACAACACTTAATACACAGATAAAAAAAAAAAGCACTGTCTCCTAATGGTAGATAAAAAAGCTACAGATTCTTGCAAAAGCTATACTCCTAATGTCATTCTGTAAACTCACTGGGATTCAGTTCTGCCTACATTTCCGCTTACCAAGATCCAGAATCTTGGAGAAAGCTGGTGTGCTGGTGTTGAGTACACAGAAAACAGACTCTAAGAATATTTAATCTTCATACTTTTACACTTACATGAACTGGAAACTGGGGTGCAATAACTTCCTACAGAGAAATGCACACCAAGTTAGTGGACACCTCAACTACCCCGTCTTTTCAGATGTAACACCCATTGTATTTACCATTTCCCTATCATACCTGCATCACGGGAATTTTTCACCTGTAGTTGCCAAAAGGGGATCTTTTGGAAGTTATCAGTCACATGGCCCAATTGGCACTGTTTCTTCATAGTCAAATTGCCTATGACGTCTACTTGCAAATGAACTACTCAAGCAAATACTAAAACAAAAATATTTAAATATTCAGGAAACTAAAGGTTACAGTCCGGGTTAGAAGATTCTGCAGTCCCAATGGCTCAGCAAGAGACAGTAGTCTGACCGTTGGTCAGGACTCACAGATCATAGCTTGCTGTCTTTAATGGGATTACCTTCTGAGCAAGACTTAAGCTCATATGGAACAATGAGCTACACGTGTGGGTTTTTTCTTGCACATCCAAAATATTACTATGAATGTCAAGGAATTTGTTTCCATTATCATCTAAAGTAATTAATATATCACTATTTCTTTATGTTGATTTTCAGTTAGGTATGAAGAGGGTCAGTTTTGCCAACTCAAGGAAAAGCAAAAACAGAGCAAAAGCACGACTAGGGGATTCCCTTAAAAATCAAGGGATGATCTTCCTTAGTCTGTTTTCAAAATTTTGATTCCAAAACTGGCACCCACACCTTTGTCAATTTAAATCATGCATACTATCTTCTCACCTGTTTATCTGTCCTTCCCAACTCTGCTGTTGGCAGAAGCAGATGAAAAGAGCAAAGAGACAGATGAGCCAAGTCTACTAGCAAATACTAGTTAAATTTTGGGAGAAGATGGCTAGTGATATCGCTCCATTGTTCAATGGTCCCTTCTGCCTTTGCTGGTGATAACTAATTGTTGTCTTGGCAAACTCCAATTTGCTTTTCCCTTCTGCACAAAAGAGGGGAAAGTGAGTGAGTTGCTCTCAGGAAATACACAGAGAACAGAAGCTTCTGTTGGTGGCAGGTGAGGCCTGCAACCCACAATTACCAGCTGGAGCTGCAACTGCAATCTCACAAGAAAATCAGCCAGAAATTCCTGAGCTAACAACAGCTGTTCAAGAGATTGTGAGCAGCTGCCAAAAAGTGACATAAAATCATGGGAGTCCCAAATATTTTGAGAGATTTGGCAAGTAAGACAATAATCATTACATGTTAAGCCACTGCTCTTGATCCAAAAAGAAGATGTGGCACATTGCCTAAAATGAATAAGCTTAGTGATCTTAATTTATTTTGCATGGGTCAAATGATCACATCATTTAGGGAAGTGAAGAGACACATTTTATTTATTTCTTTCAATTTTTTTTCCTTCCCCTTTCTGTTTGTCTTTCTGTCTGTTCTGAACACCCATACACTTTTTTACTCTGCTTGTGGGTTTGGTAGAGAACAGATTACTTCCTCATTTTTTTATATAGCACATAGTACAGAGAGGTTCTAAAGGTTAAGATGCATAGGCCTTAGGCTTACCACTAACAATAACAACAAAAATCTTAAAATCCATTAAATACATTTTGTAATCACACCAACCATTGCTGGAATAATAACATGCTGCATGGACGCTGAAAATTTACTCTCTTTTCTACCAGAGATTGTTTTTACAAACACCACTAGGAAAAATTAGCTTGCAGTACTGCTGTTGTTTCACTATTCTTACAAAAGATTACATTTCCTATGTTTGTCATTCAAAAACCTCTCTCACACACATGTAATTAGAATTTGAACTATGAAGAATTATCTGAGCTACAATATTCAACCAAAACTGTAGTTTTGCTGTGGGACAGGATAAGACACCAGGGATAATGCACTTGAGTTTGCCTAGTACTAAAAATAAATACTGAGGATATGAAACCCTAAAATGGAGCACTGATCCTGTAGGTAAGGCAAATGACCAAAAATCAAATTAATACATTGTGTTCTCCTCTCCTCAAATCATTCTGCCTGCGCCTCTTTTCCTTTAGCTGTAAAATTTGGTTTATAGGTTTGGAGTTGTTTGTTTTTAGTTGTTTGGGTTTTTTTTCCGTCCATTTGTTATTCATATTACCTTATGCTGATATCATAATCTGTATTTTACCTTGCATTTGCTCAAAAGCCAAACAATTAGAACCTTGATTTTGCAGACTTACAGTGCCTATAGTAACATAAATACAGTACAGCAGGAAAACTATCAGTCTTCTCCCTGGATGCGCTAGAAAACTTTGAGGTTACATGAAAACCCTACTATGTTTTGATGTACAAGCCCACAATTTCCTGAGTTCACAATCTCAGCTTTTCCAGTATAAATGCTGTCTTCGTGTTGAAGCAAGTTGTAGCTGACTACAGTTTATTCATACAGTTAATGTCACTGCACTACCTCTTGGTGAAAGTCTGAATTGTTATATATTAGCAGGTATTCTGTTTGCATGAAATCACATTATTACGACATAGAATAGTACAACTATGTAATAATGTGGTAAAAAATGACTAGGGAGATTTGTGAGGATAAAAAAAAAAAACAAAAACATTATTCTTTGCCTGGTTGGTAGCCCACATAAAGAAAATGCCCAGGAAACTTAACATTTTTACCTACAACTTAAAGGTATGCTTATGCAAACTAGAGAAGAAGAAAGACCATAAAATTTAATACAAAGTTTGGATTAACTATTTCAAGGGAAGCACTTAATTATTTTAATTGAAGATGTCCTTGACTTGTGAATACTCCCAAAATTCATTTTTAACTGCTTTCAGCAATCAAGGCTCCACAGATTCTCTCGCAAATTTCAGGCAGAGTGCTCTGGTGCCTCTACACATGTTCAGCTTTAAACTGATCACCAGATTTTGAAACAGAAGGCTTTCCCCCCGCTCCCTCAGCTAAGATGATTTGGAATTGTTGCCAAGCACTCTGGTTATTTCCTGGGATTGGCTGGGAATTTAATCTAATTTTCATTTATTTTTATTGAAAAGTGTCTAAACATTCAAAAATGCATGTTTGTGTCACTACCGCACTGCACAGAAGTGGAGGAATGCCTTACCTTAACACTGTTCTGTGAAACGCCAGGGTCCTGAGGGCACCAGTAGGCCTTCATGGCTTGGGCCAGCCTCGCAGGATGCCGTGGCCGGGTATCCCAGGAGCCCCATCCTGTGCTGACTATGGGGGAATGGCAAGGGCGACTGCTCCCTAGGGGTAACCAGTAGCCCAGGGTGGCTGCGACATAGGCCTGGCCGGGCCCTCACCCACAGCAGGTCGCTCCCGCAGTGCCACCTGTCCAGGCCAGCACAGCAAGGCGCTGCCAGAAATGGGTCCTGATCCCCAAGGGAAGGGGCCAAGGCAGGGAGGAGGGTCTGGGTGGCCCCGGGAGATCCCAGCTAAAGCCGGGGAAGTGGGGGGCTGGAGCAGCACCACTACAGCCTGGCTGGGGATGAGCGTCAGCCACCTCCCAGGCCATGTGCGGGGGGTGGGAGCCCACAGAGCCTGTTGGGGCCTTTAAGGCCTGTTGATGCCAGAATGAAATTTCTTCTAGGCCAAAACCTAGCAAAGTGAATATTTAACCCTGTGGAAAAATTTTAATGGCTGAGACGCAAAGGAATTTTTTTGATGGAAATATTATCCCAGGCTTATATATGGGAGGCTGGCCAGGAGCCGCAAGATTATAAATTGCTGCTTTTACTGTTAAATAAAAGCTGCAAAGTATTATTTGTGAAATTGCTTTCTTAATCTGTCTTCCCCAGTAACTGCTCTCAAAATTGACTTCCGCACTAAAAATTAATTTACAGAGCTTTAAGCAGTGAAAAAAGGACAAAAAAATACAATCTTATGGCTGTTACGCTAAGGGCATAAATGAGATGGAGCAAACTCAAAATGAGCATTTATCTGCATTATTCTATTTTGTAATCACTACCTAGTGTTATTTTCTGTTAAAGGAAAAAAGTAATTACAAAAATGTGTATCATTAAGAAAATGCCATTCCTACAATATATCCTATGCATTCTGAAGGCACTGGCAAACATACAGCTCTACTTTGATCACACATAAAAATGAACAGAAAAAAGGGGTTGCATTTTCCTGATCCGTCTCGTAATGTAAAGCTCTGTTTCAGAGAGAGTCCGCAAATACAGGAATGCCATTCCCCTGTGGTTTAGATATGAGTGCATTTTTGCAAAACATATTTGTACAAATATTAGCAAAAGTTATTCTAACATTGAAAGGCAACAATAATATGAAAGAAAGGAAAGTCAAGGTAAGGTACTTTGATAACAGAGAAAAGCAACATGAATACATGTAGGAATGAAATATTCTGAACTCGGTTTACAAAAGTCCTGGAATGACTACCAGGCTACAGAAATTACGTCATGGCTTTCTTGGGAAAACACTGACAAAAGGTCTTAGTTCCACTGCTTGCTATACAGAAAAGAATGATATTTTGTCATTACATTGGCTCTACAGATTTAAATACTAGACTTAAACTTAAGAAAATGAAAATTTAACACCAATATTAACACAGGTGCAGAAGGATGTACAGATTTTTAGCTTTTTTTTTATTAAACATCTTAATTTGCGAATCTTGATAGAATCCTATCTAGGTTTAACTTCTAAATGGCAAATGCTGAAATGAAACCTACACCAATCAACTCCTCGGCTGTGTGTTTCCTGATGTGCTTACAGCTTTTTGCTCTCCAAACAGTCTGACCTTTAACTACCAAATTTTAGTAGCGCACTCCTACTTTTAGGGTCAAACACATGATTCTCAACACGTATTAATAGAAATCAATTACAAAGATTAACCAATGGTTGGGGCATCTTTCCTTTTCCATCAACTTTTTCTCTTTTTAACATTTTACGTATTAAGATTGCCTAAAAGCTCAGAAAGTGACATAGCATCACAGTGACAGCTTACTGAAGTTGTGCTGAATTCTCTTAATAAAAAAGTTCTCGGTGTCAGTCAGGGAGCTACTGGAAGCCTGAAAGGTTACCTGAGAATGAAAGGATGCACATCATATTATTACAGTAGACAGCTTTGCTATAAGTCCATAGCTTTGAAGTTCTCACTGCAAAACATCTGCCCTTAATTCAGCAGTCAAAAATCCTTCAGCTCTCTACCCACAAACTCCTCAGTCAGCCTTGTCAAGTTACCTATATTTTGACACCCTACAGAGTCTAACAGAGATTTCCAAGCCTGCCATGTAATACAATCGGAGTTGCTGGCAGCCACAACTGCCTTCACATACCATGTCTTTCTGATCTCTGCTGTTAACGATACTTTAAGTGTCAACAGATGTCATGATGTGTAACATGTCAAAAAGAGCCAGCGCATGTGTGCTACAGTTGACAAGATTCCTTCTAAAGATATATGGCGCATACATTATGCAGACAGGTCGATTATAGCCATTCTGACACTGTAAGTGCCCTAGCTGCTTGGGAAGTTTGACTGAGCGTTCACTTTTAAAGTGAACTGATTCCCCTTGCTTTTGTTGGGATTTGATTAGAAAAAAAAGAAAAAAAAGCCCCTACACCAGACCACTGACAGTTCCTTCCTCCTTGCCCATGAATATATCACAGTTCTTTGGCAGCTGGAGATGGTGACCTCTTATGTCTCTGGCTAGACTCTTTGGTGGTTTAACCATAGTGTTAACGTTAAACCACCAAAGCTCATGGCAAACTGTGAAATCCACCATGTGCTACACCATAGCACTTGCACACATATAAGAAAATGTTCCATTATGATTTCCAGACCACAGACGTTGAACTTTGAGACACAGTGGGTGTTTGTAGATTAGAAACATCTGTGTGCCCTACCCAAATGCATGGAAATTCTGTTTCATTTAAACAAATGTGTTCATCTAATCCTGTTATGAATGGAACCAATAACTTCCAATTTATTTAATAATTTTCCAAATATACTTAGTACTAAATTTACATATATGCCAGACCACAAGTGATCAATAAAACAGTAATGTAAGAGATCAGTCCGAGGCACTTAAGCCAGGAAGCTAATACATTGAACCTATAAAAAATTATAAGATGCCTTAGCCAGTATTCTTTTGAAATCTACACAGCTATTTGGTCAGTTGCATTCAGATCACTTAATATGGTCACCTCTTTTTTCTTTTCTTTTGAGAAAGCAGCAGTTCTCTGAAAACATTCTATTCACATAAAAGAAAGATATTCCCACCAGAGCAGAATTTTTCACTGTTCCCCTAAATTTAGAATGACTCTACTCTCCAATACAATGAAAAGATTAAATTTTTAGAGGCTACATCAGCCAAAGGAAAAGTTCACAAATAAACTCTAATCTATAGTGTGATACCCAATCAATTACTTGCCAGTTCTCTGATGTAAATTGTCAAAGGTTGTCTAACAAACAGTTTTGAGAAAATGAAGAATGGTGCTTAGTTTAAAATGGTAACCTTTTGACAAGTGCTTACATGACTAAAGGGTTTTCAGTCTTGACATTACTGGTCAACATTATTATGAATTATTTAACAATAGATGTTGATCTTATTTTAAATGATATACGCTTTACACACAAGAATGCCATTGCACTACACTCAAATAAGAGGACTTAAGGAAATGATTACCACATTAAAAAATGATCCATTAATGTGCGCTTTAAGGAATTCAAGTTTCTACCAGCATTGCTTAAAACAGTGAAGCAAGAAAAAAAAAACTCCAAGAAAATACATATTTTTTACATATCAGATGACATTATAGAAATTAACCTGCATGGTACTTCAAGGGATAAAACATCATTTAAATGATGATATAAATCATCAGCATTTGGCCAAATATGGTTAACATTCGGAGGCCATTTGGTGGTGTCTTTGAAGCTAACCAAGAAATTTTTATTTTCCTTTTTCGAAGGAAAATAAACTCAGCGAGTTCAGCAGCACCTTTGGCAGCATTGTAAATAAAATAAACGACTGGCTAGGTCATTATGATGCTTCTTTCTTACACTAGGGAGAGTCCATTAAGGTACGCATATAAACAGGTGGATCCACCTATATGTGCTGGAATGCATAATATGCTTCTGTTATAGACATTCTGGCACTTTTCATAAGTAGCAGACAGACCCAAGTATTTTCAACAACTAAAATTATTACACAATAACTGGACAGATAAATACATAGATATAATTCAACCTCTCTTTCAAGGATTAAATAGAGAAAATTGGAACTTTTAGACAAAGTCCTGTAAAAATGGGAGTTACTTGCTGAATGTGTATGCGAATTCTTATTTCATGCATCTGTAAAATTAAAGTCATTCAAGTACTTTTGAAAAAAGGGACATTTATCTCAGAGTCAGACAGCTACCATCTTAGTAAAAACAAGAAAGAGGCATTATAAGTAGAAGACCACTTGAAACTACACAACCTGTAAAATAATATTAAAAAATAAAAAGAACTCGCAAAACAGTTTAGCCAGCAAACAGATCTGCAGTACCATGTTTCTCCGTATGAATCTATTCATTAAATACATATACAATTCCCTATGCCGTAAAAAACACTTACACATAGCAGATTTGACTCCCAACTATACTGTCACACTGCTTATATTAGGAAGGGAGAGATAAAAATTATTGCCATGAACTTTAAGGTTCTTTCAGCTCTGAAGAATTTATTTTCTATTCTTGCTATACATGTATTCACTTAAATTGTAACTGCCAAAGTGATTCCACCTTTTTACTGAATTGCTTTCAAGCAGCAATCATTAAAAAAAATCTCACACGTGTCAGAGTCCACTTAAGGTTCCCATCCTTTTTGCAAGTGACCACATCAAAGTTTTTGTCTATAACCAGGTCTTGATAGCCTGAAATGGTAAATATTCTTCACTATTAAAATGAGCTTTACAGAACTAACTGGATTACTAATACTTGTATATATTCTAGTCACCAATTAAATATCTTTCTACTGCTTCATACACTTCTTTGAAAAGCTTTAGACACCTTCAAATTAAACTCGACTGGGAGAAATGGATCACTTTCCTTCAGGTGGGAAGCCATTGGGAACAGTAGGAAATGCTGGGAAAACCAAAAGAAACGTCAGAGCATAAGATCAAGGAAGTGGTCTGGGAAAGGCAGTTTGGGAATGGGAACTCTGTAGTGGAAAACACTGGGAGGTACTGGACATTTTTGGCCATCTGAGATCCAACCTTGGCCACTACAGCCGGCTTCTCTTATAACATACTCTGATTTGGGGGCAAGGGAAGGATTTTATCTCACTTCTTCACTCTTTTTTTTACTTTTTCTTTCCTTTTTCTCGTTAGAAGAGATGTAGACCTAGATAATAGGACACAACTGAAAGATGAAAAATCCAAAAGAAAAATGGTGCATTTCTGTTAAAGCCCTTTTCTCCTCACTCACCTCCTGATAGTACATCTTTCATAGTTCTAATGAAGAAAGTGAACACTATGTATTACTTAGTATAGTTTTTTGGAGGTGACAAGGCCTACCACATTAAGAAGAGAGACAGAGGAAAAAAGGGGATCTTCTTTAAGTAAAAAACAGGTCACATTTATTGAAATGTGAGAGCACAACTTTATAATTTGAATTGGCAGAAACCTGCAAATTCTTGTAACAGTCTAACGGCTTTGGAAAAAAATACAACACAAACTTCAATTGTTTGATATAAAGCCTCAAAGGAAATTGAAGGTTAAGTACTGTCAATCTCATGTAAGACTGGAACAAAATCAGGTTTTTTTAATAACTTGCCATTCTCGTCACAAACTGTCAGTTAATTCTTTTTCTAAATCATGTTATAGAAGGTCTAACCATACATTTAATGCAGACTACCAACTAAGGAAGCTATCTATCAAGCACTTCTGCAAATTTTGTGCAAAGATCTTGTGGAAAAACAAAGTAATCAATTAATTAAATCATTCAGCAAAACAGTTTATAACTGTTTTATCAACAGCTTTAGAAATTCTAGTCTATATTATACCTACACAGGTTAAATTTCTCAATAAGAAGAGAAATCTCTGCATTTTGGGAGGTTTTAAACTGTATTACTTATCAACTGGAAAAAAAAATCACAGTCCTTTTCAAACATGGAACAAAACTTTCCTCTAAAATACCTACAGATCCTTAGGGTCTGAACACTCTTAGCTCATAAAGACTGTAGATCAGACTTCCCCACTCCTTCTGATGTCCCAGCACAATCTCTTTCCTTTGGGTTGCCACTAAGCCCATCCTGCCTGATGTCAGGTTCCATCAGTTTGGCTAGTGCACTCCAATAACTAAAGATGAGCCATAATCACAATTCTGGATCTGTATACTCCAAATCCATCAAGTGTATGTATTAAGATCAATAAAGGTGAACAATTAATTATTATTACACTTTTATAAATACGTATTTAGCATTTATATATCACAGCAGCACACTGTGGTGCACTAAGTAGCCCCATGGGACATGGTAACAACTCTGGGTAGTAAAAGAAAATTCCCATAGCTCACTTATCAGAGCTTACATAGATGCTGAAGGTCTGGCTACATTTTTTTTGTCTTCTGATGCTACTACTAACATAGGCGAGTTTTGTGTCATTTTGCTATACTGTAAATTCATCTTAATAAACATAAGGATAACACTGAAGAGAATAACACAAAATTGTTTACATTTAAAATTTACATTTTTAGCTCTGTTTAAAGGCACTTAGGACAGGAAAATAAGCAGCATGGATGTTGGCTTTGTAAAGAGGTCAACTGACTAGGAAAGAGCTGAAAATGCTGGTTTACATCCTTAATCAGTATAACTTTAAGAAAATACTTTAAAAAAGGTTTCTAAACCTCTGCTGAGGTAAATCATACCTATAACTTCTTGAAAAGCTCTTTTCTCTGTTCATAGAGTTTATGAAAAGTACTTGGTTAGATTGAGCCGAGTCCTCTAATGTTTTAATGTGTAGAACAGGTACAGCATGACTGTAACATCAACAGGGTCTGTGAGGTCTAAAGTCAAAGGAACCTCTAGACTCTCTAGAGAACTGTGATAACTAACGAATACTAAAAATGTACCACAGAAAATATTATTTAGGGAAAAGCATACAGAAATGTATCTAATAAATTAACTTTATATATTAACATGCCAAATAACACGGACTTCCTCCCTGATCATAATAAAGAGTTTCAAGTTGTAGGTTGCCCCCTTTGTTTATATATAAAATTCAGTGGAATTTTACATATATATACATATATATATGTAAACATATACCCAGTGGAAAGTCTAAGAGCTGGTGGGTAGGGGTTGCTACTCTTTCCTAGGCTAATGCAAAGAGGTAAAAGGATCCCCTTCTCCCACTACTGGCAATACACAAATTAACAGGCAATATGCAATCAACAACAGATCATCACTTATTCTTCTTAAACTGTGGCATTAATATTATATATATGCATCCCCATTTGAAACACATTTTCTTCTCTGACATTCTGGTTAAATTGTGGATCTATGCATTTGTCTGAATACAGTGGCCTGGATTTCTCCTTTTCCCCTCTCTGTTTCTGTTGGCTTCTGATAGCTTTGTATATCTCGTACAGAACGTGTCAGGGATTACCTTGTTTCTGTCGCATCTACCACACAATCTCTCCGTCCAACCTTCACCTCTCCTTGCAATGCCTTCTCAGACACACACAGACTTAAAGCATTTATTTCTGTCTCTAACGTGTTTCTACATTAGTTACTTTGAACTGATTCTGAATTTATGTTAGAGAATCCCCTGTGAGTTACATCATGATCACGTCATGATTCCTTCCTCATGTTGGATGGGATCTATTTCAGACTCCACAATTTCAGGTGGTCTCCCTTTGTGTTAAAAAATGTAGGTCTCCTGAATCAGATTAAGGTCCACATAGAGTATATTCCATTCTATCAGCGTTTGATGTAAAAACCTACATCAGATGCCGAGTGGGGGCTGGAAAAGATCTGGCAGCTGGCATGAGTGGGAGTAAGCAGCCTAAGGACAGTGTGCAAAATGTAGCGATGAATGGCACTTCCATTTTTATCAGAAACTGAGCCTGGGCTTGCTAAAGAATCTGATCTGCTGCTTAAAATTATATTTCTAACCTGCAATTCTTTCTTATTGCTACTTCCAGCACTGATGTGAACTGAAATTCAGTACAAATGGGGCTCAGTAATATCTGGAAAAGGAAGGCAAGTTATCACCCTAAAGAGTTTTATTGTTCCTCCTCTTTTTGATTGAGACCTGAATCTGATTTGGACCTGCGAATCTTTTTTGCTTTACTTGTGTTCAGTGGCTATCTAGGGAATGCATAAGATTTTAAATATATACACATGTATGCGCACACACACATCTAGAGAAAAGAAAATATGACAGAATATCTCAATGTATCACATGCTGGAAAGCTTAGTTTAATATAACTCCCCAATGGAAAAAAATAATAGAAACATTAATATATATATTGTATTTCAGATGGTGAAACTTTAGGTAGTGTAACATATATATTGATATTAAAGACCTATTAAATGAACTTGCTGTAGGAGAAAAATTTGCTGGTAAGAAAGATCTGTTTATGCAGTATATAGCATCTGAGCCCCTAAGGTGCCAATAATCTTCAGTTCCTATTGATCTGAATAAAATCAGAACCATAAGATACTCCTTTTGTATTATTTGAGGGAGTGTTTGCAGAGAATGGTTCCGTGCCTGTGATTAATACAGATAACTAATTAAGGGAATAATAGTTTATAATTCAAAACATTAACACTGCATTATGGTAAGCAGACAACAAAATTATTTGCCTATTACTACAAGGTCCTCCTAGTGCTATTTCATTTTTCTTTAAAAAGATCTTTAGTTAATCTCTCTTAAAAACACGAAGAAACAAATACATTTGTAAAACACCTAAATGTAATTGAGTACAGATCTTTTTGTACACATGGATCTTATCCGAACAGTTTCCAGATATATTCATTGTCTTCTCATTATCTTCTATATGTAGCAGCCTCCTTAGCTGTTAAAATACACATTTCAGGACAGACCTGTGGCAATTTCATATTGAAAGTCATTTCCTAGTATGAAAATAATTTATCAAGGGTGCCCCATCTAAAATAATTCCACTTCTATCACTGTTAGGAGGAAAAGTGGTAACTGACAGCAGGTAATCTACAACATGACCACTGGGGGTCATTCATTTTACACAAAATGTTCCAGTGCAGTAAAGTATTTACTGTTTTTATTGAGTAGGAATAATATTTTTAATTAAATTAATTATTTCTAAAGAGGTATTAACCATCTGTGTTCTCTAATTTTAAATTGTAAGTGGGAAAAATGAATACTACATTGTTCAAAGAGCTAGCCAGAATAATATCAAGAAACTGAAAAAACAGGCACATCATTTAATATCTATCTAGAAACCTCCCACACACCTTTTCCAGACTTTTAATTATGTTTTTAAGGGGACACACAGGAAATTGTAACTGCTCTGACGCAGAGTATGAAAAATGGAACACTGTGAACTCTGATTTACCTTGTATGATTACTTGTGCTTTTATCAAACTGTCTGCAGTCATTCTAAGCACTATATAGAAGACTCAATGAAAACAGATCAGAACACTAACATTCAGAGAAAAACAAGCATTTGATTCATGAACTTGTATATGTTAAATAAAAAACAATATAGTCCTTAGAAGCATAAATCCTATATACTTGTTTGCCAGTCAACTGTAGACATGACTTAAAAATCAATCTGCACTTTTAAAATAAAACAAATGTAGTACACTCACCAAAGGTTCAAAAAATTTAAAGTAAGGAAAGAAACAGTAGGTATCTGCACCTAACATCTCACATCTAAACTTTTTGGAACTTCAGGAAGCAGCTCATCTTATATATAATCTTTATTTATATACATATTTATATGTGCTCATAGTTAGGAAAATGAAGGATACAAAAACTCTGAGATTTTTTCAGTAAGAAAATACTAATCATACATTGACAACGAATGACTGATGTCACTTTTCCAGAGAAACACTAAGCTTAGTTTACCTACTTGTCTAAACAGTATCTGTACATGCAAACAGATCACTAGCCATACGTATTAAAATTTTAATTTTAAAACTTAAAAATTCTTTCCAGCATAATATTGACACTGGATATTTTGACTTCTAATTTCTGAGCAAGAAATCGTATGCTTACAAAGAAAGACCAGGCTTTCACTTTGGTTTATATTCTGATTCATTACTGGCTCCAATTCATTACTCCTCATTCTCTCCCAGGCATACCTACTCTCTTTTCTATAGGTACGCTCTTATTTCTATTAATAGGACATAAACAAATTCACATAATAATACGTTCAGAAAAGTTTCACATCTATAATATGATAGGGCTTATAAACTATTCTAACAGATTTATTACCACTTAAGCACAATAAACCTAATAAATAGTGACCCAAACCCCAGCCCAATCACCTATATAAATTCCACAGCTTTAAGACTACTTTTCTCTGCCATCTTCAGCATTCCAAAATGCCTTTTGCTACAGATTTTTAGTGTTTGAGTCATCTGCAGGCCCTGAAGTGTCATCAGGCATTTTAGACTTGGCAAGATAACTTTTTCCTTTGCCAAAAGAGGAGGAAGATCATACAGTAATACACCCAGTAATCAAACATGAATATTGTATAGCAGGAAGAATCGCTCCCTGTCTTTCTTTACATTGTCTGGTGTGTTCATTTTCATTGTTTTAGTCAACTGAGTTGCTCATTTCAGAAGCAAAAATATCTTATTCGCTTTGGGAGCAAATAATTTCCCCTGGGGGGACACCAAACCTCTATACCTGTATAAGGTGTCCTCAAAAACAGAAATCATCCCAACAACCTGAATGCCTATGTTATGCTTTTTATTTAGTGACAACAATGAATACCTCAGCAACATTAACTCTTTCAATATTTTTATGTGAATGCACTAGAATCCCATAATGAAACATGATTTACATCCTTTTGTCCACCAAGTTATCACTGAGCCTTCTAAATAATTTGAATTCTTGTCCTAAAACTGTAGATCTGCCAATTTATTTAATTTTTGAAAAATCAAGGTTGTGAGGAACATGAATATTAACTGCACTGAGAACGAGTGAAAAAGCAGCAATCTCCATAAAAAGAAATTGCACCTGCTAGGATATTCTTAATAAAGTGGAAACTACCTGAAGCGAAGTTTGATAAAGATATTAGAAAGGAAGAGCACCAGGTTGTTTACTCTCAGTGTTTAAATTAAATACACAGCTTGCCCACAAATTTATCATAGTGCAAATCTGGTTACATTTACAATGCTTCAGAAAGAACTGGAGCAACCTCAGAGTTCAGACAACTTCAAAATATTTTCCTCTGTGTAGTGCCAGTTTGCCACAGCTTAGAATTAAATTGAGTGTAAAAATATTTCATGCAATAAGGATCTAACTAAATGCTGTTGAGTAGCCAGTTAAATGAGGCCTACTATTGTGGGACCCGCTCAGTACACTGAACTGGCCTAGCCAATTCAATTTGTCAGCTATCTTAGGAATATCACCTTCAGTAAATGGCATCTTCTGTCCTCTTTTGCATAGGCCAACATGTCAATCAGCAACAACAGAAGAAATTTCATTGCAAAAGTTTTGAGTTTTACAGTTACAAGAAAAAAAAAAAGCTGAGTTTATTACTTAAGCATAGAGTTTAGATCAACAACTAATCTAATAATCCAACTCTCACAAGCACCAACTTTAAGGTGATCATAATCACCATCACAGATCACAGCATGAGACAACTCATCCGAGTGTTAGTACCATCATGGGCCACCTTTGTGGTACCTTGTTGCCAGTTCAAACAAGAATTTCTATTGCAGAGAAAAAGGACAAGCAGGAAAACATCACACCAAGCCAATAAAAGAAATTAAATTGCTACGAACTTTTTGATTTCTGTATCTAAAATATGGAATTTCTTACAAAACAGCAGTCTAGAGTGGCTAGATTCTGCTGTGATCAGCAACAGTTTCTACAAACCTAATACCAAGATGGGAATCCTGTCCAATGAACAATAACCACAAGGTGTCTAACACTGCAGCTTGGACCAGCTGAAATTCCACAGAGGGATTCATATTACTGGAACTCAAAGCTCATCTTCAGCCATTTGAAAGAGACTTCCTACAACTAGGACTTTGAAATTTAGTATTGCTTGGCTTACTAAAAGCAAAGCACAAGGGAAAAGGAATGATTGTTCAGGTATTCTACAGGAATTCACCTGTTCCTAACCCACAGAAGATCCTGCCACTTCCCCTAAAATCACTACTTTTGGCAAACTGAAGTAAGTACATTGCATTTTGATATTGAGTTACTCAAACAAGTTTGTAGACAGGCAAAGCTCATATGATACCTGATGTGGCAGGAAACCTGGATCCCGGACTGTCAGAGCCACAAAGGAGCACCACCACGAGCAGAGGCAGAGGCTAGCTAAGTTGCTAACGAGTTGCTGTATGCCTCTCCAGCACTGCCAACGCGGTGGGGTCCCTATGCCATCCTTACTAAAAGTTAAATATGACTTTCCACAGGAAAACCTCCTGGGAAACACAGATGTGTAAACAACATCTGTCCCACCTTTTGAGTGAATCCAAGCTACTGCACACTCTCTTGGTGCCATGAATCTGGCAGCTAGCACCATAGGGATGTGAAGACTAAATCAAACCAATTTTTATTTAAGCATTTGGATGATTATGTATCTCAGTTCAAATGCAACGTACTGCTGAGCACAACATTTTTTCTTAACCAAACATTATAAATTCATTATTTTTCCCCATTCTTTTCAACCTGAACAATCTAGTGTCTGTGTATAAGAGATTGTACACTATACTTCAGGCACACAACAGAAAAACAGCACAATATAATATAAAAATAAACCACACAGAGACGAAGTTTCAAGTCTCTGCAAAATCAGCCATGAAGAATTCAGTGCGGTAAAGTCTCCCCATAAGATGATCTAGGAGATGTGGTTAATTTCTTAATTTCTGATAAAGAATTAATCATGAATATAAGATGTTCGAGATAACTTGTAAATACTTCATTTTCATGTATTCACTGAGAAACTAATGCTGACATGAATACTTATCAGCATACTACATATGTCTGTAAATAAGATGTAAAAACTGTATGTATATACCTAAATATTAGCCATATTTGGGATAGATAAGATTTTGATGAATTCTTATTCACTCTGCTCATCAATGTACCTTATGTAAATTATATCTGTATGGAGAGTCAGTCTGTTATAGATTACTTGAATTTTATTTTACCTAAATGAATTTTGCAGGTAACATACGCCTGACATTGCTGGACCCTGGAAAACTTAAGTCCCTTGCTACTTTATAGAAAAAAAGAGTAGCCATTACTCATTTTCCAAAAACCAAGCAGCTTTGGATAATCAAGGTCACATACTTATGTGATTATTCCAGGTATGGCAAGCAGTAGAGGATGATTAAGAAGATATCGTAAGGGGAAAAAAAATCCTATAAAAATTATGTCCAAACTCCTATTTTTAACAAGGAAATACAAAATGCAACAATATGGTTGAATAAGGGGGAAGAAGGGGGACAGAGAGCAACATCTGGCAGAAACGAATAGACACCTCCATCCTTGAAGAGACGTATATGTTTGTCACAGAGATTTCTCTCAAGTCAGTCTTCAAGAGATCAGAAATATCTTTTTTATGTTCCCCTTCCTACCATATTATTATTCTTTTGTAATGCAATATCTCAGGTGGCAATGTAGCACTAGCGATAACTGCTGCCAACTGGTGCTATGTTATTACATGGTATTTGCAAGAAGATCTTAAATACTTTTACGCTTCTTTTTTGTATTAACTGTCTCAGAGACTGAAATCAAGGGGAGTTTCATATTACTACAAAAACAGAAAAGGAAGCAACCACGGATATGAATGCAGAGTCATGATGAGGAATATAAAATAAATTCCCTGTAGTTCTTTGGGAAGTCCCAGCATGATTAGTGCCTGAGTAACCAGAGGAAAGGGAAACTTTGGCTTCACTGACTCATGTCAAGACTCTCCAGCGATTTTTTTTTTCTTTCGGTCTCATTTTTAATCTGAACATTATAAAATAACCCAAACACAATTATTTCTGTATTGATATCAATTTATTTCCTGACAATTTGTTTTCCTAAAAATTTCCTGTTTCCTACAATTACCTAATTGTTGCATACCTTTTTCCACATTGTGTCTTTCATTCAGCGACATCGAACTACAGGAATGAATAAATCTCATCTTAAGCTCCCACTGCATTTCAGGAACTAAGACACAGAAATTAGGTTTTCTTCAACTCTCAGATCACATATCAGGACTGAGCTAAAGAATTTAGATGTCCCACACTGAAGTCTCACAGTCTTATCCTATTTATCTTATCACCCAATTACAACATGAATAATATATATCATAAAAAATCCAGTAAAAAAAAAAAGATAATCAGAACAAATAAAATAAAATAAAAAAAAAAAAACAAAACCAACAAAAAACCACACACCAGGGCCGGAAGCTAGATTTTTCTAGCTTTTTTTTCTAGCTTGTTTTTTTTTTTTCTAGATTTTTTCTTTTCCAATAAAGTCAATAGAAGCTACAGATATTTGGCACCTCTGAAAAACAGGCTGTAAGCAGCTTGCACATGGTAATAACAAGAGGTTGTGACAGAGCTAAAATATAGTCCAGATCTCAATGTTTTCTGTGACTAGGCTGGAAATAGTAAAATAGGATTGACAACACAAGTAATTCTACAACATCTCACTAAGCATATTCAACTAAGACGTAAAAATAATTTTGGCAAAGGTGGCCTTAATTTCAAATAATACAGTGTCGATTTCTGGGTCTGTGTTGAAACTATGTCATACGGTCTTAAAGTAAAAAAAAAAAAAAAAAGATGCTGAGAATTTGGATTCTTAAAAAATATAAACAAAAAAGTAATTCTATGAATCTTTCTTAAGATAAATTGTAGCTTTTTACAAGTGATTAATAGCTGTTCATCCTTCTGTCAAAGGTACAATTGTGAGAGTCAACAAGATTGTGTGGAAATTCTGAGTTCTGTGATGTTTAAGGGGAAAATGCTGGCAACAAAGTGCGCTCATTTTCACCATGCTAACAAGATATTAGAAATTATTCCTGCCAATATTTGTCTATTATGCAGTAGTTTCTGCTCACCTTACAACAGAAGGGCTCTGGAGGCTCTTAGAGCTCACATTTTACTTCAGATTGAAACCATGTTTTTGAAGTTAATCTCCTGACCGTGCCTGCCTACTGAATTTTAGTTTCTGTTGCAGAACAGTGTCAGGGCACACAAAGCAGATTCCTTTATGATGAAACTAGGTAGGAGGATATGCTCCGGGGACACACCTAATAGTCCTCAATTGCTAAGGAATCTTCACTCCCCGGGCGTCGACTAGAAGTAAACTCCCTTCAAGGCACAATGTGGATATAGGCTCCCTAGCACCAACTGTTTTTGTCAAAGAACAAGTACTACTTTTGGACGACTACTTGCTAACATAGATACAGCTTTTTTTTTCATGTTTGCAGTTTTCTTTTTTTTATTTATAGACAAGTGATTTCTTATTCTGACAAGCATCACTTAAAAGGTCAAGCATTAGAATCTGATTCATTTGCCATTTATTCCAGATGTACACTCTGCAACTTTTTTGGCTTCAGTAAAGTTGCTCCAGACTTGCACAGGTACGAGAGAAGAATTAAACAGACTTTCTTCTAAATTCGCTGCTACCTTTAAAATCCTACTAATCCCTACGATGCTTATCCAGTACCATTGTTCTCCTCTGTGCTGATGAATCTGCCATACGCTTTTGTCTCTGAAGTGGATGATGTAAAGATTCTTTGAAGAAAGGGGATTTGCATTTGATACAGTTCTGGCTATCCTTACACAGATGCTACCAAATCCACTGACACAGAATATAGACCTGCTATGATGAGCCAGAAAAAAAAAAAAAAAAAAAAAAGAAAAGAAAAAAGCTTCAAAAAGTTCTCGTGTTAAAAAATTGCAAAAGTTCATTCCCAAATCATTTGAAACCAAAAAGAAATAACTGACTAGAGAAAATCAGAAAATCCATTTCATCCCTTGTTCATTTTTACCGACTTCTATAAATTAAACCAAAAAAAGAACCTGTTTTGTGAACAACCCATGTGCAATGTGATAAGGAAAAAAATGCACTAATAAATTAACTAACAGAAAAGCTGTTATGCAAAGACAGAACCTCTTCTACCTCAGTGTGTCTTCCAATACATGGTCTCACTAAATAGCACGTATTTCAGAGAAAACATCATCAACACGTATATAGGAGAATAAGTTTTTTTATTCTACAGTTCTGGCAGCATACCTCATCAAAATATCATTTAGAATTCATCTGTAAAAGCTTTAGTGTTAATGACAACTGCAAGAAAGACAGAATCCAGACTGATTTGCAAATCTTAGTTTCTAGATGGTCAGACAGTGAATGTACACTTTGTCTTTGAAAAAAAAAAAAAGAAAAAAACAAACCCAAATTTAGGGGTTAAAGTCCATTACAGAAATGTATATGACATCAAATTGTCTTAATAATTACACTTACTAATCTGTTTTGAGAAACATTTATGCCATCTGCGTTTTATTAGTGTGTTTCAGTGCTGCCATACCTACCTAATAACAGCATACTGCATTAAAAAAACCCCTTCAACTTTGTTTCAAAGCCAGCTAATCCCACGCATCTTTGTTTAAAATATTAGGTTGACAGAAAGCAGATACAAGTGCCTCCCCTCCTGCTTAAGGAATTCAGTAGTTTAAGTGGAATATAGACTCATTTCCATTTATGTCCTGGAAAATATATCCTGTCAGTGTTCACAACCCTGTGACTTAGCAACAGTGTTTGGAGGGGGGGCGGGGGGGAAGCCAACCCAACCCAACCAAAAAAGAAAAAAAAAAAAAAGACCCAAAACCAACAAATAACACAGACACCACCACCACCCCCCCGCCCCCCCCCAAAAAAAAAGAGGAAAAAGCCATCCCCCACACCACACATATTCCAAACAATACTGTTTATATTCGCTGGTTTACATCCCATATTATATTCAGTGATTACTTGTATGATTGTATATTTATCTTTCTGAAGTTTAATAAAAAGACGATTTATTTACAGATTATACAGTCAAGCAGTATAAAATATCCAGAATATACCGATCATTTCTTATGATTGTATGACTATGAACTTATTTTAAAAAAGGAAAATCCATACCCAAGAAGAATAAGGCCTCTTTCTAATGGTTTATAGAGTGTGTACTACTATTCTGCTCCTTTCTCTTTTACAGGCTTTTACAAGCAGTTACAGATTAATGCTACTGTAGTGAAACTGTCCAGGAAGAACAGAAATAGAATTTTTTTATTCTATTCATTAAAGTCTTTGTATGTTTTTAGTCATGTTTTGTACATCACAGGAGTTGTGAAGTGTCCTGGTTTGAGGTAAAACAGAACCAATTTTCTGTTTTGTAATTTTACTTTTTAGCTGGGCCTCTTCTAACTGACTGAACTCTGAAATTAACAGCATATTGTTCAGAAACTGTTCACTCTCAGAGTGATAAGACCTGGTTATACCAAGGAATGGGAGAACAAAGAGAATATATAAGCAGCTATGGCAAAGCATTGTGCTGAACTATGTGCACAGACTATTCAGATCAACTCAAGTTTTAGGAGCACATTTTCAGAAATGGGATTTCCATACTTACACACTGAAATAAAGTATTATGTAATATGTGATGGTTTTTGTCAAAGTTAGGCTGATGGTTGGACTAGATGATCTGAAAGGTCCCTTCCAACCTAGGCAATTCTATGATTCTATGTACTAACCTACACATATAATATATGAGCATGCATTTAGCTATCAATGAAGACAGGTTTCATCAGTTTGAAAGAAATTGAATCCAAGGCTTCCGTTCAAATAATTAACAGCTTCTACAATCCAAACTAAAGGAAAAGTTTTCTTCACAACTAAGAGCATGATATTGGTTTTGGTTTGGCTAAATGGGCAGAAGTAAAAACAGAAAGCACTACATTAACTTTGCCTTTCATAAGCTGCTATCCTGCCTTTCATAAGTAACCAGAGGAAAATAAGAAAACGCAGAGTTTTCATTGAAATGAAGTACTCAAAAATCACTGAAATATTAATGTCCAGTAACATCCAATTTCGACTGTAAAATGCTTGAACCGAAATGTTAGAAATAAAATTGAAATGCCAAAGAGTTCAGAAAAAAAACTCTGCTACAATGATTCAGTCTAAAGACTTGTACTATTTTAAGAAACTGAAAATGAGCTTAGTAAATTCTAGTTAACAAAAAAAAAAAAAAAGAGGGGATTAAAGTGTGATTTGCACATGCCTAGAGATATCGCTACAAATATTAGAGTGGAAAGATCACTAACAGCAAAAAAGGAGGTAAGTGGGAGATGACTCCAAATGTTTAGATTGCAAGTTAACATACATTTTTAACAACAAGGTCAGTTAACCACTGCAATTAGTTCTCCGGGTAAATGGAAGACTCTGTATCACATCTCATCTTTAAAATGATGTCTGAGTATCCTTCTGATCAGAAGACAGTTGTTTAAAGCAAAATACTGTAGGAACTGCTATATTAAGAAATGTAACAAAAGGATCACAATAGGCCCTTTGGCTTAAATTCCAAACCCAATGGTATTTCACAATCTCATTTAGCCTTTTTCCCAGTCTACAACCCATAGCAATTTAAAAAAGCAAACCACTCTAAGAAATTCTTAACCTAAGATATCCCAATATCTTCATATGCATTTGAACAGGAAATGAAAAATGTGAAATATGCCATAATTTTATAATAGATAAGCAATCACCAATAGTTGTCGGGAGGAATTTAATTCTTAGCCTTATTTCTTCTTTGTAAAATTTTCAAAATCAGTAAACAATAAAATCCATTTCAACTGATGTTTCCTCCAGTTAAAGTTCACAGTTCGATGAATTTTCCTGGCACCCTGTTACAAATTAATTGTAATTAAGGCAAGCCAAGATAACCCTGAAGTTACTTTCACTCTTTTTTTTTTATTTCCACTTTTATTCTACTCTTAATTTTATACAAAAGGTTTGCAACACTTTAGATCTACAGTAAAAGTGTAATACTGTAAAAGTGTTATAGGGCTTTAACAGAGTGACTGATAATCTGGATGATACCCAGAATAGGCAATTTTAAAATTTATTTTCTTTTTCACTCTGATACAAGTTTATGGATCCTAATTATTTCTCACTTGGATTTTATAATGGTAACATAATGCATGTCACTGAACACCGATTTCAAATATGAGGTGAGAAAAATTAAGGTTAAAATGAAGCTATCAAAGATTTTTTTTAAGCTTTAGTATCATTCAGAAAGTTTATGTGCAGTGAAGAATGGTTTTTCTGTAAGTAACAGTATACCAACTGTTGACTTCAGTACTGCCTTCAATTTTTTAAAATCTAAGTCACCTAAGAGTGTTTTGACGAATATGGCTGTGAATAGCAGAACTAGTTATCTGAGTTCAGTTAAATTAAGTGGACTTTTACTCAGAATGAATACTGTTTAATAGTATAAATAACATCAAACCATACTTCATACATTGAATATAATTTTATTCTTATTATTCCGTTTTCTCATAGGGACAGAAACTGAGCCATCTTTGTTGAAAAATTATAATCTTTCCCAGTAGAGCTGGAGTATCACGAATAGAAGTACAAATAACTAGATGTGAATAGAAAATTACTAGGTTTTGAGAAAACATTAAATTCAAAAGGGTAACAAGGACACCACATATGGCCAATGCAATATCTTTTAGGGCTATTAGCATCAGACTACTAAACTCACATTGTTTAATGAATCTTACAGGTACCACACTGTCTCTAGCAAACCTGGAGTTGTCTGAATTATAAAAATTAATTATTTTATGGATGTTGCAAAGAAACCACTGTTTCTAGTGCTTATCAAGGTGCAGATCCTGTGAGGAAAACAAGTCTGCAAATCTCCAGCAAAAACTTTGCACTGATATGATTTTATGCGCCATTAAACTGTTCCACACAAGTGGCTGGCCCTCATTTTTGAGGCCAAATAATTGCCATCAGTACCAGACAAATGAATATGCCACAAGCTAACAATTTCGCTAAAGAACAGGCTGCTCCGCTCCCTCTCTTGCGCTAGGTCTGGTAAGAGTAATAAAAACTTTATGAGTGCGTTGAAGTGAGCAAGATCTACTACAATGCAACAAATTGCCATTTTTAATATTAATCACATTTGTATTTTATGGCCTCTATCTTATTGAGGCTTGTACCCTATCACATGTACCTTGTGCCGAATACAGCTGATCACTTGATCCCTGTTCTCTTGCAGCACTCTTCCTGGGCGTATTTTAAGTGCCTCACAAATAAAAGGATAACAACATTGTTATGCTCCATTACAGCTTTTCTTCTGTACGCACTAATCAGATCTTAGAATTTCCTTTGTGAAGCTGGTGTCAGGTCTTTGAGGGTTTGAAAAAAGAAGGAAAGAAAAAAGAAAAGAAAAAAAAAAGAGAAAGGTGGGATAGTGATGTTCACTAAATTGCACCAGCTATCTACGAAAGGCTCAAAATATCAGCAAAGTATGGGGAAGGGGCTGAAGCATGCAGGTATATGGGATTTCCTTTTTCTTTGATGTTGGATTCCAGCTCTGGTATTTACCGAAGAGAGAGCTCCCCCCCACCACCCCCACCCCCGTGGCATAGTTGGCCCCGTGACTCTGTCAGAAACGACATATGCGTCAAAAGTGGAATGGGTGTCCTTGCTGCAAGGAATTCTATTTTTAAGCAGAAATGACTCAACAGCTACTGGGGTGTCCCAAAAGCTACAATTTGTCAAGCTGTCAGGAGAAAAGAGAGAGGAAAAAAGGAAAAGAGGTCACGTCTTTATTTGTATCTGTAGCTTGAAAAGCAGAGGGCGAGGCACTGATTGTATGTTCAACTCAGCTCTGAAAGGCAATCTTCTATGCAAGCCATGTTTTGGGAACAGCTATATGGTATCTGGTATTTTTAAAACCCCATCTGAGTTATCTCCTCTTTTGTATTAGATAGATTTGTAAATTTGTCCAGCGGTAAGGAAGAAGGCTGTTAATTCAGCGTGCATTACTAATCTGTCTACAGGGAAAGAAAGCACGGGATAAAATATTTGCAGATGCATTGTCAGATGCTCAGGGATGAAACAAAAAACGCAGAGATTCATTTAAAAAGAGAAAAGGATGAAAACTAAAGAAAGATTCCAACCTGTATATCAATTATAGAATGGTGTGTTTTTTAGAAGAATTTAAAATGTAATTTAAGTATATGTTCGCACAGCATTACTGGAAACACACCAAGCAGCACGATATGAGTTTGTAAAAACAGAGAAGTAAAACCGAGCATGCCATAAATGTGATCTATACAGTTTCATTACACCAACTGACCTCCAAATTATTGCATACAGTAGGTGGTGAAAATAAACACAGGACAGATTTCCTGAGAACTTGTTCCCAGTGAAAGCTACTGGAATCTAAGATGCAATTAAATGCTAGTCTACCTTTTTTTTTAATGCGTATTTCTTAAGTTCAGATCGAAGTCATTATCAAAAGAATGTGTAAGTATAATGATGTCAAACTTATTATTTTATTGCTGCTGTATAGACAGTAAATTATTATTCAGAGAAACAACCATGATTAGTAAATTGTAACTTAAGCCACCAAGTAACAGTTTGTTCTTCAGATGCAGCATAACGTGGAGTGCTGTAACACAAATATTAAATAAAATTTTCAAAATAAACATAAATTTACAAGAGCAGCAAACAACAGGAATGAGAAACTGAGATCTATTGCAATCATTTTTTCATTCCTTAAAAACACCATACGATTATTCCCTGAAGCACATTGTTCAGACTAATTTCAAGTAGCCAGGGGAGGAACATTTCATATTACTATCCATGGAAGACATGGAAAATACAAGCAGTAGCATCAGTCCCTGCCTTGGATCGGAAAAGAAATTATTAGACGTGGATAGAAATTTAAAAAGGACATTGGTTCTGGGGTTTTGAAATAACAGAGATACTGTTATCACTCTGGTTGCTCTGGCCTCACAGACCTATGAGTTCATGCAGAGATATGAATCAAGTATGGTATGAAAACTAATGCAAGATTTATGCAAGCAGGGCAGCAGAGGATCAACCGCAGAACTTAAAACATATTTTAGAAGTATGGTTTTTCTAGACATGCCTGATTATGCCTGACATCTGCTCTGAACCTTCAAGTGAATGAAAGACTTTTCTTGCTCTCGTACAAATCAAACTTTGAGATCCTGCCCTGCAAAAACTAATGGAATTTAGAGCAGATGGGGACAATCTTCCCAAAACAGAGCAAGAAAGCAACAAAGACTGCCAGGAATCAACTAGAAGCAGCTGTCAATTTGCAGTCCTTTTTCACCCTGATGTTTAACCTGATGCCTTTTGATTTCTCACTACACAAAAGCAGAAGCAATTCATTGGGAAAGAAAGATGCAGTTTGGTACACAGGAGTGTTGAATACCAGCCAGTGGCATTCAAATGCCCTATATCAATGGTCACTTGCTTGGAGAAAAATTGCCAGGTGGGGCAACAATGTGCTACAGTCTTTGTCAAGCCACTGCCTCCCCCCCAGCCCTTTAAGAAGCTCAGGTATCCCACATAAAGCATGATCAAACCAAACCAAAAAACAACAAACAAAAAAACCACTTTTTTTTTTTTTACTTAAATACAGAAGAGACAAAAGCAGATTATATCATAGATGTGCAAATCTATGCTTTTAAATCTGCTTCTTACAAACAGATACAGAACCACCAATATAAAGTTTCTTGCCATGAATGCCATTTGCCGTGAGATGACAGCACTGACTTGCAACCTGTAGTACCTGTTGGTACTACATACTTGTTGGATTTGTTATTCATTTTCAGACAAGCTATAAAACGCTAACATCTAACATTAAATCGTCAGAAGCATTCTTGTATGCCTATGCACAGCCTCTGGATTAAAAAAAAAAAAAAAAAAGAATCAGTATTTCTCACTGATCAGCTACACTAAAAGACCAAACTCTTATCTGAGTAACTGTGACCTTGAAGAGAATCTGCCCTGGGCCAGAAAGGATGACCCATCTTCCTTGCACTTGTATCCATTTCAGTCCTTTAAGTGCCTCTGAGTTTATCATCATAAATAATGAACTGTTTTATGAAAGGTGAGGGTGTTAAACGTTAACTTTTTCTCAAGAGTATTTTCTAGGCAAAAAATATTTTTGTAAGATTGAAATCCTAAGATTGACCCTCACTGCTCTGCAGGCTTAGATCCTCAGAACAACAAAGTAGTCTTCATTTCCTTTCAGTGTCCCAGGCCTTACAGTCTTCTTTACATTACAGAAGACATAACAATGAGATAGTCCGACATCCTACCAACTGGAGTATCACCAATTATATGTACAATTGAGATACCAAGTATTTTACTTTCTTCAAAGCTCCTTTTGCAGGAAATTCCACAACCATTCTAGGTTATCTTTTCCAGTATTTCAGCACTGCCAGAGCTGTCAAACTTTCCCTAAGAACCAAACTAATTTGGCAAAGTTGTAAATTATACAGATTTTATAGTTTCTCCAGACACCATGGAGATGACCTTTGGTTACCTTTGCACTTACATATTGGAATGGTGCCACGTCTGCCCTCCCTGTGTCACAAGGTGGAGGGGTTTTTTCTTCCCCAGGCTGAACAAATCCTTTTCCAACAACCACTCCTCATTCCTTTAACTTATCTGTCACAAGAAGTTTCCTCAACTTTTCATCATTCCTGTTTTTCTCCAGACTCTCTCATTAGTTTGTCTACATATTTCTGATATGATGGTGCAGAAAAAGAAGCATGCTTTGAGGTCTTACTGAGGCTTAAGATATTCTACTGGTGTTAGTCTAGAAATTTCACTGCTGTGAAATTTTTCCTTTCCTCTCCACAAAAAATATGAAGCCAGGTTTTAGGTGTAAAATCTCACTCCTTTGAAAAAACCTTAGTATGTAAATATAGCTAACAGGCTATTCAGATTAGACAACCCTTAATTCAGAGTTGAATTTCCTCCATTCATCCTTAAAAGATATAAACCTGAGAGAGCAACATGTTGTGCCCTCCTGCAAACATGCCAGTGATAAAGATTTTTGTCCGTATCAACCCCAAATTTCTGGCTATTCATCACAAATTGGAGAAGGAAAAACTAATGGCAAAATGCTTCAAAAAAACATGAGCAAATTCCATCTAGCACTCAAAAAGAGATCTGATTCTTGAAATACGATACTCTCATTTGTTCAGCTAATATTCTAAGAGATGCTGAAATTTAAACCATCTAAGAATTGACTCATGAAAAATGAGAACTTAGCTTCTTGAAGATTAAACTCTTGAGCCTGCTATGTTCAGTATAAACACTATTAATTCAAGTGACAGATATTTACATAGAGTCCTATGTGGCAACATTTTCATACAAATAAAGTCACTAAATATCACTGCACGTATAAAGTTTTGTTATTTAAAATTACTGACTTATTTTTGGAGTAACAAAACAATACAAGCTTGAACTTCAGTGATTCCTTAGCGTGCAACTGGCTACAGCTGGAAAGCAGCTTTGCAGAAAAGGACCCGAGGGGCCTGGTGTACATGTTGAATATAAGCCAGCAACGTGCCCTTGTAGTAAAGATGATCAGCAGCATCCTGGGCTGCATTAAGAAACATGTCTCGAGCATGGAGACATAGACATACAGGAGTGAGACCAGTGATGGGCCACAAAGATAATTAAGGGAGTAGAGCACTGTCATAAGGGCTGAGAGAATTGGGACTGTTTTGTCTGGAAAACAGAAGGCTCAGCAGGGTCTTACTAACGTGGATAAATACCTGATGGAGCCTCCTTTAGAAGTAAAGGAAACACAGCCAGACTCTTCTCGGTGATACCCAATGACAGGACAAGAGGAAATTACACTAGCTGAAACACATGGAATTCCAATTAAACATAAGAGGGGGAAAAAAAAAAAAAACTGACCACATTTGACTGTGAGGGTGATGAAACACCAGAACAGGTTGCCAAGAGAGACTGTGAAATCTCCATCCTTGGAGATATTCAAAACCCCACTGGACACAGTCCTGAGCAATCTGCTCTAGGTAACCCTGCTTGAAGCAGAAGGGTTGGACTAAACAACCTCTTGAGGTCCCCTCCAATCTCAACAATTCAGAGATTCTGCATCAAGACAGCTCAAATGAAGTTACATGTTGAAATATAAGCTGGTTAGCAAAATACTGAAAACAAACCAAATAGAAGATAATAATCGTTTATTTCCAGAACTGCATATACAAAACAGACATGATTTATGCCACAAAATTATTTATTAATTTCTCATTTTTAGTAGTTTAACAGAAATTTTGACCTTACTGAAATGTTTTACAAGGCCTAACACTTCAGAAAATTTATGCCATTGCAATTTATCATATCATCAAGGTTGTGTATCATGATTAATAAGAATTTCTGTATAATACCAAGGAGTAAAAACAGAACCAAAAACTTCCCCAGAGCTTGATTTGCCAATTATTATAAAAGGAAACTTTTTTTTCCTTTTTATCTGAAACTCATTCACAGTATTTCTCATTCAATTCATTTGAAACAATCAATTTTTACCATTGAGCAAACACATTCTTCTGACATTGATTAATAGGAACTTCATTGCATTGTTTTGTCTGGAGAAAACAGGATATTTCCATATTGCCTACCCAGTGATTATGTATAACTAGTGATAATCATTGTAATCTAATGTTGATTCATCAATACGACAAACATTATTTGTGGTTATGATCTAGCTGAAGAATACTAGAAAGTTTTATGAAGGAGTTTTACAACTTTCCTCCTTTTCCTAAATAGACTGGAAGGGTTATTCAAGTAGTGTTTTACAAATTTTATCTGCATATAATTTACCAAACTTGAGCTCTCTGAGCACGTCAGGGAACAAATGCAAACACTGAGCTAAGAGATGGATAGCACATAAAAAAATGCATCTAATTGCTATAGGTATGCCTCACTATATCCAACTTTTTCAATAATTCAAGAAAGATAACACCTAGAATAACTGGTTTCTGCATCTCAGAAAACATACAATCATACCTAACTCCTGTGTCCTAGACAGCTAGGTGTATAGTAACACATAGAGGATAATTATCTATTTTTTTTTCTCCCATTGCGACTCATTTTTTTTTTTGCTTCTTGCTTTATAATAATATTATTGCTGGATTTCACTCATAAATAAGACCATCTGCACCTAAGAAAGGCCTTCTATCTTTCTGGTATTCAACTGTATGCAGAAGCCATACATTGTATTGCATACCCACCTGGCTTCAACTGTAGCACACCATTATGAAAGCAATGAATCTGAGCTATGGGCATTTTCCGTGAAACTTTGCAAAGCAATGAAGAAAAATTAATGTTCATTGCCACAAATTCTTCTGCAAATCACTTTTCAATTAAACCAACAATGGTTTACACTCCGTTATCTATTACAAACACAGTAAAGATAAAATTAGCCCTTACTTATGACTGAAAATGTTATTTAATGCTGTATCAGTTTAAAGGGTGCTGACAGAGTCTTTATAAACCATATATTTTATCATTTGCTGAGAATCAGCAGTAGGAACAGCTGAAGTTATATATAATAGTAAAAACGAAGTGACTTGAAAGTAATGACTCAAGAGAAATTCATTTACATATTTAACCTAAACTTTCTTTACATCAAAAAAATTACACTTATCATTCCCATTTGACTGTTGAGCAATTAGTAAAATTAAGTTTGTTTTAGGTACTCTTTCCCTCTTTTTGTAAAGGAGAGGTGGGGAGAACAAAACCAACTGGATTTACTTCATCACGGGACAAAATTTATCATCCCACAGGAAGAGTCAGAAATTGCCGCAGTATTAACAAAATTTAAATGAACAAAAAAATCAAAATTGACAAGAAGACTGGCTGCAGGTATTTGGATAGTCTGTATTATTTCCCAAGAATTCTCATTATGGGGAGAATAATAATGTTTTAATCTACTTGCCAAGATACAGACCATTGAAACTTTAGCAATTTAAGCAATGGCAAATATCATCTAACGATATTCCTTTGAACCAGATCCCAGAATTTAAAGTCAGCTTCTTCATGCCTATTCATGCATCATGAACAAAATGTATATATATTAAGTCTAATGTGTACTTAAAGTAAGAAGGAATGCTCCAGTGATCACTTAGTGTGGTGATGTAGTAATGAGTGTAGTAAGACAAAGAAGAGTTTTACAAATATAATCAAAATATTTTTGCATGAGTAAATTTCACGATAAGTAGGAAGGGTTGACACAAAGCTTAGTGTTATTTAAGCCCTACTTACTTAATTTCTCAAATAGGAAGGCTGAAATGATATGTAGAATCTGTGCGCACGCGAAATACTGGTAAATGCAATACTTAAGCGCACAGGAGCCTGGACTGCAAGGGATGTCCTCAGCAAAATGATATAGCATAGCTCTAAAACTGTTTACCAGAGCAGAAAAAAACCATTCTTTTAAAACTGACAGACACACAAATGTAAACGAAAAATACATTCACAACACTTAAAAAAAAAAAAAAAAGTAACCTGAAACTTATAATAAAATTTATTAGCAAATTCTGTAACTAACAAAATCAAAGCTCAAAACACTGACCTTTTTTTAAGAAATGTATTTCTGATCATACTAGATACATCTTAATTTATTCATACATCAGGCCACTGGGATTCACTCGAGATTCAGATGTAGCAGCATTGAATTGTTTGATTTACAATTGAAATTTCAATTGCTTTTTTCCCTAAGGGCATGAAACCAAGAGTCATCAAAATGTTCTGCAGATTACTCCAGGTGATGTGGAAAAGCTAATTGATTTGTAACGATAATAAGAGATTGATATCTAAAAAGACTTGATTTTTGGCATTTACACGGACTTACTGAACTACTCAGTTAAACGTCATACCTCAGGCATAGCTGTAAAAGGGGTAATACAGCCTAAACAAGTGAGAAAGATGTAAATTCTCTTGGGCAGTGATAGTCTGTATCTGTAATAGATTTAAGTAAATAAGCCTCATCGAGCTTGTAGTATTCCTACAGAACATTTTGCTGCACTAAATCAAATATCTTTCATAAGACAAAACGGTAGCAGGAGCAAACAAGCAGCAAAGCCAAACATGGTACACAATCACAATTTATCCTCAAATATTCCCACAGAATAGAAGAGTTCATAAGGACTTAAAATAAAACACCACTTAGGAAAAAAATATTTTGCCAGTAAAACATTCCAAGAGAACTTGCTAATGACACTTTTCTCCTTGTGCTGTCACACAGGAAATTCCTCAAATAGAATATTTATTTCCAATGCATCCTTCCTAATTTATTCCCGTACAATGGCAAAAAACAGTGTGACCCCTCCAAAACAAGAAAGCAGACTTTTTATTTTGCATTTTTTTGTTAAGCAATTTCTAGTATAGCATCTCTGATTCTCCAGCTAATATGGCCACTAAGCAAGTAGGTAACAAAGACTTGCTTCACTCTAAATAGTAAAGACAAGCCCAAAAATCTGAACTGAAAGGCACCACAGGAGATAGATAAAGCTCAAGAAAACTGTATTCCAGAAAGGAATGACAGTCCTTTCTAAAAGTCATCCACATAAAGAACAGAACACATGAGTACAGTTAACGTGTCATTAGGTGAGAGCTTATTTTCATATGGTCAATATTTTTATATATGTATTTAATAAAAGCTGGACAAAAGAATGAATAATGATGCACTAGTCAGAATGTCAGCAGTTAAGCAGCTTAACAATTAAAGATGTTTTCTTTTTCTTATAAAATGATTTGATTTTAATGTTTGGAATTAACTTTGTGGTTCACTGTCAAAGAACACTACCCCAATAAACTATATCCTAGAACAGAGCTGTAAAGGCAATTAATCTGATCAATTAAACCTGTGTTTTAAATTGCATTATCCGATACTCTTCAGGGATTAAGTTACAATTAATGCAATCCCAAATGGGCCAAGATCTCACACTCCCACAGAGTAGAGGAGGATCAGTGTCAATCAAACCTTTGTTTGCGGTGGCTAAAAGTACATTTGTGTGCTCTCTCTCCTGTCATAGCATTGATGAAAGGGGTATGGAGACAAGGAGGGTATGTAGTGTATTTTCTGATAGTTTTAGAAACTTGGAAAGCTTTAAGGGAAGTCTAGAATAGACACATTTGCAAAAAGCACACGGCTCATTTAAAAAATGAGTTTAGAAATCAAGCTAAGAATCAGAATAAGGGCATTTTCCTTATGGTATACTTAAGACAAACTTGTTAGTTTTACATCTAGGCAGTATTCAGGTTGCCTGTATATCACATCTAGACAAATGGGATTTTATACAATCAGTATGCAAAAGGGGCAAGTACTTCTGAAATCTTCTCGTATATATAGAAAATAAAGAAATAGAGTTGTCTGTAAGTTTAACTTTTTTATTTTCCACATATAAAAAGAAATAAAGCTGTCTGATTAAGAAGGCAACAGTTGAGAACAAGCTCAGGGCCCAGCATGAACCTATATGCCCATGTGTATAGTTGTATAAATCTTCCCATTCACAATGCCACTGTTATTCTTGGATCCAGCTGTTTTACACTCATTGCCAGATGGCACTTTTATGTACAATTCTAATCAAGTACAATATGTATCACAGTATTGGGAAAAAAAAAGTAGCTCTTTAGGAATAACTACACTGGTGCGTCTGAAAATACAAACTCCAAAAACTGAAAAACACAGGTGAGTAAACATATAAAGCAAGTTGTTTTAATGTTTTCACCTTGGTAATGATGGGCTCTGTTAGTTCGATATTGATGTCAGTTTTTAGTGAAGGGACTGCAGTAAATGAGGTAAACTTCAAGAGACAAGACAACAATAACCGGTCATTAGAAAGCAAGCTCTTTGGGAAAGAAAAAAAATTAAATTTCTGTGTGTCAAAAGCACAGCTTATATCTGTGGTTCCATATTACATTGTATTGCACCCCAGCAGATAAAACAGAACTAAAGTAGAAAAGGATATTAACATCCTAAACAGTTTCCATGCTACTGCCATAACAAGAAATAGAAAATGGAAGCCCTGAGTTACCAGTTTAGAGGGAAATTGAGTTCTCTACTAATGCTTTTACTGACCACACCTAAAGATGATCATGGCAAGCAAACGTTATTCTGAGTCACTAATTCAGTACAATATGCAGAGGTCAGGATGACAAATGGAAATGAAAATAGACAATAAATCTTTAATGCTGATGTAAATAAAACTCAGAGAATTGCTTCTACATGTATTTGTTAAAACACCTTTCACACGCAGAAAAATAATCAGAAGGGGACACAGGAAGGAGGAAGGCTGTGAAAACTTCTTATAAAAAAGCATGGAAAATTAAAAAGTATTGGCAGGCATTAAGCTCTCTGTTCTACTGCAGCACGTTCAGCAGACTCTAGAGAACCATCTAAAGAGTGCACACCAGGTCAGATTTCCCTCTGAAGAATGAAGGATAATTCCATATTTCCTTACCTTGAAGAATTAAACAATGAAAAATTTTAAAGGAAATGTGAATTGGGAAAGAATGATCATTAGGATATATGATGCTATTCTGTACTAAAGTAGATCACTTTCTTAATCAAAACTCTTCTAACTAACTGCTTATGACTTCTTTGAATGTTCTGCTTTTATTGAAACTAAAAATAGAAGACAGGCATTAAAGTGAAGGAATCTCTAAAAAAAAATATAATTATTTGGTTATTTGTTACCTAGAGATTAAAATAATTATGTGGGTGATATTTATAGTATCTCTTTGGCAAATGTTTCACGTTTAACTGCTATTTCCAGTATTGAAAAACACCATTGTCCAAGAAAACAGTATTTCACGAATGAGATTCAACAAATAAAGGAAGGAAGGAGTCTAGTCCTTAGTAATAAGTGAAACATTTCCTACCAGGATGTGACCAGATTTAATTGACAGGGATGCCAAGATAGTAATTTCTCTGCTAAATAAATCCCCCGTTTAAGGACTGAAATCTTCCAGGAGTTGCTACCATGCATCACTGGAAGTGTACATACTCACTTCAAAGACAAATATTCTATATATATCTTGTGGTACTAGGAGACAGCGATTCAAGTTGGTGGCTTGTAAAAAGTAGAAGCGTTGAATAAGCAACAGAATAATCTTAATGAAATGTATTGGAATAATCCGTATAGTTTTCAAAATTAATAACCTTCATACTTTCCACCGAGAATGATTATTTTTGTGATTTTGTTTAGAACCTTTCTTAAAAGGTGAGTTAAGTACTGCTTTTTCCTAAGAAAAGTCAATACAGATTAAAGTAGACCTATTGGATCACAACTGTCCCTATATCTTATGGAGTATGGTGCAGAGCTCCCTAAGTTTGTGCCAGAATCAGAATTAACACAGACATATTGTATAGCAACACAAAGCTGCTTAATTGGCTTTGCTGTAGGACTAACTGGTATGGAGGGTACTATGTTGATGAAGCTGCACTATTTTCTGACCTCAGATCTCTCCAAATAGCATTGCACTGGACATACCATTTCATGTAGTACTAGTCTGAGACAGTGTCTGTTACAGTGATGAACTGGGTAGAACAGAAATGCTTTTAGTTTACCCTCCCCTCACAGCTGTGAGGGCATTCATTTTGCCTCCAGTCACCTTCCCTATACCATGAATATAGCAGAGGGAGCAATGGGTAGTATCTTCACTATGAGCCGTATTGAATTCCTCAGTGTCTTCCACTAGAACTAATCATGACACACATCCTTGCCTGACAAAACTCAGTGGTCTTTCTGCTCTTTCCCCTTCCTTTACCATTCAAGAAAGTGGAGGTGTTATTCCCATCTTTCTTGATGTCCGTTATGTATGAAGTCATGCAGGATTCCTTTGTGGACATAGCTGCCGTTGCGTCTGCAAAACTACTGACAGATTAAGAGTCGTGGATGAATAGATCACCAGCATTTTGCTTTAGACAAATGCTTACATTAGTAATCTTCAGCTTCCGATTGAAAACACGACTTATGTCACTCTACGCATAAAATCAAATGACAGCTAAGTGTCCGTGACACATGTGGAATACAACAGCCATAGAACACGTTGTCAAGGGGAAGCACACAATGTTATATGTCACACACTGTCTGGTGTGCGCACAAGATCCTGTTTGTCTTCACTGCTCCCAGCCAAGCTGTACTCTGTGTTGTTCCAGTTGTTTTGTTGAGGATATCACAAGCCTCCCTCTCACCTTACCTAAATTATTTCCTGTTTGACCAAATTCTAATAGGAATTAGTTTTCCTAATCATGCACTGGGGGATCTTAAATAGATTGATATTTCACTACATTTGATTCTACATTGCTGAAATGTGTGTCAGGTCAGCTGCTAACAGAGAATAAAGCAAAATTTTTCACTTCAGGCATACATCTGGGGAGTTTCTAACCACAATTAAACTAATAATGAGTATTTACCCCAAAAAAACAGCCAAACCCAAAAACAAACAAACAAAAATCTCATATATGTGTGGGAAGGAAGTAAGGAAGGAGAGAAGGAGGAGAAAACAAAGGAGAAGTGTGCAAGTAGAGTATAGTAGCTTGGGGTTACTGAATTTAAACTGCAGCTGGGAGTTAAACGTTGGCTGAAAACCCAGAGAAACCTACAGTTAAAACACTTTTCTGTCTCCATTGACAGAGCAGCCAATAAGCTGGGTAGCAGTACATGGACGAGGTGGCCCACAGAAAGGTTAAGCACCCCAGAGAAATCTCCCATGTTGTCAGTTTTGCTCCCCTTGAGAAAAACAATCGAACAAAGGCATCTACAATGCAGCACCTAAAAATCATTATACAATCTATTAGTTTCACAAAAGACAATTAGCCCGACAAATAGCTGTATTTTGTTAGTCTGAAATTGAAACATAAGTGGAAACAGGTTTTATTCTATTTGACAGTTTTGATCTGGATATGTTGGGCACCCAGAAGCTTTGCCATTGTGCTTTAAAAAGTTTTAAATACGATCTTCAGAAAAATACCACCTCATGTTCTTCAGTGGTGACATATAAAAGAAAAATTTGCTAAAATTAATGAGAACACTCACCACAACGTTAAGAAGGAAAAACCATTGTCCTCGCTTCAAGGAGTTTTCCCACCACTTGGCTACTCTCCACAAAGAAAATCTCTACCTTAGTTATTTGTGTATGCTTGACACATCTAGGCCACAAAGGTATGGTTTGAAACTCACACAATATAGTGCTGATATCCCTGTGTTCAAGAATGACTTTTGCTAGTGCTATCATCTACCTAAATATCAGTATGTACAGATGTCAACAGTGAAATGTCTGATATTCTGAGCCATTGGTTTAGAACATAACCACTGCCATTACAGACAGTTAGGCTGGCTCACATGGAGTGACTCCAGCATACTATCTTAATCTTGCAGTAATGGCAAGCCTAAAACTAGTTTGGAGAAAAGCAGCAAATAACGTCATCCTAGAGCTTTAAGATGCTTTTGGTACTTCAGAATATCATCCTCCCAAACCTTTTTATTGGTTTCTTCAATGTTAGGCTACCAATTTGCCTGTTAACAACTGACAGCGTCCAAGTTGATATGAAACCAAGGGTGGAGTATGAATGACACCAAAGAGAGGGTATTTCTAGTTACACTGGTTTGTATCAAACTATCACATATCTCAAAAGGTCAGGATCAAACTTTCTGTTGCCTGGCCAAAACTGTAACACTATATGATAATGTTGGTGTAAATCTAAAAAAAAAAGTACTGAGATGCTTTGCAGATTTTTACTGGCTCTCCTTATCTTGGGAGAAATCTATCAAACCCAGGAGCTGTAAATCTGAACAGATACGCAAGATATAACGGTCATACTAATTCATTCACAGTTTTTCACAAGTGTTCCTGTCAGTCTCCTAAAACACTTTTTTTCTCCTGCAAACTGTAATTTTGGGCAAATATACTTCCCCTGTATCTCTTATCCTACTCTCGAATTTGAAAGATTCTACATATGCCCAAAAAACATTAAAAACCAGTATGTATAATCTTAACACACAAAAGTAGTTTTCCTCTCTATTCATTCTACAGCTCCAACGTGACTGTGTTCAATCTAGTTTATATAAGATCTTTTTCCCATTCTTGAGTTATTTTGGTAGACCATGCACTATTATAAAGTTCTTCGCAATCAGGCAATGAGACCAAGCACTGATTTGAAGGAGATGAATGGAGCAATTTAAAGATGCATAATTGCTGCAGGAAAGGAGAATGTACCAGAATACTCACTTTGATGAATCTATGAAGTATATTACAAGAGCACCAATACTAAGAGCGAAGACTAAGACAACCTACAAGAGAAAAGAAAAGAGATTTAACAGTGTTAAAGTGAAACATTGACATGGAAAATTAATCATAAACAAGTATTTTTTTATTTCAGCTGTCATTACTTTAGAAAGCTACTCCTACTTGAATTTCAAACACTATATATTATCATAGAATGCTTTCTTGCATTGAAAGAGAGACAAACAAGTTGAATCCTAGCTCAGGGAAACCCAGTATACAACTAGGTCCTAGATCCGAACCTCTGCTAAACTATATTCTTCAATTTCAAATGGCAAGCAATCCAACTGCATGGCATTCAAATGACACTATAGCTTTATCAGACCTGTCCTTCGAACTGCAGTAGGTTTCTGCTCATTGGTAGGCAAACAAAGAGCGATGACAGATTAGACTGAATTTCCATTTACCTAGTTGTGAAATCCACAGGATAAGCGTAAGGCTATATAAAAATATGTATTTACTCTGCACTCCTGTCCACTGAGACTACAGTTAACTTTCAAACAGGTTAAAACATAGCTTAATGCAGCATGTCCTGACACAATGAATACTAATTTGTAGTCCCAACTTTTTCCCGCCTTTAAATCCGTTGAAGTTTTGAAACCAAATCATTTTGTTAGGTCTAGCATCCAGCCCTTATTAACAAGGTAGGACTTGCTTTCCTGGCTACTGCAGCAGTCACATCTCTATCTGTCTCTAATTTCTTTTTTCTGAACATAAAGCCAATACACTTGTCTGTTTTACTGGCTCCCAAAGAGTCTCCAACATTGTGGGAAGAATTTAGTTTCCCATCCTGTATGTATGCAAAACTACACCATTCCCCTACTGTAATATATATCTGATTTTAAATCTAGGCTTTTTTTTCGTCTATTGCCCCAAAACACATACCTAACATTACAATTCATAATGTCCCCAAATATCACAGGAAGAGCCTCAGAAGAGAACAGAATCTTAAACTCTACGTTTTATCCTGCTAGCAGAGAAACACATTTTTCCTTTGCTAACTGACAGAGGTATTGAGCTGAATGCACCAAGTGTGTGGAAAAAGCAGGGCCTAAACTAATCAGGTCAGAGTTATATTAAAATATAAAATAACAAAACTAAAACCCTTCCGTGTTATATAAACACATTTGATAGAGACTCAGATGCAGGTTTTTTCCTGTATTCCCATCTTAAAAAAAGCTGAATGCAACCTGGTTATTCAGACCCAGGAAGACAATTATTGAGTTTAGGTCTAGATTCAGATTAGAGTCTTTGCTAGATTGTCATGGGAGATAACACCTATTTTGGGAAACTTACAATGCTTGAAGACGGGTAAGAACACCGACAGACTGATACCCCAAAACTTACAGCAACTAGAATCTAAGGGAGGAATTACTGCCTTTTTTGTTAACCAGGCCATGGGGAGAGAAGCTTGCTTGCTCTGTTTATTATTCCAGTGCATTTGGCACAATATTGCAATTGCTACACATCTATTATAACTTCTCTCTGTCTGGAAGGAAAGAATGTTTTAATTTATAATAACTTACTGTTTGTTTAAGATTGAGAAATGTGAAGTCATATGCTAGCAGCTACACTGACTAAGCACTTAGTATCAAGTTAAAAATAAACACTAATCTGATTAAAGGAAAGAGGGGGGGAAACATGGAATAGTTGCTGCATATCCTTAAATCTTTCCTAAAAAAAAATAATAGTCAGACACAGAGTTCAACAAAAGTGTACAATGCCTTTTTGAGGCAGGAGTCTGAGAAACTGCAGATAAAATCCACTTAAAGAAAACTAAAAAAAACGTTTTGCTTTCCACTGCTAGCAAGATGCTCCAGAAGAGCTTTGACTGCTCCGTTGCAGTCAAACTTTATGCATCCACATTAAGGACAGAAAAGAAAAAAAAAAAAAGAAAAAAATTAATAAGGGTGTAGCAACATAAGAAAAGTGCAGGGAATATACAGACATTGAGAAAATACTACCAGAATTAAGCCATGATAACCATAAAGGGCATCAGCACACCTATGTAACAAACAGGATGATACTGATAATCCAACGGGTGGCACTGTTTCCCTTACAACTGCATTGAACTAACGTCCTGGCGTTATTGAAGAAACATGGAAAACCGGAAAGGCTGTTCACATTAGATAGGAGGGCTACGGTTAATACATCCACAACGATGAGTAACATAAGGACTGTAGTGCAGGAACTTCAATCTCCCGTTACCCTGTAACATCTGAACATTCTGTGGACCATGATACAGAACTCATTGAAGTTTCAAAGGCAAACTCTTGCTTATACAATATTGAACTATCCAAACATAATTACATTAATACAAAATAGCCTAGAACTCAAGAGGTAAAGCAAAAAATAAAAGCAGAATAGTTGTCTATTTTTATATTCCTCTCAACATCAAGTATTAAAATAAGAAGTTTGCAGCAAGAAGAAAAAACTTTCAGGAATCCTGTAACCCCTAACACTTCAGGGCACCAGAATGTCCTTATTTTGTTATCTGATGACAATCTGTTGTGTATTGTTCTTAGAAATGTCTGCCTGAAACTCTTATTATTCTAATAATTTTAGTGAAAATTTACGTAATTTAAATATAAAACCCACACTTCCTTTAACCATAAAAATGGAAATCAATTGCATTTCTTTTATAGACAAACAGAATTTACTTGTCTGGGTTTGTTAGGAACAAAATCCTGCATTTCTAAGGACACACCAGCTGCAAGTTACATTTCAGAAGTAGGAATTACTTAATCCTTGCATGGCACTCCCAGCATTAATTTGAAGACTCTAGGATATGCACCAGCACCTGTGCAATTATTGCAGTTTAACAAAAGTAAGACTTGAGCAAATCTAGACCACAGAAGAGCCAAAATGGCTTACTTAAATTGGTGTTTCATTAACTGATACCCTATATGCAAACAACAAAATTCAGAAAGCATTCCACGTAGGCAAAGCCATAAGTGGTAAGAAATTATGCACTGCAGCTGATATAAACAGCTGAGCAATTAATATCTCTTAGGTTACTATAAATACAAATTAAGTAAGTGCTATTTACTATAATGAAATATAGATTTTTGCTCTAAAAATCAGCGTTCTCCATGTTGGTTTTTTTTTGGTAGCACTTACTTCATTAAGATGTTTTTATTAATATTACCTTTGGACATATCACAGTGAACTAAAGCAGCTGCATCATGTGAAATTATACAATTCATATTAGCTCGTCCAACAAAACGGTCTTCAGAATTTCATTTGTCAAGATAAATAAAATGTTATATATGATTTTATAGCAATCAATAGTAAATTTCCATTTAGAGGCTTTTCTTTCACTATACCCTGATACCTAGGAGTAAAGCAGGAGTGAGGATGTCTAAAATCCATCAGACCTAGTACCATGCTCTGGATGGAGCCATACACTGACTTTTCTCTAGGCTTAAACACATTGCTCTGCCTCCAGTCTTTATGCCTCTGCTTCTTTATCTGGTCCCTCCCAGGACAATGTATAACTAACTATGAAAGTAAAAGTACAAAATAGCTACCATCTACTCTATGAGGTCATGAGTTTACAGGGGCCCTTAGAAGGTCATTCTACCACATTCAGGTTTGCAAGATCATATTTCTTGTTGATGAAATGCGCTCTTAATATCTTCCAGAACAACTGTATACAATGCCAGCTTCTCTTTCAAGAAAACTATCTAACCATGCACCGGTAGTTGTGAGCCACCTTAAAAGAGTGAACTGGGAAATGCGAGCAAATGATGGCTGAAATGGGTGAATAGGAGGAGAAAGATAAAGTGATAAAATAATGAAAAGACAAAATAAGAATCCTTCTTGTTCCTACCAGCAAAAAATAATATATGAAAAGTTCAAACAAGGATTCTAAGAAACTGGGAAATTTCCTTTTGTTTACCTTTTATTTACAAATATAGGGACACAGATTTTGCAGTTAATATACTCCCTGCACAAGGGCCACGCTTGATGGAACATAATGCTATAAAGAAGCAGCAGTGCTATCTGCATTGGTTCTCACGTGAGTACAGCCAAAGTGCAAATTCTACAGGCAGCACCTGCTGTTGACAACAGGATACATGCTAACCGCTCTGAAGCTCAAGGGATGTATCCGCTGAGTAGTGTGCTAGCTAGTAAATCTATCTTGGTGACTTATTGATCCTGCCATTTTGCATGCAGAAGAGGCAGGTGATGCAGGGGAGGGGGGGGAAAACAAACAACAACACCCCCCCCCCCCCCCCAAAACCAAAAAACCCACATTTCTGCTATTTCTTCTGCACTTTGAACGTCAGATAGAATTTAGCATCCAATTCTAGAAGGAACTAAGCACCTCCAAGCTAGACAGTGAGCAACCCCATCTTTCATGGAAGTCAGAAAAGGTTCAAGAGAATACAACTCTGAAGAATCTTTACTTCCTCTTAGTTTTGAGCCTTAAGCAATTAAAGTACTAAATCCAAACCCTGCAACTTTGATAGCCACATTAAAAATTTCTCAGAAACCCAAACACTTGAAAATGTTTGCATGTAAGTTATTTCCTTTCAATTACTTTTTCTGCTTTTTAATGTTGTTTACCTTTGTTGCACAACATGGATTTAACTAAAAAGTTAATTAGCTATTAAATTCTACTGTAAATAAATTAGTCACCAGCATGCATTAAAAAAAGTACTGAAAACTCTGGCAGCTTTTCGAGATTCTTTGCTATATAAATTTTCCCCTTCGGCAAAGCTCACATAGACTTACCATTTACCAAGAAAAGTCAAAATTTATCCAAAAGAAGAGGTGAAGGGGAGTGAGAAATAGCTATTAGATAAACCAGTAGGCAGTAAGATCTCAGTGAACTTCTCCCGGAAAATTCACAGCAAGGATTTGATTTTAAAAATAAGAGGCAGCAGTAAGGTAGGTCAGCATGAGCTCTGGATGATGATCACAAGCAATCAGAAGACTTGGTTATTATCCCTAGTTCTGCCACTCATGTGGTGTGTGACCCAAAGCATATAACTTGACCTATCCAGGCTTCCTATTCTCCCTCTTGCTTTCATCTGGCAAGGACAGTGCATGTCAACTCGTTAGGGCAAGCACTGTCTTTCACCACGGGTGTTTGCAATGGATCTAGCACAGCTGAGACCTCTACTGCTGCCACAATAATAACAACAAGTCTGAGTAAGACACTATGTAACAACGTCGCCACTATCTAGGAGAGCAAAGGGACCTTATTTATTAAAGGATTTTATTTAAATAGGAAGTTGTCAATATCTCTAAGACAAACTTCTGGTTTATCTAGCTGGAATTAAATTTTTGGTTCTATTAAGCCACTACCCATCATAGCAGGGTTTTAGTTTATTACTGAAAGGAAAATTTTGTATTTATTGTAAATATATCTTAAAAAATACAGTTCATATTTAATGCATCTCTTTTTACAGACTCATAAGCATTAAGAAATATAGAAAGAAAATTGCTGGGAGAGGAAACAGATACAGCAGATACAGAAGAGTTACACCCCTCCCCTGCCCCCCCCCCCCCCAAAAAAAAAATTACCTACATATTCAACTTATATATTGAACTTATGCATCAGAACAGTAATTTGAGTATTATCTGAAAGGTACAGATAAAATGCACGGTAAAGGCCCAAATCACTGTGAGCTTGCTTAACTATTCGTAACTGTAGTAAGTAATTAAGATAACAGGTCACTCGGAGTAGGATACATCACAGCTCTGAATAAAACCACACAATACAGAATTAGCAAACTCAGCCTGTCTGCCATCAGCTGCATTTTATTCTGTCCCCAATAAAAGATTCAGCTTTCTTACAAACAGTTTAACAGACTACGTCTCATTTGAGCAGACTGCTTGAAATTAAAGAGACTCTTCATTATTAAAGGGCTACTGTGGGATCAAAATTCAGGAACCACCCAGGAATATGAAAAATCAAAGGAGGAAATAAACCAAAGAAAATTAGTATCTTAACACACTTTTGTTTTCCTTACACATTCCCAATCTCATTTGAGGAAGAATTTTAAAAAAAGGAAATATCTTTGCTATGCTTTGTTCTGTACATGCTTCTAACACGTGTTAATATTTCAACTTTATTTTCCTTTCTTCCACAAAGTGATTTTTTTCTCAACGTTTCACTGACATATTGACAATAAAATGAAAATTTCTGTTCAATCCATAAATTTGAAAAGACTGAGATTTTCTAATTAGCGAAAAAATACAAGACAAAAAGTCCCATCTGTTAATGGTGCTCTGTAGCTTGAAGTTAATTAGGTTTGCTGGGAGAGTGCCTGGCAATATGACCAATTAAAGTGCATGCAACTTTTCCAATTCCGTATTTAATTTTGTTAGTCAAAAAATAGCAGTACTTTCTATCACAATGTGCCATTTTCTAGAGCTAAATGCATAGCGCTATATGTATATAAATATATGTGTGTGCATATATATGGGGTTTTTTTAACTCCAAACTAAAAGGTCCTTCCTTCTGATTACCTAGCAGTCATCCAAATCGCCTCCCTCTAAGGTCAACAAAAATAATTTTTTTTTTTTTTGGTATATTGGTAAAAGCGTAACTCACATTCAGTTCCAGTGGATGCATGACTGTCTCTACAGTCACACCAAGCAAAAGAGATATGTTGGTAACAGTTACATAAAAACTATCCTTCAAGTTGTCGATGTTCTCATTTTCAAGTTCCTCACAGTTTGACTGTAGATAAGGGCCATCACTGAGCCTACTGGAATATCATTTTAGAGAAATGAGTGACTGACCTGTCAAACAACCAAATTGTGCTAACTGAAAAGCAAACAAGTTCAACTGTAAAACTGCTCAAAGGCAAAAGAATCCAGCCCTAGAGGATGGTTGCCCAACCATATACAACACAGCAGTAAGGTAGCACTCAATAGTGGTTGATTATTCACAGTCCCAACCCCAGTGCTAGGCCTGGCGAAAGCCTCTGCTTATTGTGTCACACCTTGAAATGTGGTACATGGTAATTAATTTTTTTATTTGCTTCTACGTTCCTAGGTTTCAATTGTGACAGAAGGCTTTTTATTTCCAGATGAAGAATTGGAACCAAATTACTTCAGCTGGAACTCTTTGTTCTAATAACAAACACCTCAAGCAATCGAGGTAAGTAAGATGAAGAAGGAAGCAAAGACTCTTGCACTTTCTGGTATGGTGCCTACACAAAAAGATCTCCACTCATGTATGGAACATCTTGAAAAACACAGAAGTGCACGAACTTATGGAAAGAATAGAAGAGACAAGAGATTGCCCCAAAATCATAACCAGAATCTGTATAACTAATTTAGAAAATAATCTAAGTACAATGGTTCAATATCAGGGAAATTAATCGCCTGAAACAAAGAGGAAATCAAACAAGGTCTATATCAGTAAAAGTAGTAATTTGCCAACAGTTAACCTACACCTGTATCTGGAATACTACAATACAGAACTGAAAAGTAATAAACAAACAAACAAAAATACATATATCTACTCACAAATGCTGTCTCTTTAAATTAAGCGATTTTCTATTTCTTAATTGGTATTTGTTTAAAACAAACAAAAACACAGCAAAACCCAAGCAAACAAATTTCACCGCTCTTCTCTTTACTTCAATATACTGTACTCCCCAGCAGTTCCCATCAGCAATTTGTTAACTGAACAACCAGATAAGAGAACATCCAAGACACTGACAAGGAAAAAACACGATGGAAACCAAACAATGGTGGTAAAAACGACAGAAGATAATAGTATAATAGGGTAAGGAAAATGCCGTGTCTTTTAAATGTTGAAATCAGAAACATATTTCTAGAGATAAGGGTTTGGGGTAAAAAAAACCACTAGCAAGTGCTCTCAGGAATGAATAAAGTTGCAAATGTGGACCTTCTGAGAAGGTTGTTACAATATTATACATATTAATACTGCTGCTAAAGGAACTTCAACCTTTATTGTCATGTCATAAGAAATGACTAAAAGGAACTACATTTCTTTATGAATGGATCACTTCAAGGTTTACATTTAATGGAATTATCTACTTTACACATTCAAATTAATGTCAGATTGTATCACAGACAAAAGGAATCCTCACATTCTTCAGTCATTTCAACATTAGAGTTTGACATGCAACCTACATGGCAGACGGTCGTGTCAATACACGATGAAAGAGGAAGTACAGAAGCACTAACTAAAAGAGGTTACTTCCTCTTGCTAAGATTTTATGATTGAACGGGCTGGGTGAGTTCATTTTCTCAGATTTGCTGTTACTATTCCTAAATTTTCAAATAGCAGAACTCCACAAATGCAGAAACTATTACCTCCCTTTTTCAATTGTTTAGGTTCTTAGTCACATGAACTCACACATACAGCAAAGGGGGGTGCAGCTGTGGAAGTATTCTCTGAAAAAAAGGAAAGCTCGTGGCTTCAGTAAAGCCTAGGGAAGTTTCATTCAATGAAAAGACTGAATGAGGAAGAAATGGTCAAATCATTCAGCATACAAAAAAGCATCTGAATGCTTGTCAAGGAATGTGCTTTAAAAACACTATGAAAACAAGACAGTCTTCAAAAGAAAAAAGAATCACCGCTAAATGCATCTGATTAACTGCAGAAACAGTTTTCTGCTGCAATACTCAACATTGCAGGTCTCATCTTCCATTTAACATTACCTAATGAGGTGGGTTTTTTCTTAAATCTTTTGTAATATAAAGATCATTTACAGAATTGTAATATTTCCATTTCCTTCCATTTCCAGAACAAACACAGAGTATAATGATTGCTGATAGCCAGAAACAAATGAAGCCTTGTATTCATTGGTCAAGTTCTATTATAAGTCTAAGAAAATCCATAGCTGTTTCATAGACTCCTAAAGACGGTTAGCCATCAACAATATGCCTTTTAATAAGGACCACTATACCTTCAGAGATTTGTGTGAGGATCTGCAAGAGCTCACCGTATCACAATTCACATTGTCTATTCAGTGATTAGGCAGTTTACTGTCAACTATATCAGAAGCTTTCTTGTGGCAATTAAATGAAATATCAAACACTGGACTTCAATGAAGAAAATCAACACAAGGAAACCGTGCTAAATAGGAGGGAGGAAAGCTATTGTTGATGGAGTTAACAACATAGTGCTTTTGAAAGTCACCCTTGTAAGCATGTTTTTCCTTCTTTCTTTCTGGCATTGTTTGTCCTTCAGTCATTTTGCCAAAATTGATAGCTTTGACTGATAGCCACAGGAAAACATCTCTCATACCAATCTGCTTTGAAGACTGAAAAATTGACTTTTTTGATCATTAGGAATAAATCTAAACCTACTTAATCACCCAGCTTTATAGGAGAATTTGTGAATAAAAAAGCTGCCTTTAATTAGCATACAAAAGAAAACTATAGGAAGAGCAAGCCTGAGCAGTGACTGTAAAATGTAGCACTGACTAAAATTTAGTCACTGCACAGACTTAATATGTATGATGATTCTATACAAGAGCATATACCTCAACTTATCTGAAAACAGAAAATAAAACCAGCATAATAGTTTTCCAGGGGCTATGTCAAAATATAATTCTCATCAGAACTCTCAATTTACCATGACAATATAAATATAAACAATGTGAGCTCTTTTGGTTTTAGACTAATTTGAAGTGAAAAGCCAGCCAATTAATTCTTTGACACAGTCATTAATCATGAGATATGAGATCTCTACGTAATTAGATAATAAAATCTAACAATTTCACTGGAGCAGCTAAATGTAAAGTAGACAAACATTCAGGGTTGTGGTGATCTTGGTTTATGAGGAAGCATTCACTCATGGTAAGAAAGACGTTTTTGATGGGCTTTGAAAGTAAACCGAGCAACTGTTCATATAGCGGTTCCTGCTCCTTTAAAAAACCATGAGCATAAACTTTCCTTTTATATTATGTAAAATCTGCAGAAATACAGTTATATGCTACTACAGGTGAAATCTTGATTCACAATTCGGTGCAAGGCTGCACTGCTATATGGAGGTTTCTTCACACTTTGTTATTTCAGAGAAAGGCATGGAAGCTTTTGATACCATCAATTACAGGCATTGATGATTTCCATACTGTGATCATTAAGGAAATGCTGACGGTATGTTGTAAGCATTGTTAATCTGGAATTATGATTCAACATTATGTACCAAATGATGAGAAATTCACATAAGGTATGAAATGGAATCGAAGATTTGCAAGTGTCACTAAAGACCAATGCAAAAAAACAAACGATGTAGCAAGCAATGATGTAGACAATGATGTAGCTAACAAAGGTAAAAAGTTATTTTTACACAACAAACCTTTACTTGTAGTGAATATTTTTTCTATTTCTTGAGGGGTAGGATGAAAAGAGCAGTTTCTCTGTACGGATGCAAAGACTGATTTATTCAGCAAACTTGTTTTCTGCAGATGAGTTTTCCTGTGTTGCTATGTGATTGTAAATCGAAACCTGAAAGCTTTTTTATGAGCCTTTTTAATGCAGTCTAAAGATAAAACCATATAATCATATGATTAAAGGCTTGCAGAACCAACGTCCAGTGTAACTTTCTCTAATAGTCTTGTTTACTACCCTTGCTTTTAAAAAACGTACAACAGTGACCACTAAATCTGGCCTTAAAACCAACTGTTACCTCAGCTGACCTTTACTCTTGCTAGTGACAACACTACGCCAGGTCCTTCAACTTTCACCCTCTGGTGTCATGGATTTTGTTCTTTTTACATAACATGAAGAGTTTAATTGAAAGATAACTTTTCAAACTCACCCCTTCCTCTGGGTCCATAGTCTTTGCATCTTTACCTGTCTTTGCTAGCCTGTGGTATCTCCCACCAACTTCCTTATTCTTCTTACAGACGCCCTCTTGAGGATGGAGACCTAGAAAATTGCCTGTCTTCCTGCATGCTTTATATAGACCCTTGTGAAAGTCCAAGACCCTCTAAGACTACCGAGTTTCATTCTGGAGTAGTCTTATTCACAGACATAAAAAACAGAGGGTGGAGAATAAGGAACATACAACTTCATCTTATGTTCTGCCTCATAACTGTCACTTGGTACATAATTTTTCCCCTTTTCTGCATGCTTGCTTCAGCCTGCCTACATTCTCTTTCTGAGGAGCTACAAGAGCATTTATTCTGAAAACCACCAAAACCCAAAATTGGACAAACCACCACGTAACCTCATCCCTAGCCTAGACAAAGAGATTTATAAGAGGTATTGCTGTGACCCCATGTCTCTATGTTAGTATGCAGGTTTAGTTCACATTTTAAAATATTACCGAATGAGCAGAAATTGAAAGTACACACTGGGGTTTAAGGAATTTTTGGTTTTTTAGGTGTTGAAAGAAAAAAGTGTATCTTGCATAACTATACAAAATATAGCATCAAACTTTGTGACAGACAAATGTATTTTCCCTGAATGAGTAGTGCAGAATCTGGCTGAGATTCCGGCCAGGCAAATTATGCCACTGAAATAGAAATCCTCCTCCTTTCTTTTTTTTTTTTATGTGCCTTTTTTCCCTGCCTCATGAAACTCTACTTACTGTTGATCTCCTATACAGATTCAGTCCTATGTTGCTTTATTCAAAAAACGTTTTATTTTAAAATAGGTCACCATTCTAGAATCTACTCTAGAGCAGAAAATTTGAAAGTCAGATGTGGGGAAATTACCTTTTTAACACACGCTTTTCAGATGTAACAGCAGTTTAAGCCTTTAGTCTGGAATGAGAAGTTTCTTCCTCCCAGGTGTAGGCTCAGCCTCTTTCCTTCATTGCACCAAATCATCAGTGTCTCCCCTGAAGACACTGCTGTTCTCTTTAAGTGAAGGGTGAAGGAAATTGTAGCAGGTGAAAGAAAAGGAGCATCAGCAGTGGGTGGTCTACTTATTTTTGTATCAAACGAAAATCCTATCAGCCCCTGGGCTCTGCCAATGACCTTCGCTCTCCACTGAACCAGCTCACTGTACATACACCCCCCCGCACAACACCAAAAAGTGGAAAAAACAAGAATACAGTCCAACGACACTTAAAAAGTGCTCATACCAAATCTGCGGTTGAGAAATGTTTATACTATGGTGATGACACTGCACAAGAACAAACACTATCAAGTCGTAATACTAACAAATAATTTGTTTTCTCAACAGCTTGGCTGATATGCTTCCTCTCTCACTCCCAGAGCTGGAAGACAGAGCTTTCAGCATTCATAATTTCAAACATTAAATTAAAATTCCTATTGCTGATTGCCTAAAACTTCAGAACCCCTCTTTGATCAAAGCAATCTTACAACAAAGACCTATGTAAAAGCGTGCCAAGGCAACTGAACACTGCTGACTCAGAAAGGAAGTCCACCTACTGATTCATTAACATGACTGCCAGCAGCACTGATGTATTCTTTGGAGATCTCTTGTTTAAGCAGTTTCTCAGTTCCTAGTTTGGTTTCTTACATGGTTCCAGGAAGACCAAACACACACCCAAATCTGCTTACATACCCAACTTTAAAGCTGCAGCTTTTTCATAACTACAAGAGCCCTAGCAGGATGTCACTAATAACAAGAACATGCTGCAGAGCTATTCCACGATGTAAAACATGGCCAGGAGGACAGGCTTCTGTGAACGAGCAAAGCCTTTGCTAGAAGGGGCGACACACAGGGTTTGCAGTGACAAGGCAACCCTGAGACAGGTGCTCTGCCACTGACAGCGGAGTTATAAGCTGCACGTTCAGAGAGCAAGCTGTCTTATTTTTGTTCCAGTTCCTTGGTGGATTAGAAACAAATGACCACTGTACGGAATATATAGAGCACCTGCTTAGATTGTGTTAACTATGACTGTTTTACATATTTTCCCAGAACAAAGGCCTCTGTGCGATTCAACAGAATCACACAAAGCTCAGCCCCTTTATTTGCAAAAACCAGTAGTCAATAACTCACCTTCCCAAATCTGCCAACCAAATCTGAAAAAAGGCAAGTCTGCGCAGCAAAGATTTTTGGATGATACTTGCACAGGCATGTTTGAACTATATGGAGTTAATTAATTATAGGAAAAAAAATTTAAACTAAACTAGTTGAATAATACCTTATTGATAATTTTAATTTCTGAAATATTTTAATGAAAAATGTAGAATACTAATTAAACAGATGCATAAAGATAACATAAACAAACCCCTTCTTCCTCTCCCCTACATCCAAAAAAATGAAGGCTGGAAAAAAAAAAAAAATCAAGTCCTCCAAGTCCTCAAGACGCTACCACTTGATGGTATTTTATCGTGAGTCTTGACAAATTGTATCGGTTTGCTCTGTCATTTCAGCTTATGTCCCGGATTCCAGAGACATGATAATATGAACTTCTCAGATTTCATTAAAAATACAGAATAAAAAAAGAAAAAAAAAAACCACCCAACCACAACCACATTTTTTTTCAGCTCATCTACGTCTAACCTAGAAGGTAATAAAATTTGACACAGTCAAATGCTTAAAATACCTGACTTTAACATGAAGAAACCCCACTGTTTTAAAAATTTATTATTTTGAAGATAACTTAAATGTAGACTAGGGTCTGGTAAATGCTTTGGAATCTGTGTTATTGACAATATTGTTTATTACATGTTACAAAGCTGGTGATCTTGAACATCACCACCTACTTTTACAAGATTGTTTAGTTTCACAGTGCAGCCTATGCAATAATTTAAAAACAAAAAAGAAATTTTGAAACTATAAAATCCTCTGGAAAAGTTACCACATTCAAAATTTACCACCAGGTGTACTGTGTGCTAAATTTATGGCAACAGCTTAAATCCTCCCATCACAGTAAATTATGGGCAAATGGCTGTAATTTTTTTGCAACTCTTGAATGAAGAATAACAATATATATACCACGGTGTAACGTACAATGGAATTTAGAATACCTAAAAACTTACAATAATGTCAAACTCTTCAGGAGAAAAACAATTGTCAAAATATATTGCTTCACTTGATCCACATCTTTCTAAAGCAGTAGATGACCCAAAAAAATGGAAAACAATGAGCACAAAGATATGTCAGGTTGCAATGATAAAATTGTACTTTTTCTTCTCATAAATACCAAGAAATGAAGAATGGTTTAATACCTATGATTTTATATGATGACTGAACCAACTTCTCCTGGAAATTTTCAGACAAAACAGGTTTATGTTTAACAGCATTATATTTTAAGAAATAAAAAAAATCAATTAAAAAACTCTTTGGTGGAAGTGTACATATAGGAATAAGAATTTGCTCAGAGATGGGAAGTCCATCCATTTCAGAACAGCCAATGATCAGTGGGAAGGGTATTCATCCAAGATGCATGAGATTTTTTTTTTTATTTTTTTTTTTAAATAAGGGTGTTAAATCTCAGTGTTTGAACAGGAGAACCTCCACTGCATCTCTCTCAATTCCTCTAGTCTGAGATGCTCCATTCTGTGTAAATAATTAAATATCCTGTGGAGGAGGAGGAACCCATATCTCCCACAAACAAGTTAAGTACTATAATTAGTCTCCTCCTGAGAGTTCTTCTTACAGTCTCCTTTCTCTGCTCCTTTTAATTTTGAATGATTATTTTTTCAAGTAATATGGTTTATCCCAAAGCATGTTGAAAATTTTACAGAACTGGTCAACTGTTTACTACTGAGATTCAAGCTTCTTACATTTTAGTTTTGAGGTTGGTTTGTTTGTTGGGTTTTTTTGTTGGTTTTTTTTTTTTTTTTTTGCTCAGGACTATATAGACAACATTTACATTAGAACATTTTTTACTTTACTACTGTTTAGAGAGTTACTATGAAACTGACTGTGGAAAGCTATATCGCTAGGGACAGTGCAGAGGTACCTTATTACAATTAGTCTCTATTATTAGATAGGGGGAGTTGCGTAATTCAGGTATAAAAGTAGGAACTCCTGTGAATTTTATACGTTGCAGCCTTGTGCAATACATGAGATTTATCAAGTCGTTTATATCTTTGGCCAAAAATATCTGAACATATTTGAGCATACCTGCTTCAAGGACTCAAGCTGCGTTACAGGACAATTTTGTGTCAGGGAAGCTAATGCCGAGCCTTCAGTGTCCTGACTTTCAGGCCAAATCGTGCATCTTAAAATGCCTCTGTGCACATACATGAAAGGAAAGATTATGTTTTGTTTCTCTGATAAATCTCTGAACTAATGTTACCAGTTTGTTCAAATTCAATTTCAAAATATATGTGTGTATTCACATATATTTCACATATGAGTATATGTGATCTACAATGTAGATCTTTACGCAAACACTTGTTTTGATGAAGTTAGATGATAACTAGCACCGAGTAACTTATGGGCACTATGTAAAAGGTTACAGAAAGAAACAGTTTTTGGGTTTTTTTTGTAGTTGCCCATTCTGCTCATTTTGGCAGTGAACCATATTAATTTTTACCAAAGAAAATACAAGCACTGACATTGTGCTGAGGCTAGCAAATTATGTAGGACTTCATTTCATCAAAGCAAATTGCAACAAAACTGCCAAAAAACCAACAGTGATCCATTACACATCAAAAGACAGGCAGCTTAAGTCCAGCTCCATTACTGTGCAACAAATTGAAGAGTCTAATGCCTTCAGCATAAAGCTTTGATAAGTCGTTGTCCATTTTAATCAGATTTGTGCAAACTGTATTATTTGGCTGGTTACAGGGTTTGAATTTTTGTGTTTCCTTTACACAGTCAAATTTATTGTATGATGTATCTCTCCCATCAAAAAAGATTTATTAAGCAAATCCAACCACTCCAGACAAGATTCTGGGAGTTTATAATTTAAAAAGTAACATTAAGTTTTATAATTCATAGAATAGCATAGTTCCTTTACCACTAAATAACCTCCTTTTCTGACAGTCCAAAAGAGTTTCTACAAGGAAGGAAAATAAAATAAAATAATAAAAAAAAAAAGCAGAGGAGGAGGAGGGGGGGAGGAGAAAGGCAGTTTCACACCCAGAAAATCAAAATTAAAGGGGAAAAAAGGAGGCTGTAGAGGTAGGACAAGGCATAATGATTTTAAACTGAAAGAGAGTAGGTTTAGGTTAGATATAAAGAAGAAATTCTTTACTATGATGGTTGTGAGACACTGACACAGGTTGCCCGAAGAAGTTGTGGATGCCCCATCCCTGGAAATGTTCAAGGTTAGGTTGGATGGGGCTTTGAGCTACCTGGTCTAATGAAAGAAGCCCCTGCCCACGGCAGGGGGGAGTTGAAACTAGATGATCTTTAAAGGTTCCTTCCAATCCAAACCATTCTGTGATTCTATGATTCTAAATGTTCATTTTTTTCAGCTAGTTACAAAGCCACAGTAATAAAAAAATGCTTTACTATTCCAGTTAGCTACTAACTCTGTCCCAAGAAGCAAGATGAAAGCACAGCAAGCAGAGGTGTAAAATCAGGAGGTTTATCATAATAATATTAAATAACAGTTATCATAATATCTTCAAATAGTTTTCTTTTTTTTCCCCCCTCCATTCTTCTTCAAGGACAGCGTGTATGCCTTTTTACGTAGAAGCAGGAGTGAACGACAGAATTTACTCCTCTCTCCGTTTTCTTTATCTGTATCCACCCAAGTGCTGAACACCCTGAGCTTCTGTCAGCCTCAGTGCAATCTAAATTTCTCAGTTTTCACTATACTACATTACAAAGGATTTTTCCAGACTGCAATAAGTCACGTTAATAACTAATGCTTACATTCTAAACAAATGAAGTAAGTAATGTGGTATAAATATAAGCAAAGAAAAACAGAAGCTGACTATCAGCTAAACAATGAGTTCTATTGATTTGCACACAGAACCTAAAGGCAAGCAATGCTCCTGCCATCAAAAGTAACTTCGGTTTGAAACAAACTACTTTTGGCATATGTAAACTAGATACTTGCAGTCTAAATACTTTAGAGAAGTGGTATCAGTCAAAGAATCTGTATGTGTGGGAGTAGCGACATGATTAGCAAAAGCATGACTGACACCTGGCAAATAAAAGTTTTCCTTAATGGCCAAACGAATTAAAGGTACACCGAACTATTGCTCATTAATTCACGTGTCCTCCAGTAGTACGCTATTTTACATAGAACTTATGCTTTCTATTATATTTGGTTTTCTTTTCATTTAACTCATAAAAATATTATAGATATTTTTATCTAGGAAATATATTTAATAAAGTATAAGCTTTATTTTAAAATACATATATGCAATTAAAATTGTCTCAACAAAGTACCTTAAAATAATATGCTACAGCTAAAGGTCCTGCAGTAATACAAAGGTAGACTAGAACAACCGAACTCTCTCTCTGGCGCTATAAGGCCAAATATTTGAAGTTAGTAACAAATTCAATTTAGGCTTTTTAAAAAGGGGGCAAGATTTTCATATGACTCATCTCCCATTTCATTAATCTTGACACTAAAAAATGCTTGGCAAAGTTAGTATCTGAGCACTTTTTAAAATCCAATCTTTAACAGCAATGATTCAGTTATAGGATTTTCTCATTTTGTCCAGAAGCTTTTAAACCCTGTGGCCAGATCAATGTCCATATATTTGATGCTCATTCTGTAGTCTCCTGATGCACGCACAAACTAAAGAAGAATGTACATTACACAAGTGCATTGCTATCCCTTTGTCACAGGAAAAAAATAATGAGAAATTGTTATTACTCTGTGACGCCAAAGTAGTGTTTTCAGTATACGAATAGCATTTTCTCATGTTGACATAGACAGAAAGTCTAAGGATTTTATAATCTTAGTTTTGTTTATTCTGTATTTGTTCATGTCCTCAAAATACTGCCTCTAGCAGACTGATGAAAAGCCCAGGCTTTCATCTTTTTTTACAATGATAGAAAACATTTTAATGGACAAAAGCTCCTGCCTTCAACTAAAGCAACTAAAGCTGCCTGACTGTGATGCAAAATTCAAAGGAGAATCTGAAATACTACTTTCAAGAACGCTCTGATACAGTATCGGAAAACAAGAACTCAGGGAGTTTTGCCGATGTCCAAGCTCAGACTATACATGGCAGTTTAGGATCTAGATTGCTATAAAACTACACTGGGTTTGCGTGGCAAGGTTTTGGTACTGGGGGGGCTACAAGGGTGGCTTCTGTGAGAAGCTGCTAGAAGCTTCCCCTGCGTCCGATAGAGCTGCTGGCCAAGGCCAAGGCCAAGCGCATCGGCAACGGTGGTAGCACCTCTGTGACAACACATTTAAGAAGGGGGAAAACTGCTGCATAACAGCATCCAGGAGAGAGAAGTGAGACTATGTGAGAGCAACAACACTGCAGACACCAAGGCCAGTGAAGGAGGAGGGGAGGAGGTGCTCCAGGTGCCAGAGCAGAGATTCTCCTGCAGCAGTGGTGAGGCAGGCTGTCCCCCTACAGCCTATAGAGGTTAACGGTGGAGCAGATATCCACCTGCAACCTGTGTAGGACCCCACGCTGGAGCAGGTGGATGCCCAAAGGAGGCTGTGATCGCATGGAGGGCCTGCACTAGAGCAGGCTCTTGGCAGGACCTCTGGAGCCATGGAGAGAGGAGCCCACACTGGAACAGGTTTGCTGGTAGGACTTATGACCCTGCAGAAGACCCATGGTGGAGCAGTGTGTTCCTGAAGGACTGCAGCCCACAGGAAGGACCCACACTGGAGGAGTTCATGAAGAACTGCGGGCCATGGGAAGGACTCACATTGGAGAAGTTTGTGGAGGACTGTCTCATGGCTAAGGGACCCCATGCTGGAGCATGGGAAGAGTATGAGGAGTCCTCCCCCCTCTGAGGAGGAAGGAGCAGCAGAAATAACATTTGTTGAATTGACTACAACCCCCATTCCCCATCCCCCTGCACCACTGGAGGGGAGGAGGTAGAGAGGTCGGGAATAAAGGTAAGCCCATGAAAAAGGGAGGGGTGTGGGGAAGGTGTTTTAAGATTTTTTTATTTGTCATTACCTTATTCTGATTTGATTGGCAATAAACTAATTTAATTTCCCCAAGTTGAGCCTGTTTTGCCCATGACAGTAATTGCTGAGTGATGTCCCTGTCCTTATCTTGACCCGCGAGCCTTTTTTTATGTTTTTTCTCCCCTGTCCAGTTGAGGAGGCGGAATGATAGAGCAGCTTGGTGCGTACCTGGCATCCAGCCAGGGTCAACCCACTACAAAAACATGGAACAACTCCATTGTCTTGCATTTACCTCCATTTCTGTGAGATGGTGATCTTCCCCAGTATCTAGACCTCAGAATTCTCTAAGATGCTTCCTTGTATTTTAATTCTAGACATCTTTCTGTAGCACAAGGCAGAACATGCTCCCTAACATATTATTCAGTTCTCCATAAATAACAACCCTGCTTAAATATTATATGTACTAGAGGTTCAGTATCACAAATAATTCCACAGTTTTGAGGCTAAATTTCTAACTGTGTAGTTAGGTGGCCCTATTGGAAGGGGATTGATTACTCTGTACTTTAGATCCACTGTCTTCTTTGTGGCACAGAAGGAGGAAGGCTGTGTCTGGAGAAAGGCAGGAAGCAAAGCACAGACAGAGCTAAACAAGAAGTAACGGAATATGCCCAATGTATACATTAACTTCTATTCAGCTTTAAAATCCCACACCTCTAAAATTTTTCTGTTTATAGCATGCACATTTTCTTCACACTATTTCTTTCACACCATGTGGGCTGACATAGTTGAAAAGTAGGCCATACAAGTTTTGCATGAATAGTGCGCTTCAAAAATTGTTCTGGCACTTTGTTTAAAGAGCCAGGTTGTTCTCTGCTGGTTCTGGTGCAGCAAGATGTGTTATGAATCTGTGACCTATTACATTTGAACTTCCTGTTGGAAGACCACAATTAACTTTGATTGTGTGAAAACTGAACTCATTTTAAAAATGTGCAAATATTTTCAAGAAAGATTAGCTTTATGCTTATTGTGAGTTTCTTCTGCCCATTGTATGTTCGTCTAAAATTCACATCCATTTCAATTTCCACTTCAAGTAATGAACTTGAGAGAATCTGGATTATCTTTTTCCCTATGCCAAATCAAACTCCACTCGGAACCAACAACTCGCACTCATCCAGCTTCATTATCCTATTTTCCAGTGTATGAAAACTTCAAGCTCTTTAGTTTTAATGATCAACAGTGTAGCACCATGCATTAGTCAGCTTTTTAATGTCACTGCAATAAAGTTGCATTAGCTGTGAGTTTGAGAGCTCCTTTAGTTGCAATTTCATGGACTCTAGTTCGTAACACATCCATGTGTATTTTTCTACACCATATGGAAGCAACTTGCCCCTCATTAGCAATCAACCAAAAGTGAACTTCTTAATCAAATCCCTTCTTTTTCTCAGCTAAATTATATTGCATGCTGTCATTGATAGTTTTGTGTGATTTCTTAGAGGTATAATTTGGAGAGAGCTGTAAAGCTCAGTGATATGACAATGATAAAGGTAAAACAGATATAGACAAAAAGTTTCAAGTTTGGATACTGAAGATGATGGAAATTGTGCATGTTCAGCAGTGTCAAAACGAGACACTTGCTCAGATATCTTAATGGATTAAGCTCCCAAATATCTAAAAATCTGGTGCACACAGCAGAAAATAACATTCAACAACACTTAAAACACTTGAAAAATTAATTTTAAAATATTAATATTTATATGCTATTTTTTTCCACTTAGGAATAGACAGACAGGCTTATTGGCATCATTCAGTTCAGAAAGCTTATTTAAACCATGGTTAAAGGTAAACCTTACAGCCTGAGTTATTGTCATTTGCATTCATCAACTGGATAAACTGTTTCTGTCCAATATTTTTTCTTCCAAAAAATACACATTTGGTGCAACCAAAGTTACAAAGACGTGTATTTTTCTGTATTATTTGGAGTAGAAAAGAAAGTCACAGTTATTTCAACCACTTCAAAAATATATTCGTGTTGTTTTTTTATTTCAGAAATTATTCTATTCTAATAGATAAATGTTATTTGTAAGTTAGAAAATTATTTATTGTTTTGTGCAAAATCTAAAATAGTATCATATGCAAATTTAATTGCATCAACTCATCAGATGTCACAAAAATAACCTGGCCTGTTATCTGTTTCCATCAGTCCAATTATTCTTTTACAGCCTCCACTTTGTTTCAAAGTGCAGCTGCTTATTACTGTTAAAGTACTATCCATCTGGAGATACATCTTCCTCTCCAGGGCCTTGCTGATTTACTAACTAGCAACAACAAACCTCCTCAGTGAGTTTCCAGTTTGGAAAGACACTCATTAAAATTCACGTTTTTAAGCATTTACTGCTTTGTTCCCAAAGCAAACACTGGAAAGTGCTGTTGGGGGAAGGAAAATAAATAAACCTTCCAAAGAATCTTATGAATAAGTAACAAAACAGAAAGTCCATTATCAGGTTTGGCTGATTGTTCTTAGCTCCAATATGGTGTCACAGCATAACAAGGCAATTAATGTATAATGCATTAGTAGTAAAAGGATCAGTTTCCATTATGTGAATGAAACCATATCTACACTCTGTCTCAGTGTATGCCTTTTTATGAGCTCTGCATAGCTGGCATGGGAGCAAAGAGAAACTAATTTTACTTGATTTTGTGAAGTTTGGAGTGATATTAAAGTTTCAATTCCTCCAAGAGATCCAACTTGAACTTAGGCTGAATAACCAACTGTATCTTTATTCTAATGTAATGCCCCTGTCAAGTAGTACCTAATTTAAGCATACACTAGCAAATATCTTCTAAACGTTTATGAAACTTTAAAAAGCAAAAATTTTACAGAATTTTACCCCATACAAACATAATTCACTTTTAGCAGCTTTCTTGTCATCCTAAATCACATTCCAGAAGCTAGAAAGAAGGGGCAGCCTATTCTCTATTGTCTCTTTCACTGATTTTTTTTCTATCAGATTCTATTCTTTCTTTTATGCTTTACATTCCTCCCCCAGTTTTTCCACAGGCATGTTTTCTTCATGAAAGATGTTCTTCAGACTTTTAGGTAAGAACGTTTTGTGCTGCATGTATATAGATCACTCTAAACAGGTATGCCTGGGCTATTCCGCATGACTAGGGACAGCATCTGACTCTGCCAGTGTGGAGATCCTTACTCAGCTGATTGCACACAAATAGATACTAGCCCTGGACTAAGAGGTGGCAAATTTCTGGAGCACGTGCGTGGCCACCCCAAGTCTGCCTTTCTGATTTATTCTGCCTTCAAAATGACATCTGTGCTGTGCTAATGGACACATAACATAGATGTACAAGAAACATTCTATTGGTGTTATCCAAACAGAATAATGGCAATGTGTCTCAGTGAGTTTACAGGGTAAATGAAAAGCAGCAAAGACCATTACTGAAACAACTGCTGAAGACTGTCACCCTTCTTATTAAATACTACTTTTACATACCAAATTTGTCATTGAAACACAAAGAACTATTTGGAAGATATCACATAATAGTTGAATGGGGGTAGGTGTGTATGTGGTTTATTTCAACACACACATGCATGAAGTTCACACAAAAAGCTACTCAACCTACATATATATCCTACATGGATGTTCACTGCAAAGTTGTACAGTTTTGTCACCCAAAACAAATTAAAATAAGAATAATTTTATAGATGTGATAGTGAAATAAGATTGTTTTAGAAAAATGAAGATGTTACGGTGTTTTAAACTTTGTATTAGTGTGCCTTGATATATATCCATACCTCTAAGCACTGTAATGTGAATATGTCTTCCAATACCTCACTTCTAATCACACACTTGCCCCTCCAGCATTTCTGTCCTCTTGAAGAAGGAAATTTTTTCATCTATTAGTGGAAAAGGTGTTGGCCAGAACATAAATAAACTCACTAACACATTTGAAGGACTTCTTGATTTGCATTACTTTGACTCCAGTTTTGGTAATCCATTTTACTGCTTTATGGGGAGCTGTGGATGTTCTGATTCAATGTGGTCTAATGACTTCCAGAGCAGAAAGAAAACAATTTTGATTCCAGAGATGACAATACAATTGATGACATACAGCTTTGAGTCATTCATGGTTTCCTATATATGTTGTTTCTCTCATTTTCAAATCTCATCTGTTTAAAAAAAATACCTCTTTATTGAGCTATTCATGTCACTGGAATGACATGAAAATTCATCATATGATTTTTATATTGAGTTTAGGAAAAAATTTTTAAAATCAAGTTTTTTAAAAATATATTGTACAATATTCCATAGCACAAAGGACATACTCAGAATCAGACCACATCGTGCGTAACTAAGAGATTAGCTAGCTAATGGGATTAACAAGGAGATTTACATTCTTTCTCTAGAAGACAAGAGACAATTTGACAATAAACAAAGTTATCACATAAGAATTACTCACGGAAGTATGACATTTCTTAATGAATATACATTCCTCATTTTATCTACTTGTAGCACAAGTACTGCCTTCCCTTTTGCTAAAATTTCTAAGAAGCTGAATACGAGGACGAGGACTGGAATGCTCTTGAAAAGCATTTCTCCTGTATATCTGGAGAAGCAGTAATCACATATCTTAAGTTACCTCCTCCGTTTCCAGGTGCTTCAATCTATTTCAATTTTTCAGCCTTAGAAGAAAAATTGATTTAAAAAAAAATCTAATATACTTACAGGTATTACAGTTTAAATCTATTCTAAACAAAACTGTAGAATTTATTTTTGCATGAATTTCAAGAAAGAAGTGCTCTTCCAGACTGCTACAGATTGGTGAAACCAATTTGAGTTTTTAAGCCTTTGCTTCTCACCTTTATTGCTTTATTTTTGTTGAGATTCACAGCCAATTAAAAAAGTGCTTTCTTAATTGAGGTGAAGCTTGTGGTTTTATTCCTTTTTAGAGGGGTAGAAGAATCCTTGAAGAAGTCGTCTAAAAAGTATGTCCCTATGAACAATATGATGATGTTGATTCTGTGTTCACTTTAATTGGTATTTCTTTCCTTCTGTGTTCTTTCTTCAAAATCTCCTGTGGCTTTTTTCCATTCACCCTACTATGTTTTTCACTGATTTTTTTTCCTCTGCCTCCAACCCACACTTCAACTTCAACTTCTGCCAAGAGAATTTTAAGCCATTAATTGCTGAATCAGATTTTCATACTGACAACATTTAACTGAATTCAACAACTCATTCATCCATATTACAGTAAAATAAACGAAGAAAAAATAGAACAACTACTTCAGAATAATGGAGTGCCTTAGCTTTCTAGAGATTGATAATTTCATTTGGTACATAAACATACTGAGAGGATAAAAGTGCATTAATCAGGATTGGAATTCCCATCTAATCGTGATTTTTTTTTTTGTCATGCTTTTTTAGACATTTACATTAAGAGGATCAAAATATATACAAGAAGAATGACACAACAGTGGTAAAGCACTTATTGCATTGTGCTTACTTTTCAAACACTGAAATATTGTTTGAAATGAAAAATTTCACCAGGAAGTTGAATATCATCCTAACATGCCCACTGCCAGTCATTAAGAAAAAATTTTCCATAAGAGGTCAGTGCAACACTGAAAGAATTTTCCCAGAAAGATTATGGAATCTCTGTCCTTGGAGGCTTTCAAGACTCAGTTAAATAAAACCAGAGCTGACCTAATCTCTTTGGTAGTTTACCACTGCAAAAACTTTTACAAAGTTCTCTAATTTATATGGTAAAATAATCTGTTGGGGAGTCCCTAACTAAAGGGGTATGAATATTTCACAGTGGCCAAATTAATCTGGAGAGTAAACTAAAGTTCATTTTATTATGGAGTTGCAGTCTGCGTCTCTTTTATATCAGAACTATGACATTATTATATTTTACCAAAACTGCAAAATAAAAAGACATGAGAACCAAATTGCACAGTCAGTTAACTGCAGAATATAATACCCTTATTTTAGATATGAGAAAAAAGGTTAAAAACCATAAAAATTAATTAATTACTTATATGAAATAGTAAACAAATTCAGCATATATTTTATAACATTATTTTGAAACTTGAGACCAAGAGAATTATTGGTAAGGTACAAATAGAAACTGAAATGACTAGAAAACAAAGTAGAGCGAGTTCAATACACTACCCTATAGATGAACTACAAAATGAAACAAAAATATAACAGCTGAAAATTAAGATTATTTTTTTTTAATTGAAGTATTTTATTATATCCCTTTCAAGGTAATGATAGTAATATGGGTGGTTTGATATTTTCAAATTGTATGATGCTGCTTCTCCTAGTAATCTTCCCTTAAAATCAACGGTTTGGGTAGTTACAACGATCACAAATGTAAATCTATTTTTATTTTAAATAGTCTTTTCAGCTGGAGGCCCTAAGGTCTTTGTTGCAGTTCTTATAAATAGACCTTGACCTAAATACCCTGAGATTAGACAAGCCCTTAAAGAGTTACAGTTAAAAGCATTACCTGCAGAGGATTAGAGTAGACAAGTAGTCACGTTTTTTACCAAATGATAACCTTAATCTAACACAAATGTCACATTCACTTAGGGAAGGTATTGGTACAAAGAAAGCAGCACTCCTCTCAACCAGTTTTCTCTAAACCATGTGGCTCAGCATATTTGATTTCATTCAGTAAGTGCCATACATAACAGGGACCTGTATTATGAAACTTTGCAATCCTCCATTCCACTGAATGGAAAGCTAGACAAACACTCAGAACCGTATTCTCCCCTTAATGCATATGTAACTTGATTCATTGCTAATGAATCCCAATTACACTCATTAGTCCTATCCAACACTTTCTAGTCAAACTTATTGATTGCAATAGTACTTGTCCTTTAGTGTGCAGCACCAACTAAAGCCCACACAAAAGAAAACAATTGCCTTATCTCCATATTATTAGATTTTTGTTCATCTTCCAAACGTTGCTTTTTATTTAGAGGTTGGAGGATGGCAAATGTAATCTGATCTTAAAAAAAAATAATCAGAAAACGGATTTAAACTTAATAATATTTATTTAAATTCAATAATTCTGCCTCGTCTTTGTTGCCTATTGTATCCTGGTAAATGGAGTCGGGAAAATGCCACATGTATTTTTCCATGAATTAACTGCCTCATTTTAGAGCATCACTCTTCTGCTGGAAATGCACACAGAAGAGAAGCAGCATAATCACCTTGCTTCAAACCAAGTTAATTTATTGTGAAAAGGTGCAGAAAACAAAGAAATCCTTTGATGGATAGTAACTTAAATAGGGCACAGGGACAAATAAATTATATTGCAAAGCACTGGTGAGATATGGAGGAAGAGGAGAACATAGCTTATGATGAGAAATGACTAAGCTTTAGCGAGGCTACAGGTTCCCTGAGTGCATCACAGAAAAAATAAAAGCTACTACCATTATGAAATCACTTTAAATTATTTTTTAAAATAAGCCTGTTTAAGGCTTGGCAATTTAAATATAGACTAAGTTAAACCTATTTTTTACTTGTAGGCTGTTCTACTTTATATTAATGAGGCCATAGCATTGAAAATACTTGCAAATTTATCAGCTATAACTAGGGTCTTAGCATTCCATGGCTTCCTAGCATCATCATTTGTTGCTGCACTGGCATCCAAACTCTGAGCTTTGTGTGTTTAACTATCACTGCGATTTCCTCTGGAAAGGTGAATTAATACAGCATTATCTGCCTTACACTGCAGAAAACATGAAATGATAGCCTGGAGAAATAAAAGCTGTCAAAACTATCTCAGCACTTTTAAACACTTTTATTCCACAAATATAGGGTTATGTATATGGTTTTTTTATTAGAAGCCAATAATTCACATCATGCTGAAGCCAAGTCCATCAACATTTTGTTTTCTGTTTCTTCTCTCTATTTCATCCAACTCTAACTTCCCAATAGTTACACACCAGTTCATACTTCTGGCATTAGCCCTTAGAGGTCAGCAGGAGGTTATCAAGGAGACAAAGCAAGAGTCATGGAAGCCAAAAGAATAATCTATCAAAAATAATAAATTTAGTTGCTTAGGAAATAATGTAGTCACTTAAGCACAGAGAGACAGAAAGTGGAGTAATAGAATGGAACCGTAAATTCCCTCCCCTTCTCCCTTTGTTCCAAGCGGAGATCAAGGATACCACTGCAAGAACTGAGGAATAACAGAATGATGAGCAGAGCTGAGATTCTTTGAAACTATTTTCCTGGGTAAATTTTTATTATACTTATAATGTGAACCACAGAGAAGGACACTGTATCACAATAAAATAAGGTAAAATAAATAGTCAGAGAAATTAGGGGTAACTGAGCAAATTCACCTTGTTAAATATCAGAGTTGCTATCTGTACATTATAAGATCATAGAAAATACTTGAGATGTCAACATTTTCGTAAATTTAAAAACAAAATGTATAATCATTTAACAGCTTTTTCTGACTCAACTTCTGTCCAACTTTATAAACACCTCTATACACTTAAGAAGTACTTTCTGGGCTTGTTAAAACATTTACCACAGTCCCAAGGTCATGGTAAATCATCTAACTAAATAGGAATATATATGCCAAACCCAGAATTGGCATAAGCAGAAGAACCTCCATTAACACCAGTTATACTGTACCTACTTTCACTACAGTGCTTTGGGTCTTGGAACTGCAAAGCTTTAGGTATCTCCTATAACGAAAAACTCTTACAACACTTTGATAAATTACCAGCATTTTCTAACATTTAAAGAGCAAGCAGTGCTACAACTAACTATTTATCTTCTCCTCAGAACTCCAGGGACACTACAGTATAGGTGTTTTGAGCAAGAATGGGCTTTGTGTAGCACACATACACATCAGCACCGTCAGCGCGGTTGTTTCTTTCTGGCTTTGTCAGGCTTTCTGGCTTCCTGCCAAGATTTCTATAAATTGCCTGAATTTAGAATATTACTAGGAAAAAAGTATTTTTTCCTAGTAATATAGATTTCTATATTCATTTTTTAATGAATATGTATTTTTGGTATAATACATATTTTTTGTAATAATATATGGATGATATAGAAGTATTATTTTGCTTAGTTTTGTAATTGGTTAAAGGTAAAATATCACATACAGACTTGCAAAATTTTTGAAAAATAGCTTGGTGTGAGAGCTTTCTCAACCAGTTATCACAAACAGCAGATGATTCTCAGTCCTGCTTCAGGAATGGGACTTAAAGCAACATGGCAGCACTGCCTGACCAGCTGAATATTACATACACCTCCTTCATCTTTGCATTTTTTTTTTTGCAGTCTCAGACAATCTTAGTCTTGAATGAAACAGAGAAAACTCATATCATTAATCTCAGAATGATGGTTGTTTTGAATATACTCATTAAGTAAAAAGCACCAATTATTATAATTGACCAGAGGAAAAAGATAAATTTAAAGTAATGCCTAATTCTATAATCTGATTCCATTAAAATAACAAAATTAATTTGGGGGAGGTTGGATTATTTGCCCTTCCCCACCTCCTTTTTTTTTAAAAAAGTACCACCAAGAGTACCACCATTTTTTTCTAGAGCAGCAAATTTTAATTATTTTCTCAAAAAATCAGGCTCATTTTGATTGTGGCCTCCAGAAACTCTACTCATGGGTTAGACTCCTAGGCTGTTAAAGCTGGTATTATTAGCCTACCAGGTTAAGGACAGCAAGATGTTAGTTAAGGGTGTACTGCATTGTCCACAATTCCTTTCATCTCGAATGCACATGCCCTGCTGTGGTCTTTGCCTGAGCTCGCTGTAGCTGAGTCTATGCCTGACTATGCACCTCATGGAACCAGACCCTGATCCTGACCTGCAGACCTGACTTTTCCCAGCTTCACCTAAGACCCACTTCATAGCTGGTCTGGGAATCTGAACTCTTGGCTGAACATAGAGTTGCCCAACCTAATCTGTTGCTCTTGATGGGATACTGCAGGATGATGCCCTGATCGGTGAGGGCATGGCCCTGCACAACTGCCACCCTCAGCTCACTTTCCCTGCGGGGTGGCCAGCCCTGTTGCTCCCTAACACAAGCTATTGAGGTGTAACAGGCAGAATGGAAGGTAAAAGTTCTCCACCTAATGTTCACGTACAGGGGGGAAAAATAAGTGAGATATGCCTCTAATAATTCACAGCCCAACTCTGATTCAGACAACAAAAGATCTAATTCAACAGGATACTTAAAACACTCTAGAAGGTCATAACTACGATTTCCAACTACCTTGATCAGGTAAATTGTGAGTATGAAAGTATTTGTTCCTTCCTATCTATAAGATAAGGCATATCACTGAAGACTTTTTCTTGATTAATAATAGATTTTTCTTGATTAATAGGTATGATTCTAACCTGCAGAAAGAGTTACAAGGCATAGGCCTTCAAATTCTTTTTTTAAGCAGAGTTTTTTGAAACAAACTTTGCATATTCCCAGCCCCAAGAATAGGCTTGACAATGCAACTCAGCCACAGAGCAGGAAAAATGCCAAAAGAAAATCAAAAGAAACAGCCTAAAGACTCTGCCTAAGACACTGAGAAACTTGCCTGATTTCAGCTGGACTTCTAGGAACTTGGGAAGCCAAGTGAAACTTGTGCATACACAAAACACCACTTAGGGAGCCTTTCTATAAGTGAAGCCTTACTGGTTCTTGTACAGGTAAGCACTCTGTCATTTAAACAGAGCACAGTGAAGATTTTGGGTTGCCTCCTCAAACTATTTTGCTCTCTTTTATGTGAGTAAAAATAGAAACAACAACACTTTGCAGCCATAAACTGAGAATTTGTTAAGCAAGATTGACCATAGTAAGTACTTGAGAGAAACAAATATGCTTTAAAAATTTTAACAAAAAATACCCAAATTTTACACAGTACAAAGCTATTATTAATTTTCTTCAGACCATATCCCTTAGGGCACAGAAGAAAAAAACACTAATATTCTTAGACATACAATAAAATTGTCATATTTGTAACAGTTGTGGATGGCCTTTCCACAAATATGTATTTAAGTAAAGCTGCCTTCAGTAAAGCATTCTGAGATTAAAACAATCCATCATTCATATATCCTAAAAGATCAGGTCTTGAAAGGTGAATACAATTCTTTACTCTCATCAAAGACAATTTAAGGCTGACACGTAAAGCTCTAAAATGTAGGGAGACTATTAGAGGCCAATAAAGATGGATGAACTGACACACTCAATTTTTGGAGGCAACAGAAGAGCCAGAAACAGCCAAGCTATTTTAATATTAGTTAATAACAAAAATTGAGTAAGCTTTAGTTTTGTTACCAGCAGCCAGCAAAACACTTAGGATATCGTTTTTTGAATTTATTCCGCAGTAAACTACTTAAAAGATATATGATGTGTCCTTCATTTTTAAAGGGTATGTTTTATAAAATCATTTTATTTCAAGACAAATTCATTAGCCCAGCTTCACTGAGTAACTTACGTTATTTCACTAATATCCGTTCACAGACACATAGAGGTCAAGCACATGTATTATAAAAGAAATCATATCAAAACAAAATGCAACCAGCTAGCCAAAGTGTCATGCTCCCAATACTGCAAATTACAAGACTGGAAATAAATATTTCAAAGGAAACATAGTTAACAGATAATTTGTTTTGTCTGTAGAAAAACAAATTACTATGGAGTGTGGACAAAACCAGATTATTTTTTTTTTCAGTGGATCATTCTATTCAGTTATTTCACAAGTATCCATAGGACTTTTTCAAATCCCAATATCTAGACTGAAAAAAAAGGATTCTTGTGATGGTATTTGTTCACTCATCTAATCTTTTTAGACAGCTGCAATAGAGAGCATGAGCTCTGCAGATAAAGGACCAATTTTTTCTATGGTATGTTTATACATTTTCTTTTGCAAAACGTGCAAAGCATAAAATATTCCTGTATTTTACTTGACAAAAAAATAGTGCCAGTTAGACTTGACAGTGGTGTGTCCATTTTCTCCCTATAACATTTCTGCCTTATAAGGTGCTTGGCTTCTGGCAAGGTATCTTCCACTGCACTGCATATTTGCGATGAAATGCTACCTTACTTTTTTCCATTGCTAACGCTTCCTTTCTGCCAATGAATCTAGGCTCATTATAATCTATTCAGCACTTTTGCTTTAACATTCATAAGGTAATTTGTCAACATGGTGACATGACTATATAAAAGAAACAGATGCAAGGTCCCAGACACCAGCCTGATTAATAAGGAGAATGAAGTGTAATGCGAATTTCTAGTGGCTAATGTAGTAGCAAGAAAGAATCAAAAATAAAGACTCTTCTCATACAGACTACTTCATATTAGAACTGTGCAAAATATAAAAATACTTATCTAAATCCGTGAACCTGTCTAAACCAGTAACACTGAAATAGTTCTAAATAATATCAAAGTTATGTGATTAAAAACCAAACAAATAAACTTAAATACATACTTTGAATTGTGCTAACACAGTGCCAAACATTTGCGACTGTCCACCCAGAGTTTACACGGATGCTTGGGGTTTTTTATTGGCTTTTCCTTCTCAGTAGAATTAAATTGGGACTAGAAAAATCGTTAAGCAGTGGACATCACTGAATAAGTGAAGCTCATTGTCTCTGAAGAATAGCCATGAACAGGTTGAAAGCTTGTGGGTAAGAATTAGAGACCAAGGCAACAAAGGGAGCCTTGTGGTTGAGTGTCTACTACAGGCTGCTTGATCAAGGGGAGCCTATTGACTAAGCCTTCTTACTTCAGCTACTGGAGGCATCGTGCTCTCGTCCTGCTGGGGGACTTCATCCACCCTGACATCTACTGGAAAAATAGCATGGTAAACTGTAGATAATCCAGGAGACTCCTGGAGTGCACTGAGGATATCTTCTTAAGCCAGGTAATAGACAGCCCTACCAGAGGGGATGCAATACTGGACCTGTTAGTCACCAGTGCAAGTGAGCTAATCAGTGAGGTCAAGATTGGAGGCAGCCTGGGCTGCAGTGATCACACACTGGTGGAGTTCACAGTCCTGTGGAATATGGGTCAGGCAAAGAGTAAAGTCAGAACCCTGAATTTTCAGAAAGCAAACTTCCAGGTCTTCAAGGAGTTTCTCAATAGGACCCCCTGGAAAACAGCCCCCAGGGACAAGAGAGCAGAACAGAGCTAGCAGATCTTTAAGGATGCTTTCCATAGAGCACAAGAACTCTCGATCCCCAGGTGTAAGAAATAGCAAAGGAAGTCAAGAGGCAAGCATGGCTGAGTCGAGACCTGATGGTCAACATAAAGGACAAGAAAGAAATGCGCAGGCAGTGGAAGCAGGGACATGTACACTGGGAAGAGCACAGGGATGCTGCCCAGTTTTGTAGGGATGGGATCAGTAAGGCCATGGTGCAGCTGGAGCTTGGCAAATATGACAGGACAGATGAGCACTGCAAAAAAGGAAAGGGTCACAAAAATTATCAGAGGGTGTGAGTGCCTCTCCTATGAAGACAGGCTGAGAGAGTTGGGGTGGTTCAGCGTGGAGAAGAGAAGGCTCCAGGGGCAAACCTTATTGCAGCCTTCCAGTACTTAAAGGGGGCCTACAGGAAAGATGGGGGAAAAACTTTAGCAGGGCCTACTGTGAGAGGACAAGGGGCAATGGCTTTAAACTAAAAGTGGGAAGATTTAGACTAGATAGAGGAAGAAATTTTTTTACAATGAGGACAGTGAGACACTGGAAAAGGTTGCCCAGAGAAGTGGTAGATGCCCCATCCCTGGAAACATTCAAGGTCAGGCTGGACGGGGCTCTGAGCAACCTGATCTAGTGGAAAATGTCCCTGGTCCTGGTCATTGCAGGGAGGTTGGACTAGATGACCTTTACAGGTCCCTTCCAACCCAAACCATTCTGTGATTAACCTTCCTTCCTGCATCTACTGGAGTTAACTAAGAACTGAAAACTGAGGATTAACTATTTGGGAAAATTTGCACACTGCATATGTCACAGAAGGTTGAATGCAGAAGTACAGAAGAAATTAGAGTAAAAAGGCAAGTCGTTCAATAGTAAAACTAATTAAGTGTATTTTAATACTCAATAGAGGTGACTCAAAATCAGATGGGAGTAACCTATACTGAGTGACCTATTGGACTGTCAAGAGATTCTGACCTTTAGATTGCTTCTTACAGAAAAGGCTATATTGTTCCTGAAAAGCATAGCGTCTGGCTAGTTCATTATTTTGAAGAAAAAAGGTAATGATCTGCAACATACATTGATTTTGCTAAAGTAATTTTTTTCTTTTATCACCTGACTTACTGCCTAAGTTCAATGTTCAAGTTACTGGCCTAGTTCAATGTTCCGAACTGGGAAAAAAAGCATTACAAAATCATATATAGATCAAAAATACACATTTTTGTCTTTTACTAAGATGGTATATCCCCCTGATCAGGGCCAAAAGGTAAGCATTTGATGCCATTCTCACTTTGAACTAAAATTTCCAAACCTTTGACCTTAGGAACCTCTGTTGCTAAAGTTAATAATATATTTGTGTTTTTCAAATACTTTTATTTATTTAAGGCTCATATTTTTAAGATGTCTCATGTGACAAATTATAACGTCTAAACCAGGCTCTTGCTCTTAAATTACCGCTGGAGTGAGAAACTTAGTCTTGCTTTTTTCCTGTTTTTCTTACCCTCTCCCCACTGTGATGGTATTAGAAGGAGCAGTTTACCTATCCACGGAAGATTTCTCTTAGAATTAAATGAGCTAGGCATTGCCTTACCTATCTCCTTTTAAAATTCTTTCCAAACATATTATGTATCCATTAGGACTGCAGTCTTATTCATTGTTTTGGAAATTCTGGCTAATAAGCATAATCCAAGCTTTCATTCCTTCCCAATCTTACTTTTAGTCCTGTTAGGAGTGGAATAAGACATTATGCTGACTATTGTATGGCCAGCTTATATTCTTCCAAAACTTTCTTCTTCTAAGTTCAACCAAATTTGACAAAGCAATTAAGATCTCAAAATTATTCATAGCTTGTATTTTTGATAATCAGCATATAGAGAGAATGTAGCAATCCTATTAGTGCTCCCTCTGAGGAAACAGCAGAGAGCTGACCCTTTAGCCGCTTTTATCCATCGGGCAATAGGCAGTGGCTAACTAGGCTATTAGCACATACCTAATTCCAGACCACCACAGTATGTCATCTATGGTGTTCCTGATAGGCCACACAACTGAATTAAACAAATTTAAGAGTGATTTTAGGGCGTGGGGGAAAGAGGGATAGGATGAGATAGCACCGAGACTAGTATATGGAATAGATAATATATGGAAGAAATAACTGCTGGGAAAGTTTCACTGACGTGGAAAAAAATAAGTGTAAGTTTTGGGTCAAAAGGGGAGCAGGGAGGTCTTGAGGATATTGCAGTGAGAGGGGTATTACAGATGCACCACCGGAACTGTGTTTCACTAGATCCATTAGTTGCACAATGGATAATAATGAAATATTACTTTGAATGAATAACAGCAAACCTTACACAAGCACACAAACTGTACATTAGCCATAAAAACTCTGAGAAGCTAACCATTCACTCACACACTGAGGTGTCACAGGTGTTAGTTAATTAGGTGGATGAAAGGAGCTGAGAGTTCTTTCTAGAGCAAAATCAGTGCTAATAACTAAATTTTTCTGAGAGAAATCAAAGAGTAAGAAAACTTTAGCTTTGCCATTCACAAACTGTAAATATAGAGAGATATATGAAAGGTATTTCAGACTACATCTCCTTCAAGACTGAGAAAGCAAACACAAAATTAGATGAGGTAATCACGTCAGTGTCAGAGAAAACAAACAGCTGATCTTGAGAGGCACTGGTAACCTGGAAATTAAGCCTGTGCTTTTAAACTAGGATGGAAATCTCCACACCGGGTATGCCATCGGTCATCTGTATTAAAAAATACAGATTACTGAATAGCACAGATGTGGACATTTTGGCTTATCATCCTACTTAAAAAATAAAGTAGGGGATAGCTGCAGAAATCTTTATTGATACCTTGCCTAACATCATATTTCACAGAGATTCCTCAAGGCAAGCAAGAACAGGTTGCCCTACTATGACTCAGGCATCTTTTGAATCATACCTGCTACTATAAACTGGCCTGGAGAGCATCTTTATGTGTTGGGGGTTTTTTGTGGTTTTGGAATTAATATACATTTCTGCTTTCAAATTCCAGCACTCTGTCTCAAAAACTAAATCAAAATATGTTAAACAGTTACACTGTTCCACACATATGGAGATATGTGCTCTCTATGCATATAGGTACATATTTTCACATTTCAGAAAAATCAACTGAAGAAAACCCAAATTTCAGGAGAAAAATAAAACAGAATGTGGAGCAGTTCAACAGTTGCCTCACAAGGTAATCCTTATAAACAAAACAGAAGGAAATTCAAATGCCTATCTCTTGCAATAAACTGAACATCCATGTATTAGATATAAGCTCTAGTAAACAGATGCATATGTGTACATTTATTAAAAATGTGACACTGTTGGGTTGTAGCTTCTTCAGTTATTTAATTGCTCATTACAGAGCAACCTCATATATACACCACTCATAAAGAATCACTTAAAACTAACAGCATAGTCTTCATCCAAAATACATATTAATAGAGGTCCCTTAATGATAAACCTTATTTTAACATACTATTTTAAATACATTGTTTGAAGTCTTTTGATTTTTCTCTCTTTTAGTGGTCTAGAAGAAATTATCAATCATTTTCACAACCAAACCAGTAGATGTGTATGCATCTGCAAAAGGGAAGAGCAAGGTAAAATCCTTACTGACATACAGTCCTTCTCTGTTCATATTTCTTTGCTATACAACCAGAATTTGCACTATTGAAAGTGATGTGGTTGCCAGAAACATACTTTCCTTTTTTGCAGTGCTCATCTGTCTTATCATGCTTTGTTCTGAAATAACCTTAGTTCCACGAAAATTTTGCTTCCTCTCAAAATTCTTTCATTGATGCAGCCTGTGTACCACTCTCTTTTCTGTTTTCCTGATCTGCCCTGGAAGTTCCAAGGTACAGTCAGACAATGTGTTCAAAAGACAGCAAAAACTTTTAAAAGCCTGAAATTACAGCATAAAGTACGCTCCTCCCTCCCCACCATGCAACACCTGAGTTGGCTAACACACTGTTTACATATAAGAATTAAAGATCTGACTTAGAGCCCAATGAGCTCAACAGAAGTCTTTCCACTGATGTCATTTGGCTTTGGATCAGGTCCTAAACCAACAGAGGTCACTAACTTGTTCACTTGTTCCTTGTTTTTTCTCTGCCAGTCACTTCAATTCTGCTATGATGCCATACAAGCCATCATAGAAAATGGACTGACTTTTTACATAGTCACATTAACAAACCCTGACAGCCAACAGAAATATTCAAGTGTATAGCCAATAGAAATATTCAAGTGTATAGATATTCATTTTTCAGTACATTCCAGTTAGTGCCACATCTTGGTTTAGTTAGCTAGCAACAATGAGATCATTTTTTGGCTCTCCAGTTGCAGTTTAGTGTTTGGAAATTAACAGTTTTGAACTCCATTAAGAATTTCAAGACTGGAACAAGCCAGTTTTGCAACATCTCTTACCCATTCCAAAGATCTCTCAAGTTCTAGCTTATAAATGTCAAGTTTTATAATGTACAGTTCTATTTATATGCAAATTATGGCATAGAAAAGGGTGAATTCTTGAATTTTATTGACTTTCCTCTAAAGGATTTCCTTCTTTTATGCTTTTGTTCTTATCTTTCTGTGGTGGTTTTCTTTTTGCCTATCACACCCCGTTTATCTGGGTGCTAAAGGACAAAGCAATAGCAACAAAGTACTTCAGAGAATTTGGGAACATTGAACGCAAACTGCACTCTCACTGACCCTCAGGGAAAAAGGTACCTTTAAAATGTATTTTATGTGGGAACAGAAATTATATAATGCCTTTAAATGACAGTAGTGATAACGTTTAAGAAGTTTCTAAAATCTATTCCACAAAAAAAGCACCCCAGTCATCCTGGAGGTTTGAATAAAATCACAAGCAATTAAAACTGGGTGTGAGGCAGATTGTAGATCTGTCTTCATTTCAAACCCCTGTAAGCTCAGCATTGGTCCTTCTAAGACTCTTTACATGATCCAGAAATAAATCCTCGTATATAGGTTAGAGCGAAACATGAGAGCGACACTGGAAAAGAAACCACTTTCTGGGAAAGCAATGCCCAGAAGAGCTTCAGGCTTTAAAGAACTAATAAATCTGGCCTCCTGCAGATGCTATTCTACTAATTTACCATTTCTTCCCTTAGTGCATCTGTCTGGTTCACTATATACCAGGAAATATTTTAGGAAGTTCATTACATCTGGTTAGCTAAGCTAGTGCTGAATGGGAAATATTAGCAGCTAAAAAAAGAATAAGAGAGGGGGTGGAAAAAGCTCCCTGATTCTTTTGAAAGCATCCTATAATTCTGCTCTTTTTAGATTTTGTTTCTGTTTCCCTTAGAGGTGACAAGAACTGAAGATAGTTATTGATTATCAGGATACTTTCAACATTGCAAAGAATTAAGCATGTGATTAAAGTCTAGTACAACAACAGTTCTTGATTTCTCCACGCACTAGAGAAAACAGCAACAACCTGTCTGATACTTCTTTTGAGTGACTGTGTGGTCGTTACACTGGATATTCAATTTGCTAAGAAAGAAGTGAAGCTACTTTAAAACAAAAAGAAAAAAAAATATTTAAGCCCTTCAGGAAGACTTGTGGGGCATCACTGCAAAGTAAATCACTCAACAAACAATTTAGTCACAAAACAATGTGCCTGCACATGACACTGGCCTCAGGCTTATCTTGTAAGTACAGTAATAAGGTGTCTTATTTTGGGGAAGCTATTATACTAAAGAATGTGCATCTTTAGAAAGCACATATATATTTACTTTACTAAGAATATTGATCACAGACCAATGAGCTCCCTAAACTTAAGTAAATAAATACATATTTTGGTGTAGATTTCTTTTTACATTTAGCACAAAAAAGTTCAAGGCTGATTCTCCTTCCAGTCAGTTGGGCCTTCCAGGCTCCATGGAGTAGGACAACGCTGCTATAATGAGCAATGCAGGAAAACTAAAGTGACTTTTAAAGCTAATCTTTCTGTTACTAATTACTATATTGTATTTTTAGGAAATTAATGAATGTGCATTTTAGTAAATTCAGCCCAAATGATTAAAAATAAAAAAGGATCCAATGCTATCCTTCTTACTGTGACAACTTGCCAGTAGTTCCTATAAAAACCCTCCTCTTTATGGTAATGAAAATGTAGTACCTTGACCGATACATGCTGTCTTCCTCAGTGCTAGTGTTATGTTCCACTTTGACAAGTTATTTTAGTCATTTGTGGCTTTTACTACTAAAAATCATCTCCACTGTACTCCTGAAGCATTTGATTTTTCAGATAAGTTTAATTATTCAATAAGTTTAATTATTAACTGATAACCAAACATTTATACACACACAAAAGCCTACACACATATATATGTACATATGCAATTGGACTTCAGTAGGAAAAGGACTAGGTTTTTTAGAAGCATTTAACCTAACCCTGATAGAAATAAATAGGTCTCAAATGCCTAAATACTTGTAAAAAACCAAACGAAAGACATTTTACCTTTCCATCTACAAGCTCATAACGGACTTTTACCACGAATAAATATATAAATATTAAACAACAATCTATTTTACCAAAATAATGGCGCCAAAAATTTCATAGAAGGATCTAATTCACTGTGCTGGTAGACTTATTTCTAATTAGATTATCCCCACCATGTATTGAGGAAAAACAAGGAAAAAGGCCGAGTCCCAAAGCACAAAGTGCTTGACAGCTGTCTTCATTGACAACAGCATTAGCAGAATATGAACTGAGGGAGAGCTGCAAATGCTAATCACATATGTACTTGGATACGAAAGAATTTCAGTATTTCAACAAGATGACCATAAACAAAGGTAGAAATAAAACCTCACAAATTAGTATTTTCACATTTAAAGACTTTAAAAATGTCTTCATTGTTTTTTCTAATACTTATGAGGAGGCTGGCCTTGCCAAGGGTGGTAACACTACTGTTGCCAGCTCAAGGATTTTTAAAGCTCAAGGCAAGCTGCAATCTATGTCTAGCTGAAATCTAAAAATCATTCACACAATAAAAAGCCAAATAAACGCTTCTTTGCCTCTAGCAACCACCTGCTCTGCCCATATGTGGTCACTGAAAATCTAGTATAAAACCTACCTTCTTCACTAGTCATGATTCATAGATGAAAGACACATGCTCTGTTGGGATGCACCTCCATGATTCAGGAAGTACAGACTGCAGCAATCTTTGATTGTTAAATTGCATGGCCAGTATATGGAGAAATCAAATTACATTAACTCTCATTCACTAAACCTGAGGCCTTCACCTGAGGCAGTGCTTTACCCTTCAGAGCACATTGTACAAATATTAGTATTGCATTGGACATATTTTTATTCTATAATCTGGATTCAAAAATCACTCAAACCTATTGTCAGTTTCTAGCAAAATGGAATAAAGGAGGGAGGAGAATGGAGCAATAACAAAGAGAAATGTTTCTCCATTGTCAATATATTACAACATCAAGGAGAATTTACTTTATAGTGCCGGCTCAAGCACCTCATGATTCCATGCACAGCAAGCTCCGACATGCAAATAATGACTTAGTGGGGGCTTTAAGAGCTGTCCGTGGATAATTCAAATTACTTACATTCAGTGGATGCCTAATCCCTTAAATATCTCCTTACAATTCTATTTTGATATTAGTCCACAGAACATATCCAATTACAAAGTTTATTTTCACCAAGTTTCTGCCTCTTCATACTAGGCAGTATAATTCATTTTATGGCTTGTTACATTCATCTACCTACCACTATGCCATACAGTTCATTCAATATTTTAGGTTTTCCATTATATTAAGATGTTTTTTCAAGCATCAACAACTTGGATGTAATTAAAAGTCTGATAGAACATAACAGATGGATTCAATCCTTAAATGTAACAAAATCCAAGAAACAAGGAGAAGACAGAGTAAGTGGGGAGAGAAAGAAGTAAGCCTAACCCCTAGCAATAAATGTTCATGGTTTTGGAATTTGCGATCAATGGAAAAAGTGAATTGATCCAGTAAAGCCATGTTTAAACACACTGGTCATTCCAAATGACCAGTTAGAAAAGTTAAAAGACATATAAAACAAAGTTATATGGAGAATTTTATTAATCTGATATTGTAAAAGGAATTTTGCCTCTACCACCAATTCAACAGCTCTGCAAAAAAAATAACATTGGGAAATTCCCACCTAGTAATTCCACCTTCAAAATTCAGTTCTGAAGAATGAAGGAAATGAATGATAGCTAATGAAGCTTTGCTGTTAGAACATAGTGCTCATCTGCATCTAATCTTTAATTAAGTATTAGTGTTCAATCTTTTTCTAGCATCCTCAGATCTCACAAATAATGACAATTAGCCAGAGCTGGTCAGATGCAGTTACTGAGCAGCATACACTGACAGCGTCCTTATCACATTTGTATTCTGATATGAGGCCTTCAGTCTTCTCAGCTGTCAATCTCATGCCCTTCTCTAGAATTACATTCATTTAACGAGGAAGAAAAAGGATGCGAAATAGTATGATGTCTGCACCTAGCTTCCTGACATCAAATATGTACATAATTATATACATCACTAAAGATCTTTGTCAATACAACACTATGAGTCAAAGTAAATATCTGTGAAGATTTCCTCTTTGTCACAAATTGAAATAAAATGCCCATGCTGTCCATGTGCAGAACAGAACAAGGAGCCCAGACTTATTCATGAGTTTTGAATGCCAAGTGTCTCTCTGCACATCATGCAAAGAACATCAGACCTATATAATGAAATGCATGATGTCAGCTGCTGTGTCTGGATGCTGTAAAAAGGATGCAAAACATCCTGATGCTGTATTTAAATTGACAGGGCTTACTATATTGGGAGTTTTTGCTGTCTCAGTGGGAGCCCGGGGACATTGCTGTCAAACCAAGAAGCAAAAATTGGCCTGTGAAGGGGGCCCTGTCAAGTTCTTTTGCATCTTCCACAGTAAATTTTTCTCCATTGTTCATACTTGGAGACTCCATGTGCCTACTTCAGTTTCAGATCCACATCTTTAAGTTGTCAGTCATTTGAAACAAATCCCCCCTACCATTCCTTTCCATCAAATCAAAATGAAACTAAATAGTAATGGAATCACCTCAGTGCTATGTTTTCTCGTTAGAATCAGCGCCATCAGACCAACTAATTCCTATTTAATAAAAAACAAACAAAAGGAGTAGCTTCTGCCTTCTCAACATCAGGGAAACTACTGACCAATCCTCCTTACATGTAGCTGCACATTTATACTTAGTACATACTTTCTGCTTATCAAAAGCTCACTGACCTCACGCAATACAAACTAAAATACGTTGTACAAGAAACACTAATATATTCAATATAGCAAACAAACTCATTCTGACCCAGAAAAAAATAATGCTGCTCGTGGCATATCACTAGACTTTGTAAAATCCACTTGCCAGCTTACTTTGGCTCAAGTAGATTGGGAAGGAAGGGAAATCAACATTGAAATCAAGATTTCTGCTAGGCTTGCATTCAGACATGATTTTACAACCATTCATTAAACTATCTTACCTGAATCCAACAGAAACGGAAGGACAGGCAGGCTGCCCTCCAGATTCACAAGAATCAAATACAAAAAATGTCACAAAAAAAATTACTAACGTCAATTGTATTCTTAGTCTCTTTGACTATTCACAAAAAAGAATGACATACAAATTTTTAGTAGTTTGCTATCCTAGCAAGTGTTTTGAGATTTTTGGATAAACGGGTAGAGTCATACACATTTTGTGAATTAATTTGTGAGCTAATTAAATCGAATTAAGAGGGTGGGGTTTTTTTCTGAATTTCATGCCTAGATCCATTAGGAATGACGATTAATATTCTTTATACATATCACTACCATTGGTCTCTAATAGATTCCTATTTTCTGTTTTTATTATTCTTAGATATCGGTTATACTACAGTATAAACATGAAAGTGGGTGGATATTTTATCTTGTAAACATAACACAATCAGAATACTCATAAGTGGATTTAGAAATCGACATTCAATTTACTTATTTTTGTATAAAGAAAACAGGTTTGTCAATTGGCTGCTGTTGGTGCTCTGCTTCACTAACTTCTAACAAGTAAAAATTGTAACTTATTATTACTATTGTCAATCAGAACAAAAACAGCTGAAGTTGTTGTTTGGGAGTTCTGGGTCCTTGGAAAATTAAGCTCCTGAGATTAAGATGAGTAAAGAAAAACTGGGGTACTACGCATTACCAGATGCTTTTAGTCTTTCTCGCAAATTATATACCAGAAAAATTGAGCTACAGCTAACTGTGTTACATTTAATTCACATTGTTGAGTTTCCAGATAGGTACTAAAAGCTCTTCCCAAGCAGTAAAAGTTAAGGTCTTTGGGGAAATTTTCTGACAGTCTCCTGGCAGCTTGTCTTTGGAATGCTTAAAGGCTTGTGAACCGCTTTGGATGTACCTGTCTATCATTATTTACCAAACAGGTGGGAGTTCATTTCCTTTTTAAAAATATCAAAAAACATAATTTTCCATTTCACGTCCACTTTTTAAGTTAAAAAATAAGGTGTTAAATTGAGCTTCATTAATGACGATATATATCCCGGGAATATATATATATTCCAGGAAATATCAAATTCACAGCTAGCCAGCTTTCAAAGTATAGATGAAACTCAGGACATCTCTGTTTAATTGACTTCTAACACAAATTTGTCTGACTGATCGACAGGTGACACTAATGTTGCCTTCCCTTGCAGTACTTCGACAAGATGAAAACAATTTAGACTTATTGTGACAGGTGCTGATGACAAACATTCAAGCTGAAAAATAAAGACAGGCATCTAAATCCTGCAGCTCAAGTCCTACAGAGGTGTTCATTTGGAATCCCTAGAAAACCCCATTACAGCGAGTTTAGTTATGCTTAATTTCTTAAGCAACATTTGTTCAAAGATTAGACTTCACATTAAACACATGCAGACAGAACTTGCTTGTGCACCCAAGTATATTTCCGGGCACAATTATATGATTTGTGATTAACAAAAGGAGTAGGGTGACACTAGTTTTCAGTAGAGCAGAAGCTTCATTAAAGAAGAGCTAAAAGGTCCGGGGAAAGAAAAGTGACCAGAAAAGTATCTGAAGTCCCAAATCATCCTAAGTACTGGAAAAGGACCTGATAGCATATTGCAGAAAAGAAAGATGCTGTATTTGCCTAGAAAGGCTATGAGAGTATTATTCTCATGCCAAAACCACATATTGATGACAAAAAATACAGCTTGATTTTGACAGTGAGGTTTAGTAAATGGAAACTGTCGGAATAGGCTATTTGGAAAACTCTTTATATGCTTAATATGGGAATACACTAAATATGGAATTGCCAGGACACCATAGAATACCTCAAGTTGGAAGGGACCCATAAGGATCATTGAGTCCAAGTCCCTGCTTCTCACAGGACTACCAAAAACTAAATGATGTGACTAAGAGCATCACCCAGAAGCTCCTTGAGCTCTGACAGGCTTGGTGCCATGACCACTTCCCCGGGGACCCTGTTCCAGTGACTGACCAACCTCTCGGTGAAGAAACTTTTCCTAGTGTGCAGTCTGAACTTCCCCTGATGCAGCTTCATTCCATTTCCTCGTGTCCTGTTGCTGGTCACCAGAGAGAGGAGATCAGCACCTTCCTTTCCGCTGCCTCCCTTGAGGAAGTTGTAGACTGTCATGAGGTCACCCCTCAGACTTCTCTTCTCCAAGCTGAACAAACCAAGTCACCTCAACTGCTCCTCGTAAAGTGTAACACACAAGACTTTTTACCATCTTGGTTGCCCTTTTCTGAACACACTCTACTAGTTTGTTGCCCGTCTTGTATTGAGGTGCTCAAAACTGCACACAGTACTTGAGGCGGGGCTGCACCAGTGCAGTGTAGAGTGGGATGACCACCTCCCTCGACTGGCTGGCTATGCTGCAGTCCAGAACGTGGTTGGCCCTTCTGACTGCCAGGGCACACTGTTGAGTCATATTCAACCTGACATCAACCCAAACTCCCAGATCTCTTTTCCACAGGACTGCTCTCCATCCTCTTGTTCCCCAATTTGTATGTCTAACCAGGAGTGCCCCATCCCAGATGGAGAATCCTGCATTTGCTCTTTTTAAATTTCATACTGTTGGTGATTGCCTAGCTCTCTAGCCTATCCAGATCTCTCTGTAAGGCCTCCCCACCCTCGAGGGTCCAGAAGTTTAGATTCATTGGTAAACTTGATGAATGTGCATTCAATTCCTGCGCCCAGATAATTTATAAAGACATTAAAGAGCACTGGCCCTAAAATTGAGTCCTAGGGAACCCCACTGGTGACTGGCCACCACCCTGATGTAACCCCATTTACTATAACTCTTTGAGCCTGACCCGTCAAGCCAATCGTTCACGCAACGTATATGGACTTGCCTAGTTGTATGCTACATATCTTGTCTAGAAGGATACTGTGAGGATACTGTATCAAAAGCTTTTCTAAAATTAAAAAAAATTAAAAAATTAACTTTAAAAATCAACATCCACTTTAGTAAGCCACTCAAAATCACCTCCACACCACTTCTTCCACATTTCAAGCTATGATATTATTCTCTAAACAGGATAACATGAACAGGATGAAGAATACCAAGGAATCTTGCGAGTTTTATCTAAGTGCCTTCTTCATAGTATATGGAAAGTAAATCGCGAACCACAAGTTATGACAGCTCTGAGTAAGAAATGAGTTTGAAACCACTGCTCTACTTACAGAACCAGTGAAACACACTGGCAAAATCCATCTGCAAGGAGATTCAAGAAGAAGATACTGTCAAAGTAATTTAATGCATTAAACATTTAAAGCACTCCTCATATAATATTCAATAAACAGAAAGGTGAAATGTTTTCTTTTTATGCAGTCCTTTTGTTTCTCAGTAGATTAACTCTTCTTCTCAATGCAAACAAAACAAGAAAAACACCCTCTGTTACTCTGTGTGAATCATTACAGATCAAAAACCTGGTAAAGAAGAATGAAAGAAAATGCATAAAAGATATTGTCACAATTCAAAGGCCATACTGTGTAACACTTACAAAACAATTGTTGATGACAAATAGATTTTAATTTCTAAAAGCTGCACATACTATCATGAAAAAGTTTTGAAATGGAGATAAAAAAAAAAGCCCCTGAGGAATTTTAACGATTCTGAAATATATCTCAGACTAAATTAGGACTTTAAGAAAAGGATAATAATAAAAATACTTTAGGAGTACTTTTCGATGTATTTAAATGCCACTTCTGAAAACCTAAACTGAAAGAGAAGCATACATTTAAAGAAGGTTTTTATTTAATTCTGTTACTTATCAAAACCAGTACAATTTTAAGCTTCTTTACTTATACGAAGAGATAGTATTTTTTAAAAATTACAGAACACAAGAACAACAGCAGAACTACCCATATCTTGTAGGGTCTACACAATGAAAGAAATAAAATTGAAGAAAGGTAAATTGTGACTAATTAGCTATCTGAAATTATTTCCTAATATTGAGTTATAATAAGGCTGCAGAAACCTTGCAAATTCTTGATCTCTTACAGAGAAGTACTAAAAGATGTAGGGTGTTGAACTGTTCGTAGCACTTACAAGGCTGCGTCTCTTCCAGTTGTAGACACAAAATTTATGAGAATAATCAGGGAACTTAATTTATTAATTTATGATACACAACAGTTATAAAAAATTATCTTGTTCCCCAAAACTCCACGAAGTAAGAAGTCATTAAAAATCACTTTTGCCATATCAATATGGCATTGGCAGCCCATTAGGACATGATCTGAACGCTTTCTACACACAGAACTGGAAAACTAACCCCTACTAAAACTTATGTTGATATGGATAAACAGAAGATTATCTGGAAAAGTCATTTAACACATCAATAACATACATCATATTGACACGTAGGTGCCAGAAGGAAAATGTTATCAAGCAGAGTACCTCACCAACTTGCAAAACTTGAGGTTGCAGATTATCCATGTTACTACTCCTAGGGAACAAAATTTCTTTCTCAGAATTGTCTGGGTTATTACGTTTCACCCACGGCTAATTAAACCATCCTGTAAAAAGTGAAGGCATTCTTAAAAGCTTCCCAGCTTAGCAGATATATTTGTATACAGCCACTCCATCACGACTAGCGGGGGTTTTTCAAATTTTTCAATAATTCAATGCAAAACTACCTTTTTTGGTAAATATTACTCTCTTTTTCCCCCCTGTATTTTATAGGCAGAAAGATTCACTCCTTGGAAAGTTAAGGGAGCAAGAATAAAGTTTATTATAGATTATTTTTATAATTGTTTCTAGATTTCTTCACTGGATTTGCCTCTTAAGTACAAATAGCTCTTCTCCAGTTGAAAGAGAATTCCTTCCTTCTAAACTTTTAAGGTAGGTCCCTTCTTTCTAGAAAATTTTGTATGAAATACTTAATTTTCTTACAAAATTACTCAAAAACTATACACTAACTGGAGCACAAAACATAATCCAAGAAACAGTGAACCTGATATTTGTGTTTGTGATGAAGGGCACCTGCTTGCAAATCTAAACCACACAATCGGTCCTCCACAGCACAGGGAGTATTACTATATTGAAATCCCTATTGAAGAGCTTTTTGTTTTGAATTTAGCATGAATCCTGAGACTGCTTGTTGCCATGAAAGAGCTAATGCCATTTTCCATGTATATCAAGGTGTTGACAGGAATGTCCTGACAAATTTCCAGTGTGAATAACTGTATTCTTTCTTTTCCCATCCTTCACAGATACTTAGTATTGCCTAATGGACCTAGTAGCTGCCAGAGATGGCTGCATATCATTGACAACCTGAACATTAAGGGGAAGTTGCTTTTACATGCAAATGTTGTAATATTCACAAAACTGAAACACCAAGATACTTTTTCAGTGTAAAATGTTCATTCATGATCACACATAAATTGAAACACTACAAATTACATTTTTATAATAGCTTCCTAATTAACTTTATGTTAATATATTCTTTTGGAAGCTCTTCTTTACTTCACTTTTTGTGAATAATTTTTCCTTTGAGAAAATCAAAGTAGAAGAAAAGTGTTTTTTAGGAATGTAGGACTTCGTATTGAACTCTTAGCTTCAAAACTATTTTATTTACAGAGGAGCAGCTTCCTCCCTTACCCCCAACAGAGAAAAACATACTCTACAAACATGGCTGTCAACTTCTGAGTGTCATTTAAGTCTGCTAGGTTAATTATTGTTTAGAAGTCACTCAGTCATGTAAAATTCCAAGCCAACTGAAGCATCAAATAAGCAATAGGACTGCCATTATATGACTCTTCAGACTGGAGTGAAACAACAGTGTAAGTGTAGGAAGTGAGCTAATACCTTTCAGACTACTGAATTCACTTAACTGTTTTACAGGGACTGCATCAATATTTCGGATACTGAGTACAATCTTACGTTATCTTGACTTTATTGCATTCCTGCTTGCAGAACAGACTTGAATTTAACTAGCACATGCCACTGAAACGATGAGAAGATTTAAGTGAATGCCAGTTAAAAAAGAAAGATAAATGATGAACTTTCTGAATTTATCATATAAAACTTGTTTAAACTTGATATCCTACTTTCCCAAGGCAAAACTTGATACCGTAGTTTAGCATATTCAAAGATATTTAAATTTAATTTTAATAAAAAACTAGAATAGTAAGATATAGGGATGAAACTGGTATCTAGATTAGATTAAAAGTAATTGTGTATTTTAGATTGCAAATATTGCAATTTGCAGACAACATCAAAAGGGTATTGTTTTCAACACTAAAATTGAGTGAAATTGAGGACAGATATGAGTGAAACCGTATAAAGTCATTCCAGCAAGGCTTATCATACAACCAAATATTCCTAAGTGTGTGTAGGTTTTTCACCCAACACTTATATGTGGGCGGATTTTCTTACATTTGATCATTTGTCTGGTATTTTAGATGTGCAGATAAAACAGAAAGAACCTACTCTGTCCACTCCTACTACATGATCAGATCAATGCTTTGCCTTGGGCTTTGAGCATGAGCAGGAACAAAAAGTGAGTCACACAAAAAGGTGTGGGCTTGGAGCACAGCAGGCTGCCAGCCTGCAGTGAGCTCTGCCTCCACCAGCTGCATTAGTTCCTTGAAGTTGCAGCACATTTGTCCAGATTGCCATCACTAAAAAAGCTTTTTTTCATGAACCAAGTTACTAGAGTGAATGTTCAGTTTTTATTCAATCCCAAAATAGCGCATCCATCTGCTGAAACAAGTGTATAATTAAAAGATTTATTGTTACATAAGCTATATATTCCTTACTGTTCTCTTGTCAATTTTGGAAGGTGTTCAGCCAAGTTCTCTTCTAGGGCTTCCCTTCAGTATAATTTAGATCAACTCATGATTCCGCCCATTATTTGGCTATTAACAAGCATAAGATACAGAGGGGACGCAACTAAATTATCATGGAGAAACAATTCAGCTGAAAAAGGGCCCAGTGATCATTATTTCCTGAACCATCCAATTTCAGTCATCCTTGTACGACTCCAAGCTAACACTCCAGCTTCTGTCTTTGCATTTTCAACAAGGATCTGAGGTTGAAGGCAAGGCTGGTTCAAAAGGCTACAACCCTCAGTCCAGATGCCAAACTCCCTTCTGTATCAGGCTTCCTTGCTTCCTCCCCACTATTTTTAGTTTCCCAGTTCTTGAGCTTTTCTTCCATATTTTTTTTTCTTTGTCAGAAATATGGTAGTCCTAACTGCGGTGATAGAAGAACTGAGACAATATGGTTTTACACAGTCCTTGTTACCTTTAAACTCACTTGATTGTTTATACTTAAATTTCAAGTTCATTATATGATTTTTTTCACAATGCAGCTGGAGGTCAGCACCCCGGTATCGTTATGCCTCCTAGCTCCAGTTCAAAACACAGATTCATCGAGTGCTGCTTACCCTCTTTCCAGTTTTTAACAGCATGCTGAAGTAATCACACTATTCATGCTCTACAGGCTCCAAATCAGATGTTAATGCAATATGAAATTACCAGTAACTGCTGAGAGAAGCCATCTCAGACCCAAGGAACAAATTTAAAATGAGTAGATGCTTATACTTTTATGGAATTCTAGACACATATAATGATGTTGTCTTCATATATGATCTTGTACTGCTGCACAGCTAAAGTAAACATTAACAAGAAAAAAAAAAGCTACTTGGTTTAAAATGGTAACAGAAACTGTAATCCAGGACCCGGAAAAAGTTCAATTTATACACTTGTCCATTACAGGATTCTGAAAAAAGACTTATTGCAAAGGTTGTCATAATCTAGACGTGCAGACTACAAAAAAGGGAGATAATAGTATGCATTTTTTTGTGAAATTGTATATTTTTAACTACCAAACACTCATTACATCAATGACATTAATTGATTTCATCTGTAATTTTTAATACAGTGTACTTCAAGCAAGGATTTTGTTCAGAAAAAGAAGCTTTGTAGAAGCTTGCAGGGTACATAGCAAAACTTCAATATCTGAGGAGGCAACCAAGAGTTTGTTCTGATGACACAAAGCTATTAACTTGGACTTTCTTGGGATTACATGGTTGAGGCTTAACAGCCTGGAGGACAGGCTGTTTCTATTTTTCTAAGCCATCTCAGAACTCTGGCTTACTTCTCTTTGAAACACAACGGAATTTATAAACTAAAAAAAACCCACCCTTAATCCAGATTAAAATGAATAATAAGGAAATATAGTGTAATGCTTATATTTTTGCCAACAACACACTATAACAATGCATCCATTAATTTTCCCTGTTATCACCGATCATTAGAACAACCTGTATTCAAAACAGTCTTTTTGTAGTTTTCATATTTTATGCTTATGTTGGCCACAGGATAAAAGCTACTATGTTTGAACTAAAATTGATTTTAGAGAATAAGAGTTATGCTATTACTTAATAAAATTTATGGGTGCTTGCATTCCCGGGATGGCTACACTTTTAGAGAAGGAGCTATGAACGTAACATAGAAGACTATACGGACTCAAATCTGCTAAACAGTGGAACAGTCCACATGCTGTTTCTTCAAGAATATGTATTTGCCTGAGGGTTTTCAATAACAGCAATCACTGAAGTACCTAATGAAGCAAAATTGTAAAAACAAGAACAGAAGCCTATCATTCTTCCTTCCTTCCAAAACAAATGCGTTACCATTTGACATCTATAAAGAATTCCACTATGCTTTACAAGCTAAGGGAAGCTTAGCCTTGCATCCAAATTTTCCAAGGGCAAAAGTAGAAATCCAGCAAGTATGTTCCTTCCTCCAGGTAACACAAGTGTTCCTATGACATTTGACAGAATTGACATTTATTATATAGCTCATAAAACTATACATTATTAATCAGCTTTTCACAGCCAAAATGCTGTGCCTTACATAAGAGTGATGCATAACATCTCTCCCTAAAGCCGCCACTGTTCTCAATAGATAAAGAATCCAGGGAATTCTGTAGCATTTTATAGATGTACAATATTACTATAAAAAAATATGTAAATATATTTTGATATTTTGAGTCATCAGATTAGGGTGTCTTTATTGACACAACTAAATTTATTTGAAACTATTCTGTAGGTCATCCACTTAGTAATTTTTTCTTTATTATTTAATGAGAAATGGTTGGCAATTTCTTGGTGCTAATTCCTTGATTGGCATAATGGCTGATGTAGTATTTTCGTGTATCACCCACTTACTAGCATATCAAGGGTTATCAATCAGTATGTTAGTATAGCATAACTGGCGGGGGGCAGGGGAGAAATGAAAAATGTTGTCTTAACTATATTTTCTCCCAAACAAATTGATCCAACAGTAGATGCTAGGGATTTAAATTCTATGGATTTTATCTGTTTAACTCAACTCTCCCATTCTGAAATGAGGAGATGCAACTATTTTTCTTCTTTTACTCTCACACGGTGGGTATTATGTCAAATTCTCTTGGGAATTGAGGCATGCATTGCACATACATTTCCTAGGATTGGAACCAATGTCTAGCTCTTGCCCATTTTGCAACCATTGCAAAAAACATATCTCCTTCCAAATCATAATACACTCTTCTTATTAATATCACTTTTTACCCTTACCTATACTTTTCCACCGGAACCGTGTTTAAAAAGGGTTAAAACACAGTTCCTGTATCTAATTCAAAAGCTTTTATGCAAGTACGTATGCTTTAAATCCAAAAGTATCAGGATAATCAATGCAAGCTTCATCCTTAATACATTCCCATATACAACTTGCAGTTGCATTATAGAGTGTGACCGTGGACTCTTCTGTGACTAGGCAAGGTATTGGGTTTCACAAAAAGCTACAGGAGCAGATGCTGGATCAGACAGAAACACAAAATAATTTGCTTGCTCTAGTCAATAGGCAGATGTTGCCATTGTAGTTAACTGCTATGTCTTAACAGCTTGAAATGGTGTGAATGAGAAGCAAATTGAAATAAATATAGAAATAAGTAAACCATTCATAAAGTTAGTTAAGTAAGGATCCTGTGGCAGGAATAACAATAGCACTGGTAAGGCTTGAATAAAAATTTGTTGTGTTTGGATACAGATATCCCAATGACAGTAGATCTGGTAGAAGAGCCTCTTGGCTCCCAGCTGATATTTTTTAAGTGCTTCCCTAACGGGAGAAATATTGCCATCATATCCCTGATCCTCATGATAGAGAACAGACAGATAAAAGACTAATCAAACTTACAAGCCAAGCTGAGAAACCCAATGATGCAGATCACACTTACATTACAATAAATATAAAGAGCATCCACATAAAATATCCATAGAAAGTCCTACTGTAAACCTTAAGAATTTAGCAAGCCAATAAAACATTAATCCTTGTCAAACTTAAATATGTTCTATTTTTAAGAGTTCATTTCGCTGCAAATGGCTGTCATCCCTAATCCAAGTACTGTGCTTGTAACAGATGTTGCTTTAATAAAGTGATCTGTGCTGGAGATGCTTATTTAAACTGCACACAACAGCACAGGATTTACTGCTCCAATGCTCATCCTCTTTGATTTCAGCTTCTGCTCCTCTCAATGGAAACTTTCTATTAGGCTGGCAAAAGCAGATTTCAAAACACATTGCAACAGGCTTTGGCAGACCATGAGGGAGTAGTTTAAAGGATAAAGCAGTGCAAGGCATGGACATCATAATGGGTAGGATCCCCAAAGCAGCTAGAATATACTGCTTTGAACACCTACTTCGTGACAGTTGTTCAGCTATCATGTCAATTAACAAGGACTAGCGACCTATTTTGGAACACTATCCAAATTAACTGAAATTAATGAATACTTTCAGTGACACAGCAGACAGGAGGACATCTTTATTCTTTTCTTCAACCACCAGTTGCAATTGTTATTTGACAACTAGCAGCGGGGGTGGAAAAGCGCATTTCGTAGCCCCAGTAGACCTAAGAACACAGCAGGGTTAAGCAATGAGACTGTACACACGGAAAACCCCGTATCTGTTCCTGGACAACTCAACCTCTGTTCTGGTCCTCTGAAAAGGCTTTATTTTTAATGGAATTTTAAAGCGAAGTAACTTACTACCCTTACAAAAAGAGCGGAGTACTTATTATTAGATCACGAGACAATTCACAGAAACTCCTGATCACACTGCTATCTCCTAACACAACCCTGTAAATACTTAGTTTGGTGAATTACTCTTTGAATATTCTCCCTTTTTTATTTAGGTGGCTTCAATATTCTGTGCAGATATAAGTTCTGAAATGGAAGCTCATTCTAGTGCTTTTTGGCAAAATGCTGTAAAACACATGCTCAGAGACCTGCACAACTAAAAGCTCAAAAAAAAAATATAAATAAATATCAGAAAAGCCATTGGATTTACATCTGCTTCCCATCTAAAGTAGTTTACATTTTGATCTGATGTGTAGAAATTCTAACAATACCGAAGAAACAACAAATAACTACTGACATTCAAAAGAAATTAACCAACTTTCTGCCAAGATACCTTTTAATAGTTGAAGTTTTGGTTTAGGTTTGGTCTCCTTTAATTACTATCACTGCATAAAGCATCAGGAAGCTGAGGTAGTTTTCCTTTAGTATATAAACATAATACGCACACACCAAAACGTATATGACTACAGAATCTTTAAGTTAATAATTTAGAGATGTTAAAATTATTATTTATTTGGAATTCCTGCATACTGTCTTTGCTTTCCAAATGTTATAGCTGTCCAGTTCACAAAACTAAGGTACAAATGAAGACTTCTTTTTCTCTTAAAAACACGCCTAGGTAAACAAACAGGACATTTTGGTAACTGGAAGTGGCTCGACTGTGTGTTACCAAACATCAATGGTATTGAATTTAGAACCGTCTAAATTCAATAGCTTCAAACAGCTAACGTGGAAACAAAATTAATCAACTGAATCCCAGTTGAGACAGGAGTTGGACTTTTTGCATATTCAGATACAATTCTACAGATGACAACTATTTCTGTGCTGTTGTCAGTAACAGCTTCATGTGAGCCACTAGAAACATCAAACCTTGCAGGCCTCATCCAATTCATGCAACTACAGCAAAGCTTTAAAAAAAAAAAAATGTCAACTCGCAGCACACCTAGAATTTACCTTACATGTTTAATAATTGCTAACTTAGAAGAAAATGCGTGTACTTACTACAATACAGCAGCAATATTTGTTATTTACGGCACCACTACTTTCAAGTCTCTGGAGAAGCACTTTCATTGTTACTCCTAAATCAGGAACTTCTTTCTCTTTTTCTTTGACCTGCCAGTTACAATTAACACCACTCAAAGCACTTTTGTAAATATTTATGCAAACAGTTGCTAAACTGAAACCCCAACCGTAGGACTAGGATACAGGGGGTCAATACAGACTGTAAATAGGATTTAACAGTCCAGGTGCGGTGCTCTGCAGGGACCATTTAGAAACAAGGCATATTGTTTTTCCAAAAGGAAAGTGAAATGAGTTAGGACCATATTATTAAAAAAAATAAGCACTACCACCTTCTTTCAATTGAACCAATTTGTAAAGGTGAAAGACAGACACTGTTAAGATACTTTGCTGGGTTTTTTGGACAGATTTCAGAACATGAGCACTGAAATAAGTGCTCTGTGTTTAGCTAACTGTTTTGTTAACTGAATTGTTCCTCAATTCTAGCTGCTAAATTGCAATGTAAAATAGACTAATATTAAAATATAATCTTTCCTTCTAATACTTTTAAGAGTTATCATGGATGACTAATGGAAGAAGTTCCACAGGTCCACAGTTGCTGAGGGATTTACAGGACAATGTTTGAAAATTGAGCCATACTAGGAAGTTTGAAAAAAACCAATCTATATAAATTTCGGTTTCCAAACAGCAAGCTTCAGCATCTGCATGAACTATATTCCCTTTTATAGCATCAATGACAGCTTGCAATTCCCATTAAGCATTGTCTTCCACATCCTAAACCAATGCTCCAACCACCATGCTGTAAAAACAATACAAGCTGTCTCTCTCTTGTTAGACAAATCTTTTCCCAAAGTAAATTTATGTTCAGAAACGCGTATGGATCACACAAAACGTTGTGACCAGCTTTAACTCACATACCAATACCACGTAATTTTTTGTGCCTCTGATTTCCACCCTTAGGTTAAAGAAATCTTACAAGAACGTTAGAGAATTTTGCTCCTTACACTAGGAATGACACATTTCTTGAAGAGTTCCCAAACTGATTTATCATTTCTATGAACCAACATTTGCATTTTTTTTAGTTAGTCCCAGTACCACATTTTTTTGGTTTTACCTTTGGTGTGGGTTTTTTTTTAATCTGAACAATTTTTAAAAGTTACAATCAATGTATAACCAAGTTATAAAATAATTAACGAACAGGAAAATTTTAAATTACCAGAATTTCAAATAAGGAAAAATGGAAATAGACCTAACATTTTTTTCCTTGTTAATGATTTCCAGCTAATCATCCTATACCCTGTTTTTCATGTTTAGTTCCATTGCTATTTGGAAAATTTATTTTAAAAAAAGGAACTACAAAAAATAGAAAAAAACCCACATTTTTGCTTTCAGTTTAGTCATGATTATTGACACACACTGGTGAAACATTGTCTCAGCCTTCTCACAGTCAGAAGTCAGAAAACTCTCCTTCATTTTAGGTATAAACTTGCACAGAGTACCGTTACATCCCTATAGAAAATACAGCATCTAACCCAGTTTTATAGTTTGCGTATCAATTATCACAGAGGTAAAATGCTTTTTGTAGATAGACTGGCTTGCATTCTAGCTATAGGTATAACTGGAGAATCCAAAGACATTAAAGTTTAAACAGATCTTTTTCTACTTCTAGTGGGCCATTCAGCACAATACACACATGGCAAATGCCTGTTTGATAGGTTGCTTTTTTTTTTAAGCAACCTATTGCTTAATAGCAGTGATAACCTGTTGAATTATCACTTCAGACTTCAATTTCACCCCCAATAAATTTCAGCACGCAACTTTTTTTTTTGTTTTGGTTTTTACTTTTTTAAAGCAATTATAGTGTTTGCATACATTTTTAACTGGAAAAGATTTAACAAAAGGGTAGATTATCACCAATACCACTTGTCACAAAACTTGGGCAGGCAACCTCATAGCTTTCTGCTCCTTCCCAGTTAGACCAAAGATGTTCACATTTGAAAGACATTTCAGTAACAGAACATGTAAACTCTGAAAGGTTTTCTTAATCTGGATATTGCTAGGAGGAATGAAACGATAGTCAAGGCTTCATGTTTTCAAACACTGGCTGTTGTAATGAGACGAATGATTTCTGCAATTTTTAATGGCAGTTTGACTTCACATTTGAAAACAAAATTAAAACTACTAGATTTATTCTATTCGGACTTGAGAACTATCAGGACAGAGGACATACACTGAGTGGGTGACTCAGGAGAAAAGTGAAAAGCAGGATGTGAAGAACTCTGACTGCAAGTTTCCTAGGTTATGCAGTCTGACTGTCCAAACATGATCCAAATCAATCCAAAGCGATTTTACCTGCTTTAAAAACCTACCACTTGTATTTCCTAAATCTACCATATATTCTGGAAATGTACGTCATGCACTTAGCAAAGATGGGATTAGGTAACATTTCTACCTGTTGCGAAGCCTAAACTATCTATTCAGAGAACATTCTGGAAGTGCTCTGAAATTTGGATGCTTACATACAAACTAAAATAAACTAATAATTTCTGCAACATTGCATCTTTACATCCCAACAAAAATATAAACTGCATAAACAGCCAAGTTTGGCTAAATATCCAAATTTGGCTCAACTTTCTACAGAATATTGGAAAAAATTAAAGAACTCAAGAGTATTCTGCTTCACAACCAGTTAGGAAGAATGCTTGCAATCACCTGACATTTAAATTGAATTTCTGTTAGCACAACCCCCAATTCACAGTGAAAACTGAAGCTATTGAAAAGTCTATGCACAATATTAATTTAGAATACTATTTTATATAATTTTAAAATAATCTAAGTTTCAGAGGTCTGTCATTTTTTAAACTTAACCAATTTTAAAGCATTTAACAGATCATACAGAATTCACAGAAATTGCAGCTATAATTTCCTTTCAATACTGTATTGCTACAAGACAGAAACAAGGAAGTAAGGATATGAATTGGCAGTCAGGAGACAAATTAACTCTCAAAACACAAAGATGTCACCCTTGTAAATACTACTTACTTCCTAGGAATATAATAATTTGATGCAACAGCTTAGGTTGTTTGCCTTAGAATTTACATAATAAAATCCTTTATTTTCCACATCTATTTGAAGGGCTCAGTACTGTGTTGTGAACCCACTATTGAATTAGAGGGAAAATAAAATCTGAAAATGTTAAAAACTTTTGAATCTCCACCACGGAATCACGGAATCTTCAGAGTTGGAAGGGACCTCTAGAGATCATCTAGTCCAACTCCCCTGCTAGAGCAGGATTGCCTAAAGCACATCCCTCAGGGCTGCATCCAGGCAGGTCTTGAAAATCTCCAGAGAAGGGGACTCCACAACCTCCCTGGGCAGCCTGTTCCAGTGCTCTGTCGCCCTCACCGTAAAGAAGTTTTTCCGTGTATTTGAACGGAACTTCCTATGTTCTAGCTTGTGCCCATTGGCCCTTGTCCTGTCACTGGGAACCATTGAAAAGAGCCTGGCTCCGTTCTCCTTAAAGCCACCCTCCTTAAACCCACCACCAGAAGCATATGCTTATATTTGCTCTCAAAACTGCAGCACCCTTTGTTTTGCTAGCCCCTTCTCTGTATACTAAGCACTTTTAACATGACAAGCTAGGTGCATAAAATCATGTCTGTTTTGGTTTTATTTGGAGCTTTGCCTTGGTTTTAAGTTAAAAGTTACCTAGATAGCACTTACCTTGAGAAAGCTGATAAAAAAAACATAAACAGTTAAATTTCTGAATTATTATCTATAACAAAAAGATACTTAAGACCTTCTTAAAAAGGCTCTTCTCTACACTTGTGACACAGAATTGAAGGAAAAACAGGATAAGGGTAAAACAACTGGGATCCTTTTTTTCTAGACTTCACAAAATGTTTCATACATAACACCATCTGGAGGGATCTATTTCTTTCTTACCACAAGATTTTTCCAGTTTTCCCATCCTGTTGTGTGACGAATTGCAGTTATTCAGTAACCAGTAATATAAAAACTGATACAACAGGACTTCTGAGATGCTCTGCAAAAATTGAATAGAACTTGTCAAAAATGCCTGTTATAACTAATGGTTCTTCTTGCATGCGAGTAATATCTTTCAGAGAGCAGTAACTCTACCTTTCGTCAACAACTTCTAGAGAATTTCAGATTTATTTCATAAGAATATATTGTAAGTGTAGAATTAGAGATTAAAAGGTAGAGGTAAAACTGCTACTAAAGATCTTCTCTGTTTACGTAATGTATGTTATGGTTAACAAAGTTACTCTTGCATTCATATGTTTTTGAAACTAAATGCATACAAGTGGTACAATCTCCCTTGCCAATTAGTCTGTTATTCTGAGTGTATCTCTCTCCAAGACAGACACGGTTCTCAGGTGATTTTCCTCCTCCTCCTGTCAAGACTTGAGGCTTTTATCCTTTCACTATTGTTCGCTACCTTAACTTCTGAGATCATCCTCGGCTTTTCCCTTTACATCCCCAGGTGCTCAACCGCATTAGGGTTCAACAACGCTTTCCACCTCTCAAAACAATAAGCCATCACATATATTCACTTAATTAAGAGTCAGCAATGTCCACTCAGGATATTCAGGAAGAACTGCAATCAGAGTCCAGACATATGTATACTAAAACTAAATTGGGACTAAGAACACCCATGCTTGTATTCGAATATGTTAAAAAAATTATTAAAAAAAGAACCTTATCATGTTGTACTTATGAAGCTGTATCTAGTTTATGGTAGGATAAGGGGGGAAAGGAGATTGATTTCAAGGGTCAAATATGTTTCCAGTTCAAGAACTAAGTCTCCAGGTAATTAATTATCAATAGGAATTCATTACAGTTTGTAAGTGAATTCATCTATTCACTATGTTTTCAGTGACAAAGGTTCTTGATACACAGATTAAACTCTCAATTTAACCTCAGTTCCATCACCTTGTACTCTCACCTCTCCTCAAATTGAAAATAAGAGTCATTCATTTGGAAAACCTATTAGCTCCCTATTAATAGAACAATGACCACCTAGTCAAAATGACTGTCTTGCTACTCAGTAAAATTTTTTGTTCACTTGAATTCACAATAGAGAATTGTCACAGTTAACTCTTTGCTGACACTTTAAATATTATTAAACTACAATAACTTTACAGTTGCTTCACACAATTCACATATGCTGTTACGTTGGTTTAACTAACAGGTAAAATCAGAGATACATTAAATAAGAACAAGACCATGCCACTAATTAGATTAGGTTAGTGGCCAGTTTCACATCTTCCCATTTATTATTTTATGTCTGACAACATCAAAGCCTTCAGGATAAATTTTAAAAACAAGAGAGGAATACCTAACCTTTAAAAATATTTCTATTTTATCCTCAGGCAGCTGGCAGTTGTTTTCTATGGCTGTTTTCTGTTTCTACATGCTTTACATCTCTGCTACATCTTTTTTCTTTCGTTCTTTTTTTTTTTTTTTTTGGTGACGTGATCAGAACTAATCATAGTACACTGAGACCACACCACTGATATGTATAGTATGCAGTCTGGCACAGTTTAACCAAGCTTTGGAAGAAGCTCTCACTTATGTTATACACAGAAAAGTTTTTTTGAAGGCTTCTTGATTGAATTGCTCTATTTTAAACTTGCTTCCTGCTTTCTACATTGAAATCAGTGCAGAAGTGGTCGCATGCGTCAAAACAGGTTTAATGACTCCATGGGCTCTAATCTTCATATGATCAGAGATAGGAGTTCAAAACCCACCCCAGTTTCTGAAAACTTTTATACACAAAAGCCTTCTTATCAAGAGTGGTTCTAAATTGTATACGTCACTATTCATTTTATTTTTTTGACATTTTTGTATGCTTCATAAGGGGTATTATCTAAAATTGCCAGCTCTTAACAGGACGTTGCCCTGATTGACTGTAATATTAATATCAAGGGTAAGGAAATGCTGCCCTGCAGCTATGTAATAATTCTTTACCATGTTACGTAATGCTAAGATGCTTGTTAGCATGTAGCTTAACAAAGATATTTGGCTTATCTGGCTGTCGGCAAGGAACACCACTCTTGCCTTAAATTAATGATGAAGATAGGAGTGCAAGACTGAATATTTGAGGAAACCTGCTTTAGTATCACAGAGATTTTGATAAATCTTGTCTTACCAGTATGTTCAATGCTTTCCAGCATTCACTCCTAACACGACCTTTCAGCAATTAAATTTTTCTGCCCCTGCCCGAGATCTCCAGAAAGAATAGCAATATTAGCATTACCTAACCTTCCCCAAGTTTATGACATAAACTAAGGCTCTGCAAAATGGTGCTAGTTAAACTCTTTCTCTTTTTTCCTTTAATTGACAATTCATAAAATAAAATTCACTTACTTTCCAAGACACTTTATTTGCTTCTAATTTTTTTGTGTTCCAAGTTTATACACATACATAATATGAATATAAACGCATACCTAGCAATTGAGAAAAAAAAGAACTGTGAGGTTATTCTGTAGACATAAGAGAGTGAGTGTATCTTTGGGTAGTGCCAAAAGCATGATGTGATTAAATTCTCCCTGTGATGCTGACGTATTGGAACCAATGCTCCTTTCAGTAGCAAAACAATACTGTTGTAGAGAATGGAATTAATTTTCTTTGTCAAGATTAGTTATACAGTTTTTCTCCCCTTACTGTGTCTTCAAAGTTATATTACCGTCTTGCAAAGATTACATAGGTAAATCAGGCATTTTCAAGCTTAGAGATTTACTAAGTACTGGCACTATTTCTCAGATGTATAAATCACAAAATATTGTGAGGGTTAGAAAATGGTGGTAGAAGCACACAACTCAAAAGTTTAATGCTTTTAGGTCTCAATCATGTCATTTATTTCTGTTTTGTTAACCACAATGCTATGTGTCTGCATTAGTAATCTGGCATTCTCTCTAATGAAAGATTGCTTTGAGGCTGTATTTACAGAAACAAGGGATTTTACACCTCCAAAGTAACCTACCAAATAAGCTCTTGAAGCTTCTGCAAATAAATTTAAATGTTTAACTATAGAGATTTAGTTATTGTTCTTAAAAGGACTGAAATTCTAGCATTTCATTTCGTTAAAATTATGTGAGAATAAAAAAAATCAACGATGCCAACTAAATTATGACTGATTATTAGAAGGTGACAGTTAAAATTTTCAGATTTTTGGGTGACACACACATTTTTGTAGTCTTAGATAATACCCAGACCATGCATTTTCCTCATTATACTAATGCAGGACTCAAAAAGCTAGTAAGAATAAAAGTGTAGGTACCGTACATATCCTATCTAGTTACCCTTCCCAGTATCAACTGTTGTTCTTAAGATAATTGAGAGCTAAAGTGACGAAAAAAGGTATAATGTTCATAACTTTAAAACTTTTACCTTCTTTCCATGCTAGGAATGTGAACTAGAACTTACAACAAATTATAGCTGCTGGATCTTCTAGTGAATATCAACTTATTGCTTTTAACTGTACAAATGCTAACCCTCAGCAGCAGTGGGGAAATTCAGGATTTCTGTATCAGTCTAACAAGAAACAGCATTTACTGGGATGATGCTTTATGCCAATGATAAAGTTTATTTGGAAAGACTGAGAAGAGCTCTTATCGAAAATCATTTTTGCAGGCTGACATAGGAAGTGAAGCAGGGTACAGTGATGTGTGAGAAAGCAATAAAACATTATTCAAGGGTGTTGAAAACAAGTGAAGAACTATGAACTCTTTTTAATTTCCTGACCTCCCAGCTGCCAAAACCAGACAGGATATAGTGTTTTTAAGGACCATAAAAAGGCCACAAAGCTGCATCCTGTGACCATCATGCTCACATGTATCCATCTCGAATGTAGTCTATATGTACATTTTAGAACATGAAAGAAATCAGGAAAGATGTAGGATTTCTTGTCTTTTGAAACATTGCACACTTTAATGCTCAATGCTTATGTAAAATGACAAGAAAGTTGTTTGCGTATTGTTTTGGGTGTGTTGGGTTGTTTTGGGCTTTTTTTTTTTTTGGAGGTGGGGGGAAGAGTGTTGTATTAAATGGAACTTCATATTTTGGAAACACGTATAAAAAGACATGTTCTGTTTCCCTACAAAGATCACAGCAAGCCATAGCAGAACAAATGCATCCTTAATTTTACAGGTTAAAAAACAAAAACAAACAAAAAACCCCCCAAAACAAACACACACATCTAAAACCTCACCAAAAGTCTCTGGGAGCCGATATTAATTTTCTATCACAGTCCACAATCACATCCTGATTGCTAGAAAGGTTGGTCTCACCTCTTGCACTAATCTGCATTGTTTATATTTTTTGTAGTTTTCTCTTCCACCACCTATTCCCTCATTTACTGGGCAAGTGTAATTAGGGTTACATATCTTTGGATAACAAAAGCGATCGCTGATACAATGATATCTATACATGACTATCTGTAACAGAAGTTCCAACAATCAGCATTAAATTCCAAACTGTTCTCTAGCTCCACCATTGCATTTCTTATTCAATTACAAAAAGTATTCAATAAAAACACAACACTAGCAATTCTGTGCAAACATTCAGTCTTAGCTTCCCCAAATTAATGTTATCATCTGCCAAATTTCTTGGTCTGCCTCTAAATCACATTTTCATATAAGTTGCCTACTGTAGATCAACCCTGGTTCAATATATCCAAGAAAGGGCTAAAGCAAATGAGCCACAGGTGATGTTCTGGTCAGCAAAGTAAGAAGATTCAGTTCCTCCAGAGCAAACTGATAAATATGTTTGGTTTCCTAAATTTCATATCTGAATTCAAGCCACAAGCCCTTTGTTCCGATGTGCTGCAGATATTGAACTTTTCTATATATATGGATCTTTTTATTTCATTATTTCAGTCATATTCTAATACTGACCTAGTTTTACACAGCTGGAACTCCACTGAAATCAATTATACTAATTCAGATTTACAGTGTCACAAGACATGAGGAAGAGCAGATCCTCATCTCTTGAAAGGATCATGAAATTAAAAATATCCATCCTAATACAGTAAATATATTCTGTATGATATAGATGGGTGTTTAGCAAATGCTGAGGTTTGAGTGCCTCTGATTGTTCTATAATGATGTGGTACTATTCACTTGAAAAACAGAGGATTCTTTAACAACCCATGTCACTTACATCGTGAAAGACTGATGTGAATTTTAGCTGCAATAACTGGAAACCCAAATGTTTCTCTGTTTAATTAGTTTATGAGTCACCTTGGAATACCAGGCAACCATCTCCCAATCGCTGAAATTTTTTGTTCTGTGTTGCAACCCAACAGAAAATACAGGAATGACAGCAGTTACAGTAGGCCAACAGCAACTTACAGAGGTACACACGCACAGATTACTCATATGGGGACTAACGCAACTTTAGTTTTTTCATCAGCGACAGCTTTCTGTTCCCATGTCATGCCACTCACACGTGGAAGTTGAACAGTGCTGTAGCTTCCTCATGGAACTCTAAAGCACTATGGTTTAGTGACTTGCAAAAAAAGATCAAATGCTGTTTTATACATATTACATGAAAATACCAACTTCCAGGATGTTATTTCTAAAAATCCTTATTTCGTAAGAATTTAAGGTGCGATTTCCAAATCAACTTCACACCAATATATTCCTGCTATGCTGAAGTCATACTATAAAGTAGCTCAATTTCACTGGCTTTTATTAGCATTGAAAATAGGAAAAAACTAAGATTTTTCTTGCTTCTAGAAAAATGATTGCAGAATTATTTAATACAGTTTTCCCCGAGGGCCATGAGCAAACAAGCATCAAGAGAATGAGCAAATAGAAATAAAACAACAGCTACATACTATCACAGCAAGATAATGAGGCAACGATGTACACTCTCTGATAGTTACCAAGAGAGACTTCCCATAATTAAATTAAACTAAATGTCAAGTAAGTTAACTCAACATCAATTCCTTACATCCAGGGATATTAATTAAGATTTATTTCTATTTCATATCATTCATAACATTTTGAGGAAAGGAAAGGGGTGAACATGGCATTAGAGATACAAACAAAACTAATCAGACTACAGTCAAAATGAATTTAATAGGACTCCTGGATAAATCCCAGTATGAGTTGTACGGCTGGCTATACTTTCCCAGGCATCTTTGTTTTGTCTCACAAGGGTGATATTTTTTCATAAAAACTGGACAAAACCAGGATGTTCTTTGTACAGGAAAACTTCTCAGGATTTTTCCTCTTTCTTCGTTTGCCAGCTACCTCCAAAATGGTTAAATGAACTGAGCTAAACTACAGCTTAGTTGGAGTCACTCTGGCTTGATAAATGATACTTAACATGAACATAATGTATTGAAGACTAAAGATGAGGGATATTACCAGGTACCTCACAGACTAAGTCTGTCCCCTTTATATCATCACACCTTACACTTTGCTTGGAGTGAAATTAGATATATGTTGGTGCTCTTTCTGATTTACAGGAAAAAAAATCTAAAATAGTTTATATCACTTTGACAAGCTGAGATTCTTCTGAATATTTGGGCATGTTCAGACATGACTACAAAGTAAGGTGCGAATGAGTTTTGTCATGAGTCTATACTTCAAGGCACAAAGTCTCTTCAAAGACTTCAGACATTTTAGGCACATGATAACAGTAATAAATTCTTCTCAGTTTAACTTATTTAAAAGGGAATGGGGAAAAGTCCAGTTCCCACGTAGCACCATGTGCAAACAGTGAACTTTGAAGTAAAATAGACTTTCAGCCATTAAATATACTCTTTCATACGGGAGATGCTTAGTTTTTATTCCTATCCAAGTAAGTTCTGCTAGCTAATGAAGAGACTAGGATGAAATATCCACTTCAGCCTACCCTTCTATACATTAGTCCATAATTTTTTAGGATAGAAGTTTCTTAGCATAGATTGCATTATTTAGCCATCTGGAAGCCATACTTTTCTAGGTCCTACATTACATTAACCTTCCCCGCCCTAAACATTTTACAGCCTAGACAAGCAAGAAAACAAAGCTGAAGGTGGAAGTCAGCAATTCTTTGCACTTACAAACAGGAAACTATGGCCAAGGAAGATCAGTGTATGAAGTTGCACAGTACATCAGCAGCAGAGTTGGCCCCAATTTGCAGCCTTAAGCCACAGATATATTCCTTATGTATGTAATATATATATATATACACACACAGATATTCTTCTAATATATTTATATATACACACACATACATATTCACTCAGTGAGTCACTAACACATCCTGTCTTGATGTTGTCATTTCCTACTCCCGAATATCAGTAGAGTACCTATTACTTGCATTTGCATCTTAAAGCAGTTACCTCAGCTTTGATAATCGAAAGAATCAAGCCCAATTTAGTTTCACCACAGCAAGCAGCAAGATCTAGATGAACTCAGCATAACAGGAAAACTTTCTGCCGACTCAGAAACATAATAAATTTTTAATGCTAATCAGGAATTGAAAACACAATGTGACAGTATAAGCTTTTAATTTTAAGAATCTTTTTAAGGGCTTACTTCTAATTCTGCCTTCCTCCTCTAATATTAAGAGTGCCAAGTAAACAGGATGAAAATATTTATACATTTGTCAAGCTAGAAAAAAGGTGGAATACAGGAGCTGGAACTGTTATGATGTTCCAGCTGTTAACAAACTGGAAAATACATACACTGTAACATTTAAATGAATTCCATTGAAGATGTGAAATCAGACTGGAAAGGAAATAAAGCAGCATGTATATAAAACTTGAGCATGTTAGGGAGTGTTTTGATTGTCAGGAGCTTAATGATGGTGATGATAGGGTTGAGCATTCATTGGCAAGATTCAGGGGGGAAGGCCAACAAGGCAGATATCATGGTGGGAGTCTGTTACAGACCACCCAACCAGGATGAAGAGGCAGATGAAATCTACTATAGGCAGCTGGGAGAAGTCTCACAATCGCTAGCCCTTGTTCTCATGAGGGACTTCAACTTACCAGATGTCTGCTGGAAATACCATACAGCAGAAAGAAAACACTCTAGGAGGTTCCTGGAATGTGCGGAAGAACTTCCTGACACAGCTGGTGAGTGGACCTGTTGTTTGTCAACAGAGAAGGACTGGTGATGTGATGGTTGGAGGCTGTGTCTTGGGCACAGTGAACACAAAATGACACAGTTTTTGATTCTTGGAGAAATAAGGAGGGGGCTCAGCAGTACTGCTACCTTGAACTTCTGGAGGGGACTTTAGCCTGTTTAGGAGCCTGGTTGACAGAGTCCCTTGGGAGGCTGTCCTGAAGGGCAAAGGAGTCCAGGAAGGCTGGATGTTCTTCAAGAAAGAAATCATAAAGGCACAGGAGCAGGCTGTCCCCATGTGCCACAAAATGAGCCTGCAGAAAAGATGACCAGCCTGGCTGAACAGAGAGCTTTGGATGGAAGTCAGGGGGAAAAAAGAGAGTTTATGATCTTTGGAAGAAGGGGCAGGCCACTCAGGAGGACTAAGAGGAGGTCATGAGGTTATACAGAGAGCAAATCAGAAGGGCCAAAGCCCAACTAGAACTTAATCTGGCTATTGCCATAAAAGGCAATTAAAAAAAAAATCTACTATAAGCAGCTGGGAGAAGTCTCACAATCGCTAGCCCTTGTTCTCATGAGGGACTTCAACTTACCAGATGTCTGCTGGAAATACAATACAGCAGAAAGATATGAACAACAAAAGGAGGGCTCGACATTTGATATTTTTGAGCCCAGTCACAACAACCCCATGCAACGCTACAGGCTTGGGGAAGAGTAGCTGGAAAGCTGCCCAGTAGAAAAAAACCTGAGGGTGTTGGTCAACTGCCAGCTGAATATGAGCCAGCAGTGTTCCCAGGTGGCCAAGAAGGCCCACAGCATCCTGGCCTGTATCAGAGACAGTGTAGCCAGCAGGACTAGCGAAGTGATTGTCCTCCTGTACTCAGCACTGCTGCAGCCCCACGTCAAATACTGTGTTCAGTTTTGGGACCCTCACTACAAGAAAGACATTGAGGTGCTGGAGTGCGTTCAGACAAGGGCAAAGCAGCTGGTGAGGGGTCTGGAGAACAAGTCTTATGAGGAACCTCTGAGGGAACTGGGGTTGTTTAGTCTGGAGAAAAGGAGGCCGAGGGGAGACCTTATCACTCTCTACAACTGCCTGAAAGGTGGTCGTAGCGAGGTGGGGGATTGGTATCTTCTCCCAAGTAACAAAATATAGGACAAGAGGAAACAGCCTCAAGTTGCACCAGGGGAGGTTTAGATTGGGTATTAGGAAAAATATCTTAATTGAAAGGGTTATCAAGCATTGGAACAGGCTGACCAGGGAAGTGGTTGAGTCACCATTCCTGGAGGTGTTTAAAAGACGTGGAGATGTGGTATTTAGGGACATAGTTTACCGGCAACTTGGCAGTACTAGGTTAATGGTTGGATTTGATAATCTTAAAGGTCTCTTCTAACCTATATGTTCTATGCTTCTAGCATATACTAGAAATTGCACAGGATTCTCTATATTAGTCCAAACAGGAAGAAATGCATGTGTGTTTCACATGCTTCCAGTATCACCTGCATGCAGTTAAAGAAAATAATCACAGAATTAGAACAGAGATTACATTTGTATGTTTTAATGAATTCCTTTCAGTTGTAAGGATCATTTTCCTTTTCCTTACCCCTGAGAAGTGGATGGGATCAAAAAGCAATAGGGGCCAAATGTGACAAGTGTTATTGTGCAATTGGCCACGCACCTTGCAAAGGTCTCAGGATCTACAGGGCTCAGTGATGTGGGTGCAGCTCTGTCAGCAGAGCAAAATGAATGAGCACATGAACAACCCCAGAGGAATAAGCTTAGGCTTTTCCTCCTATAGCCATTACTTATTAGTCTTTACTAAGCCATCAAGAAGTTTGACTCTAGCAAGTCCAAACAGCCACCTTGCCTTCATGACATCTTCCCTTCTCATGACATTGACCCCATGTCCATATCCACTTAAGACAAGGAACAGTATTTCAAATGTTTACAAATGTTCAAACTTCTTTAAGCCTTCATGTGCAGTCTAGAACATGGACGAGAACTTTTAAAGTCATCCAGCTTCACAGCTGGCACTTTTTAGTGCATTTCAATACATACGCAATTTGAAAAAAAATAAGTTAAATGAAATTTTTTAAAGAGAAAAAGACATGAATGATAGAAGACAAACAACACAAAAATTGTGTTATGCAGCTTAAAAAAACATGACACTGAAGAAGATAAAATGTGACAAATATGGGGACTCACTTGACAGTAAAAAAATCATATGAAAAGTATGAATGGATAGAAACAAAAAAATGAAATGTTAGAACTACACTTCTTGCAGCCAAGTAAATGAGATGTTGGAAAACTTGGAAAGTATGACCAGGGAAGTATTGTCATTAGATATTTGATGGGAACTTAGATTAGTAGAGAGAGGATAACTTTGTGCTAACACAAGGCAGCAGAACTTGATGACTCAAGAATTTTTTTTTGAGCATAAATCTGCAATACTTCTGGCAATGCAATATTTCTGTCAAAATTCTGATCATTTTGCTTTTAGAGCTTCTAACATAACTCTCTGAATACAGTGAAGTATTTGAATATGAGGTTAAAGCAAATAGTAGTGTCATAGTACTCATAGTACCAAGTACCATCATTAATTTCCCAATGCATAGGATTTACAACAGAGGGATTCTTCCAATTTCAATTGTCTGAATGGACTACCAACTAAATCAAACGTTGAGAAAAAGATCTAAGGACATAAAGAGTTATTAAATATCTAAGTTTTGTTCTAAAAATAACTTCAAATTTTTCAAGCCCCATCAATCAAAATTTATTCCGTACAATTGAAAATAACAGAACTCAAATAAAATAAATCACAGTGTAGGCAGACATGTTTTTCTAATTAGGGGTTGTCTTAAATATACTGATAAATTATTTAATAATTTTAATAATCCAAATACTATAGTTAAAATCGGTTCTTTCTATTTCCTTGTTATTAAAGACTACATGACATTTAGTATTTGCACGTATATTACAAGTTTGACATATTTTGTTGTAATTTTTAGTCACTGAAATTTGGTAGAGATTTTTTTATTCTTAATGTTATCAGAATATATTAGGCACCCTTATTCAATTTCAGAGCAATAATCACTTTGCCTCACCACTCTAAGCTGAGTGCTACATGGAAGCAAACAAAGGTACTGATATTAAAAGAGCTCCTTGACCTAGCCCCTCCTCATAAAACCAGCGTATTCCTCCTAGTTGTTTTGTCAGTGTTTCAGACTAAGCACATTGGATATCCTTTAGAGACAATATTAGACTGCTGAAAAACTAAGTGGCAAGTTGCCAAGATTTTTGGAAATTTCTATCACTTGTTTAGAGTAGACACCTTGTCAAGGATTTCTGCAAACTGCACAAATTATCATCCTGCCACACACTATGATAACAGCACTATTGTTGAACAATAGTTTAACATTAAACACAGTGAAAACTAGAAAAATAACACATAAATCTAGTGTTCCATAACATTTACTATTATATTATTGCTTTTACATCCGTAATTTGTCTTTTTGCACTTATGCATTAAAATATTCCACTTCATTAGAAAAATCACAGATTACCTTTTCCAAATTCTCTCCGAGCTCAGGAGATAAATAGTACACTGCTACTGCACCAAGACTATGTAATGAAAGCCATTTTAAAGACTGCATTCATGCTTCATCTGTTATTACAACTTTAAAGTTGGGTGGTAAACACAGCAGATGTTCCGCACAGAAAAACTCAGTTCAAACTGTCAGTGTCCCCCAATTTTAAACAAATTGAAACTGACTTTTGTTTCAAAAAGTGATTTTAGAAGTTGCAACAATCTAAAGACTTTTAGTACATTTTTCCACACGTACAATTTGTGATGTAATCAATGCTTTAGCTTCATGATACAGTTAAACATAATAGAAAAAAAATGTACAGATAAGCAGATGTAAAACCCTTAAATCTACCTTGTAACAAGGTATAAGTAATATATACATTTCTTAGCCAGCAGACAAAATTCAGAGTCTGAGGATTACAAGCCCATCCCTCTGCTGCAGCCTATTAAATTAGAGAATTATCTCCCCTAAAGAAGTGCAGATGTTTGGTCGGCTGGGTGACGAACTGGACTAGACAAGCCAATGTGTAATCTGTATCGAGTATATAGACAGGTAGGACAGCACCAAGTGATGCTATTATTGATATCTGTATATCTATATTGAAGAAGCAGATGAATGATTTAAGTGCCCTAAACAATCTCTGTCTTGTGGGGGTTTTTTGTGTTTTTCTTTACACATGGTAGCATTTTAACTGTGTCCAGAATTAAATCTGGTGTAATCTGTGTATCATTCCAACACAGGATATCAAAAAACATTAAGAATGCCTTTTTATGATGAGAAAAGCCACTTAACATAGATTTTAACATACGAAGAGAAAAACCACACAATCCTCCTCCAATAAATGCCAACAAACTGGAAACCTGAATGAGGTCAAAACCGTGACAAGGGGCTACTGAGGAATTATACATCTGAATAACAGAGTTTTGCTACAATGCTAACCACTAGACTGCAGAAATAAATAGCTTTGTTTAATGATGAGATCAGTACAAAGACTTCTGCTGTAGAAAAAAAGAGACTAATTGAAGAAATCTACTTCACAAATTATTTAATTATCATGAAACTTTTCCAAGAAGGCCAGGATTTCTTCCAAAGGAACGATTACGTTATATCTACGGTTTTCAGGTACTACCCATTATTGCACTAAATAATTAGAGATAACTAAACAAATTCACATGCAACTTTATATATTAAAAGACATAAAAAGCTACTTAGTAATGATGTTCAGATGTAGAGTTCACAGAAAATACGTACTTTCAGAGAACAATTACAAGTCCTTATTGAAGTTGGTAAGTGTTTCCAACAGACAGAAGAGACCACTAATATTTCTGTCATTGTCTTCAATCACAGTATGTCAGCTAAACAATAACAGAAACACCAAGCATTAAGTCTCAGAATCTCTTTCTTTACCAGGTCAGGAGAAGTAACATCCTTAAATCATCCTTGATTCAGTTTTCCTTTTAAATACAGTCAGCAAAAGTCAAATGACATTGTTCTCATCCTTCTTCAAAACACACCTTGCAAGTCTTTCTAGGGCACCGTAATTGAATAAAATATTTTGTAGCTATTGAAGAGTGCTGATTTATCAAAAGAACATCTCTCTTCACATTAAAACTAGATTGCAAGATAAAGTCCAGAAGCTGAAGTTTCCTGTTCTGGAATTCTAGGCAAGTGCACAGCCTCCACATTTGCATACATACATACAGGAGGCAAAAGCCATTTCTCTCCACTTCCACTATGTTTAATTCAGCATTAAAATATAATCTGCTAAAAAGTAAAATACAATAAGACAAATACAGGACTGTTACCATAACAAAAACCAGGGCAACACAAACAAGCTGACAAGTATTGCAAAGCAAACATTACAAAAATCCCGTTCTCCCATCATCACACTCAAACTCATTGTACAGCATCCCTGTCCATCCTATCATCGGCTTTTTTCAACACAGCACCACGATTAGTTCTGTGATGGTAAGTTTGAAAACCTGACAGATAATCTTGGAATTTCTACACTTCATGGTTATAATGACTACTGCTTACAAACCTTACCAAACAGCTACATTATTTACAAGCAGCACAAAGTTCACTTCAAGTTGTCAAAGACATAAGCATAGAAGGAGAGTAAAATTCTCAAAGCACTCAGCAGGATGATGTAAAGAAAGTCAGCTGTGAAAGTACATTCATATGGATTTGCTTTAATGGCTCATATTACAAGGTTTTTTTGGAGTTTTCTGGTTTGGCATTGGGGTTTTGGGTGTTGCTTTGTTCTGGTTTTGGGTTGGGCTTTTTTGGGTGGGGGAGGTTTTACAACTTTTTATGTTACAATTCATTTTTATGTTTCAAAGTTTAAGAAATGACTAAGCAGCTAGAATAATAATATTTTTTCCTTATTCCAACCTTATCGTTTTTTTCACACACACAAAAAAGGAAACACGTCTACTGTTATGCAATAATATCACTCTTCTCTTCCAAAAAAAGGTTAAACAAGAGTTTCTTGATACGATCTGACAGAACTGGCCAGGCATACTATTTAGAGGTAACGCTATTTGAAGGCAGGCTACCTTTTCTGGAAAGGCTAGGAAAAAAAACGAAAACTTAATGATAATGTGTCTGGGCTATAGATACCGAGATATTTCCTGTCGTCCAAGGCAGAGTCATGCCAAGTCAATCATACAGTAGCCACCTGGGATGCAAACTGAGCCAATATTAATTATTCCCAAGTTATCCTGCTGCCACGCAAAGCTGGAAAGGGCGTATAACAGCTTTTAAGTACTAGGTAGGTCTCCTTCAAAATGAAAAGAACTCGTAAGTCCTTTTTCCTTAGTACTGCAAGAACAACTAGGAGAATCTGAGATTTCTTCCAAGTTAGCAAAATCGGCTAAGTAGTTTTACTAACTGACTTTGACCCTTATTATGGGCTAAATGACTAAATGCAGAGTCATGAGCTTCTCAAACTGGTGTAGTACAAGATCATAAAAAGGGGGATTTTAACTTTCTTTAATGATCAGGTAGAGTATTAAACTAATATTCACTTCTGAATTTTGGTACTGACTTCCTGGGTAAACTTTTAGTATAGAATCTGAGCTTGGGTCTCATAACCTTTTCCATATTAATCAAACTGAAAGCTCTCTAGGAAAGTATCTGTTCATGTGCTCGTGTCTTTGCAGTGCTTAGCAAAGCATAGCTCTGATTTATGAGACACTGAAAATCTTTTTTTACATATATGTTTCCTAAACCTAGACAAGGTTTCTTTTACTGACCTTTTTTGCCAACAGGGCATTAGTAAAACACTAAGAGCTTAAAACATTCTGTTGTATTTGAACCTCAACCCCATTCAACATTTGTTAAGACTGATATGACAAAAGAGCAGCTACATAAGTAATTTTTAAAATTATAGAAAAACATGAATAATACATAAAGCTTTTACATTCTGAGCACATATGAAAAGATATATTGGGGAAGAATTGACTTTATTGAGAACCTTTAGTCTTGGGTTTTTTTCATTTTCTTTCTTCTGCTGGTAAATATTTCTGCCTATTACATGAACTTTCAGACTGTGTATCATGATTTTGACACTATCTCTGTCTTTCAGGAAAAAGAAAAAGGGTTGGTGGTTTGGGTTTTTTTTTTGCTGTTGTTGAACATCCTATGCTCCTTCAAACTAAAATCTAACCTGTTTATATGGCATGATTGGATGGATAGATGAGGGGAGGACAGTAGATGTGGTCTACCTTGACTTAAGCAAGGCGTTTGACACTGTCTCCCACAGCATCCTCACAGGGAAGCTTAGGAAAAGTGGGCTTGATGAAAGGACAGGAAAGTGGATAGATAACTGTTTGAAAAACAGAGCTCAGAGGGTAGTGATTAGGGGCACAGAGTCTAGTTGGAGGTCAGTGACGAGTGGTGTTCCCCAGGGGTCAGCACCGGGTCCAGTCCTCTTCAATATATTCATCAATGACCTGGATGAGGGGACAGAGAGCACCCTCAGCAAGTTTGCTGATGACACAAAGCTGGGGTGGTGGGGGGGTGGCTGACACCCCAGAAGGCTGTGCTGCCATCCAGAGAGACCTGGACAGGTTGGAGATCTGGGCAAAGAGGAACCTTATGAAATTCAATAAGGGCAAGTGTAGGGTGCTGCACCTGGGGAGGAATAACCCCATGCACCAGTACAGGTTGGGGGCTGACCTGCTGGAGAGCAGCTCTGTGGAAAGAGACCTGGGAGTCCTGGTGGACAACAGGATGACCATGAGCCAGCAATGTGCCCTTGTGGCCAAGAAGGCCAATGGCATCCTGAGGTGCCTCAAGAAGAGTGTGGCCAGGAGGTCGAGGGAGGTCACCCTCCCCCTCTACTCTGCCTTGGTGAGGCCGCACCTGGAGTACTGTGTCCAGTTCTGGGCTCCCCAGTTCAAGAAGGACAGGGAACTGCTGGAGAGGGTGCAGCAGAGAGCTACCAAGATGATTAGGGGACTCGAACACCTCTCTTATGAAGAAAGACTGAGGGATTTGGGTCTCTTCAGTCTGGAAAAAAGACAGCTGAGGGGGGACCTTATCAACACTTATAAATACTTAAAAGGTGGGTGTCAGGAGGATGGGGCCAGGATCTTTTCAGTGGTGCCCGTGACAAGACAAGCGCTAATGGGCAAAAACTTGAGCATAGGAAGTTCCACCTAAACATGAGGAGGAACTTCTTTACCCTGAGGGTGGCAGAGCCCTGGCACAGGCTGCCCAGAGAAGTGGTGGAGTCTCCAACTCTGGAGACATTCAAAACCCGCCTGGACGCATTCCTGTGCAACCTGCTCTAGGTGACCCTGCTCTGGCAGGGAGGTTGGACTAGATGATCTCCAGAGGTCCCTTCCAACCCCATAATTCTACGCTATTAAAACCGAAGAATGCAACAGAACTTTATCACTTGTTCCATGTTAATATCCAGAAGTTATGTAATGAATTATTCTTATTATAATGAACAAGTCATATTAGCATATCTTGCTAGTCAAAAAAAAAAGGGGGGAGCGATTTGCACTAGGTAACTGGTTTTGCTGTTTGAAATAGACTCTCCTGGGAAGACAACTTTGATGAAAGTAACTGCACTTGTAGCAGGACATCCGTAAGCACAGACATTTTAGCTATCATACTCTTGACTACTGTACTGAGGGATGGAAGGAAATGATAACAAAGTCAGTGATTCCAAAGTGACAGCTCAGTGCTCTGTGGTCATCATGCAACAGAACAATCTACAGTGGATAACTGTGTTCCATAAATGGTGGCATATAACTATAAAAACGTGGCTTTGAAAAGTCAAATGTTGCTGACTCCATCTAGAAGCAATATTCCAGGTTGTGTCTTACGTACATGTAAATCAGATGAAGCAGTGTTACATACCTGTCAAAATGTTAAGTTATGCCACTTCTGTAGCATTTTACATCAGTGCAAGTTAAATTTCCAATCACAGTTAATTGAAATCATTATGTTGTCAAGATATTTCATAATATTAACAATGGATTGATAGTCTTTTCATGTTGCTATTTCAAAATACTTCTCAAAAGAAATGTTTTGCAATTTACTAAGTTAATTAATGCATTACCAGATCTATTGATTTTAAAAGAAAATGTTGACACTAATATAATGTTTTCTTTATGAAATGTATTACCTTTCCCAGAAGACTTGTTCAACCTGGTTAAATACAAGGGACTCTAGCACAGTAGGACAAGAAACAAAACATAATTTTCATTTTGCTTTTCCAACTGCCATTAGTAATGCTGAAATATGCCTCCCACGCAAGAAACACTTTCTACTTCTAACTGATGTTTCTGTTCAGTGAAATACTATTAGACTTCATTGCTGCAATGGTCACATTAAAAACATTTTTTTGTATAACTACAAAAAAAAAATATTTTGAGGAAAGGGAAAAAACCCAAGCAATAAGCTTTGCATTACAACCTTCCTTGACCTTGTTTTATTAGACTAAAGTCTCTACATGGCTGTGCTAAAAAGTTTTCTGGAAAAAAATTATCTATAGGCCAATAGATAATACGCCATGCAGTAGTAGGAAAGGAGGCAATATTTCATACAAAACTTGCCTTCTTTTAACAGTTCTCACAGAACACTGAATCTGTCAATAGACCTAACAATTTTTTGTCATTTAAATTGCAAGATTAAAATACATCTTTGTTTATTTTTATCTAATAAAATTGATTTATCTATGCCATTTTAAGGGTAAACAGTATGGCAATAAAGAGAAAAATCCTTAATGTCCTATGTCAACTCCTATAGGATATGCAACAGAAAAATTATGTGGAAGATGTCAATCATTAAAGTCATTCCAAAAGCACTTCCTTCCTGTGATTTCATGTCAATACTTCTAACAGTTTTAAATGAAAAGCAACACCCTGCTTTCAACTCATAATTCATAAATATAGAAGGAATTACTTTAAAATTCATTTGCTACAAAGTTTTCTAAAATGGAGAAACTTCAAAGTAATGTTTATTCATCCAAGTAAATTTGCCGTTGAGTATTTTATTATCAAATTATTAAGTGCACTACAGAAAGGCAGAAATATCATAATCTCTGCTTTATACATATATGATTAGGAAATGAAGAAATCTAGCAATTTCTGTAACATTTAGTAAGGGAAAGTCAAAAAAGAAATGAAATTATATTCTGCATTAAAAGCAGAGATCTTTGTCCCACTGTAGTGCAAATAAGCAAGTACTACTTCAGAACACTAAGCAAATCTAATCCTTATACTTTAAAACCTACACGTACAATTTTAATTGCTTAATATTACAGCTAAACCCTGCTCCCACTAAAATCAACAAAACACATAGAGAATCGTGAGGTTGCTTTTCCTTTGCTGTCTTTTGATAATATACTTACTGAAGTACTACATGCATATATACTTGTGTCCTCAGGAATAAAATAACTATGACACTGATCTATTTCCATATAAGCATATTTGTCCATTTCATGGACCTTCAGTTCAGCAGTCTATAGGCAGAAAGCACACTATTAGATAACTGTATGAATAATACTGTTTTTCTGAAACTTACTGGTTTGCCTTACCTTCCTACAAAAACAGGAAAGGAACAGTTCACTATTTATTTCATGTCATTTACTAAGAAAAAAAATATGGCAGGGCTTCCATAATGAGATACAATTAAAGCTTGGGAATGAAAGTATAATTCTGTAGTGACACACATGAGAAAACACCTCACTGATAAGTTTGGAAATGTTAAGTTTTCAGCATCAATTTCCCATCTTGAAACTCATACAAACTCAATCTACAAATAAGAGCACGGCATTCCAAAACTGAAAAGATGTCTAGAAACCTGGAATTGCTACAGAGAACCATATAAAAACCAGAATGTCTCTAAACCCATAAGAAGCTGCTTCAGCCAAATTTTTTGCTCACCATTAAATATGAATTGTATGTGCATGTCTGGTCCTGCCAAGGAGAAGGCTTGATGGGGGGAGTTTTGACAGAATTTCATTTCTATTCAATAGCATCTGACCTTGAGCCCAGAAAATTACCAAGAGGACTGTGGCAGGCAAGTTTTTTTGCTTTGTTTAGTTTTAATTCTAAAGCCTATTCATCTTCCTTCAAAAAACATCCCACAATTAGTTTTACATTAACGATATGCCTGCATATATATTAGTCTTTACATTTCTTGTAAGAAGGCAGGTGTCTCTAGTTCTGAGAAAGTTTCATTTGGCTCTCTGACAGGAACAGGCTCTTCCAAAGAAGTTATTTTCATCCTTGAAAACAGCGGACTACAGCTGCCCTCAATTAAACTAGTGTAAATGTGGACTGACTGCACGAACTTCAATTAAATGACACCGATACAGACGAGACCAAAATTTGACCCAGAAGCTAAAACAAATTTAACTTTTTCTTTTAAAATGCTTTAAATCTTACAGTTTCTTAGACTATTTTTTTATCTTCTGACCTCTTTTTTGTCATTTTCATGATGAACCACACTACGCATTATTTAACCCAAAGCAGTAAGCAGGGAAAGGTAATTCAAACAACACATTTGTCACTAATTCTGTTAGCTAAATTATGCTTTTTAGACTTTTTTCTTTTTGCTAGCAAATAAAGACATGTATTTCATTTTTACAATACTTGACTGTGTTTCAACGGTATTTTGAACTGCTTATCATAACAGACATACTCCCGTCACCTTTTTCTACATGGACAGTTTAGAATTAAAATGGATTACTTCAAAATAAAAAAAAGAATCATGAAACACTTCTAAGTTTTTTTAGTTACACTGAGCAAAATAGCTTTTATCCTACTTTCAGAATACTTGTCCTCTAGTGTAAAAAGTAGAAAACATTCACAAATGGAGAAAATAAACACCCAATCATACTCTGCTCCTGGTACAAGATGAAAGATAAAGCAGTAGAACTACTAATTATACACATTCATGTTTAATCAAGGTTTCACAAGCAAAACTCATGTTTTAGCTGAATTCTTTCTAGTCAGCTAGACTAGAACTATAGTCTAGCTAGCTAGATTATTCTTTCTAGCCATTTTTATGCAGTGTTAAATCACCTTTTTAACATGTCTTGAACTGAAACCGATCCAGCATCCAAAACCCGTAAAAGAGGGTCAGGAGGCACTTACTGTCTTCCTCTGTTATCGCTTGATTTAATGTCTAAACCAGAATTCTTGGACATAACTTCATACTTTGTTGGAGAAACTGAAGGACTTTATATCATCGACAAGAATAAAACTGTAGAAAATTCACTATATTAGGAAATAAAAGACACACACATAGCTTTCTGAAGGTGTAAGAGAAGCAAAGGTTCACTGCTTTCTTTTTAACCCAAGAGATGAGAGCAAGTCACAGTTCCTCAAAGTACACTTTTTATTCTTTTTTTCTACTTATGGGTATAGCACAAGAGATTCCAGCACATTTCAGACTAAGAAATCTCATAAATGCACTGCACCTTTAAGGCTAATAGTGCCTTTTGTTGTCCTTATATAGAGTCTGCCAGCATATAAAACAGCAGGTTTACTCCTTTGCCAGGCTCCCCCTGCTCCTACTGAGGACTTGGAAACAGTAACATAGGCACTATCCAGTTCCTGTATTTTACTGCCTTTCAGTTGAAGGCAACTCTGATTATCTTTAGTGGATTAGGAACCCCTACAAAAAGCTTCCTTGACAAACAGATCCCCTTCTCCTCTCTCAAATCAACTCTCCTAGAGTGGAGATAGCCTAGCATTTCTAGAAATCATGCTTTTGTGGAGTAGTGTTTAAAACACCAATCTCTGCCACTAATTTACCCCTCTTAACCAATTTAAATTTAAGATAAGAAAAAGCACGAAGTTAGAAGGCTAATTTTACAATAAAAGTGAAGTATTTGACACAAACACAGTTCTTCATCTGAAACAGAATCCTTGAACTGACTGTTGAAAGCTCCCAGTCTGGTACCATCTGACACATTCAATACAAAAAAGAAAACATGGCCAAGATCAGAGAACAAGAAGGACCAAACGTTTTGAAAGATGAAGAATAGAGGTGCTGAACCAGTAACAAAAAAAACATTAAGTCCCTCATTTGCAATAAATGATATGACTAACCAGCAGAGAACTGGTCAGTTCATCTCACTGTATTTAAATTTGTATCAGGTGCTAACTATCCCATCAGAAGGACCAGAAGAGCATGTCTTACTTTAGTATCAAGAGCACTGGCTGAAATACTTATTAAGATAAGAACAATGCAAAAATCTAGACCAATATGGTATTACCAGAAGCAACCTCCAGAGTTCCCATAAAGTAAATACATGGCTTTGCAAATGCCTGTCAAAATTCTCTCTGTGGAGTGTTTTAATGGCAATTACATATTAAATCTTCATACAGTTCAGGCTGCCATTATTTGCTGAAGCAAGCTTAGGAATCCTAAAATCTGAATCCAACAACATGAAATGGTGATGCCTAATCAACTGCAAAGAGATCGTTGAATTAAAAAGAAACAAAATCACACAAAAACCCCATCTCCTCCGTCCTCCCCCCAACCCCCAAAAATAAAAACCCCACACCACTTGAAAGTGATTACAGTATACATTTTTAAAATACTTCCCCTCAATTTCTCTTATGGGCAAGCAAGGCAGCATGAATGCATTCCACTATAATACATTACAGTAAGGAAAGTATTGAAAATTGCCAGTTTAACCTCACAATTGTCTCAAAATTCTATTGGTCAAACAAATCTGCATTTCAGCAACGTCTTACACTGTTTCTTCTGTGCTTTCTGTGTAACTGATGGAATCACTGGAACCTCCCAACAATAATGGCATTACACTGAAGTCACAAAGGAACAAATGAGGTTCCTGAATTGTGTAACAAGTTGGGGCGGGGTTAAAAAAGTTCCTTCACACCAATAAACAAAAATGCAAATATTATTTAAACCTTCTAGTGGTTAGACACCATTCATTTATTTACTCCATTGGTTTTTAGAATCATTTTCATACCTAACAGGTTGCTAGCAGGTCCTTCTTTTTTTTTTTTTTTTTCCAAGTCACAAGGGTTTACCCCAATGGGAATCTAAACACACTATCAGTAAAATAAAAACATTAACTATCTGATCTTTTTATACATAGGTCTATTTAATGAACTGTAATTTTATATCACACTGATATTGCTTGTTTAAAAAAAGCTTGCTATTCTTGATATCTTAACCTTGTAAACCATATCAAATTGTAATGCCTAAGTTGTTGTGAAGACACTTTATTCTAATTATATTTTCAATGTATTTGTATTCTATATATAAAGGTAAATGTATATAAACACCTAAATAACACTTAAACACCAATATTCATGCCAAGTCAGATGTTGTTGTAATATTAAAACTTATTTAAAACAAAATGGGAAAGAGGATTCCTACATACTCATCATTGTACCTGAAAATAAAACCTAATAGCAGGTAATAAAGCTGTTTGCAATTAGCATGCTAATTCTGAAAGTGCAACAAAAATAAAGAGTATTTTCCAAGCTTTTTCATACGTTCCTATTCCCCAAATAATCAGAACAATAAAGCAGGTAATTCCTTTGGAAGTGCAAGCATCTCATGTCAGTATTCTTAACTATACTAGGTAAGAGAAAGCTGAAGTCTCTCTCAATCCGTTGCTTACTTTGTGGCAAAGCAAAGTTTTCAAACTTCAGCTTCTGCTTATTCCTGTAATTCCATATAAATGAATTAACTCATGCGACTAATTCTCAACTAGCAATATAACTTTAAGTGTTACAAAACCAGATTTAACATCTTTTTAACACAAGATACATTCTCTGAAGGGAAATAAGAAGAGATCTCCCATAGGCAAGCTTTTCATTTGTAGAAGTAAAACAGTGGTTTTGGATATGGAACAGAACTGCATCATTAAAAAATAGGTCTTTCATATCAAGAGCCATCAGCTATAAAGAGACCATGAGCAACTAGTGTTGATGCCCAAGGCTCTTTCCAAAAGAGAATACATAATGAGTCTAATGGGCTGAATAGCAAGGAAAAATTCAGATTATTTATCTGTCTGCACCTATCAGGCCCAGAAGAGATAAAAAAGCAGAAGTGCAGAACAAAAACACTAAGAAAAAGAGCCTATGTAGTAAAAAAACGTTTTGATACATTAATATGCCATCTTCAATTGCAAAATAGGGAAATAAAAATAATTCATATGTCAATCTAGAAATATAATATGTCTGCATATAGATATACATATTTATATAAAGACAACGTAATATATATTTCATAGTACTAGAAGGATTTAACTGTACAGGACAGAAGTGTACTTTGGACCTGAAAATGTGCAGTGGAAAAGTGGTGAAAAAATTAACTAAAACTTCCTCGTTTCAGTACTTTTTAAAAGCTGACTTCAATACTTTTTACAAGCACAGGTATTTATTTTTAACCTTAGCTTGCATACAAACAAAGGGAGAATAGCAAGTTTAGTTACACGTTCAAAACCACCCAAGTTACTGTTACAGCTGTAAACAGAAACCCTGTCAAACTTCAAGTCCTGTGCTGCATTTACTGAATCACGCTGCTGACATTATTTTCCTAGGTTGACAGAAAATACCTAGGAAATTAAGAGTTACCATTATGGACTGTACCATCTATTGTACATCCTCCAGCTGATACTTCAAACAGAGTACAGTTTTCTGTCCAACTAACTCCTCCAACAAACTTGACCCAGTAGCTGACAATATTTTCCAGTCTGGAGACCCCTAAGAACTTTCAATTGTACTTACAAACACCAAACAGCAACTGTAAACCTATAAACTGTTGGCTTTGTTTTCTTAGTAACTTTTCACAGCCTTCTACAACAGCAAATTGAAAACTATCAAACAACTCACCCAAAACAACTTTGCAATATTTACCACGAGAGAAAACAAAGCAAATCTGAAAAAGTAATCTATAGAGAACCTTCACTATAACAATTCCTAGAGTTCGATAGAAAAACTTCCACAGATTTCTCAAACATATTTCTGTGTGACATGCAGGCCTTTTATGTTCAATACGCTGATTTATGTTGCTGTTTTGTAATATGGAAGAACTCTAATTTGCATGCACTTCATTATTTTTGATACTATTTTACAATCCTTTCAATATAGCAGAAGACGACTTGAAAATCTAGTCTCACACAGTGCAGCTTGATCACATTCATTGAAACAAATCCTTAGGCATAAGCATCAATGACAAAATTTGCTCAGGCCTTCATTGAGAATAAAAAAAACTGCAGCCTTGAGAAAACATGAGTGAACTGATATCACAGTCAAGAAAGATGCTGCTGAATTCATCTTTTCATACCTGTGCTAGGTTTCTATACATAACATTATGCCAGACTTTGAAGTGTAGGAGAATGTGACAGTTCAGCTTTGTTTACATTGCTTAGAGCAGAACGTAGAATTCTCTGATTTAGCTAAAACAACAGAACTGATTGTGCCAGGTTCTGTTTACATATGCATGGCTGCTAAACTGTAGCATGGAGTAAAAAAGGTAGCACGCAACACTGTCCAGGCAGTCTAATGGCACCCAAAACACATACAGATCAATTGCCCTAATGGCACACTCTGTTGATTCTTCTAGTTCAAAATTCTCCATGTAAGGTTTAACCTTACAGTATTTGGGTTGGATAGATTTTAAAAAAATCAAAAACAAGACACAGGCCAGAGTTGCCTCATTTTCCTGAGAAACAGATTAAAAAAGGACAAATTATAAAATTAAATGGCTCAAAGATGTTGCAAATATCTTGCATTGACACTAAAACGTAGATGATACACTCTTGCTTGTTACCAAGATACACAGCTATACTTTCCAAGGTACATTCAGTATCTTCAGAACGCATTTTATGGGATTAAATATAGTGGTTGACAATAACAAAACAGTGCATTTCCATGCAAAAGCTTAGCATTCTGCTATCTTTTGCAGCAGGCTCATGACAGTATCACATTTTGTATATCACAACAATCAGATGTCTCACGAAATCTACTCATTTCTACAGAAGTAATTTTTGTAAGATTTTACCCTGACAGGCATACATTGTTTTTTTAACAGTATGTAGGAGTTACATGTTTTTCAATGAGAGGACTGTGGGCATCTGACAGAACTGGATGTCTTAGTTTGCATGCAGTAAAGAGTATCTGTCTACGCAAGGCAGGATCAGGTTCCACATTTCACCTTAGTTCCTAATGTGGTATCCCCAGTCCTAAGCAGTAACAATTACACTGTATTTGAAATCAATTTTTTTGAAATTTGAACTAGAAATCAGATTATGTTTTCTTTTCCATTCTATACCTACCCTGCCTCAATTACGTCAGTTTTGTGAGCCTCTCTCCATGACCCCAGTAAGTTGCTCATTAGAACGCATGGAATTACATTGCAGAAATTGCCTTTTCACATATCTACCCCAGCTAGCTATGCTGAATAGAAGCCAATGCTCACAAGGTGGAAGAAGCCGCAGGAGCCCCTTTCAAATTTATGAGAAATCCTGTCCCTTCCCCTTTTGAGAAAATATTAATAGTTCTCTCCTTTTCTCCCACCTTCCCTACTCAAAACATTTCTCCTATCCTCATCCTGAGATGAAGGGAAGTGTCTGCAGGACGAAGACTCTTTTACTAGGAAGGAGGGAGCAGGATCAGTCAAGAGCAGACATGGAAGCTTCCTCCTTAAACTTATGGCATTTTGCTGTAGACTTCCAGAAAATCCTGAGAACTTTCAGCTTCTAGGTGAAACACACGGAACAGGCAGTTAAGATTCCCTGATTTTTGCTTTAAATTCACAACTTCTTCATCCTAGTTTCTACCATTAGATTTCCTGCTCTGTTTTCAGAAAGACAAGTAGGTTGTGTACTATTCCCTCAGATTGAATTAACCTTTCTGAACCTTACCAATGAGGAGAATCATTAAAAAAAATATATAATTATGTAATCTAGGGAATATGCCAAATTATGCTTGTGAGTCCTGTATGTCAGTAGCTGGCATTTTAACTATTCTGTCTGAGTGGCTTACTATTCTTCCAGCAGCAGGACAGACGTTAGACTTCAAAGGAAAAGCGGCACTTTCAGCAGCTTTAGTGGTAAACTGTGAAGTTGTCTGTGCTGGAGCATTTGAAGCTGAAATAAAGCATTAATTACAACAAAGAGGAACCTCTTGTGCCAAAGCAATGGACATTTAAGGAGCCACATAAAACTACTGAAGCCAAGCAGAATATGCTGAGAATATTTCTCAGGAAACTTGTACATATTCAAATAACTATCAAACAACAGTTTAAAACAAAAAGCACTAAATATTCAAGAAGCAAAAGGAAACTGATTTTGATAGACAACATTTTGTATAGAAATTAACTGTTGGTTTTCACAAAACATAAAAATGGGAATTTTTAAAATTTTTTTTCAGCCATAAGTTTAGGGGTTTGTTCCATTTACCCCACACCTCAGAACAAACCGTTGACAGCAGAGTTGCACAAAAGCGTATGCAGAATTATCTTTAAAAATATGCATTATCACATAATGTTTTGATTACAAGCACAATGTTATCAAATACACTAAATGCAAAGAGAAAAAATATTAAGTAAAGAATATTATCAACTGCATCATCAGAGCAGCCCTTTGCATGGGAATGGCGTAAATGCCTTAAGGGGAAGCCATCTGCCTCCTCTGGTGAGCTTTGCAAATATGCTTCATTTGCAACAGTTGTGTCCATACCTTTTGTTCACTGTCTGACTACTGTCAGTGGCCCATAGGTGGAAGGTAAATTTCCTCTGCACCACACTCTTATCATGAGGAAGCAATACAGCGTTATCAGAAGGAACACTTCTGTATTTATGTACTTTCCTTCTAGCTGTATCTAAGAAAGACATAGCATGGACTTTTCCTAAGTAATGTTTGACGTTAATACGGTGATACAGTCTTACAGATATTTTTCAACAATAAAGACTTGTATAACAGAAGTCACCCTCTACAACAGTGGTTTCCCTAAGCCAGTTTTGCTATAGCTATCTGACTACTAATCATGTTCTTGACTTTCCCCAAATAATCATACCATTCAAAACTTGACATGACATGATTTTCAAATGTGTTTGTTCCTCTTCATTTTAATGATAGAATACCACAGATCCTTTTTTTTCTAAATTAAGGTAAGTGGTAGATGTCAGAGATGTTAGCAGAGTATATTTATTCCCACAGTAGGAAGTCACATGCTTTATGATAGTATGAGAATAGATTCTACAAGAGTGACCATCTATCTAGAGGCCATGGAAGTCACCACGGCACAGCAGCGTTTCTGAAGATAACTTTACAGTAGGTAACTCCCATAGTAGCAGCTATAAGCTGACAAACATCACGGAAATAGGTTAGACTACACTGAGGTTTGGCTTACAAAAAGGCGGCTTCTAAAAATTAGCAATTTTAATTAAGATAAACATTTATGAATTGTATATCTGATGCATACACTTAATTTTCTATTTCTCCACTTTCTGAGATGAAAATTCAAATGCAAGGTTTTAAGTCCAATTAAGTCCAGTTCTCATGTCATTCTTTTATGAAACATACTGTTTATCCTTTTCTTGATATAATTTTAGCATTAACATCTACTTTATGCTCACCTAAATTATATCCACATAGTAGTATTTAAAACTGGTAAAATTGAGGAGGAAAAAAATACTATTTATGTTTGATTAGCCACACACTTCACAGGAGACTTAACAGAAGTTTAAGATTGGCATATATTAACACCAAAAACAAGCTGATGGAGAAAGAACTAAAGTCAGCGAAACTTTATTCCCATATTACAATGCCATAGCTGATAATAAAGTAACTTGATGATATTGTCTCATACTGAGGAATCAGCATGTTTGTTCTTGATTTTTTTAGTTTAACCACTTTTTTTATTATTATTATTTTTTTACCAGACAAGATCCACTGAAGTTACAGCAATTTCACAAAACACAAGGTGGCTATCTTAAAGATGTAGTGACAACCAGAAATGCTACAGCTACATTGCAGAATTGAATAGTCCAATGCTAAAGAAAGACGTACAGTAAAAGAACTTTCTCTCCCACAGGACTGTGGGCAGAAGCCCACCCTTTGATCCAAAGCAAAAACCCTGCAAAACATTCCTTGGTATTGTCAATAATAAATAAATATCCAGAAGAAAACGCATAAACGGAACTTAAACTAGCTGCAGTTTCCATAGAAACCAGCAAGACTACTCAACACTTCCTACTCCATTCCATTATCATTCAGTATCTCATGAACTCAAATGGAGAAGTATTGTTCCTATTCCTATGGAAACCTTGGAAATAGCCCACATCATTCTTAAAGCAATCTAGAACACGTCTCTTGGATTCATTTGTGTGCCACCAAGGCCTATCAAAGATTAAAAATAACTAAACAGAAAAAGTCCCTTTCTCAATATAGAGGAGCAGAAACAAAACTATTCCCTATGAACAGTGGGTAAGTAACAAACATTGGCAAGCAGTTTATAATCTGTGAACACTGTGATGAACAGATCTGTACAGTTACACTAACACTCTGAAAGGTACGTCCCTAAGCAGCTTTGTGTACCATCTTCATACAAATGCCCTAACTTGAGAAGACTACACCCTTTAGTCCTTATGACATTTCTCTTATTTGTTGAGCAGGATGAAGGAAGAGGAACTTTTATGCTCTAAAAAGCATACATAACACATCTCAGAAGACCTACAAAAATCTGCTACACAGATTCAGAAAGACACATAATATTAAATAAACAAGATTCATGAATATTTGAATGACTATGTATTAAAGGTAAGATTCTTCCCCATCACTCCCTTCTGACTAGATAATGTTCTTTTTTCTCTGCTCTATTAATCTAAAAATGTAGAGTGAGTAAACTTTTGATCTAGCTATTAGAAGGTATGACTGCAAGCTGTAAAAAATGTCCCCCCAGAGCCAATTCAGCTGCCTATCGAGCACAGAGACAAATATCTGACCACGTTAATATGAAATGTTTTATAGGAAGAACAGGAAAGAATAATAATTTTCTGTAGACCATTCCACTCCGACATTTTTTGGAAGAGGTACATTAGAAGATCACCCCTTCCCATACTCCGTAATAGATGTTTGGTATCTGTTGCCCATTTGTCCAATCCATTTTTTTAATATGTTGACACTGTCTACACAGTCTCCCTTTACAAAAAAAAAAAAAAACAAAAAACCATAATCCAGAAGTTCACTAATCCTCATATGAGAAAACCACTTTTTAAAAATTTCTCTTAAGTTGATCTCTAACAGCTTTCATAAATCACTCTTGGTTTAGCAACTGTTTAACAACACAGTTTGGCATAGGTTGTCTGCCAGCTTTCTTTGTGAAAGCTGACCATATCCCATACCAGACTTTTCTCCAAACTGAAAACTCCCAGCAATTTTTACCTAGTAAGGCAGCTGTTTTGCATCCTTATTGCTTTTGTTGCCTTTCTCTGTCCTTTATTCCATCACTCTTAAGATATAAAAATAAGGACTTCACACAGTACTCAAGATGTGAGTATAAAAATTTTTTAAGTAGCAAAATTACGTCATCTGTCTTGTTCTTGACGGTGCTGAGAGCCAGTCAATTAGTTCAGAGAACTATCTGTAACAACACCAAAAAACTTTCCTCTACCAAAAATCTACCAGTTCTGGCCTCAGAATCATGTAATTGTGGTTTAGATTTTTTTCCCCTTGATACATTGCCCTACTTTTACACACAATGAAGTTGATCTGCCACATACTTGCTGCCATGGGTATGAGTGTGCTACACTTTGAGATCATCATCAGCTCCTTTGTATTTTACTTTCTTCATCCATAAAATAAAAATAGTTATCTGCCTTAAGAGACAGTTGTATCCTTTATTTATTAAGAGCTACTTATTGTTCTGTCATCCTCAGGGACATGTAGAAAGGCAAATTAATGGTTAATGTGATTAGATAACTGATAATCATTATAATGTTCCTGAGATGTTTAGCAGTCCCAAATGGTCACGTAAAATCTCATTTTTATGCTAGGAATTGGAAAGCAGATTCAGTAAAGCAGAAAAAAAAAAGTATGCTCTCTCTCCTGAAACAGTATGACAGTAAACCTTGTACTGAAACTTTAGCGTATCTTTTGAAATCTTTCAAATCTTTCACATCCTGAGAAACCCCAATTTTTCTTTAGCTTTTATGAACTATTTTACTTGCTTATGAAAAGCACAAAGTCTTGGTATGGGTCTTGATTCAATGAACATACTAAAAAAACCCACTACAAAACAAAAACCCCAGACCATTGAGGACTTGGCACATCCTGTGGTTCCTGCCTGTGCAGTCAGACCTGGAGGCTGAGAAAGACTTCTTCCCACTCCTCTAGTTCAGAAACCTAGAGGACAGTACAAGGGAAAATAGGGCACTAGTTATTTTTGCCTAACTAGGGGAATTTATAGGCCATACCAAATTTTCCTTAACCATCTAAGAAAAATTGTATCATCCTAACCAACAGACTGCAAAACAAATCCTGTTCTCTAAGAATGGATGTGTTTCACTACCGAAAAAATCATGTCATGTTTGGATTTGTTAAAGGTTTGGGATATTATGAGTATGAAAGACTAAATCACTGAAGAATACGTTCAATTTCTATTGTCAAGTCAATTAATACATTTTATTCTAAAATAAGTCTTACTCAGATTAACTGCATCCTAAGAACATTACAGGTGCTCAGAATAAAAATTCCACAAGAAGACCGGTTGCAAGACATCTCCAGGATGACAGGGTCCCACAATGGAAACAAAAAGAAAGACCAAAACTTATGAGAGCTTTGTTTATCCTTGAGAAAGCTCATTAAGCTCCATATTTAAATTCTGAGATGTTGCATACTCAAGGTTGCTCAAGGTTTCTCTTCGTGCTTTGCAAATCTAGTAAAATAGCTGATATTGTCAAGAACACTGTCAAAAATCTCTATGTATACCAAATGCACCTGCCCTCTCCAAATTCATTTCTGTCAGGGATACCAAATTATCCTTTGAGCATCTATTCTCATTACAGTCATGAGAGAACTGTTACTGCCTTTGGAAGCAGGAGAAACCCCACATAATTTCTGTGCTGCTAAATTTCACTTTGGCTGCTAGGCAACTGTAACTTATTGCAAGAGGTGGTGGGTTGTTTTTTTACCCCTTCAATGTTAAAAGAATTTGAGTTCCCTCTGGCAGGAAAAAAAAAAGGCAGCAAGAACAAATCAAGCTGAGAAAATATCCTATAAAAAAAAGCAGTATATAGCATATTTACACTTTTTCCCACAAAATCTACTATAACTACTTCATATTTAAAAATCCACCAGTTTTCCTTAGTTGTATTTTTTCAAAACACTCTACCAGCTCTCAAGCAACTCCTCTGAATACAAACTTTAAAAAAAAAAAAAAAAAAAAATCAACGAACGGTACTTTTAATTACGTTGCTTCACGTATGGTTTTTTGCCCTCTAGGGTACTCATATTTGATATCTTTTTTAATGAGTCTCCTCTTTATGACATATTTATGGACAAAACCTATGTCTTCTCTAAGTAAAAATAACTGATTTACGCTTAAGAATGTTTGCTTGAGCAAGAGTTTTGCCAACTAGTTTCATATCAGTACCACAGGTATTTATAATCAAACTGCAATCATTATAAACAAATTAGAAAACCTGAAGGCTAACATTTTTATAGAGTGACAGACAGATGCCACTCTTCTCTTTCCCTGAATGAGCAGTGAGGCCTTCTAGCATTTTTAAGAATACTTCTGAAGTTCAGTCAAAGGTCTAAATCCTTCCATAGTAAACATTTAGTGCACTCTCTATTCACTGGATGGTCTTTGATTCAGACTTTTAACCACATTTGATGTGGTTTTGACACCAATTTCTCAGAAACTAATGTGCAGACTTTGCAAAATGAGACCCTCTGCCAAGCAGAGTCCCAAGTTTTACTAACCTCAAAACTCTGTTTGTCAAGACTTGCATTTTTCAACCTTTGGACATACAGGACAGTTAGAGCTAGGGAAAAAAGAATTACTACTGGATTTTCTGGAGAGATGAGGAGAATGTAGCAACAATTATACATTCCAAACTATGTTACAGAAAATTTCTATTTTATTTTAATCTATACTGGGGAACATAGAGTCACTTTTTAATTTAAGAAAATACCTTCATATACCACTTCCTCATCTTTAGGTTTTTAAATGTGGTTAGTAAGTATTAAGAAAGCAACCTAAATAATCTAATTAAATAGCTTAGTACTAAGCAACTTAAATAATTAATATACTACTGCCATTAATTGACATCTCCTCTCCCCCCCCCCCCCCCAGCTTTTCTTCTCCTCTTTCTTTCAATGCTGCCAATCTAAAAGACATGTTCATCACACAGTGATTAAAAAGCAAAGCCTTCTACACTCCATTTTAACACAAATTTGCCTGTTTGTGACTGTCTCTTTTAGGTACTGTGAGAGTCAAGGCAGTAGGTAAAACCACCACATAGTGCTTAGCACAAGCAAAGCTCTTATCTCTGCTATGCGTTTACAGGTCACGTGTTAAAAATGAAACAAAACAACAGTTTGCTCCACCATTTTATCTTTCGGATTTGCAATTGAAATAATGATTTTTCTTTCTTTGGCAATTTAAAGGAGAGTCCACATTCAACTGTGTCCTAGATTGAACTGAGGTAACTTCAACAATATACACATGACTTTCTCTTGTACATCAAGCATTTTACCTAATTAAGGAAGCCTTTTTCTTCTTACTCAAATGATTAAAAAAAAATTAATTTCAGGAAGCAAAATCAGTTCATAAACACCTTTAATTTCCTGCTGCTTCAGATTAATTATGAACGTGTCTGATTCTTCTTTGAGAAACCCACCTCAGGAATTTTTATCTGATACTTCCATCATCTACAGCATTATATAGCACTTCAAAGTAAATCAATATTTCCCTGAACAGATTTTAAGTAAACTGTTGCCTTTTATTGTTATTTATGTTTATGCCACTCAACATCAACTGCAAACAGAACTGCATGGGTTCAGTTAGCATGTTCTTAAATTATGTGCATACGCAATTTAATATCGACACATACGCATGTCAAATTATTTGAGACCACAAGTCACATTTTCAAAGGCTGCATCACCAACAGCATTAAGTTCCAATCACGCTTTTAAAACCTAAAGAATGAGGAGAAAAGGATATTCTGACCACACAACTGTAGGCACCATGCCTAGCCAGCTCAGTTTTCTGCACTACTTCAGAAAAGAAAAAGGAGTTCTATCTAAGGGACGTTCTGAAACACCCTTTACAATTGTCTTCTTCCAAAGCCTGCCCTTCAGGTGGAACTTGGTAGTGTGAATATTCCTTTGAGCATAAACCACTTCTGAAATGTCAAGTGTAGAATTTAGCTCCTAAAGAGGTAAGAATGCGTAGTTCTATTTCAGTAGTTTCTCTCTACAATATTCACATAAACTACAGAATCAACTGCAATATTAGCCACATCCCATGTACATGTCACTTTTTACATCTGTTCTGTCTAATCTTCCTGTCACTAACAGACAAGAAATACATGCTATGAAACACTAAATCGACAAAATGATAAAACAAGTGATGGTCAAATGTTTTGAAAATTTGCTGGTTTAATTATTTAACAAGTAAATTTCTCATTCTTGAAATGAAAAATGAAAAGCTACTCCTAGAGAATGGAAGAAAAGAAATCTGTTTCCTAATAGTTCTCTGTCAGAATTGATACAAAAACAAACTTAAATGACAAGCCTGTTTTTTTCCACAATGCAAAACAAACACTGCTGACAGGCCCATCACAAATAGGTTTTACAGAAAGTTTCAGATACTTAAAGAGATTGATTTATTTTTATTTGAAACAGAACATTTAATTGAAGTCAAAAGCAAAATATTTCAAGGTTTGAGAAGGTTTTAATTTTTCTTTTCTTTAGTCTTTAAATTTAATTCTTCCTCTTTTACCAACAGAATTGGAGGGGAAGAGACTAAGAACATGTTTGGGCTTGATTGGGTTTTTTTGGCATTTATTTCAGTTACAGAACTCTTCCCTCCCCCACAAACACCAAAATGAATTAAACGTTTTTAAGAAAAGCAGTGTGGAGGGGAATCATCTCTTTCAAAGACTTCAGAGCCAATGTGTTTGTCAGGAATGGATTAAATCATTTCACTGCCTGCAATGACTCAGATTATGAAAAACAAGCAACATCCCTTACTTTCCAGTAGATGTACTGAAAGGCACGATTTGGAAAATCTTTTTTCCAAAAAAAAATTTCAAACCAAAAAAAAAATTCTTAAGTTTTTGAGTACTTCTAAAGCTACAAAGAAGGCCTTCTAGTCTGTATTTTAAAGGTTGACTACTAATCTGCATCTATTGTCTAAACAGAAATGTTTTATTTCACAACAGAATTGGGCAAATGATCCTGTGTTGATGTAAATGTCCAATTTTCTACTACAACTGCATGGATGTGAAGCTGTGACCTTTAAAAATAAATTTTGTCATGTATTTTCCACACTGTTGGCCTTTATTTTCTTCACCTGTGGGTAGCCATGAAGTTTAAATATTAAAGAGGTAATTATAAGAGCCGCCTATACAAATATTTGTTCCAACACTCACAAAGCACCTGGAGAAGCTGATCTGATAAAAAATTAGGAAGTTGTTTTGTAAGGTTACTGGGGAAGAAATAAAAGCTACACCAAACATGTCAAAGATATGGTGACAGACTCCAGTTTTGGTTCCACAAACAGCACAGAAAACTCTTGGAAATTAAGTATAATTTGACAAGGATATAAAATAATTATATTCAAATAAAATGAAAACTATAAAGTTTTCTCAATGGAACTTTAAACCACATATTATCAGTATCTGACTTGGGGATCTATTTGATAAGTAACTGTTAATACCTTTGAAGAACTTCTTAAATTAATAAAGATCAAGAGAACATAAAATCATTACTAGTCTATTGAAAGTATCACAAATCCCATTGCATGGCCAATTCAAACTTGTCTTTGCTTCACAGTTCTGACCGCTATCTACATTTGTAACACTCTGCTTATTTTGCAAGTTGGCTTCCATTTTTGCTAGCACAACTTTACTTCCAGACAAAATAGGCCTATAGCTTTACCACATAATATGAAATTACTAAACTCAGTGTTTGTGGCACGGTTCAAAATCATGGTGCCAGAATACTGAAATAAGCTAGAAGTCCGTTTTTCTTACTTGCTGTCTCTGCTTCTTTCTTGCAGTAGGAATTAGTCTGCTATTTAAGCTCCGAAAGAGAAAATTGAGATTGTCTCAGTGCTGGTGCCTCCACTAATGCTAGGACACAGTGTTTGTTAAAAAAAATGTTCTTTAAAAGAAGAATATAGAAAATCATGGAAAACTTACAAGTACTCTGCCAGTTAATGTCTGGGCAGATATCATGACTCCTGCCCAGTCCTTCACAGAGGTCATCCATCCCACTTCTGCTGCCACATTCTCCTCTTTTTCATCTGTTGGTTTGCAGGCCCCATCTGCCTGTGTATCTCCACCACCATTGATCTTCTGGGCTTCCTGAAAAATAAGTATTTGGGTTAGCTAATGCTTAGCAATTTGACAGTGACAGTCAATGTATAGTTGTGGCTAAGAAATGCTATGAAAAGAAGAAAATCTGTCTTCCTGGATTCCTGCTGGATGATATTAAGCATCTACTTGGTCATATCTCTTTAGAAATATTCTTTGAGTTACCAGACTAACAACTAAATAATAATACTTTCACTAATATTAAATCTTAAAAACACATATTTGACATCAAATATGCTATATGTTCTTTCCCTATAAGCAGCATAATTGCCAAGAGCTACGTATGCAATTATAGAGCTACATGCAAATGAGTTTGTCAGACATACACTGAAGGACCTTTTGATGTATTAGTTCAAAACAATGTGTACTAGGTGTGAATGTAATTTATCTATGATTTTAATTTACTATCACTAGAATTAATTATCCGAGTAAACCTTCACTGAGAAGCATGATGCAACAAGACAATAATTATCAAGCATGAGGGGAACAAAATACACCATAGAGAATCTGCAGGGAGCTGCCATGCTATCAGTGAACCTGGTGTTTCAATAAAAGTGTTTAATATATTACAGGAATTCTTCCATCGGTAAGTGGCTCTCGTAGAACAGAGAGCTAGAATTTAAAGTGAAGCCTCAGCTGTACTAAGCTGACTGATGAGTCACATGCACTGGAATTCATATCAGTCTCTCACGGCTGCTGCAGCAAGGATGTTGTGCTCTGTAACTGCCTGCTATGTGCTACAGTCACGGACGCTGCACAAAAAATCAAGGGAAATGATAGGAAAAGCCAGCCTAGATTGTACAGTGTTTAAAACATATAATATGCAAAGTATCAGACTGTGCCATGAGCATGCCTTTGGTGACAGCATAATACTAATAACTTCCTGAATACTTGACAAGTTATGCTAAAAAGGCATAAGGGAGGCAGCAAAATTCAGCGCTGAAGCAAGTACTGAGCACTTGAACTGCTCACACAGATCTACATTAGTGCTTCAAGCGCTCTACACAGGCCAACAGTTTGAAAGATCTTGTTTATAGATGACTTGCCTATAGGCCACTAAGCAGGAAATCAATTGTCATTAATTCCCTTTGGGATATCTGTTATACAAGCAAAGATGTTTGACGCTGGTTCAGTGATAGTTACTACAGTAGGAATACTACACTATCATGGTGAAAACACATAGCTGTGAGATGGCCTTGAGGACACAGCTGGACATAAAGGTAAGGGCACTTCCTGAGAGAGTACTGAACTAATAAAACAGTTGCACTGAATCTGTCAGCAAACAACAGTACAGCAATACTAAAAACGTAATATGGAGACCAACAGTTGTTTTTAGGAAATCTCAGTTTTGCAACCTAATTAGCTAATCAGATTCTTCTCTGTCAGTCTCCCTCCTGCAACAAGGGCTCTATCTTCTCACTAGCAATTACAGCACAGTGCATGATATGGCTATATTGATAATAACAAATTATTCAGTTACAACAGTAATTCAAGTACTTCCTAAGCAAATAACCAGAAAGGAGATAAAAGCTACTTTGTATTTGCATAACCTCATTCCTGGACAAATTTGTATACAGTGAATCAGATGTTTTCACTCAGCGTTGAGAGACATACAGGGCATCGCACGTGTGCAGAGCGCAACCCAGAGGAGCGAGCTCACTGCTCGGGACGGCGACGTAGGGCATGGCCCAGGCCCTTTCCAGGAGACTAACGCTTGGCTGGGGACAACGTGTGACCCATACCATCACCAAGCCACACAGATCAGTCCCAAAGAAACGCTTTGACCACCACTTGCTGTTTTGATTATAAACCAGGAAAGAGAAACCTAGCTTCATATTTATTTTTTATTATTATTTTGTTATGGCGTGGCTGTATATACCAGACATTGTAATAAAACTGAGTATTGAGGTTTAAGCAACCTAGACACACCTCCAAGGCCCTGGGGGCACTCACAGGCCTTGCTGGCCCTAACCGCTCTCCCCCCATCCTGCCTGTGGCCCAGGAGGCCATCCCAGGGCCACCAGCTCACCACAGCCCTGTCCTACCCAGCCGTGGGCCCTGCTGAGCTGGGCCACGCCAGCCCAGCCAACCCACGGCTGTTCTTGACCCCAGTTCCCCTCCCCAGGCCTGATCCTTACCCTCACCCACAGGCTGACGCCCCAGGCCAGCCCCAGCCTGGCCCGGCCCCAAGGAGGTTCCTGGGGCTGCCCCTGGCCGACCCCACTCCCTGGCTGGGGCAGTGGGACAAGGCCCTGGCTGCCAGGCCTGGGCATCCACCACCCTCAGGGAGCCCCCTGACAGCTACTGGCTTATTAAAAATTACATGTGCTATTTTGTCTGCCTTTTGTAACTGTTAGAGATTGTCTTTTGATTGCAAACTCTACACAACAGATTTTACCGCATGGTCCTCCTCTGGGATTTTACACTTTGTAGAAGTTTATACTGAACAAAAGTATTAATGTAGTTTTCAGAGTAAAGGAGCTGTTATTATCTCTTCCTCTCAGATAAGAAACTGAGGCAGCGATTAATTGCCTAACTCAGCCACCAAAGAAGTCACCAGCAGAGCCAGGATGAAACCACAGACTTTCTTGATTTTTCCACCCAGCACCTCTATTTAAAATCTCAGGGATGCAAATCTTGCTAAAAACATTCATAATTATGTATTTTGGTATAGCTAGTTCCAGAACTACAGACCATTAAACAAAAAGACTTGAATGTAAAAGTCGATTTTATGGTAGTGAACTTGAAAATATTAAGGTTGGAACATTCTGTTACTGTTTACATACTCCTTCCTTACCCCCAACCTTTTTGTCACTATATCAAACTGAATTTTAAAGACGTGATTATTCATAAGATTATAAAAATAAAATTTCCTAACACTCAATAAAATAGTAGACAATTTACTTCATTGAAGGAGAAAGGTAGTTTTTATATTTTTCAAGAGGTCCTAATACCCTACAGTCCTTTTTGTTGTATTGACTTTTGGTTGCCAACAGAATAGAGCAGCAAGATGTGACAGACTATTCAGTATTTGATTCTCCAAAGGTACTAAAATCTGTAATACACTTGAATGGCTGCATTTCTGCAGTTACACCACTCATTTCAACTCTATTAAAAACTCCCACCCATATTATTTCTTAATTAAAACATAAGTAAAACAATCATGCCCTGCCAAGTACCATTTGGAGCGCAGTCTTGTGATCAGCTACATATCAAACTTAACTCTTGCCATTATTGTAGCTACAATTAATATGCAGATTAGATGCTGTTATGTAATATTTTTATTCAGTTGGGATATTTCATATTTTTCATTTACATGGCTAGCTTCTTAGCTTACTTAATCGGCAGTTAAGTATTAAGAAAAGTTTATTCCCAAGTCATTACGCGATTGTGGAGAGATCACTAAGGGAGATTTAAAGGCTGCTTTCATTTACACTGTGTACCAATCAGTCCTGTTGTTAACTGTATTAACTGTTCCATTGCTATTTCTTCACTTCGAAGCATTGAGTAAACAACACCACAACCTGAAAAAGGTGCTTAAAAAATAATCTGACAGTGATGATAATTGTTTAATTATTTACAGGCTCAGTAGCTACAAGTAAGATAATACCCTGTTTATCCACTCTGTTTACCTGTTGTTTCACAAAGTGTTATTTTAATTACTTGATGACTGCAACATTCAGGTAGGTTAAGTGAGAAGCAGCATATTTTGTGGAATATGTATTTCCTAAACTCGATGAAAATGGAAGAGAACGCATGATGAGAAGGGGTATACAGGAATTAGGACTCACTGCTCTATCAATGGTTTTACACAGACCTGGACCAGAAACTTCAAATGCTTTGTCTTATATTTTCAACAATAAATACTGATTTAGTGCTGGGATGCTTAAACGTAGCACTTAAGCAAACAGATTTCAAAAAGGGAAAAAAGACACTCAAAACCAGTTTTCATTTTTGGAAATGTAGTCCTGCCTGCTTCACTTTACCTCTCTGAAATATCTGTACAAACACAGAACTAATGCACAGACACTCCAATTCAACACAGGGCTGCACAAAATAAAATCAGAAAATGATTAACAACTTAAAACCATCATCTGATAATAATCTGCATTTTTAGAAGCCCTAAAGAACCTGGGCACTATAAAGACAACCTGTTAGGAACTCTCTGAAGTACTGGTACTGAAAAAAACTTGGTCTCTCATTAAGGTTATGTTAGAAAACACGGGAAACAGGTAGGTAATGTGAGGAAAACAAACCGGGTTAAAGTCTGGTGAAACAAAGAAAAGGAATCCTGATATGCCTTCTGGTCTAACATTTAAGTAGTATGAATAGCACACAAAAATCATGAATTATCAACTGTAATGAGAATACAGGGCATTGAGTCATGCCCACATCACTCAAGAGGAAGCAGTATGCTCCATTTAGCAGATGTTTAAAAACAGTAACACCAATGGAGGAAGCCCATTGGTGTTACTGGCCTGGGAATTCCATCCTAGAGAACATGAGATGAGAAAGGGCCTGCCAGAGGGGCAGTTGCACCTGGTTTGAAGTACGCAGTAGTAAAATATAGTTTGGAGAAATTAGGGAAGGGCTGCTTTAGATAATGATGCCAGCAACTTGCAATTTTATCTCTATTAACTGCCCCTCAATTAACAGCATTGCATTCCTAGAGCCTGCATTTTAAGAAGTATTTTATATCAGATCAACAACACTGTCATACTGGCCACTCTTATACTTTGGAAATCTGTTTTTAAGTTCCTTTCCTATTCATTCATCTGTTTCCCCAAAGCCACCAACAGATGCTATATGAAGAGGAATAATTTTGCATATAAAGCTATTTCTCCTTGCTGTTAGGCAGACCTCTAAAACACTGAATTTAAAATTATTAGACTTCTATCAGTAATTCATTTACATGCCCTTAGATATATACTCACACCATTTTGATAACTCTGAACAAGGGTGTTAAATTTATATAAAACCATAATATTATGCTGCATTCTCAGCAGCTGGGTAATGTACTGTGTATGTCAAGACATCAGGTTCCTACTGAATACATTATGATGGCAGATGTTCTCCATCAGATATTGTTACCACCTGTAGCCTTCATCTTAATAGTACTAAGTACCGGTTCATCAAGTGCTAACAACAAGCAAACCAAAAAACCTGAAGCAGTTCACCTGTTCCACTGCAGTTTAGCAAACACAGGATTTCACTGGAACATTAATAAACAAAGCAGATGGGAATGTAAGAAATAAATAGCTGTATGGAGACCTACAAATCTCTTTGAATAGAGTCAATCTTGTAGGAAACAGAAAGCAAAGCTAAAGTAGCTAAATGTGAACTAAGAGATACTCCCTATAAATTGGACTATCCACAGCATTTCTTTGAATATTAAGTTGTTAGTCAATATTAGGTTACATTGACGTCAGTTATCATACTGTAGCTATGGTTTGGCTAGTTTCAAAGGATTAATTATTGATACCTAGAAAAACATTACTCCTTTCACTGAATAAAAGGAAACAGAATGATCTGTGGAAAACATGGCTGATGAGACAGCCAAGCATTTTTCTCTCATAAAATATTCACAAGCTATGTAATTTGGTGTTTGCAAATTTGGCAGGTTAAGAAAAATTAAGTCCAAAATAGATTCCAAAACTTTTCTTAGCATTTTAAGACTGAGATGACTGAGATGGTAAACTCCTGTGAGACAACTATTCATTTTGTTTTCTGCATTCCTGCAGAAATTCTGAGAAGCTCCTTGCCAGTCCTTACTTACAACCAGAACCTTACTTCTCTGTGCTGACGAAAAAAAACCCAAAGAAAAACAACCTTCAGTCTGAAAAGTCTAGGTTGCAAGACCAAATACATTTTTTCTTTTTCAAGTGACCAGCTTCTCTGTTGCATTTGTGCATACCTCCAGTAATCCTCACAGATTTCTTTTCTGTGCCCTTCATATTTCCAGGATGGGTTTCTTGTATAAAATCCCACTTTCATGTCATTGTTCTGACTGGCAAAAATTATTGCAGTAGAGGAATTAATTCTACAACCTTGGCCTGAGAGGCAAGGGAAACTTGATTAGTAAAACAGTGTACCAGCCATGGTCCCACAAACAGCATAACAGTCTGTCAAATGAAGGGTTCCTCGGTATGGTTCTCAATTAAGAATATGAAACAGTAGACACCTACGTTATCACAAATCTGGCGAAAATACAAAAAAGATTCAGTTCAAAGTTTAAAAATTTCTACACGTTAATGGGGGTGTTATGATGTAACACCTCCACTGATGCACAACAGTATTTCTGAATAGCTGGGAAGCTGGCTGAGTGATTTCCTTAGCCTATGAATTGGGACACATGCTGAAGTCCCTGTTCTCCACCAAATTTTTTAAGTCCTCAGCCACTTTATCTAGTCTCTTCATGTCTTCACCCCACAGCTATAGACCAAGAGTAATGGCATTTTCTGTTGCATGGGGATCTTATCAAGATAAATATATTCATGATTTTAAGTGTTTTGGTATTACACAAATGGCAAAGGATGCAGGACAGTGTAGGGAATCATACAGTAAGAGACACTAAAAACATACTACTAAAGATTGTTAGACTAGTTATAGAAGGCAGTTAAACATAAGACGGAAGTGTAAAAGGGAAGCAATAAAGAACTCCAGGCACTATAGTGGAATGAAAAGGCGTAGTCTTAATAATGATACCAGGAAAGTAAAACTAGATGATAAAGCCACTGCCCACTTATGTGGAACTTAACTTAGTGTGCCCACTAAGTTATGGAAGAGTAAACAGAGGAGGAATACATAAGGATTGCACAATATGACCATCTAACAACAATTTTTAAAAAAAAAAAAATCACACAATGAGATTGACAGGAGAGTATGATTCTCACAACTAAAAGTCTGTGATGAAAACAAAGTCATTACAAACTTTCATGCATTCAAATGGACAAACAGGGTGTTTTTAAAAAGCTTGTAATTCTTGGTTCAAGCTAGCGATGGTTTATGGCAATGTTCCATAAGCTTTGACTATAATTTCAGAAGTTTGTGTGAATATTTTCATTCATATTTATTCGTAAAAATAAAACCTGAAGTTTTCCTTTTTTACTTCTGATTGTATAACAGAGCACGCTTGTAGAAATAAATAACTAGTGAACTTGTCATAAAGCTGCATAACAAGTTAAATTACTACCTGCAATACACAAATAAATAAATAAAAGCAGCAAAGTCAGTGATGTACAGGTTAGGAGTATTCACTAAAAATATTTCACAAATTTTCAAACTAACATCTAACACATATCCATGAATTTATTTTCCTTTTCTATAGCTAACAGAGTATTTCTTATTCATTTCCTTTATGAAGATCAAATTATTGTTGCATTAAAATATTTCCTAAACCCCCTCTTCAATTATAAAGTAGCGTACAAAAGGCAAAACAAGCACTTCACTTTGTTGGTGGGGACATTAAGTTTAAAACAAAGGAGACAGATCATTATTCTTTGGTCCCTACATACTGTAGAAATAGGTACCTTAGGCAGATTAGACAATTACTATGCAAGACAGAATATTAGTCTTTAACTGTCTGTTCTGTGTTCATAACATCAAGCACTATTCTGACTATACTGAGACCATTCTTTCAAAATGTATTTTAAAAAGAACTTTAGAGTAGCCACACCAGATCACTAACCTTAAATATGATGGAAACTAAACTTGTAAAAATATATGAAGCAGTATCAAAACCACAGAAAGGGAGGAGATCCTTAATGGAAAAGCATAGAGAAGGGTAGAAAGGTACATGCATTTTTCTACCATTTTGTTTCCTCCCACCTAATAGCAGGCAAACCAAAGAAGGTATCCAACTGAAAAGAAAATTGGTACAGATATTACCATGAAATGAACACTGTCAAATTACCTATAATTGACTGATTGATCCAGGAGAAATTTCTTTGCCATAGATAAAACATTTTAAATATCAACAACTTAAAAAACCACCTTACTATAAGCAATGAAAACCACATTTCACTTACTGTCTTCAGACTTTACTCATGTTTGTGACACTATATGATTCATTGCAATCCAAAAGTCTCAAAGTACTTCATGAATGTGAGAAAAGGGTTTTAAAAATGAGAAAAAAAAGTAATAAACAGTGGGGAAATTACCTAACTTGTTTATCTTGATTACAGGAAGTACTTTAGCTGATTGCTTATAATTTTGTTGTTGTTGTTAACATTAAGCAATAACCAACTCCAAGTTCTTCAATCACCATTTCTTGGCACTTTTTTTACTACTGTGAAAGGATGAAAAATACATTGAAAAATAACACATTTGATTTTGCCCTCCTTTAAGACAAGAATTACTAGTAAATCTTTTATTATTTATATGATCTAAATTATGAGAGTATCTTTTACAAAATAATGTGGTAAAAGCTGAAATAAGAAAATTGCTGAAAAAACTATTCTCTGCCAGGAAAATTCAATATTAAGGTAGGTCATTAAAAGGTTCCAATAGTAGAAGGTTTATTTCACTAAAAGATATACAACTACTTGCTTCCTTGAACAACAGAACTCCCTAGAAAATTGGTGATAGGAATTTTAGGTCTTCATTTGATTCAAATCAAACAGTTTCACATGGAAGAAATGGATCTGTGGTTTCTATTTTACGTGAAATAGCAAATTATTTGTATTGTCTGGGATTACAGCAACCTTCCTCAATGCTGAGCCTGTCAAACAGAATTTATTTATGTTTACATTTTTACAAAGAGATTGATGATTTTTCAAAGGGTTTTAGAGGTAACAGGATGAAAGTTGAATGAGGGAGGCAGTAGGACAAAAATAACTGACTCACAAATATAAATACTTGGTAATATCACAAAACACATGGATCAATGATGATTTGAAGAATGCCAGAGAACCATTCTATTATCTGCCAAACTGGACAAACCAGTCATCTCCAAGTCCTTTTTTTGATTCAGGGGTAGTATATAATATTTATGCTTATTGGATTAAAATTGTAAAGGAAAGCCCAATGAATTAAAGGCAGCTTTCTGTAGGATATAAAGCCATATTAAAGCCTTTTCTGACATAGGAAATTAAGTTCCAGTGGGCAGCACAAATATTGGAAGAGCAGAAGGTCAGCCAATAAGTAAATAAAAATATTTAATGGCCCACAACACTTCTCATCTCAGAGACTACAGGGTGTAATGCAGCTTTCAGACTGGAAGAACGTTATAGGAGTGAGAGAGCACACAAAAGTGCAGGAATCTGAAGGAAAGATACACAGCTAGAATCTTCAAAAATATTGAAAATGCAGATTTAGTTCTAAAGTGACAATTTTAATGATTACTTTGAAATAATTCTATTAAACTAAACGTTTTCCCCAAAGGACCAGTTATTTCACATCGCAAGGAATGTACAAGTGCTATTATTTAATCAAGTAGTTGTGACCTGATACATTACCCACTGCTATGGAAACAATTTCTTTTAATCTGAATCTCATGACTGCCTCGCATAAATGATTAAGTTGACAAAAGCTTTTAAACCTAAAAGAACAAAAAATCTTTATAGATAAATTTATTTTAGGTAACATACATTACTTTCATTAACTTCCCAGACACGAAATATCATCATCCAAATTATCCAAAGTCAGTACTTGTAGACTACAAATACAGCAGCTGGTACATTTATGATGCAAAGAAACATACACGGTTCCTGCAAATTCATAGATACTGTCTGAAATTTAAGGCAGAGAAGGGAGGAAAGCTAAATTTTTGTTTGACTTGCATACCATTAATTTTTATTTATGCCATGTAGAATGAGAACAAGCCCAGGGAATTTTATTTGACTTTCTTAACCTCATCACTTTAAACAATGAATAATGTTAACTGGCATGGAGATCATCTTCTCCTTTGTGAGTGTACCGGTGCTGCACTGCTAGGAATTGATGCATGACCATGACATTGAACAGAGCCTTTGTAAGCAGTCAGAAGTTGGACTACTGGAAAATAAAGATATATGGTGTCCATTCTTGGCTCTCATAACATAAAGAATTACAGCTAAGTCTTCTTGCTCATGGCAGGACTGAATCTGTCTGTACCAAAACTTGTAGATGAAGCTCCTACTCTGACAGGTCATTTTCTAAATGAGAACAACTCTTTGAAGTTGCTCAGAGGCCTGAATTATTAGAAGTAGCCCTGGCAGAGCTGCATTAGTAGCAGAGGGCAGGTGAGGTGCTTAAAGGCAGACATTGTTCTGTCTCATGAGTCTGCAGTTTTTGTCTTCAAGATTTATCAAACCAGCAAACACTGCATACGTCACAAAAACATGTTACCTCTGAACACTCACTCTGTCTATAAATTATGCATGAAACTGCAAGCAGTTATTGTCCACTGATCAGGAAAGATAATGAACAGAGGTGAGAGGACAGGTCAATTTACACTTTTAGCTCTTTTTCCAAAATTAAATAATAGTAAGAAAGAAACTAAAGGACACCAATTTTAAAAGCATCAGAGTATTGAGTTTTAATTTGCTTAACCTTCAAGGGAGCAGAAGTTGACAATGATGAGTAATAAAGTTAATGCTACTACAGAAAATTTCAGTCTTGAAAAGAGGTGGAAATCAATCCTGCCCTTTGTTTACATCTTGCAATTTTGTGATACTCTGATAACTTTATTACAGAGCCTAGGAGTCCAGTTTTTTCTGTTAAATTGTATATAAATTATTCTGGTAAAAGAGTTTGCAGCAGCATAAAGATAAAACAGCTCATCAAAGCAGGCTGTCACTATCCTATTCACAAGCTGTGTTTTACAGAACCTACTCATCAGCTTGAAGCTTTAGTCTTTCTCCATTTACAGTGCTGCATGATTAACTCACACAGCTGCCCAAGATGCAGGTGCCCCCTGTAATTTATCTGTGAATGAGATTCATTGACAATCCCATCCAAATATCACATGAAGTTAAAAAAAATGTACCTTTACAACTTCTTAAAAGAAAAAGTGCTTAATTAAGCCCTGGTAAAGAAAAAAAAAAAAAACAAACAAGTAACGATTCATACATCAGTTATTCACATGTTCCAAATATCCAACTCTAGTTTATTCGGTAACAAGACACTGAAGTGATACATATAACTAAATGACGCATTTAAGAAATAAATATATGTTTGTGTTTCAGATTCTGCTCATGGAAATCAGAAAAAAAAAGAGGCATGAACTCTAAGACCAGCTTCATTTTTTAGCTTAAAAGCATGACTTTTATCCTCACAAACTAGTTTAGCACGGGAAATGGGATCTACAGTTTACAAAGGCAGAAGTCATATGTAACATGATTCCATTTTGTCTGCAGATTCACAGCTCTAAGAGTAGTATTCAAAGATATTTATTTTTCTGGTCACTCTCTAAATCCTCACTGTCACTGTCAGTAATTCAAGTGCTTGATTTTACTAATGCTTGTAAAGTGCTCAATATATTAAAAGTGATATATATAATACTTAAGTAGTTTTACTTTCAATTACTGATGATGCCCCTACTGACAACCATTACTGCCTTATTTTACTAAAGAGATCTAGTGGTCCTGACCGTAGGTTGCAAAAGATTTCTACTGAATAAAATTAACTTCCTGTGAAGATGGAAGCTTCTTCCTTAAGACTAAGTCATATATCAGATTTTTGTACTGTGTTGTTTTAGTAAAACTTGACTTCAAATCTATTTTAAAGGGCACTCTATGGAAATAAAGTCTCCTTGTTATTGACTGGATCAACAGAAAGAGCTGTAAAAATTCAAATGAAAATATATGTTACCTTAATTCAGTTTTCTTTTTTTTCCCCACGATTAAAAAAATATAAACCAATTTTATTTCCTCTAAAAACCAACCATTATTGCCACATGAATTTAAGTTGGAATCACTCAGTTCCACAGAAATCTTTTCCTGTACTGATTTCTGCTCATGCAGATAACCACACAAGTAATAGAAAGCTATAAAACTAAACTTTCCAAACTCTACTTCCATTTTTATAAAGCAAAGAGTGTTTTGCGCAAAGTTCCAAGCAATTCTCCAAAACAGAGGCTAGTGAGAAAAAAAAAAAACAAATCCCAAAACCCCAAAAAAACGACCCAGCAAATCAGTAATTGAACTATTTTCCTTTCTATCAACTTTTTTCTAAAGCAATTAGCTTTGTCCATCACATACACCAACAAACCTACAAATCTTTAATGCTTCTCCAGGTCAGAAAGTCATCTTTGTGAGCTGCTATTTAAGTACACACTACTTCATTAATTCTCCTGCTCTATGATCTCCAGCAACATCTTTGCAGGTATGGTGCTAAATGCAGTTTCCCTCTTGTCTCTCAACACATTTATGAAAACAGATACAATTCAAATAGAAAGGGGGAAAGAACCACTGGGACCTCACTCTCCCGCTGCTCAGAACTCTACTCTCACTAGAAAGGTCCTGAGCACATCTCCCATTATCACCTATAGCAGCTGTTAGCATATGAAAGCAAAACCTGTGAAAGTCTGTACTTTCTTTTTTTAAACATAATACCAGTCAGAAAAGAAAAAAAAAAAAAAAAAAGGAGCCTGAATTTTGCTAATAGCCATGTCTCTGGATACTACCATCTCTGTAGGGATCATAACCTAGAAAAAGAGATTGTCAAAGTTGTGAAGCAGCATGTGAAACTAAGTTCACAATGATACCATTTTGTCCAGAACTACAGAAATAAAGCTAGTAATTCCTCTGACTGGGTTTGGGTTGATGGCAACTTGAACATGAGTCAACAGCGTGCCCTGACAGCCAAAAGGGCCAACTATGTCCCAGGGTGCATCAAGCGCAGCATAGCCAGCCGGTTGAGGGAGGTGATTGTCCCACTCTACACTGCACTGGTGCAGCCCCGCCTCAAGTACTGTGTGCAGTTTTGAGCACCTCAATACAAGACGGGCAACAAACTAGTAGAGTGTGTTCAGAAAAGGGCAACCAAGATGGTAAAAAGTCTTGTGTGTTACACTTTACGAGGAGCAGTTGAGGTGACTTGGTTTGTTCAGCTTGGAGAAGAGAAGTCTGAGGGGTGACCTCATGACAGTCTACAACTTCTTCAAGGGAGGCAGCGGAAAGGAAGGTGCTGATCTCCTCTCTCTGGTGACCAGCAACAGGACACGAGGAAATGGAATGAAGCTGCATCAGGGGAAGTTCAGACTGCACACTAGGAAAAGTTTCTTCACCGAGAGGTTGGTCAGTCACTGGAACAGGGTCCCCGGGGAAGTGGTCATGGCACCAAGCCTGTCAGAGCTCAAGGAGCTTCTGGGTGATGCTCTTAGTCACATCATTTAGTTTTTGGTAGTCCTGTGAGAAGCAGGGACTTGGACTCAATGATCCTTATGGGTCCCTTCCAACTTGAGATATTCTACGATTCTATGACTAATCTAACCTTCAGTCTAAACCTGCCTTTTTCTAAACCTAACCTTTCTTAAACCTTTCTAATCCTGCTCTCCTTATACACCCATGACCCATGCTAAGAGACAAGATTTATCATCTAAGCCATTTATTCAGGAGATAGGGAGGTATCATCCTTCTTAATTTTGTACTATTTGCTTGATTTGGGGGTAGGATTTTTTTGAGGTTCTCTCCCTCCCGCCCCCCTCCCCCTGCACTTCAATACATAACAGTTTGTCATTTGGCGTCTGCAAGTTTGTTTCAGAGCCTCCACTCTCTTTCTGAGCATTTTCTGCTGTTACCACTGACTGTTGTGGCACTGAGTACTGAAAAGATGACCAACAGCAGCACACATCCTTCTGGATGAAACTTGGCCAGTCTCCTGGGGTGACAGCAGATGTTTTAGTTACTCTTCATGTCTTGTAGGAGCCAGTACTAACACAAGGAAGGAGCCAAAAACTGAAAGCAAGACTGACAGCAGGAATAATAATATGGTCCAACGAGCACTGAGGTCACCATTTAACTAAATAAGGCATTCATGGGAGGATACATGCCAAATTACCAAAATGGTTATACAGCCTTCACCTTGCTGGAAAGATTATTTTTTTTTTTTTTTGCTAGAACAGAATAAAAATATAAGTGTAATAAAAAAATACCATTAGACAGGGTCTAAACCCAGTAGTGTGTTTGGCAAGGCTACTGCAACTGGGACACTGGAATAATAAAAGCTACCAGATACAGTAATAAGACTCTGGAGCAGGATGAAAACTGCACTGTTTTGACTGTTTAATTGTAAAAGCAAGCATATGGGAATTGCTGAAATGAATATGCAGGTACAGTTTACTGATGTACAGTTTATAAGAATTAGGGAGAAAACTGAATTTCTGAAAATGATATAAATTAAAATTTAGATTTTTATCAGTATGGAATTTGCTTGGAGTCTGCTTCATTATTACTTCTGAAAAAAATTATTTTGCTTACTAAATTTAGACATAAAATTTAAGAATTTCATAGTAAACTTGGACCTCATATTAACAGGCAAGATATCCCCTTGGTTAGTGAGGACAGAATTCAAATTCTGTCACACAAAAGGAAACTTGAACAGTAACAGGGATTCTCACAGGTTAATAGTCACATCTTTTTAGTTTATGTGGTGAAGTGATCTTTTTCTGAAGATATACTTACTATCATCACTGAACTTTTTTTTTTTAATATTTTTTGAAATAATGACAGTTTCAGGAAGAAATAAAGCTTAAAATTAAAATCTTTTATGTACACTTAATATAGTGACTATTTCCAGTTATACAGGAAATAAATTATACATCATTTTCTTAGTGGTTCTAAGGGATAAGTTGCAGAAAGTCTCACTCACTGTGACATTTTTTTAAAGCCACAAAAACTTCTGTGCAACAAGTTTCTAACAGGTAATCAAGCAATTTTATTCTTAAAGCAAACTGAAGCACGTCTACTGTTTGCATGGTTAGTGGTTTGTTGTTTGGTTTTTTTTAAAAAAAAAGGCCACGTACAGCTTTCATTTTCATACAGTGCTTTCCAAATATTCTATTCAGTTCAGCTCAACCTTCATTTTCAAAGGTACTTAAAAAAAAAAAAAAAAAAATCTTTGAGAGGCTCAAACACGTCTAGAAAAATGGAGGGAAATAGAATTAATCAATCCCCACAAATTTACGTTAGGAGTCGGAAAGCTTCCCATCACAAGGGAGATTCCTAACTACATTACGTGACTCACTTCACCTTACAGGAAGAGTATCAGAGGTGTGAATGAAAATCTTGTTCCTGGCTACCGAATTAGCACAAAGGCCACATTAACAAGTAACTCATGTGAAGAAAAGGACCGATTTCTTGCAAAGAGTTTACAGACCTTTTAACAATTAATTCTAGGCTATTTGAATACAGCTTTGAGTCTGCTTCCTGACATCTTAGACACCCAGCATCCCAGTGATGGCGGCATCACTGGCTTGCTGTGCTCCAGACCCTGGAGCTCAGACGAAAGCTTTCATTACTCAGAGACCTAGCAACAGTGATATTTAGTAAAATGATCATCAGTCAGAAAAAAAAAATACATTTTTAAAAATGTATGATTTTCTGCTGTGCTCTTCACTCCCTGTAACCAGCAAGTTCTGCTGGAATCCAAGTGGGGGAAATTTTTCATCAACATAGGCATATCAATTATGAGAATGTCAGCCCTGCTGGAAGCCAGACTCAAACTGTTGTTAGGTAGGCTGTTTATGAAACGGCTAGAGCAAAACAGTAGAAAAGTATAAAAATAAATGGAATACTTAACAGAACAAGTAAGGTTAGAACTACATCCAACTTGCACGCAAGTCCCAGGTCACTGTAACAAAATTGTTCCCTCCCTCATTCCTTCAGTGAAGAGTTTGGGGTTGTGTCTCTGTTTTTACAATTAACTCACTCACTCTCATACACACACTCTCTCCAGGTACTTTTTAAAATCCTGGTACATGTACAATGTTTGATAACCCTCTCAGCCACTGAAATGCAATCACCTTTGCTGCTAACCACAGATATAGCGCACAAAACTGACAAAAGAGAATCTAGTTGATGCTGTTACCAGTTGTATGGATCATGACAGACAATTACATCAACAGAAGTAAAACACTTGTACGAAAATCGCTTTGTGACTTATATTGAGTTTGAATTTAGTAAAACACCAGTTCTGCATTTGGTAACTGATGACTAAACAAATGTGAAGTGACTGATTTTGAGAAGGTATTCCTACTGAATCAACAAGTGCTTATACTAAAGTACTGGCTCCTCAAAATACCATGATACTCTCTCTGGGATGAAGAGAGGTTCTAGCATAGCCTTACTTAGACACTAGATACTAGAACCGAGTTCCTTGAGAGACCACATAAAGCTGTTTGAGGGTCTCTCCAATTACTGGCATACATTAATATCCATGTTGTGACAAAACTATCTCAGAAAACAGATTTGTTCATGTTATCAGTATTTTTGTCCAAATATATTCAGACATACAATGTTACCTCTGATAATTCTGAATCTTTCACAAACTCCTCTGAATCTATAAAATCTGCAGAGATCCCTGAAGAACTGAATACAGCTTTCATAAAAATGCTTAGCTTCTGTGCAAGCATGTGTACGTATCAATAGAGCATAGTGTCAATACTTCCTCCTCCTCCTAAGTCAAACGTAGCTTGTTAAAATACTGGCTTTCTTTACAATCTGATGATATAAGCATTGCCATCAGATGAGTTCCAGGTGGTCTAATCAAAGCTAAAACCCAGATTATTAGACTATACAGAGTAGCAACCTAGCTATTAGCACATGAAAAACAGGAGGCGTTTGGTTGGTTGGCTTGATTTTGCTTTGTTTTTCTTTTTTTTTAAACTAAAGATATTCCAAGTCAGTGACTTAGACAATAAAGGTACACCAATTCATAAGAACTGAGGATCTGGGTCAGCAAGTACAAAGACACATTCCCTGCAGTACAGGACAAAGCATATGGCTCTATAAATGACTCCATATGACTTCCAAACAGCTTTATAAATTATCTTTCCCTTACCTATGTTGTATTTTGAGCCAACATCTGCTACCTTTCTTTTTACTATCCATATTTTATTATAGTCCAAAACCACTCATGACTAATATTTAATGGTACTATATGAGCATAACCTGAAGAGGATTTTCCTATGGGCTGTGTATAAAATTAGTAAAATTGTAGTCAGTCTTCAATAGCAGAAAGATATATGGGTACAGTCTTACATGACTCATCCCAAGAGGTTCACTAGATTTAGAGATATACTAAGGGGAAAATATACACCTGAGCTCTACCACAGGAAAACCGGTAGGGCTCTGATTTACTTTGCACAGAAACCATTATACACATACGGTTGAATTTTGACTTCTTCCCCTGTGCTGTGAAGAGCAACCCAGAACTATTTACTCTGCTGACTGCTTGGCCCTTTTCACTGAATGCAAGGAACTGTCATCAAACCATATACGGTTTGCAATGCAAAGCTGCATTTAGTTTGTTCAGCTTTAATATTTCACAAAGGAACTGGCATATTCTTTCTCTAATGTTTTCAGAACAGAATTATTCAAATTAGTAGTAAGTACCAACTGGTTTATGGCCGCAGATCAGTCATTAAGCTCACTTAGTTCTACAGATTCAGTCTGGGAACACAAATGTATCTACTAATTATAAAAGTAATCCCTGTAGTTCTGGCAATTAGTGCTACGCAATGACCACTAGCCTATGTTACTTCTGTAGGATGAATGCAAATGAAGTGTCTTTGGTTTCGTATACATGTATTTAAGATTTCTGTGACTCAATCCAGATCCAGAGAGAATTATTTTCCAAAGGATGGAAAAGAAAAAGATCACTGAAGACAGAGTTGTTGTTGTTCCACCTACCACCTATTTAAAATATTTAAATAACAATTTTATTACAAACTAGGTAAGACTTTCACAGAATGACAGGGATTGGAAGGGACCTCTGGAGATCATCTAGTCCAACCCCCCTGCCAGAGCAGGGTCACCTACAGCAGGTTACACAGGAACACGTCCAGGCGGGTTTTGAATGTCTTCAGAGACGGAGACTCCACCACCTCTCTGGGCAGCCTGTTCCAGTGCTCTGCCATCCTCAAAGTAAAGAAGTTCCTCCTCATGTTTAGGTGGAACTTCCTATGCTCAAGTTTGTGCCCATTACCTCTTGTCCTGTCACTGGGCACCACTGAAAAGGGCCTGGCCCCATCCTCCTGACACCCACCCTTTAAGTATAAGAATTTATAAGATCCCCCCTCAGCTGTCTTTTTTACAGACTGAAAAGGCCCAAGTCCCTCAGCCTTTCTTCATGAGAGAGATGCTCCAGTCCCCTACTCATCTTGGTAGCTCTCTGCTGCACCCTCTCCAGCAGTGCCCTGTCCTTCTTGAACCAGGGAGCTTAACCCAGAGACTTTCACAAGTCTCACAACCAATTTTCATTAAACATAATTTGGCAGCTTTGTCGTTTCTCAATTCACGGGCTGACAGATTGCTATTACTGCAAATAAGAAAAAATAACTTGAGTTAACTCTTAGAGGGAAGACGTGCTGGGCTTTCCTAGGGCATTGGGGATTTTACTTTAAATAAAAGCCTTTACATACGTCACAAATGAAGCTGTAACAGTTCAACATTAATTACCACCTGTAACTAATAAAACAAAACTTAAATAAAGTTTAAAATATTTGAATTTATGTATCGTAGCAAGATACTCCCACTTTGATAAAATGCAAACAACTTGGAGAATGTAGCCTCTATAACACACTACTATGTATAAATATCCTTATTGCCTAATATGAACATTCTAAAATTTACAAACAGGATAAGCTGTTGACTACAGTATTTGCTTGGTCTTTCAAAACAAAGAAACTTTGAAAATTCAAATTCATAATTTAAGCCTGACTTTCAAATTGATTCTGCTGCTAATAGTCAAAACAGTCTTAGCAACCAACTGAAAACTTTATGGAAGGGTAAGGGCTAAAAATTGTTGCACTCAATTTCTCAGTGGAAGTACCAGTTTAGTTGCATGACTTCATTTTTGCCTGTGTATTCACCTTTACTCTCCCTTTACCCATCATGCACCAAGTTAGCCTCAGGAGAGAAACAATGGAATAAATGGAAAGAAAATTATCCATTTTTCTGCCCTTGAATTTTGCTGCCTACATCAGAGTCTTCAACATGTTAACAGGGAAGACCAAGAAAGATAACTTATTCAGTGTGGTAGTGCTTGTTCTGGGAATAAACCAAGAACTTTATTCCACAAGGATGTTAATTCAACATTTGTTATAAGTACTAAAAGGCAAGTAATAGGAAATCTTTATAAACAATAACTTACTTGGTGCTCTCAGAATTCCTTGAGACATGGATTAATAGTGAAAATTACTTTTGTATGCTATGTTCAAGTATACCAAGAAATAATTTTGAAAAGTCAGTATCATTCTTCTACACAGCAACCTTAGATTGCAAGGAAACTATTAAACAGCTTCAGCAAATACCAAGATCTCTCCTGCAGCAAGGGAGGTTTTGGGTTTGGATCAGTTTAAATACAGGTTAATGCATGTGGAAGCCACCATTCATTTAAGGAGGGAGCGCTACCCTTTTAAAGTGCTATTGAAGTTTGAAACATTTATCTCAGTGTCTTCTAACAGAACTCTAAGATGGCATATAGCAAGACACCTGAGGAACCTGAATATACACAAGTCTATGGGACCTGATGAGATGCACCCTGGAGTCCTGAGGGAATTGTCTGATGTAGTTGCCAAGCCACTTCACTCCCTTCACTTCAGGGAGATGATTCGAGACAGCCAGCATGGCTTCACCAGGGGCAAGTCCTGCCCAACCAACCTAGTGGCTTTCTATAATGGAGTGACTGCATCAGTGGACAAGGGGAGAGCTACGGATATCATCTATCTGGATTTCTGTAAGGCCTTTGACACAGTCCCCCACAACATCCTTCTCTCTAAGTTGGAGAGATATGGATTTGATGGGTGGACTGTTCGGTGGATAAGGAACTGGCATCCAGAGGGTGATGGTCAATGGCTCGATGTCCAGATGGAGAGGGGTCACAAGTGGTGTCCCTCAGGGATCCATACTGGGACCAGTGTTGTTCAACATCTTCATCAATGACATAGACAGTGGGATCGAGTGCACCCTCAGCAAGTTTGCCAACGACACTAAGCTGAGTGGTGTGGTCGATGTGCCAGAGGGACGGGATGTCATCCAGAGGGACCTGGACGAGCTAGAGAGGTGGGCCCAAGAAGTTCAACAAGGCCAAGTGCAAGGTCCTACACTTGGGTCAAAACAACCCTCGTTATCAATACAGGCTGGGGGATGATGCGATAGAGAGCAGCCTTGCGGAAAAGGTACTCGTGGATGAAAAGCTGGATATAAGCCAACAATGTGTGCTTGCAGCCCAGAAGGCCAATTGCATCCCGGGCTGCATCAAAAGAACCGTGGCCGGCAGATCCAGACAGGTGATTCTCCCCCTCTACTCTGCTCTCATGAGACCCCACCTGGAGTACTGTGTCCAGCTCTGGAGTCCCCAGCACAAGAAGGACATGGACCTGTTGGAGCGGGTCCAGAGGAGGGCCACGAAGATGATCAGAGGGCTGGAGCACCTCTCCTATGAAGACAGGCTGAGAGAGTTGGGGTTGTTCAGCCTGGAGAAGAGAAGGCTCTGGGAGACCTTACAGCAGCCTTCCAGTACTCAAAGGGGGCCTATAAAAAAGCTGGGGAGAGGCTGTTTGCAAGGGCATGTAGCGATAGGACGAGGGGCAATGGTTTTAAACTAGAGCAGGGTAGGTTTGGATTAGACATTAGGAAGAATGTCTACCTTCCTAAGGTAGGTCTACCTTCTTCCTAAACGGAAGAACCCTTTACAATGAGGGTGGTGAAACACTGGCACAGGTTGCCCAGAGAGGTGGTGGAGGCCCCATTCCTGGAGACATTCAAGGCCAGGCTTGATGATGCTCCGAGCAACCTGATCTAGTTGAAGATGTCCCTGCTTACTGCAGGGGGGTTGGACTAGGTGACCTTTAAAAGTCCCTTCCAACCTAACAGATTCTATGATTCTAAAATTCAGCTACTTATAATTATTGAAAAAAACCCTATGGTTTTGCAATTGCAAGGAGTTAAGCATGCCACCGTTGTCAAATTCAAATGCAGAAATTTTTATTTTGCCTATTAAAATCCACTCAGCAATAAAGTGAACTGTTTATTCCCCAGAGCTATTTTGTCTTAAAAGTATAAATGCAGTGGTGCCTTCTGTAGGCTTCAAGTCACTGTGATTATTCTTAAGTAAAGCATTGTCTTCCTCTAGTAGAATTTACAGATTATTGCAAGTCCAAATATACTTAACAGAGAAACATCTACTGCTCTGGGGAGAGCAGAAGTCAGTGCACTGCAACAATACAATAAATTAGAGGTTAATTTCTGATTCAAAATACTACAAGTGTTTTCACACATTTTAACCAGAACCATTCACCTTATGTTATCTCTGACACACTCATTTTGAATGCGAGTTCTAGGGATGACATCAATAATTTTCACTTTTATCAGTATGCTGCATTTGCTGCTGCGTAAAAGTTAAAAACATTACAGTACATATGCAAATAATGGTTGATTACTATCTGGATTTCCCAGTGTGACTTTGGTTTTTGGATTTTGGTGTGGGTTTTTTTGTCGGGTTTTTTTTATTTGTTTGGTTGGGGGGTTGTTTGTGTTTTGTTTTGTTGGTTTGTTGTTTTTTTAAGTCGGCAAAGTACAGTGAAAGGATAAGATCTATTTTATAGCATGCTTTCTGGGTACAAATGAACTTACAAAAGAATATCAGCATCATTAGGGGTTAAAGGAAAGATGAGTTAAGGATGGATACCTCTTCCTCTTTCTCTAGCAGAAGTAAAAGGAAACTTCTTTTTCATGGCTTAGGTTAATCGGTTCACCTCTCAACTCCAGTGCTCATGACTCCCCTTATATCTTGACTATTATGCTGTGACTTCTCCTTCCATTTTCCAGTAATCTAAAAATACAAGCTATGGTTCATTTATTGTATCAACTGAATTGCTAATTCACGCTTCAGAACCTTATAGACATTTTTTAACATGTAATATTAATGTCAAGTGATCAATTATGTAAGCATAATTTTTACACATCAGACCCTTTATGATTATTTCAGACAAAGATTTAAATGTTTTTACCATAAATATATATATTAAATTTAAAATTAAAAAAGAATTAAAAAACATATTCCCAAACCTCCCATCAGCTTCTAATTAGTAATGATCTATTATTAACAAGATTTACTTGTTTCACCGAAAAGTTCCTATTCGGTATAGCAGGACTGCAAATAGTGTAACTAGTTTTACCACTACAGGTTTTTTTGACAACACTGAGAAAATTACAATAGGTTTGCCTACTTATATTTGTTTCTAGCATGAAAATACAGCTGGTTTGTGTTTAAAGAAGTGATGAACAAAATATTTCAGAAGAGAAATGATGGTGCAGTCAAAACATGTAACAATTTAATACTTAAGTTTCATTCAACAAGTCAGGAGCAGAGCAAACAAATCAGCCGGCACTAGCCAAAAAAATTAAATCCAAAGAAAAAGTTACTTGGAGCCAGTAGCAAAATTTACTTACAATAATGAATTAAAAATATCAAATCAAGTCTCTCTGGGCTTGGACAACTGTAAAACTTCTGATATTGATATGCGGATATTTAAAAAATGAATTATCACATTCTCAGACACTTTCAGGTCTGAGTTAACAGGAGTGAATAAAGTTAACCAGCTAGTAGAAGTTCATCATATTGTAAGCAGAAGCCTTATTCATTATCTAGTTGCTGAGTATTCTCTTAAGATTGATAACATACACCATACCAGTAGACACATACCAATTCATAAGCACAAAAAACACCAAAAAAATACGTAGCCAATTAGCGTGCAAAAATACTCAAATATAGATCAGGAGCATTTTTTTTTCAAATCGGTCATGCTTTAGTTCTTTTTTAATTGAAGGAAAAAATTTTTTAAAAAATGACAGTGATAGCTAATTGTGACCTAAAACATGCACGGAATCTGTTATGTGACTTTGGTTTGGTTGGTTGAGTGGGGTTTAGGTTGTTCAAAGTGAAGAGGAAGAGGCTTAAAAAAATTGTATCAAAACAAAGAAGTCTTTAGCACAACAGATGCAACAAGTAAAAATTTTCTTTCATAACAGATAACAATTTTACTACCTACTATCATCTAATTCTGTTTTTAAAGAAAGGTCAGATGCTAAAGCCTATTTAAGAATAAGGGACAACTTTTTACAGTTTTCAACAGTCTTCCAATTAGCCCTCTACTATGTATAAATCCCTTCCCTAGCCAGGAACAGGTAACCAGAAAAACTGAGCACTTTGCAGTGATAGATCTGACCTTTTGTTTGATTTTGGAATACTGGAAAGGAAAGCACTCATTCTTTCAGAACACAATTCTACGCCTACAGAAGAGTGCGTTCTCCTGGTAACATCAATGGACACTCGAAAGTGCTAACTAAATATCAGTGCCATACATTGTTACAGTACCACTCACCTCACCACTATTGCTTGCCATCAGCTAATGTATGATCAATTTTGGAAGAAGGATTTTATGTCCAGGGTAAGCAGCTGCCAAGAAGCTGACACTTTTGAAGCAGTTAGAACAAGCTAAAATCTGCCTAAGCAAGTAATGTGATCTTTTCTGCAAGATGGATGACAAAAAACAGGATTCTGAGGATTCTGTGATTTTATTAACAGAAATGGGAACAGTAGCCTTGGGATCCAGAAAACATACGCATTAACCAGTGTGCAGACTACTTTCTCCGACCTGTTAGGACAGTTCATTCTGTTCTGAGCTGCCTAATTTTGTACGTGCTCAATTCGTTTAACTTTTCTAAAAATAGATGACAGTACATCTGGACACAAAACAAGCTTAAAGACATACCATTGTGTTTCAACTAAACATTAGTTTTGGGTATGTGGGAAGATGTATTCGGTCTCTGTCAAGAGACCAAATAAAAGTCGTGAAGTTTGATAATTCACCGTAGGTCACATACCCCTACAATAGAAATAACATTACAATTTAATTTTTTCTTTCCTATAAAGGAAAAACAAAAAAAGTTAACATAAGAAATACTTCTGAGCCTGACTTTATTTCCTAGGTAAATAAGTATGTACATATAACAAGCTTACCCTTACCTAGGAATAAAAACGTATTACAAATATTTTCTTGACACACACAAAAATCCAAATCATAATATCATATTATAAAACAGAAGAAAACACTACTGAAAATACCACAGAAACAGAAATAAAACTGACAACTTCCTTGTACATGCTGAACAAAGGCAATGCAAAGATATAGTACTATATAAGAAAAAACCAGATTTTTAAAAATAGTGTTTTACTTTTGCTACTATGTATTTGTCAAACTATTTTAAGTAGAGACGTTCTTTAATACCTAACTACCACACTCGAAACTAATGAGAGTTCACTTACAGAATCAGCTTTGGATGCTGTCAGACAAGTAATAAATATAAAAGCAGCAACACGTTATAGTATTCCCCCTCCAAAAGAAATCACTACACTAATCCTGTGAGTAAAGACGAACTACAATAACATCATTGATATCAACCAAATACCCCAAATCATTCCTTTTCACACAGTTGCTTCTCACAAAGCACTGGCTCTGTAAAATTGGAAATGCTTTTTGCACACAGCAATTTACTAGCACAATCTGGCAGTTTCACTCTAACCTACCACCAAGAGGCACTTGGAGAACAGAACGCTAAACAGCTAAGGGACAGGATGGGGACTTTGGGTTCTGGCAAACTGCCTTCATTAGCAGTGAAGCAGAATTTTGGGGCGAACTTAAGATGGTAGTTGCCAGCCTCAGTTACACCGTTTGCGCACTTGAGATTGATTAGTTATATTGTCTGGAAGTGAAGAGTTTTCATACTATGATCACCATCAACATTTATAAAATATTTCAAGCAGGTAGGACTGAAAATAATATAAACACCTAGGTTTTACTTATATATGCCCCTACTATTACAATAGCATCAACACATCTCACAGACTTCAGGATTTACTCAGAATACAGATGGTGTGATTGCCTTCAGATTATTTAGACAAAGCAGGAAAGTGTTATTTGGCCCATTTTTCCAATTAAAAAAAAAAAAAGCAGGTACAGAGAAACTGAAAGGCTTGAAGGAAGCCTTTAAGGAAATACAGATCTGAAATCAAGTGGTATGTCCTTGAGGTCATCTTTTCGAAATAACCTCATGTTACTCTGTGTATACATAAAATGCATTCCTTATAGTCTGGGTCCTTTGACAATTTCCTATTCTAATTAGTTTCCATTGGGCTAGAAAGCACAGTACTTCTCAGGACTGTAAATTTAGTCCATGTCCTCTTTTTCCGCCCCTGGCCCTTTCCTTAAAGAGAAAGGGTCATCATAAAATGCAAGCTGGTTGCTAACCAAGTTTTGGCAGTGTTTTTGTAAGACACTGTCTCATCATAAGAATCCCTGCAGCAAAGTTGCCATTGAGAAAACAGATTACCACTTTAATTCTTTGATTAATTCCTTGTGTCTGCTACCAGCAACTCAATCTTTGAATGTGATAAAGTAAGAGCAGATGGGCAGCTCCCAGACACAACAAAACTGCACAAAGCCAGGATGGTAGCTTCATCCACACACCAATCCTAGACTTCTAAGCCCAAGAAAAAGGGAGGAGATTCATTTTCAGCTGAATAGCATTCTTCAGGGTAAGTGTATCTGAAAGTGTCCTCAGTCAAAAAAAAAAAGGAACTGCTACTTCAGTTCATGTTTAAGAAACTCCTGCGTACAGTGGTTAAAATCAATCTGGATTCCTGCCTGCCATGCCAAGGACTACACTTTATTCTTTTTCTATCCACAGAACTGTTACTACAGTCTGTGAAGAAAATAAATTCAGTCTTACAGATGAGAGAATAGAAACTTCTGCATTCCAAGCATGAATTTATTTTTCTATGCAGAGTTTAGAAAGCAGGAACTATTAATTTAGAATTAAATACTGCACACTTTTCTTCAGACTTGTGGTGTCTACAAAAGCAACATCCTCTCTTAGTTTAAAGAGATCAACTTACTGGCTGAGAACTGCACAAAAGCAGTTTGTGTTTTACTCTTTTTGACAGCCTAAAGAGTAGGAGGGGAACACTTTAGACTGAAGATCATTAGGAGCAATAACTGTTTCCATCTGCTATGATTTCTTAATATTAAGGTCCCACCTAATACCTCAGCTTAGCTATTATCCAGCATTCAATAAGCCGAACTACCACTGTATTAACCACTACTGCAATCAGTTAATCATGTTTAACCACTGAATTGCAAGCAGAAAGGTGATATGGCCAATCCTTAGTACCTGCCAAGGAATGCAATATTTAACCACGGAAAACATAAAGGTCTCCTTGAGCATTTCTGAAGCATTACTCTAGAGTTCAAATGGTACCAAGAAGTTCTTTAACAGCTACTAAGTTAACAGCAACAAATAAAAGGCTACAGGCTACACAGAAATTTCCAAACAGTCCTTTAATAGCAACTCATTTAATATTTAGCAGCAACACTTTTGAAAGGTATGTTTGTAAAACAGAGAAGGCTGTTCATGGAAGCTCTACTACTGAGTACTTTTACATTTCTTAAATCAACGTACCTTGGAGAACAGCCCTGTGAACATCAGATTACATATATCTTTAAATTCTTTTTGTGTTGATTAGTACTCAACTTCTTTTATTATATTCAAATATTCTTTATATTTCTTGCAGGGCTTTTTTGCTGCTAGATTGAATCACAATATTAAATTGGATTAAATACAATGCATCTACATCAGATTGAATTACAGATGCTGAGATTTGGTTCAATGAACTTAAATAGCACTCATGCAATATTTAGAAAGTTAATGAACAAAAGGATTTTATTTGGGGAATTTTGTTGTTTTTTTGTTTGTTTGTGGTTTTTTTTTTTTTGCAGCTAGCATAGTTGTTTCACTTAATGACAGCTCAAAAAAAAAACCCCTATGGTCTGTAAAGGAGCAATAAAGAATGTCTTCATATGGAAAAACACCAAGGAGCCATTTCAATACATTTTTTAGACTACAACAACTTGTTTGAATTTCATTCTGTAAACTGACACTACAGGTTTCCACAGTGTAGAGAATTCTCTCCCAGATCAGTGTTATATTCTCGTAGCATTTTCAAAACACACTTCTGAGTTAAACTTCATCTCTCTTCTGTTGCCATTAAGGCAACAACGTGTAGCCCGGATCATAAAAATCAAGGAATATTAACCCTTCAGCCTTTTTCTTTTTTTTCCTTTTTTTTTTTTTTTTTAATGGAAAAAGAAATTATATAATTTGGAACCTATAAAATAGATAGAACAGTGACAGTGCTTCTACTTCATTTTCTCTCTGATGACCAAATCAGTGACTATTATGAAACAAACAAAAAAAACCCACCCAAGTGCATCTGTTCTTGAAAGTTCCCTCTTCTATAATGTGCTGTATCTTGACTTCTTTATGAATATACTTTCATATAGCTTACTATATAGTAAAATGCTGTAATAGTTGTCAACCTATCACTTAACTAAGTGCTTAAAAATTTACCAGAGCAATTCTAATCTCCATTAACAAAGTATGTTCAAAATTCAAATCAAAAGGAACAGAAGTTAAAGATCATAAGAAGCTTCACCTGAAAAATAGGAAATTGAAGTGAAAGTATACTACAGTGATGTGATAAATGCATTCATACATACTTATCTACCAGAAGAAAAATACTTAATTCTTATTTTTACAGAAAGAAAGTTTGAAACAGTCCTTGATAGAGTACGAGCAAAAACCCAAATACGAGAGCAGTTGTACTTCATTGATCAAGCAATACCGTGTTTTCTGTCCAGTTTTCATTTGCTTAGATAACAGATGTTCTGTGATAACTGAATACTCATACATGTGTAGAAAAGGGCAGGAAGGAAGTAATTTCCTACTCAGTCTGATTGCACCCTTGGGGATTTGGTTTGTGGAGTAAAGAAAATATTGATCTGAAAGTCTTAAGCAGTTGTGTATAAAGCTTCTGCATCTCCACAGCCTGAACAAGAGAAAAAGCAAGTATTTCTCCTCTCACCCATGAAAATGCAAGTGTCTATTAATCACCTATAAAATAGAAGTTTTTGAAAACAACCTTCAATTCACAGTTTTTAAATTTTGCTTTTAGAAATGTTAATACCAGTTATCTTTGTCCTGAACTTTATATTGCATAATTTTTGGATTTGTTATAAAAACTAAATGCTTTTGGTCACAGCACTCCATTCAGTTGAAAAACCTGAAGCTTGATGCTGTGTAGATGCTATGAATTTGTTTATGTTTAATAAGAAACTGGACAAACTTACGGAAATCAACCATGAGTTGTTTAATGCACACCAACTATATTAGGCTGAAAAAAAATCACTAAAGTTTCAAACAACAAAAGGTTTGGAGAAGAATAAGAGGGATGATTGATTATATATCCCAGCCTTACTTAGGTATTCTTCTATAGGCATCCATTTTGGGGTACTATTCGCAAAAGAATATTTGGCTATATGGATTTTTGATACAAACCGCTTCATTATGTTCTTAATCAATAAAAGGGAATTATTTACTATGATTATTGAAAATAACCTTTTGCTTTGGTTTAGCTAAATTCAAAAGGAAGAAATCAGGACAAACAAACCGTCATAAAGAAGCTAAAAGCTTAGAATCAGTAAAGTTAAAAATGATCACAGTCACACGCCACAACACACACATACAAGGTTTGTGCCAAAAATTGCAAGTTATACACATGGCTGTACCAAGGAACATGCTCCTTATATTTGCTAGCTTACAGGTAGAAACAAAAAGAGCTAAGAAAAGAGAGACGGACAAAGCATCCAAGAAACCTACTGACTTAAAGCCTACAAACAAAATCTAGCGTGTACACATTTGTGTTTTCGTTGTCTTAACATTTGCTTTGTTGTTAGGTCTTGGGAAAAAAGGTACAGAAAGGAAATTCCTACGCTTGATTACTTTAAAAAGACGTGTGAAGCATGTGCGTTGAACCTGATGCTTTTGGTTTTTTTCATTTGCCATTCTTCACATGCTCCTTTTTAAAATTGTCCTTAGACCAACATTAGGGGAAACGTTCTAATTAACTTTGGTTTAGAAATAGTGTTATTCTGTAATTGAGAACACAGCTGGCTGTTACTGTGATAATGATATGTCAAACGAAGATCTTTTCCACTGGAATACGTTGCTACCCCTGATTATAGGTTAAATTCCCAGAATTAAAACCCCATTCATAAGGATTTGAAAGCCTGAGCTTAAGGCTTGTCTTCCATATGTGCCTGTTCTCACAGAACAGTGGATGCTACTCCATAAATGCCCACATGAGCAAACAAACAGAACAAAACATGGCTACAGGGAACATCTTTAAACCATAAATGGTTATTAACTGAGTTACAGTGCATGCTGTGCACCTTATTACAGTCTAGCAAAATGACTGTGACTGGGAAAATGACAAAAGCCTTAAGATTTCCTTCCTTAATATATAACATTTGAGCAATACAATAATTTCTTAGGTGATTTTTATGCCACTGGCCATCATTTCTTTAAGTGTTACTGTGTAACAGCGTTTCTGCAATCAAAAATAAACATTGTTTTTACCCATCATTGTAATTTTCTCCTGATCTAATTTTAATAGGAGGCACAGACAGGAGAATGGACTCAAACTGGGTTTTTTAACGTAATTCGATACTTTATAAAACCCAATAGTGCATAAGAAGAATATATTTGTGCTTCACCATGTAAATGATCATTAACGATACTTTTCCTTTGTCTAGAAGGCAGCAAGCTCCCATCCTGACCTAAATGCAGTTCACACCGAGTAACTGAACACCACAAGACAGCGCTGATGAGCTTTGGTCTCAAATACAGAACCAAATTTCTGAATGGTTTTCTCTAACACATACACAAATGAAGATCCATGTTGGAGTACAAGTTCCAACTGATTTTAACAGGATTTAATGTGTTTTAGTCTGCAGTACACAAACACCACATGTTTACCATTCACTACAGATGCCGCATGCATCATACTGCCCACTAAAGTTACAAGGCTGAGTCGCTGCTGCAGGCTAGAATAATACTTCTTTTTCAACAAATTAATTTTGTTTACTGCCTTTGCTGCTCAGTGAGTGAAAAACCATCAAGTTTGGAGCTGAAAACGCAATAGAATCAGTAGATAAAACTCTGTGGATCCGTGCAGCTAATTGTTTTGCTTTTGGCTATGGCATATGTATTACTTGACTGCTAATTTCACGCTCTGATACTGCTTCTTTATAGCAGCAGATGAAACTGAAGCTCTAGTGCCCTGTTCAAATAGGCTGATAAATATGTATTCCACCCCTTTGCAATATGTTTGACACACTCCTTACCCATTGTTATGCCTCCCTTTTATGAAACCTAAAACAGTCCCCTGTTTTAGCTCTTATCCTTGACATTGTCAAGCCACAATTATGTATGCTACTGGCTTATTCAGTACGCAAAAAGGAATTCTAAATTTTCCTGTTTACAGAAATCCTCCTACAAATTTGTTGTGTCTGTAGAGTATTTAGGTTTGAGGTGGGGGGTACACACTGCTGCAACACTTCTAAAAAACCTCAAGAAAATAACAGCAGCATATTTCTCTGCAGATGGACAAATAAACACTGAAGAAATCATACTGTTCCACAGGCACAACTGAACTCAGCAACTCAAACTGAGTTTCAGATTCCTTCTAGGAATAGCAAGAATTGCTACTGTAGTTAATTCAGACCTACCTGGCTCTAAGGACTGTCTGAGATGAAGATACAGCAGTGTAGGACAGCCTAAAAGGGTGGCTGAAAAAACTAAAGCTTTGGCAGGTCCCCGCATTATTTGGACACCATGAAGTGAAAGCAATGTTTCTAACATTACCTTTAAAAGAAGTAAAAGGAGACCAAGAATATTGAAATCTATTAAATCCATGATAATTACGTAATAGTGGATCGTACAAAAACGATAATAAAAACCGAATGGTTGTGAAACCAAAAGTAAATGGGATGAAACTGAAAAGCAAGTCTAAGGACACAAATCCTGCTAGTCTAATTCAAATACATATTTATTTTCACTGAAACGCTACAGTAACATTATGTGTTCTTACACCACTGATATACTAGGACCTATCTATAATATTTCAGCTGTGAAAGAAGCCATAATTGTTGCAGTCCCATAATTATTAAGTGAAATGCCTCCCCTTTTTTTTTTTTCCTCGGGAGTTTTTTTTTGATTGATTGTTTTTTAAGTAGAAAGGATTTTTGCATAATTAAGGACAGAATCTAAAAGCCAGATAGTAAACTGGAGATGGAAAAAGAGAAACAAAAATTAGGAGAACCGAGGTGCCCCAGACTTGTCAAGAATGAGAGGACTTGGAATGAGTAAATCTTTGGTATACTCACATATGAGATCTAAGAAATGCAAAAAAAAAAAAAACCCAAAGCCTAGTGTATGCAAACTTTCAAGTTCGTACTTATTTGTGAATTTAGCATATATATACACATGCATCTATCTATATAAAAATAAACATGCACACACAACAGGCATACAATTTTAGATCCTGGGCAACACAAGTCTGGTTTCCTATAGAACAAATCTTCATCATTGCCTAGCAACCAGAGCTATTTTTAAGTCACACTGTAATAATTTAACATTTCAGCTGTCTTCACTGAGATTTGGGAGTGAGGGAGATCACTTAAATTCTGTCTCTTCCCATTTGCCCCTCCAACACTCTGACATTTGAACTTCTCAAAACCAAAAATCACTCCTTCACAGAAGCCAAGTTAGAACAATTTCAGCATATAAAGTGCAAGTCTGAGGAAAATTCTGAGTGACAGAAGAGAACACTATTCAGCAAACACTACTTTCATTCCATGTATGGGTATGGTTTACTGTAATTTATATTTCCTATTTTCAGAACCCTCTGTAGGTTCTGATGCAATAATGAAAGGTCTGTGCAGCTAATGCCATGTAATGATGCGTAGCACAACTGGTTCTTGCTTTAAGGGCTAAGTAAGTCGTAACAGTACAGTCTTGGACATAAAAGGCATTTTACTGAATAGTATAAACTGTTGTATTGCATTTTGATTACAAAATTCACTAGAAGAAATGCACGAATACTATTTATTATCCAGGGATTTTGTACAAACAAGTTAACTGAAATTGAAATTCCTTTACAAGAATTATAACACAAATGTGATGGAGGAGAGGAGGGGAGTTTAAAGCCAAAAAACTGGTATAATGCTTTCCCAAATCCAAAGCCTATTACTTTCAACCAAAAAAGGCTAGATATGGTATGTGAGAATAACATCCCTCATGTATAAGGAAGATACGATATATGAGATATTAAAAGACTTGGTCCTGCATATTCAAACTGCTTTGGCTATCTTGAAGACTATCTTCCATATATACCCGCGCACCTCAACTCAGAAATTCCTTTTTTTTTTTTTTTTTTTTTAACATGTTCTGTGGTTTACTTTTTGAAAAATCAGAATAAAAAAGACTAGAAACACACTTTTTATTTATAATGAAAGATTAAATTCTGATGCATTTGCATAACACCAGAAGGTAAAAAGATGTGTCTGGCAAAATTCTAAGAGCTGTTAACATTACATAACCTGAAAATGCACAAGACTGAAAACCCTGAAGGAAGGATGAACCAAAATACAGCCTTTCCCTACAGTTTTCTACAAATAATACATATAGGCAAGAAACCTACAGAAACTCAGAAACTTACACAAAAGCATTCTCCTGGCAAGGTTAACACTTACAACCAAATAATATGCTTTGGCCGCAGCATACAACTGTCTTCTACACTATCTTCAGGTAAAAATATGAAAACTAGCACAACAAAAACTCAGATAAACTCCATTACTGTTTTGGAAACAAGGAAACTGGAACACAAGGAAGTTCAGACACTTCCCAATGACACTGATTTTAGACTAACTGCATTTTAGCGCTGGTTCCAAGAGTGGAAAGTACCCAACTGCTTTAAGATGTGCTACATTTCAAAAATTAGACTGGTTAGAAGATTGCACAGAACAGAATCAGGAGAACTTGGCTAATATTCATTTACCAATTAATGTAATTATTTTTTCCTTTTTTGGTAATTCCCATACATTTGGAGATAAATCAAATGGCAATTGCAATTGTTTCTTAACTATGAGACACACAAAGTATTCACTATGTAAACACTGACCAACTCCAGATCTTTTCTTTTTTACCTACTATTGAGGTCTGTAAAGCTGTTTACTCTGTAGGGGTTTTCCCAGAAATAGGTTTAGGCAAGGCACCTTTTCTCCGCCGTTCCTTTTGGAATTTTAGTTCTTTCTATGGCACTTCCAGGAAAGCAGTTTTTGACGGAAAACACTGTTTAAGCTTAAGAACCGCATTCGGTCACGTTTCAGGAAATAAATTATAACTCCTTCGAAAAAAGTCTATGGATCTACATAAAACAAAACATGAGAGTATAATTTGAGTCTTTAAGTGTTGATTTTTCTCCTCAAGTATGCTGGGTCAGCGCTAGCCTCAATGCTTTTACTAAATATTAACACAGCATTCTCTAAAATAAGTAAAGGGTATTAAGATAGCATATTCCTGATGCTTATATAAAATCACCCGTAAAAAACAGCATAGAAATACAATTCAGAGAGTAGGACAAGGAGCCAAAGAAGACACAGACAAATAAACTCTAATTAGAATTTCAGTTGACATTGGCAAGACAAATTTCCTACGCTACACAGCAGGCAGTATTTGATTTTCTTCCCTAAATTGAAAACATATCAAACGTTAGGTGTACCAACTGTGTTTTGGATCTCCAAGCGCAGTCAGGGCTTCTGAAAATGGAGGCACTGTAAAAGCCTATTACTACATCTAATACTTGCCTCTTCAGAACTTGGAACTTCAAAAACACAAAACAGACAAACAAGTGAGAGCCTCGGAAAATGTAAACCCCCCTCAGAGAAGATAACTATCACAGCCAACAAATAATTCATATCTAAACATTCTCCATTCACTAGCCTAATGTTATTTCTTCCAGTTTTTGCTTTTCTATGCTGCTTATTAGAAAATTATGGTGGAAAGCTGGAACAACTTTTTTTTTAATTGAGCTATTATTACACCACTTGCTCTTTTTTTAAAGATACAACATAAAAGTCATGTCAAAAAGTTCAGATCTCTAAAATGTACCGTCCACGCAGGTGCATATATACGTGTATTGAAAACACTTAAAATATCATTTCCCACAACAAACAGGGGCAAAGAAGTCTAATGATACAACAAAGTTTGTTCCTGGCTCAGATACTCAGTAGTTATGTTTTAAGCTGCAAAAATTACTTTGAATACCTCCTAATGTAAAAGCTTCACTTTAGGAGCTTTGGGTATTATTATAGTTGCAAATTATTATCTCTTATGTTGGCTGTTCTTCCAACAGTCATTAGAAAAGATAAAATGTCCTCAAACTACCTAATTACTTGCCAAAGATATGTCCTAGTTTTCAGTTTATTCAAGTCTAGATTTCTATCATTACATACATTTTCTAGAACACTATTGTGTGTATGGTAATGGTAGCGTAAATGAGGAGTAACGCCAATAAAATTTTAGAAGAAATAAAGAATAAGCACATGCAGCAGCAGCCTGGTGTCTTTACAAGCCAAGTGCGTAAAATAAGTTCCAGCAGGTCTGTAAACCTCAGTAATCTTTATTTTAAAAAAATTATCTCATATCATCAGTAACAATTAATAACTGCATTAATGGTTTGGGGTTGGGGGTGTTGTGGTTTTGTTTTTTTTCTTTTACTCCTGTTTTCCACTTCGCAATACTGTCCATTCCAAGCCTCTCTAGGCAGTGAAATGATAATTTCATTCTTCACGGGTAATATCAAGGACTGTAAAGTCCTTGGGTACAGTATTGACCAACGGCTATAGTTATATATCATTCTTAAATGTGACTATAAAAAGAACACATAGATGTTCTTCAATGAAGCAACAGAGGACTATTTGATAAACAGGATATTAAAAATTAATAGCTTCAACATATAGTAAATAAACTGAACAAGATTATTTGATTATTGTATTTGATATCTTAAAAATAAAAAAATAAATTTAAAAAAAATAGCATCCACACGTTTTAACAAAATTTTTTAAAATGCTGTTACCTCAGTCATTCAGGTCTGTAGAGTCTATGAAAACTAGGTCAGGCCATGTAATTTCATTCATATAATTCTGTTTTTCTCTTTCCATTCAGTTTTTGTTTCAAGAAATAAAACAGAACTGTGCAGTTTGATGTTTGAAATTTTAACTCTGTACGATAATGGATTAAGAACAAATAAACTTAAGCCAAACAGAAGCAAGATGAGGTTTAGAGTAAACAGGGGGTTCTGAAGGAGAATAAGAATAAAACTATCAGGTTCTACTTACTAGCATTCTCTCCATATAAAAAAAAAGAAAGGATGCTAAGAAAGATTAGAGTACTTGTCTCAACTGTGCAGTTAATGTTACAGCAGCAAGGGAAAAATCCCACATCTTCATAGTCAGAACTCTCCACCAGGAGGACTTTGCAATGAATAAGACCTGTCAATAAGAGTTTTAGGATTTGCTTCTTAAGTATTTGAAGGAAACTTAAAAAAAAAAAACAACACAACACACACACACACCACACCAGAACCAACTTTCCTATGATGGACAGTTACAGCATGGCATCATCTTTTACAGATAGCTTTGCCCATGTTCTTGCTATTACCTTTTGAGTTTTTAACCTGTAAGGCCTTAAATGACCCAGTTTTCCAGAAACAGAAATAGCTAAGCCTATACCTTTCTGCGGAAAAAAAGTGTTCAAGCACCTTAGAAAATTGCTAATCATTTATTGGCTGGTTTTTATTTTCTTTAAGTTGCAGACGTTTCACCTCTCATGGGTGTTTCCTACACAGGGGCAAAAAAAGAAAGGGCCTTCAGAGAAAAACATTCAACCATCAACTGGTTGAAAGTATTACTTAAGAAGCAAGATTAAAAGACCGCCAAGCTGTATTTGTAGTTGATTACTAAAGAAAGATCAAGGTATTTGTGTGACTTATTTAAAGATTGCTACTTACATAAATAGAAGTAAAAAGGGTGACAGAACAGTTGCGTAGCCATCGTGGCAGACCTTCTGACAATGTGATACAGGGTCTGAGATGAAACTGTCATCTTAGAGATTAGCCCAACAGAAAATTAAAAATCAAAATACAGAAAGAAACTTTCCAACATTTTTGCACGATGATAGAGACGGAAAAGTTTATTCTTGGCTACACCACAAAGAAAACACCTTCTTTTCTACAGTACTTACGCAGAATAAATGCGCACCGTAGCTGTTAAATAGCTAGAAATGTAATTGAGCTTTTAAAATCTTCTACTAGTGTTCAAGCTTATAAAGTGATAAATGAAATGCACAGCTGAATTTCTAAGCATTGGCATTAACCTAGAATGGTAGGTTAAGTTCACATATTAAAAGTCACAGAAGAAATTGCTTTTAGCAGCAGTGAGAATGTGTTCGGGTTGAACAATGCAATCACAAATTGTATGGAAGTTAATTTCTGGTCACCTTACTCTGATACTTCTAATGACAGAATAATTCACATATGTTCCACAATAAATAAAATAACAGTGCTTATTCACCAAGCAGCATGTGTATCTGCATTGTCCACATAAACAAGGGCAAATGGCAAACAGGAAAGCTAGTCAGGAGAGATTTAATTGGCATCCCACTGAGATCTTGGCTTCTGTGATTCAGAAGCTCTAAAAACCATTTTTTCTTCCATATAAATATTTCAAGGGAGACAGGATCAAAGCCCTTTCCATTTTGCAGGTATCTCATAGCTTTCATTCTAACTAAATATAAAAATAGTTAGAAATGATCCTCTGAAATGGCAGCCAGAATAACTCTTCCTCAGAAAAGGGCTAAGAGGTGGAACTGTCTAATCCAATTAGAGGCACCTGGTGATACGACTGGCAAGCTGTGGAGAACGAAATCCAAAGTGGCAAACATCCAGCAGAGACAAATTAGGGTGCAAGACAGGGCAATGTGAACTTTAGAGACTCAGATGTTGAAGACCTCAAATGGAAAATACTCACAACCTCAGTGTTCTCTCCCTGCCCCCTCAGCCTAAACACCTAATGTAGGAATTCTACGAAAACAGGTTCTTGCATAACTCCTGTCCTTCTTGCACAGGAACAAGAAAGGATGTGGAATATTGCCTTTCCACTGAGCGTACCACATAGACATATCCATGGAGGATATCCATTTTTTGTGTTCCTTAGTTCATCAACAACTCATGTGTTCTATTTGTAGGTAATTCTTAGTCACAGACAGAGTGCTTCTGTGATATACTGCCTGCCTGCTTAGCAAGTAGCTTCACTTGCTCATCAGAACTCTAGTACAAGATCTTTTTCAGAAAGTTAATTGAGAATCAATAATACAATCGGATGAATACAGACTTCCTGATTTAACGTGCATGCATTTAATTCAACTTCAGTTGAAACAGTAAGCTCCCTGCAGAAGTGCTAGAACAAGTTGTTTTTTGTTGAACCAAACATGATAGAAAATTATCATATTAGAAGCAATGTTTTTTTTATTAAAAAGAGAAAAAAGAATTTCCCTTCTGTCACAGAAAAACAGATTGTCAAACTGGTTAGGAGGATCAAACTTTTCTGTGCCTTAGAATGGTGGTCAGGATCACACGTATCCAAGCTTTTCCCTGCATTTCTTCTGTTGCCAGCATACGTAGATCAATACAGAATGCTGTGAAGCACTCCTTACTTTGTGATGAGGGGAATCACGCTATGGGTATTTCAAAACTACTTTTGTCTATGCCATCGCTACCTGTGGAATCATAAAAACCTTTTCTCTTGTCTGTTATATTTTTGTTTGTTTGCTTGCTTACATTGGAATAATTGCATTGATTACATACAAGGAAAGAGTTGTTTTGATTTCTTCATCTCACAGTAAAATTCACATGGAACTGAGAAAAACTCAGTAAATCTGAACAAAATTAATAGTAGGGATAATTTACTACTACAGAAAGGCATAAACTCAGGCACTAAATGCTCAGTAATGGTAGGATTAACAGGTTTTCATGTCATGTTAGCGTGATATGCATCATTTACACAGATTAGCTGTATCTAATTAAAAAAATAATAATTATACATTGATTTGGAAATTACTTTTCAAATCAGTGAGCACAGAGGTAGTATACAACAGTATAGATTTTATGAGGGTTGAAGGAAGCAATGAAAGTTATAAACTAGAATGACAAAATAAAGCATCTAGAAGAACAGGATGAGCTCCCTGCTGAGTCTCTCTAAATGGAACAATATTTGAAATTAATTCTGCTGTAAATAAGTAGTTAACATCCATAATTGTCATTTACATTGCCACAGAACTGTCACTTTGCATATAAAAACAGATTTATTTTATGGCATCTCCATGCAGGAATTGAAATGCTATATAACTTCGTAATAGCTCATGTTTCTAAAACAATTTCCTACAGAGATTAAGAATCCCTCTATTTATGTATATGTTTAGATCTTTTCTTATTGCTGAGCCATGTATGGACAGCAGAAGGGTAAAGTGTTCTCCAACAAAAGTCAATATTTTCAGGCAATAGCACTTAAAGATTGCTGATGCTTAATAATAAACTCCAGTAGTAATTTTGACTTGCAGGAGGACAATCATACAAAATAGACGGAACGATGGTTACCCTTAGTGTTTAGAAGTCACTTTCATTACCAAACTGAAAAGCATATGATAACAATCTTGTTCAAAAAGTTTAGTCATATCAAAGATGTCAAGGTGTTGAAGGATAAGTACTGAGAATCCCTTACACAGTGGCAACCTTAAACCACCAAGTTCAGCTTATTTTACCTACTGGCCCATGTCCCATTAGACACTCCCTTCTATATGAATGTCTGGAGACTGAGAGAGATCAAAGACAAATCTGACTTGGAATTTGCAATTGAGCAGATAGAAAAAGAAGAGATAACCTATTCTTTTTTGCCTAACAAGAGCCCAACCATTGCTATACTAAAGGAAGGCTTTTAACCAGCCTTGAAAAGAACAAAAACTGCATGTCTCAAGGGATGACAGTCTTTTAAGATACTTAATTTTCAAGCCTTTTGAAAGTAAAGTGTCCACAGATAAGATCTTTTTTGTCTCTAGATTTCTTCTCATGCTGCCCATAAAGTGACCAGATTAAAAACCAAGTTCTAAGAGACTCTATGCAGACGAAGCATGTTCATGCTAGGTCTGCCACGAAACAGCGATGCTATTAGTAAGTTTAGTTTGACTGATATTAAGAGCAAGGTATTTTCCTCCCTAGAAATCAGATCTATTTTCCCAGCTTTCCTTTCTTCTCATTACCCTTTCTGTTCTCTTATTATCACTACAAATGACAATGACCTCAGTTTAGTACATCAACTCTTTAGGGACTGTAATTCTTTCCAGTTACTCATTAGCTGTTTTTTAGTAAAACTGCTTAAGACTTCTTTTCCTTAAGTTCCTTTAACTTTCCAGTAGGAAAAAAAAAAAAAAAAAAAAGCATTTCATTGTGGCTTGCTTTAACTTCACTTGGAATATTTAAAAATGTAGAAGTGACAAAATCATTGCTTCCACTTAGTAAAAAATGAGTTGCTATTCTTTTGATTTAACACGGTATTTCATGAGACAAAGTTGTAACATGTATCCTGAAAATGTGTGATTAACATTGCATGCTGTGAGCATCCTGATCCAAAAAGGGAGTCAGAGTATGGAAATGAAACTGACTTGAAATAATAATTTGGAGGTCATAACATATCTTATTTTTCACATGTGAAAGTTTCACATTCTTTTAAGGAAAAGGGAGGGTTTTACCAAGTACTTTTTAATGTTACTAATCACTAAGGAAAGCAATTGCTTTCCTTACCCCTAAATACTCAGGGGTATTATCACAGACTTGCTGAACAAGAAAATACTGATTCTTTGTCCCCACTTCACTTTGGAGATCTGGCACAGCATGAATGGCTACCAACTTGCTCCTGCGCTGATCTTCCTAAAATTATCCTTCACAAAACTTATCACGCTGTCATCATTACGGTACACAGGCAGAAGAAAGAAAAAAAAAAAAAAGAGAGCGTTGGGAAATGAAATGAGACAAGGAAAAAGAGCAGGGCAATCAAAATATATTGGCAGCGCACCCCAGAAGGGCTGGCAGAGCGCGGTTGTACGCTGATAGCACCTGGAAATACCTGAACAGGAACGGCCACTGGCAGGCTGCCCCGCTACTGGCAGCCATCATCACCCCCTGTCACAAATGCAGTTCCTTCCTACAGTAACATCACATAAAGCGTCTCAGCGTTTTCTGAAACCGCACAGTGGAGGTGCAGAAAATGGTTTCCCTCCGAGGTTAAGAAACTGTTCGGGTATTGGGCCACTTTAACATGGGACTTGCCCTGTTGTGGAGCACTTAGTTAAAACCCGTGTGCTAACGAAATAGAAACCACCACTACCGGTGCCTATACATTTTAATAAAGACAAGATGTGGTTACCGGTAATTAAATGAGAATGTAGTTTTCGATTCTTAGGCCAAGCCTAAGAATTGGGGTTTTTTCCTTTTCTGTAGTATATGAAATTCAAGTAGCCACAAAATAACGTATATTGACTGATCAATATTTTTACTCTCCTGGCAAGGACCTAGCTTTCAGAAACTTCTCTGCATTTGAGGATTTCGGAAACACTCATCATACTAGTTCTTGATTATAGCAGAGGAATTAAAAAATGCAAGGAAAATAAACTAACCTTAATCTACACGTTATTTACAATGTTTCCTTTTTTTTTTTTTTATGCTCGTTAGGAACAAATTCCACCACCACTCTTTTTTTTTTTATTTTTTTTTTTTAAATGAATTTAGCTATGTCCAGATTTGGCAACAGCGAATCAGTGAGTGAACTGGGTTTCTTCCTCAGTTCTGGCTTCTGACAACCACAGCAATCACAACGTTCTTACTGCCAGACAGTCACTATCTCTCTCATCAATCTTATCTTTAGCTGCCTGTCAAGGAGAGAAAGGGAACATAAAGCATCACTTTGTAGAAACCCAGATAAAGCTTATCAGTGACTTAAATTAAAAAAAAAAAAAAAACCACCCAGGGAGATCTATCTCAAGAGGTCTATTGGTGGCAATTAACATCTTATTTTAAGCTTAGTAAAATCATTCTATAAGGATTTCCAAAGGACAGTCTACTGCTGCAAGCAGATGAAGAGTTTTATTCAAGTTTACCTTTTATGTCAGGGAGATAAAAATTCTCCTGCACACATGCCATTCATGCAGTCTTAACTACAGTATATGCAAATTAACTTGTTCTAAGGAGTTGTTATCAGATAACTATTTGCAGGAGCAAATCGGAAGCAATGTTTCCACTATCAATTACTCGCCCAAATATCTGATAAATGCTATTTATTTTGGGCATTAGGAATTTAGTATGGTGTCCATTATGGTATGGCACTACAGTTCTTCATAAACGTTTCTTCACAAACCTGCAGCAAGATCACAGTGTCACTCAATTGCAAATGAGCCACTGATCCACAGAGGCTTCCCCAGTGTCCACCAAGAAGCCTGTGACATGACAGAGGTTTGAACTGAGGTCTCCCGTGTCGATTCCTGTACTGCAACTACTAGACTTTCTCTTCTTTCATGTTTTGCTTTCGACAAGAACAAATAAAATTAAATACTACCAAATGTAGAATAACCACTTAAGTAGTGTAAGGAATAGGATATATGATTAGGGAAAAAGAATACTTTCTCGCTCCAGAGATATTAATCAACAGGGACTATTTCAAACACAATTCTCTCTCAAATGGCAGAGAGTTTTAAAATGTGCCCACTCTGCAAGCTCTAGCAAGTAGGAAAATCAAACAAGCAGGAAATACTGTAACCATGTTTCAGTCAAACACTATGCAGGTTGCACAGTTAAAGACACTAGCATTTTTCCAGGGAAAATGCTGCTCAGTCTGAGCCAGCTTCCTCATTCTGGAGTTCCATTTATTTTTACCTCTTTACTCAATAGCCTCAAAGGTTTTTAAGTAATCCATGATGAGTTCTCTAGAACTACTACAAATTAGTTTAACTCAGTAAATACAGAATTTAATGTCCGCTTCATTGCTGACACCATTTTAAGTTAAACCAGCAATAAGCCGTTCTGAAATTTGTTTCATGCAGGTAAAAAAGGTAAACCTGCCACCCTTCCACCCTATCCTTTAAGATTCCCCCATGCAGTTCTTTAGCAGATGGTTTGTTTTCTAATAACAGAACAAGAAAATAAGCTTTCATCCTCTTGTACTAATTTTGCTCTATGTTCCACTGCGAGGGAAAAGCTCCGGAGCAGAGAGTTCAGTCAATGAGCTCTTTTAGTGCTTCTCTGCGGAGATGCCAGACCACCAGGGCTTTGATGACAACAACCTTTTCCAAATACACACCAGAACCCAATTGCTTTCTGTCCTTCATCCTTCTGTGTATGCTCATATTTATATATACACACACACCAAAGATCTCCACAGCTTTTCATGTGTTGAAGTTTCTTTTTCACGGGCACTAAACAAAATACAGAGCAAGCATATCACCCTTATACAAGATGCAAACAGAGCTCCAAAATCTGAACTGTAAGTACCCTGTGGGAAACATTGCTGGAGCACAAACATTCATTCATTATAAAAACTGATTAAACTTTTCCTTCTTAAAGCCTTAAGGTTATCTTTGGATTCTCCCCTCCCAGAATTGTGTCACCTTTGCTTTTCATCCCCTGCCCCGAATACATCACTTACCAGCATTAATTACCTCTATTTAAAATAAATTCAAATAAGCAAAGCATGAGGAGAAGGATTCCAGCAATACAAGGACTGCCTCCAGAAACACCAAGAGGATCAGAATCAAGCAGGAGACTGAAACTAAGCTCCTCTTTCTTCTTAAATACCAAACAGAAACCTATATGGACTTTCAGGACAGAAAATACAGGCTGATTCTTATCTGTACTTGCTACTTCCTTTATTAATAATCTCTAGCAAAAACAGTCTACATCAACTGTCCTGGAGCTTCCAGGAGGGAATCTTCTTTTGGTCCATTCCACACCCCAGTCTCCCAGCATAAATGTGATATTTCACATACACAAGTCAGGATAACGTATCTGTGCAGATGCGTATTTTGATGCAGTCCTTGTCCTGAAGTCGGTTTATTCTAACAAGGGTGAACACTGGCAGCGTAGCTGTTCAGCACAGAAAGACACAGCCCCATCACTGATATCGCTCCTCAGTCTGTAACAACTATGCTGCTGCCACTTCTAACACACCGACAGAAGTTCCAGGCAGCACGCCACCCATTTAGATGAGATACATTTTGTTTTGACATAGTTTGACAGTACACGAGGCGAGTACACTGTGAACAAAAGATATTGTAAAAAGAAGCTGTTATGGTTTTAGACACAGCTCTTGAAGCAGGGGGTGAACAGCAGCCCATCCCATGCCCTCTCCCAGGATGACCAAGAATTACAAAGAGAAGGCACATGAGGCAGCCCCACCTGCAGAGAAGGAACACACAGGTTTGGGGCAAGGGGGGAAAGTTTATTTTGCCTGTTCACTTTGTAACCAAAATTGGGAACACAGGAGAGAATGAAGAAGTTGGTAAGAAAGAAAACAACTGCTGTGAGTTGAGGTCTTCCCCCCTCCCGCCAAAAAAAAAATAAATTATGCAGCCAACACAGCTAGAAGTTTCCTCACTTCAATTTGCCTGTAACTTCTGAGAAGGCAGCTGATGTAGATGGAGGAAAGAGAAAAGCAGAAAAGTGATAGTATTAAGGACTATGGAAAAATGGGAGTCAGTTCTACCAGTGATGAGCAATTAATAGAACAAGGGAGTGCAATCATACTAAAACTATTTCCTAATTAAAATAATTATATTAGCTGGCCTTTAAGGAGATATATTTATAGCAAGTGTGACAAGCTATTAAGGATTCAATTTAGATCAGAAGTCTCAAATTATGTCTTTAGGTATGGGGGGAAAGTAAGCTGCTGGCAAGCACAATAACTCATCTCACATTAGAGTAATTCATCTCTGGCAAGGCGCGTAACTGGAATTATTCTGCTAAAATCAGAATTCAAATAACTTCTGTGTATGTGGACACATGCAGGTTGAAAAGTGTGATACATTCAACAACCACTGAAGTAGTTGTCAAATGGTACTTGATTTGTAGTATTTAAGTCATAAGTTTTCTTCTACAAATACCAACTTTTAAAATTCTTCATTTTTTATTTATTTGTTCATTTTTTAATAAGTTTCTATCCAGTATATACTAAACCCTACAAAGTTCTCATGGTTGTGTTTTTCCCATATTTAAATATTGCTAAAGACATCTGGAGTCTCCATTATGGTTTCAGCTGGGATGAAGTTGACTTGCTAGCAGCTGGTATAGTGCTATGTTTTGGATTTGGGATGAGAATGGTGTTGATAGCACCCTGGTGGTTTTGGTTGCTGCTGAGCACTCAAGGCCTTTGCTGCTCCTCACACCTCCCTGCCAGCGAGCAGGTTGGGAGAGCACAAAAGCTGGGAGGAGACACAGCCGGGACAGCTGTCCCCAACCGACCAAAGGGATATTCCGTACCATATGATGTCATGCTCAGCATATAAAGCTGGGGGAAGAAAGAGGAAGGGTGGGGACACAGTCGGAGTGATGACGTTTGTCTCCCCAAGTAGCCATTACACATGACAGCCCTGCTTTCCTGGAGATGGCTGAACACCTGCCTGCCAACGTGAATTCCTTGTTTTGCTTTGCTTGCATGACCAACTTTCGCTCTACCTATGAAGCCGTCTATCTTAACCCAGGAGTTTTTCCTCACTTCTGCTCTTCTAGTTCTCTCCCCCCATCTCAATTGGGGAGAGTGAGTGAGCGGCTGTGTGGTTCTAGCTGCCCAGCTGGGGGTAAACCACGACAGTCTCACCTCTGAGAAACTTAAACAAATCCTATGGGTTGTCAAAACGTCCAGAACCAGCATATTAAGAGTGAAACCTCGACAGTGATATCTCTAAAAGGCATGGAGTCTTAGAGGTGAGTAAGGAACACAGGCAGGAACAAAAAATCATAAGAATATTACCTAAAATATTTCAAGTTCTTTATTTTCATTGCCAAATGTAGCAAAACTGTTGTTTTGAGCGGAAGGTCAAGATTAAGCAATAGGCATCCCAAGTCAGACTGTGAAACCAGTACTTTGGACTTGCTTCTCTCTAAACGCAAATATTCTATTAGTACAAAATCCTTCTCCTGCCATGCAGATTGCCCATCAGGTTAGTCTTAAAGGATAAATACACTTTGTGTTGTACAGAAATGTCTCTTGGAACTAGATCAAAGGTATTGAAGGTACACCAAGAGCTTATTGCCAGCAACGTTCAGCAGAAAAGCCAGTTTATGTCACTCAAACCTGGTAGACTATACATGTATATTGTAATTACCGTAATCCATAGAAGACATCATTAATTTTTTTTTATTATTAATTTAATTCCATGTCAAGAGGTACAGCAATAGGTAGAAAAATAATGTATATTATGAATTTGAGGAAAAATAACTTGACTGGTATTTTTAAACTCAGCTGTTGTCATCAGCATTTCTCATCCAGCAAAGGCTTTTTCTCATTAGGTTTCCAATGCTTGTCTGCTCCATAATCCTAAACCCTTGCCTGCAGACTACTGGAAGCAGTGGCAATTCACCTTTTTGATCCCATTTCATTCCCCAGACATCGCTGTTTCCCAGGAGTGAGCTTTTCCTCTGTAAGGCCTGATTGTTATCCCTCTCCAAGTGCTGATGTACATTTTTCTTCTGCCCCAGCGCTACTGTTATCTACAGTGATTTATTGATTAAATTAATTTCATCCCCTGAGCACAGTAGCATATTAATAATCCAGAGATTACTTTAGGATGTCAGGGCTCCCTGTAGCAATGTGGGAAACTCATTTGCTACCATGGACAACAAAAGAGTTCTGCTGATAGCAGGACTAAATGGGATAATCTAGAATACTGAACTTGTTGCTATCAACTGGAGAGCAACACAGTGCTTAGTAAATTGGCAATTAATAGACATCATCCTCCTAAGGAGCCCAGCACCCAAGGCCACTAAAATTCAAGAGTCTGCTTTGCAGTTCAGCATGGAAAGGCCAGGTAGTGCTACAAGAATGTTTTTCTTCCTTTTTCTTCCATTAGAAGCAATGAACATTCAGAAATCCTGATTTTTATTACAGAAAAATAGAATGGACAGAGATGCCAATACCCCTAGGACTGCAAAAATTTCATTCTATGTTTCTTTGTGATCTTCATGAAAAAAATTAAAAACCCCAAAACACAATTTCAGTTAACTACTAAGTGGATGGAATTGATAACTTGACATATCTGACAAATTCACCACTGGATCCGGCAGTAGGAAAAAGTGCAGCAGTGCTGCTTCGAACAGCCCAAAGTTTCCTCTTCTTTCAATGGCCTGCACCACCTGTTCTTAAGACAGTACCAGCTTAATATCATCTGCTATCTTCTTTTAAAGCAATTGTGCATGTTACCTTAGCTTGATCTCTTAGGCATTTGCTTCTTATCCCTTCTATGATGTAAGTAATTTCATAGTGATTAAAAATGCCAATGTCACAGTCTTGTTCCCGCTAACATCTATACCAAAAAGCCAGCTCTACTTTCTTCACATTAGCTGCAGAACAGTTATCTAATAAGCCTATGGGTAACTTAGGTTTAGCTCTGAGCAGTTTTCAAATGCACCTTAGCCTATGAAAAACATGTATAGAAGGACTGAGAGAGAAAACCGTTTCTACTTCATCCCATTTTAGTGATGGCTTGTGGAGAACACAAACACAGACAGTTGTGGTTCTACTGGCTTTAATGTAGAAGTTCGTATATGAAGAACAATGAACAGCATCAAATCATTCCATACAAGTCATATCAAAAACATACGATAGGTTATATATATTCTTTGAACATCTATCTGCTAGGTTGAAATTAATGACGAAACCATTTAACACAACGCTTTAAAAATATCTATACTTAACTGTTTAAATTCATTATAAAGAAATTATCCTTTTAAAGTGTATGTATAATCAGCTTTATCTTTCCATGGCGCTGTTACGCTTTAAAGGTTTCACTATGCATTTGATACAACTATTAGTGCACCACAATCATGAAATTAACTCCACTTAAATGAGCAGTCTGCTAACGTAATAGTAAATACACATGCAGCAGTATAAGAAACAACTGCATCAGGAGTCCTTGAATTTTAAAGTATTGACTAATTCAATACCACATATTCTAAAACATTTTTAAATTGCATGTAATACCCCCTCCCCAATTAATGTCATTTAAACATTTTCCATATAGCTTTTCAAATACTATGCTGGAAACAAGAATAGTAACAATGACCTCTACTGACAGTATTTCAGCTCTACTTTAGGTGGATCTGATCTAAGAAAGAGAGGAAGAACATGCATGTCCTCCATACACTTGTATCAGAAAGACTGAGCGCTCTGAGGTTATTATGACAATCCAAAACCACTTTATTCTACAGTACTGGAATGAATTTTTAAGTCCCTCCATTTTATTTAATCAAAGCAAAGAATTCATTTTAGATTTGCACAATTCATTCATCAGACTGAATTAAATTTTTGATAAGCCATATTTAAATTTTTCATAACAATGATCTGCAGTATAATAGCCCTTTCACTTCTCCTATGCCTTCCCCATTTCCTTGCCATCAGCCAGACTGAAGGGCCTTGGCACTGGAGAAAAAGAAATACCAGCTACTTAAAAATACTCAATTAACAGAATATTCACAAAGCTTCAGGTTGAGCATGAATATTCACAAAGCAGTAAGTCAGCAAATACTCTATTCTTATTAGAATCAAAACAGTAGAATCCAGGAATCAAACTTTCTTGAAGGTATATCCAGATTTAATTTTGAAGGTCTATTCCAGATGCAAAAAATTATTCTTTTACCTAGAATCCTAACAAAAATAGTCCCAGAAGATCAAAAGAATGCCTTTTTACAGACATTTTTGGTCTCACATTTTTTGCATGAAATGCTTACTCCTAAATGTTTAGGAAAGCTATCTTGGTTTTTCTGAACTTTCTCCACAAAACAAGCTTCTAACTTGTCTTCCACAAGCTACTAACTTCACCTTCTACTGTTTCAGCTGTTTATCCTCTGAGAAGTTCTGCAGCCTTTATTCCTGACACACTCCATGGTCACACAGACTGCATTGGAACTAAGGGTTCCTGATACAGGGAACGTGAGAGTCTTGGTAGCCCTATCAACCAAACCTCTACTACAAAGCCAACTCTGCTTTAATTTATTACAAATAAGTTAATATGGTATGCAAAAATGCAAGTCTACTTGATGGAATGTATATGAATAAAAACAAATAAAAAGCAAATAGTCCTTCCAACTCAAACAGATTTCTTTTCTTGAATATGGTATTTGTTGCAGCTACTCCCAAAACAGACTTCTTATTTGGCACCAGGAAGAGGAAAGAGAGGTTAAGTGTGTCTGATTTTTTCTGATGAGCTTCCAGTTTCACTAGTCTCCATTCAGCACTTACCTAATTAATTTGCCCAAGTGTTCAAAAGCACTTTTTTTTTTTTTTTAAATTCAGGTAGCCAGCAGAAATTTACGTTTTATTTTCTTTTAAATTGAATGCTGTGTTAATGATGCATCAGAAACAACTTTTAAATCCCAACTCCCCCAAAATCCTTCATAGATTCATTCAGGCTGGCAGGGACCTCAGAAGGTCACCTCGTCCAAACTCCTGCTCAAAACAGGGACAATACTGAATTCAAAACAGGTTGCTTTGGATTTTGTCCAATCAGGTCTTCAAACATCGCTCCCTGCCCTGGATGGGCCTCCCCTTCTCTATTTCTCCAGAAACTCTTGTCAGAATATACAGTAGAATACACAGTAGCTGCTAAGTGCTTTATGAAGTAGGCAAGTTAGCACAATCATTTTTTCATTCTGTCTCAATTTATCACGAAGCTAATGAAAAGACCCACTTATGTCTCAAGTTCATACACTTCTGGATTCATTTTAGTAATTAATAGGAAGAAAAATAGTATTTCATTGGCTTGTGCTGTTAATGGCATTTAAAATGTAGTCTCCTCAGTCTTCTCACTAAGCTAGCAACTGTTTTTTTTATTTTCTTAGTCAATAATAAAGCTAAAGGAAAAGAATCAAACAACTTTATGTGTCTGAATCCATGAACAATTAGGAGAATGTGCCAAGCTTCCCAATACAATAAAGATATACCATGCTAGTCTCCAATATGCAAGGCCTGCCATACTGGAGCAATATTTATATCTGAATATAGATATACTATGTTCTAGAGAAATAAAATGGAACCATTATTACAAGCAACTACGAAGCAACTTTGGCACTGCTACTTCCTCAGCATTACCAGCAAAATACTACACATAAAACCAGAACTCTCAAAAAAAGACTGTCTATCTGGTATTATGCAAATAAATATTTCATAGAGGAACATTTTTGCACCCCCTTTCAAAAAGGCAGTATTTACGTATAGCAGAATTACCATTGGCTGTAATTTTCTAATAAATCACACAGTTACACATTCTACCTTCAAAAATAGATGAGCATGCCTGTCGTTATCCAACCCAGCACTTTAAAAAAACACAACAGCGAATCACATTTGAAAAGTATAGTATGCCATATTATAGAAGTCACCACAGAGTTGTACGAGCAAACTTCACTCAAAACGTGCAAATCCAGATCTGAAATCCATCTTTCCTTAAATTTGAAGTGTTTGGTTATAACTTTCTGATAACAGACACCTTTTGGAATTTGACCAAAGTTTAAGAGATATTTTCATGGATTCCAAGCTGGACAGATTTTTGAACTGATATATCCTGTGCTTTGGCCAGTTAGGAACAATTGGGTTGCCGACCTACTTAAAAGACAAACAGAAGATGCCTTTTAAAATACTGAGGAAAAAACATTTTAAATAAAACAAAACACTATGTTCAGATACAAGCACAATACTATGTGGGTTTTTCCCCCCACATGGGTAAGTCTGTATCAAAAAAGTGATGTGATTTTAGAGCTCTTCTGCATAAACCTGTGAATTCCAGCACAGGTATTGGGATAGAGTTCCAACAGAAATTTGATAAAAAATGTCATCCAGAATGAAGGAAAGACTGCTTGAGACAACAGCAACTAGAACTGCTCAGGGACGGTCTCAGAACTGTTAGATCTGGTTGGTTTTGAACAGAGATCAACTAAATCTATACACCTTATTTGGGCTAAGACAGAAAGCGAACAGGAGAAACATACAGAAAGAATTAGAGAGTGCCATTTCTTAGGACTCAAAAGGGAGAAACACTTTCCTTGTGGTAATCACTGAACTCAAGCATCCACTGGAAACGTGCGCATCTATGACGGAAACAAGTCTCTGTGATGGTCATCAGAAAGTATTAAGACATCAGATAAGATAAATGCACATTCCTTTAAAAATAATTAATCCTTAATGGATTTGTTTCTAGTAATGAGAATACTTGAGGAACATCTTATCACTAAGTATCAGTAAACATACACCTAGATGAAATAATTCCAGATGCTCAAATTCACCCAGGTCAGCAAGGCAAGGTGACCTGTCCACAGAGGAAAAACTGCAAGAAGTATACCCCAGACTAAAGCACAACATGCACCAAGACATTGTCCTTATATTTCAAATACAGGATGATGGTATTTTTCCCTCATTGACATAGCAACAACAAAAAACCCAAGGCCCCTAAAAAAAAAAACAAAACACCAAACAAAAGACAACATCCCCCCAACAAAAGAAAAAATCCAGATGCAACAACAACAGAAAACCAAAAAAACAGAACAGACCACCCATGGTTCAGCTATTCCTGCAAACTTCTTGCACCTTATAACAAAGTATTAAGGAAGACCTGTCTTACATTTATTTGAGGCTCAAGAAGAGAATCACAGAGTAAGGTAAAATAGATTTTGGGGTTTTTTTTGTTTGGTTTTTTTTTTCCAAAAGACCCTGTAAAGGCATCTTACAATTTGCTATACACAGATTATTTCTACATATAATATTTCAACAGCCAGGCACATCTAAACCATGTCCTTCCTAACACTGCCTGCATCCATTGAAAGTGTCCCAGCAAATCTTTCTCCACACTCTCGAAGTGGGAAGTAGCAAAATATCCTCAGGTGCTGATGGAGCAGTTAAGCCTTGCAACGGTGGTTGAAATGACACTGTAAGACCCAGCAGCATTTTCAATGAGGCGGTACAGTCTGTGGTTTGCCTATCAGTGTCAGATAAGGCTGACACCGGTACATCCAGAGAAAACAGAAGAGCATTGCAATGGCTCAGATTTACACAGTTTTAATCCCATATAATTCCACAATAGGCCCCATGCCTGTTGGTTTTTATTGGTTGGCTCTGGGCTTCCAAAGGCATGTAGCCAGTAGGAAACATTAGACAAAAGGACTTAGGTGGAATTAGGTGGCATTTAGGCTGGGCGAATCTGGGCCATACTATGCTATCCCATTTCTGAAAGCCCTGAACAGTGCCAGTATATTTTGATCAACAAATAAGTAATGGATTATGGGAAAATAACTGCATCTGAGTAAGGCTTCATACCAAGATCTTAGGACATACAATCAATGCCTAGTTTTGGTATACATAGATAGATAGATATCTTCAATTCAATTTCTGCAACAGCACTGGGTTTACAGAGCTTCAAGACCTGTAGTCCAGTGGAATATGGGGGAAACATCCAGTTCATGAACTGATTTTTTTTTCCCTCCTCACTGACTTTGCCTATGCGTAACAACACTAAAAAGGGCTGATCTGTGACATGCTCTGCTCGAGTTTCTGCCCTCTCCTTTTGCTTAACTAAAGGATTCAATCTATCTGAACTGTCATTGTTCAATTACTATAATAATAAAAAAAAAAGCATCAAGTAGATAAAGAGTGAAGGAACATTAACGATGTATCTCCAAGAGCGCTAAGAGCAAAAACTACGTGCAATCCCATGTCACTATAATCAAGCGTTTATCTTGCCCCTATTTAAACCACTTAATATAAATCATTTTTAATATATATGTCCAAATATATTAGAAGATATGTGAACTGTTAAAAGGAATTTGATTGAGTTTCATTATAATCCTTATATTACGCTCCCTTCTAGTTTTGCTTCTCTGCTTCCTAGCCAGGTTATGATCTGCAGTGATACACAGAGATACCAATTCTTTTTCAAATATGTCTAGGCATAAACCCAACTCCCAGTCACTAAATTGATTTTTCCATAATATTAATCAGAGCTGAAAAATGAGTCACAAAACCGTTCCAAAACTAACTCAAAACCACATGTGAAGTGCGATAAAGCCGTCTTTTAGGAATTTGCATGAGGAAAGGTTGGACATCTAACAGTAATGCCGTACCTCAGTGGCCTCCAAAGTGGGGTGTGCAAGACAACGCACTGGAGCGCAGGAGGAAAGTGCTAGAATTTCAGTAGTACCTGGACATACTTTATAAATAGGCACATATTGGGGACATATGCTCAGAAACTCTTTTACTGATAGGGGCACAGAAAGAAGTTTGGGGACTGCTACCCCTAGCTGATTCTCCAAGTGGTTTGCGGACTTGTTATTCAGATGCTCTTCCCCAAGTGACCCAGTGGCAAACTGAGCAGTAAATACGGATCTGCCTTGACACTCGGCATGGGCAGACCTTCTAAGGTGTCTGGGCAAAACACTTCACTAAAAAAAAAAGGAGGCAAGTCTTCTTAATCCCCTAACTTGATGTTAACATGATAACATTCTACTGGAGACAGGCAGTTTTTCGAGCTGACACACAAGCTATGAGGACAGTTTAGATACAGGCTTCTCGGCTCTTTTCTGCTTCCAATACAACTGCTGGAGCCTGCCCCCAGGTAAGGCGGGGGTTGCTGGCCTGGTTTTTGGGTGGAACGGGACAGCTTCGCACCAAGGGCCTGCGCCGGGGTCGAGGCCCGGCCGGCCCCAGAGAACCCCGCGGTGGTTTTGGTTCAAAAGCCCCCAGCGGCGGGATGGGGCGGAGCCGGAAGAAAAAGGCAAAACTGGTGGGTTGAGACAAAAGCAGTTTAACCGGACGGCGAAGGAAGGAGGGACACAGGGACCCTAACGCTGGCAGAGGAGTGTACAACACACGCCCGGGAAGCTCCCGGCCCGCTCTGAGCGGAGACTCCGGCCCCCTCCCCGGCTCTGCGGTGGCCACGGCGGCGCACGCTGGCCCATGGCAGCTTGGCTAGTTTGGGTCAGACCAGCCTTCCCCCGCCTCGCTGTGTCCCAAAATTAACCCCGTCGCCGCCGGAACCGGGGCGGAGCCGGTGGGAGTCGCCCGAGCGACGCCAGGAGGAGTTTGTCCACCGCGGCCTCCAGCCAAAGGAGGCGGGTCGGTGCTGGCCCCAGCCTCCGCCATCCGTCAGCCTCCTCCGGCCGAGCGCTCCGAAGGAGTGAGGCAACCTGGCCTGAGCTGACAGGTCTGCTTCCAGCTCTCGGTCTGGGTATAAACCTAGTTTGTAGGCTTACACGCAAAATCTACATCCTGCCCGGTTTACTTGAGCTAATTGAAGTTAAAAGAATAGTTCTGCTGGGAGGATGGGGACGCAGGATTAGACAGACAACACCTGGTTCTGATTAAAGCCTGGTTTATGTTTTAAAAGTCACGCTTAGCGGAGATGAAAGGAGAATGCACCTATATCCTCTCCTAGATAGTCACCAGTTCACAGTGACCAAGGTTTCTCGCACAACTGCAGGGAGAAGAGAATCCTTACACTCATTTTGAATAGTTTCTGCTATCAGTTATAAGTGCTAGAAATAAAGGTGTGAAACCCCTCCTCTCTCCACCAACTTTACCTGTATCATTCTCACAGGAATTCATTAAAGCTCAATATGTGAACAGCATATGTGGTTCTATGAGCTACATATATAAAAACTGATTGAGATTACAAGCGATTTCCCATTAAAATGCTTTCTATTATTACTAAGTAGGTAATAATTCAAGCGTCCACACTACCTTTTTTTTCTTCTTCTTTTAAGGCAACACTTCCATTTGTCTTTGCCAAATTTGAAACCCATACAGGTTTACCACATTCAATAATAAATGTATTTTGACCTTGTATTTTGGTGAATTTCTTCCTAAGTCAAATCAGGTCCTTGAGAAAAATACAACAAATCTCAAAATTTTCTTAAGTATACTCAATAAAGTCTCTATAAAACTGTACATGATTATCATTCTTTGAATTAAGTTGGATGCTTCCAACTTAATTTATTAATGTTTCTAATATTTTAAGGCAATTCACTTAAGTACAATTAAGTATGTACCTACTTTAATTAACAAATGACCAAATCTGAATAAGTGATGTGTACAAGGAGTGACTTTCAAATTTAATTCTATGCATTAAGACAGACGATCACTGACAGTAATGAGACCTTGAAAGACTTAGCAGAGAAACCATTGAAAAATGTAAATTCTTATTTTTGGGAAACCTCTGCCAGCACTCCATAGGAAAGACGCTGTTGTTCTGTATAGCGTTTTATACCAACTGAACTACAGGAAAGGATTTAGAATGGTAAGACTGAGAAGCCACATCACAGATAGCTGAAATATTTCTGTGACAATTTTATTGTGTTGCTTGCAGAGAAAGCATCACCAGCCTTTGTTAATCTACTGCAACTCTGTTCGGGATTAGAACTATTTAAATCATAGCATCTATTAATGGGCACTGTTACCATTATGTCTGTACCATTTTGTACTTTTGCAGAGATTTATTTCCAAGTCAGAGAGAAGTTATCTGTTATTTTCCTCTATGCAGACTGTCCAATTTAAAAGTCAGGAACAGAAACAGCTTAAATTCCTTTAAGGGACATTAAAACAACCCTAAAAACAAAGTATATGTCTCTGAATAGACAGCACCATTATAAGAATTTTTCCGTAACTTACCCATCTTTGATCCCCTGACAGAAACATCAAAGCAGCATTAGGGATATTGAATAATCCTTAACTACTCCGTAAGTGTCAATATCACACTTAAACCTTTAAATTATACAGCTACAAAAAAGAATAATTTCACTCCTTGAGATAAAATAAATTCAGAAAAAGGAAATCTTACCGTATGACAAAACTCCATAACCTCAACACTAATCTTCCAGCCTTAAAACCAACGCATGCTGAAATACAGTGCATTAAAAACCAGGAAATAAGATTAAAGTAAATATATGTTTCGAAGATATCTCAGCTGATCTCCCTACTACTTATTTCTTCAAAATAATTCTAGTTTTACAAGTTAAGAATTATATTCTCTCCTTTCCCCAAATTCCCTGTGTAGTGGAAAAGCAGATGAAGTTTCCAAAACTGATAGGTGACTTGAAAGGTTAGCAAATGAAAGAACACGGGCCATATGACAGAAACCTCATAAAAAACCTAGGGATTCAGGGAACAGTTAGAATTGTAGGTGAAGGGAAAGGGAATAGAGAAACTTCTGTATTTGACTGGTTTTAAGTTTAGATACCTGGTTTCTCTGCATCTTCCACAATAGACTGAACACAAGAGTCATTTGAAAGACACACTAGAAACTGGTCGAGACTGTAACCTTTCAGTCATCAGTGTGACTCAAGTTAGCATCATCTGTTACCTATTTAGTAACTTGAGATATTTAATAAATCTCCATAGCTAATCAGTCTAGGCCATGGAGAACAATACGCACTTTTGCTGTAAACCTCAGTGGAAAGGCCAAGAACCAGAGGAATGCAGAAGCATAATGATTGTTGTAGAGCTTAAGGAGGTTTCTGCAGTACGGCTTGGCATGCATGGCCACATCTTCTCACAAAGGACAGGTTATGTTGCATTCCTCTTTGCAATATACATTTTTGCAGTCAAACAGAAGCTATTCCTTTTAGTGCTAAGTTGGACACCTTTCACAACAAATCGTGACAAGTCATTTAAACAAGAACAGGACATTTGAAGACAGAAGTCTTCACGGGGCAAGGAGTGTGACTCTGACTTCCCATTGACTAAGGAGGCTTGTTGGTCTCACCTTGCCCCATTCTGCCAGCTAATTATGCCTTGTGACAGCAGCAAGCAATTTCCTAAGTCTAAGTCACATTCACATTCCATTAGTCTCCATAGCAAGCAGCCGGTAGACAACATTCTAAATAACTGCACTAAATCTTACTCTCAAATACTTTCAAACAAAAGTGGAATCATTTGGAACACTATTTAACAAGTATTTCTTTGAATGTGTTAACAAGCAGACAGTAACCCAATAAGTGGCCTTTGATGACACTGCTTAATTTTCTAGGGATGAGGTAGGACACAGAGCACGACAGGCTGTGCGCTTCTTTGAGCTTACCAAGTAATGGATACCATCAATCAATACTGGATAAGTCTTTTACTTTTTTAATCAGTCCAACTCAGACATGACACAAAGTGAGTTACGGGTGGGAGAAGGATCACATTATCACTCACACTGTTGAAAACTTACGCCTTTTTTTTTTTTTTTTTTTTTAAGATCAAAACACTTGGTGTCTTCAACCCTCTTAACAGATAGTGCAAAAGAATCTGTTGCAAGCGTTCCCAGTGCATGCAATAGTGACTACCACAATCAAGACTTTTCTTGATTTTTCATTACTGGCAACGGAAGCAGTCAGACTGCACTTTCACCCTTCTGCCTTTGTCTCATTAGTTTAACAGTCTCCTTAATGAAGGGCTTAAAAATGTGCATCTCAGTGCACGATCCATACAACTGTTAAATGACACAAGAAATCAAAAAAGAACCAGTTAAACTTAAGATTCCAGTCAAGTATTTAACCATGACCATGACCTGAATTTTAGCACTCTGACAATCCCTCAGCTACAAGCAGAAGTACAGGAAGAGAGTATTGTACAGTTAGCACCTTAGCACATTCATCATCTGTGACTGAGGCATGGTGTGTTCTCACGCACACCAGCAGCAGCATTTCCAGTAAGACTATCTAAATAAAAAAAAAAACAAAAACAAAACCAAACAAAACACAAAACATGCAGGTGAGAAATATATTTTCTACCTCTCCTTATCACTGAAATTCATATAACGTGTTTTTTCAAGGTGTTTCAAGTTTATATAGAGACCAAGACAAAACAAATGCAAAGATGAGAACCTTCTCAACCCTAGAGAATTAGCTACAGACTGAACAAACAGGTCATTGCATTTTAATTCTGGTTAGACTTGCTGTATTGTCTCAAACTACAGTTTAACATCTCTTACCCTGGGCATAGGAAACACTGCAGAAAAGCACAGCTGCAAATACAGCCATGGCTACAACGCTGTTAGTTGCACCAGGAACTGCAGCTCGTGTCGGTCCTGCAACAAATTGATGCTGAGCCTTGTGAAGTTTGTTTTCTAATGGAAGGCTCATGGAAGGTTGTTCAAGTGTGGCTAAATTGCCTTAATTATTTGTAAATTGTATTTTTTCTATTGGTATTTTCAAGCAAAAATGCATTCTGAAGAAAAGCATGCTATAACTAAACTCTGGAAACTGGATTTTCAACCCGATTTCTGTTTTATGGTTCTTTTATGACACAGAACAGTGTTGGCTCACAGTAAGTACTCAAGTTTACCCTGATTTGTGGAAATACAATAATCACAAAAAAAGATGACAGTAGTATATCAGAAACATTCTATAATGGCATTTAAAAACATAGTATATACTGAAAAATTGTGCCTCATGGCCCACTAGAACATGATCAACATTTTGCAGGGCTATGGTTCTCTGCAGACAGCTAGATGCAACTCGGACAAAGGTACTCAGTGTTAGACGTACTGCCTCTGCCTAAAACAGATATAGGTTAACACACAGCAAATTTAAGCAGCCAAGCAGAAATCATCCCAGAAGTTAAAATAAATCAGTAATTAAGTGACCCTTTTCAGAAATATAATTTTAGTTCTCATTTCCTTCTTTCTAAATACTTTGCTTGCTGTTATTTTGAGATGGCTATTAACCGCTAGGTTATTTTTAATGTCCTGCATGTGACAGATGTCTCCGAAATAAAAGGCAGCTGAAGGACAACAGACTCATTCTCCAGTATGGTTTTTATGTCCAGCATTACTGTGAGGATCAGCCCCAAATATCCTCTAATAAACTCAGAAATCACACTGACAACCTTCATACAAATAGCTGTTTAAGACCACTGCTCACTCTCTTACCAAAGCAAGCCTGTATTTGCAGGACGCTTAACCTTAGAGAAAGAAACATGGTGAACTAGGCTGGAAATGCACTAGAAGTGGGATCTCTGTTGAAATTGAGACAGAGGATAAGGAAACTGGAGTTAAAGGGTATCCTACAGACAGGAATCTGTAATTGCTTTTGCTGCTAGTGCCATTAAAACGACAAGAGGGACCACCATACAGGCTCTCAAGTCAGCAGTTCCTGAGCAAATTGCCAGATACCAAGTAATTGCTATGGAAAAAGTGAGAAAAAGGGCAGAGAGAGAAAAGCAGATACAGAAAAGACTCTGTAGTCGAAGATATCCTTAAAATAGTAGCAAATGCGTTACTCGTTACAGTCTGGGTCATTGTAAGAATTAAAAATTCTTCCATAATACAGTATCAAACCAGCTCTGCAAGATGTACACATTTCTGAAGACACCAGATAAATTTAGCACTGAAATAATGTGCTCAGACAGGAACAACGCAGCCCCTGTCTCTTCGATCCAGGGAAAATAAAAAAAACTTCAGACCACTACGGATTAAATAGTGGATTCTTTACTGAAATGCTTAAAAGAGAAGTAATAACCAGCCTCGTGGGGCTGAGACAGAAGATCCCTTTCTCTGAGTCAACATTTGGGCCTGGTATTAACTGAAGTTGAAATCTTCCATTACATACTAAGAAGTATGTTTGCACAACCGTGCAGAAGTTCATCCTTCTCTGAAAGGCTCTTCCCTGCATTGGCACTGTTACACTGGTACCACAGCCTTAGTCACATTTGGGTCGCAATGAAAGGATAGCTAAGATGTGATGAAAAACACAGTCCATCATTACTTTTTTTTCCAAGTAGGTTACATCAGTCCTTTCGGATGTGGCCGAGGCAGAATGTATAACAACAGGTGCCAGAGAAATCCATCTGTACTCCTTGGGAGTGCCAAAACACACAGAACTGGAAAATGTTGCTGCAGACACTCTCAGGTCAAAAATGACTGCAGAAGACAAAGTAAACCACCAGCCAAGGAATCTAGTAATTTATGGCAGCAGTTCTGTTCTTCTCCCAATTTGAAATAAAAGGCAAAGTTTCATAATATCAGTACTTAGTTGCCTGGTATTTGTTATTATACCAATATTTAAGAGATAAAAGTTACATATTAGTACAGTAGTTTCGCCTATGGATCTAGCACACAAAATCACAGTAGAGAAGAGACAGACAAGTCAGGCAAAAGTTCCAAATTTCCCTTGGATCCAGATACATTAAAGAGATCAGAGACTTACTATCAACATAAACATGAATGTGCAAATGCTACCTTAGAAACTGCTGCTGCTGCTTTCAATTCCAATCAGACAAAACTAATTCAACACCGGTTTTCTGTGGATCGCTTTCATTTATTTGGCTGTGACATACCATGGATTTCAAAAATCAGAGTATTTCTATATGTGAAACCCAAAGGGTCAGAAACCTTCCCACCGCACACATTGTGGATAATGGAAGGAGGAAGGGAGGAGCCATCTACTGAGCCTTCAAGCTAGAGTTGCCATTAGTCTGCTAAACGGACTAGCGACTATTGGAAATTTAAGCCACTTAAGAGTTTAGCGACTAATTTCACCACTGACTTATTGGCCCTGATTCTTGTGGGCTTTGCACAGTAATCTTCCTTAATGAATTTTTTGAAGCAATTATCTTTAACTCACTATCTTTTATTCATTCATTCGTAATAAAAATCCAAACAAGAGTTGCTCAACTGCAGCAAATCGGCTCACATTCCAACGGGAGTACGGCTGCTGTACTTTACAATGCCTTCAACTTACAGAAAACAGTAAAAACAGAAACGTGTTAACACAGAGGCATTCCTAATACCACAAAATGACATTAAAGACTTCCTGTTATTCAATAAGAAAATCACTTTTGTTTACTCAATGGGTTATAAAACATGGCAAATATAAAACTGGAACTACAAGTCTTCTCAGTCCGAGATTAAGAACACTCAGTTTTTGCAGCTGTGTACAGTATCCTAGAAAAGTATTTTTGTCTGTATTAATATGAAAACTTGAAGGTGGCAGCCTTGTACATATTTCATCACACTACATAAACAATCTTACATGAATCCTAAGCTATAACAAGGCAGTCAGACCAAAGGCTGAGAAGTGTTGAAGAGCATTCTGGACAAAACTAGAGTTATATTTTTGCCTCAAGCAGACTACCTTATTTTTTCAGCACTTAAGTACTTCTATTGCTTTCTACTGATGATTAAAGTATAAATATTCTATGTGCAATTCACCTTAGTTTTGGAACCTCTAATTAGAATGTCAGTCACAGATGGAAGAACATGATTTAAATCCTAATGATTTAAATCCCAAAGTCAGTTCAGACTTTGGTTAGAACAATACTGCAGATGTATAAGAAGGTCTGGAAACCCTTTTATTCATGGAAAATAAAATATAAATATTGTTTTCTACATCATTTTCTTTTTGAATGGAAGAGACAAATGAACATGCAACCACACATCAAGAATTTCTGAATTCCACTCCAGTCTGACATGATGTCCTTTAGTAAACTTAGTAGTCAAGACGCTATCTGCTTACTTGCAAATGTTTTATTTTTATAAAGCAGATTGACCCGGTTGAACTAAAAGAGAGTAAATCCTTGGTGAGCAAGCATAAATTCTCCATTTATACAACACTTTGAAGACAGAAATGGCTGAGGCAACGTGCCCTCAGATGAAAGTTTTAACGCAACAGGGAAAATAGCTTTCTTTGTAAGGATGTTCACGTGATGTAAAACTGCATAAGAGTCACAGTGACTTACATTCCACCTTTTTAATTTTGGGAGAGCCTCAGGGATATGGCAAGAGAATTAAACAATTAACTGTTTCTGCTCTGCTCCCTGACGTACCTGTACTTTCTTCCTCTTGGTGTGAGAATATGAAGTTAATTGCTGCCACAGTTTTGATCTAGTAGGATTTGTATCTTTAGTTCAGCAGGACCTAAATATTATCTCCAGATCTCATAACGCTATAAATAGTTCTTGCTATTTTTTAAGTGCCATGCAAAACTACAGAGGACTCTGGGAAGGTTTGTAGAGCCCTGGCTGCAGAGTCACTTCTCACTCTTTGCTGAAGTTCAGGCCCACAGGAACGGCTGTTCATACAGCAAAGCTTAGGACGGTATGAAGTTTTACATTTCCTTCTCTAGCTTTTCTTCTCTAGCAAAGCTTCCCCTTGCCTCTGCCCCCCTTCTCCCCCCCCTCCCCCCCCCCCAAAAAAAAAAAAATCACAAGTGATTTCTGCTTTTTCTGTCATTTCAGTAGCACATTGGGCCCTTCCTTCTTTAATTCTGCCTTTTCCACTTAATTTCGTTCTGTTAGGTCGATCTACACAGAAGTTTTCCACTATTGACAAAAATTCAAAAGAGTCCATGATTATTCCCCAAGTCTTGAAGCTGAAATTTCCCTTAAGTTCGTTTTTATAGCTTTATAAACAAGACAGAGATTACGTTTAATAATATATCAAGCGAGTACAAAATATTTTGTATATACTTCCTTTACATTATGTAAATGTAATTCACATAATTACTAATTATGTACATACTTCCTTTACATAATTTCCTTCATATAACTGCCGCTACAATAATTGTTTTATTTTTAAAACCGACTTTGTGCAAGAGAAGGCTGCTTTATAATGCCTTAAACTTTTTTTTAAAAAAAAACCATTAAATAAATTACTTATTTGCTAATATGAGGGAACTCTATTATTTTTCCAACTCTTAAGAGCCCAATAAAATATAGACCAATTAAATATAGTACCAAAGTGCATGCTCTTCAGGAAAAGGATAATACACTGAAAAAGCCCTGAAAGGGTTTTGTCTTAGTATTTCTGTTCATTAGCACACGCCTTTGTTTTTCACTTCCAAACTGTGCTCTTGGTTTTGGGGTCAGGCGAATGTTTTATTTTATGGGACAAGGGAAGTAAGAGAAATGTAAAATTATCTAAGGCGTTAAAGCAGCTTAAAAGCATCTAACGCCATAAGCTGCTTTCAATGCCTTCGATCTGTTTAAAGGAGGAGGGGGGAAGGAAAAAAAAAAATCACAAGAAAATAAAACATTGTGAAGGAAAACAAGAAGCCTTGGTGATACAGTGAATCAGGAGACATATTTGATATAAGTCTCCAAAGGGCACATTTGTAACACTTGGGGGCAAAGCTATGGAAACTCAAGATTAGCTTTCAGGAAGATACACACACTGGTGATCAGGAGTTGAAGTTATCAAGTGCATAATTTGCTCTTGGTGATGGATGGCTACAGCCCTGGACTAGCTCTGGGCAGCTGTTTCTAATAGCGTAGCTGAAAAGGGAGAGGCGAGGGGAAGTAGAACAGGCAACCAAATACAAGAACAGAATGGCTGCAAGCGCAAGCATGTACAGCAAGGCACCTCAAAGCACAAATACAAAAATAAGGCTGCCCCATGGACCTTCCAGTGCAAGACCTTTCCACATTGACATAAGTTGATCTTTTACCATAATGCTACTGAGCCTCCAAATGTAGTATTAAGCATAGACAGAGCTGCCCTTGGAAAGGCATTTGCTCGAGTTATCACATTTTATATTAAACTGTCTTCACTAACATCCTCAGTTGTACTGTTCTAGTTATTTTTCTCATATCTAGATATAACTGGTTAATCTTGGCAAAAATATCAAACAATATTAATACCTGTAAGTGGCGATTTAAGATTAGGAATAATGTATCTTGTGGTTATTTTCTAAACAATAAAGAGACTCCAGCCTTAGGAATCTGTTGGAGAGGAGCTACAATTGCACGTTGTAATAGAACTCCATTGACAGCATCTATTTTATTTCCCCCCTTTTAGTAAACCACTGGCAGATTAAAACATTGAACAAATACTGTTAAGGTTTTGTAGAACAGGTTTTTCTTCAGTCATTGGGGAAAAAAACCCACACTCTTTTTTAATACCATTTAAAATTATATTTATTTCAAAGGGACATTCTCTTGTGTTGGTAGACCTGAGCAGAACTTCACTACTAAACAAGGATGCTACTCTCTGATCCAGTCTAACACAATATCCCACACTGGTGATCTTTCAAAAGCTACCACATGCCAAAGATGAATGCTGGGAATTTCCTACTAGGAATCTAGATTGAAAGGCCTTGGACAGCTTTTGAAGTTGGGCCTTTAACTGCTCTCAAATATCCGTTCACTACTCATCACCTGTCTTGCATTACTGACAAGATTCTGGAGCTGAAGCATCCTCTGTACTGCCTACAGATCTATCAGATAAACCACATCATGTGTCAGGAATGGAGTTTGAAGCAACTAGTATTTCTAGTGCTTGTAACTGAATAACTAATGGACATTAGTTTGCGTAGACACTTACAAGCACAAATTGCCTAGCGAGGGGACAAAACAGAAGCTTGAAACATCAGAGAGGAAAAAAGGAACTGTTCAGATCATGTTATGTCCTTAAATGGCTTGAAACTGGTATGAAGCCAGAATGTTTAGTTTTGGCTGGGATGGAGTTAGTTTTCTTCATAGTAGCTAGTATGGGGCTATGTTTTGGATTTGAAAAATTTGAAAAGTTTCTTTCTGATACCTAATCTAAATCTACCCTCTTCCAGTTTGAAGTCGTTATGCCTCGTCCTATCACTACATGTCCTTGTAAAAAGTCCCTCTCCAGCTTTCTTGTAGGCCCTCTTTAAGTACTGGAAGACTGCTATAAGGCCTTGTATATATATAAGGACTGCAGCCTTCTCTTCTCCAGTCTGAGAAGGTATTCCATACCATATGACGTCATGCTCAACAATAAAAATCTGGGGGAAGAAGAAAAGGGGGGATGTGCAGAGTGATGGCATTCTGTCTTCCCAAGTAAGCGTTAGTTGTGATGGAACGCTGCTTTCCTGGAGATGGCCGATCACTTGCCTGCCAATAGGAAGCAGTGAATGAATTCCTTGTTTTACTTTGCTGGTGTGCATGGCTTTGACTTTACCTATTAAATTGTCTTTATCACAAGCCATGAGTTTTCGCACTTTTACTCTTCTGATTCTCTCCCCCATCCCACCCCACAAGTGAGTGGCTACATGGTGCTTAGTTGCCAGCTGGGGTTAAAATTACAACAGACATTTTGAAGACACTGCACAAGATTAGAATCCATACTATGGAGTGAAGTAGAGGAAATGCTCCCTCGTTCTCAGTGTACTTTAAGTGAACACATCCTGGTAATTTCCACGGGATTGCAGGACTGAAATCCATGCTTCCCCTGTTCCAACTCTGCTCACAAGGATTTGTGTACTTCTTGTTAAGTAACTATGTAAGAGCCAAATGACTTATATACCACCCTCGGTACAAGACTACAGCAATTGTATATTGTCCAACACGCAGTGCAGCTGCAGATGACAGCCATCTTTCAGAATAAAATTTAAACTGATGTTTAAGTCTGAGTTCAGTGGAAACAATAATAGCACTTCAGATGTTTTCCTGTATCACTGTTAAGAGTTAGTCTAAACAAAGCCAAAGTGTTATTGGACAATTCCCATCAGTAAGCAGCATCAAAGCAACGCAGGACTGATGGGTCTACTCTCCACTTGGCAGGCAAGAACTCACCCTACTCTAACAGAATTTTACAAGAAAATAAGACCATTTCATTACATCTTTTTGGAATTTCAGCACAGTTAGCCCAGAAAGAACTAGTTTAATTTTCTTTTTTAAACACACTGCTTAACTTTTAAATTATACTGGAATGTTTTCCTACCTAAGTAAATCACCTTTTCCCTGTTATTGCATATTGTTCATTGACTATCTCCTCAGCGACCTTTTTTACTTATAACATTTCCAGAGTCAAAGTACTTCAGGATTATTTCAAAGTCAAACCAGTGAAATGTAAAGTTATTTTTATGCTTGTATTGAATTGTTCATTATCTATCTGACATTCTGAGAATAATTAAGGACACACAGCCAAGGTAATTTTTCCTAATTAGAACAATATCTGTACAGTTTGTGATGGCTTCTTACGAGCTTGAAACGAAAACTGCTTCATCAATGAAAAAGTTGTTTTCTCTACCTGAAACTAACAGACAAAATATAGTACTTCGGTAGACTGCTGAAATTGAATGCATTTATATTGATAAAACCAGCATGAAAGCATTTTGAAGTGAAAAGGAGAAGTGAAAGGTATTTTGATGACTCAGAAAAAAATGCTAGAAAAAGGGTATGCATACATTAGACAAGGTCAATGTTGGGCAACCTTCTTTTAAGTCTCTGGACACCTATATTTATATACCTCAACTATCAGAAGTGAAATCATTATTCATTATGATAAAGTAATTACTATGAAGAATTATCATTGTTACCACAAATATTTTTTTTCCCAGAAGGGTAGCTCCAATTCAAATAAGCCATTTCAACTCATCTTTGAATTGAGGAACATGTAAAAATGTTATCTGTTTACAGAGATATAGAAATGTTGAAGTTCATGTCAGCAGCATGACATTCACTGCATAGGTCTCAAGTTAGAAGAGTAAACAAATTTTACCCTTTTAAAACACCATCATAGCTTTATCTTTCTCTTTTTTCCCCCCAGGTGAAAAACATGGAAAGCAGGATAGCACCATCTTATTTATCCCCTTCCCATTGCAAGCACCTTTAAAATGACACAGTTTCTAAGCTGTTATTTTTCTTTTCCAATAATTCTGAATTTTTCTCTGGTTAGACACTACTACCGTCCAATGCTACCCACTGATAAGAGACATCGTAACGTGGAAATCAATAGATAACGCTGGCTGAAGTAGTGGGGGTTCAGATGGATTTTACCATCGATAAACATTGTGCCCTAGAAAAGGGAAACCCTACTTTTACCCTACCCTCACTGCAACTGTTCAACAGTTTCTACCAAAACATGTCAGTATTAACCAATCCTGGAACTACTCTTTGTGGTGAGGTCCCAGTTCACACCAGTGCTGAAGGCTCACAGCACCAGCCGTTCTGTTTGCCATCCTCTCATACAGTAATGATTTCTGGTTTGTGTCGTGTCACCTCACCCGTTGTTTGGAAAGCTCTGCTTCTGAATATCAAAGAAACATTTGAGAAAATGGCTGCAATTACAACACAAAATTATTATAAAAATCTATTTTAAGAACTCCAGAGCTTTTAGCTTCATGTTTTTTCCTCACTCTGTACTGCTCAATCATTAGCATATTCATATTTTCTGGATCGTGCTATCAAAATCTACATAACAGAGATGAACTCCCTCACATAGCAAATACGTGTGAACATCTCTTAGCAACAACCGGTCATGAGCCAGCAAGGAAACTTAACAGTGATCCCACTTAAAACATCCCACTTATGCATACCAAATGATAATGCCATCAGTAAAAATCCAAACTGTTCACTAAAGCAGCATACTCTTGAATGCTTGAAATTAAATCTTCCCCACAGAAGCCAGACACCAGAAGGAGCTGTGCTTTGTCCTTGACAGCTATTCCAAGAACACTTGCAAGGGAACAGTAACGTGTGCTCCTGTCCCCAACTGTTTCAGTTCCAAAATCTTTCACGTTCAGGCACTGCTTAAAATTCACTATGCACATAATGTGCCTACATTACCATCGCCAGAGAAATAAAGGAAGAGAAAGAGGGAGACCGTTAACAGTTTTCTGTGTTACTCAACCACATGGAAAGTAATTTTGCAAGACTAATATAGGTACCAACTACTGCAGCATTAAAAATCAGACTTCCCAACTGGCCTCCGTAAAGGCGCCTGAAAAATAAGAGCGAGCTTGATGTCAGCAGCATCCTAATTGCATGCGTAATAGCAATGGATAACTGTCACAATGATTTTAAGGTTTTTAAGTCAGGCCAACTTCATGCATTCCTCCAACTGAACGGGGGGCTCCAGAAAAAAAAGGAAATCTGATCTCCCTTAAGAATGGTCTTCTCTCACACTTTTCTGCCCTTTAAGGGTAATCTTTCTGGCCTCTATGGGTAATCAGAGAAATACTCATAGGTGTAACTCCTCTCCTTTGCGTCATGAGGAGTTCATCACTATGATGGACACTCATGCTTCAAGGAAGGTGACCGTCTCAAAAGTCAGGTCACATTTATATACCTACAGTTGGATTTAGTGAATTATTTTATGCACACACTTTGTTTTCTGGTATTTAGCTTGGCCAGAAGGCTCAGCTGCTCATGGCACTGAATTTCACTTGCTTACATTGAATTTAAAAAAACCCCAAACCCTGAAACTTCTTTCATTTTACTGTAGGCTATAGAACCTTTAGCTTTATGTAGCGTACTTCTCAAAGGGCTGCTATATATTAGGTCAAAGGCAATTAAGTATTCACAAATCTATTTGCGGTAGGTGGGAAGATGAGTGAACTAGTTCAGAAAGCTGGATAAAAATAAAGCCTGACCTGACTCTGTGCAATATGCAGACCACACAAGAGAGGAGAGGGACCACAACTAACTTTCCAACAACTAACAACAGGAGTGAATTTTCCTCAAACAAGGTAATAAATAAGACAATTGCCACCGATGCTGTGTTGAGAAAGGGAGACATGCAAACGTAACGGGGAAAACAGCAAAAACATAATGCCGTCATTAAATTCAGTCCAATTTCTTGAAATAATTCTTTAACACAGGTATCGTGTTTCAGGTGACTGGAATCAGAGTCATGAAAGAGGAATACAAACTGCTTGTCAATAAAAAAGAAAAACTAAGAAAGCTACTGAAAAATATTTTCAAAGTACTTTTGAGTAGAACTTTCAACTCAAAGAAATGTAGCTACACAATCTCAGGAAGAGAGAGAAACATCTTTACTCCAAATAGTGTTACAATTTTTAGGAAAATGCACTACATAATTCCTTTAACATAGCGGTTAGTGCTTACATTAAGTGGAAAAACTAAAACCATCTCAGCTCATTACATGTTCTATAATATCTAACATCTTCTGAAGTATTCCTCTCTCCTCGTGTTTTTGTCATCTTTTATTTGACCTTGTGTCAAAAACAGATATGCATTTTTCATCTTGAATTCTTCAATACACAAAGACTTGTTTGAATTACAATAGTTTCACTGAAAATTATGTCGCCATTCAGCTAGCTGTGACAGAAGTAACCATCTGAATTACTATCTAGGGGAAGCAGTCCCCCACTAAAGTAAAAGCCATTATCACTGCCAGATACTTTATTCAAAATCATCCGGCTTCAGTGTGGGTTGTATAGCTTCATCACTTTTTTTGTACCAGCATATCTCATATTGAGTAAAAAGGAAGTTATTCTTAAATATTCAGCACAGAATGATCAAAATGTTTAGTAGCTCATCAGTTCAATCCTTTCATATTCATTCACTCACCTGGTCTAGTGGGAGGTGTCCCTGCCCATGGCAGGGGGGTTGGAACAAGATGATCTTTTAAGGTCCCTTCCAATCCAAACCATTCTATGATTGTATGATTTTAAGCATATACCATAAAAAGTCTCCGAAATTGTAAATACTAGTTTTAAAACTATTAGTTGGTAGGTTTTGATACCTGTTATCAGGCATTGAGCTGTTCAACAGAGAAGTTATAAACTGTTCTCCTCCATATAATGAAAGACCACTTGCACATTCCTCATACCTCAGGAACTCAGAAGTCCTTAGCTGATCTCTCATTGATAACTTAAGCAAAATTATTTGTTTGCTGGCTAGTTGAACAGGACAGTTATTGTCCAGATGTGATTCTGAAGCTATACATCAATATATATATTATACAGGAGTCATTTCGATGAAGTGGTGTAAGTAATAAAACTATGGGTATTAATGAGCTATGTGCAGTCTCTGTGAATAACTCAAGATAAAGCAATAACTGTATGTTGAATAGCAAGAAAGTACAATGTATAGCTACATATAAGATACATAAATTACTTCAACGACCTTAATCACCTTTTAAAAGAATTTATAAAGAAAAAGGAATTGAAACATGCTTCTTTCTGATCTGATTTTAAGATTTAGTTCTCAGAAGCAGCGTTTTGCTGTCAGTTTCCAAGAGTCCTAACAAACAATTACGAAAACATCTTGAGATTAAGTATAGCATGAGGCTGAATTTTACTGCAATCCCAATTTCAACTTCATACACCTTGCCTGAAACTTTGCAAATTAAGTCTTTTGCCGTATTAAAGCAAGAGTATATTTTTACCTTTAAGCATGTCCCAGACTGAGAGTGACTTAAGTAAAGGCAGCATTCAAAGCACGCTACCAGTGTTTCCCAGTGATAATGAAGCCAGCTGAAGCATGGTGTCAGGCAATACCTTGGGGCACCAATGACCCAAATCAGGTTTTAAGAATTCAGGAAGCCTCCTGCCTAGGAGGCAAGAGCAAGTTAGAGGCTTGGTGTCACTAGGTGCTGGCTTCTGGGATGAGAGTGCCCCTGGCTGGGACTCAGCAGTGAAGAGAGTTCATAGTTCCAAACATCTCCCGGATCATCCCACAGTCAAAGTGGGACATTTGTTGTGAGAGAGGTCACCACTGAACAAACAAGGGGAATGAGTATCCTTACAAGTAAGTAAATAAAATAATAAACACTGACAGAATGGCATTGGGAATTTTCCATCTATATTGCATCTGGTGATTCATTTCATGTCCACACAAAATAGGGGAAATAGGCGTGTTGTTTTTCTGAATTATGGTGGCCCATTTTTGTGACATGAAGCTGCATTATTAGCAAACCTGTAAAGAGAGAAATTTGCATATAAGGCTGAGAGGGGACTTTCTATCCGTGAACCACCTGTCTGCTCATCAGATATTTTGGGGAGCACTGGAAACAAAAGATAGTGAACACCACCACAGGCTCAGGTTGGTCACCACCAGTACAGATTTCAAGACTTCAAAGAGCTTCTCACCTTAAGTCTGTCATAATGCCAAGAGCACTAAATGTTCACAAAGTGGATGAGAAAATATACAGAAGCAAATTGGGTTAAATCCCAAGGGATACTTTCAGATAAAAATCCCTTACCAATATTCTAAACTAATAAGTTTTTGCAATTAATTTATTCTGTCATAGACAATTAAAAACATTCAAGATGCATAATCTAATATAATGTAGTCAGAAAACAAGGCAGAAGCCACTGTCTTCTGATACAACTAGTAATTATGTATGCCATTTGTTGTTATGCAGCCAAACTGACTCAAAAGTTCTGCATTAGCCCTCATATTGCAGCCCCTTTTACACAGAAAATTGCCAGCTTGAGTATACTCCCACATTGCAACGAGCATGCCATGAAATGGCTGTGAATCACAGATGGTGCCAGCAGAGATCTATCCATTCTCATCTTTAGTCATTCTGCAGGCAGGGAAATGCATTGGCTGTGGAGCACCCACCTCCGGCAGCTTCAGCAGCAGCTCTGCTCTGCCACAGAATCCGCTCACCTGCCCGTGCCTGCCGCTTCCGTCTGAGGATGCATTCCACATTTGCTGCACACACACTCCCTCGTGCATTGCTGACACTGCAGCGCTTTTTAAAACCTGCGTATTAAGCCACTTATCCCCTGCCTTGGTCTGCTAGCCAGTTCTCGCTCACAGGCGAGCTCTATGCAGACATCAAGGGCACGGTATGACCCTAACATTGCTCCAAACCTGGTAAAGCTTCAGGTTTTCTACCACGTAACTATTTCTGTAGGTGGTATCTTTGTGGAACACAGAAACCACTATATACCAAACAGAATCAGAAGTTTCATTTTCTAGAACTGGCAGAATGAAATATTTCAGCATATCTAACATTCAGCATTTTTAAAGTAGCCATCCAACAATATGGAAGCAGAAGCTAATAACCACACTTGATACCATTAGCATATGGTTCCATCTCTATTTAAAAACTTTAGTATCCCCCAAAAGTTTGAAGTTAGTTCTACATCATGCTGGAGAAACAAAATTTATCAGTCTCTTGGCTGGCACCATTATAGCAAATGTCGCTTCCTTCCTTCTCATGATTAGCTCCCTACATTTCCAAAGAAAATCAGAGGCTTTAGCCTAGACAACTAGAAATACCAGGCATCTCGCACAGAAATCAGGACAAATACTCCCATGGCACTGAGTAGCTGGAAAGCACTGGGTTAACGTAGTGGCTAAACCAGGGAGAAACAGAGAAAAAACTCCAAAGTACTTAACTAGTTCAGTGTAAGAGAGGCCTGGGACACATCGCCGAGACAACAGCAAGATCTATATTACAGAGCTCTGGCCACTGAAGTCAACATTGATGTGAAGAAGTAGAGTTCCTAACATGCTGCGCCAGGGAAGCCTCCGCTTGGAAGCCCAGCAGTACAGCAGCTTTGGCAGCGCAGCCGGTGGCCAGCACAGAGCGCAGCTGTGCAGCACAACTGCGCCTGCTCTACTGCTGTTTTGCCGGTAAAGCATACCCACATCCTAGAAGGCTAATGCGTTTCTGTTATACGCGTGGCCTAACATACAGAAATTGTATCTTGCAGATCTTGTCAAAATACCAATATACATTAGCAGCAGCAGCACAGTCAAGTTTCCTAGTGTTCTCACAAAATTTGGGATGAACTGAGCAGCAGCTCTGTGCTTCCTCTCTTCACTTGTGCAAAATCACTGTTTACCCACATTAAAAGCTATCAAGGGTCTGGTACACGTCCACATAGAATAAACTAAATTTAGTTCAAACATGAAGCCAGTTCTGCTACACTTACCATTTAACAGTAGAAAAATAACACTGGTTCTGCCGAGGAGAAAACAACACGCTCATAAATTCTGCTTGCCTTCCTTGAAACTGGAAGAAAAGCCCCTCCACCATTAGCTGTTTCCGCCCCTTAACTGCCAATGCCAAGGCTACAGTCCTCAGCAGTGGCGGGCAATGGTCTGCTGAACTGCGTATCTGAACTCACTATGAGTTTTGTCTAAGTCGAAACTCTGAATTTTGAATTTCACTTCATATATAGAACATAGATATACATGCATACATACACAATATAGCATGTATATGCACACACAGATACGGTACAGAAAAAACACTGATTTGCTTTGAACAGTTGCTTGATGACTGGAAACAGTATTCCAAGGTTATTTGGAATGTATCATCCCTGTTAGAAACCGCAGAGTTTAAAATAAATATGAAGAACTTACTTCACCTTTACCTTCTTCCCTCCTCATCATGAAATATTTTAAGCTTCAGAGACAAAAATCACAGCAGATTAGAGGCTACAGTTCTAACGTCTTGTGCCGGCCACTTAACTGTTCACCATCATGAAACATGCTGACACTTCTGCATTTATAAGAATTTAACAGCCTAAGGACCATCTCCAAACAGAAATATGAAAGAGGAAGTATTTTTTACTGTCTTGTCAACATCAGAAAAAGTGGGAAAAAACCAACTATATGACACTAACAGTTACTATCTATTGAAAGTTTGTCTGGTAGCCATTACCACTGCTCCTAACCATTTTTCATCTTTTCAGTAATTCTCACAGACATAGTTTTTAATGTTTATGATCAGAGAACCATACAATTCATAAAACTGAAAATATACTGCATAAAGACAAACAAATAGTCATGAATCAGCTAAAAAAAATGCATAATGATTCTCTTCCGTTTGCACTTTTCTGAAGTTTGACTCTCTGAAGAAGTCTAGGGAGATCCTGTTTTTCCTTATTACTTATTTTCAACCTCAATAGCTTTTTATTTCTGTATAAACTGAAATAGCAGCCATCGTTACTGAGCAGTATTTTGTTAGCTGAAAGCCTAAAAGGTGTGTGAAAATAACTACAGAAAACTCTAGAGAGCTACATTTGGAAAGGAGTGCACGCAAAAGGCTGTTTGACAAGAGGCTGTCATTAGGGGCACTCACATTTATCACTTGGAAAGCAGATACACACTGGATAGTATCAAAGTGAGAATTGGCAATATTACAGTATTTTCAATATTCAAATTATAAATTAATGACCTGAATCCAATTCAGATCTAATTATATCTAATTCAGATTCACCTGAGCACCACAGGTGACTGCAGTCTTGTGAGAGAATACATTGCCTTCTGCGATCCAACAGAAGGTTTGCACACCAACTGTTGTATTACGGCAAAAGGATATATTTTAAAAGAATATTTAAGTTCAAACACTATTTTTCCTCCAAGATACACTTCAACTAATTCACAGTGGTTCAGATTTAATGTGATACAGACGTGAATGCATGTCAACACAATTTTTCTTGAATAAGATACATTTCCCGTGGCAATTATCTGCAAAAACATAATTTTTTTTCTACTAAAGGACTGGGGGTACATCTAGGAGCCATCCTTCTGCAAGTCTTGTTTACAGTACAATGATATCATAGTTTCATTTATAAACAAAGTAAATGACTAACTCTAAACAGGAAGCAAAACAACCACGAACCCCAAGTTCAGGTTTCATGTATGAAGGCCTTGTGCAATATGCACTATCAGTACAGGAAAGCATCATGTCCATGACTATCTTCCCAAAGCCAAGTCGTAAATTGTAATTAACTTGTAAATTCTATGTGGATGTAATGTGGTGCAGTAATAGTGGTTGGGGTTTTTTTTCTTGAAAGCCAGCAACCACAAATAAAATAAACTTGAAAACAAAGTCAGAACATAAGTAAATATTTTTTGTCTGGTTTCCCTTGTCCGAGAGAGAAACTGTGGGACAATTTCCCTACATACACAATTCTGGGACCAAAATTGGAGCAGCTCCACTTTTCTCTAACTAGTGTGTGTATTGCACAATACTGCACACGTGGATCATGAAGCCTAAAATTTAATGAGCTAAAAATGACCCCTTGCTTTGCTTTCCAGTCTCTTTAACAACAGCCTACACTGGATAAGGTGAAGTCATCAGCATACAGTATCTCACCTTCAGCATCCCCTGACAAGCTGCTTCTGCAGTTTGCAAACCAACACAGAGGAAGAAAGATGAGAGAAAGGAAAGAGAATAGGTAGGCAGCAACTCGACATCAAGAGAGCTGTACTACGGTGCCATAAAACCAAGACAATGATATTTACTGCTGGAGCAGGCTCATGACGGCATCTACTGTCCATGACCACCGTCCACACAGCTTGTGGCCAGCTCATAATTGGCATCTCTTCTCGGCCGCAGAGCAAATACCAAGTTATTTTGAGAGAGTTGAAGCAAAAAGGCAGCAACTAAAAAAGTTTCACCATTTAACATTTTCCTATGTACCTTGGGATAATAAAACTGTTTACAATTTTTCTCTCCCTTTACTAAATATTTTCACAAATCTTCAGGCGAGGTCTATGCCTATCAAAATAGCACGCATGCTATTCCTTGTACTCTTGCCTGCTCTGCGGCCTAGAGCAAAGAAACGCCTTTTGTGCTGCTCTGCCTAGAGCCAGCAAAAGCACGGCTGGAGGCAGAAATGCAGTCAGCTGCGGGAGCCGGTGTGTGGCCCAGCTCTAGGCATGATCTTCCCTGAGCAGCTAGAAGGCTTGGAAAAGCCACTACCAAATGGTTTTGGGAGGAATTTAGTGTTTACTAGTGACCTAATAAATCTAAATATTTTTCGCTTTTTTGTTGTTGTTTTTTATTTATTTTAAATTGAAGAGAAAGGATGAAAAGTGAAATATTATCTCATTCGCTACTGTTTGATCATAGGGTAAGCCAGGGCAAAATCCCTCCTTCAACAGAGCTGAGAAATAACTTTTCACTCTCCTTAAATCACGATTAGGCCTTTTATCCTGGATCTTTCACATTCTAAACCAGCACCTTAACAGAGTTTTGTTATAAACACAATATAGAAAAAACAGAAGATGCCAAAAAATCTGTCAGCCTCTGTCCATTCAATTTGTAACTGACAGGGTGTTAAAAAAAAAAAAAGGTTCATACAAGTTTCAGTCTTCAAGCTACTAGTGAAGAATAACTGAGATCAAGCAAATAAGGAAAAATTCAAGAGTAGAATTTATATCGCTGAGCAGCGTGAAAGTTATGCAGCCCAACAGTCCACATCATTCATTTGGACGTTTGAAATACCCTGTGGAGAGGTTTGAATCTTAAAGTAGTTCTCTCAAAGTAAAGGATGAAATAGTGCATGATAAACCAACTTGTCAGGAATCCTTTTACAGCTATTCCAACTGGAAATAAGCAGCATTCTCAAGGAACAGCACAAGAAAAATAGTTGTGTCTGATATGCTTTGTCTCTAAGCCAAAAGAAAACTAGTCTGAAAAGCCTATTTACAGTCTTTAAGAGATGTATTAATACAAGGGGACAGGGAAAGATCCCTTGCAACTGCTGGGAACTAAATACACACAAGAGAAAAACAGATTATTATTTACAGGAGAAAAAGAAAGGCCAACAGTAAGAACTGATATAATTCACATTTTTAATCCCCTAGAGAGGGAAAAGATGTAATCTTTTCCTGAAGGAATTCAGAGCATGCTACACGATAAAACAGAAATAAAAATTCTGACACCTACACTTAATGAAACAAAATACATTCTAAAATTAACATGAACGTGAGAAAGATTTATTTTTTTTTTTATAGACCATAGCCTGTCTTTTCTATTATGTGAATAATCCACTGTTCATCGTCGTATACATAATTAGCCTTTGCTGTAAGATACAACATTCTGGTATAGGTTTCCTGTTTCAGTTAAATTCAGTGGAATTACCCAGGTGAGGAATGATGGCTTAGTCTATGACTAAGGTTTTGACAAATCGTTTCTGTTGATAACAATAAGAAAAGAATAAACACTAGCAAGGAACTGAACATTTCAGCAAATTACTATACTTGCTAAACGCATGAGCTGGCAAAAAGCCAGCTTCTGGCCTTGAGTGTCTATAGCTCTCCCTCCGAAATCAGTATCAGCCACTTTTATGGATTTAAGGTGAAATCTGGCGTTGGCAGAAAACCACCCTTTAAGCTATCATCCATTTCTGTGAATTCTGTGCCTAGGAAAACTCTAGCTTAGAGCAGTTTTATAAATTAGGATAGAGCTTGTAACCAACGCTGAAGACTCCTCTTTTCTTAGTACCACAGTAATTGTATTTGATGAGGAGGTTAACTCCACTCTGCCCTCCCAAAGTTCATTTAATTGGAGGAGCTGGGAAGAGAAGAGAATGAAGAGAAGAAACCGAGCACCAAGCCCCGGCGCTGGTTCTCACTCAGTCCCCCCCAGCTGCAAGCCCGTTGCTTGCGCAGGGCACAAGCCACAAACGCCACCATACCCCTGCACAGAATGCACGGGCAATTTTGTTAGGCCATTCTTGGTTTTACTCTCACTTCTGAAATCTATAACTGTCCTTTCTGCATCTTTCTGTGGACACTCAGCAGAGGTTTTAATCTGGAGAGGAAGATTTATGGCTTTTTCCCCTTTTTTTATTTTGAGCTGATCTCCACCTGCCTGCTTACAATGAGTGGTTATACTGAACCGCGCTGGCATTCCAACTGCCAACACGTTGTATCTTCCCATGCTGAGGGCTGTCCCGCAGACAACCTGTATTATCTATAAACATTTCTTAAATCCTTTAGTTTAGCAGAGTACTTTTATTACACATTAAACATGCATCACATCTTATCAGCAGTACCTTCTGTAGCCATCTCTTGTTAGCAGAGGAAGAGGAGCAGGAGAAAATATACCAAACCATCAGCTAAAGCTGTGCAGACACAATACAAAGCTAAGTTAGATTTTTCTTCTTACCAACTAAAAGTGATTAAATAACAGTTGCTTACATTAAGAAAGCTTTTCTTCCTTCAAGAGGTTGACAAGTGAGATACATAATTCTTGTAAAAGCTAAGCAAAAGGCGTCCTCAGAAAAAGTAGTAGTTAATAAATAGTTGATGGAGCTGCTGACTGTAGACAGGACAGTCTGTAGAGACTATATGGTATGATAATGATACATATTAAAAGTGTTTATCATGGTTAAAAGCTGAGATACATATACTCTTCAAGGGTGAAAACTATTGAGGATTTCATCCTTATTCTTAGAACTTTTATTTTCAGTATTAGTTCATTACAAATCTGGAAATCCTCATAGCTGTGAATTAAAATCTGACCTTACGTGGATACACACCATATAAAGGAAGAAATCTTGTGATGTAATTATTATATTAACTTATGAATATATTAATTAATGAAGTCAAACTTCCTCTCAGCCAACAATCCTGAAGTTCTGTAAACACGAAGAATTTTTTAAGCTTTAATACTAACAGGTTTCTCTTTATTGTGCTCTTCACAACTCAGAAGAGCAGCAAATTCTCCAAATGGTCGTACAGTGCAGGGTGAGGAAAAGACATCTGAAGTAACCAGGGCTCACGTTACTATATTCCACTGGAACGGTTCTCCCCAGTTTTGAATCCCGTCTTTTATCCGCATGTGGGAAGCCAAAGAACTCTAGATTTGCTGGGTTTATTCCATCAATTGAAAAAAAGACCTTTCTGTACAAATCCCCCTACTTCTTCCTATTCTGGCCTCTCTGCTGAGAATTTTCTTCCATCCCATTTGTTACCCCATTCTATTTTTCTTCCCTGTTCTGCATCATGCCCTTTCTGTTCCAGTAATTTCCCTTCTGGAGGGCCACTGAGCAGCTGTATTTTTTCAGTCTCTTCGCTTCCTCCCCCCTCATCTTCCTGACAGCAACCCTACATTTTACTATTATAATTTAATGTCTGGACTGTTATGGCATGATTTATTGAAGCACAACTATAATTTTACTGTAATTCAGGGCTAAGGTGTACTTAAGCCTCTAACTTAGAATCCGTGCTTCTGGAGCTGTATCTCTTGCCACTCAAACCTGGTCTACGAGCTGTATGGCTAAAGAAAAAGAGACTGTACGAGAGAGCGCACAAAATAATATTTCACACAGACATTTGCGAGGTATCTTAAAGTACCCAACAGATAATAATAAAACCTGTTGCAGAAGACTTACAGAAACCAAAATTATTCTGCAGAAACGTCTACAGTAACCTACGCACCCAAAAATAAATAAGATGCTGTATTCAACAGAAAATTAATTGAAAATCAGTTATTTGACTGGAGATTTCATGACTTCACAGGCACACAAGTTGTATGGAAGACATTAGAATGACCTCTGATGTGAAGCAATTATTTTTTTCAGTTTGATTATAGTGTTCATCCAGCCTATAAAAATAGGTCAGCCTCTGCCACCTGGATATGTCAACCTACAAGCCAGAAAAAAAGTGCAAGTCAGTCCAATCTGGTAGTCTTTACAGTTTTGTGTGTCACGTAAGATAGCTACAGCAGGAGGTAAATTCAGGGCTCTTTGCGGCACCTCCTCTCTTGGGCACTTTCCGTGACGCTTACTGAGATACTAACAATTCCTTTTTTACCTTTTTTTTTTAAAAAAAAAAATCTTTTCTCTATCTCTCAACACTTATTCTGATGTAGTCCATTACCATACAGAGACTTCTGGCAGGAGAGACAACCTGGCATAAAGTTTATTTCTCCGTGCCAAACCTGCAATTGACTAAAGGGGCATGCTAAGTCTCCAGGAGGTTTGAAAGGACTAAGCCTTTTTTATTCCCCAGAGAGCATTACTAGGCAGCTGTGTTCTCTCCATTTGCCTCATATCTTATATTGCAAGGCCTACAAAATCTTTCTTAGTAATTTGCTAGTTAGCTAGGAATAACTAGCAAGTTTTAGCAATGGCGGAAAGAACACAGATGAAAACTAGATCAAAGATGAAAACCGATGTGCCATAGCATAGCAACTGATATGCAGAAAACAAAATATCAAACAAAAATAACTGATATGCTGACTACTAAGGAGTGAAGCCATCTCAGGGGTGTAGAAGCAGTTCAGAGTCTGCTCCCTGAAATCGGTCAGTACAAATCCAGACCAGATAACAAGAGTAATTCAAAGTTAGCTTTTTTCTGAATATATCGGTGAAATAGTGCTGAAGCTGCAGTCACAGCTGGAAACTTTTATTAATGGCATCTTCAGAGAAACCCAGGTTTGAATAACCATGGAAATGGTTCAAAACCTTAAAATATGCACTTTGAAGAGCATAAAGACACGTATGGGTGGGAGAGAAGATTACTACTGAATAGACCTGGAGAGTCAGGTCTCCAAGATGGCCAAAAGCGGTCCACTGCCAAACGAATAAACCGATTTAAGAAGGGATAAAATAAACTCAGTCTATCAGCATTTAATATAACTTGCAGCACCAAAACCGTGTAATACATCAAAGAGTAAATAGCTCAATAAAAGCCTGTGGAGAAACATCACCCGCTATTGCTCAGCAAATGTTTGTACAGTGGGAAGGGCTTCTTTCATTTACGAGAAAAATGCGTTAATGGGGATAAATTTAAACACAATTTTTTCCTGTAGCAAGAGCAACAGGGGGCTTCAAAATAATTGCTTACTTATTAGTTAGAAGCTAACTAAAGATACACCCATCAAAACTAAACATACCTAATAAGAAACTAGAGAGAGGAAGGAAGCAGAATAAAATCCGCATGAGTCTGCATTAACATATTAGCACACTGACATTTACAACAAGCGTTTTCCTCACGTAGCAATAAAAATGCAAATGAAAAACAGGTTTCCCAGGAAGGCTCTGAATAGTAGCAAGTGAAAAGGAAGTATATTAAGTCTAAAAATAAATACACCAACTTTTCATGCAGTTTTTCATACAGAAAACAAAATTCTCTGAAAGATCTGGGTTTAGGCTAAAGAAAACTTGATTATTTTTTTAATAAGAAAACTTCTAGCAAGCATTTTTCTAAAATTAATTCTTTTGGGAATAAACAGATACATTAATATGATTTAAATAAAAATCAAAGTAGTTTTAATTTTTTAAATTTTGAGGATCTTCTCTTCAGAAAAAAAGCCTATTTTTTGGACTGAATTCCAATAACACACAATTAACATTTTGTGTCTGCTAAATAGTATGTTATTTGTGTCTCTCATTGGTTAACAGCATAGTTCTTGACACAATCATAGCATTCCATTGCAATTACTAATTTCATTTTATGACAAATCATTCCTACTACTTTAATTGAAACTTCAAAGTCAGATCAACATTTATGGAACAAGCTCTTGAGTTTGACTGGGTCTTTGACAATGTTGATGAATGGTGCCGTTTAATTACTGCAAGATTCCCTTCCACAAAGCGATTTTGTGGTTTTGCTAATGCTGGTTACATATTATATAGGCTTCCATTGTCGAGGCACTAAAAATGTGTAACTGCTGATATGGTTGTAAGAGAAGAATTCTAAATTACTAATGTTTATATTTGTAATTCTCTTCTAACACACACACATGCAATAAATGCTTATTGTGCTAGATTACTTTGAAGGTTTTTTTTCCTCTTTTTTTTTTTTTTCTTGAAACTCTTTCACTTCTAAAAAATTACGTATCTACAAGACATTGGAAAGTTCCACACCTTTCCGTACCTGGAGATAACTGTTTGTGAAACAGGTCGGCCTTATCTCCATTTTGCAAACAGACACATGGAAACACAAAGAGATCAAAGCACTTATCTCAGAAATTCTTTGGAATGCAAATAAGGAAGCATAAGTCATCATAAGTATCTGTTTCAAAACCTCATACAAAAAGTTTATTATTAATTGCTTCCAGGGAAAAGTGTTGACGATTCCCAGGATTCTTAAGATGTGTCGTTCAAATAGAGGAGCCTAGAGAGGTATTTTAACTCCTCTCTTCCCATATATCCCCATACTAATAATTAATTTAAAAAATAATCTTATATTTGTCTTACAGATGTTCAACATATTTTGCCAATCTACCCCAAGCAGTTACTATTTTATTTTACACTTCCCTCTTTGTGGAACTCAGACTAGCATCCCGTTCACTCTAGTAAATCATCTCTTTGCATAATAAATGCTTTTATTTTCATACGTTTATAATGCTAATCAGAAGATGCATTGTATTTGTTTTCAGAAGGAAATACTTATGCAGTTTCAAAGTATTTCTGGAAGAAGGTTTGTTTGGGTGGGGGGGGTGTCGTTGGGGTTGGTTGTTTTGGTTTTTTGTTTTGTTTTTTTTTTGGTTTTTTTTTGGTTTTTTTTTTTTTTAAATTTCAATCACACTGTTTATAAAATAACAGTACAAAGGCAGAAAGGCCAAGCTTGAAAGTACATTGCTTAGATGTGCAGGCCTCAAAGTCAATTCTCTTCTGTTATCTAGGCCACGTATGGTTTGTTTACCTATGTGTGCATACATAGGAGTACATAAATACAGTTGATGTATGCTGGCCAAAATACAAATTTGACATCTAACAGGTCTGAATAACAGCTGTTGTCACTATGAACTTTGTAAACTTAGTACACATCTCTTATCTTCTCTAATTTTTTATTTTTTTTTCATACATCCTAGGACCCTTTCTCAAGTCCTTAAATGGCATTTAAACCACCAGTCCAATATGTTGAGGACAAGTGTATATGTAATGCTTTTGCTAAAGTAAAAACATCATCCACACAAACTCCCGGAAACAACAAGGCCACTTAACTATAGGAATTTATTTTCTTCGTACAGAAAAGTAAAGTATCTGGTTTACTTACTATTGTTATCATAGCTCTAAAAAAAAAAAAAAAAAAAAAAGAAACACCACACAACAAAACCACAAACGGAGTGATCACTCTATAATGCTGAAATAGTATATATTTCTTGCCAGCATCCTATTAGCTTCAAGAAAATAAAGTTGTATCTGAGGAAAAAGTCATCTTTAACTATGGCATTCGTACGTAGTAGTTCCGTGATTGTACCATACAAACCTTGACAATGTCTCAGAGCTTTTTAATAATAAGGAAAACACATTATAAAGCCTATGAAACCTTATCATGTAGCATGGAGGTAGAGAAAAAGCTGTGTTTACTGTCACTTCAGGAATGGACCTACCAGATGGATTAGGGAGGCTTCTGCCCTCTATGGCTAATCCCCAAACTCCCTCTTCTCTCCTACAGCAGGAGAGCAAGAGGGAGGACTGTAAGAGGGACAAATCTATTATGTCATATTTTTTCTTTTGTCTTTAAGACTGGCACATTTGGGGTCCTAGCAACACCGAGACAGTGCCTTCTGATAAACAGGGACTATAAAAATCAGGATTGGACACAGAAATGGAAAAGAGTAATTAGAAAATATTTGAAATTTCTGCAGAAGTAGGACTCTTGAAGTACTCAGCTTTGGCCCAATTCTGTTTTCTCATTAACATGAGAAAAATCCAAGTTGGGTCAATGCTGTAGAATTGGAAACATCACCACATATTTCTTTTAGTAAGCATATCTTCATCTTTTACTAACTACTGTTATTTCTGTATTTTAAAAGTCTTCTCTATTCTCCTGACATATTGCTGCTACTTCCTCCTTTGAGTGGATTACTGCAATTCTAGTGCTGACAGAGCAAGTTATCTGGGAGTTGCAACACACGTTCTCAACATTGATCAAATATTAACACAGGCCAGACCCTTTCCACGAGAAGTATTGACACACAGTTACCAAACCACTTGGTTTTGTTCTGGCAGCACACCCTGAAGGGCAGTACCTTTCAAGTCTCCTCTATTATACTTTATTTTTCAATTCCTGGCATACCAAGCATCTCAGAAGTGAAAACGAAAGAATACACGATACACTCTCATCATTTAGCAGTGGGTTATGCTAAAGCCACCATGAACGGAGGCTGAACTCCCTACAGCTACCAGGAACGCTCCTGGAGACTGGCCAAGGACACTCACTGCAGGGTTTGGTCTCTTATGGCAGCAGCAGTGAGAACTACGTTTCATTAACATCAGGGCACCTCTGTGGTATCATCATCATTCTTTAGTCCCAGTACGTATGTGTGTTTTCTATTCTAATGTGTTATTTATAACAGAATGAGAAATTTTTTCTTCCGTTGACATTATTTGCCTCTTGCAAGTTTTTCTTGATGACATTTACTCATTTTTAATTAGATACTTAAATGTTTGGCTGTGGTCTGTCTGGCACCACCACTGATAGGCACTGGAAAAAAAAAAAGGAATGAGAGTAGTAAAGACAGCCCTTGTTTTTTCTTAACCTCATTTCAATTTTTTTCCATAACACTTTTCAATTAAAGAGTCAAACAGGAGCTCTAACCCTGAGCTAAGTCACTGTACGAGTCTGAGCGTTGCTCCTCACGGTGACATTTAGAATTGTGAAGGGAATGCTGTCTTTTAAAAAGGATCTTCTACTAGACTAACACAAATTTTTTTTTAATTTACTTGTTTTTAAAACCAACTTGGTCAGACGAAAATAAATGGCTATTCCTCCAGCCTCACAGGCATCTTCCAGAAATCACTAACCACTGCTGCTATTAAGGAGCTAACAGAGAAAGCATTATCCAAGGTCAGGAGATTGCTCTAGCAGATTTAAAAACCTGAACGTACGTAAGCCCGGCAGTCAAATAAAGAATCGCTGCCTGCCCTAGATGTGTATTTGTGCAACTTTATTTCTCCAAGACAGATGTTTTTCTTATTATGATATATATGTGTCATTGTACACTTCTTACACAGATTGCTTTTCTCAAAATGCTTAAAACAGCACAGGAAGAATAAAGTTAATTCGAAGCCCATCGTGCTTTTATGCACCTGAAGTAATGTTTTATGCACCTAAAGTAATGTTTTATCACTGTAGATGACAGTTAACCATCTATTTGGATATCTTTTCATAACTTCCCTCTTAACTTTATTGATTCTGCCGAGACTCCAGCATTTCTGGTAACCTTTCAGCTAACACCTTCAGAGGGTAAGAGGTATCGCTTAAGGCTAAAATTTTGGTTTCTTGAAAGACATTCAAGACAGCTAGAGTCTCCATGTACAATTTCTCACTCCAAGATGGAGGAGACTCCATTCATAGTTTCTAGACCTTTCCCTGGAATATAGATTTTGCAAAACCTGTCTCAAAATTATTTCAGTGGTGATCACTAGAACTGCATTCCTGACATTATTTCAATAAATAAATTCACTGTTGTCATTATTCTTCCCCTCTCTCTTCACATGTGTATTACTCTCCTTTCAGATGTTTGCAAGGTCCTTATTTCCAATAGTCCGTTCGACAGCTGGAACGAAAGAAAAAACTCAACTCAAATTTAAGTTTTTCAGAAACACTGAAATAAACATAAAATGCACCATAATATCAGCATCCAACTACATAATAGAAGGGAAAATGTTTTCCATCAGGACCTCCAAAAACAAAAGGCACAGGCTGGAATTATCTTTATCAACCTATCTACAATAGACACGAATCCCTAAAAGGTGACCTTGGTCAGACAGATGGGGCTTGACTTTTGTATTTCAAGACGGCAGGGCCCTACTTCACTGGACAAGAAAATCTCGTCTTACCACTGTATCAGTTTGCCCACTTTTCTCAGGTTTGTAAGTTAAATAAGTTAATTAAATATGGGTCTTTACATCACTTCATACAAACCTACACCTCAGTTTGCATTCATGAATGAAAACGTTCCATGAAAATTAAATGGGAACATGCTGCATACGGAGGTATTGCTCTTCACCTGTTTTAAGTAACAGATCTTAAGCTTTTAACAGCAGGTTCCTTATTCACATTTAAACTTAAAGAATCTCTAACCTTGAACAAAATAGAGAGATTTTACAGTAGACAAGAGTTAGTTTTGGTATGATTCTTGAAAACATACAACAGACAGGATATTACAGAGATTATGAAAGAAAGATTATAAATATTGGATAAATATCAAGTATATACTTTAAGGTTACAAACAGTAAGAGGGGTAACAGCAATTCCAAATCACACTGATGTCTGTCAGAAATACACTGTTAGGATCTAATAAGTGAAAGTGTGGATGAACAACATGCACAAAATGCATCTTATGCACACTGTGTTGTCACTGAATTAGTCACCAGCAATTCCTCCTGCAACGCTTCTGAAGTTGCCCACACTGTGGAATATTTTCAGAGCTTTCTGAGTCATTGGGCCAGGAAGGAGACACTCCTGGGTACATTATCTCCCTGAAAAAATGTCAAGTCACACTAAACAGTATTTACCGTGATGAAGTACATGCTTCCCACTGGAACCCAAATACAGTTTCAGAGGGAGAAGTCAAGGAGGGGGGGGTGGGGAGAGGGAAGGGAAAAAGCAGTCCCTCAACTCCAACCATAGCAAATTTAAATATGACTGCACAGATATTTGCATTACTATTTTGAAAACAGTTCAGTCCATCCCTCTGTAGTGTATTTTCAGCAAATCCCAAAAGTACCAATTAAGCTATTTCATTTTTATTATTGTTCAGCTGATACAAACTGGAAACTGGCACTTGGACTAGATTATACCACCTTTGGCCATGCTAAGTAATATCTCATCCCCGAACAGTTTCATTTAATATAATTTGACTTAACGAGGGCTTAACAAGCGTTAAAGTATCATTCAGTGAAACCAAGAGTATGAAATGAAACTTCTAATTCTTATTCATGCTTTTTTTGTGTGGCATTTGTAGATCTGCTCCAAGTCACATGAAAGTAGCCTCATTCTTCTGGAGGAAATCAAGTGCTCTGGTGAGACAGCTTATTAGATAGAGGTGCAACTTCCAGAGGAAAGAAGCGATGACCACTATAAGAGTGAAGTGGAAGGTGCACAAGGAACTTCCACCACTCAATATTATTCCCTACACACCTGACAAGTTCTTTGCTGGTATTCTGCAAACAGGTAAGAAAAACTGAAGAAGTAAGGTGGAGTTAATCACACATGCTGCAGAACCCAACCATGAATTCACACCAGCACAGTCAGAGAAAGCAGTCCCCGCATCCACACCTGGACATTTTACAGGTGTATACAAAATATACACAAGGTGAAAAGAGGCACAACTGCAAAGCTGTCCATTCAAAACCTTGAAGTATTTCTCATCGATCCCTAACCAAATAAAATTCTGTAAGTTCAGTTGCAATTTTACTTTTTATTAGTTTGATTTATTTTTTTGTTTCAGCTTGTTTATAGACACCGTTTTTGTTATTTACCACATTTAAAGACACCATTCTTTTGCTCTCAGGAAGAAATTGTGAGCTGGTTCTTTATAGAAGTGTGATATGTTAGTGCCTGAGACAAAGGTGATTCACTGCTCTTGCTTTCCCAAATATTAACTTTGTATACTATCAGAAAAAAAACATAATTCAGGTAACAGTCAAGATCACAGTTAAGTTTTAGTATTCTCATATAAGACAACAGATCTTCTCCTGAAAGATCAGCATTAATTTTTCTTGCAGCACCTCCATTCCCACCAGTTTACCACTCAAATACCAATTAAGTCTAAAACCAAAGACTTTTAAAGAAGAACCAAGTATCACTACAAACATATCTCTGAAGCACATCGTTTAATCTAACGGAGAATCTCTCCACTCACTGCTTTTCAGAGAGCAGCAGTCATTGCAGTGATGAGTCATGCTGCTTTATCAAACATGTTCCAGATCAGGCCATCTCATTTTTGGTAGGGCTTAAAGGATTTTGAGTAGGCATTGGAATGCTTCATAGCAAATATATTAACCTAAACTAGCTTAAACTAACATAAGTAAAGCTAAGCTGTCATGCTACTGGAAAACAGAACAGGAGAGAGTGATAAACAATGTGAAGGACTTTTCTATCAGTAGGCCAGCAAGACTAAATATAAATACATAAAATACATACGTGTGTGTGTGTGTGTGTGTGTGTGTATTAGCAGCATCTATACTTCATAATAATAAAAACTTTCTGGGCTTTTGAACTTAGCTATAAGAGTCAGAAGAATTATACTGTATAGCTGTGTTTTGTTTATACATTATTTATATTCAATTACTTTTCTTACATAGGTTTTCATTAACAAGAGTTTACACTTAATTAATGGGGGAGAGGGGGCGGGGGAGGGAAAGGATGAGTTTCCTAAATTTTTCCTTTGTGTTTGAAGATCAAAACTGGAAATAAAAATAAGATTTTCCTCATGACATAAGGACAAAGTAAAACAAAAAAACCTTAAGGAGTTGCCAAGGTTAAAGAAACAAACAAAAGCCCAATCAGCAAGTCCAGCTCAGTGAGCGTTAGGATGACTCCAGGTCCCTTTCCACGACTAATTTCCTTTGACTGTGATTCCTATTTTTCTTTCCTGCTTATGACTCATTTACCTGGATGAGTCTGTGCACTATATAAGGCTTTGCTACTCTATGAATGCGTTCACCTCCTCCTTTCTAGAATTCTGCAGATATTGGTACAGTTTCTGCTCTATGTCCCGTCATTATTGAAGTCACACATGTTTCTAGCACTCAGAGGGATTTTTTTTTTTAAGGTAATGCCATATAAAGCCTCAGTAGCATTCTGGACTGAGACAGAAGTCTTCATGGCACGTGCTAAAGAAGTAGGCTACCCAAAGCTTTATGTTAAATGACTCCAGTAAAATAACAGCTATTTTCTCTGCTGTACGCTACAACTTCTTTATTAAAATAAACAGCCCAAACCACATGAAGAAGAGGAAGCCCAGCTTTGCACATTATTGTGTAGTCAGGGGGAGCGTGGCAATAGCAACCTGGAAATGAGAGCACGTATGGATGACAGCCTCCCACCTCAAGAAAACCAGCACTGACCTTCAAGATGCTTTGAGTTATTGGTTTTACCTTTTGTAGTACTGTAACCTCTGAAAGGCTCCATGAATTTTATAATTATAAACTACTTGAAAAAGGAGTAAATTCATATTCATACTGTTGGAAGGGCAGACACACGTGCATCTGGGATGCTTCCCAGCAAAGTGCTGCGAGCTGGTCTGTACATGCATCAACCAAATGATTTAGACTTGGACAATTATCCTGTTTATCAGTAGCAGTTACTGATGTCTGCCTGCAACACGTATAACACTGAGAAAAAAAAAAGTCTGCTGATGACATGATGAGTAACAGCTGGCACACAAATCACACCACATCTTTTCAAACCACGTTCCATAGGCCATATCTACATAGGGAAAACACTGCAAACAGGTAACAAGGTCCTGATTATTTTTAAGGATTTGCCTTTCTACCTTACAACCATGATTTCTTGCACAAGCTGTGTATTTTTATATTAATCTAAAGTACACAAACCAATGTTGTTCTGATAAGGAAAGGAACAGAGTTGTAGATCACAAGGGGAGCAGCAGAGGTAAACGCTTCCACAGGTAAATGAGGAAAATAGGCTTCAGTGATAAATTTGCACAGACAGTGGGAGTAAAACCCTCATTATTGTATTCTCAGCAGCTGTCAATCCTTGTCAGTGATACAGTTTAACCTTACAAAAGAGATTTCAAAACAATGTATTCTGCTGACTATCACAGCATTAATCAAGCAGTGACAGTACGGCTCTAGACATATGTATTGTGATTATAGAGGGATAAAAGGCGGTAAAAAAACCAAAATAAAACAGTGCAAAACTGACCCCAGAAGCTAGAATTAAATCATTCCAGGTCACATGTTTTCTATAAAGGTTATTAGACTAATTAACAATTCAATACTTATGTATTCTTTAGCCCTATCTTTAAAAGCGCTCTTCTCCAGTCTAATTTGGACAGCATTATCTGCATTACCGATCTCTTTATATCTATTTTTATTACGAACTGCTATCCTAAGGTATCTTAGTCTATGCATTTTTTTTTAATGCACAAGTGCACTAAATATAAACAACAACCACCACACACTGTGTGAAAAATAGCATATTTTTTCTTCCATAGCAGTATGGCAGGACCTCTTATCCTGAGCTGCATCCTAGAGTTTCATTTCAATACCACTAAACCACAACATGTTCACAGAAGAATCTGTGTTTTCTTCATGCTTGCATAAAATACTGCCTATATAATCAGTGTAATACAGAACATCAAAAGGTTGCTTTGGAAAATATAGCCTCTGCTAATACACATATCAAGTACAAAAAGATGGCAACAGAGTAAATACTCTTCCATATAGCATTCTAATAAAAAGTCTCTGCCCTGAACCAGAGGGAACAACTGCCCTGATACCATATTAGCATTTTATTTGCTTTCCTTCCCACGTCTACATACTGCTTTTGTAGCAACTAAGTCACATTAGGCCACCATTTGTTTAAATTGTTCCCAAAAGCAAAATATTCAAACTAGAATACCAACTCTTCAACACAGGCCTAAACACACTCTCTTCAAAACACGCAGCGTCTTGGTGCACTGTAATTCCCTTAAGCACTATGTATTCTGCACTGCCCAAAGACTTACTAGATCAGGGTATCTGAAACTCAGAATTTCTATTCTATGTAAAGTTCTACATACTTTTTTAAAAACAAACAAACAAACAAACAAAAAAAACCCAAAACCACACACCAAGATTTTGTTTCATATCAAGAAGCTGGAAAGTAGACCTTAGAGCCCAGCAGGTTCTGGGTCTCCCAGCGCTGCGACAGGGACACGGGCAGGACTGGAGCGCTCAGCCCAGAGTAGCAGGTGCTGGAAACTTAAAATACTTCAGAGCCCTGAGGGGTTGACAAGTAAGAAGGTATGTGTTCCCAAAAGTCATCCCGTCTTCCAGGGAACGCTTATCAAGACAGACACATTTCATTTTTGACAAAATAGTGTTTTGTGACAAAAAGAAGAAATTCCATGGAGCACTTCTGGTGAGCTGGATTAAAAGATCCATCAGAAGTAGCTTAAAAAAAAACCCAAACCAACAAGTACCATATTAATTGCACAGAGCCAGGCTAACACCTTGCTCATTCAGGTCCAGAAATACCAGTCATGTCAGTTTACTCTTAGCGAGCAGTACAAGAAGGTCAGAAAAACCCTGTGCATGCCAATCGCTTGACAGAAGCCTTGCGTATGGCATGAGGAATACGATTACTCCCTCTGGAGTCACCATCATGCTTTCATGAAATGACTGGGTGCTTCACTGGCCCACTGAAAAGCCGACTGTGCAAGGGGCCCCACGGCCTTCCATCAGCTACATTTGCTAGGCTTCACCCAGACACCACGGCGTCAGTCAGTCGCTGGGGGGTGTCCACCTCTGCCACGGTGGCTGGACAGCTCGGGCTGTCAGGCAGAGGACTTGCAAGGACAAAAATTAATATTTCTTTTTGTTGTGGGTTCGTTGGGATTTTTTTTTTTTTTTGAGGGGAGGCGCTAACGTAACGTACATAAGGTATGACTTACCGACCTACAGGAATGTAGAAGTGTGGTAAACTGCAGCAGATTATTCCTGACTTTACACTAAAATTAGGTTTATACCAGAACCCAGTATCTGCCCTTGTCAAGTCTGCCAGACACCAAGTAAACCTCCCTGACAGTTTTTTCCACAAATTTTTCCACAGCGGTGGCCTGCAGACATCAACCCACTTTAAGTTATTATTAATGGATTTAAAAACATGACATTGCAAAATAAAGCAACTATCTTTTCTAATGATTTCCATAAATTCAAGATGACCCCCTGACCTTTTCTTACTTTTCAAGCCAATGACTTTTTGTTTCATTGTCCGCCAGGATTTTATCCTGTGACAAGCAGCAATAAACATTATAAGTAAACTTATTTCTTATTATAAAGCATATTTGTATATGCTTTAATATTTCCCATTCTGATTACACTGTAAGACTGACGTTGTCTGCATCCTTCCCCTCTTGTTGCAGCTTTATGAAAAAAAGAAATTTTTCATATTGAATTTGCCTTTTTTTTTTTTGGTACACATCCTCACTAAGCAAGCCCTCACCTATTTCTCACCTGAAATTTAAGGTGTTATGTTCTATCTCCTTGTTTTGCCACCTAGCACTTTAGCCAGCAATCTATTTACATTATTTCTCATGCTTAAGAATTTTACTTACAGCAACACAAGTAATTAAACTTTTCTCTAATTTATAGGAGCTGATACCTACTGGGTTCTGAAATCTTAATGATAGTAAATAAACCTAAGGCCTTTTAGCACGCTAAAGCACATCAAAAGCGTTAAACTGCGTGTGCCTTGCACAAAACAACAGGAAAACACAGGAGTTGCCTGGCGGGGCGACCCCACGACGCTGGCATTAGGAGAGCAGGGCACGCCTGCTTCTTCAGAGCATCAGTCTTGCATCCACCCGCCCCTGCTGTACAGCAGGCATAGGCAGAAGCCAGCAGAGCCCCCTAACTTCATTTCTGCCTGAATTCTTTGCCAAGTAGATACGAAAATTGAATTTAACTGATTTCAAATCCCATAGACGGCTATGGAAAAAATAAATCCATGCAGAGTATTACATATTCAAGCCATAACTACAGCCAGGCATTTGCTTGAGTAGGAAGACTAAGAAGTTTGGAGGGGTTGAGGGGATGTCAAACTACTTCCCTTTATTAGAGAGAACTATTTAGTTCATACAGTGTCTGAATGGTTATGATTTCAAAATGTTGCCCAAGATGTCACATTCATTATTTATTTTCCGTAAGATTCAAATGCATCATTTTTAGACCTTGGTTGCTTATTGGGGTTTTTTGTTGTCGTGTTGTTTGGTGGGGAGGGTTCTGGGGGGACAGTTTTTTTGTTGTTTTTTTTTTTTTTAATCAGAACCAGCTGTTTAGAATATTTCAGTGCTTTAAATTTCTCTGTTGAAGTGAATTTAGACTACTGTGATAAACCCCTCTACTTTTTAAACCTGGCAAGGTACTAAACTGAGATATATACACACACACACAGACAGAGTATCTATACATACGCAGTTCATGAAATTAAGTTTTTACAAGAGGAAAAAAAAATCTGGGTTCGTTTTCATGACTGTGCCTTCATTGAGACAGGCAATACAAAGGCTAACCTAACTTCTTCTGACCTGTTAATGAGAACTTTTTTTCCACGCACATTATGTATTCCACGCTAATTAAGAAAGAAAGTTAAGCTGCACTCTGTGTAAGGCAGTCTGCTTGGCTTGAGAACAGGAGCTGCACTTCATCTCCTCTCCAATCAATAATCCATAAACTGGGGTTGAATGTGCAGGCTGTTTGCCAGACAGCTGTAGCTGAGATCGCATCTTTTCTAAGCCTTGCCTTTTCTTTCATGGTTCAATCAGCTCTGCCCAAAGGAAACATTTCAAATGAATAAAACAAAAACCCATGGCTTTTAGTACTCTAGTTTGTCATTTATTCCCCTGCAGACCAACATTTTTCACATGTAGCAAATCCAGATTTTAATGAAACCTGGAAAAAACCTGCATCAAGATGTTTGTTGTCCAGCCTTCCACTAGACAGGAAGAGGTCCGCTGTGAAATGTGGCGATATACATAGCACCTTGTGTGAACTTTTAGGTTTTAGTTTCAAAACTATTAAAGCTATGGAGGTTTATGTATTTGCAAACTTCCAACTTTACAAGTATTTGGTATGCAATGTACACACAAAAGATTGTCATATACAAATTTCTGTGTCTTCAACTTTCCATTAAAATTTATTTTTACTTACTATAACTAATTTACCACTGTACAGGTAAACTTTGACAGTTTCCTTTTAAAGCATCGCTTCAGCATACTTGACTTTTAAACCCTGGTATCCCTGAAGCTGTTACAGTTGGCTTATAATTAACCACTCAGGCCAGTGAAACCTTTTCCAATGACCTCAGAATTTAAAGACAGGCATGCGGAAGCAATATTTCATTTTTTAGTAGTCAGTACAAAAAACAGAAAAAGCAGAACACTGTCATAAGGATGATGCCTACAGCCAAGAACAGAAGAGTGCAAGCTATTGGTCTGGCAGGTTATCAAATATCAAGCATGTAATTTTTTTTCACATAAATTAGTTAATTCTCTAATGTGCTTATTCTGTTGTTGCATTATAATCGTTCAATTGTCTAATTTATGTATTTCATTTATGGGCACGTGCTGCCATGTACTTATTTTAAATTTTTCAAGAATTCTTTCTAATTTTTCTCCCCTAAGAAGGTGAAAAATCACAATCTTGAATAGAAAAATACCTGTAACAGATTATTTTTTTCTCTCCTTGCTATTTGGTATGGATATAACTGGAAAGAAACTAGAAAACTACCATTAAAAGTGTAAGAAAAGTGTAAGGACACTGTAAAGTCAACACGTATATCCATACCTCCTATATAAGCAAATCTCTTCAATACAAGATTCCTTCGGGAGATGGAAGTGCTGTGTGTGTACACACAATGCATTAGCTAGTGATAGCCTGAATTGTAATTGATACTTGATCTTTTCAATTTACGCCAAGATAAGAAAAGGAGAGACGGGGGCAGGGAGCAGTCTTACAAGTCCTAGTTTTAAATTTTTAATTTTAAAAAGCGTTATATCAGCTGCAGTGACAAAACTAAAGCTACCTTTGAATTTAAATTACTTGTCAGTTCCTGTGCTATGATAAACATTACAGCTGAACAAGAAAAGAATCATTTCAGGGTTATAAATTCCCTCAGCATTTCAGTGAATAGTATTTCCATTGAAAAGCTGGGTTTTAGAAGGCTTGTTGCTTTCAGGTTTAGCCATGCACCCCAGTTAAGTAAAATATACACCCAGAAAGGCGGCTTCCGATTTGTGATCCACTGTAATAAGATCTGCACTTCAAGCAGCTAGCAGAGTGGCAACGTGGCATAACTTAAAAATTTTAAATGTACCGTAGTACTAAGATCAAATTAACTTTTAAAAGAAAATACAATAAGGATATAAAAGGGGAGAGCCTAAGTATTCCTGTGCAGTACCAACTGGATTTATGAAACTTACCTTTTGCGTGTAACTAGTTTGCCTACTGGTCTAGCATTCCTGCCTCTTAACAATAATTTTAGCTTACCTGTCATTACTCAAATCGTAACTTTGAAAATAAACTGTTGTTTAGTAAACACGTGTACATTATCATGCCTGTTTCTGTAAAAGTCCTGCTGTGGGTGGTTGGTTGTTTTCTTTGGTGGGGTTTTTATTTTCCTCTCCCTGCAGCCACGGCCTGAAACACAGTACTCTGAAGGAAGACAGAAGACATGCAGCATTTCCATAACCTTGCACTGTTTCTCAAAAACTGCCACTTTCTACAAAGGTTTGGACTCAGCCATTAAGCTAATGAGGGACACAGAGGATGTCATACATTTGGAGGGCAACATTATTGCCTCACCATCCATATAGAGACAGATGACCCCCAAAATGGCATTAAAAGTATATGTATGTATATTTTATATTTTTTTTAATTGAGGCCAATTCCTGTTGTAATGGTGAAAAAAATTTTTAAAAATAATCAGTGTTTATCATATAAGGAAAATGGTAAAAGAAAATTTTCAATTAAAATAAATTTCATACAAGAAGAAATCTATACAAAAATATATTTTTTTCCTTTTTTTTTTTTTGACAAAGAAAAAATATTTTAGGAGAAAACCACACCTTCAGCCTGTCACAAGCTCAAGCTGTGACAGAATGTTCCCATTTTCAATGGAAACATTGGTGGGGTCAGAGGAACAGGGGATCTCCCCATTTTCTCAGATCTCAGGACCCCCTTCTGATATTTAAAGCTGCACTGAGGATAGCATCCAGGAGGGATGTTTTGGATTGTAACACAAATGCGTAGTGGGATGCACATCTCCATGGGGCAAACAGCTCAGTCTGTCAACATCTGCTGCAGAGAACCCGACTGTGGGTAAGAAGCTCCACAGATGCACTTGCCACAGGATGTAAATTGAAACTATTAAAATTCATAGGGCACAATACCAGAATGAAAATAAAGGAAGAGGGACAGTATTCAAGCTAGGAGAAGAGATCTGGTTTTACATTTTTCCAACTGAGTTCATGCTCACATAATTCTAAAACACTTGCCACCAAACAAGTCATACATATTGCTGGCAGACAGACATTGCCTTTGGGAGACTACTTCTATTTTTAATTTCTAGGGCATTGTTCTTTCCAGTGTGCAGGCAAGGAGGGGGAAATTCCTTAAATGAAAACTTGCTGAAGACTAAAGCCATTCAGCATTAAAGTGATTTCTGGTTGTAGCAAGAAGCAGACAATGCATTTTGTTGAGAAATAACTCAATCGCTTGCATTAGAGCTGGCAGTCGTCATCTGTTTTTACAAATCTACCCATCACACAAAACACAACTTGCTATATTTTACGTAGTGACATCAGGATGTAATTTTACTGCAGTGGCTGCATGGAGTGTAATGATATCCTGATTGTAATTATACACGATGCAGCACCTATTTGGATAACGTGGCCACAGTACTGGATGACGAAATATTGTACTACCTCCTCAAGATTACTCAAAACATGCCTGGCACAAGCATAGCTGGCAGGAGGGAGATCAATTCCCCTTTAAATTGATCCAAGGAGAATAACAGTATGGAAGACTTCTTTCAGTGATCAACAACTTATTTCAAAAGTAATCATTAAAGGGACTCCGTGCTGGGACAGCAAAACACTTGCTCTTTATTCCCCGCTCCCCAGCTCAGCCCTTACAGCTCTCCCTGTTACCATTTGTACTTTAGAAGAGATGCTGAAATCCAGTGCAAAGAGGGGGGGGGTGAAAAAACCCCAAACTTCCTAAGTAACACAGTTTTGTTGAAAAATAGATGTCTAGCCTCTCACAAAAGGATGCCTCATGCACACAGAGAACATTCCCTTCTCCCGCGGGGGTGGGCACAGCCCCCTGCCTGGGTGACGGGCAGTGGCAGGCAAACAGGGAGCAGGTAACATCAGCAGCATTCGGAAACAGCTCGCTCTGTGCAAGCTGGGTGCTGCTTCCGAGATCAGCAAGGGCGGCTTCACCTTACAGGAAGGCTCCTGCCATTCCCTTCAGCCCAATGATCCAAAAACTTCACGTGGTGAGAAGCACTTCTCGCCACAAGAAAGCTGTGAAATATTTTTGAAAGTTTCCCGTTCCAAGTGGCATTTCGGGAGCAGCCAGCTGCTGGGAGCAGCTATTTTGCTAGAGGAAAGCAACTGCACCTGTGACACAGATACAGCCAGAGTCCAGCGCAACTCCAAGGAAATCTGAAGTCCAAGCAGGCATTCTGTCATCCTGTTTTCACAGTTAAAACACCTCTAAAAGAAAAAAGCAATCTTAATTCATTTACCAAGTACAAAGAGTTTCTTTTAGCTTTATTTATTTTTTATTTATTGGAAGAGTATTTTATTTATATTGGGAGAGTATTTTTTCCTCTACCAACTTAAAGCCTTTATGTAACGAAGCTGCAAGTAATGTCATTATCTGCTGTAAATAACAAGTGATCTACTACCTCAGAGCCTTCACTGAACACTGGTCTACTAAAATCTCAGGCAGAGCGCCAAATTCTGGATTTGTGAATATGCATGTACCTCTCACCGACTTCAGTGTGAGCCACGTGAATGAATCTGAAAGCTGAAGTTGGCTCTAATTCATGTTTTAAGCCTAATGAACTGGTAATAATCAAATGATTTGCTCCATTTTTGTCTTGTATTTTTAATAAGATATATTAACAGCAAGATTAGGTAAAAGAAATAGAGCACAAACAGAATTTCCCAACACAGATGCTCACTGATCTTAAGTATCTCTGGTAAAGTCAAAGGACTAAACAAATTTTGGACAAAAAAAGGTCAGAATTTAGGTTACTGACTTTTTCTTTTATATTGTCTGTTCTGTGACGGATGTAATTTAAAAATGTATATTTATTGTACATAAGAATAAGGTAAGGATAAGCAATACAAACCAATTCACTTGGCTTCAGCTGAGTTCAGTTTCACTTGCTGCATAGAAACGCCTATTAGTGGCCCATCAGCCAAAGGGATGGGGGCAGAACGGTGAGAGTGACTGACAGACAGAAAAATAGTCGGGAGAGGAGAAAAAAGCACATGAGGGTCAGATGGAACGAGAGCAACCCGGCCAGCGCAAGGGAGAGGCAGAATAGCAGGTACCAGACGCAACTCGGTTCTCTCAGCCAAGGACATGAAACTGGGTTTCTCATATGGTTGCTACATCACAGTTTGACTCCCTTAACTGTGCTCCAGGTCTTTTATATATGTACACACACACACACGCTCCCCTAACAAGACAACTACACTGCTAGAAACTGCCACAGAAACTAGTTATACGCATGGGATTGGGATTCCTGTGATACAAACTGTGGTCTGAATTAGGACTGCATGCTCTGTGTCCTGCAAGGACAAAAACCACACCTATATTCTTGTTAATGCAAATATCGCATCTGTATTTCATTAAACAGTTTCAGCAAAAGTCAATATTGTGCCTTATCAAACCTGTCCTGCCTGTTATTTGCTTGTTGTTTGTTAAACTAAATTCATAACATTTCTTTGATTTATTGCAACTTTTGTAATAAGTCTGACAAAGTGCTGCACTACTGTCATCCACATTCATCACTACGGGTAGCTTGAAATCACTGCCATTGATTTCTAAATAAATATATTTTAAATCACTCACCATTTATTGTTCCCTTGAGGAGGTTTTGGCGCGTATAAGCACAATTATTCCTGATTAATTTATAGAAACTAATTTAATTGAATAAGTAATGGGAGTTTCTTTTCCCAGTTGGGTAGGAAAAGTAAAACAAAATATGCATGTGTCCCTTGAGAAGATGCAATAAAATGAAAATATTTACAAGCTAGGGACTCCCCATTTTGGTGCATACAATGGAAAGGAATATTTCAAGAACTGCTGCAAGTTTGCGTTTCTTGTGTAAAACTAGGACAACTCTGCAGATTGCACTACTATTACAAAAAATATTTAAATAAAGACCAGTAGGACAAGATCCAGACTCAGTCCAACCTTTGAGACAGAATGGCATCACCTTTACCTTGAAAGAGAAACAACAGCGTAAGATTGACCAAGTGGCGTATTGCTTCCTTGCAGCACCAAAGGCAGCTGGGTTTCTTATCACCGGCCCAAAGCTCCCAAGACATTACAAATGTCTTTTCACAATTTTGTTCATAAGCAGTCTCTTCCTTGCTTTTAACAGTACTTCACAGCTGAGCCAAATATAACTGAACTGAGATTTGCCTGCTTCCATGGATTCTGCTTCATGACTATATTTACAAAAGTCAACTTGCTGGAAGTTATTTAAAAAGATTAAAACCACTAAAGCAATGTTTCAATATAACTAAAATGAAACTGGAAAAAGGTAGCCCTTTAAAATTATAGCTGGACATCTGGTGCACCAGATGGGAAAAAGGAAAGGACACGACCCATTTGTCAACCTTGTTTTCTAATTGATCTGTTCCTGGTTGTTTCTCAAGTTGAAACAAGCCTCCACATTCCCATTATGTGTCTTATAATTGTCTCCGAGGCTGCTTCTTTACAGGAAGGCAAGGTCCCTCTTTACCACAGTTTTTCCTGACTGGCCTTCCTGCTGTCAGCATCCCCAATTCCTGCCTCTCCAGCCGCCTCCCTGCCCCGCCTCGTACTCCTGAAGCTTCTACCTGAACAAGCTCATCGCTCCCAAGCTCAACAGTCTCCCCTTCCCTCCAGGGGGCTGTTTGATCTGACCCAGACTACCACAGGTTGGACTGGGCAAAGCAGCTGGCTGTCTTATTAGTTTGGTTGTCTATATTGGTTATAGACATAGCCAATATTTCTACCATCTATTACCAAAGACATTTACGTTTCTACAGTCAACTATCCTAATTTAACTCAGAGTGACCTACTTAGATCCAACTGTTTTTAACTCTTCATGCGCTCTTAATGCGGGGAGAAACTACTCCCCATTCCCAATGAGAACTTTTTTTTTCCTTTGAATTTAGCAGTTTTATAGAAAATACTAAGTTTTCCAATAACTAAGGCCAAATATTTTAGTCTGTAAAATAAAATATTCATTTTGAAGGAAATATCTAAGAAATATATCCAGAAATAACTATTTGCACTGTTTCCCCCCACCCACCCACCTTTTCCCTCCTCCAACCTGGGGAGGGTTTTAATGGCAGTAGATCCTATGTGTTTTTACCAGCTTTACTAAACAATTCCAACATTTTTTTGCCCCTCCTCTTATCTCTTACTAAAACTCTTGACCTTCCTAACTGAATGATGACCCATCACCCGCCTCCTATCACCAGCCAGGGCTCCTGTCACATCCAGTGATGCCCCCCTGCATCCTCCTTCCTGCCCCAAGGCTGTAAGGCTGGTTCCTGCCCCAAGGGCTTGTCCGAAGGCACCAGCATCACACAGCTCTCCCTGAGCAAGTCTGACCACTCCCAAATGGTGGAGAAGACCTACATCCCCCCTCCACCACCACCCCCCTTAGGTGGATATGCATCTAGTTACCTCAAAATTATGTCTGCCAAGTACTGATGGGAGCACAACTATGACAGCCTGGAGTTCAACACTTGCCTAAAAGCAGTGGCTAGTCCAAGCAGAGCTGTGTGTTGCCATAGCTACACTGTTGTTATTCCTCAAACTATCTAGTTTAAAGTTAGCAACACTGTCCCCACCAGCTCCAGTCCCACCTATGGCTGCTGTGGAGACACGCAGTCTGATTATTTAGAACCCACAGGTCTCCCACAAGGAGGAAATTTTCAGAGGGTCTACAGAAATACATAGCTCAGTTCCTCCTTTCCTCCCCACCCAACTGCCACAGCAGCAGACATTTCCTTAAAAACACCCTGCTGAGTTTCTAAAGATGGTGTGCGTGTATAAATAGAAGTACTTGGCATGATGAGATCCCAGGGAGTAAATTGGCTCACTTCAACGTGCAACACAGAAGAACAATAGTCAAACTGAAAAGCAGGACAGAGATCTATATTCAAAGTTACTTCCAAACTACGGAGGGGAGATATTCAAGAATGACAAACTTACAAAATAATTAGAAATCGTGAGACCTTTTTGCAAAAGCAGAGTGAGGCTATTCATTCCCAAGGGTCAAAAGAAGTTAGCTGCCTATCTTCCATAATGGAAAATTACCTGATCAGACTCAGGGCTATTTTTGTAACCTGTAACCTCCATTTAAAGTAATTATCTGGTCCATAGGTCTAGCTCCTTTTTCCTCTTATTGATTAATTCTACCCACCTTCAAAAATTCTATTTAAATTCTTAATTAAGAAAAAAGAGAAAGTGCTCCTCTGCAGGTGTTAATGATATCAGAGGACTTTCCTTGTTTTGAAGCATCCTGTACTTGCACAGCGTCTTCAGAATAAAGATTACTAACACCCGCTTTACAATTAAGTAGTGGCACAAACAGAAGCTATTAGATCCATGTGTTCAAAGGCATCACTGTCTGTACCATTACGGTGCGTGAACCGCAGAAGCCCAGACAGCGACTAGTGCTGCTCAGAAACACTATCCCCAACATTGCAAAATCTATTAGGAAAACCAAATAAGGGGCTAAGGACAATGCTGAAACATTAACTTCCCAGTTCACTGATTTAGTAAGTTTATCTTTGATCCAATAGCTCAAAGTCCTCCCTGCAAGCTGCGTTACAGCAAACAATCACACTCTCTAAAGAATACTATTGGGGGGTGTTTATATTTTAAGAAATTAAGAAGTGAGGAGGGACCCCTTCCCAGCGACAGGACAAGGGGCAATGGGCACAAGCTAGAACATAGGAAGTTCCGTTCAAATACACGGAAAAACTTCTTTACGGTGAGGGCGACAGAGCACTGGAACAGGCTGCCCAGGGAGGTTGTGGAGTCCCCTTCTCTGGAGATTTTCAAGACCCGCCTGGATGCGGCCCTGAGGGATGTGCTTTAGGCAATCCTGCTCTAGCAGGGGAGTTGGACTAGATGATCTCTAGAGGTCCCTTCTAACTCTGAAGATTCCGTGACTTATTTCTGAAAACAGAGCTAGACCTGGTGATCATTAGAAAGCTCAGAAGCTATATAAAAACCTGTACAGCACGAGCCGCGCAGGCTGAAGGGTGGGTGCCATGTCGCACTAGTAGGGATGGGAGCACCTCCCGGCTGGTACCTCTTAGAGCTGTGCCTCTCCCCTCAACCCTTTTGTGTTAAAACTTACCATCCCCTATTCATTTTCCTTGTACGCATTTGTATGACACGTTTTGTAATACAGGATGATGAAACACAGCCAATGTTTACAAGGTTTTTATTTCTGCCTCTGCAGAACACTAGCTGATAAGTTAGTTTTTGTTTCAGGATTTGTTACTTTTAATTTCACACAGTGCAGATAAAACTAATCTATATGCCGTGCAAGGAGCTAGGTCAGATAACAAGAAAAAACCCTTAGCTATTATAATGGCAGCATTATGTAAGTATCCAATGATGCATTTTATTGCCTCAGCTGGTCTCCTGCCAGGGTGATAATATTCCTGTTTCAGGTGATCTGCATAAAGGCACCAAAGATTTAGGGATGGATGTGCACGAGAAAGCATCAACTAATCACTGCTGTGGGTTTGCTGTACAAGGTGCACACTTACCTTGCTAGTCAAGGACATTTCTTCCTCAACAGGTAACTGTGATGCAACTGAGAAACTAGGAGCAGAAAAGGCAATACAATCTCTTATCCAGACTCTTCTACAAATTCAAGCGAAAGAAGGTACAGTCACCACGTTCTCAGCTCAGGTTCACTGTATCACAGTCAGTAACGCAGGGCAGGTCTTCAGATGGCAGAGAATAAATTTCTACTTTTCTCTCACCGAGCCTGGATGTTCTAGCTTTGCCTCAAGAGAATTTTCTAGCTTGTCATAAAAGCCTGGAAGTAGCACACTATCGGAGGGAGTCTGATATCTAAGCAATCCCATTTCTGCCTCTTAAAAACCTTCCTACTTTGACTTCAAGACATCTGCACTTACAAGTCATATTCTTAACCTTTTTTAATACTTTTTAAATATTCATGTCTTTTTAGTCACACTACCATCAGAACTCTGTGCTCAATTTCCAGCAGCAGCAACCACAGATTAGCCACACTACACACTCCCACCATTTTTTGCAAACAGAAGATTTCCCATTTTTATTGTCTTACAGCTTCTAGCAAAGGAGGGTCTCAAAACAGATCTCAATCTTTTATTATCAGTGGGGCTCCGGTAGTGTCTAAGGTAATTGGGACGGCATCCTCCTCCACCGGGGAGCCAATTCTAGACATGGAAAAAGCAGACAAACGGCTCTGGACAGCAAACACACAGTAGCAGGGAAACGGTGCTGCCTGCCTGCCCCTGCAGAGCCAGGCTGCTACGGCCGTCCATTGCTGTGACAAAGAGGTTCAAGTACAGAGGGCCGCAGCTATTGCTGAGAAGGGCCATGAAGCAGGAGGCACTGCTTAATCCTGCTCTTTTGCCAGCACCAGCCTTTCCACCTCTCTTCTCTCCTCATCCCCAGCACAAACCACCGAGCACTGGCCCATCTCTGGGCTTCCGTCCCAGGGAAAGCAAGCAAGAGTCCTGAACCAGAGCATCATGATGGCAGGATTCAGGTACTGTCTCTCTTCCTCAACCCAGTCTCTCGGACCTTTTATTTTCATCCTCTTTCTTTTTTCTTGCCTCTTCGCTTATTCTCTTCTAAACAACTTGCCCACTGTCCATCCTGCTGATGTGTTACATCTTTTTCTTTACACCCTGTCTGCCTATTCCAATTGGTCTGTGAGCCACTCGGGGCAGACTGACACGTAATATTAAGTTTTAGTGTGCTGCTTAGACTATCACTTCGTAACTCCCATAAAAACGCTGCTGCCATTAGATTTCATATAAGTATTTATTTATGTGTATATATATTTATTTTACCTTAAATAGAATGAGACAATATAAGTAGAGATGTTTTTAAACCTATTTTCTTAATAGCAGCAGTTTTTGTTTTCCAAATTACCATCTTTTCTTTTTCTATTCAGACCAGCGTTTCCCACTTCCCCATAAATACGATCTTACCTTTAAGTTCAAGTGGCAATGATTCATAAGATGTACAGAGAATAGGCCCCTGGAAGTGATCTTCTCAAGAATGGTATTTCTGACTTCATTAATAGTCTCCTGATATTCAGGCATTAGCATTTATTTAAGTGTTCTTGTGCTAGAGGTTGCTGGTGGTTGTCAGCTCTTGAGAAGGCTGGCACTGCTGCTATGATAGGGTTATGCTAAAGCCGGCTGCATTTTTTGACAAGTTTTTGCTATTTCAAGCACTCTCATTACAATACATTAGCTAAAACCAAGCCCAGAGCAGTACTCTAACACTTACTAAATATTCCTTGATGAGGTACATTTCTGTAACGGCGTCATTTCAGATTATCTGTGTGTTTCTGTCCTGCCATACGTCATTATACGGGACTGATAATGCCAGCTGAATTCCTCAGCGGTGCCTGATGAGGAAAGGGCAGAGGCTGCCAAGGCAGTCTTTGACTGGCAGACAGCTACGTGAGGGAACCGAGCTCAGAGCAAGCCCCAATTACTGCGATGGAGGCTTTCACTCTCAGAACACAATGAAACAGGACGAGCTTGACAGACAATTAGGAATCCCACTCTTCTAATCAATGCAAGAGCTGGGCCAAATCCGTCGACAAAATATGCCTGCTATCAACAGTTATATAGAAGAGACCAGCTTCGGACAGATAATCTGTCCCATTCTTAATAAAATGAAATGCTGTACAAATAACCCACAAGGACAATACAGAAGATCGCCGTACGCCTCTCCTGTTAGCTGCTCAGGCATGGTCTTTCAGAAATTACCTAGAGTTAGCCTTTTGCTGATCAGAGATAGTCCACTTTCAGAGCAATCACACACGTAAAGAAATGCTATTTTCTTAAGAAAAAACTGAAGGCAACCAGGACAGCACAAAGATTCTTCTACGGCCACTATACTAGAGAGTAACTTCACAGCCACTCCATCAGTGATACTGGGCCTCGTACTCCTTTGCAGTAACTACAGAAAGTCAGAAGTTGCGAGGCAGTCACTCTAATTGTTTTTTATACTTGCATGTTATAATCTAGAGGAGCTTAATGATCTAGAGCATCCAGTCTGGCCATCTCACCTTGCTGCATTGGTGACATCTGGGTAATTTGCTTCAGTTCCCTTAAAGTCATGATTATACGAGTCTCTGGTTTCACTTAAATAAATAAATTTAAAAAAAAAACAAGAAAAAAAAAATCAAACCACTTCTACATCTTTATGACTTCAGGGGAAAAAAACCTAAAAGGCTTAAACACATGAAATAAACTATAATGCATTTTGGATCTTTGTATTTTGGAGAAGGAACTGTCAGCATTTCTGCACTCTGCTTCTCGAGGTAACCAGCAGACAGTCAGCCAAGTAACATTAACTGAACCTGATCCAACGGTTTAAACACATTAACCAGCACAATTTTCTCAAAGGCTGACAGTGACCAGTGCTGCAAGCATACAGCATTACCCTCATCCGTGACCAGTTCGTTGACAGCACAGCCATCAAACGAACAGCACTTCGCCTTCCCTAAAGCTGCAACCTGCTTTTCTCTGATTGATATTTACATAATTCATTTTGAGGTGATGAAATCCTGATCAAGTCTTCGTTTTACAAAGCATGCCTTCCCTTTTCTCACATTTCACATGAGACTCACATCCACACCTGGTTTTTCATAAGCATTCCACAAGTACAAGTTGTTTGTGTATTTTATACTTCACAATGTTAGGAGTCTACAATAAAGGCTGCTCTTGACAACAGGGACTGCGTTGCATCACACTGTTTATATTGCTTTAAGTGCATTTGATCTGGACAGCTTCTTCAATCTATTGATTCTCGAATTCTTATATGCATGAGACAGTTATACTGTGTAATTTCCTCCTCCTTAAACAGAGCCACATGCCAGTGTGGCCACAGGTTTCATTTCATGTTTTCTTTGTTGGGTTGGTGTGGGGTTTACTCATTCTGAATCATTATTTCATTATTTTTTCACTGTCTTCATTACATCCCATGCTGAAATACTAGCTGGATGAATGCCAATGACCTGCATATACCCGAATATCTCCAAATGCATTCTTACAGTAGCTTTAATAAGTATTGTTACATCACGTCTAAGGATGAAGAGAAGACATTTCATGGCAGCACCGGTAACTGAACTTACGATTCCTGACTTGCACTCCAGCACCAAGACGTGCTGAGAAAAAGCATCCCAAGTGGAAGGGAAGGGCCCTGCTGCACACAGACTTCTGTAGCATCAAAGCAGTATCCAAAGGACAGCCAGTTTGATCTGATACATGGACTCAAAGTGACTTAAAACGCAATGAAATTAAAGCAGCTCATCTGCTAATTCAGCTCTTCCAGTGAGGGCATGCTGAACTACTTACGGAGTTTCTTTTTAAAAAGGCATTTTTTAGATGTATTTTTACTCAGAGTTCTGGCCGGTCACTGGCAGGAAACAAAAAATAACGGGGACTGTAGAGCAGCTCCTGTGTCCCAACTTACACTGTACCCTCAAGAACTAAGTTAGTGGCATGAAAAGATGGCAATGGCATTTGCACTGGGGGCAAACATCTATTTATAGCATCCTAAATTATGATATTGGGGATAATGAGTTAAGATGTACTTTGAATAAAACTAAATTAAGCAAAACTGAACACTGCTGATTGAGATAAAATTCAAATCAACATTATACTACAAAATTTACCTGAAACTTCACCAAATTTGCTCATTCTTCTTTTAAATTGATAAAATCCTTCCAGTCTCTTGCACCATTCACTTTTTCAGGTCTGCAACACTAATGAAAAAGCACTCAAACTCCAGAAAAATATGATTTGTCATTTTGTAAATACGATCTGGACTAAATTATCTGTTCAAATCTAGCAGCAACAAATGTGAATCATTATCTGGCATCTGCCACTTTGTAGCCAGTGATATATGCCAGTAGTTTTACTGGGGTCCTAGATGGGAACGTGCCCACAAAGAAAATGCATCACATAAGTGGTGATACTTCTTGTTTTCAAATACTCTGGTCTTGCACCTGCACTGAGGCCCACAGAAGAACATGAAATTGCAAAATCCCTTTCCTGAAACAGACAACTCCCATCACTTCTCTTAAAGATAAATAAATGGTAATTTGAGTGAAGAGTTTGCAAGTGTCACTGAAAATGACCACCTGCCAGAGTTGTTAAAAAGCACATCAGTATTTTCCCCTTTCCCCTCTTTAAGAGCTTTTCATTTGACCTTCATTTATATGTGTGGTGCATGTATATAAAAATACATGTCATGGGTTTGGTTTTGGTTTTTTGGGGGGTTTTTTTGGTTTTGTTTTTTTTTTTTTTTTTTACTAGAGTTTATGCAACAAGAATATAAATGTGAACTCACCAGTTGCTCATGATGAGTTTCAGCCTGCACTAACACTTTTAAAAAACACTTCCTATCAGCTTACCTGGGCAAAGAAACAAAGCTGGAAGTTTGTATGCTGCAATCCCAATTCACTACAAAGTAGTGGGAAAAAAATAAAAGTCACTTAATAAAAATTAATGCCCTATGCTATTGAAAGCGTAAAGAAGTTACCTCCATTCTTCCATTCTCTATCTTGTCTCTTTTCAAATAAAGTTTTATTAGAAATACTACTTCCTTTTCAACTATACATACATATATATGTGAGAGAGATACATATAGTGATATCACTCGCCCATACCCCTCCTGTGATTTTTCCTTCCATTTCCAGAACAAAAATTAATTTTCTTCTGATATATAGAGCTGGAGATGTATTATGCTAGCCAGTCAAAAAGGCAGCAGGGATTTTAAACAAGTTCTTTAAAATTCAAAAAAAGTTGAGCTGTGATCACTGAAAAGTAGGATCAAAGAAAAAGAGGCATTTGTGACTTTTCTCATTTGTTAGAGTTTGTTGTGTTGGTTTTTTTTTAAAGAAAAGACACAAATTGTCTTTATGCTGTACAACTATGCTTAAAAAAGCAAATAGAAATAATCTTTGGGGTTTTTTTCCAGCTTTCTCTTCCCAAAAGCATCTAAAAGATGTTATAGCATGGCGTCACAAAACCCCACTTCACAAGAAACCAAGCAAGCTTGATAGGATTAGCTCTTGCGTTTATGAAAAGGAATACCACATACGTTACATTTTTCTGTAAATAAAGTATATGAATACAGAGTAGTTCACATACATTTTATATATAAAGTCAGCATATACACATGAACATAAAGGGAGCGTATATGTTTGTGTGCTATGATACATGCTATGTTCATGTCGCCACCCTCATAGAAGCACTTAAGGGTCACTACTCCATTATTAAGAGCAGCAGAAACAAGAGTTCCCGGTGTGCAGAATCACCATAAGGAAGTGCACAGAGTAAAGGATCTCTGCCCATCGCCCATTCCCTCATTTTGTGACAGTTTCTGCCCCAGGGAGAGCTCGTCGACTTGTTCTAAAGCGTAACCCACTTGCCAGACACGAAAAAGAGCCAGAAACTCTCTACTAATTATTTTGGCTAAGTGTTTCAAACCGGAATCAGCTTACCCGAGCTCACAGGTGCTGAAAGAGCTGGAAGCATTACCTGGCTGCCTCTGAAACAGGTTACTTTCAAGATGAAAGGGGCTTCCATCCAAGTGATGCAAAGCAGTATTTGGCACGCTGCACACATACGAGAGAACCACCACGACTGTCCTCTAGAAATGAGCTCGCTTTTATTAGAACATATGCCATATGTCTGGCTACATTCTCAGTTCCCCACAGCTAAAAACCCAACAGCCTGCACACTCACGACAGCCCAAAGATCGCCACACCGAACTTCCCTTTGAACAGGGCAGGACATAGACACTAATTGTCCAAATGTCACACTACAAATCCCCTAAGAGTATCAGAAACCCTTCTGTGTAACAAGACGGACTCCTCGCTAACAGAGTCACTTGACTTAAAATGTCTGTTGGAGACTATTCTCCTCCATAATCCCTTCTTCCCCGTTTTTTCCTAAAGTCCTTGCATCCTCCACTGTGCTCTGACACTACCCAGGATCAATCAGAAAAACTCATCTTTCATAATGAGCACGTTTCTCTTGAAAGGCAATTTGGTCTGCCCATGCTGCAGCTGTTCCCTTTCTTGTTTGCTTGGTTTTGTTTTTAATTAAAAAACAGTATATAGACAGGTAAGCACAGCTTTATTAGAATCCATTTATTGCTGGAAAAGGTCTGTTAAAAAAAAATCCCTATTTTAAGGACAATTCCAATTTCTTCTCATGAAGCAAATATTATATAGCATGCACAGGTTTTCTAGTAATTTCTAATCCTATAATTATTTCATTTAATAAGGCCTATTCAATTTTCAAAATAATTAATATATATATTTGATGTTTCACACATCCCAGACCATAAGAGAAACCCCAAAACTCTATTAGTTTATTTACCTAAAGATGGTAACTTCCATCAGCATCCCATTTAACAAACTATAGGAAAGCTCCCTTGGAAACTGGAAAAAGTATCAGAGTTGCCACTCATTAAGCAGAAAGTCCAGCATATTCTTCAGATGACTCTCCTAGAAGTGTATCAAGGGAATGTCAGTACAGATTTTTAGATATGCCTGAAAATTAAGAATTTTGAAACCACCATGAGGAAAGATTGCAGAAACAGGAAAAACGCTCTGGAAGAGTCCCGGTGAATAGGACAGGGGAGAAGGGAAGCAACACTGCTGCCCTGTGAAGGAGAAAGGACAGATGAGCAAGTTGGGGGCATATATTTATCTGTCCCATCCTATCTTTACCTAAGAAATTCTTGTACCCAAGTCTGTTATTGATTTTTTGATACAGATTTATGTGAACATTATATCATCCTTTATATTTATCATCATTTTTATCAATCTTGTGCTAAAATTTCTTAGAGGAAAAAATTAGAATATTATATTTGATTTACTCCACTAAATAAACAGATAAAACATAGAACTTGGCTTTTTCCTCCCCCCACCCTTCAAAAGGTCAGTAAGCCAGTCTCTTATATTTCAACAGCACCTTACACACCGAAATCTCAAACTACTTTACAAACTTCAAGTGCCATCCATCTTGCAGCAAAGACCTCTACAGGCAGGAACCTGGCCAGATAGGTACTACATTTCTGTAGTAAGAGGAAAAAAAGAGAAAGTTTTAAGAATTAAAGATCAAAACTCGGTGCCTCTCCTAAGTACTTTTTTTTTTTGCAGCTGGACAGAAAAACATTGTCAGGTTTAAAACGCTGGCCCAGAACCTTACAGTCTATTCTATAGAGGTGTTGATTTTTACTAGCTGAGGTTTTCATTACCAATACTCGTCATTCCACAAACATTAAGACAGGCACACACAGACTTTTGGTGGAGTTCTTGGTGATTCACCACCACATACATACTTTCCACTCAGAAATGTTTGTTGGTGGGGCTCTTGTGACTCACCTCAAACGCGCTTTCTCCCCCATCATCATGGTCCCTTGGTGGAGTGTTGGTGATTCACTACTGCACGGCCAGTCATCTTAACTCAAGCACTTTGCCAGATGACTACATTGTGACTTCTGCTTCCCAAGTGAATTAGAAGTGTTTGTATCTCTAGTAGGTGAGCTCTGAAGACAGAACTGTTACACTGCTATTCCCATAAGACCGGCCCTTTCTAGGTTTGCCTTGTCCTACTATTTCTGGGGTCCAATGGAACACCTTTCCTTGGTATTTAATCCCTCATTTTCTATATGGTCAGGTAACTACCCAAAGGAACACTTCAGAAGAGTAACAGCACTATGAAACCACTTCCAGACAGCCCACTAGGCTGAATCCCAGCACCAGGAACCAAATATCTTAGCTGTATCATTACAAAGTTAACGATGCTAACCAGAAGCCCAGCAGTACACATTTTGTGCTTACCTCTAGCACAAATTATTCTTATCTGTCTACTAGGTAATAACGCTATTCTTAAAGAATAGGAAGGCATCTTAAGACACTGCCCAGGATCCTTTTTTTTTTTTTTTTTTTTCTTTTTAGAGAAAACAACAAACCCCCACACAGCAGCTCCCTGGACAGTTCTGCAAAAACCTGTCCTGAAGGAAAATTAGGAATAACTCTGAAGAGGCAGAAGCACAGGGCATACATACAGAGTACTTGACAATGTTCAAATCCAGAAAGTGCTGCTCATACATTACCCCATACATATTTGCATATAATAAGATTTATGCTGTTTGTAACTAATATTTCTGTTATTATGGAAGGTGTTCCTCCCCACTCCTAAGATCCAAGACTTGTGATTGTACGTACTTTAAGCAACCAATTGAAAATATAGAAGGTGCCAAGAACTCCAGAATAGAAAAGGCCTGTAGACACAGTTACCAACATGTGTAGGGAAGATTTTGAGGACTCCAAATTATAAGTAGAGATCACTTCCCCCCCCCACAGTGTCCTGTCACAACAAACTTTCCCATTGCCCTGTGTTTCCAAACAGCCTTCATATGGAATAAATAATTTAAACACATAGATATTAGCAATTTAAGTCCTTTCAAAAAAATGCTTTTGGTTATGTTTATCTATGACATACTGTTTATTTTTATGTCAGTTGTCCAAGTGAGACTATAGATCTAATGTCCAACACCCCGCTCTACATTCAGCTGTACTTGAGGTTACCACCAGCCATCAGCACTCTTCTTGTTCCTTGCCCATCTATGCAATGAAAAGATCTCTAAACTTGTAGCACATTCTGCGCTGCTGTCAGGGGTGAAGACTTACAGCCCAGGTGTGTATTTAATAAAAGTCCCAAAAAAATAAATAGTTATGTCGTATGACTTTGGTTGTTGTCCTCCTTATGTACTTTAATGAGAAAGTGATGCTATTTAAGTAACTTAAAAATACTGTTTCTTTTCCATCATCTGCCAATCACTCACAGCTTAGATTAGCAATTACTTCTACACACATAAACAGATCTCTATGGGTCCAAAACACTACAACTCTTTCTTTTAAAAACCTTCCAGTTTGTTGCCAAAAAGTAGGCCAGCCTACAAAAGCAGATAGGAATGCACGCTGTCCACGAAAACTCCCATATCTGTTACTTCCATGACTTTTAGAAAGCTAGTTTATTTAGTAGTTCACATTTTTCCTATTACTGTTAATTTATTTTGTCATTAAGTCTGCACCTATATATTCAAAATTACTGATCTACAAAGAAAGAAAAGAGGCACAGCAATAGCAAAGTGATTATTCTGTGTGCTGTAAATGACACTATCACTTTGAAACAAGACAATGCATAGATATATATGAAGGGAGGGCTTTTGTGTATGTTTTTGTATGCTTTACATGTTGTGATTGTGGTGGTTTCTAGATCGTAAAGCCTTATATGTCCATTAGTATCCCTGTAACCAAATTGCTCTTCCAAATCTCTGGAACCAACCATTACACCTTGGAGGGTGAATGTATCAGTGACTGCAGGCAGTAGAAGAGATGTCAGTGGCATCACCAGAAAGATGTATGACCACAGCTAAAAGAGCCCACCTCACACCCCCCTCTAACTACAATGGGCTGCAAATGCAAAAACATGCAAAAATAAATAGTCCATAAGAAATACAGAGCAAGAACCTGTACAGCCCACTGTCTCCAAATAAAACAAAATCATAGCTAGCATTTCTGTGCACACCCTCTGACTCAAACTGGGATCTAACGGAAAAGGATGAATACAAGTAGCCACCTCAAGCGTAATAAGGAAGCAAGCTACGAATTCTTGATCAATTACTCAAACCTCACCAGGATGTGAGCCCATAGCTTCCCCAAACCATGCCAGAGTGGATGTGGTTTTCCAGTTGCGTAGAAGAGTAAAACCTTCAAATGCTGTTAGTCCGTCCCATACAAATACATTTTGTTGACATTGAGATCCAAGGGATAAGACTCAAGAGGCTGCATTCATACAGAAAACATTTGGGATAATTTAATCCCGACAGAGTTGGAGGCAGCATGGCTTTACCTTCAAGCCTGTCAAGAGGACTCCCACCCTCCTGCAACTATCTGGCACACTAACAGTCCACAGCAAGACAACATGAGTGGAGCCTTCTAACTCAACAGTGAGTACTCACAAACCAGTGGTAACACCGACAGAGTACCTGAACCCTGGCTGCTTGTGCCACTTCGGATGCTACAGCGTACTCTTTCCAGCACACAACCACTGCCTGATCAGCAAAAGAATTTACACAGAGCGCCCTAGATGTGCGCAACACTGCACACAAGCAAATGCAAAAGCACGACAGAAAAACAAGAACACCCTCAGAATGCCACGTTTGTCCCTAGATGGTACTAAGCAAGTTGTGCTTCATCTGCATACATTCTAGTGCCAGATATGTACAGAAAAAGACAAAAAGCTGTCTGTAATACCTGTATACTTACAGAAAAGACAGACATGACTATATACTGTAGCACACACGTATCCCACAAAGCAAGTCCAAGATCATTCAGCATCTGTTTTTCCTTCTTTCCCCTGCTATCCAGTTACTCAACTTCCACAGTCATACCTCGCGTATGAAACCTGGTAAATTCTAACTGACATTTAAAAATAAAGCTTCTAATTATTGCTTCTGCAACTTTTATGAGATTACATTCTGACAGCAAAAATGAGACACAAATAAGAACACATTCAAGGAAAGATAAACTGTTTTCATGTGTTAATAATCAAACGCAGCTAAGTAGTCTTACTGGTGATTTATTGCACATAAATTGAAGTTCTACAGAATTCTGACTTTCCTGAACACACAGTTACAAAAGCTTGAACAACTGCAGTATAAGATGCATTTATATACTTTTTAAGTGCTCACCTTTGAATAAAACATTAGATTTTTTTAAAAATAAGTTTTATTCCATTTCTATTGAGTTATTTCTTCATGTTTTGTACTTAAGGAAACATCTTAGGCCTGAATTACACAAGAGCCTCCATGAAGCATATGAGAAGTTACCATTTAGTACACATAGAACCAAGCTATACAGGCACTACAAAAAAACCCCAGCCTTGCATTACCCGTTACTTTGTTTTCATAGCTTTACCCAGCATATCTTTTGTTATGACAGCTGCAAAATCACCCCATTACTCAGTCCTCTCCTCCCTGCTCAGCATTACATCCCCCTTTGGCTTTTGCACACATCCATTCACACATGCCCTGCTACACTGGCAAATTCCGAAGATCCGTATTAGCCATGGTGCTGGTATTTGTTTTTTCCTCCCCTCCCTCAGAATCAGGCTCACATCAGTCTGTCACTTCCCTCCTCAGCATTACCAGTACCAGCCTGCATCCTCCGTACCACCCTTGTTTCATCTACAGCACTTTCCTCTCAACTGCCTTCCATCGTCACATCCAGCCCATGTCAGTAAAACCTGCCTTCTCTTGCACTAGCAGAAGTCAGTGGTTGATCACACTCCCCTTATTTTACATCTATATATCATCTTTGTACAGGTCTTTCCTCTTGCAATTGCCTTCAGCTGTTGGTTATTTTAAGGCATTAAAAGAACTGGCAACAGCACTTGCTATACGCTCTCACGACAGTATTATCTTTTCTGAATTTGGGGTTTAGCAGTAGGAGATGCTAAATTATTTCAAAATATGAAAGGATAAAAAGATTTTAGAGTACAAAACACAGAGTAACTGAAAAAGGGGACAGGGTGAAGAGATGAACCTTCGCATAAATAGCAGTTACTCACTCCCCTAATGCAACTGGGAAATGCAACTTCCAGTATTGTTTAACCTGCTTTGTAGGCAGAGACATTTATTTCCTCGCAACTGCATAAGCTAAATAGCTAATTTCAGAGCCACATTTTAAAATAACTCAACATGTTTTAGAATATTCATTAGGCAGCTGTGTAAATCCTGTGTCCTGCCATTCTTCTGATCACTCCAACAGGAAATGCCACTCCATTAGCCGACACTTCTGCAAAGCCAATGGGAAATCATATCAACAGCAGACTAGGCACTGCAAAACCTCTGACTCAGTGCTCTTTCCCAGTTTCAACAGCTCTCTCAGGAGTAAGGCAGTGAGGAATCAAACCAAAGGTAAAAAAAAAAAATAAAAAATCATTCCTTCCTTTCCCTGCTCCAAGAAAACCAGGACTTAATCCTAAGAGTTTTCAAAGGTGGTCTGATATCCTTTGGTGCCTACAAAATTAAGATCTTCACGTGGATGCATGTATATCCAACACCATCACGAATGCAAGAACAAAGGAAGAATTCTCTTCCAAAACACAAACATCTACACATAATTATTTTTTTTGCCTGCCAGAATTTCATGATCATCAAGAAAAATGTACGGTATTATGTATACCTGAAGGTTTCTCTAAAATTTGATGCTTTACTTTCTTCTTTCCATGTCATTAGGTTTATCTTTTTTATTCTTTATGTCTGAGTTACTCCTCATTTGTCATATTACACTTTTTTTGCCTCTAACATAACTAAATAAATGTTTGAACCTCAAGATGCCAGAGAAAACTTAGTTTAGTATTTGCTTCTATATTGCACTGATTAAGTTCAGTCCCTATTGGGCAACATAAATGTTTACTGAACCTGCCCTGTAGATTGAGTCTCTATGGCCATAAGCATTTTTCTTGAATATAAGAAATAGTGAGACATAGTGATCCCTAAACTTGCCCATCTGTTGTACTTCACTTGGTGTAGGTTTAATTTCTCTAGGACTCACTTTCAGTTTACTTAAGTAATAGTAAATAATACATAAAACATTTAAGTGAAAGGATAAAACTTAAATGAAAAGAAACTTAAGGAGGATCGTTATACACCACAGTTAATTATGCAGTCAACATGTACTGTAGCAGCTTTGCCAATGTTCAAAAAACAAACTATCTCTACATAGTGGCACTGCGCAAGTGCATGACATTTAGATAAATGGAAAAAAAGGGTATTTTACTTATTTAAAGTAAGACTTTTCAAGAAAACCCAGGAAGTAGTCATTTTGTGAGCCATCTCCCAGCGCTGGGTAGACCTTCCAAATACAGCTAATTCACTACATGCTAACAGAGGCAGCTTTAAGACTTGGAAAATACAGACAACAAAAAAATCTGTAAAGCAGAGCTGGAAAGTTTTCACTTCCCTCTAAACAATTCATACTTAAGAAACAAATCTTAGTAGACGAGTTAAGCATTCACATAGCCCTTAAACATCTAGAAGATCTGGAAGCAGAGAGACTCATGTGAGCCTGCAGGCTGCAAGCGTTTCACATTGGAATTGACATGAACTTAAAATACAGTGCAAGTCAGTACATCCAAGTGGCAATCGCAAATAAGCCAGCTTTTCACGTCCCCTCTCTTGATGTTCACCGATTGCACTTCATCCCTGTTGTTAGCTACGATGAGTCCAGAATGTGCACATGGTTGGGAGCCAAGGAACATCCTTCTAAGTTCATGCAGGGAAGTCGTAAGCCTGGGTGTCCAAGATCATAAAAAGGTAAGTAACAGGAATAACACCTGTTCATTTATTGGACATTTTCTGTCATAAATCTTTATCTTCCTTAATAAAGCTGGCAAAAAGCCCAATTGAGATGCTATTAAAAGTATAGAAAGGAACATTGAACAATGCCAATAAAAGGTCAAACTCCACAGACCTTGGGTTTTTTTTAAGTCTTGCTTGTGAAGCATTACGCTTCTATGCCTCTTGAAAGCCAGAAAAAGCTATCCTTCATAGCCAGGTTTACCAGAGTAAAATGACATTATTTAACATATTTTGTAGAACTTTGTTAGAAATTTTAAAGACACCTCCCCCTCAGAAAGTAGAAACTCTGAGGAAGTTAGAAAAATAGTTGAAAGAAAAATGTAAGAGGAGACAAAATAAACACAACGGCAATGACAGTGTCAGAATTGTTTGGATTCTATTTCAAAACCAGAAAGATTTCAAAATATGATCAGTAACATATACAATCCATGCTTATCTTGGATCACCAAGCATGGTCCCCAAATAGATGAAGTATTTTGGCTAGAGTTTAGATTACCAAACATCCTAGCGCACAATAACCCATGTACTGGATGACCTTCTCCATTACAGCCACACCTACATCCTGAAAGTCTTTAACGCTGAGACAGCACTTTCCCAGCTAGGGGGGTCCAGGCGGTTTTCCTTTCATCCATGCTTGACCACATGGGACCATTACAGTCGACAACACGCTTCATTTAGGCAGCACCGGTTGTCACACGGGTAGCGTGTGACAGAGGACAACCCCCCAAGCTGAACACAGCTACAGCAGAATCTGCTGCTCAACACACCACATTCACAGAGGGTAAAAAACAACAATAACACCCTACCCGTACCTTTAGGCTTTTTATTGTTAAGATATTCTTGCAGGAGTAGGAATTTCCTGCAACGATGAATGCTGGTCACCAGTAGACTGTGGTCAAAACATGCTTACCATCTTGAACCAGATTCATATTTGAGGTAGTTGCGTTTTGAACAAACTAAACACCCGTCCAGGCACTCAGACCTCTCATTTTCTCAATATAACTGTGTGTGGTCTCAGCTTCACTCATTTAAATGAGCCTCTTGTCCTCTCATTCCGTCAGCAGAAGAAGGAAAAAGCAGTGGCCAAATGTCTCAAGATAAGTTCTCAATTTGATCATATTCAGCTACTTAGTATTATCACCTCCTCTAATTAAGAGTGCATTTGCCCCCAAACTTAAGCAACATCAGTTTCCCGTTGCACTACCATCTCAGCCTGACTGAATGCAGAAAAACCCATTCAAAGTTTCCCAGTAGAGATGGTTCGAGTTACATGGAGTGACACAACTTAACTCTGCCTCAGACTTGGTATGGTTTTTGCATGACCCAATAAATGAATTATTAGTTAAAGATAACAACTGTAGATTTAAAAGCAGATAATATCTCACACATTAATGAAACAATAATATACCATTTTACTGACCCACTAAAACCAGTGCTAAAAGCTGTAACTGTTCATCCATGAAGGGACACCGTGCTGTGAAAGATCTCAATGGAAGCATACATTTTCACGTCCTTTCATATATGCAAAGACTTTGTTATGTGGGGCTACAGATGTTACAACCACCAATATTTTATCTTTTGGTCTCCACAGACCAGCAGATGCCACCACATGAGAAGTATTACTATGGGAAATGAGGGGGGAATTACGTTAGTCAGCTATTTTGGGTGCGTAAGTATGCTGAATAGCCCAATTTCTGGAGGCTCAGAACACTTGAAGATCTACAGTTAAAGCTTTAGTTTCCATGCTTAGAGCCTTAAATGGACTTGGAGTGCTTCTGCCATCTGTAATTCACTTGGAGAAAGAGCTCAAGACTATTAAGGTGTAAATCTCATCTGTGTATTTTACGTCCCTCTACAGCTGCAGCATCTACCTCCACATTGTGACCCAAGAATTTCCATACAGTAGGACTCTACAAGGCAGGTTTTGTAACTGCCATTTCTGTACTGAATATTTTTCCAGGGCACCAGAATTCTTTCTTTCCCCCTCCCCTCTTTTTTTTTTTTTTCCTTTTTTTTTTTTTTAAATATATCATCTACCTTTCATCTCTTAGACCATAATGATTTAAAGACTGTGCCTAAGTAAGGGTCAGGGCTTGATTTTCATTCACTCCGTGTTTATTTTGTTTAAGTGGTACTGGTGATAGATTCACAGAAATAGATGGAAATCTCACATGGAAAAGTCTTTAAGTTATGTAGCTCTCCAACTTGGCAGTTGCCAGAAAATGTGATATTTGAATCAAAAGGCATACCAGACTTCCCAATTACCTTACTTTGAAGTAAAAGCAAGTAAGGCACTGACATTTATGATTAATAGAGGAAAAAAAGATACCGTGATGCTTGTATTTCAGTGTGGGATCACAGCTGTGCCAAGCTTATCTGCTTCTATTAAAACTCCAATCATCTAGAAAAGCTGAGATAGCTGCAAGCAGGAGCATCAATGTACTCTGGCATCCTACAGGTTTCTCTTCTTTCCATGATATACTATATTCTTACTTCCTTCCTAAAGCTTGAATAAAACCAAGCATTTTTCTTCACGCTTTTGTCTTGGAATTTACATAGGTCATTTGTATTTAGGAAGCCCTTTCATCAAAGGCAAACTAGAAAAATATCCTCCTTATAGTGCTGCCCTTTCAAAGGTTATAAAAGTGTCATTTAAAAAGCCACATTTCCAAGAGACATACAATAATTACATAATTTCGGGTTCCATTTTTACAAAGTAAACCTCTGGTTCCCATGGCAGACTTGAATTATCCTCATTTACTACATATATTTGTTCCCTTTAGTATCCCAGGACTGTCTTAAGAAGTGTAGCTTTCACAGCAGTCCACTGGCCTTCAAATGCTCTAAAGAAACATAAATGGCAATCTATTTAAGGAACTGTTTTTCTAACACCAGAGAGAAGTATTTTGACTTTGGATAGGATGCAAAATTCCCACTAAAGTCAGTGAAAGAAGTGTTTGGATGATAAACTGAGACCAATAGTGACGTACCACAATCTTTTCCTATTTACACTGGATAAAGAGAGGGCACTGGACACTGACCAAGCAAATGTAAAAAGAGCTCTTTTTTTCTAGCGACAAGCTTTCTACAGTCTATCCAAGTCTCCCACCCTCTTCACTGCAATTAATCATCCTCAATTATGTGGTACCTGCTGGGTTTTTTTCCCCTCCCTGCTCCTCATCTTTTAGAACAAACTCCTTTAATGAAAACACTCCGCCCCGTGAAGGTTCATAGCTGCTACTCTTCACTCTTTTTCTTCTGAAGTTTCAATCTCTTCCTTGCACAGGCAGCAAGAACAAAAGCTGCTGAATTTCTCTGTATATTGCAGTTTATCTTTTTATAAATCAGGCCCGTGACTTATTTTTGATATTGTTGGGTTTACTGAAACACAAAGAATATTTTCAGGCCATTCCTTGTGCCCATTAAGTACTCTGCTTTCCCTTTCCAAAGCTACGGCATTCTCCACCCTCCCACACAACTGCTGTATCCCTCTGTTTTCTGGGATGTGGGATATGCACATTCTTTTCCTGGGTGACTTTCGTACCCTGCTGCTACGGCGTAACCCCCAGGATCTCACTTTTCTGTAGGCAGGTTTTTGTTGTCCTCTCTCCTCTTGAGCAAAATTGCACAATACACATGTTCGCAGGAGCAGACCACAGGAAGGGTAAAGAAGAAATGTGACCTTACTTGTGCAATATAGACATAGGAGACCTTCACAGAAGCTGAAGGGGCAGAATTTATGGGATACAAAGAGGATGTGAAATAGATACGGGGGTGGAAAAGCAAAGAATGTTTTGTGGGCTTTTATGTAGTCTGACATTTCTCATCTTTTTTTACTCTCCAAAATACAAAACTGGCCTGTTTTCTAGGTTCATTCACAACTCTCAGTAATTATGTATGTGCATTTACACTTGAGATTATTTTAATTTTGAGCTTCTTGCCAAATTTCATTTTGGGTAAACACCTTTGAGTACCTGAAGCCAGATTTGCATTAAGTATAATATTCCTTACTCCTCTTTCTTTCCTGGAGTGCTTCCATGTGCTCTTACACAGCTGCTACGCTCCACTTAACTGATGACTGATGTTTTTCACACCCAAACACATTTTTCCTGAGATGTATTGTTGCCCAGCTCTAACTTCCTATTCCTATGTAACACACCGGAATTTTAGCAACTGCTGTTGGGATATCTTATATCTATATTTTATAGTTATCCCAGAACAACTAATTAAACATGTACTGTTTGACATTTCTCAGCAGGAACTCTCCCAAACTAAAAAAAAAAAAAAAAAAAGAGAGAGAGAATGAAAATATAGCTACTCAAAATTTTGTACATCTCTCCTAAACTTACAGAACACATTTTCTTGTTTCAGTAAGAATGTTCTTTAAAGTGAAATAAAAAAAACCCAGGAGATTATCAGAGCTCAATATGAAATCTCAAAAAAAAAAAAGTTTCCTGCATCATATAATCCTCCATTACCCTCCAGGATCTGTATTGTAGCTAAAAACAAAATAGTGAGTTACAGCATTTCTGATACTATAGAATGCCAGACCCTGTAAGGCATATTTAGTACTTTTGTTTGTGGTTTGGGTGGCGGGTTTTTTTGTTGTTGTTTTTTTTTTTTCCCTCTTTCTTTAATTATTCATCTCAGTGGAAAATTTCAGTTAGTCCAAGATTCTCTTTAAAATAAGGAGACAATTTCATCTCTGGAAACAGACTACTCAGGGGATCGCAAAATCCCTGGCATTCTTGGGCTTTTAAACTCGTTAACCTCCTTACAACTGTTATCAGGGGACTTTTAATACGTAAAGAACTAAAGAGCCAACACTTTCAAATGCTGGAATGTCACTGATGACAATGAATGGCTTTGGACCTGGAGTGCTGGAAAGCTGCCAGCTCTGGCCAAAGATTTGCTGAGTTTACCTTGAATTCTTAGACAGGATTCTATATCCCTGTATTTGGATTTCAGGCTTTGGCACTGGCCCATTTGTATCCCTAACAGAAATAAATTATGCAGTTAAGAATTTCATCCTGATTTAAGAACCTGAACTGACAGTGGCTTAATATGAACCAAGAGTTCTCAGAACATCATGGAACCAGTGCTTCAGTCCTAAGCAGAAGACAGAAATTACTTAAGTATGAGTTCTGATTTGATTTCACTACTTGCTAGATGCATTTAAAAAAAATAAATTACCACGATAACACTTCTCAACCTACAGAACATTATTTCTCTTCAGGAATGAGGAAGATACCACTATTAACCTCTACCACCTCCAGCTCCCAGGAAAGACCTTCAGCCAGGCTGCCCAATGCAGAGGGCCTCTGCAGGACTCTCCTACTGAAACCTGCACAGAGCCAAACTTCAACTTCAGAACTGTTGGGGAAATTATTGTTATAGTAATTGGACTTATTTTAAGTCTGCATTATAATAAGACTTCATACCAAAGTGTCAGGAGAACCCCTACTGAGTAATGAATGAAGAACTAAAAAAATTAGAAACCCTACAACTCTTTAGACAAAGTAATATCCGGGCTGCCAAGGAAGATGCAGCCAAGGCTAGATGGATCTCCATAACCATACACTACAGTCCTGCAGGCAGATATCACTTTATCCCAATTCCTATACAACGCGTGCATTATCTGGAACTTCTTAGTTACCCCCACAAATAGTGGGGACTTTAAGCCTATGATCATAAAATCATAGAATAATTTGGGTTGGAAGGGACCTTTTAAAAGTCATCTGGTTTAACCCCTTGCAATGGGCAAGGACATCTTCCACTAGATCAGGTTGCGCAGAGCCCCGTCAAACCTGACCTTGAATGTTTCCAGGGATGGGCCATCTACCACCTCTCTGGGCAACCTGTGACAGGTTTCACCACCCTCATTGTAAAAAATTTCTTCCTTCTGTCTAGTCTAAATCTTCCCTCTTTTAGTTTAAAGCCATTACCCCTCATCAGGGGTACCCCTCAACAGACCCTGCTAAAAATTTGTCCCCGTCTTTCCTGTAGGCCCCCTTTAAGTACTGAAAGGCCATTATAAGGTCTGCCCAGACCCTCCTCCTCTCCAGGCTGAAGAACCCCAACTCTCTCAGCGTGTCCTCATAGGAGAGGTGCTCCATCCCTCTGATCATTTTTGTGGCCCTCCTCTGGACCCTCTCCAACAGATCCATGTCTTTCCTAATGCCACACGCAAAGATCCTAACTAAGAGAGCACTAGGCTCTGCAGATAAAAATCTGAAAGAGTATCAAACAGTAAGAGTCACTCCAAGTAATACTACCAAAAGTTATGTTTTTCAGTGGCCTCTGACTATGTGGGCATTTTGTACAATTTTACTCTGGACGGATAGAAATAGCAGTTTCTAAGAAGCACGTACACAGCACATACTTAAGAACTATCATTAGCGGGCTGTGATAATATGTGATAAAATAGTACACTACTTTTTCTTCCATGCAACCACATGTAGGAGTTTTAAGAAATTAAATTGCTGTTTTATTAGAAATAAACAAAAACCTATTTGTTGATGCCTTCCAAAATCAATTTCTATCAGTAACTGCATTGAGAGAGAAAGCATTAGCTTTTTTTCTCTTTGCTGCTACTACCAGTGTGTAAAATCATTATAAGAATTTGTTTCACCTCAATTTTTTACCAAGAAAGGACAAAGTAGAAAACTTCTGTTTTAACCATTATCCAGTTACCAAGCTATATTTTAAGTACCTACACAATGAATGTTTATTTCTTAAATTCTATAGTAACAGAATTTCTTCCAAACAGGATAAAAGGATCACCAAGGTAATCAGAAAGCCATCTGGATAAATTAAAAAACAGTTGAGCTGTAATTTCTCACTAAAACTGAGCACTCGCAGCTCCAGCTGAAGTCAGACTGCAGACATCTCAGCACTGCTGGAAGCCTGAGACTTCAGAGCTCCTTCAGCCTGCAGGGCACTGGCTACTTCTAACACGCTGATCAGTCGGTTCCAACCCGGAAGCTTCCTTCCCGGCCTAAATCTATTTCTGGTCTAGCTCAGCTCAGACCAAGAGGCTCTGTGAAGTACTCATAAGGCTTATAAAGAGGAAGAAACCGAGATATTTAATTTTCTTGTGGACAAAATACCTGAAAGCACATATCCTAGAAGACTGTCCTAGAAGACATTTCCAACTTGATTGACCAAACACCATGGAGTAGCAAAGTTTTGAGTATCATTAAGCATTAGCCTGTCACCTATATTGCAAATAACTATTTCGGACCTCTCTTTGCAACGTAGAATCTATCAATCTATTTCTTATGTAAACATACATAAACAGCATCAAACCTTCTCTGACTTCTGGTAATCAGTCTTGCAAAAAATTCTGCCACTCACCAGAAACCATGAATTACACTCAATATAGCAACAGACTCCCACATTCTCATGTTCACCTCTGGTGGGGGAGGGAAGGGGGAAACAAAACACCACAACAGTTTCCAAACATGGAATGAGAGTCTGTATGTAATATATTGCCATGAATACCCCATTCTGTGTTGAGAGCTTAAACTTCAGATGAGATGAAAGAAAACAGCATTAAAAAGCTGAGTCCCCAAACATCGCACCGAAGGAATAAGTGAACTCTATAATACCCCAACAGGCCCACTGATAAAGAACAGCACAGGAATGGCCTAGAAAGGCACAAACGCACCAAGCACTTAAAAAAAATTATGCAATATTCAACATTTTCTTTTCACTGTCTTCTCACAGACCAACTACTTCTGTGATGTATATTTCTCTCATCTTGCCACTTTCTTTTTTCCATTCCAGTCTTGAAAAGCTGTGTTAAATTTCCCAAGGGCTCATCCTTCAGTAAGCACGTCTGTTACTACGTACTCACATGTCTCTGCTGTAATAGCTATCTTGAGGAATAAAACACATAAAATTCCTAACAAATCTAGAATTACACGAAAACAGATGAATTATTAAAAGCCAATGCAACATACTAAATCACTGACCACAGCTTTTATAGTTATTTAGTTGCTAAACCCTTCCTTATTGACATCTAATCAATTGATTTGAAGGGGGTTGTAGAATTTATCATATCTCCACAAGCGAGAAACATATTTAATTGCCTATTCCTGTATGCTTTCCACAACCTAGTATAGACATCAAACTGAACATAACACTTCCTCTAACAGAGCAGCATATTGTAAAAACAGCTAACTTTGGTGTAATTGTTCATAAAAGATTTGGTCACGTTTATATACAGAAAAAAATATGTATTTCACACATACATATTTATATAGCCATACCCTAGGAATGGAAACATTCAGAGAATACAGCTGGGCAGAGAGCTGAATTGATATATTGCATAAAATTTTAAGATAAATTTACTTCTAAAATGGAAAGAACTCCTGAAAACTATAAAGACTTGTCAAAATAAGAGCCCTGAAAGAATGTGAATCAAGGTATTAAATGGCTTTGGTTTTGACTTTACAATACGAAATAAAATATAAGACTAAAAAGTCAAATATTTATTTTCTGTCAAAAAAAAAAGGAAAGAAAGTTTCAGTATCATCTTTTCCCCCTTCCCCAGTCAATAAAGCCTAGTTAAACTGACAGTTTTGTAAGCATTCCAATTTTGGCAGAACTATATTTTTCTGAAAATTTATTTATTAAAAATAGAATTCAATCCTTTCCACTGTGAAAAGACAACCAACATTTACGCAATCTTACAAACCACCTAGAATCTTTCACTTGCCAGTCCGAAATTCGAGAGACACAAATGAGACAAGCTGCTTTCAGTCTCCATGTGAAATATTCTTGTTGAGGTTTGTCCAGTTTGCTGTTTTTTGTTTTTTTTTTTAAATTACAAAACAAAAAAAAAGTGAAACGTAAGCAGCAAGAAATAAAAGCACAGAGGATGCTGAAAAATTTGATAGACAAGGGTGGTATTTGACTTACAGATAGGTAATGAGATTGATTTTTTTATTTTTTGAAATACGGATAAAGATGTGGCTACCAAGCTCCTAAGTTCACAAATAGCTCTATGGCCGACTTTCTCCATTTGTTTTTAAGTCATGCCAAAAGGCCCAGACACCCACCCCGCCCTCATGAAATACATTTCCCCAAAGATCGTGCATTAGAAGTCTTCTATCAGCAACATGCTCCATAACGAAGGCAATGACACAGAAATCGTGTCTAACTGGTGCCACAATAAAAACGGAATGCGTGCTAAGGAGCCTGCCAAACTACAAACCCTGGGCTGCAAACAGACACTATCCTTTCATTTCTTCATCGACGTTTCTTTTCTAATCTAATTCACTTCTTCCCAGCATTTATACTGTTTACGTTTTGCATGCCTCCCAAATCAGGTAATACAATTCAATTTTTACAGTCATTTTTACATTCCTATTCCCAGTGATGCAATGACTACATTGAAAGTATTGCAGAGAACTTAAAGAACAAGGTAATTTTGGCAACAGAAATGTCTGCATAGAGATTTTTGTATTCTTCTTACACAAATGTAAATTTGGGAGCAAGATTGGGTTGGCAGCTACCTTTCACATTTTTAGTCTGGATAATGTCTTTCCAAATTTTAAACAGGTATACTATTTTTCTGAAATAGTGACTTTGTTTCATTTTGTTTCAAACAATGTCAAGCCATTTATTTTCAAGCAGACCCATATAGGGAACTGTATCTTGTTTATAGGGTGTACTAAATATATTTGTCTTTATTAATAATGAAAAATATATAATGCAAGAGAATCAAAAAATAATGCAAGAGAAACAAGCATTCCAATCTATCACATTAAACCTTTGACTTAAAAACAACGCTACACAAAAAGTAAATAGTCTAACACCAAGATTAGTCTTCTGCTTGTGACGCGTCACCAATTACATTACGGGTTATATAATGCGTTATATGTTTATTCTGGCTCAGATTCTTTCACCTGTTCTCCCCTGGCATTGCTACCACTACCAGATGGGGCCATTTTAGATTTAATTAATTTACCCCATCTACTAGGATTTCGAAGAAGTAACACACGGACAAGAACCCCGGTTCTTTCCTTTCTTGGATACAGAAAAAGAATCTAGACACAGAGAGATTTTCCTTTTAAGAGCAGAATACAGCATTCACAAATAAATATCTGGGGAGAACACGTGTTGTTCAAAGAAGCTAAAAATAGTACAATCAACAAGCGTATGTTTAACTAGAAACCTTCCTAGATTGTAAAAGTAACATTATTCTTGAAACCCAGTGTGGACACAAGTACATAAAAACTGCTTGGGTTTTTTTAATGGCAAGGGAGCAAGCATATTCAAAATGTCTGCATAGAGGTGAAGTGAATACCTTACACTGCTTACTGAACTACACAGTTTCCCTTCTTCTTTGTCTTGTCTTCATTCCCTCCACCATGTTATTTTTCCTATTCTTACAAACTCCTAAACATTCTACAGCTAAAATTTCATTTCTTCCAACATAAAGATTTTATTGTTATTATTTATTATTATTCCTTTCATTCTCTGCTTATGTAAAAAATAAATCTTCAAGAAGGGAACATCGTATGGCACAGCAAGTTTTAACCACCTGTAGTTCTTTAAAAATAGCAACTGCTCTAATGTACTCGCAAAGCATGTTCCCTTCGTAAATCTAACAAACGGGGTGAGTGGATGTACATTAACGAAATCATCTGCTTATCCTCATCAGTAGGTCAGTTTGTATGGACTGAGGCAAACCAGTTCTTTCACAATCCTCCTCCTCCTCTCCTGGCTTTCTCCTTATTATCTGCTTCCAGATCATAAGATGCATGAGGCAGAGATCGTCCCTTTGTCAAAGCTGGTAATAGGATCTGGCATAACTAAGCCTGCAAAACTGTGTGGCCTCTGAATACTACCATAATAAAAATAGTTCAGATAGACCTTTTAAGTTGCTAAGTCCAATTTTGAATACGCAACGCTCCTTGTATAGAATGGAACATTTTAAAACAATATCCTATAGCCCTAGAAATGAATTTTCCCACTTGCAGAAGATACTACGAAAACCACAAGCCCAGATTCAGCCCTCTTAATGGAAATTAAATGGTGCAGAAGCATTGACAAACAGTACAGGAATGAGTTTTATTTCAAATGTATCAATGTAAAACACAAATCAGCTTACAATGAGTGCTGCCACCTCTCCAAAGCCTGTTTCCATCATGGATACACTGTATCTCTCCCAATATTAAAACATTTTCATAAAGCTTTAGCTCCGAGTGTCACACAGCTACACAAGAATCTCAGGTTTTCACTGGCAGAAGTCTGCTGACACGCTTAAAGAGCATCAACTCAAGACTACGTAACTTAATCAGAAGCTTGAGGTCAGAGACAAATAGAAATAACTTATAATTAAATCCTGAAGAATCTAATGAATGTTTTTTTTACAAATACTTTACATCAATGTAGCATTTTCTAGAGGACCTGTACTGAATTAAACTAATATTTTAATTTAAAATCATTGAATTTTTTTAATAAAGGAATGATCTAACACTTTAATTTAACGTGATGTTCTTTTAAATTATTAGAATTATTATTAGCCCAAATAAGCTGATCATGTAAAAGCAGACATCCAGGAACCAACATCAATTTCATTACCGTGGTGAAGAACCTACTACTTGCACTGGCCATAACACTGCTGTGGTCTTAAGACACAGAATTTAGAGTATTTTACAAAGCAGTCTTACATTCACTACTGAAAGCAATCCATTCCCCGGACCAAAACTATTTGTCCCAAGGAAGAGACAACTCAATCTGAGAAACACAGTTATGAAAAAAGCCCACATTTAAAATGGTTCCTCTACTTCTTGTCCATAAAGTTTTTTTACTGAGCTGAGAGAATATAAATAGATGAGACAATCTTTAGAAGTCTGTTTATATTGCCAGAAGCTTTTCTAGAAGGTCTACCTTTAACTTGAAGCTATCATTACCTTTCTTTCCACTTCTAATAAACATTTTGAAAACAAACGCTCCGGAGCTCAAGTTCTCAGTGATAGGAAAAGCACCCTGAAAACAGTCTGGACACAAAGCTCTACCACCTGTTGTCTCAGACTAGACCAAATAGGCAACAATGGCTTTAAACAACCCATCCCAAATTCATTTTCTTCACTCTCAGTCATGACCAATAATAATATCTTTATCCACACAGACTTCATACTCTCAGCAAAATTCTCAGAAGATCAATAATAATAATAAAAAAGTAACTTTGGAATAGTTACACTGAAATCAATCAATAGTTCTATCACACCTACCACATTTTAAGCCAGTAAAATATCATCCAAAATCAGTCTTACCTTCATCTTTGCCAACCTGCTGGTTCACCCTCCCATCCCGAGCAGACATCCAGCCCAGGGCAACCTGCCAGGGCCAGCACAGCCCAGGCACACACAGCCACGAGCACAAGCTGAGTTACGGCATAATAAAAGAAAGAGCTCTCTGGAAGAACAGTTTTAGGAATCTGTATATGCACTAGTTTAAAAAATTGTATGCTAGTTTAAAAAATAAATAAAAGGAAAATAAAGACAGAAGCTTATCAAAAAGCTCATCTGGGATTTACCCTAAAAACGTGCCTAACTTCACCTTTACAGGAGCAAGAGACAGTAAGAGAACATAAAAGCTCCATGTGCTTTGTACTTCAGCATTTATACCCTCGAGGCTAACGTAGCCCAGCTGTGGGGACTACAGCCCATTAAGAGGTGCAGTAGATCAGGTGTGTGCTCCCAGAGCTCATCTTCCTACATCGTTTCACCTGAAGGGAATCCACTTCACCATGCTGGAAAAGTTAAGAGTTTACTTTCAAAAGTGCACTCCTCATACAGCTAAAACGTTGAAGTGAACAAAACCATATTCACCAAAGGACATAACGGAATTAATATTTAGCATGCTAATAATCACAAAGTCATAGAATTGCCTAGGTTGGAAGGGACCTTTCAGATCATCTAGTCCAACCATCAACCTAGCTCTGACAAAAACCATCACTAAACCATGTCTCTAAGCACTACGTCTACCTGCATTTAAATACCTCCAGGGATGGTGCCTCAACCACTCCCCTGGGCAGCTTGTTCCAATGCTTAATAACCCTTTCAGTGCAAAAATTTTTCCTAATATCCAGTCTAAACCTCACTTTTAAAACTTCAGTATTCAACTTCTACCTATGAAATCCTTTCTGCTCAGTAAAAATGCCTAAAAACACTTATGCCGGTTTAGGATCTGGAGCTCCACAGCTGCACCAGTCACAGCCTGTCCTCAGCGCAGCTCAGGTACCTCACAGCAAGTCTCCTCTCAGGCTTTAAAGTTTGGATTTATTAGCGCTGTCAAACCATCACCTCAGGATGGTAACTCCAGTCTTAGAAGACTAAGTCACAAATACTGCTGCAAACAAATTGCTCTGATGGATTAAATTTGTTTTTTAGAAAGTGGTAAGCGCTGTAACTTAGCTTCAACAGGCATTAGGCCGGATCAGGTAGGGTTTACATCACCTTCACTTCATACCAAGTCATAAAGTACAGGTAAACCCTGCATAACATGGCTCAGACACCTTCACAGAAATAATCACGGGATCAGGCATGCTCTAAACCACAGCGGCGTTCCCCAGCCATCTCAGGCGCCCACGGGTGCAGCACAGTCCAATGCTGAGGGACAGCCCTCAGCTCTCTCCACCACCACCCCATCCCGGCCCCTCACCCTCCAACACACACCCCCGCACCCCGTAAATCAACTCCCTGTGTGATGAGCCTAGGGAAGGATTTCAACAATTAGTAACTCATCAGGTTTATTCTCTTACTGCACCCTGTGCAAGGCTGGAGTCTCTTCTGTTGTACCCTGGAGCTGATGCAGGCAGAAACGTTAGTTATTTCAAAACTGAATGTTCCATTTCTCTGTGTGTAAAAACCAAACTGGCAAGCCTAAGAAATTCTGGATTCAGAATTTCATTTTCAGAAGTTCAGTTTATAAACTTTGTCATTTATAAAAGTAAGTAGACATTTCACCCCAGAGGTTGAATTATTTTCCTCCTCTACAAATTATGAATATACATTCTTTCATACGACCACTCTTTAATAGGAAAGAAAGGTCTCTAAATACAATTGTAAGCATACGTTTTACTTCAGTACGCCACTGGCACAAGAGCAAGATTAAGATCTATTCACTTCAAGCCATTAGCATTTCTCACTTTAAAGAACACAAACTCAAAGACAAATAATCGCATGGACAGTCAATAAGGGCAAAAGTTTATATACAGCTTTATTAATGCAACTGTAGCCATAGAAATGATAAGATGTTCTGATTACCCCCTCCATTTCAATATGGGAGTATGAAAAATTTATTTTTTTTAACTTATTTTTAATTAAAGTTATTTCTACGAGCAATCAACTTGAAATAAATATTTTTTATTAGGGGGTGTGTATTAACCTCTTAGGTAAAAGAAAATTTAAATTAGAGTATTTAATGTTAAAGCAAGAGACACTGCTGCTTTTAAAGAGCTTTAAAACGGTGTGTAACTTTACAAACACTGAGGTACCTTCTCCTATGTTTATATATACAGAGCAAAGAAGCCAGGGCGTTAGTTAAACCCCACTCAAGTCCACAATATGTGTTAACTCAACATAAAAAAAAAAAAAGGTACCTGGGTTTTAGCTGTTATGTTTATTGACAAACACCTAAATAAAGAAACAAGTTTTCAAGAACAATACCTCTTTCTGAAACCATCTGAAATTATCCCCGACTCTGAAATCAAACTCCTTATTTAATACAAATATAATATTTATATATAACATATAATTTATATAATATATAATATGTTTTATGTAATAAATAAATATATGTACATAAAATACATAAAAATACATAAAAATACATAAAAATATGTAATATAATTTATATATAATATTTAATATAAATTTTGGTGTCTAAACAGCTGTTTTGTGCAAGTGTTGACTTAAATTCCACATATAACCTAAACAACTGCCGTGTGAGTTTTCTTTAAAAATTATGCATAACTTAATAACAAACATAACGCTATCAATTGGAAAGCAGAAAAATCAAATGTTTTTTTCTTCTGCTCCTGGAATCACATCTTATCATTTAGCTGGCAACTCAAAGATACCAAGGTTTTCCTATAGTACATATCATTATAAGTTAATATTAAAATTTAATCACTTAAATCATACAGGCAGAGTCAAAGCTCCATAATCTGGGCAGCATATTCTACTTTTAGTAAATTAAAGCTTCATTATATCCTAGGGACACATTCCAGCAAAGCAACTAAAATTATTTTTGCAAATATCAAAACTGTGAAGTTTTTACCATTGTTTTCTTTTAGGAACAACAGATCTATAATATGAATTCAGCTCTTCTGACTCACGAAAAGACAACACCATAACTTACACACATAAGGCAGAGTCAGGGGAGGAAAATCAGCATTTAGTCAGGTAAAATTTTGTATGGTCTTAAATCAAAAACCAGACCCTCTCTCAATCGAAGAAATCATTCCTTAAGCATATAATCCCTGTCTCTCTAAAGAAAGCTGAACATAACAAATGGTGACTATAACCTTAGCCTGCAAACGGCAGGAAAATAACATGACAGTAAAGGACGCAAGGAAACAAGTAGGCATTATTGCTGAGAGCCTTCAACGGTATAAGAACGTGAACTGAAAACCAGCAGTCCACCATTTCTGATGCTGAAGGCATCAGAAGCCTTTGGATATAAATGTATTGGCAATGGAAGAAAACTAACACAAAAAAAGCTGTTAAAAACTTCCCACATAAAATCAATTTATCAGAAGTGTATACTCAAAGCATTAAAAAAATCCCCTCGTGGGGAAAAATGTTTGCACCACTATAGACAGACCCTGCAATATTTTCTCCTAACTAGGCTGTTCTTGTGATTAAAAGGAAAAGGAAAAAGGAGTTGTTTTGTTTTTTTTTTAATTCAGCCCTTAAAACACAGGTAGAGTTTATCAGCTTCCTTATGAAACAATATTTATAGTACAACAACCTAGCAAATGTAAAAACGTCACACAACAGCTGCCTGTTGATCAGCAAAATCGCTTTCAAGAAAGTGATGTCAAATCACTTGTAACCAAAGGATTCTCCATGATATCTGACAGCATCTGAAGTGCTCTGCGCCAACGATGACCATTACAGGTCAAAAAAGCTAGTAACCTGTTTCAAATAGTTTCTGTCCAGCAGAATACCTGTGCATAATAATAACTAAAATGAGTTTAAGAGTTCGTATTAGAAAAAATTACAAGATGCTTAAGCAAAGAATCATAATCCAATATATTTCACTTTATTTTTGTAACATTAAGGTCACCATTTGCAAATAGTTTTTTAAAAAAGACATATCTATAATAATGTTTCCCCTATACTTAAAATAGAAGTATATCCAACACTAGTAGTGCTAATCTCATTAATAGTAGCAAATTTAGAGTGAGTCACCTTTTTAGTTTAACAAATAAGGGATAAACCATTACATAAAAATGTAAAAGATATAATGAAAAATGAATGAAATATTACAAGAAACGAAATGTCAAATATTTAGTCAGCATTTGCTCGGACAAAGGGGAACAAAACTGTATTGCAAATTTATTCCTGGGTATATAAAAAGCAATAAAAATGCTACACAGTAGACCCGTATCTAACAGTTACAGTGACAAGCCACTTAAATTCTACCCCAGCTGTTGTGTTATGCCGCAATTGTTGATGATGTTACAGTACTTCTCAACACTCCTCTGGCCTGCTGATAAGATTTGCATTTTTCCCTCCCCTGTATGTTGGCAGTTCTGGTATTTAAATGAGGTAGTGAAGCTAAGGACATGCAAAGGGATTTCCGGGACTCAGGGCTGCAGCCGCCCGCGCATCTCCATCCCGCAGACGATCCCTGGGGCAAGGGACCTGCGCCACGTCCACTAAATGTGCACTTACCGCGGCTCTAAAAAAAGAGCCAATATTTGCCATTCCCCATCAGCTTGCAGGAGAGATGCCATGACAGGACATCCTCAGTAGTTCAAGCACCCAAATTTTGATTTCCAAGGGGGCGCCCAGCTGAAGGTGTAAGCCTTAACTGGAATGGAAACATACCTTGTGTGATTTTTAAATATTATGTTTCTAACGTTGAAATCCCAGACATAACGGCCAGAAGCCAAATAAATACACCTCTCTACAATAAAAGAAAAAAAGCTTTTAAAAGCTTAAAATGTTAACATAAGAATCATTTGACAAAAATATCTGATTCATCTAGAACACTATGAACATCTAGGCCTGAGTCCAAAACCATTGAAGTTATTAGGATGGCCTCCCTCTATTTCAACAGGCTTTGGATAACACTCTCCGTTTCTCTAACTCTCAAACAGACAAATACATGCAATATATCATCTCAAGGCAAACTGAGCTCAACACATTTCAGTGGCAGCACATTCATTTAAACAGAGTCGTGCATACTATATATGGGAATAAAGTGTTCCTCTCAAAGATGCAAACCCGATGTATTCTCAGGCTATAAATACCCCCAGGATTCAAAACGGGCCCTTCCTGACCAGTACATCTCTGACAGGCATGGAAGATAGGTATCTTGTTTTCTTAGTTATTCATCCAGCTGTATCATTGGCAAAAGCGCTAAGAGACTTCTACTGGATGTCCACTTTCCCTTGTCACCCAAGATGACCTATGTGCCATACAGAGTACTCGCACTTACAGACCATGAAGTCTAATCCGCAACTTGTGTATTTAGCCCTGTGCAAAATTGGTATAAATGCCAGCCGAGTCTCATGGCCTAATGGCATTTTGCATTCACTTCACAGGGTGGGTGGAAGAGTCAGGCATTAAGCCTTGACCGTGTAGTAGCACATGAACTCATTACAGAAACACAGCATTTTTGGATAGCTTTTTTAAGTCTAGTCCCTTTCATTTTGTCACTGAAATGATATGTGGGGGAGAAAAATATTTTTTCACCATTAACACCCACACATAATATTTCAGCAACCTTTCCCTTAGAAAAACCCCACGAGTTGTATTCACTGTGTCCTTCTCAGAATCCCGGTAATTTGGTAATTTTCACACATGTAAAATATATAACGTGACTAGGTATGTTTAATAGAACCAAAAGGATACCCCATCCCCTAGTTGCATCCAGAGTTATTTTATGTTTACATCAGACTAGGTCCTCTGGAACTTCTGTCCTACAATCCCACACTACAGAATGCATCACTGCTGCTGAATTACAGCCAGATCTTGCCGAGGAATGATTACCAGCCAGCCCTGAAATTCACATAAACTTTTGTCAATTTGAGTTGGATTCCACAGGACAGCAGAGCCAGTCTCTCAAGGACCACTTACTATTGCTCTGTATTTTTTGCGCTGACTAGAGATTACTGCTTCTTTTTAAGATTTGTCCCAGTAAGGACATCAATGACTAAGATTCACAGTCCACTTCCTTGCAATAGTATCGGACAGACGTGGAACATCACTGCTTTTTAATCATAATCATTAGATCCTGTCCCTACCGATATCATACTTAGGGCTAGCACTCTAAATTTTCATTGTTTCTATCTCTGGGGCTGTAAACTGCCCTCATTCTGCATTCAGAAATCTCACCGCATCAAAGCTCCGTACACAGATCATTGTTATTTAAAAGCTCGTCCTTCCCCATTACAGGCATTTCTTCTATTGAGCTAAACTGGAAAAAATTGTGAAATCTAATGGTTTCCAACCGGCATTTACAGATTTGCAAATGTGTGAGAGTTGCAAATTCCTTCTGAGCACAGATTTTCTCCTTAAATGTATGCGTTGCAAAGCCTTGAAAATAAGTATGATACTGCATCAAAATAACATTTTGGTCGAGATTGTTTCATTTACAGCTTAAATCCTTGTCCATACATTTTCCTTTCCGCATGCATAACCCATTTTAGCATGTGTTTATAAAATGTGAAATCCATTACGAGCTCCAGAGAGCCGAAAGTGTTGTCTTTTTCACAGCGCAGAAAAGAGCAGCACGCGCCTCTCCGTATCAGTGCCTTTTTCGCTCGTAGAAACACCATCTGCAAAGAGCTGCGAGTACCTCTGCTTTCAGTCCTTGACCTCTCCACCATGTCCATCTCTCAACAGGCAACCTGTCCGGCAGGACGCTCGCGGAGTAATTACGCGCAGACCACCTGATAGCCATGAGACGGGAACGATTCAGTGCCTTGAGCCAGGCTGCGCATGTGACTAACAAGCGAAATGCATTCATTACAGTCCATTGCTAATCCCTTGAGCCTTCCAGTTGTTCATAGGCTTCTGCTCGGTACATCTTCGAGAGAGTCAAGGTGAGGTTTCCACACATGGATTTAAGTGAAGGGATCTCCTGCATTATGTGTCCATATGCGCCTTCCAATTTACTCTCATACTTTTCTCAATGCATAGTGCCTTGCTTTGAGTTTCTTTCTTTAATTTTATTTGGAGAGGAGGTTTATGCAGGTATTGCCAGGAAATCAACAAGCCTAGCTGTATGAGAGCCAGTTTGGTAGAAACACTTCTTTTACGGAAACTGAATTTTTTCCACTTACAGATTTTCTCAGGCCTCAGAGATCTGGGTGAAAACTCTGAACTTGCCAAAGAAGACTTCTGCAAACGTACTTCCAGTAAAATTTTGATTTTTCTATTAAAAACAAATGGGTATGTTAGAATCATAGAATAGTCTGGGTTGGAAGGGACCTTTGAAGGTCATCTAGCTCAACCCCCTGCAATAAGCAGGGACATCTTCAACTAGATCAGGTTGCTCAGAGCCCCGTCCAGCCTGACCTTGAATGTTTCCAGGGATGGGGCATCTACCACCTCTCTGGGCAATGTGCCAGTGTCTCACCACTCTCATTGTAAAAAATTTCTTCCTTCTATCTAGTCTAAATCTTCCCTCTTTTAATTTAAAGCCATTACCCCTCATCGTATCACAACAGGTCCTGCTGAAATGTTTGTCCCCATCTTTCCTGTAGGCCCCCTTTAGGCTGCCATAAGGTCTGCACAGACCCTCCTCCTCTCTGGGCTGAAGAACCCCAACTCTTTCAGCGTGTCTTCATAGGAGAGGCGTTCCATCCCTCTGATCATTTTTGCAGCCCTCCTCTGGACACTTTCCAACAGGTCCATGTCTTTTCAGTGCTGGGGACTCCAGAGCTGGACACAGTACTCCAAGTGGGGTCTCACCAGAGTGGAGCAGGGAGGCAGAATGCCAAATCTACCACTATAGACTTCATCAAGCTTCCAAAATATGTATACCAATATTAAAGAAGACTATTATGACTTGTCATTTCAGGTTAACAACTTCCATCTATAATCATAACGTAATTTCATTTTATATGTATATGAGTCCAGGGTTTTGGGGGAGGAAGCTCTCTATAACACTGAAATCATTCCAACAGGACCACAGCAATAACGATACATTCTACCTGCAAGTGCCCTGAAGGCACAAGGTACCACTCTTTGGGGAGACGAGGAGCAGTGAGTATCACACTCTTCAAAAAGGTACAAATTTCACTTCATTCTGCACTGGCCAGCTTCAAGTGTTGGCTGCGCCCCAAACCTGCTCTCCCTTTCCACTACTGCTCCTTATTCTTGCTTAAGTGTTTGTTCAAATCCAAAACATAGATAATGTCAGTAGAAAATGCAGTAGCAGGTCCATATAATCAAAAGAACTGCATATTGTATAACGCATATTTAACCACTATGTGTACTGTGTACTTCACCATGCATATTTATTTTATTTTTCTGTTATTTTCAGAAACGAGAGCAACTAATGGTGTCAGAGTCCAGCCCACCGAATTTCAATCTCCCGTTCTGCTTTTCATATACAAACAGGAACGAGTTGGTCAAGGGACAGAGAAGGAGCAAAGAGAAGGCAACTTCTTTAACAAAAGCTAAGCACTCCTTTAAATGTAGATGTAAACAGTGAGGAGAAAAACAGCATTTGTTAAGTCTCTATAATATGACTGGAGCTAATTTTGGAAGAATTACATCTAAAATTATATACTGTATTAAATAAAGGAATAGAAGGGCTTCAATTGTAATGACTCACATTACATGAAACACTGGCAACACAGGTCAAGACTTACATTTTTCTTTTGGCGGATTTTAAAAAAATGTCATCTCACAAAGAAAGCATGGAGCATAAAAATCCTAAAACTTCAGCAATCTTTTTAAATACGTGATATTAATGTTCTATTCGTATACAATGTCATAAATTGGATATGGAATTTTAAGGGGCAACATTTATCATTCTGTTACCAGAGGCTGTCATATTCTTGACTTATAGTATCTTGACTTTCTTATCTCCAAGGGAAAAAAAAAAAAAAAAACAAAACAAAACAAAACAAAAAAACTGCAGTGAAATTTCGTACCACAAAGTGTTAAACTTGTATCATGGTTTTAAATTCCAACCTTAAATTCAATGAGTTGGGGGTGGGGGGGAACAACAAAGACCAAACCACATTCTAAATCATTCTATGCAGCCATTAAGAAGTGTTACACCCCAAAATAAAGTTTTGAGTCCCTGACAAATCTGAGGAATACAATGTTGCACTTAGAATATAGCAGGAAAAAAAAATGAAACTTTTTGCAGTTCCTGGGCACGGGTGTTAGCAGAGTAACTCTGAATTGTTCACATACATGTATAATTCACAGATATCTGTGAATTATTCAATAAGAAGGCACAGAAAGCAGACATGAGAAAGATTTCTTCTAGCTCACTCGCTGGAACCGCTCTTTATGTGGATGGCGAGACGATGTTGGATAACCCAACTCCGCTACAACCTGCGGGGCAGCAGGAGAGGCAGCACAGGGAAGGGAGGGTCCCAACATGCAGAAAACTTCTTCAGTCCCGCAGTAGGAGGAGCTACTTCTCCTAAAATTGCTTTTGCTAGCAGGTCCAATACAGTCAACGTAGCATATATATGCATTTACATTTTTCACCTGCCGCCTCTGCAGCCTTTCCCAAGTTACTATGCAGCACAAAGCACGCGTTTGATAACAGCAAAGTTTAAGACATTTCCAGTTGTTACTTCAATTAGCCTTTATACCCTAAACGCTAGAAAAGTGTTTTGCAATAACTAGTTACTCCTTACACACACAGAACTCCCTCCAATTCCCCATTTTAGCATGTAAGGAATGCAGCCGAATCAGCCCTTGAAAGTTCTTCTTCACCAGAGACTTGAAACCCCTTACAAGTGGAACAAATACAATCTAAAAAGAGATGTATATCTCCCCCTACCTGCACAGTCCTTCATCCTCCCGCCCCAGGGAATGATATTCATGGGCATGTAGCTACTTCAGGTCTCAAACATGAAATAAATTCAAATCTTACAACTGGCATAGCCGCAGCACGGCCAGTCGTTCAGACTGAAGTGTTGGAACCCCTCAATGATACCTGTTAATTATCCAACTGATACATTTAGCCTAAGAGATTTTAAAGACAATTTGGATATGCCTCTCTGTACTGGTTATGAAATGAATGATCTGCTTTAACTGACTATGTCCCAACAACAGGCTATGAAACCAACAATACCCACCAAGACACTATGCGTAAGTCTGTGTACAAGTCTCTAGCTTTTCATTCTCTCAAGGAAAGAAGCATGAGGTGATAACCTGTAGGATATCCTTTTTCATCAAGATCCCAAATAGCCCTCACAGATTTGTCTCATCATGTGGACAGGAAAATAGTAAATACACATAGAAGAAACCGATGGTAAGTCTTAGCTACCCACCCATTCTTGAAAATCACCTTTTACTTTTGTAGGAAATGGTATTTTACAAGACACATTTATTATCACAAATTCATTTGAGCTTTGTCATCATACCTGTCTAAGACCTCTCTAAGAAAGTTCAGGTTTGGTTCTGAACGAAATAAAAAATGCCTATAGAAAAGTGATATTGCCTGGTAGGTTTCCTAAAGCTTAAGGCTGAGTTAAAAGCTTTTATTTATTCCTCATCTCTAGCAATCCCTTCTTTCGTAGATAGGCCAAGTTCACTTTAACTGTTCTACTTCCAACTGGAATGTAGAGGTTCATTTCGGCAGTCCGAACTGGATGCCCACCTCGCTCAACCCAAACAAACAAGTCCCGTAACTTCTCACACTCTGACTTTGTTTCTGGTTTCCCCCAAGTGTTAGATCCTTTGTACAGCTGGGTTATGCGCTGTATCAAGTGTGTTTAGGGGGGAGGGGATGGGAGAAGGGGGAAGACAGCTCACTGTACGTCAAAGCAAGCCAGCAACCTAGCAACCATATATTAAAAGGTGTGTGTGTTTTTGTGGGTGTCTGTGTGCCAGGAATAACTGAAGCAGATATTATTCCATTTGTAATCCAAAAAATGTGAAAAGGGAAGGGGAGAAACTCCAGCTGCTGCTCTATTTTGGGGTCTGTCAAAATCCACTTTCACAAATACAGAGTCTTAACACTTACTATCCCATTTGTCTTAAACAAAAATGAGAGTCTGGACCTGAGGAAGTTCTTGGCTTTGGTTTGAAAGAGACTCTCCAAACCAGGAGCGGACCTTACTTCACGTATTACGCTTTCTTCCAACCGGTAATATGCAAAAATCAAAGGGGCAGGGAGGTCGCATCAAAGATTTCGTACCTAGATTAAAAGAATATTGATCTAGTGTATTACTTATGAATGCACCAAATACTTTTTGATATCTACATTTGATTTATCAAATAGAAGCGTCCAAGATTCTCAGGGAGTGAAACTAGCTTTAAAAAGATTTATTTGAGTGAGAAGTTTACCTTTTTAATTTTGCCAAAGTTTCTCATTCCACAAGAGAACTAAGAGTTCAGATTGGTAAATAAACACTCCCACCCTGCCATCATATGTGGTCCTGGGGGTGCATATCAACTTCAGAACCACACCATTCCACCATGCCAGCGTGTGCCTTGCTGAAAGGGCAAGCCGACACCAGGTGTAACTTTTATGCCACCAGATGAAAGTGTGGGTGGGATGGAGAGAGGGGGGACAGCGGGGCACATCTCAGGGCAGCACCCAACACCTCAGCCCTCTGGACACGCTCCCCACTTTGCGGCTCCCGACAGCCCGTGGCAACCCTACCGCAACAGCAGACAGCTCACTGCCATCCAACAACAGCCCTACGGCATCTCCTCCAGTGCCACCTTGCCCAGGTGTCCTGGTCTATGAGGCTGGGCTCCTACTACTCCTCCTCACCACCACCACCACCACCGCACCAAACCATCACCGGCACCAGGAGGGGAAGGGGAGGGGGGGTTACCTTGTTTTTGACCCCGCAGTGGCAGCAGACAGTCCACAGGTACTTGAGGGTCCTCCACAGCAGGATGATAAACAGTCCCCCAAAGAAAGTGACCATGGATGAGGCGAGGAAAGCCCACCACATGCGCTGTCCGCGGTTATCGCAGGGCACCTCCATGGTCACCGGGATGATGAGCGCATCCATCTTGGGCACATTGACGGGGGAGGAGGACGAGTCTGTGTTGAGATTGTTGGCGTTGATATTGTTACTCATTCTAATGCCGCCGCCGCTGCCGCCCGGGTAGGAGCCGCCGCCGCCGCTGCCGCCCGGGTAGGAGCCGCCGCCGCTGCCATTTGCCATAGCTAACAGCGAGCCGGGCGCGCAGGGGCTTCCGAGAGCTCCTCCCGCCGCCAGCGCCCCCCAAAAAACCCATCACCAGCCATATTGCTGCCGCCGCCGCCGCTGCTCAGCGGAAAAAAACAATAACAATAAAAATTTAGGAAGAAAAAAAAAAAAAAACAAATCAAAAAACCCAAACCAACCAAACAAACAAACAGAAAAAAAAAAAAATGAAGAAAAGCGACCGCACAATCCCCGGGTCCCTCTCGGGAGCCGACAGGCCGGTGAATTCCGAGCGTCCTCCTCGTACGGCGAAAATAATGTATTAAAAAAAAAAAAATTAAAATGATAATAAAAAGGTAGTCTCCTCCTCAGATTCCCACCCCTTCCTTCTCCCGCATACACAGCCCCCACCCCGCCCACCCCCAAAAAAAATCATCCACCACCACCACCACAAACTGATGCCTCGGAGCGTCTCTCCAAGATACCCAGCGCTGCAACCCCGCTGGCCGCCGCGGGGATCCCTCAGCCGCCGCCGCGGATCTTTCCCGGAGGTGGTCTGTTATTATTGTTATTAGTCTTTTAACTTGTTATTAGCAATATTCAGTCCCCCCGCGCACCCTCCTCCTCCTCCTCCTCTTCCAAGTCCAGCCCCTTCCTCTCCTCTTCCCCCCTCGGTGCCGACAGCAGCCTCCTGTGGCTCCTAATTCATCCTCCGCTGGCCCGGCTGGGCGTGCGCTGCCGCCGCCTCCTCGCCCATCCTTCAGGAGCTCCCTCCAGGGCCGGGGCTGTCGCTCAGGCTGTTGCTCCCACACGCGTAGCGCCGCCGCCGCCTGCCCGCCCCTCCCTATCTGCCGCCGGGGGACGCCACGGCCCCGCAGCTGCGGCCCTCAGCGGGCCGCATGAAGGGCCCCGCGGGGAGGGAGGGAAGAGGGTCCCGGGCCGGCCCGGGACGCCGCGCTGCCGCCGGGGGTGGGGGGCGCCGACTCAGGCGGGCTCCCGGCCCCCCATGGGCAGCCGCGCTCCCGGCCCCGCCGCCGCTGGGTCCCGCTCAGCGGGGCCGCCCGAGCACCGAGCGACCGCTCCGGGGAGGGGGGGGGGGGGGCGGCGAGGTGGGAGGAAGCGGTGGAGCGGGGGTGGTGGTGGTGGGGAAGAGCGGGGGGGTGCCGAGGCGCTTCACAGGTGTCGGCGAGGCGGTGCCGGGCCGCGTCGGGGAGCTGCCGGTCCAACAAGTCCCGCCGGCCCGGGCGGGTCCATCGCCGCCGCCGCGCAGGGCTCTCCGCAGCCGCGGTGGGGCGGGGGCGGGCGGCAGCGGCCCCCCCTCCCTGCGCGGGGCCGGTGTGGCGGATGTCATGACGCAGCGGCTAACGCACGGCGCTGTCACGGCCCCGGCCCCCGCAGCCCCGCCGGTCCCCGTCCCCCCCCACCTTCCCTCCCTCCCCGGTCCCCATCTTCCCCATCCCTCCCCCGCCGCCGAGCGCGGACCCCCCGCCGTGGGGCTGTGGCTTGGAGGTGGGGGGCAGAGAGAGCGGGGTTGGGGGGGCGCTCGGGGCTCGCCGGAGGCAGTTGAGTTGCAGCAGCAGGTGCCCGGGGATGCGGGGGGGCCGGAGGGGGGGGATGGATGCTGGGTTGGAAAGGCGGTGAGGGAGCGTGGAATAAATAAAGGGGGAACCGTGTGTGTGCGTGGGGGGGTGTCTTGGGGCTGAAGGCGGTCTTGGTTTGGCGTTAATCGACACGGGGAAATGCTGCAAACGCGCCGTGAATTGCTGCGCATCCCAAGAACATTCCTGAAATTAACCCTTGGAAATAGAAATGGCAATTTAATGCAACACACTACGGGGCGGGGGGGAGGAAATCCAGCCAGAAAATCTGGACAGTTGTCTCCTGCTTCTTTTTTTTTTTTTTTTCCAGGTTCCCACGGAAAAGCAGAGGAATTTTTATATATATGTATTTATATATTTATTTATATATATATAACTGAAAATCTCCATTTGGCACATGATCTGCTTACCCCGTTGTCTGCACAAAGTATTATGCAGATCCTCTTGTCGTCTTTCCAAGGGTGAAATACAACAGCCTATGTGTGCGTGACATTTCCCCATCTGATCTAGTCACTACACATGCACAGAGCCACCATTATGAAATAGTAATCCCTTAACCTCTACTAGTAGTAGTTCCTGTTTCTGCGTCTGCCATGGGTTTGTTTATTTTTGTTTACTTAAGTGACAGTAACGAGATTTTATGAGTTCTCAAAGCTTCTTATGGGGCTCTCTAACCCTCTCACCTCCACTTTTTTGCGCAATAACACCAACATTTGTCTAACTTGGTGAGTTTTTCATGGTGTCTCTTTCCAGTCTGTTCCTCCAGTCTGTTCCTTCAAGAGAGGGCTTCCTTTTTCAAGAAGGGATTAATAGAGGCCTCTGAATAGAGAAAGCATTAGACAATAATACAAAGGTATAGACAAGTGAGAAAATACTGCTTTACTGTATCCCGGAGGAAAACTGATCGTCAGTTACATAGTGCACCTGAAGCAGCCTGTTCCCAGGAGGCTGTTGTAAGAGGGAATAAAGCAGAGGATTTCTAGATGCAGAAAAAAAGTCAGGTTGAAAAGATACTGCATGCCACAGCTGCCGCATGCAACCCCAGAGCGCGCTGCCATGGCGGCTACCCCCTCCCACGTCTTTCATTACCACCCATGGCTAGAAAGCCACCTGGGCCACAAAGTGTTGTGGTGACAGGATCACACACCTTGGGACCTGGGCTCAGAACCTGGTCCTGATGGTCATTTGCTCTGCGTGTCCGGGTCGGTGCTCAAGGAGCACCCTTTTCACAGCCACACACATACCTATGTGTCCTGTCATCCATCAGCAAACACCAGGAGCGGAACAAGGGCAGGAGCATCGTAAAACAGCCACTTCATGTCTGATCTCCAGAACCGCCAGGTACTTACGGATGCTCTTACAGCTAATGGAAACCAGTGCACCTTGAAAGACCTGGGCAATGAAGAGGAGTAGCACAGCGTACCCCAGGGAAGGCTTTTGCATGGTGGAGTTTCTGTTGTATTGGTAGATAGCGAGGGCTGCATCTCTGAAACCACCGATACGGCACATGTCTTCTCTTGCTGGTCTTTGAGAGGGCCCAGAAGATTTGACAGGGAGGCCGCAGTGTGAAAGTCAGTTTTCTCACTTTATGCATTCTGAAGGTAGGAGTCAAAGAGTGTTTCTTTGGCCCTGGGTACTGTTGCAGCAGAGAGCTGCAGGCATTGGTTTCACGAGCACTCCACGTGCAAACAGGACCATCAGGCACTTCTAATATAGAATCCCCACAACGCTGTACCTACAAATACAAAGGAGGGTCATAAAGCAAAATTCAGACTAAAGCAAACCAAGTGCACTAAAGGATATAGACTGTACTTGAAAATAGTTTGCTTTGAACATATTTACACAACTTTTGCACACAGATTTGGACAGGGGTAGGAGATTGATTGTGGTCGCTTGTAAAAAGCTGATTTAAAGTTCTGCTACTCAAAACCTATTCATAAGCCAATCAACACATACATTACAAGTTCTAGATTATAAAATTCACACTATATACCCCGGGGGAGGGAAAATTCTGTTATCTGTATAAACAGAACTCCTCCTATTTATACAAATAGGTGTCTGTTCTACAAATATTTGTGATGAAACTCACATACAAAGGTACATTCATTGATATCAACTGGTGGGATTAACATTACCAGTGAAAAGTTTGCTTAAGGGGAATTCTCTGCTAAAGACAAAGCACGTATAAAGTAGGTAATTTTGTCATTTTGTTCACCGATTTGCAGATCAGAGATAGAAATGATACTTGAATGAGTATCACTCAAGTTAAGGACCATTTGATTTTGCTTATTTCTGAAAGAAGGCAAGACCTCTTTCTAGTACAGGTTTTATAAAGTGGAGTTTGAAAAAGCACACAGGCGCTACCTGCTTCATTTACTGCGCCAACAACTGCCTTTCATGTTGCCTTCAGACCAAATGAGGTTTTCCAGCTCTCTTTCCTGGAGAGATCTATTGCAAGCAAACACAAAAATTATGCAGATTACTTTTCAGAATAGTTTTCTATTTAATGTTTCAACACAGGAGCACAAAATTTACTTATTTAACTGAATAATATTTACAGAACATAACGAACTGTGTTTACTTGTGTTTTTCCTGTTGCTACCATATAGCATAGGCTGGGACACAATCATTCCAGCTTGACATAAATCCGGAAGGTTTGGTTCCAGAAAGCAGCATTTTAGCGGCAAGGGAATGACTCCTCTTTATGTAAAACAGTTCCCTCTTGTGGATATTCTGTGTACAGTATCACAGGCAAAGTATTTAAAATATTAATCGAACCTGGATCTTTGTAATTAAAAAACCCCTCCATTCAGCAATGATCTCAACACACAGGACAATCTTGGTTTTAGCAATTAAATACACAAGTAAGGAAGAACGAGCTATTGCATTTAATCAGATGTAATTTACCTGCAAAATTGCTCATTATCAATAAGAAATTATTTAAGTGCAGTAAACACAACAAAGCTAAATAAAAGTTGCATAACTGTACCTGTATGAGTCAAATATAAATCACAGTGCGTTTTTTATTTTGCTTATAAAAGAAAACCTTCTGCACATTCCTATAAAGAAAACCACGATTAAAAGAAGAAGGAAAACATACACTACATAAAGAAAGGAGACAACAGCAGCAAACCAGTTAGGATTTCCAAGGGTCCTTGTACTAAGTACTGAAGACAGAGAAACCCTTGGGCATGACAAATCTTTCAATTAAAACTGAAGAGTCGGAGGAAGTAAGTGGCACAGCTTCACTGGTGACACAATGTTGCACCAGGGATTAATTTGGCATGACAGTTTAAAAACACATATAAATGGAGTAACAGTGTAAGATTTATACATTCTCTAAATGATGACTACATTATACAAAGAATTTTTTTTTTTCCTTGAGAAATTAAATGTGAGCGAATAAATATGTACTTCCTGGTTTTGCCTGGGCTGACTGAGTCTCGGGAAATGACAGAAAACATTCGCATGTTATTATCTTGAGGGAAATTACATTTTTAAAAGGCTAAAAGCCCTTATAGACCAATGTACCTTAAACCTGTTTGCCACAACTTGTTTGTTTAATGGTTATATATAAAACCTTCCCATTTGAGTAAAGGTACAGAGTAAATGTTGAACAAGCAGCTTCAGGTTCTCTAAAGGTAAATACCCTCCCAAGGTAAAAAAGTCAAAGTGCCAACAATTAGGTATGTATTTATTCCCTGCAACACCAGGCTGCAGGTTGCTACGTGGACAGTCCCTTACAGGATGCAAGGTTGTTACCTTACGTGATAGTTCAGCCAGCATAAATAATTACTAGTTGTGACCAACAGCCTCCTCCTCGACATTTTTGTTGTCACCGTAGAAGGTGCTGTTAGCTTTTACGTAACTTCAGTAGCTGTGGCAGAGCAACGACTTACATGCAGAAGAACAGTAAAAGTAGTAATAAAAATTGCTTACTAGTCAAAGGGGTAGATCTGTATTCCTGAGGCCGGTGGGTCTTGGCTTCAAGTGATGGAGATACAATACCAAGCAGACTTTACATATAATCACAGATGTCTTGCATAATTAATTCTGAGCCTTGCTTTAATACTACTCCTTACTAATCCTGCTTCGCCCTGGGAGAAAGGTGAAAAATAATACGTTTGTAGTTGTTAGACAGGTACAGGAAACAAAAGCTTATCATGAAATAATTCTGAGAGATTTTTGGTTTCATGCAAAGTGTTTGCTCCCTGAGACGCTGGGGAAGATCCTGTGCTGATGTAAAACACACGTAAGCATGGATCCGCTGTCCTTGTCTTAAAGACTCTAAAGAGGAAATATTTGCAGGAGGTGATACTAATACACGTATAAGAGTAGCATGGCTGCCTGTAACTATATATTTGCATATAACAAATGATTATTTTTAGTGCTTTTTTCTTTTCATAGACTTTAGTCAAACTATTTCAGTGCGTACTAATTGAAAATCCTGTTAAGCTTATTTTGCATCTACTCAATCCCTGATCAAAGACCAAAGTCCGTATTTAGCATGATAATATATCACACTCTATAGCACCTTCTTATTGAAGCACTTTGCAAATACGAATACATTCGGCTTCATCACATCTCCCTGTAACAGTATACGTGAACACTATTCTTGGCAGCGAGGTTACGTAATGATTTCCTTGAATTAGTTAAAACTTTCGTATTGAGATCTATTTTGGCACTTAACCCTGGCAAAATCCTCCAGCTGGCAGGACAAAGACATACCTCAGCAGAATGCTTTAATGGGTCACCCAGTCATTCAGAGTGATCGTCTCCAGAGTACTGGAACCCTTGCGCTCAATCCAGCCAAATAAAATATTAAAGAAAATCCCTTGTTCTTTTTAATCCATACAGTATGAATAGAATTTTAATACAAATTAGTATTGCAAACATAGAGTATTTTCCTTGGCCTTTTTTTTTTTTATATAAGGCAACTCTTGGGTACCCTTGCATTTTATTGAATAGTTAGACCTAAGCGTACTTCCTTGTTCTCATTTTCCTCTTACCGAATGTCCTAAATCACACAGTATTTGGTTGGATTTCTTGCCAGTAGGACCACTTCTTATTGGAAAATGAGTACGGTTTATGCATTAATGGAATGTTAAGAAGAGATGGCTAGCATCTGAAAAGAGGTGACAGCAGAAATGATGACTTCAGGAGCGATATTAATTAAGCCATATTATATCCTCTGAGGTCTGTAAGTGCATTTAATAAGTATCAATCCACACATTTAAAAGCACTCTTGACTCCTGCGAATCAGAGCCTGTTTATTACTGTTTGCACTAATGATTTTTCCTTCCAGTCAGGGATTTTGCCACAAGAGAGGAGAAAGTAGGAAGGTATCAGGGGATATTGTGAAGACAATATAGTAGCAACGACTTAAAATGCAGGTAGGCTAACAAAGAAGATACAGAAATGGCAGTTAAACAATGTATCAAAACAATACTCAAAAAAAATCAAATACAGAAAAAGACCTTTAAAATGTTGCTCTTAAACCATTAGTTTCCCTTTTTCTAAATGGGCCTTGATGTCCACCCAAGCCGTAGAGAGAAGCAGCAAACTCTTCAGCCTCTGCTGAATGAGAGAACAGCAGAGAAATACGCTATGTGAAATGGTGCACAAAGAGCCACCCCAGAAGCGGGGTAAAAGTCCTCTAACTGTGCTTTGTGTTGATTTTGCTGGGTAGTATCAAATCAGGAGGGCACTATCACCCTGCAAACATACCGGTGCAACGCCAGGACTTCCTTCTGCACCACCTTGCAACTTGGTTTGGTGGAAGCAGGTCTCCAGTTCTTTCTATAAATATTGTCATACTTTGGTCCTTCCAGATAGGCTCAGGAACTTCTAATGGAATAACACAGCAAATATTATAGTAGTACAGCAAATATTTAAGCAAATACTTAAGTCGTCTATGTGCCACCGTCATGAAAACACAAAGCAGTGTGAGTGTGTCTCCCACACCTTTGTGCAAGTTTCCGACAGCGGCATTCCCACTGTGGCTGCGACTACTAGCTACAAACAAAGCATTCCAGAACTAGTGATTTTTTTAAAGTGTAATTAATTTGGAAGACTAAATGGTTATTGTCTCATCTTTTAATATTTTCCCATTAATTTCACTTGATATCCTGCATACTGGAAGTGCCTAGCCCAGGTGGCTTTATTTAGTTGCTTCGAGCTTTGACGGCAGACCCTTCTAAGACATGACCAAAAGGGCAAGGAGGGAAAAGAAGTTTCATTGTAAAATACGATAGGTCTCCAGGTGCCTGTTTGCATCGGGCAATTCTCTTTTAAGCCCAGCAGCCAACTTTGCCACGTGGCACTCGCACGGAGAGGCTGCTGTGGGAGCCGGAGCCCCTGCAACAGCAGCACTGCCAGTCGCTCCTGAAACCAGCACCAGCCTTAGCGTACCGCAGGGCTCCAAAGCCTGTGGCGTACGACTTACTTAAAAAAAAATTACTTGGGGGGCAAAGTAATAGTGGCAGGACTCTACTGCTGCTCTACTCCAATTAGGCCAGTGGAAATTTTCATAAAAGTCAGCTAATTGTGAAGATGAGAGAAAAATATGAAGACGTATGCGTACTGAAACCAGCCACTGAGAAAACCAGCGCTGAAGACTAGCTAATTTAATGTCCACCAGGTGTAAATCTGCTTAACGCTGAAAAATCAGACATCATGCGTACTAAAACCAGGAAGGGGAGACATATGTTTACAAGCAGCCACTCCATTTATTTGCAGCTTATTGTGACACTTACGCTTTGTTCTCCCCAGGATATATTCACATTCAGGAGCTTGGTGTTTATTTTTGACAGTAAACTCAATATAATTTCAGGAAGGCAGTATTTGCAGTGATCTGCTTTGCTTTCTTGTCTGTCACGCCTGTCTGTAACCGAAGAGGTGAGAACTGGAAATTTGCAACTGTAAATAAATTAGAACAGAAATAAATCAAGACCATTTTCATTACCAAACACCAGCCCGTACAGCACGGTTTGAAAAGCTGAATCTCACCATAATCAGAAGACGCTCTGTCTCACCCCGCTACGTAAGTGTATATGCACCAAGGAGTTTTTCCAATAGGAGGAAGAGATAACGTCCAGTTAACGCGCAATCCTGCAAAATGCTGAGCATTCCTGCTTTGATCCAGCAAAGCATTTAAACAGGTGTCTAATGTTATGCACAAGCAATCTCACAGAATCCTGTAACCGAGTCACATGTTTAAAATTAAGCATGTGTTTTAGGTCCAGGGTGACAAGGCTCAGCACCTTGTATGATTAAGTGACTAGTAAGCTGAAGAGGTTGTGTAGGAGTCATGTCCTTAATTGCTTGCTGACTTCATCAGCGCTTATATCCTACCGAGGCTGCATTTGCTAGCGTGCAATATAAAGGTGACCTTTAGTTCCAGAATGAATATAGCTTCAGGATTCCCTTTCCTCTTTGGAACTATATGTTCTTCAATTAACAAAATAATGAAAAAATAACACCCAACTTACTTAGTCACAATTTTGGAAGGATCAGTGATTAAATGACATTTTTTGTATTCCTGATAAAAGATGAAGCTCTGGAATACTATTCTAAAGACGTAGTATTCTGTTTTCTCGTTGACAAATCCAAATATGTCCTCTAACAAGTCAATGGTGCTGCTAAGGATTAAATATATACCAGTAGCCCCAGATACATGTCGAATGTCGGAGCTCTGCTAATGCAGCAGTCCTATATGCGGTACTCAGCCTGCAGCAGGCTGTAAAACAAAATACCTTCTGGCTGAAGTCAAACTAATTGAAGTCAAGGCCACGATGAATGGTTGCCTTAAAAAGGCAGTATTTTCCGCCAAAGCTTGTAACTTTTTTTCCTATGCTAAATTCAGTGGAATGTTGGGATATTTAATGGCAACCAACAAAATGAAAAGCCAGTTGTGACCTTCAGCTGCAGCCTCTGGGTGATATAATGATGGTGGAATGAAGATTTATTAACTGAATAGTCTCATATGCTGCATCTACGCATATTCATGGCTTTAATTTAATCTGATCTGCGGGCACATGTTAATTTCTGTTTCCTGACATACGCTAATTGTAATTCAGCCTATGGTCAGGACTTAGCTAAGTTATTTGGGAAGAGGCGTGGATTGTTTGTGTCTTATGCAGTGTGTGTCTTATGCAGTGGGTGCAGTTTTGCCTTTGAATACAGCTCTGTAGCCACATCAATGAAAGATACATGTGGATATCTAATAATAATTTACATGTGCATATCTAATAATAGTTAGACACAGGCTAATTTGTAATCAGTGTAGCAATATCTTTGGGGAAAAGCATAATAAAGCATCTATTTTCATAAATGTTCACAGGTGGATATCCTGCAGATAATTTTTAATTATTAATTAACATCCAGTTTTAGGCAATGGAATGCTAAATTGTATTTAAGTTTGAGACATATTAATCACAAACCTTCCACCTAGTCACCATTTCAGTCAAGTCTCGTTCAAAGCCTCTGACAATAAACTCTTGTGTATTACATTACCTTATCTCACGTAACAGGTTTTCCCAGCGTCTCCAAACCATGACAGTCTCTTAGGATCAAGACAGGTGAAATGCAAAGATGTGTAAGGTGTTTATCACACACAATTAAAAAGACAACATTTTAAATGCTAGAGAACCCTATGATTCTATAATATAATCAGTACTTCACTTGTCTGAGCGTGGTCCTGGAGGAGCTCTAGCAGTGTGATATTCATTCTAATTTAAAACAAGAAAAATTAAAATAGAATTTCAGGGATGCTTATACGCACTCCTATAGACAAAACAGGCACACTACTAATGTGCTTTCCTAGAAGGAAGCTCACCTTCCTTATCTTAAAAAAAAAGTTCATAAAACACTTTCTCTTTTGTTTGCAGAAAGATTCAGCTGTTTAGAGAGAGGTAGTCATGAGCAAATTATTTACTAACTGCAACAGCGCAATAGGACAATGAATGTTTGTCAAGGGCAGGTCAACATTAATATAAATAAATACTGGTTTAATAGACAGTATTTAGACAATACATTTTGCTTATTGTGCATCAGCTTAGTGCCCTTTCAGTGGCAGGCACTGTCAACTAATTAGTACGAGTTTAAATCCTGATTGATGTGTCAACTCAACACATTTCTGTGTGCATTGCAAGAATCATAAAGCGATAGATTTAACCAGTTTTTTATCACTATCAATAAAGTGAAAGACATAACCTAGATTATGTTAAACTTTTTAAAAAGAGAGTTTTCACTGCCTTTTTCCCCCCGGATGGTACCGTAACTGCTCTCTAACATCAACTAAAACATGAGGCAACCTTCTGCGGTGGTTTACCTTCCCTTTTGTGAAAGAATTCCTGCCTTCCAGACTCTAATAAATTCTGTATTAGCCATTTTGAAACCTGGAATATCATCTCACCAGTTTTCTCTGAATTAATATCAGGCGCTAGGAAATACAAAAGACAGAGTTATTTCTTCTTCAGACAATCAGATCGGATTTGCTTTACCTTCTTCAGCTTGCTCCAATTTCTTCAAAACTCCCGTGTTACCTGGTTCTCGCCTTAGGCCGATACTTCTGGAGTACAGAAACATCTTTTCTTATCATCTAAGTCCAAGTATAATAAAAATATCCCAGTTCTCTACTTTGTTAGACCCTCCTAGATGAAGGATGAGATCCTTATGAACTCAAGATACTGAGGATAAAATGTCCCATACTGGGGCTAAGCTGTATGGTAGGAAACAGAGCTTTACCACGTTGCTGCAATGCGAGAGGAGACAGTTCTAGACGTGGCCCTACTGAGTGGGAGTACACCAGGCAACATCCAGACTGGGGCTCCACGATGGAAACAGAGACTGAAGGCAAAAAGATGTTCAAGTCTGAGGTAAGTTTTTCGAGGAGCTGGTTACAAAGGAAATGCATGGTGCAGGTTCAGTTATATCCAGATATTTTTTTTCCAGTTAATGGTTTGAATATTCAGACTGGCTTCCTATTAAACTTAGATCCGTTGGATGTGGGTCAATGCACACACATTTCCTGTTATATTTTCCTCACGATGCCCAATATCTCTTGTATAATGTGTACGTGTTCTTGAAAACTAGACAGAGGCGTTTAAATCTCTTCTAAACAAGGCAATGTAACTATTACTAGAAAGTACTACAGATGGCTGACTAATTGAACCATGGAAAACATTATCACACCATTTCTCAATTTAGAGCTCATTATTCGAGTTCAGTCTCATTTCATTACTGTTATAATTCCATACAAAATTAAAGTGAGTTTCAAATTGACACACCTGCATGAGGTTATTTTGCAGTCTTCTGAACTACACCTCATTTCCAGCCAGTCCTACCAGACCATTGAAAAAGATTATTTATTTATTTGCTCATTTTCTGAGAGTTTGGGATTGCAGCATAGTTATTAGACCAGAAGCCCTAAAGCCAAGACGCGTGTGCAGCCTTGGGTCTGTGACCTTGAGCAAGTCACATGTACTCCATGGGTTTCATATTTACTTCTGTGCAAAGGGTATTGTGGGGGTTAATATTTCTACAGCACATTTAGAGCTTTAGATGAAAGGCCCTGTAAAAGCACGACATTAATTATAAATATACATATTTTCCGGTTTCCGTCTCAGGTAACCAGCATGGGGATTTGTATTTGTACAAAACTGTGGGTCTTTCTCCACTAAAACAGACTATAGCAGCTACTTATTTAAAGTTCTTTTGCACCAGATTAACTGAATGCCTGAGAGAATGATACTAGGTCACCTTCTTAAAATGGCCTGAATACCAGCAGAAGATTAAGAAACGGTGGGAGCAACTATATTTTGTTACACTGAAAGCATTACAAGCAAAGTGTATATGAGCAAAGTGACATTCAGTGACAGATTGAATTGCATTATGATAAACTAAAAATGGCAGAGAGACTCAGTCCTTTGGAATAATAACTCTTGAAGATTTTCCATTTTGATAATCAGTTGATTGACAGAGGGGGGTTACAATAAGAAAATGGCTATGACTTAGTTTGGAAAAAAGCCGCCTTGTGATCTAACATAGTTTCACCCTTACGACAGTGGCGTTACGACCTGCAGCTCTGCTGGGTTTCATGAATCCTGGATCATTCTTTTAAAAATTATCTAATCTTTAGCTTTCCCAGCAGCGGCACAACAGCAGCTGTAACCAAATACTCATCATACCGGATCATACATGATATAGGAAAACAAGCTACCTTTCCTCTGGCCAGGATACTTACAGTGCCACCCTATAATTAACTGTTGCTGTGACTTTATTTAAGATCATGTGTGTTAAAATATAGTTGGAGTTCTGAGGTTCTCGAGGCCTCAATACCGTCCATTTATGCAGCTTGTCTTTCCTCCTGGAGTATTGTAATGTGGAACCTGAGCGCGTGGATTGCTTTAATAGCATTTATAGAAACGTGCATCAGAGAGCAGGCTTTTGTGCCGTACTAATACAGGTGAAACAAGGGGAGGAACAGAAAATACCCAGGAGCAGACAAAGCTGCTAGTGGCAGCTGTACAAGTAGAGAAACAAACAAGAGACAATATAGTCCAAAGAGAGACAGGCGGAAAAGGCAAAAACTTCACCGAGTTTTTATGTTTGTACAGCAGGTTACTTTTCCATATTTTTTGGCTGGTTTCCTACAAGAACAAAAATGTTTGCGAAGTATAATCTCAAGGGTTTCTCTAGGCAAGGTTAAGCAAGTACCAGTTTGTTGATAATGTATCATTTTATTTGCGTGATGTGTCTAACTGATATAGCATAAATGGTATTACTGAACTATTAAGCATGAGAATTTGCACTCTATATTAAATTTCTAATATGCCTCTGTGTGTATTTTATGGGGGTTTTTTGATGAGAGACATGAATGCAATTAAATCTTCACTTAATGTGGTGTAGTTTTAATACATTATAGGATCAATTTCCAGCATTATATTTCACATCGAATGGCAGCTTTTTCTTTTTCTTTTTTTTTTTTCAAATTTGGCTTTTGTGAAAGAAAGATGAGGGGCGAGAATAAAATTCCTGACTGGCCAATATCGACGTAGAAAGGGACATATTTTTCCTCCAGGCCTAGTAACATCCAGCTGAGAATGAAATCTACTTTGTCGGTACACCATGAGGTAAGTCAGTCAGTCACTTGCAGCTACAACCCCCGCACAGTGGTCTACAGCCATCCTGCTGCTGGATCGTACTCTCCACCGGAGAACGTACACGGACAAAGGTACCAAATTGCATCAGCAGCAACAGCTGGGTGAAAGAAGATTTAACTGCTTATTGGAACCAGATGGTGGGCTATTAGAAATAGTCTAAGCTGCCCTGGAGGAGCAGGAACAGGCTTGAGAGATGCTGCACCAGGCAGGAACTGAAAGCATTAGTGTAAAGACTTCGTAGGATGAGCATGTTGAGGCACTCATTCCTAATGCCTCCCTACCTCTATTATAAATTTTAAGGGCCGTGAGCAGAGGAGAAAGATACAAATTATAGAAACAGATGGTGAGTCAGTGAGGCATAGAAATACAGGTGCTATACGAACAGATGGAGTGAGGGGGAAAAAAGAAAAGGAAGAGTGCTAAGTCAGAGGCAGCGGACTCTGCCTATCTCTGGATGCACAAAATTCTGCAGGTGTATAACAGTTCAGTCTTGGAGGGGGATTCAGAAATCAATTAAATCACTTTTTTTGAGATAGCTCTCTCCTTCCCACTAGGGATGCTGGTTTCTTCCCTCCCGCATGTGCATTAAAACAAGTTGACTCGTCCTTGAAGACACCTGACTGTCAGAAGTTTTTAAAAAAGTTATCATCTTGTCACAAGGCAGAACTAAATCAATATAACTAACTAAGAGCCCTTATCTCCTTAATATTATGGCAGTGCCTTTTTTCCAACTCTAGACCACATTAGTTTATAGATCGATGTTAAACACAATGGCAAAGCTGGAACGCTCTTGCTTTCAATCCCAAGGCTGATAGTATCACTGTCCTAAAAGAGGGTGCCAGTAGAGGTATTCAATTTGGTTAACCATCTGATAAACTTAGTCTGCATTCACTAAATGCCAAATTTAACATCACCTTCCCATTACACAGCAAAGCACAATCTCGCTGTCTGACGTTAATTACATCAATTTCCCTTTTGTAGTAAAAGGACAAAAGACAGCTATTATTTATCCCCAAAAGAGTTGCTCGATAAGTTCGAAAACTGTGAGGTAACTCTTAAATTCAAAATTAGAATACATTTCCTCTCTACCTTTGCTGAATCAGCACAGGGAAATGAATGACAACATTCTGTAGCAGAACTGGTTCTGTGAGACCTGCAAAGTTTAGCCTCACAGGAGTCCTCGCTGGTAGGGGTCTGGGGTTGTGAACTAGGTTGGCTGGAAATCCTCTGATTGACAGATTCAGAAGTTATACCCATCACGGCCAAGCTTAGCTAGGGAGGCAGCCTCCCAGCAGCAGCTGGATGCAGGGTTGAGGCCTTTAAACGTCTGAGAACCAGCTCTGTGATTAACCATTCGACTCTGATTAAAATGCCCACATGCCTGCTATCCTGAGGGCTCACTTTTGAAATACCGTGTTTGGAGGAATTTACATCTGTAAGCGACGCATCACGTTTCCTTCCATTTATCATTGTTCTTTCTTCCATTACCTTTTGGAAAACAAGGACTTAGTATTCCAGGCATTACTTGCTGGATATCATTGATCACAAAGCTCTCAGCTTCTCTATATTTGAAGTGAGTCTCTGGTTCTTTCCTGCAGCAGGGTGTCTATTTGAAAAATAGGATTGCTAGGAAAGATTATTTATCATTTTCTCATTAAATCCAGAAGTTAGAAGGGAAAATATCAGTTAGGTCAACTAGTCTATCCTCTTTCAAGAACAAGACTTCTCCCTTTCACATATTTTACAATGCAAGCTTTGCAGGACATGCGTACTTTGGCTTGGTTGAGAGCACTCTCTGTGGGAGGAATGGCTCCATTTTCAAAGATTACTTCTAGTGATCCAACAGAGACACTGGAGTCTGGGTTCATAATTCCAACTTCCATGTCTTGTCCACAGCGACAGTTTCACGCAAACCCCATCTGCCACCCTAAACACTGACATTAAACAATGTCAATGCTCAAGGCTTTTCTGACACGTGATGGGAATGAATGGGCATGTACACAAATGCAGCAGAACAGACTGGGATCCCAAAGCGGCACCCCTCATGGGTGCCATCGCTCATTTCCTGTGTGTTTTTTGTGTCACTCTGAATAACCTTTTGCTTGGCCTTCGATTCTGTGATTCAGTTTTGTTATCTCAGCTTAGTTAGCTTTAGTTATCACTGATTTACATCAGTGTTTCGTCATAAAATCAGAATGATATCACAAAGGTCTGCCAGCTGGCTGAGCAACAAAGTTGAATGTTGATTAGATTTTGAAGGCAATACGCAATAGACTACCGTTTTAGTAGATTTATGCAAGTCATGTAGCCCTACTACAACAAGATGTCTCATAAACTATTAGCTTTGGGAACGCTGCAGGATAAGGCATACATTAAGCAGATTAAAAACAAATAGGAGGTGGCAAAAGACAATAGCAGCCATTAAAGGAAGGATCACAAAATCTGTTGGACAGAGTCAACACTCTTAATGTGGAATCACTCTTGCACAAAATTGAGCAATTGAGCCTGCTGCAGTGATGCTCAGTGCAGTAGCGAGAAGAAAACTCTCACTGAGTACCTTGAGAACCAGTGAACAGTTCAATGCAAGCAACCAGCAGTACCTCAGAGCGCTCCTGTCCTGAAGAAGCCTGTCTAGCAAAGTACCTGAAAGTCATCTGTATACTGAGATAGTAAAACAACAGGTCCTGACAATCTGTACAATTATTGTTTTTACAGTTGCAAAATCTTTTTTTGCTTGGCCAATATATTTAAATGAATTTATTCTTTGACTTATCCAATACATGCAAGAGCTGAAATCTGTCACACAAAAAATTGTCTTTCAATATTAACTCAATTATCAGAAAAGGTTCCTGCAGATAGGAGGAAAGAGACTTTACCATTTAACCTGTTTTTAAAAGGTGTTTTGGCCTGATTCCAGATGCTTGTTCTTATAAGATCCAAGAAGCAAAGGGAGCAAACTCACAGAAACAAAATTATTCAGAAATTTTTTGCAGTCTCGCACAAATACACACAAGAAAATGTATCAAGGCTACAGTCACTAGCAAGACAGATGCACCCAAGGTCTTGCTGACATTGGCAGCCCTACAGGGGCAATCTGTATATAAGGACAACATGTTCTTCAGCAATTCCTCCTAATGAGGCAGGCGTGCAGATTAGTTCCTTTAATATCTCTGGCATGAAGTCTTGTCTAAGTCAGTTTATTTTGCTTATGAACTGAGCACTGCAGAATCATTGGAGGACAATACTGAATAATAATAATAATATAATTTGGTAGCAGGTTGATGACGGGCTCTGAAATAGATCCCTGGAATCTTCCTATCCATGTAATATAAAATTATTTTTTTCCCCAACTGTAGACAAAGCAGCTTAATAAAAGGCTTAAAAAAGCAGGTATCATAAGCATTTTACCATTTTCAATGAGCACGAAATTGCAAAGGGGAAACCATAGTATGGTTTTCTATTAGACTATGAAAAGTAGTCTAAAAAACTATTTTAATTTAAGCATGCCATATAAAACATTGAAACCTGCATCTATTACTTTTAGGAAGGGATGTTCACTAGAAAAACTGGTTTGATTCTTTACATATATAATCCAAGGAAATGTTGGGTTTCTTTCAGTAGGTAAAATTAATAATATATTGTAATACATGAAAACAAGGACACACCGAACATCCTTCATTCACTTAGGAACTGGTTGAATGCATCAAAGCTGATATGTCATCAGAAACAATGCAATCCTGTGTTAAAGAATATGGGGCAAACAGCCTCTTTTATGATGCTATGACAGCAGTGGGAACTGTAAGTCTGTTGAATAACCCCAACAGGAAGAGCCATGCAATACGAAAGAAGTGGGTTTTGAATATCTCCCGTCCTGCTTACAGTAGTAGAACGAAGCAGGCTCATGTGAACCCCTGACTACAAATTCAAGGAAAGCTAGGGCAATGTTTTCCCCTGTAAAAAAAGGACTTAAAATACTCTCTGGGTCACAATTAACCCATCCTTCATCCCTAGGGTTCTTACACGTGTTTCTTATCTCTGGTTTTGTGAATGGAACAACTACCCAAGAAAATGACACCTACCTCTCTCTTCCCTTCCCTTCCCCTCAAAAGCTCCTATTAACCTTCACAATTCCTTATCCTATCAATACACAGCTGAAACCTTTCCAGATTGAGCACTGCATTCTTTCAGCACTACAGTTTTTTGGCCAAGTAAACTCATGAAGTGTGAATTGCTGGCATGGAAGGTGCTGTTTCATGCTTAATTGTACTAATTTCCTTTAAAACAAAAAGTGTTTTGCCTTTTGGGTTTTTTTTAAAGTCATTTAATACTTCTTTTATGTCCTCTGAGCGTGTACATCCCTGATACGCAAGGATATAGATGAGGATTTCTTCCTAGAATATTGATTGAAAAGATGCATTAAACATACCTATATAAATAGTATAACTAGGTATGTTATCTATTTGTGTTATTATGGGACTTGGATGTCCTAATCGGAATCAGTCTCGATGAACTGGGTGCTCTATTTTGCATGTTGTCTTCTTTTTATGAGGTTACTTAATAAAGTGGATACCTTGAAAATAACACTTGATGGACCTGATGAAGTAGAGGAAAGTCACTTAGGTTTGTAACTGTATGTAAATTTTTCTGTGATGTTTGTTATTGTGGTATCTGAGTCTTTCATAAACATTCAGGTTTATGAAAGGTACAGGCTCCAATTTGTCTGCAGTGTTTGTAGTCATTTGTATACCGACAATGAGTTTAAAATGAACCTGATATGGTAGCATTATTTTCACTATTGGCAATAAAAGTGACACCTGAAAAGGTAGTTCTGCTTCATCTAGCCTTCTAAATAATTAATTGAGTAAGGAAGAATAACCTTTCCCATTGTACAGACCGAGAATTCTGCCAGAGAGATGACGTTACATGTCCGAAGCCTCCCTGTAAAGGCAAAATTAAAACCAGAAACAGAACAAAGAGCTTACGTACAACTGCAATGCCTGTGCGATTCTATTCAAGCAGACTCTAGAGTCTGGAGATCAGCCGCAGAAGGAAAAGACTGGCAGGAGTATGTTGCCCAAAACCCTTATGGAACTTGCTTCCCCCTACCAAACACGTACTGTAGTAATGCAGTGGATCTTCTGTGTCTTGGCGCCAAAACAGGATGTGGGGACCGCAGGTCAGCGTTTTCATTTTCAAGCATCCTGTTTAGACCTGGGAAAGTGCAGCTCAATTATGAGTGAACTGATGGACAATTTTTTAGTTTTTGTTATTTTAGTAATTTTACTTGCTAATAACAGCGAAGAAAATGGTTATGTTTCAGCAGTATAGAGTAAAACTTGGCATTTCTTTTCATAATGTGCAGCAGAACCAGCTCAGCTGTACTAAGGTTATTCGTTCTACAACTCATGAATCGGCCATTCATGTTTTCATAACGTCATCAGGGCTGGAGCACCTCTCCTGTGAGGACAGGTTGAGAGAGTTGGGGCTGTTCAGCCTGGAGGAGAGAAGGCCCTGGGGAGACCTTATAGCAGCCTTCCAGTACCTAAAGGGGGCTACAGGAAGCATGGGGAGGGGCTTTTTACAAGGGCATGCAGTGATAGAATGAGGGGTAACGGCTTCAAACTGGAAGATGGTAGATATCAGGAAGAAATTTTTCACTGTGAGGGTGCTGAGGTACAGGAACAGTTTGCCCAGAGAAGTTTTGGAGGCCCCGTCCCTGGAAGTGTTCAAGGCCAGGCTGGATGGGGCTTTGAGCAACCTGGTCTAGTGGGAGGTGTCCCTGCCCAGGGCAGGGGGGTTGGAACTGGATGATCTTGAAGATGCCTTCCAACCCAAACCATTCTATGATGCTATGATATGAATTAAGAGATCGTAATTTCAGTCATTATTTTTAGCAGTTATTTCCTTTTCAATACCCATTGCATCCATCTCAAAACTTCACTATGTTACAGATTATTTGAAGGCAATTCTTCCATGCATGTCTCCTTCCACTTAATAATAATCATTGGTTTAGTTCCATCCTTCAACCACTTTTCTGAATGAATGGGAGAAGCCCCACTGGGATGATCCATGTTAACACTACCATGATTTAAACTGTGCTATTCATATGCTTCTTGGCATTAAAAGAGGCATTACTATGTGCTTGGGGCAGTCATATGGGTAACAAGATCAACTAGGTACTTCAATCTATGTGACATGAATAGGCTTCACCAAAATGAGAGAAATGCCAGAGTTATAAAAGGCAGAGCATAGATGTCATGTTTATTTTGTGCTTCAGGCTCGTTAGCTTTAATTAGCTGTCAAGCCAATTAGCCTGAACAGACGTACCAAAATTCTCCCTGTAAGACTAGCTCAAGTACTTGAGCCGGGACTGGAGAAGTCCATGTCTGTGCGGTGCTGCCAGTCCCTTTCACCCCCTTAGTGCAGCAGCAACAACAGGAACCTGAACACCCGTTTTTGCAAACGGATGTGGAAAGGATACAGTATATAGCAGTGACAACTTGAACTTCATGGAATACAGAGAGAGCCCTTGCCAAGTCAGCCTCAATGATCTGCAAATTGCTATATATTGCATTTCCTTTCATTACTTCCTATTTATTGCAAGACATCCCAGTAGCCAGAGGGAAGGGACAGAATTTGCCCTGCATTTATTCTTCAGTTGAGAATCAGCACAGGGTTTGTGTTTCCCTTAAACCCTCAAAACAAGGATTAAGTGTGACTTGACTGCTGTTGGCCCAGCCAGTTCTTTTACAGCGAGGTGTGAAATTCATCTAGTCTGATCATAGCAAAAATATTTCAGTCTCCTTTTCCAACTGGTACTAAAACTAACTTTTGCAGAATGAACCTTTTGCAGGAACAGCTGCAGTAGCAGTAGGTGGGGAGACAGGAGGAGAACCCTTGAATTTTACAAGCTGTTTTAAGCTCTCACGAGGCTTAGAACTGTTTTAGGGTGATTGTGTTTGTCCCATTTTTAAAGCTGCTCCAGTTTTTGGCCTTGATTAGATTTTTGTATTGTGCATTTTGTTACATTTATTTGTATTATGACTATATTTCAATTATATTCCCCTTCCTGAAAAACTGAAGTTCTAAAATTAAAATTATTATCTCTATACTATTAAGTATAACATCTTTCTAAATAAGGATGTTGTACTCAGTTATTTATCACATAATTGTAGAAGCAGCTAGTCATATCTTTTGCAGGGCACAAGCATACAAATATGCTTTTTTAGATGATGTTTGTTTATTCCCTAAAGCTAAGAAAACGTAGTTGGAGGCTAGGTGTTGAAGTCCTCATTTAGTATTTCAGGTAAAATCGGAAGAGTAACATGGATAGTCCTGAAGATGAAAAGTAACCACCTAAAGACAACTCAAGGGGAAGTTGCTATAACATGGCTTCTGAACAAAGTAAAAAAAAAATCAACCAACCAACCAAAAAAACAACAAACAAACCCCACTCGCTTATCAGAAGGCAAGTATGGCACAGGACTTGAAGTCATTCTGAAATTAGACTCCCTATATCAAAGTTTTCCATCAGACCTCCTGCACTAGAGGTTTCAGTAAAGCTCTAACAGAGCTTTTGTGAATCCAAGCCTCACTGGGACCCCCAACATCTGTAGGAAAGTATGAGAAATATTTTCTCGCTCACAGTTGGAAAACAACGAGGCAGCTGGGTAATCTACACAAAACGACAGAATGAAGCGCAAGCGAAGCAGTTAAGAACACCAATTCTCAATTCCATTCATAGATACTCAATTTGAACATCACTCTATGTGCTGCATTGGCATCTTTTACTACGCAGAAGAGGTACACACGTGCTGTTCTACACCCTTTTCTGAAGCAAGTCAACTTTCCGTGTCAGGACTCCTCTAACATCTCATCAGCGTGACACGCCTGGTATGCACCACTTCGAGCATGTGAGCTGTTAATTGCCACAGCGCAAGATTTCCCTTGGAGGAGAATTCCCATGGTGAGATTTGTCCGCAGAGCCTGTTCTGTGCTACTTAAGAGACAGCTGTTACAGCAGATGACAAAATCTGAAAACGAATTGAGACAAGCAGGGCTTTGATATGTGGAACTGCTGTTTTAGAAATGCCAAGAGGTTTACATTACAGCATGGCTGTAGAGGTGGAGCTCCTCTGAGACTTCAGGGTCTGCATTTGGCACACACAATGTATACCGATTCAAGGAGATGCAGCTGGGAGGAAGTGGTTGTTTGGATGAACAACGTATGCAACATTTATGTTTTTAATGAAGGTAAAGTTGTGTCACCAAAGATATCAGTGTATGAAGGTAAACAACATGCATCATTTGATGGGCACCATCTGAAACGGGGACAGAGACTCTACAGATTTAACATCAAAGATTACCACAAGGTTTCCCAGAGTGACTTTGGATGCCAAATCTGAGACACTGCTAGAGACGACTGTTCCTCCAGTAAATTCCTCTGAAATCGATTCAAGGGGTCTCATACTAAATGCCCAAAATAAGAAGCAGCCCAACTGATTGGTCATTTGTAGATTTCTTGACTTTTATTATTACTGATTTGTGCATTTTCTTTTTGGGGTAAAAAAAGTCAACACATCTCTACTGGAAAGAATATCCAGTTGAGGCACTGGGCCATCAACGTGTTCCCTACAGGCAGGATCTTCTGTCTGCTTCAGCCATACAGAATTCAATTTTGAAATAATAAGCATAAAGATGGCAATATATCTTAGCTGATTGAGTTTAAAAAAAAAAAAAAAAAAAGATTCTGAAATGACAACATGTTATTCCAAGAAAGCGAGAGTATCAAATTACAGCCTGTCTGCTGAAAAATATAAACTCATGTAGTGAAAGATAATATATTCTACCACATGAAAGCCATTTATAACTATTAAGTTATGATGTAGCTTTTTTCAATAAGAGTTATGCTTATGCTTAGTTTGTTATCAGTTCTTTGTTGCAACTTATCTTTAATGTTTTACAGAAGCTCAAATTAAGCCTAATGCAAAATTAAGATAAATATTCATATATTTTTAATATGTCATGAGATAACTAAAAATTATATTCAGCTACTGAAAGGTTCACTCTATCAACACCGTTTTTACCACCTTTTCGAGAAATTTAAAATGCCACGTGGTGAATATTGACCTCTGCACCGGTACCTTCTAACAACTGGATAGTTTTTTAGACTTTTCTTTAGTGAGAAATTATAACATTTTTCTATTGTCATTTCTATAGAACAATTGATTTTTACATTTTTACAATTTTCCTTATTTTAGACAGTTTTCAGATCTTGATCCTCGGATTTAATTTCCTTTAAACATTGATTAGTTTCATTATTTAATAGGAATGGAAATCACATCCTGGATTCTTGTGGCTTTCAAATTTTGCTATCCTAATGCTCCAGATCGTTGCTAAAAGATGGGTTTTGCTGTTGACTCAGCCTGTCCAGTTTCACAGTCAAGACAAAAAAAGCTTTTGATGAATTATACCTGGTGTATAACTTAAATTTAATCTGTGCAGGTTTAGGGATCGTGTTTCCCTGTTAGTCCTTGTGTGTTAAGTAGTGGGTGACAGATGGGCTGTTAACACACGGCGTAAGCGGTGGTGACAGGTCTGTTCGTAACACAGAACTGGGATGTCCCTCCACCTTTTTGATCCATTGCTCTCCACTTGTGCATCACTCTGCCCCGTGAGGGGAGCTGTGAGTGGGAACAGCAGGCCTCCTCGCCTGCTGCCATCATTTATTCTCCCTTCAGCTGCCGCACTTGGGGAAAAAAAAAAAATGTGGCTGTAGCATCGGCGCGTGGTACAATTGTGCGGGATAAAAGCAAAGGCAGCCCCAGCCCGGCCGTGGCTGGCCACAGTCACCGCGAGCCTTCAGGTGAAGATCTTGCCCCTGGCTACTTTATCCCTGACTCTTTGCAGCCTGCTCCCTGCGTGCCTCTAACCAAAGGAGAGACAGTATTTCTTTGCCAGGCAAGGCAATTACTGCTTTCCAGCTGCATGGCTTTCTCCCAGCTATCGACTGCATTATCTTCAAAACAAGATAGTGTCAGAAAATTTATGTCCCAAGTTTAGGCTCAGTCTTCCGTTCGCAACATAAGCCATAACAACCGGAGAGTGTGTCTCAGGTTAATGACAAAGAGCTCCACTTAGAGCAATTACTCAAAGTACTCTCCCAAGGACTTTATTTGATAGCCTATATCACAAAATTAGAGTATTTATCTCAATCACTGCCTAGAAAGAACGGTTCCCCATTGTAAATGTAAAGCATTTCCCTATTTGTTCAAGAGAATTTGTGAATTAATCCTCCCTTACCTCCTTTCCTTCTGTAATCAATATTAGAAATAGTATCGGAAGCAGACAAATTATATTTCTTGTGTTAATTTGCTCAAGTGATTGTCAAGAAAAGTTGTTCTCAGCTGGTAATGTAAATAAAATACTAGTGTATCTATACAACAGAAAACATGACCAGATAGCAGACAGAAGGTATTGCTTTTTAAAGGCGCCTGCTCCTCAAAAGACATTTGAATAGTTTAACGCTTTAAAAATCTCAGTAATGCAGTGACGTCTGACCTATGTGGTTCCCATTACTTGACACACCACAGCATAAAATATAACAGCAAATGATGAAGTATAGTGCTGAGTAGAAAAGACAACCCATGTGCTGTAGGAAGAGTCTGGAGTATTTTGGCTCACTCAGTTAATTCCATTGCATTACGAGGTTTTTAATCAGGGATCAGGTGTTACAAAGGCAAAATACACACAGAATCTGATGGCCACTTTCTACTACCTGACCAAAACCCCAAACTTACAAACTTGAAGTGATTTCACATATAATAAATTCTCATACTGATCTCAATAGCGGTAACACTGCCCATCTACACAGATATTTTTTTTTAAGAAAAACTTGGAAGCTGTTAGCATTGTTGGTATGAATGTTTTAATTTCTGCCTTCCTTATTATTTTAAATATTACTGCAATATAGGAAAAACTTCTGAAATACAGTTTTCAAGCAAATTTCTTTCTAAAGTGACTTGCAACAAATGCAAACATGCTGTTTGATATCTGTAGTAAATGCACTCTTTCACTTAACTATTGAAAAGATGCAGCACTGGTAGCCCTGGAGGGATATTCCTCACAAAAGGGACACTCCTCTAAGACCCTTTCACTCAAGGTCTTCTTTTGAGATAGGTGAAAAAGATATTTTCATTTTTTTTCTTTCATAGAATTATAGAATGGTTTAGGTTGGAAGGGACCTGAAAGAACATCTTGTTCCAACGCCTCTGCCCTGGGCAGGGACAACTCCCACTAGACCAGGTTGCTCAAAGCCCCATCCAGCCTGGCCTTGAACACTTCCAGGGATGCAGCCTCCCCAGCTTCTCTGGGCAACCTGTTCCACTGCCTCACCCACCCTCATAGGAAATAAACTTTCATTAGGAAATAAATTTTAACCACAAGATCATCTCACAAGCACCTCAGACTTTAAACTGCTGAGTCAGTGATGTCAAATCTTCAGAAACAACGGTTAGATCAGTGTTGATGCAATGATTGAGGGTGACAGTTTCTACATCCCATCACCAAATCCCCTCAGGTCAGCAATGTGAGCTTATGTCCTGAACCATCTGCTGTAGGAGAAAAGCCTACTCACTGGAGACCTCACTTATTCTCCCGCTCCAAAGGGAGGGGACACCTGAAGATGGGTCTCAGCAGCCAGCACTGCACTCCTATGGAAAAGCCACAAAAAACTCCATGTTCGTGTAAAAGGTGATGAGAGTGTAAAGCTGCCTGTTCAACTGCAGCAGTAGGAACCGTGTGCCATGGTCATACCCAGTCTTGAATTTTTACCGCATACTTGCAGAGGACAGTTCAGCTCTGGTGCACTGCTTGCTCTTCCAGAAGGGAAGGCTTTAATCCTATTATTCTGTGGAGCTGACTACTTTCTGGCAAGAGTCATTACAGTGTTATCTGTGATTAGCAATCTCCTCCTCCACTGAGCCTGCATGTCCTCCCTAAGGCAAAACAAAGACTTTCTCTCTCGGGGTTTCTTGTGTCATAAAAAATAGAGCTGAAAACACCCTACTCAGTCATTTTGTACATTTGGGTAGTGTTCTGTGCAGCATGTTTGAGCTCTTTGCACAATGCAACTTCAAACTCTAAGGCATCTGTTCCTCAAGTAATGGATCTAATTGAAAAAAAAGTTTCTCCTTTAATCTTTACAAGGACTTATGAGTGCATTCCTCCCCTAGAAAATAAAAGTTAATAGTTTTCCCTTTTCAGAGGTACATTTGATTATTCCTTTTATATGTTTGAAAAGGGTTGTGTGCATAGTCTGGGATGTAATATTTGATTTCTAGGCCCCTGTCAGAAATAGCAGTTAAGATCATTAGACGTTTTCATTTAATAAAGAAGGCTAAAAAGGGATAGCCCTAATGGACACCCTGTCATATCTTATCCATCTTAAAAAAATAAGCCTCTCATAGCAAATGCAGAGCTTCTAAAATACAACAAGATGCCTCACTGCCCTTAGCTTTCCTTTCAGCTGAGCAAACCGAAGTCATTCAGATTCCACAGACACTATTCATGGTACCTTAAAAAGTGAAATCTCAGCCTTGGAACACCTGCCAAGAGACGAGAACAAAATAATATGCGGAAATACTGTGTAAAGGGATTCAAAAGCCTCAAATCCCTGAGAGAGCTATTATTAGCTGATAGATTTAGATTTCATTTCTGCTAGAAAAATTTCAGACATTAGGGACATCTCATCATTAGCAACAGAGCAGAAAATAAAATATAATGACTTTTACCATATATCCTATTTGAAACAAAATGGATACTTTAACCAAAAACTGTTCTGAAATTAGAAGTACAAATCAATATAGTCAAGACAGATTACTGGAGAGTTTGCCAATTTACGTCCCAGAGGAAAAGTAAAAATTTTAACCTTTCCTAATAATAGTCATTTCTCATGAAGAAGCTAGGTTGGGCCAGCAGGTCTCCCAGAATTAAATGGTTGAACCATGAGAGGAGACAGACCACGGGATGACTAAAAGTTCTATAAATAACTGGAACATTTTGGGGGGAATACTTCAGTGAAAGAGGCAGAAAGTAAAAAATTAACTCTGGTGTTTTTTCTATTTCTTTTTATGTTTGGTTCCTGCTTCCCATCCCCCCACCCCCCTCCCCTTCAAAACAAGCACAGAGAAAAAGAAATAAAACAGCTTTAAAAACCAAAGTGCCGAAAATATTTAAGTTCTAAATAGCTGGGGGGGGGGGGGGGGGGGAAGGAGTGTGAAATAGGGTTTGAGAGAAATTGTGTCCCCTTTGTAGCTCTACTTATATGGAATCCAGCAATGTTTTCTAACAATTGCAGTGCTCCTGTGAAAACACCTACACCATGGGCTTCCTTTCTTGCTATTAAGCCATCTGAAGGGGGTTCACAGGCATAACAGGAGGAGGGTGAGGGTAGGGGAGTAGTTCCACGGGTAGCAGGACTAACACAGCTTTATCCTGCAGTCTCTCCTTCAGTCAGAGCACTAACAAGGTCTCCCCTCTCTTCCTAGGCCTATATTTTCACTGGATCTGTACAAATTAAATTTTCTTAAAGATTTTTTTACTTCTGTCAAATGAGGATGAAATCAGGCAACTGTTTTAAAAATGCTTTGAGAGAGCAATTGCAGGAAACAGACACAGACAGAATAGTAAGTCTTCTTTCTTTAGGAGACCAGACTACAAAAAACCCTAGGTGGACAGTGAACGACAGCACATTTTCTGCAAACCAGAAGGCTGTGAGCCACCAATAACTGCTTGTGTGTGGATCTTTGAAATGAAAATGCACACGGAAAAGTTTGCAGGCTAATGAAACATTTTCCAAAATATATCCAAAGAATTTTATGAGAGAGTTGACATTATTCTGACGCTCCATCTTGCTGACAGCAGCTTTAAATTGCATAGATGGGAAGAAGCAATTCCATTGTTTAACACCAACTATTCAGCAGGCAGAAGCAAGGAGGGCACACATGCAAGGGACTGAGCTACACAGGTCATAGGCTCAAGCCTGTGTTCCCTTCCTGGCCTTGCCGTTGTCCTGTAGCAAAATCTTCAAAGGGCACTTTTCATGCCTCTTTCTCTGTCCCTTTAACCTTCTTGGCCATTTAGACTATGAAGTACCACGATGCTAAAGTTACAGGCACATTTCAGGATTTGTGCCCTATTTGCTGCCTCTCATACTTCCTTCTAACTGGGCAAGGCTTTTAACAGACAGTTACATCCCTGTCCTTAGATTTCCAAGTTTTAGTGGAAAAAAAAATATTAAAAGGCTTAAAGACTTTACAAATAGTTGTTTTACTTGAAAGTAAAAGTGATGAATAATTCAAATGCAGAATTCAAGCAGTGGTCATATTCTGCTTGCGCTTAGTAAGCGCTAGGAATAACAGTAATCAGCAAGGGTCTTTGCAAATGCCTGTAGGGTTTTTTTCCTTCAATCCTGTAAAACTTACATTCATATTTCATTTTCTGTTCTCTGCATTCTACTTCTTTGTTTTTCACATGCATCATTATACAACAAAGACATGTAAGAGATTTTTTATTTCTTCTTTTTCCTCTTCCACTAAAAATATGACAAAAGAGGGAGAAGGAAGGTTTTTTATTTAGTTTGGTATTAGGCCAGAACACGATTCTCTGGCCTCCTGCTCAGGAGGTGCATCTTAAGGAAGTAACGAGATTGTCTGGTTCTTTTTCTTCATGTTTTAATTTCATTCCTCAAGCTTTACCTGCTATTCTCTTTTTCTGTCTAGTGCTTCCTTCCCTTCTCTGCCCTTCTCACAAAAAGAGTGAAAGACACTGATTTATTCCGGAACAGTTATCAAACAGCTCCAAACCTAGGCATCAGTATGGTGAAGCTGAATAAAAAAAGCTACAGTGTGCTTTAAAAGGGAGACATTAGCTGAAAGGTAATGAAGGATACTTCATTGGTAATAAGACACCCACTCCTGGGACCTCATACATATAACAAAAGAACAGCTAAAGGATAGAGTGCCCTATAATGGATGGATATATAGGACAGGACTACAGCATAGCTCAGTCTCTGATGTGTCACTTTAATCAAACCTGACCTAAAGAAATAAAGTGCTTAAATGCCTGCACAGATGTTGCTGGCATCATGGAATAAAGAAAGGAGAGGATCTGAAAATGGAGGCCATAGAAGGAGCTGGTTGAGTGAAATAGCCAGGCCACAGGAATTCAAGGCAGGATGCCAAGATGGGTTGAGACCCTCCCCTATGAAGCTTTATAACAGTACAGTCATATCATCAGCTGTTAATAAAAAAAAAAATAAAATTAAAAAAAAAGAGAAAGGGGCAGTTTCTACAGCACAGGCCACTTCTGTGGCTAAGATCTTCTATAACATAATGCATTTCCTCTCCCTTTCAGCCTGATTTGCTACATAAATGAATAATTGGACTGTGAAACGTGGCAGAAGGATATCAAAGGCTATTAGCATGTGAAATGAGCTGTCTGCTCGTGTAGTTCTAACCCTGTGTAGTGAAAATCTATGTAATTCATGTGGGACTGATGGATAATTAGTCCTCAGTGCTGCCAGAAGTCTCTGGTGTGTGAAAAATTAGGCAAACTTTCAATAAGCTTTCTTCTGCCACTTCCTTCCCAGCCACATCAATATGTTCCAGTTATACACGTATAGATATATGTTGCAAAGTTAAAAGCTAGTCCGAAGGCAGACGTAAGTACGGCAGCAACCCAAACAGCTTCCTGTTATTAGCCTGGCTCTGGCCTGAGCTCCGCTTTCCACATTCTGCTGGGAAAAACTCTGGAGACGCGCAGAGAGGTTGTGCTGCACACAGCTTATCCAGATCAAACGGAGAAAAGATACAGTTCTCACAAAGCCACCAAACGTGAATGAACTTTGTCTTTGAGGGCTGTCTGCTGCTTGGCAAAAGTCTCGCAAAGCTTACCCTTTCACACTGCCGCTGCAGCCCGGTTTAGTTTTGAGACCAAGCTGAGACTCACGCAATGAAGTAGGAGAAGAAACGTAATGGTAGGGCTCTGTGCTTCCCCTTTGACAGCTCTGAATGCGGTGAGGCATGGGAGCCGTGCCTGGACTCAAGGGTGTCCAGACATGAAATCTCCTACCTGACTTGGTTCCTGGATACCAGGTTCCCCTTTTCCTCCTGTCATTCCAATGCCAAGGCAGGCAGGAAGCCAGCAGTGCTCCGCAAAATCTGGATAGCGCTTTGCACTTTTTTGTAACAACTGTTTTAGTGCTCCATAAGCTTCTCTACAGATTAAAAAGAAAATGCAAAATGAGATTAGTGAATAAAATGGCTTTTTTTCTGTAGAATTATTTTCTTCCTAGCTTCTTTAGCCTGGGAATTGCTCTTTGCCAGACCTCACTCTTCAGCTCCAGTTCTGTATACTGTGAGGATAATACTCATTCAGACTAAACCAAAAGTTTACATTTTCTAGACTGTGGCAAAAGCTGTGTGAGAAGTGTTCCTGCTGATGGATTCTGTTGCTATGCCAGCAAAGGAGACCATGCTACAGCTCTTCACGTTCTACCATCTACCAACAATAGGCTCTTGGGTCTCTACAGAGTCAAGTCGATAAGAAGCCATCCAGATGTACGTGCTGTTCCAAAACTTTCCATTTGCCCTGCAATCCAAATATATAACCTAGCACTCCCTGAAGCCCCTTGGAATCCATAAACCACTCGTGTATAGGCAGCGCTGTTCTACCTTTTTCGGGGTAGTACTTTGCATCCTACTTAAGTCTTTGAGAATTCACTGCATAAAAGCATCAAAACATAAACTGCTTACAGGGAAAACAGGGTGATAAATTCAAACAGAATACAAGTACAGATTTATGTGACCCAAAAGCACTTTACAAACTATTAATTGAGCAAGAAGGAGACCATGGTGAATTACAAAGGTTCTAGAAAAACTGAAAATCAAAGAGGAAGGCAGTTTACTCTGTGAAGTAAGCTAAAGAACTAGCAATACAGCTTGTTTTGCGCTAACCTCTCTGGTTTCCATTTCAAATTCTTTTTGTTTATATATACATACACACACATTGGTGAAGCAGCTGAGATTTTCCAGATTCAGCTGGACAATGTTTATTTATTTTATCATTCTAATCCCTTGCACTATGTAAACATTTGCTATTGGAATATCTGGAAGGAAAATTTCTAAAAAGACAGCAATATGTCAGTGACACCTGTCAACAAAACTTTGTAACGACTAACATTGATATACATTGTGTGGTATATCTAAGGAACAACAGGCATCAGAAAGGGTCCTTTCTCATCCTGCATGAACTTTTCACTTACCTGAATTTGAAGAAAATGAGAAGAAATAAGAGCACAACTGAGGAAAGAGGAAGATTTCAACTGAATTTACAGCCTGTTGGAGATTATAATTGCCCTAAGGGCTGCTTTAGCCCTTCCTCGTGGCATCAGTAAGCAAATGGCTGCATGGGTCAGGTCTTGCATTCTATAATTTGTAGTAACATGGTGTATTAAATAGCTACCCATCACTGTGCTGCTACCATGCTGTAAGATTTATGGAGTCTATCACCATCTACAAGTTGCCCATTCATACATCTCTCTTGCTTATCCCTTTCCTTTTTATTAGGATGCACCGGGCTTTTTTTCCATTAGAGATGATATATTTTAACACTTGTGATAGCAGTAGGTAATTAAATATTTCTTTCTTCCTCTCTCCTGGAATACAGCTGCTTTGGGAGTTAGTTCCTTTGCCTGAAGTTGCAAGATTTAGTATAATTAACATTCTCAACATTTTGTTGGGGATAGAAGCTGTGAATCTTACCCTGTACATGACAGAAATACAGATGTGCTGACCTACAGATTCATCAGAGTAAATCAAAAGTTGCACCGTTCCACCAACCTATCATATTGCTTTAGTCCATTTACTTTGGTCGAAAGTTACTCCTTCTAACTTTTTAACTCATAAGGCTAGTGTATGCAGTAATATATTGGAGAACACCTTATGGGAGGGATTATCCAAGAGCACCCAACACTCTTGTGCTCATGCCAGTCATCTCTGTTCTATATTCCCTGCAGCTGATTTGCAAGTATTAAGCTTGTACTGCAGGTTAATGCAAGCATTCACCCAGCTAAGTTCAGCTTCTGCTAGCCACGTAGCCACTGCAGACCGATTCAGCTAGAAAACTTGCCCAGGAAGATAAATAAATATTCGGGCAGCGAGCCCACATTGAGCTCCAGTCTGCCACAGCTATATTGATAGCAGCATTTTATTTTTCTAGTTTAAAGCTTAGCTTCTTCATCTCTGTGTTAGATGCAGCCACGGTGGTGTTGATAATGTCCTCAGGTACATATGGAGCATAGAAGTACAGGATGGTAGGTCAGCGTGTGCGTGACCCAAGCCAGGACTCCCAGTTTCAGGCAACCATGAAATAGGTGTCTGTCTAGTTCAGAGACTCACACAACATCTATTCCACACCTAATGCACAGGTCGCAGAACAGCGTTGTAAAGGCACCACAGTCAAAGAGGAAGCCTCCATCATAACGTGCCCCATGAAGGGAACAGGAGGGGTCAAGGGAAACCACAATCAGAGCTTAATAAATAAAACTCATAAATGACATTAGGTAGTGATTGTGCAGAGACAGAGGTGGAAACCTACAATTAAACTGATCAGCCAGATCTGGGCCCTCCCCACCTTGATTGAAGAAAATTACTTGAAGTAAAGCATGGGTTCTTACCTACAAATGAAAGTGCAGGTTACTATGAAAGAAATTTGAGTTTGATGTCTAGCTTCTTAGCTCCTGGGGATGAAAGCGTTTGAGAATTCTCTGGGAAATTGCATCCACATCTCTCTGCCAAGATGACCTGGGATGGAACAGAACCTTGATGAGATTCAGGACTCCCCTTTATTTCAGTTTTGAATGTGGTTATATTTAGCATAGATACTCTATCTTAAAAATAAAAATAATTTAAAAAAAAATCTCTGAACTACTTATCAAAGACATTTTGTGCCCATATATGTGATCCTGTGTCATAACAGCTCAGGCTCTGCTCTGAGTCTTAATGAAGCTCATGTGATATCAGTTATAAATGGGAACTGTGTAGAGCAAGTGACACAGTGTATCTGAGAGGAGATATAAAAAAATATGCTAATTCTGAAAATAAGATTCTTGGAAGGAAATATGAATATGTTGATGGAACTCTACAGAAAAGCAACATATTCCTCCACAAAGACCTCGCTGTTGCCAAGAACCTCTTTTTACCCATCTTCAGTGATTACTTTATCTAAATGCAGAACCGGTATGTGTTTTTACAGAAGAAAGAAGATTCTTTCTTAGCAGTGTTCACATGCTCTTGGAGTTGCAGAATCTTTAATCAGCCTTTATGTTATACAGCTTTTCAGATGTCTCTATCTCCCAAATTCTGATGACTGAAACATGTTTAGAACAAGAACAGCTATAATTGTAAAGACTTGTGCCTTTTTGAAAAGTCATTGCTAATGATAGTTTTTTAAAATGAGCTTCTCAGTACTCTGTATCCTCTAGAGGGCTGGTGGGAGGAAGGGTTACATGCGTTCCTGGTTGCTCCCTTTAGTTCCTCATTCTACTGCTGAAATATTTTCTATACCTTGCTGAACTAGCTGTTGTGAAAAAAAAAAAAAAAAAAAAAAAGGAGAACTGAAGCCCTTTGTGCATTTATCAGTTGCATCTTAACCCATTCGCAAAAATAGTATATTTTGGAAACCAGTCATCCAAATCGTTCCTGTGAACACAAATTCTGTCTATTTTTTTACTTCCTTTTTTCTCGGGTCTCTTTTCCCTGCCTTGGTTGAAAATAGAGGAATGGCTGAAATTTTTCAATTCAAACAGTTTTGTGCAGGAAATTTTAGCTAATCAGTTAAACAGAATTTTTTCAAGAATGCTGATTTTACATAGGTTGGTTTGGGTTTATATGAAAATGGAATACCTTTTATTATTAATTTGAATATCTTTCTAAGCATTGGTCCAGTGTTTCAAAATACCTACGGTTTGTGTTCTTCAACTTCTTTACTCCCCCTTGAGCTAGGATTCCTCACCAAACTATGTGTCTATGCTATGGCCAAGACTCTGTATGTAGAGGAGACTATTGTGTGCAACCACAGATTTAATTTATCCCATACCAGCTGTACAAAAAACGTATCCAATCAAGATGGAAACAGAGCTGTTTTTATTCAAAATATTACATGGTTTATTTCCTGTGGTCTTCATTAACACTCACAATCTAAATTTTCTCATTGTTCATATGCCAAGTAAGACACAGTGTGGTAAATTCAGTATGGATGCTGTGATTTATAACCTTATTCAAGTGATATGATTTTGTTTCTTTGATAAACAAGTACAAACCTTTAAACACACTAAAGACCAATGACTAATCACTGTTAATGAATTAAAGCACAGGTCAAATTGATGTAGTGGTTAAAATTATGGTAGCATCTTATATCTCCTATATATTCTAGGGCTTCCAAATTTGCAGAACTGAATCAGGGTCAGTACTGTTGCCCTAGAGACCTTACATTATACAATGCTGAGAAAGTGGAATATAAAATAATGAAAAAAAATCCAGAAATCGATTTAAAAAAAAAAACCTACAACCATCTTGTTAATTTCTTTAGTTGCTTTAGCAGCTAACATATTTCTGCCAGAAATGAAGCCTCCCCCGCTTTTTCCCCACGAAGATACTGATAATTAATGTCAGAGCAACACAGAGAATGTGCGTTTCTACTACCTAAAATATTTGACCAGAAATACTTCCTGCTCCTTTTTAACTCAATAAACATCAGAAAAAAAAAAATCTATTGGATTTCTTTCCTTCATACCATTCAAGTGAAAATGAAGAATAATATCACCTGCAAACACAGAGTGGGGAATAATCCCACCATGTCAATTAAATTGATAGCATATGGAAAAATGCTACTGAATTCACTATGTATTTCTTTTTACAACCATTTCAGCTTGAATAGTATATCTGAGAAAGCTTCTTAGGACTACAAGAGGTTTTTCCAGAAGAGAACATTTATTATAGTTGTCTTGGCAACATGAGCTCTGTGGAAATATAAATCAGGGCTTAAGAAGGTTTTGTTTTTAAACAGAGGAAAAATAAGACAACTAGGTGAGCAGAACTTTATGATCTGGTCTCTCTTAAATGCATGAAATGACCAGATCGGTTCCACATTAAAGTATGCCACCTTGCTTCATGCTGATGATGCTTTGAGTGGAGTCTGGTCTTAAAACAGGAGCCAGGACCAACGCACTGAGAAAGATGTAAGCAAACTGCATGGAGCCCACATTAAAACACCAAACGGGATAATAAAGGAACAGGACCCTTGACAAAGTTAGAAGGAATTCAGAGTAGAAAATAGAAGACTGAGGGGACTTATGATTGTGATTTTTCAAAACCTTAAATGTTGTTATGAAAAGAACAGTTATTAGTTGTTCCACACGGCCATCAGGATCCCAGCCTTGAGAATCAATGCAGGGAAAGACTAAAAAATTCAGCTTAAATGAAGCAAAAATTTAAGCTGTTAATTAATCAATGTCTTTAAACAATGTAACAAGTTACCTAAAAAAACCTCTCTATATCAGTAATTTCTAAGCACAGAGTAAACAAGAGATATTTCGATTATTTGTTTTTATTCAGTTGTAAAGAAATTTCTTCAAAGGTTTGCAAAAATGTAAAACAGTCTATCCCACCACATTTGTTTACTGGAAAAACCATCAATCCCTTCCTCTCATACACTGACAGCCTAGCAGAAAGCTGGGTATTTACTGAGCTGCCACCCGTGTGACAGACGGGCTGGTACACAGCTCCACCTGAGCAGGCACACAGCCTGTCCTAGAGAAGTTGCTGCTGCCATCATTGCCTTCACATTTAACATTTATTGAGAATCATGAACTTCAAATTGTGAACCAAGGTCTAATAACCTTTCTTCTCCTGCTGTTTCAACAAAAAGGCTTGTCTAGCGGTGATTGCAAAGGGAGAGCAGAGATGATGTGTGACCCTGAGAGCTGCGCCTGCTCCCATCATTAGTTTTGGTCCAACACCACAGCGGAAATACGTTGTGAAATGCAAAGAGGGAGCTGAAACATTTCTGGCTAAACAGCATGTAAACCTAATTTCAACAGGAGACAGAGAAGAAAGTACTGAGCTAGCTGGAAGACAAATTTACTAACCACTGATTTCAGCCTGGATCCAGATTTCAAGTAAATTTTGTCTGCATTTTCCCAAGAGCCCAGCCATGGCCTGTCATGTAAAGATCTTATTTTCTGCTCATCTTTCTGAATGGTAGCTGTAGTACATTTCTAGCTTGGCACCAGCCCAGCAAGGCCAAATACATTTCTTTCTTCAGTCAGCAATCACTAGTAAAATGACATAGGAAATAACCAATTAAAACTAACCTGACACCAACCAGAAATCAACCAGATTGGGCAAGACAAATGCCATTTTTCGGATCTTATTGATGGTGTTACATTTAAAAATGTAACTTAAAAGGAACCAAGAGGGGCAGCCAGAGACTGAAGTTACTCTAGCTCTGTGTAAATTTCAAAAGTTTCACTAGCACTTTTTTCATAACTTTTGTCCTTTCTTAATCTCAGAAACTAATCTCATTATAGATAATGTTCTCAAAACACTCCCAAGGACATTCATAGATGAACTTAACACAGAAGCAGCGTGCCTGGATAGAAACCACTCAATGTCTCGGTGAGACATTTCTGTTCTATATCAAAGGCTTAAAACCTTCTGATCTTCAGAAACTCTTACCTTTTTTCTGTAAAGGTAAAAAAAAAAATAAAAATCAGTGTCTCCCTACAATTTTCTTCACTGTTCTTTCTCTTTTACCATATGTTAACCTGGGATGTAATAAATGGCCTCTATGCAGTAGGGCAGACGGGCAATGCACACCCGTGATCTTGAGACTTCCTCCTGTCTTCATTTCAGATGTAGTGAGGGACGGTAACACCAGCTACAGGAAACGTTTTGAGTTTTCACTTGAGCTCCATATCACACGGTACCGCTCCATAAGGCAAAAACTGCTCCCGAGTGCAACCCACTCAGCAGAACAAAGTCAAAGTATAAAGGCACAAGTGACATAAGGGCACTTACTGAAGAGCTCTAAGTCAAGAAAGGGTTCTCCTACCTGAAAATATTTTTTCAGGAAGCTGGCATACTTTAAGGTCATCCACTGATGGAAGTCTGACTGTTGTCTGCTCACTGGTTAAGAATTTGCCTTGGCTAAACTTGTGAAATTTCGTCTTTCTTGAGGTAACTGTTATCTTGGATTCTTCTGTACTGCCCAGTACTAAAGTATCTGTGGAACTTAAAATCTGCGATGCACTTATCTTCAACGCAACCCAGTCAAACAAAAAAAGTACCATTTTCCCATTTTATTGATGGGTAAACAAAGACAAAAGGCACTTAAGTTTGCACCTAGAACCTCAGAAGAACTGTCAGAGTGAAGAAAAGAGCTCCACTCTTGCAAATTTCAATCTGCCATGTGAAACATCACTGCATAAAAAGCTTTTTCTCTCTTTTTTTCCCCCTATTTACTATGCCAATTTACAGTCCATGAGTAACTCTTGATAGCAACAGTAAAAGAGCAGGGGAAATGAAACCTAAGATGTGTTTATAGCTTCTTGATATATGAGAACCTTCCTCCTTATTTGTATGGGGATGGTTTGCAGTGGCAGCAGTTTCATTACGTTGAATCAAATTGGACTGCGTTCGAAGCAGGTGTTTTGACGAGCTTCAGTACCTTACCCAGGGTGCACCACTGGAATGATCCTACTTGACTCCCAACTAAGAAGGGCAAATTGGCTACTTGTGCCGAGAACATGCAGATATTCTCAAACAGGCTGTAAGGCTCTGTTTTGTTTCTCATTTCAAAGGTGGAAGAGTGTACCCTTACATGATAGAAGCAAGAAGGAAAATGATGTTTAACTTTTAGTTGGAGAAGGCAGATGCTGAGTCTTCACAATTGCCTGAGATAATGTGCTTTCAGAAGATTCTAGTCTAAAAGCTGCTCTTTCACTGCCATATTGTCCTCAGACAGGTTTTGCTCATGTCAAGGTTGAGTGATCTCAATATATGAAACGGCAGCACAACGACAAGCACAGAAGAGAATGAGAAATAAAAGTACTTGCTCTCTATTTTCATTTGATGCTTGCTGCTGATGCCACTGTGGCTGAAAGCACTATATTTCTGGTGCAGAACCTCTGGCTAAAGACTCAGAACTCGTAGATTTAAGGAAAAAAAATAAAAGTGATGTTCACTATTCTTCTGATTGTCAAGAGACACTTTGGCTTTACTAATGGAATATGGCAACTATCAAAGGAACCTTAACTTTCTTTACTCCAAAATTGGTTTCCTGGCCTTTAGCTAATAAAAATGTGTATGTGTTATGGGGGATCAAAACAGTTGCAGGGGTATGAGACCAGATCCTATATTGATATTAAGGTTGTGAAGTAAGCATCAGCTAGCTATGAGAACATCTAAGATGAGGAAGAAGAAGATACCATGTGTTGTAACAAGATTGTTACAAACACTCTCTTCTTTGGCTGGCTGAGGTCTCTCCAATAATTATACCTCAGTTAATATTTTTTTCCTTTCAAAACCCATTTAAACACCACACTATAACAGACAACATAAAAACTCAGGTCTCTCAGCTAGAAAATGTCATTGAAAGTGCTGTTTTCATAATGCTCATTCCTATCATCAGGAGCAGAATAAAGGCTGTATTAGTTACTACGTGGAGTCAGTGCAGACACATTAGTTTGGAATCAAAGTAGTGTTTTCTAAAGGTTTTGTACTTTTACCAAGTGGCAACTTATTCTTGAAGGCATTAGCAAAGTATAGTGTGGCGTGACAGTTATAACCTGCTGGAATTAGAACGTAAAAGTGCGATGCTATACTCCAGCTGGGCAACCAGGTGTTTAAGTGATTTCTTCATTCTTTCTTTTTCTGATCGTTCTCTACAAAATTCTTGCCTTAGGTCTTAGAGATTCTATAAACCTCACTGATAGCATTTCAGAGTGTAGGCGTATTAAGAGATGTTTTTTAATTCTTTACATCTGCTGATTGACCTCCTCTCCAAGTGACTGCTCTAAAAGAAGGGGATATTTTAATCTAGAATTTAACGTATTGTGGTCTGAAGTTCAGATTTGATTTGTCTGCTATGTCAGCCTATGAACTGCTACATAACATTAAGGGCACTGAAAAAAACCAACTCTCTTCATGTATGTATAAAATGGATTGTCAGAACTAGAGAACAGCTGTATTTCTCAGGTCTTCACCTGTACATTATGAGCAATAGCATTCATTTTATCTCATAGTGACAGTAGTAAGAAAAATTAATATTAACACTTCATTGATATATTTTATGGATGAGTCCATAGAAAAGACCACGGATATGTCACTACTTCGCCATCAGAATAAGGTCATGTCAAACTAAGTTCTTCAAACCTGTTGAAGGTACTTCTCAGAAATTATTTTTAATAGATGCCGCTCTCCCCCTTCCCCCCAAACACTATCAGAATTAGTCTTGCTCCACGTAGCTTATGGACTTCATGATCATACAGACTATAGTTCTGGCAAACAGCACTATAGTTTAATGCCCGAACCAGTTATTATGAAAAGTTGAAAAACCTTAACTGGATCTGGATCCTTCAGTAGTGGCATCTTATTACGCCACAACAAGACTTTCTCTTGATTTCTAAACACAGACTCCCACCTACTGGGACCAATACTGTCCCGTGCATTATACTATGGTTTACATAGCATGATATGATGAATTAGAGGGTTTGTTAATGCTCTGTAAAACAACAGCATCTTTGAATGTGAAATGAACTCAAAATTAAAAATAAAATATTAATATCTTAACAGCATTCTGAAACTTCTAATATGTTCTAAATATACTGTAAACTACATAATATTTACACCACACACATTCTAATACATACTATATTCTGACACATTCTAAATACAATTAAGACATATCTATAGCTCATAAGGGGAAATTTTGCTCACCAGATATGATTCTGTCTTGATAAAAACACATATGCTACTATGCATAGAAACCTCCTGTTAAAATACTGTTGGAATAATAACGTACACAAAACCCCATTAACATTAGTGCTTTTCTCAATATAGCTGATGGCAAAACCTCATTGATTTCAACAGGAGCTCTTTTCAGTGAGCGTTTCTGCTTACTTTTACCGCAGGCCAAATTATACCTCTGCAATCTCTGGAACCCTCAGTATTTTCCATTGCCACATCAACAGCTGCTCACAAGTGCTCAGCCTTTTTTCAAGTGCACAAGTCTCTGACGATGTCCCCAGCCGGCTCGCTCCACGAGGTCACATCTGAAATACACATATTCCGCTGTTTGAAATGTCGTTTCCCTCCCATCTAATAACTGATCTCAGTACAGATGGATACCAACTCAAATGAAAGATGCACGTAACACGGCTATTTAGGTGTAAATCTCTCTGCATATACTCATTTTGGGGTAGTAGATCAATTTAATAAAGATCAGTGACAAGGCTATTTTAGCTAAATTGAGAATAATTACTGAAATACAAAATAATAATATAGTCACCACTTTAAACTAGACAACGTTTGTTTTAAACCGTGCTTTCTGTTCATTTGATGCATATCTGTTCTGATTAGGTATCATATAAGGGCATGGAAGGACAGCAGATGACTCTTTTCTACTTGTAGCTAAACAATGCACGTTGTTTGCCATTTGTCATATTTTTTAAGTAAAGATGCTTAAATTATTGTCTTTTTTTTTTGGCTTTCTATGAGTATGAAGAATGGGATTTGGGGTTGATTCATGAGTAGATATTGAACTCCAAAACCTCCTATCTGTCAGCATCAGTTCCTTTCCAAAAGTGCAAATTTTCCCTTTTCACAGTCACTGACTCAGGGAAGATACCCACAACATTATAGTTCATGTAAACAAACACAGCCATACATAAAATAGCATATATTTTTAAAACTGTAACAGATCCTGGATTAAAAAAAAAGTAAAAGGATTTTAAAAAAATTCCTCCCCTTAAGGTGTTCTTGACTCGAAAAGCTCCTCAGCTTCTAAATAAAAACATGCACCAAAGATTTACATAAGTTTACAGGGGAACTGCCATTTGGGATTTCATCCAAGCTGCCATTCAATGGATATAGATGCACCCAGACATCCTGTTTCAGATTGTGGCCTGGGTTAACTGCTTTAAAGGAAGATGCAAGGAGCTATCTACATACATGGGAAGCTGTGAAATAAAAAAAAAAAAAAAAAGCCTATAATGCTAATTACTTTCCAGGCTCTGACAAATTCTTGGTCATGAAGAGCAGCATTTCTCATTTAGTTAGTCCTGTCCCAGGAAGGCACCGATTGTGGCAAATTCCTCCCGCCCTCAAGTAAGTTATTTTCTCCGTTTCTGGGCTAAAATTTCTGTACTCTTTTCAGAGTGAAAAGTGAGTGAAATAGCCAGAATTTTTCCTTTCACTGGCACTTTAGCTTCTTCCGTTTCTCTGTTGATGAAGACGACGTTGAGTTTGTTATTACAATGAAATGATAAAGTGTATGGTCCTTTTTCAGCCTGTGCCATCTGCAGACATGGATCAACATTTAGAATGATGCCAGCTACCAATGCCGAAGGTACCGTTAACCAAAGAGGGGAAAAACTCAATAAAGCTGTAAAACACAACCATAAAGATATGTTTATTATTATTATTCAGTCTCTCTTAATAAGGTATGTGTTCAGTGTGCCAAGCCAGAACAAGTAATATCAACAAACTTTGGCTACCTTGGAAAGAATCTACTGTCGTTAACAAAGACATTCACAGCTTTACCAATGAAGTCTGCAATGACAATGTACATCATACAAAGATTTTTTTTACATTGTAACGGGATAAAGAGTTGAAGCTACTATCAAATCGACAAGGCTGCTGACATAAAGTATGCAGGCAATTTTGTTAGTACATTGATGGCTATATTTTCTCACGCATAGTATTTAAATGCGATAGCTGCTCTTTTCTTTTTGATGCCCATGTGTAATTCTCATTATCATTAACTATGCAGAGCAGCATATAAACTTGTTGGATTCACTTTGCAAATGGCTGGGCTCACAGTGTTTTGTTATTACTAAGGGATATACTTTGTACAAACTCGCATTTACCTGCCTTGTTTTCTTCCCGTTCCATTAGGTGTTTCTGCCGAACCTAGAAAACTGTGGTCAAGTTATCTGCTGTCTCATTGAAATAAGAGCAAGAAGCCTTGAGGATACATGATACAGGAAGCCCACTTGTGAAGTTTACTAGTGCCACAGGGATGGCAGTAATGTTAGCACATACTGACGTGTATGTGTATGAAATTGGTAGAAGAATCCTGTGACCAGAACCAAAGTGGGATGAAAGTTTATCACAGAAGCAGTTTTCCTGTGAGAAATGTTGCTTTGAGAAGTGGTTAATGAGGTAAATCCACCTCAGTTTCTGACACAAAAAAACTTAAAAGAATTAAGTTACTCCAGGAAACAATTGTTAATGTCTTGTTTCACCGTGGAATGTGCATTTTAATTTCTAATATGTTCTAGTATTTTGTTATTTCATTATATTTGTTGCAGGCACATTAACCTGAGAATGGCTATACCGGATGAGGGCAGTAGCCAGACAGTATCCTCCCTCCCACAGGGGCAACTAGTGGGTGCTCGTGAAAGAACGCTGCCCAGAAAGGGGCCTCCTTCCACATAAATATCTTGCCAAGGATCAACAGCATAAGATCTGCTTAATTTGGAGGTGCACGCAGTTCACATTCAATAATCGCTGATGGACTCCTGCTCCAAAGAACCATTTGCAAAACTAAGCATTCTCTTCACCCCCACAAATCCTGTTGCAATGAATACATAAGTGTAACTTTTTGTTATATAAAAAAAATATTTTCTTTTGTTTGCTTGAAACACAAAAATCTCTTAGGATGGCTCTTATCTCTTTTATCTTGAGACACGGGATAATTTATTTCTATTCACCTTCTCTACATCATTCATGAACTGAGGAGCTCAGTATTCCCCTACAGATTTCTTTTGGCCATTTTGTGACTGAGTAGTTACGCGCCTCTGATCATCCTTATTAGAACTACAAAACTTTTATATATCCTTCCATGAGGCCGAGGGACTCTGACGAGGAACACAGTACTGAAGAATGTGTTGCATGGGCTTGTACAGTAAATGTTTTCTATTTTATTTCCTATTTATTTTCCAAGAATTCCCAACACCTTATTTACTCTTTTAGCTACAATAAACGTTACACTGACTGTTCAAAAAAGTATTCAGAAAGGTGGTGATAGCTAATAAAGAGTCTACACATACAGTTAAACTGTTAGCTATTAATCACATTAGCTACACACACATACATTCCTTTTCCCTTTGTCTATTGCTTTGCATTTGTCTTTTATGGCTTCTTCAGATTAAGATTTCTGTGATTAACCCCTGGGTTAAAAAAAAAAAAAAAAAAAAAAAAAGGTACTGGTGGAAGAACTTCTTTGGTCCCCTTCTCCCTGAATGCAATACATTTAGCTTCTCAGCAATGGCTTTTATCTTCCCTGACTGCTCCTTTCATACCTGGATCAACAGTCTGCTCCAAACAGCTCTCTCAAAATCTTCCTGTGTTCTGATGTGATAAAATCACATTTTGTTACTAGTTTTCATATCTCTAACAGGACGCTCCACTTTTATCTTTAACTAGCAAAAGGTTAGGCTTATTCATGGTTGCTTGTTCAGAAAGAATATCTACTTTGGAAGCTTTTTTTTTTTTTTTAATAATTACTTCCTTTACTGTACTTTGCTGTGCAATCATGTTGGCTTTTGAAGGTCATTAAAATAAAATAAAATGTTATTGCAGTGGATTTGTTTCAACATTTCTCCTTAAAAGAAATGCTGTTCTTTATAGAGTATCTCTGCTGCGGTGAGATCTTGAACTAGTACATCTCACTTCAAAATGGCAAGTCACAGCATAGCATGGAATGCCATATCCTGCATTATGGGCATCATGCCTTTTATGTATAACATGGCATGAAATAGTGCAATGTTTTGTTTTTAATATGTTAAACATTTTATTTTCTTAAAGAGGCTAAGACTAGCCATTATGTGATACAGGTTGACATCTCTTATCTGATTTATTGGATGGCTTGTGATACAAATGAATACCAAATACAAAGAAACCATTTAATACTAGGAAGAAGAAAAACAGATAAGCATTCAGCGTGCTAATTAGAGAAGCAGCTATTTTCTGGATATGTCTTTTAGCCTGGAATAATTTTTCTAGGATATTGAAAACAGATGCTCTTTTAATTAGAAGCAGAAAATCTGAGTTTCAGCTAGCAACACCCAAGAGTACGCTTGACTGTACTGGAGATAAAACACAAACTTTACATGAGTTCTAGCACCTTCTGTTATGTAAGTGTCTGCTTATGGATACATCTGCTAGATGGCATCAGATCGGTTAAAGCATGTGCATCTCCATGTGGCTGTGACAGTCTCCCCTTCACGCAAGAGGGACTACTAGTCAATACTACTAGTCAATAAAATAGCATGAGCTGTTCTTCTTTAATATCAGTGGTCAAGACCTGTAGCTTTTTAAACAGAGGATCCTGGATTCTATCCTCAGTGCTGTCTATATGCAATTTAGTTGGCCGTTGCCGTCTATGACTATATATAGAACCAGATTTATTATTACGGGTGTGTTACCAAGAGAGCAGATCCAGCCTGATAGAAGGAAAAATATTAATTCCCTTGAGTTCAAAAACATCTCCTGTAGTCTGCTTATCCTTCTCTCTCTTTTGTAGCCATGACAGCAGTGATAGATGCCTAAAAAATACCTAAGCCAGAATAAATCTCAGCAGAGAACAGAAAATGAAGAGTGACCTCTCAAAAATTTAAATTTTACAGCAACAAAAATACAATAGCACTGCATTGCAAATGACAACTTAATAGACACAAAGAAACCAAACCCGAGTGTTCACAACCGGCCATTCCATGTCTAAACGTGGACAGCAAGAATGACAAGGGAAAAGCACAGCCTTATTTACAATACCGTCTCCTGAGGTTCAGGCAGCCATCCCAAAAATAATAGCCAGCAAGTCACAACAAAAAGCGTGACCTGGACCTTAACTCCTCTTGGCTCTTCATAAGCTAAAACGTAACTATAGCATTTTTATTCCTTCACAGTACAGGGTTGTCCATGACAACACAGTTAAGACAGTTCTTATCTTCTACATTGTTTTGACTGCCCAAAGTTGCATCCTGTTTGCTAAGCATTTCTAAAGGTACAAATATCCTAACATTTTAACTTTTCCCTGGTTAAAGTCTCAGCTGGAGGCTGAGAGAGAAGTGCACAAGAGGTACCCTGTTGTCTTAAGATGACGCAATTAATCATGAGACTTGCCTAAGCTGAGACAAGGAGCTCGAATCTTAAATACTCTGAAAGCCCTAGAATCACTGATGTCTGTCAAAGACCGGTTAGCTCTTTGATAGCTTAGAAGGGAAAGACAACTCCTTCTTAAGCTCTTTTAGCTACTTTAAAGAATGAGAAGAGGAAAAAGAACCAATGGAATGGAGCTTTAATTGGCTCACCAGTGCTAAGGACACCTGCAGTAATTAGCTTACTCAATACACTTTCATTGGAGGTAAATAAAAAAGTGAGGGTGTTTAGATTACACTGCCATGTTGAACATAAGTACAGTACCCAGACCAGCTTGCAGACCTTGGCCCTAAGCAGACCACAGGACATCTGAATGCAGACTGTAGCTGCTTGTTACTATAGAGAGGACAGCGTGGGAGGCGAGCAGTAGAGTTTTAAATAGGCTTTAAGACCTAGAAAAAAGCCTGAGTCAACTGCAGAGAATAGGGAGACTGAAGGGAAGGAAAACTGATATACTGAGATGCAAAAGCAGACTGGCAAGACTTCTGACAGTTGGTGTTTTCCTTAGAGCCTCAGCTTTTAGAATTAAGGGACTAAGGAGAGAGACTGATTTAATTTAATATTAAAATATTTCTGGCTCTTGATTAGGTCATTTCAACATTACATTTGTAACTGCCCCTCCTACTTTACACATCAATTCAATAAAAATAGTGAATTCTTTAAAGGGAGGAAAAAGAGTTCGGGAAACGTGCAGTTTATGCAATTTAGCTATTGAAAGCTAAAACTTTCTCACTGTAAATATAGCTTTGTTTTGACAGTCAATACTACTTTGATGGAGTCATATGGAAGTATAAAGCAAACCAGCAAGGTTGTGGAGAGTAGAAGGTTAAAAGGGAATAAGGGAAGAAAATACTGTGTTTTCCTTCCTTCAAAACTGATTGCTCCTGTTATAGTTCCCTTGATACACAGTATTTAAAAGCTAGCTTCAAATTACATAGCATCATCCAAAGCCAATCTAGAAATCAAGGTAACTGGGACTAGAGACTGGAGGGTGCACTGTAGCAGCTTCTTGACCTTGTATGCCAAGACAACGTGTTCTTCCCAAGGAACGATTTGAACGTCTCCGTTGTAAAACATCTTTTTCATTTAGAGTTCAGAAAAATGAGTATCGAATATATCTGTGGTCTCCTACTCATCGCTGCTACAGCCCTAAGGATCTTCAAGCACTCTGCAAATACCAATTCTTTCTTTCACACCCAGGAGCTGCAAATCCAGCCTTATACCTACATTACAGAAGAATAGATGGTGGTTTGGGCATACCATGCGACAAGCTCAAGGTCATACAGCAAAGGAGGAGCAGATCTTGGAATAAACCAGGACAAGCCTATAATTCCTCATCTCTCTTGGCTGGCATTCTTTCCTATTCCTATGCTCGCATCTGATGACTGTACAGCACTGTAAATACCAGCCAGTCCTTCAGCACAGAAGGACAGGGTTTGCTTTAATGCTATTTTTAGTTAAGTAGATCCCACTTTTAAATCTGCAACGCCTTCATTTTCAATATCGTGATTATGTTTAATGTTCCATAGGAAGATGAGGGGATTAGTATGAATCAGAAAGCACAATGCAGCGTAGGCAGTACCACGCTGCCTCCTGAAACACCAGCACAGAGCAAGCAGGAGCTTCAGTGGGGGCTTTACACGGGGAGGAGGCATTAGGCAGCTGGACGTGTCAGCTGGGTGCCTCATCAGGCAGCTGGTGCGAGTGGAAGGTCAAGAGCACATTTACTGTTTACTGAATTTGTAAATTACTAATTATTCAGCTCACTAAGCAAGGCAGGCTCATTGCCTGCGCGTGATACACCCCCCCCCATTAAGTCTAAGCGCATATGGAAGAATAGAAATTCTCAGCTATATTTTGATAGATGGAAGTCATTAAAGTGCCGTAATAAAGGACATAAAAAGCTATAATGAGTAGGTCACTAGGTAAGTCTAAGCACACTTCCATGTTTGTCAGAGAACAGGTGTAGAAAATAAAGTCTGCTGTGCGGTGAAAAAAGCAGCACTCTGTCCCTGCAGAGAGCCTGGGGGCAGCCTGGCTAACTGGGAGATGGTAAGATGCGGTACCTGTGTCCAGGGGAAGCGGTGGCCCAGGAGGAGTTATAGAAGAGCCTTCATTCACACGCACAGCTTTCAGCTGGGGGTGTCAGAGACAGCAGCTGGAGAGGCCATCGCTGAGCTGGGGAGATTTCAGAGGTACTAATCAACAGAGGCTGTGGCAGCTACAATGCCAGAAGAGACTGCCAAGAAAGGAGGCAAAGAAACAGTCCGCAATGTGAGGGTCAGGAAAAAAAATTATACACTGGGCTTTGAACAAAGCCCAAATGAAAGAAAAACCTGGGGAAAATATACCCAGCTCTTACTTAGCTTGCAATCACTTACAGTAGCTAAGTGGCATCACCTCCAAAAGTGTGTCCCTTTATAAGGAAATCTGCACCACAAGAAGAATCAAAATGTAATACTTCTGGAATGAATAGGGTTAAAGGATGCAGTTACACCCTTCCCGAAGTCTTTGGTTGCTGCAATATCTACAAAGACCCTTTAGGATTGTCCTAGACTGAAGAAGAGATTAACCCCTCCCTGGACTTGACTGCTCAGACAACATTGGGAATGAAGATTAACAAATTAGCAGATCTTCCCAGAATAAAGACAAGGAGGGCAGTATAGAAAAATCAAGAAAAGAGGAATTATAGGTAAAGTCAATGTATGGCATAGAGGGATAGAAATAAGGGTCAACTGTAGCAGATGAATGAGACAGGGCATTTTCCAGAACACTGGAAAACTGGAAGCAAGCAATCCAGGTGGGAGGAATGGACTTAAAAACAAACACAGAAAACCTACTAAAATGCTTCAGTGGAAGAAATAACACAGTTATGAAAAGGAGCCATTAAGTCCAACTGAGAGACTGTGAATAAACTGTATTGTTTATATCGTTCTACCAAGGTGCGAAGACACCTCCAAGCAAGTCACTCAATCTATATGTATCACTAGAAGCCAGGCTTTATAGACAGTGTTCAGACACCGGGAGCAGGGAAAGTGAAGCAATGCATTAGTGAGAGAGAGAGATAAAGAGCATTCTGCTAGATATGGCAAAAAGAGTTGTGTTTTGTGATGGCAACTTTCATTTTTTATTCTGGCTGCGCATCAGAAAGGGGATATATACCTGAGATGAGGTGGCTTTGAAATTACAACACTACGTAGCATTTTCCTTTTTTTTTTTTTTCCTCACCTCCCTTATTTTTAGAGTTGGACTACTTTAATACAGGCTTCCATAGAAAGAGGCTTTCCATGGAAGGTCCATTCAAGACTTTTTCAATCACAGTTTGATTTGCAGTCCCTGCATCACCCTAAAATGCATGAAATTGCACCTGACACTTTGAAAGATGTGTTTCAAAAGTAAGAGGCACTCTCAGCTTTTCAAAGCATTTTATGCAGCACAAGACCCAGTGGATAGATCCTTATGCCAAAGCTCTGCAAAAGAGTACTTCAGTCTTGCTGCTTATACATAATGCATATACATACATTGGTTTAGAGTATATGTGAAGCTGTTCCTCTAAGCCTTCTCAATGTAATTGATTACATTAATGTGCATCTTGGATTTTTTTGTAGGTGCTGTTGCAAGTTATGATCCCATGTCAATAGCTGGTTTCCTACCATGGCTCTATGGTAGGTAAGCCCAGAGAGGTTTGAACAGCTCTGGAGGACTGGAGCGTTTAAGAACACTTGAAAAACTCCCATCAGTCATGATGACGTGCTGAGTAGTGCATACACAGTACTTTGAAACTGTTGTGCATACTAAATGATAGCATACTCCAGGGGCAGCTGCACACAGGTCAGTGGGGCATTAACTCAGTAGGGGAGCTGACTTTTAAGTGACTTGAAGAAAAAGAAGGGAGGGCAGTGGCTCACATTCTGTCTCATTATAGAAAAGTTTTCTTTTAACTGTTACTTTAAAGGCTGTCAGGTTATAAAAGAAATAGCATTCTCATGAATTGCCTAAGGAGACCTATGGGACAAATTTAACTGGCAGATCTACTGCGGAGAACTCTGCAAACAGCAGAGGCAGAAAGGCGGACAACTATATTCTATGTGCAAATATGGCTAGAAACTGCTTCTCCTTTGTTTTCATCTTCTCTCAACCAGAAAAGGGCCGTACAGAGATCCAGGGAAAATCTAGACAGAGATAAACACCACACTTACCATGCGGTTTCCATATAAACCCTGAGTTTGAGCAGTACCTTGACTCCCTTGTGCATTTCACCTTTGTTCCTTTCTGAAATAAATTTCATCTCAGTTTGCCTTTTGAGCTTAATAGAATAATCAAGAAGCAACACTTAAAAGTGAAAAGCAGATTAAGAGATCTTCAGGCTGTTGAATAACATGATTATGGATCTTCAGTTGTTGGAAGGAGCAGCAAAACGCGATGGGTTAAGTTGCAATGATTTTAGCACATCTTTTCAGCAAAATATAGATACGTGCTATAGTTTTGCTGTTTTCTACAGAGGAACGTCAGGCACTTTCATCACCGACTGGAAGCTTCTTTTGGGAAAGAAGGACAACAGTGAGATTCAGAGTTTGCGTGTACTGCTAGTGACCCCCTTTGCCGTTTTGTCAGTGGTTCTACTGCGCTGCCTCTGAGCCTCACCTATCCCCAAGCCCGGCTTTCAAAGGTCCATTAGAAACCAACTGCAAAATAATCACTGCAGTGCTTGGCTCCAGATCTAACTTGGGAAGTGCTAAGTCATCAGCTCTACAAGCCATAAATTATCAGTTCTGGTCAGTCTCAGTGAAAAAATATGAAAGCCACAGCTTCTTGAATTCACATCTAGACATAGCTTAAATCCAGTCCAATTAAAATAAAAACACATGATAAAAACGCGTAATGCTCTCTCCAGCAGTCTGTGGTGCCCTTAGCACGAAAGGAGCAGCAGATAAGGGTGGCTCTGGGACTGAGCAGTGCTCATGCCACCCTGGGTATGTTGGTTATGGTCTAAACCTCGTCTGAAAAGCAGGGAAGACATTTTTAGTGGAACTTTTCCATATTCTTAAAGATAATCTTGAGCACTTTCTTTTTCGGAGTTTCATTCCCTCTGTCTTTGTGCCTGAATACAAGGAAAAAGTAACATTTAGACATAGGACTAACGATCCAGGAGATAAACGTACTAGAAAAAATATTTTGTTCATGAATTGCCATTAAGCATTTTCTGATTCTCATATTTATTAAAATTCTCTAAGTAAATCCTGCAATAAGTTTTTGGCCTAAAGACTCTGAGCAATTTAAACTTTTTTGAAACCCTTGCCTTGCAGGGCACTTGATAAATAGCTCATGTGAGCTGTTTCCATTACTTTGAGTGAAACCAGGCTCCTTTCGCAAATAGTTATGTCTTAGAGTTCAACATTTGCCTTCTTTAAATACTTTACTTTTATTTGTCTAAGATTAGCTGTTTCACAAACATTCTTTGCCACAGATTTCTTCAAACCTCTTTGCTAAAATGCCCTGTTAAGATGAGAATACTGCTCAGAGACAAAAATCTCCATTTTCTTAAAATAGAGACAAAATGTACTTTCAGTTATTTGCCCAGCTGTGGTAATAGGTTATTAATCAAAGAACTAACAAACATCTATCCCGTTACTGTGCAGACTCTGGTGCTGTTGCATTTAAGTACCTTGCAATCTTATCCAGAAAATTGAGGAAAGGATGGTCCTATTTCATAGCCTAAGAGCAAGGCCTGGAGAGGCCATACAGCCTTCTAGGGACCGCCCAGAGCTCTTGACACAAAGGAAGACACAATCATGGCCTCCTCTGGAATATCTCTTCTTTCCTGAGAAAAAAGGAAAACTGTTCTACTGATTGATCCTCTCTAAACAGCACCACTCAACTATTTCTTTTTTTTCTTGTGTTAAAAAATAACCATATAAATAGAGTGCAAATGGTAAACTATCAGTAGTGAGGCTGGTGTGGTACTTCAAAATTCACAGACTAAGAGGATACATACAATTCAAGTACTAAACAGGGAACCAGCCAGACCAAAATCTCAGGTCAAAATCGTCAGAATGGAAGTGACTAAAGAACCAGATTACGATGTCATACTCCGTATTTTAAAGTTGGGTCAAAACTGTTAAACACAGACTATAGTCTCCTGCATTCAATATATACAAATACTTGAACAGACTAATGGGAGTAGCCAGGAACATCCTCCTGACACTTTGGAAGTCTGATGGCCAGATATAATCAGGCAGGGATGCTGTGGGCCTCTGGGTGACAATTGCCCAGAGTGGAAAACAAAACCTGGAGAGGCCACAGTGCTTTAGGAAAGGTGAGTGCTTCAAAGGGGGTGTTCAAACATGATGAAGGGAGCTGTTTAAAGCTAGTCAGTAAAAAAGAAAAAATGCTAAACGTCTGGGTGACTCCTTGAACTAAACTCCCTGTTGGAGTTAAGTCCCGTTCTGCAGGGTCCTGCTTACCCAGCCTCCGAGCAAGCCTGGAGTATCATGGTGTTGTTCCCCCAGGGGGGGTGCTTTGAAAGAACTAAGCAGGCCTGGCTGTTTCCCCATTAAAACAAGGCTGCTAAGGTAGAAGAGGAAGTCGTGTTTCCTGTGCCACAGCAATTAAGGATTCTCATCCTGAAAACGGGAAAACTAGGTCCTGTAAGGATCCAACGGGGGAGTGCGTGGGGGTCTAAGCTGTGTCTCCCATTCCCTGGAAGGTTACAGGAAAGTAGCTGAGAAGGGTCTGCAGGAAGGAAGGGACAAGCAATAGCATTTTGAACGGCCCTCAGAGAGCACTGATGCTGTCAGAGTCTTTTAGGAATATTCCAGGCACGAGTCTTTGTTTTTAGTCTCTCTGACACTTTGTCTAGTTTCTGAATCCCAGTGGAACCGAGGTAGGATGTATTTTGGAGCACCACGGAAAGTCCCAAATTATTGTGAAAGATTTACTTAGATAACTTTCTGTTAAAAATGCTACAGTCTTTACAAGTACCCCATTTACTGCTAACTTTGAAGTTAACAAATCACAAATGCTTTAACTAGCTAAATATTTATAATAGCTTGCCTCATGCATGCAATGCATAACGCCTTCCAAGTACTTTAACAAGCTAGAAATAGAGAAACATTCAAAGCTGAAAGAGCCATATTTGGGGTGAAAAATGGAAATTGTTTAAAAACACCACCATCAGTTAGAAGAGAAATGACATATTTTAATGTATGGGCTATTTTAAATCAAGCAGGCTGTAAGGATTATAGTTAGAATTTGGCCAGAATATCATACATGCAGAAGAGAACAGCTGTCAGTAATACAAGTAAATAAGCAATAGGAGCCCTCCAAAGAAAGAGACATCTGCACCTATGGCCAGCCCAGAGCCAGAGCTCAGGAGCAACCTGTCTACAGCACTTTTGGTGCTCCTTCCTGCAAAGTCCTGGGTTTCCTGGTGAGGAAGCACCCCCTGAAATAAGTACCTACTGTCCAAAATTACATGCAAGATGCCCAAGGCATGCAGTGTAACTGCATTAATTTGTCTTACCAAGTTCTTGTAACATGGATGGTCTTCCTTTACTGTAGGTTTTTCCTCACGCCAGCAGCAATGCTCACTTTTCTACTACCTGGATTTCTTCCCTGAACACCACAGCCCTTCGATAGCCAGACTTCTGCAGGCGAAGTGCCAGCACGATAGCGATGTCAACAGGTGAAAGCCCTGGGCTCTTTCCAGTGCATGCCTACATCTTCTGCAGATATAAAACATCTTTGTGAGAAGTTCATGCTGCTGGCAGAAACAGCCAAAAGATGCGTATTCCAGAGATGCTACAGCTGTCAATACTGTCACTTGACAGCGGCTGGCAGGAAAGCTTACCACTGCAGACCTGACCTCAGCCTTTGCTGCTATGGGAACTCTTTGAAAATCAACTGCCACTTTCTCCCATGTCACAAAATGCTATTTTCTTTACTGAGGAAGACTGAAGGGGCACATATTTGCTCTGCATTCAATAAATTTCTCCTTAGAGGCAAAACCTGAGATAGACAGACACACAGCTAATTGCCGTAAGCGCTTGAAAATTTACACTAAATACCTATGTATATATATTCCATTAGCCAATTTTCTGCATCTTAACTATTTGAAATTGCTATGTGTGTCTGCAAAATGCAAAGTTTTATTCCATATAAATCAGAAATTGCACGGTGGCACTTGCACCCTTTGTTTTTCCCTGCTTTTAAAGTCTTTTTGCCAAAGGCAGTATTTTTATTCCTTGAAATTTCATGACAGATGGTGGGCGCAGACTCATAGTAAGGCATTTTCACAAGCGATGAAAATGCATTTGACCACTCTTACAGGCTCCCAAAGAACTCCCAAAGAACCAGCCAGGCAGGGCAGGGAGGAGAGCAGGGGAATGGCTGCTTCTCTCACGTCACTTTGCCCTTGAGACTCAGCTGGGTGCTGCAAAGCACCAAACATTCTGTGACCAACAAGTAACGCTCTCCATTTTGTGTCTCAATTGCTGTTTCAGCAGCTCCAGACCACCCCCTTTCACCACACAGAAATGCTATCTAAAAGCTGTTACACTGACATTTTCTTCCATGTACAGCAGTTCTATAAGTTTTCCCATTTGGGCTGCACAGGGGCCACAAATGAGATCACAGCCTCTTTCTACAAGGTGTTATACAAAATTAGAGATCAAAAGCCACAGGCCAAAGTCAACAAGACTGGCAAGGAAAAATAAGTGGTATTATTCTTCACCCAAGCGACACAGAGAATGATAACTCCTCTGGGGTGAGTCTACATAGTCTACATGGCCCATGAAGAAAATGCATTGAAGAAGATAAAGATGTATACACCTTGGGGTTTCTCAAGTTGGGCTAGATTTATGCCAGTTCAACAATATTATGACTGTAATATTTTCCTCTTTTCCCTTCAAGTCTGTTGAGATTTTCATGCTATATCTAATGTTAAACCAGACTGACTTGCCTAGGATTATAAAAGAAAGTCGTCATTTTCCAGAAACGGGAGACAGATTTCTGAGACCCCACCTAGTACCTTTCATCGTCACTTCCTTCCTTATTTCTACATCTTCCAACACCACGGCAGATTAAGTACAACTTTGGCTTTGAATAGAAATATATCAGTTATATACAGAGGGAACAGTAGTCCGTAAGCTACTATCCTTCCCCCTTCTAATCATGACACACATCAAGAACTTCGAAAAGGATGGAAGAAAAGTAACTATTTCAAAACCATATGACTGATAGGAGAATCTCCTATTATATAAATATGCTATATACGTACAGCTATAGGTGAGCGTTTCTTTGGAAGCATACACCTGACATCCCTTGCGATCCTCATCCTAAGCTAGGGTAGCTTCAGATGTACTTGTCCATGGAAGTCTCAGTACATTCACAGAATCTCACTTCGCTAAAATAGAAAGGCAGCTACTATGCCAAAAGGAGATGTTCTGAACTGCTCTCAGCTGGGAGTCTCATTTTATGCAGCTTACAGAAAGGCTTCTGAAAAGCAGCACATTAACAGAAAACACAAATGGTAACTGAACGGGATACAATGAGACTGTTCTCACAAATGTCTCATCAATAAACATCATAAAAAACTTGCGTCAAGAAATAGTACTCCATCCACCAGTACACGCAAACCATAGTAAATAATGAAAACATAAATAGGAGAGCAATAAGGAAGGCAGGCAGGGAGTACAAATGATATAACTGAAACACAAATAAAGCAGCAAGGTTACTGGTGAAAACAGAGGGTATTTTCTATAAGGGAAATTGTGCATATCTTTCTGCTAGAAGAGAGATTAGTACTGGGGCGAAGAGTAAAGTGCATGGATTCATTCTTTCATCAAGATGCTGGAGTTAAGAGAACCAAATCCTTCGTGTTTGCAAAGAGTCACTTGGGAAAAATAATTTCAATTTATTTTTAGTGGAAGTACTTGCACATCTCCCATTGCAATGTGAATGCCCTCATCAGAATTCAAGGAGCTTTTGTTTCTGCAGTGTAACTCACTTCAAAATGCCTCTGTTCCTGAACGAGCGTATCCATACTGTCCATTGTGGTTTGAGTAATCAACGTTAAATTCACCTGACTAGATTAACTTTCTGAAGCACATCCATACAGACAGGCAGTAAATGAGAAAAGGAAGAGAGGTGCACCAAAGATGAAGAAAAAAAACAAGACAAGACTACAAGGCTCATTTTGTCTTGTGCTGCAGGCAAGGCTTGCTTCTAAAGGTATCAGGTAAGTACAAATGCAGCCTTAAATTCATCCAACAAATGCACAAACCACATTTGCACAGAAAATAAATAAACGAGCATTCACATGAAAAAGGTATTAAGAAATTAAGTTAAAGATAAAATGGGAATCTATTTATTCTTGAGTTCTCAAAGCACACGCGTTTTCTTTAATTAGAAGCAAGCATCCATATAAGAAATGCAACCTTGTAACTTTTAATAGCTGAAGCATAAGCACAATCAGTTGTGATGGAAACTCCAGATTACATGTTCTCATCTCTTGACCTTGGAGTCACCATGTTTCTCTCTAGCTGTAATTAATATCCTTGTATTAGGGGGGCAATGACTTCGTAGGGAATGTCACTAAGTACAGGCACTCTAACATCCTTCGTACTGTCACAAGAGCCACAGGTCAAGTCACAATGCACACCAGCATCTGGGCAGCTGGCACGTCTCTTTTCTAGACACAAGGATTGACCACAGAAGTTCAATGGGGTGCACACCCCATTTTCAATCACAGCGAGAACAGAACTGGACAGTTGACCCTACAGTGACCTGCACAGGGTCGTGCAGCTCCTAGTCATGGACTCCCTTCCATCATTAATGAAAGGGGTGGGATATTGCTGCTTAGTACTTGTTGCATATAAGGGCTGTAATTTCACGGCATTTCAGCTTTCCTCTTGCAAAACTAGAGCTACCAAGAGGCTGCATAACAAAGACGAATCTTCTAATACCAAACTGTGGTAGATCAGAACAAACTCCGCTAGATCAGAACAAACTCCGCTAACAAGCTAAGCACTCACATGGTCCAAGACCTTTCTCCTTCAAATTGCTCCATATGTTCTACAAGTTTCACAAAAGGAAAAAGCAAGCAGTCGAAAAGAAAAATGTTTACATCTTGTTGGAGAGGGGGATTCATGTCCATCTCTGCCCTTCTGTGACTGACAACACAAACTCTGGCTGGAGGCCATAGCAATATCCATGATGTGGACTGCCCAGCTTTATACTTGTATAAGCCCAGCTTTACCCCAAAATCAAAGAAAGCAAAAAAATAAAAACCACCACAAATGCAAAAGCACCAAAATTTATCACTGTCTCTACATTTAAAAAAAAAAAAAAATTATAAAAAGTTCATGTTTGTCCCCTACTTCCCCATTCCTCAAAGGGAAGAATTGTCGGACTGCTAAATAAGGACAAAAGGCAGCAACCAGTTTTGCCTCTGAGCTGCAGGAGAAACTCCATTGCCTTCAGTGGCACTAGAGCAAGAGCTCAAAGTCTGTTCTGGAAGACCGGAAGAAACAGGAACAGAATGATGTGAGGAATAAACTCAGCGAAATGTTGATTGTGTGATACTGCAAAGTTATTTCCTGGAGTAATTATGTGCCTCACTGAGTGCACTGAAACCAGCAACACTAAGGCAGTTTGACACTTTACACAGCATCCTGTAGCATGGTTCTCCCGTTAAGCTACATACTTAGAGAAAGATGCCTCTCCTCTTTATGGCATCATTTAAAGTATTACATCAGTCATTTTTTTAAAATCCCTTACAATTTCTTAAAAATTGGTCTCTCTCTATTTGCCTCTCAGCCCCCTATCTGTAAAAGAGGATACAGTTTCCTATCTGTAAGACATCTGCAAAAAGACATTAAGCTGCATAAAAAAGGCCTCTATAAACTTCTCGGATAAAACACAGGGTCTTCCAAGACCCAAAGTCACTCAGAAGAAAATTGTCCCTACAGTCACATCTGGCACCGTGGTGCTCTGCCTCTCATAGATCACTTCCCTGTTGAAGGGTTTGTTTTAATTCTATTCCTGTTTGAAGTAACAGCTAACCATTCACTGATCTCCCCGCCCCGGTCCCTCCCTATATTATACATAGATTTTGTACAAATACAAACAGGTAAAACATCTGTAAAATCGAGGTAATTAAAAGTTTTTACAGGTCTCAGAGCAAAATCAAAAAAATAAAACAGCAAAGAGGGGGTCTGGGGCCTGCAGCAGGGTGAGGAGTGAAGGAAGAAACACAACCAGTGCCTCCGTCCCTTAAAAAACAGCAACCCGAACCGTAGAGAGTGAGCAGACGGCAGGCAGGGCTGGACCGCAGCCATGCTCCTACCCCTGCCAGCGCCAGACTCCTTCTTGTGCCCTTTGATGGTAGAGGTTAGCACTGGCGAGAGGGCACAGATCACATCAGAACCTGTACGCAGAGGTGTCTGTAACTTGAATAAAGAACTTTAGAAGCGAAAGGTCACGGCCCAAGGCATGGAATCGCAAAAGGAAAGACTTGTAGCAACTTCTCCTGAGGCACTGGGACAATTTGCATATGCTGCATACAAGACAGCAACACATGGCAGAGGAATTTGTTGACAAGTTAATGACTGTATTACTTACATTGGTGCCTAAACAAAAGAAAGATGCAAATCTCTATTATTTGTGTTTTTTTCAAGTATGAGAAAGTTTTGTATGTCTAACTTTGGAAGCCAGTACCTAAAAATGTGCATCCGTCAGTGGGAAAAAATGCTGGTCTAACAGAATTCTGGACCTTTAAAATTTAAAGCTCAAAGTCAACATAGCTAGACACTGGTATTTCAAATACTTGAAAGCATTAGAGGTCTTCCTCCACAAATTTGTAAGGATATGCCTTAAAGGACTGTAGAGAGCTCTGAATACGTCATAAAAGGAAAACGCTACTCAAGCTGTACATATGTTTCCATAATGAGAAAGGTGTTGTATCTGTGATGGCTTATACAACAGTGACTTCTGCTGTGACAGCCTTGTCAAACCAGCATATCGGTTATTAAGGTTAAAACTTCCCGGTATTGCTCCAATTACTCAAAATACTTAATATGCTTTAAATAGAACTTAACAATACGCTTCTGGCAGAAGCTTTTATAGTATGAGAGGCCTCAATTCCTGTCCTTGTTCCTACAGCAAGGGCTAAAGTCTCTATTTTAGTGGGACAAGGATGGAGACTTAAAAATCAAACTCTTTGTTCACTATTCCCAAAACAAAAAACTTTTTCATTGTTAGGAAATTCTGAACACTTAATTTTGGTGGATTCAAAAGAGTTTTCAGGACTTACGTCTGACGTCTTGATCTGATGCCACTGCATCTTACCTGAGTTAAAAGCAGAGGCAGTTTTAGTGAACTTCTATTATGCCTGCATCCTATAAACACTTCAGGATTTTTCTTCCGACAAGAGTGCAACAACATGTTTAATAGCCTTTGTCTCTAAGAGAAAACAGAATATAATAAAGTAATAGGCTTTGGAGGTTTGAGGAAGTTGCTTCAGTTCTACTTTTTAATATAATCAAGTGGTTTCAAGAAAGAGCTTTACCTAGGATAAAAGAGACAATGAATCCTCACGAATTTTAATACAGTTATCTTCTGGAAAAACAATTGCTAATGAAGAAAAACCACCTGCTACCCATAAATTAGAGCTAGTTAAAGGTCCATCAGAAAATATTTATTTGACTAAACAAAAGAACTGTCTTCACCCCTCTGTGTTTAAAACCAATTTCCTTGCTTGTGTATTCACAAATAGGTGGAAAATAACCCTCTGCGCAGGCTATACACATGGAGTTAGTCAGCGTAAACTGTCACAAAGGCTTTCCATTTTAAGTCATACCTTTTATAAGTATGACTTGACACTGAGCCAGTCAGCCTGATGCTCGCTCATGCTTTTTGCATACTTTAGAGACTAGATTATTATTGTCTGGACTCAACTAAAGGTCTGTGGCCATACAAGGCTTAGTATGCCTTCATCAATTTAGAGTGATTGTTACAAAATAGCCCATAGTGTTTGGATTTAACACACTAGAAATGTTGGATTTACGGATAACATATATGTAATGCTTTTCAATCTCTTTAGAACCACCATTATTTGAACCCCCATTGCATGTGCATTATAGACTGCAGCATACATTATTTTAAGATTCAGTCACTTTGGTTTTCATGCCACGCGTGGCAGCCATTGATCTACAGTCATCGCTAAGGCTGCAAGTTCTCACCATTGATTTTGCTAATACTTTCTGTCTTACGGAAGAAATTGTCATAGAATACATCATCTTTTGTTTTCTTAAACCTAAGCATGACTGTCTGGTTTGGTTTTTTGGTTATTGAAGTACTTTATGGTTGACAAAAAAAACAAAAGAATTTTCCAGCAGGCTTGTGACCTTGAGGATGACAGTTTAAAACTCTGCTCTTAATCTTGCAAGAAAAACAATCAGTGCTATATACAGCATAAAATGACTGTAAACGAGATGTTGTAGCTATAAAAATAAATAGAGTGTCAGAGATAATGTTTGATGTGTCAGTTTGCATCAAGGGATAGTTTCTCAAATTCTAAAAAAACAATTTGATAAATGCAATTCATCTTCCATGTATTATTGTTTCTGCTGAAGAAATAATTTTTAACATCTTTTTTTCATCTGTTGTAGATTTTGTGCTAGCCATATTAACATACTGGGAAACGAAAGATTTAGTCTCTTGCACGTACCAGAAATATTTTTTTCTCTCTGGTCATTACATTCTGTACTACACACAGTAAAAATCCCCAAACAAAACTTTTAATAATGAGTAATTTTATAGTATAACTCCTGTTTTGAGTAGCTGGCTTGAAGCACTTTTTAAAGGGTCCTTCCTTTTTCAGAAATTACTGAACAATTTCCTGAAAATAGTGAATACCAAGAAATCGGTTTAAACATAACAACAGCCTTCCTTTTGCTGAAACTTAATGCCTCATTTCAGTGTTTATCAAATGAAATATTCCAATTCATTTACATTTGCCAAATATAAATTTCAGACTCAAAATGCCTTTTTAAGGTAGGTATATTAAAAATCAAACACAAGGCTAAATAATTGAAAAGCAGGATTGATTTTTTTTAGTGTTACCTGCCAGCTTCATTCTAAACAATTTTGCCATTTTTCTGTTTCACATTGAATAACAAACCATATATTGGTCATTTACTTATCTGTAGTACCATTAATTTTCAGAAAGTGTTTTTGGTATGTGTGGTATTTGCGGAACTAGATTTAAAAAAAAAAACCACAACAATAACAAAAAAAAATTAAAAAACAAACAAACAAAACACCAAAAAAAAGAAAACAAAACCACACTCAGAAAGTGCAGGAATACATACCCAAAGGGGAAGCCCACGTTGGATAGGTTAGCTGACCTAACTTTTCCCCCCACTGAGGAATAGGGCTCTTCTGCTGGGAGTGCCTATAGAACCATGAATTCACACCATCGAGCAGGACGACTCAATGGGTTATGATGGAACAAACCCTTATTTAAACAAAAAAACCATATCCGATAAGTAACAGGGGATAACAAAAAGCCATAAAACCCAAACCATTGAAATAGATCAGGTTTACATCTGGCATACCTCAAAATTGTCTCTGGATTAAAGACCTCCTTTAAGAATTCCATGGAAAAATAACAAACCATCTCTGTTTCAAAGGGCAAGATAAGACAGTGGCAGAGCTAGGAACTTTCTCTAAATAGACTCTTCCTTGCTCCAATAAATTTCATTGTTCTGTGCTAAGAGAAAGAAGCTCTGTTCCTTTACCAATGCTATTTTTAATGCTTGGAAAGCAACATTTCCTTTTGTTCATGTGATACAAAACTTTGGCTATTCAAAATAGCTTCACTCAATCTAGAAAAGGTGCAGGGAAGAGGCAGCAGGAATGAAGAACCTACCATTTAAGAGTCTAAGAGGTAAGTATGCTTAGCTTAGTAAAACAGAAGCTGAAAGTGCTTTGCACCATGAAGTACACATACTGAGGCAAAGAAGTTAAAATAATATTTTCACAAGAACAAGTATTAAGGTGCCTCATGTGCATTTGGTCTGGATATCAGATGATTTCTAAAAATAAGGGAGTTAGATTTTGAAAATCTCATTATTAGAGCACTGAGAGCAAGAAAGAAAATTACTTTCAAACTCTGGCTTAATTATTTCACTAAAGGATTTCTGTTTCTGAGTAGCTTTTGCTGCAGGTAAGAGAATTGAAAAGGATTTTAAGGGCCTGTGATTTCCAGCATCCAACAGTGGTTCGTTGCTGTTCTTGTTATTGCTGTCATATTGTGCGTTACAGACTGCCTACATCTTCAAAAGTAGAGAGGGTGTAAAATAAAAATTGGGCTTCAGTGCAAGAGTAGGGTGGGAAAGAAATAAGAGAAATATGGCTACTTCTGGTGAGTTCCAGCATTTCAGAACTCTTTTTATAAACTGCCTTCTTGTAACTTCAGTAACATCCTAAGTTATAGCAAAAAAGGTTAAAATTAGAATCGTGATAGTTTATTTCTAGTGAAGGCCAAGCACCATTTGTTGGTCTCAGTAACTTGTAGGGAGTCAGTTCAGCTATACTTCTGCCTACCTTACCAGCGCTGTGTTATCACGCACTCAGAACAGTGCAGAGGGAAATACAAATTAATTCAAAGACAGCAGCCTCTGTAAACCAGCAGAGGTCACAAAATCCTAAGGCAGGCATGTGGACTTTCTCAAGTCGTCTTCTGTTCCTTACCAAGTAGGTTCTTTTACAAATGTACTGCTGACACTGCTGGAAACATAGTAAGGCATCACTTTCAGAAACTGCAGACGTGGAATCCTTGCTAAAAGATTATCTGAAATTGCTGAAAGGCTGCTGAATGCTGGAGTGGATTGGCCGCCGCATTCACAAGATCATCAACAGCGAGTATAACAAGTATCTAGAACCAAATCAGTAATTGATACACAACCACATAGTATGCTTTATGAAACAAACAGACTTTATGTAATGTCCCAAAATACTTTACTATTAGATAACAGGGTGAGGAAGAGAGAGATTAGGTTGCATCAGCCATAGAAAAAAATATCTTTGAGAGTTTAGATGTGCAAGGAGTTGAGGAGCAATGACACAAGTGAAGCATGAAGCAAGGAAATGGGGCAAACAGGAAGGCTGCGCTCGATGGGAGACACACCTTGAAAGAAGATTTATCTACTAATGGTGGCAAGAGTATAAAGCAAAGGGAAACTAAAGCTGAATATAACAGTAAAAGAAGGGGAAGGCCTATGATGTATCCATAATATAGTTCTCACAAACTAGATGCTCACTCCTATTGTGAGAAAAATTTCATGGTGCACTTGCCAAAATTATACATCTGTGTATTGTTACATAGCAGAAAAGGGACAGCTGGAACGGAAAACGTGTCAGCAACCGCTGATCAGAAACCCCATTTCAGCTCTGGAAGGCACAGAACTGCCACTGTGGAGCCAGGACTGGAAGCATCTCACGAGGGTTAACTCATAGGAAGACTGAAGCGTTAATGAAGTATCCCATGGAGAAGCACAGCTGTGAAGGAAGCCACTGCAGCCCCAACGCTTCCCGACTCCACGCTGTCAGCAGACAGCTCTGATCACATCCTGCGCAGGACAACACAGTAGTGTCACCATCAGATAGGAATTCAAGTGTCTCTTGGAGTTCAAGGTTTGCAGCTCTGAGGGAAACTCTGCCACGTTAAGGCCAGGAGGAAGGGAAGTACATGCAATTGATTTTTACAGCTTCATTTGAATTATTTTGCAGCTGTAAAATAGTCACTCTGGCAAAAATATGTGGTACCACCCTGAAAAATGAATTCTAAATCATTGAACCGCAAATCAGTCAGAGCAGGTCTGAACAGATCACGCTATAATTGCAGCTATTAAACACACATTTTTCACTCCAGCACAAGTCAGGGTTTGCAAGTATGAGTACTCATTTGAATGTTAGCAACACATTTGCAGCCAGCAGCTCTGCAAGGCCACACAGTTCAGCCAACCCAGATATAAGTGATACGCATTTGCCACCATGGGACCAACATAAAGGGTTGCTGAGGACAGGCAGCTTGTGTCACCGTCCTGGAATTCAGCTCCATGTGTTTGGTTTACTTCAGTAATTGCACTTACTCATCTTTGCATCACAAACCTACTCGTTACTATAACAATACAAGCAATTGCTAGCAATCTCAAATCGTATCTTCACAGCAGAGAACAAGTTTCTACCTCTTACCTTGGGATCTTTTGGCTGACTCCACTGGAATTATCCTCTCAAAATGCTATAACTAACTTATTTTCATCACAGAACTGTAAGACTTACATTTCTTACTTGCATTTAGACCCCTTGCACGTATTTAGATGAAGCAATGCATTTTCAGCCTTTTATTGCTTTCACTAGCCAAACATCAGACAAGCTCCTAACCTAAAACCTTAGGTTTGTCACAGGTGGGCCACAAATATTTGTCTTAATTAGGTTAAACAATTAGATTATTTGAGCATCTAAATGCTAAGCTCAAATGCTTTTGTGGAGCAGGCAGATGGAATGAAGGCATTATGATGATTTTAATTGATCGGCATTATTGCTAATGAGATAACATGAATTTGCAGCAAAACCAGGTCAAAAGTTGTGGGAAAAGGGTCACTTCCTCTGAAGATCAAAGTCACCATCTTCAGAAAGCCGATCATCCCCTGCCTTTGGAGGAAGGGCATAGGGAAGATCACATAAGAAATGTCATTCACATTCGCACTGAAACATCCTGAAAAGAAAAAAGCCATTGCAAATATAAGTGAAATTTTATTGAGAAACAGGTGTTTTTTTCAAGCTGTTTAAAGTGCTTTATGTTTTGGCAGATTTGCTTCCAATTTTGGAAACATCAGTGTATTGTTAAACATGCAGTATGTACGTGGATTAAGTCAAGAGTAAACTGCTATCTCCATTTTCTGAACCTTTAATAGATCTTTAGGAAGATGGGAAGGACCCAAAATCATAAGAAAAGCCAAACAGGACACGTGGGAAGTGGGGTTTGGGGTGGAGGGGGTTGTTTTGTGTGTAGGATTTGGGGTGGTGGTGGCTTTTCGGTTTTGGGTTGTTTGGGTTTTTATAGCGAGCAGAAACAGCATTCTAGCTCTTGGACATTCTCTTTATACTGTGAACAAGAAAAGGAAAGGGTCATAAATCAAGATACCGTTATCTCTGAAAGTTTCCTCCGCCACTGGTGTTATTTCCTTCAATATGACAGATGCAGAAAATAACCCAGTGAACACACACGTTTAGCATATAATGTACTGTTAGTAAAACATAGCAATGACAGATAATTCACCATAATATGAAGTGACTATGTTACATGGTACAAAGATTTTGGTGACTGACTTCTTAAAACAATGATTAGATCTCTGCCATTTTCCCTTCTACGTTTTCAGAAAAAAGACTAATATTTTTAAAAACTTGTGTGCGTTAAAAAAAAAAAGTCATCTGGAATTTCATACTTTACACATGGCAGAAAAACTCACTGCACCTTTAACAGGTGCATTTTGTAAAGGAAAATTAAGTACAAACACTTAGTTGTATGAGATCTACTGAAATCAGAATACCTTTAATATGCTGCTTCCGTTTTTAAACTAAGTTACATGATGAAACAAATATAAAACATTAAAAAAAATTGAAAACATTTACCATACTGGAAGTCTACAAGATAACTTCCAGTACTGAATATGTTTTGACTTTTTTCAGTCACAGTATGCTTTTTGTGCACATTTTACTTCAAGAAAAGGATCCATCTAGAAAACTTCTAAATATAAACAATGTTCATCTAAAATTATTTATATTGTAATAAACAACTCTTCTTTATACTTAAGTAATAGGATCCCCTCTTCACCTGGTTTTTGGATTCACACTCGCGTCATTTGGGTTGTGCTAGCAAAAGCATCTCTTTGAACACTAAGAGAGAAAGAAGTCAAATTGAATAGTTAAAAAAGTTTGCTACCAAATGTTCATCAAAAACATACTTTTTCAGTGAAGAACACAGAGACATTTTCTAAGCAAAATTATAGAGAATTAAGGCTGAAAAAAAAAAAATCTCTTTAAAAGCAACCAAATTAATAAGAAACCCTTGCACCCACTGACACACCACTGTTAGAAAACGTAGAGGAAGAGGCCAAGCACCTTTTTCATGCTGTTCAGTTTCTACTGCAGGTCTGGGACCTTTACTAGTTGTTGCGCACGACCAAAGTCAGCCTTGCTTGGGATCTGTATTTTTCACAGCAGTCTCTTTACCTTCGAAGCCAGTGCACATTTTTCCAATGTCAGCGTGTTTTAAAAGAAACTGCCCATTGTTAAACGGAGGCATAGAATCTTAGAAATTACATAGAGCCTTAAACATAAGTCTAGAAAAGATTACAAGACCGTACTTCAACCATGAATATACATCCATCTGAGATGCATCTAGGAAAGCCGTTCAAGACTGCTTAAGGCAACGTTTGCATTCGCTGAAAGGGATTACGATATGGCCTCCAAATTTATCAGACACTGAAAAAGGACCCATGTCTGAGGTGAAGAGGTTGGCAGCTGTCGGAGTGTAATTCTGGATCCGACAAACACTTGCCCTGCAATTCCAGGTCAATGTGAACAGGGTGTTTTTTAAAAACAAAGGTTTGAAAGTGAGTAGATGCTTGTCAACTTATTAACAACAGATCATACTTATGGGCTGCAGTATCTTCAGCCATTTTATCTCAGTTTAGCTATGGACAAATAAAGTTAAAAAAGACGGTGATTTCTAGCTAACTCCTTACCTGCAGCAATACATTCTACATAGTGGCTTATAAGCGTGAGGGTGAAATTTTCAGACTTTTGTTGTCTAGCTATTAGTATTAATAGTATTAAACTATTTTTAAAACACCCACAGAACTACATTCTTTATTCAAACACCTGGACAAAGTTACTCTTTTTGGAAGGACGGCCAAATCTAGCTCCAGTATGTAGTATCATAAAATAAAATGGTGAATCAGGAAACTCTTGATCTGAACTAAAGGAATCTTTTCTAGTGTTTAACTGAGATGTCAATTCTACTTCCTCGTGATCAGAAGATATGCAAGGCATGGCTGTTACTGACCTGCCAGAACCTGCCTATTCTCATTTTCTTCGTCCTCTATTAGAGGATGGTACTGTGGTGTTTTTTTTCCAAGAGAAGCAGATAAAGTGCAAGTCCCATCTTATGACTGGAGGCTATTACTAGGTATGTAGATTAGAAGATGACTGACCACCCACCAGTCTGGTTCACGCTGAAGTTGACTAGCTGGCATCTGAGAACAAAGCAACTGACAAAGCAGAAAAGTTAATACATAATAATTACCTTCCCTAAGCTTTCAGGTAACTTAATGAACAGAAAAGGCTGGTCTGTCTAAAGTGTAAAAACCGAGGCACAGAATTCTACAATGTGCCTTTAAGATAATGTTTCATGTTTTTGCCTATTAGGTTTTCCCTGATTTCCGGTGACGCTCTCTTGAAAATAACAGTGATAGACTCATTCTCCCGTTAACGCCTCCATCCAATCAAGTGCATTTCTGCTTGAAATCCGTAACACCACTGGGCCAGAATGTTAAAAATATGTTAATACAAAACAACATTTCACTTCCCGTATCCTGCAGTTGTTGAATGTCTTTGGTATTTACGTATCTAAGACTGGGAAACTTGTTCCTCTCAGGGTGGGCATTTGAACCTACATACGCCAATCTTAGAAAATAAAACCTTATATGAGGACTCAACTAGAGTCACAGAGAACATTAGCTATACGCACCTTTTACACACAAGTCAAGTTACAGAAATTGACCTTTATTTAGTAATCAGTTTCTTTAACTTTTTTTTTTTTGATACAAAGTGACATTTTCATTTTAGTACAGAAAATCCATGTCAGAACAGTACCTGTCTGTTTCAATTGTACCACTGGAGTCTACTCTGACCTCAAACTTTAAAAACAAACAAACAAAAAAAGAGATAAACAAAAAACAACTGCTGTCCCTCACCATGAGAAGTACTTTGACTAGTAATTCACCCATATCATTTCCTATTTTTTAATTTATATATATACAGTATTATAATAGTACAGTATAATACTATATAAAATACTATATATATATTTTAAATGTATTCTAGTTCAAAATACTCTATATAGTATATAACTATATAAATACTATACCGAGTATTTTGAACTATAAATAGTATCTGTAAAACAGAATTTAAATTTAGGACCAGATCTTTCTTTGAAGAACTGTGCAAGAAGAATCCCTTTTTTTTTTTTTTTTTTTAATTAAAAAAGCTACAAACAGAAGCAAAACTACAGCCCGCAGTGTAAAACTAGAAACCCTAATGAAATGTTAGGAACAGTGACTGAGAAGCAGTTCTACTCAAATGACATATTAAAAACAATTAAAATACAGTACCCAAGAAACATGGCACAAGAGACAGAAGAGACAGGTACAAAACCTGTGTTAGGAACACAGAGTCAGAAGTGCAAAAAAACAAAAAGGGAACTGATACAATGGAGTTTGGTACAATAGGTAAATAAGTATTGCAACCAAAACTAAACGATCACGTATTTTTGACAAGGAAAACACTAACAATTTAGTACCTTTCTAAAGGCTTTTAATCAAAGCCCTAAAACTGTGGCTGCTCTTAAATAAAAACAACCTATGTGAATGCTACACACTGAAGTACAAAGCTTAAGAATTACCCTGCAAAATTGCACCGACATAAGCTTTCCATATTTACAGTATCTAAAAGTGACAGAACACAGCATGCTAGGCCTAGCTTATGACTCTTCCCCACCAGTACTTAATCCAGGCCCAACAATTAAAAATTATTATTTCTCAACACACATTAAGCTTGGATTGTTCAGATATATTATGACGTTTAAATATTAGATTCATGCATAAAACAAGAAACGATATCTTTGACAGACAAGTGTTGACAGGATACAAACAGTGGTCTGCCCTGTAGAGGAGTGTACTTCCTTCTGAGCTTACTCCCAAGACGTACCGATTCGATCCCACGATATTACCTGGTTGTCAAGTCAGCAATGTGCTTCATAATGGTCAAAATTGCAACTAGGAGTCACACTGCGCATAAACCATTTGCTCATATTCAGAAATTTCACTCCGTTTTGGAGAGTCACCTCATTAAGTGAAAGGACACAGAGTTAAAAAAACAAAATAAAAACAAAACGAAACAAGACATTCAAGTAAACAGCGACAACCAAATACTTTGAAAAAGTGTTTGTAAACTTGTCATTCTACAGGGTTTTGCAGCATTGTTAAGTTCATTACTCATGGACAAGTACACGCAGGTCGCAGCCCCTCATGCCAACCTGTCACGTGTACACGTACGACGTAAGAGACAAGATCGCTGAAGTGATGTACCCCTTCCCACGTGCCTCGTCAGGTCCTTGCGTGTTCAGTGTTATCATTCCCCTTTGCGAAACAGAAATCACTTACAGATATCTTTATAAAGACAGAAACGGACAGAGTCTGTTGGATAGAAAGTTAGTTGGTTATTTCCATCTGCAAAGGAGTTTCACAGCGAAATAAATCTACAGTGGGCCAGCGGGGATCCACAGGACTTTGTTTTGTTCTTGATCGACAGTTGTCATAATCTGAGTGCAAATGCTTGAAAGGGCTCCTCCCTGGACAATGCCTGGAGAAAAAGACACAAACCCCCACGAATGAGACTGGAACAAAGAGTCATGGCTAATTACAAAGAGGAAACTTCTACATTTTTCTGCAAAGTGTTTAATCAACAGATCAGAATTAATCTATCCCATTCAATATTTGCCAGATGCATGACCCTATTAAAACAAGAAAAAGAACAGAGCAAAGAGGTCAAGTGTTCAATATACAGTTTCTTCTGCTAGCTCTTCAAACAGCCCAGGGAAGTTGCAGAACTGATGGCTATAATCAACTAAGACAACTGTTTTGTTAGAGGCCTCCATGTACTATTTTCAGAAGCATCAGGTGGCAAAGTTTAAGTCTAAAGATGGTCAGAACCTGCTATAATAAACCTCTGTTCAGCACGTGGTGTTAAGAGTTTTATATTTACGTGGTAATATACATAGAGACTACAGCTGTAGCAACTAGACACTATTTACAAATATTAGAAGTAAATTATGAGGCAGCTCGCAGATCACTGAGCTAAATAAAACAGCGGCGGTTGCCACTCCGATTCTTACTGTTAACTACATCCAATGAAAAAAAGGCCAACAGCAAGCAACTGCCTGAAAATCAATTCAAAAGATAAATGAACACCTTGCATTCTACCCTCGCTAAACACAACAGTCATAAAAAGTAAAATGCCAACACTGACACAGGAGAGGAGAACGTATTCGCTTTAAGACTTAAAAAGTGAGGAACTTCATGACTTGAGAAATATGTCAGCAAAGCCTCCGGCCTCAGCTACCACTAACACTGGAAAAACATGGAAAGTCTTATAAGGTTTAAGGTATAATTTCCATTTTTGAAAAGAGAGAATTTGATCTCATGTAAAATATCACTTGACTCTGCAGTATATACAATTCATGATCTCGGGTGAGTTTGGATACAGAACACAGTAACCAACAAGGTCCATGAAAGGTGACAAATGGCAGTGAGGGAGTGATTCAGATTATACACTGTGTTCACAACTTGGTACAAGAAACAAAGCCAACCTGAAAGAGTCATTAGCCAAAAAACCTATTTCATGAAATAGTCACAGAGCTCAGGTCTGCCATATAGCTTCATGAGGAACCTATCACGTCCAACACGCCTATCTACAGGCTTATTTTATACATAGCGTTATAATTTCAAGAAGTTTAAATGTCAATGAAGTTTGAACAGCAATCCTCTCTGACTACCAGCATCTGGCAATGTTGATGACAGCTGGAGTCCGCTGTACTTGGCACTAACAGAGGGAGGCCCGTCTCACACGGCATGTGAGAAGATACACATAGTGCTCTCTTGGACTGAGTGCTGCTTTCACTATCAAGGTGAAATTAAAATGCAACAAATAACTTAAGGAGCAGAAGATAACACACGGTGATGCAACCTGGCCACGTGCATGTCAAGTTCTGTGAAGGTTTAGTATGTACCATTTCAATTAACCATGTATGGCTATTACACACCAGGTAACTGATTTTGTTGAGACTGTGCAGCTTCTTCTCAGGGTGCACTAAGACAGCTCTATACTAAATACATCCCCCTTCCCTCCCCTGCACTTGGCAGGTATGCCTCAAAATATTTCTGCAAGAATCCCATTGTTCTGGGGATGAAAAGTTGGGGTTTGGATGGTTTAGTGGTATTTTGGGGGGGTTTGTTTTGTTTTTTTCTTTTTAAGTTTTGTTGCCATTCATATCCAGTTGGCTAAAATTTTGTCCCCTCAAGAATGGATGTGGAATCACAGAAATATACTTGGAAATACGCAGAGACAGTCTTGAAACTAATGTAAAAATATAGTATTAACTACAATCCAAGATTCATATAATATACTTTATGATGTTAAAAAGGCCTCTAAAGTTGAATTTCATGATTCCAAATTACAAAGCATGCTTAAGAAACCTTTGACAATTTTGTTCCTTTGTGAAAGATTTAAAGTATGTCTCACAAATCATACATTAATTTACACTACAGGTTTTTGATGTTGTTTGGGTTTGGTTTGTTTTATTTTTACAATTACAAAACAACTTATATTCCTTACAGGGTACAAAAATGACAACACTGTGTCAAATTATCTTGACCATACTTCCAATACTACTGGCTTATAATTAAACGTTTTTAGAATTTATTTAGGTCATAAGACTCACCACATGCTGAAAACAAAAACATGTAAAAGCAAGGGACAGATAGTACTTATTATCTTGAGATTTCCTCACCCAGTAAAATAAACCACCAGAGCATGAGTCTGCCAAAAGGGAAGGCAGAATGAAAAAAACAGTGCTTTTTGAAGGAACATACATTACAGTGTAAATGGATTAAATCATCACTGTGTTCCTACTGAAATGTTTATTAAATACTAACCTGTAAAGTACTTGCTATACTCTTGTTCTATTTTTTGAGCTGTCTCAAACTGTTCTTTGGAATGTTTTTGTGTAACTTTGTCCCTCAGGAAGATTGGGTCTTTTTGCTCTCTGAAAAAAAAAGAAAAAAAAATTATATAAGAGTAATTTTTTTTTTAATGGCCTTGAAATTATTACCTCGAGTTGGGTGCAAGTGAAAGGCTAATTAATTTGCAAGCATAACTCTGTGCATTGAGTGCCATCTACTGTGTTTCAGCAGTACCAGCTTAGTCATCAGGATTATTTCAGTGCTAACAAATTTATTTGCTATTAGACCAAGCCAGGATTCCTTTAAAGTCTCAGAGACTGGGAGGGGGTTGAGGGAGAAAGAATATAATTTTTTACAGTTCATATAAATTGGATCGTCATCTCATATACACTCCAGTACTCCCTACACAAAACTGGGCTCAAGTAGTGGTCATTTAAGAGCTTGAAGTATCAAGCATTGAGTAAAACTTGAGTATTATAGAGACATAATATAATAGAGATGCATTTTTGAGATTACTGTTTTTCTATTATACAAGCTGTTGGAAATAAAATAAGAAAAAAATAGAGAGAAATACAAGCGGTGAGAAATAAATTTTAATTCTTATCAAGGCTTGTAACACTCTCCTCCAAATCTGACTTGGGGTCCCAAGCAAGGGATTCTGTTTAAAAGGAAGCAGAATTTATAATCAACTAATAAGGTCATATAGATAGACACTAAACCAAAATAAGCATAGTTTCTTATAGCATTGAGAAAAGCAGCACAATTTTATTTTATAAATAAAAAGCTTCACTTCTGAATTAACCTATCACTGCTGCGTAGCAGTTCAGAGAATGGCAACAGAACCTGTGCTATATCAAAAAGGCTGTTTGGAAAAACCTTTGATGCTCATAACAGGTAGAGACAATGCACTACTGCATCTTATTTTGATGACTGATAGAAATCCTTGCTTGTCTAGTTCAATCGCTGTCACTTTCCAAAAAAAAGGAAACAGCTGTAATGGTCACCATTCCATTTCCAAAGGGGATCAAGACAAGACAGTTCCATTTATCATCCAAGTGCATGATCCTACAGTGGTAATGAAATACAGCACATTGCGTTACTTCTTGCTTCTACTTGAAAGGGGTAGTACTTATACTTTTTCTTAAATAGACAGTCATCAAACTTACCTACAGATCAAGAACATAAGAAGTCTTCAACTTTTAAAATGAAGATAGCACAAGCGTAAGATCTCTCAACAAAACTGTTTCTTAATACCTTTGTTGGGAGATTATGTCACTTCTTGCCAAATCGATCTATCAAAATGCGTAAATTTGAGTTATATTTGAGCAGGAAATTCCCAATTACTGAAAGCGCAAGGCCCGACAAGACCTGAGTATATACACTCCATGGCAAAAAGGGACTTCCCTTGCTGTTTTCACTGGAGAATGAACCTCACTGGGAAAGCAGAGGTTACGAATCAATTGGCACTGCATCCACACACTTGCCCCCACGGAGAAGATGAATAGCTCTTTGTCACAGTCACCACTTAATCCTCAGTGGATCTCACCCATACCTGTCTTAAGGTTTAATACAAAGGTGAGCAGGGAAGATCCGAGTGCGTCCTGGAGTACATACAGTTTAATCTACACTGTTTGATTTCTTTGAAAGAGTCACTTAATTGTCATGCAACCAAAATGAAGTTAAGACCATTTACCTCACAGCGGTTTTTATGAGGATTAATTTCCCCATTTTAAAGAGATTTAAGATGACTAGGATGAAAGAAACAATAATGGTAACGTGCTTTTTTTTAAGCTAAAATCAACATCCCTGAACTATACCCCTCACAGACTTACTTGATTTGTTTAGCATTTTTGTAGCGAATAAAAATTACAATAGGGTAGATATGAACACTGTGGAGCCGTTCGATGGCATGAGGAGCGATGTCAAGCAGACAATGACAATCCTAAGATCAAATGTAAATGCAAAACACTCATTCAGTTAAAGAGCACAAGCACACGTGCAAATCCCACATTTCTTCCCCTACTTAAATCATAGCAACCCAACAGAATTTTGTACACACTTAGCATTTTGGGGCTACTGAGTGATTTGTAGCCACAGGTTTTATAACAAAAGACAGAAGATGAAAGACTGCAAGAAATTCCATTCATAGTACCAAAAGTATGAATTGACAGAAATAAAAGTATTTGAATAACAACTGAAATGAAGACTCAAATTGAAATATTTGCAATATATTTTTCCCAAATTTAAATATTCATATTCATTTTCTCTTTCATAAGTCATAAGCAAACACAAGTGTTAAATTAACGAGACTTTCTGTGGGGTTTGACAGAAAACTGTAAGCAATGTACAGATTTCAATTAGCATCTGTCTCCAGGATTATTATGATGTTTATATTCTTTACCACTGCATTAAATGGAATCGTTAAAAAACCTAAATCCTCGTTGGGCGGGATAGGGGGTGGAATCTATGGAGTCTAAGAAAATAATTTCTAACTTTATTTAATAATACTGTAAAAGAATATGGACATGCCTAGTTTCTACAAAAATGTGTTTGCATAAAATAATCTTTTAAAAGTTACATGCCAAAGTGAGGCAACTTATTTTACTCTGTAGCCTGGGGAACAATTCTCTGAATCCCTTAAAGGAGGACAATGCTAACATAATTTCCACCCCACACCCCCCCAACATAGTATGACCATATATTGCAAATGGTACAAAGAACTACAGCATTAAAAGTGACTCACCTTTTCTGTTATCTCTTTTATTGAAGCTACGGTTGTCACATCAAAATGTCCACTCCTCCGTTTATAATCGATAAACAGACAATCCTTCACGCCCCGTTCAATGGCTTGTTGGGAAGCTTTCATAACCTCTGTTTCATAGAGCCAGAAGAGATCCCCTTTCATTACTATTCCTTAGGGATAGCACACGGCTAACAAAACAATGTCTGCAAATTCAGATTCTTGGGGTTTTTTCCATGTTTGTGCTACCATTTAGTTCACTTATATAGATGTTACTCTCACATATTCTAAGCAAGAAGAAATAGGTTATATTTGCGTACTTACCAAGAGGACACCTGCAAAATTTTCCAGGGGATTCTTTCACCAACATGTCTTTCACAGCATCAAGTAAAGGTCCTAGAATAAGGACAGGCCTAGGAGAGGTACAGTCCACTTTCTGTACACGCTGATATGCCAGACTTGCAGAATCTATACACATGGAAGATATATTTATAAAAGTATAAATTATTTTCCTGGCATTCCTCAGATAAGCAGAAGCACCCTAACAGAAATCATGAAAAAAAACTCCCTTGCAAGAGGTAAGGCCCTTGACAAGAACAAAAAATGCTCACTAGCCATTATTACAACTTTCTCCACCTGACAGCTTAAAATAGACATTTTTTCTAATTAAACCTGGTGCTTCTCCCTCCCACCCTCACCTAAATTTTAAACCAAATCATTCCTATTTTTGTAAACAAGACACAATATTTGGTTTCTCCAACTTGGTTTGTTGAGCTCTTCCAAGGAAGTAATCATTGTAACCAACGAGATTTTTGTAGTGGAATGAAGAAATAGAAGTGTAGATTTTCGAGTGGTGCCCAGGATGCCTGTCTAGACTAAGTGAGCTGGACAGAAATTAAATAGTTGAAAGGAAGATCAAAACCATGCCTCAAAAAAGCAATCTTCCTCTGCAAATGAAATATTAATACTAATAGGTCTAGGAATAAGGTACCAAAAAAAAAAATTAATTTCAAACACTCTGGCTTGTTATTTAATACCAAAAAAATTGCTATTAAAAGTAACGTATGTGATGGGACACATGATCACCATTTGTATTCAGACCAACCAGAAAGCAACATTACTCATCGTGTCATGCTGCAGCTGTTTAAAAATGAAAGAGAAGGAAAGGCAACCCCCTCCCAGGTATAACAAAGGTACTTGCCATCCAAGAAAGGAATTGAGTCTGTACTGATTGTATCCAGAGCCAGTAAATCCTTTCCATCTTTGGAACCACTTCGCTTGTGTTTATGCTTTCTTCTGAAGAATGACCTCCGTGCTGCTGCTGATAATGTCTTAGATGAACTGTTTTCATCTTTAGCCTCAGACATGCTGTGTCTCCTATAGAATTCCTGATCCATCCTATAATGAAACAGACAAAATGGTTGGTATTTAAACCTATCTTTTTAAATTTGTTCAACAAACAATATCACCGCTGCTTCAGGAATGCACTGGAAACGCTCATCTCAAGCCTTAGCCTACGTATCTTCACCACCAATAATTAATCAGAAACAAATGTTAATATAAATGAAATAATAAGCATCTGAAAACCTCACACTACCATAATTTCCTCAAGATTCTTATAATATTGTCATGGTTTTCACTGGGATAGAGTTGACTTTCTTACTAACAGCTGGTATAGTGCTATGTTTTGGATTTGGGATGAGAATGGTGTTGATAGCACCCTGGTGGTTTTGGTTGCTGCTGAGCACTCAAGGCCTTTGCTGCTCCTCACACCTCCCTGCCAGCAAGCAGGTTGGGAGAGCACAAAAGCTGGGAGGAGACACAGCCGAGACAGCTGACCCCAACCGACCAAAAGGATATTCCATACCATATGATGTCATGCTCAGTATATATAAAGCTGGGGCAAGAAGGAGTAAAGGGGTGATGGCGTTTTGTCTTCCCAAGTAACCATTACATGTGACGGAGCCCTCCTTTTCTGGAGATGGCTGAACACCTGCTGGCCAATGGGAAGCATTGAATGAATTCCTTGTTTTGCTTTACTTATTAAACTGTCGCTATCTCAACCTATGACTTTTCTCACTTTTACTCTCCTGATTCTCTCCTCCATCCCACCAGGCTGAGAGTGAGTGAGTGGCTGCGTGGTGCTTAGCTGCCAGCTAGGGTTAAACCACAGTAGTCCTTTTTGGCACCCAGTGTGGGGCACGACGGGTTGAGATAACGACAAACCTGATCAGAGCACGTTAGAACAAAATTGTCGTGTCATGTCATGTGCATTCATTGTATTGGGTTGATAGTCACAATATTGTTTCTCTCGGGGTTGTGTTTTGTAATACCTTACCTGCTGCACGTGCTCCCTGTTGTGCTGCTTATCACCCCTGGGCAATGGGTCAAGATTACCCTTTTGCTGTGCTTTGTAGTGGGGGTTTATGATATGATGAAATCGTGTGTGCTGTGGCTGTATTTGTTAACGATTAAGAGCGATGAACACGGTGAAACGGCATCTCCTTACTTCGGGAGCCGTCTAGCGGCAACTTTCAGTAATTACACTTTTTACCTTTTCTCCTCGAAGACCTAATCTGCGGAGGAGACACCTTCTTTCACCTCCCTCTCCTCCTTCCAGGCTAATTACAATGGCGTTCGAGAATTCTGAATACCCTTGGGATGCTCGAACCAGCGTGCTTTTATTGCCAGGTGCTTTGTTGCTTCTGAATACGTTTCAGGTCTTGCTTAGGGTTAAACCACAACAAATATAAATAGCAGCAAGGCACTGAGGGGGACCACTCTGGCAGGCAGGGCAAAATTCTCCAAGGCAGAAGCAGCAGCACGCATCTACTTGCCAGTAAAGTCAACCTCGCACAGAGTGAAGATCCCATTCTTTCTATGAAGCTGCATGTTACATTCATCCTTACAATTAACTTATCAGCAATCCAAAACAACAGTTTTATTTTATATGAGCACAAATATTTTGGCCACATGTAAAATGTAGGTGGTTTTACTATCCATCTCCCAGTAACAACACTCAATGACGTGTACGGGTCTGTATGTGTATATTGTACTTCTATACATTCCATGTAGTACCATTGTCCCACTGTCACGATGAATTTTGAGTTATGACATGGAGAGAAAACTATTAGAAGAAAAGGAAACCAGAAAACCAGGAATCTTAAAATGAAAAAAATATTTTAATCACTGAGTGATAACTAATGTGATTTCAGTAACAATGTAAAAATTTTAGTTCCTGCATACTCCTCTTAACTGCTCTATCAACATTGCAAGACTGTGGCGGATACACAGTCTTATAACATTGCTGTTCACAGATAACTAAAACCACTGATGCTTCCCAAGAACCACTGTGATAACCTTGGATTCAAGGATATTTTTGCTGTGGTTATTCTCACTTTTGTTATTGAATTATCTATCACAAACTGGTCTATGTATTATTTCCATTTCTAGTTTACTACTTAGAGGCATTAAAAACAACTTGATAGAGTAACATATTTAATTCAATGTTATTAAAATATGCCACTCCTAAAATGACACGTCTAAGAATTAGAATCTCCTGGAAAGAATAGAAGCAAACAAGTCTTTTATACCACATCTCACTTGTCAGACTTCTAAAGACTGAAAGATAAATACTGTAACTGAGGTCACTCACATATATTTGCTTGGAATCTGTCCTCTTTCCAGCTTCTGAGCATTCTCGTCTAGCTGCCAAGCCATCCAGCAACCAAAGTTTCCCTGTGGCAGAGTGTCATCAACATACAAAATGTCATCCTTCTTAAAGCTTAAATCCTGTTCCACCTCTGCCAGACGGTCATAAAGTGCTCTGGAAAGGAAGACATAAATAGGCTCTGCAACCGATCTCCATCAACTCAAGGGAAAGACACGCATACTTATTTTGAAAAAAGTTAATAAATTAGAGGAACACACTACATTTCAAGAGCGCACACAATTTTACAGCAAAGCATGAAGACTTACTATGCTACAGATTGTGTACTCACTGTCAGAGAACAGCTGGGATGAATTTGTAAACTTTGAACTTAAAATAGTGGTAAGACTGATGTACTATCTCTCCCATGATGGTCAGCATATTATCCTAATGGCCTTATGCTGTCATTACCGGTCACGCTCTAATACCTGATATAGAATCCATCTCCAGGAAGCTCTTTTATCTTATTAAACTCTTCTATTCTGTATTGAGTCTTTATTTTGATGTTTTCTCCTGGCTTCAGCATTTCAAGATAAGCTTCCTCAGCTGTTTTATTTCGCATATCAATGGACCCATACTGCAAAACATAACAAAACACAGAAACCCTTATGTGTGAAATTGTATCTTAATAGGCAATAGACTTAGGTGAGTTTGAAAAACATGCAAAATGTGTTTGTTTTTCCCACTGTCAGGCTCTATATACAAGTAAGTCTTGCCACTTAACTCTAATACAGCTTGTACTTTAAGATGTCTAGCAGGAGACCGAGACATGGGGGTGGAAAACAAAATACAAAAATGAACACAGCAGACATACACCATGAGAGAAACTCTGCACTTCTTTAAATAGTTTTTAAAGTGTAAGCTGAGAATCATAAAATTCAACTGGAAATAATTTAATATTTTTAGGAAAAGCAAGTGGTCTGACAGAAGTCAGAAACACAATTACAAAGCAAAAATCTCCATCTGGATACTAGAGGTGCAATGGGAGAATCTCAATGCTCAGCTGTATCTGAAAAGCTCATAAACACGTACGTGTTTATCACCTTAACAGTCCTGCCAAGTAGATAAATAGTCTCATTTCAGATATAGAAAGCAGAGTCAAAGACATATTGCATGGCTCTCCCTAAAGTCTCAGTAGAATTTCACAGTGATAAGATCAATATTGTTCCCTGTTTTGCAATATCTTTCATATCCTTGCCTTTCTCATATGTCCAGCAATTGGATTCAAGGGTTCCTATTCAGATGAAGAGACCAGGTGTTTGTAATTCCAAGTGGGACATACATGAGTCCTTCAAACTTGGGGGCAACTTGTGCCCTTAACAGTGGTAGTCCTCCAGGTTCATCTCTTCATGCGCTGCAGTCAGAATGAAGGTTATGCATTCTCACCATTCTTACTTGGCTTTTGTGGCAGGAACTCAAGATTCACAGAACATCTCCCATTGTGAGACAGCATGATTCTTTGTACAGCTCCCTCTTTATACCATCCTAGACATTTTGTCAGTACGCTGCAGACTTTTCTTAATAGCTTACCTCAAGTATCATGTCACCCAAGACTAGTCCATCAGGTCCTTTTGCTGGGCTATCATCATCTACATCTGAGACAAATATTCCATACAGGTTTCCACCACATATCTGAATCCCAAGATCCACTTGGGATTTTTTAACAACAACAGTTCTAGGTTCAGGGGTCCTTTTGTTTGTGTCCACAGGGCCCCTTTTGAGAGGGAGAAATAATACATGTACTTCAATTCAAAAACTTGCATTACATACAATCAACTAGACATCTGAAGAATATATATTTACATAATTATTATTCAAAATAGGTCACCTACAGATACAGTCTTCTAAGACAAACATCATGTTTCTTGCAGACCTTCTTAACTAAACCAATCTTGTAGTAAACTTTCTTCACTCCTTGCAGACCCCGTCTTTCAAAAACATTCTGCAAACATGTACTTTTATCCTGGGGTCCATTTAACTTGGCTGCTCATTTATTTCAACCAGACACAGCATTCACAGTAGTACACTTGTTTTTTAATACCCTTCGCATCCATCCTGACCATTTTTTTTTCCTTAAACCAAAAATTTTACTCTCTACCTTAAGGAATTCCGGGGACTTGTAGTTGGTGTAGTTTGTTTGGACGGGGGTGTCATTGTTCCTTCATCCTGTTCACTCACAGTATCGATTACGGAATGATTGTCAGGCGTTGCAGCTCCACTGCCTTGAGGGGTGGAATGATTACTCACAGGTTCTAGGCGAGAACTAAGAGGGAAAAAAAAAAGAATAAAAGACTGGTGAGACAGTGTTTCACCAATGCCAAGTATTTTCCACGCAGACAAAGTTTTTACTTTGGCCATAAATCAAGTATAAAGTAAGGAAACAGCATGCCAAATAACATATGTTCACCATAAGTCTAAGAGAAAGATAAAGCTCAGTTTCGAAGTGTGATCATTCATCAAAATGGGATGGACAGTTTCATGAAGTCATATGCCTTCTCTAATTAGTTTTGGAAACTCCAACTGTAAAAAAAAATTTAAAAACATTTTGAACTACCAGAATCTCATAATCCTAGGAAGAGGTCATCTTAGATTTTAGTTTAATGTATCTAAGGATTATGCCCCAATAAGAAAGAAAATATAGTAGGTGCATCAAGCATTTTACTTTGCTTTTTGACAAGCGTGTATTCACACATTACTTTTCTAAGCAATCACACTTCTTATCAGCACAAACGTGCTGCTGTTTGCAAACACATTACCTGTACAGAAGTTATCTACTAGCTAAATAACTGCATGGACCACAGAGTAGTTTTTTCAAAGTCTAGCCAGCCTTACCTTGACCGTGAATGATTGCCAAGCTGATACATATGTGGGTTATACTGAGCCAGAATAGTAATGGTGTCACACTGCTGTCCAATGATTAGTCGAGCCTGTTGCTCTGTAGCATTTCTCAAATTTATTCCATTAAACTACGGAAAAAAATGCACAAACCAGATGTCAAATTTTCAAATGGAAACTAGCAAAATCATTCTTTCAGTTTCCTAATTAGTTTAATATCTAAGCACTGACTTATTTCCACTGGGGTAAATAGCAGGATGGAAATGCTGCTATACAAAGATTCCTAGGGTTTACTCCTTGGAAGGAATCACTGTAATTTTAAAATATTTGGTAACCTGACCATGAGTTTAAAAGTCTTTTTACTACTGAAAGACATATGTATTCTGAGCTGTGTTATGATTTGATATCACTGATTAAATACAAGTTGGTTCAGATCACCGATCTGAAGAAATGCGGAATTTAAAGATAAATTCAGATCCATGATCCGTTCAAGGTCATAGAATCATAGCATCGTCTAGGCCCATTGTAGTATCATCCACACACTGTGCAGAGGATGCTTTAGCATATAGAAGCAGCTAACATTTACGAAGCAGTTCTGTACTTTACAAAACACTCCTCCACATGTTTATCTAATACTGTAGGCAAAAATGTGACTGTAAGCTAATGTAAAGCCTACCCGAGTATTTTTTAAACCAGGTGTCTCAGGTTATGATATGGCACAGCAACAGCAGCATGAAAGTCAGTAGAAGCCAGCTGCTTGAATATTTACTCAGCTTATCAGGCAGAGTATGGTGTTGGGACTATATTGTTTTAAGCACCAAAACTAGCTAGCTTAAAATTTAATTATATCGATATAAGATGCAATGCAAATCTACCATCAAAAGACATTATTTTATAATAAAGCCTGACAAAAAGTCACAACAATCCCAATTACTGGAATACTGCAACACAGAGTAACCTTTGCTACATCTCACAGCACACAAGCTTTCACAAGATACTCTTTTGGGGAAGGCAATTATGGCTGGATTCATATGAACTGATTCATTAAGCCATAGGAATAGTAAGCAAACAATTACCTCTAGTAACTGATCACCATACTCAAGGCCAGCTTGATGGGCAATGCTCCCACCTGTTACTTTAGAGACAAATATTCCACCATTTTCTCCGCTCACAATGGAAATCCCTAGTGGCTCAGAACCCTTCTGCACTTTAACATGACGTGGCTCTTCCATGTAGGGCCTTTTAGAGGAGATAGTTAAAACTGATTTGGACAAAATTGCACTTGAACCATCACAATGTCAAAGTTACATGCAATACTTTATGTCTGTCTGAACTGTAATAATAATATAGGTTTAAACAGTTACTTTAAAAAAAATTACTCTCAACTGTCTTAAAAGCATTCCTTTAACACCATGCAATGTACAGTGGCAGAAGTAAATGTATACCAGGTACATGACTGCTCTAAAACATTATGGTAAATATGAATTATAAATAGTATGATGGTGAAGTTGGTAGGAAAGAAGCTTCCGGATGCATATTATATAAAAGTAATTGAACCACTGTATATAATATGTCATTTACAAACCATATTTCAGAAAGCTATGTTACAAGTATAAATGCTGGGAGTCTTTATTGCCAGTGAAAATAAACATCATAAATAATAAGGTGGTAAACCAAAGGACAGCAATGCACAAATATCAGATTTCATATTTGTATGCAGGGAAACATAAATTAGTAATGAAAATTAAGCAGTTGCAAACTCAAGCCATTAAGACAGCAGTTTGCATGGTAGCATTACAATTACCATGCAAATTCTCTTCAGGGCAATTATCCAAACATGTAAAATAGCACAAAGTGCGCAATACTGCTTGAGAAGGACAACCTTATATCAGGCCAACCTCAAACTCCTTAGTGATGAGAACCTAGGCCTAGGAGCCACAGGGATTCTCAGAAAAGACCTATTACGGAACAGATATCTGAAAGATGTAGAAGATTTGAGAAGAAGAGAACACTTAGAAAAAGACACACAGCAGTAAGACACTAGTAAGTACAACAGGAGAATGGCTTATACAAAAGCAAACCCTGATACGTTCCCTTTTCCTCCCCCCATAGTTAGGATGTCCCCACCTGTACAAACTGGGCTGGTCCATTCATGGTGTGTATAAACAAACAGAAGCCTCCGAAAAAGTGCTGCTTCATATTACTCTGAACTTAATAATGTCTACACAGCAAAAGGCATCACTAGATATTAATAGTTGAGCTCGTTGTGAATGCATCAGCTTGGGTACCAGGGATGGTGTGTTTTTTATTTTAATTGCATTTTACTACATTTGACATGCATTAATTTCAATGATTTCTTTTCTAACTTAATTATTATATAGCCATTCACTAAATTGTGCCAACTGCTTAAACGATTTTAATTGTGCTGTTCAGAGAGCAGATGAGTTAACTGGACTTCACTTGCTACTACTCATGTAGGCCAGGCTGAGGAAAGGTATTTTTGGAAAGGGTAGTACTTGGGGCTGGGGGCAGAGGGAAGAGGACATCATTTCATAAATTATGCTTATTGCCACAGTCTTTGAAGGTAACTATTTGGTAGCCTTCTGCAGCAGGGGCATAATAAGTTTGCCAGCTTATTAGCACATAAATCATAAAAAACTGGCCGCTGATATGAATGCAACTCTGGAACGCAGTGCTCTTATAATATCAACATTCTGCAAACTCCCAGAAAACTGCCATTTATTAACTTTTTTTTTTTTCCCACAACTCATTATGAGCATGTAAACCAGGATGTTACATGAAGCTTCTTAAAATCATAAAATTTATCAAGGCATACTACCTCATTAAAACCTAAAAGTTCTTTCTGAACTTCATTTATTGTGCCTTTCTGCTTTACATCTACCACACGCATTTTAAAAGTTGTTTTATTTGTTTGTTTCTTACTGGAATAAGAAAGAATCAAACCCATACAAGTTGCACAGGATCATGTATTAGAATTCAGTAAATATAAAATGAAAGATAAGTAGTAATGCATGTAGTAGAGAATCAATAATAAAGTAAACCAGAATGATAACATTAAAAAGGTGTCTTACTTGATAAGCAGAGTTATTAAAATCAAGTGAAGCGCACTCTTCTATAACATTCAGACTGCCTGCCAGAATCACTAAACACTGATTGGAAAAAAGTCTTAATTGATCGGATCTTTAAATTTTCATTTAAATTAAAATCAACAGAACAAACAGAAACATTGGTGGGTTTTTTTCATCTGTATTATTATTATTATTTTTGTTTGTGGAAAGGCCAAGTGATTTACTTGTATTTCATGGAGAACCATAAGAATTATACAACCAAATAACCATTTAAAAGGCTATCTAGGCATCTCCAAACATCTTCTCAGGCTAGACTGAAATGAGCTGCTTTCCTAAATTAAGAACTGTTTGTGTTTGTTAGTTTTTTGGTTTGCTTTCAAAAAACAAAACAACAAACCTTAGAATTATATTCTTTTTAGAAAGTCAGTTCAGACTCCAGTTTATACGTATGCACAGCAAGAGTGAAGGGGCTGGAACCTGGCTGAGCTTCAGTCGTCTGATCAGCAATAACAGAAATTGTTATTTCCCAGAGATCAGAACGTGTATCTTGTGCTCAGAGATACCAAGTTATAGGGGTGTCAAAAACCCAGCTTTATCAGCTGAACATTATACGCAATTAGTCATGTGAAAGGGAAAAGAAATTCTGACTTTGAATTTGCAAGTGACAATTAGAAGAACATTTATATGAGAACACAAATTGAGTACACGTAGTACAAAAGTCACACTGAAGTAAGAAAGAATGAAAATTCACAAAAACCTCTTTACATTCCCTTTCAAAGCACACAATATACACTCGAGAGTTACTACAATAACTTAGTTACCAATTTTTTAAACGAGAAAAAAGTTTCATATAACATTTTATGAGTAACTTTTTATTACTACCAGAAAACTTAGAATACAGAATATACTTATTACTTTATCATTCACATTTTTTATGGTCAGTTCTTTTACATAAATCAAGCAATACAAAGGGGGCTTGAAGTCCACATAAATATAATCTATTCCAACACATTATAGCTCCTTTACACTGCCAGAATGGCATTCAGCTGCCTTACTATAAATAAAAGCCTGATTCAGATTTGCATCTTACTGTTCAATGCTTGGAATTCATGCAAACTTTTTCATATAGTCAGTCTAGCCAGATCATGATAAAATGAAATCAGATGTCCGAGACTGATACCATAAGCAACGTATCTTGAAAAATTCATCATGACATATAGGAAGTTGTTAAAACACAAAGCTCATGTTTTTAAGAAAGCTATCACATCAGGTTGAAATTCTGCACGCAGCTACATGTATACTTAATGCTATTGCTAGTAGCGGTCCACGTACAGCCAAAGGGATCAGTCACAGTGGTAAAATTGCATCTGTACATATGGATAGGTTCTGGGCACAAGTTACGCCCTCAATTTTTCATGTTATCTGGCTAAATTGAATCAAGGCACAGTGGTTAGAGCACATATTCTACACAACTAAGGCACCTCATATTTAGCTATCAGATGTTACTGGGTCTTCATTTTGTATTTAGTTTTCCAGAGTACAGAACAAGCACTTGAGGTAGTTCAGCTGAAAAGGTGTATTCCAATTTAGACCACTCTTACTTGGTGTGGCCATTACTCTAACACAGAAGAAATAAAACCCTTATGAAATACCTTGATTTTCTAAACTGAAGAATCTGCTCTTCAGTTTTTAAGAAAAAAAGCACAAAGATCTCTTACATACTTTGTGAAGAAAATAAGAACAGATGAGATGCACCTCAGCGCCTACATAGTTGTCAATTAAATTAAATGTTCACATTCCTTCAGCCCGATAACAAACGTACAAAATTTGCTCAGACACGCTTGTATTAAAAGCAATAACGTGGGGACCTTACCTATCTTTTCTACGTTCTCCAATAGACACTGGGCTAATAGAAATCCTAGGTAATGTAGAAAGGGAGTTCTGAGACTGGCTGCTGGCGAAGGAAGATGTTTCCAAGTTAAGAGGTGACTGTGGAGGAGTTATCAAGCTGGGACTGCTACATTCAGAGTGTGACAAGGAGCCTGTGGAAAACGAGCAGTTGAGTTTTAGTATCCTGCATCTGTCAATAGTCTGGACATCTACACAGACATAGGGAAGGATACCGTACACATCTGAGACAAGAAAGAGGACCAACTGTTCCCTAGCACTCTGTTAACCATGTAAGGAGCTCAGGAAGACCAGGGAACTACTTTCAGACAGTGCAAACTTACTGTCCTTAATGACTGTATGCCAAATCTGTCCTCTGTAAGTGTGCATACAACTCCTGCCATTCTCAACAAGGAGAGAAGGTTACAGACAAGCTACACCATATGCATGTCTCCAAACACTTAGCAATGCAAAGTTAAAGAAAAATAATAAAAATCAGGGAAGGAGAAGTAAAATAAAAATCTAGTATGTGGGTTTATTTTCAAATTAAATATTTCTGTATAGCCCTTTCCTTTGGGCAGGAAATAGACTATGAAACACCTGAAAACACCAAAAAAACCCCAGCATGAATCGCATAGAGACAGGAAAGCTGTGCAATTTCAAACAAGCTTAACATGACTGAGTTTATGTCTCTTCCCTGGTTGTACCCTCCCTGAGCAATTTACTGAGCCAGTGCCCTGACAGAAACATTCAGTTTGCTGCCTCTGAAAAAACTACAGAAAATAAATCTCAAATTACTAATCACAAATGAAAGCTGTCTGTAAGAATTGCATTTGCCCACTTAGGAAAACCACTGCATACAATCCATTAAGGCTACAGAACGTTTAAGCAATGATGGCAGTGAAGAGTTGCTTTTTACTGTCATCAAACTCTGAATTCTACAGCTCTCCAGCACTCCAACTAGTATGTGTATCACGTCTTTAAATATCCTCCACCAAGCAATTCTGAGTGAAGTACTAAAATATTTTCACTGCATTTTCAAAATACAATTTACAATCAGTAATACTGTAATATGCAAAATAATGTACTTAAAGAATCATCTGTTAAAACTTCTAAGACATAATTCTATAAGAAAACTACAACTGTAAAACATACAGCAATGCTTATTCTTACTTTCTTTGTGCACTTTTTCTTAGTGTGTCACGTCCTAGAGTCAAGTAACAGAAAAACCAACTTTCATTAGAAAGTTTCTTTTTTTTTTTTTTTTACCTTTCTGCAGCAAAATGCAAATTTTGTAACCTTAATGAAACTGTCATATCTAGATTTTGGTGCATCCTGATTAACAACTGCAAAGGGTTTGGATTGGTAATACCGAAAATGGTACGATTAAAATTACTTATGAAATAATTCACCTCTGTCAGAGCCCATCATGGACCTTGGATATCTTGGAGTTAAAGGGATCTTAATTCGTTCTGTTCTGTATTGCAAGTTACTCGAAGAACCTATTTTTACAACAAGAAAACATTAAAATGACAAAAGTAAAAGCAACTACATTGAACAAAAAAGTACATTTAGATTCTGCTTCTTCAATGAGCATTAAAATGGCCTCTGAATTTATGCACAAGCCTTGACGATTACCGTCATAATATTGTGTAGATCATATTTCTAGTAAATTGTCTTGATTACACAGTCAGTATAAACAGAGCACAATGCAGCTATACAGTATATATGCACTGTTCATTCTTGTACGAAAACCATTTTGGATATTTTTCAATGAAACTTAATTATTTTCAATGAAACTTAACTTGAAGTCCAAGCGAGAATCTAACACCTCTGTTTACTAAGAATCCATGGGACTTTCCAAAAGGCATTTAAAATATTCTGATTACATTCTGCTTGGATGAATAGATATTTTTTTGACACCAAATGCAACTATCATGCATTTTTTACTGTGTTTACAAAGCTACCATGCTCTATTCTGATGCAACTGCCAGTCATTGATGGAACACAGGAACACAAACATGCACAAAAAAGTTATTACATTATTTAAAATTTCAAAAATTCTAAAATGTCAAAATGTCATTACTACAAACCATGGATTTGCTTTGGTATTACTAGAATAAGCATAAACAATCTTACATGTCGATCAAGTAAACATAAGTGTAACTTATCTTCCGACAATACAATTTACATCAGGCCATTAGTCATCCTTGAGTTTTTGTTCTGGGGGCTCTCTCCTTTTCTCTTCTCTCCACCTCACTGAACCTCAAAAATACTTTGGCTGGGCCTCCCATCTTTATAAGGGTACTTTCAAACAGTAACAGGCATGGAAAGGAGAATCATCACTCACACAGACACACACAGCATTTTAAAGAGACCGTAAAGAATGAATTAAACACAGCTACTTCCACAGAACACCTTTAGTCATAAAACCACAAAAAATGAAGCAAAGGAACACAGGGAGCCTTTAGGTTTTGCTAGCTATGACAATCCCATAACCCACGTACTTAAGGAATTTTCCATTTATCCTTTGTCTCCAATATACAGGAGTCCCACAGGAAATAAATCAGAAAAGCTAGTTACCAAGTCTTGCACTGGATGGTAACGAATTTGAGCCATGAGATGCTCTTGTACGTGAATTTTCAGAGTAGTCATTGGAGTGTTTATGACTTAGGTCCAAACTCAGGCGACCTTGGTGCTGGGAACTACATCAAAAGAAAAGGAGAATAGGGCAACTGTTAGAACTGGGTAAAGCACCTCAGCAAACAGAAAATTGGCCAACAAAACATTTTGGTTATCCCTGAGTTACTCAATAAAATGAATGCTCCTCTCCTTCCCACTTCCCAATTGTCCCATCATTTTATTAATCAAGATAAGTCAGAGGAAAAACAGCCAGAAGTGCTATAAAAAAAGGGGGAAGGCTTTATTTGTTTTGGCAAGGACAAGAAAAAAACATCAGAAATTAGTTCATTAAAAAAATTAATTTCCTTGTCAATATCAGCCAGTGGAGCAGAGGGAAATCTAATCCATCAGTTACTGAAAGACACGAAAGCAACTGGCACATCACTTCTATGCAATAATGGTTTTGAGAACCCTGGGTCAAAATAACACACAATAGCGGTGTGTTTCACTCTGCACTGTATAAACAACTACCAGAAGCAATTTCATCCTAATGAAAACAAAAATATAAAGAGATATAAATTTCAAAACACCTGGGATGCAGATGCTGATGGCATATTTGGCTGGCGACTGATGGGCAATTGCTGGTGTGAACTCTATGGCTCCAGGCAGTATAAATTGGATTTCTCATGACAGCAGTTACTGCAGGGCACGGTGCTAAGCTTCTTGGTACGGTACCTGCTTAAGATGATAAAACCACATTCTTACCAACGTTATTAGCATATAAACTGCAGGTTTTAAATACTGATATAATTACGTATTATAACATTTGCATGTGTGAATGTGTATCTATAAATAAAAAATATTAGCATACAGATAAATACATTATTAAGCACCACGTGACACCTTTTAAGTAGTACATGCATGTTTAAAGTCTGGATTATAATTTTGTAATGATTCAGTAACAAAGTGCATTTAGATTACCAAAAAATGAATCCATTCATGGCATGTCACTTTAATATGTACTGGTAACTAAAGGATTTTCTGTTTTCAAGTATCAAACCTTTTTATACAGCAACAAAAATTCTGCATTTCTCTCTGAATAGTCATCCAACAGGAACACAAGCTTTTATTTGGTACTTGAACTGACTGCAGTTAAAATGATTCTTCTTCCTCTTCTGTTGCCTCAAAGACTCCCACTTCTAGCATGTCCTGTGGCTTTAAATTATAGTATTTCAATATTTATTTATTTATGAAACTCATTACTAAAGCTATTCTTTTAAGTATCCTCATCATTCAGTACTCAACCAATTGAGAGCAGCCCTGTGGAGAAGGACTTGGGGGTACCGCTGGATGAAAAGCTGGATGTGAGCCAGCAATGTGCACTTGCAGCCCAGAAAGGCAACCGTATGCTGGGCTGCATCAAAAGAAGGGTGGCCAGCAGGTCGAGAGGGATGATTCTGCCCCTCTACTCTGGTGAAATCCCACCCGGAGTACTGTGTCCAGGTCTGGAGTCCCCAGCACTGGAAAGACATGGACCTGTTGGAGCAAGTCCAGAGGAGGGCCACAAAAATTAACAGAGGGCTGGAGCACCTCTCCTATGAGGACACGCTGAGAGAGTTGGGGTTGCTCAGGCTGGAGAAGAAAAGGGCCCGGGGAGACCTTACAGCAGCCTTCCAGTACCTAAAGGGGGCCTACAAGAAAGATGGGGACAAAATTTTCAGTGGGGCTTACTGCAATAGGACAAGGGGTAATGGGTTTAACTAAAAGAAGGAAGCTTTAGACTAGATATGAAGAAAACATTTTTTACAATGAGTGTGATGAAACCCTGGCACAGGTTGCCCAGAGAGGTGGTAGATGCCCCATCCCTGGAAATATTCAAGGTCACGTTGGACGGGGCTCTGAGCAACCTGATCTAGTTGAAGATGTCCCTGCTCATTGTAGGGGGGTTGGACTAGATGACCTTCAAAGGTCCCTTCCAACCCAAACCTATTCTACGATTCGACCAAAGTCTATTTGACCAATTTCCTCTTAAATGAGTTGGTAGCACAGAATACAATAGCAAAAACTTGTTCACATTTCAAGAGATAAAATCATATTGTTGAATGTAGGTTTGACTTGATTGGGTTATTATGCAAAGGTGTCATGATAGGATAAAGCTTTCAGTTAGGAATAATACCTTTCTCTCTCTTTTAATGATAGTAGAAGAAGTATTAAAACAGGGAGAAAAGAGTAAAAGAAGTCAAAGAAGAGCAAAAGCTTCTTTGATCTGAGCTACTCTTGAGCACGTCTTTACATTTTGAAAATTGATTGGGACAACAGGGTTGCAAGCTGTTTGTTGTTTCAGATACACAAGTCATTACATCTTTCAGGGTCTCCAGTAAGAAGAAAATGTTCCGTAATTTCTAGAACATGCAGGAGTTTGGGGCTTTCCAAAGAATTGAGGGTAAACTCATAAAAGCCAACACTGTCTTAATTTGAAAATCAAGTTTCATATGCAGCTGCTACACTAAAGACTGAACAATCCATCTGGGAACAAGTTTACCAGGTCTAAGTAAATGCTTCTTGACCAGTTAAAAGCAACTAGCGTACAGTAACCTAATTAGCTCCTGAAGCATCCCATTTAGTCTGTGCTGATTTAAAAGCCACTAACATGAACCTCAATACCAACACCTGTTTGATCAACTGAGACAACACACCAACCCTTTTCTGTTTTACCTGATTATACTGATTTCTGTGTGAGCTGCTTGTGAGTCCCCTCTTCAGCAGCTTAGTATCTCAAACACACTGGCATCTAATCATTAACTTAGATTAAGATCACAACTAGCTTGGGCACTCAACGTGAGATACTCCAAGTATTTGATTTCCAACAGGCAAAACTTTCTGAAGATCAGATGTTTTTCCTTGGAATTATTTCTGAAGTTAAGCATCAAAAGCTTGGGACACCTCCATTTACTGTTTGCTATCAAAAATACTGGAAATCTTCCTTGTCTCCCTAATGTATAGGCTACATCTTGTTCACCACTTATGTATTCAAAACTCCTCTGCACAGAAACTGGTGAAACACAAATCCTTCAGCCAGGAGTTGTTCGGTTTCCTTAATGGTTCTTAAACAGGTTTCACTTCTTCACAGCCCAAAAGCTGAGCAGCCCATGTTCAGATTCCAACAGACCATGGAAATATGTTTTGTGAGTCATGTTTGTTCTGCACTTATCACAATCAATCCCAATACTGTCCAATATGGACAAATTCCTTGGGGCATTCCTACAAAGTAGGAGTTCTGTCACTCACCTGCTGACATGCTGCCAGCGTATAAGGCAGCAGGCACAAAGCCATCGCTGTGCCTAGCAGACCGTTTTGGTGAATACGGTGCCCATTCCTGTAGCTCTGCAGACAGATGCTCCTCACTAGCTGGAGCATACTTCTGCACCTACAAAAACACAGAAATTTAATTACAGGAAGTTGGAGACCCAGAAGAAAAAAAAAATGAGAGACAAATTTTGTAGGCAGTAAGCAACTTCAAACTTTCTAGTATCTATTCCAGAACGTGCTCGCCACCACAGTGCTTGTTACACCTTGATCTTTCAATGATGGTATTCACTTCTACCCTTTCCTTCCTCCATCTTGCTCCGTTATTTCTTTTTATCATTTTGTAATCTTTTTAGGCCAATGTTTGCAACTTAACTGGTATGTTTTCCTTCACAATAAAACACCCAGCATTTAGTTATGTTTCTCCTTTTAAATACTGCTTTCCCAGGACGTTTCAACTGTTATGTCAGCCACTACTGCAAGCGTTTCCTAAAGAAGACCTGACTAACAAGACAGAAAATGTTTTATGCCTGTATTTTCAGATATGTGTGGAGCAACCTCTCTTCAACAGAGCAATTCAGATTTTGGAACCATCACAACTTCTGTTCTGTACATACTGAGTAGACACCCGTGAGTTAAGAAACACAAGAATAGCTCAGTTACCGACAGTGATTCTAGAGAGCTACAAGTTCAGGGCTCAGCATGCGGAGTTTACACACCTGAAACGTACCACACAAAACGTGACACTGAAGTATGTAATAAGTGAAAAAAAGTTACTGGAAAGGTTGAAAAGGTACTTACAGTTTTTATGACAGCAGTATTTTAATTAAACGAGCTGTTACTGCGAGCACAAAGACTATAAAATGCAGAGGTTCCTTCTTAGAACCAACACTTGATCACGACCACAGGTGTATTAGTAATTGCACCACCTACTCAGGGATGAAAGTTCTCTTAAATTTATCAACTTATCAAAGTACACAAACTTAACTGTGTAAATATACAATTAAGGAAATCGATACCACCCAATATGGCTATGAATTCAACTACACTGCATATTGTATATACATATTTTTGATATTATAAACACTGCTTCAGCAATGAATACATGCAGACTGGACACTACGGTTACACAACCTGATGTAGTTGTAGTGCACAAAGAGTTCCACCACAGAGAAATTTTCAGAGTGAATGGTGTCCGCTCTTTGAAGCGGAACATCACTTCTGCTCTCTAGTCAACAACAACTTTAGAGTTACCAGTTTCTGTGAGGGTGGGGGAGAAACTAAGGAAGATAAAAAAAAAATAATAATATAATAGTCACAGAACTTTGTCCTAATTTCAGCCTAGGAACGTAAATTAACTACTACATCAAATAACCTTAAAACCAATAAATTATGACTTTATAGTTCTTTTATACAGTTTTCTTCTTCGCTTCAAACCAATACCGATATGATATCTGCCATAATCACTTGCGCAATATGTAGAAACAACTGTAATATGCCTTTATCAATCCTTTCTGGTCTTTTAAACAGTGAATGCCAAAACCACGCCCTCTGTTCCAGCTAACAAATTTCTTATGTGTAAATCCCCACCTACATGTGTCCTTGTCACAGTTGGAAACTCTTCACTTACTATAGGAATATTACTACAGTCATAACCAGGACAACATAATCTGCTCGTGACAATGCACTATAATGTAGCATGGGAGTATCAGTGCTAATGGACCAACTTGATATTCTGTGTAAAGCAAACACCCCGTACCCAAATGTGTTCAATAGATTGATTTTGTTTTGTTGTTATATACATGCCAAAAACTGACATTAGAATATGCCTGCCTTTGCTTCTTGTGGTGCAATTTTTGATGAAAAACCATAACCTTTCTCTTAGCCATACTGCTCTTCAGACCTGTTCAGAATAAATCGTCTGATTTCAGATACAAAATTAAACCCTTATGCTTTTCTGTTATTGATAAGGCAGAATTTGATGGACACTTTTATAAAAAAGGCTTAAAGCTCTCTATAACTACTTTTTCCCAATACAATGGAAGAAGCCAAAAAAAGACAAACAAAATTGCCAGTTGTTCTCTTATACCAGCATTTTTGCAGAACATGGCTTCAAACCTTCCACTACTTCCAATTCAGCTCTGCTATCTCTATTGCTTCTAAAGCTCCATGAAGAGTGTGGGATTATCCAGGCATAAACAAGTACAGGCAAAGAATATGATATTCTAAGTCATTATGATGTGATTATATACAAGCAAAAATAACACTTTTTGAAACTCCAGATTTTAGTTGGGGAAAAAAAATAAACCTGTATCTGCCACCGGAGGCAGTGGACCTGAAACTACACGATTGCTTATGCCACTTTATATAACGTACTCATCTAAGTAGGTTCGTCTTCCTAGACCACATAAAATGTTTTTTCCACCTACTCTGTTAAAACATGACCCACAATCTCCACAGAGGGCTTGTTTATTCTAACAAATTATATCCTCAGTTTGAACTGTATTATTAAACCACATTCTCATAAACAGTCTGTCTTTACAGTGTAATGTCCCTAACAGCCTACGAATTTCAGATTAGATTTACAAAATTATTTAGACACATAGAAAGACTTAGAAAAAACAACACTGCGAATGGTATACCTTTTTCCATTAAGTTGTGCAGTAAGCTGGGCAACCAATCTGATTTCTGGAAAACTTAGGAGGCCCTATTTTCAGCTTTTCTAAAACTGTTTCTTTGCATTTTTATTTATTTATTTTTAATTTTTCTTCAGGTTGCCAAAAATATACAGGAAAGAGCCCTGATCTTCCGTCAGGCAGCATTAAAACCCAAGATATGCCTACTAAGCCAAAGCCTGTCATTCCGTTTGGTGGCCCCCACTGCCTGTTAAAAACTGCAACTCCATGAATTGGTTTTGAATTTTGTTATACCGCAAAGTGACAACCGAGTCTGGGGTAGTTTGTCAGGGGACCTGGATTTTGAGAACAGGCTATGCTTCTCCTGTTACTGTATGTAACTGGGGACCCAAAACCACACTGAAAATAGACTTCAAGGTTTCTAGTTTTGTGCTTCAATATATGAAGTTTCTACCTGAAGCGCAGGATTAGGAATGGGCATAGGGGTCATTTTATGCCTCAGTGCAGGAGCCGATTTTGGCCTTGGTCTTTTAATTTCTGGCTCTTCAACTCTTTGAAAGCCAATGTCATCTTCACAGGATTTCCTTGAAGAGAGATGAGTGCAGTCAATACCCTCCTCCCGATAATAATGCCCAGTGTTCCTGCTGCGCCCCTTGAGAGTAGCAGAGTCCTGTTTAAGTGCCAAGGAAACTGGAGCTTGGGCAGTGGCTGGGCTGGTGGGTGGTGATCCAGTTGTTACCGTAGACTCTGATGCAGAGCTTGCCTGCTGTTTATGTTTAAACTTGATAGAGTCACTTCTCTTAGGAGGAGTTGGAGGAGTTGAAGCCACTTCAGCTTTTGATGGCTGAGGTGAATGGCCTGTCACCTGATTAGGGGAAAGGTACTCCAGCTTGGGAGGGGTTGGTGGTCTTTTGAAAGTATCAGGATCAAAGATAGATTTCCTTTGTTTTGGCTTTTTGTACACAGAGAACTTTTCTGTTTCTGTTGCTGAGATATTAACCATGACTTTTGGCCAGGTACCACCGCTATGCTTAGTTCCATGTCCTTTGTCGAACGCAGTCTCAACCATCATGCAGTCAGCTCCTGCAGGCTCATAAGGCAGCCTCCGGTTGTCCAAGTCAACAGCTCCAAAGCCTCGGTCCCCATATGTCTCTGGGCTGAATGAGCTGAGACTGTGTTCCGAATTACTGTGGCAACTGTGCACTGTGTTCCTATGAGAGTCTACTCGTAATGTGTTATTCGGGAAAGGTTTATGATCACAAAATGAACCGCTACCCTGATCACTCTGGTCCTTCTTGCCATCCATGATGTCTGGATTGAAAATGTCAGTCTGTGTTGAGCTGTTGAGTTTCAGATTTCTTTTATTTTGGGTTTGTATCTCTGATGCATGAACCCTACAGTTTGAAATTTTTTCTGAGTCCTTCAGATTTTCAAATATATTTTGACCGCTCCAGGATGAACTCTGAGGAAAAATCTAAAACAAAACAAAAAAAACCCAAACAAGTTATGGCCTTATTATTATGGCTGACTTCTGTTTAGTATGAGGCATATTCTAGCCTCCTTGTTTACCTATACCTGAATATACACTGACACATGCATAGATATGGTTGGGAAAGGTTTAATAAAGTCTTGCAGATGCAAAGCACAGAACATCATATAAAATGAAGTCAGAAAATTTTCTGAAACATTTTCAGAGCAATTCCACATCGTGGCAGAAGCACCATACTCACATTGAAGGGACCTGCATTCTACTTTTACCTCTGTTAAGTGATGCTATTAAGTCATCTTTCATTGCCCGTTTTCCCTTGAACATTTTATCTTTTTACTTTCTTAAAACCTCAAGCTCTCTGGAGCTGAAATTATCACTCTCAAAGCCCGTGTGACAGGCCCACGATAACGGGATTCTAACCTCAATAAGCAAAACAGAATAATATTTTTATGGCAATACGCCTGAAAAAGAAAGCCTTGTACTTAATTCTCATGATAGCCAGAGTTCAGTTTTCTGCACAACTCCCTCCTGACTAAAAGCAAACCTTTCTGTAGTCAGGCGGGAGTTTATCTTTCATGTGCAGAACTGCTGAAGCTCTGAAGCAGAAACCAAGAAGAAAGAAGCAATTGTGCTGGAAGTCATTTCATGTGACCAGCAAACAAATGGGAAAGAAGTAAGAACAATAAATAAGTTTCATTTCCTACCAGATGCCACAATAGCCTTACTTTAGAAATAACTGTTGAGTGTACAACAGTGAAATGCATCCAGATAGTCTTATTTTTAACAGAGACTTTCCCATGATGATATATTCATTTTTTCATATACTCTTCCCTGAACAACTGAAATAATTCTGTAACAGTTCAAGAAAATTCTGCAAATTTAGTTTCTCCTACTCACCTTCATCAGTGACAGGGTAAGGGAATCCCTACAGTTTCGTAGCAAAGCTTCACATTCAGTAAGCGACTTATTATCTAGTGCAATGCCATTGATCTAAACACAAAAAAAAAAACCAAAACAGACATCTGTAAATCAAAGGTAGCACGTGGGGAGCATCCTAAGGTAGCACCTCTGGCATCTCTGACAGGGAAAACACTAGTTTTTTATGTATCCGTGACTGAAGTCTGGTTGACCTTGTCCTGTGTTTTTTTCCATTCTCCACTAAAAACACAAGCTGCTTAACTACAATTTTGCTATTCCTACTGGAAACACAGTGTAACAACACTTGTTTCACTACATTAGCCTCTCTCTATGCATTTGTACATGGGCAGTAATGACCTTCCGCTTCGCAGGGGCTCATAAATCAGACAGGTTGTTTAAGGCTGCAAATGCACACAGGGAAAAACTTCCCCTCCAAAAGGATGACATCTGTGATATCATAATTTAAAAGACAAGAAACCTTTCATCCAGCCAAGGGATGTCTTTTTGGAACTGACCTTTCCTATTCAGTATAAAAAAAAAAATCACAAGTATCATTATCAAAAAGCCAAGTGTGAAGAGTAAGTTGGTGCCTGTGTCAAAAATTCTCATATGAACTACGCGTAGCAAACAACCTGCACATTATATAAATCACTCAGCCTACAAACACATTAATTTATAATAAATATACAAAAAGCGTATAATATATCAAAAGTAAAAAAAATAATTGGAAAGTTTGGGATCTTAAAGAGTAACATTCAATGATAACACTTTAAAATAAATAAAAATTAAAAGAGGAGAATGCATTCTTAAGACTTACAGCAATTATTCTATCTCCCACAGTAAGGGAACCCTCTTTGGCAGCTGGGCTTCCGGGCACAACAGCAGCAACAAATACTCCATTTTCTAGACTGACCCCACTATCTGAAATACACAAAATAAACACGAATTTACTCCTGTAATTCAGATACCTTGCTCAAACAGCATGTCTGAACTGCCTGCACAAAAAACCTGTCTGAACTGCCTGCACAAAAAACCAATTGAATTTCAATTTCTGAAAACCCTTTTATAGAAATAAGAACACAATGGGGGATAATAGGGATATATCCCAAAATTTAATACAATCATACAAATAATCATACAAACGTGGGGTGACTGAAGGATTTAAGAGTCTTGTTTAGACTGTCAGTAACACTCCAGACAGGCAGCTAACCAGAACTAAGTATGAAAAAAGCTAAAACCAAAACCCACCCAAGAACAAAAAAGAAAACCTGTACTTACAGAATAAAGCTATCATCAACATGAGCATTCTTAGTTTGTTAGAAACAATTAAGGCAAATCCCTATCTAAGAGGCAGTAACAGTTTTAGTGGGACTTAAGCAGAGGATCAGAACAGGTAACTTTATGCCAAGCCATTTTCGGCTGAACAAACGCGTACCATTTATATATGTAGCCTTTATAGCCGTTACCTTTATGTCCGGAAACATTGATGTGAAGAGGTGTTATCACTCGCCCACCTAAGGACTTCCTTCTTCGAACCACCATGTTAATAACACCTCCTCCATTTAAAACAGCTTTTATAACTTGCTTTTTATCCTTATTAGTAAGATCTACATCATTGATCTTCAGTAACCAATCATTCACTCTGGCAGACAAACAGAAATAATCAGATCAGTGTTACAAGCAAACTTAGCTGGATGCAGCACACGAATAACATTCATGAAAAGGGATGCAACAGAGCTGATCTCAATATGCTAATCCTTAATTATCTGGAGTTCTCCTTTCCTGAAAAAGTATTAAATGAAAATGCATTAAATGAAAAGCTAAATGAAAACCAGGACTTCTGGTTTGCACTTCCCTAGCAAAAGTACATCCTCAAATCAGTCATGACTGCTCCTTATTTAAAAGCAACTCTTTGGACAGAAGAGAGTGGTTAAAAACCTCCTATCAACACTAAGAACAGGAGCAGGTTTCAAATTATCCCTTGCTCTATTCCTTTCCCCCTGCCCTTCCACAAAATAACTCACCCTCAGGTCTTTCCCGAAATTTAAATAAATAGATCAAAGTTTGAGGAAATTAAATAAGTCGAGTGAGACACAGAGAAACAGAAGAACATTTCAAATCCTGGTGAGTTTTAAGAGATGAGTCAAATAGCATTTAATTTTTGTAATGCTTTTAGGCATTGGTCTTCTCAGTGTGTTTTTTCAACCAACATTAATAATATACGTGTGACCAATGATAAAAAAGAACTTTAAAAAAATGGGAAAAACCGAAGACTATTTACAATATGCTCATATTAGTTTATTATGATCAACAGAAGACAAGCATTTTGCAAATTCAAACCCTACCTTAATCGACCATCAGCGATACTTCCTTTGTCTACTTTGGTAACGAAGATCCCACAGTCTCCAGGGAGGTACGGTTCATTTACGCCTTCTGCCACATCAAAGCCGAGCGCTTTCAAGTCCATATCATCCTAATAAATGTTATTAACAAGTGACTCAACTGCCCTGGCAACCATTGTGCCGCTGTCTGTTAGCAAGAGGCATTACTGCATGTTTGTACTATGCACTTATATTTACAGGGTACGTGTTTTAGACAAGTTTTTAAAATATTGTACTTCAATATATAAGCTCCCAATTCCATTAGTTACTAGGCATCCTCTAGCATTAGAACGATCCTTCTCTCTCTCACATTAAGGCTGAAATGATGCAGAAGGGGAATTTCACCAAAAAGGAATAGGAAAGCAGAAGATCATGCAGGAAAGCATGTTCAGACATGTATAACCTGTCTTAAGGAAGATGCTGGATGTGTAATGAGAGAACAAGGACACGTTCCCCAGGAACGGGCACTACCTAGGGAAAAAAACATTGTAAAAGTAAGGAAACATTACTCTGTCTTAGTGATGAACTCTGAAAGATGTCCACTTTGATGTGGCTAAGACCAGAAAAAAAGACATTTCTAAATACAGATTAGAGGCGATATTCTACCAGCCCTGGTCCAAAACAGATCATCCTCTACGTGAAAAGTCATAAACTTCTTGAATAAATCAGTCATTGAATCAAACAGGGAAATTTTAATTACTGTTTGCTTTGGTAAATGGCAAGGTCACTGTAAAAAAAAAAAAGTTAAAGAAAAAACTGGGACCAACTGCTCAAACGCTGATTTATTATTACTATTTTCAGTGTTAAATAGTACACTTACAAAAATTAGAGAATTTGAAATTAACTGGACCGACCATCTCAGTATACTAAAGGGAGATGACACTTGAAATTTAAAATCTAACATGCAAAAATTAAACAGAGCTTAAATCAGACATAAGGCACGGTTCTAGACATGGTTCAATGACTAATCCCCTTAAAATCAGAAGAGCAGAAAGTCTTCAGGGAAACTGAATATAATACATGTAAAAATATTAATATTTACCAGAAATAAAATTAAGCTAAGCCTGCCAAAAATATGCAAAAATCTTCCAAATGTTCCATGTAAGAAAAAAGTTCATACGGAAGAGCACAGGGCTGCCATAAAACAAATATTGAGTAGATATTACAGTATCAATGCACAGCCTCAGAGCTGAAAAGCGAATATTATTGCTCTCAGTTTTGAGCTGAGTTTTTATGTAAAACACCAGCTTAAGCAGATAGGTGAAGCTGAAGCAAAAATAAAAGGATTTAAGTTTATTCAACTCTATAATCTCCACCCCGAAATTCAAATACTGGTAGGTCAGCAAGGATTTTCCCATACATCTAATCAAGGTTGGCAGAATATTATTACTATATTTTGATAGCAGCAATTGTAATCCCAGTTAAAGTGGAGAGGATGGCAATGCACAAAATTCGATGAGAAAGGAGCTGGTCAAAAGAGATGAAAAAGCATGGTGAAAGAGAAATTGTTATTCCAGGAAGAATTTACAGATGGTGGTCCTGACGGATTAGCATTGGTAGTCAGTTCATATAGTCTTTTCAATCTCTATATTTCAACATATAATAATACTAAATAATATTTTTAGTATCAGAAAAGGAATGTCTGAGTGGCTCTATTGGGATGCACTGTCAGAACACAGACGGATTGGCAGAGCATAAAAAAGATGACCCCGAATATTGCAGTAAAATAAAAGGGATTTAATTTGACAGCATTAAACCACAAACTTTGTCATTCAGGAATGACAAAGAAATTCTGGTATATGCAAAAGCTGTCATAAATGAAACACAATCTGGAAGACCACCTGTGTGTTCTATGTTGTTAAAAAAATTACTATTATCAAACAACGTGCTGTGCCAGACAAAAATTTCAAATAGAACTGCATTCAAGACTTGAATACAAAGCAGTGAAATGAAAATTCTAGACTACAATGAAGAAAAATAAAATTAAATGGAGAAAAGTACTGCTAGGATAATGAAAGGATGTAGAGGTTATCTGGAAAGCTAAACATAAGAACTTTATTTAATATGCCAAAATGGAAAAGGGATTTAACTCCCTCTACAGACAAGCAAGGGAGATCAGCATCTCCTTTCATCACAGATTTTAAGCTGACGGCAATGTTGTCCTAAAATATAAATTCATAATGAATAAATGTTTTTCATATTTTAAAATTTTGAACCACCAAATCTGAGCAAAAGTAGGAGAAATAACTTCATGTAAAAGCTTAACTGTTTTATGCATGGATTATAAGTGATGTTTCCCCTAAAAGTAGAGGGCTGGGCTCTCTAATGTCGTTGTTTCCATCACATCTTAAGTTTTGGCTCTCATAGAACTGCCATTTCTGCAATGAATCACTAACCTTAAGAACATTAAATGTTTAACTTAAAACATTTTTTATAGTACATGGACCCGGATACCCTGCAAGATCAGATGGAGGAACTATTTTTATTTATAATTCATATGAAGAAAAATACAAAGCTTGCGTAAGACAGCTTGGTTTTGTCAACTACTTTCATCTAGACGTTACCACACTTGCTGCATATGTGTGTGTGGTTCCTACCACAACAACAATAAAGAACTTAAAAAAAAAAGTACAGATTAGAGTTATCTTTAATCATGCCTATTATCAAGATACTATAATTGACCTCAAAGCTATCCAATATATAAGACAGTGCAGTTCTTGTTTTTTACTTACTCTGTCTTTTTCAAATTCTACCACTTCTGTTTCCCATTCCAGAGAATCTGTGTCTATGGCTGAGTCATGGGAACTGTGGGCCATCAATTGGCGGAATCTGGCCTCCTTTTCCAACTGATTCTCCATCTTCTCCCTAGGTAAAGAAAAAAAAAATTATTTACAGACACAGACAACACTTAAATAAACTGATACATAATGTTATCATCATGAGATACCTTGTAATTTGTTTCCTAAATCAAAACTCCAAGCTATGACAGAAATTTGTCTCGTGCTTCCATTTTTGCAATATTCTTGGGCAGCTATTGAATTGACTTTCCTTTTCTATATACAGCCTATATAGTCTTACATTTTCTTTGCCTTTTTTTTTTTTTTAACCACAATTGAAGTGCACAACTAGGTTTCTAACATCTCCTAAAATACATTTAATTTACTCTCAGATGAGCTGCATCAGTTATGCTCACAACAAGTGGGGCATGATAAATACCGACAGCAAAACCTCTTCCACAGCCCATCGAGATGATGTATGATGCGCATCTTCCTTGCATTCATAAACCAGAGAAAATACAATTGGGAGGAACTACATTGCAGTTAATCCAACTACAGTGAAAGAATTCTATATTGCTTAAGTATATCTCCACAAAGTCTGGAATATCTGTCTCATTAATAATAAAAAGATTAAGATAGTAAGACTTAGGATCAGGTCCATCACAATAATTTCCACGATAACTAAAAATACAGGCAGTGTTTCCACATACATTATCATGAACACCTGCTGCCCCACCACTATAACAGCATGATTCACTTGTGAACACTGCTAACAAACCAAAGTTTTTATCACGAACTTCCATGCAGTTTGATCATTTCTCTAACATACTTCAGTTCCTTCAGTTCACGCACGGCGTCATTTTTCTGCTTTCTCATGTCATCCAGATTGCGAAGAGCTTCAGCCAAGTCACTCACAGCCCGGTCTCTCTCCCTCCTTAAGTTGTCACACAAAGTCCTTCAAAAGCAAAGTAGCTTCCATTTAGTTACTTAAAACCCTATTTAAGTTTTAGACTAGTTCTACAACATTGCATAGCTAATGCAAAATTTTAAAAAAGCAGTTTCAAAAGACCTCCCTCAAAAAAAAAAGTATAAGGAAGAAAAAGATTACATATGCTAGGTCAAAAGTTTATTCCTACTTATCTTCTTTAGACTAGCAGAAAAAAATCCCGATTGAAGTATTTTCCCTTAGTTCCTTTGGGAAATGTCCATTGGGAAACGTGTTGGGTACTTTTTGTGAAATGTCCCCAAAGGTAAAGGATTATTTGCAGGACTATAGCTATAGCAGGATTAGGTATATCATGACAAAAAGAATGCATACTTTGTTGTTCTTACATAGCAGTGCTGTTAGGCTCGCTGGTATTTACTAGAGACATATTATGGGTATGACAGTACAGACACAGCAAAGTATCTTTAAGTTTCCCTCAATTTTATAAAATTTCAATAAAAAAAAATTAAAAAAATCACCCCGTGACAGCTAATGCAGAAGTTCCAACAAGTTGAAGAAAGTGCTAGCACAACCCAGCAAGTCCTAGAATTGCATCAACTGCACACAAGGTGTTACAAAGATCACTCATGTACCATCTAGCATGCGTTTACCGTATACTTTCCCTTTCTGCAACAATCTTATCCCGCTCTTGAAAGGCCCAGTCTCTCCTACACTTGGCTACTTCTGCTTCCTGGACAGCTTCCTTCAATTCTTGTGACATTGCCTCATACTGTTTCCGAAGCATTTCAATTTCTTTGTTTGCTCTTTCTATGTCTAGGGTAGCAGAATCTTGTATCTAGGAATTAAGAAATATAGATAAGTATTTTAAGCACAATTTTTAGATAAGGATGTACAAACAGCTTCCACTATATGCGTGTTACCTGATATATTCAATTCTCATGTTTTCATAAAAAACGTTCATTTGTCTTAATGGCAACTTTGGGGAAAAAAAAAAAAGAGATAAAAACTGTTGTAATATATTTCATTCAGTGGCACACAAATTTGTGCGAATACAATCTACATGAATAAGAATCCTCCCTTCGAAATAACACCAGTGAACATTTTGTATTTCAGAGATGGCATTCCATGCTTCTATCTTGTTCTGCTCAGCAGACAGAAGAAAAATTCAAGGATATTTAGAAATCAGATACACTCCTATAAGCAGTTACAACACAGATTTCCTGCATTAATGTCTGTTATTTACCCTGGGACAACTAGATGTACACGTTCACAACACAGACTTGTGATTCACACAGGTCCCTTAACCCCAAAGCAGAGCAACGGAATTCCAAAAAAGTTTTATTTGAATGTTTCTTGTTTTAAATAAGAATTACTTTCTTTAAAATTAACCTGTTACTCTAGCATTCTCTATTTCGAATGAGATGGTGACATTAGTATGAGAGATACGTGGAGAATACTCCAAGCTTGCAGCACAAGCCAACTACAAGGCTACAGCCAACCACAAACACTGAAGGCCATGGGCTTGCAAACAACTGTGTGTGCTTAATTTCAAGAATATAAATAAATGTAATGAATCTGACTAAACTTTTAATTTGATTAAAGATTACACTGCGGAGGAATATTTTTAAGACATGAGTGCGTGTATATCAAAGAGAGACTACTAAGTCACGATTAATATTCTTTAAAGGCTCTTTTTTCTTCTAAACAAGTTATAATTATATTAAAAAAAAAAGAGAGAGCGAGCACTGAACCTTAACCCCAGGTTTATTTTCTCACCTCAACATTAAAAAATAAAAATTGCAAGAAATAAGACCAAACAGAGGCTAAGAAGAGTCACGTCTGGCCTTTTGATTGTCTCTCTCATTTCCAAGAATCACTTTATTCTCTTCTAGTCCAATGGCAGGAAAAAGACAATCAAAAAACCCACTCAGATCAACAAATGGACATTTATGTTTGAAATATCAATTCTGATTTGGAATCTGTCAAAGGTGAGCATCTGAGCAGGTCCATGGCTAAGTCACAGCAAAGTTCAGCCAAGCTTAGCCGGCTTCCTTGAGAAAGGCACAAGTTTCCAAAATCCCACTAGTTTTGCCATGAAGAACCAATACAACTGAAAACGTAGTTTACCTGCTTCCCCCCACACTGTTAAAGGGTTGGTATTCAATGAGAAGAGAATACAGGTTTAATGAAAACAATCCCAAGTATCTAGTTTAATATTAAATAATCTCATATTTCTTAGTTATTTCATGAATATAAAAGTTATGATGCTATGCATTTTCATAGCACATTCTATGTAAGCATTTACAGTTGCACATGGATTGATGTTTAGTATCGCACACAAGACAAGAGCATCAGTAAGTGTGCAGAATTACAAGACTGTTACTACCCACACAGAGACATAAATTGTCAGAACTGCATATTTATACTAAGAACATGCTCAGATTAGAAAATTTACAATCACGCTTCAGTTAACTTCCTTTATGAAGTATTAGAAATAGTTAACATCCTGAGGTCACAGACACAAACAACACACATTATAGATGGTGGCAACAAGCCTACCAGCAGGTAATAAAACTGCCTAGCCACCTGCGGGATCACAATATTTTATTTGCCATTTATTTTTACAAACGGAAACTTAGTATGAAGCATGACTCTATTTCTTTCAAATGAGTTCCGTCACTATGTCTTGAAGAACATATATGCGTTTATATATATGTATTTTAGAATGACTCAGGGAAAAGGGGGAAGACACCCGGTGTGCCCAGACCTTTAACTAATCTCTTGAAAATTACTGTGAAGAAGTGCAGTACCTGACGGGCTTGATAATATTCCCTTAGTAGATGGTCTCTCTGGATGATAGCTTCTGTTCTCTCTTTTCTGGCAACATCTCTTTCTTCCTTCACCGTCTCTATATCCTTGCAAGCTTGGTCAAGTTCCTTCTGGGCCTCAGCTTTGTCCTTCACTTCATGACAGTATTTTTCCAGCAACTCATTTCTCTCACAAATTGCTCGATCTCTTTCCACTAGAGCTGAGTTTAGCTCCTAAAACAAGATTCATTGTTTGCAGTAGGTTAAGTACAGAAGGAAACAGTTCATCTTTCCAACTGGATACACACTGACACCTTAAAAGCCTAAAGAGTTTACCTCTAATGTTCTGAAAAACAGGAGCAGAACAGACTGTGCCCACATTACATACAAGTACTGGCAAAGAATATTAAATGTGGTATTAAAGATATTACACCATCACATTGGCACAGTGCTGTCAGAAGTAAGCAAGAATCTGGGAGCACTTACAGTTTCGAGGAACCAGTCAGACTTGGTCTTTAAAAAAAAAGGTTTCAAATATGGCAAGGATAAGACTAGATAGCAAGTAGCTTTAAGCAACTGCCTCAATTTTACAGGACTGAAATAATTTAGACAACACAGCTACGTAAGTATCTTATAGCTTCCTCATAAGTTAAAGTCACATGTCCTTCTACATACAGGCACTCCTGGCTGGAAACTATTGATGATGTGATCTCAAAAACATTACCAGATACAACTGACATCTGAAAAGAAATGAAGGAAAGGATCCAAATACCTAAGGACAGAAAGACACTATGTCATAAACAGACTTCCATTTTATTTCCCTCTACAAATAACAAAGAGTAAGATCGAGTATTTAAAGCATGGCTGGCAATTGCATTTTGCTGTACTAACATGATTGTTTTTGAGATACGGCATCTAATTAAGGCTAGTCAGGCTGTTAAAACAGTTCTGTGATGGTATTAAAACAGATGTGTTTGCTGTAGAGTAACAGACAGCACTAGAATTAATGACTCACTCTGTGAACTTAAAACATATCAGTGGATCTCACTCAAGTATTTTCAACATCAGTAAGAGCTTCTGTTGCTCAGTACCTCAAACTCAAACTGTGAACCACTACCAAAGGGCAAAGGGCTTCACCTCTGAAGACAGAAATCCTTGACCCATCTGGTGGTGCAGACAAGTTTTAGTACTGGAAGCAACATTTTGTAGAGCGTAACTAAAGTCTGTATAAAATGTGCATTCAAATGTGCGTATAAAACTTACACAAAAGTATTAAGTCTTTTCCAGCATGCAGCAGAGATGAAAGTCATCAAGTATCGAGGCAGAGGGAAAGTTCCCAGAAAGCCCTTCATTAAACAGGAATTTACAGTACTTTAAGGTGATTGGAAAAACTACACATTGCCACAGTTTATTCCAGCATGCTCAATATAAATGATCTGAATAAGAGCAGCCATTGCCTCTGGTGGTCAGTAGTAAAATTTCACCTCTGTTTTTTTCCTGTGACATTTGCAAAAAATTACAACGTGACGACACAGGGCAATGTGCCATTTGGCGCCGATTAGAACAGCTTCTGTTTGGAAACATTAGAGTGGTTTGGTTTGAAGAACAATTCTGAATTTGTGAAGAATTCTTACGCTTGGAGGAAGTTCTCACATCTGAATATAGCGCAATAACCTTATACAGGATAAGCAGAGGGGAAAGCTGACTACCACTGAGATGAAACATGACATTCTAAGTATTTGCTGAAGCAAAAGATTATGCCAAACAAAAACACCACTGGGCAAGTAGAGGGGGAAATCTATAATATCTAATCCCTTGCTTTGAGTGGCCAAACGCATGAGAACTTAATCCAAAACAGTCCACAGTGCAAAACCCTGAGATTTCTTCTATCATCTATAAATGCCAGGCACCAGCAAACACAGAAGAAGTTTCTGCGTATAAGTTTCACAGAAGAAACAACACTTAAAACAACCTAAGTGGATCCAGCGCTGTTTCAATGGACGCTATGTAACAGGGCACCCAAGGCTGCTATACATCACCAGGAGCGCACAGAACATTAAGTTACGTTTTGGCAAGAACCACACCAACTATTCACTGGCAGGATAATCCCACTTAAGTAGGGGCATTTTTCAGGATACTACTTCAAGTGAATGTATCCCTTGATCAATAATTTTTTCAACCTTTCAAATATTTGCCTTGTCAGAAGTAGAAAATCCCTTATGAAAATACGCAGAACGCAGATGCAGCAAGAGCCAGCACTATGTGACACAGGAACATACCTGCTCACAAGCAGATGAGTTCATAGCTACAGGAAAGGAAAACAGGAACAAAAAGAAAATTCACGGTACTGCTATTTTACACCTTTTAGTACATTACAGAAGCAATTACTTCTGCTTTCTGATGGGCCAGTTTCGGGGGTGAAGAAAAACGCACGTCTGTGCCCTGCCAGCCTCTCACTCCCCAGTCCCAGCCTCTTCATTCAAACACCCCTTCAAGTCATCTAGGTAGGGGGGAACACCCACGTATTTTAAAATTTTAATTCCCTGCCCCTTAAAGCACTTTGGCAGATTACTCATAGTGCCACAACGACAGATAGAACAAACTGGAGCAGAACGACTAATTGTGGCTATTGCCATTAGTATTCCTTACCAACTACCCCGATTCCACTGACATCAACAACCGACATTTGCTATGGACATAATGGCTTTGATGAAAGTAGAACAGGTATGAAACATGTATTAAAATCTCACTCACTCTAGAAGCTACATTACTTAGCAGGCAAATACGCAGGGTTGAAAACTATTCTTAAATTCTTAAAACCAGAAGTTAGTTATTTATTAAAGCTCTGATGCCGTATGTCACAATCCACATTATGTTCCTCAACAATGGTGTGGTTTAAAAAAAGCTCCACACCTTAATTTTTCATAAAGGACATTTTGTTCAGATGTAATGCTGTGAAGAAAGTAAAATGAGATTTATAGGCAATGGAATACATTTGCTTGTATCTACTTCGTGCTAAATTAAGTATTTGTAAACCAAAGGGTCAAGTCAATGCACGTCAACTGAAATGAAACTGAGCAGTAAATTGTGTGTTGGAAATCTTAACAGCATCATTATAACATGGCTGTGATATAAGCATTTCAAGAATGTATCGCTTAAAAATACAAAGTTCTGGTTTCACACGCTTGAAGGCATGCCTGAGTTCTAGTGAAAAAAATCTTCAAAATGTCCCCTTTAGCTCAAAGGCAGAAGGAGGGCAAATGAGTAAGACCATGCATGTCAGCCCAGGCTTTGCATAAATATTTGAGACTACTTTATCGTGTACCGTTTTAAGTCATAGCAGATAGTATCCAGTGGTTCCTGTAGAGGTTAGAAGTCAAAAATAATGAATATTTAGAGCTATATTGTTACAGAGCGCGTTACTTGAAAAGGCATAGAAGACTAACGCAGTAAAGGAAGGATTTATTATCAGCAGAATGAACAGAACTAAGTCAAGTGATCAGAAAATTTCAACTGACAGGTACTCTATTCAAACATGCAGTCTTAATTAATTGACAGTAAAAAGGACTGCTATAGGAAAACATCAGCACAGAATTTCCTCTTTGCAGTGCATTACTATTTCCCATTAATCAGTCACACACTTCTGATTCTAGCATCAACGATGTATACTCATTTCCCTTCCCCATCGAAACAACAGGCTAGTACCTGTCTTAATGCTTCCATCTCTTCACTAGCCACTCGCTTCTCAGAAGAAGTGTTCTTCAGTTTGGACTCTGCAAGCTCCAGCTCTGTTTGAAGCTTATCAACCTCTTTAATGACTTGATCTCTCTCACTCATTATGAGGCGGTATTCATTGAAAACTGAATCCCTTTCTTCCTTGTATTTTTCTGCATCCTTTGCTGCTTTCAGCTGCATTGTTTTGAACCTTGTCACCTCCGACTGTAATCGCTCCATCTCTCTCTGCAACTCTTTGTTTTGTGCTGTGGCGTTGCTTAGTTCCTGCTGTACTGATTCAAATCTAAAAAGAAGCAGAAATGCCAATAAGATACTTGTTCCTCATTTTCCTTTTTCATACATTAAAAGATTTGGCTGGATAACCAAACGCATACATTGGTAAAGCACAACCGCAGAGGACATCTTAGACAATGTATTCTCAGTACTGCAAAAGAGAAGTATTCTTGCTTTAAGAACATTAGTAAACCTTTAGGAATATCAGAGAACCTCTTCAAGGAACTGAAACATAAAAATTGTTAGAAATAATTTAGAATTAGTTTAATTATTAAAAGTAAATTTTTAACAAATTATTCTAAAAGGAATGCAAAGCATTGCCATTATTTAATAGCACAAGTTTAACCTTATTTATTGTGTTGAGCTCTGTTCATCTTAGAATTTAATTCCCTCTGCCAACATACCCTCCCAGGCATGTGGGAAGAAGGAAAACAAATGCAGAAATTGGAAAAAAACAGAACAACTTCCAGATGCCCAAATATGCCACAAAGTTGGCAATGGATAATTTAAAGGAGAAAAGAGCGGGCTTACAGTAAAAATGCAGACAATGGAACTAAAACCAGGTAATTCAAACATTACTGTTTGCTTTCATCAGCAGATCATCCAGGAAAACTGAAATGCAAAATATCTTAAATTGTCAAAAGTAATTTTTTAATATTTAACGCAGATGAAAACATACACATTTTAGCACTACAACCTACTGAAGTATGGCACAATCAAAAAAAGTTTAATTGAAAAGTAGTAACATTTTGTTGTGTTGATTTTGACAAAGCATTCTTAAAAGTGGGACTATAATTCCACAGACAACCCACAATTAGGTTTGAAAAGGAACTTCCCCCAAGAGCAGTGTTTTACCACAACTGGACACCAAGATTTCCTTAAATGTTTTTTCCAAAACTCCCAGGTAAATGTCATTGGTGGAAACATTGTGCCTAACCTGACACTTTTAGGGTTATCCAAATTTCAGGTGCCCACAAACCTCTGGCAGACTTTGTTTTCCGTCTCTCACACGCACATACATGCCTCACACCGTTTAAAAGTGCATTTTCTTGTCTAATCCAGCATGTTGCCTGACCTTTCCCAAGAGAGAGCTGTAAACCTAGTTTCAAATATTTCCTTGAAAGCCTCAGTGTATTCAAAGCATTGCCATAGCATTACTGAGGCATCTGCCAGTAATTTCAAAACCATCACCCTGCTCCTCTCAGGAAATTCTTCAGTTTAAGAGATCATTGGGCTGGCAGTACAGAAGACCTAACATATTAAAATCTGGATTTCTTTTGCCTTTTCAGAGCTGCGAGCATGAAGATAAGAAGAATATACTATAGGAAAAGTACAAGGCTGTATCAGAACGCGAAGACAGGCAGTACGCCAAACAACCTCACTGCCATGCGAGAGCCCACAGCACATTTAAAAACTATTTGGGTGTCAAATCAAGGACAGCACTGGGAAGATACAGGAGAGAGGGGAGGAGAAAAGATTTAAGGCAATGTTTGCCAAAAAAAAAAAAAAAAAAAAAAAAGAAATCATTAAGGAAAGAAAAAGAAAAGAAGAAAAAAAATCCCCCAAAACCCAACCAAGCCACGACAAGCATACTAGCACGAGGAAATGACCAAAAAGGAAAGTCCCTGCCATAGAGGGATACTCATTAAATAGTGATAAAAACCTGCATAAAACCCTGAAAGCAAAGCTCCAGCTGAAACACCTTGGTCCTGCTTGACCTTGCATTGCCTCCTCAGGAGGAAATATAGGCAGCTGGATCCCATTTTCACAGATGCCTTCTGTAGAGAAAAGCCCATTTCTAACAACTGTTGTGAATGGCTTGCAAGTAGCAGGGTTAGATGGGTCAGTAGCAGTATGCACGGGTTTATAAGGAGCAACCAATACTGAAAAGAACCCTCACACGGTCTGCCTGCTTATCTTCAATGCAATTGCAAACTACGGGCAGTTTTATCCAAGTGCCACAGCCCACATTCAAAACGCAGACACACATGTAGGGTAAGCTTTAGCACATAGGAATTAGACAGCCATCGTAGTTAATTTGAAATCTGCAAACTATTTACTAACCAAATCATCTTGGTCGCATTCATATACTGTGTCTCATTGTGATAATGTTATAGATAAAAGAAAAAAGGCTGAACATTTCTCTGGTATTTTTTAAGGCCAAAGGTTCATTCAAAATGAGACCAGGGCCACCACTGGACTTCTGCTCTTTCTGCTCTCTTTAAAACCTATTTTGACTGTGGTTGCATTTCATACTAATTAGTGTTGCAATACAAAAAAAAAAAAAACAAACCAATCAGTGCTGCAACTTATGACCCACTCATCCTCAAACTACAAGTTTGTTAAGTCTTATATTCTGAAAGCTATACCCACCTGAAATGCATTTTAAAAATTTTTGATCAGTCACCCAGAGAAATATGGTTTTGGTTATGAAGAAAGGGTATAAACATAAGACAAATAAAGGCTTCTATAAATAGAAACAAGTAAAAAAAACGTCCAGACCCAAAGCCAACTGAATGAAAGGCAAAAATTCCTGAAGTTCAGTTATATTAATATAACTGGATCACTGGTTCACAGGAACATGAACATCTTTCATTAAATTCTTAAAACAAACCTCTGCTCAGTATAAAACCATACCTTCCTCTCAAGGAGACCTAAATCACAAGGCCCTAATACAAATATGTTGAGATTCTGCATGTATCAACGTGGTTGGAATGTTTTTTGTAGTATATATTAAGCTTTCCCTCACTTTCAGGATTCCATGGCAGTCTACATTACATAACTTATTCTCTTATTAGTCATGTTCTCCTATAACTTAATTAGATGTATCACTTAATTAGATGTACCTGCTATTCATGTGTACATTGTTATCTATGCTCAATCTCACCTTTTTGAAATGCTAAAAGTCTATGAATGTGGAAAACAACATTTTTGGGCATTAGTCTGTGGGAGTTGTGTATTATCCCTAACCTATGTCAGTGAAAACATTCTCAACACACCCACAGATGCTCTTTAGAGTCCTTTTGTATATTAGCATTTTTCCTACCCCACACGGCTATTTGTGTAGGCTTAGTATCAAGGAGGAGCAGAGAGAGGTTAAGCGTGGTGTGATATACTGACGGTGCCCTTCTGCTTCAGCACCTTCCCAGAGAAGCGAGACTCCCAGACATCTGCATCCAGTGAACTCTGTTGCCAGCCTGAAGCTCTGTGTCAGAGTCCCGCATGGTCTGCAGTTCTAATGTCATGGAAAGTTAACTTATGCTTGAGAATACCTTCATTTGCTAAAAACCTTTTAGAAATTATATCCTCCTACTGACTTGGGTTTTTTTTCTATTTAAAAACAGATACATATGTTGCTAGACTCACCACCCATTGAGGAGTTTGTTTGGAACGCTAAATCTGAGGTTTAACATAACTTTGTTGTATTTGACTCCTCTGTCTACAACAGAACAAACACAGCCTGAAAGGCAGACTATCCCTTTCTCACACGAGCTAAACAATGGTTAAAATTCCTCATACAATCCCAAAACCCTAACTGGGAAATCTTTTTCTCGAGAAAAAGCACCATTTCTCCAAATAAACATCACCCTCACACCTTCTAGGACTTTCCAGAAAATCTTATATAGAAACACACGCTTACTCATCACACCAAGATAACATACACTAGAGAGAAATTTTAGAAAAAAAATTAGAAAAATAATTGTGATTCAACCACAGAGAAAATAAGATGCTACATTAGAATTGTTACTGCTTTCACAGCGCATCTGAAGTGATCAAAACCTGATTATACCTTCTAAGAGAGGTCGAATATTGCTGCTGAAAATGTATTGCTGTGTCCCTTTGCTTCATTAACATGTCAATCTGTTTCTGAAGACGTCTGTTCTCCTCCTCAGCCTGTTCTAGGCGGCTCAGGTCTGTATTGTGACTTGCGATCTTCTCATTGTACCGTTTCCTTAGGGCATCATAATCTTTCTTCACACCCTCTAGCTTGTCCATTGCTGTATCGTAAAGTTTATTTAATATTTCTGATGACCCGTTTTGCTTCATAACCTAAAAAAAAGGCAGAAACTGTATTAATAAACCCAGTTTTTAATCAGTCCAATACATTTGATTTAAAATATATATAAGAAACCATATTAGAACAAAAATGTATTAACTAATTTTAACAATTATTCTTTTTAATGACTAAGGAAACACTGAGCCTCTTCTAAGCATTGCTGTTATTCTAAGCATTACTGTATCTGCTTAATGTTAACGGGGGGGGGAGGGAATATCTGTTTTATCACAAATTAGAGTGCACAAGACTACGAAAAATCTCTCTCTATCGGTAACTGCTACCAACAGTTATTATACTCACGTTGTTTTCGAAGTCCTTTGTAGTTTTAGCAAGAGGTAATGGTTAGTTGGTAAGAGATGATAGCTGTAATTTAGGAAATGACCACGAGGTGGCATTCATGACAGGTTGCCTGTATCCTCCATGAACAAATTAAATAATTTAAAACTTAGAATGAAATCTACCCTAAATATGTTATACACATAGGCATATATTTTAATATTCATACAATATTTCATCTGAGAAATACCCACAGAGGTTTGTGCTTCAAAAGCTATCCATAAAATATGAACAGGAAAAGAAAAATCCATTTAAACATTAATAAAGTCTGACCTGGATCTTACTTTCAAATTAATTTCCACTGACATAAGAATCTTGTTGTAAATATGAATGTTGATGATAAATGACCAGCAACAACAACAGAAATGCCCTAATGAGCTTCAGCAAATCCAGTCCTTCTTCCTTCCCAAAAGGCAAAAAAAACGTGCCTGAAATGAGGCCTCACCTCCACACACACACTTTTTTTTTTTTTTTTTTTAAACAAAAAAAACCACCACACCATTATGCTCATTTTTTCCTCTTTTTGTCTTTTAAACTGAAATTTGGCCTTGATAGAGTGGTGGGAAGAAAGAGAAATGCTCTATATAGAGAGGTGCTAGGATTTATATAATAGCATTAGTCTACAAAGGTATGTCCCTAACTACCTGAAAATAAGTATTAAAAAATTAGAAGGAAAAAAGAGACAGAAAACATGAGCTCTATAAAAAGCTGAAACCAAACACACAGCAACCACCCAATATGCACAAATTGGCTCCTTGTTTTCTTTTGAGTCTTATATCCAGAGTAAGGACCAGTTCCTGAACGTGGAAGAACCTGGATGCCTGCTGACCAAAGGAAGATCAAAAGGAACTGTCTGCTTTTCGCCTGATACTCGCTGCCCAAGGCAGCAGATGACAACCATCACCGTCAGGAAACCACTTTTCTACACGAGCACGACAAAAGACACAAAGTTCTTCAGCTTGACACTGGTCTCTCCTTTAATTAACCAAGATAAGTAAAAGCATCAAGTTACTGTTCATAAAGCAGTCCTGGAACAAGGCTGCAATTTGGCAAGAGTTTCATTGGCATGGCTATTGCCATATACATCCCTATCAGTGGACTCAGTACCATAACTCCCGGAGCTGGACCCATGATTAGCTAGCATGCTTCAGTGAACTATTTCACATATGCTAAACGTGATAAACTGTAGGCATATGTAAATACATGTTGATTTAAACCTGCTCAAGAGCGCCATTTTCCTGAAGACTACTTCCCAAAGCATTCTGAGAACAGTCTTGGGAACCAAGTATTTGAAAATCCAAACAGACACAAACCACTTCTTGCTGTCTAAAGCATATACGGTAAGTATTTTTGCTGAAAACACACTAAATAATTAAAGAAAAGAAGGATGAACAGAGTTGAAATTGCATGGAATTCAGCATAAACTTGCTAACAGAGATTTGATGGAGGAAGGCAGAAATGCCGTAAACAGGAAGGAGTGTAATAAGCAAGGTCTCCCATTCAAAATCCCAGTCTGAGAAAAAGTAAATAGTCCCAGCTGGACCGAGGAAAACAGCCATGGCACCAAGAAACTTCATATGGGAGCAGCAGAAACTTAAGCTGGTCAGCTGCTACACAGCAAATCCATGACAATCCCACGCGAAGAATAACCCCATCAAAAGGTTTTGCTCTCTGAGGGCACCGAGATGATGTGTTTTGCTACGGCCTGACGACGAAACAACACGTCAGGGGGATCAACATAAACAGTGGTAGACTAATTCAGACGAGAAATGACACAGACAAGATAAGACTCTTGGCACCCCTTCAAGACACCATGATTCACTCTGACATGCTGAGAAACAGAGTTACACAACTTTCTCACTGAGAGCCACATACACAGTTTTCCTTTAAAGGTTTAATCATGATGCTGACATGAGACTGAATTTCTTTAAATAAATACTGACAACGATACTTTAGCCTCCTTCTGTGCTGCCAGATAATTTTAAACTTCAGGACAGAACCTGAAAACACAATAGCCTTCTCTTGGAGGTTTTGCATCCCTGCTTTGCAGCCTGGGAAACTGAGGCACAGAGCAATTAATCTATTTGCCCAGGTTTACACAGCAAACCATTTCTGCTTCACAGAACATCAGCCATCTTCTGAACCAAGCCACTAAACCATTTCACAGCAGAACTCCCAGGATAACGTTAGAGGAAGGGAACAAAAGGAAATACAAATCTTCACTCCTCTTGGCACCAGCCCTCAAGCACCTCCTAAAGCGCCATTGAGCACATCCAGCTTGCTTTGACCTTTGCCCCTCCTACCCTAGCAAATAATTATTTTTGTTTGCATAGGTTTTGCTTCTGAAGCCTAATGTTTGACTTGCAAGTTTGCCCTGTGAATCAGTCTACACTACACACAGTTAACCGAGATATTCTGTTTAACCGTTCCACATGGTACTGTAACTATTCCAACTAAAGGATCAGACTTTTCCACAGGTGAACCATGGACCTGATACGGCCAGTTGCTCCTTACTATCACTCTTCCTTTTCTTTCTTCAGAATATATTAAACATGTTATCCTAAGGACAGCCTGTTACATACAGCTCCGAAATGTCCGCTTCTTCCTGAGAAGCTTATCTTTTTCAAGTTCAAAAACATTAATCAGCCTGTAGCTTTGTTCTAACTGAATACTATCTGCAAACCTAAATAACCAAACTTAGCTCGATCACTCCCTCAAATCATTAAAGTGTCACTGGAATAATTAAAACAAAACAAAAAAAGCGCCCCAACCCATCACTCGTTTTTTTATTGTTATACTTTCCAAAAAACAAACATAACATGCATAGCATGTTTAAAGCTAGCCCTGTCCCATAAAATACCCTAGGAAAATAGTCATCTTTGTAATCACTTTGCAACTTCCAGCTACGATTTTGATGCATCTCCGCCTACTTAAAAAAATATCATGCATGTACAATCTTCTTCACGTACATTTTTCTTCACCTCTGCATCAAATTTTCTTAATACCATCTAAAATTCTATACCCCTCATTCTTTTTCCCAGCTAAACACAGAAAACCAATTAGTATCCAAGATCTCATTTTCCACCCTAGTGCTGTAAAATGTAAAGCGGATGTTTTAGAATGAGTAAGATATATTCAGTTTTATTGTCTTTATTTATCAAAGGAGCAATTAATGATCTTTTCTAGCACTTACGCTACGAGCTGTAGCTCACCTGCTGCTGCTGGCTGCGCAGGTCCGTTATCTCTTTCTGATCCTCATCGTGAAGTCTCTTCATTTCCTCACATGACTGCTGGAGATGATTATGTTCTCGCACCAACTGCGTGTTTTTCCTCTTCAAGGTATCCATGTCCTCCTTCAGCTGTGACTGGTCACTCAGCAGCCGACTGTGCAACGTGCTGGCATGGCACACAAAAAACCCTCTTAGAAGCCAACTTGCCAGGACAGAGTCCCGGACTAATTAATTTCAAGCAAGAGTTTCCTACCAAGAAAGCAGGTCAAACTAACTCAATTCTGCATATTTGAGTACTCCAAGCACCGGGGGGAGGTGGGGGGGGAGGGGGTGCGGTATCAGAAACCAACCGGGACATAAATACAAAAACACATGAAAGTACACAGTACTTTTTAAACAGCCTCAGAAGAGATGATGGATTTATGCCACCCAACACTGCCATTTCATAGCCATTTTAACAACAAGCAGGTAGACAAACAGAAATTGTGTAATGCGAGCATAACATGATCCTGGAGGTAACAGGAATTATCCCACGAATCACTTCACTTTCTCTTGGGCCCCTCAGCTGAGCAGCAGCTAACCAAAATACAGGTGAAAACTACAAAAATCTCCTTGTATGCTGTTGTTTTAAAAATAAACAAACAAAAAAACCCAGCCAAAAAAACCCCACAACCAACAATAATACACTATGTATGTTTCAACTACATTCAAGCAGGTAAAAAAAAAGCTATCAGAGTTACACCAAACTTCATTATGCAAGCCATAATTATTGAAAGAAATACATCCTCACTTAGAAATTAAACAACTGAGAGCCACATGACGAGGCTATCATTCAGATTATAATTCAAGGTAAGAGTCCAAAATTAGACCAGACCCCTGCTGAAAAAGAGCAAAAAAAAAAAAAAAAAAATCAATTGAATGTATTTTACTACCACAGATCAAATAAAGAGTGACATTTGGATACTGACAAGCATTTTTGTTGTTGAAACAGAATGATTCGAACTGAACTCTCACACCTGCTGATAAAGTGTTTAAAGTCCATATTTATTAAAAAACCCACACATATAACACACAGCAATTTAAATTTTAAAATACTTTGTATTTGTACTTCCTTATGAAGTGAAATACCAACATCTCCTGCACGAAATGATCTAAAGCTTTTTTTTTAAAAAAAAAGTCTTCCTTAAAATTAGGAAAACCTGATAAAAAAAGCCACACAATTAAATACACATAATCTTTACACGTAGGTTATTAATCTGTTATTCATATTTTTGTTGGAAATTATAAATTCTTTGGAATGGTAACTTTCTTTCTTTTTAAAAAAAAAGTATGGGATTCTAAGTATTACTGCAGGAGAAAATAGCATTTGAATAGCGTATTCTACTCAATTCCTTTCTTCACCCTGAGAATTACTCATAGACTCATCAGGAATTACATGCGTGGATTTCAACGTGTGTTGTCATGTTTTGGACACCTAAACTCCAACAGTGAGTTTCAGCCTCGCTAAAGTTTTAAGTAGGAAACTGAACTATTCAAATCCAAGTAAAAAAGTTCTTACAATAAAAAGAATTATCGCTGAATCAATTAAAATATGCTGTACTTTCTTCTGACCGGATAATCTTGGTCTGTAGCAAGTGTAAATGTGAAAGCTTGTACTCGTATATATGTATCATTTTTCAGAAGCCAAAACTGTGGGTCTCTGTGGAATATGGCTATATTCTTGCTACACTTGAGTATTTCAATCACTTTTAAAACTCAGAGTTTTTCTTCTCATATAAGAGGGTAAATCCTTTTCTACTATCATGAAAATACTGAATAAACAAGAGTGCAACACAGTACAGTTTCAGGGACTACAGAACTCCAAAACAAGGTAAGCAAACCACTCATTTTTTAGGATGAAGAATACAAGTGTTTCATGTCAGCATTGGAAAGACATAGGTAATTCAGCTTCAAAAAAAAAAAAATATCCATCTACAATGTACACTAACGCTTTGCACAGAATTCACCAGCAAATTAAAGTACCTGAAAATCCTCAAATGACTAGGAATAAAGTTCTTTGTGAAGAAGCCACACAACTTGCTAGATCTGTTGACAATCTTTAACACTATTTTCAGGTTTTTGAAAAAGAAAGAAACGAAGCCTGTCTTTAAAGGCTTAGAGAGTTGTGGGTAAAAGCGCTAGGTAAGAACTAGCAGCTCCCAATGAAAACAAATGCTGTCATTAACTACTAGTCATATTTTATAGTGTAGATTTAAGTCAAATAAACTTAAACCAAGAATTTATCTGCATTTCTATTTCTGAGCTGTCTTCCTTTCCAGTGAAAAAAACATGTTCTTACTTGCATACATGACTGTTTTTTAAACAGAAATACAAGGTAGAAATATATGCCAGTTTCTCCCTATTTAATTGCATTTTCATAAATGCTTGCAATTGGTCTAAGCCTGTGTTAAAACTTACACAAGTCAGCATGAGAGCTGACTAATAAAAAAAAAAAAACAGTAACAAATAACATTCTCTCAAATTATATTCTGCTCTCCAGCCTGACAGTAAGACTATTGAATTGTAATTCAATTGCAAGTCAGTAAGTAGGCTTTCCTTGTCAGTGTCCCATCAAGACATCAGGGATTTCTATCTCTGATTCTTCAAAATAAAACAAGCAATCCATACTTCATCATTTCAAATAGGCGAGAAATGCTTTATCTGATGCATACAAACATTAATCTTGCGATTAAAGTGGAAAAACAGAATTAAAAAAAAAAATATTTGATTATCATGTTCTAATACTTTATGATCCAGCACAGACTGGTAAACTCTTACCTTACATAGCTTTACTAATACTTACTGATAAAAGTCTGCCTCTTTTGCTGCTTCTTCACACCTTTTTAGTGTCTTGGTGTGTTGATTCTGCAGAGACTGTAGGTCTGACATGGCCTTCATGCACTGAATCTTCAGTCTTTCATAGTCATGATTTGGTTTTGGACTAGGCCTAGCATGGAAAAAGAATATGAAGTTGAACATCAGCTACTAAAGAGAATAAAAACGCTGGGAAATTACTATCCAATAAATAAACAGTATCACACAACTGTTGATACTTATATTATGCTTTAATTTAAATGGACCACTTCACATTAAGATGCAACCACAAATAAAAATTCACTGACTTTAACCTGTATTAGTTTTATACAGAGATGTAACAACTACTAATGAGATAATTCTGTCTAACACTAACACAGCCAAAAATAGTCCTGAGTGAGCAGGAGCCTCCCTTCCCAGCAGCCGTATTATCACACAGCAGAACTGTCACTTGATACAAGAACAAGTCACTGACAGTACGCTTGGCTTTCCTGTGCTACTGTGTCCAAAGAAAAAGCCCAGAGCTGCAGGGAGAGCGGGGCCGAAAAGAAGATGCCAAAGCCAAGCGGGGGCTGCACGGAGACCTGGGCCAGGGAAAACTTCTCATCTAGGCAGCGGCTGGAGGACCTTGTCTACAGCTCCGTAGGAAAACCAGCACTGAGGCTGAGAGAAAGAATTTCAACAGGACACCAAAGGCATGCATCTGTGTCAGCAGAATTTGACCACTTTGACTAATCGAGCATTGAACTTAACTAATTTGACCAAGTCATTCTGCTGAATTACATATCTGATTGAGTGTTACCATGTTCTTTTAAACTACTATAAATGAATGAGAAAACACGTCAGGATCTATCTCACATTTCCATAAGACAACCCAAATTTTGTTCAAATAATTATTAAGAATATCCAAGACAATATAGTCTCCAAAAAGCAATTTTCAGTAAGCTGAATAAAGTGAAAGCCAAAGTCAATCAAAAGAAAATTTCTGGCTGAATTTTGTTTTTTGGTATATCTGGATCACTAGGAGGAGAAATTTTCTAAAATAATCTACCTTGTCAAACAATTGACCAACACAGATTATGTCTGGAATGTGTGGTCACTGCACGTGATACCTGTATTTATTAGAAAAATCACAAATCATGCTAGAAGCTAAATTAGCAGGATTATGCCTTCTTGTTCTGAAGCACTAAGCTTCTAAAAGAGTCTCTACATTGAGCCGTTCCTCCTCTACACAGTCACAAAATTTTTGCACCACTGAGTTTTCTAGCTTCAAAATGAAGTTTCTGACAGCTGTCCCTGTGTCATCTCCTGGGTCTCTTATAACTCCACAGGCAATGAAAAAAAAACCCAGAGACAAAAAGAAAACAATTGCTTTCTATTTAGACTCCATTTATCCTCATATCAGATTTGCTCCATTGCTGCACAGAACAGCCACCCTCCCTCCCTCCCACCTCACTCTCTCCCAAACAGCTTCGCTGGAAGCGCAGCCTGAAAAGCCATCAGAATCCTCTTTGCTTCATACAAAAACAGCAACGCAGATTCTGGAACTGAAGCGCAGCTGGCAATTGGATCGAAATGAAAATGGTTTCACACTGCTGCAGTGGTGAGAGTTTTTAAAAAAAAAGAAAAAAAAAGAAAAGGCAGCCACATCTGACTCACAGACTTTTAGGGAATGTGTGTATGACACGAAGGTGCTTTTTAGTAACCCAGTTGCATCTGGGTTGCTGAGTAGGAAAGCCTTCAATTGTAATTCCTCTTTTTCTCCTTTCTCCAGAGAAGTGCTCCTGGGGAAAACAAAACCATAAACCCCTTCCTTGACTGGCAGACTTTAGTAACAATTAAAAGCCAAATTCATATAAGTAACAAAATATTCAAGTCACATCTACAGGGATGTTTTTTAGGTTTGTTTTTTAAATTCACTGTTTAGGGGTGCCAAAAGCAGTAGTAAGTATGTTATTCATACAATGCTAGAGACGTATTATTGCAACTACTGCAGCGTTATTCTTTTAAAATACAACTCTAGTTAGCGTAAGTACAACTCAAATTGAAATGTTCACACCCTTGACAGAATCACTAAAAACCCAAGTATTGATTTAAATTAGACTTTAGGGTGAAATTATTGAAAGTAGACACCATCTGTCCACCACAGTTATTAAAATGACAACGTTAATTGAAGCACAGTTTAACTCTCAGTTGAAGCATTACACTTACTGAGACCCATTAACACATGCTCATATTAAGCTTGTAAACATAAATTCGTATTTCTGCAAAATATTTCAGTGTATGAATTTTTACTAAAGGATAACTATTAGATCAGTCTCAAAGCTATGGTGAGAATTTGTTCTGTAAGTCTAACATCAATCACATGTATTTCATATATTGCTGAAGTAACACTAGCATTATTCAAGAAAAAAAACCAACCAACCTATTAACAAATGGATATCATGTAGGTTAACTACAGAAGTTAGCCTTCCTACACTATGAGGAAGGAACAACAATGCCACCAGTATCATCCCGCATTCTAGCTCATCCACATGAAATAAAAACCACCAGGACAGCCAAGGCCATATGTTCCGCAGTGCTGTTCCAAGGGTTTGTGTCTCAGCAAGAAAAACAGGGATATGCACAGGAGGAATATTGGTCAGAAGTCAAAAATCAAAACGCAGTCCATTCAAATGCATGTAGTGGCTGGCTCTTGTTTAAGTAAGACCACCACAGTTTTATGCTAAAATGCCTCACAAAATACAGAAAAGTCGATTTCAGTAAAGGAGAGGTGTCAGTTACTCTTTTGGAAGCATTGGTTCAAACGTTAACAAAATTTAAAATGCTAGCGTCAGAGGTCCAACTGTTTTTCTGATATTCATATAACAACTCTAAAACTCCTTTGTATTCCCGTGGAATTACCCTGAGCATAAATCAAGGCACAGTGAGACTGACATTTACGTGTATCTGATGCTGACATAAAAGCTAATGCCAACGGCAGATCCAATTTTGCGGGCAAAGCCTACCCAACAACTTGAAAATGTTTTCATTTCTATTGCAGAGTTCCAGCACTACCAACATCAATTACAGATTACACATCAAACCGTCTCTTCTCAAAGGTGGTTTTCAGGGGGTTTATTGTATTGCAATTCTCTCCTACTTATACGTGAGCAGTAAGAATAGCAAGTGTGAGTCTATAAAGTGCACCTTGAGCACACTAAATTATTTGGTCAAATCTCAATCACCACAACACGTGCCCACATACAGTCACTGTCAAGTGACACAAGCGCAGCATGAGCAATCCTACTCCTGTCCAGCAGGATGACACATGTTTATCTGATTCAGCACATCACAATCCACTCCTGTGCCTCCTCTTCCACTGCTCTCCACTTAGTCAACGCTTGCTTTGGAAACCAGCTCTGGGTTTTGCAGCTGCCAGCCTTCCCGGCCAGCACAGCCCAGCCTACACCAGTGTGTTGTGAGCTGCAACTGTTTTGAAGCACGCCAGCGTGACCTGTCAAGATTTGCCTCTGCACCACCTGCGTTAGGTACAGCCATGGTTAAAGTGGCATACGCAGCCAGGAAAGCAAATGCCCTTGTTGGCTCGTAGAAGTCACCATCTAAATAATGATCTTTCAGCTTTCACCATTCAGCATAACAGTTTGCAGTCTCTGTGCTTTGACTCCTGGAAGTCTGAAGATTAGTTTTATATGAGGAAAGAATGCAAAACAAAGTAAAGAAAAAAAAAAAAAGGCACAACAAACCACCAGCAAGCTTTCAGAAACCATAGATATGGATGAGAGGAGGAGTAGTTGCTTTTATACCGAAGGAAAAAAATGTCAACTAATAATCTTTATTCATTTCCCACTCTTCAAATATTTAATTGTTTGGAAGGCAGCATCCTCCATCTAAAATACACTGTCCAAGCACTGCCCAGATGCAATGTTTATTTTGATAAGTTGTTCTTTAAGCTGTAAACTTTTATATTTTCCACAACAGACAAACCCTACACTGCCAGCAGCAGATTGATTTAACAATTAAAGAGCAGAAACTAGGGCAGTCTATAGGACAGCTCATCAGAACTTTATTAATAGCATCCTGGATTATGGAGAGCATAAAAACTATAAAATCCTCAATGCCTAAGCTCTAGTGACTTCAAATAAGAAATCCCTCTGTATAAATAAGTAACTGGAAGCTGTGCAAAAGATACTGACATTTGACAACCTCTTTGTCTCCTGTCCCCACATCACTTGGAGGCCCTTAGATAGAACACAATTCTCTTAAAGTAGCCCTCAGAACTCATGATGGGAGGAAGGGGGCATTAAGATCAGCAGCTAAGAAGTAAACAAAATGCCCAGATTCTCTCAATTCCAGTTTACCATTTCAAATCTTGACCTTATCTCATAAGGACAAAAAGTTTAAAAAAAAACACCTGACCATGTACAGGTAGAGCTGACGAAATAACACATACAAGCAACAAATAAAACATTAAAGTTCGTAAAAGCTATGCATCATGACAACACCTCCCAGAAAATCCGTTCTTTGCTCTTATTTCAGATTCAGTGACAGACTATTTTTTTCAAGGTTCAAAAAATTTCTCTTCCCCGTGCTTACTGCAGGCAAAAAGTACCAGCTCAGTGTGCCCAAAGTCACATTTACAAACATTAGCAGATCTGTAACCCTCTAAAATAAACCAGTTCTGTTTCCTACCCAATAAAACCCTTATCTACAACTAACTCATATGCTCCCTGAGTACTATCTTCCTCATAACTTATCAACCCTCATATTAGAATGAGCTGCATAAGGCTGCTGGCCATTAACTGACTTTGAACACATGTTGTTTTAATTTGGCAGCACCCACAACTTCTCGGCAGAGGAAAGTTCCTTACTCTCAACATGTTAATGCTACACAGTCCCTCAATACATTTATACCAGAAAATGTATCTCCTAAAAAACACTTACTCCCCTCAACAGAAGTCCAAACATCTCCCCCCTTGCAGAAGCACAGGAATAGCTATTTTTTTTCCCTCTCCTCATTTCTGTCCTCCAGCCAAGTACTCAGAGCTATTTCCCCTTTTTCTCTCTTGCTTTCAAAACAGCAAATGTTTCAGACACTGTTCTTTCCCTGCTCGCAACATAACCCAGGAAGCCTCAACAACTTGTTTGCTTTCTTCTCTCAACATAGAGATGAGCCTTACTCCCCTCATTCCCACAGCAAAATTGCTGGAGAAAGCAGGAATAGGCATTCAACAGGCAGCTCCAAAACCCGGATGCTACACATACACCACCACCAGGGTGCAGGTAGGTTACAAGCAACATATATATACACCATTGCAATATCCTTGCTGCTTTACGGGCAAGTGGGAATCAACACACTTGAAAACACTACTGAGGACTAAATTAAAATGTTACATTTCCTTTATTTTCACCTGCAGTCATCAAAAGTCGATCCAGGAGATGAAAGTGCAAGTCGCTTGCGCAGCTCATCCCTCTCACGAGTTACTTGACGGAGCTGATATAATATCGTCTCCAGCTTCTCACTCATCTGTCTCGTATCTATCACAGGTGGTGGAGATGATGCTTTACCAGTCGTACCTGACCAGGGAATAAATAATCGGCAGTCAGAGAACTCCTCAAAAGAACAACACAACTTCACTACAGAAGTTAACACTAGTTCAAAAAATCCTATATTTTTGGTTGCAGAATCCTGTTCAAAAATGAAACTAGTCATGGAAGTTTTCATCAGTGAGTTGACCCAAGAATAACTCCAATTCAGTCAGACCCCATGCTAGCCGAAAGGCCCTATCTGTGTTGCAAGTTAAGTTTGCATGAGTAGGTCCCTTGTTTTCTCACAAACTTACAAGTTGCCAAAAGGCAAGGCGAGTTTGCAGTCACAATTGTAAAGACCTCAGAAACTACCATAGTGACAGAGGCCATAGGTACAAAGTTATCTCCAATGAAGAACCATGTTCTTGCTTCCAAAAGAAAGTAAATTCCACCCACATCTACTCACCCCAGCGACAGCAGAGAAACTGTTACAGCACAGGAGCTCCTTTCCTGTTCCTTTATCTAGCAGTACAGACATATTATTCTACTATATTCTGCCAACATTTATTTTTAATGCAATTCTATGCTTTCACATGTCGTAGTTTATCAGTCCAGTATGCAAAGTTAAAGATTTGACTTGCCAACAAATCATGAGAAACGAGCTTCATTTTTAACAACTTTGGCTAAAACGAGCACATTACAATCACTGCAACTGGACTAACACATCAAATTTCCTCTAAGGGGCAGTCACACATTAAAGAGTTTCGTGGGATCTTTTAATTCTTACCTTTCTTAATATCAGAGATGAACAATGATGCCTACTGTCTTCTCAGAGAGCTACACCAACACAAAGAGGTCTTCTTCCACATGAGAGATGAGAGTGTGGTGTGTTATGTTTCACAATATGCTGACAATTAAGTCAACTGTAATTATAGTTCTGCCCATTTTAATCCCAGGCACATAAGAGCAAACTCAAAGATACAGGTCACAGACGAGAAAGTTAAAGGCCTAAATGTATACAGGAGATTACTATTTTCTACCCAAACTAGAAATTCTAGAAATAGTTTACATAATTATACACTTGAAACAGTTGCTAACATAAGTAGTAACTTGTTAGGATGTACCTTTATTATGCCTCTTTTTAAAATGAAGAAACAAAAGACACAACAGTAAAATAATCAAGTAAAGTAATTTCACCTGATCAAATGCTAACGAGTTGCAAGGATTGGCTTATCTCTAAACCCAGTTCAGGAAAGGTACGGCAGAATGCAAAAACTCCCTTCAACTTTTAAGTAGAATCACCTGTGCCTTAAAGTTCCCACACAAAAATAACGGCAGGGTCAGGGCTATCATACATACAGCATCTAGAATAATAGGATCCTTGTTCTCATTCCTTTCAGCTGTTACTGTAATTCTATAATGAGAATTTATGAGCACAGACTGTTCTTTTAATCTAACTATTGCATAATAATGTATGTAAATGCTCTAATAGCAAACTGAAGAAATAAAAAAATGCAGGAACTGCCTGCATTCTGTGGAAAGACACAAACTCACATCATTCAAAAGAATTCCCAATGGAGGCTGCATCTGGGCCTTCTCCTACTACTTTGTTTCACTCCTCCATCCAGATGGAGTCCCTTCATCCATAAGGACTAAGGATCTCGCCCTTTTAAAGTGCGGCTATCCTTTCTTTTTCTAAAAATAGAACCATTCTACATAATTTTTAATGAAGATTATACAGAAATTAATAATAAAACAAATGCACTACCCTAGGCTCACTATACAGGGAATAAACAGGGGGAAAAAAAACCAAGTGGACAGATAAAAAAAAGTCAGAATATGTATTCATTTGGAATAGTTTGGACACATCAGTGAGCATGGAATTTCACAAACAAATTAAAAGGTAAGGACAGACAAACCTAATTCAGGCACTGACAGGCTGCATGGTCTTGGGTAAATTCCGTGGCAGCCCTCTCACTTCAGCTGACACATCAGAATATGCGTAACACTGAAAAAGTCCCCTTTCTCACCCTTACACGGGAGTTCAAAGCTTATCTGTCATCCCAGGGCCACTTGCGAGCAAAACTGATGAACAGGATGCAAGGGGCAGAATAGGAAGGAGGAGATAAATCAGGAAGGCTGGTGTGCTTTACAGGGAGGAAAGGGCATTGGATTAACAATAGTCCATCACTAGTATCAGTGTTAACCCCAGCAGCAGTCCCACGGACAAAGTCCACTACACAAGTCCTACACAAGCCTGCAACAGCTGCTCCGGGAATCTAAAACATAGTAAAAGGAGGTAAAGAGTTATACCTAGTCTCCTCCACCGCTTCCTCCCCTAGCTTTGACAACATCCCAGTGACAATCCTCTTCAGGCGAGAACACTTGCGCACACAGTCCCAAAACTGTGCCAAGCAAGACAAGACTGCTTTAAATAAAGACAGGCAAATTAGCCTTAGGAAAGAAGCTTTCTCGACTAACGTGAAGCCATTCATCTTAGTACCAGACAAGGTTATTTTTCATTAACTTGTCACTTTTTACAAGTACATCAACAAATACTTTCATCTCAAATGCAATGATATTGTTGTCAACGCATAATGCCAGCCAAGAGATGTACACCTTTTAAGTGCTGTAACAACACAGATCACTACGATCCAGATATTCCCCCTCTTACCCTTAAAAGAAATCCAAAGAGCTTATCTTTGGCTTGATTTACTAACAACCTTACATTTTCAATAGTTGTACAAAAGGTCTCATAAATGTTAAATCAGATTTGCAGATGCTCAAAAAAAAAAAAAAAAAAACAAAACCAAACCAACTAAAAACTTCAGTAAACTCTGCTTTCATCAGAAAAATTCAATACTCTATTTCCTTTAACGGGGCTTTTATAGCTGAATGCTAAAAGCATTTTATTGCATTTGACATTCTGATGCAGTAGAAGGAAAGTGACCTGTGCTTCCAGCTTTGTATTCTTTTTCCATCTGATTGCGTATTTTACGCAACAGTACTTCCTTTCTGTACTTTAACCAGTCAAACAGGTCTTAAAATGTACAAGCCTAAAGGCTGACTCTCCATTATCCAAATTATGCCACCTTTCAGTAACTCACCTGCTTTCTCAGACAACCCGGATTTGTGAAAATGTATTTAGTGCAAGATCTGCCAAGTGCAACTCACCTGTGTGCTTCGGGAAAGCCTCACGACTCATTTTTCATGTGAGCTGCACTTGGGCTGTGAGAACCCAAGCGTATGGAAGTCACTTCCCCGGCCAGCCCCCACCTAAGCGCCATCCGCCAAGGCCTGAAACAGTCTGGCAGCAGCGACGCGTCCTGTGAGCAAAACGTATTTTGCCCATAACACAGCACATGCATTAAGTAGCGGATGTGCATTGACTAAAGCAAGACATTGCAGGATTTCCATCATACGTTGTATAAAAGAAAAGCCTTAAAAACCAGAAGCTGGAGCTATTGTATCTTCCCTAATTATACTCCAAATGTTGCACTTCACAGAAAGATCTTTTATTTTTGTACATACCAAATACCCTTGGTATTGTAGTACATACCAAATACAATTCTTGATGATTAATCATCACTGATTGAAGAGATAATACAGCCACACAGAAACCACTGCTCAGCTTCATATTTGGGGATGGGGTAGCACACTTTTTGGGGAGGGGGGGGGGGGGGGAGAGAGAGAGAGAGAACATTTTAAGAGAAATGGGGCTGGGAAACTTGTTAAACTGACCAAGATGTACCATAATGCCGAATCAATATAATGTTGAGGTGGGAAAATGAACCAAAGCATAAACAGCTACTTTTAAGAAATACCATTAACGTATTTTGAATTATAATAAACTCACTACTCTGAGAAATACACTTGTATGACAGGTTGAACTAAACACAATCTGTCACAAGCTAACAGAATGCCTGAATTCTACAACAATTTTTTAAAACTCGTCTTATAGATTTGTGCCAATTCTTGCTTGCAAACAAATAGCAGACTATTCATTGTTCAGTCAAGCCTTTTTCATTGCCTGCTTTCATAAAAAAAAATAAAATCAACAGGGCATTCAGAATATTATTTCTTTATGGCCTTGCAAATCATGACACAAAACGTTAAAAAAGACTTGCAAGATATATTGCAAAGCAAGATCAACAGGGTTTCTCCCCAAGCTCAGGAAGGGGTGGGGAGTTAAGACTTACGCCTGCTGTAGGAAAATGCATGCTAAAATATTTACTTTCTTTCAGTAATTTATGAGGACTAGAACAGGATTACATCGCAAAAGTTACCATTTAGATACATTTCTTCAGATATATCTTTTGAAGTGGTCTTGAAATAGCGGTGAGCACAGAACAGAATTGTACGTAGGTGAAATAAAGTGTTAGTAAAAACAAGCATCAGTACATTGAGGAAAGGAAACTAAAAGGTACAATAATGAACTGTGGACACAGTTCCATCTGACAGACAGAAAACCTAATAGGTTATGAAAGCAGTGAGGATCATGTAACATGCAAAGACAAAAGAATGGGTATTTGTTTTAATGCAGAACATAACAAGCTAAACAAAACCACCAGCATATAAAACAAACTTTCAAATTCAGTAAGTTTAAGACTTTAGAAAGAACTGAACAGTGGTTCTAGGAAGACCGATATTAAAGAAAATCTACAACCTAATACTCAAAAATAGCAAGGAGGTGGAAAAAGAGGCAGATGTGTCAATTCAAGGAGTCCTTGCAGAACTTTGCTGAGCTAAAACACAATAGAGAGTAAAATCTGTTACCATGACCAAGGAAAATACAACTGAAGCTTCTGGGTTTGAACATTGAGGAGCTGCCTGAAGGGAAAGCTCAAACCCTACATGTGTCAGGCTTATAACCCCGCACACTGAAAGCGTAACCTAGACAAAAGTGTCTGAGCCAAACCCAAGGGGGACAACGACTAGGGTCAACCACTGCACACCGACCAAGGGGATGAGACTCCACCAGCCTTCATTCCTTCCTTCACATCTCCTGCAGAGGAGTTGTGAGCATCATCTCACCATACTGATCTCCTGAACGTATAGACTGATACAGGGCCTCAGGGAGTAGTGAAAGACACTGTGCGTGGAGTCATGCTGTCTGCAGTGCAGGAGACGGGTACTCACACACACTATATTTCCACTGAAATCATTACAGACCAACCAAATCCTCAGAAATTCCTCCAGGGAGCTGCTAAATGTTAGGAAGATATTATAGCAAACAAAATACCATGAAGTGGTCAGCTATTCACCAGTGGTTCTCAAATCCTGTCTACACAGGACCCTTAACAGACTAAGAATTACCTCAAACTGAGTTGTTACAGGAAATGTTAAAAAAAAAAAAAACAACAACAAAAAACACCCCAAAGCCAAACACAACCACAACCAATCAAACAAAGAACCCCAAACAAAAACCAAAAAACCCCAACCCTCCTCCTCCAAGACTGCATCAGTATACACCAGCAAAGTTGACTTTTTTTGTTGTTACTATTGCTTTTTTTAAAACAGGACATCACATCCACTGACTAATTCTTGGGTACGTCTGAAATGACAGAAGTTGAGAGAACACTGTGCATGACTACATGTCAAACCATACCTGCCTGGAAATGGACACCATAGAAGTCAATGATAATACAATAACACTATTTAAAGTGCTTATTACTTAAGAGAAGATGGTTATTAACAAACATACTGAAAATTATGTAAAGATATTAAGGATCAATCCTAGAGACATCTAGATGATTCACGAACAGAGTAAAATAGAAGGAGAGTGAAGTTACTTTAAGTTTGTGGAAGAGGGTGTTTATTTCCTAAGTTAAAAGTCTTGTTTGCAGTAAACTAAACAAGTACTCTTCAGAGCAAAGGACAAGTAAATTACATAGGAAATAGACCTATAAGAGGTTGAATTCTGTCATTGAGGCCAAATTTTACAGGAAAATGACTTCCTAATAGAGAGACTGATTGGCGAGGAGGTGGAACAAAGGCAATCACTGCAGTCCAGAAAAGGATTCTGATGTGGTGTACTGGTAGTGATTCCAGCACCTTTCCTCATTCATTTGTGGCCATTGAGCAGGTGTAAGACTATGACTTGTTCCTTTGTCAGTATGTGTTAACTCTTGAGGTACCTTTACCAAATATAAATTTTGTATTTGTGTTAGTAAAAAAAAAAACTAAGAAAAGCAATGAGAGATCCCTATAGGCTGTTGGGAGGGGAAACATATAAATCACTTTTTCAGACAAAGAACAAGTGTTTATCTTTGACTGAAAGAGTATCATAAACCACACCTGCAACTGAACACTTCCTATGAATAGTAAAAACAATTACTTTGTTATATACGGCTGTAGAAAGCGTGAAGCCATAAACTGAAATCACAACAACATAAAGGGACAGTTGTCAAAACAGCCAACATAGAAACTGGGAATGAATACACATTGTTAGGAAGAAATTATCATCTGACGGGGGTGGGGGGGGGGTGGGTGGGAAGGGTAATGTTAGCTTTGGAGTAAGAAGGCTTTCAGATTAAGTAACTTGAAATGCAATTAGTGAAAAACTATCTGTAAATAGCCTGTCAGGCTGATAAGCTAACAAAGCGTTAAGCAAGGAAATACTGTCAGTTGGACAAGCTTGGTGGCGTCAGACATATGACCACCTGATGGCTGGCAAGAAAAAGTCATAAAGTTGTAGTGCCAACGGCGGTGGTTTTTACAGACTGATACGTAAATTCCCATAGGAAAAGGTAGTACAGTGATACGAACAGTGAAGAACAAGAAAAAACACTTATGACTAAAAAAGCAAAACCATTTGCATAGAACTGAACAGCTGGAACAATAATAGTCTGTTGAAAGTTAAAAGATAAAGGTGATAATATGCAATGTGGAATGAAGAGGGCACAAGATTGACAGCTGTAATCACAACAATGCAAAAAGATCTGTCTGTGGAAAAAAGGAAATCATACATGTGGAAAGAGGAAAGGCCTTTTCCATTCCCAAAATGCTCTCATTAAGATCTCAGTATATTTTCAAAGAATGGAAGAATACGTAATGCCTTTCCGTTAAAAAACTCATCGTGAAAAAGCATAACACAGGCTATCCTCATAGCTATAGCCTGACTGCTGCATGTGAGCTGCTGGTTTCTTTGAAACAATATTTCTTAAAAAAGAAAAAAAAAAATCTGTTCATTGAGGAGGGGAAGAAGTATCATATTTTTAAAGCACTAAAGGAGCAAAAACCCCATATTTTTAAAGCACTTTGAAGTTTTATTATGATACTAGGTTAAGTAAAAAACCAGCTCAATTCCAGAAACTATAATGCTGTCATAGCATCATATTGCTCAGGTCAGTAATGTGTTACTGGAGGCTGTAAAAGTAGTGTTGGATATCAAAAGTCGTGAAACATATCCTTTAAAGTCAATTCACAGAGGCTTTTTTAGGTGACATGGGCCAGAACAAGAACTTACCTGGCTATTTTAAAAATAAAGAAAGGAGCCTGATTTGGGAAGAAAAGTAAAAAATAAAAAAGATGGAAACTGGAAGTAGAGTAGATAATCAAGAGATGCACAGAAACTTAGAAGGACACTGTGTAACTATCTCCCATAGCAAACAAACCTGGTGGTTTCAGGCTGGAGTATTGTATAAGTAGGGTGATATTTGGCTGATAGTTTATCATCTACAGATAATCTTTCAGAACACTGGCCTTCCATCTTTCCTTACAGGTCCAGAAAATTATCTGCTGGGATACATAAAGAACATTTGGTACAGCCCCTCCCTGTTCAAGCAGGACCACTTAGAGCCAGTTGTCCAGGACTAGGTCACTGAAGTTCAATTCAGTGCTTGGTGAGCATTTGTCTTCAAAATTATAAATGTCAAAAGACTGAGTGCACTACACAAACTGGTGCTCTTTTTTTCATGAAGGTCTTTATTCTGTGTTCTTTTCCTCTCCGTTATCATGACCAGTCAAGTGGGAGACCAGCCAGTGACTGTCACGTATAGCTCTGTTACTGGTTTCTATCCAATTCCTAAGCGACACTGTTGTTCCGTGCTTGGCACACCAGGCACTGGATCTCCATAACTAATTATTCTGATGTCAGAAATGCAGGATTGTAGCTTCATTCAGAGAGTCTGCTGGGCACGGGGAGTGGGCAGATGAAGGATGCTTCTATTTACACACAAAAATCTTTGTGATTAGCCAAGAGCAAAGAGAAAGGAAATACAGAGAGACCATGACAATTTGATGAGGATTTGTTCCTTTGGGGGGAAGAAGGCAGGACTGAAGCACAATAGTGTGATGCAGGGATTACAGGAGTTTATATCATACCTCTTTTGGAAAATAACAGTGAATATTTGCCCTCAGTTACATCAAAACTACCTATTTGACATGCACAGCATGAACTTTATTAATACACAGGAAAGAAAAGGAGGGAAGCATAGGAGAAAAAAAGAAAATATTGCCAACTAAACCAATTTTAAATGGTGAGGAAAATACACAAGAAAAACCCGTAAAGAGCAATGATCTGTCACTCTGTACTTTTACTTACATACCCATACAAAAGAAAAAAGGCAGATACACCTATGGTCAAGGCAGATAAACCTATGAAGAGAAGCTTCTTCCCCAAAGCTGCTACCTTGCTGCTACACGGGTGGGAAAACTGGCTTCCACTCAACTGCTTATTCTACCACACGCACATGAGGATGGCAGTTCATTCTTGCTGCATCCCTCAAACACCCCTCAAGCCCATCTAGGCAGGGAAAATAAATAAAGCTTGGATGACAACACAGTATTCGGGACAGACTAGCCCTAAACTCTTCTCTGAGTCACATACAAGTTACATCACTCCTTGCTCTCTTCCTATATTATGACTGTGACATTACTGAAGACCAAGAGAACCCCATTGTATCCATTTGTTCCCCATACAGAAGCTGTTCCGTAACTGCTCATCCATGCTGCTGCTCTCCGTGCTTGCTGCCCTCTTCTATTTCAACGGAGAATCAGAACTGCAAATTTATCCAAGACTCAGGTACACCATGGGTTTATACAGCGATAAAATTACGTTCTCTCATCTTTCCCTCTTCCTTTCCAAACCCTAAACACCATGTGCAATTTATTTGACCAAGAATATGTCCATGTTTTCTTAGAACTACCTTTTAAGAACAGTCATCTAAGTGCTATTTAAGCTTAGTTCTTAGATCAGGGTCTCTTTCTGGAAAATAAGCCATATATAAAAAAGATTATATAAGATTATATAAGACAAAGAATTATCTCAATTTCACAACATCCTGGCTTATGTGGAAGTGTCTCAGAAAAAAAAAAAAGATCATCTAATTAAGAATGCTGTCAGCAGAAACCACCTCTAACAATAGCTAGGGTGATTAAGGTTGGGAAGAAAACATGAAGCACATGGACATACTGTTCTCTAGTTACTTTTATGGAGTCCAAGGACTACAAATGAAAGATTGTATTATCTCTCCTAATTAGAGGATGCTAAGATTCACTCTCTGCGTCTTTACCTGGGCTTCCTAGTGGCCCAAATACCTTTCTCATTTGTTCTGAAAGGTCAAATGTGTAAACGTGTTTCTGAGCTGCTTGACAAAAAAAAGCAAGGCAGACCAGAAATAAAAATTTGTTAAATAATAATGAAAACCAGCGTTTTGAACTCAGGAATAATAAAATAGATTCCTTTTCTGCCCCATGAGGAAGGCACATGTGAGTGGGGAAATTAAAACACTGTTTTACATGCATGTGTGTATACATATAACTATCAAACTGAACATATTCCAAAGTTTATATTGTCTCCAAACCATGAGCTGTTGACCTTTTTTCACCGATGCATTCATTTCACAGACAAAACTTGTAATTTCCACCACACAGAACTACCCGTGTAAAAACGTATTCCAGGGAGATGAGGGGCAGGCGGGGAAGATGTATGTAAAATTCCTGAGACACTATAGCAACTCAGTATTTGTTGGGATTCCATTCAAAGAAGTCATATGAAGCCTTTGGGGAGCTGGCATGCAAACAGTTTCAGTTATGATGGTTTGTCATTCAACAAATCAGTCAGTATTAAAATAATCTGACTGCAGCTTTGAAGTGGCTTGCAAACACGTCTATTAGAATATGTTGGTTATTAAGCAAAGAAATTTTGCTATTGATATTACATCACATTAAAAATATTATCCTTTGCATAACAAGATGTGAGGATTGGCAAAGAAATGATACTCATGAATAACAAGTCTATGACCAGACTATAAAACAACCACGACAGCTTAAAACAAAGAATTCCCCTAGCTGTTAATGTACTAAATATTAAACACCTAACTCACTTGAATCATTTGAATAATACAAAACTATGGAGAATACCAGAACACAACTTCTGTTTAATAGTGGGTCACTTAATTTTTAGGTTATTAATAACTTTGATCACTGCATACACCAAAGGCATAAAACACTCCTAAGGACAGCCCTTTAGGTAAAATACACAAATCAGGATTCAGCATGAATTTCAATGTTTTGAAACATGAACAAAAGATAGTACAGAAAGAATTCAGTTCTGACTCACATATAGGAATAATGGATGTCTCAGAAGTAACATGCCAAATTCTAAATAAGTGCTCAGGAACAGGAATCACATAAGGTACTATGCCACAGAAAATTAATAAAATGGAAAATAGAGGCAAAACATCTGTATCTGGCAATTGGTCACTGTTAAAGCAGAAGTTCTCTTTGTGATGGCAAACACTAGCTGTTCATCTACCTACCCTTACTTCCAAAATTATAAAAGGTCAGGTACAAAGAACCGAGGATGTGCATTCACAAAGTTACAAAAATTAAAAAAAAAAAAAAAAAAAAAGCTTTAAGTGTACCTTTCCTTTTTAAAATCAGGAAGACAAGACTAGAAAGGATCAGCTATATCTTCTATTTCAGGCACCAGTTCATCCAATTATTCCACAAACTTACTGAATTTCACCTTAGAATAAATTACTTTTTTTTTTTTTTTTTTTTTTTTTTGAGTCTGGTTGTTCGAAAAATTTATAAGCTTTTTTCTTCCTATTCCCGGCCCTAATTTACTCATAGCAAATCAAATCATACCCTTCCTTCAGGTAATAGAATACAAGTGTGATCTTGATAAAAATCAACCTAACGTGTCACAGCTTCCCGTATTTTCAGCAAATAGATCAGTCAACCCTAAAATCTTGTTCATGCATGCTGGAGTTAAAAGTTCAACTCAATGACGGCAACAGATGTCTACCCACATCCTTAAACAGACAACTGCCTTGCCTGCTGGTGTCAGGGAAGTCTACAGATGCTTGACACAACACTGGAACTTTAAATATGCAAGAGCCTGCATTCCCTACCCAAGGCAAGTGACTTTTACATAGATTTCACAATAAAAAGTATTTGTGTAATTAAAGAAGAGGCAAACTAACAGCTAATACAGCTATTCCAAGATCATCTTCTTGTTAGGGGTCTTTTGTCCACATTTCTTTCTCCTCTAGTTAGGCTGGTATTTAATATTTTGTCTTTCACAATGACATTTAAAACCAAGAAAATGAAGCAATTCATTGCATGCAGGGGAAAAAAGGGTTAAAGCTTGCAGCCACTTCCAAAAGTTTAAAAGGCTATGACCTTGGCTAATAATATTTTTAATTTCTATCATGCTTTTAACTCTGATTACAATTTTCACATCTACATAAATATACACATACATGCATGCCTATATATATTTTTACAGGCACAGACTTGTAAAAGCCTAACTTTGCCATTTTTACATCATTTTACTAAGTAACTCAAAGCGCAGATACATCATTTAATGTATCCAAACATAACATTTTTACTGGCAACACCTGCATACAGCCATGAAAAGGCTTAACTTGCACTACACAAAATGGATATACTTTTTCCTGGTGAAGACGCGTGGTTACATCTTATAGCTCAGCTTCTTTGATTTTATGACCGGAATCCCTCTACCATTCCCAAAGGCAACCTTAAAAACTTTTCTCCCAGCTCCCAAAGAGACGCCCATCAAGTTTTTAGATTAATACTTTACTCACCAACGCTACTCAGAGAACTGCTGCTTTCAGAATCTGAAGGCATTATGGACAGCACGCTGTAAGTAGACCCTAAAATTAGAAAAATAAAGACAGTATTACTTTTTTTTTTTCCTTTTCCTCTCCCCAAACCAAGTTAACCATTCATTTTCTTCATACTGTAGATGCCAAATATACTAAATTAGAGAGAAGGCACATCACTAATGCATAAAAATCTAATAGGAAAAGTATAATTTGGAAAGGAACGTTGCGCTGTGCGCATAGTAGGGAATCAGTTTGGATGAAATGTTAAAAATGAGTTCAGCAAAATATCAAATTAACACAATGGTTATTCCAGATGCAGTGAAAATAGAGAGTTCCATCTCTACATTATGAAGACTATGAGCAATACCGTGACAACACTCAAAATCTATTTTGGTTTCTTATCATTTTACATATACCAGTTCCTATTTCATTGTGTAACTGATTTGTATTCTTATCCTCAAACTTTACTTCAGACTTAGAAATTTCATTTCATTGGGAAATACATTTTGCTTGCATCCATCTGCAACTTTCAGTATCTAACGTTAAAAGCAAGGACCTACAAAGCTATCTGCTGTTACTGATGACAGCAACAGCAAGTTCTTTCACTTATTAATAGATCAATAGACAGAGGTGCCTTTTATTTTAGTTATTTTTTGAAGTATGCTAGATTTTACTTAACAGAATAACTAGTAAAACAGGTCTTTCTTCAACACCTTACAAACTAAACAGCTCCACCATCCCTCAAAAACAGGATAAACACGCTGCAGTAAAGACAGGGAGCAATTATGTGCAAAAACGACTTGAAATCTGGTCCATTTTGAGCACTAGCCAGAATGTGAGACCTGTCTTCACAACAGCCAAGCTCAAAGACTGTTTCAATACTTTCAGGAGCTGCCTTTCCTATAGTCCTCCCTCTCATGTTGCAATATTTGTTTCTTCCGATCTCTTTGAAATTAAGAAATAAAAACTGAGAAGCAGCATGAGATTAAACGCATGGATCTACCTTTAAAATAGATTAAAGGACAGGCTGGAAACTAAAAAAGAAATCCTAGTTTTTGCTCCTCTGCTTCTTACTAGGGGAAAGACATGACATCTGTAACTACCACGGTGCTAGATGAAGGAAAGACAAGATGTGATAAAATAAGTTTACTAACAACAGAAGCAACAACAGCAAAGTGAATTTTAAAAAAGCAAAGACACTTAGGGCCTGATCTTCAGCTAGCAAAAGGGACATGGACCACAGCTTTCACAGGGTGTGTTTATTTATCTTTACAGAGAATGAGGCTCCTATATCTGATAAAAGAAGTGATGTCTAGGCAAAAGCAAACTTAAACAAGTATTTGAATGTAAGAAAAACTCCCTCCAAGCAAATCCTCTGGTTTTATTAGCAGACACTGCAGAAACTAACTACCAGAAAAAGAACTGAATCTTGAAGTAGACCCTTTAACCTGACAAATCCCTGTGAAAAATTATTCAAAATATATTGGTTACAGATAGTTCTAGTTGATTGTACGGGATGCAAGTTTTTTTGTTTTGTTCTGATTTTTGAATAAAACACATGACAAGCACGACACTGACAGACTGGCTTCAGAAAAAAAAATAATCTGATGCATATTTTTGCTTCCATCTCAAATATTTTCACCTAACAGTTAAAGCTGTCTTCCTATTTCATTAAAGCTTATTAAAAGCAAAGTAATTTCTGCATTAAAATCAACCTCTCTGCGTATTCTATACTAGTATGACTTGCAGTATTTCTTGTAGTCTGAACTAGAAGGATTAGAATCGTAAGGGAAGCTAAAAAAAGCAGATCAATATATTAAACAAAGTAGTACATCTTTATGACAGACAACATGTACCGAGACTGTATCAAAGCTGCGTGGGACTCAAGCACAATAAAATCTTGTGCCAGAAAGTGACACTTCATTGTACTCAGCAATTTAAGGCAAAATTGCCCAGTTCCTCTAAAAGATTATATAGGGGTCCCATACCTAAACAAACTTTTACTGATTGTTAGCTGCTTTTGCTTCCTTTTAGGAGTGCAGAAAAAGAAAAAAGACTCAAAATCTCATCATCTGAGCTGATCTTGCTTTTCTTTATCTTCAAGAAGCACTGTTACTCTCTGTCTTCTTTTCTCATGTTAAAAGCCAGAGCCAGGACTTAAAACGAGTTAAGTTCTGCTTTCTGGAACAGACAGAAAAGTTTTGTGAAGCTGACTTTATCAATGGAGACATATGACTCTCCCTAGCGATGTTCTTAAAACATTAGCTCAGATTTGTAAATGCAAGATCCGGTATGCATGGCATGTTATCACAAGAAAGTGTACAATTGTGAAGAGAGGAGGAATCGTCTGACCCATTCATAGTTCCTCACGTCTAACAAAAAAAAAAAAAAAAAACCCAACCACAAAAAACTAGTGGCATTTGTTTGGCTTCCCAGGCTGTTCGTGGGTATGTTTGGGTTTGGTTTGGTTTTTAAACTACACAGGATACTAATCCATTATCTGCAGCATGTGTTACCTGTCACAAGAAGCAGTATTAGTAAGCATCAGAAACAACAATCAGAGGACCCTACATAGCTTTCACAATACTAAAATTCATCTGTATCCAATCTATCCAATTCAGGCTAGAGTAGCATGGTACTTGACGTATTCTGCTTGATCAAACTAGTCATACCTCAGTAGTACCTGAAAACGCTCCAAGACAGCATTTCCCCTCTCTATAGGACGCCTCCTCACATAAATGAAAACACTCAAAATCACCCCAGCAAGAACTCAGATACAAGCAAAAAAGGCAAGGAAAAAGGCACAAGCTACTTTCTATAATGAAAGGCACTAGAACACTCTGTTTATTCATGAGCTACACAAACATGATATTTTAAGAAATTTGTTGCAAAACCACCACCGCCCTTGCTAAGCAATTTTCCACTTTATTGCAAATTCTTAAGTCTTTCTGACTGTCCATCTTGTCAAATTACACAAAAAATAACATCAGAACACAAAACCGAATAAGAAGCCACGACTACTTTTTCAGGTTAATGTTGAAAGTGCTTCACACCTAGGGGTTCACATGCATTTCGCCCTACTTTTCCAAATATTTCTTTCATATTTTACCGCTCGTATTCACCTTGCATGCCAAAGTCCCCCAGTACAAAAAATTCCTAGATCTGATTTCAATTCACTGACTCATAACAATCGCTGACACATTCTTTAAGTTCAAACCTACAACTTGAAATTACAGTGTTCTGAGAAACACCGTAGATACTACTCACACTTAATTTAAAAAAAATAAAGAAGTGACCTGTCTTTTGCAGATACGCATTTGTACAGAGAAGAACAAGAGCATAAGCATCCTGTCTTTGCATGGCAGACTTGCTTTTCGGGTATTTTGCTTTTGCTCGTCCAGATTAAGCTTTGGATCAGCTCCTGGCTGTATTAAATAGCTTTGGCAGAGCAGGGGGATTTAAAACTGCTACGGTATATACTTGAGAATCTTAAGAATCCCATTTCCTTCTAGTTTCAACAATTAGAGCAAGTCAAATTTCCTTAAGTTATTACTGTCATTATTAGTCAGATGACAAGAAGGCCACTTAAAAACTGCAAATTCAGGAAAGGAACTGGTTGCTTAACTGTGGAAGCCACCTCTGGGGACAGCAGAGGAACTGTGTTCTAGTTTGCCTCCATCTTTCACACAATGTCCACAAAGAAACAGTGACATAAGTTTTCCTTGTTAAGAAAGACAATGACAGTGGAGAAAAAAAAAAAAAACAAACAGCCGCCCCAAAAAAAAAAAGTTACATGTCCTAACAAGACATGACCTGTCTAACCAAGAGATTTCCTCATCACCAATGCCAAATCTAGACTGATGGAATTAATAGCACAAAATTAAAACAGAACATTTCCCTCTTCTGTCTTTCCAACCTTTGAATTATGAGACACCACATAACACTGGGCATCCCCTGTACTTCAAGGAACAACTAAGACAGACAAGCTAATCTAAAAGGGAAGCCTCCAAAACAAGCTTCCACTTGGTACCTTCTGTGAGAAAGGAGAACAAATGATCAAGTAAAACTTCTTCCAGAACTAAATGCTAAATTATTGAATGACTTATAAGAAAAACACACTCTGTTCAGAGTTCATTATGTGGAGATAAGCTGAATGTCAGGATTGCCATGGCTGTGTAGAACCTTCTCATTCTCCTCCATAGGCACACGTACACAGGCTCTGTTCATGGCTCTAAAGCACAGTGATGCAAAGGGACTGTAGTGGCAAAATAAGATATAGGGGCTCGGCTCTCCAAAATTCATTACACATATGCTTTCAATTCATTAATTTATTTTTCCCAAAATATATATTTTACTCTCGGATATTTATAAAATTATAATTCAACTGAAAGAAAGCTATTTCATCTTGCAAAATTTGCTATCTTAACTAAATGACTGTGTAGGAATAAGAATAATTATTCCCTCAGATACACACCTGCAGCAGAGGGCCAAAGAGGCAGGTACAATGAACGTGTTTCGGTGTGTGAAGCACCAGGATTGATTTCAAGGAGCTTTAGGTGTTTCATCTCACAAGATGGAGAATGCTCTGGTCTTAGCTGCGCAGCTCTTGGCACATCACCCATCTTTAAGGATCGCATTAAGATCTGCAGTATGGCTGACTCCTAAATTAAGCTTGTTTCCTGACTAGGAACACTTAGGTCATTGTAGGACTGAGCCTAGAAGGAGTGCTTTGCCAGCACAAATTTCTTTTGCGACACCTCTGCTTTTAAGGATGACATTAAACAACTCTCCACGCTCCCCTGCTGTGAATTTCCGTTGTTAATTAAACTCTGCTCTTCCTCCCCACTCCCTTCCCGGCACCACGACTGCCAGCTGATTCAACTTCTCGTCAGCAAATGATTTTTCTGATGGAGGTCCCTCGCATCGGACGGGAGGGCAGTGTGACAAACATTTGTTTATCCACATCTCCGCGCACCAAACCAAACGGACTTTGGCAGGACTCCTACTTGCTCGGGGGGAGCGAAAAAGTTTGATTAAAACTGGGAACGACCCAGATTACAACGTTCCCATTGCGTTTACATGAAACAAAACTGCCCAAGGAGCTTCAGCTCACATGGATCTGCCATGCTCTCTCTCTGAGGCTATTCTTTTCTAGGCAGCCTGTGCAGCCAGGTTTGTCAGAAACCATAAGACACAGTCATTTCTTGCAAGTTGTGTGATGTACAGACACTAAAGCCTGACCTCATGCAAAACCTTCAATTGGATATTTGCTTCCATCCGTGCCATCTTCCTTTCAAATGCTTCAGTCATTTACTTTTAAGGATGAGTAACTCCAAGTAAAAAGGTACAAACTCAGCAGTAAAGGTAAAACAGTGGTAGAGGTCATATCAGCAAAAGCTTGCTGTCTCTTCCCCCATCTGCTTTTAAACATGGCTTTACTACTTATTCTGCACACCTACAGTCCCATAATACTGTGCTCTGCAGCATAAAATTCTCTTATTTTTAGAACACTGTGAAAACTAAATGAACATTAAATGGCTTTTTAAATAATCAAGCCACTAAAAATTTACAATTTTTATTTCCCACATGCCTCGGTCTACAACAGTTTCACAGAGACAGTGAGGGTCAAAGAGTTTATTTTCCTTTTAGAATGCAGAAAACATTTTACGACAACACATTTATTAAATATTAAGATATTAATATTAAAAGTGTGGGTTTGGAAAAGATAGATCCTCTAGTGTCTAAGCCATCTTTCAGTTCTAAGCAATTAAGAATAAACTCTTGTTAAGGACAGGACACTTCACACATGAACAAGGACTTTGGCACCTTTCTCTGAAATATTTGGAAAAAAAACAGCACTGGTGACAGAGTAACAGGTCAGGCAGATTCTGATTTAATATGACAATTTCTGTGTAGGTTTTGATTCCGAAATGTTAAGTAACCTGCCGGAGGCCAGACACATCAGTAAAGAAACCCTGAGTTCAGATGCTGAAGTTCCTATTTGTCAGTCATACAGTCAAGTACAGCATTTGTTCTTCAGCTGTTAAAAACACTAGACATAAATATCTATAAAATTCCAATTTTCTTAGTAACACCTGTTCAAAACACTACATAGTAGAATAAACTCACAGACAGATACTTCTAAACATGTGTTCCCAACTGTACCCTCTCTAGCAACATCTACGCTCCTTGCTATAGATATTTTTTTTCTTTAGCCAGGAAGCAACAAAGTGAGTTATACTGAAAAGAATTTACAACATATACTTAAGAGAAGTCTAAGTCACCGGACTATTGTTGTGCATCTTACTACAACGTGAATTATGAACGGAAGCAGACGTCGGTGCCTTCAATAAAAAAAAGAGCGGAAAAGTGGCAGTGAGAAAGATAAGAGAAAAGGACAAGAGACAAGAAACTGAGGTAGTTCATTTTTCTACATTGTCACTTTATCATTAGGATACACTTGCAGCTGTTTACATACTTTATTAGTGTTATTTGTTCTTGTTTACTGCATTCTGAGCAGAGTCAAATCATCCTCTTCACACAAAAAAGTACAGAAAAGATTAAAAATCTTTACAGATCTGAATTGATTCACAAAAAGCACATGATGCCAGTGCTTCAGTTGACAGCATTCAAGCTGTTTTGCCATGGGCATGATACTCTAATAATGCCTTACAGAAGTGGGATGGAAGCAATTTTTATGAGCCAAATTACCATGCAGCTTTATTAGCAGGATAGTAGCTATTACCAACTGGTAATTGGAAGCAAAGAGGTAAAAAAAAAAAATTTACGACTGCTTAAAAAATTAACAAAACCACACCCAAGTATATCAGGTCAGCTAGAAATAACGTCCCTCACTACTTTCCAGTCTTTCATTTCTTTCTTCGCCATTTATAAAATGACTAATTTAATCTCTTGCACTCTGTGAAACGCCATCAGAAGTGATTAAGTATATCTGCTGGAGGAGCAGGACCAAAGATGCAATCATAATTGCTACTGCTATTACTTATTCAAAAAGTCCTGCAGCTATTCAGGTTCTGAACCAGAAACAACTGCTTTAACCTTTGTCTTCTTGCTTTTTGACTGGGATGGCTTTTAACTCTGCTTTAGTGAGTGCATTTTGTCCTGACAAGTCATTTGTCTCCAACACTCCATTTCAGCTGAGAACTGCAGCAGCAAATGACCATGCCTTCCTCTTACAGCCCTGAATTTCCATTAGGTAGTGCAGTGAGACGGGCGATGATTTTTCAACAGTTATTTTAAGGCTAACAGCAACATACCTAGCTACCGTGAAAATATCAGCATGCAAACTTGTATTACTCAGATTTTGGCAGAAGAACAACTTTCAGTTTGTAAAGCCGCACACACTGCCTTCACTGCTAACTTTCTTACAAGAGAAATGCATGTTTTTGTAGGCTGACACCCAAAAGGTGGAGAAAAGAATAACTGGCTCCAAATTCTTTAACCCTCAGCATTTAGTACACATATGAAAAAGCTGCATTTAAAGTCAAGTCAGTAAAATTGCAATATGGGCAGGTAAAACAAATTGTCACATATTTCAGCTCATGTGGATTATACAGGTGGTCCTTCCACTATTATCAATGCAGCAGTGCTGTCTTCTTTCTACAAACATGATGTGGTATTACAGCTGACTACCTTAGAAAACAAATACAGGAATGATTTTTATGACATATTTTTAATATAGCTGCTTTAACAATGCCAGTTAACCTATTCTGGGAAAACTCATCTCCATTCCAATGGTAAAAAGCCCAGTGTATCCATTAATTTTTTTCTTGCTCCTAGCCATCAGGAACATTACATTTGTTTGCTGGATTATGTATGATATGCCAAAAGGAAAAAAAAAATTTAAAAAAGGAGAGAAAACATAATAGCATTTTACATTTTTAACAAGCTTCTTGCAATCTCAAATTCTGTTTCTCTTAAAGTTATCTTCTTAATCTAGATTACTCCCTAAATTATACATAAGAGGATATAATTAATTTTGTTTATGAAGGTAGAGAGACGTAAATTTTCATTAAACCTCCCAGATGACTAAGATGCAGTAGAGGACGTTCACCGATTCCTTTCCCTCTAGGAAAGGAAATCGGATAACCTAAGGCCTATATCCACTTGGCAAGCATGTGCTCTGTCAGTACTCCACCTGCACAGTGTCCAGCAAAATGACATATCACTGCATATTCCAGGTATTACTGAAGGGCCCAAGGCTTCTTCAGCTGGGCAGTGCTGTGACGGCAGTCACCGGAAAGCAGCGGGCCCTCATGGACCCACACAATCTTAAGCACAGTGCTGTTTGTGCCTACAGCCATCGATGAGATGCCATCTCCGGCAGGGAGCAGCGCGAGGGCATTAATCAGCATACCACCCACCTACCCAGCCAGGGAGCATCTGCAAACCTCACTGCTTTGTTCTCTCTCTCAGTGCGCAAAGCGCATCCCAGTTCTGCACACCCTTACACCTAGCCTGGTCCCATTTCATCCCAGCTGCCTACTCCTCAACACTGTCCAAATAGATTGTGGTAACTCAGACCCGTCTATTTCTAAAAATTTCTCATCTGCCCTGTATCTAGGTAATGATTGGTTTTCTTCTGTCAGACATTTAGAAAATGTCATTTTCAAGGGCACTACTTGGTTCTTCTGGTCCATTTTCTGAGTTTTATTGCAAAGTATTGGGCAGATGAGAAGTTAAGGCATCTCGGCAAATAAGTTAAGGAATTGTCCAAGTACACTGCTCTTGCTATGAATGGTCTCCATCCACAGGAACTCACATTTCAACCTGCTGAACGTGATACTGACTACTAGAGCTCTTCTGGGCCGTAAAGGCATGGTATGTGAAGAGCTAACTGGGCAGCTCCAGACACCAACACTGAAGAAGCAGAGGCACAATCTGGACTCCTCCTAGGAAATGTCTGAAGGGTGGTATTGCTAAATACAGCTGGAGAAAAAAAGGTGAACTGGGAAATATGACAAGTCATCCAGAAAAGTCCATCCCAAACTCCTGTAATTCTGGGGTACAAAAGTTTTAAGAACATCACCAAGTTGAGAGTTGAGTGACAATTCATAAAGGTAAGGAAACAGTGTACATCTGTTTCTATTCTGGAGGAAGAAAGGATAGACAGATGATGCATCAAGTCACATGTCATTATTTGGGCTGGGAATAGACACATCTTTAGAATATCCTTCCCTTTCATTAAGCTTTGACAGAAATAGCATTCCTGAATACCTTCAAATCTCCTTGATAGCTTCTTTTAACCCCAGATAATAATACATTCGCATCTATTTTTCCTAGCACCTAGTTCTTAACGTTTGAAGAAAGACTTGTTGGTTGTCCATTTTGTTAAGCAGCACTCCCCCCAGGGAAAGCTCATTTTGCAAAGTTATTTCCATATCTGGAGGCAATTCTTTACATCAAGTTATAGTCCAGAAACTTTGCAAGTAATCTGACTGAGAGTTCTGGAGGATCACACCATCTGCCATTTGCAACTGACTCCAGAAGGTTTAAGTGAAAGGAAATTATGTTCAGAAAGTACCCACAAGCTATGCAGTTAAAAGCAAGAAACTGTTGTGCTATGAAGGTGGTAAATACTAGATCCCTAAAAATGCATTCTCAATCAGCAACAGTTGCCTCACTAGATTTGCAATAGTGACAATTACTAAATTCAAACTTCATTTAGTTTGCACAGATATACACAGAGCTTTGTAGCATATTATTTCATCAAATAATTGTACAGTCAGGTAATATGAATGGCAAAATAAAACTTAAGAAAACAGCATTAACAACTCTACAGCTAAATGCTATATTTAAAATTTAATTTAAATTTTGGAATTAAATCAAAGTAACCACCTGATTATGTTTGTAAAGAGACCATGCCATAAAAAAAACCTACCTGGAAGAACAAAGGAAAAAGCAACTAGAGATACGTAAAACTCCAGACACTGATATTCAAAAGACTAGAAAATCTACCAGGTAACAAGGAAAGCAAGCGTTAATTCCTTAAGATTATCCTCTTAACGCATCCAGTCCTTTCATTACCTTACTGTATCTCGCAACTGGGTATTTCCGCTGCAGAAGCAGCTGGGGGCACGCCTGGAACTGCGGGTGGCCAGAGCATCCATCACCTGCAGAACCTGAGATTTTTTTTCTAGCAATTCAAACTTTGCCCGTAACAAACAAGTATTATGGTTCAAACTGTTTTTTTAGGACAAGTCATCAAGAACACACATGTACCTACACCCCTCCATAAACGTAGTCTAAATATGAGAGTTGATCTGCCTCAATGATAATGGTACAGTTAAAGCCACACAGCTTTCCTACTCTGCAGAGACTTTTAAACAAGGACAAAGGGGCTAAACATAGCTCTAGCTTACTCCTGTACAGCACAAGGAAGAACACACCTCAACACAAACACAACCACAATCACACCAAGGGGTTGTGCTAGTTACAGCTCAGAGAAAAAAAAAAAAAAAAACAAAAAACACAAAAGAAAACAAAAAAAGGCTGCATTAAGGCCAGTCCTTTGTGATTCCAAGCAGAGGAGTAACATATCAAAGTCCAAAGGCTTTTTTCCCCCTCCCCCCATACTATCTACCTTATCTAAACTCACCCATGTAAAATTTAATCTCATAAAGCTGTCTTCTCTGAATGTCCTTCTGAGTTCTACAGCCCTAGCATACTGACAGGGACCAAACTTCTCTTTGTAACAAAAAAATAGAGCAAAGTAGTTGGAACGCTCTTCTCAAAAAGCAGCCTGTCACTATTCAAGAACTAAACCAGCAACTGATTGAAGAAGTTATGGTTTCACAGCAAGTCCTCATATGCTGTTCGCCATATTAAATGCTATAAATAATAACTAATTAGGAAAACTTATGAGCCTGTTTCTAGCCTGAATTCCCCAGTTTCCTACAACTTACAAACCAGCTCACATCTACTGCTCATAAGGATTGCAAGAGAGCTATCAATACCATCATCCAAACTCAGACCGTGTGGGAGTCAATACTCAACACACCTCCTTTGAAATTCAGGTGGCATTATGAGATTAGACTTTTTCAAACCATGCACCTCTAGAAAAAGTGATTCATGATACTTGGTATGAAACCTGGCATAATGCTCAAGTAATCTCCTTTCAACCTTGAAAGGAGATGCATACTCCCCAGCTTAAGCCCTAAAAAATGAATTCTCCTTATATTGCTTTTTGTAGCGTGCTTCAATATTCAACCCCTAAGTATCCCTCCTTCAGGAAAAACATCAGGAAAAAACATCCCAAGATGGTTTCATTAGGGTATGTCAGAGAAGGGCTTTAAATTCAAATTTGTCGTGTTGCTACAATGGAAAAAAAACTACACACACTCTCATACAGAAGAGGGCACATATCCAAGCTTCTTCTATCTTTCTGTTTACAGCGATTGTTACTTGAAATGGTAATAGAAAAGATATATCTAAGCTAAATCACCTAAGATTTCTTGTCTCCTTGGCAAGTTTATTTTTCCCTCAACACTCTACTTCATTTAAGAAAACAAAAGGAAGAATAAAACAGCTTTTTTCCGCCTCTTAGTGCTGTAGAGCAGGGAATCCTGGTGCCAGCAATAATTCCATATTAAATACTTATTTATTTATATACAATATTTATTCTGTAGGCACAGAGTCCAAGGCTCTGCTCAATAAAACAAATGTAAGTCCCTTTTACCTACAGACCTCAGGCCTAAGTCCTCCTCAGGACATCTGCAGTTTCAGGAAGGTCATCAGAACTGCTTGAATGCTACTCGCACACAGCATGTGCTGCACACAAAAGAAATGTTGAATCCATGGCAAAGTGACCAAGACCCCTCTCTGAAACTGGACAAATTGGAGCAAATATTCTGTGTGAGTCTTTACAGGAAATTTGCAGAAATATACAAGTTTTCACAAAGGTAACAGCTTAACCAGACAACTTTTGAAAGTGCCAAGCACTGACATGACCTCAGAAGAGGGGGCGGAGAAGGTAATATCAATTAAGAATATATTTGAACCGTAGATCGTACTTTTTCAGAAGACAAACATACAGATATACAAAAGAAACCGCACCTACGCCCTCATTTAAACAATGCAATTAAGTATGTCCTCAAGTGCTCTGCTGTACTGAGTGATTATTACAGAAGTCTATTACCTATGAGCTATTTACAAAAACAATTTGTTGCAGAAATCCCCAGGGGTAGACTTCATGCCTCTTCTGGTTACAGCTGCACCACCCACAGGAACTGCTCATCCCTCCCCAGAGGTAAACCTTCAGCTGTGATGAAGGCAGCAACAGGCCGACAACCTCCTCCGCTGGCACCGCCAGAGTGTGTGTGAGCAGACCTCTCCCTGACACGCAGAGGGAACAAATAACACAAGAAAAGGTTGCTTAAGCTTCCGAATGGCAAAAGGAACACGTGTAACTAAATATGACAAAAAGCCATCTTCCCCCATGTACCAGGGCGCTCACACATACAAATGCTCACTCTACCTGGGAGCTAAGAGCAGAGAATGCTGCAAAAAAAGGAACTCATCTGGAAGCAATTATGGCACGCATTCCTCTCTCCCCCTTTTTGCCTCTTCTCTGCAGGACATGAGTGCTGCTACTTTTCCTTCTCTCACAGTCACGGCAGGGCAAGGAGGAGAGCGTGTCCTCCGCATTTGCTGTGGCCTGACAGAGCAGCGAGGCAGCCTGGCATGGCCACATGGTGCCCTGCAGCGCTGAAGGAGTTTGCTTGCTTAGACATAGATATTCCTAGGGGCTCCTTCTTCCAGCTTCATCTTTTACATAATTCCTTGGTGACAGACCCTGTTTGGAGACTAAATCAATTTTAGAGTCTAGAAAGAATTTTTCCTACATAGCAAGGGTATCAACATGCTTCATGGGCCTTTTAGCCTTTAGCTTATTATTTTGGGAGAAAGTAACCGCAACTGCTGCAACTCTAGCAAGTCACAGAGTGGCTAATGACTTTAAAATGGCTTAGCTATGACCTTTTAAGCCAATAGGTCTGGGTTACCAAGCAAGCAAATGCAGCGAACATACAAAGAATAACTGGGAACTGGAGGTACTAGCAACAGCCAGGCAGATCTTAGTAATGAGAGGATTTTTTATAAGCCAAGTATTCACCATAAGATCAATTGTAAGGAAGAAAACAAATGCTGGCAATACAGGCAAACAAATGTTATCAGCTCCATCAATTCTGGAAAAAGTTTTAAAGCTTCCTGCACTGACAATGTACCTACAGGAGACTGAAATCACACCCTTACGAAGAAGCGGTAGCATCAGCAATACATGACAGCGCACACTGATCCCAATGGAGTGCAGCAGACTGCCGTGCAGTCTGTGGGAGAGGCGCAGGCTAAAGATTCAGCAAATGCACTCAATGCCCAGCATGCTACTCCAAATGCAAATAAAATGCCCCAGTCCCCTAAAACAGTGACAGGAGAGAAGGCAACACAAAATAGGGCTACGACGCTGAAGAAGCAGAACATGGCATTTTGGACAGCACAAGTCAGAGCTGCTGAGGGGAGAACGAGTGGCTTCTCACCCAAGAAGGGTGACTGAGCCAATAAACAAGCCAAGACTTGTCCTGCTTGGAAAGTCACCTGCCAGTCACAGAGCTTTGGTTTCCCCTCGACCTTCACAATGCTCTAGTGGCAGAGGTTGTAGGGGTTTGGGGTTTTTTGTGTGTGTATGGTTGGACTCAATCTCAAAGATCCTTTCCAACCATGAAGATTCTATGATTCTCCATCTCTTGGAGCAGAGGACCAGATGAGGATGCTGCCTCCCCATCAGTACCACTTGTCAGGCATGAAGGTTGAGTGAGGACAGCTTTAACATTCAGGTTCAGCTACTGGTGCCAGCACAGACATGCCTTAAATAAGTGTGCCAGGTAGTCTACAGTAGCAGATAGACTGTGTAACGCTTTGCAACCTCTTCATTTAGCCATATAAACATCCACATTTTACTGTTCCCATATCAGCAACAGAAGAGGCAGTAAAAATTGTGCCTCAATAGGTAGCCTCAAAACAGGCTTTGTTTTGTAGGCTTAACGGCAGGCTTTGACACCTCTTCTCCACTAAGCCCACAGTGAACCAGCCTGCTTTACATCTTCTTCCTTGAACAGGTTCTGAAGATACTGGTGATGCTCCTAAAGGAGACGGTGTCACTGGGAGCAGCTGCCATCAGGATCAAGTATTTCACTTTGTTTCCCATTTCAGCAGGAGCCATGATAGCAGCAGCAAGGTTGAGGGCGTGCAGAGGACAGAAACAGCATGAGAAGAATGCCAGTGGGTTAAAAAAAAGAAGACAAAAAAACCATACACATTCATTGCATCCATTGTTTTTCTCGCATACACACTGCTTTCAGTCCGAAACACTGGCACACAGTTAAACACTGACTAAATAATAATCAAAACCATGCAATTTCTGTACAGCAAGAAATGGCTTCCCCCCCAGAAAAACCGAAAGACCCAAAATGAGATGAATTAGCATGCTACTGTACCCATAACAACCAAATGTTTGAAACACATTACAAGGAAGACCAAATTCAACTAGTCTGTAAAATGAAAAAGTGCTTAGGAAATGACTATATAAACACAGGTCAACACAGATCACTGTTTAGAAGCACAGGATTAAAATCTACCTTGTCATGATTTACAGCAGTCTTTGATACTGCAACTCTTTTCTACAAGAGACTTTCACCTTTTTTTTTTATTTATTCTCACATAGTACCGCATCATCTCCTGTTGTTACAGAAGTATTTTTATTCTGTATTTCCATTAGACAAATCAAGAATATTCACGATATTTAAATTACAAACAACAGGGTTATATTCAACTACAATTTTTCCACATCCATCTGTTCTTATGTTGCTGTGGGATTTTACCATTAAGAATATGTGGTTGAAAAAAAAAAAAATAAACCACATTTAAGCACGTAAACTGAAATATATAAAAGTAAATAGACGATCAGAGCTCAAGTCAACAGTTCTGACTTTTCTAATTGTGCTGTAAACCACAAGTTCCTCAACGGAAACACCGTATCTTCTTTCTGCTTGGGTAATGCCTTCCAAAAATTGGCATTTTGAGTACATTAGAAGTTTTGTCAGAAACAAGTGTGAACATTAGTTTTGACCCATTAGAAAGTGATTTACACTTAAAATCCACAATGCAACAAATCTCAAAAGGGTTTTAATTTGTATGAAAGCATATAACCATTTCCCCCCCCATAAACAACATCAGTGGAAAACCTCAGAGAAAGTTTTGCAGCAACTTAAACTCCTGGACTGAAAAGAAATTTTATAGCATGTAGCTCTTTAAATCATTGCTTTCCCTTCCTGCGCTACACTTTATCCTGCTGGGAAAACAAATTCTGCAAGTTTTCACTTGAAGGGCTGAATTTGATGTATAATTAGTGATGCTTATGGTGATTCTGTTTTACTTAAAAATGCAGAGAACCTTCCAGAAATACTTAATAAATCTGTACTTTAAAAAAATGTAAATGCACAGAATGGAGATAATTTGGGAAAAAAATAGGGAAAAGAAATCCAAGCTACTGTAGAAATCCCTGAAAGCAAAAAATGGAAACTTGTTTCTAACTGGAGGAAATACTTAAAACTTTATAGACTTTTAGATAGGTCCAGTCTTTTTTGATGAAGTGCAAAATCAGATAACCTATGTGCTACTATCCTCAGTATGAAGACAATGGGATAAAATATTGAGATTTAACCCAGAGAGCACTTATTTTTCCAGCATTTTCTCTGTATGTATCCAGTAACACATCCTGACAGATGTGAGTTTGGAGGTTGGTCACATTCGTTTATTTTTCAGTTTCATAAAGCATGCTTTTCTCCATTCCCTTCACAAATTATCAGAGGGAAAGGATTCAATACACAAATGTAAATTAACCATTGGGAAAACAAACAAGCAAAACCCCACACAAACACTCTCCACCCACCTAACTAGAGTTGCCTATCACAATCTCTTTCACTATAAACAAGTACAAGCATCAGAGTCCTACAATATAATCAATAACACATTAAAGTTGCTATCTTCAGGTAGACTATTAGGAGAGGGAAGACTGTAAACCGAGGGCGAGTTGCTAATGTCTCTGCCCTGCCCAGGCAAACTCCCTGTGCTACCCAACCCCTTCACCAGAAAACAAAGCTGGTGACTGGCCATCAGCTCCACACATGAAACACAGGAGCTGATTGTTCAGGCTTTGTAACTATCCAAGATAAATTGAGCAGAAGCATCCTCCCAGGCACACAGAAGAGGCTTTACAATTCAACACTGAGCTCAAGTTGCATCCAAGATGATCTGGAACCTGTTTCATTTCAAAACATCAAAAGTTTCCCTATCAAACAGCACAGCCTCAAGTGCTTTTTGATGATGTCATCCGGAAGCAATTACCACATGGAAAGGAGAGCCATCAGGAAAGTTTTGAAAAATGAAACCTAGAATGTCTGAGCTACCACGGCCCTTTGGATAGGCAAGCAACATCCCTGTACCAGAAATCTGTATGAGGCAAGTAGGTTTTATTAAACAAGACAAAGAAAGTGTCCTGCCTGGTTACAGAACTTACCTCCCTCCTGCTATTTTTAGGCTGAACCCCTGTAAACATTCCTAATAGTAGTGGTTAGTATTTGCACTTTTAAGCACTTCATGTGTGGACATAGTAGATCAGCATCATCTTGTTTTCAAGATGGGAGGATTCCAGTCCCAACTTACATGCTTTTGAAATGTAATCTCCCTGGTTCCTCAGTTCACCATAAGAAGGGAGAATATTTACACTGATTAAATGATCGCCCACTGATTCGTGCCTGCGTGAACATTATGTGCCCTCTGGCCAGCGAGGTTCAGAATTCATCAGAAACAACATGTTGGCAGATTGGGATTTGGGATGATTTCTCCCACAGACACGTAATTGCACGTTTATCACCTACACAAATTAACAGCAGATACAAATAAAAGCAACATCCAGCAAATAAGCAGCGGTGATAATGGGCAGCTAAACAGAACAGAAGACCCAATATTTCAAAGCAATGCTGAAGATACACTTTCAAACAGAAAGACTACAGATCAAACAGCTGGGCCATCGTGTTTTACTGACACATGTAGAGAGGCACTGGAATTTGCGTTGTGTTTTCAAAAGTGCAGTGGATCTTACGAATCATTCCCCTCCCATCAGATAGGGAAGAAAAATAACTAGCAGAACTAGTAGAAACAGGATGAGGAAATCCACGCTGGCATCAGCAAAGTTATTCTTGGTCCATTAGGACATTGGAATACAACGGAAAGAGGCAACAACGGTCCTCCATGTTCCTCCACTAGTAGAAACCAGAGCCCTAAGGAACCTGCTGGCCCTGTACTGTTCTCATCCCTCCTAAGTGGTGGTGGCTTCTATGTCCTCCTTATATCTCACTGTAGAAACAGGTCTAAGTCCTAGTTCTTAATCATTATCTTTCATATGCTTCCCGAGACACTGACTATCTTCTTACTGAAGGCAACCTCTTTAATTTTCCTACTTTTTAATTTTTGCCTGTCTTAGCAAGAAAAAGGTAAGAATTTTCATCACTGTAGGGAGGGGTATCCCATGATAATCCTTCAAAATATCCATTATTTCATGAATATTCCTAACTGTTTCCTATCCAGAAATCTAGTATTCTGTTTCCAAAACTGGAGACCATGCCTATATCTTCTACTTCCCAAAAAATGAGGGAAGGAAAACATTTGCACACTTTTATTTTCTTTATAAATATAACACTATATATGGAGAATGTATGTTCATAAAGTTGAAAAATCTTTTTAAAAAGTCTTAAATGATAACAAGTGGCAACACATAAGTAGTAAGACAGGCAGATTGCTTATTTGATTCAATTTACCAAGGTGTTTATTGTGTTATGAGTTAAACAGATGTCATTTGGAACAAATGACATGATTCTTCTGTTGCAAGTCTTACCACAGGACAATAAGAGTGCCTGTATTAATTTCCTTTAAAAATGAAATAAATTTTAAAAATAGTGTCACTACTGATCCACAGACGTAAGATTACATTTAGGCTTACCTTCACAAAACTATAAACTGACACAAACCTGTAATTTCCCTATTCCAAATCTCTATAGTTGCAAGATCAACGGTACCTTAAGCCAAGCGCAGCAGCCTACATTTAGAAGAACATGAACATGTGCCTAGTGATGACTGAAAGCATTATTACTGTTTTTAGAATTTCAGATGAGAAATTCTGTTAGAACACAGTATGTCTATTCATTGTACACTATACATCTATTGTTCTTCCCACAAACAATGAAAATAAAGATGATAGATAACTGATAGTTTTGGACAGCCAGAAGTTTTAACCAGCAGTATTCAACATGAAAAAAATAGAAATCAACCTTAAGAACTGTTAAATTACTGGGCATTTTACCCAAAATTAATGGGAAGCAGCAAGCTTTCTGAGAAACTGCCAGCACAGTAATTTCACTCAGAGCGGCTTGGAGTCTGTTCTCCAAGTAAACCTTTCAAAGACCAGAAATATCCATAAAACATTGCATTGTGAGCGATGCAGGCATGGAAGAAGAGGATAAAAAAAGATCAGGGAATAGACTATTTGCAATGCAGTATGCTAATTAACAGCAGGAACAGGTCTGGAGAAAATCCTGTGGTACGGTAGGAAATGCTTACCTATCGAGGAGCAATATCAATGCTAATGCATTCGTCAGCATTGTGTTCCTTGTGCCAAACTTCCATGGCACTTGAAGGAACCTCTTGTGTCCTTGTGACTAGAAGGTATAAGCACAGATAGCCTCAAGTGTCATGAAACTAGTGCAAAGAACAGGGCAGGAGGGAAAAGTGGTGAAGTTTTCTCGACTGTGCATTCTGAACCATGTTATGGCACAAGAGCTCTCCTGCCACTGTGACCACTGATCTCATCGTGGCAGCTCGGCCTGAAACACAGCTCTCTTAACTTCACGTATCCACAACAAGAAGCAGGTACAGTACAAGAAAAATCCATAAAATAAATCACAGCCATGTAAGGCACAATACATCTCTAAATGGGGGACATCTCTTCTGTGCATTTTGGTATTATGCTAACACATACTAAGTTAAAACCTAGACAGTAAAACACCAATTTGAAAACCAAAAATTAATGTTAGCACGTGGACTTTTTCCACTAAAAAGACTTTCAGCAACCTCAAAGCAAAAAAAAAAAAAAAAAAAAATGCTGGATAGTACAGCCTACGATTGTAATTTAGCATGCATATGCTTACCACAGGTATAGTCAAGCAACATTAAAGCTGTAAAAGCATGTTTTAAGAGGAATAAGATGCATGAACCAGAAGCCCTAAAGAATAAATGACAACTTCCATTTTTAAAAGTCCTGTTACCTCTGTGTTTAGCTGTGAATGCAGGAAAGCTGTCGGCATGGCTTGTATACACACATAGAAAAGAAAAATGGAATGATAAAACCCACTCTGCTACCAAGACAGAAGCTCCAACACAGCACTGTTGTAGTTGTTAAAAAGGCAGGCCTAGAAAATCATGCTTATTCTCTGAATAAAAATACTGCAGAGGAATGGATATAGCAATAATTTTGTAAGAACGAGCTTTACGAGTGCTTTTAGATTGCTAGAGAAAAGGATGAAATTGAGAACCTGTAGAAACCTGAGCTACAGCTGGAGCCAATGTTAGTTTGTCTCGATATTCCTATGTCTGCTCAGACAGCAAATGGTGCCACTGAAGGGGGTGCCAATTGCCATTTACTAGACTACAAGATAAATATATATTCTTAACATTTCATCTTTTACCAAATCCATGAACATGGTAATCTAAAACATAGCAAAAGCAAAGTTTATTTCCCCCCTAAGATGCATTTCTCACATAATCGAAGTCCAGTATCGGTGAAGCAAACAGCAAAGCCAAGCGTTCTTCACACTGTCCCAGGACTCTGTCCCTACATTTGCCTACAAACTGAGCAAGAAGCTACTGGCCATTCAAATCTTAGTCTTCACACAAAGATGACTGTGGTTTTTCATTCTGCTTATTTTTCCTCAAAATAGCCAGATCTCTTTATGACCTGCAGGAAGCATACCACCATCTCAGCACAGCCCCAGCACAAGACAACTGCTGTGCACCACCTAACTCCTATTTTCATCCTTAGTGACTTCTCTTTTGTTTGTGTGGAGTAAGAAGCTGATACATAGGATGAAATGCTATTCATGTTTTCAAAACTTAGAACCATGTTAATTTATTCTAGTTTGCTCATTCTAAAATGCGTTCTCACTAATGAAATGTTACACTAATTATTGCACTAGTAAAAGGACTGTGAACGGGTATTATTTAGATTTCATACCTTCAGTAAATAATGCTTAGAAATAATCTCCTTCACCTGAATGTCTCGCAGTGATATACATTACAGATGTGCCGTGGTATACATTACAGATGTGCCTAACAACCTGTGCATGTGTAAACACAAAAACGCTCTGGAAAGTGTTTCAGTATCAGCTACACATCTCACATTTCTCTTCAAAAGTATTTTTTTTAAAATAAGCAGTTATTAACAAGAGTTTCATAAAAAACAACAGCTCCAAACTACAGCCCTGCTTATGCCTTCAATCAACCAGGTCTTCTAGAACAGCCTGTCAAGCTTCAGAATTGATGTTTTCAGCTGTGGCCCATTCGACACACTGTAGAACCAACATTGTGACAATAAATTAACTTCTACAGGAAAAGCTATGCATTAACGCCCTCACTCCACCCGAAGTATAGGCTGTGCCTTGTCCAAAACACAGCAATTTCCATTTGATTCTGCAGCTGCAGACACAAGACTTTCATCACCAATACAAACCCTCCCATGGGATTTCCAGGAAAAGTTCTGCAAGTTAAAAGAAAGAATGAAAGAAAAATGTTGTGGGATACAGAAATGAAAACACTATGTCTGAGGACAGTGACTAGCAAGACCTCCCTTTACATAGCAGTCACTTGTAGAAAGCCCTACTTGTCAAAAACCAGGTTTGTAATGCCTTGGTTTTTCAGGCTCAACAGCTAGTAAGGCTATATCCTCTATACATGATTATAAACGGAGGAAGGTATAAATCGATACATCACACTTGCACATCCAGAACTTCAACATCATGCTTAGAAGGACCTTTCTTTTCTATTAAACTATGATTTCGGTATGAGATACATGCAGACTGATGACGTTCTTGAAAATTTTTCAAGGAGACGCTTTAGCTATTGGCAACCTGTCACCAGAAATCATTTAATAGTTTGTTTTCAGAAAAGCTGACTGTGTAGGTACCAATGTAAGATCTGAAAAGACATGTAACAGCATTGCCTGTTACAGGTTCTGTACAAAGCTAAAAAGGTAATATGGCTCAAGAAGAAATGACTCCACAGCACATATATGGCCATAACACATATATCCTACGTGTGGGTGAAATAAAAAAATACTTTTCTTTGAAGGAAAAAATAATTATTTTCACCCACGTGTGGCTTTTAATCAGTCTCCAAACCACCACAGGAAGCCCTGGTGGTTGGGACTTCAGCTGAAGAGCTTCCCATGCTACTGAACACTGAAAGAGGGAAGTGGGTTATGACACTGCCACAATCAAACCACCAGAAAAGCCTGCTTTTGGTCTCAGAATGTTTCACTTCTCCACACTGCACAATTCTTACCAGGAACTGTATAAGGTAATGGCTGGATTGGACACCACACTGTTTGATTTGTCAGTAAAAATGTTTTTCCTCCTTTAAAGGAATTTTGACAATTTATTTCAATTAGTTTTTTCTTGCAAACAGCCAAGTATTTTGTTTTTGGGTTTTTCTTACTGCCAAACTACTGCTAAGAATGGCTGAAATACATCAATCTGCTGTTCAAGATGCCGATCAATGCTATAATCAAATCCTTCAGAAAGACAGAAGAGTAGCATAAAGGAATTATAAAAGGGAGAAAGAAACCTTACTCCAAATTTCTCACATCCTTTTTCCATTTCCTTTCCAAAACGAAGCAGAAAGCCAAAAGAAGAGCCAACAGAGAGCCCAGAAAGCTACTCAGCACCGATGCAACCACTCAACTTTACAATACCTTTCAGTGCAGCTTTACAGTAATGCATTTCTGCTTCTGCTCTCTTCCAACTCATCTTCCACCTCAGCTCCAAAGATTACAGGTTGATTGTACAGACAGTATCTCATATATGCTGCTCCCAAGTCCTCCCAACCCACCAAAGCTTTGTCATTATCACGTTGCTATTGTCTTCCTCATCAAGTCTGTGTTCCACAAACAGGTCCCTGATTAAAGCCAGACAAGTTTGCTTAATAACCATAGTCATTATCACCTGGTTTCAGGTGCTGCCTGCATAACACTTGATTTTCATTATATTTACTATGTTATAGCAGTAATGCTGCACTCTTCAGCATTGCTTCTGGGATGAGTGAGACCAGCAGGCAAGTGCTTGTAAAATGTAATAAGCCTTAAGCTTGAGTTAATGCTAGCTTGAAAAGAAATCAGAATAACAAACTATCAAAAAAAAAAAAAAGCACAAGGGAAGTGTTATTAGAAGCAGCCATACTACTTTTCCAAGCACCGTACGTGGACCAACATATACTCTACGCATATGTATCAAACAAACTATTTAGCTCAGTCCCTGTGATTTAAAAATACACGTTAATGCTGTAGGGAGAAAGGGGGAGGGAGCTAAAGAAATTATAGTTATGTACACCGAACAACCAAGTATTACTGGTACACTATTAGTCAAGCTGCAGAATGTATTTGTATTAAAGTGGCAAGAAGATATAAAATTAGCACTAACAATCCTAGGAGTAATGTCTGAATAAATGTCTGAATAAATGCAACACCAATTCGTGTCTTGCATGCAAATCAGTTTAGATACAGTAGTTTCAAAATACTTCATATGCTTTCTGGCATGGCAATACTCTTACAGGCAACTCTTACAGCAACACAGAATCATAGAATTGTCAGGGTTGGAAGGGAGCTTAAAGATCATCTAGTTCCAACCCCCCTGCCATGGGCAGGGACATCTCCCACTAGATCAGGTTGCTCAGAGCCTCATCCAGCCTGGCCTTAAAAACTTCCAGGGATGGGGCTTCCACCACCTCTCTGGGCAACCTGTGCCAGTGTCTCATCACACTCATGGTGAAGAACTTCTTCCTAACGTCCAGTCTGAATCGTCCCATCTCTAGTTTTAATCCATTCCCTCTAGTCCTACCATTACCTGACATGCTAAGAAGTCCCTCACCAGCTTCTCCGTAACAAGTCAAATTATTGGTTTTCCAAAGGCTTGGAATTGTAAGACATTGTGCATGTATTCAACAGTTTTCTGTTTAAAATTTTATTCATGATACCAGGACATTTATCCACTCAGGTCTGGAGAAGGCATCCTAAAACTAGTTTTAACTATAAAACAGTATAAGTGTTTGTCCAAGAATTGCTGAAGAGAAGCAGTTTAAAAAAAAAATTAAAAAATCTCCATGAAACGCAAAACAAACCTCCTGGGAAGTATTTACAAGAAACATAACTAGTATAAGCTAAAACCTAAGCAGAATATCTGCGAGAATAGAGACTGACAAATCTGCCTGCTACCCCGGCCAGGAAGCACCGCCACACCTCAGGCACAAGAAACTGGGCACACAGCACAGGGCAGACACCTTCACAGCCAAAACCAAACAGAACACGCCACAGATATCCCCTGAACTTTGTGCTACAAGTGGAAGCGCAACCCAGCCAGCAGGCTTTACTGGGGCACAAGCGAGGACGTGGCCGGCCGGCAGTGCCCTGGTCCTTATGCAGCCCAGCCAGCCCAGCCGGCAACAAAGGGCTCTTGTTCCAAGCCAGCAGCAGGGTGGCAGCTGAACCAGTTGGCCCAGTACCCTACCTTGGTCTGTGGGACAACAAAGGCGAGCTGTGACCTGAGCAGACAATTAGGATGTGTTGGTGTAGAGTTACTGAGTTCTAAGAGGTCACTCACGGATGAATTTTAGTACTGCAGCACAACCCCTTTATAGAGCAGTATTATTGGCTTCTTGGCAAAAATAACTTTCAGATTCCCCACAAATCTAGGGAAATAACTACCATACTGGGTTTTTTTCTGTATAAAGCTTACTGCAAAATTAAAGTGCAACTCCTGAGATGAGCTAAGTAGCTTTAACATACACATAATTTTAGTTTGCAAAGGATAGATACCAGGTAACCATGTTAACTGAGACACTGATAAGGAAGGTGGTGAGAAGCTATGGAGTAATTAGCAAAGACAAAAAAACAACAAAAAAAAAACCACACCCTATTGCCAAAGACACTCAAGCTGCAGTAATAAAGTACAACATTCACTTCAGAAAGTACAATCAGCACAAAGTAAAGCTCTCAGTTTTGTACATATGCTATAAACAACAATTCAAGACATACCTCCTTACAAAGAAACCCAGTTGTGCTCTCTTCTCTGTTAAAGACAGAGTATCTGCCAGTGTCACCACCACCTATCCCACCACACGGCACTGCCCTCCTCAGCAGCTCAAATCCCATGGTGCTGCCCCAGAAGGACAACGCTGCTCTCCAAGGCACAGCTTCCCCTTTTAACCACCAGTTCCAAACGTGCACGCAAAACTATTCAAGACAGACCTGAATCAAGCAAAACTAGGGCCAAGTTGTCAAGACACTTCTATACCACACAAGTCTTTTAATTAAATAAAGAGAAAAATGTTCTTAGATGATCCAGTAGTAAGAAAATCAGATTTCTTACTTCTTCACTAACTCTTAGCGTGGCTCCAGTAAGGCTAAAGATCAGTCGCTAATCAGAGATTAGCCTGAGTCAGCTACTCTGAACAGTCACATAATAAAGTCACAGAGTCTCACGGCAGATCTTCACCTCACCCTGTACTGGGGGGTTCTCAGCGACCACCTCTGGCCAGCTGTAAAACACCCTGAACATCACAGTTACTTGGCTTTATTTTCCTTCTGTGCCAAAACATGGACCTGTGTAGACTGCTACCAAATGGAAAAATGCAGGAGAACTTGGTATTACGAATGGCATTAAAAAAAAAAAAAAACAGGAAAACAAAGTTGTTAATTCTTACAATCAGTACACAAATCTGCATATTTTCAAAATCTACATTATGCCTTGGGTAAAAAGCAACTTCATTTTCACAATTTTTAAGAGAATTTTAACAGAAAGTTTCAAATAAAAACACAGAAACCCTGAGGTGTGAAAAATATTTTTGTGCTTTTCCTTCAGTCCAGCATCTTCTTTCACATGTAAGATCATCCCCCTGCAGGATCTCCAACAGGAGCAAGGAAGCACCAAGCCAAGGCATTTAACTTCCAAATACTGCCAAACAAACTGGAATGCAACTCACACTATGAGAAAGCAAATTTTGTTTGCAAATTATCACATCAGGAACTCGGGCACTGGTTTAACAACATTAGGGTCATACTTAATCATCGTAACTCATGCAAGCAGCAAACCCAAACAGAGGAAGTGTTCTTTTGCTTAAAAGGAGCATGTGCTTATGCACCTTCTTAAACTGACCTGAACCTTTTAAGTGAGGCTGTTTATGGAAGGTCTTTAGGACTTCCCCCCTTATTATTTTTTCTTCTTTTTTTTTTTTTAAATGAAGACATAAGAGGTTATCTTATTGAAACTCACTTCATCTGAAGAGAATCTCTTGGGCCCAAAACATTGTTTTGACGGAGTTAAAAAAAAACAAACAAAAACCAAAAAACAAACAAAACCACCCCAAAAAACAACAAACCCACACAGTTCTAAAGTTACATTGTAGCACTTGAGACTAAATTAACCCAAATAAAAGATAAGTGTATTTTTTCCTTCTTTTTCTCCTCTTATCCAGACTATTAGAACAGACAGAATTTCTCAATCAGTCTTCACAAGATTGCACTCTGAGAGTTCCCAGAATACGGTAAATGTTAACTCCTGCATATTTAATTAAATACTCCCAAATCACAGCTTTTAGAAACAGAGCCATTTCAGCCAGGACAACACCAGAACATAAGAATTAAATGCAACAACGCTACCATCATAGTTCAGCCTTATTATTGCAGTTCAAGAACAGAACTACTTATTTCTGAAAAAAAGCGATGTTTTCCAGAAAAAGTGTGATTTATTACACGAAGTAAAATATTATACACCCAACTCAGAGATTTGGTATATCAATATCAGAGCTACGTTCAACAGAAGTAAATCTCAAAACACAGAAAAGCACTACGTTTCATAGCATTCAGTAATCTTTGAAATGTTACTGTGATCACAGGAAGTCATTTCTACTTGCTTTTTCCTGCTAATTAAAAAGGCAAAGAGCAATAAGCAAGATGACAGAAGCCAAGAGTAAGATGAAGAGAGAAATAAACCAGATGGCATAGGAATATATATTTATATATACTTAAGTTCTTCCCAAATTATGAAAAAAGAAAGATCAAAATGTTTTCATTTGCCCTATAATCAGTGTTCTTTTAGAAAAGAGTTTTCAGATATTTTTATGTAAAGTGGATTGTGAATTCTAATTAAGATAGAGCTGTAAGCCAGGATCGTCGTCATACAATTAATCTTAAATCCAACCTCTAGCCGAGCAGGGTACAGATGGAGTTAGACAGATGTAATTACAAAGTCCATCAGCAGTAAGCCACTGGGAGAGGTTGCAGGCTTTCCTGTATTTCTTCTTTGTACTGGGTAGTAGGCTATTTTTGTCAAAATATACCAGGAAGACACAGCTAATGCGATCCAGTCACAGCACTTTAATATTAGGTTTAGCTTGCATCGTGCATTTTAAGGCATCAATTTTGAAAATAACAACAACTGCACTCCTATTTCTGTGGGCTGCACTGTCTAACAGTGCTGGAGTAGGTACTGCACTCCCAGCTTCGTTCCTGTCCTTCGGGATGAACTCCTCCCTTCTCTGCGTCAAACCTCTTGAATTATAAAACTGCATTTTGCCATCGTTCTGAACCTGTAAAGTGAGATTAATTGTTGAAAAACCATAATTTTGAACATAAATTCTGAGAAAAATAAGATGCTTTCATAATGCATGATCTGCTCTCCCATAGCGTTCACGCTCACATGTTAGTTTCCTCTGAATGACAGAAACGCTTTCGAAAGAGTCTTCAATTCGTTACTGTCACTATAAGCCATGCATTCATGGAAATTAGCAATTGCTGCCAATTTTGAGAAGCGAGACAAAAATACCCTGTTCCACCCAAGAATCAACTTTTCACATGAAAGTGAACTGGCATCTTTACACTTAAGAGGACAAATTTTGCAATCCCATGTCTAAACATGGTATAGCAACTAGTAACTCTACTATACTTCTAATATTCCCCATTTTCTTACAGCATCAGCATTGGAGAGGAATATCCAATAGCAAGGCATATCACACCTAGTTTGACATTTTCCACTAACTGCAAACCCACGAACACACTTTCTGCTTAGTAACTGAAAACAGGATTAAGATTGCACATTTTAAATGTTAATACGTTTCCATTTTAGACCTGCAAGTAGCATTTGAGCACAGAAAAAAATAATATTATCTCCTTGTACAATGTAGTCAACTCACATCCCATCATCATATGTGAACCATTTGCATATCTGAAAGTAGCAGCAAAGATTATCAGTAAATGTGCATTGATTTGCACATTTGGTGCAAAAAAACCATTTTACCACAGTTATCCCACCCAAGCTGGGGAAATCGACCATATCTCCCATGAAAAGGGCTTTTTGTACAAGTTTTACACAGTAGTTACAGAAGTAATCACAAAATAGACTTGTGTAATGGAAGTCAAATGTGGTAAAACATTCAGAGGCAAGTTCTTAACTTTAGGGTCACAAACTGACAAATTTAAGAACACACTACAGTTAAGGGTATTCATACACATTTTCAATTATGGATCCCTGCATATCTGGCCATACCCAAGCCCCGGACTTCGGCTCAACAAACATCCTGACCTTTCATTTTGGTGTTCAAACTGGCATGCCAAAACCAGCCGTATTTTACTAGAGTGGCAACAACAATAACAGTATTGGTAAAAAAAAAAGTTTTAAACATTTGTTATACATGGCAGGGAATTCTTCATGCAAACTCTAACCAGTAGTGAGGATAATCTCAACTAACTTAATTGACTTTGTGTCAAAGCAAACGGAGCGCTCACAATCGCCATTGCAGAGGAAGTTCAAGAAGTTTGCTCTTGCTTCTCTCAGCCACCCACTCCACCTCTCAGCCCTAAATCTCTTGTGAAGCTCATCATCCCTGTGGAGTGCTACGAAGCAGAGAGACCCCAAGCCCAGGCTGGCTGGCGCGCTCTCCTCTCACCCAGAGCTCCCGGAACACCCGAGTTGCAAGGCAGGTTGAAAACAGTGTTAAATCCTACCCCCGAGCCTATGAAAGATCACTAGCTCTGCAAACAAGCTCAGGGGTTAAGCAAGCACACATAATTGCCCGTGATCTATTTTTTCCCCTTACAGAACTCAACATGATTTTAGCCACGGAGTCCTCACGATGAGTTGCCTCATACTTTATTAACAATACATTATTCACATCCTGCTCTGAATACACAGCATTTTCCCCTCTTCTCCATGGCACAAGTCCTTGGGTCCTTTGGAGGTGGTCATTCCATTAACAGCATTCTCACACTTACCTCTGCAATGTTTATTCCAAATTTTTGCACTAGGAAAATAAGGCAGAGCAATTAACATCAGTAATGCTGGAGGTTCAGCTTAGACATACACAAAATGGCTGAAATGAAATTATACAGAAGGGGGTTTGCAAAGAAAGCTTCTCTCTAAAGGGCCATTTTTTAGGAGGATTACTTAAAGCTGAAATTGTTTTTTATACTAGCATGAAATGAGCGTTCTTAGCTTAAGCATTAGCAAGTTCACTCTTAATGAAGCTCTTAGCAAACACAGAGCTGTCTAGAAGATTCAGAATAACAGCTTTTCCCTTACATGCCACTTCCAGCTGAAAATGCAGATAGACACTGTATCTGATAGAGACAGCAGAATTAAACTTTCAAGGACTCAGAGTTACTTTATTTTAACTCTATTCTTGATCTGAGAAAGGTTATAGGGAATATTACTTATGTAAGTATTTCATTATGCTAATAAATCCATAAAAAACCCACAAAGCACCTGCTTTGAAGTAAGTTTTTTTTTTAAAAAAAAACCCACATAATTTCAGTAAGACTTGTGATATGAATAAGCATTTTGACAAACCCGAATTTTATGTTCAGAAGGCTGCAGATGTACTTATTTATAATGCACTTATTTAAAAAAAAAAAAAAATCAACAACAACCACCAAAAAAACCCCATGAACTGTTGCAGCAGAAAGACTAACTTCCCTGAGTTACTTTTTTCCAACATAACAGAACTCAAGAACAAGTTCATTTCTTCAAGAATTTTCAAAAGTCTTTTCTGGAAAAGCCTAGCCTTGCAATCCAACAGCCAAAGACACAGATGCTTCGTTACAACTTTCCAACATGCCACACCTGTTTAGTACCTTTATTTACAAATGCTCAGAACAACTTTGCTATCCAGAATATCTTCAGGACATAAACATCAGACATCTGCATTTTATGTAATTTCTTCAAATCAGAATTTATTTAATTTTGAAAAAAGTATAACCGATCTTTATTATTTTTGAGTCTCACTGAAAAGGTCGTTAACATAAGGATATCTCTTAAGGGAATGCAGAGTTATTTGTCCTACTAGCACTTTCTTACATGTTTATCTTCTACAAAGCAAAAGTGGGGATCCCAGAAGCAGCTCCTGGGTTCTTTAGTTTACAACGTTATACAGTACCTTACCATAATTATAAACTGGATTTAATTCACACTGCTGAGAGGGGCGGGGAGAACAACACAAAAAAATACATTTAGATTAAAATTCTGTAGTATTAATAAGATTAAAGGAATCACTTAAAACAGCTTATTCCATCTCATTGCCTTTTAAGATGTGCAAGTTTGTGTGCGTGTGTGCAGTAGTGCATATACGTAAGAGGTCCCCTAACAGCATCATCATGAAAGGCACCAAGCGCTCAGTCGGGGAAGCCGAAAAGCCTGTCTTCACAGCACACCCCACGCAAACAGAAACACTCATGAGGACAGCAGAAAATAGAGAACAGAGATTAACCAGGCAAATGAGACTCCTCTCCACCAGCTAACAAAGCCTGGTTGAAAGCGTTAAGAAAATCAAGGACACTCTTAGTAATTTTCTAAAACAGATCTAGAAAAGAAAGTGGTTTTAATACTAAGAATTCCCATAAAACGTGGATACTGTCCAATGTCTGATATTAGCTGGAATCAAATCAAAGGCCAAGGTCTCATGATCAGAAGGTCATGACCTACAAGATCAGAAATCTGAAAGCCCCAATGATCCCAGGTCACCTCCTCTCACTGTCATGAAGCCCAGGGAAGCTCTAGTCATGGCAATTTTATTATCTCTCACAGGCTATTATTTCACCACAATGTGCTATAAAATGGTTTTAATAATTACTGTGGGTTCATGTCTTACACAATAATGATAATATATGCAACCATACTTCAGCAAAACTTTAATTTTGGTCAGGGTTGGTTTTTTTTTTCCTTTATTGTTCTCTTAAATACATTGTAGGAATAAGCTAAATCATTTTGATAAGAGAGGACAGGTCTTTAAGTCTTATCTACTTCCAATACAAAATTTTCCCTCCCCAAAGTGTTTTTCATTACTACAGCAGCATGTATTAAAAATTTCCATGCCTAAGCATACACATATAAATGCATCTGATCAGATGAATCCACAGAACATTTCATGTGGATTCCCTACATCAGCTGCTACAACCCTCAGATACGATCTGGCTCACGTCTGTGAGAAAGCTAAACAGATCCAGAGCAAAACCAATAAACTCGACGCTGCATTGTTGCAATGCAGAGATGCAGAAGAATTAAAAAAGAACTTAACTTTCCAGAGATGCTGAGCAACAGGCAGTGTAGCACCCTGAAATCCCCTACACGGGAGCACATCATATAGCACAGTACGTGCAGTAAACTGCTCGTCACTGTAGCCAGGTAACAGCCACGCTGCAATCCTTACAGTTTCACCAGTCTGCACCCACCTTCTGGTTATCACTTGGAAAGGAGGAAATCAGGGCCCCCAAAGTGTTAAATTTCAATACCGAAACCATACTGGCTTTTTTGTTGCACGAAATGAATTTGCTATAATTAGTTCTAAAATTAGAGTGAGATTTGACATTCTAGACAATATAATGGGATACTCCCTGACAAATGAAATTTTATGCAAGTCATGTATGCACAGCGTACCACTGAAGATCAACTCAGCCAAAGACAGAAAAACAGCTTAATATTTACACATTGTGTTTTCTTCCAGTCCAGCACACATTACACACAGGTTTCAGCCAAACAACATTGTACAGAACAGGACTGTCACCAGTCTTGCCAGATGAAGATTTTTTTCACGTATTTACTGATTTTCGCATTAATACCAATACTCTTGATACCCTACCAAGTCCAAAAAGCCCGAGGCAGAAAGTATCTCTGACCTCAGTATCTGAAACTGCTTCTCAGTGTTATCAAGGAACATTCCCCTGCAGAGTCAAAACATTGCTCTGCCACTTGCAGCAATGCAGCTCATTAAATACTCCTGACCACTGCAAAGATACCAGGAAAAAAAGAGAAAGGTTCACGAACCAGGGTAACAGATATGTAAGTAATGAGCTAGTGTAGTGTACTTTAAAGTGCTGGCCTACACACTTTCAAGGCCAGCAATTTGGAAAAATAACTCACTCAATATCTCAAAGTTCATGTCTGCAGTCTATACCTAAGTCAGACTCATGTTACTCAATGGAGTTTGGGTTTTTTTTAACCGATTTAGCCAGACTAATCGAACCCTTAACCTAAAGAAGTAGTCAACACACCTTACAGAAAGTGTCCTCTCCTAATAAGCCCTAATGGCAACTAGAAGCCTTGGAAACCGAAGTTTCTCCAGGAAAAAAAAAAAGCAAAGGCTGCCTGCACACTGGCAGAGCATCAAAGGAGAGCTGTTGCAGCATATCTAACTAAGGAGGAAACTATCAGGCACTCTGAGCATCCTAAGGACCATTGCCACAGAGAGCAGGAAAAAGGCTGAACAAGGAAGTTATATTTTTAATACTCCTTTCTGTTAAAAGGCGGGGGGACACAAATACCAACACTTTCATGTGAAAACAATAAAAGTGAAAGTGAATTCTCTCTTGAGAATACCTATTTTTGAGGTGTTTTGAGTGGGTTTAGTATTGCTTTTTGTGATTTTATTATTTCTAAAATTCAGGTTGTACCTACATAGGTCATTCTGAGTTTAGCTCAACTCAAGAACTACATGATGGAGCAGCTGATGACAAGAAGCAGCCAGCTGATCAACTGCAAGGGAAAGCCCACTGTTGTTTAAGGCTTGTTTAGGTTTTCTTGTTTGGTTTTGGTTTTGTTTAAGACTTAAGCTTTTTATATCCTTTTTAACCACACCTACTTAAGACAAATGGCCTTTAACAAACTGAAAGAGCAAATCTGTTAAAAATACAACACACCCCATCTTCAACTAAAGGTTAAGCGAGCTCTCAAATAACATCCCTCTTTCTCATAAAAGCATTCAGAAGGGAAAAAAACAGACTGGACATTCATGATTATTTTAAAGATTAAGAAGTGAACTTATACCTGAGTATTTTTATTGTGGTGATGCATACAGCCTCAAAGAAAACCTTTAGATAACCTGATTTCACCACCATTAACCACACACTCATTTGCACACCACCTAAAAATCAGGACATCATCATGACCTAAATGCAAAGTAGATCTTCTTAAAAACCGTGGAAAATGTTCACAAGATCATGCACGAAGTGTTTAAGAGAACTTTAAAACTGCATAACAAGAAGCTTTCCTGAAAGAAAGACGTCACTAAAACCACATCTGTCAATCTCCTGTCGACTTCTAGTTGAAGAGCTCCCGACAACTCAATCAATCCCTCCTTCTACAAAAGCAGCATAAACAATGAAGACGACCCGAAATTACTAAAGTGCTCGAAAAGAGCAAGATCACGTGGTTACTCGAGTCTCAAAACTGTCTCTTCCTAGAGTAATTTTTCCACAAAAGCATGCAACAGGAGACAGCTATCCATAAGAAACACAAATACAAACAAGAAACAAACAAACAAAAAAAGAGATAAATATAATTTTACACTTGTTTAAAATAACACATGAACATCTACGTAGCAATTTAGAAGCTGCATTTGGTAATTTTGATATGGATATTTACCACACCAGCTTTATTTCCCCAATCCCAAAGTTCTGATGCTTTTAAAGAAAACCATACATACACACACCTGCCAACCTGTCTGTCTCAGAAAGAAAGAATACACTTGAAAAGCTAGGATTTTGGTGCACCAACATCAAGAGGACATAGCTCACTTGCACCAAGTCCAGAATTCCAACTACATTTTACATCAGTCCTCAAGGAAAAGACATCAACCTATGCTACAGCTACATTTTCCTACACAAACTCCATTTTGAGGACTACTGAAAATGAAACAGCCATCAGCCTCACTTTCTGAAGCCCAAGCCTCAGAAAAGGCTACTTTACTGAAGAGGTTGTCTAATCCAAAAAGCTCAGTATGGAAGGTCTGGATCCTGCCAACACTTGCACATGCCTAACCTGATGCATATAAACGGGGATTACTCACATGCTGGAAGGTAAGTACATGAATAATGAGTGTGTTCATGAATCAGCAATTACATTCAGGTAGAACAAAAAGCCAAGGTGAAAGGAGAGGGGACACATGAGGCAAGAAAGTTGTCACAAGGCATATTAATAATTATAAGACTGAATGCTCCCTACTGGATTTTTAGGAAAGCTAACTTCAAAATATGTTTAAAGAACGTTGGCTTTTAGGGTTTGGGGGTAGGGAGGAAGATAATTTCTTGGTTTATCATTGTGAATACACAATAAATTGTAAATTATGTAAAAAGTCTGCCAAAAAAAAAAAAATCCTTAGACTGCTCATCTTTACACAATCCCCCCAGCTCCCCAGCTAAAACACTGGTTTTACATTCTCACTGGCTTGCTTTCTCCAGCTACAGGCCAGTTGTATGCCTGGAAAGCTTCTGAATTAGGGCAACATGGCCTATTTAGAATTCAGTTCCTTTAGCAGCCAACTTGGAAAAAAAAAACTTTAAGATTTTTCTAAAATACAAACAGCAGGTCTCCAGAACAAACAAATTAATGCTGCGAACAAGCAAACTGATGAGCAACTCAACCCAGGAATTGCGGGGCCTCCCAGATATTGGAGGCTTTAGGAGTTGTGAGGAAGAAGAGGGTGGGGGTTATATATGTAAAACGGCCTGCTCTCAACTTCCTCTGACACCAGTTTGGGTAAGAAGGGCCTTCCAGTTCTAGTAAGTTATTCTGTATTGCCCAGTAATCATACATTGTCAAGAAAAATATCCTTAAGTGATCACCCCAAGTGGCCTTCTATCAGCTTCTTCAAGATCCATCAATTCTAGGTACCCTGTCTGCTGTTCACCAGCTTCTCAAGCCTGCAAAGGGTGCCCTGTGGAGAACAGACTCCTTTTGCACAATAGCTTACAACAGGAGTTCCCAAATTTAACCTTATGTGATAGCTACAACAGCAAGGGATGCTGGTATTACCATCTGTCACCATCAACACACCTGCCAGTGCACCACAACCTATGGAAGTATACCAGTTATACAGCAAACATTGTACGCTAGGTATTTTGAACTGGTTTCTAAGCTATAGTACTCTGGGCCTCCTTCAACATTTTAGTAATTGTATCTTGCATTGACAAGAATTAATATACCAGAGTAACACTGATGGCTCCAAAATACGTCCTTTTGGAAAAACCAGGCTCCAACATTCAAGATGCACTGACAGCACTCGTCTCTTCAGGGGCAAGCACTCTTCTTTCATGCTTTCTTTAGAGAAGTATTGGTTAGCCTCAAGCCAAAGCTCAGTCGGTGTGACGTTTCCATCTCCTACATCAGAATGATTCAGTTCTAAATTACCACCGTTCAAAAGCAGCCAACAACTTGCACCTTGAAGGTCACAAACGATGTTTCAGCATTGACTACTCAATATAATTTGGAGAGTCACAGAGGCCTAGATGTCTCAACTTCATTACTACAGCTCTTTTCGCACAATGTTATATGCATTAACAAGTTTTGCCATCTCGATCAATACTATGAGGACTTTACATAAGGAAATGTTTTCACTTTATTATACATACAGCATTTTAAGAATGTTTATATTAAAAAAAAAACAACAACAAAAACCAACAGGAACTAATTGCCTCACACTGTAACACCCAAAACGTGTTGGGGACTGAACCGCTCTGAAAGATGGAACCTCTGTCCTTGAGATTGTAGAGCATAAGAATTGTTAGAAAAAAGTGAAAAGTAAAAGGAATTTACCAAGACTTACCGGTATCTTTCTAATGACCAGGGCTTTGAATAAGGAATTGTAATGCTATAAAATAATAACTGAAATAACAATTAGGACTAAAGGGAGAAGGATAAAGAGAGTTAACAGGAGCAAGGGAAGCTAGGAAGCAAATTAGAAACAAAGGGGAAAAAAAACAGAAAGTGGTAAAAGGAAACAGCAAAGAAGAAAAAAAAAAAAAGAATACTTAGCTCAAATTGCAAGCTGCTAACAGAACTGGAGAACCCAAAGTCACTACCCATGTGGTGGCTGTGATCTTCACTAGCTAGACCAAAGGTCCAAAAAACTCACAGCAACCAACACTGGTTAAAGCTACAAGACAACAATGAGACTGAGAATGGTAGTTAAATCAACCTAAAGATCTGAAACCTCTGAGAAAGGCAACCTTCAGCTTTAACAAATGAATAAGGAGCTAGTTACAGAACGTTGTTGGGTTTTCTTACTGATCATGTCAGACAGTGAAATTTCTGCTTCTATTTCAGGATACTCATAGAAGTACTAAAAGAACCCTTCAAAAATGTACGTCTCTCCTCTTTTCCATAATTTTGTAAGAGCCCAAGTCCTGTGTGTGTCCAAAGCAGCTCGATAGCTGTATGCACTGATATCATAAAAATTATTATTATTCATTTTACACTGATGAAAACCGTGTCCCCATGAGTTTACTGCGGCCAGCTTTCTTTCCACCCTCTCCCTGAGCACAGCAAAAATTTAATTGAGAACTACCACCCTTGGGATTTGTGAACTACTAAAACACGCGTTTCCTTCTTTGGGATTGAGAGCCTGCTTCCATTCACTTGTTATTAGACATTTCATTTGGAATACCCCTCTGGACACTTGCCAGAAGCTTTCTGCATTTTTTTTTAGCCTGGCAATTCCAAGAGATACCACAAATCTGAGATCATAAGATGACACAGGTACTACAAAACTAGCACTGGGTATTTTATCAAGTTTAATTACTGCTCAGCACTGCTGAGGACCTATACTTCTCCTAGTGTGACTTCTGGATGCTGCCTGCTTTTTCATCTTTCATCATCACCATTCATCTGCACAATTTAAGAAATCCTGTAACAAGGCTTGCGAAGCTACCCTGGGAACTAATAACAGGTCTGGAAAAACCCAGACATACTGCTCTACTTCTCCCACTCTTCAATTTTCAGCGACGGAAGGGAGTGTAAATTGTACTTAATTGCAAAATTGTCAGTTCAGTCCTTGAGTCAGTAAATTACGCTTTTACAATTTCTCTTCATTCTCCCCTCTCCTTTCCCAGAGAATGCACACTTACAGCATTATTTCTAATCGCCAAGCACTTCTACTGTCTTCTTCCCCTACCTCGCCCCTCAGCATCCCAAGCCCCCATTTCTTCTCACTCGCTCCTACAGGACACCACATGCCGCCTCCACATCTCACACTCTTCCTCCGTGCAGTCTCTCAGCTCCTCGCTAGCTCACATTCTCACTCCTGCTCACGAGCTCCTCTCGCCAGTCACCAGTCAACATTTTGTGGGGACCGGTCAACACTTTGTGGGGGACCAACAAAGAGGGGGCACAAGGCAGTGGCCCCAGTGCCATCCCTGAGCAGCCACACTGCGTTTCTTATGGGTCTCCTTGCTGCTGCCAGCAAGAGAAGTGGGTGCCCGCTCTCCATCTCCTAAACTCATACAGACAGAGCTTGCCTTTTGTCTTTGTTTTTAAATACGCTGCAAGACTTTTCCATATTTAAAAGTAAACTTTGTGACTTCAAATCAGATATTGCCTGAAACAACTTGCTCCTTTTTTATAAAGCAGAGGGAGGAAGTTGATATAATCCCTCTGAAAAGCTATAAAAGTTTGAATTCTAACTTTTTCCTACTCCTATAAATGCCCACATTTACTTTTTGGACTGGAAATTAACGCTTGATCTCGGACCAAACACAGTTAAAAAAATGTCTTATTAAATAATAGAAGGAAAACTTTCAAAGTCTATCTACAACCATCTTCCTTCTTTCCCCCTTAAAGATCTTTTTAAAAAGGCAATCAATTTGGAATTTTAAATTTTGAAGTTTTAAAATTTAAATTCTGATTTTAAAACTGTTAAATAAAACACCTGAAGCCTAACATGCTCTGCTTTTAAAATCCAAAATGGTGCTAAATCCTTACAGTGAAGAAGCCATTATGCTATGGTTAAGCTTACAGACACACATTCACTGACTGCAGCTGTGTGGCTACAGAAAAGCAGGAGACCAACTGCTAATATAAAAGGAAACTGCGAACCTTTTTAAGTTTAACAATCTACAGGAGTTCATCTCAAAAACAAATTCCAAGTTTGACAACTAAACCTCACCTTTTCCCCACTTTTTTAAGATCAAAAAAAAAATATAAGTACAAAGCTCTACATTACCTGACACAGTCTAAAGCCTACATAGTCTCATTAGATTTCTATTTTAGCCCTTTAATTGCATTTAAAAGAAAACACATCTTTAATAGTACTTGTCACAATGAAGTATCTTCCACCATATTCTTGTCTTGGGCACATTTTATGCCACAAGATTCACATTGTATCAACTATAAAAATGAAATATCTGCACAGCAAGATATCTAAGAGATAACTGAATGCTGAGAAGTCATTTATTTCCACATTAGAAGGGACACATTATTCTCTCAGGATACAGGATTTGTCACATGCACAATGGAGGTAATTTGCTAAATCAAGTATCTAATAATAATAATCCATCAGTTCACCCCAAAATAAATAAATAAAAGCACTTGGCACACTACTTAAAGAATTAGTCCCTGTGCAAAGTACTGGGAGATTTTAAATCAGCCAAACAGTCACTTGCACGTGGGCAGAGCCAATTTCTCACAGAAACATTTACACAAAAGTGTAATGTAGTAATCAAAGGTTTTTCTCAAGGAAGGACTGGTGCCTCTAAGCATGAGTAAGTGAAACAGAGCAAATTGCACTTCGCTTAGCTTCTGCTTTGACAGAAGGTAGTTTCTTGTTAGAGTTTGTTTACTAACACTGTTAGACAGACTATTCTCAAATTAGAAACAAAACAAGCTTAAAAATATAGATTTTACTGGAGAAACTGTGATCCACAAACCACTATACAGGTTTAGGTTTAAAACAAGCAATTAGAAGCTACTATAGAAGAGAAATGTATTTAAACAGGAACTAAAATGGGGGAAATTCTACAAAGGAAAGAAACCTTCTAACATAAAGACAGAGTTATCTATACTGGAAGACTTTTGGCAGTTACTGGGACTCCAGTTCTTTCCCTGTAGGTGTCAGACCAGCTGTTTACTTCCCTCCGTGTTGTGCAGATAAATACTTATAGAAGTGTCAGCTCTACATTGTCCAGCCAGCCACAAGAACTGGTGGTATAAATACCAGCCTGAGCTTCCATCCCAGTTTACATATCACCTTTGAAGTCCAGTAAGAGGTGATATTTAAAATGAGAAGGAAGAAAACACAAAGTAAACCACAAAGTAATGGTACATGTCATGTATGTTAAAATGGAAGGAGAATCACTCGTGCTAGTGTTGTGAGCAGACGGTACGCTGAATTCTGCGACTTTGAACAAAATTATGTTGCTGATTGCCTTCCCATTTCCCTCACGACAATGGCACACTGGAAAAAGGAATTAGCAAACAATACTACAAAAAGTTATTGGTTATAAATAATTTTCATCTCCAACAAGCATTTGGGGGATTATATTAGCCTCCTCTTCCAAACAATACTATAATTAAGTGTACCACTGTAAACTGTAATTTTTTCTTATACTAATTGTAATTTTTAAAATTATTACAGCTGGATACGTTCAAGTACAGGGATATTTAAGATATACATTTTTTGCCTTTAAGAATAGAGGCATTTTATGTAATATACGCTGAGGACCGCTTCCCTTAAGTATTTTAAATACAGAATACAACAGTTCTCCTTGCTACTGTGTTTACAGTTTGCTACTACACCCAAAGAACAAAAAACAACTTGACACATCAGCCTTCAACACCCCCAGTGAAAAGGGGTAAAACTCCTAAATGGCAGGAGAAGAGCAGATGGGTGGTCAGACTTCCTACAGGGAAATATTACAGTAAGTAAAACCCAACTACATCTGCATACAGGTTCAAACAAGAACCCTTCTACTGCAGTTACCCTCAAACATTAACTCTTTGCAGAACACATCCAGGACAGACTTGTGCACAGACCAGGATTTTCTGGAAGCGCTCAGTGGGCACAGAAGTGGCCTCATGACTAGTTACCATGAGACCTCCTCAGGGGGGTAAATTTGGAATATATACAAGAGGATTTGAAAGCTCAGATCCTTTACCTTCCCATGTGCGTGATGGTTTATTCTGAAACTCACTGTTAGCAATCTCCTGTGTACTAACTTGTAAACATGTTTATCACAAGGGAAACAAAACCGTAACTCTCAAAGTTAGCTCTTTATTACCACTGATAACTGAAAGCAATAAAATTTTAAAATCCAACATGTCAGGGGAACATCCTTCCCCACACAGATGTTAATTTAACTTGGATTAGCCTCACGAATGCATTCAATCAAGGAGGATATAGTTCATTTTGCCAATCAAACTCCTTTTCCCTTGAGAGCTCAGTATTGCAAGACCTTTTGCAATTCCAACTTGTATTTTAAAAATAAAGAGTATCACTATATCTTTGTCTACTTCTTTTTTTCCTGCCATCCGTGTTTTACGCCTTTGTTTTTAATGGTACTGGGAATGTTAGCAGCCCAATACCATTAATGCGTCTTCTAAACAAGCCAAGACTGAGCATTAACCTAATCATACAAAAACATCATGGGTCCCATTCTGAAAGGCAGCGAGTGCCCTCATCTCCCATTGATGTCAGACCACATAATGTTAGAAGTGTTGAGGTCTATTGTTCAGTCCATTTTTCCCCATCCTGTGAGGTCCTGCCATATATTCATTACAAAAGGCCATACACTATAAAACACTGATATAAAACAACACATAAGACCCCCCCACATTTTTCTTGTGTGTTTACAAAACTCCTAGCATCAACAGCATAATTCAAACAAGGACAGAGTACACAGTGCAACTGCACACGCAAGCACTATTTTCCAGACAGAAGCAGCTCTTAAAGGGTTTTTATTTTCTTAAAGAAATGGTATAGTTTATAAGAGCCAGGAAGCCCTCCCAATGCAGTTCCTTACGTAAACAGGTAGTCACCCTGCAATTCCCAAATCTGGTAACAAAACCAAAAAGAGACCCCACATTTCTGAATCAGTCAACTTAGACACACAGTGGAAGGGAATACCTACACATCACTTGGACAACTGCATATTCTTTAGCTGTAACCTATGATACAGAATAACCGTTTACTTCAATTGAAGTATTTCTCATCCAGAAACACAGCTGCACTTGCAAGGCCTTGTGTATCATCACCAAATTTTTGTTTTTTACTAATGCAAAGCCTGGTATTGTCCACACAAAACTAGACTGTGGATGGTGTTGGCGGGGGGAGAACAGGGGGAAGACCTGTGGGTCAAAGCTCAACTTAGTTAAGAGGGAGGTTTACGCCGAAGTTCTCCTCGCCTGGATTTGCAGTTAAATCAGTTGTTTTCCTGTTCTAACCACCGAGAAGAGTTACAATAACACAGCCTGAAACAAACATACGTTTGTCCGGGGGAAAATAGTTACAATATTTATTCAAACGCACATCTGCTGGCGCCCTGCCAGCTCCAGCAGACTGGCTCCGGACGGGGCAGAAGGGGGGAGGGGGCTGAGTTTCACAGTTTTACCCGGTCCAGAAGCGACTGTTTAACACCACCGGCGGCCGCAGAGGAGCCGGTTGGATTGTCCCTACCCTTCCTACCCCACCCCCATCGGCACCCGGCTTCGGGGGGGTGGGAGCGGCAGCAAGAACCCGGTTGGGGCGACTGCCCCTGCGGGCACCGCGCAGCATCCGCGGCACCTCCTGGGGAGCAGAAGGGCAAGGAAAAGGGTCGGGAGCTCAAAACAAGAACTCAACCACAAGCACGGGAGAGTTCCCCCCCCCCGCCCGGAAAAGAAGGACCCCCGCCCGCAGCCGCTCCGCTCTCTCCCCACCGCCGGGAGGGGGATCCCCGAGGGGCCCGCGCTGCCCCGCCGCTCCCCTACCCCGGCGGGGGTGGGCGGGAGCAGCCGCTGCCCTTCCTCCTCCTCCTCCGCCCCCGCACCCTCCCCGGGACCCGCAACCCCCAGCCCCCCACTCACCGGCCGTCTCGGCCGCCGCCGGCGCCCCCGCCACGCCGTTCAGGTAGAGGATGGAGAGCAGGTGGGGCTGCGTCTTCTCCAGGGCCACCCGCAGGTCCTGGAAGTGGTCCCGCTCCTTGGCCAGCAGCAGGGCGATGAGCAGCTCGGCCTTCCCGCCGCCCGCCGCCTCCAGGTCGCGCAGGTCGCGGGGGCCGAGGGCGCCGGCGGCCTCCAGCAGCTCCACCACCTTGTCCACCTCGGTCATGGCCTGCGCCAGGCTCTGGCGGCACTGGGCGAGCAGCTCCTTATGCTTCGGCTCCATGGCCGCGGCAGGCCGCCGCCGGCCAAACTTCGCCCGCCGGGGCCGCGCACCGCCGCCGCCGCCCCCCGGCCCCGCCGCTCCGCCACCGCCGCCCTCGGGGAGGCGCGGGCCGAGGCGGGGCGCCGCCGGCCGCCCTCCTCCGGCAGCCGGCGCCCCCGCAGCGGCCCCGGCGAAACTTCGTGCCGGGGAAGAGGCGCGGAGCTCCTGGGCCGAGGGCGGCTTTGCCTCCTCCTCCTCCGGGCCGGGAGCCGCCGCCGCGCTCCCCCTCAGGCAGGCGGGGGGCGAGCCGCCGTTAGGGGCTGCTGCTCCTCTTCCTCCTCCAGCTGGCGGCCCCCCTCGCCGCCTTCCCGCCCCCCCGGGCGGCGAAACAACTTCTCCTCCTCCTCCTTCCCCCGGGAGGCGGACAGCCGGCGGCAGGAGCGGCGGGAAGGGCACCCCCCGCCCCCCCCGCGGGGCAGCCCGCAGAACTTCTCTCCCGCGCGGGCCGCGGGGCGAGCAGGGGGTGGGGGTGGTGGGTGGGGGGAGAGACGGCTTCAGCTCTAAGCGCCACCTTTCATTCGCGGGCGCTCGCAGCCATATTGGTTGCACAAGGCTGCCGCCTGCGCCCAGACGGAGCTGCGGCAGCGCCTCTGCCCGTCCGCCCGCCCCGCTCCTCGCCTCCCGCCGGCGCCGCAGCCTCTCCCCCGGCCCGGCCCGGCCCGGCCGCCGCCCGCCTCCCGGCCGTCAGTCAGGGGCTCCCCGCCGGCCCCTGTGGGGCGCGGAGGCGGGGCGCCGGCAGCCGGCCGGGGCGGGGCGGTGGGGAAGAGACCCCCCCCGCCATGCCGTGTCCCCCCCACAGCGATGCGGGGCGGTCTGCGGGAGCTTCCCCTGCGGGGAAGCAGGGTTTCGGCGGGGCGGGAGGGGGCGAGCAGCCGTGGCTGTCTGGGCGGGCAGACAAAGGCTCGGCGGCGGCGGCGCGGCGCTCCGGGCCGGCGGCGGGGCCGGGGGCTGCCGGCCTCTCCCGCCCGGGGCGCCCGGGGGCGGCGGCGGCACCAGCCGGGGGGCGGGGGCGGGAGCGGGCGGCGGCGGCGGGTCCCGGGGTCTTCAGCGGGAGAGGCTTCGAGCGTCAAGATTTGTTTCGTCCTGAGCCGGTAAAAGGCAAAACATCCGAGTAACAGCAGGCCGTCCGCGGCTTTGTCCATTCGAGTTTGCAAAAATGAAAGTTTTCAAGCAAAAGACCTAAACATGAGCGTTACCTGCTGGCTCGTCTTCCCGCCAAATGGAGTTTCATCAGCATTTCGGGAATAGCCAGAGAGCAGGTAAATTACCAACAGGCACATCTATGCTCAGCAGCAGGAGCCTGTAATTGTTTTGCAAATAAAAAGAATAACAACTTTTCTGTCTGAAAGCAAACAGTCTGCCAGCCTCGCTTGCACCAAATGGTACCTTAATTTGCAAAGAGACTGCAGAATGACCACAAGCAATCACACGCTTCAATTTGCATCTCATGTGAGACTTGTAGGTATGTTCCTGAGATCCTGCAAAAATAATGGTGGCTGTAATGACACGGAAAGAGCATTACCAGTATTTCTGTTAACCCTGTTACATCTGGTAGCAACTGAAATTATCCGAAAGCCTCCTGTGCAAACATTTGTAGTCTTTAGTTAGTGTCCAGAGAGCTGGACTCACTGAGGTACAAGGGGAAGCAATTGCTCCCTAAAATTTTCTGTTAACACACCCATTTAGAGAATTCAGGTGCTGAAGGCGAGTTTCAAGTCACATTATGTAGTTGAACAGATGATGATGACGATGATGACGTCTCTCGTATGTGAAAACAGCCTTGGGTTATGTGCATAATCATGGTATGCATTCTACTGCTGTTAGTGGAGGCAGATACAGAATAAAGGGATTTAGGGATTTTTCTCAACATTACAAGTCATTATTTAAAACAGTACTTGAAAGCATGGCATGATTTTGAAAACAAGTTTTTTCATGTTCGGTCCATTGTTACTTACGTTCTTGTAGATTCATTTCTTCTAATTTTGCATCCATAGTTTTCCTAGCAACTTTATTCACTAGACAAAATACACAGAGATTAGCTTTGTTGGTTAATGCCTAACATTGTAAATCCCTGCAAACTGTGCTCTTTCTAATCTATTCAAATTTATCAGAAAATTTGCCTATTTCTCTCCAATAAGTTGGGCAAAGCTTAGCCAGTAAAGTGATCATACGTTCCAGAAATACTAGATAACACCGGTACGCATTAATTGTTGTCTTCAACTCAGCAAAATGAAGTTGAGACAGAACAGAGTGAAAAACCACCGGTAAGAAGCAGAACCTGCCTCGTGTCACCTAATGCACAGCCAAAGTGGACACCGCTCCCAGCCGGTGCCAGTCCCCTTCTCTGCCTGCCACAGAACGTAGGGCAAGAAATCGAGCAATTGAAAGCTTTCGTAAGGCAAATGCACAAGAAGACTGAACAAAGATTGCACAAGTTATTCAAGTATTTCCTAGTTTTTTAAGACTTTCTCATCTCAGCAGTCCTTTAACAATATTGCTTTTGTGGGTGCGTGTGTGTGCTTATATAGTTTCCTGTAAAGAACGGGAAACAAACCAACAAATTTCATTACGGGGAATTATGGTAAGAGCTGTACTTTAGATCTATGCAGCAGTCCTCCGCTACTTGAAATATTAAAGGATGATCTTGTTCTTCATCCTCTGCCTGACTCAGCACTCTGATCCGTGCTCTGCGCCAGAGGCTGCAGGAACAACACGGATGGCATCATTCGGGCAGGGCAAGGTCTAGAAGGAGGTGTGCCTCCGCAAGGGTTTGCTCTGGACTCAGTTTACTCCTGCCTTTCCCAAACGTGTGTCCTAGTCCTTTGCCTTCTTTTCCAAATAAAACATCAGACTGACTTACCCTGCAGTGCCTGCCTCGCCTTTTGCTTGCAGCCCCACATCTCCTATTGCCATGGCTCAGATAGTGCCAGGAAGCAGGTAAATCCCTGTCGGATCAGGTTTCTTTCTCTCTGGCAAGGCAGTTTCTATCTTTTTGTGATACCTGAGTCTCTTACACTGCATTTTTTCTTGAAAACAGCAAGTCTTCTTTGCTCTTATTCAGATACATTTCTCATTGCAGGGATAAATTCCTCTCTTTCGTGGGTCCAGCCGGCAGGCAGTTGCCTGTATAAGAGAGGGACCTTGCTCTTACCTCAATTGCTTGACTTGGTGTAGACCCTCCCCAGCAAGTGCCAGGGAAGCCTTCATAAGGCTTAGCCATACATGTCATCTTTGAACACTCCAACTATGAAACACATGCAAATTTATTATGACAAAAGTTTATGAATTGACCAAAATTCAGATTGTCACGGTACCCCAGAAGCTACAATCCTATTGCCAAAAGAAGAAGCAAAACCAATTGTCAACAAATTCCTTCCTCCCCCTGCTCCAAGAGAAAAAATAAGCAAAACTGTTTGGTTCCCCTGCCAACTTTTCAGAATAAGAATATATCCATGGAATAAATTTTCAGAACTAAAATCTAAGTTAATCAAAGACAGACCCCTGAAATGAATTAAAGCCTACAACTTGCACAGACTACGCAAGAATCAACCAGGTGTTTATCAGAGTACCAAAGGGAAGGCAGTTTGTTTGTTTAGACCAAATAAAAGGAAGGATTTAAAAACATGTAATTAAATATGGAGCTCTCACACAGGCTGTCATGGGTGCTTGTGTAAAATTGGATTCTAACCACAACTTGACAAATTAACAGAAAAAGATCAGTAGATTTTTCTAAGCTTTAGAAAGCTTTCCAATTTTTTTATTTTTTTTTTTTTTTCAGATTTAGAAACTAGACTACTGTATGCTTTGGGCATTAGAAAAAAAAAACATTGGGAATGATTTTCAAAAGCAGAAATTGGAATTTGAAAAATCAAGTTGGGTATCTGCATGGTATATCTGCCTCTGAAAAACCTCCCTCCGTAGACCTAAGATGGGGGCAGAGAAGTGCTTTTAAGTCCTTGGTCTTTCAGAACTTTCTGTTGGGAGGACAGGATCACTCCCAGTGCAAGCATTAGCTTTCAGCAAGACACAGTCCCGCAGCTGAAGACTATTTTTGTTCTAAGTCCATATAACTTTGTGCAGTATAGGAAATCCCAGCAAATTTCACAATAGTAACTACAGTATAAAAAAAATAAAAAGCAACCATGCAAGCCTTTGAAAATACTAAGATCAGAATCAAGAGCAGCAAGAGCAGGATTGTACAAGAAGATTTTGTTCCCGTAATTGCCAATACATCTTTTTTAGTATGCAATAATCATCATGCTTGTGTTTGCAGACTCAGCATGTTTCCTGAAATATAATGTTGTGTCATACATTTACATTAGAAGCTAAAAAGAGATTCAAATTCACGTAATCCAGCACATAGTTCTCCCTGTAAAAGTCTATCTTCCATGCAGATCGGAGAACCAAGATGATCCTGAACATCTGACAGTCAAGCGGGAAAGGGAAAGAGGAGAGCAGAGAAAGAAGAAGAAATAAAGTAGAGAAAAAGAAACAGAAAAGAAAATCCTACCTGCTTTCAAGATGGATTTCAGTAAGATAGTATAAAACTAAGCCCCCACAATGGCAGGGGCTGCCCCAAGTGACCATTCTTCTGTCTTGCAAAATCTTTGCTTCCAAAAGCCGTTAGGTGGTGAGCTTATATCCTACACCCGTCACCCACATACCGACTGACACTATTGTATTATTTTAGCTTGGCATTTTCTGATAAGGCACCCTTTAGAAACATCCAGGCTTTAAAAAGGATTTCTTACACTCGCTGTAATAGGACTTTTAATAATACAATAGTCTTCTGTGCAAAAAATACCTGTCACTCCTTCTCAGATCCTTCCTCCTCCTCGGCACCTACCTGCTTACTGCTGCCCCACTCACAGCAGCGGCTCTGCGGCGGGAGCTTTACTGGTAAATCCCCCCCTCAATATCATCAATCCAGCCCAGTCAAAAATTCTAATGGCCAAAAGTAGATTTTCTTTAGGATGAGGAGGGTTTTTTTCTATTATTTTTAAATACACGGGAGACATTTTCTTTGCTTTTTGGTTTTGGAGCCCTAAGGATACAGGTCTTCAAGCTTCATTGGCAGCCACGTGTGCTAGAAAGAGTTTTGTAACGAAAGCTAAGCTTCTCACGTAATCATATGATTCAAGCACCTAAGGGTTTAGAGAAAAATATTGAGAGATTTACAGGAAGTTACTGGAAGCTGACAACACGGTGTGGATCCTGGGAAGGAAGATTATACAATCTCCAAGACAGGTAGAAAAATAGAAATGATCATCAAGTGCAGATATAAAGTAAACACCATCGAGATTTTGTAATAGGTGTTAGATGAAACACTAGCAGCTAAACAGTTCTCAACAGAAGCTTATTTTTTCAGATTGACGTAACTGATAGACAATTAATTAGCATTTTCAGGATAGGAAGGTGCTGCTTTAGCGGGCCAGCAGATCAAAACATCTCATTTACCCATAAAAAAGGAAAAAAAAAACCAACCCAAACATAATGTGAGCAGTCTCGGCACTGTCCAGACAAAGTCTTTCACCTGGCAGTATCGCTTCCAGCAATGGGCTGTGTCCGTAAGTCCAGAGGTCCTCAGCGCTCCTGCTGAAGCTGCGGACGAGGGAGCTGCTATCGGATTCTCACAGAAGCACAAGGATCATTTATCTTCCTAAAAACGTGTAACCATGACCTCCAGGACATGGTTTAGCTCTTTCTTAAGTGAGCTCCTGTGACATACAGTATGAAGGAAAGCAGACCAGAGGATTATATTGCTTTTTTTTTTTCTTTTTTTCCTGTAGCCTCAAAACCTTCAGTCATTTCGTCTTGCACTGCATGAGGCAGTTTTCAGATAGTAAGTATTAATCTGGGCAGGGGCTGAACTGGTAATTCAAATTAAAATGAAAAAGATCAGACAGTTATTTCAGTCAGCTTCAATAGAAAGAAAACACCCTGTCTGCTGAAGGTTTTTAATTTCCCAGGGCTGTTGAAAAAGCAAATTAAAAAAAGAAATGTTTTACTTAAGCAACTAAAGATTTGCCTGTTGAAAGAGGAAGAAAAGGCCTTCCTCTGGGGCAGAGTACCTGGCAGAAAGGGGGTTTGTTTGTTTGGGGCGAGTAAGAAAAGGGTAAGCAAACTGGTTCCTCCTGGAGCTGTGAATACACACAATCACTTCTGTTTCTCACACAACTGCTTCCAAAAACAGGCAGCAAATGAAACCCAGCGATACTAGAGAGGCACATCAGTGGTGTCTAAGAACTAAAAATTAAGGGCTGTAAGAATTTCAGCTTTCGTAAGGAAGGCACCCTGCGAGCGCAGCCCGGGTACCCGTCTGCTTAGAACAGAACTGGGGGGTGATTTAATTTTCTTTGGGAGACTGGGCTGGCTTGTGATGTGGTTAACTTCTATAAGCGAGCAGATGTTAAACAGCCCCTTTTAAAGCTGTTGCTTGCAGTTTGTTATTGGTTTAGTTTCTAGGTCAGTTTTCAAGTCAAGCCAAGAGAGGCTGTTTATACCAATTGTTTGCATTTAGCGCTAATGGGGAGATAAAAGCAAATGGGTGCCCTGAGCATCCCTGGGTAACTCCTACGAACAAGCCATGCGCAAAAGCTGGGAATTTGTAAGAAGAAAACCCAAGGTGCAGTTGAAGGCGGTAGACAAATATAATAGCAAGGACTCCAGAGTAACTCTCAGCACAGTTTCACCATCTTCATTTTTTCTGTCATCAATGAGCATTTTCAAACTGGATTTGAATCTAAAGGCTCTTGGAGAAGGAAAGGTATTTTCTTGTGTTCCATTTCATATTTGAAGCCTCAGACCTGCTAAGAATTACATATGTACTTTTAATAGCGAGTAGCTCCCTCGCTCACTGACATGCAAGGGTTTAAGAGTTGAATACATTTCAGTTACAAGCTAAGTTTTTGAGGGTCTCCAAGTCAATGAAAGGACCTAGGGATAAATCCAAGACTCCTTGAAGATAATGGTGATCCTCCCATAGATTTTAAAGGGCTTTGGTTTGGATGGCTTGCTCACTATCTACCAAAATATACACATTTTATTCTACCATTAGAAAATACAGTATGTTAAAAAAAAAAAATGCAGCCAGAGAGAACGGGAATTTGTTTTGATAGAATATCATTCCTGTCAGACATTAGCCTGATGGGTGTAAAAAGAGAAAAAAAAATCATCTCATCCTGCCTAGCAGGCAGAAATGACAAAGCAGAGCTTTAGAAAGACTCGGGGGCAGAAAGCTTGCAGAGCCACAGGAGAGACTGCCTGAGACACACAAAACTGCACACTTTTACAGATGGTGAGCAAGGGGCAGTGCTTTAATCGTGGGACAGCTGGACTTGAAAAGTGTTCCTGACACTAAATAGAAGCCAATAATCCTTGAAAGCTCCAGGGCAGTCCAGATATCTCTAGTCCAAGCCCAAAGAGCTCCCTGAGGAGACAGAGACAGGTACACATGCAACTGCGGTTCTCCGTGTTTCTCTAGATACTGTGTTTTTCACTTGTTTTTTTCATGCACACCTGCAGAGCTAGTCCCACAGCTTGTCTGTTTTGCAATGCTTAAACTAAGGGGGGAACAGAAGCGGCAGCCCAGCTCCTGAAAAAATACAGTACCAAGCAGATCTGCATACGAGAACAGAGCAATACTCAGATTTGGTTGGGCTTCAAAAGCTTATCATGCATGGAAGCAGATGAGCAGGATTGTGGGGAGCATCCAGCTGGAGGGGATTATTATTGCTTCATAATGAAATGCTGCTCTAGCATTCTGAATTCATTTGTTTTATGATAGAGGAGAAGCATTTCTAGTGTACTTTCATTAATTCTGTACCGTTTTACAAGCCTTTGTGAAAACCAGACAAATGTAGATGGCCAGGAGGTTGAAAAATATGCTGGTCTTTAAGCAGATCCCATGTGTCATGCCCATAGCTAAGACTTTAACTGCTATTAGACAGCGATACATTGATTCCTGTTTACATAAATACTCCATAAATTCCATATGCTTCTCATTTGAGAAAGCATTTTTATTTTTAACATCGCAGGATGTTCCTTGGGTGGGAGGGGGAAATGATTTCTGTAGGAGGTAAACACAAGACTGGGATTACAGAGAGAATAAAGCCAAAGAGAAAGCCTTGTACAACTTGCTATAGTCAATTTGCGTAAGCAAAGCAGACTATGCGCCAAGACGAAACCAAAGACTGAGGAGTGTTTAACGTGACAAAAATACTGGACTTAACTGAAGTCAGTTCTGAAAACAGTAACCAACATGAAAAGAAGTAACTCCTAAGTTACACTCTAATTTAGAAGGCAAAAGGAATACAGTCTCGGTGCCAGTCTACATGTCTTGGCAGGGACGGGAAAGCCATCAGAGACTTCCAGAATGAAATCATGTCTCAGCTTGGCACAGTGGCAGCTGCATTACCAGCTTCCACAAGGTTTGGTCATCCAGTTTAAACTGAGCTACAAATCTTCAGCACATCTGTATTTTTTCCCCCTTGTAACACAAATGTAAAAATTAAACATTCAAGATGACTAGTATTTAAAAAAAAAAAACAAACAAAAAAAACATTTAGAACTTAAATTATTAGATGCGCCAAGATTGGTCAGAATTGAACAACAAATGAAAACACACCACCCAAAGCAAACAGAAAATCCCCACCTCCATAATAATCGGAAAAGAACATACTCAGCGCGGCCCGGAATGAGCAGAGACATCTGAGACAAAGTCCTGAGCAGCATGGAAGCCTTAAAAAGGACTTAGGTTAAAATGGCTCTTTCTGGATCAAGTCTGCAGCAATGATATTTATAGAAGTGTTGTGCAACTGTTTGAAACTTATAAAGATGCATTAACTGGTGGGAGTTTGATGGATAGAAATATTTAATATAATGCATATATCAAAGCTCATCCAGTTCTGCCGAGTTAAGAATTCTCTAATTGGTTTCCAGGGGACTTGGATTAAGGCCCATTTTGCTAATAAAAATACTGTGCGAAAGAATAACTAAAATAAAAATTCTCCAAGACTGCTAGCGATATTCCAAGAAGGATAAACACGCTTCATCAGCAAGGCAAGCCAAATATTATCTTTTTGCCATGGTCTATTTGTACTGTTAGAATTTTTTTCCCTGAACTCATCTTCAGAGCTACCACCCTCCCCCTAAGAGAGTGTTAATGGCAGCAAAGAGCTTCCCTGCTTTGCCCTCTCCTTTTCCTGCTGAAGTCAGTCTCTGTTTTGCAGCTGACTTCAAGAGCAGCAGCTTCTAGCCATTTCCCACTTTCTTTGGCAGATGGAAGAATAAAAAGAACTATACACAGCAGATGCTAATCACATTGTTTAATCCACACATCCTGGCAATAAAAACCTAGGAAGACAAGTCCATGCCACTTTGATGATTCTATCGTCTACTCTCACAACCATGTTGCTAAGGAGAGACTATTATCATTTAATGGTCTTTAACAGACTGAATCTAAAGTACAGAGAGCCTAAAGATTTCCCCGGGGTATAAAAGTGTGCGGCAGCAACAGTTAACTGATTCTACATGTGCCAGCTACCGACCAAGCTGCTGTGCTGATCCTGGCTCCTCCTCGGTTTTGTTCTCAACAGAGCACACAGAAACACCAGGAAGGGAAATAGCAGCGGTGTCAGGTAAGGGTGAAGGACCAGAAGCAGGCTAAAGAGAAAGGCAAGGGGAGAATTAAAGAGCTGAATACAGTTTTCAGTGCTGACAAAGAGCCACACGAAGCAGGGATGCCTTTCATTTTGGTTTAGAGTACAAATCCATTCCCTTACATAAGAAGGTCATTTTTTCAAAAGCTGTTTGACCATAAGTGTAATTCTGATGGCAGTAAATTTCCACATCCAGATGTGCTGAGATATTTTTCCTTGAGTGGTTTAATTATCCTCCGGGCAAACCTTGCATGGCTGAGCTGAAGCCAGCCAGCGGCAGAGTGTGGGTGACACAGCACTGCTGCGGGGAAGCGGTGTCACCACCAGTGACAGTCACTACGGGCCCAGAAGGGAGGAATCTGTGTGAGAAACAAGGACAAGGAGAAAGAAATAAACGTAAAGGGGAACTGGAAAACGCACGGCAGCGGCGTAAGTCAGAAGAGCTAAATATCTTCTTAAAAATGGAAGTTTAAAGGAAGCCACGGTGTAACTGGAAAATATCTGCATATCATCACTGTGTCCAGTTCTGGGCTCCCCGGTTCAAGAGGGACAGGGAACTGCTGCAGATGGTGCAGCAAAGGGCTACCAAGATGATTAGGGGACTCGAACACCTCTCTCATGAAGACAGACTGAGGGATTTGGGTCTCTTCAGTCTGGAAAAAAGACGGCTGAGGGGGGACCTTATCAACACTTATAAATACTTAAAGGGTGGGTGTCAGGAGGATGGGGCCAGGCCCTTTTCAGTGGTGCCCAGCGACAGGACAAGAGGTAATGGGCACAAACTTGAGCTTAGGAAGTTCCACCTAAACATGAGGAGGAACTTCTTTACAATGAGGGTGGCAGAGCACTGGAAGAGGCTGCCCAGAGAGGTGGTGGAGTCTCCAACTCTGGAGACATTCAAAACCCGCCTGGACACGTTCCTGTGCAACCTGCTCTAGGCAGCAGGGTTGGACTAGATGATCTCCAGAGGTCCCTTCCAATCCCTGTCATTCTGTGATCTGCATGAGCTGAAAATCTGGAAGAATGGCATATGAGAAAGGGAATGAGTTGCTGTGTGGGCTTGCCAAGGTACCTACTCATACAGGAATCTTATTAGCATCATTGCTTTGGAAAAGTGCAGGGGTCAGGGTACGGTGTCTTTCCTTCCTTACAGCATGTGCGTGAAAGAGTTCCCCTACCCACTGTGCCTTCAACAATGGGTCACACAGCATCACTGCTGGTGCTTCCAGCCTGCACCATGCTATGGCCGAGGCCATCCTCGTCACACCCCAGACAATCAGCAGTTTGCAATCGGGATGCTGTGAATCAGCCCGAGCTAAAGAGTCCCCTGTGTGTGACTGTGTATCGCTCGGGCTGAGGGACTTCACTCTGTAGAAAAGGGGACTTTAAGAAGCAACTCCTATATGAAGTAACAGAAGAGAAAATATCATCACAGGATTACAAACGGGGCTGAATCACACCACACTGCTAACCAATTCTTCTCACAAACAAATCCCTGAATAATAAATCAAGTCAAATAATTTTTAACTCTCAGTTACACCTAATTCTGGCATTTTCTGGGACACCTAAAGTTTCCTGGCACAATCTCACTATTGCTTTTGCATTTCTTGGCAACTAGTTGTCTTTATTTTGCCTTTAAAAATCGGCACAGTTTAACACTTAAAAGGGATTCATGCAGATAAAATTGCCACACATATTGAAAGATTAGCTGACAAACACCCACTTTCACAAAAAGGAGAATAAAGTGCCCGTGGTTAATAATCCAAATACATGCTGCTTTCATAACAGCTTCATTTCTGGTCAACAGTGTCTCCAACTGACAAAACATAGCTATCCCAGAGGAGAAAGGCGCTTGGTAGGAAACCCTGTGTGGTACCCCAGCTTTCTGCGGGCCAAGAAAGCCACAGTCACAGGGGCACCCACACGTCCCCTTTTATCCAGGGACTAAAACTCCTCAGCACCATCCAGCTTTGAAATCAACAAGGCCATAGCACTGTGGTGGCAGACATTCATTGCAAATAGCCGTCTTTTTCTTTAATAACATAAAATAAACCCCAAAAAACTAAATAGAGTAGCTACCTTTTTCAAACTTTAGTGAATTATCCATCTGACCTTCATGTATGTTGTATAGCCTCTCTTGTAGTGGGAGACACAACACTAGGAATTTAATTGATGTAATTTCCGTACCTTGGCTGAGTAGCAGCATTTAGATATTATTAAAAACTCCTCAAATAAGGATTTTCCAGGAATGCTTTTGATCTAACTGCGGGCATCAACACTAAAAGACAGATTCCTATTTGCCCCCCAATGATAGATACGCTCTTCCACGTGGACTGTACCAGAACCCAACACACAGAGCAGTTTTTACATGTAACTGTAGCACATCGCTGTAGTTGAGGAGCTGTAATTGTGTACAGCTCATTGAAAGAGTATTATAATCAAACAGATACAATAACTGAAGGAAATAACTCTGAGTTATTACTTGTTATTAATAGTCGTCTGATGAACAAAGGATGATTTAACTATCAGTTGTCACCGCCAGTGACAGTAATCTCCTGTACAATGATGAAATCTTAGTTCTCAGGAATACACATCTTTTTTTCCAGCTGTTTCCATCACTTGACTGGGACTCCTTGTAGCTACTATGAATATCTGTGTGTCACTTTACCCAGCTGGCACCTTTCTGTTCCCCCCAACCAGATATGAACTTCCAACTCTGCTTCCCTACCTCCTTGCTTATCTTTGCATTCCCTGTCTTTTCAGCTGTCTCCCCTCTGCCCTCAACACCTGCAGAAACCACTGTATCCCAGTACAACGTCACTCACACCTACCATCGTTGCTTCCACAAGGAACATGCAATTATGCCTGATCTTGCAGGTTTGGACTCACAAGACAGACTCTTCGGATTAAGAAACACCTTTTACCACGTGATACACACAGGGGCTCTACATGTAAGTAACAGAGACTGTTGTGGGGAAGACCAAACTGTATTCAAAGCAGCTCATGGCCAACAGAACCCCTAAGCACAGCCAGTCAATACCGAGCTCTCGGCTCAAAAGACCACTGCCAATTGATTTACACAGATGATAGGAGCTAACAAAGCTACAGGCAACCCTGTAGCTGTCAGACATTAAAGTGGAAGTCATCTTTCATAAATCTTGCTGTTTTCGGCTGTCTGAACACAGAGAAGACCACCTGTTTCATATTATTGTCAGTCCTAAACAGTGGCCTCTTGCATCTCCCAGCATCACCTTCAAGTGTTTTTAATACAGCCTTGCTTTGGGGTTCTGCAGCAGCTGAAGAATGCGAGATGCTCCCCAGCGAGCTGCCAGAACTTCACGCTTCAGAGGAGCGGTGGGAGCTGTATTTCAGCCCTCGCTACAGAAAACGCACGCAGATTGCAACAATCATTGCTGCATGGAAAATGCTGCGACAAAAGACACGTCTCCTTTCACAGGACAGATACGCTGCTCTCCCAATTGCCAGGAGCAACTCCCTAGGCTCCTTTGGAAATGACTACAGCCTTCTACTTAAGTTACTTACTTTTTTTTGTCTGGTTGGGTTTTTTTTTAAGCCAGATGAGGCAAAGGATAAGCACGTCCTTGCTAATTCACAAAAAGCATGCCCGGAGTCTGTTTTCTCTTTCTTAAGAAAATTAGTGCCCTTAATCTCCTTCCTCATGTATATGATTTTAACAGGTAGCCTTCCTACTCATAGTTGTATTTCAGTCCTGATCTTGCAAAAACCATTTTTAATAGAAAAAAAAAAAAAAAAGAATTGCTACCCAAACGCCTCTTTTCCCAAAACAAAATGCTGCTCTCTAGTGGAAGATGGTGATATGATCTAATTTTATTAGTAGAAGTGTTTTACAATTGTCATTTTATCAGTTGCAGGAAACCTAGATTCATTTTCAGAAGCACTGACATACAAGAGTAGTAGGGCTGGTTTGTTTTATCTCAGTCTTTCAGATTGCCCTGTGAGATTTTGGTGTTTATTCCTCAGGAAAAATTTGCTGTGCATTTATATCGATACTATAATCGCATCCAAATAACCTGCCAAGTATTTGTGAATTGAAACGTTAGTACATTTTCTAATTTGGTCCCTTTTAGTTTTTCTGTTCTTAGACAAACTAAAAAACACGGGCCAATTTTTCTTATTTCCTTATGTTTTTTCCACATATTTAATTACTGGCAGACTTTTCTAGGTCTGAATACATGGCTTTAGCTAACTGTTTTGAAGATACAACATTCATCAGTTACATTCACAGAGTTTAGGCAAATATGCAAATACTGTCAAAATCTTTAATCTTTTTGTTATGGTTTCTAAAGACATTCCTGGCTACTTCCTTCAGCTTATACCGAAACAGTGACAAACAGTCAGACATCAAGGAGTATTTGTCCTGAAGGAAGCAAATTCTATCGTACTTACAGCTAATTTACGAAACACAACATTCATTCGCTTTCTTTTTTTTTTTTAAAAAAAAAAAACAACCAAAAAAGCATAGATAAAGCAAAAAAAGGACTAGCCCTCCATACTAAATTTCTTCAAGTTATGGACCAAAGCAGCGCAGTTCTAGATTAATTCCCAGCTTCCCACATTCACAGCAGGAAACCTTTACAGCACTGGCTTCTGTTTTCTTATCTCTCTGCAGATAAGAGACATGTGTAAAGTAGTTTCCTGATAAACATACTAAGAAAGTACTTTTTTTTTATGATGTGCCTTTAGAAAAAAAAAATGCTCTCTGCTTATTGGTTTACTAATTCGTTTTAACTACAATTTTTGCCTGCGTACTTCTTGCACCTGAAGCACTCTTCCCATCAAACAGAAATACTACGGGGAGGGAACATCTCATGTTGAGATGGAACTTCCTACGTTCAAGCTTGTGCCTGTTACCCCTTGTCCTGTCGCTGGACACCACCGAAAAGTCACACCGTAAAGCAGTATTTTCAGTGGACCTCACTGAGGGAAAAAAAACCAAACCAAACCAAAAAAAATCAAGCATCAGTTTGTAAATAATGACTTACCAAGGAGTTTCTAAGCCTGACAATTTTGGAAAACTTTACATCTGTTTTAGAACAGATGAAAAATATGGAGAAAAATCAGAAATCAGGATACTCATAATTAACTTAATAAATTTTGGTAGCCAATTCTTTCTTTCTTAAGAATATGGCATCAGCAGTGCCGATAGGAATCGGGGTTCCCATCTCAGGCCTCCCACTTGCAGCTGGTTTTGCTGCCCGACTGCTGCACCATGGACCACGCAGCTCTTCCGTGAGATTCTTCAGCAGCCCCACTATTCTATCTTCAGTGCCCGTGTTCGACAGGAGCTGGAAGAAGGACGTTTAAAATTTTAGGGGCACCTGGTGATTAAATTTCAATGGTAGTACCTAATTGTTCCCATAACCTAATAATGGCTAGAGATTTTAGCATTACCTTCACAAGTGTTTTTACTTGTATAAGTACACAAACAACTCTGAGACATCATAAGTGAATCAGTGATACTTTTCCATGCAAAGACACGTTGGCCGTCTAGGATGTTCTGTTGTAGGGCTTCTAATGTTATCTAGTAGTTTTTCAGAAACTAAATTATTTCTTGAAAAATTACATTTAACATAGTAAATAATTTCAATTAGCACATTAATTAGAAAATAGAGGGAAATGTGCAAAATAGTATTTATTTTTAAAAGCAAAACCTGAACTAAAGATAAGAAGGTTAACAAAAATATAACTTTTAAGAAATGTTCCAAAGTTTAATTTCTTTGACCATTAAAATTGATCCCTAAAAAAAGCTGCTTATGAGTAAAATCATAGAATCATGGTTTGGGTTGGAACCACGCGCATCCATGCACTCCGGCTGGTCACTGACATAGAGGCTGACACCCCCTCCTCATCTCCCCTGCCGGTCCTTCCTAAATCCAACAGCTAATTTGTTTACTGACTGTACAGAAAGCCCAAGCAATAATTACTAATTCAGAATGCTCTTGTAAACAATCTATTTTGGGCTGAAATACCTATGAAGCACGTAGCCTGCTTGGAGGGCAAGATGTGTTTAGATTTACTTTAAGCTAGATAGGTTTTATATTACACATCCATTTAGGTTGTAAATACCTGAGATTTAAGCTCAATAATTCTCAACTGTCTTAATAACTAAGCGAATGAGGGATATGGAGGTTAGGCCATCCATAAATTATTTACACACAAACATAATGCACCAATAAACAAACACAAGGTTTACATTTTCTTTATCTCTGCCTCTTTTTATTGTCATATTAAAGACAAGATAATGGATGTAATTCACTGAATACTTTTAACATATAAGAGAGCAAAACCACCATTTAAATAGCTACATTTCACTATATTTACAAAAAAAAAAAAAAAAGAAGTGGTTACTCATTCCAATACAAACTCCATCTGTTTACAGCTTTTGTTTATTCGCAAAAAATACCAAGCACTTTCAGTAGTATTTCCCATGATAAAGTGAAGTACTTTTGCACAGGAAAGTTTTATGGACTTCTCTACCTGTCTTATACTTACATCTTTAAAAAGAAGTAAAGCTAGACTTCTATACAGACAAATCAGTACGTGGCAGCTTCACTGAGATCACAAGGAAAATTTAAAATTATTCTGAAATTTCTATTGTTAAAAGGGAGATAGCAAAATATATATGGCTTTTAAAGCAGATACTAAATGCACTACATTCTCAATATTTACTCTGCCAAAATCTAGGCAGAAGTAGATCTTAGTGTCACATTGAAAATACAAAATAATTGGAGAATAGTTATAATTTCACATCAGGTCTTCTCTGCATGGAGGATGATTTAAAAATAAACACAGTGGCACCTTAGACTTAAAACAAGACATTTACATTCTCTGAACGTAGCCTTACACTTTTCTTTCCATTGCTACATGAAGACAAACTGTAGCACAAACTCATTTGTTTTCAAATGCAAGAGTATTCAGCAACCTCCTTTTACTTCATTAGTGCATAACTTTAGCTTTTTTCTCTATTTTGTTTCTCTCCAACCTCAACTGATGTTGTGAGCACACCGCATATCCAAACACTGCTGACAAGAGAACACTGAGATACTTTCCCTCCATAGCACCAGAGTGAATTTAAACGTACTACACTGAAATAATTTAAAAACTTTTCTTCATTCTGAAAATGCTCTAGCGGGCTAAAGATTAAAATAGTTTCAAATTATTTCATGTCCATGCAGAGAAACGAGCTTCCTTTCTGTTTCTACTTTATATGTTAAAATAAAGCTAGGTTGTTCAGATGACCTTACTCAATTATGAAACTTTCCCAGAACTAAGACTGCTGTAAATGACAGATTGGATCAGTAAAACAGCTGCTATACATGAAAAACTATTTGTAATTTGTAATGTTCTAGTAACAGTCTCCTCAGAATTTAGTAAGAGCTTTACAGTCTGCAGCTTTCTGTAGGTACAACCCAAAGCAAAATCCTGGAGAGAAAACCCATTTAATGGATAATACCTTGGGATAAATGAAAAGACAATAAAATTTCAAGCAAACATTTCAAACGATTTTAACAGCGCTCCTGGAGTTTAATCCAGTATGAATGAATCAGAGATTCAGTTAAAGCATTTTGAAGTCTCTGTTCTTAAGAGTAGACTGACCTCTGCAGCTCCTGGTGAAAAGCCATTTCCAGATGTACTCTGTGCAAGCCCACAGAACTCTTACGGGTTTCTGTGTCGCTTTTTTTTTTTTAATCAAATCCAAATAGACACATCTAATACTGAGTTAATAACAACTTCCATATGTTAACACAAATATTTAATTCTAACACATGAAAAAGAAAATTTTGTCCGACGAAATCCACTTTAAATTTATTTCCACTCTCTGGTGCAGAGAAGCTGCTCTTTTTAGGGTCTGTACAAACAGCTGGTAAATAACTGGGCAATTCTTTCGATGGTATTTCACTTACCAATTCACAGTTATTGAGACAGACAGAACTGATAATGCATGTTTCTTAACTAAAATGATGTTTTCTTGCTATTTCTTGTTTTGCTATAGTGTATTATATCCAAGTGCTATGTAACAATGGGAATATGAAATTCATTATCATCAAATATCAGAGGCCTCCTAGGAGGGCTTGATTCTTTGTCCGCTTTGTGCAACAGTTTAAAGAGTCCTGTTCCAATATTCATCGGAATTCCCATGATGATGCACTCAGAAACACCTAGGAAAAAAAAAATCAAAACATGTTGAACATCTACAGAGTACGGATTTACATAACTATTTTCATTTGCCCATTCTGTATGCATTGCCAATCAAATTTTAAACCTCACATGTAAACACCCAGGTCTCTTCACTAGATAAAATTAAGTGTTATGGTCATCACATCAGTGTGTTATTTAATCGGTGTTACTAAAACTCTAGACAGTTAGGAAAAATTCAACCTAACCTAAACACCTTCTTTAGCAATGAAAGAGCTTCAGAGGGTTTATTTTCGGAGAAGACATGTTCTACTCAGTGCCAATAGCAGACGATGTAAGGCAAACTTACTTCATGTTCAGTCTCTGACTCAGTGCTCAGACTTCAGTCAAATCTGGCCAGGTTTCCCGGAAACCCCCACAGCTTCCCAGCGAAAGAGGCACATTAGCTATACTACTTCTTGCATTTTCACAATTCAGAAAGTGCTTGTTCTGAATTTAAAGATTTAGTCTGTCCCAATTATTTTTTGATAGCTACAACATTTTCACAGCAATGTGCTGACACATTTATATTCCAGATCTACTGATGTATACTTTTCCAAAGAACATTCCACATTAAAAGCAAGCTATCAGATACCAGTGGTTTTATTCTTGGCATACTGTTATGATACAAATGATGCTTTTGCACATTCTCAGGAGTATAAGAATATTGTCCTTCACATAAATGTTTAAGAAAACAACAATAAATAGCTGTGTCTTTGAATGCACAAAGGATAAAAATCAATTTGCTTAAAATTCTGGCAAGATTTGATTGATAATTTGAATGTATATGAATGAAGATTCAGTATTTTTGCTCTCAGACCATTGCTACATTTCTACTACATATAGTAGAACATAGGGATGTCAAGTTCAACAGGAAGGGCTTCTACAAGTATATTGGAAGCAAAAGGAAGACCAGAGAAGTTGTAGGCCCACTGTTGAATGAAACAGGAGCCATGGTGACGGAGGATGCGGAGAAGGCAGAGTTACTGAACACCTTCTTTGCTTAGGTCTTTACTGCTCGGCCCAACCCTCAGGAGTCCCAGGCATTGGGGGAAGTAACAGGGAAAGAAGATGACTCCCCTTGGGTTGAGAAGGATCGAGTGAGGGATCAATTAGACATTCACAAGTCCATGGGCCCCGATGGGATGCACCCGAGAGTGCTGAGGGAGCTGGCAGAAGTCATGGCTGGGCCGCTCTCCATCATCTTCGAAAGGTCCTGGAGAACAGGCGAGGTGCCTGGGGACTGGAGGAAAGCCAACGTCACTCCAGTCTTCAAGAAAGGCAAGAAGGAGGAGCCGGGGAACTACAGGCCTGTCAACCTCACCTCCATCCCTGGAAAGATGATGGAACAGCTCGTTCTGGGCATCATCTCAAGGCATGTGGAGGAAAAGAAAGCTATCAGAAGTACTCAACATGGATTCACCAAGGGGAAATCGTGTCTGACTAATCCGATAGCCTTCTATGATGGCATGACTGGATGGATAGATAAGGGGAGGGCAGTAGATGTGGTCTACCTTGACTTAAGCAAGGCATTCGTCACGGTCTCCCACAGCATCCTCACAGGGAAGCTTAACAAGAGTGGGCTTGATGAATGGACAGGAAGGTGGATAGATAACTGTTTGAAAAACAGAGCTCAGAGGGTTGTGATTAGGGGCACAGAGTCTAGTTGGAGGTCAGTGACGAGTGGTGTTCCCCAGGGGTCAGTACTGGGTCCAGTCCTGTTCAATATATTCATCAATGACCTGGATGAGGGGACAGAGAGCACCCTCAGCAAGCTTGCTGATGACACAAAGCTGGGAGGGGTGGCTGACACCCCAGAAGGCTGTGCCGCCATCCAGAGAGACCTGGACAGGTTGGAGATCTGGGCAAAGAGGAACCTTATGAAATTCAATAAGGGCAAGTGTAGGGTGCTGCACCTGGGGAGGAATAACCCCATGCACCAGTACAGGTTGGGTGCTGACCTGCTGGAGAGCAGCTCTGTGGAAAGAGACCTGGGAGTCCTGGTGGACAACAGGATGACCATGAGCCAGCAATGTGCCCTTGTGGCCAAGAAGGCCAATGGCATCCTGGGGTGCATCAAGAAGAGCGTGGCCAGCAGGTCGAGGGAGGTCACCCTCCCCCTCTACTCTGCCTTGGTGAGGCCGCACCTGGAGTACTGTGTCCAGTTCTGGGCTCCCTGGTTCAAGAGGGACAGGGAACTGCTGGAGAGGGTGCAGCAGAGAGCTACCAAGATGATTAGGGGACTGGAACACCTCTCTTATGAAGAAAGAGTGAGGGATTTGGGTCTCTTCAGTCTGGAAAAAAGACGGCTGAGGAGGGACCTTATCAACACTTATAAATACTCAAAGGGTGGGTGTCAGGAGGATGGGGCCAGGCCCTTTTCAGTGGTGCCTGGGGACAGGACAAGAGGTAATGGGCACAAGCTTGAGCTTAGGAAGTTCCACCTAAACATGAGGAGGAACTTCTTTACATTGAGGGTGGCAGAGCACTGGAACAGGCTTCCCAGAGAGGTGGTGGAGTCTCCAACTCTGGAGACATTCAAAACCCACCTGGACATGTTCCTGTGCAACCTGCTCTAGGTGACCCTGCTCTGGCAAGGGGGTTGGACTAGATGATCTCCAGAGGTCCCTTCCAACCCTATGATTCTATGATATATATAATGCAATATCATGCACTTAATCTCATGCAAAATAAAATTCTTAGGCGCTAGTTACTGTATATTTAGGCCCACTATCTTGTACAGCCCCTACAGCACACAGGTTACAATCGATAAAGGAAATACCAAAGGAAATACCTTTGTAACACCTAAGAAAATAAAACTTACCTGGTTTTGCACAATAACCTTTCAAGTTGAGACAACCTCTGAACCATGGAAACTGCATTTTGATTTTGGGAATCCTTCTTCCCTTGCAACACTTCCATGTGTACAACCAGGAGCCCTTCCTCCCCACCTCCCTTTCACCTCATGGACAAAGTAATAGTTTGCAGCATGTGACAGCAATCATGTATAGCAGAAAACGTTTGGACGGAACACGCCACTGTTAAAAACCAAGTGTATGTCCTGTATCTGCTCAGATTAACGTATACTAGGTGCCAATGACAGTCATTGCGGATGGGTGAAGATAATGATGTTGATGGCAGAACAACTGGCTGGACAGCACACTCCACTCTAATGACCATACAAGTCTCCTCCATTGCAATGTCTTGTAACACTACCAGTTAGAATCTATTGCAGATCTAATCATCCACCTGACAGCTATGAATCGCTGCTCTCACTTTCAGCTGGAAGAAGCTTGGCAGATATGAAGCCAGTCGGACCACTCTTATTGCGGAGTATGTTCTTGACACTTCGCTTCCAGACCACCCCCTCATAAATGAATTTCACAGCAGTGATCTGTAGCTGTCAGTTCCCACTCTTATGTTAGAAATGAGAGTGCAGTTGGCTACTCCTTGGGAAGGGGATGGAAAGGTAAATTGACTACATCTCTAAGCAGTGGCTTGCAGATAGAAGGCAGATCAACAGATGGTGCTACTACAGTGGATGCTGCTGGAACGGGATGTACTCCTTCTGCTCTAGTTTCAACCCGCCCTCTGCCCACTGAAAGGTGGCATCAGCAATTCTCAGAAGAAAATGCTTGTCTTTGTGTAAAGCAGGAATCAGCTGCTCCGCATTTTGCCACAGGGAAAAAAGCATCTTACAAGACAAAAGGGAATCAAATGCCACATAGTCTAGAACTACACCCACACATTCAGGAGAAGCACTGATTTGAGATGCCATTCAGTTCAGCACCTATAGTTGATTTTGGGTACATACTCATTTTTCTTGGCAACATTTATAATTTTTTTCCTGCTCTGGAGATGCAAATCCATAAGTGTGTAAGAGTCTTTTCATAGCAATTCAAAGAGATAACTAGTGATGGCCAGGTCTGGCAGTTGCACAGCACTTTTTCATACAAGCAAGCCAGTATCATCTCTTCAGTTTTGGAAGACAGACAACAATTTTCTGTTTTGTCCATTCCATTTCCTTATTTGAACTAAAACATTTATACAGAAGGCAACATGAAAAGATAGTTGGTTTCCACATTATTCAAAACAAGATTTTACCAGCTCAGAGGGGACTTTGAGAAAACATTTTCTTTTCCTTACTGTCTAGGATGGAATCAGTCTCACATAGGATCTTTGCTTTAGTCATGGGCAAATAATTTAAAAAAAAAAAAAAAAGAAAAAAGAAAATCCCACTCATGTGGAGTGCTGGACAGCCAGAAAGTGGCAGAGTTCTTAGAATACAAACTAGTAATACAAAGGTTTCTAACAGATTCCAGTCATTCAGGAAATATACTGTCAACAAAGCACTGTTTGAAATTGACTATGCTTTCTAAGACCACCTAGAAATACAGACAAACTAGTAAACCTTAACATAATACACTCATATTTTTATACTTCATTAGCACCCAGAAATTCCAAATGAGTGGTTAACAGCTTCAGGATGGTAGACCTTGCATAAACAGATGATGAAGAGGGTGAAAACAGCTTGACTTCTCCTTTTCTCTATTTAACCTACTAGATACAGACTTGTTAACAGATCATTCCAAAATGTATGTAGCATAAAGGAGAATGAAATCTGGGAGAAATGGAGGCAAAGGAGTTTAAAAAAAGAAAAATAATCTCAATTCCAAATATTAAAGTACATGTCAGAAATGCAAAATTAAGAGAAAAATGGAATGCCAAAATTCCTCTATTTGAATTTTCTGTTTAGCTGTGTGTATGTGTGCATGAATGCACTTGTGTGCATGTATACTTATATTTTTAAACTCTTATCAGATTCTTTCATGAATTCAGTGAGAAGATGATTCAGTGGGTGTTATTGAACTTAACTTTAAAACTGAAGAACAGATATTTTTAAAGAGAAATTCCTCAGGACAGGGATATTCTCTGTTCGGTTAATGAATGGAATACTGATAGACAAGGCTTCTAATTTAAAAAAAGAAAAAACAAACATACAATTTTTACCTAATTAGATCAGAAATAACTGAAGAAGACAAGAACTTTGCCTCTCCGTTTATTTCTAGGCACAACTGACAAATCACATAAGCAATCATTATGCATGGTATGATATTCAACTACCCTATCTGAGATGTACGTCTTCCTACTTCTTAGTAGGAATGAAAACAAAACTTAAATACTGAATGGGGTACTAGGTTCCTTAATGAGCTCTACATGTTGAAGATACACAAACTTTCACAGTTGGAAAAAACAGAACTACTGATGGTAGAACAAATTTACTGGTATTTTACTGAGCTATGTGATGAAAAATAAAACCAAATTACTAAAAGTCTACTTTAAGAAACATACAACGAATTCCCAACTGACTTCAAGATCTCAGATTGAGATGAGAAACAGAGAAACACCCACCAAACTTCTAGGATCAAGAAGTATGGATCAGCCTCAGACTTGAGGTTTTGGACACGTAAGCTGAACAGAAAGCTTAACAAGGGTAAAAATCCAATGCTTTGAAGAGGCTTACAGATGCTGGGCAAGGACCACAAACTGCAAGAGAATTTGCAATACCTACCACAAACAGAATCCTTCTGTCCAAAGTAGGCAGCATCAAAGAGATGGTCTGCAGTCTTTTCAAAAGAAGCCAGCATCAACACACTTTCCTTCATTTTTGCTAGTCCAAACCTAGTAATGCCCAGCACTTCACCCTTGATTGATGGAAAAACCCAAGGAAAGATTATCACAAGAGTGGCCGGAGGCCAGTTACGTTTGCTAAAGAAGCCAATCAAGCGAACAAAAGAAATGTAGATTTTATTCTAACACACACATGAAACAAGTAGCAAGTAAAAAGGTTACTAACCACAATAAAACATCGTCATCATATGCTGCTTCACAGTTAAACATCCTGAAGGTTAATAGTTTGGTAGTAATCAATATTTAAATAATACAGAAGTGATTATTCATACACAACAGAAGTTGTTATAAGTGGTTAGTAGATTTATGTTTTTAAAGCAAGAATATTGGAAAGATTGAAATAAACATGGCCGTGTTGCTGAGTTACAAACTTTAGTGCGGTCTGAAACTACTGCCTATTGTATACTGATAAATCTGACTTTAGCTGCCAGGAGATTACAGATGATGTTAAACCTTCATTTTTTCACTCTCCAGAAAAAAAGTAATTAGCTTTTTAGACTAACTTGGTTTATTTCTGCCTCTGTTTCTAACAAACGTCCTGATTATAACAGACTGTACACAGAAGCACAAGTCAGAACTACAGACAAAAGAATGCATGGTAGGAGCCCAACAAGTGTAAAACACTGCACTCTGATGCCCTTTTCCACTATTGTGTTGCAGCTCCACACGGGCAGCCCTGGGGACTGCTGCAGCTCAGTACAACAAAGCCCTACAGTGTTGGAAGAAGTTAGAAATCCTTCAACCATTTCACCCAAATTAAACCCTTGCAGGCTGGCAGGCAAAGTGGAAACTCTCACTTCACTCAGTGTACTCAAATCTAAAAAACATATCAGATGCGAAGGAGAGAAAGGCAATCAATAAGGAAAAAATAGGATTTTCTACTAACAAGTTCTGGAAGACTGTTCATACTTTATGTGTAATCTGATTCTATTTGTAACGGCTGTATCCTTTGACTCTCATATACAGTGCAGCTGCTATGAACCACACCCCATGTGGTTTTCTGCACAGCAAGCCTTAAATTGCATGCATGGTTACCCAAACAGTTGATTTTCATTCCACAATTTTTAGGATTCCTATTTCCAATATGAAATTATGATTCCCTACTCATTATATCAACTTGCTTTCAGTCAAAATAGACCTTCTCCCTGCCCCTGCCCTGCCCCCCAAGAATGAGATTAATTAAGCATTTCGTTTGATATACAAACAACAGTATTTTGTCAGTGCAACTTACAAGTCTTTAAATCTATAACCGATTTTCATCTCCCTAGCTCATCTGTCCTTCTCAAACATGGTAAAATTAATTTGTATAAAGAGGCCAGTGAAACATTTAGGAAAAGCATGGTTACAAACCTTATAAGTCATTAGGTCAGACAGCAACATAACATGTCTCCTGTCAATGCTCATACCATGGTTCACCATTGTATACTGAATCTCATTGATAATGGTTGTCCGAGCAGCTTCAATTCCTAGTGTCTTCTCTACCTACACAAGAGATTCAGTTAGATGAATGCAGAACCAAATGCTTGGAGCAAGTATACTCCTGGAACAAATACCATCTGATATCAGATAATACTCCATTTCCATTATTACCCTTTTGCATTTCTCTGTTTTGAAAGTATTTATAGAAAAAGCTTCTTTGAAGAGAATAGTGCTGCCGGTTGAATTATTCTCTTGTGTTAATGCATTCTGACAACTATTAGTGAAATCAGGCTTGACTAGATATCAACTGCTGCATTTGAGTACAAACAAGCACTTGTAATAAAGATGCTACGGGGAAAAACCCCATGGTAACCATTTGAAAATTACCTCATAAGTGTTGTTAGAGGACGTTTTTGTTCCTTTCACTCCGTGAGTAGCCATAACAGCTCGCAGATTATCACCTTCAACTAGAAGTTTATATTTTTCCTTTCCACTTTGTTCATCAATATGAATGACAGCTCGGGAAACCTCTGGTATACCTTGCACTACAACCTTCACAAACAAAAAAACCCTAGTAACTTTGATGTGTACAGTAATTCAGTAAAAACCTGTAACCCTTATCAGCATTCAAACCGATTTAGAAGCTCCAGCCTTTGGAGTAAATGCTCAATTAAAATACATACAAAATAAGATTTCCTGCTCTTAAATACACTAGTGCAAATGTGACATTCACACTGTACTATAAACCTTACTCACTACCTGCTTTTTATATTTTATGCCAGATATCCTCCCAGTCAGACCTGAGTCTCTGAATGGTGGTAGATCCACACAACTGAAAGGACATCCTGCCAATAATAAGGTACACTTATCAACATTTTTAAAATCCAAAGTAGACAGGCTTCTCACAGAAAGCTGCAAAAATGCCAGATACTGTCACATGGTTCAATTCTAGATACAGCTGAAAGAAGATGTAACTATTTCATACAACTGCTGCACTCAGAACGCTTCAGTAAATGTTGTAAGCAATGTATGGAGGCTTCAGTTTTACTTATAAAGATTAGTAACAGAGGCTTTTTTTCAGCTGTAAAGCAGTAGCATTACAATCTAAGAATTATGTACTCAGGCTCTTTTCATTGTCGATACTGACAAAAATCATTTTCTCTTCCTGCCATAGAAGCCCAAATTATTATTACCAACTACTTCCCATAAAAGCATGAGACAGCCTTTGTTTTTACCTTTGGTAGCTCTTCCTTCAGGGACTGCAATACATAATACATTGAACTCTTGCTATTTTCCCGAGGGGTCACACATACAACCGCTTCTCCATGGACAGCAACATCCCCAGGCTTTACTCTGAGTTTAGATATGCAAATAGAGTAGCGCACAGTCTCTGCATTCACCTGTGGCAAAAGTCAGCCAGCAAACATCAGGGTATCTCTTTTAACATATATAAGTCTGCTCAAATAGATGCAGCAGTCTTTTAACAGAATATAAAAAATGTGTAATGTAGAAACAAAAATGGTTACTCTTATAAATTGCATTAAATACTACCCTATGCTGAGGGTACAGGCCTATATATTAACTAACAGACAGAAATGGCATCTCACTTCCAAATAAAGGAAAAATTATTCACTTCACAAGGGAAAAAAAATAATCACATGTATTGCAGCCGCAGGACATCCTTCATTCACTTTCTTTTTTTAACTTCCTCTGGTCTGACTTCTGTTTCTAAGACAGGATTAAGAGACCCTTCGGAACTTACCCAAGGCACGTTCTGCATAAGAACTGAACAACTCACCTCTAATCTCAGTAGTCTAATGCGCTCTAAAGACAGCTTCACTAGGATGAAACAATCATCTGGAAGAAACACTTCCTCAATATATTCTGAAATCTTTAAGAGATAAGGACAAAACAGTTAGCATGTGAAAATGGTTAAAATGCCCCATAGCAATTGGCTAATGTTTACATTTAAAGCATTAGCAATAATACAATTTTTCCTACCTCTCCTAATAAAGTTTTCTCAATTCTTCCTTTAACCAGGCGGGCAAAATCAGGATCATCGTCTTTGTCCAACTGTGCTGTTATAATAGGGGTACTACAAAGAATAAACATACAAAAAAAAAGTTAGGAAATTGCTCAGCTAAATTACAGATGGCAATTTGAATTACAGCTTGCCTTATGGAAACTATCCCATCATCTAGAGAAGTATTTAATAACATAAAGGAGACCTTCAGCTTCCTCAGGTATATTTAAGAAAATTATTGTTCATGTACTTCAGGCTGGTAAAAACAAGCCAACACAAGATAGATAACAACACAACAACTAGTGACTATTTTTATGGCGCACACTATTCTAGTATTATTTAAGTATGGCTTTATGGATACCTAGGTATAGTTCTGCTTCAACTACAACTAAGCACCAGAAAGTTTAACAACATATGAGACACCTAATGGAGTATTGAACTTGATAAGTAACCACCTTTCCCCATTTGATTTTCAGAAAAATAAAATTTGTCTCTTCTCTGGCCCTAAGTATCACTTAGTTGGAAAGACATTAGATTTTTCTTGTTTGGGTATTCCATGGATTCAATGTTGTCTAGTGTATTACTGAAAACAGGGAAATGCTACTGCACATTGCAAATTTATCCATCAGATTTCACTTACACAAACGGAAAAAACAAAACAACGTTAGTACCTAATAGCCTTTGAAGCATTAATGATTTCTTTGATTCTTGGCACACCCAAAGTAATGTTCATTGAAGCAACGCCAGCAAAATGGAAAGTCTTCAGAGTCATCTGTGTGCCAGGCTCACCAATACTCTGTGCACAAAGAGCTCCTACTGCAGAACCAGGCTCCATCTGTGCCCTGATAAAGAAATTATCTCATAAAAAAAATACAGAAAAAGACATAGAATTCAAAAAGGCATAAAATCCTAAGCAAACTAAGACAGAAACTATTCTGGTAGACATATGAGAAATTTGTTAATTTATTTTTTTAATAAACTAGCAGGAGAGAGGTTAAAAGGTCACCAATACTGAAGACACTGATCTCACGCAAGGCAAGAAAATGTCTTGTCACACAGGGCATACAGATCCAGGATAACATCCATAACAGGAAACAAAATGTTGGTCCTCTTCCTCCTAAGCATCAAGCAGTAGATTCAGGATTCCCCATTCAGGGCAACTCCCCTTTACGTGTTTAAGCATGAGAGACCTTTATTAAGTCTTCTTAAAGAAAATTGTTATGCAGATTACTTTTTAATGAGAACAAAATCCAGATATTAATGCTTTCCTTTCAAGTTATGCATGTAATGGCCTCATTCCCACATCTGCTCCTTTCTAAAATTTACGTACTTTGAGAACTGGTTGTCCTTACAGGACAAAAAAAAAAAAAAAAAAAAAAAAAAAAAAAAGAACACTACACTACACCATATGTTCTCAAAAAGAGACATGAAGGGTGGTTTACATTCTCCCCTACAATTTTATTGATCCTACAGTTAGCATTCTTCAGTGTGCACAAGCGTGCAATGCGACCTGCTTTTCTAGAGCAAATACAACCTCCAAACTTAAGGCACAATACTGCTTCTTAAATCAATCTAACTTGTAGCTGCTTCTTGCGTTTTCCTTGATGAGCTCTTACCAAGTAAAAACGCTCTCTAATTGTGACTTAGCTTGTAACATCTAAAGGAATTACTTCTGGATGACTGTAAAACAAAATTATTTAAGGAGTGGTTATTGTCTTTGCTGTTATTTGCAGATCTCTCTACATTCATGTCATATCTACCCCAAAATTGCTGAAATCCCAGCTGAGAGATTTCTCCTGGCAAAATGACAATAGTCTATAAAACAAACAAAAAAATCATCATAGCAATTAGATCCTTTCCAAGGGTACCATCCTTCAGTTGTCAGATCAGCATAATATACTATGCTAAAACAACCTACTACAGTAAAAGAGACAATTCAGGTTTAAGAACACTTAAGACAAATGTAAGCAAGAATTCCTAATAACTGAAAGCAGAAAACTGGTAATTGCTTTAAATAGTTATGTTAAGAATTTAACATATACATGAATATTCTAGAAAAAGAAATAATACTAGCGAAAAAGTGGTGCAGGTGAGCATGGGGCCACAAAGCAGATGTCACCAATGGCTGCGTGCCAATGATGTAATCCAAGGAGTCTACGTAAATAAAACAACTCTCAATGGATAATAAAATGTGAAAACATCCACATGATCACTGTCTTGTTAGAGACCAAGAATAACAAACAAAAGTCTCCTACAAATGTATAACAGATTCAAGAACATGTTAGCACGAAGTGTGACATAGCTCTTCACAGACTGCATAGATCAAGAATAACCATCAAGATTCATATGAATTTGAAACTGATCTATTCAAATATTATTTTGCACAGACTCTTTAGAGGTTTGGAACAATCTCCTGCAAGAGGGGGTGGACGGGAACATGTCTGCCTTAACAAACCCACTTGTAGATGGCAATGCTTTTTTTTTTTTTGGCATTCTACCTTTGTCTTGCAATGTTTATGTCATTTGGGCCAAGTGTTTCTTGTTCTTTAGTTGTATTGCATTCACAACAGAACTACCATTCATCCAGTAAAAATAGCAAAATACATTCCTAGATAGCAAACAAAGCAATAAATACTGAATTGGGGTTGAAAGTACCACGCTAAACTCTTACCTCATGTATTTGTCCCTGCAAGTCTCTAGAAACTTCTCTAGTTGTGTTGGAGTAATCCTATCCAACTGATACAAAACTTGTGGCTGAAAAGACAATAGAGCAGTTGGAAAAGTAATAGCTTGCAAAGATTTAAAATAACTACATAATTACCCACTCGAAATTATTTACCTCTGTTGTGCCATTGTCATTAATGCCATACTTGTCCCTAGTTTTTTTAATCTTCTCAGAAACACCCTTGATGAATTTTTTAATTTCCTGAAATTACATTAAAACAACAGTGAGCAAAGACATGGTCTTCATATTACAGTCTTCATCAGTAAGTTATCTGCTTAGAGCTCCAAACAGAATGTTTACAATAATAAATTAACAATGCACAATATGAAAAGAGGAACATCAAAACTTAGACACACACATACACTAGAATCTAGCAAACCAGATTCACTCTTGTGTGACTACAAATTAGTAGCGATACATGAGGAATATGGTCCACGCTAAGTAAAAGCATCCTTCCTGAGCACACACTGAAAATTTAAGAGATTTGACCTTGGCTAATCCTTCCTTCCTACCCACCACTTACTCAAAGTGATTCTACCAGCAAAAAAATTATAATTAAAAAAAATAATCTCAAAGTTCTCATCTTCTGTGTATGCTGACACAAACATATTCTCACTCATTTCCCAGTATTCAAAATAAGTCCAAGTGGAAAGTCTGTGTCAAGAGAAGAAGTATGTAAAGGACACCTGCTGGATAGATTTCAGAGATTCAAGACATACTTTATTTTGGGGGAAAAACCCCTCAAAATTGATACATACACGTCAGTCTCTACCTGACATAGTTCAAATAACTTCTCTATGCTGTGTCTATCTGTCTTGCAGATAACCGCATTTAACATGTCCTTAAGTACCTAAGCCTTTCACTCTCTTAGCAGGCTTACCCAAAAGTAGTTCTAGTAGTCTTTACTGGAACATAAATTGAAACAATACTGTTGGAAAAATACCCAACATTTCTATGAAGTATTATTCAGGCATTACACTTTGGATATAGATATTTACACTAGAATTCATGAAATAAGAGGTCCATGATTAAACTCTTCATAAACGTGGACTCAGTGTGAGGGCTATCAAAACCAAAACATAAACAAAAACCAAGAGGAAATTCTTCCCATCTACTTCAACGATGATTTAAGAGCAGTGAATATTTTGATTATTTTAGAGTTCTTTTAAACACTTTCCACCCCATTAGTCCTGCCTGACAACCAGGATGATAATTGTATAACATCACCTCTTCTTCACTCAGTACTGAACTCCCTGCAACCACCACAGCAGCCAGGCCCTGAAAATTACTTGTAAAATTGATTAAGTATACGAGTGACTGCCTTTTTATATTTTTTTTTTAAACTGAATTCATAGATCATTATCAAAACACTTCTATTACATCCTAACAGAATCCTCAGATTCTCAAAATGAAAAACATTTTTACTGGTATTTAAGCTATTTTCAGACACTACGTTATTTTCTGTGACTACTAGAACAAATTTCAAATGCAAGAACCGACAACAGAAGTGTGCTGCTAGAACGGATGCTTCAAGTTGTTTCCCCACTTGGATGACAACAGGATGTGTTCATACCTTTCTGCCCTTTTTGCCCTGCAGTAAGTCATATTAATTCACAAATAAAATATTTTGCCATTTTAAAGATTTTTGACCCTGAAATTTTTGCATAAAAATGATAATTTGATTTATTTCCTAAATAAGTGTTAAGTAATAATGAGGTATTAGAAAAAATAATGTTTTTACTACAAATTAATAATAAAATTAAAAGAAATAATATTGCAGGATATTTCAAAAAAAAAAAAAAGGACTTGCAGAAGATCACCTAAAACATTTGATTTAGAGGTAGAAAAAACATTAAGGAGAGACTTTAAAAATAACTCCATCTTGAAAGGTGTTTCTGTTGTGGAGGGGCAGAAAGGGAGGAGTGGAAGGGGAAGAAGGCAGAAGGTGTAAGACTAACTTCTCCCACCAGAATGCCGAAGAAACCCAAGGACAATAATAATAACCACACCACCACCAACTCCTCAAAAGAAGTTGTCATACTGGCTGAAGATTTAGTCATGTGGTCATACGGAGAAAGGCCACAACAGGGCAGACCTAAGACCAAAACGGCATCAGACTGCAAATAGCATTATGGCAAACTATTTATTGTCAGCTTTTCCTCTTTAACAGTCCCTAAATACCAGAGTACTTTTTTTAAAAAAATAAAAATCTCCAACACATTAAATCAATTGTTATGTATCATTCTGAATTGTGAAAACAAAGTACTCGAATGATATATTATTTCCATGTACTAAAGCCAAAAAAGAAAAGTGAGAAAGAAATCTCTGAAGAGATTTATTTTTCTTGGTCAAAAGTTTTATTCATGCACAAGAACTAGAAGAGGAAATTACCTATTCCTCTCAACTTTCAATTCTCTGTTGGCAGTTAATCCAAACTATGGATTCATTTATGCTACAAATAGAAAGAAACTGTAGCTCACTGCCAAGCCTGTCTGTCTTTATGGAGTTATCATCTTCAGTGCGACACTGTTTCTAAAGATTTTTCCTAGTTTCACTAAGAAGAAAATGAAGATTTCCCTTCAACTGTACCTTAATATACTCAAATACATTAAAAATATTAACACAATTGAAGCTGTGCCAGCCAACAATCTGCTTCTCCATCAGTTGAACTCCCTCCAGCGAGGGCAGAATGAATGCTAGTCTGTTTGAAAAAGGCTATTTAGACATACTGTTTTCTAGACAAGAGCAGATAAGCTCATTATAGGAACCTCCTAGTAAAATAACAGCCGGAAGAAATGTCTCTGTTCTGGATGGGAAAGTGGAGGAAGGGATGGGAAAACATTAGAAGAAACATACTAATATCCCTAAAGGTTGAAAGAATGAGTTTTAGAAAGGAAAGTCATGTACTAAAAGAAAGCTTCTTCAAAACCTCAAATTTAACTATGGGTATTAATTCATGTGTCGTGGTTTGCACCGTTAAAAAGGAATTGGGTAAATTATCGTGATGAACATCTACATTATAATTTAACAAGCAGTAATGTATATATGCTAATCAATTACTTCAGCACTATACACACACCTTTAGCTAAAAAGCACTAACATTAATGCTCACACAGTGCACACACATGCTACAATTACCTCATTATATTTTTCATAACCTGTCTCAGTTAATGCCTTCAAGGATGAACAGAAAAAAAAAAGAAAAGGAAAGAAGAAAATGTAACAGTATCTAAAACTTAAAAATCTTAATTTAAGCTAATTATCATTAAGGTGATGTAGCCACATCTGTGCTTCTGAAATTAATAGCAATTATTTAGATTTTCCTGACACGATTAAAGAGATGTACACCTCAAATAACAGCTTCATCTCCAAACTTTGATATTAGTGTATTGCATATTTTTTTCCTTCAGAGATGAAGTTAAGATTTACAGCATATTTCAAGTATGGATACACTTATTTTTTCAACTCTGCGTTAGCAATGGAATTGCAAATCAGGTTTATAAACAACTGCTTACTAGTTTTGTCACCTTCTGCTCTGAAGCACTCTGATCTATTAAACAGAAACCCTTCAAAAGCAGGCCATTAAATTCATGATGTTCTCATCACTGCCAGTAATCAGGAGGTTCATCAAGGTAACAGCTTCACGTGTCCACAGGCAGCTTAATTCTACAGTTTTTATCACTGTCTCCCAAAGTAGTCTTAAGCATGGCTGCTCTCATAAATATTAAAATTGCTTAATGCTCTTTCAAACAAATTGACTTTTACAATTCAAAGTGCAAGCAGTCACGTGAATATTCACTCATCCTTAAAAGATACGTAAGTACTCCCCAGAAGATAAGCCCAGTCCAGCAAAGCACTTCGTATGACAGAAGTTTTTTGCTGGGTTAGTATCATAGGAAAGCAAGGTAAAGAAGCATAAGCGTATAGCTGGCATTTCTATTACAGGAAAACAAGAAAATGAGTAAAAACAGTTATTCAGAAAGTTGATAATATGAAAACATACGTGTAACGGAGTATGGCACTCAGTCCTAGTGGTTTCTTACACAGAGTCAATAAACATTATTTCATTTATGATGTCCCAGAGGAAGCACATAACTACTATGCCGTCTTGCTATGAAGAGAAATTCCAGCAAGGTATCTCAGATCAGTGGCACCTTCTGCTCGAAAATGACTAGATTTTTCTCTCATTTCTAAAGTTGCTGTGGTGAACATGAACAACTACCGTAATAAGAATTATAATTACTAGTCCTACCTCCTCACCTTCTAGGTGTACAGAAATATATTACTGAACAAACTCCTGCTACTAATGCATAAAATTCAGCCATTGCTCCTACACAGCCTTTACTTAATTTCCTTGATTTATAAGGAAAAGTTAATCACAGTGCAATAAGGAAGTGAGATAATTACCTGTAGAAAACTGTCTCGGCAGCAAAGAAATTCATTCTTCTTCATGATGGACTCAGATGTTAACACCAATTCATTTTTACTAAGGGCTGGTTCACTCCGGCATGGATATACAGCCTTAAGAAAAAAAGAAATTACTTCTTCACGTAAAACATAGGCACAAAAACTGTATAGACACAAAATATAGACACATACCATTGCTTAACAGCTTTCTTTAGTTTGTGGTTTGTTTTTTTGTTTGTTTTTTTTTTGTTTGTTTGTGGTTTTTTTTTTACTATATAATACCAGACTATTGTGAAAAGAACCAAAGTCCATATATACTTCTATTTACTTATGTAAATCTGAAGGTATACACACTCACACATTCCTAATTCTATCAATTTATTACACCCACATTACAGAAATTTGAACAGTCATTTCAGTATTATGTCATGGGTGGGGGGGTTGGGGAAAACAACTAACCAACCAACAAACAAACCACAAAACCAAAGCCTAACAATACCATTCTCCAGACATCACAGTATGTCCAGAGTTATTCAACAACACATCAGGCCTCTGACCTAAGAAACAGTCCAACAGAAAGAATACGCGTGTCTTGATAGATTCTATGATTCTGTGATTTAATAAGGAATTACTTTGTGTGATAAGTTCAGTCCGGTACCCAACTAAGCCAGTAGTAATTTGTCTACTGAGCTGGGTATTAGGCCCTAGAACTATGTCTACGCACAGAAGAAAATTCTATTTTTCACAACTTATACACAGTTTGGTCCTAGCTGCTCTGTTCTAATGTAAAAAATATCTATAACTCCTAGCATACACATGCTGAAAGACTGACCAGGACCATTCAAAAAGGTAACTTAAAAATAAGTTCTTCAACTGAAACAATTCTCCCCATAATTTATTACTTCCTCCTACGTGCTTAATAGTCTTCACACTTCCAACAAAGATTTCAGCATTTCTTACTCTGATGTTGTCTAGAACTCGCTTGAATTCCAGTGGTTCATCCTTCCCTTCCATGGCTGCAGGATCCAAGCCATCACCTCCATAAATAAACTGTATAATATCACCAGTAGAACTTCTGACTGTCAAATCATACTGTGAGCAAAGATCTTCAAGGGACTTTACCAGCCGCCTCTGAAGGGAAAAAAAACCAAAAGTGCAAGGAAAGTAAATAGGATCCTTTTAAAAATAGCTATTGATTGGAATTACAAAAAGTATAAAAACCGGACTCAGGAAAAATCTGACACAGTGATAAGCAGGCATGAAAACCTATTTTAAGTCATACATTATCCCTAGGGCTTTACTGTACATTCCCTAGAACATGAAAACCAACAATAATAAAATTTAAAGCAACAACACAATTCTCCACATTTAGAAATTCCATCATATAGGAAACTTAACGCTAAGCCACAAGAATCTATTATAGTCTGAGGAATTTGTTGTGGGTTTTTTTTGTGTGTGGTGCTGGTTTTTTTGGGGTGGCTTTTTTTTTTTTTTTTTTTTTGACAGAATATTCATGTTCTTCCAATCAGGTTTATTTCTCAAGCGATACAACACTTTTCGCATATGGAAGCAAAACCAGTCAATGATTATCTTCATTGATAAAAACGAAAGAACTCATCCATTAAAACCAGTAGGTGCTATATTTGTACTGGTGTTAGCTACTCGTCTTACGTTAATAAATTATATTGGGAAATTCCCTTACTACCATTTTCCTTCCTCTGCCTAAAAAAAAAAAAAAAAAAGCGCATTATGAAGCATTGAAGCATTAGTGGTTGAAAACGTTTTAACTTGAAAGATGTTATTCTATGAAACTAAATTAGCTCACTAAAGAATATAAATTGGTAATTTTTTTTTCACTGAGGATGAAAATGATAGTGAAATATGTGTTAAGATTTTTTCTTTTTTTTTTTTTTTTTTAAATTCCACAGTCCAAGTGCTATAATTTATTCATGTAGACTGAAAGTTGATAAGGAAAAATATTTTGCAGGTTGCTTATTATATTTACATATATTTGTATATACTTAACACATACGGAAACATTATTCTGTTAGTTTGGGAGACAAATGGTCTAATTAGTCACCCATTCCAACAAGAATTGATTTCCGTTTTTGTAGAGTAACTTGTATTATCTCTCAAAATGTCCCCAGCCCCAAATTAACTTCTCTATTGCTTGTCTATGTAGTTAAAATGCTACGTAAATATTTTCACTGAAGCCTTAAGACTGCTTATAATAGCAAGAAGCTTTGTTGGAGGAAGCTTTGTTTTCACAGGAAATACAGACAAAGATACTAACACCTTACAGAAACTGAAGTCCAAGTTTATACGGCCAAGGGGTTTGCTACCTAAAGAGTACAGATACTGAAAGGGAGCTTTAGCCATATTTCTGTCATCCAGAAAAATCTGTTTTTTAAGTAGCCCAAACCAGGGATTTGTGTTTTCTGTTTCTCATTCTTGAAACACCATATCTGAAAAAGCACTTACAACTCAACTCTATGTTATAATGTATGCACACAATTTCCATCATTTAGGTGGGTTTTTGGAACACACACTACATAGAAAGTAGTCCTCAATAATTCCATGTAACAAGGGCTTTTACCACCCATATTAAAGAGGAAAAAGCTTAATACAAGCATGTTATCGTACCACTGCCTGAGGTCTGTTTTATAAACCTGTCTACTGGAGGGAAGTAATTTATTTCACGGTATAAATTACCCTGTTACATTAAAAACACACACACACATAACGTACACACTTCTCCCCCACCCCTCACCTTAACAAATATGTAAGAAATATCCTCCTTTTGCAAGGCTGATAAAACCCCCACTCCACTGACAGTTACCTGCATATATCCAGTTTCGGCTGTCTTTACAGCTGTGTCAACCAGACCTTCTCGACCAGCCATTGTATGAAAAAAAAATTCAGTGGGAGTCAAACCAGAATAGAAGCTATTAGCAACAAAGCCTTTTGCTGCTGGGAGCTACAGAGAAGAGTGGAGCAAAAAAGGTTAAAATGCATATGTATGCTCTGTAGTCACATTACAGAAAAACACATTGTATGTCATCTAAATCCTTTCAGACAGTTAGCCAATACATACACAAACAAAGAGCAACCATCTCAGCTGCTTTTAGCTTTGAAGTTCAATGTTTGTATTTTAGATTTGAATAAAGGCTTGCCTAGTTCTCCCAAACTAAAACAACAGACTGACTTTCCTACAAGCCTTGTCATGCTTCTAGCCGTTCCTTGCAAACACTACACGCCTTATCATGCTTCTAGCTATTCCTTGCAAACGCTACACAACTTCTAACTCTTTGGCCTCCCTCAAAGTCACAAAAATTGAAAGGGCAATAAAAACGTTCACTTTGCAATAGTATAGCAAAAGGTATTTGCAGTGCTGAAGACTAAGGAATTCAGAAAAAGTATGACTGGAGGTATGGATGTAACATTCTTTTGAATGGTTTGCTCTCACCTCTGAAAGGAGTTCTTGCCAATGAACTTTATGCAGGTGTCCGTTTCAGCCAAGTAACACCAAACTGCCTCCATGATCACATAGAACAATGTATGGGCTACAAAGAGGTTCATCTTAGAAGACCCCTTTTTGCTGTTATTTAAGGGGCAGTGCTTTCTAAATCAGTAAGAAAGCTAGAGTTAAAATTCAACTTTTTCCTTCTTATCTAATCCATGAAGTATTTTTTCTTTAATTTATTCAGGAAAGAAATGATTTTATGTTACAGAACTCAGAAGTTGAAATTTGGACATTCAATGTCAAATGCAAATGGCATGACTACCATCTGACACTTGAATTATCTAACACACTAACAAGATTAATAGCTGGTACCTAGAAATTTCTCTACTGATCATTAGATTTCAGACAGCAGTTTAAAAAAATGAATCTCACTGACTTGTATTAACAACTTGTCCTGGTTTGAGCGACACAGGACTAATTTCTCTTCTAACGTTTGGGAAAACTGCACTTTTAGAAGACTCTGGCATCTGAATTTGTGAAAATATTTACTTTATAGCCAGCTGCGGTACGTGGGTTTCAAGGTCTCAGTGTTTTTGAGCCTAGCCAGGTGCAGGGATGAGGAGGCGTGAGACCTGGGGACTTGACCCAAGCTGGCCAACAGGATTATTTCATGCCATGTGAATTATTTCACATTCAATATAAATTAGCAAGTTTGCTGTGAAGCTCTCTCTCTCCCCCTTGATGGCAGTGATCCAGAGAACTTCTTGCCCCGGTGCCAGACCCCTGAGCCCTTCCCTTCCTCCTGAAGCTGCCGCGCTCGCAGTGTCTGACATTTGCTGTCCACTGCCGGGAGCGCACAGCTTCATGCTGATACAATTGGCTGAGTATAACGCTCATATGTTTTATATTGGTACTGGGATCAATATCGGTTCTTTAGTGTTATTAATGTTAATTATCTAGTCTTATTCTATTAAATCTGTTTATATTTCAACCCTCAGGTTTCCTTGTTTTTTCCCCTGATTCCCCTTCTTAGGTGAGGGAGGGGTCATCAGATGATAAAATAATTCTCTAAGCAACAACAAATTGTGGGTTTCTCAAACCGTAACAGAAGACGACTCCTTACTGCTTCATGTTGAACAGAACTCAAACACAGAATGTTAAGAGTAGCCCATGATATCTGTCTGTCTTAGCAGAAAAAGAAAAAAAACAACAGACTCCAGAACTGTTTATCTGGCATGTTTCACCTGTCTAAAGACACCAACACACTCCCAGCAGTTTTTCTGAAAAGTCTTAGTGCAGTGAAACAGAATGCAAGAGAGAAATTTAAAAAGTTATTTTTAGGACTCTGAAGAGAATCAAAAATGTATCATCAGATTTACTTTTATTTTACTAAATTAGAAAGGTCTAAGCAAGGCTTAGCCACAAAAATTCAAGCTAACTAGGCCATTCACAACACTACCGTTAACTCCCAAATCACATTCAAAACTTCTTACATTCACCATACGCAATTTTTTTCCTTCACCATGTCATGACAACACATCCTATCACGCATCCTTCTTAAAACGGTTTAAGGCAACTTGTTTCACTTTTCATTACAGTGTATTGTAATCATACAGAATTACCTTAGAATGTTTCTCAAAGTGAGGCAAAGATCTGTTCTCAAATCCATCAGGAACTCGGGACCCACTGATAGCCTGCTGACCTACACAAGCAATCATCTGGGATATATTAATAAAGGAGCCTGAAAAGAAAGAAAAAAAGTAATCATCTCACTCATAAATGAGAAATATCAGTGCTCCTCTGATGAGCTATCTTCATTTCTACGAAGATGTATTATTTAGCTTCGTAATTTGCAAAAAACGCACTTAGAATTGCAACAGTTAAAGAAGCTTTTCTGTTACTTGGCCTGTAAATTTATGTTCAGCACTTAGGCTGACTTAGTTGTCAGTCCGCATATGATATAGAGCTAACAACTCCATTTAAAATTTTTTCTTTGGGTCATAGACATTCATGCCACCACTATTTGACTACAGTCCATATATTATCCTGTTTTGTATTATGGATTGCGTTTTATACAACCCATTATCCTAAACTACAGATTTTGCTTCACAATTTCTTCAATAAACTTTTTAACAATATTTTTTTTTTATGAAGGGTTCAGTGCCTACCAAGATTCCTAGAACAAATTAAATCCCACAGAATTAAGTCACTAACTCAGAAGTTGTATTTGCTGAACATGTTTGCAAACAATGCCTCCCCCCACTGCAAATTATACACTTAATATATCCTCCTTCTTCGATTTCAGTATTTCTTTAGGAATACAAAATGCCACCATGAGGCTTTCCACAATTTATTGGAGATGGATAAATAAAGTTAAGGATTAAAGCGATTTCTTCAAATTCTCACAGAAAACAAAGGAAAGCTCAGATAAGAATTTAAGCATAAAACAAATATTTACTACACAGGTGGTCCTTCAGAAACAAAGCAGTGAAGATGGCTGAAATGTTAGTTCCAATTCTTAATATATTATTTCCAGTTGATTTTTGCATGTGATACAGATACTTGAGGTCAGAAATGCAACCAAAAACTTTTTGCTGATTAATTAATTCAGGTCTTAAGAACATCTAAAGTTCCTAGAGGATGTTTTTTCAACTTGTACTCAAAATTTAAAGACAGAAAAACTAGCACATCAGCTTGATTTTAATTAACTGTGCCCAACCTGTACTTACTGAGAGGAGGCACTTCAAATCTATCTGACATGAACTTAGTACTTGCACAACTGACTGTCTAAAATAAGCTGTAAAGACAGAACAAGTAATTTTGAGAACAGTGATGGAGCAAACAATCTACTTCCAAAGCTGAGCTATGTCCCTACCTTTAGAACCACAGAGAGCCATGATAAGGGGACTGTTGCTCTTGTCCAGTTCTCTGAGACAAGCACTGCCAGCGTGGTCTCTGATAACAGACAGTTCTTTAAGGATTAAGGCCTGAAATCCAAGATTTCAAAGATTCAGCATTCATTAAAAATACCATGCACAAACAGTACTCTACCACTTGCCAGCAATACATTATTCAGTAGTCAAGGGAATTCAAAGAGAAAGAAACCTAGACCTTGCTTTGGGTAAAAGAAGTTTAACTTTTAACTTACACAACTTTCCAGTTTGCTGTATAAAAGTCTTTATTGGGATAAGACAGAGGTAACCAGGGACAAGACAAACTCTTTTGTCAGCAGCACCAACTTAAGCTAAACCGAGCACTGAACTGAGGTCTAAGACTCCCTGTGCTACATAAAAAAAAAAAGTAAGTATTTTTGGACTGCTTTCAGAGACTACAATGCTAATACCTCCAATTGTTAAGAACATAACTGCATCAAAAAACCCAAAACATTCTAGGACATACACATGTGTCTGAAAAGAGGAAGAGTAGAAAAGACTGCAAGATACTTCTTTCATCCAGAGTGACACTTCAAACTGGACAACTGTGGCAGTACCTTATCACAGGGTGGGCTTTTCTGATTGTTTTTTGTTGCTATTGTGTTGGGGTTTTTCTCTTTGTTCTTTCTACTTTTTTTTTTTTAAAGGTAAAAACTAGACATTGACTAGCCAAGACAACGAACGTGTAAAACCATTAAAGACAATGAAAAGAGTGTTCTTCATAAAGCCCCTGTCCGTAAGATTTTGGGCAACATTTGCTGCTCTTCATCAAAATTTCTACAGAAAAAAGAAAAAACCCAGCATAACCAAAGTCCACTTAACTTCTGCCCCAGGAAGGGGCAAGAAAACACTTGCATATAAACAGATCTGTAACTAAAGGAATGTTTTGCTTCTTGGATTAAGTTTTCTGTTAACTGTTCTTTATTAACTTACAAATATTGATAAACGCAATTAATCCCATTTCAGTTACCTATGTAATTTTATTCTCTTATATGTCACCCCAACACATTGAGTCAGGAGGGAAGAAGGATCTCAGTTATTTAGTACTTAGCTAACATTTTTAAATGCATACAAGCATCTACATGTTAAGCCTAGACAGACTCAGCTAAAGCTGCGTACCTAGGGACCCTATTTGCTCATATTTTTAGGTTTCAGAAGACAACTTTGAACTTCAAAATTTACATGAATGTATTCATTAAGTCTCCATTCTAAATACATAATCATTTAAACTAAAAAATTTACCTCTAGTGTCTCTTCTGCAGTACAACCAGGCTGCTGCTGTAGCTTGCCAGTGTTCAGAGCTTCAATATACTCATCACACTTCTTATAGCCAGCATTCAGGAGCTCATACTTAGCTTTTAGCAGGCCCTGCCCAGGGGTTACATCACCAATTCCAATTGAAAAGCCACGATTAGCTATTATTGGGAAAAAAAACCCAAACAAAACCAGAAAAGATTATATTGATAGCTCAAACTCATATAGAGAAAACAAATTACAAATTAAACCGAAGAAATATCATCAGCAACTTTTATTTTTTCCTCCCATCACGTGACCATCATATGCACTTCATAAGCACAATCAGTTGTTTCACTGTTTCTATCAGCTTCACAGCTAGCTTACTTTTTTAAAACATAGTACATGATATTTGAAGCAAAAAATCTAGCTTGACTGGTCTGTATTTCTGCTTTAAGATGCTATTTTACACAGAAACATACTTCCCCTTTACTTACAAAGATAGACAGGAGCAAGTCTGGCTAGTCGTGACATGGCATCTGCAGCTTCCACCTGTCCCCAGTCTCTCAGTAAGATGTAGAAGATATTGTTCTTGGATCCTGAACCTAAGGTTCCTTTGTCCATACTGCCACTCATCAACTCACTGTTTTGAATTGTGACATCTAGAAATAAAAAAGCAAAATGAATTAATTGATTAATTTCTAAAAAATTACTTAAACTCTAGTAATCAGTTATGGAGTAGGTTTTTAAATAAAAGATCTATTCATGAAAAGAACAAAACCAAAAGACATACAATATATCTGTAGAAGCGCATGAATAAGTCTGTAAGGGGAACAGGCTACAACCTGACCTTACCAACTTAAGTTAAAATGTGTTTCCCTTCCTCCTTAAAAAGGCAACTGTATCCAATTTAACACTTGTCTGAAACATTGTGAATAATCCTGTTTGTTGAAAATCTAAAAATAAACTTAATTAATCAGAATAAAGTCTTCAATCAATCTTATCTTGCCAGAAATAAAGTCCTCAATCATGCATGATAAACCAAAGTTATTTATTTGTTTATAAAGTAGAGCAACAAAATTTCAGAACTGAAGTTACAGTTCTCTTAATCAAAGATTCTGCTATTCAATTCAACTCAATCACCTCTGGAGGCAGAGCTTAAATTCAAAAGACACACTGGACTCAGATGTCTCTTTAATTACAAGCACATGATAAAGACATCCATCTTGCCTGTAGGGCTGTACACACTGCCTCTTTTGGATGACTTCCTTTTGCTTCATTAGGAACCTTCCATTTAAGGCACTGAATCTTCAAGCAATTAAAAAGTATCTTCTGTACATGAACTTCAGACATATTTGCTATGACAGCAGTACAATATATGTTCACCCTCAACTTCATTATACATCTTTCAAAGAATAACTGGCATATTAGATGGATCCAACTTAAATCATTTTACGCAGAATGTTGTAGATGCTTGCACACTGTACTCTACGCTCAATATTTTCAATGTGAATTTAGGTAATCATCTACTTGAACCAGAATTCATTGCTCTATCACTTATTAAATACAAACAAAATATGACACCAGGATTTCTTGAGACTTCGGAGAATTTGCAGAGAAATTTCTGAAGAGAATTAGCGCTGCTTCAGAAATTAAGTTTTTTCAGAGACCTGAACAGAGCCACTAATAAAATCCAAGTTTTCTGTATCACTTGCTATTGTCGAACTCAGAAAATGGAAATTCTTCCCATACTTCCTAAAATGAAAAGACTGTGGAGCAAAGATGGCCTATGTTCACATGGGTGTGAACAGGATTGCTTTGTTGCAGTGTTCATCCCACATTCCTCAGAGGCTGAAAAAACTTGTGCCACCGTGTTTATAACCAACTTCACAACCACTGAGTGGTCCCACCTTCTAAAGAAATCACTCAGTCTAGAGTAGAGTGGATTGTCCTAATTGGCAAATTCTTTCTCACACCAACATTACACGACAGGATTACTGTAAATCAATGGTTCTTCCCTTGGTTCCTTAACTCACACTTCTGAGCAGCAAGAGCCAAGCTAATCCTGCCTGCTCAAGTTCTTTCCCAGCTGTTACCACATGAATGTTAAATTAATAATAAGCAAAGCCTTGCTCATCTCCTACAGCCTCCTTAACCCTGATGCTTTGTATTCCATCTGCCACTCTGACTTCCCTAACTGGAAGGATACAGAAAGTTTGATATCCTAGGGATTCCTGTCTTCCCTACATATCCTAACTCCTTTCGCTGTTTGACTTTCAATCCCTGTATCACTATGCCCACTTAAGATACTAAATTTTTCCATTTGCCCTCTACACAACCACTTCCTAAGCTTCTTTGCTTTTATCGCTTTCTCGCCTTCAAGTACTACCTTAGTATCATGACAAGTCTAGCAACATACAAAAGAAACTTTATTACAAGAAAACACCCAAGTCTCTTCTTTGGTGTTCAGCATGACTTCAACTTTTGAGAAAAACTGCATAATTTTATTTTTCATTTCAGGAATACTTATGTGAAGTACTGCTTTACCTCCTACAGTGAGCTCAACAGCAACAAAATCAACAAAACAATAGCTACGATTTCTTTGAAGGCTTCTGAAACACATCTTCAGAAGCATCACTCACAAGAGTCATTGTAACACAGGTCTTCCCCTTTGCCACAATACTGTTTGCCCTTGGTTCGTAGATTGGCTTTTACGGGACAATCATCACTGGGTTTGAGAATCAGGCTGAAAACCTGTTTTCCTGTCCAGAGTGTTACAGGCTTAGAGAAAAAAAAAGGACAAGAATTAGGATTACAGAGTTTGTGCTACAACTACAGTAAAATAGCAAGCAAGAATTTAATTGTAAAATTGTTTTCTACACAGAACCTTTCTATGCTGAAGTATACTTGTAGAAGTGCATAGTAGCATTCCTTTGAATAGGGAACTACTATGCACTTTTATAGATATAACCATTCAGCCACCAGCCTTTTTATCTTTTACATAAGAGTATATGCATGCATTTAGAGAAACATGCTCTATTGCTCCCTCTTAGTGTCATGTTTCCCTTTCTGATTTAAAAAAAAAAAAAAAGTCATTTCATTTCCCAAAGTGGTTGCAACATTTATAATTCCTTCTTTATATAGTGTCTTTGGTTTAAATTTTTAGGAGGTTAAAGATTCATATAATTATGTACTTCCCTCAGCTGTAGTTAAATGTAAGTAACTGTTGCAGCTAGCACTAAAATTATTCACTTGGAGTGACAGAAGCAGTCAAAGAATCACTGCTCTTAGCTAGTAGCAAAAGTTTCTACCTATTTACAAAATTTGCATTAGATATTGACTATAAATGCTCTGACCTTGCTTTAAATAAGTATTATTCATTGCCATTTCAATTTCACTTTTGGAATTTCCCTAATATTACAGTTACTGTTTTGAAATTAAATAAAGTGTATATATAAAAAAGAAAAGATGTATACATTTAGTGAGTATTTAACAAATTCGAAAATATACCAGACTCTCTTCAAACGATACTGTTTGCCTCAAATACAAAATTAATCACATACAGACACCCTTAAATGTATGTGAATTAATAACAGACCCTAATCTAATAAATGAATCTATAGCTCTCTTCAAAGTTTGTGACAAATACACAAAATATTTATTATGAAGGGCAGAATATTTGTGTATGTGATGTAACAGCAACAAAAAAAACCAACCCCCAAACAAAAACAAACAGACCAAATCACATAGCACTCATCCTCTTTAACACATTGCCAAGGTTAACAACTGAAGCATATTATTTCCCAGGTTTAACGTCTCTTCGATTTGGGATACTGAAGCCTAGAACTGCTGAGACATTACTTGAGGGCACCCCAGGAATAAGTTTCTCCACTAGCCCCGTATTAGTCTGCACAGGCCATAACAGTGAGGTTACTAAGAACTTCTTATTTAAGTATCTTCTACTGACCACCAATAGCCAAGTGGCCTGTCTCACAGTAGCAGGATAGTAAGTAGCTGGATAGCTAAGTTTGAACCCTGAAGGAACCCTGCATATGGACTACACCATGCAAGGTTGACTGTTCAGCATCAGGAACCATCAAACAACTTCCACATAGCTTTGACCTGGAAATCTGATCCTTGCACTTTACAAATACAAAATTTCATACAAAACTAACATCAGAGAAAAAAAGAACTGTCTCTGCTGTGCATCACCGTGGGTCAAGAACACACAACAGAGAAAGTCTTAGTAACATTAAAAAAAAAAAAAAATAGTTTGACACACCTTCAGAATTGCTGGAGGTGGAAGACGAACTTTAATCTTCTCATCCTTGCCAACCAGGATAGAAGCAATAATTTGACAGGCTTTGGCTCGATCAAAAAAGGTATCTTTTAATGTAAGAAGATAGGCACCTAGAGTGTAAAAAATTATTAATGTGACAGTCTAAAATGAGATAAACTTTACAAGCTATTGCATATTCAGTGTCAATTATTTCATTCTAATACTACTAGTTACCTACTTACTATGCAAAATTCCAACAGTTTAGACCACTTCAGTTGCAAATCCTTCCCAGATTATTTTTTTTAATTGCTCCAGACTCAAATTTCTGAAAATTAAAACCAGTGCATTTCTATAATCTATTCTTCCCATCAGACTCCATTCCATAGGTAAAAAGGCGGCCTCAGCATTAATTTTTGTACACTTTCTTCCTTATGTCCATCGGACATTTCCCAAAGAATTAAGGAAACTTGAAGGTACTTACTGTTGTTTAAAACTCATTTTTGAGTAATAAATTCAACTCCTCTACCATAGTCATAAGCAGTTTACATTGTTTACCTAATGTATACAAAGATCCCAAACATTCATTTTCTCTGAGAGAGAAATACTACAATACATACACAAAGGTAATAATGATTGCACCTACACAGGTAGACAGTATCAGAAGAGATTCTAAGGACATAATTATACTTCAGACTAACAATGGCCTTACTTTCCTAATGTCACTTTGACTTGTGAAAGGAGAAATTTTTTAATTAATATAGAAAAATTCTCAAAAATAGGGGAGGAAAAACTGTTAAATCACACAGCTCTAAAATAAGCTTATATACACACCTGTGAGGAAATCCTGAATAGCAGCAATGAGAGGTTCTCCATTTCTTGGTGTTACCAAGTTAGCTTTAGTCTGTATGATAACAAGAAACAAGAAAAATACACATTTGAAGACATTGCTATGTCAGTTGTTATTCAGAAAGAAACTTACAACTTAAGACAGTTATTTTAGCAAAAAAGGTTAAAGCTTATTCTAAATCAAATTACAGCTGTCTTCAAGAAGATAGACAAAAGGAACTAGAAGTTTCAGTTTACCACAGTCCATGCAAATCTATTGATGGTTAAGGAATAATTTGAGAGTAGTTACTGGAAATTGGATATTCTATTTCCAAAGCAGAGGTTGCAATCAACTTGATGTGTTTGGTAAGTTACTGTTCAAACAGGGCAGGGAAAGGAAGACAAGCTAGCTTTTAGAATCTAAGAAGGTACAAAAGAGGTTGTGCTCACTACAGGGAGCTAGTGAAATATTGCAAGTTGTGTGGTCCCTACTGACATGTAATAATCAAGCTAGCCACTTCCACTAGCCCCATCTTCTTAAGCCTTACTCAGACTACTGCTCTAGTAAATCATCCCCACCTGTGCAGCACAATTTTGCCTGAACTGTTCACAGGCCCACACATGGGGGGAGAAGTTTTCTTTTTAAGCTCCCAAACCATTTCAGCAAGCCAACACATGCTGCACCCAACAGTTGTGTTGGTACATCTGAAGTAGCACCGGCATTCAGTCACACAGAAGCAGCAATGTACTGGAAAATCCTCAGATTGTTGCTACTGACTCTATTTCCACACCACAGATGGATGCCTGCAACCATCAGATCCCTCTTTATCTACCCTCCCTTCTCCCTTTTTCCCCTGCCCTAAGAGCCTACTGTCTCCTGCCTTCTCCGGTAAACTGCCTTCTCCAGTACAAGCACGCTATTGCTGCCTCATTTCCAGTTGGCCTGACCGCCTGCAGTTGCTTGGCTGTCAGACCAGAAAGCAAAGCACAGATCTCTTTAGTAACAGAGCCACCCTATTTTGGCAGCAATCACTAAGGACAGTCAGGCAGAAGTGTTACTTATGACACCCACTTACTTAAAACCACTGAATTTTCCACGCATGTGAAATATAAGTTTATTAGACTACCCTTGCGTAACAGTCCTAATTTATTCTAAATTCCCTTTTGCAGAGTTTTCAGGCAGCTTCACAGTTGCACATAATCCATACCCAGCAATCTTGCTAATATTTGATATTTCACACACAAGTTAAGAAATACAGGACTCAGCCTACCTGTCAAATCAACCCCAAAGTTATCTACATACCCCCATTAAAACAAGCGCTTCTGCTTTTGCTTCTTCTGTCTGAGGAAGGTGAAGGTTCATCTCATCTCCATCAAAGTCTGCATTGTATGGTGTACAGACACATTCATTAAATCTGAATGTCCTATGAGGTTTCACTCTAGCCTGCAAGAAAAAAAAAAAAAAAAGAAAAGAAGTGATGCACATGCACTCAAGCACGCTAAAAGATGAAACGTCATGCCCGAGTGCTTCCTTGTAGGCTTCTTTTTATTACAGGCATAAGTCAAAATTTCTGATTATAGGATTTAACACAAACAGGAACTGATAAAAATTGTACTCTGTTATATTACACAAGTGTAGCTAGTAACTTAAATTATTAAGAACTTATACAAAGCACAGAAAACAGCATGCTTTGTAGAGATCACATCAACTCTACAAAAATGAAATGCTTACACAAGAATAGATGCCGAGGTCAACTATGGCTATTAACAGAATTGTCCAGACAGCATACTGTCTAGTCACACATCAATTCCCATGCAAAGGCACAACTGCGCTGTATTCATGCTCATGCCCGTGCAGTGTTTCAGAAGCAGCTGTTTATTTTTGTGTGCGCAAGAGATAAACATCAGCAAAGGTAAACCACCTAATATTCAGGGATGCGCTACCTGTATGTAAGGCTGTGTGCACACTTACAATGTGAGCCATGATGCTCAGCTTATGAAGAGAGGGCTGTCGATTGAACAGGACTATGTCACCATCTATAAGATGTCGCTCCACGATATCACCAAACTTCAGTTCCTGGGCCATTTTTTCTCGGTTTCCATATTTCAAAAACCTTATAGTAACATGTAACAATGGAGCCAGAAAAAACAAAGTCAGAGATGTAAAGACAACTGAAAATAAATTCTGTGTTTATACTGCAAGTACTTCCATTAAATCTTGGAGTATTCGTATCACAATAACTATAAAACAAGAGTGGTGTGGATTACATCATTAAACATCATCCCTGCTGTTATTTTAAATAATGAAGTGACATTAGTTAAAGCTACAGCTATTAGTAAAACAAGTAAGAAAAAAGTATTTACAAAACCAAAGAATTTGCTTCAATTGTATCAGAGAGTATAGGAAATATATATATATACACCATATACCATCACTTCTTACTGCCCATAAACCGACTGCAGATTAGGTCTCCCGTGAAAACAGCGAGTACAACATGCCCAAAAGTGTCTGTTTTCATTTATCTCTGTACTACACCCTCTATTCCAAATGAGAGATACTCAGTCATTAAAAAAATAAATACATATATCTCTAATTGCAGTTCACTATCATTCGTATGTACACTTAAGTTTAAATCCAACAGATTATCTAAAAAGAAATTGTACGCTAAACCTGAGGGGTTCATGACAATTTCTTTGTTGCTGCCCTTTATGAAAGATTCTAAAAATAAATTTTAATCTCTGTAAGGTGTAACTGTTTTTACACAGCAGTAAGAACAAGTTGATGGGGAGAGATAAGAAGTGAATGATTACAGATAAGCATGGTACCTTTTCATCTGTGTGTGCCTTTGCTGTATGAAGTTGGCTCCAGGATGAACATCAGGACCGTTACGAACAAGTTTCCTCATAAAATCAATATTAGCTTTGTTCACCTGTTGCATAAAGACTTCAATCAGAAACAAATGGAACACATTTCAGGACCTCTTGTTTATGCTGGTGGCTTTTGTGTTTTCAAATTTTAGCCTCAACTGACAATCCCCCTCACAGCCTCCAGCTGCTAAAGGGAACAGGCAGGAAGGAACAGAGAAGGAAAATGCAAGCCACTCTTAGAGCACAACATCAGAGTGAAATTAAATTAAAAATCTGAGAAGTCAATTCAGAAATAAAAAGACCCAACCACTCCTTAGACAGATAGACCAACAAATAAAGCTATGTATGAATTAAAAAAAAAAAAAAAAAAATCAAGCAAAACTCTCCCCTCTTGATATGTCAACTTCTTACACCATATGCCTTCCCAGTACTTGCATATGTCTGATAGTACACTGTTCATTTACCAGTAGCAACAGAACTGGCAAAGTATCACTGAATGACATTTTGAACATAAAAGCAATACATTCACTGTCTTTTACAGTAAGGCTATAAAGAAGGACAACACTGATATCTGGTAAAAAAAAAAAAAACAAACACCAAACAACACAACATAGAAAAGGTTTTGGTTCTACACTACTTACCTTTTCAGGAAAAGTTAGTATTTTAGCAACATGAATAGGCACTGCTACTTCATCTATTCTTAAGTTAGGGTCAGGTGAAATGACTGTTCTGCCAGAGAAATCCACTCGTTTTCCAGACAGATTGCCTCTAAACCGACCTAGCAAAATAAGCAAGTGAAAACTCTGTTATATAAAAGTTGTTTTCAAGATGTTAAGACAGCACATTAGGAAATCTTTCCAGGTACATCACTGAAGCACAACACAACAGTAGCAGAGAGATGTTTTGGAACAGCAAATATCTGTGGCTTAATGAAAAAAAAAAAATAATTAAAGACAGCTTTCTAGACAAACCTTGCTTTCCCTTAAGTCTCTGAACAAAACCTCTGGTCCATTTTTTAGGTGCCATGTTGAGAGGAATTCCTGAGAGCTCACTGTTAATGTACAGGGCACACTGCAGTTGAAGAAAGTCCCAGTCTTCCATAATCATCTGTGTTTTAGCTCCTGATATCCTATGCTAAACAAAATAGTCATCCAGTTCAGAAAATAAATATAACAACACATAATAAACTAGCAAAGAATTTTTCTGATACAAGTACTACTCTTTGAAAATAATATAAATAAAATAACTTTATAACAGGATGCATATTCCTATAGCATAAGACCATTCACAATAGAACCCAGAAAAAAATTTCTTTTGACTAGCACTGGCTTTGGACAAATGGTCAGACCACTATGTATTTGTTTAAATTGTGTTTTTCCCAAGCCACTGAAGTGACGCTAATATAACCTTGCAGCCAGGAAGACCATCAGTAGTTAACAATTTTTCAATCATGGGAGAGTCAGCTCTCACTTGATTTTGTTTTCCTGACAAAAGACCAGTTTTGAAAAGCTTGAGAAGTATTAGTCTGGTAGAACTGTTCTTCTAAACAAATGATAAATTGTCAAATTTACTTCTAGTCTCCACTTGATAACCATGCTAGCCGAAGCCTGATTTCTTAAGAACAGATAGTGGAATAAAAAAAGGACAAAGATGTAGTAAAAAAAGAGGAACGTCTACATGAAAAGAAAATAAAAACAAACCCAAAAAACAATAGGTATAATGTTTTCGTTGTTAAGTGACCACTCAAAAAGTTTCATAGTCAGGGGTGGAGGGAGAAGAGTTTACGCACCAGAACAAACGAAAAATCATTTCCCATGATCCACCAGCAGAACTGCAGCAGATCCTATCCTGCAATCAGTCAGTCAGCCAGCTCCACTTGAAGCAAGTTTCTCTATTTTTTTCAATAAAATTCCAAATGACGTAGCAGTACAGTACAGACCACTCGCTTGATTGTAAATAGTAAGACAAGTAAAACCATTTGCTATATTCAATCCTAACCAAATCTTTGTGAAGGCAACAGTCTCTGAGAGCTTAAAGGATAACTCACCTTTTTTATTACATCATTGAGGAAAATTATCTCTGTCAGTTTCATTGTTAAGTCATCTTCGTTGGTGCCAGACTTCAAGTCACTCACCACAGAGGGCCTGATACACAGTGGAGGCACCAAGAGTCGCCTGAGGATCAAATCTGAGGGTTTACCTGCTTCTGGGTTCATAAGCAGCAGAGGGATATCTTCCGCTGGGATTCTTTTGAAGAGGTTCAATACTACCAAAGGATTTAAGTTTTCCTACAAAAAACATTGGAGAAAGGCATAATGTAAAAGTTTCAGTGCTTCCCCTCTTCCCTCATTTACTGGTTGTTCAAAAATAAAGCATTTTAAAAAGACAAACAGATAAGAACTATGTATGCAAAACAAAACTACCCTATTTTATCCTGAACTAATACTTTCAGCATCTCAGGTACTAACTTGCTATTTTCCTCCCTTTCTTTTTTTTCCTTATACATTAGTGTTTACTTCTCATCATGTTTTTTTTTTTTTTTTTTTTAGAGTATTTCATAGTTACTTCTCAAAGCAACTCAATAAGCCTCTTACAACAAACTTATGGTACATTGCATTAATTTTCTTAGTAGGAATTAACATGAATTACAGTACTTTCTGGACTTTTTTTTTTTTAAATAATTTCTCTCTTCTTAGTACAGCTACTCCTGCAGTATAAGAAACTCCAGATATTCGTTACTTTTTCCGTCTAAATGTGTACCCCAGGATCTCCCCAGCTTCCAAAGAGCAGAAGGAAACAAAACTGCACACAATGCAAAGCTGAATGACAAAAGATTTAAATAATTGTCTCCTCTTTCCTTCTCAACATTAAGTTCTTATGAAGAAAAAAAATTTCTGTGTATTGTAATAATTTCAGAGCTACAGTAAATCTACATGTACATGCAGAGCTTCTATGGGCTTGTCTATACAGAGAGCTATGTATCAGAGCAGATCAATAAACAAAATTTCCCATTTTTACAAACCTTTAAGGAGTTTTATTTCAAGCACAAAAACTAGCAGAAAAATTGAAGTCATAATAAAATTCACCTGAGCTCTTCCCAGCAAGGGTTCTACTTCTTTGTTGTGTTCTATGGCAGTTTCAAAGGACTGGAGAAAAGTAGATACTAATGGATCTACCACTTTCTTATTGGTCTTGTACTTTTCATGTATTATTTTCAACAAGCCACACTTCTTCACAGTTCCTGCAAGCAAATAAACATGGATTTTTTTTTAAAACAACAAAACCACCAAACAACAACAAAAAAAACCCAATAAAAAACGAAGTTCAATCATAACTAAAGTCTACAAATACTTCTAAGTTAAGGTATTGATCACTGACCATAGCTCCCAATATTTTTAAAAACGTGTTAAATGGGGTTTTTTTGCCATTGTTCAAGTATCAAATATTGGTTACTACCATGAATAGACACCACATGAAACAAAACAAGCAACTAAGACAATGTCTCTATCCACATAACTGAGATGTAAGCAAGCACATGCTTGGCATTAAGAATGCAATTGCCTGATTCTTAATAAAGGCCAGACAGAACACCCATTAGCTGTGGAACAAACAAGGATATTCAAGATTTTGATACTTATCACAGCCACCATATTAAAACCCATCACAGCAGATAACTACTGCTAACTGCCAACACTCACCATTAAAGGCACCACAGTAAGGACAAGTGTTTTTCTTTCGGCACTTTTCAGACACTTTCTTTTTTAGCCCTCTCTTCTGAAGATATGTAAGGCCAGGTCGCTTCAGGTAATCCAAAAACTGTTTTTTTTCTTCCACTGAGAGCATGATATGGCAACAGGTTTTACAGATCATCTAAAACATAAATGCATATAACCACAGTTGTTTAACAGACAGAGTTGTAACGTCTACTGTAACAGTTCTAACTACAGTTCTTCAAGAGAGGGCAGGTGTTTTGAATGAAATAAGATGGTATTGGTTGAAAGACCAATTCATATGCTGCAATACACAAAAGAAAGTATATGGAAAGAAAATTTACAGTTAGTGAAGCGAATCCTTATCAAAGGTCTGTAGAATCTTAAAATTCCAAATATAAAACAAATAGAGCTTTTGTTTACTGTGATGTCCTAAAAGGCAAGTCATACCACATACACTCAATTCAAACTATAACAGAAAAATAATGGATTACATTAATCAGTCAGAGATTACTTAAAATAAAACAGATGTATTTACATCACTAAGACTGGTATTTAAATACATTTATTTTACAAAACACACAAAGATAAAATTTATAATACAAGCTTATTTTGGTCTTCTCATTTACTCTTTCAAGCATAATCCTTTTGGATAATTTCCTTTTTACACACCAGAAACTGACGACAAATCAAAAATGTGTTTACCTGTAAGATGCCTATCACAGCTTTAAAGTATCCAACATGAAAACAGGGCAGTTCTAAGTCAATATACCCATAATGTCCTAAACAATCAGCTAGGTTTTTTCCACAGGTTTCACAGGGGCGGTCTTTTTCACTGGTTCCCTTTAGGAGGAACAGAACACAGAAGAAAGTTTAGCTGTTACCAACTGAATACACAGAAAATACAACAGTTCTTAAGCTAGTCAGCTATCCCGACACACACCCACAGCACTTACTCCTTTTCCCCAGCATCAGAAGCATGTCAGTAGCACTACATTCACGCCAAAACTTAAGAAAAGTGTCTTTCACATGCAGGCCTTGATGATACCAGTGACGTTAACCCATATGGATTTTGCAGCTGATCTACAGCCCGCTAATCTACAACGTGGTATTTTGTAGATGGATGTCTCCGGGTCTCTCAACACCTAGGCAGAGAGAACTTATCTCCTGCCTCAAGAGAATACTTCCCTGAACCATCCAAAAGCACAAAGAAAGTAGTTGTCACTGCAAGTCACAGTCTATGCAATTCAACCAGAGATGCATTTGCATATATATTTTGTAAATTTCAGTCATCCCAACTTACCTTTAACTACTACAAGTAATTCTACAAAGATAGTTTGGAAAGAAAAAAAATGGTTCTCACCATACGATGGTCAAGTACTCCATACTGCAGCGGAGAGTGATGATTGTCCTGACTGTACAAGTTTTTGCTAACCACTTGAATGTGAGCTTGCTGGCGCATCTCTTCTGGAGATTTCATGCCAAAACAGATGTGGCTTCTAGAATGGGAAATTTCACATGTATGTATGTGCACATATATATGCAGAAATGCTTATAAGGACAGGCATGCACACACATATGTATTTAAAAGCAACGCAGAGGAGGCTAAGTTGATTCCCTACATAACTGGAGCAGGCTCTTTTGGGGTAACAATACAAAATAGAGTTGTTTTGCAGTAAGTTGGGGGCTGATATCTGGTAGATTTATCGATGTTCTCGGGCAGCCTTACAGGTGTTCACACGTCCAGCGACCTGCCAGCAGCCTGGGCCTGGCGCTTCGAAAAGGGGACAGCCGTAACGCTAGCCACCCTCATCCCCAGCGCACTAAGTTCCTTCCCGTTCGTTTCATAGCGCTTGTGCCACCCACTGGGATTTCTGTTGCTCGCCGCCACAGCCACCGGGCCCACCCCGCGACAACACCGGCTCCCTCGGCGGGGGACCGGCGCAGCAGCAGCCCGGGATCCAACCCCCCGCCAGGCAGGATGCCGCCCCAACCGCCACACTCACATCTTCTTGGCCACATCCGTCTCCCTGAACTGCTCCTTCACCATGGCGGCGGCGGGGGAGGAGGAGAGGGCCCAGGGGTAGCGGGGAGGAAAAGAGGGACCAAGCAGTAACCCCTCAGCGACCGGTCCTCAGTGACCAGCCAGGCTGCACGCGGCAGCGATGGCCAACTATGCGCCTGCGCGCATAACCCACCCCTTCCGGCTCTGGGACAGACACCCCTCCACGCGACCCCGCCCCCTGCGCGAAGGACCCCTGCGCCGCCTTATGATTGGCTGCGGGGAGGTCCTCCTTCCTTTTCTCGCTCGCTGGCAGGGAGGCCACCGTCAAGATGGTGAGTGACCAGGTTCGGCAGGCAGCAATCCGGGCCCTGCTGCCGCCATCCTGGCCCCGTGGGGCTCCTGAGCGGCTTGTCCCCTGCGGGCCGGCCTGCCCGTAGCGGGTTGTGGGGGTATGGTGGAAGCTGAGGGGGGAATGTTCTCCCGCTTGGGGCCGGGGCTCCCACGGCCTGGGCGCGGCGCGGCGGTGCCGGTTGGTAGAGGCGAGCTCCGGGGTGTGGACCGGGGCCTGTGCTGGGCCTGCTGTGTGGCCTTGCTGCTGGCCAGTGAGAGCAGCACTGGGCTTTGACAGTAGTGCGGTATCGCGCTCCTTGGTTTAAGGTGCTAAAGGGCCGCTGTAGATGATGCTTGTTTGTTAGCGTTGTGGCTGTTATTGTCTGAAAGCGTTTAGGAAGTGATAACACGTGGGTTTGTTAATCACAGGATCATGGAACGGTTTGGTTAGAAGAGACCTTAAAGATCACTTAGTTCCAGCCTGCTGCCCTGGGCAGGGACACCTCCCACTAGACCAGGTTGCTCAAAGCCCCATCCAGTGTGGCCTTGAACACTTCCAGGGATGGGGCATCCACAACTTCCTTGGGCAGCCCGTGCCAGTGTCTCACCACCTGCAGAGTAAAGAATTTCTTTTAGATATCTAATCTAAATCTTCCCTCTTTCAATTTAAAACTGCTATCCCTTATCCTAGTGCTACACTCACTGATAAAAGAGTTCCCCCCCATCTTTCCTGTAGGCCCCCTTTAAGTACTGGAAGGCTGCTATAAGGTCTCCCTGGAGCCTTCCCTTCTCCAGGCTGAACAATCCCAACTCTCTCAGCCTGTCCTTGTAGCATAGGTGCTCCAGCCTGCTGATTGTTTTCGTGTTTACTTTATCTGTAGTCCAGGACTAGTCCACTTAAGTTATGAGTTCACTGTAAGCATCTGAGAGACTACTAACTGTTGCTGTACTGTGCATTTATAAGTTTATTAAACTTGAATTGTATGTTTTGTTATTGTTTTGCTTTACTATTTTGTATCTTCTCTTACAGAATGACACAGTGACCATCAGAACCAGGAAGTTCATGACAAACAGACTGCTTCAGCGCAAGCAGATGGTAAAAGAATACAGAAAATTGCCTTTAATTGCTTGTTGATTGGTTCTGGGCTGCAAGTGTTCTTTAGCCACTATAAGCAAGGGATCCTTAAAACCTCTTGCGTTCTTGTTGTAAGAGTTTGAAGATTTAAATGTGTTGATGCCTGCTGAAGGTAAATCTTGATGGTGAGGTAGTGAGTTGTTTTGCCTTTTGAAGCAGGAAACTTATGAACGCTTTTGTATCAAATTAATAATACTTTATGCTATTAATGTGGGTTAGCTTGAGTGTTAAGCTCATGGTGGGACTGTAGCACCTGGCTGTTGTACTGGATATTAACCTTCTCTTGCTTTTATGCAACTTGTAAAAATTCCTTCTTAGGTGATTGATGTTCTTCATCCTGGGAAGGCCACAGTCCCCAAAACAGAAATCAGGGAGAAGCTGGCAAAAATGTACAAGACGACGCCTGATGTAATTTTCGTCTTTGGCTTCAGAACTCACTTTGGTGGTGGCAAGACAACAGGTTTTGGCATGATCTATGATTCTCTGGACTATGCAAAGAAAAACGAACCAAAGCACAGGCTTGCCAGGGTAAGTTTTCTGGTAACTTGAAAACAATTAGGATGAAGTGTTTAGTGGTTCATGGTTTACATGTATAAAAGCTAAAGTTTTGTGAAAGTACCGTTGGTTTACTCAGAGGTATATAAGAGGTATAGGCTAGCTTCTGTGTTTGCCCAGTAGGGTTAAGGTTTTTTAATGTTTATTATAAGGGAATTGGGAGAGCAAAATTGATGGTACCAGTGATGTTTAGCAGTAATAGATAACTAACCACTATTAAAGGTCTTGAAGAAGCGTAAGAGATGAGACAGATACATACCCTACTTTGGTGCTTATATTCTGTGTTGAATCATTCATTAGCTAGTAACCTTATCTCACTCCTTAGCTAATATTTCAAATTTAAACAGTATTTGGAGAGTCCAGGAATAGTAAAACTTCAATTCAGAGAAACAATATTAAATGCAACTTTGCTGGTTTTTTAATAGCATGGCTTGTATGAAAAGAAGAAGACTTCTAGGAAGCAGCGAAAGGAGCGCAAGAACAGAATGAAGAAAGTCAGGGGCACAGCCAAAGCAAATGTTGGTGCCGGCAAGAAGGTAGGATGAGAATATCTGTATGCTAGAGTGGGCATGTTGCCTTTGAAATGTTGATAAAAAGTTGTTCAACAGAATAACATTGTTTTTCTTCCATTTCTTTTCACCTGTTCTACTGGATAACAGAAGGTAATCTGTGTGGTGTTGTATAGCTTCTTATCAGCTCAGTAGCTTAGTTTTGCTCCTCACTGCTGCAAGCTTAGCTGATACAATGTGAAATAATGCTTCTTAAAATGATTGTTTCCTACATGTCACTGGAATGAAAGTTAAAATTCCGTAAATCTAACAGTATTGCGCTAATCTCATAACTCAGCCTTGCAATATACAAATTAGATTTTCTTAACACTTGTTACTCGGACTACCTAAATATCTAATACTTACTCCACCAAGTTACTGTTATTTATGGTGTTATTTGTAGAGGAGATTTTGTTAAGGATGTGTGGTGTTGTAGATAGTGAAGACAGTGTGTAAATAAGGTAGAATGCCTGCTTTATCCTGTCTTTGACTGATTCCCAAGACAGTGGGGGTTTTTCCCCTGGTGGGAGCTTCCTATGCTGTGGCTGAACTTGATGTAAGCTTTTCAGGTGAGCAGCTTGGAGGGAGACAGAGTTCCATTATCATTAAATAAAAAAACCCCACCACAACTGAGGAGTAACCTGGGTGTGAAGATGGTTATATACCTTAGCAGTTTTTTATCCTCTGAAAAATACTGAGTAAGCTGTGCAGCTAAGTGGGTTTTTCCAAGTGTTTTAACGAGGGAAGATAGGGCAATGAGATTTGACACTTAGCTCTCTAGCTGCTAAAGTGCTTTGACATCTTGAACTTTAGTAATCTTCACTTTTGCTTTTTTTCTCCTTTCTTGGAATTCTCCATCAGAAATGAAGTATCTAGCAGGTACTGAAAATGGGTATGGATGTGGTGACTGAATTAAAAAATCACTGAAACACGTGTTCATCTGTTTAATTGAAGCACTGTACTGCCTTGCATGCATGCTTGTTTGAAAATTACTTCTGTCCTGTAAGGATTCAGATAACTACATAATGAAATTTATTCTGTGCAACTTAGAAATAAAATTTGGCTAATAATGAACAAGATCTTTGAAACTAGTGAAACAACGTTAAAACAAGGAATTCCAAATGAGAAGAAATCAAAGAAGCTCAATGCTATTGATCTGAGGCATTGGTTCAGAACACCCCAGGTTCTGATTCAAAGTAGTACAGTGCAATTGCATGTGTAAGTTGACCTTTGTGTGAAAGTAGTTGTGCATCTTCATGAAAACTAAGTCACATCACAGCTTTGTGCATTTGAGATGGTGGTTGGGAACGACACAGCTGTCAGCATTAAACTGCATTTAACTATTGGCCTACAGTATTCCAAGTTAAGACACAACCCACAGTGATTGCTATGTGAAATTAGATTCTTCACTTGCTGTATAAGTGAAGTTCTTGTTATCATTGGATGGAAATAAACCAATGTTGCTGTGAACTACTAGGGAAGATTTGGTGCCCTTGTCCTTTCTGCATTAATGCTGTTTTAATAATGAAGTCCTACAGTTGTTTACAGTATAACAGCACAACTGAGCATTTGGTATAGTAGTAACACTAACATACACCCTCTTGTCAATGTCAAGGGAATCGCGTAGTGCTGCACTGATACCAGAAGTATGGAGGAACTTCTTGAATTTGGCACTTGAAGGTAGTTGAGTGGTAGTACAAAAAATGGTTAAGTGACTGTCACTTGAATTACTGAAGCTGCCCAGTTCATAGAAATTCTCTTAAAGCGTATAAACACTTCAGAAATCAAGACCAGGATCGTGTGCTGTGATAGTTATATAGCAGATGTGACTCTGCATCAAGTGCTTCTCAAATTAGCATGCAATCTCAGTAGTAGGTGAACTGCGTTTTGGATTAGAGGTTTTGTAATGTCTTTTAAAATTATATTTTAGTTGATAAGTATGCATGGGTTAGATCTTATTTGTTCATCAGTTTTGTTAATCTTTGTGTCCTCGCATTAGGCATAAACTAAAGACAAATTAATTTACATGCTTTCTGGAAAACTTGGTTGAGAAGAGTTCTGTGCTGCATCACAGGAAAAAGCTTGCGGAATACAATCATATCTTAAAGATTTGGCTTGAAAAATGCATGTTTAAACATAATAGTGTGGCATGGTTCAACATTGTTACGGCCGTGTGGAGGAATTTTTAATAGGAGTCCTGTAATATGTTTTGGAGTCCACCTGCACAATCTGTGAAAACTGTTTATCTCAACGATGTGTAGGCATTTGATTCTGAGACATCTTCAGGCAAGTCTGTATTGTTCTAAGAGTTTTGTACCATGTAATCATGAAAAATACTGAAATGGGGAATCATTCTTGAATAGCTTTTCTTGATCTTTTAAGTCAGACATCAGCTGTACTGACATCTGACTGTTTTTCTTTGTTGTTTCCTTTCACTTCTCACTCCTTCAGAATTCCCAATCTGTTTTCCCTGCAGTTTCAAAAGTGTTTTAAAGTAGTTTGCTATTTATTACATTCTGTAGCTAGCTGAAATCACAAGAAAGTTTGCAACAAGCAGGTACAGACACCTCTCACCTAGTGTTTGCATTCAGATTCAGACTGTATGCAAAAAAGACTCTCTCTACCCCTTAATGTCACAACTATGTTGTTGTGACAGCCTTTGACACGTAAGCCTTCCAAACAGAAATGTGTTTGTTTTTTTTTTAACAAACTTGATCGGAGGTGTGGGTGGATAGGCACTTCAAACCAGGGTAGCCTGCCTTAGGAATGCAACTGAACATGCCGTTGCATTCTTAAGCTTTAAACAACTATTGTTGGGCCATTTTTGAGGGAATGCATGAAATTTAGGTCTTAAGCCTCTTCAGTAGTCAAAACTGAGGGCTTCCTATCACATTTCACTGTAGTAACTGAAAAAGCGTATTGTGTCAGGAAAAAGCCTCAAAGCTCCATCTTCTACGGTAATAGAACTTTCATAAAACTATTCTCTTATTAATTAATGCTTTTTCTTTTTCAGTAAATGAACATACTTCAGATGGAAAATGGATAACAGGTATGACTTTAGAATGCCTTGTAAGGCTAGACATTCAGTAGCCTGTAGTCATTACGACATAGGTGACATAGGATGTCACATAGGATGACATAGGTCTAACGCTGATTTATGCAAACACTGTGATACTGCGCTCATATAGAACCCAGTGCAAGAGTTTAAGACTAAGACTGTTGTGCTTCCTGCTGAGTTGCTAATTTATGTGATGACATCCACTTACATGAAATACTTGATTAGTTTAAAGACTGAAATAATAAACGAGGCAGTTCAGATTTATTACTCGGTTGCTAAAACTGCTGTGAATTTAGTCTTACTGTAAACAAGACTTATATTTTTCCATTTGTAGGTATGATAAGGAACAAATATTTGTTGTTTTCTTATAGATACTTATTTCAAGTAAATTCCTTGTAAATAAACCTGATACTCTTTTAGACAAGTCCTAGACTATGTATCTTTGCTGCAGAAACATTAGTGAGTTGGATGTGTTGTGGACAGTAAGTGTTACAGACAAAACTCTGATTTTATTACAAATAGTCTGAATGACTCATTTTAAAGCAACTTAAACTGTCTTGGGAGCTGATGTAGCGAGTATAATGTCTTAAACAGAAAGCTGGTAAAGCAATTGTAGCTTTTCTACGGGAATGCTCTAATCTAGGCTCTCACTTATTCCCATGACAGCACTGTGAAATTTTGAACCTTAAGAAAAGCAGTGTGGTTCACCTGACTTGTTTGGGAACCAGTTTTTTAGGCTCTGTAAAGGTATGAGTATAAAAATGGTTTTATTTGTGTGGCACTGATGTATCTTTTCCTTTACAGACTACATTATTCTATGAAGAAGCATAGAGAGAATTTCTCTGGAAAGAAGCTGCTCATCTGGCTTTAACATCAAATAAACTATGTCAATAAAATGCTGGCTTGCCCTTTAGTTTTGATTCAAAAGTTACCATTTTGTAAAGTTTGAGAAATTCAAAATTGGTGCACTGTTTGCACTGTATTAAAATCTTTTCATAATTAAACAACTCTGGTTTTGATTATCAATTTGAAGTGAATCAGAGCTTTGTATGGATATGACCTAATTCCAAGCAGGCAGCATTAGTTCATGGAGGTGGGCATGCTTTTGTCATCTGGTGTACAAACTGATTTGGAAAGTCTTTTTAAGATGTGCTTGTTGGACTGCCAGTATCATAAAGACCTATAGAATGTAGCTGAAGGGAGAATAAAACCTGTAGACAGAGATTCAGAGCTGCATACTTCGACAGTTAAAATTTCTGCTAATGGAGTGAGGCATGACTTCCCTGTGGTTCCTGAGTTGTCAGGACAGGCTCTGGGGTCTGTTTCTGGTCTGCAAACTGCAGTATATCCCTAATTTTTCATGTGGTGCTGTTAAAGGAGTCATTTAAGATTGGATCAGTGGCTGGATGAGGCATGCTCTGCGCTAGAAGTGCAGGCATTCTGGTGCAGGTGTTTCGAGTAGCAAGCCAGGTAGAAGTTTTATACTTTAAATAGGACTGAAACAGACTGGGCAGCTCTAGCAGTTGTGCTGATGAAGGCTCTGACTTGATTCTTATCTAAGTACGGTATTTTTAAATTGTACTGCCTTTGTACTGAGGCAGCATATTGTAACACAGGTAAGGCATTTTTAGTGTTTGGGGGGGAAACCAACAACCCTAGAGTGGTTAAAGTGTTAGGAAGGGGATACTATTGATCCTAATAACTTCCATACAACACCTGGTAAGTACAAATAAAGCACTTAATGCCTCTTCTAGTACCTTCAGTCTGTCTTGAACTAGTGGGGTTGCTGTTGTCTGCGTTCAGCAGCATCATACTCTTGTGCAGTAGATTTTCTGTACCTTATGCTATACTGTTTGCCTTTTTTGAGGTTAGTAATGAGGATTAGTAGGCAATTGCCCTCGTGAAAGAATACATACTCCAGTTTCTTCTAAACATCGGTGAACTAGTGATGTTAGACTAAGGGGGTGATGAAAAGGAGTAATTGCTTCTAAAATAATAGTTTGGGTTCTGAAATCCTGTGGAAGTTAAAAGGCTTTTTTACTTGGCAGACAGACCTTCAAAGATAGGTACCTTTTGGATGTTCTTTCCAAAGGCTGTGAGTATTGAATTCTGAAAAATTGCTAGAGGGGTATTAAAAGTGGGATTTGTATGCTTAGATACAGTACAGAACTCTTGAGTCTGTAGATGTGTTTTGAGTACGTGACAGTAAATTTCTGACAACCATAAAGATTGTAAGGGATATGGAGCAAGCATTATGCATGTGAGGCTTATAGAGTTAGAACCTAAACTTGTTTTAAAGGCAATACCTGCAGTAAACCCTTTCCATATATAATGTTCGACATCAAAGGCAAGAAGAGTCATGCTATTAAATATAATTGCTAGGGGGTGGTGTGAACACAGCAATACAAGTACAAGGAAGATTGATATAGCAATTTTTTTCATAAAATAGGCTGAAAGAAAGCCAAATTGTCCCCTGCCAAAGAGGTCAACTCCTTTGAAAATACGCATTAAAAATAGTTGTGTTTAGGATCTGAGGCTTTAAGTGATATTTTTGTTTCAGTGGTTCTTTTTTGAATTGAATGGAAACCATCTGTTTCAGTGAAGACGTACAACTGAAGAAGTGTTTTCCAAATGTTTACTACTTCAAAGCTCTAGAGTGCTGGCACAAATTCTAGTTGCTCTTTTCAGAAGCCTCCTTACCTTAGTTTTAAGCAATCAACAAAGGACCTATATATAAATGCTGGGATAAAGGCAGTATGTCTTGCACAGCCTTGATGTTTTAACTTCACATAGTGAACAGTACTGTTCCGGGGGCATGTACCTCTTGAAGCAGAACTTAGTTCTGGAATTGGAGTATGAATGGTTCCCTTCTTTAATTTTGCCATGCCTTACTTGCCTTTCATTACAAGCTCACTTATGAGGTACAGTAACTTTTTGAAGCAGATGGATTGAAATGGGCTATCTTATTGCTTGGTGCCATAATTTGGTGTTTGATGTCCCATTTTGATGATTTAAGATTGGCAGAAAAAAAGTACCTAGTGAATCCATAGAACAGTTGACACTTTCCTTGTTGCACGGTTATAACCACCACCATTTCTGAGGTTTTTCAACTATTCTGCACTATCCTGTGTTGATGTGGCGATCCTTCTCTCCTATCCTTCCACCTGGAAAACGGCAGGCAACTGAAGAGCTGTCGTCTGAAATGTTGGTGCTCCCACAGCCTGCAGGCATAAGCAGCTCTTCCTGTGACTCCCTTCTGGCAATGTTTTTGCCTTCATACGCACCAGTGTAAGCCATGTGTAGCAGATGTTCTGTAATTCAGAAGTTTAACGCACGTGTCACGCTGTGAAGAGACTCTAGGTTAATCCCCTTTCCTGTGGGAGGTAAAACAATTAAGTGGAAAGCATTGATGAACAGGAATCTTCACTTCTTTCCCTACTGTGCCCTGGAGGTACCCTTTATTTCCTGCTGGTCTTGGCACACCCCGTCATCTATAGGTAGTAGTGTTTGTCACTGTTGCCTGCTCTTAGACTTTGGCCTGGCCCTTGTATTTTGTCACTTCAAGTGTTGTATCTATTTGATCAGTCTGGAGCCCAAAATAGGCTGTGAAGGATTTTTGGAGAAGGAACTTCTAAATTAAACTGATGAGTAATCTCAATTTGATATACATGGAAAGACTCACTGGTGCGTTACCATCTTTAATGGCCAGGACTTGAGTTGTGTGGTTTTTACAAGGGATATAGTTACCACGGGAATTGTTTGGGTTTGTGGGAAGGACTCAAAATTGTGTAGCTGGACTAGGAAGAGTAAGTGAAGTCATCTGTGAAATACTTGAAACGCTGTGCGGAAGCCTCAGGGCTTGGCTTAATCGAAACTGGATCAAGTAACCCAGCTTCTTGCTGAGGTTCCACTTCTGTGTTCGGTGAGATACGTATGTAAGCCAGGTAATGGTGACTCCTGTCTGAAGGAGATTGTGGTCTAGAAGGCAAAAGACAAACTACAGCAGATCAAAGACAGAACTACGAGGGAAGCAGAGTCTGTCTGGAGGAGCAGATTAGTGTCTTGGCATCATAGAAAAAGATAACAACTATGATACAGATGAAAGATGGTAAAAAATGGCATCACCTGGACAATGAGGTGGTTTTGTCTAGGGAGCAGCTTGTAACAGGCTTGAGAACAAATGGTGAGGGAAAGAAATGAAGTTATATTGTCAGTGGTTTGAAACAAATGAGGCATAATATGCTATGAGAGGACTGCAGTAGACGGATAAAAGGGTGGTGGGGGTTCTTGGTGTTTATAGAAAATGTGTAATTTAAGGCATAAATCATGCAGGTCACTAGCAAACCTATTTGCAACAGGCAGAAGAAATTAGCTTGTCCATATTATTCTGGTCAGTTCCTGTATAAAATTAATTTTAATGTCATTAGTTTCCTACACAGAGGAAATAGAACGTCGTCTTGTAGTGGCTATTGATACTGCATTCGTACAGTAAGTTTGAAATTCTAGTTGTGAGCGCTCCCTGCTCATGTGCTTCTATTTGAGGGGAAACTACATATATTGAGGCTTTTTTTTTTTTTTTTGGATGGCTATTTTGGTGGTGCTAAGAGACCAGATGAGAGTAGTTAATTTTTTTGCTCTGAATACTGGAAAAGTTTCATCTGAGCCAGAGAACTTTCCAATATGGGTGGAAAATGTTTCTTTTGTTCATTATATTCCTAACACAACAGCAATAAGACTATGTTATTTCTTTGAACACGTTTGTTACAGTGCCTCTGAGAGGCAAAAGGAAAAGTGTTAGTAAGCTTTGATAAGTCAATGTCGGGAGTAGGCACATCCTAGTACGTTAATGCTCTTGGACTCCTTTGCTCTAAAAGGATTAAATGGAAACTTAGTCTTATGTTTGTTGCTAACATTTGTGAACTCTACTTATGTCTTTAAAAAACAAAATCCCCTGTGGAATTTTATCCTCATCTGGAATTCAGTAAGCTTCCTCTTAATTTTAGTCTTTGCTCTGTGTAAGGGCCGCGGCTAATGAAACAGCTGCAGAAGTGGCTAAAAGGCATCCTGTGCGCTAGAAGAAAATTCTGGTTTTTCCCAAGAGCTGGCCATCGGCAACCAGTGCTACTAATAAAAAAACTCCATCTTCCTTTCCTGCTACTGTTGTTCGTACACAGAGATCCTACGTAAGGTCAAGTAGTGTGCTGAGGCAGAAGGATGTTTGGAGCATCTGTGCCTTCTCTTAACACCATGGATGTTTTACAACCTGCAAAAGACGGGAGAGTGCGGCGCTCCACTGGGGTGTGTGATAACGGTTTGTGCTTGTGTTCATTGGGTTAAAACGCACCTTGTTATCTAATGAAGGTGGCCAGCCTGCAGGCTGACCCACATTAGGGGAAACATGCTTCACCGCCTTTTGCGATGATCTGATTTGATTGTACCAGAGCTACTACCCTGCTATCATTTTCCGTCAATTTTTGCTAGCCTGTTTGTTAAGCCAGGCATCGTTTGTGTTGATTTGATAACAGGTTTCAATCACCGATGATAAAACTTTTCTGCAACAAATGACCTCAGATCCATATCTCCTGCACAGTGCTGGATGTAAGTAGAAAATTGAGACTGACAGTTTCCTTTTTCAATGGCTTCTGTCTGGTTTAACATCCAACGTAAAAATCACAATGGAAGTGGCTGAATATTTTTAAATTAAAAGGGTGGGAAAAGTTGATTTTGTTTCACTGTTTCCTTTATATTTTGATGGATCCTGCTACAAGCAGAAGTGGAATGAAGCCTCTTTTTTTAAGGCACATAGAGGGGTATCATAAAACTTAGGAGCTGCCAGAATTAATGTTTTAAGTATTTATTTTAATTGATCAGTTCTGGTTATTTAAGAAGGTCAGGTTGATCTAGGCGCTGCTTCAGGGCTTTACAAAAGTAAAAACTAATGTAAGTTTGGGAGAAATTGCTAGGTTTGGGAGAAATTGCTTCATATTCACACACAAATATTAAAATTAATGGTTTTGAGGAGTTAATTAAAATGAGAGTATATTTTGCCTAGCATTGAACTCCATAGTGTTTGAACAAACACTGAAGCACTGTATTAATGCATAAACCACAGAAAACATGGCGAAATTGAATTGTCCAGAGTCAAACAAATGCTGAGAGGTAAAAAAAAAAACTGGCATTAAACACAGAGTAAGTAAAACCTTGGCATCAAAATTTTTTTTCTTATTTTTATTAAATGGGAAAATTTTCATGGGCATAAATGTCTGGTAGTTGCCTTTTGTGACTGACTTGAGCTTTTGGGAAAAAAAAAAAATCTTTGTGTGGTAAATGATTGCTTTAAAATACTTCCCTTTAGTTTAACGGTCTTCTTTTGGCTGCCGGCAGTACTTCATTGGTACGGCATCTCTGGCGGCCAGCAGGAAAGGCTCGGTGTCAAATACTTTTGCAGAAGCTCTGAGGGGGTGCTGCACAGACCAAACCTTGGAGTGTCTCCTTAGAAGAACCTACGAAGACAAGTGCAGGCACTCGTATGGTGCTGGTAGACACCCTTGCAATTCCCCGTGGGGCCGGATCCAGCTCCGCTCTGCCTCGCAGGTTTTCTGCTCGGCAGTCTTTGGGTGCGTGGCTATGCAGCCTGTGCGCTTCAACCCAGCAACTAGTCCGTGTTCGGTGTCTTGGCCAGTACGGTCAGCCTGAGGCAATGCCCCTACCTAGGAACAGGTAATTCTTTCTGCTGGGCTCAGATAGCTCATGAGATAATTTTCTTTTCTTCCTATAAAAGCTCTCTTCAGAGTTGCTGAGCCTAGTTGGCAGTATTTTAACCAGTTCTGCTACAGAAAAACTCCTGTGTATCAGACATCTTTAAAACAGATTCCCGTGACTTAGAAATGCATTTCCAATGGCTCTTGTGGGCATTAATGTTTACTTTTGTCAGTGATGATAAATCAACATAGTTTTCTACCCTTTCAGTCTTACAACTCAGCTGTTCCCATAACTGGCTGCTTAACTAGGGGCACTCTTCTGGGAATTACAACTCATTCAGAATGTATGTCCCTGTGGTCATTAGAGAAATTCATTAGTCTGTAGCATAAACAACTTATACTCTGTGCGATCACTACTGATCATAATGTTTGAAGAGGTAGAGGAAAGTAGTTCTTCAATCCACCATCTCTTGCTGTGCCCTTAAAGAAGCCTGAGGTTTGTTTAACCCAGAAGTCTCTGCTTAGCCAAGAGAGAATATCTTGCATTCATTCCAGCTGCCTGTTGCATATGGACCATGCTTCTTTCGGAAACCTGTGTCAGTCCTTTCCACTGGCTTTTAGGACATGCTCTGTGTGGCTCCACCGATACGTGTCTCAAGGCATATATCCTTAGTGATGTGTCTGTCCTTTTCTTGTGTTTTGATTTTGCATCCCTTCCCTTTCCCCATCCCAACGGTTCCTCTTTGTTTCTTAGGTTTGTTCTGCTGGCAGATGCTTTTTCTAGCTTTACTTTCCCATAGAGTGTGTAGGAATGAACAATAATCACATAGCTTATATAAGGCAATTTATCAGTCTCTTTCCTCGTGGCTGATCAATGCTCTGCTGGCACCTTTGCAGGTACAAGCGCCAAAAAAACTGGAAGGCGCTGTCTCCAGAGTTGCGGGAAGATTGTAGAGCATTTTACATTGCTGCTGTCCTGTGGATGAAAGGAAATATTCTTCCAAGATAAATCAAGGTGCCATACTTCTTCAGTCCTATATTAACCCTCTTTTCTTAGCAAAGATACAAAATAATTTCTGGAGGCTTTCTCAACTAAAAAAACAAAAACCAAACAAACAACAAACCCAAACCAAAATTTAAAAAAACCCAACAAACAAAACAACAAAACAAACCTTTCAGTGCCCAACTTTAATTAGAATTAGTAAATGAAAATAGAAGAATGCTACAGCAGATACCTCATGCATAGCATTTACTTGATGGGTATTTCTGAGGTCTGTTTTTCAATAAATACTTCTCAATAACTTTAATGACAGTTACAGCAACACTGCATAGAGAACAGATCCTCCGGTGTCAGATGTGGTGATGCTTCTTGTTTGCTTTTCAGCTTAGTTCTCCCAAGTACTTATCACTCCCAATCTCTTTCTTATATTTTTTTTTTATTTGCTTTACCGCTTAAATAGCTGTCTTGGGATGTAAACTGCGGGACCGTGTGTAAAATACTCTTCATGGAGCTTGCTGAGTAATCAAAATGTTTTTATCTAGCCATTTTAAATCTACACAAACTTCAAGAGCAAATACCTTGCTTTTCATTGAAGGTGCATACAAGAAAACAGTTTAGATTCTCAAAGAGTTTGTGTAAGGTAACCCTTTGGCCAGCAGAGGACTGTAGAACCACATATCATGCAGTTAGTGATGCAAAAATGTTCAATCACAAAGAGTAAGGGGAAAACCCACATAGCAAACTATGTATTTCAGACGATCTCCTAAACATGGTAAAATACTGAGAAGGGAGGGCTCTCTTCTTTGTTTGTTTCTCATTAAAGAATTTAATTTGCCCCAGGTTCCCTTTGTTGATGAAGATCTATGGGAATTTTGTTTACATTTTGAAGCACATTGCCAAGGAGAGTACTTCATATGGCAAGTATACGGAACCTTTTGGGGGAATGACAACACTACAGAAATGGTGGCGCATTCCCTAAAGGAAAACATACTTCATTTGTAATGAACGTTATGTCTGCAGAAACTAATGGCACAACCTCCTATTCAGTTTATGTAAAATAAAACAGGCCCATATGTTGCTGCTTTTAGAGTTTGGGTGTTTAAATTAAATGTTGTTTAATGAATATTCAAGTCCATTTGCTCAAAAGTTGTGCTCAGCGTAGGATCTTTTTCCTCTGTCTTTGGTCTTACCTAGAATATTAAGCCATTACAAGAGGGTGCTAAAGCTGAGGCATCTGTTTCTAACTAAAACTTGGATATTAAAATGCCAGAGCAGATGAGAGGGTAAATAAAGACATACAGTAAGAGGATCATATTATTTTTTGTTTTGTAATTAAGACTGAGAACGGTTCGATATGCATGACACCCTTTAAGAAATGGGAACACTCCCTGTGCTGTTACAGCAGCTGCAGTTTGGGTACGTGACAGTGGCATATTTGCTCCACTCTCCATTTCCTATAGGAATTAATTCAGCTTTTTCAGTACGCGTGGGCCAGATGCCTGTACTGGGATGCCTCCACAGGCTGCCTTCTTGAGGCACCTGCATCTGTGTGGGGCTACAGGCAGCCTCTCCATCTTCGTGCCTGGGCGCGGGCAGGTTGACCAAGAGGCACTCCACAAAAGCTGGCATTCACATACTGCCGGTAACAAGGTTTTACCTTTTATCATCTCTCCCCAGCACAAAGTCAAGTAGAAATATTAGTAGGCTGGAAGAAGTTCTCTGGAAGCCAGATCTGGCCTATTGACCGCCCTATTGGATGCTCTACACTGTTCAGACCTGAAATACGTTGGGCACTTGTCATCGAAGGTCAGTAACTTTGAGTTGGGAAGGAACCCACGGCTACAAATAGGTGGTTGAATTCAGTCTCATTGTGCATTTATTATTAAATCAATTTTTTAACTCATGAAGGCACTCTTGTCTATGTTTAAATCCATATTTTCTCAGGCAAATCTCCAAACAATAAGACAAAAGCTGAAATATGTACTTAAATGTTTTCACGAACTTTATCTCTGAGTCCAGAAATTGACAGCGCTATCGTCTTTTTTTTTTTTTTAATGGCATGGAAAAAAAAATCTCATTAGAAGACAGCTGGAATGTAAACACAAATCACAATAATTGGCTTTTACGTATTTTCATGAGGGTTCTTCAGATGCTTGTTTTTACTGCACAAGTGCAATATTGTAGATATACAGTGAAGCCCTCTTCAGAGAATAATTGATACATGGATAAAATACTTAAAAACATCCCCTGTATGCTGTAAATCTAAATGAAGGCCAAGACTATTACACGAGAAAAACAAATATACAAACCCTCAAATTCTTTGGAATTCTGTTATTTGCTAGAGCTTCCCTGGCCTAACTAACGCCCCTGTCTCTACTGAGCTAGGCTGTTAAGCATCTGTTAGTGCAAGAACAGAACAAGAAATTGCCTGCCCAACGAGGTGTCACGTTGAAGATAGTTAGCCTGTTCTGGGCTTGTCTTAGACAAAAAAAGTCACCATTTATCTGTCTCTTTTTAGAACATTTGTTAGGGATCTCCAATTTGAAAAAGAAATCTCTACGTAGATAGAAAATTTAATGAAGTTAACAATACCATCGCTTGTCTGCAAAGTGAACTTCTGGGATGAACCACCCTTCAAATTCTTCTTGTACTTCAACAGGAAATTACACTGTTCTGGCTACTGTACAATAAGCACTGAGAGACGGTCCTACCCTGAAATACTGACTTTTGCATCTCAGTTCTGATTTCCTAAAACTTGCAATACATAGGAATATTATTTTTCCTTTTAAAAACTTGATATGATTGAGAGACTTAGTGGGATAATAATTTTATTTTTAAAACGTAGCTCTACGTTAAATTTATTTCCTTTGCAATCCTCTAGGTATATTCCGTGAGTATATCCACTCTGTGTAGTGAAACAATTCTTTCAGATCTTAGCATTTATTATTTCTGCGGCGCCAACCCACACGACAAAGGGAAATGAACTGTCCCTTGTTATTTGTCATAAGTGGGACTGTTCAGTGGTTGCCATCAGCTACTGTTGTCTAAACCCTCTGTGTGCACCGGGGCAACAAAAAACCCCTCAAAATGTTGGGATGATTTTGGATTCAAACTGCGCTGCAAGTGAGTATATATGTGCATGCTGAATTTGCAGATAATCTGCTCCTTTTAGCTATCGGATAAACACAATCTGAGCAATTTTACATTATATTGGTAGGATGACTAAAGTATAGGTGGCTTGAAGTCACTGGCCAATGGCTTCCCAAGTTACCAGTGTACACTCGACTTCAAGTTCCTAGGGCTCTCTATCAGACAGCATCCTGGCCAGTTCAGCGCTCAGAATTTAACCCACAATTCCTATTTTGTTTCCCTACGTTTCCCTTCTACTGAAGGTCTCCCACCCTTCACCAGTTACAATCTGTTTAAATTGCAGAGCGCAAACTATTCTCCAAACACCAGGAAAATAGAAAAGACTATTTCCCCCCGCCCCATTATGCTTTAAAACACACTAGCTCTTTCTTCCTCACCTTCTTCTTGTCAGCTATAACAAACACAAACTGTCCCTAAGGGGAAAACAAACGCTTTCTGTGGTATGCAAACACACTGTGGATTCATGACATCAGCGCTAGCCTGGCTTGTTTCAGCAGCAATTTAAAACCCATTCTCCCGCACCTTATCTCATCTCTTCCTGGCTATCTATCTAGCTTCTTCCAGGTTCATCGTATTAATCTGGCATCCACCCTTTTGAATGCTAAAATGTGTTATCCCTGCTTTCTTCTGTAGCGGGCACGTTAAAACATCGAAATATTTTTGCATCCTCCTTAATGCTATATAGGAAAGACTAAAGAGGCCGTGGAGAACAATTGTACATCATGGATCTAGCCCTCAGGATAGGAATGATACTGATGACAACCTGTCGAAATGCTGAACTTGCGATGTTGTTTGGATGAAAGAGAGAATGCAAATGAGGGATAGGGAGAAAATAAAAGCTTCAGGATGGGCAAGGGGGATTTCCCAGCAACAGAATAGCAAACATTGTCAGAGCACTTGTGATTATAAGTCATATAGCCCGCCACTGGTGGGAGCCTGAAATGTCTCTACATCATTTACACTCCTTCCCAAAGACATTATAATGCCTGAAAGGAAATAAATCTAGACAGATTCCAAAAGATACAGAAGGAAGATTTGCTTTATTAAAGTCTTAGAAAGGACTCTTAGACTCTGCTTATGTATTATCTGCTAGGAGCTGTGTGACTGTAGACCGTGAAAGTTAATGCATTTCCATGACGTTTTGGGTTTGTATATATGGCAAATTCACATCATTAAAAAACCTGATAAATTCGTTAAGAGGCATAACCCCTTCACGTAGATGTTCTCACCTGGTTTCGGTTCATCTTCTAACACGTTATCTCAGTTTGATTAGACAGTTAAATCAGTGCTGTTTTCTGTTATAACTGAGACCTTTAGGACTGTATCTAACTGCTGATGTTAGTAGTAAGGCTGCAGTTGTCTACTTTGGGGGAATAAGAGAGATAACAATGCCTAAATTTGTGGGATGTATTTCCAAGCTTTACTGTAAACAAACAACCAATATGCTGTAAAGCCTGTATGTTTTTCTAGAAGGCAGCCAGTAATTATGCTATGTATGAAGAAACACATTCCCAGAGCTCACGTGGGTGTTTTTAGGGAGGGAAGAATTCTGTTTTCCACCTAGCTTTTAGGCAATGCAGCGCAAATACAATCAAAAAAAGGGTCAGCAGCACTAGGTAGAATCATTACAAAAAGGAAAGCTGATTCTCTCCAGTCTTGTCTTTTTCTGTGCTCTCCCTCCCCCTCGCTTCCCCCCATTGCCTTGCAGGTAGGACGTTGAAAGAAGTTGTATACGAGGAACTGAGAGTAATCGGAGCACAGCAGTCTTTCTTGATTTATTACTTCATTCATTAATCCATATATAAAATGCAATTTAGGACAAGGCTCAGAAATCCTCACTCTGACATGTTCTCACATATTTGATAAATGATTCCACTGGAAGAGGCTTGAAGGGCATCTGCAGTAAATTCTGCCGAGATCTATTTCTCAAAACATTTTTACACTTTCATATCAAATTAGAGGATATCTCGTAGATAAGGGTAAGTGATGGGGTTTCTACCACTTGGATGCATGTCTCATAACTCACAAGGGTGGAGGAATACAAGCAACCAGCACCATAAGAAAGCCACAGCTTTAGGACAGTTCCTTGAAAGTAATTCTCAAAATTGTTTCCTTTCAGCCCAAAGTTGTTAATAGTCATTGAGATGTTGGAAGACATTGATATAAGTGTTGTTTTCTCTAACTATCCAAAGGAAGAAGCACTGTGATATATGGATTACATTTGAGTTATTCCAGGCAGAACGTGGATTCTTAATATTAATTTGGGGGAGCTGAACAAAATCTTAATATGTCAGTCACACAATCTCCACGTACAGGACCAGGATACCAGCAAGACTCTGTGAACTTGGAAACTGCATTCCTTTGATTAGGCTTTGATTAGTGAAACAAAGAGTCTCAACCTTTCTTTGTCTCCAAATTGGCTCCAGAATACATACCCGCCACTGCACTGTCCTTAGGCTTTCCTCTACCCTTCCACTCTATTTTTGATACTCTTCTTTACTTTTTCTCATTTCTATATGTAATAGTCCCTTCTCCTAGCTTCTTCCATTCGTCTCTAAGGCTTTTGTCGGGCTATCTGTCCAGTTCATACCATGTAGGAAGTAGTGAAGAGAAGGAATGTCACTAGCAGGAATCTGTGGAAGCGACTAAGTGGGAAGGTGTTCGCTTCCCACGTGCCTGTGTGTGAGAAGTACATGCACCCAGTCAAGGTAGCTACAGTCATCTTCCACCTGGCTTTATCAAACAAGGATGTAGTGTGGGAAATGAACCTTTGTGGACCTTTCTTCTTCTGCTACCTTGCTATGATTTGTGTGCTCATTGTATAGTAATATGCACATACACGTAGAGACACGTGTACAAGTGCACGCCCGTCCTCCTGCTGTTTGGATGGCAAGCAGGTCAGGCAATTCCCAAGCTCCCACTGATATATCAGAAAAAAGGGATATAAAGCGCGCATTCCCCTTCTGTTCTCTTCTGTGCTCTGATAAACTACTCCCACCAATTAGAGAACAGAATCGGAATAGAGGAAAAGACTATACTCAGAAACTGGTCATTTACAGCCTCAGTAGAGACCTACTGTCGGTAATGGGATTTTGTGGCAGGGTGAATGAAGCTTTAATGCTTTATTTTTCAGAGAAAAAAAAGAATTCTAAATTAGCAAGATTTGGTCTTGAACAAACATTTTTAACTCAGAGCTAATGAGCTGAATTGATATCTATTTAAAATCTCAACATTAAAAAACAGAATTGCTTTGATCTTCTAGGTATATAAGACATAGAAGCTCGATTTTCTCCCCTTTCTTTGTGTTATATTTTGTTGAGACAGTAGTGAATAAGTTAGACTGTGAATCCTAATGACTGCTTCTTTCTCTCGTTCTTGCCAACCCTTTATTTCGAGCACCTTTTGTCCATTTCTCCAAAAATTTGGTACAAAATATTTTCCTGAAGACCAGACGTGAATTCAGGGATGCTGATTTCTAATAGAGACTTAGCTGTAACATTACCTCTACATCTGCAGCGAACATAATATGCTGCAGATCTCAATCATGTATTTAAATTCTCCGTGGATATATAGATTATTGCTGCTGTGTAAAGGAAATCTTTCTGCTACCCTTGAGTAATATCCTCTAGCCTTATTCAGCCTGAAAGTATTTATCAGAAAGTCATTACAGCTGTTTTGTTTGCATATAGCTTTCATTCCTCGTATTTTAATGTCTGGACAGCATTAGCTCAATTAGTCTAATGAATGAGTAGGTCTTCTAATATTTACTAGCTAATTAGTTTATTGGCCTAGATGTAATGTGCTAGGTCTAACTGTGCAATGTGTATAGCCAAGACTGTTCTGAAGAACTTTGTGCTCTATTTCTTTGATATTTTGGCCGAGTGCTTTTTGGAAGAGAAAGAATGAGCTAATTTCTGTATCTGCTTTCCTAAAGATTGTCAAAGCAATATGGCGTCCTAGAAAAGGTGATACTTTTGCTACGCTATACAATCGCGGCGCCCAACCAGAGAACTCTGCATCCTTTCTATCTAGGGCAATCTGAATTGGATAGCATCTGAGAGAGAATCTAAAATAAAGGGCCATCTTTTGATTTCCAACTGACACCCAGTGTGCAACAACAGAAATGGAGGACAACGCAGTGGAACGTATATCAAGGATCATAAAATGGTCTATTATATGCTCTTCTCTCTCCAAAGGGAATAAAAGAATAAATGCGTAACAGGTGTTAGTTGTATTACTTACTAAGCTACTTGAAAGTGCTGAGATCTTACCAAGAGGAGCTCATATCAAAACATACAGACACACTATGGAGGGAAACAATTAGAACAAACAGTGTTATATATAACTAAAGTAGCTTAGACTGTGTCTTAAAAAGTAAACAACAAATTAAATCATAGCTTTTTTTTCCTCCTTCTTTATTCTCTGGAAAAAAGAGAGGTAATTTACCAAAGACTCCTGCTAGCAGGAGAACAGCCTTACAGGTTGATGGGCATTAGCCCTGACATGAAGGGCAGTATCTAAACCCAGCTGCAGGTACTGGTTCTGTAACAGGCCCAGCTGATGCTCATTTCTGAGGTGACGGTGGTGTAACACGGATGCTCTTCATCAGGGCTGAGTGAGACACGGGCTATTTCTACTGCCAGGCCAAGGGCCTGGGCTTACTGCCCTGGTGGGTCCTCAGAGTCTGAAAGCCCAGAGAGAGGAGGGTCAGGAGCGGATGGCTGAGCATTTGCAAGCTCGTTTCTTCTGGATAAGAAGGTGGGAGAGCAACTGCTTAACTGAGGTGAGTCTGGATGCTTTGGAGATCATTGGTTTAACCTGAAATTCAAGAAGAGCAGCTTTAAGAAATCTTGAACTCACATAAAGGTAAGAAAACTCTGGGATCTCTGTTTAAGACTGCTGGAGCTTTACTACTTTTATTCAGCAATTGGAAATGCTTAAAAGACAGAGCAAGAAGTTAAACGTGTGAGCGAAATAGTGCCTTTTTAAGTAAAGCTATCTTTTTACATGGAAAAAAACCCCAACAGTTTGACTTGTCTCTAAACTTCAAGTTGTTCTTTGCTGTCAAAAACAAACAAAAGAGAAGACAGGAAAATAAAAATAGCATGTGGTTAAATAGATAATGAAAATATATCACAAAGAAATACCTAGAAATAAGTGTTGTTTTAATATAATTACTTTCTCTTATTAGCCCCTTAGGTTTTAACCCAAAAGGTGGCTTTATAAAAAGGTGTTCTCTAGTCCAATCAGTATTTCTAGCTAACCTAGAAACTGAAATTGGAGTATGCAAGCAAAATCTCTTCCTATTTACTCAGTCTGTGTTTATTCTGTATGGAATATCCCACGATCTGGAGGCTGTGTAGCTTTAAGTTGTGCTTTAACTTGGTGGCACCATGCACAGTTGTAGGGCATAAAATAAGGATGTGTAGGGTATATAGCTCAGTGCATATGTGACTGTAAAGTTACTGGCTGCATCCCCTTTTCAGCTGTATTCCTCAGTGTTACAAGGAGGGTTGTGAATGCTGAGGTTTACTACAAGATATCTGTACTTCTGGTTGTAAGGAGTTTGCCTCAAAGGGAACTTATGCTGCTTTCTAGTCCCAGTTTATTCAAATGATAACAGATATCAAAGGCTTCTGAAGATTGGTATTAGATCGTCTCTTTAATGTAATATCATAGTCATAGGGGCTAAAGTTATGTTTAGGAGCTATAATGAATTCAGGAGTCTGTTCAGAGAGCTTGAAAGTGTGGTCTGAAAGGCAATCTGAGCATGGGATGCACCAGGCATTTTCCTTTTGGAGTACTCGCTGGGGCGATTCAGTGATCCACCCTTAAGAGGGAAAGGACGCAATGGGCTATTCTAGCCTCAGGGCCTTTTTCTTCTGTACTGCAGCATCACTGCTAATAACGCTGAATGGGACATCCCAAATAACTAACTACTGGAAGCTAAAGCAGTTTGTGAAGCATCTTAGAAAAGTTTGTTGGAAGCCTTGAGTAGATGTGGAAATAAATATGAAAATAGCTGCCTCTTACTATTTCATCTGTTATTTATGTTCATAATATATGAAACTGGCTAGTGTGGTGAAAGAATTACTTTTGCATGTCACATGTGTTAACTGAAAAAATGCAAGGGTGGCAGGTGGTCCTTGGGCAGCAATTTTGCTTCCTGGCTCTTAGGAAGCTGTTTACATTTGGGCAGGAGAAAGGAGATAGACTTGGCCTTTCATATTACCAGGTTCGAGAAGTCTTGACATTAATTATTTTAGAGTAAGTCAGTTCTCTGATTCTCTACTTTGCTAACTGCTGCTGTATTTCACAAAGATGGACAGTATGTAGTGGCTGCCCCTGCTGCCATGGGCAGTAGTAGAACACATGCTGTTACTGACATTCACTGCTCTTTTTCAGGGTTAATAAACCATATTATGGTAAGTGGCTTAAAAAAGAAAAAACACTTTAGACTGTCCTTGTAGGATTTCAGGGAACCAGTTCTGTCCTGATTTGATGTTGGAAGGTTCAACCAGTGAACTGAATCTTTGTAAACAGTTACGTATCAGAGGGAAGGTTTTGTCCTGATGACAAAACTTTCTGGATGTGTATGATTTCCTAAAGATGGCAGTCTGTATCATTAAGCACTTTTAATACCTTTAAAAGTCTGGTGCCATATTTCATTGTTGTAGAAATATCCACTTGTATGGTGTAGCAGGGTGTCAGCATATCAGAAAGCTGTTCTGATGGCTGTACTGGTAGTATTGATTGACTGTGATTGATAACAGTACAATCAAAAATAGCACAAGCACTGCTTACCCTTCAGCTTTGGATGTGGCTTTTTGCAAAATGAGAATGTTTCCCTTCCTGAAACTGCCTTTTGGTCTCATCTGATGCTGCTGCTTTCCTTCTCAGTGGAGTTATATGTAAGTTATGATGATGCACCTCTAAAACAAGTTTGAATCCTGCTTTGCAAACACTTATATATGTTTATAAATCGGTCCCTACTTATCCTGTTATCTTATCTCTGAGCTCTGAGTGTTAATAGCGTAATTTCTGATCCCTTCTACTTCATCAATATACATTCACATAAATTCATGTGGCAGTTTAGAGCCAATTAAAATTTATAAGCCACAAGCAGTGAGTGAAATTCTAAGGATTAATTTACTCACTGGAGTATTAATCTGTGTAATGTAGTAGGTTATCCTTCAGTAAACTTGGCTATATGGAGATAGGGAGATATATTTCCTTGCATGTTTTACTGTAAATGCAGTAATTGGTCCCACTGGGCTGTTGAGCTTGAACGGTTCCAGCCAGCAGTACCACCCCAGCCGTGGTATGAACCCTGGGAAAAAGAACCGAGTCAGCAATATGAAATCCAGTTGTGTTTATCTAGCAGGATCCATCTTGCTTTTCATTCCCTGCTCAGAGTTCGAGATCGGGAAAGAGAAAGTGAAATAAATAAAAATTAATCAAAATTGAAAACAAAAAGACAACCCTTGCTGTGAATATCAGAAAGTATAACCTATTCCTTCTACCTCCCTCAAACCTCTCGGTTTAAAGAAGCGATTGAGAAGGGATTGGAAAAGGGAGGCAGTGATCATAAATTACTTAATACATTCGGCAGAAGGAGCTTGCTCCTTAAGGCTTGTGAGTTAGGATCTTTTTGCACTTGGAAAACCTAATTGATCAAGCCTAGTAAATCTGACTTTTCTTAATGGGTTTTTAACTATCATTTATTCAGCTAATGATCTTGCTGATATGGAGCAGGGACAGAAAGATATTGTGGCTCACGAAGGGCCACAGGAAAAGCTGGTGCCTGATCCAGTGTTTTAATTTAGGTCCTTTCCTCTCTGCTTCAAGATGTGCTTCCTTTCATTAACTTCTGCCTTTCTCTTAAGCTATTAACTGTGAGCTTGCTATGGTAAACCCACTAGAATTCACATGTGTTTAAAAAAAAAAAAATTAAGTAAATAAATCTGGTTAAAAAAAAAAAAGAACCAAACAGGTGTCAAGGGAGACTGGGAAGATAAATTATTTTCAGGGCTTTCTCTGGAAAAACCCAGTCAGGACAAGTAAATAAATAAATATGCTGTAGAAAGTTGTATCTTGGGAGCACTGAGATTTCAGGATGAAGAGTTGCAGTAAGAATCCCCCTCCTAAAAGAGGCTAAGCCTGGTATTCAGCCCTAGTTTTTTCACTGTTGTTGCTGGCCATGGGTTGGAAAGCCAGCATCCTTGTTGTTATCTCACATTATTGGATTTATCTATCATATTCCCTCTGACAGGGATGATACTGAAAGGCCAAAACCTGCTGAATTGCCTTTATCTGGATGACATGTGAATTATCCGTGTCCAACCTCCTAGTTCTAACTCTTGTGTTTGTCAATCGATGTGGAGCAGAATTATGGGTGTAAGAAAAGTTAAAATGGCTTTCTGCAGGTAATTCCATGTCAGCTGGGAGAAGAACACAAGCTCTCTTCTGTGGTGAGCTCTGCCCTGTCTCCTAGGCTCTGCATCCTTCCCTGCCCCCAAACGCCAGGTCCTCAGGGAACTGTCTGTCCCTCGGACAGCTTTAATCCCAAAGCAGGCTGTGACCTTGCAGGCTGCTGCGTGGCAGTGGAAAGTAGGCAGGAATCATGGTATGGCTAGCAGGCTTACCAGCCGCTGATTGCCAGCTGCACGTTCTGCCAGGCCCTGGGTGAAGAAGCCATGTTAGTGATGTATTGCAAGAAAGGGGGGAAGAACTGGCTGGTTTCTGACCTCTTCATAGGACCAACGCTGGAACAGAGCCCAGAATAAAGGTGTAGGATTTAAATTTTTTTTTTTCACTGGAAATCATGCCAGTGTGCACTCACATATGCAATTAAGCTAAAAGGCCCTTATTAACTCTGTCCAACTCTAGAAACCTTTAAAAATTATGGAAATAGGGTCATATATAATACAGGTGCTGGGGAGGCGGGGGGAGGAAAAAAAAACCAGCCTGAAAAGGTAAACCAAAGCTTCTGCTGTTAGGAGTAGAAATTACCTCTCGGGTTTCATGTACCTGGCAGAAAGAGCAACTTCTTTCTCAGTCAGATTCAAATGTGCATTATCTGGTTTTAAACGGTACGTTATTTCATACACAGGTATGTACTCTGAAGAAAACACAACAAAAACCTACGTGGTGCATTTTAAACTAATTCGTGGGGGAACGCTACCTTGTTTCATACCGTATTATTTCTAAATTGCTATCACTAATTCTTTCTTCCACCTTGTCTCTCTCTCTCCAATTATTGAAGCTTGCATACATTCTATTTTTGTGTGCACTGTTTTCTAATTATCTTCTATGAGGTATTGCTACTATATCCCTACAGAGAATAACAGAAGTCGGTAAAGATTCGTGAAACGCATTTAAAACCCCTCTAATGGATATGTGAACGTGGGGGAAAACAGTGATTTTTCTTTTTGTTCTAGCTTTTTAGATGTCTGCCTCTACTGAAACAGTGGCACTCAGGAGAGAGAGATTTGATTAATATAGTTTTTGTTCCATGGCATTATTTTCTGGGGAGGAGTCTGGTAAGAGTTGTCTTTCATAAAGGTCCCCATCATAAACACTAATGCTTGTCATTTGTGCTCACAATTCTTCATAATTTCTTCGTCCTTATATTTTTGTTACTAAAACCCAGTCACTTTCATGGTGTTGTGTTTTTTTTTTTTTTTATATTGAGTATCCAAAGGAATCCTCACCTCCTGAAATAATGGAATGAAATTGCAAGTATCCAGTGTAATTGTGAATATTGTGGACTTTATAACACAACTTACTCTTGCAGTCACTATAGTCACTTTGTATTTGAATGAAGCATGTTTTTTTTTTTTTCTTCGTGACCTGAACTGAAATATTTTCTTGCCAAGGATTTACCAAGATTTTACTCTATATAAACAGAACTATAAAATAAACTGCCATGAAATGATGACTCTCGCACTTCTCACATGGGGCTTGAACAAGTGGCTGGGCCCTTCATTGGGGAAGCAGCTTGGTTTTTGTTGGGCTCAGACTTGAGAGGCTTTCACTTGGGTGTAGTAAGGCTGGGTTTGGGTAAGGGAGTGCTATTTTGAAAACCTTGGCTGGCCTTAAAGCCCTTTAAGAGGGCTGAACGGTGCAGTCATGGTATCCAGCCTGTCCCCATTCCCAGGAAGATGCCTGGGACTGGGCCTGCCCCGTTCCCTGGCTGGGGTGGTGGGACAGGCCATGCCCTGCCTGTGCTGGGGAGCCCTGGTGGTGCCTGGACCCAGTGTTCACTTGGGTTTGATAGTTGTAATAAAGGTGAATAAACCAATAAGCAACTTCTAGCTGAATGGGGAGAGCTCCACTGGCTTAATTGGGCTTTGGATCTGCACTTCAGGGAGTTGATTTTTTTTTTTTTTTGGCTATCACAAAAAATGAAGCCTTGACCCTGTTTGCCTAAATAGTGGCGCAAACTGCTATAGCGCGGGGAGCTGATAGCATTGACTGTAAAACGCGTGCCAGCAGGCTCTGCTCCACTCCGATACAAAGAGTATCTAGAATGGTGCGTGTACTCAGCTGGGAGGGCAGATTTAAAACCTCTTCAAAGCACTGGGAGGATAACTGGTTGGTTGGTTTGTTTGTTTTTGTTTTTTTCTTAGCCTCATGCTCCGGTCCTTTTTGAGATTACATGTTGCATTATGTGGTCTTTTTTGGTCCCTAAGTGACTTGTATACATTCATGTAAAACTGTTTGATTTAACTTCCTGTAATATACTTGAACTTCTCATAAATCACCACGGTGAGGCAGCACTCTTTCTTCCACCCCAATGTCACCCGTGTTTGCCTACCTCTGCCACCATAACACCTCACATCCCACAATGCGCCCTGCTATTTCATGGAGAGAGTATCGAGTTCATTGATCTACAGATGCACCTTCCTGAACTTCTGCAGGGTCCCTCTGTCTTCTGTAGGTCTCTGGTTTGATCTTTCTCTCTGCCTGTTATAAGTTATAGCTGCAAGAGCTATTCTCTGCTGATTAAAACGCAGGATGAGCTGGCTGGCATTGCCCTAGTCACCAGGGTGGGGAACACCGTGGAATAATGAACTTTAATCCTTGTTAATAATACATACAAAACATGCAGGCCAGCCAGCGTCGGTTGTCAGGAGATCCTGATTTACCAAGCTTCACCTTTTTGGAAAGAAGCGATGAAGATTGATCACTGCTTTTTGTCCACTGATGTTTATTTCCCATTTATTTTGTTCTTGACCTTTGTTCCTTATGAGCTTCATCACATTTAGCAGACCCTTGTGTGGTCTCTTGCATGTCAAAGAACTGGCTTGTCAGGCAGTATTTTTCTTTCTTTTTGTGTGTGTGTGTCTTTTTTTTTTTTTTTAAGGTCGTAATTCCTGTTTGTGCACCAGCACTAAGTCTGTGCTTAAATTTGTGTAAGGAGACGTTTGGTGCAGGTGTCATTCTCTGGGTGTTTGTGTGTCGGTGCTTGGGGGGAAGTGACACAGCCAGTGCCCGCAGCATGAGCTGTGTGCTCGCTCTGCACATGGGAAACCCCGAGATGCAGGGGCTTGCCTATAGCTGTTGGTCTGCGGAAGCTGTTATCCCAGCCTGAAAAGCCCCAGCTTGGAAGAAAGGGCATGGTTTACAAATTTCATATATGTTTCCTTCTTGACAAGAGATAATGTGGGGGCCCTTTGCCTTGCCCCAGGCCCCATCCCAGCCAGCTCCTGCCTGCCAGATTCCAGCTGCAGGAATAGCGGAGCATACCCATGCCTCACACTGCGGCAGTAAATGATGCTCATGATGCTTTTGCTGCCATGTCTTCTGTTGGCCTGGGAGGGAGAAGATGCTGCGTGAACCAGCTGTTTGGGCTCCTCTGCTGTCCCCCTGGCTCTGTCTCGCTCAGCTGCCGCAGGATTGCTGTGGGGTGTGGGAGAGACTGTTGGGCTCTGCGTGGTTCTGTGTTCCTGCAATGGGGCTTTCTGCCATCCTGTGGAGGACGCGAATGTAGAGGTTCATACAGCCCTTTGCACTGTGATAACAAATGGCTTCCAGTGTTTCATGCCTACCAAAGTGATTTAAGTGTGTATAACAGTATCCATATTGTTATCTTGACAAAAATATGCTTTTAAAGGCTTTTAAATTAGTTTTTTCTAATAATTTCAAAGTAATCAAGCACAGTGGCCCTGGTCTCTTCCAAATGGACTGCACAAAACAATACACTTTAGTACCAAACTGGTAGTGAAGGGGAGGTCAGCTTAATTTTTAGTACTTTTCTCAAGCTAGAGCTGCTTCTATTTATATCCTCTGGAGGGTTTAAGGTGGTCTTATTTTACAGGCTGGGTCACAAACTCCTGTGCTAGATAGACCCGTAGCTGCTACTATTGGTGACATTCCCCAGGTCCTAGTTTCTTGTATCATAAAAAGATCTAGCCGCCTTTACACATTTCTTAATTGTCTAGTGATTTATATTATTAAAAAAAAACAACCAACAACAACCAACTAAACAAAATTAACCCAACAAAAAGCCCTAAAGCTGTTTTAGGAAAAAGAAAGAAGCATCAGAAAGAATGAACTCCTGAAGCTTTTCTTCTTGATAAATGACAATTGAATGGTATATTTAATGTGAATAAATGACTTGGATTTGCTGCTTTGAGTCTACATACAGTAAAGAAATGAATATATTGCTGTGGGACTACTTCAGAAGTTCTGCTTCAAAAAACAAACAAACCAACCAAAAAAACTTTAAAAAAAAAAACCCCTTGTATATACCAATGAGCGTACTATAACTTCTACCACAAGGCCCTATACATGGCTTTAAAAAAAATTAAAAAATAAGTTGTTAACTTGTGTTAGATGCTGGCAGGATACACTGACTTTTTAAAAATTCTTGTACTGCATGTAAAGTCATAGTACAAATGATATGGCTATTATAGAATGGTAGAATTTGTCTTCTGGGGGGGCTCAGGTATATAGCCACTGTCAGCTTATATCCATTGTTTAAGGAAACTGGTATGATGAGGGTCTAGCATCCAGATACATGCAGAATTCACAACTGCACATATAATAGCCTCAGGCTCAAATGTCTTGTAATTTTAACAGTTTATAAGTACATTTTATTTGGGGGGGTGTGTCTGAGGGAGAAAGAAAAAAATTATTTACTTTTGACTCTTCTTAATGAGAAGATGTTGGAGGGGCAAAATGGCTAAGTGGTGAAAGCATTTTTCCATGGCAAACCAGGCACAAATGTAGATCGTTTTCCAGGCTCCTTGTGAAGGCCAAACCCTGATGGCCACCAGCTAGCAACTCTAAATTGCCAGTGGGCTGCTGGCACGACATTTTCCTTTGTGTTGAAGGTTGCATGCTATGGCAAGCCTTAGCCATGCCAGCACTGTGATCTGGTTGGCTCAGGAGAAATCACGTATTGGGTAAGACGAATACGTGTAGTGCTGTGGAGAGACCACAAACACGGACAGTGAAGTCTCTGGGACAGTTTAAGCTGGTGATTTTCAGCAGCTTTAAGCATCATTGGTCAGTAATGTCTATAATTGTGTGTCTATTTACATATATGAAGTGACATCATTGCACTTGATCAGGTCTTAGTCTTCATTTGTGTTATGAATATGCGTGAGCTATACTGGTGGGGGAAGCTATGAAGGATGTAGAGTTTCAAACAACTGTGAACCTTGTGCTCTTGACGTACTCTCCACAAATAGCAACACATTTGGGTAATGTACAAAACTTTATCTTGTTTATTGGTTACTACATGTGACCCTCAGAGTCACACATGCAGCACAGGAGTGTGCAACTTGCTCTGGGTGAACCTGCTCTGGCAGGGGGGTTGGACTAGATGATCTCCAGAGGTCCCTTCCAACCCCTACCATTCTGTGAGTACTGTACCATTCTGAGTCATTGCAGCTGAACTCTTGGTTGAGAAAAGGTCACAAAGATAATCTGGTGTTCAGCTCTCATTGTCTCCTTAAATGCCGAATGTTTAAGCCCTACACATCAAAATTGCTGTTCCCTGTGCATTGTAGTTATTGGCGAAGCTTGGGTGCGGTTTGAGCTTGAGAAGTGAGATACAGCCTTTCCTGTGCTGCCTGGTGTGTCTCCCAGTGCCAAACATGATTTCTTTGCTAGATCCTCTGTGGACAGAACCACAACCCCATCTGCTCTTCCAGCTGTTTCTTTATTTTTTAGGTTCATGCTGTACTTGGGCCCTTTCCCCTGCAGCAGCAACACACTTTGCCTCTCTGACAGAGGCTTAAAATATAAGAATGGTGATAGTGATTCAAACAAGGCAATGGTGACATCGCTCCTTTCCCTCACTACTCAGTATGTTCTGGTGGCCTGAAATGCTACCTTGCTCTGACAAAATAACTCTATGCTCACATAGATAAGAGTAAATGCTTTGTTTGGCCTTTATTCAGGGAAACCCAGATTCCCATCAGTCAGAAAGGTTTAGTTTTTGGTTTAACTTTTTTAAACCCTGTGTTGTTAGGAGACATCAGTGGGCAACTTGCAATCTATTAGAAAAATGAATTCGTATGGGTTTATTTTTGATACATTGACAAATTGCTGGACCACGTTTGTCTACCTGCTAAATTCACTTTTGTAAACAGTGAGCACAGTACACTGTTCTGATGCTCAGGCCATAGAGCATGTAGCATAAAGAAATAAATAGGAATATTTTGAAGTATAAGGATTTGTAATCTTTAGGAGATAAGTGATTGTCCACTGCTTATCTCTGTGTGTATATATTGAAATATACGTAAAACTTCCATAGTCATAGTTCTTGGATTTATTACTATTGGCATTATTAAAGAGGGGCTAGCTCATTTTTTTTGGAACAACCTTAAGGAGTATGTGGTTTAAATGTTAATTGTTTTTAACTCCACATTACATGATTTGTTAACATTAATATTTAATTTAATGGAGTCAAAAGACTAATGCCAGTGTTTATTTCTAGAAAAGGCAAAGAAGCTGCAGGACAGCATTTAGCTTTGCTGTACTTTAGAAAATATTACCAAGGAAAATATTCATGCTGCAATAGTACAAATATTCCTTTCCCCTTGCCTCTCCTGAAATCTCTGCATTCTCTCATTCTTTATTCCTAAAAATAAGCCATGGGGTTCTAATGGGGACACTGATTAAATATTCTGCTCTGTAATTTATGCAAAAGCGAATCCCAACAGGAATCAGGGACTCTGAAAATCTGTTGTGAAATAATTATCCTGAATGACATTGTAGAAATGGTCCATGAGGATGTTGTCAATAATACATTACATAAAATCTGTTTGAAATAAACCTTGAAAATTACATGATATTCATGGGAACCTGAAAGAATTATCAGTAAACAAATTTAATCAGCTTGATGTTATGCATACCACTCAACCTCTTATTATCTGATCATCTAGGTTTTAGAATGCTATGGGGAATTGAATGACAATTAATACTAAGATAGAGCTGTAGGAGCTCATGTGGTGGCTGCAGGACTACCTGATTCTCTTAATTTTTGCTCATCTCTCTTCATTTGCATTCATTTCTTGCTGCCACAGAGTCTTCAGTGACACCCACTGAGAGTGACCTGGCTGTTTGTTGTTGCAGCCATTTCCTTAACAAGAAAGCACTTGTTAACAAAGAATGAATCCGCTTGACAATGAAATCATTCTAATTCTTCCCACACACTGTGAAATGGTTATACCAATGTCTGGACGCTTCTGGTTGTGATATCCAAATGGAAGCCAAACCACAAAATCAAGTGCAGCACAAGCTGCATGCTAACTCTTACACTGATTTATTGATGCTTCTTGCGGTAAAAGGCAGGACCATGGTGAATTCCATTACAAGTAAGCTCAGAAGAGCTAGGACCTACTACTTCTTCACTGAAGCTGGTAGAAATTTGGCCATTGACCTCACAAGGAGCAATAAAGATTGGAATTTCATTCACCTGAAATCCATTTTTTCAGGCTATTAGTTACTAGGTATTCACTGAGAAAGTCTTATATAAGGCAAAAAATATGCAAGAAGACTTGATGGGATCTTTAAAACTTCCTTTTAGTAAATAGGAAAACAGTGCAGACTTCATTGATGTCTTTGTTATTGCTCACATGCATGTAAGCGTCTAGGATTTAACCTTGGTATACCCTTCCAGTTTTACACATGTATTGCTTACGGGGATATTCCGCTTTGCGAATGTATTTGGAGGAAATCATGTGATATTAGAACTGTGCAGTGATGTCCCTGTTCAAGAAAGTGCTTCACTTCATTCACTAGTTTTGAATATTCAAGTGAGAATGCTGCCAAGGAAAGCAGTGTCCTTTCACAGAGAAGCTGTAAGTTTCATTAAAAATTATTCCTTCAGGCTGGTTTATGTCAGGATGGCAGAAATGTAGCCAGATGCATTTTTAAAAAAGATCCCGGGTGGGGTGGGAAGGAAATCGGCTATTATGCAATAAGTTTATATCTTTGCCCAAAGACTCTGTCTAATCTCTAGGCAAGTCACAATATAAATGCAACTGTAAACGATGGATATATAATGATTTCTGAAATAAAGAGCAAGTACTTAATTCTTGATATTAGCAAGTTGTGTTCTAATAACTTTTCTGGGCCTTGAAACACTTTTTTTTCTTGTCATTAAGATTGCCACAACGTACAGACTATCTTGTGCTTAGAAGAAGAGTGATGACAACCTTTTGAAAGAATATTTTTCTTGATGGTAGGGTTGTGTAGGAACTTAGAATGGAAAGATACATACCTTTTTCTGTCAGTTTAGTTGTGCTGAAGCAGGATTGTATTTGCCGAATGGGGCACCAGTCCATATTACATTTCAATGTGTACCAGTCCAGATGAATATTAATTGAAACAATATCTGCTTCATAAACTCTTTTCTTTCATATCTTTTATCCAGTTGTATTTTCTCCTTTTCCAAGTTCAATGGTTTTACCTTTGCATCACCTTAGCTAAGCCATGGAATCTTAAATACTCAAGCAGAGTACCTATTTTCCTGTTATTATTATAAGAATGCTAAAAAAAAGTATGGCTTTTTATGAATTAAAAAAAATATAAATTACTTCAGGCTGGAAATAAGAGTTATATTCTGCCTCACAACTTCACTTATTACCAAGGTAAAATGCTTTAACCCTTCTCTCTAAGGGAAGATGACAGAGGCCAACCAGCTGGTATCTGGAGGAGGTCTACTACCTGATTTAGGTCTACTATAGTTGTGTGTAGTTAAAGTGATGTCTTTGCTTAACTGAGTGAGATTCATATTAACAGAGACAGTATTTAGTGTAGCCCACTAAAGGTCTTGCTAATAAAACCTTCGTGTTGGTAAGCAGGAGTGGGGAGGGACAGGATGGAACTGCAAGAATTTAGGACTAGCCTATAATGAGCTATCATAAGAATAACTTGCTAGGTTTTAAGGGATTATTTTGGATTCTTTTAGTATGGAGAAGGGATTGAAAACACACTTAGAATCAAGAATGCTATATCTCACCTAAGCTTGGAAAACACAAATTGGAACACGACAAAATCCTGGTTTTGATTATGAGGTTTTTACTTTACATAAACGTGTACTTAAACCAAGCAGCAAATTAATGCTTGACTGTTTTGATTCCAAGCTATGGGTGTTCTACATGCAAGGAGTTAACTAAATTTTCTGACAAAACCTAAGAGCTATAAACATTTTGAATTGTTGCAGGTATGCTCACAGTAAGGAATTGCATGGAACTTGCCTTCAACTGATGCGTGAACTGCACCATCAAACGCTATACAGGAAGGGGAGTCTCCAACAGCTCCTTTTTTTCAAGTCCTTTACTGAAACAATTGGTCAAAATCCTTTCTATGGTGACTGGGATTTAATTATAGGTCAGTACGTCTACAGATGATAAGGACAAAGTTTGTCTTTATCCATTTGTATGACTTGGAATATCTTTTTTTTTTTTTTTCCTGGCTGAGCTAAAGTAGTGTGTACAGAAATAATGTGAAACAAGGTGCTCCTATCTTGCCACCATTCAGCTTTTGTTGTGTGCTGTTAAAATCCGAGCAGTTCCCTTGCCTAGGAAATAACTATGCTAAGACATCTAAATTAACTATGATGTCTCATGTATACTAAAATTAAAAAAACCCAAACCTTATCTTGACAGAGAAAATAGATGAAGTTTCTTGCTTTGACACATGAATAGGAGAAGCTGTGATTTTAATTCCCAATAAGATCTGGGATGGACTGTTTAAATAAGACAAGCCATGTAAAGTGCTTGAAACTGAACCCCCACCTATTAGATACTGTTTAGACATGTCTTGTCCTGTGATTAACCTCTGTATTGTCTAGAATTGTTAGAACACACAAGTCTTAGACTAGGTATGTGGACTTCCTTCTCTCTGACATTACTTTACTTGTCAGAAATACTCTTTATTGCCTTATTAGCTTCATGAAGCTGACTAGACTTGGCGGCTCTGGCACAAGGGTGAATCAGTAGAACGTGCTTTGCAAGGTCACGGTTCACTACGACATGAAACCTGAGAACATGACGTCCTGTTGCGCTGCATGTTAAACATACCTGGAACGTTGGGGTTTGGTATGGGAGAAATGTAGAATTACCATACTGTGCAGAAGAGTGTCATCTTCTAGTCTTTAAAATGAAACTTTTCTTTCCCAGTTATTCCTCCCTCCCTGCTTTTTTTTTCTTGTGTTAGGGATACCACCTTTCTCTTCCACTTTTATGCATGCTTCTTAATATGTGTTTCGTCATGCATTGAAAAGGGAACAGAAGAAATTCAGATACTCAGAAGTGTTCAGGTTAGTCTATTCTTCAGTTTTTCTGGACTTGACTAAGTCCTTTTGTCTCCCAGTCTTTGATGCCACTGTCAATTGGCCTTCCTGCTCTGTTACCTTCTATTTGACATCCTGAAGCTTCCTCTCCTTCAGACTGTCATTAGTCTTTCCTGTAATTTCTCTCTGACCTTCCCTTTGGGAAATAACTGAATCCAGCAATATGTCTTCTGAGCGAATGTCAGTTTTTCAAGGCATATCTGTCACTACCTTCAGTATCGTTCAAGTACAAGGCCTTTGGTCATCCTGGATTTTTATTTCTCTCTTCTGTGACTTTTCTAATTACTGTTGTCAGGCTTGGACTCAGCTGAATAACTAGTAACCAGGTTTTGAGTGTCCTGGGTTGTGTTAGTCTCAGAAGGGCTGTTAGTTTGGTGTGCTCTGCCCACCAGTTACCAGCATGCCAACTCCTCACAGCCATGCTCATCTTTGGATCTGAGAGCTCACCAAAGTGAGCATCTAGTGATGCGGACTTGCTTGTTGTTTATCTAGTTCTACATGTTTCTCCATATGTTTGTTCTTGTTTTAATCTTATAAAATAATATATAAAATTGGAACTGCCTTCATGCTTTACATCTTTATCACACCTATTTTATACGAGTTTTTAACTGACGAGCTGGAACCTATTGCTTTCACCATGACATAGCCAGGGAAAGCATTGTCCTTTTCACACAATTTACTTGAGAGTGCTAAATAAAAGTAATATTCAGGCAATAATAATTGGTCCATTCCAGGATAGCTGTGGCAATCAAGCTTATTGATGTAGGCCTAAACTATTAATGAAATCCTTTTTATTAGCAGACTTTTGAACAAAATAGCAAACCAAAATGTATGTAAACTTGTTGAAGAACTACCCACAATTACACAACCAGTTCTACAGCAGCCTGGAATGTTTCTCCAGCAATTGTCCATTGTTATTTCCTCTGTTCTCTAACACAAATCGTATTAAGTCATGGTATTGTCAGTCTGCCTTAAAATACCGATTGCAGTCCAGCTGTGAGATGATTATGTCTGAGCAATGGGTAAAAAAAGGATTTTATGTATACATATCTGTGCATGCATACTGAATATGTGCGGTAAATTTGTATGTCTGAACATTAGTATACGTACACACATTTAGGAAATAAACATAAATATATGCACCCTTGGACATACTCACATGGAACATAGTCTTATAAGCACTTAGTAATGCTTCAGTTCATCGGGGAAATTAATGTAAGTAAAATCTCATAGTTGTAAAAAAACCAAGTTTTTTTTTTATGAATGCTTCCAGCATCAGTCTATGAGTTTCCAGGAAATGCTCAATGGTTTTTAGGCATGACTGCTGAACAAGGGGAAGTCAATGCAGCCTGCAGTGGTAAGTGCAACAATTGGCTGTTGCCTCCATTATCTTTGAAACGAGGTTGTTTTTACCTTTTGAATATGTGTATCTGCAGTGAAAAGCAGACACAGATAGAGCAAGAATTAGCATCCCATTTCCTCCACTTTAGTTTATGATGACTGTTGTCTGATAAATCAGAAGTAGATGCCTTGAGTGTTGAAGTCATCTGAATTTGTGGACCGCAGGAAGAATTAGTACAGCAAACCTGGCATATTTTACTCCACGTTCCCTTGGATCTTTTATAAAAACAATGCTTACTGTGTCAGCTGTACCATTTTGCATTTTAATAAGAGATGGCAAAAACACAGAAATGCTGCAACCAAATACACAAATCTCTAGCACTTTCATACTGGCACTGGCAGTAACTCTGTGAGAGCGCTTTGGGGATGAGAGGTAAGTTCTTGTTTGAAACTGAACTACTGTACATAGATTTATAGTCCTGTGTCAGAATGGAATGAAGAAAATGTTTTGCTCTGGGAGAACTGAATTTACTGGTCAATTCAAGTGTTACTTCAGCAAAATATGATAATATTGGATGTGGCAATATCATGATATTGTTTTATTGGCAATTAGATTCCAAACTGGCAGGGATGTATGAATATAAGCCTCAATTATAGGACTGTGGTGTTTTAATGCCATCTGTCAACAGTTTGCTCCTTATGCCGCAACATGTGTACCGTTGGAGAATAAATGATTGACTAGAAGAAGTGAAGAGGTAAAGCACATCAAACTGCACTCCCATTTTTAACAAATGCTGTCACTTACGGGGCTTGCAGTACAAACATTTACACTTGCAAAACCACACAAGCTGCAAGGTTTCCTGGTTCGTGCACTATGTTGTGAAGATAAGCAATACGTACTGCTTGAGATATTTTTGATCTAAGAACGTTTATGAAATTGGATACAATACATGCATAAAAACATGTCCATGATTCCTATGAATTATTGGCTGATGCAAATAATGTCTTGTAAATCATAGAATCATTTAGGCTGGAAGGTCCAACTGTAAACCTAACACTGCCAAGTCCACCACTAAACCATGTCCCAAAGTGTTGCATCTACTTTTTTTTAAATACCTCTAGGGATGGTGACTCAACCACTTCCCTGGGCAGCCTGTTCCAATGCTCGATAGCCCTTTCAGTGGAGAAATTTTCCCTAATATCCAATCTAAGCCTCCCCTGGCACAACTTGAGGCCATTTCCTTTTCTCCTATCACTTGTTGAATGAATGGAATGAAGCAATCCTACCAGTATGGGGATTTTACAGATGGCTGTGGAACTCCTTGCAAGGGTTTGGCCAGTTGTCAGGTTAGATAATTATATTATGATTATTTATGATCCCTTTATTATATTCTTGACTATTATTTTAAGTACTTGAGAAATGTGCTGCCAACTGAACTTCCGGTAGTTGTTATTTTTCCTCTAATGTGTAGTACTTGGATTCCCAGCCAACTGTAGGACCCTCTTGGGCTACTGGCTATACAAAGACGATAGTGAATGTGCGAAGATGAGGCAAGACAGGTGGAAACAGATACAACAGCTAAGAAGGTGAGGGCGGACACACAGGGTGTCTTGACTCTAATTCCAGATCGCAGCACTGAGGTGAGGTCTCTACTGAGTTAAACCTCAACTTCAATGCTTCTTGTAAATAGTGCTGATTTAAGATGTGTTTTAGTATGACACAATGAAAACAGAATTAATATTACCTAAAAATTAGGATACTCTGTGCTTAGGAGCAAAATAAATATGTTGGAAGAAGAACCTGTTGCAGGTTGGGTCAGGTTTTATACAGAGTGAGGTAAAGCTAGCTTGTTAAAATAAGGTAATGGGATGGGGGGAGAGGAATCAACAACAACAAAAAGACAGCCCAACAGAGAGTATATAGGAAGTGCATGAAAATGGTATCAATGAAAGTATAAGAAAACCGGTGAGGCAGACAAATTGAGGAAAGTAAGTTATAAGTAAGGAAACCTATTGAGGAAGGGTGGGGGAGTATGAATAAAAAAAGGTTAATAATGATCAGATTAATTTTCTGTTTTCAAATTCAAAGCACAAATGTATTAATTGATGGGGGGGAGGGAGAATAAAAATGGCAAGTGCTGTCTTTGATTTACAAAATAGCTTTGCACATTATTCTGTTTGCTTAACTTTGGTATTACATATTTTGAGTATTTCTTAGAATACATCAAGCTCCTGACTAGGCAAGTAGGATGCTGATAAAAATATTTGAAGATTTCTTCTGTTTCCCACTGGGTATAAGAGCTTAGTATGTTTTTACCTTCGTAATTGCTTAGAAACATTTGCTTTGCAAATAAAAATAATGTTCTCCACTTCTTGTGATTGGCTGTAGAGGAAAGCTGTTTATGAATGTAGCAGTGTTTTGAAAATCATGAGTGGGCCCCACCATAGCACATGCACATCTCCATGGACTTGAATGATATCACTGAAGTTGGCAAGATTATTCTGATGCTTAAAACTCTTCGGGTGTTTCAGTATCTTGTTCAACATCTTGCTGACCTGGCATCCTGATGTATTCCTACAGGTCATTCTGGTTCACTGAACAAAGAAAATTATAAGGTGAATAGTAGGGCAAAGTAGATAGTTGTCTCATATCTTGTAGTTGTTGTAAAGAACAGTGCTATGAGAAGAATAAATCCTTTATGAAAAGGATAGTAACATTGCTAAAGGGCCAGAAGTCTGTAATAATACTCGAGAAAATGAATTGGTTAAATAAGAAATGACAAAAGAGCTGGTAGTTGAAGTTAACTCTTGCCTCTGAAAGGTCAGGTTTGATGCTTACTACTACCAAGTGTTCTGGCTTTATTTTATGATCAAATCTATGCTTGGATATTTTTCTTCAGATTGGATTAAAAAAAGCTGAAAGTCTGAATTTTCCAGGTAAACATAAGCTCTCAGATTCTAATATTTCATAATAAAAGTGCAAAACCAGTGCATCTTAAAAGCTGAAATGTAAGCTGACAAATGAACCATAATGTTTTTAAAATCAGTCTTGCTAATTTTCTATTTTCATCTGGATTTATGGTTTTGAGCAGTGGGATCTTCCAATTAAACTGACAGGGAAAACTTTTTATGCACCTGTGGCTTACTTACCAAATAAGAATCTTTTCAGTGAAAAGTGGTAGTTCTGATGCTTTGTTGGCAATGTTTCTCAGTAGAATCTTAATGAGAAAGTAACTGAGAATGACCGCTCTTGTCCCCCTCTCCATATACATACATGCTTAGGGCAATTCTCTGGGTTGGAGCTTCAAGCCTTGCTGTCTTTGACTCAAATTATTGGCAGCCTGAGGAAGGATCTCTTTTGTCAACCCCAGTTGTGTTAAATAATTCAACAATCTTTGTCAAAAAAAAAAAAACCCACAAAAACCAAAACCAACAGACTGTAGTCTTGTGGCTAAGATCTTGCCTGGCGTATAGGAAGATCATGAATTCATCTCCAGAGTTGCTGTATGTATTACATCTTGATAGAAAACTCTTCAGTTGCTTGCCTACTCGTTAATCACAGATGGTTCTGTCTGTCCCTATTTCTGTTCTGCTTGCATCGACATGTCAAAAGGTCCTGGAGTTGACCTAAGACTGAAAAAATCAAATGGAAAAAGGCCCAGAATTTTTGGCAAAACACACCTTCTGTTTTCACAGCTAGCCTTTCTGGCAATACTGTATTTCCTGGTTTAGAACCATGCTGGACTTGCTGTCCCATCACTGATGATGAATACATTGTTCCTTAGGGCCAACAACTTGTGGTCTCTCATGATTATTACTTTCTCCATAGAGTTTTCAGGGGTGATTTAGATATGGCATATGAATACTAGTAAGTCATTAATCTAAATATTTGCATTCCACTGTAAATTTCCTACACAAACTTCTACTGTGAAGCTGTGAAGGTAATATTGCTTGCCTATAAGCTATAAAACATCCCCCTGTCTCTGCTGCTAAGTTGCTGTGAGTGAAAAGTCAGATGATGTATAGATTTAAATAAAATGGGAAAAGGTGTTAAAATAGTGCAGAACAAGCTAACTTGATTTCCTCCATTTTGCAAATGTGCTACTGCGGAGGTTGGTTCTGTGCTACTGCCCAGCAGCCGTGTGGGACAGGGGATAGCTGAGCTGCTGGCCCCATCGACGCCTTCGGGGCCGATCTCAGATTTGTTTGCTGTCTTGAAACTTGTACTCTAGCAGTGCTAAAAGAAGTTGCAAGTCTGTTGCTGACAAAGTGTCTCCTGCATCCAAGCCACACCTAATTGGAGCCTAATGTTGGCTTTCACCATAGTTCAATCTGTCCTGAAGTAACATTTTTTGGCCCTCAAGGGATCGAAGGCCAAGCGGTTTCTCTGTGAGCTCTAGAAGTTTTTGCCACTTGGTGTATAGCAAGTGAGATGGTAAAACCTGGGGGAGGGTATTAAGATAAAGAAAGAAAGAAAAAGCTCCAAGTAGCTCTTGACAGATGGTGCTCGAAAATGAGTATCTCTTTGGCACCATGAACGCTCCCTGAGGGGTTCTTCATTCTCCGACTCTTTCTCTTTCTTTTTTCCCTTCACTTGCTCCCTGACACTTCCCTTCATTTGCTGTAATTTAAATGAAAGAGCAGAAAAGGCATATTTGGTTTTAATATGTAAAGAGCTGCTCCTGGGTTCGAAGCAGCCATTTAACATGCAGGATGAGTGAAAAGAGAAATGGAGGCTGGGGCTGCTGGCTGTCAGTTCCTGCCACAGCAGTGGCTGCCATTGCTTGGCTGCTATCAGAGATTCATCAGGGGGGAAGTCGCTGCTTTGCAGACAAAAATAACAGATGGTCGTTCGTGTTTGCCTTACTCCGGGGGCCTTGCCACAATGCACGAGGTCCAAGAGAATTTGCATTACTGGGGCTGGTTGCTTTTTGTAAGTGTGTTCATGCATATTTGAACAGATTTTTTGGTTTTGGATTTTATAAACTTGCTAATGAATTTAATGATGAACCTATAGATTTCCTGAGATGCTTACAGGATGTGTTGGTTTTGAAGTGAGTTTTAATTAAATTTTCCAGTGCTCATCCACAATTTAGCACTGCTCTGTTGCAAAACAAGCTTCTTGCCACAGGTGGCAGGGCATGGATGTGACTCTGAAAAAAAGCTCTCCCTGCTGCCAACCCAAATAAACAGCGTTCGTTTTGGAAAAATACTGATCATGTTTTTTGTCTTCGACAAACGAAATACTGTGTAGGCAAAATAAATGCCTGTTTCAGTTGAAGATAAATAGAGCAGAATAAAATAATTAGGTTTTTGAAATATTCTATTTTTATATTTTTAAAGTTAAACTTACAATACTTATTTTTCTTAAAACTAATTGGCTTTATCTTTACAGAGAAGTTCTCTTACTTAAAACAGCATCAGACTCCCCAAAATCAGGTACCTCTCAAATACTGTGTATGGCCAAGAAATGTGACCTTTAGCCATTTTGTCTTCATGTTTTTAATATTGTTTCTTGTTAACAATGTTTCATTTGGTGTTCAGACTTCTTATATAACTGCAAGTCATGGTCAGCTATCATTAAATGTGTTTCTGAAGAACTGGCATTGTGAAGAAGCAAAACTATTAATGTTTCTCAACCCCCCCTTCTTTTCTCACTGTATTAACAGGTTTTTTTTCTTTAGGTATTTTCAATTTCTTTTCATGTCATAGGAGAGTTACCACTTTAACAACTTGTGTTTCTTGCATAAAGAAAACTCCCGCTTACCAGGATGGTCTGTGGGTGCCTGTTAGAGCACACGGCCAGATCTTCCCCATGCTGGCAATGAAATCCTTTCCATAGGTTGATCCCAGGAGGTGGACAACAGCTCTGTAAAGCCATTCTGCTCCTTTGTCCCATTGGGCTCTTATTTTATAAGCAGGTTTGGAGAAGATATGGGTTGATCTTTGCTTATGTTATGTTTGTGCTCTGTGAATGTTGCCTTTGTGGTTCAGAAAAGCACTGTTTCTTCTGTAATGTGCAATTTGGCTTCCAGTGGTTTTGCTCCAGCTCCTGAAGCCTGCAATTGGCCACAACTAGAGGGGCATGATACAAGCTCTCAAAAAATCACCCAGGTCTGGGAATCGTCATGAGAAAGCTATATGGGTGACTGAGTCCAAAATACCATACCTTCTTATTGGAAGCTTTTAGTATGATGTGGCTTCCTTTTCTTCTCGAATGGTGAGTGTGGCCTCAACTGGCTGCCGCTTCTTTCTTACATGGCAGGAAAGAGATAAGATGTGCATTGATTACTGGGTGGTGGTCGGCTTGCTTGAATTTTGGAGTGAATTTCATGCTAATGTGGTGGCTAGTCAAGCATGACTGAAAATGCATGTAAATTGGGTTAAGTTCTTTAGTATGGCTGGCTGATTCTCAAGCGAATTTTGCTAGATGAACTGTGTAATCAAGTCATTGTATTGTAAAGCTATGAGACGTGTACTCTGTGTATAGATGTTTGGTAAATGAAAATTATTACTGTAATTTTGAGATCAGTAGACCTTTTAATGTTAGAAGGAGAAAGAGGATGGCTCTCTGGTGGTCACTGGTGAAAGCAGAGATAATCTATCGGTAAAAGCCTTTGCGTTTTATTTGTAGATATGCAAAAGCATGGTCAACTGGTAAAATGTGTTTCTATTAACAGATTAATTAGTTGACAACACAAAATGATGTAGGTGGAGGCTTCTTTGCCCAGTGATCAAACTACTGAGAAAATTCTAAACATACCAGCATTAATGTTTCTCTAAACCTTGCTTCTGGCTCACACATAGCTATGACCAAATTTTAAAAACTATTATAAATGTGACTAATAGTCAAACTGATAATTTGTAGCATCGGTGAGGGGCTACTGAGAGTTATATGTATTCGAGCAGAGATCTCAACTCCATTATCCTTTATTGCATGCAGTTGTTGTTGTTACAAGTCAAGTATATATCCAAAACTTAAACATTTTAGAGTGTAAACAGCTAGACTCTGCAGTGCTTGGCTAAAAACATCAGAAGGAAAGAGTTTTTGAGAGAGCTATTTAAAGGCTTGATATTTCAGCAAGAATTTCCTGGAAAAATACTGTTTTCATTTTTGTTACTATTTAAAAACTTTCCAAAGTCTTATTCTGAGGAAAAGAATAATTACTGACAACCTGAATCCCAGGAAAATTCAAGTAATCTTTAGTGTCAGTGCTTGTTTGATACAAATATGAAGATTTAAAAAAAAAAAAAGGCAAACAAAAACGTAGGAAAGCAGAGTTTCCAAACCACTTTTTTTCTTTTTAACAACTTGAGATCCCTTTGCTCCACAGCAGACAAGCACATGAGTATGGTTTAGAATGCAGACACCCAGTTCTCACGCCTCTCCTTAAATAAGGCAAGTTTTGCTCCCTTTTCTGGAAGCTTTCCAAAGAAATCCCTGTCTTTTAGAGGATTTTTTTTGCCCCTAAAATACTGGGGCTGTAAAACTTCTTTTTCTTTCCATTCCAGTTGGAAAAGATAGTAAACCCATCTGCATGTAGATGATTCTTCATGCACTTTGTCTTCCTTATCAAAGTAGTGTTGGCTGTCTTGATGTTTGGAAGCTTGTAGAGTGTTTTGTGACTGAGATAAGAAGGATATTAAGTGTAGTTTGGTTTAATTTGGCTGTTTATAGTGTGGTCAAGAGGACAGTGCTTTGTGATATCCTGCAAGAGTCTACAGCCATTATTGGCTTACTTCCCCACCTCCCCCCCGCCCCCATGTAGAAACCATTTTCTTAAAAATAAAAAACCTACCCAAACCCAAAAGAATCCCACCCAACCAAACAAAAACAAACAACCCCCCAAAACAAAGAAACACACACACACAGCTGTGAATACAGTTATCAAGCATGCAGATAACATTGTCTGAGAGTGATGTGTGTCCTCCCAAGTCTCTAGATACTAAAGGCCATGACCAGTGTTTGTAACCTTCCAGCAATGGTGTTGCTGTTGCAACATTTTTAGTTGCATTGTATTCTCTGTAGGAACCCATGTTTGACTAAACTTACTCACAGAGTATGAACCAAGACAGGTATGTGCTGTGGGAAGAGGTGGGAACAATCTAACAATGAGCTATAGAAAACAGATTTACTTGTGCTCAGGTCTGCCTGTAGCTGACCATACATCTATTTTAGTCAGTTTTTCATGAATGTTTGAATTGCCGCTGTGAGTTGGGTGAATGAGACTGCATTGTACCAAGATCACTTTGCCAGGCTTGTTAGTGACAAAGCAATATGAGCGCGCAGGAAAACAGACCCTGCTGCTTCTACCTCATCCCAAGACTGCATCAGATCCTCAGGTGGTAGAAGCTGTGGTCTGGAAAGTTGGAGTCACAAATGAGTGGGTGGATGTTGAAGTCACAAGGTCTCACTACTGGGAAAGGCTGGTCAAACAGTAATAAGAGAGAAGGAAAATAAACAGTAACCACAATCATCTAGCAAACATTATAGGAGTAAACCTATTTACCACAGGAATAAAGTACCTCCTTTTTGGATAAGTGGTTGAAATTGCTTTGAACTAGATGTATGTTGTGTAGCGTGCTGTCACAAGGCTATGCAGAAGCTGCTGAAAATCACAAATTAGAAAATCAATGACAACAGGTAAATTCTAAAATCTCTACTAAATGCTAGAGATCACTCCCACAAGTTCTGTGCGGTAAATCAAGACTGAAGCAACAAAGCATCAAATTCTTGTCAAACTGTCTTGATAAAATGGTTTTATCAAATCACTTTATGTTCACAGATGAACCTTGTAATAAAAGCTCCAGACAAGGGCTTGTCATCTTGTTTACTTCCTGACTGCACCATAAAGTTCCTGCGTGTCCTTGGGAGAGTTGCTCAGCGTAACCTTCTTAGTTCTGTAGTAGGCGAAAATATGACTATACTTTTCCTTCTGTCCCCCATTTTGACTGTTAAAGATTGCAGCTTTTTGAGTAGTCACTATTTCCATTCCTCCTGCAGCTTGTATGAAATGATGTAAAATAATTTTTTAAAAAATCATGTTATGAAATTACATTATTCACCTATCTGTTTTTATGAGGACTCTTTAAAAATATGTTGGTTTTCCATTTCCACCCCAGCTTTGTATATCATGGTTTAAAAAAAAAAATAATACAATGTGACAATGGATTTGTCACAATGGTGTTCTGTTGCAAGGAGCTAATTGTGTTCAGTCCAGCTCTTTAGGTAAACTGAAGAAATGTGTAATTAACTCTGTTTTCTCAAAGTGCTGCAGCTAGCAGGCTGCAGGGGTATGTGAATAGGTTGTAGAGAGCGTGAACAAGTTGACCTGTTCACAGAACTCAAATTGGGGAAACCAAATGTTTGGCTGTAGGAAAAGCCTTTAGTCTCCCTGCATTTGCCTTCTCCAGCTCTGTTGTGCAATTGTTTCTGAGGTGTTCAGGTGTTGGTTATAGACTTCTCCAGGTTCAGGTACCACTGAACGCTGTGTTCGCTCATGTAGATGGTTTTGAGATGATACTTGAGACAGTATATTCTGAGGAGTTCACTTCAATTTAGAATGTTTATAGTAGTGAATGGGTCTGGCAGGGCTAGAGTTAAAGGCTTTAACTTCTCTCTAGACCACCAGATGCTTTTCAATGTGCTAACAAGGATGGGTGGATTAGCAGGTGCTTCATGCAGGAAGGCTAATGAGGTTCATTGGCAACTGGGGATCTGAAACAGCAGGGGAGGAGCAGGAGAGATTGGGGTCTGGAAGAGAGTGATGGTGTGGTTTCTGGCTGAATAAGACTGCCTGATCTATGCTGCAGCTGCCTTTTCTTTTTTTGTGCTATGACTAATGGAAACTCCTTTTTTAAAAATATATATTTCATTTGTATTCCATTGGTGATGAATACTGTGGAGTTCTTTCTCCTTGCTTGTGAACACTGATGTCTGTGGATTAATTCTCTTATTGTCTCTGGATTGCAATTCTTGCAGCTTTGTGTAATTGTATTGCCTGTGTTCGTTCTGCGCACACACAGTATCTGAGGGTCCTGAGAGAAATTGTGCCCTAAACTGCCAGCTACTCACCTTAATGGGGTGGACCACAGATGGTGCAAGTTTCCCTTCCAAAGTTCCTCTGCTCCATCTGGGCTGTCAGGGTGAGTTAACCAGATTAATTTTGCCAGTGCAGCTGAGTTGATTGTGATGGTACCAAAGTTAGTGGAAGGCACTAAACAGAATAGCTCTGCCGAATCGCTAACTGTTCAGAGTCTGCACATCCTCCCTCAAGAAAATAAAGTTTTAAAACCTCTTACTTTTCAGAGGCATGGGGGTTTTGAGTGTTTGGTTTTATTTTTTTTCTGGAATCAAATGAAATTGCTTTCCCTCTCTTCCCCACCCATGTAAAAGCAGAAGTTCTTGCAAAGCATTGTGTATATGCAGGAGCTTTATGTGTAGGCAGTACAAAAAATTAAGTACATAAAATTTAAGTCATGATAGGGTCCTAAGATATGCTGCTCTATCAAGCTGAAATGCAAACAGAAATATCTGACATCAAGAAAGACCCACTGTCTGCTTGATTTCTAGAATAAGCCTGGTATGGTTGTGTTTGTTAGATTACAAGAAATTCTGTCTGAAAAATCTTCTGATATGTAGGAGGAAGTACATGTTTTTAAACAGACAATGGTAATAAAGATGCACAGTTTCTCTACTAACTCAGCCACACGTACTGGCCTTCTAATTAGGCTCAGTCTGCTGTACTAGGGACTAAATCAGTTACAGATTTCTACCTCCTCTAACCAATGTCAAAACTACTGTATCTGAATGGTTATATTTGGTTACAAATGAGCAGAACTTAGTGGAAATCTCAGGGCTTAGAAAATAGAAAGGATTAAATTGTCATTGCTAAAAGGCAAAGGAAAGTAGGTAAACCTAAAAGCAGAACTTGCCACAGCTTTGTCTGCAAATCACTAGCAGTGTGAACAACTAATGTGTGTATGTATATTCCCTTGTGGGGCGTGTGTGTGTGCATATATTCCCTCGATGGATAGAAACCTGCCTCGTGGTTCTGTGTTTCTCTGTTCAAAGTGTTGTGCAAATTGAGCAAATCTTGAGCAGCAATGGGCAATTAGCAAGTCTGTAGTATTCATAACTTTTTTTCCAGTTTGGAATGTGTGAAATTTTTTTTTTGGTTCAGATAGACATTCAGGAAATCCTCTAGGAAAAATAATATATAGATCAAAGTTGGCTTTCAAATGGTTCCTCGGGCTCAGATCTAGGGGTGAGAAGCCTTATAGAGCTTCATGGTTATTGCTAAGATCCATAAGGTCCTCAGTTTAGCCTGAAGTCTCATTTCTTTCACTCTGGTCCAGTGATAGAGTTAGGGTGGGCAGAGTTATCTAGGCCAGGATTTGATTTAATATGGGTAGCTGCTTCTGGGCTAGAGTTTCTCAGGTTGTTCAGATTCCTGAGACGGCTCAAGAAGCTGGGAATTACCAACATGAGGGGAATAAAGATGACACATGTGACCCAGCTGGTTCATGTGACTTGCACCTCTGTGCTGCATGGCAAGAAATGCATGAATATAAAAACCATGTTGACAGACAAGGTTGATGATGCTAATGCAAAGCGGCAGTTCCACATCTCCAGTGCCAAGTGCATTACTGAATAATTCAGTCCCTTGTACACTTCCATTCTTTTGGAAAGGGATTTATTAGTTGGCACAGTAATTCTATTACTGTCCTCCTCACAGCTTGGCCACAAGAATGCAATAAGGTGTGCTTGGGAGCAGGAAAGACTTATAGGAGACAAAAGCTACCCTGTGCTCCATCTACTGTAGTTTCTATCATAGATCCTAGGAGCTATTCTAGTTTATAGCTGAAAAGGGAAAAAGTGAAATGCTTTTCCAAATCAACACCTCACACAGAAGTACTTCTTAGTGCATGTTACTCAGCATGTGCATTCTTATAAGGAGAAGGTTTTTTTAGACTGTGACAATCCTCTATCCCCAAGAGTTTTTCTTGGCATTATGTATTGCCATGAGCTCAAAATTCTACCCAGCCAACTCATCCTGTAATCTTCAGATTTTACAGTAAATTTGGGCCAATTAACATGAGAACCCAGGTGTCTGAATACAAAAAAAAATCCCAAACAAACAAAAAACCCCCAAACAACCCAAAACTGCTACTAATGCTTTTGGAGCACGGTTGACAGTTTACATTCAGTGGACTCCAGCTTTGGAAAAAGTACAGTAGCTCCCACAATGGAAAGCTTCCTCATGCAGGAACTCTTAAGACCTATCAAGTTGTCCTTCCAGATGCTAGGCATCTATTAGATGTACACTGTGTGTGTGGTTGTTTTTTCCTCTCCTGTTCAAGGCAGCTTTCTGAGATCCTTTGGTATCAAGGAAGAAAGCAGAGTTTGTGTCAAAGGTCATGGCTTGGGTTCTTCCTCTGCTTCTGCCATGGACTCCTTAATATGCAGCAAATCATGGGACCATTTTTGTGCCATCTTGTATTTCACAGAGGGCTTTTGCAAGGAACATGTTCACTTAACTGTATTACAAAAGTACAACCTGTTTCTTTTAGATGATGTTGGTATGTTGATGTTTTGCAAAGTAATCTCAAGCTATAGTCGAAATAGGTGGGAGGAGACTTGTCACAAAGCACCTTGAGCTGCTTCCCTGATCGTACTGAGATAATACAGTTTTACAGTATATCTGTAGACTTACCAAAAGTTATTCAGGTTATGGGTGTTTCTTTGTGCTTCAACACTTTGATAAGCATGGGATCCACTCACCTGTGTGAAGGTCTGACTAATGCTTTCAAAGCACTTTGAGAGCCACAGAATGATGAGTAGATACTATGTTTACTTCCTGGTTTATCTCATTAAAAATAATACTCATGACCTCTCTTTTTTTTTTTTCCCAGAAGTAATTTTTTTGTGTAGAATACTTTTGTTTTCTGTTAACACTTTAATTTTCTTCAGTACAAGAGGGGTGAGAGACTAAGCTGTATACAGTTGCCGTTTCCTTAAAAGAGAAAGGGGAGTGTGGGTGGGGGTGAACCTGAATTTACAATTATGAACCAGATTTGCAATGTTGATCTTGAAGTAAAGTGGTAGACTTGGTAAGGAAGGGGTTGTTTTTCTCTTTAGGCTACGTTTGAAAATATATACATTAAATCTTGCAGACTACTTGCAGAACGGAAGTAGCATTAGGTGGATTTGTACCCTGGGCAACAATATCATAGAATCTTCATGGTTGGAAAGGAACTTTGAGATCGAGTCCAACCAAACAACCTACAATCTCTGCCACTAGAGCATGCCCTGGAGTGCCACATCTAGATGTTTCTTAAATACCTCTAGGGATGGTGACTCAACCACCTCCTGGGGCAGGCTGTTCCAGTGCCTGACCACTCTTTCAGTAAAGTAATTCCTCCTAATATCTAATCTAAACCTCCCCTGCCCCAACTTCAGACCATTTCCTCTGGTCCTGTCGTTATTCACTTGGGAGAAGAGGCCAACACCCACCTCTCTACTACCTCCTTTCAGGTAGTTGTAGAGGGCAATGAGGTCTCCCCTCAGCCTCCTCTTCCCCAAGCTAAACAAGCCCAGCTCCCTCAGCCTCTCCTCATATGACCTGGTCTCCAGACCCCTCACCAGCCTGGTAGCTCTCCTCTGGACACGCTCCAGCGCCTCAATGTCCCTCTTGTACAGAGGGGCCCAGAACTGAACACAGTACTCGAGATGAGGCCTCACCAGTGCCGAGTACAGAGGCACGATCACTCCCCTGCTCCTGCTGGCCGCGCTATTCCTGATACAAGCCAGAATGCTGTTGGCCTTCTTGGCCACCCGGGCACACTGCTGGCTCATGTTAAGCTGGCTGTCCACCAGCACCCCCGGGTCCTTTTCCGCCACGCAGCTTTCCAGCCACTCTTCCCCAAGCCTGTAGCGTTGCTTGGGGTGGTTGTGACCGAAATGCAGGACCTGGCACTTGGCCTTATTAAACCTCATACAACTGGCCTTGGCCCATCGATCCAGCCTGTCCAGGCCCCTCTGTAGAGCCTTCCTACCCTCAAGCAGATCAACGATCCCACCCAGCTTGGTGTCCTCTGCAAACTTACTGAGGGTGTACTCAATCCCCTCATCCGGATCATTGATAAAGATATTAAACAAAACTGGCCCCAGAACTGAGCCCTGAGGGACACCACTGGTGACCGGCCGCCGAGAGGATTTCACCCTATTAATCACAACTCTCTTGGCATGGCCATCCAGCCAGTTTTTAACCCAGCAAAGAGTACACTTGTCTATGCCATGGTTCTCCAGCTTCTCCAGGAGAATGCTGTGGGGGATGGTGTCAAAGGCCTTGCCAAAGTCCAGATAGACAATGTCCACAGCCTTCCCGGCATCCAGAAGGTGGGTCATGTGGTCATAGAAAGAGATCAGGTTGGTTAAGCAGGACCTCCCTTTCCTAAACCCATGCTGGCTGGCCCTGATCCCTTGGCTGCCCTGCACTTGCTGTGAGAGCTCACTCAAGATGATCCTCTCCGTGATCTTTCCTGGTACCGAGGTCAGGCTGAGAGGCCGGTAGTTTTCCGCTTCCTCCTTCAGACCCTTCTTGTAGATGGGCGTCACATTAGTCACCCTCCAGTCATCTGGTACCTCCCCTGGTGACCAAGACTGTTGATAAATGATGGAGAGAGGCTTGGTGAGCTCTCCTGCCAGCTCCCTGAGTACTCTTGCGTGAATCCCATCTGGCTCCATAGACTTATGTGCGTCTAGGTGCAGAAGCAGATCATTGACTACTTCCTCCTGGATTATGGGTGGGTTGTTCTGCTCTCCATCCTTATCTTCCAGCTCAGGAAGCTGAACACCCTGGGGATAGCTGGTCTGACAATCCTGTAGGCTTGTGTAATCTGATGGGTAACTCAACAAGACCTCCTACTGCAATGGTATTCTAACTGGGTTAGTAGATCTACTGTTTTCTTTGTAAAATAGCGATAGGCTATTACATGCAAGAGACAGCCTTGCGTTCTGCTACTGGCAGCATTTTATGTATCAGTATGTAAGTTCCTTCAGTTACTTTGATGGATTAATGACACCAGTGCCCAGATTTCCTCCAGCATTTTTTCCTATTCTTGCCTTTCTAGCTGGATACATACATCCAAGTTTAAGGGTGTCATCCTCTGTTTGCTCAGTAAAGAAGTGAGGAGATTAAATAGAGTTACCCAGGGGTTGCATTCAGCCATCTGTTCAAGTGGATCCCTGGCTCACTGAGTTACTCTTGGATTATGAAAGATGTTGTGGATTTTTTTGCTTTGCGATTTTTATTTACTTTTTTTTTTCCACATAATGGGGCTTTTTACACCAGGCATTCCCATGTCTTTCCATGTTATAGAACTCGGAGGGAAGTGTATTGTAACAGATAAAAGGGAGTTGAGGCAGCACATGAAATGCTGTAAGAACTTAAGAGATACAGAAGCATGGGGAAAAGTGAACAGGATTTCCCCCCAGGTAGATGGAAAATGACTGGGGAGAAGGGTTGTATTCCTCAGCTGGACTCCTTAAAACCAAGATTAAAGGAGTGCCCCTTATGCAGGAATGCACTTTAAGTCTCATTATATTCAATTGATGCTGGCTGCAGAGGAGAGCAGAGGTAACCTGCTAGCTTTGAATGAGAGCACTTGGGTATTAGAATCAATTGAGGCACAGAGCATCATCTGACCTGCTGAGAGCAACCTTGTTTCTGGTACTAAACTGGAACATAGCTTCTTAAATGCAAGCTTATGTGTTTCCCTAATCTAGGTCAGTCAGTAGTTTAGACTAATCCTCAGGTACATGCTTAAATACTTATCTACATGAAGGCCAAGCAGCATGACAAACAGTAAAGAAGAAAGGACAGCACTCTAGAGCAGTTGACATCATGTGGTGACCCACATCTGTTCAAATAACTGTGGGTTTTACACTGCTAGCAAGGTCAGATATCCAGGGTTAACTAATCCATGGCTACTGAATTGGGGGCTGTATCCTGTACAGCAGTGATTCTGCTGTCTCTGTAATGGATTAGTGACTTGGTATGAGCTCCAAGTGTGCTGCAATAGCAAAATGTCCAATGTGAACCTTGAACGGGTGAATAGAGGAGAACAGCAACGAGGGATGACGTTATGTCTTTGTGCACAGTCTGGTACAAAATTCCAGGTCATACTGGAATGCTTTATGCTTGATCAGCATTTTCAATAGGATGCTGCAGGGGGGAAAGGTGTAGAAAAGAACCATGAGATGTATTTGAAGCCTGGTCTTTAGTGATGCATTTAAGGAGCATGATATGCTTGGGTGGTCAAGAGGATTAAGCAGTACCTTGGTAGCAATGTTGTGGTACCTTTACTTGGAAGACATTCTAAAATAATACCTCTTTCATCTAACAGGAAAAACATAATAAGCACAGATGTCTGAAAGCTGAACTCAGGAAAATTCAAATTACATGTGAAACAAAAATTTTTGCTAGGTGAAGTTGATTAACTGTTGGATCAAAGTGTCAGGAGAATTGTGGAGTCTGTTTCCCTTAATTCCCTCAGGTTAAGACTAGAAAGTGTAATTTGATCAAACAAGCTTCTGTCTTATACATATAGGTAATTGGTTAAAATTTTAAGTGCTATTTCAAGCAGGAAATTATATTACTCTGTAACGGCATTCTTTGGTTTTAATATGTCTGATCAGTTGCGTAAAAAAAAAAAAAAGAACATTTTTCTCTGTCACTGAAAAATTATATTTCATTAGAGTTTCATCTGGAGAATTAAAAACATTTTTGTTGGTTTTTATTTAGCTTTTTGTTGTTAAAGAAAAACTGAATTTATTTATGCAAAGATGTTCCTATTACATGAAAAGATAATGTCAAGAGAAAGTGTCTTGTGTGCGCATACATATTGTTTATTTTCTTTTGAAAATACATTTCAAGAAGCTATGTTATAGCAGTGGATTTTTGCATATCTGATAGCTCAAGATCAGGAAGAGAGGACTGAAGCTCCTTAGAGAAAGGTGGATGGTGTCTGTTTACCACCTACTGCTGTTCTTTTGAAACACATCTGTGAGCAGGATATTCTTGAGGGATGTTTATAAAATAAGCCAGGAGCCTGTCAGCCGCTCAGCCTTTTCTCTGTATTCTAGTGAATAAGTTACAGTTCCTCTGTGTTTTCCTATCCCTCTTGTAAGATAAAAATAATCTTGAAATCCACAGCAATGCAGACAATTATCTGGCAGCTGGGTACCTGGCAGCCCAAGTATCCTTTTATGAAGTGAATTGGCCCTGGCAAAAATCTTCACATGCTGGGGAACTCTGTTCATGCTGTCTTGCTTGGAGTACTGGGAGTCTCTTACATGCTTTCATCAAGAAACTGCTAGATAACGTTTGCTTATTATTAGACACTCATTCCTTAAGTCCTCAGTTTTGTGCAGAGTTTTACAAAATGTTTTACTATGCTGGCCTGAAAGGATTTTGACTCTGACTTTAGGAAAGCTTGCAATGAGTAAACAACTACTGCTTACGTATGATTCATTCTTCGCCAGTGCTTCATTCAGGAGCTTTTCCATTGCTGCTCCAAGAATAGTGCCTATTCTAATGGTATTTGTTCATCAGAAGTGAAAAAACACTCTCTAAAAAAAAAAAATCAGCCACCTGATACCAATAGTTAACTTTCATGGCACCTCCTGCCTGATTGAAATAACAACATTAAAACATGGCAGTGCATTTGAGCTTCAAAATATGAATTTGGAGATACTTTTTCAACACTGGGCTTAGATACACGTAGGCTTTATACTGGATTCAATTTGAACTTCTTTTTGTTAGTAAACTTATAACTGAAAATTATAAATCGTTCAATAAAAAAGTTCTCTTGTAAAACTTGGCTCTGAACTTCTGAATGACTCGGATTCAAATATAGTTTTTCTGCCTTACTGTAACCCATATTATTGGAAGGTAACAGCAAAGGAAATGTTTCCTTCATGCTAAATAAAATGGAGTTAGGTACAATATTAACATTTAGTGCTCTCTTTAGGCAAATGGTAAGTTCCGTTTACTCATATTGCACCCCAGTGATATTCTGTAACTTGCTTCTGCGTGCTGCCATAGGCTTCAAAGGTGTGCATAAAAAAAAAAAAAGCCCAACCAATGCACCCCACTGCCCCCTCAGCAATGACAAAAAACAAACCAAAAATCCCTTGTTCTAAAGTAGAAACACTTAAATTTGCACGAAGTGGTGGTGGGGCGAAACAAAGGACCCAAACCAAGAGGAGCATGATTTCAGTTATTTGATGCCTAAGTCAGTAAATGGCCGATGTTTTAAAAACAAACAAAAAGAAAGAAACCTCAAAGCAAACAAAGAAAAACCCCACCACAACACAGCCACCGCCTGGTGACAGAGGCCAGCTGCGCTGCCCTGGAAGGGGCAGGAGGAGAGGGGACACTGCGGTCTCCCCACAGGCTGAGGGGGCAGCGGGTAGGCCAGGGGCCTGCCTGGGGCTGCTTCTCACCAGGCCGTGGCTCCGTAAGTTTGATCGTACTTCTTTTATGCTGTGTGTTAACGTGTTTTAAGTTTTGTGGAATAAGCATTTTGTTTTGGTTTAGGAAACAGACACAACGTGAGGAGGGTAGTTTGTCCAAATCCTCTGTTAGCATGTCCGGTGTCCCACTGCTGGGCAAATGAGGAGCGTAAAGGCTGTAGGCCGAAGCCCTTCTTATGTATGTAATGAAAACCTGTGTCACTGTTTGCCTAACCTTGTTAGCACAGAAATGGTTCATGAAGCGTACACGAAGAATGAGGTCTCAAGCATTGCAGATGTAAAGCTAGTCTTTGCTGTCAGAAAATCAAGGAAAATGGGATCCTTAGAGTATTGCGGACAGTGTAGTGCTTTTAACTGATGTCTGAGCACTTCTGTGAGGGCATTTCTGCAAGGGTTTGGTGCGATACCACATGCATCGTGGCAGCTGTTGTGTGTAGCTTCATCCTGCACTTGCCCATGTGAATTTGTGTGTGATATTTAAGGCCACCCGTGCCAACTAGGTACCTATTGGACAATCAACAGTACCAGCCATTTACCAATGTAACCCTTCATGAAGCAGCTAATAACTGCATTCATATCATAGCTTTTCACTATATTTGTCTTGTGATAACATATTAGCGGCAACAACTCAAATGGAGTAATTGAAATCTGCAAAAGTTCTGGGGCAAAAGCACAGTAACATGTCGTCTTTATCCTGTCACAAAAATCACACAGAATATTAAGCTCTTGCCCTGTTGCAGGACTGAATACAAGAGATCTGACTGAAGGGTCATGAAAAACAATTTATCAGAGGCTTTGTAATAAATGTTGGGTATAGTAACACACAAGGCTTTGGCTTTACTGCACCTCAGTTCTCTCATTTAGTCACCTGGGATCTTCATTTTGTGTAACTACATAAGAATTTCAGGGCTGTATTAAGATGGTGTATCTAAACTGTATGTGTTGAGCACAACGTTAAATTTTTTTGCAGGCCTACTAATTTTTACTAAGGGGAAGTATATAGTTTTCCCAAGGTTCAGTTGGAAGGAAGTAGTTCATCAGCCCCAGCTTTGCCAGATTAGCCAGGCTCTGATGCTTCTTTGCAGATAAGAACCCCATCAATACCTGTAGCTAGCCTGTGGTAGGGTGGATAGATGCATGACAGAGGTCTTCCGCTGGAGTGTGGGGAAACACTGTTTTTGGGACCTTAAAATGTTTGGGCAAAATGTACTTGTACTCCAGGCCTGTAACAATGAGACCCGTGATTTATGGTCTGTATGCGTAGCTGCTTGCAGGTCCTATTTGTATATGGAAAAACTCCAAACTGAGTAATTGCACAGGTGTGTACAGATGGTGATTTGTGAGAAAAATGAAGATCACAGACGTATTTTGCAGGAGAAAATTTGGTGCTTACATTGCTAAATTAAATATTAACTTAGCATTAGGAGCTTTCTCATGTGTAGGATTGAAAGAAAGGTTTGGCATTCTGTGTAAGAAAAAGAGCATATGGTATTTTTTCCATTTGTAGATGCTACCTGAACTGATGAATCAAGTAACAGTTGCATTTTCTGTTCATCATGCTTTGAACGTAAAGGTACTATGCAGTCTAAAAGTATCCTGGTGCCTCATTTTCTAGGGATCAGTCACTGTTTCAGTATGTAGTTTTAGCCTATTGTGTTGCTTTAGTTTAAGAATGCATTACATAATACCAAATATTTAAAGTTGCAGCTGGTTGTCAGTAACTTCTTCTCCTTTAGTTTGAAATGTCTGTAAAAATATTTTGATTTTATGTGGTTTTATTTCACTCATCGTGTAGGAACTTCTACTTTCTGTATAGGTAAAATTTATCAAAACAGCAAAAAAATTACAAGAAGGCAAGCTCTTTCAGGAGTTAATTTTGATGAGGAGTAATATTTTTTTTTGCTGGTACTTTGGCTGTAGTATGTCAAAATTGTGATCTTCATAAAGCTTAAGACTGGTCTTTCTGTTCCTGTAACTCATCTATCCACCTAAACCACGGTGGTATTGGAAAAGGCTACTATTCAACTTCAGTCCTTATCAAAAAAAGTGTGTCTCTTTTTGTAAGTTAGATGCAACTACTATTGCTACTTGGGCAACAGTGTCTGTATCTAGTGACAGAATTAGCCTGGCATGAGAGATTCCACAGCCGCTAAAGCTCTCAGTACTTGATCTGCAAGTACAGTGGCAGTCTGGATCTGAAGGTATCAGAAGAAAGAAAACGTGGATCTGTCTGCCCTGCATTGATGTCTGCCATCCTCCCCATGTTCGCTACTGTCAAGAGCACCATATTTATCCCCACCCGCCAATCCCAGAAGGACCTCAATAGTACCATCCTCTCACGTTGTTCCTACTGTATCTAATCTGTGGTTTGCATCCATGTAATCTTTGCCTCTTCACATACAAGGCTGTTCAAGGTACATCCATGTAACTTTCAGTTTTGTTCCCAAAGAAATATTTTAATCCAAATACCTGATGATACATGATAACTTTTAGCTGCTGTCAGAGACATGGGAGGAGGTCTGCATTTGGGTGAAAGTGGTATGTGGTGATTAGTAATTCTTCCAAGGCTTCCTTTGGCTGGAGGGTGAATACTTTGACTTTGAACAGGCAGAATTTCATCTTGCCTATGGGCCCTGTATCTTTAACAACATTCCTGGCTACGGCACAGTCAGGCCACCAACTCTGAGGTTATCTGATTGTCCTGTTGGCTGGCAGAGAATAACATTCGAGTCCAGTGTCTGAAATGGCTTTGTAAATCAGAGCACAGACTTTCTTGCTTAGAATTGTTGCTCTTGCACTCAGTGGCAATCCCTAGGGTTCCCTAGAGCGGGTCCTCCTCCATATGTTCTCTCCGGCTGCAAAAGCCACTGCTGCAGTGAGGAGGTTGTACTCATGCCTATAGACCCAGATGGAGGGCTGAGAGGTAGAAGCTACTGTTGCACTCAATGTCAGTTCAGATGGAAAGAACTTGGATCAATGGTTTTCCTGTTTTAAGACAATTCCAGCTGGTCATTTGTTGTAAATACAAGCTCTAAGAATCTTTGGAGTATAAAAATCTAGTGTTTTGGCATAAACGGTGATGGTGTGGAACAGAATGGACAGTGCTTATACTAGCCTGAGAACTTTCACACAAAGGTTATGGTACCATGGAACTATTTTGATAGCTCATTTGAATTAAGGGAGTGAGAAACACTGCCTTCATAGCTCATTTGATTTAAAGGGGTGTGAATCACTGTCCACTGTCTTTAATCGATCTCTGATTGGATAAGTGCTTCTGAGTACAGCGGAGATGGGAGCTGATTCCAGGAGGTGGAGCTAGGAAGCCAGGGTCATCTTCTGCATCACAGGTTCTGAGATAAAGGCATGTTTCTGCATATCTGAATCAGGGTGACTTCTGAGCAACTTGGTACATAGAAAAGCCTTTATTCTCTTTTTTCTGACTTGGCAGCATTCCTCAGTTGTCTGCATAGGTCAGTCTGTGTGAGTGAATTGAAAAAAGCAAACCAACAGCACTCCTCACCCATGTTACCACCTGTGTTTTAAAATATTGCTGCATAATCTATAATTACTTTATTAAATACCCCAAAACTTAACGTGGTGTTGGAATCTAAAATTGTACGTATTTTACAGTTGGGCAAGCTGAGTCGGGGAGCATACCTGTTTCAAAAGTCTGATGCAACCTGGAGGTTTACCTCTCATTTTTAATTTGACTCCTGTTGACTTGTAACTGGATGAACTTCAACTTTGAAAGAAATTTGAATGAGAAATGTTATCTGTTTTTCCCACTGTTCTATGGTAGTTCAGCAGTTCATGCTTCCCAAAGTAATCTGAAGTTCCTAAACTCACCTTAAAGTCATGTTTGTAGTGGTCTTGCCTTGCTGATTCCTTCAGGAAGGAATCCCTGACTTCTGTCTCATTCCCATGCTCTAATCACTTGCTCGATAGATTGAGCTAAGGCACGTTGTTTGATAGTATCAGAACTTGAATAATATTGTAAGTGGTTATAGACTTATTGCTGTGTCCCTCATCTAGAATTATTATATGCTTTGTATAGAGAAGAATGTGTCAATGTACAGTAGTGCCTTTGGCTGAGGGATGAGAAAGAATTACTGTACTGAGAAGAGATTTGTTACTACATCATTTAAATGCAATTTTGCTCATATTTTTTTCTTTGCAACTTTTTCACCATTGCTTTTATTTCCTGCTGATCCTTGAAAGCATCAAGTGAAACTGATGTTTGAATGCAGGCTGTGAACTGGCTTCTGACAGAAGAGACTTCATTAAGTAAATGACTTCTTAAGTGCCAGTAATGTGGTGTAACTGGGAAGATGTAAATGAAAGGTATTAGCCAACTCTTTTGTCCACCACTGCATGTAAAATGCAGGGAGCTTAGTCATTCTGTATATCTCAAGTTTCTTTCTGCTGTCCTTGGCATTGTGATTAGCCTAAGTAGATTTATCATCTGCAACACCTTGAAATAAATGGTCCTTCTTACAGAAACATATAAAATAGATCTTGCATTACCCTTCAGTTTGCAGCTGTGTCTTGACTGAATGCACAAGGTATGAAGAACCAGCCCTGTCTGGCCCTTTATAAGCACATCCGCAGAATGGACTCCCAGATGCAAACCGGGAAACTGGATAGTGACTTTCAGTGGATGAAGTCTGTCATTACGTTAAAGAAAGTCCTCAAACCCGTAGGTTTGGAAAAGAAATCTCATCCTACTTTGTGTAAAGGCAGGCTTAAGTTTGAAAATAAGAGTTTGTTTTTGCTTTGTGCTGGTTTTGTGTGGATAAAATTCTAGCTTTTGGACTGGAATGATCAGCAAGCCACTGTCCGCCTATTGTGTGTGCCTATTGATCCTGATGCTCTGCAATCTGTATGGCCTCTTTTCTTAGAAGTGAAAACTGGCGGAGCATCTTTCTAAGTTTGAGTGGTGGAAGATCTACTGTAAACTGGTCTCTAACATAAGTTTAAAAAACCCCCAAACTTATTCTCCCTGAGAAGAAAGCTTTTGCCTCTGAGGAGCAGCATTTTGCTCAGCGGGCTTCTACAGAATTACGAAAGGAAATAGATTTCAAATGTATTTTCCATAGAAGGGTGCTTATGGGAGATCATCTAATATTGTCTGGGTTAACATGCTGGACCGAGAATGCCTCTGTCTTTGGAGTGAGAAGAACATCATCCCCTATACTCACCAATCCTGTCTATTGCATGGTGGTCCTAGGGCTAATCATTTGGCCAGAAGGATTGATATAACTGCCTTGTTGTTAGTGCCTGTCCTCCAGTGTCTGTGCTGGGTTCTCTGCCATGATTCAGGTATGCTTGTTTGTTGAAGGTTTTGTAATTTCAATTAAAATGTTTGTGATCAATATCTTGCTACTTAAAGCTTTAAGTGGAGGAAAAAAATAATTGTTTATTCCTACAGAGGTCTGTTGTCTATCCTTACCTTATGAGATGTAAATATTTTGGTCCTGCACAGCTGCCCTGCTGGGTGGTTCCTGTTAGAAGACTTGTGAATCAAATGTGTTAGATACCAGTAGTAGTGCCAGCGTTGCTGTGGCTGCTTTGGTGATGTGCTTTCTTCAAATTGACATGGTTATGTATGTATTTGTAGGGGCAAGTGAAGAAACTGCTGCATCTCACTAGCTGAGAAGGAAAAGAATGCATTACCTCTTGGTAAAGATGAACATTAAAATGTTAATGGTTTTAAATTATTTTAATGTTTTCCTCTATTTCTACCTCCTAATTTTTTCATGTTCAACTCAAACTTCATTTTTTTTTTTTTTCTGGATGAAAGGAAGCCAGAGAAGTCATCTCTCAGGGGAAAAGAAATTAAAAGCTTACTTTTCTCTTTTATAAGAGAAATATACATACCAGTGCATATATTTCATCCCAAATTGTGTGAGAAACCTGGGCAAAACAAACTAAGGTGGGATAGGTGAAATTAAATCATTGTATTTTCCTGCTCAGTATTTGTAGTGAAGTGCAGTTTGACAATACCTTAAGTTGCTGCTGCTTCAATTTATTGTTTGTTCTGCTGAATGTATTGTTGGGGTGCCAGGACAATAAATAAAAATCACATGTAAACTTAGGAATGCATATTATTGTGGCTTACGTGTTTATTGCGTTATTTGCAAGTTACACACGCTTATACATAAAATCACGTAGTGAGACAACTGAACAGGAAAACCCCCCAGAAATGCCTGCTTAACACAATAGAAAGTTATTTATTTGATCAGTAATCAGTTTAAGCATGTCTGACTAACCTTTTCTTTATATTCAGTGCTTCAAGGCTATTAGACAAGTTTTCACCCGGTGGCAAAGATAATGGGAAAACACATCACTTACAGTAAGAAATAGTGCCACAGCACTGAAAAGACGGTAGCAGCTTCGTGATTAAATTGTGTTTGTTTCCCCAGCCCCTGCTTCACAACACTCCCTTTTTTAAATGTGTTACACAACGCCATTGCTCAGCCAGAGGCTAAGAGAGGGAATGTAGGTACACTGCATACTTGCAAGAGACTGGAATGTTCCATCTCGAAAACAGCATCTGTATTATAAAGACAAGATCCTATGTCTTCTGGCCCTGGTGTCCTTGTTATTTGCATCAAGGCACCAGCATGAATCAGTTCACTGCGGCAGCAGTCCAGCTGATGTGACTTGCATTATTATCAGGTACCTGATTGCAGTCTCTGGATGGATGGAGGGTTGGATGTGACTAGCATATCAATACGTGTGGCGCTGCTGCTGCTGTGTGATAGTAATCTGTGATGAGGACAGAAGCCTGCTCAGCCCTACAGAAAAGTTCTTTAAGGACACAATAAGAATTTCACTGTTTTGTGAAATCCTGATCATCACTATGATGATGCACTCTTTGACATAGTACCAGTTTGTCCAGAAGATGCTTTGACAAACATGTTTAGGCTGCGTAGAACCAAGAAGGTACAGAGCTTCAGTTCTGAAGCTGTAGTGTTTTATTCTGACAGGGAATTAATTTGGAATTTGAGACAAATCTGTGTGGTTCCAAGACTTAACTAGTCAGTGTTGGATTCCAACATGGTATTTCACAATTTTTCTTTTCAAAACTTTTTTATTTCTTGTTAATGTAACTGTGTCGCTTAATAAAATTTTGGACAATGCATATGGCTTTTTATATGCTGTGATAAATGGTTCAAACAAAGGGCCTTGACTCTCTGTTTATTGATCCCAAATGTCCATGTTCTTACTGTCTCCCAGTGGAGCAATTCCTGACCTGTACTGGTTGCAGATTTTACAATGTGACGTTCAAAAATGCCTTTCCAAACTGAATCTGATTACCAAAACAAAAACTTTTCTTTTTAAATTACTGTGAGGGTTTAATAGAATAAAAATCCTGACATATAAGGTCTTTCCCTTGATATTCCTTTCAGAAATGAAGACAACTTGATAACAAAAAGAAACTAAGAACATGCAAAATAGAATGAAAAATATTCTGGTCTGAATATGAAGACAATAAAAAGCTTTTCAGATATGTACAGCAACAGATGGATGACTCAAACTCAGGAGCACAGAGACCCTTGCTGCAGTGGAGTACTGCACTTGCTCTATTGGCCCTGGGGAGCAGCCAGTGAAGGATATTCTGACTTCTAAGTCAGTCCCTCAATCACCTATTTAAATAAGAAATATCTCACTGAGCAAAGGCAGGGCAATAAAACAAAACAAAAAAAACCCCAAAACAACAACCAACCACAAACAACTTGTGTTTACAAACCACTTGAAAACTTTGTGAGCTACTTGCTTAGCATTGAAAAAACCACTTGTATTTTTTTTTTGTATGAGCAGATCTGAGAAATATTAGATATTCAGTATGTGAAACAGTCATCTGATGGAAGGAAATACACCTTTTTCATTTTTACTGTCTTAGACTTCTGTGAATGCATCTTTCATAATTATGTGATCTAAGGCAGTTTGTACTGTTTTGAGTGCAACAAAAGATTGTTTGGTGGCAAGTTTTCATCCTCTTTGTAACTTGTGATTTAGGTTTTTTTTTTAAATATTGTGTTTAAGTGCTGTCTGGGCCAGTGTGCCCAAGAGTAGTGCCTCCTCTGCTCAGATAACAAGGAGAAACAGAATCGCTAATAAGGAGGATATGCAACCTATGGTGTGGATCACTTGTTTTGAATGGTGGGTGGCAGACAGTTGTCTGACAGACAATAAGTGTTGCAAATACCAAATGGTAATAAACAAGATTCAGTCATGGCCCATATATTATATCAAGGTGAAAAGATTGGACTGGAGCTGGGAAGTTAACATAGCAGTCGTGTTACTAGTGTTCCTTGTTGGGCCAAAATCAAATTTCTTACTGTTGTTGTAATCAAGTTTTTTTTCTCTGTTGACTCTGGTTTGCTCTCAAGTAATTTCAATTGTGTTATTTTTGTGAAGGCTTAGTAGTTGCCACTTGATGAACTTGACTGTGTTTGGCCTGCATTACAGCAGAAAGAAAACGATGATGTGAAGTTGTTTCTGGCATTGTTACTGAGGTCAGAGCAGTCTGCCACGATATCTAAATGACCATAGTTTGGTCTGCAATATAAAGTTTGCATATCCCTTTGAAGGTGTGTATTTAACTTCTTTTTTTCCCTCTGAAACAACTGGCTTTTTTACTTTGAGAGCTGAAGCAAAAGTGAGTACTTCTAAGGCTTTAGAGAAGAGGCTTTTCTCTAAGACCTGTAGTATGTTTTTGCAGAATTGCATCGGGTGTAGATTTGAGCCTGAATAAAACCCCATTAAATTTTGGAGGCATTAATTTTCAGACCTGTCTTCAAGTGGAAGTTCTGTAAGATCGTGGTGGCTATGTTTTTGAACTCTTGCAATTATTTGTACTATATTTCAAATAGTTTGGATAAAATCTAAAGTTGTGTTCTTTTGAACAGAAGCAGAACTATTGCACCTTTTCTACTGATAAATGTATGCTATATTGCAATGAGCTCCCGCTATCATCCATTCTGTGAATTCTCCTTTGCTTAGCTGCTTTCTGATCCTTTCCCAAATTATCTATATCTTTATTTCAGCACATACCCCTTAGACGAGGCACTGGAAACTCCAGGACTTCTGCTATCACATGCACAGTAATAAAGTGCAAGATAAAACAAAGTGAAGCTTTCACAGTAAAATTCTAATTCAGAGTCCAGCAGGAAAAAGAGAAATGCATATCCATCAGGGATATGAAGGAAAAAATCACATTCAGGTGGAAGAAGTTGGTAGTTTCTATGTGTTGGACAGGACCTTATTGTATCTGTAAAAATCATCTAGCCTCTGAAGATGAGGAAGGTGTTTCAGCAGAATGTCTTACTCAGAAGTAGGCTTGCGCATTTAGATGTTCAAAACCTTACTAGTGCTTGCTCTTTACTTCCTCAGTTTTTACCTGATGAGTTATTTCTGATGACTCTCAACATCTCCCTCTAGGCTCATAAGGCAGTAGTTGTTTGTTGTTGTTTTGTTTTTTGTTTTTTTCTTTGTTTTGTTTTTGTTTGTTTTTTTTTTTTTAAAAATAAATCTCTGCCTTCAAGGTGGATGAAAATACAACCAGGCCCAGTGAAGTTTCCAAAATAGGTGGTCCCAAGCTTAGGCGTGGACTTAACCTTGGATCTAACTTACACTGGTAATTGGGGGCTATGAAAGACAAAACAAGTCACTAATTCATCAGTAAAGAGGACGAAATTACATTAAAGCATCTGAGAGTGTCTATACTCTTATTCACCTATGACACTAACAAACCAGCCTCACAAAATTGTAAATTAATTGCTAGTTAAATTTAATGGCGATACAAACATTAATACTCATTTATCTAGAAACAGAATGCTGAAAAACCTAGGATGTTAGACGGAAAGTAAGAGAAATAACTTGAGGTATGGAAAACCTCTCCAACAGTGAGAAATGACTGGTCTTCTAAACAGCTTAGTAGAAGGAGGGTTTAGTGACAACTTGCTGACATTCTGTAGCTGTCTACACAGCAAGAAAAGATGGGATGCTGAACTTGCAGAAAAACATGTAACTAGTTTGTAGCAAGGCACTGGAAAACCATGAAGCCCAAACCATGAGCTAGACATAAATTTTTAACCATAGGTTATAAATAATGAGAGCAGGCTTTTGTGGGCATGGTAAATTTCATATTACTTTGGAGTAAGTACATAAATCAAAATAGCATTCCTTGGTAAAATAGGCATTTTTGACATATGTGTCCCTTTTGACATACATTAGGCAGGAATGACTTCAGGAAATCATAGGAAGTGAAGGTTAATGTAAGAGACCGTAATTGTTTTTTATCACCTTTAATAATTCAGCCATTTATGAATAAACTGGTTTTGACACACAAATTCATGCAAAAGGATATTCCCTCTCAAGTATCATAAGATATTTCTGGTAGGCCTCAAAATGTATTCACTATAAAGTATAAGGCCATGTTAGTTTTTCCTGGTTTCAGGAAGAGGAGAATCTTTCTGGAGTACCTTGGTATTGCTGGCATTCTGTAGATGAATTGTTATCAGTAAATACATCACGCTGACAGGTGATGAGAAATCAGAAGCAATTGATGGTTTTGACTTGCTGGTAGCACCCTCTGTACTTACATTGCGTGTAAAGAAAATTTCTATCTATGGTTAGAAAAATCTTATGGTTGGGCTACCTAAATATCGTGGTAATAGTAAAGCTTTGATCTTTTGGGAATCCATACTGTGCTTGATAAGTGTTGGATAGACTTTTGAGCATGATAATCCTTATGTTGCACTGCAGTACTGTTATTTGCACAATTTTTAACTGTTATTTGTACATTACTTTCCTCTGTCTTTTTAAAAAAATGATTACTGAAATTAATATGACTAGATAAATTTCTATTTATCTAGCTAACATGGTAAAAATACCTTCCTCTACCTCACTACTTTGGTTGACAGGCAAAGAGCAAGAATTCATGAAGTAACTGAAACATTTTCAGTTGGAAAATAATTTCTAATGACATACATTCCGTCTGCTAGGAAGAGGAGGAAGGAAAAATAGGAAGTGCAATATACAAAAACATCTTTGTGTTCCTATCATTAGCGGACACAAGAAGTTTGCAAAACAAAACTGAGTATTGTCCAATGGAAGTGAAGCGCTTGTACAAAGAATACAACCAAGGATGAAATGGAAAGCAAAAGAAGTCAATCATGTAGTTAGGTTTATGCCTGCTAAAAATAAATCCCTTCCCTTCAGAATTAGAAACAGGAGTAATCAAGCTGTAGGCTTAAAGGAATTAAGACTGAAATTACGTGGTCTGTTCGTATTGGGAAAGCAAAGGGTGGAAAAGCGGCCTCCTCGGTACTCTTCGTAAAATCTCTGTGTTATTTGGGATGCCCTTTGATGCAGGGCAAGCAAAGTCACAGCGAAGCAAGCAATCGAAGACCAGTGGGGCTGGCTCGTTATAGAGATTCTGACAGATTTCTGTCTGCTGTCACACTGCAAGTATTCTTTAACAGCTGCAGCTTTGCTAAGGTGTAGATGTTTCTCCAGTGCCTTTGTGGTGTTCTTGACATAGCAGTGAACAAGGATTGTTCAGTGGTTTGGTGCGTTACAGTTTCATTAGCTGGAAGTTGGAGATAAGAATGCATGTGCTTTGTTTGAAAAAACAGATTCAGATTTCTGCAAAAAAAGGGTCTCTTAAGTACTTGTTTTGTATCACTTACTTTTAGGCAATGTACTATAGATAGGCTACTCCTAAGTGTAGTCTTTTATTTTTCCCTTGGGTTGTGCAGGCCTTGTTTCTGCAATAGTCAGTTAATTTGGGGGAGAGTATTCTGTCTTTCTATACGTGTGTAGCATTCATGCTTGGGCTTTTAGACGTTACTGGTCTCAATAGCAAATCTGTGTGACAGCATACACATTCTGTTTTATGAAGAGATAAGCCTATTAAATTTGGCTGTACCAGACTTAAATGTTTGCATTTCCTTTGGGCAGAAAAAAATGTTATTGGGTCAATTGAAATACTTATCTGTGGTTTAGACATTTATTTTTTTTTCCAAGTGCTTATTCTTTTCTTAATACAAGGTAAAGTTTTTGAAACAACTACAGTCATTGAGTCAAGCACTATCTGTGTAATCTGTTTTGGTATTTTCAGGTCTTCTGAGTCTCAGTTTTCTTGCGTAATATTTCTAGCAGTACTGACAAAGCTCAGAGAGTTCTTATTTTGGCACAACTGTATTTTCTTGGAATTTATTTTCTTAGCTCTAAATAGTAATAACATAGCAATTTGTATAGCATAAATAGATAGAGCCAGCACAGAACAATCTCTTCTGAATGCTATTTCCCTTTTCTTGTGTATTGTTGTTTTGCATGCTTTGTCTGCAGCTGCTAGCCTTTCCTTGAATCATGCATTTTAATTCCTCTTTGTGTTGCACAATGAACTATAATGCAGCCAGCCCTAAGTTCTTTAGCCAAGTCGCAAGAATGAGTAGGTTTTTTCAACAATTTTGTTCATATGCTTAACAGAAACCAAGTATGTCTTTTTTTGCCTTCTCTGTCTTTATTTCTCATTCTGCACTTGTGTTTCAGTGGTGCTGGATTTTTCTGGTGTGGGGGGTGGTTTGGTGGCTTGTTTTTTTTTGTTTGTTTTTTTTTTTTTTCTCATTCTAAAACTTATTCCATTGGGCAACGTCTGCAGTCCTGAGTGAGGACTAAACCTGGGTAGTCTCTCATATTGCTATAATTTGTAAGTGATTAATTTTTACAAATGGCTTTGTTCAGAAAACAGCAGCAGGTTGCTGTGTCTCAGAACATTGGGGTCTGACTGCTGAGCTCAACTTCATCGAATTCAATACAAATGTTAAAGCTTTCTGCAGCTGGGTTTGGACTGGGAGACAAACTCATGCGGATAAGCATTTAGTAGGAATCCCGGAGGGTAAGATTTGGCCACTAATGAATATTTGTGATGAATAAGAACAATCAAATAACAGGTTGAAGTATTACCTTCTGTATCCCAGTATATTAAGCTAGGATATTCTATGATATGGATTACTAATCAAAACAAAAATTCTCTTTTATGCATCCACTTCCCTTACTGGCCTCTATGTCTAAACTGCTATTCACAGTATTGTTATGTGGCCTCTTAAGGCTTACTGGTGCTTGTGAACCAGGCTTTTAAACCCTGTGCCTTATGTTATAAATCAGGTTTCTTGAGGCTTGAATAGATGCTTAATAAACGATGTTTTCTGTGTCACCTTAAAACAGGCTATCTAGATCTAGTTCCATCTTGTAGCTGGCCAATTAATGAAAAATTATTTTAGTACCCTCCTTTGAAAAGCCTTAGATCATTGGAGTTAGTTTTAGACAGTGAGCTAATATGGCAGTTGGATTCTTACCTTTCAAGGGGTGTGAGAAAGTATCTCTAGATAATGCTTACAGCTTCTGGGTGGTGCAAAATAAAGTGCATACAGAACAGGAAAAATCCCTGAAGCTTTTGGATTTTGCTGTAGATTAAAAACTTGATGTCCTCAACTGTGTCCATCTAATTCTACTCTATTGCGTTCCTTTTTTACGAACCGTAGAATGTTAGCTTAGACAGGAGCATTTTACAGCAAGTGAAGGTAAAGTCTCCAGGAGATAGGAGTGTGGAAGATGCAGGATTGTGAATGCATAAAAATGAACAGCCAACGCAGTGGGTGAATATTTTAGAAAGTATTAAGGAAGTAATACAGAGTAGTATCTTAAAGCAGGAATAGTTTAAGATTGTATTAAGAAGTATTGCCTAAACTGTGATATACTCAAAGAAAAGTGCCACCAAATATTTCCAGCAAACATCTTATTCAGGTTTTCCTTCTAACAGTCAGAGATGACTTTTAGCGTTCTTATTTTGAAGAGAAAAGGTTATCTTTTATGTCTTCATGCTGGATAGAAATTTTGTCTGAGATTTGGGCACCTTGCAGTAGGCGGCATGCATACCTTGAAGCAGAAGTAAATAACCGTCAATAGAATATAGAGGTGAGAGTAAATGCTGCTGCTGTTGAGTGTCAGTCCAGTGCCTTCACCACAAGACCACAAAAATCCATCTTGCCTGGTGTAGATAGAACGGTTGAGCAATACGCTGGGCTCTTTGTGGACACACGCACAGCAGGCTGAACTGGAAAAAAAGAATACCTCAGAGCTGCTTTATTGTTTATCTTGGGGAACAAATAGTTCGCTGTAGAATAGAGTGAACTTCAGATAAGAGCTCTGACAGTGATCTAGTATGATATAGTGTATTGCCACTTTATTTTTATAGAATCTTTTGTAGAAATGATATCTTAAAGGCTTTACATGGTTAGATAATACAGATATAAAGTTAAATAGTAGCAAGGAGAGAGAGAAATTAGGACTTTTGAGGAAAGAGAGGACAATCTGTTTCTGGATGACATTTGGAAGATAGATGGTAAATCAGTATGGCAGAGACTCTTTAAAAAAGCTTTTTCTAGATGGCAGGAAGTGTGGGAAAGTATCTATTTAAAGAAAGGCAGGCAGAGAAGCGAATGTGTAAAAATTACTGCTGAACTGAAGTTTCCTCTTGCTTTCCAGCACCTGCTTTGCAGTGCACAAGCTGACTTTGTGACAGTTGTTTTCATAAATACTTGCACTTAGTTGTAGATTCCATTGGGTTATATTTGTACTGCTTATAGTTAAATTATTCCTGACTTGTGCTGACTTAAGCGAAGTAAAAGTAAATTGTTAGAAGCTTCTATTAATGTGCATGACTGTTCATGGTGAGTTTTACCTTTTGCCTCCCTTTCTCAGCTTTTTGTTGGAATTCCCTACAAGACTGTCGGGGGCAAAATGGTCTTCACTTGCAGTTTTACTTGATTTGCTGCTGGTTAACACAAACTGCGGTTTAAACCTGATATACAGACTGTTCTATTCCTTACCTGTAGATTTTCTCCAGAAGCTTACGCTCAGAATGAAATTGCATGGAATTTGGAGAGTATCTTCAAAATTGAAGCTGGATTGAGTTGTGGGATCTGACTTGGAGAAAAGTGCGAACAGGTTAGAGAGAGGAATGAATTTACACTGCCATTTCTTGTCCATTTAAATTGATCCCAACTGAGTCAAGTACTCACAATTTCAAGGCTATGCTGAACAGGACAATGGCCTTTCAAGTTGTGCAAAGTAAATGCAATCTTTATATGTTTAGGATGTGCATGTGTGGCATTCTGTGGTGTGGGCAACTGATGTGTGCCTGCAACTTTCCAGACACCTGTTGATAATTTTGCTACAGAGGTGAGGTTACGTGGAGGCTCTCAGTGTCATATGCCTGTACGAGAAATCCACTCCCCTTCTTGCATTGCGCAGGAGCTTCCCAAAGTGCCTCTGTTCATAAACTCTTATCTGGAAGATCACTGTAGGTTTCAAACAGCTTCTGAGCAAGAATACGGTGGTTTATGCATTCCTCCAGATGAAGAGGCTCTGACAGGCTGGTCAGTAGAGTATCTGTCTGAGTACCAGGCCTGAATCACTGACAAATTGCTGGCTAGCTGCAGGGAGTCCTGGTTGGAATGATTCTATGAGTCTCTGTAGTGATACTGTGAGCAAATATTGTGGATTCTTAACATTCAGAAATTAATGTTTGTTTCGTGTGTTCTTCACACTTGCAAAGTATATGTATGTGTAATTTATATATATGCATGCACCTGACTCTTCCAATTCCTTGTGGGAAAAACCCCAAAACATAGCCTAGGAAAATATTTTAAATGCCTTACTTAATTCTGCTTCCTTACCTGTTCCTTGCAATTGCTGTGTCTCTTTTGACAGATACACCCTCAAAGATTTTCACCAAATATGTGTTTTGTTTATCATGTTACTGTGTTCTTTAGGTGACTAGGAATATAAACTGATTATGTTTTTCTCAGCATACATGCGGTGTAGACCAGTCACAAAAATTCTGATTGGAAGGTTGTTTTTATGGCCTTATTTGCTGGTCACTTACAAATGATAATCATAAGTTTTAAAAAGAACTGATTTACTTGAAAAGGTTTTGTATGAAATGGTTACATCAGAGGAACGGAACAAGTAATATATGCTACCAAAAGCTACAAGGAAGTGGTAAGGGACATAAATGAATACAAGGTAAAAGGATGGATAAAACTGAGAAACATTTACTCTGGAAATAGAAATTTAACTCAGATCTTTGACTCTTCTATGTTCTTAGCAATAACCATTATTTTCTCATGAAATTGGGGATACAAGTTTTGGGTCTCTTGATTGTTGCCTTTCCAGTTTTTCTTTGTTTATAGGAAAGTATTGTTCTTTTCAAAATATGCACTCCTTTCATTAAAATATTTGAAGAAGATTTTTAGCAGTGTAAAAAACACCCTCAGCTTATTGATTTCCAATATACTTTCTATCTTTGAAAAACACCATATCTGTGTTTACTTTTGAGTTTATATTTGTTTTCATTGTTCACTTAGGAGTGCATTAAAACCTTCTGTCACTACCAGCTGGAGAATCACAGCTACCTTGTAAAATGCCTTTGTGTTTGAAAATAATTTTTGAAAAGATAGACTATTGAAGAATTAAAATATGCAAGGGATCTTGTTAAGGAAACTATTTCAGTGGGTTTTATTAATAGTTCTGTTGCTCAGTTCCCCCACCCCCTTGCCTCTGTATAGGAATGAGATTGAATTTTCTAGCTTTGGTTACTAAGCTTTCAGCTCCTGCAACTGCAGTTATTAATCAGCTGTCGTGGCACACCATAAAGTGGTTTTAAAAACCATGTTTGCTTTTTAAGCTAATAGTACTAGGAGGTAACGCTGAGAGCGGTGCATAATGCATATATTTTACTGTGCCTGTGATAACGTTGCAGACTTTAGTTTGAATGACTTGTGTTAATTCTCAAAATAAATGTCCAAGAAAATTTGCCAACAAGGCTGATTCTCCCCTCCTCCATTTAGATGACTTAATTTGTGTGCCATAGCCTAATAGATTTGCCATGGCCTCATTTAAAGATTTATTTTATGCCTTTTGATCATTTGCTAATCAGTATTACGGAGTAACAGATAAGAACTCAAGGATTTGCTAGACATTAAAGAATAACTTTGATAAAAGTCCAAATAGAGGGGAAAAATCCATAGAAATTCCTCAAGCGTTGTCTGCCTGTGAATTTATGCTAGTACGATGTTTCTAAGTGCATACAGGCAAAGTTGCTGCCCCTCATGCTTTGAATCAGTGGAGTTTCTCTCCTGCTTGAAGTTTGTGCTCTGCCCTAATGCCTGTTTATTCTAAGTAACATTAAAATACCAGTGGTTTTCCTTGACACTGAATTTATGACTTGTGTCAGGAGTCATAGGAAGCTAAGAAATGAAACAGAGAAAATTCTCTGTTCATCTACAGAGTAGTTTCTGGAAAAAGTGTAGCAGCCAAGCCCTGACATTGCGCCTCTATTGTCCTGCAACAAAAGCCAGTCCCCGACACTTGTGCCTCACATTTGTGGGATCAAAACAAGAGTGATCGTACTTTCTCACTGATTTGAGGTGTGTTGTTTTTTTTTTTTCTGTTTGATGATGAGCTTTCTTAACTTTAGACTGCAAAAGAGACAAGTAAACATGCGTTGCTTACGACGTACTAGGTCTTTGGAAGCTGCTTGCGTGAGCGCCAGTCTCTCTATTAACACACAATTTTTGGAATGAATGTTTAATTGAAAAAAAAAAAGTCTCTTAAGAAAAGCTTTTCTACTCTGTACCTTACTGTCCCAGCTGCTCACTTCTTCAATGTGTTTTATGGGAATGAGGGCACTCTGTGTGCTTGAACACAGTGAGGCATTCTCGTATGATTTAGTGGTAGGAAGAGTGAAGCACACTCAAAGCAAGGGTGTGTGAAAGACAATTGTCTCTGCTATTTTGACTAGTTGAACTATGATGCTGTGATATTTCAAAGCTGTAAATCACTGTTAAAAAGCCACGGACACACCTTTTTTAATGTGTAACTGTTTCTTGCTCATTGAAGGCTCATTTTGGGCAGTTAGGTGTCAAAAGATTCAGTGTATTGCTAATATAGAAATACAGCTCCTAAAAGAAGATTACTGTGTAATGTTCTAATTTCTTTATTAGCTATATATCTTTCATTGCTTATGTTCATTTTCCTATACCTTCTCAATACAATTCCTACTGAACACTCATGAAATTTCCTACTGTCAGTCTTGACGTTAAAACTTATTTAACAGGTTGTGTGTGTTCAAAAACGAATATCCCATTCACTCAAATTCAGATAATAGTGCTGTTGCTGCTTCAAAATGAATCCCAGGAGCCCAGCTGGCAAAAGATACCTAGGGGAGATTAAGTCAGGGTTAAGACTGGCTGATCTAACCACATCCATAGCCACTGAATGACATCCTAGCTCCCTAGCCCTTGGGAGATACTGACAAGTGGATGAGCATAGTACATGTTTTGTGCATGTGATTAAATCAAACCTTTTGATGAGGGTCTTAGCAAACGAATAATAGGAAGAAAAAAGGATCTCTTTCCTTTTACCTCTTGTGTTATTTTAAAATAAGAGTCTCTAGATCTGAAAAGTGTAGTGTAAAAATTAAATTATTATTAAAATGTTTTTTCTTTGGCAATTTATTTCCAAGAATAAAAATTTAGGATAGAGGAGAGAATAATCTCTAATGACAAACGGATAAAAATGAGATCAAGGTCGACTTATCATTAAAAAAAAAAAAATCTATTTGGGGTCTAACTATTAATCTTCAGTGCTCCTAGGCTCTTTTTAGGAATTCGGCTGTTAATGCTACCTAAGCATCAGTGTTTCAGCAGTTCAGAAATGTAGAACTAGGCCTTAGAAATGAAGGTATCAAATGATTCTCAGCCGGGGAATGGGGGTTAAGAACCTGGTGACTGAGAAGCCATTAACAAACCATAACAATACCAGATTGCTGTGTATATTCTGTTGAATATTTTCTGATTTGATTAACACAAGAGATGGAGGTTTTGAGCGTTGTACCCAAATATGAGTGGACAGTTGAAGGGATATAACTTGCTTTGCTAGTGTCTGATTGGATCTACTTTGACTATATGGTTCCTTTTATACGTCTGCATATATTGGTAACATTCATACCTTGCGGTCTGGATCACCTTGAAAATTTTCAGATAATTTTCACCATTGTACTAGCTCCACTATAGCTTAACTGATGCTGGAATCACCATGAGAAGTGAACATATAAGCTGTTGACACTTTTTTAACTATCATGTTTCTTAGATCTGTCTCCAAGTTTCAGTGTGGCACTAGAATTATCTTAATTAATGTACATTGCTTTATGAACTCTGCAGTTGTAGCAATAAAGCTAGTACAGCCTCAGGAGGTTTTTCTACAAAATGTCAGAGATTGAACATGTGTGGGTTTCATGTGTGGTACAGTAAGGGTTGCTTTTTTTAAGTTCCACCCACAGGGGATTTTGCTATTGTTAATGCAGTTAATAATAATCTAATTAATATAGAAGAAACTCAGATGCTTCTTAGAGCAAAACATCTAGAGAAGATTAAAACATCTTTGTCATTCATGCACCTTCAAACAATTTATTTGGGGATTTTCAAAAGCCTGTGTAAACTGAAGAATTCTTGATGTTTCGTTAGTTCTTTGCTCTAAATGCCTTGGTGTAATACTCTAAGTCTCAGAAAACATACTTCTGTTAGCCACCTGTTTATCATCAGAGTGATGGAAGTTTACCTGAAATCATTGACTTCATATACAGAATGTTAAATAAGCCAATCCTGGCATAGTATATAAACACAAGCTACTTTAAATGTCCATCATACTAATAAGACCACATTGAGGTTATTTCTGAAATGATTAACAGGTCGAATTCAGCAACTGTCTCTTTGAGGTGATGACACCTGTGCTCTGGAGAAAGTCAAAATAATGAGTACGTAGATGGTATCCTTGTGTTGGGATTATTCTTCTGTACAAAAACTCTATTCTTGGGGCTAATTGCAATGTGGCGATAAATTATTTCAGATGTCAAAGTAGGATCTAGATCAGAAAGTAATTACGGAATGTTCTCATTCCAGAGCCCTCTAAAGAGGGTGTCCGAAATGCTGGACTGTTTGAATTAGCAGAGTACAATGATTGGAAAACAGCTCAAAGTTGGTGTGTTGTAGCCCAGTGATGAAATATGTCATAGTGATAGAGGTTCATATTTATACCTAAATCTCTTTAGCACTTTTATTCCTACTCCTAAATGTTATTCAAATACTTATTCAAGTATTGCAATCAAAACTTCCTCTGTAAATTCAGAGTAAAAAAAAAGGATACTCAAGGCAACAGTCAAAGGCCAGGCACTATTAATAAGGATAGGTAGCGAATGTTAAAATAGTTTTTGTGCATGTTACTGTGCATTGATTGGAAGGGTCTGTTCTTCTTCTCTTAAAATGGAAAGATTAGCACAATAATTATTTTTAAGGCTTACTAATTATTTGTCACTTAACTGTTACAATAGTTAAGTTACTGACTTAACTGTTGGTTCTCTGATATTCTTCATCGACTTATTGTTTAAAGAGTAAGTCAAGGATACTACAAAAAGTGTATTGTCCAGCTTGATGAACCATCATGCAGAGCTCCAGAAAAAGTATTTTTGTCAAGCTGACTTTATTGGTAACGAATCTTACAATCAGATGCATGATCAGGAGGATGGGGCCAGGCTCTTTTCAGTGGTGCCCAGTGACAGGACAAGAGCTAATGGGCAAAAACTTGATCATAGGAAGTTCCACCTAAACGTGAGGAGGAACTTCTTTACTTTGAGGGTGGCAGAGCACTGGAACAGGCTGCCCAGAGAGGTGGTGGAGTCTCCAACTCTGGAGACATTCAAAACCCGCCTGGACGCGTTCCTGTGCAACCTGCTCTAGGTGACCCTGCTCTGGCAGGGGGGTTGGACTAGATGATCTCCAGAGGTCCCTTCCAACCCTATGGTTATAAGATTCTATGATCTAGATAGAAAAACAACTGTCGTTATAGTATGGTCCCCTTGTGTTGGGAAGGACACAAAATCTACTTCAAAGAAAGACGCACACTAGGGTCACATTGTTTCTCCTAAAGTTCTTATCTTTTTCCCAAAGAAAGACTCGCACTAGGGTCACATTGTTTCTCTTAAAGTTCTTAACTTTCTCCCAGATGTCATGCAAGCAAATGAATTAAACTTCTAAAGGCTGGGAAAGTACAAAATTCCAAGGATGCAGAGAGGAAAAGAAAACAAAGAGTTGGGGGGGTGACACCTTGCAACAGAATGCAGAAGGAGATGTGCTAGGAGAAAAGAATGGCAAGTTTTGATCACAAGGAAGATAAGAAATAATAAAAAAGGACAACCCCACACCTGCATCTTAAAGGAGCCCAGAGGGAAAGAATAGCTTCCAGTAGAGAGGTACTGACTATAGAAAAGGTTTGCCTATAATAAGCAGATAGGGCATTGTCAGAGTAGCTTTGGCTATACGTTATTTCAATCATATCATTCACTGTTCCCCCTAATAAATTAAATTAATGATGGTTGGCTGACATAAGCCTTGCAGCCATAAAACTCAAGACCCCCCCTTAATAGTCAGATGAGGGACTTGCAAGTAGCATGCAGCTCATCTCCATTTTTGACCTTGTGCCTAAACAGAGACCTGCTAAAAGGAGGAGGGGAGTAGGCACTTTGGGACACTAATTCAACTTAATGCTGAGTATGATTGAAACTGTCTCTGTAGGCAGTAAAGTATACACTCCATAAGGTCTAGGAATAATGACATGTTGTAAATTCATTTAATTTTAAAAGCTTGCTCAAAGGTAGAATTACTAGAAGCACTTCAGCTTTAGTGTGGATCTTGGACCTGGATTTTTTTTGTTAAACCTACAGCCTTACCAGGCAGCAGTTACTTAATTACAGCTCTGGCTTTAAACATCCAATAACCTGGATACAGATTGTGTTACCATTGTGGGATCACTCAGAGCAAAAAGCCTGTGAATTGCTTTAGTGGTTTGTCAATTTCCTTTGTAATAAGCTTGGTTTAAGGGAAAAATACAAATTTTTAAAAAATGTACTGTCCTGTGTACTTGCGTCTCTATCGTGTGTAGTCTAAATTCTGCCCATACAAAGCGTGTGCAGGGCAGTAGCAGAAAAATGAAATGTGACCCCTTGTCATAGCGGGCATGTGCTTGCAGCCCTTGTAATTACCCATCTCTATCCAGGCTGAAAAAACCTGTAACCCCAGAGTGAACTCTAGCCCCAGACCTCTACACTAAGAGTAGAGAAATGGCATGCTCCAGGAGCCACTTCAAAGCAACACAATATCAGAATATACTCTCATAGGCTGATTTCCTCCTTAAGGCATGGACATGGGTTCTTAGTTTGTATTGGAAATGTGGTTTTCTACAGATTAATTGTCTTAAAGGGTTCCTCCAGGCTTTACATGGCATTATTATGCTATTTTTTAAAAAACATAACAGTATAATTTACTATTAAAGGCAATTATGTGATCTCTGTCTGAAAACAGTAATTCTTAGAGCCTTCTAGCGCCTTAGATATTGCTAATAATGCTGCATTTCCACTAACAGATCTCTTATCCCATTTCTGCTTTACTCCTGTCTTATGCAAGTCACTCTACACTGTTTTGATTCAGAAACATTAAAATATTTGCTAGTAACTTTGCTTGGGTTTTGGGGTCCATTGTCTTTTTCTACCAGACTGAAGTGGTCATTAACTTTGACTAGTAATAAAAATCGCTTTTCCTCTATATGTGATTAAACCTGTCTGGTTTTTTGCACTTTTCCTAAGCTATTCTGTTCAGGAGTGAAGAGGTTAAGATGTAGCAGTACTGCAATCCTACTTTGGATTTTCTAGTACGATCAGATGTGTGAAATGACATGTTTGTTGCATGACACAGGGAGTGGCCTCACACTAAATAGAAAAATTTGTGTAGCCTGGGCCAAAAGGGGCAGAGTTGCCCTTCTTCCACCAACGGCAGGTCTTTCACTTCCTTCCCTGTGACAGCGGTAACGCTGTTGAGGGTATGAATCTGCTTTTATCAGTACTTCTCTGCAATTCAATTAGGTATTTGCCCCAAGAGAGGTGATGGGACCCTGTAGTTTAAGATCATAGTGGTTTTGGATGGCTCCTTCTGGGGTCCGTTTGCACTTTGGCCTGATCCTTCAGTGAACCGCATTTGCTTGGACTCTTTTGTGATATCGGGGGATGCAATTAACTGCTGAGTTTTCATGATTTTCTCTTTGTGATGATGTTATGAAGCAGCATTGTGTTAATTTCTTGCAAGCAATAATAGAATGACATGGGAAAGTATTTATTATTTACCTGATTTATTTCCGATGAGGCTTCTAATTGGCACTTGCAAAAGCTATTTTTGTTCTAAGAATGCAGAAAAACATAGCATGAATTTTCTTGCAGCCCTTCACAAGCAGACTGTTTGCACTAAATCTGATGTACAGCTGTGATTACATTTCATTGTGAGCTCTTTTAAACAGTGAGCTATATAGTCCAAAGTTTTATGACTGATAAATACTGAAAGTAAAAATCATAGCAGAAAATTCATGGGCAAGTGATAGGTAACTGTACCTACTGTGGTGAGGAGCTGTGGAGATTAGATAACTCAGAATTATACTTATGTGCTTAACCTGTTTCCTGAACAGAGATTAATTTACTCATATACTTTTGCTTTCTAAACATTCGAAGGGAGTGGTATGTCACAATGAATGTAGTTTTAATGGTGGTGAATAAGCCTTTCTACTAAGGAAGGACAAGGAGGCAGCTGTCTCTTAAATGTAGGAGACTCTTCATTAAGGAAACATGGCTGAATGTAATCCAATAGTTCTTTTACTTCTAACACCAACCCCAGATATAAATGCACTGTAGGGAGGTAAGAGGGTACTTATATATTTTTTTTTTAAAAAAATATTTATTTATTTTTACAAAACAGATTAATTTGCTTTACACTAGGGTCTTGTTGTTATACTGATAAGTTTTCCTTAACATATTCTAAATGTAAGATAATTTTGCATGCATTAACAATCATAGAATTCTGAAAGCTGGTATAGAATAAATTCTGTTAGTCTCCTAAACAAAAACAGTGCCTTTCCAATAGCTCGGGAAGGTATTAAGTCCACTCTTGCATTTAAATGGGAGCTATGCTCCTACTCCGATTCATTAGTCTGTCCCTTGCCTGGAAATAACAGTGTATTGGCTGCTTCCTGGGGAAGGCAGTTCTCACCTGTGGAGATAGAGAAGCAATAAGAGATAGATAGGGAGGAGGGGAGCTGGTGTATGTGTCACTCTGTGTCTGCCAAGAAGTAGTTCTGCTTTTCATTAAAGGGTATTTGGAGATTTGCAAGTGCTTCTATTCTCAGCTTCAGAAAAAGAGGAAAAAAATCTTGTGCTCCTCTGTAGGACAAGGTTAACCTAGATTAACCAAGGTTAACCTCACTGCTAGATGAGCAATCTACCACACTCGCTTTGTCCTAAATGTCATAATTAATTGTGTGAATATGATTGCAAAGGTCTTCTAATATTTGGTTTGTTTCTTAAGCAGAAAATCCTTGTTTATCTGTTAAAAATTGGTATCGGTCCCTGTTATTGAGGCCTAACAAGAGTCAATATTGAGCAAGTATTTTTTTGCTGCCTTACTCCTTTTTGGTTTTTTGGTAAGTACACCTACACCATTCCACCGCATGTCTTTCATAGAAGTTACTCAGCAGGGATGTTCAATTCTCTGACCTCTGACAATCCCTTAAACTTGTGTAAAGGCAGAAAAATCTCCTAATATGAATGTTCTTGTGGTGGATTTTTATAGCTGCTACTCTACATGTTTCAAAATGTGGTAAGTTCAGCTCTTAATTCTAAGGAGAGGATCAAGTGACAAGAGAAGAGAACTCTGTACTTAACTCACAGCTACCTTCTGGAATAGTTTTTCCACAGCTTGACATTTCCCTTATTGTAAAGTATATCACTCCCCATGCATTAGGCTCTCTTAATTTCGGAAGCCTGCCGGGATTGACGTTTCGCAAATCCATCTACATGTGTAATCCTTTCCTATTACTGTGATAAATACTTTGACTCTCCTTCTCCAAACTAGAGAAAAATGGAACAATTCTTTTGTAGGGAAGGAAAAATTCTGTCCACAGTCAGAATCGCTCATCTCTTTCTAAACTTTTGAAACTGTGTGACTGAGTAATAGGCATTATATGCAGAACTGAGATAGAATGAGGACTTTTTTTCTTGGGGGGAAAAAAGACCCAGCCTACAAAGTTACAACCCAGAGTATTTTGCTCCAGCTTAAAGGGATTTTAGATCAGGCCTCTAGTGCAACTCTAACATGCAGGCGTTCTGGTCTGGTCATCCCATTGTTGCTACTGGATGTTACAAGTTTTCATCAAATAGTTGACAACATTTATATGTGCCTGGGCTTTTAAATTTGGACTTCAGAGTGGCTTTGATGTAGCTAAGCATGTACAAGTTGCAAACTGGTGTACCACAGTTGTGTGGTAAACAAAGTCCTTACTGTCAGTGCTTACTAATTCATGTTCGTGTAAATATAAACCAAAACCAGTCCAATAGTGACTTGTTGTATATTTGTAAGACCATTTTGTTCAACTGTGCTTTATGCTTTGCATAATTAAAAATTATGCTTTGCATAATTAAAAAATAAAAATATTACAATAACAATTGTAATACTGTATGTTCTAAAACCTCTGTTTTTCTCAGTACTGCTTTCTATAGAGCACATGCTTACATGAACTCTGCCCTAGGCTAAAAATGGCAGAGACATAGCAGACTACTCCATCACCTTTATAACATGATTGCACAGTTAGGATTTCTCCTTAAATAACTTTTCTTTTTGTAGTAAGACATAATAGAATAAAATCTTTAACTACTTAACATTATAAGCTTCTAATTCATGACTAGAGTTCCCAGTGGCTACGATGATATAAATAATAAAAAAAGTAAAGTGTCAAGATGTATGAGACTTGTTTTATTAGCCATGTTAGTTGTGATGTGGACATCAGAGGGACTAATTCCTAATTGAGGTTAGTGGGTTTTAAAAATACTTTTTGTTGGTGGGGTTTTTGTTTTAAGGCTTATATATCCATTTATGTCCAGATAGAGTTTATCTCAGGAACAATTATTTACTTTATTATTTGTGTAGTAGCAGGGGTGCAGCTGGCACCTCACTCTGCTAGGCTCTGGCCAAGCCTATGTTAGAAGAGGATTGGTACTGCAACTAGAGAAATTCACAACCAGAACTGTCAATCTAATTTTTTAAGTATAAGGTTCAGTTGGCCCCTTTCTCCTTGCTGTGTGGCACCAATACCTCATGTACTTGCCGTGTGACCTGTGGCATGCTAGTTGGGGAGAAGTAGATGGTTCCAGAAGGAAGGCCTTCCAAGCCAGCTAAGTTAGAGCTTTCTAGAGAACTCTAAAATGTAAAGGATCTCATTGCAGGACATGTTTGCTGGACGCAGTCTACCACCATGGTACCTCCACTGTCCTGTGACCTGGTTCAACCAGGTATGTCTATTTCCAGTTGCTTGCCCTTACATGGGAAGTCTTTTGTGTTGGAATTGATGTAGACGTGGAAGGCACCAGCACATGATAAGGAGTGATTCAGGTTTTGGGACACTAATCTAGCACGTATGACATTTAGATGCAATTCTTTGTGCTGTCACATATGTTATTAAGAATGTATTCAGGCTGTTAATGCCTCTGTTTCTCTGCTTACAATATTAGCAATGCCTTGCTTATATGGCTAGAGTGAAGTTAAGCAAATTAAATGGATCATATGTTTTGGATGTCCTTATGAGGACCATGTAAACAGCAAAAATGCAGATGATGTCCCAAATGTCTATGGAAAAAAGGGGCAATGTATTATTGCACAATTGCCAACATCTAGTGTCCTGTACACTTGAACAGTCTGCCTGTACTATAGAGTCTTCCCAGATTTTGCTTGTGTGCTGGCTTATATGAATGTGCAGCTGTAAAAATACAGATTATTTTTTTTTTTAGATTTCTGTTTTTACCTGTATTAACATTTTATGAAACAAAATTTTAAAGTTAGTAATTTGGGGGGGGATGCAAATTTTTGCTAGAAGATGAAACATTCCTTTTTTTTCTTAGGAGATGTTATAAACCAAAGAAAATACGAGATAAATGAAGATATAATTTTATACTGACAGTGTACAATGCTCTCACCAAAAGGTGACGCTTCTTTACTCAACCTCCTATGCCTCAAACTGACGGTAATTTGGATTACCGTAATAAAGGGGACCATGAAGAATATTAGAATGAAGCTTGTGCTAAAATATGCCTAAGTTTTATAGATCAGACCTAGCACTTTGAATACCCTTTTGGAATGAGAAGAGTCCTGTAATATATAAAACATCATCTTAAATGCCCTTTGGGGAGAGAATACGCTTGGATGTTTTGGTTTTGATTTTGATTTCTGTAAGGCAAAATACTATGGGCAAATACAGACTCTGAACTGGGAAATAAACTGGGAAACTGAACTCTGGGACATAAAACTGTACTACTTGGTCAAAAACTGGTTTTGCTTTTTGTATCCCCTTGCCCCCACATTACACTTTATCAGATTCTGGTGAGAATGTTCTCCTGAAACTTCTCTTGACTCATGAAGTGGGAAGTAAAGATTTCACAATCAAGATGTAGCTTTATCAAAAAATAATTATTCAACTCGAGGTTCCAGATGTTTTTCATGCAGGGGTTAAACTTTATAGTAAGTTTGGCTGTGAATTTGGGCACTGTAGACTAATGGGATTTCATTTCATGTGCACAGTGACATAGGCTGTAAGTGAGCCTGAAGCAGCCTAGCTGATGGATGATTTTTCTTCCTAAGGTGGCACATTGCCACTGGTGACAGATCTCCTTAGCGTGGTGGCAGGTGCGATGTTCTTACAAAAGGCCTTGTAATACCTTCTCTGTCTGGCTGAAAAGGGATGGGTATGTCCATGTTGTCAAGTCTTGCGATTTCTAGTATGAGTCCCATGACAGTTATGTTTTTTTAAACTATAATTTATACTATATAGAATTTTCTTTTTAACAGGCACTGGATTTCCTTCTAAAGTACAACTAATGTCTGGAGCCATTTATTTCTCTGTATATTTTATTTGCTATTAGTGTTATCCAATTGGCTGGCGTAGTCACAAAATAGGCAGGAAGACAGAGTAAAGCCAGGAAACAGTGGCCTAATTTTGCAATAGCCTGAATCCCTTGCCTCCATCTTTTAGGACTACCCTGAACTTGCAGCATGGCATCAAAAGGTATATTCATACTTTCTGAAAAATTATGCCCTTTTTAAAGGTGAAAAAATTAAATTTCTTTCTCCCTGGAGTTTGTTGGAAAGAGTACTTCTAAAAGGTCTTCAGACACTACTTAAAATGTCATGGCACTTTAAAAACAAAAACACACCCCTCTTCCCTGAAACCAAAACCAATCAGCCGAAAATCCCCCCAGATTTCTTGCCTTTTTGCTAATTTAGGCATATTCACATTGGCCGTTTTCCCTGATAATAGCTATGGTTGCCAGTATTTTCTGGAATAAGGACGCTAAACTGTAAAAAATGCCACTAGCTTTACTACAGCAGGCAAATTCCAGCTTCCCATCTCTCTGTCTGTCTTTAATACTAGCTGCTGATAGCTGAATTTCCACTTGTGGTAGCTGGAGTAGTTTTGGCTTTTTATTAAAACACTGAGGCTCTAGATTTCATGGTGTGTCTGAGTAAACCTCTATCCAAACATAGAAAACGTAATCCTGGTTTTCACATTCTATTCTGTATTGAACACAAGGTAAACATAATTTTCCTTGTTGCTAACTATTGGGCAGAGAGAATACCAAATGTGGTTAGTAATTTAAAGCTAATGTAGAAGTATTAGTTGTAACTTCTAAGATGTGTAGCTGTACACATTCAGCTTGAAGATGCGCTAACGCTTTTTCAAGGAGTGTTTTTTGCATGTCCTTAGATAATGTGATAGTGAGGGGTTCTACCCATTTGCTGATGTATTGGATTTGAGCCTTATGGATATCCCTGTGTATTTTCTGGGGCATTCTGCTGACCAAAGGAGTGTGATCTGTATGTGGATTTCTATTTTTAGAGGCTACACAAACCTTGTTGCATGTAAAACATAAAGAAAATATGAAGAAAAAGTAGTTGGCATGGTTGAGAACAGAACAACTGGAGTAAAAGTTGAGATAAAGGTGTAACGTGAGAAAGCTTGGTATAGGAAAAGGTAAAGGATGAGAAACTAAATTGAAATAGGAAGAGGAAGAGAAGAACTGAGATAAGAGTAGCAAAGGGACAACTAGGATATAGGAAAAAAGTTATGGTAGAGAATGAACATCTAAAAGACCAAAATATCATGTTTGTGCCCAGCGCTACTATTCATAGCCCTGAACAGAGAGCAGGCAGGACAGCAGCGTGGTGACATGAATTCAGTTGCAATATTTAAACAGTTGAGCCTTCTACTTCTCTGGTACAGGAACTGATCCACCCCATACACAATTTCTTAAAACTTGAATACTAGTAGTCCTAAAACTTATTAAGCAGAAAGAACAGGCTTTAGAATTCATACTTGGTGGGGTGCTATTGTTCCAGTTCATGCTCTTATAAGTTGTTTTCTAAGTATAGTTTGGAGAAGCATAGAGCCATGCAAACTATATACAAATATTTGTATTTGTAAAAGATATATATAAATTTTTTTTTTTTTTTTGAAAACTGACTTCCTGCTTCACTCCTATTTTTCTCTTGCCTTTCTGATAAGCAGCTGTTTGAATATGTCTTCTCAAGCTGCTTTGTAAAGACTCAGGAATCAAACTAGTTACTTCTGTTATTTAAAATTAGTTCCTCTGACACACATAAGGCATTCGTCAGTGTTCGGTAAGTGTCGCTGTTGTAACAGAAAAGTAAAAATAAACAGTTCATTTGTAGTTTTAAGACCATACTCTGAGATACTGATCTGTAGTAACTGAATATGAGTTTGCAATTAAAATCAACTATTCTAACTCTGTATTTCTAGCTGGAAACAATCTGTCATGATTAAATTGATTTCTTTGAACTGCTATTTACAGTTAAGATGAAGATTTTTAACAATTACATTTACAGTGCAAATCATAAATGTGATTTATGGCTTAAATGGTTAATTTACTGCAGTTGATGGTGCGCTTTTACTGTCAATTACCCAACTGTAAATTTACAGGACTTCAAATTTGTTTTCATATTGCACCTCAGCACTGAGAGAAGGAAGCTCAGCCACAAACAAATCAAACAGGCAGATCTTGGGACAAAGACTGTGTTTCCTGCCATGAGAAATCTGGAGGCACTTTCCTAATTGAAGGCTTCAATTATTTCAGCCTGCTAGCCGCCTTTGATATTGCCTGCAAGGTGATTTCTCTACTAGACAGTGGACATCTTGTAGCAGTGTGCGCTCAAAAAGGAGCATGCTCCATAACCACTCTTTTCTCATAAGCAGTCTACTGAATAAGAATATAGTATTGAGAAAGACTTTCTGATTGCCTCACCAACTAGCTGCCTATTAATTTCAAGCAATTGTATAGTGGACAGTTAGTTGAGAGGAATCCATATAACTTGTGTACGTATATGTATATAAAATACACAGTTTCCATAAGACATGACATTACTGAATACTTTATAAAGATGTTAAATATGTATCTGTGTGTACAAGACATAGAAAGCCAACAGGATAGATCAGTGACCCTGTAGTGACAATGGATGTGTTAATGAACTTATTAGATGATTCTCTGGACTGTAGCACTAAAAAAGTAAGAATAAGCAAAAAAAAAAACCCAAACCAACCAACCAAACAAAAAAAAAACAAACAAAAAAACCAAAACAAAAAAACCAACCCACCCCCAAAACAAACAAAACATACCGATCCCCCAACCACCCCCCGCCCCAAACCAAACCCAAACAAAAAACCTCCAACACTGAAACCCAACTCACAAACCAGCTCTGCAGCAGTCTTTGCAAACCTAATCTGCACAAAGGATTTCAGCCAGAAACCTGGTGATAAGTTAAATTATAGCTATAAGAGGAATATGCATCTGCAGCATGTTAGTGTCATTAAATCATTGGTACCCATATTGTTTCTCTTGAGCTGAATGCAATTTCCTTTTGTTCACAGGAAGATGTTTTCTTCTGGTTTCTTTTACACAGAATCAAAATTATGTATTGACTGGGAAAAGCGTGTCCCCTCCAGGCTTCTGTAGGTAGCCAGTAATGTCCTGATGTACAGCATTCGTAAGTGCAATTCTCATGAAAAGAAACAGTGATCTAATTTCACTTTAGGCTCTCTCTATAGGAGGTTACATCAGATACATGCGGATTCAAATATCAAGTTTCTGTCCATGAAATTTTCCTGCACTTGTCACTTGGTCTCTCATAAATTTATTGAGCTTCAACTTCAAAGTAACGTTAGATTTCTTGTACTACTTACTCTGAAAGTGTCCTCTTGCAGGACTAGTTAGAATAAAATTCATGACTAAAGTATATCCCTTTGATCCTTAACCTGTCTTAAGCAGTTTTTATCCCTCCTTAATATTTATTTCTAAATAACTTCTGAAGTCAGATATTCTTTCTCAGCATTTATTTTGCTAGCAAAATAAAGGTGTCCTCTTCTAATATCTCTTTGCAGACATTCCATTTTTCTAATCACTGTAATATATCCTGTTTGAATTTGTTCCCATTTAAATTCATTGTTCTTGCATATATATGATGAGAATTGTATATGGCATTTTAAGTAACATCTTACGGAAGATTTGTAAAATAGCTCTCATTTTATAGATCCTAAAGTTAGAGTATCAACCTGCATATCTCAGAGCCAACTTTATTCCCAGGTTGCAGCTAAATATATAACACAGGATCAATCCTAAAGTCTTAGGTAGCATCTAGTAATCTGTTGTGTTTAATTGTTGAATATGAATGGATATTCTTGGAAGTGGTGCAGAGATGGTGGCAATATAGATTACATGCAGCTGTATAGGCTTTAGGTCTCTGTTCTCTATGCTATGATGGATGGTGGCTTAGTGAAAATATTCAGAAATTTTAGCAGAGGTTTTTCTTGTTCTCAGTCTTGGATGTATCTGGCATACTTTTATAAAAAGGGGTCAGTCTGTCACTTTGTCTTTCAACTTTGGGGGCATGTAATAGTCAGGAGGGATCCCTGCTTATTTATTTTTGCCAATAGTATTTTTGTTTGAATGTATGTTGCAAAATTTATTGTACTTGGGAACTGCTTCCCTGAAATCCAGTTGCCCAGCATAATAAGAATTCGTTTACCTTCAGTACAACCTGCAGACTTTGTCTACTTAGCTTTTCCATTTAAGTAACACTGTTTTCAAGACACCCATACAATGTCACTCCCTTCTACATACTGTAGAAAGCAGCCCTGTCTGTAAATATTTTCATTATTGTGGTACTATTGTTTTCTAGGTGGCTGGGTGGAGGTGACTTCTGTGTGAAAATGGAGGTACCAATAAACTTTTATCCTGGGGGTGAAACGCTGAGCAAGTTTTAAGAAGCAGATTTCTGTATTTGTTCTATAAAGGTAAGGGTAAGGAATATCCACTTCAGCCCTATTGGCACACACAAGTATGTAGGTATACATAATCATATGTTATATACTCATGTACAACTGGTGGTCTATCTTCGGAATTTATAATAATTGCATTATATTACCCTTTCACACTCCTCAGAATGCGGTAGGCTGTGACAATTGTCAAGTGAGGGCTCTTTGGCTACCGCAGTGTGTGATTCATGGGTCACTGATACAGTCAAAAATAAAAACAAAAATTGATGTTTGCCTTTTTAAGATGACCTGAAAGCTAGAATTTTGGAACTCTGTTTTCTTTGGCTATTTCTTATGTTTTCTTTCATTTCATTGATGTTTCAGACACAATGTTCGAATTGGGAATTCCTAACAGCACTGGAATTAGGAACTTCCATCAGTTCCTGAACTGTGAAGCCATATGCTCGGTCCCTTTTTAAAGGCAGCTGTTACCTCAAATACATGAATTCTGGATTTGTTACCCCTTCCTATTACTCAAGCAAGGTTAAGAATGCTGCCATTAATGTTTTAGTGCCTCATTTTATCCATCTGTAATAAGATACTAAAAGTTTCTGATTTAACAAGGATGTTGTCAGTTTTAATCCATTACTGTTTATAAAATATTTGTATCATCTTAAATGCAAGTAGCTAATCAGTGCTAAGTGTTAACAAGCATGAGCGCTCTGGAATGCTCTAGTACTGAACTCCAAGTATGAGCAATGCAGTCTTTTCATTACATGAATTTTGAAGGAAACAGTTTACCTGGAATTACAGCATGTTAAAATTTTTGAATGTTAGCGGAAAGACTAATTTCCTTGCAAACACAAAGTTTTGTTGTGACAGCATGAAGTTTTATACTCAGTCACAGGAGTAGAGCCTGAAAAGAATGCAAAGACATGGAAAGCCTGAAGGCTTAGATCTCACCTAGTGAAAAGATACAAGAGCTTAGAGCTTAGTTATTCAGAATATGAGTAACTGCGCAGGGGATAGTGTAGCAGCCTTCACTTCAGCATCTACCTGATTTGAAGTTTCTTTGCACAGTAAGGCAGCGTGAAGGGCTCCTTAGGGATATATGAGAATCTGGCCCTCCAGTACTTTCAGCAGATCTATCTTTTTGACTGAAGTCATTTCATAACATAGAAAAGCAGTGTCTTTATTAAAAAAAAAAAAGCTACATGATAAATGCACAAGTAATTAATATGGATACTTTTTCATTACTGTCATTGCTGCTGTGGCTTTTAACAGTTTTACCTGTGACAAGACACTTTTAAACTATAATTTCATCATGATTTAGAAAATGCAAATCAATCAGCACTTAATTAAACTATTTTTATAAATTAAAAGTCATGTAGAAATGTGATTCTATCCAGATGTGGAAGGAACATGTAGTTTCAATGTATTTAGATAATTTCAGTTATGTCATGGTGAAATGGACTGTATTGGCATGGATGTGAAGAAAATTAGCTTTGCCCTGGACTCGGTGTGTGACTTAAACTATACTGGTTCAATGGATTGTTATGCCTGTTGCTCAGGATCCTATGACAACAACAGGAAGACTTCTTTCAAAGCAATTGCTTTGAAAATATCCTTCTGTCATCTGATCTGTGGCTCCTTTAAAAATGGATTGCATTGTCTTTTGGGCAGACCGTAGGTGTGTTCTGCAGATGCAATTTTTTAAAATGCTTCAGCTAATTATTTGTGTTGTTATCATCAGCACAGAATTGGAATGCACAAATTAAGGCTCCCTACCACCCTGACTATTTCAGAGTTTATGGTCGGGTTTATCTTAGTTGTTTTTAAGTCCTGTAGAAACATCTTGGGAGTTTTGCTATTGATTTCTGTGACACACAGGCTGTGGCTGTGCAATCTTTTTTCTATTTCTTCAACTGCAAAACCTTCAATCTGGAACCTGTAGGAGGTTCTTGTTAGAATCTCAGTAGTAACATATCACCCTTATTAACGAGCTGTTCATAAATTATACTCCTAAAGGCATTTACATGTGAGCATACGTATCAATGTTCGGATGAGGATTTTCTTAGGCAGATTGCTGCCTATTCAGTGAATCAGGAGGCACTACAAAAGCAGATAGACGCTGGAACAATAGACTATTTATATCCCTCTGATTCCAGCAGAGCTCTGTTAAATGATGTTTGTTTGTTTCTTTGTTCCTTTCTTCTCTATATAGCTCTTTAGTCTCTTGTTTGAATGAAGGTGTTTGGCTGTGTAATATTTTATTCTGTGAATTTCAGGTGATGGAAAATAGGGACTGGGTGGCTGGCTGGCAGTATTAGACAGTTTACAGCAGGTGGCACTATTTGGTGACTTTTGCTTAAAGCAGTGTTTATTATTTCAATACATATGAATATGTTGATATATGATCACTTTTATATTGGCTTTTTATGGAAACATTAAATAAGGTATGTAATCTGAAGAAGTATATACATAAGTGTCCTTTCTTCTAATGAATAGTAACAACTCTAGTGTACTTTCCTAAACAGATTAAATGTGGCTGTTAAAGGCTGTTCTGTGGTGTTAATAATGAATGAGACTTATTTTACTAATTTTTGGAGTGATGCTTGGACTAGGTATGATCGACTAGTGTGAAAAATTCTGGAGGAGTAATATTTAACTCCTGTGTAGTGAGGATTAAGTATTTTTAAAGGGCTTTTTTAACATGCAGCTCTATTTTAACGTCCTCTTTACATTTCTCATCATGTCATAAGAGGTAAAGAAAAACCTGGTGTTGTTTATGTGATACCTCTGTTTATGGTGGAAGGGAGATTTGTTGTTGCTTTGCTCTTCCAGTGTAGTAACTTACACAATAAATGCATGTTCCATTAAACACACTGATTAAATAAATGTGTCTTAGGTGCATGCACATATGCACACGTTTTTAAAGTCACAGTCTACTCTTGCAGTAGTTTTGCGGTGGGGAGACTTCTTCAAGTCACCTGACTAACATGGGTGTCATTAAAACCAGAATTCAGCTGATTAGTTTTATGCAAGTAAAATATAAATACCCTTCTCATTTTATTTCATATTTAGTGTGACTGTTTAACAGCTGTAGCTAGCCTAAACGTGTCTGAAATGCTACAGATAAATTGTTTCTCTCTTTTGGAAAAAAACCAAAACCACAACAAAACAACAACAAAAAAACCCCCCAAAAATCAAAACCACAAATGGGGGTGGGGGGAGAGGGACGGGGGGGAGGAGAAAGAAGTTTGCCAGCAAGCACTGGTTTCTGCCACTGCTCCTTTCCCAATGTAACAGAGTTATTTTTAGCAGTGGAAAGTGCAAAACATGTTTAAGAGAAATAGGCTGGAAAATGCGACATGCATAACCCATCTTTGTGGGTGGATGAGGTTTATCTATCAGGGTTGCTCTGTTCGGTCTCATTTGCATCCTCTTGCTGAGTGCCATGCTCTTTTGAATTACAGATGTGTTTTGTGGCTTAGAAACCCTATCCAAGCATAACTCCACATGACTGAAAAATATATTTAAATGATATAACATATAAGCTAGTGATGTTATTAAAATCAATTCTGGGAAAAAATAATTCTCGATGTTTTGACTCAATATTTGTACTTTCTGTTTATCAAACTTCAACTAATAGCAGAGTTAGAAGGATGCATTTAACGTGGTCTTAAAATAACTTTGTATTTTGCAGGAGCAGGAAACAAGCAAGTACTTCATGCTTATTTCTAAGGATGAACAGTGTATTTCTGAACAGAACAGAGAAGGGGGGACTAGAGACTTGTATTTTCTTCCTGCCTCTCAGTTCTGCCACTGGCCTCTTGGGGCGTTTTCATTTCTGTGTGTATTGCTTGCCTTAACCTTTAAGATGAGGATAGCAATTATGAACTTTTTGTTTAAGCACTTATACATGTTTGGATGAAAAGCATTGTGTAATGCTGTATTAATTCTCATATGTTTTGCTTCTGCCATCTGCTTGTTTGCTGCTCTCCTTATTCAAACAGAAGGACCCATGCTACACCCTTAATTTTTTCCATCTTCTTTTCAGTGTGTTCAAAATTGAGAGCTTGGATAATGTCAATTAATTGGTGATTTGGTAAATTAACATTATGTGGAAGCAAATATGTTCTCTGAGGACTACATATTTGCTAGTGGTCTGAAGACTGGAGAACACAGGGAAGGCCTCTACTTCTCCAGTCACATAGTAGAAAGTTGAGAGGAAAAATTCTTTCATGTATATGGGAATCTGCAGTTCTTATGGTCTTCTGGCCAGAAAGGGAGAGTTTGCCTCTTGCAAATACAGATGTTTCCATCACCAAATTACTGATCCACACCCCAATCAGTTTGCCTGGGGGCCAGCTCGATGGGTATTCTTACCAGGTAGAAAATGGAGTCCTTGCTTAGGTGAGACAGTGGCAGTCTTTCTTTCTGTATCCAATCTTATGGTCACTATGATTCCTTTAGTTAATTTTTTTTTCTCCTCTAAGATTTCTTGAATTAAATATGCTTGAGCTCAGTAACCTCAATATAATTGAACACAATAGTAAACTATAACGTGTTTCCAGTCCTGTCACATCACTATCAGATGTCTTGTATAGAATATAATGCTGAAACAAAGATTTATTTTTTTCTATACTTCTTTATTTGCATACAGCTTTCCTTTTTTTTAATCTTTTTTTTGGGGGGATGACAGAAAGGGTGGTAGTCTATTTGTCTACTGCAAAAGAGAATCAATACATATTTAGGGTATCTTCTCAAAAACAAAAATGGTATGGTGTCATCTTAATCTCAGGTAACTCTCAAGGGGATGGGAATTTTGTTGTGAAACTTATCAAACGCCAATTTTACTTTTCCTTGACAGAGTTCACAAATAGGAAGGTGACACTGAGCTTTGCTTTTCTTGATCAGCAATATAGATGGTTTACCATAATGGTATTTAAAAAACAACCAACAAAACTACATACATATATACACATGTATATGTGTGTGTATATACACAATATATATGTACATACAATATATACATAGTATGTGTATGCAAAAAGCTTATCTGTTTGAAGTATTTGCTCAGGCTGTCTTTTTTCCCTGCTGGGTGAATGCAGGGATTCATAAAGATTTCTTTGATAGTTAAAATAAGCTCCAAAATTCACACCACACTCTACCAAGAAGCCTGTTGCTATTTTGCTCTTTAGATCTGATAGATGTCAAACTAGAATATAAACAGACATAGAAAATGTAAAGTATGTCACATTTCCGTAAACCATTGGTTCATATCCTATATCACCACACTAGTGTTAGCAGCTAAGACAAAAACATAACCTGGTGTCATGGTTTCAGCTGGGATAAAATTAACTTTCTTACTAGCAGCTGGTATAGCGCTATGTTTTGGATTTGGTCTAAAAGTGATGATAGCGCACTGATGTTTTTGTCTGTTGCTAAGCAGTCAAGGCATTTTTTGCTCCTTATACCACCCCACCAGCAAGTAGGCTGGGAGTGCACAAGAAGTTGGGAGTACACACAGCCAGGACAGCTGAACCCACTGACCAAAGGGCTATTCCATACCATGTGACATCATGCTCAGTACCTAAAGGAAGGGGGGGAAATTTGGAGTGATGGTGTTTTGTCTTCCCAAGTAAGTGTAAAAGAGCCTTACTTTCCTAGAGATGGTTGAACACCTGCCTACTGATAAGGAGCAGTGAATGAAATCCTTGGTTTGCTTTGCCTTGTGTGTGTGGCTTTTGTTTTACTTATTAAACTGTCTTTATCTCAACCCACAAGTTTTCTCATTTTTTTTGATTCTCTCCCCCATCCCAACTCGGGGAGCAAGTGACTGGCTGCGTGGTCATAGCTACCTGCTGGGGTCAAACCACAACACCTGGTTTTGTGTGTGTTGGTTCTTCATTGGTTGTACCTCAAGATACGCAGGCTGGTATTAGCGCTGAGGGTAGGCAACTTACCATATTAGAGAAGAAATGTGTAAGATTCTCCAGTAGATACAACATTGAATTAATAATAATAGTAGCCAACATTAGAAGCTTTTTTCTTTTCTTTTTTTTCTTTTTTTTTCTGGAAGTCTCATCTTTGGAACTAGGAATAAGAATGGAGTATAATTGTTTATTGGAAATGTTGGAAGCTACCACTCTCACTGGAGATGTTTCATAAATAGTTCTTGTCCTTAAAAAGGACTCAAGAAAAAACATCTATTTTATTGGCTTTTTAGTTTGTGTGACACCTTGGAGCCCAGTTTACCTATTAACTAATGGAAGAACTGCATTGCACACGTACCCTATTACATATAAAGTCTTACACAGTCATGTAAACTCAATCTGTTATATTTCTGTAAGTGCAACTTTTAGTACAGAACTGTTGAAAGCATTAGATTTTGATTCCAGGGTCTGTAGAGAAAGGAGAAATAATCTAAACTTCTTGGTTTTGTGTACAGAAGAATTACAATTACTTGAACCTTAATTATTTCAAACTTTGTTTACAAAACACCCGTTAACTGTGCTGTAACAATCCTTGAGTACCTGAAATCCTGATTATCTAAACGTGTTCATTGGTCCCAATGACTTTGAGATAATCAAGGTTGTAACCTTCATGCAAATTGGACACCTAGTATTTGGGATAACTTCTTGTGATATCTCAAGGTCTGAGTCATAGAAAACGCGTTTAAGGTGTTGAAAGAGGTTATGACAATGAACATATATAGCACTGATTAGCAAGACTGGTTTTCAAATGTGGAAGTTGACAAAGCTATCTGAAAAGGTGAGGGTCTCTGGAGGAAGGGCCTCAGTGTGTTTTCCAGGCTGACTAGGTACCATTATCAGCTGTTGACATTCATGGAGAAGTGATGTTTTTGTTACCTTCCATTAAGTCTTGTCCAGACACTGCCTTGTATTTAGTGCAGTTAGATGAAAACCAGAAGAGAAATATCAGCAAGAAGGCGGGGGGGGGGAAACATCAAACAAAACCCAAACCTTGGAGTTTATATGCATGTATTTAAATTCACACCATACCTCTTGTTCTAATATGCAGAATGTGTCTTTTTTAAAGTGTTTTGTTTTATCAGCTTTAGACGTCTTGATGTACATCCTTGCCTGTTTCTCAGGGACAGATGTTTAGATCTCACTGCCAAGTTAGTGTCTCCAGTTGGGTACTCAGAGATGCTCGTGAAAGCATAGGCTATGTAATATTGGCATAATACTGCATTGCTCACTGCCCCATATTCTGTTTCCTATTTTCACAGCTTTTATGAGAAAATATGAACGATTAGCATGCAAAAGGATATGCACAAGGCAAAAGACATGGCAGACGCTCATTATCTTAGAGCCATTTGTAAAGTGACTGCTTTGAGGTGGTTTACAGTTTACACAGTGTTGCGAATATTGGTATGAATTTCTCTTTGCTTCTCCAGGTGCTAGTTTCCAGAGACAAATATAACCTCCAATTCCCAGCACACTGATCTGTCTAAACACAATTTGACATGCGTTGCTATTAGCTTAGCACCTTATCAAATAATGTGCCCTGATAGAGATAAAAGGTTTTACAACCTTGCCGCCTTTGTTTCTGTGTGCGTTCACCCACAGAGACAGCTCTGCAGCAGCTAATAATTAACACAAAAGACAAAGACAAATCTATATGGCTCAGTGTTGGAGGCTCCAACGTGCATGTTAAGCAGTCAGGGAAGTGAAATCTACAGCAAGAGGGTCTAAAATGGGATCTTCAAATGAGGCTTTAAAATGAATTGAAGTTGGGCTTTGTAAAGTCTCGTCTTTACATGATGGAGCAGATGTCAAACCGTTGTCTGGAAATCAGCGCAGTTCTGTGTGTCAGAGCACTTACTCAAATCTTCAGAGAAGCTCTTGCTGCTTTGTTAGCAGTAACCCTGTGTCGCTTTGCATGCCAAGTGTAAGCAAAGTATCTGAGAAAGGAATTAACTGTGCTGAAAAAAATCAACCAGGGAGATGATATAAAATATTCACTGAACTGAAGCCTTCCTTTCTTCCTTCCTAACTTATTTAAATTTTGTGTCTTTATAGGTGTACACAGTTTTAAGTGGTAGCTTGGGGGACTAAGCCCAAGGCCACGCTGGCTTTCTCTGACTATTTTATTTCCATTAACACTTCAGAGGACAGTGAGGGCCGCTCTCATTACTTTCTTGATTCATCCAGCATCTTTAACCTACCTAGCATTGAAACGTGACTCCAGCCAGACTAAATACTCCAAAATGGGAGTTGTTCTGGCACATATGGCTAGGTGATCCAGCATTATACAGGACTGTGAAGCCATTTAGACCCCCCTCTCCTCCCTCCAAAAGCTAGTCAAGTTCTTCAAAAGTAAGAATCTTACTTTTAGACTGCTAAGGCACTATTTTATTGTCTGAATAAATCTACAGTCCCTGTTAATTGAGAACAGTGAGTTTTAAAAATTCGGTCAAAATTCTAGTTACATGTTTACATGTTCTATTTTTCATCTAAATCAATTAAAGCTAGACTTTTAGAGACTTTTGACAACCTAAGTACAAATAGATGCCTCGGGGGATTTTCAGAATTATGTCTTGGAGGTACTTTTAAAACTCACTAACTGCTATCTATGTTTTAAAGCCTATGAATCTCTCTCCACAGTCTGCATCTGGTTTCCTCTGAAAACTTTCTTGGGTATGAATTCAGTCATGTTATTCTTGTTCCAATTTTTAAATGTGGCCTCATATTAAAAAAAAGTGATCCTTAATAGAGTTCAAAGTTGTCCATAACACTGAAGTGAAAGTTTTAAGAGACATGAGAAACACTGAAAAATGTGACAGATTTCTAACAAAATTAATAGAATATACCTCAGTTCATTATCATTTGTATTGATACACTGACTATGTATCACCCTATTAAAATAATGAAATGAAGCTGGAAGATCTGAATGACTCAAAAGCTCCAAATACCAATGGAGACAGTAGGTAGAGTAAGCTAGAGCGCAAATGGTGATACTTTGAGGTCATCTATAGAATGGACGTTTCACTTTGAAACATTATGGTGTCACACTGATCCCAATATCCATGTCAGATTTGTATAATTATAATTTGGCTAAAATTTTTAAAAGGAGCCTAAGGAATTTTGATATCCAATTCCCACAGAGTTTCAGTAAGATTTTGTATTTGTTTGGAAGTCTTTCCTATTGGTTGGTATTTTTTCCTTGAAGTTTTTCTTCAATGCATCTCTCAATCTTGCTAAGATAAATTTGCATGCTGTCAGTCTTTTCCCTGACATAACTTTCCAAAGGGGTATTTTCTGCCTGACATTTAGTGTCTCATGTCTTGTGGAGCTGATTAGAGATGTCTCATGTTATGGTCTGACTTCACTGGCAGTGGTGACAATTGGTTTTAATTCCACGAACCATCACACTTTCAAGCACATTCTGTGTGCTGTAGGAAGTGCAGGCCGAAAACCTAGTCTTCTCTGTGGGTCTGCCAAATGTGCAATGGGAGCAGATTGTGCTATTGCTTATGGCCTGATTAAATCTTTGATTTTTGTTGTGTGTGTTATGTGATAGCCTTAGTAGTAGTGCAAATCTGCCAAGCCTTATAAAATCACCATCCCACCAAGGGTAGTGGTCTGTGTTTATCAGCGGGACAAGAAAAAAAAAAGCTGAAAAAACGCTTCTTATCAAGTTCTTCATACCTTCTGAAATAAAATTGTTTGCCTCCTCAGTTTGCTTTCTAAACCACAGAATGAAATTCAAAAGATTACCCAGCTACCAGAACCTACAATTAGTCTTGCCTGAGTTGAAAAGAAAAATGGTAGAAGACCATATGGTCATGAGTAGCTGCTTTCCTTATGATGTCTGTGACTTGTGCATTCAGCAGCTGTTTCTTCTCAAGCACTAAACTTGTTGGAGTGGCCTTCTCTAGTTTTTGAAACAAATTTGAGTTTCATCCTCCCAGGATCTGTGTATTTTTCTCCTGGCTTTCATTGTTGGTCACCCTTCCTCTTCTGCTTTTTTGGTCTCTGGAAGGGATGAATTCTTATCCAGTGCTTTGCTCTCATTCTGCTTCCTGGAAACATTTCTCCCCTGTTCTCTACTAGCTATACTTTCTTTCAGTTTCTTTGTCATGCTTTTTGTGATGCAATACTCTAATTATTCCTGTAGATTCATTAGTAAGTCTCTATCCAGTGAAGTCCAAAACCAAAGAGCAAATAATAGGAACTAAGGTGCAGCACAGAAAGCTGCCTTATGGTTCTATAATTGCAATGAAAAGCAACACTGAGAAGAAGCTGCAAAGGCTTCTTGGAGAAAATCTCATAACAAATGCGGGATCCCCAGGGACAGATTTAGGCAAGGCAGTTACTTCACGATGTGGGGGTGAAGCTTGCACTAGGATTTTGTGACAGAAGATCTAGTTATAAAAGGCAAAATGATCTTAATAGGGAAAGCCCTAAGCAGAACATCCCAGATTTTACAACCTCTTTCCATAGGCTGATGATGTCTGTCTGTCTGGCAGCATCAAGGGAGCTTGTTTTACCGTCATGAAATTGTGCTGCTCGTTGTTGCCTTTAGGTAAAAATTGTAAAGACGACAGTGTAGGCACGAGTGAAAGCAGTACTGTGATTTTTTGGAAGTGGAGATGAAGCTAAGTGGTCAAACAAAGGCGTATATCCCCTGAAATATTGCTATCAGTATTGATCTTCGTATCAATGACACTTCAAACAAGAAAATGTTGGCTTGGTGGTGGCTGGTATGTTATCAGTTAGTGAACTATCAAATCATATGGCATAAAGATAGAAGTTATTTCTATATTCCTGACCCTGTCAGTACACACCCAAGCAAATAACCACTTAAGCTGCTGTCAGTAAAGCAACTTGGTTTTCAGTATATGTAGGATAAAGGGGCAGAGTAAGTCTTTCCAGAGCTTGATTCTGCTCACTTTGAAGTCCGCTGGTAAAGTATTCTTATTAATGTTTTTGTTGAGAATTTGTGAAGGTCTGTTGGTGTATTATTTAACAAAAAAATAGTGTCATGGTCCAATGTAACAATGTGAGAGGGAAGGATGATCCTCTCATAAGACTGAGGTATAAAGCAGTCTGTGCTCCTGTTGTTCAAGCATGTTGGTAAAACAGGGTAAGGGAAGAGGCTGGAAAACGGGAAGAGACCTGGCAGGAAACTGGAGACAGTAAGAGCCACCCTGTGAGGTGGTGAGACAATCTGCTTCCAGGACCAAGAGGGATTGATGAATCTGCCCCAGGAGCACACATGGGGAAGATAGTAATGTACTACTTTTACTCTGTACTGAACATAGACCTGTTACTTTTCTAGAGCATGTTCTGATATTGATGAATACCACATTTCTGAAATGATGGGGGAGATAAATCTGTACCTGTATGTCCTACTGACAAAAAGAGGTGGAAGAATTAGGTGGACGAGATCTCATTGGTCTGATCCTGAATGCTGTAAGAGAAGTGTCAGGCTGGGCTGATAACAGGCTACTGCCCTACACCTTCTCTATCTAATTTTCTTAGTGTTTTACTTCAACAACCACTAAAGTTTTCCAAATTTTACAAGCACTGAATAGAGACAAAGTGTCTAGAGCTTGAACTGCTATTATTTTCAGTCAGTTACTTTATTTGCAAGAAGAAATCTTATAGACTAACATCTATTTTTTAATAATTTCATTAATATTCATTATAAAGAACATTAAACATCTAAAATAATTTTTTATTAATATGATATATTTGTGTGTTAATATTTTCTTTCCTATTAGCTGGTGACAAACTGTGAGATTTACCATTTGTGCCATGACCAACCTGAGAACCTCCTCATCTTCCTGATTTACAGCTCAGAAAAAGAGGACAGATTAGTCACTGAGTTATGATTTATCCTCTGACTGACCCTGCTCTAGCAACTTAGCTTTGTGTCAAGGCTTTTTATTTTGTATGTGAACCTTTTTGGGAAGGCTATTAGCAAGGTGTAGCATCACATTCTTATAACTCAAGCAGTTCATATAGTTGCACACTGCAGAGCAAGCTGTGCATTGGAGGCACTTGGTCCTGAGAAGAAGATTAATAAGATTAATTACAATTTTTTTTTTTTGCATTGTAACAACTTAGAACTTCTGTTCAAGTACCGGAACCCTGTTGTGCTAGGCACTGTACATGTTGAGTAAAAGAATAACTCTGGCATCTGATTATACACTGAGGCCATAGATGAGTGCAAGAGCTAGAAGAAAAATGCAAGATAATACAGAATTGATAACGGCTAGTGTAATAGCAATGGTTAAAGAATGCACGTTGCCTGAAGAGTACTAAGAACAGAAATAGAGCTTCGTTACCTGGGAAGCTGCAAAAGGAAATCTGAAGCAACGGTAGAATCTTTCTATTGCTGTCTCTCATGGGAAGTAGAGGTGAGGACAGATACAGAGGAACATCGTGTATCTTTTGACATCAAGGCCATCTTGGCCAACAGCCAGAGCGAACATGTATGGGGCTGTGTCCTAAACTGGTCAGGTTCTTCAGGGACCTGAAAGCATATGCCTGGAGGATTATGTGGTTTTCTTACTCTGGAAAACCAAGGGAGGAAATCATATACACTATAGCTTTCTTCCTTGTTTAACACTCTTATTTGTTTTGGGTGTTTTCATGGTTTTTATCTAGTGAGCTTTATGGTGGATGCCCAGTGGTATTTTGAGCATCAAGCTTTTTGCCGTGTTAAAACTAACTGTATTCATCCAGTATGGAAGCAGAGGTGAAATAATAAGAACTAATGGTAACTCTAACCCGGATGTTCCTGTTAAGTTTTAAAAACTATAATGTTGAAAAAGAAAGCTTTTAATTAAATTATGAAAGGCATGATCTCAGTGCAATTTCAGATCAAGTTAACTCATTCCTATGAGTGCCTCTCTCTTTAGTGTCTTGGAGTTTCACAGACATAGTGTTGTGACCATTTACATAATTATCTAAATGGGCAAGTCTTTGTCATCCATCCTACTTTTTCCCTCGGGACCTCTTGATTCTTTTTCTGCAATCTTTTGAAGTCCAGACCACGATTTCTGGGGTGTAGGTATTGGCTTGATTAACTTCAAAGAGACACACCACTGACTATCACATTAGCTTGTCAGTTGGCCTCCAGCAGACACTGTGATTGTGAATGGAATTGAGTAGCTTTACCTTAGGTATCTTTTTTTTTTTTTTTCCCAGAGCAATGGAAAAATAATTAAAGATGAAGGTTAAACAATGTAATTCAAGTATATGTTTATTTGCTAGCTTATAGCTGTATCTGCTGTAGCTTTAAATGGAGAGAGGTATGGGATGCCAAAATATTTTTAATGTCTGTTATTCACTGTTTTGCTGCCCCAAGAAGAATCCAGAAGAATGTGGAGACGTGGCAGAATTCTAACCCAATCCTTTTCCCAGGACTTTGAAATAGCATAAGATGTAGAATGTTTTTCGGGGTACACTTTTTTTTTTGTTAAATTAAAAATTGACTGACATTTAAAACAACTCTTTGTGCCCCTGTTTTCCATACAGTACTAAAGATCCAAAGGTCAATGTAACATTTTTTTATGTTGATAAAACTATGAATCGTGTGTCATGTATAATCGTTTGTATAAACTGCATCCTGTTAATGTCAGTTATGTGATACAATTATATTTCTTGCTGTACTAGTTTCCCTACCTTATTTTTCTAATAAGAGATCTAAAGATATCATCTGGCCATGGTAGTAGATTACCAAAACTATTTAATCATGAAGAGATATTTGTGGGATGTGAAAAAATGTCTTGACATTTTGATAAAGATAGCTGAGGATTTTTAGGGAAGGAGGGAGGCATTTTCTTGATAGAGCCTGTCTCAGTATGTTGGTTGTGATGATATGGCTGCATCTTATTTTTGCTAATAACCTCCTTTTCTGCCTTTAATTTCTGTATGCAAATGACAGATAACCAAATATAAGCTCACTTAAACATGATGAGATTGAAAGTTAAGTATGTGCAGACTGTGAGAAAAGTTTGTTTTCCTGAGATACAAAGCAGAGTTACTAGTGGGCACCACTGGAATTTAGATATTCTTCTTACTGTGATTTACATAAAGACAATATGAGAAAACTTATCTAGAGCTCCAAGAAACTGCATATATACAGTGTATAGGAGATAGTGTGTTCATGTTGATGGTAAATACAGAAGCATTTAGACGAATTACCTATGTCAGACGAGAGACCATCCGCAGGTCTTGTCAGAAGATTAGTTTCTTAACAATTAGAAATAAATGGAATATGAGTTATTTAGTTATAATAATGGGTTACAGATTATCTAATGATAACGAACAAATTAGTCTGAGTTTTTATAGGTGACTATTTTAGCTATTTTGGTGATACAGATATCCCATGACTGCATCTCTTGTCAGCCCTCTTACTCATTTGATATATCTCAGTTCTCTTAGAAACACTGTCTCTTACAATGCAGTTCAATGCAGTGCAATCTCATATAGTCTTCTGTACAAATAAGACTGTACATATGCAATAAAACTCTGTAACTGACGTATATAATGAAAGGAGAAATGAGGAATTAAGAATTCAGTTCAATGGAAGCACTTGCATGTCTCATTCCAGAAACCAGGGCTAACCATAAACTGCTCCAATTAATACTGAATACTAAATATTATTTGATTATAATTCAGAAAACTTTTTTGGTAGGCCACAGCAGGGTGACTTGATTTAAATCACCAATTTTAATCATGATTTAAGTCAGCAGGCAGGAAACTTGTATTTAAATAATTAATTTTAATTGGTATTTAATTATTTTCCTAAAGAAATTTTGTTCTATTGGTGGGTATAAACAATTAAAACACACTGATTTGCAACCAGATATAATCTTATGGTAATAATTGGTAGTATTTTCTGCTAACAAGGAAGGTATATTAAAAATATAGGTATGTATGTAATTATTTCACTTAACATACATTTATTCATATTATTAATTTTTGTATTTTATGATACTAGAGAATGATGAATGAATGATGTGTGTGTTGACTGCTTTGAGGATACTTTGTTACCTAGGATTTTTTCAAGAAGCATGCTTTGCTTCTTGAAATGATAATTAAATGATTCAGTAAGTTACTTAAGGATAAAAACCTGTAATGAGAAGGATACATAATTTTAAAAAGTACATTAAGAAGTGTGACTTCTATTTTTCAATAGAGTCACTGAACAAAAGAGGTATTAGCTGTAGTGAATTACCTAACCTCAGCACACACTGAATTTTCAAAAGTTTTCAGATACTTAAATGACACACAATTTCATTTTAGTTAAGCATTGTCTACCCAGTTTAAAATTGGATTTGGGCATTCAAATCCATCTTTAGATGTCCAAACCACTTTGAATGTCTTTCTCCATGTCTTTCAGAATTTTAGAGTTTGCAGATTTCGTAGTCTTCTGCACCTTTCTTATTCACAGATAGGAAGAGAACACTACCTCTCCATTTTCATCTTATAATTGGGCTTCTCAATAATGAATTTGTCCTAGTGAAGAAAATATTAATGCCATTTTTAGTAGATTCAGATGTTAAGAATAAATATTAGTTTAAGTAAAAATGGGGCTTACATATGTCGGGTAAGGAAGGTTAAAAATGATTTAACCTTCCTTATGAGAGAAAAATAAAAATCAGAGACACCAGGAAAACTTAGGTTTTCAGAAGGACAAAGCAAAGGAAACCAAAGGTTTCTTCAATACAGCTCTGTTTCTCATGGCAGTGGCTAAAAGGACATAATAAAGGTTCTAAGGAGCCATCACACCATATTATAGCAGTGACCTATGAAATAAAGACTCCTATTTGGAAGTGACAGAGTTGCATCTAGGAAGTCATCATGGACAGTTTGGTTAAAATAAATAAATACATGCTTTGCAGAAAATATTGTGATTGTGATTTAATGAGTGAAGAATACACTCTCTGTGAAGTCTGTAATTATGTATTTATCTCATCTGCAATTAAAGAAATTTCAAAATATGTATAATGTACTGTATAAAGCTTTAAAGAAAAAGGCCCTATGCTTATTTAATAGTGTTAGATTAGCAACCACTAAAGCAAGGAAATGAGTTAGATCTTAAAATCATTTTTTACTGTAGCTCAAACCTTTGAAGAAAAGCAATGGGAGAATCTGTGTTACAGGCAGATGTGCTGCTTTAGGTTGCATGTGGAGCTGTGATGTCTGTGCTGAAATGCTTCCTTTTAAGCTTTCTAGATGGCATCAGAAGAAATAATTTCTTATTGAGTTTGCCTTGCTAACAGAACAATAATTGAATGCATTCTAGACATTGAGATGTGCTAGGTTCTAGAGAGGGTCCCACTGAGATGGCAGTAAGTTTACGGGAGTTGTGCATTTCCTCTCCGGTGATTCACTCTGGGAGAAGTTCCCCCTGTGAGCACCCAGGAGGGAGGGTTTGCAGCAGGGCTTATTGCCATAAAATCATAGAATTGTCTAGGTTGGAAAGGACGTTTCAGATCGAGTCCAACCACCAACTTAACACTGACAAAAACTATCACTAAATCATATTGCTAAGCACCACACCTTTTAAATACCTCCAGGGATGATGATTCCACCACTTCCCTGGGCAGCCTGTTCCAATGCTTCATAACCTTTTCAGTGTAAAAATTTTCCCTAATATCTAAACTAAACCTCCCCTGGAGCAACTTGAGGCCGTTTCCTCTTGTCTTATCACTTCGTACTTGGGAGATGAGACCGACCCCCACCTGGTTACAACCTCCTTTCAGGTAGTTGTAGAGAGTGATAAGGTCTCCTCTCAGCTTCCTTTTCTCTAGGCTAAGAAACCCCAGCTCCCTAAGCTGTTCCTCATAAGACTTGTTCTCCAGAACCCTCACCAGCTTCTTTGCTCTTCTCTGGACTCGCTCTAGAATATCAATGTCTTTCTGGTAGCACGGGGCCCAAAACGGACATGGTACCCGAGATGGGACCTCACCAGTGCCAAGTACAGGGGGATGATCACTTCCCTAGTCCTGCCATCATCCATAATGTCTGTGTCTTCCATCTCATGATCACCTTGTTTCTCTACAGTCTTTGCTGGCTGAAAGGAAGTGGATCCATGACACATCTAACCCTTAAAGTATCCTTCCTGCTACACAATTCAAATGACCTCTCCCTAACTCAGTTGTATACCTGTGTTAACCACAGAACAGGACTGCCTGGGGTTTTTGAGCAAAGCTGTGCAGCTTTACAATAAGGAATCTCTCTTCAGGTTGGTGGGATTTACCATTGCAATAGGAAGAGTACCTTTTTCCTGTAGTAAGGCACTTGAGGGGGGGAATGGGGGGAAAGAAAATATTTTCTTCCTTCCCTGTAAAGACAGCTTCATGAGAAGCCTGTCCAGCTGGTGCTGATTTGAACAGCCCTGTGATGCAGGGAGAAAGGCAGATCTGCATTCTCTGCAGTAAGACCCTGGGACTGATCTTGACTGTCATGTCAGATGAAAATTCATGAGTCTATGCTGTCACCATGTGAGGCAGCATAATAGAATATGGTCTCATTCGTATAAATTTCTGTTTTCTTCCCCTGCCACTTGTCTTTTTAGCTATTAAACAGGGTTAAGGGCCCTCTTGTCACAGTTATTAATACATAGAATCTACATCAAGGAGGCTTTTGCCCTTCTATTCCATGGGAAGTTTCTCTCAATGCTAGAATTAGAAGTGAAGATGAAAGCTTGGGGGGAAAAAAAAAGGAGACTGAGAAAAGGGTAGATATTCAGCAGATCTCTTTCAGGAAAGAAAACTGAAGGGAGATTATACATGTAATCGGATAGTTTAGAGACACTTCTCTTTCCTGCTGATTTAAAAGAGGGGAAACTAGATCTAAACAATAGATCTCTGCCCTCACCATGCAGCATGTTAGAACAGGCTACAGCCTAAATCTTTATCAAAAAATCTTGAATGTTAGGGGCTTGTTGTTGTTGATTTCAGCAGCTAAATGATTCCGGTTACTACAGGGATTTACTCTTTAGGTTTCTAGCTCAAGGAACTGAACTTTCCCTTCAGGAGGATTACCACTAGCTCCTATAGACCTAATCAACATAAACCTTCAGCCCAGCAGGCAGGTGTCACAGTAGTAGTTCGCTTACAAGGTAAGTATGTACAAGATGTGAGAAGTTCAGAATTAGTAATGCAAGGCTTCTGTCATTTTTATCATTGGACCCTGCAGGGAGGATCTGATTAAATGGATATTCAACTCTTTGCATTAATGTGCACCCAATTTTAATTTGCATATAATTAACAGCAGAAAAAGTATAATTTTATTATTTGCTGTTGGAAAGCAGATCTCTGGTAGCAAGGAGCTACATGCAGTTGCTGAAGTGGGATATAAATGACATTATCTCGTACCTCTTCTTTCTTTCTTTTTCGGTTTCCTGCAGCATATTAATTTCAACATCTATTATGTTTGGTATAAAATGCAATATCCAGGTTGTTTCCTAAACTAAGTTGATTCATGTGCTGCTTTGTCTTGTAGGTCCTTTATGTAAAAATAATAACCTTGTAGACCTAGCAATCTCCAAATGCCCTGCATAGTTTCACTGAGACACATGTTAGGAGGTAAGACATGTGGTATAAATCTCAGCCTAGGGATCTGATTTGGATTTCAGAGGGTCTTAGTTCCATCTGCATCTTCTGATATCCACCTGGGAAGTAACGGAGAAAATCGGTTCACCTCTCTGCACCTCTGTTTCCCCTCTCAGTGTTGCCTACCTGGTCGATTAAGACTCTCTGGACCGGGACTAGAATAAGAAAGAATAACCCTGCTTGCATATTCACTTGGTGGGTCTATGGCTCTTGTTGAGCATAAATTGCCTCTGTAATAATTGAAAATAAAGTTCCATACAAAAAGGTTTTTTTAAATGTGTTAATAAGTTATATTTGAATCTACATATTAAATATACAATTATTGGATTTTCTTTTTTACTCTAAACAAGAATTGCCATCTCCTAGGATGAAATCTTGAACTTGTGTATTTCAGTAACATCCTGAACTACATCACTGGTATGGTGAGACTGCTGTTGGCAAACTACTAGTTTTCAGTGTTTACCCTTCTCAATCTCTTAACTGCTGCTTGCTGGAAGGTTAGTGGCTGTATCCAGAAGATTATCCTGTATTCTTTTTCTACAACATATGCTACTGTGGGTGTACTGGATAAAACAGATTTTTATTTCTATCTAGTATGGCAGTTCTCGTAATCTCATATTAACAGATGCAGGTCCTGCTACCTGCTGACTCATGAGCATGACCTTTCTGCTCAAAAATCATGCCCCAGTAATACATACCATCAAGACTTCTTAAATGGACAGCTATAGTAGTGCTGTAGAGTATTGTATACTCTGCTCTTCCAGCAGTCTTAAATCTGTAACAGCACTAGAAATGCTGTATTTCATTAGATTGTACCATTTCATTACAGTAATGTAAAACCAGTTAGTAGAGGCTTATATGCTGATTACATGTGAAAAGCAGCACATCATGTACGTACGTCAAACCAACATATAAACCAATACATAACACTGGTTCATACAGTTAGAAGTGTTAGGAATCTGTTAACAGATCTGACGTATTATTGTGAAACTGTACTAGAAAATTAAGTTAATATGAATTACGAAACTCTTCCACCAAAGTTTATTGGAAATGATTTACACCAGAAGATAGAGTTAGTCAAAGGTTTACATGTTGAACGACATCTCTACCTGGATTGCATTGCAGTAGACCATCATTTGGAGAGTGCAATAATCACATGAATACATGTAATAAATGCTAATTTCTAGACTACATAGCTTTCAGATAAAGCTTACGCTTTTTTTTCTTAATCCGTAGTTTGAACAGTGCTCATGGATGTGCATTTCCCTGGCATTCACTTTAAAGTTGTAGGTAAGGGAATAGATGTTAGTCCAGTAATTAGCAGTTATAAGAGCATTCAGAGTCTGGAATTGGGTCGTTTGATATCTTCTCTGTTGACTCTGTATCAGAATACAAGTACATAATGTTTCTTTACTTAGCTCCAATATTTTTTGACTATTTCCCTGATACAAACTATCAGCCATATGAATGCTGTACGATGAGATTTGGGTGCTTATAGCTGGCAAAACTTAAGTTTTGCAATGTATCGGAGGCTGAAAAGCCTTAACACACATCCAATTTGTAGTTAGAGTTAGACTAAAGAAGTTCTTTGAAGGGCTCAGAGGGTAGTTTAGCAGCTGTTGCTTTTATAATTGTAGCAGGAGGCTGAAGCAATTATGGCACTGTGGCGTGAAACTCTGTTCTAGTCTGGTTGCATTGATTATTTTCAGAAACATCTGTAACACTATGCAGAATTTTGTTTTAACCTATTGAGGCAATTGAAATCTTAATTTGAGCTGTCTCTTCCTGATTTGGATACCTAGCACATCTTTCATTCACTAGGATATAGTCTTTGTATCCTGTTTAGTGTATCTTTCCTTGGGCCTGTGTGTGCCAGGAGAAAAGTTTCTGCCTTTTGTGCATTCTATAAGCAGCAGCAGATCGCTGCTGGAAAGGAATTACAGTAATTGAGACTAGTGTGGTCACAAACGGTTAACTCTGTGGGAGAGGTGTTAGGGCTAAATGATGTTATAATGGCATTTCTCCTCAAATAAATGATACCAGCATAAGAAAATTTAGAAGTCGGTTTCCAAATGACCAAGAAATGGAAGTAAGCAAGTTATAAATTAACATGTTCGTTCTCTTAGCAACAATCTGACTGTGTCATGTGCAGCCCATGGGGCTTCATCAGTGAGCAATAGGGATGAATTGACATAGGGGAAGCAAGTTTCAAGTTTATTGAGAAGTGACACAATGGGCATAAGCTGAATTTAGGATTTTCTTTTTCATTGGAAGAATGCCAAACACCAGTATATGTTAGGGGCGGACATGCTGGGAAGCAGCTCTGAGGAGAAGGACCTGGGGGTCCTAGTAGACAGCAAATTATCCATAAGCCAGCAGTGTGCCCTTGTCGCCAAGAAGGCCAATGGCATCCTGGGCTGCATAGGGAAGACTGGCCAGTAGGTCGAGGGAGGTCATTCTCCCCCTTTAATCTGCACTGGTGAGGCCACAACTGGAGTACTGTGTCCAGTTTTGGGCTCCCCAGTTCAAGAGGGACAGGGAACTACTGGAGCGAGTCCAGCGTAGGGCAACCAAGATGAGTATGGGACTGGAGCACCTCCCTTATGAGGAAAGGCTGAGAGAGCTGGGACTCTTTAGCCTGGAGAAGGGAAGGTTGAGGGGGGACCTGATTAATGTTTACAAGTATCTAAAGGGTGGGTTTAAGGAGGACGGAGCCAGGCTCTTTTCAATGGTTCCCAGCGACAGGACAAGGGGCGATGGGCACAAGCTAGAACATAGGAAGTTCCGTTCAAATACACGGAAAAACTTCTTTACAGTGAGGGTGACAGAGCACTGGAACAGGCTGCCCAGGGAGGTTGTGGAGTCCCCTTCTCTGGAGATTTTCAAGACCCGCCTGGATGCAGCCCTGAGGGATGTGCTTTAGGCAATCCTGCTCTAGCAGGGGAGCTGGACTAGATGATCTCTAGAGGTCCCTTCTAACTCTGAAGATTCCGTGATTCTTTAAACATGGAAGCTGAAAGCATTTATGGAAGACAGGATTCTTTCATGTGCTGTGTCCTTAAAATGGATTTGTCTTATCACAGGCAGGAGAGTTTTAGTGAAGCATTAAGGCCCAGATTATCTCAAGAATTTAGGCTCTTAGTTCTTATTTAAGTGTTTCTAATCTTACTGATGAGAAACCAGTAGGGGTGACACTGATTAGACTGACATCATACTGTTAGTACTGTTATTACTATGGCTTTTTCCAGAGGGAACATTCCTTACCTGGTCCCCAGCACTTTTTATCATTGGAATAACAAGGAATATTATAGACAGTGCTGGCTTTATATGTATCATAGTCTGATATATATGTGCCTTCTATCCACTGGTAGGAACCACAGTAAGTTTCTCCCACGTGGAAAGGAATGGAGTGTGACTCAAGCATGTTTCTTGCACAGTTATGGATGCTGTATTTTTTGGTCCAAACAATTGCCATGTATCTCTGTAAACTAAAGAAAGATTTCTAGTTCTGTCTATTGCTGCTCCTGTGTTGCAGCTGTGTATGGAACTTAAGGGTGGAATAGGCAGAGATTTTTATTTGCAGTTCCCAGTTGTCTTCACTAGCCTAATTCCTTGGTCTGATGTAACTCTAAGGGAAGCCATAACTGGACGTGGTAATCTTCTCTTTGTCTAGTTATGGTAGAACACCTGAAATTCACATACCTGAGGTGTGTCTGGTTCATGACTTCATAACCATCATTTTAATTGAAGTGATTAATAATTGGTAATAATTAGCATATTAGGACAGTATTTGGAAAGTATTTTTTTCCTGAGGCTCCTGGAAAGCTATAGGATGCAATGAACACAAATTATAATACAATAAACAAGGTAAAAATGTAAATTTGACAAAGTAAACTGCAGAACCCTCATATCCCTTTGTCCACCTGATAGTCAGGCTAGACATAATGTACCTCCTAATATACAGTTTTAACGTATCTGAATGAGTGATAACTAAATAATGTGAGATTGTCATAGTGGCTGACCACACCTAATAAAAGCAAGATCATCATAAGTAATTTACGTCATTGAGACTGAAGCATTAATGCAAATTGATAGGTGTGCTTTGCATCTGAAAGATGAATTGTAAGCTCTGAATCTGCTCTAGGCAGTAGGAAACCTGCGTGGTCCTAGGAAGACGAGACTGGAAGAATAGGAATTTATTATCTTTGCTTATATGCATGGTGCAAAAATTGGGAGTGCTGTACTCTTCAGTGACGACTGGTCAAGTGTCAACTGTGTCCTTGAGGTTTTCTGCTCTCCTTCTGTCACATACTGAGCTGTGACTTTTGTTACACATCATAAATTAGTTAGCTTTTTTGGAAGTATTTTGTGTGGCTTGTAGCACATATAAAAAGAAAGTTCTTTAGACTCCTCGAAGCAAAACAGGGGATGTTTTTTTGTGGCAAAGGATGTCCTGGGGGAATGCTCCCAGGTATACATTCTGCAAAGCTATCTGTGATGCAGGATTTTCAGAAATAGCAAAGTGATTTGGGAACATGGAAATCCTTCGGTTGCAATCGTGTTCCTTGATTCATTAGGTGCTCTTTGAAAAGGCTATTCATGAGGGTTGCAAATACAGTTTTCTCAATATCAGGTTCTTACATGTACCTTTATGTTTGAAAGCTATGCGTTAAAATATTTTAAAATACGGTTTGTTTTACTTACCTTTGCAGTATATAGAATATCTGCAGTTGCAGACCATGATGGCAAACTCAGTCTATTCAAATATGTCTGCAGCTTTATTTGGGCAAGAAAAAAAAGTATTGAATTTGGAAATCAATAGAAATCAAACACTACAAAAGTGTTATGTATAAGAACTTGAAGGTACATGGATTAAAGCAAGTGTAGTTTAACTGCAGAAACTCTAAGGTTCTGAAAATCTACAAATGAAACATAATAACTTATTTTCAGGATCTGACTGGAAAAAAACCCCATATTTTCTCCAATACTCACTATTCTAATTTAGTAGAAGGAAGCTTTTACACGGTGGTTGTTGCCAAGGTAACCACTTCCTTCATATCCATGTGTTCAGCATATGTGTATCACTTTATCTCTTAGCTCTCAGAGGCAATATCATGCACTGCATTTGGGAAATGATTTTTTTTTTTTTAAAGCGTATAAAACCTCTTAACATCTAGAAGATTCATTAAATGATCTCACTCAAGAGAGACTTAAATTATTCTTTTGTGGTTCTTTTATGCTAAAGTTCTGAATGTGACTGAGTCTTGTTATCTCTTCAAACTCAGTGCAGAAGTAAATTTAAAAAGTAAACAAGCCAGTGTCAGTATTTTATTTCAAATGAATGTGTACAATGATTTATGGTTTATACATACACACAGGCATATATAAAAATGGATTGTTTATATATGTACACAGCATGGATTGACAGAAGGAAACCTAAAGAGGTCTTGTGATCTTTATCTTCCTTGTGGTTGATATAGTTTGGCGCTAAATTCTATTAACTGCCCAGCTACCTGGGCCCACTTGAGACTGGGTCACTTGAGCCATTGGTATCGAATAGAAATATTCACAACAGGAGTATTTGTGGTGCTGGTGACTTTAGATAAACTATTTCGGATTTATTCCTGTGAAGCTTGCATGGTGACTGGCAAAGATTGAGTGGTTTTGCCAATTTCAGTATTTGCTGATAATCACCAAAGTGCTTGACAACAGAGGTAATGTAGAGGTTAAAAAAAAAAAAAAAAAAAGGGTGGGGAATGGACAGACTTGCATGCCTCCTCTGAAGTACCAACAGTATCATTTTTAGTGAAGTTGAGCAACTCCAGTTTTTACGGATGTTAGTAGAACCAGGAGTATGCAGCTTCTGGAGTTTATCTTTCTAATCTCAAGTTAGTCTTGCAAAAAACCTTGATGTATCTAAAACTAGCAAACAAATGGACGTTTTGTCTTGGGTAAAGTGTTTTGCACAAGATGGAAGAAAATCCTGAAGCAGCTGTGAGCTGTCTTCCTATTGGCATGTGTGCAAATTTTAAATAAATACATAAATTAAAAAGTGTGCTAATATATTTATGCAGATGTTTTAACTATATCTTGGATAAAATTCACCCTTTTTTTATAACACTAGATAGTTTTGATGTTTTTATTATTTTAAAGCTTCCATAAAGTACATTTTCCTTATTATTTGTGTTTTATTTTTAACATTAGTGCCTACAATAAATTTTGGCTTATCTGGTGTTCGTTAGAGAGGAAAAGATATTGTTTTAACAGACATTAGATAAGGTCCTTTGAATAAGGCATTGTTGTTGTTTAACCCAAGCTGACAACCAGGACCACGCAGCCACTCGCTCGCCCACCCCATTTGAGATGGGGGAGAGAATCAGAGGAGTAAAAGTGAGAAACCATGACACTGTCCAATCCTGTAAAATCCCTTCGACTGGATGAACTTAATGGACATTTTGTGGACACTTATGGACATTTACAGACATTCCACAGGGGTGGTGTGTGGACTAAGGGAATGATATCTGTGTATTATATCAAATGACGTGAAGGGTGAGGTGTTTAATAAGGTTATATTGGATAGTGTGGGACCTGAGCGTGATGTAAATAGTATCGAATAAGGGGTGGAGAATGTCGTGGTTTCAGTTGGGATACAGTTAACTCTCTTACTAGCAGCTGGTATAGTGCTATATTTTGGATTTGGGATGGGAATAGTGTGAGACCGCAGTGGTGGTTTTGGTTGTTGCTGAGCACTCGAGGCCTTTTCTGGTCCTCACAGCGCCCCACCAGTGAGTAGGCTTGGGGGGGGGGGGGGGCGGGGCAGGGAGAACAAAAAGTTGCAGGAGACACAGCCAGGACAGCTGACCCCAACTGACCAAAGGGATATTCCATGCCATATGATGTCATGCTCAATACATAAAGGTGGGGGAAGAAGGAGGAGAAGGGGGGTGGACATGACACTCAGACTGATGGGTTTTGTCTTCCCAAGTAACCATTAGGCATGATGGAGCCTTGCTTTCCTGGAGATGGCTGAACACCTGCCTGCCCATGGGAAGCATTGAATGAATTCCTTGTTTTGCTTTGCTTGTGTGAACAGCTTTTGCTCATGTGCACAGCTTTTGCTCAACCTGTCTTTAAAATGCCTGCTTAAACTGTCTTTATCTGAACCCATGAGTTTTTTTCCTCACTTTTGCTTTTCTGATTCTCTCCCCCATTGCAACTGCGGTGAGTGAGCAAGCGTCTGCGTGGTCCTAGCTACCAGCTGGGGTTGAACCACGACAGGTATGAGTGAAAAACAGTTTAGTGTCCATAGTAGTTGAAATGCAAAACTTGGCATATTTCGAATCACACCTGTGCTCATTTTTAGCCCTCACTCTCAGCATGTGTCATTCTTATACTTAAAAATTTGGAGCCGAACCCAAAGAACATGGAAACAAATGGAAATGTTCTCGTTGGATCATACTTCTATGTAATTTCATTGGTACCCTCTCAAGAAACTCTTTGTAAATACAAGTTTTATTAAATTCTGTGTGCAGGCTAACAGCTTGCTCAGTAGAGGCAGTGGAAATGACGTGCCTCTTGAATCTCTGTTTTCATAAGCCCACTAGATACAGTTCAGCTCTTATGATTTACTGCTGCAGTGTCTTAAAACTGCAAAAACTTAAAATCACTTAAGACATTTTTCTTCCCACTTGCAGAATAAATGACCAGGTCAGTGGATGTTATACTTTCCAGAAGCCTCATTGAAAGATCATCCACTTATGCTGTGAAAGTGCAAGTGGCACTTGTAAGCCTATATAGATAAAGGAAAGTGTATTCATTCTCATCACTACTTCTTGTTAGCACTTGAATAAGTTGCCTAGTTTAGTTACACGAGTTTAAATGAAATAAAAATTGAACACACAATTTATACCAACATAACGTGGAAAAGGATTTAAACCTACACTTTTGCTATTCTTGTTTTTGCATATGAAGACACACTTTTTTCATAGTTTTAAGACTCGGATTATAGAATTTAGTACCTTTCATATAGTTTGACTTCTCTGTTTTCCCTTTTCTTACTCTGCATTAATATCTCCACACCTTTGTACACTTCAGACTTCCCCCTCTTAATTCCTTACCCACTCCCCTCTTTGTTTAATGTGCATGGGCTCATTAAACTCATTGTTCTGTACAGATAGATGCACCTTTCATTTAATCCATATTTGATGTTTTTTACACTTCTTTTGACTGTTTTTATCCGTTTATACTGTGACACACAGTACCCATCTCAGTTTGACTGTCCTGTTCAGAGGGAGCTGAACTTCGCATGATGATCTTCTATATCCCTGTTGGAGAGCAGATCATGCAGAAAATTATCTTACTAATAGTGTCTGAGGGTTCTCTTGGAGAAAAGATCTCTGAGGCAGATGCGCATTGTGGAGGGCCAGGGTGCCAAACTGTCCCCATAGGTACAGACTTGTAGGTACTTCACATGTTTCAGAACCTTATCATAAGAGTTATGTATCCCTTGGTGTGCTCTATTTTGTTAGGGTTATTTGAGTTGACCGAGTAATACGTAATAGTTTCACACTTAATTTTTGCTACTGGCTTCCATACTTGACTTTCTGGATCTAACAATTCAAGAGCTTGGGCAGAAAGGATTATAATTTTCTGACTATCACTCTGCTTTAAACCTATTAATTATCAACTTGTATGGCACTATAATTAAACCTAATCAAGATAATTGAATAAACAAAGGGCTTTTTTTATCCTTTTGCTACTGTGTAGTATACTGGCAAGACTAGGCCAGAAGTGGATGTAAATTTGTTCTTCTGTCATGTACCTCAACCTTATTTCTGATAGAAATGTCAATTACTTAGTCAGTCTTACAGAAAAGTCATGCTGTCTTGAGATCTACCATACATGCCAAAACCAAAATTGTGCATGTGTGGAAAGACCATGCAATGCTGTCTCCAGAGCATTTGATGTATTGATTCTTTTTTAATTTTCAATGTAATCTGCACTTCATCTTTTACATACTTGTAACTTGAAGATAATAATTTGTAATGAGCAAGTCCCCTTAAGCGAACCTGCAGCGTCAGTGCAGTGTCTGTAATGGAAATGCTTCCTTCTAGCTGTCAGTTTTGTTACCAAGTGCTACTGTGCACCAACATTAATTAGTAATGCGTGAGGGCTGGTTTAAAGACCAGGTGCTGAGCAAATTAAGAAGCATCAGTTCCCTGCAGTGAAGCCATAAGTCCCTAGAGTTTCTTTGTGTCCTTATGCCCATATTCCACTCAAGTTAAATATATACTTGTGTACTTGTTACTTAACAATGAAAGTTGGATTGAACTATTTAATGCAACAGTGTGAAAAAGAACATGAAACTTTCCTTTGTGTCATTCCTGAGCACTTACAGGTTTTTATTTCTAAATTCCATTTAGTAGGGATTTTTTTCAGGTATGGCTTGCAGGTGTACTGTGTGGTTCGTTCCCTCCCTGCCCCCCCGCTTTCTCTAAAAGCATCAGGATCTCTCAAGCATTCCTACACTCCCCCCAGGTGTGTTAATTAGCAATGGCGGTGCTTCAGATCAGTTGCACATCATGCTATGGTAGGACAACAGAATCAAAGTCCAGATACTCATCCTGGTGGTCTACTTAATGGCTGACACTCTCTGTGGTTTTTGCTGTTCTCCAAGTAGACAACAGAAGTAAGGAAGCTGTGTGAATTTTTGCAGTACTAAAAACACTTGTGTAAAAGCTCAGAAAGGAACACTTATTATCTTTATACTAAATTTCCCATCCTCAACTAAGAATAGTCAGTTCTATCTGTGTTTTAGTAAAGAACCACCACATTATACTGTCTTTGGACTGAAGGTGGCCACTTGGCTTATGGTTGGCTGTATTACATGGGAAATCTCTCTGGGGTCACTAACCTCTTGCAGAGGGACAGGGAGGCAGTTGAGGGTGATAGCGTTAAACTGCTTCAGGTAGCTTTGCTGGAAGATGTCTGGCAGAGCCTCAAACTCTTATGATTTATCCTAAATGTAGAAGGATTTCAGGTCTTGCCACAATCTAAGAATGGACCCCATGTCAGTGAAATGTACTACCATGTACAATGAATTACTTCTGTTGAACAGAAAGCCAAGCTTTTGGCAAATTCCAATTTTGACTGTTTACAGGGAATTATTTGCTGGTTTTGGGTTACAGTTGGGTTTTGGGGGAGAAAAAATAAAATCCTTTTCTCATCAGAACTTCTTGCTGACCATCCACATATTGAAGGAAAATACTTTTCTGTAAATGCTATTTGTGAATGTATTTCAACGATGTTTTTATATTTGGAATTTGTGCAATCGGAACTGTCTTTGAGCACTGAAAAGATCAACTGGAAGCAGATTTGCATGGAAAAAGGGAAAGGTTAAAAATAAAGGGAAAACTTATTAAAAAACCCCATCTGGTTGCCCATCTTTTGTTTAAAGCAAACACTGGAGTTCACATTTATACCAAATTTAATGTAGAAGTTGGCTTGTACAGGTTTTGGCTTCAGAATTAGTGTAAATCTCTGGGCATGCATACACACTCAAAAAATGCAAAGACCAAACATAAAAAGCTTATTTCCAAAGAAAGATGAAAAAGGCCATCTGCTTGTTTTTTTTATTGTTTTTATTTTTATTTTTTATGAGATCTTTAGAGTTGCACATTTTTCCCAAAGCTGCCTCAGCATTATAAATTGTTACATATAGATGATTCTGTTCTTTTGTTTGTTTTTCTTCTATATTTCAAGATTTCTAGGCCATAATGTATAAGAGCAAAACCCCGTCTACTGGGAAATCTTAGACTTCCGTTCTAATACATTTACCTAAATAACTCAGTAATGATTTTGTACTTTTAATTACCTAAAATAGTAAGTGATTATTAACTTAAAACTTATACTATGTGGGATAAGGATTTTGAAAACGGGGATCCTTAAGGCCAATATGTAAATATATAACTCTTAGTCCCTAGCTATCTATCCCTACCTGCGACTTCATCACTGAGAAGTCCCAGAAGGCTCTCCAAGATCTCTAACTGGGTATCTGCACGGCTCTATCTACAGTACAAAAGATGATAATTAGGGTTAGGCAAACATTTTAGAAGTACCTTAGTGAACGCATTCCCCTTCTCTCATTCTTTCCCGTTTTTTATGGCTTCTGTAATAACAGGCTGATTTCCATAACGTTTTATATTTAAGAACACTTTGCTCTGTGTTTTTGTGGATCAGTTTTATAATATAGTTAGAAGGCAAACTGTTTGTATTGAGTATTAATTTGAATATTTTTCTTTTAATTGGCAATTTAGCACTTTGGATGGAAAAATCTACTACTTCTGATGACATTAGCGGTAGTCTCTGATTTAATTTTTTTTACCACTGGGAACCTGGGAACCAGAAGACTTGCAACAGTGCCTGACTAGTAGAAGAGTAGGAAGAATCATTTCATTTAAGCCTTAGGAAGGGTGTTTCAAGATAGCTATAGCTCTGCTTGTGCAGTGATTCTCTGTAAATAATAATGAAACTTTAGGTTTTCGCCAACACTATAGAAAATTAAAACAGGTATGTTGATGACTAGTATTTGGAATACTGTCAGATCAGATTTGAGTGAAAAAAGAGCTCTTCAAATTTTCTGCTCCTTTAAGGAGTGATTATGAATTTCTGGGTTTTATTTTTTTGGCTGTGGACTTAAATTGTCAGCCAACATGTGAAAAATGTAGGGAGAAAGATTTACAACAGTGTTGAAGCAAATCAAAGTACAATTTAGCAGCAAAACAGCTGAGTAGAATGTGATGGAAATGAAGATCATGCTCTGATTTTACTATGGTCTGCTGTTACACAGGATTTTTCCTCTTTCAAGTCAAGCTTTACAAACAACATGTGTTATAAACCATAATTTTTTCCAAATACATAATTATACAGTAAATCAACTATTAACAGCGTTGTTCCAGATTTGGTTTATTGTATATGTAGTGTATCTTGCCTTGTTCATTTGTTAAGAAAGGATGCATTAGTTTTGTGAAAATAATGGCAGGCTTTCTGTTTGCATAAGCAGAACAAAAATTGTAAGGTTTTAGTACAAATATGCTCTACAATTGAGAGACTGTTATCTTCTGGGTTGGAAGAAATAATATGATTTTGGCAACAAAAATATTGATCTCTGGCTTTTTTCTGAATTTCTTTTTCTTAACAGCTTCCCTTTGAATATTATTTCAGTCTAAGAATCTCGTGCATTAATTGAAGAGGTTAGGTTAGTACCTGCTCACTTCATTAACAGCTGTTACTAATTAGTGGAGCTTAGTCATTAAGGAACCTGCTGGGGTTTGTGGAGAACAATTTGTATTTTTTCATGGCATTTAAGCACACAATACACTTGTGAGTGGAAAAGTTTCATTTGGTAGCACTTGGGTTTAGCAATATTAGCATATCTGTGGTGGGTTAAACTGGAGCTGCAGGCGAAATAGCCCCAGGACAGGAGGCTCAGGAGAGACCCAGACCTTGAGCAAGTGCTCCAGAAGGGGGATTCAGAGCAGCCTTTTGGGCTGTGCCTGCAGCCAGGAGAGCAGTGTGTGACCTCCTTCCTTCGTGCTTGGTGAAGTTGCACTGTTGCAAGCTCTAGCCTCAAACAGTCTTTGGACAACTATTTCTATTAAGCCTCTGTATAGGGACAATGTGATGTCTCGGAAGAGTATGGGGGAAGAGAATTGTTTCTTCATGGGTTGTTCAGGGCATGTCAGGCCGGGTACGTGCAGTGTAAACCATCTGAAGGGTGCGGGTTGGCTTCCTTAATTCATTATTTTTGTTCTGTGGAGCAGAACCATTTTCTCACCTTTTCTCATCTAGCCCCTGCTTCCCATAGGTAGTGGTATGCTTTGTGTTGGTTTCCAGATTAGATTTATTCTAATAAATCCCGTATTAATTCCAGAAGTTAGGAGGGGTTTTTTAGTGTGTGTCTCTGTCGTGCTCTTTTGTACAAGCTCTGATGCAAGCTGCCCTGTGTAGTGCGAGGACAGCAGTTTTGATTAGTTTCTCTGCTGGGGAGAGAGGAAAGAGGAAGCCTTCCTGCTCCCTTTCCCTCTTGAGCAGCTGTGTAGAACAAGTCACACACTGTTGGGCTGACTTCAAGATTAATGTTAGCCTCTTATGAGGTTACTCTTTCTAATGGCATCTTCTTTTCATGTACTGGATTCATTATTGCGTCATCCTTAGACTTTTTTGGCATATGGACTTCCAGATCTATCTGGTTACGTTAGATTTAAACTTTAAGCACAACCCTAATGTATGCTGTCACGTAGTTCTTCACTGATGTTATGGATGTAATAAGTTGGTTGAGTTCTTCCTCAGAACAGTTTTGTTACTTTAGAAGCCTCCTATACTTTAAGGTATGAAGTATTTAAACACCACAGAATAAAAGTGTGCCGCAGTTTGGCACAGCTGCGGGAGAGAAAACTGACAGTCTTTCCAAGTAAAGGCAGTATTCATGTATCCAGTCCACATGGTTATACTTTAAACTATACACACAAATAAAAATCAAAATAACCAGAGGTGATCTAGTAATTGAATTCACCCAGTAACAAAAATAATTGAAAATGAGGAATTAATGCTTTGTGGATATGCCATTAATATCAACAACAGATGACGACAGATTCCTCTCTTGAGCTTCAAAACAACATGTTTGAAGGGATATGCCTACAGATGGGATGGGTGAAATAGAAGCATCTAGTAATTTATTTCAATGGTGAACTGAAGAGGATTTTCTATTCCATTAGTTCTTGCAATAAAACAATAGCAACCTGCAGACACTTCATGCAAAGGACAATCTCAAAGTGATTTATTTATATTTTGTTGTTGAGAACTATACTTAGTATTATTAACAGTACAGAATAGTTTTGAATTTATGTAATTACCAGTTGAAAGATGAGGAGGAGTCCCTCCCCTTGGGAAATATCTTAAGCACAACAAGCATTTGATGTAAGCAGTTTTTCTCCAAAAGCAACCCCCTATCTCCCTAAAATTGTTTCTTGGGTATAATTTATAAGCCTCAGAAGTAAGTGATCTTCAGGAGGGATGCTTCTTAGCACTATCAAGAAGGTGTCTAAGCTGCATCAGAAGCAGGGAAAACATTCCCGATACCTTGTCAGGACCTTGCTAATAATAATTGACAAATCTGCAATTCCCTTTTCTTTGGTGGCAGAATTTTAACAAATAAATCCTGGGAGTCCCTAAAAGGCCTTTCCAGCACATTGCTGCTGACAGCCTGGTGCTGTGTTGGGATAACTCATTAAAACGTACATTGGTGTGGTAAAACCTGGAAGAAGCAGCAGCAGCAATGAAAACAAAAAATGGGAACTGGTGCTGGGTGGGGGATTTTCTTGCCTACAATGTGTCCAGTGTAGAAATAATCTTTCAAATTATCTGTTTCATTTTGGTTGACATTTGGTTGACATTTGTTCCACAAATAGTTTGGGCACAACACACTTACATTGGTGCATATCAGGTGCACAGGTGTTTAACTGATTTTGTTTTTTCAAGGTACTTGAGCCAGAGTTACTTGTGGATCAAGCACAGATTATTTCATAGAGCAGTAATAAGACATGGGATCAGATTTTCTTCCTTATTCCAGTCCCTTTACAAGCCTGAAGGAGCTGAAAAGCTCCTGATTCTCCACTGATGGTGATTCCCCAGACAGAAGCCCTCTCCATACAACTTGCAATCAGAGTAATCTCTTTCTAGATAAGTCTCTGTAGTGTGTAAGCATGTGTGAGTACTGTGGGAAGAAAGAGCTCGCTGCTGCTTCTTGGCTGGCATCGTGGCTGCTGGAGGCCACAACAAGCAGGTTTAGTCCAGTGTCATCCCATAAACTGCAGAAGGACAGAGCTGAACAATGGAGAGCACTTACGTTTCAAGAAGCATTGGAAGGCAAATTCTGTAACTGAAAACAGAAGGTTGTTGCTAACTGAAAAACGGACCTATTTTAATCTGGAAAATGTCAAAATATTTTGACAGTATGGGAAGATCCTCCCCCCTCCCAATGTGTTTAAAAAAAAAAAAAACCCCTTCTGGCTAAGGGGAATTGGCTTTGCCAATTACTTTAGTTCTTATGGGGAACCACAGAGGCTGTTTAAACTTCGGAAATCAGCTCTTCTGGGAAGTAAGTTGCGGCAGTGGAGCAAAAGCCTCAGGATAATAGGATTTACCAATGGTGAGGAGAAAATACGTGCCTGTCCTCATTTTTTCATGTTTCTGAGTGTGCATCCTGTCATGTGAAACCCTAGCCCCTCGTCTCCAGCTACGCAGCCACTGCTTGGGCCGGGTACAGAAGCGATGGGCAACTTCTTTGCTGGGACCAGGACCTTACCTTCCATAACTACCCTCTCTTGCATCTCCTGATGAGTTACCTCATAGGTCTCATAGAGAACCTTCGTCTGTCAGGAGTTTCAGAATTGCTACGAACTGCAGGTTGGTGATTGTGATTGAGGGTTCCTTGGCATGAGTCTTTTCCTTGAGCATTGAACTCCTATGAGCATTAGAGTAAGAACTGAACTGGTTTCATGGGCTGTTAAACTTGGCTGTCAACTTGACTTTGAAATGAAATATGCAAAGGAACTATATTTATCTGTGGCATCGTTATGTTACTGAGTCCTTTTCACTCTTCTTTTGCTCCCATATCTTTAATCTTATTTAGGGGGAAAGTCAGATAAACTGTCGTGCTTTCCGGAATATTATGGTCGTGGGTTTTTTGTGTGTTTTCATTTTTTTTATTATTTTTTTAAAAAAAGATGTATTTCAATACTAAAGAGCAAGAACAAACTGTTGACCTCATAGAAATCATTGGAAATATTGCCATTATGGGCAAACTTTCCCAGGAAGAATTTCTTCTCAAATAATCTGTTCAGTACTCAAAGATTTAGGCTCTGGAGGGTTATGCTAAGTTGCAAAGTACCCTTCCCACATGTTAAACACAACAACAACCAAACAAAAAACCTCAAAAAAAAACTTTCATCGCAACTATCAACAACAAGCCAAGCATGAATCCTTGACTGAAGTACTAGTACTTCCCCTGGTCTTTGTAGACTTGCTGCCGATATAGCAGCAGCTTGAGTTAACCTGGTGGATAAGAATGATGCACTCAGAGATGAGAGGTTCTTCATGTGCTGTATAGCACTTTAAAATGCTAAGTATTTCCTTATTTGGAAGTACTTATCTTTTCTTAATTTTTTAAAAAGCCTCAGAAATCATATTAGGTTCTTGTAAGTGTTTACTTTCATATTAATAAATCTTCAAGGAAAACACACAATTTTTCTGATTGATTTTATAATTTGACACCTGCTTCTTAAGAAGATATTTAAAAAATTTAAAACCAGTGTTAAACAGTCTCATTCATTTCTGTTGGATGCAATCATGTGATAGTAACAAATACACCACTGCCTGCCAGTAATTTCATTAACATTTCAAGTCAAAGCATACTAGAGAATTAGGACACACACTTTATAACAGTACATTGTTTCTGGTATTCGTTTCTTCCCTTTCTTTGTAAGGCTACTGTAAAAATAATTCGTAAGTTATAATGATGCTGATCTTCCTGCTATGAGAGGGAACTTCCTTTTCAGGATTTTAGAAAGGAAATTAGCACTAATGAAATGTGTAAAAAAAAAAAAAAAAAAAAAAAAAAAAAAAAAAAAAAAACCCACAGAAATGTGAATTAATCAAAGGCACTGGATGACAGAACAGACAAACCAAAGGAATGACAACTGCCGAGCTCCCCTTTAGCCTTGGCAAAGTTGCCTTGGTTGAGCTGGTGGGGAAAAGAAGGCAGCTGAGCCTCCGCCCTGGTTCAGATTCCTGGCTGCTTGCTGAAGCCGAGAGTACAAAGATTACCTCTCAGCGATCTGTCAGTGGTTTGTATGCAGTGTGGCTCATGCTCACTTCAGTCGCAGCCCTACACCCGCAGCCTACAGAGGCCTTCAGTCTTTGAGATCTAAAGTAGTCACTCATAAATCTTACAGCTGTTCTTTGTGGCTAAGTAGTGTGGTACAGTAGTACATGTTACCCATTACAGATTATGAGTTTATTAAGGTTTAGGAATTATCAGATATGTGATACTGAACTTTGAGAAATCAGTTGAACACTTAAATAGAATGAGTGGGCATATTCAAATATCTGACCCGCACAATTCTGTCTGCAATCAATTGAGTTCTGCTGTTAACTTCAGTGCTCTGTAAGTTTGTGGGGTTTTTTTGTGTTTTTTTTTTTTTTTTTACATAGTGATATGGAATTAAAATATCTGAGTTTTACAGTTCTCCACATTCAGCCTGTAGGACTGATGATGGATGGCAATGAAGGGCAGGTGATGAGGATGAGTGTGACGATGTTGTTCTTACAGTACCCAAGTACTATACAGGATGTCAGTCCTCCATAGTTACTTTTTCTACAAACAGAGGGGTATTCCTAAAGGTTAAATGTGGCTCTTGGTTTGAAATTATAAAAACAAATCAGGAAGCTTGGGAAATACGAAGTTTGACCATTTCTCAGTCTGTGTGGTGGACTTGGTAGACTTGCAAAACTGTTTGATCCGCAGCTATCCAAATTACAATTCAAATGAGGATTTTAACATTTGCAACCTAAATTCGTTTAATAAGCATGGCGATTCTTAGTGGAACAGTGCTGTTATATGGAAAGGCCAGATTGAGGCTACTTTTAAAGAGCCCCATGGTCAGAGCTACAAAGTTGCAACTTTATTGCAAAGGTTTGGTATTATCTGACAAATATTTGATTTAGTCCCCTTCCCTGTGTCTACTGCCTGTGGCTTGTCTTACTATCACTTTGTTGTTATCTTATTATCATTATATACACTAGACTAGAAGGCTAGCCTACCTCATTGCTTTTTAAAGATGCAAGGGTTTTATTGCAAGGTTCACGAAGCAAAAGCATCTTTACTGAAGGAGTGACAGATTAGAGGACAGCACCAACACAGAGGTTTGCTATGAAAATGAAGTCTCTTCCGACAGGATCCTTGCATGTGTTTTCAGCTGCAACTACATTAAGAAGCAATATAATATGGTGGTGAGGTGGCTAAGGAAGGATATGATGAAAGCATGTAATGACAAAGATGGAGCAGAACCTGCTGTCGTCAGCAGTGATGTACAGTCCAATGGCAGGGAGCAGCAGTTCTGCCTCCTATCCTGAGTAAGAGACTGCAGACCTTCATTCTAGAATAACAATGCAAAAATATGTGCCTTATAAATACTCCATGTCTTGCCTTAAAGATAACGAATAATAAAAGAAATACTGCTTTTGTGGTGTGCTTGTCTCGTTTGTCTGTTGGGTCTTGTTTTGTTCGACTACGTTAAAGAATGCCTTAGCACCCAGTAGCAGGGAAGACCACAGAAATATACAGTACAGCAAGTGAAGAAGAAATATCCATTAGGATAGCATCATGATATTGTTCAAGAAACTTTGAATAATTTGTTGAGTTTTAAAGAGGTTTTTTGGAATTTCCCATGTGTGATGCTATTTGTTAATTGGACAATACTTTTCATAGTTGATTGCTACCCCCTGCTGTCTTGCTTCGTATTTTAATAAGATCCTTCTCTTAGTAAAATAAATGTTAGCTGAGTAGATGGGTGAGGGGGCAGTTGAAGAAGGTGATTAATTTCTTACTGTTTTTTACACTCTTCAAAAAAAAAAAAAGGGCAGCAAGAGTCGACAGTCAGACTTATTGTTTGTTGAATGACTCTGGACATGCTAATATTTTGAACTTGAAACACAAGTACCTGGGGAGGTTGTAAAGATTGTACATTTGAGGAGGTACCTATCTCAGATTGTCACATGGAAATATTTTTCCCTTGGGGTGGTCTCATCTGTTCCAAAAGCACTGATTTTGGTAGCCGGCTTTTTATTTTTATACCTTTTGCTTGGGAGCTGGTAAAAATCACTATAGTGTCTGAGGTCACAGGAGCTGTACTGGTTTGAATCAGCTGAGAGTTTACATGGTTGTTCTCTAGCTTTAAAATGAGCAAGGTTCTTCAAATCCAGAGTTTGAGCTCTCCTTTTCTTAGACTCTGCATTTCATGCTGTCTTTACTCCAGGAAATTTGAGTAAAGACTTGCAAAATAAAAATCAGTGTATTCTAAACATGGTTTTCTCAGACTTTATACATCAGACTTACAAATTACTTTGGCACGTTTAAAAAAAATAAAATCAAATCACCTTAAACATGCACTAAACATCACTGCTATGGAAAAGCACATCTGTTTTATTGACTGTGTTACTGCAATCAGTATGTAGGAAAAGGGAAGCAAAAAAGAGCTAGGGTTAGTGCACTGCTGTTGTTCTATTAATTAATTGGACAAAGGCTTAGATTAAAAATAGACTCACTTTTTAAAAAAGAATGATGACTTTTAAAGTGTGTGGTATCATAAAGGTCTTATTAACCAAATATAAATCACTCTTATGAACTCTTGAGCTGTGTGGGGCGGAAAAAAAAACCAAAACCAGATGTAGTCAAATTTCATGCCAAATGTTTGTCTTCAAAAAAAATGTTATCAAGCGTTTATTCTTTTTTGTTATGATAAAAGTATCCTTAACAACCATAGCCCAGTGAATACCCATTTATTCCAGCAGAACTGCAGATTTTTCTGACTTGCCTCTTGAAACACTTCATCTAAGAGGACTTTTTTTTAATGGTACATAGCTGCCCAGGTTTTCGTAATTTTGAGGATTACTTGTATATTTTCTGGTTTTTAAAAAAAAAAAAAAGCAAGCTTCTGGATTCAGCTGAACAGTGACCAAATTCTTATTAATCCATTTAGAAGGAGTGAGATAATCCTGAGTTCAGACCACTGCTTTGATTGTAATTAACCTGGACCTAGTGTTTAACTAGAAAGCGAATGAAGTTTCTTACTTTTGTGCTAAACAAGGCCATGTTTACAGAATACTTTAAAATAAATAATTTTGATATAATTAAACACTTCTTTTTGTCATGAAGGCTCTTGATTTTATAAGGTTGCAAACTGAGATCTCTTAGCAATATGTAATGATATATTACATCAGTTTACCAAGTGACACCACTCAGGTCCCACTCTTTCTACCTTTAGCTTTAGTCCTGTCTAAATTCTTTAAATGTAAGTGATAGGCAGAAGTATGCCGGGAGCAGTCACTAATATCCTTGGAAAACACACTGTGATATCCCAGCAGTGCCAAGCATGAGGAGAAGCTATGTAATGTTTCCTCTGACACAAACAGATAAAGACTCCCAAGAGCTGGTTTCTCTGTGTTCTCTTTCTGGGTTTTCATTTCTGAGGCATTTACTGAAATAAACTAAGAAAGAAATACCACCTGCTCTGACCAGATGGTAAGTTTGTGGGACTTTATCAGATGCTGAAGCTGCATGAGTGTTTTGTACAAACAGGGATGGAGATGATCACTTTTACTCCCAGTCTCATTCCTTCGGCATAAATATTGCAAAGTGGTTCATGAGCTTATTAAGTACATACAAATCTTATTAAGTTCTCTGGCTTCCATTCACTGAACCTAGACAATTATACATCGGCACTGCTATTGGTCTATGTCGTCTGGTCTCTGTATGACATGTACTTTGTAAAATTCATGGAAAAGAGGATTTCATTCTACTTGGATACATTAACATTAAAACTTTAGAACCTCATACTGGTTTTGACTAATGGCGTGTTTAGCCAGTCTATCTCATCTCTGACAGCAGCCAAAAGTGGATGCTCTGGGATGAGTCAGAACAAGACAGATAGATATGCTACTTCCCTATATTTTCTCTGATCATTCGACTGGTTCGGACACTACTGTTTGGATGTTCATGTTGTTTTGATAAATTTTGTTGTTTTTTTTTTTCTCTGAACTTGTGCCTGAGCTGGATCTCCCTGGCTCCTATTTGTCTAGGAGTCACAATTGCTACTGAGTAGTCTTCAGCTGTTATAATAGCTTTAAGCAAAATTGTTAGATGTTATTGTTAATAATTAAACCGTTTCCTCAATGAGTTCCTTTTGAATTCTTGTCTCAGTATAAGCTAGTCCTGGGAATTTGGTAGCTTGTCCAGTTTTCCCTTATGTTCCTCAGAATTGCTTTAATTTCAGAGAGATCCTTCAGGTTCTTCTAAAAATAAGGGCTAAGGTATGACAATCTCTCTAGTCTTCTCCATTATCAACGCTGACGCAAATGATTTTGGTTTTCTGCTGCATCTTCGAGAACTTAATTTGTGTTCTGATCATCAGCTGGCCTGCAGATCATCTGATAGTATTTGTCTTCCTACAGTTTATGCAATAGCATTCATGTTCCTTATGTGTTTGAAGAAAGATTTATGAATAGTTCTGAGTCCTCCTGAGAATTTTTCCTTTAATTTTTTTTTTTTTTGTATACCTTGGATTTAGTTTAGTTGCTTTTTTAATCCTGTGTGGTTCTTTTTAAATTAGTCACTGCCCCAGCTTTCTGAGTGATTTCTTGCTTCGAAGAGGCTTCCTTACCGGTTCTGGTTAGCCAAGCTGGATTCATTCCACCATTCATGTTTGCTGATAGTGAGACTTCATCGGTAAGATTTTGAACCACATTCAGCATGTCAGTCTGTTGCAATGGAAGGTTGCAATTCTTTTTGTGGGACCTCTAACTAGCAGGCCCATGAAACATTTCTTGATAACACTTAAATTTTATCTCTGAATTCTGTCCTGATAAGTCATTTCCCTGACACAGTTTGCTGTTTTCCACAAAATGGATCAATGGTATTCTAAGGGCAAAGAAATTTGATCCTATGCTATTCCCTTAGTGTGTACCAAATCACTGGAAAGATACCTAGGAGACAGTTAGCAATTAATTTTCTGCTGATTTATACCTTAGATTCTCAGCCATAAAGTTTCCCTTAGCTGTGCTTTCTATGAGAAAGGCATGATACATTTGGTGGGAGATGAACTCCACCATACAAACCACCTACTAGTCATAGGATGCGTCTGCCTTTGGTCTTTAGTCTGTTTTTTCTTGAAGTGTCTTAGATGCAAAGGGTTGCTACAACCAGTCTTCTGATGTGCTCAGTTCCACATTTCTAGTTATTTCTATACAGAGGAAGGAAAAGAAAATTACATGAGAAGACATGTAGCTGCAACACATAAAAGTACTCAGCATTTAGATAGGAATAATTTGCCTGTCAGTTATCCTAGTATTCTTATATAATTTTATAAATCAAGGATAATTTTAATAATTTTTTATTGGAATGCTCAATAGGGTATATAACTCATTTCTACCCTCTCAAGACATGACAGTCTCTCTACCTTCATCCTTAAGGAACTCCTTAAACCCTCAAAACTGGAAGTAAAATTACCTCATGGTGATCTCTTTTTTTCTTTTTTTTTTTTTTTCCTAGGCATGAAGTTATGAAGTTGCTAATCCAGTCTTTTATCTTGTATTCACAATTATAATGTCAAGATTGAATAATCTGCCTTTATCTCCAGGGTTACAGCTATGTAGAAACTTCAAAAGGGACAGTTTTGCCAGCATCTAAAGACTCTTGTTAATTACTATATCTTGAAGTAAAGTCAAATAAAGCAGGATGAAAAATGATATTTCTCTTTGACAACCTTGTAAAAATATCAGTGATGAAGCAGTACATTTTAAGTACTTTAAGAATGCGTTTAACTGAGATCAAGACCATTCTGATTGTGGTGCAGGTTAATCTCTACAAGATACATTATAGAAAGACACGTGTGTGTGGCACTGTGGTTTAGAAAGCTCATTATTGGAAATTAAATATTTTGCTTCTATTTTCCTATTGAAATTGACTGAAATGAGTTAGTAATGGCATTGATTTACAGTGTGCAGAAGGGCTTTTATTATTATGTCTTCCAAATATAAATTAATTGTTTTCCTTCTGTTTTCATGAACTTTTTGTATTCCATATTCCAGTTCCATGCTGTTTTCATTACTGTTGGCCTTGCATGACCTAATTAGTGTAAAGCCGGATTGTAGATATAAATATGACCTGTAGAAATCACTGTGTTATCAGCAGAGAATGCTAATAGTGTGTTAACTATACATTTCTGCAGGATTGGGGTTTGAAGTCATATTTCTGCACTGAGCGTAGGTTTGTCTATGTGCTACTTCTGGAGAGTCAGAGGCCAAGTGAAGCTGTTCAGATCCATCAATGGAGTGATATTTGCTCCAGAGGTTAAGGGTGCCATATAAAAGAAGTCCTTAAATCAAATCCATAGAACTTAGGCCAGTCAGCAAAAGCTGTGGATCCATTCTTTCCTTTTAAAGGTCTGTTACGTTCGTTGTCTCTGAAAATCTGAGGAAGGTTAATGCAAGTAAGTAACCAATTAATCCCTTGTTAATACTAAGCTGAAAGTTAATACTTCGTATAGACTCATGATAAGTAAAATCAGACTCAGGTTTTCAGAAAAGATATAGTATTTTATATTTCTTTTTTGATTTGGTTTAATGTAATACATAACTACTTATATCATGAAATACATAGTATAAGCCACAGTGGGTAACTGAGTAAGCTGAACTGATGTTGGTGCTAGAATACCATTCATTTCATCACTTTTAACTACTTGTGGAATTGTAGCTTTGTGAATTTAATATTTCCTCAGTAATGGCTTTGAGTGGTACTTAGATAACAACTGCTGCACCAGAGTACTGGCCATCGCTCCCATATCCTTGCATTAGTAGTGGCCAAGAGATGATGTTCTGAAGGAAGGAGATCTTCATAATAGTACAAAGGGTTTAAGCGATTGTAGAGACTTCGGCTGGGTAAGGGGAAGAACCCTGGTCCTTGGTCACCCCAGTTCAGATTCCCAAAATAGTTTCCCTGCCGGAGCTGTAATGTAACTGTACAGGAGGTGACAATTCTTATGATATGAGCCAGTCATTCCTGCTCGACACCCAATTTCAAAAGTGCTGTTCACCACAAGTATTTGCCTATTTGTGCTGTATTTGTTTGTTGTGACATCTTAAAAACAAACAAACAAAAACTCTAAAAAATAAAAATAAGGAAAGCTGGAATATTCAAGTGAGATAATATTCCCATCTGGCAACACAAAATCAACAAATGGAACATTCTTTTTTTTAGCACAATCTCGTAGTGGTCTAATCTGTAAGAAAACTGCACTTATAAAATCTCTAGTCCAGGTTTTCAGTCTGATTTTCTCCCCATATAATAGAAGGGAGTGTGTCTAACTCCTCATTCCTTTTACTTGTGTAAGAGACTGACATCTGAAATGGAAGTTCAGGAACTGGATAATTGTGGTTAGATGAGTGGCAAAATATACAAAGTTTCATTGCATGTTGTATACAATGTGATATATGGGGTATGTTTCAGTTATATCTAAAACTGAGAATCTCATGCATTGCTTCAGGTTGAGATGACATTATTGTTTGGGTTTAAGGTGTTATTAGCAGGTTCTTTTTTAAAAATGCTGAGGAAGTTTAAACGTGGTACTAAAGCCCAGGGTTTTTAAGGTAGTTCTAGTGCCTGAATAGCTTTCAAAAGTACAACCTTGTACCTGCAGGACACCAGCTTTGTAGTGCAAATGCCCCATCTGAAAGTAGATGTGGAAAATTAAATCTGCAGTGGTGTCATTACACTGAGACTTCTGTAAAGCTACTCCTCAGACTAACTTGTATGAAATCAGTGCAAGTATGTCTGTGCCGACCTGCAGCCAAAACAGGGCCTGCAGTATTTCCAGGCATGTTTATGGGTGGAACCGTTTTAAGTGGAAGCATTTTAAGTTTTCTATTATGACAACGGTTGTTGTGATATGCACGGTAATATGTCAGTTACAAATCTAAAAAGACTGATCCATGAAATTTAGTGCATTCCAAACTGACTGAGGCGAAAGTTTTTGCTATTCCGTGGAGCTGGCAGGAAGACAGACCAGCATGCGATGAAGTGGGCACTACAGCTGGGACACACAGTTCCATCCCAGGGGTGGAGGTGCAGTAGTGTTCTTGTATAGCTTTTTGTATTGCTGAACTAAAAACCCAAATAAAAATTGACTGCTGAATTCTTATAATAGTGGGCAGAAACTACAGCCCTGGCTTAATTGTTTTAAAACAACTAAGCTAAGTCATGTTCTTACTTGGCTGGTTCTGATAAGCAATGAAAACCACATTATATGCATTTGTGCTTTTAGAAATAATAGAATATCACATAATTTGTTATTATGAGTATATCTAGGTTTGGATTTTCAGAATAACTGTAGTTTATGGTTAGAAACAAATGAAAATGGCTTCCAGTGGCAGTAAGTGAGGTTATGCTGTACAGCAATATTCTTGGTAGCAAAAGAAAAAAAATTCCTTTTGCAGTGACTGAATTACACAGGCAAGGAGTATGATGGTTATTATACAGACAGTTAATATTTCTCCGTGTGAATGTTTTCTTTTTTTTTTTTTAGTAGTAAAATGTACCATTAACATGTCTTCAATTAGTTTAACATTTTAAAATGTTTGGTATCCTTCAGCTGCCTGAACCAGAACATAGCCCAGTTGTTGCTGAACGCTTCAGAGTATTACTGCTGCAAAACTTGCTGTAGTTACTTCACTAGATTTCTCTACACCCAACTTTTCTAGGATTTTTGAAACTGGTTTATCTTTTTTGAAACTACATTATCTAATTCTAGAGAGAAGGAAAACATATTCCAGTACCTTTTCTGGAATTTTATTCAGAACCTAAGTTAATGAGCAGAATATAACTAATTTCTGAGCATAAGTCTGAGAGGGATAGTGAGCGAAGCATGAGAAAAAAAAATCAAATAATAGGAATGGAAATAATTCTTGGAGTACACATAAACAGTTGCAGTTAAGCTACGTTTCTAGAAAAAAATCTGTGGGTTTTCAGTTGCTGTTTGCTCAGGTCATCTGAAACAGGAGGCTGGTAACAGCACCGCACTGTCACTGTGCAGTGCTTCCGGGCCTGGGGTGGCTCAGCCGAAGTTTTTGGGGATGTATCTGCTTGTTGTGTGGTCCCGTGTAAAATTGTATCTGCTGTAAATATCCAGACACCCACTAAATCCAAAGAACAAGACTGCTTTTTTGTTCTCTTTTCTAGCCCTTCATCTGTGGGAATTGATTCATAGTTTTAATTAGCCTGCCTTCTTTCAAAAAAAATAGTTTTCTAAGAAGCAAAAATTATAAATATTTTACAAGACACTTTTTGCCAGGTGCTTCCTTTAGTTTCTAAATTTGTACTTGTAGTACTTTTGGAAATGTTAATTGTTAGCTCATTGAGAACTTTTAAATGTAAAATTAGTGAGAGTGCTTGTTTCTAGACTGTTGGGAGGGTGTGTATATACTCTGTCAGGGAAGCACAGGTTCTTTCGTAATGGGCATCATTTCCTTTTTACTGTCTCAGGAAAAGGTCTGTGTAGAGGTCTATGTATTTCAGACTCTAAATGCGTGGTAAACAGTTGTCAGCTTGTTTCTGCTCATCTACTATCAGAAAATCTGTTCCAGGATTATTGTCTGTCTTAAAACAGTTAAGCAAAAACTATCATACTGGCAAGTCTTAACCTGAATATTTAAATGCTGAAGTGTCTGTCATAGTAATTAACGCACAGTAATTAGATCAATTCAGCAATACTGGCTATATATTAATTTAGTCCATGAACACCCAAATCTAGCAGAACAGTTACAAGTAATCCCATTGAAGTCGATATAATTGAAGTTATATATATCCTTAAGTGCTTTTTTGGATTAAGGCCTAAATACTTTTTCTTTTCAAAGAAAATGCTGTTCAGTTCCTGGCTCTTAGACACTCTTGCTCATAAAAATAAATGTTGCAACCTGGATATGTAAATAATGAGGAGGTCCCTACTCCCAGCTATTTGTGAAGCTGTGTCTTTCCACCCTCCACTTGTCTAAGCACATACGACTGGGGTCAAGAAATACACGATGATAGAGAGCTGAGAGGCTGAGGAGAAGTTGGCTCCATGAGAGAGGTGCTGGTGGGAGAACAGACTGCATTACTTCAGAGGAAGAGAAGTACAGATGAACTGTGTGAGCACAAATTTTAGGTAAATACAAGTTATTGTAGAGTAACTCCTGTAATATAATTCTTTTCTTCAGGTGCCTTGTTGCAGTTGAGTCAGCAAGCCTTTCTTTTAAATGCTTCCATTTCCTGAAAGAAAACACTTTCAATTTGCCCAGGAATAGCCATTCTAGAAACTATGCCCTGGAAATGTGAAATAAAAACACTTAAAAAAAAAAAAACCCACAAACCTCCTTCTTGGAAAGCTATACTGTAGGTGTGACGCTATCGGAGGTAGGGGTTAGTGTCCTACTCTGCAAAGGGGTTCCTGAATAAGGAAAGCGCTGAAAAGGGTGGATAGTAGCTGAGGACGGAATGTTGTTATGTGGATTATAGAGATTAGACAGCAACAAATTTGAGATTTTTTTTTTTGTGTTCTTACAGGTGTTGTTCTTGAGATTTTTTTCCTTTTCCTCCTCAACCTCTTCTTTTTTATGTTCATGACATAATTTAATGCGGAATCTAAAAAGAAAGTGCTTTGGAACTCTGGAAATTTCTTTTTAGAGCTTTATATTCTGTAACCTTTTGGTTGGTATGTACAAGGGCCTCTACCTAGATTGTTGTCACTGTAGATCATAGCACCTTGCAGGAGGATTAAAGTATAAGGACAACACATACAGTTGACTGTCCCAAGGTGTATGTCACCTCAAGCATGTTGCAAGTAATTCATTAAAAGTAGCTGCTTTACCTGCAAGACAGTGTATATAACACTCATCTCCTGTCCCCCTCCATCTTATTCAAGCTTATTGCTTTGGTTAAACTCAGAAATGTCTTCCACCTACATAATATTCTATTAATCAGTTCTGTTGGTCTGCCAGCTCTGCTCCGGTCCTTGTCCTTTCTTTCATCTTTGCCTTATACATAAACAGCTTTATGATGAAGCTCTTCTGAATGGTTACTACTTTCCTCTTGGCTTGACATGTGACACAGTACCCTGCTCCAAGGGCAGGGATTTTGTCACCTGTAATGTTGTCTTTCTGAGTAGCACCCCTGAAAATTCCTAGATGTAGATGTAGAAACATCACGATTTTCTAATAAAATCTAGGATGAAGTGTATCTCCTCATTGAGGAAGTGCTAACTTGACTAAATCCAGATTTAAGAGTGTTCTGTAGCAGTGCTGGAATCAAAACAACTAATGGCTGGACTAAGCTTGGACTGGAGGCACAGCGCTGTCAGGATGTCGCTCCTGTGTTCATGATTCAGATGGCAACGCCTTGTCCTAAAGAGCTGGCACTACTGGATCTATGGCAGCTGTTGCAATGCATAATTAATGCGGCCCTGGGATACACTTTCAAACACTCTGTGTCAGTGCTTGCAGGGAGCCTGCAAAATGGGCAGTGTTTTCAATAGTCAAATACTTATGATTAACTAACTTTATAATGGCGAACACATTTCTGCAAAATTGGATGAAAAGAGGACGGATTCCCAAATAGGTTGTAGTTGAGAGATTCCAGTGGAAATTAATGTCACTTTCATTCTCTACAAACAGCAAGGAAAACAATGAATTAATGTTTGCTTAAGCAGTTTTGGGCAATGTACAGCACAAACAACAAAATGAGTAGAGAAAGAAACTTCTAGTTGGCTATTTCAGCTCTAAGTAGGTCAAAAAAAGATATAGCAGGAAGCAAAAGTTGTATCCATATTTGAGCTATATGATTAGAGACATGGTTTTGAAGCAAACTGCTAGGTGAAGAAGGTTTCTCAGAAAAAACCTTTAGCCAGAAAGGTATGCAATATTTATATTAAGATCTGCTTTCCTGACACATTGAGGAAAACAAAAATGGCTGTTTAGTATTACTTCCTTCTCTGTGTGCAGGTAGTCTCCGCCATGTAATAGGAAGAGGGTCTTGTCCTTTAGCTGTGGCTTGGCTCCCCCAAACTGAGACATTACTGGAGCGTGCGCTTGGTGTCCAGTCATATCCAAACCCACATATTTCTGATCACTTGCAAGCAAGCTGCCATAATACGAAATTGTCCAGGTGAAATTTTTGAAGAGAGTTACATAAAAGGAGAAAAGCCGATCTACAGAATTGTGCCGGTGGTGGTGTGTATTTGGCTTTCTGTAGCAGTGCTGTGCAGCAGTAGCAGAGGACCTCTGGGCAGGGTAGTAATTATGCTATGTAGATTTCTTTCTGGGTTTGTTTGGTTTTTTTGTTGAAGTAGGAAAAATATAAAACACATCTGTGGGAAAGAAACAAATTTAAAAATCTACTCTCTCTGACCTTAAACTTCATTCCTGCAGTGCATGTGCTTTTACAAGACTATCCCTTGTCACATGTGAATTATGTAAATGACTTGAATTATATTCCCAATGCCCACAGTGGAAAACCTGCTTCATGTGTGAAATTTAACAGACGAGAAGTAGAAACTGATTTTGAAATTTAGATCCTACTTTGCCAGTTTTAGCACTTGGATTAAATTAGTGAAGCTTTATGAATTTCAAGTAGCTGAAAACTTTAAGTAGTATCTATATTTATAAAGAGATCTAAATGTACTCTAAGTATAATGTAATTTCAGGACCTGTTTCTTGAAATGCTTTGGATTTAATTTGAAAATGAAAACAAATCATTACTAGGCTGAAAATAAAGAGGTTTTGACTGTGTCTAAAGTACATGCGATTTTTTAAAATTAGAGGCCTTTGAGAGATGTTAAGATCATTAAGCTTTATTTAATTTGTTTATGACTTAGAAGACCATAGACTAGGGAGAGCAGCCCAAGCTTAAGTTAAATGACTTTCCCCAGAAGATGCTCTACTTGACAGTACTACCACAGGACATTTGGGTTTTCTTTTCAGTCATCTCTGTGCCACCCTACATTTAAAAAAACCCAAGCACACAGTGTTTCTGAAAACTTGAGTGAGTATCTGTAGGATGAAATCAGATAAGAAAGCCATTGTGTGTTACAGTAAGCTTACATTCTTCCTGATGGCAACAGTTCTTTCTACATTTTTGTAATTAGGTTGTTGGCGTCTTCAGAAGGTAGGCAGCCCAGTTCAGACAGAATCTTTTTTCTACAGGTATTTGTAACTTGTGGAATTAATAAGCAGACCTGTCAGCGAATCTTTAGTGCTACATTTAATTTCAACAAGCTCTGCAAGATCTGGAACAGTGAAGTATGAAGACTGGCTTTTCTAGTAGGTATCTTTTAAATAATCATTATGAAAAGCCTGCAGAAATGTTGTGAGGACTACAGAGGCTCTGGTAGACATCCTCCTCCCTCCCCCAGCCAGGGAATAATAGCTGTAATGGGCTTGCACTGAAATGTGGTATTCTGAATCTGGCTAATGCTTGCTGCTGTTTCACTCCCTCTGGATTGTGAAACAAAGAAATTATGCATCAAATCAAATAGCTGCAATTTTGCCACACAAAAAGACAAATATGTGTATTACATGTCTGCTGTAATTAATTTATGTATACATATCTAATTTGTTTATTAGTAGGTTGACATTTACACATTTAAACAAAACCTAATTTGATGTGGAAAGAATGAGAAGGGAGATGATGGACTGCATTTAAAGCACAACCCCTCCTCCCAAACAAGCCAAAACCAAAAAGAGGGGAGACCTGGATCAAAAGAAATTTTTTTCCTTTGCTTTACAAGGCAGTTTTGGGTAATTCTTTACTGTTTTCCATAACTCTTATTGACAAGTGTATAGTTCCTTTGCTTATGGATTCTGCACACTGTTGAGCAGTATCTGCCTTATTTATAGGAGTAGACTTGTCTTAATTGATTACACTCGAGCTGGGTGTATAACAGATAACAGAGTGAAAAAAAAAAGTTGTTCTTCTGCAGAGAATAATTCCTAGTTAATAGATGGAATTTTATTAATAGTTATGAATGAATAATAATATGTATTTTTGGAGCTGCGGCCAAATATTACCTAGCCTAAGATTCACTTAAAATTTAAGTAAGGCACTCCCCACCAGAGGGGAAAAGTAAGGGCCTCTTGTCATGTTATATAGGCTTGGATGATGCTTAAATGAGCCAGAACAAAGGATTTATTTGGAAAGAAGTTACATTAGGATTTGGTCCAGTTACTTCATATGTGTCCCCTTTTGTTGTCTACCGTGGAAGGCTATCCCATAATGGGTGGCCTTGTCAAGGACCACTTAGGTATAACAGAAAGAGTCTCCTAGTAAAAATGCGAGTAAATTTTTCATCTACCTACAACAATGAGCTGAAATGCTTGCAGGGGGGAAAACCAGAGCAGTTTGTTTTATTTATATATTTTGTATAAAAGGCTTGGAACAATTCTGCAGTGTAGTTCTGACCTTTTCATATACAGAACTAAGTGGTAAGGGAAATTGGGTTTCCTGTCAGCTCTTACAATCCACTATTTCTCTCCTTTTTCTTGTGGTCAATACTTGGCTTTTCTCTAAAGCCTTGCTGGGGATATTGTTATTTCAGTTAGACCATAAAGACCCTCACCTGCCACTGCCAACATGTTTCCTAGCAGAAATAGATTAGCTGAAATGACAGCATCCAGGCAAAAGTTCAACTTTAATGTCTGGTGCCTTATAGAAAACTAGCAGCATGCAATACATGGCTTAGCTGCACTTCACCGTCAATGCATGTTTTATTCAAGGTTTGCTTTCTCCCTTTCTTAGAAATGGTTTTAAATGCAGAGATAGAATAGAATAGAACTTTTTTCTTGCAAAGAAAATATGTTTCTGGCTTGTTGTAGGATGAGATGACAGGAAAGGGCAGAAGAAAAGTATAGGATAATGACAGGGAAAATACTAGAAGTGAAAAAGATCAATTAAGCGCATCAGTCTGATTTGTGAAATTGATTAAATTAGGCAAATTTTTTAGTCAAAAGGGAATATTATTTATTGGGACTGGTTTGTGGGAACTGAGATAATGAGTAAGCTCATCTGTGCTGCCTTTTCCTAACTGGTAAAATTCTTAGAAGTTGAAGTTTTAAAAGTCGAATTACTTTAAAATTCTGAAGAAAAGGGACTGTGTCATGTAAAATGCCCTACAGGTCTCATGGTCATTCCTTGGGGTGAAAACGAAGGCTTAGCTTCAAAACTGTTTAAAACTGTTTTCTAATAGGAAAAAAAAAAACAAAAAAAAACAACAAACAAAACAAAAAGAAAAACTATATGCACAAAGAAGAATCCTTGAAAGTGTTGATTGTTTCTATGACTGTTGTGATCTGCAGCTCTCCTTCCCTGCATCTGTGACACTGTAATTAAGAAGAATTAATTACCATGGAGGCCTTGTTAAGACTAATGCTGGTAACAAAAGGGGCTAAATCGGATAGTCTTCCATATCCTGAGCTTATCCATGAATACCTTCTGAAAAATAAACAAGAGGAAAGATTTATGGGAGGCTGGAGTGTCAGGATATCAGAAGAGTTCATGTGAAGGAGAGGTTGAGAATTCTGGAATGATTTATGAAAAATGAAATCTGTAGGATGAAAAACTGATTATTTTTTTTGGTGTCTATAACTTAGGAAGAACATATTTTGTTATATGTGGGAAAGCTGCTTTACAGGAATCCTGACTTGGGGGATGTGGACTTAGGAAAGGTTCTATGTAGACCAATTGTGAAGAAAATTTATTTTCTATAGAACATACTCAGACCATAGATTTTGACAGGTAGAAGAGGATAAGAGATGGTGTTAAGATAAGGGATGGTGTGAAAACTGTCATAGTACGCTATTCTATGCAAAACTGCTATATTTAGCGCAAATCAAAAAAGCAGAGGTGAGAACGTAGAGGACAATGCATCTCTGTGGAAGCTGTGTTTTGGCAGAGCCTTGGTTCCAGGGGCAAATCTGAGAAACACTGCCAGTTTTAGTGAATAAAGTACAAGCCATGCAAGTTTAGTGGTTGAGGGAAGGGGTGTGAGAGCAGAAGAAAGAGCTGTGAGTGCAGTTGCATCAGGGACCTGCCTGAACTGTCTGTTTTGCTGAGGGAGGGAGGGGGGTGTTCATGTGACATTATTTTGTGATTATTGGTCAACATGACTTTGACTCCTCATTTTGGTTGATTTTGTTTGAGGCTTTTTTTCCTTAAAAACTGATTTAGATGAGAAAAATAAAAGGTTAAATAAAAAGACAGAACTGCAGATAAAGAGACATCTACTTGTGGTTAATAAAATATTTCTGATCAATCCAAAATAAATATCTGAAGACTTGAACTGACATAGCTTTCTTATACCCTACTAACTGATATGTATTTTTTCTTAATTTTACTGCAAAACTAGACACCCCTCTGTTCATCCAACTGTATAATTGACTTAAGGAGTGTCAATAGTCAATTTTTCTTTCCATTTGATTTTTCTACTTTATTTCTTGAATGAATGGTACAGATAGGTGGAAGCAAAAGCCTGATGTTTTGTAACACTTGCTTTTATGAATGGAGGCTCCATTTGCAGTTGACAACATCCCCTTTAATAAAACCTCTGTAATTCAGTTAGGCTTTTGCTATTATTTTTGACCAATTTCAACTGGAGAGTTGTAAGTTCAGTGAAGACAAGTAAGTCTAAAGCACCCCATGCCATCACAAGTGCTCCTGGTAAGCACACTGATGAGTTGGGATGGAGGAAATGTGGCTCTGAAGTTTATTCTGTGTGTGTGTGTGTGTTTATACATATATACGTATGTGTATATTTTTTTTCCTATATATGTAAAAAACAGCAGCCCCAGCAGAAGATGTTGTAGTCTTTTAGGCTGTCAGTCAGGCACAGATCCTTAGCATTGTGTTCACAAAAGAAAAAAATCCACACACACACAATATGAGGGAAAAGTGGCTGGGAAGATTCAGAGCAATGGAAATTTTATGGCCCCTACTGCTGAATAGGTGCAGGTTTTTGGTAGGGAGAGGGATGAGAAGAGCTGCACCATTTCAAATGCTGCTCTCTTGTCTGGTGGAGGACTGACTGGTAGTTTCACAACATTTCCTGTCCCTGTCGTTTTCTTGTTGCACTGCTATAGTCATTAGTCACTGACAATATCCTGCAAGCTAGGAGGATCAGCGAGAGGCCAGGTCAAGGATACGACCAACAGACTACTCCACTGAGACGACAGGACAAAGAAGCTGAAAAGACCTGAGCACTTAGTGTGGAAAGATGTTGCAATGGAAAGTGATGCAGCAGCTAAGTACTCCGTAGTGAGTTTCGTTTAAAAGTAAAGACACAGCTTGTATTGTCCTGCACAAATTCCTCCAGGCCTTGCTGAATGGCTGGACTGCTTTTTCTAGAGTGAGCTGTCCTTGTGAAGAAAACTTAAGAGAAGCAGCTCAGATCACAGTGTATTTGTTACACCAAAGGGCATGCAAAAGGCTGCAGTACTCAATGTTGCCTTTGCCTCAGTCTTTACTGGTGAGCTTAATGTTTAGGAATCCCAGGTCCATGAAACCAGTGGGGAAGTCTGGAGCAAGGTAGATTTTCCCTCGATGGAGGAGGATCATGTTATGGGACTCTAAAATATACTGGATTTACATAAATCCATGGGACTTGGTGGGATACGGCCACAATTGCTGAGGAAGCTGGCTGATGTCATTGCAAAGCCATTCTTGACTGTCTTCAAAAGGTCATGGCAGTCGGGGGAGGTTCCTGAGAACTGTGAGAAAGAAAACATCACTGCCTTGAGCAGGGGGTGCTTGGACTAGACAATATTCAAAGGTCCCCTTCAACTTCAACCGTTCTGTGATTCGATTATATTGAGCCTTTCCTGAAAGTGAATGAAACTGCTTCTACCACAGCAGTACCTGGGGCCTCTACTGCTGTAGGGATGCACGAAGTAAGATGTTACCGGAATGATAAGGCTCTTACTGACAAGGACATACAAGATCTTTGTTTGAAAACCTGTCTACAGGGCTTCTTTTTAGATTACGTAGAGATGAGATGCTCTGTGGCTGATCCTGTACTTCATAAAATCGGTGATTAAATTTCCACTGGGAATAGGATGTAACTGGTGAGCTCAGGGAGGGCTACAATATCATAAATATAGTTGTTGTCTTCTCAGGAATGCCTGAGGGAGCGGGGTACTTAAAGGAAAAATCTGGTTTCTGCTTGTCCTCTGTGTTGTAGCACCACCTGAAAGCTGCTGGACTTTGTTGATCCTTGGGGGGCAGCTGATGAAATTGCAGTGGAAAGCCCACAGATGAGAGACTATTGTGGCAAAAAGAGAAGGTTGTTCCAAATTCCTGCATTCTTTTTTTTTTTTTGTACTGAGTCACTTGAATACATAGGGATACCTTGTGCTGTCTGTCAGATATTCTGTTCATGTTGTTTTGTGTTCACATTGGCTAAATAGATGTTTCCTTCCAAATTTCACTTGTTCTGACACAGATATTCAAGAAATCTCTATACCCTTACTGTATCACTGAAGAAGTTTATTTCTGACCCCCTGCTTGTCTAGCTCAGTTAAATTGTAAGTTATCAAAGACACTAGCTTTCTTATGTATGCATGTGGGTTCCTAAAAACTAGTTGTGGCCTCTACAAGCTGTTGTAAGAAAATAAAGAAATGACATGAAGACTTCAATAGTACCTGTTAGTTGACGTATAGTTGATGACACTTCCATAACATGTGACTGAGGGAAGTGCTATGGAATGGCATCAGATCAGTCTCCTGTGTTGCGATTAGTTACTCTGTTAGTAGAGCTACACTTTGATGAGCCAACTGATGCATGCTTTTTCATCCTGGCTTATATTTTATCTCATATGCTAAATAGCCTATGCTGTCTCTGGCCAAAATTTACTGGGAGTGAAGGAAGGGTTTTTCAGGGACTTAAAAATCAGTGAGACTAAGGGGTTGTGGTTTTTTTTGTTTTTGGTTTTTTTTTTTTGCTGATTATGACAAGATTTAGTAGAAGTTCACGTTCTATTTTTTACTTGTAAGGGAGATGTCTATAAATGTGTCCTTTGGTGAGTGTGTGTTTGGTTAGAACTGTTTGTTCAATTTGATTTTTCCCCTCATTTTCATGAGTTTAGTTGTGGTATAATGACAGGATCCTTTTGATATTTCAGTGACACAAAATTGATATTAGAAGGCTTTTTAACGAGACAGCACCCTGTGTATTAGCTGACTTCTGTATTTTGTCTGATACCACCATTACTATTAAAACAAAAATCGTCTATTCTTCAATAGCTGTCAGAGAGAAGAGTGGACTTTTTTGCTAACTCCTGTAGACAGAAAGGGTTTTCATAGCAAAGACATCACATTCATGCTCAGACCTTACTTACTATTCTTAATGAGCATGAACGTTTGTATTCCTGTTCTTAGTCAGTTTGCTCATTCTAAATTTGTTTATGAAGTGGCAGGACTGAATGTTCTGCAGCATCTGTGAAATATTAACAATTACTTCCCAATTACATCACTACTAAATAGCATGCAGGTTTTATTGTTGAGATATCTGTGAATCACTGATAAAAGGAAAAGTTTTTTCTTAGTATTTTTAACGTATCACCCTTTGCACACAGACAGTTTTAATACTCCTTTATTATAATGTTAAATAATTGCTTTATCTTCTTGAAATCTCTACAACTGCATATCCTTAATTTATGTAGCCGTTTCCTAGCCTCTCTGGGCGTACAGATGTCTGGGTAAGCCAGAACTGCATAGTATCAGTGCAGAGAGGCACTGAGAAGTTTCGTTTGGCTGCGAATTTCAGAGCAGCCCACGAGATGAATTTTCTATTTGACATAAAGGGGTCAGGTTGTTACCGTGCAATCTCACGCCAGCCACAGCGGTGCTACCCAAGGAGTACAGGAAATCAATGGTGACTGACAGATTCTAGTTGTGGGTACAATTTGCTGCCTGTCTCATTCATTGCTTTCAGATGAAAGGAACCTGCATCAGTTCTTCTGCTAGGATAAAATTGCTTCTCTCTATGTGTCAGTTATGGTGCTTGGTTTAGCTTACAAAGGACACAGCAAACTGCTATTTCCCCCCCATAATGGCTCATGCCCCATATGTGTTCAGAGAGGAGGAGTGTGGCAATTTCGTGATGGTTTCTTCTCCCATTGTTAGTTTTCGTGATACACGTAGTCTGTGTACAAAAATTAAGCTTGAGTTTATTGCAGGTCACATAGCCAAGCTCAAGACTACAAATAATGACAAATATATCCCAAGGTGTTTGAGAAACACACACACTTTGGGAGGAGCACTAACAGTGGTGGGCTTCTTTGCTGGATAAAATGTCTGTGATGGTGCTGCTAACCTCGTAGCTGCATTTAGGCAAGTGGGTTACAGGAATGATGGAAATAGACATGGGTGAAACTTACTCATTCTCTTTCAGAGCTGTAATGTTGCCAGAAACAAACTTTCAGAAAATTAAGTTCTCCTAATTAAGGACTCTGTTGTGTCATTGTAGGCGGTGAAATGGACAAGTCCTTTTGGCAAGTCCTTTCCATTACTTAGTTGATAGTTAAATACAAAAGGAAATGTTGTGGTTTACTGAATCAAGAGATAAGTTTGGTTGGTGGTGTTTGTTTTTTTTTCTGTCTGAGACACTGAAGCACGTAAGTTGGTTGGAAAATAAAACCTTCTAAGTCTTAGGCTTTTTGCATTCTAATACTGGAGATATGAATATATGGGTTCATTTACTATTACATATGTGTGGAAAAGCGAATCTTATGCAACGAACCCACCAAGAATTTGGCTATTAACATTACATTTGCTTTTGTTTAGTGTCTGTCTTGTTTTTTTTTTCTTTACTGTTACTGGTTTCTAAGAGAACACAGTGAAGGGCTAATAACAGAAGGAGATTCTATTCTCTCTGTTCATAGAAATTTATTTTCTGTTGCTGAGGCCATGAGCTGGAAATGGCAGAGGAAGAGAAAGACTTGCATGTTAGTCAGTCGCTTCAGAATACAGCCAGCTGTGGGGGGGAGCGAGCACGCAGTCCTGGAGTTTGGCAAATGAAGTATTTCCACTTGACACGGAATAGTGTTAGTTCAGTAGTGTAACATAATGGTGAGACTTCATCTCAAACACAGGCTACAAGTTTGTTCACCCATGTTCAAGAAAGATGAACTCAAAATGAAACAGGTACACAGAATTGGTATGAGGTTAATGAAAATCCTGTTTTATGAGAAGAGACCGAAAAGAGATTGCTCATTTAACTTAGGAAAACGAGGCTAAGTGGGATCAGAGTGCTGTCTGTGAATACATCAAAGAACACGGAGGTAGGTAAAACAGGGAGAGAAAAGAGATGAGCTACTTAATCTAAAGGACAGGCACAAGAACAAATGGGTATAAACTGGTCATGAATAAATTTTAGGTTGGAAATTAGAAGAAGGTTCCTTGCCATTGAAGGAGTCAGACTTTGGAATAGCCTTTTAATTAGAGCAGCAGGGGCAAGAAATCACCAAGGAGATTATATGATATGGTGCTGCTGATAGTAGGGGACTGGAATTGGTGAATAAGGAGGTCCATTTCAGGCTCGCTTCCTACATGCTCTGTATTCTTTTCTGGGAAGATAAGTATAAGCTCGTTTCCCTTTCAAAAGACAGAATTGAAAATCGTGGCATTACTCAAAGCCATCTCACAGTACTTTCATACTGCAAAAGGTATTCTGAGGAAACCAATCATGTATATCACTATTAAGCTGTTGGCATAGTGGTATAGCTAGATCCAATATATAGAAAGAAGAGCAAGAAAAGCAACAAAAAGTAGAGCAAAAAAATACCTTTGGACTAAACAGGTTTTTCAGCAAAAAAAATGTAAAGATGAAACTAATATGTTTTATTGTGGCCAAAACATAAATGAGAATATTTAGTAGTAAACCTCACCAAACTGTAGGAGTCAAAGGGTGGGGGGAAAAAGACATTATTTAAATTACTTAATAATATCTCAGGGGATATATTAAAAGGTGTAATGATACCTTGCCATTCTTTTTTCTCCAGTCTTTTCTAATACTACTTTTATAGAAGATGTAGCAAAATATAACAGGTTTGAGACATACCATTGAGAGAGCAGACTGGTCTTGAGGATGAGAGTAGCCCTTAATTATCTCACTGCCTGCCTGTGTCCTTTTACATCTAAATGACTGCTACGCTATTGCAAATGGATAATTCGGTTATACTTTTTTTTTTATGAGAACTAACAAGAAAGCTGCAAAAAATAAACGTTGTGTGTATTTATACGATGTCACCAATTAAAACTAGTTCATGCTTCCATTTTAAATATTCATTCTGTTACTTTATCTGATATAAAGACTATGCCACTTAGTCTAGTAATGGAGGCTGCATAAGTGTTCAGGGTAGGATGAGTTTGTAAAGTAATAAATATTTATACTCTTCTTCAGGGCTTGCTGTTAGATTGGCCTGATGTGAGCTCAAGCTTTGACCTTATGTGACCCAGTGAGGCTACAGAGGCCCTCACTCTCTGTAGTCAGACCCTTCTGATACTAGCAGGAATCCAGGATAGCCAATGTCAGCAGAGTCAGGCAACACAGCTGAGGAATTCAGAAAACCTCTTTTGACCCCCACCTAGTTACTGCCTTTCAAATGAGACTGCAGCTCCAACCACACAAGTGGTCACCGCTGTTCTTGGGAGGTGGGAGCATAAGGTGCTCGTTACAAGCTGGAACCACTGCCTGCCATCTCCTTCAAATAAAAGTTGAAGAAAGAAAACCTGTGCGCTGGGCTCCAGTCTCAGGTGGAAGGGGATTTAAGTGCTGCCTCTCTGCTGAGAATGGCCTTGAGGGAGTCTTTGCCAGCTCTGCTTCCTATGCGTGTTAGTAAAAACAACAAGTATTACAGACCGTAAGTGCACATTTTGTCTATATTTAGATATATCAGAACCCAATCCCTAAAATTAGTTTGAATCACGACAAGGTAAGAAAATGTGGTGATACTCTGTGTGTGAGTTCTTTCAAGTTGTAGACAATATCCCTGGGACCCAGACAAGTGAAATCAAAGCATTTCTGCTGGAAAGCCTTTCATAAGGCACAAAAAAAATACAACTATATGATAAATATTTAGCTTTTAATAGCACTAATGACCTTGATGGAAGGTAGTCTTAGGAATTAATATGCACCTGAGGTTAATGGAATCAGCTCCACCCAACCAATCATTAATTCAGAGCTGCTGCCCTAGACTTTGATCATTAGTGCTTAAAAACAAAATCAATTTTAGATGCTTTGGGGCACCTTTTGACCAGTAACATCAACAATACAGATTCTTAATTTTGAAAATGACCTTCCTGCTAGATTTTTCTTTTTCTTCCTTACATTGCCTACCATTCAATAACGTGTAAGCACAAAATGAAAATGCCAAACTTCAGCATGCTGTGTGTTGAAATGCCTGGTTTATTAAGTCCTGAGGTGTGTTGATAATAGAAACATAACAGCTCTTTATGTGGAGCACTTCCAGATTCCAAAGTCTTACAAATGGCAATTCTTAATGGTTTGAAAGCATTTTCTAAATACTTTGGACACTGGACACTGTGTTTGAACTTCATAATGTTTGAGTTCAACATAGAATTAAATATGTTGGGTTTGTGCATGCCCCGCACCTTTAGGTAGATACTTGGTAGTTAAGGAGCTGTGTCCATAAACACTCGTGCTAATGTCTGTTTTTAGAAACGAACCTTGAATTTTGGGGGATTTTGGAAATACTAAGCTAAATTTCAGAAAGATTCCAGTAATTTCAGGTGTTTCAGCGAAGACCAGAGCGGCCTAATTTTTTGACATACTGCATATAGACGCGTCTTTTTGAGCTGAATACTCAAACTGTAGTATACATTGTAATGAAGTATTAATATTACTGTTCACATTTTATAAAATACAGCCTGAGGTTGAGCAGACAAAAGTGATGCCACAGTGTTGTTCCGGCATGGGATACCATGCACAGGAAACAAATATCGATAACCTCCTGAACAGCATAGACTGAATAACCTCCCATCTGTGTTAGTGTCATGTATAAACTTAAATGCAGCACTCCATTTCTATAACAATGTGGATGCTAAGCTTCCCTGGGAAAAAAAGAGCTCTGTAATTAAACTCCCTGCTACATGCAGATCCAATTATGAAGTATATGAGTTAAAGGAAATGATTCTGAACAGTGAAACTGTCTCAAGCCAGTCCCATTTTGAAAGTGGAGTGTCTGAATAGGGAACTCCCACCTATTGTGTTCCAGTGCCCATGAGGTATCTGAACTTACCTGCAGCTGTACAAGCAGCAGCAGCAGGAATCTCACAGGATGCCTAAATATAAAACCTGCTAAGTAGACCTTACTGTAAAATGTCACACAGATAAAGCATATTTATTTTTTATGTGTACATGTGTATATATATATACAAAGACACATATAGTCAAAATACAAGAAAGGCATTCTCAAGAATTCACATCTTGCAAAAATGGCATTACTAAAAGGCATTACTTATAATGGCTATTTGTCTATTTGTTTTAAAGTATTTGGTTCTCCTTTATTGAAGTAATAAATTTTTGCTTAAGTCTGTAAATTTTATTAACAGACTAGAAGTGGAGTTCTAGCCCATTGAATACAGTGCCAAAATATCCTTTATTTTCTGTAGGATCATAATTAAACATGAAAATTTATTAGATTAAAAAACTCAAACAACAACACAGGCCCAAAACCTAAAGAAAGGATACCAGAGGAAATTAACTTGCTGAAAATTCATTAAAAAAAATACATCTGGCTGTTTCAGTGTCAAGGCATACACACTAAGAAATTAAAACCGTTTCTTTTGGATGTTTTTGAAAATAGGTTTTATGCAGTGTTATTTCAGTTATATGTAAAAACATGTGCTTAACTTACATTTTTGGTTTGCGTGAAAACTCTGTAATTCTCACATCTCTCCTCTAAATTTTATCTTAAGTCTTCTCTAATTTACACCTTAAGTATGAAGCTTAGTTGGTAACACAGCACTGTTTCTGCTTTTTTAGGAAACACTTAAATTTCAGTTGAAGTCTGTTTTGTTTGTGTGGTTTTTTTTGTTGTTGGTTTCACCTTAGAAATACTTGAACAATTACTCAGGTATAGTGACACTACTATCTGTTGCACTGTGAGTAAATTTTTAAACAGTTTTTGATTGTAGAGTATAACGCTCATACAACCTCATGAAAACTCTCCCCCGTTTAACTCAGCAGAGCTTTATTAAAGCTATTTTTTATAGCGCTATTAGTTTTCACAGATGTTTGTCTATGGGATTTTCTTTACTGTTTAAAATACCACCGAAAATCTTATTCTAATAACTGCTGGGCCCTTCGTAGTGAAATGATGGGGGAGCGTGGCGAGGCTATAAAAGAAATCGTTAATGCGGAGAGAACGTGCTGGCGGGCTGCGCAGCAGCCTCTACCCTGTGCTCTGCAGCCCCATAAACAACTTGCTAACGAGCACCGGATAATGGCTGTGGATGCTAAATAATTTCTCTCCCCGCAATTGAGCTGAAATGTTTAAAATATGGTAGTTTATTAAAAAAAAAAGTCTTTCTAGGGGAAAACAAATAATTTTCTGTTTGATCTACACCACCTTTTTAATAACATTTTATGGTATCACACAGAGGAGAAAACAAAATAAATTCAGCAAATGTGGAAATCGATAGAGAAGCTGGTATTTCCTCCGGTGAATAAAATCAATTACATCTTCAGAAGAGAGGTGTTTCTTTAAAACAAAAAAAGAAAACAGGAGAGAGAAAAGCCTCCCCCCACCCGCCGGTAAGCCAAGCTGATGCCGCCTGTGTCTGGCCTGTGTCTGCCGGCTGTAGGTGTCACTGTCAACATGGCTTTGGGGTCAGGTGCCGGGGATGTCATTGTAACCCACCGAGCCGTCCGCGTTATTGAATGAGTCGGCATTCAGATGTTCAGCATGCATGGGACATTGTCTGCTGGGCTGTTGGAAGCACTGGCAGCAGAAGGTGACATCTGGTGACTAATGGGCTCAGATGCGAAAGCCGTTCCCACCGTTCGGTGGGCTGCAGCTGCTCTGCCACCGCGAGGGAGGCAGGAAGCGAATATCGCCAGAAAAAAAATCAATACTTCTGATTTCAAAGGAAGTATAACATGGCCCTGGCTGCAGACATTTTCCCAGCCCAGGACTTCTGATAAATTAAAAGACGATGCAGCTGAGCACAGCGCTTTACTGTGTCTCCTCTTTTGCTTATCTAAACCCATCAACTTTTAACGAAATGGCTCCACCTTATGAAACAAAGATGGACCCTTTCCAGACACAGTCCAGACCCTGCTCTGCTTCTCTCATCAGACAGGGCTGTGTCAAAGTGCTCTCGTTTCAGGGTAACCTCGGCTCTCGATCATTCCCCTGTAATGCTTTCAGAACTGAACCAGAGCTCTCGCTGTTTCCTCATGGGCAGGGACGTGTGAGGAGAAGCTCATCTGTCACTTAAACTCTCCAAAACAAAGACTAAGCTGGAATGTAGTGCACCTATATTTCATGTTTGATCCACTGATCAAATGTGATTTATTTGTCAAATTCTTAGAAATGGCAGAGAGAAACCACAGGAACAGCTCAGTGCTGCAGATGGTGGTAAAAACTCTGTTATTAGCAGATGACAGTGCAAACAACAGAATGGCAAGCGCAGATAAATTCATGGCTGGAAGTTAGTGTTTACAGCAGAAAAAGGATTTTAAGAAGGGCTTTCTGGTGTGTACAGAGGAGGGAAAGGGGAAGGGAGCTGGGAGGCGGGAAAAGAGCATTGCTTAGTTCTTGTGCCCCTCCAGGACAACTAAATCAGTGTTTGGTGTTAGCGAGTCACAGAAAAGAGCTGACGGGAGAAAGGAAAAGCAAGGACCTGAGAAGAGAGATGCATTTTGCTGTGCATGCACACATACGTGCACAGATAATCACATGATTTTCCATCGTGCAAGCCCCCATTGTTACAGAGGGAGGGAGGATAGTCACATGCATCAGCCTCATAAAATCTGCAAAAGCACTGTTCTTAATTCAGCCATCGGCTGCTCCCAGACCTCACGCAGAGAATTACAACGAAATTCTATTTGCAGACTGACATCCCTAATGCTGCTGTGTCCGTATGTTTACTTCGGTTAACTGTCAGCCCTTATAAAGTGCACTGTACCACAGCTGCTGCTGTGGAAAAGAAAACCCTCAGAGTAGCTGCTTTGGGGGAGATATTTGAGGGAAACATCAATAGAAGAGCCGGGGGGAAAAGGGGGGCAAGGAAAGAAAATCTACTTGTGTATCTGCACAATGTGAGACTCAAAACAGAGATCATTCAACCCTTGTTTTCAGCACATTTCTTGGTTTTAGTCTTGGCTGATAAAATATTTAACAGCCATCTTAACACTCAGCATAGCAATAACCAAAGAACATCCAAGCTCGCAGCCCCCACTGAGACAGAATTCCAGTGACGTGAAGTTTCCTTTTCCCCCTTCCCATATGATGTGCTGTCTAGCCTAGCTCCAGGTTTAATGTGAATTAAAAAAAAAAAAGAAAAGCCCCATTACAGCATGTCCTGTTACTGAAACATATATATGGCTTTCTGGAAATTACAAATTGAAGCATGCCGCTGGCAATGCTACGTTTATTGGTCAGGTTACTGTATTTGCCTGCTTTTAAAAACACAAATAAGACAAAGGTTATTTAATTTGGGTCCCCGTTTAGAATGGAAGTCCCTGATTAGGGTGCAACTACATATTTCCATGTGGACATAAACCAAAATGCAATCTCTGCTCCCAGGAGTGTGCTTTTGTTTGGCGAAATGAATCAACATTGGGAATTCTGGCAAACAGAATTAAGTACCACGTAGAAGATTCCCACTGTTATTTATTGGTCTCAAGTCAGGAACTGAATAAGGAATAGCTACAGTCCAGCCTGTGCGTTATTGCTACTAATTTTAAGATCACTGAAAATCGTTTTTCTAGGTAGGAAATTGGGAAAAAAATAATTAAAAAGAATTTCTATTTACATCAGCTTTCCTTGTGGCATTTCATACAGAAATACACTAGATCATGGTATAATGATGGGAGTTGGGTGGAGATTTTTAATTTTTCTTTTGGAATTGCTAAATACTGACAACTCCCATTCTGATTGAGCAGTGTCTTTTCAACATCTTTGGAAGGTTGGCCCTCACAGGCTTTTTGTAAGTGGGGGCAGTATCAGTTCTTGAGATTTTTATTAGAGCTGTCATGGGCTTTGGTGGTTTTCTCTATGTGCCAGCTGCCAGAATCAGGAAATTGCACCATCCATTCAGCTGCTGTTACTAAATAAGTAAATAAGCCTAACCCTTTCTGATGGGAAACTTGTGATTTGGCGAGGCTCAGAAACTGCTGATCAAATATAAAGGCTCCAAAGCTTATAATTTAAAAATTATATGTCCTTATGAATTTTGCACATGTAGGTTTCCATACTGAACAGATCTCTGCTTTGAATAAAGGTTAGAACCGAGTGTTATGCTTTTATTTAAGATTACCTAATTTTTTTTCTACATTGCTTTAGTGTCCACAGACTTCAGCTTTTCAGAGTACCAGTATTTCTCATGCCAGGTTATCTGTATTGAGATGATTACCTTTTTTCCTTTTCTTAATTCTAAATCTTAACTTTTACTCGGAGTGACGTTAGAATAGTCCTTGACTCTGATTCACTGAGAATCTTCAGCACTTGCATGCTCTGGAGCAGAGTCTTGAAATAGATGGCATAGGCTGTTGAAGAGCACTAGTTGAAAGAATAGATGAATATATAGGGACAGGGGAAAAGAGGAACACTGAGGAAGAGCAATATGAGATGTAGGACAGACAGCGTGAAGTGGTAGCCATTAGAGAAAGCCTTTAGGAAAAGGAGCACAGAGATGGACTGGTGGGGTGGTACAAGTAAAACTTTATGAGGTACGATATTGCTAGGTAGTGAAGTTCACTGTCATGGAGGGAGTTTTGTGATAAAGCTGACATATTGAAGATTTTTAAATTATCTAAAAGTACCCTTTTCTTCTGAATTTAAAAGGCATTTGGTTATTGTTATTGCCTCGTATAAGTCTCTTTAGTAAATTCCTAACACTTGAATGGTGATGAAACTTCTTATTAAAACTAATAAACTATGTCCTAAAACTTTTTTCTATGTATATCGATTACTTGGGTTTTAATGATAAATGAAGTACTGTTACAACAGAGTTCCTTTCGGTACTACTGATATATGAGGGGAACTTAAACTAGTTGCTCAGCTTCCCAGAGCCTCTGTTTTTCCATCTGTAACATGGTGATGAGTTTTCTCAGTTTTCATTCTCTGAATGAAATCACAAAGAACTTATTTTAACAGAATGTTTAAAATTATCTTCTTTCCAAAATAATTTGGGAAGGTACAGTGGATCTGTAGGTATGCCGCTATTCTCCTTTCAGGAACTCTGTATTGCCTGGATAGTAGTCTTTCTAAAATCTTTTAAAAGGTTTGTTGCAATATATTATAATTCTCCTTAGAGCTTCTTGACAGTCTTGTTGCAGTCATTTGTGAAGTTGTTATTCCTATCTGTAAGACTGGGAAATGGATCTGTCGGCGTCACGCTGTGCCTTCAGGTACTGATGCTCGGGTTTTCTGCTACTTTCCCAAGTAATCAAGGGTGAAGGCAGAGTGGCTGTGGCCCTAGAACTCATTGGAGGCAGTGTTCGGGACACAGCCTGACCTTCGGTATCCGTCTGTAACAGCTGGAGAGAAATGGAAGAGAACATATTCCTTCTGATGTGAAATGACTGCCCTTTCCATGCAAGGCTAAGAAACTTGTTAAAGGGTGCTAAGCTACTCTGAGTTGAGATTTTTTGTTGAGGGATCTGGTAGGATGATAAAATGGGCTGAAAGGATTAGGAATCAAGAAGCGTTTTGACTGTTCCCAGCATGAAGCTGGGTCTTAGTCTGTGCTTGGGCACATAAAAAGAACAGTTCTCAGTGCTCAGCATTTTCAGTCATATGCTGCAGCAGTATTTCCATGTCTATATTGCTAATAACCTGCACTACTAAACATGAAGGAAGGGTAAAAATCCAATTTCACTTTCTAGTAGCAGAGTGTTTGCTAAAGGCATTGCCGTTACCAGTACAACCGGTGTCTTTGCTAGCAGGGTGGGAGTAGCAAGGCTAGAGTGGAGGCAGCTACTCTTAACTCTCCAGCAAGCAACTCAGTTTGAGGCTCACCTCAAATTAGCGTCAGGGAAACTTTGTACCATTTTGAAAATTTGTTGTGGGAGTGGAAGCTTATATTTATGTTGGATGAACATACCTTTATTTATTAAGAAGACTTTCAGAAGTTCCCGTTGCTGCCTGGGTTGTGGTTGCTGAGATTATGTAGTCAGGTGATGCTTTGTGCTCTTCCCTGTGAAAGAAAACGTTTGCTAAACTAAAGGCAGCCTTGAATTGGGATGAAGGTAATTTTCTTTTAGCTGATGTTATTTTCTTGCTTTCTGAAGAGTGTTACCCTCCTTTTTACAGCCTCTCCACCACCTCTGCTACTGCTACAATTATAGATGTACGTACATAATACCCTCATGTTTATTGGGGGTGAGTTGTAATATGTATTTGCTCTGAGAGGCACCCTTCAGTTTCCTAACTGAAGTCTTGTCTTTAATTCTTGTGTGAAGATAACTATAAGCTATTACAATGAACTATTTAACTTATTGTCAGAAATGTTTAGATTATTCTGCTGTTATGAATGCTACTCTGTGTTTTTCTAGACAAATGAACACAGTTAATAACATTACAACAGTAAGGCGTTTACTATTTACCAAAAAACATTTAGCTCTGCTGTCTCTGGGGATTTATTTAGAATATCTCTATTTTCACAGCTGCAAAATACAGGTGGCGTGGGCTGTTGTTGAATGAGTATGACATGTTTTTCAAAGGCAGAAAAATGAAGTCAACAGTCACACGACTAATTGACAATCATTAGTGAGTTGATCTTTTGCACCAATTGTTGGTTTAAGGCTTGAAAAATCTATCATTATCCCTGACAGCAAAAATTAGCCTGGTGAGATTCCAGCTCTCAGTTGACTAATTAACTTCTCTAATGCTGATAGACTTCCACCAGGTACACCTAGGAAATATAGCCATGGTAGGAATCCTTGGATACTGATTCATTTGAAAGTAGTCTCTCTCGGGAACTACAACATCAGGAGACAGGCGAGCAGTCTATCAGCACTGAAAGTGTTAAGAAAGCACTCTCTCAGTTGCCTTAGAGAAAGGTGGTCATGCCTAAGCTAAAATATCTTATCAGAATTTCAAAAACTGACTTCTAGATTAGGGAGCTAGCAAGCACTATCTTAAAAATTATGTGCAGCATTGTAGATGCTTCTGATTGGACTTTTCCTTGCAGGAGCTTCCAAGTTCATGGTACTGGTATAGCAAAATCCTTTCTAAAAAAAATGCCTCAAACCTGCAGTGTTTGTGTTTCTCCAATAGCTGAAAGTGGATTTGTAATCTTGTACTATTTGACTAATTTTGAAAAATGCATTTCTAACAGCAAAGTTATTAATGAAAAAATAACTATAATTAATAGAAGTGAATTGGGGCAGTAGAGGTAGAAATATAAAAATTAATTTTCAAGACAATGCGACTACTTCTGTGTTTCTTTAAATCAGAGTGACCAATTGACTGGTATTTCATAGCAAGAATGTAAAGGTCTTTCAGGCAAAAACTGACATTTACTGTCTTAACTGAGGATGATCCAGTACAAATGGCATGTTAATAATGGTAAATAGCAAAATGTTAAATGGAGGCACTACATGACACACAATATGAAGATATGAGGTGCGTCCATTTTATTTCTTTGGTTTTTTTTTTTGCTTCGTGCAGCTGTAGTTCACTAAGCTGAGACTGAAACAGTGATACATTTTTTAATATTATCAAGTTATACAGCTTATACTCTGCACCCTGATGTCTTTTATATCATTTGGGCACTGGCATGGCTTCGTATTCTTATCTATTACTATCACAGACTTCCTCTGACAACCTAATGAGTTACTGTCATTAGTTTTATCTTTAATTTGACCACATCTGGGTGTTCTGCGGGGATGTGAAATTAATAATGTGCAAGTTCTGGAACACTCTTTGACATAACTTATCACTCTCTCACACTGTATTTTTAAATACATTTTTCAGTGGGAATATTAGTATCTAGTGGTCTTCAAACATGTTGGTACCAGCTTTCAATGTTGGTTGACTGAAGATATTCAATTGACAAAGCAACTTAATAAATGCCTGCTTCCATTGATATATTAAGAGAAATTAGTGGCAGGATTAAGTGCTGGGATATTTTTCTGTTTTCTTGTGATCACCCCCCCATGCCAAAACCAAAAAGCCACCCCAAAACCTACAGCACGAAAACCAGTGTGATGATTCAAGCTTCAGGAGTTACCTTTAACGGATTGGGAGTTGCTGTTAGCGCACACCAGACCCAGTATGATTAGTCAGTGCGTAAGTCAAATGTGCCCCACGTCCTCGATGGGTGAAGCACGTGTCCTACCTCAGAGCCTGAGGCAGGCTGCAGTGAATGAAAGGGATTTCTCTCAAAGGACGTTGGTGATGGACAACTGAGAATATTTGTTTGTACTTTCACCTAAAAAGCACATTAATAAAAGGACTATTCAGGCACAGTTTGGCAAGATTAAAGAAAAGGTGAGAGATGGGGAGGGTCTGGAGTCGATTGCACAGTCGCCCCTAGTGCAGGGCAGGCCCTTCCCCTCTCAGCTGCGATGGACAGAGCAGGGCCAGACGGGTCACCCCATTTGAATACCAAAGTATTTGAATCTATATCACTTTTAATTGTACATGTAAGTTTTTCATGAATAAGAATTGGCATGGGTTAACTTACGGTTAAGCACGTGTGTAAGTCCTTGTCTGAATTGGAGTTTAAAGAGTTGAAGGAATCTAGTCTTTGTGCAATCTGAATTGATCCTGCCTGCTCATGAGTATGTAAATGGCTGGTCTGTTACAAAGAAACAATTTTAGTCCTTTATCTCAGAATGGCATAAAACTGTTCTTTGTCTATTCCATTCTTTCAGCTCAGCAATTTGTCCATGTGCCTCATGTACTTGCAGAAATCCTTACTGCCTAAGTGTGTCTTGCTTACAATTGGCTCTCTCAATTTGTCCTGCTGCCTTCCATGTGTTTTTTCATTAGCCTGTGTTGGAGTAGCTGATTTATTTAATTTGGATGCACCTTTTGTAAGTCGTGGGTAATAACAAAGTCTTGTGTTGAATCCTACTTCAGTGCTTTAGGTGAAACCAGGATCAGACCCTCTGCAGTTACCTATACCCTTGATTTGCTACATGATAAGCACCACTAAGTCATATACTCCGAAAGTATAGGCTTTTTAGAGAAACAAAATGTGCCGCTTGAGAACCAGTCCCTTAGATAATTGCAGATGCTACATGGCATCTTGCTTCAGTACTAGGAGTTTCTGCATTCCAGCCTTGGATATATCACTGACTCACTACGTGATGGTTTATAAACATACCTGAAATGTCTCTGGGAAAATCTTACAATCTGTCCTTTTCCTCATTTGTAAAATAACATTTAAATGGTTTACTTCACAGGAAAGCTAGTTAATGCCTTGCAAAATTCTGAACGTTTAAAATTCTCTGTACTATACGTACTATTATTTAACTGAAATATATGAAGAAACACAATGTGCCTTTTAATAATTATTCATGCAGTACCAATCAGTTCCTCTCTAGTCTCTTCCCCCCCAATTAATTAATTTCTTTCTCTGTGTGCTGTCTTAAAATTACCTAATTACCTGTAAACAAAAGGAAACATGTTTCTGTTTTTTAAATGGCAGATTTTAATTTTTACTAATCTTATTAAATAATAATATTAATAAGACTTAACAGTTCTCATACAAAGGGAGAGCGCACACTATAGAAAACAGGAATACATTTAACCAGTGTAAAACCGCTTGAGCCATTTTCATTTCCATTGTGTATTATGTATTTTTTTTTTAAAGAAGAAAATTAGACACGGGAGAATTAATTTTAACTTCATCACTTATGAATTATTAATTCCTTATGGCTGGAGTTATTTAAATACTGAATAGTAGTTACGCAAAGAGCAACTGGAAAGGTGTAGCTTTCTCAAACTTTGAGATTCTAAAATAACAGGCTGTTGCCTGCGTGCGTTTGTTTTTTAAAGGCTTATTTGGTTTGACAGTCACACTTCCATCAGTTTTCCCATGTGGATATGTACACTCTTACATGTATTCTTGCAAAGGTAGTATTGTAACTTCAATATTCTCTGCTTTTATAGCTACCTCTTGACCTCTTAGTCACACTTCAGCTCTTTTGTGTTTTAACTATATATTGAATATTTCTTCTTGGGCCACCAATATCTCAAATTCAACATCTCAAATTCAATTGCTTTCCTGCAGCTCTGCTTCCCCTTTCTGTTCCTCAGAGTGACTTCTGTGCTGCTGTAACCATCTGCTCATTCTTTCAGCCCTCCATTGATTGCCTGTTTGGTTTTCCATAAGATTCAGCTCCATTTGTTACTTTTTAGATTCTCAAATATCTGACTCCTTACTACTTCTCTGCTGTGTGGTTTGTTTGTTTTGTTTGTTTGTTTGTTTTTCCTTATTCTAGTCTTAACTGTCCCCTTGAGACTGTTCCTACTATCCCTTTACCCACCTCCTTCCTATTCTTGGCCCTTGGCTGTGTCTGTCTGGGGAGGTTTGTCCTTCTCAGATTGTTTTCATAGATTGATCAGTCTTTAGGGGGAGCAGATGTGTATAGATACTTGATCTAAAAATCTTTTTTGTCATAATTGTTCATACTGCTAAAAGAAATTTCAGTTTTATTTAAAGAAATGTACCTTTTTAACGTATACCTCTGGTCACTGTTAGAGTTATGTTTGTCATAACTCGTGCCTTAAAACTACAACTTCCTACATGAGTCCGTCTTTCCCATTTTTCCTTATGTGAACTGTTGATTATTCCTGGCTTTTCTTTTCTCTAATTTTGCAAAAGTTTATGCTCACCATGGAATTTTGGCTCAGTTTCTAGAGCGAGCGAGAAGTAATGATATTACCAAGCGCCCATATATCAGAGGAAGGTACAAAAAAGCCAGCTCTTATCTGCTGGACTTTATGCCATAGTCTTCAAGTCAAGCTATAAAAGTTCTGAGACATTAGTGACACTGTAATATTATAGTATTTTATGTGATATGGAAGCATCTGGGGATCTCTGATAAAAAGATCTCAAAAGCTATTCAAGATTTGTACTAAATTGCAAAAGAAAGAATACAGGCATGCATATTATTCTTTCCTTAATGCCAGATGGATTAGTGTTATGATAATGAATATCCAAGGAATTAAACATGATTTGTCACTTGTTGCAAAATGTTGCCCAGAATAGTAATCCATCATTCCTTTTTCACAAAAGAAGCTTGATCTGTGAATGAGATCTCAGCGATATTACTATCTTCATAAAAATGCCTATTGCCACTATTAACATAAAAGCAGGCTAAGCCCTGGCAGTTAAACAGGAGTTGAGTCAGGACCTAACTAAGACTTTTAATGAGATTACACCAGTTTACAGTAATGGGTTAACTTTCCTCCTAGTTACCGTCATGCATGAGTATTCTATTCTTCCCTGCAGTGTGCAACAAGCAGATGGAATGGTCAGCAAGTCAAAATATGAAATGTTGGAAAGGTCACGATACTACAGGATGCTGCTGTCTTTCTCATCTGTCTTACAATTAGGGTATCTTGTTCTTGTAGCAAGAGTCATAACGAGGACTGTAATGAATACAGCTTAGATCTGTTCCTCTCACCCAGAAGCTGAAAACAAAGGGCAGGTGAATTTGTACTAATGAGGGACAAGGCAAGGCAGCTTCTATTTACATGAGCAAATGTTTCTCATTCGTATACTCACACTTAGATTGGTAATTATTCAAGAAATAAAGGATTGCTAGGTGGACTCGTAAATAAGGGGGGTTACTCAAAGACTATTTTGAGTCTTAAACTTTTTAAGGTTGAAAAAACGTGGTTAATTTGCATTATTTAAAAAAAAAAAAATTGCTCAGGATTAGGATAATGGGCTTAGGTTCAGGAGACCCAGGTCCTGGCCGCAGAACTCACGTAAAATTTAATGAAGACTATTCCAAGACCATTGATGTTGGTGGAGGATTTGGGAAGGTATCTGTACAACTTCAGAGTTCTTCTAGAAATTACGAAGCAGTTGCTGAGGCAATTTCTCTATTACTGAACATCTGTGCCGTGACAGGCTTGGATTATGTGTCTCTGCCAGCCTAGAACAATAGTAGGTTATTATAATTAAAAAAGTAGCTATTCAATGAGAACTACCTCAACCTGTTACTCTTAAAGGAATATGAGATACAGGGGTAGAACAAACAAAAGAGATAGTGGTCATCATATCAGGACTAAAATATTTACAGGATTCAGCTGTAGTGAGAGATTAGATTAATTCACATGAATCATTTTTGCTGTAGCCACACAGTGCCCCTGGGCAATCTGAGATGGCTGGAGCAGCTGACAAACCTGTAGGGTAAGTCTCTGCTGAGTAGCTGCAGCTACAAATAAGGCTGTTAGGGCTAAGATTTCAAGGTGTTGTATCTGTAAAGCTGCAACATTATTCTGTTTTTCTGCCTCCTTGCAATGTATGGAAAAGTACCCGTGAAAGATGGATAAGTTTGTGTATTCAGCCTTTATGATAGTTGCAAGATAATAAAGCTCAATAAGTTCATTCAGCAACTCTGGCAGCACTACTGGAACCGTTTGTTTGTAAAATGGAGCAGCATTTCTTTCTGACATCCACTAACACCCAGAACCAACTGTGTTTGAAAGAAAAGGTGTCTTTTCCTTTGTGTGATCTCTGCTTTGTTTCAATATTCTGACTGTCTTTTAAACCATAGTTGCATAGTTTGGGTGACTTGTATCAGAGCTCCATTACTACAAATCCTGATGTCCGGTACATCTGTCAATCTGTGCAATATTCTCATAACTTACCAGGCAATGACTGATGGTCACAACTGCCATGCTAGTAAGCATCTTTCAATCACGTAAAGGAAAGTATAGAAATAATGTCATGAAACTTAGTTTAGTTTTGAAGGCCCTGTGTTAGTGTTACCTGGATTTTGGTAGTGCCTACTAATCCCCAGAAAAATTAATAATCATTGCCTAATGCACCTAAGTAGTAACAAAGAGAAGCAGAAATGGAATTAGACAGCCATCATGATTTCCCCGTGCTTACATAGCAGGTGAGTGGCAGAACCAGAAATATAGCCCATGGCCAATGTTTTCCTGGTGTTTTCTGCTATCTATTCTAACTTTCACTAAAAGTATCTGGCTACACTAAATTATACTGAATATATATTATATATTGAAGATTTTGTTCGTGTTGTCTCTGTAATAATTTTTAACGATATAATGTATTTTCTTGCTTTCTTGTAATTTATGGTAAAAGTAGCACTAAAATTTTTTAAAGCATGAATTAAACTGTAACATGCGAACAACAGGAGATTGATACACCATGGGCATTTTGTATAAATAGATACAAGACAACAAACACAAAACTAAATATTAGAAAGTTAATACTTCTAAAGAAATACTTCTAAAGAAAATACCGGTGTTCAGATTGCAAACTTTTTACACATCGTTCAATGCTGACTGGTTTTTATACACATCGCTTTGGTAGATTACCTCATGCATCAGGGAATGCAGTATACCTGGTGGAGGGCCTTAGAGACTGTAACCATGGAATGTTAAGGCCTTCTATAGCTAGATAAACATGGGCCATGTATATTTTATTCTGATTCATGGCAGGAACTTTACACAGTGATAACATGAAAAGGTTCCAAGAGTGACTTTTCACTAGAGTTGCATAAGTTATTGGAGTTATGTCAATGGCAGAAATACATAGGAGTTTTGCAAATGTTTTTGTGAACGCTTTGTTTTTGGTGAAGAGGAAAAACATCAGGAGCTTACATAGATCAACTTTGTTGTGTTCAGGCACACAGTGTATATTTTTTGACTGTGCAGTTCATGGGAGGAAAAATGATGGATGATATACAAGAAAATTCTCTGCTGAGTTATGTTCTGCACTTTTTCTGAAAGCCATAGCATACCAGAATTCATTCTTGGTCTTTATCTCCCACAGCTCACAAGCTGAATCTCTGTGATTATATGTGAAGTCCTTTGCACTGCCATCAAAAATCTTGTAGCCAAATCAGGATGTATTTCCTACAGAACACCTGAAGATCAGTGGAGGGAATCTTTCCAATAACTTCAGTGGGATTTGAATCTCACTGTATCTCACTCTTTAAAGCATTACAAATAGAAGATCTGAAGGCAGGAGTGTATTTGCATATCTCCTTAACCCCCTGAAATGCTAGAGGTAGTTGAATTTTTATACCTTTTGACTTTCATGAGACTTTCATCCTTACCTCCTCCTTTCCTCTTATCTAGTCACTGTCCTCCCCAAGTTTGATTTCATCCCCCATTCATTTTCACTGTTTTATATATCCTTCTCTCTCTCTCTCTCTGAGGGGAGGAGGAAAAGGATCTGCTTAGCTTTACAGTGTTTCAAAAACAGCTACAGAGTGTGTAGAGCTAAATAACTTACATATTTTGCATGCTGCCAAGATGTCATCCTTTGAGTGTTCCCAAGTTAGGAATTTTTTTTTTTTTTGAGAGCGTCCTTTTTAATACTTTGACAATGGAAGCCCTCTAAAAATCAAGCTGAGAACCAAGGTGATAAACCTTATGTTGATAAAATTACCACTAAAGTGTCCAAGATCTCCAGTTTTTCAGGGCTACTAAGTGGGAATGGACTCCACTGCAGGATTTGACCCTGAGTTTACATAATCCCTGAATGGCAAGGTATATATTCTTACATATAAATCAGATCAGGTTAAATGAGATAAGCTAATTTTCTGCCATAATTAAACTAGTGAGAAACCCTTAGACTTGTATAGAGTCAGTTATTTACCTAGTTGGTTGACTGACTGACTCTTTGCTGTTGCATTAAGTGAAGGGGAAATACCAACATGATCTTGTTGGTCTTAGGTCACAGATGAAACAGTCTCCATAAAGCTTTTTAAGGTAATAATACTTGTTCCTCACTATTGTAGGTACGAAAGTATTAGTGGGAAGGTATCCTGATATGAAAGGGTTGCTTTATTAGGTTACACTGTTGCTGTAAATGTTTCCTAATTATCTCTGTTATGGTAGAAATCTGAAAAAATGTAAATTGAGTGCTTTGCATAATTTATAAAAGCTGAATGTTTCCTAATTAGTTCTGTTAGGTTAATGATACCGCAGCCTCATTTTTCCATGGCCCTGAGCAATGACCTTTACCCTCCCCATTTTTAACACTTTCTTTTAGTTCAAAAACATGTGGTGACCTTCCTCATCTCAAATGATCTTTGGGAGACATAATGCTTTGGAAAATGTTACAAATCCCTTCTCCCCTCTCCCTTTGAAAGTAAAGAAATGGGCTGCTTTATGCAGGCAGAGTAAAAGCCTGATTTATACAGATCCTCTGAAGAATGCTGGTGAAGTGCATTCCTTCAGTGTTTTCATAGAAACTGATGTGAGCTGCATTAGCAGAAGATGTGAAAATGGTGAGGGTGGGGGAGAGAAAAACCTCTCTCAAAAGGATTCTAAAATAACATTTTGCATCCTCGAGTAATTCCCAGCTCTCCCTGGCAACCATTCATTTCTTCCGAACAGCAGAAATTTGCAATATGAAAGTGGATTGGCTTGCTTTTCCCATGGGGCTCTGTATCTCTTCATCCACCGCCTAGGGTAAAAAGCAATGCATACGTTTACAATATAAATGTGATTTAATCGACCTCCCTGTCAGCGAGAAATGGCAAGCATATCAAACAAGCCCAAGATGTTAGGAAGAAAAAATCATAAATTATTCCAGTGATGAGTTTCTGAGCAGCATTTTGGACTACTAGATGATTCTATGTAAAGCTGTTCCTTGAAACAATAATTAAGATAATTCTGTGTGACAAGGAGAAAAATGTTCAGCTTTGTGTGAAATGTGCTTTATGTTCAGAAAGCTGAATGTTCGCTATATTGATCAGAATTTCCTTTAGCTGCTGCAATGCAAAGCTAAAACTAATTGAATCGTTCACCATCTGTATTTCTAAGTCCTTATTTATTTTATCCTATGCAAAATCAGTTGGCTTCTAAATCAGAAAGCTGATAGGTTCCTTTATGGGTGGGTCCCTGTGGGTGTGTCTCTATGCATGTATATTGTAGGGTCTTCAATAACAGTATCTCTCCGAGCTGTGAATACACAGGTATGTGGAAAAAGGAGATTTTTTTTAAAAAAATTATATTTATTGTTATTTTGATTTCCGTCGCTTGAAAGACACTTGAGTTGTCCTGAGAAGATATGCAAACAGGTTCTTCAGTGAGGAAGCGCTCATAGAATCATTGTGCCACTTAATTTACCTAAAAGAACCCCTTCTGGAATTGCTTCCTATTCATAGACAGAAATGCATGTTTTCTTTATATGGTTTATTTCTTAAAAATATAGGAAAGGTAGAAAAAGGAGTTTTTGCAGATGGCACAGTTCCCTACATCAATGTGATCATGGTTGGTTCCTCCTCTCTGCCTTCCTCCCCCAACAATGAAATTCTTTTTTTGTTTTACCAGACTCTGAAGTCTCCCTATACCTTTTTTTTATTTATTTATTTGTTCTAATACAACACGGATCAAGCCACAGGGACCTTAGTTCATGACTCCATACTGGGTTTTTCTGTCCCCTCCAGATCTCTTTCTGCAAAATATCTGGTTGTGTCAATGTAGGATTACTGGAGTGACCAAACTGTATTAAACTTGTGTGTACCAGAAAGATACTATGACTAGATTTTCAGATCATTTCCCCTTGCTGACTTTCACTGGTCGTTACTTTAAATGTTACACCATTGCATGTATCCCTTTGCTACTAATGTAGCGCAGCAGTAGTTGGTGGAAAGCTTTATTTTACCTAATATTCTTAAGACTGGAGATTTGTCCCTTTGTTATCTCCTTTTAGTCTACTTCATCCTTTCAGTAGTGAAAAATGCTTCCTGTTGACCTCTCTCCTCCATTGCAATGCTTAATTTGTGCATTGTTTATTTTGGATTTTTGTCTTTTTCCGCTGTTAGGAACTTAGAACTTTATTTACAGTCTCATTCCCACCATTACTTGCTTCACATCTGCCCGTTGCAACTAAGGTTTTGGTTAAGAACAATTATGATCTAGTGGATTTTCCAAGTAATTTCCTACATTTTAATGTTTTGACCTGGTGTAGTATGTTTCTTTCGAACTTCTTTGACAGAACGTGTCATTTTTGAACTTTACACTTGGATTCTTGGCTCCAGCACACTTTGAATTACTGCCTTTCTCCCCCTCTTGTGAATAAATTATAGTTCCTACCTCTTAGAGGACTGTCATACTGTCTCCTCCACTGACCTCGTGTTCTTAATTCACTTGAAAAATTCTTGTTATTTAGCTTAACCTTTTGTGTAGCTTTGCTTTCTTCATCTGCTGTGTATTTTCTTTTTGTGGTCTCAGAACTTCGATATATATAATCTTCCCAGTCTTCTTTTGTACCTGATGTTTTACCTCTTAAAGGTCTTTACCGCAAGGTTGATATCTCTAGTATCTTGGCAAGACTCCAGTTTAAGTAATTACATTCTGTCTTTCTAAATTCTTCTTACCCTTTCAATTGAATGCGATGGTTCCTCTCTTCCTGCCCTTCACTATTGTGTGCATTGCTAAGCAGTCTCTGTGCTTCAGCGTGCAGTTTCCCTGCTATATTGTCCTGTCTGATGTGTTTTGGGACAAAGGGGAAATTTAAGATATAATTTATCATTATTTTAACATGTAAGCCATGCTTCCTTTATGCTTTACTTTTACTGATTTACAGGTTGTTCTTAGTGTTTCTCACTGTCTTTCCAACAGGTTTAGTGCCCTATTTGTCATACAGAACACTTGTGTAGTGCTTTGGGTCTTTTGTCCAATGCACATTTCTCTCCCTTTCTCTCCCTTCTCCTGTCATGGGTATTGATCTCCTCCATCCTCTTCCCCCCCCCCAGTCTTTCTTCTGTGCTTTAAAATATTCTTTTTCTAGTGAAGTTCTCTCTGTTCGTACAGGGCTCAGTCTGCTCACAAACGAATGATGTGCACGTATATCATGTTCACTTCATGATTACATGTGCACAATACCTTTCCCTATGGTGTAGGACTCAACAGACTCTTAGGACTGTATGCAGACTTCAGTAGGCATAAGGTCAGGTCCATCCGGTTTTTGGTCTGTGTGTACAACCCTGGGAGCTCTCACTGCAGATGGATGAGGAGATTGAAATGTCTTGGATGACCACACCACCTGCGTTGTGCAATAAAGAGTAGAGGGTGTATGTCACTTATGGTCCTGTTCTTTCCAATACTGCTCCGAATTACATGTCTTGGTGCAGGAATGGATGCTGTAATGAGCTGTATCTCTTGGTACCAACCAACAGTTGGTACTAACCACCTGCTCCCAAAACGCTTTGGAGGCTGGGGGTTAGAAGTACACCCATGAAGATCAGAAACAGAGTCCTCTGTTTTGTTAGTGCATTGGCCTCTCAGAAAGGAAGGTGACCGTGCCACGCTGCTGAGTGAGTGTTGTGGCAAATGAAATAGTGCAGGACTGTCTCTTTCCCTGAGCTTTTAATCTTTTTCTTAAAGGAAAGTTTTCTTGTAAAATGTACTGTTACAATGAACAGATGCTAATGACTCCTGGTGCAAAACAGTTGTTTTGAAATGACATGCAGAATGAATTGGATGCTGATGTGGTGCACTAGGATGAACATATGGAGAAATCTTAAGAGCCTGGCTATTGTGTAAGAGTTTGGCTGATTACTTGTTATAACCTGTATGAGTCATGCCAGAGCCAGTAATAAGATAATGAGGCTAGGTAGGTTTGGAGCAGCATAAGCCTCTGGGACATCAGAAGGAAGTTGTTTCTATCCTTCCAAACAGATATACGTTTTTGCTTAAGCAAGTACAGTTTGCATAAAATGCAAGGTGTCTAAAAGAAGGCGGCTTCTGCTCTGCCAGGTATATGATTTTATAAGTGATGTAAAAGGTAGCAAAATCAATGGAAAGATTCAGATGCTGATTAAGTGGCTTAAAAACAGAACGATACTCATCAGAACACTTTAATCTCACAAAAATCTTGCACACAGAGTAGTTTAGGGCTCGTATTATTCTGTTGTTCTTTAAATTGGTGTCTGTTAGCCATCTGTGACCATTGACATTTATCTACAGTTTCTTTGAGCCTTCAATATTTCTTCCTCAGAAAACCGAAAGACTGTATTAGTTCTTCACATTAATGTCAGCAGACCCTGTTGCAGAGTCTAATCTTGGGACTGGATCACAAAGATGTTCAAGAGCAAGGTATATAATTAAGGAAAAGCAATAATATATCTGTCATAACCATAGAAACAGTCTAGTTGAACTATAGGCATGACAGTATTCGTGTGACTTTGATGCAGATCCACGTGACAGTCAGAGTGTACACTGTGTGACTGATTCAACGATAATAATTGAAGACTTATAGAGATGCAAAACAGCATGGGGGAGAGCATAGCAAGTGGAAATTAAATACGTGGTGGGGAGATATGTGTTTCTCTTGCTAACTGGATTATTTACATATTCAATTCTAGATGTAGAATCTTCTCTTACTCAGTGAATCAACTGTTGCTAACAATAATGGGCTTCCCCCTGCCCTCCCCCAGAACCGCGGTTTGGGGAAGGAAAAGCTATGCTGTTAGAGTCGTTTATTGTCTTTCCTTTCATTTTCATAAAAACAGCCCTAAAAAAAGACAGAGCTTACAAATCAGCATTAAGTAGTAGGAAAACAATCTACTTGAACAATAAACACTGCAGCATTGATAAAAAATACAGTTAGAAACCTGGCGCATTGTTGATATTGCTGTGAGCAGATGGACTGTAAGCGCATTCACTGCCAAACCTCCCTAAACCCCACACACCAGACGTGGCTGCATGGCAGGACGTTTGAGTGAGTGGCAGCCTGCTAACTCCCCCCTAGCATTTGTTTTCTTAAATTCTGTGGATATGTAAATTTATTTTTTTAAAAAATATATATATATCCCCAACATCGGATATTTTTAAGATTCAGCTGGACAGGATGCTGGGCCACCTTGTCTAGACCGTGCTTTTCCCAAGAAAGTTTGGACCAAATGATCCTTGAAGTCTCTTCCAACCTGGTATTCTATCATATAATCCTTATGAAACACTAATAGTAAGAGTGACCTCGTACTTAAGTCGTATGGATAACCTGCCACTTTACCGATATTATTGATTGCTGATGCAAACTGTGGCCCAAATTCCGATTGTCACAGTAGTGACGGCAATCCCTGCCATGGGCGCTATCTCCTTCAGGGCAGGACTGAGAAGCAGACCTCAGCACCGCAGGGTGGATACAGAAGTCACTGTGTGTTCCTACCATCTGGTGGCCAGCAATTGTTTCTAAAAGCAGAATAGTGTTTCTCAACTGGTGGACTGTGGCACTTGAAGAACGAGGTTTATTTACAGTGGCTGTCAGGAAAAGTGAAAAGGACATTACCACAAGTCTTTTTATGATATAAGGCAAAACTGTACTCCTTCACACACCACCACCCTCAAGACCAAGTAACTGTGAGCCTGTTGCTGCATGCAAATAGTATTTTGGGTTTTTCTCTACAGTATGTTTTTATTCCAACTTGTGTAAGTAATGTAAGACTGTTGTGGAAAAAATCCTTTGAATAAGGATACTTTGAAGCAGAAGCTTTGTTCTAGAATAATAATTCTCATTAGTGACTGTTAAGAACAGCAAGGCCTCCTATGACTTGTTTAAACGAGTGCTGAAAATATACCAGGTTTTGGCACTAAGTGCCAGGTCTGGCACAAAGAACCACAGGGCTTAAAAATAATCCCATTATAGCAGCAGTTCATGACCTTCATTTTGGATGGCATCAGGCTGCCTGAGCTATTTCTAAATACCCTGTTGTGTAGAGTCTTTGATCGGTCGAGTGATGCCAACATTTTCTGTTCAAGCCTATTATTTCTAGTCCTCAGTAACGTTATTTTCTGATAAAATGCAAGTACTGCGGTGTCTGCGTTCTAGGAATATTTTTAGTTTTTAAACACTTTTGTTTTCAATTTGGCTAGCAGATACTGGGACACATTTTCCATATTTTCACCAGTTCACTTGGCACTGTGAAATTTTCTGTGAGATATGAAGGCAGGACAGAATGAAGTACACCAAACATGGAAAGACATGAGAGAGATTTCAAAAAATACGTAGGCAAGGAAGGGTGTAACAGCCACGAATATCAACAGGCCTTATTCGACTGCCAGACGAAGGGGGTTTTGAACGTTGGCATCGGTGTGCCAATCTTGGAACACATAAAATTTTACTGAAAATCAGAGTTTTGGTGGTCTGAAGCAGCCTATTCATTTTTAACCTTGGTTAATATCTCTAAATTAAAAAAAAAAAAAGAATAGTTTTAGCTAATATACGTACTTTGATTAAACCTTTAAAAAATATTTAATCCTGTTAAATGTTAAACTGTTAAATGTTAAAATGTTCTTATACATTTTAAAATCTTCTTGTAACAGTTCTGTGTAGTAAGCAAAGTAGGCATCATTTACTAGTTTCTAACACAACAAAATGGAAGAAATAATATAAAAAAAACCTTAGTACTTGTACATTAAGATGTATAACTTGCTAATGTATTTATATTACATTTATATTACCTTTCTCTAATCTCCCTGTTACTCCAGAGCTAGGGGAAAGGCATTGCAAAACAAAATGTTTCAGGGGTTAGATTACTCATCAAGGGAGAGGCTTTAGAAAAATAGCTGCAGTACAAATTGAAAACAAATTTGATGTCAGTTATTTACATTCATTCACAGCTAATCCCTCTTTTCAGTCATGATTCACTTCTGTGATGGTGTTAAATCAGTCCATCCTGGCTGACTCTGTTATACTCCTTCCTGCTTCCAGTTTAAGCATATACCTCTGGACAAAATGATACAGTTGTACTTGCACTGTTGTATCTGAAGTTTTAGCAGCAGTAGAAGTGCATGTATCTAAGGAAAGTAGCATAAACTGCAAACATGAATCTAAAAAAAAACCTGTCAATAGTCCAGGTGGCCAAACAAATGAGACCGAGTAAATGCTAGACTGATTTCCTGGTGCATGCTCAATTAATTCAAGATCTCTTTCTTCTGTTAAATGTAATTATAGTACACAGAATTCAGCGTTCCTCAATAGATTAGTATATACATTTGCTCACTAGTGCATACGTATCAAAGAAGTTAACCATACACACTGATGGCGATATATTTGCTCTTAGTTCAGAGTTGGTGTATCATATGGTTCCAGATTTCTCTCTCTTCCTTTCCATCAGTATTGGCAGGTATTCTCTAGACACTTATCATTTTAAACTATCACAGTCCAGTGCATTTCCCAGGGACCAAAATCAATACTGGTCTTGGTTTGAATATTTTTCTGGTGAGGTTCTTTTTGTAGGTTCGCAAGTAGAACTAATATGTGTTAAAGCTATTCGACTTGGCATTTCACAGCCTCATTGACACATTAAATACAGGCATTAACCATGACTATTAACCTTACAACTATTATGTAATAAAAATCCTGCATAGGTATTTACTACCTTAAGGTTATACTGTAACATGCGGTATTACAAAACAGAAAATAAAATACAGTATGGAAAAATACATCAAATCAGACAGATCTCCACCAACTTCCCCAAAGCACTCTACCAAAAATGCTTCACTTGTGATGAACTGCTTAGGTCAGAATCCATTTCTGTTCAGTTTTTGGGCACTTGGAAACTTCTTGGCAGTACATAACTATAGGACACAAGTTGGAAAAAATTCAGTTAGATATTAGGGGGGTGGTTTTCTTGTTTTCAAACCACAAGGGTGATTTGAAAACGACAATGTGTTTCACTGAACTTTCTTTCTAGAGATGGAGTAAAGTCTGTTTGTCACTAGGCTGTTGTCAGTCATGAAAGATATTTACCTGCACCTCTCTTCATGGAAACAGGTTGCCTTCTGCAGCCTCCTGCAGGAAGGAGACCTCTACGGACAAAGAGAGGACCTCTCAATACCTTGATGTAATACCAAGGATCAATACCTTGATGTATTTTGGAACTTCTGCCTCTTTTTAAAATGATAACACAAGGACAGGGGTTTCTACATTTAAGCTACTTGGATCTTAATCACTATTTCATTCTGTTCCTTAGGTGGCTCTCGCTTCTTTTCTCCCTTCTTCATTATATTATCATCAGACTTCTCTTGAAATTGTTTCTCTTTGGACTGCTTGCTTTCATGAAAATGGGTACAATCGTGAAAACAAGTCTTCTGATCCACCAGCACTTTAACTCACTTCTAGACTCCTCTGATTGTTAGAGACTCTATTCACAAAGGGGAAAAGTACAGCTGAAAGGAAAAATTCCCCTTAGCAACTTCTAGAGGAAATGGGCCATTGAAAGGGCAAAGCAGAGATACTGCCATCCCTCAGTAATCCAGCCAAGAGATTAACAGCCAAGATAAAAATAGAAAAATATAATTATTCTAACTTCATTTCCTCTCTTAAAAAATATAAGAGCAGGCAAGACCTTCACAACTCTGATTCCCAGGTTTATATCTTCCTATCAGATTTGTGTGACTTGAAGCACATGGAAGCGTTAGTAGTAAAACTAAGTGAATAATTCATGCTGAATAACTTATTTGATTAATTATTGAAGCTTCTTTTTCTGTTTGTGCAGGAAGTTTGTAGCAGATGACAATTTCTTTCAACTTAGGTATTATTCAAATTTACTCAACCATTTTCTTTGTTTTTTTTTAACGTGCTGATTTACTGCAAGCTGCTTTCCAGGTACTGAGCATCAGACCCTTGACACAGCAACTGATCCCCAAAGCCACGTGGGAGAGTTTGTGTCTCCCAGTTGGCTGAACATAACCTTTACACTGCAGAAAACTACTTGGAAAAGAGGCAATGCTCATACTTTGATTTTCATGTAGAGAGACAGCAATGGGTTTGAAATTCTCTATAGTTCTTTAATCTTTTTCCTTTCTTGGTCACAGAGGCATTGTATGAGGTGTCATTCTTATTAGGTAAAAGGCTAATGTAAGATTTATTGGTTGTGGGTAGAGTTCAGACTTAAATTTCTCCTGTCACATTCATACAAAGTAATTGTCTGCATGTTTACGGACCTACTAGGAAAGTGGGCAGTCAGACCTTTATCTACTATGCTTAGTTACTTTCATATTGGGACTACATAAAAAGTGTATTTTGGTTTTTATTTCCCTGAAATTTATTTTGCTCTGCTCTGCTGTGTCAAACAATATGTCATCTCACCCCAAATCTTCATCTTTTGTGGTGCAAAGGCTTTATGTCCTTAAGTGATAGTGAGAAAGATTATTAGGATTTGTAAAACCAAAATTCTTTGCAGGAAGTGTGACGGTAAGCTCCCCAGAGTCTACTCTTCAACTGAACGTATGCCATAAGGAGCAGATCTGCCCTGAGCTCTGCGATGACACCAACCTTAGTGAAGAAAAACTGGTTTTGGAAATGGAGAGTTGAAAAAATTGGTTGGCAAGATGAATAAGGGAAGAATATTTGGTAGCCTGTAGACCAGGCTCAGGGAATAGTGCTGAAACAGAGGTTAAACATTATAGCTTTTGTTCGCAGTGAATTATTGGGGTTTCTTTGGAGAGACTTGGTGGACGTTGGAGACTTAGTTCTTAGAGAGGGGCAAGGTAAGAGTTGAGGGGTTATTAGCAGGTAACATCCTTTAACGTTTGGGAAAGAGAGGAATTTGTAGCAGCAAATCTTAGCAATTCATTCTCTAAATCTTTTTCTGTTTTCTTGAACATTCTTCCAGGCATCATAGTGAGTTGTCTGTCTGAATAGAATTATTTTTATTTTTGGAAAATAGACAAATTGCCTTATACTTGACATACTGTTTTATTTTGACCATTTTTCTTTCTTTGCTCAGCATGGAGGGTGGAAAGTTGTGCCCTCAGGAACCTGTGTTACCACCTCACCACTTCTTAGCTGACGAGGCAGATTCTTGTGTGAAGGCAGCATGTCTTTTAGCAGAGACATCCTCAGACCCCATCTTAGTTTGTTCTGCCTTTACTGCTGAGGTGAAGAAATTCATACTGCATATCCAGGATATATTACTTCAATTAATGCGGGGAAAAATTAGTACTGCTGGTTTCTGTGTGAAACATGTAGAGCTAGGAAAAAATGACAGAAATGGGATGCAATAAGTTAAGGGTGTAATTTAACAACATGTCCAACCTATGTCACAAGAAATTATTTGGGATTTTACTTGACTTATACCTTCTGATTTTTCTTAGAAAAGGAGTTGTTTCCATAGTAACAGCCACATTACATGGTTCTATACTTATGATACCTCTGAGATAGACCAGCATTGCAAAGAAATATACTTCTCAATATGTCATGTAAAAATCCTGTACTTGTTAGTAAGAAAAATCTTATTTTCAGCAAAGTGAGACACTTGTTTGAGGTTCCTAGGCTACGGTTAATTTGTTTATGTTCTCTTTTGCTGTCCCTCCCTCATTTATTATAGGTGGTGCTTATATTGCTGCCTATTAAGATGCCTGACACTTCCCATTATAGGCTTTTGTCTTCAGCTGCTTACAGCTTTACCAAATATTAACTGTTTAGACTCATAGTTTCTGTTCAAGGTTTCTGCCTTGTGCAGAGTCCTTTTGGAATACCTCAGAGCTCTGCAGCTATTTCTGAGAATTATTGTGTATGTTATCTTTTTTTTCCAAGGTTAATGGCTTGGCGGATCTTTTTTGAAGATTTCTGTATCCCTTTTGGGCAAAAACCTCGTGTAGGCTGTGCCTTTTGCTGTGTGTCCATTCCCTCCTCTCCCCCCTCCCATCCTGAAATTTCACTCAGTTATAAATATCTGTAATGTCTCAGTATCTGTGCTGTCAGTTCCTGACTTTTGAATGCTTCTGGGAGATCTTGGTAACACGCCACTAACACTTACATGTATTTATTAAGTGCGTACATACATATAGATACAGTGCATGTATTTATGCATTCAAATAGTTTCCAATGGTTGTCTGGAGAATGGCAGGTATAACAATACTATTTCATTCATGTCAGAGGAGTAAGAGATCAGGTACAGATATTAGGATAATTGGAATATGAAGACAGGACAATAACTCAAGCCCTCAACAATTCAACTAGTCAACGAAGAATCCAAAGTGGTAAGGAATTCGGTAGCCTGAGCATGTTAATTTGCAACCTGTTCAGAAGCTGCCATGGAGACTATGAATACCTCAGACATTTCTTAATGAATTTTAAAAACAATGTGCACTTGGTTACTGCAGTCGAATGCTGTATTGTGATTTGTTCCTGTTAGAAAATGTACTGAGGCGCTATTTCTGAGGCCAGTGCTGTTCAGTGCATGCAGAATTACTTCTCTGGTCCCTGGTATAACACACCAAGGAATTTTCTTATGATATCTTAGTATTTCAGTATTATACTTTTTGCGAATGTGCCTTTTTTTTTTTTCCCTGTACTATGAGCTCTATGAGTATATTGCTGTGCTACAAAATAACGTAGTACTGGAATACTAGTATGGCTTTTTTTGGTGCAGTACTCCATCACTGTTAGGTGCAGTTAATTTGGCTGAGCCACAGCACTGCACAAATACAGATCCCGACACCTGAACTCTCTCTTTTATCAGCAGCTTGGAATGTTGCATAGTATTGTATAGATCCAAGCTAAGCATCATTTACCATATTCCTTTTGGATGCACGTTTCTTCTGGCATCCAAAACTGGCAGAAATCTGCCTGCAGAGTCACTCATCTGTTTCACCTCTTTCTGTTTTCTGAAGAGAACACACGTGGGGTTGTAAAGGTCATGTTATTTAGTACAGAAGGGAGAAGTGAACCGTTGCCCCCTGCAGCCTCCACCATGCTCCTTTCACGACTGCTGCTTTGATTTGTCACCGAGGGAGTCTCCTCCAGTTGCCTCCTTGCATGACTATCAGTAGGGCTTTGCTATTTCATTTCCTAGTGCAGATCGACAGGCCTTGGTTCATACCAGTGAACTGCCATTCCTAACCTGTCAGGCAGCAAACACATCAAACTCAGGAATGCAAGGAAGAGCCTAGTAATTCATGAATCTCTAAAGCACCAAGATAGCAAAAGACATATTTGTAGATGGGCATAGGCTACGTTATACTATCACTGTAACACTTTATTTTGACAAGCTAGCAGATTTGTGGTTGTTTTCTTCCTCAGAATTTCGATACCTCTTAACTGTAGCTCTGGCATTATTGATTGGGTGGTGTGTAACGGCAGGTTTGCTGCGGCAGATTTTCAGAGCACAGGAGTGGAGAAACAGCTGGGCACATAAGTGTACTTGGTCTGAACGGGGGACATTGCTTGCTGTTCCTCAGGTAAAGATTTGACAGGGAAATGAGTAAACGACAACAGCACACAGTAGCCAACCTACAGGACCAGGCATTGGTCTGTATTAGGTCGCTCCATTGGCCTTATTGAAATAATTTAGCTACTCTCCTCTTCCTTGCAATTCCTCTTTTAAGAGCTGGGAAGCAGTGTCTTGGACATAGAATAGAGTCATAGAATCGTTTAGGTTGGAAGGGACCTTTCAGATCATTGAGTCCAACCATCAACCTGACACTGACAAAACCACCATTAACCCATGTCTAAATGAGCAGAAATACAGTAGGAAAGAAAACATAGTTCCGTCAGTAGGTTTTGGGACTGAAACAGGAAGCCTGTGTGGAGGGAGCTGAGTGTGGGTAGTGTTCTTTGCAATGGATGATAATTTGTAGGAACGCTTGGAAGTAAGAATGGGAAGTGAAGCAAATGGTATGCTTAGTTATTTGCTTTTCCTTCCAGGTCTCTTAGAATCTATGTATTGTCGTCTTCTCCTGTTATTTAATCCAGTACAAAAAGGCATACTAGTGGCTAGAAGTTGAAGCAAGATAAATTAAGTCTAAGAATAGTTGTAAGCTTTTAAAAGTGAGAGCAATTAATTGTTAGAATAGTGTACCTACAGCTGTGGTGAGTTGTCTGTCACTTGCAATCTTCCAATCAGTATTGCATGTGTTTCTAGTAGATGTACTTAGCACAGAGCTTGATGCAGAGTTGACTAGATTAGAAACTATGGCCTGTGTATACTGAGTTATCCCAGGAGAATGAACGTCTGTGAGCCTTTTGGGAAAAGATTCTCCAACTCATATTTCTCTTGGCTTATTTCTTCAGGTTCCCCAATAGACAGTTATTTTAATTTTACCGAATGTCAGTACTCTCAAGTAAAACTATCTGAAAGTGTAGCTTCATTCTTTTATCTAGATGAAAATAGATAAATGTATCACATGAATAATATCTAAGATTAAAGAACCAATATACGGTGTTATCAAAGAGGCAGTTTTTAATACTAGATCCCCAAATTTGATCAGCATAGGCTTTTCTTTGTTTCCATACGGAGTTCATTGCCTTCAATTCTGTAGATCTGTTTGCATCATCGCCTTCGTTTTCCTTTACAGTTCTGAGGAGTATTTTTTTGTACAAAATGGTGAAATTCTCACCTCAAATAATAGGGTGTATTAGGATGAAAATGTGTGTGGGGCCAGATCTGAAACATCATAATGCTGTGACTGAGCCATAAAATGAAGGATGAACTTCATTTCACTAAATACGAGTAAATGTGTTCGGGTGAAAAAATAACCTTCTGTGTGTGTGTATATATATATGTATATAAAGCAATGCCTCTAAATCAGCTATTCACACCCTGGGAAGTGATAGTGGAGACCTGTTTTCATATTAATTATGAGATAGCTGAGCTCCCCATTGTGCCTAAGGCTCTGGTTCTTCAAGAGTGCAGAATAAAGGACTTACTGGAAGACATTTAATCTGCTTTCCTCCGTAAGCATGTATTTGTTTTAGTGGCAAAGGTGTGTACCTAGATCGTGTTTGTGTACATAGCTGAGATATGGTGAGGATTCTCACTGACACCTTGAAGGTAGGAAGTTCTTCTTTTGGTCCCCCAGTTTAGACTTGCCTCTTATGGATGGTTTTATGGAAGCATCAGCTTATTGCTGATTGCTCATTACATAGTTATCTAACTATTATTTTCCCCTAATGCTTTTATAGTGAAATTTGTACTCAATGTTTGTTTTTAATTACTAAGTTGAGTCTGTGCCTGAAGCAAGCTCTGTCACCTACTTTTGTCTTTAAGTTTCCATGTGAGATTTTTAAAGAGTTTACATAGGAAAGAAAAAGCACAACATTACTTAAAATATGTATGTAGTTTCTTTGAACTGACCACACATGACAATAAGTACAGCACTGTCAAAATGTCAAATTAAAAGATCAGTTCTGTGCCTGGTATAAACTAGCCTCCTATGTTGCCTTCAAGTAGCGTGATGCCATTTTTCAGGATCTATTATCAGAAAGGGAGTAATAATGAATCCCTGTGCCAATCAACCCTACAGGCTTGAATGGAAAAGAGGAAAGGAGGAGGAAAAAATTACATGGGTAAATACCTCTTTGATAATTTTTTTTTTTCCTAACCACATTAGAAAGTTCTTCCATTTATAGTCTCTGATCATCTGCATTACCATGCTTACAATCCTTTTAGCTTCCAACAGTGTTGCTGCAGTGATAACACACAATCACGCTTTGTCTCAAGGAACGTCAGGAAAGAAACAGAGGCCAAGCAAACAGAGATAATGAAGTAGAAGTTTTGTGTTCTGTCCTGCATCTCCCTGATCTCCATCTTCCTTCACCAAAGCAAAGCAGAGCTTGGTTGCAGTTTGAAGTGCTTAAAAGGCTTGCTTCTCTCTTTTCTTTTGGAGCAACATAAATCCCTACTGTACATTTGTTCATCTGTGGGGAAAAAACAGGTGCCATAATTTGTACGGTTCCAAATGTAAAATTCTGAAAACTTTGCAATGCAAATATTTTGAAAGAAACATAAGGCAGACATGAATACTTATTTTCCTCTAATGAAAACAATGTGTAATTTTTTTGTGAAATGGAAATAGGTTCTAAATTATATTCCAAGTGAAGATCTGCATTCCTTTGGTGACACATTATTCTTACTGCACACAGTAATTCTGAAGTTTCTGTGTTTCCAAAAAACTTTTGGCATACATTCTTAAGTGTCATCCCAACTGTATGTCTGCAACTTATGCTAAACTCCAGGATAATTTATAACCTGTTTCAAAGCTAATTGAAATCAATGTAAAGAAACCATTGACTTTCAGGAGTTTTGCACCTGGCCTTTAAAGACTTTTTTTTGTTGATTTTGTGTGTCAGTGGCACTGTGTCCAACCCTTACAGGTTTGCTACACTACAAAGAAACAAACTTCCAGTATCTTCCCTTCGTAGTTAACAACACAGCAAGACAAAGCAGCACACCAGTGGTCACTAGGCAGTCAGCAGAAGGAACAAAGCTGCAAAGCTGGTTCTGGTGCCATAAGGACTAGGCCGTAGTGCCCCACACAGAGACATTTAATGTAGTCTTATTTTCTAAAATACTCCTCTGCACAATGAATGTGTCCAATGCAATCAATGCTTGCTGGTCCCTGTCTGTATTTATGAACAGTTTCATATCTGAAACATTTTGGCACCTCGAGCGTGGGTGCTGCTGGGTGCCTTGTTCCAACACACACCCGTTGGCCTGAGTTCACAGAACAACATTCAGTGAGGCAATGGAGCTAAAGTCACTAGCTTGTAATGGCAGCTGCAGGTAAATGAAGTGCTAGTAATCAGTGACGTGAAGCACAGCAACGATCAGTGTGTCTGCAATCTATAGTAGCGTGCGTGGTCTGCGCCTGTCTTTTCAGTTTTTAGCATACGTAAAGACTTAGTGCATGAGCAGAAAAAAGTGTTATAATTCTCTATTTTGATAGCTCTCTTGTACCTTTAGCCTCAAAAATAAAGTAGGGTGTGTCTGAGATTTTTCTTACTCCTTAAAAAAACCCCGCATATACATGAAACAAAATCCCACCACATATTACGGTTTTAAAGAAGCCCTTGTGACTGGCAGCTGTTTACCGGTTGTGTTTCCTTCCCATAGTGATTCCTGTGTTCTGCAGGGCTATTGGAATTTCTTTAATACACAGTATAGAGAAGGAACTTGTATGGAGATAGGGAAAGATGCAGAATCAAGGACTTCAGCCTGTAGTGATGGTTCCTGTGGTTAATTCTTGGAGACCTGTTTTTCCAGAGTGTAAAGTGTCTGTTTCTCCAAAACCTCCATCATCACTGTGCTGGCAGAACCAGCTCTAAGGATAAACAGTATTATGTCATGGGGTTGAACAATGAGCTGTTGTCTGCCCTTTTTATGGTCAGTAGGTTTTTTGAGAACTGAAACAAGGCCACCTGTGACCACTCTTCACCAGCTCTAGTCTATGATACTTTGGTGGCTTGAGCTGCATGGTTCTTGGCTTACTGTGGACTCTTAATCCATATTTTGCTGCTTTTCCTCGTTATTTCCACAGGCTATATGAAAAATATTTCCTATCCATGAAAGCTATTCCTATAGCTGTATCAGGAATATTATTTATTCACCATTGGAAAGTGACCTATGCATCTGTGAACAGAAGGGGGCCAAGTGTTTCATAAGACCGTGTGTCTATTAAGTAGTGTTTGCTGTGCAAAAAAAAAAAAAAAAAAAAAAAAAAAAAAATTGAGCCTCTGTCAAAAGATGCAACTAACTACTCAAACATAAATTGATGGTCCTATTTGCATGGACCAAGGAACTAGCCCTGCTGTGTTTATGTAGGTATTTATAAAATACTTACCTAGGAAAATTTTTGTTTAATTTTTGAAAGTGACAGCTAGAGGATTTTAGCTACATAGGTCCTGTTAAAGCCAGTGGGACTGTTGCTGAAAATGTCCCAGGTAAAACACTGAACATATCAGAACTACAAAATATAATTATGTATCTCGGTACTGCACAGCCTACCTTTGAGGGTTCAACAATTGCTTTTAGTATGCAACTAGCTAAAAATAATGCACAATCATGAATGTAATGACGTGCTGCTGTCGGGAAAACAAGCTGATGTCAATTGTCCTGGTGTGTTTGAAGGTTTGTATACAGTAGTGGTGTTTGCTATAGAGAAGAGTCAGATCTATTTTAATTTAATATTATGCCCATAAAATTACTCGATCTGTGACAATCAGTTTTTATTATTTCTTTTGCAGTATTGATAGCACTGAAATTCTGTTCTGAATTATATTTTTATACTTAAAAAACTTCTGAAGTTGAAAATCAATGCAGGATTTGACCTTCTGTACAGTTATGAAGATTACAGCTCAGATGATTTAAATGAAATCTCCCCTTAGTTTGTAATTGTAGTTATGTCTAGATTGCTGTTAATGTCTCTTGCTTCTTGAAATCTTTGAGCATTCATAACAACTGAATGGTAAACAGTTGAAGTCCTTTAGGAGGTGATAGTTGGTGTAGTGTTCGTCAATTTGATATTACAATGTTTCAGTTACATGTCAGATAAAGTCTTTTCATTTACACTTGTTCACGCTGAATACTTTTTCTGTATTGAGAACTACTCTAAAATTAAGCCATTGTTCTTACCTTTCTCACTCCTGCTTAGCAAATAGTAAGGAGACTGAGACTACTTATTCTCTTATTGTAGAGGGAAAGAACCTGCTTACTTGCAGCAGCTTTGGTGAAAGCTTAGCATGAACTTCCTTATGCTCCAGGCTGCAATCGAAACTGCTGGTAAGAGAGAGGTGTGAAGAAAAGTTCCGTCAGGAGCAGGCACTGTGATAACTCCCTTAACATCAAGCATCTTTTTACAGCAAGTACAGCCATCGCAGCATACTGCTGGAGAAAAGGTGCTATAAAACTGAAAACCCAGAAAAACTCTGTGCTTTTGCCATCTCCCACTTCACAGCTGGCTGCGCGTTCGCCCTTTATATTCACTAAGCTAGTTTTCCTCCTTCAAAGTAAAATGAATTTGCCTTTGGGAAAATAAACTGTGAGGTCTGAACGGAGACCCATTGTCATCAAATGGAGAGCTGAGGAAGTTCCAAATTTAATGAACAAGCCTAAAATCCTTAGTAATTTCTGAAAATCTTTTAAATATGTATATATATGCACACACACATACATAAATATATATTTTTGAAAATTCACTTCCCTTCAATTATCCAAAGACCATACAGTCCAAACTGAGGCAAAGAGACAATAGATGGGTACAAAAACACAACAGAGCACAATGGAAAGTATTTTCTAGCCTATTTGGAATTGTCTTAGTCTACCTACAGCCTAATTTTTTCTTTTATATATGGGTAAATTTTTAAGCAGGGGTTTGAAAGAGATGAGTTGAAAGCTGTAAACAGCTGTTCACAGCTTTGTATGGGAGGAAGCACAATGGTGACTAATAAAATGTTGTGAGCAGATACAGACTGCCGTTATTGCCTGGACAGAGGTTTTCAAGTCACATTTCCCTACTGAATGAAAAATTTTAATAGGGTGGAGGTAAATGATGAAGGGCCTTAAATTTGAAGACAAGTAGTTGTAATTGCCGTAGGCCGAGTAAAGGCAGACATGTATCCCAGTGAGTGCCATATTTCTATATGGTGTGTGTAGGCTGAAATGTATTGGAGCAACGTATAGTTCAGTTTTCTAAATGTGATTTTCTGTCACTTTTCAAGGGACTAGCCTAAAAAATACATTTCATATTAATAGATTTGAGTATCTCAGTTCCTGTATGCTTTTCTGTTACCCATTTTGTACTAAAAATCTCCTTGTTTAGGGATATGAAAAATGACAGCAGCAGCTGATTGGATACTATTAAAAAAAAGGGGGTGGGGGGGGCGGCGGGGGAGGGATCAATGTCTTTCCACTCTTCCATGCTACAAACTGATAGCTCTTCCTCCTTTCCATGCAGTTGGTTACAGTCAGACAGGCAACACCTGAGATCCCCAAACTGTGGCCTGTTAGTTTGGAGGCCTTAGTAAGTTGTGTGTGTCCGTTCCTGCTGTCCAGTGACATAACTGATATATTTGAACACCTGTGAGACCATTTGTGAAGTAAAGTGACACTGGGAAGGGGAACTTTTCCTATTAGCCAATGTAGTATGATGCTGAACACTGTAAAATATGTAGCCTAAGCACATAGAGAAAGGTATAGACCTAAAAACATCCTTGGATCACTCCAAAGGGCCATCAAGGTAGCCAGAAACCACTTGCATAGATGTCTAGTTGTGAAAATTAATCACTGAATCAGCCAACTAGTGAATAAAGAATTAAAGTTCTCTAGTATAAGGTGTTTGCTACAAACCCCATACCATTTCTGTTAGCTGCTGGTATTTTTTGCCCTTTCTATAACTACAATTTTGGAAAGTGCCTGCTATTAGCCTAACTTTTCTCCTGCTAAAATTAAGTTAGACTTTCTGTCACATTAGCAGGGAGAGAGGGTAATGGTAACACTCAGCCTGTTTAATTGTCTTATCTGCCCCTGGTGAGATTCTGGTGTGACACAGGAACAGAGGAAGGACAACTGGCAGAGGGGTCGGGGAATGAGAGGGAAGACTTGTTAGGATCAATTCTCTTATTTCAGTGTGGTCTTTTCATTTTGCAGAAATGTAAAATAGGAAAGGGCCACCCTGCTGGTCCTGCAGCTATGCTGTTCTTACCAGGTTTTTGTCAGGCTTCTTGGAGGCTTCATGCTTCCCAGGCAATTGCTTTCAGTGCTTCACAGTCCTTACTGTCATGAAGATTTTTGCCCAGTGTACTATGTATTGGTTATTCCTTACCGCAATCCAGGCTTGTTCTTTCTTCTTCTGGCCACCATGATTACAGAAAATAGTTCATGACTCTTTTTGTGGTACAATTTTATTTAAGGACTGTGTTTATGCTTCCACTTAATGCTCTTTTTTTTTAAATTTTTTTTTTATTTGACTCTCTCCACTAGGCCATGTTTTCGTCATTGCTTTCCCCAGCACTCGTACTAAATGGTCCACATATTTCTTAAGATAAGGTTCCCAACCTAAGACATACTTCTTCAGCTGAGAGGTGCCAGTGCTGCTTGTACTTGCTGTTACTGAACTATTATCTTTTTGAATGGTATACCTCATTTTCACCATCATTCTGAATTTTACTACTATTGTCCAGGATGTTTACAACTACATATTACTTGCCTAAGTAGTAGTATTTTCTATCCTATCACTTTTATCTTTTGTGATAATATTAAGTTATACCAGATCCAGGACCGACAACATGAACAACCACAGTTGATAAATTTTGATATAAATTACTTTCACTTGATGCAGAGGTCCAGCCATCTTGGCACATACCTTTTCATAATTTCTTTTTTAGTCTATGTTTCCCAAAGAAATGTTTCACTTATAAGAAGCAGCGCTGAAAGTATTGTATTCACCACATTGTTCCTGTCTTTTAGGACTCTTTCCCTATCAGAAAAGGAATTAAGACTGGCTTGTGTTGACAGTTGTTAATCTTTTTTTTTGGTGTTCGTATAACAGCTTATAAATGGTGTTTCATTAGTTGTTCCTGTACTTTTCCAGGAACAGAAGCTAAGCTGACTAGTCTTCCTGAACCTCACTGCAGTGGCTAATGGCTCTGTGATTGCTTCAGCCCATACCCAAATACAGATTATATCTGGACGAGATACCCTCAGCTCTTACTAATATAAATAATATTATATAAATATTATTCTCAATAAATTATTATATCTAGTTTTAGTTATTTTTAGCTTCAAACTGCTTGCCAAACAAATTTAACATAGTCCACTTACTGGGAGAACAGGGAAATACTCTCTCTTGGGTTGTTTGAGCAGTTAGTACAACTATCAATAATTATAGTTACTATAATTACTAATATATGGTATAATTTTTAATTATAGGATGGTAACTATCAAAACTGACAGCAGTTTAAAATAAATTTGTGCTTTCCATAATTTTACACGTCTTGCTTATTTGAACGTAGTTTATGTTTGCACTTCACTGGACCGTGAAAATATAATGGTCAGCTATCACTTATTTTAAATTCTCATGCAGTGATAGAGTTCTGTAGATCTTCATCTAAATCCAAAAGACTTTTATTAAATGATAAAATGAACATTTTTCTTTATGACTAATATAAAGCACTGCAAATTTGATTTTTTTTTTTCTTTTTTTTTCCTCCCAAGCTTTAAAGATTCATTGCATGCTTAATTTCAGATGCTGTAATGGTAATAACATCTACTTCTGGTACCCTGCTTTTCTAGTACCCTGCTTTTCGGTAGGTTATGATTTACAAAGAATATCGGTACCGTTGTTCAAACTTTGCAGCTAGAGGAACCTGAGGCAAAGGAAATTACCACAGACAACAGACCCCTTTCCTGTAGTTAGTTATAGTTGTATTTTTCTGCATCCTTGTCTGTCCTTTGGTGTAAACATCTTCTTAACACTGGGAACTAAATATTGAAAATTATCTTTTATAACTTGTAGTTGGTGGCTTGAAAACAATTTATAAAGTAATAACTGTCTTTCTGGCAAACATTCCATGACAGAGAAAATAGCAGCTCTTGCAAATGTAACTTTGTGTGAATACTATCCGAGTCTTCAATTTCTCCTAAGTGCTCTCACAACACAAATCAATGAATCCAGCTCTTGTTAATCAGCCTTAAGATTGATGTTCAAAGCAGAGGGAGAAGCAGGAATTCTGTGTTTTAAATACTCTCTCTTGTGTGGCATTTACATACACGTTGTAACAAAGTGGGCTTTGCAGGGACCTGTCCCAATTAGAAACGCGGTTACTGGAAAACTACAAAGCCTTGTAAGATATCGTAGCTGCATATGATAATAAATGTTAGCAGGTATAGATGGATGACAGACCGGCTGTATCAGTTCAGACTAAAAGGTTTATAGATATTATGCAACGATATGTTGGGTTTGTGGCTAGTAAACGGGAACAAAATAAAACCCTGAGAACTAGGGGGGGGAGGGAACATTAGAAATTAGCCTAATTTGGCTAAAGAAAGGTAGATTCTCCTCTCCCTTGTGTCATTATGTTACCCTGTCTTACTTTTCCCCTCGTGTTTCTCTTCTTTTCCCCTCTCTTTTTTTTTAGCTGGCATAGATAGCTTTTCTTTTTGCAACAGTACTATGAATTTCTTATCTGAAAACCAGTTTCAGGCTACGCTTCTGTTTCAGCATAAAAGGAAATAGGCCACAGACAAAAGCTGCTTTCTATACTTGTTTTTTTTCCTCCTTAACTGATTAAAATGAGGTAATCTCAGATTTTAAAAGTTCCACTTCATTCTAGTTTATTTTTTGTTTCCTTAGAAAGCACACTTTTCGTCATCTTTGATATCACCCTATCAAATGATAGTCAAATGACACCTTTTGAAGACAGGAGGGGTACCCTGTGCAAATCCTCCCCTAAAATAGGATAACAGAATATGTTGTAAAATGCACTAACGTTTTAAATACTTCAACCATTTTCCATTCCTTTTTATTTTTTTTTATCTCCACAAAAGATACCTTTTAACAAAGGTTGCTTAAACAGTCCAAACTCATAGTATTTAATGCCCTGAATCAAGATGCAGTGCAGCGGAGGGGTAAGATGATGCTAACATCTTTGATGCTCAGAGGCAATTTGTTCTGTTGAAACAAATACATCAAATCATATTATATGTTTTTCATACAAACTGCTTCACAGTGTGTTAGGCTGGATGGAGTGGACTTGAGACGCTTGGATTTTGTCCTTGTTTTTGCTGCTACTTTTGATGAAACCTTAACCAAGTCACACACGTGCCTCAGTTTACCAACAGCTCTGTCATTTGGCTTTGCTACATTACATTTACATGACTGTAAAATGTTTTGAGAGAGTTGAGTAAAAGACTTTATGCACTACAAATGCTTAGTACTCTAACCATGGAAAGGATGGTACTCGCTTATGACTGCTCAGTATTTTAACTATAGATATGTTTAAAATATATCATCTCACATAGATCAAGCATCGTTAAGTTTTTTTGTGAAAGAGGAGGGGAACACAGATTTATCAATAAGTCTGAAATTCACTTTAAAATTATTTTACCCTAAGAGGGTGAGAAAGGAACACTTCAGAAGGAAAGTGAGGGCATTTTGTCATCGCTTAACTGTTAAACTTCCAGGAGGCGAGCATTAGGCTGTTGAAATATAGAGAACTCTGAAAGGAAAACAAATGTTTTCATTTGTTTATTGAAACATACAGATTGGATTCTTCAGAGTTAATGGAAAACAGCTATCCTCAAGCAGCAAACCAGAGCTGTTTTGAGTGTGTGTGAGAGTATATTCTCACAGAAACCAAGGTGGCACAGACTTTTGCAGAAAGAAATCGCCAAGTCCTGTGAATATAGGTTGTGCTAAAGGAGTGAGAGAGTCTCTCTTTCTCTCTCATTCTTCCAGTCACACTGCAGATTGCAGACAATTGTTTGGGAAAATTATGCTTTTCCAAAAAGGCTTATTCTCATCCATTTATACCTTCTATCTGCTCCTTCATTGACTCTTTTACAAGTTATGTTGCCTCCCTAAAGATGTTGCTTCCTTTTTCTCCTCTGCAGTGCTTTTCTGCCTCTGCTGTTTTCTGGTAAAATACTTGGCAACTGTCAGCTCTGCTTCTATTAGCAGTTTTGAGACTGCTTGTCCTTATCTTCAGCTAACTATAAAATTATCCTGGCCTTTAATGAAGAGATAAGCTTGTTGGGATATCTGCAAAACCAGCTGAGAACAAAGCGGAATCATTACAGTGTGAGATGCAGCCTCTCCGCACATTGCCATTTGCCAGCCGCTTGGAAAAAATACTGTTTTATAGTACTTTGCACAGTAAGAGACTGAAACCATTCTTTTGCTCTTCTAGAAGGTTCGTTTGCACCTCTTGATGTAAAACTGTTTGAGCTAGAAATGGTCCCGGTCTTTACAGTTCATCGGACCTCTCGTCTCAGTTTAAATTATCGTTAACTGCTGAGATCTTTGTTGGCTGATCCTTAGGCTCTGCACTGCTTTTAGATCTTAACAAAAGAGTAACAATCCCATCTAAACAAAAAAATAATACTCAAGATGTTTGTCTGGTATTTGACTATATGACTGGAGTCCTAAACTTCTAAAAAAGGAAATTACTTTCTTGCCCTTGACCTTTCGCACTAATCTTTATAGCTCGTTGCCCTATTTCCACTCTTTGACAGTTTGGAAGTGTTTGCAAGGGATGTAATTCCTCCTGTGTAATGGTCCCTGCTTGCACCTGACTGAGTCTGTGTAAATGTGCGAGAGGCAGAAGGCCTGAACTTCTTCCCATAACTCAGACCTTTTTCCATAACTTAAAGGACTTCACCAAGAAATCTGATCCCTTAGACTGCTGCCAGGATGGTTCTGAAAAGGTATCTGAATTAGATGGTAAAACTTTTAAGAAGGAAGCAGCTTGCTACTGCCAAATGTTTCCTCTTCCCTCTTTCACCATCTGCTAGAAAATAGCTTTGGCTTGCTAGCCCTGTAAGTTTCCTTTTCTTTTTTCTCCCAGGAAATATTTAGAGAGTATGGTCAGAGAAGCATATGAAAAGGGAAAAATACTGGAATTGTGTATAATCAGTACATAACTGCTACAAAATGAGTCATGGTGAGAGTGAAGAAGCTGCCGTTTTCCCTGTAAATACTATGATGACTTTATCTTAGTTAACAGGAAAGAATATATAGATAAACAAAGAAGCTATTTCACTTAAATCCAGCTTATTTGTGTATATATAGTGTCAGACAAAGATTGGCTTTAAGACTACTTGATTTCACGCAGCCATTTCCTGGGGAAAGGAGCAGTGTAACCTTTAAGGAAGAAAGCTTATACAGCTGAGAGATTTTGCAGCCTGCTCTTCTCTCTTGGTATCAGTTAAGACAGAGAGCAGATTCTTCTGTCAACAAACTATTATGCCACCAGGCTGCAACAAAGATGGCACAGGGAGAAAGACAAGGAGATTAAAGCGGTGGGGGTATTAGTCATACAGCCTTCCGCTCTATTCTTGTGTAAGGTTGCATTCTGTCGGACTATTAGTCAACTGAATCAGCGGGAAAATGCTGAGTAGTGGGGTGACTGTGGACAAGCAGGAGGTAGTTTCACTGAAAGGTAAGTGGTGATAATGTGCGTTTTTATGTTGCGTTCTTCATGCAAAGGTTCCCATTGTGTTTTCAGAGACTGCACTTAAGAGAGTTTGCAACAGTGTTATACAGACAATTAAAAATGTAATTAAGAAGACGGACTACTGAAAAAGAAAATAGTTAACAAGTAAAAGCACAATGAGGAAAATAAATATTTCTGGTAAATAGATACAGGGAGGGAGACGGAGTGAACGTTTTGTCGGAGAAATAGAAAAAGCATTCTGAAAAGTCAATCATAAAATGACTCGTATAGGAAGGGGGAAGAGTGAGTAACAGCAACTGAGGGAAATGGAAAAATAAGACTAGGAGAGATGATGAGGAGGGAGTGTGGGAATTTTTTTTCTTACTCTGGGATTGAGTAATTATTTTTTTGCACCAATTAGTCTTGTACATACTGGGTACACAAGAAACTTTCTCAACTCAGCTCAGAGATGGCTTTTCATAAGTAGTCATCTCCTGCCTAGGTGCCTGTCACACAGAATCCTGTTTTTCCATTTAGGGATGAATCCTAACCATCTTTCAGGCTTTTTAAAGTCCACGTTTTTGAAAGGCCATTGAAAACTGTTTTCAATTTCTGCTATGCTCTCCTTATATAGATGTCAAATCCTTGTTGAGAAAATGTGATAGTTAAATGATCATCGTTAAAATGGTCTCACTTATGAAGAGTACGCTGGAGAAGACAGATAAATTCTGATGCGTTGCACAGGGGGGTTCTGCACTGAATAAAGACACAAACTGAGCTGGTGGAACCAATGTCTTAAATGCCTAATCAGAGGTCTTAACTCTGTGAGTTGGAGAGGAGAATCTATAAACTAGAAGCAAACCATTTGCGTTGTCTTATGATCCTCTGATCCTCTGCAAACGGCAGATCTGTTACCTCCAGGCAGTAACACTGAGAGGTATCCTTTACCCCAGTAGGGATTTCCCCAGTGTGCAGGGGACACGCTGACCCCCTGCGCCAGCTGGCTGTGTGTCACTGGGAACAGTGACATCGCAGGACGGTTGTGAAGTCTCCTTGTGTGATGTTGTGACTTTGCGTCCTGTGTTCGCTGTCTAGAGACCAAATGGGCCAAGACAGCATCAGAAAATGAAGCTTGCTATGTAAATTTAGGAATTTTATGGTTAGAAGTAAGCTAAATTCCTCTGGTTACTGGCTCTGTGATGGGTGACACCATCTTTGTTAGTTGCTCTCCTTCATTTCAAGCATTACCTTTTGTTACTCATTTTTTATGTATTCATATATGTATTAATTTATGTATTCAGTTTCAAAATTCATACGCTTTAAGACCTAAAACGTGCTTATTGCTTTTCACCTTCAGAGCACATGGTATGCTTCATCAGTAGAATTAGAGGTGTGAACATGGGTGTACATCCATGACCTTAAGAAGACAGGAGGACTTGTAGATGGAAGAAAAAATAAGGCCTGAGCTAGAAAAAGAGAAAATAAAGGGAAATGCAGAGAGGTTTCCTAGTAGATGAGTCACTATCAGTGACTCAGCAACTCAGCAGTAAAGTAGAAAGGATTAGTTCTGGGTAAAATGGAAGGGCAAAACTTAGGAGGGAAATAACGTTCTGTGTAAGGTTCTAGAGGGCAGTTTAAAATTCCTTAGTGTAATTTGAACCGAAAAAAGAAGCCAAATCTTTCTGGACGGAGCTGGTGAGAAGTATTCTGTGTCTAGTGTGCAAGAGCTATTTAACGCATACTATAAAGTTTATAGGATAGAACTAGGGTATCAGGGCACCAGAGCTGTATTCCCTGCTACTGACATACAGTGTAACCTGGAATGATTATTGTTCCCTTCAGTGTCTGAATTTCTTAGTGTAAAACAAAAGGGAATTAGACTATTTGTCTTTCAAAAAGCAGTATCATGAGGATTGGTTCATGAATGCTTGAGAACTACGGCTGCAAGAAGAAACTGGTGTGACACATGATGCATGAACTTTGTGCTGTTACAGAAAGATTTCATGGGAGTATAGTAAGCTCACTAGACTTAACAGCTATACCTGGGAAAGGTTGTGTTGAGACATCTCACGGACCTGTGAAGAGATTAAATTTTCCCTAATAAATCTCATGTGAGTGTGTTCTTAAAGGAGGAAGTGATGGAAGTGTGAGATTAGATTTAGGATGCTGTTTTTCAAGAACAAGGTATGCTGGAGTAATACCAGAAAGAGTGAGAAGAGTTATGCTGAGGAGGAAAAGAAAGAATTTTCTTGAGGAAAATTATGGACAGGGAGGTATCAGGGGCAAGCCCTGGTGTCTGATGGTAGATGCTACTTGAAAAGGAACCTTGTTGGGGATGCTGCTTTAAGAAGTTTCCCAAAGGAAGATGGGTTGATTTGTGCCAGAGACAAACTTGCTAAGCCTCAGTGGCCCTTAGTTCAGGGTAAGAGTGTTCAGTTCTTTATCTTGCTCTCTCAGGAAAAGCTAGTGGTAAACAGTCTTCTCTGTTGCCCTGAATTTGTAGGAACTTGTGGATGGCTACTGAAGTCTCTGCTTCCAGATTTTTATGTGAGTGTATTAACATTGAAGGCACAAAGCAGGCTTTTCCACCTTGCTGATTTGGCTGCAGATCGTGTATTTGGATTTCTGTGTATGCAAATTGAACAGAAAATCGATTCCAGCTGTTGATATTGTTATGCTGGTGTGTACCTGTGTGCCTGCTAGAAATGCTACTGTGGTATGAGTCCTCTGGCTTAACACTGGAGGTGTTGCTGTTCAGCTTCCTACCACTGCACTCGCAAATCAAGTCTGTCATTGAAAAGTAGCAGCACGAATATCTACAAATATCAAAGTTCCTCAGTATACTAAATCTGGTGAATTACTCTTCGGGATCCTTTGAGTCTCAAATCATACTGCGTATTCGGGGCTTGTAGAGGTGATTTCCTTGCCATCCCCCCCTTGTGTGACTCACACTCCTCATTATGTACACAAATTGTGATGTGTTCTGGGGGTGCTTGCTCCCCTCTAGCATTTGTACTTCTGATGCATGGTAAAGAAAGAGGCTGGAGACATAAACTCAGGTTTAGAGGCTGAACAAGCTTAAAGGGGAGATACAGCTTCTGCCAAAATACCCACCTATCATCCAACTAGACTGCATCTCCTTCTGCATTTAAGGCAAACAGCAGCTTCCTCTTCAATCCCCAATACTGCCGTATGTGGGTGTCAGCTGATTCACTCACTAGCACCAGAAAAAAACCCTACTTTCTCTGTTTTTTCAGAGATGAAAAAATTTGGCTTGAAATTGGCACCTGTGCAAAGATGGGAAAATTGCATGACGTTTTTTTTTCTGTTCCCATAGTGCAACTATTTATGGTTTGCCATATCCTGACCCTTAAGAATTTCTGCTTTCTAAACACACTTGGAAATCGTTTCAGCATCTTTTGATGAACATAGGGTTTTGGCAAGAGTTAACTATGTTCTGAAATATTTGGACACAGTCACTTCTATATTGGCGTTTCTCCTTAGAGTAACTGCTCTGCAGAACTGACCCCGTCTGCTGTTTGTTTCTACTCTGGAAGATCCTTTTAATTCATAAGAGTCCAAATAGTTTTTAAGCTTGAATTTACTATGAAAAAAGACCCAACCGGTTGAGTTTTTTAGTTCATTAGTACTAATTAGAACTCATTGTGCATTGTTATTGTACTTTTATGTTGCCATAAAAATCATTAAACCTCTACAGAATCACTCAACTGTACCCTAATATTAAAACTCAGCAGCAGTGCATATAAAATTAATATATTGCCAATCAGCTAGGAGTGGAACTGGGAGGTAATGGTTTCATTTTACTTTTGTACCTGTTTGCAGTCTAAAGCTACTAAAATAAAAGATATGCAGAAATTAAGTTATGTAGAGGTTGACTCTTAGGACCTTAGGCAGTTAAGCACTCCTTTTGTGAACAAAGCCGACCTGTTTCAGCTGTGCTTTTGTTCAGTATATTTTTGTCTTCAAATAACCTTTGCACTTTCTTCAAACTCTGCACATTTCTTCAAACTCTATGCATGTAACTTAATTTAAACATGTAGTATGTGTTCACGGTTGATCTCTTAAAATTTATGACATGGTAAGAGGATCAGGGTTCTAGGTATGTTATGGGTGGTTCAGGTCTGATTAGAATTTCCTATCCAAAATAGTCAGGGTAGGAAAATATTTCATATTTTTCTGTCAAATAGTCAGGAAAAAAAACATTTGTCTTTTTCTGACAAATAGTCAAATCAGTCTTAATTACAATAATTATTAAATTAGTTGCTAAAGTTAATATGTCCGCTTACGTTCAGTTATTTCTACTAAATTTGGGATTGTTACTTCTGCAGACATTTATGTCTTTTAGTCAGAAAAGATATATTGAAAGATTTATTGTGATAATCAACAGTAGTCTTGAAAACAAATCTTCCAGTTTTGTAGCACTGATCTATAGCAAACACTTAACTTCCTGCTACAGGAAAATCATCTTATAATTTTGACCTGTACAGTATTATGTAGTTATTTTTTAGAATGACTTCCTCTAGTGATACTGTGAATGATTTATTGTTTTGTATATGAATTAGGGCAGATAAGAAATCTCTGGTTGGATAGTTCACTTCCAGTCAAAAAGCATATAAAACTTGCTGATTCCTTGCCTTGTTTAGTGGTCCTGTTTATTTTTCTTTTCAGAGGCATAGACATACTATTTGGTAAGAATTGCTATAAATAACATATCAGTCATAGAAATGCCTGAAACGTATGGTTTTATAAGATAGGTCTTTTTTTATCTGGACTTTTTGTTTTTTGTTTTGTTTTGTTTTTTTTTTTTGAAAGGAGGATAAAAAGCTGTTTATATGTCAAGGATTTCTAGACTGGTTTGCCTAATTGCTGGTCAAAACGTTGCATTCTTGCAGGGGTGAATCTTATGCAGTATGCCGAATGATTTTGGAGTATTCTGGTTCTGCCACTTCACTTCTGTGGCATACATCTGTGGAAAGTGTCTCTGTATATCTGTTCGTGTACTTGGCACATAGTTGATGCTTCTGTTAAGGCAGCCAGACAGTCTTAAAGAGGGTAATTCCTTTTGCAGCAAAGGCACATTAAGATCTTTCCTCTTAGAAGTGGTATGTGATTATGCTGAAATACGCTTTGTCCAATCATCTGATACTGCATATTTGTACAAAGCAATGAAACCTGAAACTGGCTTGTATCGTTCCAGTTTTATATGACCCTTTGGGCACTTTTACTATTTTTCCTTTGAAGGTGTTGTCACAGGGCAAGTGAATGAGTATTTACCTAACATTCTAAGAAAAGGTGTTTTGCATCTTGAGAAATCACAACAGTTGCCAGCTAATATGAGAAAAATACTATATAAAGGCCAGAATTGCAAAATATCTAAAGGTTATTAACTGTATCTTTTGTCTCTTCCTACTGTTTTAGGTCTCTTCCCGCACCCCCCCCCCCCCCCGCCCCCCTTGTTAAAACACACTCAAAGGATTGGAATTCTGTAGGCTTTTTCTGTGTGTGAGGGGGTGTGTGTTTCTTTCCTTCTCTAATTGTTGATTTTGCATACTAACTTATTGAAGCTGACATAAAAGAAAACAAAACAGGAAAAGCCTTATAAATTAAAAGGTGCTTAAGTCTGGCTTGGCAGAATCCCCACGCTTTCAGAGTCACCGCCTAATTTGAGCCAGATCAGGGTGTGAAACACGGGAACAGGCTGCCCAGAGAAGCTGTGGATGCCCCATCCCTGGAAGTGTTCAAGGCCAGGCTGGATTGGGCTTTGAGATGGTCTGGTGGGATGTTAGGGGGCTGGAACTAGATGATCTTTAAGGTCCCTTCCAACCCAAATCATTCTATGAAGTCTTACTATGGTAGAAATATCTTTTAAAATTTATTTTTCTACAGAAAAGTGGCATAATATGATGTTTTTTCTGCTTCTATCCCCTAATAGCTCAACAAATACATGTTTTTAAAAAAGGTGATATTTCTTTTTATTGCCAACCATCTGACATGAATCTAAAATCTGAAAATTAAGCTGAATCCTTTTCATTTCCCTCAATGTCACCATCAGTAAAGGTGCTGGGAGTAGTGAAATAGACCTTCTTTACAGGTGTGATCCCAGTAGCACCCCTGGGAAGTTCCCCTTCTGGTCTCTGGCATTAGCAAATGGCTGGAACTTAAAAAAACAACCCAGTGTTTGATCAGGGAATTCAGCTCATGTTCCTGCCTATGTTAATTCTGTAGGACGTGAAGTAGGAATGCATGGTGGAAATCTATTGTTGTCCATTAAGTAAGCTTTTTGCACTTAAAATTACACTTGGAGAAGACCTTTTGAATAAAAAGCTGCTATTATAATATGATTTTGCTTTTGAGTAGACTTGTTCTTTAAATAGAAAATGAAATTTTGTTCCAACATCACTGAAAATGCAGTAGAGTACATTACAGGATTTTGTTACGTATGTGGGAAATCAGCATAGTAAATGTAATAAATTATGCATATCTTAAGGGAAATTCAGAGACAGAAGTTACAGCATTCATTTTGTGAAAGTGAGATATTGCCGTTGCTTTTTCTGGGACACTGTAGCTTACAAAATGGCATGGCTCCTAATCAGCTTTCGTGCATTATGAAACTATAATCCTTTGTACATCAAAATTATTCCATTGAGTGATGGAAACCTAAGAAAACGAGGGAACTAGAATCTCTGTAAAAGGTTAGTAGCATAGAAATTGATTGCACTCGTCACTTCTGGCCTGCAGGTCCAGCTGCACGTTTCCTGGTTGCTACAACCTGTAAAGAGCTAATTCTATTCAAATATCAGAAGAGAAAAATCATTCAGACAGCTATTTAGCAGTGAGGAGGATGAAAATGACAAAATATTAGACTTACCACTCCTTTCCTACTTAAGGTGGAATTCCCTTCGTGCCTGTTGGGGTTTTTGGTTAGCACTGAGGTAACACTGTGTTGCTGGAAAGGGTGCTTGGAAATGATACTCAAATGCACAATGCCACCAAGAAGGCTGCCCACCTCCGTTTCTATTCTCTCCCCCTCCTGTGCCCCCGACCTAGTGGGAGAGGTTCCAGTTGCACTCTCTGAGTAAGGACATCCATTAAATGTGAAGTGAATACGTACAGAAATTGTCTCACCAAGTCATTTATTTGATTTCTTATGACACTTAAGGGCAGTTAACATGCTGACTGATCTGGGGGTGATGGGTGTGGGCCTCAAGTAATAGGTAATGAACATCTTGAATTATGCTTTAATAAGCATCAAATTTCAATGTATATATAATATAATGCCTGGGAGGAGGAGGGTTTGTTGAGTCTTGAGATGGAGCTGTAATTCCATCGATGCAGAGCCAGGGAGCTGTGCTGCCTGAGTGGAGAGACTCAGCTCTGTTGCCTCAGACTTGCTGTGGCGCGGCCTCGCCTCTCTCTGAGGAGATTTAATATTGCCTACTTTTTTATTGCTTGTCTTGTATGAATTCAAATTACCTAGTCCTTAATGAAAGCCCAAACAGTTGATGCAGTCTGTAGAATAGGGATATATTTCTGCTTGCTGGTACTCTGTGGAACAAAGCAAAGAAAACGGGCTGTGAACCCTCATCTCCGTGAATACCCCTTTTTGCTTGGTCTTTGTGGCGGATTCATAATTGCACATCAAAGTAATTCAAATTTCAATATAAATCAATGTGTGGTGGAACAAAGCATTTTACTGGTGCTGTTACTGGGCACCCCCTTAAGGGACTTCCTTTGGAATAGTTTCACTGAGGAGGGAATTGCAGGTACATGAAGCTTGGCAGCAGGCTGGAGAACTCGGCAGTGGGTACCAACCCAAAGAATTCAAGGTTGGGAAGAAGTATGGGAGACGGATATATTTCTGTTTCCTGATCATTGGAGGGCAGGTTCCCTGTTCCCTATTGCTACCAGGGAATGGCAGAGTCTGCCAACAGAAGCTGTGGACTACGCTTTGTCTGTGAACAAATGCTGAAGCACACCCTGCTTGGGCAGAGTTTATATAGACAAAGGCATTTGATGTTGTACGAGCACCCAAACATCAGAAACCATTTAAGGGGAAGCTGCTTCTCTTCCCTGATGCTCTTGAGACTGTTTGTGTGTTCGGTGAGGAGCCCTGAGATGCAAAAATTTTATCATCCTTTGCCAACAGAAAAAACATTGGAAGTAGTAGAAAATAATTTTGAAGCAATAATTTTTAATTTTTAGAAGCTTTGTAAAACCTTCATTTTTTTTTTTTAATTAAGCGTAAGAATAGTCCAGAACTTGGCGTTTCCTAGTTGGGCAAGTTTTGGGCTGTGAGGAGAGGAAAAGATCTTAAGGTGTTGCTGCGTGTTTGCTTAGCACTCCTCCCATAGGCAGCATACGGATTTGCTTTTGTTTCTAACCCATGTGCTTATTGTCTTCTCTGCCTGGACGATCCTGTGATGCTGGAATCCTCAGTAGCTCTGGCTTTGTGTTTTACTTCTGCTATCTGGGACACACTGGCTGACTACTTTTTTTTCTTTTTTTTCCCTCCCAATGTGCAAGAACAGCAAGTGGAAATTTTTATCTGTTAAAATCACAACAGCAAGGTGCAGCGCCCGGTCCCTAAGTCTGGCTTGGCAGAATCCCTACGCCTTTGGAGTCACAGCCTAATTTAAGCCAGATCAATTAAGAGATTATTAAATAACTGAGCTCTTCTATTTGAGAAGGTTCACCTCTGAGGCACTTCATACTTTGACTTTGGCAACACTAAAACAATCAATATTGACTCAAAAAATATAGGCAGTGAGAAAAGGTTTCTTTTCTGGGGGGTAACTGCAGAACGATCTCACTGTTGCGACTCCTTGTTAGACAGCACGTAGAACATTCCCTGCCTTCCCTTTATTTGTGCAGATCCTCTTGCACTAAGTGTGGATGAAACTTTCAGCTCTGACTTTTACCTGTCATTTTACATCATTTAATCTCACTGTTCCTTTCTCTTACAGCTCTCCTTCTCTCACTAGTAATCTCCTCCCTCCAAGTATCCCGCCGGCGCAAACCCCACCCCACTGGCTGGAGCACCCAGTTGTAAGGATGAGAAGAAATCCCCCCCCACCCCGAACACTTTCTGGTCCTTCAGACAGACCAACATGTCAGTAGCATAGTGTACAAACCTCCATCACTGGTAACAGTTCCTACTGCTTCCTGACCTCCACTAGACTCAAAACAAAAAGTTGTGCTTCCAGTTAAGTCTTCCAGGTACATTGCATGTTATTGGTTACCTAAATGAGTAAGCAGGTTTGGTTTTTTATCGTTTAATAACTGTTCATGGATTTTCATATTTTTAACAGTCTTAACAGTTTTTTCTGAGAGAAAATTATTAGTCTCGTTCTGGCTTTCCCTGAAGATACTGCAGTCTGTTCTAGTGCTTCTAAAAATTCAGATCGCATCCTACTTCATCTGGTTTTTTTTCAAATGAGAAGGTGTGCTATATATTTCTTGTCTGACTTTTCTTTTCTCTGTTTTGACTAAAACTTTAAAAGTTCATTGCCAAACAATAAAAAGTAAAAAAAAAAAAAAAAAAGGAACCGAGAAATTCAGACTACATCACCTAGTCTTGATGGGACTAAGATGGACTGAACAGCTTCAGACAGAATGGGTCAAACTTGTTTTGCTCTTCAAAACAATGGGTACTGCTATAATTTTGCTTTTCTTGAATTGTGTCACTGGTGATGGTAATACTTCGTTGGCAAATCTTGCAGCAGTGTACTAGACATTCGACACTTGGAAGAAGTTTGTGCTGTCAATATTTCAGGAGGTATAACATATACTTCTGGTATTTCCGCTTACACCCTCCAAAAAACTCTTAGCATTGTTACATTCAACCACACGCTTTGCTCCAAATAATACAATAATTTTTCTGTCTTCCTTAAATCTACACTTTCACTTTACTCTGTTTCTTTTACTCCAATTCCAGTCTTTCAAACAATATATGAAGAGTACAACAATGGAGATAGTCTGCTGAGGTACTGTTTTTGAGATGGTTTGGATGGGGTTTTTTGGTTCTTTTGGGTTTTTTGTGTGTGGTATTTTTTGTTGTTGTGGTGGGTTTTTTTCTCATGGAGATAGTGTTCCATGTGAAACCATTCTGTGATTCTGTGAAACGTGAATCTTATCAAGTTGCTGTTTTCTGGGTTTTCTGAAGAATTTAATCTCTTTTTGGATGAAGGTGTTCTCTCCTGTTCAGTGAAACAGCCGCATTGGGGTAGAGCTAAGCAGGCAAGGATAAGGTAGAAGTCCAGCTGGTTGTTTTCTTTTTGGATGGTTTCTTTCTCCTGTTATTCTGTCAATCTCATTTACAAGGTGACCCCACTAGTGGTTTTTATAGACAGAGCAAACTGTTGTTCAGGGGTGGGAGTGAACAAACAGCCTGGTTGGGCGTACTCAGAGTGACGCTGTCACACGAAAAGTACCTGTGTCAGTAAACTTCATTGCATGACACCACAGCCAGCTTCTGCTATTGAAGGTCCTGAGTGCGGATCTGTTCCTTGCCAGCTTGCTACTCCATGGGACGATTCTCTAGGAATACCTACTATAAGCAGGAATATGTGTTTTTCAAAAGAATTATCGAGTAATATCCCGGAGTATATTTGGGGTTTTATGGTACTTTTATTTTTCCTTTTGTTGACATTGTTGTATTTTTCAGATTGGTAGATGTTTCAGAGTATAGGTGTTAAATTACCAGCCAACACCAGAATATTTGTTTTTATGCTGGTAAAATCCTTCATCTGTAAGTCTGTATTTTTTTTTGTTAGTCACTGGTAACTTGACTGAATTATTTTTTTTTTGTCCTGCAGTGATTTCACAGTTGTCTTGCCTTTAACTCGAAAAGAAAACAAAAACCACAGCTGTTTAGGAAAGCTCTGATTAAAAAAGACTGGCTCAAAGAATATGAGGCAATGGAGGTTTAGTGTTGTGAAAATTATTCAATGATGGATACAAAACCCAGGGATATCCATGTAACTAAGAGGGAAGCAGAAAACATAATTTCTGCATGCACACTGCATTGTCTGTATTTGTGTTCCTCTGTACAGGCTGCTAAATGCTTATGAGGTACAAACTGTCCCGAATGAGCATGTTTTGCTTCCTGCAGCGCAGACTCAGAAAATCCTGTAGACTCTCTGCCTGCGTTGGCAAAAGACCGCCTGATTTCTGCTGAAATATCTTTTAGCTGACATCTTTATTCTGAATTTTTCAAAGGATTTTTCTATGTACTGAATGTCAAAGCAAAAGTAGGAAGAGAAAAGTCTTCATGGAAATGTGTTTTTCAGTTTCCTGATGGATAGAGGCTCTTCACAAGTGTTTGCAAGAATTTCATGATTACAGAGTGGAGTGTATTTTCAAGAAAGGGCTGAATGACCTGTACCTCTCTGCTCACACTAAAAAGATAAGTAAGGGCTTAATGAGTCTAGCAGGTAATTGGGACATGTAGTTGATGATTAAACATTCAAATATTGGACGCATCTCATCTCTGAGAACAAGGATCTAAAATTACTAATGTGCACGTTTGGAGCATATTGTAGTGGGGAGGAGTGAGAATGCTAGGGAAACACAAGTTGTCCACATTAGTACAGCACAGTAAAGACGCAGCAATTTCCTTTATACAAGGTCCACGGCAAACAATTGACTTCACTGTGCTGTCGATCTGGTCCTTAAGTACAGTTTTGGCTTAGGTAGATGGTACAACTTTGTGAACAATAATGCAGTATTTACTTAAAAACATTGCTAGACTGTGGCTTTGGAGTGTCTCAGTAAATACAGGTCTTTTTTTGTCAAATGCTTGGGGAAATTAATGGCTTAATTAACTGCATCAGTTACACCAGCCATGCTGTTCTTATTCAGAAATGTGTTGCAATATGTATGCTGTTAACAGCACTAGTGCCGGTTATTTTACAACCAGCCCTGTTGTGCAAACTAGTGCAACTAGTACTAGCCCCATTTTGCAGACTTAACTAGCCACTTTGAGCTTGCAAGTGGTCATGAAAATCAACATGAACAACAGGTCAAGGCAAGCTTCTTGACTTAAAGGTGCTTGACTTCAAATGGCTGCAAAGGTAACAAGCCTGTTTACTTTGAATGTAAGCAAAAAATAGATAAATAATTCCCACAGAATATTATACATCTCAGCAGATATTTATTGAGCTTATTTATTTTATGTGATGTAGTATTATCATTGGAAGAGTATCAGAAAATTATTGGAGGGGAATAATCAATATATCCTTTTACCTCTGTAGTTTCTCTAAAGCTTGGCGTTTTTCTTTACTAGTCAAAGAACTGCTGCCAGGACACAGGTCATTGTTACTATTGGACCTTCTGAAAGTATTACGTTCACCATGGTCTGTTGCAAGTTAGTAGTAGTGGTAGTGGTGTTCACCGTTTTTGATACTTCCTGCTTTCTCCCTTCGTTTACATTATCTAATGTACCTAAGTCTCCTCTGAGGTTTTTTTTTTTGTTCCTACTTTGATTTTTATGAATAGTCATGGAAGCTGTTGAAGAGCCTTCATACCTATGTTTCTACAAACCAAGAAGCTTCCATTTCTTTCCATCTCCAGGAAACCTTGAAATGGAACTTATTTAAATAAACCCACCACACCTGATGATTGTAGCGACTTAAACCACATTGTTTTGTTCTTGTATTGGTAATATCCAATAGCCCTAATTTTTCCATGCAGATAAAAAAAACCAACAATGAGGTTTTAACTGTTGTTAGCACTATTTCTTAGCTGTATTTAGAAAATGTGTGATGCATGCCTCCCTCTTAATATGGTTCTGATTTTAGTGCCTAATATATTTCTTAAGAAAAGAAGACAACTTGCTATAGCTAAATAAGATATTCCGTAAGCAGGTGTTTAATTCTTTGACTCAGCCCTGCTCTATAGCAGAAGAGCAGTGAAACTGGAGTATTGGATTCAAGCTGTTGAGAACTGGAGTCTCTCCAATCTGTTACGATTTGCAGTTACGTAAGTTCTGACGAGCTGCATTTACTTACGTATAAAACTCTTCACATCTCTTTCTAACAAGGCTATTTAGAAATCCGTAGTGGGACAAAATCTCCTTTCTCAATAACAATAAATATTCAGTAAAGGAGCCACGCTTTGTGTGTTCACATTAACTGTAAGTGTTCTTTGTAGCACATAGCAATAAAAATCCAGCCTGGCTTCCAACTTGCTAAAGGGCACTGAGAGGAAAGGAAGCAAAAACACACTTCTAAATGAAAACCAGTTAGCTGTAACAATCTTGTTGATGGTTTGACTATTAGTGCTTGTGTCAGCTGCAGAATGCACTTTCTGCCCTGAGCCTCCTTGCAGGCCTGGTTAACCTTTAGTTGCTGTGCATCAGACACTTCAGGAAAGTTACTGGAAAAACAGCTTGCGAAATATTTGCATTTTGGAATTTTATAGCAGTGTGTGTACACAAATTCCCTATGATTCACACTACTTCTGGTCTATATTACTGTAGTATTTTAACAACAGTAATAGTTTGCAGTGGCTTCAGAATTTGTTTTTGTGGGTTTTTTGTCTCCTCAATTGTTAGCTATATAAGAAGCAGACTGTTTTTTGCCACTCTTCAAATGTCTCTTTTAATGTTCTACATTTTGATTGACAAAAAAAAAAAAAAGCGTGTATTAGCTCTTCCACTTGCTTGAATGTTTCCTAGGGAGTGAAAAAAGATCTGTACTTTGATGTGTTGTGAATGGGCTGATGTGAGCTTGGGGGATTAGCGTCTGAGTTGCTGGGCTCACCATCTGGGAGAATAATTTAATTTATTTTCTTTTTTAAGAAAGGACTGCGAAAGACCTTGAGGTCAGTGCAGCTTGAGAGCAGTATGCACCGGGAGTCCAACTGAAAGAACCTCTGGCATTCTAGCTTTATTTACAGGCTGTATTTCAAACAAATTTAATGGATCCCAGATCCTCAGTGCATATATATCTGCTGATAAAGTTAACAGTATTAAAAATCTCTGCTGCAGACTTTGTTCCAGTGAAGTACAAGTTCTTACCTCTCAGAGCTCCATGTGCTGGCTCGGAGACAGTAGGAGGCTCAAGAGAAAGGCTCTTCTGTCTCTCCCCCTCCTTGCTTCTGAGTTTGTTTAAAGTAATGAGGCCAGCTGTCCTGTCTAAATGAATCAATGGTCAGGTTCAGCTATTTTCTTTCGGTTAGACTCCAGGGAGAGGAAGTCTTTGGTAGTCATCAGGAGTTTTGTTTCCTGAAATTCATGAAAACTGTCTTGTGCCTGGATCACAATTTAGGATAAATTCACACATCATACTAGAAGTTAGTAAGGTTCCCTGCGTAACTTGAAGTGGTTTTACACAGGTATTGAAGGGATCTGGCTCCTGTAGCCCAAATGCACTTCTTCATGTAACCCCAAAGGGACTACATAGCTTAGCATTTTATTATAAAAATTTGTATTCTGTCAGAAATGAACTCTGACTTATCAGATGCTAATACACATAAAACATTGTTGCTTCTTCTCTTATCTAATTTGGATCTTAGTACATATAATTGAATAGATTGCTGTAGTAACGCAAAACTAAGTTACATGACTAGTTCAGGATTCTTTCCAACAAATATTCTGGTAGTGAACCATCCTCCTGTATTCTCTAAAAAGCCTGGCTTGATTGTTAACTATTCTCCCTCCATCTCCTAAAATGGGAAAGAAGCAAATCAGGTATATAACACAAACTGATGTGATGCTAAGTTTACCTGAGCATTTTTGTGCTCTAGTCATCCTGGTGGGAGATTATGCTTTGTTAGAAAATGAGGGTATGGGAGTAGTGCTGCAGGTGCTGTAGAAGAGTACTCAAACATTCCGCTTGAAACTCAATGGTGCACTCTGTCCTGAGAAAGGTCACCTGTTCTAAGATGTCTGGGTACTAGTTCCCCATGGAAATCTCTGCATGCCTGAAGCAATGCTTGTGGGTAAGCTGTTTAGTTTACGCACATGTAGATGAGATGCATGTAGTCCAGCCTGAAACAAGTACAAAAGGAGGGGAAAATAAACTAAAAAACTTAGATGATGTAACTAGTTAGGCTGCAAATGAGTTAAATCCAGCTGTTGACTAGAATCGGACAGGATGGTGACCACTGGATGATCTGGTCAGCAAATCTGATTTTTTCCTTCTGTTGTTGAAGTATCTCTTGCCGATATGGTACTAGAGGATATTTCTGAAGATCTATTCAGTTTTGGGAAAACTTGGATCAGTGAACTTGAACAGGAAAAAGAGATGATGACACTTCCTAGTGCCTAGGAGACAGCTTATTAGACTTTTGTTCCAAGACATGTGTTGAATGTGGCATGAACAGAAAAGGCAAGACGACATTGTCCCAGTTCTTTAAGGGCATAGAAGGTTAGCGCAAGGTCTTCAGTTCTTCTTGCTTCCCAGTTTTGTCTCTGGTGTACTCTGCCTTTACTAGGAGCTGGAAGACTAACTTCTGAAACAAGACTGAGTGTGTGTCGATAACAAACATACAGGGTATTTCAGGGGAGTTGGGGGCGGGGGTGGATAAAAAAAAATAAATCCTAAAATTCCTTGTATGGTAGTTCTGCTCAACTTGTAAAATCAAGATCTGTGACTGGGAATCCGGCTTTGTGTTTCAGGAATCCACGGGAGAGCTGGAACAAACACTTTAGTTTCCAAAGTGAGACTGTGGCACAATGTTGAGATAATTCCCTGGAGTAGCTGGATGTGGCGGGGAGGAGGGCAGGGATCCCAACTGCACCGTTCAGCTCACGGAGCATCCCCAGAGTGACGCCAGGCTTGTGGCATCGCTCGGTGCATGCACAGCGATGCCGTCACGGTGAGTCACGAGTGCTGTGATGGGAACGCCATAGAGCCGGTTTGCTTTATTCACCCTTATGTTGTGGTAGCTGTTGTTACTTTCATTTTTATTAATGGATCTCTCGTATTAATGAACACAGCTTCATGATAATGTGGAAGACTAGGAAGTCAATAGTGCTCACCGGGCAGTGCTGTGGAGTTGCCTGTGTGTGGTTAACAGTCAGCTTAGCATACTTTGAAGTACAAAAAACCCTCTCGCTATATTTACTAATTGCCTGTTGGAGAAAATTATGTTTTTTACACATTTTACTGTAACATTAGTTAGTGGAATCAATTAAGAATTATAGAGAGATTATACTATTTATTACCACAGGAAAATAGTTATCAGTGAATAGACCATTCAGCTACCTGAAATTAAGATACTGTTCTTAATTTTGTTTGTACTGATATATTTTACGTTCTGTCACTATTGAAGGGAGGAGAAATATAATGTCTATCACATGTTTACCAAGGAGAATTTATTGAATATCAAATAAATACTCCTTGTCAAACAGTGGACCTGATCTAAACCTGAATTTATCAGTTAAGTGTATTTTGTCCAGTCTGGTAGAACTATTTAATTTTTGGCATCAGCCCTCAATATTGTGAATAGATGATATAATACTTCCAGGAAAATACTGTGGAACATTCTGTTCACAGATCACTTGTTTGTGTGGTAGCTAGTGAAAAAACCAGCAAGAGAGCTTTGTAGAGAAGGGCTGAAGAGGAGGAATGGGGGAGTAGGAGCAATGAACAAGTGCATAGGGGAGAGTTTAAAGGAAGGTAAAATAAGTGCTAGAGGAACTTATGTAGATGGTGAAGCAAACTAATAGATACTGGGGAAAGAACAAACAAAAAACAACAAATTCAGCAACTAGAAAGAGGGAGAAAACAGAAATTGCTAACTCTATTAGACAAGTGGAGGAAAAGTTTGGAAACGAGTAACAAGAATAAAGGAAAGAGACTGGGAAAGCAGGATGAGAGGTTCACTGGAACAGGATAAGTAAAGAAATGGCTATTTGGGAGTGTTATTGTGTGACCCAGCGTGTAACACTAATGTAACCAGGTCATAAGAAGTCAAGTTATCTGTAGTCATAACTAAACTAGCTCTTAGGTAGCAAGGCCACATACCTCTTCTGAAATAGCTGTGGTTTTATTTATCCTGGTGATCTTTTGGTGGTGTTGAGGTTTATGCAGCCTCTACTACATTATCCACGTCCCCCCTGACAAAATATATTGTGAGAAGAAAGCAGCTTCTCTCCCTCTCATTCCTTTTTCCCAGCCCTGCAGTGTCTGGGCATGCTGGGTGAGCAGGCTTTGGGTATGAGGCTATGCGGGGAATGATAGCAATACAAAAATCATCTCCCCTCCCTCCCCTTCCCAAAAGTGTGTATAGCTGTAGCTCCAATCCAGTTCACTGGGTGGCTGCACAAGCACTCGCAGCAGTGTAAGGGTGGGGATGAGTAATGACAGTGTTCCTTTATAGTAATGGGTGCAAGTTTATGCCGGCATAGAATATGCATGCTTCTGTAGTCTCAAACAGTGATTTAGAAGTGGGTTGACCTGGTGGGATTTTTTTGAAAGTTCTGGTCAGGGTTTGGTGTTTTTTTCCTGGAGTAAGAAGTTAGACAGCAGTTGAGTCATGCAGAAAGTCTGTGGAAATAGCCAATTTCCGTTCCGAATGCCAGTGTTATGCTATCACAAAACTGAAAACTCTGGAAAACATTAAGAGCAGTTCTGTGTCACAATTCATTTTCTGCTCTTTTCCTTTCTTATGCTATTGCGAAGGACACTAGTTTTTCCAGAGTGATCCAGGAAAATGCAAGCCTGGCCCAGAACTTTCTCAAGAGATTCATTTTTTTTAATGCTTGCATGGATAATGACAAGGAATCAATTTTATCTGTCTAGACTATGCTTCCAGTATGAAATCTAGAATACAGAAGTAGCCTGTAAAGATTAAGGAGCACTCATTTATATAATCTTTCAGTTAAATTTAATGAAATATCCTGTATGTGTTTTTTATACATGGTCCTCACAAATATTAACCTGTAATGAGCTTATCAGACTATTTTCAGATTCTAAATCTCCATTTCAGCCTTGAAAGTTCTACATGTTCCTTTGGCATTAGTAATTAATTATATATTAACTGGACATAAGATTTAACTTAAAAAGCTGCATAGAAAAAGCTGAATGCACTGTGGCACAGGATGTTTGATTAGTCCAGGAAACCTGTGCATCTCGGGCACCATCCGTGTACACTTATTGTTTATGGCTACCAAACAGTCTTAGATATCTCATAAGTTAACTTTTTTGCTAATGTGCAAATTCCAGGTTTTATAAAACATGCACGAATGACAGCCTGGGAAAAATGACTGTACCAAACAAAAGGCACTTGTGTTCATTTCAAAGAGTCCTCATGGTCAATCCTCGCTTTACCTGTCATTCTCTCATCCTGTTGAGATTTTGAAGTCTGGCTTCTAATTGGCCTCTTATGTCCTCGTTTATCACCCACTTGTTATGTTTTCTGATAACCACCTTCTAGTTTTCTTCCACTGTTGTCTTACCTCCTTCAAATCCTTCTTTAAGTTTGCCTTTTTTCTGTGAAGCTTAAAAATTTCACCGAGTTCACTCTCTGCTATGCTCGCGGTACTAATTTAATTTTTTCTTGTGACACAGTGTTTTAGCACAGTTGGGTCACAAATTATCACCCACAAGTATTCCAAGAACGCAGAGTAGCAGACCTAAAATAAATATTATTTCTAATTTTTATTTTCATTTTGGCTTAAGTATTATTTACAGTTGTCATCTTCTGAGGGAAATGTGTTGGGTCTCACCTGCAGAGAGTCATGTCTCACAAGACTGACCCTGGGAACCCATGCCAGCTCAAGGCTCGCAGCCCCTAGGGTGGTAAAGTTCACATTTGTGGTGTTGTTGAAATAGGTGGTCAGAGAAAACATTGAGTGGGGTCAGAGGCATAAATGGGTTAGGAATGAGTCCTAATGAGCAGGGATTTTGGAGACAGGTAAGGGGTTGTAGAGAGATGGTCTGTTGCTGTGGCAGCCAAGAGAAAGGGGATTTTGGAGGACTTAGTTTGCGTGATGCTGGTAAAGAAGGGGCTGTCAGGTTTGTCTGTATGAGACTGTGGGGAAGGCTATAGTACTTTCAATAGTTTTAGAATGAGCTGATGGTTCTGAAGACTGCAGGTGAGGCTGAGGGCTCCCTTCCCCACACCCTTGCCCCAGCCTGCTTTCTTCCAGGCAGCAGTCAGGGCACAGAAAACCTTTTCTTTCCAGAAGCCTCCAACCCTTGCTTTCTTAAGCCTTCGCCCCTTTCCAACTCCTATGAGCTGCTGCCCCATCAGTGGGGAAGGACAACTCGAGCATTTTCTGATGTGGAAAGAGAAAGGACATGAATGTGACAAGAACAGGAGAAAAGCCTTGAATCCTGCTGCTTCTGGTGCTACCAAGAGAAGCAATTTCTAAGCAAATGGGATGTGCTTTTATATACCTTGAAGAACTAAGGACCTTTATGGTTTGTGCAATTCTAGATCCTATGTTTAAAAGGATTTTTTTATTTTAGTCTTGCACTCCAAGTAGAGTCCATTTTTACCTCTCCCAAACTGTAATTTTACCTTTCAGACCGGTAGAATAGGAAGCTGAAGTGGTAAATTATGGATTAGAATAACTGATGAGCAAACTTCTGGAATATAAATCTGTGGACAAAGACCCCTTTCTGCAGTGCTAAGCTCTGCTGCTGAAATCTGACTCGAAACTCGCTTGGATGGTGAGCACGGGAAATGCTACTGCTGCGATGTTTCCTATTTACTTGCATTCTAACTAGGAATGCCTGCTGTATGTATTCTTAACATATGTTAACCTCCCTGCTGCACTTCTTGCCAAGAAACTGTCACAAAGGTATTTAGCAAATGAAACTGCAGAGGAAACACTCCTGTTGTACTGGAGTGCCTGGTGTAACTAATTGGGCATGTGTAACAGGAGAGTGAAGATAAATAAAGCTACATATGTACAGTGTTTAGGTAAAGTGGGTGATATTTTGCATCATAATTATAATCTGTTTAGGTGTTAGCGATCTCCAGAAAGGCGCAATAAAAAAAATCAGCCAAACAAGCCAATGATGGAAATGTAGTCCAGCATGAGCCTTCTCTGAGGCTCAGTGTTAACACAACGTGACGCAGAATCATGCAGGGCTGTTGTTGCAAGTATCCAAAGTAGGATTCTTTCTTTTTTCCTTTTTATGCATGTGCACGCTTGTACTCTACATAGTGTTTCTTTCTTTTCATCTTTTCTAGTCAGGCATCCTGCCTCCCACCCCTGGCTCTGAACTGGCAGGAAAAGTTGCCATTTCATTGGAAAACAGCACTGTGTTTGCAGGGTATGCTGTTTAATGCTGTTTTCACCAGAAAAAAAGGAAAGTATTAGTTCCTACTCAAAGTGGCTTGGTTTTGTCCATCCAACTCAGTAGCAAAGTACATTTTCTGACAAGCAAATGGGTGCAGAAGAAGGGCTTTTGAATATCATCTTTGAGCAGGAGCAGCATTTCCAGGCAGGGCTGTGGGGCTGGGGAAACCTGCACAGTGTGCAGCACAGCAGCGGTGGCTTTATGCAGGGAACAGTAAGGCAGAGGGGAAAATGGACTACTTGATAGCACATGAGGTCACGTTTCAAATAGATTTTTAGATATACAAAGTGAATTAGAGCAGAAAGTCTCAGATCTTATACCGATTTTCCCCTCCAGTAAATAAATTTGTTCTAAATTGTAGATCATTTCCCTTCCTCTTCCATGTCCCTGGACTACGTATTCTTCCAGACATGCAAGGGATTTTTGTTTTCTTTAATTTGGAAAGTCTCTCTCAACTCAGGAATGCTTCTTGGCACAGGAAGCATAGTAACAGTCAAGAGAGATTGAACTGTTATCCTTACAAAGAGAACTAAAAAATAATATGCTTGCTGTTGTATTTAACACTTTGTGGCATCTGCCTCTTGTTTAACTGAGATCACAAATATGAAGTAAATGCCCATTAAGGTAATATAAATCAGTGATTTCCCAAAAGGCAGAGCAAAGGAGTGTGTGGTCTTGTAACTTTTATTGTTAAATTTAAATTACAAAATAGATTGACAATAATAATGTTTTTCATTCCAGATACTAAAATGCTCCATCATTGTAGCTTTAATATTGTAAGTGTTGGCCAACGTTGCACTTCTAACAAGAGAATCATAAAACAGTACAAATAAAACCGGAATTAAATTGTAGATTGAGAAAAATTTTATCCTTGATGTGTTATGTGTATGTATACAGTCAGTTTCAGCTTGTCCGCATCAACATAGGTTCATTGAAATGGGTGTAACCACCTGCCTTTACTTACCATTTTAATACATGTCTATAACTAATTGAGCAATTTTAGAACTGCTTGAGAGAATACAAAAATAAATGTATTTCCTTGAGCACTAGGCCAATGTGGACATGATTTAATTACTAATCTCAGCAGAAGAGATTTATAACTGTTTATATGCCTTAAAAGGAAGGATCTGGTGAAAAGTATAATTTACAGTGTTTTGGTTTTTACAGTATGATTTTTTTTTTTATAGGTAAATAAATTAGATTTTTCTGATGCAACTGTGTAGTGAACTAGCAGGGAGTAAGGCCACTTTGTGACTCAGGCCTATGTCTAACATCCATCCTGTGTTCACCCAACGCCCATGACAGCAGCCAGTACAGATTTGGGTGAACTCTGGTAGGTTCTGCTCGGTGACGTGAGCCGCTCAGCTTTATTGCTTTGCAGGGCTCATACTTTCTATGTGGAAAACTGCCTGTGGTCACTGCACGGTTTGAATGGGCCTCTCATTGCGGACCACTTCTCCTGAGTTTTGTAGATTCTTCGTGTGTTCTAAGGCAATGCTGAAAACAGTGTGTCTGGATGTACAGACCGATGTTCTTTTAAAATTAGTTTCCACATCAGGAATGTTGCCTTTCAGGCAAAACTTAAAATATTTGAGAAGAGTATCTTGGGCAATATACATTTCATACATGTTGCGCCGTATAACAGATTTCAAGGAGATCTTACTGCATGTATGTAACAGATCAAAATGAGATTTCATTTTGTAACACTTAGACCTCCTCTATTTAAAACTGACGTCTTGGTATACAGCCTCATCCAAATCACCATGTGTGCTGTGTTACCAAACTCTCTTGCATAGTTATTTAATTTAGAGATTTCTTTGAATGCTTGGAGGTTGGCAGCACGCTGTGTATTACACGAATTCTGAGAAAATGGATCCCTGGATCTCCCGCAGGAAGCAATGTTGCTCGCATCTTGACTCTGGTATGATGATCCTTTGAAGTAGCAGTGGTTTCTTCTCTTGTTTTCTGTGGGTTGGTTCTAGGTCCTTAGATCCTGGGCTTTCAGCTGCGGGAGTGCTGGCATGCTCCTTGTGAATCCAGTGGCAGTCAAGGTGCATCACACTCCGCTACAGGGCTTGTCATTCGGTTTGCCAGGGCAGGCAGAAAGTACTGAATGATTCTTCCAAAATGAATGTTAGACATTTCAATTCTAGCCAAATTATCTTGGCCTTCCATCTTCTGCCATCTGGCTGTATCCAACAGAAACTCCTACTAATTCCTATATATGAGCTTTGGTTGGCTCCAGCTGTAGCCCAAGGACGTGCAAGACATCTAGGGCGATTTGCCCAAGGTAACTTCATCTGTGCTTTTTGAGCAGTGGCTGATCGGGTTCAGCAACAGTTGGTATTGTTTTTGATTCTTGTGGACGATTGTACCCATATTCTCTACTCTACACATGAATGAAAACATAGGTGATTGACACAGATCGCTGTTTTTCTGTAGCTGCTCCTGTCCTCGAGATTTAGCAGCATTTTTTCTTTAGAAAAATAATGGTAAAGATTTTGCAGGCTCTTAAGTAAGCAGAGCTAGTATCATGGAACGCGATCCTGAATTCCTTGCCATTAGGAACGGCAAAGGGGAGGTACAGTTGCAGATGCACATTTGTTGCCATGCAGCCTGCTGCTGATGTGTGATCCCTGTTCTGTTGCGCTGTGCGTTGCAAATACAAACTCGCAGCAGGTCCAGCTGGTGCAGGGTATCTGCTTATCTTCTTAGCGTTGCCTTTTCAATTCTGCTCTGGACTTCTGAATAGCATTTTGTGTCTATGTGCATGCAGGCATCATTTTAAAGCTGTTTTTGCTGTCTTGCAGGCACTGTTTCTTCTTTTATAAAACTGATTGGCAACCCAGATCCAAGGGTTTTGCATATTAACTGACATGCCACCAGGGCTTCCATGCACGTTTTGCCCTAAGCTGTCCACAAGGGGTGTGAAGACTAGTGAACTTTGTTTTCTAGTTATGCAAGCTTCTGCTGTGCTTCAAATGAACAGTCTTGGTGGAACGAATCAAAGTATGTGGAGATGTTGAAAACTGGAAAAGGTTAGAGAGGAAGGAAAGAAGAAAAATTGCAGAAGTTAGTTGTTTTTATACATTTACGTGCATTTGCACTGATAGGTGGTGTTTTCAGAGTGTGTTGCAGCAATTCTACCTTGATTAATGTTAAAAAAGAAACTCAAGTGGAGATGAAATTTTCCCATTATTTTTCTATCTGCTGTAGGTTGGAGGGGAAAACAGTGTACAGGAAGAGGAAGGATGGTCAGATATTTCCCATTTGAATTTCAAACCTACTTTGGATTATTCTTTTAAGCTTGTCTTTCCAATGAACAGAATATTTTAAATTCTTCTTGCCAATTTTTAAATTTCCAGTTGTTGGGGCATACAAAATTTAGAACACAAGCCACATATGACTAGAAGGGCAGAAAATTTGGTGAGAGAGCAGTGGCAGATTTCTGCTGAGCTTTGCTGGACTTTGAGTCCGGCCAAGAGACACAGTAGCAGGGGATGACTTTGAAGACAGCCACATCACGCTGTTTGCAACAAATTCATTCTAGGACCTGTGAAACTAAATTCAGTGTTGCAATAACAACACACATATCTTTCATCTTAGACCATGAAGTTGCTCAGAAAGCAAAAGAGACTTTGCATGGTTTTTTACAGTTCTCCTACTTGATGGGTCAATCTAGACAGCTCTGAGTTCGCTCCTCTCATACTCCTACAACACCATGGTGCATTTTTCTCTGGGTGCTTTTAATCCTGGGGATACAAAAAGATTAATGGGGAAAGACTTCACCAATCACTTTGAATAAACCTAAGTGATGTTAGCATTCTGTTTGCAAAACTCTCTTGAGCATAGATTTTATTTTTTTTTTTAATCTAAGGTCTTTTTTATTATTTCAGCATAGCTCTGCCCAACTCCTCCACAGCTGCACAGTAGAGAAATCATTCCTAATTACTATGTCTTTTAATTGCTGATGTACACCAGTATCTAGGTTTTTCTCATTCATTTTCTATGCTTTTGAAAGAGACTGAAAAGTCTTTCCTTCATTTCCATTCCTCCTTCTGCTTGAATTCCATATTCCATAAGGACAGTGCTTATAAAAGGTGTGTGCTTGTGTCCTTCATTATTAGTATAAAGAGTTTAAGAAAAGATCCAATAACAAATTTAATTTTATACATATTAATTAAGATTAAATTCATTCTTTGCACACAGAAAATGTTTTCTTGAAACAAACAAAAAAAACCTTTCTACCTTGTTTACTTAGCTAAAATCAGATTACTGGCAGTGCACTTTAATGTACCAGTGTCTTTGGTTTGCTAGTGGTTTAAGCTGCTACTGTTAATTCAAAGTCATTAGAGCCCTGTGGAGTTGTTTTCATAATAATCAAAGATCCTGTATTTGTCCTTCCTGACTGTAATCAAATCTGTCTCTTGGACTTCCTGGTTTTGTTTTTTGGGGTTTTTTAAGAGAAAAAAAATATGTTATTTTTTCCCTTTGAAATGTAAATGAAGTTACTTTTTTACAAAGTAATTTTCTGATCAGATATATTGAGGTAAATTCACTGCAACAGTCAGATGGGGACTCTGAGTAGGACTGAAGTATACGCACAGAGGTTTGTGGTTTTTTAACCACTATTAAACAATCCTCAGCAGCTTTTGTCTCTCAAAGACCTTGCTTGAGTAAACAGTTATGTTTTTATACCATGAAACAACAAAGTAATTAACAGATGCTGGGTTAAGTAGTGAAGCTATTTGTATTTTTCAGAATAATAAATTTTACCAACAGCTCTTAAGTCAGTAGTACTCCTAAGCGTGTGCTAAAATTGACCTAAATTTTAGCTTGCTGTTCTTTACCATTGTCCTGATTTCCATGCAAATACTTAAGCCATGCACCAAGAAAGCTGGAGAAAACTGCAGAGTAAGACCTCTAGCATCTTTAGCACTGCACGAAGATGCTGGGTGGTATTTCTGCTGTGCACCTGGCGCTATGTAGTTCCATTGAGAAAATTTGAGATGGGAGCAGTCTGCTCTATGAATGCTACAGAAATCTCACTACTCTGAGGTGAAAGTATCTTACTGCAATCTTGGAGAAAAAAAGATTAATTGATTCATTCTATAACTGTATGTGCATATATATATATGGATTCATGTACACCTATCTCTTCTGTGTGAGTAATCCCTATGTGTGAAGGTAAGCTTTTTGCAGACGTTTTCATTGATTTAAAGTTTTGGGGTTTTTTCCAAATCATCTAACTGTAACGGTTTTGCATGTAATTCCATGTCTTTAAATTGAGACCTTGAAATTTAATTACAGGTTAATTAGTTAATTTTAAACAAATTTGCATTCAATATCTTTGTGTAGCAAATTTGCATTGAGTATAGCAGGCCGTTCCTCAAAATAGCTAACATGTAAACAGCAGGCAGAGAAATTACCCAAAGAAATTCCCTAAATGGATTGCAGTCACTACGTAGCATTTCAGTGGGATGCGTCGGGGGCGCAGGTGGCATTTATTTTTTGGTGTTTCCTGCAGTTCAGCAATTAGCGATACTTCCTCTATGCCTCTGGATAGGTGCCTGGCTACATTTATGTTGCAACTGGCAGTTTATAGAATGCAGGGGCAACCTGTAGTTCATTATGGATTGTGAAACCTACTCAAGGCACTGCAGAAATAGTGGCTAATACATATTGAGTTCGGTGCTGCCGGGTCTGTGTTAGAGTTGGTTTGTGTACATTGACTGCAGAGATCCATCCTTATCTATCATTCAGATAATGTGACTAGCCATTTGAACAGAATACCATGAGAACTGATGGATTCTTGTATCAAAATTGGAAGATAAGCTTTAACAAAACACAGCTGAGCGAGTAGCAGGGACGACTGGATGAAATATAACGGCCTTTCATATAGTGGGTCAGTTCAAGACATGATACTTTCTACTGCTTTTAAAAGACATAAAACTGTAAAATATATATTATTCCATCATTCTTCTTTTCCCATACTCCCCCTCCTTCCCCATCTGCCTTTACTTCAGTGGATCCATAAAGCCTCAGAAAAATCTGGCAAGTGGCGAGCTTATCCTTTGGGAAGTGAGCTGCTTTACTCATATTGCTCTCTAGAACAGCAGCTGGGAACAGTGGGAAATCAAGTGCTGGCGTTTTTGTTGGCTTTGCATTAAGCAACAGGAGAACAGGTTATTTGCAATGGAATTCACTCCAGGTAGTCAAGAGACAAAGACCAACATCACTCAGCAACAGACCACAGGAGCAGAATTGAAAGAACAGGCAAGCATTAAATAAGAAAGCACGAATGCAGTTGTGCACACCGAACGGCATCTTCTCTGAGCAGCAGCAGCCTGTGTGCCCCAAGCATTGCCATTTCTTATAACCTGTGTGCTCCGTGTAGGATGGATGCAGCGGGGTGAAAACTATCCATGAAAAAGCAGAATACTTCTGCATACTTTTACAGAGTCCCTTTGGAATAACTGCAGTTCCCTCCTGTTTGTCAGTGAACACAAACTGAGATAATCTCCCTCCCTCCTTTCCCTTCCCTTAGCATAATTCTTGTACTGCTTTAAAGCATCTCATAATATGGAGGAAACTTCTTTCTGACCCATGACTCTGAGATCTGAATAATCCTGGCCAGCTTGGACTGAATCTCTTTATTGTCTATCAGATGTTACTGCCTGTAAGACCATGAAGTGCTTTTATGTAAAATTTGTTTCCACTGCTTGACTTGATGATTTCTAAGCACTGGTGAGTTGATTCTGTGCATCATGTGAGTCAGAAATCATTCTATCAGATCCTCTGTTTATTCTCTTTAACTTATTAATAATATGTTCCATCTATCTTGCATAAAGGAATAGAACCGAGATCTTTGGGATGATGAGGGATGGTGTTTAAAAATACCAGTTGGCACTTTACATCTAGTTTCCTGTTATTTAGCTGCCAAGATGAAGTTCTGCAATAGGTAGAACTCAAAACGAGATCAGTCAGGATTAAACTGCAAATAGCACGTGCCTATATTCCTAATGTGTTTGATGTAAGATGAAATACATTCACTAAAGCCTGAATGACTATCCGGGGACATTGTTAGAACAAATCAGCTAGGTGTTTTCTAAAAGAAAGATATACAACATATATTGTTTTATGCGCAACGAGTGGAATAGCCCAATTCAGGCAGAATTTTGGTCAATGCCTTTTGAAAATTAAGCTCGAATGACTACTTAGGAAAGAGCAGTCCATGAAGGACTTATTTTTCCTAAGAGAATGAGAACATGACTGCAGACAATTGCTTCTCCACGAGGTGTAACATACAGTGCTCTCCCTCAGCTATCAGGTTGTTTGAAATATAGTTTCCCAGGGAAGGAAAGTCTTATTTTTGAATAAATGTACCGTGAGCAAATTATGCCACTATTGCCCTGCTGGGGAGTTCCTGAAACGCAAACGGAAATAGGAGAGTACTGCATGACATAAAATGAAGAATAGCTGGTGAGGGACAGAAGGGCAAAGAGTTCAACAGAGGAGGACGGCAAGTGAAGAAATGTGCTCCCAGCTTCCCTGTGGAAGGTGACTGAATCTCATTGTTTGGGGTTGTGTCTTTTTTGAGTTTTAATGGGTTGCCTGGACGTTAGTATGGAACATATGAGGTGATGGTGTGTGATTCATTTCTTTATACTGATTGTGGCTTACTATGTGTGTTTCTATTTTATCAAGTACGCATAAATAGCGCACCAGCATATAATTCAGAATAGCAACTTTATAATGTTGTACTGTGTATATCATTATGCAAGGTCCTATACAGGATACACGGCATGACACACAATGCAGAAAAATGTCATGAATTATGCGATGGCGTATGATTGAACTCTTCCTGCTTTCATGTATATTTTATACTGCAAATCACAACTTCCAGGCCTAATGCACTGCTAATTTGTTTTGCAAACTGTCAGCCTTATTGCATCTTAGCCATGTCTAAAACAATTTAGAGGGTAATATTTGAAACAATTATAGGTGATTATGGATTGATGTTTCAGTGAAAGCTGATTTTTATTTAAATCTTAGATTCTTATCCAAGTTCTGCTAACATTTGTATAAATGAGTGACTGGTGAATTGTAAGCATTATTAATAAGTTCAATAGTCAAACTTTTCAAGGGATTGTAAGCCTGTTACTTTTTTGTTAATTCCCTGCCTTCCCTTTTTAAACTTAACTGTCAAATTAAGTTTGTTTAATTCCTGCTTTCTTGAACCAATCCTTTCTCATTTTGGTGACGGTTCTTTAAGTTGCTAAAGTATCTTCTTTCTTGAACCATAAAAATAGAAAATACTGGAAAGAGCTGATGAGTTGGGTGTGGTGGGCTTTTCTGGTTTGGGTTGGGTTTTTTTCTCCTCTCTCCTCCTTCCACAGGTTTGTTTTTCCCAGGCTCCGTGCTGGCTAGACCTTGGAGCTTCTAGGAGAATATAAAAAAGAAGGAATGGCTTTTGGAGTGAAGTGTAAGCAGTAAATGATTGGAAACCATAACAGCATTCTTGGCATCTGCTTGGCAATTTCGTATAATCAGATGTCTCCTTTTAGTTAGTGGTTTGTTAAATCACTGGTTTATAGATTTTTAAATGTTTTGCTCTGTCTGTGTGCAGCTCTAAGTCTCAGTCTTATTGTCCTGGAATTGAAATTGTTGATCTGGAAGGCATACTACATCCCTCTCCCCTCCTCCTGTGTTTTAATCTTTTGTCTTTTAAAAGTTATATTGGAAACGGTGAAATTAAGGTTGGGTTTCGGTGTAAGAGCAGTGAAATGTTAAACAATGAAGTTGTAACTTCATAACATCTGACTGGGGAGTGCTCAGTCCCAGCTTACACGCTCATTTTTTGACACTGCATGTACCTTAGAACAACGTATTGCTCTACAACAGAAAGTTCATCTGATAAGAGATTATCTGGGCTAAAATTCTGTACAGGGTGCAAAGGGAGCTACCATGTAGCAACGGCCTTTCGCCAGGAAAGGTATAGCAAACAAATAACTAAACATAATGATCAAGGACCTTACGGCAGTTAGTACAGATGACTAAATTATTTGTTGATTATTTACTTGAATAGCTGGACATTCCCTTTCATTCACATTGGACAAAACCTAATATCTATTAATATCTTTGCTACTTGTGTGATATTCTGTAAGTGATAGTTTAGTATAAGTAAATTATATTTGGTATTTCATATATCCACACTTTTTTTGAGAACTCTTTTGATAATTACATCCAAACATCGAGAGCCACCACCAGGCAAGAGAATCCTGTTGTATTAGGCTACATACACAAATGTAAAACAAGTAAATTGTTCTGACTTTCCTTTTTTTTGGTAACAAATTACTGTTACAGGTATATCTCTTAAGGCAAAAAGTGATTTAATATCTGAAATGCTAACATTTTATTTGTCATATTCTCTTTATGATAGGGAATTTTGTCAATTTCATGGTTTGGTTTGCATTGTTAATAGAAAAATACAATAATATCATTTATTTATAGCGTCTGCTCTGCAAGCCATCTTCAAAACAGTCTGAGCTTTGAAACAGGAAAACTGGAGAATGAACAATGTTGGTGACCACTATAATACTCTGCGGGCACAGTTAGGCTAAAGTTTATGGGTATGTGTCGTGATCTGGAAGTAAATCTTGTTCAGTGTATGATAATTTTACATCAGGTGCTTGTTGCGAAGAGAAAAGTAATACGTTTACTACGTTTCCACAACAAATGCCACAGAAAGGTTTCTCTGTCTTTTAATGACACTGATATAATCACGGTTGTGGAGAAACGTAACAGGTTACTAATGAGACTGGACTCCAAAATGTTGCACAGTCCTTGACTTTCCATTGGTGGTTCTAAAGACTGGCAATAGCTCCTGAAGGATTTAGTAGCTTGGTTATTTGTATCTTGTCTCCTAGTATCATTCTGCTGTTTGTCGCTGGGCTCTGCAACGTGTTTTACCCACATGTGGAGCTATCCTAGGAAACTGAAGAGCCCTGCTTTTGAGTTTATAATGAATCTGTAGTGACTCTTTTTTTTTTTTTTTGGTTGGACTTCAAGTGTGTTGGTTAGTGACGCAGTCCCGCTGCAGGAGGGCACGGCACTAGAGGCACTAGCTGCCTTTCAAGCTACAGAGCCAAGCCTGTGCCCCACAGGTGCGTGCCTAAACAGGGTGCCATCATGAAATAAGTAATATTTGTAGCTATTTTATCTGTGTGTATAGATAAATGACAACTTCGTTCATACTTCATTGACAACTGTAAGACAGCGTAAGTCTAGATCTGCAGCAGTTAGGCTGTCTCCTGCTTGATGAGTGTTTTTCTAAACACCAGGTTTTCTGTCTACTGATACACAATGCAATGCATTCACTGCGTATGTGAAATGCTTTGTCTACCTATTATCTACCTACAATAAAAGCATGTATTCTGTAACCTTTCCTAAACCTTAAAAAATATTTTTTTTTTCACTTGCTTTCCTCTTTCAAAATTTTATGCATTTAGAGAAGTGCATGTGCTGAAATCCATTCTATCGAACCATCTGTGAACAAGTACAGTATGACCCATTTCTGCTGAATATCCACTCAGCTAATTATCTACAAAAATTTGTCTGCATCCTCTGCTGTCCAAATTGCTACCATGCACCAGGAATAATTCGCTGTTGAGAGAAGGAAATGGTTTAGTAAACGTTAGTAGACAACCAGACACTTTAAAAGATCTTCGTACTTGATTCTTAGCTGAAGCAAAGTATAGGTTAAGACAAGGAAACGGGTGTCCATACAAGGGACACGTGGAAGAACATAAAGTGAGGACCGTATTGGGATAAGAAAACAGGGAAAAGTGTTTATTTTGGGTTTTTGTTTGTTTGTTTGTTTTAATTAGAAAACTAGAGGCTGCTGATAGCCTATGTCTGAGTATGGACTTGGCTATTGCTCTCTGAAGATGATTAACATCACATAAGATAGCAGTTTTCCATGAGCTTTGTTCTAATATCTAAAATTTTAGATGCTTGGCCAAGTTTAATACAAACTTAAGTGAGTTGCACTGAGCTAAAAATTGTGTGAAATCTTGACTGTGAGAAATGTTCAACTGAGTCTGTCCCAGCCCATCTTTGAATATACTTTTCTGGTGATTTTTGGTAAATTTGCTAATGTCAGAGACCAAGAAAAAGTGGTACATAAGAGTGTTATGATTAAAAAAAATCAGAATTATTATGAGGAATTGTTTTCTGTGGAAATTAGGAAGAGTCTTAACATTGGATTCAGTAGGACTTATGAATTGTATTGGAATTCTTTTTCTAACTTCCAGTCTGGTGGAATTTAGGCAGAAGTGAGATATGAGCAGATGAAGATTCAGTGAGTATTTCTTACGTGTTTAAATGTCTGTCAGGTGTTTTCACTTGATGCTCAAGTTTCCATACCTGTCTCAATGGTCAGAATTTTGCACTAAAGTACATGCAATGTGAAACTTCAGTTCATGGCCCTAAACTTGTGTACACTGGAAATTTACAGACAGGAACAGTACTTGAATTAGGCTCAAACAATGAATAAGCTTAAAGTGTGTTGTAAATTTGCGTTACTTCCTCCTTCTCCCCCTTTACTCTTGCGTAGGGGAGCTGCAGCAATAACACTATTCCTTTCCCTTTTTAAAATCAAGAACATTTTAAGAGGAAGTCATAACCTTTTTTTACAGGCTAACACCTGCAAACAGGTGATAAACTAAACCCCACCTAATTAGCGGTCTGTTGCATATAATGTGCTCTACCAAGGGAGGGCCTTAATTTTTTCTTGTTCATTGTACACAGAAGCCTACACCAAGACACCAGGTTCATAACTTTCTGCCTTGTTATGCATTTTTGGGGAAACGATTATATTTTGTATGCAGTTTTACTTACATGTATGAAATCCTACATTTGCTCATGAAACCTGCTGAGGTAACCACCTTGATGCTAGCTGGCAACACAGAGTTAGAGAGGAATTGCTCAGAGCCCCTTTCCGATTGCTCTGACAGGTACAATGGAAGGTAGATTGTACTTTTAATATCTGTGTTAATATTGGTCATTTATGTGAGTCTAATACGTATAGTCCAATCCTGTCTTCACCCAGAACTTTCTAGACCTTTTCCCGTACTCCTGTTAGTACAGTGTTCCGGAGTCTAGATGAACTCTAGTTCTGGAGTTCATCCTCTTATTACTATTTGGAATGTTTGCTTGGCATCTCAGGGCACGGAAGTACTATTTCTTCCTCTGATTGCAGGCAGCAAGGAAGCGAATGGACAAATCTGCCTGTTGCTGAGGTTCACTGGCCAGGAGCTGAAGTGGTATCACCTTGCTTTGTGACAATGGGTGATATGGCCGTGTCCTGGAACACTACGGCAGCAGAAAGCTCTTTTTCAGCTGTGCTCCCTAGTCTGTTGAGGAAGTACTGTGCCATCTACAGAGCTGCAAAATCATATAAAATACGACATGACTTACTCAGCTAAAATTTCTTTTAAATTATTCGGCAGTTTCCTCTCAGTTATAAACCTGATCGTACTTTTTTTTATGACAGTTCTAACTAAATACAGTAACACCTACAGGTGCTTACTGCTACTCTGAAGCAACCTGTACAATTTTTACTAGTTCCCTTGCTACTAAGAGAAGGCAAAGCAGAACTAGGAATCACAGACACATTGCTTCGTATTTTATTCTCTGTGAGATGCATACGTCCTCCAAATCGCTGATGAAGGTCGAGGCTTCATATCTTACACTAAAACTTGGTTTCCATGGGTTACCTAAAAGTCTGTCTGAAGGTCTAGTCTGCACTTTTGAATAATGCAAGTGACCAAGTAAACAACAGGGTAAGCACTGCATAGGTGACCTCTACTGAGATAGCCAATTAAAGTACAAAACCAAATAAAAATCTAATTTTCAAAAAGTTGCATCATTTTTGGCTATTCAGAACTCATATGCATTTAGCTATCTCTAATACATGTCTCTTTTAAGAAGTGCATGCATTTTGCGCAGATTGAATTTGTGGGTTGGTTTCTTACACAATGTATAGATAGAATGTAGACTGAATTATTTTTTACAGTTCATTTCAGGTTAATTAAAATTAATTCCAGGTTTCCTGCATAGAAGGCTTCATTCCTTATCTACAATTAATATTGCGTTGTAAAACTGAAAAGGTGAAGTTGAAATTTGACTGGCACCTTAACAGGCATTGAGTTGGAACACTTGCATACAAAACTTTCCCACGGTGAATGTAGTTTTGTATGAAACTTCAACATTGAGCTGAAGTTGTAGACTGTGATTACTTTCTTCTGAATGGGGGGAAATAAAGTAATTTAGAATTATCAAATTAGAAAATGTAGATTAATATATACACATTGTTAGGTAAGGTAATTAGGGAAGTGTATTTAATGAGTCATGTGAAAATTAATCAAAACCATACAGAATATAATGATATATTCTCATTTTAAAATAATCTTTATATGATGATTTCAAGAAGTTTCATCATTCTGATTTCAAACACATAACCAAAGTTGTGTCCAAAATGAAAATGCTGTTTCTGGCTCAGTCTTGTTTATATCAGACAGTGTAAGTAGGAGGATCGTATCACAGAATTTCTTGGTATCGTCATAATCTTACTCGGGACTTTTCAAACTTGACTTTTCAACACTGCTGTCACAGGCGGAAAGTTGCCTGCTACTTTGACAGGAGCACATGCTGGCTCTCTGAGTGCTGGCGTGTGCGGGCAGCCAAGAACAGATATATCCTCAGCTTCACCTGCTTCTGTAGCAGAGCGGCGGCCACTGGCTCTGCATTGAGCCATGCACAGGCACAGCAGAAGGAGTTGGACTATTTTGTCAGTGCTTTCTGCCTTGTCGTCCCTCATCTGCTCCAGACAACGGGTGGTAGGCAAACTAGTATCTGTCTGATTCTGAATTGTGTGCTAGATTTTGGGAAGTCTCGATTGATGACACATTCTTAGCACCACCTCATTCACAGCAATACTCCAGGTGCGACGGGTTATTTTAATACAAAGCAGCAGTGCTAAGCGGTGCTTAGAGCTTCCCGTTGAGTTCAGGCATTAAAAAATAACTGGAAATGTTAAAGAAGGGACTAGAGTATTTTCCTCTTGGCTGGCTAGTATACAGCATGTAAAGAAGGAAAATTCTTCTCTTGTAATTCTTACAGTATAAGAGAAAATGAAAACAATGCTAAAACAATAAATCTTTGCAACTCTAGTACTAGTGTTAGGAATTCATGTGATTTTTATTGTGAGCCTTTTGTTATATGGTGTTTTGGCTTGTTTTTTTTTTTTTTTAGATGAAATTAATAGTAGTTTAATGTAAGGTAAATATGTGAGCATCTCGGATCTTATTAAAAACACGTGTACAGGGGCTTGTGTATTTATGAAGAAAAACAGATTGAGAAAAATGACACAAATATGTCCTAACTATTAAAAAACACTTGTTAAAAAGATGTTTTAAAATCTTTTATGATTTTTAGGCCATACTCCAGAGAGACTCGGTCTCATAGGACTTATTTTTGGTGAGTTGCTCCTTTTTGGCAATTCAGGTAGATAGAGAGAGGAGGGAATGCCGGCCATGGGGGAGATGTGCCTGGCCAGGTGCTGGGTGGTGGCACCTGACGTGTTTGGATGGTGTGACTGTCCCTTGCAGCCAGCTGTTCTCTCACGTGGTGGGGAGGAGCGGAGGAATGAGACTGTCATTGACCGTCAATGACCGAGAGGCACAGCCGAGTCGTGCATGTTGTAAGTGTCCTGTGGCATCAGGACCTTCTACATCCAGGTCGAACAAGGTCTCTGCTACAAATGAGAGATACCAAAATCATGCCTTTGAGAGTCTTTTCCTGAAAGTTTAAGACTTGATGTGTCTGAAACACATTGGTTTCAGACAGGTCTTCAGCAGGATGTATGTCTTTGACTAGCTTTGCTTCACTTTGTTTCAAGAAGAACTTTGTCATGTATTTCTATGAAAGTCTGCACATACATCCTACCTTGCCTCTGTTTCACTGACTTCCTGGGGTTTTTTTTTCAGTACCTAAATTCTATCACAGTAGCCGCTAAACAACTTTTTAGTTTGGAAATCTGCACCTTTTTGCCGACATGGCGCATAGAGGCCTACCCTTTAGTTTCTTGCCACTTGGGGTTAGGGAGATGTGTTTGTCCACAGTTCAAATCTCTTGTGAGCAGATGGTTCCTAAGACCCTCTAATTCCTTAGGGGAAAAAAATAGATTATGTTCCTTTTAGTTTTACTCTCAAAAAATAATTTCCTCTCCAATGCTAAACAAGTGCACACTAAAGAACATTAATGAAGAAATGAAACAAAGCATATCATGTAACTCTTTTTGTCCTTGCTCTTTGTATGCGTGCACAGACACACACAAACACTCTCTGTGTTCCCTTTACCTAATTCAAGCCCTGGATCACACTTCCCTGACAAATTCATAGTGTTCTCGCGTGAGGAAGTAGTAATATCAGTTCCTCAGCCTGTGTTTGTAAATGAAACAGTTTAAAAAAAATAATAATCCTGTTGCGGCAGCAAACATTGTGTCAGGATGAATGCATACCAACAAAATAGCTATGTGGGGGCTGCTGCATAACCATGCTTTTGCACCCTAAAATTTGCTCCCCTCTTTGTATGCGGAGGAACAAATCCGCATAAGCATTGCGGTGCAGTTCTTAGGGAGATGATTCACCTACCCGTGAACCCAGGAAAGCTGCAGAAAGCTTTCAGGGAAAGGTGCAGCATTATAAATATTTTAAACCTTACTGTGAGCAGGGAAAAGTGTGACATATGTTTTACATTTCAGTGCCTGCTACGGTACCATTATTTCAGAACCTGTCGCCTTTCGTAGGCTGTGCACTCATAGACAAATGCCATCACTTCAAAACCAATAGCTAAGCTGCCTCCTTTCATGCTGTTTCTTTCAGTTCCAACTGACAGCTAAAAAATGTTTGTTGTTCCCCCCTCCACACACACCCCCTGTTCTAAGTGATCTGACCTAAAAAGACTGTGGCTACAGCTGAGCTTAAAATACAAACATTCCCTTTGAAAGTTGTAACGTTCCTGCTTGTCTGGGGCTGCAGCGGAGTAAAAAAAAGAAGAATCTCAGTGTTTTAGTGATGCAATTCATAGATAAAACTATTATCTGGGAAAAGGGGGAGGTGTGTTTAGAGTCTGCTTGAGTGGCAGGAAGAAAAAAAAAATTCTTTTTTGAGGCAAAACAACTGCTCTTTTTTTTCTTTTCCTCTCTGTTTGGAAAGCTTTGCTTTCCGAAGCAGTACTCTCACCAAGGGGGAAACAAGGCATGGTAATGAGCCGTATCTGAGATCCTTTCGTGGGCCAAGAATGGCACAAGGACTCAAACCCAGGGCTTATGAATTCTGGCTCAGCTTTCTCTCCGTTAAGTGTTACCTACTTTCTGGGATTAAAATGTGTGTAAAATCACATGAAACATAACAGGACAAATGTGAACGATTCACAATACAAGGCGACAGCTTTGTTTGGAAATAAGGTTGGGTGGTTTTTTTGGTAGAGAATATTTTCAGGATCATGGAATCATTTCAGGAGTTCAGTGTGGTGTGATGACGTTTCAGATCCCGATTGCTTTGAACAGCTTTATGAGAAATCCAGAACTGTTTCTCCAGACACTGTCTAATTTTTAGATGATAGTTAATTTTAAGTTGCAACACTAAATAACTTACCAGAGTTTTGTGCAAAATGGGGAAAAAAGGCACAGTTCTGTTCAGTCTACCAGCAGTTTCTCCTTTCATAAGAAATGTCATCAATTAAATATTTTAAAGATGTCTGAATAATTAAAACCAAAAGAATCAGTGCCCAAGCCCTTAACAATTTAAGTTAAGGACATGATCTTTCTAGATCCACACCAAAGGAATGAGTCTGGATGCCATTGATACAGGTCACATTCAGCTGTTTGTTCAGAGCCAATGTATGTGTCTCCTAAAGCAAGGAGTGGAGATTGTGGAGATATTGTTCCACAAGGAATTTAAGATCTGGCTAGATAAGCATAAATCCAGAGCTGATCAGGTGAAAGTAAATGCTGCCTTGGGGGTACTGGAACGAACTACCAGTTCACTCACTGGAATGAACTACATGAAGTCTTTAATAGCTCTGTTTTGATTTTGTGGTTTGGTTTGGTTTTGGTTTTTTTTTCTTTTTCTTTTTTTTTTTTCTTCATTTAGCACGTGTTACTGAATTCTTTAAAGCTTGACTGTATTTCTGAAAAAAATGCCGTTCAATTTTAAGTTTGATCATGATGTAGAAACTACCGGGTGAAATCCAGCTTGTATAATGTGAGAGGGCAGAATAGCTAACTGAAGTAGTCCTTTGTGGCCTCCAGAAGTAGTCCTTTGTGGCCTCCAGAAGTAGTCCTTTGTGGCCTCCAGAAGTAGTTTTGCACTACCTGAAATTCACAGCAGCTCCTGTAGAGCTCTGTGCACACCTAAGCTCTTGCAAGGTGAAAAAACATAAGGCGTCAAACATAACACATAACTAAGATTTTTAGTGTTTTATTCATTCATTCCTTTAGAATTCTGCTTTTTTCTTGACTCTCAATGAAATTGGAACTTCAAAGGATTGTCTGCCTCTGAGCATGAGAGTAACAGTCAGATAAATGATATACCAAATTGAGGTATGCTTTAGCATGTTTTTTACCATGTGCATGGCAATAACACAGGGACAAAATACTTTTAAGAATGCTTTTCATAATTGAATTGTCTGTTACTAATCAGATGCATAACAAATGATGTAACTGTATTTACTGCTCTATGAGTGCACACAGACCTATTTCCCTCACACATCTTGCACTCTTTGTTCCTGCGTTTGTCGCATGTAGAGTGACACAGGTAGGAACCCAGGCCTATTTTGAAGGCAGGTTGGCCAAAAGACGTAAAGGATATAGTGTTATTCCAACTGTACTACAGTAGAAGAGTAAGAACACACTACAACCAATCCAGTATTCAGTGGAGTCATTTCAGAAAATTACATTCTTTCTTCCATACATTATATTCTTCTTGGAATATAGTTAGGTTAAGAGCTGACAGTTGTGCGTTAACAGTTAATAGTGATTAATTTTGTAACCATGAAAGATGTACGCACAGCGTGGATGGTATAGTTCGTATTTAGCTGTTGCTATTGACTTTTATAAAGGTCCTTTCTTGGAGCTGAAGTTCTGTGTGCTATTCAACAGGTTAATTAGAAACAGACAATGCACAAGTGCAGGGGATTTTCAGGAATCCATAAGAATTTCCTGATAAGCTTTTTAAAAAATCCTAAAGATGTTGTATTGAAATATTACCCCATAACAGTTTTTCCCTAGCTGGAAGCCATAGACTTTGCCCATTTTAGACACTGATATATTGACAAAACAAATAACGATTGAAAAGAAGATGTACTCCTGGGTCTGATAGAGATCTTAACAAGACCCTTTTCCTCTTCTCTTCCCCCACCTCTACCAATGAATTAACAACGGTATTTGTCGACAATTACTTCCACTGTTTGGAGGCATTCGGTGAAATTACATAGTTTTAAATAGTAGGAAGAGAAGACTGCTGAAAAGGTGTTGAATCTGAATGAAGAATCAGCCTGAAATTACAAAATCTCAAAGGGGGAGCTGCAGAAAGAATTGATTGTGTCCAGACTCGGAGGCCAGGGACATCCTCTGGCATCTTACAGAGGAAACTGTCTGGGCAGCGTGCATTCTTCATTCAAATGAACTAATGTTCAAATCTGGCTTTCATGTCAGAGCTTACAGGTTTTGCTTGAACATACACAGGAAAAATGTAGACCCACGAATTGTCATCTCATTCATTTAACAATGCCAGTGCTTTGGTTGAGCAATTTCTGCAATTTCACTTAAAAATCGATGTATTACCAGAGAGGTCTAGTGGTTTGTGGGGTTTTTTTGTTTGGTTTTGTTTTTTGTTGTTTTGTTTTTTAAAGTCACAGGAAGAAGTTTGTCTATAATGTACACTACTATGAAAAGAACAGATGATATTTTTTGAAATGCCAAAGTGACTTAGGGTTCTTTCTCTTCTGTCCCTAACTTAGAGGATCTGAGTATACTCCTTTTGAAGTTAGTAACTATAACCCTGCAGTCTTCACTGAGTCTCCGGATAGTAGGCACCATTCAGCGAAACTCAGTGAAATCTCTACCTCATTCATGTTAAAAAACAGCCTGTTGATTTCAGGCTTTCACTTGTAGTCTTACAGCAGTGGGAATGTGGTCTAGATTTCTCTCTTAGTTGTTTAAACACAAAAAGTTCAGAGATCCCCTCTGAAATCATGAGATACGCTCCTGGGTCAGAGTCTGGGCTGCCTGTGTGTGAAAATCTTCTCCAGAAGAGTGAACAGTGAGAACATATGCTGATATTTAAATCTTCACTGAAAATCAACATGCTTTTTCTTGTCCTGTTGAAAAGCTTTTGCTAAAGGAACAAATCGTTGTTTTGTTTAAACATGGAACTTGGCACACGAGTGCAGCGCTCTAAGCGGAGTCAGGTGCAGGGCTGAAGCTTCCACATACATGTACAGCTCGCTGCACTGCACACTGGGAGGGGAGGAGAGGGGGAGATTCACCACTTTCCCTGCCCGTATCTCAAAGCTATGCAAAAATGGCAAAATGAGAAGGTTCTGTTAATTTTTTTTTCTTTGCCTGTGGCAACATCCAGCTGAGTTTGAGTACCTTTTTACTTTTTTTTTAAATTTTTTTTTGCCTGACAAAATCCTGATTTTTTATTGTGAAACCTTTCATTACGTAAAACACACCAGTAGTTAGCATCAGAACCAAACATATTGCAGAGTTTCTTTTGCGTCTGTTAGGCGTACAGTAAAACTAAACATTTGATGTGCATATTGAGCCCTCCAGCATCATCACGCAAAAGATGTTAAGCTGGAAACTTATAAATGGTGATGAGAAAACTATTAAGCAGATTACCTGAAGTATGTGGGGCGATCATTGCTGCAGTTATCTTTTGTCCAACAGTGCTCAAGAAAGCCATCAGCTTCACTTAAACAGGAAGGATTTAGGGAATCATTCAGACTACTGTTCCTGCCCTTAGTGCTGTCTGAATCTTATACGTTAATGTCTTTCAGCTGCGTTGAGAAGGTTAGCTGTGAAACAAAATACATAAATGATGGGTTACAGCAAATGTTTTTTGCTAGAACCTTTCACCACTGCCCTCTTGGATGTAAGAGTGAGTATGTTCTAAATTGCAATAGTCTTATCAAGGATGTATTTATCCATGGTAAATTGAATTAGGGAAAATTTCAAGTCTGGGTGGACAGCGAATGAGGTTTCATGGACCAAATCTACAAGAAAAGCTGTGTGGATGGTGGTGTGTGGATGTAGAAGTGTATTTTGTGTTTATAAGGTCTGATTCTGTCTTCTAAGCTGCATCGCTGAGACTTACAGTACTGTCTCCAGAGACAGTACAGAAGATAAAAGGTAATTCTATTTTTCTTGTTCATACTTGGATGCCACACTTTTGCAAAGACTGAAATGCTCCCAGAAGCAGTAGAAGCCCATTATACTAGCTGTTCTACGTTTCCAGCAGTTGTGTTGGGGCTGGCTATGGGTTATTTCACAACCAATGACCTACACAGCCAAGGGTGCTTCCCCCCTCCTCCCACAACCTTCTCCCTGAGCTCTAAAAAAGATTTTCTGGACCTGCTGAGAGAAGCACAGCAACATGTTTTATGGTTTCTGTACCCAGGCAACACTGTCCTGGGAAGCTACCCAGAGGTGTGGAAGAGGATTTGGTCTAGTTTGTGAATTTTATCCCTCCATGGGGTTGAAGGAAATTGCCTGTTTTGTTGTGCTAAGTGCCTATTAGAAAACTTAACAAATGTTATCATGAAGGACTCTTAGAAATTAAATGCAGAAATTATTTAATAGATAATTTTATTAAGTTCATGTGACATTGTAGACCAATTGGCATTATAGTAGGCACTGTGTTAAAATATTGAAGCCCAGCAGAAAGATTATCAGATTGCAAGCACTACATGCAAAATTACAAATGCCCTGATGTTCAGGGTGGGAAAGATGAGGTTGCCAGAGATGACATCACATCTTGTGGAGAGAAAAGTATCAGGAGACTGTAATTTGAAGAAAAAGAAGGCGGTCATGTTTCCAGTTACTGTGTTCAGATGGTGTCTTGTAGATCTTAGGTCTTTCGTACATAGCTCAGAGCTCTGCTACTATGCACTGCCTGTAAGAGAAATTAAAAGAAAACCTGTACTTTGCAAAGCCATTGTGGCTTAACACGCTCCTGCATGTCTGTGATGAAGGGTATTTAGGTGGAGCCTTGCGTAATCTGCCATAAGGCTTGACGCGTTCCCAGGCAATCAAAGTAAGAGCAAACAGGATGGACTACAAATAAAACTTAAGTAGACCACGATACAGGTCAAATAAAACTTGTGTTTATGAACTATACTGGAAAAAAACCCTTCATGCCCTTTGGGTAAAAGTCAGCTTGGAACTGTGCCATTTAAATGGAATGTGGTGCTGATATAAGCCATAACGTATGGAAACCTTGGAGAAGAGAGAAGCTAATGACAAAGCATTTGTTACTTTTGCAAAGAACAGAAAACTGCCTCTTTGAGTCTTTTCTGTAGACAAAGCTTCATCTAAGCAACGCCCATTTCTCTACACAACAGCCGTAATTATTTGCCAGTAGATGGAGTAGTTAAATCAAATGTCTATCATTTACCATCGGATCAGTTTCTCGTGTGACAGTCTCCATAGCTTCTTGACACCATTAAACCCTTGAATGCTTTCTAGTGTGATGATTCTGGAGTTGTTCCTGTTACTGGTGAAGGCGCTCTGCTTTTGCTGTAGTGGCAAACATGATTAGTTACATATCTTTCAACAAAATCTTCTTTTAAATTTTTTTTTCCACTTGGACATCAGACTTGCCTGCCAGAATTTTTAATAACATCTCCTGCATCTCTTTTTAGGAACTTGTTTTCCTTTCATGTGACTTCCTGTCATGAAAAAACGGATGCTTGAAGAATGTAAAAAAAACCCTATTCAAAACGCTAACAGCAGACTGCTAGTCAAGAGATCTCGTTTATCAAGGGAGGGCAATATTTTAGGCTCTATGCAGGTTTTTGCCTTGTCATCAGGAGACATATGATGACTCTTTGTTCTTTCAACAATATCACGTGAAATAGATAAGGGAGCTGTTTACAAAACAAAGCAAGCCACACCACCGTGGTGGATACATGCAGCAAGTTTGGATTTGTTGAAGTTGGAGGTATTAACGTGTTATAGGTACGCAACTGTGAAACCCATTTAATTTCTCCTGACTTAGGCTTCCCTGGCTGTCAGCTCTGGAGCAGTAACTTTTGGAGGGACTGCATCCACAACTCTTTGTATAGGGACAGAAGGCCATGTGTCTTGCCCCTGTAGGAGAGGTGAGGTTTCTGGACGTAGGATATAGAGGCTTTCATTGAGGTTGTTTTTGGAAAGGTTTATGCTGAACAATCCAAACACATTTAGCATCAAGTCTGTTGCAGGTTTGCTAAAAGTAGTCCCTGATTGTCTTCATACAAAGGTCATAGTTGCAGTTTCTGGACTTAAACAAGTGAGATGTAGTCTGTTAAGAGTAATTGTTTGAAAAGTTGGTAAAGAAATTTTAATCTTTGGAAATTGTGAGCTACTGCTTTATAGTATTATGACGTGGTATTTTTGTTGCTGTTTGGGGTGAGAAAATGATAATAAATGCATGTTTAGAAAATAGGTAAAATATGAAATGAGCATCTGGTTTATATGTTGAAAAAATAATCTTGATGTGATGCAGTATTGCAAATATGTTAAGTATCACAAGAAAGTCTTTCTGCTTAAATATAAACAGGGAAAAAACCCACATGTACAAAATTAACAAAGAACTCGCAAACATTTGAAGGTTCCATGTACACCCCCCTACAAACACCACACCACCACCACCCCCAAATGAAGCATTCAGTTGGCCCTACTATTCCAAAACTTGAGTATCTGTTTTCTTAGCTGTACTTAGGGAAGGGAAAAAGGTGGAAACAGAAGTGCTCTGAAATGAAAATTTATTAGGTTTCAGTTCTGACGTATTACTTAGTAGAAAAAGGGGAATATAGTATTCTAAATAGAATGGAAATGATGGCAGATTTTTGTGTGGAGCTATATAACTAGCAATTTCCCAACAAGCCATGGGTATAGGGGCTAAAGTATCTAATTAGACATGTAGATTAATAAATGAATAAACAATGTCCCAAGTATTTAGGAACATTGGGAATTCAGGGCTAGTTCTATACCATTTAAATTATTTGTACGTTGGCTTCAGTGGTGATACATCAGGAATAATTTGGCTTCATGCATTTGTTAATGATTCTGAAATTTGCAATACCTGTGTTAGCTGAACTGTGATACAATCCAAAATAAGGATTAAAAAAAGGGGCAAAAAAACCCCCAAACCCCGGGAGGAGATAGGAGGTTTGGGTAGCCTGCATACCAATGAACATACACAAGAGACAGTGCTTTACGGCAAAAAAAAAATAATCCCCCAGACCCTATTCAGCCAATAATAGAAAATTGTCCAATTCAAGGGCTTGTGTCAGCTACCCAGTGAAAGAAAGAAGGCAGGGAACTGTATACTAGCAAAATGAGTGCTCTTAGAAACTCGGTGAAGAACAGGTAAAGATAAAAGTGCAGGATCAAAGCTTCAGAGCCTTACTGACAACTGAAATATGAACATCAGATGTTTTCAAACGCCCTTCGAATAGATTTCAACATTAGAACCTCATGCTTATTGCACGTACCCTAAAGTTTTGTTTGAAGATAAACCTTTCAAGCTCAAATCCATACCTTATTCGCTGCATCAAGTAACTTCTAAACAGTTCTTTGCTGCCACCTTTATACAGTTTCTCTGACCTAACTCTCTTCTCTTTGCGGCTCAACCAGAAATGTATGTTAGCTACTTATTTAATTGTCCTTCTGTGGCTCAGACTTCTTGCTTAGTCGCTTTGAAATATCAAAAGTACGATCCATTCTCTCCCCACCGTTCTGATGTCTCCCAGGGAAATCTGTATCCACTTTGTTGCTGGCTGTCCCTAACTGCAAGTGCAGTAATTGTTTTTATACGCCAGGGCTCCTTTGCAGGTTTCCCAGAAAGTAGATATGCGGTACTATATTTGGATATAAGAACGCATTAAAAAGCACACTATTTTTATAGAATACTATTGACTTTGGTAATACCAGCAAAATTCAGGATCACTAAAACTCCTGCTGATTTCAGTATAAGACCAGAAGTCAGTAAAAGCCATCTTCTATGAGTAAAAGCCTTCTATTTAAGGTTATAATTTCATGCTTAGAAATACTCTTTTTTTCATAATGTACTACCTTGTTCTTGCATATTCTTCAGCATGTGGAACCTGGGCTTTCTGATACAGTAATAAGCTCACAAGCTACTCCAGTGGAATTGGAAAAACTTGTGCTACCTGCAAAAAATTTAAAGTGACAGGATTTTGCGTGATTGAAATGCAATTAGGAGAATACAGATAAGTGCGTGGCTTGTTTCAAAGTGAGTTAAGCAGGTCATTGCTGGGATGGCCATCTTTCTGCTCTTTTATCACAGCACTCTGGTGAAGCATACAAGACTCTTCCCAGGTCAGACAGCATTTAGTGCAGGCTCTCTGCAGACTCAGTCCTGCAGAAGTGTCAGAGATAGAGGGGCAATGTTTTTTCTTCCTTTCAGTGTGAAGCACAGGTGATTTTTATTTCCCACCATAACTACCTCAGTGTGGTAATCTTGTCACTGCTTTGTCTTAGATTTTATAGTAAGTTGATTGCTATCTTGATATAAAAAGTATAAAGCCTTAAGGAGTTTGTCTACACCAGACTTTTTTTTTTTTTTTTTTTAAATTTCAGGTTAATTCTCAAGTAATGTCGGGTACTCAACATGTTCATAAAAGCCAGTATGACACTCCGTATAGTTTTGCCTGGGGCTATGCATTTTTAATGAGGTTATAGTTCTCTGTAGCAGTAGCACAAAATCAGCCATTTGCAGTAGCTACTGGAAGCACGTTGGACAATTAATGAATAATGTTGTAGTATTCAGTTTTGCTATAGGTCTCATTACCCTGCTTCTCTATCGTTTACTATTGAGGGCTGGACCTTCATTGTCATAAGTCATTGGATGACCTCGGCTCTGAGCCTGATTTCTGTTGAGTGGCAAAAAAATTTACAAGTCACTTTGCAAGAGGTCTGCAAGCTTAGCACCTGATGTTACGAAGAAGGTGGGGAAAACCCCCCTATATTCAACCTTGGTGAATGGTGCTCCTCTCAGGAAAATCCTGTGTTAACATCTACCAATACTGGTAGCTGAGTATCACCTATATCACGAACCTCTCTTTGCTAAGTGCAGGGCACCCAATATGCACTCAGTTCCTGGGTTCCTGCCATCAGAATGGCCAGTTCTTGGATTTGTCTAGGTGGAGATATTTTTTTTTTTTTCCTTCTTATTGCTCAAAGGATTTTTTTCTCTGGATTCTTATTCCCCCATGGGATAGAGAGAGATCGCTGACTTTGGACCATGTCCATCGTTTGCACCTGGCCCAAATACTAGTAATAAAAGAAATCCTCTTCTGATAACCAGCAGGCTACATTAGTATTGTCCAGATTCCCTCTTTCTCCAGAGTTGCCTCGGGAAATTGGATGAAGGAGGTTTACGGACAGCAGGCTGTAACAACGAGCGAGTATGAGAGTTTATGACTATGTACTTCCTCTGCTCCTGGCCATGCTCCTCCATTAGCTGTGGTACCTACCCCTTTTTGCCTTGGGTTAGTTAATTGCCGGATTAATGGGTTCACAGGGGAATCATGTGCATTGGAGCAGGCAGAATTGAAGCAGTGAGAATGTGCACCTGGGAGAGTTTGTCTCCCACTTTAGTACTACTGGTGTGGTGTGTGGTGTTAATCTGGCCCACAAAAGCACACGTTTACCATTCCCAAAGGGAAGTGAACAAACTTCCGTGAGGATTCCTTCAGAAACAAGAGGCAGGGCTAGCGGGTTTAGTGTAACTTGCTCCTGTAGCCTGTTTTTACTCCCTATATTTATTTATTCTTTTGTTTTGCTTGTATTTTTGTTCTGCTGGAAGTGATTGTTTACATTTCTCTGAAATATTTCTCCAAGTATTCCGTTGAGGTGCATGCTGCCGTAAACAGCGTGAAATCAGAATCCTGAAGTCTGATAAGCAGAACTTGCAGACACATCAGGGACCTGGGTTTGGTGAAGGCTTAAGCTTCAGGAATGAAAACTGAAGTTTAAGGAACATTAAGGAATAATGGGAATATTCCCATGTTTCAGGAATGAAAACCTCAGCACTGCTTCTCTGAATATTTGTTTCTTACAATGCATCCTACTTGCTTCCAAAGCGTTATCCGTTTTCCAAATGAAACCTTATTTGCAACTTCAGAAGGCAAAAAAATGGTTTATATTTGATTACTTTTATCCTGTTTTTCCAGCACAGCAAGCCTATGAAGCATGCATTTCTTGGAACAGTTCCTGCATGTGCCGTCAGTGGTCAGTTACCATAGCTCTGCCACCTGAAGGGCTGGTTATTCACATAGTGCGTGTAGCACATTCTGGAGTACTAATTCACTAACGAGACAAAGGGTGACTGGCTACAGAATAGCCAAATCCTTCCCAAGTTTTCATGCTCATTACTACGTGGACTCTATCAAGACTGCAGGCTAGCACAGAATATTGACAGCATGAAACCTTGAGGAGCATGCCTGTGTTTTGGCAAATTAGATTTACTATCTCATCCTATCTAATAGACCATTTAGAGGTCTGCCCCTGAGACACATCTCTTCAGCTGAGCATCTACCACCTTCTTATAATGTTTTTATCTTCAGTCTGACCGACCGCAGTTTTATAAATATGCTTCTCTGTATTTTAATTTTGTTGTTGTCAGGAAAAAAAGCTTCTGGATGGCCAGTACTGTAGCTACAACCGCTGCTAAGAAAAGGCAAACAAGGAACTGCATTAAAATGTATTCCTGGAAAAATCTGTCAATTTCTTTCTTTTTATACAGACACACACTTTTATTTATATATATACATTTTTGTACACACACACACACACTCTCCCAAATGGGCTGACGTGTGTACAGCATTGCAAAATAGATCTGCCATCATCCCTGACAGGCTGCTGGAAATGGAGTTGATTGAATATGACTCAGACCCTCAGTCTCATTGTCCAATTCATCAGTGAATGCACTGCAGGCTCATTGATTATATGTAAGACCAGCAGGAATGCTTGGCTTGCTTCATGGGGCTGCCTGTATTGAGCTATTATAAACACCCTTTTCTCTGCTGTGTGCATGTAAATAAGTTCAGGTCACTTAAAATTGACAACTTAGCCACATTTTTTGTGAATAAAAAAAGAGAAAGAAATGCAGGCACAGTTCTTTCTGTGAAGAAGTTAGCTTCAGCCAAAACTGAGACTACAGGCTAGATAATCAGCTAGGTTTTAGTTGTTAAATAATATTTTCTAATAAGTTTCTGACTGGTAGGTATTCCAGATGGAGTAACTATTTTTTAATATTTTATTTTTAATAAGACTGAAAGTGGGGGTAACTGTATGGGGGACTTAATTTAGATTAAAATTCAAAATTAGCAAAAGATTGTAAATGGAAATGTTTTTCCATGAGCAAGCAGGATGGTATACCGCATGAACAATTCTGAAAATATTTTTCTTCTAATAATTATGCATATGGAATGAGATATAATTAAACCTCAGTTTCCCCATAGTGAACTGAAATTTTACTGTACTATACCTGTAGATGTGCCTGTTCTCAGGAAAACAAAATCACTTTTAACTAGAAACAGTAGATGTCGTTGCACCTTTCGTTTCTATGTCCTCCTGTCCTTATAGGAGGGTGGAATGGGCTCAGTCATGTCCCTTACTCAGGGAAGGACAAGAGGAGTGCTTTGCTGGCTGCTGTTAGTCCCACAGGCTGTATTAATTACTTCATTGTGTCATATGGCCCACTGGCAAAATATAGAGAAAAAAAATTACTTACTGTTTTACGGTGTGATCTTGCTACTTCCAGATGGCCACCCCTAGGAAAATGGCCCAGCCGAAGTTTATATAGTTAAGTCACATTTGTATGAAAAACTGCAGCACCCAATGTTAGGGTTTGGGTTTGGGTTTGTTTGTTGGTGTTTTTTGTTTGGTTGGTTTTTTTCCTATGAGAGCAAGACCTTTCCCTGAGTGATACGCTATTCCTTCTGCAGTCAGGCTGAATTTTAGCAAGTTTTCTCCAGTCTTCTGGTCTTCATAAAGTATTCTACAAAATCTTTGTCAGCTGGGACAAGCGAGGATGTAATGAAACATCAGCTTTCCAGTTGGTCGCCTTCCCTAAGAGGCAACTTAGATAAACAGAAATTTTACTGTCATCTTGTGTATCAACCAAAACCCTTATCATCTGCATTCCGCTTTGGGGAAAAGGTGCAGGAATGTGAAGGAAAACCATCTTTTTCACATGCAAAAATATAAAATATGTCAAAATATTTGTTTCCTAAGTATTGAAAAAATTTGCAGAATGCTCTTGCAGTCATATACCATGACAGACAGCTTTTAATGTTGGGATTTTTAACTTACAGTATTTATGGAGGAGTTTTCTGTAACCAAAGTATTTCGTCTACTCCTCCTGCTTAGGAGCCAGAAGTCCCTGTAAGGAGGAGGCCGGTGATGTTATAAGGGCAGCCTGAATATACAAAGTGGGTTACGAGCTGCTTGTAACACAGTGTGCTATTGCTGTTTGCACTGATCTCATTAGTTTGTTTACATATCCTGATTTTGCTCTCTCTCCCGACCAACTCCCTGTACCTTATGTTTCCTGAGTGTTCGTTTCAGCGCTGCTCCTGCAGAGAGACCAAACAATTCAATCAGAGTTTGCAGAACAGCCTGTGCACGCCGAACTCTCATGCTGCCAGGAGTCAGGCTCTGAAAAAGTGAACTGCTTTTTCACTTCTGTTTGTTTTTAAATGACAAGTCCTTAGTTCTGGGATACCGAGCCTTTTGCCTGTCTCCGCTGCTGAAGGAGTGTTTGTTTTTCCCTGCCTTTTAAAAGGAATGTTCATGCTGCCTGATAGGGGCTTTGTACGTTATCTTGTTAACCCGGTAGCTGAAATATCATAGTTAGGTGCAGGATCTTCTAGTTGTTGACCCCGTGTTTCTAAATGAAAGTCCATATTCTGAGTCTAACTCGTCTGAAAACATTAAAGTTCTCGCAAAAAACAGCCTCTTGCCTGCTTAGTGCTTTATTCTAGCCAGTGGGGAAAAGGGAGGTCAGGCATCTACTATCCTAAATATTCAAAGGGCTAGACAAAGACTGCTTTTAGAAGAAAAAAATTCAATCTGTCTTCATGACGATGTATCGATTCTAGCATATTCTAAACTTTTTACTCTCACTAGGTGATACTTTCAGAAAGGTCAGGTGATTTAGGGAAACTGTGCGTTGGTAAATTCTACTGGTTGAATTTGCTTATTGTGTATCCAAGAAATTCTGGTTGCCTATTATTGTGTGATATTCTGTGTTATTGTCACAGTGCAAAGTATTGCAACTGAAATTAGCACACAGTTATCAGCTTTTGCCATTTTTTTTTTTTCCTTTTTAGCTGCTGTTTACCTGCATTTTGTGGATCACCTTTTCTGTTTAAATCTGATTAAATATCTAGGATTTGAACTGTTTGACAATTGAGAAACGAGAAGAATTGAAATGCTGTTAGAGAGACATGTCTGCACTGTCTTCCTATCCTGGAATTTTAAAATGTCAGAAATACCAATTTCTCTTGCCCAAACTGGAAACACGGATGAATCTTTTAGAAGCTTTGGTAAACGTCAAAGAAACTTCAGAACGTTCATGCATTCAGCTGAGCTGAACCCAAATTTTGGACACTTTGAAATTCCCTCATTAAATGAATGACATTAAAGCCAGTGCCTCATAGAGATGAGAAGCTGCGTTATTGAGCGCCTTGAACTGTTTGGCCTGGGCAATGGGGACACCTCCGGAGTGGCCCAGAGCAGAGTCTTCAGGAAGCAAGCTGTTGTCATGGCTTCAGAGTCCTCCCTAATGTTCAGTTCACAATAGCAGGAGGATTAAGTGTTTCAAGGAAGGGCTCGAAACTGTGAGTTTATAGTGAGGTGGAGAAAGGGGGTTCAGAACAATCTGTGCTGGCTGGTTGCCAGCAGGGGATATACATAATGGCAAATGATGTCATGTAGCAGAGAAAGCAGAAAAATTCCTTGAACACAAAAAAAATTGGGGAGTTGCTGAAAAACAGAGGGAGATAGGTGTTGTGAAAATGTACTCTGTGTGTGTGTGTGTGTGTATGCGCATGCATCCACGTTTATAATACCATGTATTTCTGGCTTCCCAGTTTCCAGGGAAGTGGTAACAGGCAATAATATGTTTACACAATCACCAGCTGTGGCAGCAGTATGGAACGGGCAGAAATGGATGAAATGTGTTTAGCCTCTGCTTCCTTCAAGCTTTTCATTAGAGTATTGTAGATTACCGCAACAAAAATGTGATTCAGTTAAAAAAACCTGACATTAAACGAAGCCAGATGTACTTAAGTAGCAAAATATCCAGAAGAAATGACTTAACATACAAGCTATGTGTGGATTAATGTAACTCCCTGATCCTCCCCTACCCAGTATCTCTCTCCTCTCCTTAAAGAAACCCCAAATCAAAACAAGGCAGAGGAGGGAAGAAAAATATCTAAACCCATAAAACCTAAGAATCTGGGAGTTGTAGCCAAGCCAATCACCGTAAGGCAATTTGCTAATGGTTTTGGCAGAAATGATCCTTTTCAGCTTGTCTTCCTGCCATGCTAGTGAGCTAGCATTTATCCATATGTGAAATGTTTTATTTCCTCCAACAGTATTTGAGTAGGTTTTCTTCTTTTCTCTGAAATATGAGGAATGATCTTAATTTCACTGTTGTAGCAGAGGAAAAAAAAAAGTTACTTTAAAAGCAATGCACTGTTTATAGTTGATTTAGAGAAACCTATTGTTATCTCAAGTCTTAAGAGTACAACTTGGAAGCAATTTGGATCCTTTCCAAGCTCTCAGAACATATTTCACGTATCAGATCATATGTTTTCACTATGGAAGTATATGAAACTTGGTCAGAAAAACGTATTCGGAACAGTAAATATGAAAATGTTACTAATACTAGCAGTGATAAGGGAAACCCCAGTACATCACCATTCTGGATCTTTCTGCTGTAGAAAAGAAGAGAAATAGCAAAATTTACTGTAATTTTTACTGTCAGAAGTGTTTATACACAGGTGCATCGCAATTCTTGTTGCAAGGAATTGTTCAAATTACATTTGGGCAGTGGGGAATGTGACCTCCGTTGTAACTCATTAGGCCTGCAGAGAACTTCATGTACATTTAATATCCGGAGCTTGACATGATGGCTCCCAGATGCTCAGAAGAGAAAGCCCCTCAGATGATGATAGGAAGAAAGAATGGAACACAAAAAATGGATTTATTTTTGGATTTATTTTACTTTGTTAAGACTTAAAACCAGTAATTTATTTCAGTTAATTTAATTACATGTCAAGAAAGATACTTTGTTCCGTGTACCTGTATATCCCAAGAGCCTCCAACAAGTATACCAAATTGTTATTCAAGGGGAGAAGGGTTGGAATTTAAGTCTGTTTTTGCAAATCTAATTGGTTGTAGTCGTCTTCTGACAGGATTAAATGTTTCTTTAGTACATAGGTATTCCAGTAAGTTCAATAATTATTCTTACTCCTGATGCTCCTTAGGTTAATCAGAAGGGGAAAAAAATTACCAATTGAGCTCTTCTTCTGGGGATGTTTTTTCTGTAGATTTTTTTTCCCTTTCTTTTCCACCAGAGCCTACTGCTTGCTTTCATCTTCTGTGTACTCATGTGATAGGCATATATCTACCACTGGAAGATGATACCTCTCTAACAGACATAAAATGACTCGGTATAGAAACTCAGAGGCCATATTTTATTAAACTTGTCACAGGGGGTACCAGCTGCGTGCAACGAAGAAAGTAACATGGGGAAACTGCTTTAATGCTGCATCAGAGGGGAGGAGAGAACTACACAGATGCAGAAAATCACTGAAATAAGTACAGTCGTACTGTTTGGTTAGTCTCTACTCACTCATTTCTTCCATGTCCTCCACTTGGACTGCATTTCTCTCCAGTCTTCTTGCTTTTCATGTACTTGTTCACCTGAGAAAAGGAAAACTTGATTGAGAAGAGCTCCTGAAGCTAGACTCCTGTTGGCAAAAATAAATAAATAAGCAAATCAGAGCTGTGTTCCTTCTGAATGCTCTTGAGGACTCTGGTGTTAGCAGCTGGGTTGTTGCTGCTATAACTTTCCTCCATAAATTCATTTAGAGGTACTAATTAAGAAAATAAAATTATGCCATGGCTGTGTGTGTAGCAAGGCAAAGGGAAGGAGATTGCAAATATTAGAATGCAATATTTAAATGAAATAACCAGGAAAGAAGTAGTGACCGATTTAAATGTTGTGATCCCTGCTGTGTCTCATTTCCTAAAACCAGGCTATTCTGTCTGCTGTAACATCTGTTTTTTCTATTTTCTTTGCTCAATGCAGAGATCCTATAGCTGCTTTTGATTTCTGTCAGGTATTTCCAGGTATTTTTTAAATTTTCACTTTAGTTATTGTTTAGAATCAGCAATGTTATTATTTTGGTATCCGTTTGAATAAGGAAATCCAAACCTCTGATTTTTCTTTTATAGTGTGTCCATGGCACTTGGCTTTCAAGTCTAATATGATGAAGCAGGTCAGCTTCAAAGGGTTTCATGGATTTTATTACTTTCTAGTTAGCATTAGAAAAAGAATAGTAAAGGTGGTCAGAAGCTGGAGTTTGGGCTTTTTTAAATCTTCTGTAACAAAGGAGAGGCAAAGCTTCTGTTCATTTCTTTAATTAAGCACTCAAATGTGACGTACTTTCATTCCTAACTTCTGTTTTTTATCTTGAAGATGCTGTTACTAAGCTACAGTGCAAGTATCAGGTATGTGTGGGTAAGATGGGGGAAGTTTATCTTGTAGATATTTCTGCAAGATCCATAAACATCTCAGAAAGAAAAAGGAGGTTTGGAGCAAATTTCCTTCCACAGGACTCTGTGGAGCTGTAATTTGCCTCTTTTTTTGGCATCTGTTAATTTCCATTCACAGGTCTTGTTCCTGTTTTGCAGCAGAATCCCTCCTCCTCCCCTTTTCTTCCAGTTTTTGAGCATTCACATGCACCGCTCACTTTTACAAGGGATAGTATAAAGAGCAGTAAGTGCGAAAAACAGTAGCAGCACTGGAAAGTGGGAAGGAAGGCCATATCAGGCATATATGACTTACCTGGCATGTCAGCCTGATGCTGCGTCTTCATGTTTTCAGTCCCACATAATCTCTGAATTTGGATTATCTGAATAGTTGCTTGAATGGAAGCCTTGCTTTATAGCAGTGAGCTATTTGAGGTGTGGGTTGTATCACTGAAAATGAAGAATATTTCCTATGTGAAAACACTGCATTAAATTTTATGACAGATGGAAAAATGATAGGAATTTACCAAATTTTTTGTTGTTTGCTCTTCCCCATGAAATTTTACTGCCTGCTGAAACCATTCCATGTTTCAAGGGCATAAGACAATAGGGGTCCCATCTGATAGAGCAGGATCACCGTGGTTTTTCAGGAATAATATTTGATGGATATGTAGGGCCAGATTTCTGTCAATTTCTCTGTCCCTTCCTGATCGTTCTCCAGGTAGGACCTGGCCTTTTTAAATTCAGTTCTTATTTGGTTCAAGTGATAAAAGCTAATAAGTACTTGTTTAAAAGTACATGTAAGTAACATTAGAAAAAGATGAGAAACTTAAAGAAATAACATAAACTTAAAGAAATAACATAAACTTAAAGAAATAATGTCTTGAAGAGAAGGGCATCTTGTTCTCCTTTCATTATTAAACCACTATTGTGAAAATTGAGGATTAATTCAGTCTCTCAATGTTTTAAGCCTCAATATTTTTCACATTGTCCTGTGGAACTTACTAGTTGCTTTTACTTGCATTTAACAAACTACAAAAATATTGTTGTTCTGGTTAAATAACCTTATTTTATAGTCCTTTTCCGTTTCCAAAATGAGATGAAAGGCAAAAGAGAAATTTTGGATTCTAGTTGGTATTTACCTATTTTATCTTGTGGGATTGAGGCTATATGTGCTATTCTGTCCTTACTACTGTTCAATTATCAGCATGTTGCATGTTTAAAATCACAGATAGTGTAGTTGCAATGCGTGTAAGACTGGTTTCTCACTTGGAGTCAAACAGAAACGCTAGCTTCACTGACGCCTGAACACAGAGTAACAAACAATGATAATGTCCCTATTAGTGAGCTGAAACTACCCTACTGGCTTGGATCAGCAGGGTCCAGTTTCTCCAAGGCACTACTTTTTTTTCCAAAGAGAAATCTGTGATCCTTCTTTTTAAAAAATAATATTTAATTTTATTTTTATTTTTCAAGGAGTTACTTTCAGGAGTTACTAGAGTTCTCAGTGTTTTTTTTTTTTCATGGCACCTTTGCAGATAATGAATCTGTAATATAATAAGCATTGTATTTACAAGAATGAATCGCAGTCCCAGTTTCTTAAGTTAGTCTGTTTACTTCAGTGTGTTTGAAATGAAGACATAATTTGATTATTTGCTAGCAACAAGCACAAATTCAGTGGAAGTGTCATCAAGATTCACACCTTAATGGGACTTGAAGGGGTTTCAAGAATCTCGAACCATTGAATCCTGGTCTATCTTGAACAATTAACAGGGGGAAGTGGTTTTAAAAAACAATGATCATTAGAAACCATTTCTGTTTTCTTACTCCATTTTAAGCAAGTGCATTGTGCCCTGTTTTTTAATTCATGGTCTGTGAATCACTGTAGCACAAACTAAAGCTTTCCAGCAATGGCAATGCAAAGCTTGGTTCCTGTTGAAATGTCTGAGATCTTGGTGATGATTTAGGATTACAAATTCTCATCCTATTTAATCTAAAATTGTACTTGCTCACGGGGGGACCTGAAACATTAAGGTTTATCCCCCAAAAAAGGAGAGATGTCTACTTTTTTTTTTTTTTAAAAAAAAAAAACCCAAACAACAACAAAACCAAGCAGGAAAACAAACCAGCTTTTCCATGTCTTCTGTATTACTAGTGTTAGCAGTAAACCACTGTTTACTAGCCAGGGAGCAAGTGTCTCGCTCTTTTCAGGTGTTTACAAATACGCAGGAGAAAACCCACAACATTCTGGTCTTAGAAGACTCTGCATCCAGGGCTCAGGTAGATGGGCCCAAACACGTGTGAATGCGAGAATGAGCAACACAGAAATAAATGAAGTGCCATCAGTGGCACCGCTTGCCTTGAGTGCTATAGTAGGCAGGGCAAGATATGGTAGTCATAAAATAGAAAAAAATTTCTTGGAGATGGATAGTTTACCTCTTTTTTTGTGGTGTGAATGAATACAAAAGACTGACCTAAAAAAAACCCACTTCTTTGATGTCACACGGTAATTCTTTTCAGAATGTGTCTCAAAGGCTTAAATTCCCTGGAACTGTGGTTTATTTGCACTTCTATTTGTTCTTCAGTATATGTGAAGGGTTTTTTTTTATTGTGAGTTATCTGTAAGGAGTGGATTTTCCAATGAGTGACAGTCATAACTTGATCTAGCTATCTGGCAGTTTAAAGCATGAAAAAGAGAATCTTTTAATACACTTTAAAACAAACAACAAATATTCTATTGATTTGGACCATTAGAAAATGACCCGGATGGACAGAACAAGCAGACATATTAGAAATTTGTTAGAGGTCAGACTTCAAAAATCAATATGTTAAAATTCTTAGTGTCAAACCCAATAATCTGGTTTCAGTTATATCAAGTTCATTAATAGGAAGAGGTAAAGTTAATTGGCTTTTCAAATTGGAATTTTATTCTTTCACATAAGTGTTGGAAGTGCTGGGTGCTAACACTTTTTGTAGTGCTGTTCTCTTCACAGGCTGAAAGGGGCCTCTCTCTTCCTTTTCTGCTCTTTAAAGGCAAAAGAACAATCAGTTGCTATGGTCTTCTCACTGTATTTTCTAATCTACATGATTTTAGTGTTTTTAACATGCTGAAATCCACTGCCAAATATCTGTTGCTGTCTTTTCTTTATGGCAGTGGTAACGTGGCTTGCTTTTCCATCCTCAGGCCTTACAGATTTTTGGTGTTTATATATTCTTGTAAAGGGATCTATATAAACGGTAGATGTGTAGTTTGAGAGGTTTCTTAACCAGATTTGTGGCTTTTTTTTTTTTCTTCTGTTTTTCTTCTGCCTTTGACATGCTGTAGGCCCGGATGGCTGTAACAGACTGGCCCACGGCCTCCCCAGTGGCAGTAACTCATACCATGTACAGGTATGAAAGGCTACATTAGAAATGACGGCAAGGCCAGCTAAGTGCTTTTCACCAGAAGAGTCAAAAAATAATAAGGAATGTAAGAACTTTGAACATGAATGATTAATAAGAGGGAAAGAGGCTTTCCTGAAAAGTAACGGAAGATGGTGATGCAGTGCTATAGCCCCACATGTTCATTCAGAAGAGTAATAAAGCAGCCTGCAAATAATTAGCCCAGCCTACAGCAGAAGTCTATGTTACTTCATTGTTTAAAACCTCCTAACTTCAAATCTCAGGTGATCCTTGTACTGCTGCAGCCTGGGCCTGGCGTGTGGGGCGGCGGCGGCCCCGGCCTGCTGCGCTGGTGGCCCTGGGGCGGGTATCGGCCTGGCAGAGAGCTGGGGGGCGGCGGGGAAGAGGGAGCTCGCTCAGAATTCTGTGTAATATTTGTGTCTTAAGCTCAAATCCAAATCCTCAGCAAGGCTGAAGGTTGCCATCATGTCTTTTTATGCCATGTGGTGGTAACAAACGAGATACCACTCCAGAAGTAACTCTGAGGGGAGACATTTGGAGGGAAGCATGGTTCAGGTATGTGGTGACAGAATTGCACATCTTAAGTCTCTAATACCTTTTAAAAATTATGTATACGTTTATAAAATATTTTTGTTTGGTTTTTTTTTCTTCATTGCAGTAGCTTACAGGATAACAGCAAAACCTCTAGTATTTACACTAGATACATTGAGAAGAGTGTAGGTGTGTGAAGGGATCTCGAATGAATGCAACCAAATGTGTTTTGGGACAGAAGAAAAGCTATAAGTTTTATTCATGAGGCAGATCTCTCTATCTAGAAGCTCTGTAATAAATGTCATTTTTGCTATTACTATTTTATTAGAGAACACTTATCGAAGTTCTGCTAGATCCCAGACCACAAGCTTAAAGGGAAACATGAATGTACGTTGCCATTTTGTCAAGTCATTTTCAGGGAAGTTTCTCTTCACTCATTTAATATGCAAGTTATGTCAGCGGACCCTGCAGGAACGTAAAGACAAAATTTCATGTGAAACAAAACTTAGGGATAGAATTTTTTTTATATGGCTTTTTATTTATCACTTTCTCATTCATACAACAGCAAGCAACACAGTTTGTTTCAGATTACAGATGAAGTAAATAAATAAAGGACTTCGTTCAAAATGGTTTTTGGGGAGTAGTATATGCAGTACTAAAATATAAACAGCATGCACTTTGAACATTTACAATTGCTGATATTTTGCAGTTGATAGCAGCAGCACAACTAGGCCTACAGGCTTTCTCTCTGCCTTGTCACTGACTACTGTGATAAGATACCCTTAGGTTTGCTCCCTGAGATTTAATTCAGAGGACAAGAGTCCTGTTTACCTCTTTTTATATCACAGTTTCTTGCTTTATAAGGACAGAAAGAATTAAGTGAGTTAGATCTGTCTCTTCTTTCAGGCTGGATTTGAGTTCTCAGAAGGTACCAATATCCCTTCAGTTTAATAGAATTCCCTTAACATCTCTAAACTTTCTATACTATGTGACTGATAGAGAATTCTAGAATTAAATCTTGCCTAGTGTAGGAATGCAAATGTGTACTTGCAATGATATTCAGATGTGTTGAGGCAGTCTATATTTAACTTTTTTTAAGCTTCTTGCTATATTGTGACCTAATTATCTATTGTATTGTAAATCAACTAATTCTGGGTCAAAGTGAATCAAATGATCATACAAATGTTTATCATATGTTGTCTGTTTTAAAGAAAATAATAAACATAAAACACTGCACTTGCAAAACCTCTCTTGCAAAAAGAGAAGTTGAATTTAAACTTTGAGTGGATTGTCAAGGACAGCACTACAGGCTGCATTACAGCTTCAAGGGGCAGAAGGAAAGCGCAAGTAGCTGAGTAGGCAGGAACAGCCTGGTATGCCTGGGGAAGAACCACATCTAATTTCTATTGCTGCTTACTTCATTAGACTCTGAAAGTTTGACTATATTTTTTTTTTTTTTGGGCGGGGAGGGAAGTGTCATATTATCATATTTCCTCCTCTCCTTGTTCTTTTTCCTGTATTCTAGAGGCACAGACATCAAACTTAGTTTAGTGAAAAGAAACAATTACCTTTAGATTTTCTCTGTCTGAAATGTAAAACAGTGTGCTAGAAGTGAAAAGGAGGAGCAGCACAAGGTTGATTGAGCATAGCAGTGACAGATAATGTGTTCTTGAGGAGTCTGGCTCCCAAGAAACTGGTTGAGAATTTCTTAACGGGGCGGAGAAAAAAAATAATTATTCTCTCAAGATGTATCCCAGTAAATTATATAACTTCTAACCATGTTTTGTATTATAATCTTTTCACCTTAAATGAGGCTGTAATTTAGTGTGAAAATATTCTCACATGCTTAAGAAGAAATCTTTGAGACCTTCCAATGATGTAAAGCATATATTATCTAGTCTGAAAATCGTGCTTTGGCATGGTTACTATTAAATGTGAATAACAAAATCTGAGTTACTTGTAAAGTTTCAAATACAGTTAAATCCATCCTAAGTGCATCTCTGTGGAATAACAGGGAAGTATATTCACTCTCCTGTAGATTTGATTTTGCAGTTTTATAGCTTGTACATGGAAGTCAGGCAATTTGCTCAATTCCAAGTTTGAGTTGACTTTTTGTTTCCAGTATATACGAATTTGTAGCAAACAAGAACATAGTGATTTTTTGAGGCCTGCGGTGGCGAGGAAAACATAGCATGTTGATTTTGAAGTTTTATGAAACAGGCATGTAGGAGTAGCCTGTGAAAATTTCTGCTTTCAAAAATGTGTTCTTACCCTTTTAAAACAAATTCAGGGAGTGGGGGTGATAGATTTTGTTTGTTTGTTTTGTTAACCCCAAGTGACCTGAGGCTCTGATGAATTGATTGGAGGGGATCAAAATATGCGGATTTTCCAGAAAATACACACTGTTTTCAAGCGGATGAGCACTGGGAAGTACCTATCTACGGTGCCCCAGAATATAATCCCTTTTGCGCTTCGCTGTTCAGTCAGAAGTTACTACTTTAAGTCAGAATTCTATTGCTGTGGCTGATTAAGCTTTTTTAGTGGTTTAGAAGTAATTACACTATTCAGATAAACTCAAATCTATCCATTCTTCTAATCTAGGGAATCCAGAGATTTTTTTTATTTTCTCTTCCATTCAGGGCATGTAACCTGTGGTACTTCAGAATTTGTTTGTCATACTAGGATCAAAGCTCAGGACCTGTCTGAGTTTCCAGTATATTTTTACGTCTTGTTCTTCATATGTTCCAGCTGAGTTTGGACAGGGCTCCATAACCTTGATTTGCTGATGATGGCACAAATGCGTTGATTAGTACCTGGGCTTTATAATCTTTATATAATTTAATATGACAAAAATATTTATATAACTGTCTGTAGTCTTTGCTTTATACATGTTTTCCCTCAGCCTTCTGTGCAAGAATGCTTTCTGCTTGTTTAATGTGCAGGTACCACAGTTATTTGTGTATGGTATGAAAACTGTGATAAGAAAGATGCTGTTACTTGCTATTAATTTCATATTGAGTGAATCAGTCCTGCAGAACAGCAACTCAGACCAAATAGCTCAGAAGTGAGGTGGATAAAAGTCAGTTTGGGATATGTTTGATCTGCGCCCGAACCCAGACACATATTTCTCAGGCATTTACCAAACAGTACAGATCAGGTACTGTGAAGCTTGTTTAAACAAACACACAACTGAGGCACCCGATATGCTAACCCCTGTAAATCCTGACTGTTCAGAGAAATTGCTTAAGCAAATACGTGCACCCTGTTTGGTGAATACCTATAACTTGCATCTACTTCAAGATGAAAGAGAGGATTCTTTGATCAAATACACAGGATTGCCAGCTTGCCATCTGGAGGGAAGTCAGACTCATGTTTGCTTTAGTGCTAACAGGTATAAATCCATGAACTTTGATGCAGTTGTGGTTTTTCATACTGAAGCATGCTGGGAAGGCACCTTGATGTCACAAGTCTGAATAATATTAGGGTTCTGTAAAGAGTGCAGGGCAGATAAGATAAAGCAGGAAAAATTCCCTAAATGGAGTTCATACTGGGGGGAGAATTTGGCAAGATTGCTTGTAAGAAAATAATTAAAATAAATTCTTTTATGCATTGAAGGTAATCTTTCAGTTTAGGGGGTTTGAAGAAAAAGAAACTTCCAACCAGCAAACGTAATATTTTTCTCATGTTTTTGTGTTCAGATGAACAGAACTTGCAAAAACAGCTGATTGAAAAAACTCTGGGTTCAGTGCAGTCTAAATAACACTGAAATTTTAAACAAAACTAATATGTTAAAATTTGATGGGTTTCTTTTTGAAAATAACCTTTAGTTGTTCAACCAGCTCAGCTTGTTAAAATATCCCAATTGTTTCAACTCTCCACTCTAGGCAATATATCTTGTGATGGCAGGAAAAATAGGGCAGAAAGCCAGCAAAACCGTAAAACTATTAAATGAGTAAAACTCAAAGGGAAAGAGAAAAACTACGGGGTGTGTGGGTGTGAGGAAGTATGATTAGAGAGAGAAGAGAAAACAAAGATGAAAAATATATGGAGGGTGAGTGGAAAGAAAGCGGAGAGAAAGGAAAGCGGCAGTGGTGTGTGATAAGAGTACATGCTAGAGGCAACCATCTGTCATTCTATCACAGATGAAGCTTGGTCTGAAGGAGGTAGGAAACAGCTTCATATTTTGAACAGATCACCTTCTATGTGTCTTCCTATTCCTGAGACCATATATATTCCTTGATAATTTAGTAAAGGAAGAATAATGTGATTTTACATCTACTGGTCATTTACTAGAAGATTCCCTTTTCTTGTAAGAGTTTTGCACAGCGTATCTGAGCTGCTCTTGTATCTAGAACAACTGTGGTTTTTCTGGGTTCCCTAGTTCTTCTTATCTTTGTGAATATTTTTTTTTCCTCATGTCTTATGCATTTTCCAGTAATTGTGCTATAAAAGCATGCAAAAAAAAAAAAAAAAGTCAGTCTTATTAAAAGCAAGAAAAAGGGAGGAGAAGGACTATAGGTAGAATGAGAATTAATTCTTTTTTCTAAGATGTACAGCTGATCTTCACGTAAAATGGGTTCATCTATGTCACTGCTGAACATGAGTGAACATGCAGAGACACACACAGTTAAGCTTTTCCTCCATTGCCTGCCTACTGTTACGCAGCCATGTGATAAGACAAGTTACAGACTTGAGGGGAAGTAATGTCTTTCACTATTCCTGTGGTCTTCTCCAACTTGTTGAATTTTGGAAAGGGTGTTAATAATTGTGCTGATGATCAGAAAAATGCATTTGAAGAGATGAGAAATATACCTTTACCTTCTGTTTAGTGCAAAGACACTCTAAAGGACAGTAAAGTCCATCCCTTTGCATCTGATGCTGGACATGGAGAATTTATGCACATTTTTGTCCCGATGGTTTTGAACACAACTGTCATCTTTCTGTGGAAGCTGAAGATTCTGCATCTCTCCTGACCTCTTAGCTCCCTATACTTAACTAAAAGTGTCATCACTTGACTTTGAAAACCTTGCCATGGTTCTATTTACCTTAATGTTATCTTGTATATGTATATACATCTGTTATTCTCCTGATTCTGTGAGTTTGGTTTCTTTAATCCCTTTTCTAAAAGTTCTGGGAAGATAACCATTAACATTCAGGCCTGGAAAACAGAAAAACAAAAAAACCCAAGTATGTGTCTGTGCAGTTTTTTGAAAGGCAAATACATGTTTATCCTACCAGGTAACTGTTTTAGAGCAGCACCGAGATTGACCTACTGCAGTTTGCCTCACAGCAGTTGTACTATTTCCAGATCCAAGTTGTTTTATGGCCAGATATCTTAATGTGGAAGCTGTGAATGTGTTGCTTCATTTGACCAGAAGGTCCTCCCTTAGCTTCAGGATTGTTTTGTGCGAGTGGGCAATTGGAGCATAGAAAAAGATGACGTTTAGAGCACTGTCCTCACTCTCTGCTCAAACAGGTGTCCAGATACATACAGGACATTTGGATTAGTCAAGGGAAAGCAGTAAATTACTGCTTTCGAAAAGCAAAGTGGTGTTTAATTTGTAGTTAGTTCTCTCTGCATAAAGCCAATTAGCTTGATGGCTTCAATTCAAAAGTCTGGCAGGAATTTAGCCTTGTTTTATGTGGTTGGTCTTTAATATTTTTCAGATAAGGTTGCTGATAAAGATAATTCTGTTAAATACTTTTTTGCTGACATCAGTATAAATCTACCAGCTAGCCAAATTAAAAACAGAAACATAGTATGCTATGCCATTTCAAGTCAGTGCTTGCTTTCTGGAAGCAACTTCATTTGATCACTTCCGCTGTCAATGTTGTCCTACGCAATCTTAGATATTGTGTCACTGTCTTTGCCTAGACATCTGTATTAATTCAAGAAGGCAAGATCTTATCAAACTTTTTGTATCTCCTAGTCCTTCCTACCTTTTCATCTGACCGTAAACTGTGGAAGTGGAGTGGTGTAGAGAGAGGCATAAGCACTTGCTCTAATATGAAGAACAGCCTGATGATCTCCAAGATCATTTAATTACCTGCCTTAAGCAAAAAATTTCTTTATTCTTTCAGGCAATCAAACTCCATTTAATCAGTGCAAGTCCACCAGGGACAATGTGAAGGTAGAGTTTGGAACAATTACCTGCTTCAAAAGAAAGGGTGTCCACTCTACTGTGTCCTTCCACCAGATGTGTTAGTGGTCTACACTGCACGTTCACAAGTTGCTTTGTCTTTCTTCAGATAGAATGGTTGAAGCAGTGAGGGACTGGTCCTCCTCACCTGGTGCCTCCTTCAGTCCCCGGAGCAACCTAGAGCCAGTTGCCCAGGCCCATGTTCACATGGCTTTTGAATACGTACAAGGACAGAGACTCCACCACCTCTCTGGTGACCTGTGCCAGTGCTTTGTCACTCTCACAGTAAAAAATTGTTTCCTTATGTTTATTTTTTTCAGTTTAGGTTCATTGCTTCTTGTCCTGTCACTGGGCACCACTGAACCATTAAACAGAACCTGGCTCTGTCATCTTTGTATTCTCCCTTCAGATATTTATATACATCTATGCAATCTCCCTGAGCCTTCTCTTCTCCAGGCTGAACAGTCTCAGCTTCCTCGGCCTTTCCTCGTACGTGAGGTGCTCCAGTCCCTAGTTGTCTTGATGGCCCACATTGAACTCTCTCCAGGAGGTCTGTTTCTCTCTCATGCTGAGGAGCCCAGCACTGGACACGGCACCCTAGGTGTGGCCTCACCAGTGCTGAGCAGAGGGGAAGGATCACCTCACACGCACTGCTCACAATGTTCTGCCTGATGCAGTCTGGGATACCATTAGCTGCCTTTGCAGCGAGGGCACATTGCTAGCTTATGTTCAACCTGTCCTCTACGAGGACCCCCAGGTCGTTTTCTGCCAAGCTGCTTTGCAGCTGGGTGGCCCCCAGCACCTGCTGGTGCCTGGGATTGTTTGTGCTCAGGTTCAGGACTTTGCAATTGCCCTTGAACTTCCTGTGGTTCCTGCCAGCCCATTTCTCCGGCCTGTCCAGGTCCTTCTGGATAGCAGCACGACCCTCTCATGTTCAGCCACTCCTCCCGGTTTTGTGTCATCTGCAAAGGGGTTGAGGGGTATGCTCTTACACATTCTTATTTTTCTCTTCCAGTATAATTCCTACAAGAAATCCATGATTGATTGGATAGTAAGCATATTGTGACTAGTATTTTGCACTATAAGCAGTGTTGTCTCACTCTTCTGCTCTCCCCCTATCCTTGCATTTTTTTCATGTCATATTTGGCAATTTTCTGAAAGTGTCTGTCTTTTAATAGCTTGTTTGCAAAATAGCTTGATGGTAATGCATTTCTGGATTATAACAGGACAACATATCAATACAAATAACTTTTATAGCAGATAACCTGCTTGAACTTGTCTTCAGCAAGACAAAAGAATGCTGTAGGTCCATGCCAAACTATATGCTATCCTTTCACCCTCCTGAAAGAGTATAACTGCAAGGTGGCAGGAACCTAAGATGTAAAACTGTTGGCATGCTTTTTTCCCGAAAGCAATAACCAAAAAATCAGGAAAAAGAATAAATTAAGAAATGTCTGAAAAATTGTCCGTGACCTCTTAACTTGCTGAGTGGAATTAATACTTTTAGAAATTAAGACTGATGACAAATACTTCATGATTTAAAAATGTAGGTTTTTGGAAAATTTATTTTATCAATATTTTCATAGAAACTTGACTATACATAAAATGATTGTGTCCTTATAACTGATTTAAAATGACAATAAACCTATTTTTCTTTGAAAGTATTAGTTTGCTTTTCTAGGAGCTATACAGTGTATTCATAACTAGTAAAATAATGCGGTTAATTAGTCCCAGGCTGGTATTGTGACTGTGACAAGGGTACTTCGGGCAAAAAAAAATTTAATTTAAATGAAGCAGTAAATGGTTATTTACAACCAAGTTTCTGGCAGCACATGTTTTAGGTATTCTAGTTAAAAGAAGTGCTCTTGAACTACTCAGTCAGACATCTCTTGAGCCTTATGTTTGATGAAAATGCAAGCTTCCTCCAGACATTAAAATTCTGTAGCACTAAGTGTATAATTGATGCTGAAGTTCTCCAAGCTAGGCTTATATTACTAATTTGAGGCATTTTGATGATACTCACTCTGCTTCTTATACTTATGCTGAAGTTGTTGGAATTATTCTTATGCAGCAGGTTCATGGAAGAGTTTTTTGGCAGTGTAGAGTATGATTTTTAAATGTGGTGGTCACAATCATTATACCTCTTTTTAAACTTATGGGGTAATACTGAAGGGGAACAGAATTGTGGAAATGGTACAATGACCATTGAGTGCATCGAGTTTAGGCCCACTGACTCCTGGTCACTTTGGCTAACAGGGCAGAAGAAATGTAACAACCTTTCTCACTCACAATAAATGGTCCAGGTGGTGGAATGCTGTACTGTGAAAAACAGCACATATGAAAATCATCTGTGAAAGAACTCAGCAGAAGGTAAGATTTTTCTCTATAGGTTCTCCTCTATGGCCAGTTATACTATGATATACTGTTAATATTGTTGCTAATTGCCAATCTAAGCAGAACCTCTTCTTAAACAATGGGAGGAAAGAAAAGAAAGCAAAGACAAAATATCTTTTCTTTAAAAATCGTGTTATCTGTTGTGGCACAGGATCTCATCTGAGTCCTTCAGGAGGCTAACATAAAGGTGATAGTGTTTCTGGAAATGGTAGAATCCTTTTTATGTTTACTTTTTCATCTTTTTGACTGCTATTCTTTCAAATACATTTTCCGCTAGTTGACATTTCTCCTCTGTGTGATTTCAGTTCCTGGTAGTTTACTGTGTGATCTCATAGCTACAGCTGAATAAGCTTTAAAAACGTTACCTTGTCTTTAACTTCTGATTATATCTTTCAAAAGTTCCATTAAGTTCTAATTTAGAAGAAGAAAAGCATACAGGGGAGGAAGAATAAGCAAAAGTCTGTATAAAAACACTGTTGGTAGTTCTAGAAAGCAGCCAAGCAAGCTCCTAATTTGTATTGCTAGCATGTAGCATGCATTTTTGCAGAAAACATAAATAATCACGTATTACGCATACGATTCTGTGAGTTGTAGAGAAGATGGTATTCTACCATCTGTGGAGCATGCAAAGTCCTCCATGGCTGGGATACCAGGCAAATGGCTCTGGACCTGCTGAGGAGGAGGCAGTGTAACCTGCTAGGGACTGTCAGTTATTTCTCACGAACAACAGCTGGCTCCCAAGTCCTTAACTTCAAGGCTAGTAGGTATTAATGATATTTACTAAGACCAATAGTGCTGCTATTTCTCTGTAAAACATTGATAAATGGTATTTCCTTAAAACATTCTCATGAAGCATCCTGCTGTTGTTGCTTGCAGTGCTAGTGAATATTAAGCAGAAGACCAATGATTGAATTCAAGCAGGCTGAATTAAAAACAGTGTTTTGGGGAGTTATTTTTAACCTACATAATTGCACTGATTGAATTTGCCACATGGCCCCAAAGCAGTTGTACCTGTAGGAATAGGAGTTGGTGACCAAAGTGATGAGGTGACTTGGGAAGCAGGAGAGCTTCTTTAACTAGATTAATAGACTGTGAAACTTTAGTCTCATTGCTTATAAAACTAGTCCTTGTTCATCGGCTTAGTCATACTGATGCCAGCAGTGGAAAGGAGTGTTTCCAGGATTAAACCTTCAGTTGTGTATTTTTTATGTCTTTTCTAATGTCAAATGTTACTATTCTTACAGACCCTCATCAGGAAAAGTCCTGCCAGTCAGTTCTAATATAACATTTCTGGTTTAACTTGACACTTTTGATGCCAGGACGATTAAGTATGAAATGTCCTGAGAATTAAGAGAGATTTTCCTGCTTTCCACCAATTTTTCCTTATGAGGACGTGGTGGGAGGCTACCTATTTTCATTCACATGTCTTGATAACTGAGGGGATCACCAACGGCAGAGATGGTTCACAGATTTTGGAAACCTGAGTGACAAATCCAGCTAAGACAAGAATTTTTCATTTTTTGTCTTGTTTTTAATACTTCAAAAATAATAAATAATGTTTCTGTTAATGCTCAGTGCCTCACAGAAGCTGACTTTGCCTTCCATCTTCATAGATTTTTTACAGATGCACAAATCACATCTAAGCCTTTGTTGCAGTTCTTGGCAAAAGAACAACTGTGTATCTCTGTTTTCAATGTATTTTAAAGTTATATAACAAAACAGTAGAGAAGACAAAAACATGAACCTTTACTGTAAAGGATAAGACATGGAAAAGGGAACTGGAGATAGATATTGTTTCTGACTGTGCCATGGATTGTGTAATCCTGGGCAAATCACCTAGCATTCTACACGGAATAGAGATTTAAATTTATAGGTAAATAGTTTTCTAAATCTAGTAAATAATCCCTTTATGCCTCTGTTTGGCTGCTTGTGAAATGGAAATAATAGTATTCCTTTTGCTCATTGGACATTTGGAATACTCTTGTGATAGGCTGTATGGAAGTGTCTATGTGCACTCCTTAAAATGAAGAGTACTTTTGGAAATACAGAAGAATTGCAAAATCTCTATCCACCTTAAGTTTTATGCCAGCTTCTTCCCGCCCCCCCGCCTGCTTTCAGGGGCTCACTGCTGCAATGAATGGTGCTTTCTAGGGAATGCAGCTGTTCAGTCCTGGAATTAATATGTAAATGCTCTTCTCTTATTGAAGCAGGGGAGGAAGATGGAACATAGCTGTATTTTCTCTAATCAACATACTCTCTTTTTCATCTGGAACTACAACAAAGCTGACTGTCAACCACACAAATAATAGAATATTTATTTTTGCAGAAATAAACATATCCAGAAGCATAGTTTTCTTGGAAGCTTTTACTGACCAACCCAAACAATGTTTTAGTTCAATGAAAATATATATATTTAGAACTATTCACACACAAATCTCTCATGCTTTTTCAGTAAAACAAATAGAACAAACTAAGTATGTTAACAGAATGCTAACTTCAGCTGCAGAAGTGTAGTACAGAATTGCAAATGTAACAACCACTGGATTTTTGTGAAATGCAAATTCATATATTGGGACCATCCCTATTGTAAAAGTTCAGTTCTGCCCTCAGATTCACAGGTAGTGGTCTCCCAGAAACAGCTCAAGTCAGATTTGTGTGCCTGATTCTTCACAGGACAAAGCGAGTAAAAATGTGGTACCCAATAGGAATGATGAGATTTTACAGTTTGCTCAGAACAAATATAATTCAACAAATGAAGTGTGAGATGATAGAAAATCGGACCTGCTGTCTTTAATTCACCCATATAAATAGAAAGCATTTCAGGGCTCTAGGTATCAAAGGTCACCAAATGAGCTATGCAGAGAGCATCAGTGATTCCCTGCAGAGTTTTAGTAGAGCACAGGAAATGGTACAAGTTGTTGTTTTGAAGATTGCTTTTGATATGGCATAATATGCACTTAGATTGAAAAATATATATTCTGAAACTAGCATGTGACAGGCCTTGTATGCCTTTTTATTGATGCTTAATTTAGTTTCTTCCTTTTTATCCTAGCAGACACATCTTTACATTTGGCCGCAATTTCTTTGTACAGTTTGAGGCAACACTACAATAAAACTTGAGCAAAGAATACAGGACAGGGTTAAAGCTAAAAGCAAGATCCTAAAGTCAAAACCAAGAACTTGAAGTCAATAAAGCAAGCTATTGGAAAACAATGTAAGGAGTGAGGCTGGAATTGCAGGGTGGGCTGACCTAAGCCAACTTAAATCGATAGCTTGGCTGCTGAGTTGGGAATAAACAGAACTGCTTGTATGTGAAGAAGAAAAATGTGACAATGGAACTTTAACTCAAACTATGCAACCTTTGCATTGAAACAGTATGTTAACAGTGCAAATTGGCTAAGTCCTAAATGGCTGAACATGTTAGTGAAAGTGATCTATAAGCTGTATTTTGAACTTTTTGTAAAACTGATGGACAAAAGCAGTCCTGTAACAGTCAAGACTCCCTTCACCATGCATTGGTACAGGTTAGGGGTTGACCTGCTGGAAAGCAGCTCTGCAAAAAGTACCTGGGAGTTCTGGTGGACAACGAGTTTACCATGAGGCAGCAATGTGCCCTTGTGACCAAGAAGGCAAATGGTCTCCTGGGGTGCATTAAAAAGAGCGTGGCCAGCAGGTTGGGGGAGGTCGTCTTCTCCCTCTACTCTGCCCTGGTGAGGCCACATCTGGAGTACTGTGTCCAGTTCTGGGCTCAAGAAGGACAGGGGACTACTTGAGAGAGTCCAGTGGAGGGCTATGAAGATGATCAAGGGAATGAAGCACCTCTCTTATGAGGAAAGGTTGAGAGGCCTGGGTCTGCTGAGCGTGGAGAAAAGACTGAGAGGGGATCTCATCAATGTTTATAAATATCTACAGGGTGGGTGGCAAGAGGATGGGACCAGCCTCTTTTCAGTGGTGCCCAGTGACAGGACAAGATGCAATGGGCACAAATTGAAACACAGAAAATTCCGTCTCAACATGACGAAAAACTTCTTTACTTTGAGAGTGACAGAGCACTGGAACAGGCTGGCCAGAGAGGTTGTGGAGTCTCCTTCTCTGGAGATATTCAAAACCTGCCTGGATGCATTCCTGTGCAACCTGCTCTAGGTGAACCTGCTTTGACAGGGGGGTTGGACTGGGTGATCTCTGAAGGTCCCTTCCAACCCCTACCATTCTGCGATTCAGCTGCAGGGATCAAAATGCCCGATACATCAATCAGTGTACTGTGTATGGCATGAGTCAAATTACCTGAGATGTCGCAGACACATTTTAATAGACTTAAAATTCCTGTCTTTGTTTATGTCCTTTTAGAAGTCTTTTACTAAAAATTTTAGATAGTGGTGACACATTAAGTGATTCCTTCTTTGTCCTTGTAGAACTGTTGTATAAAGAAACGGATGAGGCACAATGAAGAAAGATGAAAAAAAAATAAAAAATGAAGATGCCTGAAAGGTAGTAGGATAGTAAGATAAAATGCAAAGGCACTTCTTGAACTGCCTTCCCTGTATCATCAAGATCATAATATTCCCACCTCAGATTTTCCCTCTAATTTTAACGAGGTCAAGGAGGTTTTGAATCACTTTTGTGATCTATAAGCCACCCTTACGAGAGGCGACACTTGTGACTATTGCTGTCAGGTTTATGGGATATTCGGTTACATTTAGGTTGTTGTTAAATAGGTGCTGAGAAGTAAACCTGCAGTTTGTTGGCTGATTAATTACATTCCTCTGTACATCCATGGGTTTCTGGCCCATTTATGCCCCCTACAACGTACTGTCTGCAGTTTGACCCTGATCACTGGAATAGAGTAAACACAGAAAAAGTGGGTGATACTGTTATCTCTGATAGCGCACAGAGCTCTTTAAAAACACCCTAGCTGTTTAACTTGTGTGACTGGCTCAAAGTAGAATTTTCTTGACAAGCAGACCCAACCATGAGTGTGAAATCCATCCACACATTCAGTGGTTAGAGTTCATTTTCTTTTTCTAGGCACTAAATCAAGTCACTTTGCAAAACCTGTTATCTGCAAAACCTTTAACCAATCAAGATTCTTTCTTCAAGCAGTTCCCGCCAGGTAGTTTCAGATGCAATCTCTAATTTGTCTTCTGAAATTATAAAACTGCTCCTTTTTAAATTGGATGACTCATATATTTAATCAGGCTGGATGTCTCTAACTTACGTGAAAATTGGTGACAGTGAGGGTGATGATAAGGTTTCACCAGTTAAATCTTCCATGACACAGGGATGACACTTGTAATACTATTCAATGTTTTTAGGTGAAGGGCAGGGAAGTCCTTGGGAGAAATGTCTCTCGGGGTCCCGTCTCATTCCCCTGCCTGTTCTCAGTCAGCCATCTCTCTGTGCACATAGCAGCACCAGTTAGTACCCAAACTGTCTTCTCTCAGAAGTTAGATCCTGGGGAGCTGGGCCCCCTATGAAACCAAAACAAGTAACAGTGATCTATTATTTTTGTGGGAAGAAAAGGAGTGTGCATGAAGTATTGGTGGAGAAAGAGGAGCACCAGCAGTAAGGATAAGACTGTCCAGTCTGTTTGTCTTCCCTAGCCTTGCTGGAGTGAAGATCTTCTGCAGGATAGTGCTGGGCTGGGCTAGGCCAGATTGTCTGGGGGGATCTGAAGCCAGACTCATGTTGAGAATGCTGTGCTGCTGTCTAAATGTGTTGGCATTGCTGGGTACTCGTATGTTTAGAAACACAGTGCTGCTGTGGAGTTTCTGACTGCCCGTGTGCTTAATCTTCTGTAAGCTTCTGCTTTAATGGCAGTTCAAGGAGTTTAGTCATATTTTGAAGAAGGCAGCACTGGGATGAATTCTGCATTTAGCTTTACCTAATTTCTGTTAACCTCAATGAAAATTACAACTTTGAACATGATGGTAAAATGGGCTCAGAATGTGCATTTTTTTTCTATAGCATGCTGAGCGTGCTTTCTCTACACTTTCCTTGTTTACCCTCCTTCCAATCCATTGCTTTTAAAATGTTTTAGTATTACATGCAGAGTGCAAAACAGATAGTATTAGAATTGTAGTTGAACTTTGAAACGTGCAATTTGAGTCGGTATGGTGCTTAACCAATTTATCTTGTACTTAAGTCATGGTTGAAGTCTTTCAAAAGGGCAGAAACTCTGGATATGGTGTGTTTGAGACAGATTGTCTTTCCTGGAGACAGGAGTCAACTTCCATACTGGTTACTTCTACAGCTTCAAATCCTTCACATGTCAGTGATAGGTTGTTAGTACCCACTTGGAATATCTGGAACAGATGGTAGTAAATAAGCGCCAAATTAATTTTTCACCAAAACCTCGTATTGAATTTAGAATCTCCAGCAACCTCAACAGGGAATGCCATTTGTCTTTGCTAAGTTCTGCTTGCTTAACAAGCTGTCAGTCTTTTTGTTTCCTGGATTCACTCTGAATAAATAGCAGAATATCAAAATACCATCAGATTCTTATCTTCACCAAAGCGCTCTTACTCCTACCTTTTGTGTTATCTTTGATGTGACCATAGAAATCCTATATTTATTCACATATGAGGAGGTTCAGACAAGCATCGGAACTTATGGATTCCCAAACCTGTGAATAAATCTGTCACTGAAAAGAACTGTCAAAATCTTCTCATCAGGCAGCCCTAGTTCCTGCCACAGTGTATTTTTTTTTCCTTACGTCTTTCATTGTAATACCTTGGTGCCTCATACACTGAGGTGAATTGGTTTTGTCAACGTCTGTGTCATATGGTGATGGTTTCTCATCTGTGTTTGATAGATACAGAACTGGAGGGACAGTTTTTCTTGATGTTTTGCAGTCCAAAGTTTTCAAGAGCAAAACTACATACTTCTAACTCAAAGCCAGAAGTTTGATTATTAGAAGTCTAGAAAGCATATTACTGCGGGCTCCAGAAGTGACAACCTAATATTGATGGACTTCTTCATATGAGTTGGGCTTAGTGCTGTTCTCTGAAGGAATCCAAGTTTGTCATATCCCCTGATACACACGTGAGACCATGATGGTTTTCAGCTGTACGGTGTTTCATGGTGGATATTAGCTTAAAGTACCAACCTTTCATTGCACTGAACATTCTTTGCCAAGTGCTGTTTTGCAGATTCTCAATGTCTTTTATTATTTATCCTGCTACTGCTTATAGTGGTTTGTACAGGGTTTTATGCAGAAATGTTCTGGGACAGCTTTTGTATATGCATATATATGTGTGCACATAGATAAATACCTGTAAATACACACACACATATATATATGCTTGCATACATTGATTAATGATTGCTGAATGATACACTGCTTGGGGTTTGTTCCTTTGCCTATTTTATCCTTAGAGAAGTGGGATCCTTGTGAAAAGAGTTTGGCCTGAGAAACTTCTCTATGAATGGAAGTCAAATACCTTCTCAGGATATACATATGGAAATACAAAAAGCAGCACGTAGGTTTTGGAACATTTATATATGCAGAACAGCAAAAAGAACCTTTCAGTTTTGTGCAAAACTTGTCTTTAGAAGGAAAATATTCATCCCTGTTCTCTATAGTATAAGGACTGTATAGACAAAATAATAATTAGTCTGTCAGGAAACTATTCTGGCTCAGTTACAGTTGTTATGAAAGCGTCTAACTGCACAGTAAGTCAGTGGAATGCAGAAGCAGCAATTACACTGGAATGGTGCTGTGCAGCAAGAAGTTAATGTTGATGTGAATGCTAAATTAGGTCCAAACAAAGAACATTCAAACTTGTCTTCGAGAACCTCTTGAGCTCTGATCATCTGGGAAATGAAATGGTCTTTCATGGCAGAAACTCAGACATAGCGGCAGTCAGAACTCCATCAGAAAGCAGTGGAAATTGCTCTGATGAGGTGCTGTCACTCCTCGGCATTAGACCCACAGAGACTGTATAAAGAAAACTAAGGATGGAGCTTCTTGGGCAGTCTTGCTGCAAGCTGAATGTGCTCTATCCTTCCCCCCTCTGGAGTTCCCATCCATAATAAACTAGGTGGGATGGCTTTTGATTCTGTAAGCATAGCCAACCAAGTCAGCTTGTGGTTAAATTATTTATGCCAAGAGCTGAATGTGAGGTTGCATGAGCAATGTGTTCTCTTTAATAAAACCTGGATTTGGGGGTGGGAGAGGGAAAGAACCTTGACTAGTCAAATAGGATTTTTCTGAGTATGGACTGTTATAAATTGAGTCTGAGCAAGGGCAAAATGGGGAGGGGAAGTGAAAAATAAAGTAGATTTAAAAGGGCATTGAAAATCTTGTTCTACATACTGTTTGCCAAACCCAGGGCTTCTGGAAGGATGTTGTAGCACTGACTGGTATGATTACGTTATCCACATTGAAGGAATTTTAAGGAGTTCTTAGATACTTTGGAATTTATAGATTAAATGATGATTTTTGTCAAGATACTTTAAAAAATAATCAAAGGCTGTCTTTACTTTTTGCTGAGTAGTATGTGTATTTATTTACTGTGTCATCCCCTTTCCTTAATCCAATGTTAAGGTATTTAAGGTATTTACAGAACCATGCTTAAACAAAATTTAATAAAAATGTAATACAAATGTAATATAAGCCCCACATCAAAGATCTTGTTAATTGAGAGCTAGGGTTGTTGAACGTGTTTCCTGTCAAAGTAGTCAATAATGAGTTAAAACTAACAGGCTAGCAGCTCCGGTTTGTATTGCTTGAAATATTTTGTCATGCTGGATAAGGCCTGGTGCTGCATCTGCACAGAGGAAAATTCCTTTTTATCCTAGACTTACCCAGGTGATCAGAGCTGACACAGAGAAACAGAGGAAGGAGTAGTTAATGTGGACTCTAGGAAGATAATTTCTCTCCCGTCCTCAGTGTCAGTGGGTAATATCATGTGAGTTATTTATTTCTTTGACAAGCATATATTCATATTAATGTACATACGATACCCCCTTAAATACCTGCATCTCAGTCACACTCACAAGCATAACCATAAAGACCACCTCAACCAGATAATGCTGTTTCATTAACTGTCTTTTTCATTTCAGCTGTCAATCTAGCACTTTGCTATTGCTCACAGAAATGTGAGTTTAGAATTCAGGTTGTACGTTTGTGGGACATGTGGGTAGGAGGGGGTGCAACCTTCCTCTATCTGGAAACAAAACCACCCTAATACTCTCTTTTAGGCTCCCAGTTGCTAGTTGCAGAAATTCCTCCAAGGGACGTAGCAATAGCCCATTTTTTTTTTTTTTTTTTTTGCAGCAGCTATGTTCAGCCACTTTGTAGAATCACTTACTGAGGAAAGTAGGATTATCTCATTTTAGTTTAAATCAGCAGTTTTAGAAATCATATAGAGACTTGTCTGCAGCTCAAGTAGTTGTTTGGCTTGAGCATATTAAACATTTTCATTGGAAACTTAGAAAACATAATTTCTCAGACAGTTTTTTCCTGTCCCTGTCAGAGATATGACTTAATTAAAGATGGTTCTTGAGAGCACACTGTTACAGCTCTGGGCAAATGGAATTAGAGGCTTTTGAGCATTCTGAAATAAGTTATTTTACTATAGATTCACGGTGGACAGCTTGCCTGCCTTTTGCTTCTCTAGCCATGCAAATCACAGCGTGAGAAATAGCTTCCATGCTTCTTTTATAATGTGACTTTGTTGCACCTGAAATTACATTGCAGAAATACTATTCTGAACTCTGGTTTCCCAGTGGAAAGCTTAGGTCAGGCAAAGTAGCCTGGAGGGATACATTTGACTGATTAAATTTGATTTATTCTATGTATCTTTCCTTGCTTCAAGACGCCTTCTAGTACATTTATTCTACAAGCTTTAAGTCAGTAATCAACTTCAGCACCCACCTATTAGAGTGATTATTATTTTGTGATATATAACGTCTTACATTTGGACCTCACTGTTCCCTTTATGTAAACATAAGATGGGAATTGATTAAATTTGTACCTTGAGATAAACTGCACCGTACACACGTAGAAAGACAGCTTTAGACTTGTGTTGCTTTGATAAATTAATGCCTGTTATAAAAGAAAAAAAATCCTGTCATTGAAGCCACAAAATGTACAATTATGAATCATCAGGGGCAGCCAATTATTTCGTTTCATTCTCTCTAATGAAAAGATCTGTATACTGGAAAAAATCCTTTTGAAAAAAAGGCAAAACAACAGTTTGGAAAAAAATCCCAGATAGTCTCTTGGGTATTTTAAAAATGTTTGAAGGTATTTTTGATTGAAAATGAAATTAAAAAATCAGAATTGTCACAGACTAAAACCACATCTGTTTTAGAGCCAAAAATAGTCTCTCAAGAAAGTCTTAAGTCATTTGATGAAAATTATGTTTTGGTGATGTTCGATCGCACTATTGAAGGCTGGTTTAGAAGGTACTTACTTTTTTAGCTTTCTCCTACCTTGCCTGCCTCACAGTACCTCTGTCCTCCATGCTGTTTCTAGACAGCCATCTCTATCAATGCCTTCAAGCCCTCCCAGTCCTCTGCTGACTGGGCATCAGCCATCCATGTCTGCAGATCAAAGGGAATGCAGATAATGGTAGAAGTCACCTGTAGTCTCTCCATTAGTGGCAACAATTATTAGGCTGTCTCTCCTGTGTCTCAGCTGTCAATTTTCATGGCACTTATAGGAACTTCTTCTCTTTGAGATTGCAGAAGTTTTAAATCTGATATGGTGCAAATTTGCCAGCGGATTCAAAAGTTATTAAGCTGGAGTGATGGACCTATTAGAGCATTGTGACTTACTCTGGTGAATTTGTTTTCCATAGAGCATCATCTTAAAACTAAGCAAACCAAAATCTTTTGTTATTTTCTCGTTTAGAAAAATATGACTATGAATAGATTTCATGGTTTAAACAGATACATTTCAATCTTGTAAAATTTTAGTCTCGTTGCAATATTTCAAAACCCAAAGTTCCTCATTCAATGAGAAACTACAAGCCAAAGATCTGGAGGGCCAAATGTTTTGTGCTAAGGTGATGTATCTGTCACATGCTTCTCAAATTTAATTCAAATTTATCTATTTTTTCCTTTTAACTGTGGAGGAATTGATTTTTTTTTTTGAAGATGAGCAAAATAATCTGATTAAGTCATACAATGAGTGTTTTATATTTTGCTAACTTTGAAAAAAATCACTCTTGTGTTAAACCTAATTAAGCTTTATTAAAAAGCTAATTGAGTTAATGAGCAGATTTTAGCATAAAACAGTCCTTTTGCACTGTCTATTGGACCACACTGTCTCTTTACCTATTTAAAGTCAAAAGAAAAATCAAATTATAGAAGAAAAACTTGTCATCTGTTTCACTTGTAAGTCTTCTTAACATGGTCTGCAAGAAAAATCTGCAAATTGGTCAATGAGGTATGCTTTTTAAGTGAGGTGATAGAAAGTAATGCGCTGGGAATCAGCCTAAATAAATCAAAACTTATTACACAGATGTTCAAAGATGATTAGAAGCCTGAAAATGCAAATAAGCATTGGCTAAATTTTTTTAAGTGCTTAAGTCAGATGCCTAACTCTCACTAATTTCAGTGGGATTTAGCTGTCTAACCTGCCTAAGTGATTTTGAAAAATAACACAATCTTGCCTGTCTGCATCACTAGGTGCCTAAACACTTTTGGAAAATTTGTCCCTGAGTATTCTTAATAAAGAAAAATGACACGTCAAAATGTGAGAATGTAGTCTCAAAGTAGGATCAGAACAATGTTTCAGAAAAGTCTAACCTGGTCTTACAAGAGCTCATGACAGATGACTCTGTTGAATCCTAAGTTTGTTGTAAGCCACGGTATACAAAATAATTTTCTACAAATTCTGCTCAAATACCCCAAATGAATTTTATATCTGTCTGATTGTGCTTAACAGGGAAGGTCTAGGCAAAGATAGTAGTCAACTGACTTCAACCTGAGTGTGATCCCAGGTACTCACATCATTAACACATGCTATTCCTTTTGCTGTAAGTTCCATCCAGTACTGAAGATGACACGCTTCAATGATCTTAGCATCATTCTTTAATGAAGTGCCTTATTTAAGAAAATGTGTTGCGTGTTAGTTAACACGTATTGCAAAATAGTGCCTATTGAAGTTTAATTAGTTTAAGTAGCATATCCAGTGGTTCATGTAATTAACTGCAGATTACATATTAAAAAAAATAATCAATATTTTTGTTAGTGGTATGTGCAAACCTACAATGAATATTTAAGCAACCAGTCATCAGCTGCCTAGGTGCAGGAGCATTAGCAAAGTCAGGTGTCAGTTAATAAGTCAAACATCCATTCCTTTTCTAAACTCTATACAGAAAAATATACATGTACAAGTCAAGTGGCAGTATAAGCGAAATAAAATCCAGTTGTTGAAGGAAGTAAGTTTGGGGGAAAATTCATATCTATGCTATTTTCTTCCCATACCTTTTTTCCCAAAATCATGTCCAGCACAAAGAAAAGCGTAAGGATTTGTACAGATCATTTCTTTGAAAATTGTCTTTTTCCTCATGGTAGCTATCAGATTTTTTGGGGGGGCATGCTTTTGATTTGCCATTTTAGATAATTCAGTCATTCATCTGGTCTTGCTTGTTTACCATATAATATTTGAGAAAATGATATTTAATATTGTCTAGTAGGAGCTTAGCTCAGAAACACCAAAGAGAGAAGCTAATCTCAGATTTGGTTGGTTCAAATTTCTGCTTTGTTTCAGACTGCTATTGTGCAGGTTAGGGCAAGTTATTCTGCTTTGCACTTCAATTTCCATCTGTAAAGTGGGGATAACACACTGCTTTGTCTCACAGGAATATGGTTGTGAATAAACACATTACAGTTTATATTGCAGACAAATTCTTTACTTTGGAGATACTGTTAAGATAAGTATCTTATGTGGATTTGAGTGTAAAACACACTTCACTCATAATTGAATGTCATTTTTTTTATATATCCATATGAACAGTAAAGATAGTTTTGGTGCAGCAGAAAGTAGGATAAACTAAAAATTAACATGCACTTGGGTGTACAGCAGAGTTTCTTACAATTTCCTGCTATTGATTTGGCATAATGCAATAATGTACTTCAGTGAGACCTTTATAATGCAGATGGTGCTGCTGTATTCTATGCAGATGGCACTGATTTACTGCTATGTTGTACAAAGTATGGGAAGTCTTTCATTGTTAGTGTGGATTGACAGCTCTGAGCAGGAATAACAAGATTCTAGACTGTCCGTCCTTCCAGCTGACTGAATATCTTCAAAGCTGGAAACCACAGAGAGCCTCAGGTAAACAGTCCAAGCCTGTGTTTCCATTGCAGTACTGTAACCCTACTACCAACTCATCATTTTTTTGCTCCTGACAGGTGGCAAGTCTTTGTCCAGTAGTTCTGAATGTCAAAGGATTCAGTATATATGTCTGAAAAAATGATGTCTCTTTAATCATGATCGCGAGAATGTTTAAAGTATGATTTTGCCTATTCACTTTGTTCTGTCAGTAGCCAGTTACAAGCTACAATTGTTATATATGGTTTGTAGGTAACCAAGGCACCTGAGAAGGCCCTTCACTCTCTGTTAAATGTCAGAAATGCAGCTCAACCTCAACATGCTTCTTGGTATTTAAAAAAAAAAAGAGTCAGGATAATAGAAAGAAACTGGCTACATCAGGATAATGAAAGAAAATGCCAACAACCCCAGTGAGAACTTTGAGTTCTTCCCTATTTTTTCTTCTCCCCTTTCACATTTCCTTTTTTCCTCCATATTTGCGTCCAACACACCTGAGTCCCTGACTGATGGTATTCTCCTCCTTTGTAGGCCTGGGCACCCTCCCTTTGAGCAGGGACTGCTAGTCACATCAGGCAGGTCCTGAATGAGTAGCAGTTATGTGAGGTGCACAAATGTGAGGAAGGATGAGAGCACCAAACTAATTTTAACTTGTGACCTAATCAAGTGTTTGAACCCAAGTCTCCCAAGATAAAAGGCTATTGCCCTTATTTTTCATCTGAAAAGCCATTTGGACTGCATGTAGACTGTTCCCCATGAGAGACAGTGTCAGATTGATGTACTGCAGCATGAAATGGGAGTGTAAATGTATGTGATGTTCATGGACTAGTGAATAGAGCTACTTTACTATGAAATGAATTACTAGCAAAATAAACAGGCTACCTCAAACCCCATACTGCTTTCTTACTTGAAGGTGTTAGCTCAGCTCCAAATGGATGTTGATTCTGATACGTTCTTAGTGACACTGACATATCAGAGAAAATTTAAATGCTGAAAACTTGTTCTTATTTTTATTATGAATATATTAGAGAAAGTAGCTTAGAGGAATGAAAAGAATGGAAATTGCTTGTTGCTTCATTGTCACAGTGATAAGGATTCAGTCTTTGTCTTTAAAAGCCAGGGAGACCTAGTGAGTCTGTTCCAGCCTTCAGTGAGAGTGCAGGCAAACAGCCTGTTATACTGCAGTAAGTATTTGTAGGGCAAAGCAGGCTTTGAGACATTTTTTACTTCATGTTACTTGACAAATGTAAGTAGAGACTTTCAAAGTAACCTAAAATGTTGGGTACCTACCATTTTCAAATACCTAGGCCACTCGGGAGTGATCATCAGCAGATGAACTTCACTTCTTTGCTGTATAAAGACTTCATTTGATGCTTTGTGGTGAAAGACTTGGCAATGCAGTTGAAACAGACGTTGTTGTTCACCTGGCTTATGATCTGAAATGAGCATCCTATAGGCAGTTTGGAGGTCACTAAAATATTTAATAATTCTTAGAACCTCCCTAGATTTAGGGAATAATGAGAAATTAGAAGGTCCTGAAAATCCTTTTAAATTCTTCACGTTATCTAAGAGCTAATAGTCTGTTTGGGGGGAGCAGGGGTGAAGCCTTGTAAATTCGTAGTGTTTTAAGACCTCTTACTGTTTTGGAGTTATGGTAGCTCTTACTGTACTCAGTATATAATGGTCGTGTCTAAGAGTGAAGACAGTTAAGCATGATAAACTTACAAGCAATGGCTTTAAAATTAAATTGCTGAGGTCAAGTCAGTAGTATGTCTACAACTACAGCTCTTTTTATACTTCATACATTCTTCAGTTGTTACAAGATAGACGGGGAAATGTGTTTAAAAAATAAATAGCTGTTAAGTAGTACTAGTAAATTCGGGATTATTTCCCGTTTCCCTTCCTTTACTGAAATGTAGGTGGTTTTGCCTACTATAAATCTCAAATGAGCAGATTGTTGTTGGAGGAGGAACCGAAAGAAAAGGATATGCTAAGAAAACCAAACCAGTATTATGCCATTAAAGATTAGTGGCACTCTTTTTTTTTATGTTATGGGTGAATGTTTTGCTCACCACTGGGGAGCTAAAGCGTTCTGCTTTGTAACACTGGAACTTCAGGTTCTGAGATTTAAAAATCCCACAGAAAACTAGACTGAATGATGTCCATTGCCCGAGGCTGTGAAAAAAGTCCAGAGAGGATGAGGAACTGGTTGCTTGGCAGGTTGAGTTTTTAAAATAACAATGAAAAGGTATGACCTTATCAAAGTGGGTTACAATAATTTTTCTGTTCTATGTAAAAGTAGATTGAGATATGGAAAGGTGACATTCCTTGCTTATATGTTCCTAACAGAGCTGTAATCTGGATCAGAAATGGAAACTGGTTCTCATGAAGGTGTCTTGCCTACAATGTTAAAACGTGATTACATTATTTCAGGAGGAAAAAGTTTTTAGAGATTTCAAAAGATCTTTGACACAAAACTTTGGCATTCAAATATTCAAGTTTTTATTGATTTCTTTATAGTACATCTTCACACTATATTTTGTTTTCTTCTGATTTTTTCAAAGTGAACCAGTAAAGTTCTGTGTTGAACAATACCCTGTCAACAGTGACTAGTGGGATTGGGAAGTGGAAATATCCTGCATGTTTTCCCATTCTGGCTTTCTAATCAGAAGATATACTAGAGCAAGGTAGTCAACAGAGATGGCAGAGGGTGAAAATGAGAGTGTTCTGGAAGGCTTATAAATCCTCGAATCATCATGGATGCTTTTCTTTTCATTCTTGCTTCACTTATTTTCTTTATACTTAAAGACTCTCCTTAAAATGATCTTGCTTCTGTTCCTTCATTCAGACTCTGAATCATAACCAATAGCTGCTGAATAACAGTTATTATTTTAATGCCTTTGGATTCTTATAACACCATTGTTCAAGTACAACATGTAGAAGGAAGCAGTTTGTGTTTTGAGTTGGTGTGTGTTCTGTAGAACAGCTTGTATGGTTCTTCTCCAGAACTCTTCTGGACAGGTGGTGATGTTGTCGTATACTCCTTATCTTTTTTTTTTAGCCAGATTGCAGTGAATATAGCCATCAAAACAACCAAAATCTATGTCTGTGTTGGAGTGAAATTTTAATTCTGATGAATTGGACATCAGTACTTTTCCAATTTTGTTTTCTTATTTAATGTACTAGGAGAAAAGGCACATTATTTCAGGAGATATGATTGTAATTTTGGAGGGGTGGGGAGTGGTTGGACCAATACTTCATGATGTGACTGTGATCGAAATGGTTGATGATAAATTTGATTACTTGATGTGAATGCAGCACATTCTCTTGGCAGTATTCCTTGTTAACACAAATTGGAGCAGGGGGGAGGGAGGAAGGATGGAAAAGCTGCTCTGCTCAATTATTTTTAATCCTATCTATTAATGTGGTTTCTTAATCTGTTCTTTCTTTTGATAATTTGTAAATCATTGTCTTTATGTGTTAAATTCAAATGCGTTTGCAGTGACTGAGTGAAATATTTAGACCAGAGTGTGAGATTAGTGTTGGTGTTTTTTTGAGAGAAAGAGAGGTTTTAGGAGACACTACATAGGTGTCTTCTAACTCCCATTCTTTGTTTATTAAGACCACTTTCAAAAATTAACACTGAACCATAATATATGTATGTAATCTTTGTCTTGTCTATTTTTGCCATGCATTTTTTGTTGGTTCAAGGTTTAATTTTGAGGGAGATTTGACCTAATAATGTTCATGTAAGAAATGTGATAGAAAATTCCATGTTCAGTAGCTGCTTCTTCAAGTCAGAATATGTTATGCCAGTCCAAATTAAGAAAAGCAGCCAACCAGAAAGCTCAGTGAAAACAAGCAGTTTCTCTTTGGCTGCCAGCTACAGCAGTCAGATCAACTTGGCAAAAAAAGCAAGCTGGGCCAGGTGCAAACCTATTGAAGTAATAGATGAGACAAAACCTTTTTCTCGTGTGGTCATACACACGTTTGTGGTTACACACACAGTTTGGCATCATCTGACCCTCTGACAGAAAGCTGCCTGTCGATCTGAAAAGTACCACTTCCAGCAACAAGCGGAGTTTCCTATCTATTCTGGTTCATCGGTCCATCAGCAGAGTTTGGTAGCAGGGCTATTCTGTGCCAGACCAAGTGTTGCTTGGCTTCTGCAGTGACTCCCAAAGACGACTAATCTGTGACGATCAACCTCCTTTCAGTTAATAAATTAAAATCAAACTGACTTCTTATTGTTTTAGCGGTCAAAAGAATAAGTGGTTAACACTGTAAGTAACTCAGCTCTGCAATTTTACGAGGTGTGCGAACGAATGTGAATTACAGCTGTGGCCTTTCAAAGAACAAGCCCCAGGGCGATCTTGACCAGTGTGGTACAGACGTTATATTATACATGACCAGAGTACTGCTGGGGATTCCTTCTTGCTCTGCTTTTAGTTATTTTCTACAATGCAACATCTGCAAGAAACGTCATTTTATCCTTGAGCTGATTTTCTTTCTGAGGGTTCAGGGATCTAGGAAAGTGGTGGGTAGAATTTTTTTTCTAGTATATTTTGTTTGTTTTTCAGTGCCACAGAACTGAAATTTTCTGTCAGAGTGTGTTGATTCATCAAGGTTACTGACAGAAGCCAGGTTAGGAGACACGTGGACTAACCTCTCCTGGTTTCTTGGTTTTCAGCCAGCCACCTTGCCAGCTAGCTGTCTACTAGCTGATGTGCAGCCTGACAGGCTTCCTAGCTTTCCAGAGGCCTGTCCTGTCGGTTGCTGGGCAGCTAGGGTCCCCAGCTGCCCACTTGATTGCTCGCCAGCCTTCCCAAGCAGAGTGTCTGCAGGTGCAAATCCTGCTATTCCATCAAGAAAATAATTTATTTCTATAAGCAAGGCACTGCACCCCCAGGCAATTAGTAAGGCACTGGGTTTGGCAACAGGGAGTGGAAATCTGACAGTACAGGAAGATTCCTAGGGGTTTGTGGTCTAAGTAATTCCTAATAGAAAATCACTTTGGATGACTTGAAACTTGCGTTCTGAGGATAAAAGGAAAAGTGTTAGAATATAGAAAAGTCTTCCCATTTGGTGAAATGATTATATGGAAAAATTCCACTCCAGGTTTGTCTTCAGGTAGAAAAGTTCACTCTGCGACTTTGCTTCAATGCTTTTTAAAGATATTTTAAGGAGTTTCTGACATCTTTATGTTGGTATTTTAGAGAGTTTTCAGCTGCGCAGATCTAAGTTTACACCAGAGGTCAGTTCCAAGCCCAGTCATATTTCACGGGTTTTGCAGGCTTTTCTGTATTGGAAAGTCAGAACTACATGGTGCATAGGAGCCATTAGAAACAAATGTTATATGTATTCATTCTTTCCCACCTGCCAAGATGTTTCCTTGATGGCTGCAGTCAAGAAAACCATTACAGATGAAGATTAGATTAAAATAAATTGATTTAGAGTCTACAGGATGCTGCCTTTGGGGAGACTTCTCTCTATAAAAAAGATTTATATATGTTTTTATGTATGCATGTGTTTTATACATACACATGACATACAGTGCAACAGGATGCAGAAAGAGATAAATCAAATAAGTCTGGAACTATGTAGGGAGGTCTGGATTTAGAAGAGGGGCTGTAAGAAGGCCTGCATACCTGCAGTGCGTGTAGCTATTTTATTGTTCATGATGGGCCTGGTTTTTGTTTTGTTTTTAATGTGCTTCAGTCTAGTCTTCTTTAGTGTATTAGTAATTTGGGAAATGCAGGGAAATGAGCTTGCGTGTTGTGGAGGTTAGTATCTGACACACATGTGCCAGATCCAAGCACGTTAGGTACATCTACATCTTGCAAGACCAGCTTAAACGATATGATTTCTATGCTGTTAGAGCAGAATTGTGGATGTACACATGAAAGGCAATTCTGGCAAGTTCTTCTTTGTATAATTACTATTCTTGATAGGTACTGTAAATTGTTGCCAAAGAGATTTTAGTCATTTTGTCTCATAGAAGGCTCTATATCAAAGTGAAACACATTTCACTCGGTAACTTCCCTGAAAGTCATGGCTTCCTTCGTGGATCTTACCAGGTACTTTGATGTCTCTTTAGAAAGGTCTCTAATTCAGAGGGCCATCCCAGGTTTTTGTGGTTGTTTCCAGTCTATTGCCTTTTCATTTTGGAGCTTGAGACTCTGGTTCCATGTTATTTGATGCTAGACCTGTGCACTGCTGAATCAGTCACGGGTCCAAATTTGAGTTCAGCCTGGCAAGCCAGAAGGATTGCATTTCTTTCTAATTAACCAAAATGCTGGCTAGATGCTGTATCTGGGTTGAGGGATGATCTGACAATGCAAAGATTCAAAAACTTGAAAATGTGTTAGAGCCAACAGAACAAGTTTGTGTAAGGTCAGTGATTAATTCATGTGTTGGTTCAACGCTTAAGTCCCCCTTACGACCTTACAGGTTTGGCTTCAGTTAGTAATCCTTTACAGACCTTTTTATTGAAGCTAAAATATAGAACTGGCCAAACTGATGGACTGCTAAAGACCTTTCAATGCAGAAGGGTTATGTATTACAGATAATAGTTAATTAACTCTAATTATTTTGTGCCATAGAACTCTGAATTTTGCCAGATCATTCAAACAAATAAAACCACATTCACTGCAATAAAAACATCATCTGCAAACACATATCAGCAAATGGAGTCTGAAATATAGAATAGGAAAGAAAGGTGATAAATACAGGCAACGTGAATACAAGGCAAATCTCTTGATACTGATAAAGAGGTGAAAATCAGTATGAAGCTACGAACTGTTGTTAAAATCTTAAACCAGCTCCTGCTTCTGTTACCATTTCCAGAGTCACAGCTTCTGCCACTAACTTCTTTGTTGTCTATCTTTTAAAACTGTAAAGACACCCTGTGGTAACAGAGGAGGGGCAAAGAGCAGTTCCTAATTTTTTCTGCCTCTGATTTTTTTTAAAAGATTTTTTTGCCACGTAGTATATCCAACTCACACCTACCTTGTCGGATAACATCTATGAAGAAAAAGAAAATGGAACAGCAATCTTAATATTTTTTTTTCTTCCATTTTCTAAACCATTATGGGAGACAGTACTATGGAAACAGAACCCATGGCATTTTTATAAATATTTCTGCAATTACAGGTGCCTGCTCACTCTGTGTACTGATTTCTGTATTGTCTAATGGTCACAGAGCACAAAAAAGTCTCTTTTTGGCCCTGGCATTTGCCTTGGTTTCTCACTATATAAATTGATCTGCTAATAATTCTTTGTAAACTTATTTGTCAGTGGCAGTTGAAAAGTATTGTTTAATTGGTATATTATATTATCAATTATATATTTGTGATATTGGTAAAAGGTGGCAGAGTGATACTTCTGGAGAATTAGGTCATTTTAATCTTCATATCAAAATACACAGAGGCGCAGATTTTGTTTCAATTCCTCTGTCAATGTACAGGCATCCTGCTGAACTGATTGTCTCAGTTCAGTCTGCGTTTTCATCCAGTACTCGGATCATTGCTGACATATCTACTGAGATGGGCTGTATTCTCCTGGCTGAGACTGTGAACTTGCTTTATGGGCCACCCAAAAGAAACCAGATAGCACTAGCTTTTTCATAGCTCAAAAGAAACAAATTTGAACTGGTGACTTATAGCTGAAAGGGTTTATGACTCTATATCCATGTCTGTATCATGGATCTCCCTCCTAACGTGATTTTTGGTTTATTGATTTGGGTTAGGAAACAAGCTGTAATAGTGGCCTCCTGCTTGGCTTCACAACTTTCTTTCTAAATGAAATAGTATATCAGCACTCACTTTGCATACCTGGGTAGTGCTGGGTCAAATATTCAAATAGTGTGCATCTTTGTACAGTTAAGAGCATTGCTGATCTTAGCTCTCTTCCTGCATAAAGCAGGTAGAGGTACCTGTAACTGAGGGACCTCTAATTATCCTGTACACAAAGAACACTTAGAGGCTAGTTGACCTGCATCTAATAAAAGTTGTTTTCAACCTTTCACGGCAGGGGTTGTATAGGAAAGACTCTTCCTGGATTATGGTGTCTAGAAGCAGCTTGTACCAGACAGCCAGACTTCATTCATATTCTATGGACCTTTAAATGCTATCTTTTAGAAAAACTGAGAGGCTTTTTTTTTTTCTTTTTAGACAAACCTTTGAGCTTTCGTGCTTAAATCTTTCCTTTTTTCTATCCAGTTACAAAAACAGTATTGCTGAAATGAAGCATGCTTTATCCTGTCCTAAATAACCAGATGACTATTATCCATTGTATCTTCTCATGTAAAAATCAGTCAGGTTTAGCCTGGAAAAAAAAAAAAAGCTTTTCTTTTGCATGTTTTTAAACTCCATGTTGAAGGTTCTTTTCTCTCTGCATTTTCTATTCATATGAAAATATTATTTAGTTTGTATTAGGTATATCATAAATATAAGGATGTTCTTCTGACTGTGGAGTTTTCTAGAAGTTTTTCTTCTCAAAATGCAGTTCCTGTAAATCAGAAATGAACTTTCTGGAAGTTTTAAGGGGCAGTTTGGAGAGTATACTCAGTTTGGAGATTAAGGCTGGGTCGAAGCGTACAGCTGAGCAGAGATAAACTCAAGCTCTATAAGGAATTAAAGTCAGACCAGTACAACTTAGTCCAAACCCCATAAACTCACCACAGGTAAGTTTGTCCTGCTGTATTAAAGGTTTACTTTTATTTGTGTTTCTGCTGCTATTTTTTTCTCTTGGTTATATTTTTAACTACCTTGTTGAGGTACTACAATGTATGTGGGTCACTTTGTCACTCTGTATTATATTATAATCTCATTTGGATGGCAAAAACCTACTTGTTTGTATGTTTGTTTTTTGGTTTTGTCCAAGAAGGTATCTCCCATGGATGACTTTCAGAAAATAACAATAAAAATACACTGTATGTATTTTTAAATTTCTAAAATTTGCCTTTGGGGAGTTTACTTATACTTTGAGCTGTCATAACTGTTGACTTTTCACCAATGTCTTGCCTGAATTAAGTTCCAAAAGATGCTGGTTTTTCCTTTACTAGTAGATTATTTTTTTTTAATATGGCATCTTCCTATAGAATTATGATGTTCCACATATTTAATCTGTTCAGTTCTGCTATGTTAAGTGGTAAAGCTATGGTTTTAATGCTTATTGCCTCTGCTACTGTACAATGGGAGTCTATGTACTACTGTTATATACCAAGAACATGATATTTAACTAAACTCCACTTAGTAACTGCTAGGCGCCATCTATCTGTCAAAATGGGGGGGCATTACGCATATCACAGAATTATTTAAAGATGTTACATAGAATTGCTTTACCCTGTCTACAGTAAAACAAAAATTTCCTGACATTCTTGGCTGCCAGCAACAACATGAGCAGTAATAAAGATCAGCTGTTGAAATGGCTGTGTTTTGAGACCCTAATTTGATATTGCAGGACCTTTTATTACCAACAACGATGTGAGAGCAGGGCATATATGAAAAAGACTACCTGCTTAACTTGCAGATCTCTGGTCACGTTGGTGGCGTAGTTACTGTGTGACTGGAAGATTCGTTGTCTGTACACCACGCATATTGATCGAGAATACACCAGGTGAGATTTACAGAGTCATTTTCAAAGAAGACTATTATAAATTAGGTGTCATACAGCAAACCTCATCCTTTATTAGACCTGTTGTAATTTCACTATGAGAGGCCAAATGCTGATGTCAATTATTGCTAGACATCCTGCAGGTTTGGATTGATGTAACTCAGCCTGCAGACTGCCTGGAAAGAGGGGCAATTGCGATGTCCATCCTTAACATGGAAATGGAAATTACTTTGATAGCATATTTTACAAATGTACACAGGAATCAGATATGCCCGTTACCAAATGGATTGTCCTGTAGACTTTTTGTAGCGTTGTGTGTTCCTGTGTTCATTTATCCATTTTGGAATTATTTGCACAATAGTGATATCTTTGCTGGGTTGCTAGCTCTGACCATAAGGGCTTACTTCAATTTTGGCTGAAGTATGTTAACATCTGTTCCTTTTATTTGGCTGTATTAAAGACAAAAAGAAGAATTCATAAAAACAAAACAAAACAAACCCAACAAACCAACCAAAACAAAACACCACTGTTAAGATATCCACTTTTGAGAACAATTTCACTTTGTCAGGAAGCTATATTTATGAGTTTTGAATACTTTCCTAGTTGTATAAGATTTTTGCTTGTGTTTCTGTACAAAATAACAAATTCAAGGTGTTTATTCTGGAGGAGGATAGAGGGAGAGATCAAATGAATTCCTTGTGATGTCTGCTGCGATTCAGTCAAAAATAATTGTAGGTGTAGGTCCTGCAGCAGGAATCTCTCTCCTTTGCTCATTCTCTAATACCAATTATGAGTAAATCCCATGTGAAAATACAATAAAGTGTGGGGGATTTTTTAAATAGTGAGAAAGTGCTGTCATGTAGTAAAACTTTGAGAGCTTAGAATCAAAGACCTGGCAAGCTAATTTTTTTTTTTTTCCTTTTGGGCTCTTGAGTTTGAAGAGCTCAATTTAAAAGTTTGCTATTGTTACTTTAGAACATATTTGATCCAGCTTCACTGGGCTGCAGGCGGTCTCCAGGAGTTCAGGAGTTTTAGAGTCAGAAATACTGCTGTGCAGTTCTGAAGTCCTTAGGATAAGACATATGGTCCCTAGAGAGGAAATAGAAAGTGCAGCGCTTTTCACGTATGAAATTTTAATACTTATTTTTTATTTGCAACATTAGCAGCAGTAAAGTGAAAACTTCTTAGAAAAGCATGTTGGTCTATAGTTCCAGAGCTTTCTATCAACTGATACCCTTTAACTCATTCTTCTGTGCAGACAGACATGAATAGTTACTTTTGCTGAAAGTGAGGTAGGCAATAGCACACAGGGGAGAAGAATGCTGTAAAAGGCAATAGAGGAATTCTAACTTGCCCATTTCACCTTCTCTTGAAGAGCTTGGGGTAACAGGTCTGCAATCCAGTCACTATAACTGGTATTAAACTTGCAGCTGCATGTTGTTTTCATTGGATGAAAGAGGCCACCACTCAGGGTCATGATCTCAGCCCTAAAGAATTGTTTTGCTTTGGAGGCTAGGTAGACCTCCAGGAACTGCAGATTAGTTCAACAGGTGACCTGAGACTTGACCAGAGAGTTTTACTGAAAAAAATAGTTGTTTTGAGCAAAGCCTATCTACTACAGTTTGTACGTACGCAAACCGATGGAAGTCTGGAGGCTGTATGGAGCTCTAGTACTTCCAGGATACATTTAGGATGTCAGGAATACTGTTCTGTTATGGAGTTGCAGGAGATGGTACTTAACCCTTTTCATGGCTACCTCACACATTCTTTAGGCTGGAAAAGTCTGTTAACTCGGAAAAACCCCAGGGTTTCAAAATAATACATCCAACCCATTTACAAGGAGTAAATGAATGGGGAAGACCATCAACCTCACACATAAGGACCTGAAAAGTAGATCTATCTTTAAGTAGCATTTTAATGGTAAACACCATTGAATGGTAGACGAATGTGTGCTGAAATTCCCTCACAGTTTAGTTCTAGAGAAATTAATTTTGTTATGCCTTGTATCTTGAACACAGCCAAGATTGTGCTCTCTCGTACTGATGAAGATTGACAGGATGTTGTTAGCACTATGACATTTACTTATTGATAGCTAGAATTCCTTGCACTTAATTCTCTCTTGCTCACGTTGTGATTATGCATTGTATTATATCAGTTTATGCTGGGTTGGCTTTTTCAGGTCACGAGAGTGACGCTGGAGGTGGAACTGTAAGTCTGAACACTTGAAAGACCTTGTCTTAGCTGCACCAGTAACACTGTTGGCAGATGTTGCACAACATGGGACAGTGTATGTCCAGCTGGCAAAGCATGCCTGCTGATATTGAATCGCAAGTGCCGTTTGACGTGTTACTAGCTTGGATCATGTGCACAGTAGGTCCTGTTAGAGTCCTCAAATTGGACATGAGTTGCATCTTCCATATTTACTTTTATTCAGTAAGAGGTAAAGAGATACGATAGGAGTAAGAAGATACCTTATTGTGGGACCATTTTAACGGAGATTTTCTTGGTTTTTTGTAACAGGAAGTCTTACAAGCCTTTTTCAGAAACAAAGAAGATCTTCCCTCTCTTAAAGTGCCATCTATTTTTCCCCAAAATATGTTAAGTTGGTGCAAAGGCCACCTGAGAAATTTTCCATCTTCATCTTCAAGATAAAGGCTTTTACAATTAGCTGCTCAGAAACCAGTATCCTAAACTATTTACAGTCTTGTCAGAAGCATTTTAAATAATCTCAGAAGGGTATGTGGCACTCCCAGAAGGGTACGTGGCACTCTAGAAGAAGCTAGAACTCTGTGAATTCCACTGTGATATTTTTTTCTACCTAGGCTTTTCCACCTTTATGTGAACTGGTCAAGTTCAAATGGGCACAAGCAAAAGAATTATGTGAATTCTAAATGATGCTCATACAGTTGGAACATCAAATTACTTGCATTCCACCCACATTCGTCTGTCTATAATCTCTTTAAAGGCCACCACAGCCAGAATACTCCCATGCATTAGTGGGAACCCAGCTCAGAGAACTTTCAATTTATGGGCATAGCTTATTGGTTCCCAAACTTATTTTCAGGGCTACAGTTATGCACTCTGGGAACTGAGCCAACGCCATGTTATCTACAAAACCAATTAAAACTGACCAGCTTTAACAGATATTATAACAAACAGAATAGATATGATTTATGGAGATCCTTTAATAAAAAAAGGAGAGATTCTTCAACTAAATACAGAGTTACTACGATTCTGTGACAGAGTTCTCCACCCTTACAGGTATGAATCAAGGATAGATCCCTCAGTATAAATTTTCAAACCCAAATAATCCACACTCTGGGTCGTCTTATGCCATCCCTAGAATTGGCTTTGCTCCTGAATTGAACCTGATGTTAATGACAGTAGAATATCAAGCCCGCAATTCCTTTTTCTTGCTTGAGTATGAAGTAGGAAATCTGAGCGTACATGGAACTCAATTCTGTGAAGTTGAGTCTGTAGTTAATGTGGTCTTAGAGCTTTGGAGTAATTTGGAAAGCATGTTTCTGCAATTCAGTGGTAATGTTGCCTTTGAAAGAGTAATTTTGCATCTCTAAAGTAAGTTTTAAAACATCTTAAAGCGTGCAAAAGTTCTATGCCTATCTCTTCTTGTCTGTCCACAAGAGGAGTCTTTCTGATGCTAATGTGAAGTGAAATCATTAATCGAATACATACATGCAAAGTTGAGACTTGTGTGTTTAACAATATGCATGATAATGATGACTAATAGCATGTCATATACAAATAAAATAATATAAATGAGCAAAACAAGAATTAGCCTCAGTAACTTTGACAGAACTATTATTAATGCCAGGAAGACAATCAGAATGTGAATCTTGTCAGCCTGCAAACAAAAATTAGTCAGCTTAATTCTTGCCACTCAGGCAAATTCTTCTCAGGTGTATTTAGACCCTGAGAAGCTAAAGAAAAATCCTTAATGTGTTTAGGAAAAAAAAATTAAAAATCAACCTTCAAATACAACTATTCAATTGGAGCAGTAAGGAGCACAACTGGTCAGCAAAGATTAAAGACTGATGACATATCTGAAAAGTCTACTTGCAGGCTTTCCTGCAAGTCATCAGAAAGGTTTATTAGGGCAATTAGACATCCCACATGACATATTCTTGAATATCTTTTCCTATGTTTTTCATTATCAAAATTATTGCAACATAGGTTATACGTTCCTAGGTGAAAATTAGTAAGGTTTCTATGTTGAAATGCTTTTACTAGATTATTAAAGCATGTGCTTCCAAAGCAACCGCGATATTATGGACACTTCCGGTACATGTGTCTTTGTTTCCTTTCATTATTCTGTAATTAAAGATGAGATGTGGACCGGACCAGACCAGAATCTGGGCCCTACGCACAGCTCAGATACATGGTATGTTCATTGATAAGTTCTACCCAAGATCTAACTACAGGCAAATAGTAGGGTAGGGATTTTCCTTTAGAGCCAAATAGCATCTGGGCTGTACCACATGCCATACCCTGCAGGTTGTATGTGTGGCTGTGTGTAAAGAAGTCCTGGACCCAGTAATGATGGTATTTCCCTTGGTGTCCTGTGTCCCTTCAGTCCAAAGCCTTCAGTAACGTATGTATTGTAGGTTTAAGCTGGCAGCATCCCCCAGTCCCCAGCAGCACTTCACTTCCTCCCCTGGTGGCCTTTGAAGCTTGGAAAAATATAACTGTGCTTTTGGCATGAAAGGCTTGAATTCTCCCTCAAGTAGCCAGAACAGAGGACTTAACAGCATACCCAATGAACTAAAGGTAACTTGAGAAAATGTTGAGACTCCCTGTTTTTTTCTATTTGAGGCAGAATTAAATAAGTAATAGTGGAGATTGCTGTGTTATTTTGATTGTTGCATGCCTTTATTTAGGTTGTAAGCTTATCTGTGCAGTGATAGTGCTTTAAAATATGATTGCGAAGACCTATGTAAGCTTACTTATAGTATGCTCAATTTACTTAGTGGTGCAAAGTGTGCTTCCAGAGGTTATGCAAGGAGAACTATCACAAAATAGTTGAGATAGTTGTGCATAACTTAGTTTTCCAGTGGGAGTTCAGGTTGCTCCTCTTATATTAGGATTACATTGATTTTAAAATGGGCTGGCTAGCATCTGCTCAAAGGTCAAATTTGACTAGAAATAATTAATTAAACAAAATGTTGATTCTAATTATGGCATCTTAAGTAAGCTTTAAAAGGATTTCTAAGCATCCTTTTGCCAGTGAGTAGTAAAATAAATTGACATATGAGTGACAAAACCTCCTCTACTGGTGATAATTAGGACAATGTACCAATAAAGCCTCTGTTTTAGGAATTTCCTAAACTACTGAATTCCAGAAACAAAGAAACTTCTTTTATGCATTCTGCTTTTAAGCATATTCTTCAAGTTTGTTGTTGACAATCATTAGAATACTATCACTACTAATAGGACTATCTCTGAGGTGGGTGGTTTGATCCACTATGCAGTTACTCTGTTTCCACACTTGCCAGAGATTATAATATCATTATAAAAATCTAGGAAGACAAAAATCAAATGAATCAAGTTATTTGATTTAGAACGTTTCTAGAAAGCCAAGTCTAGTTGTCTTACAACAGGACCACTGGAGATCTCTGAAAGAGAATATTCTCAAAAAAACATAGAGCATATTTGGAGAAATAAACCTCCAAGGTACGAAACAAACTGGTGGAGTTTGCTTAGGTTTATCCAGTTTTCTTTTTCACAAGCCTTGTTTCTTAGCTTTTGCATGAGACCCATGCTGAGCTTTGTAGGCAGAAAGCCTCTTTCTGCAGTTCATGGGAATATGGTCTATTTGCACAGAGGAAGATAAAGGATTGGAAAAGAGCAGGGGTTTTGGTGGAATAGGATCTGAATTAGATCAGATGATCTTATAAAATCTGAGACAAAGAGGTAAAAAAAATGGAGCTTTAGGAATAACATGTATACATTTGCCTGTTGTATTTGCTCTCTGATGAGAAGTAAGTTGGGTTTTTAAGCAATACTTTTTGTTATTTTTGTGGCAGAAATTGATTCAGTTCAAATAGATTTTACGTCTGCAGAACAGAGGGTTTCCCAACATATTCCTGGATAATGGCAGCTTACATGATGTTAATTGTGGAGCACTGAAAGCTCAAAGTATGTAGCCTTTGAATTCACACTTTCAAAAAGCATCCAAATCAATGTGAATTTGCCTTTGCTCTTTTCTTTGAACACTTGTTATTTGGTTTCAATAAGTCCCTGAAAATAGAACAAGAAATAAAACATTAAAAAGCCAGAGAGGTGGAGGTTCTTATGAATTCCTGTTTGGGCGTGTGTGAGTTAGGGTAGGGATGTTTGGTAGATCTTGTAACCTTTGTTGAGATTAAAAACAAACAAGAAAAAACCCCATTGAACTGCCCCGTTCGTGTTCATGCTGGTTTATGTTCAACCTGTCCTCTACGAGGACCCCCAGGTCCTTTTCTGCCAAGCTGCTTTCCAGCTGGGTGGCCCCCAGCATCTGCTGGTGCCTGGGATTGTTTGTGCTCAGGTTCAGGACTTTGCAATTGCCCTTGAACTTCCTGTGGTTCCTGCCAGCCCATTTCTCCGGCCTGTCCAGGTCCTTCTGGATAGCAGCACGACCCTCTCACGTTCAGCCACTCCTCCCGGTTTTGTGTCATCTGCAGACTTGCTGAGAGTCCACTCTACTCCATCATCCAGATCACTAATGAAAGTGTTGAACAGTATTAGAGCCAGTATTGAACCCTGGCGTTCACTGCTAGTTGCTGGCCTCCAACTGGACTTGATGCCGCTGATTACCACCCTCTGAGCCCAGATGTTCTGCCACTATTCAGTTCACCTCACGCTCTGTACTAGATTTTTTAAATTTCTATGGTACACTTATATTAAAGCACTACAGCTGGAATATTTGCTTAAAAAAATAATAATTCAGTTTCAGGAACATAATCGATATGCAACTGTCTCCAGCAAAATCTTGATTTGACCAAATGTTTTTACTTCATACCAGAAAAATCAATGCAAGTATTTTGCTCAGGTTTGGAATTTTTTTCAGATATAAAGTATGCAGTGAACTCTGTGTTCTGGTTAGTGTGACCTATGTCTTGAGTTAAAGTCAGTGTCATGATTTATTTACCTGGAAGTATTGTCAGTTAATGGAAAAAGCTTGCACCGATTTGGTATGTTCCCTACATGTTCCTCCCTTCTCTTCAGGAAATAAATTTTTACTAAGAGGTTATGGAGAGGAGAAAGTGGAAAAAAACCCCACTTCTAGGAACTGAAAACACCTCTACTCCCTCATTTCCCTTCATCTGTTATGCAAAACATAATAGTTCTTATTTCACACGTTTTATACTCCCTGTGTTCATTCTGTCTTCAAACGTGAAGGTAGAGAAATAAGCCCCATGATACCCAGAGAAAATATGTTGTACAGAGTGATTTCCTTTCTGGGGAATGATCAGATGTGCTGGTGGGAACTACCAGAGAGTCGAGTCCGATAGTACGTTGCCATCCATCACATCCTTGATAAGTTGTTAGGCTTCTCTGAGCACATAAGGTCTGGGTGACAAAGCTATAGGGCATGACGCCTTCTGAGTCTTAGTTCGGGATTCATATGCTTCTTGTTCATAATGAATCATTGCTGACTTGACAGAAGTCAGTGATATCTGTTCAATTATATGTGCATTTCTACCAGTTGCACAGATGTCATTCACTCAAACAGTAGCCTAATTTGCATTCTCTGAGCAGAGTCCAAGGACTAAATGAATGTGTGAGACTGAAATCCTCTCTTTCTGATAGAAACTGTTATTCCAAGCCAAGGTTAGACCTACAGCTGAGACACAAAAGATAGATCTCTCTGGTACTGCTGCGGCAAGAAGATGTCTAATTATAGGGCTGTTGATGCAGATCATATTCTCATTCTTAAATTAATCCACATCAACTGTATTTCTTTGATGCTGATAATTAACAGAAATTCCCTCTGCATTACCTTGTACATCACTTTTTGTGGTAAGTCACAAAAAGAAGCTGGCAGGCAAGATTCTGTGGAAACCCTCAGAGTCTGCCAGAATATGGGTTTGGTGGTGTTAATGTGTACAGTTTTCTGGCATGAAAAATAAAGTGAAAATTTATTGTGATGAGCAATGAGGAGAAAATGGTAATTGTATCTATTTGTCATCACAGTATGTTGGAAATGAATCTTATATACCTGTGTCCACTGACCTGAGAACCTGTGCGTGTCGATTGAACCTCAAAAGGAGGATTTGCCAAAACCTCAGCTGATATACATTGATGTTGTTTCCTTCAAGCCGATGAAGATGCATTTTTTTACATCAGTCAACAATCTGGGCTTGTGTTTTAGGAACAGAATATGATTTTCAAGGATCTGGAATTCAGTCAGTCTCTGTATTTCTTTTAATTTTATACTGAAGGAATTAAAATAATCCTGTTTTTCCTTTCAGCTCCCCTCTCAGTTTTCTCACTTGTGCTGTCCTTTCTTTTCTCATTCCAATGGCTACATTTTTTGGTATTCGAGTTTGGATTCTCCTCCCTCTAGTTCTGACAGAAGGCTGGTGGTCAGGGATACTCCACACAAAATTACTATGCAAATAGGCACATTGCACACAGCACCCCATTAGACATGATGGAGAATCATCCTCTAGGGATACAGTGGCAACCTGGCAGTCAGCATTACACCATCTCACTGTCTTGTTTCTGACACTTGGCTTGTTTGGAAGTTGGTGAATGTTATTGAATGTTATCTGTTCCTGGTGTAGCAGCTGTATTTGTGAGAGAATAACTGTTCCTTTTGCATTGTGTTATCTAAAGCTGCATGTGGATATGCGGAGTGCATCCTGGCTTACTCTAAAAAAGGAAAAACAACAACCAAATAATGACAGACTGTGGTCTGTTTTGCTCAGTTATCATTAGAGGTTTATGGAAGTGGAAACTACCTCCAAGTTAATGAAATGGATTTTTTGTGTGTGTGTGTGTTTCTGTGTACTCATTTCTTTCTTTATTTTGCAAAGATATAAAATTTTGTGGTTCTGGATCCTGCTTGGTATAGAAGTATCCCAGAATTCACTGGAAGCTTGATGAATTGAGAGACAGAGAAAGGTGACAGAAATTACGTTCTTAAGACTTTGAGCAAGAAACTTTTATGTAATTCTACAAAAGAGTAGTAATGATCTTGAATTTTTTCCTTTTCTACTGACATGAAATTAAAACCTTCGGAAGTTTCTCAAGGTAAAACTTGAGAAAAAGAGCTCTAAGGCACTGAGGAATATGCTTGTATTAAACATGTGAGATCTGGGAATCCTGCATTAATTTCCCTGTTTTCCTTTGTTCCTTCAAGTAAGCCGCCTCCCATACCACCAGTGAGTGCCCCACTACCCACCTGAGATATCTTTCTCCTATGACTTACACAGAGATTTCATCCTGAATCCAAGAGGCCAACTCAGCAGTCTTTGGAGTAAAAAAATTACTGACCAATACTCATTATTACTGATCAAGCTTAAGTTAGTGGAATATTGTATGGAACTGGAGACTACTTGAGACCTTTGTTTTCCAGGCCAACTTGGTTGCCTTTAACATGAATAGACAACTCAAATTCTCCATTAAAAACTTAGAAGAAATGCTGCTCTTTCCATATTAAATCTTCAGCTGCTTGGACCAAGAAATGCCCAGAGGAATGGAAATACTAACAGAACTTTCCCAAGTTGTGGAAAAGTTTAATTGGCTTTTGTTTAAAATCTGACAATAGGTTCTGAGTTAGTTTTGAGTTTCTCCAAATACACATGCTTAACCTAATTATACATTAAATGGTTTTCAAATACTGTTTTCTTTGATCCTTCTAATTCCTGGTGCCTTTGAATGTTCATACGTTTATTATATGCTGTTAATTTCAAATTGTTCTGCTTACTGCTAGATGTTCTTTTTTTAAAACCTGCTTTTCATGACTAAGTATGATCTCAGATTACCTGTTTTCTTTCTTTGCCTAAATGCTGTTATTTAGAGATGCAATAGCTGGTTCCTTGCTGCTGCTTTCATTTAAAATCCAAATTCTGACTGAAAATTATTTTATTTATAATGCAGCAGTGGGGACACCTGCTCTTGACATGTGAGAACATTCTGGTGACATAACCAGCTACCAATAATAGAAACAGCACTCTGGGCCTTCATTATAAGCCATGTGATGCTTCCACCGCACTGCCAAGTCAAACATCATAATTCCACCCACTGAGATATAACTATTCCCCAGACAGGGAGCACGCGAGAGAGGAAGAGGGAAATATTCGTGTTGGTTTTGAGTACTGAATGATTTCTGAATATCCCTATGTAATGCACTTGGGTTTGGTGTCAGGTGTTTCTTCTGTATTGATGCTCCTATTCAAGACTAACATGAAGAATTTTAGTGTGCTGTTCGTCTTCCTTGGTAAAAACAGAATGCTTTATATTTTGAAAGTGTTAGTTGTAAAAAATTAAGGGAAAGCGTTTACAATAAAATAATTTCAGCCTGTTATTGAAATCATTTGGGCATTACTTTATTTTTATCCGCCATTTAAATCCTCTAGCAGTGAGATTGTTGACTTACACAGAGACCACCATTGCAATTAATATCCCTGTAAAGGCTTCTGTGCCATATTGACCCTTACAGGGCCCGCAGTCATTTCACAATCTGCACTGTGAGATATCAGGTGTGCAGAGTATTACATTTCTAACAGAAACAATGCTTTGCTGTCCTGAAATCTGTACTGAGACACCCTAATGTACTTGTTTGTTATCTCTTGCTAACCTGATGCCGTCAATGTCTGTGTCACCTCTGTACATCTATACCCTGTTTGGAGATAGTCTACGATAAAGCTATGAAGCAGATATTTGATTTATTTTTTTTTTCTTTTTTTTTGCTTTGGTGTTATTTTTATATCCATTAAGACCGGTCTGATTTCTGAAGATCTTCATTAAGATCAAATGTACAGATTCCTTCCTTGAATAGCCAACAGTGAAAGTAATTTTCTTCCAAGCTGCCATCATAGCTTGTCGCAAATTGGTTGTCTGAGTTATATTTGGGTTACAAGATGCATAAATCACAATAGAATTTGCCCTGCTGTCTAGCATATCAGCTCTCAGGCAGATCTGTTTTCTTCATAAAAACATTAAGAGTTACTATGTCACTTTCTGCAAGAACGATTTTCTCACCCAGATGTTATAGTTTCACAACTAACTGCATTTCCAGTTTTTTGGAAAGTATACAACATCCCGAACACTCTGTGATTTACATACCAGGTGGCAGATATGGAAAGTTTCTGCACTCCACAGCAGGGGAGAATGAGAGAAAGGGGTTTACAAATGCATAAAGATGGAAAGAGACAGAGAAGAGGATTCTTTGACAAGACTCCTGAGTTGTTGTTCTTGCTTCTGCTATTTGCAAATTTGCTAATTTTAATTAATTTGTTATTCAGAATCACTCATCAATGTTCCAAGTGAGTAAAACCCTCTGGACTATACATAAATGATGTTCTCCCGATGTCTTTGCTATTTGTTGTTGCTATCACTATATGTTACCATGGCAATATTTTTGTGTGATGACTGGTTAAGTATGGCTAACAAAGAGAGGGGAGAATATGATCAATTTACTATGCTTTTGACACAGTGTGGTGAACTTAGGAATGTGTTGGGGTTTTTTTTCCTTCTGAAAAGGAGAAATGTGACAGATTTATGTAAGTTTTAGGAATTTTGTGAAGTAGCTGCTGGCACCAAAACCAAGTTTACTTTCCTCAAGGGATGAATACTGGTATGAGCCTCAAACACATTCCCTTTGCTATCACTCAAATCAGATATTGTTCATACAGAGATAAGTATATGCAGGGCAAGTAAACAATGAATCCAAAATAAGTTTCTGACTCGTGTGATTGTTCTTGTATGGTCTTGCCACCTTTCATCTACCTGTAAACATTGTCATTCTCTGAAGTATGCCTTCACTGAGACAAATCACAGAACTCTGAGAAACATTGGAAAGCAGGAAAAAGGCGTCTAAGGGGTTCTCATATCATTTTCTGTCAGCGAATAAAACTGCTGATCAAAAGGTTTAATCTTTCTGGTCTATATCTGCCAGTGGATTTCAGCTGGTACCTTTCTGTTCCCTCTCCTTCATCTCCTGCCGTATGCACAGGTTTATTTTGTGCTTAGCAATTTACCTTTTTTTCTAGCTGATATCTTGCTAAACCCAGTATCAGTAGGAACCAAAGCAAACTTGTTCTCGAAAGATACAGTTTGATTCCACATGTTGTTGCTATTCACATATCACAGAGATACCTGTCACAGGACCACACTCTGCCAAGCTACCACAGGAAGCTCTAAGAAATAAAAAAAACCCCATACAATAATGTCCCTCAGGGAGACACAGCATCCTTGTGCCATGCATCATTCCTATAGAGCAATCGTATACAGTTTAAATGATCAGTGCTATATGATCCCGAATGATTGGCAATTTAATACTTCGCATAAAAGACTTCTAAGAAGAGAACATCACTTAGTGAAAGACTTTCAGAAACTGAAAGATTTGAAGCCATTTATTAATCCTCCTTTTCTTAATGATGACTGTTCTTTTTGGGAAAAAAAATAAGATTTTCCACTTAGCTTCAAATGCTTTCAATGTCAAACACAGTGCTAATTCTGAAAACAGTAATCACTTTAAGGATATTTAATCTGATTTTAGGAGGGCCAGACCGCATGTGCTTCTGATGGAAATTAATGGTTACTGTGGATGCTCAGATCCATCCATATTAGGAAATAACTAAATTCATTGGCATCTAAATGCTATGGATATATGATGTTCTGTTGGCCTTGGTATTAATGGGAATTTTTCTTTGGAGTGAAATGGGATCAGGACCCTCTCACCAAAGCTGGTAAACACAGCTTCTGCAACCTGCATATGCCATGTCTGAATTTAATCTAAAAGGGAAAGGATGGGTGACTAATTTGCTCTTTCTATTAGAAAATTTTCAAAAAAAAATAAAATGCAGTGCTACACATTGTAGCCTATTGATGCTAAGATTCGGCTTTTAAGTGCTTTCAGAGCTAGTGGTGTAGCTACAGCAGCAAGTAAGATTTTAGAGAAATTCCCTTGAACCATGACAATGAAATTACTGTAACAGATTTCTGTTGGAAAGCATTTAGCAACTGCAGCACGGTGTTCTTTTTGTACTCTAATCTAGACCGCTTCCTCATTCCTTTCTTGACAGATTTTCCTTCTTGGGTAAGCATTTTGAATGGGACTAGAATGTTACTGTTTTTCAGGCTAGATCTCAATGACATTTGCATATTAAGTCGGAACTAGGTATACGGAGCCTTTAAATATCAGAACTAGCATGTGCACTGGTGTTGAGAAAAAGTAAAACCTGCATTTTGGTTAGGGATTCTACCTGCCTACCCAGGTTTTTACTTTTGTATCATTTGTGTGAAAAATAACAAGTTATAAAACAGCTGCATAAAGAAAGTTGTATGAAATTTTGTTGGCTGAAATAAGGAAGTGTAAATAGGACCAACTTTTAATTACAGCAAATGCCTTATATGGAGAACCCACTGGTTTCCCTTAATGGACAGGAAAAATCTTCTCATCAGAACCCCAGCTGTTTCTGTAGTTTCTAGAAGGATCCAACATAAGATATTTTTGGAAGTCTTTGTTACAAGGGAGTGGAATGTTGAAGGTTGGCAGCTAGCCTGGTAAAATATGCAAGAAATATGCAAAAACATGCTAAGGTCGGAACAGAAGTCATTAGAAAGTAGGAGCACAGCAAGGGAAGAAAGAGACGTTGTTGAAACACAGGTTAAAGAGCTCTGAGGAGAAATGATCTTTGTAAATGAAAACTTCAGTGTGATACAAGAAGCCTGTTCCTGAATGGTCACTTAATGTCTGAGAGTTATGTTACCACCCCATTGTATTATTAGTTCATTGTTGCTAGATTTTGTAAGTAGGTAGGTCTTTATGTTAAAGTTTTCCATGGCATAGAGCCGTCATATTTTTGCTAATAGTTTCATTTGACTCATAGCTTCTTTTTTGTTCCATTACTACAATGTCACAAAAACTTCTTTGGTAATGTGACTTCTACCCTGGTATTAAATAGCACGTTACCAAACTTTGGAGTTCTTTTGCTTTGTTTTCTGTTACCTTTTCATTTTGTTAAGACTTACTTCTGTCTCACTATGAAACAGAGCGCACTTTGTCAACTTTCTATGAGCGTGTGTCTGTTTTTTTATAAATTAGCGGTTCTGGTTTGAAACTGGCAATAGTTTTCAAAGTGAAAATTCATACCAAACAGAGATATAAATGAAGACCATATTGTGAGTGTAATAAAATAAAGAAACTATAATGTCAATTGTTTGTTATTATAAAAACCATCTGAATTACAATTGAATTGGAATATGCAACTAGTTTTTAGAGCTGTACATCTGTAATAAGAATTAGCAGCCCAGAGGAGGATGTCCTGGGCATAGAAGTGTATGCCAGTTATTTAATGCCAGAATAGCCCCTCTAAGCACCACTTCTCTAGTTTCTCATGCATAGACCTGTACAAAAAAGAAAGGGGCAGACCAGGTTTTACCTGACAGCTGAGCAAGCTTCAGCTGCTGGAACAGCCCTTTAAGGGCAGGAACAAGCTAGCTCTGATAATGCTGCCCTAATCATGGGGTCTGCTCAGCGACTGTATAGATCAAGGTGGGAAACAATGTTTGATGCTCCTTTCCTAGTCTTTTGATGATTCTAGCTTACCTTAAGTAGAGAAATTATCACGTAGCACATTACAGACAGCAATGATGCCTTTCTATTTACTAGTTATGTTCAGAAGATACACTTAACTAGATCTGTGAAGTTGTTCAATTTGTAATAAATAAGTTCAGCTCCCAATTACCCAACACACTGTTGTTTTTTTTTTATTTAACTACATCATTTTGCATTGTGCTGAAGGGTATATTTTGGAAATTATGTCACTTCTAGTTACTCTCTTGAGTCTGGCTGATGATAGAGCACTGACCTGAGATAGAAAGTCAAATACTAAAAAGCAAAATAACATTTGGTTCATCACTGCAAGACTCAAAAAAGATACCTGCTTCTGTTCCATTAGTCCTGAGCCCAGTGGGTTTTGGGGAGACATGGGATTATGCTGAATATTAGGCAGAGCTACAGAAAGCTTAATGAGTAGTTTTCGTTGATTTTGTCATAGCTCTGTTAGAATTCTTTCAAGAACTTGAATCTTTACTTTGTAAGGGCCTGATGTAATTATCTCAGAGGAAAGTAGAGAAAACTCGATTACTTTTCTTTGGTTTTTTTTTCCTTTCCCTGGAGGCATGTGTTTTGCAGATTGTAGGGAAGATGAAATACCTGACTAGCTATGGCAAAGCACACACCTAGCAATGCATAAGGACTGCAAACGTGGTTGTTGCTTCACTGGTAATGCAAGAGGAGAGATGTGTCTTGCTGCTTTTTCCCCCATTCCTTTACTACCAAAGAGTAGAGTAACTGTAAAGGCTAAATTGTGTACCTAGGTTGTAATATGTTGAAAAATATCCTAACCAAAAGCTACACTGTCACTAAAATTAGTAAGACAACTGTAAGCAGACTTCAGCCACTACAGAGATCAGAAAGGAGATTTTGCTTACTGTGCAAAATAGTCTGAAGTGTTTGATGTATGATGAGGCGATTGGCCACTGCAGGAGACAAGCATCTGGACTTGATGGACGAAAGAAAAGACAGTGTGACAGCTGCTGTATGCATACAGTGTAATGAACTCCTGTGTAAGAGGAAGAAGCCATTTGTTTACTGGATGACATGATATATTATAAACTCCATGAATCTCTGACTTCTTTGAGAAGCAGATATAGGGTAAGCAGGTAAGTAATAAGGATCCTCACCAATCAGCCAGAAGTTTTCAAACCAGAAGTTCAATGAGAATCAGCCCATATTAATGAAAATCACTCAGAAAGAGAGAAGGATCTTTTCACTGAACTATTTTGTCAAATCATTGTGTAATAAGAGCAACATAAAGCTGACAATGCTATAAGGCACAGCAGAAATGCATAAGCTGCCATTTCAGAGACTGGAGATGAAAAAGCTGTGTGTTTTTAATTTGAGTGGCAAGGGCTATGTGGTTTTCAAGGGGAAGGGGAGATCAAAGAAGAGTATGTCAGGTGGCCCCAGAGGGACTTTTAAGTTATAGCAGGGACTGGGTAATTTGTGAGATGCTTTTAATTTCCTGTGCTACTAGTAGAAGAGAGTTTTTGAAATTTGCCTGACGGAATTGTTGGAGAAGTAGCTAATAGTTATTTTGTGGAAAAGAGATGCTAGATATATAGCTAATTTTTAGAGGATTTTTTTGAGCTGATGTATGAAACACTTCTGCTTGAGTTTTGTGAAGATATATTTTGGATATATGTGCAAAGTGCTTCAGGATTCTTTGAGGTGAAAGACTATCTATGTAAATGCAAGATATTAATTAATGCAGTTGATGCATTTAATTTCTGAGAATATGTATGATTCCTGACAAAGGAGTTTGTCACAGTTTGCCATGTAACCGCTTCTTTCGGATTTCCCCCACAAACTTAAGAGTGCAGTAGTCAGATCTTATAGTTTTTATTGAAGGGTAAATAAAAATGAAATCTGTTTTCATCTTCATTGGCTTTCTAAATATATATTCAGTAATTAAAAAAGTGTGCATATATATAAAGAATTTGAAGCTATCATAATCTACATAATGACTATACTTGCTATAAACTATTAAAACTATTTGCCTTTGAAAATAGTAATAAGAGCAGCATAGATATTCTGCCTAAGTTTTCCTGGAATTAGTTTGCTGAAGTATTTAGCTGTTGATAGAGACACCATCTTCCCTGTGTGTGTGAATATTTTAGTTTTCTGGTTTTTTGTTTGTTTTTTTTTTTTTTTCACATAGTTTATAATTAGTTCATTGAAAATTTAAAAATCAGTTGGGAGAATAGAAAAAGCAATAATGCTCTGCCCCCCCCACTTTCCAATCTGTGTTTAGGAGCTAGATATGAGAGGGTGACATGTACTCTTCCTAAAGTCGTGGAGGAATGGAAATAATGTGTTTAAATCCCTAAGTGCCTAAAAATGCTTATGTGACTTGCTTTTGTACTGAAAATTAGTTTATTAGTACCTCAGTTTTCTTACATTAACCAACATATTTAAGACAACTTTATTGAACAAATAAAATTCCAAAATGCTTGTTTTGTTTATTTTAAGCAGATTCCAATTTCTGTGCTAATGTACTCGATACATATCAACTTTAAAAAAAAAATCATTATAGTTGTTTTCTGACATAATAAAACTAAACATTAGAAATGAAGTAAACATAAACTAATCATATATACCCACTATGTTAAATATATACATATACATTCATTGCAGCAGAAGGAAATACCAAAGTCTATCACCTTTCAGAAAGAGTCAACCTTTCTTTAGACAAATGACTAGAACATACAAATGAAAGTCAAATTAGAATTGGTTATTTAGATCAAAGGTTTTGCTATTCATTTAATTACTGTTAAAACTCAGTGATTTGTGTTGCTTCATTTTCACTTGCTGCTGTAAATATAAGGACAAGTTTGGTTTCATGTAGGAAAATTGTCAACATGTATCTGATATTACAGTAAACATGTAGGGGAAATTACTTAAACTTATCATATTTCAATATAAAATATTCGGATAGAACAGCAGATATGTAATTATTGACATGAATTTACTACCTTTAAAAAAATGTGTTTTGAAAGCAAAATCATTAAGAAATCATCTACAGTCCTGGAAATTTACAGCTCATATTGTTTATGTAAACAATGTGCAGGAAAAAAGTGAGCTTTCTAGGCCTACTGTCAAGAAGGCACAGTCTATTGCTCTGAAGAGAATACCTGCTAGGAGAATCAATGCAAATATAGTTTCTTTTCTCAGTAGAAAGCTCCTGAACAGTGTTCAGCCTAAATTCAAAGATTTTGTTGTGTGGAAATACAGTATGGTTACACTATGCTGCGCTTCGAGGTTATAGATTCATCACCTTAGGTGGAAGATGCATAACTACTTGTCTGACAGGCATATGAACGTGTTGGCTTGACTTCCTTTACCTGGCTTTCATGATTTTCGTATTTCCTTATTCACAGCTGAGCCCGAGCAGTGTTAGTTATGGCATCTCCTTTTTATTTCAGTTTTATGCCTTTTCTGGAAATAGGTAAGGAATGAAATTCATTTAGAGAGAATTGGTCATTTAGATGTATATTAAAATGCACCTACATTAAAATACAAGACTTTCAATTTTTCTGATCCAGACAAATTCTCTTTGATACAATAAGTCCACCTTTTTCTCACAACATAATCCACAGCTATTTCCAGTGAAGGTAATGGAGCTAGACCAGCATGAAACTGATGCCAGATTTTGACCAGCAATATGAGATGCGCAGATAGATGTATAATAAGAGATTCTGACTTGAATCATCAATAAGCCAGTAAATATATATTTTTAGTTTGGTGTTCTATAGGGAGAAAGTTTATGTATCCATAATGCCTGTGTCTGGCTGCCTGTGATCCCCTGTTAATTTTTAACCTTCTTGTCTGCATCCAAACCCAATCTGAAAGATGAGTAAGGATCTCTAAGATAAATAGTGTGCCGGCAATCCTGAAGCTTGGGAGCCAAAGAAAGGTGAGAGACCCTAGAAGTGCTCCAAATGAAGGAAAAGCTGCAGGGTTGGCTCAGAAAACCTAGAGAGGCAGGTGATCTTGTAAAATGCCCGAGGAATAGATGGGGCAGCCAAAGCTTATACCTCTGCAAGAGTGCAAGTCCATCAACATGTTGTGTGCCCTACAACATGTTTCATTAGCTTAAATGCTCAAAAAACCCATTCCTCAGGCAACTATATTAAATTTTCAGGAAGGTGGTGTGGTTGCATGAGCAGGGTTTGGAGATTTCTGCTCAGAGGGAATCTTTGCATCATCTTTCTAAAATACTATTTTTCTATATGCATCAATCACGGAAGGGCTTTTAAAAATTGTTTTGAGATGAAGCTTCATTCATTCTGTGAAAATGTGGCACATTTCTGGAACTTGATCTATAATTTTAATGTTTGATTTGACATTGGATGGAGGGACAACATACTTTTCTGGCTAATATATTTGATTCTATAATTATTGATGAGGCAACAGTAGTGATCTGATTCCCATTACAAACACGAAATATAGAGCAAACATCAAACTGTCAGATTCCAAGGGAACCTGGGTGAAAAGATGTCTACTCTAATGTTGGAAATATTACCAGCCAGATAAAGAAAAAAAAGACCTCCCTAGAGGTAAGATTAAATAAATCGCCTTTTTGAAAGTAAACGTTTTGTACATACTTTGTTGTTATGGATACAATGGAAATACTTGATCATAAAAGCAATTGGACTGAACTGAAAAAGATAACTGAGTTAGGTTGGGCTGAAAATGGTTGATAGAGGTAAATGGTGCCCTGTTATCACTTGTTTCACAAGTGGTGGGTTTCACACAACCTTCATGGAGAATTTTCTGACAAAAGTATGTGGTGGTTAAAGGCATCCTCAGCATCCTCTTACAATTTTGGTAAATAAGAGATACAAAAGTATCATTTAAGGAAGCTAAAATTATTCTTTAAAGTCTTAGTTTTTAATTCAAGTATTATTTTTTTAGAAGTTGATAGCAGGCTCAAGTAAGGGAGAAGTAGGCCTGTTTAGAGACAAAGTGTATTTTGAAACCTATGGATCCTGACAGATTCAAATTAGTGAGGTAATAGAAGTACAAATGGAAAGAAGTGGCACCGGATATGTTATTTCATGCCAACCAAACGACAGGAATGTTTGTACAACAAAACCACCAACAACAATTACTCATAATTGCCTTGTGTTTTAGAGCAGGCCTAATGGATTGTAGCACTTTAACTTCAGTGAGTTGGGCATGGCATAAAATTGAGGCTTCATCCAAATGAAGTTATTAAAAGGTGCCTGTAGACTGTTCGAGGGAGGCAGGGGAGACCCTGGATTTATGCATTTTTACAAGATTGTGCTTTGGATAGTTTTGTCAAGACGTGACTGAAACACTAAAAACTCCATCTGGAGCTGTGGTAGTTGTGGTATGTGATGTTTTGTTCTGCACTTGTACTAGAAGTAGTTAACTAATGTGAAAATGTAATTGTATGTATGTTTATAAAATCAAAATTACAATTTAGTCTGAGCAAAATGATGGCATTTTTATTCAGATTTCTATAGTTGTTGGTGCATCTGTTTTCAGTTGTTTGATGAGAAACACTAAATGTGTCTTTCCATGTTTATTTGCTCTGTACTTGGTTTCAGGATTTTAGTAGAAGAGTAAATTGAAAATCCTATAAATAAGTTTATCTGAATCTGGCTGTATATCAGGGATCTAGGATGTGTACACTTTTTAGTAATAATAATCCTTATGCTTCATCTATGACTGTATTTTTGTATTATGTATAACATGCACATGGAATAACCGGAAAAAAATCCCCCCCAAAAATTGGAGTTTGTTCCAAAACTGCTTCTAAACACACAGTTTTCTTCATGTTAAAATGATTAAATTTAACTCTTAAATATGTATCTGAAAATTAAAGCTTTTTTCTGAAACACGCCCCAGTCTTCCAAGTCCCATGAAGAGCTGGAATTTGTAACCTCTCTGATAAGCTTGTGTTGTTATTGTTAAGATCCTTGGAGTTTATTGTTTCAAGCAAACTGATGACTGGTGAAAGCAGTATTTTATGGCCAGAAAAGTTCCTCTCTTCATTCCCTTTAAGTCCTATCTTAAGTATTACATACTTCAGTAGGTGCTTAGCCTGACTAGAAATGACCCTTTTACCCAAAATAAATATGAATGTTTACCTAGAGGCTCAGCATTTTGCTTGACTGAAAACAACATATTTGTGTCACGTCAATTCTGGCAAGGAAGCCAGATTAGACATTCCCATCTCTCTCTGCCCCCAGACATTCATTGCAGTGCTGCAGTTCATTGCCTTTTCAATTGCACTGGTACAGCAGCTTTTGAGAATAAACTGCAAACCAGTCAGCTACAAGGTTCCTGGTTTTAGAAAAACAACTAAGCAAAAAAACCCAACCCTCTACGCAAATAGAGTCTAACCTTAAATAAAGATCATTTCAACCCTGCAATGCAAGCAGTGTTGGTAGAACAGAGGAGGCAGTGACCAGTGAGGCAAGGCTCAGTAGCTCCAGCTAGTAAAATCACAAAGGGCATTTTGCTGAACTTTTTTTAGGGTTTCTCCTCCAAGTTTGGTGCATCTTCAAAATGTGAGACTTTCCATGTTGACTAGGAATGGAATTGAAACTTCATGCCGATATAATTCTGAATTTTATGTAAACACAATGACAGACTAGATGTAAATAAACATAGCAATAATGACAAGGTAAGCAGCTGAAAGCAGTTCCTGGTACAGAAATGAAGGAAATGGATGGAATTTGAGTACTTCTGGATTAGGTGAAGCCTGTACTAAGGGGTGCTTATACAAGTCTGGGACGTAAAAAGACATTTTTCTAATTGTTTTTTTTTTTCAAACTGGGACTGATTTTTATTCACCTGAAAGTTTAAAACTTCAAAACTATGATGTTTGTTAGGGCAAATCCTAGAAGTTTAAAATTATAGAATTATGTTTGTTAAGACAAAAACATAGACTTTTAAAACTGGAAAACTATAGTGTTTGTTAGGACAAAAAAATTATCAATCTAAAATCATTATGTCAAACACGAGTTTAAAGGCATGTGATGGTAGGTGAGATATGAGCCCTTCAGAAAAAAAAACCAAGGAAAAATATTAATTAAACAACAGTTAAACCCCTAATTATATATTTTATTAAATTCATTTTACAGATGTCCTTGCAGAAAATCCAGCGATTATTCCTCGATGGTTTGGAGAACTGAAATGCAAGGATTTTTTGTTGTTAGTGTGCATCATCTCATCTGTATTTGTAGCATTGCTTGTATTTAAAAGTGGGTGCATCTTTATTGTTCGTGAGTCTTCATTATATGTTCATTGTAATTCTGGCTAAAATGAAGCCAGTTGGCATGGAAGGGTTTGTTGAATCTGAGTTTCTACCTTTGGGAGAAGGCAGAGCTCAACTCAGTGAAGGTTAATGAATAGAAGATTTATTTATAAACTCTGTAAATAAGGAATGACTAGATAACTTTTGTTGGTGAGTTTTACGTAACTTTTTCTGTTTTACTCAGGTCCTGGTACAAAGTCAGCTGAGGCCAGTGTAAGAGCAATATGATGGGAGGCATAGAACGGATACCTCGTGTTGTGACAGTATGAGATGCCATGGGTTCCACTTCTGGCTTAGCTGCATTCGTCCTTGTGATCTTGGGTAAGTCACTTACCTTCTCTGTGTCTTAGTAGCAGTTCCAATTCTCCCTGTCTCACAGGACAATTCTAAGAAAATAGGAAGATGATGAGAATATGATTGCGTACATAGAATTGTCTCTGATAATGACTTAGTAGTGTGATTTGTTGTTGCTCACCGCATTGTAACTAATTGTCAAAATGCTGTATTTCTCTTTCACTATTTTGTGGGTTATTGCCTCTACCATTTTCCTCAAGTGCCTCTTTCTCTCAGGGATACTTTTAAGAATAGAAAAAGTAGTCATTTGCATGCAGCAACAGACTGCCTACCTTGTCTTTGCCATGAAAATAGGGTTCAAGTAGTACCCAGCTCATACAGCTGATCTACTCCCGTTCCTCCTTGAGAAGCCAAGATATGTGTGGTAGCAGCTGTTGCTGGGCAGGGAAATACACCTGTGCCCTCACTCATGCCTCCCTTCTGCCTTGCAGCTGCAGGGTTTACGTACCCATTCTTCCATTTCACTCCTCCTCTGCGTGAGAGCCAGCTCTGGTCTAGCTACTCCCTCACCTGCTTACCCAGCAACACAGAGCATGCAGAGAGAAAGGGTTATTGTGGTGGGGAAGGTAGGGAAGGGACTTCTTGAACAGTAGTAGGAGTCAAAGAGTCAAAGTCAAAGAGGGAAGGCTGAGGGCTGGCTCCTGGAGGTGGTGGGGAGTTCTCCAGAACACAGTGTTTCAGCCAAACTTCACCGAACCGTATTTATAGTACACAAAGGCTCTAATCCAACTATGAGAACTATCGGATAATCAGAACTGTTTTTTTTCCTGAATTTAGATTACAACCTCATCAGCAGAGAGTTTCTCTAGCTAACTTAGTTTGTGATTTGAACTTTAAAGTTATGTCCAAACAATTGAATTTCTTTACTAACAGTTAACTAACAGAAAAAATAGTGTACAATTAATTCTTTTGGAGGTAACAGAAGTTGTTCATTGTTGTGACTTTTTTAAATTCTGGTTATTGATTTCTACTTAGAAGGGAGTTTTGCCTGTTTTTTATTACTGTTGTTTTATTCATCTCTATCTTATCTAAATGGCCAGTTAAAAAGCATCCTAATTATTGTAGTTCATGTCCAAAAACTGTTATCATTTAACAGCTGCTTTTGTTGTTTTTATAGCCATATGCCACTTACGGCTTATTTGATCTCCTCAAATGACCTTATTGTGCACTCTTATGCAATCCTATTTTAAAGAGATTTAGGTACCTACAGCTGGAAACAGGCTTGAACTGGGATTTTCAGAACTGTCTAACAGTCTGACCAGCACCAAAATCAGTTGCTGTCAGGCTGCGGGTAAATCCCTTTAGATTTCCTGTCTATCCTTTTAGAAACCTCTGTGACCTTGAGGAGAACCCACCGAGCCCTCACGTTATCCCAGTGAAAGCGAGAACTCCCACAGGGATGCTTGTGGTATGATACTGATGAAGTGGGAATGCCTGGAAAGCTGAGCTTCATAGCTTGATTTGCAGATCAGGTGGAACAGAAAAGTGTTCAAATAACCACTGAATCTCAGAAAAATAATGGTTGTGGGTGTGAAGGTCATTAGCTATGTTTCTTTTTTATTTTCTTTGCCTGCTGGGTTTACCTGAGCTCAGGCCTTAATAGTGGCATCCTCTGAGTAGTTCTCAGAAGACTAGATATGGCATGTCCTGGTACAATCTGCGCCATGGCATGCAGGAAGACTCACAATGGCCTGCTCTGAAACTTAAAATCCGTATAGGAACACTACTTATGGTGTTTATTTCCCATACCTGCCATCTTTTTCTTCTTGGAATGATAAATTGAGGCTATTTCAAACAGAAAATTTCTATACTAAAAGATGTTTTGAGTACAGTGGTAATTAAGGAGTTAATTTAAAGCAAGGAGGGAGCAAGGGAGACAGTAGCTCATGGCTAAAAGGCTAATCATGAGGTAAACTAGCAAGCTCTATAAAAGTACTTCTCTGGTAGTTAAAAGCGAGTCTCTTGTGCAGCAGAATGAAACACCTTGTAACTGAAAAGCAAGCCTGTTATGTAGCTTGAGTTAAAAATTTCTGTTTATGTTGTAACAGCCTGTGTTCCTTTTGCTTATAGCCTGAAAGCTCTAAACTTGAGGATCAGAGTCGTAAGGGAAAACTCTCTTGCTGACAGACTTCTGCTTCTTTGGGGCTGCTTTAAGCTACTTTGTCCAACTGTAGCTCACTCCTCTCATGTTGGTTTGCTTTGCTGCAGCTTCACGCAGCAAGTTATTCCTTTCCCGGCTTCTCACTTTTTTTTTCCCTTTTTTTTTTTTTTCTTTTTGACATTTGCTTCACTTTCAAGCTCCCTGTTGTAGTATTTCACTAATGAAAAATAGTTTTGTCCTATCCTTTTTATGGCATTAATTTGTGGGTTTGCTATGCGCTTCAGGAAAAATTGAGAAGGATAAAACACAGAGGTCCAGATTCCACCTGAGCTGTAGTTGAGGAGTTTAGGACCAAGAGTGATTTGCATATAAACTATGCCTCATTGCTTAAGTGCTTGTTAATCTGTAGGCACCTACTTTTCTTGCCTGTAAAATTGCTTTAGCGTGTGTTCATGGTGCAAGGCAATGTTGTGCAGAACCCCAAATCTGTATGATGCAATAGTAGAGAATCTATTAGTAGAGGAGCTGTGAGTGTAGCTGTCACGTCTTCATTGAATAGAATGAGATTAGGAGTGCCAAGGAAGGATTGGTATGCAAGTGAAAGATGCCTGGTAGCTAAGAATTGTTTCCTAATGCCTCCATCTTTCTCCACTTCCGCTTAAATGATCTGTTGGACAAGATTAGTATAACCTCATCTATTTGGCTGGGCTTCTTGTGCTGTGCAGAGAGTCCATCAGCAGAATGCCTTCCATGGCAGTTCACTTCTGTTTTGGCCAGGCGTTGACACCTGGCACACCTCTCTGAAACAAGAGAGGTCTCCTGATTCCTGATTCATAATAACTTATGAAGTAAGAATGGACCTTTGCATCATCTCTAAGCTACAATCAAATACCAGAGGACAAAGCTGCTCAGAAGCAGGTATCTCTCCTACTACTGTAATTAGATACAGTTAACTGCCTACTAACAATTACTTGTCTTCAACAACAGATACTCTGCACAAGTTTTCTAGGAGATTTAAGGTCAGAGAGAGATTGAAACAGTAATGCTGATTTACAGTTAATCTGAGCAATTCATTGAAACAGCAGACAAAAATCTCATTTTCATAATCTTAAACTCCTTATGAACAACTATCAGGAACCAGTGCAGAAAAGCTCTTCTCGAGCTTGAGAGGAAATCTTGCAGTTTTCAAGTCAGCCTTATTTTATTAACAAAGGTTATAGATGAGTTAAACACAAGTCTTTTAAAGGGATATGAGTCAGTCTTTTCTGTAGCATTGTCTTCATCATCTTTCAAAAGCTGACAGAAACAAATTTCCAACTAGATAGTATGAATTTCCTTGAAGTATATTGTAATAGTCACTGAAAACATAGGTGTCTATCAATGATGTATGGGTGGTGAGAAGATTACAAGTAAACACCAACAGCAATTAATCCATATATTTGTGTGCTGTCTTTAGCAAGTTATAGAGATTTTTCAGCTTGAAGTCTAAGCCTTCTCAAGGTATAAGGTATCTGTGATCCATAAAAAGAAAGACCTAAGAAAAATAAGTCCATAGCAATAGGCTTGTATTTTGTATGGAGCATCCAAAATAGTCTCAACTGTTCCTGGCTTTGATGGCTGAAGCATAAGAGCAATTGGAGCTATTTGGCTGATACGATTTAAATGCATCTAACTGACGTTTCCAAAGAAAAAGGAGTGAGTTGGGGAAGAATATGAACAAAAAATGTAGAAACAGAAAATATTTAAAACTTGGTTAAAATAGAAATAGTGAACTAAAGCTGTGTTTAAAAGTTATTATTCCAAAGGAATGGAGAAGACGATAGGATTGGACAGTATTGTTTGGATAGGTGTAGCTGGACTTATGGTCAACTGAGTAAAGTAACAGGCTTGATGCATTGAAAGATGTCATGCAGTTTGCCTGACCTATCAAAAATAAGCATGAGTGAATCTGCTGCAAAGTGAAAAGGAGGAGAGTATAAAGTGTTAATAAAGATGGTTTTATTCTGTGTTTGTCAGTTGCAACAATCTCTACGTGCAAAGAGTGTTCTTGTCATTTTGTCCATTTAGATGTTGGGTTTTTTTAACGTTTCGTTTAGGTAAATTATCTGGACTTTTGGGTGCTATTCAGCCTGCAGAGATTTTTGCACATGTACTATATTATAGCTGGTATTAATTTTCAGGAGGGAAATTTATGGGCTTTGTGTGGGATGCTTGTAAACTTGTACCACATCTGCAGGTGTGGCCATTATATCTATTAGCTCAATTCTGTTTTCAACTTTCTCTGGGGATGAGTGATCCACAAACTGCAATAATATATAATGTTGTATTGAAAGTAATGGTTTCTATATTGTAGTGATTCCCATTTTCTAGTCCCCGAGCTCTGATTCCTCTGCAAGCAAAATCTTTCACAGGTATAAGCATCAGTTCATTGACAAACTTAAGAATGTGCATAATTTTAAACATGTGAATAGTTCCCCAGATATGTCATAAAATGGATACCAATAGTAGAACTTCACATTTCATACAGTATTTAGCAAATACAGACAAAGGATACAGGTGTACTGAAAGTCAGAGTTTTTTTCCAAAGCGTCATTTCTAGTTCATGGTGTTATTAAAAGCAGCAATGTAAGGATGAAAGCACGTAACACAATGGGAACAGGATTACCCTTAAAGTTTATAGCATTTATAAAGAAACAAGAGTCACAAGGGCATTTTAAAGGACTGTCTCTATTGGACATGACTGTATTTCATCACTTCATTATCACAGGTATATGTGAAGATAGCTAATGCAGTAGCTGGAAAAAATAGTTGCGGCAGCAAAAAAGACAGATTTATTAAAATATCTGCATTTATACTTTAACTGCATCCAATGCCATGAGCTATGAATTCTCTAGAATTAAGTCATTTAAGAAGCCATAGTTGTTAATTCAGAAGCTTAACTGAAATTTTTCTGTCTGCATCAAATATGACAATGAAAGGAAGCTGGCAAAATCAAATTTTCTCAAAAAAAATCAGTATACAGTAGATTCCCTAACTTTAGATTATTTGAATAAAATACTTAAGAAAGTTTTTCAAATTTATTATTATCGTTATTATCATCATAATCATTATTGTTATTTTAAAATACAACCATCAGTTATCCTAACCTTGTTGAACTAAATAGTTCTTTCTTGTGATGCCATTTCTGCCACTGGGACAAATTTCCAGATGAGTGGCCAGATCTGTATTTGGTAGAAATTAGTGTTCAGTAGAACTCCACTGATTTGGTCCTGAAGTTCTGTTTCCCCTTTTGTTTGTACACTTAGTTCCTGGTTGCTAGCAGTGTCTATTTTTTTTTTAGCTCTTAGCTCAGTCATAAAAAGAAAATATAAATCTGTTAGCAGTCCTACAGAGAACTGTGTTTTCTACCAAAGTAAAAGCAATATAAGTATACAGACTTGAAAAGTTCCTTTCCTGTGTTCTTATCTACCATTATGAGCAGGGAATTAGTACAAACGTATTTCTAAGTGAGGCTGAAATTGTTTCCAGCTCACATCACAAGTATTTTGTTATCAGATCTGAATATAACCAACAAATGCATTCCACTGAATCCTGCATATCTCAGACCTTTGAACTTTACACCAAATAGGATATGATCATAAAAAATTCATAGCATAATTTTCACTACTACATTTTACAGCTGAGATTTGCAGAGCTGACAGCACTTTGTTCTCAGAGAGGAAAGCTAATATATGTCTAAAAGGCTATGAGATCATGAATAGAGGCAGTAATATATACACATGAAAACTAGTAATATATAAATGTTCCTGTTGAGAGCTATTCTGAACATGGGAAGTTTTCATTAATTCCTTAAGGGTTGGTCAACCTAGTCAGTTTATTTGTAGTCAAACACTGGAATAGATCATGCCATCAGGACATCTGCTGACTAAACTGAGCCATCTGCTTAAAAGCTGATGGCACAATATAGAACACAATGTTTATAATCTCTACAATTTCAGCACAACTAGTTTCTCATTTCTACAGAAATGTAATTAGAACAAGTGTGTTGCAAAGCCAAGTTTCTACCCTTCTGCACTCTCAGCGCACAGGATAGAGAAGGAAACAGAGTAGATGCTGCCCCTAAAACCGGGCCTGTATGTCCACGATCTAAGCAGATGATGGAGAAGAAGTAGGGCTGGGAGGAATGGTCCTCCTCCCTCTCTGGCACACAGTACTGCAACCAGCCTAAGCTGTGCTGGCTGGAATTTTGAGGAAAAAAATGAACTAAATCTCACATGCAATATTACACTTGACTAGGTGTTAGTTTTTTCTCTTCCTTCAGCAAACAGTCGTGAAGGAGGAATAAATTAAATGCTCAGCTATTAAGTCCACTATCAGGAAATTGGTCTATGCTAAACTGGCTTTCCCCTGACTAAAGTAACTTCACATTCAAAGGGAATTTATATGATATCAAGTAAAGATGCAGTTCAAGTTCCTGGTGCTAACCATCATAGTCTGGACCAGATCGTGTTTGATAGTAAAGTGAAAGATGTATTATTAATGTGTTTTGCCTTTTTAAAACATTTTTTTTCCTGTTTGAAACTGCAGTCTATGCGTGATATCAAGGAAAAAAATGCATTTATGTCTCAAACTGATTTAGTGTGTGGACTGAGTTTTAATGTGATGCCAAAGCGTTCCACTTAAAAAGTAAATCTACTTTTATTTTATGCTTACAGCCATGGGCTAAGGTTGGAGAGCTCTAGGGGGGTTTCACTGAGAACAATTCATCCAGATATTGTCATAATTCAGCTAATATATTTTAAGCATTTTGAGTGGACTATTGAGTAACACCTGCTCTTATTGCCTTTGATGGGAACCAACGTTCTTTGGCCCTATCTTAAAAAGCCCTTTTCTTCTTCCACCTTCAGCCTGTTACCATACTACCTCTGTGAAAATACTAGTCAGTTTGGATTCTGTGCTGTTCCTGAATTGTGTTTGTCCAAGCCAGGTTGTGTGTGTCTGCATGGGTGGTACACTATAAATTTTGGTTCTGCCTTTCTAATTTTTACGCGTATAGTGTATGCTAGGTGGATCCCAGGCCTGTTCTGTAGTAAAACACAGAAACGTCTCCCTTGAGAATGATACTTAGGATAGGTGTCACCAAAGTGCAAATTACTCTTCCAGAGCCATTGCTGCATATCCTGGCCTTGCCTTCAGGGAGAGCATTGCTGGAAATGGTAGGTCTCTAAATAGCTGGGAGATTCTTCATGTTTAGGGAATTCGTTTCTGCAACTGTAAGGCGCATGACCCAACGGGTTCTTGATATTTTCACATGTTTGATAGTTGGTCTCAGCACATTCAGTGGGCAAAATTACTTAAGTAGATAGAGACTTGGGTGTCAGCCTTCATGCACGACATTTTGTTAGGGCAGTGTGGGCAGTAGGTAAACTTAAACCCATCATTGTGTTAATACTTTTGTAGCACATGTGACATTATTTCAAAACTATCTTTAATATATGGTTTCAGTCCACTTTATGTCTAATATATCTAACTAATCTTGATCAGCACTCTGAACGAGAGGTCATTCCAAAGAACTTAGAATGACTTAAGAGAGAGAGATTTTCATAGGCACAAAATTTAAGCTATGTGATAAGAACATGCATTCCTCTGCTATTAATATAGTTGTTCTTTGATTGTTTGGGTTTTTTTTTTTTGTGAATTAAGAGGGTTTTTTCTTCAAAACAAATTAAGTAGTATCCTTTCCAAACCTTCTCATGTAAGAGGTCTGGGTTTTATACTTTTATATATATATTACTGAATATATCTGCAAATTTTCTCTTCCATGCATGCAATCACTTAAATTAAAATAACAAATACTTTTCTGCTCAAATTGTAAAGAAAAGTTCAATGTTTAGGCATTTACACATCTTAGAGGTGTAAATAAATCTACCGAGTGCAAGAACACTGAGAAAATGCCAAATGTGCTTTTGTGATTTCAGTAGAAATTATGTTTTTAAATTAGGATGTAGTAATATATAACTGTGATTGTGAATGTCATGTTTTCCTCACTTAAAAAAAATACTATCTCAAATTCTTTTATTATTGATCTTTTTCACGTTATTGTTTTGCACTGAAACAGGGATTATTATCTCTCTTAGATACAGAGGGGACTTATATTTCTGGATAGTTTTATTTTCTTTCTCTCTACTTGCAAGCTATTTTGCATGCCTAGGACCATTTTTTTAGCCTTGCATAGTCCAGATGTTCCAGGCCTCAAAATTCCATGAGGGATCCCTGGCTTTTATATAAGTGCCAGTGAGGGTGAGGCTAAAGTATGTCTAATATGGAGCTCAATCCTCAAATGCTAGCCAAGCAGCTGGCATGTAGGCTGACATGGATCAAAAGACACTACTCCTGATTTTGTGAAGTCTGCCAAGATGAAAATATTTCTTTCAATCTGGCTCTGCCATTAAGGCGGTTCTCCACATATTTTAATGATAGGGTTAAGCCAGATCTTTTTCATGTTACATTCAAGCATGTTTTATCCAGAGAAAACAGGCTCTCTAAAGCCATCAGAATAATGGGGTGGTTTTAAAATCTCCCCTGGGTTTAATAAAAGGTGGTAGTTTTGGTGAAATTTCTCTGATAGGCCTTTCTGTTAATGCTTATCTAGATAATGCATCTTCCAAATGTTCTGACCAGAGTGTTTGTGATATTAAGAAGACTTTGTTATGTAGCTCCACAGATGTTTTTTCTGCACCTTTTTTATTATGAGTTGGGGTTAGGATTTCACAGCTACGTTGAAGGGTGTTTTGTATTCTCTATACATCTATCTATAGTCATATTGAGTTCCCCAGGGGAATGGAGGGAGAATAGACTTTTAAAAGACAAGCTTGTTGAGATGAATTCAGTGGTTACTGCCGAATGCCAGATGAGTTATCGTGGTACAACTGCTTCTTACCTCTTTAATATGGTGTCTCACGAACAACACGGGTTTTGAATGCCTGATGGTCGATGTGATATAGAACAAGTCTCCATCAAAGGAAACAGTGTGTCAAAGTGCTCCAGATGTAGGTGAAATGTGTGCATTCAATTGATTTGCATCTTTGGGAACCAGAGAGGGAAAATATTTTCTGGCGGTGTCACTAAGCGTAGCTCCATTGATTTTTGGTGGCAGTGTAAAGATTGCAGACATCTTACAGCCTGGCCTTCTAGTCAAAGGCTAACTACTAAAGCAGACTTACTTCAGATTTGCTTCAAATTGGAATTAGCCTTGTTTCTTCCAGTTTCTAGTTCATCTGGGAACAGAACAGAGGGACAGAAAGGAGGAACTTTTTTTTTTTTTTTTGTAGCCTGGTATTTAAGCTCCTGTGTGAAACTTTGATTTTCAGAATTAAAAGACAGAGAAAAAGCAAGGTAGGTAAACTTTTTGAGAAGAATAGTGAAAGATTTAGGTCAGTATCTCAGTGGACAGTTGTTGTGGTTGGGCTGGGCAGTAAAATGTACAACAGATGCTCTCCCAAGGGAGAGAAGAATGACAGAGAGACTGACTTATGGATTGAAAAAGAAACTAAACTACTTTAATGAAATATTAATAATAAAACAACAAAAAGAAAATATAATAATATTAATAAGAAAACAATGAAATATATCATGAAAATATGAAATATATATATTGTATATACAATATATACAAAACCAATATCGAGCTCCTGGGATGATGATCATGTCACCGACAGGTGCTGGCAAAGTCCCAGACTGGACTCAGAGATGGATGGGAACTGGTCCGGATCTGGATTCAGGAACGCACAGATCGGGATCAAAGGCAGATGAACAGAGCCCTCCTCTAATAAGAAAAAAATTATTTTTTTCTTACCGTAGTGATTTGCTTTATAAGTTTGCCACAGCTTTAGAGACGTAGTATTCAGAAATACTGACACAGCTGACAATTCTTATAAAAGGACTAGAAACAGTTCTGTTGGTAGACCTAGACTCAGGTATAGCCTTTTGCAAGAGAGCTGGGAAAGCTTTGGAAACGCCTGGCTTTAATTAAACTCTTAAAAGTTTTGAAAATCTCCCCAATTTCCATCTGTTTCAACTTGTCACCAGATCACAACTTAATTTCCGAACAGCTTGCTCTCTCAGCACCCAGAGGACACCACAGCTATCAGCCATCCCTGTACTTCTGTTCAGTATCCTTCCGATTCGTTCTCTGCACGGGATGCTGCCATCTATGCAGTGGTGTAGTTAGAGGCTGTATAACAAACACTTCCACTGGCTTCACTGTATGTTACCTGTGGATGAAGACTTAGAAAATACGCCAGAACTGCACATTTGGCCATCTCAGGATATCTTCAGTGACTTTATGGAGAAAGTTGGAATTATTTGTGGGTATACGCAGAGAAAATCTTGTATGTGCTCTGTAGTTCGTAGTCAAGCGATGGGAATTCTGACAGCATATGGCTATCTTTTTGTCAATGTATACATATTGAACAAATTCTCATTTCAAGCTTTGGACATCTTACCACAAATTGAAATTCTCTGATGAAATGTGTGTCTGTTCAATTTGTTCTCACAAACATTCACAGCAATAAAATGTCCTCCACAGTGAATATTTGAATAGTGGTGCTTTCCCTTCAGAAAAAAAAAAACAAGACATGGGATCCTCAGTCTGAAATGGGTTTTAAGTGTTGCTTTTCTTACAAAGAGAGAAAAACCGGGAGAAAAAAACAGGGAGACCAGCACCCATAATAACTGGACTGTGTATTAAAGATGAAGTTAGGTTTTGTAATAGAAATGTTGCTATTTCACTGTGTTCTGTAAGTGCCTCTTCCAAAGAGCTGGCTTACAACTGTGTCTGTTCCCCCATCCCCTGTTGTCAAAATGATAACATGAAATACAACCGAATGACCTGATTTCTTAGGACAAGCTGACCTGTTTCATTGTTCAATCTTGAGCCATAAGCTTCAAGTGCTAGTCCGCTGGGGATCTTTTTGGAAATATGTATAAACCATATTCTATAGTTACAGTCAATGGAAGAAGAAACATCACTGAATTCTAGTGTTATTAATTTAGTCCTAAAGAATAAAAGGATTCTGAGCCTTGTAGTGTTCTTTGCTGTATTCAGTATAGGATGAAATTTTTACAGTTATGAAAAAAAATAAATTAGGACAGATCTTCTGCTGATATAGATTGCCTACAAGCTTATTATTTTGGCTCTGTGATACTTTCAACTGAAAAATAACAGGAAAAAAACTACCCCATAATATGACATGACCTGGAAGCTCAAAGCTGCAGATAATGTCATTCGAAGAAGTCTGTGCCTAAAAAAAAATAAAAAATAAAAAAAATTGTCAGTAAATTCAATAAATTTCATTCACTTGATGGGAGACGGGGCAAAGAATTTCAAAAGATGAATTTTATACAAGGAAATTTTGGATTTTGTCCTTGATTCTAGGGAACGGAAAAGACACTAGAGAAATAATCGTGAAAGTTTAAATGTGTTCTTGTATTGAATACCCTGTTTTTTCATCATTTACTCCATCGTTGAATAGCCTAGGTTCTGCTGTATGCATATTTCTTATCCTGTCATTTTTTGTACACTAACGATGTCTGGAGTTCTTTCTAATCCGTGTGAACACTGTTTACTGTAACAGTAAATACTGTATTACCTGTTAGCTGTTTGGGATAATAGCACAGACATACTACAACAAAAATCAGTTTTAAATATATGAGAAGATAACAAATTTATTTTCAAAATCTTGACCAAAGCTGAAAAATCTAAAGTGCTGCTAATGTAGCTCCTTCTTTCCATACATACATAGAAAACATTCAGGAGCTCTCAAAACAAAAATGTAAGAATTTTGAATGTGAGTAGCTGAAAATGTTTTGCTAAAGCTGATTTTACACTAAACTGTGGCTTTCTACAAACAAATGACCTTTAAGAGCCAAATTTTAGTATAAAACCTTCATGATTATGTCTTCTACAAAGAATATATTGATTATAATATTCAGTAAGGGCTTTGCATAAGAGGGATGTAGGAAGCATAAGTAACATTTAAAAACAGCAAATGATATTTTGGTTTCATGTGCTTTCTCTATTCACATTCTTGTTAAATCTGTGGCCTTGCAGAACTCTGCTTACTCCCTCTAAGAGACATCTCTGATTTTATCATTTCAGATTTCTGTTTAAATTAATTTAGATTTTGCTGTCAGAGAAATGTCATGAAAATGGTGACAATATTTTACTGTATAATCAAATTAAATCATTGCTGTATGTCATAAAGACAGGCAAAAATATTTTGTTTCACTATAGATTCACAATAAGCTACAATGTTGAACATCAAGCAAATCCCTTTGAGTCAGTTACCTTCGTTAACGTTTGAATCTTTGCTAATGTCGGTATTCTCAGCCTGTTTTGTGTGCTTAGATTTATGGGTTGCAAAACCATTCTTCACACATACAGCTAGGCTAATTAATTTGGAAGGAGAAAATGCCTTCAACCTTTTGGTCTTGAAAGCTGCAGTATCGCCTCCATCCAAGGCACTGAAATACAAAATATCAGAACTAAGTGTATTGTTCGAATTTCTTTGACAGCATAATCATATCATTTCTGGAGTCTGTTTGCTTCAGTTTGTGTCTTGGATCTGGGCCCAGGTGCTAACTCATGCCTTCTGAATACTGTTATGTAGAGAGTCCATTGACAGTTAATACTGCCTTCTTATTCAATAATATTTTTGATATAACTGTGTTTGTATGGATTCATTTCCTTAGCAGAGGGAATGCTTTAACTTGTAGAATGGCAAAACTTGAAAATGACATAGGGCTGATTTTCAGGGTCTCTAAATAGAAATTTTGGAAAATTATGCATTTTTTTTTCCCCCACAGAAAGCAGGGGCAACACTTGCAGAATGTTGTCCATGCGTATCTTCTAACAAAATATTTTGTACTGTTTAGTCAGTTCTAATTCTGAACTTCTGCTGCTCCTGTTGAGGTCAATACTTACTAGTTGCTTCTGAGTGTTAGAGATATTGATGTTTTAGCCATGGTGAGGTCACAGTCAGCATCACCCTAAGCTGAAAAATAACCCTGGGGCCTGTTCAACTTTCTAATAAGCTACTTGAGTCAAAATTTGAACCGTCCTGTGGAATTTATGGTACTTAGCTGTCCTTATAGTTGCACTAACTACCTGCTAGCAGTACAGTGATTGCAATGTAACATGTCCAGAGAATGATCAAGTGTCACCCTCTGCAGTACTATATAGCTCCTTCAAAAGATTAATTCCCCTGTTACGTGTATGTTTTACATGTTTTCCAGTTGGCTTAACAGTGCAAAAGCTTTCACTGGATGTAAATTCGTAACTTGGAAAGTTGCATCCAGCCAATTAGTTAAGTGCCCTGTGGATTTTTTTATTAATTTTTTTTTTTTTAGGTAAAATTTAAGAAAGTGTGGGAAACGTGGTGCTCAGGTGACTTTTCTTATTATCTGGTCAGTAGACCCTAAATCTTTCCTGGCCTGGGTGAACGTATGAAAATAAAAAACAACTGATGACACCCATTTAACAGCTTTCAGCATAATACCTACCTGCACCTACCACTATTTCCATTCCTCTGAGGCAACTTTAAATATTGATACAGTAGTGATTTCTATACCCCATAGAAAAACAAGAAACGAGCTCAGGGTGGGTTGCCAAAGTCTGGGAACTGAAAGGAGCTCAGAACATGAAGCAGTGGGAGGGAGGCAGGGGGCAGAGAGATGCAAGATTTTGGTGCAGCTCCTGAGCTCTCCCGGAACTCAGCCTGCACAAACAACCCACGTGCTGAGATCTGAAAGCTCTGTCAGGTTAGGCATAGCTGAAAGTGGGTGGTAGGTCTGTACAAAAAACAGAAGTAATTTTTGTGATAGACCAGATTGCTAATGCCTTTCTCAATCAGGTCTGAATTTGTTGTGCAGCATATTGGGATCAATAGATACTTTGGAGAAGAGGCGAGGTAGAGATCCTGACCCCATGAAGTTTCCGCAGCAGTTTTTGTAAAATTAAGAATGATAGCCCCAGTGGGAAAGGTTTACTAAATATGAATGAAACAAAAATAGTACGTTACCAGGAAAGTAGGTATCCTACTTTCAGCATGACTGTTCTGTGGTGTGTGTGTAAATATCAAATTTTACTATCTCTCAGAATTAAGGTGGTATAATTCACGATATCTGGAGGCTTTCTTTGTTCCCCAGAGCACGCTCTCAAACTCTGAAAGTCTTTAATCTGCTATATAGCTAAATCCCTAGATTTTTAATTTTCTATTTGTTTCTAATACTCGTTTACATCTCTCTTGAAGTTTTTTTTCTTTCAAAGGGAGTCTGGATCCATCTATGCATTCCCAAGGTATTAAGCCAGTTTTTTTAAATACTACCATACTACTAAATTCAGCAAGTGACTGAGTTTCCTGCCTAGAAGTTATGTCAATCAACTTGAAATGCGCATTACAAATTAGTAAATAAATGTAAATTCATTCACTGTCAGATGATGTTTCTTGTCAGATTAACTTGTGCACCTCCCCAATTGCAGTGATTCATGATAGTTGCATCTCTTACACTTCATTCCTTGATTTTGTTATTAGCATTTCTCATGGTTCTGTGGCATGTCTAAGATACCAGTCCCTTGATACCTGAGTTCTGTATGTCGGTAAGCCGTGAAGGAGATTTTGATTTCAGTGCATTTTCAAAAAGATGATGGTGTAAACACTGAACTGACTACTACTTCTGGTTTAAAACAGTACTTGACCACAAAAGAGATGACTCTAATCCCATTGGGCATGTGAGCATACACTCAGCTTTACAATTCCCAAACAGAAAGTACTTAGCCAGACTGAAGGTCACAAGTACTTCATCTGTTTAGGCTCCTACAGAAAAACTTTCAGCACACACTGAGTTTTAATGAAGTTTTATGAAATTCTTAATGAAATCACAATGACAGAAATAATAATGACATGACTGTATAATACTATTTTCCAAATAAGTTTAGTATAGATTGTTTTGTCTCTTCCTATATGCTGCTTTAACTTGCTTCTGAGTGCCATGTTTTATCTTTCCCTTTATCATTTACCTAGACAAATTTTTCATATAAGCAGCGAATTTGTAATCTATTTTATCGTATTTCTCATATATACTGAAAATGTAATGGAACTGAGATCCGCTTTGAGTTGCTTGATATCCAATGAACCAATTAGGTATTACATCCTTTAAGTAGATATGAGGGTGTAGGTCATTCAATGTTAATCATCTGCATTTTAAAGGCACCTTGTAACGTTTTAAAGCAGCCCGCTTATGTTGAGGTATAAAATTACTCTTTTCTATGTACTTGCTTGATCTCAGCAGATCATGTGGTTTCATTTTCTCTTACATAATTGTCCACGAACTTACTAGTTACTGACTTCTTATGTGAGATTTTGTAGTTTTTAAATTTTCATGTCCCCTGTCCCTTTTGTATGCTGAGGTGCGAGTGACAGCAAAGGTATGAGGATGGTAATAAACCAGCATTAACCAGGATGGTAAGTCATTGTATCTATTAGGGATGGTCACAATTTCACACATTCAAATCATCAATACATGATGCATTATGTCAAAGAGCCACAAGAATTTCAAAATGTTTGATGGGTGGTTTTGGAGGTTTTGTGTAGTAATTACTACAGTTTTACGACAAGTTAATTCTTTGTATAGAAAGGCTTTATTTGGTTTCTTAATGGATGAAGTAGCTATCGCAAAATCTGTACCAATTATGTAGGTTTAAATTGCATCAAACTGCCATAGTATAGTAAGGCATTTTCAGCAGAAGAATCAGGTTTATATTGTGTGTCATCCTTTTATATTTAGTATTACGACAATATTCTCATAACTCACCTTTGAACTTTCCCTCTTTGCTGGTCTGAGGCTTCCTACTATGTCCTTGTTGCCCTTTTAGCCCTTGGTTGTTTCTTCTCTACTGCTACTTTTTCCTGCTGGTCTTTGTGTGTTCATTTTTCTCCCATTTTCCTCTCTTACTCTAGCCCATGGCCTTCTCGCCCTCCACAGACACCAGCTTGGGACCCAGGCAGTTGGTCGGATGGAGGGAAAGAAATCACAAGCTGTGTGTTGTGGCAGCCCACAAACCGCTGCCTGCCCCTGCTCAAGCTGATTGATTAGGTCCTCTGTCAGCTCAAACCACCAACTCACGCTGCAACCGGCCAATACTGACTGCCTGCAAGCCAGATGTTGCAGCTGTTTTAGACTTCCTGTTTCATGACAATGTGTTCGGGAACTTTAGATGCTCCGCAGCAAATGTTTGCGGAAGATGCATTTTCAGCTCGGAACACTTGCATGTGCCTCATAAGATATCCATTGTCTACAACCCATAGGAAGTCAGTGAAAATCGTATTTGCATCACAAGAATCCGTATGTGAGTTATAACCTTAACACAGATCTCCTTGGCTTCTGCTTCTATCCTTCTCTCCTTTTTACCAAAAGGATTTGATGGCGATATTTTAGTAATTTCCACTCTGGTCATTTCAAGGAAACACAAGAATAAAAACGAAACAATCATTTGCAGAATTAAGATCCTCTTTAACCCCTAGAATACTTTTCACAGAATCTTAGCTCTAAACATAAGAGAACAATTTATTTTGGGGAGATAATGCTTCCACATAAGGAAGCAAGATAAATTTCTAAGAAATAAAAGGCCATGTTTTTGACTCATTTCTAACGTTTTCTTCATCTGTTACTTCTTGATGAGCTGACTGCAGCATGTTGTATACATTTGCAGGCTACATTCAATTTGCAAGCACTTCATTATCAAACGGTTATTTTTAAGTAAAAACACAATACAGCTCTCATTGTTGTTCCAGAAGAAATAAACATGCCAAAATACTTAAGCCCTATTAGAACAAAAGAATGATCTGGACATGTTTTTAAATGCAGTTAGATTTTGGCTGCATGCAGTGAATACTAAGGCCTGCACAATACATTTCCTTCATACCACTTAGCTTTGAACAAATACAACAACTCTTCTGATATAAGTGGCTAAAGGGCTGAACCATCACTGCAAGTCACATCACCATGATCTAGACGAGGTTCAGAATGCTAAATTGTAGTATTTGGCTTTAGAGCTCGATTATGCGTAGTTGGTGGGATTTTGGTTAATTTTTTTCTCCACTTTACAGTGATTCAAATACAAGAGGTGAATATCCAGAATTTGCTTTTCAGAGGCTCATATTAACATGTTGTGTTTCTGTTCCTGTGTTAACCTGTTCTATACCCAGGCTATAAATATTTAGGGACTTGACATTTAAATATGAGTCTCTTTGGGTTTCCTCACAGAACTGTATGTTTCAGTCGTTTTCATAGGGAACACCTGTCCCCCAATTTGGACAGGCTTTGCAACAATAAAGTTGAAAATGGCATTAAAAGCACTATATCATTATCTTGCCATTTTGAATCTGCTTCAGGAGTGCACAGAAGCACTGTAAGATTACCTTTAGTGTATCTCTGTAGTACTCACCCACTTGCTGAGAGAGAAGAGCAATTTTGCTGTATTGTGGTTAAAAAAACCCATGATTGTTACTGTTATTTTAACCTGGATTATTTCGCTACAGGCAGCTGCATAAGTACCACCACTGTGGCTGGCTGATTTCATGGGGAAGTATAGAAGAGTAAGGGGGTAAGGAGGTGGCTGCATCTCTGAGAAAACTTATTGTAGAACTACAGCCACAGTTTTCTTTTCCTCGGCAAATGGTCAAGTCCTAGAATAATATAAACCTCAGCTAGATTTCAGTTTCTAGCCAGTGAGTCAGAAAGAGTCGGGATGACATATATCTACCTTCTTACTTCTGATGTTATATTTCTGTTACTGAAACATATCAGTGTTAGGGATCTTCTGGGATGAAAATCCTAGGCATGGCCAGTCATTTAATTTCTGGAGTTACACCAGGGATGAATGTGGTCTAACGTGGAGTCAGAAGGAATCCCCACATATAATGTGAGAATTGCCATATTATCAGGGTGTACCCTGCCTCTAAGCACACTGTATTGACAGTATTAGCCTATTGCTACTAACTGAAGTCATCATTTGATTTTTGAATATCAGAATCCATTTAACTGGCACAGATTTGAATTCTCCAATGGGAGAACATTTTGTTGGAAAATTTCTCATTTTATTGTCATCCACTTCGAGGTTCCTTAACACAGAATATCAAAAGTGCTAGGAACAAGAGTTTTTTCTGTGATGTTTTTACCTGGATTTTGCTGAGCCTGTTATTTGCAGCGAACATTTGTGGATCCAAGTTTGGATTTAAATTCACCTTTCTCCAAAACTGAAGTCTGAAATCTTAGTTCAGGTCTGTCGCTCTTGAAAAGTTAGATCCTGCTTTGGGCTCAAAGGCCATTTCTGGTATTTGGAAATACAAAGGTGGTAATAACTTGATAGAGTAGGAAATAGTCTTATTAAACACTGTCTTGTTCTAGCAAACCATACTCCAGTTGATCTAACGTTAGGCCAGCTGTTAATAATTTTACAAGCAGAGCGTGAAATAGCAGCTTGATACCTGACTAAAGGGGAGCTACAACATTGCACGAGAACATTTAAATGTACTACCCTTACTGAGCAGATATTAATGCTATTTCAAGGAGTGTCAGTGAAGAGTCTTTGATATTGTGATTGGGATACTTGCTATTACATCCATAGTGACAGCTCCAATTGACAGGATTAAAAAGGCAAAATTAAAAAAGGAATTATTTCATGCCCTCAAGTGCAGATAAGAACAGTTACATCTCTGCTACGTGTCTTGGCTTGACAGTGGATTTTTTTTTCTTATGGCTTTTCATACCCTGCACGATTCTTAAATTCTCTGTGTCATTTCAGTTAGTCTCCTCTCTTTTATTCTCTTATTTCTTGCCACATCTTTTTATTCTCCTTACCCTCCTCCCAAAACCTCTATTCTTTCTAAATGTCTTTTTTTTATGTGACTTTTATATATTTTATAGTCTGGAATTATTTTTTGTCCTCATTATTTCTTTGTGCAGTTGCTTTTCTAATTCCTTCCCTGTATTTTAAGATATTCATCTATGAGATTATAGTGAGAGTAGGTAACAAAAAATCCCATCTCCACCTACCCCCCAAAAAAAACCCCCAGCACAGAAAAATCCTGGTATGTTTGAACATATGGAGAGACTTATCACAGGCTAGAAAAATGTTCATTCCTTTCTATGTAAGTTTTTTGAGATGGTACATGTTGTAGCTAACCTGGATAATTTTTGGCATCTTAATGTGAGATTTTTTTGAATAATATTAAAATATGAGATTAAGAATAAGAAATACCTATTTACAGGAAGTAAAAATAGTAACCAGATAATGACACATGGCACTTTCAGTGTGAGATCTTGGGCTGCTGTGTAAATGACACATTCATTTCCACCATTTAACAAATAGGTAAACTGAGGTGCAGTAAGGTTAAGGTTTCCAAAGCTGCTAAGCAGACTAATGGTACAGTCTGAAGCCTCTGAATCCAAGTGACCTCAGGAAGCGTGCTGGCAATCCCTCCCAAGCAAAAGAAATTGCTTTGACAGGTGAAAATAGTTGGGCTTTATTAGGGTGATAACTACAGCTAGACCACATTTTTCAGGGAAGGTTGCTTAAAATTTACAGGCACATCTTGATTTTGGGTCCCTAAACAGAAGGACAAAGTGAGCCTGTAATGTCAGTCAGAACCGTGCATTCATACAGTTAGGGTGTGCACTGAGGGGACCTACCTGGGGAAGGCTGGAGGAAGGGGCTTCAGAAATCCTAAACAGAATACCCTGTGACTGAGAAAGCATATACTTTTATTTGTTCCACTTTTATTGTTGTTGATTTGAGCAGATCAAGTTGTTAGTTAAGATTCGTTCTTTCATTCATTCAAGACCAAGGACTCACAGTGGGTTTGGTAGGGAGGTACCACTTCAGCTTTTGGCCTTGCCATTACCGTTCCTGCTACTCATTCAGGACTATTGTGGTGCTGCTTTAGGCAAGACAAAAAGCCCAGCAGAAAACATTAGGGCATGTTGAACTTTGTGATCTTGGATATGCTTCACGTACTGATAGGTATCAAGGTACCAATACAGGTAATTTTTAAACTGATGATTGTAAAACTTGTGATTGGAGATATGGTTATGATACTGAAAGCCCTAACGGGCTTAAATTTGTCTTACAAAAGGAATTACTTCTCTTCCAATGCCTTGCAGTCGCAGCTGCAATCACCACAGCTGTCTGAGCTGATTCATCTTTGTTATGAGGAGGTGTTAGAGGGGATAGCTGTAAGGACATTTTTTGTGAGGAATCTGAACCTCTGTAGCTGACTGCCCCGTTGGTACCAAATGGTCTGAATTCTTCCATCTCTGGCCATGCATCAGTCTGTTACGGCTTTGGAAAAGGACTGAGGGATGCTTCCTAGGTCATAGACCTTACAGGTAGCTGGCTGTTTGGCTTATTTTCTGTGGGCTGATCGTTTTAATGGTTCTGGTATTTGATTTAATTTAATTTAATTGCAGACATTGGGTAATTAATTTCACTGGGATGCCTAGTGGATCCCTGAAGAGACATTTTTATTATTTTATATCTAAATTGATTGTTTTATAATACTTATTATTTATATTTGTAATGAAATTGGTAAATACGAATAATTTTTACTTTCCTGTATTGTTATAGTGTAAAAATTACAAGAAACTTGAAAATCAGCACATGACTTCATAGCCTGTAAAATCTGTAAAATATAATTGCCTTTGCAGCTCCGTTTTTGGCTGAATTTTTGTAAAACTTGCAAACTGAAATCGGTGCTGTCTCAGGAAGTGACATTAATGATTTTTTCAGATGAGCCAAACTTTACCAGTGTTTTATGTCATTGTATAAGCAGTATGGTGCACATTTTAAAATACTAATCTCTCCATATTTTTGGCATGCAAGCATTGGGTTAAAATTATTCACATGACAAAATTATGGAATAAAAATATATCTGGGAAGCATAACATAATTTGTGGAATATTCCCCAAACAGTGAAAATCTGGTGTACTAAGAAGCATTCAATTTTTTTACTATTTTTTGCTTAGTTAAGGTAGGAATTCTTTCAGAGTACATTACAAACCAAGGATGATTTCTGCCTGATCTGTAGATGGAGTAACAGATTTTTTTTCTGTGTACAGCGATGTTTAACCTTGTCATGATTGCTTTCAATTGCTATTGGAAGTTTAGCCAATGGGTCATATAATACCCCACTTTTGTATTCATGAATAAACCAAAAGGTAAAATATGTAAAAGGAGGACAGCCTTTGCATTGTGTGACCCGAAGTGAGATATGAAACTAGTCACAAAATAATTACATCTTAACAGAATATAAAATGTTCTATTTAAAGTTTGACACTTTTTCTAACCAAATATGAGTTTATATGGAAAATAATAATTTGCCTAACACGAAATTACACGCAGGAAATTTTCATTCTAAAGAGTTGGAGAAATTTTCCAAAGTGTTTCAGAACTTTAAAATACTTGAAAGCACAGTTAAATATCTTGAAATTAGTCAAATAAGCATTTCAACTGATCCAAAGTGGTTTTTTTTCAAATGTGGTGTATTGTGTGGAAAAAAAATCATAATTGTAGGATAGGATTTTGATTTTGACGGAACTAAATTTTCTGCCCAAACATACTAAGTAGGATTTTATAAATACTCTTTCATGGTATATTTTATAAATATAAATTTAACTTGAAAATATTTAATAAGGCAGGAAGTTCTATGTAATAGATCTTAAATGTCACTGAAAAGTTAAGTCATTGGCTCATGGTCAGAAAAGATAGTCACGGAATTCTCTTTGTGTGAGGAGCATGGGCTTTCTCTCTCAGCTCTTGTTCCAGTGTTCACATCAGCACTCTAAAGGCCAATAGATATATAACAAGAGAAAAATTTATTTACTCAAAGGACCTCGTCCTAAAAATTCCAAGAAACTGTGACGTAATTCAGTTCTCATATTTGATACTGTAATCACAGGTTTCTGCAACCATATGGTGCCCTGGTGAACTTAGGAGGGCTACCTGCGTGTGAGGATGTTTGCCTGCACTGAGCCCTGCAAAGCAGTGGTTTGGAATTTATGGTGTGTCTTTGCAGCATCTCCTCATCTGTCCATGTGCCATCCACATGGAATCTGTGCACTTCTTTGTAGCCTTAGGAGGGGCACCAGGGTAGAATTGAGAGAGATCCAAGTGCCCTTTGCTGTCTGATTGCAGTCTCCTGCTCGAACTCATTTCTCTATTATTGTGAAGGAACTTGCACTGTTTCAGCTCTTCTGCAGTTTAGAGTGATTTCTAGCCCTTGGGGCTGCAGTTCCAGCACCTTGCGGCAGTTCAGATTTAGCAGGAAATGTGAAATAGTACAGCTATCCTCAGGAGCCCTTGTGAACCAAACTAGTGGCGTGCATACATATTGACTGAATGAAATTAGCTGGATGACAACAGGAAGGATGGGTCACAAAGAGCTTGAGCTAACAATGTGGACTGTGAGGAAACACGCTAATTTATTTACAGTAGGTTTACTATGATATATTGGTCTCCACTAGGTTTCAACTTCTTTTCTCTGTTGAAATTTTTCTAAATGCAATTTAAATAGACTTTTTTCTTAACCCTATTTTATTTCATTGAATTATTTTATTTTCTTATGCCCGCTTTGGTTTGGGGTGGGGTTTTGGGGCATTTTTTTAGATACCGTATTCTTTATGTTATCCTTACTTTGGGAAACTGTTTATGCATCGCAGACCTGCTCTTTTGCAAGCATTAGCTGTGCTGCATGTCTGTGTTTTACTTTATGCATTATTAAAGATTTCAGTTCAAGAGCCTGTGTAATTGGGATATTTATGCCAAGTGTTCTCTGATTTCTTTAGTTTTAGTCATACTCCTTACCTGTTCCCAAACATACCTGTTATTTTCTATGTAAATATCTCCCATTTCAGAAGTAAAAGAATACCACTTCTGGGTACAGCAATGTATTTATTAAGTCTGTGGGAATCTGGTTCATTCTTTAATACGTAAGTAAGTTTTTAATCCCCTTTCTTTCCTTATGGTATGCAGCCTATTGTGCATGGCTGGAATTCTGATGATACCTTAGGAATGATGGACCAGACAAAAGAGTTAGAAGCCTCGACAAATAACAATTATTGTTACTAATGTTTTTATAGGACAGCATTTCCAGGTGTTGTCCAGGAGTTGAAAGAATGACGTTAAGATGGCCAAATGGTGTTCAAGTAAGAAACTTGAAGAGGACGTGCCTATACCTTTTCCTTGTGTGAGCATGCCAGATGGACCAAAAGGCTTTTAAATTCAAAAAGCCCAAATTTTATTGTACTGTGAAAGGGGATACTTAACACTAGGAAAACCTTGAAATGGCTTAATGAGACAGAATACGGAGTTTATAAACCAATCGCAACCTGCCTACTGTGCGTTTATATGTATCCTTACTTCTAGGCTTGGTTTCAGTTGCCTTAAGCTATATCCATGTTAACAGATATTGAAGGGCAATAGGAGTGGTTTTGTACAGCAAATACTTGATACTGAGGCAGCGATGCTCACCCATACGTATTTCAGGGGGTTATTTTGGTCTAGCCCTAGTCTAGTCCTATGGACTGTGAATACCCATTAGGTGTCAGAGCACATTAGAAGTGCTCCTGGAAAATGTTTATCAGTTTAATTTCATCTAAAAGGACTTCAACTTGCATGTTCCAAAATAGCTTCATGGTGTGAATCAAAGCATGGTAAGTGTGGAAAATGGGGAAATTTGCTTTAAAAATGCACCTCTGAGCTACTAAAATGTTTCTGTAGATACTCTATACTTACTTTCTGAACTGCAACAGACCGTCCAATCCCCCCTGAAAACTGCTGCTGTCCTCTAATGCTTTACCACCTGCTCCCTGGGACTCCCGGCAAACTCTCTGCTTCTGCATGTGAGCATCACGACCCTTGCTCCTAGTAATGATTCTCTTGTTCTCTTGTCCTGCCACTTCTCACAGGCTGTTTTAGCTTTCTGAGCTTGAGTAGGCTCTGTTCCTTTCCAGGGAGAGAAAAATCTCCTTCTCTCCAGTGTTTCACTTGACCCAATTCCTCTTTTTAAAGGACACATACAGTTTGAGAATAAACAAATAAAGCAAGTATTGTCTGTGATAACCTTACAGTACAAAGTCTGATCCGAAGACACAGACTATCTAACTATACAGAAATAGTTTGGTTAGCGATGTTGTAAATAACACTAGAATTAGTGTGAGCACAGGGGAGGCAGGAGGGCTCGTGGTAACTCTCTGAATTTCAAGTTTGTCATGTTGGGCCACAAAGGTCAGTGAAAGAACTATGAAGACTTATGTTTATTTTATTTTTTTTTTCCTGTTGATAGATTGTCTGTCAACTGGATGTGTTTCAACAAATTTGTTGATTGCAATTACTCAGCAAATGTTTGTTGTTAATGTATTTCAGGCAGTGAATTGCTGACAAACTGTTTTTTGTCAGTGGTCCTTTGAGTATTTGCTATTCATTGTTTACATTTGCAATTTGAATTGTTTTGACTGCATACACAGGTGACGTTTTTTCCCCTGATTGAATATAGTTATTCATAGGACCAGGCTTCCACATTGGCTCATTCAAGTTTCATCTACGCTGAAATTATGGTTAACTTCATTTGTGATTGTCATTCTCTCTAAACTGAAGGAAGTTGGCTGAAGTTCTCACAAAAGTGAATTCAAAAGCAAATATATTTAAATACAGCTTGGTCCCCATAGGTGGGGGGGGTTTCTTTGCTCAACCCTGCAGTTATGTGAGCAAGTAGTGAGTGTTGTGTCTTTTTTTTAAGAGGTATGTTGTATCGCATTTTTCTTAAGCAGAGGGTGTTTATGCTACTTTTGGTGAATTGTAGAGGTTAATAACTGGCTTTTCTGATTTGGACTCTAACTTAATTCAGAATAAGACTTTCCATCTGTCTAAAATAGGAAAGTGAAAATCATGCACTGAACATTGATGTCGGAATGGGTCAAATGCACACACTAAATGTCTATTTAAATATTTACTGTGTTGAATGTATGTATTTTATATGAAGTTTATACTTTTTTTGACAAATGCTTGAGTTCTCAAGGACTTGTGGGGAATGAATTCACAAGTGGTTTAAATTCATTGAACTGAGCTGCTTTTTGGAAAATAGTAATTTTATTTAAAAGCAAGCAAACAGGCCTTCTGAATATTGTTGTAATAATTAAGCAAATTATTCTTCTACAGTTCACTTAAAACGGTTCAGTTTTGCAAAATCAGGCTTTAAAAATTATTAATCCTGCGTACCGAAATTTGTGCAGGTTTTTTAGAATATCATCATCGTAAGACTGTTAACATTACGCACTTTTTATTCGATTTTACTATTTTGAGCTCTCAAGTTTGAGTACTCAATCCACATTATTGATGTCTTTTCTTGCAAAGAGAGACAGAAATGTGCTCGTATTTCAGTGGCAAATGGGATTCCCATGTAACTGGTTAGTATCAGATGTTGGGAATTGCCAGAGCTGAAAACCCTGTGTACCACTTGTGAGGTCCACTTCGAACACATTTCAGAGAGAGCAGGCTCAAAACTTCATATAGAAAACTTTTCACAGCAACCTCTTTTCACGCTTTTATCAGGGTTTCAACTGATAAATATCTAAAAGCATTCTGTGTTCTTTCCGGTTTCTTCTTTCCTCACTGAATAAATCCAGTTCTTTCCATCCCATAACTAATAATTAAATTGAACGATAATGTTTCCCATTTCCTCAGTTTCCCAGATGTATCTTGTGTTTATTTCTCTTTGCAAGTCATCAAGAACTAACATTCTTCACCCAAAACAATGAGCCCTAGAAAGTCTCTGCTTTAAGTAGAAATTAAGAGGAATTCGAACATAAAGCTAGTGTCTGCTTTAAAGAAAAATATTGTAGTGGGGGTTTTTCCTGTTTTTTTTAACCAAAGTTAATTTTCCTAGTGCTTTATGTTTAATTTTATTTCAGAAATTTCTTGAAAAATACCATGTATGTACTTATACATCATGTCAGTAGATAGTCATACCAAGTCATTTATGAAAGAGCCGTAATCCTAAATTTACAAATGTATTACTAGATTTTCCCAGTTTTTTGGCTGGCAGATAAACATATTATGTAAAAAAAAAAAAAAATGCTTTATTGAGTGATGTCCTATATCTGGAGAGAATATTAGAAATCGATAGCAATACAGACTGAAAATTAAGTAATGTGGTTATGCACCTCTGAATGATGCCATTTTTAAAAGTTGATTAGAAATAAATATGCCAATTGCTGTGGAGCCCCAGCTTGAAATAGAAAGATGATTACTCAGTTTATGTCTGCGAGAATGAGACTATCTTCAGAGCCGTCGAATATGTTGTGCATGGCTTGTCAAGAGGGACAAAAGAGTGGACCATTATTGACACAGCAGCTGCAGTAAGATGCTGCTATGAGATACTGTACTCAAACTCTACAAAAAACAAGTTTAAAAGAGCTTAAGAGGGTCAGGGTCCCCACTATTCAGATCAACTGGGCTAAAGATGAGTAAGTAACACTACTAAGATGTAAAGGTTATGACCAGATAGGTTTATTTGATCCTGCTGAGAGTAAGCTACTTAACCTACTAACCCAAGGTGATCAGCCATCAAAGAAATGAGGTGACCATTATAGATGACCAACATGGTCTGTTTTATTTGGGTTACATAATTATCATAAACTCACAGCAACATTTGCAATATTGAACCAGCAACAAATTTTGCTTGGCATAGGAAACAATTCTTAACTAGCAAGGATTTGGCATAAAAATAACACATCATGGGTGAGGGTTTGTTCTTTGGTTTGTTTTAGGTTTTTTGTTTCTTTGTTTGTTTTTCTTTTAAAGGCTCTATTCTCTGAAATTTATACCTGCAACAATCTTTCTTATGCTGGGAGACCTTCTGAAGTCAGTAGAGCTATTTATGATTTAAAAAAAAAAAAAAAAAAGTCAGAGTAAGAATAAGAATTAGTCTGATCCACCAGGTACTGCTAATAGCTAAAATAAACTCTTTCTCTGACAACGTTGTTAGATAACCAGATGTTTATTATTATTACTATCAGCATCTTGCTTAAAGAACTGAACACTGCTTTTCGTTTGGCTACACTGCCAGAGGTTTACTTTCAGGGAGTGCATGCCCTCCCTCATTCTTCCCTGCTGGAAGAATGGGGATGTCAGATTAAGCCCTACTGTGATTTACGAATGTGAAATAGGCAAGAGAGGAGATTCTCGCTCTTTTGCAGCTCCTGTTTACATCTATGCCAATGAACAAGAGAGATAAAATGTCAATATGCCCTTAAGGAAATTTGTCCCAATTTCCATTGTATAATGATTAATTTAATTCTCTGCATGAGTCTAAATACACTGGACTTAAATGAAAAGACCAATCCTGTAAATGTGCTGAGACACCAATATTATCACAGTAATAGTAATTTTCCTCTCTTTTTCTAATTTGCCTAGAACTTTTCTAGGACTTTGAAATACAGAAAATCCTTGACTCTATCTACCTTTTAAGAAAAGTGTCCTGTCTTCATTGAACTTCATAGTATTTTTAAGGTTCTGAAGTTTGCAAGCTTTTAGTTGTACCTCACTTACTCAGACATCAAGGACTTGGTGCAAATCGGTACCGTAGACGTGGAATGTTTGCCTCACACTCTCAGATTTCAGAACTAATCCAGTACTAATATGAATATCTTTATCTCTGCCTGAATTTCCATTGAGTCATGCATTCATTTCTGTAGCTGTTTTCTGTCCATGTCATACCACTGGCATGATAAAATACCTAATTTGAGTCAATCCCTTCAACTGAAATAAACTGCTGTTCTCCACCGAAATATGACCATTCTACACTGGAATTTTGACTGCATATTTCTCCTGAGTAAAAGCAAAAAGTGAAAGGAAAGAATGCTAATTTTGCTTTATAAAGTATCTTGAATTTTCAATTCTTTATTTAGTTCTACTACTTCATTATTTTTCGTATGCTTAAGAACCCTGAACACTTACAATCTATGGGTGGCAATAAAACCTTTGAGAAGTGTTTCTAATAAAAGAACAGTAGCCTGTGAAATGTGCTGCTGTGGTTTGCAGTAAGTATAGTCGTTCACCTTGAACACTTCTTTTATTGAATACTTTGGGGCAAGGATGTCTGATTGTGTGTAAAAGCTTCTCATGTATGGTATGGAGACCTTGTGTGCTCCTTCCTTCGTGCCCTTTTCCTCCTCCTCTTTTTATTCAAGGATGCAGCTGCCAGACACAGAGCCGTGCTCCTGTACAGTCTTCCCAGGAGGCCTTGTGAAATCAACTTGCTCGCTGTGTGCCAGCATGGCTTTTGTTCCTTCGAAGACAGAGCTAGGAGCCTGCTTCCACTGCCAAGAATGCAGGCAGACTATGCTGGGGAAAAAAAAAAAAACAAAACGGGAAAAAAAAATCCCTCTATTTTATTCACTGCACTCTTTCATCTTTTTAAGTAGCTGGCATCTGCAGCTGGTTGTGGCAGGGAAAACCTACAAACATCGCACTTGATGTTAATAAATGTGTTTGCCATTAAGTGGCTGTTGTAATGCTTTGCTTGTTTGCCTTTCTGTGTGCACTTTCATCCTTCACTGTAACACTACTGCTGCCTTGTAATTTGTCTCAGACATTTACATTGCTGGTTGCAGGTATACAAACCTCTCAGATCAAGTAACTGCTCAGACACTTGATAAAAGGATCCATGTAGGGTCTTTCCTATTCTGTCTGCCAAATTCAAGTGCAGTCTTGATGCCTGGAATACAAACTGCCTTATAGTCATAGACCACATTTGACTTCTCCTTGACTCCTAACTGAATGGTACAAACCATTAAGGAGTTTATGTGCGATCTTTAGTGCAACTGCTGATTTTACCAGAGTCTAACGATGTCTCCTGTGACAGCTTTCTATCTCTCCAGAACAGCTGGAGCAGCTATTCCTAGAATCCTCTGAGTGAAGTCCATATTTCAAATAACTGAAAGAGGATCATATAACAGCGCTCTCAGTGGGATGGCAGCCATTATCTCCTCTGGAGCATGCCTGCTGTAGAGAGAGAAGGCATCTCAAAACAACACATCTGCAGTTCATTCAGCTGTTGGGGAGATGATTTCGTATATATACAGAAGGGACAATTCCTCTCCTCTCTCAAAACTACCCTCTCTTCTTTCTCCTCTGTGCAAACCCTGACGACTTGATAAAGTCAGGCTTGTCTTAGAGACTGACTATGAGAGTGCTCGCAACAATTTGGACCTGATCTGCACACAGAAAAGGATGTGCAGTCTGCTCTCACGCTCTGCTTAAGCAGCCCATCTCTTTTCAGCAAAGCATACAAATGTATGCTTAACTCTCAGGGACTTTAGCAGGACTTAAGCATTATTTGATAAGATTAAGTGCTGTACTGAACTGAGATGACTTGAGCATGCAGGAGCCTGAATACAATGATGTATGAGACAAGGGGAAGGGGGATGAGGGAAAGTCCTGCTCACCTTCTCTCCGCTACATCTGGGCAAATGTTGTACACTGTGAATTAACAAAAGGAAAGATGGAAAGACGTGGATCCTTTAAAGACAGGCCTTGCACATGGGCTCACGAATTTGGGCCTGCATGTAGTAGAAGGTATCATAGCAGGCAAGCATAAGTGGAAGCTAATGTCCTTTCTCATAAAAGTGTCCTGCTTTTATTTAACAAAACATGAGACAGTAAGTTATGGCAGTTCCTTCGGTTGCCATCAGTAACGGTAAGCTCAGTGTTTTGTAACTGTATTCCAGCTTATGGCAGCATGGTTGTAGGAAATAAGGGCATTTTGATGGTTGCAAAGCAACATAACCAAGGTAACTGAAATGAAATTCCCCTTATGCTTTCTGGCATTCCAGCTTGTGAGCCATCTAACTTCCAGTCTTAGGATAACCTCACTAACAAATGCTCTTCTGGGCTGAAAGAAGATGTGCTGTTTTCAAAGGAATAAGCAGGTTTGCAGTGCCCCCACATGCATTCTGCTCTGGTATTCTTTCTTCAGCTGAAGTCACTTGTTTTTTTGACAGGCTGGCCTCCAAGGGAGAGAGAGAAACTTTCTGTGCTTTTCAATTCAGCAGCAGCAAAGAAGCTTTTCATAGTAGGGCACATGTAAGGTATATGCTAAATAGTGAATAAGTAGATAAAATACCTCCCCAAGAATTACTTAAATTAACTTAATGACCTATGGATTAATAGTTTAGCAGTGTAGAAATATAACAAGCAGGAAAGTTCTCAGACCTATGCAACACAGGAGTATAAAAAGAGTAGTAATAGCAGAAAACGAGGCAGAGACTACATTGTATTATAAGGGCCTGGGGGCAGATCTCCAGCCCAGTGGGAAATCAGGAAGCAAGAGAAAAGGAGGGAAGGAAATTCACAACAAAATGACATGCTATGGATCCAGGCTTGCCTTGTATCTGGTTTCTCAGAAAGCACCTGAAGACTAATTCCTCAAAACTGCTTGTCTCCCTTGTACCAGAAAACAAAACAACAGCAAGGGACCTCTCTAACAAGTGTAGAAATGGCTCAGAGAGAGACCTGTTTGTCTCTCCTCACCTTTAGGATGCCTTGTAAATCCAGTCTTTCTGGGATGAGACAGAGGGAACAGCAATCTTAAAGCTGCTACAGTGGTAAAGGGCCAAGGGGAGCTGACAACTAGGGATGCGTAAGGGGTGCAAAAGACCAGCATCCCCAGAAAGAGATCATTACTTGCTTTTGCTTTGTCTTTCCCCCAAGGCAAACCTGGATTGAGCTCTTTGTTGCTATTATTTTAATTTGCACTGATATGTTCTTCTACATGTTATAGGCAGTTCAGCTTTACTGTCTGTCGCCTGTCCTGTCTCGATGGCATGGCGTGAAGATTTACCCGTTCTTCAGGCTTATCCAGAGATCTGTAGAATGCAGCTAAATAGCTAGAACTATTCTTGCATATTCTGAGAGAAGGGAAAGAAGAATTTTGAGCACTGTCCTCAGTTCTTCTCTGCACTTTAACTAGGCTTTGCTATCTGATATTTTCTGACTGAGAATTCAGTGTTTCAAGACATGTGAGTGGTAGGAAGGATATGTTTTGTAAGGTGTAATTATCTCTCTTTAGCAGTGAGTTCCTCAATGCTGCTTTGATTGTGATACCTCCACATCGCCTGATTAAATCAAAGCCAGGTTAGAGCATTAGGATTAAGGACGTAAATTAATTGTAATTACATCAGAGCCAGCCAAATTAGCGAGTCATCAGTAATATAAGCAATGCTAAATGGCATCTAATTCTGTATAATAATTAATTGGGTTCTTCCACTAAATAAGAGCCGACACATTGGTCCTTTATCAATCCACTAAAGGCTGGTTAGCCTTGGGCGCTTCTGACATGAAACAATTACAAAGGTTCTAAAAAAAAAAACCAATGTGTTTTTCCCCATTTTCATTTTAAGCTCTGACACCCTGCATTTACATGCTTCTCCTAGTTTTCTATTAATTAGGTCCTTCCGCTCTTGGATTTCTCTTATTCTCTGTGCCTGTCATCCTGGACAGCTGATTGCTAGAATTATGCTGCCCACATAGCTTGGAGAGAAAGAGTCTAACAACCTGAAAAAGGAAACCAGAAAATTTGACCAGGATGACCACTGGGCGGGGGGGGGGGGGGACGGGGGGCGGGGGGGGAGGGCTGATTTCTGAGGCAATATCAAAGCTGGGTAAATAAAGGTAAAAAGGATACCTTTCTGTAGGGGAGTAAACATCAAGAAGACAAGAAATTATTTAAAGGAACATCCAGTTACAGACTAAGGAACTTATAATTTAGGCAGGATATCAAGCAATCCCCCCTGGCCCTTGACAGGGAGATAAGTGAAAATTGGAATAAAACCTCAAGGGGAGTGGTGGGATCGTCAATATGTAGTCTTTTGAAACCAGTCTAGAAAAAAAAAAACCAATAGCAGACATCCTGTAGAGTGCAGTCTGAAATTTGCAGGTGGCTGGGCTAGCAGATCAATAGGTCTTTATCATTTCTAACAGCAGCAGTTCTGTTCCATATCTATTCTAGAGATGCTGCTGTTGGCTTCTTACCACTGGAAGTGATTTGTTTCTTGTTTGTGTGACAGATGAAATGCGCTATCTAGTCTCTCAGAACTGCGTGGTTGCCCTCCTGCTGCTCCAAAACCTTTCCAATTACAGATCCTGCACAAAGAAAAACATATTAGCTGTTCTGAGACCTTGGATGTAGTCTGGCTAACCTTTGTTCAGGGCAGGACCTCAAGGGAAGCAAAGCAAACCCAAAACCACCTTTGTATTCTTCAGGTCCATTGAGTTGCCAGGAAGTAGCTTGGCATTGCTCCTAACAGTCACAGAGTACTTGAACAGTGTTTACCGTAATTCTGGGTGTTACTGTACTGTAAATATTACATACCACAAGTCTTCCTAAATTCTTTTCTAGTTATATCATGGGTAAATTGATTTCATCTGTTTAATTTTAAATTGCAGCATTTAGTATTGGTGCCATGTCTAGTGTCAGTGTTCTAGAAAAAGAGGTTTGGGTATTAAACCCAGAACCCTATCCTTCCTGGGTAGTTTTGCTTGGAAGAAGGTTAGCAGAGCAATCAAAACTGAGACACAGAATTATTATCTATTCAGTTTTTCACTGTATTCATTATTAGCCATTTACAAATATAGTAAGAACTGTACAAATCTGGGGTTTTTTACTGTTTACTTACTTTGAACAATGCATCATTTTTCTCTCAGAATGTACCTGTGTTTGGACACAGCCGGTGGGGTGGTGTCACCTAGTAAACTCAGAACTCTGGAACAAGCTTTCTGCCCCACTGCTGTCCTGCTAAACACAAAGAAGCTCACAGTTCCCTCTGCTCACAAAAATGCATATCTCTGATGGAGGTGATGCTTAAAAGGAAACTAGACCTGTAATGCAGAGATTCAAGGAAAGTAGAAAGAGCAGGAATCATATAGCCTGTAGGGAATAGTGTCTGGACACCGCTTTTAGAGTATGTGAGTTGGTACTTTTGCGACAGCAGATTTGTGACAACTGCTGTGGAGTGTAGCACGTTCTTCACCAGCTCTACAAAGGCATAGGTTTTAGACAGGTAGTTATTTTGCAAACAACCGGTCATTGCCTCCAACCTACAGCTTGCCTTGTCTTTCAGTTATTCAAGGTGAGTTTACCCTTTCTGTCTGACTGCACTGAAGCGGATTAAGGAACACCCACACGTTCTTTTTGTCCAGCTAAGAAGCATGAGAAAGGAAAAAAAAAATGATTTAAACTGAGAATTAATCAGGACAGCAAATTCAGCTCCAGAAAAGGATACTTGAGTGTGTTGTTATGTGCATTTTTGAATGAGTTGCTACATTAATAGGCTTAATGCTATCACTGTATATCGTTCTGCTTTTTCACAGAATTTTTTTCATACCTTTCAAAACCGTTAACTAAGATTTGATGGAAAAAGTAAATAGTACTGAAAAAATGCTTCCTATAATAATGTATCCCTTGTGCAACATCTGACATTTGCTATTCAATGTCTGTGTTTGAAGCTAGCATTCAATTGGTTTTATTTTAAAATATTTCTGACGTGTTTTATCTTTTTTCTCTTAAATTATTTTTAACATAAATCAATGCCATTGGGTTTTTCTTGTAATGTTCCCCATAGAGAAGTCCTCTTCATGTTCACTTACGCTAGAGCAAGACTGGGTATCTTTGTAATACATTTGCCTAATTTTCAGATATCACGAATTCAGGAAAAATGATAGCTGAGTTGAGACCTGCTCCTATTTGTTCTACACAATTCACTCCAAAGATTGCTTGCTCCTGAATTCACCTAAGAGCATCCTACTTTTAAAACCTGCCAGTGCTAGTTCTGCATGAAGTACAGCCAGTGTTATGGGATTTTTATAAATAAAACCCAGTGACATTCATAGCCCTGTAATCAATTACTTGGCCACTTGGCCAAAGATCTGTTGTACTGTAAATGTTTATGCACTCAGAGTGCCTCAAGGCCTGCATAATCATTTGGCATACACCATTTGGTCTACAAGCGTAGCGTGGCCTTGCTTACAAAATGTGTTCGTGATGGCAATGGTAGCAGCATACTGCAATGTTCACGGATTAATGGAAACAGTAAATTTAGTCCTTGGTATGACAGAATAGGTGAGTAATCTGAGAATCTTTTAACGAAAATGTTTTCTACTGAAATGTATGTTCCTATGGAAGCATGTGAATGGATATACACGGAAATATGTGCAGGCATAGATACAGCTATACTAGAAAGTATATTTTTTAGGAATTTTATAAAAAAATCTAAAAAGATAGATCATTGAATTTCATATTAATTGAAACACTGGATGCCCTGCCTTAAAATAGGAGAGACGTTATAGCATACATGTTTGGGAAACACAATATGAAAGGGATAAAAAGGTTCAGATGTGCTGCAAAGCACAAGAGCGAGAGGAAAGTAGAAAAAAATCCAACAGTAAAGAAGATTCTACTGCTAAGTCAGATTTGTCAGTGCTGCCTCCTCCATTTCCAGTGCTGTGCTGCCACGAGAGCTGTCTTATAACTACTTACAAAATGAAGAAAAGGTTTGCTAAGTTCAAACTATCTCCATGTGGCAAGCTCGCAAAACTTTCTGTCACACAGTATAAAGCTCCAAAACTGAAAGCAAAAATCTCTTGCTTTTTAAAACTCATCTCCTGATTTTTTTAACTAATGCTTATTGACACGTGGGGTTACTGTTATTGCTCTCATCAGTCACAAAAGAAGCAAAGCAAACTAATTAGAGATAGAAAATGAAAAGAGATATACAAGATAAAAAGTTTTTCTTTGCCTAATGTAGGTGTGGAGAGGTGAAGATCTAGATCACTTCTCTGGGGATGAATTAGTAAGGTGACCATAGATAACTTGATTAGAAGAGCTTAAAAGCATTCTCACAATTCAACAAGAATTTCATTCTTGTTGAAACCAATTGCAAAACTTTTATTAGGGTTTCTGGCTTTGATTTAATAAAGCCGACCAGAGCTGGATCCCTGTTCCAGATGTTCACTGGGTGGTAAAGAAGGTGTGCTGTAATATGTTATTTCTTGTGGCTGGTAGAGCGCACAGTCAAGGGTAGTGATGCTTAGGAAGGGTTGGTTGAAGCAGGATGTTTGTACCAGGCATGATCCCTCATGTCTGGAAAACTTCAATGCTTTTTAGGTAAACTTTTATGCTTTTCATAAACTGGTTTAGGAGAGCAGGTCAACAACTTATTTTCTCAGAATTAGAAGAAAATAAAGGTCTCTTAAAAAAATGTTTTTTTAATACAGATTAGAATCAGAAATTCAAACACATTATTGGCTTACCTGTGTCATCTTGGGAATGTTTTGCCCTCAGGTGCATCCTAATGGTTCAAAAAAAGTAGGTAATTTCATGCAATTGCATTATAATGAAAAGGTAATCAGAAATTTTGAAATTAGTGTACACTCAGCTGCTTTGAAATCTCATGCTCTCAAGAATTAGTTCCTTTGAGGTATCTTCCTGTTAGGGCCAGGTTGGAATTCAGCTGAGCTGAAGCACAAGAGCTGGTTTCCCAGACTGGTGGTAGTAGGAAGTACAGAATGTTTGATTGCTTGGTCAGGATTTTTAACAGATTAAATAATCTTGATAATAGGACATGGGGCAGGAACTATTGAATCTGAAAGCCAGATTTTTAAAGGTACGACATTTTCAAAGGCTGGATTTGCAGGAGGGACTTGGATTCAGCACTCTCAAAACTAACTTGCAAATGACTGACATAAATCAAAAAGCATAGGCCCAAAGCCTCAAGGGGCTTCAAATACTTGATACTGAACTTTGACAGAATTCATGCTACTCATCCCAATAGTACAATCCCTTCTCTACCACAGCTCAGCTGTCTTGTTCTTCACAGTTGTGTGTAATGAATGTGCTGCTTCTACTCATACCTAGAACTTCCTCCATCTTTTTAAGAACGGAACTATTACCTGTCTGTCTTATGGTTAACTCATCCTCAGACTGTGCCTTTCTCCACCTACATTTGCAATAGGTTGTTTCTTAGAAGCACTGGACAAAACAAATATGCACTCCTAGGAATGAATTCCAGGCAAAAGAAGGAAGTCATGTTCCCTTTCACTCAAAAACACACTGAAAGGAACGGCTGATGGCTGTACCCTTTCACATAGTGCTTAAAAAGAGGTTAAAACTACTGGGTAAAATGGATGAAGAATTGGTGTTCTGTGGGTGGCTGTACATGTTCTGAGAAGGTAAGGTGAAATACATTGAGGAAAAGCATCTGATTTGTGATTTTTTTCTGGGACTTAAGTAGGAGATTAGGTAGTTTACCTGACAGTGGCTATGGCTTTTGACAGTGCCATCAAAAATTAAGTGTTTCTCTGCTTGTCCAGGGTTTACAGGAAACTTTGGTGCTTTTGAAATGTAATTGTCACTAGGGTTATCTTGGAATTGAGATTGTATTTTCATTTTATTTTTTTTTTACATATGCATCCAACAGAAGCAATCGACAACCTCACCTTAAGTGGGGTTTTCATGCACTTCAGCTGTTGATTTTTGTAGGTAGCAGACATGTATGTGATTACACCCTTTGAAAATCACACCTAGAACCTCTGAAAACTTGCTCTTCAAAGTGCCAAGATCGCTTTGGGAAAGAGGATTCCAGTTCCTGGTCAAATAAATGAATATAATCCCTGGGGTTTAAAGCATGTAAACACCTTCTTCTTTACCTCTGCTAAACACTTTATTCCTCCATTGGCACTTTCTTTTTGTACCATGCCAAGCACTAGGTTTTAATTGTAAATACTTTGTTGTTTGAGGAAAAGAATACTTGCTTGTCATTAGTTGCACAACCTAAAGAAATCATGTCTAACTTGATAACGATTCTGTGAATAATGTAGAACCACTTTATGTTGGTAAAATAAGTACAGTATATGTCCAAGTTTCGTGATAATTCCAATATAATGAAGAAGAGCATCAAAGCTTGGGTTTGCTGTGGTTCAGTGTATTTTATTCCAGTGTTAAATACCTGTCTTCCTGGCAGTAGAAGCCTGCTTCTTGACATCAAACTGTGCCTAGACTAGCACAAACAACTAGTACTGAGAGGAATAACAGTAGTGTCTTCTGATTCAACCTTAGGAGTCCTGGGCAAATTGCCAGAGATTACATTTTAGCAAGCTAGGTAATAAAAAAATGTTTTTTCAGGTCTGCTGTCTGAACTTTAGCAGTTATTGTCCTGCTCCTAACAATGAAATGGAAAAGGCCTGTTATTCTAACACTGATTTCAGGTGCCTGTCTTTTCATTACCATGGAAATTATAGCTATGAGCAGCACCATTAAAAAAAAGGGAAATGCTTATTTCTGAGTTTCAAATGGCTCCTTAAATTACACCCCTTCAAGAAATTTCTCTCTTTGGTTCAACATAAATTTATTTTATATATAAGCAAAAAGAGGTACTACGTTAATGTAAATAATTAACTGTGCATAACTAAGACTACCTTACACTTATCCTCACTTTGAATCATCATCCGTCTGGTTATCTTAAAAAGTTTTGTAACCCTAAGTACATTTCACATCACCTGAGACATTTAGGACACACTTTACAGAAGCTTAGGTGAAGTGGCTTGCTCAGACTCATACAGGTCGGTAGCAAAATAAGGAATAGAATCCTCCAGTCCTCACTCCTAGATGTCTGATCTAGCCATGAAACTCCTTTTATTTTGTGGGAATTTTATTTCACAAGACAGAATGTATGTGAAAACTTGAAATCCTAAATTTTCCAAATAAATGAATAAAATCATACTTAATAGTTGCGGTGTTGGAAGGCATTAATCATGGTTTGCAGACACTGTATTGCTGATGTTTTTCCTGTCATTACTAACATTCTCTTGGGAAAGTCTTGCCTTATACATATTCAGATGTGCCACATCCCACGTGGTCCTTCTATTTAAACCACATTTTTCTTCTCTTCTTTCAGCACCACACTTGTTTTGTATATAATTGTGTACAATAACAACTTTGAGAATTGTCCCTGCAAATTGGAATTATAAACAGAAGTGAAAGCTGCAGGGACATGTCCTGTATATTGCTACAATCTTTCACTTTCTAGGTAGGGTTTCCCTCCTAAAAGGTAGTAGAACCTGGTCCAGTGGGAGTCTTTTGTTCCCTGATGGCAAAGGAATTTGAACAGTTATTTGTTACTATGTGCTATGTGACTGTAACAAGGTGAAACAATGTGAGAAAGAGGGAATCCCCAAAAAAATGCTGTTGGATCTATTTTTGTTTTGTGAATGGTTGAAGCAAACAAGATGGGAGGGGAAGCTTTCAGATTGGGGGAAAGTTGTTTGTGTAGTGAAAGAGCTGGGATAGATTTCAGGAAATTTGCTGTCTATTCCTGCTTCCTGTCATTGTAATCTTAGGAAAGTGACTTCATCTGTATATGCCTCTGCTGCTTGTGTGTGGAATGGAGATAACCGCTTCTTTTGTCTGTCTTGCCTGTTTCGTGTCTAAGCTTACTGGGGAAGAGACACTTATGCTACGTGTTTTCTGAGGAGAGACTCTTCAGTGCGGTCCTAATCTCATCCAGGTTATCTGAGTAGTTCTAGTTGTGACAAAAATAATAAAAACTCTCCAAATTTCTGCAGGGTTACACATTGTGTTTTATAGCTGCTTGTGTTATACCGTTTCTAGGGCCAGAAACAGACAGTGTAGTTACACTTGGAGGCTGTATAAAAATCCTGACCTAAGACTTTACGTTATTTATGAAAACTAGGTGGAATCAGAGGACTGCATCCTATGTACATGCACAGAACATCATTGCGCTCCCCAGCTAGGTTTTCCCCAGGTTAGATACTTTTAGCCATCTTCCTGCTCCTCCTTATGATAAGGTGCATAGCTGCCATAAATAAACACAAATGAGAACTGCATGCACGCTTGGAGGAGAGAATCCATGCCTCTGGGCATATTTAATTGCTATCAGACCAAGATTTCTTCCACGTAACACAGGGTATGCGTAGAACATGGTAATAAAACTGAGAGGCAAAGGACTTGTTTAGGAAGGCGTGTACTTTGCTCTGTGGGGAAGCTCTGCAGAACTTTGAAAGCTCTGCCAACATGGAGAGAAACATAGATAGCAGGCAGGAGGAAATGTCATGTTTGGGGAGCGCATAGGCTATAGTACGTCTGTAAGCTATAGTTTGGATTTCCTTTGTAGTATACAATCAAGACATGCTGCTGTGAACGATTAGCTGCAGAAGCAAGATGCTAACTTTTTTCTTTAAATCTGTTTTCCTTCCTGCATGAGGCTTGGAGGTTGCTGTGCTGCCTCTGACTTTCCAGTGACCTTGCATTAGGTTGTAGTGAAGAGGAATAAACTGAGTGAAGGCAAGATTAAAAGGCGTATCATTATATTTGAGGGAGTGGAAATTGAGTGCCAGGAAAGTGCAGAAGGGTCTAGTGCCTGCGCTCCAGTCCTAACTCTGACTTCCTCTGTAACTAGTTTGCTTCACGTTGGATTCCACTCTTCAGAATAAAGCAAAATTTTATATTCTTCTTTTTAATTTTTCTGTCCCATAAAGTATCGAATAACTTATAAAGACTGAATGTAAACATATGATTAGCAGGAAAAATTCAAGCAGATCATTGACTTCAGGTACTGGGGGAGATGGCTTCCTTTGGGAATACTTATTTGCCTAAAATATTTTTCTGGATAAAAGGCAGAGTGTTGAATTAAGAAGTTAGGGACAGTCCTTATGGATGGCTACATTATGGGGCCTGTGTTCCGAGGGATGAGCGTACCCTGAAGTATTGTACCATACCAAGTTTCTCCTGAAGCCATCTGGAGTTAAGGACTTCAACAGATCGGAGGACTGAACCTTATCTAATAAAGTTGAATACAGAGAAATGATTATAACTTGTTCTAAAGCATGTTAAAGGCTTCTCTCTCTGTCATTAGAAAGGTTGGATCACCTCTTACATCACAGGTACAAAGCTGTCTTAACAGTAACGTATTTATTGATACAGAAAGACTGGGGACTTTCTTTCCAGGCATAGGGAGTGTTTCAGCCCCAGTAGGCTGCCCTGAGGTCTCTGTACAAGTGGGAAGAGGAAGACACAACTGTGGCCTCTCCACACGATTACAACTTGCAGCCACTCTGAAAGCTGTAGGGCCAATGGCCATTGATACTAGTTAGAGAAACCTTTTGGAAGCTGTAATTTATACCATTTATGTTCAATGCACAGTTGATCTATGACGTGAAGGAAAACGAAGGCAATTTAGATCCATCCGTCCATAAAATAGGTCACCAAAGAGCTGGTTTAATGTGGCACTAGTAAGAGAATAGATGCAATGAGATAATGCTGGAATGCGATCAAATGAATGTATATAATTTCATGTAAACAATGGAAGCGGCTTTTAGTGGAATTTCGTAAGGAATGACAACAGATCAACAATGAGCCAGTTTCTAGACCATTTAATGAATACACTGTGTTTAATATTGGGAATGGAAGTCTGCATATGCCTGTAGCTGATTTCTAATTAAAGAATAGAAGGTTCAGCTGAAGAGCAGAACTAAGAAACGTGCATTCAGAGCATTAGGAATAGCCTGCTCATTTAGTGATGCATTATTATACTTCTTTCTCTTGGATATCTCTTTAGTTTTCTGAAGTTAAATATGATACATATGGGAAATAGATTGAAGTACATTAATTGCCTTATTCATCACATCATTAAAATTATAGGTCTTGCTGCAGACTAGCTGCAATGTCTTATTGTGTTTCTGGTACACATCATTAATAAAATCACTCCTGCTAGTGGTATGCAAGATGTACTTTCTAAATAACTGTACAGTGATTTGGGGCTCACTTATGCAACATATTGCTACAAACTATTGTAATACCCCTGGCACCCGCTTAAACTCGTTGGGCTAGTGATGGAATTAATGAGGCTGGTGCTGCTGCAGTATGCTGAGCACGCTCGGCTCCTTCGCTGCTCTTTGTCTGCAGCGCGGCTCTTGTCTTTCAGAGCTGGCTGCCGCTCTGTCTCCAGGGCTGAGCCCAGGATCAGATAATGAACAGCATATCAGTGCAGCGGAGGGGGTAGGGGGTGATGGGAGAAGACTTATTATTCCTTCACTCTCAAACAAAACAAAATCATTGAACTGTCAGGGTCATTAAGGACCCTGGGGTTGTCATGGAAACGACCTTTGGGGGTTTATGGCTGTTAATGCATGAGTGACTGTCTGTATTATATGTGTGTGGAAGGGGTCACCGTTTTCTTGGTGGCTTCTAAAAAAAGCTGGATTGGATGGCTAATGTTCAGAAAGGAATCTCTGTGCTCCGTGGTGTGACTAACTATTTTGAATGTAGCAGACTTTGAAGGGGGAGGCAGCAGTGAAAAGCTTTACTGACAAATATTTAGACAGAAACATAATTACTCTTGAATTTTGTTTCAGTAGCAATGCAACTTTACCTCCAAGTTTCAGGAAATAAAGTCAGATTCCCTCATCTTTTTAGGACATTAAAAAAAAAAAAACAACCAACAAATAGAACCCCCAAAACACTGAAGGCAAATAATTTTGCATCAGATTATTTCAGGATAGCAACACAGAGTACTACCTAGGAACTGACAATAAATTTTACAGCTGTCACAGCCAGAGAGAAAAAATGTTAATGTGTACAGCTAATAAAATCTTCCTCATCTTCATACAGGCTTCCCTTACAACCTTGGCCAAGTCATTTAACTGTTGGTCCAGTTAAAGTCAATGAAAACCATCAATTGAATTCCAATTTGTAATAACAATGTTTGTTGAAAATGAAGGATATTTGATTTTAAGAGTATGGTTTTAAGGCTATAAGTACCCAGAAAGAGAAGTTATGGTAAAAGTACACCAAACATCAATTTTGCCTTATTTTATACACTCTCAACTAGAAGTCATCCTGGAATTTTGCTTTATCAGCCACTCTCTACTGGCTGATTAGCAATTAGACGGTTATACTTCAGATTTCATTAGAGACTACAGCACTTGTCTCTATATGAAGAGATAAAAGAAGGGGGAGGGGCAGACAAAAAGGCAGCAAAGCAAGGATAATATTAATGATTCCCTGTATGGGCAGTGAGGATAACAACCACCCAGAAGCCAGAAAGACTAAGGATGAGGAACGTTGGTAGCAATTTTTTTAGTAACTTTTTTTAGTTGTATGGCACTTAGCATCTACTCAGTTTAACTCCTCAAATCTTTATCCTAGCAAAAAGTTCTGTGTTTACAGCATATTGACAGAGGAGCTGGATTCGACTCTCCCTTCCGCCCCTCCCCCTTGTTACATAAAAGAGCATGATTGCCAGGTTAAAACTGGAAGTGGACTTTTCCTGAACCTGTGTTGTAGAGGAGGAAGCCTAAGATTGCCCATGCTGAATTCAGTACCCTTGATTTCACTAATTTTTTTTTTGAGTTTTCTCAGGAAAATCACATCTTCTTTCTTGACTCTCGCCCATCTTCTGTAAAGTAGAAATTTTCACATTTCTGTATTTCATACACACCTTTTATTAAAGATCATAAGCTACTTGGGTAATACATCAGAAGGCCTGCATAAATATCCCTGACAGCACGGTCAATAGCAGGATGCTAAACACAGCCGCTGCATGGCCTTATAACCCATCTTCCCTCCTATTTGTGCAGTCTCAGAAGCTTCTTAGAGTGGTTGGGCACAGCAAATACAATGACAAAGTTGCTGAAGATCATAATCTTATTAGTTGTGCTTGGTGCATTTCAGAAATTCTGCTCTCTTGTAAGTGCACTGGTTACAGCACATCTTTGTTAAATAGATTAAGATAAAAGAATATCACTGAGTCTGTTTGAGCTACGGTTGAGCTGAAGTAGTTAAAGGAACTGGTTTTATTTATGTTGATGGTTGTGTTGAAAATATTTAATTAAACTAAGGGAAAAACATGTTTGAAGAGAGTCTTACTAGACTTACTTTCCCCAGACTCTTAAGGGATCTCTATATGTCAACTGCTAGTGTGGGATTTGAGGCTTTCTGGACAAAATTCTCTTCAGCATTATCTTGTATTTTTATATGTTCTTATACTGAAGGAAAAATAAGTTGTGAATGCTCAAGATTTAATTTAGTCAAGCTCAGTGTCAAATTTCATAGAATCATAGAATACCAGGTAGGAAGGGACCTCAGGGATCATCTGGTCCAACCTTATTGACAAAAGCACGATCTAGACAACATGGCCCAGCACCCTTTACAGCTGAATCTTGAAAGTGTCCAACGTTGGGGAACCCACCACTTCCCTGGCTGATAATATGGCTGATTATTCTCAATGTGAAAAATTTTCCTCTTGTGTCCAATCGTAATTTCCCTGGGAGTAACTTGTATCCATTAACCCTTGTCTTTTCCATGTGACCCCTTGTAAAAAGGGAGTCTCCATCTTCTTTGTAGCCACCCTTTAAATGCTGGAACATGGTGATAAGGTCTCCCCTAAGCCTTCTTTCCTCAAGGCTGAAGAAACCCATTTATCTCAGCCTTTCCTCATACAGCAGGCTTTCCAGTCCTTGGATCATCTTTGTGATCCTTTTCTGGACCCTCTCCAGCCTGTTCACGTCTTTTTTGTATAGGAGGGACCAAAACAGAACACGGTGTTCCAGGTGTGCCCTGACAAGCGCTGAGTAGAGCGGGATAATGACTTTATCTCTGCTGGTGATGCCCTTGTTGATGCAACCCAGCACCCTGTTGTCTGTCTTTGCAAGAACAGCGCACTGTTCACTCATATTGAGCTTGTTGTTCACCAGGACCCCCAGGTCCCTTTCCACAGAGCTGTTCCCCAGCTGGACAGATCCCAGTCTGTGCTGCACTCCTGGATTATGTTTTCCTGGGTGCAAGACCTTACACTTGTCATTGCTGAACTTCATAATGTTCTTGTTTGCTCACTCTTCCAGCCTATCCAGGTCTTCCTGCTGAGTGGCTCCACCTTCCAAAGTGTCCACTTCCACACTCAGTTTGGTGTCATCAGCAAACTTCATCACGACACACTTGATCCCATCATCCAGACCACTTATGAAGATATTCAACAGCATTGGCCCCAATATCAACCCCTGTGGGAACCCACTTGAGACAGGTTGCCAGTTTGAAAGAGAGCCATTTACCACCACCCTCTGGGGGCAGCCTGTCAGTCGGTTCCCCACCCACTGCACAGACCACTTGTCTAGACCATAACACATTGGTTTCTCTAGGAGGAGGCTCTGGGGAACCATGTCAAAAGCCTTGGAGGAATCCAGCTAGAGAATGTCCGCCACTCACCCCACATCAAGGGAGCAGGTTTCTTTGTCATGGAAGGCGATCAGGTTTGCCAAGCATGATTTGCCCTTAGTGAATCCATACTGGCTTTTCCCAGTCACATGCTTCATTTGAGCCCCCAGAAGGATTCATTCCATATCAGGATTGAATTTGTTTAAGTGCAAAGCTTTGCATTAGCCCACGTTCCCTTGAACTGGGGCAAACGCGCTCTGAAAGCTTGTAGGCTTTAAGAACTGTTGATTTGACATGCCAGCCACCTGTGATACCGGTTGTAATCTCTTCTTGATTTCTTGTCTCCCCTCCTTGTTTTCTGTCTTCTCTGTCTATTTCTGTTGCTATTGCTGCTCCTCCCAGCATTCCTTGCTTCTGCTTCTCCAGGATCTCCTCTCCCCTCGCACCATACCTCACCACTATCTGCAGATTTGGAAAATTAGACAATTAGGATAGGTTACTTTGCTCCTCACTACACTGAAAATAGCACATTAGTTAAGAAATGCATATGGAATTCCATCTTGAGGACCTTATCATGGTTAGTTTGTTTTCTCTCATCTTGTGTTTAGTCAAAATTCCCACCCATCACCTTGATATCAAGGCTAACAGTATGGTGGCTTTTTTTTTTTTTAATCTGGAAGCTATAGTAAATGTCTGGATGTTTGTTGATCAGATATATTCCCAGCATAAGACCAGTTTGAAATAAATTTTTATGTGCTAGGCAGAGTGAAAAAAAAAAAATTGATGTACATGATTCTTATTAGATAACTATTTTATTTTTTTTTTACATTCATTGAGAGACTCTTAATATTCAGGGATTATCAGAAATCACTTAGAGTCTGGACTCCCTCCTAACATATTTAATTTATTATCTCTTATTAACATGGTTATAAAAATAAACACAGACATAAAGAGTTAAATAAATATTCCTTTTTTCACTGTTCTACAAGTTACCGTGTATGTCAATGCTCTAATTTTCTCTGGCCTCCTCCTGTTCCTGCTATTTTGGGTAAATGTGTTACCTTTCAACAGTTGAATAATACAGAGCATAGTATATTGCAAGACTTGTTTTGGTTTTGTCAGTAATATTTTTCACTCAGATTTTAGTTCAGTAGGAGAGACTCACCAAGGATAAAATTTGAATCAGGAGAAACTGGTTAGAGCCACAGCTGGTGTAAACTGCGTTAGCTCCATCGATTTCTCCTGAACTATGCTCATTTACACCAGTTTAGGTTCTTCATTGCTATTGCACTTTCATGGCAGCCCAAGGGGAACTTAGCACAGGAGTACCATACAAACCAACCAGGATCAAAAAAGTAGATGATATTAATTTTCTTCCTCAGTCTACAGGGATTACTTTTGTAATTACACCAGGTTCTGAAATGCCCTTAGATTTGTTCAGTGCCAGGGAATCTGAATTTACATCAAATGCTGCATAATTCATGTAGCACGGACAGCAATTATGAGTTAATTGAGGGGTGTAATGTTTAAAAAAAGACACATTATGAAGAACATCAGGAACGACGGAATGAAAAAAGGCTCTTCAGCCCATTGAGGCTCATTTCTTTTAATATTGTTTTCTTTAAAATAGTACTGATTGTCTTTTGAAGGACATGAGAGAACCTTAAGTTCCCTGCTTCTGAACCATTTCCTGGTCAGGCAGCATCTGAGACATTATTCTTTCTGGGATAAGTAATTCCAATGTCAGGTAAGAAATTATTATTTTCCATTTTACACGCTGTTTTAAAATGTGTGCTTGATCATCTCTCAGCAGCAGCCGTAATCTTAAAATCAGATCTATTTCAATTAATACAGTCCTCTTGATCCTTTCTCACCTTTCAGATTATAGGGATTAAGTACTATAAACTATCTATACTGTCATTGCTTTTGTTCCGACAGTCAATGGAGTTGTCACTTAGATTCTCTGTACCTTCTCACATGCTATAATATCTACTTTTGTACTGCTGGCTTGAATGGTTCACTGGTAATCTGAACAGAGTTTCTGGCCTGTTTCCATGCCTTTGAATAATGAGGACATTTAACACTGTTAAGAAAATGTTTGTGTTTTGCATTTCAAGTGTTACTTTGCCGACATGCACTATAGGGGAAATCCACCTCACCCACACAAAGCCGATGTCATCAGGCTTTCAAATAGACTCTTAGTGGAGGCCGGAGATGAAATTCAAACATCCCAATCTATAGGCAGGTCACAACAGGGCTATAACAAAGGATCTTGACATCTGTTATTTCATTCTTGAGGCTGGAAAAAAAGGTTGGGGCCACTCTGTGCTACTGGGCTGGTCCCTAGGATTCCTTCCTTAAGTTGCCTCCCTTCTGCCTCTGCCGTGCCAATTTACTCAGGTCTGAAATGAAGTTCCCACTTGTAGCATGCAGGAAGCATGAATTTACACAGTTTCATAATACATAGTAATCATAATATCCTATGCTGCTCTATTGTCTGCACAAACTGATAGGAAGGGCCTTTGTTTTCATGTGAACCCTCTGAACCTACCTTTTGAATAAGACACCACTCTTTACAACTGAAAACAAGTGCACGCTTCTTTTTAAAACTTGAGTATGTGGCAGGGAGTCATTTTTTGTCCAAAAGAAACAGAATTAGATGGACTGAGTCCATTTCAAAAATTACCTGACACTTTTTAAAGAGAATTTTGATTTTTTAAAATTTTAATTTGCATTGAAAATGTTCACAGAAAAGAATGTGGACAAAAAGCGTAATTTTTAATTCAAATACTGGGGTTTTTTTTCAAAAGTCCATTTAAAATATGTGCTTTACCAAAATCCTGTGAAGTAATAGTTGAGACATGGTGGTCATACTCAACAGAGAATTTATCCACTCGGCAATGGAATATAAAATTGCAAGTATTTGTTATGATAATTTGAATCACTTTTAATCTAAAATATATCAGATCAACAAATCCACACTGAAAACCACCTACGTGATGGTTTTTTCTTCACCTATGTGAGAATAAATGAGTATTAGGGAAAACGAAGTGGCTAAATTGCTTGTATGAGTTATATGATATAAACCATTCCCTTCCCTGTAGCTGGGGCCTGTGCATGGTACAGCCTGTGAGGCAGCAAAAGGCGAAGGGTCTGTTTCTGGCAGAAGAATTGTTGGATACACTTGGAAGACTCTGGAGCTGAGGAGCAAAGTAGGTAGGAGGCACCTTAATTAGCTTAATTTAGTAGTATAACCACGTCACACAGATGGATAATTATTTCATCACTGTTAGTGATCCGTGCATGGAAAAGGCCAGTGGTAGCTGCCTGAAACACAAGTGGGTCAACTCTCACTTATCGTCAGGCTCTGCAGCATAATTGCCTAGGACAGTTCATGGGGAGTTTCTCTCTCACCTTCTGTACTTCTCAAAATTCTCTTCACTCTTATGATCCTGAAAAAAATTAATTTAGGAGCCAGTGTTTTTACTGTATTCTTCCTTTTTGAAGTCATTCGTAGAAATTCTAAATGCCATCTATTTCAGTTCAAAGTCCCAAGACATCCCGATGCCTACCTTTTTTCTCCCTAACATGAGTGTTTTCTTTCCTGTTATTCCCTCCAGTTCAGTACCTATTTCTTACCAAGATTTTTATCTAAACTCAACCCTTGGTTCCCAGATTTCTCTAATAGCTTGTTTGAAGACAAGTGAAATGTGGTAGTTCTAATCTTTCTGGCCTTCAGTACAGCATTTGATATGGTGCCACATGGGAAATTATTGGTGAAGGCAGGTAAAATGGGGATTAGTGCAAGAACTGTAAAGTGAATAAGGCACTGGCTAAAGAAGAGCTGACAGAAGGTTGTGCTGAAAAGGGCAGTAAGGCTACAGGCGGGTAGGTCCTCAAGGACCACTCTAGGACTGATCTTAATATTTTCATTAATGACCTGGGCACAGAAAATAGACATGACGTAATGACAGTTGATGAGGAGTGGATAAGGGAGGCATCGCCTACAAGCAAGAATGTTACAAAAGAACTGGATGCTGGTCTGTATTGATAGAGGTGGGATTTAATTTAATACTCAAATTGTAAAGCAAGAATTCGTACTATAATCCAGAAGGTATAAAAATGAGGGAAGGAAAAATTACTGGCCTTTTAGTTGATCATGGTAGAACTTACCAGTGCAATACAGTTGTGGAAAAGGTGTGATCTGAGGGTGTGTCTGGTAAAATAATAATTATTCTTTTTGTTGTTGTTATTGTGTGACTCAGAATGACAGTGAAAACATCATGCGTGTGTACAGAACAAAAAAAAATCAGGGAAAATAGGAGAAAGGGGAAATTGGTTTTCTTGTAATAAATCTAGTAAAGAGGCATTAGAATTTGTAAAATGGTACCTATTTTGTTCTAAATAGTGGTTTATTTCTTATACTTACAGCTTCCAGCCTTGTCAGGTCGTCTCTGGGCAGTCGTTCTCTGGAGCTGACAAGTTAATGCTTTCAGTCTTGTCTAGTACTGGAGGCCTGACTAGCCTGACTTGTTTAATAACCATATTTGTTCAGCACCAGAGTATGGTTCTTGCATCATAGATATTTTCCTATTTCAGTGAGGAAATTTGAACTTTTCTCTTTAATTTTCCATTTATAGACTGTAATGAAGACTGAAAATGGTGGCGAGATGTTAAGATAAACATAGGATTAGTGACAAAAAATAGCTAATCATCTGTTCTAGTTCAGCGGCTATAATAATGGTTTGTGAGATCTTGAAGACTGGATTAAAGCCGTGAATGTCTTTAGCAAGGAAGGACTGGTGCAGAAAGCAATGATTTCAATGGACACTGATTTGGAGCTGTTACAGCAGCAGTTTTTTAAGGAGTTTTGTATGTTGTTTGCTCCTATGCTTAAACAGCATATCTTCCTGACGCTTTTTCTTTCCCTCTAAAATCATAGCATCTTTCAACTTTGGCCTCACAAAGACATCAAGCAAATACGTGGGGGAATTCTAATAAAATATATTTGAATTCGTATCATTATCTAGAAATCTGCTTGCACTGAGTCCTACTCTGTATTCTGTTGTGAAGAACAGAAAAGGGATTGTCCATGACAATAGGGAGTAAAGGCTGAGTTCCATAGATTAAACCCCTTCCTGTTCCCCATGAGGATAACAGATGGACTCTTTTCTTTGGACTCACTTGCTGTTTTGAATCCTGGCGGCAGTGCTATCCCTCTGGCGGCAGTCCAGTCGGTAGCAGCAGGTCAGCTGTGAGGGGGAAACAGGGCACAGTCCCTTACTGGACTTAGAGAGCTGTGCTTGTTTGCTCAGCCAGAGACCAAAGGCAGCCCTGGTGTGCACAACAAAGCACATAACCCCCTGAAGCCCAGGTCTCCAGAGGAGAACAAAAATGAGATCACTGTCCTTACGGGTACCTTGGCTAAGTGCAAGACTGAAAAGGTAGAAACAGTATGAAAGGAAGAGGCTAGAGAAACATCTTCAGCAGGAAGATAAATGTGGAATCTCATCAGCATTCCTGAGCTCAGTCTTCTCCCTAGGGCCTATACTGGACTGCTCGTGAAAAAGGAGGGTGTTCAACCAGCCTGTTTAATCCCTTGTTCTGGGTAGTTCAGAGAAAACTGTGTGGCCCAGGTGAGAAATAACAGAGTATTTTAAGGGTATCTGTAGTCTTGGTGCCTGATTTGACCAATCACTGAATGCTGAGTGTGTGGGGCGGGCTGGACCAGAGGCATTGCTGTTTAGAAAACACCTGCATTGATGATATTTTGCATATTGTATTTGCTTTCAAGGATTCAGAAGGGAAACCCACATGCATGCTATGTACTAATTACTAGGTTTAACTTAGGTAATAAAAGCAGTAGAATTTGATCAGAGTAGCTTTCCATCAAAACTACTTTGGCTGATGTATTAGCTTAGAAAAAAGGTAGATCAGGACATTATGCATTACTAGACCAGCATGCTAATATGGCCATACTCTTTCTGGTGAGGCTAACTCCCTCACAGACAGGTCAGATTATTTGGCACCGCATTGCAAGAGAACATACTGTAGCAACTTAAGGATCAGACCAGTCTTTGAACTATATAGATGGTGACTTTAGTGTGCATAAAATTCAGTAATAAATTCTTATTCTCATGACTTTATTAGCTGAATCATGTGAAAGACGTGCCTTTGAGCCAGGGCAGGTGTCTGTTTTAGTTCTGCAGCACCATGCCATCAATATAAAACACAGTATGATGAAGTCAAAACTTCCCTGAGGATGATATCCAGCATCATTGATTCATTAACTCAAATCTCATACTGGATGGGAAGAGTTTAATACAGTAAGAACAAAGCTGCCAGATGTGTAGCTTCTCAGCCATGTTTTAAAGTCTATGCATTAAAGGCCAGAGTTAAAAGCAAAGCCTGATGTTAATTCCGTAAGTGCCAGGAAAAGACTTCTGGCTAGTTTCCTTTTATGTATTGTATGATTAAAAAATACTTATGTAATTAAAAGCATTTTACATGAAACAATTTATGTAATTACTTTATAAGGATGAATGCTGTCCTCTTGGGGCAAATAATATAGGTTTCAAGCCTTGAAGGCACCAGGCACATGCTTACCTTTACATATGTGGGCAAACATTGAGAACAAACAGAAATATCAAATTCCTCTGATGAATACATTTATTCAGGGCAGAAGTTGAGACCTGGTCACCCTCAACAAATCAGTAAAGTTCCTTTTCTGAGAGCAAAGGCCAAACTTGCAATTAGGTGTGGTGCCAGGGCCTGTGGCCTTGCCTCATTAACGTAGTTTCCATAGAAGTTAATTTGGAGTTGGTGGCAAGTTTGTATGCAGAGCAAATTATCGTGCTCTGTCTGTCTAGCTACAGAATTCAACTCTGTTATCAAGTCTCTTCGCTAAAAACATTCTTTCCTATTTTCAGTGTGGTTCAAGATAACGTAAGCATCAAATAACTAGGAAATAGAATTTATGAGTAAGAATAATGTAAATGGCTTGATACAAACATTGTTTTAATTCAAAATATAGTAAATAAGTAACTACACTATGATAATGGTATTTTTTTTGTTTGTTTTGCAATGTATTTTAAGATACTGGCTTTTCTGTACCCGAGCAGGCTGGTTGTATTGAAATCTGGTGCTTTAATATATGCCACTGCTAGTAGAGCTGTAAGGAATGAGCAGTTCTGGGTACCCATCAATAAGACTGTGGACTGTATGATTAGTGAGATGAGGATGCTGAACGGTACATAGTGCTCCTGAACTCAGGAGTGGTTTGAAACTGTACAACTGTGCAGTGCCCTTATGGGGTCATGAGGCTCATGAGAATGTTAAAATAATCCAGTAACAGACAGACTGCTAAAGACTACGGTGACAGCAAACAGGTGACAGGTTCATGTGTGATTTACATAGAGTATTAATTGATTAACCCTGAGAGCCCTGTGGGTGATTACTGTGCTGATGAGTAATTTCTCGTGCTGATTTGTAGGCCCTTTCTTTCCTCTGGCTCACTCCCAAGTGCCCTGAGCATTATTCCTTTGATGTTCTTCCTACAGCCTAAAGACGTCCCAGTCCGCTCTTGGTTTTGTGCTGCTAGTGACCTCCATGGTCGGGGCTGACTGCAGGCTTGCTCCATGACAGGGCAGTCGGGATGGAAGCCAGAGGTGTTGTCGCCAAGCCCCGAAGTGGTCTGGCCACAGGTCCTCCCACCATGGGCTCTCCTACTTGTGTGTGGGAAGATTTACAAAACAGATGGGGAGTAGATCCTCCTGGTTTTGTTCCCATGAGAAGTAACAGACAGCTCTGAAGACAGTACAAAACCACAACAGATTGTTCACAAGAGCAGTTGTGAGGGGTCCGAAGACTTCTGTGAACAGATGCTGTTTTATTGCACCAGCTAGTTTTAGGCTGGCCCTGGTACCTGCCTGGTTTTTTTCTTTCAAAACACTAATTGAAAGTTAGTCTTTTCCACAAAATTGAAATGGAGAAACATTACAAGTGACTTGTTTTTCAAGTTGCTGAAAATAAAGCTGATTGAGAGATTTGCCACTTAGTATTTCTTATTTCACAGCCTGATTTTAGAATGTTTTATGTGACAAAATGAGAAAAGATTTGAAAAATGAAGGTATTATAATAGAAATAAATGGTGATTATTTTTCTTTGGATAATGTTTCCTTTAATTTCCTAAGGTATGCTGGATTGCGTGTTAATGTAACCCGATATTCAATATATTCCAGATCTTGTTATTGTAACTCTAATGATTTACCCTGATAATTGGCTCCCAGTATGTAATAGTGCTTATATATATGGGTTGGTTAGAGCTAATTGCCACACAGTTCTTTTTATTAGGGCTATAGAGATTAGTAGCCCACACAAGTTTATGAAAAAAAAATACACGTTTACAATCATGTTGATCTGATTAAGTCTGAGAACAGTCATTCTGAACATAAATACACGTAAATCTGTAAATAAATACACTTTAAAGAGAATGACTTTTTAAGGAATGTCTTCCATTGGTTTCCTTTGTGAAAAGGAAAATGTTTTTTGGTTGATAGTTTTATACAGACATATTTATATTTTAATTTTTTATAGAGTATTTGTGTGTGTGTGTGAGATTCCCTAGCAGCATGGATTTCACAGTTGTAATGCATTCCACAGACTGTGATGTCATCTCTTCTTGAATCCACCTATAAACTCCTGAATTTCTGTTGAAAACATACCTGGGTAGGCCACAAGACAGCAGTTGCATTCTTTATAAAATGGATATTGTTTTACAAAATGAAGGTTATTATAAACTTCTTTGGTGGGTTTCGAGCTTGCAAGCTGAAGGCCACTCAGAAGTAGATCCTCTAAATTTCTAATAGATTTTTTTTTTTTGATGGATTTTTTACTGTTTTTAAGGACTCAGTTCAATTAAAAAACTACTTAAATTTACATGTCAATTCTATGTACATTAAGAAGAAATGGTTGAAAGTCAAGCATATTTTAACATGATTTTAGAGAAGTAGTTTTTCATATTAATTCAAGACCTGTTAATGATATCTGGAATAATAATACATGGAAGTGGATTAGGAGTACTTTATGTGACTATGGTTTCTTTTATGAAATCTATATTTTGACCTTTTTTAAAGAAGTTATTATATTTGTGTATAGTTTTTAAAATTTGGTATGAGGGATCTGAAAGAAAAAAATGTAATAGGCACTGAGATTTGAATGTGTTTTTTATATGCCAAATATAACTGGGATTAGAGCAGCCTTGTATTGTATATTTACAGCAATATTGTGCTGATACACTTTTGCATTCGTAAGTTTTGCATACTGATAGACTTGTAAGTTTCTAATTAGTAAAAATAAGCTCTAAGGTGAAAGATTAGAATATGAAGTGAAAGATTACAATATATATTATTATTATTACTGTTTCTTTATACTATAATCTTTTTTCCTTGTCTCAAATTTTGAATTATACAACCCATTTGGATGTCCTTTGTTGATCAGAACTCACTCAAGTGTTTTTCTCTTTGTAGTTTGTGCTTCTTCCTGTGTATTGCTGGTTTTCTGTTTCAGACTTTATTCTGGCAAAGGCATATATATGTGTACATTTCATGTACAGAGAGAGCCTTCCTTTCTAAAATTGTTAAACGGTTCACAGTTTGTCTATGAACCTGGATTCTTCCTTGGGTCATTCCAAGGAGGCTAGACAGTTTCAACCAGAAAATATGACCAGCAGGTTTTAAATCATTTACATATACTCTTTGGGTGGTGTTTGTGTTCCTCTTCCAGCCTCTTCAGACTGGACAAGGAGGCTGAACACCCACTCCTGGGTCGCAGGGCGAGTGCCCTGGTCAGAGCTGCGGGGCTCAGCCCAGTGGTGCCTCACGGGCCGGTTGGTGTAAGCAGACATCAGGGCGGCCTGCAGCACACCTGGGGACTGTCCAGCTGGCACAGCAGCCCATCTTCGGGAAGGTGCTGCTGAAGCTTAAATCCACCTTAGCTATATTCTCCCAGTTTTCCACTGTTCCTCTCTTTCACCGTGTATTTAACGCAGTTAATAAGTAAAGCAGGGATACCAGATTGGAGAAAGCATGTTGTGTTCCCTTTGTATCTCTCCTTTGGTAATTTCAGCCTGATCTTGCAGTAGCAGTTAACTTTAGATTTCAAGTTCCCAAGGAAAAAGCATTACTGTCTTTATAATGCTGCACAGCATATCCTCAGTTTTGGTTCTTAAAGAGTTCTGCATCTCCGAATCTCAATTTATTTGTTTAAATATGTTTTGTCTGCTTGTATACAGAGTAAAAGCCATTTCTTTACTGGAAATTTGTACATCAGCGGTTCATTCATTTTCTAATTTTTGGAGCCTTTATTGATTTTTGTGGGTGTTGGACAGGGCCCTATGTTGTGTCTACCTCAGAGGCTGCAAGCTAATGGGAGGGTATTGAAGTCAGTTTTGTCAAAATATTTTAACTGCCACAACACGTGCAAAGTTTGCCTGGACATTAAGCAGTAGTAACTTCCAGAAGGTCTTCCGCGTCAGCTGTGGTAGAGACCCTCTGTTAAACCCACCCTCCATAGTGCCCAATGCAATTTCTTTTTCTTAAGGATTTAGCTTTGGGGCCTGGAAGTTACTTGTCTAGCTTCAGAAGCTAGACGGCAATTCTCTCTGCTGAGACTGTCTGAAAATTCAGGCAAATACTACCCTGTGACAATCTGCTCACGTTGTCAAGCTGCTGTACTCGCTGAAACCCAGAGCAACAGGAGCCTGTGAAAGTAGCTGAGATTTCCGTATCCTCAAGTGGACCAGGGACCCAACTACCCAGCACTTAGTTGATTTATAAGAGATTATGACTGTGAGAATATGTCTGAGGCAAAAAGAGACCAGAAAATACTGCCGAGATTCAGTAGGGCAGGAGGTATAACTGTTACGCAGGAGAGAAAAGATGGTTTTAGGAAAAGGGCCAGTTGTGTTTCTTACGTTGCAGCACATAACTATCCCTGCAGTTTTGAGTATGTGTATCTGAGGCACTGCACAGTTACATGTAGTATCGGTTATTTTAAATACCTAGATTCAATTGTATAATTACTTGATTTATTTGCACGTGCTCTCTCTGGAGAAAGTACCCAAACAATTGTTGTTGCTATTAATATTATTAGGATAAATCCTCAGGAATACTGAACATCTGCATCTTTCTTGGGGGAACACCTGAGCCTGCAGGTGTTCAGCATAGTAAGTCCTTCTGGATAACTTAGACTGCATCCTTGACTTAACCCTTTTATATTGTCAGGATTCAAAAACGTAGTTCTCCCCCAAGTGCCATCACACATTCAGAGAGAACTATTTTGTAATACGGGATATATTGGCACTTCAGTTCCCAGGAAAATATGCTGCACGTATTTCAACCACCTATGGGTTACAGCATCACCAGGTATCTTTCATCTCTCCAAGCCACCAGGTAAGGACTGGATCCTGAGGAACTCTTCAATTCAGAAGTGTTTTTTTTTCTCTGGAGGACACTTAAGATGCTTAGAATAGATTTATCTGAGGAAGAAGCACAATGGCATTGAACAGAACAGTTTGATTAGTCATATTAGGTATTTAACATTAAATAGAGGCAGCCTATGGTTTTTATTATTGTTTTGAAAAGCTGCACTCTGGGAGGTACTAGCCAGTAATTGGGTATGTGTGCAAACAAAACATATATCCAACTCGAGTTATTTGTATGACAGCAGTAGAGAGATCGTCGTCATAACATCCTTCACAGAATATTTGATATCAGGCAGCCTTCCACAGCTGTAGTTCTCAATCTTTATTAGATCTATTATGCAAACACAGAAGGCTTCTTGAGTCAGCAGAAACTCAGCAAGCTGATGTGTGTTGTTCGTGCTGCCTTGCAAATCACTTGCCCTAATCACCTAAGAGTTGATTAAAGTGGAGGTTGATTGGTTAATTTGCTCTCAACCTTGGAGAACCCATGAAATTGATTATTATAGTAGTAATTTAAAATATGTGGTATGTCATTCTTTCTTAGTGTTTATCAGTATTCTAAAGACAAACAAGAATTTATGGATCATTATTAAAAAAAAAAAAGAAAGAAAGAAAAAGAGAACAAGAAATTCCCTGCTAGGCATTTCTCTATGTTGCTTTTAAATGAAACAAATTTTCATTAATATCCCTGCTTGAACACTTCATGACAGGGTTCTTCTGACTAATTCACAGAAGTCATGGAAAGTGTGGACATGAAGAGAATGAAGAACAAAAAATTGTTGTTTATATTGCGCTCTCTCTCTCTCATGTGTACCTTAGTTTGTCTTTCTAGAACGTTTTCCTCTCTGTAAAGAGTTAAAAGAAATGAAGACTATGGGGAAAACCTCCCTCCTCCCCCACATACAGTAATAGCAAAGATAATCTAGAAAATACCTGATGTCCTGAGGGAAGCGATGGGAAAGCTATTAACAGGGTGGAGTACTGCTATCCTGGTTCCAACTTTCTAGAAAAATTTTACAGTTCCCAGCCCTGCCCTGGTGATGAAAAGGGAGAAAGAGGGCTGAGTAGTTTCCCAGCACTGCCCTGAAAATGTCTGTGAATGCTGACAGGGCTTCATGGTCTCACACGATATACTGTCTGTTTCTCCTAGCCAAAGATGGGAGTAGCCGTAATGAAAAGAGGGTAATAATGCTTTGAAGATCAAGAGTTTGGTAAAGGAAAAAATATTTATAGTCTTGCATGTTGTTTTATCCTTTTGCTCTAAGTGCTTTGGCTGAATGAATAAGTAATGCTTTGTTTATAAGGCAGCTGTTTTTGAATTATTTTAATAAAGTATTGACAGTCTCCCAGAGGGAAAAAGCTTTACAGGTAGTAACACAGATGAGTTTAGGAGCCAGAAATGCAGCACAAAAATCTGCTCCCAGAGTTACCAGTTGAGGCAGCGGCACCACTCAGGAGAAGGGTCAGGGTAGAGCTAACATGGAGAAGGAGAGTGTTGAAAGCACAAGTTGCCCTCTCACATCTGTTTCTTCCTCTCTTCCTTTGCAGAAAAGAAAGTATTATGTAAACATATTTGGTCTCTGCCTATAAAATTACTCTGGTTTCTTCTTGGTTGGGACATCTTAGTAGAACTTAGCAGAATTTACGCTCTACTTTCACAAGCAGGAATAATCAGATTTCAATATTTATGTAGAGTGGGCCTAGTACATGGTGTGGACAGCTAGCTTTCTCCTTTGTGTTTCATCAGTCTCTCACCGACTTACACATAAGTGGGGCCAGAAGGTCAGGGCCTGCCCCGCAGTTCCCCAAAACACTACCTCACATCTGAATGTGTGGTGGGTTGACCCTGGCTGGATGCCAGGTGCCCACCAAAGCTGCTCTATCTCTCCCCTCCTCAGCTGGACAGGGGGAGAGAAAATATAGCAAAAGGCTTATGGCTCAAGATAAGGACAAGGAGATCACTCAGCAATTACCGTCACGGGCAAAACAGACTCAGCTTGGGGAAACTAACTTAATTTATTGCCAATTAGAAGTCAAAGTAGGGTAATGAGAAATAAAACACAAATCTTAAAACACGTTCCTCCCACCCCTCACTTCTTCCTGGCCTTAACTTCACTCATCTTCTGACTGCAGGCTGTTCCCTGCTGGCTGCTGTAGTGGCTTATGCACAGTTTCACTTACCTTCACTGGTTTCCTGGGTGCATTTATTAAGGCAACCTCTGTTATCTGGCAGCATTCACTGCACTTGTTAAAAACCATAAAAATATAAGAATTGCATGTGAGCGCCTTCTTTTTATAGTTGCTGTCTGCATCTTTCATTCTGCATACAGTTGATTAATTCTTCTGTACAATGCCTTGAGGAATTAGTGTGTGAAGTATCCCATCTGATAGATCTGCTAAGTGCATTTATGAAGACATCTTCAGGCAACAGTATTGTCATACACTACAGTTATAGAGGGTATGTCTCGGGTCCTGTCCTTACTGGTAAACAATCATGTCTGTGTATTTCCTAGTGACTAATTTCTGCCTGAGAAGAGATGTTTGTGGGAGACTGCCAACAACTGTTGTGCTAAAATTACACACAAAAAAAATGTTTGTATGCTTTACATCTTCTGCTCATTTCTTTGTCGGGTAAATAGGGTGCTATTCAGAAGTGTATATTTTTTCTTTTCATGAATTATTGAAAAGAATGGAGGGGGGAATTTGCATGCAAATCCTTGGTCATTTTAGTCAACTTCTTGCAAGCATCGATACCTTCCAAGAGCTGCATATTCTCAGGACCCCAGATTTCTAAAGATCAAATCCAAACTAAGCTGCAAGGAGTGGTAATTTGCTACCTGTAGCTTTAAGCAAGTGTAGCAGTACATTTTCATTCTGAACAGGTATCATCTTCGCTACTGTATGCAGCATTTTCCAGCTGGGGTCCGCACTACCAGTTGATTAGAGGCTTTTCATGCTGCTAAAGGACAGTGAATTGCTGTAGATCAAATGCTAGCAATAAAGGCAGATGACCTCTTCTACTTACTGGGAGGAATTTGGAAGAGGAAAAGCATGTATATTCCATAAACTGACACATCCGACTGTCAGAGAAAAAATACAAATGTGTAATCACCTTTCAAATGGATATTTCTAAGCAGATATTTTCCTTCACCTGTTTTTGCAGATGTTTGGGGGTTTTTTTTATTCAATAGAACGCACTAGCAGAATCCATATTTTTTGTTCATACTCTGGCACCTGAATCTCAATTAATACAGCTAACAGAGTGGGAGGAGAATAGACAGGACTTTAAAACACCTATATCCTGGCACAGACAAAGTCTTGTGCTTTCCATACAGGAATTTACTTTCTGTTGTTCCTGGCCAAATATGGAAGCAAAGACTAATATTGCAAAGTTTTTTGATAACTTCCAGTTTGCAGGGGGTTCCCAATGGAGGCACGACGTGCAAGCTGAGGATTGAACCTTGACAAAACACGTATTTTCTTTATATACCTTTAGCAGATTCCCTGAAATAATGTAGAGTCCACAGGTTGAAACTGCTTGAGTCCCCAGTTTTGCCCATACTTGGGCCCTGGAAGCAATGCTTCTGTAAAACCCCTGAGCCTTTTTGATGCTGTGCAGTGGCGGCAGGATAAGGGCTCCCCATAGAAGGTGTATTTGCAGGGAATGGTTTACATCTACTTGAAGAGCATTCATGCTGTCAAAGCATTATTAGCATAACTGAGAAGCAGACCCATAGTCTACCTTAGTGCACAGTAAGCTAGCTGAAGAACAGAAAAAAGCAAACACCAAAGTGGTAGCACTTTACTGTGTTTCTTCCTTTAACACACAGCAGCAACTTTGCCTTCCAAAAATTGTACTGGAGCTACAGATTCATTTTCAAGATTTTCACGCTACAAATAGATGGTGAGCCTGATGGTGCTCGGCACTGTATTGAGAGAAACAGACAGACCCAGCTCTCACTTATAAAATAAAATATACAGAAGGAAGATAGATAACCAGCAAGCAGTACACAGGGTAGCCCAAGCAAATCTCAGGTGACATCCATGGCCTAGGGCTCAGTTTGGTTTTTGAGAAGTAGTTAGACAAAATGGAAAGGAAAGTGGGTAGAGAGTTTAAAAGCAGGGAAGATCGCTGTAGGTATTCAGTAGTGTATGACTGAGAGTGTGAAAGAGAAATGCATGGAAAGTAATTCTTTCTTGTGTGTTCTGGGTGACAGCTTCATCTTCAGAACACAGTGTATGAACACTCCTCATCTGCCTCAAGTACAAAGTCCAGCAACTATGGATGATACTAACTAGCCCGATGCTAGCTGTATGTAAATACTAATTAATTAACTTATGTCACTTTTAATCATTGTTTAAAAAAGGGCGTAGGTTAAATTATCAAAGAGTAGCTATCACAAAGAAGTAAGTCATCCTGGTTTATTTTTATTCAAGTATGAAATAGAAGGATCCTTATCTAGTTGTTTACAATTATTAAATCAGTGATGTTTGTGTCCTGCTTTGAGGATACAAGATGGATTAATTCTGCTCACAGTTTTTTAATACTCTATAACTGTATGGAACCACAAAGCATGAATAACAAAGGTGGGTTCATCTTACGACCCCAGATCAGAATTTCCCTGACACGAAGATTCAGAAATTCTTACCTTGGAACTGTCATTGCTATTGGAGCAAAACAACATCCAGAGAGCATTCATGTGCCACCGGCTTTCTGCTTCATATAGAGAGCACTTATATGTCTTGGAGAAAGACCTTACTGTTACAGCATTTATTGAGATTTTTGAACTATCAGAATCAGAATGAAAACACATATTTTCAAACTCTTCTAAGAAAAAGAAATACATAACCAAGGGCTTTAGGAAAAAAAGTTTAATTTTTTGTCACTTCCATGCATTTTAATATTTTTATTTGCATTATTTAATAACGCCTTGTGTTCTGAGATATTTTTGAACTATGTCAAAAAAGAAAGTTTATTTTAAAAAGTCTGCAGTGAAGAACTGTTTGAGTGACATATTTCAGACACTGATAATTTGTAGCATAGAATGACATTATTTAATAACTGGCCAGCTTTTACTTTCTCTAAACTCTCTAATATGTTTATGTGAAATACAGTCCTATCTCAGTTGGAGATACAGTCCTCCACAGTTTACAGAGCCAGTAGTTCATGGTTACCAACTTTTGAGGTTTTTCTTAATGCATAATATTTTCTCAAATCACTATCCAGAACAAAATTATTCTTGATATCACACAGAGAGTATCTGGTCATAGTTTATTTGACATAATACTTTTTTAGATAGGAAAATGTCAGCTCATTTAAACAATTTGCTGAAGCACATCAATTTTGATAACATTTCTTTAAAGATGGTAAACACGACTAAAAGTATTTCATTTAGATTTTTTAAAAAGCATGTTTCACTTTGAAATAAGTATTTCAATCATTTATGTATAGACTAAGATATATAATTTTATCGAGTGAAAATGACAATGAAATGTATTGAGTTTATGAACACAAGCATTTGTCTTATGTTTCTGAAGCCTCAATATGATTATATTGCCTATGAAATGAAGCACTAATAAATTATTGTAGGAAATCTAAGCAAAAATTCTCATAAAATGGAAAATCCGGATTTCACAGCTCTACTGCTGCACTTTGTAGGCAACTCAGTGTGAAACCATGTGCTTAAACAGCAATAATCAGCTTCACAGACATGCACTGGAGAACAATTTTTTGTGTGACAACTTTGTAGAAAAGGATCCATGCCTTCTAATAGATCTTAAGCGAGTCTGAATCAGCATTATGTTCATTTCCTACATTAAAAAATGCAGTTCTTGTATTGGAATGTATAAGAGTTATCTTCTGTAAAATACATGAAATAAACCTTGCAGATATAGGCTGGGTACCACATCTCTAGGAAGGTGTGGAGTACTTAGAGCAGCTCCAGAGGAAAGCAAGGGGAAAAGTCTTCAAGGACCAAAGGATTAGGTTGCCATGTCTGTAGAAGAGTGAATGAAGGCATGGATACAGTGTTCTGGTATGTAAATGTTATTTTAAAAGAGAAAGGGAATAATTTGTTTTTCAGAGAATAATTTGTTTTACCGTCTAGAAGGAGAAGTAATAGGCCTAAATTAAAGCGGAAGAGGTTTAGGCTGTAACTACCTTAGCAGGCAATTAGGCACAATAGGAGCTTGGCAGTAGATCTAAACAGTTGGTACTAAAGCCTTTATGTCTACGCTAATGCACTTCGGTGTTTTCCTCTAGACTAAATTTAGTCTGGTCCCCTAGAGTGAACATCCCAACCATCCATGAAGTTTGAAACTGCATAAAGAATGAGTCATTGATTCAAAGCCATATTTTCCTCATAGGCGTTGGTGCACATTTGATGTGCACCTGTAGCAGATCTTTCAGATTAGTTTTCTCCAAATGGATTCTAACTTATGAGCACCAAAAATGCTCTGAGGACTGAAATAACGCATGGTAATGACTTGAAAACTGTACTGCTGCTCTGAACCAAACCACTAATGTAAACAGTTTGCATTACGTTACATACATAATGCAAACTTGTTGCTAGTGCTAGTGGCTTTGAATCAATGAATGAGATCGATGCCTTATAAGAAGTTAGATGTATTTATCGGGTATTGCGTAAGTACAGCTTTTTTCTCAAGGTCCTTCCCACTACTGTTTTCTGTGCTTACATTGTGTAGGCAACATGTTTTCTACCCAGAAAGGGGGAACTGGGATAGATAAACACTATAATTGAAACGTGCAAGGGGTCACTGGCCTGAGTGTAGAATAAAATATATTTAGCTCTTTGAGATAAGAATAAATTAAACCTACTTTAGATTATACAGCACTGGTGTCCTGTTAGTATTTCTAAGCCAGTTTCACAACTTCCTTTTTTCAAAAATTGACATTTTAAAAGTTTTGTTGAGATTTTTTTTCTTTTTTATTCCTAACATCAAAATAGAAAATGGATTTCTTAGAGTTATAAAAAAAAGTTTAAGCTAAAAATTGCAAAAAACTTCAGCCTACAGCAAGTATTTGATAGCTTTATAAACCTATAAAAATGGTCTGCTGATTTCTAAATTCACTCTTTAATTGAGTGACATGAACTTTAATTAATTAAATGGTTGCTTTTATTTTTAGCTGAATTAGGATATTAAATCTGTTTCCTTTTTCAAGAAAATGAAACCAAATGGGGGACTATAAAATGCTAAAATCAATATATTATTATACTCATATTGCTTTTGATTTTTTGAAAGTCTCCAATTACTATTAAATGCTCAAAGAGTAGCTACTTCCAAACAGCCTGTGATTAGAGAAGCGCTGCAACCAAGATGGGACATAGCTTGCATAACATCCTGTGTTTACAGTAGCCAGTCCCAAAATTATATTATTCTCACCCGGAGGATGGGAACATCCTCTTGAATTTACATGTTATAGTGTTCCCATTTTAAAACATTAAGTCCCACAAATTTTAGTTGCATTTATTTCTCAGGCTTTACTGTCTCAATGTATTAATTGCAGTCTTAATTTCACCTTCTTCTCCTAACTTCACCCATGTCACACTCACGCATAGCTAGACCAAGTCCCTTGTCAAATAAAAATACAGTTCTGCAAAAATGTATTTTAATCAATTAGCCATAATTAATTTAATTCTATCAACCATTAGTTAATCTAATTTGATGCTACTATGACTGAATAATCATTTTGTATGAAGATCTTCTCAGTTTAGGTATATTTTCACTATAATTAGTTGGATCCAGGATATAATTTTGAAATTTGGGAAAGTCCTGGATTTGAATTTCTGATGGTGATTGTGCGATGTGCAGTCAAAGAAGGAAAATAATGTCAAATTTAGTGGCTGGCTTTATTTGTCTTTCTCAATGCCTTTCCAGAAGGAGAGTGCTAGAATTTTCACAACTCCTTGTTGATGTTTCTTTTAGTTTTTCTTGGTTTCTGATCCAGTTGCCCTCTGCTCCTCTTGGATGGGCGACTACAGGTCTGTGCACCACTTCCTGGCATTCTGCTTTCTATAGGCACATATTCTAATCTCCATTTCAAGTTAATGTCTACTTATAATACAAAAGTCAGTAATATATGCATCTATGTGACCTAACATGACCTCACTACAGCAAGAACAGCTTTTAATGGCCAATGGGACCTTCCAGGTTATGTTTCTGGCTGCACTGGTATGTAAAAGAAAGTTCTGTCACGATTTTTCATTGCTGTGCAGCTGATTACATTTTTCTGCAATAAGTGCCTTTTGGGGTAAGATTTATCAATTAAATGCCCTGTGGCATACGACAAAGACTTGTTTCTCAGGTAGCTGTGGATTTCTTTTTTTTAAAATTGATTCTTTGTAGAGGCCTCTACATACTCTAGAAGTATGAAAGTATTACTGATCAGATTTCTAGAAAATAAGAATAATGATCAGATGTGATATAGTTAAAGTGTGACAAGATCTTAACAGTGGAAAGTCAGTTTGTAGCAAACACCAGGTTCTCATCTTGATATACCGAGAGTGAAACTGAACCCATGGGGCTTTGTTTATCAATGCAACTCTTAGTTTAGAGAGGCTTGTGTCAAATTGGTAGAAAGCTGGGATATATATCCTTTTACACCACTTATCTTCCCTAATTTTCCTCAAAATCTTGACATAGTAATGATAACACAGCTTTTGATTTATGGCTGGATTTATTTATGGGGTTTTATTTATTACTAGAGTTTCTCCCCAGAGTAAAAAAAATCTGTTCATTACAAGGTTTGAAAACTTTCTCTGAGTGAAATAGCTATATGCAACCTTGGATATGAAAAGAAGAGAAAATTTCACCTAACTTTTAAAATTTGAAACTTTTGGGGCTACGCACACTTTCATACTTTAAATGTCTAATTCAGATGCTGTGAATTGTCATTTAAAAGTGCAGATATATTGCGCAGCTAATTTGGGGTCCTAATTTCAGATTCTTAAAAGCACTTAAATAATCAAAAGTAGACACTGTGTCCCCATTGTCACCACCTATGAGAACAAGGGCCAGACTACTGTGAAGTGGAAAAGAGTTATGAAGTTAGTAAAGATACATTTTTACATTAAATTTTTAATTTACAATCTATCTTTTTTGTGTAAATGATTACTATTTTCAAAATATGATATGCATTAAAAGTTTGAATACGCAGCTGCAGAATTAACATAAAAATCTGGGAAACAGATTTAACAGTGCTTCAGAAAACACCACGTATTTTTATTTTGGTTGTGGTTGTGTATAGACATACAAGGCATAAAAAAGAGTGTATTTTGCTAAATGTTCACTATAACCATGTTGACCATGCTGGTGAAATTGTCACATTTTTTCTGATTTTATATTAAATTTAAGTTTATAAATGGCTTCTAAAGTGTTAGCAAAATTCTTATAGATGTTTTGATAATAAATGATTGCTTTATTATTATAGATTTTTATGCAGATCAACAGTTCAATAGATGGTACAAAACCAACTCTTAAACATATGCTTTCCTTTTGTGTTATTTAAGTATGATCCTAAAGTTAAGCTAGTTCTTTAAATACTATGCCGAGTTGAAGACTGATTGAAAAGCTGCACAAGACTCATGTAACAAAGTCCAGGGGAAAAAAATACATATGAAGAAGATTTTTTTTTTTTTTTTTTAAAGTTCTCCTAAACTGGTGGATTGCACAGCCCAGCCATAGCATGATTTATTCTGGTTGTTTTAAACCTGTATCCCAGGAGACTGACAGGTGGCTTCTGCAGGAAAAGCATAAAGAACATCAGCTGAGTTAGATTTTTCATAGTGGAGAGCACCAAACTGGGTCTATGCATACAACTGATGATCTGGAGCCAGAAAACAGTGTCGTTCTTACAGTCCTAAATAAAGACCACTGCTAAAGGAGGATCTAACAAAAATAAATTTGGCTTTATTTTTGTCACATTGGAAAAACTGTGTCTCCTGTACTTAAAAAGATGCTGAAAAAAATAAGCTATTCCTCTCTTCCTCTGATCTAGTACTTTAGGCTCACAGTGTTTTTAATCATCTATTTCCAGCCTATATACCTGGTTAGCAACCAGCTCCCCTTCACTTTCTGTCATATCCAATAACACTCAGTTCTTTTCAGCTGCCATGGGCAACTTTTGAGGCTCTTTTTGTCACTGCTTCTTGTCAGAAGTGTAACGGTTTATGCCCAGAGAATGCTTTTCTCCTAGGACGTGCTGCCTGAGAGTATTAGCACCCGAAATAGCCCTTGAAGGTTTTGAGAAGAAATATTTCTGTTCCTGAGATTCCTAACCTTTCTTTTTGGGTTGCTGGTTCAGGTGAAGAGTTGCTTGCATATGCTGTCCAATAGAGATTAATCATTTCCACAGAAACAAGAATAACTAAAATCATTTGCTCTGTGCACTCATATTTCTCATTAGGGTTAAGCTTAAGAAAGCAAAAACCAAACAAGATTTATTCCAGCAAACCATTATTTTGGCTACTATATTAGAAAAAGGGCTACAGAAGAAATAAAGCAAAATCAGTTTAAGAGCAAATCTGACCCCAAATTCTAGGTGTCACTTAAGACCTCTGACAACAATCACAATACAGGCTGACAGGACTGAGGTGCTCTTCATTTCCAGGATGCTGCCTCTCAGAGTACTCTTCAGTTTCACCTCTCCATTTATATAAAGAGAGCTTTTACCCAAATTTAGTGGGTATGACGTTAAAACCACATCATGACAACCCTCCATTTCCTTCCAAATTTATAGGAATCTATGATACAGCAACTTTAATTGGCTCTTTTGATACTGTGAGAAATGAATGGAATTTGTTTTAGGCTTGTATAAGAAGGCAATGTTACTTCTGAAGTACAATACTTTTTTTTTTTTCACCTGTGTTTACTTTTTGATGAGGAAATCGGTGTAGTGCATCTTCTCTTCCACAAAGAAACTCCTGGGACTCATGTTTTGCAAATCACGTAACAAAATTGTTTTTGTAAAGACCACATATGACCCATTAATAAAACAGATGTTGGGATTGAGACACAGGTGCAGCTCTCCTCCTATACACAAACACGCAAGCCCAAGCATACAGACACACGCACACACACTGCATGCTTTCAGTGTTATCATGTCACTGCACGCTATTCCTGTCTTTTTGTACTCAGTCTATCAAATTCTGCAGCTCTCACTTGTGCTTCAGCTGCTTCTTGGAAATGCACCATAGCATGTCAGGAAGACTCTTATTTATTCTCTCATCAAAACAGTAGTAAGTCCTTTCCAGTGCTCCCCAAATATTGGATTAATGGTGAGTGTCAGCAAAGGTAAGCAGACTCAGCAAGACAATCTTCCACCTTGGGTCAGAAATTTGGCTATTGGTACTTCTTAGGGACTATTCTCTGTTCCCTCTCTTTCCTGTGGAGAGATCTGATTCCTCTGGAGACAGATCAGGAAGACTTCCAGCACTCAGCAGCTCGCAGGGGGGACAAATTGTGACATCTTTAACATTCCCTCCTTTTAAGGATGGAAAGGGATCCAGCTGCCCCCCATGAAAGCTGGATTTGGCATTGGGCAAAGGCCAACGCAGAAAGCAGCGTTTCACGTCACATCTTTCACAATCTGAGCAGCAAACTGCCCCTTTCAGCAAAGCAGTTAAACACATGCTTATATCCTATTGACTTCCTAGCACTTAAACATATGCTTAACAGCTTGGCTGAATTGGGGTAGACTTAAGCAAATGATTAAGTGCTTTTCTGTATCAGGTGTCAATGGAAGGGGGAGTATTTGCCTGCTCTGCTTTTAATCTTCAGTCTCACTGTTCAGGAGTTTACATAGACAATTCTGGGTCAAGCAACCTCTCTTTGAAATACTGCATCCTCTTGCCAGGTGTATGTATGTTTTTGTCTGGTTAACCAGCATGAGGTATAGTGCAGGAGGCAGACTGCTTCTCGCTTTCCTCCTTCTGGCACATTTCTCAGGTCGCTTCCATTGAGTTACTTTTTTATATATTGATTCTGGAAGAAAGTATTGACTGCTTGTTTCAATACTGCCCAGCATAGCTAGATGTAGCAATTTAGCTCTCTTAAGGCAGAAATGAGCAAACTCCCACCGAGACAGCCATCCATTGATTAACATCAAATACTCACAGCCTTTAATGTCATTCTGTACCTAGACTCCTATATTATTAGCCAGTGTCTGGTTCAGAAAACACAGGGATATAAATCCAATTCCATTTTTACCCCCTCCCAAGAGAAGAAGATTCAGATTTATAACGCAGTCCACCCGAAGCATAAATCTGCAACTGCAGCTTAGATGCACGGTATCAGACAACAATTTTCTAGTTCAAGTTGTTGAATTGCTTTCCACAGGTGTCTCTCTCATTTTCTCCATCATCATGCAAATGGCTGACTATTGGGTAATACAGCCTTCTTTTTACATCTGAGTAAAACTTGATACTCTGTGCTGTGTTTCCTGGTGAGTACGGCAATCGTAAGAGCATTTCTTTTCATGAGCTTACACACCAACGTAACAGTAGGTCCTTTAGGAAGGGGATAACCTTTGATATTTTTTAGAACGGTGTGAGACAGTTTGGCTATTCTGATTTGATCTGCACCAATTTACCGCTATTAATCAGCAGGGAAAGCCACTAATGAACTAGTGACAGATTCCCTAGCTCTAAAGCAGATATTGCATAGCAAGGTTTCTGCTGTCAGTGAAATACCACTGCATATTTCTAAATAACATAGATTTTTGTTGTGGCTGTGAGCTGATTTACTTCTTTCCTTATGAAATATTTGATTAATTGAATCTTTCCTGAAAAGTGTCTCACTGCTGCCTTTACCAGTGTAAGATCAGGTTTTCCAGAAAGAACGTAGACACCTGGGATTATTTTTACCATGAAGGTCTCGGCAGCTTAACATTTACCATGGTTTGTACATAGACAAGGAGCTACAGATGGCAGCCCATGAGACTGAGCAGTATTAGACTTAAAAACTGTGGGAACCATTTCTGTGCGTGTGTGTTTTGTTAAGGGCCAAGAGTCAACACAATGAATAAGAATATAGCTTTGAACACTTTTTGAAAGGGTTGGGCTTAGTTCGTTCTCTCTCTTTGGGGGCGCCATGATTGCGCTATATAGATACTTCATAGCAGTAAACAGCATGGAGATGAAAGAGCTAACTAAATTAATCTTGCCATGAAATAAAATAGGTTGGAAATTTGAAGTGGCTTTTACTGCCTAAAGGAGAGGTCTTGGAGAATAGCCTTGTAGGTTAAATAAAACGGATGAGTTTTATCCACAAACTGATGTCTAATAAACTTCATCAGAGGTTGATACCTCTTTGAAAAGGGAAATATGAAATAGGTGCTAGTATTCTGGAGAAACAGGATTTGATGACCCAGGAAGCCAGTTTCATGAGCTTCACGTCCAGCATATATGATATTGAAGTGATGTTCAGGCAGCATAGCTTGCAGTCGTTATTGTTATAGAGGCAATTAAAATATCTATAATTTGATTAATAGGTCCTGCGCTGTCATGCACTATATTTAAATTATATATGTAGTATGTATATACACAAAATACTCATTGCATACCTGTACCGTTATATCCCAGTCTCATACCGCACTGCATACAGGCACAGAAGTTTTGCCTGGATGCAGTAAATTGTAAAATCTAGACCCACAGCTTCATACTCATAACTGATAGTGGGTTCTGTAACTGCGCCCGCTGGAGGAAGAGGAAAGCCAGCGGGAGGAGAGGGCCAAGCGGCTGGGTACCGTTCCTGCAGCATGGGGAGCGATGTGTGTAATGAGTAATGACCACGATGGCTGTGCACCTCTGGCTAGTTATCTCTACACCTCCTAACAGTCTAGAGAGTCCGTTGTAGTGAACATATACAGAGGCTCCCCTGGGCCAGACTTGTGGAAAGTATATGCACTATGCAGCGTATGGTGGAAAAGCGCCCTTGGCGTGGTTGGAGCCAGCCTGGGCGCATACAAAGATGTGAGGAGGGTGAGGCATTCCTCCTGCTGCTCTTGTGCCATGACCAAATGAGTAAATGAAAGGGCTCTGCATCATACACCTCAGCTCAGCTGCTGGCTTCCCAATCTGATTTTGCTTTTCATAATACTAAATAGGCTGGACTGCTTAATTGACATGTAACCCCACACAGTCAAAAAGTTTAATGGAGCAATGGATCTAGGCAAATTCAGCCCCTAGGTTGCTAATTTGATTCAATATCACTTTGTCGTTAACTCTTCTGAGTTTTATGGATTTAAATAGTTTCTTCTCCAAATGTGAGTGGTGGAGTGATTTTAGTATTCGGTATTTAACTAATTTATTAATCAGCATGACTGGATTTCAGCTGAATATCAGCTGAGAGCAAAAAAGCATAAACCAGCCTCTCAGAAAATCTGTTTACTTTTCAGGGGACAAAATGTGACAGATCTTCTGTAAGGAAGATTTCCAGTGACATAGATTGAACAAATACTTTCCCAACAGAGTATTTGCAGAGAACTCAAGCATTTAGACACGTGCACAGTACAATCTTGCTTTATGATCAGATACCATGCATGGATTCTGGCTGGATACGGGCCTGGAAAGAGTTAACGCTCCCCTGACTGGGGGGAAGTCCACAGCTGCATCCCCTAAGCACAGGGATTTCCAGCCTCTGGGCTGACCCAGCTGTCAAGAATTAAGTAGTTCCTCAGCACTCTGTAAAAGGGAGGTGCTCCAAGGGGTCGGTTTGGCTCATATTAGGGGTTAGATGCTTTGTGAGGGGTGGCAGGGGAAAACATGAGCTAAAAAGAAAAACACCCTCCTTTTTTTGCTTTTTTCATCCTTTATTGGATTCAAACTTTGAACAAAGTTCTTTCAGATTTTTGTTTTAAGCTTCTACATATGGGCGGACAGGGTGTATATTTGAGGTAGCCTGTTAGCAGTATTAAGCAAAGAGTTTTTTTCTCAGGACTTGCTTCTATTAGGGAGTAAAGGTTTCCCAGCTAATTGTCCTCTTAAAAGCTGTGTAAGTTAGTCTCAGGTTTACCTTTGGCAACTGTGACTTGTCATGAATCTTTCTGCTAGTGTGGTGTAAAATTGGGTGCTCTTTCTATGAAGTAAACTTACTCTTCTTTTCCTGTAGGTGTAAACGGTGTCAGGCATAATTTTCTAGAAGTTGATTAAAGAGAAGGCTGCTGCTGTTATGCAGTGTTCCATTAGAAGCAGTACAGTTATCTAAGGAACTACGAGAAAGGCTGAGGAGGGGGAGAACTTAGTCATTTGAAAGTTTAAATCTGTCTGATGAATTAAAAGCAGCTCTCAGGCCCTATAGAGAGGTTACATAGTCTATAACAAACTCTAGTAGTACAGAAGCTTTACCGTGATTTGATCACGGGCTATTTTACAAACCCTTGTAGTTAGAAAGTAGTCCTGCTAGTTCCTTTTGTGCTCTAGCAGTATTTGGCTGTGGTGTTTGCATCATGCTACCTGAACAAATAGCTTCAGCTGGGCTGAGCCTGGAACTTTCCAAATGGGCAATCACATAACTCAGTAGTTATGAAAGTAGGTATTTATTTATTGGGGTTAACAGATTTGTATCAACTATGTGAGCTTAATTATTTTATAAGAAATAGCGGGCAACCGTATACTAGGAATAGTAAGGATACCCTCAAGCAACTCTGTTTACACAAGTCTGTTTTTCCCCAAACTGTTGTTCTGTCGGGTTTTTTTCATTGCAAGTAGTGCATTTCTTATGCTTCTTTTGAGAAAAGACTTTTACTTTGGGGCAAAAGAGAACGTCTACACCCCCTCCCCATCTTTACTGCTTGATGTCTATGTTCACTTGGCGATTGTATGTGTCTAGATGTATATGGAAAGTTTTTCTTGGATTCAGTGTGGTTTCTGCTTTATCCTGTGCGGCGCAGACAATCATGATCTTGCAACTGTAGCCTCACTTTCTTTTGCTGGGTAAATGTTTGATACCAGAAGTCCACTTTGATTGTACAGCAGGTTCAAGAGGAAAATGGTATCTGACAATACTTTTTAAAACATCTTGAATAAGCAGCCAAAAGGGGCACGGGAAGCAATGCAAACCACAGAAGTCACTAAGCCACCAATATATGGAAGATGGTTCCTCCTTGCACAGCCCACATGCAAGCTGCTGGTTGACTAGGAACACTCTCAGTTGCCTGCAGCTTGCTGGCTGGTCCTTGTTCATACCAACATCCCTTTATTGAACTTGGTAAAACAGCAAGGGTATGGTAATATTTGCGGAGGACAGAATCTACTCATGGAAGTCAGGCAGCACTTGACAGCATTTTGTCTGTCTTGCTTATGATGGTTCAATTATTGTTTTTTTCTTACACTACGGAGATTTAGTCTTCCATGCTTTAGGGATACGATAAAACAGGTCTTTATTTTTTTTTAATGTTTCTTTATAAGGTGTGAAGAGGCCTTTTATTGAAAAGAACCTGAGAGCACCCCACAAAGACACAGGACCCAGTTTTAAAAGGCCAGACTAAGACTATATCTTATGTTAGTGGGCTGTAAATTGTAACAGGCACCAATGTCTCAGAACCAGATGAGGTGGAAGGGCCAACAGGCTTTACTGGACTACTCATGTTAGATGTTAGGTCTACTATAGCTGTTACTTACCAGCTTAAACCGCCACCCTTTGTATCTTTAATTAGTAAAAAATGACAATTGCTTTCTTCACCACAGGGCAATGAAATATATTTTATAAGGCAAACAGCAGCTGCAGGGTGTGGGCATGGCTATTATAAAATAATCATGCCTGTAGGGATCAGGGAGGCATTTGGTTCTGCCTCGTGCCTCATAAGAACCGTAGGGTGCAATTGCTGTGTGATGGTAGCCTCCCTGTCATTTTATATTATTTAATGAATTCCACAACATTGTCTTCAAGCTCTGCCTTGCGGTTATTATAAAGAAATTCAAATATTTGCTGTACTGACTGCATCAGCAGTTCACCTTCTATATGAGTTTACTGCTGCCATCAAAATCGCCCGGGACTGTTGTCCATGATGTGGGAGGGGAAAAGATTATATAGTTGTGCAACTTAATGCCCAGATCCTGTTAGAGGGCAGTCCTACATTTCAAGAGGCACATAAGTTTAGCAGATCATAGACTAATCAATTAGCACCTTAATCTGAAGGACTGTCAGTTGTCTGATTCACACAACACCTATCTTATATAGGAAGTGATTAAAGTGCTCCCTTTTAGTATCACATTATAATTTCACCTCCTGTATTTCAGAGACCATTGTGCTTTACGTGGGTAAGTGTATTTAGTTGAGCAATTTGTTTACTTTAACTGGTACGTGACCAGTATGTCTGTTCAAGAAAGGCTTCTTGTCTTCATTTGAACATACAAGTGAGCCTTTTTTGGCCATGATAGTTTATTTCTATGGTAAATCTTTACCAGTGGTCAAGGTTTTTGACTTTTAGCCACCTAAATATTGGCATCTCCATCTTCAAGCTCTGCAAAGCCTTTTCTTTGCCTTTACAAAGCCTTTGCAATGAGTCCACTCTTCAGTCATCTTTTGAAATCTCTAATTAGATGGAGCCCACTGCTTTGCTTTTCCCTGCTCCCCCACCTTGAATCACTTTGTTGTTCTTTTCATGTCTTTGTCCTTAGACCTATTATTCTCATCTCAGTTATTTCATTTTGATTTTATAGCATCTGTCAAACACTCTAGGCATTTTCCATAAATTAAATCTGCAAGCTTCAACTGAAAGCTTAACATAAACAATGTAGAACAATCCCATCAAATAATCATCATGCTCAAAACTGTGTATCACTGTTTCTTGCCTCGATATATCAGCTAGCGTGATTGAGCTTATGTTAATGGCTATTTTCCTCTACATGTGGAAAAAAAAGAAAAAAATGTGAATAAAAGCTCTTCCTTGTATTGTGCTGATTCTTCTGAAGTTTGGGAGTCTTCCTATTGACTTTAGTCATTTTTATATTAGATAAAATCTTAGCAAACCTATTTGAGGGTAAAAATTCAACTATTAGTAGTGAAGTTGGGGTTTTTATGGAATAACAAGAATGAGTGTCCTCGAAGTTGTATTATATATCTGTCCATAATGGTGATGAAGTACTGACAATGCAAACTCCTTACTATGTCACAAATTTACCTTAACCCTATTAAAGAATGATTTAGGGAAATACTTATGCTGCCAGAATGAATTTAGTTAATTTCTGTGTGTTGGTAGGTGATTCAGAACTAGCAAATCTGTTTGAATTAAAGACAGAAGTGCCTAATAAATACTCTGACCAGTTTGTGTACCTTAGTATTGCTGAGCTACTGCGAATCTGATTTATGATTTAATGAGGTAGGGTATTGTTATGTATAAACTTTTGTATGGTAGTCAACACTACAGGATCTGAACACTTCTCAGAGGTTGGTGACTGTTTTACTCAAAGTGGAAACAGCAGAACATTGTCCTGGTTTCGTAGGACTTGAGGTGATTTACAGAGAAATTACAGTATTGGCAGGAACAGAGCTTCTGGGCCACCAAGTCCACTTTGCTGCTATTACAGCAGCAGCACAGAACCCTGTTTGCAGACTTTTAAACTCCATTTTTAAACCAACTATTTTGCTGCATTAGAAAACTTTAATTTCTCTAGTGACTGACAAGTTTCTGCCAAAGCTTTTCTGTTCAGTTTACTACTGCTTGTTCTTATACCAGCTTTGTACTTAAGCACTGAAAGCTCTGCTGTTGACCAATTTAACTCCTTTGATATGTTTATAGACCACAATCATAGCTGTTAGTTTTTCAAAAAAATAAACAAGCCAAGCTCTCTTCAACATCCTTGGAAGACAGGCATCTTCCAAGTTATTTCCTAGTCATACCTTTCTGCATACTTTTTTGCATGTGCAAACAAGTTGAGCATGCATGATGTGGCAAAGCGGAGTAAGTTGTACCTATACTTTATACTTTGCACAGTGCACTTTATACTTCCTCACTTCTGTTGAAAACATGAAGGCTAATACATGCCAGACATTTACCTTTTTCATAAAAATGTAGCCTTAAGTAATTCCCAGTTACTGTGAGATCTATTTAAAATATAAAATATCTACTCTTCATGTTCCAGTTCAGAAAAATTCAGCTTATAATGGTAATTAACATTAGTCCTTAAACATGTGAGTTTGTGACTTCTTTATTTTCACATGTGAATCGTGTGATATAGCCTGGAATGAGACCTTGAGCTCCATTACGTACATCTTGTACTATGACCACAGGGCTCATCTTCCATTTGCTACATCTATAAATGAGATATTTTGCCTGAGGTCAAGAAAATTTTACATCTGAAATGATAACCAGCTAGAAGGGCTCCATTTCTTAAATAGTAAAAGTCATTCTGCATTATCATTCTCTGATTGCAAATATACATTATGTAAACTTATTAGGGAATGGATTTTGCCCCAAAAGAAATGTTCAGTACACAAAAATGACAAGAAACTAAAATAAACCCCAAAGCTAATAAGAAAGTAGGTTTTAATTTTCAGAAGATTTATTTTTATGCTGTTTACACTATCATTTAGTCCAGTTTGACTTGATTCATTAAGTACTTCGTAGTCGCTTCCTGTCACATTTCAATCTATGTTTTACACATTAAAGTAATGAACTTTCAATGGTATATAATAAAGATCATAGCTATGATGTGAATATGTTGCTGAAGATAGTAATTTGCAAAACAAGAGGTTCTTTGACAAAAAAAAACCCGTTAAATTATTATGTATCCTCTTCCTCAAAAAAAAAAAAAAAAGAGAGAGAAAATTAGGAGAAAACTGCATTCTGGACTTGATCTCAGGTCTATAATACAGATATACTGACTGCATATTTCTAATATCCGTATCCATAACTCATTGCCTAAATTAAGATATTTCAGGTCCTATTTCTTCCACTGCTGATTTGTTACATTGCCTTGAACAAATCCTTTAACTCTCAAGATCTATTTATCTATTACTTATATTTCTTTAGAGAAGACCCTGTGCAGAGATCAGCATAAGAGGGTCTTGATCTGCACTGAATGCCCCAGCATCTATGAAAAAATAAAAAGTATGTTGTGAGAAAGGAATGAAAACTTTGCTGTCTGAAGGAAAGCAAAGCTCCTGAAATATGAGGTGAGAAGAGACTTCAGAATAAAACTGCTGCAAAAGGGTCTGCAGAAATCGTGCATTTGCTTTCTTTTAAAGAAAAGAATACTTTTAAATAATTGTTTCCATCTCCAAGTATTGTGTGTTACTGCCAACCTTTCTGGGGAAGTCACCTGTCTCTGAAGTGCAGCCATCTGTTTAAGATTGTGTTGCAACATTAAACTTTCAAGTAGGAAAAGAAATTGCGTTAAACAGCAACTGCAACCAGAATAGTGGAAAAATAGAAGCAGAATTAACTAAGGACTTGGCATTTTAGTCTGTTTACCATGGTAGATAGTCTAAGTTCTTATTAAAGAAGAACCGGTAAAATGTGAAGAAAAATCTCAGCTTTCATGATGTATCTGAGTCAAATGGTCCAATTACTATCCTATTGTGAATGATCTCTAGAGGTTGTGATAGTCCTACTTAATTTTATTCCTTTAAGTGTCTTAGGAGTTTCTCTGAACATCGCACCCTGGCTCATGAAGGAATATGGCACAAAACCCCTTCTCTGCTTTCTTCCATCCCGTGTTTTTGGCTTACATTGTAAGAAAGTCTGTGTGGCTTCTTAACTCAAACACAAAAGCACACCAGGTAAATCTCATGTTTCATTGCAAAGGGAAATGAAGATCTCGTAATCAGGGCATTGAATGAGACTCAGGAGACTTGGTTAAATTGGTGTATGACCTTAGTAAATCCTTTAGTCTCTCTATGCCTTGCTTTCTAAACTGTAGGATCTAGTATTTCCTATCTACTCACTGGGGAATTTGAAGCATAGGTGCAATGCATGGCTGTCACTGAAGAGTAAAATATCATGGTCCAAAGCATTTGACTGGTACAGTTTAACAAGGACCACTACACCCTGAACTCTGAAGATGATAAAAATGAAAATGTTCACTGTGCAAATTTTGCTCTCATGTTATTTGTTTGCTTGTGGTAAGGCAAATCTTTCTCCCTTCTGTATTTTGCAAGACAGAACTTAGGTTTCCTTGGGCTGGTCTGCAGTAAAAAGAATTGCTATTAATCTGACAAGTTGTTTCCAACTGCTGCAAGCATGTCATTAAAAGGATCTTCCTAACCCACACATCAGTCTTCTTGACATCTGTCATACAGCTTAGATCATATATACTTTTTCTCCCCTATGAGAAAGAGTCATACTGTAAACATTCTTTCATTACTTTTAGTCTCATGTCAGAAAGAATCATCTACTTATTTTCGGGATGTCCAGCTTCCCCTACTAATGGTAACTACAGACCTACAAAGGCACTCTTTGATTATCATTTCTTCTCATCCCTTTCCTGGTTCCTGACAAGCTTTAGAAAGACAGATGTAGACTTTGCATGAAATCAGCTGTACATATTGCTAACAGATTGCTGGGCAATCCAATAATGAAGCCAGTTAGCTCTTATCACTCTATTTCTATTCTTTGCTCACACTGGTAGATGGGACTCTGTTAAACTGTCCCCAGCTAGGCTCTTCAAACTGCTGCTGCTATTTATTCTTACTCCTTTTTCTCTTCTGGTCATTTTCTTGCAAACCCTCTGTTTATGTAACTAATTACAGTATTTCCTTCTTTTGGTTGCCCTCACCTTCGATACTGTTTCTATATTGTAAATTTCTATTTCTGTTTTCCACTTTTACGTATGCACTTTCCTGTTAACTAAAATCCGGCATCACGCTTGACTGTAATTCAGATGTCAGTTTGGATTGAAGCCATTCCTTGGAGGATGTGCATTTGAAGTGGCAGGGAGTAAGTGACTGATCATGAAAATAAGCATTTACTTTGTCAGAACCTCAGCAGATCATTTATTGGAGAGCATATTCTAATGAGTGCCACCCACACCTACCAGATGTGTCATTGGGGATTATGCCAGATCCCTAACAAGTGTATTGGTTGATACCCAAAGCAACTTGAAGGCGGGAAAGGAGGGAAAGATGGCAGAATTTTAATCAATAAGATGGTGTGTTGCAGATTTGCAAGGTGGGTCAGAGACCTATGGCACCTATATTAAAATGTCAGACTTAGTTTGTGCTCCAAGTTGTATAAATCAATGGTAGCTATTTAGCTAGACTGTATCCTCTGCTTCACTTTTTGGCTGTGTTTGCCTTTATATGCATAATGTAATTGGTAGCATGTCATGACCCGATTGAGAGATGTGGGCTACATGTTGCCATATCCTTAGAAATTCTTGGCCCCCAGGATTACTGCTGACGTATCACTTCCATGTTCCTCAGCAGCATAAATGTAGGCTTTCATACAGCTCCAAATGTGGAGACAGCCTTGTCTTCAGGGTATATGCATAGCTGGGGTTTGCACAGGTTTTCTATCAAAATTATTTTAATAGACATAGGCAGATGCTAAACAATAAAGTGTTATTATCCTTTTTCTTGCCTCAGCTTACTCATTGGTTTTAAATACTATATGGACAAATGTTACACCCTTTTGAGGAACTCGAGTTTTCTTCCTCTCTACTTTCTCACTTCCAGAATATGGAATTTCTTACTCCTGCCATTTTTCATGATCTCTTCTTCTCCATACTGCAATAACTCCAAAGTGTTATTGTCCTTTAAAATTGCTCTCCCTCTCTGGCAGGGGCTTACTGATCATCTTTTGTAAGTGGGAAATTTCCCCATCCTATGACCAGCTGAACATCCTTGTTCTTCCTAGTGCTGTCCAGCTATGGGAAGGACTTCATCCGAGGTGTTTTTTCTGTCATATATGGTATTATCAAGTTATAATAATTCTCCACTGTTGGCCTTCTCTCTCTACCTCTCAGAAACATAGCCTGACTTGGAATTAAAAGACAATAATATTCTGAATGAATTTAGAAATTAAAAATAAATAGTATGAGTGCATTGTTGACAAGTAGAATTCAGAATTGATACACAAAATATTGATTTTTTTATCTTGTTAAACATGAAACAGAAACAGCAATGAAACTTCACTTATACCATAACAAAATGCAGGAATGACAATTCTTTATGGTTTACTAAAAAGTTTTTCTTTTTTTTTTTCGTGATTCTGGTTTTTACTGTGAATTGGGAATTTCAGGAGACTAAAGAAAACAAGGTCGCAATTTTCATTATATTCCATGTTGAATATATGCAGACTTAACTCAACAAGTTGATGTTTTAACTGGTTGCTCAAAAGCTCAGTTGTATTCTTAAATTTTCCAGTGTTTCATAAAAATTAATAAAGCTTCCAGTGAAATCAGTGAGAAATTCAAGCCAGGACTGAAACTTTGGAAGCAAGGTTATATTTTTTCATATTTTGTATTTCAGTAATAGCAAGGTATAAGATGCAAATTAGATTAGATATTCACATCATTTTCTGTACACTGGAGCTGTCACACGTCCTCTGGAATCTTGTCAGAGTTCCCAGTTGTGGGATTCTTCAGTCATCCATGGCAGCAAAAGTACCCTACTCCCTGGTTTTGCACAAATGCCCAGCATGCTACAGCAAGGTGGTGTGTCATGACTTTTCCAACAATAAGGGAAAGAAAACTAAAAATTAGGATAATGTTAACCTTGATAATTATGAGGGATTAATGTCTTTAGGAGTCAAAGACGTGAGAACATCTAGAAGAACTGAACTGAAGAAGTTACAGAATTGCCAAATGTCCTCTAATGAAAAATGTCAACCACACCAGACTGATCATCTTATTTTTACATCGCATCCACCCGCCAACCTCTTAAGCAAATTTGTATGTTTAGATTGGAAGCATTTGGGGATAGATTCCAATCTCTTTCCTTGCCTGTGAGGCACCTAACGCGCTTCAGGCACCAACCAAACCCAGTAACATGGAGATTCAATATCCTTCTCTTTATATTTCCAGAAACACGAGAGCTGGAATTAGAAATCTGATGCTATCAAAATTCATAGGGTGGCATTTGGACAAGGATTTTTGAACACTTATAAAATAATTCCATTAAGTAACTCTCTGTTCTCACTGAAATCTCATTTAGTCAATATTGTCATTAAAAACACTTGGTAAAAAAGTAGTTAGATCTGTTCCTAAATTGATTGGGTTTGGGTTTACATATTTTGAATAAGAATATGCAAATATTTTAATTTATATATGTATATTAATTATTTGCAGGTATAATGTTATTGATGCCTTTTGTTTCTCTCCTTACCAAATGCTGTACATCCATGATACATTCTGCATTTTACATGTAGAGAAAAAAATCCAGAAACATTATTTTGCTAAGGTAAAAATGTGTGAACTGCAGTTACAGTTTGTCTGGTTTTGAAAAGGTTTTGGGAGAACTAGAGAAGTAGAGGTGTGTGAAAGAATGATCAAAGGTTTGGAAGAACTTTCAAAAAAAGATTAAATAGAGTAGGATTCTTTAGTTTGGAAAAGAAATCAGTGAGGGGGAATATGACAGAGGTATATTAAATCACAACTAGCATGGTGAAGCGACTGGAGAATTACCCTTTACTGTCGCTTCTAATACAAGAATTAACTGATCTTAAGTAATCGCAGGGCCAAACCAGCAAAAGATGATGTTTCTTACGGTAAGAGATATGATGGAGAGGCTTCACTGTAGGATATTTGGACATTAAAAGTTTACTTCATTTTAAAAAGTCATGTAGACATATTACTGAAAGAAAACTCTGTTTTGTATTATTTAAACACAGAAATATTTCCTCTAGCTCAGAAAGTCCCTAAACTGCAAAAATTGCTGAATGCTAAGAGATTATATCACAGAGATATCACTGCGTATTTACCCTGCAAAGGCATTTTTGCCTTTGGTGACTATGGCAGGCAGGACAGGGGGCTCAGTGGACGGTGTGTGACGTCTCAGAGGCTGACGGAGCGACAGAGAGACATGGACTCCTGCCCCTCTCACTTAAGCCAGTGTCACGCGTCTGAGTAAGTGACACTGTGCACAGGTGTGAGAGGAAGCACGAGCCTCGCAACAGATTAACTCTGCAGAACAGTAGATCTCCACAATGTTGTCCACATAAGTTAATGATCTCCATCATTACAGGTGACGTGAAAAGTATAGTAGGGAAGGGCTCTGGTTATGAAAGGTATTGGGTTTTATATATAAGATAAATGTGTGTGTGTCAGTTCATTATAATCTGTCTAAATGAAACTCTGCATTTACCGATAGTTTTATTTTCTGCAGTGATCCTCTTCACTAGTGCATATGTAAAAAAAAAATTGGATTAGATGATCCTTGCTTCACATTTATCTTCCTGTATATTTTATGGTTATAACAGTCAAGGGCAATAGCACCACAGATTGTGTAATATTTTGAGGAAGCAGAGAAAAAAGTAGAAAATATATTAGGGTTTGGACTGGAGCTCCTGCAGAGAGAAATGACTAAGATCCCATAAATATTTCCTGTTGGTCCAGCAGCTCTAGAAATTAGTAAGGTTTCCCCCACCCATTTATTTTAAGCCTTCACAGTGCCATCCCTTCTCCATGAACAGTATTTAAAATGTAAATAAAAAGAAGGCTTTTAGGAGATTTAACTATTTCCCTTGGTATTTAAATTATTCAATTATAACTAAAGCTATTAAAATACAGTTAATTAAAATGGTTAGATTGTTTTCCTTTGCACTGATCACAGCATTGCCCTACTTCTCCCTCTAGCTGTTTAATTCCTATTAAAAATGATAATGCTTTGCTTTATTCATAAATGCAGTAACCTTACGTACATTCTTCAAGTGATCTCTTTGCTACAAACTGTGCTGGTTTTCTTCTTTTCTAGCAGTGAAGCGGAAATTCTGCTGTAGTCTTTGGAGGTTTAATCAGCAGTAAGAGGACTCAGAATTTAAACATTAGCATTACCAAGTTGCAAGAAATAGCACAGCTCCCAGTAAAAAGCCTTGGTTTTATTTTGATGCAATGTAATGTCATTAGGGACAGTAGGAGAACCCTGGAGTTTAATAAAAGGTAGAACCTAAATAAAGGTTTCCTAACTCACAATATAAAAATGCCAGATCTACACTTTTAAATATTTTATCTGAATAGTTTCACAACACTCTGTTGGGAATAGTAATCCAGCTGAAGTGTGGAGCAGTAAGTGCTTTTAAAAAATATAAAAGATGTCAAGGCAAGTTCGTCTCATCTCATCTTTATCTTCACGGATAAAGGAGACAAATCTACCCCTCTATTTTTTGCCAGTACATTTAGAACATCACAACCCTCCTTTCTCCCCCAAGGTCATGGAGACCTTTTTTGTAAGGCGCTTGTTGTCTCCTTTGGGAGGCAAAGTTAAGTTATAGTGAAGTGAGGAGGTCTTGATAGCCTCACACTCTCACTGAATAACAGGGTTTTCTAAGGTGAAGTTCAGAAGAAGCTCCTTTCAGCTGTTTACATAGCTTTGCATGGATTTGTGTAGTACAAGACAAACGTCTGTGTAGGCACAAAGGATGTTATGCAGCTACTGTAACAGTAGTGGTGTCAAGTCAAGGTAAGTGTTGAGGGCCAGGAAGGTCAGGCCTTGATGTATCTTTGATCATCAAAGCACTGAGGAGCTATACATATAAGGGCACATCTACAACATTGATTTTTTTCCTACCTTGTTGGGGAAGGCTCACAGGGAGGGATGTGGATATGTTTGTTAAAAAAGGAAGACCCCTAAGTAATTTAGCATTGTTTCATCTCCACCATGAGTGTCTGCACAGAGGGAGAGCATAGAGCCTGGGAATATAACACTTTATATGATTTACATTCATAGGCCATTGCTGAAATTCCAGCTCTGCTGGAGCAGATAGCAGAACTTTGGATTTCAAATTGGCCACTCTTGCTTATTTTCCTGTAATATCAGCTTCACAAGAAGACACTTTCTCTTCCATGTTTCTCAAGGGCATTGAAGGCTTTAGATATTGCTACAACCCACAAGCCTAATAACCGTCATTTGCCATATAAAGGACGGCCTGAAATAACAATGCTGTTGGGAAACGATGCCACAATTCATTCTGTCTCCTGCTGTGCGACAGAGAGCATGTAACACGTGGGGCAATGGTAATGAGAGAGCTACAGGCTGCTCAGCATATGTATGAATGGGATGGGAGGGCTAAAAGGCTACTTTGAGGCTTCCTGATGTAGCACATTGGGAGGAAAAGAGTGCACATAATATAGTCAGTTTAATTCCAGCCCAGAACAAACTTAGGACCAGCTCAGTTGCTATAGTTGATGGAAGGGTGATGAAAATTCAGGGATTCTTGGTGATTATTTTAGTTCTGTTATCTACAGTAGGTATTGCTTGATTGTGAACCATCATTGACCGTAACAGGAGTGTAAGTGGAGAAACATGGTCTGTCTGCAATAACCTAGGGAACTGCGAGCAGGGGCCTTGGCTGGAATTCAAAAACCTCTGGTATTTCAGCCCATGCTAAACTTGTAACTATTAGCCTAAGAAAGGAATGTTTGTTTCCTACAATCCTACCTGTCTTTTTGTTTTATTAATTTTCTTCAAACTAACATCTCAGCAGAATATAGGGGGCATTTACTTAGCCCAAGTCTGTATCTCTCCTTCTGTAAGACAGATTTTCACACGGTGAAATTCATCTGCCACTTGTAGGAGGGTTTCAGACATTTTTCCTATTGTTTTCAAAGGGTTTGCATGTGTCTGAGTATTTTCGGAGTCTTAAAAAAAAAATTGTCAGTGGGACAGATTCCCAGACTTACTCCAAGGTCCAGGTCCAGCGTTCAAGACTTAACAGTCCTGGGATTTTCTGCTATCTCAAATGAAAAACATTGTTGACAGCTTTAAAAGAATTTTTTTTTCTTAGGTGAAAATTGAATTATCAGTAAAAGGTATTATTCATGCTCTGTAATGTTCCATTATATGAAATAGATTAAGTAGGTACCTCCAGTTCTGTTTCCATTTTGTCCTCCTTGTAAATGAAGTTCTCAACCAAGGGCTCTAAATTTGTCTAAGAGTTCAGTGAGTACTATCAAACAAACCAGTGATTCAGAAACATACTACAGAATACGGCTGTTCATTTATTTATTTATTCAGTGGAGCCTCCTACGGAGACAACATCTGCTTATTGACTTCTGATGAGCTGTGTGGATGGAAAAGTAGATACTGCTTCTAAAGTGTTTTTTTGTTCACGCAGTCCTTTTCTGAGAGACTTCATAAGGGATTCCCTCTCCTTCTTTAGCTAGACCATTCAAGTTATAGTTGTTATCAGCACTCAAGTTTTCTGTCTCCTCATTTAGTTAGCATGACTGATCCAGCTGGGCCTGTGCTGGTGAAAATCCTTCATCCTACAAATACGCTTAGCTGGTTCTTGTATTAAGTGTTCCATATCACATCTCCTTTACCAAAAGGAATAGCAGAAGCATTTTAAATATTTTTTTCTGCATAAGAAATTATAATTGTTATGCTGAGGGTTTATCACAGAACTTTGTTTTATGGACTTTTTATATGATTATCATCTCATTTGTCAAGTAGATGGTTGGTTTGATGCGGTTCTTGAGAAATCAGTTTTGCACTGGCATAAATTCATGTATTTAAAATAGTGGATTCCTGTTTTGTACTAAGATTGGGCTCCTCATAGTTCTTCATTTGTTCTGTTATTGCTATTGTATGTCTGTTACTAGACGTGGGAAAGAGTCTACATGGAATTCAAATAAGGAAATGTTAGTTATTGGTCTATTTTGTGAGCTGTTTAAATGCCATAAGTAAATCAAGTCTAACTTTTCTTGCAAAGCTAAAATGTCCACAACACTTCATTTGTGAAATGCAACATTAAAGTAAAAAAAGCCAGAGACTGACTGATAAGACATGAAATAGTAAAAGCGTCAGACCAAGCCAAGCTTTAAACTTTGTATTCCATTCACACCTTCTGCATTCTTTTAAGTACTCCTGCTACAAGCAGCCAGTCCTTTGCTGCTCTATTGCCACACTGTCTCTTCTTGTTTTTTTCTATTATGAAAAAGAAAGATTTGCTCCACAAAGAATTCTGGGTGGTAGTGCAGGTTAAATCACTGGCCGAGTTATTGTTCCTAGATCAATTTGCTAGTGGCAGGGGGTAAAAGCAAGATAGCACTTCAAATTCTATTTTGAAATTGAGTCAATATTAGTTATAATCTCATTCACAAATCTTATGTTTGGTGAGGGTTTAGGAAATACCATAATTTTGCATAAACTATAAAACAATTCTAATTTGTAAAAGATTTTCAGGCATTTCTCATGATATAGGACATAATTCCTAGGATCTTGTCTATATCATTACTTTTTTATGGTCCCAAGATCATCAGGGGTTTTTTTTGATTTTTAGAATGCTGATGGGAAGCTTTGCAGGTGCAGAATAACTGCTTCCTGGAGATGGCAATATTTTATTGCAGGTGACTGATTCTCTGTTACATTGGGGTTTTGTGGTAAAAACAATCAAAGTGAATCAATCAAAAAGACATCTTCAAATCTGGAATGAAGAACAGTTTTTCTCCAGCTGAAAGTACACACAGTAAAAGCTCCAGTGTTAAGTTGCATGAAAGGAGAATAAAAATCAGAGAGCCCATTCGAATGTACCCTGCAATGGCTGAGCACACCCTGCAACTCATCTAATTTAATCCTGGGAAGCATAAGGACTGCGCATCAGTTATAACTGCAGCTTACCCTGACTCTTAGGATGCATTCATCCCATGTATACTCTTTGACATCTGTCATACAGTTATGTAAAAGTTTCCGATGACATGCCTGGCTGCTAATCTTGGATCAGGGTCAGTTCCAGTCATCGTTCCGTGCAGTGAGAGTAGGCTTGTTGTTCCCTTTGTGCATCGCCAAACCTAATATCACTCGTGTATGCGGTGCCATCATTCTCCTCTTGAATTCTGCTCTCTAACATCTTTTTTTTGTCTCGTGTGGCATACATATTTATTTAACATCATTCTTTTATCATGTAGCTCTGTGGCCTGGTAATTTGTATTACAAATCAAATAAAGTATGCGATAAGATATCCAAAGTGAATGAGCCATTAGAAAGTCTTTACAAGTAAAAAATCGTGTAAAAATCTTAAAAACTACCACTCAATAATCAAATCAAATTTTTCAAAACTCAGCATGTCATATAAATGTTTGTGACACAAAATTTAGTACTTGTCACATTTCAGATATTTTCATGAGTCCAACTGATACTCATTTTTCTCCTAAATCCTATTTTATGCAGGAAAGCCAGTTCACAATCTGATATTATTTGTTTGTAATAAAAGTTAATAGTTAGAATTCTGAACTCTGGACAAATACTTATATCATAGAGTCAGCACAACAGCCTTTATTGTTCCTACAGTTTTAAAAGAAATATCACAGTAGAGTCATGGAGGGTGAATTTCTAATTCAGAATCACGTTTATTCCAAGTAGCTGATACTAAGTGACATGGTTACTTAATCAAGGATGCTTGTGACCCATATGTCCAGTCGAAATGAACGGTGACTGAGATACCAAGAATTGTTCACAGAAATTATGTAATGAATAATTCATACAGTCTAGAATATGGAAATCTCTACAAAAGCAATTCGCTGATGGAAATAGCAGAGAAAAAAGCTTGACCCACACACGATACCATATTTCTAGAGAGCCTTGATGGTGCCACATTAAGAAAAACTAGCAGTAACAGAATGTTCACTCTCATTCCAAATCCAAGTTAGAAGGAAGCGTGGAGCAGGTGTCATTTTTCTCCTCCCTTGCTACACGTCTAGGTCTAACAACTGGCATTTGACCTGAATTCAAACTAGGGACGTGCAAAGTTAAAATTACAAACATATACATGAGCTGAGTTGAAAGAGCCAGCACTCTTTGCATGGAGTGTTATATTTGTGTGGACGGTCGGTGACTGTACCATTCCTTTACTGTGTCATTCTGTGATAAATGGAAGTGTAAAGATGACCAAAACATCAAGTTTTTATTTAAAAGAAATATCATCATTTTGATGTTTCAATTTAGATATAAAATAGAAATTTTGAGAAAAATATAATTTGACATTTTATACTTACATGCTAATATTTACTTTACACTACAAATTAAACTGATTATTAAGGAAATGCCAAACTAATTAAAAAAAACCCACCAAACAAAAAACTTTGAGTGTAGAAAAAAGGTAATTGTTTCTCTCAGTATGAGATAGCAATTTTCTAGTTCTTCTTTCATTATAACAACAGGAATAAAACATTTTGTGACATTACTACATTGTGAAATGGTGTAAAAATAATAACAAGTGTATAGAAGGTAAAAGTGCACAACCTATTCTGGTTTTCCCACAGGAATTAAAAATTAATGTCATTTCGCCATATTTTTATCGAAGTGGTGTTCAAAAAAAATTCCTAGTGAAGCAGTGAGGAGCAGCTGTAAATAGACCAAATGTCTAATGGTAGACATTTGGGTACAGTGCTGATCAGGCCACTGAATGCTTAGGTGTCTCCCTGCAAAGAAAATCTGATTTGTAAATCTGATTTGTTTGTGATTCTGGTCTGGGGGGGCGGGGAATGGTTGCTTAAAAATATTTATTCAACAAAAAGAATAACCTTTCTACATAAAATAGAAATTCTCTGTGGTAGTGCTTTAAGAAAACCCCAACCAAACAGATAAATGAGAAAGTATTTATTTTTATCCACTTGAACCTGACATATGTACAACTGTACCTGCTTCTGTACAGGCATGTCCAAAGAAGTTAGTGAGGCACAGGACCAAAACCTCCTTGCAGGCATGCGCCAGTCAGAGTTAATACCCCACTGAGCTGTTCGAGCCAGAGTGAACAGCTATAGCAGAGTCCCAAAAAAGCCTGGAGAGCGAGGGAGGCACACCATGTCCTTATATCTGACAGCCTGTAGTGTCAAACAGTGACATATTACGAGCATATTCTCCAGGGATGTAGCAAGCTGCTGCTAGACCTGCTGTTCTGGTAATCCGGGAGGTGTTTTACTTGAGCCCACGCAGCTACCACTGGGCTCTCCTACTGAATTGCTACCCCCTCATTTTCTCTCTTTGGTACCACTAAATGACCATAGGTTGGTCCCCGTGGGACTTTGAAATTTTGTATTATCTTTTCAGTCCAACACTGTGCAATAAAAGCTTTCCTTTAACTTTGAGCTGCAGTGGGTTTGCTTCTGTATTAGTAAGCTATTTGCAAGTCTCTCTCACGCACTCTTCCTTTTGGGCCAGTGTGTAAATTCATGTTGTGTAACTGCTCTGTGACTCATTCTCCCACTTGCAAAATCTCTCTTTGGGTGGGCCCTGCTGGCTCTCACTTAACCGTCTCTGCTACACTGGCGCGTTCTTATGCTCTTCTTTGGATAGCCCTTGTCTTCGCAGGCATGATTTTTTCCAGTGAACAAGTGTCACATTTAATTATAACAGCCATTTTGGTTTTCAGTATAAGACACTGTGCAATGTAGTGTCTGTGGTTGTAACCTGATATAGTAAATCTGATTATTTCCCAGCCTCAATAGCAAAACCAGACATCTTAATATTTACATTTCTTTACTTAAACACTGTTTACTTGTCAAAACTGTAAAATGACAAACACAAAGAGAACAAAAGACTTGTTACATTGATTTCAGTAATGGAACACATCAGTCTAGTGTAAGGCTGAGAGAATCTGTTGCTTTTATATCAATTACTAATGTTTCGTTGGTTTTTTTTATTTAAATCATGCTATTTTATTTCAAGAGAGCAAATCTGAAGTCTGTTTATTAGAGACCCAGTAATTATACAATAATCATATTGCTTGTGATTGGTTAGCACTTGCCCTCTGCCTCATGATTATCATTGGAAGTGGAATGAAAACACTAGAAAGCTTGCTTATTCGCCGTGCGAGAGGTAGAGTCCTTGAGGAAATGGTCTATAAATCAAGCGGGCGCTAAAGCCACTGTGTGTTTGAACGTTGCTGTCTGCAACTGATCTGGGTATGCAACAACTAGTCCTTTTTGAAAATACTACTTGCCACAGATTTTTTTAATAAAAGTTGTGAAAAAGAAATCCAAGCATTAGAGTGCTATGGAGTGTTTAGGGAAGAACGCTGAGCAGTTCCCTAACTCCTCAATGTGTAACACCAATATGCTGTTCTCGATTGTTCAGGAAAAGGGCTTATTATCGAGGGGTATTGAAATAGAAAGGGAAAACATTTGTACTTTTGTCCTTCATGAATTCGGCTATGGACTCCTTTGAGCCTATGTCATCCATGAACTTCCTAAAAGTTTCATAAATAGCTCTATCAGGCCAGCATCCAAAATTACCTTTAGTAAGAAAACACAATTTATTTGTGACAAATAGAACAAGTCCTGAGTGCAAGCAGAAAATGGGGGCCGTTCAATTAAGGGACAGAGAATATGTCCCAATTCTGAATCTCATACAGAATCTATGAGGAGTTTGCAAACAAATGATATTGAAATTAAGTATTCATTGAATGATCTTAAATAATAGTTGCTGAAAATGTTGCTTTGTCCAGAGACAATAGATAGAAACAGAGACATCATCTTCAATTTAGAGAACTCTGTTCTTCAGATTCTTTGAAAAAGAGCATCAGCTGCACTTGGCACAGCTGGGGGGAGGGTAGAGAACACGCCTGTCAATCATACATGTAATTTCTGGTATTGAAGCTGTTCCAGGGCCATTTGGGACCCCAAAGTACTTTAGAAGAGCATCAGAATTGCTCTAGCTCATGTCTTGCCATAAGACTTCATTTCATCCCCCAGGGGTCTTTGTAAGTTTTCTGCCACATTACTTTTTCCAGGCCATCTCTGCCAACCACAAACTTCCCACATTCTGGAAGCCTCTCCAGAAGCCCAAATCCACCACCCATCAACAAAACACAAAGAACTGGAAAACAATCAAGGAATCTGTGTTCTAAAGGAAAAAAAGAGCCAAAGCATTTCCAAGTAAGAAGGCCATCAGTCCCAGAGATGACACTGCCATCTTCTGTAAAGCATTCAAATCCTTGAACTCAGGCAGAAAACTAGTGAAGAACGGAAGTTTGAGATCAATATATAGGAGATAACTTTCATGATTAATAAGACATGAAAATCAATTATAAACAATTAAAATAGGTTAAAAGCTATGAATCAAGTTAATCAGGGCTGAGCAATGTGATTACTCGGGACAAATCATGGAAAATGAGACAGTACAAATTGACTAGAAAATGCAATAGTCTCCAAAAAATAGATTTTTTTAATTTTATATGAACAATAATGACATTTCAAGAAGGAATATGGGCATTCACTATTCATGGTGGTATTTGAAGGAAATCAGGAAGTACTAAAATATATTCTTGACAACTGACTAAGTAGAACAACTTTTTAGAGTATGAGAAATCTTGAATATTGTGAATCTCAGCAATGAGACAGAGAGATTTGCCCTGAGGAAGTAAAAAGAATAATGAATGAAGAAGATGAGATTTGTAAAGGTATACAACAGCTTTAGTCATCTAATTTAAACTGTGGAAAATGTTGGTAATTAGAGAATATGCAGTATGGGACTTCAGCATTGATAAGGGCAAATGGTGCTTTAGTGGACTTATTTAACCTGTTTCCAGACACCTGTGCCTGGGTCAACAGAATTAATCATGAAATTTTCCTCCTGCATTGGTCTGAAGTCAGCAGACTGTGATTAAAGTTTTGCTCTTACTATTGGTTTGGAAACTGTTTCTGAAACCTAATGATACTGAGTAACATGTTCATACAAATTACTGACAATTCCTTTATGTTGATCCAAGTATGTAAATAAGGATCACAGTTAACAAAAGGTTGGTTTACTTCATTACAGTATGATTTTTCTGCTACAACAGGACATTATTTTAAATTCTTTGCCTCTCTGTGAGTTTTGACTTAACTGGGGGATTGTATTGAAGAAGCAGTTTCCGTTTCCTCATTCCTCTGATTTTAATGAAAGCCAAAAAGCTAACCTCAATGACTAATGCACGCCACTGCTCCTCTCCTCTCTAATGCTATCCTGGCACACTGCCTTGTATTCATATTTTTTCTTTAGTATTAATAAATGCATGGCATATAGGGAGTGAATGGTATAACAGATAAGTTGTCCCCCAGCACTGTTATTTTTTTTCCTTTCTGGTCCTAAAGGTTCACTGTGGGGATATACATAATTAGCATTTGTGTGGTAAGAAGTAATGACTTATAGAGGTGATAAACATTAACAGCACATGGAGACCTTCCCTACAGTTGGATTTTGCCATTATTTTCATCACCAATGTAGCAGCATGGTAAAAATTACTGACTGACAGCACTAGTACCAATATTAGCAACAGTGAAGTTTGAAAGTCACTTGAAAGCGGGTAGAGGCTGGGGAATGACATTGGAAAACCAGAGCGAATTGGCAGCCAACGTCTCAGCAGGAGGTTTTCTTCCATGTCTTCAGAATGTGGAAGAATTTTACAACTTCTTTATTTTCCTTTTGTTGTATTATGTAGTAAAAGCTTTTCTCCCAGACCATCTCAGGGATTAAAGAGTCATCAAAGGGTGTGGTGAGCTTTGTAAGTGATGGATAAGATTTCTTGAAATGGCTGCTTAAAGTTACACATGTAGGTCTATGTGGGTGAAAATGAAATCATTTCAGAATGTAAATATCTATCCCTTAACCAGCTCTCACTAAAAGTCAGTTCACATACCTTTTTTGATAACCTCGTCTGCAAAAGTATAATATAAATTTTAGCTATATAGTATGACTATAAAGGCATTATAATTATCCATCTGCATTTTAAAAAGTTATTAGTGGTTTTCAGAAGCATCCTCCTTGTGAATACTAAGACACTCAAACCTGTTTGTCACCTCTTAAAATATGAGCTGTTCTTACTGGCTGACTATGCGGTTACAGTTATTAATACGTCCATGACTTACACAATTATTATAGCTGCTGTATCAGGAACTCTCCAGGTTAGAGGACTGTTCACGTAACACCAAAAAGAAATGGATATGAGGTTTTGAATCTGTTTCAGATTTGCCATTTGAATGACTTATGATTAAGGTGTTTTATTTCATTTTTTTTTCTTCCTTATTGAGACCCTAGAATGAATCATTATAACAGTCTATGAGACTTGGTTATTAAGATGTTTGAAATCAGAATTATTACTATCATCCTTTATGTGATCTTCTATTGAAAAGTCCAGTGCCAGCACTGGAAATTTTCTTTCACAGGCATATATTCTAGCAAGAACTAGGGTATCACACTTTGAGATTAAAGTTCAACAAGAAATCAAAATTAATTTCAGCAGCAGTTCCCCAGTTTTGCCGGTAATAATTACTTCTATTTTGACACAAGACCGCAAAGATTAAACTGTCACTAAATTGTTTAAGTTAGATCTGTTTTCTATTTATAATATGAATGTTATCTCTCAAATTTGCGACAAATTAGCCTTCAGGGAGCTATAGCAGATTACATTGGAATCTATCCCAACTTGAAAAATTGGTTAGGCACATGCTTAAGTTTGTCCCTCTGCAGCAAAGTGTTTCAGCATACGCTTAGGGCACAGTGAGGACAGCGAGACATTAGTTATGTGCTCACGGATGCATTTGAAAGTTATGTTTGTGGCGGAGTGCCTTGCAGAATAGAGGTGGACTTTCAAAGTGAATGAAGTGGAATGAAATGACGCTGTCATTCTTCTGGGTTGAGAACTGCCTTTCCATCTTGTGCAAGTTCCACATAAAGGAAGAAGAGGCCGCAGAACAGAATCCTGTTCTCAGTAACCCATATGAACAAAACAGAAGCCCTCTAGTTTCATGCTGGTGTACGCTGGATCTTTGAAATTACATTTCCCTTCAGCCCAATCTTCTTGCTAATTTCCATGTACTGTTTATGTTCAGTAACTGAAATCAAAAGATATACTTTATATCTAATGCTCTTTGAAGTTGATATTTATAACAAGAAGAAGAGTTGAGACAACATAAGCTCTGTTTTTAAATTTAACAAAATAACTTACAAAAGGACAACTTTGTTTTGACTGGAGAGTTTCTCTGCATGATTTAATCCTTCCAGATACTTAACTTATTTTTCTTGTTTTGAGATAATGTCTTGTTCTTTTTATCTACTGGGCAAGCTCCTCTTTTTCTTGTGGAAGAATCTCTCATCTCTGTTGCAATGGAGTTGTACGAGAATACATTTGCATTAAAAATGCAATTTTTGCTGACAAGTTTTTTTATCTGAAACAAACAAGACAGTGCAGTCCATTGTGCGTGCCCCTTTTTCCCAGGTTAATTTTAATAAGTGACCTACTAAAATCTTCACAGAGAACAGAATTTCATATAACTTAAAATGACAAAAAAATGCAAACTGTAAACTCAGTCACAAATTCCTACTGAAAAATCCATTCTTCTCTATTCTGTGACTGAATGTTACTGCATAACAGTGACTTTCATGGATAGTTTTGTTAATTCAAAGCAAGGAAAATGAAAATTTCAAAATACTTCTTCAATCAGCATGCTTTGTTTTGGGCACAGGACAGACATTTGAGTAGTTCAGGTTCTGTCCCTGGCTCTTAGATATTAGGAAGAAATTCTTTACTGTGAGGGCGGTGAGACACTGGCACAGGCTGCCCAGAGAAGCTGTGGATGCCCCATCCCTGGAGGTGTTCAAGGCCAGGCTGGATGGGGCTTTGAACAGCCTGGTCTAGGGGAAGGTGTCCCTGGCCAGGGCAAGGGGGTTGGAACTAGATGAGCTTTAAGGTCGCTTCCAACCTAAACCATTTTATGATTGATGATTATTCTACAGACTTGCTGGCCATGTCATTCTGTCTCATTGTCTAAGTGTCTTTTTTTTTTTAAATGAACTTAGTTTAAAATAAAACAACCTACCAATTCTACTGGTTCTATTTTGGTACCTTCTTTGGAAGACACCAATGTGTAATATAACTACAGCCTACTTTTTAATACACTTCCAAAAGTACATTGCAATGGCAGTAAAACACTGCATGGCCAGCCCAGCCCAGCCTAGTTCACCAAAAGATTCAGGAGTGAGAGCCCAAGAGAGTAGCAAACTGCCACTATTATACTCTGAGAATGAGACATACTGACATTATGTTCATTTCTTTGCTCTGCAGTAGTGTCAAGGCTTAGAAAACCCTTATGAAACTTGTGTCAGTAATTTATGTTAACAATGTCTTAAAGCCAAACTCTTTACTAGCAAAATGTCATGCAAGTCCTTTTCCCTTGCTAGTTTTTAATTCATAGGAACAGAGATTACAGTCCAGTGTGTTATTGAAACATGCTAAAATGATTGTTCATGGATATCTGAAAAACAGTTTCTTGATCCAAAAATCCAGGATTACTTTTCTGCCCCAGAGACTGCCAATTCATTATTGTCCTAATCAGAGCATGTGTAACTCAAAAGTTGACTTAGATTCAGACATAGCATTTGTTTCAAACCTCCTGCACCACTAACATCTGTTCCGTTCAGTAGGATTTTTCCATTTGGATCCTGAACAGTTCAGCCATCAGCTGTCTCTGGATGTTCTCCAGGCTGGCACTGCCAGTAGCATGCGGTGTCCAGCTCTCCGCACCTGTCTGCTCCTGCAGCCCAAAGTGGGCAGAGCACAGAGGCAGCGCCTGTTAGGGCAGAGCAGGGCACGGGCCACCGGCCTGGCTGAGGTTTGCATTGCCCTGTGCCGGCAGGAGCTCACTGGGAGGGAGATGCCGCTCCTCCAAAGCCATTCATTGCTAACAGTCACAGCTGGTGATACATCCCTGTGCAAGTTGTGGTCCAGCTTCTCTCCTGATCTGTATTATGGTGTTGATAACCTTCGTGCCTTAGAGTATAGTAATATGATTATTTTGCCAGTGGTATCGACACAGCCTATTTGGAAAATGGGGAGTAAAGCAAGATAAGATAAAGCCATCTTGAGGGAAAAAGCACGCTTGCATCAGAGCGTAGAATTGGAAACCTCTGAAACAGCAGCTAACTAACCAAATAACTGAGACCACGTAGTTTTTTAAAAAATAATGTAAATAAAATCTGGCAATTGCTGTCAGTTGGACCAATGACCTAAAAGTTTGTACAACATGACTCAGTTTCCCTTGTACTAGTGCATGTGCACTGTCATCTTTCCTGTATTATTCACTTGCATGACGGTGGTGTTCAAAGGCCAGCTCATGACTGTGTCTCTGGTGTGCTGGCTACTGTACGAACACGGTGTAGGGAGAAAATCTGGTTTTGGAGTGACCACTAACATCAACATTTTCAACATATAGAATATGGTTAACCTTCTAAAACTATTTTACTAAGTGAATCTGTTGCAAACTCTTTAAGCATCAAGTAATCAGTAAATCTGCAGCAACAATTTGATGTTAATTCTTTGGCTTTAGAGTTTCTAGTCCTTTTTTGCCATGTGCCCTTTAATTTCCCTTTGCAGCAGCTCATCTCTCATTTTAAAAGTCTCCTTTAGGAGCTAATGTTAAATACCTTCATGAACTGATGAACAGTTCTAGATAATGCTGCTAATTACTATTTTTATATTATGCTTATTATTCACTTGTCAAAGGCCTGAAATCATAGCCCAGATAAGAATATCAACCATTCATCCCACGTGTAATCATATATTTTCTCACTTCTTGTTTGCTATAAACTACTGGCCAGTTCTCAGAAGAGAGGAGTGTTGGTGCCAATGTGCATTACAAATACCCTGAACTTCCTTAGATCCGGATACATCTGCTTAGTGTAGATGCACTTTTTCTTTGTAAATAACAAGTTACGTTAGTGCAGAAACCTCTGAGGTAAAACAAAACCAAAAAATTTCTGAAGTATTCAGAGGACATAAAGGTCTGAGTCTCTATGGCCTTTATGAAAATGAGAGAGAATACAAAATAGATGTGAGGGAGGGGTTCCAGTTCTAGTCTAATACCATTTGTCTTGGTTTAAAGGATTCATCAAAGCCCATGGCAACAGTTCGTTGTTGCTACTGTATTTGTTTAGAAACCTGTTTTGGAACAAACCAGTATGTTTTATGAGGTTTTGAGGGTTAGGAAAGAGAAAATCTAAATTTTGCTCTAAGACCCTGACAGTAAGGTGATTCAAAGTTTGATTAATAATTTAGTAAAAAACAATTTATATTTTTAATTAATGCAACCGTTCAGACTCTTGACAGAAATCTTTTGGAGTAGACAAAGACACTCCTTATAGATATGTCCTTAATTTTAGTTTTTTTCAAGTTACTTCAACGTATCAGATGTGTTAACTCCTGTTTTCATGTCCTCTCTTTTTAAACAATAAATGGCAGAATAATCTGGAAAATGAGTATTACTACTAGCCTGCAGTAGCCTCTAGTGGCCTGAGGCAACTGGTCATATGCAAAACACAAATGCTGCTAGCACCCTTGGCTTTTCTTTTTTAGCTACAGATAGGTTAAATATATATTTATATCTGCTGCATTTGAGATAATACTTGGTCTGGAGCCAGCACAATGCAAGAGAAAATAAAGTTTCGTGTACATTTTCAGCAGAGCAGGAAAACAAGTCTGAAATTGAATTTCTGTTTATCATGCTTGAGCATTAGCTACAAGGCCTATCCTGAAGATGTAGTCAGCATAACAGAATGGATGTTAATTCTGCGGGAGAGTCCATGCTTGGTCATGGCTTTCAGGTCAACCTGTTTATATTTAGCTAGAGGCTGAAAGATCCCCGGAACTGATTTCTGTTACTGATGGAAAGAAACACAGACTCCTTTTTATGCATTTTATTAAAAATATTTTAAAAAATAATACTAAGAAAATGCTGTCACAAGTGGCAGGCTACTGATCATAACAGCAAAACAAACATTTTCTAAAAAACACAAATCAGACTGTGAGGAAATCAATGAGCTGGTCTTAATACTGGTTTAGAATTCAATATTGGATTAGTACCAATGAGTCTTATGAGGTCCGAAGAGCGACTTATGAGCATGGCTGTTCACAGAACCTGAAAAATCATTTTAACTGGGTCAACCCAATGTAAATTGAGGATAACTGAGTATTTCTCTACTGAAATCAAACTACTGTCTTATTTTCGAACCACAGAATCAGGGCCAAATAGAAACCTTCCGCTCTTGAATTTATATTGTGATGGCTAACCCTTTCCTTCATTTTCCCCTTGGTAGAGATATTACATTACGGGTCTTAAAAGAACACTCTGATTAGTTGAAGTACAATAGTTGACAGCTTTATATCTTTAGAAATGTTAAACCCAGAGTACAGGACCCATTTTGCTGAGTATTTTTATGAGACTGGTTCAAGAATATGTAAACCTTTGTCTGACATCTTCCTTGTGCAGATGTTATAGGATCATTCAGACATACGTACATACAACACACTTTCACGCTCTATAATCAAAGGGTAAAACCCTTGTTCATCTCTCAGCTAATAAAAAACACAATACAAAACTAGTAAAAAGAAGAAAGATACAAAGCCTAACCAAGTGTTGGCCAACTTTCGAGATTGTAACCTGAGGATTCCTGATGATTTAGAACAATATTCAAGAAGCCAGAAAGTTATGGTACAACACTCTTAGCTAGTGGTCTTCTTTGAATAGAGAGACGCTGGTCAAAGGCTAGGGAAGAATCTTTCTCAATAAAACGATTTCTTTGTTCCAAGGTGATTTCATCTTGGATTTCTGAAAATTCCATTTTCCTCCATATAGCTTGTTGAATTAAAAAGCAAAGCTTCTCCTCCTTATCCTTAATTACTGTGATTTATGAGTATCACTCTCTCTGTCTTATTGCATTTCTATCCAATCCCTTCAAACAAATCAAGTGTGAAACCTGGGACTATGCAACTCATTCCACTAAGGTCTAAGATACATTGTTCGTTATTTTTATTAATATGATTAAGCCAAGCTTTAATTTTTTTTCCCTTTAAGTCAAGTCTTTCTCTGTAGACTCACAAGCAAAACTGGTAGATTACTTTGGTCATTTACAGTACCCTCATTAAGCACCTGCTTTGACTTGAACTCTAGAGAAGCTTCTCTCCCTCTACTGACTCTGTAGGGATCCGGAAAGTCATTTCTAACTTCACCCCTTAAGTTAGGAGCCTAAAGTAAAGTTCTCCCTGCCTGTCACAATTTTGCAGAAATGCAACCTCAGGTTGTATTAAAATAACTGACTAAGACGACCTGACAACAGCCAGTCACTCAGTCGGTGTCCACTGGTAAATTAAAACAAAGTATTAGCATTATGTAACCCAGCTGTCATCTCTTCTCTTGCAAACAACATTATTAGATAATGTGTATTTTCGAACTAATTCACACATCAAAGTTTTTGCATTTTGTAAGAATCCGTCTTGGTAGCAAAAAGTTACTACCATGGGAAAAAAAAAAGAAAAAATGTTTCTCTATAACTTGCTTGTTTCATATTTGTAAATTCCCCAGGTTTTATGTTATAATTTTAAAAGCAAAACCGATCTCAGGGGAAGAAGGAAAGGGAAATTATGCTAGGATGCACTTGCTTGATTACTTTCAACCAATATAAATTCACACAGATACCAAATGGGATATCCCTGCTCTCATTGCACGTGCAATGTCTTTTCTTCTGTCAGCACTCATCTTACAGAGCTTTGTGGGCAGTCAGATCAGATGTTGATCCTGATGAAAACTATCTTTTTTTCATTTCTTGGATTAATTTGGGATTTGGATTAATTTTTTCTTTTGGATCCCTGGACAACCATAAAACCACAAGTGTTTCCAGAAGTAGCAGGTATATGCAAATGAAGGACAAGAAGGGACTGTCCCTTTTGATAGAAGCGTGGACTTGGGTCAATTTTAATTGAGAATGAAAATATTCCCTTGGTAAAGAGATAGGAGTTAGTCATCCTATGAGAATCCATCGCTGTCCGTGTTTACATGAGGAAACATACCAGTATAGCTACTGCAGAATAAGCTGTTCTGCAAAAGTTAGCTGTGTGGCCTTCCTGTTCCAAAGTAGAAATCACTGTCATCTTAGAAGAGTTACTCCAGAACGTTATAAATTTTCAATATAGCATCTCCATGGAAAATTATTCTAGAACAATTGTGTTAGCCACTTTCCTCAGAAGACAAGAGATAAAAATATTGTTTGGCTCATAAGAAGTACTAAGAACGTACTCAGCATTGATTTCCTTCTTGGACGGTTTGCAAAAATCAGGCTGTTTACATAGTGTAGATACAGGCATTTTCTTGCTTAACACCTGATAACTCGCCTTTGCTCTTTTGTGTTCTGCTGAACAATCGCTAATTGTTTGAGAGAGGAATCAAATGTAGTCTGATACTTAACAATCCCAGGAACAGGTCTAGTGATTTAGTATTACATATAAAACCATTAATGCAGCTCCACACCTCAGTAGAGCTGTAGTTCCCAATTCATAATCCTTCTTAAGACTGGAATAGACTAACCCAAATGCATGCACACCTCAGTGCTCAGATTTTTCAAGTTGCTCTGTTACTCATTAGCATTATGTGAAGGAAAGGGCAGAGCAGTCTGGATAGTATAAAACACACACTTCACCGCTGGAACATTGCCCAGTGCTTCAATCAAATTCAGTCAAGCCGTTTGGAGTTAAAAATAGTTCAGCTTGTTTTTCTTTCCTCATTCTTTTTGTGTACTTCTTGGATCTTCTTAGAACCAAAAATAAAAGTGATGAAGATGCTACGATGGATCTTTGTCTGACGGCATACAGGAATCTGTAGAAATTACATTAACTTTTTTGACTCAAGAAAGCCTGGAATGTGTGGTCCCTGGATTCCCTTGGAGTTGGGTATAACAGATTTATCTGCTAGATAGCGTGTCTGGTTTAATTAGGAGGAAAATTGTATGTTCAGAAACAGTAAAAAATACAGTATTTCCACGTCCTTTGGTTTTCTAGCAAGTCTTGAGGCAGCTGCTGTTTTTTTCAGAAGTAACTTAGATTTCATTTGAAAGCTTGCAAAGCAAGGTTCTAACTCCTACACTTGGAAGATGTGATTGGAAAGCTTGGAAAATGTGAAAATGTGATTAGCCGTTGATAAAAACAGATAGGTTTTTAAGATAATTCAAAAAGAACAACTGAAGAAAAAAACCGCTATTTTGAGGCCTGGCTTGCATTTTTATTATTTTTAATATTTGGGATTGGCAGAAGTAGGAAGAGAAATCTACAAAGGGGATGGGATTAGATATGTCCCAGGTGTCCTCAGCCCCAAATGGTTGACAACTTCATCTAAATATCTCTCTGATATTCATAAGGAGTGACAGAATGATCCTGTTGTAAAAGCATGACTATGTCCCATAGCACTGGGAAACCGGAGCACTGGATTCTATTTTGCTTCCCATCTTTCAAAAACCAAGCTGGGCATTTTCCACAGTGGTGTACACTCTGCAGGTGAAGACAATGATCTCTCAGGAAAAATTAGTCCTTTTCCTTTGCATGTCTGAGTTCCATATACATAAAAGAGAAATAATGATAATCCTTTCCATTTCTGGGCTGGTATTGCCTGTCTGTTTGTAACGTATAATGTAAGTTGTGCGGAAGATTTACAACCAAACATAACAGTGACTCTTTAATCATGATTGTGATTTTTTTTCACAAAAACTAAGTATCATGGAACTTTTCTCTAACAAATAAATGCGCATGTTTGTTATAAGGGTAGAAGGAATTGTGACAGTGACCGAACTGTGTAACTCAAGTTGACTTGTATAACTCATGTCACAGAACCTTAACTTTAGGTGGTATTTTCATAAGGTCCTTAACTTCCAATTTTATTTTATTTGTTTCATAATTATGGAAGTTGAATGTTCTGAGAAATGACAGCAAGTCAGCAGTGAAACCAAGAGTTCCATTTATAGTCTATGAAAAGTTAATAAGTGATTAGTGGATGTTTTAATAAATAATTATAGGTTGTTTATAGAAGGGTCAAAAGTGACTTATAACCATCTTTATTACTTATTACTGATGTACACGGAACCATCTGCACCCATCTGTAATCACCACAAAAGCTACGAGGGCTTGCAATATGGGTTAAAGAATCTACTAACCGCATATTAACCCTCTATAAACCATTTCAAATGGATTCTTAATGTGAAGTGTGACTAACTTAAGCTCCAGGTTCTGATTTTAAGCTCTGTCCCGTGGCCTGTCTTATGTTGACAGTGTGTCTTTAAGACCAATATGTCACCCTAGATATAGAGCTGTGATTCTTTCCTTGTGATTTTGTGCCTTAACATCGTTATTTGTGTACTGTCTGTCTTCCCCTCTTCCAGCTATATGGGAAGTGATGCTTCAACAAATAATGGACAACATTCACAGCAGGAGGCTTCATGATTTTATTACAAGCCCTTGGTTACATCTGTAAAATGTCAGGAGCAGTGGTTAACCACCAGCTCCACCATCATTTCTTCAAAACTACTGAAATGCACTAAAGTGAACTATTCAGCATATTGGTCACTTTTTGACTTTTGTTACTGACCTCTCATTATACAGAGACACATGCTGGTCAGATATTCTGTGTTAAATGCCTGCTATCTCTCCATTTCTGCTCTTTAGAATCTCCTCCTTATTGGCGTGTTTGCAGCCCAGCGAGTGCAGTGGTAGTCAGGGCAGTCCAGACCTTAACACCAGCCAAGTGCTTTAGTGTGAAACGTGTGTATGTGAGCGGAGGGAGCGGTGAGAAATCCCTGGACCAGCACATTATGCGCTGAATTCATCCTGGGAGGAGAAGCTTGTGAATGAATGATGAGCTCAAATACAGGGTTAAGCAACTGTGCTGTAACTCCCTAACAGAGACATTTGAATCTCAAGCTGTTTGTCTCAGTTTGAGGTGAACACAGAGAAATATTCAAACATTTAGGGAATGCGGAGATGGCTGAGGACTCGGCACTGTTACTGGTGGTATTGCACTGCTGGTTAGTGTAATTCGGGACAACTTGTGGGTTATTGTGTCACTCCAGTGAGCACTCCCAGGCAGACCAGGTTCAAACCAACTGTGCCTGCAAGGACGGCCTCTGGGATCACCGCTGTAATTAAACTAAACTTTTCTTATCTTATGCCGCAGTGTGTGTTAGTAGTTTTCATTTCAGAGTTATCTGAGGGAGGCATTCTTCGTAGGGACTGCATTTCTTCAGTGCTGTGGATCAGTACTGACTTCTCTGAGAGGCACTGCTTTAAGTGTCAGTACTGTATTCTCTGGTCTCCTTAATTGCTGGGGCAGGCACTATAAATTAGGCAATAGTGGTTTTCTCAGTGTGATACCTATTGAATCCCACAGATCGTTCTTTTACTTCACTACCTATAGACTGAAGATACTGTTGCAGTTATTTTAAATTCTCTCATTCGTAATGTATTTCGGTAGCAGCTGGAGGAGGGAAAATGAAGTTATTTTAAAATCTCTAGTATAGTTAGGGTTATCATGACTGAAACAGCTTCTGTGTGTTTACATACGTGAACTGAGTTGATATGTTGATTGAATGCCTGCTCTACAGATACCAACATTATAAAAATTGTGGTGGTGACTGACAGCAGCTAATGTGCTTTTGATTGTCAGCTGTTGGAAGAAAGTGGTTGGTAATCAAATGGATGGGAAAATTTTATACTTAACTCTTTGCATTTTCTTCTTAGTTCATATTTGCAGTATGCAAGGGTACAGAATTTTACAAGAATATTTGTTCTATGCACAGGACTTTTTCACTGAAACATTGGCACCGGGGGTAGATAGATGGCTGATGGTTGAGAGACTGCACCATTCTGACTTTCTTTTACCAGCAGGGAAATAAGCTCCTATGTATTAATGTGCTTTTTTTTTCCTCCCTGTTGCCTACAGAACTGATGCAACGTGGTGAAATCTACTAGCTGTGTTGGTATCATTGAGGTTTCTTATTCCACTACTGTCATGACTTACTTTTATTTTCTGCTTCTACTACGCAAATGTCAAAGTCAGTGTTGAATGACTGTTCTGCATTAATACTAGCCACTTACAACTTCGCTGTTATTATATTACTATAATACCGTCACTAACACTACTTGAGCTTAAAATTACTAATTATACTCATAAAATATAGGTCTGCTGTTAGCTGTGGCTGGGTCCAAATGTGAAAAGATTGTGCAAATTTGAGAAGATACCGCAGATTTAGAGCTAAAATTGCTTCAAGGCAGAATTTTAACTAACTAGCCTTGTGCCTCGGTTGCTTTAAAATTTTTCTGTATTTGAGGCTTTTGATTTTAAACTGGAGAATTCTTTCATCACTGTGCAAACCACCTAGCTTAGTCACTTCAAAACAGTGAACTCCCACCATAAAAGAATGTGCCTGCTTTTCTGACACGCTGAGCACCTTCCCCTCTCGCCGTCTTTTAGGAACCGAGTAGAGAGAAGATTCACAGAATCTGATTGGGACTTGAATGACACGTTGGTCTGTGCGGTCTCTCTCACAGGTGTGAATTTTGACCAAAGTGCTGAGAATTTGCTCAAATTGCTTTGCAGTTAGGACAGACAGTCATCTGGAATCTCCTTCAAGAGATGGAAAATTGTATGCACAGCTAGTACATCCAGATAATTTTACTTTTAAAATGATAGGCACAGCTTACATATTTGAGATAACAGCTGCAGCTCTGCCCTGCAGCAAAGCCTTATTCTGCATATCACGATTGTTGTATTAGGAATATACACTGCTTAAAAATGGAAGTGCCTGCTGCACCAGTTTTGGTAGTAAAGAAGTAAAAGTCATTATTAATAGGAATGTTTATCGTACAATTTTCAGTCGATTAAGTTTCACTAATCAAATCCATATGACTTGAACCCACATACCACACCCTCTTAAGCAGTGAGTATTAGCATATTCAAAGAACCAAAGATCCTGATGAGTATTTGCACTGGGTTTGCTCAGGAATGTATCGGAAACTGGGTGAAAGAGCAAGAAAGAGAGAGACTGCTCGAAAGGATGGCTGTGTTTTGGTAGATGCTAATGTGTAACTGTCTTTAAAATCCCCGTGGAACTTCAGAGAAGTGGAAGGTGCTAGTCTCACTTTCCTGGCAAAACTGCGGTTGGGTGAATTGTATCCCACCTATTTAAATTTCTCTTTTAATGGGTCTTGGGAGTGAATGTATTCTTAGTGATATCATTTTTATGAAAACAAGGCTGACACTAGGAAATGTCTGAAATTTTCATAAAACAAGTAATTTTCATTCTGAATAGTCTTTGTTCAGATATTTGTTTATTGCAGAGGCAAACTTAGTGTAGGATGAACTGGCATTGAAACAAAAATGACAGTGTCATGTGAGACATACAAGGCACTTTGGGCTGTTTTCAAAGCAGCATCTCTGCCACTGGTTGCACTTCTGGTTGCACTACCAGTTATGGGATTTCAGCACTCTGCCTGCTCTAATAGCATTGACATGCTTTTACATCTCTGAAGACGTGTGATTTTCCTGCTCTGGTCCTTCTTGATTCTCAAAATCAAATGAAATCTCTTGTCCCACCTAGATCATTTCATTCTCTCACTTACCCCCATTTATTTCACTGCTAGTGCCTGAAAGTCAATGGAAAGTCCTTAAGTGCATTACAGACAGATCCTGGGTAGCTGAATACAGAATTATTTCCAAGCTGGAAAAAAAAAACAACCAACAAATGACGAAATGACAAAACCCAAACAATAACAACAAAAATCTGCTTCTTAAAATGGAGAGACAAAATAGGAAAATATATCAATTTCCATGACTTTTTAGATCACTAATTGTTCTAAAACATGCTTGTGACTTTATACCAGATACTTTTGCATCTCAGTGAAAGTTATTGGTTGCTGATGCTATTGCTAGAGAAAATGTCAGAATACTGGGAATTGATTTTAAGTATATAACCACAGAAAAAAATGCATTTATTACCTTTGGAGCTTTTTTTTTAAACTTGGTTTGTTGTTCTGCAAATATTTTAGTGCTATAATTGAGCAGAGTGTAAAGGATTTTAGGTGAGAGAAACTAAAGCTAAGTAATAGGCTACAGCAAAACACTTGTAGCTGGTTTGATTGCAGTTTGTGTGGAGTCTGAACAACTTTGGTTCTCTGCTACTAATGCAGCAGAACAGAGAGGCCGACAGGGAACGTGTTCTTTCTGAGCTTCCTTAGCAGCACTCGCCTTCCAAACAAGTCACTAAATCTAAGCAAAGCCAGGTCAATTAACACATAATTGTGGGCAATACTTCTTCTACTCTTCTTTCCACGCCCTTTGCTGACATAAATTCAATTTATTTAGCCAGTTGATAGCGTAACATGCTATCAAAAGCTATGCTGAATGACAGCTTCTGGAAGTTATCAATCACCTGATAAAAAAACAAATGAAGGAATTCAAGAGTCTTGAAAAATAGAATTTCTACCACCATGAGCACATTGTTTTCTTTCTTTTACTGTCTTCCTTTTTACCCTGTTATGTCCCTCATCCTCACGCAGCTGTGACTGACTGAATGATAAGTGTTTGGAAAGATGCACACTGTGGGATTTTTTTTTTCCCAGCTCTGACCCTTCTTTCCTCCTGGAACAGGCAGCCTTTGGACAAGAGCATTGCTCCTGAAACCCTAGGCCACCATAGGTGGGCAGTAGGCAGTCAAAATGACTAGCGTCAGCACGTAGGAGCAGAAGAAAGGCAGATGGGACAAAGCTAAAAGCTCATCAGCCCTAAGGCCCTTTTAGTTTAACAGCTGATCCAAAATCCACCTGCGTCACAGAAGTCTTCCAATTACAATGGGATTTGAATCAGGTTCAGGACAAGAAGCATGACTGAGGCCCAGCAGTTGTTGGGAGAAGATACAGCCAGGTGCTCTGGTAGAGCCGCTGGTGTACAGTCTGTCTAGTGATAACGAATTTAATTGCAAGACGAACAGACCTAATTTCGGGATGAGGGACAAGCTGCTCTCAGCCCCAGCTTGGCCAAAGGGTGTGCTTTTAAAACTGCATTGAACAGCTCTTCAGTTACAGGGAAACAAATAGATTAAAGCAACCCGTGTCATTTGGGTGAGAGGGATGCAGAAAGAATTTATGGAGAGAAAGGGAACCGGAGAGAGGATATTTCCACAGAAGATACTATAACTTTCCAAATGTGGTTCAGTGCTTGAGAGTAGTATGTTTTCAAGCAGCCTTTTCATAAATTTCATCTTTTCCCCCTATGACACTAAAGCTTTATAATAAACATTGCAAATGGATGAAATAAGAAATAATGGTTTTTAACATAATCTTTATTTCCAGCTGATTCACTGGTATAATGGTACGTACAAAGTAGGTAAACTCACCTGTTGGTGTTCCAGACTGGGACTGAGAATGGGTGAAATCTGTTACCTAAATTTCAAGCGAGTAAATGGATATCACATTACCTAAGCTGAACCTTCAGCCTAGATTGAACTTTTTAAAGTTTGAGCCAGTGTTTTCTCCCTCAAATTCACACAGCACTGTCCTCTTGCTTTAGGCCAGAGTAGACATGAGAGAACTTAAAAATCAAGAGAGAATGACATTTGAGGTACAGAAACTTCCCCAAATCTTCCCTTGTGAACTTGACTCGGAGATTTCTAGGTTTAACTTCAGGCTCTAACTTTCCAGATCTTTTATTTTAAGTAGCTGAAAATGGAAGTTGCTGATTTGAACTGGACTCGCTCATTGAAAATTTCCTGCTTGGCTTTTCGAAGTCAAACACGAATCTTCTTAAATCAGCTGGAAAGCAAATAGATTTATTTGTTTACCAACTTCTCCAGCAAACGTTAGCTACAACATATTGTTCAGTCCAGGTTATAATAAAACCTGGTAATTTTTCAGACAAAAGCCTTTCCATTTTTCCAGCAGTTAAAGTCCTGGCATGCAGTGCTCATTGTTTGACAAAGGAAAATATCCAGCTCTTCTTTCCTGCTTCTGTGTGGTCTGTCAGATACTTATCTGAAGAAAAGTGAATTGCAACTTGCCGCTCAGCCACAACATGGACATACTGCACCCCTTGGGAGGGATTATATATATTCAAACCAGAGAGAATCTCCTGCATTGCTTTTTCCCCTCCCATGTGACAACTCTACTTTCTAAATACAAGAAACTGTTCGGAGCAGGCTAGCTGTGGAGGCTGCTTTGATGTCCTGCCATCACACTGAGCTGTGGAAAGCCTTCTTGTTGTCTTATGTAGGGAGCAGTTGAGGATATCAAAGGGAAGATGGGATGTTAAATTTTTATTGATGAATGTTTAATAGTCTGGGTTGTGAGCTGTCATGAGTAATGCAGCAAAAGGATTCATTCTGAATCTCGCTGTTTGCCATACAGCGCCTGAAAGTGATTAGTCTTTAAAGAGTACAAATCTTTATTTTTTTTCTCCAGCAATTTATTTTCTGCAGCAGATTAAAAGAAATCTATCATGATACTTAGGAGAGAGTCAAGTGGGCACATTAGGTTAATACACCAGCCTCTCAGCTTGAGACCTGAGTTTGAATCAGGTTTAGAGCTAAAAAAGCAATGAATTTAGTGCTGTTTTCTGAAAGCCCACTAATGTGACAAGTTTGGCCACGTCCCACTGGCCTTAGGGTCATGCATCTCATGAGGAGCAACTTTATACCTCGTAAAACATGAAATATGTTAATTGAGCAATGTGCAGAAACACTGGGCACAGTCCCAAGGATACAGCCAGAAGATAGTCAAGTGATCTGTTCCCCTTCCCCCCAAAAAAACAAATGAACAAACCCCACAAATAACTCTATTTTCCTACCTCCTGAAACACCAACGTTTTAAAATAAATATAAATAAAAACATTTTGAGACCACTGCGCTCTTGTTCCCCGCTCGCCACTGAAAAAATGGGCTCAACAAAACATCTAACACACACTTTGAAAATTAATCTGTGCCGATAGATGGAAAATTCTGGGGAACAGCATGGGATTCATATTGTTATAGGTTCGTCTTGTAATTAAATGCTTCTAGAGACACAGAGCAATCCAGGCATGTTCCTGCAGGAACCGAGAGCACACAGGGGCTGAGAGAAAGACGATAGAGGGAGAAGGAGAGGTGAAAGCATTGCAGAAGACTGCATGGCTGCTACAAGTTTCATTACCCTGCCAGGTAATTATGGCCAGACAGTATGGGCCTGACAGGTCTGAGGGATGCTTGATAAAGTTTTAGGAAACAAAGTTTTATTCTCTTCAACTAAGTGTGATTCAGGAACAAGGTTTGCTTAAACATGAGCTCTAAGCAGCTATGGTTGAAGACATTTTCATTTATGCAGTTTTAGTGAAGTACAAATGCAATTTTGAGAAAGATGCCAGATAAAACAGCCATAGGTTTAGGCCTGTCGAGTATTTTCTTGAACTCTACTGAACATATAAAAAAGCTAGTATCATCCTTTAACCGCTGCCCTGTTCTGTAGAGAGCAGTTTTTTGGATGAGGAAAAAAGATGATTATCCTTTATGACTCCTAATCAACCCTTGATCACAGCTAATTTAGTGACTTTTGACAGCATGAGAAGCATTTGCATGCTGTGAATCCATATTTATCCGCTAAGAAATGGAATGAGATACTCCACTCATGCCCTCCTAGATTTCTGAGCAACCATCAGATAGATAATGATTTTTGTTCGCTGCCATCCAAGCTGGTGATGAAAAGCTTTCTCAGTTTGAGGTCATGTTAGCAGTAGGTTAACCTCCTAACTACTGTCACTGTCATGATGTTATTTTAAAAGATCATTTTTTCTCCCAGTCAACCTAAAAAAAGAACATAAAACAATGATTTTTATGAGATATCCTAGAAAAAGTCCAGCTTAAACAAACAAAAAACAAACCTGTGGACACAAACTGGTGAGGAAGGAGAATTTGGCACATGTGTGTCATTTATGAGGTGCGTGGGGATAAACTTACGCACAGGGATATGCATGTGCCTGGGTCTTACACACCCACAATCTCTGGTTTACACATCTGTGAAAACGCACGTGACTGAAAATCTGCACCATCTCTTTGTTGTCCATGTTCCGATTAAAGGCAGATGGAGTTTCCCTTACTTGGAATAAATGGTTCTGGTTTCTGTTTTATTTTCACTTTTTAAGAGAGACTTTGTTTGCATAAAGAAATCTTCAGCAGGGCATGATTTAAGAGTCTACTCTTCAAAACAGAGTGAGCTTTACTTAAACACCTTGAAAGGCAGACTCAGAAGGGTGATGAATACTTAAGTGGACTCACAGTGTAACGGAATACATTTCTCAGTCTCAATTACAGAAGGCCGTAGTGGGAAGAGGTGACAGGATTTTCCCAAAATGTTGTCTGGGAGTAGAAGACGCATGGGGATTTTCCCTTGGATGACAGGTTGTTAAAGTCTACTTAGAAAGTGCAAAATTTTCATTACTTTCCAGAATACATGCTTCACTACAACTCTGATTTTTTCATTCTCTACAGATCTGTGAAAAAGTGTCTCACCGTTCAGTGGTGAACCAAGGGGAAACAAAGAGCTAATTATACATTATAATACTCCTTTGGTGTAGGCGTAAAATATTATTTTAATATATGTTTATTTATAGTCAATCTACATAAACAATGGGAATATTATTATCACTAATTTTTTAAAAAAGAATGTTTTGATAACAATGCTTTCCGACTGCCTCTCTCAATAAGAAGGGCAAGCACTGCCAAGTGGCTCTCTGATCTTTGAGAAGATAACTGGAAATTAGAAAAAGGCCTGAAGAACATTATCTCATTGGGATCTTTCTCAGCCAGAGCAAGTAAGCTTCAGACAGAATACTTCTTGATACAATAATAGAGCTTTTCTATTGCATGTCAGATAAGGAGGATCAAAACTTTTTGTTTCAAAAATGATTTTGGATTGGGAACTATTTAAGCGAATGTTCTAGAAAAAAGAAGTCTTATTTCACAAAAATATATCCATCCTTCCAAAAAAATTCTATTTTGACATTTCTAGCTCGGTTACTTTATTTTGGTATTCTCTTCTCTGGGCTGGACCCTCTGTCTGAAATGTATCACCCATGAATGGCCAAGTCAGCCCAAGAGCGACTGTGGTAGTGTAGCACAGGGGCTGCGCAAGAGAGGAACCTGTTCAGCATCATGGTAGCTTCTGTCACAGAAGCAAGACTTCTCTTTTGCAGTGCCTCAGTTCTGTGATTCTTAAATTTGCTTTGATTTAGTGCTTGTCTTTTAATTTTCTGGTGTACAGAACTTAAAAAAATGCTCAGAACTTTCTAGCTGCTTTCCAAATTCTTGGGAGATAATGTCCACTGCATTTCCTTGAATGAGGGGGAGGCTGCTGGGTTATCTTTACCATCCAGGCTTTGTCTAAAGCTATGGTCTTGTCTTATGCTAATCAGCGTATTCCAATATACTCACACCATCTAGCACGGAGCAGTCAGTGAATATTTTATCATACGCTCAGTGGCCTTAGGCCTTTAAAACATTTTTAGAACATATTTGCTAATACATGTCAACTCCATTCCTTTCCTCAGCTTTTAAGCAACGCCATACATGGTCGTGAAACTGAAGGTGGGTAGGTGCTGAGCTCATCTCGGAGTCTGATCCCAGATGTTTTCATATGCTGCATATTAGCTACAACTTTCTTCACAGTTTATAATGACTTTATTACACTTCACTGCAATCTACTTTAAAAATACAAACGTTCCTTATTTCTCAAGAACTTTTAAGTGACACACTGAAAAGTAAATGGTTGAATCTGGGTCTGTCAAGAATTATATATGCTGCTTAGTCTTCTATTTGCAATAACTATGTATTAAACATCATGCCAGATCATATAAAGTATGTCTGTAGCTAACCTTGATGGACAAAAGAGTGCCCTTGCAAGCACATCCCAGAATGATCGGTTGCCTCTGGCACTGCTCTTGTTTTAATGGCAGTGTTTATTGCACGCCTGAGAACTCTGCATGTTGACGGTGTCAACAATAAAGTCTTCGTGAAAGAACTGCTGCAACTTCAAAGCGCAGCTCCTTGGCCCCTACCTGGCTGGAAAATTGTTCCCTTCCTTTATTCATTTTAACTCTGACCTTGAGTTTAAATTCTTGGTTACAAGAGTCCACTGAAGAACGGTTGCCCCTTAACACCTGATAGACAGTGCCTTTATTAGTAACTGAGTGTTCTTGACGCCTACAGATCTCCATGGGAGTTACTGAAAATACTCAGCTGCTTAGGAGCTAAACAGGCAGAAGTCAGGCCCACAGTCTCCATCCAATTCTGTCACAAGATAACATTTCTCTCATTCCAGAGAGATCACTTCCCATTTGTCAGAACTACAGTTATGGCACAACAGCAGAGAAATATTTTTCTGGGCCCAAGTGGAAGAGAGTATAATTCTGCTGTTTTCTGCTTTTTGTATATTCATTTGCAGACACGAAGGCTCCTCTTCAGGGTGGTCATTTAAAGCTCTGTTTGTCTTAAAAGAAAGATGTAAACTTAGTCAGCAATACTCAAAGATTTCTGCTGAACAGGACTAAATGTTTTTTATGAAAGCCCTTGTTGTTCAGTCTCACTCTCACGCCTAGTGGCACTACTCCTGTACAGAAATTAGGCACACAAAAAAATATTTTTTAGGATTAAGACCTACGTACATAGTCCTCTCAATAGGACTGTTCACCTACTGGAAAAAAAAATAGAAAAAGGTGTCATAAAAGATAATTAGAGGAAAAAGAGTGGTTTTCCATTCATTCGCCTGGTTTGCTAATGTAAGGCTATATTTAAAGATAACATTGTTCTTCAGTTAGGTATGAGCATTGTTTAAAGCTTTTTTGTTTTTTTTTCCTAAGTGTATGTGTGTGTGCCAAGCAAATTTTAACTGCATGTATAGGAGTGCTTTTAAGCAGTTTCTAAAGTTAATGAAATAATTGATTTGAGTCATTAGAGCAAAATCTGATAACATTTTAGACGTGTGGGTGAGCCTCAATATTGACTAGAAAAATTACTTTAAATTTGTAAAAAGGAAAACAAAAAGGTGGCAGGTTTTAGGTTACTGCAGGAGATTTCATTACCTTGTCCAAGTCTACGTACGCAAGTGCAGGATGCAAAGATGACCAACAGCAAGGGCTGCAGAAGGCGTAATGTCTCTGATACAGCACAGCCTGAAGGCTGTACTGTCTATGGGAAGCACAGGCACGGGAGCTGGTGTGGGGATGTTCCATTGGTTTCAGTAGAGATATAGGTGGTTTTACAGCTAAAGGGTGACAGCTAAGATCTAAGGGACTTTTCAGTCAGCATTGCCTGGTCTTATAATGTTTATGCGGCCTCTCTTGCACAAATTCACAGCACAGCAGACTCCGGCCTTAGATTTATAACAGGTGACGGTGTGGTCTGGGCCTCCTAACTACTCACAATCAGTTAGTAATTGCATATATAAAACGAAAATTTAAGGGAGAGAAATGTCTGTGTTTTGGAGTAAGGAATTCTGCTGACACTACAGATTCTGAAAGCACGATGTGCTCAGTGAAAGTTCTTGAACCTTGAAATAGAAATACAGACCTCTTAATTAATCTCTCTGCTATTCTATAAAGTGCAAAGAAAACTAATACAGAGAATTTTCTTGTTAATTACAAATGGAATCTGTGTGTGTGTGAGTTTGCGATGGGGAGGAGAATGTTGGACCAAGGCAACACAATATTACACTTCCTACATAATTATGTAGGAGGGGTACGTTTATTAGGCTGCAGTAAACCATTATTTATGTGGATGGAATCTTTATTAGAAAACTACCTTTTAACATTGCTCTTGTTCAAGTTGTAGCAGAGTATCTCATCTGAATCTGTTCTTTCATGACTGTATATATAGGCTTGAATTCTTTTCCTTAAGGAGAAATTGACCATACAGAAAAAGTGGCATGTGCTTTCTTTAATCTTTGCTGTTATGGATTTAATTGTGCTGGATCACTTCTCAGTTGCTCAAAACGTTAAAATTGCTTCCTTTTAAGGTGCTACTGTTAAGCCTGGGAAACATAATTAAGGGCATCCCCTTCGTTTTGTTGGTCAACATATAGAGGCATTGTTCACTTTCTTTTCATGTTGCCTGGCTGAGTCTTGAACCCCACTGAAGGAGTTCTCTTGCTGCTTTCAAGCCACCTCTCATCTTCTCCAAGGTAAAAGTGGCAAGTCACTGAAAGAGGTCCACTGGCTATCTCTAGCTTGTGAGTCATCATTTAGTCCTAATGGTCATGCCGACACTGACTGGGGGTCTCCACCAGGGATTGTTCCCTGAGCTGCAGCACCCTTGCAAATTCACACTTCAAACTTTTAGGACAACTACCTACCCAAAGTGGATCTCATCTACATATGACATGGGTAGACAGACTTTTCAATGGCTAAGTTCTTTAATCTCCCTCAGCAAGACTCTTCTCATATTCACCTCTACTTCACTCATCTGCCTAACACACGCTTTGTGACATCTAAAATTTCCCTGCTCACTTCAATCCTTCATTTTTCTACACTGATTTACCCTCCCAAAAAGGGCACTCAAACAGATGTTTTTCAGAAACATATGGGTGCCCTGTGTCACTGTCACAATCTATTCTCTTCCTGTGTAATGACTTCCATGACCCTGTTGCAGTCAACCCAGACCTTCTTGGCAGTTTCTGAAAACATGTGATTTACTGAAAAGATGTGACAATATACTCATCAATTACCATGACAAAGGCTGTATCAAGTGAAAATGTTTTGCCCTGTGCCAAGAGTCTGAATAACGGATGATGCTGCAGTTTGCACCCAAACACAGAGGTCCCTTACCCTACCTGCTTTTCTGTAACCAATATTTGATTCAAAACCAAATCCCATTTCTAATCTTTCCCTTTTTGAGAGCAGAATAACCCAGAAAAATCACTGGCATCCTGCATTACTCCTTATTTGTTACTGAGGTTTTTCCAAGAAGATGGAAGGGGTTTTCCGCTAGGAAGGTATTACTCAAAGAAGATACAGCAAAGGAGCCTTAATCAAGACTTCCAGCTCGCAGCAGCCAGCCATCGCTCAGACACAAGGAAGCATTGGCATGCCTTCTACAGGGAATGACCTACTTCCACATAAAGGAGTCCTGGTCATTAAATGCACCAGACACTGACTGATGAAGTGCCCCATTGGTCAAATACGTAGTGCTAAATAGCAACTCTTACTGGAGTGAGGTCTATGGTCATCCTTGGGAGGACAGACGTTCTACAGAGGCTACATAGACTCGGCCTGGGCCAGGCTGTCAAAAGCTTTCTTTGGCTGGTGACCATTCTTTGCTTGTAGGAGGCCGTCAGCCACATCGGTATGACAGTTGTTTCAGTATTCTCTTCCCTGAAAATATCAGGGTCAAAATACAGGATACCTGTCCTCCTCTTTTGGGATCATGTACCATCATAAGCTCTACAGCACCTTCCCTGATAAGGATCTACAGTGGTTGCTCATTCCTGAGGCAGGACTGTATCCAAATCTAAGTAGAAGTGACTGTTCATAGCCTTATTGTCAATTTTACTCTGTTTATAACTTTGACACAAAACTGCTTTTCATGTAAGACTCTAAACCATGTTAGTCAATTGAATGAAAGTGGCTGTTTCATAAAAGCTTTCCAAAATACATTCTCAGGAGTAATACACCTTGTTGAAGAGAAGTAGCTATACCACCTCCTGCCTCAAAACTGCCTCCTGTCCCCATCCCTTGGACAAGAAGCTGACAGTGGATCTAGCTGCTGATGTGATGATCAGGTGTGTGAAAAGGCTGCATATTCTGCCTGTGCCGTATAGCCATTAAAAAGACACTGTGTGATTTTGAGTGACAGGACATTTTGTGAAGACCTAGTGGTGAGGGCCATGCTGCAAAGCCCTGTGGGACATGGACTGGTGGATTCAGGCAACTTCCACAAGGGACACTCTGGGATATGGTTCATCCAACCCCTGGAGCATCATTTAAAGGCCCTGAGTTACATTTCCTGGATTTCCAGCTAGGAAGCACACAAGAATCCTGAAGATCATTCCACAGTCTAGGTATGGTTAGGGCATTTGGCCTTGAGTGTACCATTACAGATGCTATAAAGGAGCAGTTGGGACACAGCCAGAGCCTAGGTTCCCTTCTCAGCTAAAGGGCTAAAGCTGGCCAGTGTCAGCGCTCCCAAGTGACTAGCCAAAGACCACAAAGGAAGATCACTGGGTGCAGCTGTGACCAGGAGAGCTGGAAGCTGCAAGGGCTACACAACTGCTTCCATAGTATATACCCCAGACAGGACAGTATTAATGGAGGAGGAGTTCAGCCCCTTTTTCTCTTCTAGAAAATCTGTGCCCGCCCTTCTTCTCCATCCTCTCAGCAGTGCTTTGTTCCAAATTATGTTGCACAATTTTGTAGTACATCTGGTTTCCTGACTTATCAGAATGTCTCACAGTCACAAATTCTATGATCTGTGTACATTCCTCAGGATAACAATATAAAACAATCAAGGAGGGAAAAAATGGGTAAATGTAATGTGCCTGGTGAATGAAATATTGGCAGAATGGGATGTGTTGAATCTTGCTTTTCTTCTGCCCCACAGGGGAGAAACTGAATTAATTCATCATTTTGCTTAAGCATGGAAGAGGGCACCATTAAAGAAAGCTTAGAGGAAAGAAAATTAAAATGATAGGGCACAATCATTTTAATCACTTGGGCTCAGCTTCATAAAAAGAGGTGAAATTCCTTTTCATTGGTCTTCAGAGTGCATGGATTTCATGCATGATTCCTCATCGACTTGTCTGCTGTACATAATTAAAAACTTTGTGAATTTTTTTTAATATGCCCTATATAACTCAGTGAATGCTCTATTGAGAAAGATTTGTACTGTTTTCGTATTTTTTTTCTATCATTTGTTCACTGTTACCCTCCAAGAAATTAACAATTATTTAAACAAACACATACATACCAGAGTAAGACAACCTCCTGTGCAGCAATACCAGCTGTTCCTGACCTGGCAATCAGATCTGCTAGAATCAAGAAACACATTCTTATGAAACACAAAGGGGGTGAGAAGTGGAAGGGATAAAAAAGCAACACCCAGAGTTCTATTGGAAAAAAAAAATAAAAAAAACCAAAGGTGGGTTGTTTATAACAAATGAACTGCAGTGGAAGGAGCAGAGACAGATTTCTTTAAAGAGGCAATCTCTGAGCCTGGCCAGCGGAGGTGGACCTTGTCCCTGCTGTAGAGCTCAGCTATTTCTAGTCCTCTGGCCTTCTCCTGAACCAAAGTGACAACTACTGCTTTGTGACTTTTCTTCACCAGCCACTAAACAGGGACATGGAAATAAAAGGATTAGCTATGCAGATGACATAGTTACACAGAAGTTGGCACAGGGAATGCTCTTATGTAGGATATAGTGTCAGAATCGATATGTGAGCATCAGACCCTGAACCTGAGTTAGTGCTGGCCTTTGTCTTTTGTTATTTGCCATCGTGAATCTTCCTCAGGTACTACACAGTCTTAAGCAAGTCTCTGAAAAGGGATTCTCAATAAGAGGACTGGACTGTATACAGTAACCACAATTGGGAAAGAAAAAAAAAAAAGACTATCTTGATGTTCCTCCACAACAAGGGGGGGAACATCAAGCCCTCAAACTTGCTGTCAGCTTCACTTGCTTTCCTACAAGTCAAAAATTAGTTAGTAACTGCTGTATGCATAAACCATACCTGTATGAAAGTGTTAAGTATGATTTGCAAGTAGATAAGTTTATGTGAAATCTAAGCATTATTACATCATAAACAAAAAAAAAACAAAACCAAGAAAACCACACTCTGGGATTTGAAGGCCCAATGAGAAGAGGGCCTGCTTACTCATGAAGGACCAAAAATCTGTTTAGGGCTTAGTGAAGCACTCGGCAATCATTACGCTACTCCTTTTGCAAGAGTTAACATCTAAGTGTTATGGGCAGAGCCAAACTAGGCAGAGACAACCACTGGGAGGAGGATTAAAATTCCTTCCCGTCTGAGTTAAGGTGGGTCAGTGGGGTAAGGGAAGCCTTGGATCTGGATGGGGCCCCATGCAGGCTGCGATCAGGCCCCACACAAGGGTCTCTCTTCCTCACTCAAGGGTCTCTTGCCATTGCACTCTGAAGCACAGGGACCCAGTCCTGAAAACACAATTTGGATAAGAACATCAGTTGGATAAAACAGTTGACAGAAAGGCCTTTAGGATTTCATCTCAGTGTAGGGGGATTTGCTGTGGGTTTTTTGCTTTTCTGTAATGTGTGTTGTCGACTAAGTAAATGTTTCAATTATTTGAGGATAAATAGAGACTTGTCTTTCCTTTTGCCTTAATCTGGTTCACAGCATTGCAAACTCGGGGTAAGAGGTGAAAAACCAAGGCACTAAGGTCTTGAACCCCAGCTCCATCATTGTCAATAGGAGTCCTCCCATTCACATAGAATGATTTCAGAATCAGGCCCTAAACTGTTATGTCTCTGTATACAAACACATTTCTCTGTCTGCGTGAATGTGTGCTGATGTGAGGATATGTATAATGCTTTGTGTATGTGTGCATATATGTGTGTATTTACATACACATTCTCACAAACACAAATATATATTTAAGATTTACAGTTCTGGAAAAGCTAGTGAATAATGTAAATGATTAAAGCAGATGCCTCGCAGAAAATATTGTTCAGACCTCCTCATTTAAATTCAGCCTCTTATTCACACTTGGTAATACACTCTGCCGTATGAATTATGGATTCCTGTTTTTATCTCTCACACTACACATGAATGTTTGATAAAGATTGTTTCCAGTATTATATTTTGTCAAAATGCTCATCTAAAATTCAGTCAGAAATGCTTTCCAGTAATTATGCATTGACTTAGCACTATAAAAAAAAAAAAAAAGAAAAAAAAAGAAAGCCAAATGATGTTATCATTGTTTTTCCTGAATATTTGTGCTAAATAAGACTAAGAGACTGACAGGATTTGCAGCCAAAATTCCTTATTTATACTCCATCCAAATGGAGCCAAGGCAGCTACAGTATGTTTTTCACACTGCTCTACAAATGCTTCAGCCTCAGCGCTTTGTCTTGTGAGGAAAAAGGCTGCTTTTATGCTAAATTATTCGTAATGACTTTGTGAAGTGGATTAATATCCAGAAGGGGTCTGGATTCACACTGGAGAAATATCAAATTTACCTCCTTAGGGAATCAGAATAGTCTTATTATGAGGTTCCTAGGAAAGAAAAAAAAAAAAAAAGTGTTAGTGTCCACAATAATTTTTGCATTTATTTTCTTTTGCTGTGTGTGAAATTGCAGCTCCTGAAGAAAGAGCCAAGTAGAGAAAAACAAAATCTATTTTCCCATTTTAGCTGGAAACCTATATCATGACTTATAATGCTACCCAATCTTCCCCTTCCTTTGTGCAGGGATCTCTTCAGTTTTACCGGGCTGTGAGGGGTCAGGTGTCCAGAAGGGTATCTTTTTGGCTATATCTGCCCTCACAAGGAGGGCAGCACAATAGGCACATATCTGCAGCTTGAAACACTGGCTGCTAAGGACCTGGTACCTACAACATGTGTGTTCGGGAAAGGAGAGTTTCTTTACATTAGCTCTAGTCCAGTTTCATGGACTGACTCCTACCATGAACTGGCACCCATAGGTGCACTCGTGGAGTGCAATTCCCATTTAGTTTCATTTGAAAGGAATGCAATGATCTCCAAGAGCAAACCAAAACACAGTTAATGGGGAAACTGGAAGAGCTGTTTTAAAAGGACAATCCTTATCTCATCTGAAATGCTAACATAAATGGACACATTGAATTCATCAGCCTTTGGATCAGTCCTCAGATAAGGCCATCAGTCGTCCTTTTCTTTTCAAGAGAATTTCTCTTTCCTTTCAAGAGAGACTGAGGCACCAAGCAAGTGTGGTTACTGGTGTGGATTTCTGTGGAGGAAGCATCATAATCACATGTACAGTAACTGATATTCTTGATTGCATGTTATTCTTGGTTGGGGAAACCTCCTGGAATATTGTCCATACTGACAACATAGTCATTTTAATTCTTTCTCTCAATCTGTGGTGCAACAAGTCCAAAACCACCGTGTATCTTTTAAAGAACTAGAGGAACTTTGTACTGGTACAAGGAAGGTTGTGTTTCCCTGTTAAAAAAATTAGCAGTAATAGTGGATTCATTTTTGCCTCTCTATCTACCATTCCGTGCTGCATGTTTAGCTGGGGAACAGCCTGCACTCCTCAGCATGCGGTCAGCTGTGAGGAGATAAAAGCCAGTTGTCTTTACAGAAAGACCCTGCTTCCTTTTCCGAGTGCGCTTCCCATTCCTTCATTTCTGTTCACCTGCACATTCTCCTAGTGTTATTTGAAATCCTTTCATGATTGTGTTGAAAGCCCAAAATGCAACGATAAGGTAAAGATTGATCCATAATGGAGCAGTTCAACGTTGACAAATTTCAAACATGTTTTATATAATATATCACATAAAGCATGTCATTATTAATCTGTCTTAAATACATATGTGCTCCATATTACCAGAGAGACTAGCTGTTTTCCAATCTTCCTTCACAATCAGTCCTCCCAACACGCTAGTGCTATAAGTGCTTTTACCCCTACATAATGTCATACAAGGAGTGGCTTGTCCAAGTTCACAGATGTAGATCACCACCAAAAAAGTGCTTTAGATCACCCCCAAAAAAGTGCTTTAGATCACTCCCAAAAAAGTGCTTTAGATCACCCCAAAAAAAGTGCTTTATACAGTGGAATGGAGTAATGAATAACTGAAAACATTTACAGCTTAATATCGCATATGACTTGTCCTGAAGAAGACAAAGTAAAAGAAGAGCACAAGTGCTCTGTTTCTTCAGCGGTACTTTGCAGCATGCTGCATGCATACCTGTGGGGGAAAAAGAAAAGAAAAAAAGAAAAGATTAAATTGGTATCAGGCTGTGCAACTGCTGTTCTGCAAAGCAGAATGAAAAATTTCAGCCACTCACTTCCATCTGATGTAATGTATCACATTTCTTTCACAACGTCTGCTATATTTTGCAAAATTTTTTACGTTACATCATGATCTGTTGTCTTCTAAACTCAAATTTGTGAGTAGCTAATACAGAGTGATTACCATTTGTTTTCCACAAGTTTAATTTGTCAATGGAGATTTTGATGGGGGCTTTTGTTGCTGTTTCTTGTTTTTCTTTTGAATTACTGCGTACAGTCAGTAAAGCCCTAGACACCTACCACAGTGGAAAAGGAACAGTCTTTTACATTGTGATGAAGTGTGAAGGATTATCTTAAATGTAAGTGGCATACCTTTTGTACCTGATAAGGCCTGCTTCCTTAAGAAGAGGGGACAACAACTTCTAGCTATAGATTTCTCAAGCGGGGTCTCTATCCTACCTGCCAAAACTTCCACCACTTCTTTCTAGGGCACTTGCAAATCTCAGTCAAATCCAGCTGTTTAGACAGACTTTCCCTCTTCCTTCCCTTGACTTTACACCTGGGGAACTCCTGCTGCAAGGCTCCTTAGCCCATTTGCTCTTCCTTCAGTGGCTGCTGCAATGGAAAGATCAGAAATTTCTAAGACAAGAACAAGCGCTTAAGTGGTGCAAGAGCCTTATTGACTTTCTGGATGCAACTGCTATACTATACGCTTAACTCTTTTTGTACAGCATTTTATTAGAAGGTCCATTATGGAAGCCATTAGCACCTTTCTACATAACAATATGATGACAGGATTTCTGCCTGTGGTTTCCAGAGGCGTGTCCTTCAGGGAGTGCCACAACTAACATAATGTTAGCAGATCTGTGTGTGAGCGTACACGTGTCTATCCATCTGTTTAATAAATGCTACACATCAGTTACTCCAGCTAAGGGAATTATTCTGCCCCATATGGCCATTGCTATGACATATTTCAAGACAAAATACTACATATTTGAAGTGTCAAGCCCTTTAAAAAGGACACACTTTGTACTAGTTTTGGATATCCATGGATACAAGCACATATGCCGTCAGCATCTCTTAGGAAATAATTAAAGCATGAAAATACTTACTGAAGTCGGTACTTTCACCTTGCAACCAAGAGAAATCATCGCCTCTCTTTCTTAGCCTGAATCTACCCTAGTGATCTTATGGGAAAGCTTCACTTTAAATGGCTATTATGTTTGCTGAAGGCATTATTGGCATTAATCAGATGTTTGCCATCAAAGCAAACCATTCCAGGGCATGACATGTAATGCCTAGCACGACAACATTCTAAGGTCAATAAATACTTCAGTGACAATGTAGTTGTGTGTGGTTCTTACGTATCTGAATGGATGACCTGAATATACTCCCAAACAGAGTTTACTGACAGGGAAAAGGGTCAGAACATTCTGTCTCTTGCATCTTTTCTTTGTTGCATCACTTCATGTTTTCCTCTTTTATTTTGGAAATGAGTAAAATATTTCTGGTATCAGGCCAGATCCTCAGCTGGAGTCCATCCACACCATTCCAGATAATAGTAAAATAGAATTATGGAATATTACACTGAAAAGAATCTTGCCCTGTGCGCCAGTAATTTATCCGCTATATTTTTTGCATCAGTAACCATAAGAAATCATTATTGGTTCCTCTTCTACTGCATATTTGTACTGTGGTTAAAGATGAGTTACTGCACAGTTTGGGTTAATGGAGGCATATTCCCCTGAGACAGAAGTACACACTGGCTTTAAGATGGGGATGGGTACTTTATTATGGTCTATGACTGATTTCAATGCTGCTTTATCATCTGCCAGCATGCACACACAAACTAATAAGCTATTCACTGCTTTTTGCCCCTGAGGGCACCTTTCAATAAGGCAAGTCATTGATTTTTACCATCAGACACACAGACCATAAGCCATTCCCCGTATCATTCTATCCCCAGTGGTGCATTCTGCAGGGGAAACCGGTCATTTTAGTCCCACACGTGCACATTCACACATGCACACACAATAGCCAGCAATAATCTAGCTCAGATGCCCAGATATTTTCTTTGCCTCCTTTAGAACTATTGATATTAACATCTCGTGCAATCCTGTCAGCATAATTTTTGTTAAAAGTACTTTGATGAAATGCTGAGGCTTTATACAAAGGGCAGAATTTACTTTTTTTTCCCCTGACAACATGCTTCTAGTACATAAATCAGCAACTGACCATCACTGCCACTCTTTCAAGCATTCCCAGCAGGGAGCCCAAAGACTGAATTGCAGTAATGTATATAATCATAGCCAGTGCCTTTTAGGTTACTCATATTTCTCCTAGGCCTGAGATGGTGTCTCTTATGTCATTCTGTGGTGCTGCCTTAAAACTTTTTTCTGTTTTATAGACCAAGAGTACTTAAACTTTATGACCTAGCTCACCCTATTTAAAATATAAAAGGCACAATGTGGATCATTGTGGTTTTAATCACTGCCACTGTCTTCTACTCTTGCTGTGATAACGGGTTTTAAAACCTATCAATTTAGCTTCCTAAAGCTGACCAGAACAAAAGAACACAGATGCTTAGCTAGTATCATGCAGAATAACTCAAATTTCAGTAAAAGCATACTGATATCCTGCAGCTGAGGATCTGGTCATCTTGTAGATGTTTCCCACTTCACTTACCCCCCTCTTCAGCAAGCTGTCCTTGGGAAAATAGCTGACGTACCAGTTAGTGTCTCCTCCCCAGCTACAAAAATGTAAGGAAGAGAGCAGCTCATCATCTTTCCCTCTCGTCCCTTCTTCAGCCATCTGGCCAAAGCAGCAAAGGGAAGGGTGAGTTCAGTATCTGGTATCCAAGAGGCTTGAGATGCTGAAAGCATCCTGGCCTGTAATGGCCTTAAGCTATCTTAACTTCATCTGAAATCCTAGTGACAATTTCCTCTGGGACACGTGGGCACAGAACATGTGCTATCCCAGAGGCTTCACTTCCAGTGAAATAAAGCAGTTTTTAACAGCTTTAGTGGTTCATGAAAAAAAGGCCGTAAAGCCATATGATGTGAATTATACTTTTTTATCTGCTATGATACTTCACAGTGTCTGTAGCATACCTAAACTTTAAATAATCAGAATTATCGCAGTTTAAAATATTTTAGGCAGAAATTTTTGCCAGGAGCAAATAAGGATTCCCTAAAAAAAGTCTTCCATGGGAAAAAGTCTATTATATTTCTAATGAAAATACTGAAACTAAATCTTGCAATGAGGTACTTTGAAACTTCTCAGTCAGAGCTTTCTGGAATTTTCTTAAAATATTTAACAGCCTTTCAGATTACACATTTGCATTAAAAGGTCCGCAACAGAAAATAATACTGAATGTCAACATTACTGCGGGAAGTAAGCTAGCATTTATTTTTCAGATATTTCTTAAAATCTACAATAGCCAATTGATAACTATACTGTCGACTATTCCACAATAACACTATAAGCCCTGAAAGAAAGTAGCTTTCTCCAGTCCGTGGATATACGGTGAACTTTGATCCCTGTCCTCCCACAGGGGAAGGGCTCTAAGTGTTAAAATGAAGGGTTCGAAATACAAACATTTTTACATAATGAAAATTGTTTTCTACAGCAGACGAAGAGGTGCTTTAAAGTGCATCAGGTACATACATCTTTCAAAATGGGTTTGGAAATCCAGGCAGAAAAATGCACGTGCAGTTAATTAGCATGTGCAGTAGATCATAGGCATTGAAGCAGCTAACTGCACGTCCTGGTGCCATGAGGTTATAAAATATGGTTCTGGTTATTGCAATGTAAGTTTACAATGTAGTTTTTATATACAGACCTGACTGTGAATGTCTGCTACAGTGTTGTATTACATGATCAAACGGTCATCTCTGACCTCAAGAATTTATGAATTTTGTTGTTTTAGTAAGGAAAATTTCAAGTTCTGCTTATCCAAGGTTGGAGAGCAGTACCTGTTTGGAGGAAAACTAGCAAATGGAGATATTTATTATAGTAGTGTTGAGAATGCAAAAAAAAGAATCAGAACTATCCCAGCTCATAAAACATCAGTAGAAATCTGCTTCTCCAAACTTAGTATCAAAGGATCACTATTTCTTCTGACAGCGTCTCTAAGCAAAGCAGCTAAGCCTCTGATTGCTAATTAAACCATTGCAAAAAGCCCTTAAATGAAGCACCCCCATGCCTGACTAACAACTCAAATCTCAAAGGCTTTCATAATTGAAAGTGGAAGAGATTAAATTAAGAAAATATTAGAGAGTTAATGAATGACAAAAAAAATTTATTTGGTCTGTTTATAATGGAACAAAAATCAAGAGGTTGTCTCCCGTAGCCGTGGGAGGGCATACATTTAAATACGTGTCAGAACATACGTTTTAAAGGAATAACCGCACGACCTCAGACCCACTGTCCAACCAGACAAGGACCCTGTATCCTGCAAGGAGCAGCCTTACCTTGTTTTCTTATTATTTTGTCCGGATTTATAAAAGAGCTGCTTGGTTCTATCCCAAACTGTCCTTTAAGATTTTTCTCAAGGGCTCTAGGTAAAGAAGCATTTGAAATTCATACATTTGGTCCTTCAGTTCAGACACGTGTTCCAGCTCCCCTTTCTGCCCCTGACGCTTGCAGCAGGCTGACCAGGCCTCCTGTGGCTCTGGTTAAGGTGTTCCTTGCTGCCACGCTGCCGGGCCACACACTGCGCCTGACGGACAGCAGCTCTACAGAGCTCGGTGCTGGGGGAAAGCAAAGATTCCTGTGTCTCTTCTGAGGAAAACCTTTAATCAGCTGCTACCACGCAAGCACTATTCTTTAGGAATATTTCTATTTGAGGTGATAAATACGTGGCAAGTAAAATAAACATATCTTAATTGCACGTGTCCTGCTGTTAGAAAAGTACAATGCAAAGACCACAGATGTCAGTCTCCTTTCTTCCACAGTCCAGTGGAAACATAGTGGTGGAAAAATAATTTACCCAAATGCATAAATAAACATAAATATGTTGTTATTCCCAAATAGGGGGTGATCCCTTTCTCCTTCTGTGATATCACGTAGTCTAACCATGATCTCCTCTTTCTACTTTTTCTTCCTTTACTGTCAGTTTTGCTCCTATGAGTAAGCATCATCAGTTAGATCTTGCTAATGGAAAACATTCATGTGGATTTAGAAGGGCCTTTGCTGCTATGACAGCATGTTTCACAATGAACCTTTGTCAGCACGCTGCTATTATTTCCTCAGCTCTGTGGGTGTTCGTGTGTATGTGTTTGGAGTTGTGGGGGACGTGGAGGCTTTGATGAAATGCCGTGGGTGAAACGCCTGGCTGAGCTGTCAAGCGTGTGCCCAAGCAAGGAAACGGCGAGAGCTCCAGTCTCATTTCTCACATCTCACAGGCTAGGTGAAGAGAGGTTTTAAGATGGTGGATCCTGCCCTCGCTGATAACAGACTGCAATATACCACTCCCTCCCTTCTGCAGCAAACCAAGTGGCAGAGAGAAGTGAGCCTCCCACTTGGATTTAATCCTCCTTGGGTGCATTTTGTACACGATCCTTTGGTCAGGATGCTTTGTGTGCAAAAGGTAGCCCCCACTAGATAAGCTCTTTTGACCGAAATTGCAATCAGTTTCCAAGGTCTACAGAAAAGGCATTTGGATTGAACTGGAGAAAGATTGCATTTTGTTCTTTTTTCTTTCTTCCCTTCCCCTTCAAACAGCAACTGAGTACTCAGTGCAGTGGGTTTAACTTCAGTGAGGATAAAACTGCTGGAGAAAATGGTCTCACCTGAACCATTTACCATCAGTGAGCTTTTGGATCTCAGAGAAGCCCTTTCCCTGCAGGTTGCAAAAGATGAAGGCAAACTCTTTAAGGATTATTCACTTATCAGGCTTCTGATGTCTGAGCCTGGAAAACGTGATCTATGACCAGTGGAAAAGTGGCAGAAGATTTTCATGAAAGTTCCAGAACTGCCTTTGCTGTAGACTGTAATTGCCCTGTAATGAGTATCCTAATATCAACTCCTTTTGCACAGAGCTGTCTTTTCTCTTAAAGGGAAAAGAATTCAGCTCACAGGTAAAATACTTTGAAATGGGAAACAACTTTTTTTTCTGAAACCTGCTTTGCATTTAAGAAAAGGAATGTTTCAACATTATTTTAAACATTCCTCCTCTTCCTTACTCCATTAAGGACTAGATTGTGTTCTGCCCTCCACTACTGACATAGAGTTTTCACAGGCATCAGGTCCCTTGCACTGTCATAGAGGTATCTTAGTAGGAAATAATCACTTATTCCTAGGGCGCGTTTGAGTTTTCTGTTACTATTTTGGAAATTTTCATATCACACAATTGCAGAGCCAAAATCCCTACGAGACTTCAGTGGAGGTGCTTTGTAGGTAGACATTAAGCCTCACAGAAATTCAGTGTCAAGCTGTCGCATGTAAGATAGGATTGCTCCCCTGGTTTCAGAGAAGAGATGCTGATATACAGCTGAAAAGGAGCTGGCCCCAGATCTGGAAAAGTGATGGTTTGTCCAATCCACCTGCCGGTGCAGAACTGTTTCAGAAAGTATATGTCTGAATAACGTGTCAGCTTATTCTTCCATTTTTCATGTGACAAAACATCATCTGTTTTCCCGGATGATTATTACACAGTTGAACAAGTCTCACCAGTCCTGGTGACACTGATGAGAGCGTCAAAATATTAGACTGAAATTTCCCCTTTATCGATTCCATCAAATTATTTCTAGTGATATCTCCGCCAGCTGCTGGAGGAATTCTTCACTTGTCTTGTCGACCGTTCTCCTCCAAGAACCACAGACTTTCTCTCACAGTTTGGCCCAGTAAGGCAGGCTTGGCTGGTTCAGAAGCACCCAGGACCTTCGCTGGTGTCCATGAGGTGCACGGAGGGGATGCTGCACCTGCACACACCAGCTGCAAGTCATGTCCCTGCGGCGTGGCGTGGCTGTGCCATTTCTCTACATGTAGTGTTTGCTACTTGCATAATGTATCTGCAGGTGATCTCTGGTAGTAGCCCCACATAAGAGAAACACATTAAACAACAGAAAATTATAAAGACAAGCCAGTTTAAAGGCATTTCTAGCCTTTGCTTCAAAACACGTGACTTCACCCCAACACTGTAAGCATGGGCTGTCTGAAAAATGGAGCTACACGAGGTCAAAAATGCTTGAAAATTAATGAATCCAGGCTTTGCTGGGTAGGGGATAGAAGTGTCTGTGCCTGGCTGAAAACTGAAAACAGCTGCTTTTAGCAAACCGACTTTTGTGTTTCAGATTTAACAACAGCATCAAAAATATTTCAGCCTCAGAGAAGGTTGCATGTCACATCCAAGCTGTGCTTTTTAGAGCGATGATATACATTTCTGCTAGAAGCTTTATGTCGATGCTGTAGTATACCTCAATAGTATACTATAGTATACTATATACTATATAGTTGGGTCAACGTGACACAACACACAGTGCCTACTCTTACTAAAGGACCCTATGTACAATATAAAATAGAAGCCCATGCATCAGCAACAAGACTTTGGGATATATTGACTCTGAAATAGCCAGTATGATCCAACTTATATATCATTCTGTATAGTTATACTGAACCCCACTCTACAACAGTCCGTAACAAAGAGCTTTCTTCTGCTCTGGCCAAGAATTTCCGATTAGTTTTCAAGGGTAACATCAAGCAGACATTGCCTAGGAGCAAGAAAGGAACCAAAAGCCTTCCCTTAAGTGTGATACTGGAAAAAACTTGAAGCATTTTCAAGAAAAGGAAAAAGTCCATCTCCGAACAACTGATTATTCTGATTATTTTGATTTTTTTTTCCTGGTTTATAAAGTCTCCAGTGACTTTAATTTGACTTTTTGATGTGGTGCACTCACTGGGCTTTATTTTTCTTTTTAAAGATGGGACTGTTCATGAGACAGGTTTTCCCAAAGACTTGCAGCTCTACTTCGTAATCAGTCAGCCCAGATAAATATTTTTAATTATGAGCATCTGGCTAAATCACAGGTTTACGGAGAAGACATATTCTGTCATCTTGCACAACTCACTGGCAATGCAAGATTGTTTGCTACAGAATGTCTTCTAGTGCTTTGTCCTACCCTTGTCTCATAGGCTAGTAAATCCTGCTGTTGGGATTTTTTTTCTAATATTCATGGACCCAAACAATATCTTAAGTAATTTGAAAACATTGAAAATTGTTTTCCTGATACACTTCTGTGACACTATAGAGGTGCAGCGGTTCTTAGTAGGACAGCAATTTTTATTGCCATCTCACAATATTAAGGTATTCTTTCTAACCCTCCCATGCTAACTTTGGGTTGTTAGAATAAACTAATGCAAATTTTGAAAAACATTTAGTAATTCTAGGGCCCTCCATAGTTGGGCCTCTCTGTGGTTCTCAGTGCCATCCCTCAGACTTGATTTCTTTTTTTTTTCTTTTTTGAAGTCCAATATTAAAGTTTCCATTTTAGAAGGCTCAAAAACTTAATAATCCTACTGGAAGTTTTGACTGACATTAGTGAGAAAGGACTTTATCCACATAGTGGGCACTTTTGCAAATAGTCCCTGTCACTTTCCTGAGCAGTGCTTTGCTCCATGGTACATGGTGCCAGTGTTCTGCAACAGAATAACCCCTCTGGGCAGGGCATTCCATGTCATTTAGTTCAAGGAATTCTCTGTCTGGTAACCTAACCACTGTACTGGAGTCCTTTTTATCTTAGCCACTGAGTGATTTATATTTTTTAATTCTCATAAAGGAAAAGCCTTTTTTTTCTCCATTCACTTGTAATTTCATATTTCTTTTGTCTGTCAACAGAGAGAAAGGGAGAGTTGCGACTAGTTTACTGCCTTTTTAAAAATGCTGATAATTTTGATCAAAACCAGAGGATCAACAAGTTGTTTGTGAATGATGCAACCCATTTCAGAGTAACTTTTTAAAGTTAGTGACTCTAGCTGCCATTGATTCCAAGTTTTCATTTCATGAACATTAAGTTTTCAGTGTAACTGTACTGGCAGGAAAAAACCCCACAAACTACAGCTAAAATGAGGTACCCATTTATGAGGGACTTGGGCTCTTGGGAAGGTGAAGCCTGACCCAGAAGGAAGGTATGCTTTTTTTCCTATCCTAATGCCTCAGCCTACTTTTTACATCTTTACTGGATTCATTTTACTTTCCCTGATGCTTTCTCTGTTTTTTCACTCCTACCTTTTTATTTCCCTTTTTTTTTTCTTTTTCAACTTTATGGATTGCATAAAAATTGATGCACACATTTTAGCTGATCTGAACCGCAAAGCCCAAATGAGTGTGGAATGACACAAAAAAGTCAAACAGTTTCTAATCAAGAGAAGAGATAAATGATAGGTGGATGTAAGTCTGTGTACCTTCATGAAACGAAATGAAGTTGTTGTGCTTTCTATTTTTAAGAATCTTTATTGTAATTTGAGGCTAGGTAGCAATGTTCACCCTGAATTCATCCTTGAAGTAAATCCTATGGATTTATACTACGGGCAGATTTCAGCCTGTAAGTGTTTAGAGTAGATTGGTTTATCACTTTAGTTGTGAGGAACGCTACGTATTTTCTCCTTTTCCCTTTTATTTTACCTGCTTTAAATTCTAGTGGGACAGTTCGGTTGCCGTCACAAGGAGTGTTTGACAGAGCATAATGAAGTTGTGCCAAATTGTTGACAATATTGCACTGTGCCAGATCATACACTGTTTCTATCAGTGGCCACATCTGGTTCTTTCCCTTGGTGGTTCTGCTGGTAGACTCGACAGCTCTGATTCATTTTCTATTATTATCTTTAGTGCAGGATACATCCTTTCCTGCACCCTCTTGAAAGCTTCATGCCTGAAAATAATTGCAAAAAGGTTTTAAATTAGAGGTTCCTAAATAGGAGTTGATTTTCCAATAGCTTGAACTTTGATTGATTTTGTCTTAGAGTTTGTTAGATAGCCAGATCAAGGATTGTTCAGTCCTCATTTTTGACTTAATAGCTATATCACAGCTAGTGTCAGGTCCCAGCTGGAGAAAATCTGACTAGCACCATTGAACACTGTACCAAAGCTTGACAGTTTTCTCCATGATACAAATCTACGGGTACAAGTTTCAGTCTTTCCAATCAACAACAAGAAGTGCTTGCGCTCTTTCTTCTGAAATTCGGTAACTGAACTTCTGGTGGTCTCTCAGTGGTGAGACTACAGGAAAATATCTAATGCATTCAGAATATGTAGTTTGGTGGATTTTTTTTTTTAATTAGAGGAATCGAGCTTGTAGAAAAGGATAGGGTCATTGGTAGGCTGAGAAGCAAGCATTTTGCTTTATCTTCAAATTTCTTCTTTTTTCTTCTTTGGAGCTTAATGCAAACCTCTGCAGTTTGGTTTAGAGAACATCTATGCTCCTTAACCTGCCCATTTCCTGAAAAGATAGATGCATTTATTTCATGCTGATTTCAGCCCTGAAATTAAAGGGTCAATGCATCTTCACAAAATTAAGGAAGTCATTGCAGAGAAAGATCAAATAGATTTTTAAAAATGCAAGTAATTTTTTTTATATATTAATATAGGTAAGAGGCACTATTATTAAAAAGGAGCAGCTGTCACATAACTTGACAGGATAAGAATATTGTGTAGGTCTGAACCTCACACTAGTCTTTTGTTGCTGAATAACTGGGTATAAATTGTAGTCCGTTTCTTTGTGCAGTATCTGTAAGAATAGGGTTTGGTATCATAGGGTTTCCTGGGAATACAATCATGTACGTGTCTGCCATTTGCAGACATTGGTATAAATGTATTGATATAAATGACTACAAAAGGTGCAAGACAATGGGGAATGACATGCTACATGTCACAAACTGTTCCAATCTTCCTGTGCTATTTAAACAATTTCAGTCTGGTTGTGTCCCTTGTGACTTGGGGCCACATCTTCCTCCTGGATTAACTCTGCTGAGTTAAAAAATAAAATAAAAAAACCCTTATCTAAATAAGGACAATGGTAAGTGAATGCAGAATTTGATGTATGCTGTTTGAAGTGTTTCAGTAAAATGTAAAATATTAATAGGTTAATCATTTGCATTGATTTACAGTCAGATTACTTTGAAGAAGACCTTCTGAATTATGTCTGTCCTGGATTAACTAAAATAATACACAAAAGGGTGGATACAATAAGTGCCAACAGTATTAAGTAACCTCCTTGCTGCTCCTCTCAAGTGGAAGAAGTATGAAAACAATCTTAGCAGCGAAGCTTCTTGATTTCTTACAGAATTTCTTAGAGAATGTGGACTAGACAAGACTAAACCCAAATACTGCAAAAGCTCATTTACAGTCTGTGACAGCCCTGGACAGCCTTATTCTAGAAGTCATGAGAAAGTGTTAATTTAACATAAATCTAAGCTTTCAAAATAATTTAAGTATAATCAGGAGTCCATAATGTAGAATTCATTGAGGATCATCCATCATTACATTAAAGCGAGACTAGGCAGAGATCAGAAGCACTAGCTGTCCCAGTGCCCTCCCTTTCACCCCCAGCATCAAGCTCTATTGCACATTAAGCTTCTTACAAATTCTTCTGTATTTTGCAGCTGCTGGTCCTGTTACAAATATATCTCAGCTTTGTAACGTCACAACCAGCTCCTCTCCACACGGAACGCCTGTCGGGCCTTAGCGTTGGTTCTGTGCACGGTGCTTACGGATGCAGGGAAGAGCAAGCAAAAGATCTAGTTAGTGGCTGTGTGTGAAATACTGACTGCAAGCACATCAGCTGTAATTATTAGTAGTCTCTTTTTTTACATATACAAATAGATTTAGGAAATCCCCTGTAAATTTGAGTAACTTGGACACCTTGCTTGCCAGTTCAAGAATATTTTTACTGTATAGTTAGGGTATGAAATGCTTGCTAGAGTGAAAGTTTTGTGTATAAAATGAAGAAAGTTAAATCCTCTAAAATGGAATAGACCCTTAAATAGCTCAGTCATTCCTGCCACTGAAAAACACCTGGATCCTGATTCATGTTTCTCTGTGTCCCGCCACGGAAAGCTAAACAATATGAATCTCATGAATAAAACTACCTGTTTTTATAAGAATGCTAAATGTAGATATTTGTGAAGACTTCACTATTAAATAAAGTGCCAGCAGATGGCATTGAAGAATATATGCCATCATTCCTGTTTCTTGTAGAAGTAATGAGGCTTCATGTCACCATGTGCCGAAGATTCCTTCCTCCTCCTGAACACTGTATGTAATCCACTAACGCAGGACAATTTACAGCAGCTGAAGACCTGGTCTTAGATGTAATAAAACTTAAAAGGCTCTAAGCTCTTTTTATATGCTAAAGTTTTTCTTTATCAGATACTTCCTGACACGGCCATCAGATGGAAAAATCGTGACTGGATTGATGTCAGTAACTGAGAACCAGCCCAGTGGCAGAGGTCTCCTGCTGTTTCTTAGTGTCTGCCATGGTTGCGTGCTGTTGGTCTTGCTGTCAGTGAATTAGTTAATAGCTCTTAAGTCCTTTTTAATGATGCTTACTCCAGATTTTCTTTTGGCCATTTCTATTTTATGTTTGCAGGGTGAACGTGAAGGAAGAAAAGCAAAGGAAAATAGGGATATATAAGGAAAAAAAAAAGGTAGACAGTGAGAAAAAATAAATGGGGAAACAAAAGGCTGAAAGATAAATAGCAGAGCAAAAGATACCACAGTATCATGAGGATTCAGTCAGAGATCTCACTTGGCTTTAACAAAGCCTGATCTCTGTTGATTCCTTTTTGCAATCAGTTTCAGTCCGGGGATGATGGTTGGAAGAGACTACATAAGAAAATGGAAATTGCAGAAAATAATATGGTAACGTATTTAGATGGTTGGAGAGTTGGGAAACATAGATGCTTCAAGAAAATAACATTGACGATATTTACTTTTGATTTGTCTTTCTAGACTTATGTCTTTCCCATTCCCTAAATGTGCCTTTTTTCTGTCTTGATTCTTTCAGTCACAATTTTCCATATTTTTTCATTGTTTGCACCTCTCTCTCTTTTTCTTTGAAGGTAAATAGATAGGACCTGCATTTTCTGTTAGGTATATTTGGCCAGATTAGAAGGTTTGTACAGCTCCACTTTGAAATCAATAGTAAGAGCTTCAAATATTCATCTCTCGGTAAGTGGAGAAGGTCTTAACAAAACCCTGCAGATGAATCAAAGGCTACCGGTTGTGTTTACTGGCTGTAATAAAATGAGCATGTCGACTAGTTACTCTCCATATTTAATGGTGATGGGTGATTTCTTCCTCCTTGTCTCTTGAATCTGAATGGTTTTCAAATGCCGAATCAAGCACTCATCCAGTGAATATGCAAAGATGCGTATGTAGCAGAAGAAGCCACTTGCTTTACTTAAAGTGCTTTGAGAGGTGGGGTTGCCCAATGGGGAAACAGGCTACAGACTAATTAAGAAACAGCATGTTTCTTCTTCCTTGACTTAAAATTCTCCATAGAATTTTTTCATTATTAAGCACTTCGTAAGATCCCAAGTCTGCTGAACTTTGAAAACTTGCAAAAGGCTTTCTTCTGGAAGCTTTAATTAGAATATTCCCCATTCCAGCTAATGACAAAAGGAGTATATGAGCTCTGATTGGTCTTCATAATCATCTACCTAACTCAAAGATAGAAAATTAAAGTTGTGGGGTTTATTTTAAATATGTACAGGGTGGTTCTACTTTTTTTTCCCTTGTTTCTTTTGGGGTGTTTTATAATAAAGTGAAGGAAATCCCAGTAGTTATACAGCACATCATCATTCAGTAAGCGAAGGTGTGAAGTGTTGAATTTATTGTGGCTTTTCATACTCGCAGAAAACCAAGCTGGCATCTTTAATGCAGACACAGATGTCAGACATCTTGTGAAAAGAACCAACATGCTGCAGTATGATTTACTTGGCAACACGGTGCAGCAAAAAAAGGGAAAATTGTTTGGCTGTAGGATAGACAGTTGATTAGAGTGTACCTCCTAGCCAAACAGTCGCACTGAACTGATTATGTTATCACAAGTTCATCTTTCTCCCAAAGAGCACGATGTCCCCCATTCCATTTCACACTGACTCCTTGTGTTCAGCGTTGTCACCCAATGAACTTTCTGTCCAATCTTGTCGTGCCAGCAGGGGTGAAATTTTAAAACATATTTTCAGTGATTAAGGAAAAGGTTAATTAGAACACACAAAATATGTTTTTTGACCATATATGGAGGGGTAGGGAGAATTAAACAAAAAAGGATCACAAAAGCTTAAATAACATTAGCTACATTTTTACATATGGAAATATTAAGGAATATATATGAGTTTACTCACTTCTAAGTCCCTCAGTAAGGAGAGGAACAGAGCATAATCTTCTATCATGATCATCTTCTTTTATCCATTTTAATAAAATGTTTTCTATACAGACACTTGGGTCTGCAGCTTCATTGTTCATCCTTCTGCCCCAAACCCCACTTCTGCACATGGACAGCATTTCTGTCAAATCTCAGAGCTTCGGTTTCAGTTTCATGTTTGACTGTCTTGCTACATTCACATCTCAGGGCATTTTCCAGACAGTTTGTAGCATCTCTCTCTTCACGGGTTCATGTGCTAGATGCAGCTCGGCATCCTGACACCAGACAAGTGGGATGGAGCCCACTGGAAGGATGGGCCACAGCACTGAACGGCAGCTGGAGGCAGGAATCCGCACTTCTGCCAATGGCTTCCTCTCAAGTCAGCAACAAACATGACCAATCACCCCTGATTTTAGAGCAGTCAGATGACTTCACGTGTTGAAAACTCAGAAACTGAGACCTGAGAAGAGCCATGCTGAGCCAGGACAAGATAGGATTTTCAGTTGTTACCTACAACACCATTAGCACCCACAGTAATTCTTAAGTACAGAGCAAGCAAATACTGTCCACGTACTCTCCCAGCCTTCAGCAATTTGCAGTTCAGTCTTTCTGACACAAAATGCATGGCTTTCCTGTTCAATAACTCTATGGATTTTTCTCCAATGAGTTTACCATTTGTTGAACAAATGTAAATTTTAGCCCCTTTGTTAGGGCTTTCACAACTTACCTATGTTGCATAACAAAGTAGTATCTTTTCTTTCTTCTAAACCTTCTACCCACTAGTTTCATTTGATGCACTGTAGTTCTTGTGTGGGGAAAAACAAGGAATATGGATTCTCTATTTACTGTCTCCATTCCACTCATGTTTTAAATACCTCTATCATACACTCACTCAGCTGTCTCTCTTCCAGATTGAAGAGCTGTAGTCATTACATGTATGAAAACCATTCCATCCCTTAAATCATCTTTCTCTCTCTTTTAGTTCTATTCTGTGTCTGGTTTTGAGATGAGAACATGAGAATTTGAAAGGTTAGAAAGAGTGACTTGGTTTACATCCACAGCCATGTTACGTACAAACTACAACAACCATAATACAAAATCAGGCATGAAGGTTACTTCTGTAATTTTATACTGTTTAAACTAGGCCTTTTTCTACCCCCTAATGGCTCATATCTCATATTAATTGCTCAAGTACCCGTTTTTTTATTTTCACATATATTTTGCACGCCATTTTACCTTACCCTACAAGCACAGCTCCAGAGTGCCTCCAGCACTGACAGCTTTGACTCCTTTCTTCCTATCAGAAGTGGTAAAAATTCCATCAGCCCATGAAGGCCCTACCAACCTGAGCATCTCACTGTTTTTTCCTACTTACTGTCTTCTTTACAAAGGAACCTGGACAATTCAAATGGCTGGAATTAGACAGTGGCGATTGATGGATCTCTTGCTAGGAATTATTGTGAGCTAATTCTGATCTCGCTGAAGGTGGACTAGAAGCCATATATTCTAAAAAGAGCCAAAATTATAAAGCAAATGTTTTTTTCAAAGTATTTAGGGAATTTGTGAGCAGAAATCCCACTAAGACATCAAAGAGGTTTGTCTTTAGCTCCCTTGCATGCTTCTGAAACTCCCATCCTCAAAGCCTGTCCTAGCTTCTCTGAGGCAGGATTCTAAGTACATGCCAGCAGTGGGATTGTGTTGTTCTGTTTAGCAATCTTGCAGGAGAGAATCGTACTTAAACTGTATGTGAACAGACACTCGTAAACCACTGCCTGCCTCGAAAGATTGGCTCAAGCCCCCTCTTCCTCCTCCCTGTTCCTTCCCAAACTGGCCACAGCACGAGGTAAAACCGATGCTGGATACTCTGAGGAGGGACAGAGCTAAGGAAGGTTTTCACCAGCTGCTTCACATGCATAAAAGCAACTGGAATTATTTTACATTAAGTAGTTAAGCATTGTGACTGTACCTTCCCCACAAAAGGATCAAACCTGGTAAGACATAGTCTACAATCTAGGTTTTCTTCCAGATGGGACATTGAGACACTGTGTGATTTAAGTGGTTCACCCAAGGACAATGAAAAGGAACAATGGGTAGAGCATTAGCTTGAACCTCGCTGGTTTCATTCAGTGCTTTGTCAGATGCTTCTGAAAGTCCTTCTGAAGTCCCTGTGTGCTTTTAATAGAAAATTGTATTTTTTTCACAGTAGTATGTGGCAGTTACATAAAAAAGTTTTGAAGTGCTCTAGGCTGTTGTGCCGGTGTTCTGGGCACGTAGTCAAGAGGAGAACAAGAGAAGTCAGACCAGGAAGTTCCTGACTCATGGATGATTACCTTGGCTACTCAGTTAACCCTCTTCCTTTCCCTCACTTTAATTACTGTTTGTGACCTATCACATAGGATGTAATTACTGTTTTATTGACACAGGAGCTTAAGTTCAGGCACTTTCTGAGGATGAATTTGAATGTTTGAAAAGGCTTTTCTGTTATCTTCCCCTTTTTGATAGGAAAATGGGAGTGTTGGGAATGGAAACACTGAGGTCCCATGCAGTGGGACTTAATGTTGTCTCAAAAAGGCTGTCTTTATGAGCTGATAAAAAGACTTCAATAATGAAAACCATAAAAAGGATCTAATAGTTCTTGGCTGTTTGGAGCAAAAGAAAGGGGTGGAGGCAAATGAAAAATAATAATAATGCGACCTCCCATTTTCTAACATGGACAGTTGGCAACACTGTGTTTTTCCAATTAAGATGATAGCATCTGGACTACTGTAATCCTTAAGGTTGTAAACTGTGTCATGTTGCCCTCTCCAGAGTGGATTCATCAGTCAGCTGGCGATAATTTATCTGATTAAAAAGAAAGGCACTGCCTATAATTTTACTGTAGGGTGGCTTTTTTTTTTTCATCTCACATGCACTGTGGGAAGTAATTTGTATAAAGCACCGAACTGGAAAAAAAAACCACAAACCTGCAACAAAATTAAGGAAACATCTTCCTTTATCCTCCCTTCCCTGTTCAAAAATACCTAATATAATAGAGTTAACCTGAGGGTTTAACAATTTTAAACTGAATTTTGTCACCCACTAGGTGAGATTATTTATTATATGCTGCAGTTTACTCCTGCAGTGCTGCTCAGGCTGGCTGCAGAGCGGAGAGAGAAGCGTGCAGGCTTGGAAGGGAAGAGCTGTGTGGCAGATGGGGCTGCGTGACAGCTGCCACTGAGACAGGTAGGGCAGGGGAGAGCAGAGGGGAAAGAGAATAAACAGCACAGACAGGCTGGGAAATCCTCAGCAGCAGTGAGAAGGGATTAGGAAGGTGCAGTTTAAAAGAAACGAAGAAGAACTGAAATGAGTTTCCATGTATCAATTGCCTCAGTCCTTTCTCTGGCATCCCACTCAACCTTTGGATTAGAAACCTCCAAGTAATGCTGTTACCCTGCAAAAGCATAACAGTGACTGCAAAACAAGAACTGGGCTTTTAGGAGGAGATAGTTTGGTAGCAGCTGTTTCCACCCTGCCTGTTTGAAACACTTGCAGAATTCCTTATTTGAAAAAATAGAAGGAATCTATCAATAATGTTGACACCTCTGTGACATTATGAAGTTTCTCTTCATTTCTTCTAAGTCATTTCTGTCAGGAGTTCAGAGCTAGGGTTCTAGTTTGGATAACTTGCCTGCTGAGTCAGATTTCCAGAAATACATCTGAACTACTTAAATCCAAAGAAAGACCGTCTCTAGAAAGAAATCTAGAGCTCTCATGGAGCTAACAAACCTTCCCTCACACAAGCTCATTGCTGAGCCTTGTGTAAGTATTCACACCTGTGCTGAAATGGGAATGCTTGACACCTGCTCCAAGCAGGTGTGAGAGGTAATAAAAACGGTGAAAAGGAAAGATAAGCTCTCTGTAACATTCCTCAGGAGTCAGGTAAGTGGGAGCTCCTGAAATAATGAGGGAGAAAGGTTAGCTAAACTCTTTCTAAACCTTTGGGGGGTTTTGGGTTTTTTTTTATAACATGGGATAAAATTCCAAAGAGCTTTCATGTTTTCTCCTAAGCGGCCAGCTTCCACCAATTTCAAATTGTTCTTTGTTTTCCTTAGTAAGCTCTAGTACTTTTTCTTGGTTTGTGTCTTTCAATTCTTACGTGGCTGGAAACAGGAGTAATTGCACATTGTTCTGCTATAGTATAATGTATTGAAAGAGGCTTGCGCCATGGGCATAGGTAGAATATCAACAAATATCAGATCATAAGCAAGAAGCTTGATTAGAAGCTAAGCTCTAATGTTTTGGAGAAGAAGAAAAGTTTTGACAGGAGGAAGTAGGATGATTTTTGTGATAGGCTATAAGTATCAGCCAGTGTATTGGCTGGAACTACTCTGGCCATTTCTCTCAAAACTGGTTGTATGTTATTCTTGACAATTTTTTAGAAAGACACTTTATATATGTTTGTAAAGCAAGAGTGATGTGAAGGCACAAAATACATTTTCACCTCACAAATGCTCCAAACCACTGGAATTGTGAGCACGTAACTTCTCTATAGTTGCAACAAGAGGCAGAGCTGGGATTTGCCAGACAGGTGAGGATCTGGGAAGGGAGTTTTGTATTTTTAATCATGAAAAGCACAACTGTATCTGAACTTTGGGCTTGTTTTACAGAGGTGTGCTGTGATCCTGTAACCTCATATGAGCCAAAAACTCAGAATAAAACCTCTTCCTATCAAAACAATTTCCTTCAGCCTTCCCGGAGAGTGGTAAAATTCACTTAACCAAATGATTTTGAAAAATGTGGTAACTGTTAACTTCATGCTCAAAAGCAGTCTGAGAAAGCTGGATAAGACTGTAATTTAACATCCTCTTATGCAATGGACAAATCTTGCGAAAGGGCATAGCCAACCTTCTCTCCAGTAAGGCAATACTAGATTCAGTGAATCAATCCTGGCCTTTATAACAATGTTTTTCCAATAGCAGAGGCTAATATTCTCCTCAGTGTGTTACACAGGCACAGCAGACTTGCAATGAACTTTGCAGGAGGTGTAGGTGATGCTGGTGCTTCTTCACTAGAATGTAGGTGAAGCTTGTCTTTTAGTTTGTGACTCCCACCAATGTGAGCCACCACACAGAGACCTGTGCAGCATCCAGAAACGTTTGTGTTTTGGATGAGTGAACTGCAAGTGGCCCAAAGCCCCTGGTTCCATCATGGCTTTTTAAAAATATGTGAATTGACAGCATCAGACTGACTTACATTAATCTTTGTTACGCACTGGTACTTCAGCTTCATTGCTAATCTTAGTATGCTTGCTATCTGAATTAGTTTATTATTAAAAGATGAGCCAAGGCTGGGGCAAACTTCTATTAGTCTCTCCTCCCCTAACTCCCTGCCACTGATAGCAACCTATTTGCCTTTTTTAGGTGATTTTTAGCAAACAACCTACTGAGTTTTGTTTTGGTGTAGCTGGGAATGTATAAATAGATGGGGATTACATGAAATGCTGCTAATTAATTGATATATGTAACACTCAAAAAAGCTTAGGCAGACAAACAGTTCTGTAAAGGAAAAAACCCAGGTTGGTTAAGAGCAAGCAGCAATCTGTGTTTACGAAATCGTAATGTGCAGACTTATTGGCAGGAGTATTTAGCTTGCCAGTAGTAAACCTGCAGTTTCCCAGGCAAGCTTATCTAGCAGCCCAGGTGTGGGGCACACTTCTGCTGTGGGAAGTGTCTTCTGGGCACAAATAGCAATAAGTCAGAGTTCCCTGAAGGACTGTGTTGCTCTCTGGAGCTAAGTCAGTGTGTTAGGTATGCATGATCTTGCAAGTGACCCCCTTGGTCTCAGAGAAGAGAAATCGATACCTGAATAGAGAAAATAGAGTGTCTAGTTGCCCCACTGCTGTGCAATAGGGACATGGAGGAAAGCAGCTTGTGGTAATGTTTCATTGATGTGGGAGACATCCAAGTACTCTTTCTATCTGGAATAAATGGCCCCAGCTACAATAACTTAGGTGTTGGGTAGAGAGTCTGCCACTTCTGAGCATGGATGAGAGGTAGAAGTTGTAAAGAAAACCTGCTGCCTTGCCTCTATTTTGGAAAGCAGACCTATAAACTGCAGGGGAAAATTAGATGGGAGGATAATGTCTTACTTTGAGCCATGACTCTTGTTATTAATCAGTGATTAAATAACAGTTTAGCCATATAAATTCCTACCACTTTTAACACCCAAAAAAAGCCGTGCTTGTTTACCCCAGCCAAGAATTTTATTTAATAATTTTGGGAAGCTTCTGATTCCTTGCATGTACACAAGAATTCTGTATTATGTAAGGAGACAGTGGCGTAAATGTTACCTGGGCCAATTTATGCATGTAATTAATTGAGTTAGCTTTTTTCTCTGTGTGAAATTCCACACACAAAAGGGTGTTTCAAATTTCAGCCATTTGTTGAGAATGCCTTCCAAGGAATCCTTCATTTAAAAAAAAAAGAATTGCAAATACTTTTATTTTCATTTATTTCCACTTTATAAAATTGTAAAATTTTTAAGCAAGCAATGTGGTATTTTTCTACTGAGCCTTGAGATCACAAGCTTTCTGTTTATTGCAGAAATGTCATAGATGCTACTTTATTTGTTCTATAAGAATCTAACCCTGTATACTTGACTAAAATATCTACTTGGGATACTTTGTCCAAGAGCTCCACCCTAAAGGCATCTACATAGGAATAGCTCATAAAAAAGAAAGAACACTTGGGGGTGAAAGGTACTTTATAGAGTACATAAAGCATTATGACTAGGGCTTCAAATGTAGCTTGTCTGGGGCTTTGATACAATACCTAGAAATACCATTTTCTTGGAATGACAGTGTCATGAAGCCATTTGAGCAGTAATTTGTTTGGAGCAATACCTGTGATTTCTGGCATGTGCTGGAAATTTTAATTCAGGCTTACATCTGTTGAGAATAAACACTTAAAATCACTAGGCTGGTAAAACATATAAGCTACTTCTTATGACCTTGAGTTGAGTGAAGTTGTAGTATCAGTGGGAGAATATTTTGAGTTGCAATAAAAAATGGTCTCTTTAAAGAAAGTCTCAGTTTGTACAGAGAGGAAATTTGCTGGGGTTTCTTTTTTAAATGCCGATTGATAGAACAAGAAGGATCTTCATCAAAGAGGAAAACTTGAAGAGAAATGAAAAATAAAACGGGGGGGGGGGGGAAAGAAGTGAGGTTTGAAGGTTAGATACTGGATCCAGGAGGAAAGAGGATAGAGGAAGGATACAGAAGTCATGCAAATTGTAAGGGGGACAATGATACAGAAAAGATCACGTGAAAGATGGAAAATAAGGTTAAGAAGAGCAGAGAAAGCATAAGAAGCAGTGCTAGAATTAGGCCAGCGCTGAGCTGTGGCAGTTCACAAAAGAGCCTGATAGCTCTCGTAATGAGGGTCAGACTAATTGAAATTTGTCCCTCTCCAATTCCGATGGTTAAATTCCAGTACTGATGAGGGAAACACACAGAGAAGTGCAGAATGGGAAAGAGCTCTACAGTATGTCTAGGAAAACACTTATTTAAATATCAAATACACAAAGAGAAGAATATAATGTTTCCAAGCTGTAAGTTTTTTCTTTCTTTCCAGCACATGGTGAATTATCACTGAATTATCATTGACATTGAACATAAATGGAATTCAATCAAGTTCCGACTTTAAACAGCAGGCCTGAGGAGACTTCTTAAATGTAAGTCTTTTGGGTATGAATATGCATTATTTAAAAATTCTTTCTGCGTTCAAAAAATAAATGTTATGATTTGTGGAGAAATAAACTGAATTCACTGTATGTAACTAAATAGCTGAATGTATATTTTAAATACAAAGCTTAGTACAGGCTGAATCACAGGATTATGACTGATAGCTCTTTAAGAAGTAACATCTTAGAGGGTCTCCTGTAATTAACATTAAAAATAACATGAGAGAGGAAGGTGTTTATGATGCAAAGTCTGCAGCTAGCAATCTATACCAGAAGAAGATCTGATCCCTCTTGTCTAATTTATCCATCACTGAATCATTGCAGGAAATAGGTGAGACAAAAGGATCCTTGGCTTTTTCCAAACAGCCTCCTTTTGTGTAAATTAAGTTAGTAAATTTTTAAGAGCAAAATACCGTTTTAAATATTAGGCTAGAAGAAATTGTTTAAATAACCATTTTTCACAACAAATACCTAGTATGATGGAAAAGTAATTACGTAGAGTAAAAGACATGCCCAGTATTTTTCATTTCAGGTGGGAAAGACCTGTCAATACACCTAAAATTTATGGGGCATAATTCTCGCTTCTTGCTCGTACCAATTTAAAGGAGAGGCAACTCTGCTGAGGTAATGCTGATATAAAATACACTGAAGATCTGCGCAAGTGATGAGGGGCCTGATTCAGCCAAGCGTATAAACACATGCTTAAATTCATTCCCACTCGTAGCATATGCTTACATGTTCTGTTGCTTCACTCACACACAGTTTACATCAGCTACAGCATAGTCCAAAAACTATAATGCAAGTCGCTTCAGAACGTATGCAGAGCTGTGGGCTGTGTAAGTAAATGTGTTCCCCGCAGCTTCTGGGCCCTGCAAATGGCATGCAAGTGCCCCAGAGAGCTCCTCAGAGCTGTCGTGAGAAGCCTTCCCCAGCACTGAGAAGGGCTTTCTGTGGCTGGGTAAGAAGGTGTTTTGATCTTGAGTTCTTCTGGAATTTTTTTTTATATTTAGTAAAAGCCAGCTACTCTGTTAACACTTTTAGATAATATAGTGATTGGCACCTTAGAAATACTTAAGACAGACAGATAAAAGGATTCCAAATGCATCCTTTGTGAATTTTTAGTACAGAGATTTTGCATTGTCCAGTAATGAAAACAAATCATCTGTGGAAAGACAAAACTGTTTTTCCATTAGTATCACTCACTGAGGATGTTTGTATACGTTCAGTGTCTGATAGCATCTTAAATTTAATCACTTTGCCATTTGTAGCAACAAGATATGTCACTTGACAAGCACTTTTATTTTGTATCTTACTCTCCTTTTTATGCAAGCTGCAAAGCCCATCTATTGGAAATCTTCGTGCTGTGTTTTTCACACAATCATAGAAACCCCTGCCTGAGGACGCTGGTGAAAATTTAGTGTCCTTTAGGCTAGTCTAATAGGGAGAAAGAATTGATGATCAGGTGAAGTTCTCTGATGCAAAATTGTTTATTTACAAACAGTACACAAATTCTGCATGTATTTTAAATCCTAGAAGAATCAAAGAAATCGGGAAACCATTTTCTTGCTTCAAATAATCAGGTTTTTCAACTAGTGCTGAACCAAAAAACTCTGTATCACAGCTCTTTTGGGGATCCGCTACCAACAATTACTCTAACTGGGTTTGATTTTGCTTTCATTTACTGTTTGCTGCACTGAAATGCCTCCTCTCCACAACTTTTCACAAAATTATGTGTAACCAAACTATTCTATGCAGATAACTTTAATCAGTGGGCAGCTTCCTATTTGTCCTTGCTTTGAGACAGTGGTTTAAGTCGTAATATCTTTGTTGAAAGTGAGTGGTCAAAGCTATTAGCTTCAACGAGGTGTGATCTGGCCTGTAACCCTGTGCTGCTAATTTTTCCTGATGAAACAAACCAACTCTCAACATCTCATGGTCACTCCATAAAGTAAGAATAACTTCCCAAAAGCTAACAAATTCAGCCTCTATCATCTCCCACGATCATAAATTACCTGGGCAGTTCTTGGGTACAGAGCAGTACTCTTACATGTCACTAGTTGTCTCAACACATCCAAATTACAGTTAAAATTCTTTCTGCATGTGTGTCTCATCATTTAATTAGCTAAGTTAGCCTTTACTATACATCCTTAAACTCTCCTTTAAATTCTAGACTTTAGTCAGCTTTAAACTAGAATCTGTGCTGCACAAATAGTAGTAATGAAAGGAGATTAAGGTGTTTTCCACAATAGGTAATATTTTATTACTTCTTAAAATGACCCTACTCCAGTTTTTAAAGGAAGAGTTGCTACGCAAGCGATCACTAACATCTCTCACTCAGTTTCCCAAATGTATTTATGAACTTTTAAAATCTGTAACCAATACATATTTTTAATGCAAGTTATCGTAATACTAATGATGATGAGGAATTTTATAAATATTCAGTGTGTGGTGACAAATAGTATATTTTATAAATTAATTTCCAGTTAATGCTAAATTATTATGGAATTACATATTACATACACTTTACTACCAAAAGAGTTCATCATGATTAATGTTATTACAGTGAACACCAAAGGAATTAATAATGATTTGCACTTATTATAGAGTGGTACCAATGTAGAGAAAAGAAGGTTAGCCTAATTAAATTCCAGAAACCACTTTAGGGCTCTGCTGCATTGTGGAGGCTGGTTTTTATGTTAATTAATTCTGTATGAAAGGTTGCTGAAGTGTTTTTAATATTGTTCAAAGAGACACCAGGAAGTATTTCAGAATTTGGTTGGGGTTTTTTTTTGGTCCAGGATATCTTGACCAAGCAAGATGGGTTCCTTTCCATGATGAGCTCCTGCATGCTGTGTAAATTATAGTAAATAATAAAATGAAGATTCTAGTCTTTTATTGAGGGATAGCGCTGAAGTTGGGTGGGGATATTGCTGTGTTCTAAGAGCACAAAACTGAATGGGCGTCAAACCTCAGACTTAGAAATCAAGTTCATTTTCTTGCAGTAAGCAGTTACTGGACAATACATTGTGGACTTAACTCCCCTTTTGAATTACTCACTGCCATCATGCCAAGTCTTCCACACAAATGAATGCTAAACCAGATTTGGCTTAGATTTTAGTTTTCAGACATCTGATTTCGTGATGATTTGATGTTGTAGTTCAAGGGGTGAAAGGGTGTGGTTTTGCATGTTATTTGCTTTTTGGTTCTTTTTAATCTCTGATAAAGTGGAGAGGTAGACAGCATTTATTGGTAGCAGTTTGGTGACCTGCCTAGTTCGTTTGCAGCTTTCCTTAACTATTGTTGAGTAACACAAATATTTCAGACTCGGATTCACACCAACAAAAATAGCTATGAAAAACCAGTCACGAAAATTTGCTTTGCTTCTACTGAAATTCTTAGAAATGTTTTTACTTTTACCCTTTTAATAGACCTGTTTGGAAATACTATTCAAACTGGATTTTTCAAACCCCAATTCCCTTAAGCACATGCTTCATATGTTAGGCATGTGTTTAAATTCTCTTGATTTAGAGGCATTGCTGAATAAAGAAGGGCATGAGCACGTACTTAAATGCTTTGCTGATCAAAGGAACCAAACTTTTGATTTGATCTACGTTTAATGTGAGTTAGATCACCTTTACCTGTTATCCAGTAGTCAAGAATTCACCAAATGTCTCTACTAAAGAGACAATTCTTGATTTAAGCTGCATTCTTCTGGCTGTGGAAATAGGAAAAGCTGCATAATACACCACACTTTTTTTTCTTTTTTTTTAATGGCATTGGTTGTAAATTACACTTTCAAGTACTATGGTCTCATGGCAAATAAAAGAGGGGATCAAGAGAGTAACAATGAACAGAGAGAAGAGGGGTTTGGTTGTTAAAGTTATATGTTCAGCATAACACCAGAGTGATTCAATATGTTTTATGTTCTTAATATTTTTCTTTCTATATACAGTGCAGTAATACATCTCTTCCTCCTTACACTAACAATTTATATTCAGGATACTCTAATGAAGTACATCTTGAGTCTCCTTTTCATGGCTAATGAGGAGACAACAAGAATTTGACTAATACTAGTACAATTACTGGAGCAGTGAAGCGTGCATCTCTGATTAGACGTGATAATTTGCAAGGCTGGGCTCTTCACATTAAGTTTGCAAACAGTTTAAAAATCACTTCCTCTATTTATCCAGCTAATCTCTGTTTAATGACTCCAGACCTGACAAAAGAAAGAGAAAATGTCTCTTAAAATCCTATACTTCATTTATGAAGCTGGTATATAGAGCAGAGGTGTAATTTCTCAGAAGTCTTTTCCAGGAGACTTTTCGATGAATCCATGCAGCTGACTTTTTACAATGCAGTGGTATTTTTATTCATCCTGTAGCACTCACTTTCCTTTGTTTTTTTCTTTTTACAGATTTAGACATATTTCTATAGATTTTTGGCTCTTAAGTTTGATTTCTTTTCTTTCTAATTCACCTTTTGAATTCTATAGTTGATTATCCACAGAGGGTGAATATTTTTGTCTGACTTGCTTATTTTTTTGCAGAAAAGGTTGGTAGAGTGACTGGTGGTGGTGGTGCTGGGGAATTCTGCATCAGTCAGCAGCATCATGGGCAGGCAGGCTTTAATGAGAATCTGGCATGTAACATTCCAGATTTTTGAAATGTTTCTTTTTCTTTGAGGCCTGTTTTCACCATTTGGACTTGAAGCAAAGCTGCCTGAAATAACACAACTGAAGTTAGAATTCTTGGTGAATTTAATTAAACAAATAGAAACAGCTTTTGCTGTCAGTAGGTGGCACTCCTCTTGAATCGGGAGTGAGATGATCTTGCTTAAAAAGGACAGCCAGCCTTTTCCGATAGGCTTAAAAATGGATGTCTTCATGTAAAACTACATCCCGGTACGCATCACTGATGGAAATAACATGTCCTAGGTGTAACTGCAAAGAAAGAACTTGCATTAGAAGGTTTAACTGAGTTTGCCAAGTTTACCAATGAATTGCCAGTTATGCTTGTGCCTGGTCCAAGCGCCATAGTGGTAACTCCGTATTACAGTGTTAACTCCGTATTGCACAGTGGTACCATAAGATTAATTTTATTTGAGAATCCTCTAAAACTGAGTAAAAACAGATTCAAAATCAAGGTACTGCCCTAAGAAGGTAGAAAAGATTCAGGACTGTGACTCACATATAACTTTCCTGGAGTTCTCCCTAAAATGTGTAAAAGCAGATGCACAGAGTGAGGATCAAATGCTCAGCCTGTTCTGCATTTATTTACTTGCTTATGTAGCTTTCAGAGAGCGTGATTAACTGTCTCTAATGTATCTTGTTAAAGATTGGCTCTGGGATTTCCCTGTCTATTTTACTTAGAGATACCTAATAGCTTTTTGTTTCCACCGAAAAACAGCAGCTGTTGCAAGGATTGTGTGGAACAGACAGAAAATGCGCATCAGCTTCCTTCTGTACCTATGGAAGTTATTTGTGTCAGGGAGTGGGTCCCTAGAGAAGCTTTGACAGACTGCATGGAAAAGGCTTCTTTAACTATAGACGGCATCTGCATCTTCCTCCTCTTTCAGACACAAAGGAGATAAAAATAGAAAATTGTGAGGTTTGGCTCTTGGGGAAGGCAGGTTTCTAAAACTGATCTGTGAATTCCCAGTAGCAGAACAACCCTCCCTGAAGACTGGGATAGAAGGGTGGAGACAGTGCAAAGTGACATCACTATTGGCTGTGATTAATGGGATGGAAGCTGGCCAATGCAGCTTCAAAAATGGAAAAAGCAGATAAAGGGTTTTCTTCATTTCTGCCCTACAGTCTCCGCTGGTGGTCCTAATAGGGCCAACTGTCGGATTTCACTCTTCCCCCATTACAAAGTAACAGAATTGAGGACCAAAGGTGACATTTGAATATCTGTTGTCTCTTCTTATAATTCTCAATTATTTTTTTAAAAATTGCGCTCATTCTGCATAAACCTGTAGGAAGTAAGGAAGCAATTTCTCACTGGAGGAAAAAGCGAGAAGAAAGTACACTATAATCAGGACTAGGATTAAGTTTGACTTCCTTGCATATTGCTTGTTCCCTTTGCTATGAGAGCTATTGTTCTTAAATTCCTGCATGCACTCTATATAGTTGATATTATTTTGTAATAAGTTTCCTGTTTCTAATCACACCAGCAGTACTGGGAAAGAGAGCTGGGAAAAGCTGGGAAAGCTTTTGCACTTGCTTGATGCCCTGGGAAGCCACTTATCCCCGCCATGAGTGAAGATGATGATGTTGCGCTGGTGTTTTCATGCCATTTGGATCATGTTTGTGATTATCGGGAAGTTTCCTCACCTCCAGCCAACAGACAGTCCCAAGCTAATGTCCGGTACTGCCTGTAATCTCCAAAGCTGCCCATGAAGCTTTCAAGGGGAATATCCAGTTGTCTTTCCCTCCTTCCTATGCCTTGTGTCAGGATGCAGGGCACTGGGAAGGTGGAGCTACTCCCTCTCCAGCTGCCTGGTGGAATTGGATGTACTGTGTTGGGATAGATCATTTAGTAGCCATTTAAGCCTAAAATGTGATTTTTTTTTTTAGGAGATGGTTACTTAAAAACAGGTTGAAGTTAATGCAATTAGGTGATAAAAAGACAGAAGCAACAAAATAAGTCATTAACCTTAAATTTAGTCCCCCCTAACTGATTGTTGGTTCCAGCATATGGGGCCAGCTAATTAACTACTGTAGTTTTTTCTAGGGCTCAGACCTTGGAAAATTCCTAATTCTCACTCATTTTGAAGCAGATAATTAGTGGAGCTACCCTGAGTTAATTCTGCTTTTTTTTTTCATTCAAAATGCAGTAACACCTTCCTTTTTCTCTTCTGTTTATGCATCTCTCTGGCTATATAAAAGGCAGGACAAGAAACTTTTTCATTCTTTTCTACTGGTTAGCAATTTTTAATTTGTATTCTCTGGTGTGAATTGCAAACAACATTTTTCTTGGTAGTCAAACAGGGTCTGATTTGGATCCTTTTGAAATCAAGGGAAGTCTTTCTAGTAGACGTTATAGTTTCGTAGTATATTTATCACTTCAACTTGTTTTAAAAGAAACAAAACCACTTGTGAGCTGGGGAAAAAGAACCCAAGTTTACTGGAAATACTATGTGGCCAGGAATCTATACTGAAGAAGGTTTTTACTTGAAGAGAGTTGCAACATTTAGAAGGCATGCTCTTGCTTTATCTCAAAGCTGAGTCATTCTCTAAAATAGATCACAGTAGCTGTCATGCACATTAAAAAAAAAAAAGGCACACTAGTACTCTTTTGAATATGCCCATAATAAAACCTTCAGTTTATTCTGTTGACAGTTCCTTGAATCAAAAACTGAATATAGCAAAATTTTCTTCCCAGTAGTTTTTCATTGCCATTATCAATGTAGTGGAGCACTGTTTCAAGTATGTAAAGGGTGACTGTGCCTTTATCTTTCACACAGTCTTCCTGGTTTGTACATAGCAGCATCTTTGCTTAGTCTGTCTATCTTGTTGCAGTCCACAATGAGGAAAAATCTGGAACCTAATCAGGCAGCCTAAATTCTCTGTTATAAATGACATCCAGAATCCCCAGTGCTGGGTTTGCTGGCAGTCTGCCAGATACCATGTTCCACAGCACAGATGTATCACCTTTCCCTGCTGAGATTACTCACATGGAAGATTTCACGTATCCCTGAGTGTGTCCAGGAGGAAAAATGGTTCTGTGCGTAAAGCATTAGCACAGAGATCTGGAAAGCTGAGCTCGGAGATTAAGCCATATGTCCCCAAACATGCAGAGAAATCTCTATCATAAATGGCAACAGTGTCAGAATTGCCTGTTTGTAAAATAGAAATAGTACTTCCTCCTTGCTCTGTTTGCATGGATCACAGGCTCCTCAAGGAGGAGATAGTGGTGCAGTAATCATGGAAACAATATATGGATTTTCCCAGGACAATTGTTCTTCCACGAAGAGGAACGTTGAAATAAGATTCACTAATCAACTGGGAAGCCACTGTGAATTCCAAGTTTACCCCGTCCCTCAGGTTATTTCCACCTCTCTGCATATCTGAATTATTTGAATCCTGATTTCCTGAGGAAATAAGGTTTATGTATGCATCTTTACCTATCTTCTCTTTTTGAACCAGACATGTTTGTGAATGGAGTTCTTAATCATATTAAATTCCTAATAAGTAATGAAAAAAGCTCTCCTGGAATGTAAATATCCTATTAGTATACCCACTGGAGGGAGTGAAAAAAAAAGTATCACTTAAATTCTTACCAAAGTAAAAAAATCTACATAGGATAGAAATTAATGAATGCTTAACTGCTTGGAAAAAAAGAAGCAGCTTTTGGAGTTTTTACTTTTTCAGATGTTAGAGAATCCCTTCCTCAACAAAAGCTGCTTTCCTGTCTGAATTACCTATTTTCAAACAAGGAGCAACAGAAGATTTTTTTCCAGCTAACACCTACTGGATGTTTAATTAGGGTGAGCTCACATGTATTCAGTTATAAGTCAACCAACTAGAAGATATGAGTCCAGTGGAAACCAGATGTAGCTAGCAACAGTGCTCGTGGAACAACTTGTTCTCTGCAGATTCCTTGTCAGTTCTTCCCCACACGTGAACTCTCAGATTATTGTGCTGTTTCGAACAACTTGTTCACAGGTTCCATGCACTTCTGAGCAACTCTTGTACAGAGCCAGCCACCCTCAAATTTGGAATAAATAGGGATTGAGCTATTTCACAGATTACAATTTAGCAAAGAGCTGTCAATTGCAGCATCCCTTCCCGTTTAGTTGTTAGCCTGAAGCTGGTGTGATCTGTTAGAAGTCTTCTCATGACATCTCTTTCGGTACCTTTATTTTTGCCACCTTTGTGGGAAACGTGTGCTCCTTCAGCACGGACGAGACTCTGCCCCCAGGATATCTTGCAGTGATTTTTATTGTGCTTTTGTTTGTTGGATCAGAGAGCCTTTTACCTGTGTATGTACTTACAAACCTCAGTTTAGTCACCTTTTCAGTTTTCTGAACTCCATGTCTAAACCTGGAATTTCAAGCACTTTGGAATATCTTCATAGAAACTCCTTATGAGCTGAAGCTTTAGTTGACCTTCACAGACGTTTCTGGTATGGTACATAAAATAGTACATAATATGTACATAAAATATTACAGTTGTTCCAGGACAATATTAGTAATGTTTCTATAGCTAATTATCAGGCTTCTTCCTCTTCATAAGCTCTTTATATGCGCATGTGGTATAGACAGATAGAACAGGGATTTCACTGCACCACCAGTGAGCTCTTAGCCCAGGAGATACGCTACCCCAAAAGTAGATTTTGTGCCTGGGGGCTGCTTTTGATCTGCAAAGCTCCGAGTCAGAGCTGTGGCATTCGGATGTGTGCTACTGTTGAAAATGTCCAAAATGCTTGGCGTTGTCAGAATGTGAAGTCCAGCTGCAATGAAAATGCTGGTTTCGTGAGGGGGCACATATATGCAACACCGCACCAAGTATCCCTAGAAGGTTTGTTTTGGAATCTGCTGTCCTCCTTATGTCTGTGGGGAGGTTTTTTTTGTGTGTATTTTCCAATAACCCTGAACTAAGGGTTCCTTGCCATAGAACTCTTAAGGCGCAAGTTGGGTTTGTTGGTCATGAAAGTTAAAACAATTAACTCATTCATGAGGCAGGAATTTTAATTGAGATCACCAAGATTGAAAAACAAGCGAGTTATTAATCAGTAGAATTATACCTTTTCCCACCCCTCTCCTCTAAATATTTGGTCATAGAAGGGCTTGTTTTAGACCAACTGCAACAGAAGAAAACATTACACTTGGATTTGATATTCTGTGAGTCAGTGGAAGTTGGTAACACACAGCTATATTTATCTTGTCCTGTCGTTTCAAATGTACCTTACCCACTCTATGGAATCATTTCTTATAGATGCTAGCAGCAGTCCTTGCCATCTCATAGCTGATTTTTTTTTAAGCCAGACTTGTTTATTTTAGACAGGTTGCTTCATACCCTGTTCAGAAATGAAATGTTTTCTTTGTATATGGACTTTGACAGAAATGAAGAAAAATCCCATCTATTTTCCTCAGTTGTCCTTACCTCATATGAAGGAAAACATTCACAGCTGTCTCTAGTGTCCTGCAATGCAATAATTTTTCTCTGAGGTAGACTAATACCCGAAAACCTGCTGACATGGCCACTTGCCTTCTGTGGTACTGTAACGTCTGGACACTGGGAGTACAAGTATGATCTCTGTAAATTTCCATTAAGCCCAGTACCCCTTTAAACAAACTCATAGCTTGCTATTTAGGCTAACAGAAAAGGTACAAAGGTTTTTATTGGCACTGAAATGAATAATTTTCAAAACACCCCAGGGAGCTATACACATAGATCTTAGTGAAAATCAACAGGATTCGTACTCAGTAGAAAATTCTCTCCTTGGATAATTATTGCAGACAGGTATTAGCAATTACTCTAAAAGAAATCTCCATTATTGGATGAGGTATTTTCATTCTCCTTTCCTTCATGTGGAATATACTGGACTGTGCTATACTATTGAGGCACATGTTCAGCATAAAGTTGACTTGAATTTGTTTGAACCTCAATTGCTCCTTTAATAACCATTTTTAAGGAGCAGCATGAAATGAATGTGTTACAGTCTGCACAAAATGAAGATAAAACAAATGTAAACTTAGATCAGATAATTAACACATCTTTGTAAAGTACTTGTAACAAATCCCAAGAAACTATTCCACTGTTCTTTAAAGCAAGAAGGTTAAGCTTTGTAAACTTAATGAGGTTCTTCTTTCTGTCTTTGAAGGGATCTAAACTGGAAACAATTTTTTTTTGTTTAGGGTCAAGATGTAAATGACAATGGTGTGAAACATTTCAAGCTCAAACCAACTCATTCTAACTTCACAAACTAAAAAAAAAAAAATCATTCACAGATGTTTACTGTGATATATAAACAGAAAGGTTTAGACACTTCTTTCAGAGATGCTAAACAGTACAACAATGAATTGTAACAGTGCTGTTGAGGAACAAGATCTTGATGAACAGAGAAGAGGATAATGTATTTTCTGGAGGATATCCAAGTTTTTTCCCTTTTTGGAAGGAGACTTCCCAAGTTTTACTATTGAAACAGATAATTGAGCTGAGTATCAATCACTGCCTGCATAGAAGAAAATGCCTGGCAGGTATAAGAGACAAAGTTCTGTTCTGAGTAGCCTGCAGCAGCAGTGCTGTTCCGTAATCCATGCCTAACACTTTAGTAGCACCTGTAGCATGTCACTGCAAATTCAGGCGGAGTATATACATACACACAGCAAAACCAGGTGTGTATAAAGGAAAAAAGCATTTTACAAGCCAAATACTGTGGATTGAGGTCAGTAGTGGCTACACCCTAAGAAGGTCAGAGTTGGACTTCAAGCATTCATTCAATTTTGTTAAATTGAAGTGTGTAACTGTTATCCTGATGGTAAAAATTTTATTCTTTCCTGTGTATCTAGGGTTTTATCCCATTACACACTGACCTTGCTTATATAATTGGCAAAAGGGTATTCCATTAAAAGTAAAAGCTTTTTTATTTCATTTTGTCTATATGGTTCAATTTTTAATGTCCATCCTCTTAGTGACCAAGCATTTACCAGGTTCACTAACTTTCTGTAGATGACTGTATATCATGGCTCCATTGCTCTGAAGTCAATCTACTGTTTTTTTTCTATTTTTTTACTTAAAGAAATGAACAGACCTTTCTTGTCCAGACCGGCCATCTTCTAAGATAGTACATATGTCAGAATAAGTCACAGCTTTCAGGTGCCAGGACAAATGTTGCGTGTGGGATATAAGTATACAGTTCTCAAACGGAAGCACATCAGAACTTTTCATCTTTAGGCTCTTCTCTGACTTCTTTTTGTAATGAGATAGAAACTGAGTGCATGATAGCCTATGTGACAAAGCTGAATTTTGAATTTTCTGTAGAAAACTGTGTAGATTATGGAAATCTTTGTCAGATCGTTAACTTGCGCCACTAGTTGACAGTTTGTCTAGTTTGATAGTTGAAGAAAGGCAGAACTGGAACTATTATATCCCTCCTAGACATTTCAGATCAGTGATACATTTAGTCAAAATCATCAATTCAAGTGTAAAACTATGAATATTTAGCTTTGGGAGAATAGCTACCAATTAAATTTATCTTTGCGATGGAAGGACAGTGGATCAGATTCCCTAGGTCCTTTATACTGAAAAAATAGATCGAATCTTATCTGAAATGTCCTTTGCTATAAACATATCTTCAGCTGTATGCTGTTAAGAGGCAGGCAGTAGTTTGAAGTCTTTCAATCAATGCTGCTTGTAAACTACTCTGAGCTATGCCGTATGTGGGGAAAGCAGTCAGTCTTGGTGCTGGGGTTGTTTCATGTATCTTTGTACTCTCCTCCCAGTTGCAGAGACTAAGAGCAGTATCTGTGACTATATTATGGATTTTGTTTTATGCAATTCTGAAAGAAGTAGTCGTGAACAGAAAAGAATTTTTTGAAAATAAATCAAGAGGAACAGCTGTGTCTTACCTCTGCATTCTTTTAACTTTTAAAAGAATTAAGCACATTTATTTTAAAAATAAACTAAGAATCTTGAGATAAACTTTGGCTTTTTAAGTGATAAATGGAGATTGTAGCCACATAGTATCTATTAGTATCATTGAAAGTTGTACAAATTTTTGTAATGTACTTTGGAAAACTTGGTTCTTCAATGGTACAGTGCCCTAGTCACTTCAGTAGACCAGTGCTGCTTTAAAGCCTCCTATTTTTTGTCCGTGTTTTCAGATTTGTTTAGTTAGAGAATAATCTCTGTGTGTATGTCCATGAAACAAACATACTAACACTACAATAGCTTCATTAAAGCTTTTATAGCTTACAGGAATTTTAGACTTGCATTTATTCTAGTAATGGAATATCATAATGAGACAGAATTTAAGGTTTCACCCATTGTAAAATTCATAATAGTTTTTGCTGTGAACTGAAAATAAGGAACAAGCACCAGAGATTAACTTTTGAGAAACTGAACAAATCTCTACACTTCTGAATAATTATTTACAATATATACCACATGTTTTGCACAGGACCAAATCTTTTCTCAGAGGAAATAATTAAATATTCCCCATGAAATTTTTTTCCTCTAAGTATTTTCTTGTTACTCAAAACTTTCCTTCTGACTCCATTTTCCCATCTGTTCCTGGTAAAGCATTTCATATATAAACTTTCCTACACCCTGCTTTTATGGTTTTGCTACTAATAAACAAGGATACTATCTTATACTTGTATGTGTAAAGTGGAGATAGGTTCTAGCGTCATTTATTAACTGGGTTTCAGAGACCACGGTAGTAGCTGTTAGAAAGAACAGACTTTGGTAGAAAGAGGCATTCATATTCATAAATTGCTTCGCTGGTCAGTAGTTACATTTGTGTAGAAGGTACAACCTGCTCTCTGATCAGGTCTTAATTAAATCTTGGAAGAAAAGCATAGCCGTTCACTAGCTGTCTCATGAATTCATTTCATGAACTGAAGTAAATTTAATATAAACGCAGTACAATACATACATAAAAGACAAAACAATTGCACTAGAGCTGATGGAATAGATCTTAAATGCATGTGATTTTTGCTTGTGATCCATCAGCTGAAAAGGATGACAGGTAAAACTTTAACTTATTTATACGCGGTTCATGGAGGAAAGTAAGAAGTAAAGCTAGAGGTATTTCAGGCAAAAGGAGTTTTCTTGTGTATACGAATACTAAAAGATAATTTGTGGAAACCAAAATACTTCCCGTGTTCACAAAGGTTGCCCAGTTGATTGACAGTCTGATGAAACTTTTCTGAAGCTAGGACCACAGAAGCTGGGGGCATCCCATCCAGGTTACCCCAGAACCAGCAATCTTGAAAGGACTTGATACTTACCTTTGGAAAAACTGGCTGTCCTAAGATTTTTGCCTCAAAAGTGAAGTCTTTGGAGCCTAGGGAGATTGCTCCAAGGCTGGGCATAGACCTGCAACATTTGTCTCTGAGGTTGCCTTGGCAGAAACTCCAAGTTCTCTCCTGAGTGGGAAGCCCCCACGGCAGCCCCCGCAGGTTCAGCTCTGTGGCAGGGCGCCTAGTGGTGAGCGCACCCAGCCGAAGCCCTGGCTCCACCGCTGTGCAGCTTCCCACTCCAAAGCATGGGTAAAGACTCAAACATGTGGGAATAGTTGTCCAGTGCCTGCGATTTCAGGGCTGACCTCCCAGCAAGTCTCTCTAGAATCCATCAGTTTTGAGAATCGGAAAGCTTAGAGAAAATGAGTCAGTCAGTGCAGCTGCAGGGTCCTGAGAACTTATTTTCTATGGAAACAACGTGTTTTTGAACACGTCTTGCTGTCAACTCAAATTTGTTCAAAGCCAAATTTGTCCAAACTCTAGAAGAGGCATATTTCCTGGAACTGGAAACTAGTTTTTGACTAGCTCCCCTTATACCTATAACCGAATAGGGTTTTTCTCTCTAATTTTTGCTGACCTCCTTCACTTTTCCAGCTCAGCATGTTATTTTTTTTCCAGAACTGAAGTCTCTTTAGAACAGAGTCCTTTTGACCAAGTATAGAGAGGAATAGTTCAAGGAGACGCAAAACCAGTAAGAGAGGAAAATACCCGTAAGAGCCTCTTAACGTGCAGAGAATAAAAAACCACATCTCTTTATGGGGACCAGCATACTTTTTTTTTTTCTTCTTCTGGAGTAGGGGCTTGGAAGATAGGGGAAAAGCTATTCACCTACTCCATTAGAGACTTGCCTTCCACATGGGGCCTCTCTGTTTTAGCCAGCTGAAATTTTTTCACACATTTCTGTGTTAGAAGATCTGTAACTTTAACATACACAGTTGGCATATGCCTAAATCCTGTGATACGCAGGAGAAGTCACTGCTTGAGCAGGAAGGGCTTAGTCCAATGCCTCTTGATGGTATCCTTCCCACTGATTCTAAAGAGCTTTAGATCAGTCCTTGGGTAAGCACAATCACCAGCTTTGATAATTTTAGGAACGTACCAGCTTAGTTCTGAAGAAAAAAGGGGCAATATGACTTGATACATAGAGTGCTTTCCAATTTGCTGAGTTACTGGCCAGCTTCTGAAATATCTCACCCTCAATCTAACAAGAAGTGTGCCCGAGTAAAGGAAGCGGTAAGCATTGAGAAAGGAGTAAAGTCAAGACTTAAACACAGACAAGCTGCTTTGGAGTTACTAATGCGTTTTCCCTATTAAAACAATGTAGCTGCCAGCATTTTGTGTTGTTCTTGCATAAGGACTACCAAATGGGGAGATGCAGAGATGCCCCGTGTACCTTCAGATAAACTGTGCACATTTGGAAGTAATTGAAATGGAGAGAGGCGGGGTTTCTATTGGCTTTTACTGATATGGTCTGGTTTGTATTAGGATGGAATTTCTGAGATTGGGAATGTATTACTCTAACAAACAGTGGTTGCTATAGGAAATATATGATCATCTGTATTATTCTACATGTACAAAAAAGGCATACAGACAATTTCCTGGGATTTGAGTGTGTTGGGGGAGGTTAATGGACTCTAGGAGTGTTATACTTGTAATTTCATATCTTGCATTTGTCATCTTTACCCTTGTCACTGTAATAATTATGTATAGTCCTCAGGAATCTGTGTGGGCTGTAATCTGTCACCAGTACACCATTTTGTATTTTCCATCTTCAGCTCCATCTAGGACAAGACGATGATTGGGAGCAGCCAGAATAGATTTACCAAGGGCAAACTGCACCTGACCAGTCTGGTAGCCTACATACTAGGATGAAATAACTGGTTCTGTGGGCTAGGAGAGAAGTGAATGTCTCTTATTATGACTCTAGCAAGGATATAAAGGAAAAAATTCTGCGAAGAGGTCAAATTAACGTTCCTGGATATTTGAAGTCTACAGTTTGTTTACAAAATAATATAGAAAACATCTGTAATGTAAATCTGTAGTCCCTGTTAATGTCTGCAGTACCTATTAGTAGTCTAGCTTCCTTAGCTTTTACCTGGATGTCAGGTGGCAGAAGAGGCTGCCGGGGGGAAGGCAATACCATGCAGCTTCCAGTTCTGTCCGTGCCATGAAGATTCCCCATAGTTGCGCATTTGGTAGCTGCAGCCTTCTGATACATCAGGCAGCGATTACCATCCTGTTTCTCAAAGACAAGTGGATTTGAGGGGTTTGGCTCCAGCATCAGGTACATTCAAGCCCCACTTAAAGTTCCCCATTTCAACAGCTTATGCTGGATGCCAAGTGCATTCACAAAGTGCTATAACATATTTGATAATATTCTCTCTTGAAGGAATCTGTGTTACTGAGCCAGCATGTAGTGACTGCATACACTGAAATCCTGTGTATTTTCCTAGCTCTGTAATATAGGTGACAGAAGAAAAAGAAGGGAGGGGAAGAAAAAAAGCAAACATAGCATTAGAAAGAAAGAGGCGAGCCTAGACTTCGACACTTGCTACTGATACTGTACAGGAAAGCTGAATATATATTAATACAGATAGAGCCTGAGAGCAAACAGCATTTGAATTTTGATCATCTTTCCAAACGTGCAGCTCCCAAAGTAGCAAGCATATGTATGAGATTCAGATTGGATTTACTGTCACAGACATTGTTTCACGGACACACTCCATCCCTTCTCTACCACTGTGCAAAATCAGCTTATTCTAAGCAGACTGGAAACAGGGCTCAAGGAGTATCTAAGGCCAGCTTTTCCATGCTCCGCGCACCCAAAGGCAACCGAAACTGTGACAAAAAGGTGTGGGGTGTGTGAAGCGGAGGTGGTGATGCTGAGCTTCCACTAACATCTGGTCGTTAGTTTCAGCTTTGGGGACTTCCAAAATGCTGGTGAACACGGCTCCAGCTGGCCTGGGGACTGTTGCTTCTCCATGAGCAGGTAAATAGGCCAGATGGTCGCTAATTTTACTACTGTTTCTAGTATGGACGATGAGTCGTGGTCCCTACAGAGCAGTCTGCCTTCCAAATGCCGAACGTTTTTATTCACCTTTTGACCACATAGAAACAATGTAATCATTAGAAGAGTAGTAAAATGATTAGAGTAGTGGCTAAAACGAATGTCTGAGAGAGAGAAGCAAAGAAAAGGCAGCAATGATCACCTTGCTTTCCTCTTTCCATTTCAGAATAGCGAGTCTAGAAATCCATTTTGAACAGCTGCACCTCCATTTGTGTTTGCTATAAAACAAAACTGTTTCCCTTGCAGGAAGAAACTGGGGGAAACTGTTTTGTCTTTGCCATTTCTGTTCCTTTCAGCAAACAACAACAAAAACCCACACAAAACCAATCACCCAACCGAACGAGAAAGCCACCAAATCCCATCAAGCAGTCTCTAAGAGCTCTAGTGCGAAGGAGTGCATTGGAAAGCTGGGAGAATCCACGTTTCAATGCTTTATCTTCAGTACTTGTCGGAGGGAATTTTTGCCGTAGCTGCATGCAGCATGAACACTTGTGAAAGGGTGGGAGGATGAGAGTTGGAGAATCTGGAGCTGGAACCTGAGGCAATATTCAGGCAGTGATTATGCAATTGTTGCATAATATGGAGAGTGCTTGCATGAATAATCCTATTAACATTAGAGTTTCACAATCAGGCAATTGAACACTGCACTGTTCAAAATCATCTGCATTTATGATGGAAAAATTAGCAAAACCACCATTAAAAAAAAAAGCGGTCTCATAAATGTAGTCTTTCTCAGCGGGGGCTAAGAGTGTAAGAACATCAGAGGAAAAAATAGAGAAAAACATTTTCTCAGCTTAGATATAGTAAGAAGGCTCGGCTTTAATGGTTTCCCTTGAGAAAGGGGAAAAGATGGGGAGAAGGTATAGATGACTGTTATGGGTTGTTGTTAATTTATTCGATGTGCCCAAGGAGGTCTGTGAACACTGGTATTGACAAAATCGAGAGGGGGCGGGGAAAATTTGTATTAGTCACATGGATAATTTGCAATTTTTCATTTGAATCTAGAAAGTGCCAGAGCCAGCACAGGCAGAAGGATTCATTCCCAAACATTTGAGAATTCTTTGTGCTAAGGAAGCAGTACCTGGAGCTGCAGGTGCAGCCCCTTCTCCCTCCCAAGCTGTAAGGCCCCTGTGAGTGAGCGAAGGCCCTGACTCCCGGGGCTCCGGCAGCCCAGGTGGGGCGAGGACCTGGGGCTGCCTGGGGGCTGCTCTCCTCCTGTGGAAGGCAAGGGTTGAGACCTTCCTCCATGAAACGGCGGGCAGCAGTGGCACACACGAGCAAAGTGTGGTGTGTCTGTGGCAGGGCTGGAAAAGCCACAGCATCTCTCTGAGCTGTTTCTGTGCTCCCAGTGGGAGAACACACATGCTGAGACCATGTTGGTGCCAAGGACGGCCCCGCGCTGGGCGCGGGCTGCGTGTGGGGTGGGACCTGCGTTCCCTCTGCAAGATCCACATGCCACCTCCTGCAGCTTTGCCAGCTACAAGGAACCTCTGCACAAACACATAGCCGGCAGCAAGGCTGCTGCCAGCAATGCTGTGGAAAAACAAGTCATTAAATATCTTATATATGAAGTTTAAGCCACATGCCAAAGCAGAAATAAAACTCTATTAGGCTGCCTTTTTGTTTCCAGAAGGTATCAGGCTATGGAAAATGAGTGGGTCTATAAAGATGCATCTCTAGGCATCAGGGACAAGGCAGAGTGACAGCTGAAATTTAACCTGAGTTAATGTTGCCAGAAAGAATTTGAATGTTTAGGTGCTGATAGGTAAAGAATTTGTACAGTCAACTGTGCAAAAAGACAGAGAAACTCCATAGCTGGTTGAGGAGTCATCCGCTTTTATCTCATGCCACAGTATTTGAAAAAGCAAATCCAGTGCCCTAAACACCAATAGCTGCAGAACACTGGAGCCTTTCAAAGCTGGTTTGCTTCTAGCTGGATTTATTCATTATCTTTGTAAATCTTTTGACATGCCAGAACTTATGACCATTTCCAGACCAAATAGAACTGCTATAAGACAAAGAAAAATAATATTTTTATGGTTGTTCCTATGTGACAACGTATGATGAATTCCAGTCTGGAGGATAGCTGTGAGGCAATCTTCCCCATTCTGGTTTCTCTTATCCTGTACATAAGAATAGTCATCTAGTAGTCTTCTATGCTTGTTGGTTTCTTGGATGTATGTAATAGATTTGGATGTGGCGGTAGTCTTGTAGTTTTATTTCTATGGGAAGATACATCTGGAGAATGTACTGAAGGCACAGTTCACGTCGTCTTTGTTAGCCAGCATGCTTTCTTTGTGCTTTCTAGAGTGCAAATGGAGTTCTCAATGTGTGTTCTAGGAAATAAATTGGAAAGAGCTACTAAGGGCATATGCCTTTGGTTTAAAACTGCGTTTTAGGGTATGGCGGTTTGCATTTTCAATTTTGGGGAGATAATGAATAATTGGTAAGAACAGGCAAATCTCCACTAACATCAGTGCAGCTGCATTCATTTAAATCAGTTGAGGATCTGATTCACTGTATGACAAAATGTCTGGACTAATATAATTAGCTAAAGCTGCAATCAAAGCCCAGCAGGGATGTGGGTTGTTGCAGCAATGTAAAATAGAAAAAAAGAAAAGCTGGAAGTTTCCAATATATGTGAATATGTTCAGCTACATCTACTGTTCCGTTTTTTTGTATTTATTGATGTGATAAGTGGGGTACTGTGCCAGGATGAGAGGAGGCAGCTATCTGAGTTGGGAGAGTTTGCCTCATAATTATGAAAATTACTTTTTCCTTTGCCTTCATTCAAGTAACAGACATGTAAATGTAGACCTGTGGCTGCTGGATGAGCAGCAGAGAGCTGCTAGCAGAGCTTACTTTATCCATTTTCTTATTCGCTGTTTGCAAGGCTCTATGTTTGCCTCACCTTAGGCAAATTGCTATCTTTCTCTGTGCTTCAGCATTCGCATTCCCAGACCTGTCTGGCCAGATCTTCGAGGCAGAGCTTGCTCTCGCTCTGTGCCTCTCATCGTGCCTCCTGCAATGAAATGAGCCCTCACGTAGCTGACGCTTTCTGCCCCTCTGCAGCAGCGCCAATTAGAATGAATGCAGTAATCTCAAGGAATAAATACTTACCAGTATAACCCAAATCCCCTAACTATTAAGAAGTACAAGCTTGACAAGGACAAAAATTTCCAACTCAGCCTTTGACTCAGTTTATTAAAGTGGACCTTTGCCTCCTATGGTCAATTTTCTCCGGACTATCACAATATCCAGGAGCCTCAGCTTTTCTCTTGGCTGCTGGTCTAAGCGGCAAGGCGGAAGACTAAAGCATGAAACACTTTATCACTGCCATTGTAAACAGTTTGTGTATTTGCTGCGGAAATGTGTTCCTATGAGGGGTCAGACTGTAATACCTTGTACCTTGTCAGCAGAAACAAGCTTTATTGCATCCTGCTCCCACTTACAGGGTTCTTTTTTTACATCCAATTTTGGGTAAGAGAGAGTGCAGTTCTTCTAGTTCTCGGTAGTATGGTGGGTACAAAGAGAAAGCTTCTCCTGTTAATATTTGTACGTAAAATACAAACCACCATTCAAAACATGTATTGCATCTGGTGTCAGCAAACCCACACCAAAGCCTTTCAAACAAAGATCTTATTATAATAATGCCATAAGGGACAGATGAATAACAAATGAATGTTTATTATCAGTGTTATACATTCCTGCTATAGCAACCAAAAGAAACTATGCAATAAGAGCGACGCCAGAATGGAGGAGCACAAAAGCAAAACCCCCAGTGCCACGGGGCAGGAGACGGCTCCTGCTGCCCGAGCACAGGTCCTCCTCTCTTCCTCCAGGCCCCAGCTTTGGTTCTCCCAGGGTTCAGATTTCCTGGTTATGGGTAGAAATCCATGGCTAATGAGGATAACAATATACAGGAAAGGATACCCTCCTTAGTTGAACTTTAGAAACTAGGAGAAAGAAAATATTAAAGATATGAATTTCAAGAGCAAAAGAGGACACCTCGAAATACTGTCATAAAAATATCCTTTTTGGAGCAAATTTCTGTCCTAGGAATTCTGCTTGTGGTGACTGAGAGTTCTCTGTGAATCTACAAGAAGACTACAATATTGGTCTCAAATTTTCTGTTCCTAGTATTTCTCAGTTTACTTACTTGAGGTTCTCTTTGCTCAAAATACCTTAATGCTTTGGTGCCTGAGCTTTTTATGAAATACAATTTGTGAATTTCATCTCAGTTTCACATTTATTATAATTTTCGAGGATGGTTAATGATTTTTCTGGTATCACACTGTTTAGGTAAAAATATTAATGGCTAATCGATCTACAAATAGAAGAAGATAGTAAGAAGACAGTTAAATGCTGGGGTATGTTGCTCAAAGCTGGCTGTAATATGTTCACTAGGCTATTAAGAAAAATAAGAGAACCTGAGGTGTCGTCTGGGAGTTACAGGATTGTTGATAGTATGGTTTTCAAGCTATAAGGCTTTAGTACCATGTGGCTGTTTTCTATCCATCCCATGCTTGCAGCTTGAGCAGAACTGGACCTTCCACTTCTTGCTGGGCCAAAACAATGTGAATTTGGTCAGGGATTTGGAACTTAAACCGTAGCTGTTGTAGATAGTGCTGTCTGCCAGCATCAGCTAACAGGAAATTTTTCAGATTAGGTTTTTGGTTTCATAATTTTAGTGGCAACTTAGTCCCAGTAAAATCACCAGAATAGACTGCACTTAACTGATGTGACAGTATGTTAGAGTCTAATAAAAATTAATTCTTTATGGCTCAGTTTTGTAAAATGTGTGTTGCTTCTAATTTACAAAATGAAATCAAACACATTTAATTCTTTGCAGTGTCCCACTCCATAAAAGGCATTCTTCTTTCCTTCAAACTGCAGATATGGACACTTAAACACATTTGTAACAAGATTTCTATTCTTTAAGAGCCTGAAAGATAAACTCGTAGAACAGATTTCTGCACATGTCTGTCAGACTTTTTGGTTTATTTCAAAGCATTTTGTTATACAAATACTTCAGTTCCTGTCTTTGTGCTCCTCAGAGCACTCTCTTGAGCGTGCGTGTGTAGTCTAGAATCCATAAAACCAGGACTGCTTGCTTGCTTGCATTGGAGACTACTTGAACATATGTGGTTTTCTACCAAATATCTGGAGACATTAGCTAGGGCACTTCAAAAAATATTTTTTTATTTCCAAATTAAGGGAAAAAAGTGTTATGAATGATTCAAACATGCATATGGATTGAACATCAACTATGCGTTGATCTGTCTAGGATTTTATCTTTGCACCTATTAAAATGGATTTGAGAAAAAGCTAGATTTTATTTAATGTTTGGATGTTGAAACTTCCTTGAGGTGTTAGCTGGCAAAGAGCAACAAAGACAAATGGTAATAAAAACAAAAGCTGGCAAACTAAGGGAAAATTTCCCAAAGGCAATCGTAAGCTGTATTGCTGGAGTAACTGAGCGTCAGGCATCAAAGAAAAGCAAATGGAGCCCCCAGTTGTATCCCTGTGGGATGGAATCCACCATTGAGAAATATTGACATTCCAGACATAATTTCTGGTTCTAAGTCTGCAAGTATCTGCAAAGATCAGAAGTCTTTAGGTGATGATACCTGTTGGGAGGGGTGGGGGGGTTAAGAACTTTTTTAAAGGAAAAATAATTGTCTTGAGAGGCTCGTATGCTCTTTAGTGCAAATATCTGTCTTGGAAGTCCCAGCAGATTTTGGCTTCCCTGTCAACAAATTGAGAATAGGACTAAGAAATGCTACACTGTGACTCACCAAATAACAGGGATTTTAGCTGGCTTTTGGCCATAGAAAATGAAAGAGAGAAAGTCTCTCTGAGAGTTGATCATTCCTTCCCTGGTTTACCTTTGCATGATATCTAGCATAGGATTGGGATCACAGAATGGCTGAGGTTGGCAGGGACCTTTTGAGATCATTGGTCCAACCCCCCTCTTCAAGCAGGGTAACCTAAAGCAGGGTGCCCATGACTCTGTCTAGTCAGTTTTTGAGTATCTCCAAGGCTGGAGACTCTACAACCTCTCTGGACAACCCTTTCCATCCTCAGAGTAAAAATGTGGTGTTTGGGTTTTTTTTTTATTCTCATGGATAGTCATGTGTTTTAGTTTATGCCCATTGCCTGTTTTTGTGTCTATGAGCACCACCACGTATTGACTATCAGTCAATAGTTTTTTGTTAACATTATGCAAAAATAATAATTTGCCTCACTGGAAATTTATTTCCCATTGCAACTCCAACAACTTTGAACTGGCTCAAGCAAAACAGGCAACAAGTTCAGTCTCTTGGGTAGCCCTGTTGACATTTGGTGAACCAGACATTGCAAAAAGTATATAAATCTAAAGCAGAAAATGTGTCATTTCAAGACTAACTGGTTTTGTCCAGAATTCAAAGCATTTTCCAGATGAAATGAGGTCATGCAAAGCTGTGGTCTTGCCCAAAGCCAAGGAGCAGCTGCCTTGAGCTCAGAACAGCATTTGCATTAGACCTCCAACCCAAACAAGCCTAGGGTCAAGGGCCGATGTGTTTGTGTAGCTTTAGCTATCCTCTTGGAAGCATTGCAGACGTGAGCCTGCACTTAGATACTTTAGCTAGTCTTTTCTGCCCCTTTGCTTTGTGCAGGTTAGGAAATATTTTCCTCAGTGGGTATAAGTCTGTCTGAGCCTATGGGGTCTCTGCACGTGTTTTAATTAGATCCCACACTCCACTCTGAATATTCAGCTCTTTCTGCTCTGGTTTTATCTCTGTGATGGAATACTAAAGGCCAGAGGCACAAAACTCATGGCGTTGAGTTGATGGCTACCCCTGAAATCAAATCAAGTTAAAGAATAGGCAAGCTCGTACCTTGGAAATGGATTTTTATGGGAAGACATCAGCTGTCAGCAAGGTTGTGCACTAAGGTCTGCGCTTGCTTTGAGACACTGAGCAAGCCCGTGTGATGGTAGACTGGAACAGGACAAAAGGGCAAGAGCCTCCCAGCTCTGGAGGCCAATATTACTATTTTATGTGGGAGATATTCCAGGAGCCTCATAAAACAAGGTGTATCCCTGTCACTTTGAACACAGTCAGACTCACTGGATTTCTAAGGGAAAAAAAAATGAGAGAGCGAACTACTGCATTCAGACAGCTTTTCTAAAACATCACTATTTTGGGGTGTCTTCCTCTTTAGTTAAAAAGCAAGCTATCTGGTCAGAATCCTGTGCAAAATATGCATGTGAGATTAGCTGCATCTATAACATGATGACAACTACCTAAAGTTGGCAGTGGCGATCCAAGTCCTTTGAGAGGGACAATGCCGCACCCCCAGCTGAGGCACTGCTTGGAGACAGCTGGGCTGCTAAGAGCAGCCCAAGGCTTCGTCACAGCACGGTGGCCAGTCCTCACTTGGCGACTGGATGGTAATGGCAGGCTTCCCGATGCAGGAGCGCTACGTGCTTGCAAAGCCTTTAGGATGCATATACTGGAGAGCTCGGTTGGCAGACAGCAGCAGGGTATATTTGTATTAGAAAATTAAGATTTGACACCATCAAACTACCAAATAAAAATTGAACTGTGGGTAAATAATAAAGTATATAACATTGTGAAACAGATCAAGAAGAAAAGAGCCAAGTGCCTACATGAGCTCTGAGATGAATTTCCGCTAGAATAAAAATTTTTAAAGGCATCTATTTTCCTTACAATCATAAGTTAATCACATAATATGCTTCTGACAGGTATTATGAACATGGAAAATAGCTCTAGTTTTTCAGACTGTCAAACAAACTGATAAGCCATGCCAGTAAGTTCACCAAACCTGTCTTACTTAAAATGCTGTTTCATTGACATATGCTACTTACTGTTACGTGTACCTATATTCCTAAATAAAATCAATTATGCATGTATAATCACATATTATTTATTAAGGACTGCAACTGCTTGCATATTCTGGCAGGCACACTGAGAATCTATTTACTGTAGCATGTCTTTCTGAACAATAGCTGGAGAACTGCTGCTGCAGCTATTTATTAGGACAGCATTAAATGTGAAAATTTTGGGACCAGAAGGAAAGATAATATTTATGTTTGCTTAGGTTTGTTACCATGGTACTTAGAATAGTTACTATGGGAATGGAAACAAATTGGTAAGTTACCATTACCCACTAGTATCAGTACTACAGGGGGTTTTGTTTCTAAAAGCCACTAACCTCAGCTTCATTGATTTGCCCAGAACCTTTCTTTCTTGTTTAACTTCTTTCTCTACACTGAAAAGGAGAAAGGAAAAAATCCCTGGTGGAAACCATTATTTGAAGTTATATTTGGATGAAAGCACAGAAGGTGACTATACGATAACAAGGGAAAATGCTCACAGTGATTGATCCAGGTAAAAGAAAATAAAAATTTAGATCCGATAGCATTCACCATCTAGGTTATTTGGGTGAGGGGTGTGACTGACGTACTCCTTAAGGAAAGGGTCTTTCTGCTGTTTCATTGCCTTGGGGTAGCGCGCACACGCACCCAGCCGTGTTCTATCGAGTATATTTCATATAAGACTAAGACTGTTCTAAGCTGGTTTTCCATATGCAGAGTGGCTATCTTACACTTGATGCAGAATTGCAGTGTGATTATGACATTTCAGATTTTGGAGAGGGATGACTAGAATACTACAGATGCAGTACACACTGTAAATGTGTCAAACACAATGAAATGCAGAATCATATAAAAGTTAAAAATAAGAGGCCTGATAATGTGCATTGTACTGTCTTGATATTTCCTGGTTGCTCTGAGGTATGAAAGGAAATATTATTTTCATTTATTTTTCTTCCCTGTGGTTCCAAATAAACCTGTTGCTTGACCAATTTCCAACCTACTTACAAGTGACCAGGGTGAGAGACATTCTTTTAAATTTGCAGCTCCTGAAAGCATGTGACTACCTGAAAATCTCAACAATTCTTTAACACCACATACCCCCTCAGTAATTCTGGGAGTGAACGTCTTTTAACAGGCTCAAAGGAGGGAACAAAGAAAGAGAATTTCATATTTACTTTATGGATTATTTTCAAAGCACTCATGTGAATGTATATGACTGTTCTTTTTAAATTTCTGATTAAGAGCCACTTACGTGACATTTTTTGCCTTTAAGACAAACAAACAAACAACACAAATTGCTCTCCACAAGACCGAGCAAGTAACAAGCACCAAAGAAAAAGTCTATGGCTGTCCTGCCACAGCATCAGCCAAATACCTCTCCTGGTCTGCATTAACTTGCTGCCTTTCTTCCTCTAAATGATCTAAAACATACCCTGAGAAATGCTTAGGAGAAATCAGACACTGGGGAATCCCTGACAACGCAGCTCTTGTAACAACCCCGCTTTTAAGAGAAAAGATTCATCCCAGACTGCATGCAATTTAAATGAAACTGCAGAAGCCCGTTATATACATACCATGCGTAGTGTAAGTACTCTGTGATGTTCACGTGCACATTTTAAACAGTAGTTGTTTTTCTGTATCAGTAGTGTGAAGTGTGTCTGTATGGATTTGCACTATATATCTCTGTCTCCAAATACTTGCATCTAGTTGGTCTTCCTCTTTATTAGATATTCTTCATCCCAAACTTTCAGGAAGAATTGCTGATATTGATTAACTTTTAGAAGCAGCCTCATCTGATTTGCAACGTTGCTTCTGAAATTACATGTAAGGTACATCTAGTAAATTTTAAAAGCAGGACTGGTGGAACGCGTGCTTTCCAAATGAGCTTTTTTTGAGCTTTTGAAGTCACTTAAATCCATACAGACTGGAATTAAAACAAATACTAACAGGAAGTACATAATGAAGGTAGTGGGAAAGGGAGAGTTGATTTTTACACAACTGGGTTTCTCTGATGAGTTTTACTACAGTCCAGATGCACAAATGCCCTATGTAAAGGATCATAACCAGATTAAACTGTGCTCAACCTGCTCATGTGTCTTTGGTAATTGGTATATTTTTTCCTGGATGTTTTGTAACACTTTGGTGTAAGCTTCAAGTCTTTTAGTGCTCTGGGTAGGTTTGCAGAATTGCCAGCTTTAGAGACCTTTATCAACAGTCGGTGGTACATGGACTACAGCAGTGTCTTCCAGAAGGGCTCCTCCAGCCCCCAGTGCTGCCAGCACCAGCAAGCCTTGCTTTACAGTAGGATGTCACTTTTCAGACAGAGCTGGCTGCTCATTGCACGCATACTGTGTCTAATCCTGGGGACAGGAGACAAATTTTATGCTAAGAATCAGGCCCGTGTTCTTAGCTGCCTCAACTAAAGAGAGAAACACTCAAAAACATGACATAATTTAAGCCTAAAGTCTCTAAAATCATAGCCAAGGAGGAGTTTCAAATTCATTATTTGAGAATGAATATAACTTTTCTTTATTTTTAAGCCTCTTGATATTTGGCATCTGACTTGGGATTTTTGGCTGCATGGCATCAACCATGCTGAAATTTTATTAATAAACCATCGTGGTTTTCCCCAGCCACATTCAGCAATAAAACAGTTGATTTTCTTCTGCTTAAAAGGTACTTACTGAAGAGAGTTAATTGCCGCTTCACAGTTTTTATCTTTTCAAAGTAGAATTAAGGTTCCGCCTGACATCAAAAAAAATTGAGCAAACATCTGAGCTTGTGCTGCGATGCAAGTAGTCCCAGGGAGAGCACCATTTCTGATCCTCACGCTTGATTCCAGTGGTCTCCAGCAGTGTTTGGGAGGGTTACCTGGCGACCAGCTGCACAAACACTATACCTGGCCCCTCCAACAAGCAAAACCCTGCCTTTGCAAACCTAAAAGCCTTCTGTGTAAACAAACACCACAAATAAACAGTGGGGACTGTCCCAATTAAACAGCTGTAAAAATAAAAATTAAAAAGGTTTGCCTTATGACCAAGCTGTGAAACCACAAAGAAAGCATCTGCAAGCAGCAGTTAGAACAAATAATACTTTCCATTCAGCTGTACAGGCAAAGTTGCTTGCAGGCAAGTGTCTAGGATGCTGGTTGTTATATTTAATAGCTACTTGCAAAAAAAAAAAAAAAAGTAATGTCAAGCTCTCTTCCAAGCTCCCTTTGAAACAACAGGCCACCTTTGTCTGAAACATCATTGAAAAGATACTTCTGTTTTTGGCTAAAAATCCTGATTAATTAGTTTAGAACCATAACAAAGTGAAAGGTTTCATATTTAAGCAAGGTCTGCTTCCTTAAAACATATAAAACCCACATAAATTTGAGTAGTTCATCCTGCAATGAAGAAAACTGCATTCAAAACTACTCATAAAGTTACCTTGCCTCTGACTTTGGGGAAGAAACAGTACTTGCTATACAGGGTATGATATTGTTAAGCAATAAAGTATAAATTTGCAGGATATAGATTGTGTCTTCTGAGTATAATTCTAGGAATTATTGCATTTGTTTTTCTTAAAAGTTATTGATGTTCATTCTGTGGTTCGTATGGAAGAATATGAGAAGTTTAGGGTTGGTGTAAGGATGTCTGTTGGATGTTAGTTTGCTGTGAGAATGCTAGATGATAGTGGGATGTAATTTTTCTAACAGTAAAACACACTTTCAATTTTATTTTTTTATAATATTCCTTTCTTGAACTTCTCATGATGATACTAATTTTCCTGGTTTAATTCCAAGCATTGCATCCTTCTAGAGGTAGGGCTGTCTTTTTAATTAATGGAATCAGTGTACAAATACCATACCAGAGGTGAATTTTAGGTAGCTCTATGGCTTGCTGACATCTGACTAACTTTAGCTCTGGCAATAAGCTTTCAGAGACCTTGCTGATGAAGTTTAAGGCATATTGACCTCAGTTATATAGTCACACAGTCTGCCTCTCTACCTGATACTTCCCTTTACTTTCCATTGAAGGAATTTTAACTCCAACTAAATTGTCCACTCAACTCTGTGGTCCTTTGGGTTTTTTCAGAAGTGTAAAGCAGCAAAAAAGTGTCTCTCTCCTCAGTTAGCCATTCTATTGGAAGTGGGTGTAGACTGTTGGAAGCAGATCTGAGAGGCCAGCACTAAAATTGCCCTATTCCATGGCACTCACAGGGGTTAGATTCCTGTCTAATCTGTGAGCCCTTTATTCTGCCTTTTTTCTACAGAAAAACACTCAGTGGTATGAAACTAAGCTGTTGCCTACAGTTTAAAGTGATTTTATCCTAGTTTTTGCATGTCAAAGACGTGGTATAGTTTGTATTCATTATTTATAACTAGTTTCTCTGGGGTTATATGCAATTACCTTTTTTCCAGTGAATGCCCTGTTTTTCAATTGTTCGGGCTGGACAGTATCACCCACACAAAAAAGGTTTCTTCCTAGTCTTCTAATTACTTGAAATCTAAACTTGAAAATCATTCTCCCTGGCACCTGATATCCTGAGGCCCTTATTTGCTGCTTCCATGCTGCTTCAGTATTTGTCTGCCAAAGGCGTTCCGTGAGCTATATTGCCCATGTAGGAGGTGATCCGAGGATGGCTTTTTTTCCACTTACACTGCAAAAGTACAGATTGATTTCAACCCACTGAATATTTCATCATACATCGTATTTTCTCATTGAGAAACCAAGAAGCCTCTAAAGGTTTCCTTCATTAACTACCTGTACTTTAGATGACACCGTGAGCTAATTGCTAAACTGATATCATGTTTGAGATTATTTGCGTTTTCTTATGATAAAATGACTAAGAGAGGAAAGATTTTGGAAGGGGTCAGCCTCTGCCTCTGCAGAGCCCTGTCTGAGGGTACTGACCCTCATAGAGGAGAGTTGCAGGGTTTGCGTGGAAGAAGGCACACCTCTCCCTCCTGCTGCCTCCGGGTATTGCATCCAAAGGGGGATCTCTCTGCCCAGAAAAAAACCCTGGTCAATGATAGGTTTGAGGAACAGCCCACATCTTCACAGCTGGAGCAAGCGCAAATCATGGAACCATAGAATGGTTTGGGTTGGAATGGACCTTGAAAAACACCCAGTTCCAACCCCTGCCCTGGGCAGGGACACCTCCCACTAGACCAGGCTGCTCAAAGCCTCATCCAGCCTGGCCTTGAACACCTCCAGGGATGGGGCATCCACAGCTTCCCTGGGCAACCTGTTCCAGTGTCTCACCACCCTCACAGTGAAGAATTTCTTCCTAATATCCAATCTAAATCTCCCCTCCTTCAGTTTGAAACCATTACCCCTCATCCTATCATTACACTCCCTGATCAAGAGTCCCTCCCCATCCTTCCTGTAGGCCCCCTTTAGGTACTGGAAGGCTGCTATAAGGTCTCCCCAGAGGCTTCTCTTCTCCAGGCTGAACAACCCCAGCTCTCTCAGCCTGTGTCCACAGGAGAGGTGCTCCAGCCCTCTGACCATCTCTGTGGCCCTCCACTGGACCCGCTCCAACAGGTCCATGTCCTTCTTGTGCTGAGGACTCCACATCACATTTCACAAATGAAATGACAGAGAGAGATGCGACTTCTGGGCTGCTGCCATCTCATTATCTCTAGTGGGTCCCTAGTCTGTGTGTATGTACATAGACACACATGTCTGACACCTAGGAAGTTTGAAAAAAAATGTGTTACTTCTACACTAAGGAAGCTTTGGTGGTTCTTTTTGCACCAGCTCAGGCCAATTCACCCGCACACGGTCTGCACCAGCTTCTGCAGCCCGGCCCAGTGACAGGGCTTTGCGATCAGACTTAGACCCGCAGATACTTGCTCAGTTATCGACCAGGACACTGCAAAAGATAAAGCCAGAGTTATGTCCTGTGCAGGAAAGAACTATCCAAACCTCATTAAACTTTTTAAAGAGATCAGAATGTAAATGCAGGTGGTATAAATAGCTTGTTAGAAAGTTGATTCTGAGAGACTGCTCAGGAGGTTTAAACTTGAATACTTTAAAAACAACTAAAAATTCCAAGACATTTCGGCAGATTATATTCTAGGTAACAAACACACTTTGAAGTAATTTTCTCTGTCTAGATTGCAGTTAGGAACGTTCAATATAAAAGGAAATTACAGTTTAAGAAGACGTGAGTAGAGCAAAAGACTGGGAAATACCCATTAGGAAATCAACTTTTCTCCTACCTTGCAATCTCCATTTAAGACTTCCAATGCCCTTTTCAAACACGGATGAAATAATTTATATGAAATGAGGAAGCATTGTGACCACTGGAAGAAATTCAGACACATAACTGATGTATTTTTCCCATTTCTCCACATGCAGTGAGTCTTTGTGTTCAGACCATCTTACTTATTCTATGCCATAGGATCACACTTGGCAAAACCATCTGAAAAACTGCAGTGGCTCCTTGAGTCTAGCTCTTACAAACAAAAAAAGTCATTCTTTATTTAATTGCAGTATTAAGAATCTTTTTTTTTAATTTAAGCATTAATGTTCCCAGTTCGGGTAGAGAATTTACAATCATGCCAGTAATTCCAAATACATAACAATAATTGCAGTTCTCGGAGTGTTTTTTTTCTCCTTACTGTGAATGCATAAATTGATCTAGCTTCTTACAACTACTCCTGATATCCAGGCTACAAGCTCGTGCCTGCTGCTTGACTGAACACACGCAAGTATTTGTTTGAAGCCTATATGTGGGCATTATAAAATGCAAAATGCCAGCCTCCTGAAATAAAAATTATTTCCGTTTCCCTGGCCCTGTGTGACCCTGCCAAAAGCATCTAATGACAGATCCTGCTGCAGGTGCTGAAGCCTGCAGCCTCCCTGGGAAGCAGCACGGCACCAGGCAGGATGCGAGGGTGGATCCTGCCCCCTCAGCCCCCTATTTTTGAGCCAGTGTGCTCCAGAAAGGCAATGGGAGTAGCAGCAGGCAGCATTGTGATACTTCAGCCACCCAGGTTTAATCTACCACAAAAATATGTTTCAAAATGCACAGTAGTGCATGCCCCATAGTGGTACAGTCATGCTGCCTCTCTGCCTGCCTTACTCGGTAAGATTTTCTTTTAGAGATTTGGAGACTTTTCTGAGAGGTATGAAAAACCCAACCCATTTCTATTGAAATTAAAGGAAAGACAAAAATTTTGGTTTATGTTCGATTTGGGCTTAATCATGTGTATAAATATTGGTATTGTAATTAATTGTAGTACTTCAAATGAAACATTTTCCATTAAAAATATTTTAATGTTCAAAACAGAATATCTGCTGAAAAGCATCAACAAAAAAAGTTTCTATATCCTTTTGCCATCTTAGTTGAAATCATATGCAAATGCTCAAAAAATGGTCATCAAAGTCCTTATTGTACTGAAAACACACAGTTTTGGCTACAGCAAAATATTCACATTTCCATAGTATCTTCAAAAAATTAAAACAGTTGCTGTAACTGAATTGCAAAAATGTTAAAAAAGAAAATTTAAAAAGTATTCTTTTTGAACCTTCAATTGAAAGTATCTACATTTTGAACTAAAGGTGTTATCTTATTTTATCATGTTACATATCGTATCATTTTTATGCTTTTAAAGTCTTGTAGAAATACGAGGATAGGCTCCAAGATAATACCCAGGAAAACTGGGGCTTTGCTTATTACAGCCTTGCCCAATTCCAGGAAGAGCTCCCAAAGTCATGGAACATATTCCATAAATCTTTCTGAACAAATTCCTCTAGGATCCACCTGAGAATCATGTTGGTGAACAGTTCCATTTAACAGCTGGTCATATCTGGCAACAACATTGTAAAAACAAGGAGGTCCTCCTGTTAGTGGCGTAAACTACCACTGTTCAGAAGTTTGGACAAAAATATTTATTTTCTTAAGAAATCACTGGTTTTGAAAAAGTATTTCAACAAGCCAGTCCATATTAAATGTTTTCTTTTGAAACTAATAGATAAGTAAATAGTGGTTTGTCCAGCAAAGAGCAAATCTGTATTCCAAAGGTTCACTTTTACAAAGAAAGCTGGATATCTTCCCTGATGAGATCTTGAGCTAGTGTGGAAGATAAGATATCAAGAAAGGGCCAGAAACTCCTTTCAATGAAGGGAAGAAAAATCAGATTAATAACTGTAATATATTTGAGCAACCATTTATTTCAGCTAGCATCAAGTTCACACAAGCCAAGTGCCATTAGGAACTTTGTATAGCAATATGAAGCTGGCGTGGCCAGTGGCACTTGAATGGAGTAGCCTCAAAACAGCTTTGGGAATCAGTTATGTGAGTGCCGGTCTATATAGTTTTGACTATCACTGTTGGCTACAGCAATATTCAGGGTTTTTTTCATTTGTTTTTCTAAATGCTGGCAATAGGAAATTGAAGATCATATTTGATTTAGCTTTTCTTTGTGGCAGTTATTAGCTTTTTAACAGATTTTAAAATAAATTGCATTCTGTCATTTTTGCTATACACATTTTATATCTATTCTAACTCCTGAAAATAACATAAAACATCTTCTTTAATGAGCGGTTGAGTTTACAGTTTAAGTTCTATGAAAATTCATGTGAGAAGATAGTATTTTCACAGAAGTTGTCTCATGTTATTTGCAAAGTATTAAACAGGTGAAGTATAAAAAGCCATAAAAACAGTTTGAAGTGCAAAGCCCCATTACTCCTGATTTAGGCTAGGATCATATATGGAATTCTTGGACCGCTTAGAAATAGAGACAAAGCTGGATTAATCTGTTATGAAAGGCAGGCAAAAAATATCAGACTTTATCTTAATACAGGTAATGGTATTCCAAGATAGATGGCACTTACTTACAAGAAGGTGATACACAAGATTTTTTGATTCCCTCAAGATCTCTTTATTAGCAGGTATGCTAAAATTGCATATGTAGTAGGGTTATAAATATTGTACACAGTCTTGCTTAACCAAAATAAGTTGACTTATTTACTAGCAAAAGTTGATGTGTTGTCTGATAAACAAGCTGTTGGGAATAACTTGCTTTTTTTCCCTCGTATAATTATATCTAATGCCTAGTAGTGCCGTGACACATCTCAAGAAAATCAAGTTATGTTGACAGAGCAATAAAATAATAACAGTAAAAAATTATGACTACTCTTGAAGTTTCACTTGTGACAATAGACAATTCTACAAGAATTAATATTCCAACTTCTGTTTGATAGTTGACTACGAATAGTGACAAACATCATTTTTTGTGCTACTAAACCTGGACTGCTCATGAATTTACATTATAAACTAATTGTACGGATTAGGGTCTGTAACTTAAACATATACATCAGTAACGTATCACAAAAACTTGTTAGCATTTGGAAACTTTTGTCTCAATCCATTATAACACCTGCATCTGCTACTAGTCAGAAGCAGGAAAGCTTTTCTGTATGTCCTGAGTGTTGGCTGGGAGAAAAACAGAATTGGTTTATGGCCTTTGAACAGAGAGATATTGTGTTAGAATATAAGCAGTTCAGGAAAAAGTTATTAGATATTGGCCTGACGTTAGCATCGTGGGAATGTCTGGAAAACAATTTTAAGAAACCTGGGAAGGGAGCAGAAACCAAGACTGACTCTAATCCAAGAAAAAAAAAGAAATGGAAAAGTGTCCCTTTTTTCTTAAGGATTCCAGTCAGTCAGCTATTTCCTAAAGAAATATTTCTTTACACAGAACTTGCTCTTAGACATCATTAGAAGAGCAGGGGGAAATCTCTCATTTCCTGTGCTCAGGCCTAGTAATACACATGGTCTTCGTTAAGCACTATCAGTTGTTGCTTGGCACGTGTGCCTCTGTCCTACCAGCTATTTTGTGGGGGAGTCTTGTTGTTGCACGAGTCTGATGGCAGCAACGGGGTTGTGGTAGCTTTACTCTTCTGAGCAGGTCCATTGCATTCACTGGGGTTGCTCTGCAGAGTAAAAATTGCCATGAGTTCATCTTGACAAGGTTGAGCCCTTTATCTGCGTTGGCCTGGTAGGCCTTAAACCCACAAGCCTATACCTTTATTTCACAACATCAGTAAATACCAGGCAACAGACCCATAGTTTCAAGCGTATGAAACGGAGCAGAGCGCTTTGTTAATACCTGTCTCTGGCATGCTTTTTTCCACCTTTCCTCCTTCTCATACTGAGCACAATGTTCTTGCCTGCTCCCCAAAAGCCATAAATACAGTGAGAAATAAAGACCTTTTCAGAGTTGGAAGCAACTTTAGACTACAGATTCAATCCAAAACCTATGTCTTTGTTACATTCCTCAGTTGCTCAGTAAGAGGCTCCTATTTGGAGGAGATGCCGAGTGAAATAAAGAACAACTTTGGCTCGAGCTCTAGGCAGCGAGACTGTTATTGATCCCTGTGGACATGGACTACTTGCAAAAACTATGAATGATTTCCCAACTCTTTCTCTTGCTACTGTTGTATGAAAAATATACATAAACATATGTTCTACCGCTGAGTATTTCAGGATATGTCAGCTTTTCTTTTAATTGAAAATTGATCAAGTTTTAGGGGATAGTCACAATGTTTATGCACAGAACATCTTGATAAGAACACAGTGAATAGATACTTTTTTCCTCTCTCTAACATTTTTCTAGCTGTTTCCTGTTTTCAGCTTGCTTAATTTAACCATAACCTTGGCCATCATTTATATTTTAAGTGCTGTATAGCCAGACAAGAGATTCCATAGAAATTAAATTGGGAGGATTTTCCTTCTCAGCTCTTTTTAATATGGAAACTCCTTGATGGAAACAAAAGGATTACTTTTTTCTCCACTGTAGCCATGACCTGAGAACACTATTCTTGTGTTTTGCACCACAGCTGGTAAAAGTGATGGTGCAGACAAATCATCATTGGAAAGGTAGTGAGTGGCGCAATAAGGAGTAAAAGCAGGGCAACCTTTCATCACCACTGCGGTTCAGCTGCCAGACCTCGATAGCGTTTTCCATTCCATTCTACTGACAAATCAATGGCAGCAGAGACTAGACGATATAAAATAAAAATCTTTGTTGTTTTCCAGATAAATTAAATACATTTACTGAAAAAAATGGGAATCACGCAACCTCCGATTGACTTCAGTGAACTGTATAGGAAGCAATGGCCTCAGCCCACATTCAGGAGGAAGCCTGTAGGCTCACATACGCATGCACGGTGTGGGATAGAGCAGTTTGAACCTGGGGGGGGGTGGTGGGTGGGAAAGGCTGGGTTTTATAACTATGAAAATGTAATAGTAAGTATAACAAAACCATAAATTATTTCAAAATCTTGGACATTTTCTAAAATTAAAATTTTTTCAAAGAGCAATCTTTGTTCTTAGCTATATTGTAACGACAGCTGGCTAGCAGGGATAAGCTTTGTAGGCTGGCAAAAACAGTATCCACTGAACTCAGTAGGAACCTCATTGGTTTTGCACTGAAAACTGTAGACCACAACTCACCGAGCTTTTCCTAATTCATTCCTAATTCATCTATTTTTAGCATTAACTAGCTTGGGAACATAAGCAGTTTTGAGGTGTAAATAAAAAAATATGATATAAAAATATAATTTTTTCATTGCAATCATGAAAGTAAATGTCTAAAAACCTGTTTGAAAATGATGATCAATAAAGATCCCTCTATGTTAAGTATTCAGCGCTTCCACTCAAAATATTGAAGCTGCTGATTTACTAATATACAGGGTCACAAATCTGCCGGAGAAGATCAGGCCAATGGTGGTGCAATGAAAGGCACAGGTTCTGTAGTGGTCAGCGAAGGAGTAAAAGGGAATAAGCAGGAAGCTGGGGGCGGGGGTGAGAACGACTCACCCCCACTGGGAGCTGGGGCCGTAAGCACACCAGGGCTCAGGAAATGCCGTGCCTGCACCCTGTGCAGCCCAAAGACCTCCTTGTGCCCAGCCATGCTCTGCAAACTCTCCCCGGGGCTGGGGAGCAGGGAAAGAGGGTGCTGCTGCTGCGCCGGGGTGTCTCAGCCCCCTCAACGGCATTTCAAATGTACGGCAAAGCTGTGCAGGTCTGGCCATCCTCTGGAGCGGAGCTTGGGTCTACCCGAGCCTGCAAGATCGCATTGGGTCACTGTTGTCTGAGGAGGTTATTTTAAGATGGGGTCTAGTGGAACTTTGGTTTTGAAAGAATAATTAGAGCAGTATAATGATACGGGAACAGCTTAATGGTGTTCTGTGTTGGAATTAAAGGATACAGGAATTGATCTGAGGAAACAGGAACATGTGGACTGGAAATAGTAAAGTGTGATCCTGCTGTGATTGGAAAGTGTTTAGTAGTTTCCCTCTTTTTTCGCTCCTTCTTTTAAAATAAGCTGCTTTCCGTTGTAAAATATTCTAATTTCTAAATTGAATATTCATCTCAATGGGTCTTATGCTAAAATATCAAAGAAAAATATTATTTTTCTTACTTTGTTTACCTTCCATAATTTTAGACGTTTACTTTATTTTGTTGCTCCAGCAATGTGGTGGCTACAGTGACTGCTCGTATGAAATCTATTTGCTTTTTACTTGCTTATTTAAAGAGTTGTTACTAGCTCACTTGCAATCTATCAGACTTTCATGGGTTGATGAGGAAAATGTTTATTGTCAGCATTCTTTACATTTTGTTTGAACTATTGCTTACAAGTAAATTATTATGTTAAACTGGCTTTGTTTTCTTCTAACAAATATCTTAGATTCTATACGTTTATTATTTATATTTATTAAGCAGGTCGTAAAACTTATTTCTACCTCTAGGCTATTTGTAAATTTCTCTTTTTGGTTGGCCTTATAAGCCAAACAGTTTTGTATTTCTAGCTTCTGATTTGACCACTCAAACATTTTAAACACTCTATTACTGATTAAGGAAAGATGAAATAGTTCTTATGCCATTTTTAGGACCAATATTTGAATGATTACTTACTTAGAATAAACATTCTGTAGACTTACCGAGATCATCTCAAATGGGCCAGCAGCTAACTGAATGTCTCACAAATCACAAATAATGACATATATAGAAAAGTAGAAAATTATCTGTTTTGATTTTTTGACTGGCTCCGTTCAACACATAAAATGTGAAACAGTTCCTATAAAGGAGAATACTCCGTACCCAAAAAAGGAGCTAGTTTATTTTGTTTCAGGTTTTTTGGCACTACTGCAATAAGAAAGCAGCGTTTCTCAGATGTTTCTCGTTAGTCCCAGTGCTAGCTACTTTCCAGATAAATGTGAACTCTCTCCTGAAAATGAGAAAAGCAGTATCATGACACTGAGACTGCAGAAATAGATCTCCTATTGGACAAAAAAAAAGAATATCCAAAAAGCAGCATTCATATTTGCCTAAAAAGGGAAGGATTCAGCAAAATATTTCTGAATCTACTAAACTTCAAGTATACTTCAAGGTGAAACATTGCCCTTGCGCAAGGAATGACAAAACTCTCACTGGCTTCAAGACAAGAGAGACATTTCACCTGAATGTATTCTTTTGTGCTTAATTGCTGCAAAGAACATAGGGCTGAAGTACCTGGGGTGGGGGGTAATCCTATACTTTAGGTCAGTCTCACACTCGGATGCTTTTGGATATCTGGACTCCTACAGCTCTGAGCAGTTGTCCGCAGCCAGAACAGCACCTTGTGGAGCACATATAATATCCTGTTGCGGTTTGGAAGAACCTGTCTTGTTGCACTTTTTATTGGAGAGGTGACACTGCTTATTCAATGGTCACTTGTTTGGGTGAGAGGTTCCTGCTCCAGGCAGTATCAGAAAGACGGGAATATATCTGAAGAAATAGCCCTATTTCTAAATCACATCAACACGTTCATAAAATGCTTGTGTGAGAAGGCTACCTATTTGCGGTGCCTTATATGTAGGATAATTGTTCATGCCCTGTTCCAAGGCAATCAATGTATAGACAAAGTAATACATATCTAACATGCATAAAGAAGCATCACTCCATTGGATTCTTCTACTTCCCGTTGTCTTATTTCTCTACATAGAAATGTTTACTAGCCTACTGGTAGTTAGATTGCGCTATCTTTTCTCCTTAAAAAAGACACGGGCTAACGACCATCTGTTGTTATAAAATTTACTATTCACACAGGATGCTATAAAAACAACCAGTAGAGCAGACTGAAAAAATAATTTAAAAAAATAAGCTCCATTTACTATTTTGCTTTAGGAGGAGGGGAGACGATTTAATCGTATTTCTTTTCAGGTATTTTTGGAGGACATCAACTCTTTCAATAAGTTTGATTTTTATTGTAGTAGATTGACTATACAGGAAGGGAGGCAGCAGTGAAATAAATCTAACTAAATGAAGCCACAAAGTGGTTTCATATCTAAACTCAAAAGCATTATGTGTGCTTTTTGCTCAAGTCATGATGTCTTCGCTGCACATAAAATAGTTTCCTATCCATACCCAGAAACACTTGGATTTCAGTGCCATTCAGCTTGAGAACGCTGAGCATGGTTTTGGTCTAGATCCTCGTGTGGAGTAAATTAGCGTGGCTTTGTCAGCTTCAGTAAAGCTTCGCTAAAGCACTAGCTGTTTGCACCAACTGAAGATTCCATGTGTATTCCTTTCCCTCCCCTTTTTGGGATAGTCTCTTGCTTGAAATCAGTATGCATTACAACATGGATAAACAGTACAGAAGCCCTTTTTAATAAAGGTAGTTGCATGTTTAAGATCATGGCTACTGGGAGCAAAGTTGAGTGAAACAATACATACAAATCACTGAAGGGTTTCTAACCTCTTCCAAGTCTCTTTCAGTCTAAAAGCATTTCAGCATTAGCCCTTACACATGCTGCAGGGAACAAACGCGCATCACAAGCTAGGCTGCGGCTAATGTTGAAGTCTTAATGTTTGACCTCTAAGAGCCAGTGAAAAGGTATAGCTAGTCTGATGGGGACATCAAAAAAGCAATGCATACGTTTATTTGTAGATTAGTTTTGAGTCAAAAACACATGAGAGTAGAAGAGATTGCATATGCTGGGAACTGCAGGGAATAGGGAGTTGTGTGCTTTAAGGTATGAAAAGGATTAAGGACATACCTTTCCCCGTTTTTCCCTTTTTTCTCCACCTAGAAAACAGCATGAGAAGAGTTTTATGTTTGTAAAACTGGAGGTGTTCTTTATTGAAGAAACCAACTGCATCTGTCTTTTTAGCCCTTTGCACGTGCTCCAATTTCTTGGCAGAGACCCTCCAGACTCTTTTTCCTTGCAAGGTGTGTTCATATTCCATATAGGATGTTACTGCATTTCCCTTGCTTTTTACCTTTTATCCCACCAACTTGGAAAGGGACAGAGATCTCTTATTCCTTCACAGAATAAGTTAATGAATGAAATCACTTCTGCGGAGCTGGGTACGGCAAAGCTCAATTTTGCACAGGTAGAGAAACATCTCAAAAGAATCCTTGAGCCAAGGTCAGGAAAGAGAACTAACTTTTCAAATAGAAAAAAACGCAAGCAAGCAGGATTTTTGCAAGGTAGTTCTAAAGGAAAGGGAAAGGAAAGATGAATAGCATCAGTCAGTCATTCGTTGAAGCATACAGGAAAGTTTTATGTGAGAACTAGTTCTGTGGTCTGGAGTAGGAAGGTGAGAAGGTGTTTTGCAGATAAGCGGAAAAAACAGGATGACAGCAAGCAATAACTACTAACCATGGGAGTCCTAAGAAGGCAAAGAAAGTACAGGTCAATATTAACATGTGGTCTTGAAGTGATACAAAGCTGGAAAGGAGTTGTAGAGATAGGTCAAGATGAGTTTTGAAAACCAGAGACAATTCTAATGTGTTCTAGGATATAAGCAAACTGGATAAACTGGCAATACTTTGAAGTAGATTAGCTGTTCAAGAGTAAATCTCCATGTGAATGTTCTCACGGGGTATTTATTTACCCGTCCCCTTAGAGGGAGAGCTGGGAAGCTCAGGCCAGCTCAATGAGCCTTTGGGTTAGAAGAGCAGGAGCAGTGCAAGTTTCCTGCAGGGCTGGGCGGGGCGGGGGGGAAGTTCGCACATTCCCTGTCTGCTCTGTGCCTTGCTCAACTCATTGTTATTAGTCTATCTCTTTCAGGAGCAGTGCCTTCATATAGACCTTGTAAGAAAAAATAGTCAAGCCTTATCTGGGATCAAAAGCACGCGCGTTTTTGCTAAGGTTCCTCTCTCTCTATGTGCCCCTTGGATGCTATAACTGTGTCAGCAATCTAAGGCTATACCCATTGCAGACTGCAATTTAAATGAGTTTCAACAGCACCTGATATTCCTTTCTTTTAGGCTTTTTTTCCCCTTCCCACATCTGCAGGGATACATTCACACAGTGAAGGCACAAGAGCAAAGATTAAACTGAACTTAAACCAGACACCTTCTGCACTCAGATAGCCGTGTCCTTTGTTCATAATTCACTTACAGCCCTCCCCCTACACTAAGCTGTATTTCTCATTCTCATCACAGGACCAGATGCTCCTTTTGACATGTGGAGACAAGTCACAGATTTGGAGGCTTTCTCAATTTGTGGTGGCTAATGTAACAGTTATTATAGCTACATTCTCAATATTGGAGAAACATGCTTCCCTGACTTGCTTTGATTTCTTGTCAAAGTAGCTTACAGAAAACACAACAAGTAGCTATTACCTGTTTTACTCTGTCTTCTGTTAAGTTTGTTTTAAAGGTGGCATGAAATTAATTTTTCCACTTTGGGTTATTTCTTTTTTATTAGTTTTCAGTGTGAAATGGTTGAATCTGACTTCTTTCTCTAAAAATGAGAACCTGACAATAGTGAACATATTGGTGGGGTGGAAAGTTGATGCACTGACAGTTCGGGAGGCCAATAGTTGTTATTAGTACCATAGTGCAGGTACAGTTTCTGCAGTAGTTTGTAGCCTCGGCCACAGAGAAGGACCCTTTTGTACCCTGTGTTCTGTACAGACAAACAGCAAGAATAGACAGAGGCAAGGTAACCTTTGGTAGTAAGTGACTTGTTTAGACTCCATGTTTGGCCAGCGTGCAGCTCACCTTGACACAGAGTCAGCGCAGAGATGATGAACAAATGCTGTTTGGGTGTTATCAGTCAAGTTATTCTGTCTGAACATGGCAGTTCAGGAAAATTAAATGTGTGGGTTTGGATGAACTTCAGATAAAACTCCATGTTATCATGTTAACTCCAGCTGAATCTCTATGATGGCCCACTGTGGCACAGAGCTTGCCATAGGTTAATTTATTCTGACATTTGACTTCAACATCATACCGTTACTCTGAGTACTAGTAAAGAAGCAAGAGAAGGGGAGAATCTCATGTGTGTTTCAGGGCAGGTATGAATTGTCAGTGGTCTAAAAATCTATTCACATAGTGTAGAGAACTAATGCTTAGCACTAATATTAACAGTGGCTCTCATTTTTCAGTGCAAAGCATGTGCTCATTCATACAGTAACATATATTACAGATCTATCTATAACATATATCTGTATATATTTTATCTATCTGCAGTGTATTTTATCAGCTGGATGTAGGTAAATGCACAAATCTGTGTTGTGCAGGTTGCTACATAACACTAGAGGGTGTGAAAATGTAAGCACGTACCTCAGATTCTTTCAAATCCACGTAGAACAAATAGGCCTGCAGTTTTAAAGGTCTCAGTCAAAGGACCAGATGTGGTAACTGCATGGCACTTAATTTTTCTTCCTTGGAACGATGAAGGGCTGAGATGACCTTGTAGTTTCAAGGAGTCTACAGCAGTGATTTCGAACCTGACACTTAGATCAATCACTAAATCATTCCCCTTAGCTGAACTGACTCATTGCCTATTTGCCCACCATGAAAAAAAGCAAAAAAGCAAGGTCCTTTAATGCCCCTCTTGTATTTCAAAGCCACTCCTGTGTGAAGCCTGTCCTGCACAATATGCTATCCAGGCATATACCAGCCAAACTTTCTAGTACAGAAGCTGCATGTAATTTAATAAATGATTCCAAAAGCAGCAGGATTAATTAACCTACATCTCCTCCACTCAGTAAGCCAGCCCATGACAGCTCTGCCTACAATATCTGCAGGTCTCCCCCATAAACCCAGTGCCCCAGTTCCTCCCCCTCTCCCCAAGATGTTTATGATTCCCCCCCGCCATTTCCTGAATCCCTGTCCATAGCCCCACGTCATGTTCCTAAAATCACTCCCTATTGCGTTCTTCCTTTGCTCCCTGCAGTTCTGCGGCCCCTCCCATCTTCTCCCTGTCCTCCCCCCAGATACATTTTGGCTTTCTGCTTTGACGAGCCCGGAGTCCGTGTATTTGTGCTGACTGGCAAGCTGTGCTGATCAGGCAGGCCACACACACGTGCCACTACCCAGATAGCTGCTGCCAACTGAATGAAGAAGGCCTCCTTTCTCCATGTCTTTTCCTCGGAGAAAGGATTAATACGGTCATTTTCTTTCCTCTACCAACCCCTGATTATCATTAAACTCCTAGGAGAGGAAGATTTTTGAGACCTCTATCCTGAAGGCACTGTCAGATGTGGCTGAAATTGGCTAGCAGGTTCAACATCATTAGGGTCAGGACTGACAGACACGCTGGTAGCACGATTGCATTATTTTTTTCCTTAGAAACCAGGCTAAAAAAGTGGGTTTGACAGTATAATTGATACAGGGGTTTGTGATAAAAGTGAGTGATACGGACAAAAGTACCTTTAATTTGATATTGGTTTGTCTGCAGTAGGACTTTTGCCAGTATTTCTTAAATCTCTTAAAGGATTGCGTCCTCAGTACTGGCAAAAATGCACTCTTGGCCTAATTTTGATTAGCAGATAAAAATGGCTTCCAACTGCAACAGACCACACTGTAGAGAACAAATGAGGGCAATGACTTTAATTAGAAATTCCGTGACAGTAAACTTAGTTGTATTATTTCCAATCCAGTCCAGCACACAAAGCACTCAGTGTTCCTTGAAATTTCCTGTTTCCATAACGCTGGTCAGGAAATGCTGGCTATATGGTATATAGCAAGACTCCTCTGCTGAGCGCCCCCAGTGACGTCCCCTGCTCGTCACAGACAGTGCAGTTTGAGTCCGCCCCGGGGTGGACATGGACCAGCGAGGGGCAGAGGAAAGAGCAGTGAAGAACTCAGCTTCATCACGCAGGTTAAAAAGGAGAGTTGTGCATGGTTAAAACCTTTAACTGCAGAAATGCAGTGCCGTGTCAGAAACCGTGTAGACACACCAAGTGACTTCCTGAGTAATTTTAATCCTGGGTCTGGTAACAATTTACACTTTTCCCTGGGAAGCGTTTTTCAACTCAGTATACCTCGGTTATCCTTTCATCAAGCATTCGTAGTCTTTACCTGCTCCACTCGGGTGTTGAGAAGTTTCATTAATTAATACTTGAAGATTCTAAAGTAAGACAGTGCCACATAACTGCAATGTGTTATTTTTATTAATTCCACATAAGCTATTTTGATCAGACTCTTCAGCTACAGAGCCATCAGGAGATCTCACAGCAGGCAACTGTGAAGGTAATTTTTCCTTTACTGAATTGAGCCCATAGGAGTTAATGATTGACTGCTAATAGGTTTATCCCATTAAATAAGGGGAGAAGGAAGGTTTTGCCTGATGTGTAACAGACAAAGAAAGAAAATATCCAAAGCAAAGCCAGCTCCGTTGAATGTAAGTGACCATCTTATGGCACACGTTGGAACAAGATCCCAGGCATGGGAGAAGGTTTCTAATACTTTGTACGGTCTGAAGGTTTGCAGTGAATTTTGGGCTACACGTTGCTTATTTTCAATTCACTGTTTAAGAAAGAAACCTCTATAAGAACAAGCAATGAAATCCATCCTCTTACTAGTAGGGAAGTTTTGCAAAGTAAATGTTTATAAACCTTTCATAGGAAGTTAATGATGCTTATTAAAACATTAAAAGCAGTCATTCACAACGACTCCCATTTTTAAGAGCAGTTTTATTATCACACTCTGCTCTCTGAATTAATGGGCAGCTTAGTTACTTATTTGGTTTACAGTAAACGTTGGCCAGATTTTACAATTTAGTTCATGAAATATTTAGAGGTTTTTGAAGTTGTAATCATTTATAAAGTCTGCAGTGTCTACAATATCTGTGAACTGTGACTTCAGCCCTCAAAATAATTCGTAATGTTGAGACCCCTTTCTGTACCCTCAAGATCCCAACTTTCCTTACAGGATTACATTTATATTACCTTTTTGCTTTGAAATATAGCCACTTCTAGGTTTGTGAAACTTGCCATTTTATGGCCAATCACCCAGGAGTTCAGGGCTGGAAGCAGGGACATGCCATTCATAACTTCAGGGAATATGTGGCCAGACACACTGTATGCTTACACAGACTTGATTCGGGCTAGGACAACAAACTATTATATGACTGGATTTACCATCTGAGTAGATGAGGAATTAGACTTTAAACTCTGCATATTTATGGCTGTGGAAAATGCTAACAGTTAATGTTAATGCCTAATGCCAACAGTTTCTGGTTACTTTGAAAAAGCATCCCTAATTAAAAACCTCTAGAAAAAAATATTGTGTATGTAGTATAACTACAATTTCACAAAAAGCATAAGCTCATTGATACCACTAGGCCTTACATATGGGCCTAAATTTAAACATATGTTGTTTACTATATAAGAAGAGACTGTTGAATCAGATGTGTAAAAAGTGAGCAGATAATTTTTGGAAAAAGTATTTAAAAACTGCTAGCAAACACTTCTGGCAGTGTTTCTTTGTCTTTGACTGTATTTTTATTGGGGTGTTTTTAAGAGGAAGAAGGGGACAGTTTTCTTTCTTTTCATTCCGTACAATGCAGAGAGCGTCAGTCCATCCTCTGATCGTCCCTACCTTTCCTCTTCCTTCCCTTCCACTTTCTAGAAATCTCTTTGTACAAAACAGTCCACTCATTACTTATGCACGCTTGTACTCTACTCATCGGGCAGAGACATTCTGGGGTTTCATCTGTCTTTAAATACAGGGCATTGTAACACTCAGAAATACTTTAACATTAAGACTAAACTTCTGGTTATCAAGGGTATACTTCCAGGAGAAAAAGCGTGAGGAATGAAAATAATTTTGCTTTAACTAAAAGCCCAGAAATTTCCATGGGAATTTTTGCAAGTGGGAAAGGTACCAGAAATCCTATTCTTCCAGTTTGTAATGAAGTTTCTAGTTTGCTGTTAAAAAAGAGATTCCTTACAATTGCTGCATGACAAATTTTCCCCCTCTTTTGCCTCCATGTTCAGTCAGTTAGTATACCCCTGTGGTCCTAGGCGGAGGGGGGGGAACAAAATTGCTTTTAAATAGGGAACAAAAATATGGTTGCAGACCAAAAATATATCAAGGGATTCTAGGGCAGATGTATTTGCTGAAACTACTTTTATTACCGGTCTTAATTAACTGGTCTTAAAACCAGTAATGTTTTAAAATTTCACTTACACTCCTACTGCAGCGCAAAGGCAAGAACAATCTACACTTCTTTTTGTTCTACACTGGCTGTCATCCTGACATCTAGTTTACCTTTCTTTTAACTGTCTCTCACCCCCAGACAAGTGTGAGCTATCACTACAGTAGGAATTGAAAAGTAATTTGTTTCCTGAGTTCCCACATCACTTCACACAAGCCATTAGTGTAAATATATATAAGTATTGAACAATTTGTCATTTCAAATTTATTTACACTGTGATTTTCTGCAGAACCGGAGAGGGCAAGGCACGTGTGTTAAAACTGAAAACAAAAAGGTGCTCTCATATTCACTAGCTTGCAGAGTATACGGCTTCAAGACAAATGCTACGTATTACACGTAATGCTACGTGTAAAACCACCGGTGCTTATAGTACCGCAATTGCATGATACAGAGCTGAGAGTAAGGAGCCATGAGCTGTGGAACAGTGTGAGTGTTAGCCAGGCTGCTTTGGTTTAGTCAGTTAAAGTACGTCACCAGAAACTGAGATCTTATAAAATGCCTAAACTGTAGGGAAGGGGAAATCGCTCAAAACCAGACAAGGGGAAGGTAAGATTAGCATTAAGAGAAGTTTTCCAATGCATCCAGAAGACGGCAGATGCTATTTATGAACTGCCTTTGTTATTCATTAACTTGTTAGCATGAATATAAATATTAAACAATCTAAAAAGTAAAAAAAGTGGCCTGAAAAGTATTTGGTAAAAAAGAGAACTGCAAGAGAAAAGCAAGATACATTGTTGAAAGAACAGGAAAGGAAATAGGTAATGGTACAGGCAGATAAAGACTGTCAATGCCACGTTTTCCGTCTTCACTGAGGTATATTCACTGTATTTTTAAGAAAATCATTTTAACATGAGAAGCAGAAGAGAGAGCAAGAACTTTAAAGAATATTTAGGTGAGATTCAAGTTGACAGAGGATGATCGTTCTAGAGTATTTAAGGAAACTAACCAAAATAATCTCCAAGTAATTTTGCAAGCTTGTGGAAGACTGGTAAAGAATGAACACAGAACCTCCCTTTCAAAAAAAAAAAGTAGAAAAATGAAGATATGAGTAATTATAGACCCCTCAATATCCACAAATATTCTAAAATGATCTATTTATAAGGAATTATTTTCTTCATGGGAGACAATAATACAATTAAAATATAGGTGGATATGATCATGGGAAAGAAGTATCGAACCAATCCAGTTCCCTTCTTTGTCAGACTATGGTAAGTGATTCAGAGGAAAGTGGTAGATGGGATATATCTTTCATAAAGAATCTGATATTTTCTAGCATTGGTTTCTGAATGGGTACTGGAAAAGCGTAGTCCTGATATGATAACTATAATGGCAATGCACAGCTTGTTAAAAGATTCTCCAAATACTAGGGAATTTCAAGTGGATGCCTACAGGGACCTGTTCTGCACTCAGGTCTTGTATTATTTTTGCTAGTATCTTGGACAGTGAGATATAGAATATAGTTACATCACTTGTGGATGACACCAAAACACAAGGGTTTGGCTGCAAGCACTTTGAGAGACAGAATTGTGATTCAAACCCATCTTGATAAATTAGATAAATGGCTTGGTGTCAACAAGACTAAAATCAATATGTGCAGCCAAAAACAGAGTAGTTACGAAGTTCAGAATACGTGATAGCAGTTATAATGGATTACAGTCTAAGTTATAAGCAAGGAATGCAATGCCGTTGCAAAAAAAAAAAAAGACAGCTCTTGTTTTGGGGTGTACTAGCAGAAGTGTCACATTAAAATAAGAGGTATCTGTATTGCTCTGATAAGCACAGCTGAGGCTTTAGCTCGTACATAATTCTGGACACCACACTCTGCAAAAGATGTATGCATTTAGAAAAATTTGTAAGGGAAGTAGCAATAATGATAAGAGGTTTAGAAAGCATAGCATATGAGAAATGTTTGAATAAACACTGCTTAATTACCACAGAAAGTAGAAGACCTACAGGAAATGCAGATCTTTCAAATATTACCCAGATATTTTTAAGTTGAGAATAATTATGCTCAATGGTCCGGAATGATAGCAAAAATAAATTTGCTTAACTTCTGAATTCTGGGTGTTCAGAAATTGCAATGGTTTACATAGCAAAATTCTGGTAAACTCCTTAACCAGCAACTTTAAGAACAGTTCAAATATGTTCAGGATAATTTAAGTATTCTTGATCCTTCCTTCATGCAGAGAGTTTGACTAAGTGTTCTCTTGAGATGTCTTCTAGTCCTGTGTTTCTGTGATTTTAATTTACATGGAACTTTAAAAAAATCTGGGTCATTTTATTAATTTTTTATACATCCAATGAAAATATGAGAGACATGAATAACGTCATAAGCTAGGATACAACAAAATTTTTTAAATTGTCTTGCCATAATCATGAAGTGAAAGATATAGCGTTTTAAAGATACACTATATACTTCAATTCAAATTTAAAAGAAACAAGGAAGACATCAAAACACTTACTGTTATTTCTTAAAGTCCAGGAGCTAAGAATTGTATTTCACTTGAATGCTGGGAAATAATGTTGTTTCTTCCTCTTTACGCAATCAAAATTGTTGGCAGTTGCCAGTTCTCTGGTTTTGCAAATAATATTTTGACTAATAATGATTTTTGAGTCTGAGTTGTTTGCTCTGGGCTCACTAGATCATATTTGCTCCAAATAAGAAGGTAAGACAATGGTGACTCCATTTTCACTTCCATCAGGAAAAGAAAATTCTACTTTCTTGTTATATCTTGCACACTTCAGAGTGAAAGTCTCTTGAGTTCTTACAGGAGGCTAACTTGACCTGTTTTTGGAGGGTTTTCTGTAGTTGGAAACACCTTTTTGTTTCTTCTTGTCATCCACAAAAGTAGGACTCAGGCCTATTGCCTTCCAGATAAGTACTGACACTGGAGTTATTTCTGTTGTTTGTATAAAACAATAGTGTCATAAGGACATTGAATTTAGTCTATAGATTGTGGACACAGACAGGAAATCATGTGCATAGGTGTCAATTATCCACTTTAGGAGAGCTCTCTTGGAAACTGCACACATTCATGAACCTGCCCATTGGCCCACGCATCATTTCAAAATTATAGGCAGGACCGTACTGTTTGATACTTGCGTCCAGACCTTCTGCTGGTAGAAATCAGCATGGATTTCACAAGAGGAAAGACAATTTATACTTACTTGGGTCCAAGATCCTTAGGAAAATGTTGTTTGTTATTATAGGTGTATAAATCAGAAGAAGAAAAACTGAATTTGAATCTCTAAATCCATGCAGTGAAACAGTTAAATCTGTATGTAGCCCTAGACTTCAGTTTAGAAATTACTACTTGGGCTGATTAAAACATGCTAAAAGCAGCCGCTACTGGGCTTTTTCAAGTCTGGATGCTTATTAAAACCAGAGAGCATGTGAAACAATGATATAGTCCTTTAACTAACAGTTTATCTTGCATGAAGGAAAATACCATTATATCAGTCTTGATGAAACCTAATTGCTATTTGACTGTGATCACATTAACTGCTTTGTGCTGCTAGAGTTATACTTTAAAGGTGAATTCCTGGGTGCATTAATAAGCTTAGTTTATATCAGAGTCTTGTTGAGAAGAAGTATTTTGAGAGTTGTGTTGATCAAACATCATTTTGATCCCTTATATTTGGTATTAGACTTGATTAAACTCTACAGAAGTCATCTTCCTGACAACAACCTTTTTTTTCCGCTCACACTCACAAAAAAGAAATCCCTGGATCCCAACTGTGCCTGTAATGAAGGTGAATTGTGTTTAATGACTTAAAGAGTGCCATTTTGTGCTTAACAGTTTACGTATTGCAAATTACCCTGTAAATACTCTGTTTCTAGATCAAATTAATTGTATAACAAGTTGTGCTGAGAGGCAGTGAATTTTCTTTGCTATTTTAGCTCCCAGAGCCTGGCAGCTTTAAATGGTTTTCTTAAAATCCTACTCATAAGCTTTATCTTACTACCCAATGAGCATTTGAACACAGACATGGAATCCATGATGGAAGCAGACGTTGGCACTTGATATTTAAAACAATAAGCTGTTATGACATTTAGTGGACTTTGACTTGCTTGCCTTTGTTAATAAACCAGTGCGCTGGAAATTGCACGATTTCACATTTTATGCCCATAACTCATTAAATTAAAGATAACTGGCCAAGTTAAGCTCACCTGTAATTACTGTGGGCTGACATGGAGTTATCCCTGATTATACCTTGTGTAAATGCAGTTTACTCTCCAAGTGCTGGATCCAAAACATTTTCAACTGGATCAGGGTCCAGCATCGGTCGACTTTGAAATGCACATTCATACTCAGGGACCAGGAGAAACAAGAGATGTGAAAGGAAGCAGCATCGGAGGGGAAGTGACATGCCCATACTTGGGAAGTGAGGGGCAAGACAGATGTTTTGCTTCCTGAGCCCTTGTCCTGTGCTTCATCTACCCACCATTCCTTCTGCTTTAGTAATATTCTTGTGCATTATACCTTTTCTCATGGCTCAGTTGTTTCATTTTAAAATAAATAAATAAAAATTATAGTAATCAAGACGCTAGATGAGCATGCAAGGTCAAAAGACGAAGCATTTTTTGGTTCCACAGGATTGTATAACCTACTTTATTTATGATTAAGTTAGAAACTGTACCATGCCTAATAACAGAGGATATTTTCTCTTTTTCCCATTACCCAAAGCACATTTTCCTGAAAACTGTTACTGCCTGTCTGAGAAGAACCAAGACTGAAGGCGGAGATGAAAAAGTTGTTGTGGTACCTAAATGATCTTTAAGAAAAAGCTCCAGGCCACTGATTTTGGATCAATATAAAATCACATAACTCACTGATGACTAAGGCCAGTTTTCACATTCAGCAAGAGGGGTTGAGTCAGATTCATAAAGGACATGAAAATATTTAATTTGGAAAATATCTCCAGGAGCCTCCACAATCTCCTACCTTTCTAGGAATTTTTGTGTTCAGCCGGCATTCTGATTTTCACTGTGCTGTTTCTAGCAGACACCCATTTATCAAGGGCTGTGTCAAACGCAAGTCTTAAAAAGTCTGGCTAAGTGTACTAGTTTGTAGGTGTATAATGCAATGTCGACCTGAGCTTCTGATCCGAGACTGGAGCTCCCAAAGACATCTACTGCAAAAGCACTTGGAATAGGAACACTGTGACTGGTATGCTGGCAACAGTCTCATAACAGAAACTGTCTTTAAGAAGAGAATAAAGAAACTACAGGCTGAGGTAGATTTGAGCAAGGCAGTAATGATCAAAGCTAGAAGTGGAAGAGCTTGCTTTCAGTACTTTGTGGGAACCTGGTAACTGATCTAAGTGAAGACTTCTGAAAGTAAATGGTCTTGCAGAGGGTACACAGAGTCACATCAGTCTAACTCACTTATGCAATAATTTTAAAAATTTGTTTATGGAAATCCTTACAGCAATGAACTTTCCTTATTGTGGTCTGAAATAAAAGCTAAGGTGTGAATGCCAAAGAACATTATATTGGCTGTTGCAGAAGTAATAAAAACACTGAAGGTCACTTTACCACCGTGGTGATGTCCGCACAGGAGTTTATACTAGTTTACCTAAATTGGCATTTAACCTTGATTTCTCTGTTTGCAAAATAAGAGCGACGCAACAATAACATTTGGCTCGTTTGAAACTTCACTTTCAAATGGACTTCAGTGCTTACCACCTTCTGCTTTAATCTGTGTAATCAGTGCCTGTGAACTAAGAGTAATTGAGAGAAAGGAATGAAAAAAATCCGAATATACACATCTTGAACCAGACACCAAAAAGTATGGGGTATTTTGTACTTTACCAATTCTTGTCCCACTTTTGCATCTGCAGTCTGGCTCATTTACTCTCATTCCAGGGGCATGTTGTAAAATTAAAATCAGTGGGATATTTGGATGCCAGTGTAATAAGCAATATACAACAGCCCAGGAGAAAATGAACAATTCTGTCCTTACAGCAGGGCTATGCTTATATGCTGTGTGTAAGGCATGGGCTAGATATTGCAGAATATAGAAAAAACCCAAAAGATTTAATAGCTTCTTGTTAAGTGAACATTATTTTATGCAGTGAGAGAGACAGGAGTCCATGAGAAACAATTGTATGTGATCATGCAATTAAAGACTTTATCGTACAATATATCCACAAGAGGACTCCAAAAAAAGTTGCATTAGCAAATGTAATTTTTGTATTTTGTAACTTTTCAAATACTCGCTTTACAACCCGTGCGCATGCCTTTCTAATGCGTGCTTTGATATGTAATTTCAGTTTTTCAGCCTCTGTGCTCATTTCACATTTTTGTTGCTATCTGAAAGGGATCCAACCCCCTCTCAAAATGTATTTACATTGTATAAAAAAGAGCCACACAAAGAACGCAAACAAGAAAGGGTTATAACAGTGGGGCTGAGCTACAGCAGTACTGAGGTAAAACAGATTGGCTTAATTGGAAGAGCTTTGCATGATGAGGTTCTGGTGGGAGAGTATCTTATTGCTTAGCCAGATGTTGTGAGTTTATCCTGCATGTGAGAGAGATGACACAGCTCATTTGCTCTTCAGAGCCCTGTAGTATTAGGCAGGGAGTTGGAGTACTTCAGTTGCCACAACCTTGAAGGTAGGGGTTAATCCTAACAGATTTTTGTGTTTGGGGGTTTTCTGGGGCTCTTTTTTAAAGCAAACTTTATTAAAATATATAACTTTAATTGGAAACCATTTTGCCGTAGAGAAAGGTGGAAGGCTGCTAGGGCTGTAAGTAATCCGATTTCTACCTATCTCATCAAACCTTCTGTATTGGTTGTTGTTTTATTTGGTGCCCTTCCAGTAGGACCAGTGATATATTTGGCTGTGATACTTATTGTGGAATACTTTCCGTTTTCGTATGCCTCTTTTGTTCAAGCATGAGAGAAATCAAGCTGAGTAAACTGGAAAGTGGCGGAAAATCACAATCTCTTTTCTTCTCGTCTTAAACTGTTGCTTAGCCTTGGACAGTTGCTTGTTGAAGAGTTGCTGTTTGCCCCTCTGAGGTGGATGCATTTCAACGGGCATAGGTGTGAACTCTTTCTGGGAGAGGTAAAGGTCTGATGTGTAGACTGTTATTGCATATATTCCTCTTCTTCATTGAGATTCTTACTGACATCAGCAGAAGCACCATGTACTCTATCAGTGTAGGACGTGTAAAGCAAGTGATACTGCAAGTGGGTGGAAAAAAAAACAAACAACTGTTGACCATCGATTTACCTGAAACTGGCTAAACTGTTAGTTGTAAATAAATTAAACCTCGTTGTAATTTATCAGTGATTTCATACTTTTAATAATAATGTTAGAAGTTGGCATATAGATAAAATAGAAAAAAGAGTTTGCTGTTATATTGCTGAGTCATGCAGTACTAATCTTGGTCCCTTCTTCAGGATATGTCTGTAAGGGTGGGTACCAGGATGGTACAGCTGTCCAGAGCTTGAGCCGTAAGGACCGATGGTGCAAAAGTCCGGAACTCGTAGCAGGAGGAGTGTGTTACTGCTACTGCATCTTCAGCTGATGTTCAACCTTCTGGTTGCTGTAGTTCAGATATACAGCTCTTTCCCAGAGCTAGCAAAATTCAGCGTGAGCCTCCCCCTTTGCAGAAGTCAGCCGGCAGTGCTCGTGGAGCAGTTCTGCTGCACCTGTGCACATCAGTGCATGCATTAACCTGGGCTCTGTGCCCACCAGTTCAAACACCTCTGCCATGATGCCAGATGGATTTCACTTGTGCAAACTGCAATTTACAGAGACTTTGGTGTTGCATACAGGAGTAAAATTAACTTTGTGTGCCTTTAGGGTTTCAATTATATTAGTGTCCCTTTACTTCCTCATAACTAAAATTCTTCTTTCGAAACTCATAAAGCTAGTGTGTTTAGCAACTGATGCTCTTACGGGAGGGGAATTGTGGAACAGCAGACTTGTGACTTAGAGCCATCTATTTTGGGAGCAGAGCTCTCTATGCTTTCTGTGCTGCCTGGACGTTTGAATGTTGTCTTAGTACCTTTTGCTGTGTGCATAGGCTTTGTCATAGGGGTTAATACATCCATTTCTGAATCAATAAAAACTTTCTCAATGAGTGACAGCATCTAACTGCATAGTCAGGTAAGTGAACGGTTGGCTATGTGCTCTGTCATTTGTGCAGAGGCACAAGACAATCCAAACGTAACTGCCAGTCACATTTAATGCAAGCGTAGGCTACTGTTCAGCCAATGCACTGGGCTAAGATCAAGTACAAATGGTAGAGAAACTGGAATTTAAGGTACTACTTCCACAATATTTTACTGAGCGTAGTATCACTGATTGAAAAACAAAACAAAATAAAAATATTACATGCTGCAAAGTCCACATAAGAAATAATGATTTTGTACCATGGGCTGACAAGGAAAGAGTTAATGTGGTCTCTGTGAGCAGCACAAGCACTAACTGGCCTGTGCTTAGGACTGTGAGGGTGGCTGGGTCAGCCACTGGGAGTTAACTGACTCCCCTGCTCTCATCACAGGGTGGATGGTCACACTGGGACCTACAGTGCCTCCGGGATAAAACACAGGTTGCCGAGGCTCAGCTGTGGAGGGGGTTTTCCTTCCCCCTTTTTTTTTTGTTTGTTTTCCCTTTCTTTTTTTTTTCTCGTTGCACTGAAGTTTGGTTGCATGCAATTCTTTATTCTTTCACTTCAAGTCCTGAGGAGATTTATTTTTACTAGTGCTAGATGTCTAGAAGAAGGGAGTCTTCTGGCTGAGTGAGAACTGAGATCTGAAAAGCCAGACATACATGATTTGGCTGAGATTTGAAAGTCTGACCACTGCCTTGGAACCTGATACTGGCTCATGTGCCTTTCTCCTGCTTTCATCTGAGGGTCTGTAGTGCGCCCCATTGTTTAAGGGAGTAAGGGCAGTGTCGGTGATCCATCAAGGCCTTCTGTGAGTTTATTACTGCTGGCTGATGCAAATGTTCTTTATGAAAGAATTTGGTTCCCTCTTAAAAGGAAAACAAAGTCAGTCATGCTGCGTCCTGTGCTCACTGTGTGTGGCTTCGCAGCTTCATAATACGGGTCTCCCTTCCTATTCTGTAGCTGAGCCTCACCCTCCGCTCCTCGCCGCGTGTGACAATGGAGCGTTCTGTCGTTATTGCCCTTGCCGCTCCAGCGAGGAAAGGGAGCTGTGGGGCTAGGTGAGGCCAGGAGGCTGTTGATCTTTTTTCAGGAGCTTGCAATTCTGGGCACTCGGGTTGAGGTTAACTTGCCTGAGATCTGGCAGACCTGAACACTTTTATTTCCTCGTGGCTCCACTGCCCAGTAATGGTGGATAATGGAAAATCAGCTGCGTCCTCTCTGTGCCAGTACTAAATTTTTGCTTCTGAGCAATCCAGACTATCTCCAGGAGCAAATAAAGCATTCGCTTCCAAGCTCTTCTGTGTCTGAACTGCCAGATCTTTTGACTATGTCCAGAACTCTCTGATCATGAAAACACTTGACTCTTTCCTCCCTAAAGACATTGAGTGTCTTCTATGCACTTTGTAAAGTAGAAAAGAAACTGTAATGAAAAGTAAATCAAAAGTTCAAGTTACAGAACTTGACTCTATTTTACAGGATCATGCTAAAATATTTTTTTTTGGTGAAGGGGTGTTTGTGTGTTTTGGTGGTTTGGTTGTTGATTTTTTTTAAAAAGCAGCCATTGCTACTGTTAGTCAATCTACACCCAAAACCAGAATGGCAATTGGAGACATTCAACTTCTGTTTTAACTGATGTGCAGACATTTTCAGAGAATAGTAATTAACTACAGGTTTATTATACATTAATGGTTTAGTAATCCATGTTCTTTCTCTCTTTGCCCCATTTACAATTTTAATATTTTCTGTCTTCAATGATAACATAACAATTTATATTAGACTTACATTTTCTTTTTTTGTGTGTTATTGTATTCTATAACTGTGAGGTTTCTGCCTCATTGCACCTTAAGTTTATCATTTTCAAAAATGTATCCATCTCCAGCATTGTTTGCTATGATTGTTCATGACCAATAGTACAAAATAAATATATTTGTCTGCCTTCTCCTCTTCCTTCTGCGTAACTGTGGTCTGGGAGCAAGGCTAGTGTCCCATCGTCCCTCCCGCTCTGCGGCCTCTAGGTCTCATTTTCAGATTAGCTGTACCTTAAAAGAAAATAGGAATTCCTCTACATGGAACCTGCTTTTAATTTAAAAAAAAAAAGTTCCCATACGTTTACTGTAATCTACTCTTGCAGATGTTAGTCTTAAAGTGTGTTCAGTTGGTTCTAATTGTTACAACTTTGTTCGGTTGTGAGAAGCGTTGTGCTTCTGCCTCTGAAATCTTCATTAGTATGTAAAAATCTGGTATTTCTCAAGGTTTAGATTTCAGTGTTGCGAAGAGGAGGGACCATTACTGAGCCTGCAAAGCAAAAGACCTAGTGAACATTTAAGAGCTAATGGAGTTTTCTCAGACCATTAGAAATTGATACTTTTTTTTCTGAAGAATACACTTAATATGTGTATACAAAGATGAGTCAGCCTCTGTCCTAAGTAGTCCTAACTATTCACTCAGTTGGCCTTTTCATTGCTCCCCTGGTTTTAAATGCATTTTGGACCCTTCAACTCTTGTCTTGCTCTTTTTGTCATGGCTTCTCTGAACAGGTAGTGACTCCCAGTATGCACAGCAATACTGGACCCTGGTTCGGAAAGCACAAATGAAGCTTTTCTTGCATTGCTTGTTTGTTTGGTAAGGGCAGAGTGAAGTGATAAAGCTGCTGTGAAAACCAAAAAGCCATGGAGTTTTTGTTGTCAGGTCGTGTGTTGGCACAAGACCATACAAGAAAGACAGGCTTCAGAAAATACTTCTGATTTACAAGGTGGGGCGGGAAATAAATGAAGTGGTACATAGGTTGGAAACATCTGAGGGGACTGGACAACTCGGAGAGAGCGGTTACATGAATGAAAACCAGGCACATAAATCTCCAGACTAGAAAAAGTAGTATAATTGACTCCTAGCTCTTGAGGAAACTAAGGATAGTAGGAGTGGAGAATAGCTTAAGGGCATAAACTGGAGGAACAGCTGTTGCTCTTCATGATGACAGACGCAAAGTATTAGTAAACTCTAGCACAAAACTGACATCATTAGGATGCTTGAACTGTCGTAAAATGTAAGAATTGCTAAGAACAGTGGAACAGCGTTGGGTGCTCTACTGGAGTTTCCGACATGCGCTACTTGCAATGGCTATGACTCTCTGATCTTGGTGAATTCCAAGGACTACGCGGACCTTGGGTCAGTTGTTTTCCACATTCATAGAATCATAGAATTGCTGAGGTTGGAAGGGACCTTTAAGATCATCGAGTCCAACCTTTAACGTACCCTGACAAAAGCCACTTCTAAACCATGTCCCTAAGTGCCCCATCTACCCTTTTTTTAAACGCCTCCAGGGATGGTGAATCCACCACCTCCCCATTCCTGAGAAAAATTGTCATTATTCCCAGTCACCAATTACTACTCAGTTACTGGTAGGCACTGACTAACAAATGAAGCTAGGTTTCTGGCCACATCAGCTTCAATGTAAAAATAATGAAGGCCAAATGTCATTGTATAAATTGATGCAGAGCGTGGTGTGGCACCTTCACATTTTGGTCGGAGGGGAAGGCCTAGGTTGTCATCTAGAAGTCCTGTGGTAACAATACATATTTAAATGAAGTAAGGTTTGTAAGTCTGATCTCCTGACAAGAGAAAAGGTTTTTAAAAATCAACAGCCCTAAATTTATAATATGTTTTTGGGAGTGGTCTTGTACACCACAGCATGTATCCCTAGCTGTGTTGCTTGAAGCCTTTAACATTTATATTAGGCACTCCAAAAATACAGCACGTGGGAAAAAATCTTTCATTTACAAGACTTTAGTTTTTCAGTTGATTAAGGCCTGATCAAAAGCCTGTTGATAGTGACTTAGAGTTCTCCAGGCATGAACTGTGAGAGCAGCTCACAGTAAATCAAGAGCAGCAGAGACCTCCCACAGCACGAGTGCGTAGAACTTTGAGAAAACTAGATAGAGCTGCTCTACGCATTGGGATGGTGTAGACTACTGTGTCCGAAGCAGGGAGAAAGAATGAGGGCTCATTCTGTTTTCTTGCCACCCCACTCTGGGCTTGCTACCCAAGAGGAGCAGAAATAAATAAATCATTAAAATTCTCAGCAAGCAGAGCGTAGCCTTCATCTGCCTGTACACAGTGGCTGACACACATGTCCACCAGGACGGATGCTAGTAGTTGGCTGGTGAGAGGATTCAGATTGGGAACACCAGTCACACTTGCAAAGTAAGCCGGGGTGGTTTTGTTTCAGGGCTTAATTAAAGTAAATTGCAGAATTACAGGATAGGAGGGAAATAAGTGTTAACAAAAAGAAACATGTTGAAGATGCATTATGTCCCTAGCCTCTTTCCACTAATAGCTTCAAATCCTTAATGAAAACAGTATCACTCAAGCGAAGATGGATGGGGAGTGGATCGTGGTCAGCCCAGCATAAAGGGGTCAGCTGGCCCACACAGCACCCTCCTGTTGCCATGGGGAAAGGGCAACAGCAATTCCAAGGGCAAAGCAAGGGCAAATGCTGGAAGTCACTATCAAATGGTATCAGAGACCTGCCACCATGGTGAGGGGCAGCATGTAAGAGCTGATTCAGAGTAGAATGGATAAGGACTGTGTAACCAAACATACTGGGAGTCTGGGTGAGGGAACTTGAGATCCAGATGTGAAATGAACTGTTGGTGTCTGATTTTTTTTTTTTTCCTGAAGTGGTCTGAATCCAGCAAATCAACAACACCTTGAACACTAAGAGATTTGCAGTCCAGGCCAGAAACTTTTGATGTATCATCTCATTTTTCAGCTCCAGTTGTAACAATTAGTAGCAGAAGAAAAGCAGGAAGAGCCTTGTTGGCTGCTCATACAGCTGCAGAGCACCCGCTGCCGGTTAAATAGTGGGTGCTGAGCTGAGGGATAAGATTAAAAAAGCGTTTCCAATAGGAATGGCAACTTTAAAAGGGAGCTTTCCATGCGCACAGAGTGAAGAGAGCGCAGAGGAGGTACCAGAATAAGTCTGATTTTTGTGGAGCTCGCAAGTCCTTTAAGGATTCCTCACCTCTTGAGCTGACCTGAATAAATGTTGCAAACAAAACCAGTTGCTGGGATTCTGTGTCCTTCCTCTGGCTGCCTGTGACTTTCCATTCGGTTCACTGTTTTTCCCTTATACAGATGATGGTGGCTCAGCTCCTGGGAGAAAGAGCTGATACTAGTTATCATTTTATCATTGAACACAGCTGCTCTGAATTTTAATAGGTAAGTCTTCTGCATCTGCAAGTAACATATGGCTGCAGCTTCAAGAGCCTCTTCCTGCTCACATCTCTATCAGGTAGCTGTGGAATGGAAACCTGCCACTTCAGCAAAGACATTTAAAGCAGGCAAGCTGTGGGAAGATCTACTGTGTAAACATGCTGTAGTTAATGTCAGGTATCCTAAGGTGTGCTTAATATAATCTTTCTGACTTTGCATTTGTGTACAGTAATATCCTCTAACATTCTGCTGTTAATAGATGAAGTGCTTCCAGGGTGGTGCAATTGATAACACATATGTAGATCTTTAGTTAGCAGGAAAGGTCTTCAGTCGAGCGGGAAAGCTCATCTAAGCCTGCGGCTTCCCCAGGAGGGAAGGATCGTAACCAGAGGGTGCATTTTAGCTGCGGCGACTAGAGCTGTAGCAACTTCACACTCTCGGAGGCAGCTGAAAATAATAAATAAGGAAATAAGCTGAAATAATACACCTGAAAAAGGTTATTTAAATGGTCTTGCCAGCAGACCCCTACCCCTGGGGCTGCTGCCCACATACTTGTGCACCCTGTCCTCCTAGGCAGTGGCTGCTCTTTTTAGAGCACATTTGCCATTTCAATCACATCTCTCTGCTATTGCATAAAAACAGGTATTGAATTTTCTTGCTGTCTTGGAACAGGAGATCTCAACATCCTGTGCAGCTGAAAGCAGTACCTCGGATATTTGAAAACAATTACCTGTTGCCTTTAGCGGCTTGTGTATAGCTCTGGCTCCAAGAGTCAGAGCCACGGGAGATGTAGGCATGGAGGGAAAGATGGTGATTGCTGTTTGGGGGAGGGAGCGAGGGGTTATTCCTCTAAACTTCCACTAGTTACCGTAAATGTTCCTTACCCCGCTTATTGCAAGTGGGAGACTTGTCTAAGTAAGCAAAATCTGCATGGATGTGCTCCATGTAGGTAGGATAAGATAATACTCGGGTTGACACACCGCATTGCACTGGCATAATGACATATGGTTATAGCTAGTGTATATCTCTCTCAGCTGTATGTGCTCTGAGGCATAAAGAGGATAAGTGACTTGTACAAGGCCATTCAGCAGATCAGTCATGGAGCAAAAACCGCAGAGGCCTTAAAAGCTAATTATCAGGCAGGAGACAAAATCGTTACTCGGAGAACGCTCTCTTTTTCTTTTTTTCTTCTTTTTTTTTCCTTTTTTTAATTTGTTGTGGTTTTGTTCTAACTTGAAATGATAAGCTCTCTCTTTCAAAGACATGATGATATCCTCTTTTCCCACCTGCCCTCCCAAGGTAGTTCATACTATGCAGTAACTTTAGTTTGTATAATATTAGACTTGAAAAATTTCTAAATGACTGTCAAATAAAATCTATCAAGAGAAAATACTTCTAGAATGTGGGGAAAAATGAAAAACTCTTTGTTGTTGCTTTGGGTTTTTTTTATTGCCATCCCCTACCTTGAGTAAATATTTACTGTCCCTGTGGAAAAAAACCCCTTTCCATCTCAGTTAAAGAATGGTTCCACATAGTCACTTTTTCTGCTCTAGAATATTTTAACCAGTCCTACTAACTAGACAAATGCCAAAATGGATTTTCAAAATCCAGGTAAATAGGATACTACCTAGTGACAAACTACTTGCTGAAGAAAATAACTTTTCAAAGCGTCGTGTTTACCGTGACTGCCTGACAGTGTGTCACGGTGTTTCCCCGCAACAGCACGGCAGGGGCACGTTACCTTGTGGTGTGGGTCCACAGAGTCCTTGCACAGTGTGGCAATATTCAACGCGTGATTGCCCAGGTATGAATGTGACCTTTTCTGAACCAGAATTAAGTGATGTGGTTTTGCAGGTGCTGTTCTTATGAACTTTTTTTTTTAACTGGATTATTTGACACCCTCTATTTCTCTTTTCTTTTTTTTTTTTTCTTTTTTTTAATGTGATTTGGTACCTAACAACTGAGCAGTGGGAGTGGCACGGAGTAGGAGTTCTGAAAGGCAAACTGTAATTTCTAGAATACTGGAAAAGAAACCTACTCAGCTGTCAACTGTGAGCTGTAGCATGTTTAAACCAATGACTGCATCTGTAAGAGAGGGGAAAATAAAACCAAAGAAGTTTTTGCTGTCATAAAGCAGTTAGAAATCCCAACGTATCTGTATTAAGTAAAATGATGAGAACTAACTGTGGCCTTCTGGATTCTGTGGAAAAAGCTGCACCAACTGAATGAATACAAAATGAAATTCAAAAGCAGGCAAGAATGATAGAGTGTGTTATAGCCCTACTGATATTTGCAGTAATGGGATAGTTGATCCAAGAAGGGATTCTCAGAGTGCAATGAGCACACACAGTTAATATCAGTTGAACAACAGAAACGAGTGTATAATTTCCCCAAGATGTTATGTCATGTGCTATATGGCATCTGTACAGGCTACAGCATGTGCATTTTGGGATGGGGGGAGATGGAGCTGATAACGAGATGTGCCTTCCAAAGGGCAGCAGGCGGCTGATGAGAGGAGGGTCTACTTCCACGTATTCCTTCCCTCCCACGGGGGGAATGCACGGCACCTCTTCAGTCGATGTAGAAATCTGCAGTCGCTCCACCCCACGCTGCTCACTCTACCAGTACTAATGAGCTCCAGAAGGCATTTTGCTGTCTGAGGAGCTGCGCCTTTGCTGCTGTTCCTGGGCGTGCATTTTTACACTCCCTCCATGAAGCAATCAAATGCTACCCTGGCCTGTGTGACTCTTCTGAAAAATTCTTAGGACTAGTGTATTGGTGTAACCAGTGATTTCTTTACAACAGATCTTTCAAGTCCAGTGGTTTGGGTTTTTTTCTCTCTGCATTTGGAAATGTCTGTGGTTTTCCTTCCCTCCCTCCCTCCCTCCCTCCCCTGAGTTAAATGCTGCTTCATCCCTTGCCTGTAAGCTGAGTGATGTTCCTTACTGGAATAAGCTGTGTCTTTAAACAGGATGAATCTAGACTTGTAGCTGGCATAAATCACCACTGCTCTCTTTACTTCGGTGAAGCTACGCTGATCTGCTGTTGCTGAGTTTCTGCCCTAATGCCTCTTCAGGACGCAAACAGCAGTGAGCTCATCAGTTAGGAGTGGCCAGTTTTCAAGAATACAAAAAGCTACTGTAGTTCACACACACAAAAATTGTCAGGGTGGAAAAGAGAGACCTTACAGGCGGGGGATTTTCCCCACACGCTGGTTTTTTTCCTTCTTTCTTTCGTGAAGAGAAAGAGAAGCTCTGTTTTAGTACTGCTGCCATGCAAGAATTCAAAGATTAATACAGTGTTTTGGCAAAAGCTGTATTTGTGTCCATGTCATTTGCAGGCACTAGCACAAGATAACATGATACTAGTCAGAACCAGGACGACACAAGTTAGTAACCAGTCCCACTGATCACACTTTCCATTTGAAATAATGGCAGCTGGTTAGCACAAGCTGCTTGCATCCAAAAAAATGAAATGAGAGCCTTCATTTTCCTTAGATGGCAAGCAGAGGAAGTAGTGACTTCAGTCGCCCTCTGCTGCAGTGTGACATCCTCTTCTCGAAAGGTCAGATTCTGCCTATGGAATCTGTGCTGGTTACAGCCTGGGTTATAAGAAATGGGAACAGTCTCCCCGACACCAGCATTTCCATTTCAGGCTCGAGCAATTAGCCCAGAGAGAGCTCCTGACTGAAGCGTGCCTGTTGAATGGAGAAGGGGAGGATTCTGCGTGCACGCCAAGTGTGTACTGCTCGTGTGGCTCTATTTATTGACCAAAACTAAAGACAGTATCTTGTGTCCCAAATGGGTAGTCTTGTGCTCTTAGCTTTTCTGTTCACTTTCTCAGCCAGTTTCATGCTGCAGAACTTTTCCGCCCTGCCCTGCCCTGGGGTCACACTCATGGCTGTTGCTTTCTCCACATCTGTGTTTTCTCTCGTTTCTCTCAAACATCCACAGAGGCACCAATACAATTGTAAAAATTCCAAATTTGAAAGCTTTCCCAAATGGCCTTGCCATAACATCTGTTGTCTTGTATGAGCGTCTTCTCTATTTCTAACCCCCTTACTTATTAAAGGGTCTTGTTTTTCCCTCCTGCTTAGAAAGAGACTTCAGAGCTCATCTGCCAGCTTTAACCACCTCTATGGGTGAAAGTCTTGTCAGAGCAGCTTTCTCTGTTGCAAGCCTTGCTCAAGAACACCACTCAATGTTGGTCAAGGCTGTGTTTGTCTGTCCCCTCATTAGGCCTATGGCAGGCTGTGAAGAATGCCAGACTCTCATCAGGATACCATTTGACACTTTAACCAAGCCGATCCAATGCCGAGTGCTATCAAAACGTGACTGAACTAATGACTCGTGCATCGCTCTCCTTGCCCTTCGGCTGGCTGCCACAGCACCAGCGCTCAGCTGAAGTGGTGGAGGGAGACAATCTGGCAGAAATGTAATCGAGTTTTTGTTTGTTCGTTTGGTAGGGTGAGTTTTCTGCCAGCTCTGAGCAGGTTCACTGTGGGGTTAGAGAAGTGCAAGGTTTGGCTCAAGCCGAAACAACAGAAGTATGTGCCAAGGGTGGGGAGCAGGGTGAGGCACATCATTAGTCTGGCTTAATTGCACGCCAGCACACTATGCTGCCCTGCCGCTACCCCAGGCCGTGGCAGCAGTTGTGATGATCCCTGGAGCTGGGGATGCAGTGACAGCCTCTCCCGGTGCGGCGGAGGCGGGATCAGCCAGCGGGAGCTCCGCAGCTCCGTGCCCGCTTGCGCCTGCCACAGCTGCACCTCTGCCTGGCATCGCTCGGGATTCACACCCACACCAGCCCGGAGCCGGCCCCAGGTCTTGCGGCTATGTTTTAACAGTGCATAGTACTAATGAGGAATCCTTTATGTCAATAGGAAAGCGTCCTCTTCCCAACACGCAGGGTCTGAGAGAGTCCCACCCAGCAGGGAATTCCTGTTTCATCAGGTGCTGGAAGGTTGCTGGCGGAAGGGCAGGCGTGCCTGTCTCTGGTGTGGGAGCGCAGCGCTCGCTGCAACCAGTGTACAGATACACCCAAGGTAAATACACTGGAAAGTCAGTCTCTGACTCACAATGTGTGGTGCCTTTGAACTCAATCTCTTTGTAATTTCTGGCAAATGGAGGAAAGATGACCGGACAAAACAAGTCAGGGGAAGAACGTATCTTTGCTTTCCACTAACCCATTTCTCCCTCATCATCTGCCAAGAGTAAACTTTAATTTATAATAGAAAAATAAATCTAGCTAGACAGAGAATTGTTTTTAAAATGAATTTTAGTTGAAGGAAAACACTGCCTTATTACTGCCTTAGTCATGTTTTTAAGCTATATTAGCAGGAGAAATTAGACCTTTAGAGTAGAGGCAAGAGAGGAAACACAGACAAAGAGCAGAAAGGGCTTATTCCATTATTAAACCCACCCTGCACCCTGTCTCCCAAAGATGAGGATGAATACATAGCTAACTTGTAGCAGATTGCTTAGCTAACGCTCTCCTAGTGGGTTAGCAATGCTAGCAGTTGAATTAGGCATTTTATCATGTTTCACTGCTTAGCTGGCCCTTCTCAGACTTGAGAAATCTCATGCGGGCAGATGAAGTTAGAACCAATCTAGGATAAATCTTTCCCTTCCCTTATACCCAGCCAGATCCAGAACTTGTACAAATGGAGATATCCCATCGCGTTCTCCATGCTGCGGAGCCACCGGCTCTGCTGGGGCTGTGCTCTGTTCCTCCGAGGTGCAGAGACCGTCACCAGTCAGCTTGCAGCCGGTGTGGTAACCCTTACCCCTTCAGATGGGCCTGCACGTTTTGAAGGGAGCAGTGCTTCGGGAGCCAGTGACTGCAAGCACTCAAAGCTAGCACTTTGAATTTGGAATATTCCCTATGGGACAATACCAGAAAGGCCTTTTCATTTGCAGTCAGGCAGAATTTAGAATTTAGGCATTCAGTAGCATGGAATTATTATTTTTTTTTTCCCTTTTCCTTTTCTTTCTTTGCATATGCAGAGCGACCATGTTTGGGAAACTGGTTCATCCAAAAAAAACAACCCAAAAAAACCACCACCACCAAATTTTTCAGCCAGATCTTCTTCTTTCAGTTGATCTTCTTTAACTCAGGGAGTTGGTGTGACCACCCCAAAGGAGAGCTGCTGGCTGCCACTTGCTTAGCAGATTCCAACACTGCCACTGTCCTTGTCAGAGCATGAGATGTGAGTAGATGTGTTCCTTTGGAAAATATTTGGCTAGTAGGGAGGCTGATCAAAGCAACATGGGCTTATGGTACAGTTATGGAATAAATATTCACACTGTAAAGGAGAAAGTCTGTGCTAGGAGTTATGTAGTAAGCAAAAGTTATACCGAGGATAAAAGAGAACAATTGTTTTTAAACTCTCTACAGTCTAATAGATGGTGTATAACATAGTGGTTTATTTCTTTATGTAAAAGATATAACTATACATCATGATGGTACTGTGTCTCTGCTTTTTTTAAAATTTACTTTTTTTGCATGTACCCTTTATTCAAGGAACTAATCATCGCTTACTGTTCAGTATAGTATTTTCCTCAGCTCAGCCATGTGAACAGCCTTTATTGTTTTACATCTAATTACCTGCTAAGGAGTTGCCTAGTTCTGAATAAAATGCACACGAATGTATCTTATTATTATTATTCTTTTTTAAATCCAAAAGACAGAAGCTGCTGAGAAAACAAATGTAGTCTTTGAAGTCTCTTAATCAGCAGAAATTTCAGAGTAAAAACCAAACTAGTGACCATAATGATTATTGGCCTCACTGTGATAGGTGAAGTAAACGCTCTATACGTAACAAAACTTGGCCCCAAATTATTTGAAGACAGTGACCGTGCTGCTCCAAAGTAGAATTTCTCTTTTCTGCCTACTTGAGATTAACTGTCAGTGTAAAATAACGTGACTAACTTCTGCGGAGAGCGGTGTATCTGTTTTCTCTTGAAGGCTTTGTTCATGTGTTTGTTGCGGAAGTGTTCAAACTTGTATTGAGGACTCATACTAAAAGCTTAACTTATTTTTGAGGGGCAGACTCAAATACTCTTGTTCAGGACTATCTTGTAGAACACAACTTCATAGAGCATAAGAATGCTACACTGTAGTGCTCTGCAACTTTTTGCTATTCAACAGCACTTTATGATATTTTATACACATTTCCAGTCCAGCAATTCTACAAAGCAATAAAACTATCACAGCAAAGAAGGCCTGTTGTTACAAGAGTTCCAGGCTCATTTTTTTTAAATCATAAGAAAACACAGACAAGGGACTTAATTTGGTGGCGAGGTGGGGTTTTTTTGTTTGATTTAATGCTGCTTGAAGAGGGCCCAAGTTTGAAAATCCTTTGAAATGCTGGGCATCTGTAAGTTTCTTTGCCTTTTTTGATTCTTCTGTATTAATCTTAATTTGTGTCTCAACTGCAAGACTTCAGATATTGTTTTTTCACTTTCGTATCTCTTGAAATCTGCTTTTGATTTCAACGCTTTGAACCAAAAGTAAGAATTTTATATGTCCATCCTACAAATGCTGGGATCTTGCCAACGTTGTGAATTTCTACATTCCTTACACCCTTTCCTAGGGTAGCTAGTCTCATTTTCAGAACTGGGCAGGGTAAGTGTAAAGGCAGATTGTCACTTCTAAAGAGCTGTGAGAAAGAAATAGAGTCAGGCTTCAAGCTTCTCTTGTAGATTCAAAGGCCTGACCCTGAATCTTCTAACAATTTCATTAAGATATTCACATTAGGAATGTTATTTCTGAGTCAAGGTCTGATAGAAATTATTCTAAAAGGTCTGAATAAGTCTATTTTGACTGAAGGCTTTGTTTATGCACTGACTGAGTTTCCTCTTTTGAAAGATATAGTAAAGTTTACGAATTATAGAATATTACAATGTCAAGACTTCTTCAGGTGTGCCATACAGATTGTTAGAAGCATGCAGAATATGAGAGACTGATTTTTCTGCTTGAGCAAATTATTTTAGCTATATTCTCTCTATTACCTATATCACTGAGTACTGAAAAGCGCTATAGTTGATTATATTGATTTATAAATGAAAATTTTGTTTGGAAGTTCATATCTGCAGAGGAAATGTGAGATCTGGATTACAAAATTTTTTTATTTTTTTTTTTTAACCATACTAATTGACTTGAATAATGGGTTGTATCTAATTACGTTACCCGGAACACACACCAAAAATTGAATAAAAAAAATACTCTAGCTCCAACTTTCCCAAAGCAGAAGAAATACCCTGGATTTTGCAGGTCAGATGACCATGTAAGCAACCAAGCATAATGACTAACTCTTTGCAGTAACATTACATTATTAACTCATTTTGTGTTCAGAATCTCCTCTAACCTGCATGTACCTTTCCAAAGGACTCCCTCTAACTGTTCCTTAGCCTATTCAGGTGAGAGAAAACAGACAAAAGACAACTAAGAAATTTTTTGGCATACTGTCTAGAAGTAGTGAACTGAAGGGGTTTAGTGGTTTAGAGGAAATCTCTGTTCTTTGACAAACCTTTTCTTGAATAAGCAAAATTTCAGTGGTCCTTTCTCATCAAATTTCCTTCAGATCTTGAAATTCCTGAACCTGCTGTACTAGGTCTAGACCACTTCATGTTTTTATTAGGCACTATTGATTCTAGCAGACACAAATTATCCCTAGCCCCAACCTACAGCACTCTGTTTGTTAGCAGTGCTTTGCCTCCCCAATGCAATGAACTTCTTAATTCAATTAAAACATGTCATACTTGTGTAACATGTTTACCAGGCAAGGTGATAATTTTAAGGCTGCTAAACCTATTCTATTTTGTGAAGCCATTTCTGAACTTTTCACTCTTAGGAGAAAATATTTGTTGATAATTTTAGATTCTATGTAATGAAATGAAAATATCTACCAGGGGCAACGTTAATTGAGCAGCTTGGCTTGACTTGGTCATGAAGGAAAAAGCAAAGCTATTACAGTTGTAACATTGATAAACATGCCTGGGATACTGGGAAACTGCCAAGACTAACCTAGCTCATGGTAATAATACTTCCCAACCTCAAAATCGGTGGATGCATAGAACTATATTCCTCCTATAGACCAGTAGCTTGAACTAGTGTAAGACCAGGAGGCCAGTGATAGTGGGTTAGAATTGGTTTGCACCTTAGCAAAAATTCAGTTGCTTGACCTTGCTTTAACTTATTTGTGCTTCAGTATGTCCACTTCCCCGTTAGTAACATGAAGGAAATAATTCCTTTTCCTGTAGTTTTGCCTGACTGCCCTACTTAGACTGTAAAGTCTTTGGAACAACTGCTGTCTGATCTAATGTGCGTGTACGGAGCAGAGCACAATGAAGTCCTGATCTCAGCAGGAGCCCCATCTGCTACTGCTGAGATAAATGATCTTTTCAGTACTGGTTGTTTTTTAATCTCTTTAAATTACCATAAATACATTTTTAAAGCCATATGCTTTCATTCTATATCCTACTCCACTGAAGAAATCTGGGTTTCTGTGGAAATATAATTATGTAACCATATAATTAAAGACTGCATCGTACCCTGTACATGCAAGGGGGCTGAGTTGAGGTCAAGTGCCAGGCTGATCTGCCACTCTGTAGGTTTCAAGTACCTAAACTTACTTTAGAAAGATTATTTTAAATATATTTTTGCTTATGTAATTTTATACTCTTTCAAGGAAAGAATACTCTATTGAATTGCAATTAGTTTAATTAAACTGAAATTGGTTTGCAGCAGAAGAAACTGTTATTTTGAAGAGACCCGTTAGTTTGTGGGATTGGCTGTTTAGCGTTGGATGCTCATCAAGGGAATCCAGAGGAAGCTTCTGATTTTGTTGGGGGAGAAAGAGGCCTTATGCCATAGCAGGAGTATAGCACACGGGATCAGGTGCGGACAGAGGTTAGCAGAAGCTTTGTGGGTGGGAGGACATCTTTTATTTCCCTCTGCTGCACCAGTGTCCAAGCGTTTCCCGTTTAGTATGTGGCACTGTTGCAACTTGGACAGTGGCATGAATCTAACATTACAATATTTGTTAACGTTTTGGCTGAATACCCCAAATTTCTAGAGTATTGCAGATGCTTAAAAGGAAGTGGCAAAGTTCAAAAATCAATAGTTTATCCAAAATGGAAGAGGAATATACAGGCTGAGCAAAGAGTATGTCTCTAATCATAGGTATTTCATCACTCTCAACTTTTAACATTTTGCCTTAAGTGGTGAAAGTGTTGCAGCCTTTCAAAAAAGACAGTAAGTTTCTCTAACAACAGAAATTATTATTCAACCTGGATGTCAAGACTACTGCCATTTCCTGTGTAACAGCATCTGGGGGTAAGGGTCATTATCTCTTGACAGAAGTTTCTCTTTCATTCTTTGAAGAAGGAGGGTAGTTCTTGTATTACCCAAGCACTGAAACTTGACTTGTTATACACTGCTGCAGGGAGCACAAGTGCAGAAAAGTGGGTGGAGAAAGATTTCTTGAACCAGTTCCCTGCAATACATGTTTGCGTAAACCAGAGACTCAGAATATTGATATTTATTTTGGTATTCCTTTTTTTTTCTTTCCAGACAGAGAACCTGTCTACAACTAGAGCTCTTCTACTTTCATGCAATTTAAGTTAGCTTAGGATTTGTTTTGTCATGGTGGTGTTTTAAGAGTTGTTTGTGGTTTCTTGTAGCTCTTCTGCTGTTTGTTGTTGTTGTTGGTTTAGGGGTTTTTTTTAACTTCAGGAGAGATTAGAGATTTACATACAGAAAATCTTTCCTTCCTCAAGAAATCCAACTAACAAAGAAACCTTGTAAGCACCAGGTGCAAGAAAACCAAGGTAATTGTCTGTAATTGTGAGATTCTTGCTAACACAGTCCTTCGCTCAGTTGAATATGTACATGGCATCCATTTCTGCCGATGAAAGTTAACATGTACAAATTGAGGGTACAATGGGGCCATTTATGTTTAGCTTCCTTTACATAAAATGTATTGATTTTTTTCTTTGGTAGGGGACTGTTTTTTAAACAAAATCAAACATTTACATGTATAGAATGTAACATTCAGAATGTTTCACAAGTTGTTAAAGTCCAATTAGATTTCTGCAATCTGTACTTACTTGGTAGTAGGATAACTTGCCGTTATCAAAAGAAAATACATTTGCTGTATTTCATATGTAAATTAATTTACTTTGAAGAAGAATAAAAAACAGCTTTGAAAGTTGATGCTAGCAAAAGCATCAACATTTGCTTAACTTTGAATGGCTTCTCATAACAACAGAATCTTTGGCGCTCCCTTTTGGCCTTCCACCTAGTCTCAAGGTACCTCACAAATACAAAGTTGCATAGTTCCATGTCATCCCTGTATTACAGATGGAGCACAGATAAATCTCATCCTGTGGTCTGATTTAAATTGGCTGTTGGCTTCAGCTTCCAGTGATGGTGGCCAGCTGGCTCTTTTTGAGAGAACCATGGTGTAAAGTTCCCAAGAATCTTTGCCTTGTGCTTGCTGAGCTGCTCCCGCTTTCCAGCAAAAGGCACGTTCTGCCAGCACACGCAGGGTGCTCCCCTTCTTCTGCTGAGGCTTCCCACCTGGTGGGCACCACGGTTGCTGACTGTTCAACCCTCACGTGAAGCTTAACCACCTATGCAAACAAGATGCCCAGTGTTGTGAAGAGTGGAGGCTAGAGCATCTTTTAGCTGAGCAGGATGTCATATGCCTTGAGCAGTCAGATAGGCCAAGTCGAACTGCCTGCTCCTCTGTGAAAACTGGTTATTCTTTTGTGTTCACTGTTAGTTCCTCTTTGGAGGACAAAAATCCAGAATTTTTATTTTCAAGCACCAATTACGAACAGAAAAAATGAGATTTTCGTGATGGGTGATGAACCCTTTAAATCTGATCTCATTACTTTGAATATTTCTCAGATGTGTTTAAAATTAGCCTACTGAAGCAGGTATGACATTTAACGGAAGATGAATGAACTGGATTTAGAACTGCTTTTTATTCTGCATCAGGTTCCTCTCCAAGTACGTCGTCCAAATTATAAATATTGGACTGTTTTGTTGATGTGTTTTATCTTACAAAAGGGCAAATTACTTTATTTTATGTGACTAAAATCTCTCTCCCACAATTTTATAGCTATAACTATGGAAAATGAATGTTCACTTCTTTTATATGATCTTCTCTAGATGATATACAGAACAGGAACCACAGACTGGAGTTATTGAGCTGGCAAACTATATCATCACACTGAAACTTAAAAGAAAATATTCTTGTTGATGATGTTACATGAGACAAGTCACCAAAGCATTTGTCAGAATTAGCACACAATCATAACATCTAATTAAAATTCAGTTACATGCTTTCAGATGGTTTTAATTATTGAGGATTAACAAATCAGGGAAGGGATAAGAACTTGTATCTCCAATTTATCTGCCCTAGAAATTTCCAGAAGTGACTATATAATATTAGTATTTTAATGTGGCCTGTTCGTTTTAACCAGTGACCGACTTTCTTTATCCTTTACTGGTGACTGCTGTCTCTCTGTTTCTTTAATTTGGTTATTTGGTATGGTCACTTCATTTAGACATATCTAGGAGAGAAAAGCTTGTGCCAATTCTGATGCATGGCATAGTTGCTGGAAGTTACCCAGGGAAGTCTTCCAGATTTGAGGGGGTGGGAGCAAGAAGCTATACCCCATTATACCCCATATATCCCATAAGGGATGTCCTGTCCTGCCTGGGACAAGACGGAAGGGAAGTCGGAGCAGAAACCGTAACAGTTTCTGGGGTCTGTCAGTTTGTGTCACTACTTGAAGGAAAGTATTCACAGGGTGAAGTGAAGGTGGAGGCAAGAAACAGAACAATCGCAGAAAAAAATGCCTGTGGCCATATTACCTCGGGCTGTGATCTTGTGATGCCCCGTGTACTACAACAGGTCTGGAGATCAGTAGCTGGACTGGAGAGCTTCAGTGGCCACCCGGGAGCTGGTAGGCATGCTGGAGCACGCAGCAGTTGTCTTTCTCTGCATCTGTGTTGAATCACTGCCATAGCGTATTAATATGCCTGTGTGTGTGATGCAGCTTTCTTGTTATGTGAATGTTTGTGGCTCTGCATGCGCTTGGGTAGCCCGTTGTCCTCTGAATACCACAAAGAGTACGCACATGAGACACTGAGGAAAAGGGGAGGAAATCACAGAGAACTTGTGCATTATCTCTTAATAACCTCATAAGGCACTGGGCACTGCAAGTACCAGTAAGTATAACAGGAAATACTATTTACTGACTCTAGGCTAAGGCTCCTTTTCTGATTGCTAACGACTGTTTTGCATTGCAAAATGCTAGAGGCGGTGGGTACACACTACCAGCCATTGAATACAGGGCTTCATTGAAATAGAGCAGCTAGTTTTAGTTACGGTATTGTTTTAAGAAGAGGATAAAACATCTGGAAATGGCCAGAAGAATAATTTTTATTCCTCCCATGAAAAAAGAAATTACCAACAGATTTAAATCATCCTGGTGCAAATTAATTTCTAGGTTGTGAACTGGTTAAGCAAGTTAAAGTCTGACGCATTGGTTTGATTCACCTTTCATGTCCAGCTGAAGAAACCCTGACACCTTCGCGGGTGCCCCAGGTAGCACCCTTGCCATGCTACACCAATGAATAAACCACCACATGCACTTCTTCCATGCACTTCAATATGTACCAGATGTCATCTGTGCAGATGTCCACACTAGGTTTTCCTGAGAAACCAGTCAGAGGAGATACTGGAAAGCAGTAGAAAGAAACGGAGGAGAAAACACAGTTCCCCTCAGACAGATTGTAATTGTATAGGTTTCTTCATTAAGCTGATTGCTGTGTCTGTGCAGATTTCCACGAAGGCAGGGCCCACAATGTTGGATTATCAGAGCATTCATCTGGTTCAGGTTGTGTGTGCCCAGTGACGGGACAGAGGCAATGGGGACAAACTGTCACATGTGAAACTCCATCTGAACACAAGAAAGCACTTACTCTGAAGGTGGTCAAACACTGGAATAAGTTGAACAGAGAGGGTGTGAAGTCTCCAGCCATGGAGGTAGTCAAAACCTGACAACAGTGTACTGGGCAACTAGTTAGCCCTGCTTGAGCAGGGGGTTAGACTACATGATCTCCTGAGGTCCCTGCCAACCGCAACCATTCTATGTTCGTGTGTTGTCTTGAAGCTCTTTTTCCAAAAGCTTAGGTTTCTCTCATTTTGCCCACATGCACAACTCCAGCTCCCACCACTCGTGCCGTTTCCTTTACCCCGTGTATTCTAGCAGCAGCAGCCTTTCCTTTTGCCACTTTTCGCTGGCATCACCACCCATGCCAAAGTAAGCTAGGGATGCAGAAGGGCCTTGTCACACAGTGGTCTGTCAAGAACATGATTAGAAACTCTGAGCTAAACTGCTGATAAGAATTGACCCCAAGCCATGGGGCTGCACTGTAGAGCACGCTGGCCCAGTGACAGATATGGCCCTGGCACCTGGGGGTCCAGTGCAGGAGGGGGCAATGCATGTGCTTTGGGGGACGAGCTGGCTCGGGACCTCTTGCTGCTGGTGGCTCACTCCTGTTTTCTTGAGGCAGTGGGGATAGAGAGGCTTGTTGTCTTCTTAGGATGGTGATCTTCTCAGTGCTCTGGCTTGTATTAATTATTGCGCTGGCATAAGTAATGTACGGCAAATTGTAGTGCACAGCAGATGTGACTGTCCAGAGGTGGGAGGGGTGGCCTTGAACAACATCTGCCATGTCACAGTCACAATTTCTTCAGTTGAGGGCAGAAACCTCAAACCTTGTTAAAGCCTCTTCCCAAACAGACAAAGCCTGGCACGCTTTCTGTTTTCCCTCCAGCGGAGTGCTCTGCCTTGCCAGCTTTTTCAGTGTGCGGCTGCATAAGGGTTATTTTCTCTGGGAGGTGGTTGTGTGTGGGTATGTACATGTGCACACACACGCTCGCACTGAAGGATGTGTTCTCCTAAAGAAGAAAAAAACTCTGTCAGCAAATGATCTCATCTTATTTCGGCTATCATAATCCTCTTCAAGCCTATACGAAACACCCATACATGTTTGATCAAGTCACTATTAAAGAGAAATATCGTGCTATTCTTGCCAACTGGACCACCTACACCTTGGTATCACTATAATTATTGTCAAATGTTATTGTTACAAGGGGGCAGAAAATGTGTAGATCTTTCTTTAATATGACAGTGGCCAATTTAATGGAACATTACTGATTAACACAGCCGGCACAGAGTATGCGAGCGTACCTTTAACAAAACTTTATGTTACAGTTGAATGGATTACAGAACACCTCTTGAATGCCTAGTGGCTGGCATTGTGCCAGAGCCTTTAAAAAAAAATGAAAATACAGCTTGCTTTTTACTTTTTCATAAAGAAATCTGAAAGCAGAAGCACTGACCTTGGCAAGCTTCTCACACTGTTTTCCAGTAGGCAAAAGCACTATAAATCAAACCAGAATAATCCTGTGTCTGTTTTTGTTTTCACGCAGGCTGCTAGGATTGCACTTAAGGACTTGATTTTTATTACTAAAGGAATGTTTTTAAATCATCAAGACCTAGAGCATGTTGTGAGCTTAGTCCAAATTTCATCATCATCTTTTGCAATTTGCCTAACGCCCTGGCTCCGTGCTCCCATGGAAATACAATTTATTTCTCTTGCAAAAGTCATTACAATCTATGAGCACAAAGAAAGAAACCTGCAGAACTGAAAATGAGCAATAAAATCATGACAAAATCTGCTACCTAGATTCTTTCCCCTAAAGCAGAAAAATAAGATAAACAGTGCTTCTCTTTCTCTCTGAGTTATTATTAGTTCAGTATTATTTATCACACAGGCTGGAAATCTTAAAAGGTTACAGTTTATTCTTCATACATGGCTTTGGGGAGCCTTTTGACTCTGCTGAGAATTGTAACGTGACATTGTTTTGGAAATGAAAACTCTGAACAGATTATTTTCCACATTATCTAGATAATAGAGGTGATAGATGGGACCAAGTCTAGCTGGTGTAAGCAGTTGTAACTCATTTGAATTATGGAAATTTGCACCAGCAAAGAACCTGCCCCTAAGGAAGGAATTCTGGAGGAAATGTTCTAATTCAAATTAATGTTGCTTTATTTTTATTTTTTTTTTTTAATATGGACATAGCATGCATTTAGGTTTATAGTAAAGACTATTAAAACCAAACAGAAATTCAATTCCATCTTCCTATGTTCTTATATGCTAAACTGTTAATAGGTATGTTCCCTAGGCCTGTTTGCAAGCTTCACCTTTCTGTATGTCCAGGTCAGATAAACACATACTTAGATCAGAAGCGATTGACAAAGTCTCCGTTAATGTCTGTGGGCATTACTATGTGTTACAGTAAGCTTTGCTAAATATGGGTCATTATAAACGCATATTTGAACTGAAAAGCAGTAGTGCTTTCCTGACTGGGGGCTTCCAAGCTCTCCTAAAATGTATCTTCAACTTGGACTAAATGTATCCCCGTTTATACGTTTGGGTTTTTTTAATTAATGGCATTTAATAGAATTATTAAGCTCTACGTATGAGGAAGTAGTATAGGGTATTGTTAGCATTTTCGTTTCTCTTCCTCCTTTTTCTCCAGTTTTTTAACACAAATTTTTGACATGTTATTTCTGAGTTCTGGCACCAGTTGGCAAGGGCAAGTCCTCAAACCCACCCGCAGCTGTTTCTGTCAAAGTATTGGATCTGTGGAGCTCAAGCACGTGGCTGAACCATGAGACACAAGTCTGTAGGGAATGGTCTTTTTCCCTACTAATTTTCTGAACGTGCTGCTGGAGCACTTACAAAGTTAATTAATAACACAGGTGTATTGGGTGGGCGTAGTTTACAATGGGCATAGTTTACAATTTTTCTTTCTTTTCATGCTGTAAGTAAAACTTCTTTGTTTCTGCAACTTCCCAGATGACAAACAAAGCCATGCAACTTAATCCTTAGTCTGAGTTTTTTCCTGAAATTCTTTTCTTTCCTTGTGAGTCTTCTTTAGCTGGCTTCTTTCCTTTTGTTTCCCACCACTTGAATAAAAGCTTCTACATCCTCATGTACTCTGGGGCAAGAGTTACACTGTGAGAAACCACCTGAACCAATACGGGAAGTCATGAAAATAACTGTGCTAAGGACTCGTCTACCGCTTCATCGGCTGCATTTTACGTTCTTCTGTGGAATTGGTTCAACAGATGTAAATCCTCCAGATGGTAGTGTTAGAGTAGCATGTTTTACCTTAGCCAAAAACAATTCCTAAGGTATTTGGCTTAAAATAAAAGTATTCATGTGGGGTTTTGCTGAGTTAACTCTTCTGGTTTCAAAATGTAGTTTTACTTATATCTCTAGAGAAACAAGTTGTACTAATTTAAGACCTAGCAGCTAGTCTAAGAGTGTGTCGGGGGGGCGGGGGGTGTGGAGGAAAGAGGAATAGTCCTACCCTGAAATTGTTATATATCAAAATGAAATAACGCTAAAAACCAAGAAGGTCATCCTATCCAGCTATACTTTCTAGTTTGTATTCACAAATGTAACAGTATGACAGGCACTTGTTCAGGAATTTGGGGCGGGGAGGGAAGGATATTCTGATATGTGTGGTAATAGCAACGTCAGATTAAGCCTAGCTAATTTTCGCCAGTTTAAAGCCTACAGACACCCTGCGCTGGTGGTGTAGTTGGGGGCAGGTGTGTTCCTCTCTGGTTATACAGCTTCCCGTGTCTCTTGCGGGGAGGCAGCTGTGCCAATTCATGTTGCTGGATATAAATGTGTGTTTTCCTGTAAGTGTTCTTGTGTGGTCAGGGAAATTATCTCATATACAGAATATCTATGAAGTGTCTTGCCCACATGCATGCATTCAGCAGAAACGCTGCTGTAAATAACACTGGTCCACAAATGTCTCCCTGGCTCGCAATTGCCTAAGCACTGCTTGCTTACCAAGGTGATAGATGCCTTATAAATACTTAAGCCGGATAGAAATGGTACTGGCTAGATCACTGCCTTCCATATGCAGATTTGATAAGCTTTTTAGCCTCCCTCTTCACAGTCCTCAGTAATAACTAAATGGATGCTCTCTACGTGTACGTACGTTTTGGTGGGTGGGAGCATCAGCACTCAGAGTTTTTATTGGTAAAACACTGCTTAAGGGATTTGTTTAGTAGCACTTTTTGGAGACTGGAAGAGCAGCATCAAATTTCTGTCTATGAATGCCTGTGTGTGGTTATCATCTAGCAGGGAATAGTCTGGCTCAGTATGCAACAGCAGCTCAGCTGACGGCACCCTTATGTATTAATTAAAGGAGCCAAGTTCATTTCCTACTCCCAGCACACCTGTTGAAATACCATTGATAGTGTTACAGTGGCAGCAGAAACAATGAGTAGATGTCCTGTACTCTGTTTAATTTTTTTACTGTGTTTATATCTGTCCAAGGCAATTAATGAAATGAATGGTAATGGTCATTAAGGTGTGGGTGGTTTGGGGTTTTGGTTGGTTAGGTCGGCTTGGTTTTTTTGATTCATACACAAACTGCACAAAAGTTCTTAGTAGCGGGAATGTTTAATAAACTACACTCGATGCACGATCCGTGAGCAAGCCATGTCTCACCAGTATACCAACAATATCTTCCGCCTTACAGTGTGGATATTTTGGGATGTGGGGCATGAAAGGTTTTGTACCTTAAACCAAATCTTTTCTGCAGAGAATTGCATACTTGCTGCCAGTCTCATTCAAACATATACATTTTAGTCACCTTCCGTAAGTCGGGAACTCCAGATTTCTTACATCCCTGTGGTGTAATTTCCTCATTCTACCCACTGCACTGGTAATCATTTAAAGACAATATAAACGGTCTCAATACTTTGGCAGGCTGCTAGCCTGACAAAGATGTGCAATTTAGAAATTCAACAATGAGAGACAGGTTATAAGTGAAGGATTGTGGGGGGTGGGGGGGTGGGACTCAGCCCTGCCAAGTTGTTAAAGTTTTAACACTAATGTACCATTGGACATTAAACATTACATGAACAGTATTCAGTGTGCAGCTTTTAAACCCATGCTTGCAATTTTCCTTGCTGAGTTTGTATTAATTGAAATTATTTAGCTTTTGTTTCAGAGTTTCGCTGGATGTGGTCTAGTACAAATAGGTAGCAACTCCCCTTCTAAACAGCCATTTAGATCGGAATCACCTGGTTTCTTTAATCTTCCCAGGTTGTAATTTTATGATAATATCCTTGAAGGTTTCTGTTTCTGTATTCCTTCATCTGGAATTCACTTCCTTTCAAGATTTTTAACACTCAGTTATATTAAATGTTAAATGTCTTCTTCTAAGACCTGTTTAACCACACTGGAAGTGTTCTTCTGGAAAGAGTTCTTTTGAAAGGAAGAAAAGAACTACTCAGATTGAGTAAAGGCTGTCAAGATGGACCAATAAGACACGGCAAAAATAGACCATTAATATCCACAAGGTCAGTCTGGGGCGCAGACTGGAGCTGTATCTGCATGGCACTGGCATGCTTACTGTAACGAAATGATGATGGGGAACAGTCTTGCAAAATTGTTATCAGATGAGCGTCTATTTCCACCAGAGAGTTTGTGCATGGGTCTTCTGTGCAACGCCTTTTTAATCTCCAGGGATATCAGCTTCAGATCTGTAGAAATAACTGAAAGGTATCTAAAATAATTTGACTGATTCTTGAATCTTTTCACTTTTTTTAATAAGTACTGTAAAAACCAGAATAGGAAAAAGGTCATCCTCTACGATTGCAGGCAGCCAAATACAAAAATAAGTAAGCTGGGATCCATGCAGAGAATCCTGTACACTTCAGCTAGTTCTCTAAAACATATGTGAAGTTCTTAACATTGCTAATGCTTTAAAATTAAGCTGAAATTCTCACCAAAAATTCAAGAAAGATTTGGCTACAGATTGCTTCTAAAACTGGCTAAGGCTTCACAGTAATACTGATTTCTTTCTATATTGTGGCCTAAAATAGTCGTCACCTTCATGAGCCAGTCGTGCGTGCCAGAGTGCACAGAATTAGAAATTAGTAGTATCTGCTAAGTATCCTGCATTGTGATGGCAAGATGGAAGAGGAAGACGTCTTTTAAATCACTTTGAATGTTTCAGAACCAGTAACTTGATTAATCCTGATGCAGGTTGAATTCTGAACAATTCCCCACTGGCTATCTCAGCTTTTTCTTCAAGTCATTCTTGAAAAATTCCATGAAAAATTGTTACTTACCTGTCTGTGTAAAGCCCTATTGACAGCAAAATTCAATTAACTTTATGGAGAATCTGTTATAAATCCACAAAAGCAAAGGAACCAAAAACTTAATCTGAGGACTGCATCTGATTCTCCATCCTTAACTTGCTGCGATGTGTCTAGAGATTACAGCACATATGGTCTGTAACATCACCCACCATTTCAATATGTCTGAAATATATAGTACATGTAGCATCACAAGTTACAAAGGAAGTAGAAGAATTAGTGTTAAACCTACAGAAATGCAGAATTATACAGTTCAGTCTAAATACCTGTCCTGACATTGCACCCTTCGGTCATCTGTTGGGCTGAACCCAGCAGGCAGTGGGTGCCTTATGCACCAGATGTGCTGCACCACCAGGCCAGCGTCAAGGACCATGTGTGTGTTGGAGGAAAACTTCAGCAAGGAGGCTCTGAAATGAGTCATATCGATGGCACTAACTCTCTTTAAGTACAATTTCTTGCTATTCTTAAAAGCCACTGTGATCTTTACCTTGAAGATCGCTTTAGGTAGTTATCTGCGTGAGTAGTTTTGCAATACTTTCATGAAATATGGTATGCTATTATAACAGTTTAAAACAGTCATTGCTATTTCAAGTAGAGAAATGTAAGGAGTTCCTCAAAATAGGTACTATTTACTGTACCTACTCAAACAGATGTCCTTTAATGGGAATTACAGAAGCCCAGGAATATAAAAGCACTATCCTGCTAATAATACAGATCACAATCACACTGATGTAAATGTGAGGACACCTCCACAATCTTGTTTCCTGCACTGCATACTTGACAAAATACAAGATGTTTAATTCCTGATCAGAGGGAGCTAAAAGAGCCAGGTTTTGTCTCCCACAGTTCAGCGATATTGTGGAAATTTTCTTTACCAACTTGTCTTTAACAATTCTTCAATCGTTCTTTAATATAAGTGGGAAAGGAATCCTGTTATTGATTGAGCTCCTTGCTTTTATCCAGCCTACCTTAAGCTTGAAATAGATCTCTCCTGTCATAAAAATAATAATACAGCTTGCTCATAGTGGAGAATGGGGTCCTAGGTGCTGTGAGAGTTTTTGTTGCTCGCAAAATAAGTCAAATCTGTTTGGATAAGCAATGGCACCAATGCCAGCTTCCACACAGTGACAACTAGTGCTGCACAAATTGATGTGCCACCTTAATGCTACAGGATTGATTGAACATTTCCCTGCTGTTATTTTTTTGCAGTTGTCTTTCCTCAAGAGAACAGTGTTCCTAGTATGACCCCTTTTTCTTTGCACGTCAAGTGAAGGAAAATCACCTCTTGCTGTACTTGTGGGGACAGATATTGATCTCGGACACAGCGATGCAAACCAAAAGTAACTCCTTGGGAGCTGAAGGAATTACTCCAAACATTGGCCTGTGAAACTGGGGTCAGACTCCAGCCACTGGCCTCCGAGCTTTGTTTCTTGCTTAATGAGAAGCAGTATATCTAATGCACCAGTGCTGCAAAGAGTGCTGAGCCGTTTGGTAAAAGTGAAAATTTATTATTCTTTATTATTGAGGCTTATAATGCAAAACATTGATGTATGTCACAGTCTCAATACATTTTCTTAATGGTCATATCTATGCCAAATGTATTGATATTTCTGCAACACATTATGAGTAGTAATACCAACGTTTAATTTTCATAAAAGCTTTTTATTTGTTGCTGCTGTTGTTTTTAAGGAAATCACATAAAGCCTCACCCCATAACACAGCTACCACTTACTGTGCAACAGATGTTTTATGCTCATTTTGTGTCACTTTTTTTAGTGACTCTTTTTAGAAAGTGCCAGATATGGACGTAGCTAAACTCCGGACAAATCCCTTCAGCCATGCCTGTAAATCTTCGTTTCGGTTGTATAATATACCCAAGGTTAAAAGGTAGATTAAACTTCAACTGACATAAACATCAAGAAGTTTCTGCATTTAAAAATTAAAAAGTGGGGAGGTAGAAGAGAGACTTAAGAAAATCTTATCAATTAATATGATGATCTACAGACAGATGATGTTGTACAAAATATTAGTAGCTGTTTTCTCTAGAATGCGAATGAAAAAATGCAAGTTCTCATACCAGTCACTGGTGGCTGCCTTATTTATAAACCATTAGAAAGTGCAGCTCCTTCTTAGTGAAATGGCACAGCAACTAAGTGCCACTGCACTGAATTAGGCTATGAGTACGCTTTCTGAAAAAGACTTGAGAAGAACTGCAAAATACGTAACGAGACTTACACAGAACCTTTAAGAATCTGAAACGTTGTGCCGATGTCTGCTGTCCAGTTAGGCTTTTTTCTCCCGTGAATGGTTCGTACATATAGGAAGATTTTTTTCTCTGTAGAAAACTACAGAAATTCAATTATTACTACCATCAATTGTCATTAATCCTTTGTAGGCAGTCAAGATACTTATAATAAAACCACACAGTCCAAAGAAAAATAAATATTTATTATTACTTAGATCTGTTTTCTGCAGATTCTTGCACTCATAGGAGGTTTAATATTCATAGGAAGCTTTGCAGGAATGCTTTGTGGCAGAGAAATGGGTTCTATTACTGCAATGAAGACAAAATAGTACTTCTTTTTAATGTGGGGTTTTTTCATTACTTTTTTTTCATTCAAATCTATCTTCTTTTGATTTTAAATTATCTTGCTGATAAGCAGTTTTTACAGCTTATCAATTGTGGTACACCATTTATCAACTTAGATGGTACTTTTCCTCCTTCCTGACTAGGAGACAGTTATTTTATTTTTTTTTTAACAGAAAAGTGATGTCTGGGGATGGGTGAAAATGAGGAATAAATGGTGATCAGCCAGTGTCCACGATCATAAAAAATGAATATATGGTTTTGTGGGCAAGTGAGAGCATTCACAGAGCTAACAGCAATTCCAGACAAGAGCTGTACAAATACAATGCTATTTGTGAATATAAATTCAGAGAGGAACAGAAGGCTATACAAAGTGAACCATTCACAGTTCAAACATTTTTTTTCTCAAACACTGTAAGTATAACATTTAACCAGCTTTGCACTTGAAAAGTAGTTCAGTGCTGATGCTTTGCCTTTCAGAGGATGGAAAATATTTTTGCTGTCATTTGCCTGAGATGGTACTATTTCCTGGTGCTTTAAAGTAAATAATTTATTGTAGCTTGGGGCTTTCACTCCAAGACTTTTCATATATGATACACTACTTACCTTAGCATTCCTGTTTATATATTTACACTGCTTTCATCTCAGTGGTACTCGGGCTCCTATGTACCAACACATCTTCCACTCCCTGCAGAGGAAGAGTGTAAGTCATTAATGCTTCTGTATCCCTGATGATTTTATTAAATGAAGTTTAATTACTTCCATTGCTTTTGTATAACATAATCTAGTGCTCATTTACTCTATTATTAACATTCAGAGGAATTAAAATAGGGTGCATTTGCATCAGTACGCATTGAGCATGATGTAAGGCCAGGCGTAATTAATTTCTCTCTCTTACAGCTATGGAGACTGCTAATTTAAAAAAAAAAAAAGATAAGCCAATACGTATGTCTTAATTTTTATTTGCATTAAGGCTACTTTCTGTTGCTCTGGAGTTGTAAATCAGCATTTTGGTTAAAAATGTTCCTATTTTTACTTTCAAGCACTGCTTACCAGAGTGCTGTCAAATGGTAAAATGTAATAGTGTAACTAATTCTTTTTGCTGCAGGGGAAAAGAAATGAAACTACGCATTCAAAGTTAAATAACTAAACTACAGATCCAGCTCCTCTTATGAATTGTAAAATTTTCATCAGCTTCAAGGAGAGAAGGTGTGAGTCCGTCAGTGACTCCTAACTTTCTGGAGAAAATTAGTTCTATGAAGGCACCCAGTCAGGTTCAGTCTTCCTTCCGCCCCTGCACCATGGCTTTTACCCCATCCGCAGCTCCCACCCTTGTCTTCCCCAGGTCTGTCATCTCCTGGCTCTGGACGGGAGGTCAGGGAGCTCCACACCTCTCCTGTAATGTGCTCCCACCTCGCTCGTTGGGAACCACTGCCCCAAATGCCATGGTTTGCTGAACTGCCTGGTTTAGGGAGTTTTAAGCTCTGTTTTGCTGTTCCCAGTCTGACAGAAAGCCAAGTAACCTATTTTATTTTTTTTTCTTTGAAGAAAGTGCTGAAAAAATGGCTCTTCTAAAAAATGAGTTTCTTTAAAAGCTTGCTAAAATGGGAACCCTGAAACTCAGGAATACCCAAATCCTCAAGCACTTTTTAAAATGTATTGCTTGTGTAAGAGGATTTGCTAACAGAAATTAGACTGAATCTTTTAAATGAACCATCCGCTTTTGAAATGCGTCACTCCAGTAGACTTCCCTGACCCTTTGCAAAGGATCATCTGCATGCGTTCGCTAAAGAATTTTTTGGTAGATAAATGTTGTTGGCTTTCTTATTTAATTCTTTACTGTTTCCACATGGTAGGATGTTAAGAGATTGCTTTTCCTGTCCCCTGTCAATAAGTGACCTGCCTTAACCAGGCTCTCAGAAATGAATCATAACACTTGTCAGCATGTGCTAAGGAGCCAACCACTCCAAGGCCATCTGTAGCAGTGCTTGCTGTTCATTTCACAGTACAAGGGCTAGTGCCGTTATGTCTTTCAAAGTGAATGTTATTCGTGAAAAGTCAGAGACAGGGGAAGTGAAAGAGAAGTACTCCATCAGCTGTATCCATTTTGTTATTGCTTCCCGGTCATGACATCAGGATGGGTATAGCAGTGCAAAACAGCAATGTAGCAGCTGAGATGAAGTTGATCCTGTGGGAGCAGGGTGAAGGAATTGGGTAATTGGTTGATAAGAGGCTTTAGCAAGTGTTTTGGGAGTATTCTGTTAGCACCTGAAAAAATGTAAAGTAAAGACTGAGTAAAGGTAGTCAAAAGAATCCAGGAAATTGTCCACTGATGTAAATAGTTGCTGTGGACTTTATTCCTAAGGAATTCAGATCCCAAAGCTGTAGATATTGCACATCTGTCTCAAAAAGAAATTATTCTCTAGTTACCCTAGTTTTCATACCCAAAGACGATGAGGGAGCAAGGGGTCTCTTCCCTTTCACGCTGAGGAATTCCGAGGGGAAGAGGAGGAAAGAAAAAAGGACACAGGGAAAACTTATCCTGAACCAGTAAAAATTCTTCTCGCATTCCAAGTGAAGATCTAGGCTACAAGACAGCCACCAAGATCTCTGCTGAAGAGGGACAGATTTACTGTGCTTGAATACTGCATTTTAATTCTTAATCTTGGTTAACCCTGGAGTTACACCGGAATTCCTGGTTTATGCATTGAATTGAGATTTTTGGAAGAAGAAATAGCCATCAAGTTTTAAACGTTTTTTTTTGCTGTACTAGAAATGCAGAGTTCAGTCTACCTTCTCTTTTATTTTAGAAAAAAAGTGATATAATCCTAGGATGTTTGGTGTAAAGAAAGAAAAAAAAAAAATTCAGGGGACCTTCCTGAAATGTGATTGAATCAATTCTATTTTGTTAACAAAATTTAATCCATGGACCTCTTAAACATACTTCAGAATTGGATTAGAACAGTGAAATAAGTAATACTGTACTCTGAGACTTGGCCTGTGAGAGCTTTTGTAATGGACTGTTTTCAAAGATGTGGATAACCAAACAAAATGGAAAGATCCACTTGAGAGAATCAGCAGTATTGTTGTTTAAGTCTAAGGAAACATATTTTATATTCCACAGATTTAGTTACCCTCAAAAATAACTTGGGACCCAAGATCAACGGTCTGAGAAATCATTCTTGAGAAAAGCTGGTAATAAATTATATCAGTACTACTCCTTTACTTCATGCTCCCAAACCTTGCTAAACGCCTTCTTCAGGCCAATAAGGAATACGCATAGTGTTAAAATTAGATTAATGTTGGACTAATAAAGCATTAATAAGGCAATAGCTTGAAGTTATTGATGGTAAATTTTAATTTGAGGAAATTCAAAAGACTGAAATCAGAATTAATTGTACCTCACCATTCGTTCAATGGACTTGGTAGTACCCACGTACCACAAAACATACAGAAATAGAGTATGCTCAAAGGAAACCTATTGGAAGTGAATGGAATACTGTGGGTCTGGTGCCTGATTCAAAGGACATGGAAGTTTAAGGAAAGATTGTGGGAGTTAATAATCCTTAGGTCATCTTTTGTCTCTCTGGCATATTCCTGTATGTTCATAAGCATGTGTTTGAAAAGATGATATGCGTTGGTAACTTACCCCTCTCAAATCTGATGTGGGAAGTTGCAGGAAAAAAATAGCTTTGCCACAAAAGAAAACTATAAATGTTTCTATATTTTCATCACCTATACTTTTTTAAAAATGTTATTCAGGGTATGCACTTGTTGAAAATGAATGAGTGTTTATTGGAAAAATACTAGAAAGATGTTAAATAAGGCTATGGGAACATAACAAAAATAATTTAAAGCAAGAAAAAGTCATAAACACCTCTAGAAAAGTTATCAGTATGAATTATGAATGTGTTCTGTCCAAATAAAAAAGAAGACAATATTTTTATCATTAATAGTATTTTCCTAATAACAAAAATATCGTGTTCAAATTCCAGGATGCTGTGTAAATTGGGGGGAAAAAACATTTCTGTAACTTCTGTTATGCGCAAAGCTTTCCCTGAGAGACTGTAAAGTTATATGAACTACCCTGTCCGTATTTTTTTTCTTTCTGAAAATCATCGCTGCCTTTTATCGTATCAGAAGATTTCTGAAAACACTTTCAATAGGGTTTTTCTGTCCAGCTTTGACAGGCCACAGAATTTTCAATTTCTTGGTTCAAATAAGCATCACTATTGCAATCTTAAGTCTTTTTTCATAATAAATTTAATATTCCTAGAAAGAAGGAAGCCATACATCCAGTTTTCAGCTATGAAATTATATCACCGTACAGACAGAGTAGCAGAATAATCTAGATAATCATCTTTTATGTTAAAAATTCCATCCAAGCTCAAGAAATTCATCTGTTTTTCATATGGAACATTTCACAACAAATCAAGTAAGCTTTGAGAAACACCTAAATGAAATGGATGGGCAGTTACATTCCTTAAACTCCACAGAACTTCCAACAATTAGTGATTGATTAAAACGGAATTTCTAACTGCCTTATACAAAACAATTACACTGTCCCCTGGACGTCCTTGGCCTGACGCAGTACATTAGAATGGGCCATATTTCTCATCTAGTGTGGTAATTTTTACCTGTATTAACAGAATAAAACAACATAAGCAAACTTCAGCAGATACTTCTCCAGTATCTAACTGCAGAAGCATCAAGGAAGCTGCACCAGTTTGCAGCTGTGAGGGACTTGATCCTGTATTCTTCTATGTCTTAAGTGTTAATCACCTCTGTTTACTCTACTTACAAGTAAAAATTTGAGCTTATAAAAAGAATGTATTTTCTAGGAACGCAAGAGCCTGACCATAGAATCATAGAATTGTTAGGATTGGAAGGGACCTTAAAGATCATCTAGTTCCAACCCCCTGCCATGGGCAGGGACATCTCCCACTAGACCAGGTTGCTCAGAGCCCCATCCAGCCTGGCCTTAAAAACTTCCAGGGATGGGGCTTCCACCACCTCTCTGGGCAACCTGTGCCAGTGTCTCACCACCCTCATGGTGAGGAACTTCTTCCTAACATCCAGTCTGAATCGTCCCATCTCTAGTTTTAATCCATTCCCTCTGGTCCTACCATTGCCCAACATCCTAAAAAGTCCCTCACCAGCTTTCTTGTAGGCCCCCTTAAGATACTGCTAGGCCACTATGAGGTCTCCTCGGAGCCTTCTTTTCTCCAGACTGAACAACCCCAACTCTCTCAGTCTGTCCTCATAGGAGAGGTGCTCCAGCCCTCTGATCATCCTCGTGGCCCTTCTCTGGACACGTTCCAGCACGTCCATATCTTTCTTGTAGTAGGGGCTCCAGAACTGGATGCAGTACTGGTGGGGTCTCATGAGAGTGGAGTAGAGGGGGAGAATCATTTCCCTCAACCTGCTGGCCACGCTTCTCCTCATTCAGCCCAGGATACAATTGGCTTTCTGGGCTGCTAGTGCACACTGACGACTCATGTTGAGCCTCTCGTCTACCAGCACCCCCAAGTCCTTTTCTTCAGGGCTGCTCTCAAGCCAGTCGCTGCCCAGCCTATATGGGTGCTTGGGATTGCCCCGACCCAGATGGAGGACCTTGCACTTGGTCTTGTTGAACTTCATGAGGTTGGCATGGGCCCACTTCTCCAGCCTGTCAAGGTCCCTCTGGATGGCATTCCTTCCCTCCAGTGTGTCAGCTGCCCCACACAGCTTAGTGTTGTCAGCAAACTTGCTGAGGGTGCACTCTGTGCCACTGTCCATGTCGCTGACGAAGATGTTAAACAAGACCGGTCCCAGGACTGATTCTTGAGGGACTCCACTTGTCACTGGCCTCCACTTGGACATGGACCCATTGACAGCCACTCTTTGGGTGCAGCAGTCAAGCCTGTTCTTTATCCACTGAATTGTCAGTCCATCAATCCCATATTTTACCAGCTTGGAGACCAGGATGTCATGTGGGACAGTGTCAAAGGCTTTGCTCGGGTCCAGGTAAATGATGTCAGTTGCTCTCCCCTTGTCCATTGATGCTGAGACCTTCTCATAGAAGGCCACCAGGTTTGTCAGGCACGATTTGCCCTTGGTGAAGCCGTGTTGATGGTACCCAATCACCTCTTCATTATTCTTCTGCCTCAGCAGTGCCTCCAGGAGGATCTGCTCCATACTCTTACCAGGCATGGAGGTGAGACTGACTGGCCTATAGTTCCCTGGTTCCTCCTTCTTTCCCTTTTTGAAAATGGGGATTATGTTTCTCCTTTTCCAGTCGGTGGGGACTTCACCAGACTGCCATGACTTTTGGAATATAATAGAGAGTGGTTTAGCAACCTCATCCACCAGTTCCTTTAGTACCCGTGGGTGTATCCCATGGGGTCCCATCTTGTTTTAGAAATAACAACGAGGTCGTGATCTTTTGCTTTTCTCTCAAAAGAAGACACATGATAATTATTGGTGGTAGGGCCAGTGAATTGTGGCAACAGATATGTGAAGTTTAATGCTTTGTAATATAGCAAGAGGAAATTGTTGCTGGGGACTACTTTTAGTCATTTCTAACACAAAGCAATTATTATTTCATTCCTTTTATCTTGTGTGCCAGGAAGAGGAGGCATTACCTCATCACTTCAGTGACGTCACTCTGAAGTCAGGATCTACCCCTATAGGGGTAGGAACTACCCTTATTAGTGACAAGCAATGGTCCCAGAAGTGTCATAGAGTGGAGGAACTATGTGCGTTTCCATCTGGGCAATTATAATGAAATATGAGTTGTCATATAGATAACGTGCACGTAGGAAGATTTTACTCAGGCCTTATCTAAAGGGAATGGATCCCCATTGCATGAACTTTTAGGTCCTTCAGCTAAACGTCTTCACCCTCTGCCTTCCTGCTTTGTAACGCCTTCAAAATTCAGGGCGTGATTCTCTCAGAAACACAATCAGAATACAAAGGCGATGTACTGCCCTTGCACGGTTAGATGCACCCCTTGCAGGAGGTGTAATACAGACCCTCAGGCTTCTCTGTCGCAACTTGATGCTGTCCTACTTTTTCTGAAAGGTCTGTGCTGTGGTTTAACCCCAACTGGCAACTAAGCACCACGTAGTCACTCGCTCACTCCCTGCCCATGATGAGGGAGAGAATCAAAAGAATAGAAGGGAGAAAACTCCCGGGTTGAGATAAAGACAGTTTAATAGGTAAAACAAAAGCTGCGCATGCAAGCAAAGCAAAACAAGGAATTCATTCACTGCCTCCCATCGGCAGGCAGGTGTTCAGCCATCCCCAGGAAAGCTGGGTGGGGTGAGGGGCAGAAAAGCCCTTGATGCTGTGTAAGCACTGCTCAGCAGTAACTACAATATCCCCGTGTTACCAACGCTGTTTCCAGCACAAATCCAAAGCATAGCCCCATATGAGCTACTTTGAACAAAATTAACTCTATCACAGCCAAACCCAGCACATTCTGATGGTCTCATCTTTCAGTAACCCAGAAGAACAATATAGGATGTTGCTTGTCTCTGCTTGTTGGCCTCCTGCTACCCACTGCTGTCTAGACTAGGTATCCATGGCAGCATGTTAGCATTGTGCACTATTTTCCTGAGAGATATCTTAGCTGGTGTTGGTTAAGTTTCTCGATTAATTATGCCAGAACCTTAGTACAAGTAAAAACTGCTAGATTTTGGGGGGTGGGGGTGGTGGTGGTGTTTGTTTGCTTGTTGGGGTTTTATTGGGGGGGGGGCAGGGAGGTGAAAAATGAAGACGTCTGTAAGTATTTTTTCTTTGACTCCACACCGCTGAACTGAAATACAATACAGATGTCAACTTCAATAGCATCTCTGTCTGGCATCATCAATATCTCACAACTTGAACAGACCAAGATTAGTGTGTTCATAGACTTCCACATGTAAATCTACAAAGTATCTTGACCAGTTATTTCGGTTTTTTCACCTAATTAAGGTTATGGCCAATCATATTGATATTGCTTTTTCTTCTTGATAATTTTACGCACCTATGCATCACCTGCAAATTTTCTCATTTTGAAATAAAGCACATTTCTATAAATGCATCTTTTTCACACTATCAGAAATGAATCACTCTTGACAGGGCTTGAGGTGTGGGGGATTTGGGAGAAGAGGGGTCATTCACGGGCTAGTTAGAAGATATCTGAAACTGTTTTCTGGTTTTGTGATCATAACACAAGTTTGGTTTGCTGCCTGGTATTAGACCTCTCCAGTTTCCTTCCTGTGGCGACTCTTTTCTATATATATGAATATTCAAGGTGAATTGGTGTCAGACTCTAATGAAGCTGTGAATGGTTATCCACTGGTGACATCAGTGTTTAAGCATGAGTTTGTGGCAAGTAAATCTCTTGATTTGGGCCTAATGGACTGCATGTGGGAGGTCTGCTTTTGTCATTTATATTTTGGAGTTTCCCTCTTTCCAGAAGCTGTATTTCTCATCTTTTCTGGCCTTCATAGTTAATTGTGTCTCTGCAAAGATCCAGCTGGCTTTTTAAGCTCTTTAACTTTCTCTTTACAATGAGAAATCTGGCACTTTTTCCTAGCTGTGGGACCCAAAGCAAATCCTGAATTCTGGCTTTACCCTGTAGTAATGACCCACTGTCATACACCAGATGGGATAAGTAAAACCAGCAGTGGATCCCCATTTTTCCTGGCTATTGTTCCTCATCTAGGAACTTGGTAGAGTTCAGGAGCAGCTACAGAGCACTCTTGACAGACCCCTTCCTCTTAGGATGGGAGTATCACATCAGTTCCTCCCATTCTTCCTGCATTTTGCTTTTGAGCACCATGCCACACAGACCCAGCTAAGTGGCCTCATCAAAGCAATTTATTCTTACTGGGCTTTTAAAAAACATTCATACAGCTGGCCCAGTCTCAGCTTTGCCCAAACTTGTCCTATTTCTTCTCTAGCAATTCAAAGGAATACATTGGCTGTCAATACATTCGTGTTTATCCAGAAATACTTCTCTGACACTTTTCCCTGTAACCTCCAACTTGTATTACCACCACGTTAAATGAAGCTACTCAGTGTTGTTAGGAGCTACCCTACGTTAACTAGAACAGCCAAGAGCCGAAGTTCTTCAGCTGATAGATGGATCCTATTGATTCTGCCCCTCTGGGTCCAAATAAACATTTGGCTTAGAGACAGTTTGGCATTTTGCTGTGAACGAGGGGCAGGAAGACATGGCAGATATGTGGGTTTATGCAGTTTCATGCATAAGTTGGAGTGGCTGCTTGGATGTCTATAGTTGTCTTTTGGAAGACCGTAGCCCTGTCTCACAGCTTCAGCATCTTGTCAGAGCACAGACTATTTCCCCAGGTCCTGGGGGCCTCAGTAACTGCTAGCTCTACTTTTAGCAAAAGCTCCTTCAGCAATCATGACCAATAACAGATGATTTTATAAGCATTTCACAGACATAAACCTATTCGGATGATGCATATGCATCTTGCAATGGTGAGCAATACAAAGCCTCAAAGCAGAAGCTATGCTAGCTGTGAAATCAGAAGCAGTTTAGCTATTGATTTCGAGAGTAAGTTAGTGTTTTGGTTTTTTTACAGTGCTTTATTTTGCTGTGAAGATATGTTATCCTGCACTTGTCTTTATTATTGTGCAAGCTGAGTACATGTTGCACACACACCCTAGGTCAGGATCATCTGAAACCTCTACTTTCTCCGCCAATTGAGGAGGTAAAGAGGACATGCAATAGATCACTAGGAAGGCTGAAAGGAGAGGTGAGTACCTACCCATCACGCTTATTGCAGAGCCAAACCCAGCAGAGAAATGCCATCAGTCAGCAGAGGCTCCGTCCGTGCTCCCGACCCCAGGTCACAGAGAACCCAAGTAAATTATAATTTCTCTTTCCTTGTAGGCTGCTTAGAGGCCCTGTGCTTGAGATTTGTATTTGGGAGAGGAGTTGCTTTTGCATTAGAGTGCAAAAATGAGAGATTTCTAGAGGCATTAGAGAGCCTGTTTCACCTCTAACAAACTCCTCTGTGTTACACTAAGACCTTGCCCATTCACTGCTTCTCCAGGTTTTGGAAGAGAGAAAATCAAATCTGATTCTCTGAAAGAAAGAAGCAGAAGACAAATTAACAGACTGTAATGTTAATTAAGTAAAAAAATCTTTGAGTTCAAGGACTGTATTTATTCAGAATCCCCTGAAAACAGAGAACGGCCTGTAACACCTGACAGGGCAAAAATGAGATAACAGCTTACTAAGAGAACAGTCTAGCTATGCACAGAAAAAGCCACTCTGAGAGCAAGAACCCCTGGGAGAACTCCTACAAGTTATAAAACAGCTAATAGTCTAAGAGAGGTATTTTGTAGTAGTGATTTATAAATAGATTGTGGGTTTGAGGCAGGCATTATTTTTAGCCATAACTTTTTAAAAAATAAATAATTTATTTTACTTGTGACAAATATTCAAGACACAACTGCTGTCTTTTAAAAAATTTAAGAAAATTATTAGAAGACGTGATGAGAGCAGTCAAGATAAAGCCTTATAATCCAGACTCAGAGAAGTAAAGTGACTTTCTCTCTGTAGTTACTTTGAAGAAAGATTGTATTACTCATATCTAACATTTGTATACCTAAAGATTTCTAAAGAGATAGTGGATGCAGAAGGGATGTGAAGGTCTTGGATTCAGTTTGAAAGTGCTACCAAGCCTACATGGCTGATGTGACAGACGAACCTGGATCTGGTCTCCAGTTTGTAGTATGTTGGTTCTAATAGATGGGGCTAGTCAGAAGAGCCTCTATGGATTTCAGTTCCCCCTTTGTTACTTACTTTGACTGTCTGTTTCAATCACTACATCTGAATAAGGTTTGTGCTTGTCCACCTTTTAAAATGCATGAGTATTTTTTAATGAAAGGAGTGCATAAAATATTTAGAGTCCTATGTTTCCCCACCTGGTACAACTAGCACCATGGGGAGAATATTCTGGGGCACTGTTTATTCTGTTTGTAACGTTAAAATTGTCATTAGCTCCTCGTTCATAGCTCACAGTGTCATTCTTTTGTCTCAATTGTCAGTATTTATTCCAAAGAGAGGGGAGCCTTTCTTAAATCCTGTGTTAGTCTCTCTTCGCATTTCTGTCAAGAAAGATGCTGCTAAATACAGTTCCCTACCCAACAGTTTTGTGCCTTGCCTAATATCCCAGCACCAAAGGCAGTAATATCAAATATACCAAATATCAAATGTTTCTTTAAAATCAAAATGTACAGTGACTGGTATCTGTTCCATGTTTACTGTAGCAGTTATCACTGGAGAGAAAACCTCCCTCCATATTAGTTAAGCATGTCCTTCCACAGACAGTAAAGCAATCGTGATTGGTAAGGACGTGATGGCTTTCAAAGTATTCTTGTATTCAGTCTTGTAAAATTGTCCCCAGTAATTTTCCTGTTCTGCTCAGCTTGCTTGCCTATGATGGAGTTGATGTGCTTTTTGTTTTGCTTTCCTTTTTGAGTAGGTGTTTTGTGTTTGCCACTTAAGAGTTCTCTGGGGTCTGTTCAGAAATTATCAAAGTTTATAGCACACATTTTCAAATTAACATTCTTAAATATGCCCACAAAATCTGGTGCTGCTCCCTAAATGCATCTTTCTACATTAAACTGCACATTAACACATGTAAATACCCATTTGCATTCACAGAGAATGTACAAATAGATGCTCAACAAATTTTGCAAAGATGTTCCATGAAAAGTTTGACAATTATTTAAGGCAAATGTTTTCTAATCTAATAGCATATGTGTGACCAAAGCCAGCAGGATCTTGGTGTACTTTCTGAATTGTTATGACGCAGATGACTCTCAAAGTGACCTGATCAGAGAGGACCCTCTAAATTTAAATCTTCCTCTAAGTGTAAATCTGGATGTGCATTTCAGCACTCCAGTGACACTCTTCTTTTTCCCCTCCAACTATTTTTAGCTTTCAAGATCAGTATATATGCAGGGACTAAAACCACAGTAAGAGCAAGCAGGAAGATTTCTCAAACAACACTTAAATTAATAGATATAAAGGATCTTTTTAACACATGCTTATATTCAAGTGGCTTGTCAGATCCCACCCTCTATCCCAAAACCCAAGTATTATGGGTTTTTCCATAGCTTCTGGCTCTGCAGCCTCCATGAAGTATCTGAAAACCAATCTGCTTTCTTTCTGTATTGGAAATTCTTACCAAAAATATTTATCACTTCCGATCTCCATTGATAACTTCATTGATGTGAAATGCAGAACAGATTCCCGTTTGCAAGTGTTTCCTTGTGATTTTTACATGGGACTATCTGTTATCATCCTAAAACGTCACTCTTAGGCTATTTGATTGAAAACCACCAAGAAAGAGACTTTGCATGTAACAAATGTATAATTTTTGCACTGTTACTTTTCAACTATTTTTCAATTTCATGTTCTTTGACATTCAACATATTTTTCTTAACCAAAAATAATATGTAAGATGAGAGTGTATAACATCTCGCAGTACATTTAAAGTAGTTTTTTAATACTAAATATCATTGGTGATGTTATGAAAGGGCAAGAAGTTGTTGGTCGATACGTTCTTCAGACATTCTCAACATTTTTACCTTCTGACTATTCCAGAGTCATTGCTGGCAGCATTGATTTCCCCCTGAAGTAACGAGCGCTGTATTTCTAAGCTGAGACTGTTGATCACTTTGATAGCAACCTTTTCAAACGTTCAAAAAATATCCTGCCCAGTAGAAATCTCCATCCTGTATCACTATTCCGTATTAAGAAAAATAAGTATGTACACAGATTGAGAAGGATTATTACACAACAGTTCTGGGCTTCTTTCTGAAGCCTCCATTTTTTCATATTGCACCTGTATTATAACGTGAAGTTTATTTGCAAAATCCCAAAGGTTGGCAGGAATCTCTTTCAAAGAAACATGTATGCTTACATGGATTTTAGTGACTTTTATAAACATTCTTTCCCCCCCTCTTTTCTTTCCTCTTTCTTTAGTTCTGTCAGCTTCCTTATCTTTTAGCTTCTGGCTCCCTTAGGACAAAAGAGTCAGATGAACACAGTCTATCTTTGTCAGATAGACAAAGTCTGCACCTTTTTGAATGTCTGGAAGGTGCCTCATATTTCAAGGTGTGCCCACAAAAGAGCAATAAAAAGTGCATAGCTGAATTTCTGACTTCAATTTTGAACCAGAAATAGGCCTGAATTCCACAATCTGAATACGATTCTGGAGTGCTGAGTTTAACCGTTTCATTTCAGCTCCTTACAGAGAGATTGAGCTGTGGAGTTCAAATCCCAAACTCTGATCTGGCTCTGGGCACCTGGAAAGTTCAAGTCAAGCAGACGCTTCTGCTCTAGTCACACATTGCACGAGCAGAAACCTTGAAGCAGGGCTCAGCCAAGCAGACCAGACTGACTGAACATACTTTGTGATCACATAAAAATTATTTAAGCTGACTTTTCTTTTTTCCCCCCTTCCCCTCCCCTCCCCGCCCCCCCCCCCCCCCCCCAGGTTCTCAAAACTTAGCGTGAACCTTCATAAATACAGAGTCTGAATTTCTGGTTTGTCACAAAGCTTTGGAACCAGGCAAATTTCCCAGGGTCTGTGGTTTCATTCCAAACATTTCATAGAGCTTTAAATCATATCCAGGAGCTCTCTTCTGTGCTTTACAGGGAACAAAATCACAAATCTGGCTACTTATTGAAATTGTAACTGTTTCATTCACCTATTGAGTATAGTATAGTCACCATTTGCAGGCAGCAAGCGCATACCTTAACAGATGGGAATTTATATTGTTTCCATGGTTACAATAATAAATACAATGCTGATCTGCCCAGAGTAGCTCTTGTTTTTCAAAAGGGTCTTTACTTGCATTTTCTAATGGATTTTATACTTCTTTTTTTATGATGATAATCTAGTAGCTTTTTTTTTATTACAACAATTTACTCTAGGCACTACGGTTGTTGCAATATTGCAAGACAATGCAATTTCTTATTTCTTTATATAATTAGTAGGGTGAGTTAAAATAATGCTGCATTCTGTGCTTATTCTAGCCATCACTGTCCCAAAACGTGGAAAAATTTTAAAACCAGCAGTAGAGATACAGCAGCAGTTTTGAATTTCACCTTTTTTAGTCTTATTTACGGGCATTGCAGAAGTGAATTAGCCCCAAGAACAGGTTGAATACTGAGAATACAAATGATGAGAAATCAGTAGAGTCATTTGAGAAGAAAGAAAAAAAAGTTTATTTGCAGGAGCTTTGAGACAGTGGCTGTGTTGTTGCGCTCAGGTAATAGGCCATGTACTTTAATCCATGAAGAAATACTGTCTGAAACAATAAAGTCATGTTTATTCACAAAACTGTTACTTCAGAATTGATAGGAAAAGATCACTGAATAAATTGTACATCAACATTATCCATTCTTCAGACCAGTCTAGGTGTCATCACTAAAATCTTTGCAATACATTTTGTTACCAGTTGACCTAAAGGTAAGCTTTTATTGAATTTGCCTGTATTGTAATCAAACTCTTTGCAATGCTCATTTTAATGAAAATTATTTATTTCAGTATTTCTCTTACTAAAGAGTTTAATGACTCTCTCTTTCTGAAGCAAGTGGAATTTCTTCATATGCATTTCTTCCCCCTGGAATCAAATGGAGATGCTGTTGACATACACTGCAACAGTCGATTTGAGCAGGAATTTTGCTTCCTAAAGTAAATAAATACTGTATCCAGCTGAAATGAGAGCAGACAGCTTTGGAAGGGAGAATTTCATGAGCTGCACTGAAATATGGCAGATTAGGAAAGGCACCAATGCTCCTGGGAACCGGTGCTTTTAATGACCGGAAGCTGTCGGCGAGTACACTGGGCAAAGCTCATACATCCTAGTCGGGTTTTATTGTATCAAACTGAATCCCAGGTTTGGTTTGTGAATTTTTAATCCTCTGTTTGGTTGTCTGTGAAAAGCCATTTGGGCATCTCTTTATTGAAAAACTAGCTAGATTTGGAGGCTGGGGGAAGGAGCGGCAGAGACTGGGAGCTGATGCTAGACATTGATTTTGCAGAGACAGCCTGGCCCGATGCATTGCTTATGAAAGACTCAGTAATTATTCTATTGGGTTGCTTCTGCAGGCTCAGGATTCAAATTATGCAGGCTGAATATGTGGCAAAACAGGATTAAAAAAATGCATTTAAGGCGAGATGCTGTCTGGGCTGAATACAGACCCAGTGCAACTTGCCAGAAAAACAGCCAGCCAGAGCAGAGAATTCAAGAGGGAGTCTGTCTGGATTTAAGTGTTGACCAGGCTTTGGGTTCATATATCAGCTGAAGGGCTGCAGAGAGAAGCAGCACGTCTCAGGGATCCTTTTTGTTTTGTAAAGATTAGTAACTCCCTAGTGTTCTCTTCCCTGTAAAGATAACCATGCTTAAGAAATTACTTGGCTACACTTGTTTTCCTACCCTGTCTTCCACATTGATTTTGAGTAATCTTTTCAAACAAGACATGAAATTCAGAGGGAATATGTCTTAAGCAGCCGGGTGCTTGAAGGAATAAAGTGCTCACTGATGATCTGAGGCAGCGACAAGGCAGAGCAGTGCTCCAGGGGAGAGCCCCGGGCGCTGCTGCGGCCACCCCTTGGCATGTAGCTGCCAAGGGCCATGTCCCAGCCCTGCCCGGGTTTGGCCGGGTATAGGAGCACCGGGATCTCAGTGCAGGGATTTACTCAGAGCGGCTGGCGTCTTCCTGGAATAGGCTTGTGCCAAGTTTTGTCACCTGCTGTGTGTGAATGATGCCCAGAAGCGCAACAGAAAACTCTTGGTAGTGGACTGCGATCCTGTGAATCAACAATGAGTCACAATCTCCAATTACAAACACAAAATTTGCAGTAAAGGATTTGGTAATGCTGTGTGTGAAAGCTGTATTGATACTAACACCAGTTTTCAAGCAGAGATTGAGGGAGAATCAGAATTCTTGGATGCACGAGGCTCAAACGCTATAACGGTAAAGATGCCTGCAGTTGCTCTCCTGGCAACATTTTACTAAGCCTTTGTGACTTAATAAAGGCCAGGGCAAAGATTCTTATTCATCCTTCTGAGAGCCTGTTGTTTTACACAGTGTTATGATGCTCAGTTCCTCAGGACTGGGTGCATTTCTGACCTTATTCTTTGAAAATGCACTGTTCATCCTTGAGAGGCCAAAACCTTCAAAGTAACTTGCAGCATGCAGCCTGCCTCCGAGTCTGCTCTTGTAGTGCAGGCAGAAGGAACCAAATTTGAGTGGCTCTGCTTCTGGTAAACAGCTGTGTACTTGCTTTGTTTGGTTTACTTTGCTTTTAACTCAAAGATGTAATCAAAAAAAGACCCCCAAGGACTTCAGGAATTACTGAGGAAACCAAAATAGTTGCTTATTAGCTGAAGAATTAACCCTCTATGACGAGTTTTTCTTAGGAAGTCTGTAACAAGATATTACTTCTGAATGAATGTGGTTTTGATTAGCAGAATACCCCATGACCACAGGAAAGGTAATGGGACACATGGTTTTACCCTTTCTCCTAGAGTCTTTTTTTAAGCACCTGATATTATTCTCTGAAAATACACAAGATAAGAAATAATCAAAAAAATTACACGGTAACAAATCTCTCTCAGGAACACCGCTAACTTTTTATATTGATTGCAGAAAGGTCATTATAATTTGGGGGTGGAGGAGTGGAGGAGCAGGGAGTAGGTAGGTAATTTTACTGTAAAACAGCTGTGTTGTGCTGTTTAGCATGGAAATATGTGCAAAGCATGTTAATGTCTTGATCACAAGGCAAATTTCAAAGGTAAGCAGTGCCAGTTAGCACTGATCGTTTTAGTAGTACGGTTCTGAAATGTAAGTGTAAACAGGCGTTATGAAGATTCACTAAATTCTGAAGTCTTTTAAGTTGGTACATGGTTTTGCGTCCTTGAGCACTAGAATTAATAAGGTCAGGGTTTCAGACTTGGTCTCTAATACACTTTGTAGCATACAGTGTGGAAGACATAAATGTAAGCCTTCCGCTTTTACACATTTATGTCTCATTTTTATGCTATTGAAAAAGGTAATTACTTTTTTTTCATATCCCTTTTTTTATTATCAGTTTTATTATTATTTATATGTATCCTATTTAAACTGACTGTGTTTTCCTAATGGTGAATTTGAAGTTCAGAAGAAAAGGAGTCAGGAGAACCAGAAAACTTTGCTAGAACAGGTCTTGATGTAGCTCAATAAAAAACAACTTTCAGCAGGGCTCAAGGTTTGTAGTAGGCTCAGAGCCCAGCCATCACAAGAGCTTAACAATCAATATTTTGTACTGCTAGTCTGTTTATAGGTTTGAGGGGCAAAAATCAAGTCTTATGTGACTAATATTTATGCTGCCTACATGTGGAGGGAAAACCACTAAAAATGCATAAACATTAACCTAGCTTTACCATGTGATGGTCTCATGTCCTTTTTTCCACTGAACATGGTCCAAACATAAGTTATATGGCTCTTGATTTCATTTTCTCTCTAACTTTTCTAATATCTCTTTGGCTGACTAAACTACTCTGAAATACTAAATCTTGTTGACCTCAGTTACATACACTGGTGAAGGGAGATGAAGCGGACAGTGGACTTGTGTGCTAAGGAATATGAAGGATACTGTTCCTTTGCTCAGTGATTTTTCCTGAACTGTTGCTGTCTTCCAGAATATAGTGTCAACATCTGTAAAATATTGCAAGCTGATAATTGATGGGTGGGACGAGTGCTGATGAGCCAGTCCCAAGCTGCAAATCAAAAGCCTGTTTCCTATAGTAAGAATCAAACACGGTAAAACAGTGCTTCATTCAGCTTTGACATTAATGCTTTCATTTCCAGCACCATCCAAATAGCATCCTTATTTGGTAAACTCTGGGTGAACTCTAAGTCCAGAATAACACAAAGTAGTTCTCCTCATTTTTCCATTAAAGAATTATATATGCTTCGATGACTTGGAAGAAAAGCTAAACATTCTTTTTCTTAAACTACTTATTTCTAAAATTATAATCCCTCTCTAGTGGATATTCTCACCCTATGGTAGACTTTGCTCCTTTGGCAAAGTTTTTTCTTTTTTATGTAGAATCTAGATCGGGGACAGATAGGGATAGTTTAAGTGTGTTTCACAAGATAGGACCTATCTAGGCTCAGATACTTCAGTATGCATTAAAAAAAAAAAAACAAACTGGGAACTCAGGAAGTCATGCTTCAATGACAGGTTCTTCTCCTTTCCCTTCTCCTGTGGATGTAGGTGTGTTATTCTTAGTAGGTCTCAGAGACTGTGTGATTTAACTAGTTATTTGTGTTTAACACTGTGCAGTAAGCTGCAGTTTCCAACTGGATGTTTGGTGCATCAGGCCAATAACCAACACAGCAGTAACCACTGTCCACGCTGCTGCTTCATCACAGCTCAGCTGGGGTGGAAAGGAAACTCTGAGAGTAAGAAGTAGCTGGGCCTCTGGGTAACTCTGCTCTTATCTTTCTTCCATCCTGCAGATTTGCTTTGCAGAAAATATTTGGCTCTACTTAGTATTTTCCCCTCAACATACAAGAAAGATTCTCTCAAAAGAAACATGACAATAGGGATGCAGAGGAGTTCAGTGCACTGTGCACAGAGAATAGATGCTGCCCACCAGGGATGGTGGAGTCAACACTTCTGAGATAGTCTTGTGCACTTTACATTTGCAAAGTTGGAGCAATTTATTCCCTCGAAATGGAGGAAGCTTTTTGTTTTGAGTAAAAGCAGTGCTTTGAGTATAGTCCTATGTATCTTTCTGCAGGCACCGTGGGATGACCCATGGAGAGAGCCACATCTACTGTTCTTAACGTAAATGTTCCTCTTGTTACCTAAATCACTGTCCATTTGATCTCACTGCTGGAATGAAGTAACAAAAGTCCCATGTCATGCCTCCTAAAATGGATGTTTTTCTCAATGGCAAAGGCAGCTTGAAGTTCACCTAACACAAATGTGCTGTAAGGTTTTATCAGTCTCTACTGTCACCACTGATGAGTTACCCCCTTGACTAATTCATCAAGGCAGCAAACTTGAATAAGTTCTCACACAACTGTTTCTTTAAGGTATCAAAATATAGCTAATATTAAGAAAAAATAAGCATATAATTTTTCAGTATATCAATGTTTTAGTTTTGATAAATAAGTGGAATGGCTGCCGAAGCAGCACACAGAAGAAATTTTCATTTAATTTAGGTGGGGCGGGGATGGGGGCTTACTCCCGTAAGCAACCTGAGGTTTCCATGTGGGGAGTACATCCTTTTGTTCAAACCCGTGATGTTTAACCATACACCTGTCAACTTTCCTTTAAAACACTTCAGTTGTGCCATTTTGGTGGCAGTCCTGAAAGTGGGTGGTTGTGACTCTCCCTGTTCTGAGCAGAGCCCAGAGCAGTCATATCAGCATTAGGTAATGACACCCTAGAGCTGACAGGCTTCCAAAATCTTTTTTGTCTCACAACTGGTACAAATCTTCATAATTGATTTGGATTGTGGGGCTGGTAATACAGCACTGAGTAGCAATTAATGCTAACATTTTAGTTTCATTTCATTCTGTCAAATACACTTGACACTCTTTTTATGTGTGAGATTGTCAGGTATAAAGCCATGTGTCTCATTATATGCCTATTTGTCACCTCCCTTCAGATCACTGCCACAAGTGATGCAGGTAAAGCCTCCCCCACTCTTAATTCTTTTAACTCACTGCTTTTGCAAGAATTTATAAAGGATGTGTCTATAGATTCCTGTAAATCAGGCCAATTGCCACTACTGCCTCGTTAGAAGTAAACACGAAAAAAAAAAATTGTGCTTCCATTTAAAATAAAATGAATTTTTTGAAAAGGCCTAAATAAAGACTTTTCCTTTGTTATGTTGCCATTTGGAGACAGAAATATATTTAATTATGAATTACGTATGCTTCTGCCATTTTAAAACTCAACAGACAAAGTTGTTTCTGTGCAAATCGAGGCTGGCGTTAGTACCGGGAATCCCAGCGAAGTCCAAGGGAAGAGCCAAGGTTCCGGTACCAACACATGTGCCACAGTACCGTTTCCGTTTTCGTCGCCTGTTTTTAAGTTAGGCTGAGATTCTTTTGGCATCACATTAAACATATTCACAGAGCATCAGTCTAATAAAAATTATCATAGAAATTTCTCGTCTTTCAGCTGTTCCTTTATTTAGTGGACATCTATTCTGTTTGATTAAGATTTGGTCTTAGTGGCCCTGGATGCACCATAAGGCTTCAGTTTTAGTGCTGCTGGAGAGATACCGTAATCATTTGATCCCTGTGAAACTATTGGTTATTTACTTACCATGAAACTACTGATTCTCTAGCGAGTGTTTCCAATTTGTGGAAAAAACTTTCATGGCCTATTCAGTGCATTAGTACATGTGTTGTCTTTGCTCTTTTTGCCAGTGCTGGGAATTTTTATGTATATTGTAAAAAATACTGCTCTTGATATCTGCTTATCTTATACGCGTCAACTTGGGGATATATCAGTGTCAAATAGGACATGACACTTTCAAAGAGTACTTAAAAGGTAAACCTGTGACATGACAAGTAATGTAAGAATGCCTGATCCAAAAGGGCTCACTCTAGCGAGGGTATGAATGCCTGCCATCCAGATTTCTGCCTCTGCACAGTAAGGGTTTGCACACAAGCTGGAAGGCAACTAAGAGGATAAATCCCACCTCTGGTTGACAGCTTCATAGGTGTGGATCCAACAGAAAGCGATGCTATTGCTTTAGTGAGGAACCCCGTCAACCTCAGAGGAGGCTGGGGTACTGCTTGCAGAGGTTCTCCTCCTTTTTGGAATACTCCGGGCCCCCTTTACTGAGGTTTCAAAGAGAAAGCAGGCAGGAGAGCCACCCGGGGATGGGCAGCCTTTCCTCACGCAGGGCTTCGTCCTTTGGGTCAGTGCGGGCTGGGCCAGAAGGAGTCCTACTGCTGGTGAGCCTGGTGTTCAGGTGACTCAGTAAGCAAGTGATCTAAGCAGAGAGGCCTGAACAGCGGAGGAAGTAGCTATGGAGATTTCTCAAGGCATTTCCATCTCAATTTTACAAAGTTGAGCAAGTTTCAATAGGTTTCATCTTTTATTCAACTGTGAAGTGCAGTCAGGATTGAGAGTGAGCTTTGGGATTCCTTATTCCCCTTTTTCTGTCTGTCCACCCATCCATTCCTCCATTAAAAAAGAAGTGGTAAATTGAAAACCCACCATAAAAAAATCGGAAAAATTAAAAATCTGGAAAAAGTACTGAAATTACAGAACTAAAAGCCTTTTTCTTTGTTTTGTTTTGGTTTTTTTTTATTATTGTTTAAAGCACAAAAGCTGTTCTTTGAAAAAAATTAGCTAGCACTACTGTCTCATGTACATTGAAAGCCTTCAAACTGCAAAACATTAACCATGCATTAAAGAGTTAAGAGTTAATCTTGCCCCTTTGGCTAGGCAGTTTCAGTCTTTCAGTAATTAATAATTCTGTTTTCTCAGGAGATGTCATTTCAGCTTTTTGTCCTGTCCTGGTTTGTGCCATGTTGCTTTGCACTGTATAAAATAAAAAGGAAAAAAAAATTATTTCTTTCACTTTTCCCAAATAACTGACTGTTCAGTGGTGGGATCACTGAAGAGAGACTGTGAATACTGAGGTCGTTGCTTCAGAGCTTTTTGTATTCCACATTTGCCAGGGTTGTCTGTGCAGTATCTTTGACAAGGTGGTTGGTGTCGCAGCTTCATTACGACCTCTTAAAGTGTACCCTGCAACATGAATGAGTCTTTTGCAAATGTACACAGGCTGGTGGGGGGAGCGGGGGGGCAAAGAGTGAATAAATTATTACATAATTTTTAAGTCTCTCTAATCTCTTTCCTTTTTACGCAAGTTTAGCAATTTTACAAAATCCCATTTGAGCTAAATCATGTTAGAAGGAGCCTAATAACAGCTTTATTTCTTGGTGTTAAATCATATTTCATTTAAAAAGCAAAAGCACCACAAAAACATTATTAAATAACATTGTGATGCAACCGTTTGGAATTCACCATGCTCTTTCTTCGTACCATGTAATTGGTACCTGCTTGCAGAACTGCTGCAATACAAAACAGATAATAAATGCTCACAACATCAGTGTGTGGATATATATGTGTATAGACAGATAGACAGATAGATGTACATACACTGATGTCATAAGCATATATACATATTGTGGTGTATTACTGTTATAGCATAATCCTCTTAAAAGCAAGATTCTTTTCCCAGATGGTCTCCTGCTAGCATTTATCATTTTTATTCTTTCAACGATTGATACTTTTTCCTATGATATGCTATTTGGTACATGAGACTGTATGGATTTAACAGTTTTATTAATTTGAGAGGTTTCCTTTGCACAATAAAATGGCTCAGTGTGACAAAGGAAGTATCATAAATGAATTGATTTGTCACCTATCAGAACGTAATCCAGCAGTTATTTCATTATTGTGGTTATTTCCCTTCAATTATCCGCAAACTTAAAATGCTACATAACATCCCTGTATCAACTGACAGAGGAAAAAATGCAAATGTGACTGGGTTTCACAAATAACCTTCAGATTATTGGTGCTTCGTATTAATTTTTATTCCTTAAGGCACAATCTTCCTTGAAATAAACTAAATATTTTTCTGAGTGAGCTTGGTCTCCCAGGAAAACAACAGATAAGGTGTCAAAAATTTTCGGTATTTGAACATGTAACACTGTTTTTATGGAGGGCTGCATGCATCCAACATGATATGGTTTCTCTGTAAAGCAGACTTCCTTATACCTATCACTAGTGGGGTCATAAAAGAATTGTATAAAATAAAACCTCTTCTTATCCCTGGGACTATTTAAAAGGATAAAGGGTGAGGTTTTCAGTATACACGACTAGGGGTTTCAAGGGAGTAAGCCTGCAGAAATGACATAAAATTGAGATGCTAAATTCTCCCAGGTGTCTTTGAAAGCCACAACCTAAAACTCTATGGCTTTATTCACGTATTTACCCCTGAAATAGCTGTAGCTGTTTAAAAAGTTACTCTCTCTCCTCCTGTTGTGAAAAGGTAATTTAAGCAATCTTACTTTGTGCTGAGATGGACCTGGAACACTGTTGTGGTATGTTACCACAACCCAGCTATAGGGTGGTGATTTCTTGAATGGTGAATTTTTAAACTTTGAAATCAAGCAAGTATTGTGAGAGGCACTAAATTCTCTGGGATTCTGATTGCCTGAGAGTCTGGTGGAAAGGATGAGAAATGCTGTTGCTGGTGATGCTGCAGCTGATCTTTGTAAATTACACCCTCTTAAATGAAATCTCTACCTCTCTGCACTGAATGTTGTGCTTCACCTAATATTAGTTAGAGGCACTCCTCTAGGACTGCTTGATTTTCTAGTGAAAACAGCTCCCAGGAGCGGTCGTCAGGATCTACCACCTGTTTTGTATGGCAGTAGTGGCTGGAGGCTGGGGACCAGTTCTGCTGGGCGCCTGCCCGACAATATACATAGAGTTTGTAGCTTCTTGTATGAATATTGGAATAGACATTAGATGGGCACAGCTTTCAAGCAGTTTGAAGAATTATATAACTTCATACCCAGAGGAACATTATGGTGCTACTTTTTGAGTCCCTCTTATTAAATCTCACTCAATAGTGCATTGTTTCATTTAACCTGTTAGAGATCTCTTAGCGAGACACCAAATATTGATTTATGGGCTTTGGATACTTGAACATCTACCATATCGTGAGGTAAATCAGTCCAGTTGATAATTATCTTCTAAGTTTAAAAGCTCTACTTTTTGTTAGTCAGAATTAGCCAGATTTCATTTTCTAAATGCTAGCTCTCTGTATACCTGTAATGCATACTCACGTACTTCAGTCATTCTAGTATCTCTTTTCCAGATGGTTTCCAACGTTTTTCAGCATCCTTTTTGAAATGCAGCCACTGAGCCAACTTGTCCAGCAGGTTGGCATACAGAGTACACCAATATTTCAATAGAAGATAAATGGAAGTAGGTGGAGTTTACCCAATTCTATTCTAGTCTGAGTAGTAGAGGAAGATTTACCCTGGTCAATTCTAGACTTCTGCCTTTTTAGGGGTTTCTTTAATCCAGAAAGTTTAGGAAGCATATTTTCTTTGCTTTTCAAATTATTTATAAAATTAGTGTCAGGGTATGAGAAAATGATAAGATCATATCTCAGCAGCAGCCGTGATTAAACAGACACAATTATGAATTTTAAAATTGAATAGACAGAAACTGAACTAACTTCCTACACCCGTGGCCCCAAGCCAGAGCACTCGGTGCAGGGAGGATATTCCTAATGGTATACAGAGCTTAAAATGCTGCAGGGGGCCAAGGGGAGTGGAGAGTCGTGTTTGTTCCTTCTCCAGGGTTGTAGCTTTGCTGCCTTTCACCAGCTCTCTTAAACCTGAGAGCAAAGGAGTGTCACAAAAGATAGTAAAGAAAAAAAAAATTATCCCCAAATTATGGTAATGGTTTATTGATATCCCACATTTTAACCTGTAAAAGCATTGAAAATAACTAAATAAAATATCTCAAGTAAAATATGAGAAAGAAAGCATGAGGCGTTCCTTGATTCGATGTATTCTTTGTGGTTAAGAAACTGGATGGAAGTATATAGGAGCACGTAGCTACCAGTGCATGGCACTGCAAATAGAGCATTTTATCAGACCACTGGAATACATGACATTTGAAGTCAGAAAGACAGGTGTATTCGTGTCATGTTAGTCTTTCTTCCTGGGCTTTGCTTTCACATATTGTACGTGGTTACATCAAATTATTCGTGTCACTAATTCTAGGTTTCATTCATGGGTTTGCAAGATGAAGAGAGACAGACTCAAACATGGGAGAAATGACTAAACCTGAAATAAATTCAAGGTGAACAAGTATTCCTGCTTTCTACCTTGACTGTTTCATTAACACTCTGACCCATAATCACTAATAAAGGTTTACAATATGCCTGGCATTAAAATAGGCTAATATGTGCAAAGCATATCTTTCAAACTAATTCTGCGGCAAGAAACGAGTGTCTCCATTAGGCTGTGTTTGCATGGGGGGAGGTTACAAATGTACCTGCAGTAGCCTAGTATGTCTGAAAACTTACGACGAGTGAAAAATTCAGGAAAATGTGAAAGTGACTGGGATTTTTCTAGTAACCTCAAAATGAGTTCATAACCAAACATTCAAAATGTTGGAAAAGGTTGATGATTATCTTCTGCTTAAATATTTCCAACTTTGCTATAAAGAAGACTTCTCTCTGGTCACTCATTTTGCTTCTAGTTATGTGGTACAGTAGTACAGGTACGCAACGGCACCAAAGATTAAGATATATGCTGCATCTAAGTGATCACAGCTGATCAGGTCAGAATCACCTACGAACATACCCCTTCTTTTTATCTTTTTTTTTCTTTTGTGTGTGGCTTGCGTGTTTTTCTTTTATGTTATACAGCAAAGAATTCAGTGTTTTATGGAGAGAAAGAAAAAGGATCTTTTATTTCTGTGATCTACTATCCCTGAGTTTACTTCATTTCCAAAATAGGATCAAGCAATGGGAATTTCATGAAGGCAAAACTGGGAAAAAACAAATTGCAGGAGTTAGCTTTGGCAGCATCTCGGTTAGAACAATACCTAGTTGCTCCCCTTCAACATAACTTTGGTATGCATATCTCTGCAGAGAAACTATCTGAAAATATCAAAAGGAAGATCTGAAATGTAAAGTCCAAGCCAAGATAAGTTTTCATTATGAGGGATAATAGTAGCACACTGGTGCCTCATTGTTACAGGCCATCAAAACACCACGAACGCGGAAAGAACAAACTTAATATTGATTCATCCTTTATTCACTCACAACAGCATCAAGATGCGGTTCTGACCTCAGTTATGTCTCAATATAGCCAAATTAACTCAGCAGAATTACACTTATTTTAAGCCACAGTGCGATCAAAATCCCATCTTCAGTGTTTGTAACAGTGAATTCTAAGCAAAATCATTTCAAAGTACTTCACCCTCATCAATGTATTCTTCTTTTCATTTGTTTGAGCAGTCATCTAACATGATCTTTTTTCAGTTTTAAAAAGCGGTAAGGATTGGCTTGCTTTTTCTATTTATGGGACACATTATAGATCGTACAAACAGGTAAAAGCAATAGAGAAGAAAATACCAGAGAAAATCGTCACTCCCTTTGAGATAATCAGTTAGATAATCAGTTGTGACTTTCTTTGGTATTCAAGAGGTCCAGTTCCTGCCTATTGAATGCAAAAGCTGCTCCAAAGAAACTAAAGAAAACACTGACCAGACCTTTGGTATGAGCTGCAAGTATCAAGAGAGCTGTTTGCCTATAAACACGTCATATGTCATTAGTACTTCTCCAGACCGTATGGAAATCCTGGTCCACGTAACAGGAGGTGTCTGAGGTAAATTATCAGCAATCTACAGAAAAGTACGGCCTGTGAAAAAGTCTTTTCTAGGAAAACAAAACAAAACAACACCCCACTATTTAATATATCAGGCTTACGTTGTTTCAATGTGTAGGATTTTTTTCATTAAGCAGCGAGTAGTACAACAGAACATTAGAACTATTGAATATAGAAACAAAGTCTTGTTCAACTGATTAAAAAAAATTCTGAGGGGTGAGTGTTAGCCCAACCTCCTATGGGAAAATTCTCCGCAAATACTCAAATCCAGTTGTTTTAAATTTCTGGGTATGTTTTGTGTAAAAGTGGTTTCATTTAGGTATTTCAAGAAACAAAATATGCTGCCGTCTACCTTCCTTCCAATAACGTAGAGAAGTAACCGTATTGTCTTTGCTGAAACTATGATTTCAGGGTAACTCATCCCATTTGGAGAATTTATGTTGCACTTGCCAGAAGAATTTGGCTTTTAAAAAATTCTGTGGATGAGTGCCAAAAAACAGAGATTGAAGGGATGACAGTGGTGTTATTCTCTGCCTTATGATGAAGTTGTTACACAGTGAGTTCCTGTCCCTGTTCTAGCTGGTGCTAAAGAAATACCCAGAATATTTCATAATGTCTGTGTGTTTGCATCTTTTCTTGGCAGCTTGGTAGAATGTGATTCAGACGTTTACTCTGGTTTACGTAGATGCTGGGTTTTTATGCACGTCTCCCAGATTTCGAAGTGTCTTGACTACCAGGTTGTAAGGGGAGTACCTGTCTTTTACTTCTTTTCTCACGAGGTGAATATTTAAGAAATCTTCCTTTGGTGTTGGACAGCTTGAAGAGAAAATTCTAACAGCCGTTAGGATATTTTATGATACATCGTTACAATACTCTTTTGCAAATGGACTTGTAAATTCGAGTCCTGTTTAGAACTTCAGCTAATCTGGGTTTCTAGCGTCTTTGACTCATTTTCTACCTCTCCGTCCACTTGGGCTACTGAGTCTAGGATTAGAACCCCTCATTCCACCTCTGTCTTGTGATTCCATTGTAAGATTAGCCTTTCATTTTTATTTGTATTAATTCATCAGGAACGTCTTTAAGAAAATAAAGCAAATTATTTTTTTCACACAAAATTCCTTTGTTTAAAATGAAAGCAAAGGGTTTTTTTAATGCAAAAAAAAAAAAAAGTTCCTTTCTATTCAAAAGGAAACTTCGTCATTGTTGGTACTGGTCCATCAGATCAAACTGCACAGCAGCGAGATGCTTGCCCAGCGGCAGTAGGGGACCAGCTTTACGCCATGCCCTGTGTGGTTCCCAGCGCAGGGTCCAAGCGACCGCGTGGAGCCTGCAGGTGTGAGTGGGGATGTGTAGGGAAGGCCAGAGGTCGGCCAAAGTCATCATCATTGGGTGATAAATGTGCTCCTGAGCTGCAAGGCAGCCCATATTTGTCTATGATTCTTGTCACAATCTCACGGTAAATTTACCACTGGTAGATTATAGTTTTTGGTGTCCTCCACTGTACAGTGAGCAAGTGTCACTACTGGCTCTCCTGTGCGGCGAAGGAGATAAGTGTCCATGATTAATGATGTGGACACTATCTAGCAGCAGGAGCCCATCAACCTGTGACAACTTTCTATTCCATGGACATTAAACTCCTAAACGCTGTCACAGTCCCGCAATAGATTGTAACAGACAGCAGGAACAAGGAGCAGAAAGGACTTTCATAAACCTTTTATTTTCCCTTAAGTAGATGAATTTTACTAGCAGTTATTTTTGCCTCCGTTATTTTGTTAGACCCTGAAAAAAGTTTGGAAAAAAGGTCAATCTCAGATGTCTCCCGATCTATTTGGCAAATATTGATTCCCTTCTGGCTGTTCCTGCTCCAGTGTGATCATTACCATGCTTTCTGTTCCCTGCTTTGTGTGTTTACAAATGTGATCAACGAAGGCCAGCGCTGCTCTGGGATCAGGGTGGTTTTTAGCGTAGTTGCTGCAAGAATATACAGCTTTGGTCCTGGCTGGGTTTGATATAAACAGTGGCTAATTCTTTCTCTTCTAAAGTCTCAGAACTGGCAGATATTTTAAAAGACAGATTTATTTTTTTTTCTTTCTTCCTATAGATGATCTTTTTAAATCAGACAGTGCTGGCAAAAAAAGGAAAGAGTGGAAACCTTTTTGCTTACAAAAAATCTTGAGGTGTTCGTTTACTTTGCCCAAACTAATCAGAATTTGATGTGTAGTGATCACCCCAACACAGCATGGGGAAGCTTAGGTAGAATAAGTGACAAGTGACACCAAGTGACAATATTAAGAGGAGACTGTCTGAGCCATGCTGGAAATCAGGAACTGCGAGGGGGCTGAGAACTGGGGACCCCGTCCCCCCTCTGCCCGCCTGCTCACCGCAGAACTGCTGCTGCTCCAGGGCCGCTGGCGAGCAAAGGCTCCTGTCTCTGAGCATTGCCTGAGGAACGAGGCATGCTGGAGGCAGGGGAGAAAAGACAAAAAAGAGGAGGTTTTAGCATTCGGCAGAAGTGGTTGATGGCGAAAGGACAAGTTTGGTCCGCTTCGGGAAGGGAGGCTGTGAGGGATGCGGGTCTCGGCTTTCTGAGTTTCCCTAGAGAACTGCAGATAGGTCTTGGAGACGCAAATGAGCCTCAGTAAAGTGCCAGACACAGCAAAATCTACAACCCTTACTCTTCCTGGTCTAAGAAGCACTGAGGCCAGGGAACGCAGGCTGGCTCCTGGGAGCACTCACAGCCCAGTCGTTTCTCCTCGTGGTGCTTTCTTTCACTCGTGCCATCTTACACGTTTCATTTCGTATCACTCAGGTTACAGTCAGCAGTGCAGTGTTCCCTGAGAAAGAGTTAATCTCAAAATAATTGCTTCTCACAACTGTGTTTAACAGATTCTTAGCTTTACTAACTAAAAGTGCAGCAACCTGCAGTTGGAAAGCTGAATTTTCAGTCATTGTTTCTTTTTTCCTCGCACTCTTTTTTATTTATGTGGTACAGCTGTGGATGAGCACTGAAACGGAGCATTATATTCTGTCTCAGGTGTGAAAAAACAGCTGTATGAGTTATGAACATGTCATCTTCACTTGAGAACATTAATACATCCCATATGTTATTGACATATGAAATGACTACCGATTGTAAAGGATAAACAGAATGAATAGAATAATTCAGGAAGATCCTAGCTGTGAAGTTTGCAAATAAATTTGTACAATTTTTTCCAAAAATCAGCAAACACGGTCATACCTACTATTTTGACGTTCTAAGTATAGAAGTCAGCTGCGAAGTTCAGATCCCCATTTTCTGCACTTGACACAGGCTTATGTGTTTTTCTACTGGTCTACCCCAGAATGTTCATTAAAACACATCATAACAGAGAGAGAGGAGAGAAGAGATCACATTCCTGTAGCTTGTCATGATTTTTTGTACCTTCAGCAAAGAACTTCAAAACAGATTCAGAGATCCCAGCACTCCACATCTCTTTGGGCAGGAGCATGGTATGACAGGCTGGGCCTTTGTGAAGAAGTTAAGCGCAGTATCTGACACGTCGCCTACCACGGAGATAAGTAGCACAGGGCCTCTTTGGGAGTTGGACCTGCCAGAAGCTGCCCCAGCCTCCAATCATTTCCTTGATGTGTGAAAAGAAAACTTCCTTCTGGTTTGGTGGCATCTCTGACTGAAAGAAACCACTAGAGATATGTTCTCCAAGGCACTGAATCATTGTTTTGTACCCTGAGGCACTAAAACCCCAAAGACGCTGAAATTGTTCAAATACAATAAGAATAAAAAAGCACCTGCTTTTGCCACCAGAGCAATCCTATGTTTGTGTATATGAAAACTGAAACAGGATCCTTAGATGCTGAGAATGCAAGGAGCTTTGTTCATATATTCCCTGTTATTCAAGAAGTCTTTGACAAAACCGGCTTCTCTTGGAGGTCTGAACAGAGGGTGGAACTTGCTCCAAGGGAAATCCACAGCGGCTGGAGTAATTCCCTCGCTGCTTCTGGAAGCAGGTATTGTTGCTGGTTACTGCTATTTGGATGTATTAGCACAACAATAATATCATAGAGAATTTTGACTGTGCAGCACAGAGGATCTCTAGGATCTGGACCTTCTGGGGTTAGAGCCAGCAATAATATTGCTGTAGTTTAGTAAGGGGGCATCCAGACTGGACTGTTATTAGCAACAAGAGTCCGGAAGGCTGAGAACTGTAGCCTGTCCACAACAGCTACCTTTATCAGTAAGAAAAGGGCTTTTAGGAACTTACTTTAGCCGTAACGTGCTAATTGTACCAGCCACAGACCCTGGGTGACGGGTTCATTTGTTACAGAGGGCACAGAGATGGGACGTGAAGACTGGTTCCCACAGCAAGGGCAGCCAGTATAAGAAAAGTGCTAGAAATTTGGAAGAAGGTACTGCATGGGGGTGTTAAGACAGGAATTCCTTTGATTCTGTCGATCAAGTCCTGAAACAACGTACTTACATTTCTAAAAATGCAGAAATGACGGGTGCTTTTGGGGGAGGGGATGAAGCAAAGGCGAGTTCTGTTCCTTCTGCCGCGGTGTAATTCCAGCGTCCTTTCACAGCTGTAAATCTCCCTCAGAAAGCTTTGAAAGTCTTTTTGAGTGTTAAAAGCTTGGGTGGTCAAGGTCAGGTGAGTTCCTTCCTCCCTCTTTCCCCAGACAATGAACACTTTTAAGAGGCCTACCCTTCTAGTTAGGTTTCGTTATCTGCACTTTTTATATCCTTCTCCCTACAGGAAACAAAGAAGCACGTACAGCCAGCTAGGGGCTCCACTGCAGGTCTGTATAATTCCTAACGCCAATTTAAAAGGGAAAAGCCTTCTTTTCTCTTCTTGCATATTCCCAAAAGACCTGATCACATTTAGAAGTAGATCCAATTCACTCCTATATGTTCCGATGTTATCTTCTGAGCCATACCTGAGAATATTATGTTGCACAAAAAACAAGCACCAACAAATAGCTTCCAAAAGAATAAAATGCTCTGATTTTAAAATACTGAAAATCTTTGCTGGGCCATATTCAGGTCCTGCTCCATTCACATGCAGAAAATACAGCATGTGACAATTCTACTTTTTACTCATATGTGTCCAGTTTTGAATACCTGCTGTGATTTGTGGAAGAATAGCATACACTGTTGCAGATAATAGGACGCGTTAGGCATTTTGTCTGAGAGCAGCTTGAAAACACTGGCTTGTTCCAACAGTGATTTTAAAGATACAGGATGGTGTTCTGAAAGGAAGTTACACCTTCCTTTCCCATTGGTTACCTTAAAAATCTCTCGTATGCTTCTGTAAAAATGCTGTAGAGAGCTGTGTCTCTCAAAGATTAAACTACAGTCTGTAGCATATGCATCACATTCATTCCTTTGATTTTTTAAATTCTTGTCTCCCTATTTCGTCTTATATCGACAAAATTTCTGCACCTTTGAAAATGGAGGTCTGATTATTAGGACCTGTGCAAGTCAGGTCTTGAGATGCTTGTTCATATTATGAAATAGGACCGAGGTTTAAGCACAATTACCCACCAGGCTGGATTCGATTTGCTCTGATCTATGCTGACAGGTCAGTTACGGTCATCATTATGTCAAGTCCAAACGCAACAAAATTTCCTAATGAAGGCAAGTGCACAGATAGCGAGTTTTAGGAAACAGGGTGCACCGTTTGTTGTATGTCTAAGAAGAGGTATATATCGTGGAGCTGTTTGTACTGGGTATGTAGAAGAAAATAGTAAAAGCTGTGAATGTTCAAACCATTTCTGTGCTTTATAGCTAAATCCCCATTTAAGACAGAGGCTTTATTATCAGCAGACTGTTTTCAAGAGACACGGTTCTTCCAGTGGGGTCTAAGCAGCAGGTGCATTTGTGACTGCAGTAGGTATCTTCAAAAGGATGAACTCCCAGAAACTGCACAGGTTTCTGGACCTCTCAGAAAAGACATCACAGCTTTTACAAGAGCTGGAGCGGTGCCAGAACTACCTGTCTGTAGGATTCATTCTCAGCTCTAAAGAGAGTCCTGCCTTGTAAATCTAAACTGAATTAAGGACTGGATCCTAAATTCCTTTGGTTTCAGCAAGACTTTGGATGTAAATAACCATATATGTCAGGATTTTAAGTGTTGGATAATCTAACTTATTGAAGAATCTTGTCATTTATGGCATCATGCCAGTAACTAACTGATCAAATCAAAACCTTCAACTTCTTACATATATCTACAGAAGAGCCTTTTCTTCCTCCTTTTTCCTCTTCCAGGAAAGAATCCAGAATATTTACAATGTAGATAGTGTTGTTTTTCCCAGTTCATTCTTTCATTTTTCAGATGTCAAGATAGTTTCAACTGGGCCTTGATTTTTTTCTTTCTTTAAACCTATGAAGCCTTCCCTCTCTAAGAGCTCAGTTTCTGTATGGGTTGAGATAGCCCAGACAAACATCTGTTTCTTAAAGAACACTATAAGCCAGACTTATCATTTTGGGAGACTAAATCTGGATTTCTGAGTGCATGATGACATGCATGTATACCTCTTGATTGCAGGACTCCTCCCTTACAGTTTGTGTTTGAACTGGTCTGTGTAATGAAGTTATAAGAATTGGGTCACTGTTTCCATCATTGAAGCCCCCCATTGTATGGGTGTCTGGCAGAAGATAAATTTGAATAGATCACTTTCAGCACCTCCTGAAAATTAAGTGCTTCCAGTGGAGAACAAAAAACCAGCAGTGCCCAAATTGACAATTTGGGATGGGAGCAGGATGCTGAGTGAGGCAAAAGCATGGCGTATATAAATGAGCAGGGTGGAAAAACTTGCTACATATTGTCTATGTTTATGTTTGCTCTTGACTAAATTTATATCTTTCTTATAACCCAGCTGTGCGAACACACCTGGCCAGGCACAATTCCTGCTATTCATCTAGGTCTCATTACCTGCATTTACTAAAAACCACGTACATTATTGCTCTAAATTTACTCTGGCTTTAAGTAGGACTGCTCATGGTAACTATTCTGTGTCCTAAACAGTATTTTAGTGGGATTTAGTCCCATGCTTAAAGCCAAGCACATGCTTCGGTGCTTGAGTGAGTCTGACAAAAAACACCATCTTCCTAAATCAAGGTTGATGCTGTATTGGTGTGATAACCATTCTGACTTGCCCAAAGCTTAGCCAGCCTCTTGGATTTGCTTGGCTTGAGTCTGTGGCTGGTGGTACACGAAAAAGAAGTTACATGGCCATCATCCACCTTGTTTCCAGCATGGTGACCATGGCTTGGGTGCAATATCTGTCACACACATAGAGCAGGGCCCAAGCTCCCGCCTCCGAACTGGCTGAGAGACACCGTTCCCCCTCGCCTGCTCCGCCTCACCCCGCAATGGCTGCTCTGCGGGCACTGCCAGCCCACTGCGGTCACAGCATTCACCAGCTGCGTCCCCACCGCAAACTCTCCCACTACTTCCCATCTTTGATTTCACCGGGAAACTGTCAACGTCCTACTGTGTTGTCGGTTCATTTCTAATTGCTATAGAGTATTTACAAGGGAATAGAGGCAGATGTTTCTCTTCTGGGTGTGCAAAAACTATAGAAAGCTTAAACTGTTCAATGGGAAAGGAAATCCAGGCGCTGTCCTGATGGTAGGAGGAAATGCCAAGTGCCAGCAAGGCTATTTGCGTGGGAGAAAAATAATTATGGGGTTTGCTTGAGATTTTCCCTTTGTTTCTTGTAATTAGTTTTTATTTACTCCTTTGAACTATTGAGATATTGAAGGCAAAACCTGAGTAATGTCCCTTTCTGTCATACCGAACAAGACAGTAGGAAAAGACACCATATTTTTAGAATAAAGAATAACCACAGCAGCTCTTAAGGGCCATTGTCAGGCTAGTAAGTGAACCACACGGTAAAAGTTCCTCTGCATTGCCGAAGACAAAACTTACCCACTTTCTGGTATGCCTCTTACACATGGGTCGGAGTGCAAACTCACCACCCGTACATACTGACAGCTGAAAAACAGGCTGACATCTGCATAGCGTGAAAACAAGTATGCAAATTCTCAGTAGGAACTCTCAGAACATACTAAAACCAAATGCCCAGTTGCAGTAAAAGTAGACGGCCTGGGTGACCCTGGCCCTAGTGTTGTGGAAACCGTGTTTAAACACGTCAGGGAATACTTCTACCGCTCCTTTTCCACCCCACATTTCTGTCCCTAGCTTCAAGTGGGAAATGTCACCAGCACCTCCAAGTGTAAAAAAAACCCGCCTGTTTCTACTGCTGGCAGTTTCTTTGGTCTGCACAGACAGGGTCCTTCTCTCTGAAAAATCATGCCATAAATTGCAGAACCAGCTGTTGTGATTCTGTCCTTGCTGCCCGTTTCCTCACTCCCTCTCTGCCAGAGAAGGTTCACCTTTTCTGAAGCAGTGTGATGAAACTCCTCTATTTCTACTAGAAATAAGAAACGGCGAAGTCTTTAACTCTCTTTTATGACTTTTTAACAACCTCCCTTAGCCAAAGTTTACTAAATAGCCATTGCTGTCTTTCCCGCGTCCAATCATTCAAAACGTTGGAAAGAGGCTGTTTCAGGAAATCTGTCCTGCTGCAGAGGAAGCCATGTATTCAGCATCCCTCGGAGGAATTACCTGGAAACTCCAAAGATGCCTGCTCCATCCAAGAACATGGCTGTCAGTTGAGTGTTGTTCATAAACAGCACGTGCACATGCAGACCTATGTTCTAAAACTCTTCAAGGGCTTAGGTTTTTCCACTGTAGCTGAAAACCTCCTCCATGAGTTTGTCTGTTTCTCCTTCTGTGTCTTAGGTAGTGTCTAACACACACCGGACTAGTAACAAGGGGAAAAGAGTAGATCTTTGCATTACTTTTCTTAAGTGACTAAGGTTTCCAGTGAGGAAAGGAATGGATCTGTGGCTCCTGGGAGAGACCATGGACCAGAAATGCAGCTGGAACCCACACAGGTAGAGGCAGGAGTTACTTTCTCTGTGCCCAGACACAACTGCTTTTTGAGCACGCTCCAGAGGAGCCCCGAGGCGCCAGGGCACGTGCCTGGCCTTTCCGAACGCAAGCTGAGGATTGAGGAAATTTTCTGTTTCGCTCCAATCTGGTCCTGGAGGCTTTGCTTTCTACTTCATTCTCTCATTTGAGTCTCTATATTTAGTACAACTAAGAATTTCTGGATTATCTTTCTCCTAACCATGCATATTACATAATTGTGCCTGTACTTCTGCAACCTTTCTATGGCTTGTTACATTTATTATTTATTTTTTTAATCTCTTGCTTTGCTAGATTCCCAGGTTGACAAATTAATTGTCTTTTTTGGAGTTATGTTTAAATGATATGTGTAATACTTGATTGAAAAAATATCTTCTGTAATTTTGAAGTCAGATTCAGTGCCAGAAATAAGCGAATGCTACAATTTCCTTGTCCTTCAAAATGCAATTGGAAAATTGTCTGAAACTCCTTCCTTGCTCACACTTGGAAGCTTCCAAAGAGGTGGTTTCATTTTCATGTTGATGACCTTTAGGAACGATTCTTTGACCAAACTTTAAGTAATGGAGACACTCTGGGTTGAAGTTACTCAGTCAGTTGCCAAAATATTTTTTTCCTTTCCATTACACAAGAGAGAAGCTTCCACTGCAACTACAATTTTAGATAGCTAACTTGTAGTCATGCTAAAAAATAAAAGGTGGAACACAAGAAAGAGTTCCCTGAAGAATCTGCGCTGGATTTTAAACAAATGAGAGCCTGTTTTATCATTTTGTTTTGTTTTGATGATAGGTGATTTCAAATAAGGGACAGGAGTTCCACGTAGAAAATCCAGGCAAAATAGATGTATTTAATAAAGTTACTGAGTCTTTGCAATTTTTTAAGCTGTAAGTAATCCAAGATTCACAACTTGTAAGTGTTTAAATTATTTCTCTGTGTGATATTTGTGGTTTCTCTTGGATTGATGTTTTAGTAAAAGGGATTTGTGGAATTGTTTATGTTTCTTCATCCAAAAAAACACAAACATACTCTTCAATTCTTTTTAAAACTGCTACCCAAACATGCTCATCTAGGAAGGTCCGTTAGTCATGCAAATTCCTATAATAAATATTAAAAACTAAAATTTTTAAGAATATTTCATCCAAATTTCATGTCTGTACTGAAACCTAAAGTCAGATGTGCTTAATATGGTTATAGATTTCATAGTAAATGGCTTGCACAGCTCTGTTCTCAAACTTGGAGGGTTTAGAGCATATGTTTTTCAACTTGAGATGTGTTTTCTTTAATCTGGTGCTAAGGTGAAGTATCACGCAATAGCATTAATGTTATGATTTACTGGAGCCCATTAAATCTAATTCATGATCTTATATATTTCCATTGCAGATTGGGTGTCTAGTTTCCTTTGTATCTCAATTTTCAAGCATCTTGAAGTACTGACAAAGCTAATCTACTTGCATATTTTAAATATAGAGACTTTACAAACTTTAAATATCATTTTTTTATTTATTTTCATTATTACTTTGCCTAGATTGAGGAATGAACTTTAAAAATGAGGCTGGAAAAGAGCTGCCCTTAAGACAATAACAAAGTCTTTAGGTCAATTGTTTACGTGTCATGAAGAAACTTTCACTGACTACTTGGTAGTCTATGATTTTTAGCCTGCTCCTTCAGGTTTGTCCATGAGAAAACTGAAGCAAAGTAAATTAAATAATCTGTGTGAAACCACAAAGCTAGTGAGAAGTGTTTTATCCAGTTTCATTTGCCATGATGAAATTTAAGTTCAAGTAAGATGTGAAATGGATTTGTGATATTAGAGATTTATTAAATACGCTTTTGGTGCCTTTATTTATAATGAAAGCATTTATGTGCATTAATACAAAGTCTGCAAAGGTGACCATTTAAGTCAGATCAGCCTCTGCCTATCTCATCTCGAAATATGTGGTCAGAGGAGGTTCAGTATCCCCAGAAATTCTTTTTACACATTCATGAATGAAACAATACAGCTAATAGACCAGTGTTGGAATTAGCATCCGTGGTTTAGAACAAGTCAGATTCATCACTGGAGCCAATTTCTTTGTTGAACATTTCCATATGTTAATAATAGGAGTAATAGGAAGACTTGTATTGTTACGTGTGAAAAGTAAAATAAAAAATAAATGGAAAATAACACTAAATTTATGCTTTTTTCTTCCCAAAGAATGGTAATACTTCTTTACGTGGTTCGAAGGTAAAAGTGTTTTTTATCGAATGATAGTTTTCTCCTGTGACTCACAAAGAGAAAGAATGGGGGCTGTTATGAAAAAGCTGAGGGTCTATTAAATTTACATTCATACCAACCTTAGCATTAAAGACTTTGGGACTCATTTCTCATTTGCTACAAAGCAAATGTATACTGCATTTTACAAAGACTTCAAGGCTGTTTTGTACTGCCAGAACTGTGAAAAGTGCCCAGAGGGTAAACAAAGGCCAACCATTAGCCTATAGCCAAAGCCTCCAGTCTGGATTAGGACCATTGAGAAAATGTCTGTAACAAGTCTTTAAGATCACAGTGTTCGCAATGTATTTTTCAAAACTTTTATTACTATCAAACTGACAGGGAAAGAATGGCTGTTTGAGGGCTAGACGTGAAAGTGCCAGTGCTTGCACCTCCCTTTCCATATTTTTGGGTAACTTTCTAAATTTTTTAGAGAGTTCTAACAGACTTTCTTATATTCTGTTTTATTTTTCCCTTGTACTTTCACTGATGGCTCCTACAAACAACCGATAAGCCATTCAAGCCAGAACTGGTGGTTTGCGCCAGCAGGTTCTGACACTACCTGTAGGTGCTGCGGCTGAAGGCAGCGTGCTTTGCTAATGGAAACCTGGGAAATTCTAAGTTTAATAATGAGGTGGGTCTAGGTCTACAAGAAATATACTTTCCATACAAAATACATGTGCCGTTATTCTTGGAGAGTGTTTTTATCATTTAAACTGTCACAGGGCAGCAGAGTTTTTGAGTCCTGTTTTCCCGTGTGTCACTTGGTTGTGCCCATCCATGATATTTGCAAGTCAGAAGGCGCATAAATAGCTATTAGTGTGTGCTGTGCTTCCCTCCTTGGGAGAATGATAAAGAACAAAGGCAGACACTGACTAGCCAATTTGCCCTTGATTCTCTACCCAACCCCAACAGCCTTTCTCTAGGGTTATCTGATACTTTGGGAAACAGACAGATTCAAAATCTCATTCCAGAGAGGAGTTGGGCTGGAGAAGAGGTCTCTAGTATCTCTACATCTGGCCACTAAAGGTGGCATTTCAGCACTTGTAGTTAGGAATATTTGGTCATAGCAAGAATTAAAAGATTTAGAAGAACTGCCCAATGCAAAAAGAAACAGAAGGGGTTGGGGGATTATTTATTTATTTGTTTGTTTAGGGTTGTCTGTTTTCTTCTTTTAGTAGATTTTTATTGAGAAACTAAAGGAATTAAAGAAAACACAAAAGGGGTTAAAACGTGCACATCTTACTTCAGCAAGTGCCTAAAGAAAACAAAACGATACTCCAGTGCAAAAAGCACATGATCATTTTGCAGTCAAACCTCCTGAATATTAAAGGCCATAGAACTTGACCAAATAATTGCAGCGAGATATTCTATAAATTCTCTAGTTCCTGCAAAATCCTGAATATTGTGGAAGAAAATAGCGGAAAACAGAGGACAGCTCTGACCCCCTCACAATCTCGGAACAAACTCAGTTCCCACCTACTCTCCTACTCATTTCGCCTTTCCCATGTGAGAGACAGAAGCCCCATCAGATGAGAATCTAACCAGGATCTAGTGAGTGCGGCAGCAAATGAGGAAAAGGGACTACATTCCTGTCATTTTCTGTTGCTATGAACCTTCTCTTCGTGACTGCATCAGATGTGATGCAGAATATACCAGATAGGGCCCTTGTGAGAATAAAGGAATTGAATATTGCAAAGTGGTGCAATGGGAGCCATATATAAATACTAAGATAAATACAGATTTGATAAATTACTAGCAAAGGCACTGGAGGGAACAATACAAGATGATGCAGTCAGGCTTTTACATCTCTAACTCTCATGACCCTTAGAGAAGACATGGCTTTCCAGAACTCTGCACTCAAGGCAAGATGTTTTAGTCATTTTACGAATAATTACCCCTTGAGACCTCCCAGATTCTAGGACCATAAAATGTAGCTGTAGGTCTTCAAGTGTGCTGATATACGGCTGTCCATTTCAGAATACAAAAAGATACGATAGGTCCACATTTCTTAGCTCTGATTGCCAGTGTTAATGCGTGTAAATGCAGTGAGGAAGCATGGCATCTGTGCAAACTTACCTTCTTGGCTGCACCTCGTGCCCAGCACTGTGAGAGTTTGCTCCTAAGGCTTCCAGCATGGTGGAAGGAGAGACGTGCAAGTCTTTCAGATTTGCACTGAAGAAGCTCCTCTAGAGCTGAGGATTTGTCCCGGCTGTCTGTGCTGAGCAGCTATTTAATTTAGCTCTACGTACACCAGCACCTAAAAGCTAATTTAAAATAAAAGATTTCAAGCAGCTAGTGAAAGGACAATAGTCATTTTTGCTCCTGACATCCTTGTTTCTCAGAGCTGTTAAGCAAAGGGATAATTTGCTGCAGAGGAAGCATAGTAAATAGAATACATTTTTACAAGAATGTGTTTATCAAGGAATACCTCTATCAGGATGCATAAATGCATGCACTCCCTGAGAAAATGCCATCTTATATGAGTTCTCACAATGGTTCCTGTTCACGTCTTGTTACTTAGCGCCTTCTTAGAGGTCTTTTTTGTATCTTCTACAAGATGTTTTGTCTTGCATCACTTTGCCTGACAGAAATATTACTTACACTAAAATCCTTAATGTGAGATGCCCTATAAAGAGGTTGTTTCATTTAATAACTTTCATTGTATTAGTTCCCCCTAAAGTAATCACTTTGATGAGAACACACTCTGTGTTCCTTTATTTGATCTGGGAATAAAATTATCTTGTCTTTACTTCAGTATCGCCTTCTTATTTTTTCTAGAATAAATAAACATGAAGCTGTCACTGCAGAGCAGGCACTGCCTCTCCCTGTTATAAACCTTTTGATTTCTGCGCTGAGAGAATTCTTCTGCACAATGATCCTTTTAGAATATGCTTGAAGCACTGTGTTTTCTCGCTTTCTTGTTTCCCATGTAGATACACGAGTAATGACAGAGAGTTCCTGCTGTCCCAGTAGATTATACGTCCTACCAAGTTTTCTGTCCTTCTCATAGAACTGATCAGATTATTTGTCATGAAGAAATTGTTTAATGTATCAGGCACTAATTTTATTATAATTATTATAGCAACCAAAGACAGCAGTTGTGAGATTTGAGCCCTTTTATACCCGTAAAACATACTGCAGCCCTCTATTCCATAAAGTCTTACTTAAAGTGCTTGACTTACGCACTATTCACCTACATGGCCATCACGAGCTGATAAACCCTTGTTGTGTAGCTGGGCCCTCAGAACTGTCTCTTACACTTTGGTGAGGCCAGAACTTCAGCTCTTCTCTAAGTCTTTGTAAGATGGAGGCTTCGTTGCAAAATCTTTATGGTATGAGCTTTTCTTTTGAGGGGAGAAGACATTTTGAGGTATGTCTACTTTCTCATTTTCATTAACTAAAGGTTTGACTAATCAATCTTTACCCAAATATTTGGGTTAATCAAGTGCTAGGGGATGTTAATGATGATGATTGCACACTTTTTTTTCAGGCCAAAGAAACAGCCATTGTAGTCAGCCCTAGGCCAGACGTATCTTCACCACAGCTTCTTTCAGTGTAGGAGGAACGTAGGCTGGAGAACAATGCTAATAACTTATATTACTACTTTTTTAGTAGTAGTAGTAGTAGTAGTAGTATTTGGAGGATCAAACCACAGAACTATTCAGGCTAAATCTTGTCACCTCCTCCAGATCATTATGCTATTGCCTGCCATATTCACCAAGGGGCTGTAACATCCACTGTGTAAATACTGGAGATCCTGGCCTACAATGTGGTGGTTTCTCGTCAGTATTTGCCAAAAAAAACCACAAGTCAAAAAGAAAAAAACATTAAATCCAAAAACTGTGGAAGAAATGTGTCTGTCACAGTCAGATTATTGCTATCTACTCTAGAGCATGGTGATATCGCTTTGAATCCTAGCCCAGTATTATGGCTGCTCACCTCCATGTCTCTCTAACTGTGGACTTTCAAAAAAGCTGTAAACACAGATTACTCTTTGTGTACTATATACACTTAACGTACTAAACGTCAACAAAAGTCTCTATTAGAAAAATAGAAAATCCTGGGTTTATTTACTATAAAAGCATCTATCAAATAATGAGATGTAAATGTTGTATGCTTTTAACTCTTTGGGAACATCAGTAAGAAATACCAATGTACATGGTTTCTGAAAGTCCAAACTGGTAATCCATTTGAGACACCACCAGGGTTTCTGGGGGTATATTTAAATGAAATGTTATTGTTTGCAGGTTTCCATCTCGCTTAGAAGACGCCGGGCTCCTTTTTGCAACACGATATGTTGGTGACTGGATAGTTCTAGGGGCTAATGAGGAGATAAAAAATCACAGTGAACCTAATGGCCATTTCAAATCTAATCCAAGTAAGTATTGTTCATTTGATCTTTAATCTGGTATCTAATCGAAGTAAGTGTTGTTCATTTAGCCTTTAATCTGGTAGCTATCTGATAAAGGCATATGAGAAATGAGTTGACTGTCACTGCGATTTGCCAGACAGTTGTAAGAAATCATTTTCTAAACTGATGTATTTATTTGGTAGCACCTGTGAAGAAGCTAGCAGCTCAACAGGAACAGAAATCTTGTCATCATTAGTCAAAGGACTGACACACTCGATGGAAGAGAATAAATAAACTGGGCTTTTTTCTGGTTTTCTTTCCTGAAAAACAGCACTTCTTTGTTCAAATAACATCTGAGATCTTAGTTAAGCAGTGGGAAGGAGGTGGCTTTATGGAGCAAAGGGAAATGCAGATGCTAGACATCTTCAGAGAAGATGGAAACGCATTTATCACCCATGTACGGAGCACCCGAGGCCAATTTCAAGCCCTGGGAAGAAACAAAATACCAGAGCATTTAGTATCTCTGCCTTTCCTCGGTTGTCAAGGAATACAGTGCAACTGCAAGGTTAAAAATAAGTGGGTCCTAAGATCAGGTTTTTCATTTATCATAAAGAGAACATGTAATTTTTTTTACCTCTAGCTGATTTTCATCACTGTTGAGAGGATCACCGTCAGGAAACAGGCAAGCACTCTTCTTACCCCGTGTCAGACTTTGGTGTTTATTTCAGCTTGAATCTTTTGTTGCCATAATTTAGAGGCCTGTGTGCTCATCTCCTCCTTAAAACTGGAAAAGGAGGGTTCATGACTTAATATGTTTCTTTGGTGCCTTAAGAGGCTTTCAGGACCCTGCCCTGTGCACCGCCAGGAGGGGTAGACCCTCTGCCCTGAGATTTGGTGCCTGAGCCCCACACACTGGCCAGCCCCCCACTGCCCCACACCGCACTGCCCCACAGGGCGGCTTCACTGTGGCTGCAAACTTCCCGAGGACTGAAAATACAGCTAAGTGTTGACAGCTCTCCTAGGCTTGTTAGCCCCAAATCATCCAAGTTTGGGGAGGGCAGGCCTCACTTTTTTTTTTTTTCCTAATTCCCTTTAAGTTAGACAAACTGTAAGTGGATTAATATAAACAAAGAGTGAGTAATCTGGGTAGTATAAGAGCGAACATTATAGATTATGAGCTGAGGGACAGGGCTCAAAAGGCGGCAATTCAGCAGCCAGTCAGAATCAACAACTAATTTTTTCTTTACTTACTTTAGGGTTTTTAGTGCCCTCTGGAAGGACATCAACAAGATTTAGACACAAGCATATCACTACCGTAATGAACACTGACAAAAAAAATGAGAAACTGGAACTGGAAATGCATTTGCAATACGCCTTCTTTGGGAATTACTACCATAATTACACCAGTTTAGAAAGCAATACCTTTGTAAGCGCTTTTACCCCATCATGTATCACACTAGGGATTATAACATTTTAATGACCTCGGTGGCTAAATTTTACAATATCTATAATAGTATGAAATCTAGGAGAATTTTTGGCCCCATTGAGGCCATAGACAATTTCCTACTGACTTTGTTGGAGCCAGCAAAATCCTTCCTAATTTTCCAGGTGTGACCAGTTCCAGTCACAAAAGGGGCTTATGTTTTCCTCGTACTCTTAACATATGAGTGAACTGATGCTTTTCATATACATACACTACAAATGCCCTGAGTTTTATTTCACTAAAGATATTATGACATGGAATGCAGTGTTTATTCATGAAACATGTACCTTTTAATAGCAGTTACTGAAAGGGTGATATATACATCCCTATTTCTCTTGTCATCAAATAAAATGAAATTCATAGACCTGCTCTTAGCTAACGTGATACACGTTTTATGGCTAAATAAGGCCTTGAAAATGAAAATCTTCTGCCCTTCTCATGAGGTATATAGATCCAAATTAAATGAGCAAGTTACATTAAGGCACCTGCAAACCTTGAAAAGGGTGTATTGGCTTGTTCATTCTTCCTACGGATAATAAACTCACCCGTGAAACATCTTCTAGAGAGCAAGGCAAGGAAAGCGAATGTCGCCCTGCCTTAGCTTCCTTTGTGTTTTTACAGTTTTCTGAATTGGGGCATCCTTTCTGGAGATGGGACTATAAGAGATTGATAGACAGGATCAGTTTGCACATGAAAGGTAATGATTGATCCCTGGCCATTCCACGAAGCACCAGTTAGTGTGCTGCGCAATTTCAGAAGTAAATCAGAATAACTAGTTGAAAAATAAAAGGAGGTAAAAAAGCTCACTTTCCTTCAGCTTTAGAAAATATATGTTGTGTTAGAAAAGGTGTTAACTGACAACATGTTTTAACTGACATGGCGATAAATATGACCAAGCCCCAGCGTTTTCTCCAGTGTGCAAACTGCCTTTGCAAGAGCCTGGAGAGATTCCTGCTGGTCTCTGCAGGATTTGGCTTGAGCTCCTCTGCAGGAATTAGTTCGTGGCAGTGGAAGTAAATAGGCCCTTGGGGATGCCGCTGCTGCCGCTGAGGTATTTATTTTTGTAATAACTTGTTGGCTGCTGCAGAGATGGGAACTCACAACCATGGCTCCTGCATGTAAAACTCCACACTGTTCATCCTTATCAGTTAGAGTTAGTTATCCTTCGCAAGGACAGAAATGGTAAGAGCCATAAACTTGGGGACCTGGCTACCAAACTCTTCCTGCACCCTGGTGGCCACTTGCCATTCTTCTGGGAGCAGTTTCTGTCCCAGCGCTCCGCAGTTCCTGCTGGTGCCCGCCAGCAGGCAAAGCCGACCCCTTGGACCATGGGGTTACATAGGCTGAGGGCATCAGAAGATCACAGGATTTTTCCGACTCATAACAGAACCAATAAAATGCACTTCTTATGAAGGAGGCTCCCTCATTATTCACAGTTTCCAGTGGCTGCTCACACTGTGTCACCATTCAACAATCCTTTCTCTAGCGTGGCTCCTGGGCACCTCCTGGCTAACAGAGCCCAGCACCATTTGAGGAGCTCTTCTTCTAGCCTCCAAAATTGTCACCAGATTTCTCTGTTCTTCCTTTCAAATCAGGTAGAAAATAGCAGGGAAGCACAACTCTCTACCCACCACTTTGAAGGAAAAGAGGGCAGACTGGTCAGCGACCACATTTCATTAGTCAAAGAAGAAATGAGGTTATTTTCCTTCCCTTGCCAGACTCCGGCACTTGAAGAAAACTGAAATGAAAATAAGACTGAAAAGGCCTTTGATAATGACACAGCGCTTTCTCATCACGTGCGCTCTTTTATCAGCACTTACAGACATTTGAGCACAGAGTGGAGCCCTGTAGAATTGGCTGGTTTTCACATTTTTAGGAATTGTTTTCTCACTTATTTCCTATTTTCTTACCAGCAGGTCCAACCACATCCAGAACCCAGATAATAGTTGCATTGGTATCTCTGCCAGCTTTGTTTAAAATCCCTTTTCTACTCTTTAAACAAGCTTGGAGCTCCACTTATTCCCCTTCTGATACATAACTTAAGCAAAACTTGACTTGAGGCCAACAATATCTAAAAAAGGAGACAGAAAGCTTGGGCAGAATAGGAAACAGGTAATTCTGCTGCTGTTGCAAGTGCTGGAACATAGACTTAGCATTTTCTAATAACTTTCTCCAGCTGCCAGTTACTTGTTCAAAATGAAACACATATACCATAGGGGGAAGAAGGCTGATGTGTTTCTAAGTTAAAAGAAATGTTGTCAAACATCTGTGTGCCACCTGGTAGCCTTAACCAAAATTTTTTCCCTCCTCCCAGCTGTTGCTTGCCTTGCTATGCATCCGGTGGTTGCCACCTCCACTCCAGCGGTGGTTGCATTTCAGTGGTTTTGCACCTGTACCATGATGGCAGGATCTGTAGGCTTCATTTCATTTTCACCGAGTCCAAACTCCCATTGGAGTTCACCTGGGAAAGCAGTCAGAAAAGGTGACCAAGAGCCTCAAAACACAGTTTGGAGCAACAGAGTCCTCTGAGATCCAGCAGGATCCGAACCCCTCCTGCAGTAGGTAGCCTCCATGGAAAATCACGGGCCCCCTGAATATCCCCCCAGCCAAACAGGAAAGCCTATGTTAGTGTTGGACAGCTGTAACACCTTCATGATTTGTGAACAGAAAACATCAAAGGCCACTGAATCTCAGAGTCCTAGCTCCCTCTCCTGGCAGAGCACTGTAGTGGTAATAGAAACGGGGGCTGTGCGGGGTGCTCCCCCCGGCACAAGCCAGCCTGACCTCCGAGCTGCAGCTCCGCAAAGGGAGATGCAGAGGAACCATGTCCCCACCGAGCAGTGGCTCCTCGCCGCAAGGAGCCCGGTGGTAATGATGCAGATACAGCTCTACCAGCAGATTAACACAGGATTAACAAAGGCAAAATCTATTCTAGTGAAGAACATCTGTGACATAGCTTTAGCTGCATAAAAAATATGTACTTGAGCACAGATAAAACTTCATTGCTGTGCATTATCTGCAGTCCTTAAGGTTGGGGGTAGTGCAATTTATTCTCTAATACTTTGATACCAGACTGACTCGTGCAACTGTGCCATGATTCCTTTCCAACACCACAAGCCTTCTTCTGTTTGCTGTTTTCTGTAAACACTGAGCCCACAGAGTGCTTCCCCAGACTGTAACTTTCCCCTTGAGAAACACACATCTATCTGGCTAGATGCGAACCTGTCACTGCAGCAGGAAATGTACAACACAAGGGCTCTCGTTAGTAGTTTCCAGCCCTTCAGAAACGTCTGTTGCATTTCCACATGTGAAATGCAACATTCCACATTATTGACCCTAGGTCCCAAGAAGCATCCACTGCATCCCTACGTAGTGGTGGGTCCTTGGATGTGACATCTGTGGCAGCACAAGAAGTGGAAGTGTGACGCCTGCCATCTTGGCCCAGGGCTGAGACAGGGTCCTTCAGAGAACAAGCTGGCTCCTGCAGTGGCAAAAGCAGCAGGAGCTCGCCCCGAGCACAGAAGCCACTGAGAGCAAGCCGACCTGTGAGTGCTCCACTGGCACTGCCCCACGGCACTGCAGCAGCCACCCCTTCCAGCATCAGCAGGGGTATGGTGTGGTGGGACCCCAATACGTCACCGCTCCTGCTGTATAGAGGGTCATCCAGTTTGGCCATCTCAGCCATTGGCCATTAGCAACTTGGGCCGGGTACATCAGCGGTTTAGCTTCATAGTGTTTTGCTTTGTTCGCACTGTGTTTCTGCACCAAGGGTGGCTGAAGTCTACCAAAAGCCTCCCTTTTGGGTGGGCTTGGACTGCTGGGAATGGGGCCTGTGAGCATCAGACCTTCTCCATTCCTGCTGTTTCTGTGGAGAAAGTGGAAGTGGGGTTTCCTGTACAAGTCAAACAACACCACTCTTAGCTGTTTACAGTGGGGTTTTTTAGAGGATTATTTGAGGGGTTTTTTCAATTTTGGGCAATGAGGTTATAGCTCTTGTTTATGAGAAGCGGGATGTAGCTCACAGACGTGCCTGCTGGTTTCTGTTGCAGTTGTGTGTTCTTCTAGGTTTCACACCAGTGCAGTTTTCCCAAGGTGTGATGGCCTTTTGCTTCAGGTGTCTTGCTTCAGGAGACCCCTCACTCTCCAGCACTGACTACAGTTCCTGCTTGAATGGTAAGGCCTTAAGTATGTTCTTACAGGTCCATAAAGCAAAGCTAAAGCTGCACTGAAGTCAAGCCGAGGCTGTGGCTCATAAAACGTCTCATTATACGTTAACCATCCTGGTTGTAGAAGACTTTCTGTGTATTAGTCAGAATTAAATTATTGTTTCTTCCTCAGGGAGAGAAAAGGAGATATTGAAGAAGAGAGAGAAAGACAAAGGGGGAAGTATGCTCCTGGATATTGCAAAGATCTCTAAACTTCACTGCAAAATTTTACCAGCACACTCATCAATTTCATGTTAGGTATCGTAAGCAACTCATCTTTACATTACTATAATGCAAAAAAGGCCCCTCTCCTGCAAATGCTCACACATTTCCTTTGTCAGCCCTCATTCCTGCACTAATCATCAGGCTGCGGTTTTATGCTGTCCTGCAAAGTGTTAGGTTATTAGTTGCTCAAAATTTACTTCAGTTAAAGACATTATAAAAAAATGTAAAACTCTTGTAACCTGAAAAACAATAGCGTCGTTTTCTTCCTTTACCTCTCTTCAGTATTTTGTCCCCAGCAGCTATTATGTCCCTGTGATAAAACCAAAGCCCAGTATTGATGTACTAGATTCTGGAATATGTCTCAGAACCAGTCATTAAGTGTTGGTGCTTACTCCCAGCTTACATAGCATCACTAATGTTAACTGATTATATCTAGTTATGTTTGTTCAGGCGGTTTTTCAGACCGAGGATATATTTTCCGACATCTGAATATGCTCGTGATTTTTTCTCTTAACATTATCTTTTCATGCGATACCTAGTTTTCTCAATTTAAATACGTTTTCTTAAAGTATAGAAAGAATATTTATGTACCTCAAGTTCTGCATCCCCACAGTTCAGGATTTGGCCCCGTCTCTGATAGTCTGTCTTGTGACACAGCCAGCATTGAAAGAACGGGATGTTACACCTAATGTGCTTCTCCTTTGTATTTATTTATTTTCATCTGCTCTCCAACCAGAGTAGGTAAGCAGTGTTAAATTTGAGAAATTCTAATTTGTGGTCTCAGATGGAGAAAGGGAAGATGAGTCAGTAAGGGCAAAAGTTTCCAGGACTGAAGAGCCCTGGATGAAGTGGTGGTGTCAGTCCTTGTGACCAGCAGCAACCACAGGCTGAGTTCCTCCTCCGAACCTGAAAGTCTGCGTTTCCTGAATCAACAGGCCCAGCGCAGGGCTCGCTCTCGCCACCAGCACTCACGTAAGAGGCCCTGTTCACATCGCTGAATACACGTGTGGTTTGTGTCAATACACACGGTGGTTGATACGTGTTTTGTAGCCATGAGAACAGCTAGCAGTCAATTCACTGAACTTTGTAATTGATCACAAAGGGATGTGGGAAAGTTCTCCGTCAGTCAGAGTCCTTAGATCAGAAGTGGTTGTCTCTTAGAAAGGGACAGCCCGCTTCAGCTAGAAGTGGTTGGGGCTGATACAGAAATTATGGGGTAGAATACCTGTATGGCTGCTTTTATGCAGTAGACGAGATTAAATGCTGGTCTCTTTTAACCTCACATTTTTCTATGTGAAGAGGGCGGTATGTATGCCCGCAGGCTTGCATGGCAGACTCTAACTGGGTACTAACTCCTTTTTTTTTATTGTGCAGAGCTGTGCATCTCTGGGTGGAGCGGTCATTCTGCCTCCCAAGCACCTGTTCAGGAAGAGATGTTAAAACACATAGTTTTGTGTAAAAAAATTCAGTCTTTTCTTCCAGCAGCAGCTGATCTAGTAGGAGAGAGCTGCCTACACCTTGACCAGTTCGGCCACACAGCTTGCTAGGTAAGGACAGGCCAGCACACATGCTGGTGCCAGGAATATTGCTACTGATTGTGCTCGCTGAACCATGTTGTATCAGCTGCAGCCGTTTCAGAGGAGCATGTCCAAGAGGAGTTACAGCTAACAAGGCTCTATTTGAGGGGGAAAATGAGACCAGAGTGAGATTTATGACAATTGCAAGTACAGAATAAGCAGTATGAACAGACAAGCCCCAAGGAATGGTAAAATGCTCTTTACATACAAATATTTTCAGTGGTAAAATAAATGTAAAAAAAGACAAAAAATATCAGAAAATAAGAGAATGAACTGTAACAAGCAATTTTTCTAAAAAGAGCCTGCGTTTCCCATGGGATTCAGTTGAATGGGGGAAGATAAAAAAAAGGAAGAGCAGAAACTGCTCGCAACGCAGAACAAACCTTGAGTGCCAAGAACATGTTCCAGATTTTTTTAAAGATGCCTGGCTCTTATCTCAGCCCTGATTCATCACGGTTTACTCCCAGAATAATTCAGAATTCAAGGACCTTGCTCCTATGGTGTTAATGGGTTACGTTCAGCATTAAAACCTATGGTACACATAGCTGCTTAATTATTCGCTCCAGACTGGTTTTAGTGGTTGATAGAAATAAAAAATAACAACGGCAACAATTACGTTGTTTTACATTTTGTAGGTGAAATGATTTTTTCTTTTAACTGCATAATCCATGACGGTGCACAGGGAGGAGGGGGCCCATATAAAGGAGGGGTTGTGCTGGCTGTGACACAAAAGATTAGCGTGCCCATGACTGAGGAGGAGGAAAAGGAAAACACCGCCATAAAAGTGACAGTAGAGGTGAAGAATTGTGGTGAATGTGTAATGCACCACCGAAAAGATGCAGGAGAAAACATACCAAACTGAAAGTCTTATCGTATCTATCCTGCTGTTACAAAGCAGGAATTAATTTGAAGGGAAGAAGCTGCTGTTCTCGTTGGCTCGCATCACTTGTTCATAAACACAGGCAAGAAAAATGCTAAAGTGATACAATTACCATAATTACTATCTTTGTTCAAAAAATGCGGTGGTGGTTTTCCACCCTGAATTTTGTTCCGGCAGCTGTTGTGGATAATACCAATGGGGAGCTGATGGCACGTACTGCAGTTCCTCCAGGAACACGGTAAATCTCGCGCCTCAAATGCACCAGCCACGCAGGCTGTCAGAGCCAATTGCACACACAGGAGCACCGAGAGGTATTAACCAGTCTTCCTCTTACAAGAAATTTGCGTGTAGCTAACCAAAGATACCGGGTCAAACCAATCCTGGCAAACGTATGCCACTCCGACAGCAGACACAAACGATTTAGAATCAATGGGTCTAAATGTAGGGTTTCTGCAAAGGGTCAGACTTAGCATTTAATTAATTGAGCCCTGTTTTGAAAGCATGCTGTGGCAGTAGGGTGGAAATAGGCAGGCCAAAGAAATAAACAGGATCACTATCAGCCCAAATCATCACCAAATGCGACACTGCTGTGTAAAGGGGATATCAAATTAGGGTAATCATTCTCGAGCCCCTTCAGCTTCCAGTCTCCCTGTGGCTGCCCCGGGGGTGGGCTACAGGCTGAGCTTTCCTGGTTGGAGGAGGCTGCAAAGCCCTGGTTAAACAGGTGTCTTTGGGTTTGGGTAGCACTTAAAGCAAAGCAGGCGAAATGACTCACTCTGTTGGTGAAAATTAGCAGTCCTGGTCACTAGTCTCTTGCCTTCTCACTCTGATTTGCTATGGTAACTGCTCTGCCACAGGCTAGGGGGGGAGTCAAAACATTTTTAACTTCTTTTTTTAACTTTTTTTTTTTTAAAAAATCGTTCTCCTGTGAAGTACACAAGCCAGAACTATTTAAAAGACTAAGTTTGGTTTCAAGTTCTGATTCACCTCCAGTTTCCTGTTCCTTTCTGCTTTTCTCCCCTCATTATATCATTGAAAAAGAGAGGAGCAAAAAGAAAAAAAAAAAAGAGTGATGGAAAGAATACTAAAATAACCATATACTAGTTTTTGTCTTTTTTTCTAAACTTCTGGAAAAGTTGGGATGGTTTTTTGAAATTTTTCAAAACAGAAAAGAATTGGGCTATGTATGTTGCTTTTCACTTTGGTATTTAATATTGCTCACTGATCAGATGAAGGTTGATATTTGGATAACTTGGGAATAAAAGGATGGCAGTGTGTTCTTCACAGAATTAACATAAAGGCTGCATTGTCACCCTTGTGTTGAAGGAAAGCTAGAGTGTGATCATTTTGTGTTCGGCACAGAAGATAAAGGGTTACTGCCTGCGTCCCACTGGAAGTCAGGGATTGTTCTGCAAGTGACAGTGGAGGAAAGGGAGTTTTGTGCTCGTGTCACAGAAGGAAAAGGATTACTGTGCAAATGATGCTCAAGGAGAAGGATTAAACTGCATATGACACGGAGAAGAGAGGTCATTGTACATACGTCACAGAAGGAGCAGGGTAGGACACAGGGCGGAAAGGATTCTTTGAAAGCCAGAAAGAAAGCGAAAAAGAGAAGAGGGACTACAATTGTGCAAGTGTGGCTGGAAGACAAGGTTTCTTATGGGCAAAAATAAGCAAAGAAACAAATGGCTGTATTCCTAAGTGAAGACGTACAGCTTATTCTACAACCAAGCACCTAAATTGTTCAGAAAAAAACAGAGCGCTGTGCCACTCATTAGTTTAAAGGAATACACCATTTTCTTGAATACTTTGAGTGATAATTGAATAACGGTATCTCAGAGAGATACTTGGGCATCTTGACCTCAACTACCCTACAGACAAGGAGTTGGCTCCTTTTTAGATTTTTTTTTTTTCCTTATTCCTCTAATGAAAAGTGAGGGCCTCGCAAATCACTATCTCCCTCTCAAGAAATAAGAGTATTGTTCCCAGAGAGGCAGCGTAAAGGAGAGGTGGGGCTGGGTGCAACATGCAAGTGCTGCAGGTCTGCTGAGCGTCCAGCGCTTTTCTTCTTAGTTAGCACTCCCGGTCTCCTAGCTCTAAGGTAGACGGCTCATCTCTACAAATTAATAGAGAAGCAGTGCAAGCCTAGGCAGAAGATTCTGTTGCTGTTGTTTCCTTAAAAAAAAAGACAAAAAATTAAAAATATCCCGTTCCATTAGAAAAATAGGTATGAAACAAAAGGTGTTCACTTCCCTTGTGACACCAGGGAGAAGTATGTCAGACATTGTCTCTGTCCAAGCAAAGATTTACGTTTCCACATTGCAGTGGCCACCGAACCCCCACTTTGGCTGTGCTTTTGTAAGATGTTATAGGCAATGGCACGTGTTTGGGGTTAGGGCCAGGCTGCAGCGCGTTGTTTTTGTATCGTGAGAAAGGAAAGTGACAAGTGAAAATAGGAATTATTTATACCTTTATTATGCCAATTTCTGGTTCAAGACTTCCCAGTTATTTGGGGATTTGTTTGTTTTCACACGATGATCCTGACATCCAGTTACTCATAACATGCCACTCTCAAACACAGTGCAACACTTTGTACCAGGAACTGCATTTCTGAGAAGGTGAAGCCGGGGTCAGACGCATTCCTGCTAATTGTACCGACTGCAGGAGAGTTATTCCATGATTGAATTTGCTCTCTGATGTTAAAGGGGGTAGCTGCTAATTGCTTTTAAGGAGGACCCAGAAAAATGACTGTAACTCCCTGCCCGAGCCCGTCGGGCGCATGCGCCTGTGCACACACGCAAGATAAGCGCCACTAATCTTTTGGGGGAGTGTGGTATGTGAGGAGGATGTGCAGGTCAAACTACGCCAGGGCTTGGAGGAGATACGCCAACAACCAGTGATGGAAAATGGGTTTCTGCATGTTCCTTCATTTTGTACTGCTTGTACCGACTGTGTAGAAGAAACCTACTATACCGAGCTGATTTCTTCAAAGCTGACACCAGTGCCCTGGCTCATTTCTGCAGTGTTTCTACAATGCTCTGTCCGTGCTCAGTCTCCATAAAGCCTACATCTACTATTACCATGATTCCACCAAGCAGCATATAGGTCTCCTTCTTGACGTGACTTTTTCTTATAATTTTGCTGTTTATACAATCTGTAATCTCTCTTTGTGTTGAAAATTTCACAGTTAGGACAAGTGCAGAATAGCTTGTGCAGAGTGTGACAGAGCAGTCCTGGCTTATCAATGTGCAATGTCACAAGGACAACTAAACTCTGTCCCTCCACTATAATTTATGATTTGACATGTCAGAGTGAGCCTCAATTCATTATCCTGTTGTAATTATTTCCTTTTTTCCACTTTTGCTAGAAATCCTTGCTCAACCCAAACCTTCCCTACATAGATGTCCAAGTTCTGAAAATTGCCCAGAACAATATCTTGTTTTGTAAATATTTCTGTTGACTGGCTCATCCTGCAGCTTGTTGCTGAGAAGAGTGCAGCCCTGCAGAGGAAGGGGGATTGCCTGGGATTTGGGAAGGGTTGCCAGCTTCCTACACAAGGAAGTGTATGGGGAAGATCTAGGAGGATGTCTTTGCTGAACTTCCTCAAGTTTGGGATGAAATTTGTAAACTAAGAAACTAGACAGCAATTGGTAAAGACCTGAGACTACTTGTTTTGCAGAGCTCTTGCTAATGGCCACCTTAGGAGATGGAGGAGGCTGCACTCTATCTTGTTTTAAGAATTATTCTGCGCTTTCAGGGAAAAAAAAACAAAAAACAAAAAACCAAACAAAAACAAAAACAAAAAAAAAAAAAAAGCAAAAAAAAAACAAAAAAAAAGCTGTAAATAAGATTTCAGCTGACAAAAGTTTTGTTCTGAGTTCTTTGGGAGGATGTAGCAAAGCTGTCAGACTGATCAGACTGACTGTCTGTATTGAGCTCCATCTGTCATCTTCCTTTGCCTGCTGTATCTTGCTGCTGGGTGCAGGCTCCCATTTGAAGCTCCTGGTTGTTGAGAGGGTGCAGCTCCTAATGCTCAGGTGGACTGCTGCAAGTCCACTGCTTTCTATTTGCCTTTGCTGAATGAGACCATGAAGGAGGGAGGAAATTGCACAGACAATTAAAGTTTAGCAGGTCTGGTTCACTGCTCAACAAAGTTCATGGAAGACTCTCCGTTGGCCTCAAAAGGAAGGGAACAGGGTGTAAGAACCAATGCGAGCAGTCTAATTCTGTTGCATGCAAAGGAAAAGATAGAGTAACACCAGCTAAGAATCGGATCCTGAATGATACAGGTCAAACTTGAAATGTACTTGTAACAGGTAATGGTTACCTGACAGTGATTTAAATAAGATTGGCTTCAAAAATTACTTCTAACAAAGACTCTGCAAAATATCCATGATGCCGTTTGCAGCCATTCCCCCATGCCAGTGCGTGGCCTGGGCTCAGGCTTCAGTACACGTTTCCCGGGAGGCAGGCAGTGATGCTGGAGAAAGTTTTGCACTGGGATCAGGAGAAACTGGAAGTTTTGATCTCAAGCTTGTCTAGTTGAGAATGAGTCAATGTTGACTCGAACCTGATATCTATAAGCAAAATCAACATAATCCTCTCAAATGAAAAATGGGGCCACCAACTGCATGCAAATAGCATCAATGCTGCATTACAAGCAGAGTGACAAACTATCTGAGGCAATGTTTCTGGTGCCACTGCAGGGCACCCGTGACTGGGGAAAAGTGGTTGGCACTGGAACCCATGGAAGCTGTGGTCGGAGGATGGGAATCATTTAGCTTACCATTAGGTCCACCCTTTACCAACACTCCTTCCCCAGGTAGAAACAGCAAAGACAAGCAGCAGCATGGCTGCTTTTCTGTTAGGTAAACACCTAACGAGGTGCATTTCCTTGCAAGGGAACAGAGCATGACCTAATTAAAGGTGATCTGGTGGCACAGAGCTCGTCCCTGATTTTGCTCTTCCTGCAGGCTGATATTTTGCAACCCAAGGTTTCAGTTCAGGCCCACTGCTCAGAAAGACATTTGAAAGCAAGGCAGAGGGAAATAATTTTCTCGTTAACTCACCTGTGCTGTGAGGGATTCTGTGTTCTCTGTTAAAGATGATGAAATTGCTAACCCCAACAGCTCCCTGCCCTTCATTTAGGGATTAGTGACTTCATCAACACAAGCAGAACAAACACAGAGCGCTGAACTTAGATCTTGGCAAGTTCAAAGCCTCCCAGTCCGAGATGAGAAAGCAAGGAAACACTCACAGCAGTGACAGTGTTTGAGCCTTCTAACAAATGAAGGGCCCTACCAGCTAATGATAAAGGCTTGGGAGCCAATCGGCCAAGCCCACCCCTGGCGTAAACCTGGTATTCTTCCAATTCAAACAACAGAAAAGGGGCAAACAAGAAAAATCCTTGGTAGCAAATGTGATTAGATGAAGCAAACAGTAAAGACTCCCCTGTAGCTGCAGTTCATCACGCAATTAGTTTCTTAACAGCTTCACCGTTCAGACGGCCTCTTCCCTGGCGCGGTGCCACGCCGGCCAAATAAATCGGCTTTACGTACACAACTGTCTGTCAGAACTGCAGCTCCAGACCTCTGAAGCTAAACTGGAAGGAGCAGTTGAAAGGGAGAAGGAGGAGAGGCCTGAATAGGTTGGTGGAAATGGTGCCATGAGGAAAGGGGGATGTAGCCGAATAGCACTGGGCTAATGCTCAGAGGTATCCAAAAGCGCCTGCAGAATAGAAGGGCTTGCTAAAAGCAGTTTGTAAGCAAAGGCCCTCATATCTCTGGCCCTGTCGTTGAGATTAAATGGGATCATTGGGAATAATGGCAAAGTGGAATGCATATTTAATTAGAGAAATCAATGAACCCAATGACTGGGAGGGGGCAAATCATTAAGATCCAGCTCCTGCTGCCCCTACTCAGCAATATCTCAGACCGCCAGCGTTGCAAGCGCGTCTGGTGCAAAGCAGAGTTGACTTTTGTGATTGCTGTTTTGCACATGGAAGTGCTGCGAAGGGAATCGCGAGCAGGATGCTCTGCTCACGTGAAAGCTGCCATCTTCAGACATGAGAGCAATCGTTAGAAAAGAAAGCGATCCCTCAGCAGTGGGGCAAACCCGAAACTATCAGGCTCTAGGATTAGTCACAAATGGGCACAGTCACAACACACAGCCACACTGAGCCCTTAAATAAAGCAGGATATAATAAAAGCCTTGGTGTTTGTTGTTTGTGGATTTTTTTCACAGCAGTGTCGCTTTTGGAGGCTGGCTGAAAATTATTTGACAGAATCCCTTTTGCCCGTAAACATTGTTTTGTCAAAAAAATTTACTGCTGCGTACGTCAATTACAGGGGAAAAAATCACAGTAGCGATTTTTCTGAAATGTTTTGGGGTTTACTTCAATATTGTCATCTCAGTGTTTATTTACACTCATATGGTCTTTAGAAAGTGTAGAGCAGAAAAGCGAAAGTAAAAATCAACTGAGTCAAAGTAAACAATGCCAACGTTACATTACACCAGGCACTTTCACCTCATTTTCTTTTGGTTTTATTATATGTCGAAATAAAAAAAAATATTATTCCTGGACAACTCTGTTACTTAGTGTTCGGGTAACTCTAGGAAAATGTCTCCTGACTTCACCCAAGCAGATTTAAAATGGGGGCCAGGTTACTTTAGATGCTTACAGACGGGGAAGCAGAGTTAACATTTTCTGCAACAAATGTAAGAGCTAACTGACAAAAACATGAAGTTTTGCATTAAGTAACCTTGTAAGTCTGTCTGGTTTCTGGTTGTGGGGTTTGGGGGGCAGGGCGGGGAGATATGAAAATTAACCAATACAGTGCTTCACAAAAATAGCGTGTTGATCTGAAACAAGAAAATAAATTATTTAAATTCCTCGGAAAAGCTTGACTATGTAACATGCCTTATAGCTCCCCTAGAACACTGTGGAAAGGAAGGAATTTTCTTGCAACAACACTTTGGGATTAACCAAGCTATTTTGCCCAAGGCATGATTTAAGGTACTTTCTTATTTAACACAATTCCTATTACTGTTTGCATAAGAAATCCTACCCCTCAACTATTTCCAGTGTAATACCACTGAAGTCAGTCAGTTTACACCGAGGATGAATTTGCCCTCATCCTGTTTTCTTCATTTCATTTATTTGCCTTGGAAACCAGAATCACCCACAATTAGTCATTTATCAGGTCTAAACATTTGGCACCACTTTGAAAAAGCATTAAAAGCCGAATGCAAGAGTTCCTGCTCAAGTCGATACCTGTCAACCAACGCAGCGCAACAGTCGTGATAATTTCAATTGATACTCCTAGATGAAATGATCTGGCCTGCAAACCAGTAGCATTTGCATATTAATACCGAATTTCTCCACTTGAATCCATGCAGTGCAACTACCATGGACTCATAATCCCGATCCTGAAGTACTTCTGATAATTCAAAGACTTTGTAGCCTACGCTCAGCTTCTGTGGAAATCGCTTGTGGCTGTCTGAAGGCAAGACGCTCACCCTATCTTGTGGTGATTTTTGTTTCTTTATCTAAAACAAAGGGGTATTTTTTTTTAAGAGGTGAAAGAGAAAAGGTATTGGTCTACGAATAAATCTAAAGACTCACAAAGGCTCTTTTCAGCATTGCTAAGATGCTGTTAAACTCATCTGTCATCACATCTAAAGATGTTTTAGGATATGTTTCATTTACTGGAAGAAATGGACCTACCCTTTAAAATAGAGACAGCGTTCTGTATAGCACTGGTGATTTTCAAATTGTAGCTGATAAAAATATAGTTGTAAATTATTTTTAAATACTTGACTGTCTTTATGTTCTTACTTTTAATTATAAATTCCCACATTTTGACATGTTCTGGCCAGCGATACTGAAACTGAATCCACAGGGAGTTAGGACTCTTCACAACAGTCCTGACCCAGAATCCATCAAGCCTTATTGTTTTATTTTTTTTGTGTATGTATGTACCTAGAAGGCAAAGATATTCATCACAAGAACCAACCACATAGTCTGAGATTTCAGTCTTATTTACAACAGTATAAATCAAAGTAACTTCACTGAGGCCAAGGGACTTACTCTGGATTCACACTCATCAGCGTAACAAATACAAAACAGGAATTAGTGCCAGTTAGGACATTGTTTGATTATTTTTTCACTGAAAACACGATGGAAGTTTTTTCATTTGCAATAAAAAAAGAATCTACTCTTTTTTTCATGCATCTTCAGTGAAGTGTACATTAAACTTTGAACCGAATTCCCATTTTCTACAGAAAAAATGGAATTTTATATTTTTACAAAGATTGCCGTCTATCTGAAAGCTATTTTCTTTAGGAAAACTGTTCCGATGGAAATTTTCTGACCTGCTTTAAGCCCAACTCATAATTCGTACAAATAAGACACTGCTCAGCCGATGGTCAGGAAAGAGCAAGCCAGTGAGCAAGCCCACATGCATCCCCATGTGGTTACACTTGAGGTTCTTGGTGTAGAAAACGGAAGGATGGGACGGTAGCTAAGGTGGTGTGAGAGCTACGAGAGTCATTGGCGTTTTTTTCAGGAGTGCATCTAGTTTTTGTTTCAAGAAAAAAAGTAAAAACATACCAATTTAATTTCAGATGAAATAAAACAGGACTATTTCAACTTTTAAGGAAACGTTCCTGGGCATCCCTTATCCAGGGATGTTGCGAAGTCTAGTTGTGAAGTCTAGCTCCTTTTTAAATGGAAAATGAAAATTTTTGATGTTAGAAAATGCTGAACTACGTAACTGTAACCATTCACACAGTTTGAATTGAATTTTATGGATCTGAAGACGCCTTTCATGGTAAATAAGCTGAATGCATAAGGGAAAATCTGAGTCTGAGGAAGACTGGGAAACTTCGGCTGAGGATCGGGCTTGCTCTGTGACTGAGGGTAAGTCACCTGGGCCAAACCTTCACAGGGATCTGGCTCCCAGAGACGCAGTATTTTGAAGATCTCAGCCACAGTGTCTCTGTATTGATTTTATAATTAGATCATTGGCTAAATAAATGAAGGACGAGCTGAATTAAGGTATCTGCACAAATCTAAAGAGCAAGGCCCCAGCCTAATGCAGGGCTTTCTTCACTGGGAACAGTGCAGGCAACACTTGGCAGTGTTTCCATGTAGAGAAACCCTCCCAAGGGGTCTTTCCCCCAAAATGTAAGATTTCCTACAGAATATCAAACCCCCTTATCTTTATAGAATCATAGAATGGTTTGGGTTAGAAGGGACCTTAAAGATCATCTATTTCCAGCCCCCCTGCTGGCAGGGACACCTCCCGCTAGACCAGGTTGCTCAAAGCCCCATCCAGCCTGGCCTTGAACACTTCCAGGGATGGGGCATCCACCACCTCTCTGGGCAACCTGTGCCAGTGTCTCACCACCCTCACAGTAAAGAATTTCTTCCTAATATCTAATCTAAATCTACCCTCTTTCTTTTTCCTGTGTCACATCTAATTCCCCTCCTATTTTCTAGGTGCATGGGCCAGTGCCACGCAGCATGGTCCCCTTCTCTCCTGGGCATTCTTGCTGCCTGCGCTGCCGAGGCCGGTGGCCAGGCAGTGCTCCCCAGGACGGGACGCTGCCTGTCGAGGCAGATGGACGGGCTCTGCTCCCACTCTGCCCAGCCGCCTCAGAGGCTCCCGTCTCGCTGCGGCACCGGGACACGGCCAGAGCCACTGGGTTTCAGCCATTGATCCCCTCCCCTCCCTTCTTCCCTCTGTTCCTCCATCTTCCTGTCCTGCCTTGCCTGAGGGATCCCTTGGCTGTGCTGTGGGCAGGCTTTGATGGCAGCTCCTGGTGTGGGGCGGAGCGGGGAGAGCTGGAAGCAGCGAGAGGTGCAGGCTGGTTTGGGTTTACTGCGTGCATTAAAGTTGTTACAATAAAAATAAACAAATAACAATAAATGAAGCGGCTGTAGCTGCTGTTGGAGCCTTTCCACAGAAGCTGAGAGCATCTGCTTTTTCTCACCTCCAAAGCGAATCGATATGGCTTTAAATGATTTCCCTGCTGCCCGGATTCCTTTCCGTGCGCTGCTGTCAGCCCAGCCACGGGATTGCCTGGTCATTCCTACCTCGTCTTTTCAGTCTCTCGCTCTCCCCCCGGCAGCTTCTCGTTGCCTTCTCTTACAAATACGTACAAAACACTGACTGGAGCAGCTCGGTTTTGCCCGTGTGCCATTTTCTCGCGCTGTGTGAGATTTGCCGTCACTTGCAGCCACACGCGCGCTCGTCACGGCGCCTTCCCGCACAGGCTGCCCGGCTGCGTCTCCATCCCTCTCCCCACAGGCACTCTGCCTCGCTGGTCGCTGCCGAAGCAGCATCTTAAAACATCTGATAAGCAACAGTTTATCAGGAGGTTTTCTTCTGATGCGGTGGTTGGTGGAGAAGCACTCGTGTTTACTTGCGACTCTGTCTGTCAAAGACATTTGTGCTTTAAAAAAAAAAATAATAAAAAATTAAATAATCTCCTGAGTTCTGGGGATTTTTTTCTCTCCCATATATCCCCCCTGCCATGGGGCAGGCATGTTCAAGTGTAAAGCTACCCCTACTGCTAAAAATAAAAGCCCTCCACACAGATAAACCCATGCTTTGGGGGCTGCCCCATTTTTCTAGGTCCTGCCTAAGCTTGGATTTGGGTTGTTCAGAACACGAGGTATCGCTGGTGGCATAAAAAGCCCTCAGAAATGCTTATGCATCCTCTGAGTATACTGACGTGCGAGTGATACGCTCAGAGAAACCCGCAGTCCGTCAGCGCAGCCGGCTGATGCAGGAGTCCCCCCCATCCCCTTATCACTTCAGCAGTGCACATAAACACATTAGCTGCTTATTCCAGGCAGAAAACCTCAACTTACAAATCCAAACTGCTTTTGCCAGCATCGTTGCCCTTTTTTATTTATTTTTTTTTTACCGTGCACTGCTCTCTCACTAATTTCGCATTTCGAGGCGCTTTTATATGCCTAGTCACCCGCTTCAAGTGTCTGGGAGATCATTACTTGCTTCTGATTAGCACAGTGCATTTGAGTGGCGTGCTGGAGGCAAAAATTTAAAACGTATCAAAATGCAAATATGCCCCCATTGACCTCTGGAAAAAATGTGTTCCATTACAAAGTACTTCCAAAGAAAGCCGGAAAGGAAGAGGAGAGAGAGTATGAGTTTGCTGACGTTTGTGATACTGAAAAAAAAATTAATTGCCAGTGGTTACTCAGAAGTTTGCATTCTGTGTAACGCAGAAAGCATTATTTTTTTTCTTTAAAGAGGGAGCGGAGGGAGCAGATGATGATACTGCTGCCCACTTTGTGTCTCACTCTGCTTGCTTTGCCAGAAGAACCACTGCAGTGAATGGGGTTGCTTGTGGTGCATATTTTTTTTTCAATCGGCCAAGATTCAAATATGTAGTCTAAGGTATGGCAACGGCCCAGAATGAGAGACACAGAAATTATTCATGATCCTACTTTCGGTGTGAAAGACTCCTTCTATAACCTCAGCTTAATGACTTTAAGAAATAAATGAGTTTCACCAAGAAAAGTGAGAGGCAGCCAAATTTGCCTGGAGAAAACAAGGGTGGTATTAAGGCGAGTGACATCCCTGCAGCGCGAGTATGCCTGAGAAGTGCATTGGGGAGAAGATGACATGTTACCTGAGGTCTTTGAGCTGGTTGCTCTTTTAGCATCCCCAGTGATAGCGACTATACTCTTTCACTAGAGAAGACTGGATGTTGGGTTAGCGAAGACTAGATGTTGGGTTACCCAGGCAAAATAATAGTCCCCCACCCCAGAAATGAAGCTTCTGTCCTGGCCTTACCCTTGTGCTCCGCAATGCTTTTCTGCAACCACTTGTTTGCCCGAATACTTCACTTAAAGAAGAGACACAGAGCCACAAGTGGTGGTGTCCCCTCAAAGCCGGTCAAATGCTTTACAGTAACCTACCCTACGCAAGCAAGAGTTTGTATGAAAGTTTCGTACTAGCTCAGTGTTCAAATTAATTAGCACTGCTGCTGTAATGAGGGAAGTCGTTGCAGCATCCTTTGACCAGTCCCCTCACGGCATTGCGCATTGCTGGTGTTCAGCGTCTGGGGATGGAAGGAAAACCACCCCGAGGAGCACTGCTGCTTCCGACCGCACTCAGCAGCACATACTTTCATTCTTCAGGCCTTGCGAGTATCTAACGTGGTAAACACAAGAGACCAGCGAAAGGAAAGGAAACAGACATAGCTGTGATGATTACTCGCATATAAAAATCACGCAGAAGAAGCAGCAGATGACCCCCCCCGAGTCTCCCAATGGTTGTTGTGCCGTTGCTTAGCTAGTTTCTCTCTCTCTGGCTATTGCTTCATTGCACTGGGTCATAAATGAAAGCTATCTAATGCTAATGACCATGGTGCCCACCCTAATCATGCATTTGAAATATTAATAAAAATAATTTATGTCATGTGACTGCTTTTTAACTAGCTGTTTTCAGGACTTTAGATCAGGATTATAAAAGACATGCATTTATAAATTATTAGCCTTGAGCACATAAGCACTGCATACTATGGGGAGCACTTTTGTAGCACTTTAAATTAATTTATTGTTATTCATTCCAGCTGTCTGTGATGTAAACCTTTGGCTATAAATTTGTACCATCATCCAACACACCATTAAACTAAAGTGGTGCCCGTGCTGGAGCATATAATAAAACATATGAATAAGATTTCTGTGGGGACACTTTTTTTTAAACTCTCTTCTCAGTTAATGACACAAGAAAAGTGAGATAACATAGTCACCCTGTAACTATGCATTCATTAAAATAATGTTGGGGGGGGGGGGGGCGTGCAACACTTTTAAATTTGCACTTCTATTGAATTCTGACTCAATGTTTTTCTTTACCAGATTGTTTCAATTCATATCCTCTCTCAAGCGAAAGGCTTTGTCTGAAGCCATCATGAAGTCACTAGCGAAGACCGCCAGAGGCTTTTTTGTTGGACCTCAACTTTTCAGCAGTGGAAGTAGCTCCTGACCAGGGAATCACAGCAGTACAACTGCGGAGCAGTTTTAGTGTGTCTTAGCTCCTCTGCAGGCAAACGTTCTTTCTCCTACAGATCACCATTAGGGTGACAAAACCTTATCATCTGCATGACTAACGCCATGATGTCTTAATCCACTTAACAGTATCAACATATTTGGTATCAGCCCATTGGGATACGACTTCCTAAACTTGTGATCACACAGTGCTCTACCAAGCGGAGCTGGAACCACCCGTTGCTTTGCTCTTGCATATATAGGTCTCATCTTTCTCACTTCCATATTAGCATTTTTTGTGGCTTTTCTGACAGATTACTTCTATCAAGTTTGTTTGAAGGCAGACCTGCCCATCTCGGTCTTGTACCAATATCAATAAGAGTTTGGCTGCTAATTTCTCAGATTTAGGCTCTGGATATCAAATATAGCTCTACGAAAACAGAGACAAAAATCTGAATGTCAGATTCTCGGCTGACATAATACAGTACAACTCCTTTAATTTGTACCAGCTGCTCATATACCCCATGCTTTTCAGGTCTAAAGCTTTCTGAGTTATCCACCCCGTCACAGGGCTTTTGGAAAACTGACTGAGAGAATAGTATTCATAAAGAATAAATTTTTGATTATAAGTTATCTCATCTCATTAATATAAAGACTGGTTTGATGGAATAGCTTTTTTTCCCTTTATTTCTAAATCTACCTGAAATTTCAAGGTTTGGGAATCTCAGTCTTTGATTTGGGATCACCTCTAAACAACCAATAAGCGGCATGTCTGAACTACTTGGGAATATGCGTAAACCAGTCACTGCCCTTTATATGCAAAGATTAACATTTGACGATAGGAAGACTATATAGCAAGATACCACCTTGCCAGGGAATTTTATTTTGATACAAATACCTCATTCAATTGTCCAAATTGATTGAAACACATCTAATAGAAACTTCAAAAAGGAGCCTCTAGCACACTCCAGAACCGAATTCTGCTCCGTGGTTGAACCACGCTGGTGCTCTTACAAAAAGATGGGTACTTCTTGATGAGATGTACCATAGCATAAATAACATATGGACAATCTTTTTGAGTCTGACTTGCATGCCACAGCAAGACCCTCATGTGTAGACCCTGCACAAGAGGAAAAGACAGCTGTGGGTTGGGAATACAGAAATGACCTGAGCTTTATTTACACTTTTGGGAAAAGTAGGTGAGAGATCAGACTAACCTGTTCATGTTGTCCCTGCCTCTCCGAACAAAACATAAAGCACTACCAATTTGCACTTTTATATCACTTCCAATGAAAAGAAAACACAATTATGGCAATCTTCTGCTTGGTTACAAAATGTCTTTCAGCTTCTGCCTAGATGTAGGGTCTCCATCTGATAACTTGCAAACAAGGAGTTAGTAACACTTCAAGCTTCCCTGGGAGAGGAGTTTAGGATAAGAGATATAAACCAGGTGCCTGAGATGCAAAAAGGATGCTGATTCCTGGGTTAGTCTTCTTTCAGCTGTGAGCCTGGAGACCTGGATGGTTACAGCAGGCAGGGTTGGTTTGGGCTCTCCCTTCCTGCAAAGATCCTCTATTCATAGGGAGTTTCCATTGAATGAAGATGTGCCCTGCCGCTTCCAGCTGCAGGGATAGTCCTCGCCAGTGGGTGTTACGTTCTGTCTGAGGGTATGTGCAGGCCAGCTCCTGTTTTTGACTGATGTACTAAGTTGGAGCCATTTTGCTAAGGTAAAATGTTATTTGCTTGTTTAAAATTTTCTTTTAATTTACTTCATAAAAAGAAAAGCTCTGTATACCTTTTTTTCACACAACCAAGTTTTCTTCTTTTGTATTAATTGATTTATCACCGTCACTTGATGTGGCTTAAGTTATTTAAGGAGAGCTTCCTTTCTTGTAACACATAGCTTATAATTACTGTGTAATGTAGATGGTCTCAAAAGAAAGAATTGTGTTGTGTTTAAGTTGCAGCAGCTAACACAATAGTATTCATCTCCCAGCTGTTAATTAATCTTTTCAGTTTTCTGTGCCTCCCTTTCCTTACTGATTACATAGAAAGAAGTTACCTTTTTTTTTTCCTTCTTACTTAAATTGTAGTACTTTAGGAGTTGGCTGTATCGCCTTCATTCTACTTTGCTCAAGTTCTCTGAAGGTACCTCATGGAGAAGAAAAGGTGCTTCTCTTTGATTTCCATGTTCCCACTGATATTGGAGATGTCCGCTGTAAGTGCTTTTTGGTCTCCCCATCTTTGGTAGGACCAAGGTCCTTAGTCCATTGCAGTGTCCAGCAGCTCCTGCCAGCCATGAGGACCTCGGTGTGTGCCAAGCAGTCAAGAAGCCCCTTTTACCTAAAGAAAGCAACGTGGGTATGACAAAAAGTAATGGGTGGATGCCAAGAACTGCAGGCAACAGAAAGGTACAGGGGCCATACCTCCGCTGTTTGATTAAAGTGGTCTCCAAAGCAGCTGGTACATGACTGGTGCATTCTATCTTTCATCCATGCGGCTGCCCTCAGACGGCTGTGGAAAGATGGTCTGAGGAGGGCTGGTACCTGCTCATCCCCCAGCTGCGCTCATGGACGCGGGGCTGTGTGTTACCCGGGAGGGCACCTGCTTCTCTCTGGGTCGTTAAAGTGATTGCCGTGATTGCCATGCCTGCCACATCGCTGCCTCGCAGACATATGCTAGCATTTGTGGTACTGTCAAAATATGCTTCAAAGCCCATTTCAGCAGCTAGCTTGCTTAGATTCCTTGCCAGGAAATGTTAATTACTGTGGTGCAGTCTTCTGTTTTCTGTGGCGCAATAACAATTAATTTACACCATTTGGAAAAACACTTACACTTTTTTATTAAAAATCAATAAAAGCAAATCAATACAGTGCAAAGTATACAATATCGAAATGAAAAGCTCTTGTTTTTATACTTGAGCATCCCTAATAAAATTCCATTGTTGATTCGAGCAGCTTGTCTATTCTAATCTAATGAGAAGCTGTTAAGTTTCTTTTTAGCATTTTGGAAATGACTAAAAATGGCTGCCCCGATACATGGCAAAAGAATGCAACAATTAACCCCCAAGTTGTAAGTCAATATGATGATGCAAATGCTGCTGCATTCATCTCTCTCCACCGTATCACCTATGCACCTGACAGTCTGCGGAATCCATTTTGAATCAGGATGGAGGTTACCTTTTATTTATAGCTGTAATTAGAAAAACACTAGCACTAATGGAGACGGCTCCATTGCTAGAACCTGTCACCACAGAGTAAATTCCACAGCAATTTTTGCATTTCAACAGGTCAAAGAGTAAAACAAATTAATTGCTTCTTCCTGGGACAACTTGTTTATTCTTCAGAATCTGATGATTTACTGGAACATTGATTCCAAAGATTCTTAGAGAAAAATCCCATGGTCCTGGGGTTTTTTTTCTGCCACTGTTCCAACTACGTGACGTGCTGCAGAGCCTGGGAAGGCAGCTCATGCCATTAAGCTGGTGGTTCCTAGATGCCCCCGCAGCAAGGGCCGGGCAAAACCAAGGTTTACGGGTGGCTTAAATCCCAGTTCCCGCCCTCCACCAACACCATGGGGACAGAAACTCTGGGACTTGCCCAGCCATGATCCAGCCCAGCAGCTTCACGAGGAAAACACTCCCTCAGGCCATGGTGGGATGTCCCCAGACACCGCGGTGAGGAACACTTTTCCCTTTACAGCACAAGCTCCCGTTTCCATCCCCATGACCCACTGAGGTGGCTTGCACGTGTCCGAGCGCATCCACGGTGTTTATAGCTGATTTGTAGGAGTTAACCAGAACAGAAAGAAACGGAGTAACTTTAGTTCTGTGGATGGGCAGATCACGGTTTCCTTTCTACAGACAGAACTATCATGGGTTTGAGTTTGATAGTTTGATGTGGTTTTTTTAACAGTGAATTGATAGATGGTTCTTTTAAATGTGTGAAATGATCCAGATATGACAGTAGGGTTTTCAAAGCCATTAGACAAGTCTGGTAGCTCATGGCAGTGTGCTGGGAGGACGAGTGTCATTGAGATAAAAATGCATTAGCTAGACTAATTTAAAAGGAATGGAGAACTCATAAAAAACAGCCAGAAACTCCTCCTGCTTTGCTACCGTGGTACTGGGAATCCAGACATGATAAACTGGGGGGGGGGGGGGAATACTTCGAAATAAAATCAAAGTTTTGCAAATTGGGATATTTGGCTTGAACTGTCTTTAGCAATTCCAAGGTGTAGCAATACGTCACCGAGACACCACAAACAGTTGCAACTCTCTGAATGCGGCACCTCTGCACGCACCCGTGTTCCCCGCTGTGGTGTAACCAACATTTTGTTACCGTGATGGGTGAGTCTAAGGGTTCTCTCTACCACAAAAACTTACATTAGTCCATCCTGCTTTTTTGTGTGCAGTGTTCTAAGTTTGGTGCTCTGTGTGGTAAAACATAACTGCTCCTGACTGACTTTATGGTGCCTGAGCCAACTAAGTTATGACAAGCCCTGTGAAGGTAGGATGATTATTTACATTCTACAAGCTTTTCAGACTCTTGAAATATGGGTCTTAAGCATGTTATTAACTTCAGCCGTATTGCTAAGTCCCACTGAGGTAAAAGGGATGTGCTTTAGGGCACATGTGGCTATCAGCTAAGAAAAAACTGAGAAACTTGTTTCCTTCACAAGGGTAATTGATTACTTGTGGAATAACTTCCCTCAGAAACTATCACTTGATCTGTATGTGAAGTGTATAGGAGTGAGCTTTATGTTACTGATCTCCTCCTACTGCAGAATTGATGAGTTTCAATACACTGCAGTAGTTTCAAATGGAAACAGATGTACTGTTGGACATCCTACAACAGAAAATCAATAGTAGGTGAGCCATACATAGACTTTTCCTCTGAGAGGGCTCCACCGTGACAGCTGTGCGGGAACGGACTCACCATCGGGTTGGACTAGCAGGAGTGACACGAAGACCAGGAAGTTTTTGTGGCAGGTTTACCAAATTCCCTCTATCTGGCTTACCTCAGGTAAATTAGATGCTTTGTATGATGCTCCTTAATTATCCGCCAGAGGAACTGTATACTGTTTTCCATCTGGAGCTGAAGTAGACTGCCTTTCAGGTGTTAGCCTGTATACGTACTGCATTTTTGCATGGATATATCAGGTAGAGATGTGGGGGGGGGGAGGCTCTGAAAACACACAACATAAAATGGTACCTGCCCCAAAGAGCCTTACTATTTATCTCCATGTGACAAAGAATGGCTAAGGCAAGGGTGAAGCAGTATTTTTGCTTTTATTCAGAATTTCATGTAGAACGAGGAGTAGAAATTGGGTTTTCCAAAAGTCATAAACACATAAGGACGTTCAAGGATCCTTTGGAATAGAAGAGGCTTTAGAGGCTTTAAACGTTTCACTGGTCCCCTCATTCAGGTAACGTAGTCTGGCACCTTGCGAACGTGCAAGAGGGATTTTCCAACGATACTCCTTTCTTTCTTTTAACGGATGTCATAACAGAGAGAGAAATATTAGATGCGAGCAAGCCCTATGGTTTTGATTGTGGTTAGTCTGACGGTTCTGGTTTGCTTTAAGTGGAAGCTGATGAACAATGGTTTAAAAGGAGAAAAGGCAAACAGCCCCAGCACTGAGGTCAGCCCACCACTTCCTACACCCAGCTGTTTCAGTTTATTTTTTTAATTAAGTTTGGCTTAAATTAATGATGACAGTTTAAAGAGAACTCTTTCACCTATTTAGCTAGCTTTACATCTGAAACCAAGTCCCTTCTGTCCAATTGCATTTTGCTACAAGATTTGCAGTTAGGTTCCTAAAAGTCCCTGGTTTCTCCCCACTTTATTTTGTCATCTCTCCGCTCTGCTGTTGCCCTCTGCCCTTTCGTGTGCTTTCAAGGGAGGGCTGAAGCTATTGCTGCTGCGGTATGGAAACAAAGTGCCTCCTAATTGGTCGTTAATACCGCTGGAGTGTGAGGATGTTGGGAATTGCTAGATCAAGCCCATTTATTCCAGCTTCTGGGTCAGCTCTTCAGCTGGTATAAATCAGCGCTCCTTCCTGCCTTTCCCGTGGCTCGGTGTAGGTTTGCACCGCAGAGGAGCTGGTTCAGTGGCTCCAGCCTGCAGCTCCGCACGAGCACCGGATCCTACAGGGCTTTTGTCTGGCAATCCGGAGCGCACTCTCTGCTTCGGAATAGCAGTAGTTTATTTCCAGAAGCCTGAGAATTAGCAGCTCTAGAAGTAACTGTTCTATTTATCTGCAATTTAGGCGATGGGGGAGAGGAACAGAAGTCTTATTTTTTTCAGAAAGAATGTAGCTTAAAACAAGAAGTTTTCTGATGCCGTGAGGTGCCGCAGAGTCACAGGTGTGTGTGTGGTCCCAATGGCCTTTCTAAGCCAGGAGAGTCCCTGCTTCTTTCAACACGCTTCACACTTGCTGTGGAGAAGGAAAATATCATCCGCTCTTGGGGTTTTGGCTTCATTAACATGGGGCCTACTTAAACCCCTCATAACTATCAATGTAAGGCTTCTGTCCAGGCTTGACTATTTTTCTTTCTCGATTAGAGCAATTTTTTCTTCGATAGGGAGACATGGCCTTAGTATTTAAGGTAAGAGCTGATGACTCGTAACCAAAATAAGAAATGAAGTGCCACTCCTTGTAGCTCTCCCCATTTGCTAGGAAAGCAATAGGAATTGCATCATCTCTCACTGCAGATATAAACATGATTGCTATGGGTGCAGTCCTCTGTAAATAGTAACGCTTTAAAGATTTCTTAAGTTAAAAAGAATCCCATGGCCTGAGCGGTACTAAGCTGGGCGAGTCATACAAGATTAACCAGGGAACGGTCCTTAACTGCAGCCTTGAGAAGGCTGTCAAAAACAGAGAGACTGGTGGTTTGGTCATTCACGAGTTGGAACTAGATTGTGTCTCATCCACTTCACTCTTCCCAGTAAAAGCGAGCAGAGGAGGTAGGGCTGTACGTAGTAATAAGGTAAAGACAAATGGGTCCCACACCTGATCCGAATCCCTGACGGAAATCGGCGTGAGTGAGGAAAAGCGACGGAGGACGCTCTCCTGGGTGAGTCTTTCACTTCTTTGCGATACACTTCCTAAGATACAACTCGGTAATGGTTACAAATGTTTTACGATGCCTAATTAGAAGAACGTTGTACATTTTTGCCACCACATATTCTTACTGAAACGACGACATGGCAGGTATGAGATCAAACGCAGTCTGCACATACCAGGTGAAATCTCCTGTAGAAGTTTTTAGGCCAAATTCAGCTTAGATAATAAATAGCTGTGTATGTGTCATACAAAACTGTCAGGAATTGGGATGAATGAATAGCAAAGGGGCACAACTTGCAGCAACTTGGTACTTTATATGTGTACAGGTCAGGATCTCAAAACAAAAGCAGTTGAAAAAAGGTCCCTATCTCTGTCTGTTCTCCTTCAAAAGTACCTAAAACACCCAGTTTATTTTGGATGTCTTTTTCCTTCTTCATTATGAAGATATTTAACTTGAGTTTTAAACAAAAATAGAAACATTTGAAGAATGTAATCACATGTTGTTTTCTTCCAAGCAAATCTGCAGAACCTACTTCAATGAACTTTGCACAAATTCACAATTAACTTTGACTGACATTGAACTGTGCTTTTTTTAATGTTCTTCCGTGATGAAAGTCTCTTCTTCCCTTGAAAAAATTCCCCAGCTGTATTTCTGGTCTTTGTCTAAGGTGTTAACAACCAGACACTAGCACCTTGTTTTCAATTTTGCCTCTGTTGGAGACGCTACTTAAATTTAGGCTTTTCTTTTACTGGCAGTAGCTACAATGGTCTAGGCTTTAATCACCAGCAGCTGTAGAAATGAGAATAGGATTGCAAAAGCAAACATCCCCTTGAAGATCAGTTGAATTCACATCTGCATGTGCACTCTTTTCCTAGTATTACACTCCAATTTAGTAAGGTTTTGTATACCTTGGGAACTTATTCTTGGCTCTTCTCCCACCTCTGAGTTAAAAATCATGCGTAAAATACTTATTGTGCGAGGAATGGTGATGTGAGCTGGGAAGAGTATCTTTTGCCTGGCTTATTTCAAAGTAAAATTATACAGAATTTAGCTTATTGTTTTGCAGAGCCGTAAACCTCCTCAAAACTCCTCCTGAAATCAGCCAGACTAGTTGCGCCAGCCAAGCCTGGCAGATGCCGAAAACTAACAAAAATCCAACTCGTTCTGATATTTAATATCCAGCTTTTCACAGTGTAGCTAGATGGCAAGACACAGAGCGGGGATTGGCAGGCTCTGGGCCACTGAAAGAGCTGCCGCTTCCTGGTGGCCACGGCACCCGTCTGGCAGGAGCTGGTGGGGCAGGGGTGGTAGAAGAGGTAGTTGCTCTGCTCTTGGGCCCTCGCAGTTCACAGCAGGCTGTATTAACCCCAGCAGCCATTGATTTCAGTTTATGCTAACATGCTGGGCCGCGAGCTGCAGCGGGAGGGGGCTCTGGTTCACGACTCCTGTCAGGTTCAGAGGAGCTGAGGTTATCACCTCAGCAGTAACCTCTTTAGCCACCAAAGTTGAATCCAATTCAGTCATGAATCAGTGCCCTTAATTAATTCTCCCTTATAAAAGCCCAAAGCAATCATACTGATGTCAATGAAAAAAGCCCAGATGAGAGTTTGATTGCTTCCTCAATATAAATAATAAAAAAAAAATAGTTAAAAAGCTAAAAACCAAATGGCTCCTTGGGGGGACAGATTGGGTCATTAATATAGCACATGCATATTTCAAAAAAAAAAAAAAAACAACCTTGCATGTTAACAATTTAACCCTGACAGCTTCTCAGGACGAAAATAATTGCTACTCTGAAAGAATGACTTACCTTCTCAGTATTCCTGTAAACCAAATTACATTACTTGAAATGTAAGAATACGTTTTTAGTGAGGAAAAACTTTACCTAAGGCAATTTCAACTACACACCCATATTTTGGTGCATTGAGGCTCTCCTTCTTTTTAAAAAACAAAACCAAAAACAAATAACACCAACAAAACACCTCACAAGTTGGCCATAAATAGCTCGTAAATATCACGGCTACCTACCAGCTCTCCCCAATTCACATTTAAAAAAAAAAAAAAAAAATCAGTCTGAATCATTTTCTGTAGATCTATGTATAGAACAGTCTGTCTTAATATCTGAGTAGAACTTTCTGCTCTTGAAATAGTCTTATTTATGCTTGATCCTGCATATTTCAGAGCTGTGAAGAGATATGCAAGATAAGGGACTGTATAAAGTTTTGGTAAAGACTAAATTCTGAAGACTACTGTGGTTAAGTCTTTGTTTTTCTGGTCAATGCAGACCTATCAAAAGAGGTTGGAAAGGAGCGGTGCTGCTCCAGAAAAAAAATCTTTTTACTTCAGTCCTTGGATGTCCTTGCATCTTCCTGGCCTCATTAGAATATGTCTGCAAACACTATTTCAATGTGCAGGGTCTGAGTGCAGGAAAGGGCTTGTGGAGGTCTAGGTTGGAAGAATCGATCACAACAAGCAGGAAAATGCTCCCACCCCCGTCCCAAGTGACGGCACCAGAGAGGGAGGCCAGGACCACAGGTCAACTTCAGCCTTTTGGAGTGAGTTGGCCATGTCAAAATACATAGCTGTGGGCCTCACCAGGCTGTCTGGCAGCATCATCAGTGACTTCAGCATGTGTACATAAAAGAGATATTTTGGTTCAAATGATAAGAACGGCCCACAAGGATAAGAAGCTCCACTGATGGCCAGCAGCATGGTACAAATACTGTTTGCTTCCGCGGAGGTGTGTTGTGCAGCATGAGGAGATGTGGAGGCATCTGAGGTCACAAACCCACTGAGTACTGTTTGCTCGGACTCAGGTTAGGGAACAAACCTAACCTGATCCAAGTTCTTTTGTCTCTGGTGTGGCGCCTGGGAGCGAAGCATGCTGTCCTCCCTGCATGGGCTCCATCTCCACAAAGGAGTGCAGTAGCAACCGGCATGTGTCATGGTGGGAGCAACTAGAGAAACAGGGTCTAGGGACAAAACAGAGAGCTAAGCAAGTGCATGGCATAGGTGCGCACTCATTTGGATGGAGCAGCTTCACTGTGGTGGTAGATATCCCACAAATATCTACAGGATCCCTGGCACTTAGCCAGTAAGTTAACTGCTGTTTGAAATCTCTGATTTGTGGCATGGGTTTCTTTTTTATTATTTTATTTTATTATTTTTTTTAATAACTGAACTTCACCATAGTAGCTGGGAATATTTGTCCTGGTAACGGTTAGGGAATAAAACCCCTGACAGTAGGATTCTGTGGGAGGTAAGTGGGGGCAATCTGATTCTCATGCAATGGCCTGGGTTTCATGCAGCATAGCTGGATGTTTGAGTGAAAGCAAAATAATTCAAAATAGTTCAAATTAGGGCATATTTAATCTTCTTTGGAAGTAACGACGAAAAATAAGCCAGTGTGCTTTCAAAGCAGAGGAGCACTGGCTGGCCAGCCCTGCTGAGCCCCGGCCACGGCTGTGCCCCATGGAAGGGGTTTTGTCCCGGGAGGGCTGTCAGGAGCGCGGCTGTGCACGGTCCTTGTCAGCAGAGCCCCCACCAAGCCATAACCGACAGGTTTTGGCAAACAAAGCTAACATGAAAAAGGTTTAATAATGTTTAAACCAGGAAGGGAAAAACCTCCTGTAAAACAACTTCAGCCTGGCCCGTGCCTAATTTAAGTGTGGGTTCATCATCCATCCCACAGAGGCAGGGCAGGCACCAGGAGCCCTCTGTGCCACCACCATTCCAGGATGGATTTTTCCCATTTATAGAACTGAAGAAAACTGACATTTTCTTGCCTACCGGCTTTGCACGAGACGAGGCTACCTGAGCCTTGAGCGGACCCTGCCCTCTGAGGCTCAGAGGGGGGATGATCTGGGGGCTCCCACCCTGGGAGGTGCAGGTCTGTGGCTGGGTGCTGCTGCGCCAGGGAGCCCCAGAGAGTGTCGGCAGGGCTGGCGGTGAGCAAAAGAAAAAGCAGTGTTTGGGGATTTTTTTCTCCCTAATGAAACACAAGCTGTTAGAAGCCGGCAGGTTTTTTAACAGAATGCAGTTACACGCGCTGACGTGAGAACTGCATTTTAAGCCTCCGCTTCTGTCGCAGTAAGCCGCACCTGAAAACTTGAGTCGAGAACCGGCACAGAAGGAGCTGAGCCCTGGCCGGCCCGCGGGGAGGGGAGGTGGGTGCTGCCACAGAGCAGCCATGGAAATCCCTCAGCAGGACCAGGCTAGTGTCCCCATCCCAGCTGGCAGGAGGTCGGGGAACAGCCACAGCTTTGGCAGGACATAGCTGAGACGCTGAGGTCTGGGTCACCAGTGTTGAGGTCTAGGGCACCTGGACCAAAGTGAGAAGAAGTCTGAGGGCAGAACTGTGTGTCCTAGCCATTCCGGAACTAGGGACAGCCACGCCAGGGTCCCACCGCTCTGGAGATGTGGAGGCCAGGCTGTGTGTGCTGCTGCAAGGGGAGAACAGTCCCTGGTTCCAGCCGCTTCCCTGCCGTGTGTGTGCAATTCCTGGTGGGTGGGTTGGACGCCTCGGCCCCAGAGCGCTGCTGGCCACACTGGGGACAGCACAGAGCAGTTATAAAGCATTTATAAAACAGGGAGGTGCGGGCTTCATAAGGCCTGGTTGAAATGTTTCCCCAGATAAACCTCTCCTCATGGGAAGAGTTGGGAAACCCATTTGCAAGCTGAGATCTGCTAAGCTCCAGCTGCAAGAAAAATCATAATGCGAGCCGGGCAATGAGACCCAGACAGGTTGTCAGGGTTTTTGGGGGTTTTTTTTTGTTTTTTTTTTTTTTAATGGGTTAAAATGGAGCCAGTTGCAGCAAACAACGTTGTAGATTTATTCAGCTGTAGAAGAACTGGCACACAGCAGGTGCCTTGGAGGGACAGAGGGAAGGAGCAGAGGAAAAATGAAAAAGGCTGATGAGAGCGAGCAGCCGGGGAGAAACCTCTGGAAGGTTCGGGCATGCAGGCGGCTGCACTCATGCTTTATGTCACTGCAGAACATTAAATGAGCACTTAAAAAGGTAATTAGCACCTTTTCATTGGACCAGAAATCAAAGGTGTAATTTACCAGAAGTCAGTGAACAATGTAAGAGATCTAATTTAATCCCATTGCGTAGTTTAGCCAGGGTGAGAAATCAGAAGCCCAGTCTGGCTGAACGGCTGCTCTTGCAGCAAAGCCGTTTTTGTCCCCCCCAACAGGACAGTGCCACCATCACCAGAACCGCGCTCGGTGCAGGCGGTGAAGCGATACAGGGTATTTGTGCTATTTGAATTCTACCGCATCATTTTCATTGTTTCACAGTAAAAGCAGAGGGTCTGTGGTATGGGGCAGAAAATGCTCTTGTCTAGAAGAGGTGGCGATTTCTAGCCAAGGTTTAGCATCATGGTCCAGGTGTGTTCTTCCAAAGCCTCTGCGCAGGCTGACAGGATCAGCTCGCTCCAAAGTTCAGGAAGATGGGGAGGAAACGGAGGGTCTAGCTTAACCCATTGTAGATGAAAGGTGATCTTTCAATATTTAGATTTCACTTCAGACTGTCCAGTCCTGCCTTAAGGATTTGGAACGGGTGATTCAGCTTTCTTCTAGTTTTAGTATCAAATGAAGTGTTCAAGAGATCAATAAAAGAAAAAAACACTATTAAAGTTTAAGTGCCATAAAAAGAAACTAAGCTTTAACTCAGTTATTTTTCAAGCCATAGCTACAGCACAAGGCATATTACCTTTATTGGGATTTCTTAAATAAAAGTGTGAACTGTACGTGAGCACAATTGTAAAATCAAGCTGTTAGCTGACTAACAAAGCTGCAGTACAGCAAATCATGTTCAACATTACACCACCTAATGAGGATTAAACTTTGTCCCCTGAACACTACTAGTAGCCTTTCCAAGATTTCTGTCTTTTTCTTTTTTTTTTTTTTTTTTCTTCACCCCTGTTAAATCTTCGTACATGTTTCTGTGGCGGCTTGGAAAATCTGGAAGGCCTCGCCATCGTAGCTAGGATTCTAGATTAAAGCAGTTAGTTACACTGGCCACCTTTTGATAAACACAGAGAGATCCCCTGCCGTCATCCCTCCAAAGGGGCTCAGAGTTACAGCCAAGAAAGGAGGCAGCTGGATCCGAACTGCGGAGCAGGACTGGTTTTATGCAAACGCAGTCCCCATGTTAACGACTGCGGTGGGGCCAGCAGAGGATAACAAACCTGGAAGTGATGCGGCCTGTACTGAACGTGCCACGAGAACAATTTCTGCTTACTCCTACATGATTGCCCCGGCACAAAGACCTGACCTCGCTTTCTCAGAGCTGTAAACCCAGAAAAATACACGTGTAATAATCATAACGTAATGGGACTACGCAAACCGAAATTTCAAACTCTCAACTTCAACACTGTGTCCAGTTTATCTAAGGGTTGGCTCCTGAGGAAGTGTAGGCAATTGAGGTTTGGATAGAGCGGTGACTAGTCCAGACAGTCAGTCATCATTCTAAACCAAGACAACTGATAAAGCAGTGAAGTAGGTGATCTGGCAATCGCTAAGAAAGATCCAGGCTGTTTGAGGAAAATTCAACAAGCAAGAAGTCTGCCTCTTTACTGCAAGACATTCACTCAACTCCAATAATATATTGCCATGCTCCTAATTATTATATCTAATTATAGATTTTCCTAAGCACATTGGCAAGGGAAATACGTTGTAAAGTGTACGTTGAAATATTACTCTGCTATTGTTGAGTCAGCTGCTGGGACACGAGGCGTTAAATATCTGAATCTCTGGCTGATTGCAGTGTTTTTACGTTGCTTAACCACACTGTTAAGCTGTATTGTTGCAAACTTCTCCTTGCTGGATAAATTTAACTTCTCTGTTCTCCAGGTGCAATGATACCTTCTAAAGAACTCTTTCCCATTCTCGTGTTTTTCCTCCACCAGACGTTTATTTCCCCAACTGGCCTTATTTCTTTTATATTTTTTTTTTTTTTAATCTATACCATAAACATTGATCATTTCAAGTTTCACTGTAAAACTGTGCCCTGTGTTGCTTCTTGCTTTGTGTTGCAGCCTGGTATTGCTCTCTTGCAAACCCTGCTATTCTCGCGTATGCTTTGTACTTTTTGCCAGTGAATGTGATACGCTGTCACAGAATAGATCTTGTATTCATCACTAAGTAATATCCTACAAACTACTTGAAAGATTTGGACCTTGAGGACGAGTCCACATCAAGTGAATTAGGATATTAAGCCACAAGAGAAAGATGCTTGGCTATAGAGCATGGAAGAAAGAGCCCTAGAATGGAAAAACTACTTTTCACTGTATCTGTCTATCAGTGGGTAACAGGAGAGAGCCTGACACAGGCACTGTGTTTCAGCACCCACATAAAATACATCATGGCCTTTCTTTAAATAAGTAATAAAAAAAAAAATAGTAGTGATTAACTGTTAAAATTAGTTGCTCTAGGTTTTTGTTAACGAAATAGGAGAAAGGCCCCTAAATCATTGCATTTATTAATTTCTAACGACTAATCTTTTAAAGCAATCCTCTTAAAACACCTCTGATTGATATGCTTCAAAAATCTCCAAGAGGGTTTCAAGCCAATTACGCAACAAATGGCTTCAAATAACCATTGTACAGTCGTGTGGTGACTTGCAATACAACTACTGTTTCTTTGTCTCTTTAATTATGCAACGATCATGTACTGCATTTGACTGTATTAAAAAGTACAGCAAGCTGCGCTGCCAGAACAGCCTTATACTGTGAACCAGTGGGATAAGGATGAGCCAGGAGGCCAAAGACGTGATTGACATGACTAGTTTTCTTTGCTATAAGCCTTTTTAGGTAGTAAACAGACTGAACTTTTCTCAGATATCACAAGCACAGTCGTATATGGAAAGATAACAGAGATGGGACACGCAAATTACAGTACTATTGATGTCCCCAGTCAGGACATACGCAGAATAGAGGTTAAAACTATTATTAGAAAGGTAAGAAAACACCTTAATTTAACTGTTCACACAAGCCACACAGGTCTTGCATGGCATGACTGCTGGTTTTAGTGAAAAGGAAAAGAAAAATCTTGATTAACTTCAGGTTGTTTAGTCTGAGTTCTGTGCAAAAGTCTGAGGGAGTGCTGTTCTGTCCTTGGAAAGTCTGCTTTTATCTCCTTGTAAAAACACTGTATCTCTCTTGTAAATTATTCTGATGGTGTTTTCTCCTGCATCAGCTTCATACTAAAATGTCTTGAAGTTCAAATACTCCATGATGGACTTTAATTGATTTCCAGCCAAGACTTCTTAAATCACGTTTCTGAAAAAATCCGCTTCTTATTGGCAGGCTATCCCCCCGTTTTGGCTTGTCCCTGGTTCTTCAGTTTTACAGCACAGGGAACAAAATATATTTACCTGCAAATGTTACCCAAGGAAAAATCAGCAGAGGACAAAGCCGGTGCGTGAGACCCGGCACGGAACAGCTGCGCTCTGTGAAGTGCTGCAGCCAAAGAGACCGGCACCTGCCTCTAAAGATAGACACGGATATTAAAATGTTTAAAGTTCAATACGCAGAAAACAAAGTCAGGAAAATTATAAGTTTCAAACAGCCCCTTTCTCTTTTTCCCTCGTACACGCTGCACCCACAGCAGCCTGACCACAGGGCTATTTGATATTTATAAAGTTCAGTTCGGTCGCATGCCACAGAAGCAGCAAAGACAAAAACCCCACGCACGAAACCTGTTAAAATGATCTGCAATGTGGTACCTAAGGCTGATGAGCGTTGCATGTAATGAAGGCTCTGGGTCTTCTCCCCAGGGCCTGGTCAGACCTCTCCTTGTATTCAACAAGAACATTTTCACGATATCTGTCGTCAGTGAATGGGACCCTCAGATGTTAGTACAGGTAAAACTTTCAAAGGAAAAGGACTCTGGGGAGAAGAGCATTTTATTAATCCTCTTTGGCTCTTCATTCTGATTAAAAAAAAAAAAAAAAGAATTTTCAGCATAATAAAAAATAGTTCAATCTTTTTTGAAACTATTTACCGACACACTTTCAATTCCTTAGAAGTTCAACATATTAGTTGTTAAAATGGATTCCAGCAGCCCTCAGTACTTTTGTCCAAAATTTCCAAAACTCACCTGCCCCAATGCAAAGTTAGGACCCGTTACTGAGGAAATGTAAATATGCTGTTATATTTTCCTAAGCTGCCAGCAAAAGTTTGTAAGCCTCGTTCCCAGAGCACACCACTGAACAGAGAACGGTGTGTCCTGCTCAGAAAATAACACATCGCCTTCTTTTTGACAGAGAAAACTTGTAAAAGGGGCAACGACTTAGAGAAAATTGCTTAAATCTTTTCAACCACAGCTCCTTTAATTTTCAGGAGTACTCTAAGGCTGTAGCACAGCTCCATCCCTGCCTGATGGCCGGGAGGTTAGCAGTTGGGAGAGCCCGTCCCAGCTCCGGTGTGCAGCGTGGTCCCAGCGTGTGCTGCTGCGTTGGGGCCAGCGTTAGCCCTGGGGGGGGGTCGTGCTGTGCCCTGCAGGGCAATGCCGCCATGTGGCCCGTTAACGCGTCTATCTGCAGGGTTTCTGGAATGGTGGAATGCTGGCAGGGGCGTGGGGCAGAACAAACCGCTACACCGCAGGTGCGCACAGGGACGAGGAGGGAAAGACCAGCTCGAAATGGTCACGAAGCGGGAGGAGAGTGAGCCCGTGGAGGGGGTTGCTCTCAGAGAGCGCAGCAACCTCAGCAGCAGATTTGTGGGGGGCAATTCATTTCTAGCTGACTCTCCCTTGCAAGTGAAGCTTTGCACATTCAAATATTTCAGAAGTCTTCAACGTTCGCTTAATTCTAGCGCTGGCATGAGGAGTAAAACTCACATTGATTTCCAATTGATTTCGTTAATATTTTATCAGAATGTGGCCAAGCATCACCTTGCAGCCTCACTTGCTCATTGCACCCTGACTCCTTGGGAGGCTTATTTTTTTAAAAGCATAACCCTGCAGAGCAGAGGCCGCCATTGCTGCCTGAACAGAGGGCATTGCACGCACCATGAGTGCTCCAGAACAGTTTTAGTAAAGTCCAGGGAGGCACCGCTTTGCGGTGTGGGCGTGCAGGAGACATCATGCATGACTGGATGCTGAACAATATATTCAAGAATGCAAACTATGGCAGTATGAACTGATATTTCTTCTGCAATAGTGCCTTACAGGGTGCTACAAGGCCATACCACACTCGCCTTGTTTAGACGCAATCTTTTGGTCCTGGAATGGACACAGATAAAACAGAGGGGCATTGCTTGCGTCAGGTAATGCAGGTATTATGTCCTCATGATTGTAACACACTATGGGAGTCTTAGATGTGCTGGTCCAAAACAAACAGAAAATAAAGAAAACGAGAACAGGACCATCTCAGTTAAAGAGAAGGCAGAACCTTTTCCTGACATCCTGACTCAGGAAAATGAGATGATAAAGATGACGTCTTTACATGAGAGATGGCTGAAAGAAACTGCAGAATGAAAGCCTTATTTGGGGGATTTTACTCTTTTCTGTGCCATCCCAAGGACATCAGATCAGCAAGAAGGCAACCTAAAATTTTCAAAATATTCTTCCTTACTACCATTTCTCAATGTTTCAGATAACCACAAAAATAACAGTGCTTCTGTGAAAGCTGTATCACGCAATTTTTTTTTTTCTTTGATGAAATATTTTTCAGTGAAATAAAGTGAACCCTGGTAGAAATGCAGTAGCAAAATGCACATATTTGTGAATTAGGTGGTTTTTGTTTGAGAGACCCTAATTTCCTGTAAAAATCAGTATTGTTAGTTTTATTAGATTAAAAAAATCAAGTAAGCTGGTTCCCAAATTATATTTGTTTCCTAGAAATGCAGACAAATGCTGTGCGAGAAGTCCTTAACACTGACATGAAAGCTGTCAGAGGAGACAAACTATCTTGAAATCACAAAATAACTTTTCTTATCTTATCAGACACCACCACACAGAGCCTGTTTGAAATTTATACCGCTGTAACACTGACAGTTTCCACAACTGCAGATATTCTGAGTGACGGGTGCAGAGCGGGGGCCAAAACTGCAAAGGCAGCTGGAGAGGACCCTTGGTGCCTGTTAGCATTTAAAGAAACACGTGGCTTTGGTGTCTCATTCCTAGTGAGTTGATTAGCTATTTAAAGTAGTCTGCACCTCGTGAGGAAGGGACGTGTTAGAAATTAGCAATCCGCTAATCCTTCTGTGATGACAGAACCGAGTTGAGTAAACCATCGTAAAAATGTTACAGGTGACATAAAGGATCTTGCATGACAGACCATCCTGGGCAACAGGGGGTGGGAGGTCCAGGTTTCTGTGTTGTATTGGGAAAGTACCAGGTCACAGTGAACACAAAGGTTTTGCCAGCTTTCCTGCTTTTGTGCCGGAGGCTTTTCTTATGCAGACTCTGTTTCCCGTAGGTACCAATCTTGGTGTAAAGACAATCTAAAGATCCACCTTAAAAGCATTTAAAGGCTTCATCCCATCACCACAGCTCTTTCAGATACGATCATCTTCTACATGCACAAACGGTCATGTATATTGGCATGCTAAAAGAAGGTGACCCTACCCAAAGACATTTAAAATAAATCATGGGTGTACTAGTCTTTCTATAGAGCATGGCAGATTAATTCTTTGATTTCATAGTTCGTATGTATTCAGCTTATTCACATATTGGGGGTTGGAACTAGATGATCTTTAAGGTCCCTTCCAGCTCAAACCATTCTATGATTCTATGATTATTTGAGGTTAAATTGTAGTCAATAGCTCAGATCCATACCTATTTGTTTCCTTTCTGAATTTGGCCCAATTACTTTTAAATACTAAAAATGAAGGATTGTGATAGTAAATATTTTCAGAAAACTGAACACTGTAGCTGTGGGAAAAAGCCTGAGAAAGGAAGAAATCATCCTAAACAGTACCAGCAACTTGATTCCCTCAGCAGCTGAAAGGCAAAGTAACGGCCATGTGAACGTCTGGGCCAATAACTAGAAAGAAGAGAATTATCCAGAAGACCAATATGATGCATGTTTTTTTCTGGTGTAAATTTCCTTTGCTCCATTTGGTCAAGATCAGAGTAAAGTTGGAAAGTGAAAGTGGTGTAGTGCCTGGGGACAGTATAGATCAGGATGTCTTTGCACATAGTGTAATGTGCAGTAGGACTAATCAGAAAGGCTTTATTAATTTGTTTGTTTGCTTATTTATTTATTTATATGAAAGAGGCTCCAGTACCAGCCAGGCAGCTGAAACTGGTTAACCTTCCAGACATTCAAAAGAGCCCTATAGCATCAACGCTTTAAAATGAAATATAGAAAATCAACCTACCCATTAATCATTGCAGGTTCCGTGACCGTACAGGTAAAATAACATGCTAAATGACTATTTGCCTGCCTACAAGTGCAATCAACATAATTTTAACCCTGGTAAGATGCTGGAAGAGTGCAGACCTCTTGCTTTCTTCTTAGAAAAGAGCTCTTATAATCTGCATTGGTTACACTTTCCTACTCTGTAAATAACAATGGTTCCAAAGGCGTTGTAGCAGAGGTACTTGAAAGGTATTCAGAGAGAAGTTGAAGTTGCAATTAACTTTGGAAAAGAAAAAAAATTGCCCTTCCCCCTGCCCATAAGCGAGGAGAAGCTTTTCTCTGCGTTTCCTTTCCTCCATCCCCAAAGGTGGGAGACTGAGCCTTGTCCTTCCTTACAGACCACGTTCCACCACTGACACGGGGACCTGGTGGTTGCTGCTTCCCAACAGGCTCTTGACCATTACAGTGGAAGGCAAAAATCACTGAGCTATTTGATGTTATTTTTCTGTTTATGTGTATTTTAATGGTTTAGAAAGAGAAACTGGACCATGCTGGGTTTTATCTATATATCTGTTGTGAAAAGCAGAAGCAGACATAAGAAGTGACAGGGGCTGTGATACTACGGATGAAAGAGTGTATCATAAATGGAGACTCTAAAACATCTTTTTTTAATAAGTGAGCTATATAACTCTCCAAGTAAAGGCATTGTTTGGGGCGTGGGAGGACTGGTAAATGAAGATAGAGAACTGATACCTTCCTCACTACAAAACACATTTTTTCCTCCAGCTTTATCAAGGATTAGAATTGATTAGAAAAGGATAATTTTGAAAAACAAAAAAATCCCAATCTTTTTAGATTAATTTTCTACACTAATTTTGTCCTTCTGCTCCTAAAATCATTAAGAGTTTCAAAGGACATTGAAATCCTTTTATATTTTTGATACCCGTATTCATGAAAATATTATAAACTGATATTTTATGATAAAAAGCAGTTAACCAGAGTTGGCTAACAAATTACCCGCAAGGTGGTTACTGCCTCCGTTCCTCCTGTCAGCTCTTCAAGTCTGCTCCGCATCTTCCTTGGGGAAAGGGTTATCCTCATTTTCCTCACAGTCTGCCCGTGACACAGCAAATGTTCCGCCAAGAACCAATGACCGCGCGCAGCGGTGGCTGCTGCTGAAACGCAGGGCAAGTTTGATACAAAAACATGTTTGTCGCAGTGTAAGATTCGTCACGCTAGCGTAAACCTTCGTGTGGAGAACTTTATCTATGCTTAGTGCGACCCCGGTAAAGCAGACGTAAGTAAATTAACCGGCACAAGACAAATGTCAGTGAAGTTAGTTTAAGAAATTTCAGCTGATCCAAAATGAAACATGCTCCCTTTGGACTTGCCTGCTGTCGGATATTTGTGTAGCAGATTTGCATCTTAATTTTAAAACCAAACTTAAATGTTACTTCCTATTTGATTTTTGTTTTGCCACAGACTTCGGCAGGCGGCAGAGAAGCCCCAGGCAGCCGTGGCCATGCCTTGAGCAGGCACCCAAAGAGTTTGCCCGTGCCGGGAGGGCTTTGGCCTTTGAGAGGGCACTGTGACTTCCACTGAATTGCCTCTCACTATCTCTTGCAGACGTGGTGTTTTAGCTGCCAGGGAACGGGGGGAACCTGGTGACTCTCGGTGTGGTCCATAATGATAATAACAAAAGTTATAAATCAGATGAACTTTGTCTGACTCGCAAGGAAAGGGTTATAGTTTTGCTATAAAAGTTTATTCAGGCTGAGGCATTCTTGAAGATTACTCTGCCATAAGGGGGTTTATTTTGTTTATGGATCTGTACTATGAGGCTAGAAATAAAGGCTAGACTGTGGCTTTGCTCCAAGGCCTCAGTTGCAATAGAGTAGAAGTAAAACAGAGCACCTTTGGAAGCTGAGAGGAGAAGGATGTGGAAGAATCAATATTCTATAAGCTCATACTTGTAAACAAAGTCAGATGCCCCCTTCTCTCTTCTTAATCATCTCAGCTGCTCTGACCAGGAGATTTGGGAAATACAATGACATTTCGAATTCTTCCCTCTAGCCAACCCACCTGCTCCAGGTTTTACTTCATCTTCTGCTTCTCATAAATTCATATTCTAACAAACACTGGAGCACGCGTCTGCATGCCAGCTACCCATGCACAGCAGCCGATGCCTCAAAACATCGGAGGTGGTCCATGGAGCAGTTAACTTACTGACGTGGATTCACCGGGGCGGGGAGGGGGTTCTGCACAAGGCGGCATGTTCCAGCTCCCATGTTTGCTCACTATATCCTGTGCATTCCTGCTAGAATAAAGTTCCTCTTCATTCCAGGCAGCAGTATGAAACGCCCAGCGGTCGGTAAAATCCTTCACAACCTGTGGGATGGGCACCACTCTTACAAGGTGCCTGGGGGACTGACCTGTCACAGTTTCAATTGCAAAGGGAAAAATCATACCCTTCACGTAATGAGGCTATAAAGGATGAACTGGTTTCTTTGATGGACTTGGTTTGATGAAATAAGAGTTTTCTCCTCAGAAATATGCTGTTTAATGAACGTTTTCCTGTTTATCAATAGCAGCAGCGTTAGATTAAGTGCTGTTAGCTGCCTTTACAGGCTCAGAAGTAAGAGAATGACATAAAACTTGATGCACTACACCACGGACTTTCTCCTCTCCCAGGATGCAAGCTATTGAACTAATTAAGACATGATGGGATTAATTGTTCCTGTTCTGTTATTAAATGCAGTATGCTGAAATAGGGATGACCTTAAGGTCTCTTTGCCAGTTCCAGATCTGGTTTCTTCTGGTTGTCTTCTGCCAAATAGGTTATTGAAGTTGTCAGTGGTGCCTCAGAAGGCAGGTCTGGTCCTTCTTTCAGAAAGGACACTTGTTGATGGCAGCTGCCTTCTTACTCTGTAAAAAAGCAGCTAGTGAGAGAGTCTCGAAGCCTCCAGAAGCTTTGGTCGTGTGCAGGCGTCTTCTGGGCGATGGGAACAGGAGCACTCTCTGTGCTGGCTGGAATTTCCTTTTTCAGGAGTTGCAGCTGGCACTCGGGGCCTCCCAAAGACGAGTGCAATGAAGTCCTTTTTTCCAGACTAAATAATCATGCTAATGTAAGCAGCTCTCTCAGAGACTTGAATATTTTTAACAAGATTCTTTTGATTCGAACCAAGCAGGTCTCTCTTACCTCTCGCTCTTCCAGAAGCACAAAAAGGCTTGTGGGAAGTCCAGGAAAGCAGCAACAGGAGAAGCTGCCATTTCCCTCTCTCCCCTGATCTCATTCACAAATGTCTTTACCATTTTCTGTGGGTTTGGATGAGCATTCCTGCAAGCTCATCAGTTTGAATGAAAGCCTCACCTGCCTTCATATGTGAAAGAGACTATCCTACAGACTTGCGCAAGTTCTGGATCAAGCCTCATGCATTTTAAGTGGCCAGCTCTTTACCAGCGAGCTTCGCAAGCTATATTTAAAGGTTTTCCCAGTCTATGAAGACTTCCTTGTGAGATATCGGGCAAGCACAGGAGCCTCTTGAGGAACTTCAGTTCTACCCATGTAGACTCCAGTTCTGCCCACGGCAGGGGGGGGTAGAACTAAACAATCTTTAAGGTCCATTCCAACCTGAACTATTCTATGATTCTACTGAAGGAACGAGACTTGTGATAAACTATATTACTGCATGTCAGGTTTTAGTTTTTACCTGAGTGACATCGTTTTATGATCTTCCTCAGTACCCGTTTCATTAAAAAGTGCTCCTGTAGCTGGTAAAGACTCAGAGATTCCCCTTCTAATTTATTTCTTCTAGGAGTGTCTGTGGCTGCAGCTCTCAGGTTTCAGCAGAGGGACCTTTCTGAATGAGCCCATGTGTTACGTGAAGTCAGAGACACAGTGCAGCTAGACATACCCTTCTTCAGGTGAGTTCTGAAGAAGACCCACTGGCCACTGTGGGCACTAATTAAGCAAACTACCTCTCACTAGCAAAGTATTTTAAAAATCCTCAAGGTCTGGCAACTGCTGTAGTGCCCCACATCCTAAAAGGAATTGTGTATGAACTGGTAGGTTGGATATAAAAGGTGTGTGTAACCATCTTGGTATTTGATGATCTTAGTATTGTGCAGAAATAGCCATATAACTAAAGCTTTTATTCTCAAATAAAAGTAAAATTCTCAAATAAAGCAGTTAAAAGTATAAACTGTGTTTTTACCTTCTCAAATTCCATAAGCATAGTCAAGCACTGATTTTTTTCACACCTCTATTGATAATATGGTTATGTATCTGCTGCACTGCAGTAAGAGGTAAAGCAATTATCATATATTGTTTATCCTTCTGTTTTGGAGTACCATGAAGCTGAATCGAAGGGTAATCTAAATGCATGAAGGACACTGGTGACATACAAAATCTTGCTGTTATTTTCAGAACAGAAAAAGGACAAAGGACAAGTCCGTACACCATTTGTTAAACACTCAGGCTCCCATGAAACCTCAAAAGCTTCTTTTCATACCTAGAATTTCTGGCGAGCCATCCCTTAAACCCATACTGTTTAGCAGTTGTGCTTGCATCCCTACAGGTTTGCTTCTGTAGTATCCAAAAGAGGCCAGACTGCACTAACTATGGAAATTTCATTTTATGCCTTATCATCAGAACCAGAAACAAATGAGAGCGCGCCCTTTCGATTCCCTATCCCCATTAGAAGTTAAGCAGCATTTCTCTGTATTTTGAGTGATGTTAGTGCTGATACTTGGTTTCAGAAGATGAATGCTCACCCATACACAGGATGCAATTAACATTCTTTTATGACTGCATCCATATTATTCTTAACGAGCACACTCCTTGGTGAGAGTGAATATTTACCTCGTGGCATTAAATCCACAGTTTTCTACCACAGTCATTAATGATCATATAGCAAATGATCACCCCAACACTCTGGCTACATTCCAGTTCAAGTAATTATATTCTGCCTCTCTTAATTTCCTTTCAAGAGTAATTGGACCTGATAACAGTCTTCACTTGTTATCCTAAACTGCTCTACAGCTTGACCACATCTCAAAGCTTCAAGAACTTAATCACAGCTCCCAATAGGTGAAATATTGATAGATGATATCTCTGCTCACCCCATCTTTTTATCACATAAAAATCCATTCATTATTGTAACACCAAATTAAGGCATCTACCAAATTCAGCTCTGTAGGAACTGTAGACTGTACCATCTGTATATTGCTAGCTGCCTAGAGAGGTAAGTCAGGAGCTTAAATGATCTCAGAAACTTATAAACTCATTGATTTTAGGAAGCTGATGATATGAAACTGCTGTACCTTTTACACAGCCCTGACTTTGTCTACATTAGCGAGCCATTAGGCACAGTAAGGGCAGATCAGTGGGACGGTGCAACTGGCCATGGGGGCTCTACATCCACAGTGCATGTGGTTTGGCATTCTACCAGATTATATTTAGTTTAATTTACTGGACTGGACATCCCAAATACACGTGGTTTAAATGTATCCTGCGGACCTCTTTTGTCCCTGCTAGGGGTTGAAGCACCACTGGTGTGCACCTGGAGCAGAACTTCTGGTTTAGTTTCCTCAAAAAGGGATATGATTCATATGCACCAAAAGAGCAAATCAAAGTGGTGCAGGATAAATGGGGATGATGGAGAGATTTGCTGCAAAGCTGCTCTACTGTTCTGAACATTAACTTGGCTGGGGATCCGCTCTACACCCAAATGGATTGTCATCTATTGAAGGACTGTTAAGGGACAACAGACATTAACAGAAGAGTGTTTTCTGACCAACAACGAGACCAGATGATAATAAGGAAACATATAACTGACTCATAATGTTCAAAAGGAAGTTTTTGGGGAGGTGAGAGGAAGAGACAAGCATGCTTCAGTAGCCCGGTGGGGGTGCAGTCCTCAGGAAGAAGACTCTTGAGCCCTAAGGAAACTGCTCCAGATGGCGAAGAATCTGAGACAGACAAAGCATGTAGGGTTTATTTGATATGTGCTGGTTTATTTTTGAGTTATTCCAGAGAGACCAAGCAAAGAAGCAGCGTTGTTGCCCATTTATACTGCAAAGCAGTTAGAACATGGGGGAGTTCTCAGTATGTGAGGAACTGCCACAGCTGGGACAGCAGACGGGGGGCTCCAGAGTCACTCTGGTACCTCACAAACTCCGAATATTGCATCACAGTAATATGAGAAATCTTTAGCATCAGGAGGAAGCCATGAGAAAAGGTCTCTTTCCTTTATGATTCAGTCAATTCCCAAATCCAGGTCTACTTTTAAGTTATTTAAGCTTAAAATAATTCTGAAAATGTTTAATTTTAGCAAACTTCTACCAGAAAGGAAAAGAAAAGCAAAGAGGGGGTGTTACCACTTTGGTTTTTCTCTCTGTGAGGTTATTGTTGTGGGGAAAAAAACCACAACAACAGTATCTATAGCTTTTTTCTTTTTTGCCTTCTTTTTCCCACAAAAAGAAATATGTCTATGCAGAGAGATTGATCCAGTCTGGTTTTCTGCTGAAATGTACCCAGCAGTTCTCTGCATGCACCATATATCCCAGCAATTTATTACATGATGTGAAAGTCAGTCTCTCTGAAAATAAATAGCTTAGAGACAGCAGTAGCTGAAGCTGAGGTGTCCTAAAATGAGCATTAATCTGGAAGGAAAAAGGTAAGTAGCTGGAGACTTGAGAGCTGCGTTGCAGGGACGTGTGTAGTTCCTAGGGAAGCACACGCTCAAGTTCTTGTGAAATACGCCATTTAGCACTCGCTGCTCTCCAGCCACATTCTTTCACTTCACTGTTTATATTTACTCACCTTTTCCTGCCTTCTGATCTTTGCCATAGCTTTATAATTTTCAGTTCACTTCACCAACATTAAGTGCAAACAGCGTGCGATCAAATAAGACGTGGTCAGGAAAATGACAAGGAACGTGGTGTCCTAGGCCAGGAGTTACCCTGAGGAGCCAGGCAAGATTGAAGTTATTTCAGTCATCACCTCTTCCATACCTATATGGTGCCCCACGCTGAGGACCACGAGGGTGAGCTGAGGCCTTTCCCTGTTACCATGTTACCAGATAGGAAACATCCCTCCTACCTGGGGACATGGGACTGGAAGGGGAGGCCCAAGGCATCCAAAGTGATCTCTGCAATGGGGCAGGAGACATCCAAGGCCAGGAGGTTCCTCAGAATGACAACTCCACGTCCTCAGCCAAGGAAATGCTTTCTAATGTTCCCCAGGAAAAATAAGACCTCTAAGACCTCTAGTTAAAAAAAATTTTAAAAAAAGGCCAATTTATGATGTATCACAGACAGGCAAGGGGATCGGAGGTACCATGAATACCCTGTGTCACCGTGGTAGCAGAGGACTTACTGAATAAACTTTCCCAACCATTATAGACAGCAACTGTGTTCCATGTTACAGAAAAAAAAAGCAAAGGAAAAGCCAGTTTTAAATGGAAGAAAAATTTCTTATTGCCCAGAAAACTGGTGATCGGTTTAATTCCGAGGAAGTGAGCAGGACCCATTGACCAGATACCTGAAAGAATGTAAAGCCAGCCACATCTTGGACCAACCAGCTTCTCCTCTGATCCAAACACATCTGCTGTGAGAGAAAGGCAAAGGCATGCTGTCCCATGTGGTATGAAATAACCTGTCCTTTGCCTCAAGAAAGAGAGGGTAAAAAGGGTAACTGTATAATGAAATGGTGCTCCATCTGCCTGTCTTTTGTCTTACAGTGCAAGGTCTGTTGCCATTACTCCATCAAAATTAGAAAACAAAGGTCTAGGTGCCAGTAGCATTAAAAATATGCTTCTCTCACAAATTATAGGTTGCAGATAACCACGGGAAGTGGCTGCAGTGCTTATTAAGGGTCTTTAGCTCTGTCAACGACCCCTATGCTCAACCAACTGTAGCTGCCCGTTATCCTCTTGAAGTCCTGTTCCTATTTACAGGCTTTCAGTAAGAAATCTGCGCCACGCGGTTGGGGATCAGCTGCGCGCCGGAGATGCTCATTCACAGCACGTAACCCTCGGCGGGCTGGTGGGGTTTGTGACCGGCCCTCTCTGTCACCCTTCTGGGCAGGGGTCAAGCTGTTGCCAAATTGCCACATTTCTGCCAAAATATATGGATGAACGGACAAGGGCGAACATGCTGTTTTATAAATCCCACACTGATTATTTTAATGACCATGGGCCCTTCTGGAAACCTCGTGGGGGGTACAGAACATCGCAGATGTGACAGGAGCCCAGCAGCTGACTAAAAACAGTCCTGGGGGACCCACTTATTCATGGACAGACACATAAGCTAACAACAGACATCCCATCATCCTTACTGCCATCACAAGTTGTAACTACGAGGACTCAAGGTAAGCCCCTGCAGCATTCAGCCGTAACTCCCAGACAATGGGAATTGTCCTGATTAAACGGAGAGAGCAGCTGATCGAGTATTTGAAACTCCACTTAAAAGCGTAAATATTGACATGGTTTAAAGGGATTAACTAAGATGACTGGATTCTTGTTTAAAACTTTTTGAGATAAAAAAAAGAGCCTTTTACAAAGTCTTCACAGTGTTTTGAGATGTTATTTCCTGTGATCAAATGGGAAAAGGGGAAAACGTGCTCTCAAAGTATATGAAAATCTCATGTTCCTAAACACTTACTTTTAAATAACCAACTTTTAAAATAATAGCTCTCATAAAACCGCACATCAAGTAGCTCTGTCTGCAACTTATTAATGAACAGTAGATCATGTCACATGGACAGCAAAGAGGTAAATAGATTAAATTTCCCAAACTCATATTCTTTTGTGTTAGCAACATGAAGTTGTGGGTCCTGAATTTTAATTGCTTGGCTACTTTTATTTCTGCTTAGCGCAGATTACATGTTTTGCTTCCCCGCATCAGTCACCCCACGTGTAAAATCGGAATAATACCTATCACATCCACCATGGGAGAGTTTTAGAGGGAGGGAGGGAGAGAGGGAGGGAGGGATTAATCAGGGCCTTGCTGCTTGTTCCTTCTTTCCAGGAGGAAGACTGAGCTGCCACCCCAGAGCCTGGGGTTGGCTTTTCCCCGTGGTGGGATAACCCAGCGGCAGCTCTGTGCCTGACCCCACACATATCTCCAGCCAGAGCTGGAGCTTGCTGCTTACGGCAGCGGGTGTCACCTTCTCCCAGGGGATGGACCAGCTGGAACCGGGGAGAAGAAGCATCCCTGGCACGGGCACAGCCGGGGCAAAGCCAGCCCTGACAGCTCCAGATGCACACGCAATAAACCCCGGCACGCTCTGGTTGCTGGGGCTGGGGAAGAAGCTATTAAAGAAAAAAAGTGGAGATAATAATAGATAGGTATCAATATTACGAAAGTCTTTGAAATCAAAACAACCTCAAAAAAAAAAAAAAAAGCTCCCGGTTTTCTCTCCACAAAAATCCTGGAATTAAATCTTTGGCTTAGTCAACTGTTTCTTTTAGCAAAGCAAATTTAAAAATGCCACAGTGATGAACAATGTAATAAAAAAAGCCATCGTATTATTCTTGAATGAGGTTTAATAAAAATCAAATAAAAGCAATTATCTGAATTTTCAAGAGGATCACCTCTTCCTTCCCTGAGGTACGGAAGAGAATGAATTCAGGAAATCATTAGAATCAGAAACTGGCGCTGCACAACAGAGCCAGTGTTTGCTGTACAAAGACAAACAGAAGTCTCCTCCCAGGCTAACAGGCTCCCTGCTAAAGCTGTTGGAGTGGAAATTCCACCTATAGGTGAAGAAGGGTAATTAAAGAGGCACAAGAATTTCTTTGTAGTAGGGCTGGCTTTTCTACTCCAGAGCAGGCTTCGGCTTTTCAAGTATTCATATTCTTCTTTACTCACACAGACAGAAATTGGACGTATCGCAGTATTCGGAGCTGCCCACAGACCTCTGTGCGCAGGTACATGTGAATTAACACCCATTAACACGTACAGCGTAGCACTTTCTGCTCTCACTTACCCCTGTGTAAATCCAGAGGCCACGATTTATCATTTCCTTCCACCTCCTGCAGCCGTTTCGGTTGATGGAGAGCATACAGTTTTCAGTTGGAAAATGCACTTTGAGTCAAATCCAAATCTTTTGTGAGAATATGTTGATTTCAATGACATTTTCAAAGGCAGAGAGCGGAAATGCATTATTTCAACACTCTCATTTATTTTGATAAGAGGAAAACATTTCATGGTGACTCATTTCAATTGCTTTTGTTTCCAATGTTATGCTATACTAAGTATTGCAATATTGATATTACTGTTTAATATTTTGACGACAAGCATGGTGTTTCAAATTTTTGCAAGAAATCTTCAATGTGCCAACTTATTGTCTTCAGATTCTGAATGAAAACAAATTCTGCAGTAAAAATCTTACCGTCAAACTAAAATGTATGGCTAGAGTAGACGTACACCACTTGGCAGTCAGACTCAGAGCAACTCCGCTGACTGCAGAGGAGTAGCTTTAGCTTTCAGCACTGGTCCAGAAGAGCAGAAGTACGTCCTCTGCGTTATCAAGCACTTGCGGATGGTAACAGACCATTTAAAAAGGGGCAGATCTTACTCCGCTTGACTGATATTCATAAATGCTCTGACCTCTGCAGAAGGAGGACAGCTGAAATTGGGTGCCACATTTTCGCTGTGAATGTCTCAGGGCTTTGTTGTTGTCTTGGTCAAATCCTTTAGGGCTTGGTTCAGTCTTGCAGGACTGCGTCCTTACATATCTCATATAATATAGTCACTTTTTCTATGAGCCCGATTCTTGCTCTGAAGTCAAACTCTCCATGGCTGATCTTTGGCAGCCCAGCAATTAGTAGAGCAGACACCGAGTTTAAACGTACCAACAATTTTTACTTGACTTAAGCCAAAACAATTTAAAAAGAAAAACACACCAAGTGAAAAATAAGACTCAAGGAGGCAGACAAACAGGGAGAAAAGAGCCTCTGATCCTAATCTTGCAACAAATTGTATGTAAATGGTGCCTCGGGGAAGCCATTGGGCTGCACGAGTTTCCCTGTTGAGCATTTTGTAGAATTTGGGCCTTAACTCGATGTCACAAAAGCGGAGAAAAAACAGTGAAATGGAGGGAGGTTTGACTCTGCTCCCACTGATGCCCTGTGGGATTCATTGTGCAGCTTCCCTGAGAAGAAAAGCAACAGCCACCTTGTTACTTATGTTTTATAATACTTGGAATATAAGTACTGTTAGGACAGACTGCCAGGTTTTTTGGCAAACGCTTTCCCCAGAGAAATAGCGAAGTTCTTCAGCAGTCTCAACAGCAAAAAGACTGAGCAATGCAGGCTATTCAAATTAAAACAGGAAAAATAATCTCACTACAGGTGTCTAAATATTACATGAATCCAGCTCTGGCAAGATGCGTCTTCCATACACCTATAAAATAGCAAAAAGGTTGTTCACATATTTGAAAAGATCAGAGTCACTTCTCTCTACCCTTTCCTCCAGATCTATTTAAAACAAGATAGGAGAGATGTTTAATATCAGGCTAAGGGAATCTTTTTATTGCTCTCTTGCTTTTTTCCATCTCCATCATTTGAGAGGCTGGTTGTTCTGCTTGTCTCTTCCCCATTCTGAAGGGCCAGACAAAGGCTCTCATCAGTCCCCAAGGATGGATCCTAAAATATTGTATACGGAGGCAGCACTGAGGGGAGGATGGGCTACATTAGTGCAGATCGTCCGGAACTGAGATTTCTTTCACCTGTGAAAATGATAGAGCAGTGCAGGCAGCATGAGAATTCATGCTTTCTCCTCACTTAGATTTCTTTTAGCAAAGGTGCCTTCTGATTTCAGGACTTTGATGAGGGTACCTTGCACTCCACTGATCTAATCTTCAAGTCCTGCCAAGCCAATGTAGGACATAACGTTGGAGGTGTCACCGGTAAACTTTGCACTCCCCATCACAGGAGATTACAGTCTGAACAGAAATTATTTTAGTTGCTAACTTCCATCTACAAGTTTTATCCATTTTTTTAAATGGAACCCAATACTATTAGCCATACAACGTATGCCATACATGCTTCCAGACGGGTTTGGGGATTTTTGAGGTTTTTAAAAGTGAAGTCAATGTAGTAATAAGTGCTCTGAGAGGCATTTCTACATATTGGGACTATTTTGGTTTCCACCCGCCAGATAGGGTCTAACTGCTGCCTGCCAGCTGCCAAAAGAAAAGAAAAAAATCCAGAAATGAAATATGGAAAAGTAGCTTTGGTAAGAAGAATTTAATCAAAAGTCAGGAAGCCATTAATTCAAGTCAAAATTGCTGCATGAACCTCTGTTTAAAACAAAACGCTCACACAAAAAACGTAGAATCATTAACAATAACAGGAAATCAAACAGTTGCTGTTTCAGCGTGCATACTGGAAAAATGTGTATGTATAGAGATTAAATGAAATAAAACCCCACAGCTAAAGAAATGGCTTCAATGATTACTTTTCTTCTTCTAAATTTTCGAGGGCAAGGGAAAGTGGAACAAGTGTAATTCTGCTTGGAACGATAGCATTATTATTCTTCTTTAAAAGAACAAGCACAGCAAACAAACAAATGTTAGTACAGCAACCAAACAAATGTTAGTCCCCTTCCCTTCATAGCCGTATATTGTGATGCAGCAATTAGGAAATAACTGCCCAGCTTTGGGTGACACTAGGGATGCATTTACGGGGCTGCGCCTGCTCCGCAAAGGGAGAACTCCATAGACAGTGTGCGGCAGGTTGGTAAGGATGGCACGCTCGGGTGGTTTAAGTTCCATTTAAATGACGATGACTCAACACAGGGATTTAAAATATGCAGACACTGTTGCCGACTTGTTGGAACAAGGCTCTTGACGATGCAGTTTCCCTGTCAGGAACAGGTTCAGGTACAGGTTCTGGTCATGCATCTGCCACTGATTTTTGAGTAAATCATGTCGCCTATATTTGCAAGCGTGTCTTCTGTTGCTGGGTGGTTGGGTTTCAAGTACCAAGTAAGGGACACCTTCACCGTGGACAAGCTGGAAACAGCCACAGTTTGTATATTCCAACAGTCGCTACCGAACAACCTGCTGTGTCAGCATTTCTCCTGTGGGGATCTCGGAACAACCAGCTCATTTCACAGCCACCACCTGTGACATACATTGATATGCATATATTTGTATTTATTTAGATCTACTTATATTTAACAATATTTATTCATATTTTTCATGCAGGCCAAAAGAATCACACAGATGTTTAATTACAAAATGAAACATTTACTAATTGCAGTCTAATATATTCATAATATTCATGTCTAAGCTATCAACTTGAGACACCATGGACACGATGTTCAGAAGAGTTAACTGTGCAACTCTTCTCACTAAGGAATGTGAATGTCAGCTGTACCGGAAAACTGCTTTTTCTAATCTGTTTAATCAAAATTATTTTCATAAATTAGGCACTGACCAGAATGATGTTTCACAAAAGAAGGTGCTTGCACTGTAGAAGTAAAGAGAGAGCAGGACTAGCACTAAAATATCTACGTTGCCTTCTTCTATCGGTCATTTCACCTTTTGATGATACAGATTTCACGCCTGTGAAATGGAGATGATGGTACTGACCTCTCTGGTAAAAAGATCTTTGAAACATACTGGAAAAGCACCAGTGACATTCAGGCAATATGAAGAGAACAGCTCTGTGTCTGCACCAGGCCTGCCATCGCTAGCATGGCAGCTCACAGCTGGAGGATGAGGTACCAAAAGGACGTCTGTGAATAGTATTGGTAGATATCATACATGCCTTCCATTCGCTAGTCCTTTAAAAAATCCCTAGGGTGCAGACAAATCCAATTTTCTCTTTGTGACCTGTAAATCTTCCCAAAACGGAGGTACTAGGTTTTTCCTGCCTATGCAAATGTATTTGGGCATCATGCAGAGGAGCATCAGGTCCAAGGGACCTTGCTGGATTGCAGGCTTACTCGCCTTGGGTAGTCGGGATGCTAGAAGCAAGTGTTTAGCATACAAGTTGCCGCTAGACATAAACATCTGAAAGACCTTTGGTCCTGCATTAACAAAAGTTAAAGCTCTAATGTAGCCCCACAATGCTGCTGTACAACAAAGACAAGCCGAAATAAATTCCCTACAGACGCAGAGAAAATGTGCTCCAGCTGTAACCCGACTCGCTGGCTTTCCATTCATGCCCACAAACCCCATCTTCTGTGGTTTTAGATATCCACCATCCATTATCTGAAGAACAGATGAATTCGGTGCAAAATTAAAGCAAATTAATACAACAGATCACTGTTTTAGCAATATTTCTCTTTTTCTCAGGAAGACTGCGTTTGAGCAAAATCCCCTGTACTCCTACAAGATTTTCAATTAATTAAAAAACATGTTACTGCAAACCAACAATTTTAAAATGACACCTTACCATCTTTAATCCCTATCAAGCATGAGTATAGGCATTCTTATTAACATAGGAAATAAAAACCTTGAAAATATGTCTATTGCTAGAAACAAACTAGAAAACAGTCTCTGTCCCAGCTTCTCTTATTTAATTGAACCCCACCAACTAAAAGCTGTTTTTAAATTTTGTACTAGATTTGATCAATTTTTATCATACAGTTGCATTTTTTTCTTTAATTTTAGCTTTAAAATTGAAAGAATACCTTCAAAACCACATTTTAAGAAAAAACACACCTGAGTCATGTCAAACTTTAGAGCATCAAGAAAAGTACACTATTTCAATTCAACTGTAGCTCTAGTAATTTCATTCCCTTATGTTTTAAGTAAGTGCAGAAACATTTATTAGTCCTCTTCTCAGAAGCAGGGGTTTGGACATTTTGGGGGAAGAAGAGTCATTGGGCTTAGGTTGGGATTTGGTTTGGTTTTGGTGTTTGTGGGGTTTTTTTTAAGACAGAAAACAATTGGCAGATTACCCATTCAAAAGCAAGTTTGAAAAACAAACAAAAAAATTGAGTTCCTGACAACTCCTCCAGCCCAGGAAGTATTAAAGAGAGAACTAATTATTGCCCCAGCTGTGGCTGAGTAGCCAATTGGAAACAGCTGTGCTAAAACCCTGCTTGAAATGGGCAGCTGGGGATGCTGCCCAGGGCCTGAGGGAAGGGGTTGGAGGTTTCTTGTGTAGCTCTGTGGGTGTCTTGAGGTTGCAGGATATGGTTCTGCGTCTTCTGTTACCCTAGAGCGGCCTGTCTTCAGTCCCTCAGGTAAGAAGCGTGGCTGGTGTTGTGCTGGGGTGCGTAAGGGCGGGTGAGATGAACATAGAGCTTTTTGACCCGTGTACATAGGGTTAGGTTTAAATAAGTAATAATGTGTAGCTATGAGTCTTGTAAATCTTCTTAAAGCTGTGTTGTAAATCCTGAGGAAGCTCTCTTTTGTGTCTTGGTTTAAGCTATTGGGTCTTTGTAGCTTCAAACTCTTGTGTTGACTATCTGTTGAGGTGCCCGTGGGTGACAATGGGTAGCTGTGTATGAACAAGTGAGATGGCAGCTGTGCCATGGGGACCAACAAGCACACCCAAAATCAAACGGGGGGTGTGTGTGGTGTAGCGTGTAAAGAATATTTCTGCATTAAGTACAATTCAGGTTGATGCTTTTCAAGCCATTTAAGTCTTATGAATGCAGATATCTTTCAGCAACTAAAAAAACCCACCACTTGCCTTAAGTGATTAAAATCTCAAACAATGTGTTTTGAAACAGAAAGCTTTTCAATGTGAAATGCTTGGTAGCGTTCTGAATTCATAGCACCTTATGTTACATTGCTGTGCTTCTCAAATAGCCCCTCGTGCTGCTGGCATAAGGATAATGGGATTGTTCTAGGGAGCTACTCAGGTTTGCTGTCGGAGGTGATTAAAGCCAGCTCAACAGTTGGACAATGCATGTCCCTATTTGCTGTCTTGGTATGAGGAGATGTACACTGCGTGTTTCCAAAGCTGCATTTCATTTGTACGCCTGAAGTTGTTAAGGAGTAGTTAGCTCCCCAAGACCCTAAAGGTCCATGGAGCACAGCTGCAAAGGCTGCAGTGTGGCATGGTGGGGAGGACAGGCAGCTCCTGCATGGTGTGCCGGGTGGGGAAGTGCCTGCAAGAAGGTCTGGGTGCTCCCTGGAGGAGGGAGCAGCGAGTTTGTTTCTGAAGATGGGAGGGGGGTGGCTGAAGTCTTAGGGCAGGATAGGAAAGGGGGGGGGAAAAAAACCCCCGAGACAAAAGCAACTTGAACCTTATGTGTATGATCCCTGTGCTAAGGCGACATACTGTGCTGGGAGATGGATCCGAATCCAAGCAGTGCTGGGGCACTGCCACTGGTGTACTCAGTGGAGGGTGACAAGGGCTCTGGGAGAGGGAGCAAACTGGTTATATTAGAGAGTGATCACCACGGTAGCAAAAAGAGAGCACAAATTCATTTCTCCTCCTGCCTTTCACTGGGGAAAAGCTGGGACATTCAGTGGAGAAAGTGGGGTAATTCTTGATCTTTAGTTTTAACCCTACTGTGAAAAACGTCAATATGTTTTGGTTTTTTTCCTAAATGTATTTATTTATTTAAAGTCTGATAAGAGACTCTAAAAGAAACTGTGGCCAGGCACAACAGCTGTGTTTGATGATGAAGTAGTGTCCTCCATCCACTTACTTATTTAAAAATCTCTGTATTTTTAAGAAGTATGTTCTCCTGATCTTCCTCCTCCCCCTCCCTTTTCCCACTGGGTTACATGACTGACACTTTTGCCATGACAAATCCATGAGTGTCTTAAAAATTTACCATGAAAACCCTGGAGCTTTAATTATTGTGCATTTACATAATTAGTGCAAATACATGCAATTACCATGTGTACCTACACAATTACCAGCTACAATGATGTACTAACAATCCTTATTAAACTTTAGTGGGGGAGGGATGCACTGATTGTATGCACAAGCAACATCTGTAATTTCATCTTTCTTTTTCTTGCCCTTATTTGAAATAGCCGTGAGTGTTTGGGAATGGGGGGGTTTAACGTGCTGCAAGCAATGACATACTGAAAGTAGGTCAATAAGCTGTCCAAATTAGAGTTCTAGTGAGATGAAAATACAAGATAGATATTCCCAGCAATGTTTCCAGGACGCAATAGCTTCTGCAGTTAGCGTAATACCGTCAAGTCTTGATTACCCATGGGTTAATTATCCAAATTGGGAGGTAACTGTGCTGCATTGGTATCTACATCCTGCATCGCATCTGTAGTTTACCTGAACAGAATTCCCAAATTTTTATCACGTCTGCACTCTTCCTCCAGTTGCAAGTGTCTGCACGACTGGAGACCTCCTGACATGCCCCTTGGCTGCCATGCGTAGCTGAATGTCTGCTACTGGGGAAAAACAAGTGTTTCCAAATTACTTAATTATATTGTTTATCTTAATTAATCTTTGAATTGAGATGGGGGGGAGGGTTTCAGCTCATGAATGCTCTCTCTTGCAAAACATATATGTCCTTTTTATAGGAAGTATTTAATGTGAAAATCCCAAGCATTAGGAAGCCTTGCTAATTCAGTAGTTCTCTGGGCTCTTCTGTTCTCTAGGAATTTCAGCGGCCTTCTACTTCTCTTGGCTCACGGACAATAAAATCCAGCAAATGATGCATTAGGGACCGCACCGCTTCCTGTTGTCTTCAGTTTTGCACTTATTCTCCTGTTCAGCCACAAGGAGTCTGTTGCCTGTGGTATTTTTGCGGGAGCGCCTTATGACAAAATTCTTCACGGCTCCCTCTGCCCCATGTAGTCCCCCAGAACAGGAAGAAAAATTGTCTGCTGCATTCTTTTTGTTTCAGTTTTGTTTCCTACACTTGACAGATCAGGGTTCAAGCCTTGATGGTCTTTGTGCCACTTGCACGAATGCCTGGGGAGCGCGCAGCCACACTGAAGAGCGTCTTCGCTTTTACCTGCTCTTAGAGAGTAGACAACCACGCTTTTTGTTAACGCAGTGAAAAATTGAGAGGCTAATTGGTGCTGCTAAATGCAATAAAGTAATACTTTGGGCTCTCAGGCATGTTTTATGACCAATATGGCAATTACTGAATAAAATCCCGTGCCCCAGAATGTTTATTTGTGTAAACAACTTATGGTTATTTATTCATATTTTATGAATTTATTTTTTCTTTTTCCAAAATTGTATTAAGCATCCCTTGTGGTACAAAATACAGTTGGTTAAGGAAAAAAAAATAATTATGCTGCATGCTAAATGGGAGGACCCGTTGAGAATCTAGTCCTAAGTGTGTTTAGGGCTACATTTTATTTAGCATGATTAGCTGTGTTACGAAGCATTATAATGCTCTGGCAAGCTCTGTCTGATATGAAGCAGTCCTTGCTGTCCTTACAATAACATCTCCTTTTACTGTTGTTTCCTCTCCTTTCATGTTGTCAGGCTGGCTAGTTTAGACTGAAATCTCTCACAGAAACTCAGACCAGAGTTCAACCTAAGAGTTCTCCACTTGGTGCTGGCGTTATTTGTCATCTCTGTCTCCTGACTGGGTCAGATAAGAGCTGAAGACAAGAGGAGAAACAGAAGTAGGACTCGGACTTCAACATTCATGCTCTACACATGGCTGCTTTTGTTGTCCTTTAAATCTCATTACCTTTCTCCATTAAAATTCAGTGAGGCTAAAAAGGCCTGCTTACTGTCCAAATCTGGCAGTAGGTAGTCAAACGATAGAAAGGCAGAGTAGTATTTCCTCTACCATCTATGAAACGGGAATCCACATCATGCACACCTCTGCTAGCATACGAAGTGAAATGCTCTCAAGGTAGTTATGTGCATGTCTGGTTTTACGTAAGATTACCTGATTGCATTATTTGGAGCTGATTAAAAACAAGGTCCTGATGTTTGCAGTCATTCAAAATCCTTGGGTGGTTGTGTTTGGTTGTTTGGGGTTTTTTTTTGGTTTTTTTTTTTATAAGATCATGATGTTGCACACAGAGCTCTGGCCATTGTCCAGCTTTGCTAGTTATATTCTGCCTGAATACATTCCCCTGACTTTAAACTTGGATAAGGTTTTGTTTTCTTTTTCACTTTTCCCTCCTGAAACTGCATGGTGTAGCTAGAAAACAGTTTAATAACAACAGAAGTGACTAAAGTCCCTATTTACAAATCTCAGCTGCAATGTTGGGAAGTTATTTGCTTTATGGGCAAGGTTTGCATGAGTCGAGTGACTTCACCCCAGACCAAATTTTGATTTGAGGTTTCTCAAAGTTGGGACGTACTCAGTTCTTGAATTTGGACTTTGATTTGGCTCTGACAGGGCAGTGTCTTTATCTTCTTTAGAAGGACAGATTGTATACACTGTGGTGACTAACGTTTACGTCCCCATAAAAGTATACATTCGGCACTATATAAATAGCATGTTTACAATGCTGCATTTCCTCAGCTCACATATGTTAAGTTCCTTTTCAGTACATTACAAGCACAAGGCATGCCTTCTCTTCCTATCCTTTCAGCTCTTCTTTTTTTGTTTTTAAGCAGTATCCTTGACTCTTGAAGGCATACATCCTGGATTTCAGTGCCTTCTTCCTACATCGTATTTCTAAAGGCTTTATTCTCTTTGCCAAACTAATCAAATCACCTTGCTTAATCCAGCGTGGTGTGCATGTGAAGGCTGAGTATGACGCTGTGAACTATGGCTCGGACCCTTCTCAGAGCATACCTCACACTTAACAGAGCCATGGGTGCAAAGTTGCTCAGTGGTTACCCATAAATCCTAGTTCCTCGGGTCTTGTGTTGGCAAGACTAGAGAGTTGTTAAGCATATGTGTTGCCTTCCCATGGCACCCTGAAGAGCACCTTGAAGAGTTTTATGTTTCCAAGTACATGGAACAATTTGAAGACAACTGGCATAAATAGCGGCTTGGTTCAGAAAGAATGACTGTAAAAGGAGGTGGGAGTGTAAAGTCCCATAAAAGACAAGATGCGTCTCCTCAGTGACTAAAACCTGCCTTGATGGTGTGCCTTTCCTTCCCTATTGCACCAAAGCTCCTTTGGAGGAATCCAGTCCCTCACTGTAGTCACGAAATGACTATGTGACTTAAGCAGTATAGGTTGAGGAGGACCAAAGAGGGATCAAATTTAAGACAATACGAAAATGTTTTCAGGTCTCAAAAGGAAAAGGGAAGGAGAAAAAAAGAAAAAGCCCAAACCTCTAGCCACTTCCCTCTTAATGTCTCATAATTGTTTTCAATTTGTTTTTCTCAGTAAAGTTGTTTACTTTTTCCTCTAGGACTCCAGTTGCATAACTGCAAATTTCCGTAATGTCTTTGCATAGCAATTTCATCTCTAATTTAAGAATCCAAATAAACCCAGTTTTCTTTCCCGTACTATTAAGGAAAAGATATAAAAATGGACATAGTCCTCAATAAACTGTTCCAGTTTCTCACTGTGCATAGTGAGATGTGTACAGCCTGACCGCAGCCTCACTTAAACCTAATCTCACTTTCACACTGGTGTAATTTGATTGCATCCAGTAGTAATACTTGTGGCATCCTGTGCTGTTGCTAAGTCGAAAAAAGACCTGTTCTCCCTTGTTCTGAGGCAATATTAGCTAAACTTCAGGGTAACTATTGATCTGAGAAAGCATTTTGCATGAGATAAGCCCATGGGTTATGACAGAAGAAGAGATCAGAGATCTGTGTTGATGCGTGAGCTGTTCTGTGAGGGCTCGGAAGGCTTCAAAAGGTTTGCATCTGGGGAGCACCAGGTGTGGTGGTGCCACGCGTGTGACTGACATGACTACTGCAAATAGCTGCAAGAAAAGCAATGCTGATGTCAGACCCTATTAAGAAATCGGCACTGATCATAGGCAGTCATTTGTGCATGTTGTACGCCTGCAGCCCAGGTTGAGCTTACCTGAGTTAGCTCCTAAACTAGGCAGCTTCTTACTAATGGCTGTAGCACCCGATAGCTTAGTGTGGACTTGCGATTTAAGCGCTTACTCCCTTTGGTCTCCATGGTCTCCTCCAAAAAGTTGCGCTGATAGCAGTTACCTGATAAAACTTGTATACAAGTAACCTAGGTATGTCTAGACACAATGTCTCCATGCCACGTCAATCAATTCCATTTTCGTTACGCTGCAGTATGAGTTATGATAGCAGCGAAACCTAATTTGAACTACAGCTGAAGAGGGTTAGGAGGAGGTGATGTTCTGGTTTAACACACAATCCTCCAGAGAAAAAGAGTTCAGCTCTGTCTTGGGTTATGTAACAGAAATGAGGTTAGCAGATTTGGCCTAATCCCTTGTGGACAGGCCCACCACAGAGCGTGGAATAATGTGGATAACTGCGTGTCTGCTGGCTCGCTGACGGCCCCGCTACAGCCGCAGCAGAAGGCTGTTAAGCCAGGATGCGAGATCATGCGCTGAAGCTTGCCCAGCTTCTGCTTTAAGGCTCATTAGAGCAACTCTCCATCCCAAAATGTGCATTTACAAAACGCAGACAGGTCTCTTAAAACAAACAAAAAGGGCCTAATCCTTGATCACGTTGCAAATACTGCTTTTGCTTTGCTCTGACATTGCAACAGAGTTGGAAAATGAGGCTGATCAGCCTAATTTGAGCGCTTTCTTTGCTGGGGTGTTCTTGGGATGACACTGAATAACTGAAGCCAGGCCGGCCATACATCTAAACTCCCAATCCCTTCTTCCAGGCCAAGTGGCCAGTCTGCCCCTTGTGCCCCAGCAGGCAACTGGCAGGGAACTGGAGCTGCTATAAAAGTGCTTTATCCTTCGACATGGATTATTAGCACAGTTCCTGGCTGAAAGGAAGCACATCAACATGGGTTAGAGGCACCTCTTAAATTTCATGAAACATACCAGCATAGGTCAGAGAAAGCTAAGGCCCTCCTAATCTTTAGGGAGTTAGTTTATCTAGCATATTTATCAGTTTGTTTGTAAATTAACTGCTGCAACCACTTTTGGGCCAAAACCTAGCGCAGCCTGTGGACGAAGCAGGGAATGTCTCCTGTGAGACTGAGAACGTGAAGGGCTCTCTAAGGGCAGGTGAAGCGGTTGGGACCTGGCTGTGACACCAGTTAACACTTGCTGTCACTGCAAGTGCGGCCTGATCTTTAATGACTGCGAGTGGCCGAGGCTGGTGCAGGTGCGCATCCCCTGTGGCCAGGTATCGCCTCCAGCCCCTTTGGTGCCTCTGAACAGCGCGTGGAAAACCCTGATGTTAGTGGAGACAGGCTCAGAGGGCACAATGGCACCTGCTAAATTGCTACACTGGTTTCCTGCAAGGCATTCATTTTCCTAGCTGCGTACTGACCAAGCAACTTAGTTTCTGAAAGATGGCAGGGTGATGCAGCTGGTAAATCCCGCATGATGTGGTGATGTGGAAAGTATTCTGCAGAAAAACTACAAAAAGCTTGAAAAAGTACATGTGTTATTATCAACCTGTTTTCTGCCTGGATGGTATCAGTGGGAGTTATGCTTAAATACAGTGGACAGGCTCTGCGTGCCCTTGTAACTTCTTTTCTGCAGAGATATGTTTAATTTTCTAATCTTATAATTTTGTAAGATGGTTTGAAACAACAAAACATCACACCCACTGCTTGACTTTGCCTGTGTCCGAGACAGAAGCTTTGCTGCTTTACCAAGCTGACACCTTAAGAAAAAGATATTAACTGCCAATTAATTTACTATTAAGGTATGATGCAATGGCATCAGTGTGACTATCAGGAAATGACTCTATTGCTACAGTGCCATTGTCGGTTACTTAGAAGGCCGGGTTTATTCGTAATGGACATCAGACGCCTTGCAGGAGTGGAATGACTTACGGGCTGCATTGACTGAGCAGTACCCACGGTGTCCACAGAGGACTGTGGGTTGGTACGGCTCTGGGAAGGCAGAGCACAGTAAAAAGGAGGTGGCAAAGGGGCCACTGTGGGAGTAGCCGAGGGTGGTATCTTGGGCAAACTCACTGGAAGGGCTCAGCGTGGAGGTCCTCGCCCCTGGGGCTGAGACGCTTGGTAATTACAGAGGGCCCAGACCCTTGAAGAAAACAGAATCACAGAATGGTTCGGGTTGGAAGGGACCTTAAAGGTCATGTAGCTCCAACCCCCCTGCCATGGGCAGGGACACCTCCCCCTAGACCAGGCTGCTCCAAGCCCCATCCAGCCTGGCCTTGTACGCTTCCAGGGATGGGGCATCCACAGCTTCTCTGGGCAGCCTGTGACAGTGTCTCACCACCCTCACAACAAACGCTCCCTTCGGGGGGGGCAGGGTTCGTACCCGCGGGGCCTGTGTGTCCTGCACCTGCCCCCGGGCCTTAGGCCGAGGCGGCCACGCCGCCACCACCGCAACCCCGGCAGCGGCCTGCCCTCTCCGCCCCTCCCGCCCGCCCCCGCGGGGGTCGGGGAGGCCGCGGTCTCCCGCCGGGGCGACCCCCGCGCCCGAGGGGGAGCGCTGGGTGGCGGCGGAGGCCAAGGAGAACCGCGGCCGCTCCCCGCCGCGGGGGACCGGCGTGGCGCCGGGGGGAGCGCCCGGTATGTGCGGCCCCGGCTCTGGGGGGGGAGCGGTCCTTGTCAGCGGCCCCGCGGAGCGTCCGGGCGCCTTTAAGGGGGGGCGGCCGCGCGCGGGGCGGGCGGGCTGGCAGCGGCATTGTTCCCTGACGTCACCGGCAGGCTGCGCGGCGGCGGCTGCTCCTCTCAAACTTGCCTTTGTTACCCGGCGCTCCCCGGCCGGCGCCGCGGCCAAACGCAAAACGCGGAGCCGGAGCGCGGAGGCGGAGCGGCGGGACGCGCCGGGCGGGCTCCCCCCGCCGCGGTACCGGGGGGGCGGGAGAGCGGCGGGAAGGGATTTTTTTTTTTTTTTTTTTTTTCTCTCTCCTCTGGGGGAAGCCACGAAGGAGTAAATGAGGGGGGAGGAGGAGGAGGAGGAGGATGGGGGGAGCAGCCCCGCGCTCCCCGCACCGCCCCATGCAAATCGGTACGGAAACTGGAGCCGGGGGGGAGCCCTCGCGGGAGGCCCGCGGGGTTACCGGCGACACGGACGCGCGATTCCGGCTGCGCGCATTGAAATAAAAAATTAAAAAAAAAAAAAAAAAAAAGGAGGGGGGGGGGGAAGCTAAATCCTCCCCCGCCTTCCCCGAGCAATCCGACATCCCTTTAAAGTCCAGATCTTTCTCCTCCTCCAACAACAAGACGAATGTGACCAGCGAAGAGCAGCGCAGTGCTGTTTAAATTGCTTATCTTAATTGCATAATCTAACAAGCCCCGTTGGAGCAGGGATGAATATATTAGGCTTATTAACAACTCATCATAAAATATTGATTGTCCTGGAAGTGTTTTATCAAGGGGAAGAGAAGTCGAGGGAGTTGTTTTTTAGCAGATTGGTGCTCGTCAGACAAGGACGGTTTCTTGTTATTTTCTCCCTGGAAATCGGGTCTGGATTTCCTGAGGACGAGAGAAAAAAAAAAAAAATAAAAAAAAAAGGGGGGGGGGGGGAAGAAACAACCCAACCCAACACGCTCTATTGTTAGCGCCGCGGGCCGCGCTCAGGGCGGCTGGGGGGGGGGCCGGTCCCTGTCGTCCCCCCTCCCTCAGCCCTGCCGGGAGCGGGGACCCCCGGGCGGACCCCGCTCCTACCTGGGCGGCGGGAGCGGCGGGCTCTGGGAATCACGGCGGCACCGAGGGTGGCAATAAATGGGGGGGAGGTGTGCGTGTGTTTGGAGTGAAATAGAGGGAGCGGCGGGGTGTCTGGGCGCTCCCGTGTCATCCCCCTGCCCGCCCGGTAGTTCGTCCCCTCCCTGTAAGAATTGTGCGGTGCGGACGGCGGCACCGCACAGCCGGCAGCCGACCGGGACCGGGGCGGTTTTCCCCTGTTCAATAATACAAAAATATAAGGAGGGGAGGATAGGCACGCTCTTGCTTTCAGTTTCCAGAGTGGAAGGGTTTCTGAGTGCCTGGTATTTCAGGAAGACTTAAAACGAGAATCCCCGCCTTAAAAATACACTGTAAGACAATATTTGTATTTTAACTTGTACCTAAGATTTTTAACTTTGTGTGATTTTTTTTTTTTTTTTTGGGGGGGGGCATGGGGTTGCGGGGGTGGGGGAGAAGCGGGGGGAAAAAAGGAGAGGGTGAAGGGAAGAACATCCCTGTAGGAGGCAGCTCCCTTTCAGATAGGAATCTGGGACAGATTTTGCCAGCAGCCACAAAGCATGGCCCTTTGGTAATAGAATAGCCAATGTAATTTGACACTTCAACTTGCTGTGCTCTCTGCTAGTTGATTCACTTACTCACCCACTAACATTGAGCTCCTTTTCACTGTCTGTGGGCAAGGGGGGGAAAAAAAAGAGGGGGAAGGGGGGGGGGGAGAAAGAAAGAGGGGGAAAAAAAAGCAAGCGGGGAAGAGAAGGGAGAAAGGGGGGAATTAAAAAAAAAAATTATATATTTAAAAATACCCGAGCCAGTGCTGCAAATCAGTTTGGGGGAAGAGAGGATTTTTTTTGCCTGCCTTCTTCCTTGTTGTTCCGCCGCTGCGAGGCTGCCGTGCGATCCGTAGGTAAGTTTCGCGTCTCCCTGCGCTGCCCGCCCGCAGCTCCCCGCCGGCGGCCGGGCAGGGGTTGCGCCTCGGCGGAGCAGAAACAATGGAGCGGCCACGCTGGGGAAATAAGGTGTACGGGGGGGGATGTGTGTGGTGGTGGGAAATAATTTTATTTTTTTTTAATAAATATATAAAGTAATACATATTTATTCCGCGAGGGGAGAAAAAAATGTGCGGAGACTTCTTAAAGGGGCAGGCTGTCCCCGCCGGGGGAGCGGGGAGCCGCGGAGCCGGGCCCGGCGGCGGGGAGGCGGCTCGTCCCCGGGAAATGCCCTTCCCCGGGGCCGCGGGGGTCCCGGCCCGGCTCCAACTTGTAGCGGGCGGGCGTCGGAACCGCCGCGAAAACGAAAAGGGGGCTGGGGGGGCCGGGGCGGCGGCTGCCGTCGGCCGGGGCCAGCGCCGTCGGGGCGGGTGGGCTGGAGCCCGGTGCCGGGGCTGCGCCGCGGCTCGGCTCGTGCGTGCCCGGTTGGGCTTGTGAGAGGCGTTGGGGGGGCGGGGGAGCTCGTCCCTGTTGTGCGGGCTCCGGGAAGCTTGCCTGGGTGTAAATTCCTTGTGTCTGGGTTTCCAGAGCCAGTTGGGACCGGGGCCTCTCTGGCCAGGCAGGAGGAAGGAGCAGCCCCCCTCCTTCCCTCTCCCCCCTTCCCTCCCTCCCTCTCCCTCCCCGGTGCATCTGTCCAGGAAGCCGCCGGGGCGGAGGGGAGGGGGCGCGGGGGCAGAGGGCCGGGGGGGCCCGGCCGCCGCTCGCCCGCCTTTGTGCGAGGGGAGCGGGGGAAGCGCTTCCAGGGGCGGCTGGCCGAGCTGCTGGCGGGGAGAGGGGGAATGGCAGTCAGTTAAAAGACACTTCAGGAATGTAAACATAAAAATAGGAGCCATCCAGCCACGCTTTTATTCCCCCCCCCCCCACCCCGTCCCCCCGCCCCGTGCCGCTCGGGATAGCGCTCTGGGCTGGCTCGGCAGCCGGGAAGGAGTGTGGCAGCCGAAGGCAGGGGGAGGAAGTTGTTACTATAATCGTGGTTGGTTTTTTTTTTAGACTGTAAACTTTGTTTTGCACGTGTAAAGTTTAATTTCGGTGCTACCGTGGAGGCTGCGATTATGGGGCGCCGGAGCGGGGAGGCGTCTCCTCGTGTGTACCCCCCCGCCCCGTTACCGTATTTGCGGGAGGTGAGACGTGCTCGGCGGTGGCAGCCTGACCCCGCGTCGCGGCCGAACGGCTTTTGTCCGGGGTTGCGGGGGTCCCGCCGCACGGTTCCGGCAGCCGCACAAACCGTGCCACATCGCAGCCGTGCGGGCAGTTCGCGGGGGCTGGGGCTAACTTGAGGAATAGCTCTGCAGTGCCGGCCCGTCGTGCGCCCTGTATATTTTTGTGCTTCAGTTAATAATCTGCAAACGGCTTAATGGCTCTGTAGTGCCAGAGGAATTGGTTTTCTCCATTTACTCCGGCAGGCCTGAGCGAAGCTGGTGCTCTGGCTGCTTTTTTCAATGCGTTGACATGAGAGAAGAGGATTTAACTTGGCAGCCTGAACAAATGCTCTATCAAAGGTTTCCTAAGAGACAGTAGGGGAGCGGGGGAGATGAATGACCTGGGGTAGTTTTAGGGTGCTACCTATGCAGGCTTTCTTTTAAATATGAAATGGCCATTTAGGACTCTGAATAAAACTGCGCGCATCAGAAAGGCGACAGGCTTATAAAATTTAAAAGGGCAAAAGCCCATTAATGCAGTGGCGAAGCTTTGGCTCCCAGCTCTGGTTGAGTAGTTCCAACTGCCTTGAAGTGCCAAAGCTTTTAAGGAATCTTTAGCAACAGCTTCTCTCTCGTTGCAGTATGGACCTTGGCCTCACGCAGGAAGGTTAATGGTACGGCCTCTCCTCCCCAGGCAGGGGAGTGAAGGCGAGGGCGGCAGGGGTAAGGGCACCAGGGGTAACCGAGAGGTGACGCAAAACCAGGATTGGGGGGGGGGAGGGGGAGGGGGGGAGAAAGAAAAAGAAAGAGCCCGACGCTAGGATGTATGGCTGAAGCCTCTTGCTGGTGGGAACCTGCTCAGGTCATGATACTGGGGCAGTAATGTGGCACAGTGGCAGAACTCTAACTCCAAAAAGTATTACCAGCACCAGCAGAAAAGTTTTGCAGGGTAATACAGCAAAACTAAACACCACTGACGGTCTTTGGGGGAGCAAGGATCCTTCTAACAAACATAGTTGGTCTCGGATTCAAGCCTCCACTTCCTTTTCTCGACTGGGGGAAGCGTACTATGGCATCAGTCTTCTCCTGGCGGGGCCTGGTGCAGGTCTGCGAGTGCCAGAAGACTCGCCCTGACCTTTTTCTGCTCAAGTTGAGGATGTTGAAACACCAGCCATCAAACAAAAGGCACATTGAAAGCAAGATCTGCGATGGAGCACGTGTGACTTTGAGGCTGGTTGAGTGCATTTGGGGACTGTTTTCCTCAGAGTTTGGGGTGGGGGAAGGAGAAAGAAAAGGCCACTTTATTTTTAAAATGAGGCTATGGAAAACATGACTTGGAATCCTCTAAATATGCCACAGTCAAAGACCTTTCTTCTTTTTATCTTTACTTTTTAAACGTCTTCTTAAAATGTCTTGATTTCTACTTTTTTACATATGTATCTATAATTGCCAAGTTACAAAAAGACTATTTTTCCCCATGGGTGCAAGGAGGACCCGGAATGATGCAGAATCTCCCACATTTAAAAAAAGCAGCTTTAAAAAAAAAAAGTGTCTTTGGGATTACATTTTAAAACAATGAAATATTTCCTGGGATTTAATTGACAGATTGTGATTTTTATCTACTCAAGATAACACTACCTCAAAAGGTGGCTGATTTAAAGATTATTCTGTAAATTGAGATTTAAATTTACTTGGGGCTTTCAGAATTTAAAAAGAACGCCTTCGGGACCAGTCGATATAGGTATCTAACCTGCCAATGACACTCATGTCAACATGGACAGATGCTTTTGTTTACATTGTTTATGGTCCACAGTACCTTAAATAAACGTTGATCATGATTAGAAACAATAATTGAGTCTGTGGCAAAGGATCAATGAAAACTTTGTTTCAGGAAAGAAGTGAGTTGCTGTGTGTATATACAGAGAGTGTTTTGTGCTGCCTGAGATGAAATAAAACTGCCATCTTAATGCGGCATACAATTCTGCTTTTAGAATATTTTAAGAAACCCACAAAAGATAGTAGATCAGTTTCTGCATCATCTGAAAGGTTTGTCCTGATCAGCCGTGGTTACGAGGGGTGGAAAGGAGAGGAGGCTTTGTAGCAGGTTTCCATTCATAACTTTTCTTGGGAGTTGCTTGCCCTTTACCCCAAATCTCTTCCACTTTTATAGGCTCCAAAGGTTTTGTGTCGACACAAAAAAACACCACCAAAACCCAAACCCTTGCGGATGGCAGTTACATCACTGATACTATAGTTGGAGACAATGTTGGCTGGTTTTTAGCAACTTGATGTTTGTACTAGTGGCCTGGAAAGCCTGGTTTCTCTCCTGAAAAGGAAGAAAAATAGATCCTAGAAAGGAAACAAAGTTGGAATGCCTTTTGCCTTCCACAATGTTGGTGATAGGCTTCGGGACAATGGGGAATCCAGCCTTTTTCCAGTCGCACGGAAGATAATGTGACTATGAGAAATGGCTGTGGTGGCTGGCCAGGAGCTGGTGGTGCCTGCCCTGCCGCTGTAACGACGTGGGTGATCAAATGCTGCGCAGGAAGCGAGCTGGGATTGTTATGACTTTACCTGGGAAGCCTGGTTCTCATAAATAAGTAGGACTGGAGTTAATGCCTGTGGTAACAAATCTGACCACTGTGCAATTGGCTGATTTGTTCACTCCTAGTCAGACCAATTTTTGTGAAATCCTATCCCGTATTACAGCAAAGCGGCAAGAATATTGCTGAAGAGTTTAGAGTCGGTTTGTGCTTGTTCTTGTCAACTGACTGTTGTGGGACGAGGGACACAAACCCTCTTTATCTGTTTAGATGTGTTTTATGGGAAAGCACAGTGAGCAGTGCATCAATACAGACCACCGCAGATGGGCACTGATGTACCTCCTGCTCAGGTACCGCATGTTTTCCTTTCACTGAATGTAGGTATAAGCAAGCTTTCCTGCTACTGCTAAGTTGAGGCTGTCAGTGGTATTAGAAACCATTTCTGCTTTAAAATGGTGTCTTTGGCTTAAAAACAAAAGCTTTGTAAATTGAAATGTTGCTTTGTCATATTGTTTTGTTGTTCCCCCCCCCCCCATTTATTTTTCCAAAAGCAAAAACTTCTTATGTAGCAATTCTCCATTTCTTTATTTCCATTGGGTTTCGTGTCTTCATTAGCATTCAGCTTGGTCGTTGTTAGAGTATTTTAAAGGTGATATGGGCTGCAAGAGAAATGTCCAGGCGATAGGCTGTAATGGATCGACTCCAACAGCTCGACTGTTGGAGGCAGTAGTGTATTATGGGAGTAGGAGATGGTCTTACACTTGTTACGTGTTATTTTTGGTTCCAACAGTTTAAGATAGACTGAAGTTTACATTGCCTGCAATAGGTGAGGTTTGCTGGCTTCAGTACAGGGCTACTACCCTTCCCTTTATGGAGCAGGGCAAATTTGTATGGGCATTGTGTATCTAGTAGAAGAAAGTAAGTTGTTCTTAGGCAGACAAAATCACTTTCCATCTGATTTCTCCTGTAAGAGTCAACAGAAATTAAGTTACTCCACAGGGGATGACTCATTCTTAGAAGAACCTGCCCTTGTGAAGGCCCACATAGGTGATCATTTGATGCAGGCCACCTATGGTTTCCCTCAGGTGCTCATACTTTTTAGACGTGTAGCACAGGATAGAAGCAGCAATTTGTACTCCTGTGTTGAATCCTGTAACAGTGATGGTTGACACTTTTAAAGGTTTAGGATCTAATGAAATGTCTAAGCTTAAGAAGAGACTTTTGTTCTTTCCATAGATAATTCAATAAATCGAGCTGGTTTGTATTTTGTCTAGTGTATTAATACTGAGGTAGTTGCATACAAGCTATCACGTTAACATTCCATTAAGATAAATGTGGGCAGCGTATCCCTTGGTTGGTAAGCCAGCATTTGTTTTGACTCCACAGAGCAGCTTTGAATTGATTCCCAAAGTGAAGCAGGAAGGCTATGGGCTCAACACAGGGGGAAGGGAGGAAAAGAAATTGCTCAAAATCCATTAGTATGCACGCCACAAACCTGTGGAAATGTCATAAACCTGTGGACTTGGATTGCCGCTACTGCTCATTGTTTGTTATTTGATTTTTATTTTTTTTTTAATTTTTTCTGACTTAATATGTATATGTCAGTGGGTGGTGGAGAGCTGATTTATTAAACGAATGTCCTCATGTTAAGACATGATTCTCCAGGCTGCCTGATCCATAGGTAGTGTTGTTATCCTCTCGCTGTAGAGCCATATTCCATTTTCTTGGTAGTCAATATTGGCCGTGAGTGCCGAGAGGCCGGGGTTCTGTAAACCCTTTTTTTTTTTTTTCTTCCCCAGAAGAATACAGCATTGCCATGGGTCTGACTTTGGCAATGGGAACAACTCAAACCTATAGATAATACACACATGTCGTGAAAACTAGTGTGAGAATGAAAGCCACGGACTTTGTATGTCTGATAGTGTCATGCGAAACCAGCATGGAAGTTGTTTGTCATCTTCATTTGGTCGTCTTCAAATCTTTCTTGTTCTGATGTTCTCAAGTCTGTGTCTGGTAACTGGTAAACTCTTCTGGTGACTTATTTTTAGAAGTCAGTCTGGTCAGGATGGTGTTAACTAGAGAATACTAACTCGTTGATCCAATGTACAAACGTGGATAAACTCTCTCTTGCTCATATTGCAGCTCTTTGTGCCTGTAAAAGATCATTTGCCATCTTTGCTGATTAGGTAAAAACATACACGCTTGAGAAGTAGGAGAAAAAGAAATACATTGACAACAAGTTTGTGTTGTCTTTGGATTTTTTTTTTTTTATATTTTATTTCTTATTATTCCTTTGAGGCTGCAGAGCTGTGATGACTGACCGTCTGGCAAAGCAAATGGTATCCATCTCTTGGAGATTTCTAGATAGTCTCATAACTAACCAGAAGGGTTTATTTATTGGGGCTGCAGTGACATAGATATATGACAGAATAGTAGGGGCTTCAGTTGGCCATTTAGTAGCAAAAACAGTTCCCTTGATGAATATCTGCCCGTTTCTTGGCTGTATTCCTGATTACCTCTGAGAACAGCGGAGCCTTTTAGGCTGCCCTGAAATACACACCTCCTGTATCTCCACTCCAGTAAATTCTGAAGTGCAGGTTTCTCTTCCTCTCTTGTTTTTGAACACACATTCCAAAACCAGCTGAACTGATCGAATACAGGCTTACTGCGTAAATAAGGGCATCATGGGACAGGGGCAGTGGGCAATGCCAGGGCTGGCTTACTGCTGGGCACCTGGAGTGGGAGAGGGTTTGAAACTGGACTTCCCTGGAAATTGCCTCGTCCCCCACTGATGCTCAGAAGGGGGTTTTCCCCAGTCTGATCATGATTTCTACCTTGCTTCTTAAAACTTCTCTTTAGTGTGTCACTGAGTTCAGACCCTTCCCCAATGCTGTTCTCTTGGGCATGGTTTGGCTTGTTCACCAACACAGATGTGCATCCTCCAGCTCAAAGGTTACCGTCTGCCTTCGGTTATTTTAGAGGTGTGAGAGTGCCATGGGGGAAAAAAAAAAAAAAACAAACCACCACAAAAGCGTTGAATGACAGCGGGGAAAAGCTCGTACCTTCAGTTGCAGGACCCCCACCCCTCCGCTTTCGCAAGGAAGCAAGAGAAACCCTCCAACCCCCTGTCTTGCTGCCCCATTGCTTGGTTTGAGCAATGCTCTTGCAGCCAGAAGCCCTGTAGGTGGTTTGAAAATAAGAAATACCTTACATATCGTTGCTTTAACATAAACCTTAGTCTTCCTTAGCATTGAGCATATCTCTAAGATTTTTGTCTGTTGTAAATGACAAAAAAGCCTTATCAACAGGGAAATTTTTCTTAGATAATATTTCTGGTTGAAATACATTGCAAAATATACAAGTTCCTGCAGGTAGAGTAGTTTGAAAACAAGCACTGTCACTCTTTCATTTTAAAACTATAACATGTTCATAGGACAATGGAAGACCCCTTTGGTTATCTCCCTTCCCCCCGAAATAAGCAGGAGAAGAGCTTTAAAAAGCGGCTTTAGAGACTTTGTTGACATTGAATTCTCGGAAGAGCAGTTTATTTATATACCTATCTATACACGAAAGAGAGAAGGGTTTATTATCCCTCAGGTTTGCAGGGCGGGAAGAAGAATGATGTGGTGGTCAGGCAGTCTACCCAATCTCTTGGTGTCCTCCTTGTAAATTCTGTGCTTGTTTAATGCTCTTATAACCCTTTTCCCGGCAGTGGGATCACAGAAGTTAACTTGTTTACAGCTGGTATACAGCTTATGGTGGCCTCCCTTACAGCCACCCAGTGCTTCCCCCAAGATTTTTCAAAGAAAGCTTTTTCTTCCCTCCTCCGCTTAGCACAGGTTGATGCACTTTACATTTGATTAAACAATTTTTTTTTTTCCAAGACTGGAATGCTTGTTCTAAAAAGACTGCAGGCTAGTGAACTGTTGTCCTGCAAATGCTCGTGGGATCCTGACTACGTGCGTGTTCAGTTCACTATCCTTCGGGCGCTGTGCAAAACCATGAAGTCCCACCTTGCCACCGCAATGTAGGTGCTCTCTCTATTTCACAGAAAATCAAGACACTGAAGTTGCAGTTGGGTACAAAGGGTGAAAATGTGGGTAGCAATTCTGGGACTGAAAAGGTGAACTCGACCTGTGTTGAATTTGTGAGGCTGTTTCTCTGCAAACTAGTGTTCGGCTTCACCCCATGCACAAGTCTCTTCTTTCTTGCTTCTGAGACATCTACTTTGATAGGTCTTACCTGGTGAGACTTAAAGCAGTGATCAGTCCTCCTTTAAGAAATTCGTTTCAGGAACTATTCTTCCATCTTTTCCTGTCCTCCTCTCAAGTACGAGATTTCTCCCCGAATTTACATCACTGTTTTAAAAAGTATTGGGTTGCAGTCCAGCTGGAGTTTGATACCATTAGACATGGGAGCCTACAAGCTTTCCAACTGAATGCATAGCTTTGGCTTTTGGCACTGTAAAACTCTTGACATCTTGCACATTAAAATCATAACAGCATTATGTAAGGAGAAGTTATTTTGGGTCACCAGTGGATCTTTCTAAGACTTGGTTAAAGCAGCCTTGTGAGTTAAAACACTTGGGCTCGAGTCCTCTTCCTGCAGCTTTTTGACAGTGTAAGCGTGCGGGTGGTGTGTCCTTTCGCAGCCATCTGCCCTCGGCTTTGCTGGCTCTGAACCAGCAGCTTGGGCGGCTGTGGGGACCCCTCGGGAGAAGGCTCAGCCCCTGGCTGTCACCCTCCCTGCCGCTTTGCGGTGGGACTGGAAGGAGAAGCTGGGGGGCTCTGGGACCCACCTGCTCTGGGCTCCCGGCAGCTCCTGCGGCAGCGGGGGGACAGGAGTTGTGTGGGAAGGTGGATGGTTGCCCAGAAGGACTTCAAAACCCAGGCAAACAAAGTCCCATCTCTGCAGCGGGCACTCGCTTGTTTATGTGTAACTCGGGAGTCACCGTTTCAGTTTGGCCTTGTTGTTCTTTGCCGAAGGACAAGTAAAACTGTGACAGCAGTTGTTGGTGACCAGCAAGTGACAGAATGCGGGATAAATCTGGGGAATCTTTGAAATGCTTTTTAATAACAAATACTTAACAAAGATACAGCTTACACATGAAAGATGCCATACTTGGACTTTTCTGGGTGGTGTAGGTGTAAACGCTTGCCTTCAAGACTAAACCATGCATACCGACTGAACCTCGGGTATGAATTACAAATAAAGGGAAGGCCATTCAGACCTTGTTTGTACTTCAGAAGGAATCAGCACCAGGACACAAGATAAATATTTTTAAAACATTGACATGAAATTGCCATGTCCTCCCACGTCTGTGCAGCAGGGAGTGATGGGCACTGCCGGCAGTGGCCTTGACTGGAGCAGGGCAAGTTGAGAGAGCAGAAAGTCCCCCCTGAGGCACAGACTTGGGCGAAGCAGTGGCTCTTTCTGCAAAGGACGGTGCTGGGGATGGTGAGCAGCTCAGACTAAACCTCTAAAATGGGTTTTGAAAATATTTGCCGTCATTTTTATTCCACCTGTATTTGTGGCAGGTTGCTATTTGTAAGTTAATCGTTTGGCAGGCGCTGGGGAGGTGCAGGGTCTGCAGGGGAGTGGAGGAAGAGGAGGAGGCGGTGGCTGCTGCTGCTGGAGGGGTCAGAGCCTGGGTTTGAGGAATTGGTTGGGGGAAAGCAGATGGGCACCTTAAGTCCAGGACTGTGCTTGTCTTATCCTTCAGCAAAACATCGAGGTCCTTTTGTTAACAAAATAAATACATGAAATTTAGAATTCGTCAGTTGAAGTTTCTTTTGTTAACTAATTGATGTGTGGAGCATCCATTTTGAGGAGTTTGTCCTTGTCCCATTTCCTCCCCGCTGACCCAGAGCAGAGCTGCTCCTGCTGAGCGGTGGTTAGCGGGCTGGGTTTGGTGCACTGTCCTGCAACCTTTGGGTATCTGGTGTCAGCGCTGCCCTCGGCTGTGGTGGGTCCTCGCAAGCCCTGCGTGACACCGGGCTGGTACACCTCGTACAGCTCTCCTGTCAGTTTGCCCTAGACATATGCAGGTAAACATATTAACGAGCTGAAATGAGGAGTAAAGCAGTCGATAGTCAGGCTGCTATTGTGCGGCGCCCAGGCTCTGCCATGGTGACTAAGGCGGCGTGATGGTTTCCTTATTGGCCACCATCTGTCCCTCTGCGCTGGCGCCTGGTGGCTGGCGCTCGGCCTCAGGAACACCGGGGCTCTGGGGCAAGCAAGGAGGGGAGGAAGCTAGCTGGTAGGTTTCTGATCACAGTTGCATGATAGTTGTGTCACTAGATTTGTTTAATCACTTTAAGAAAAAAAATGAAAAATTCCAAGACAACATTTTCACTGTATCCTAAAAGGTTTTGCATCCTGAGCGTGTGTATAAATTGTTCACTCAATGCGTGAACTTTTTGCAAAACCTTTGGTGAAGGAAAGTCTTGTAGCAGTGCCTGTTGTTAGAGTATTTTAGCGTGTTGGAAATTTCAGTGAACCTTCTAATGTTTCTGTCGGTTTTATGGTGTCGTATGATTTGAAATTCAGATTTAAAACTTTGAATTTGGTCACTGAAAAAGAAACAAGCATGTCAGTGTAGAGTCTTAGTCCTTTGTCTGAAATTGCAGATATGGCCCTCAATGCCTCTTTCTCAATAAAGAGAAATGTAAATCAGAAATACTTGTAATGTTGCCAGCATCTTGTCCAAGCAATATCCTGGTGTATTAAATCATAAAATGAAGAAACATAATACATATCTCCTGTCATATGAAAAATATATTTTTAAGTTTATCTTTGCTCTGTTCATGCTCCTCAGTGTTCATGAATTTATGCTTTATTTTGCTGTAGAAACTGGTAGCCAACTTTACCTGTTAAACTGTTTATAGAAAGAACAAAAGATTGGGGAGTCAGGCTCCCCTTTTCACTGTTACACCTGACTTAAGGATAATTTGTAGGAAATGAAAGATGAATGCACATATGCAAACCTCTCTTAAAGCTTGCCTGGCTGCTTTGTTTAATAAGGATAAAACCTCCAAAAGAAACACTGAAAAGGCAGGAATTCTCTGGCAGTTGATCTATTTGTGTTTTTAACGTAGAATATTTTTAGCCTGAGATACAAAAATACATACTTTTGTATCCAAAGAGACTGTTGTTTCCATTTATATTAAAACCCTGGATGGGAAACAAAATGTTAGACCTATTATAATGCAACCCAGTAATTAACATATGTTGGCCTGCCTCTGCCAAGGCTTTCCTATGAGTAATGCAAGTTGCACAAGTAGAGGAGTCAGGTTGTTTGTCAGTGAAAACCATGCATCTACGCATGAGTGATCCGATCCGAAAGACATCATCTGAGGATAAGGATGCGAATCTGTGTTTGAATCTAAGAGCAATTATGGTTCAAATGTCCTCTCAGCCATGTTAGGTTTGGAAAAAAAAAAAAAAAGACAACTTTTTTTTTTTCTTCCCCGTTGCCAGTAAAATATTCTCTTGTCTAGTATTAAGAAAAATGGGATAATAATTGATGGAGGAAGTTTCACGTTTTTGGTTATATGGGATTTTTGTGTGTGGTGGTTGTGGGCTTTTTCTTTGTTTTGTTGTGTGTGTGTTTGTTGTTTTTAATTCCCCAGTTCCTGAGCCACTGGAGCAAGGGATCTCAGGGATGTTTCCTACAGTAAGGATTCACTGTCTCTGACTTTCAGAGACATCTGTGCAATTGCAGTCATGTCAGGTGAATGCCAGGTAGTTGGATCCAGCTTTTCTATTTGGATGGACCTTTCACAGCAGAGGAGCGGAGTGACTTGGTTAAACTGAAAATGTTTTCTCTCTGATCAAAGCGAATGTATGTAAAGCACATACTGTATGTACTCTTTACCGATTTGTTACTTCCACCCAAATACATGCATTCTGGAGTTACATATAAGAAGGGGCATAGAGGGTAGAGTAAAAGATGAAATAAAAAAAAATTTAAAAAAAAGCGTAAAAACATAGGTGACAGGCTCTGGCATGGTGGATTTTTTTTTTCCTAATGAAGTGTAAATGACCAATTCAGACCTATTTTCCTAATAAATGTTATGGGAAGACAAATGATATACTGTAGATTTAAATGAGTGAAATGCATCCTCAGAGTAGTTTGAAGGTCATATGTTCTTGAACTCTGAAATGTGTTCCAATTAGTGTTCTATTTAAAAGCAGATTTTGTTTCTTAACCTGAAAGCAGGCTGTTGCACACCAACTAATGGCTTAATGTGGGCTTACAATTAGTGACTGCTCACTTCTGCGCACTTATCGCAATGTGACCCCCATAGTCTTGGTTGAAAGGACTGGAACATGGAGAGATAATAGGATTAATCAATATCTGTATACATTGCAAGTATTAACAACTTTGAAACACCAGAGGTTCTCTGGTACTTTATCATGATAGAGTGAAATGCGTCATCATTTTTTCCTCTTAGAGAGTTATGTGTTTAATTTGTAGGTTGTGCTTTTACACTATCTGTTCAGCTATAAATAAAGCTTGACTATGACAGTGATGGCCTTCAGGCTACCTTTTCATTGTAAATTCACAATTGTTGCTTTTGCCTTGAGTGCCATTTTCAAGCTGTGCAGTGTGGATGGTGTTGAAGAAAAGAAACTTACAGTACAGAAAGTGGGTTTTGTTGCTTAGAGTACTGATAAGACTAATTTAAGATTGCCAGCCTTAAAATATTCGGCCACCAGAAGCCAGGCTTTTAGAATAACTTTAAATAATAATAAACTTGCATTCTTTTAAGAAATCTGCCTTTTGGGGCTTGTTTAGTGTTCATATTTTCAAGTTTCTTTCTGAATCACAAGCACTAGAAGCTCGTTAAATAAACAGAGGTGCTGTTAAAATCAGTTGACTTAAGGAGTTGGAGCTTCAGAGTGCACAAGAAAGTAGCATTAGGCTTAGCTCCAGGACTTTTTTTTTTTTTTTACTTTCTGTTGCACTCTTATGCCACGTGCGGTGGTGGTAGGTCCAGTTTGCTCCCGGAGGTTATTTGCCGCGCTCTCTCAAAGCAGGGTGGTGTAATCGGTAGTCACGCTTAGTAACACCGTCTGCCTGTTTTTCAAATCATCGAGCATCTTGTGGCTCCCCAAAATATTACGGAAGGACTGCGGTGGGTCAGAACTTCTTGATTTGCAAGTTCTTAATGTCTAGAAAACACACTGAGATCTTTTAAAAGCGTCACTGTTGGATGTAAAATCTGCTTCCCCCTCCACTGACGTTATTTCAAAGTGGGTAGATGCAGCAGATTTTTAGGAGATAGTGGAAAACCCGGCTAGTCTAAGGGAGGGGGGAAAAAAACGGCTGGGAAAAATACATGGTGAGAAAGGTGTAGCTGGATTTACCACCGCCTTGACATTTTGTCTATAGAAAGTGAAATTGCTGGGTTTGTGTTAATATATTTATTGTGCATTCAAATACCTGTCGGAAGGCTTTGTGATCTATGGGTACTATTTTTATCTTCATTTACAAATCAGCAGGTGTTCGCAGGCCCGTTGGACATCCATCCTTTTGAGGCATTTATGAGTAAACGTTTCTGGCTGTCATAATTTTGGTTGGTCAAGTCCACGTTAATTGCTGCACTCCGTGCAGTTGTTCTAACATTTAAATACTGCCTGCGAGTAGGTTTGATTAAAATTACATCTCTAGGTGCACACTAAATACCTTTGATACCTCACCTATAAACAACTGTAGAATTGTTGGTGAGAATGACAGCTGCAGGCAATAAGCGAGGACAGTAATAGAAGTCTCAGTGCTGGAGAGAGCATCATAAATCATGAGGCGAGAGCCGTGTGTGTGCTGACAAATCGGCAAGCAGCTGCAAACAGCGTTTTCCAGGTAAGAATTACTGCGCTCGCACCCGATAACTGCGCAGAAACCACCTCTGCCTTGTACGTGGGCGACTTCGCCCCTGCACGGGTAGTCACGGTGGTGTGAGCCGTTGAGCTCTGGTATTTTGACTGGGGATGGCGTTTTGCATGGTGTAAGCTGCATATTGGACGCTGGACCTTGGTATTCATCCAAGGTGTATTCAAGTGCACGTCTTCTCTTTCTGGGAGGAAAATCCCCTTGCTTTTTGCAGCTGATGAGTTATTTTATTTAGTTTCCTCAAAGGCTTCGGAGGAGAGTTCTTGACGGGTGGAGACAAGGGGATGTATTTGGCGGTCTTTAAGCCAGCTTGCTTTGTTAGCCCATGCTGGGTGGAGTTGGGAGGAGGTGCATATGTCTCTTTAAAGAATAAATAAATTAAAAAAAATAATCTGGAATGATGCTGTTTAAGTAAATGAGATAACAATCTAGTCACCCAGAAAACAATCTTACTCTTCTACTGTGAGAGAAAAGAAAACAATTTTAATGAAATAATGATAGGAAACAGATGGCAAAAGGCTAGCAACTGAACTATTTTTTGAATGCTAAAAAATAAGTGTCGGACACGTGTCCCATATTTTAATTATAACTAAAAGCATAAGGTGATAGAATATGTTTTAAAATGTTGAAGTCCTTTTTATATATAATTCAACCTTAATCTCTTGGTTTTTGGTTAATTGGGTTTAATCTTGGTAAATTAAAGGCTTACAAGTTTTGATGACCAGAAGTTGCTGCCACTTTACTTAGGCTAGTGAGTTTGAGACCAGTGCCACGCTCCAGAGAGGTACGGCACTTGGCAGACGTTCATAGCTGTAATATGCGATCTTGGAAGAATATCTGTTTGAATTTATGCACTTTCAGTTTGTCTGTGACAGGATAAAAGTTGCTAAGGCGTGTGAGCTTACTGTGATTGCAGCGGGCAGGGCAGCTCCAGCCGCAGGGAGCGGGGTGGCTGGCTGAGGCGCGAGGCTGCACACAGATTCAAAATGGATTGGTCTCGTGTACACCAGGAGCCGTAACAAGCACGGCCACTTCTTAGAATCATAGAATGGTTTGGGTTGGAAGGGATCTTTAAAGGTCATGTAGTTCCAACCCCCCTGCCCTGGGCAGGGACACCTCCCACTAGACCAGGTTGCTCAAAGCCCCATCCAGCCTGGCCTTGAACACTTCCAGGGATGGGGCATCCACAGCTTCTCCGGGCAACCTGTGCCAGTGGTGTTCTCCTGCCGTGGCAGTGAAGTATGCTGGGCAGTGGTGTCCCCTCCCTGCTGAAAAAACTGTACTTGAGTATGTCCAAGGAGCTGAGAAGGTGCTTTTAGTTTTGCTATATTATGCTTATGCTTAGATTGCATTTATAAACCTTTGGTACTTTAAACTATTTACTTAAATCGTAGAAATAAAACATTCCTAAGAAATGGTCCTTTGAACAGAATCATTTAAATATGGGATAATTATGGGTCCCAATTTACACACACCCCCTCACTGGGCAGTAGGGATCAGGTCGCTGAGAAAAGGCTTTTGTTTTTTTGGGACGTTTTCAGTTTTCTTTTGTGTGACTGTTTATTTTTGTTGTTGTTTGTTTGTTTTCTTGTTAAGGTTCATTTTCAGCTGAATTAGCTACAATTGGGTACCACTGTCTGCGTGACTGCCTAGTCTCTGTATCAATGAAGGGCGCCATTAGGAAGCACCTCAGTCAGGCTGGTGGAGGGCCAGGACCTCCCCTTGGGCTCAGCTCAACAGGCTTCAGGCTGGGACACTTCTGCCAGGCTCTCCAGCCACCTTGCGGTTCCCCTGAACAACAGCGAGCATTTGCACACACCTCAGAACGGTACACCAGCCTGGTTTTCCAGGAGCGTGTTTTTTTTCTTCTATAGAATATTCTTCTGAAGTTGACAAATATCTGAGAGAAGTTATCGTTCTGTGGTTTTATGATATTTATGTAACATATAATAATGTAGTCAAACACACATTCATGTGCATTTTTGTCTATCCAAGTCCTGTTGAACCTCTTTCCAGCCTCACTTGATTTAATACGAAAATTGCTGAAGGGTACCGTTCATCAGCTGGTGGCATGGTGATTTTTAGAAAAGAAGCTGGCATATGTGCAACTGCTGGAGCTTTGCTGCTGGCAGCATGGGGCTTTGACAGTGTCCCCGGTGTGGCCAATGTCCTGCCCTTGCCCCCATCCCCTCTGCCACCAGGAGCTGCGGAGGGGACATGTGTGGGTGTGCTGGGTCCCATCTGTGTTATTTGCCTCTTCTGGAAGGCAGTGAGAAGTGATGTGTCTCAGAGGTGGTGCTGGCCATGCCACCAACACAGGGCCCGTGGGCATCAGGAAAGGTAGGGTGACATGGGAGCCAAGGGGCCGTTGCCGTGCCATGGGGAGTGGCTTGAGTGTGCGGCAGCATCTTTTCCTCATCGCTTCTCCTGGCCCAGAATAAACAATACCGTTAGTACTGTGTGAGCTGTACCATGATGCCCAGTATAAACATGCTGGTCTGTGAGAAAGACGGACAATCCCTGTTTCCATCCCCAGGCTGTGGTTTTGCACTGTCAGGACTACTTAAGCCTCACAGTTCCCTGCTGCACGTTATTCCCACCCTTACGCTGCATTAGCATCAATGTTTGTGCAGGTGCACAATGAATCAGACTGGTGAACTGATGAAGATGAAAACAAAAAAAACCCCTTTTGTATTTCTGTATAGTTTCTTCCTTCTCACCCATAGCCCCTCAGATCGGTTCCCCAGCCTGCTTCCTTGTGTGGCCACACAGATCGCCGTGCGAGCACCATGTGGGCGGCAGCAGAGGACTGGGAAGCTGAGGTGCATGGAGGTGGGAAAGAGTACTTCCACTGGCACTCCCACCTAGGAAAGTCAAATGGATCCACAACCTCACAATTAGCAGAAAATAATAAACCCAGCTCATAAGTAGATTGGATCGAGTGATTAAAACCACAATGTTTTGATTTGCATGAACTTGTTTTCCTATGAGTACCAGAGCATCTGTTGCTGGGGGCAGGGAGATTCTCACGAAATTAAAACATAAATGGCATGTAACCTTCGCTATGTCGGGCATCGCTATATGTCTGTTAGTACAGCTCCCGGAACTGGTCAGGAGGCCTGAAAACAAGAACCAACCAACCAAAGAGCGCTTAGCTCTGCAGCACTGTGCCCGTGCCTGGCTCCAGCTGGTACCTGCTGAAAGCCCTTCATCACGTGTGCGAGCCTGGGAGGCTGGAGGCCTCCACCATCTCCAGCGACGTGACCTGGAGAAGTGAAGCGATGCTGGAAGCACTCCTTCTCCAGCTCTACTAGTGTTCTGTGGTTGAGGGCTCTGTGGCAGGGCCAGGGCTGCCCACCACAGAGCGCGGTCCCCCAGGAGCCCTGTGCCTCCCTCTGCCCGGCCGGGCTGTGTGGGAGCATCCTTGTTTCGGTGCTGCTCAGTGCTCTCCTGGGGTTGGGATGGGTAGTTTGGGATCGCTGGAGAACCTGAGCTGTTTGAAGCTCCCTCATACATCCTGTGGGTGGGGGTAGTGTGTGAGCTAGTACTGAAACCAGCTGTGGTACGTCCTGCTGGTTAGTTCCTCCAGTTCGGACAAAGTGCCCCCCTGCCGTGTGGCTCTTAGAAATGTTTGCAGAAGGTGAGTCTAGTCTCCACAGACTGGAAGCCCTAATGTGGATCTTACTCTTACGGGATATGTTGATTTTCTTCCTCTCTCTCTCTCTTTTTTTTTTTTTTTTTTTTTTTTTCTTTCCAAACTGCTTTTCAACTGAAATGGATTATTTCCTTTTCTGTCAAACCGGGTCATGGGAACTCTTCAGTGTACAATCCGGCAGGAGGTAGCACTAAGCCTGAAGCCCATCCTCCCCTCCGGTTGGTGTGGCTAGAGGATGCCTCTAGCACACCCATCCGTGGCGGAAAAAGCCACCATGTATTGTTACAAAGCACACAGTATGATTGAAGGCTAAAACCTGGAAGGGGGGAGGCAGGCTCCCGTTTGGAGCGCTGAAGTATTCCCGCTAGCATCTGCTCTTCCCACCCTTCCTGCGGGGAGCCGGCGGCTGGTGGGCGACCTCCTCTCGGTGCCCGCGCTGGGCAGGCAGCTCCTTTCCGGGACCTCCGCCGAGGCCAGCTGGCAGCAGCCCCTGGCTCCATGCCTCTCCCGCTCCCTGCTCAGTTTTTGCAGCTTTAGAACTGCGTTTTTAGGGGCTGAAGTGCCACAGAAGGAGCTGGGCTGAAATGGTGCCTTTCGCATGTTATGCGGTGCCTGGCGTGGTGGGAACCCCGGTTGGTGGCTGGAGCTCCTGAGCACTGCTATAATACAAATATAACCCTTATTATTAAACTAAGCGTGTTGTCTAAATGCCAGTTGTGATTTTACAGTGTTTTCCCTTATGTTCCCTAAGGACTGTTGCGTGCTGTGTGTTTCTCTTCTCTGTTTTTAGTGTTGTTCTGTTGCTCCAAGCGTGGGGGCTGGAGCTAACAGATCAGCCCGCACGGGGTCGTGGCGCCTTGGGGCTTGTAGAATAAGTTGCTGTGGCTGGCTTGTGGGTGTAGGTGAGTCAGATCCGTGGGGCGCCTTATGGTCCTATGGACTCAAGTGTCCTCCCTGGTTATTTGGCACATGTTAGTTATTAAAGGATGTTCTCTCTCTCTTTATGCCTTCCGTGAATGAGGTGCCACAGACCTGTTGAACAGAAACGCATAAAACAGTCATCTTCAGCTTTTGGAGAAAATTTCCCTGAATAAAAGCAAGTGAGAACCTTAAACTGGCCAGTATTTGTGTGCATTTATCTGTGCACACTCAATCTCGGTGAAGTGTCCTCCCGAAACGTTCATAATACTTGAAGTTATCAAGTACAGGCACATACAGGTCTAGGCATTGTCCCTATGTTGGGAACATATTTTGAACAGATTTTGCTGTTTGGGGTACAACACAGCATAAAGATTTTAATGAAGAAAATCATGTTCAGATTGGAATACAGCTTATAATTTGGAGATGTTCTATTCTGCCAACCTTTATTGTAAAATAGCTTTTAATACCTGCGATTACTTCTCTGAATTTTTTTGAAAATCAAAATTCTTCTTAGACCTCAGCAAAAAATAGAATGACTTAATGTTGAAAACAGAAGCTTTGAGTATCCTCATGTCTTGCCTTCGTTTTCTGTCAAAATTTTGTTTTTATATAGAAACTGAATTATTGAAGAATACTTATTTTTATAAAGCAACTGATTCTTGAAAATGCTTGCAACAGGCCCTTATTGCATTAAGTGCAATGCATGCTATTTTGGAAAATTTGACATTGTCAAATAATATGAAGTGAAGCATCAAAACTCAAAATTCTTGGAAGTTTTTCAAGTTATAGACAACTTCTAAAAATCAAGGGCACAGGTTCATTTTTGCAGAGGTTTTGCTTTTTCCTTTCATGATTGGTACTTCTAATTATATTCCGAACAAATCACCGTATTGAAATCTTTCTGTGTGTCAAGATATTAAGAGTTACATAGCATAAGCCTCTGCCATTAATATTCATCGTGGTATTTCGTAACTGTATCTGTTGAGCAGCACTGATTGAATTTAGTGAAATTGTATTGTTTAAAATCCTTTTCATTAATATATTAAACTCTCATAGCATATTATTGAAATCAGTTTGTATACAGACATTTGATTTTTCTCCTCTAGCCTTATCCAGGGCGAGAGGTTGTTTGCATTCGTTAATGTCAAGTTAGGGAAAATTGGGCTAGAATTTGTTGGGATTCTGTGTTCTGGTAGTTGCAAGGACTACACAGATTTCAGAAGTTAATGGTGAGAATTCAGTGTATTACAAACTAATAAAAAGTTCTAGAAGACGTTATTTATATTGAAGCACAAAATAAATACTGAATTTTCTTTTAGAGAGAAAATTGTTTGGGGGATTTTGACTGTTGGTGAATCACTCTGCCAGGCTTTGTGGTTTTAAAGCATTTAATTTTTTTTTCTGTCCTATTTTGCTATCAAAGGCTCTACACAAACAGAGGAAACTGGCAGATGAGCTGGTCTACGGGAGGAAACAGTTAAGTAGCTAAGCACAAGTGCTATCAAACGCATAAACAAACCTCTAAAAGTAATGTTCGTATTAACATCATTAACTTACTATTTTTAAATGTTTCTTATGACTGATGCTGAAGAAGAGGCTAGAAAGTATGACGTTTAAACTGATTGAGCCCTTGTTTCAACACTGGAAAGTTGAGCTGCAAGCAGCAAATCTATTTTTTTTGTCTTTTTTTCTTTTTCCCCTCTGTATTCTATGAGTTGGCGGGGAAGGCGAAGAGCAGGCTCAGCCCTGCTTCCTGGGAGTGAAGTGCTGTGCCCTGCTCTAGGGATCCAGGAAGGGAATGCACTCCCAAAGCATCTTTTCTATCTTTTGAAGTTTTAGTCATTGTGAATAAAACTTAAATTAGGCTATTAAAGACTTTTAGTTGGGGGTGGGTCAGGTGGGGTTATTTGTTTTTATTTCTTTTTTTCTTTTCCTTTTTTTTTTTTAAGTCCTGAAACTCATTTAAACCCCCCCTGCCTGTAGAGGTTAAGGGTTTATCTGTGTGTACACCAGGGAAATCACCACTGAGGCACATGAGCTGCCTTTTTGCTAACTCCTATGTAAGGTTTTGTAGGAAGAGAGTAAAATGGGTTTACAGCATCCATTTAGTACCCTGCTCAAATTAATCTGTGTGAGATTTCAAAATAAATGTAGTTATTCAAGTTTCGGTCTAGTTCTTTGACAATGTTTTTGCAGAACGCTAACCACTTAAAAACAGCTTGGGGTCTCAGGTTTTGGATTTCCACGTTGGGCTTGGATTTCCTCTGTTTACAAGCCAGACAGCACGGGATAGGGATAATGCATGAAAAACGCAGCTCGCTTTGTTGACCCTAGCCACTCAAGAACCAGGTGATGTACTGAGGACAAGGGAAGAAAATCAAAGTTACGGTCCTGTAAATATTTATGTACATAGTTAAGGTTAGGCATAAAAATGGTTTTTTAAACTTAGTTGAACTCCTTGCACATAAAGTTAAGAATGTGTGTAAATATTTGCAGTCTGGAACCTATTTCAGGTTTTTAGAGTATTTAAAGTACTTTAAAATACTTCTTTTTTTAAAAAAAAAATAAATAAAATAGTTGAACGCTTGGTGCTGCAACAAGATGCGTTCAGAGAATGCAAAACCAGCTGCGTGGGTAACTCCTCCCGGCAGCAGCAGGCGAGGTACCAGCTGGCTTACTGACCTGCCCGAGTCTTTTGTCTCCATGTTGGGGCTCTCTCCAGCAAGAGTTAAGTGTTCAGTTAGAGGGCAGGAGGCTTGGCTTTGGGTCACTGAACTCAGGGCTGCGGTTGTCTGATTCAGCTAATTCTTCCCTTCCAGACTTCTCAAGTAACTTTGAACAGATTGCTCAGGCTCCGAGTGCCTGCGCGTCCCAGCAATAAAATGGGGTTAATTATGCAATCTTCCATCTCCTGCCTGGACTTCCCCAGTGTATGTGCAGAAGCTCATTTCACAGTGCTACTGTAAGAAAAGTAATTTGTGAGGTCCCTGGAAGTATGGGTGTTGGGCTGCCTGGAAATCGGAAGAATTGTATTTGTGTAGGGTCTCCAAAGCCTAGCATATATCAGCCTTTCTCTTGAGAGCTGTGGTTTTTACTTAATTTATTAGCTCCTGGTGCAAAGGAAGCGATGTTATCCTAGCAACCTGCTGTCTTCCTTTGGGCTTTCGGAGTATTTTGCGTGTGTACGTATATATTTTCTTAGTTGTGAGCGTCTGCAAACATGTGCAAGCCAGCCATGTGCTGATGTTGTGCCGACTCCAGCTCTCGCCCACCCGCCCACTTTTCCTTCCTTCCTTGGAGAGCTGGCAAACAAACGGCAGCCTCCTTGCCTGGGTTGATGATGGAGAGGGGGGGAACATTTGGATGCCAGATCGGTGTCTCATTAGACATTTCTTAGCATATTTTACAAGTCTGCGGACAAACAGTAGTTAAGGCTCAGATGGAAGAAAATATTTATATGCTCCCTGCAGGAAAGGGGGGAGTCTGCAGGATGGGCAGTGGTGCTGCTGCTGCTGCACCCGGGGGGGTCCCACATGGCTGTTCAAAAATGTGGTGGTGTGCGTGCCCTGAGCGCTGATGAGCAGGAGAGGCTGGGTGGCTCTCTGGACAACAAGTTTTGAAAGGCTGGATTAGTTCATTGCATTCAGCTTGGGGACAAGGTTTAACAACAGATCCTGCACAAAATGGTGGGGTACAGGCGTGGGGCCGAGTGTGAAATTGGTCTGAATCTACCCAAAACCTTCTCACAGTGAACGGTAATTTGCAAAGTCATATGGTTGAATTGGATGACTTCAAATGTGTTTTTAAGCGAGGGTTAAAGGAAACATTAAGCTTATGTTTCCTTGTTGCTGTCATTGCTGTTTTACCGTGTGAGAGTCTTAATGGCAATGTTTTCCTTTCTTTTTCACAAACAAGATGACCTTGGCAGTTAATGACCTGCTTACAGTCTTTGGCATGGCCCCGGTGGGGAGGGGGCACTCGTCATGTTTATTCAGTAATTTCACATTAAGTAAGGAGAGGCTTGACACTGTCTGTGAGGAGGCAGCCAGCAAAGCTGTAGGAAGGGACCGGAGGAGGGATGGTGCCTCCATTTCAGGGGAGGTTCCCCCCTGAGCTCACGCCATGCAGAAGCTGGGGAGGGGAGAGGCTGGAGGCCATGGCGTGGGCTGATTTCGGGGGGCGACGCAGCTGCCTGTGGCTGTGGAGGCAGGGAAGAGCAGCTGGTCCCTGGCCAGGGCGCTCGGGTACGTTCTGCGGCGCAGCTGGAAGCAGAATGGCCTCGCTCCAGCGGAGGGAAGCTCGTCCCTCGGCACCCGTGTCACCGCGCCATGCCGGCAAAGCGGGGCCGGGGGGACACAGGCCGGCAGCCCTGCCGCTGCCTCGGCTGCCTGTCAGCGAAGAAAGGGTTAAACAGGGCTGTGTGTCTTCTGTGTCTCAAAAAAAGCCATAAATAAGTGGTACCAGGCCTTCCTGACCCACATCACACTCGCTGGATGGAGACATGTTTGGCGTGCTTGGCCTGCAAATACTTGGCAGTGTGCTCGGCCTCTGTGTACTGCAGCTGCCGTGCTGCAGTCGGGACCTTAATGACTATAACCAAAGCTCAGAGCTCTTGGGTATAAGTTTTTTTTTTTGTTGTTGTTGTTATTTTTATGAGGGGAGAGAAGACGGATAATGAGTCGTCCCTTGTTTTGTTTTTTTTTTTTTTTTTTAATGGGGGATTACCATACAAAGAGGGGTTATGTGTGAATTGATGCGCTGGTGATCAATAAGCTGGTGCCTCGGAAAGAATTTCTGACTTTGGAGCAAGTAATTTTGCTTTTTCAGTTGCTGGGTCATTTTTTCCCCCCTCGGTGGTGGCGGTGAGGGAGGCCCCGGGCAGGTGGGTGGAGGGGCTGCTGTGCCGGGGCAGCCGCCACCTGAGCACGGCTTTTATTTATGTTGGTCTCCTTTCAAACCGTAGCCGTAAATCTATTTTCCTTGTCACTTTGTAAATCATTATATAGGATTAGGCCTTTTACCAGCTTTTAGGAATTCTGCAGTCATTTTAAGCACTTTCCCCCCTCTCCCCGGCTCGGCCAAGCGATTCCTATTCTTGCTGGTTTTCCTCTATTTAAATAACACCAGGCCTGATTTAGGAGGAAATGGTCTCTGGAAGGCAACCGACATTTTCAAAAGCGCTGTTCCACAAAGGAGACTTTGAACTGCGCTAAGATTTTAAAAGTTAAATAATATTTTGAATGTTACAGTTCTAATGTTTTCCTATTGTCATGGGAGACTTGGATCGAGTCCCAGGATTGTGGTTAACTTTGCCTGCACGCTTAGGCCTTATTTATTACCACTGAGGAGGTGAACTTAGAGCTACTTCACCTCTTTTTTTTTTTTTTTTCCCTCCTGTTTTTTTTCTTAACTCTTAAAATTGAGAGCTGCTTTTTTTTTTTCTTTTCCCCTCTCTTTTTTTAAAAAGATCTTAAAGTTTTCTTATTTTTTAGTGGAGGGTTGATGAAGATAAGCCATCTCTTGGGGGTGGCAGGGGCTGCAGCATGGCTGGTGGCCCCCTGTGGCCACCCACCCGTGCCCTGGGGCACCCCGTGCCCTGTTGAGCCCTGTGGCGAGGACATTAGGCACTTGCTAAAGACATTCATGCATTTGCTAAGCTCTCGGAAAGCTGCATGAACTATGATAACAAAATTCACTGTGCTGTTACGTGCTGCTCAAATCATGGCCGTCATTGTTAGGCATGGGTTTTTCCTGTCATCATTCCCCTCTCCCAGGGATTTATTTGGCATAAGGTATGATTTATTGGACGTCACGTAATCTGCATGCGGTGGTCATGAACCCTTGCTTTGAGCACGTGGGGTGCGGGGCTGCCGTTGGTCGGTGCAGTCTCCCAGGGCCCATCTTCCATTAGTAGGTACTTCCTGCCCACTCCCAGGAGCCTAATTATTAATATAATAATATGTAATAATGGCTTATCGTGCCCGATTAAGTGAGTGTAACTTGCTTTTACCATAAGTCAACGTATGTTAGAAGTGTTTGTTGGTTTAAGTTGAAAGCCTGTGTATGTTTCTGTGCTGGAGGAGAAATGTGGCTTTCCAGCTTCCCAAAGGACGGAAATCCCATTCTATTTAACAATGTTTAGTGTCTACTAAATGCAAAATAAAGGTGGTTTCATAGTTGCGTTTTTGGCCCAGGTAAAAATGTAACAAATGAAGCGTGAGGCAGAGGAAGGGAAAGAGCCTAATCAGATGCTAAAGAGACTTCATGAATATTAAGTACTTTCCACTTAAGCAGTCTTTCTAATAATCTGAAACATTAATAGCGGTATGACTGCCTGCATCTACACCGACTGTATGAGAGAGATAAAAGTCCCAGTTTAACGTGATTTTTATCAGCTTGCTCATGCTAGTGTTCGACCTACAGAAGTCGTCAATTTGCATGTTGGAAAACAGCTTTCTAACAAACAGGACTGGCTGTATATGCAAATACACAGTGTAAGTGTCACATGGTTCTTGATCTAGGGAATAATGGAGTAACTGATGGTAGTTTAAATACTTTGGGGTTTTCGTTCCCCTCCCTCCCCCCCACCCCCCGCAAGGTACTCAGCCTTAGTGCCTAGAGTTGTACTTAGTGATTCAAGAATAAACCTGTAAATGCATGTTGAATATTTTCTGGTAACTAATTATAGGAACTGTTTGTTCCCAAGTTAATGAGTTCCCTATTAGAGTTGCCTGCATTCAGTCTGTTACATGTATTGCAAAATAACGATTGCGATGTTTTGGGTTTTTTAACATGTGTGTTGTAAATGTGAGCTGTGCCAGTAAAGTAAAAAAGGTTTGGTTGTGACTGTCCCCTAAACTGTCTGTGGATATTTAAATTTCTGCTCATTGCCATCAGGAGGATACTTGGAAAGTTGTGCTTTCTCAAACCAGTTGGATTTTCGTGCCTGGTTTCCTTGTTCTTTTGGGTACCCCAAAAGGGAGTGCTGACAAAGTACCTGTTACATTTCCTGCCAGATACAAGTATGAGTGAAAGTTTTATACGTGTTTAAGTGGATAACCAGCTAGCGTTTAAAAACAAAAAAAGCACAACAAAAACCCAACCCACATTAAACCTCCTGCTTTGGGCTTGTCCGTTTGGTTTCCTGCTGAGAAGGGCTGGTCTGCTCTGCTCCTTCCTCTGACGCTCCTGCTCGTTCCGCTGAGTCCTGTGCCGTACTGAAGCAAGCCAGGAGCCATTGTTCCATCCACCCTTCACCTTTGCAGACAGTGATCTGTCAGGGACTCGTAGCAGGTGAGCCGTCCCTCCGGCACCCATCAGGTGGGCAGTCTGGAGCAGGGCTTTACCTCTAAACTTGTGAATCAGAGCACAGTTAAGACTGGGATCCATTTTAGATGATACCGTAATTAATACAGATAATTCTTCTGCCCAGATATGTTCGCTCTTTGCTTTGCAGAGCCTGGGAGTAGGATACAGGCTAAGCCAACTTCATATATGTTCCTCAAAGGTGAATATGTTGCATGCCTCTAAAATAGTAGACTGCAAGAAAACAAGAAAGAAAAATGGAGCCACATTTCCTACCACTTATTTGTGTAAAGTCTGGGCTGCATTACACATCTGGAAGCAGCTTGCATTCGCTAGCGATTACTGTTTTTTTTCTGTACTGCTTGTAATTTGAGATCTTGCTATGGAGGTAGGGAGGAGCTTCTATAGAAGTAGATGCAGTACTTCTGTAGCAGGTTTGTTTTTTTTTTTAAAGCATTTGTATTGATTGGTTTAAAATCTATCTCCTCTAATAACGCAAATTCATTTCTTATAAAACTCAAAATGACTAAATTGCTGTTGTCAAGTAAAAAAAAAAAGGTAAATGGGAAAGATCTCATGCTATTTCTGTAGCAATTCTTGTTTGTTCCATCTGATGTATTCCTCTTGTCACTATGTTGCAGACCTTGTCTATCAAAGCATGAGTAAACCACCGTTAATACCAATGCTTTATAATATTTTATGAACTTTAAAAAAGTTGAAGTCAAGAGATTAAAATATAGAGGAAGAAAACTGTATTTCTCTCTTGCTTTTTGGGGGGGGATATGGAGCCTTAAAATTACTTTTCTCAAAACTATGACAGCATTTATTTATTCTCTTTCAAATCTAAAAAGTGACAGGAATAGTTTTCTGTTAGGTGTCATTACCAGGCTCACCGAAAGCAAAAATAGGCATGGTACCTTTGGGGTCTTCTTGGAATAGATGCTGGGTATTTCATGGAGATCCTTTCCCAGCTGATATTGGACATCTCAACTTACATATGTATTTCAGATACTTGGTTATGACTCAAAAAAGCCGTGACAAGCTTGATTTGTTGTATTGCATTATTGCATCTTTTTAGTAGCTGTGATAGTCACTTGTTTGTTTTTTTAAGTGAAGAAAGCATTCTAGAATGAAAGGGACAGACTGAAGTGGGCTATTGGCTGCAAAGAAAATGTGTACTCATTCTTTACGGTACCTGTGGAAACAATTTCAGTCTATATGGCAATATATTTTTAAGTTATCTTTTCTTCCCCGCGCCCCCATCCTCCTACCCCAGCTGATTTTTACCTAGTGTCAATAGCAGGGATTTTATAAGACTCTGGAAAACAGCTTTTTTGGGGGGAGCTGAAGACATCATGTGTCTTTTTGCAGCTTTCTTGGCCAAATTAGTGAATATTAGTGGTGCACTGTTTATTGCACCGTAATGTGTAAGCCCTTTTGGTTATGGACTAATAACTCATGGGTTACGCAGTGGTGTCTGAGTGATTTGGAGCTCTCCTGGAGGGAGAACGGAGTGGCATGAAGCTGTGGTAACCATATTTTGCCCTAGCATTTTGTGCATCAGCTGTGTAGCATTTTTAGTTATTGCTAAAATTTGTGGTAGGAAGCTGCCTGAAATGAAATGTGAGGAACTCTGTATAATAATAAAATCAATTGGACTGTTTCCCCAGTAATTCTAGAGACTGATGCATCATTAATGTTGGTAATACAGTGGCTGTCAGATCACAAACTTCTCAATAAATGTGCAGCTGGCAGGCTTTGATGGAAATTGGAGGCAAGCAGAGAATGAGATTTAGGGCTTTGATATATGGGGTGTCAGCCATGTGATGAAGTTTTTATCAATTTCTGTCACTTCTGTCTCTTATGCTCACTACATATGTGGTCTTCCTCACAGTGTCTGGCGGTGGCTGAAATGATAACCGCACCTTTTTAATGTTTAGTAATAGAGACAGAGGTTAAAAGAAGAACCGACTTCACTTTTAAATACATTGTTCTGTATATACGGTGGCATCACATCAGAAATGTAATGCAGTAATCGGCTATTATACAGTTAGTAATTTATTAGCCGTGATAATACTTCTGTTGGAAAATGGAAGCAGAACTAGTCATCAAGGAACTTGCATGAATACAACAGCAAGGCAGTTGTTTAGCATCCTAATTAACAACCTGTACTGGGGAGGCATCAGGAGAACCAGTCGAGTGGCTTTTCCAGTCCTTCTGACTCTGTTTTTTCATGTTTGTATTTTAAACTGCTTAGTAAATCAGGGTTTCTCCATATCTTTAGATTAACCCATTTGAAAGACTTCCTAGACCTAGAGCACTTACTTGAAAAAATCAAATGGGTATGTTGCAAATCCCTGTCAACACTGATTTAGGTCAGAATTACATAAACAGCTGGGAAGTGGCACAAATATCTGCAACATAAAGGAAAAATAAACAAACTAGTTTGCTAAGAGTAAATACTGATAAGGAAGTTTGAATTTGAACACCCTCTGCTTCTGTGTTGTGAGGAACACAAGCTTTCATCATGGGCTACACAGATTTTACACGTTCACTAAGTCGGGGTGTCTTACAACAAAAGGAGGTCTCCAGAAATGCAACGCAAGCCCTTGCCCGTTATAGGGATAAGTTTGTGACTTTGCATCGCATTAGCAATGGCTTTGGGTGGCTCTGGGCCAAAGTTAGCTGAAATAGTTTCCCAGTTGTAACGCCTTGCAAGCAGTGTTGGACAAGTGCATGCACTTTGAGCTGCGCTGTTGCAGGGGAGGGCATGCCCCCTTGCACAGAGTTGTTTTTAATTTCTGATCTGAGCAAACTTTGCGGGAGAATGTTTTTCTTGTTCGGATTTTTGACATAAAAAAGTAAGCGTGTGAATAATACACGTAAACCTCTAAAGCATAATGATTTCTCCCCTGTTCTACCTCCACACATTCTTCCAGGGAGGATGTAGCTGGTACTTCTCATGCCTGAAATCCCATGGAAATTATTAGTAATGTAATCCTGCATAAAATATATTACAGGAGTTTAGTTAAAAGAAATACCCTTTAAAAAATTGATAGGCTGATTCTCTGTGGGCAGATACCAGACTTAAAGAGGAATTTTTTTCAGCATAACCCAGCTCTTTTGCAGCAGTTTGGGGCTGGCTGATGTTTTATCCACTTTCCTGGATTTTCTGGCATTTTAGGTACGATGATTCTTTGAGCTCTGGTCAACTGGCAACTGAGCAAGAGTCTCTGGCTCATTTTGTCCCCTTTGAATTGCTGTGCAAAAGCAGTTTTTAGTATTGAACACCTGCAGAGAGTATGCCAGTAGAATATGGCCCAGTGTAGCTTAGTGGTATTCCTGTAGGTTGTGAATACTTAGACTTTTTGGGCGCGTGGGCAGTTTTGGGCAGGGCAAACAGGATTTGGTTCTGAGCACTGACTGGAGTCACTGCATCTGTAAGCCATGGGCTGAATGCCTCAAATGATCTTGTAATTTATCTGTCCCAGAAATTTGCAGTGCAATATTGGTGCTGAGCATCCCACAACAGTGTAAAATGAAGGACTGTGGTCCATGGACAAAAAATACAAAAAAAAAAAGTCATCATTGTTCCCCCCTTTTCCCCATCCACAACATTTATTTTTTCTTCTCCAGCTATTTAATGAAAGCAGTGATATTTGACTACTGAAGTTATTTGTTTTTTAGATTATAGGCCAAGTGCACAAGAAGCAGAGAAAAAGATTTTGATTTTTATCCCTTCTGCAGTTTGAAATGAGTACTAGGCGGAGTAAAGGATGCTGGAAACAGTATTTCCTGGGAAGATTCTAATTCCAGTTGTAACTAGTTTACTCAGTGTGACTTTAACTCCTCCTGTGTTCCTAAACCTATCTGTTCACCTCTCATCTGTTCCGGCTTTCCTTTGAGCCCTAGAACTTTAAGCTGTGTTTAGAAAGAGACCTACAACGCGAGCCCGAACTTTTCTTGCACTTTACATGCGTGTTGCTTATTTGCTACTTGTTTTTTAGACACCACCACTGGTTTAAATGTAGGTGCGTCCCCTTGTTCTACTCATTGATTACTATCTATTTCCTTAATTCAGGATAATTGGATACATACATAGACGCGCGTGTGTGTGTGTATATATATATATGTATATATATAGTACTTCTGATACCATCTATATATTTGACTTTCTTAAAAGGGCTCTGTTGGAGGCTTTTTGGTATGGTATGATTTTTTTTTTCCTCTTTTCTTTCTCTCTTTGCTTCTGTGAATTTGATTAAAGGTCTTACATTTTATATGTTTTAATGTGGCTAGAGTTGCCTAGATAGATCTCATTCCACATTAGCCCTTTAGAAGAGCTGCTCTGAGCTTGAACATGTGAGTTTCCAGGAATTAAAATTGTAGCATTGTTTGGTTTTTTGTTCTGAAAACCAAGCTTGCCTTTTATGGGTTAAACAGCGGTGTTGTAGACAATATTCATTTTAGTAAAAAGGCTCTGCGGCTGGCACATAGTCTCATAGGCAGATGAAATCATGAGGAATAGCTGGTAATGTCAAGTAGAATAGATGATAAAATTATTAAATTATGTAGCATTGTCTAATCTGCTCACACAGCTTTGCCTGTTACAAGTGACAAACTAATATGCCATCAAACTTGACAGCCCTCTTAGTTTATTGTAGAAGCTCAACACAAACTGTCGTTCATGTGCTCTAGAAGTGATGTGTTTCGGATAACAGGAAATACATTCCTCTGGCACCTTATAAAACCATACAGTTGGCTGAGTGTTATATGAAAGAAAGCGTGGAGTCCAGTTTATAATAACAGATTCAGCTTAGACTGAATTATATGTGCTTGTGCTCTTGTTTTCCTTTGGTAGAGGTTTGTGGAGCCATTCTTTTAAGATGAATGATTTGGTTAGAAGATATGCAGAAAGTCATTGTACGCAGTCTGTTGCAGAGGTGTAGACCCAGACCATGTGAAGTTATGCCCTTGCATGGCATGATAACTTCAGTGGAGGCAAAATCCGTCAGTCAGATCTCTGGCCTGTACAATACTTGAAGAGAATGTTTTCATGGGGTTCAAAGCATGCAAGGGCAGAGCAGCAAACAGGAGCTCAGGTTTCAACCCTCAGTTGTAATGGTTTTATCCAGGTTTCGGTTTCTCAGTGTGTGATATGAAGGATGGGGTGAACATCATCCTTTGAGGTAGGCCTAATGAAGGGTGATGCAGAGCATGTATCTCTGCTGCCTTGGCCTGCGTTCCTTCATCTGGTTACTTCTATCCATATTAATATACGTCTGGCTTCCTTCCTGGAAATATCGCACGTGGTGCCAAGCCTTGTGGTGGATTTGTAATGGGGCTGATGAACATGTGGCTGTTCAGCTGGCTTCCACCAGTCACATCTTGGAAAGAAGTTTTTCTTCAGAGGCAAAGTGGTTTGTCACTGCACTGACCCACTCTACACTGAGATAACACCAATCAGTTGAGAACATTCATACATCTTAAAATGTATCCAAGGCAAATTGCTCAGACTAGAGTAAATCTGAAGCTGTTTTTCATGTAGTTGCTGATGACAGAAGATGAGAGGAGATAATATGAATACAAACTTTTGCATCTCATTGGGTTGAGTGCATTCTCTACCAGGGAGACAGCCATAACAAATAGGTCCATCTTGTCAAGAAAACCAAACTTGCTCTAATAGAACGTTTATATCACGCTCTTTTAATTTACCTGTGCCATTCCGTAAACTGCAATTTATTAGAAACCAGGGGTAAGAGTAGAGAGGATCTCTGTTCTATTTTGTGTAATTTTCAAGTGCAGCATCTAAGAAAAGCTGTTAAAATGAACAGTTTTGTACTGATATGTATTTATTTCCCTTTTTAAGGTTTAAAGTCAGCCTATATGCAGGATTCTGAAAGGACTGGAGGCTACCTTCCTAAATTCTCTATTGGGAAGAAGGTTTTTCCATCCCTTGAATAAACTCAGCTGCTTTATTTCTCTGTTTGCTCTCTGGTGCGTTGTCACAAGATGATCTGATATTTTAAATTTCTTGCCTCGATACTACTCATAATAAAATTTGCCAAAAGTACTGATCCAGATTAGGAAGAACATGTCACATCCGTGAAGCATCAGACATGATAAAAATTAGTTTTAACACATAGGATCAGGGCCATTAAGATTGCAAACTAATTAGAGACTGAATTAGCCTTGAATTACAACCGATTTTCATATCTTTTTGAGATGGAAAGACAAAGTAGTAATAAGCAAAGAGATGGCACTTTTAAAACTTCAGATTTCTCCAAGAAGGAGAACGGCTGTAATAAGATGAAGTTGCCTTTTGTCTTGTTTCTCTTTTGAAAATACACCATTTAATCATTGTTCTTGGAACTTAGCTTTAGTTTTCTCTCGGTGTTTCAGGAATGAGAAACACTGCTAAATGAACATTCTTGATAAGCAAAAGATAACACTTAGGTGTCTAAATTGTTTTACTGGGCTCACTGGCACTGTACAATGATGCTGTTGCCCTCCAGCCACTGCGCGCTCCCATATGCTTTTAAACCATACACATTTAAGAAAAAACATATATGTGTGTATGTCTTTACTGCATTTCCAGAAGTCTTTTGAGGACTGCTTTAAGGGTGTTTTCAGTTATAGGCTTCAGAAGATATATTGGGCAAAAATCTAGAATTTATTCCTTTAATAAAGTTTCCTGTGATGTTAAACCGGTAAAGCTTAACCTAACTTCTCTTAAAATTGCTTAGAATAATTTAGTTGGTTGATTGGATTTGTTTCCTGCGGAAGAAATGTCTCGCAGATTGCAGCCTTTGTGTTGAGTGGGAAGAATGAAGTGAGTATTGTTGCCTTTGAGCCATTTGCTTGGAGATAAATCCTCAATATTGGATCGTCTAGGGGGTTTGTGGGGGGAGGTGTGTGTGTGCTTCTCTTCAAAACGTTTTTATGTTATATCAGTAGGGGCAATCGGTGAATGTTCATGGTTACCTATAAAAAAAGAGGACAGAGTGTTTTGCTTACTCTAAAAACTAAGTATGTAGAAAGAGCCAGAGTGTATTCAAATCTGTTTTGTGTGACTATTAATTCGGCTAGTTTTGAATCAAATTTTAAGTCTGTTTGAGCTCAAGTTCAGTCAAGCACACGTTAATTTTGTCCTTATTCAAAAAAGTGCTTACATTGACCATATGTTTAAATACCATCAGCTGCTGAATTAAACTTTGAAATCCCTCAGGTGTTCTGCTGGCTTGCTTTTATTGCAGCCTCTGTACCTCCTACCAGGAGGTTGGTATAGGAATATCTTTGGTGGCATAAGAATTTTAGAAGCAGAGCTGAAATTTGTAAGTATATCATGCTGTCTCATTTTGGGCTTAAGGGAAGCCAGGGAACTTGGTCTGCAGCTCTACATTCTTTGTGTAGTAACTTAATTACTGCTGAAAATATCAGATGACTGTATGATTGAATACTGAAGTTTTAAAGAGCACTATAAAAATCTATTCTTTCTTTCTAAAGGTACCACTTGCTATAGTTTTTCTGAAATATTTGCGCAGCTGTTCTTAGAGAGATCCAAAGGTTTAAATTGTAATTGAAAGCCCTTTCCAAATTTGTTGCATTTTTTTTTAAACCTCCACTGCTTTTTACACTGCAAATGCTTTGTTTTCCTCTGATCTGTGCAAGTTCTACATGTTAGTAGTAAATGATTATTTACATTTTTTAATTTGACACAGTTTTGCCGTGGAGCTTAAGTGTGAGAAGATAAAGGAAGCTAGAATATTGTTAGCTTAGCCAAATATAAGATTAAGGTGCAGAAAGCTAAGTGCAAACAGCTGCTGACTATGACAAGGGGTACTTGGTGAATGCTGTTTTAATGATGTTAAAGTTAGAAAATATGTTGATGAGTATCTTGAGCAAGATTAATTTATATAACTTGTTATAACTTGCAAGAGGGCTTGAGATTTATATCTAATAAATATTGATGGTTTGTAACTGAGTTTGTTGTGCAGATAAATGCCATCTGACTATTATTGTTAAGCTTGTTTTAACCTTCAGAGATAACTTTTTAGGAGAGAAACATACTGCAAAAGCTATCTGGCAGAAAGTCAAGAATTGTAGTCTGTTGGTCTAATTACAAATGCTACTCATAGTGAAAAAGATTGATGGGGGGGTGGGGGTTGTTTGTTTGTGTTTTGGTTTTTAATTTAATATATATAGTTCTTTAGCTATTGTTCCACCCAGCAAAGCATTTCAGTGAATGCTTACTTTTGCAGTTGTCCCTTAATTTCAGGGAATACCGTTGTGGCAGAGTGCTTTCCTGGATTCTTTATCCAGAGTCATCTGAAATCATATGTAGTCCTTCTGTTTAAATAAGCTAGCTTTTCCTTGGGACCCCCAACCTGTTTACTGGTGCTAAAGTGCTGTAACGTAACATTTGTAGAAGTTTCTGGGAGAGCTTAAGAACTCTTTTGAAAAGTTTATTCTTTAATATATCATAGTGCTTTCTTGAATGTAGGCTAGGGACGAATGCCTGTACTAAACAGAGTGCGGGGAACACGCAGGCAATACAAAAGGATTTTTTACCCTGGAGCACCTGTCTTGCTTCTGGAAGATGTGCTGCTACTGTTCTCCGCCCTTCTCTCTAGCCCTGATTCAGTTATGGTTACCTGAGAATTTGCTTTCAGGAAAACCTGAAAAGCAGCGGAGGTTACCCAGGTTACGGGTTATGTGCGCCAAAATGCAGTATTTACATCCAAGAGATTATTACTTTCTATTTGGGAGAGTATAAAATGTAGCACTGGATTCTGACAGAGCCATTACTATGTATGATTCCATTAACATTGCACAGATGGGTGCGATATGAAGGGAAGCGTGTAGGCACGACAGTAAGGTCTGTGCTTGGTTCTGCTACTGACTTCTGGGGTGGCTATTGCAAGTCATCATGATTACGTCTCTGCTTCTTTCCTGTGCCTCTCTTTCAATTGAAATCTCAGAAAAGATACAGTTGCTTGGTAGGTTGTGGAATGCTGTGAATTACGGCCTTGATAATATTATGATGTGACCTGCTTTCATCAGTGGTAATTCAGATGTAATTATGATGAGGCTTTTCAAAAGTTATTTTCTGTTTTGACTGTTTGACCATTAGATTAACATTTTCGCTGCATTAAAATTACCAGTTTGTGTTTTCTCTTAAAGCCATGAATGTCAGGGCATCTTACTTGTGCTCTAAAAGAAGCATAAGAAAAAAACCTCACCATAGAGCCTCTGAAAACTACCGAGCTGATGCAGCCAACACTTGCAATCTGGGTTCTAGTGAAATCAATGCCAAAAATGTGATTGACTCCAGTACAGCAGGGATTTTGCTTGTGATCTGGTGTGTAAATTTAAGTGCCTGTCTATTCAACAATATCAACAGAGTTTCCTTGCAAGGAAAATAAAGCTTGTTTACATCATCAGGTGTTAAGCTGTATTTTTAATTAAAGTTTTTCTCGGGAACATAAAGTCATCATCATTTGAAAACAAAATGCTTTAGATGAACAGTGAGGAGATATTAGAACTGGGAAAGTATGATAAAGCTTCCGAGGACTTATTCATTATTGGGGTCACATTTTCAATATTATATACTCTGAAATTAGTTTTTTTTAGGGTTGCTAGTCCAGTTACCTTCTGGCTGGTGGGCAAAGCGTACTTTTCTCACCTCTCTGGGTATGTAGCTATGCGTTTTAGCTTCGATACAGAAGCTGTGCTTTGGCTTCAGCATTCTTGCAGTAAGATGCTGATGGAGTTGTGAGCTTTTTTTTTTTTGTTGGCATATGTGAGGCTTTTAGGCCGGATACATCTTAGAATAAACAGGTGATCTACTGTTTTTATTTTTTTTATATATTTAAAGTATTTTATATATAAAAAGTATATATATAATAAAATACTTTATTATTTTAATACTTTTAAAAGTCTGGCTGCAAAATTGACTTTTGTATTTTGAGTGTGAAATGGAAAGGAAGGAGGACCTAGGAGTTGTAAGAAAGAATACAATTCCTTAAATCTTCTCTATTTTAACCAACCTAACGTTTGCAGAACCTGGTTAGGATACTCTTGATTACTATAATTACATACAGTAACAAAACTGAAGTCCTTTGGAGAAACCCAAGGCAATTTCCAGTGGTGTTTGTGGATGGACTAATTATTTTAATACATTTGGAGTAATGCCTCAGCTTTCTTTTTTTTTTTTTTTCTTCAACATCACTGTAAACAAAAACTTTCCTTGCAAAAGACTTAATTGGTTGTAATTTGTTGGATAGATAGAAGCCGTCGGGAAATGGACAACAGAGCTCTGTTGGATACAAGTTCTGTGTGGTTTTGATTTATTTAGGCGTTTCATGTTTTCTCCCAGAGTGTTGCCTAAGCTTCAACTTCTGAAAATTTGATTAAGGAAATAGTCCATTCTGTATCTGTCTTTAAAATATTAGTAATAAAAAGGGCTGGAGAAAGGCTGCTGCTCCTAGAGGCTTGACATCAGTTTTAGAAGAGTGGATCCTTCAGAGAGATGCCAATGCTTAGTCTCTGTTTGCATAGCCAGAGTTGCAAGGAGTAGAAGTAGCTTATGAGGCCTCCAGACTGATGGATTAAGGGACAGCTGTTAGCATTTGGGATGCTGGGAGCTGACATAAAGAAAAAATGCTGTTGACTTTCTATTGATAGGTTATTATCTTTAGTAACTTCCATCGCAAGTTTCCCTTTCTCTTTGTTTCTGTGTACGTGAACAAAAGTTAAATTGCTGGTAACTCCTCTACTTGATACAATGATTTTGCAGACTGACATTGGTGGTGTTAGGATGAGTGAAAATTATTTTTTTCTGACTTTTTTGACTTTTATTTTGACTTTTTTTCCATTGCAACCAATGGAGCCAACATACTGGGATGCGCGTATGCTCAGAATCACTGTATTTATGATGCAGTGACACCTGTTACATCTTATTAAATCAATATCCTTCTCTGCTTTCCATCACTGTTCGGGATCTTTGGCCTGGAGTCTTTGAACCTTGGATTTTGTGCTAGGGGGTCCTTAAGAAATGGCCAAACACAAAGCTAAACCACAAAAAAAAGCAGCAATCTGATAATGTAAATCCACTGGTGGTATTAGGAGTGAGGATGCTAGCTAGAAGTAGCGTGTCTCGTCAGCAATTTTAATGTTCTTCTAAATAAGGTCATTTAAGGTAGAAGTAAAAACGTTCTGCTAGAACTCAAGGCTGAGGACCTGTGGGAGATTTAACAACAACAACAAAGTCAAAGCTAGGTATCAGCAAAATTTTTCTTGGCTCTGTTAGCTCATGTAGAAATGATGTTTTTAATGTCTTCATTAACTGTAGAGTTAGTACATCACCATACAGCAGGTTGGCAATGTCATGTCAATTTTTGGAAGGAAAAAAAAATTCTCTGAGTTTAGTAGTCTGCAGTTTAACTTCCTATTCCTTTTAGTTATCTGCAAGTGTACTTGTTTGAACCCTTCAAGCAAAACTATGCCCACGTTTGCCAGAATGTTCTTGTGCCATTCAGGCAAGTCCCTACAAGTGCTTTTTTGGCAGAGTTTTGGTTGAAGTTCAGGTATTTGCACAGTAAGCTCAAAAGGAAACTTCAGTGTGTGAACCCATATGTACGGTCAAAAAAAAAAGCGGGGGGGGGATAGAAAGTTGTAACCGCGATTTGACACAGCTCCAGTCATTACCTACTGCTCATCAGCTCTAATCTGTGCGTAGCAGCTTGTTTCCTCTCTTCTCTTGAGGTTAAACTTGTATCAGTGGGGAAATGTGTTAACATTTGAGATCAGAAGGCTTCCAGAGACTTGCTCGGCAGAGTTGCTGGCGTGAAAAGGCTCGCAGTCTGGGTCTAGAGGGCAGCCAGTTTAAATGTGGGTACAGGGATTGAAACTGCTTTGTTTGCATTCTTTTTTCCATCTTTGCTGATCTAGAAATTATTTTATTTGGTGATTTGGGAAGATAAAAGCTGACGGGAGAATGGGCTCTGTCGAATGAAGGCTGCTGTCTCCCTCAGCTCTGCACAGACCTGGGTCAGGAAAGTGCTGAGGAAGCGCACGGTCGGCTTTGGTGAAAGGTCCAAAGTGCAGATGGGCTGCTGTTGTGAGACAGCAGCAGTTGCAGATGTGGAAGGAAGCACAGCCTTCCCAGCACTCCTGAGCGGTGAATATAGCTAAAAAGCTGGAGAGTGGGTCTGCCTTCCGAGAAATGATTGGCAGGACTGGAGCATAACTCATTACAGAAGCAGCAGAAGATTGGGAAACATTCGTTTATGCCAATTCAAATTGCTCTGATCCCTAGAGACTTGGCAGTGTGATTCACCACTATGAAATATTCAGGTTTTAATCATTGCCTAGTGCAAAAACTGTAACTTTGTCATTTCTAAAATGTTGAGCTTTTATTCCGCATAAACAAGCGTGAATGTATATGGAAAGTGCATGTAAACAAGTACAAAGTATAGCTATATATTAAAATTTTTGAAACATGTATATATCTAAAAATGTATACACGTTTATTTTCACTTGTCTGCAGACTTAAAAGGGCTGTGGAAGAAATGACCTGTCTTCTGGGAATGATTTCTGTGTGTTTTGGCGGATGAAGAGTAGGGCACAGAACTGAGCATCGGGCGTGCTAGCAGATTAGCAGTGGCTCAGCGTAGAGGATTTAACGTCTGGTCATATATTTTTCACAGAAGCTTAAATATATGTCTGAATTGCTCTTGAGCTTTATTTAAAATACAAAATCCTGTTTTGTCAGTGTGTCAAACTGTGCCAGGTCTGAAGGTGAATTTCTGTGAAAGCTGATGTTTTTTATTTCAGATTTGCCCATCTGTTGGCAGACTTACAGCTGCAGAACAGTCTGCGCTTACAGGTCACCCTTTTCCTTTAGCTATTTTCTAGGAATCCCAAACCCTAATACTCTTCCATCTGAATCTGGCTATTCATACAGCTTAGAGTCACTATGCTTCCTGTTATCCAAACAAGCTGTCCCCTGATAAACACAAACGAGCCTTTCTGTTCTACCGGATCATTGCATCGTCCCATTTCTACCCTGTCATCGAAGTGTGTGGCACTCCTGGAAACACTGTGTTCCCAGCTCTCCCCCTCCACCTAGTCAACACGGCTTGCCTGCCAATTTATTCTTTTTGAAAGTGAGTTTGGTCACTCTCATACAGCTATGCCAAGAATTACTTAGTAGTTGCAATGGGATTTGGAGTGGGGAGGGGAAAACAGATTTGTATACTTTCTGCTTCTTAAAGACACACGAGAGAACACTCGTAGGATTGTTAAAACACACCTTGAATGCGGGGTCTTAATGGATGCCAGAGGCCTTCTGGTCTGCTGGATGATCTGAAGGTTTCTGTTTTAATATGATACCAAAGGAAATGAAAGTGCGTGAGGCGTGGGCTTTGACTGAGCAAAAGGGGCATTTCAAAACCTAATCTAAATTTTTTGTGGTGTTTTTTTTTTTTGTTTGGTGTTTGGTTTTGTTTTTTTTCCTAAGGAACCCAAAGATATTTTTTTCCTAAGTTCTTTTTCAAGTTTTGACACTCTGCTTTCCTCATGTCTACTGTCAGAGCAATGTAATTCATGTCTCTTAAGAATCCCTGAACTCACCCTGACATCTAAGAATAATAGAAATAAGTAAAATGTCCATTGTTGTTAATGCAGAACTTGTGTGTGTGAGGGTGGCCTGTGTTTTGCTCTAAAATGCATTGCTTTTATTTTCATACCCATCCCCCGTGTTCATGTTAAGGTCTCTTCTGCACAGCCGAAGTGTGACGTAGCAAAGAGGTGATACTAGACCCAACTTGTTAGTATGTATGTGTGTATTTTTCTTCTCAGAATTTCATTGAAAAGGTGAGCTTTGTGCTTTGGCATTTGGAAAGAAGCACAGGGTGTGTTTTAAATGCCAGGTAAAATGGATTTTCCAAAATTGCAGCGTCTGAGGTGTCTGTGTTGGACCATAAGGCCTCAGAGCCCTGCTTGCTGCAGCAGGAAGGATTCAAATGCTGTCTGATTTTTTATTTTTATTTTTTTCTTACAAGGCTTTAGCTTGTTGATTAGTATTGATTGCTGAAGGAATTGGCCACTTGAGTAGATGCTGAATCAAATAATCCCCTCACTTCTTGCTTTGCAAATCCATTGTCGTGGAACAAGCTGCTGAGCAGCTTTGCATACGTGCCACAGCGTGATGGGAAATTCTCTCACAGTCCGACCGGTAAAAATTGCACCTTTTTCCTTCTTCTTAAAGTACTATTGATAAGTGATATTTCTGCATAAATTTTAGGGTAATAGTTTGTAGTTACATTTAATAGAATAACAACAAAAGGCCAGGAGTAACTTTTTGATATATCTAAATGATTTAGACACTGTGAGGTTTGTCCTTCTAAATCACATAGGTAGCGTTGAAAAATTTTCCCACATGTTTCTATCAAAAAAGCTCTCTGCCACTGATTCAGCTCCTGACACACAGGCAGCATAAACAGAGCACCTGTAGCTAATGCAGCTTTTAAATTCTGTATTCTACACTGGTCTCTGAGATGTTGGTGACAAACCCATCGACTGTCCCAGCCCCACCTGCTCGAGGCCTTTGCAGCAGTGTGGGGTGCGTGACAGGTACGTCGGGATGCTGGCTGGGGGAGCAGGTGGTACCATAGAAAATAGCCAGGGATTTTGTATGCAAGTTTCAGAGAAATGCAATTGTTCTGGTCTGCGTTAATTGGAATACTTAGAGCATAAACTCCAGCAGATATTTGTAAGAGATTACTGCCAACACGTGAAAGTCAGGATGAACCAAATGGGAGATGGAGGATCAGCCACGTAAGCCTTGTTTCTGTTAATTGTCTTGTACAAAGCCCAGGGAAGTCAAGCGATTCCTGCCGTGGTGCTGTTTACAGAGTGAGAGCCTCTGGCTGAAAGATGGTTGGTTACCTGTTCTGCGCTTCGGGGTCTGACTGCTCTCTTGGTTACCTGTTTCTGTCCTTGATGCTGAATTTCCTATCTCTACTACTGCTTTTTTTCTTATTCACAGAAAAAGCTCAGCTGAAGTTTTCTTACTGGAATCCTAGTTCTGCATTTCACGTTAGCTGTAGCTGCATATAATGATTTCACAATAATTTGTGAAAATGCTTATTTTAGTTGATGACTTAAGATAACCAGCTACTAAATACTGGTTCGACTTACTCCTATTCTATTTTAAGGTATTTAAAATTCTTTGATTAGATGAGGAAATAATTCACATGGGAAATAGGAGCTGTGGAAAAGCCTCTGAACTTGGAGGCGGGTGGGGAGTATATGCTGTAAGTCATGAATTGCATCGTATTGTATCAGGCATCCACATAGTGCAGCTATACTTTTGTGTTGGGAATAGCACAATTGTCATTAATAAGAGTTTCATTCAGGAGATGATCCTTGTAAAGAGTCCTTTGGAGATAGTCAGTTTGCTCTCTGCTTTGGTTTCTGATTGAATTCCTGAGGCTGAATTTCTTGAAACGAGAAATTAGCTCTTGGATGAATTTCCAGAGGAAAAGTATTGATTAAGAGCTATTTGTTATCATCTGAGCTTCAGGACAAGCAAATGTGCTAGAGGTGGGAAATACAGCCAAATATATATGCACACCCACATTATGGTTCACTGATTTTTCTTCCTCATCTGGAATAGTAGTATTTGTAGTCTCAGCCATTGACCACTGATAGCAGGAGCCTATTACAAAGGAAAGAAACATCAGAACTGGTGAACAGAGTAAGAGAATTCATTTTTTTTAAGATACAAAGGAAATAGGAGCAGTGATTAAAATGTAGGTTGTTATTACAAAATGATACAAACCATTAATATAATAAATACCTGAAAACTTGTGTGTAGTGTAGGAAATAATAATGGTGTTCCTAGCACTGTCTGTGAACATGGTGCATGAACAAGTTTCAACTAATAGGTGAACGTCTTCCATTTTTGAGGTCTCTGAACTTGATAGACCCTTGGGATCATTAGCAAATCTTCTGAAAATGATTGAAATTACTTTCCTAGCAAAAGAAGCAACTTGGTACCCACCACTAATGCTCTGTTCTCTTCCTCATGCCCACCACGCGCTGGTTCAGGGGGAAGTGGATGACCAAGTGCTTGTAGCAGAACTGGTGGCCTGTTGCTAATTTTGCAAACCTAGAGCTCTAATCCATTGGTTTTAAACAGCTCTTCTGTACTGCATATGCAATGCATTGAAATTGTGGTGCCACTGCACAAGTCTTTACTAGTAGCGATACTGTTGCCAAATGATCTCTGCATATTGATAGTGAATTTTCTCTGTTATGCATGTAACTTTCCCTGGGGTGGTGCGAAACCAGATCACCGAAGTGATTTATGAAATGGAAACCTGTTTGAAAGCTCTTATTAGTGGTGGTTTGACAGTTGTTTGTCTTTGTTATTTTAAATGACTTCTATCATGGAATCAGTTTATAAAAAAAAAAAAATAAATAAAGGGGGGCGAGTAGTGTGTATGCACACACACTGCCATATAAGACCCAAACATCCGATACAGAAACGTTCTGTCTCTGAAACTAATAGAAGTCAAATAGTTAAGCTTCAAGTGTGGATCTTTAATAATTCAGTTAAATGTGCAATACTGTACTAGCAGATTCTTCTCTGATAACATATCCCTTACAAACACTGATGAGAATTTGAAAGGCTTTAACTATTAGTTCAGAGTTGCTTTCCATTAGACTTAGCTGCAGTTGTCAGGAGACTTGTATTTGGGGATCTGAGAAAGTTTGTTTTGCAGTCTTTGCTTATGTCTTCTCATACAAGCCTTGGTTAGGAAAGGGGAATGCTACATTCCCACTGCATTCACGACTGATTGTGGTGACAAAATGAAAATTCCCGATAATTTATTGGAAAGCTAATGTGCTTTATGGGCAAGGCAAAATTTAATAGTAATTGTAGCTTCTTAAAATGTGTGTTCTTGGTGGGGGATGGGGAAAGAGATGTGAACTTGAGTGGTTTAAAAAAAAAGAAAAAACAGATTAAGTACTAAAAAAAAGAAGGTTTGGCAAGAAGGATGTGTTACAAATAATGAATACTTTTGGAGAAAAATAAAATTTCCAACACATTCTGCAGGGAGGTGCTTAAAACCAGTGTCAGAACTCCATGGACTTTCCATACGTGTATCTTGAGGAATGAAGAGCACAAAGCAAAGCAGACCCTTTTCCTCGCCTCCCCTTGGAGGGCGGTGGGGAAGGGATGGAATGGCAGCCCCAGCGTAGTTGTCTGCTCAGCCTGGGGTTTGTTCCGCCGCTGCAGCGGCTCCATGCAGGCAGCTGTGGAGCTGGTCCAAGCGCCTCGTGTCGGTGCCCTGATTTCCATTCCCCTTATCTTCCCAGTTAGTCAGCACAGTGGTACACTGTTCATGGCCTGAAGGACAGGCGAGCATCATCTCTCCGGGGCTGATCCTGGTTCCTCAACCAGTGCAAAAGCTGGTAGTGATTGTGTGTTACGTTAATAATATGGGCTATTACCCTTACAGTTCTGTATATAGATAAGGATTAATATTACACTGAAATTGATTGTGAATTACTTAGTTTGTTGATATATCATGAAATCAATTCAGTGATGTAGTGGCTTTTGTATTATTACTTAAAACACTGTATTACCTTCCTTGGGACTCAGTATAATGAGACATAAGCATGTTCTTAAATGATTTTTTTTTTCATGTGATGTAGATTCGCACTACTGATGGTTGTAAACAAATATCTTTGTATTTTATAACATAGTTGTCTGTAAACAATAAGGCTAGAAAATGTTTTCCAGTGACAGCAGCTTTTCCTGGCTACTTTGGTATCAACATTTGGCATTATCTAGTTGCTCGGCTCAGTGCATTCTTGAATCATTTTCAGGAAAAAAGAAAAAAAACAAAACAACCAAAACAAACCCAACCTCCAAAGGGCTTAGCTTTTGGGAGCAGACAAAGATTCTTTCTGTACTTTTTTTCTAAATCTTTAACATTCAGGTTTTTTTCTGTATGAAAATAAATGTTCTTTGAAGGAATTTATGCCATCATGGGGAGTGGAACACTTTGGTTGAGGAGTTTTTCCTATGTGTGGGCACACGTCTCTTGAGCAGTCCTTGGAGTCGCGTTTAGCTTTGGATGTGTCTGCACCGTGCTCCAGAGCTATTATTATAGCTCATTTAAACAGACGCAAGGTAGTTTAAAACAAATTAATTTGGGTTCTAGTAGCAGGGCTGCTGCAGGGCTAAGGTTTCACTAGCTGAGTATCGAGCCAGCGCTGGTGTTTCTGTGTGTTTCGTGTTGATGTTTTTATGGCTGTGGCTCACCTACAGTAGCTGCTTTAGAGGTGGTCATCTAGGTCCTTGCATGCTGCAATCATACCTGGCTTGTCACTGAAGATTGTGTTCCCTCTTTGCTGCATTGTATTTCAATAAAATTGGCGGGGGATGAAAGCTGAGAGAGCAGCCTTGCAAGACCGGTCTTCAGTCTGTGCATTAAATGGAGAAAAAATGGGATTTTATTTCCCTTCACTGCTAGCCGGCATATCACAGCCAGGCAAGGTGCCACCAATTGGCATCTGTCTCCAGATTCCCCATATTGACAAGAGTCATTCAGAGCTGATAGATGCGTTAGGTCTAGTCATAACTTGCCCCAGTAAAGGTTCACAATAGCTTCAAGAGACTATCGCAGTCTCCGTCATTTTTCTGAGCTGAGGCTGTCAGTTTGGTGGCAGTTGGGTTTTTCTGCACATTGTCTGTTTTACTGGCTCGCTAGCTGGCTCGCAGCTTGGGGTGAAATCTTTGTCTTGCTGAAGTTGCTGGACGCTTTACTATTGACACACACAACCCCCACCCCCCAGTGAATTAACATATATTTCAAATAGAGATTAAATTTGTAAACGCTGTTGGGGTGGCCATAACTGCTTTAGGCTGCCGGGTGTTGGAGGTGATCGAGGATTTTGTTACTGGCCCTTAGAGGAGATGAGGAGAAGTGGATGGGTCTCCATCCCTAAAACTGCTGCTCCCTCGTATTGCTACCTGTTTACTGCAAAAGACAGAAGCCTCCCTTCAACCATTCTGCTTCATGTTTTAGCCTCTCTCCTGCTGCCAAGAATATTTTTACTCTGCGTCAAGAGAAAATGAATTCATGCCTTCAGGATTTGTACTCTTTGCTCTGTGCTATATGATAGCAACCCAGCGAGATGTGCAAGTGGAAACTGCATTAATGATTGATAAAAGCTGAGAGCTGTTTAAATTTTTTTTCCTGTTTAATGACTATCAATAATTTAATGCATTTACTGTATGTTTTCAAGAAATAACACCCACATTACAGGCTTGGGTTTAATAGGCTAAATGATTCAAGCTTCAAAAAATACAGATTTCCGACATGAAGTGTATCCTCTTTTTAATTAAGAATAAGACAGAAAAATATGAAATTAGGCTTGTAAGATGGAGATGGAGCTTGCAAAACAAATGTTTCTGCGTGCCCATGTCCCTCAGGCTGTTGTGTAGAGCCAGGTGCCCGCTCTTGCCCCGCAGAGAGCAGTGGCCGAGCTGGGTGAGAAGGTACTTGCAGTCACATCAGCATGTGTCCCCCCCCGACAGTGGCATGCGGGAGCCCATGCTGACACCCCGTCAGGGAGCCTCGGGAGGATGCTGCTCTCCAGGGCATGACCACGCGGCTGACTTTGCTGTCCCTTACGTTCCTAGGTCCTGAGTCTCACAACGGCACTGTTATTTTAGCTGCCTTATCAGCACCCCGTCACTTAAGTCACTGGGGGAAGGTTGAGGAGCATTGCTTTTAGAGAAAGAATTGCTTCCTTCTAGATCTAGCTTAAAAGGGAGAAATAAATATTTTTAAAAATTATTCCCCCCCTATTTCTCAGGAAGGGAAAATTTTTGAAGTGATGAGCATCTTCCGTTGTGCTTGGGTGCACTGTGTTTGGTCTTCAAGGCCTTGCATATAAAATATGGGGTATAAAATCTTACTTGTACTAGGTATGTACCTTTTTGTGGTGGTTAAGAGAAAATGGAATCTTTTTTTCATTATTGGTAGTCGTTGCAGTTAGACTGGTAAGTAAATGTCATGCATAGGTTGGTGTGTTTTAATAAGCATGTTATCTAAATGCGTGCAAATCAATAGTGCTTCTGTAAACTTAGATTTTCACACGGACAAATGTCATTTTGGGAAGAGCTTTTTTCAGGATCCAAAGAAAGCAGATGGGGAAATACAGATAAGGATAACATTAAAGCTGCCGAAAAGAATTGTGTAAACATCTCCAAATAAAGATAAAGAAATATAGTACATTTGGCATTTGAATAAAGGTGGTTCAAATAATTAAAAACCCTGCTTCTTGTTTAGGAACTGTGTTTCATATAAGTAAAGCACAGAGCCATTTAGACATCTGTTGATGAGTAGATCCTCTGAGTTCACTGAGACCTGGGCAAATCAAAGGAAAGTTTATTTAGGAGATCTGTGTTTTGAGTCACTCTTACCATGTTCTTATCCTTTGTCTGTGCTTCTGCAACAATATTTTGATAACTTTCTCTTGGCTATTTGTAACAGATACTTGAGAAGAGCTTCCTGCCTTTGTGCAGACACAGTTCTGGGAATATAGTATTTGTATTCGAAGAAGCTTGTTTCTTCACAAATATCTCCAGTACAGGTGTTTGCGGTGGAAGTGCTTACCCTGTTCTGTGTATACAGACGCATATATGCACAGATAATAGGGCTATGCTTTTAATTCATACTAAATTAAATCAGAATTTGTTAATTTCTAGCTTGTTCTCTTTATGTAGCTGTAGGGAAGTGCTATGTTATATGCAAGTTTCATCTCATACTGGCTCTGTCCAAACTGTAGATATTAGCAAATAGATGGGGGGAGGAACCTGCCGCAGTGGGAGGTGAGGTTCCTGGCTGCAAAACACGGGGTTTAGAGTCCTGCCCTCAGAGTTAAGGTATACCTGGGAGCTGCCACTACCATGAGTGGCAGAGAGACTCCAGACTAATATATTTTAGTAAGGTATGCGAGAGATACTTACGGTACTGTTCTAAGAAACATTTTAACTACAGACTGTACAAGAATGTGTCTGGGAAAAGGTGTTTTTTTCTGTTTCATCGTGATGGTTAAGAGTAGGTATTTTCTTAACTTCCTTGTTTGTTCTTTACAATGAGAAATCAAGATTACTTCTTTTCTCAATAAATATTCATGGAATAGTTATTTTACTGCATCTCCTAGATCGAGAGGTTGAAAAATGAACAGGAAAAAAATTAAAATAATTTGTTTTTACTGTGATATAAACTTGGCCTATTTCTATTAGTCCACACTGAGAGTGCTTATAATTCATGTGAAGAAAAGTAGCTGTTTGTTAAGCATAGATTGAAGAACCTTAAGAGCACTCTTTTTGCCCCTGTGAATTGTGTAAGGTGGTGATCTGCTTCCCCCCAAACTCTGCTTTGCCTTATGTTGTGGACCCAGTTTGGGCAAGGGGCTGTTACAGCAGCACTCTGATCAAATTCCTTTCTCTAGTGCTTGCTGTAACAGAAGTAATAAACATCATAGAGCTCGAAAATCCAATAAACTAGAAAATCTCCTGGGTTAGTTGTGTGTAACGGAGGCTCCCTTTAAGAGTGGTTCCCCAAAGGGCCGACGGGGGCTCCTGGCAAGGCTCAGGCAGGAGAAGGTGAGCAAGCTCTTTGCCAGTCGTGTGGCGCAGACTGGAAGTAAGGGGAGTTATGTTCCCAAAACTCTTTATTTTCTGAATTTAAAAGGTCTCTGGATTGATTAAATTATGAACTAGATCCTGGCAAACGCCATGCAGGATGTTCGCATTTAACTTTGGGAAGTGGTTTAGATTTGGGTAATGGTGTAACTGGAGGAATAAATCTGGTATTGATCCTCCAGAAAGAAGGATTAATTTTTAGTCAAGATCACGTTTCAGAATCCCTGGTCCAGGTTTCAGTTGTCAGCTCAGGTACTGTCCAGAATCAGCGTGCGTGGTGTGAGATACAATGAAGAAATAGCTCTAGCTGGTGGAATCGAGGATTATTTTTATTAAGCTTGATATAGCAAAGCAACTCGACTAAATCGACTACAGAAGTTGACTCACACACCATCTGAGGGTGTTTGTCTTAACATATGCCTCTTCATTTATCTAATGTTGATGTCAACGATTTGTTGAGTTTCGATACAGTGTTTCCCAGTTTTCTGTTTGTTTCCTTCCTGTAGTGGCTGTATACCCAAAACATTTTGACATTTTTCTTATACAAATTATCTCTGGCCCTGCCAGAAATTTAGTCAAGACTTTTGGTATCGTAAGTCATTTCACTGGGTTTCTCTACTTAGAATTTGACTTTCAGATAATGCATTATTTCACTTCATTTTATATTTTTTCTTGCCTGAGGATTTGAGAATAGAGCAATCTCACTTTCTTTGGGCAAGTGATGTTGAGTCAAAGCTACGTTCCTAAGTGGCACTTACGACAAATTTCTGTCTCCCTGAGAATGTTGTTAATAAACTTCAGTTTTTTGCACTTAGCCTTATTTTTTTGCCACCTCTTGATTTTGTGTTTGATTAAAAAGACGCTTCCTCCACATCTTGTAAGTCTGCTTTAAATTATTTCTCCTACCAGTAAGAGGATGAAAGCATAAAATTTTTAAGTACTTGAAGTGTAACCAGTATATCAATTCTTAGCAGATTTCACCTGACATACGTGGGGAGGGCTCTCTTAGCAGGGAGGAAAATGCTGTCTAAAGCATCCTTTTGATTTAATAATGAAAAAGAAAAGCAAATGATGCATTTGATTTAGGGATATAAAACTAGTGTGTGGTTTGAGAGGCGGATACAATTATTATTATTTTTTTTTCTTGTATTTTGCAACCTGGTCTGTGCTGAGCTGCTCAGTAAGTATTGATTATCGCGTAGCCTCGGGATGTACACATGTCAGGAACAATTTACTGAGGGTCATTTCTTTTCCCATCCCCACATTGAGGGCTGTAGCACCACTTCCCTCTTTTTAAAAAGTACAACAGGTTGAGTACTCCAGGTGTTGGCTTAAGTTGCTTTGCATCAATTAGTACAAGAGGGCTGAAATCTGACAGAAAGCAGAAATGCGACCGAGGCGTGTAAGACATCGAGAAAGTGGAATTGAACAGTGTGGGAAGGTTTGCCTTCAGGGAACAGGTTGGGAAGGCAGGTTTTTGAGCACATACATTTTTGTGTCAGGATCCATTCTTTTGCATTGTCAGATTATTACTAGGCCTATTTATGGGTGAACGTAACAAGGCAGAAGAGGTTTTGAATTCACTGATCTTGTTTTTTCTCTCTTTAGTGCACAATTTCTGTGTGGCTTCTTCTGTGATCTTTATCTAGGTTTTCATTGTTTATTTACACTGCCACTGTTACTTCATGAATTCTTTAAATCATTGCCTATCTAGAAGGGAATCTGGACAGAATTATTCTTGCAGCTTTAAGTCTTGCTGACAGGAGGAGAGAAGAAGAGAGCTTTTGTCCCCTAGAGAAATGGAGGAACTGTGGCCATTTAGAATTGGACAGATGTGGTCGGCTTTGAGGGAGATGCTGTGATGGGAGTGCTGCCTTTTATGTCATTTCCTATCTGTTGGGGCCCCTTGTATAAAAACTCTTTCGGGAGACTAGGATCCGTATGGAGTTTCATGCTGTTAGCAGATGGGATAATTATCATTTTGAGGGATGATAGAGGTGTGTGGGGAAATACAAGGTAGCATAGACTTTTTCCCCTTGTTTTTGTGAACTTGCATTCAGATTTTCCATGGGACAGAAAAGGGTAGAGTTTTCTGTATGAATATAAACCAACAAAATGTGATGGAGAACAGACTGGACGTGTTTCCCTTTGCTCATTCCCCATGGAAAACCTTGATTGCCATTTCCTCAAATATGTTAATGTCTTGCATTGCACCCTTTAAAATAATTTTCCACTTGATTTTCCTGCCTTTCATCAGAGGCAGGTACTGGAGGTAGGGAGGGGCCCATTAAATCTGGGTGTCTGTAAGTCTCTTTAAATTCATGTTAGGAGTAGGGCAGAGAGAGAGATATGGTCTGAGGTGAGGGATTATGGTTTTATGGGAGTGCAGCTGGATTTCTAAATGGTATCTTTAGTCACAGAAAGGCTTTTTGGCTCCCTTTCCCTTAATTCGGATACTTAATATTTTTTTTTAAATCTTATTTTTACTAAAAGATCCAACATAGCTAGAATAGGTTGTCTTAAGAACATAGATTGTTTTAAGAGAAAGACAGGTTGTCTTAAAAAGAAATAGAAGTTATGATTAACTGCATATACCTCATAATTTTAGGTATGATCCTTCCAGGGAAGAGTACGTAAGCACTTGAATGTCAGTATATACCTGTATGTTCAGTATGCATGTTGGAATTTGCCTTTTGCCAACTATTTTGATAGTAAATGTGGCTCATTTGAATTTTTACAGAAGTGGGTGTGAGCTTGGCTGACGCATATTTACTTAATAAGAATGAGTGCTCAAGAATATTTTTGAATGGGACTTTATCCAGTTCTAGTATGGGACTTTATCCCGTTTTGACATGAATCCATCTTTTATTTTTCTTAGTAGTAGGTGAATTGACCTTCATATTCCATATTTTGATAAGGTGACGATAGAGGGAGAAAATGCAGGACAGCTCAAGTTGGTATTACGGAACTGGAGGAGAGACATAGTAGCTCTTCCAAGGAGGATTTGTAACCTGTAGCCTCTTCAAAAAACATAAAAGCTAATACTTACTTGTTTCTTCTTTTTCTTCTTTTTTTCCACCCCCTAGGAAATACTGTTGTGCTGAGGAAGAAAACGGCTCCCTGCTCCTCTTTTTTTTTTTTTTTTTTCTTTTTTTCTCCTTTCTTCTTGTCTGAATTAGAAGCTCCAGGAATGTGCTAATTGGCGGCGGCCTCTTCAGAAAGGTAAGAGGTAATTGTTATCTGCTTTTTGAGGTGTCTTGCCTGCTCAGCTCCTTCTGGAAAGGAGGGTGATATCAGAAGAAGCCTGTCTACGTAGAGTTTAGACAAGTCTTCTGGTTAATGTGGATTGCCCTTCTAACAGTGGGACGCAAACAGAAGCTTTGTGCGCTTCTCTCTCTGCTCTATGTGCAGGATACAGTCCCTTGGAAAAAATGAGACAAAATAAATTTTAAATGCTTGCAGAGAAAAAACAATTTATATGTAACTGTTGTATTGCAGACTGATTAACTAAATATTTGTCTGAATATCAGCTTAGCTGAAAAGACAGTGAGTTAGGGCTGGAGAAGCCAAGTTGAAGGACTGTGTCTCAAAAAGTGTTTCTTTTAGTATTATCATACCTGTACATGTAAGCAGGTAAATATAGATTTTTTTTTTTGGTTGTTTAGTTGTTTTTTTGGGGGTTTTTTGGGTTGTTTTTTTTTTTTTTTAAACTTGATTTTTTTTTTTTCACTGGGGTCCTTCGTGGTTTCATGGCTGGTTGTCTACTGACAGATAAGATAGGAACCAGCTGGAACCCCAGATCTAGCTCTGAATGGTGTGTTTTGCAAAGAGTTGGAAACAGATGGCAATTTTTCACCTCTCTAGACTTTTTTTAGTTTTGGGCAGAAGTGCAAAATGTGGTGGGTGAGAGTTCAAATGCAATGCCTTTTTTGTAATACTTCTAAGCAACTAAATTTTGTAGTTATCTGGTGATGCGATCCACATGTAATCCACGTCTGTCTTTCCACTTCAAGACATTCAATTTATGTGTCAGGATATATAAAGTACAAAAAATTAGTGCTGTGATTCATAGAGCATCCTGAGCTGCATGAGTAGACTCAAGTCAGTTGCTAGACAAATTCCATATATATTTTAGTACCAACACTCAGTGTTTAGATTTGTATTTGCTTAGGAACTGGCTGCAGTGCTTTGAGATGTCATTTCCCATTCCGTCTTTGTGATAGACATTAATGCTCCTTGTAGTGGAGGCAATATCTTCTGTCTAGACCGCAGCCATTCCAGTTCACAGTTGATGTCTTAACTTAAACCAGCTCTGAGAAGGGGTTTATGCTAACTTGCTAGGCTCTGAACTGGGGAGGCCAATGCGTGATATAAATTTTTCTGCCCGATTTGCTCTGTGGGGCTAACCTTTGTGCAGGGCTTGGGAAGACAGTGCGATGCAATAATGTCTTAAATTGCCCCAGTGAGATTTGTCAGAGTTTGTTTGTCAGACCCCTCAGACTGACTAAGTACACTAACTTATCAAGGATAAGCTGCAGACAGGTAATGTGCCTTGGGATGTTCTCTTTCTCATTCTCCATCTCATTCTTGACGGTGCAGAGGCAAGCTAACTCTTTATTGAACGGCCGCTACCAGCTGCCTGGCTACCTTCTGCAATAAAGCTAATGACCTAATGGGCGAGTGTTTCTTGGAGACCTTCAGCTGAAGCAGAGACAAGGAAAAACATACCGACCAGCTAAAAGGGTTCTCAAGGAGCTTGCAATTTCCCCAGGGCTCCTTCTATGTAATTACCTGTCTATCGCTTTGTCTCCTATCTTTTAATGCAGGAGTAGTGTCAGACTCCAGGCTGCTAATCTTTGTTACTATGGAAAGGCTGGTTACACTCCTCTTCTTGCACTTCAAAAATGGCAATCGCTGGTCCCCAGCTGGTTCCCTGAATCTAACTTAAAAATGGATGATAGCTTTTCTCCTTGGTGCCAGACTAACTAATGCAGCCGCCTGCACGATCCCAGGCAGGCATTGCCCCCACCACTGGCACCGAGAGGAGGAGCCCGCAGAAGCTGCTTTGTGGCCTCTGAACCTGTTTTCTACCATACGAGTGAAGGCTCTGTAAAATTCCTTTGAAACGCAGAGTTTTGGGGCACACTGAGACGTGGGAGGCTTGGCTGAGCTGCAGGTGTGGAGGAAAGCTGCTATTAAGATTCGTGGCTCCAGCCGAGTTTTTGTACGGTTTCTGAATGCCTTCAAACACCCTGGGTCGGGGGCTGAGGGAAGCACAAGCTGTTTTGCAGGACCCGTGGGCGTCAGTTGTTGCTATTGCCTCCCTCCCAGCATGTCTCTTACGCCGGGATGTGCGGTGGAGACAAGTGCCTCTGCTCAATTCATAGGGTCTACTGAGAGGCTGTGCGCAGCCCACCACCATTTCTCTCTGGCTGGTCGCATCTGGTTGTCCCCCTCACACAGCCCTGGAAATTTGGAGGGGATTCCGTGCCTGCTGCTCCCTTCCTTCCCGAGCTCATGCTTCCTGACCTGCAGCATCAGACGGATGGTCCCCCCGAAGCTGCAGTTTGTGAATGGCTCCAGCACAAACACCTTGTCTCTGTGCACTCCGTTCCGTCCTTGCGAGAGAGGGAAACTGTTCCGGTGTTGGACAGGGTCCCTCTCCAGCTGCTGCATACCCAGGAAATGTATGTTGCTAAACTCCTTTATGGTACCTTGGTAAAACATGCTTTAACTGTCTGCAAATGTGTGGTATTTAAGCAGCAGAGTCTGTATTATCCAACGCAGTCATGCAGACTGTATTCCTCAGGGTGAAAAGCTGTGGGAGGAGAGACTGGATGTGATAGCGAAATTTGAGAACCAAAGCAAAAGGAAATTCTTGCCCATGTGTTGGGCTAGAGCAGGTTCAGGAAAGGTGGAGGACAGGGAAGCATATACCCCTTCCCAGACTGGAAATGTTGAAGGGGGATAGAAAGGAGCGGAGAGGCAGGGCAGGGACAAGGCAACAAATGATCAGGCTGGGTAGTGGTCCGCTGTTTGCTGTGTTTTGTTTGCTGCCTTTAATGCTATGCTTTCCTCCCCCATTTCCTCTAAATTTGGGCAAAGATAGCTTTCGATTTTTTTGTTCATTGGAAAAGCATCTCTACCTCTGTTCAGATTGTTTCAGAAGTTGTACTTCGGTTGTGCTTCCTTATCAGTGCATCTAGAATGATGATTTTGCACTGATTTTTGAAAGAACTTTTATTTCCCTCACTTATTTTCCTGTTTTCGTCTTTCTCATTTGTATCAACCTGAACCATCTCCAAAGGAAAGGTGATACTGCTGCTGGCTAACGTTTCAGGTGGGTGACACTGTGTATGTTAAGCAGCATGCCTGTAATAACTTACTTGTCAGTGGGAAGCTTACCCTGTTTGTTTGTATTTCTCTTTTCATATATAAATCAAGTTCATAGCTCTTGAGGCTTTGTAGAGTGTTTCAACAAGGTGTTTGTTTAAAGTCTTGGATTATTTTTTTTTTTCCCCCAAATCCTTTGAGATAAGTTTGGGGTTAGGATTTTTCATTCAGTGACTGTATTCAGTAAAACGAAGTGTCTGTCAAAGCTATATTGCACCTTACGAGAGGATGACAGGTTCTTCCAGAGTCCTCAGTTTGCAAAGCCTTAGCCGTCTCCCAGTTTAAATCAGCACTTTACCACTGCTTAAGGCCTTTAAGTACTTAATTAACTTTATGTTAAAAATGAGCCTGTGCTCTCTTGTTTTTTTTAATGAAACCTTTGATATTTTTCTGATTTTCATTTCGTGAAGGTTACAGGTTTTAATTTTTTATTCTGATATGGAGAAGATTTAAATCTCAAAAATTTTATTGGAGAAGAAAACCAATTTCCATCCCAGCAGTGCATTTTTCAGGTCATTTGAATGTTTAAAATCTGTTTACTATGTAGTGTGTTTTTAAAAAAAAAAATATTAAAAATTATCAGAAAGCTGTATGCTTGTCTTGTATCTCTGAAAAGATTCTTTTAAACATCTTTGGTTTTAAATGCACAGAAAGTGGGAATTCAGAGCTGAAATTGACTTGTTCTTAAATCGCTTCTTTCATATACCAGGTCTAAGAAATATTAAGAAGCAGACTAACAATCTGGCGTACCTAGGCACACAAGAAGCTAGGTTAAAATGGTAGGAAGAGCTGTGATTTTGAATCATCTTAATTCTTTCCTTTGTCTGGGTCAACCCTTTTCTGAGGGCAGACTTCAGAGGTCCCACCAAGCCAGTGTGTGAAGAGGGTTGCAAGGAGAGGTGGTGAAAAGACTGCGAGGGGCTGCCTCAGGGCATCTGTATCTCTATGGAGGGCTTGGAGGTATTGTTTTCCCCATGTGGTGTAGCTATGGCAATGACTATTTGTTGTCCCTGGTTAAAACCCCTCAGTGTTAGCAGTGCTACTCTGGGTTGCTTGGCTTTCCTCCAGCTCCAGTAGTTATGGTCTGCCTGCCTCAGTTGTCCTTAATGCAGTGCAGTTTTCTGTACTCCTCGCAGTCGTCACATTTGAGGTGTACAGACCTACTTCTGAACAGAAAACTGAGTTTACTTGTTTAGGAGTAAGTCCTGTGTAGAGTGGCAATGTTCCCTTGTGCTGAGGCCTCCCCTCCTTCCCCGTTCCACCACCCCAGCAAACTGCTGCTGGATCACAGTTTGCCTTCTCTTTGCATCCACTCTGAGGGGTCAAAGGGATGCTTTTGGAGGCTAGATGGCTGCCCACCATCACCCCTGGCATGCAAGTAATTGCCCTGAGCATTGAGATGGCCTCTTAAGCTCTCTGGAGCTTTGCGGGCCTGCGCGGAGGAGCTCTGGCTTGAGTGACTTGAACTGGCCGCTGCAGAGCGGTGGGAGTGCAAATGGACAGTCCGCAGGAAGGAGCCTGTCGTGCTAATTCATAATTAGTGGCTGAGAGGAACAAAGTGTAATGCATGGGCATTAGTGTAGGTGGCAGGTTTTGGTATTTTGCTCCTGTTTATATTACCTGTTAGTCCTTCAAATGAAGCTGGAAGGTCCAAATCAGATTTGAACGTTGTTGAAGTTAGCAATGGAAAAAGACCTGGTTTGTTGCCTTTGGTTTCCTTATGAGTGATGCCTGTTTTGTTCTGCTAGGGCTTCTGCTATGGCTGCGTACTGCTCCATCCTTCAGCTATGCAAAGATGTTTCTGAATTCCTTATAGATCTCAAATTTGCTTGTTTAAAAAAAAAAAAAAAAAAAAAAAACAACAACAAAAAGACCCCAAAAAACCCCCCAAAAAACAGTCGAATTTTTTTTCCCTGAAACAAATCTTGAACTGAAATCATGAACCGATGTTTCAAAACCACGTTTCCCACTTTCGTTTGTCTCTTTTCTACAGCATTTGGTATTCGCATGGTTAAGGTCTAGAAGATGCAGTGCTGCCTGGGGCATTGGGAGGACCTGGTGCTACTTACAGCTCAGGTGGTGCTGCCGGGATCTTTCATCCTGCTTCATCCCTTTTGGGCTTACCCTATAGGAAGACTCCTGTGCAATTAGCCCAAGCATTATAGTAGAGAACTGTCCTGACATCTTGTCAGCTGCAGGACAGAACATATTTGATCCTGCAGGAAGCCTTATGTTGTAAAGAAATTTTGTCTAGAAAATTCTGTACAGATTTGAACTAGCTGGGTAAATTTATACTGGGAAGTGCTTTATAACATGTGGTCTGAAACATGTTTGATCCGGTGCTGATGGCCTTAAAAGCCAGCTGAAGTGCATCAGTGACTCATGGTCACTTACTGCCCTGCTGTGTGATGTAAACCAGATCTTCCTTTGGTGCCTTCCCTCATACAGCCTTGTCTGGCTGGACCGTGAATTTCAGGCTTGTGCATATACTCAATGGTTCATAACCTAAACACCCTCTTCTCTTGAAAGAGACCTCTTGAATTGCTTGTAACAAATACAAAGTTTCCAGTCACTTTGGTAATACTCTGCCTGTGGTTTACCCTGACTGAAGAGGAATTTAGACCTAAATGTTAGGATGACCCAGGAACTTATTTACACTTCCCCTCAGCTTCTTCCTACCCACTCCTCCCTCAAGCTATGAATTTATTACAATTTTAGGCCTAATAATCTTTCTGTCTTTTCTGTGAGCATTGTTGCAAGCGAATGGATGCTTAACTTGACAAGGAAGATAAAGGAAATAAAAGGGAAGGTTTGTGTGGTTTTGGTTTTTGGGCTGGTTTTTTTTTTTTTTTTTCACTTCCCAAACACTTTTGGGTATTTGTGACATTCATAAAATCAGTTGAATAGAGATGAAACTTGAGTATATGAAGGGAAGCACTGTTTGCCAGCAAAATGAGCAGCTATGATATATTTCAGTCTTCAGATGCTTGGCTAAAGACTGGTAACATAAGTTTTTTGCTGCTAGAAATTGAGATTTTGGCGGTAATATGAAACTGTGAAATCTGTAGGCATATACTGTAGCAGAAGCTGTCTATTCATATACAGCACATGGTATTTGGCTTGGGAGAAAGTTCTTTGCTCTTTAAGGAAGTTGGGTTTTTGATGGAACTGACTGCTGTTTGTGCTTTATATTTTAAATTATTTTATTCTGGAAAGACAAATGAGTTGTATGTATTAATGGTACTGTTGGTTTTTCCCCTGTTCCCAGCAACGCAGTGTATTTCCCTGGCTCTTTCTTCTTTCCATGCTGTTTCTTTCCAAGCTTGTGATCATAATTACAGTGAGAAGTCGATGATATCCATCTGTATATTCCAGCAGGGAAATTGAGCCTTGGATGACTGTGGGGCCTTTCCTTCCTCACCTCTCTCTATAAAAGTGTTTGTAGTATCCTCAAAGTACAGTAGGTGTCAATCCAAAGGGCCTAGTAAGACACTGTTGGTATAGGGAGAATGGAGAATAAAAGGGAAAGGATGGAAGTATGCAGGTCGTGGTTCACCGATGTCACATTAATGGAATCCTCAAATCAAGTGCTCATTCATTTTAACCAGAGGTTAATTAATCAGAGTAAGTAGATAAAATGATAAGCTGCTTTTAATGAAGTGAAGCAGCTTTATTAGCAGTAAGCAAAATGCAAAACATTTGGTCTCTGGCACATGTGGTTTTCCTGGGGACTGTGGCTTGCCACCAGCTTTGGAGCGTGCTGGCCTTTTCCTTGCTGCACTCTGCAGGCCGTGCGCTCTGTGTGTTTCAGCGTGTGGCCGGTTCAGAGTGCAGGGGGTCAAATCAAATCAGAAGCAGGCGTAACACTTTAAAAACAGAAGAAGGAATGTTCCTTACAGATCTTCCTCTATGCCAGAGACTAGCGTTTGCCAACTTCCATACTTCAGATGCCATTATTTTTCTTTGGAGATAGTGGGCTTTGGGTATACACAGCAAGCAAGCAAACAAAAACCCCGTGTGGATTTACAGGAGAGTGACGCTGTTTGAAAGGCAGCGATATGATACTGGCTGGTAACTGCTAACAGAGCCTGAAACCCATCAGTAGTTATCTACCAACTGGCAACTTATGAACAGAAATGCACCAGAGAGGTGCTACTTGTTTATATGTTTAGGTGGAGGGCCAAAGCCAGTGTGTCACTAGCTGTTAAACGGAAGCAGACTTGCTTACTCTTGCTCAAATGATCTTCTGCCCTCAGCAGTGCATCTGTGCCCTTGTGCTGTTCCCCAAACTCTCTCCTGAAAAGCAGCAGAAGCCATCAGGTGTGCTACCATGTGTGTGGCAATGCAGGGCTCTAATAGGAAATGCCCAAAGAGTCATAGATTAAGTGAAAGACAAAAAGAACGCACATGTATAAAGAGGGAAGCTTTGTGGAACAATGAAATAATTTACTCTGGGGTAAATTAAATTAGTGTAAACGTCCACATCTAGGCTTGAAATGAACTTCGCTTATGACAGTGTATAAAGATCCTTTTTGAAGTGAACTCAAATTAGCAATTTTTTCATAAAAGTCACCTCACAGCAAACTCCTTACAAACGACTGATGCAATAAGGTTACTGTAGTTCTGTGAACTGGAGACGTTGAGCTGGTAGATAACGTGAGAATAGGCAAGTAAAGTAATGCTGGCAAGTAAATTGTCTGCCCCCCAGCTTTCCTTAGAAGACTGCTCTTCCCAGTACCATTCAAGTGTAAATCCCTTCGCAACAAAGGGGAGGCTGGCAGCTCGCCGGTTCAAGAGCATAAGTGATCTCGCATGCTTCAGTTGAAAGGTTGAATCCCTGAAACGGAGAACGCTGCTATAGAGGGAAACTCTCAAAAGGCTGGTGAGAATGGCAGGGGGAAAAGCTGTTGAGATCCTTGAAAGCGCACAGGCAATTTTTGTCTTTACTCTAAAATGACCTAGAGACGAGCTTGACAAAGGGAAAGCTGCTGTTCAGGTGAAGTTGCAATCACCAGCTCTAGGAGTTGGCTTTTACTTGCCGTCCCCCACAGGAACACAGCATGCTGCTCTACTTGCCAGCGCCGTATGTGGTGCCAATATTTTGTCTACAGTATGCATTGAGTACCTCTTAGTTTTCCTGTTTGGATTTTTCTTTCTAACAACTTTGTGTTGCGAGTCTCAAAGCTTCAGAAGCGTAACTTCTGGGTATGCAAAATAGGGTATGAAATCTTGGACCTTGTCTATATACTGAAAGGATGAGGTTAATCTAGCACCTTCTAAAAACCTTGTAAATATTTGGCTACTTGGCAACACAGCAGAGCTGGTTGAGTTAATGCTTAATGTGAGAGCGGTCCTGCAGTGCATGACTTCGGTGATGGGCTCAGGGACACAGAGTGAGCAGTCGTTCCCGGTGAAGACATCTGTGTGCCTTGCTCCTCATCCTCCAGGCTGGCCGCCCCCCCAGATCTGCAGGCAGGAGGAGGTGTGAGGTGGCTGTGTTCACTCCAGGCAGAGTCAGCCATGTGTGTTCAGGTGGCAGTGGAACTGCTTTGGGCTGTTCCGCCTGACTTTCTCTGCTCTGATGCTTTTGGTGGTCTAGCAACAGTGTGGTAATCTCTGACTTTCAAGTGTAGGTGAGCATCTCAGACTTTAATCTGAGGCTCTCTACAAATACACCTGGATTTGGAAGAAGGTTTTGATGCATATGTAAAAATGGCACCAGCGGGCAGTTAGTAACTGGTCACTGGGGAGGAACAGCCTAGAGATCAGTGACAAATCTGGACTTGAGCATGTTAGAAATATAAGAAACTGTAGGTTCTGATACCTGTCGTACCTTGATGATTTAAAAATATCCCCTTCTTTTATCACTGCAGTGTTCTGAATTAAATGCTTTCTATTGTTGGACACACTTAGCACAGAGATTACATGGGAAAATGTTTGCAGCTTTATGAACAAGTTGAATGAAAATCTCCGCCTTTGTTTTATGTGAACTAAACAGTGCAAGACAGCTTTTGCCTTTCTGATGTAAAGATTCTCATTCATAACATTGTACCACCTCAGCTCTTCCAAGTGGCAAGAACTTTAAATGTCAGTGCAAATGGGAGAAGATCCTTTCAGAGAACATCAGTACTGTGATAGAGCCAAAGCATCATTTAAAAAGTACTTCTTTTTTTTTAACTAGCTACTGATTCTTTAGGCGTAGTGACTGTACTGTGTAATAATTGTGCCCAATACTGCTGTTGGTTGAGGATCCCAGCAATCTATTAGTCTGATTTAAAGACAAGCATAGCATAATCTAGTAACTGCATAAAGAAGTAGCACTGTCCCACCTACTGCTCCATGAGATGGAAAGGAGCAAAACTTTGATTATTGAAAAATTAACTTGTTACATGGCATTAAAAAAACTATAGCCCTTTCTACAGCTGTGGTTTGTTTTAACTATAGTTTAAAAAAAAAATCCATTTGTTAATTTCTGGCAATAGTTAAGTAGGGACTATACTTAGAGTATTTGCCCAATCTAGACAGGTATGTAGGCTTTAAAAATACCCATAGCCGATTTCCAGAGGAACTGCTTGCCAGTATTGGCATTGGTAAATTCAGAAAGGAAGAAAAATCCTCACAGATGAAAGAACAAAGCATCTAGCTGTCTCCAGAGCAAATACAGCGGATGATTAATGTATGTGAATGGTGTAATTGAGAGTGATGGTATCTAGTCATGTGAGATTGTGCTGGTTTTTTGGTGACTGCTTGAATATTTTTGGCTCTTGGGGTTCCCTGAGTGTCTCACTCTAGGCCTGGCATAGAACACTGTATGTATCTGTGGTTATGACTCAAATATAAGTTGTTTGATACAGTCTTACATAAGTCACGGAATTCTTGGTTGAAAAGAAATGAATAGTTGTGTATGGTGCTTGCAGAATCCAGTTTTGATTGTTTTGTTTTTTTTTTTTTCCTTACCCTTAGTATATGGAATCTGAAAAAGGATATTTTCTTTCAGACATTATTGGTTCCCATACCCTTAGTGCACCTTAATTAACTGTAGCTACTTTATACCACATGTCAATAACTTGGTAGCAAGTATCTTTTTGTTAAATTATTATAATTTGAATTAGTGTGACACCTGCCTAATAACAGATTTCCACAAAGGAAGTCTTTGCATACGGTTAGTATTTCAGATACAAATTCAAAGCTAAACAAGTGCTACTGAAATAGTAGTGATGTGCAGCTGAATTTGGTGGTTCATCTTGATTTTGAAACCATTCTTTGCAGACAAGGTGTATGCTTTTTGGTTGTAGAGAGTTTGGTAGTCTCGATCTTGTCAATAGAGGAAAAAAAGTGAGTTTGTGGCAGATACTTTCTGATTCCTGAAGATGAATTTAGAAAATAAAATATTGTATTTTATCTCTATTGACAAAAACGTCTTGGGAGAAAATGAGTGTTCAAGAAGGCAGTTGTGTTGGAAAAAGTCTGCTCCACCTCGCATCCTAGTAAAGAGGTTTGTCTTCAGACTAAGGACTCCCTAGAGAAGGGTTCAGTACATTTGACTCCCATACTCCTAATCCGAACAAGCCATAATGGAAGACACTGTAGATAATGAGGTTTGAGAAAATGGTGTTTCGTCCTGGTGCTACGTGACCTGTGATCAGAGCTCTTCAGACGTAATTCCTGCACCTTCTTGTAAGATCTGCTTGTGGTCAGACACCCTCATGGGCACTGAGCCCAGCCCCAGCTGGCGGGTGTTAGTTTAGGTCCTTTTATAGCAGGACACAGTGCTGGAAAAGAATATAATTCTTTACAACCTGTTATCAGATGGAGAATGGAGATCTAGGCAGTGGCTATTTGAAGGACCGCGGCTTATCGTGAGCTCAACCTAGATTCAAGCAAAGTCTAGCATTTCCTTCCTGAAAGCGTTTGGCAGATGCCATGGTAAAATGAGAGAGTCTATGGGGCCGCTACAAATGTCAACCCTGTATTTCTAGCTGAACACATGGATGCACGGAAAAGCAGAGTTATTTCCCTGTAGTACCCTGGCAAAGGAACGACATGGCTGGGAATAGAACGGAGATTTCCTGATGTCCATTCCCCTCTTATAATTACCAAACAGTGCTTTCTTCTTCTGCGTTGTAAACATGAATCAAGCCAAATGGCATGCACAATTAGCTTTTTTTCCAGCAAAGCTGAGGGGGGAGGAGGGAAGGAGGAGGGGACCCGAGCCATGAAGGGGGAGGGGGAAGTCATACAGGAACAACTGTACCTGCTGGGGGCACAATTTAATAACCGCGCCGAGTGGAAGGAGCTGCCTGAGCTGCAGATGCATTGTTATCTGCAGAGTCCCCGGTCCGGGAGAGTGCTGCAAAAGGTTTAATGCAAATCTGAGACCTCTGTCATTGTGTGAGGCAGATTAGGGCTCATTTGCATTCTTTCTCCTATAATAATTACCTAGCAAGGAGTGCCTGTTACCATTAGCTTCATTCTGTTTGCCTGTGATAACGCCATCAGCAATCTCTTCTCCACGGATTATGGACACTGTGAGGAAGGGCAGTGGGCCAAAAAAATTTAAAAAAAAAATAAAATCTGTTGGAGAGAGTAGTAGAAAAATGTGAATGCTGAAAAATTAAAATGCAGATAATTGTAGTAATAACCATTAAATACAGCTGGAGAAATACTGCGAGCTGAAGAGTAAAAGTCAGTGTTAATCCATAGTATTGATGAGGTGTATGATTTCAAATATCAGTTTAGAAAAGCCAGCACAGGATTTTAACTGAGCTTTATCTGTGGTGCTTCAGTAGTTTTGTTCTGTTTTCAGAATTGGCTCAAATTGTTCTAAAATTAGCACAACTAGAGATCAGTGTTTTCGAGATATAAATGTTAACAGTCTAAAAATGATGTGATGCATCAGAAATTTAGGTAAAATTCAGCAGACTTAGTGCAACTTTGAGTCCTGTAACTCATGCATAGCAGTTTCCCTGACTTAGAAATAAAAGCAAATATTTCTTTTTTTTCCTGTGGGTTTGTTTGTTTGTTTATTTATTAAGATGGGAGGAGTTAAATAGGAGGAAAGGAATGCAACTAAACATGGAAGACTGAGGGTGCTAAAATCAGCTATTCACTCTACACGCATACAGAAGGAACACAAAATCCTCGTGACCAACAGTTTCTGTTTTTGACATTCATTCTCCTTGCCTCAGTTTTTGTCCCCTGCATCCTGCTGAAGAAGGTTTTGTGGTCCGTCCAGGAGCAGCAGAGAGCCCTGAGGTACCTTGTCTAGCTCCGGTTCCTTGTGGCAACCCAGCTCTGGGGCCTGGCTGCTGCCTTGAAGCCCCAGCCCTGAGCCGCAGCGGGTCAAGGCTGGTTGGGGTGGAGCTGGCTGCGAGGCGTTGTGTTGGTGAGCTGTTGGGCAGCTAATGAACTACTAGGAAAAAGCTTTGGTTACTCTGGCTGGCACCATTTTTGGCTCTTAGGGATTTGGGAGGGTACTGTGTTGCCTGTAAAAGTTGACACAGCTCTGAAGAGTTTAGAGGTTCTCAGCTGTATGAGCATCCTTAGTTTCTGACCAACTTTTCTGGCCCTTCCCCCTTGCTGTTGGATTTAAAATTTACCAACAAATGTTCCTTTCTTTTTTTTTAAATTTTTTTTACCTTTTCTGCACCATGACAGGAATACTTTGTTTCTCAGTGAGAAAACAAGGGGTAGTTATTTCTCTGTGAAATCCTAAACAGTTGTAATTCAAAGCTAGGAAGGTCCCTTACATTATACAGTTATCCTGCCCATCTTTTCTGGTAATGGGCTCTGTATAAAATATGTGTTGAATAATAAAGGGAAAATATTCAAGTATGAGCAAGGTTGACATTTTGTATGTACTCGGACCTTTCCCAACTAGGGGTGGATTGCAAATGGAGGTGCAGGTCTGCAAACAAGTAACCAATCTGGCCTTTTTAAAAGCAGTTTTGCGTGCTTGGTTTGTTGTTGTTGTTTGTTTGGGTATTTTTGTTTACTTGAGGATTTTCTTTAGTTGTGGTAGCAAGAAGGTAAATTTGGCAACACTTAAAAATGTTAAGATACATGGATAGGGCTAAGCACTGCCTTCAATGATATCACTGGATATGAAGTGTTAACCAGAAGTTATATCGTTCTAAATGATTAGAGGGAATGACAGGAAACTGGAAATGTTGACATCTTTAAGTCTGGTTGTTGGGGTTTTTTTCCCCTTTTTGTTTTGCCCACTATAACAATGATAAAGATCACAAACCTGACAGGTACACAAACGTAAAGGGAAATGAAATTCTTAAAAAAAAAGTTTGAAAGCGTACATTTCTTGAAGAAACAGATACTTATAATTCTAAATACAAACTGAAGGATACCAGTATGTTTTATTTAAAAGTAGCAGCTTAAATCTTTTGTTCATCTTCAGACCTTTCACTAGGAGGAGGAAATACAATTTGGTGCATGGCTAGTTCTATATAAATCATTTACAAGTTGTGCCATCATTACATAGGAATAAAACTGCAGTTGATGTAATTGGAAAGGTCTAATGTGTATAGTGTGTGGAGGACAGGGGAGTTTTGAAGTGCTATCATGGAAAATAATGATTATGTACAGCTAAATGTAAGCTAAACCAGAGCAACGTATTTTACTGTGTGAATAATTGGAGATAATAAAAAAATCTGACTACTTAAGAGATACTGCAGTACGATATGTGAAGCTGTACGTTTATATATACACACACGCACAATTTGAAACTTAAAAAATGATGTAAAGATAGCATAGCTTCTTACAAGGCTTGTTTTATTCCTGCAAATTATTTTTCTCCATATGGCCCTCCTTTAATAATTAATTTAGTGTAGTCACCATATGTATTTTCAATCTTTTATTTTGATTCTATGGCAATGCATTCCAAGTCATTTGTATTCTAAGCAGTATTTAGCTTTTTTTTTTTTTCTTTCCTTTCTTTAACCCACCATATGTATGGGTATGTTACTGATACCGAGGCCTCCGTAATCTGGGAGAAGTGTATCAGAAATGAGTTTTCAAATCCCCTTCCTTACTTACAGTTGAACTTGAGCTTTGGAGCCCTTTGTTAAAGATCCCCGTAAAGGCACATGAACAGATGTGGTTTTGTTGGAGGAAATGTCACTGTATTCAGCTCGCTCTCCTCTGAAGTGAGGAGGTGCCGAAAGCTCTGGGCTGCCCTTACTCATCCTCATGAGTTGGAGGCAGCGGCCAGTCGCACCCGGGAGCAAGGAGCCGTTCTTTGCTCAGGCTACTGTGTGCACTGGGCTATACAGGCTGGTCCAAGTTGTTTTTCAGTACTGCTGCATTTGAATGTAAATTTAAGCTTACCTTATCGTTTGGGTGAAACACGTGTCATGTCCGCTGCCCCTCAATAGAAGTTCAAATACCCGTTTGGAGGAAGGCAGACGTTGTTGGGCAGATAAGCCACTCTAGGAAATGGACATCCGAACTTGGTAACATACTGTATCTGAGACCAGCTCATTTCCAGAAGAATAATTTAAAAAAAAAAAAAAGAGTAGAGGAGCTTATTTGTGCCATACACTGTGTTAGCAAACAAAGGACCCACAGATTTTCAGTCTGTTAATCTGTCCATCACACACAAATGAATCAAAGGAACAGTTGTTTCTTCTTTGGTATCTTCAGGCTGTCTGTGACTGATTGTCAGGCAATCCTTCCTCTTGTAACAGAGTCCAGATGTGAACCACTTTATAGAAAATGCAAGAGAAGTTACTCTTCTCAATCAGCAGTAGCAAGGCCACACGGATCTCAGCTGTACTTTCGTGCCTCACCATGTCTCCTTCCTCTCTCTACAGACACTTAATAGCAGGAGGGTACTATCTGAAAAACTGGCTTTGTTCACCTTTACCTAACAAAAAGATCTCACAAGTCCTGCACAATATGGCATAGTGATATTTTTCCTAAATACTGAAACAAAACGTGCACACAGATAGCATAGATATCCACGAAAGCGTACTTAAACAGATGCTTATAAAGTAATGTGGATACCTAAACTTATATAAGCATAACCATACACCCACACAACTTACAAGACTAGACTTATTTTCAGCTGCCTTATTATCAAAATTACAACTCATATAATGTAAATTATGTGAGTTAAAGGAATTTATGAAGCAGAATTCCAGAATTGTTTTAACTCCTGTTTCTGCAGAATGTTTCTGTTTTAGTAACTGCAAGGATAACTCTCTTGGAGGGGGGGCGGGGGTGTAAAAATATTTTGTGAAAAGGGCTGAAACTCAGAAGCATTGCAGAAAGCTATGTTTTAACATTTATTGGAAGGCTAATTGAAAAGTGTTTCTTTTAGGCCAGGTCTATTTATAACGCTGGTAGCAGAAATCTACAAAGCAAATTATGAAGGGAAAACAAAGGATTTGCACACTGTTGTCCAGTGATACCCAAACCAGCATCGAGTGACAGACTCTGGGTACCCAAAGCAAAGCAGCACAGTGTTGTAGGCGCAGGGCTCAGGCCAAGGTAATCGGCTTTCCCGAGTCCGTTTTCTGGGTGGAGCGCTGTGCAGATATACCCAAAGACGGCAAACATTAATCTCTTTATGTGGTTTTGTGAACTTGGGTTTGTTTCTTAATTTGTGTACAGCTCTGTTAGGCAAAAACACGGTGTTGCCGCAGAGAGCGTGCACGTGGGTGTACGTGTTCTTGGCGCAGCCTCCTTGAGGAGCACCAACACACAGGAGATGGGACTTGTGGGATGTTTGTATGTGTTTGAGTGATACAGACAAGTCCTCATCCTCTCTGGACTACCTGCAATAGTAGATTTTTAAATTTTTTTTAAAAAATTTTTTATTTTTCCCCACTGCTCAGACTTAACTAAGGGGTTTGTGTTCAATCCTTGTGACTGGAGTGTGGCTTTGGTCAAAGATCACGACCTCGAACTGTGAAATTTGAGTGGGTTACAGCTCCAGCTGAACAAAGTCTGCCGTCTTCCCTTGTTCCAGCAGTGCGAAGTTAGCTGGGTGTTTGAGTAGAAAGGAGTTCACCATTATAAAAGCAGGCAATCTGGGGAGAATGAGGAAGCTGAGCACAAGCCTGCGAGCACAGCTTGTGTACATATTTGTTGAAAGCTAATTGGCAACGCAGTTGCCTTTCAACGTTGTTCTTTCACCTATCAGTAGAGCACAACTCTGGTACTTAATGTACTGTAGATTACGTAAACGCTACCCTGAAATATTTGTACAGGCAATTAACTCTTGTTTTTACACTACTTTGAGTTACAAATGGAATCCTGCTGTAGAGCTTGGAATATTTATGTTATGAGATATATTCCATAATTAGATTAAATAATACTTTCGTCAAACTGGCTAGCATTAAGATCAGAAAAACAGGGGATTGGTTATCCTGTGACGAGCTAACAATCTGTTAAAATTCAGTATCCAAGGAATACAGACGTGGTGTTTGTACCACATCGTTGAGAAGAAACGGTATTTGGAAGAATTTTATCTGGAACGAGTGTATCTTCTCTTGGTTATTACATTTGAAGACTGTAAATGCACTGGTCTGCATTTTGTGTGGCAAAATGTGGTTACTAATGAAGTAACTTAAGGCACGTGTACAGTGTGGCATCACTGTTACCAGAACGACATCCTCTTTTAATGTGGTGTTGATGACTCTGAGGATACTTATATAGACGCGTATTTATTTTTCTTCCTCTTGCTCTTTTCAAACTTATCTTACAAACATTTTGTCCCTGATGAAATTAAGTTACAGCTCTACAATTTGAGCTGAATAATAAATCTATTAAAATATAACCAATTGGTAACAACAGTCTTAAAGCCAGTCCTCCATCCTCTAGAGTTTATTCACAAGCACTTGACCTAATACGACCATGAATTTGAGTAAAGTGTTAATAGATTTTATTGCAATTTGTAGCGTGACTTGCTGCCATGATAATAAAACATTTATAACATCAATGGCTGTAGCACTGTGGTGCTCATCACACTGCTTTGTGCCTGTGCTTAACACAAGTGTAGATAATACGTACCCCAATGGAGTGGCGAGGGACTGGTCAAGTGAGTTCGGCAGTATTTTACATATAATCAAACAGGCTAAAAGAGGTAAAAAATAAAACGAATTGAATCAAGTCCTTCATACCTTTCGTATATCAAGATATTGTAACTAGATTAGATTGTATTTAATTAAAAAATATTTTCGTCAGAAGGAGGGGGGGAGTAATATATAGTAGAGTAGTGCAAAAGTATTAGTGCTAATATTGAAATACACACTGGGTGTATATTGATGACGTTTTTTTGCAGATGAGGACAGCTAGACTTGACTGGCATTTTCATTATGAAGGCAGCAGCCCACTTGCAGGTTTTGGATTTGTTCTGTAAATGGTCCAAATCAGTTGCTTATGTAGTCAGATATCCATCTGTTTTCTCTTGCATTTCTTTTCCCTTCCCCTAATAACCTCTCCCAGATAGAGAATTCTTTAATTAAAATGCAGGAAACTTCAAGCAATTTACCTGAGACTGGTCTTTTCTCAGTCTTTTGTAGATTGTTGGAATAGGTTTTATTTCCCCAGTTCTCTAGCAAAATGTCCCTGACACAGAAAATCACAGTTTGGCCTGTTTCTATATCCTTTCATTTACATAAGAGTTCTTGCAGCTTTATCCAGCTCTTACACACATGCAGACCAGCTATTTGGAGGGAAGGGGGTGGGTATGTTAAATGTTTTTGGAAGTGCCTGATGTTGTATACAACCACTCTTCCTATGTGACAGAAGATGCCAATGGTAAATATGGATGAAACCAGAAGACTGTTGCAATTATTGATGATTTTCAGTAGCATCTACAAGTTTTTTCTTGGATTCCTTCAAAGTCCCCTGTGGCTATAGGAAATTAAAGATGTTTGAAGCATTACCTTCTCGCCAGATGAAAAGAGACAGGAGCAGTTGTAATGCCTCCATCCAGTCGCTATCTTCTTTCAGGGGCTACATTTGTTCATTAAAGTAATGCTAGGAAAAATTAGAAATAAATCACTTAAGAAATAATTTTGGTTTGGTGTTTCTCTGCTTTAGACATTTAAAACTAGTACCTAGTGTAAAAATGTATAGGATTTCTGTTTAATTGGCAGGACCAGATTTGTAGGCAGAGGGTTTTTAATTAGGTCAGCTGGTATAGCAGGAAGAGTAAACTTTTGTGGATGTGAACTTTTTTTGAGATTGACATTAAACGTTTTGATGGAGCAACCCAAGTGTCATTCATTTCAGGTTGACAGTGTAACCTGCCTCAGTTAGATTTCTTAATCCATGGTCAGGAGTCATTGGTTCTTAATGAGTGTTGCAATGTGTAAAAAGGCCACAGAGAGTTTGTAATCTGATCTTCGTGACTAACTGGGAAGGAGGTGTAACTTTGAAAGAAGTTGAAGACTATTGTTAAAGCCTGTTTTTGAATTTTTTGAATAAATGAATGTGATTGCGTCATAGTGGGAAATACGACTTCTTTTTTTATGTGGGTTTTAATTTGATATATTATTTAATCATGGCTGCTTCTGAAAATGTCGGCTGTCACTGCAGCCCCATTTCTTCCTTTTGAGGGTATGCCTGTCCTCCTCTCCTGGAGAGCTGGCGCTCCCTACCCTAACTTCAGGCTTTTCTCCTAGTCTCTGCGCTAGTCTGTGTTAAGGGCTTGGTAAACTACCATTATTTGAACTTGTAAGACAAATTATATAAATTGATGTCAATCAACTGGAACTTTGATTGTTTGTAGTGGCCTTCAATCTGGTTTGTAGTTTATCCATTTGAGCTTTCCTTCAGTAGATCATACTGACTTTCAGGTTAGAGCATTTTTTTGTTGGTTTTCGTAATGACCATAGGTAGGAACCAGTGCAATTTGGCGCAGTATTAGTTCATACACCAAGGCAAATAACAGCAGCAAATTTTTATCTTGCAAGCTTCTCACTGCCTGGCTTCCTCTGTCACTGGTGTCACTATTTCTCATTCTCTCATTTCCTTTACTTGTCACAAACCATTTGAGCAAGCAGTGAAGCCTACGTGGAGTGCTGGCTGGATAAAAAAAATGAAGCAAGTATGTCTAGGTGGTGGTGTTTGACCCGCTCGTCTCCTAACAAAGTGGTTGCGATAGTCCTAAACAGTATCTGTGGCAAGACCTTCATGTTTTATGCCCATTTACTGTGCTATCACTGTGCTAAGGGACTTAGTTGTGATAATTAGCAGACTCTAGGTCAGAGACGATCTGTTAATTATTCTTCTAGCCCTTCACAGAGTATAACTTCCATTAAGCCATAGGGGTTGGCTGAATGAATGCTTTTGGAGCTGTGGATGCATGGTTGTTGGGGTGTTTTTCTTACTAATAATTCTGTAATACATACCTACAAGCGAAAGGTTAAAAGTTTTACTTTTTTAATTATTTTTTTCCTTCATTTTTCCTGTGGAGACAAAATACCTGAAGCACATTAATCTGCGTGTCTAACTTCAGGTGTGGTGGATTTCAAAACCAGGTAAACTGCAGGGCTCTGTCCCCCCTCCCCTTTTCTCCACCCCCACATCCAGAGAAAGAAGCAACCTAGTATCTGAAGAATGCAAGTTATGCAGATGTTCAAAAGGCCAAATAAAACAAATAGATGGGCTGCAGCTGCTAGAGCAGCATAAAGCAAAGAACATTCGCTGCTGCGATGAGAATGCTGGATTTCAGCGTGCCACTTGCTTTTGCCTGTTTGAGGAAAATAGCATGGTGAATTAGTTGAACCCGTTTTTATCTTACTTTGATTGTAAATTGTGATTGCTTTCGTAATTGTTGAGATTTCCAAAAAAACCCCAACTTTTCTCTTAATGAGGGAACAGGAGAATAAGAAGCGGTAGTGTCCTTTCATAGCAAGGAAAGGGGAGTTCTACTGAAGTGCAAATAGTGTGTTTTGTTCATAATCTTTCAGTGAGAGGTGACAGACTTTCAAGGAAGTATTGGGGGTGTGTGTGTGTGTTTAAATCCTACAACTGGGAGAAGTTAGTACGTTGAAGATGCCTTCAAATATCCTAAAATTGAAATGGGAGACCGGTACGTTAAAGATCAACTTCCCAACAGAAGTTTTGGGGTTGGGGGAACCGAAGAAGGTTCACCATCCAATATACTCTTCCAAACTGGATGGCATCTGGGGATAAAAAAAGGTTTAAAAATGATACCAGACTCGATGGGACCAAAACACTTCTCAGACTGAGTAAATCATTGACATGCAGATTAGTGAAATTGTTCAGCAGTTGATCTGCTGTTTTAGGGCATTCCTAAGCAACACAATGGAGTGCCATAGAGAGATGCCCAAGCAAATACTACCCTCCTCTGGTACATTCACATAGCACAACCTTTTGCAGAAATATTACTATTGTCCTGGGAATGACATGGGCATGTCACAGCAGTGTAAGCGGTATACCTGAGGTCTACAGGAGGAGAACTTGCTTGGCTTCTGCCAGTGTTTGGTATTGCTGCTGCAGCTCTCATAGCAAGGGTAAACACGCTTACCTGACGGGGTCCCATGTACATCTCATGAGCCTGGGCAGTTTATTCTTTGTTTGTATGTTTTAAGAATGATATATAGAATAAAAAGCAAGATGCAGTGCCTTTGTCCTGAGCCTTTGGAATTTGGTCATACTGAAATGTTGGTTTCAACTGTGGAATTGCATAGAGTTTGCCACGTACCCCTCTCCTGGTCAGGGAATCCTGCTCAGGGTTTTCCATCTCCTTAATGCTGCAAAACCCAGTCTGACAATAGTTTAACTTCTGGAAAAACCAAACCCAAACCAACAGGGTCATGATTTCAAGTGTTCTTTTTAGTTAATGTTTGTTATGTTACATACATGTGTTGCAAGTCTGTCATCCAAGAAAATTATCAGCTTCTGTGTATCTGGGAATTTGGTTCTAGGACCAAGGTAGATCACTATATATACTTTTGCAGGGAACCAACAGGACCCTGAATTACCCAGAGCTTGAGTTGGATGTGCTTGGACCTTTTCCTATAGCGTACTCCTCTAAAAAGACAAAAAGCTTTTAGTCTCTGAAAGTAAGATTTTATTTGAATAAGTACTGTAATAATTAACTTTCTAAATAGAAAAAATGCAAAGCAGCTAGATAAGAAAAATGGAAATAAAATGTTTATGAGCAACTTGCTGTTTTCTGCTGTATTTCTGCAAGTGGGTCTTAACCCAAAAGCAGATTTTTATCCAACTCGGCAAATTTCTGAGTTGCATAAAACTGTGCAGTCCTGTCTGTCCCTAAGAAACTCCTTCCATTTCCTCTGAGACTCAGCTGTCTTTGCACTCTGTTCCTCATTATAGTCTGTTCGTGAGTGCTAGGCACCAAGCTGCTCGCTATGACTCTTACCTGCTGCAAACACAGTATTTAAACGTTCTTTTTATTAAGCATGCTTAAAAGCTCACAGTGAAAATGAACAATCTTGCATAGGGGTCCGCTAATCCAGTCACTTCTGAAAAAAGCATAATGTGTAACAAAGAAATTAGTTTTGCACGTCTGTGACTTCTTTTGTTCCTGAATTTCTTGACCAAAGAGGCTACATGATACGTTTTGCGTATTCATGATTACATGTATATGTATGCATTTGTAACAATGAATATGGTCTTCATAGAACAGGAATTCCTCTGGTTTTGTGAAGAAATGTACCGCAGCATGATTATTTCAACAGGCCACTGATACCTGCTTGCAGATACAGAAATCCTCTCACCAGAGTATAATTAATGTTTAAAAAGAAATTAGCAATGGGACGTAACAGAACACTTTTGCCCACTTAAAATGGTGTTGAGTCATACCATTAAGGCTTTTAACATGCTTATTTGCATTGCAAACTTGTTATGAAGTCTATCATTTTCTCTTGTGGAAGTATCTCTTGGGGAAATTGAACTCTCTTCTTCACTTGACATTTGCACAACATGTTCCTGATGTTTGAGGAGTGGTGGGCGCGATCTTTGAGCTCTACTAGTTATGGCAATAGAAGAAAAAAAAAATGATATTAAAGATGTTTGTGTCATGTGATAATAACCACTCTTCTGGTTTTATTTTGTGCTTTTTCCCCTAAGAATGACTACAAATTGACCCAGAATGGAGGGCAGCTAAAAAGATTAGAAGCAAAGCAAACTATTGTGGTGGGCCTTGGTAACCTTGTTACTGAAACATGCTCTGAATCTCCTTACTTAATGGTAGTGGAGGTAAAGCTTGTGTGATAAGATTGTTTAACCTAATGAAACTTGGGTTTTGTTTGGTTTGGTTTTTTTTTTTTTTAAGCTGTTATTGTATAACTAATAACTGTCCATTATTTGGGTCAAATCATGTCTCTTGTAACAGTAACACAATATCTTATTATGTAGTAAAGTTTCCGTTACTTCAGGTTAGGGTTTGGGAGAGATTTCAGAATATAGTTAGTGGAAGAGGGTAAAATAGATGGCTGATTCTTGTGTGATGTTTTGAGGATTTTTGTACCTATAATCGCGCATGTGTCTGCACTTGTTTATTCCTGTGAGTCAACGAGGTAGATGCCGTTCAGATGTGTATCTGTTAGTTGCATGCAACACTTCCATGTGTGTACTGTCCTGCTTCCAAATGCTGGAACATGTCTGTACTCTTAGCTGGTGTCTGCTGCCCCTGTGAATACAGGTACTAAAAGCCATGGAGTTCCGGTACCAGTGTGTTGTTTCCCTCAAGGAGCTGGGACCCGAGTACTTTGTTGTATGAAGGGTAGATCACCGCTCCGGGGCTTTAGATGACAAGCCAGATGACAAGACCCCCTTGTAGTTCATTCATTGCTAGCGGTATTACAACAGTGCTTAATCTTCACCTGAGGGTGGATCCCTGCTATGGTAATCACTCTGCTCGTTCAAAGCAACAGGCAGTCCCTGCCCCACAACTTCATAGTTTGAGTCAAGGGCTGTGGAAGGAGAAGCAGGCACTCACAAGAGATGAGATTTGACCCAAGTCATGCCAAAAACAGAAGCGTCAAGGACAGAAAACAGCTCTCGACTCCTGCTCCAGTGCTTTGTCTGTTGTCATCTGCTAAACCCACCAAGGCTCTTATGCCAGGGTGGATTTCTTTTGGGAGGAGCTACTTAACTAGTTGTGAGTCAAAATGACAGCTAGCTTTTTTGTGCCTCATTCTGGTTCTCTCTTTCATATTCATGTTAAACTCTTTCCATATTTAGTGTTTGAGATTTTATGGAAATATTGCTAGTCAAGTGCTACACTTGTGAGAAGGTGAAATGAGGACAAAACACAGGGGACAGATCAGAATCTTTAATCTTTGCTGCTGCATGTAATTTATAAAATGTATTAATCTGGTTTCATTCATTTACTGAACCGTTTTGCACTCCATGTCTCTGCTGTGTTGCCTTCATTTTAACTGGTCTGAAGCCAGGTTTTTTTTTAAATATATATAAAAAAGACTCTTTTAGTTAGCATAGCAAGGAGGTTTAGCCCTCGTACCTTTTTGTCTGAGATCTTGAGGGTCTGCCCCCCAAAGTTGCGGGGGAGTGTAAGTAGTGGTGTTAGACTTAAACAAATCAATTTCATTGCAGAGCTTTCCCTGTCATAATGATCAGTTTGCAGCACAAATCTCATTGATTTTTCACAGCCCTGTAGGAAAAAAAACCCATAGTTGATGAATAGCACTGGGAGAGACTCAGGAGACGCTAATTTTGTTGGTGGTGAGAGCAGCCGTGGCTGTTCCGCACCTTTCTTGCTGGCTTCTCTAAGCCTTTTCCATTAAGCCTGGCCTTTAGTTGGAAGCCTGTAAATTCAGTGGTACCCATGAGAGACTGTGAGCTCTTGAGACGACAGAGAGAGCGAGCAGCGCTCATGGTGACAGAGAGGAGAATCTTGCTGGGGTCAGTGGTGCCCTATCAGCCAGGGCGTGATCATCACCAGACCTGCCCGAGAGCCCCGCTCTGGGTGGTGGGGCTGCCAGCTCCTGCTCACAGCCTGACCCCGCCGCTTACCTTTTGTAAACTCAGAGTAATTGGTGCATCACAGACTGCCACCTTCTTTTTATTTAATTTTTTTTCCTTCCCTGCTAGAGGTTTTTATAGCTCTTCCCAGGGGCAGAGGTGAGGAAATGAACAATAGGTTTCTAGAAAAGACAAAAACCCCCACACGGTATTGGAAAAGGAAGGATTCTCTCCATAACAGTGTGTTAATTGTACTTAACGTTCAAACTGTCTGCTTTATTTTTACATTCTGATTCTGGCAGAGAATTGTCCCTGTACTGACCCCTTTTTGTCTACTCTTATGCAAGGTGTATTTAAATAGATGGATTGTAAATCTGGTTCTGGACAACTTCCCACCTTGCCTGCTATTCCCCTTGATACTACTATTCTTGTTTAGCCAATGTGGAGAGTTGCCGCAGCAGGAGCGGGGCTGCTGTGTGCCTTCTGGCAACAGCCTGTGCTGCTTTTGGCCATTGCTTTCGGTCTACTATCGATTATCCACATATGTCAAACTTTTTATGCTGTGAGTTTTTCATGCACTATATTTCCTGAGCCTGACTGTATTTTTGAAGCCTGGTGTACCCATACTGGAAATTCTAGGTACAGACAATCTGTCACTGGCAGCAAGACATGCAATATTGTATGTTGTAGAAGGAAAAGCTAAAATCGTGGAAGCATAGGAAGAGTAACAGTGGACTGTTGAAATTGGTAGTTGTTCTCAGCTAAATATTTGTTGGAATACTATAGAACTTTAAAAATCACTGAACTGCTATTCAGAATGCCACCTTTCATTATTTCGACTATTTGTTTTTGAAAGATTTCCTTTTCTATTGAGTTTAAATATAAAGGATTATATTCTTACCAGATGGAAAACGTTTTTCTGATTTTGTCCAACATCATAAAGTTCAAATGCAATAACATAAAAGCATGGGGAAGTTTACAGAAAATGTGAGTTTTGATCTGATTTTTGTGATCCCCCCCCCCCGCCCTTACTATCTACATGGGGTTCTTGGGAGTAGGAGCTTCAGTGTACCTAGAGAACTGTGAATCCCAAAAGAATCAACGTGAGCATCTGGCAGGAGACTTTTATTCAGTCCCCCTTTGCAGCCTGAATACCCCGAAAAGAAGACTGTGCGGTGATCTATAAGATGTGTAAAGAGCAAGTTTATGGACAGCTTGGTTAGACTGTTATTTGGAAAAAAATAAAAAAAACATGTGTGGAAGACAACAGATGAGATGTGTCAGCTATTTCAGCAAAGGAAATGGGCAGAATTTGACAGAGTTTAAGAACTGCAGGTTGGGAAATATCAGGTACAAAAAGGCTTTAGCTATTCTAAGTGTATTGGTCTACAGGAGGAGAGTTAAGAGGTTAAAATAACTGCAAAATAACATATTAATGGTGGGAAAATGTGGTCTGCTTTATTGTCAGTCACTTTTTGTGACTAAAAATAGGCTACTGTTTTGCACGGTGATACATAAGCACCTTAGTTGATGTTCTAATACAGATCTGGGCTTTCAGGATAGCTGTAGGATGGACCAGATAAGGGCAGCAAACCTGCATCATTTCAGTCCTTATTTAAATTTTGGGTGGTGGAAGTACTTCAGCTCAGGGCAAAGAGTTGTGGGATAGTGAACTCTTGGCACCTACGGGTGAAATTTTGTAAGATAACTGAAGCAATGTAACTTTGCCACCAACGAAGGAGAAGACTGAACTGCCCCTGTGTTTCCACTGCATCCCTTGAGTAGGCTCTCTTAGTTGGGTAGGTATTTGGCTACCCACCCTTAACTCTTACTGGGTAGGTGTTTAGCTGAATCAGCTCACTAAACTGTCAAAAAACCCCACCCTACTGAGTGATTCTTTGCTGAGTTAAAGTGAATAGGTTTCTGCAGTCTGTTGAGTGCCAGAGCCAACACCAGGTTGGCAGCAGAAGAGCATGGCCAGGAGTGGGACTAGCTTTGAGGACAGCAGCGAACCATTTGATTGTCTCATTTGCAAAAACCTCGCTCTTTCAGATTGGTTTTTCATGCAGCGTTAAGAACAGGAGCTTTGCTGTATGCATCCTCCGTATCTTCCCATATGTGTGTTACGGCCCCCAGAGGCACGCTTGGCCGTACCACAAAGTGAAGACTGCAGGAGAGTGAAGCACTGATGAGGATATGGAGAAACGCACTTTGCACAGCATTCTTCTTTCCGCATATCGCCTTCCTCACAGCCTGCCTGTAGCAGGGGTCCTCTGAATGCTCCCAAATCCCTTCCGGAGGCAAGCAGGTTAATTTTAAGTTGCTAGTGGAGTTCAGCTAATTAGTTTGATTTTGCACGTCTGGCTCAGTACTTGCACTTCCTCTTCCCACAGAAGAGCAGGGGGTCAGTACTCACTGATCCTGTGCTGATGACTTGTATTAACGAGGGGCAGCATCATCTCCAACTGTCGGAGCTGAACGCCGCTGAGGATGGCGGTGCAAGCTGCAGGGGAGGCACGCAGTCACTCAGAGCATAAAGTCCACTCGGGGATGGTAGATGTGTTTGGAGTGTTTGGAGACTCCTAGCTTTGCTGCTTCTGCACCTAGAGGCTGGAAACTGGTTTTGCCATCTGCCTGAGGCATGGAGAGGCCTCCAGGAGCAGCATTGCCTGGTTCACACGCATCCGAGGGCTCTCTCCGTTTTTCCCCATGCACAGTTCGAGGGAGAAGCCAAGTCATGTCTGGTGGCTGTCTAACCCCTCCTCGCTGTGTGACGGAAACCACCCTGCAGGTTTGCAGCTGCCACAGGGCTCTCCTGCAATGTGGAGGTGGTGTCCATAAGAAAAGACGGACGCGGGGATCTGCGGGAGGGGGATTATTCCTGCTTCGTGCAGCTTTATGTCGTCAGCCTGGAAGGAGCATTGAGCGGCGGCTTGCTGAGGCCGGCGGGCAGATTGAGAAGCAGCCTCACGCAGGGACCTTTTATGTCCATCTGCTGCAAACTGTGCTCTTCCCAGGCTGGGTTTGGGAATGAGCCCCCATGGCTGCACGTGCTCGTGTGCAGCTAGGTCCTGGGCTGGCAGCTACCCTTCCCCGACCTGCTCTGCTTCAGGAACGGGGCTGCATGCGGGTGCCCTCTGTGTGCGTGCGTGGCGGGGGATATATTTGGAAGTGAACTCGATTTAGAAATGAAGAGATCAGAGTACGGTGTCTGGTTTGGCAAGGAGAATGTGAAGATGCGGTATCAATGTCTGTGCCTTTTGTAGGCTGAAACTAATGGCTGCAAAAACCCCTCACCCTCAGTCCGTTTAAATAAAGAGCATATATGTTAATCCTTGTTATTCCCTGCATCTCTTTAATTGCTTTCTCCCACTGAATGTAAAGGATTTTAAATACACTGTGAGGTACAGCTTTTGGAGACGTGAAAACGTATGTCTATGTGATGGCTCTCTTTCACAATCCAGGCATGCATTTCAAAGGATTATAAAATCTGAGTCGATAATGCACTTTGGCAGTGTTGCCTTGTGAAAAATGCTACCAGTTCCATGGTGACTATTAGTTGTTGGAATTCAAATGGCAGGGAGGTTTGGGCACCATACGTGACTGCAGGTGGTGACCTCTTTTGCTGCTGGGATGGGAGGGTGTCAACCGCTTTTGAAAAGAAGTTCAGTTGGGAATGGCTTTGCCCCTTGAAAAGTTGAGAGAGGAGATTATGCATGTTAAGATTCAAATTTCTGGCCCCATTAGGTTGCTGCAGGAATTTTGCCACTGGCTTCAGTCTGTCAGTGACTTCCCTAACAAATTGAACATCCAAAAGAAGATCCGGTCAGTGCCGAGGAGGAGGAGTTGATGGGAGAGGTGTAAAAGATTGCTTAGTAAATGAGAAAAGGTAGATATTCCAGTTGTGTACATGCTTCACTTTTCTGTAGCAAAAAGGAGAGAACTTCCTCAATATTCAGTGTGTGATTTATTCCTTTTACAGTTTTCAAATTTCGCATGACTGTTGGGGAACCCTATAGTTTTAACATTGTAATTGTAGTAAAATGAAGATATTAAGAAATATGCTGTGACACGAAATGTTACTGCAAAAAATCCTGAGGTTTAAATTGTTCTTTTCACTCTATTAAAATATCTAACAATACTATTATACAATTTCTAATTGTACAATGGCATTAAATAGAAATTATTTCCATTAAGGAATATCATCATAAAATGTTCATGAATATTATTACTTCTGATCAGCTATGTGTATATTCAGATATCTCCCATTATAATTCTAAAATATAATTTTAACACCATCAATAAGCATGTATCTTTTTACTGACAGTTGTGGGGTTTTTTGTTTTGGTTTGGTTTTTTTTTTTAAAGTGGCCATTATTACAACACTTGTGATAAGAAGAAGAACAGAAACTTAAAATTTGTATTATTCTGTTATCACAAATTCCAGTTTTCTGGTTCAGGTCATCGACACATCATTTAATACTGTGATTTGAAATTAGGGTCTGAATTGACATTGTGTGATAAAATATACTTACTTCCTACCTTTTAAATTGCTTCCAGTTAGAAATAGAAATTTTAGCTAATCCAGAAGGCAATAAAGCCAATTTCTCAGGCATTTTTGCTGTAAACAATCCTAGGTTTACCACTGTGGTTTGTATTCCAGCAGCTTCAAGGTTCCTTTGTCATTCTAGGAGCTGTATTAGTACCCAGGGACAGGCTGCCTTTGCCTCGAGTGTTTGCTATCGAAGTAAGTTGGGAAGAATATTCAATGGTTTAATCGCTTTTTTTTTGCAGTGAATACTGCAGGTGCAAAAGCACACTGTAATTTTTGTAATAATGTATGGCAGAGCTAGAGCCTGACGTCCCCGTTCTCTGCATCCAGACCGTTCATTGACTTAGCTTTAAAATTTAGAAAGAAATCATTGAACCCTGAACATTGCAGTTCCATTGATCCGTGTACCAAAACTGTTCTTCCTCTGCTTCAGCCCAGCACCTCTGCACAGCTCTGCAGCCCACAAATCGGCATGGAGCGGTATAACCACTTGAGCAAATGTGTATAGCCCACTCATCAGATAAATCAGCATCTTTTAAATGCAGCACATGGCTGTAGCTTATGAAGTAAAGTGTCCATTGTTCTTTTATGTCTTTAGATTAAAGTTTCAAAAATGCACTGAATTTCTGTAGAATAAATTGTGTGGAGAAAATCTGATTTGAAATCTGTAAGTAATCTGCTCTCACTTGATGAAAACGTAGTCATTATTCCTTCAGCCATAAACTTACTGAGACTGTTTCTATATCCTCTAGGAGTGTTTTTTGGAAAGAATTGATATGTAAGATTTTATCTATTATTCAAGTTTTAAAGTAAGATTATAACCTATCCTTAGTTGGGCTATACAGTCAGCTAAACACACTGTGTTTTGTATATACATATTGTCTAAAGTGTTTGTGGCTTGTCTTTTCTGTAAATATTAATGAAAACCTGTATTTAGTTCTTCTGCATTCTGTCTTTTTGAACACATTTCAGTGCGGTGTTAAATAAATGGTAGCTGCCAAAATCTTTTCTTTTCAATTAATTTTGCATATGTAAAGTTCCATTGAGTGCTTTCTGTATCAAGTGGAGGCAAGAAGTTGGCTTTTATAAATAGCATGCTGTTCTATTCCATATTTGAATCAAGTTCAGAATTAGTGCTGTGCTTTTCAGTAGTCTCAGTATTCATGTACAAGAGGGGTGGCAGTGGATTTTATTCCCTATTGGGGTGAAATTGTTCTCAGCAACTGTATTAATGATGGAACGATAAATTGCTGTTGTAAATAGTGTTTTCTCCTTCGTCCACTAAGGATGCACTCATGCTTACGCTTAACTTCATGCACTGTCAGGCAGATGCTCCTCAGAGAGTTATGCTGAGTTGCACCTTTTCTGGTGCATGAAGTTAGTGTTGTCTATACATGCAGTTCTTCGTAGGATTCTTCTTATGTTAAATAACTTCTTTTCCCACTCCTCAAATAACATCATCCTCTCAGCTCTGTTATCCACTTACAAAAAAAGTCTGCTGAGGGAAATTATTTGTTTTGTCTCTATTGTATTTCTAAGGGGGTAATTTTAGCCCATCGTAATGAAAATTTCAATTAGGGCAGATACTGTAACGCCTTCAAAAGTAGTAGAGGGTTATATGTTATGACTCAGTACTGGTCATGAAACACAATATGGTTATTGTATGGCCATAATGTGTTTTGGTCCCCTATCATGCAATAAATGTGTCTGGTGATAGCCATATAACCCTGTCTCAGGCATGGTGCTTATGTGCTGTGTCCCAGGACGTGCTCTCCCGGTGGAGTGCTGGGAGCAGGCTGCACGTGCCCTTCATGGGATAGGAATCGCTTTCAGTCAAATAGCAAGAGAAAGGTTTTGGAGCTTTGGGAGAGAAAAGCAGAGGTCCAAAATAATTTGCCCATCCCGTGGGAGAGTCTCCATTGCAGGAAGGAGTGGACGTGAAAACTGGATCAGTTCTTCTGATAGGCCAAGACTAGATTCTTGCACTGGAATTTCTCAAAAGAAAGAGCTATATAACTGGGGAAATAAAAGGGATTTTAAAAAATAGACAGCTAAAGCTTTGGTACGTGTGCTGCAACATATTCTGAGGACAGTGTAGTTTTCAGGCCAGGACTCAGGCTGATAGTGAAATGAGTGTCTCTTGCTCCTCACCAAATACTCAGTTACCTCTTTCTGTCCAGTTTATTTAAAAAAGCAGATGACTTCATGTCTCTGCATAGCTGAAACACATTTTCTCGCCTACCTCCTCTCACATTTAAGGGTGTTACTAAGTTTGGTCAATAAAGGAATATTTAAACTGATTCTTCATCTCTATTCAAAAGTGAATATGACTCTGCTGGTTTTTCCTCTTTTGCTTTTGAAATATGTAGTGACAAAAATCCAAGGTGCCATAATGATCTTAAATGCCTATCCCTGCCTGTGGAACTAATGTGCCTATCCTGCTATCACCTGTGGGGAGCAGAGGGCTTGGGAGTGTTAATTTCTCTAATTAATGCTGTAATAGAAAATTTATGGAGAGCTAAACAGCACTTGTCTACAAAACTAATGTTGGTGGTGTCACCCTCGTGCATTCCTGCTTTAACAGCTACTTGTGCTGCATGTTCCTCTGGAACCAGGACAAGGTTACCAACAGCTGTGCATTGAAATTGATGAAAATTCATGAAAATTGCACGGGTTAAAGTTATGTTCCTCAACTTAAATATAATTGGGTTATGAGGGAAAAAAAAAAGCTGCTGCTGTAGGGATGCTGTGCATCACCTCTTGTGTGCTGCAGTTGGCGTGCTCTCCGCTCAGGCCGGGGGTCTGTGCAGTCGGTGGGGCTGGGTTCTGCTCTCAGCACAGCACACCTGCCTGGAGGCATCGCTGGTACCGGAGGCAGTTCTTCCCTCTATTTCTGAGCGCTGGCTGGCTTTCCTCCTCGGGAAAGGATAGATCTTTAAATACTGGTGGCTGTTCTTCGAAAGCAAAAGATTTTTGGTGTTAGCGGGGGTCTAAGCAGAGGGGATGTTGCAGAGTCTGCATGATAGTGGAATTCAGGTGAAGGGATGAGAGCAGAGGGAACACGCTGAAGTTAATTTCCAGCTTGCGGCAGGGGGTCTCGTGGGGCTGCACAGCCACCTCTCAGCTCTCGCTCTGTGTAGTGCGCCTGCCAGATTTTTTGTGGCCAGCAGGTTTCTGCTCTCCCACCGGGTCATTTAATGCCTGGCTGAGCGCTCACAGAAGCTGAGAGAGGTTTTCCACTGAGGACCTGTCCTTTACCCCCAGCAGCAGTAGGGCCAGCAGAGACCACGGGGCCGAGCCCTTATCCTTGCTGTCCCAAGTCAGACAAGCGTGGGTGACAGCAGGTAAGGGGCCACCGACTTCGCTTGGTCTCTTCCTTTCCTTTCCTGGTGCCTCTGGGCGCTGGTCCTTCCGGAGTGACAGCTATAAAATTAGATAATCAGTTAATCGCTGGTAAATTAGCCTTGCGTCTTTGTGGAGAACAAATACAGTATTTATGTAAAAGTTGTTAGGAGTTTTTCTCTTTTTAATTAGCAGAAATAGATGCAAAATGAATGATGATTAGGCAGCTGATGAATTCAGTAGTACAATTATGCCTAAAGCTATGCCCCAGTACTTAATGCTGGATGCTCTGAGCAATCAAACAAGCCTATTTATATAATTTATTTATGACAAAAAAAGTTAGAAATGGAACAAGATTGTGTATATGACAAGTATATCAACTTCAATGCCTGAGAAAACCTTTCTAAAATTCCATAATATAAATATTTTTAAAATACTTCGTTTAATAAAAAAAAGTAAAACCAAAACCCAGAATTGTTACCCTAGTAACTGTTAACTTTGAGGTTTAGATGCAAGGCTGTTCTTTGAAAATAGCTAATCAAACGTGAGCATTCACTAAAAATGAGTAAGGACTCTCCATGACATAGGAATTGTGAAAATGAATGTCTTTTTTATTATTATTTTTTATTTTTTTTATTCATACTTTTGAACAGTCTGAGCCAGAGGAGCGAAGGAAATTAGAGCCCTGGGTGTCTACTCTGGGAGGCTTTAAGAAAATCCAAGCCGTGATGAGCAGCTGCCTCATATGCAGCCAGTTGGGAAGGCTAAACTGATTAGTCTGTAAACACTAGGAGATGGTAAGTGTTGGTGTCAAAGGGACTGTGACAGTCATCAGATTGTGGTTTATCTCAGACTGTCGTTTGAATGATGGCTCTCCCCCACAGAAGCAGTTTTATAGCTTTGCAGAGGTATAATCTGAGCCCGGGCTGACGGATCCAGCTCTGCTCGAATCAGGTTCCCAGTTCACTGTTTGGCACTACCGATGCTGGGCTTTTCATGAACAAGCCTGTTATTTTCTTTTCACCAACCAGGCATTACAAACATAAAATTTACTAGTCCTAACAGAGTGGAAATTGGCACTTGCCCATTTGCAGAAGAGTATTAGACAGCAACACAGGGTCCTTTTCGGGGGAAAGCATGGGGGCTGCTCACAAGAGCAGCAAGCGGGCACTTCCTCTCCCATGCTCGCCTGGGGCAGTAGCAAGGGTACAATTCACCCTTTGTGCTCAGGGAGGGGGTCACAGGAAAAGGCAATCCTGTAAATAGATGGACTTCTAACCTACGGCAGAGCTGGGCAAGAGCAGGAGGTGATGGTTTCTGCTCTAGCTCAGTGATGCTCTCGGGAGGGGATGGGACGTGGTCAATGAGCGCGGTGGTGGATGGTGGGTATGGTCACCCATACTGGGTTCAGGGCAGATGTTCCTCGGCGAGGCAGCTGAGGGCACACACAGTCCTGCGTGCAGGGACTATAGCTCATCTCCTATAAAAGTTCAGTAGCTGCACTTCTTAGGTGAAGTTGTATATCAAATCCACACTTGGCTTGTTTGTTTAATGCAGCAGAGAGGAAAGAAACCCCTACTCTGCTATGTGTGGACTTCTCAGCTATTTCAAGGTTGTGGTTTTTTAGCACCTGTTGATGTAGTCATAGGAACTTATGCTAAAATATAGTCCGTGTCAATGGGGGAAAAAAAAAAAGGGATTTATTTGCACATGTAGGGCAGGGGACCTCCTGCAGTCTCATACTCCCCAGTAAAGGCTCCCATTTTCCACCCTCTGTTCTGGGTGATGAGTGAGCCCTTCTTGCTAAAGCTTTTCTGGCCACCCCTGAGGCACCATCACCCGGACACTGAATCATTTTTTCGGTAAGGGTCAGAGGTAGTAGTCTGAAGCTCTGAAAGCCAGCCATGGTGGAGCTCCTTCATGCAACCCCCACAGTTGCAGATGAGTCGGGATGGGGCTTGGGGAGGCAGAAGACCACTTTCAGATGCTGCCTATTGGGAGATCCAGAATGGGAGGATAAACAGTAAATGAAGATAAGTTAGAGAAGGTGAAAATATAGCTGTTAACCTCATTGCAGCAGGGAAAATTTTTAAGCCAAGCAAAAGCAAAATTGAAAAAAGTGTGGAGGCTAAGGGGATGTACAGATGTTACCTAAAAAGGTTATTCCTGCTTTTGGAGGTTCTGTAGCAAAGAAGGAAACAATTGTAAGCTTTTTTTTTTTTTAATAAAATCAGAACAAGAATTTCTAGGGAAGTTGGCTTGAGCTTTGGAGCAAAGGCTGGAAACTGGAATTTGGGTGATCCAGCAGAGGACTGATAGAGGAAGAAAGGGAGTTTGTGGAAAAAGCTGTGAGACATGTAGAGTACAGTGTCTTTTTTAATGTCTTAATTACAGGCATGGTGCCTTTTCTGCCTTTTTTTTTTCTCATGCCAGTTAAAAGATTGTCATATTTAAAACTGTTACAGAGATGTGCAGCACCTTTCACAAGTAGTTCTCTCTATATTACTTATATTTAGAATGGTGAATTTTGCTACTATCCTTTGAATTGTATAAGAGCATCTTTCCCTTCCTTCCAATTCTCTTGAGAGTAAACCATCCCTAGCACATCCTGATGAGGCAATTCAAAATGCTCATCTTCCTGATATGAGCTGTTTCTTTAATGAGGGCCCATAATGGTCCCTCCATACTTGCTCAATGGAAAAGCATATTTTAAGACACAGGCTTTGATTTAAAAGCTGTTGGCAGCTGCCTTGAAATAGGTGTATTTATCTCCGCTTTCCTAGCTGAAGATTTGTATGAAATGCGACAAGTAAGAAACCAGTTTTCCTGTTCTGGATGCAGTGGGCAGCGCTAGCTGATCTGCAAGCTGGAAGGGTGGTGACATTGGCTACCAGGTTTGCAAGGATAAGAGACTATTGATTTCTGGCAAATACATTATGGTGCAAGGCAAACATTCATAAAAGCCATGGAGAGAGTGTAATAATATTCAGCACTGGAAATAAAAAACGCAATTGATTTACCATACTGCTGTAAAGCAGCGCTCCTCTCTCCCCCCTAGCAAGCTCTTCCCTGCTGCCGCTGCACCTCTGCCCAGGCACCCACCAGGGAGCCAGGAGCCGCTGGCTCCAGTCGCCTGGAATTTGGCAGCCCGGAGGGGATGCTGCTCGTCTTGGCTCACCTCGACATTTATCACTTGTAGCTGTGCCATCCAGGCCTGAACTCAGGGTGGTAAACACATCTGGCACGGGAAAGCCAAGTTCTTCTCCCCGTTCCCAAAGGACCCATCCCCTCACCCCCGGCGCACGGGCACCTTCTGCTCATCCATCCCTTGGTGGTGGGGGGGTCAGCAAGACAATGTGTCTTCTGCTGGGGCCAAGGCTTCCTTCCATTCGCCTGATGTGCAACTGGAAAAAAGGAAATCAGGATTTATTTTATTTTTTTAAATTATTGTCCTGCATGTAAATGAAACCACTGCGAGCAGTTGCTTGGTGTATCATGTTTATTTTTAAATTCAGTTCCATAACTGCTTCTTAAGGAACAAGGCAAATATGGCAGTGTTGTGCCCGTGGGATACCGTTTCAGTTTGCCGTTTGTACACCAGCCTCGAGACTTTCTCCTCCGCTTCCAGAAGGTCAAGATCAATGTTGCATGATTTTGTGGATGTTGGATGCGTTTTTCAGGTCTTCTAAATATTTAAGCGTGAGGCCCAGTGAGAGGTAAGGGACATATTTTTTTTTTTTTTCAGCCTGTCAGTGCAAACACAGAAGCAAATGGATCTTTTTAAACTCAGAGGGTCAAAGTTAGAAACATTTGTACTTGAGATTGTGAGGCAGTAGGTTTTTCCCTTTCTTGCTTTGGAGCAATCTTGCATCCTTGGGTCTCCAGGTATTCCATTACACCTTGCCTTTTAATGGCACAAGCTTTTTTTAAGTCTAAGCAATGATGCCAACGTTTTTTAATTTATTTTTTTCTTCTTCCCCTTTTCATAAGCAAGCCAGCCTTTTGTGGTGTACCCCATAGCAGTCACCCAGTCTGCTCCGGCTCATCTGGCATTTCTGTCAGTTCTGGGTTGTGAACCTGGCCTGCAGATCAGAGGTGGGGAAACCAGGGGCTTTATGGCATAAATAGCCCCTTCTTCGTCCGCAGCCATACTAAAACTTGAGGCCCTCTTACTAAATCATGACGGTGCTCTGATGTGATGTTATAACCGTGTAGTTTTTTGGCTCAGTCTTAGTTTTTATGCAAACTGCCCTGCTGTCGTTGCTCTAGCTGGCTGCGTCACTGTTTTGCAACCTCAGTTACAGTTCTCGCTTCCTCTTCTCCCACAACTGGAAATTATTCAGCTTTTCAACTAGAACTCATTTATTTTGACTTAGAGTACTAAAAGAGATGGTTATGTTTGGAACTTTTTTTTCTTTTTAAATATATAGCATGATCTAAAAATCTAAAACAAGAGTGTGCGCACTAGCTAAAATATCGTATGGCTTCCAGTGAAACCTGTTGAAATCTGTGCAGTGTTGCTGTTTGCAGGTAATTAATGTTGTGGTGGTATTCTTTATATTAAGTAAATTACTGCTGAAGTATTAATCTGTTGAAATACAAAACTGTAAAGAATTTAATGATGACCTTTGTATATGAAATTAAGTATAATTATTAGATTTGTGGAAGACCTTTTGAATTAGCTAACATGTACTAACTCACTCTCGTTTCCCGAGGACTGCTGAGTTGATGTTATTTCCCGTAAGCTTGCTGGAAGTGGGAAGAGAGCATTTACAACAGGCTTCTGCTACGTCATTAACATATTTTTTTATTTGCAAGTGTTGTCTAAAATAAATCCACACAATGTGCATGTAGTCCTGTATGCTCTTATGTGCATAGATGTACATAGAGCATCAGTAAAAAAAAAAAGTCTCAGAGCTAATTCATTATGAGTAAAGAACTTAATGGCAGGTCAGAGGACGGTTTTGGAGGTGCCTGTTGTGTGAGATGATTCCAAGGCTGAGTTGAGGAGAGAGACAGCAAAAGTTTTGTATGCTCAGCTAAAAATACTGGCCTCTCCCTCTTACAGTGACTAGCAGTTTAAAAGATGACAGATTACTTTTTGCTTTTCTTGAATAAAATCTGGCAAGTGAGTTACATCAGTTTTTCTCAGTTTATGAAAAATTCCTAGCTGTGCAACACGTCGCTAAATGAAAATACAGATTATCTGCACAGAAAGATATAGATCTGTGTCTTCTGAAGGAACAGTTTTTGTTTTTTGTCACTACTTCTAGCCCAAACTTACATTTTTTTAATTGAAAAACTTTTTTTTTTTTTTTTTTTAAAATGTGTGAGATACTTTTGTCTTCAACTTGCTTGTTTTGCAAACAGGGTCTGCCAAGTGACTCAAAACAAGCAAGTGGTGTTAAATGCTAAATACTGTGCAGCTGAAAGGTAAATTCTTCTTCCTCTTTGTATGAAAAAATTACTAAAGCACTTGGTTTGGACTTTTACGCATGTTCTGGCTTTCCCCCTAAATCGTGTCTGTGGCCGCTGTGTTGCAGGAGTATTGCTGAGCTCTTGGATTAGGAGGAAGAGGGAAGCATTTGCTCCGTTCCAGGATGCTCTGCTGAGGCTGGCCATGTTTCAGGGCAGAGTCCCTTGGTCTTGGTCAGGATCTAGTTCCAGATTATCTCTAGTCTAGACTTTTGTTTCTGCTACTGTCTACATTTTTGGAAAGCTCACCTTTGCCTTCAGACTTAACAGTTTGTAAAGACAGCTGTGTCTAGCTGAGGGTGGCTCCTGACCTCACTCCTTGTGCACGTGTGGGGTTAGTTGGAAGCAGCAGCTGCTGCAGAGAACTTCGGCTGCATGAAGTGCTGCCTGCGGTGACAAGAAGTGGTCGTGTGAACTGAGCCGCAGGCCAAGGCAAAGGAGGGGTGGGTAGGCACTGATACTGGTACAGGGTTTGGGCACTTGGGGAGTCCTGGGCAGTTCCTCTGAGGTCCTCTGGAAATCAGTTGGTGCTGAGAGGGCTTGGCACATTGGTGGAGATAATCAGTTCAGCATAAAAGAGTGAGCAAGAGGGCAGCAGCTGTGCTCAGACTCGGTAAGAGCAGGGGACTTGTATGATGTGCTTTATATTCTGTGTTCTTCCCAGTTCACCTTTTTCATCTTCTTCACCAGTTTACCTTTTCCGTATTTCTGTTATCTACTTAAGGATTTGCAGCAGTGGCTATTGCTGTATCCCTGCAGGTCTAGCTATACTGGATCCTCCTGTAGAAGTTGTGCCACTATCCCTGTCCTCATTTTGGGTAGAATGGATTTAAGGTAATAAAAAAATCTGTGTGCTAAAGTCATAAATGTGCCCTAATCTGCTCTTCTGCCATGGGGCTTCTTCAGGTATAATGGGGGTTTGCGGATAGTTGCAGGTTGTCAGGTGCACGGGTAGATGTTTACGGCAGAAGGTTTTTACATCACTTTTCCCATTCTCCCAGTCTAGAGGAAAGGGGATAGAAAGCTGGAGTGTTTGGCAACACTTGTGCCAATAGCAAGTTTGGGGCACACTTGGCTTCTGTTAGTCATTTGGGTTTGATGGACTGATTTGGAAAACACAATTTGCAATGGAGCTTGGAACTGAATTTCCATTGTCCTTGTTAAGAAACAGAGTTACCTTGAATAAGGTCACCTCAAAGGAGGGGATAGTTGTGGGACCTAGTCCATTGTATCCTGTTGTTCGTTTCCTTAAGGAAGCAATCTTATTTTTCTGGTCTCTTATTAATCGATTTCACTTGGAATGGATTTAGGTACCATGTACTCTGTCGGTTGACAAGAATTTGGAGGCTGAGATTTATGCAACAGGACTGTCTTGAGCATTTGGTGTGTGGGAAAGTGGTGCTTGCTTCTGATTTTTAGGATATCTGCACAGATACAGCTGAGCTGGTTTGGCATAGACTGATCTAGCTTTAGAAATAAAATGTACCATGGTACAGGGAGAGCTGTCTTGGCCCTGTACAAGCTCGAGCTGGCGGTTAGTGTCACTGTACACCACACTTACCTGTTTTCAGATCTCAGCTAATGGCTTTACTGCAGTTACCTGCTGGCAGCGTAGCACACCCTTGGAAGGAGAAGAGCATGGACCTTTGTTGTGCATGGTGGGGTGGCACTGATGTTACAAGTTTTGGGAAAGCTTTTCCTGCCATGTCAATGAGTTATATTCAGTAATCCTAAGAATGTATTTGAATATTCAGTTCCGCACTCATCATTGGGTCTGTTTTCTCGCAATATCCCATTTCCAAACATACATATGTAAAGTCATAGTTTTCTTCAAACAGCCTAAGTATAATTAATTTGATAGCTGTTGTCCAAAGAAAAATATAAAGCTTGCAACAACTTTACCAAAAGCAATCTGTTGGTATATTCTGGGCATTCATATTTTTATAAGTAGCCTTAAAAAAAAATGCTGTGGGTCTTTTCTCTTAATTCATTGAATTACAAGCTTTTTGAAATAAAGACTGTTTCGTGCTTGTGTGTTTGCATAGTGCGTAGCACAATGGATTTGCAGTCTTGGCTGGGCCTGTAGTTTTTACTGCAACACGATTTTGGGGGTTTTTTTCTTTTCACTGTAAGCTCTAGTTATGTCCTTTTCCTCAAAAAAATCCAGCATCCCCTTTAAACTGCGTATTGTCTTCAGGATACAGAATAAGGCTAGCACAGAAAAGGCTTTTAGAAACACATGCCTTCTCTGTGCCCTCTGTGGTGGAAGCGTAGTCTTTCTGACCTGGCTGGGTACTGCGTGTGAGCTGCATTCTCTTGAGTATAAATACACTGTGTTAAAAAAGGAAAAGCACTGAGCGCAGCTTGCTTTCTGGCGTGTCGATGCTCTTCTCGGAACTGATGGGGCAATGCCTTTCTCCTGAGCTCATCACTCCTGGGTGAGCCCGAGGACAATGTGCCTCCTTCTGCCCTTCTCTGCCAGTTGGAGAAATCCAGCCTTGGCACAACAAGCTGACCCCGTGGGAGGAGGTGCTCCGCCAGGAGGGAGGTTCTGGTGAGGTTTATCATACTGCCTGCTGTACGCCCTGCCTGACTTACCATCTACTTTTGGAGATTTGGGGCCCCCTCGCTCTCCTAAAGGAACTTTGTGATAATTTTTGCAATTTCATGTAACAGCAGAATAGGTGCGGGTCTCAGGAGGTGGGAAGGAAGATGGCCTGAATTTGTTTAATGCCATTAAAAAACTGCAATATCCATATCTCACATGCATAGTGTCAGATATTTTTTGGATGCGACAATTTGCATAAAATATTTTAAATGTGGAAGCTGTGTGCAACCTTTAGCAGAGGAGCAACATATAACTTGACAATTTAGGTCACAAGCGCGATTGTTGGAATAACGTCATGTGTACTTTTTCCCAGTGGCTGCTAAAGTAAATGCAATGGGGTTCTCTTCCAGCTAGTTCTCTTACCTTTATGGTATTTTATTTGAGGTTGCCTTTCATCATAGTTAGCATGGTTAGTAAGTGTCATCACCTTTGTAAGCTGTCTGTCTCTTTCTACTCCAAAAACCCCACGCGTGGAGATGACATTGGTATTCATGTGCTTAGGCAAGATAGTGTGTTGTGGTTTGTTTGGCTTTTCGTTCTTTTTTTTTTTTTTAAAAAAGTAAATACAGGTTTTACAGAAAAAAATCTAATTCTAGAACTTGTGGGGTTTGGGACAGAAAAAGTAAAACTGAGGTGATTTACAAGTGTTCAGAAAATGTTATCTACCAAATTTTCAACAAACATGAAGAAATTAATCTCTGTGTATGTATTTTTTTAATGCAGTTCAGCAGCCAAAACAGGATGAAACAGCATTTGTTTATTTTCTTTCTTACTGACAGAAAAACCCAAATAAACTCAATTTGATGAGAAAACGTGTCGCAGACACTTACATCATTTAAAGATTTTTCTTTTTAATGGCATAGAAAAATAAAAATATTGATTCCTAAAATACAGGTCTACAAAACTAGGGAGTGCGTGTTGACAATCGCTCAGTGAATGCAGTATTCCCATGGTAAGCGGAAAGCCTGCAATCCTTGTTTCCCATGTCTCAGAAAAGCTCCCTATTCAACAGGCTCCAGGATAGTCTGCAGAGCATCCCCTTTGATTCCTACCCTTGGGACCAAAACATGTCTGTCTGATATAAGGAAGAAGTGAGAAATTGTTAAGTGAACAGAATCTTTCTGGATTCCCTCTGAAATCTGGGATAAACTGAATTTGTTCTCCATCATGCGTTGTAGAAAGTTTTCTTTCTGGGATTGTAATAGTCCGTTTCTTATGTGCACGTTTTGACTTTAGCATTGGAGACGAATAGTACGCGTTTGGGTAGTTCATATTTAATGTGCTTTTATTGCTATTTTCATTATTACTATTTTACCAGTAATACTGTGTTATGCAACTTAGTTAATGATTGCAATGTGATTCTTCGTCGCTGTCACAAATAGTCTGTGTCCCTAAAGAGATGGGAATGAAATTTCATCACGACAGAAGAGTGTTCCTGAAAACTCTAAGAATAATACATTCTTCAAAGAAAAACAGAAATCCTGGTTCTGCTGAAATTGGGCTATTTCTTCTCTTTTTTGAAGTCAGAAGGGCCATGCTGAATGGGTAGCCCAGGGCTGTGTACCAGTGGTTTCGGTGCAGTTAATTTATAACAAGAAGCTGTAAAGCACCAACCTGTGCTGGGTCTCATGGCTACAATCCACACACGGCATTGCCAAAGATTCTTTGTTTATGTGCAGAAATCTCAGTGATAGCCGTGTCTCTTGGCAGCCATTGGAAACTGATGTTATTAAAAAAACCCTACGTTTCTCATTAGAACAGCTCTATTGTACATATTGTTTAAATATAGATTACTAATGAAATGCCTTTTTATTGCTTTCCCAGTGAATACTTTCAGTGTAAAGTTAATTTGCAGTGTTATGTAAATTCTGTTTAACTTCAATCAAGTTTTTAATTATGTTTTTACCACAGTAATTCCCATTTGATTTGTCATCTCCTGTTAGGTATTTAACATTGCGCAGGGTAGTTTTTTTCTTCTTGTCTCTCCCCCCTCCTCCTGTTTTAGTCTTTGATGTCACCTGGAATAGAGCCTCACTCTAAAGCTGTGCGAGTTTGATTTCCTTTCATGCAAGTATGATTTAATGAAGAAGAATTACACAAAACCAATATTGGAAATGCTTTATTGTTATGGTATCGATTAGCAAAAATAAAATGAGACAGACAGAACTGCCACTGAGAAGACATCCAGCTATTTCGTTTGCGTTTTCCCTCCACCTTTCTTTCCGTTGCTCCAGTTCAGTGAACCTTTGATGCTGGCAGCCCTTGGATTTCATTTAAAATGTCAGTTGCTATTTAACACCTGATGACCACTCAGTCTGTGGCCGCCTTGCATAGATACCAATTGTCCTCGCAAATGTTTGCTTGCCCGCTGAGCGGATAAACGGACCCTTTTTTGGCAAATTGTCAGCACATTAATCACTTGTGAGATAGGACTTGTCAGGCAGCATCTCAGCTCTAGATAGATATTTTCACCTCTAGATGTATATTTTTCAAATCTTTTTCTGATGAAATTAAGTGGAAACAGTTGAAGTCGAGTCTTCAGAGGTCATGGCAAAAAGCCTTCTCAAAAAAAGTTCTATGATATTTTTTGTATTTATGTAGAAATCTTATACACATGTAAAAAGATGGGGACTGTTGTTGTACAACAGTGTGGGGGTTTTGTTGGGTGTTGGTTGTTTTTGTTTGGGTTGGTTGTTTTTTTTTTCTTCCATTAAAATACACAGTAGTCTTGCTGAAATAAGGACTTCCTTGAACTCAGTAGTGATTTTTGCTCAAAAATTGTTCTTGCCCAAGTAGAAACTGTGTAAATGATTTGTGTCACGTTCTGAATTCAGGTACGCTTGAAGTGGCTCAGTTGGATAGTCAAAATTATCAGCAAAATTTAAAATCTTTGCTTTGGGAAAATATTATAAAATATAAATTAATGCTATCTTAAATTACTTTCAGGGAGTTCACATACTTGCAAATTTATTTCTAGAAGGTTGGGATTATGAAGAATTTAACAATAGCCTCTCTTGCTATTTTAAGCACTTCAGGTACTTAGCCACTGCTTTTATTAAAAATGTGGTTTTGAGTTATTTGCAAAATACTATTCATAGTATGCTTGTACACTTTCATCCTCAGTTTGCGCTAGTATTCCAGCATTGTTCTGATAATACTATCAATTTGCCTGGTCTCCTATAGTAGTGAAAGGGGAAGAAATAATCGACTTTCCCTCCTCAAAAATCACATTTTATATGTAACTATTACAAAGCATTTGATTGAGATGGGAATTGTGTTAGTTTCTCATGGGAGTTGTTTGAATTTCCACTGTTTAAAAATCAATTGAACTTGATGAGCGGTGGATGCAAGCAGTGGAACCCATTAGGACGATTTCATATCACCAGTTGCACCCTATTTAATCTTTCTGTTGGGAGGTAATTAAATTGAACTCATTAATTTGCACAGATGTTGAGTGTTTCCACCACACTTGCCTTTCTCCACCCTCACCTGGCCCTTCTGCCCAGGTGGGTGGCCCGAATGGGGCAATGCACAGGTGACAGTGACTCTCCCCTTGCATGGGGTATAAACTCTTCCTGCAGCCGAGGCCAAGCAGAAGTCTTGGGCTTTGAGCTAGATATAAATGTGACACTCTTTTCTAATTGCCGGAGCTAGAATGGCTCAACCTTTAATGGCATACCTATATGTGGTGGTTCTCTTTTAAGCCACATCTAGGGTAGTTTGGTTTGGTTTGTTTTTTTTAAACAAATGTCTGTAAACCCTCAACCGGCAAGATTTCTCTGGGCTATGAATGCATTTGGTGCTTTATCGGTATGTTGGCAAAGAGACACTTGCTTTCGGTAAGTGATTTTTCTGCATTGCTTTTGATGTCTAGGTTTAATTTTCATTGAAGCATTGATATTTTCTCAGGAGAGTTTAAAGCTGGTAAAAAGCCCTAGCGTCCAGGTCTGACCATCTGTATTTTCTTTTATGTCTTTGAAAGCCCACAAGAGAATGGGAGTCCTCACTACACCCAAAATGATACTGGTTGTGAGAAGGTGCTTTCTGTTGGCCGTCTAGATGTTTTAGGAGAAGATGCAGCAGTGCCTGATATGCTCTTCAGTGTCTGATTGCCCTGAGTGTCTGATCACTGATGCCTTTGGTGTGAGCTCTTCTGTTCATTGTGCAGAGCCCATCTGGTGGGCAACAGACCCAGAAAAGACCTGTATTTCGCTAAAAATGCCTTAGGCTAACAAGGTACTTCTCTGTTTTAGCTCCCTTCTTCTTGGCTAATAAAGAGGTGGTGTGTACTTTGCTGTATTTAGCTAGTTTCTAATACTCTGGTACCACAGTTAAATAAGCTTCTCTTTGTTTTTCTTGACTCGATCTATCCAAAAGTTTGTTCCAGTTTAGAATCTGAAACTGAATTCTAGGTCCAAGTTCATGTGATGGCATCCAGAATTTACAAAATACACACGTTCCCAAAAATGCCTAAAATTAATTGATCTGGATTTTGCTGGCGTGGAGTAGATTGTGTTGCAGGGACACATAATCGCTTAAAGAAGAAAGGTCTTTTGGCTGATATTTTTAGCTCTCAATATCTTATTGGTTGCATGGGTGCTATGAGGAAGAAACTGAATTGGCAGGGGTGCTGGATCCACCACAACACAATTGGAGTATAAATCTCCAAATAAAGAAAACGTGTTTTTCTTCCCTTGAAATTAAGGCGAGGTTTGTAAAATTAGGAGACATCACAGCACCATGGCATACCTCTGCTGGACTGGTAAATCATTGGGGATGTTTCTAATTCATGTTCATGTGCTTGAAATTGTTCTAGGGAGTTTCAAACATAAAAGAAGTGCACAAAATGCATGAAATACATCACCAGAAAGTAGTTTCTCCAGTAAAACATCGTCTTGTGGAGATGACATACCAGCAGAGGAATCTCTGTTTATATTTTCTCAATATTACATTAATTGTTGCTGTACAGGAGATGTAAATGCTTTTTCTTTCCTAGTTATTTTGCTTTAAAAAAGACCTTCGTAAGGATGGAAAGAAAATAAAAATTTGTCACCATTTTTTTTAATAATCCAGAAATGAGAGATGCTTGGGTTCTTGCCATATGAGCCAAGCTTTCTTGAATCCTTTCCAAAGCGGGTGAAATCTTAACTAGTTGTGTGGCTATTTTTCCTATTTGTTTAAGTGAGTAGTTCAGCCTAGGTGGAGCTGGAAGTGCCTGAATTTTTAAGCTCTTGTGTAAAGTGGAGAGACGAGGCCAAGCAGAAGGGAATGCCATTAGCCGGCAGTGACACCGACAGCAGAGCTATTTAGACAGCTGCACGTGTCATAGCGTGTACTTGGGTCTCGGTCATGCTGCTATTTCTGTCTCGTTAGCACAAATCACAGCCTCTACTTTTTGCGAGTGTGTGTGTGCTCCTTTGCTTATCTCGGGGCGCTTCCTTATTTGAGGGAGAGTTTAAAAAGGGTGCTAAAAATTCCAGGTCTGGTAATGAGCTGTTTGTTTTACTGCAGAGCTCAAGACAGTGCCACCAAGCCCACGGCTGGCCAGGGATCAGCCACCTTGCCCCTTTGGAGACATTTTGAAATGGTACTATAGTGCTTGGCTAGACTCGGAGAGGCAGCATTGCCTACCAAACGGTATTACCAATGTAAGGAGTTTGTATATAGCACGTCAAGCTGTTGAAATTTTTCAAGAAAAGAGGTCTAGAGGAAAATCTTCTGCCCACTTGCTGTTGCGGTTTCTGTGGGCGCATATTCTAGGTACTGCCTGCAAATAGAAAGGCTAAAAATGTGCCTTAAAACTGAAAAAGAGTGAAAGGAGTAGTTTTCAGATAACCACCAAAGTCCAGGAGATGTAAATGTTGCTTGCGGTGAAACTCATGATGAAATTACATGTGTGGTGTGATAATTCAAAGCAACTATAACTGGTATTATGCTGATTTTTTTTTTTTAATAAATATTTTCCCATACTAAGCCATCTTGTTTCTTGTACTTTGGCAATATTCACTGACACTGAGCCAAATTTTCATTTCTTTCCAAAAAGTTCATGTTTTCAGTACAGGAGGTATATGATATATTTCATAAAATAGTAACGTGAAAGCATAAATACAATTTAGCTGTTGTTAACTTGCATTCTAATAAGCCTTATTACTTGCTCCGGCTGCCAACGCTCCGTTCTTTGTATGGCATATTCAGTTCTAGACTTCCTAAATTCTTCCCATCGTTGCTAATGCTGTCCTGTGTGTTAGACACAGCTCTAACCATATCTGCAATCGTGTGTATGTCTGTGCATGTGGAGAAATGAGTCTTCCTGATGTGAGAGTTCATGTTGGATGCCTAGAAATACCTCCCCAGGATTTTTTTTTATGCTAGTTACAAATATATTTCTTGGCTTATGAATTTGCTATGTGTTTACTATTCAAAGAACAACACATATATTTACCTATTCCAAAAGTTACATTGTTAATAACAGCTTACCATTTTAACAAAGTATAAGGCTCATAAAAGGACAAAAGCCAAACATACTCAGTGTATTGATTTAATACTTCTCCTCATGGATTTTCTGAAAATCTTTCACTTTGTTCAAAGTGAAGGAAATTAGCGTTAGTTTGTCTGTCCCCGACCATGTGTCTTGTGTTCGCAGGAACGCATGTCCTGCTTTATTTATGGCCTAGCTTTTAGCATCAGTATAGCTTTTTGTGGTTTAATTATTTTCTCAATAAAGACAAGAAATAAAGGAAGAATTCTTTTTTTTTTTTTTTTTTTTGGGGGGGGCAGGGAATAAATAAGTTGTAGGAGAAGCCTTGCCAGTAGAGCCGTTGATGCGGTCATCACAAAGACAATTGCCCTTGCTGGTCTCTGAGCTTCATCTGCCTGTAGCAGCGTGCGTGGATTGCTGCCACGACAGCGGCGCCTACATCTGTGGTCACGCTGCCTTCAGGCTTCCTAGCTAGCTGATGCTAAAGGCGTCTGTTTTGCTGTCCAGAAATATTTGATGATGATTTAATCTAGGAAATAAATATTCAGTAATGATATTTCTCGATGACGTAGTCAGCTGATAATAGGCGCTTTGAACCGTGACTTCCTCAATTTGGTATCTGAAATTTTTCACGCAGTAGCAGTATTGGTGAACTGAACCCAAAGCTGTGTATAGCACATGTTGTATTTGCAAAGTGAAATACAGGGGAAAGATGGCTTTGAAGGAATTTAAAATTTGTGAAACGAGCTAGGCTGATGTCTCTTGATGTTGCCGCCTTTACTTCTGAAACAGCGATGCCAGCAGCAGGCTATAAATGCAAACTTCCCTTGTACAGTCCTGTGCTGGTCGGAGATGGGCGAGAGGGGATGGAGACAGCAGTGCGGGAAGAAGTCTCTGAGAAGGAGACACAAATGTCCACTTTTAGTGCATCTTTTGCAGGGTTGTGTGTGCATACACGTGTCTTGGCTAGTGAATCACCAGCAGCCTTGGCACAAGGTGCCAGTGGCCAGACTCCTTGCGCTCTGCTTAGACCACCACAAGTTTAATGGGACTGACAGGAATCCAGTTGTCATTGTCCTCCTCCTCCTCCTCCATCTGCAAACAAGCAGCAGGGTAGCCGTGCCTCAGTTACAGGAAGGATAAATGGAAACCTCCACAGCCACCCTGTGTAAGGGATGGAATGGACTAAAACTACTTTAAGCAATTTGTGGAAGAGCCCTTTCTATGGAAATGGTTGTTTTCACATTTTTGTCTTGGAAACCCCTGAAGGTTGCAGCAGGGTTTGTGTTTCTGACTTGCTACTTGCTGTGCACACAGGCACTAAGAGCTAGCCTTAGCGCTAATCAGCTGTGATTCATCGTGCCTTTACCCTGCGATGTCTAATATTGAATGGATTTAAAACCTTTGATATGTCTTCCTTTGTCGGTTTGTTTCCACAACTCACTTCCTCCCATTAATTCCCAGGGCCGTAGGGATTTTTGTGTTCATGCTGATGATGCCAGCCCCGAGCACGCGCGCGCACACACACACACACAGAGCTGGCTACGTCTCTCCCATGCTTTCTGCATAAGCGCACAGCTCGCTCCGTCTTCTCCCCGCGCCCGCCTGTGTTACGGTTTCATTAAGGTCTCCTACATATGTGATATTTTAACTCAAATGGGCTATAATAAATTTCATCTGAATAAGCAGTGCCTTTTATGTGTCATAAATTCTGCCTTTTCCTGTCCCCACTAATACGCTTTCCCCCTTAACATTTCAGTTATATACTGATAAACTCCTCGACATTTAAATACTACTGCAGCAGGCTCGAGGTGGAGAAGTGGGTCATGCCGAGCTATCAGGAGAACCGTGACTTTTATAACTGGCTGAATAGGAAGCTCCCGGCTACTCAAATTTCTGCGAGGATGACTGCTATCATTGAAAGGAGAGAAATAAAGTGTGCTTTCATTTTAAAAGCCCTTCGCACACATGAGTTAACCTTTTCAGTGCTCTGGTGCGAGGTGGGTAAAGGCTGCTGCTTCAGGCAGGGAAACTGAGGCGCAGGGGACCTGTGTGTCCTGTTCTCCTGCCTGGCAGTGGCTGGGCTCTGCCTGCCCACCCTGCACAGCTGCCCTCATCCGAGGGGGTGCAACAGGTCTGGCCCTTCTGCTGCTCTAGTGGGATCCTACTAGCATAAAACTAACCCGTGCGGGTTTGGGTTGAGTTTTTTTGCTTTTCTTTCTTTTTTTTAAATTTTTTTCTTCCCTCCTGCCCTATTTTTGGGCCAAAATAGTTCTGCTTCCTGAAATAACTGATGAATTTGGTTTACAGTCCTCCAATGAGAAGTCAGAATTTTTTCACTTAAAAAAACCAAAACCAAATACTTTCATGTTGTAAAAGAGAGGAAAAATACTGCATTTTCTGACTATTTTTCTTGCCTCATCTTAGTCGGCTTCTAATTGCTTATAGTATATGTTACTTATATCTGTAACAGGCTTATCAAATCTCTTATGTGCTAAGTCACTCCAAGAGTGACCCTACTACACTATGGCTTCGAGATCCCTGCAGTACTGCATGATTGTTAGTGGGAGTGGAGAGGTCAGCTTAGAGGACTACTATTGTAATCTTTTTGGGCCTTAAAATGTGTTGAAGTATCTTCTGTTTATGCATTTTGATACTAGATTGATTGGAGATTATCTGATTTGTCTGTCACGTGTCTTCGTGATTTGTGCAAATTCAGATTTATTTTTTTAGAAAGGAAAATTTTCATAGGTCATCTTCCCTTTTGAAATAATGTTACTTAAAAAGCACGTATAATCATTACAAGACTTTCTAGCTTAATTTTGCGTGCTAAAGGAAAGCCATAAAGGTCATTTGGTGAGCAATTTTATCTGGGATTTTCTCCCACTAGTTGAAACCACATGCTGTTAATGACTATTCACGTAATCCCTGAAAACTGATGGGCAAATTGTGCACGTGGAAACATGAGAGGTAGTGTAAACAGGCGAGTTGATTTATCCCGAGTTGCGTGTTTTGACTGTAAAGCTGTGTAACAGAAGGTTGGAAAAAGGCAGAATTTCTCTGCATTCCTTTTGACTTAAGGAGTTGGTGAATTGTGAGTCCTCTTCTAGAAAATGGATTTTTGTTTTTCCGAGTGAATCTGTAAAACCCCTTGAAATTGCTGTCTTCTGGCTGTTAGCCAGGTGGTGTAGTAAACAAGTTGGATTGATTATCTAAACCAGTTATTTTTTTATGTTAACGTTAGATTTGGGATATGTAGTGTCACATAAATTCACCTTCATGTCTTCTGAGTTCAGTCGTGTAAGGTGTATATTTAATCCTGTATCCACATCCGAAGCTGAAGAAAACCGTATTTTCTTGACACATAGGTAGAGCAAATTTATTTAACAGTAATGAATCTTGCTGGCATCTTCAAGCAGAAAATAAGCCAGCGTGGTGCCTTCCATGAAGCCTTAGTGTGTCCTTCAGCAGAGGTCCTAAAAATAAGTAACCAACAAATAAGCATCATGCATACTTTTTTTTTTTTGTACAGATGCACAAGATGAGCAGGTATTGAACTATTCTCGGCTGAGAAGGCAGATGTGCTGCTCCAGCCGGCGCCTGACCAGAGGAAGGGCTGGTTGGAACAGCTGGCTGCTCAGATTGACAGCAAATATCTTAGTTTTTGAGCTAAAACCGCTCCTTCTTTCACCTCCTACCCAAGTCTAAAATGGTTGGAGAGGATTATGAAAAACAACATTGCTGCCTCTTTTTAAAGCAGAGTTAAAAAAGTGAACGTTACCAAAGGATGGGAAAGTTCACAGTAGCATAAGGATGGTGTGGGGGGAAAGTTGATCTGGTTAGCCATTGTATTGATGTTTCTGTCTGTGGACCTGGCTAAAACATCAATCTGTGATTTTAAAACGGCTTTGTGAATGTTTCCTGCTAATGAGAAGCCACTTCAGTGCAGTGTTGTAAGCTATATAACTCCCGTTTTGATGGGCTATGTGCATTGAATGGGCCTGCGCAATAGCAATGGATCTGAAAATAATAATGGGGTCAATTCCCCAACCTGGCTCTTGGCCTCGTGGTGAAAATTTTATTTAAAAACCCTTGCCTTCTGGAGTCAGATGATTGTTTAAACCAAACCGATGAGATCATTTTCCATTCCTAAAGTTCCTACCAGTGCTAAATCTATAATAAAGATGGAAAATGTAATTTAAGTATACCAGAAGAGTTTAAATAACATAATTTCATGATTGTCTTGGAAGTTTGGATGGTTGATTGATTACTGTTGATCATTCGGGGTTTTAAACACAGAAATAGCTAGTTATGTTTGCTTGATTTTAACTTTGAGACCTTAAAAATACTATTGAAGCTTTTTTCTCCACCTCCCATGGCATTTGAGAATAACATATGTAGCCTAGTATCAAAAGACAGAAAAATATATCATTCTGCCTTGTCATTGTATTATTTCCTGTATATACATCATGGCATTTGTACGTTGCTGTTCTCTGTTTTTCACATATTAAGCATTTCATTTTTAAGTAACTGTCTCTATTCTGGCAGCAGCTACCATGGTATTTTCTGGATGCTGCAGAAAGGGAAGTAATAATTGTCTTAATTTTCAGAATTAAACAAATCGTGGGAAGTTTCCTTCCTTCCACCCAGGCAACTGTAGCAAAAATCTAAATTTTATTTGGGTTTCCTGTTAATTAGAATCCCTCATGCGTTGGTTTAAAAAACAAACAAACAATAAAAAAACTCCACCCATACCCACCCCTCACAAACAAACAAACAACAAGACCAAAAAACCAACTCAGACCAACCCACCACAGGCATTTACTGGGTATGATTGGTATGGTGACCTGAGAACAAAGCTGGCTTCAGTGCCGTGAGGCTTTTCATCCTGCATCTCACAGTAACACCCTATGGCTTTTGACAAATGACTTGTCCTCTGTTGGCCAAGCTGGCCACTGGCGTGCGTGAGGCTGAATCCTCCCAGGCCTACGGAAGTGCATCAGGTTATTCTAGTCATTAACTGACTCCTGTAGGTAATATATATTTCTCTCCATCTGTAAAATGGGGATGGTAATACTTTTCTGCCTGCCTCTCAGTGGGATCTGTGAGGATTAGTTATGTCTCTACAGCAGCGTATAAGTGGTAAGCATGATTACAAAGAACAAGATGTGCAATTACACTGGAGGGGCAGTGAGCTGCGGGTGTCTCGTTACACTTACAGAGCGGAGCAGCTGGCTGATGAGCTGGCCTGACCTCTGCAGTCAAACCAGATTTCAGCACAGTTGGCTCATTTGTGGGCTACTCTGATTTCTCACGTCAGGACCTCTGTCTTCTAAAGGTGGCATCAGGTAGGGAGATACAGATGACAGCTACCCACCAGAGCTGTGCGCTTCGCTTTCACTCGCCAGAGCGATCTCGGGCACAGTGGATGTGAGCACCTGTAGGTGACCGTCCTTGCCAGAAGGCTGTTCTTTCAGCAGTGCGAGGCTTGATGCTCTGGCCACCTGCTTCTCCCATGACAGTCTTCACGCTTTTTCTGGCATCACCTTCTGCACATGCAGCACGCTTCCTTATAAGATGGCCCCTTCCCCGCCTGCTCTGTGCAAATCCTGCCTAACGACTCAGTACTTCTGCAGTGCCGGCAAGAAGTAAATCAATAATAGTAGTCATATTTGGTTTTCTTTATGGTCTTCCGGGTACATCCCATCTATTTGATTTTGCTTAGATTGTGAGCTCTTGGGTGGACAGATTCCTGGGTCTTGTCTCCCATGGGCTGCTGCCGCGCTGCCAGTGTCATAGCAGTGTTAACCCTTGCTGGTGCTGTGACAACTCTGTCTTGGGACACTTGGGACTCCGTTTTTAGAGTTACCCTAAATTCATTCAGTGAACAAGCTTAAAGATGTAAGTGAAAAGCAGCGCAAGGTTTCTTTCATTTGTACTCCGTGTGTGCTTTAAAGCCCTTCGAGCAGTTAAGTTATAGTGACTGCAGAAATTAACAAGAATGAGCAATAAGAAAGAGGATTTACTTGTGTTTCCATTAGGATCTATTAGACTAGTGTAATCAAATGGGATCAAAATGTTATCACCTTCTGAGGGTCGTTGTCAGTAAATGTAACAATAAAGTGATCATTCTAGTGTCTTGCCTTAGGGAAAATTAGAATAACTAAAAAAATAAGAGGTGTGATGCAGTGCATTTAGGTGTGTAACACCCATTTATTTGGAATGGATGTTAAACAGTTTTAGTCAATGTCAAACAACTGTGTCTGGATTGCACTTTGAAGCATTAACAAGAAACCATGGTGCAAATAAAGGGCTAATATTTTACACAGAAATTAATAGAGCAATGGAAACTAATAAAATGAATTTTTTCTAGTAAAAGTACAGGAAATAGGAATTCCAGGTTTAGATTTGGGTGCTTCTTTTTGAATTTGCCAGTTTGCATCTTCTAAAACCTTCATTTTCAAAAATCAAGGTGCTGCAGTCTTTCTGACACACAGACACTAATGGCGTTTGAAGTCTGTAATGAGTACAGCAAACGAACTCCTTGGTGTAAATGGTCCTGTGGGATGTTTATACAATCAACACTGACTGCATGTAAGCAGAGTGAAACGTATGGGAATCTAAACAGTTTAATATCGTGGCACGGTTTCAGTCAAAAGCAGTAGAGATGAAGTGTTCATTAAAATTACCCGCTTCAATAAAAGATTTGAGATAGGTTTTTGTCCTTACTGTTGCTCTGTTCTGCCAGTATCTCTCATAAGCAACACTATCAGTTAGTGCTGGCAGGATAAAGCCCTAAGGATATTAGAACAGCATGATTTTTATCTTGACTATCTCCTGTTTGATGGGAGTTACTGCTTGTGGCTAAAATGTTCTGCAACACTTTGACTTGATTCATGTTCCTTAAGTTTTGCACTAGGATTAACATTGTCTGCCCGAATCTTCCACAGTTTGACTGGGAATATATCCCACAGGTACAGAAGAATAGCATATTGGAGAGTAAGATGCCAAACATTTATCTCCACGAATAAAGAACAGACTTGTATTTCATACATTTCAAAGCTGTGAGTTATGGTGTTTATCGGTTGGGCGAGGATTAAACTACTTGTCCTGCCATTTGTTTCGTGTACTTTAATTTGTATTTGTCTTACACATATTGAGCTTTCTCCCACATTTTAAGGAATATTTTCAGAGTACAAATGAGGGGAAAGTTTTCCTAAATCTTATGTAAATTATCGCTTTAAAGGAAGAGACAAAGCAAACATCTCATTTCCCCTCCATGATAAGAGTACGTTTTGGGACACTCATTCCTACAGAATTTAAGCACCCAAATATTTTAAATGTGTAAATGACCCAACAAAATCAATACAAGTTCTTAAATCAATGAGTTATTCAGGGAATAAGTGATAAAAACATGTGATCTCTGCAACTTTCTTCCTTTTGACGTGCAATTATGAAAAAGGACTTGAGGATGATGGGCAGGGAAGGAAGAAACCAGTCTGTAAAACTTTGAGAACAAGGTGATATAAATGGGTCCTGATCACAGCCCTTCTCTGGGGATGGCAAAGGTTGAGTAGGACTCTACAGGTTATGGTAAAATTGACTCCTAGTTTGCAAAGTCCTTTTTTAGCCATTAGGGGTGTCCATAAAGAATATCCAGGCAGACAGAAGGTCTTGCTATTTTGGGAATGGCTGGCTGTGTAACTGTCATACAAATAAGCTGAAAGGCGCAGGAAACTTGGGTAGTGGTGTGCCTAGGGTACGGCTCAACGCTGTCTAAGGCTGACGGGAATCTTTTTTGCAACCTTAATGGGTGTTCAATCAGATCCTGTTTTAATTCAGACCTTTTATTTCTTGATCTGCAGTCTATTTGAGAACGTGCTCTTATATACGTAACAAATCTTTAAATAACACTTCAGCCTGAAGATGTTTGCTTGTCCGAGAGTTACTTTTGAAGCTCTGTGCTACCGCATTGTTTTTCTACTTTAATTTTCCTGATGTTACTTGTGTGTTAAGTTACGCTTACCTGGTAACTTGGATACAAATATTAGATATAGTTATTGTTACTTATGTGCTATAATGAAAAATCATATTTGGGCTCTGAAGGCCAAATCAAGATCAGGCTAAGGGTCTGTAGGATTTCTTATTTGCATCTCTGAAAGAAATAACAATTGTGCCATAACACTTTGTGCCCAAATCCCACATATTTTTCTGGGAACATTCACTGGTTGTGCTCCTGACTTACTGTGTTTGTCAAGGAAGTTTCTCCATACGTAAAATGAAAACTATTTTTCATGTTTTCCTGTAAGTGTTATGGTATGGTTAAAACAAGGGCTCTTTAGGATAGGAGTGGTCTTTACTCTGTTTCTATAGAGAATGACGCTGGACATCTTTGGTGTCTCAGAAGGGGAATGAGTAGTAGCTACAACCGTTGTCATTAAGGTCTGTCCTTGATGGTGTGTTCACTCCTGACAACCAACAGCACAAGTCCTGGGCAGGTAGATGTGCAAGGCCTTTCAGTTGGTCGGGGGGCTAATCTAAAATGCGTGACTCTCATTTGCAAGGGTGAATTTCCAACTACCTTTTTTTCTTTTTTTTCTTTTTTTTTTTTTTTTTTTAAAGCATACATTTTTCTGTTTCATGGGAGAGGATCAGGGCGGTTCCTACTCTGGTCTTGAGACAAAGGAAGGAACTGTTGTAACATTCATCTTGATTGTGCGAAGCATCTCATGCTAGGTGTGCCAAGGATGCTGGGACCCCCGGGAAAATGGCCTGATTATGCAAAAGTTATTGGTTTTACTCCTGGTTTCACTTGGCCCTTGCTGTTCTGCTGCTGATAGCTCAGAATACTCCTGTCTCAGCCTCGCTACATGGAGACTTCTAGAGGTGTCATGGAAACTCATTAGTTATTGTAAAGAACTTTCTAAATAATAAGCAGTAGTAGAAAAATAATTATAATATAGTTGAAGTATAATTAATCCTTCCAATAAAACTATGAAGAATTAATTCACAAATTGAGAACTCAAATCTGGGGTTTTCTGTCTAAGAACCAAAAGACATTTTTGTGGTCATATTTCATTTGCAGTTTATGAAATGACTTATTTTAATGTTGTAAAATTACCTAGTATGCAAACTCTCTTGATTGAGTACTTGAAAACAAACACGGCATTGTAGTAACTTGTTATTTTCCCTGAAGACTATGTGTGCCCTTTCTTGCACTCGGCATTGTACCGCTTCATGTGGTTTTGTCTTTGGTATACAACCCACTCTGCTTCAGCTCCACACTTGATTAAATGGCATTATGAACTCTCTAATTATAATACCTTCACTTTATTACACTTGAAAGGATTGGCTCTGGTGGATGGTAGTATGAACAATGTGTAATGTGAATGCACCATTTTAGTCTCCCTATTTGTGTTCTTAATATATGCATTGTGATCTTGCCTTTTGGTCACCGTCATGGAGTTAGATATGATCACGGCACTATACATAATGAAGAGATGGTGCCTTTCACAAATGTTTTACTATGCAACTAATAGTTTATCGTCTTATTACAGAGGCAAAGTCTACATTGAAATAGGTGTATCTTGTATGAATGCAATATCCAAAATACAAAGTAAAGAGCTGGCTTTCTTTTTTGGGTGGGTGTGAAGCAAGTGTTAAGACATAGCTTTTCAAACAAAATTTTGCTAGGGAAGAAAAATAGATAATAAGGTGTTGTGCATGGGTTTTGTAGCTAATCTGGAGTCTAGAACCATAACAACAAGGAAGTTTGGTGTGGTGTTGGAAGCCTGTCTTTGGTTTTCTTTCCCTTCGACTTAATTAGCGTCTTGAACAGTCGCAAAATTGCTGCATGATCATTTGTATTTGTGGATTTATCACTTATGTACAATTTCTACAACAACAAATTGTGGAGGTCCTTAATGGAGTCCCTCTTCATTGGTGGTAATGTTAAAGTCCATAAAGCTGTTCACATGGTGCTATCTTCAGACAAGGATCATGTCATTTTACCAGTACAACAGCAATAAGGAGAGTTAATGTCCCTATTGACTAAAACTCCCTTAGTAGAGAAAGTCCAGGGAATTTGATCGAAGGATGGAACAGGAGTCTGCAGAGGCCTGTGTGGGATGAAGGGTGTAGTTTAGATCTTACTAGGGACAGAAGAAAAGAAAAAGTGAAAATCGTGGTTAGGACCTTGCTGAGAAGGAAATAGTGTGTTGTAACTTAGATCCAATAGGATGTAGGGAAAAGAACAAAAAAGCCTAAGAAACAGAAATTACAGGAGTATGCTTAGTGGAGGAGTGGGATAAAACTGTCTGAAGTGCTGAAGAAAACCTATAGTAGGGAGTCATTGCACCAAAAAGCAAGAAATAGTCGCTCTGGGTGCAGGAGGAGCATGGCCTCCTACTTCTTGAGGGTGCGGGGCTCTCCTCCCTTTGACTCTAGGCAGGTGCTCTCGCCTCCCGTTGAACACGTGGTCCAATGCCAGGTTATCCAGTTGCTCCTCCCAACACTGCTTGTAGCTAGTGTCCACGCAGCCCAGCTCTGGGACACCCAGTCCCCTTCCCTCCTTCCCGCAGGGGGCAGCCCGCTGAAATGGGACATGCAGTCCGGGTGTGCTGGGACTGAGCTGGTGTTGTGGAGCAGCCAGTGTGGGTTTGCTACCTCCATCCATATGCTGTGGCACAATTGAAATGCTTTGGATTATGTTAAAATTGAAACAGTGTTGTTGAGGCACTGTAAAAGACGCATCAGTAATTATTTCTGAGTGCTGCAATTTATTTTATTTAATTTTTTTATGAATATGTGGGGGTTTTGCAACCAAAAACCTAGTAAGCTTAATTTAAAACAAAACAAAACAAAACAAAAACCAAAACCAAAGCCACCAAGAGCTGCACAAAACAAAACCGAAAAACAAGCCATTGAGTTTATTTGGCGTCTTGTTTAGCTGGATCATGGGGGCATCATCTCTAAGGCTGTTTTGCATCCTGCGAATCAGAGTTGTGGGCTCCGTCGGTTTGTGTGTTTGCGCTGGTGACTTTGTGGTAGGGCTGGCAGAGCCTCTGGGTTGAACCCAAGTCCTGGTGGCTGGCAGGCGCAGCGGCCAGCATGTCTAAGTGCGGCTGGGTATAAAGAGCCCTTGTGCGCGCTGAAAAGAGGTGAGATTATACATGTGAAACTGTTGAAACCATCCTTCGCCTTGGAGTTTGAAGAAATTCAATTTGTTTTAAAAATAGATTCAATACCTAGTTTTCCTGCTTTAACACAGGTTGATGTATATAGGCTCTCGTAGAAGGCGCGGGGGGGTTAGTTTTGGAGCAAAGCAGATCATTGGCAGATTTAGCATCGTGTGCGTGTGCACCAAGCTATTCTTAGCACGAGTGGAGCCCAGTCAAAAGACTTCTGGTTTGTGTGCTATTCTGCTGTATTTTAAACTAATGCTGTGCATGATTGGTATTAGTTAAGAGGAAAATGTAGCGCTGTTTGCTTACATCATGCAAGGTAAAATCAGTGACCAAATTAATAACTCATTTTTCAGGTGTGGATGGGAAGCCAGTTGCATGGCAGTACTGTACGGGGAAGAAGCAGACAGCTCAGTTCTTATATTGCGCTCGTTAATATTTTCCTCCTTCATCTATCCTTTATGTTGACATTCATGTTAATTAGTTACTTGCAACAACCAAAAAGTATTGATGAAAGCCTGTGAACCCAATGTGCTTTTGTAAAATTAGTTTCCTGCTTAAGCAGATATTTCTCCAGTAATTGACACAAACCAGCCTCAGACGAGGAGGCAGAGGCAAGCCGGTTATATGATTAATTCACCATGTTCTGTGGTTATTTCATGTTTATAGTAAAAAGAGGACTTCAGTAAATGTAGGGCCAGATGCTTCACCTGTGTCCCCAGCTGGAGATCTGGCCTGAATAATTTATTAAGGTGGTATCCTTTACATTCTCTTCAACTAGATGTCTTAGCTTTAATAAAAGCACTAGAATTATAAAACCTTCCTCTTGTTTTCTCTTGCCTTTGTGGAACACTATAGGCTATCCTAATACTGGTGCAGAATAAAAAAACCATACCAGCAAATACTCCAGTTTGTATATTGCAATATGGGGAAAATAACCACCCATTTGTAACCGTATTCTTTCAAATGCTTACTAATTGCAGGTGTGAAAGTGACTCATCTAATGTTTTAAGGACACATTAAAGTGGTTTGTTTGTGGTGGGGTTTTTTTAAAAGATTAATAAATAGGGTCTCTTGTTATCCCAGATAACCTAGAGATAAGAAAATTGCACCAAATAAGAACTGATGACCAATAACATTTTCTCTTTGGAGGGATAAGTAGTCGGTGCCAACTTTGTGGCTTTAGTGTGATCTCCCAAATAGCGCAGAAACTTGCTACTTTCAATACCGACTTTCAAACAGCTAATATTCCCTTCTGTTTTACAGGACAGCTAATCCTCCTGATTTCCCTTCTGTTTTGTTTTCTGATTTTCCTTTTCGTGTAGGAATGTCTAAATATTATAAAAGGTCAGGTGCTTTCTGTCTAAGTAATGGATTGCTCCAGGCTTTAAAAATGATGCCTGTTTATGGTCCTGCCATCTGCAGGAGCAGCAGCCTATCGTAAAGTTACTGTATTGATCTGTCACTAGTGCTGTCTTGTCTGCCAAATGAAAAATGGCTTAAACTCATAACCTGGGCCAGCAGTTTTCTTATTGTAAGCCAGACAAAAATGCTATTGATCTTCTTTGCTGAAGTGTTCTTTTCACAGCTTGCCAGCATCAACACACTGTTGTCCTCACTGAGGGCTAATTAGCTAATAATTTAATGCAACTGAGACAGCAGTCTCAGTTCGTTTTAGCAGCAGGGGAATATGCTCTAACTTCAAAAGTATGGGACCTTTTTAAAGCACGGTCATGACTGCAGTGCTTGTCTCAACTTTTACGCTCTCACTTCAAGTTTGATTTCCTCCACACTAAAGAATAACAGTTCAGTTAGATTGAGGTCTGCTGTTGCTTTGGGATTTATAGGAAGCAAATCCCAGATGCGGCGTTGGTGTCTGTAGTCCTGTATGGTGCTCTTGGTTATGCACTCGCACTTTAGCTTTATGGTTGCTTCTTGAGTGAAATCAAACAATTCATTGACTTAATCATGGGAACCCTGTGGTTCGTGAGCTATGGACCAGACAGATTCAGTCACATCTGAGAAACGGTCGATTAGACCTTTTTTGATTGGTTCATTTTGCTGTATTGCTTTTTTTGGTCAAACACCAACCAAGCAAAAAAATCCACCACATCGTTTTATATCTAAGCTTATATGATGGATCCTTCTTCCCAAGAAATAAATGTTCTTAATCTTCCCACTGCTACGAAGGCCAGAAGTTTGCAAGGAAATTCAGGTTGGAAGCGCGAGGAAGGTGTAATCTGCTCACACGTGTTGAAAACTCATAGGAGTCTCCCACGAGGTTTTTTGATCTTTTCAATTCAAATATTTGGATAATTAGGTGTATGAATTAAGATTGCTTGCCTCCAGTCCCTAGCTGCATATAAGAAGCGATTGGTACAACTTCAGATGGGGGGATGGCTTAATGTCGTTCAGCCCATGTTTCATCTTGTGGGTGGTTCTCCTGGCTTGTCTCGTGCTCTTGTGGTGGTGAAAGATACAGCCTGTACGGCATTTCTTCTAGAATAAACAGTAATAAAAGCTTCTGCAATATGATTATAAGTATTTTGCCAAAAAGAGATGGCAGACATAATCTAGCAGTTTTCAGCTGTTGCGTTTATATTTTTTTTTTTAAGTTCTTGACTGAAGGCAGCATCTTCTGCGTTCTTTGCCCAGACAGTGTAGGCCACATACATTATATAGGTCTATATTTCAGAATTAGGCGTGATTTGAGTTTTATCTTTGTTTTCTGTTCCACGCTGCTGAGCACAGTGTGAGGCAGAGTGTACAGGAGGCGGAAGAAAACAGATAATCCCTCGGGGAAGTTATTCTTCACATTTCATACATTAATTTTGCTGGAGTGTGGGTGCATATGTTAATTTTGAAAATCTATGAGGACACTTAAAATTTGCTTGAAATAAGGGAACTTTTAATCTCTGAAAGCATCCCCAAAGTGCAATTAACTATTCTGATCTCCTGATGACTCAACAGATGCTTCTGTAAACTAGCACACATCTGTCAGATTACGGAACTGATGTGCCACTATATGTGATGTAAAATGACTGCCCATAAACGGATGTGTTGTGATAAATATTGTATGGATGGCAAGGATGTCCGTCTTTTCGATAGTCCTGTAATAACATTTCCCAACGCACTGTTCATTGCCACTCTCTGGAGGCTGCTACAGTCACGTGAAATGTCCAACTCTTCCGTCATATATTTGTTAAACTTGTTTGGGTTTTTCTGCATCGTCTTGTCTCCTTTTTAGTGCATGCAGGCTATCGAGTGGTATTTTTAATAAAACAGCAGAACTAAAGATTTTTCTAAGCCTTTTTGAAGATTCCCAGTAGCCAATTCAACTGATTTTAGACTGCACTCCATCTGTCTAGGAAAGAAAGAAAATACATTAGTAGTCCGTACATGAGCAGCTTATTAGTTCATTTGGTGTGTGCAGTACAGTGATTCAAGACTGATCTAAAATACTCATCCACAATTACTGGCGCAGCACAGTTCAAAGTGCTTCAAATCTGTGGGTTTGACTGAGAAATTTAAGGAAAATAGCTGCAAATTGATTCTGTGTGTAATTAATGAAACATTTCATTCTTATGTAAATATTAAATGCTTGGGTATTTTTTTTCCCTTTTTTCCCTTTCCTCTTACTGAGCTCCCCCCTCCCTGACCTCCATTATATGTTTGTTTGTTTTACAGGACGGTGGGTGGGCTGGCATGGGGGCATATTCTCTTGGGAGGAAGAATTAATAGCGGAGTCCTGTGACTCATTCACTGAGCAAACAGCTGTTCTCCCTCTAATTCACCCCTCCTCAGATGTCCATCCCACCCCCGGAGAGGAGCTGCCAGAAGGCAATGTTTGCCTCTGCCTTGGTTGTTGAAGCTCTCCATCCACTTCCTTAAGGAAAATGCACTTTCTTTGGCCAAACCACCCTGTGCACGTGTAAAGTGGAGGTGCTGATACGAGCCCCCCAGGGAGCCACCCCTCCATTGGAGGGACATGGCAGACACAGTGCCAGCCACATCTCAAAGTGTCCGAGCAAGATTTTCCAGGGCTCACAGAGCAGTAGCTTTGCCCCAGCAGTGCCTGTTCAGAGCCGGGGCTGGGTGCTGGTGGCTTTTATATGGGTTAAAAGCTTTTGGCGCCTTGGAGAGAAAGGGCTTTCGAGGACAGGAGAGGAGCAAGTGGATGTTTACGTGGATGTAAGGAGCGAAGTCGGTGAGGCAGGGCTGGGGTTTTGTTTAGGGTCTCTCCCTCCCTCTTTCGGTGTCACAGAAAATTAAGCTGAGTTTTACAAATGCTATCAGTGGAAGACTTTAAGAACAGCCTGTAGTAAAGCTTAGAAGATCCCGAGGCAAACTTCAGCTAGTTTTGAAATACTGTCTTTGGGGCTCAGATGTCCGCACAGAACACAAATTGTGCAGCGTTGCCTGCTCTGGGCTGCCTCTCCCAGTTGCTGACAACCTGGAGTGGGCAGCCTGGTGGGGTTGGCTGCCTCCCTGCCCTCCAGCCCTCTGGGGGACCAGAAAACCAGGGTCCAGGGCTGCCAGTTTGGGATACTTGCCTGATGGCTTGTGTGATAGACAGCAAGGAGCACTCATCTGCTGTGGCCAAATGACTTGAAGGGAAGATGGGGGTGGAAGACTGCTTCTGGCTATTAAATCCCAAGATATCACTCTTCCTCTGAGGCATCTGTGCAGTTATCCCTTTTGGTGCTTTTATTTCTATGATGTTAATTGGCATAAAAGGCTTGGATCTCTGAAATTGCGTTTGCCTGCATCTTCCTGGGGTCGCGGTGTTGCAGCTTTCCTGTGGCTTGCTTCCCTGGTGCGTCAGCACAGCTCACAGGAGCAAAGCAGGAGACAACCCCACACCACACCACGTGCGGACGAAGGTCTGCGTGGATGCACACCTGCACGGCGTTCAGTCTTACAGGAGAAGGTGGTTAGAGTGTGGTAGTACCCAGTGAGCTGATGGGAAGGCAGTCAAGAAAAAGGACTTGGCAGTGGATAGATTTGAACTTGCATTAAACGCCCAGCCATATATTTAGAGAGGTATGTGTTCATCCATAGGTTTTGGCACACCTACCAGGGACAGTGGCTAAAATCAGTGAAATTAGCGTTAGTAATTTTTAATTAATGAGTTGACTCACAACAATATAGGATGTTAAAATTACTTTTTTTTTTCTTCCACACATGTGAACTTTCCCTTAATGTGTGTCATCACTTGAACTGCTTTCTGTTCAAATAACCTGTTTACTGGTGAGTTGCATTCTGCTTTAACTAAAAAGGGGGAAATACCCTTCTTGTCTCCACTCCCATGAATGGAAGATGATGGCAGGAATGGAAATTTGTGTTTTGATCAAGTTTAAATGGTGATAAAAAAACATAAGCCCCTGATTTCACATTGCTGACCTTTAAACTCTATTTCAGATAGGAGAATGTGGGAGAAGGAGTTGGGTTTTATATGTTTTCTTCAGATACGTTAGTAAGAGCTCTTAGATACTGTTCTTTGGGTTTGAAAGTGAATGCACCTCATTTTTAACTTTCTCTGTTCTAATAAGTTTAACTGGAGGGTTTTTTTCTTTCTGCTGTTAAGTTCAGAGCCCTCTCTTGTTATTGTTATTTGAAGCACATGGACAAAAGACAATTTTTGAGATTGCAGCTAAGTTCTACAAAAGGATTTTAGTAAATGAGGGATCCAGCTCCAAACTACAGGACAGAAGTTCAGTGTAATGAAACAAAGCAGAAAAGACACACCACCACCATCACAAGTGTAGTGTGTTAAGTTTCTTTCACCCCAGCATTTTTCCTTTAATGTAGGTTTGCCTCCCCCCCCACAAAAGAATGCGTCTCTAAGCCATTTGCTACTGTGCTTAAGTAGTCATGCCGTAAAAATTAAAAAAAATATTCTACTGCCAAATATAAGACATTTGTTAGTCTCAGAGATGATGGCTTAATTTTTAGTATTCCTTGGTGGTTTATATCTTGACATTTCTTACGACCTACAATTAAAATGACTTTAGTGAATTCTCAACTTATATCCAGATTGCTGAGTGTGGTTGAGTGTCTCCAGGGAGAGCCTTGAACTGCTCGCTAAATCAATTTGTTCTTTTCTCAAAACAGATTAAATATGTTTTACCACTTTAAATTACAAAATAAATAACCCCATATGACATAACAGCTACACGTAAAATTAAAAATGAGCTCTATGCATTTTGAAGGGTAGTAATTTTGATACCAGTGCTGCACTGATAGTATTCCACCAGAGAGAGAAATGAATGGTTAAAAACAAGCATGTCTAATCCTGTCTCGCTGTTCTGCTAGTCTCGTTTGAGAATTAAGTTGATGGCACACTGCTTGGGTGGGTGCTAACTGCTAGATGTGGCAATAATCGCCTGAGACACTCTTGCTTCCACTGCACTGTCTCCCTGGAGTTAGGTATTTTTTTACTTTTTTTTTTTTTCCCCAATTAGTCTTGTTGACGCATACTGCTTTCTTTCAGGACAGCCTTCTCCTACCTATTCCTTTAGCAAGACTGCCTGCAGAACTTGCTTGTGACTCACCTGCACCCTTAATCGATGCATCGAGTATAATTTTAGTAGACTCCTCCTGCCTAGAGTTTGTTTTGTGTCCGACAGACAGGAGGAGCAGAGGGAAATCAGAAGCTTCTGGTGCTCTGCAAATGCGCAGAGGATATGCAGGCAGCTGTACGTAGGGAGCGTCAGATGCACGGGCTATGCCAGAAGCGGCCTTTGTTCCTTCAAACCACTTGCATGGCTGTGCTTGAGTGGATTATTGTTTAAGGCTCTGTAAGTACAATAGGATATAAGGAAAAGGGAAGGGGAAAATTTTTCTAAAATAGAACAAAACAAACTAAAAAAGTTGCTACGGAAATAGATGGCAAATGGTCTCTAATAATGGGATTTTACAAGAGATGTCCAATCTCCAGAACAATAGTTCAGTTTAAGCCAAGATTAATAGTGCTTGTTATCCTACGTCTGTGAGTTGGCAACTCAGTCCCCTGCTATAAACAGATGCAGTCTAATGTGCTACTGTCTGCTGCGGACTAGGTAGGAGCTGTTACTACGATCATAGAATCTTCATGGTTGGCAAGGACCTTTGAGATCATCGAGTCCAACCATACACACACAAAAAAACCCCTACAATCGATGATCACTTCTGAAATGATAACGGATTGCAAACCTTAATTCTTTTGGATTCATCTCCCCCTGGGCTGATTTTTAGCTATTGCTGCAGTGCTGTTAGGCTGGAGCAGGAGCAGCCTGGCTGGGAGGGCACAGAGCTGTGCCGGGGCCGACTGCCTTCTGTGGAGGAGGCACAGCAAATCTTTCATATTGCAGCTCAGGACAAAGCTACCTGCATCAGGTTATGGGGGTTCAGTGTGCGTCTTCACAAAGTGCCTGTCCTCCCAGTCCTCTGTTCCTGATGGAACCCCTTCCTCCCTCCTGGTGCTGGATCTCCTGATCCAGCCGACTTACTCATGTGCAGCCCCCAAAACCTGGGGTGTGGGGCTGGGAGCCCCCTGAAATCTGAGATGTGGAGCTGGGAGGGGAGGCAGGGGCCAGTGCTGTCCCAGGAACTTGAGGGTTTCCAGGGTTTGTGGCAGGACAGCAGAGACATGGACAACAGCGATGTTGGCCTGGGGGCTTTAGGTGTACAGGGCCCGTCTTAAGTTCACATGCAGCGTGGAAAAGAGAGCTGGGTTGGAAAAGTGGTTCTTCCAGTAAGGAGATTTTTTATTTTTTTTTTTCTTTTGTGGAACAAGTTGGGAGACAGACATACATCAGACATACGCTCAGTGTTGATTTCGAGTTGCTTTAGAATTTCAAAAAAGCTCAAGTTTCTAAAACCTCCTGAGTTGATAGAGGGCTATGATACCTAACAAAGACTGCATGTAATATTTAAACACTCTGTCGAAGTTTGTAAGTTCTCCTGTATAGCAGGAGTACTCTTGTTGACCAGTAAGCTTATTTAGGAAGTGCAGCACTTTGTGTTCTTCACTTATGACCCAGTTACAGCCCTGGATAAATAGGAAGTCGGGATTGCCGATACACTGTGGTTTTTCAGGAATTTTGAGTTTGAACATATTCTGCAGTTCAAGGAGAATAATGCTAGGACTTGGAAATAACTTGTGAAAATAGAAAAATACCTGCCTTATGTATTTCCATAACAAGATTGTACCACATACTTAAATCTCTATCTTTGCAGTATTTCTGTTTTCCAAGAATGTCTCTGTGTGTTTTGTATTTGCTATCTCTTCATTTTTGTTTGGGTATGTAGAGGCCAAGTGGTATTTCGTGTACGGAAACTGAAGGTTTTGCTCTTGGTTGGTTACTCAAGTCCTGCGCGTGCTGAGTTCTGGCGTGTAGACAGCGAGATACCCTGGGGTCCCTCTTGCTTTCCTCGGAGAATAAGGCTGAGGGAGAGACATGGGGCTCCAGGAAGAATTGTAATAGTCCAGGAAGATGTAGAATAGTCTTGTCTCTAAAAGCTGGTGGCCACCGGCTGGGAGCAGGGCATGATGAGAAAGCAGGGAAAGTTGTTTGTGCTTGACCCAAGTCCATTGAAATGATACGGCTGAGACTTTGGAGGCCTAAAGATGAACTCTGTGTTGCTTCCCTGTTGGATTTCTTTCACTTCCTCTCTTTAGTGTTTCTTATATGCTTTAATTTTAAGACTTGCTGTGATGTACAGTTTGCTCTGGGCATTTCCCTAATGTATATTGGCTCTTTTCATTGATTCATCTTGGCAAAATCGCCAAGAACCAGAGCACCACGTTAAAAGAAAAATATTGAAATCGTCTGGTGTATTGGCCCTAGATCGCTGGGTTTGGTGTCAGGGGCTGCAGGGGTGGGAGGCATGCCCAGGGCTGCCCTTCAGGAATGTCCCCAGGGGACCGTGGCTGCCCCGGACTGGAGTGAGGGCATCCTTGGGGGACTGGGACCAGTGGAGGAGGAGTCCAGGCTGGGACAGGGGAAATCAAGTGAAGCAGCAGGGAGCAGTGGAAGGGCAAATGAGAAGCGAGGAGGAGCACACAGAAACCACTGCGCACACAGCCCACAGCCTCCCGCGCTACCTGTCACCTCACCAGGGGATGGACCAAGAGTAAGGAAACAAGGAAGTTAGGCTAGGAAAGGGGAGGGGCAAGAAAAGGTGTTGGACTGAAGTTGAGCCTTGGGAAGGGGGAGGAAGAGAGTTTCCCTCAGTGTTTGCTGAACTGCTTTGCCGCCTTTTTATCCCTCGGCTCCTGAAACAGTAATTAAAAATGCATTAATTGTTAGTAAAGAGAGTTGAGATTGGTTTGTCGATGATGTACAGACAACAAATTTTGGGGAATTCTTGTGCTTCTTTCCCAGTTTCTGAGTCTTTGAGGTTCACCTTAATCACCTTTACAGCTTTGCTTTTGAACTTTGGAAGCCTAGAGATATATCCTTTAAAACAAACAAACAAAAATCTGAAAGCTGAAATTTTTCTGTGATGGTGAGACGTCAGAGAGCTGGCTTTAGGAAAAATTCCCAGTATTGCAGGAGGCACAATAAAATCACCAGACTCGGCAGCCCTGCTGTGTTGCCTCTCCTCTTCTCAGCTTCTGCAGCCTTCCTTGCTTGTGTTGGTCGTCTCCTTCACCGTATTGATTTTTACGGCGTAATCTACTCAGAGCAAGAGTTTTGTCTATTATGCACTTGTAATGCACCACATATGCATTACTATAGAAATAATCTAATACAAAGTGCCTGGGATTTCAAGCATCGTAGCCAAAAAAACATTTGGCCAAAAAAAAACTTGCGTTTTTGTGCTCCCTCTGCTGGATCTGGGAGAGCAGGAGATGTTCACCAGCTGGAGTGCCACTGGTTCTCCTCCTCTTTTCCCCAGTTCACACCCGGCAGCTGCCTGATCCAGCACTGGTGGGTATTTGCCGGGAGGACTCGGTGCTTTCCAGTGTCCGCCCCTGCAGCTGCCTCACAGGACATGGACCGGGCATGAATACGGAAAGGGTGGAGATTGTGCGGTGGCGAGTTGTGCCACAGCAAGGCCATGGTTTTGTACCTGGAAGGGGTGGCTGATGCCAGGTTTAAGGTGTTGCCAATTGTCTCCTCTTCCCCACCTGTCTATTCGCATTTCCAAGCGTAGCCAGCTACCCCCAAACTGTGCCAATGAGACTGTTTTGGGGATCTTCCTAGCAATAGGATGAGAGAACAGATATGACTTTAATAAAAAAGCTAATTTAATTATTTTTATTTTTAAAATAAACTGATTCTAGTTCACAGTAGAACCCTGCAAAGTGTGCTGCAGAGCCGGGGCTGGCTGGGGCACGGGAACTGTCTGTGGCGGCGGTGGGGAGATGGTGCAGCCCCCGAGCAAGTTGCATGATGAAACCAGGGAGCAGATGCTGGTGGGGACAGTGCCAGTGTCCTTAGAATAAGCTTTAGACCTGGTTTGTGAAAGGGGTGGGTGGTCTGTAATGTGAATTCACAGAAATGTTAATGAGAGAGCCCTTTTCAGAGGTGCTTTATAAAACAAAGTAGGAATTGTGGTGCCAGTTTTACAGATGGGCAGAACTAAAGCACAGAGGAGGGGAGCGCAGCGTTGGCTTCGCGTGTTGCAGCAGTGCAGTTTCAGCTGGTTTAGGCAACCTCTGTCCCTCCGCTCTGCCTTCACGGCTGATCACTCCCGCCCTCTGCCCGCTCCCAGTGTTGTGTTGGCACAGCTGTTTACGAGACAGCATGCTGAAGGAAATCAGTCCCCCCGACACGGCTAACCACGCAGCTGCACAAATGCAGGTTGGAAACACGCATCCAGGAGAGAGAAGTGAGAGGTAAAGTTTAAGCTGCCAAGTAAATGCTACCGCCCGCTTTGCCAAAGTCCCATCCCGTTGCACCTGGAGTGGTACCCAGCTCCTGGGGCAGACAGAACAAAAGTTTATCCTTTGGAGGAACAAACTAAGAAGTTGGAGAAATAACTAATTCCAACTTCATTAAGGACCCAGTCCGCATTAGCTGAGAAAGTCATGTTAACACATACTAAATCTGCATCAATTAACATGTTTTTCCTGGCTTGTATAAGCAGAACAAAAGCACTGGGGAAAACTTCTGGATGAGAATAAATATGTTCTGGAGGAAAGCATTCACAGTTCAATGAGGCCTTAAAAGCCAATCATTCACCCAGGGTGCCTGTCAATATGTAACTTCTCTAAAATTGCCTTTGTTGTGAGACAAGAAAACCATCAGAGTTCCTGTCTGAAGCAGTGTCCCTTGGTGGCACTGTACGTGTTGGGGTGGGATGACTGTTGCTAACACATGGTTTTCAGACATGTTTGTATTCTTTGTGAATTATCAGTGAACAGAATAAATATGACTGCAGAAGAAATAGTGAATGCAGCTAACAAGTTATTCGTAATAACAGTTTTTCTTCTGCATTTTTTAAGTCACCTGTGACTTTTGCGTCATACGAGTTGTTATGGAAGTGTCTGCTTCCACACCTGGTCCTTGGGGAGGGACCTGGACTGGCCGCAAATTGTGTGCCTTACTTTTTTTTTCTGTAAAACTTGCTTTTTCATGTTTGATGGAAAATTCTTTTGCATGAAAGTTATTTGGAAGTTAGTCTCAGTAAGGAAACCTTGTCTGCCTGATAAACGGCATGTAACAAAATACATACTGCCCATAAACATTCCTGGCCTCCCTTTGCAGTCTTTCTTTATAATTAAAAAGCGTTTCCTAGAAGTCACGGTGCTGTGCCAATGTAATCCATAAACTTGCTTTGTTTTGCTACAGACAGGGTGGTGGTTTTTGAGGTATTTTGGGGTATTCGCTTAAGCAGAGTTTGGGGTTAGTTTATTTTTTAATGGCACTTAGCTCACAACAGTCAGCAAGTACCCTTTATAAAGAGAATAAAAGAGACTTCAGCATGACCTTTAACTGAAAAAAAAAACCCCACCATTTGTCTCAGAAAATTTTGATACAGACCTCAACAGAATTCTTATCTTTTCCTCATCTCACTGCTAAAGGCAAGAAAACCTGTAAGACTCAAACTGCTGGAGTGAGTCTTAAAAGCTTGGGGGGGGGGGGGCGGGGCAGAGCTGGGCTGGAACTCCGACCCAGCCTCAGAGCTGGTCCTCCAGGCTTGGTCCTGGGACTCCTGAATGCTCTTCATTCATTTCAGGTCTGTTCCGTGAGCTTCTTCAGACACTGCCGTGTTACGCAGCAGAATGGAAGCGTGATGTGTCTGTATTTTTATTACAGGAAAATGGATCTTGTTATGTGAGGGCGTTGAGGAAACAGTCCCCAGCTACCGAGAGGAAGAAAGGCCGGTGGGAAATATTCAGGTAGGAGAGCTTAATGGACCACCAGGCGGCAAAAACACTCGTGGGCCTTCAGTCTTTTTCCAGCTGCTGCATCGTGTTGTTATGCTTTAACAGCTGATCTGGTCACTATCAAAGTTTATTTGTTGTTTTAAGAAGCAGTCCTGTTTGGTTAATTGATTGAACAACAGAACACTGCAAGCAAAGCCCTCAGCATAAACATTCCTTGGGCTATCCCTGGTACAATATTGATCCTGATACAGAATACAAACAAATTACTCCTTGCGTGAGCCATTTGAGCTATAAAACAGAGCAATAATATGTTCTGCTTGCTGCCAATAAATGTGCATTTATAATAAACAAAGCAGAAATCCCTGAGTAGAAATGAACAGTAGTTTCAATGATGAGTTCAATAGCTCATGTCCAGCTGTGGTACAGAATTAAAAAAAACACAGAGTGGGCACTCCAGGGTTTCTGTTGCCTCCCCCCTTTAGCAAAAATCTTTGCAGACTTGTTCTGTTGCTGCTTTTGCTTCGTTTTGAGGGTTGGGTTTTTTTAGATATTTTAAATATTTTATAAAGCAATGGGTAATCTAATTTTTGCCTTATTTCCACTGTAGTTCAGAGCTTCTGAAGAATTTGGTCTACATCTTAATTTTCTTGTGGACCAGCTGCCTTTCCTTGCAGTACTACTGTGGGCCATCTCCACTTTCACTCCTTGTCATATCCCCGTGGCATTTCCTTATATTGGGAAATGGCATTAAGGACACTTTTTGTGTATTTGTAGTTGTTTTGAATGCAGATGAAATTAGAGGGGGGAGGATTCAGTACCCTTGTGCCCATCGCATAGAAGGTGCGTGGATGATAACTGAACCCATTTCCAAAAGGAAAAAAGTTAATGATCATCAGAACGTAGATTTTATTTTATTTTTTTTAAATCTGCTCTACCATGCTCATATAATCCTGCTCCCCCTCATCCGTATTTTCAGTGCTGCACTTTGATGAGCTACAGACAGTTGACCTGAAGGCATTTCTTGATGAACATTTCTGTCTGCTCTCAGCCTTGAAAAACTCAACCTTTTCAAGAGCTGTATGGGGAAAAAAAAAAGTCTAAGACTAATATTTATAGGCTGAAAGAGAGGGGAGAGGAAAGACTAAAGTGTAAAACTTGCTTCCAGCAGAAATGCCATCCCTCTTTTACCTCTGATAATTAGAAGTATTTCTGACATGGCTACAAAAGCAAGTTAGTGGTGTGTGCCTGCGATGTGCTGTGCTTTTGTACTGCAAGACGGTTTTCCTTTTTGTATGGTGATGCTTTCTTCTATTTTGTTTTACGACAAAACACAAATTTCAGCTGATACTCAGCTATTACATTATGATTCACCCATACTCCTACATCTTAAACGATTACTTCCAAGTGCTTGCACACGATTGTTTGTAAAAATGGAAGTTCACGTTTTGAGTACCTTTTCATAACGTTTAGCAAAGCTCATGTGCATAAATCCTTTCATACTGGAAGACTAGAAGGAGGAGAGGTTTTAACTGTGCTGTAATTTTTGCTGGGAAAAGATCTTGGCTATATTAACAAATACAGTAGTACGGATTGTAACTCTAATAGGAGATTTAGAGGACATTGCAAATAGTTTTTAGTGGTGCCTTAAAGAGTATATTGTGTTTTATGCCCCCTGAATATAAGTCTGAGACTTTGGTCTTTCATTATAAAAATGTGTGTAGGCATAGAAATACAGCAAATAATTAAAAAAAAAAACCACCACCAACAAAAAAACAACCCATGAAAACAAAAAACACACACCAAAAAGCACCCTGTTTTAAAACTGCGTTCCTGAAAACTTCCCAGAGATTTCCCTATACTTGGATCCTGGTTTAAAAAAATAAAATAAAAATCACTTTTCTGCTACATGAAGAAACTTGGGAAAGAAGTTCCTTGCTGTGCCTTCGGGTCACGTGGCCACGCTGCTGTAGAGCTGGAATGTTTGCCATGGTATTTCCGGAGGATTCATAAACACACAGAAGGAACAGGGGGGTTAGGAGGATTTTTTTTTTTAAATTATTATATTCCCCCCCCCCTTTTTTTTTTCTTCTTTTTCTTTGGCAGCCTAAATTCATTACACTTTAGGTGTGGGTTTTTTTAGGAATTCAAAGGAGTTTTTATCTGATCAGTCCAATGAATTTTAAGAATTCATCTGTTTTTTAAAGAAAAAAGTTAATACAATATATTTGGCACTTCAATTGCTGAATTTGCCTAGAATTATTTCTTAATGTAATAACCTGGCGACCTACATATTAGGCCTGACTCTGCTATTTAGACGGTCTTAATGGTTTACTTTTGGCATGTGTCACTGTGAGTGGCATTCAGTAATCTGACTTGATAGCTGTCATCTTGCACGCCAGAGTAATGCAAACAAAAGATGAGCACGCAAACGAGGTTACAGTGAAGAGCCATTTCCTAAGTCCTGCCGCGGCGGCGTAGAATCCCCAAGTCAAATCAGAAAAGCACAGAATTAGTTCTGGCTCCTGGGATATGAGGGTTAAGATTATGCAAACCTCTTCCTCCTAACTGTAGGCATAGCACGTGCTCCTTCTGAGACTTGGCAAACACCAGCTCACACTGGGGTTGGTGAGGACCTCTGCGTCAGTCTGTAACGTCGTGGATATGTTGTCTCTTTGTGGCAGGGTGGGCTGAAGGAGACCCTGCAGTCCCTCTTGCACCCCTGGCCTGGCAGAGGTGCATCTTCTCCTCTTCCTCCTCGCTTCCCCTTCCAGCTGAGCTCAGCCGCCTGTTGAACAAGGGCAGAGAGCTGATCCATCTTAAAAATAACCCAGCAAAAATGAGGAGGGAGGGGGAGGATGAATGGATTATTTTTAGCTTAACCAATTTGGTTTGCTACACGATGTACCATAAAGCTGTGCTAATGCTACCAGGAGGGGTGGGGAGAGGGCAGTGCAAGGGGAGCTGGGAACAAGTGGCTAGAGGTAGGAACTGCTTGTTCCAGCTTTGCCACTGTGAAAAGTGACCCCAGCAATGTGGCTCTGTCTTCCATGAGGCTGCTCGGGGCACGGTCAGTGGAAGGTTTATGACCTTATCAAGATGGGCTTGTTGCTGAATCAGGTTATTAATTACATCAGAAATTACAAAAAGGCAGCGTAGTTTGTCTTAGAGCTTTCTTTTAAAGTATGAAACAGTAAATTCTTTTTCCCACATTCAGGCACTGAATTGGCATATTGAGGAGGAGCCTCGGTAGATCTGGAATTGATCAAGAGCTTGGGTTCTGCACATTGAGAGGACTTCCTCAGTCCTTCCTCCTCTCTCCTACCAAACTTTTTGAAGCCCATTTTTAAGTGTGACTAATTACTTAATGATATTCTCCTAATGTAGCATCATTTGCTTTAATAAAGTAAGACTTAAGTTTTGTAATGTCTGCTTGCCACAGGTGACAGATTGTCTGACTTCTGCTGGTACCTCTGCACACCTGTGTGGACATAGCAACATGAATATTGGTCAACAAAAGAAGGCAAAGAAGGAAGAGGAGCAAAATCATGAATTGAATAGCTGGGAAGGTCTTAGTGTAGGAAGAATGAGGCAAAGACATAGCATGAAAAAAGGCTGGAGGTTTGAGGAAGGGAACTTGTCCCTCCCAAAACCAACTTTGTTGACAGAAATAGATATAAGAAAATACGGGCATCTTCCCACCTAAAAGAAGATGGGAAGAGCTGGTTGAAGTGGCTCTAGTGACAATTTTGGAAGTGCTCCCATGGTGTAGGGGTAGACAGATGGGGTACAGCAGTTGCTGTCTGGGCCACTGGTGTTTGACTCGCTTCTTCTGTTTGCGTTTCTGCAGTTTCAAATCTGTAAAGCAGAGTTGAGGCATGCTTTGAGTCTGAAGGTAGCCAGCTGAACCAGTAATGTTCCCACTGTTTTCTGGGTGCTCTGCCCATTGTCATGCCAGTATTGGGGTGAGGACTTGGGAAATGGAGAGTCCCTTCTGCTTCCCGCAGTGGTAATTGGTAGAAAACTCTTGGATCCTGTGACATAAAACACATACTAAGGTAACTGGTCAAAGTCTTCTGCATTGGTCGTCTATAATGGTGGTACCTACTGGTCTCTATCTAGAGCAGTCAACTGAGAGAGACTAGCTCGGAGCTAAGTAGTAGTCCTGAAGCTATTGCACTGCTATATACGGGGAAAACATGCTGTTTCAAGGTCAGCTTAAATATAAATGCTCTAGTATTTTTAAGTTATTTTTTGTAAAAGTAAGCCATGATTCAAAGGCAAATTGTGTTTTAAGTTGAGGATTATCTGCTTGTATATGTTTGGGTTTTTTTCCAAGTGAGCGCGTAGAAAGGTGGAGAAATACCCAAGAACATCTTGAAAAAATATAACTGAGTAAAATGTTGGTAACTTTTTACTTGACTTGTCTTCAGTGCTCTGCTTTTTAGTGAAATGCTGTAGTGCCTTTAAGTTTCAGGTGAAAAGGGACACAAATCCATCTCTCTAGGTAGCAAAATACCGTACAAGAGCTTCCTTTTTCTGGAGACGTTAGTGTTTTATCTTTTTCCGTAGTACATCTCACTGGTTTGTAGCTGATGTGCCTTTACAAGAACGTGCAAAGACATTTTACAGTTAATTTTGCAATGATAATATGTATATCTGAATAATACTTTTCATGCCATTGGGCTTTGCCCCTTGCCATCTAAGGCTTCCCAAGCCTTTATAAGGAAACTTTGTTTAGGCAGGCCAACAGGAATCATGGTTGAAACTTATTCTTAAAAGCTCCGTGTTCTTAATTGCCTTTGACAGTGGTTGGGAAAGATGTCACTTCAGCACAGTGAAAAGCAACCAAAATAAATTATATTTTTAATGAAGGATTCTCTATCTGGATGAATTGATACTGGCAGGACAGTATTGGTTAAAAATAGAAGAACCTTCTGCCGACACATTGCAGTTTATCCTGGTTTTATTTTGTCTAAACAGAAAGCAAAGTACACATACTAAGCGCAGACAGGCCTTTTAGTCTGAGGTACTTCCTTTGGCAGATGGCTTCTGATTTTTTTTTAAATTTATTGTGTTTAAAAGTATGTATTGTGTTTAAGGGAGACCAAATAGAATCAGTATTCAAGTATTCCGTTTATCATGTGACGGCATGGGAGATTGCTGTATCCTCTACTAAGCCTGTTTTATGGTGATATGTGCAGGATTCTTATGGCCTTATAAAGGATGCTAGCTTGCATTCCTCTGTGTAAAGAAGTATTTCCAAAAGAAATAATAGGCTGATTGAATATTTATTTTTGTTCAATACAAAAATATTTGTAGCTAACTGGCAAATATTTTGCTTCTCTACCCTCCCTTTTCCCCTTAATCTTGTTTATCTCCTCGGTGTTTTCTTCCAACTATTAGAAATGTGGTGTTCTAGGGTGTTTTAGATCAGCTGCGTTAGAAGCCAAGAATTCGTATCTTGTCACTGAAAGCACATGTAAAGGGACTGAATGATTAATTTGACTTTTGTAGCTTATGCATATGTATATTGTATATAGTAGACATATTTTAGAAATACTAAATGTGTAAGTTGAGATCTTGTTTCAGAATTGAGTCTGTTAAGGGTTGACGATTATATATTATATATGTATTTTTAAATGACTGACAAATTTTAAATAAGGCTAAATTAACCTGCAATAATAATACTGTTGTGGATTTTTTAATATGTTTCATATTGAAAAGTATTTAACTAAATTCCTCTATTTAATCTTATTGAAGTTAGAAAATTCAAGGTACAACTCTTTTTTTCACACGTTTTATTAGGCCTTGATATTTCTGATAGCATAGCTTTCTTTTTTCAGGCCTTCAAGTGGGAAAAGAGAAAGAGAAATTTATTTCCTTCTCAAGACAAAAGAACAATGCCAAGTGTAATCTGAGCTCTCAGTTTTTCTTTTGTCTGTGGCTAAGTCCATCTCTTAACCTGGTGTGATTAATCCAGTTTGATTTGTTCATGTTTTTAGAAGTTTATGAAAGGACAGGGAAAAGGGAGGAAAAAAATTCCTTTGAAGCACCTACCGGTGATTCAAAAGCTGCCTTGAATCATGAAGATACGCGTGACCGAGATCTGTGTTATCAGAGTGCGTGAAATACTGGGTGAAATGCCAGCAGGTGTATAGCCTCAAATGGTGGTCAGGGCCAAGTAGTTGTATTCGACTGAGAAGGTATACTCTGCACCACAGATCAAACGAAGACTTTTCCCAAGAAAATTTTTTGAGCTAACAAATCATAGAAAACCTCCATAATGCCACAATGTAATCTAAAATCTCACTAGTGGAAATAAACCTAACTCGGCTGCAGAACGTGAATACGCAGAGGAGCATGTTTGCAACACCGTGTGGGGCCCCTTCTCTCGCTTGCTTATACGTGTCACATACGGTGAAAAGCTCAAACAACTGAAAACTAAAAATATGGCTTTACAAATACAGTGGGAAGAAGAAGAAAACAGGCATGAACGCCACCTTTCAAAGATATTAAGAGCTTGCCACAGCAACAGTCTGGTGGCAGAGAGCTCAACAATATAATCACATGTTGAATAAGAAGGTGTTCCCTTTTGTTGCCTTTGAATGGGGCACTTCTTTAATGCAATTTCCTCTTGCTCATGTGCTGTCTTACTGGATGGGCAGAAGCTTGCTGACTTCTGTAGGCTGGTTTCTGTTTAATGCAGTTTAGCAATGACCATTTTATTACTGTCCTTTCAAATGTAAGCATTCACAGTTTCTTCAGGCCTCTTCTTACAACGTGCTATTATTTCCCCCCCTCAATGATTTTCAATGCTGCCCTTTTATTTCTGTCTCATTTCACTCTGAATCCACAAGTATGTCTTACAAACTATTGCCAATCACCAGGTTATCACTGCTCCTTTAGTATAAACTATGGCATCAGAGGATTGCTGTTTTCTCAGGTCCCAGTTTCATAACAGATATTTTCTTCTCTGGGCGCATTCCTCTTTTGGACTCTGTTGAAATGTCCACCAAATTGAGTAGATTCTTCATTCGTTGGTGGGAGAGATAGCTGCCTGTGCAGAGTCCATTTTACATGAACTGTATGGTAATGTGGGGTTTTTTTGGTCATCATTGCCCTGGACCTGATAGAAGCTGAGAAGGGAGAGGTGGAGTGCTCTTAACAGTTTGTAGACTCTTGCAGTACTTTGCCCTGCCCTTCCCTCACACCTTTGGCATTGCTGGTGCCTAACACCTGCTTGGTGCCTTTTTTCTCATACTGCTTCTGAAGTTTCACCTGGAGACCCCCATTCCCTCCATCTGCTTGCAGCCCTCCAGTGCTATTGGTTTGCAGTCAGAGTGTTTTGGGAGTTCATGTATAGAAAAACCAACGGTCCTTGCAGTAGAGGGGTGTACCCTGAGAGAACACATACCTACACCGTGTCTCATGGGCAGACACGAGCTTGATCTGCTCATCTTCAGCTGGTCACATTCTGCGTGGAGCCAAACCAGAAGCCCCATATCCATCGTTAGCATTGTGTTGAGCTCGAGCTAATAAGCTCGGTCTCTTGGCAGGATGTGTTAGATCAGGCTTACTGCTGTGCTAATTGTGCTTACACAGCTTCCAGTTTGGAGCTGGCTCATTTACAGCTGGCTTGGATGGTGGCCAAGAAGGCTCGCCTCTGCCTGCAGTACGCCATGTAGACATACACACATCCAGCACTTGAATGTGTCTGTCAATAGCAGGAAATTATATTCAGAGAGAGGGGAAAAATCTTTGGCCTGGCTGCAAGCATAAACAAGGACAATATTAATGAATGAGGAAGTAGGTAACAGTTTTAATAAGGAGAAGGATTGATTATTCCAAATGTAGACTCGCTACCACAAGTTGTTTTCGGCCCTTATACTTGGCCTCATCTTGTTCCTTGTTTACTGCTCTTCTTTTTACTTTTACTTTTTTACAATATTTCTTGTGAACATTTCCCACGTTTAAGAAACCTCATTGTAGAAGTGAGCAGCCTAGTATTTTAACTGTGAAACAGAAACTAACCTAAACACAAGGTTGAAAACGGGCAAAATTTCAGAGGGGAGAAATTTGCCTTTACGATTAGCCTGTCTTCTGTTTTTAGCTTCCCTTACTTTGTATTTTAGCAAATTAGATTGTACATTGGTTATAATATAGTGTCAAGGATCTGCCCATCGTAGTGTTAAAGTGCTATAGTTACCTAAAGGTATGAAATACTCACTAGTAATGGGAATTACATAGGAAGAAGCAGCCCAGGGCTATAAAAAACTGAAGTTTGTTTATTTAGGTTTGGAAAACTGGAGCTCAGAATGACTTGAAAGCCACATCCTCAGTTGGCATAGATTGGTTTCATCAATTACAAACAGTTGTGTTATTTACTTCAGGAAGAATTTGTCCCGTCAAATATTAAGAAATCTTCTGTCTGTGGAAGAGTGTTGTGGAGGATGGAAACATGCAAGTGGGTATGTATATAAATATAGAGAAAACTAGACTAGTCTCTTCTTTTATTGTGAAATAATAAAATGATTCATCAGCCACGTCACTATGAGCTCTCTTAATATTTGAGCCCATTTTTCAGAAATTATTTTCTCGGTCACAAACATCCATGCATCGCTGCATTAATTTGCTTGACAGTTTAGAGGCCACTTCTCCGTTTGAGCAGGCCTCAAAGAGACAGTACCAGCCTTTTAGTTCTAAAATCGCTGTTATTAAAACAACCAGGGGAATGTATCTCTGCAAAGGCAGAGCTGAATAATGATTTAGCTCCCAGAATTAATTTGAAATTTCAGCAGCACTAAGTAATATTTTAGTGGCAGTATAATCCTGTACATTACATATTAAGTCTGCAGACTGCACTGCCAGTGGAAGAACCCTGCAGTATTTAAATGACACTGTAACACCATGGTATTATATTCAGGTCATTAGGGGGCATTTTGCAGGATTGAAGTTATCTGGCAGAATGTCAAGGGTGAATCGTATAATCTCCATTTCTTTGCCTCTCCAAATATGTAGATTAGGGGTTTAAAAAAAACAATTATGCCTAACTCAGTAGTGTTCCTTCTCTGTCTCAGCCCACTGTATCACCTGTGCACCGCTTGCACTGTCAACAAACTCTGAGAGTGTAACCAAAGGAAAAGGGAGTAGTAGGCACAGATGGCTGAAATGGCTGATGATGGAAGCAGAGAAAACAGTGTACTGAGAGCTGGGTGGGTTTTTTTTTTTGTCTGTATGAATCAGAGCAATTGATAGATAAGCATAAACCCAAGTATTTGGCTTTTGTGGCAAGTGTCAGCAGGTGTCTGGAATGGTGGGAAATGCTGAGCCCCAAGATGAGTGTTTTCTGGAGCAGATCCCTAATGCTAAGCTTCTGGGGAGGCAGGGGCACTCTTGCAATTGAATGTACCGAGGGAGATGGACACCTCTCTCCCCTTTGTGCCTTAGAAATTCCTTCTAAATTCATGTGTGTGGCCCATCATAATGATTTGGATACCTCTTTTCAAATGTACTCATCAGTTAGACAGTTCTGGTTGAATTTAGAGAGAGATATTAGGCTGTGAAAAGCATGTGTTCTCGGCAGCTTATTGCTGCCTCTGGCAGAAGATACTGCCATTCAGATCTGCTAGCTAGACAGTTCACGTGATTATTCCGTGCACCGTTAGAGACAAACTGAGCTGGGTTAGTTTAAACATGTAAATAGTAGCTTTGGATCATTCTTTTTGCAACAAATAGGTACTCATCACAGAAGTAGCCTAGCTGGCTGATAGGCGCTAAATTTCACTACGTGCGTCTTCCCTTGTCTTTCCTTCCCTAAGTTTTAACTACAGCTTTTGGGGTAACGTGAACACTTAGGAAAAAAAAACCCACAAGAATAATAATAATAAAAGCATCAGTTAAGGCAAGTGAAGTTGAAGTGATATCTAACTTCTTGTGGTGAGAATGCAGTGGTGACATTCTGGTTGGTCAAGTGTTGATAAGCTTTTCAAGCAGCAGAGTGGCTGTGGATAGGACACGTGGCTGTGCCCTTTCTGTGTTCAAAGCGGTTGAGGGGGAACCCCAACAACTTAGTCGAAGAGTTTGTTTCCCTCTAGCCCAAAATATGGGCCAAGTTCCCGTATGGTACTTCCTTGCAGCACTCCATGTGATAGGAAATTCCTAGAAAAGTCTCAGGGGCAAGAGGTGTGTTTGGCTGCTGCATGCCAGTGCTCGAAAGGAGTGCTGAGGGTCCTGGAAATTATTTTTACAGGTCTCCTTTCCAAAAAGAGCTTTAACTTCTTACTGTGAAATGGTGCAAGACTCATATTTGTAGAGAAGCATTGGCTATGTGAAGGGGAGAATTGCCTTACTTGGCAGACCTGCTGCCGTAGGAGGTTGTAGAGGCAGATCAGCGGGTTAAACACGGCTATGGACAACAGGTCCATGAACAGACACCAAAGGGAGCAGATGTTCTCACTAACATCTGACTGCGGATGCTGGAGAGTAAAGGCAATAAACTACAGATAATGGCTGGGCTCACATACCCTGCCTACACAGTATCTTCTGCTGTCAGCCGAGGAGACAGAGTGCTGAGCTAGATGGATGACAGGATTAACCCAGTATGGCATGTCTTCCATTCCTACTGCATTCAGGTGTATAACAATACTTAAAGTATTATTCCCACTGTATTTTAAGTGACATCAAGAACAGACGAGGCATAGGGTGTTCTTTAGTCTTCTACTTTTTTTACATCAGAAAAGGTTAATCTTTTACGTTAATATTTTTGTGGGTTTTGTGTAGCCTCCTTTCAGAGAGGATAAAATTTCAGTTTAGATTTTGAGGACTGCGCACCCTTGATCTTGATGTTGCTTTGGTTGTTGCTAGCTTTTGTTTTAAAACATACAGCAGGAAGCCAGTTCTGCCTCACCATTTCTGTTGGGTGTTTTTTCAAGTTAAAGGCAGTGGGGTTTTCTGAAAAATGTCTGTAGACAAAGAACTCTCCAGAGTGTGTCTCTACTGATCTGTGCAGTTAGCAATTACTTCTATGAGCCATCATTTTAAAGTAAAAATAGAAAATGTAAAATATTGATTACATATGCAAGTACAAGAAATGTACATCTGTATACTAACTCTCCAGAAGCTTGTAGAAAAAAAGAGATTTAAACCACATTTTTCCTTCTAATGTGGCACAAGAAGTAATAGCTTTGCTTTTGAGGAAGTATGTATGGAACACATAAGGCTATGAGCTTGTGGAAAGGGCTTTATTCCAGCTATATACTGTTAAATGAGGTAATGTTGGAAATCTTCTGGGACTCCTTTTCCTAAATAAGGGACATGTGCTTGTTATCGTGGCGCAGCAGTGAGCAATACCATGAAGTTCAGGATGGGAGGCGAGATCTTTGTTATTTATCAAATGCATGCTTGTATACCAGATAATTACTGTAGTCTATATACGCTAGAAATAAACAGTGACCTGGCACTTAATGTTACTATGGCACTTGTGCCGCCTTTTCAATGTATATGCTGGGGCTGCAACACTGTTTTGCACTAAGGTTTAGATAATTCAGCATCTGCCTTTCTCAACTGAAATAATCGTGCTGCGCTCACTGGCGGTACACAGTTAAAGCCTGTGTTCCTCCCAGCTCACGGAAGGCAAACATCTGGAGTACAGGCTTCACTATCCTTGGCTGTTGCATCCATTGGGACTTTTTGGATGCAATGAGGTTGCACCATTGCCAGATGTGGTTTTGGTCCAGAAACTTGTCAAACCAACTTGTGCCTCTGGCTTCTTATAAGGACTGGTCAGGGAGATATGAAGATTGTAGGACAATCCCCATTATCTTCTGAGATGATGTGTATATAATAAGCTCTGAATAATTACACAATAAAGTAATCATCCAGCAAATTATTATGTTCCTCAGTAGGAAACTTCAATAATAGGTCTGCAATAAATAGAACTTTTCATTTAATAGCCATTGTCGAAGAGCTTTAAGTGTTAGCAGTGTTTGTCTGAAGTTGAATTGATATCAAGTTCACTTTCAAAGAATGCAAATTCTTTGCTCAGAATGAACCTTAATGACGAATCGAAGATATTTTAGAAATAGGGTCTGCTGTGGAGTTTCACTTCAATGTTTATTCCTTTCCTCCACAGTACGGTGCAGGATTGTAGATATTAGTCTCAAAATATGCCTTATTAAAGATTTTAAGTAACCAGTAACTACTCTCATTCTTAATCTGATGACACTATAGGTTCCTAAATGAAACCTATTTTGCTCAACCAGATTTGCTCATTTTTTTGCATAAAGATGGCTGGACTTCTGAAAACAGTTTAGTGGATTGGATTCAGTTTTGGTATTGGTCAAGAATATACCTGTGACAACATCCAGTATTTTGGGGAAGGTTTTGCCTGTGTCTTCTGTAGCTAGTAAATTTATTTCTTTGGATATAAATACGCGCAAAATTAATTTACTACTTGTAACATGAATGTACTACGCAAGCTACCAGAATTGTAATATTTATAGATGTAATGTTCTCTGATGGAGATGCTGTACTTTGCATCTTTGTGTCTGTTTTCTTACTTTTGCAAGCTTGCAGTTGATTTTTTTTTTGGGGGGGGGAGGTGGGGGGGTGGGGGAATGTGCGTGCATGCATACACGCATAAAGCACATTATCAACCTGAAGTTTCAGGCTAAATGTGTGAGCCCAGGTGTCATATTTCTAATGCCCTTTGCATGAAATGTGAAATTATTGTTCAAGTGTAGAGACTCTATGTATGGTTATGAAAGGTGACGTATAGGCACAGTTGGTGATTTTGGGTGTCTTAGGGAAATGTGTGTGTGGTCAGGCCATGCCATCTTCAAAACAAACTTTTCATATTCTCGAACTTTAGACTTCTCAATCTTTAAAAGTGGGATGAATGACAGAATACCTTAAATACCTCCGTATGTGTTTATATTTAGTAGGTGTAAAACCACTTACACTGAGCTAACTTACTGCAAAGGAGAAACATCTGCTGAATTCATTTTCATGAAGTAGATGGTTCTTTTAAGTTTCTGTGTTGTGAAACACTGGCCTCCCAACTGAGAGGGGAAGAAACATACGGGTAGAAAGATCTGTTAAATTAAACAAGTGAATCGTGGGTAAATAAACATGAGGGACAGAGAATAGAGGGAGAGCAAAAAGCGTTTATACACAAAGAACAGTGGATGGTGCCTATATCTCCGTCATGGTCCCAAACCCCGAGAAGAATCAAAGGCTTCATTCTTACTGGAGGGACTGAAAGAAGGTCGAGCTCAAAAATAGCGTTGGGTCAAAAAAGAGGGAGGAGTGGGAGATAGTATAGTCACTGTGACAAGTAACTTCAGATAATGTTTGAGTGTCTGAGGTGTCACTGAGCGAAGTGCTGCTTAGGAGGAGGCCTGCCATAGCTTATATTTTCAGTATAGAGCCACATGAAATCAATACCTGAAATAGGCTGCTCCGGGTGCAGGCTGTCATTATACCCTATTTACCATTCTCTATTGATCGTCTTTTTCCATGCGTGTGATGCTGGGACTTCTGAGGCCACGTGTCTTGTGGCAATAAGGCAAGCCATTCTATAAATCCTTCCTAATGAATTATGGAGGAAAAAACCTGTCCTGTTCCATAACTGGTTAAGACTTTTAGGAGGACAGTGAAGGCTCTTGTGGAGTTTAACCCTTGTACGTGTCCTCAACTGTGTCCTCACTGACAAAGCTGTAAATTGGCACGAATGCTGAACGTACTCTGTAATCCCTATTGCCACTGTATCACCTTGAAGTCATGACTGAACTTTTTTTTGCAGTGCATGGATAAAAGAGACATCAAGTCAAACTGTACAGAAACCTGAAGTCGAAACAAGTTTTTCTAATAGAAAAAGTTGTTTTGACTAAAACTTTTGGTTTGGAAATATGACTATTATCAGTATTACTGCAATTTTTTTACACTGTTCCTCTGAGCCTTACCAGTTTCCTTGCCCTAGGAATAAAGGCTGAGTAAGAGCCTGGGTAACTTGTAAGAAATGCACATCCTAGAGGTAATTGTCAGTGTGACAGCCCTTGGGACTAGACATTACGTAAGGATATTTTTTTTTGATAGAACATGACCAGCTAGGAAACATCTATTTCCAGCTGTGCCTTCTGTTATACTGTTCAGCTCTGTTCTGCAGAGCCCCTAGTGGGAGTAAAAGAGTAATTTGATTTCCGTGCCATTATTTTTGGCTGCCTTAGCTCTGCCTGCCAGAAAGAGTGCTACTGCAGTGGCACCAAGTCCAGTTGGAGGCCAGTAACTAGTAATGTACCCCAGGGTTCAACGCTGGCTCTAATGCTGTTCGCCATTTCCATTAGGGATGTGGATGATGGAGCAGAGTGTACCCTCAGCAAGCTTACAGATGGCATAAAATGGGGAGGAGTGACTGATAACACTAGACCTGGACAGACTGGAGAACGGGGCTGACAGGAACCACATGAAGTTCAACAAAGGGAAAAGCAAAGTCTTTCACCTGGAGCGAGGAACAGCCTCAGGCACAGTATTTGCTAGGAACCACCCATCTGGAAAGCAGCTTTGCAGAAAAGAACTTAGGGGTCCTGATGGAAACCAAGTGAAACGTGAGCCAGCAACGTGCCCTTGCTGCAAAGGCAGCTAATGGTACCCCAGACTGCGTTAGGCAGAACATTTTCAGCAGGGCACGGGAGGTGATCTTTCCCCTCTGCTCAGCACTGGTGAGGCCACACCTGGAGTGCTGTATCCAGTGCCGGGCTCCTCAGCAAAAGTGAGACATGGAAGTACTGGGGAGAGTCCAACAAAGGGCCACAAAGATGATTAAGGGACTGGAGCATCTCACATAGGAGGAAAGGCTGAGAGAGCAGGAGCTGTTTGGCCTGGAGAAGAGAAGGTTCAGGTGGGATCTCATCAATGTGTATAAATACCTGAAGGGAGGGCGCAAAGAAGACAGAGCCAGGCTCTGTTCAGTGATGGGCAGTGACAGGACAAGGCGCAGTGGGCAGAAATCTCAGCCATTCTGTGATTCTGTAGCTCTGCCCATGTTTTCACTGAGGTGGTTTCTCCTGCACCAGGACCTAGACTGAGGTAAACAACTGATTTTTGTGTTAGCCAGGTATGAGTTTTAGTGAACTTGGATTTGGTAATTTCAAAGACTACTAGAGAATGAAATCTGAGGGAAATTGAATAGTGAGCATCCTGAGGCCAATGCCTTTGCTGTGAGATAGGGTAGCCTTGTAGGTAGTGTGGCCTGAAGAGCGGGGATTGGGTGGTGAATTGTGAAGTATTTGTAGCAGCAGTAAAAGTTCGGCGTTGCTGGGAGTCCTTTCCTATATGCGTTAAAAATAAACGTGGTGGTGGGCTTAATCTCAGACTCATGTACAGGTGTTTTGACTAGATACTCTCTGGATTTAGAAACAAGGTAGGCTCCAAGGAGGAAGGGTTTATTTAATTTTTTTAAAAAGCTTTTAAACAGGTTGAGTCCCTGATAATCTTGGCAGCAGATACCTGCGGTTAGATTGGTGAGGAAGGTAAGGGTCTTCTGCAGGCGTCTCAATATTTTAACTATAGTTTTCAAAAAATAAAAATGTGAGTGAGGCATAATGCTATTGAATGAGATACAAGAATCTGAAAACCCCTGCTCAATAAACTGGTATGTTCTTCAGGAAATTGATGATATATCAAAAGCTGTTTCTTCAGATAGCAATCGCTGGCTTAGCTTCCCAAAATGAATGTGAAATTTGAACACCGAGAGAAGGCTGTGTCTGGTTATAATGGTGCTGGGTTTGTGTACAGAGTTCTGGGCTTATCTTGACGGGGATTCTGACACACAACAAAACCAATGAAAACTGTTTCAGCCAGCACTACTTTCTTCTGACCTTAAGCGTTTCTTGGTTTATGTGTATGAGATTAATTCAAGGACGATTTGGTGTTTTCTTTCTTTTCTCTTTTTTTAATGACCAAACATAGTGGATGAAAAGAGGTCCTGCAATTAAAAGATAAGATACATGCTTAAACTGAAGCGTATTCTCCCATACAGGAGTAAAACTGTGAATGTATGTCTTTCTATTAAATCTTCATGTACAGGGCATAGGAGGCTCCAGCTGTGGTGGGGGCGGCGCTTTTTTCTTTTGGAATAGCTGAATGTTTTCTTCAATGAATCTGTTTTGTGGCTAGTCTGAAAGTCTGTGCCACCACTGTGGACATGAAGCGGTGTCCACTGGACCAACTGGTGTCTTGCATTAAAGTCTGTTGGTAGAAGGAACAGCAAGACACACGTGACCCATTTATGGTTTGTGTATAATAGATTGTATCTCCTGAAAATGAGCATCCGTAGGTTACTTCTGTTAAAGTTACTGTTGTAAAGGATGCTGGATGCTCTTCATTCACAGGCGTGCTTGCGGGGGGACCGTTCACCGTTCAATGGGGGACCCAGGAGAGCCATTGGGAAACAGGAAAGTTTTGGTGTGAAGCTCAGGCTTTGAGAGACTTTGAGGTGTGGGTAGATTGTGTTTGGTTAGTCGGTGTATTTGTGTTTTCAGCCCTGTTGGGACACTCTTTGTATTTAGTGTGGCGAGTAGCATAAATGGGCGTTGCTTACCTGCATTGAGCCACTGCTTGGGTGACCAAATACGTAGGTAAGCTGATTTTTGCAGTGAGCGTTTTTTTCACAAACTGGCATAATTCCCGCTAGTTCCACTTTCCTGTCTTTCTAATGAAATGAGTGATCTTTAGTGTTTGCACGTGATGTCTCGGAGCCATTAATTATTTATCTTCATGAGTGCATGTGTGTGAGAAGGGATTTGGTTATCCCTGTTTTACAGGATAAAGAGGGGGCATGAATTGACTTGTAGACTGCGCCTGCACTATCGTAGAGCGCTCCCTAGAATGTCTCTCTAAAGCTTTTCAAAAGCTGCAAGGAAGGGTGTTTCTCATTATGCTACGCTTTATTTTTAGAGGATTCAAGAGCAAACTGCTGCAGTCACCGGACTGGAAGGAATATTGCCTTTGCTCACTGTTTGTTTAATCTCTAAAAGTCCTTATCAAAAATTGTTAGTGTTTCCAAGTCTCGTAATGGTTTAGGAGTCTTGTGTCTACTGAAGGAAGCCCAAACCAGCTCAATTGTTTGTTTTCAGGGCAAGGTGCAGCATGTTGTTTGTGCAGCCAGCCTTGGCAATGCCTTCCCCTCCCCAACTTCTTTGTCCCCCTTCTTCCCTTCCCCCGCCTCCCCAATTATTTTTCCAGAGACCTTGGCTTGCTGCTTCTGGGGCAGCAGCAGCAGCTGCTAGTGCTGTCCTGTAATTCTTCCATCTCGGTCACAGGGGACTGGAAGGGAAAAGACGGTCTGTCTCAGCAGCAGTCCACCAGCTGCCGCTACAATCTATAATGCGTAAATTTGCAAAATATAGCTTTTAATTTTGCTTTGCAGTCAGAATGAAAAACTAGAGCGCACCACCACTGCCATCATTGATTGATTAATAGAAATTCATGCTCCCTGCTCCCCGGGTCAGGCTCAGACAAAAAGTACTTGGAAGTGGCTAAAAATAAAAGGTAAGAATCCTGATGGACTTTCACACCGATGGAGTAATTAACGATACAATGTTGTGTATGTATGCCTGAGAATATGCTCTAGATAAAAGCTGTTGAGTAACACAAAAATATTCAACTGAATTAGAGTGTAACATTACACTTAGGGTCATAATGCTTTCTGAAGTACATGGATAAGCAGGGCTTCTTTGTTAGAGTGTCAGTGAATGAGGGAGTCCCACAGATTGTAGCGTAAGTAGTTTTCCTGAAAATTTATATTGAAACATATTTTTGGTTTTGAGGCTTTTTTTGAGGCTTTTTCTCTCCCCTTTTGAGGGAGAGAGAAGGGAGGATGAAGGAGAATAGGCAGCGTAGTTACTCTTCTTTCTCCTCTGGCTGTGAAGTTAGAGTAGCAGCCGTACTTCTTGCTTTGTGTCCAGCTATACACCTTGAGTAAGGAAACAGCACATAGAAAAGGTAGGCAATCCCCAAACTGCCACTAGCAATGCAGTTTTAACCTCTTCAGTGTGTGTTTATGAATGATGAGTCTTTTAATTGGACCGTTCAAGAAGAACCAGCCAAAACGTGGCCAGAATTTGTGAAAGAACTTGTTTGCACTGAATAGTTTGACTGAGTGGGTAGTTCAGAAGACTTGAACTATAAAACACTATTCATCCATAACAATAATTCACGTGGTTGTGGCACAAATTGTTGGCCAAAGACAGACTGTTGTGTGGGTAGCTGAGGGAACTAATTTTATCACAAGCCAATTTTGAAGCTGATGTCCCTGGAGACCCCCTTGCCCTCTGTTTTTCTTTAAACGCTCTGAAGTCCTTTGTCATGGAAGTTGCATGGGAACCATAGCACATGAAGGCAGCAGAGAAATCTTTATATGCCGAGTTGTTACGGGGACCATGAGATGGTCTGCATCCAGGCTTCTTTGCTGGTGGGAGAGCTCATGGCAGCTGGCTATCTGCTTTCCTTAGTTGGTTTCATTGGGGGCAAGGGACTCGGAGAAGCCAGCTGCCACGTTGGCATGCCTGCATCCCCCATGTGCACAAGGGATGTCAGTGATGGTGGCAGCTGCGGACTGCTGCCCTCCAGCATGTACTACTGAGGAAATCCAAATGAGAAGCAATCACAGATCTCATTTTGACAATGTGATCACATTTCAACTCTTCCGCTGAACGTCTGTGAGTATACTAGTGGGCAAGTTGTACTTTTTTGCTACTAATTGGAATACACTGGATCCAAACTGAAGCTTCAGGTGCAAACTTGTCCGGATTTGGGAGAGAGCAGATCTAGACTTTACCTCTGTAGAAAAAGCTACCTCTAGCAAAAAAGGCACAGTGTAGTCTAGTACCCATCACCAGTCGTCATTTCTGTATGTCTTACGTGATGCTAATGTCAGCAATCTGAAGAAACAGCATAAGCAAACCCTAATCTCACAAGACATACCACTTGCAATAAATACTTTGTACAGACGTGCTGGCAGAACTGAACTAAATCTAGATGTGTCTTTGAGACTCCAAAGAAAAATTATCTAAAATAGTTTAAAGAATCAACAAAGCATACTGCATGCATGTGTGTGTGCACATATTATCTTAAATTTGTTGGATTTTTTTTTTAGCATGTGAAAAATACATCCCCAAGTGTACACCATGCCTTCCAGCTCCAGGGCTAATTCAGTAAGAAGAAATTATATAGTGACCCATTATTCAGGCACCTGGGAGGTAAGAGAAAGGAAGGAGGAGTATTTTGCCCTGAAGTCCGTCCTGGTTTTTTTTTTTTTTAAATAAACATGGTATGCTCAAATGCAGAAAATTGGTGTTCAGTGGTCTCACTTAATTGGGCAGAGAAGTCGAATTTAGTGAAGTGTACACACTTTGTGTAGTTCTAATGCAGTGTTTGGGGCAGGCTGCCTGCCTGCTCGCAGGGAGAGGATAGAAATTAAACAGCAGAGGCTGTTCAGAAGTGAACCAGCAGAACTCTTGGAAATACTGCTTCAGCCAAACTTTACAGTATTGCATGTTACTAGTCTCTCAAAGTACCAGAAATTAAGAATCGAAAACAATTTGAGCTTTAGACCTTAAAGAAAGACTGCTACAGTATGTTTTAAAACTTCAGTGGTAGCAAACCGGCCTGAAGCTTGCTAACTTCTGACTTGGTGGCAGCAAAGGCCTCTAGGACCCGCAGTAAAGTTGCTAAGGAAGCAGGCTCCCTTTTCCAGTATGTATTTTTCATACGTCTTCCTGTTGCGGTAAGGGCACCTACCTTCTGCCAGTGTCTTCTGAGCTGTGCACTGAATTCTTTTGAAGATTATTGAATTAGCTTTTTCTTGACTTTTCCTTCCCTTCAAAATTAATATCTTTATTTTAACATTTGACCAGTCAAACTCCCAAACACAGCTGCTTCTCTACAGAGATGGGTATCTTGGCACCACAAAGACAACCTGTACTAGATTCTGATACTTATAGCACAGGCCATTTTCCATCTATTCTGCAAGGACTGACTTTTAATGAAAAGAACAGCATTAAATTCTCAATGAGAAACAACCTTTCCTCACTTTTTCCCCTGTGGGGATTTGATCAGTCTCTGCAGCTTCCTGCATAGACGTCGTACACAGGGGATACCACTTTGGGGCCAAAGCTAACCTGGGAATAATTGAAGGAGTGGAGAATACTCTGAAATTTTCCAGTTTGACTATGCATCTCCCATGTAACTGTTTACCTTGAATTTAGAAGGCAGCCCTTAGCGTTGTATCCTGTCTGTGAAATTTTGGCTATGCAGTAAGCCCATAGTCTGATCTGTAGATCCATTCTGGTGCTTAGAATAAGAAATTTTGAGAAAAGAGTAGTAGGAAATTGTTATTAAAAGAAGATGCTTCAGAAGAGGGACTTAAAAGCACACTGCAGTCTCCCTGAAACAATGTGGTATCTAGACAATGGGAAACTTGTTTCTTAATTCCTCAGCCACAAAACTCCTTGGTAGTCAGACCTCTGAAAAATCCATATTCCCCCAGACCTTTTCAAGGGAGGGAGTCAGAAAGAGGCAGAACCAAATACAAATTCTAAGCTTGCTAAACATGTCACTTGGGATAACATCGCTTCTGTTTGTCCTTAGTAAACACAATGCCAGATCAGGAGCCAGAGGATAATCTTTCGCTCTAAATTGTTTTCCTGTAATATCTGAGGCTGCACAGTGTAAAATCAAGAGTAGAGAAGGCTGCCCTGAGTCTCTCGCTTTGCCTGCTGATACAAGCATGATTTCATTATACAAACATTTGCTCCATTAATTGTGATTATTCCTAATCCTCCATTTTGCTTAATGGCAAAACATTTCACTGGAGGAAAAAAAATTAGATTAAAGTAAAGACTTTCAGACAGTAAGGGCTACTAATTGAAACCTGCAAGGGATACCCCTATTGTGGAAATTCAAAATTACAAAAGTTATTACTGAAATAACTGGAGAAGTGATACCTGAAAATCCTCAGACGTGCACTTTAGATTAAGATTTTGGATAGTTTAATTCAGTATTTTTTTTTTCTTGCTCTGTAAACATAAAAGCATAGCTTTAGTAAACATGCACACATGGTGATACATGTCTATGTTTGCACAACATACTTTTTTTTTTTTGGTCTTTTGACAGAAAGTAGAGTTTTTGGTTGTGCATGTGTGCCCATGTGGACCTCTGAAAGCAGATAAATCACAGAAGTGGATGCTGGAACGTTTTGGTTCTGGTTCTCTCTGCTATTGCCTTGTGGTTTGTTTTTTTTTTAGTGCCTGTTTTCTCCTGCAGTAACCTTGCATTAAGGTCTTGGAATAAAATATTTTTCCCTGTGCAAAGCTTGTGTGTGTTTTTCTGTTTTTTTCCTTCACGGGCTGTGGTGTACAGCGATGTGTAGAGTTCTTACAGTTTCTATTCTCTTGAGGTTGGTAGTACTTTAACCACAGGAAAGCTGAGGCATGTGAAGGTTTCCCTACCCCCTCTCCCTCCCGCCGCTCCCGCAGGATGTGGGGAGCAGCGAGCTGCTCCTGGAGCTCCTTTCCCATTATGATCAACCCCCGGCGCGCAGATGGGTGGTGAGTGCATAAAAACACAAATGTTGATGCTTATTTGAGAAAGTCAGCAACATCGTGTGCCTTTGCTGAGTGTCAGTACGGTGGTAGGACAGCCTTTCTTCATAAGTGGATTTTGAGGTTGCGTGGCACTTGTTAAGGCTTTGGAAAGGGAGAAAATAATATTCTAAAAGACAAGACCCCTCATACTTGTCAACAGTTCCTGTTGCTTTGAGGAGTTTAAACCTGTATAGCTCTGGATCTTTGGGTTATTTCTCAATTTCTTGGATGCGTAATATAGCATGTAGGTTATATGTGTTGTTAGGGATCCCAGTAAAATACAAATTCATGGGGTTAAAATTACTTTGTTTTTAAATTGCTCCATTTAAAATAGAGCATTTTAAAATGCTCTATTTTCTGTGCATTTTTGTCCTGAGTCTCTCTCCATTGCCCCCACCCCCAAGTCCATTAGGCGTAAGTCAGATTAAGTCAGTGACTCTTATCAGACCTCTTTTTCCTGTTCCCCCCAGATAAATTTATACGACTTAAAGAGTGAACTCCAGGCATAACCTTATTCCTGCTGGGGACAGGAGCTGCATTTGCTGAAGCTCTGTGTTGGTGAATAGTACCCCACTGTGCTCTATATGGGAAAGTGTGTGGGTGGCAATTTACATGGTAAACAAAGGCAGGCAGGGAAGGAAGATAGTTGAGCTTATGTTTCTTAATGCTTTAGATCTCCTTAAAATGTATCTGTTCAAAATTAACAGCCACAAATATCACAAAAAGGAGATTGGTATAGATTTAGCTATTTTTAAGTATTAATCTTTAAGTGAAAGGCTTTTTTTTTTTTTGCATATGTCTGTTGTGAAATTAAATTTATGATGTAAAGTTAAATTTACAAATATAATTTGTCCTGATTTTGTGGCAATAGCAAATAAAGGCTGTATCTGCAACTATTCCCTTTAAAGATAAATGGGAACCTTTTATTTCATTGGAAAAAAAGGCTCATAGTCATCTGACAGTGGATGTAGGATCATCCCCCCCTCTTGTCGCCCTAAATAGGTTCTTTGCTTTATTATCATCAAAGGTGTAGGGAGGCAATGTGAATTAGATGGCAAGGGACTAGAGAGAGTGTCAGGAAGTATTGACATCCTTATTTGTGCCGTGTATCTACTACGTGACCTTGGACAAGTCTCTTCACCTATGCCATATCCTGTTATTAGATTATAAATCTCTGCTGGGAGAATGCTTGTCGCAGTTTGCTTTTGTATCTGGCAAAGGGTCTTATAGATATTATTGTAAAACAAACAATAGAAATAAAGGTAGCAGGGTTTTTTTCTGGAATGCTAGCCTTTGGAGACAGGGGTTTCTTTTTAACCTTGTTCTCCTGCTGTAATGCCCGACTCAGCTGCAAAAAGGTTCCTTCATTCTGTCGCCTTCCTGATCTGATTCTTGCCAGCGAAAAAAACCCTAACTTGAAACTTTCTATTTATTCAGGTAAATAGATGTTGTGAGTGACTGTGTAGCCCTTGAACAGTTTTGCAAATGCATTCTAAAATACGAAAAAAATAATGTGATTAATTGCAGTGTTTTCTCCTAGATTAAACTAGGGATTTTGCTGTGGCGTTGGTGTATAAATTGTGTATTTAAGTTGCGGTCACAATATATGCTTCCTCGGGGGAAGGCTTGTCATTCAGAAATGGCCGATGGATGTGGTAACCGTTGCCCACGTACGCACTAACGAGCCTAGCTCATGGTGCTTCGGGGAAGGAACTGGCCCATTCCACGTGATGAAACTCTTGTTCCGGTTCACCTCTCGTTTTGAACTGACACCCTTCATGCTTGTGTTGGCACTGGGAAAGAACTTCACGTGGGAGACTCTCTCCCTTCCAGTTCACTGACGCGCATCCAGGACGCTGGCTGAGGCTGCCGTGCAGAGAAGCCGCTGGCCCGCCTGGGAGGGGAGCTCCGTGCGTGACACGGTGTGTCGCAAGGGGCTTGCGGTGCAGTGGGCCACAGGCTGACCTCCTGCCTGGCGCCAAGTCTGAGGAGCAGTGCCGCTGGTTGGTGGGGATTCAGCTCGCTCTTTTGCGAAGGAAAAAATTTCGTGGATTTGCACGTCTCTGGGAAGAAAACCTTACTTGCTTATGACTGCAGCTCTGTCAGCTTGTCTCTGGCAAAGCTTACAAATGTGGAGGAACGATTTTTATATATGTTTTAAAGAGAGAGGTGTTTTTTTGTGAGAAGAATGTTTTTTGCAGTGGGTTCTTTGGTTTTGGTGGGTTTTTTGGTTTTGTTCTTTTTTTTAAAACTTTTATGTCATTTAGGATACTGGAATTAGATTTTTCAATTACCAAATTTAAAAAAAGTGAGAGAACTAAGATTTCCAGGTGATAATCACTTAATTCCAGAACTTGACTCTTTAGTTCCAAAATAAGACTTTTATTCAAAATAACATAAGAAAGATTACTTTTTAATTGTTTTATAATGTCATGTAGGATAAATATGTCAGTCTAATCTGTGCTCCTGCATGGAGCCACGAGTCTCCTTTCCAATAAAATTTGTGTCAGGCTGTTTAATTTGTTGAAGCTTTTAAAAGATGTCATGTGATGCAGTAATTTAAAAAGTAAAAAATTAAGACAGTAGAAAGAGAACATTCCTGACATGAACACAATGTATTATTCACATGGTTCCAATTGCTTTGAATAATATTCCTATGCTGTTCCTATTTGTTCCTGGGGCGTGACTTTGCTAATAGCAGTGAGGGTATTGACTAAGGTCTTTGCTGATAATTACTTATTAAATATAATTAAATATGAAGGTGGTGCTAGCAATATGCTAATTGGCTTACTAACAAACTTGGGATTTTTCACTTTCCCAGAACCACTAGATTAAAGTGCTTGGTATGGCAGTTCTTTGACATTGGAGATCGCCAATGAGATTGCCGAAGCCAGCGAGCAGGGTGTCCTCTGGTGTTGTGGTGGGGATGATGGTGGCTTCATGTTTAATGCACTGGCAAAATATTGCTTTGGTAGCTGTGGGACCTTCGGGGGGTCACTCTGTCCTACTGTCTACAAGAGGAGTAACAACGCTACCTTTTGTTTCTTGTCTTTTTAGATTGTAAGCATAGGCGGGGGGGGAGGGGAGGGTGTGTATTTATAAAGAAAAAGTTGGTTGTTAGCTTACAGCATTGCTGTGATACAGGCAGTTTTAATAATGTGTTTACCATCATGCAACAAAACCATTGTGGGTTGTCTGTATTAGTGGGGCTATACCTAACGGGGGCCTACAGGAAAGATGGGGAGGGACTCTTTATCAGGGAGTGGAGCGATAGGATGAGGGATAACGGTTTTAAACTGAAAGAGGGGAGATTTACATTAGATATTAGGAAGAAATTCTTTACTGTGAGGGTAGTGTGGCACTGGCACAGGCTGCCCAGAGAAGTTGTGAATGCCCCATCGCTGGAGGTGTTCAAGGCCAGGCTGGATGGGGCTCTGAGCAACCTGGTCTAGTGGGAGGTGTCCCTGCCCAGGGCAGGGGGTTGGAACTGGATGATCTTTAAGGTCCCTTCTAACCCAAACCATTCTATGATTCTATATTGCAGCTACCCTGACTTTCAGCTACGATCAGCTGTTTGGAAAGGCCCCAAATGTTGCTTAGACAACCCACCTTATTCATCCGAAAGCCAAAGCTTTCATGGAAGCTGTAAGTGTAATTTTTCAAAAGCAGGCTGGCAGGGGAGCACTATGAGATCCAAAAGACAAAAGGAAATGGAGGCTTTAATGAGCACCTTTGTAAAAGTTAGCATGCAGCTGGTCCCCAGCAAGGGCACGCCACGGTTCGAATATGCGGTGTTTGTGTTGTGATTCACAAATGGCTGTGATTCATGAGGAGGCATGGCTGGTCTTGGGACGGCTGAGCTGGTTTCACCTCGCGCTGTCTGGGGAGCTGGCTCTGCTGCAGCAGGGCTGTCAGAGCTGCTCACTGAGCGGCTGCAGACCCGCCGTCAGCGACAGGCTGCCGTAGGAAGGTAACATGAAAAGCAGCACTTTTAGTGGTGTGGCTATGGTACCTTACGTGTTAAGCCTTGAGCTGAGGCTGCTGCAGGAGGATGATGGTGTGGTGATGGTTTTCAGTGGGAACGCGTTTTCAGCAAAGGCCAAAATCATTTCAGTCTGCTGTGAAGTACTTGTGGATGGTTTAGAAAAAAAAATATTGTGAGTCATTGGCAGCAAAAATCTCTGTGTTTGTTGTTGGTTTTTTTTTTTTAAAGCAACCTATTTTTACTTAAATTTCCCCTCTTCATGAAATAAAGTTCTTCCATTGTTGCTATTTTGTTACAGGATCAGAAAAAGTTTAGGTTATCCCCTAATTTCCTAAATACAACGGGTCTATAGTTGAGGCCAAGCATAGGAATATACATACGCTGAAATTACTCATGATACAGTGAGATTTTTTGTGCCCCAATAGGTATTATATCAAACATGATTTAAAATCTATTTGTTGCCTCACTTAAAGTTTTTCAGACCTTTGAGTTTATCCCGTAACTGCTCTCAAGAGCTGATTTTTATCTAAGTTTCATTATATAAATCTTTTTCAGTCTTGGGAAGATAATGCGTCCTTGTGCAAAACCTGCTCCGTGCTGAAATCAATGAACTGCGAGGCCCAATTGCTCGCAGGGCAGTGGTATTGTTGCAAGGTTATCAGAAGGTTAAAGCTACAAGTCAGCTATTGGCTCCAACTACTCCTATGAGGGAAATATGGAAAAAGATATCTCTTTTTGTAAATGAGATAGCGTAGCGGGTGACTCCGCTAGATTCTGACCTCTGCTGTGAGAGGTGCAAGCGCAACACGGTTTTTGCGACTCCAGGAAGAGGAGATTTAGACGCTCCCATTTGGGCTCTAATGGGAGGTGAACTTTTGCAAAGAGCATTCATAATGCTTGTCATGGGTTACCGTTGTGTATCTGGCTTCAAAAAGCAAACCTTTATCCAAAACTTGGATCCTTTTTAGGTGGCTGAGGAAGGTACAAGAGGCATTTTGCAGCGTTTTTCACATGCCTCTGAACTGCTGGGTCTTTTTGGGAGAGGAAAGAGAAATACCACATAAAAGGCTACTCTTGAAATATTTGTGACCATTTAGGAACGAGGAAGAATTGAAACTCCCAGGATTTCTAGACCAAAGAGATGCTGGTAAGTAAGTCAGCGTCTGGAAGCCAGCCCAGACCTTTGAGAGTTTGGAGGTTTTGCACAGTGCTAGTGGCAATTTATGATGCCTGAAAAAAGGTGAATATTTGGGTTTTGAAAAAGGAAAACTCACTGTGATATATAAAACTTAACATATTTTGAGAACTGGAGAATGGTTTTCGTTTCTTCTACCCTGTCTTCTCCCCCCTCCCCATTTCTATTCCCAATAAATCTGCAACGCTGAAGTTATGGAAGTGATTTAAGAAGAGAAGACTGGGCAACATGCTTCCATGTGAATGGCAGACATTAAGCATAAGATTCTGGACAGCATTCTGCTCTCTTATTTGAAGAAGTATTTATTCTAACATTTAACCCCATTAGCACCTCAACATCATAAAATATGATGGTAACATGTTTAAAATAGTCTGCGTTTTGATTATTCTCATATATGTTGTAATCTTGTGTTTATAACAAAACACACTGTGAGTTTAAAACCTTAAATTCCTTATTTTGTGATTTCAATGTATGAGAAATAGGATTTTTCAGGCAGTCTGATTTCCATCTCAAATGAACTGGAAATCCAAAGTCTTTAAAATTTCCTGTGAACAAAAAAGTTTTAGAAAAAAAATTGCTTTGAAACTGATGTCTCTTAAATGAAGCAGAATGCTGCCATCCTCCAGTTTCTCAGTAGCTCTGTCTGCAACACCATTCTGTAACAAAAATATTAGCGTACCTGCATTGTTGCTTGGGCTCCGAGGAACTGCAGTGGTAGGGCAGTCCTGGCCAAGAGACCCTGGCTTACCTCAGTCATTGACTCAAGAACAAGTCTTGACACTGCTAATTACTGGACCTGTGAAGCTTTCAGGATCTAAGGCAGAGAGCCTCAGTATTCAAAAATACTTCATATTCAACAAGTGTTTTTGAGGGAACTTTATTTCTTCAGGAAAGCCTGCACAAACCATTAGTCCTGGGTCCTGATCCAAGGAGGAGCTGCATGCAAGCAGAAACCTGACTGTGTGGAATTTTCGTGAAGGATGAGTGCCTCTTGAGTTTCTAAAAAGTATCTTCAGAAGGTTAGAGGTGAAGCCGCTCAATTTAGGTTCCTGTAGGGCGCTTTTACCTGTTCTGGAAACGTCGGCTTTGTGTGACCTGCCCTTGCTATGAAAGGGCTCTCCATGCAGGGGTCCTGCAGGTCCCAGCAGGTAGGAGGGAAACAGGAGCTCCCAAGAACATCATCCCTTGCCACCCTTTCCGTCTCCTGGGTTTTAAAGGCTGTTTGGCAAACTTGTTTGCTTTGGCAAAATCTGTAATTGATGAGAATTTTTTACTTACCAAAATAAATGTTCCAACTGCTGTGCCATGTTTTACAGTCACCTTTTAGAATCATAGAATCATAGAATTGCTGAGGTTGGAAGGGACCTTTGAGATCATCGAGTCCAACCTTTAACGTACCCTGACAAGAGCCACTTCTAAACCATGTCCCTAAGTGCCCCATCTACCCTTTTTTTAAACACCTCCAGGGATGGTGAATCCACCACCTCCCTGGGCAGCCTATTCCAATGTTTAATAACCCTTTTAGTGAAAAAATGTTTCCTAATCTCCAATCTAAACCTCCCTTGACATAACTTGGACCCGTTTCCTCTCGTCCTGTCACTTGTCACCAGGGAGAAGAGGTCAGCCCCCATCTCTCTACAACCTCCTTTCAGGTAGTTGTAGAGGGTGATAAGGTCTCCCCTCAGCCTCCTCTTCTCCAAGCTAAACAACCCCAGCTCCCTCAGTCGTTCTTCATAAGGTTTGTCCTCCAGGCCCCTCACCAGCTTTGTAGCCCTTCTCTGGACACGCTCCAACACCTCAATGTCCCTCTTGTAGCGAGGGGTTTGTTTGTTTATTTTTAAGCTCAAACCATTGAAAAGGTGGTATGCTTCTGCAAATTATGTTGTTCTTCTATGGAGTTTGCATTTGAAAGCAAACAACCCCCCAAAACAGGTGTATCTTCCCTCTTGTTCTGCTAGCATTTGTTCTGGTTTTAAGGCAGAGAATAAACTGTAATTGTCTAATGCTCAGTGATAAAATGTCTGCAAGTTCTGGTCCCTTGTGCATTGCCTACAGTTATGAAAAGGGAAACATGCTCGTATCTTTATGATAACAGAGAAATCAGTATCCTCTGTTTTTATATAAAATAACTAAATGTAAATAATAGTGCCTAAAAGGGTAGGGATTAAAAGAGATGGTAAAGGGTTTGAGGTTTTTGAGCTATAAAAATATTTATTGATGTGTCACTGTTAAGGCTAGAGTTTAGAAAAGGCACATGAACACGTTTAATTTTCGTCTTGATGTTATTTTGTGGAGTACTTAGTATGAACCTAATTACACATGAAGTCCTGACTCAGAGCTATAATGTCAATCAAGTAACTAAAAAAGAACTAGTCGTGCCATGGAGATTAAGCCAGGTCCAGGAACTCCGAGTGTTTGACGCTCGCAAGTCAAAGGATCTTGGCAAAACTCTCCTTAGTGACAAAAGTTATAAGTATGTATTTTTGTGATTGATTGGTGTGTTCTGACCAGGATATGTAGATTCAGTTTTGGCTTTATCAGACTCTCCTGTGTGGTTTTTGGGAAATCCCTGGTTCTTTCTGTGACTTAATGTTTGTCCTACCAACAGAGGCGAAACTCTTTCGCTCCTGCCAGTTGACAATCTTGAAAATAAAGCTGAGGCCTGTAAAGGCTTCAGCAGCAGATGGACGTGGATCTTTTAAATATGTCTGAACATTATTCAAATGTGGTCTTCCAGCATTGCAGTAACACAAGGAAGACTGTTATGCTTTTCTGCATCCCAGAAAAGGTTACCGTTGCGCTTGGAACACTCAGAAGTAGAACTGGTTCCCCTGATCCCAACTATCTCGTTGTTGGTAACGATGCTGTTTTGTCAAAGCAGAAGAGCTGCTTGTGTTAGTGCTGGTCCCACAGGCTAATGCTGCACGCCTTTTCCCTTCTCACAGAAGCTATTTCCTAACAGTTGTCATGTTTTCAATCAGAAGGTTTGTTGCTGTCTCCTTAAAAATGAAAACAAAAACAACATAGGGATATTCAAGTTGAAAAAGCTACAATTTGTGGCACTTCCCTGTGTGCTTTTTAATCACATTGGGCAACATCCCAGGGGTGCCACTTTACTATTGCAACCAGCCACTGCCTTAATCATAAGTAGGATTTTAATGAAGATCCTGGTGAGGATGTAGTAAAACATCCAGTAAGGGTACTAAAAGTTACATTTTTGTCACTTTCAGCTCCTGTGAGGTATGAACTCCTTTTTCCAAAGGATACTTTGGACGGCTGCTGGTCACAACTCTTTCCCCACCATTTTTTCTTAGGCTTAAGCTGAGACTTGTTTTTGTTCCTCAGATGGTCCAAGCCCCTTCCCCGCCTGAGAGCAGTTGCAGTTGGTATCCATTAAGATCAGCTTCATCTGTTTAGCCTTGGAGATGAAAAACTCCCTCCCTCCCTCCAACAGTGATTACCTTCTGTAAACCTGCTTCAAAACCTTCTTCTGCTGAAGAATGCCGTATGGGATGGAGGAAGGAGGGGAGAAAACGTACTGGGGAGGGTGGTGGGGGAAATGAGACTGATTCAGTGTCTGGTTATAGATACATTTCTCTAGATACTGTATAAAGCTTTAGATCTTTACAAGCTTCCTCCCAAGTGCCTTTGTTCTTTGTATAGCTCACTTGCAAACCTGGCATGTGGAATTGTTTTATTCAAACTTTACTGAAAGACAGGATGTACCTTAGAATTAGAAATATGATGGGCTGTCAGCCACTTCCCCAAATTCCATCAGATCTCTATGGTTCTTAATAAATGAACTGACAGCTTATTAACCAGATGGTACAACAGGAGCTTCGTTCTGTTGTAAAGTTTTAAATCGTGTTTTTCTAACAGGTACGCAATTTATTTCCACCTCTTCTTCTTTGGGAATGAGAAATGAATAAGAAAAAGTCAATCTCCTCCCCCACCCCCGATTTCTGGCAATATTAATAAAGAATTTGAGCTATGTGTAAAGTTAAGATTGGATATCCTGCAGAAATACTATCAGGCATTGAGAAATTAAATTACTTTGCTGCCCAGGGCTAAGTGAAAACTTGGAGTATTAAAGAAGTTTAATGCTTTTTTATTTAGTTTGGTGATTCCTGGTAAACAAACACTATATCCAACAGCAAAAAGTTATCTTATAACTTAGGTGAGCAACTGGAACTTAATTTAAGTCTCAGCCAAATAGAGGTTTTAGACTTTTTCATTGTTACATGATTCACTTGGTAAAATCAGGCTGAGGATAAATCAGTAATGAGTGAACGCTGTTGCTGGATGCGTATTGTTGTACAGTTATGCAAAATCATGTTTTTCTTCCTCAAGATGTGGAAAACTGTTAACATCAGGGAAATTACCACTGAGAATGATTCCTTTATTTATCTGTTCACTTGAAAGGTCAGATACGAGTCAAGAGAATTAGGGACAGCAGTGCTTTATCAGGTCTGTGACCAGCTCCTTTACAGCAATTAAATAATACAGTGCAAGAAATGGTGCTTACAGCTGAAAACTCTCCACGTGATTTTCAGAGAAACAGGTTGGAACAAACTGAGCTGGACGGGAAGATGTTTAACTGCAGTGTTTCATTCAAGGTACTGATCTGTGTGACAGTCTGGGCACACCAAGTGGAAACCAATCTCCTAAATATTGTTTTTTCTCTGTGAGGAAACCATGGAATACTTCATGAGTGAGATGTGAGTTCTGTTACGCCCGATGGCCCCTAAACAAGTGTCTGTCAGTGGGAGATAAGGACGTGCAGCCTGCTGGAGGCTCCTGTGCCTGGGCAGCTCCAGGCGATGCTGTGTTGGGGCCCTGGCCGTGCTGTGCCGTGCTGTGCCATCCTCCAGGCGCTCCCTTGCCCCAGGGCACAGCCATCCCTGCATCCCAAGAGGTCACTGGTCGAACTGGGAGCATTGTTCTGCCTTGTGGTGAGCTGCCTTGTGGTTAATAATGTATCCGTTTGCAGAGGTTGTGCTGAACTTTATTAATAGTCATATTCATCTGTTGCATTGTATCTGTCATCTCTGGCCGGAGTTCACTGAATCTTACTCTGAATGGTTCTTTGGGTGTTGCTAATATGGATACCAGAATCTTCTCTGGCCAGTATACCTGTGGTAAATTTTCTACCTTGCAGCTTTAAATAGGAACATAATTTTCCTCAGTACTGCCTTTATGACAGGCTGGCTGCGAGCGAGAGCCCAGGTAACTTGCTTTGAGAAGCACGAGAATTTTATCGGCTCCCTTCCAGCGATAACTGGCTCCAGGTGGGAAGAAAGCCATGTGAGAGCCGAAGTGCTCTAAGAGTGTTTGTGAGAGTGACAAAAATCAAAGGTTTTGTCTGGCTTTATTCCTCTGGAGGGTTGTGCTGTAGTGTTGCTGTTTATTCCAAAGAGTGAGAAATGGAAAATACTGGGCACGCTTTCATCAAGTATTCATACGAACCAGGGTTAGTTTTTTACCTTGTGTTTTAGTCTCACGATTAGATTTATATCAGAACAAAGGTGTTTGTAGGCACTCGCAAGTTTTGAATCACAACTGCGTTCCAGCTGCCAAAAATTCCTGCGTGCACTTGGGTGGTGTGTCCAAGGGCTTCCTCTTAGGTGGGCGAGATGCGGGTGAGGTGACTGTACTGGTGGGTATCGTTCCACCGTCCTGCTCCGAGGAAGCCTGCCGAGCCCTGGCTTGTGCACAGTGGCCACAGTGCTGAGCAGCTACCAAACGCACTTTGATATCCGGAGTTTGAGTTGGCTTGGAGAGAACCAGAAAGCTGCAAAATTGGACGTGATGCTTTCCTTGAAATTTGATTCTGTTTTTTCCTTTGTAGGAGACTGTTCAGTATGTGTTAGTTTCCTTAAAGTTGCCGGGCTGGAAAATAATTAGAACTGACCTCAGAAAAACAATAGTGAACTAAATTAGTGATTTTTTTTTTCTACTTATTTTTTTCTTTTTTTTAAGGCAGTTGTCTCCTTGCTCAGTTGTTGGCAAAACTGAATGTTAAGCCAGATTACTTCTGGGTTGGGAGTCACAACTGGTGTGAATCTTGCTGAGATGGAGGGGGGTGCTGTGGAGCACAAACTAAAAATTTGAGACAGAGAAAGAACAGGACTGGTTTAGCAGACCCAACTGATGCAAAATTTTGTAGACTTCCTCTGCACCGAAATCTTATTTTCAATAGAAACATTTTGAGTTTCCTGTTGAGGCTGTTTGCTGATATCCATATGTTTTGCCTTTAGAAGTAAGTGGGTTTTAGACAAAGCAAAGCTCTCTTCTCCCCCCTCCACCTTCCCCCTTTCCCTTTGGAAATTTATCATCAAGATGTGAATTATTGCAGCATGTGGAGGCTGTAGTATAGTTCTTGAGTATGAGCTTGTGCCTAACTCCATGCCACACTAAACACGGTAGTATGCCTTGCTGTTGCACCCTTAGGAAGTCTCCTGCTCAAGTGCTGGTCACTTCAAGTAATTAATCCAGTGCATATTAATTTCTCCAAGAAGTGTAATGTTTGTAATGTTCCAATGAAATGCAAAATCCTCGTTAAACAAGTTCTCTTCCGAAGAAAAGCAGTATTATTTTGACTTCTCTATAACAGTAGAAATAGTATTTTAAAAACCCATTTCTCCGATTAGAGCTTTGAGCTGCATCCCACATCCTGCTCCTTTCACATGGTCCAAACCAAGTTCATGCATTTCTTTGGACAAGCAAAGAAATTCAGTGTTAGTTTTTAATCTGTGTTAGGTTAGTGATTCCATTTATTACACATGGGCACTCACACAGATACCTAAATTATAATGTAAATTTATAATTATATTTATAATTATAATGTAGGTTCAGGGTGGAGGGTGGATAGAGTGGGCAAATGGGGAGCGCAATATAGAACACACACTAGTCATTATGTGTACTGGGAAAAATTATTACAAATTTAAATATTCCATAAACATACCTTTGAAAAGGGAAATTAAAAGCTAATATAACTTCATTTTTTTTTAACCAGAGGGCAGTTGTTTTCTGTGTAGGAGAACAAATGAACCACCATAATTTGGTCAATACTATTAATTAGAAGAGGCTGAAATAGTCTTTTTTCCCTTCAAAAATGTTGGGTAAACATCTTTCTGTTTTGAGAATAAGTCTGGGTATTGGACTATGGAAATAATGACTGTACTTTATATTATGGCAATAATAATATATATGAGAGAAATTACTATTGATTCTGACTTACTAATCAATGTCAAGGTTTGAGTATTGCATAGAAATAATAATTTCTTCTGTTGGTTTTTTTTTTCCCCCTCTCTTCATCTTTCTGACCTCTTTATGTCCTTTCCCAACATATTTGGTGGATGATAGCAAAGAAAATTACTTGAATGACAGCACATGTGAAAGAGATTAAAAACAAAAATGGAACTCTTGAGCACATAGTTCAGTAAAATATAAAGCTCTTTCCTTTTGTGTCAGGAAGAATATAATCATAGCTAATTGATAAGTTGCTTTCCACTTCCATGTTCAGATACTGCAAGCCTATTGTTCGAGGCTTTCAGAAGGGATTTTGGTACGAGGATCTCAAGAATTTCTTTCCAACATTTCTAATGAAAAGATTTCACCCACAACAAAATAAAGCGCAGAATAATTAGGCGACTTACATAAGGGTGTGTTGTGAGTCAGTGCCACAAAAACAGGTATTGAACTCAAGAGTCCTTGAGTTAATAAATAATAACATATAATAATAATAAATAATAAATGCTCTGAGTTATCCTGTTTCTAAAACAAAGCCGTCAATGGATGAGCTTTTTCTGCTAGACCTCAAAATATACTTTGTCTTTTAAGGCTGTGTTTTCTTTAAATACATGAAAAATATTAAATAAAATTGCATAAATTTTTTTAATCTTGCCATATTGGTTGAATGAGGATAAGCAGCCACATAGTGGATGAGTGTGTCAGTAATATGTACACTTTACAAACACTGACCTTAGTCTTTTAATTGGAGGTGGTTTACTGGGGGTATTCAGAACCAATTTTAGCTGGAGGGGTCGGCAAAGTCCTACTGGACCTACCGGTATTGGCAAAAAGAGAACATCGACATGAATATTTACGTGATTATCCAAATATTTGGAGATGCATAGACATAGTTCAGACACCTCTTAACCAGAGAGAGTTAGCCTTTGCCTTTCATGATGATGCAGCACAAACATATTTTCTGTTTATATTTAAAAAAACCTCTTCTAGTTACATACCTGAAAAAACTAAATGTTATACAGAAGGTGTGTAAATATCCTTAATGGAAACTTCAACAGGGAGAACTTCCAATTTAAAGATGCTTCTGTGCATTCCATACTAACTGCAAAAGTTCACAAAGCTTTAGTATGTATTTGTTAGTAAATATCAATATGGAAAAATTTTCAGAAAAGCAGCAGAGCGTGCAGTATTTTGTCAAACTCGCCTGAAATATTTTTGGATTGGAAAAGAGATTTTTGAATTATTTTTTCTTTTACTGTTAGATCTCAATGCACAACTTTCTTGTGGTACCTTGTAGATCTTGAATAGTATTTTTCCATAACATGTGCAATTAAAACAGTCGCAGGTTGTTCACTTATATGGATAACAGTCTGTAAAAATTGGATTCATTTGAGTCCTGAAGCAAGACCAAAGAGTACAAAACAGAGTAGAAAGGGTTAAGGTAAGCTTTTTTTCCCCAGATGTAACCACTGCAGGGAACCAACTTACTATAGCTTTATGATGCCCATTAAAATCTTAACCCCAAAATTTTTAAAAGGTCAACAGATAGTATGTTTAGTACCACAGAACTTTCATGGTGTTTCCTAGCAAGGCTAAGTAATGTTTATTGCCATATCGGGGATGTTTACCTGCATTGGGGTCACCAGCCCGAAGAGACCCCAGTTCAGATCAACTGGTTTTTAGAAGTCACTGATGTGCGAGGATTTCAAACTTCCACCTTGCCTCCCATGAGAGATTCCATATTAGATAGATTGTGATGAAAGAAATTTCAGTAAATTAATTGTTTGGAAAATGCTTTTTGAGCTTTGGTGTAGTTTTTTAGTAGTGATTTACAATTTCTTTGAGGTACTTTATTTGTTGATGAGGAAAAAAATGAATTGTTGAACCTCTTTTTGAAAAAAAGGTTGAAGATAAGACATTTTAACTCAATATCTTTATCAATGGCAAGTAGAGTAGAATTTTTTGAGCAGGTCTGGTCATCTAATGTCGTTGAAGACGGATAAGGGTATATTTTATCTCGTAAGTTGTATATTACTCTTATAGCTTATCCTATTCTTTTGGTGTGCAAATCACTGTGCATATGAGAATTTGACTTTTAATAGTCACTCATGAAACTAAGATCTGTATACTGTTGCCTGCCTCGATGGAGGAAGCAGTTAATTCCTATGTTGGTAAACCATTGACCTAAATGTAATTGGACATCTCTGTTTGAGAAGCTTTAATTTCTTAATTGTGTGTAACAAGAACTTGCTGCTCTGGAAATTTTTTAGAAACGCTTCCAAAAGTAAAAATTGATCATCTTTTCTCTCTCTTTCATCATCATGTTGAAGGAGATATATCTTGCACACGAACTGAAGTATGACTGTAGGCTGGTTGTTTTAATCAACACATGCTTTTCTGCTGGATTCTTCTCATTCTAAAAAGATGCAACAGTTAGAGAAATGTATAGCTTGCCTTTGAATTAGTCTTTTGTAACATAAGTAAATTATCCAGAAGGTACTCGAGCACAACAGTTTGATAATACAGGTGTTTAAATGGTAATAGCTATTGGAATTGGAATGGGAGTGAGACAATAAAGTCATTAGGGTGTTACAACATGAAATTAAGCTATCGCTATTACCAAGCAACATTATTATCCTAAAGTCTGCAACTCACAGAGCAAATGAAAGCAATGTAATACCCCTCTAACAGTAGTTTACATTAGGATTTAGTTTAGCCATGATGTTTGCTAGTGTTGTAATATCTTTATTAGACAGCACTCGTGAGCTGGTGCACTGTATTGTAACACAGAAGGAATAACATAGAACTACTGAACATCTACCTGAGTAAATCCTATTCCATATTAAAAAACTATCCGTTTCTCAAAATTCTCATCATAGTGGTGACTTTCACATTATGGTCAGCAGGAACGTAGACTAGAACTTTGTGCTTAGTATTTAAATTACTTAATTACCTAATGAAGACTTAAATCCTTTTGACTTCTGTATGTATCTATGTAATTTTCATGAAGATTCTTGTTGTTTGGTCGAAAATCTCAGCTTCCGATTTGCTCAGTAGTTGTTCCTGAGATGAGGAAGAATTTGTGATGTGAAAATGACATCTAAGTTTGTGAATACAATGGAAAAAAAAGTACTTCTAATTAATTGTTCTTGAACATTTCATACTCTGAGCGGACGTTTAGTGGGAGAAGTATTTTGTATTCAGCAGTTCATTCTAACAAAATGAGCGTGGGGTGACTCCAATCATTTTGGGGCTAATCAGCTTCCTTAGAGACGGTTGAAATGTCTTAAATTAAAACTTCTTTTTTAGTCTGAATTTAAAAGTTCCCTGGCAATTTTTGCAAACATTGTAATTCTGTAAACATTGACTCATCAAATGTATGCTGCTGCTTCTGTTGTTGTTGTTGCCTTTCATTAGTGCATCAGTGAAAAGAACAAATTTATTTTCACTCTTCAAACTGTTTGTGCTGAAACAATTCTTTCAGTGATTTATGATATTACTAGGATGCACCCCACCTATGGCCTGGCTGCAGTTTGCTAGCCACTACACATGCATAGATGATAAAAAAATTTTGAAAATATAAAGAAAATATTTTCTTTTTCAAGAACATGCGGCATTTCAGTGCGGATTAAAAAAACCTAGTACTGCTACTTGGGGACAGATCATAAGCCGATACACATTATCACAGCGTCGCAGAAGTAGATGGAACGAAGGCAATAAGCATCAACTGATAAATTACTTCCTTGTGTTTGTATAAATAAGAATTTTTCAGTTTTAGTATCATCTGCACCAGGAATTCCCACTGTATTGTTGAGGGCTTCGCTGCCGCTTTTCCTTCTAAGCAGCCCCTGTCTTCCCAGGTTTTGCTCCGTGCCTGCCCCTGCCGCAAGGGAATTGCCCTTCTGCTTATTCGCATCCAGCGTTTCTGTCTCTTCGTCTCCGGCTGGGGGCTTCCCCTCCCCACTCCCCCCAGCGCAGGGTGCACCGTGCTGGGCCTTGGACAGAAGCAGCATCGCTGCTGAGCAAGGCACAGGCTCATGAATTAGGAGGGGTAAAAAAAGTTAGGAATCTGAAATATCTCAAAGAGCAGCCACCCTGCTGTGCCCCATCTTCCAGTGATCCCCCTCCTGTGCAGGGCATAAGCTAATAAGCCCAGAAGATCTTACTGGCATTTGTTTCCCTTTCCCTGACAGCACGGCATGGGGAGCCCGACCTCCTAACTTTGGCTGAGCAGCTACGCTGCACACCACGGGATCCTCAGCTGCCAGAGGGAGGGCTGCTCTGCACACAAGGGTGTAGGAATTAATTTAGGCTCGTTTGCGCCTAAACAAACCCCATTTGGAGTGTGGTCCTAGCTGAAGGCTGGTGCCATCCCGGCGTCGCATGGCTGGACGTGCACTCGTTGCGTTACAGGCTGCGGAGATGCTTCATCCTCTCCCCCACCTTGCGTGCAAAGACTGCGGTAGCTGAACCATGGAGAATAATCCCTTGATGTTGGTGGGATTATTCACATTTCCAGGCAGGCCCCTGCAGCACCTCCTGCGTGGGTCTGTGCCGAGAGCCTTGAGATGCCAGCGTGGTACAAACACTGACAAGTGATACTGAAGTACGCCGCGGATTCGTTGCTGAATCTTGTTGAAATTGCCTTTGTTTCTGAGGGAGTAGTGCTTACTGCTGCTGTCTTGTCTGTGTGGATTAACTGTGATGATGTGGATCTAGGAAAACCAGTGAATTTTGCCTTCTGAACCCTCTGCTGTTGCCCGCTCTGCTCTTTTGGTTTGTGTCCTGCTCTTTTACAGCTCTGCCCCGCTCACCGCTGTTTCTACAGTAGTTTTGTCTCCAGAGGAGAGAGGAGGAAAGAAAACAAGTGAATCCTTTAGTGAATAGTTTGACCTGAATGTTATTGTGAAGTTTACCTCTAACGCTTCAAAAGCTTCAACATGACTACATTTGCCAGTGCAGTTACTCTGCGATACAGTTCTTCGTTATGGTTGCGGGTTTGTAACTCATAGGGAATATAGAGATTTCTGTAAGAATATTTTTTTACAGTATTTTTAAGAAACTTGTGTTCCTGGATTTAAACAAAACTACCCCTTGGTTGGGCTGACACTACAAAATGGGTTTGTCCGTCGCTTTATCTGGGGTATCGTAACCTTGAATCTTGACTTAGCTGGCAGGAGCCAAGGAGCTATGTCTCAAGGTCTGAAGTGACAATGAATCTACATTCACGTACTCTGGGCTTGTCTTGATTTATATTGCTGTCTTCCTTGCATAAATGATGGCTGTTTTTTTGGTATTCTGACAATAAGTGAGATCAGGGCAATAGCCAGTCTTTGGAATAGGGGTTGGTTGTTTGAAATGAGAAGAGGAAAGTGTGCGTGCGTGTGTGAGTGCATGTACAACAGATTTGTAGTTGTGCCTTAAAATTCAGTCTTTGTCTGTTCTTGGAGCCTGGTCAGGTTTGGTGACTATATGCTTTTGATCTAGACAAAAAAAAAAAAAAGTTAGAAATAAAGACGGGGGGAGTGGAGGGAGGAGATGGGAGGTGGAGGGGAGGAACGAGAAAAGGCATGCCAGCTAGTGCAGCTGCAGGTTTTGAGCTTTGTAGGAGCTGAAGCAAGGCTGTAGGCTGTCAGCACGAGCAAAGAGCCAGAAAAGATCTGACAGACATAAACATGACTGCTTTCTTCAGCTGTAGAAGTGCAAAGGAACAAACACAGATCTTGACGTACATCTTCCTCCTCCTTAGATGGCAAAATAGTGGGTAGTCACCAAGTTTTAAAACCCATCGAAGGCCAGCTCACTGGGATAACACAGAAATATTAGTTGGCTCCATCTGTATAAACCTTATATTTGGGACATAATTAGGAATATCAGACGTCGTACTGTGGCTATTTATGTGGAGAATATTATGTTTTGTTTTCAGAAGTGTTAGGCAAGCTGGTGGCACAGCTATTTGAAATCCTGGGATGGTTTGTGTGTCACAGTCAACACGCACGATTTCACAAATCACTGTTAAGCAAAGGCTGAAATCACTGAGAACAACCGGGATTTCTCGACTTTGATTCCACAGCCCTTCCATGTGTGAAGTGAGCCTCGTGTGTATTAAAACGGGCCGTTTCCTTACCCCTGGAAATCTTAACTTCAGCAATGGACAAAAAAACAAAAAACAACTTAAAGGTAGAGAAATGTATGTCCTGTATCTTTACTTCAGCTTGATGTTAGTCTTTTTTACTTTGCCTTTTAAAAAAATGACATAAGTGTGATTCCTAAAAGAAAAGAAAAAAGCCTTAGTTCCAAAACCACTCATCTCCTTGGAGTGAAATAAGGAGGACATAACCTGATTAAATGAAGGATGTGTCAACTGAAAACATGATGTTTCCTGTTTGAAGAATTTTAAAGCATTGGACTTCATTTGAGTTTGGAAAACTGGCGTTCCCTTCAGGAAGTGTTTGTTCCCTGCTGCTCTGCAAAAACAGTGGAAAAGAGAAATCTTTTCAAGTCACTGTTTCCACTGTAAATAGAAGTACTTATAATGCCTAGTTTCCATTTTCCTCTTTGCTGTTGTTATTGCTGGGGATCTCAAAAATCTTTATTTTCTTTTCCTGAGTGAAGCTTACAAGGTAACCAGCTAGAAAGTCAGAAAAAGGCTTGTGGGAGAGGAAGAGAGATGGAAGCAGAAGAGGGAGAGAGGGGAAATCTCCAGACTTTGTGGATCAAAGCAGCAAGCAAGTTTCTCTGGTATATCTTTTCTGGAAATGTTTGTGCTTGTAAGAATCTCTTTAAAATACCCTGTTCAGGAGCGGCCCCTGGTAATGATACACAGCAGTAATTGCATGGCAAGCCCCAGTGGGCGAGAGGAGCTGCCTGTCCCCCTGCACCTTCTTCCCACTGAGCAGAGCCCTTTTCTGCTTCCTCTCTCCTGACACGTGCTTAGTTACACCTATTTTTAATGTGGCTGAGGTAGGTAGAAAAACATAGGGCCTAGATGTGAAAAGTGAATCATATCTGTATCCAAAGAACGAACGCTTTCTTTAATAATTGTTCCTTGTTTCTGCGAGTAGTGTGGATCCGCAGCGCTGCTGTGGAGGGACCCTGTGCCCTTGCTTGGCCGGTACCCAGCAGATGAGAGGAGGCAGAGAAAGTTGTTGCGTTGGTAATTCTGCCTGTCAGTGTTCATGTAAACTTGTTGTAAAAAGAAGCACATACCCACACATCTTAATTGTGCTTTCAAAGTGCCCCTTTGCTTAAGGAAGCAGAGGGAGAGAGAGAAGCTCTTAGGTGTCTTATTAGCAGGTCAGTAATGTCCAAATTGCTACTTCGCTAGGAAAAAGTACGAGCAAAACATCTATTTCTGAATTATTCTCAGTGGAGAAGGTCTTAAAGAGTAAAGAAATGCAGTCACACTGTTGATTAATTTGCCCAGCGCTGTAATTATTGTGAAATATCAACGCAACTTTCTTCCTTTCTTTCCCTCTTTTAGTCGCACATCGTGGTTTTACTGGTACTACAGAAACCCTGATTATATTACTCTGGCATTCTCAGGGACTGTTAAGCAGGAGTCTTCTCTCTTTTGCTCTAAAACTCATCTAAATGGAAAACACATTGTCTTCATTATATGCCAGTGTTGAATGAACAGAGTTGCCATAGCAACAGCCATCTGAGGCCTTGCTGATTTCAGGCCAGTGAATGGGGTAGACAAACAAAGTACCTTCAAAACCAGAAGGGAACAATTGCTATTCATTCAAGCCAGGTTTAAGATCAGCAAATGTCTTCAGCAAAAGAAATGCAGATAAGAAAGTATCAGACATGGCCAGAGAAGAATAACAGAAAATTATCATAATCTTAAACTTTTCTGCCTGGTGGTGTAGCATGAGAGATGATTCTTAAGGTAAAAAAAAAAAAATAATTTAGGGAGAGATGAAGAGACAAACCACAATTTGCCAACAACCTGGCGTAGGGGTGCAAGTGTTGGGGGTGGCTGTGCAGAGCCTTGGCGGTGCCAGCGGTTGTGTCGACGAGTGCCCAAAGGCCAGGTCGATGGGTCGGCTGGGGCAGGGCAGGACCAGGATGGCAGAAGGTGGACACGTCCCCGCTCAGGGGGCAGGCTCCATCTGATGCAGCAGCTTGTGCTGAGCAGGGAAGGAGTGTCTTGCGTGTCCAAGGTTGTTATCGAAGAGCTAAATGACATGACTTGGGTCGTGAGCCTCCACAGATTACTCAACGGTGCTTGAAAGTAGTCAGGAGCCCCGATACGTTTGTTTCACCATTTTGTTCCTCCTGAAAGACTGTGATATGCGGCTTTATGTACGACATGGTTGACATTCAACATAAAGCCTGGTTAGGCTTAATATATATTCACATAAAATGCCAAGAAACTGACTGTGAAATGTTTGCCTTGAATTGGAGATGAGGCGCGTGTATGTGTGTTTGTCTGGTATGCGTAACTGTGTTTTCTTTCTCCTTAGTCCTACACAAAAATTTAAATAATAATTTTATGACTAAAGTATTGTTTCTGATTTCAGTGTTGTCTAATGTGTAGAGACACAAAGAGGCAGAGGCAAGAAAATGAGCATACACACAGGTCACGTCTTGTGTTGGCGGTGTGCTTATAGGGTTTTGTTTGAGAGCAGTGGGAGGGTGAAGGGCTCTCTCCTGGCCCCTGCGCTGGATTTGACAATAGCAGGGGCTGCACCGCAACCAGCCGGCCCAGCAATGGGAGGAAAAGGGCAGGAGCAGGCTCAGGAATGGGATTGCTTATGGGAGGCCATGTCATCTCTTACCCAAGTGAGCACTCTGGGTTGGAGGCTACCTCAAGCCATCAGCTGGATTGCTAAATCCCTCTCTGGGAGGTCCTGGAGAAATTCTTCTATATGTTTATTTTTATATGTTAGGTAGCTCAAGAAAAGGAAAGTTGCAACAGTACGTAAGATGCGCAACTGGCTCCTGTCTAGGCACATTAGTCAGTGTGGTAACATAAACTGTGTGCTGTACCAGGTGGGGAGCTGGAGCCAAGGTGCCCTTGTGAGTGAAAGATCAAACCCCTCCCTAATAATAGGAGAATTGTTATATTGGGAAGCTGGTCTTGAAGATGGAGTCTGTCAAACTTAACCTCTTTTCACTACTATATTTTATATAGCCAGTGTATGCAAAGAAGGGGTTATAGTTATTAGTGATCAGTTGCAAATGTCAAGGAAACTCTTTAACAGTGATGTAATACTGGCAATATGTATCACCTACAATACGGTGTATTTTCAGGCTGTTCACAAAGGCATGTTCCTATGTTTATCATTCTTACAAAATGGAAATGGTGGAATAAGGTGAATTTCTCACCAGTAAAGTTTCTGTTAGTACAATGGGGTTTTCTTTTTCTTTTTTTTTTTTTTTTCCCCCTTCTTCAGGATGGGCTATTTCACCTAGAAATGTACAAGGCCATTTCACCTAGAACTTACATGAATTTGGACTGAGGAAATATTCAGAGAATAATGCAGAAAATACTTTAAAATGAAACATAGGTCACCTCACCTTGCATAAAAGCTTATTTTCTGGTTGGTTATGAATAGATAGGATAGACAAGACTTAAATCCTGTCAACAAAATTATTAGTCAGAAGGATGAAGAAAAATTAGAGACCTATGTATTAAGTTTAGAAGACAACTTAATGAGAATGTGGGGGGGATTCTGAAGTAAGGAATAGTATGCAGGTGAATCAAACATCTTTTAGTCTTTCTTCATAGCATAACAACAAAGATGGATTTGCTGAAACTGAAAGGCAAAAGGCAAACACATCTAACACAAGTGATGAATAATGCAGAGAATACCATCATTGCGAGGCCGAGATGGTAGGTAGATTTAGAAAATTGCCGTTAAATTTATTTGTGTGTCTGTATGTGTCTGTGTATTTTATATATACAAACACCAATTTAACTTCCACATGAGGTCCATTAGTTGGATTTGTCTCCTTCTTAGTAAAACACATAAATGTATGAAGTTGTTTCTAAATCATAGATAGCAAAAACTTCTCACTTCTCTAATGGAGGCTATTGCCAGATTGCCGGCCGTAGCCTTCATAGGTGTGGCTATGATTGCTCTGAAGATACGATGCTGCAATACCTTCCTTTCTGCTTTTGTTTGTGTAAGTTGCCAAGAGGCACACAGAAACGAAGGTTTTTATTTTCTTCTTGGTGATACTATTATTGTTCTGTGAAAGCACAGCGTGTTCTGAGGCTTTGGATCCCCTCTTGTTTTATCTAATGCCACAGAGGGTGATCCACGGCTATCTGTGCAGCATTATAAACAGACCGGGATTTGCTCTGTCTCTACAATATTATCAATTAGCAGTCTGAGCACTGTGCCTCATGAAGATTTTTGGGGACTGACAGTGGACAGTTTGGACATGTACTTCCAGCTATGTTTTCTGAGAAGTTTGAATGGATTTGGTGTGTTTATCAAAAACCATAGATGTAAAGCAGACATATGTACATCTGTCTTGTTTAGACCACAATTAATGGCATGTTTCTCTCCTACTTCCAAGGGATTAGCAATTATTCTGAAAAAGCTGGTTTTAAACACGAGTGCATTACTACAGGTTCTAGAGGCAAGGTACGCGAGTTAAGTTGGTGCATTACAGGATTGTGGTTCAGTCTGTTGTGGTAACTGGATCAGGGTTATAACTTTCAGATATTTCCAGCATAACTGTGGGGTTTGTTTTGGCCTCTCTCCACATCTCTCACACAAAGTATTACTCCTATCACAAAGCTGTACTGAGAACCACCATACCTAATCCCTTTCATCACCATTTGCACATCCTGGGAGAAGTTACACATTTAGTGCATGGAAACTGGGTGAAATGCATGGGACAGCTGTCCTGTGTTCTAGACCACACCATAGCTCGTGATGTGAGCTCGGAAACTGGAAACATTTAAGGTTCCTCAACAGTGGTGCTTATACAGCATAGGTAGGGCATGCCTTTTCCAAAGCTTTCCTCATCCTTCCATACAAGTGACTCAGGGCTTAGGACATGGTTCCTGTATCTTCACGTCCGTGCAGTTCATGCTTTCTACTTGTGTTTTCTGGTGTTAGTACCTCAGCGACCTTAAGCCTACTCTAATACAAAGGCAGAGTACAAAGAAACAGAGTCATAGGTTGAGCAGCTGGGTAAGATGATCGATGTGTGCCTCGGAAGCAGTCATTAGGCAGATATTTCATTTTCCTGTGTGGGATCTTGGTTAGATGTGGAGCTTGTAATTCAGTAGCTTCAGTGAAAAATTACCTGATTAGATAAAATAGTGATGGGCAGCTCTTGAGTACTTCCCTTTTCATGTTTTAGTAGGGAATTAGCTACCAGATTTTGGAACATTTTAATGCTTTGGATAATAAGCAGCAAGAATAGTAAAAAGAATAGCCAACTTGTTCTGAACGTTAGAAGTTTCTCCTTCTTTTCTAAGTATCACCTGGAGAATGAAGTCAGTGATGCTTTTTAGCAAGGCATGCCGAGTATGTTCTAAGAGGCACAGCAAGCGAAACAATCCTAAACATGGCAGTGAGATCACTTTTATTTTCTTATTGCAGTGACATCCCATCTTGTTTGGTTGCCTTACTGCTTCAGTAGGGTTCAGTAGTTTCCACGTTACGTTCCAGTGCACTCAATCCTGAGGACACTCAGGAGGAGAGTCCAGAGAGGAGCCCTTTCTGAAGAAATGGGGCCCTGTTAAAGCATCATTATCAAACCCTTTTGCTTGAAATAGAAGAAAGTTGCTCCTAACTCTTTAAAACAGGCTGCTGTATCCAGTCCCCAGGAACTTGTGATAGGAAGGAATAATCTGGGATCATTGAAACTAGCCTTCTGCAGAAACAGGCAGCCATATCATGATTCTTGACTCATTAGGCATCAGGGGATTTAATTCATGTATTGTACTCGTGTCTGATCCATCACAGAATAAAATGGGAGCCAGCAAACGCTGTTGCCATCTCTGTATGGTGACAGTCCTCATGGTTTCACTGCTTAGATTCTAGGAGGTGACACCTGAAGATGTCAACCTGCAGGAACTTTTCAATTCTCTTTGCATATTATCCCAGTAACTTGTGAGTTTATTTTCTAATGTAACAATCAGTAGAGAACCTTAGGATATGTTCTTTGTGTAGAGCATAGGAGTCTTCACAAAAGTTTGTGGGCTAAATTGTGTCTGACAGTCTTGAAATACTAGATTGTTCCTGTTCCCAAAGGGGCAGTCTGAATAAACAAGGTATGGGACTAAAAGAAAAGTGTTTCCCCAGGATTATATTGTAGCCTGGGGATGAAGCTGGGAACATAGCATATCCATTCAACTGGAGTGAATGTCAATAGCTTGGAGACCATAACTCAGCTACTAGACACGGGGGTTGTATCACAGAAGATGAAGGGCGGTAAGGGAATGGGAATTCCTTTCTAAAGGGAAGGAAGCTTTTCAGTAAGGGAAAACAAAATTACGTGGTGGCTGAGTGGTAGGCATGGCCTGGTCACAAATTATGATATGCTGTTATTCCGCAGTTGATCTATTGGTGGTTATCTGGACAAGCAATGAATAGAGGAGTTGTCTGTTTTCTTGAAATGACCCGTTTAATCTTGGAGACTGACTATCAGCATGAAGACGTTGCCCGTTGACGCTCCTTCTCAGACTTCTTTGGAATATAGATAGTAATTGGAGATAAATACTGTTCCAAAATATTTTCTTATTTACCGAGGCCTCTTCAAAGTTATTATATTGACACATACCTACACCGCCAATGCACTTCTGCATGTGTGTGCCTTGCCAAACACAGGTATAATCTATGAAGGACAGTTATTTCCCATGAATCGCATTACTGCCTTCAAGTGTGATGAAAGAAAATAATTGGAGTAGAATTTGTTTTCTTTCTACCTTAAGAAAATATAATTTACTTGGGTGTGTGTCAGTGTTGGGTGAGAATTACATAAGCTGCAATTTACCATGACTTTGTAAAGAGAATAGCAACAAGTCCTATGTCCTTCTCTTGTAGCTTTTAAAATGAACTTTGTGAATACGAATTATTGCTTTGCTTTATGTTTTAAATATTCATATTATTAAATAATATTCATATTTATGAATTATGGAAAGCATCCAAAAGCATGCTCCAAATAAGATAGCAGTGAGAAACAGTGGGAGTTGCAGGCTAGAAGAGAAGCACACTCATGTTTCCCAAAGTGGTGTTGAAAGCTGTTGTTGTATACTCTGACAAGGAGAAATATCTGATTTGCGAAAAGCACAGCTTCACGACAGTTGTAATATGGGAATTGTTGGGCAAGCGTGAATAAGCTCCTCCTCCTTGGAAGAACCTCACGCTCCTGTTAATGTTCCCAAAGATACGTATGCCCGTACATGCTCTAAATTGCATAGAGCTCAGATTACCTCCCCTGGCAGGGAGGAGAGCCAAGTTACTATCTGTCCAGAATTTTTCAAAGCTGATGCTTCAAGCTATCTTCTCTGGGCATCTGACATCTTCCTGCTTTGTTGTTGACTCCAGCACACTACTTACTGTGAGTCAAAACAAGGTAATTGTCATCTGATTTCAGTGGGTCTATCAGAAGTAAAAAATACATGTATATGTAGTGGAAACAAAAACATTTTGGTCTAAGTCTGTAAAGTTTTAGCATTTTGAGATACTGTTAGAAATACAAGTGTACATAAAGGAATTAAAAACAGCAGAAGAAAAGCTAAGAAGAGTTTCATATCAGTATCAATATAAAGAGTTTAGTTAAGATAGCTCTACTAACACTTTTTATCTGCAAATATCAAATTCTGCAAGAAAACGAAAAACAATGGATTCCTTTTTGTTTATGATAATATCGATAAAAGCCAGCACACCTCTCCAGTGCTCTCACTACCAATCTCAACACTTAAAAGCCCAGGTGGCTTTTCAAGCCTCGTGCATGAAACGCACCAGTGCTGTGTGAAGTAGCCGCGGTGTAGCTGCAGCCACGTCTGCTGCCTGTCAAGCTGGAGGACCTGAACACCTCAGAGCATTCAGAAAGCTACTGATATTTAGCAGGGCAGTTGTTTAAGCCCCAGATGTGCATACACTACTGTGTACCTCCAGCTGATGCTGAAGAAAATGGGAACCAGCCTAATAGCTAGATTTAAATCAAATTATAAATCCTTATTCAATTCTGTTTCCATTTAAAAATTAATTTGGTTCAGTGATAGGCATGTGACTGCAAGCTCTGAAGACTGAAATGCTCTTTATCTAGACAGCAAGCACACAACTGCCTTGACCCTTATCTAGAGGGACTCTTTAATCTATTAATTCAGTTTTTATGCCCATTCAGTTCTTGACCTCTCTGACTCAACTTCCAGTTAGTGACACTCGTGATGGTTGTGTCTGTGATGGAGACACCTGCCCATTAACAATGGGACTGAGCTGAACAACCTTTCTCTTTTCATCCAGGCCACTAAACAGGCAGATGGTGACAACATTTGGTCACCACTGATTGGGCTTGTATTTGAACTCTTGACCTAAAGGTGAAGGCCACTGTATCCTATTAGGAATATGAGCCATCAAATTTAGTTTTAGTTGTGATACCTGCCTGGGATGTGTATGAAGTCAAACACTTCACAAATATGTGAAGGAAAGGAAGACATTTTCCTCCATCTGTTCTTTCTTTTATTATTATATGTTGTAGTTAAATCCATTAACTCTTCATGTTAGCAGCCTCTTGCTTAAAGTGTCTTGCGTTAGTTAAAATTAACAAAAACACAGTCCAAGATCTTGTCTCAGGAACAAGTCTTCATTTTCCAGTTGTAAAACACAATCTTACTCGCTCTTTCTCTTTTTTTTGTATTCTTCGTACTCATGCTGTCATTTTTGCTTCCATAATTAGTAAACAGTTTCTATTTACTGATGGGTTTTCCTATTAAACAGCGACCCCTGTGATTCTCTTGCTACGCACTCTCTGACTTCCCCACCTACAGCACAACAGGATTTTTTCTTCAGTGGTGTTATACCTGTTGGTCTCTTCAGATTTAGTGTGTGTGTAACTATCAATATCCAGTACTTTGTCACTACTATGGTTGTTTTGTGGCCTCTAATATGAAATTTGCTCTGTCCCTTTCTTCTTTATTTGCAGGCCAAAAGATTAATGCTTTCCACGTCTTTCTGGAAAACCTCAAACAGGTTTGGGGAAAAAAAAAAGCTACTGATCCAGGACTTCTGAAATATGAATATGTTTCTGTTTAGATGTAACAAAGATGGATATGCAAGTTATTTAGCCCTACAAAGAACTGCCATCATGAGCTGACAAAAAAAGGTCTCTAAGTTAGAAAATACCCTGCGGCTTGCGCTGCAAGCACTGCTACCAGGCATGCTACAAGATTCACAGTTGCTTGAAGTTGCTGATGGATCAGCAGTTTTATAGGATGAAACAACAGGATGCAGAATTTCTCAATCTACCCGTTTGATCATGTGCACTGCATTTTATCTGCATAGGTGGTGTCTGGGTCTGTTTAGGTATCATTTCCAGTTTTAGTAGTTCTAGTCTTATAAATATGAACAACAGAATAAAGCAGGTTGAAAGATTAGAGGCGAGCATTTCAAAGTATATAATAAGAGGGCAAATACTGTTAGATGAGTGAGTTTGATGTCTGTTTATTAAGCTCTTGTGTTAACTAACCCTCTGTCTGAGCCTAGGCGTTCTCTGCTGCTGAGCAGATAGCCCTTCTGTAGCGTTGCCGTGTCTACATGATGGGACTTTCTCTGACTGTTCTGGGGTTTCCCTACCCAGCCAGTCAGTGCCAGTTTTCTGGCCCATCAGTGTTGTATAAAACCTACACAGTCTGCTCTTGCTTCCCCATACTTGGTGTTGTGTTATGGGAAGCACGTTACAGTAATTATACTCCCGACAGATCAGACCACCTATGAAGATAAAGAAGCGCTAGCTGACAAATGTTAGTCATACATGCTCCCTGTGGAATCTCACTAGAGGGCACTCCTGGTTTTAGCATTAAAAAGATTCTCCTACTAGCTTTATTTTCTTTGCTGATACTGGGGCAAGCTGCCAGAGTGGCTTTAGAGACTCCACCATGACTGTGGAGAGTGAAAAGAAAAATTGTCTCGCAAACAAGAAAGTCTTGAGAGATGCTTTCATAGGAAGAAGAGAATTGAACCTTAAAAGACTTTAAGTGGAAGTGTATGGAGACATCCTGAGCTGCAGGATTTGGATATGGTATTTTATGATTGAATTTTTTCCAAAAAAAATTTGAGGTCTGGAGTTACCAACTGTATTTGTAATATAGATGCCTGCAAGGGAAGTGGGAAAGAAATTTTTGCTGACTTTTCACACTGAGCATGCTGGCTGAACTGTGATGTTTGCACTGAGCAAGGGCTCAGCCTTCTTACTTCTTGAATAATTATTACACACAGTTGTATAATAACAGAAGTAACCAAAACTCAGGGGGCAGAAATGACATTCGATAAGGAATTTAATGCAAGAACAAGACCAAGGTGCTAAATTCTTGGAAGGGAGCAGACTCAGGTTTGCAGTTCATCTTAAATTGTGACTAAGGGAAAAGAAGGGTTTTGGAGTGCCCTTACTAGATATGTGACTTTTTTGGAAACAAATGTTGAGCTTTCAAACTCCCTAGGTACTGCTAAACAATGGAGCCTTTTTTTGTTGTTGTTTAAGAACACAGCTCATCCAGATGTCAATAATTAGGTAAAACAGTGTATCATCTTGGTTGCCCAGTGGCTGTAATCAGCGTGGAGCTAAAGACTGCTTTGTAAACAGCAGTTGGTGTATCGCAGGCTGCCTTTGTGGGAGCTGGGAGCCATTTGAAGCGAAAAGATGCACCAGGACAGCTAACCAGCCAGCCACCGGCAAATGAGAAGCGCAAGCGTTATGTTAGCAAAGGTGAGACAAGGTGGTGGCCTGTCTGTTCCTGGGAATTCATTACATGCCTGCATGTCCCGAGAAGGGTGATAAGGAAGATATGTGCGAGAGATTTGCAATTCTGTTTACTTTCAAAGTTGTAAATCAGTAGCGCTTGCCTCTATTAAGGCTATTCCGGGGCAAACAAGAATGTGCTAATGGTCTTGCCCAAAGTGTCATGTTCTTCGTGCTCTCTTTAAAAATTTGTGCTAGAATAAACTCTCTGATAAGGACAAAGAATTTAAGTAATCTCAATGTCTGGTAATTTTTTTTAATAATTAAAGGTGGTAATATATCATACTGGACTCTAGGCTTGTTTTCCTTGAGGATATTAATCTAAGTGAGCTTTGGTAATTTGGATTTGTGCGTAGCTGAGAGAGATGTATTTAGTTTAAAGAAAACACTTGTATTGCAGTATACTTCATCTAGATATTTTTATGTTACCTGTGTGATTGGACTAATTGAGTAGTTCATAATATTTATGTATCTATTCCTATAACACCCTGGGAAAGTGTATTATCCTTATTCCGCTGCTGTTAAACAAGTGCATAGGAAGAAAGACCCTATGACTTCTCAGGCTTCCATGGGAGGAATGACAGAGGAATTGAATGCAGTTTCCCAGATCCCTTGACTAGGGCTCCAAATAATGGATAAATTCCTCCCATTTTATTATGTATGAAAAATGTGTACATTTGCACATATTAGTAAAGAGAATAAGGCTTCTATAAATTACTGAAGATACTACATAAAATATCCATGTCCTACAAAACTCAAGCCTCTGGAAAGGTCTCCTCACCTTATTTAGTTTTAGTGATTTTTTTGGAAGTGAGTATACTTGCATTTTACTAGTGGACAAGTAGAATGTACAGTAACATATTTACATACAATTTACAATAAAGTAGAAAACGTAGGTCTTATTAATTATGTAAGAAACACTTCCAATATTTTTGTAGTGAGAAACCAAGGATCATGTAGTAATTAAGGACTCTTTTTTTTTTTCAGATACTTTTAATTCTACCCAAATTAAAATTAATGCTCTTTGTAATATTAGCACACAATTTCCAGAAGTGTCAAGGAAATAAAGTTTAATTTTCAAAAACGAGGCAGGGACTAAAGAGTCTGTATCATCTTCCAAGTCACTGAGGACTCTGGTTTCTTAAGAAAAGATCTAGACTTGCTGTATAATCAACAGACAGAAATAGCTATCTCCAGAGAGCAATTTGTGCCACCCATGTCTGACATCTGTCTTAGCAAGGGACAAATTGCTCTCTGAAAGTACCGCTCTCCATTGACTACGGATGGAACCTGGACGATTAGCTTAGGCTAAAGCCTCTCTATGAGATGGCTGACATTAAGAATCCATACCAAAGTCATTTCTGAAAATGTGAGAGTAGAGTTGTTGGTCCTTTCGCCTAATGTTAGGAGAAAAGTCACTAACCAAACAAAGGGTTTCTTTTTTCCTTTTTTTTTTTTTCTGTGCAGAAACCTTTAAAGAACCTAAAAGGATGAGTCTACCATATAATCATATTCTACTGAGATTAAATTAGATGAATTTTCTTAAAATTTTTTGAAAGCTTTACTTGCTCCTAAAATGGTTTTTACACCACCATATTGAAGTGGAAGACTAGTACTTTCTACCATGGGCTAGAATGTTGAGGAGAATTTGAACTGTGTTTTGTTTTTTAATTGTTGTTGGATTTTGGATGTATCATCATATAATTTTTTTTAAAAAAAAAAAAGCTTTTTTGAGTCTATAAAAGACAAAATGTAGAGATCTATTCCATACTGTGCACTTTAACAATACATGTGTTAGATACCTGTTCCAAAATAGAAGATGATAGTAGATGTGTACAATCTGTAACCCAGTCCCTACAGACCGAAATTAATTACACAGCTCAGCAAATACTAACTTTACATACAAAGTCAAATGTCTTGTGGCTCTTTCTGAAGAGGGAGCAAATGCTTTCATTTTTCTTGGCTGCTGTGGTACTTGTGTACGAGTTTGAAAGTAAAATTACTTTTTCCACTGATTAGTCTTTTTTCCCTTTATATTGGACAAAATATTTATTGTTTCCTTTTTCTAGTAGAGCTTGAAATTAATTTTTTAACTACATTTCTTAGTGCAAAACCCGTGACCATAGTGCTCAAAGAAAGAGAACCATTTATTTATAGCTGAGGCTTACAGAGCACATAAAGATTTTTACACAGATTTCAGGTTTGTTACTTGAAAAGCCACTGGTGCATGTGCATTTTCTTTAATTGCTGTTTTAAAAAGCTTAAGTAACCAGCTCAAACCTTACATAATTATATACATAGTACTTAAATTGCAGTAGCATGAAACACTATGCTGTTTTGCTATATTTAAATTTTCATTGGTACCATATCATTAATTCAATTTTTTTCACTGGAACTTTAATTACTCTCTGTGCATTTTATTTATATTTTAAGGTCCCTATGATGTTTTATCAAAAATTTTAAAGAGTAAAAACCTCTTAGTAGTTTGACTATCATAATTCTCCTGTAAAAAACATGGATTCTTTATGTTTCCTAAATGACTTCAAAGGAAAACTTGCTCAGCCCATGAGACAGAATTGGGGGGGTGCTGCAGACTCAGTCATGGATTTGGTGATCTGTTGATGTTTGTTTGGAGAGTTAGGACTGCTGCTTCTTGATGCAGTCTGCCTGGTAATAAAGATTGTGCAGTCAAAACGCTGCACAACAGTTGACAACTCCATTCACGATACATGTCTCAATTTTTCTGCAGCTATCTATAGTTAAAGTAGCCTTGCTTTTGTTTTTGTAAGCCAAAATAGCACCAACATACAGAGATGAAGTATGTGAGGGTCTTTCTGTAATTTTATTTTAAGTGATAGAGCTGCTTTTTATCATGGGTTTTATGGTGTTAGTTTTAGGAGAAGATGCTCTTGTTGACTTAAATATCACACGAAGACCATCATTTTGCATCACAGTGATAGCTAGTGGAAGGAAAAAAGATTACAACTTGTGAAGAACTGGTGTTGAAAAACAGCAATTCTTGATGAAGAACAGTAAATGTTGGAATACTTGGGGGGGTGGGGGGCTTGAAAGCTGAAAAGGAATTCTCCATGACTAAGAGCATCTTTGTAAAAATTAGATTTTGTATTTGTATTGATCAGAGTAAGCTGGATAGTTCCAGGGATAATTAAACCTGGGACAGAGAGACAGCTTTATGGTATTGTGGCTAGTTCATTTTTCACCCAAAATCATTATCTTAAAAATAAATATTTACATTTGTGTTCAATACCTCAGTTGGGAAACATAGATCTGTAGTAACAGACTTATTTTGAGACCTGCGCAAACAGCAATTGCATTTCCCTGCAAATTTCAGGGAGAAACCAATAGCAAATTATCTGGCTGTAGGTACGTTATGCAAAGTGTCAGTAATTAAGAATCACAGAAGCCAGTAGCCTATGTCTTCGACTGTGGTTTATGCTACTGGTTGCTTCAGTGTTTAGGTCTCCAAGCTGAAACATCTTAAAGAAACCGGATTTCGGAAAGCAGAGAGCACCGGCCTTTTGAGGATGAGCCATGTCAAGAGGTACCAAATTTGGATACTTGAACTCGTTCAACATTCCTGATATTTTGCCCTGGTCTGAGCAGCAGTTAGATCTGTGCTTGGTTTTAGAAAAAACATTTTACCCTCCTAAAATGGGTACAACTTTTTTAAGGAGGAAGAGTTTAAGCATAATTGTTAGAAGAATCACGATGAGCATTTTTGTAGGCTCCCTTTAAGTGCAGACAATGTTTTTTGGTTAGTATTTTGAATATTTGATCCAAAAATGTAAATTACTAAAAGACTCTGCATCAGGTCTTCCATTTAGCATTATCCTTTCACACTATGGAGTAAACTAATGAATTACAGCATGATTACATAGCACATAATTAACTTTGTAATTAATATGCAACTGCCACTTAAACTAAAGTACTGCTTATAAAGATGTACGGCAACAGTAAATCACAGGTCAGAAGTAGCACTTTGGAATTTTCAAAAGAATGAGGGTAAATGCAGAATCACTTACAACAGCAGAGTAAGTTAATTAAAAAGCAGATTAATTGTGAATGTCCTGTTTAATTTTAAATACCTTTGCTATTTCTTTTCCCTGAAGAGAGAACAAGTTTAAAGCCTAACTCATTCATTGTTTTCTTAGATGACATATTTAAAACTGAGCGGTTGTTTAGCTTTAAACTGTCCTGGTTGTGATTGGGAGTCGGCTAGTGTTCCTTTCTTGTCTTGCTGTGTAGAAGGCTAGGATAAAACCAACTGCTTTTTACTTCGAATTAATTCCAGCTTTCTGCTTCTGCCATGGTCTTTTTGTCACATCAAGTCAGTGAAACAAAGTTAGCCAAACCAACTCCACCCTTTGTCCTGCTTATTTGTTGTTGAGGAAGATGAGGATTTGTGCTGTGCTCTCGGAGCCAATGAAGAATGAGGCGTGAGTTTGGTTACTTCAGACAAACTATTTTTTACAGCAGTTGTCCACACTTGCTAGTATTTCCACTAGCAGTGCTAATGCTAGAGGCCCTCGTGCAAACAGACCGCATGCTTCCACGGGCATCTAGAGCAACACATCGGTAAAATTGCATGTCTCGCTGCAGGTTTACAAAGTAGTAGCCAGAGCCCCATCCTTTCCCACACCCTTTTCCTTTCTATCTCTCTCCGCATGAAATGCTGTTGACCGTGGCAGGGAACTAAAATGCCCAGTGTAGTTGTGACCATACTGTCTTGGTTCAGACTGTGCTTGATCAATAGAAAGCACCGTTTAATCTGGTACCAAACGTAGTATGCCAAAGTTTTTTGGGGGGGGGTTGTTTGTTTTTGTTTGTTTGTTTTTAAGTGATGGGAATCTTTAAGCATCTTCACAATTTGTTTTCATGAAATATACGTAATTAATATGTATTTTTTCTTTGCCAGCCCTGGTAAGTATGTATAGCATAGAATAAAACCAGATGAAATTAGTTCCCTGTCTTCTCCAGGTGGTATTCACAGGAGGGGTTTTAGATGGAGGGGTTAGACTGACTGACCTCAAGGTCACCCTTTTCTGTACTATGCCAGAAGTAGAACTGGACACACATTGGAGAGCTCTGTAGCCAGAGGCCATGGGAAACTTAAGTGTTACAGCTCTTCAACACCTTTCTGACCATCTGAAGGTGATGGAATACAGGAACTAGACCCTGCAAGTGTATCAGACACTGTTGCACGCTATTCAATACTTCAGTATAGTCTCCTTGGTTGGCTTCATCCACTGATGGGTGTCCTACTTAGTGTCTGGTTAAAAGAAAATAAACAGGATATATATTACAATCAGTAGGAAATAGCTACCCTAAGCATATAATGCATCTTTTAAAAGAATTAATATGTTTTGTTAATGTCTCTTCTGTGAACCAAACTAATTTTTTGTGTTCAGCAATATATGACAAACAGTTCTAACTTTAGAGCTTCTGTGTTTCTGAAACACTTTGATTTGTGTAGTCACTATTCATGGTGCTCAGTATATTGTTGGTTGCTTCATCCACATTATGCTTTTTTTTTCTTCTTTTTAAATGGCTAGCTGAAACTCCTGACCTGGAACAAAGAGTGATAGATGCCTCGCAGTTGCTCTTCGTTCTGGATAAATAATCATTCAGGCATAATTACGTGCATCTCTCAGTACTCATGAATACCTACTGCCTGCTTGAATAGCTGGGAGGGAATATACACTGCCCTTACAAATCCTTCAGAATAATCTTCTGCTTGTATTGTGTTTGGGAAAAAAAATAAACCAAAACAAACCAAACCAAAACCAAACAGAAAAACACCCAAACAAAAAATCAGAAATCCAGAAAATTTTATTTTCTGTTTGCTGACTTCATTCTCTTCATTTGGTCAGCTGCTCAACAGGCTAATTACTGTGAAAATTGACATGTAAGAGTAAGTTATCCCGAGTTACTCTCGAAGAATAAAAAAAATTACTGGAAGTAGGGTATGCACTGTAAGTGGTGTCTAACCTAATGGAACTTGCAGGGAATTTTGTCATTTGAGTTTCTTGTGTCACTTAGTGGGTCATAATATGAGAAACAGGTCAGTTTTATAATCATCGGCTTTTTGCTTTAGTGGCTCTACATGGAAATGAAGCTTTGAGAGGTGTCTTTTTCTGAAAATGATGTGCGGTATGTTCTTGGAGGTTCAGTTCTAGGCATTATGAACAGATGCTTCTGAACTAATCTCAAATGTCACAATTCATGCATAAACCCTGGGGGATTAACAGTATGAGGATTCCCTGAAAGTATTCCTGGAGGTTTAGCTTAAAACTCTCTCCCAGGGAAGCGTCCCACCTACTAACTTGACAATACTTCCAGGCCTTCCCAAAGGCCTTCTCTCTAATGCTGATCCAAATAAGGCCAGAGGAGGGATGACAAAAGCAATAAATTGCAAAGCAGTGCAGCTTTGAGATGGCAAGTAAAAATCATGTGGCCTCGAAAAGTTGCAGTGGTCCTTACAGAAGTGAAACCATGTGATTTCACTCTCTCATGGAGAGTAATCAACATCTGGTGGAGGAACAATCACAGCTCTGTAATTATGATTGAGTGTAATAGGAAAAATGCAGATGATTTAAAAAGTTAATTTCCTTTCTAGAAAATGCTCACCTTTCTATTTAAAATATTTCAATGACTATTTAGAAAAGCTTTTATTTAAAAATAAACAAAAATAGTAATGATCGAGAAATTCACCACTGTACAAAAATAGAGGTGCTTCTGATGGATGCTTCAATAAACTCTGTAACTCTAGAAGAATTGACAGCTATGTTTTTCAACATATTAACAATTGTTCTGTCGCTTGTAATATAAATAACATGGTGGGGTCAGATGAAAAAAATCAGAGAAAAGATTTCCTTAAGCCACTGTTAGAATGAGTTCCTGTCTAAACAGAAGATAAGGGAGGGAGTTTTGCTGCGGCTCTCTTCCATCTACACAGATTTTTTTGCGATGAGGTTATAATATATGTTAACATTATGCTGACATGGACAGCTCCAGCCAATAGGTTAAAATTGTTTGGTAGTTTGTCTTTTTGACAGATCTTGTCTCCATGTCTAGCTATTTGTGTGACCTTCCAACTTTGATATTTTCCTTGCCAGTGCATGTCCTAAATGGCTCCCTTCTACATACCGGCCCCGCTTTGTTCTTAGAGACTGCCAAGGCAGCCCGTGCTTTGCTGACTGCGGGGAGGCCCGCTGGGTCCTCGTCGGTGTTAAATGCTGCATTAGTCTGATGAGTGTTAAATTGATTATTCAATTCTTGAACATGTTTTGTTAAATTAATGTTTTAAGCTAATTTTAAAAATTCAGTTTCTTGCAGGTAGGGGCATGGCAATATGATACAAAACATATATTTCCCATTATTCTCCCTTTATAATTTAGTACATGGTATGATTCATAAAAACCTAGGCCAAAGCTAGGCCTGTTCTGCATGGTAGACGAATAAAACTGCAGAATAAAATTCCTGTTTCTGGAATAAGTCTGCTAAATATCACTTGTGCGAACTTTTCTCCTGTGTTCGGTAACACTTAGGATTTGTTATTCAGCCTTACAAGAAAGTGTTTACATGCGTGCATATATATAAATTGTTTCTTCCCTAGCATTTCATCCTGTTATATCTGTGTGTGTGTGGTTTTGTGTGTGTTAATTTAATCAAAGCATTATAAATAGCAGCGCGGTTGATTTTCACAAGGAAAGAGGTTTATTAAAAAAAAATCTTATGCTGGTGAATGATTTTTCACAGGCCAGTCAGAAAGCGCCCGCAGCTGTATAGTACCAGTGCAGTTGCTATGCAGTCCGTTAGTAACTCTCAACTCTAGAAGAGGTGTGGTGTATTTAAAAGCACTTGCATTATGATACTGAGGTTTAAAGAAACTTGAGTTGCAGGCAATATAAACCAATTCTTTCTAGAGTTTTGAACAAGTCTCTAAACAGAATCTAAAACAAGGGGCAGAGCGAAGATGGTAACCCTGATATACTGAGTCTGAATGGGTGGCAGCAATAAACTAACTTATATCCTTGGTGGTACTTGAGAGACTTGAAAATAAATGAGACTCATCCCAGGAAACAGGTATCTAAATTGGTTTTAAACCTAATATCAGCTAGAAATAGAATAGGACAACCTACAGGGTTTTTTTAACATATTCTGCTTGTGATAGATAAGGAAGGAGAGACTTAGGTGTTAGGACACTGTCTGGTGCTTGCGTCAAAGGTTCACAATTGCCTGTGGTGTCCCCTTGGACAAGTCACCTAGAGAACATGCAACTGGGCTCCCGCAATGTGTCTCCGCTGGAGAAGAGGCCAGACTAACAGAACTGTAATAAGGAGCAAGTTTGGCTCCCCAGACTAAAAGTCAACCTTCCAGTGAAATACCTGCCCACTTACCAGTTTTGAAAAGTGTATAATTTTGTTGCTCAGCAGTGGAAATAAGTCACAACATTGCTATATGATGTCATACGCATCCCCCTACATTTTTTCAGGCCTATTGAAGGCAGTAAAAAAGAAATTTATGTGCAAACTGTGTCCCTTCTTGTGGAAAGCAAAATGGGAGGAAGCTTGAAAATAGTTGGCTTGTTCAACGGATTTATGATGCTTGCAGGTGGCAGCAGGTCGTCATTCTGTGGAGCCAGGATCCACAGACTTTTGACTGTTATCTGTAATGTCATGGGGTGTTTTCAGGGACTGAATCAATCTTATGAGAAACTAATGCATAGTATTTTTACAGTCACAGAACTGGCATTTTAGGGTTTTCATTTATTAGTTTGTTTATTGTTAATGAGCTTAAGATTGAATTAGGGTGGGTGATTAATAAACACTGATCTTTTTAATAAAAAATCTTACAAAGATCTTCATAATGCTTTAATGATTGCAAAGGAAGGTGATTAATTTTGCTTAACTTACACTCTACCAACTTTGTGGCAGGATCTTTTTTTCTTTTTTTTTTTAATATTTTTTTCCTTTGCTTGCCTGATATAAATTATTTTTAATCCACATCTTTTTGTGTCTTTCTGGGCAGGCGCAGGTCCCTGGTTCTTCAGGTTAGGGTTCTGTCTGTGCATAGTGTGGCTTACCTCTGGCTTGCACATGCAGCTTCCTTTCAGAACAAAACCTTCTGGAGTCAAGAAAGGGTTCACGTCCTGATTTTGTCCTGCCATAGAGATGGTCATAACACCTAGTGTGCAATACCTCTGTATTTGAGCTGGTAAGAAAAAGAGAAGGTTGTCAAATAATTCTCATTCTTTTAAAGAAAAGAAGTAGTAGTTGAAAAGAACTGAAAAGTCATGCTTTCTCACATGGCGTTTCATAGAAGCCAGGAGGAGATTGGATTTTGTCATGTCTTGTACTATAGTGTAGATATCCCATTTTGCCTTTACATCTCCAGTATTTGTGTCAACCTGTAAAAAGGTTGGTGAGTCTTGTTCTCATAGACTTTCTTTTTAAATTACTCTTATTTGCTTGCAGCTAACTTAAGGACTTGTCTAATTGTTGCTGCCTTGATATTTCCTAATGGCCAAGAAGTCACTGTTGGCAGAAGACATTTACATAGGTATTTGCCTGCTTCTGATGCTTTGTACAGTCAGAAAAGTGAAATCATAAGCAGCTGAGAAGTGTAGAGATAGAAGATAGAGCACTGCATTATTTTAGTAGTTTATTATCTGCCTCTTTGAATGCCACCATCACCTTAGGAGGAAGAACTACATCTATCTTAACTCTTAACCCGCTGATAGACAGACAGCACAGAAAGATAATAGTGTAGAAATTGCCTTATTCAGGACTAGTGAGTGTCTGAATGTACTACAAAGGAGTGGAGCCAGGTTCAATTTTTGGCCTGTGGAAAAGGGTGGCTCGAAGAAGTCCTTAATTTGAAGTAGTGCAAGTTAGTGAGATGGTTTTTTTGTGGGGAAGGAAGAGCTGTTTTTTACTACATAACTCCTTCTTCACGGCTGGTTTTATGTCAAGAAAAGCAAAATCAGAAAAAATAAAAACTCTTGTAACTACTGTCTGACAGTACTAACCGTCTGAATCGGTTCCCTGGTCCCAGATGGGACAGGAGCGAATGGGCTGCTCCCACAGCACGACCTGTTTAGCACCAGCCATTCTTTTGCTATCCCTGCCTGGATCAGGGGGAGCCGTGCGTTGTTCCAAATAAGATGTTACACCTAGGCCTGCCTGCTGAAGGTTTTGCTGCACGGCTGCCCTGCCAGCTTTGTAGGCATGTCGCCAGCACGTCACGTTTGATCAGAATGAAAGTCGCTCCAGAGTATGTCTAATCAGGCGGGGCTTCAGAAAAACTTGAAGGCTATAAAGCTGACCTCCGGAGTCTGTATTGTTGCCGTTGGGAACAAAGAAGAAAAGTGTGTAGCGCTTTGAGGTCTGCTACTCTGTGTCATAATAACCATTTAAACAAAAAGTAAGAAAGGAAGGATATGAGTAGAAGAAAAGAAAATGCCATCTGGACTTAAACTGCTTGTATCCAGATATCATCTGGATGTACAGTGTAAGTTTATCAGGTTAATTTAATTCTGTATTTGGAAGTCTGGCTGGATGTTGGAAATTTTGTCTTGAAATTGCAGGAAGGGTAATATTAGATGTTTTATCCTTAACTTACAGTAGTACATACATTAAGGATTGTGTTATGTCACTTTTCATTGTTTATATTAAACTAGCATGTGGTAGCCAGGTCTGGATTTTGATTTGTGTTAGGCACTTTATGCATATTTGGTGGAGACAGCATCTACCCAGAGGAGCTCTCGATGTAACTGGAAAGCCAAAGGGGCTGAAGAAGTGAAGTGTTTGGTGGTGGTTAGTCAGGAGAAGAGCTCAAGTCTCTGTTCACAGGGGTGACTTTGCCCTGCGGTTATGGGAAAAAGCTTCTGGGCAGATACTTTGTAATAATGATGGTGGTATGAAAAACACAAGACAGTCTAGGTGTCTTAATTTATGGACTGCACTGTAAATAATTCATTAGTAACAGTGTTTCTGTTTACAATGTCTGTAATAAAAATGGGAAGTCTGGCTGCTTCAGTTTGTAAGACAATTGTTACTCATAAGTTGTCAGGCTCGCTCCTGGCCTGCTCCAGTTGAAACAGCAGTGGTGATGATGGGAACTCTGCCCTCCTCTTCTTAACAGGGGAGACCATATTGATTCCCAGTCTTATCCATCGTGGTAGCTTTTGTTCATGCCCAATTTAGCATTTGTATAGTTGCTGCTTTCAAATATTTGAGAGGATTTTAAAACACCTGCTCAATATCTGTATTGTGTTCTGTCAGATGCCATTTCAGCTTTGCTCATGCTGTCACCTGAGGGTGAGAGACTTTGTGGAGGTACAGCTAACGGAGATCTGTGCTCTGGGAAGAAATGTTACTGAAATCTGTTCTCGATTATCCCAAGAGGTTTGTGAACTGAGCAGGTGACATCTTTAACCATGAAATTCATCAAACCCTTGAAAACCGAATAGTCTGTTAAGGTTTTTGGTAAAATGAAACTTCTTTGATGGTAAGTCTTTATTTGCCTGTAAAGTAGCTCTGGGACACTGGCAATTCCCAACGACCAGTTTCTAGATATAAAGGTCTTCTCAGATGATAAGATAGTGAGAAAACAGAATGGGCAGTGCAGATGATCACAAGTGTTTCAGTTAAAATCTTCCCTGAAGGCAGCAGACTTTGCTGTGTAAAGCTCCTGCAGTGCTTTGTGATCTAGGTCTCTACAAGAATTTCCACCTTAGTGGAATTATGGGCACTCAGAAAACAGGAAAAGCAATGACTACATTATAGCTAGTCAAATAGAAGGGATGTGTGCAGCTTTGACTTTCTTGGAATGAAGACACTACAGTTGGCACTAGTTTTTAAATGGCATTGTTTTCAAAATCAACTATAGGATGTCAAAAATATATCTGGGCTTCTTCATGAAGTTTCAGTAGCAATGTATCTGTCAGTTTGGTTGTGTTTCAGGTGCTTGAATATTAGCTGTTGAGACTAACATAAACAGCAGTCACATTTCAAGCTTCCCAATATATTGTGTTCACACAATGCTTCACTGAATATATACAAAAAACTTGAGGGATACGCAGTCTTTTTTTTTTTTTTTTTTTCCCCCTTGTGCAATCCTTGATCGTTTTACCCAGATGGGCAGCAAGGTTTCTTAAATTTAGGATTTGGTCGTGACTTGAAGTATTGGACATTTGTCTGCAGGACAATTCAATAAGACAAAATACCTTGGTATCCTACAGGTCCAGAAGGATTAATATGGATGGATCTTCGATCAGCTGCTTTAAAAACTGTAGTTTTGTTGTCTAAATGTCTAATATCTTTAGTTTAAATTATTTGAAAGAAAAGGCACCCCCCAGCTCTAAATTGTCATAATTCAAAATTAGTGGAGAATTTGAGAGAAGCCATGTTTGGGTAGCCACTGAAAGTGGTGCAGAAAATGTAACTTGGTTGCCAGTGACTACTCTGTTTTTCTGGCTACAAGTATTCACAGCCATCCTATTTCTACCTTATTTCTTCAGCTATATTTAGCCTTTACAGGTTTTGCTGGTCCTCCTGGAATTCATTTTGCTTCCGTTCTGGGAAGTTGGGTAAATCTTTACTTAAATTTCATCAGAACAGACCAGGATAATGGCAGATATCAAAGTTATTAGAGCCTGTATCCCAAAGCAGCTATACAGTTGCTCTGTTCTCTAGAGACTTCGTTAATTGAGATAATGCCCCTTTTCTTCCTCCTCTCCTTCCCTCTCCCTGAGTAATTTTCTCCAAAGGAGTGATGCGTTCCCTGGTGGCTTACCAGAAATCATTGTTCTTGGGAGCAGGGTCTTTGTTCTCATAGGATAAAAAAAAGGTAAATAAATCTTATGTTTATAGACCATAAAGAGAAATTACCATCTACTTTGACTCTACGCCTTCTTCACAATGCTAAACTTAGTGGAAAAAAAGAGAGTCCAAATCTTTCTCCTTCCTTTATTGGGTGCATTATACTTTGGGGATGGGGGGATTGTTACGTTCTTTCTGTTGCTACCCAGTAATGAGGAATATAAATTGTGGTGATACGGTATCACAAGAAGAAATCAGCGGACAGTTTCCTTCGAATGCTACAGTTCAACTTCCAGAACATGCCTAGTTTCATCAGATAAAGTAAGAGGGCATTCAGTGTCAGAATGCAAATCATTCTCATTCTAATTCACAGTGGGCTTGACATGTTTCTTGCTAGGAGCATTTCTTTGGGCTGGCCCAAGAGGTTTTGACCTCTGTTTGTTACATAGCAGGCTGTCTGGGTAGAGAGAGATGTTATCGGACCATAGCAAATACAAAATAGCATCTTCACTTTTTGATAGGTTATTGTTAAATTGTTAAAAATATTTGCTGCTAGTGCCATCTCTCCTGTCTTTCTTTTCTCCTGCTTCTGAAGACCGTCTTTGAACAGATCAATTGAGTTGTTACTGGACCTTTAAAAATGCTTGTATTAGGCTGTCTTCTGTAGCTTATCTTTCAGGTTTTAAGCAAGTGACATGGATGAATATGTCCAAACCAGCTGGCTTTCTTTAGTAACTGATAAATGTCTAGCAAGAGCAGGAAAAAGTTTACAGTTGATACACATTCTTTGTAGCAACGCTATAGGCTCAGCCCTCAGAATGCAGGTAAGCCAGATGATGTTAGCAACACTTCATGCATATCACAGTATTGGATAGGCAAACACAAAGAATTTTCAACAAATGCTTTACATCTTACCACAGAACCTTTGAAAGAAACAATTAGGTGAATAAGCGAGCATCATGTGCTGGAATGCAGATCCTTTTCAGTTCTTATGCTCACCTGATTTCCTCTGCAATCCTCCCATTGAGCCTGAAAGGTGGGAAGAAATGCTAGATTCTGTCTCGGTTTAGGATTTTGCAATTTATCAGGGAAGGTTTTTTTACAGCATTGTTGTGTGAGTGATCAGGGACACTGGTTATGAAATGATTTGAGTGCAACCCTGAAAGCTTTTAGGGATGGCTCATTTGCTTGTAGCCGTCCCGATGAGGATTAGCATTTCTTACCTGCAAGCTACAGTACATTTAATAAACCACTGGATCAGTGGATTCTGCTGTGGAACTGTCAATGTTTGTTCTAGCAGATCTGTCTATATTGGAGTGTGCAAAGCCTCTGAGAGCACTACAGCAGGTCTGTCAGCCCTGGCTCCCCAGGAGCACACTTCTACGCACTTCTGCCTTTAATTTTGTGTTATTACCTCTTGCTGGTTTAAACTGTAGTGTCCTTTTCCCTCCTTGCTCTCCCTAAAGATAACAAGCTGACAGAGCTGATGACACTAGGAGCTGGGTGGAATGCAGGGAAACCAACCTTGTAATATAAGCATACAGCAGGGCAATTACCTGAAACTGGGATCTGCAGATGCCGCTCTCGGTCTGAGGAAACCAGTCATTTCAGCCAGCGGGCTGGAGGTGAGGGCTGCCAGTGCAGGAGGCGGTTCATGTGCTTTATGGTTAGTGCTGGCCAGTGACCAACTTGTTCGGGCTCGAAGGAGCATTCTCCTTAGCTAGAGATGTGATTTATTTTTTTTTTAATGTCCCTGCTGTACCACTCTTAAACAATGGTGGGGGTTTTTTTGTATTCTTATGTCTACACTTTAAGCATAGGTCATATCCCAGTGCCATGTATGTGCTTGCAGCTAGCCCTACCACCTTTGCTTTTGTAATCAGGCTGCAGATGTGCTTCATGATTGAACAACTTCTGCGCACCGCCGCTCCTCCTCCCAAAGGAGTCCAGCAGGCTTGCTTATGCAAGCTGTCATGCTGTCTTTTTTTTTTTTTTTTTTCCAGAACCATGTGTGGGTTTGCTTTTGTGTGTATCCGGCTGGCTGTTCATGTCTGCATATAATAGGCTCTGTATATAAAAATGTTCCCCAGCACACAGCGGCGGAAACAGCTTCCTTAAACCCGACAAAACTGCCAGCGCTTGCAGCTCAAGCCACCATAAATTACACGATCCCGCTCCCACCTCGCTGAGGCTGTGCCTGCTGGCAGTGCACACACGCACACGCTTGCTCGCTTTCCCCCTCTTGCAGTCAGAGATGATAGAAAGTCTTCTGGGGATTACTGCACATTTGTAGAGCAACAATGGAAAGCAGCACAGCACAAATATCTATTCTTCCTCACCCAGCATAACAAACGCTGCTTTGTTTCACATCTGGCCCTTTTTAATAGCTCAAAGCCAACAGCAGTAGCTGTTTAGCAGCTTATGGTAAATAAGGCTTTATTAAAACAACTTCCTTTTTCAAGTGTTTAATGACTAAAACAGCCTTTCGCCTGACATTTTATACCTTTTTTTCTTTAGTACCATATCTAGCAGGGGAAATAAAATAGTTTTCGTGGATAGGTATTAAACTTTTTTCCAGAGAATAATCTTTGAGAGCATCTTTGGAAATTCTCTTAGTGAAAAGCTGGCTTGGAGACCTTTCCCTGCGCGGTGAGGGATCTGGATGTACGGCTGCGGTCTGCGCCTGTGAGAGCCTACGTGCTGAGCTGCACCCAGCCTTGGCGCTACCGGTCTGTGTGTCGGAGCCTCGCCGGGCTGCAGGAGGGCACCGGCCTCATGCTGAAAAGGAGAATTAATGCAATTACATGCAATTAATAGTGTTCATCTGTGGGCATGACCGAGGCGCGTGTGCTGATAGTTCAAGAAACAACTTTTTAAAAGGTGTTTAATGTTAAGGAAAGCGTCAAGTGGAATTAGATGTTGTTTTGTCCCTGGACCGACACGTTTGACCACCAGGCCCGGGCCCCGAGGTAACTGATGTTCCTTAAATTTATCGTTTGGGGCGACAGGCTCCCGAGGGCCGCCGGGCTGTTTCTGACCCGCCGCCTCAGGGATACGCGCCTTCGGGCGATGGAACGCGGCTTTCTCGCCTGCTCGGCCCCGGCCCCGCGCTCCCTCCCGGCTGCGACGCGGGCCTGCGGCGCCCCCTGCCGGCGCGGCGGGGAGCGGGCCCGGCTCCCCCTCACGGCCCGGCCCGGCGCCCTCGCTTGGTGCTTCCCCCCGCTCAGCTGGGGCAGCTCTGCCGCTGGGGCAGCTCTGCCGCTGGGGCAGCTCTGCCGCGGGTCCCCTCGGCCCCGCGACCCTCCGCACACTGCAGACATGCAGGGAATTATTAGTTGTAGCTGACTGAATAAACACTATTAGCCAGCTTCGGTTCTGTGGCGGGGAAGAGGGGCGCTTGAAAACTGCCATGTTGAATTCCCGTCTAGGGAACAGTTTTCTTCTTTTCGTCCTCTCACTTACTCAGTGATGTTAAAAAAGGAGTTTCTTGACTGATGAGGGGTTTTCCTGTATCTTTTTTTCATGTCCTTCTTCCGTTGAGCGGTCCGAAGTGGCTTCAAAGTAGATCTTGTTACCTGCAGTAGCCGCAGCTCCCGCAGGGTGGCTGGCGGTGTGCCGGCCCTGGGGGGACGGAAACCCAGCCTGGCCCGGTGCTGCCGGCCCCCCAGCGCCTCACAGCCACTGCTTCCCTGCCTCGCCTGTCTCCTTGGAAGGTCTGCCTTCTCTGCTCTTCTCTCTTTCAGGGGGAAAGGTAATTCGCTAAAAACTTGATTTCTCCAGAAAATCTTGATTGCTCAGGTGAGGGGGGTGGCCAGGCTTGGTGGGGCTGTGGGGCCTGCACCAGCCTCGGCTGGGCGGCGGGGAACGTGCTTCCAGTGAGTTCTGCTCTGCTTCTGTCTTTACCCGCCAGTGAGGGAAGAAAGCCTGGGAGAGGGGAAGAAGAGCAAAAAGCACAGTGTGAGGGGTCTCCCTCAACTTGGGGAGAAGGTCAGTGCTGGTGATTCGGGTCTCCCTTGGCTGCAGGTGAGCAGGTTTCTGTGGTCCATTGGTCCCAGCGTGGCCAGAGCTCTTACTGTGGATGGTAGCCCTGGCCGTGAGGAGAGCTTGCCCCAGAGCAGAACTGAAACCACACTTACTTTCAAACTGCAGTATGTTTTTAGACATGTCAGTGTTTTGAAGCAGTGCTGAGATGTTTGATTATTTTTTTTCAAACTTTTTTTTTTAGGAGGCTGTTTAGGCTGCCTAAGGAATTGGTAGGGCCCGTGTTTTACTAAATTGCTCTTCTTAAGCACGTTTCTGTAAGTCCAGTTTCTGATACGATAACTGCAAATTCCTAACTTGAACTTCCAGCCAACACAGAGTGTAGCAGAAGCTTGTGAAACTCTCTTTCTTATAGCCACTACATAATTTCTTTTTTCAGTATTGAAGAGAGTTTTGTTGTAATCGTTTAAGAAAAAACATTCAGTGTGTTCAGGGTTAAAAAAAAAAAGTCTAACAGGTCGATACATCTGTTCCTTTAAAAAAAACACGTTCTCCATTTTTGAGGCATCATAAATATGTAAATGAGGGCTCTTTAATTACTGCCTAGGGCTATAAACTCGCATGCTAGAGGGGAGGGAAGAAGGAAGGCAAAGAATAATTCACATAATTTTTTTTTCTTTTTTTTTTTTTTTTTTTAAGAGTGAGAGATTGGGTCTTTACCTCAGAAAAGACAGCAGAAGAATGGGCCTTTTTATTGCTGAATTACCAGAAGGTGCTTGGAGCACTTCTTTTTTTGTTTATCTTTTTGGATGGAGTTAGCATATAAAGCAGTAGCATACGACCTTTCTGCCTAATGTGTGCACCAAACAGGGGATTTGTTATGAAGCACCGGGTAAAATTCCCTTCTCTATCCCACTCTGCCAGTACCCTTAATCCCGATCAGCAACATCCCCTGCTGTCTCTTGAGCTGCCTGCAGCACCTGAATCTTAGCATGGTTTCTAGTTCAGGTACACCAGAGGCTAGTGAGGGACCCTGCAAAGTCATTTTCACTTGTGACCTGATAAACGCTTGGCACTTAACCGAATAGAAGTCTGCTCTTATTCAGCCCTGCTGGCCTTTCTGTATCTTAAGCACCATTATTTTCAAGTAAAGTGATCTTGCTGCTACTTTTAAAACAGCTTGAGATCGACAGAAAGGGCATTTTTTTAAAATTACAGCATGAAGATGTGCACGTCAGAACCAGACCAGTGTACAGCAGTACTTGTGTGGTAGGTATAGTTACTGGAAATTTAATTCTGCTGGTATTTTTTCAAGGCAAAACGGTCTGGTGTCAACATTTTTATTCTGCCTTGGTGAAATTTCAGATCCATATGATAATTCTCACTTCCCACATTTAATCTTTTAATTCTTGCTGAGGCCTATGAAAGAATAATTTCCCGATAATAATGGTTTCCCACTAATGAGCTCTGCATTTTTGATAGCAGAAATGACTTAGAGACGGTGTGCTAACTGAAAAAAATTATTCTATTTGATGCTCTTATGGTGTATCTGAGAGAAAGGTAAAAATGAGTCTTGTGGGGGTGAGGTAAGATATTTCAAGTACAATGTGTTAATGTCATTGTACGTGGTGAGGCTTCATATGTACAATTTTGGCTGTTGAGTGCATGCAACAAACATTTACTGCCCTGGGGGAATTAGTAGACTGAGGGGCTTCTCTTGACCAGAAGAGAATAAATGAGCTTGGGCTGGTTAAAGTAGCAAACCGGTGTCGATAAAGGGGTGGTGGGTGTCCGTCCGTGCAGTGAGGGGGAAGAGGTGGAGGTGAGAACAAATGAAGTTGAGGATGGAAGTGAACATACTTCTAGCTACTAGGGGAAGGGTGAGAGTCAGAGAGTGCTTTTCAGTGGAAGCCATTGGGTGTTAAAAGCAGAACTATTTTTGAGACTGAATTTGATGAGTTTATGACAGAAATTGTATGGCATATCTGTGTTAGCAGAGCAGGGGACTGCACTCCCAGTCCTGCCTTCAGTCCTGCTCAGTCGTGCAAGTTCATTCTCTGTGCTTTGCCCTCGGCTTTTCCAAATGGGCTTTGAGAAGCTATGCTGTGTGGGAGAAGTGACAATTTGGACAAGTACAATAGTAAGCTGTGGTTCAGGTGCCCGATAGTAACATTTGATTTTGTTTACGGTTAACTAGAAGGCAGAGCATTAGGGTTGTGTTATATGTACAGTTCGTAAATCAACGTGCGGGATAGTTTGTTGGCCTGAGTGACAGTACATGAATGCAAGTCGTTGTCATGTAAAATCTCTCTGCAGTCTCCCAGCCCTGAAACATGTTTGCCAGTAACACCAGAGGCAGCTCCTGATGCCACTAGCCATGAGCCTGAGTGCTGGTGTATCTGGCTGTGCTTGAGAATTGTGTTTTCTGGCAGTATAGGGTATGTCTGTGTATCTCTTGCTTGGGACAGACAGTCTTTTCAGCTTGGCTCCCAGTTTCTCTATGTGGCTGTATGGCACTGAGGAGGTTAAATAGGTAATGCCGAAATAGACAAAAACTGTGTCACAAAGTCGACCAGAAATACGGTATTTTGCATACTGGTTCATTAAGCAAAAATATCCTGACTTTTTTTTTTTTTTTAAGCAGCCTCAGTTTGCCTTTCTTCAAGTATTTCAACAAAAATTTATGTGCATGAATACATTTGTGTTTGTTTTCAGCGTGCCCTTCTCCATCTGTCCTGATGCTCAATTAAAATGCAGATAATGTGTCCCAGCTTGTAAGATGGATCACTGCTGAAGTGGTGTCATCTCTGGGCTAGCTTATCTCTTGATAAATACCTCTGCTGTCCACTGAGAGATTAAACTTCATGACTACTGAGGTCTGTTTGGGGGTCTTACAGGCAGATAAGACCGTGTTACTTGCTTTTAATAAAATCTATCAATTTACGCTTGCTAAAGGACCTTTGGATGGTATTTGCTATGGAGAAGGTGGCAGTGGCATAATCAAACGATAATACTTGTATGTGAAACAGGCTTTTCCATTTCATAAGTATTATAATTTATTGACAGGAGTGCTTTATTGAACCCTCTTGTGTCTAGAGTGTGGAGATGAGGAGTTTGAGCTGCTGTTGTAAGACCTCATTTAGCTGTCTAGCAGAAAAGATTTCTTTCCCCGAGTCTAATCCGGCAGGAGCCATGGAAGAACATTATCAGCTAGGTACAGAAATCTCAGGCGGCTTGGGTATGTGGGATGCACGCAGATGCTGTGGTCTGGAGTCTGTCTTGCCATGACAGCCATGCAGTCAGGGTTCCCACCATGGGGAACACTCTTCTCCTTCTGGGGGTTGAGTATGGGCAGTGCTGGACTTGTAGAGGTACTTTAACTGAAGAGATGTTGAGTTGTGTAGTAGGAGTGGTGGGCGGCCAGCTTCTCTAACTGAACAACTATCTGAAAAATTTGCTGTCTCTTATGTGTTTGTAGGGAGTGGAAGAGAGTTTTGTTATGAAAAGCTCTCAGAATAACAAACTGCTCAGTGCCACTGAAGAGATTCATGAGGGAGAGGCTTCTGTGTGAGTCCAGGACCTTACTTGTGCTCGTATAAAGTTTTATATAAATACAGCATTTGGGTATGTATTTCTGAATCCATGCCCACTCCCTGTTCGTGAGTGTGAGGATACAACTCCTTAGACTGTACCGCTCTGTCACAGTAGAAGGATATGAGAATATGTAGGCAAAGACTGTTTTCATGTTCCAATGCGCAGTATCTATGGTTTCATTTCCATTTTAGATGCCATGAAAGTGATTAAAACAGCAGAGTATACATATGTATGTGTGAAACAACTCTGTGCCCCTGAGAGGTGAATTCTAGAAAAAAGCACTTAAAACTGCTCAGCTTATTAAGTACAGGCTGGAGTCTCATGCAGTTCTACTTAAAACATAAATAAGTAGAAGTCATGGTGCAAACCGTTTGGTAGTATGAATTATGGACTGAAACTGTTAATTAGCTGTTGGCTTCCATCTTTATGATCTGCTGTTCTGCCACTATAGGAAAACTGGCAAGGCCAGAGAAGGGGGTAATGGGTGGAAGGGGCACAGTGAAATGCACAGCGTGCCCACACCAGGAGGCTTACTTACGCTTACTTGTGCTTTTAGTGTCTTGCACTTGGTCCAAGTTTGAGTGGCGTTTTCGCCATTCCTGCCTTTCAGATCAGTAGAGCTGTTTGTGCTATGGCTAACTCCTTACCCCAGTCTGAACACAGGGATAAGGGAGAGGTAAATGGCGAATTCGGCATGATGTGTGCGTGTTGATTTAACACCTACTGTTTCCCTGTCTTGCAGGCATTGTTTTTGATTCCAGACACATACTGTTATCTTGACAAAGAGCTGCTTATGTGTGATCATGGAGTATGATGTAAAGCATGGCTCTGAAAAAGAGTTAACGAATACACAGAGCAGGGCTCGTCTTGATGGCACCAGTGTGTACCAAGCTGTATCCACAAACATAACTCAGCATGATGAGCATCAGTGGTGGGCTTAGGGGGCTGTGGATTTGCTCTTTAGGTCATCATAACGTGTTGCCAGTTTTCATTTGATGATTTTATACAGCTGTAGCAACATGAATTAGAACTCTTAACACCACTCTGTGTCTTCCATTTTCTAGATACTTTTTTTTTAAAGTCACAGGGATGTTTTAATTTGCCTGAAGTGACACAGTTTGTTAGAGATGGGCCTAAAGAGTGCAGGACATATTTTTCCAGAAGTAACAAGTAGTTTGTTCAGCTATAGATACCTTAAAGGGCGCACTTTTTCTAGAAGGCAAGAACTGCTCAGGCCTTTGGTCTGAACATTAGTCCTCTTCCATATATACTAGGTTGTGAATCTGGAATTGCTAGTCATTATGAAAGTCCTGTTGAGTTGTGAATCCCAGTCGTTCCCTCACTGTCTTCTCAGTCATTTCAAGGGCTCATTAAATAGACCTGCTAGTTGTAGGAGAGTCCAAAGTATACCTGTTGCTTTTGTTTGCAATGCAGAAATCCAGAGTCTTTGTAACACACATTTTGTGTTATTTTTGGCCGTATAATTCCCTGTCATATCTGATTCATTTAATATTTATGGGAGGTATTTTCTCTTAGAGGAAGATTAGGAAGAATCCCCATGCCCTTGTCCTTGCAAAAGCCTGACTGTCATTGTTGTTTGGATTATTACTATTTTATCTCACAAAGTGCTCAGGGTTTTCTTGCAATTGGCTCTGCTCGATTGTTTAGGTGGTAGAAGTGCATGGACTGTGCTCAGTGATCTTTACTGTCCTTCTTGTCTTGCAGATCGAGGGATTTTAATGGCTTTCAGGTAGAAGAAAGTGGAGACAATCAAAATGAATTCTATGGACAGGCACATACAGCAGACCAATGACCGGCTGCAGTGCATAAAACAGGTAAGCTGAAGGTGGAGATCACTGCTGCCAGACCCGCATTGTGTATTGTCTGGCAGGGTATGCTGTGCATTGTGGTTACCTGTTGCTTAACGAATATGCTTGCATTTTAGAGGGGAGAGTGGTAGGAATGAGACATTGAAAATCTCATTGAAGATAATATCTGCTGCAAGACCTGGTGTATAAACCTCAAAAGCCAAACTTTCCCTTTCACCTTTCTAAGAAATCTTCAGCCTGGAGACTCAACAAATCTGTCTCAGCTGAAAGCAGAGTGCTGCTAGTCCTGCTAGTTCTGCCCTGAAGGTGTCACAGCGGGCAGCCATCCTACTTGTGCTCTGAGCACAGCAACCTAAAATTTCGACAGGCCAGTTTTGATTCTAGTCCAGTGTCTGACCTGAGACCTGCACTGCCTGGAGACTCAGAACTTGGGCAGTTGGCATACCTCCAAGTGCTCAGGTTAATCAGTTTGCATGGAGATGTAAAAACTTCTGTTTGCAAGGTAATATTTTCAGAAGCACCTGTTTGTAAAGGTGAAGAGCCCTTATAATTCCCTAAAAAGCAGTGCAATCTAAGTCTCATTTACAGATTTCCGCCCTGTAACTGTGCTTTTACAACCAAGAAAAACTACAAAGGCAAGGATGGAATCAGTAGATGCCATCTTTCCCTGCTTCACCATTCTCAGTGAGCTTTGCTCTTTAGTGTTGCAGGCAGCATGTATCCTCCTCTCACATATATTCTTCTCCGCATACAAGTATCCTTAGAGAGAATTCACAGCAATGGTCCTTTGTGTAGAGGAGGTGAGCAAGAGAATGGTTTCTCATGTTGATGTTTCCTGGTTTTATCTGTAAACCAATGCATGCATGCTGCAAACAGGTTCATTCATGCAAGCTGCACACAGGTATTTTGAAGATTGGTTATCCCAGATGGGTCCATGAGATGAGCTCCAAAGTTCATCTCTTCAGAACCGGTTGAAATTTTCTGAATTACATTGGAAAACCAGAAAGACATTATGCCATGAAATAATGTTCCCAAATAATTTTTTTCCTGTTGTCTGAGCAGTTTTCTGTCAGTTCAGTCCACAGCATGTTCGGAGCCCAGAGTCCTGCTGTTTCAGTTTTATATTTGTATTAAGTTAAAAATCTACCTGCCTACTTTTGTTGTGGGTCATGTGCATATTGCTTCGTGAGGGAGTATAGCATTTCTCAGTTCATAGATTTCTTTGTGTTGTAGGCACAAGCACCCTAGATCAAAGGAACTGATAAAAAATAAGCATGGGGGTGGTACTGGATCAGTCTAGATTTTTAAACTTATTTTATTTTCTTTTATCTACAACTTCTTCAAGAGGAGCAGAGGGAAGGTGCTGATCTCCTCTCTCTGCTGACCAGTGACAGGACATGAGGAAATGGAATGAAGCTGCATCAGGGAAAGTTGAGACTGGACATTAGGAAAATGTTCTTCACTGAGAGGGATCACTGGAATAGGCTCCCCAGGGAAGTGGTTACAGCATCAAGCCTGTTGGAGTTCAAGGAGCATCTGGATGATGCTCTTAGTCACATGATGTAGGTAGTCCTGTGAGGAGCAGGGAGTTGGGCTTTGATGATCCTTATGGGTCCCTTCCAACTTGAGATATTCTACAATTCTATGATTATCTGTTTCCATTCTCATAGTTTCAGCAGTCTCCATTATTATGTTTTATCATGTTTGCCTAGATATTAGTAGAAGTTTATATTTTCTAGAATATGTCGTAATGCAAAGAACAGAAAATATGTGTTTGTCTGCAAGTATGACCATGCAGATGCTGTGAGGGATATAAAAAAAGAATAGAGTTCTATACCTAAACCACCTGACTTTTCTCGCCATATTTCCTTTATAAGAGAGGATTTCAGAATAAATCAAACAAAGCTAGTTTGTAGGTCAAGGAGCAGAAACAGGAATATGTCCCTGCAGAATTGCTGGTTATAATCCTGCCTTGATCTGTGATGGCTCTCTCTCTCTTTCATCGCTATGTGGTGAAACTTAATGTGTCTCATGGCCCTTTAGAGGCCTTAGGGAAATACAAATTTTGGGATTTCATCCCAGTTTCTTATGAACAACTATCTGGTTCAGAAAAAACATGCCCTTGACTGGCACAAATTGGTGTCCTTTTTGGCCATCATAGCCCACAGGATGAAGAATGAAGTGACTTTGCAGAATGAAGTGACTTGCAGAACAATGTAGCCTTCCAGCTGTAAGAGCAGACTTTTAGATCAACTGGGGACAAATGGAGGATGCGGCTCAGTTCCTTTTTCTAGAGCTGTCGGCTTCTGTACATTGAGAATTTGTATTCTTTTAATTAAATAAAAGAATATCAAATTATACTTCTTACAGTATTAAAGATATATTTTTGCCTATGTAATGGGTACTCTGTCAGGTAAACCACTAACTTCATTTATACATAGTGTTGATTTACATATGCAGCTGGGATATTTCTTCAGTGATGAAGGCTGAGAGGAAGGGAGGAAGGTCAGACTTCTCCGCATTCATGGAGCATTCTCGGTTTTGTTTGATCCTGCCTGGAAGAAAGCTTGGGGTTTTCTGGTGAGCAGAAGCATGCTTGCATAGCTGCTCTCTTCTGTCAGACATGAATTCACAGTGCCTGCGCTCTGTATAGGCCCGAGTAGGAGAATAGGGATGCTTTCGTTTTCAACTCATGAAAATGCATAGTTAACGAAGACAGTGGTTGAACACCAAAAATATATAGCAGAAAGCTTTTTCGTGAAAGTGGAAATACTTGTAGTTTTGTTTGAGAGGAATGGCTGATTTAATTTTTGTTGTCGAAGAAGTTAGCATAGAGATTGCTCTTTACTTTTTCATAGTTCCAAAATCTTTTGCTGGTACCTTTGCTGTAGTGGAGAAAGAAGCAGAAACTGTCTCTGACCAGCTTTTTGGAGGAGACTCACCTCGCTGTCACAGGGTCATAAATTTTCAGCTTGGAGACATTTACGTTGTTCCTTGAGACAGGTCATTAGCTGGCAAAATTAACTTGGTACCACAAAGAGTAATTTCCACTTCACCTATAGAGAACCAAACTACACACTGTTATGTTCACGTTAGTTTTGGGAGCAAAGCAGTACCTTGCGTAGTCACATCAATGTATCATCACTGTTTTGGGGGATTAACTGCAGGGTCACACAAGGATCTGCCTGCCTTTTCTTCCCCAGTCTCCAGCCTTTTATCCTTTCTTCCCAGCCTGTGAATAAACAGTGCTGCTGTTCTCCTGAAGAGACGTGTGCTTTTGGGATGATGAACGCAGCAGTGGCATAGAAGGTGCACTGCAACAGGGGAAGGAAAACCATCCTTACTTGGCGCCCAGCATCTGCATGTTTTATAACCTTGCTGGCAGCTAGTGGCTCATGCAGCCAGACCTAGAGCTGTCTGCCGCCCTCCTTGCCCCTCACCCCAGGCCCTGAGAAATGCTATAAATGGTAATCCATGTGCGTCTTTAACTAGATCAGGTTTCAACACAGGGTCAAGACAGGCTTCTTTCTTCCCAGCTCTGTGACTTGTGAGACAGCCACAATATCCTCACTGACTTCTGTTCCAGGATCAAGGTTGTGTTTTACCTTCATCTTTTTTAGGGCTTTAAAGCTACAAATCCAAAACTTGTATATGATCAGCTAGTTAGGAAATGAAGTGCGTGTGTGTTAAGAAGTGTTTCAGAATAGATGAAAGGGCAAACTGAAGAGGTGGCTGTGTATTTACGCTGGAAAAAACCCCAGACTTCTGTGGAAGGCTGGAACAGCTTGTGTGGTCTCTTTGTAGCTGATTCCCTCAGTATTTGTAAGTGTATGTGCTTTAAAATCAAACACAGTTCTTTTTGATGTGCAGTGGAAAAAGCCAAAGTAACAGGCTTCCCTTAACACATGCAATTAGTTTGTCATGACACAGGAGACTCTTCAGGGTATGTTGAGGGAGGCTTGGATCTTCAGGGTGCAGGCGTTTTTCTTTTAATTCTTTTTCCGTACAAATAAAAACACAAAATGATTTTGTGCTCAGCGAAGGTCTGATAGCCCCTGAAAACTGCTCTATTCGAGGCTGCAGTAATAATCTGTTTATCTACAGAGTACTCATGGTTTGGGTGGCTCTGATGCACCGTCCACCATGGAGCTCCAGGGCAGCAGCGGCTGGCTCAGGCAGGCACAGGGCTGAATATGAGGGCTTCCCAGGGCCCAGGCGCAGCCTTCTGAAGGAGCCAGCTTGGCTCCCACTGCATAGGAAGTCCCAACAGAGAACTGACTGCTTTTCTTAAACCGTTCTTCATAACAGACCAGAGGTATGGCTTTAATCAAACACTGTCTATTATTTTCCTTATGTGATACAAGCAAATGTCAGGTAAAATCAGTGGGCTGCATGACATCTCCTCTCTACTCTCACCCTGATGGGTCCACTTTAAAAATTTAGAGCTATTTTAAATCTAGGGACCTCTGCCTTTTGTTGTCTTTATTTGCTGTCAGTCAATTTGTAAGGTTTCTATACATCTCTTCTGAATTTCTTGAAAAGAGGAAGATGGAGAAAAATCTTTATTTAAGTTACAAGGAAGCCACCCCTTTCGGAAGAGATGTGTGATACCTTCCTGCCATGCTGATGGTGGTTGTCGAGGTACATACTGAAGCTGTGCTGAAATTTTAGAAACAGGTTAAAAAGGGAAGTATGAAAAGGCTCTCTGGTGTCAAAAGTATTTGGTCGTAGTGGGAACAGAGAATGTTGTTTCTGCTGCTTGTGTCACAGTACATCAGGACACAATGGGCAATATCATCAAATGATGCTGGATCACTTGGGGAACCCCACTTAATTGGAGGCATACATCACATTGCTGATTTCTAGAAACAGATTAGCATTTCTCCCCTCTTTCCTTCAAGAAAGCTTGCTGAATTGCTGCAGTTGCGATGCTTTATAATGCCTCCCCAGCCATTCAGAGAGATATGCTAAAAGTTGTAATTGCTGTGTGTTTTTGTTGATATTTTCTTGCTGAAATTGGAAACAAGCAGGCCCATTTCTTTCATCATTCAGCAACTGGGTTTTTGGTCGCTTGCAATTCAGAGGAAAATAGAATTCTTTGTTGTATATTTACATAACTGTTAGCATTTAAGCCCTGAAATGTATGAACTAATTCTTCTGCTCTTCAGTGTTATTGTTGCAGACTCATGTAAATGCTCAGCAGCCCTAAACATGTCATTTTTAATATATTTTGGACTGGTTAAAATGGGCTGGTTTGAAATTACAGCTGAAAAGGTTTTAATAAAGCTTAATGAAAATTTCTTTCTTGAAGAAATTTGAAAATTAGAAGTATTCTTATGAAGGGCACATTTATTTAGAATACATATTTTTTTGTTGTAGCCCATGTAAGTGTTACAGGGTTTTTTAGCAGCTATATATGAAATAACATATAGCAGTAAGGCTAATGGTGAAAAAGACCTTTTTTTTTTCCATGAAAAGATATTTGATGGACCTCAAGTATTACAGTTTATTGGTTGAATGGTCCATCAATACTGTCTTAGTAGCTATATTTTTTTTTTTTTTTTTTTTCCTGAGACCCATAGCTGCAAATCCTTTGTCTGCTTTCATGCTCAGTCTGTTGGAATATTCCTCTGCTACAGTTAAGTATGTTTAGGAAAAACTGACAGCAGACCAGCTTTCCTGGCTCCTCTAGTCCATTTAGAGACTTGTCAATCAACATTCCTGCCCTGTTAGATCCTGCATCCTGGTATGGACTGCTCTGGCTCAGGCAGTGAAGCCACAAGGGAAACAGCAAAGAGGGAAAGTGCTAGAAGCACTTCTGGAAGGGAGGGGGAAGAGAACACCTTCTTGATGCTTACAGCATTTGTCTGGTTTGTTTCTCTGAGGAGATTCCAGTGGGTGGAATATAACCCATCATCTTTTGAGGTGGGCTGGTAAAATTCGTGTGGGTACGCTTCTTCCCAGTTCTGCTGCTTGTTTCACTGCAGCACCTGTCCTCGAGGGCTGGGATGTTACTATTCTTAACTGTTTTCAAAAAGGAAAATATATATGTTTTAAACTTATATATAAAACTTCTAGTATCCATAGTATTTAGAAAAAAAATAATCTTTTCAATGCAACTAATTAATCTGGCCTATTGCTTAAAATTGCCTATTGTTAAATAAGGATGAACATGTGAAAATTCTAGAAATTTGTAAGTTGGATCCGTGGTGTCACCTCGGTGTCAGGTGAGCATAGGAAATCTTTTTTTGTCAGCAGCTGGGTCAAACTCTGTAGTGAGCATGTGAAATAGCTGGCAACGCGTATCTAGATTCTGTCATGCCATTTCTGGCTCTTCCTTCATACGTATGTGGTTGCTACTTGAGTTCCTTCCGCATTAGTGCAACAGCAAATGCATAGCAGGTATGACTTACACAGCATTTGCGCATAAGGACCGTTGTACTTGTTTGTAAAAGCAGAAGGTGTTTTTTAAAAACTTGATTGAAATGGTGATAGTACTGTTAATATCAAGAGCCTTGAGCTGTGCAGACCTCTAGCATCATCTACTGAAGGAACACCACTCCTCACTGGTGGTGTTTGCTCCCTATTGCTTGTGTGCACTACGCAAGTAGAGCCATTAACGTCGTCCATAGGCATGTCACAAAGCATGAGCTGCAGACAGTTTTGTAAGCATGTGCAAATGAAAAAGATGTATGGGGAAGCATTTTTCCTTTTGACTTTGAAATATGTCAGTGACATCTAGCTGGCTGGTAGGACCCATGAGAATAGGTCATGTGAATTTTACATCTTCCACAGTGGTATCAGTTCACGTAGTGGTCATTTTAAATAGTCACCTTGAGATTTTATCTCTGCATAGATTTAGAGATTAAAATAATAAAGATTAAATCAGTTGATTAAAAGTGCTATAAAAAGCACAGTGAGTGAGTAAATTACTTCAACGAGTCAAAAAAATTAATTGGAAAACAAAATGAGTCCAACAAATGTGCTGCTGTTTCACCGAGTATATTGAAGACCATTGGTTATTTTTCAAAATCAGTGCATTTATTCTCCTGAAATTTAGAAAATGAATAAAGGTATTTATTTGAAATGCATTTTTTTTAAAGTTGGTTCAGTACATAAGTCAGAGAAATTTGAGTTGGTGCTCCCCCCCCGCCCCCCCCTCCTTGCCATCAACTCACTTTATACTCTTGGGTAGCATTATTTCTCTTTAAAAGATGCAATATTGACAGTAATCTTCCAGTAAAGAGATGTTGTAATACTTCATTAATGTCTTTAAAACATTAGCATTTAACATTTAGCATTTAACAGTAGCATTCTAAGGGAAAGGGCATGGCCACTGGTTTGAGAAAATTAACTCCTTGATATGTTGAGATATTTACGACTGAACCTACTAGCTGAAAATCATGAGAGCGTTAGAGAAGAAAGTTCCTGTATCGTTACTTTCTATTGGAATGATAAAGCTAAAGAAGGCCCAGCATAGTTGCTGTAATCACATATAGAGACACCTTATGCTAGCATGTTATGACAGGGTGATACTAATGGAAAATGGCTTGTTTCAGTTGCCAAGAAGAGTGAGTGAACTGGTTAGGCAAACTGATTTCATAATTCAGTTGAGCTGTAATTGCAAATTTAAAGGTAGATTGGAGCCTTGCATCACTGAGCATGGCCTTAGAGAAAGGACAAACAGTTGTACCTTTGTTTCTTGACTTTTTTTCCCATAAAATCACTCTTCATGAGTGATTAAGGAAATACAATTCAGAGCCCTCTGATTATTTTGCGTCTTTTGCAAACTGTACTGTTCTCAGTGCTCTCAGCGGGCATAACAGCCGTCCGGGTGCTGGTGGTAAGAAAAGTACAAAGATTGGACTGGGCACTGCTGTTCCATCTATTGATAGATTAACAAAAAGACATATGGCCACTAATGTGCCCCCATTTCCATCTTCAGTGAGATCTGGATCACAGCCTTTAGACCCCTAAGTCACAGTTTCCTCGGGCAGGGGAGAGTGGGTTTAAACAGCAGTAGAAGGGTTTGTGACAGGAGAAGTTTAATTTGCTTCATATTCCCTTTTATAACACAAAGTTGTATCAAAGTATATCATAAATATACTGCATTATGTAGATATGAAAGGTGCAGAGCAGGAAGATGGCAATGTAATTCTGATCAGCAGAGCTAGGGAGTGAGTGATTCTTATTTTAGCTCTTCTATCTTCTGTGTATAGTGCTTGAGGATCAGGATGTTGAATCCATCTCTAACACTTACGTAAAACTAATGGACAAACCAAGGTTGCAATATCTTTCCTCCAGCACATGCGCATAGATGCACAATCTTCCTCACAGACCTCATGGTATAGGAGATCCAGGGAGCAGAACAAGGCTATTCAATTACCAGGTATTCACCTTTTCTGAAACCAATACTGATTTATACACACACTTTATATTAAAACTGTATGAGAGAAGCATCAATGGAAATCTGCATTGGTACAGGTTTTGTTCCCTTACAGCTCACAACTGGGCAACTTGCTTTTTTGCAGTTCAGTGATACTTGTGGGTTGGGTTTTTTTTGTCTTTTTCTCATTTGTTTAGCATGTGATCTTCTGTCTTTAGTGTTCACTCCCCCGCTCATCTTATCCAGTATTTTCATGTAGTTAAAACATCTGATAAGTAGGTGCTGATCTTTGCTCAGTATTTATTGTTTTCCTTGGAAAATGAAGCTGCAGTGGACAAATGAAGCAAACGTGGCTCCCTTTCATTCTGTTCTTTATAAGTAGGTATGGCTAACATGGTTTTAATCTCTCTCTCTCTCTATCTAGTGCTTCTCAAAATGTGAGCTTAATAAAATATTTATAAAGCTTCTGATGGAATGAGCCGTGTAAGTGCAAGATAATTCTATTAATTAGGGATCTCTCAATCTCACAAACACTAAATTGGGAGGGGGGGATTATCCGAATACAAAATGCACAGCTTGAGCCTTTTAATTTTTTTATAAATAAAACAATCTTTGATATTGAAAGGGCCTGTAGAGAATTGAACTATATATAACCATATTCAGATAAACAAAAATCACACTCCCAAAAGACAGAAAATAGCTAATAGCTCAATGCTCCCCTCTATCCTCTTGAAAAAGAAAAAGACCATTTGTTTTGAGTCTTGATTGCAGATGAGTTTTTAATATACTGAGTATAGCTGCTTGTGGATAAGGCCTCTGTATAATCACACTTGTCTGTAAAAAAAAATAAAACAACAACAAAACACCAAAACCATAAAGAAACCGCTTATTTCCATTTACGGTATTTTTTACATTTAAAGCATATCCTCAGTTCATGTCCTGTATTTCTGTAGTACCCCCTGAGCTCTGTTGCAGGCAGTGGAGGGCACGCCAGGGAGAGAGACAATTCTTGGTGGATGGGGATTTGAAGTAGAGGCCTGTGCACAGGAGGAGGAGAGGGGCTCGTGGTTGGGATCGCCCACGGAGCCTGCTCAGCTCTTAATGTAATAAAGGCTCTATTAATGTTTTACAGCAAATGACCCTTGCGGATTTGCAGGCCCTCTACTACTTGCTTGTGGTGCTGAGCGAGCTATCAAATTTAGGTCTAGTGGGAACATAGTTGTGTGCTGAGTAATACACAGAGACTGGCCTTGTCTCCTCTTGGTTATGCTGTGTCAAGCGTGTCTGACCAGGAATCCTGTTTACATTCTTTAGATACGTGATTAGTTTTCCTTAGGAAGCTGGACGCCCTTTGCCCAACATGCAGGACCACAGTAATTCTGCTCCTGGGTTGTTTCAGTTGAAGGGTACGTAATCGTTCTGTTCTCCCTCTCCCTTCCCTTTCCAGGTTCCTTTCTTTCCTACTCTCCTTTTTGCCCCCTTTCAGTACGGCAGTGCATTTTTCATTACATGCGATTGTAGGTATGTCTGGATGAATATTAAGATAGAGAAAAAAAAAGTCTAAATTGCCTTGCAGAATGTGCCAAAGGACCTAGACACCAAATCCTGTCTCTCAAGGGCCGGAGTGGTTATGCACCAAAGTTAGAAAAGTCATCTAGGCATGGAAAAGTGTAGGTCAGCTCCTTCCTCAACCAATATCAATCGATTTAGTTCCTAAATTTCTACATTAATAGTTTTGAGCATCCTTATTTTTATATATGAAGCTCAATAACTGCTGTATGTTTTCTTTGCTTTTAAATTCCTAGATTTTACAACCATGTGAGAGTTTAATTCCATTGTTGTGGAGAAAGGCTTGAAAACCTGCATGCCAGCAGCTGCAAATAGCAAGCAGATCATGTGAACTTCAGAGTTGTATACATGCATTTCAAATGTCACGAGGTCTGTGCAAAACTGATGGCATGCTGAATATCTGGCCCATCATTTGGAAAAGATGAGTTTCGTAGTGGGTTTTATATCACTTGAAATTCTGGACCTGTTGCGAGGTTTTGCAGAACTCATAGATGAACCTGGTGTCTAAACTAGGAATAACTTGGCTGAAGTCTGAGGATTAACCCCAGAGTAAATATGTGCAATATCAGAACACTAAAAATCATTATTTCCTTTTGGCACCTCTCTTCGTATGTGCATTGTGTTTTCTGGAGAATAACAAGGAATATTAATATCAAAAAAATATTTCTCTAGGTTGAAATAACTGAAAATACCATTATTTTAAAAAGGTGGGGCGTTGTTAAGCAGGAGGAGTATTTGTACTGCTACCTTAACTTCGTCTTCCTCTGACATTGATGGTATAGCTCCACCTTCGGGAGAAGTTTCATGATGCGTTTAATCCAACGTGTGGGCTGCTGAGAGCAGAGTCCTGGTACTTTCCCAGCCCTACCTCTTGTTTGCTGACAGCTTCTTTGAGTCAAGTCTAATGATTGTGTGGTCACGTGAGGAATCTCACTGTAAATGATGACTGAAAATCAGTATTTGGGAAGTTAGTTCAGAGTCAGAACAGCAAGTGTGGTCTGATGCACCGAAAGTGGTGGAAGTATACAGTTTGGGGAAGAAGCTCTCCAGGGCAGCCTGCCATGAGACTAAGCATATCAAGAAAATATATCCTTAGTTTTAGGTCAGCTTCAGTCTGGTACTGGCATGAAAAGATGACCCATGGCTATTCCTATGAGCTCCTGAGTGGCCTGCCACTGGAATGGTACACACTGCTGCTAGCTCCCCTGTAGTGCTAAGGTTCAAGGAGCTGCACCGCATGCCATTTTGGCATTTAGCCATTTCAGCTAGTGCAGATAAAATTATTAGTATAGGATGAGGCCGATTCACCATGCAGCCATGCATCCTCTGGTGCTGCGCAGGAGAAGGCAGAGCCGTGGGAGGCAGGAGCCTTTCAGGGCTGGCAGCCGCCAGTGCTAGCATTAGCTGGCAGTACTTGCGGAACAGCAGCCCCAGCTTTCTGTCCTGCAGGAGAGCAGCTGCCTCCTGAATTTAATTTCCCCAAGTGGAGTACCAGAAGCTTTGCCAAGCGTGCAGCCTTGCCACGTGGTGTGTAGGAACGGGTTAATTTCAGAGTGAACAAAAGGCTACCTGCCGTCTAGCTGTGTTTTCTTTTTCTGTGCAGTCAAAAGCTTTGTGTGTTGCTAGTGTATTCTGTTGCTAATGTAAAATTCCCAGACTTGTCGATTAGTGAAGCTAGGCAATAGACAGGGTCCAAGTGGCTAACCATGTGAGAAATTCAGTGACTGTAGGCTACTGTTAATTAACCTAGAATCTAGCAACATGGCACAGTGTCTGTGTGATAAGTTATATTATCTTCAGCAGCTCAATTAAATCAAGGAGTGAGACACACAGCAGACGTAACTCGGCAAAATAAACAGACAACTTGAGTCAGCCTTCATAATTTGGTGCGACATCACGTAAATAAATGCAATAACTTGTTTAGCATAGTTAAGCAGTTTGCTGCTCAAAAACTTATTTGCATGACATCTCATTTTGAATAGGTTAAGTTGTGGCAAATTAGGTCTGTGCCTTCAGTCTGATGTATTCCACAGAAAAGAGAGAAAAAAATCCCCCACCAGAGATGTCATTTGTAAATTGAAATTCTACATTTGTTTTCTATAGCAACAAACTGGAACATATGGATTCCATGTTTAAATGATTCGCTTTCCATACCATTGCTGTCATGTTAGCATTTCTTGATGTGTGTGTGAGATAACATTAACCCTCTGTAATTGCTCTTAATTTCGACTGTTACTCTTCCATTACTTACTAGACTGTTCTGTCTAAGATACATGAGTGTACATCTGGGTTGCAGTCTTCTATATTTAGAGGAGATAAGACTGTAGTCCTTGCCATATTTCAACGTGGATAATTGGTTTCTGTCTCTAAAATCATATTGAGTCTTTGGTTGCAGGAAGTGGTTTGCACCCACTTTGGTGTGGGTGTGTAGACTGAAAGTACTCGATTGTGCTTTAGTATCCTTTTAAAAAATAAGATCTTTATTACATATGCCTATTTCACTCATAGGTGCCTGAATTCATATGTGGGATGAGGCTTATGCTTTTGGGCCCATTGCAGAGTTTTATTGTATATCAAGACTTTTTGATCACAGCCTAATTGGAAGGGAGTCACAATTTTGAGAAACAGCTGTATTTTTAAATGTTTGTATCAAAAATTGCTGCACATCAGCTTTTGTATGTGACAGTTGCTGTGAAAGCTAATGAACTTGAATTCCAATATACCTGCATCCTCTGCCTGTATGTCCACTGTAATTTACTAAGATGGTCTGTTCTTCGTGTAAATGAAACTGAAGCCGGAGGTGGTCACGAGCAGCAGGTAGATGTTCCTGTCTTCCCTGGAATCCAGCCCAAATGTCAGCCCAGTCCTCAGAATGGGGCTCTGCTGGTACAATTTGCTCTTGTTGGACACAGTAAAATGGAGCGCAAAGTCCTTTGCTGTTTTGTCCGTCCCCCTACACCAGACTGTTAATTGAAGTGCTACAAAGAACACAAGATTCCTTCCAAGACCAAAAATAAATGACTCTGAGAGACTGTCTCTTCAAAGCACCACCTGGTGATCCCTGCAATAATGATACACTCACATGCATCAAGTATTTCTGTGATTTCTGTTCCATTCAGGCTAAGGAAATCTTATGTTTTTAGAGTTATAAATGATTATGCTGAAAATTTTCTTAGGTTTTGAAATAATAGAAATTGTCGTGTTTCACTAATAGCCTTCTAAAAAGCAGATAATTCTAAAAGCAATCTGGTAAATAACTGATTCATTCAGTTTATTGGCCTTATTCATCTCTGCTTCAGATTTTATTTATACAAATTCTCTTCACTCGTTGAAAACACTGTTGCTTGCAAGCATGGTGGAGTTAGGTGGCCCTTCACTAGCAGCTTTGAAGATACACCAAGGTGTGTCATAGCTAGGTCTGGCTCGTTGTCACTTTTTTCTAAAGCATCTATTAATGAGGTGATTTATCTTCTTTGCCTTGTTTACATGAAGCACAGTTTCAGACTAGACTCTTCAGGCACACGCCTTGCTTCTGTCAAAATGCTGCCAATAATTTCTGTTGAAGAGGATGGAGCCATGCATGGGAAATGCTTCACAACAAAGCTGATGGATGTATCTGGCATAAGCTTTGTTTTGTACTTCTGTTCTTGGATCGAGAGCTGAGAAAAATCTCTTGAATTTCTTGTTCAATGAACATAGTAGTTGTAATAGTCTTCCCAAGCAGGCGTTTTGTTGCAAGGCTGTGAATGACATTGGGGCTTTTTGCTTTGGGTGCAGTGTTTAAGCTGTCAATAAATAAAAAATTACAGTAGGCATTTGTAATGTCCTCTTGTGTAACTGAGGGAAGGAATTGCACCTGCCTTCATGCTTTGATTCATGTTGGATCTTCTCTCTGTTTTTCACAAAAGTAACCTTGCCCTCTGCAATCTGAAAAAGAAAAATTGGAGGAGAACCTTAATTTAAAAATATTAAGAAAGTCAGAAAGCTGTGAGAAATATGTCCCAAATGGAACTGTGTGTGACATTGCAAGAAGTGTCCCTGCAGGACTAACTTTTCTCTCATCTTGGAAACTACTCAAGGCCACTCCCCAGAGATGGAAACCACTGGTATTCTGACAGCTGCTTCTTATGGTTTGTCGGGGGCTTTTTAGCCTATAATGGAACTAATAGAATTTCTTACCTTACCAAATGGGCTTCTAAATTGGTTTCAGTGGCACAGTTGCATTTAAGAAGTTAGGATTTCAGCACCCTCTCTGTTTTTAAGAAGTAGGTTATGATAGTGTGCCTCAGTGTTCTGTCCTGATGCAGTGAAGCAACTTAATGGAGAGTTACAGAACAAACAATTAAATCAAGTTGTTGAGGTCACCCCTGCTTTGACACAGGCAAGTAGAAGGAGCCTTTTCTTCCACAGGAAAGTGCAAATTTAATATATGTTGGACCTTTACCCTAGGAAAGGGATACTGCTTTTCAGTGGTGTCATGGTAAGTAGAAATTGGCATTATGTGGTGCTAAACTGAAAATTAAGCACATGGCTAAGATCACAGAATCACAGAATGGTAGGGGTTGGAAGGGACGTCTGGAGATCATCTAGCCCAACCCCCCTGCCAGAGCAGAGTCACCCAGAGCAGGTTGCACAGGAACGCATCCAGGCGGGTTTTGAATGTCTCCAGAGTTGGAGACTCCACCACCTCTCTGGGCAGCCTGTTCCAGTGCTCTGCCACCCTTAGGGTAAAGAAGTTCCTCCTCATGTTTAGGTGGAACTTCCTATGCTCAAGTTTGTGCCCATTACCTCTTGTCCTGTCCCCGGACACCACTGAAAAGATCCTGGCCCCATCCTCCTGACACCCACCCTTTAAGTATTTATAAGCGTTGGTAAGGTCCCCCCTCAGCCGTCTTTTTTCCAGACTGAAGAGACCCAAATCCCTCAGCCTTTCTTCATAAGAGAGGTGTTCCAATCCCTCCCCTGCATTTCATTTGTTAGTCTAAACCTATAAAAATTGTTCTAATTCAAGTATAATTTCTGCTTCTCAATGGGGATATTTCATTGTAAGCATTAGTGGAAGTTGTCATGCGTGTAGCTGGCACATGGCAACACTGGTGAAAATAAATAGCATCTAGCTCTTATTTAGGGCTTTTCATCAGCAGATCTCAATTCATTTCACAAGGATGGAAGGATTATTAAAGACTATTTCAAGTACAGAACTGAGTAGCTTTCGGTGAATTTTTCCTTACGTTGTTTCTGTGTGGAAGGGGTTTGTGGTTTGTTTTTTTTTTTCCCTACTGAGAGATCTGTGACTGTGTCCTACCTGTGCAGTATGTGTTCAGTATGGTGCGATTTTCTCACCAGCTTATGCACCTTTCTTTCCTTCTGGAAGTCATATATTTGATAGCAGCAGAGCTTACATATGCTGTTGTAGAGGGGTTTGAACCAACTTCTGTTTCCCCTGCAGATGAAAGTGGCGTGCGGAAGGAGGAGTGTACACTGAGAGGTTTGGTGTCAGACAGTCACTTCTCTGGAGGATTAAATGAAGCCTTCAAAAAGGCATCCTTTTACTTATAACATTCATAACCCAAACTGCTGGCTCTGTTCATGGGACATTTTTTTTACGAGAAGCCTTAAAATATGGCTGCTTATGTTTATTTACTTGGATTCTTCTCTTTAATTTGTATATGCAATAGTTTAACTCCTCCAACAACTAGATGATCAGCTGGCAAAGCAATGTTGTTCTGAAATGCAGCCTAGGTGAAGCTATCAAACTGGATGGTAGCGTGAGCTGTAGTCAGTGCTTGTAGAGCACAGGAAGAAAACTGCATTGCATAATGCCTGTCTGCTTTTTCAAATTCTACTACTGTTTTAAAAATCTGTGCCCCACATGTCAGTCATCTCTTGTTAAAACAAGGCCTCTGACCAAAAGCCTTCATTGAATAAGAATTACAGTAACGTGATCCAAAAGCTCATGGACTGGGAACTCCTCAAAACCTGCCATGGGAGGAATTTTTTTCCTTCATTTGTCTTAGAGTTAATACATGCGGCTTCTCAGGCATGAGGGGACGAGAGGGGAAAAAATAGGTTGTGAACATTATTATTAATCCGGATGCTTAGAAATGAGCAGTCATGTTTTCCCAAATTATGCAACTGATTCAAAAATAATGATGTATTTTAAAAATTACGTCTTTGGGTTTTGTGCCTTCCAGATGAAACGCTCATCTCATTTTCATGTTTTTCTCAGCAATCCCAGGAATTATAAGACCACTATTTAAAAAGATACCAACAATTCCTAAATACACTCTTTTCTTCTTGTTTCTGGAGTTTTCATTGAAACATCTAGCATCATGAGAACTGGAGAATTTAGTGGCAATATTATTCATGTAAATTGAATCCCTTCATTCCTGTGCTCTCCCTCTGCTCCTGCTAAAATGTTGGAATACTTTCACAATGTAGCAGAGTGAGGGACAACAGTGTGAATAATAGTATCAGGTAAGTTTACTAAATGCCTCTAAAAACAGGACTATAGGTTGTTCGGTGCAAAGGCAGAGATGAACATAATAGTTAAAAAAATGGCATTACCCATGCAAATTTCAAAATAAACCCAGATTTTTCTCTCAAAATTGTGTCAGCCTCCTTAGGAAAAGTAGGATTGCACTCTGAAATTTCTACATGCTTTCAGTGGATGTGAAAACATTTTTGGCCATGGCAGTATGACACCGCACTTCACTCATTTTTCATCATCCCAAAGGGCATCACCCAAATTGCTCATGATGGTACATCACAATGAACAGAAACTAAAGCTCCTAGAAAGGATCAGTATAGTAAGTGTTGCTTTGCTCAATTACTGATATTTTCTGAGACTGTTGTGTTTGCCTCCTGGCTGGCAGGCAAAGATTAAAATCTTGATTGTTGGAAGGCATGGCTGTGCTGGTGTGTCCCGACAATGGGGCATAAGCCCAAGGCAAAGACTGTGAACATAAGACTGAAATTTCCCTCAATTTAGGCTTGGGCAGTTTTGATTTCTGAGTAGAATCCATTATGGTTTGCAGATGGGAGAGGTGACGTTATAGAGGAAGGAATTCAGGGGAGCTCTGGTATTTCAGCTACAGCTTGTGTCTAACTAAACGGTTCATATCATAAAATTAGAAAATCTGCATAAGTATTAATAAGAACGAAGTAGGATTTTCTGTGTTCACTGGTTTAAGGTCTTGCGTCTCCAAATGCTGTTCCTATTTTCCAAACTTTGCATTAATGTGATGCAGAAAAGTATGTCAGCCCTTGTGTATTTTATTTACCCTGTTGCTTCATCTTCCCTTTCCAGCACTTACAGAACCCTGCAAACTTCCATAATGCAGCAACAGAGCTCCTGGACTGGTGTGGAGACCCCAGAGCCTTCCAGAGACCGTTTGAGCAGAGCCTAATGGGTTGTTTGACGGTATGTCTGCTCCTTCTGTGGTGCTGGTCCCTATACTTTGTTTTATACTGTATGCAGTCTGTTGTGGACAAGGGACAAAGAAAACTGATTTTCAGAATCTGCATTTTGGTGGGGGGGTGGTGTTTGTCATTTTATATTAAACATGCGAAGCCAGATGCTAACAATTGTTTATTTGACTCCATTACTTAACAGGAAGCAAAATACAGGAGCAAGAAGTTAAATCATAAAAGGGAAAAATATTTATAGTTAGATTACTTATAAATGCACAGGCTACTTTACTTTATATGTACATACGATACTTATTTTCACGGTTTGAGATTGCTAACTGAGCTGTGTTCTTACGAAGTTGCTGGACTTTTTAGGCATTTATTTTCCTTTGCTCAGTTTTGATGGGACTGGAGTACTACTTGTCTTCTATCCGAAGTATGCTGTACTTCCAGCTAAACAATGTTTCTGACATGCCTGTTTGGCTTACTTTATTGCATATATTGACTGCAGGTCTAATCTTGACATACTAATTCCAACAATTGTATTGACTTCAGTGCTTTTGTTCCATTCACTCTTTATTAAGACCACTGTAGTTCCTAAAGCAACTTCATTATAATGCATTGAAAATATATTTTAGTGTGTATGCAGCGGGTTTTGTCCAAAATTGTTACGTGGAGTCAAGTCTGCAGAAGAATTAAATTCTGACTTGAGAAGGAGTCTTCAAAAGCTTCACTGCAATTTGCAGAACAAATTGATATGAACAAATAATCACAAAGGAGATAAAAATTTTAAAATGATTAATGAGGAGACCGTCATTGTATTTGTTGGGGGGCAGAAGTGCATGGATTATTTTCATGCACTATGTAGCTGTTGTATATCAAAAAGACACCACAACTGAGATTTAGTTGCCAGAAATCCAAATGTTAAGGAATGGCTCCATCTTAATGTGCTCAAGTGTATAGCATCCCTCAGATTTCTATGTCAAAAAGTTAGAATAAATCGAATGATATAAGGAGGTGCATATCATTCTTCCAATGGGGAAAAAAAGTTAAAGAAAGTTAGAAATGTTAGTAGAGTCCAAAGATAAGATATTTAACACTCTTTGAAGTAAAAGTTATATATAACCTCAGTCATGAGAAAACGTACATAGGATCTGATGTGACCATAAACATGTTTTATCTATACTTTTTAAAAACTTTGCTAGCATTTTCAGGTTAGCATTTGGGAAAGGAGACTTTCAGCTCAAGTATATTTAGGCAGCCTGTGCACAGTATTTCTCTGCAAACCTCTGCTAGAACATTGTAAATCTGACCTGCAACTTCCCTGCTGTTTCAGTCTTTTCTTTCTACATAAGCAGATCAGCAGCCCTGCCCAAGTGCAGGGTAAAAATAAGATCTGACTGCTAGTGATTCACTGTCTTCACAGGGCGTAGGGAAAGCGAGAAGGAAATGCTCCATGAAAAATAGTGAGGTAAAATACACAACACTTGGCTACCAGAGTTTCTTGAAATGAAAATACTCTCTTTCTTATGACAAAAAAGAAAGAAAAACATCCTTATTATATAAATACTGTTAAGATTTAAACGGCACGTATTGCTTTGCTTCATACTTCTCCCTGAAATCTGAACAAGGTGGCATGAAATCCCCCTTTCCCAAGCTTGTTCTGGGAGAGCACTATCTGCAGTGTAGGACTGACTGGCAGCAGCATCTTTATCACGTGTTGTAACCTCATTATATTCCTAACAAGGAATTAAAAAAACATGGAACTTAACCAGTTGGCTTGTTTTGTGTTAGATAAATACACAGGGTTTGCAGAATGCATATAAACTGCAATGAATGTGCTTTTCTTATTCCTAATTTTAAAATCCCTCCAAGGAAGGTATTCTTTAATTTCTCACTGTGTACATCCCTCTTCCTGCTTCCCATTAAACAGGCTTAACTACATAGTGGTAGCCCAAGAGTGGGATACTTCCTGTACATTCCTAATACGCAGCAGTACAGTGGGCAAGGTCTCCTTTTTCTTTTTTTTTATTCCTCCTTACAAAAATTCTTTCTGTCTGAGCTTGCTTATATATAACTTGTTTCTAAATAATATTTTCTTCTTCAAAATATAGCAAAGGTGGATATTGAGGCTTGTTGTCATCTTACAGGAAAATGTTCTTATCTACCTTTATTTAATAAACATGGTAGAACTTCTGTCTGTTTCCAGGGAAATTATTCAGAAAGTTGCAAGTAAGTGAAAGGTAGCTGAAATATTGGAATATCATGAGTAAATTTGACATTAGCTTGCTTAGCTGCATGTTCTGTACTATCAAGAGCCAGTTTTTCTTAATGCTGACAAAGTTTGTCAGTGTTCTTCTTTGTGAGGATTACGCTAAAAGAAAAATGAAAAATCAGTATGAAATTCTTTCAGCCACTAAAACAGGATTGTTGTTTTATTTTGCCAATCTTTAAAATGGCCTTAAAAAACAAATTCCCTTAAAAATTCCATATTTTTGGGTATGTGTTTTAAAGCAAGTAGTCTCTGCCATCTTTACAATATTTGAGCTGTGTGGATTCCTAAAGGCAAGAGCATTTAATCCAGAAATCCTACAAATACTAAAAATGCTTGCTTGCCTATAAGGCTCCTCCTCTGTGGTGTACAGAATAATTTTTTTCTTTTATGACATTCTGTTCTGTTAACTCTCTGGCCAGGGAAAAAATGGTATAGTAAACTGTATTGGAACCATCAAGGGATATGAAATCATCATATCCTACTAGCGGATAACACGGTATATACTAATCCAGATTGAAATATATTAATATGCCATGACTGCAGAAGGACAAGCTCTCTCAGGAATGAGCTAACCATCCATTCATACACTGCAAAGTTTAAATGCATGAGATGTAATGACAGAGCATCAAAACAGACCTCTTGTATATACCCAATTTAATGGTACCTCTGGTATAACAGATTCTTTTCATCATTTAAGTCTTACCTGTAATATTTTTGCAAAAATTAACGAATTGGATTTAATCCTATTAATAAAAAGGAAAAAAAATCTCAAAATTTTGAAGTTGTGCTTTAATTTAAGAAGTGGTTCTTAGAAAGTAGTTCTGTTTATCCTACACCCCACCTTCTCGTTGGCACTGTCAGTAGTATCTGGTATACTTTATAACACCAGTATGTTTTTAGTCCTGTTGCCTGTCTAACACACCCTGAATGGATGCAGAAGAATGGTCTTAGAAATATTCTGCTTGGGCATCAGCAGAAAAGCTTCCAGCTTCACTTGTGGAATCACTGGTTTTGATAATAACATATAGAATAGGCTGTTAGAGCAGGTTTTCTGTGCTTAAATTGTAATGCCGGCACTTACAGAAATCTTGATGACTCGAAGATTTCATGAGTTAGCTACACAGCATGTGTTGAACCTCAACACGTTTCTAGTGTTCTTTTTTCCTTGGTGACTTTTTTCTCTTTTAGGATAACAGATGTGCACAGTATACATACTGGCTATTAGCAGTAGATAATAATTTTTACATATCAGCAGTACTTGATATTACTGGAGTTATATTTGCTACTATGGGCTCCAGTGGCATTGTATGCAGGATAATAGGAATGGTTTTCTTATTTCAAGAACGAACTCAGGATTTGGTGCAGCAGCTGAAATTTCACCAGAGAGATGTCTAATAAGGCATGTAAAAAGGCTTTGTTTATCTCGTTAAATACTTCACGTTTGTTATATAGGATCTTTTAAATGATTGCTCTTTTAAAGGTGAAATAACTTCTGTTTGTGATAAAGAACTTGGGCTAATGCTGTCAAGGCCTATGAATAAAACTGGAATAATTCTGTGCAGTGCAAACAGTTGAAGAAAAAAGGTTTATTAGGGTACATGGATAAACCTATGGCTTGTGCTATAAAAAGAAATTGTTTTTCATGAAGTAAGTCCCAAAAGGTGTGCCCCTTCTGGCAAAAATGTGTGTGACTGCATATGCAGCGCCATTATGTTCAAACAGTTCTGGCAGACACTGATTCTACGGCTTGCCTTTTTGTGCTCACCCATTACAGAAAATCACCAAAGTGAGTGGGTAACGTAAGTCTATAAAGAAAATGCATTTCAACAGATAAATAAAAAGTCAAGGCGGGGGGGTAGGGTTTCTTCCCTGCAAGCCACAGGCTAGAGAAAGATTCCCTTAAACAGCTTTGAAACTCATGCAAACAAATTACCATCTTTCTCAGAGACAATAAACTCCCTTCTAACTTGCCAAGGAAAGCTAGGTGTTATTTTTCAACAGCAGTTATTTTCAAATCAAATAACTGTCTGTAGGCTGGACACTGAATTATAATGGAAATCGATTCTATAAATTATTGAAATTGCAATGGATTCCATGTTCTTTGGTATGTAACACTATTTCTTGTACGGGGTGTTGATTAAAATAACCTCAGCTTTCCACAAAACAAAAATAGCTATGTTTTTATTATGATTGAAACTGTTTCTGATTCTAGCATTCACAGTTTACAAAGCACTTTGGGATGAGATTATATTGTGGTAAGGCTAACATTCTTGATAAATATAATTCTCTAAAAACGTACTGTAATGGCATTACCTTACTGTCTTCTGAAAGAAACAGCTTTGGTTACTACACAGAAGTTAAAAAGAACAACCCTAGTTTGGTTGAACAAGGGTGTCTCACTCTTTTCTGCCTTTTCTCAGACTCTAGTCTCATCCCATAGGCCTGCTCTTGCCAAGCAGTTTAACATGTAAATAATGCCGCAGCAAAAATGGAAATGAGGGGACAGCTGAGAGCAAAACAGATTTACAGACTTGTCTTCAGCAAAGGATGGTAAAAGCACTGCTTTGTTCTCTTGCTGTGCTTCAGTGTTAGAAGGCACCAAGTTCGTCATTCTTCAGGGCTCTTCAGTGTGTCCAAATAAGACATAAAAGGGTGAGAGAAGCACAGGCTTAGTCTAAGAAATTAAAGTCCATCACCATGACGGTTTTGGACAGTAGGAGAAATTTAGATAAGCAGGGTGTGCTTACCTGAGCTGGCTCTTGGCCAAAGCATTGAACGTAACAGAGCTTATCTAGTGAAAACTGTGTTTGTGACCACCATGGTTAGGACCTGAGTCTCACTTTCCATTCAAAAAATGGCACTTCCTACCCTAGTCTGTCCAAAAATGCTATGCTGAAATAGTCATTAAAAATGCCTTTTTTTCCCCCCACTACCTTAATGTTCTAGATTTCCTCTCCGGATATTGGGTCTACCTCAGTCATCAGATGTCGGAAACTCACACACGTTTGTTTACGAAATATTTGTCTTTAAATTAAAAGAATAACAACAACCAAAGCTGTAGTCCTAGTTGTACTCTGTCTGAAGAGTATGGATTTCATTTCAGTCTTTGGTGCTGCTTGTAGCTCTTACTGGATCTCTGTACTGCTGAAGAGAGTTGCTTAAATAACAAGCGCCTGTGTTAAACTGATGGAAGTATCTGCTATAGGTTCATGTTTTAGTGATCCTGATACAAGGTACAATAATCTTGAATTGCATTTCTCTTTGGAAAATCCTGGAATTGAGACTCCTGAGATATTTTTTTTTTTTTAGGTCATTTTAAGAAAAAAAACTGCTCTCAGTTTCATGGTACAGAAATCTGTTTTATCTCATCTGATACAGAATGAAAAATATAATTGATTAAAAATATATATATTTAAAAAAAAAAGCCAAGAAGAGTATCTTTGAACAATGTCAAGTTTCCGTAACAGGATGCCTCAGACAGCAAAACCAACAAAGTCGAGCTAATGCTGATGTGTTCACAAGGCTCTCTGCTGCTACATTGACTTCATGCCTGGCTGGGTTGATTCTGTTTAATGCAGAAAGGTGTGTAACCAAAAATCAACACTACAGTCAAAAAATCAGATTTTAAATCAGGTTAGGATCTGAATGTGAGTAATTATAGATGGGAGAGCTGACGGCATATCTATACCCAGAAAATGGCAGGATGCACCTGCCCATTACAGCCCTAGAAATGTTCCATTTATCTGAGTATCCAAGACTTCCAGAACAAAAAGTTCACGTGGCAGAAATTCCACTTCTATCGTCCTCTCCATGCATTTGTTAAGCACACAGTTTTATATGTTTGCAGTGCATCACAGCACTCCAGGGCTGTGTACGTGCTGTACCATTAGGGTACAGCCAGCAGGCACAGAACACACTGCTTCAGAGCAGCTCATAATGCTACCAAACAACTCAGTATTGCTGGCTGTCGTGTATGACCTCATGGTGTCCTAAAACCCTTTTTTTAACTTAATTTTGTTAGTCAAGACATGGGTTATTTTACAACTTAAAAATATTTATTTGAGATATGTTGCTGTCCAAATTGAAATGCTTTTGGAATTCCTTTATCACTTTCTCATGTGATGGTTGTATGTTTCATCCATATCATTGTTCAAAGACTGCCAGGACTCAGGTGGCGACAGTATTGCAGTGACCCAGTCATCAGCTGGCTTAATTAAAGCAAAATCCCTGCATCTTTCCCTCTGGGAGAAAATTTCAGATGGAGAGGGTTGAGTATAGTGACCTTCGCTTCTATGTTTATGGTTGTTAGAGACTTGCAGAGGAGAGGAAGAGGATGTAAAGGAGGAGATACCCTTATGGTTTATTTCACTGTTGCAGGAAGTATCAAGAAATGTAGTAGACGGCAGAGGTACTGGTTGATTTTATTTTGAAAATATGGTGTTTATCCAACTAGTGGCGTGGGAAATATGTTTTAAGAAAACCCAAGTTCGAATACAAGGGCTCTGTAGAGTCTGGTAAATTTACAGAACCTACTTAATGTCTGTTTTCAAGCATCAAGGGCAAGAAACTAGTTAACGATATAAAACTTTATTCACCTGCTTTGATTGTCTGTATTGTTGAGGCAGCCCTTCTGCAACTGGAGTGTAAGAGTCTCATCAGACCAGGACTTCACATCACAAAGATTTCTTCCTCCCTTTCCCCTCTTTTTTTTCCTGTTTGAGGCAGATCACTATTCATGTTGCAAAATTCCTCAATTTGCTTCCTGTTTATCTGATCTTTGTGTGTTACTGAGGGGGAAAAATTACCATCTACATTGCAGAATTCTAATTACAAAATTTCTGCTGTAGTCTTCAAACTGCATTCAGATAATTTCAAGTATGCACAAGTGGCTGAACACAGAGCTGTCTGAACTAGCAATCAGATGGCATTTTTAGTTTTGAGCAGCCAGCAAATTGAATTGGTAAAATTCATTCTGATGCCAGCAGGGGGGGGTGCTCTTGACTGCTGCTAGTTAAGAGATTCATTGAAAGTGCAACATAATGGGAAGGGAGTTTTGTAATAAGCAGTCATATAGCTCTCTTGATTAACAGGCCTGTTAGGTTAAGAGGTGCATTGTTCCAATACTTCGTGGTGTGATGACAAGAAGGACAGGGAGTGGAGCTTGCCATGGTGTAGCTCCTTAGCCTTCCAAAAGGAGAAAGGAGAAAAAAAAAAAAAACAAAGTGGGGGTGGGGTGGGGGAGGTATTGTAAATTTAAGTTAAATTTAATTTTAAATTTAAATTTTAAGTTAAATTTAGCGAAAAGAAGTTGGTAGCCAAATTTCTCTGCTTTTTGTGTCATTAAAACCTCACTCTCATCATTTTCCCCGTACTCTCAATGACCCTGAGAGTTCAGGCATCTGGAACTCTGCAGAGCTGTGTCACAGGCAGTGAATGCAATGTCTTGGTTATGAATGCAATATTATTCAGATTAAAGATTTCAAAGGTTTGGGGTGATCCAAGTTTCTTATTGGCAGTTAATGTTACAATAATGTTTGCTTACAAATAAGGTATATGTTCCTTTAAAGACACGACTTGAAATAGTTGTCAGCACCATATCTATGTTAAAATAAAAGCTAAGTGTTACAAGCTATGTAGGAAATAGACTATCTTTTATAAGCTCTAAGTGTCTCAACTGTTATTGTAAAATAACACAGAGAAATATTAAGTGTTGAACCTTGGGCTGGTCAAGCTCCTCTCTCAACCATGATAAAGGATGATGATCTCAATTTATGATCGCAGTATCACTGGCAACTATGTCTATTATTTTTTTTTAAATGCACTACTCTTCAAAGGAATGTTATGGCATGTATGCTTAGGTCAACTAAGATACATGCTTACAGCATTGCAAAATGAAGTCATGGTTGAACACATGGTGCTGCCTGCATGTTGTCTGAATCTTTGTCGATGTGCTCAACTTGAATTAGCAGTTAGAGAAAGCCTGAGTGTGTTTGCAAGCAGTATCGTACCACTTAGCTGTAACATTGAATGGATAATTGAAACTGTGTTGACTCGATCTCATCTGATCAGCACTGTTACCTGAGTAAGATGAAAACCCAGGGAGTTTTTCTTTTACCTCAAACCAGGACACTTGGGAGAGTTCCTGAGACAGGGTTCAGACCAAACTGGGTGGCTCCAGTCAGCAGCAGGTTCTGGGATTGCTGAGATTCAGCTTGGGACGGACCTAAGGGAGCATGGTGTCTGCTCTTTTTCCTGGTCTGGTCTACGGTAAATCCCCTTACCCCTCAAACTCCAGGGATTGACAGGCAGCCCGTGCCAGTGCTTGATGGTCTCTAATATATAAAACATTTTTCACAGTATTTATCCTTAGGTGCTTATGCACTGAGCAGATGAGTTCTGCTGTGTGTTCCTAATTTTCTACTTGGGCATTCAATTTCTTTTTCCCATCTGTAGTATTTCATATGTGTCTCTGGCCTGTGTTTTGGAACATTTTTCCATTTTATAAAGATTATTTTAGACTCTTATCCTGTCCTCTTAAGTGTTTGCAGACTCTTCTGCCTGTTATCATCTAGAAGTTTTGCAATTTACTGTATTTCGTTGTCCAAGTCACAACTGAATACACAGAAATGACCTGTACCCAGGACAAGTTATGATTTGACAGAGGACTATTAATTAACAGTCTGAGTAAAATTTATTCTGCTGTCATCTGGGCCATGTTCCTCTGTTATGACAGTGTCATATAGGGCAATATCAAACGGCATATTAGAGTTAGGATATGTTACATCCACTATCTTCCTTACGCTTACAAAGCCAGTTAACTCATCAAAGAAGAAAACTCCACTCTGCTTATGGATTCATGATGATGTTCTGTATTACTCACCTAATATTTGTTTAGTAATTTATTCTGTTGTCTGTCTGGATACCTGCAATTTCTGAGATTCACCTTTTTACCATCTTAAAACCAGAGATCTGATGTGTCTCCAAGGTGTCTGTCTTGAATGAATTCCTGAAGATAATCATGGGCAGTTACAAGGTTTGCCTGGGCTAGTTCCTTTGAGGCACTCTAAGGTAAATTTCAGCAGGATCTGCTGACCTGACTATATTAAACTTACCAAATGTCTTGCAGTTAGTTCTTTGCATTTTCTGGATCATATTCCTGTGACACATTTGTTGTCTTGTTTCTGAGAAGTCTCAGTGTTCATTTAAAGGGCCAGGAGGTCCCTTGCATAAGGTTCACCGGACGAAAGCCTTCCAAATACCAAGTGAGCCATGTCTGACTTCAGTTGTAGGCAACCTGAAACAGGGTCTTTGGAGGATATATGATCTGTTCTATTTGACTTTCATTTTGAAATAAAGTCTTTAGCTGTCACAATTGAAAGAAAAACCTTAAACTTTAAATGCAGCTACTGCAAAAATTGGTAAGCCCATGAAGAAACTGGAAACAAAATGTGAACCACCCTATTTGTGTTGACCAAGGGGATTGCAGAGGAGTGGTGTACAAAAGCCAAGGGCTAGTGGAGAAAGCCTTCTTGAGCATTGTTTGACCTGTTTGTTTTACAGAGCGTCTTTCCGCATTTAGTGGAGTGCATAGAAGAAAAATTTAGGTGGAAAATGACTCTTGGCAAAATGGAAATTTTATTAGCAATGTCTGTTTTCTATTCGGTAGCTGAGGGTTTTTCCTTCTTTTGAGAGGATGAAGGGGGTTTTGTGCAGTTTGTTAGTGGAAGCACTTTCAAATTTAGATTATTTTTTTCAACTTTTTTTAGCTAAAATGAATTTGCAGGTTTTTTCCTCTCACACTTTCCATTAAAAATTAGATTAAAAACTTGAGCAATTATTAGTAGTTTGACTGGCTGACTTCTCTAGACTTGCAAGTTCAGATTCTGCCATCTCATGCTTAGTCTTCTGCTTGCAGTGCTTGCTAAGGTATAGCTTCACCTGCTTCAAGGTAGGCTTTAGCAGGACGATGCCATGGCCATCGGGGTGCAGTCAGCATCGGGACTGCATGCCTCAGCATCTGGAAGCTCTGCTTTTGGCCACAGTGAGGTACAGAGCAGTGCTTTCTCTGGTGGAGGAAATTAAGAGGAAGAAACTGAGTGTAACAGGTTAGGCCTCAGCCTCTTGATAGGACTTGGACTGACCCAGACTTTGCAATCTATTCAGTGAACATATTGCAATCATAGATTGGCTTTCAGGATTTTATGATTCTCTGTATTTCCTGAGTTACCATGTAGATTTTTTTCCATAACTAGCAAGATGACCTCAAGTTCACCAAGGGAGGTTCAGATTGGTTATTAGGAAAAATGTCTTCACCAAAAGGGTTATCAAACATTGGAACAGGCTGCCCAGGGAAGTGGTGGAATCGCCATCCCTGGAGGTATTTAAAAGACGGGTACACATGGTGCTTAGGGACATGGTTTAGTGGTGGTTTTGGCAGTGTTAGGCTGATGGTTGTACTCAATGATCTGGAAAGTCCCTTCCAACCTAAACAATTCTGTGATTCTAAGATGTCAGTTGAGAGTAGTGACTTGGCCCCTGGCCAGCAGGGTCTCAGTATCTGTAGCTTCATGACTGAAAATGAACCAAGCATATAAGCAGGCAGTGTGTTTCTTAAGTTACCATGTGCTCACTGATGGGCAGGGGTATCTGCCTTCGTTTCTGTCCAGTTTCAAAATAAACAGTTCAATGATAATGTGCTTTTCCAAAACAGAAATGGAAGGGCCCTTTCTCCTTTATTTTACAGACCTGAGCAGCACTCTGAAATGCATTCCTCTGTGATGGTACAGTAGATGATGCGTAAAGGAGTTTAAATAATGTTTACACATCAATGAGACATTGCCCTCCTGAGCCTTTAACAAGATGGGTTTTTTAGAGGAACTTCTGTCTACTTCCTACTGATCCCTTCCCTCACATCTGCCTGTTACTGGCTGAACTATGGTGATACTGGAAGTAGGAAAGGGGAACAGTTAGATTTCCAAGTGTGTAAGTGTCTTCCAGATCTCATAGCAGCCCACCAGTCTTTACCCGTATTGCTAACTTAGCATGAAATGTGAACTGTCTTATTGTTTTGCTGTTGTTCTTTTGCTTGTGTTCTTTTTATTTTATCTTATTTTTGCAAGTTTGGACCCAGTGTCTTAGCCAGGATATTAACAACAATCAGACTTTTAAGTGTAAAGGATTAAAGGTTGATCTACCAAGTTGGACATGTTTTTTGATGTATCAAAAATAATTGCATTCCTTCTTGCAAATATTTTTTTCTTTCCTATCTAAAATTTACAATTGTAATTGTAAAGAGAAACAGGAGATAAAACAGTAGGTGTGTTCTACGGTTGTGTATTATTGTACTGATCATCCCAAATTCTCATTTCATTTCTCTGAAGCACTCTACTCAATTTTGAGATTGGGAGGGTTGAAAAAAATTTAGGGAGAGCACACTCCCACCTGATAAAGTCACGTGAATCTGCAATTTCTAAATTAATAGGAACAACAGAAACAACAAAAATCTGCAAGGAAATTTTATCTGTGCTAATTCTTTCTTAAGAAAGAAATTTGGTTCTTAATTGCTAATTGGGAAAAGTGGATATTGGAAAAAGTTCAGAATAATAACATTCATGTAGTAGTGTTGAGTAGGTAGGGCAGAATAGTGCATTTATTTACCATTTGTAGGTTATCACATACGTTGGTTTTTTACTCTGTTCTATACTGTTGCTTTTTGGGGGAAACAATCTGGACACATAATTGCTGTGCCATTACTGTAGAAAGAAGCTTTCAGATGGAGATAGGGGTGGGAAAAAGATATTTTCTTGTATTGTAAGCTATTTAGGATAGGGACTTTCTTTTGCTTCACAGAAGGAAATGGTGTTCTGTTTCTTGTGGAGTGCCTTGGCCATTGTCATTCCAAAGCCGTAATGGCAATGTTAAGAATAATCTGTTTTATCTATGTTTCTGAGTCTGAAGTCATCCTGTGCCACTAGAAGGCAATATAAAAGCTCTGCTGTGTATAACTTTAGCACAGTTTGCCAGAATGACCGCAGTATTGTGTTTACACTATGCAGATTTTCATGAGGATACATTCTTGGCTGATAGCTGAGTTGCTGGCCTGGAGAAACCCTTGACTGCTTTTCATCCTTAACCCCAGTCTTTGATTTGCCTGGTTTTGCTAGTCATCTCCTAGATTAGTCAAAAAAAAAAAAAAAAAAAAAAAAAGGAAAAAACTTATTTTCCTATTTAATGTGTTTGGCAAATACTTCTTGCACAGGCTTATTTATTGTAAAACTGGAGTAAACATGGTTCCCAATATGGCATTGTTAAAATGCAGCAACTGTGACGCTGATCACAGCGTAGGAGAACGCTGCCCATCAGTGTGGAGGAGGGCACTTTAACCTAAAGGACCTGGGTGCTGCTCTTGAGAACAGGGCCAGGAACTGCTAGTGACACAGACACAGAGAAGTCTCAAGTAGAGTTAAATTGTATTTTTAATTAATTTTAAAATGAAATTAAAAATTAAATTTAAAATTAATTAAAATTTTTAATTTACATTAAAATACAGTAAAAATATTCTATACAATTTTTGTATACATTTCTCTCGCATTATTTCTTCTGGAAAAGCTTTGTCTCTTCAACGTTATGAAACTACCAGGCCCTTCTTCTGGTGAGTGGGCAAACTACCAGGTCACTGGAAGACTCCTGTGCTCAGCTTGCTGTGCTTGCACTGGGAACTACTGGAGAGCAATGCCTCATACCATGCTTGTACTGTGGCGCTCACAGCAGATTCAGTTACCTAACATTGGCGCTGATAAGCAGGTTAAAGTAACTTTACAAAGAGCTTTCTAATGAATCTTTCTCTCTTTCCCTTTGCAGGTGGTTAGTCGAGTGGCAGCTCAGCAAGGATTTGACTTGGATCTTGGATACAGGCTACTGGCAGTATGTGCAGCCAACAGGGACAAATTCACTCCAAAATCAGCTGGTAGGAAAAGCCTTTTTTTGGTCTATTACTGATTCTTGCATGGTCTTATTCTGAATAAATGCTACCTGTGACTGTCTTGGATTCTTTAGAAAACAAAATGAAACACGTATTTGGTGGTAATAGTGCTGCTGCTTTTAGCATTTCAGTGGCACGCTGTTATGAGGATACATGACTTTGGAAATTTGTATTTTCCTCAACTAGTGCTGTTCGTTGCCCTGTTTGATCTTCTAGATTAAATGTTACTTCCAGAAGCACAGATGTTTGGTAATTTCATGGTGAGAATGAACACACTCAGGCCCCTCCATCTTGGTAAACCATTGATTTTGTTACGTGTCAACCTCTAAATACTTCACATTCATTCTGCACTCCCTGGTATATCTATTTGCCAAACTTTTATTCCTTGACTCCATATGTCCCTGCAAACAAGTACTGTGGTTTCTTGTACATCTAGTCATTAGCTTTAGAATTTTGAGGCAAGGGTAGGTGGCAGTGCTATTGGTATATATAAAGTAGCCGTTTTTCCAGTATTTTATGGCAATAACCTGTTACAGGGCTCTGATCAAGTAGCAATATTTGATAATGATGTATTACCATTGCTTCTCTGTATAGTAAAAGTAGAAAATGTACTTCAGGGTCTCACATGTGTGATTCAACTGGAGCATTTAATTCTGGTTCTCCTTTTCTTTCATTAGCTGATGAATGTCAACATAATGTGCACTGATTTGGAAAACGGGCAGATAACTGTTCCATTCCAGACTGAGCATGGAAAACTTTTCTGCTTAGTTCTAAACTGGTATGCAGTCCCTGGTTTTGAACATCAGAAAAGGTTACCTTCTTCCAAAACAGTAATTTGTAGTCAACTGATTGGGTGTTAACATTACTTCTCATGCTCCTTATCAGTTTTTTTTCAGCCTCAAACTTCACGGCTTCCTTTTGACCTAAGTGCTCTAAGCAGTTCCTCATGCAAAAGTGGCTTTCACATCAAGGCGTATTCACTGGACTTAGTGATTTATTTTTTGTATGGGAAGGGATCATTAATTTTACTAGATGTCGAATAAACTGTCTGATATGCATCCCAGAAAACTGTGTGGAAGATAAAACATACAGTTGACTGGGAACGATCTCCCTTTTTTCTCAATTTCTAGTAAGTTACTATCACCTCTTCTTGATATTTTATTTAAAAAAAAAAAAAGCTTGTCAAATGAGGATTTCCAGCTATAAGTGCATTAAGTGAGACATTAAAACTGTATTTCATTTGAAAATATACTGATTAAAAGTAGTCATAGCCCCTCTCTATGAACCCTTCCTGAAGTGTGTCTCCATCAGTGTGTTAGTGAAGGTGAAGCTGTGAGTCTTTGGATCTTTTCATGTTGCACTCCTTTTCTTTTAGGGCTTGGATGAGGAGATAGTCTTGAAAAGTGCTGGTCAGTCATCACGTCCTAGAAAAGACTAGAAGATCAAGTCCTAGAAAAGTGTTTGCTTTCTGTCAGTAATGACTTTTGGGGAATATATGCTTGCCTTTTTTTTTTTTTTTTTTCCCCAACTCATTGCCCTGGCAATCTGTACAGATTTCAGTCTTTCCATTGTTAATTGATACAATAATGGGAAAGCTGGTAATGAAATCATGTGCTTTTCTCTCAGTGTACTGTAAAAACCTTCTCAGTCCTGTTTCTCAGTTGCATATGCAACTAATTTATTTCCATTGATCTTAAATACTCGGTTTCACAACTACTTTAGTTTTACCATGTATACAGTTAGTTAACCAGTTATTCCAGGGATTTCATCATGCCCATCCACATCGTGGTTTTTAGTGCTCTTATTGTCTGTATTAAATACTTATATTTTGGGGCATACCATAACATATTTTGTGAAATGTCACATATAGCCCCTACCCTAAGGATGTCACGTTCATATACGATTTACAAGAAGCTACATCATTGATTGGTCAACTTGAAAGACTGACAGGCTGGGATTACAAATGTGAGGTTGTTTCAGACCATCCTGGCTTTTTTTGAAAGGGTTAATTTACACATCTTGAGTGCATTAACATTTTCTAATTCCTAAAGCAACAGTGGCTCTGCTCCCTCACTTAGTTTTTGTAAAAATGTTGAGATTGTCCTTTGCTTTTTTTGTAAACAGTGTGCATCATTGAAAGCTGCCTTTCATTATTTGCTTAAGTTGTTGTCAAGGATGCTTGCATGTTGTTTTGACTAACTCTTTAGTCAAAGAGTTTAATTCTCTTATGAAGAAAGGCTGAGGGATTTGGGTCTCTTCAGTCTGGAAAAAAGACGGCTGAGGGGGGACCTTATCAACACTTATAAATACTTAAAGAGTGTGTGTCAGGAGGATGGGGCCAGGATCTTTTCAGTGGTGTCCGGGGACAGGACAAGAGGTAATGGACACAAACTTGAGCATAGGAAGTTCCACCTAAACATGACGAGGAACTTCTTTACCCTAAGGGTGGCAGAGCACTGGAACAGGCTGCCCAGAGAGGTGGTGGAGTCTCCAACTCTGGAGACATTCAAAACCCGCCTGGACACGTTCCTGTGCAACCTGCTCTGGGTGACCCTGCTCTGGCAGGGGGGTTGGGCTAGATGATCTCCAGCGGTCCCTTCCAACCCTATGATTCTATGATTCTTTTTTCTTGTTGCATCTATTGAAAGACACCTTCAACATTTCTTCCAGTCACTTTCCTATGGAAGTCCCCTGATGTAGATATCAAATGGCATTATTTTTAATGAATAAGCATTTGTTTTTCCCTCACTCTGGGCTTAAGGGGAATTTACAATGGTTTGAATTCATTCCTTCGGGTATGAATTTAATGCTGCCAAAGGGATCGCTCTGGAAACACTTTTAATCCATATTGTTTAGTGGCTGACATTCTGAAATGTAAGGAGAAAAAACACCTTTTCTAATTGAAATGCATTTGAGTAGGTGAACACTGGAGAAAATAGTTGCACCAAATCCTTTCAAGGGCCATCAACTATGTTAATGCCTGTTTACAGCTGAGGACAAGGCTTGTGGACTGGTGTCGTGCAGGCTGGGATGCCTGCAGTGGTCTGGCAGTGGTAGCTGGCAGGCTTTGCAGCTCTGCTGTGTGGAGCAGGTGGACCACCCCAGCCTGATGTCCCTGTGGTCTGCTGGTTCGCAGAGGCAGCTGGACCCGTGCGATTGGTAGTCCCGCTCCTGTTCTCTGGCAGTTCCCAGCCTGAGCTTCCACAGGGACATGTACTGGCAGAAGAGCTTTTGCTGGTACAGCTTTTGTAAACCATTTTGGTGGTAGCTCCTTGCTAAGCTGAAGAGGTTGAGGAGTGATTCCAGGAGCTGCAGATGGCAGATCACAGTACGGGGAAGCAGGGAGAGAAGAGAGGCTGGAGCCAGGTGGGACAGTAACCTTCTCCGGTGGCACAGCCACAGCTGGAGGGGGGAAGCAGGGGGACAGACCAAGACCTGTCAGCTCCTTAGCATTTCCCATCCAAGACCGTTTTGTGTTGCCGAGACAGTGTTTGGTGTTGCCCTGCTTTTACTTGGCCATTGACATAGTTAATAATTAGCTAATACAGATTGTTTTGGAGAATGCCTTGAGGGGAGACCCATGTGGCATGAGAAGTATTAAAAAGTTGTCATGTGTGCTTTTAAATAGTAATGATGATGTAATGACTGTGCCTTTTGTCTCTGCTTTCTGGTGTTTGTACCTGAAATAATAGCTGTGCCTCCTTTTATTCTCCTAGCCCATGCTGCTGCATCTGGGCTGCTGCCTCAGCAGGAGGTCAAATACAGCATTTCCCACCCTAAAGACAAATGATAAAGCCTTTAAAAATATATGTGTCTCTTTCGGTGACAGCTGCTCCCCAAACCTTCCACGGCAAATTCCTTTGCCTTGTTGTGACGCCTATTTGGAATGGCCCAGCAGGTTTGCTGCCTGCTCATTTGCTTTCAGACTGAAGCAACCTCAGTTGCGCTTAATATGTGAGTGCATGGGTGTTTGCATATTCTGGTTTTTCTTCCTTGAACCTGAAGAAGACCTTTTTGAATAGTGCTTGCTTGGACCTTTTCTGAGCATGATATCTGCTGCCTTTGTCCTTCCTGTACAAGATTTCCAGTGATTTGGTAGCTTTATTTTAAGGTCTGTAAAACAGAGTTCAGTGATCTGAGTGTTTATGTCAAAAAAGAAAAAGGAAAAAAGGAGAGAAGGAATAATTTTCTGTTCTGAAATATTTTTTTAAAAAATACTTTATCGAGCTACTGAACTTCATTGCTCTTGTAGCTTACTTTTGCTTTTGTCAGGAGGCCAAGCTGAGGCCAGACAAGGGGACGACAGGATGAGATCATCCAGGGAGCTTTGTCAGAAAAGGACAGTGTTCAGTATCTCTGTAAAGAGAGAGAGACGAGGAAGGCGCCTGAGGGCAGAACTGTGCAGAAAAGGTACTTTAGCAGTCACTGAGAAGCTACAGCAAACAAATGCTGTGATAGCTTGGATGGGCAGCTAAGTGTTAGATGTTTGATAGCAGAGATAGCAACCTCTTTTTGATACTGCTTTGTTTTCAGTCCCTTAGGCTCTGCCTGGTGCGCTTTTGATTTTACTTTTCAAGAGCAGTATTGCTCAATAATCTTAATTTTATATGGAACATAAACTAAAACTTTATGATATCTGACGATTTTTACATTATGTTTTGTTTATTTCTTTAGCTTTAATGATTGTAATATAACTGTAAAATAATAGGGGTGTTCTTGGTGGACATGATACCAAAGCTGTGCATAAGTGGGACTGTGGGTTAACAAAGGTATTTGCAGTGAGAGTGCATTGGACGCAAGATACCGAGATCTAAGGTATGTCCTGATCGGGGTATATCATCTAACATGTTTTACTACCTTGTTTCAAAGCAATAGTATAGATTGGGCAAAGTGCATTTTGGTGTATTATCAAATGAAACTTACAGAAATGAGAGAAAAGGAGAGAAGAAAGGAGGCTGCAATATGAATGAGGAAAAGGTAGAAAGTAACGATAACCTCTACACTATGGAGGACCATAAGGACAGATGAACACTTTTTCTAAATTTCCAATAACAATGCTCACATTATCTGTGGAGACAAGGCAAAGTGAGGTGACTAAAAGGTTTACAAGTATAGAATGGAAATTACTACAGCCAAGGCCAATGGCATCCCTCCAGCTTGAAGGGACCGAATGACTGACATGCCTGCATTTGGAAAGAAATAGCATATGAATTGTCAGTCTTATGCCTCACACCAAAGATTTTTCAGCGAATCAGTCAAGTCAAAATGGTCTCATATGACTGGAGAAGAAACACAAATACTGTACCTGTACTTAGGGAAGTGGCAGATAAGAAGAATGAGTAGGCAGGTTTATAAGAGCAGAGTAGAAGAGCTTGGCTTGGGTTGTTCGTGAAATGAAACCTGAGCAGAGTTATGAAATGTATGTAAATACTAACAAATAAACAACTTAGAACAAGAAGAGCTATGAAGCTACAGGACAGTGTTGGCACAAAAAAAATAGAGGTGGAAACTGAATAAATTATTGAAATGAGGGGGAAATTCTGAACTATTAGGGCAGTTGCATTTGGAAAAGGTTTTCAGTTAGAGAACAGCAGGGAGGGAGGGAGCAGAGGAAAGGAAAATGGAAAAATCAAACTGCCTGTTTAAAGATAAAACTCAATAAACGTATGAAACTGACTGTATTATGTGGTTCTTGATGCAGTTGGAAGCTGGTTAAGAACCTTTTACCTGTGTAGCCCTAAATTTTTGCTACATTTCTGTGCAGCTGACTGCTCCATTGGTATTTAGAGTTACTCTAAATACTCCATTGGTATTTAGAGTAGGTATTTAGTAAATACCTACTCCATAGGTATTTAGAGGACTGTCCTGAAACTGTCCACTTGACACTCTTCATTAAAATAAAGGTATCATTTTCTTTTAGCTGTTGCCTTCCAAAACAGCTTTTGATGCAGAAGACTGACTACATTTCAAGCGATCTCTAGGTTCAATTCCCTGCTCTTACCACAGATTCTCACTGTGTGCCCTTGGCCGCTTTGCTCTCTGTTTTGTAGTTTTATATCTTTGAAGCAAGGATAATAATATGCCTTCCCTCTCAGTTTTATTTGTCTGGTTTAATTAAATTCACCATTATGCAGGACAGAAACTACCTCTTCCCCTGTAGGTATGTATCCAGTGCGGTGGAGCCATGGTTTCAGCTGGGACGCTTATGCTTTGTCATCATACAGATAAAATAATTCTGTTCTGGAACATATATTGGCAAGATATACCTTTGTTGCAAGTAAGGCTCTCTTTCCTAAAGATTTATAGTGTGGATACTACAAATAGATGAGTAATTCATTCTAAATTCATTCAGATTGTGGGGTTAGTTTCAGTAGTTTCTGTTAACGAAGTTGGCACCCCCCCTTGACCAAAGTGAAACACAGTCAGTACTGTTGCTCAGTGGCAAGCAGCATTAATTCATATCTGGAGTCTGTGACACCACATCTACATTGACTGCAGAAAAGGGGATCACGAGGAAGGTACAGTGGACTTTGCACATTTGTCTTGCTCATGAGTTTATTCAGAACAAAACTCTAAAAAGACCTGCAGTTTGGAAAATTGTATCCTGTATCTTGAGCCTCTGCCAGGTTGGCTTGGTGTGCGGCAGACTTGTCAGGAGTCAGCTCTCAAACATCTTGAGATGGAGCATCTGAAAGACTTGCACAATGAGAGATGCTCTTCTCCAGTGGGCCCTCCTTGTTCGAGCTGTTCCTCTTCCCGTCTTCTGAGATGTCTGCTGCTGATGCGTTTGGTCTGCCTTCTACTCTTAGAAGAAACACGATCATACTTGTGTCAGACTTCCATTATCCTCAGGTTGGCAATTCCTCTTCATCTTTAATGTGAGTTTTAGGACCTCATGACATATCTATGTAGGTATTATTTTGCTGGAATGGAAATTTACTTCCTTTTTGGCATTCGCTGCTCTGTTGTGCACTTGAACACCTATGTTTATAAAGGAGGCTGCATGGCTGAACTACTGCTTCTTTATTCTGTCTAGCCAAAATATCATGCGATTTATCTGGCCTGTTCTTTTTAACATTTGACAGGTCCTTGTTACCATGGTACCAATTCTGACTTTGAGAGATGTAGCTGTAAAACTCTGCTGCCAGATTGGAACGTTTTTGCACTAATGCCTTTACTTGTAGCACTTAGGAAAATTGCAGGGACTCAACTACAGCAACAAGATAGCTCCGCTGTTTTCTTAGTTTATGCCTTGGATTTTCATGAGGCTGGTACTTACCTGAATGCTCACTTTGCTGTGGATTTTAAGTACATAGCGAATTAGCTCGTCATGCGATTCCTAGGCAGTATTTTTTCCAAGTGTGTGCAACACACTTTCACTTGGACTGGAACTGGCATTCTCCAGAGAAAATTTCTGTTGATTTCTATCACTGTTTTCTGTCTTCTGCTTCAGGGATCCCATATGTGCTGAGAGCAACTGAAAATTTGGTGATAGAGACAGACTAGAGCTTGGTCTCAGTGTGAATATTGAGGGTTTATTTTCTGTTGTTGTTTTGAGTAACGTATCAGTCCCTCTGAACATGAGGTAAGTCACAAATAGAAAGTAAGAAGGGAGGCAGCTGTGAAAACATACATATATTCATGGGAGAGAAGAAAGCAAACTCTTCAGAACGGTATTTGCCCTTTACAAGTTACCTTTTCTCAGCTTACAGCATGCAGTCTTGAACATGTTCCCTTTTGAGCTGCAGTGCATCTGAATGTACCTCACTGCCAGTGCTCTTTTATCAGCCTGTGTGTCTTGGAGGCATTCAGAGCAGTTCATGAGGAGTCCAGCTATGAGAACAGTAACGCAGCAGCTTCCACAGGGATTGGTAGCTTTTTAGCTGCTGGAGGGCTGAACGACTGGAAGCATGAACTGTGTGAACAGATCAGATCATCAAGTTTCAGGACAGCAAGTTCACTTCCTAAATACAATTGAGATTCCACTGGTCAAAATTTCAGATCCGTTCCTAATTCCTGCAGGTTCGTCTGCAGCCATGTAGTCGTCCTGTTAAGAAAAGTTCTTCCTCTGAATACTTTAGAGATGACACTCTGTGAAACACACTGCTTAGTAGACGAGATGTTATATGTGGTATTTCTCTTTAAAAACAGATATTTCCATACCGAGAAGTCTTACTGAATATATGTTCTAGTGTTTCGTATTTTCTAATGCTCATGTTCAAGGACACCTGTTAAAGTATGCCCAAAGCAAGGTATTTACGTAAGTGCTATGTGATAAAATATATTCATTTAAATATCAGTTAAAGAATAATCAAAGAATCATAAGGATTCATCATCATCGATTGTTCTAATTTGTATTGGTCTTTGTGCCTCTTCATGAGAGGGAATTCAAGGAGAAAGACCACAGAATAACAGAAAATGGGTCTGAAGAGAGCTGTTAAGTAGTATATTCCCAAAACAAATGCAGTATTTTTTCTTACAATGTGTGCTATTTTTCTGAGAAGCTCAGTAGAGGTTAGTATGTTCATGTTTGATAAGGCCTCTGGATTGTTTCCATTTTATGAATTCTTTTTGCCTCAACTCACTTAAGTTTCAATAACACATGTAAAGAAACCCATCAAATTGGCTTTCCTCTGCAGGTTTTCTAGATGCCGAGGTAAATACACCCTTTTTTATTTTTTTATAGTCTGATTAAAACTGCAAGGATATTTGTGTCTTATTGAGAATTTTTATGAATAAATTCTAATAAATCCATACTTTTCTTATTAATTCCTGACGCATCTGTATATGCTAAATCATGCTTTGTAGCATCAATAACACCTGACTTGAGGCATAAATGGAAGAAATAAGATTTCACTCCAAAAAAATCAAACGAACAAAGTCATGAAGCTTAGTAGCTTAACAATAATGAAACCCCAAAGCTGTGAATCTGAAGCTAGAAACCTAAGTTGTTTTGAATCTTATTTCTGGGACTTAAACCAGGCTTTTAGTGAAGTCTGGATGTGAAGTCCAAGAAACAAGTCTATGATGATGAACGTGTCTCTGCTCCTGTAAGATGTCTCCATAGATGTAGTTGTTATTAGGGCTGGGGCTTATATATAGGATTTCCTAATGTGCTGGAAGGAAAAAATTATCGAGCGTTAGGATGCCTGGATATTGTGCAGTCCTAAGCAAATCTCTTGGACTCTTTTATCTGTCTCCATAGTAGATATCTCTGTTGTACCTATGCTTTGTTGTTGAGAATATGTGTTTCTTCTGTGCACTGTTACAAAACCCCAATGTTTCATTGTGTTTTGTATGAACTGAGTGTCTGCTCAACTTCAGAGATTCACTCTCAGCAAAGCTTAAAGAGGTGGCATTTCATCCAGAAATTTAGCTTCTAGGAAATATGTGATCAAACTAATGGTTAAATGAAACCCCCTTCAATATATTTCTTATTTCTTTGAGAAATGCCAAATGCCTGCATTTAAAGTGTGCTGGGGTTACTAATTTTAGTGGACAGAACAAGTTACAGATTTTTAAATCCCACCTGCCTGTGTTGTCATTTCCCAAAGCCCTGTTTAGGGCTCTGTAGATTTGAATCTTCAGCCACAGACGACGATCCCTAGTTTCAGGTTCACAGACTGGTTTAAAATGTGCATCTTCTAAAGCAAGCTCTCACAGGAGACATAAATTTAAACATTTTTAAAGGCAAGTATTACTGGCTTGGCTTTGAACTCAATAATAGAAGGCTGAACATGCTTCTGAGGAGATAAACCGAACACTGAACATCTGCGTACAAAGCAGGGTATTTGTTTCTTGTGCGATAGACTCCCCTATGATTGTCTGGTCAGACCCAAATGACATTAATCTTGCTCATTCTGGAAGATGCTGTCTTTCCATCACAGAAAAAAACAAATGAAATTATTTAGTGTATTTACTACAGAAGCAATTTCAATTAAGGCAAAGAACCAGAGAGACCTCTAGGTTTTCAGTGTGAAAAATGACTCACTACTGGTCTAAAATGAGATTGGGAGATGTAAATTGTTGGAAATTTATAACAGTTGCTGTCTCCCACTGGGAATGTTGGAGTGGTCCTTCCAAAGCCAGATACTATTGCAAGCAGTAAGGGGGTTTTGCTTTAGGGGTCTTCTAGTATTACAACAAAATGTGTTTGTTTGAAATAATTAGCGGTAACTACAGCAACTGTGACTTGACCAAAGGAAAAGCAAAAAGATACTGGAATTGTGTCACTGTTGTGCTGTCTTGAGAGGAAAAGCCAAGACATGAGGTAGATTTTTGTTAAAACCAAAATTGTGTAAATCTCCTTTCTCTGTTCTGTTACAACATCTTGCATGCTTTACAGGACGTAAATTGTTTTTAAATTCTGATTTAAAATTCTACTCAATTTAGCTAAGTATACGTCTGATATCTAGGATGAGCATCATTGTGAGCTGGGGAAGGACTAGATTGACATTGTGGTCTAGCAACTGTCAGAACGGAAGAAAGAAAAAAATGCTCTTCCAAAAGAGAGAGGCTCTTTTTTTCCTCTTTCAGTGTGTGGAAAAATTAATAGGTAAAGACAAAGTCTTTCTTTGGAGTAAATTCTGTGTTCATTTGATTCTTTGCAGCCAGTTATTGCTCCTTGCAGTGATAAAGAAAGCAGAAGCTGCTCGGCCAAGGCAGTAGCATTACAGTATGATAGCTGCTGCTCAAGGAGTTCCTGCCTCTGCACCACTCTCAGTTACACCAAAACAATTGTGTGAAGCTGCGTGCTTGGCGTGAGATCTGGGGACTGATCCGCCTTTTAGAGAATCTTGATAGAGGGGTGGAATGAAGTGTTGTGTTGCCTGTTTTGTGTAAGCAGGATCAGACCCTATGCAGAATAATTCAGTGCCTCTAAAGGGACAAAAAGCTGTGATGAGAAACAAGAATAATATCCGAGAACAGAGTCCTCAAGCCTGTGCCATAAAGCTGGTGGATCATCAAACCACTGTTGGAGGCTCAATGGGGTCCTTTGATTATTGATTATAAGATATCTCTGACACACACTAAAATTCAAACAGTTCAAACTGAGTGAGTATAATTGCGAATATAAGAACCCAAACCATGTGTCAGGACAAAGAAGTCATCTGAGCAGAGTTCAGCAGCCAGTCTTCCTTGTAGAGTCCTTGCTAGGATCTAGGCTTCAAACAGACTTTCAGTCCTTATGAAGGACAGCGGAGTGGTTTTCAGCATCCCTTTAGAACAACTATGTATGCAGAGACATTTCAGCCTTTTTTTCTTTGATTGTAATGCGTAGCATAGCAAACATTGAAGGTTATGGTAGCAAAACAGAGGGGAAATCCTAACTGCCATGTCTGACTTGGCACAGTCCCCTTTGGTTCAGTCAGCACTGCAGACTGCCAGACTTCTGCAGTTGAGAGTATGTTTTGTGTCCCTCGAATTTTCTTGATCTGTTAGAATTCACATCTTCATGCATCAGTGACAAATGTGTGCTTTCGCTCGGAGAGAGTAGAAGAGCCAGCCTCCAACTCTGGGGAGGGTTATGTTTTCAAATCAAGGGAGGATGGGAAATAATATTGACCCCACATTTAATTAAATCTTAAACTGGTCAATCAGATAGTCTTAAACTCCATATAAGGATGATGATGACCTCTAAGGATAGTCCTCAAAAAGCTAACACTGATACATGGCTGACAGTCTCTGCATGATAAAAATCATTCTGGAAGGGAATTTTGTAGAGAAGAAAATAAAACCTAAAGTGAGGATCTGGAAGGAATTGTGAACATACATGTGCATCTGTTGTGAAGTAAGTGTATTTGGACTGTGGTTTGAAAACATACTGGAAACTTGGAATAGTCAGATATTAATTATATACGTTGCCCCATGAAAGAAAACCATTTATTCTGCAGGTGCCATTTAGTCTACAAAGGTGAAAAAAAAGTCTGTAAAGGATCATTGTTCTATTGTTGTATTTATTTGCATAGGTGATGTTTTTATCTGCCTTTCATCTCTCTGTCCAAAACTCTTTACTTATCATGAGGTCAATAAAGCTATAAAGGTCACAGAGAGATTGAAAATACAAAACTATGCTTGAGAAAGCTCACATATGCAGAAATAGCTGTTTTCTATAGCAATGTTGGAATTATTCTTTAAGGTTCCATGTCTAGAAGCGTTATTAGTGATGCCTTTTCTGAACTCTTGTCTCCTCTTCTCTGGAGAGAAAGCTTTGATTGCTGGCTCCTCAGGATGGTGAGAAATTGTAGATTCGGTGTTTTCAGCATCCCCAGACCAAACATCATCTGTCCTGCACATTAAACAGTGCTCATTCTTTTGGCAGCTGTTTGTAAGTTTTTAAAGCAGTAGGAGAGTGGAGATGACAGAGTTGAAATAGGTCCGTTCCTTTTACTGATGCAGCAGAAAGATACGGAGCAAAGAAGGGAGAGGTCACAGTGTGGGAGCAGAGGAAAAGGGCAGCGTCTGCCTGCTCTGCCTACAAAGCTGGCGCATTCTAGACAAATGAGTTAGTGTGGGAAAGCCTGGATCTTAGGATAAAAGTAGAAATTTTAGGATGAAAAATCTAAACGTGTCCAGGGAAACCCAATCATATGGTAACACAAAATCCAAAGTAATGGGAATGGGATAATGAAGTTTTATGAGATCTGCAGGTAATAACATGGTTCTCATTATGGCCTGCGCAAGTTAATAAGCAAATAATATCCCCATAACTAAAATTACTAGCTAAATTAATTTTTTTCTACACCTTCTTCAATGCCAGTATGTCAACCTATTTTAACAAACTAAACGGCTTTAAAAGAATTGTGTTAGTTCTATCACTTAAAGCATATTGCTTTAATAACCCAACTGGTATGTTCTTTCTTTGTTCTTGTGTCTCCAAATGCACTCATGAAGTAGATGGGTAGTTGACTTCTTTATATCCTCAGCTTTCTCTTTGTGTAATTTGAGGCTGGACCTTTTTAAACTTTTTTCCCAGTGTTCTTTTGAAAGCAGAACATTACGTATGTGGCAACAGTTCTTGAGTAAATGAAGGACTAGCCGTCTCACTACATGCACACAGTTGTAAGTGGGGATTCTGAAAAATCACGAAAATCAATGGGATTTCTGGTGGATATTTTTCAAAGACCTGTTGGTATTTTAGCTATGTATTTGCCAGTACAATTAATGCAAACTGCATAACAAATCCTTTGCTGTTGCAGTTGCTCGGCCCAGCTCAGGCACCTGGTAGTCATTCCAGTAGCGGTGCACCCTGGTGCAGCACAGTCGTCCCACTATGGGTTGCAACATCTTGGTACAGAGGATCAGGGAACCCTGCAGTGAGCTCTATAGATGAGAACTGTGATGGACGGCAGAGAGTCTTTAGAAGAAATAGTCTTCAGGGTTCCTCGTATATTTTGAGTAACTCTTTCTGTAGTGTTTTCCACAGTAAACTCGCTTCTTGGTTTTCCTTCTATTTTCCTCTTCCCCCTCCACTGCTGTGTCTTTACAAATCCACCTTTAATTGTAGCATGCCTGCAGTTAATAATGACTGTCCTGTATTCCGGGTTTTAAAAGGCCATAAACACAGAAGAATGGGATGAAGTATCTGAGTTAAAAGACTTGTTCAAGATGCTATCTGTGTGCTGAATACAATTGCATGGGCATGTTAAAAGGCATCAGATTTTCCTCTAGAGGTGTTTAGCAGAGCAGCCTGGCAGGAGTTGGGGCTTTGATCTTGCTGCTTTGCTCTGGGTGTGTGCTACCAAGCACCTAGCTGTCTTTTGACCTCTGGGACTTGAACTAATTTCCGTTGTCTCGGTGAGTGGTGTTCATGTTCTTGGCATTCTTCATGCAGGTTTGTTTTTTTTCTTTATTTAATGCTTTATTATTTTGTGTTTGGTTTTACATGACTTTAAAATATCCCAAATATTGAGACCTAAAAGCCATCATTCAAATGAGCAAATAAGACATTTACAGCAGGCTCCTCCACACTGCAAGAATTAACAACAGTGAAAAAGGATTCCTATATAAAATTAATTTCTCTATGAAGTAGCTGCTTACTTGTAAATTTTCATTTATAGTATGTGGATCACAACATTTTGCTCTTTATTTACATAAATGGAAAGGATTTTCTACCATTTAAAAAAAAAAAATCTGACTTACAAAAAGAAAGACTGGACCCCCCATTTTACAGTATAAGTGAAATAACTCTCCACTCTCATCGTTCTTCAGTCATGAAATTGTCATTATTCAGGAAAGCACTTGGGTCAGTGCTTATTTTTTGAGACATGCTTAGCCTCTTTTTGCATGTTGTGAGTGAAGATGAGTTGTTTAAGTGCATTCCTGAATCAGAACCTTAGCACTAATCCTTCAGTCACTGCAAAGAATAAATGAGGGGCAAAGACAAAGGGCCAAATTAAAATCAACGAGATTCTATTCAGATGGGCTCTGCTTCAGCAAGCACACATCTAATTATAAGCACACAAGTAGTCTCACTGACGTCAAAGTTAATTAAACTGCTTAAATTTAGGCACATGCTTAAATTCTTTGCTGAATCAGTATTTTTGAGCCAACGAATAATAGGACATCACTGCTGGTCCAAATCATGATTTTGTGGCTGGGAAGGAGTTTAAACTCCCTCTTTCCTCTATCAGTTCTTCTGAGGTCTGCCTGCCGGTGTTTTATTTGACTTGCAATGGTGAAGGCATGTGTCAATATGTTAAAGTTTCTTAGAGTGTTTGCTAGCAATACCTCAGACGTGACAGTTGGATCTCTAGTATTTTTAAGGCACTTTTCCTCCATGCAGTACACTGTGCAGTATGGCAGGACTGTGCCCAACGCAGTAATCTTTCCAGCTTTACTTTTCCTGATGCCACTCTTAGGAAATGAATTCCTTTGTCCAGTCTCTGAAAGCCGAATTACTAACTTATTTTCATAACAAAACCAGAAATGAAAAAAGCATCTAGACAGAAGTGTTAAATGAAGAACGCCTGTTATACAGAAGCAGCTTTGATTCTTTTTGTTTGATGTGTTATTTTAATTCATGATGTCATAAGTAAATAACCATTAGTTGTTGGCTTTGAATCATTAAGGGCCTGATAAGAATTTCCCCTGTAGGAATACAAAGGACAACATGATCCTACTTACACAGAAACATACATATGGGAATTTCAGCCACATTTTGTAAATGAGCTAGGGCTCGTTGTGAGCTTTTAACTATGCTCCCTGCCTAAATAACACAGTAAAGTTACCCTGATGTACTAGCAAGGGATTAATCAGGGAGGTGCACTGCAAAAGATCAGATTTCTTCCACTTGGTAAAACTCACGCCATGGGGACTTAGGGGCTGCAAAGGAAGTTAATAAAGTTATCAACAGCAATAAGTTCAAAAAAGAAAAGCAGGTAAGAGAGCTAAATAAATCTAGGCTTGTGTTTTAAAAGGTACTCAACATTTTGTTTACGTGTATGTTATCTACAAATTCCTCGTAATTGCCTGAGTCTAAAGCTTAAATTTAATCATCTTTAGATGATTAAAGATGATTTAGATGACCAGAAAATGACGTGTATTCATTTATGTATTCGTATCTTTGTTTTTTAATAAATAAATAAATAATTGCCTTCCCTCCTGATGACTTCTGCATCAGTTTCACCAATAGTGACTGAAAGCTGTTGCTTTTGGAAGAGTGCTCTGCTACGTGTGCAGGCTGCCTTGACGGAGAACAGGTAACCTTGTAGTCAGTATTTGTCTGTATCATGTAATTTATTTCAAGCCAGTTAGCAGCTATATTCACAGTCTGGAGTCGCATGGTTTAACCGGTGGCTTGTAAGTAACAGCTTCAGTGTAACTTGTTTCCCTTTGCTAGCTAAGATAAAGTAAGGAAAGAGGGAGCAGGAACAGTGAATGAGAGACTGTTCTCTAATGAGAGAGCTGGGCTACAGTCAGTGACAGAGCATCAGTGTTCCTCTGTTGGGTATCTCCCACATTATCCTCCTCTCTTCTGTAGCAGCTCATCATCCTGCCACAGGTCAAGAGTATAACCTGGAGAGAGTCAGAGCAGCTACTGCAACTGCTGAGATTGTGTGCATGGAGTCAGAGGAAGGAAGTAGCCCATCCTGCGAGCAGCTTTCTTGTGAATATACCATAATATGTCTTTTTTGCTGGATGTCATCTCAGCCAGCAAAGTAGAAGAAAAACTCAGGCCTGAATGGTGGATTTTTTCGCCATCTTTTTTGTAGAGTATTCCTTGACCGCATGCCATGTGTCTCCCTAAAATGATGATTTAATTAATTTAAACCAGGATATTCCTTTACCAATTTTCTTAGATTTTTTTTTTCCAGTCATATTTCCATATTTTGCATACTAAACAGGATTAAAGTGTCAAACTGTATCCGAAACACTCATCATAAGAGAAGGATCAAAGTGGGGGCACAGTCATTTTATACATAGAAGTTGTCTAAATGGATAAGAGGTTATAGGAGGACCTGTAATAAAATCACCAAAGTGGGCAGATTTAGTTATGATTAGAGCATGCTACCAGAGGTGTTGACTTACAATTGGGGCTTCCCTAAAAAGTTGTGTCTCTCTTCTTCACAGCCAGCTATCTGGATTTCCGTTCGCAGTTACCCTGGATGCTTCAGGGGGATAGCGAGTGGCTTAGAACCATCACGCTCTCTTGTTTGCGTGAGGACTTTGAAATCTTTGTTTGGAAGCATGTCTTATATAAGTATTTGAGACTGTATAAAAACAATTAATTGAAGAGAGAAAACATTCATTTGCTGACCATTTGAGGACCAAATCAATTCCCCACTATTCATTCTTTTCCTTTTATCATCTTCCTTTTTCTGGGGTTGCTGTTAAGGGACAGTTAAGAACAAGTGGTAGGATCTGTCTTTCATACCCATGTTGCAGAGAGCAACAAGAGCATGAGGCATCCCGTGGACTCTAAGATGCAATGCAAATCTCTTGTCTTAAGTGCTTGTGGCAAACAACCATCTGAAGTGTACATATATGCAGGGTCTGTGCAGTTTGAAGTACTCCCGCTATCGGTAAATAACTTCCTCATTCAAAAGGCTAATCGCACGTTCTTATTAGAGAAGCTAAAGTGGAGTATCTCCAGAAAGCTTTGCTTTCTGACCTTTACAGCTGTTACCTCCGGGGCAGAGTGAAGCAGGATATTTGCCTTACTATTGACTGTGACATTTCTGTCCTAAAAATAGACCACTACAATCCCTTTCTGGTTGAGACTGCCACCCTCTACGAGTATGTAATATTCACTCAGGTCCTGATTTTCAGAGACCTGGAGTAGCTGGATATATGTCAGATGGAATGCTAAAGCCCCCAGTTTGGGCCAATAAGGTGAAAAAAGAGGAAGGAAAGTTACCTTGCTGTGTTGTCATTTGCTGTAGTACAGAAAATGTTTCCTGTGGGAATCTTTAGCTTAATCTGAGTGTGCTGAAATCAGAGATGATTAATCCACTTAGTGGATCCTTCAGCAATGGAAAGTGGCTGCACAAATCTATGTAAACCAGGGGATCTTTTCTATCTCCTCGATTTACATAGTTAAGAGTTGTTAGGTTCTTAGCTACAGGCATGTGAGTTTATTCTGCACCGTAACAAATGTTGTAGCTTAATAGCACTTAGTAACAGTATTTTAATCATATAAAATAGATATATACTCATCCTATGTGACTTTTATAATCTAGATGAACTGTCGATTGTATTTAGATCTTTATTTTTGCGCATGCTTTGTCTATATGCAAAAATAAAGTATTTTTATGAATACATTCTATTTCCTGCTGGTTTCGATGACTGTAAAAGGCACTAAACGTGAATTTACGCTGGACTGGTTGAAAAATGTTAACAAAAATGAAAAATTCCATAATGCGTTTTATTTATTTTTCAACCAATGCTGTTAGTCATCCAAGGCCATGCAAACAAATGTACTGATCCTCTTTAGTTAGCCATATGCATGCTGACCTTCATGTAGTTGAGTTGCTTCTTTGATATCGGTATTAAATGGTAACATATGGTAGTTATTATCCTGGGAATACCAAGAATTAATCTTTACAGTAGAAAAAAAACCCTTCTTTTTCAGTGGAACATTCAGCTTGGGCAAGCTGACATGGTTAGAATAGAGATCAAGTTCCTCTCTCACTAAATCTGTTTGCCTGCATACATCTTAGTCAGATCACAGGCTAAATCATTTGAGGTCCTGATCAGTCTTTCAGTGTTTTCACTTGGCTTTTGATCTTGGGGAAGACATATTTCCCTTCAGTGCCCTGGGAAAGAACTGGCATGCCATTTCAGCTTAGAGCAGCACAAAGAGCTGTGTCAGATCCCCTTAGAAGTGCTAAGAAGACACAGTGGGAAGCGGAAACCATAACAGTGCAGTTCCTCAGGGAAGAGGGAAATGGTATAGGGGAACAGGCATTCATACAGCTCAAGAAGGTAAACACAAACACTTGTGTTGAGTCACCTGCACAGAGGGCATTCTTAGTTGAAGATCTGTTGGAATTAGCTGTGGGACTAACCTTTTCTTGTTTGCTTGTCATATTGGAGAACTGCTGGTTCTTTTGGGAATGGAGAGAAAGGAGGAGAAATCACTGTGTTACAGAGAAGATATGCTCATCGCTTCAAACCCACCTACTGCTTCTACCCTGCTGATCTTTTAGTACTACAAGAAAGTCATGGGAAGCCTGTAACTTTTGAGCTGAGGAAACACATTCTTCACATTAATAAGCAATTTCCCACAACAAATAGCAACGGGAGCTTTAGGGTTCTTCCATTGGAAAGAATGATACTAATTGTTTTGCCATAATAAAGCGGCTAATAGGAGCTCCTTCCCCACATCCCCCTTTTTTCAGGTCAGTGTGGCACATTCCAATTTGTGTTTGCTTCAAGGCACCGGAGGAATCCCTCATGGAGGGGGAGGGTTGTTTTAGCACGCTCAAGCGCGCAAGCAGTAAGCCTTTTGCTTTCTTCAAATACACCAGTTTCAGAGTAGTTGGGAGGATTCTGGATTTCCCCCCACGCGCTCCAAAAATGCAGCATTCTTTGTTTTTCTACTACAAATGAACTGAAACCCATAATCTCTGTACTGAGCAGAAGTGATTAAAATAGTGTGGAACAGATGGTTTAAAAGCTGCCAAAGATTGAATCTTTTGCTATTTTGTTTCTTGAAACAACTACATTCGTTCCTGAGTCAGCTTTGAGTGGGCCATCATAACTCATCAGAGACAAGAGAGCATACTTGTTTCTGTGTCTTTGGCTGCTTATTAATAGCAATTAATTAATTTAAGATTTTTATTTTTTTTTTAGTTTTTTAAAAGATCTGTATGTACTACAAATTGAGGTAATGCATCATTTTCATACAGGACAAAAATGGAAGTTTTCCACAGAGCTTTTAACAATATTTTTTTCTTGGAAATTTTACTACTTGTGTTTGGGTTGGTTCCCAGGAGGGGAAGACCATGTTCCAGTTGTAGTATTTAAAGAATAAAGATACTGCAGTACTCTTAAGTGGTACGTGTTTTTGTTGCTCAGGACGTGCAAGTTTAGCAATCTATACACATTGATTTGTACAGAGAAGTTTCTAGACGATCTCGTGGTCCAGAGACCTCTCATAAAGCTGTCGGCATCACGTGTGCTCTCCCTGCTGTTGCAGAGGAACAGATGCCCTCCATAGAATGCTGAAGACCAGGGGACTTGCAAACAAACAGTATGGAGTCTTGTCCTTCCCAGTGTGTGTTGTGAAACAGCATCTTTCTCTCTGGAGCTACGTTTTTTTTTTAAAGCCGTAGTCTGTAGTTTAGATCAAAGGAAGTATTTTACTATCGAGCCAAAGCGTGTCAGCTATGTTAAGTGAATGTATGGCGGCAGAATGCACCATACTGGCCTCTAGTCTTTCACTTCTGCCATGGAGCCACTCTGGCGGTTTTGTACGTTGCAGATTCTGACAAGTTCTTTGGATATTCCCAAGTACCCATAGTTTACTAGTGCTACTTACAGTGTATTTTACATAGAGGTTTTCTGCTCTCAGAGAGTAGACCAAAAGGTTTGGCATCCCCTTGGGGAACATTTTTAGAGATCAATTTTGTGGACTTAGAAAAATATTTATTGGTCACTTATAGTTTTTGTGAAACCTTGTGATTTTCCTCTTGTACAAACCTTGCATGAGCTGAGCCATTACCATTTTGTTGTCTCGATCCTAATTAAATTTGAAGTTTTCAAGCAGTAATCCTCCTAGCAAAGTAACGTTATTTGATAATGCAAAAAGTTCCGACATTCACATTCAAGTTGGGAAATGGAATGCTACCTGCGTATAGCGCACTAATAAATGACTTCTAGATAGGAGGGTAGCAAAACCAAGCTGCATTTGTGTTTTTATTTAAAGACGCTCTTAATTTTGTTAAGGTTTACAGTTTAAAATTAGAATTTTAGAAATTTAGTGACTCTGATTTCTGTAGATGATGCTGTTTAAGCAAAGCAGTTTTGAAAAATGCAAGTCTCACCGAATGATCGTTGGAACTGAATCTCGTGGCCATCTCCCCTTGCATTCATGGAAACTGCTCTGTTTGGCCACCTCATTTTCTGTTTTTCTCTCCCACTGTAGCAGCTACCCAAGTACAAAAAGCATAGCTGAATACTCTTTGTTATCTAGGCTCTTCTGTGAAGTAAAGAACCAGGCTTCTGAGAGACGTAACTAGAAATAAGGAGGCAGCCCAGTTGCTGAAGTCTGGAGGGTACCACCAGCAATGCTGTTGCAAGTTAGAGTCTTGGATGCTGGAGAGACCGTCCTTTGGCTCTTCTCGGTGGAAGGCTTTTGCTGTTGTATATGCTGCAGGTGTATTCGCTAAACCTGAGTTATTGCAATACACCTGAGACCCACTAGGACTGAGTAGTGTTTCATCTTCTAAATATCTACTCTGTTTTGCTTTGTTTCCCTGAGGGATTGAAGGCTTGGTACTAAATTGGTTTTTATTCCCTTTTTTTTTTCTTTGGGGAATGCAGTGTCTCTTGGTCAAACCTTGGTTACTCAGTTAATGGACTTTGTATCTCCTAAAGTACCAATTTTTTTCTAAGGCAGAGGAAGGTAAATGAGGGCAGAGGAAGGATTTTGAAGGTTCTCTATTGAAACTTCTGGTTTTGTTTATTTTTTTAATTCTCCTAAATACGCAGTCTAGGAAGTGACATAATTGCATACACTTTTAATTTCCTCAAAGCTCTGTGTGGTCTTCATCCAGCTTCTCAGATGTTGGCTACAGATGTTTAAAATCGCTTCCTCCCAATTAAACATCTGCTCTGAAGTGACAAAGTGTAAGACCACATATGTCTGAAAGGCCAATGCATGCACAAACAGTTTTTGTTAGTAGATATAACGGAAACTTTTTCCCTTGCCTGGGCTTTTAATGCACAGACACGTAAGAAATTGCTCCTATTCAGTTGCTCCTATTGAACTCCGTGGGGGAAACTGAGTTCCGGTTTTAAGTACAAGTTTAAAAATGCGCTGCTGCTTCTTGATTTTCTCTGTAAATCTTTTGGATGTTGCTTATTCAAGGATGTCACTTGCTCTACTGTCTAAGGGTTATTTGCTATCCCACTGGAGATCTTTTTAGACCAAAAGTAGTGATATGAGTCGATCTGGTGACTTTACTATTTAGTTGGGGGGAAAATATGAAAAAAATTAATTTTTTTTAAAATTGGCGCAGTATGGCTGTCATACCAAATGAGGATTCACATAGGCAGTCTCATCCTTTGATCACTCAATGCCTAGTGGTCTTTGCCTGGAATGACAGCAGGGTAGATGTATACAAGAGGAAAACTGATTATGACCAAATGGTAATAACAGTAGTACAACTGGGAGAAGAGTGGAGAAAATGTTAGAAATTATTCATTTTTTTGGTTGACAGAGGTAGAATATTGATGATGTTAGGTAGAGGTAACAAAGGATTAAAAGAAATAAATTTTTGAAGATGTCAGAGAAAAATCTTGGTTTTATTCCATAAGGGAGAAACCGACAAAAAGGAAAGAAGTGGCAAAGAAAAACCCTTGCTGGTGGAAATTCAGCAATTTAAGTTCGAATTAAAACATATACGGCAAATTAACTTGAATTAAAACATGTATGGGGAGAGTTTGTTTGTGTGTGTATGTTGTTGCCACGCTGTGGTGTTAGATAATAACATTCTATAGTGTGTTATTTCTTTTGTTACATCTTAGTCTGCAGAAGTGCAAATGGGTTGTAAAATCGTGATGTGCTTTGCTGTGTCAATCCTGCTAAGTAAACTATTGTAAGGATTTTTAGTGGGGAAAAAACCCACTAAACGAGAAACATTCCAAATTACAGGTAAGTGATAATGTTTCAGGTATGCAGTCTACTGATTAAGAGCTTATTAGGCATGACAGATGTAAAGTGAAATGTTTTCAGAACATATAATGTTTCTCAAAGTAGAATTCCTAAGTATGAAATTCTCTTGAACTGTGCACAGTTGCAACATGAGCGAAAGATTAGCAAACTTTCAAAAGTAATTTAGATCTGAACAAATTAACCAGGCAATATCTGTTTTAAGTCTTTTACTTCTTGATCAAAATGGATTTCAGAGGGGCTGAATTCAAGATAACAAATTTGGCACTGTAGGCATGTGAGCTGAACTGTAACCAGTGCGCTCCTTTTGTATATGCTGCTGAACAGCTACTGATGGTAACAAGATAACCCGGGCCGCATCGCAACCCACGCCACAGCAAAAGGCCAGTCAACCAAGTTAACGAAATCTGGAACTCACTCGTTATAGTCACATCCTTGATTATAATGATATGGTTTTTTAAAAGGAAAAAATATGTCACTGCCGGCCTTCTTAAATGTATAATGTTCACTTTTTAAACAAGTTATTGGAAACCTTATTTTTTGCCTTAATCTGTTGGTGAGATAGATAAGTATTTGTTATACCAATTCCTGGCTGTGGTCAAAGTGGTTGCTGTCCTAATAGGGTAACCTCATCTGCCTTGGCCACCAAAGGAAGAAAGTGCAGAACTTTTCAAAGGATCTAAGGTATAGTTTTTCTGCTGCCCTGGTGCAATGTTGCTTGGTTGTGCTGTTGATGTTACTGGTGCTTTCAAAGATCCCGTGTGAGATCAAGGCCAGTTGTGCTAAGAAACTCTGTACAAGAAGAGAACTTGTAACTGAAGTAGACAGGAAGAATGGAAGGTAAATGAAGGCACAGGCTTCTGAGGGGTGAGTTAACCCTGTCAGAGAACTAGGAACTGCTGTCTTGAGTCTCACAGCTGCCTCGATCACACTGTTGTTTCTCTGCTACTGCCATTTTGGAGAGAGAGAATAGAGAATTTACGGTAGTTGTGAGGATTCCTCCTGATTTGACATCATCTTAAAAGTGATGAACCTCCTGTGGAAATGAACAGCGTTAACTCAATTCCAAGAGCTTTTGGGCTAATTGCAGTTTACCACTGTGAGTTCTTGTCTGAATGCAGTCAGAAACACGATTTAACCAAACATCTCAGTTTAAGGATTGTGTTTTTATGAGACCTGGTTCGGGGCAATGCAGTCAGTGACAGAAGGGAGCCAGTCTTGCCACAGAGACCCGAGGGCTGTGTATCAGTCCCCAACGCTGCACGCCTCAGAGCAAGGTGACCCCCTCACCTCCTGCCTCGGGGATATACCCATAGCCCTCCTCTCTCCTTTATTCCCTGAAGTGAGGATAGCAGACAAGCGGTGGATTTGCTGTTACGCATACTAGTATAATCGATTACGTTAATGTGTTGAATTCCTCCCAAACAGGGCTCAAATGGCGACACAGTGACTTCTTTCCTTTTTCTCTTCTCTGTTTACTGTCTTTGTAAATACAACCAATTGTATTGGGGTTTGGGTATTGCTTTTATTTCGTAAGTTTCTGGGCAAAAGTGCCTTCTTTTCTACGTCTCTGTTTTTTTTTCATTTACAAACCCAGAACAGAAAGCATGCCAGGTTACTTGAGAGAATTTGGTCTAATTTGCAGGAATTCCCAGTGTGGCTGCCTCCCCAAAGCACACTTCAATTTTGAAAGCTTTTCCTTCCCCATGCTGCGCCTCTTGGCTCTGCCCACCTGGAAGGCAGCAGCAGTGGTGGCTGCTCCCCCTGTCTTGGTTGCTCTTCCCAAGGGCACCACTTGCTGCTTTGGCAGCTAAATGCAAGAGTTAAAAGAAAGTATGGATTTTCCTTCAGTTTTGCAGTCCATGTTTGAGCTTACTTGCTATCTTGCATTACAGTTGATTGACACAGTCATCCTCGGTAATGTTAACTACAGTACAGAAGTGTTTTCCCACACTTTTTTTTCTTACCTTTGCATTCCTTTTGCCTGCAGGATGACTACCCTCAAAGAGCATTGTTACTTAAATCTCAGCTCTTTAATCTGATGTAATTATTTAGAGAATGTTTTCATGATTTTGACAAAATCAGGTATCTCAGTAGCATAAATCTCATGTATCAGGTATCTCAGTAACATAAATATTTTATAAGAATCATGTAAATTATGTTCCACATTTTAGTAGATTTAGGGTTATTACTTGCCTTCCTGTGGTGTTCTGGAGGGATTCATGCCTTTTGTCGTGGTTTTTTTTTTCCTTGATGAATGCCCGTAAATCATTTTTGCTGTTTTATGAGGCAATGTCAAAGTCTTACGAATTTAGTTATATTTTTAAAGCTAAAAGTTAACAAATAGTACTGATCATTTCAGTAATGATGATATTCTAATCCTTCTTGGGTCTCTGGGCAATAGAGGAGCTCCAATGATTAGTCATAGGAATATTAATTACATTGAACCCATACTTCTTTAGCCTACCTAATGTCTCCCTGTGCCAGTGGTGATACTTAAGACAAAACAAAATGTTGATTTGGCTGGTTTTGGCGTTTTTTTGTGTGTGCTTATTATAAACTGATGGCATTTGTATGCTCAATCCCAGAGTATGGAAGCTACTTGTATGGGCTTTCTTCTTTTGTTTTTAAGTAACTCCAAATTTAAAGGCATTTAACTTTTTTCCTGATTGATCTGTTACTTTATTTTGGAAACCATATTCAGTAATGTAAATTAAGTTCCAACAGAAAAAACAAGAGTGTGTGTGTCAGGGTCTTTTCATACTGAGGCCAGTGGAGAGCGCACAGGTCAATAGAGGTGAACTGGGTTACATATGTTATATATGGTTTTCCCTGGAAGCCAATAAAAAAATTGTAGCAAGAGTCATTACCTACTGCCTAAAACCTTTTCTGTAGAGGAATTGCTACCAAAAACAAGGAAAAACTAAAGTAAATCCTGGTTGCCTTCATGGAGAACCCAAGCAAAAAAATCTGTTTTCCTCATGTGGAAAAAGAAAATTGTGCTGTGGACTTGAAATAGTTTGTTTATAGTCTACCAGGAGATGGTTTATAGTCAGTGGCATGTGTCTGGCATGGGACTAGGAACACAGAAGTGATATGATTCTCCCTCCCATCCTTCCATTTCTACTGATGTGAAAAATAAGTCAGGAACCAACTTTGTATTTCCCTTCATCTTTCTCCCCCTTACTCTGAGGAGTGTGAGAAGATTTCCAAGAGCATTAAAAGACACATAAGTCTGCTCAGTTTGCTGAAGCAGTCATTTCTCTCTTCTAAATGATGAAGTGTTGAGGAGTGGTATTGAAGGATACTCATTAACTTTTCTGCTCCGGTTTTGTAAAGCTGGTTTCCGTTACCCCCTCTCTGATTTTGGCGTGGGAGTTTATGACAGACCCCTCTGATGCTGATCTGATCGAAGTGAGGAGACTTAGTTCACTGAACTTCGCTCCTTCAGCAGAGATAAGAGCTACCATTAAATCCCAGAAAGAGACGGCAGATTAGAGTGGTGATAGTACTAGAATATAAACCCTAATTTTGTCAGGGCTATAAGTATTAAAATTATAGGCCTTCGCCCAAAAGAATACCTTCAAAGAAGGTAGTGGTGATTCAAAGCGAGAGAGAGGCAATTTGGAGAGGACATCCTATGCATGAGAAAGCAGAAATGGTTTTGATGAGATCTGTGGCACTGTAGGTCTTTGTCTTTCCTTCTTTGGAAGTACTGCTCTCCCGAAGGTTTAGTATCTCTAATCCCTCATCACAGAAACTATCTTTAAGCATAAGGCAGATTCTTTTTTCATTGACACATATTTCTGTAAATATGTTTACTATTCCCTTTCCCAAAGTAAAAAGATGTAAGTTTTGTAACTTTATTTCTTCTACCTTTGGTAAAAGCAATTTCCTTTGAATCTAATGATTTTTCTTTGCAGGTATGAAAGTATATTACATGTTTTTAAGAAAGATTTTGATGCGACTTATTTTAAAGACTGAACGGTGTTTTCCAAGCAGTCCTCCGGGCCAAGATAAGAGGCCTGCAGAGTAACACTAACTTGTATTAAGCCTCATTTAAATAACGTGCCAGCACTTTTTAATTTAAAATGTTGATGAAAAAGGTGCAATTGTCAGTAAATAGTCTGGAGAGCTGACAGGGGCTGTTTGGTCAGAAGTTAAGAGGTGTGGTGATACAGGCCACAATTCCCAAAGCAGACTAATGACCTCTGGTTCCTCAGTTCTTGGATGCTCAACTGTGGAAATATGTTAAAGATGCTGAACTTTTAGCTGCAGGAGATTTAGCACTTTTAGAAAATCAGACCCAATTATGCTTTCTCAAGTCGAAGTATCCAAAATTTTAATTTCTTTTGAGTGTCTTCTCCAGATTGTACTTTCTCATTTAAGTCACTCTCACTACGCCTGAACTTTCACTTCGGTTCTTGTAGTTAAAGGGGAGATGCTTTAGTGTGTATTCTCTAAGTACTTTAAGAAATTAAAAGAAATTTAAGTGTTTGAAAGTGCAGTTGTCTGGTTAAGCTTCCAAAGAATATGTTCAGCTCTAATATTCCCTTGCCAGTGGATTTAAATGTGAAACAAAAAGCAAAACTACATTTACAGCTTAAGGAAGCATGCAAAATTCTTCTGTTTTTACTTTGAAGGCTTCATTAAAAATAGGTCACCATCAAACCTCCCATCCTAAAGCTTTTCTTTTGAACTGTTCAGTTCTCGATGTTCAATCTTTTGGCCGTGGACAATCAGCCCCCCCAAGTAATGTGTTGTATGTAGTGGACAAGACTGATCTGACGCATATTGATTAAAAAGAGGGTAGTTCCTGCCATTCCCAATGGAAGTGGAAGGATTCTCGAGTTGATCAAGCTATTTCATAAGCGTCTCTTATGGACAAGATTCTTTTCTGGTGCCTGTACGTCATTAAAACACTACTTCTGTGAAACTCTCCATGCAGTGTTGCAGGAGAAAAGTAAGAAATAGCGTTAAATGCTGATGGATAGTTTCCGGGTTATGGAGTAATATATATTTTCATAGCTATACGATTGCTGCATGTTCTAACAGAATGTAAATTATTTAACAGATGGATGAAGTTATTAAAAAATCTTGAAGTGTGAACTTCAGCATTTCTCTGTATTCAAATATAGGAAAAGTGTGTTTTGGGGGGTGAGGGTGAAGGTTAAAGCCCCTAATAAGTTTCTCTGTTGTTTCATGAATGCAGAAATTCACTACATTAAAGAATAGGTCTTTTGTCAAATTCCCTGTGTAGGATTGTTCCTTATGTTAGATTTCCTATAGCTGTCCATGGTGTATTTTTAATCACATCAGGAGTGGGGGTAATTTTCAGTAGTCATAATAAACATTATTTCATTCTAGAGAAAACATTGATAATACGTTACCTTCTAATTATGTCTCCTGCATTGTCTAGTTATTGGAAACTTTGCAATAGCTACAGTTGTTGGAAACACATTGTTCTTTTATTTGATCACTGCACTGAGAATTAAGGGCTATTTTAGATTATAGTCAGTTTCCTGGAAAGACGTTGTCCTCAGTGAAGTTCTGAAAAGCCTCTTTAATTTTGCATTTATATGAGAAGGAGCAGGTCCCACGTGACAGTTGGTGATTCTTCTCAATCAAATAGAAACTTCTACTGAGAGGAGTTCCCAAAGGGAAGGAAAGCAGTTCAGTAGAGATACAGCACAATGCAGTAGACCCTGAGACTGCGGCAAGAAACCCAGCTCTGGATTCAGAAATGGGATAGTCGGTAGTGAGGTGCCCAAACTAATTATCCCTGCCAAGAAGAAGGGTTTACAGTCCCTGGTGTAATAGTATGATAATAGTCCTGTATGGCTTTTGGGACTGAAGTCAATGTCACAGTACAGGACAGCCTTGCTGCAAGGGAACGTATCAGCGGCTTCTGGCTCTTTGTAGTTCGCATCATTGCAAGGTGTAGGCTTGCTCTTAGTCTCAAAGTAGACTAGATCTGTGCTAGAAATCCTGTAGTAAAATATGATGGTTTTATATACAAGCCCTCTTTTAGCGACATCACATAATCCCTTGATACTAAACTTAATTTCAATGGGGAGCAAATAAAGGCAATATAAGATATAGCCTCTTGCCAATAGGAACTGTCTCTGCTCTTGGTAGGAGCGGCCAAGATAACTCTCTTCTGTGGTCGTACTGCTAAATATTTCTCAGGGCAGAGTAGATCTAAAAGACTTTCAGCCTTATTTAAAGAAATACATATACTGCTTTAAACAGAAGTATGCAGAATTCAGGTGGTAAAATGAAAAATCAAAAATGTGAGTGTAGCTTTTTGGTAGGAATGTGCGGGAAGTTTATTGATCTCAAATTGAGGGATACTTTTGTGTTGTGTGGCAATAATGTGTCTTGGTAATTTCATGTTCTGCTGTTCTCAGCTGCTTTAACCCAGAAGGTATGATGCTTTAAAATGAATTGGAGTTTAAGAAGTATTAAAAACTCTTCATGAATCCCTCTATATCTATATATAGATATATGGTTATCTATAGCGCGTGCCCTTGTATTTTATTTTGAGCTATTGTATTTTCATGGTTTTATTTGAGAAGGCACAATTGTGCTATCTGTGTTAAGGAAGGTGCTTGTTAAATCTAAGTAATAGGTGGTGAAGGGTTAAAAATCTGAGGTTCTATTAATGTAGGGAAATGCTGACACAAGTTCTTCAGTCCTCTTCCTGACAGAACACCCATCTTTAATTTGTTTGTCTCTTTACCCATATAACATTGTACATCTGTCCTTGAAAACAGCTCTTGCAGCATGAGCATAGCCAGTAGAGTCAATTTAGCAAAGGTTGCTGTCTGTGTCCTAGCAATGCAGGCAGACAGCCTGGAGCTACAACTTATAATCAGCTAAACAGGTATATGAATAATTACTAAAGATAGAAGCCTGTGTTAATTGCTAGTTTTAATCTTGTTCTCATAAATTGTTACAGAATTATTTTCTCCCCCCAGCAACAACATGTCAAAATGAATATTTTGTTTCTCAGATTCTAAGTAATCTAGTGGATTTTGGAACATTTTTAGTTTTAAGAAGATCCTTGTTCATATTTAAGCATACACATACTCCCTGAGAGTCCTTTATATATCCGCTTGAAAGCTTTGTTCCACTGCCAACATGGTGGAAGGAAACATGGCACTGAGAAAGCATGAGGCCTGAAGTATTTGGAGTTGACTGAGACCAGAGTTTGCCAGTTTCTGAAAGCAAAAACGGATATTAAGCTGTTGTTTCTCTTAAAATGATTGTCTACCAAAATGTTCCTTGGATGAATCTGAGTAAAAACCGCTTTCTTTTCAGACCGTTTTCTTTCTTCTGCAATCACTGTGTATTTGATTATCAAAACAGACAAAACGATAAAGACCCCCCTAGTTCTAGCGTGTTGTTGCTAATGCAGTAATCCTCCACAATAAGTGGGAAAAATTAAAGGATGCTCCTAGAGATTGATTAGTGTATGGGGGGAAGAGTGACAGTGACTACATTTGGTCATCACCAAGAACATTTTGCCTTATTAGGCGACTTTGTAGCTAAACTGTACTTTATCTCACAGACTGCTAAAAATAACTCTGTGGCTTTCTGGCAGATTGATATCAAAAGTGTATGATGATGGTACATGGATTTGTTTAACTACAAAGCTAAAAGCATGAGCTGGCCTCCAAACGATGAATGTCTTTGTATTCCAGAATGGAAGCTTTCCAAGACAGTGATGCATAGCCACCAATTTGTAACTTTTCTTTTAATTTGTAACTTTGGACTTTTGTCTATGTGTTTAGTTATAGAAATTCTCATACGTTAGATATGGTATTAAACATATATATGGACTTTTGATGGTTTTCTAGACTACAGTTGTCTTGGAGAAAGTGACATTGAGTGCTGTTTTCATACTTTTTTAATTTAAAAAAATACACTGCATCTCAACTTTCTCATTCAAATGCTCTCACAGTTCACTCATAGCACAGAAAAAGGGCTTGGTCAGAAAAAGGGATTGGTCATTAACTTTCCTATGTGCAGAGTGTAAATACTGTGGCTAATGAAGGACATTTCTTTACATCTTTTCTTACTCTATTTATGTCCCACTCGGAGTGTTTGTATCACATACTCCTCACTACGGATACCTTCCATATTTTAGTGGATTGTTTTTAAAAAGTAATAATTAAAAAAGTAACAATTAAATAAATAATTAAGCAAATAGCCTGGGTTTCCTCTCAAACCAAATTTTTGGAGTAGGGGTATCTCAGTAAAATGAGGCCAACAGGATTATGCGGAGGGAAGGACGACTCCGACTGAGCCACTGGGCAGAAAGCCCAAGCAGCCCCGCTCACAGCACCGCTTGGAGGGGGCTGGAGTAAGGAGAAGTATCAACTGGAGATGAACACGTGTATAGCCTAGAAGGAAAAATTAAAGAAAAGTAGTCACTGAGATTGAGTGTTTTCATGGAGGGCTTACTATTTTGATACCTTAATGAGGAATATTCATACAATTTATATTTCTGAAAAATATTGCTATCAGTCAAAACAGCACAACCTGGATTACACTGCCAAGAAAAGTCCCAAAGTCCTCGCAGGGCTTCTACTTTCCAAGCTTCAGTTTCATTTATTCCTTCACATCCCTTTAGTCGTACACAGCCTCACACGATGCTGTTCTGATATCTCTCTGCCTTCTTTCAGTGAGACCTGATTAGGTTGCTGTCTTCAGAGCTGCCTCCTTATCCCCTTGAACACTTAAGCAGGGAGAGAGGAAGCTTAGCTGTAATTAACCCACAGCTTGCCAGAGGTGGGATGGGTCTTCAGCTAGGAATAGCTACAGGCTCAATAAAAACAAATACTTTGACTGAGAATATAACCTTGAGCATATCAAAAAGAAGCAGAAAAATATGTTTTATTAAAGTACATGGTAAAACTTTCTTAGAAAGAGAGGTAGACTAATCCTCATTGCATTTGAAAGTCTTGCTTCATGTATAACAGTTTTTAATCCTTTGCGGACCATATGAATGCTAAAAGATTAGTTTGAAATCTAAAGATTGGTCAGATATTCCCCCAAAGTGATAGCAGGCTAATAATGTCTAAACTATATGGGGAAACTTTGCAAGACATGGCATACAAATCTATTTAATCAAAAGTTAGTGAAAAATACGGATGTTTTAGAAATCCACTTGGTCGTGCTGAAAAATTGGATTTAGTATGGAAAGGGCTTCGGTTAGTTTCTATTTCTGTCTGATTTACTAGAAGAGATGTCATGAACTCTAGCCCAGGTGTCAAAAGAGGCACTGAAAGCGAAGATGTGCACTGAAGACATTTGTGCCAGGCTCCAGTTTAGTTCACAAAGGAGTTTGAATGGAAGCATCTAAATATTAAGACATCGGTAAAATTTGGAAAGACAATAAAACTTCCATGTCACAAAAAGGAGTTTTTAAAACATTCATTAGTATTTGTAGCAAAATAGAGACAGCAGAAGAAGGGCAGAGCATCACAGGTGGGGTATGTTCCATGTGTCTTTAGAATTGCCTGACGGACAAGTAGGTGTGGGAGGGGGCAGCTGCAGTAGCTCGGTTGGTGGTGAATAGTGCTGGAGACAACTCTGAACTGATGCCATCATTGTACAGTGATTTTTAGTTTTATAAAGCCACTCTTCTGACTGTCATCCTACATTACGGATGTGATTTTTCCTCAGCGTACTTCATTCTTTATTTCTGCATGGTTTGGTTACTTTTGTTTCTCAGTTTTCTGTAAAAGTAAAGCTGTGAGGAGAACCGAAGATACGAATGTGATGAATGTGGCTTCACTCTCTAATTCGAGGTGGGGAGTGTTCCCATATTTCATTTTAATTTTACAGATCTTTTTGTTTTCCTGCACATGGTAAAGACATTTAATCAAAAGAAGGAAGGAAGGAAATAGAGATTAGAAAATTGCAACATTGTATCTTATTAGATGTATTTAAGGTAGACCTCCTTTTCCAAAGATTATGGCAATTGACAGAGGTGTTTTTCGCTGCAGTGCCTACAGGTCTGTCCTGAGCCTCGGCATGTGTCTGAAGGAACGATTTTTCATAGTGGGGTAACAAGAACATGAGAATGTCCATGGTCTTGAAAGTCAAATAAGGCGTAAATCTCTTTCAGAAGATTTTGAGTGTTTCAGTCCAGTTGTGCGCATCCAAAACAGCATTCGGTGTTTCCAGGTGTGTAGTCCAGATCAGAGGGTCCGTCAAAACATTCAGCTACCAAGGGCACATGCAAACGGTGGTCATGGCCAGCAGGAGAAAGAGCAATGCTGTGTTATTATATTTTGTAACTTTGCTACCTTTGTTTTATAAAGCTTGACAAAGAAGGGGACAGAAGCGTTAAGTAATTTAGTCATAGTAATCTTTGATTTAAACAAGACAGGACTAAACCACATAAAAGAGTCTCTTTTGCTTTGCTTTTTATGCTGGGTTTTCCTCTCACACCTCTCTCTGGATGGAGTTGGTTTGATCCTGGAAAAGTGGGTTATGCATGAAAGACACTTGATGCAGAGTCAAAGGATTTTTATTTTTTTTTTCCAAGTACGTACTTGGTTTCTGACTGGGATGCAGCCCTGTGCTTTGTAACAGCTTCAACTGACTCAGCCTAGTGTGAAACATTAGGAAAAATTCACGGGTCCACTGATCCATGTATTCTGTGTATTTCAACTATGTAATTGTAAGCCTTCTAAAGAGTTTTTTGAATCCTTTGAATCAATAGTAAAGTATATACTTATCCAGGGAACTAATTCTTGGGCAAATAATCTGCTCTAGACAAGTGTTGTAAGGAACTACCCTGCTGTGTTCAGCAGTGCAGCAAAACTCTGATGAATAAAGATTGGTCCCCAAGATAAACCTTTAAATCTTTGGTCATAGAAAATTTGCATTGCTAAAGGGCTATATTATGACTCAGTGGGCAATAACTGGTATTACAGCTGCTTGAAGAGAATTTCCTTACCCCTTATATTTTCTTTCTCTAAACAACTTTTCTGCTCTTCCCTCTGCGTGCGCCTCATAATGAAATTACAGTGGAACATGATGATGTCCCCCCTTGTACTGTCTACTTGCCACTGAGTCATCCAAACGGAGCATTTGATCTCTGCCCCCTCTGCAGCCTTCCCTTCTTTTCCTCTTGGCGGTCTGTGTCTTTATTATTGTTCATGTATTTGGCTCATTTTTTGCAATATCACCAAAGAAAGGGGCAAGGAGAGAGAGAGGCAGGAATTACACCCAAAGACTACCCCCCTAGTAGTTAATGAACTAGTTGAAGATAGGCATTGTGTCATTTATGTTGAGCAATCAAAGGCACCCGAACATACAATTCTCTTGTTCACCATAAAAATTGGTGTTCCATGGGCTTGCAGGTCTGTTGCACCATCATGTCTTAAGGATGGACTTCTGACTTTTTAAAAATACACTCCTTGAGAGAGAAGTGTCTTGGCATGGAGAGCAAAGAGCATTACCACATGGATCTGCTGGTGGTGATTTATTTCTGTGCCAAGTGGTGACTGACAGGATTTGTGAGGATTCTGATCAGTAATATTGGATGGCATTGATCACATACATGAAGCGGACAAATGCTGCCTCCTGTTTTGAAGTAAATGGGACTTCTTTGAAAATCTTTCAACTCTTCTCCTTAATCAGCTAGAGGTATCCCAAATAAGCATCTCTTTCTCCCCTGTAGGAGCAAATTGTGCTCTGAGCATCCCCTGTGGGGCTGAGCATCTATCTCACTGGCCCCTTGGGAGAGCAGCCACTCAGGATGGTGAGCGGCCAGGCAAACCCTCTGCAGCGGGACCCCTGGGGCCTCAGTGGAGCTGCACAAAGCATGGCCAAAGCCTGCTTTCCTGCCCCTGCATTTAAAAGGTGCTTCCCCAGTACGGACCTGCTTCTCCCAGTAGTAGATGTCTTCAATGAGTCTTGTTAATAGTTATCGCTGCCTGAGATAACCTTCCCTGTGATGTAATTTGACATACTGCTGTCAGTGGGGCTTAAACATAGTAATCTTTAAAAATGATTGGGAATTTGCCCTAGAGAAAAAACTGTTATGATTAATTTCTACAAATGATAAACCACTCCTTCTTCAAAATACTGCATGCTATGAAGTGTGATTTAATCCATTTAACTGCAGAGGCTGATGCTTCTGACAACTGTGACTCAAATGTCATCACAGAAAGTGATATTTCAAGTGGCAGGGTGGGATTAGAAACCTGCTGAAGATTTGTCAAAGGAGAAGTAAGTACATAATTTTTAGATAAGTGATTTGTCTACTCTAAACCACTTCCGCTGAGAAGACAGGCAGCTTAAAAGAGAAACTTACACTGTTACACTAGAAAGAGCATTTAATTGCAGATGGGGGAAGAAAGGCAATCCTCTTACTTATGATGGTGGTTAGAGAGAAAAACATACAATACTCGGAAATATAAATTTTCTATACAGAAATAATACAATATTTTTTCCTCAGAAAATAAGATTTCATTGAGGCTTGTATAAGGAAGAAGGCAGTCTTGATATTCGGGACCTCGCAACTACCTGATATGTTCCTCTTGTTGTTGCTTTGTGTTTTTTTCAAAATATGAAGTAACACCATGATAGCTTATGAACTGTGTGACAATTCTGTAAATGCAGTAAAACCCGAAACAAGCACAAAAATGTACATTCTGTATCTGTCTAGAATTTCTGTGGAGTTCTAGTCAATTATAAATTTCATTCACATCCACCAAGTCTGTACTTGGTGCAGTTATGTTAGTAGGGAATTTGGTCCTTGTTTGGGATTATTGACATACTTCTCTTATTGCTCTGCCAGTCCTCTAAAACTCGTGCCTGCTTTTACCTATTCTGCCAGCCTCACTCTATAATTTACAGCTTCTTAAAGCATCCGTCCACTCTGAAAGGCAATAAAAACAGTTGTATGATGTTCTTTACTTTTCTTTTGTGTGGCTGAACCTCAAACTTGATCAACTGCAATGGAAACTACATTGTGTGTCAGAGTTTCTTCCAGCCGCCTCATGGGTCTACCTCCATCTCTGAGGACCTAGCTGAAGGCTTGCCCGTGCTGTAGGGAGTATCCGCTATGGATGCCGGCCCGGCGCTGTGTTTTGTACCACCTGTAGCGGCCATATTGCTAAGAGTCTTCAGGCTTGTGCAGCTCTGAGATTGCAGAAGTGTTGGGGAGGGTTTGGTTTGCAGTGCTGCTTAGTGCGATGGCTGAGGAGAGAAAGCACTGACCCTGTCTGACAGGCTGACCTTGAGCTCCTACGGCGGGAGTGGGAGTTGGGCTAAAGGCACACGTACTTCTTACGTGTTTGAAGTGGATTCCCAGGGGGGAAAAAAAAAAAAGAACATGAAATCTGACAATGCTTTTTTGTGGAGTCACTTTTTGGAGAAGAGCTGCTCTTTGATATCAGTGATAGTTTGCTGCTCCGATCTGTCATGCTGCCGAGGCGCTTGAGAAGCTTGCTTAAATGACTGTAAGAATGGTAAGGAAAGCTGAGGCCTTTTTTTTTTTTTTTTTCTTTTTTTGCTGAAAGGAATTTTGCTGGAGAGCCGGTATTTTTTTTATTTTTTTTTTCGGTTTACGTCCTCCTCCTTTGCTGCTGCTGTTGTTTCTGTTTGGTGTGGTGTCTCGCCGCCGAGGGCCGGGTGCGCCTTTAAGAGGTGGAGGTGGCTTCGTGCAGGTGGTGCCGGGGAAGGAAGCGGCTCCGCGCCGCGGGGACGGGCCGGGGCTCGGCTGGCCGCAACTTAAACTGCCAGTGTTCCCTCCGAGAAGGAGACAAAAAATCGTCACATTAGCTTCCTGCTTGGTTTGGGGTGGTTGTTTTTGTTTGTTTGTTTCTTTGTTTTCTTTGACACTGTCAAAGAAACGCTGCTCACCAAAGGCACAGCTTGATACGTGAAACTTGGATAAAACTCTCACGGGCAGCGCTGAACTCGGCGTGGCGTGGGAAAGGGGGATGCTCTTAGGAGCCACGGGTGGAGCTGAAGGTCTCAGCTCTTAAAAGAAAAGCCCCAGGCAAACAGCCCCAGCAGGGCTGTCCCGCTGGTGACAGCCATTCCAGCTGCCAGCCCCCCGCCTGCGTGCCTCAGTTTCCCCTCCGCGGCCGAGGGGTGATGCCCGTCCCCTCGCCCGGCGGAGCGCTGTGCCGGCCGCTGGCGCTGCCCACCCGGGGACTGCAGCCAGAACCGCTGCTTGGGCCGCCGCCCCCGCCAGCCGCCCCCCGCCCCGCCGGAGCCCCCCCAGTACCGCCCGCCCCGGCGCGGGGCGGTGGCCGGTCCGGAAGGAAACTCCCGGCCGCGGGGGCCGCCCGCCCGCTCGCCCCGGGCGCTGCTCCGCCGCTGAGGCTGCTCTGGACGCTAATTAGCATGACTAGTTTGATGGATTTAGTCAACAGCATTCAGCAAACAGGGGAGGGGGGAAACAAGTGTGTAAGATTTCCCAAATCTAAAGACTTTTCAGCCCTGGTGCCCTTAATGGTTTGTTATGCGGACTCGAACAAGTGTTGCTTCCAATTAATTGATCGAGGGGATTTATTTTAGTATTTTGGCTGGATGCCAGAGAGAGAGGCTTTGTCCTAGCGTTTTAAGCACCACCCCTCCTTGCAAGTTTGAAATGTGAGCTGCCTGGGTGGTTTTTTTTTTTTTTTTTCCCTCCTCTCTCTTTCTCTCTCTCTCTCTCTTCCTTCTGGCAAAGTGGCTGTGGCTGCGTGTGTGTGTGTGTGTGCCTGAGTATGAGAGAAGGAGGGAGAGGTGTAATGGGAAAGCAGGAGATGGATCACTAGAGACAGAAAAGAAAACCATCAATATCAGTAACATGCAGCTGAGGTGAGATTTTTCTGAGTGTTTGATTTTCTTAAAACCCTTTCAGAAGATTTAAAGCAGCCTTCTGCCATGCTGTATGCTGAAGACGTACTCCTAAGCAATGTCATAGGGATGCTTACATGTATATTGCCGTTTTAGGTCTGTTCGCGTACGTGTGAAGTTTTAAAGCTTAACCTGATTCTCTTTATTGTCTCTAGAGGGTTGTAGCTTGAGCACAAATAGCCTGTTGGCAAGTACGGCATGAGCCCATTAGCAAGACTCCATCTGTGATTGGTTTTGCCTGGAAACCGGGAGACAAGCAATGAATAATTGATGTGTGTTGTGCAGTAGCTGGACAGGCAAAGAAGAGAGAGAGAGGGAGAAACAGAGCAGGGTGCCCTCAGAGGGGGGAGAGCGAACAAGCTTGAAAATAGCTACTGGCTGCCTTGTGCTGAGATGAAGGCAACCCCGGCTGTCTTTGTTCTGCACTGGCTGGTTTCTGCCTAGAAGTGTTTGCAGACATATGTGGCCTTTTTCTGCAGCAGAAGAGAGGCAGGCGAGCAGAGGAGGGGGAGCAGAGGAAGACTAGGGCTTTTGAATGAAATATAACTTGTGGGTAAGTTGGTTTCTTTGGGGGGAGGGGGGGCCGTACGTGTGTAAGTGGGGACGTGTGTGTGTTCGCCTGAGCCTGCCTGGGAGAGTGTGTGTGTGTTGTGAGTGTGTGTGTGCGTGCGGGAGCGGGGTGTGTGTGTGCCAGCGAGGGTGCATTGTGGGTAAGGCAGTGCTGCATGTTGTGAGAGGGCATGGCAGGCAGGGCAGCGGGGACGGGTTTGCGTACAGCCACCCTGCCTTCTGCTCGCCCCTTACCACATTTGAGGATGCGAGAAGGAAATTCACGGCTTGCTCATTTTGCTGGGCTTTACCATATTTTTATTTTAGGGGGTGAACCATTTAATTTTTTACAGGAATCTTGCTTATTGGATCAGCAATCAAAACCAAAAGGTGACAGCAATTATCAGTGGCATTTTCTCCAACTTTAGCCTGTCTGGCACTGTCAAAATGTGACGTGCTGTTCTGCGAACAGCAATGACAATACTGCTGCCACCATTTCATTTTTGCTGTCTTTTATAAAGATTTTGCCAGGCAGAACTCACATCTGTGGCAAGTGGTTTCAAAGAAGATCACGAAGAACTATTGGTATCAATGGCAGTCTCGGGTATTCAAGTTGACAAGTTTTTTGCCCGTTGTGTTGAGTAATAACCAGAGTTTAATAACCAGTTTATCTCTTTGCCTGTGTAAAAACTGAAAAGATTATTTAATTTGCGTGTGATTTACAGAGTTTTCAGAAAGTTTCAAACTAGTGATGCCAGAGCAGAAATGGGGTGTTGGTTTATTTTTTGGTTTAGTTACTTGGATTAAAGCAAGTAATAACTTAAAACGGCATATATTAATGTACAGCAAAAATTAAATGCAAGGAATCTATACAGCTTCAGTGTTTGCAACTCAGTCATTGACAGCATGGTTTTTTGGGGGAAGAGACTTGCTATTGTAGACAGCAGCTCTTCAACCAGTAAAGTCACTAAGTGAAATAGACTTTGCCTTAAGTAGTGTCAGCGATCTGTTGTCCCGTGAAGTCACTGTCAAAGCAAGTGCTGACTTGAGTCATACAAACTACTTCCCCTGAGTTCAGGTGAGCCCACGGTAAGATCTGTCGGAAAATCCCATAGTATCTGTCGACTTTTGACAAAATAAATGCTCTCTGTAGACAGATATGGTGGGGTGAACTGAACAATTTGAACCTCCTTTTTATGGCAACAACTTATCTTGGCTCATAAAACTACAGAAGATGATGTTTGTGGTGCAAATCTGTAGACTTTTGAGAGAAAAGTGGAGAAGAAACTGTGGAGACAGTTTCTTTCAAGAAGTCATGTCTCAATTAGGTTAAGCTGACCAGGTCATTAGGCTGGTATGACCTAAGAGAAACAATTAGCATGGCTGAAACACTACTTGGAAATGGAAGTACATAAAATTAAGATCCAACTAAAATTGCTCTATGTTACCCAGTATTTCCTTTAATGTTTCCTCAAGTTAGAACTTTATTACAGTTATATTGATAAAGAAAGTAATCATCAGCAGCTTATCATGCATAAAAGTAGAAGCTCCTCTCAGTTGAGCAAAAAGCATGTTTCCTCTGTGCTGTCACCGATCTGCCTAGCAGGATTTTGTTCCTCTTTCTGCTTACCACTCAAGTCAAGATGGCAGTTAAAGTGCAGTAGAACTTGAGAACAAAAGTTTGGTTTTATGTAAATTTGCTTCGGAAGGACTCAGTCAGTAACACTTCAGTTTGAGTTTAAGCCAACAGAAGAGTGTTACCAAAGGCTGAGTTTTGAATTTATATTAAAATTTTGATTTAAAAAAAATACTTAAAATTAAATTGATTCCCACCCGCACCACTTTTACCCTTTTCTGGAGAAGCCGTCAGAAAATCTCTGAGCAAATATGTCTGCAAATACAGTGACGTTTCAATAGTAGAGAAGTCATCCGAATGTACACGGTACGATTTCATGGTGGCAGTTGAAAATACTGATCATAACAGAGGTTTGAAACTTACTCTTAAGCCTTTAATCTTGTGTAGATTGTAGTAGAATTGGCATAAATGTTGAATTTGTGTGTGTCAACTTCTCGGTCGTCCTGGCAGTAATGTTGCTGTGTTCATACTTCAGTGAAACACATGGCACTCTTATTGGTATTACTCGTGCCGAAAGTGGCATTTAGTCCTGGAACCGTTATGCTAGATGCTCCAGAACGCCTAAAAAGTTTGTCCCCATGTAGGGTACAGGGGACAGCTGTTGGTTACAAAGCAGAAAAGAAGAGATTGCAAACTAACAATGAGAGAATAATAGAGGATACTTTGGGCTCAATTAATAAACAATTTGTTGTTGTAGTAACAGGTACTGTTTTAAATGCTGTGAGGTAATTTCGAGAGAATGGTCTGGCAGAACAGGCCTTCTGTTGCCATAAAGGTTAGTATAGCAATTAGATTAAGAGGGTCTCTGAATCCAACCCCCCAGAACCCCTAATTACAACATGTGTGACTAAGACGAGAGAATGGTGTTTTTCTATGTCACAAGGTAAGCTGAGGACACAGGAGTTCCCGTGTTGGCCTCAGTTGTCACTGGGGCTGTAGCAACACCAGGTGCTTTCTCATGACCAGGACACCAGCAGAAGGGATATTAGTGATCAACAGCAATGAGAAATCTTTACTAGAGGGCAGCCGACAGGAAACTGTTACTCTATGGGATTTTACAATTGTAATTTCTTTTTTTCCTCTCACAACAAAAGACAAGACCAAACATTATATTAAACAGGAAAAGACCTAACTAGGGAAGGAGCTAAGCAGGGGAAAACAAACCAACCCAAAACCTTACCATGTGGAACATGGCTAAAATGATGTTCCAGAGATCTCAGCGAAGATGTTCTCTGGTTTTGTTCTGCTCAGTTTTAGAACAGAGACTGCCACAGGAAATACCTTCCTCCGAGGCTGCTCTTGCAAGTGGAACTTCTGTTTTGTCTTGGGTGGAACAAGCAGAAGCTGCTGTTAACAGACTGCCGTAAAACTGCTTGTAAGCAGCTAGACAGCAAGGCGTTTGCTTAAGGAAAAAAAAAATGGGGAAAAGTGGCTTCCTCCCAGCGCTGCTCAGCTATTACTGCATTGTAGTTCAGAGCTAGAGCTGGGTGATCTAATCTGAGTATCAGAAGCTCGTCCGGGCCACAGGGATTGCTGTGCAGGCTGGGTGGATGGTTTACTGCCTCCAGTACCTTGCAGGGTACAGCATATGGTGCAGCATAGGCATATCCTAGGGGTTTTAAAAATACTGCTGTTAACAAATGACCCTGCTGCCTGTCCTCTGAATTTCCTACAGTTTGCTGGGGTGGTTTTCCTTGCACTGCCTTTTCAGAAGAAACCAGAAAGTTCTGTGGAAAAAAAAACACTTGATATGGTATCTGTTTCACTGTAGTGTGGAGTTACTGACCATTTCTTTGGAGCGACCAAACCAAACAGATCCTTATAAAAATAGCTAAAAGTTAACACACTGGGGAAAAAAATATTGTGTTAATATCTCTTGATTCTTCTAATGGCAGGATAGGGACAAAAATTCCACCAGGTATACCTGCTTCTAAAACGCTTTAGTGAAAAGATGTTTAGGTATATAAAACAGTTCTTCAAGAAGTAACTAAAAATCATCTTCTTCACTATTGGAACAATTCAAAGTTACGGAACAAAACCTTTTAAACCAGAATGTAAAAGAAGAGCTAGTCTTCAAACGAAATGAATGCTTCAATAATTGTCAGAGGTACACCAATGCGCAATAAAGCAAAGCACTAATAGCTTTTAAGGCATGGTGAAGAGTGCATATCTGTTCATCATCAATGAGAAAGCAGCCAGCCAGTCTGGCATGTACATAGGCTCTTTCACTGAGGGTTCAGCAAGGAGACAAGAGAAGCCCAGAAAGAACATAAACAGGTTATTTTTCCCATTTTTAGTTGGAAGTTCCCTGAAGAATTTTCTCCTTAAAATCAAGACAAGATATAGTTATAAAATAAAGTGAGTGACACTGGGACAGTAATTACTTCAGTAGTGTGGAGAGCTGCCACTCATCCTACCTGTAATAAATATTGCATATTTTGCCAGTTCTTGACCTGGATCATTCTCAAATGTCTTGCATCCTCTGGAGTGTGTTACTAATCCTAATTCTTAGCTTGTTGGGGCTCATTCTCTTGACAGTAATCCAGTGCAACCAATGGCAGTTTTATCTACTCCAGGAAAAAAAAAAGTTAATTTTGTTCTCAGTTGTCTTTATTAGTACCAATAAAAGGTTCAGACACCCAGCTAAGCTCCTAATTCTTGTTTATTATAGTTAAAGTGGAGCCCTCACCAGTTTGATGAATAACCTGTAACGTTTGTTTATCAAATTCTAAACTTCTAACTGAATTTTCTTGTTAATAGTTTGTGTTCTTTGCACCTTCTTAGTGCCCCTTACATCTCTTAAATCCTTTAAATTTCAGGAGGTAGGCAAGCTGGACTATTGTCTGTGTTGACATCCTGGAAGCAGACAGAAACCCACAATTGTTGGTAAATACAAGCTCATTAAAATGCTGTTTGAGTATAACATTGTAGTACCTGGATGGGTTCCTTCTTTTGTATGCTTATCATTAAAACTATTTGTACTGGATTTTCAAAATCGTTCTGACCTAACTTAGTTACAAGTGAAGTGAGTAGACGTTCAGCAGAAGCAGAACTAGGGCAGCCTGGGATGCCCATAAAAATCACTCTTCTACTTATTCTTACATCTTTTTTCTTACTCAAGCCCAAGAAGGTAACGGGGAGAGCTAACAGGAGGTTGTCATATGACTCTCTTAAGTATTCCATTAGCTCTGCTAACCAGCTTTACTGACCTGTTGTTTGTTTTAGTGGTTTAATATAGTTAACATTTTATTAACCTTATTTCTGCATTACTAAGTATTTGGAGAAGAAAAAAATACTGTGCTTTTTTTGCCACTTACTTATCCATATTCTAGCCAGACTTCAAAGAAGGGTGTTAACAGTACTTTTACTTCTACCGTCTTATCTACTGACACTATCCAACTGTTTAAGAAAGTTGAGTTTTTCAAGCATCGCCCTAACACCACAGCTTTCAGAGGAGTCTGTCATGATTTACTTATTCATACAGATTGCAGTGGCTTATGTAGTCTTGATCCTGCTTGATCTGCCAGCAGTATTTGCTTCTATTGATCACAGGCTGTTACTTGACTGCCTTGAGCAGCTTATAGGTCTCCCTGGTTCTGTTAACGGGGTCTACTACAGATATTTCTCACTCTTCTCATTTTGTTGTTGTCGATAGTTTTAACTCCAACCTTCCCGCTCAGACAGATGTGCCACAGGATTGTGTCACAGCCTTTGTGGTTTCTGATAAGTTTGGTAATACCTCAGTGAACTTTGGTGCTGTGAGTGGGGCTCTGTCCAGGTTCGGCCCTTAGCTCTGATTTATAAGACGTGTTTGGCAGAATGCCTAGCTGTCATGTTTCGTTGTAAGCGTGTAAAAACTCCTCCTAACCTAGGTGTAATAAAATAACGTATTTTTGGAAGCAAGCACCAGTCCTTCATGTTCCTACCTACCTTTTAATCTATACACACTCCTACTCTTTTTCTAGTAATAGGGCAATTGAGAGATTAGTCTGGAAGAAACTTCTAAACCAAGTCGTCGTCTTGCACATAGACAAGCGCTGTTAAATTGTCCTGTTCCAGTCAGCTTTCCAAATGGCTATATATGTTTTCTAACTATTCCTCAGGGTGGAAATACTGTAATTCCTTAATTGGCTGATTTACCTGGAAGGTCCTTAAAGTGGCTATCTAAAGTAATTTGTGGCTGTCAAGAAATACGCTTCATTAGACAAAGGTTGCATTAGAATCAGGTTAAAAACAGAAACATTCATGTAAGCTTTTGTATGGTCTTAGTCCATTAGAAACCAGAGATTTTAATCTTTTTACTAAATTACTTTATGGCTTGCGAATGTACTTTTAAGCTCTTTGAAAAGTAGAAGCATAGATGGTCCTTGTGTATTTGTATTTCTGGTTTTAATATGAGGGTGTCCTTCTTTTGAACATGCAATTAAGCTTCTGTCTGTTATTATTTGTGGCTTCTTGTATCATTTTGATAGAAAAAGGGCCCAGCAGATGGTGTTTGAGCAGAAAGAGATTGCCCGTGGCTGGCTTTTTGAAGAAGTATTTGAGATGGAGAATTATGAGGAGCAAGTGATTTTACTTGTAAGGAATGTGTTTAATACACAATGACCCACTGTTTTCACCCTTCCGCATAGACACCTTTACATTTAGTGATGCTAGAATATTGACTGCCTGGCTTGCCTGACATTCACCAAGCTGCTGCTTTGTCTCTACAGCTACAAAAAACGTCAGGGGAGAGAGTTTTGGACTTGGAGGGTTAGTTGGTTGTTAGTATGTAATACCCCATAATCTTGTATTATGTATTTTGCAATAAGGGGAACAGAAGATACAGTTTATAGTTTCTGCTAAGTTGGGAGTAGATTATAAGAGATGGGAGAAAGGAAGTTTTGAAGTCCATCTTAAGTATTGACTTAAAACGGCTCACTTGAAGCACTCACGAATCATATTGCAAAGCCAAAAATGTCCTTCTTCTTAAATGACTGTAATCTAAAATGTTATAGAGAGCTAAATGATTTATTGATGTCTATTTCTGAGGCATTTACCTGCACCTGTAGCCAGCCCATTCCATTTATTTTGGCTTGCTGACAAATTAGCAAGCTATTTGTATGTCAGATTTGGTCAGTAGTCAATTCCCTCCCCCTTACATATTGAACAGCTTTTAATTTAATTGTTTGTGGTGTTGGCAATTTATTATCCAAATAGATGTCACTCAGAGGAGCTCTTTAAAAAAAAAAAGAAAAGAAAAACCCAAAGAATTATTTGGGAATATCCTCGTAGTGCCTTACAGAAGAGAATACACAGAGCAGCTTTCAAGCCTTTTCCACACACAGAGGCAATGATCTGTGCAATACTTTCCTTTCCATTGGTTGGAACGTGAAAAATTAGGGTTTATATTTAATGACTGGAAGAAGGTTAACTCTGCGATTACGGCCATTGTCATTGTATCTAGACACCTTTAAGGAATGAGCAATCAAAATTACCTGTCGGAGTTGCAACTGCCTAAATGTGTTGCATAAATACTCTTGGGCAGAGTTGAAGTGTGCTTTGCCACCTGCAGTGATTACCCTTGTTGTTGAATAGGTTTTGCGGGGTATTTAAGGCAAAATTATTGTGTCTTGCTAAATTGTTTAAACAGTTGGCTTAGATCCTCATCACGGTGAGGATCTGAGTGCTGCTTCTCAAAGTCAGAGTGCTGCACTGTCACACAGAGGCAACTGCAGGCTGCCTGACCTTGGCTGCCAGGATGTCTCCTGCCTTGTTGCTCCTCTGTGGCACGGCCGCTGCTACTGGCTGCGCAGCAGCTGCCGGTGTTCCCCAGCTGAAGAGGAGTAGTGAAATCTAATATGGGTATGCTTTCTTAGCCTTAATTAATCTTTATGAATTTTAAGTAACGTATGAAATTTGGGGTTTGATATATATAGCAAAGAGGATTTTCGTATCATGTGCGCGTGCCCAGTGCTGGCCCGTCCTGGCCAACTGATTCTGCTGGGGCTCCCTGGGACTGTGGTTTGTGGAAAGACCCCAACTATTATTTTTTTTTTCCCCTCCTCTCAAACAGCGCCATAGTTGCTAGTTAACATTGTTGGCACTGTACAGCTTGAAATGTTTTATGATCTTACATCTACTTAACCTTTAATGTTTTCTGTCAACATCTATCATGACCTGGTGGCCTATGGTTAGTAAAATGTGCCCTTGCAGGCTGCCAGATACTGTAATGGAATTAGGCCTTTAAAATTATCAGACCTGTCAAAGGGGTTTATAATCCTGTGAGAGCTTTAAGTGGTTTCTTACCTCCACTTGAACACACATTTGACCTGGCTGAAGCATTTTTTCATGCTTGTTTTGTTTTTACTTCCTATTAATACTTTAAAAACAGGGTGAGGGAGGGGGGGAAGGAAAAAATAATTTTCCTTGTCATCTTTATGAGGAAAAACATGGAGTCTCCTTGGTTCTTTCCCAGATGTCTTCTTTGGCTTCTTTTCTCTCTCTTGCACTTGTAGATTAAGCTCTGCAGATATTTCAGTGGGAGCTTGTTCCCTCAAGTGATGGACTAAGGACACTTCTTTATATGCATTAGCCAGCGAGCGTGCACCCAGGGCTGACACAGGTCAGGAGGGAATGTCAGGCTTGCTCCGAGGCGGTCAGACTCAACATAGTGCTTACAGAAGGTGCTGAACCAACACCTCTGGAAATGAATGTCCTCTGCAGAGCGAGGGTGGGAAGGGCAGTAACACTGCACAATTACTCATATTTACCACCTCTGTGCTTTGTGCTGCGCAGAGGATAGAGCTAGAGATGCGAGATGGTTTACCTTTTACCTTTTGCTAGTTTGTTTACAATTACCTGTGGAAATGCTGAAAGTAGTTTTGTAGCACTTTGGTGGTCTCCCTGTGATAATAACACAGTGCCCTGGTGGTCATTAGCACTATGAGAGATTCTGTAATGTTTCTGAACTGAGAGATATTGCATGTGTCATATCCAACAGAAATTGAAATGTGCAATAGAAGAGGTGATTTGACCGTGTTGCGTACAGCCTGTAGCTGAGTTTGGCGAGTCACCTTATCTGGGCCTGTTTCCTGAGTCCCACTTCAGAGACGTTTCCTGTCTTTGTGAGGTTGTTGCATCTGAGCTGTTTGCTTCAAATCATTGCAAGTTGTTAATATTGCTTTTTTTAGTTAAAGGGTGATCTGACTTTGGCTTCTGAAGTAGTGCCATGCTGACTCAGTCTCTTATCACCAGCAGGGTGATGCAAGGTGAGGAAAGAGAAGAAAGCTAATAAAATGCTGCTGTTTGAAAATACATCTTGTTTGAGATTTTATACGGGAGTGGTAGAGGGAAATGCACTGCAGCCATTTCATTTGCAAGGAAAAGACCTTCTATTACAGAGATTTTTTTATATCTCCATTGTTCTCATACAGCACAATCAAGCAAGGTAAAAGAGAATGTGTTCCCTGGTACTAAACTGTGTAGGCATTAGTCCCGTAAATAAAATTAATTAAAAAGAAAAAAAAAAAAGAAGTTTGGGTTGTCTGAGGTGATATTAATTGGGATAGATGCTGGAACAAATCGGCCTCTGAGCAAGGAGGACAAAGAGACAAATACCTGTCCTCCAGAAAAAGTAACTCCTGTTTCATTTTTTTAGAGCAATTAAACTCAATACTAAATCCTGAGCTGGAACAGTCCAAAATCCTGACCCTCAAAGTTAAGGCGTACTTCTGTTTTCTTTGGCGTACATATCTCAAGAATCTCCCAGGGTCCCCACTGCACTAAGCAAGAAGAGATGGAGATGTAGGAATGAAATCAGTCGTCAGGCAGCCCTGGAGAGTGTCATGAGATGGGCTGTGCCTTCTGATCCAAGAGCTTGAGTATATTGATGGGTAGTATTTTTACTTCATGACAGTCTAGTGAGTGATCTCATCAGCTGTTGCTAGCAGATGCAAAAATGATGAGCTTGTGGTAGCAAGCCAGACATTACACTGTTTTCTGTGCTTGTCTTGGGATACGAGTGACAGACGTGTCATCGACAGTTTTCTTTTTGAATAAAATTGTGTGCAGCATTTTGTAAGGGTTCAAAGTAGATTAGAATTAATTGCTTAGTGGAGGGAGAGGAGAATAGAGGACCCCTCCCAGGCAGCGGCTGCCTGTTGGTGAAAATTTGGGACTCTTTCTGGCTCCTCGGAAATGGATGTTTTAAAGGTTGTATAGACGTCTTAAGAGGAAGTACTTGAACTGTTGGCTATTTCTATTTTCATGGCAGACATGATAACAGCTTGGAAAAAATGGGGAGCAATGAATGTCTCCTTTCGGTACTCGCTGTTGTTTATTTAGCTGGATCACACCTCAGATATCGACTTTTTAATAGGTTTTTATTAAACAGCAAGGAAAAAGCAGTTTATGCAGTAGGGCAAGCAGCTTTCCACAGTGCCAGAGTCATCGGTCCTGGTTCTCTGCTGCATTCTTCTTAGCGTCAGGTCAAGCAAAGCTGATGGGGATCACTGAAAAATGGGACCTCTATCAGTGTTTAGGTTATTTAATCCTCAGTGTTGATTCCCAGTTGTGGTGGTTTCTGTTACCAATATGTTTACTCTGAGATTCTTATTTCTCAATTATAAGTGTCTCTCCTGTAGCCAGAGCACATGTGCCTAACCCATACAAACGCTCAAGAGTTTGCCTAAGTCATCCAAAATACTGGGTGACAGATACTTTACTGGAAATACGCCTTTGGTTTTCCAGCCTTTTAACCAGGTTAAGGGTGTACAAATTGGAGAAGCTGTCAGGGTGACCCAAAGCAGATTGAAATGAGAGAATTGATTTGAATGAGGTAGAGCCTGATCATAAAATAATACTGTATGTGAGTTAAACATTTCTGGGTTTAGTATTTCCTCTGCCGCTTAATTTCTCCCTACTTTCAACTCTGTGTTTAATACACAATGGCACTTTCCCCTAACATTGCCTCACTTTTTGCTTCTGTGCCTGCATTTGTGCAGTACCCTGTCTGTCAGAATGTCTGTCTGACTGCAATATCAAAGTTAATGTCTTAGTGTGAAAGTAATATTTAGTATTCATTGTCTTTACACTGAAATGTCTCTGTTGATCTTCACAAAGCATGTCAAACAGTTGATAATTTTTCAAAAGTCTCACTTTAAATAGTGCTTGTTACCTTAAACTGAAGGCTAATTGTTGCTCTTGGTTTTCTATCAGTGGAATCACCATAAGCCACCCTTCTGATTTATGCCATTTCAAACTACAGTTTCACTCATAGTATTTGGCAAGTTTTTCAAAGTCTTCTTCAGAGGACTTTAGATTGTTAACAGACTAAGGCATTTTAAAAAATTTTTACCCGTTGTCACCATCTAAAACTGGAGTCTACAGTTGAGTTTTCCCATATGTATTTTCATTGTTTGCCTAATCTGTTTTGAGATCAGTTTTGTATGAATCAAGGACCCTAGGGGGAGGAAAAAATAAATAAATAAAAAAATCTAAGTGGCTCTCTCCAGAAGCTTCTGCTGCAGATTTCATTGATGATTAAGATATTTCTGGCCTGTCCTTAACTCCCCTTTTTCTTCCTAATTACACTAGAGATTGAAGATTGTGTTACATACTGCATGAGAAGTAATATCTGCAAATACCAGTATTGACTCAACTGGCAAAATAATCCATAATCAGATTTCCTCCAGTGTTGGTAATTTCTCTCTTGAAAGCTGGAAGATAGCCCTACCTGTGTAGGAAATAAAATAGACCTGTGATCTGGTTTGACAATGCTGTAAGTAAGTGGGGAAAAGACAGAAAAGAGAGAGGGAAAGAAAAGGTTACCAAACCAACAATTCTTTGGTAATTATGGAGTTACTAACATTTTAAATTCAAGTTAAACTTCGGCTGCTATAAATTAGCAGTCAGACTGGTAACTTCTGCTGATCTTGTACAACCCCTTCACATTTTCACACAGAGCTGCATATGCTCCCCTTTTCATAATATGAACTCCAAAAATTTACCTACTCTCCATTCAGCTTCAGTTTTACGTTATGTGAAAGGCATGCACCTTTTGGGAGATAGTTTGTTACTTGGTTTCAGTGATTTCTCTGAAACCTGGAAGAAAGGTGTTAAGCTACAGTGATAAGGAGTTTTGTGGAGTGAGGATGAAATCACCCGAAGTGAGATCTACACATAAAACTTGTGTGAGCATGGAAATGCCATTAAGGACTGTGCTTATTTACAACTTAATACAGGCGAAAGTGCTAGAGTAGGTATAGTTCTACAACAAAAATGGCCTTTTGCTGATACAGCTTGTTTCACTTAAGGAATTAGTATAAGCTATAAACTAGCAAGATCACTTTTCTTCGCTGATACAAACTGTATTTGCAATAGGCACGTATATCAAACTTTTTGAGGGTGGTTGTGCTGGCATAGTATCTGTTGAAATCATCACAAGGAATGAAAGAGGCAAGAAACATACTCTGGAAGTAGCTACATATCTTACTGCTTATATGACCTTTCCAGCCTTTTCACTAAGCACTGTTTTCTGGGTAATGCTCTGTTGCTATCTCATACTGTGTAATCATACTCGGATTGTGCCTTTGGTTAGTCAGTATAGTTAGTATTGGTAGCTTATGGGGTTAGTTGAGACTCTTTCCTGGATATTCTTCAATATCTCCCTCTGAAACAGTCCTGTTCCCCATTGCATCATTTTTCTTTCTGTCATGGATCATCCATGAATAACAGTAAACCTGCCTAGTCTACAAATCCTGTAGGGAGCAAAAAAGCCTAGCTTTTAAAGATTGGTAAGCAGTTGAACTACACTGAAGTGTTATACATTCATTCATGAGAGTCTTCTAGGCATTATGAAAATGCATAAATAAAGCTTTACTCCTTGAGAGTCGTTTTTAGGATCAGTCTGATACAGACCTGTACATAATTCGGAGGTTTCTGTCCGGAAGGACTTGATCGCACCCTGAGTTTTATTTTGAGTTTCAGGTTCAAAGAACTGTCAAAGAAATTATGAACTCATTTTAAGTGGGCTTGACTTTATTAACAGCAACAGTTTCATATTCTTCACCGAATTTGTAGTTGCCCAAAACTGTTGGCCAAAATGCATCCCAACCCCTCTTACTCTTTCAGCAACCTCAGTTGTGTTTCCTTTGATAATTTCCTGAAGAAGCAGTTTAGCCTGGTTTCAGTATAAAAATACTCAGCGCTTGCTCTGAGTGAAAATTGGTTTTCATATATTCCCAAGGCTGCATGGTTTTGGTTGGTTTTTCTGCTCTTCCTTGCAGCAGCCTACCCTTTGGAAATAAACTGGGACTTGCCAAAGCAAGGCATATTTGCACCTTGAGCAACCCTGTCCAAACCACATCTGTGAGCTTTTTGTAAATGAATTAAAATGCAGTTATGCCTTTTACACCAAAATTGATGTCCATTTTTTCCAGCCAAATGGTCTTTAACTGTATTTGGAAGATCTGTTCAAAGATAAACGTTGCTGCTGGTCGTCTTTTTCCAGTGTTGGTTTGCTTCTGTAGAAATGTGATCATTTATTTTTAACTTATCTTTTGGGTTTTGACAAATAAACCAGTATTTGGATCAAATGACAATAACATGGGACAACCTCTCTCCATATTCTCACAATTTAACCGTAATAATTATTTCTAGCATTTGATAGTCACTTGCCTGGAGTATCCTGTTTAGCCTCTTTGAATATTTTGTTAATCCAGCAGTAATGGACTGTTGATGTCACAGTTAAGTGAATCCAAACCATAAAATGATAATCCAGTGGTTGACCAGCCCGTTACCCAAGGTGAGGCTGGAATTGGTCCTCATGCAGAGGCAGTTTGCAGAGCGGTGTGCTTTCCCTGCCTGGGGAAGCCTCTGCTGGACTCAGAAATGTAATATTTGTCCCTTCTGACCTAATCTCCTGCACTGTGCTCTCGCAGGGAGGGAGTCATGGTGCGAGTTACTTTGGGTATTTTGCTGCAGGTAATTTTTCCATTTGCAAATGAATCGTGTTTTCATCTGCGTGCTGGTTACTTGAAATAACAATTTAGAGTAAAAGCAAATCAGTAATTTGTTTTGGTTTTAATAACTGTGTAATTCAGCTGTTTCATAAACTGAATTCTTTAATTTCTGTTAATGGCTATTAAAAGTTTCTATTTTCATTTAAATGGAAAAAGTGAGAGAACATAAGTTCAGGAGAAACCTTTTGGCTGCAGTCCTACAAAAAGCTCAGGTTAGGTGAAACACAGTCAAGACTGGGACCTGTTGTGTGCCGGTAACCAGCGTAGTGGTCCTGATCCCCATACACAGAATCACTGAAATGACTTTTTCTCTCTGTCTGAGAAGATAATGTCTTTTCTCTCTGCAGAAAGATTGGATCTGTCAGCAGGAAAGAAGCTGTGTGGTCTCTTTGGGCTACATAACTAAAGGTGCTGTTAGTAATCCAATTCCAGAATAAAGACAGCTGAATAAACAGTTGTAACACCCAAAACATAAGCAAGATAGCTGAAGTCCGTGAACATGGGAATAACAAAATGCCAATACACAAACCTTGGTAGGCAACACACCTGAATCTGATCTCAGTCAGGGTGAGGAAGAACTCCCCAAGTTAAAGAAGATATTAGGCGCAGGTGAGGGAAAAATCAGTGTCTAGCAGCAATGTGCTTTTTGCTTTACAAGTCTATACTTGGCAAGAGTGCTTATGACTTTGTAAAGTTCAGCTAACAAAACCTTTGAAGAATAGAAGTAGGAAGTGATATCAAAATTTTGTCTTGAGTTTGAGAGCAGCTTTTCAGGCTTTCTGTCTTGCTCGGGGAAAGGGCTGGCCAATGTTCTGGGAGGTCTGTGCACGTAGGCAGATGGGCGAATGTACCTGCCTGACTTTCCTGCATGACAGCTGTACCCATTAGTCTGCATTTGCTATCTCAGTATCTCTAGGGCTGTATGTTCTTTTTCTTTAAATAAACAGGTATATGATGGTTAGGACAGATGTGAATAGCAAAATGGCGTAAGCAGAAGAATGATTTGGAACAAGACTCGAATAATTAATCTTGACACCGGTAGTCCTAACCAGTTTATGATATTAGTACACGCTGTACAGTTCCTTTCACTGTCCCTGTCAATGGAAGGGTATCTTTAATCAACTTGTAATTTTAGTTTCTATCTGTCTTCTTATGACTCATTAGTGTTTGTAATTCCATCCTTTTTGAGCTTAGCGGCTTTTATATTGCTTACTAATGTGCTTCAGGAGTGTTGCAGATTAGTTTTGTAGAGGGTCTAGTCAGTCTCTGCAGAAGAGAGGCTCACGCAACTGTTTTTGTTTTGTTTAATTTCATTTCACCGGTACAGACTCATTGAGGGGAAATACTTTTTTGAAATGCCTTAGAAAACAATGGTATTAAAAGCATCAAATATAAACATGAAGGAATTAGCATTAAATTACAGTGAAACGGCAGCTGGAAATGTAATCGTGTAGACAGCTACTTTATAGCAAGAAATCCAAAAGCACTTAACAGTTTATTGTTGAGTTACGCAGATTTTATTCAAAAAAGATATCAGGAGTGTGTCAAAAGATTGGAAGGGGTAGGACATCCCCCTTCAGATACGCAGCGGAGAGGTGTCATTTCCCCTCTCAGGGAGGAGTTCTTTGATTTCTATTTTATCCTCAGTTCTGAAGTATAGAAGGTTATTTTTCTGTTTAGAGAAGAGCATCTTTGAAAACAGTGTCTACTGTTATGAATCTGATCTTTTTCTTCCTTTTCCTTGTCTGCTAGTTTTACATCTAGTTATGAAGCAACACAGCTCTAAAACGTGAATGGGATTCTCATTATTTGCTACCTGCACTTGATTTCTCTTTCTTCCTCAGCCCTTGGTGTTAATGAGCATTAGTTCACGATAGTTTCCTATTCTCATAATGTGTTTTAGCACAGGCAGTCTTAAGATTAAGGAGGATAAAGGAGGAAAGTTAAAAAGGCCTTTTTATAGTTGCTTACCAGAGTTTAATTCCCACATTGATAACATAAGGTAAGGATTTATGATACAAACAGTTCTAGACTACATTCTCTGTGACTAGTTTTAACCTGATTTGTTGCTGCTGCTTGTGTATTTACACTTCTTTTTAAGGTATTAGGAGGAAATAGCATATCGTAAATAAGACATCAGAAGTCAGTTTAGTGTACACCTTAGCATCTGTTGCTAGGAAGACAGAAGAATAGTTCCACTGGCTCAACTCAACACAATTTTGAAAGAGCAACACTGTGTAAGGTCGCTGGGGGAAGGATGGGAAATCCCAGATGAGCTGAGAAAATTGTTGAGCGATAACCCACTTGGCTTTCCAGGGTGAAGCACAGGGATGAGATCTGCACCTTGGTATTATCCTCCTTGATGAGCTGCAGTGGTTAAGTGGCCCTGTTGAGTCCTCGTGCCCACCGTAAGAAGCATGCGCACGTGGAACTCAGGGTGTGGAAGGGGGCTGAAAGCCTGACACAAAGGTCTGTGCTTCTACTCTGCCCAGAAACCAAAGGGTCGCTTTGTGATGGAGAGGGTGGTGGCAGCATCCTTGGCCCTAAAAAAGTAGTTGGAGTCCTAGTTAGCAGATAAAATCCCATCCCTGCAGTAGTTGCTGTAGGTTTTGCCATGCTCCTGAGCACACTCAAGACTTTACCAGAGTTCATTTTCCTGTGCTTGTTTCTCCTGTTCCCCATAAATGAAAGAGGAACTACTGAATAAATTCCCTCTTCAATTTATATGTGTTTTAGTTTTGACACGATAGCTAATGACTCCTGATACGTATTTTATAATTCAACCTTTAGGTTTAAAATGCTGCCTCAGATGTGAAAATGAACTAAGCATATTATCAGCGAGACCTGCACATACCTCTTGTCTTTTGGACATATAATCTCTATGCATCATCGTGTTTCCTTCTTCACATTCTATTAATTTTTTATGAGCTTCATCAGAACTGTAAAGCACAAGCTGTTTTCATGTAGATGGTTTTTATGGTGACTAAACATTGGAGAAAGGAAAACAAATAATTGTCCCAATATACATATTGCCTGGGATGAACAGATTGATTTAAAATGCACTGCTCCAGTGCTTTGTATAGTCAGCAGGCTTGTATGATTCAGTTATTTTCTGGCCTTCAGTTTGCTAATCCTCATTTTTCAGCTTGTCTTTTTTTTTGAGCTAAGCCTGTTGCCTTTTTAAGTAATACAAGAAGTCTATACATGTTGCTTTCATTGTGGAGGTGTAAACATTGAGTAGAATCGTTAGGTAAGAATAATTGCTGGGTCTTTTTTGAAGTTAGTATCCTACATTTCAGAAAATGACTCTCTTTTTCTTCCACTTTTGATCTCAGATGTCACATGTGACAAATGTATGAAACTTGCTATACTTCTAAGAACAAGAGCTAATGTTTAATGTCCATTTATATCATCTTTTCTAATGTCAGTGAGCATGTGTACATATAAATGCTTAATTTTATTTTGAGTTCCACTCTGTTCTTGGCTTCATAAATACTTTGTAACAGAGTTTTCAATGAACTTGACTGTTTGAGCTGTGTCAAAGAAAACTAGCAGTAGTAAGAAACATGTATTCATTTCTGAATATTAGTAACATAATTTTGAAACCTTTCTATCAAGTATAAGTTTTCCATGAATCTTGTTTTTTACTGTTTACTCCTTCAGGTGTCTTTGTGTTTCTTCAGTCATGTTTGCTGATCTCTGAATCTTTTAACTATTCGCTTAGCTTTTTAAGGCAGAGAAATAAAAACTACATGCTATAGTCCATTGAACAGTGAGCCTTTGATTTAGGTAGCAATAATTAAAGTATTACTGCCATTTCCTTCTTATGTCCTATCTTTCTATTTCTTAGCATATAGTGATGATTTCATACAGGTTTTTTTACAGTGCCATGCCCTTATCCTGAAGGCTGTACAGGTTTAGAACGCAGTCATGTTTTAAACTGGTGCAAATGGTCCTTTTCATCAAAATAAAATGTAGTGTGGCATCCACTTGACCATACGCTTTTTTTTCCTTCCCCATCTTGTTTTTTTCTAACCTAGAAATGTGCCATCTGCGAATTTTGTCATCTTACTTTCAAACTGTTTTCCCAAAGTCTGGGTGAATATATTAAACACCTTTAATTTTTGGCATGACTTTGATCCCCCTCGCATGTTAATTGTTTGTCACATTGAGAACTGTTGATTCTGTTTGTCTTTCTGTTAAGCGGTTCCAAGCAGATGACAACACTGTTTGCCACAGATCCCATGACTACTGAGTTTCTTTACGGCCAGGGGCTTTGCCCAAGGCTCTTCAAAAGGGCAATTGAGTTACACGAACAAGCTTTACTTCAGGCATGTCTTCATTGACTTCTTCAAAGAACTGTACTGATTTGCCTCAGTCACATGTTCAGTTATGTGTTTCTGGGCATTACATTAAGGTTAACTGATCTGAAACCCTTAAAACTGGGACTCAACACACCTCAGATGTTTCGCTGTTAAAGAAAGCAATAGGATTAAATCACCAGCTAAATTCTTGTGCACTGCGAAGGAGGACAGGACTTCTTGTTACTGTTGCTTGCCCTGTTGCCAGTGCAGAGTGTGTGTAATTTATATTCTCTGTGGTTGTAAGGCACGTGGTAAATTGAACTCTTGGAAGCTCTTGTCTGGTGCTGTAACTGTCCATATTAACAAATATTAATTGGTGCACCTCTCCGTGAACAAACTTTTCAAATGTCGTGTTCATAAGACTCAGATTTCATGTCAGCAATAAAAGCCTCACGGGCAAAGTAAAAGCAGGGGTTTTGCTGACATTCTAGTGCAAGTCAGCTGTCTGCCCCTGCGCTCTGTTTTTATAAATACGGTACAGGGCCTCACCATCCAGCAGATCAACAAGGTCAGTTTGAGAAAGCAGATAAAGGAGACAGTAGTGTCTGCCTGCTGTTTGCACCGTGCTGGATAGAGGGACTCTGGTCACGTTGCCTGTGTGGGATTTTTTTTTTTTTATTTTTTTATTCATCATTCTGCACTGTAGTCATTTGCACAAAGGATGCTTTTAAACAAGTAATGAGTGCTTTCCTGTTTGGCAGTTGGTTAAACTGAACTTTGTGTTGCAGCTCTTTACGATTCACTCATACAAGACCTAAAATATTCAAGACTGGTAGGGGGGCAAAAAGCTCTGTCTGGCTCATGCTGTTTCTAGGAAAAGAGAGTCTTGGTGGGGAAAAAAACCCTGCAAAGACCTACAAATTATGCAGTGTTCTTTCTGTCCATGAATAGTTTCTCTTGTGAGTGAATGAGACTGTATTTTTGGACTTGCAGACAAAGCAACTCTTGCTACAACTGGCTTTTCTCCAAAGAACACTTACTGTGCTTATTCTGTTTATTATTTTAAAAATATAATGATAGACAGCCTGCAAGTGATCTGAGGGCCTGGGTCACACATCCAGTGTCCAGTTGGTCTTGTCTGTAGTAGTATTGCAGATCACCTTCCTGGGCAGCAAGGCTCTGTTGAGCCTCTCAAGCAGAGAGTCCCTCTGTTTTAGCAGAAATTTTGTCGTGTCAAAGAACATCAATGCTGTAACTATCATGAATCCCTAAACTTTCACTTGCTTAAAAAAAACCACCAAAAAACCTCAAACCAAAAACCAACAATGTTTTTTGCATGCTGGTGAGGATTGGTGGGAATTTACCAGATGTTATAGCTTGGAGGTGCAACCAGAAGTTATCCCATCACTGCCGCCACCACCACCAAAACACCTCCCGGGACTTTATACGAATTGGAATTATGGGATACACCATAATGGTTATGAACCATTACCTCTCTGTAAAGAGAAGAGGAAAAGGGATTTTGATATAAAGTCTTTGAAAGATGCCTATCCTATAGTAGCTGAGTTTCATTACGTAGGAAATTGTATCTAGGGGTGGGTGATGTTTTGTGGGTTTGGTTTGTTTTGTTTTTTTTTTTTCCTTTTGTTTCAAATGTAATGTAGTCAGGAAAAGACTGACCTGACCAAAGACAGACCTAAATAAATAACCAGACAGGAATCTTTATCAAGCTTTTATGACATATGCTCTAAGCAGTATTGTAGTACCAAAATGATTTCAGCAGTTACAAAGATAATTTCACCACTCGGTCTTTGTGGATTTAAAGCGGTTGTCAGAGCATTTTTTAATTAGTTTTACATGGGCAGGTGATAACATTGGAGCTCAATTTTAGGTATATTTCTAATAAAGGTAGGATTTTTAGGGCTCATTGTTCCCATCATGAGGCTGGTTTTGGATTCTTACCCTTTTTAACAATTCAGGCTGAAAATAACAAAGTAGATCTACATCTGAAGGAAAAAAAGAGGAAGGAAAGAAGGAATATATCTATAATTATATTTGTATTTCAGAGAACAGGCTAGGTCATTGTTGATGAAAAAAAATTCTATTGACCTTTTCCTTCTAGATAATGTTTTTCCCATTTGGCTGGCAAGATGCTGGTCTTTGAGTAGCAAAGTTGTCAGGGTTTTTTTGCCACTTAAAAAAATAATAATAATCCATGCAGAGCTGGCTAAGTTGATATGCAGCTGAATAGCTGTGGTTTGCAAGTACTCACAAGGGACTTCCTTGGCTTTAGAAGAGGAAAATCTCAGAAGACCTCCTTGTGGCTGACCATGTTTGAACTGCTCCCAGCTTTGACTGCTAAGCAGCGTGTTCAGGCGCCGGCCTGACTTACCAGCTGAGCAGGCAGAGCCGGGCAGTACCAGTGAAGCCACACCTCTTTGGCAGCTATTACAAATCACACTGAAGGCAGAAATAGGTCATATTATCAGTGTCTAGTTGTAGTAGTTTGGGTTTCAGATGCATAATATATCCATCAGAAAAATTACAGCATTTACACTAGCAGATGCTTTGTCCTGTGGTGCTTGTCAGGACATTTGCATGTTCTGCTATCAAAAGCATGAGATATTTCCCACCTGAAACAATGAGGAAGCTGAGAGATTGCTGAGGTGGACCATTTTGAATTTGTTACTGTTGAACTGATCTAATATAAATTGAATGCAACTTACTTTACTGTAACTGTGCAAAATGGAATACTAATTTGCAAGTAGTGGAGTAATACCCAGCTTAAGTGTTCAGATAAATGATTTTTTTATTCTTCATATTAATTTTTCTAGTATGAGCAAGCTGTAAAACCTGAAACCGTTTTGATAGCAGTAGAGGTGTTGGAATTGATTTGAATAATATGAAAGAACATCTCGATTTTTCCTTTAAAGATCAAAAATTTGTGGTGCCATTTATTCCATCAGTTCCCTGTCCACTCCTTGAGTAGCTGGTGAGAGGTGTGCGCACAGAGGGATGCACCCCCTCGCATCCCTCCCTCGCGGCCTGGAGCTCTGATGTTATTTTTACACGGGTAATAAGGGTTAGCTCAGATATGCCTGTGTTCTTGCTCGACTTTCAGTTACTGAAATGTCACTTTATTCTAATCTAGATGGGGTCAGTCTGCTTTCTGAACCACAGTAACTGCTTTGAATAAGGAGCGGGGGAAGCCTTGTATCATCAGCTTTTGTCCAAATATCCAAAGAGTTTGTGTACTTTCGTACATTGGTCTTCTCAAGTTCAGTCATCACTGGTTAGCCTTGAATTTGGTTGTAACTGAAACTTTGGGTTAATTGTAAATCCTCAAAAAATGCAATGTAATTACCCTTTGTAGGAAGAAATTGCTATAGATAACTTCTACATGTGTAAAAAATACCATGGGCTAATTAAAATATGATCCTTGGAGTTAGGCAGTGAATGTCCTGAATTGTTGCTTTCACCCCTGAGTCGCCCCAAGCCTTTTTTCAGCTTGCAGCCTGCCACAGGGGTTAGCAATGTGGGAATGGCCCGTCCTCCCGTGCCGGGCCTGCTGGCAGCTCATCCCTTCTCATCCTTGGTAGACAAGGCGTTCTCAAATGGGAGCATGGCATGTGTGCCAGGGGGGTAACGGGACAGCTCATGAAACGTGACTGTTTCTCTTTCCACTTCCCACCCACCCCCATTTCTCTCCTGCTTTTCCTCCCCTTCTCTCCTGTTCACCCTGGAGCAGATACGCGGGTCTGCCTTGTGTACTGTTTCCAAACATGAGTTAAGCAATGCCCTCCTACTTCTTGTGCCCATTCCTATCCGGAGGTGCATGGGAATCATGCCCCCACCTACAGTGTCTGTCCTTTCTCCTGTTTACTTTTTAATTTTCTTGCATATTGTTTTTGGTTAAGTCTTTGGCTTATCCAGTTGTGTTTACCATGTCTTAAGCAAGATAACAGCAGCTAATTTTTCTCTTGTAGCCAGTGTCACTGGTTTCTTCTGTCTTAGTTCTGAGTGTACTTTACTGCTAGTAGCCAAAGCGTTCCTTAATACGGAGTTTTAAACCGAGCAAGGTAAACCCAGAACTTTTGAGTCCCCGTGGTGCAAGTTGTAAGCCACTACATGGTAACGTAATATTTTTGATGGTTTTGTTAGTATTTTAGAATGCTGTGCGATGTCACCAGATTTAAGCACGATCACTCGTAGTATTTCACTGGAGAGGTTTTTTTATGATTCTGATTGTTTCCACCATTAAAAAATGTCAATTCCAGATGTGCTGGTTTATTGAGGTTAAAGCATTTGCCAGTATTTGTTATTAATATTTGGTTAGTGCTCATATCTAAATCAGAATGCCTGTTGTGCTAAGCACTGTACAAACACATTTGAAGAGCCAGTCTCTGCCCCAAAGAGTGGAGCAGATTTATGCTTTAGTCCTTTCACCTTACTACTTAATGCTGCTTTTTTGCACTTCAATTATGCTTGTCTAATGGATCTCCATGCCACTCGTGCCTCTCTGTAGTTATAGTAGTGATATTTAGATAGCCGATTTTTATCTTGATCAAATGCATGTTCCCAAAGAATTAAAAAACCCACCAATTTCCAGTGTATCATCAAATTGGCAGGCAAAGACTTTGAAAAACCCCAGTGCCCAATGAAACGCTGATGAGTGGTCCTTTCTAAAAAAGGAATGTTTCCTGTATTTTAGAGGTTTGTTTAGAATTGGGGATTAATTATAACTTGCCTGCACGTATGCTAGGATTGAGATTGCTGTGTTTTTGATGCTACGTGTATGGAAGATTGTTATTCGATCTTAAGTTCTGAGCTGCTGTTGTCTGTCCGAACACTGGAAAGGGCTTCTCTGACCCCTGTAAGGTGCTTTTCACAAAGCACGCACATTGGAAGTAACTTTCTCCATTGCCTGGGATGGATGAAAACACTCCCTGAACTCAAAAGACCATTGGTTTGATCCACTGTAGTTTCTCACCTTTACTAAAAAGGTTTTTATTAAAGACTTTATGACTTCTAGTCCTTTATGAATGTCTGGAACACAGCAGTATCAGTTGCAGTGTCAGTTGCAAGAGATTACTACTGTCTTTGTTAATTGCTCTGTTGTTACCTCTCATTAGTGTAGTGACTGCGCTCTTTCTCCCTCACCTTAGTCCACAAAGGTCCAGGTTGTGAGTTTTGTTGGTTGTTTTTTTTAATTAGTGTCTATCTGCAGCAACTTGTTAGTCAAGAGCCTGTCTGATAGAAAGTTTTCATTTGTTTCATCATGATACCTACAGTAATGTTTGCTGTAGATCATGTAACCATTCTGCAGTCTTCCCTTATGAAGTCTTTGTACCTTTTTAATGCATCCCTGTTATCTTACAAAATTGGTCGTGTTGGCTTACCCATGTTTTGTTCTGCTATCCTTTTTGCTTCCTACGCTTTTCCAGGATGAAATACATTTTTGCTTTACAAGGCTTCCTTAAACATACCTTCTCTATTAGTTTATTCCAGTCTGTAATAGCGGGGGCTTAGTCTGTACTCCAGGAAAGCTTTGAGATACTACCTTTTATAAATACTGCAGTGAACTAGACTATTTCACTTTAGAGCTTTGATTGCTTGATCCTAGGCTTCGGCTTTCAACCCTCTTTTCTCTATTTAACGTTCTGGCTCAAGTTGCTGGAGTTCTCTGCGGTCATTGCTCCGGGTGTCAAGCAGGCTGCAGAGTCGAGCACTTTCCCAGCACGTGCTTGGGAGTCCACTTAAATCGGAAGATTTTTAGCCTTTGCCACTTTGTTGTTATTTATTCTCTAGCATTCAGTGTCACATTGGCTCAGGCAAGAGTTTGCAAAGAGGTGTTAGAACCTCCGTTTTATTTTCTGCTACGTGAATCTGCTTTTTTTCAGCTGCCTTGCAGGAACTCCTCCTGTCAGATTAGCATGGTCTAGTGGTCTGCATCCAGGCTAGGAAAAGAGCCTCTGAGCTCTAATCCCACATCTGATGTTGAGTGCATTGATCCTCTCCTCTTCAGACTTCTATGGATAACTGTGAATGTATGTCCTTAATGACTGGCATTATCCTCCTCCGGAGCAGTTCCTCTCTCCTTGCAAGACCCTGCTCTATAGATGTGAAAAACCTGTTTCTACATCGATGTCCAAACCCATTCTCTCCTTCCTGGTCTTTTTATGTAAACAGTTACCCTAAAGGTCATCAGGGAGAGGGGATAGTCCTGGCAGCAGAAATGTGTCAGAACAGACCCAAATTTTCACACAGACCTACCAGTCAGTGGTCTCAGAGTCCCTCACCCTGGCAGCAACTAGATGTGATTTCACTCTACCTTTAGACAATAACTGGTCTCTCTGGCATTCCAACCAGGGTATTTTTCCCAAAGAATTAGTTCACTACCTTAGCTTCCCTCTTTGTGAAACTGGGATGATGTTCTTCTCACAGGATTAGGTGAGGATTAGCTAGTGTTTATCAGTGACTTGCAGATAAAAGAAGTGCTTTGTTTACACGTATATCTTTTAGACTGCGTGGCCTTGATCACGTGGCAGTGCTCAACTCCGCATTTGTAAAACACCTGATTTAGGATATTGCTACAAAACATTTGTTACAGACAGTTATTAAGATGTGCATATTTTTAGAGTTGAATCCTGCTTCCCAACAACGGAAGTATTTTGCAATTTGGAAATATTCTGCCCTATTCTTCTTTTTATTACCTTTTAATTTTTTTTTATTAGTGTTAGTACATAGGAGTTTTGTGGTCATGCTGGAAATTTCAAGAACATTTCTGGCCGAGTGGCTGTAAGTACTGTACAAAGGTAGAAGGAAACACAGTGCCATCCTTCAAGAGTTATCGTGCGAGACAAACAGTAAGACAATGTCTGCTGGTACCTTTCCACACCAAATATCGCTGGTTCATGAATTAAAGTATCTGGAAGCTGAAATTCACAGTGCTTTTCCTGCTTCTTTTGTCATTTCTGAAAATAAAGGTTTTGTGGCAGCTGGAATCAGCCACCAGTCTTGTTGAAAATACATCTTGTTCTTCCCTAGCGATATTGGCTCTGTGGGGCTTTCTTAGTAACATGAACAGATATGACTCAGAAGACAGAGGGAGAACAACTATGTTGTGTAGGAAGTTAAAAAACGGGGTTTTTTACCCTTTTTTTTTGGCGAAGACCTCAGTCAAGCTGCACTGCCTGCCTTTTTTTTTTTCTTTTTTTTTTTTTTTTTTTAACCCTTCTTGACAGCCTTTGGCACTGGAGCTGGTATCCTGAATTGATCTCAACAATCAACATGAAATCCAAGAGACAACAAACCAGATGTACTCAACAGCCAGTTTTTTTCTTTCAAGAGAGTTGTGCTAATCAAGAGGTAGAAGGATGATGTGTGTGCGTGTAGTGTACGAGCAGGAGCAATTCTGATGAGCAGCTTTTTATCCAAAGTCAATGAATTGACACAAAACATGAAATTTAGAAATGCTGTAATGTCTAGTTTTCATAGCACCAAACTGCAGGTTGCTAATGCAGATTGATTTATATTGCAATAGACAAGATTAGATGGGGTATTGCATGAAGATATTATTTGAATTTGGCTAAATTTGGACAGTTTGGCTTTTGGGGGGCTTTTCTTCCATCAGGAGTTACGTATACAGGCTCTAAGCAGGAAGAAAATGTAGTAGAAATTTGTTCTCAAAGTAAAATACAGGACCAAAGGAGGGGCAAAAAAAAAAAAAATCACACCTCCTTGGAGCCCATGTAATTACCCATTCTCCCTTCTCATTAAACAGTCAGCCGGTGCCCTCAGGTCTGTTCCTTGTTCCCTCCGTCCTAGTTCCCTCGGTTTTTGTTGCTCTTGAGGGTTCTCCTCGTCTCTTCCTCCACCCTCGTGTTTTCAAAATTACTTCAATCTATTCCCCTTAGAGAAAATTTCCTAATACTTGGCTGCAAACTCCTTCTTTCTTTCTAGCCCTTCAAGTAACCAGCTCCTTCCAGAAAACATTCCTGTGTTAATTTCCCTGAGAAATTGTTGCCCATGCCATCTTGTTTTTGAACTTTTATTGCATTTCTTTCAAGTTTCTTGTGGAAGGAGCCAGTTCTTATGTGTTTGTGAAAGGCCATTTCTGTAGTCCCCAGACAGTAAGTAGCCAGGCACGGTCTGTAGGCAATAAATGCATCTCTCTAACCTTTCAGAAACCTTATCTTTCTTTAATCTGTTATCTATCTTTTCCTCTCATTTCTCTTGGTTTTGACCCTCTGTTTTATCCCCTTTCCCATATAATCTTTTAGTTTACATTGCTAAAATTAAAATGATCACCTGTTATACTAACATTAAAGTAATCAATGTATAAGGGAGAAGTTTGTAAGGTACACTTAAAATGGTGTATTTAAAAAAAAAAAGATCAGATTGGTAGAGTTTGTATAAATGTAACATAAGAGATTCAGCCTTCCTGTTTACGGTGTTTTCCGCCAGCTTCGGGAGGAGCAGGAGCTAATCCAAAATGGTTCTGACCAAGAATAGAGAATTTTATTTACCATCTGCTTGGATAGCATCTTACTGTGTGTTCTACAGTAATATTTGGTGTTCTGATGTCCATTTTGATTCCTCTTATCCAGATGTTGTGGGAACATAAAATAGACGTGGTTGCTATTTGTATAGGATGTTTGCTCAGTGCTGGTATAAACTGCTGCTTTCCTCCAGGCTGTGAAACAGAAACGCTGTCCCTGTGAAAAGCTCTGCAGAATTAACGGGGCTTGAAGTCTTGGGAAATCCTCTGGGTCCCTCGCTGCCCTCCCTTCTCCTTTCTCCACTCCTCCTTGGTGTACACTCTCTTCAATTTTAGCTTCCGAAGATGAAAATCTTACCCTGATAATGTCTTATGGGTATTACAGTCTTGGATAAACAACATTTTTTTGTAGGCTCTATTGGTCATGCCAGGTTGTATTCTAGTCATTTTCCCAGAAAATGCTATGAGGAGTCACATACAACTCATCTGAAATGGTTTCCTGTTTGTGTTTGTTACTAGTGCTGTGGGATTATTTAAGCATCCAAAAGATTTATTTATTTATTTATGCTGTAAATCATCCTTTTGCACTGCTCTAACAGATTTGCCGTAGAAAATTGGTGCTGAAACCTGGTTCTGTGTGTCATTAGGACTGTGGATTATTTTCTCTGTCATCCCCATCCTCCACCTGAATTATTCGCGGGAGGCTGGGAAGACTCATGCTGCAGTTTGGCGCAAGATCGGAAAACCATTCCGGCGTGTGGCATCCATGCTGTGCTGTCTGCCTGCCTTTCTCACCCGCCCACCCCTCCCCACGGCGGCCTCCTCGGGCCCATTCGCCTTTTCAGTGGCTGAGATAAGATGTCAATGAGAGGGGAGGGAGGGTTAGCAGAGCTGCTGGAGGAATTGATTCTTGTCTGCCTCTCCCAGCAGTCTGTCTGCGCAGCAGCACATGATATGGTTTTGCACAATACCCCGCTAATGCCCTAGTCAGCAGCTTCCGAGGGAAGAACGGTATTGGGGAAAAAAAAAAAAAAATAGCAGCCCTCCGCAAGCCGCAGAGAGTACACAGACCAGAGCTAAATTTGGAAAGCTAAAGCGTATTTCATGTGAGATTATTAGAATTATTTGGGTTTCCAAACGTGTGCTCACACACATGTACATATTGCTGGCCAGCTTTTCCACGTGACTCAGCTGGATCCAAATGCAGTTGTTATTTATAGATGGCAAGAGCAGTGATGGCATTATCTTATAGCACTCCAGTCCTGAAATTATGGCACTTCTGCGCAGGGAAAGGGGGCCAGATGCCCTCTATGAGAATTTAGGCAGGCTGCTCTTATGCAAATGTCCATAGGATGAGATAGTCACAAATAACCCTTTCCCTCTTCCCCATTTCTTTTTTTATTTTCAGATAGAGAAAAGAAAGGTATTAAAAAATGAGTGTGGGCTGTGATTTCTACTAGCTTCTTCCCTAGATGCATGTAAAAAAGTAATTAGACATGTTCATTTTTTTACCTCTCCCCTATTCTATAGATAACCTATTTTCTACCTATGTGAAAACCATAAACATTCCCCCGAAGACAAGGAAACATTTTCTAATCCGTCTAAAACTAGTGTTCGTACTTAGGTGTTTAAATAAAACAGTCTCATGTTCAAAACCACTGTGTGCTTGCAGCTTGGCTAATTGAAGTGAGGCATGTCTGTGTGCGCTGGAGCCATGTCTTCGGATGCCGCCTGTGCAGAGGAACAGCTGGCTGATTTCCGCCTCTGCGGAGTGCCGTAGCCTTGCTGCTGGGGCCAGGCTCTGAGCTGCAGCAGGGAATTCTTCTAGCTGGGGGGAAAAACACAAAACCAAACCAAATAAATGTCTAGGGAAAAGGAAAAAAAAATAAGAAAAAAACCCCAACAGATCAGATTCCTGGTCAGGTTCAGAGCGTGGTCATGAAAAGAGATGCTTCAGCACAGCTGGGAGCATGGAAGCCACAGCAGGGCATGGGCACAGACAGCAGAAGACAGGGCTACCTGAAGGCAGTATTGCTGCCGAACACTTTGTATCATGAAAATACAATCAAAATAATCTGAAGGTCAGGGTAGAGTTATTTAGATGTTCCTCATTTTATGCCAGCTTGGGCTTTCTGTGCGGTCCTAATTGTAACAGAGCATAGATGATGTGCTAGTTTTGCTGTATTGGTAATAAATGAAATAAACAGTGCACGTTGTGTCTTAAAGGGTGTCAGAAAGCCTTAGCAAGAGCATCCATGGCTCACAAAGTGTGGTTCTTTCATACGACCGTGTTTGAGGTGGGAAATGTCTGTTAGCCCAATGGACACAGCTAGAAGAAACGAACTTTCAGGTACAGAAGCCCTTCTCTTGCTCAAATTAGTTACCAAGTTCCCAGTGCAGCTTGGGAACAATTATTTGGCATTTAACTTTGGTATGTTAATTGAATGTTAATTAATTAGGCAGTTCTGAAGAAAAGGTGGTTGGCACCAGAGGAGCAGAGCAGGTTGGTAGTAAAGGGAAGATGACAGGGTTTGTGGGGTTGGTGGGACACAGAGAGGAAAAGAGAAGTAATGACTTTGTCAGAAAACTAACGCATTGACTGGGAGGTGAGATGAGAAACATTGCTGCCTTGAACTTGCAGTGCATGCACAAATCTGTCTCTACTCTGTATTGTTTGAACAGAAATAAGTAAGTTAAAAACTCCTGTAAGCTGAGTTTCTTTGCTGATGTCCTTAACCGTTTTCATGTTCTGCACGCAGATTATTTTTATGTAGTTGTAATTTTCTTTCAGAATGAAAAAAAAGATACAAGGATAGGGTCATAGTGCTTTCAGCTTAATTCAGTTCAAGTACAAAGTCTGTGTAGTGTGAGAAATGGTCCTGCAACCCCTAACTTTGAAAACTAGCATATTTTTCCTTCAACACTTAGAAAAGTTGGCAAAGGTTGTGTTACACTAATTGTACAAAAATAAAAAAATTCTGAGGACACCTGATAAAACATTCTTTTCACATAAAATGTAGAATAATGTAAAATTAAAGCAAAGAGCCAGACTGCAGAACCAAGAAGCAAAAGTTCCTAAAATAGCTTTTGGTCCTTCTCAGAAGTTCTGGCTGCGCAATGTTAACTTTGGAAACACGTTTCTGCTATAAATTTTGGTTGTGTGGTTTTTGTCATTTTTTTTTTCCTTCTTGAAAGCCTCTCCAGATGTTTTACAGTTGTTGTTTGAAAATGTTCCATGGCAGGCACTGAGACTGTGGGCACAGAGCAGTAACGCCTTGATGTGGTGGTTGTGGTTTTTCCTTGCAAAGGGAGGAAGGTGTATGATCCTCTCTGTTCTGGGGCCTCGTTCTGTCACAAATGGTGTGACCTTCAGCATATCACCTGCTCTCGGTTTCTTTCATCTTTAAGACTTAGCCAGCAAGCCGTGTAGCTGGATGGCCGCATCAGCAGTCTCTGCAGGAACTCCCCACTCTCTAACTGAGATGTTAAGTATTTTTTACATTTCTTGTCTTTTTGGAATGGTTACAAATACAAGTCAGATCTGAATATTTTTCTGATGCAGGCTGTTTGATTGAAATTCCTGTGTTCACAATCAGAGATTCATTTGATTATAAAAGACTTCAAAAAGTCATCTGTGCCATGCCCCCTTGGCTGAAAAATCCCTCATGCCATTCTAGTTCTCGTGTGATGTTTATCTGACCTTTCCTTGGCATCTCCGTTCATGGAGATTCCTCAATTTACCCCTCAGGGTATTCAGGAGCATTAGGGTGCTCCTAATACCTAACCTGTGTCTCTTCTCTCTCTTTGTATATTATTTTTGGTGTTTCTACTGTGGATATGGATAATGCTTTGTTATTCAGTAAATAGGAATACTGCTGTCAATCTTCCCTCTTCTAAAAAAAAAAAAAAAAAAACACCAAACAAAAAATGCCAAACCACCAACCCCCCTACTCCATGCAGTCTTTTCTTGCAGGTTGTATTGATACATTTTTTTCCTGCTCATTCTGATGACTTTTCTCCCCCTTCTGTGGCTGTACCTTGTGGTGGGTTAGAGAGAAAGGAGAACTGTGCATCTTTCAGACTTGGCTTCCTCTCACGCAGCCAAGGAGGCTGGTTGAGTTTCCTGCGGCGGCACGGCTCGGCTCAGCTTCTGCGCAGCTACTGCCTTCAGCTCCGCTTCCGAGAATTCCTGCCTTCAGAGATGGTTCTCACCCTGTTGTTGGGAAGGTGTGCAGTGTCATACTTCATACTTGTCCCTGTTGGACATAGTTTCAGACCATTTCTCCAGATTTTCAAGATGATTTCAAGACCAGATTTCTGCAGTGAACTGGTGCTTCTTTCCAGCTTGTGCCATCTGTAAATTGAACCAGAACATGTTCTAACCCTTTCTCCATCTGCATCATAGATATCCATAGCGGATATCCATTTCAGACTCAGAACAAACTCCTGCAAAAACCCATCCGATAGTGCTTGTTTCTGTTACTGACAATTGGTTTAATAGTTCGGTAAGCTTAAGCTTACAGCCATTTTGTGTTGTGTTCAGCTAGCCCTTATTTCCCTTGTTTATTTGTAAGAATGTCACGTAAAGCAGCACTGAAGCCTCACTAAAATCAGCCTAATCTATGCTCAGGGTCTTTTGTCTGCTAGTGTAAAGAAAGTACAGAAGTGTGGCGTGATTTGTTCCTGACAAATCCATTTTGGTTGTTACTTGTTTTTTAGATTCCTCTTCATCCTTTTGAATAGTTTGGGTTATTTTTCCCCAGTAGGAAACTGGACCTCCAATTCTGTGGTTATTCCTTTTCCTTTTTTAAAGATAGCCACTAGATTTTTCCCTTTTCCAGACTTCTGATGTCGTACTGTTTGTGCATGGATTCCCTGTGTTCAAGCTCTGATTAAATGCCTCTGTATTTTTTTTCTAGCACTTCTGGGTGTTAGTGGTAGTGTTAACTCAGGAGTTGTTTACAGTAGTAATTGGAGGGCTCAGGATGGATTAAGTGAAAGAGAGCCTCTCGCCTACAGGTCACTGGTTTGAATCTAGCCAAAGATGGGTTAAAGTGAGTCACTTCCATTTTTCAGATGGCTGTATTACGTGTGAAATCTGTTGATGACTAGAACTGGCATTACAAAATAAAAGCATACAGCAGTAATGAAAGACACTGTTGTTTGAAATCTAAGCAGTGAAACCAACAATTGGATGAGTAAGAAAACAAGCTATTGGAGTGCATTTCCTTTGGAAAGCCGTATCCAAGATTCACTTGCTGGTGGCCTTTCACCAGCTTTGTCTTCTCTTTATAATGGGGCATGTTTTCAGATGTAGCAACGTGGGTACAGCTAAGCCTAAATGAGACGCTTACGTATTTTATCTGGATCTGTGCAGAGTGTTTTGTGCTTGCCAAATTGAGCCATTGTTGCTATGCTTTGTGATGTATTACTTCAAAGTTAATGTAGTGAATCTGGTAAGATGCTCTGCCAAGTTTTGGCAAGTGTAGAAGGAAATTGGGGAATCCTGGTTCCACTGAAGTCATGGGGTAAGGATAGCAGTATTCAAATCTCCAGCATGTAGTATTCCAATTGGCAAGAGCTTTTGGGGAAGCCTATATATATATATGTGTCTTGAGAGGTATTTATGAAGAGCTGAAGACATACCAAGGCAAGCTGGACCCATATTCAAGACCAGACTCGTACATGGTGCCACACTCATGCATCAGTTGTGAAAGCACATGCTAGATAACTCTCAGGTTTGCAGTAAGGGTTTTGTTGAATAAAACCTCTGTTAATTAATTTGATACTATGTTCAGTTTAATTAGGCATTCCCCATGTTATCTATTTTGCTACAAACCTGTGTGGTGTTTGGTTTTTTAATGATAACACATAACTGCATTATAGGTCCTACCAGGGCAAAGCTGGGTAATGTAGCAGGACACAGCTGCAGCTATAGTAATGAAGGAGGCATTGGTGATAAAGGTCATTACTTGGGTATTAGTGGTAGAAACATGTATCACAATGTTGAAGGGTGGCTGTTGACTTTGTGTTCCTGTTGGGATTAGCAGGGCAGTTCCTGCCCCCAGCGCAGGGTTTGAGCCAGCCGCCCCCTTCGCTCTGCTGGGGAATTGAGCTCCATGCAGTTCACTGTGCGGTCGCTGGGAATAGCGCCTTACTAGACCTGTCTGCATTTGGAGGCGGTACCAAAGGTACAACTTACTCTCCTCATTTCTCTACTAGTGGAGCAGGTTTGTGTTGGTACTTTTAACTTCAGATAAAATCAGTCAGTTTAATCCAACTTGTTTACTTGAACTGTTTAAGCTAACTTCGCTGATTTTGCCTGATGGAGAACAGTGAGCGCAGTCCCCAGCTGCTCCAAAAAAGCAGCCAGCTGGGGTGAAAGCCTCCCGGGATGAGGTGGGAGCAAGCACTGACTGCGTGCCATGGGCCCCAGCGTGCGGAGTGGGCATCTGCTGGCAGCCAGAGCTGTAGGGCTGGGAGGAGGGATGGACTCCCTGGGAACCACTGCGAGTCCATGTTGAACAGCCAGACTGCTGAGAAATGACTACTTCTGCTTTGTAATTGGCATTATATATACTCCTTTTGTGCTCTCGGCATTGAGGCGGATACAGAGCAGAAGCTTGTGTAATGACAGGGGTAGAGCTCGTCTGTCGCAGGGTTAGGACACGTAGCTGTATCTTGAAAGAACTGAAGAGGAGGGGCAAACGCATACTCTGAATCTCTCCTAATGGATAGTTACATCCTATTTCCTTTGTGGCCTTGCTTTCCTGCGCTGACTGACCATCCGATGGGTTAGCCCACCATTGCCAGGCTCTGCTGGAGTGTGTGAGGAGGAGAGCTGCGGGAAAATCAATCCTTGAAATAGTTTGGATGACCAGTTTCCCCCTCTATTTCCATTTTCCAGCGCTTGAAGAGCAAAATGGCTTTTAAAACATGAGGAAAACATCTGATTTACTGCTTCCCAAAATTGTGGACAAAGGCACCATCCTTTTAATGCAATTGAAGTTATTTTTCTAATGCTACAGCACATTGAGTGTTAGGTAGTTAACATTTTTAATATATTTTTCCAAACAGTATGTAGTCTCCATTTTTCTGTGTAAAAAGAATAAGATTCTTAAATAACCAAGACAATAGTTATTTCCACTCCTCTCCTCTTTGCTGCTTCCCTTCCCACCCCACCAAATTATCTGACTGGATGATTTATAAAAACTGTATTTAGATTGCAGTCTATACAGAAGAGGATAGAAAGCCCACAGTAGCTCGGTATTCAACTTATCTGGAATTCTCCGTGTAAAAAAATATGAATTGGCTTCTGAAAGCAATATAAAATTAATGGATATGATCTGAGAAAAAATTCTGAATTTTCTTACTTATGCTGTAAATATCTTTTCAGCCAAATGCATTTCCTTCTGAGACACAAAACCAAACTAGCAGGACGATGCTGAACAGATAGTTCTCCGAATCAAACTCCTCCTTTTTTCCTAATATTTTCATTGCAGTGAGTAAGAAATACGGGTCTGCCAGTCTGCCTATTGAACTATCTACTGCAGCTTAACTGCAGCAAGGAAGCGGTAATCCTATTGTGCTCCTCCAGCAGTCTCCCGGGAAGCTAAAGGCATTGAAATTACTGAGCTGTTGTCCTATCCCCTCCTCACCTGTCTTTGTGGCTGTAAATATAGTGTCTGCCTGTAAATAACGGTTTGCTGCACCTTTAAGCATGTTCCCTAACAAGAGGCAGTGATTTACTGAGGTGATAAGCTGTAACTAATACTAGGGTATCATAATAGGTAAATAGATTAGCACCATGCTTCTCTGTATTTTGCTTTCTAGGGAGCCCACTGGCTCATTCACTCGGAGATGCTTACTACAGCACTTCGCATCGTGCCGAGTTAAATCACTCGGTTACAGGACTGCAGCTATCGGTGCTGGTGTGGATGCAGCTAATGAAATGCGTTAGGGAATCTATGGGGTAACATAGATCGCTTAGCCTGGTTTCCTTCCCTTTTCTGTTGCCTGGCCCAAAAGGGGTTGTAATGGGCTGTACCAATATTCGATGCTATGGCTATAAACCATGCTTTGAGCTGTGTCATCAACATCCATCACAGAACTGTTGGAAGTACGCCGACATCATTTGTCGTTGAGAAGTAAGAAGCAGCGCGGGCAGCCTGGGCGTGATCCATGGCTTCCCCCAGCTTGAGCTCCTTGGTTTTCCTAACAGAAGGGCCCGGCACTTCCACAGGGGTTGTGGTGCTACTGCCAGTTGATGGATCCACATGGCTGAGAGGGACGAGAAGGTGCTATGGAGCGGGCAGCGGAGGCCTTTGTTTCCATACTGCCTGGCAGGTTTTCAGCACAAAAGGGCCCTCGCAGGAAAGGAGCAGTACTGGGGGATGTGGCCGGTCCTAATAATTGTGTCACAAATCTTGTGATATTTGGCACGTTCTTAAAGACCTGGCTCATAGAGGCGGGGGATTAAATAACAATTGCTTCCTTTCTCTTTCAAGCAAGGCTTAGCTCTGTGGTTGCAGAGAAATGCTTGAAATGTGACTGGGGCTGAAGGGGAAAAAATAGATCTTTGCCTTCCAGCTTTTCCCTCTCTTTATCCCCAGGATCCCAGTGTGGATACATTGCGATGTCTTGTGATTTTTTTCAATGAAAGCGTTTAGAACTATTGGAGGCATCCAGAAGGACATAAAGCATGGCCAGCTCTGGGTGTGTAGGAGTATTTATGAGTATTTTAAGGAGAGGTCGGTCACACTCTGTGCTGAGACACAGTCTTGCAACTTCTGGTCCTCTTCAGAAAAAGGAGAAACAAAAATGGGGCTGGGTGGCAGCAAGTTAAAATCTCTGAATGGGTTTTTTTTCTCTCACTTCCTTAGGGAAACCCCTTGGGCTACTCATAATTGAAATTTCTCTTATTTTTAAATCTTTCTGGTTTTCTCTATTTCACAAATGTGAAAACTAAGGCTGCTCATTTCTGTGTTGGTTTCTTAACACAGTCGTCGTTAGCAAGTCAGTATTGATTTATTCCTATGAAAATACATCAACGCTTAAAGTAAAATGCAATCCCATGAAGGATGATACGGGTTTTGCAAACGGAGAAAAGTAGGTCAAATATCGTGCCAGTCATCCCAGAGCGTGTCCCTTTAAGCCAAATAAATGTGTGAATGCACTTAAACTGTCAGCATGTCATTTGATTGCCATTACGCATCTTTTGGCATGAGCTGGCAGAGCCCTCTGTGACTGAGCAGGGGTTGAAAATGTCGATTCTGGTGTATTAACCAGATTGTATTTTACACCTGGGCTGCATGGGAGGGGGGTGCGTGTTTAAGGATTTTTCCTTTTCCCCCATTGCAACAGTTGACTTCAACTTCAGCAGGAAAGCCACATCGTTATATGCAAGGGACATTGTAGCAATGCAGCACAGGAACACGATTTAAATCTGATCATTAAACTGCCGCAGCAAGAGGCTGCGAGAGACGGTGTGGATGGTCCATCTGCAAAATCTGTGCTCCTGTTGTACAAGGAGGAGGGGCGGAGGGGGAGAAAAAGCAGCTGCTTGGCTGTGCTATGAGAGGGAGAGAGTGACTGTTGGCACCATCTGTAGCTGTCCTTTGTGCTTGCTGCTTTATCTGTTCATTATAGTATGATACTGAATTTCTCGTGCTTTGAGTGTAAATGAGTTGAGATGCGCCTAATACTGTCAGCATAAAAAGCAGTAACTAAGTACACTAAAGATGAATAGTGTAATCTGTAAATTCATTTTGAGGTTGCTTCATCTTGCTTGAATAGCCCAGGAAGTGATGTTCTACAGCAGCCAGCTGTATCAGATGTGCGTGTGGGGTATATATTCATCTCACCGAGCGGAGGGCAGAGCAGTGGAGGTGGATGGGGCAGGGAGAGGGGAGGCTGCCCTAGCATTTCCAGCAGAGGAGAACAGACTCCTTCAGAGGGTTCTTGCTGCTGTCGAGCAGGATAGAGGGGGACTGGTAACTCCTAAGGCAGCTACAGACAGCTCTGTTTTCATTCCATGCACAAACACCGACGCAGGGAAGACAGCGATTATTATACGTGGTACATGAGTCAGAATGTCCCAGGGAGGAAAGGTTAAACCTCTCCGTAATGAATGCTGTGATAGGGATGAGTAAATTTGTTATGTTTCATACCTGTAGTCTCTTAGTTTCCAAAAACATGAGTCCCCTACAGATAATTTGTAGAATGAAACCGTCCAGCTTATCTTGAGGACCTCTTTGTTCTTCGGTGGTTTACGTTTCACCTTTATAAATGTGTATTGGATATTGGTAATAATAATAACTCATTAAGATCTTTTCTTATCTTCACCTCACCAAAGCAATGCTATCTCATTGGCATATTACTTTTCTGGGAGTTACTCTGCTTTTTTTTTTCAAGCAGGTTTGGCTTTTGTTTGCAGATTCATGCCCTCAGACCCATTGGGTTGTTGCTTTTTATCTTATTTGTCAAGTGCATATAGGTGTGCAGAAAGAGCAGCTCCCTCCTCCCACCAAAGCCTCGTTTAAGATGGACGATTTCCATTTGACACCGTAGTAATTACACTCGGCTGTGGAAGTGCTCAGCATCCACTATTACTCTGCGACGGCTGTGTTTAGCGTTAGGCAGAACACTTTGTTCGTGTTTCTCGGAGCTCAAGCGGCCGTGGTACGCGGGAAGAAACCCTGCAAGGCAGGGATTTGTATCTCCAGGCAGCTGGAAAAGGGGGAGGGGGGGCCTTTGGCACATTAGTAATGATATACCAGGGATAAAAGGTGAGTATAATTTGATCAAATGCTTGTTGACAGTTTCCTTGGCTAATAGAGAAGCAGCTTAGACTGACACTCGTTGCTGGAATATTTCACAGAGCTCCAGGGGATGCTTTCTGTAGGCTACACGTGAGGCTGACAATTTCTGAGTGACCATATTTAGTTACATAAAGAAGCGGTGTCTCCTTTTTGTCACAGCAGAGCTCTAAAATGCCTCCCTAAACACTGCTCTTGACCTTCTGCTTGATAAATGCAATGAAATTACTACCTCTCCTTTGTCCAAATTTGTGATTAATTCATAGGAATGGCCTGGGTTTTAAGTATTTTTCTTGTGTGGCTGTTAAAGTTGAGAAAGTCCAGTTGTTTCTCGTACTGAAAAAATCATATTTATGAGTGTTCTTGGCAAAGCAGTTCCTTTTTTTTCCCTTTACAAATGCGACTTTACAATTGGTCTCTTTGGAATTTGTTCTACTAAGTATGTGTTAACAGCACCTGTGAGTATCTACTGGAAAAAGAAGGTGATGTAGCCTGAAATGATAGTTTGCAACTGCTTATGATTATGTTATTTGGTGAAAAGATCCATTAGAAAAATAAGAAATGCAAATAAAAGCCTCAATTTTAGAGAATTCTGCACTTGTCTCTTTTAAACCAGTAAGCCTAAAATTACCTGTAGAGCTCTCCTACTCTAAACCACTGTGGCAGCTTGGGTTTTGAGTAGTCTTCTGGTTCTCACCTACTTGTGCGATCTGTTGATTTGTGTTCGGTTCGTAACACCTCAGGAAAGCACTTAGTTAAAAATTAAATACAAAGCATTTTCTTGTTCTGAGGGGTTTGTAAAGCATACTTTAAAGAAGGAAAAACCCCAAGTGCTTCCACTTGAGAACGTTGCTTCAACTGCAGAATTTTGCAATTAGTCTGCACTTCGTTCCAGTGAAACTCTTCACCATGTCACACCTTGGTGAGTTTTTACCTGAGCCACTTCTGATGTTGGAATTAAACGAGCTGTTGGAGGCTTCGGTGGGGTTTCATGGCTGGGTGCACTCACAGGAGCCACATTTCACCCGCAGTCACTTTCTGGAGTTCTGCTTACTGCAGAGTAGGTGGTTGATGTAACAGGGGCTGGTCTTTTCTGAGTGTGGGAGAGTGTGGGAGAGGCCATGTTTTCCAATATAATGACCCCTTTCATGTCTTCACCAGGAGTTGCAAGCTTTTTATCCCTCTAGGAAATCTCTGCATCTTCATAGTTCATAAGCGTGGTTTTCCTGTAAGCACAGAATTACCCTCATTGACCAGAAGATTAGGCATATAATGGAAATACACATTTAGGGGTTGTGCTGTGTCAAATATAGATTTAAGTGCCTAACTTTGTATCCATACATCAGTGTGGCCATATTGTCCTGTTTATCTATTCAAGACTGGTAGCTGACAGCAGTTTTGGAAACAAATTCCTGCACATGGGTTTTTCTTCATGCCTCTCCAATTAGGCTTTTTCACAAAAATAGCCAAACAGAAAAGAGATCTTCTTGTTCTTTGCTCCCCTCTGTGAATGATGTCTTCTGTGTGGTTTTGTTACATTTCTGTTCATGTGAAATGAATTCTGCATTATTATTTTTTTCCACTCACAACAGCTATCCCATGTCCTTGCACCGTATCCCTTCTTCATCTCTGTGCTGCTCAGCTCAGACAAGTTCTCTCGTGTGTCCTGAGCTCTTACAGAATGTTTGTAACTTGTGTAAAAACATTGTAATGATAGTGTAGGGCAATTACAGACTCAACTTGATAGGATAATAATGTGAGTGGTGGTTCGTGGACAAGCTTTTCACTCCTAGGGTTTGTCTGTTCGGATTGTGACTCCTGTGACAGTAGCTTGCATCTGCGCTCAGCTGTGCCGGTTCTTCAGTTTTGCACTTACTGTCATTGTGTTCTGTTTGTGCAGCGCTGCTTTCATCGTGGTGTGAGGAGCTGGGACGGCTCTTGCTGCTTCGCCACCAGAAAAGCCGGCAGAACGATCCTCCAGGGAAGCTACCCATGCAACCCCCCATGAACTCTATGAGCTCCATGAAACCCACCCTCTCTCATAGGTGAGTCTCAGCCCTGTCCATAGGAGTGGCAGTCTGTACAGGTGTACCATGTGACAGATCTGTTAATTGAAATGCTTATTACCATCGACCATTACAGACAACAGGGGATCTGTAATTACAGCAAGTACTAAATAAACTCAGGTTTTGTCATTGCTATATCCTGCTGCATAGTGCAGTGATGCTTCCATCCTCAAATCCATGCTCAGATCAAGTGGGCTTAGTTTCAAACTTCAAGTTGTGCCCTAGAGATAAACTTCTACAACATGTCTCTCACCAGACATTTTTCTACTGTTTATTTAAATACAAATGGCTTTTCTTTAGGTTGTAAACATTTCACTGATGTTCTGTTTTGTAAGTTGTGTTGGAAAGGTATTGTATACAAAGCAATTGTATAGTGGGTGTAGTCATAGGTGGGAGAATGACCTGTACCACCTTGTATCAGGTGAAGATTACAAAGCACTTATGTTAATTTAGAGAAAATATGAGCATTAAAGGACACCAGAAGAAGCTGAAGATGCGAAGCCTTTGCTTACCAAATTACGTGGAGGAACAGCATCTGTATTTCTTGTCTGCAGAGCCTAGGTCAAGGCAAAAGATGAAGTGTAGATTGGATTGAACATTCATTTCATGCTTTATGTTTCTGGGAGTTTTTTTCAAGGCTTTCTTTCCCTCAGCACCACCTTAAAGAAACCACAAATAGTATAAACTGGTTTTAGTGTAGGGCGCTTCAGTAAAGGATTATGAGAGTGTGGATGAGGCTAAATTCCTTGTACCTAGGTTCTAGAGTAGCATAAGGAACTTGAATTTTTGTGTTAGGGTGGAGCTTAGGGACACCTTTGTACCAGTGCATTTGCATGTGTGAATTAGTCTGGAAACCGCGTTTGGGTTGGGTTTTTTTTCTTTATTTTTGTTGCATTTATGGGAAAACCATACACACCTGTGCGTTTTATTATACTCATTGAAAATAAGATCCTTTTTTCTGGTATAACCAATATAATATCACTGACTTTTCAGAGTACCTGGATTGCCTCTTTTTTCAGTTACTTATGAAATGATTGATTGCAAACACACTTAAAAAAAAAAACCAAAAACAAACACACACACAAAAAACCCCCAGAAAACCTGTTCTAAAATAACTTATTTTTACACCTGGAAGCTTTGCAGAAGCCAAGCTGAAATTAGTGGCCAGTCTGCAGACAAAGTGTGGTGCAGTGTATATGCTCTCTTAGGTGTAGTTTTGTGGGTTTTAGATGCCTGATTCTCATCCGACCTTTTAGCCTCTGTTCCCCCGGAGTCCATAAAAGTAAGGATGAAAGCACTGTTGTATCTCACAGGGGCTGTGTGCTGTGTTACTAGATAAGATAGGCACAACTCTTTTCTTTCATGGCAGTTTTCCGCTGAAACTCTGTCACATGTCAAAAAATAAATACTTTCTTCTGCTAAACCTAAATACCAGCATTTCTGCAATACTGGGTTGCCAGTATTCTACCAAATAGTAGAACATCCTGCCCAGTTTCAAACAGTCCCTGTAGGTTTCTCTTGAGTATTTCCCTTGAAATGCTATACTGAGGAATGCGCTCGGAGTCAGTTCTAAATTACTGCTGTTTACCTATGAGATGCCCCTCTAGAAACATGATTTCTGTGGCATAACTTCTTATCTACAATAGCAGCAGCAGCCTCTTAGGGATTTGGAATATCTGTATCGCCGCTTCAGTGTGTGCTGTTGTCTCGTCTGTAATTTAGCCATAACCATGACTGCTTAGAATCTCTCGGGTGGTACATTAGAATGAGACATCTTGTGGCTCTCCAACTTCTTTTTCCAACTGGAACTGTTTATTTTCATGGATGTTTTATAATGAGTCTATAAGACAGTAGTGAAGTGTGGTGTGAAGAAGAATTGAGTTTTCTGTTTGACTTAAACAAAAGATGAAAAGCCATTAAGTACAATCCCAGTGACAAAACTGTTGATGAAGCAACTTTTGTATTTGCATTAGATTACATTTGGGTCAAAAGCTTAGTATGAAAGTTCACTGTATCTTATCTCTAATTCACGAGGTTTTTGTCTGAATTCAAACCAAAAAAAAAAAAAGGTATGCTTTGTATTTGCTACAAGAAATTAATGTAGCCAGCTAATTCAAGTTTTGTAGAAGAATTAGATATTAAATTAAAACAACCAAGAGCATATTCAAGAACCTTACGTAGCTTAACAGAGGGAATATAGGATATGTGTCAGCTGCTGAATATCACTAGACAAAAAAACCCTTCCCCTGTCATCGGACTGTCTTGAGTATTTCACACAGAGCTTGTTCTGCTGTTGCTTTTACTAGCAACAGAATTACCCAGAACTCTAGTCAGGGACTAGAATCCCCATGTACCTGGCGCTACAGAAATACAGCTGCTGAGTCACAAAGTTGAAACAGGGCTCGGCTGCTAAATAAATTCTGATTCAATAATGTATCGCAAGAATCTAAATCCAAGGATTCGTATTTAAGAAACTATGGGCATATACACTGGAGGGAATTCAGGTCTGGCCTATTTTTAGGGACAACCTTTTATTTTTAAAAAGTTAATTGAGTTGTGGGAGAGAGCTGAAGTAGACTGATCGAGGAGGGCGTTGATACTGTTGGGCAAATGCACTTACCAAGAGCACAATATAAGCCGTACAAGGATGTGCACACATGCAACAAATGCTTTCAGAGTAGGGACTGTATCATGCTGATTTCATTCTAAATTTAGTTTTTCATTAACAGAATGATTGAGTGTTGCATATGGAACAAAAATTCAGCTAAATACCTACTTCCTAATGTAGGGCGGTTAGCAAAAAGTGCAAAAGCACTGGATTCTCAAAAAAAACCCCTCAACTTTATCTTTTTTTTTTTAAAGTCACTGCAGTGTAATAATAGTTAGCTCAAACTTGAATGTGAGGTTCATTGAAAAATATTTTTTTACTGTATTTTATTTTATTTTTAGGCTTTTTTACTGATTCATGTGGATAAATTTCACTCCTGTACTGAAGGACCAGTACGAGACCTATCCACCTCCTTAATCTGTACAACTTCTAATTTAAGCCCTACTTAAAGTATTTATGGGGGACTTAAGGAGAGGCGGTAGTCTTTGGGCTGGCTCTTCCGCATAGGAGAGAAATTTCATGCTTTCTAGCTTGCAGGGAGCTACTTCTTTGTGTTGTAGTTTTTGAACCTGACGTAATGTCTGTAGTAACAGATACTACTTAAGCTGACTGATTTTTTACTTTTAAATGAATTCAAAGTCTTTGGCAAATGCTGTTATCTAAGTACAAAATATTGTCATTATACAGTTTCCTTTGCTTTGATCGAGTTCTGACTTAACGTTTCCTTGCATTAAGTGGTGGACCTTTACATGTGGATCAAACTGAATCTTGGTTGATAATGGGTACAGTTTCCATCAATCCCAGCAGGAATTACACCTTGGTTCAGATCCACTAAGGTGGATCTGACCCACGCAAGCTCTAGGGGGCTTCTCATTTTTGGCATAGCTTGTAGTAAAGTTTATTTTGTCAACAAAAATACCTGACAGTAGGCAGCTGCTAGATGCAGTTTGGTATGTTGTCATGAGCATTTGTTGGGTTCTTACTGTCTTCTCTCTTGCTCCAAACTTTGGTCTTCTGTATTAATTGCCAGCTGACTTGCACTTAGTGACCAAACAGTAGTAATGTCCGTATAGGGCAGTGAAGACTAATAAAAATATGAAGAAAAAATTATTTTATCACAAATTACTTAGTACCAGAGGTTTTGAGAAAATTAAACAGTAGACCAAATTAACTAGTAATTCAATATTATGGTAGGTGCTTTATTTATTATCATTACTTTTTGTGCAATTGCCATAAATGCCTTTTACTGGTTAGACTTGCTTTACAAGTGTACTTATTTTTAGTGTTTATTTTGTCCCTTTTTTCTTCCAATTTAAACTTTACTAAGAGCTGAACTTTCAACATGGGTAAGCGCTCTTGGAAAAGAATGGCGATTCTGTGTTTGAATTTTTACTGATGGCTCTTCATTGTTTGTTAAGAATCAGGAATGATCTGGCTGTAGCGTACCAGTAGAAACAGTGTCAGCGTTTCTGCAAAGGTTGCTGCCTTTTCAATTTTGCCATCATGGGCGGTTCTGACCGACAGTGATAGTCACTTTAAAAATGTGTGGATGAGAGAAATGGTTAAAGTGAAAGGTCAAGTGCAGCATATACACACTTTTATGAAAACAAGCACATTGTGCGTGTTTTATACATCGGTTTGAAGTCGGGGATCACTTCATTACTGCATGTGGCTGTGGCGTACAGGAACTATATTTGCAAAAGAATACAAAACTTTTTAGGTGAAAGATAAGATGAAAGGGCTTTGAAAGAATCTTTCTGTTCATGAAATAAATATAACTAGGGACTGAACAGATGGTAAATCCTAATATAAGAGAATATACCCAGTAAAGCAACCTGTATTAATTACTCCTGATTCTGCAAGAGCAGCCTCTCTTTTTCTTCTGTCTGCCTTTCTGTCAAGAAATGTTAAAATCCACCATTAGGTGAAAATAAGGGAAAAGTTCAGAATCCAGAAATGTTTCTGCAGAAGTGCCATTTCTTAAAGGAAAAAAACCAGCCCTCAAGAGTTGTTCAGGACAGTATTAAGTAAGGCCGCTGTTGCTCTAAGCATTGTAAAGACAAAACTAGTTGCTTGAAAATGCTGTCCCAAGACTTGTTTGCCCATCTTGTCCTCTAAGTGAAACCACTGGTACTAATTTAAGTGCACATACTTGTTATGGGGAGGAGGTGGAAGAAAATCTTAAAAGAACGTTGAGGCTAAAAGCAAATGATTAGTACTCTCTAGTTGAAAACTGGTAACGTGTAACCATTAGCTGTTAATGATTAAACCTGTAATATTTTCATGTGAAAAATCTGTATTTCGTTTTAGGTGAGGTAAGTTTGTGGTCAGTTCTTGTGGTAACAGGGGAGACTGAGAGACATGATCTCTGAGAACAACAATGGGCAACTTAACTTCAAATATATATTCTTCACATGCTTGGTAAAAGGTATAGGATAAGGATTGCCTTTTATTGTGCATACAGCACCTTGCACAGATGTGAAAATAGGGCTTCTGTATTGATTAGAGAGTCGAAGTGAGTGCTACTGCAGTAAGAATAATGTAGCAACACAACTACTATACTTTTTGTGATTTTTTTTTTTTCTGATAAGTACGTGTGTTTTGTGCTCTACATTTTTTTCCTCTAAGCGTTGTATATACTAGATACAATTTTGGGGAGGGGGGGGCAGATATTATTTAAGGTATGTCTGCTGACTTAGGCAAAATCTGACCTTCCCAGGTTTTACCCTGTCTATGCTGGCTTTTAAAATACGATAACTAGCACCTTTGAAAACACAGCTTTCATTTTAGTGTTTGGGCCATATTGAACATCCAGTTCCTGAAAATGTCTGATTACAATTTACTGTTTAGTGATAATCACAATAGCATCACGCTCTTTACATGAGGGCTGCTCTCAAAAGCAGATAATTTGTGCTGAGTCTAGGTCACTTTCCTCTTCCAGCATGTTGGGACGGTTCCCTCTGTCACTTGTTCTCAATGAGACCAACTCATTTCTGATGGTGCTGGAGTTAAAAATCATTCAGCTGTGGCAACACCCCTAGTTTTTACCAGTTTTGACTGTCAGCATGTAACTAACTGCATGGTGACACTGAAAGCTGTACTTCGCCTAGCCCTTTCATGCAGACCTCATTAAAATCATGGGGAGTCTTTTGACTGGATTGACTCCCTTTGGATGGGGAACATCAGAAATAAGTCAGTGCCGGTCCAGGTGTGATGTTTGGCAGTCCTGGCCGGGCACAGAAGGGCTGGGGGAGGCAGAGCCCGCGGCTCCCGCAGGGTGAGTAACTGTTTGCTGGGTACCCACGCTGTCAGCATCGCACTCCAGCCTGCCTGCCAGGAGGTGACATGGCTTCTAAGCAGGGAGGGAGTGCTACAGTCTGGCGACGTTTTCAATTATCAGTGGAGTGAAAAAAAAAATATAACAAATTACTGGCATAAATGATGGCAAATACCTTGTCTTTTTAAAAGATTTTTGTTCTTTTTTTATAATTTGGCAACAAGAACACAGATGTGTATTTTTGTCTAAAATATGATATTTTTCTTGATGCCTTTGATTTACACCTATCTGTAATTCATTCACTGAGATTAATATGTGACCCTCCACAGGATTTCCCTGTAAATAAATTAGAAAAAGAATGAATTCCTGATAAACGATTTTGTCATTCTGTTTATTCCTGCTATTGCCATACAGTTGGGTTCTCAAGTCTCTTTAGTATGGCAATGGGAAGAAAAGGAAATAGTCGTTACTATTTGCAGTGATGGGGAGTTTTTCTAATGGTTCCCCTAAAATGAAATGGGTTAGAAATTCTTACTAAAAAATCCCTGACTGGTTTTGGCTGGAGATGACAACAAAGCCTGCTCAACAGACAGAGCACATCAACAACCTGTGCGGATGGGTCGGTGACATTAATTAGATCCTGACAGTGCCTTTAGCAGGAACCGGCGGTTTCTTCCCGTGAAAGGGCTGTTCCGGGAATGGGGAATAGCGCTCCAGCCGGGGCATCTTCTTGAATGTCCTCATCTCCACCAAGCTGAGGATGCGGGGCGGAAGGAACCACGGTCTGTTTGTGCTCTCCTTTCCCACTTACCACGTCAGGGGAGATAGGATGTGATGGTTTGTTTGCCCGTGTCACTGTGTCAGCAACAGCATTTCCAAACAACTTTGACAGGCAGAGAGTGTCGGAGGCGTCTCGGCGAGACGTTTCTCAGACCTGCCCCGCGTGTGCCGCGGAGCGCAGCGCTCCCTCCCCGCCCGAGCCCTTTGGCCGGGGCTCCCTTCGCCCTGCCCGGCCGCTGTCGTCCCCGCCCGCTCCGCTCCGGGGGCCGCGGGAGCCGCCGCTCCCTGCGGGGGCTGCTCGGCGGCTCTCCCCGGCAGCCGGCTTCCAGCCCCGTCGCGCCTCCGGGGCTGCGGGAGCCGCTGCCGCCCTCGCCCCGGCCGCTGCCCGCCGCGGGCTACTGGCCGCCGGCGCGGCTCGCCCCCGCTCCCCGGTCAGCCCCGGAGCCCCCAGCCCGGCTCCCTTCCCGTAAGTTGCGGTGGTGCTGTGCTGGCCCCCTCCCCGCCCCGCCTCTTGAAGAAAGCGGGTTTTTTTTTTTTGCTGTTGTCGGGGAGCGTAAATCAGCTTCATCTAAAATCTCGGAAGTGCAAGTCCATCAAATCTTCCTCCCAGCCGCCTGCTACACCTTGCGTGAGTCAGACTGCAGCGCTCCCGGTGCCCTTCTCGCTGTGCGGGGCTGCTCGTGTTTCCCCCTGTCTCAGAGGCAAAAGCAGAAGTGGAATCTGCTCACGCTTTCAGCGGTTCCTTCCCCGGTTGTTGTAGCAGTCGCTGACCTCCAGGCACTATGAATAAACAGCAAAGCTGGGAACAAAAGGAGTCTTCTGGCTGCCATTATCTCACATTAACATAGCAGACGCGCTGCGGTGTGAACAATGCGAGTCTCATTCGCCGATAATCAGCGAGTACCCAGGCATTTGGATTACCAAGGCAACAGGCAATGGTAGAATACTGGGTGGGTGTGTTTTTTATTGTAAAGGAGCAGTCGGATATGGAAACCCAGGTATATTGATAAAGCAGAGCAGAAGGAATGCCTGGTGGCAGGGGGGGACTGAGGGCTCGGGGTTGCATTCCGACACATGTGAGATAAATAAGACATGGATGAAGCAGGTCTGTGCTCTGAGATGCAATAAAGATTAAACTGCATTTGTCAAGCTGAAAACGATCATAAGATAATTTCAGCATTTTGAAAAAGGTAACAGGTGGCATGTTAATAGCAGGGCTGTTACCGGTGGATTTTGTAACTGTAATCTGGGCTGTAGTAATGCGTTGCATGGTCTACTTGTGTGACAATAGAACTGGGTGTGATGCTTTAATCTTTTTTTCCTTTGATCGGATGGATGCTGTAGTCCCATAATGTCAGACGACGGTAACCCCTTCAGCTTTGTCTGAGGCAGGAGCCGGTCTCAGTAGCATTTTGTTTCTTACCTGCATAGCTGTGATCGTTTTTTCCACATGGACAGAAATAAGTTGTGTTATCTCTGTATCTCTGTGTGTGTGCGCACACACGTGTGCGTGGACATATATGAAATCTGTAACGTAGCAGGACTGTGTGTGTATGCAGGGGAGTGGGTGTTTGCAGGTTCAGAAACTTCTGAATTAATCTAATTATTTGGACCGATGCATTTTTCTAATTTCAGGGGTTAGATGCAGATACGCTAACTCTTGCTGAGCAGCATGGCACTTTGCAGGCATGGCTCTCTAACTGATGAGGCTGTGTGTAGAGTAAGGCGCCAGGAAGCAGCAGCAAGCATGTCACAGCCTGACCTGTAGCAACCTGACGTGAAATGGAAGGCAGCATTCCCACCTCGCGCAGTCATAAGTCATCCAGGCCTCACAGGCCTTGTCAGGACTATAAAGAAAAAGTTAAAGGCTTTCAGCTTCCAGAGGTACTCTGCATCACCTGCTGAACTGCTGGCTCGATTTTGCCGTCTCAGTCTCCACGCAGGCGGCTGTATTGTGCGTATGTGTGTGGCTGCATGAATGGTTATTGTAAATGTGTGTCGATATTTAAAAGAGCGGAGGCGGGGGTGATAGCCACCTGCTAGCTGCAGGTGCCATCCAAACCACCGAGCTGATAAATGCCTTGCTGCTTTTGCCTTTTGACTGCTTCACCTGCATCTGCTCACCTAGAACGGGTTCAGAATGCTTCTGTGTTTTCAAACCGCTTGCCAGAAAACGGCTTTCCTTCTTTTTACGGTCAATTATGAAATTTCTAACCGCTTTCACTCTTCCTCTTCAGTTTACATTGTTCACAGCCCGGTACAGGCAACCTCCAGTACTGAAACAATGCTTGAGGTGATTCTTTCTTGATAGGGAAGGACTAGGTATGGATCCTCTGCGCATTTGGTGTTGAGAGAATCAAAGCTTTCCAAAGGCTTAGAGAACACATTCATCTAGTTGGAAAGAGTGGAGGGAAACAACAAAGTTGTGAAATCGGCGGGGGAATAATTTTTGGAGCTATGCATTTTAGCTGTAAGATCTGAGTGTTTGGGGTCACGCCATTAAGAAGTAGAGGGAAATAAAGTCTTGCAGAATGCTTCCAAACTGACTTTTTTCACTTATGCATTACATAAATACACCCAGTGATTTGGATGGGACTCTGTCTTATGTGTTTGTTTAGTGAAATACACGACAGAGCCTTAACTTACACCAATATCATTTAAACTTCTTCAAAGAATGCCAACTAGAGGAATGTATTTGAGGAAGGCATGCATAGGCATCACATAGGCAGCATCAATCAAAAGCAGATTACTGCTAGCCATCCAAAGCCAGTATTAGTACCCACACTAGCTACAGCACCCTCTGTTTTCCTCATCTTTAATGGAAACACCATAGGATACCTGTACACAACATCGGCTTCTAGTTTGCTTTATGTCAGCATGTGATGTACAGAGGTAGTTATTCTTTGTTTTCTTTACGATGTGTCCTCATATTTACTTGCTGACTGTAAGTGCTCTTTCTGTCCTTCCTACATGGGTGTCTCCTTGTTCTGCCGTATTCATTCCTCTGTGTGAAGAGAGAACAGATTGTGTAGACTGGTTTCTACAGTCTGTGGAAAACACACCACAAAAAGTCAAAGGATAACTTGGTTAAATTTTGTGTTATGAATTTTTTTTAATAGTAATGTGTTTTAATATATGTTAACTAGACTAAAAACTAATTTGAAGTGTTCAAGTTGAAACGCTTTGGCCAAGCACTTTAGCCCTATGAAGATGGTGCTGGTGAGGCGTTGGTTTTGTTCCCCTGAAAAAAAATCTCAATGGAAATGAGAAGTCAGTTGTTTCCTCTAAATGTCCAGAGTTTTTAAAAAGAAAACAAAAGCAGATCTTCGAAATGTTTTTGATCACCAGTAAGCGGAAACAAATTTTGGCTTTCAGGTGTCCCATTGGCTTTTTTTAATCAAATTAGTAGTCAAGGCCAAGGATATTTTCAGTGGAAATTTGACCATAAATAAATAAAATTAAAAAAATCCATTTGATCTGTTATTTATGAATAGATTGTTGGGGTTTCACAGCTTATCAAACTGGAAAAAAATTAACTGAAGTCCTTCCTGGAGCATTTTAGTGTTGCAGAAAGCTGCTAATAGTGTTTCGTCTCTTCTTGCGAATTTATTTTTAAAGAAGTTGTTAGGTTTTGTTCATACTGATACAAAAATTATAAAAATGTGGTGAAATTAATCCCTTTTCCATAACAGGAGCACCTCAAAAAGGCGGTTTGAATTCAGCATTTGCACTGCACCATGCAAAACAGTCTTTTCTTAAATAACAGTATGCTTAAAATAAGATTATGGTGGTGCCCTAATCAAGAAGGGTTGCTAACCGAATCCATATTAATAACTACAGCTACGTGAGTGGTGTTCATTCGAGAAATCCAAGTAAAACAAGAATTAAACCTGAATGAAAGAAGCTAAGCTGCCGTACTCGTGCAACAGTAGGGGCACGAAACATGTGTATTGGTGCTACAGTTACGCGGGGCTTTATTTCCTGTTCTGATTGTGGGATTTGTGATATTTTTCCACTGCAGACGAATGAGATTTTAGGGGGAGAAGAGAGGTGAGGCCAGGAGCAAGGCGCCTTGTTTGGAGATTGTTATGTTTTAGTTTGTATTAAAGTAGTGTCACCTAGAGGCTCCGACCAAGAATACAGCCACGGGGTGCTGGGCACCCTGAGCACACAGGCGCCCAGAGGCAGTTGTAGAGGCAGAGTGAGGTGCAGATATGGAGAGGTGCCAGCGCGCAAGAACAGATCACGAGCCCTGGTTTTGGGCTGTAGTTGGACCGTTCTGGTTTTTGGCCATGTGTAACTGCAAAGGAGTGTTTGGCCCGGGTGGATCTCTGACACCTCACTCCTTGTCGTCAGATGCTCTCCTCTCTAGGTGTCCATGAGTGACAAAAGAAGACATGGGAGAAGTGACAGTCAGTGTTACACTGGCAATTACCTGCTCATCTTGGCGTCAGCTGAAGAAGTTATTTTACAGTTTGTAGATTTAAAGGACTGTGTGGACTCTTGTGTTTGTCAGGTACCAGCCAGGTAGGATGACAGTGCTTCAGAAACATTAAAGACCCCTACGAAACTGTAAAGCTGGCTTGAGGGTAAGCAACAGAAACCAGTCACTGAAAGCCCAGTTGCGGGAAACTTGACTGCAGTGCTTGGAGTGAAAAGGTTTTTTGAGACAGCCAACATCTGGTGCTTTTCTACAGTAGCTGATAGATTTTTCAGTGTTTAAAGCAGAGATAGATGCTTTATAAAAGTAGTGTTTTAGACACCTGGCCTTCTCAACAAGTGATGTGGAAAATCACTGGGAAGGTATAATTCCAGTTTTTATCCTCCTCCAGAACATGTAAAGTACCAATGCTCTAGGGATGCGTACTTCACTAAACCGTTTGAATCTCTCCTTCCTCAATCAATGAAGACATGTAAACAGAGTATCAGATACACATACAATTGCTTTAATGACAACATAAACATATTTAAAATACAGCATTTTCAAATAATGCCACAAATCATGTATAAATTACAGTAATTGACTAGTATTAATTTACAGAGCTCACTTTTTATTAAGCAGCTTTTATTAGAATTAACTAACAGTTTGTGTCTGACATGAAGTCTGTAACTATTCCAAAGAGGCTGGATATCTGCCTGGTTCTGTTTCCCTATTCCTGGGATTAAGAGAAGCTGTTTAGACCTAAGTCCCGATGTACCTCTCCGACATGAGTGTTGTATTACGGGTGGTTTCAGTACATTTGCCAGCAGCTAAGAAATCCTTCTTCCTTATTCCTTGATTGCAGTTTCACTATATCATAGTTTGAGAAGTAATTTCCTGCCATCTCTTCCTCATTGCGCTATGGTTTCCTCTGCTGTTTGGCCTTTAATGCTGACCAGTAGTATGTATAGGTTCATTAACACTATTATAAATTTAGTCAATACTCTTTTAGTGGACTCCATCTGAGCCCGTACTGACTCACTGCCCTCCAGGGTGTAGTGAGAGACTTAATTACCCTTGTACCATTCAACAGGAACAATGTTGTGGGCAGCATTTCGCTGTGGCTGGAGAGGTTGAAGCTTCTTTCTCTATTGGCTGCCATTTTCACGATTAAAGAAAGGGATTTCAGAATAATTCACAGCCCTGTATAATAATAGTGGAAAGCAAATGAGAATTGGATTGGTCACGTTTCATTACAGTACTTACATGGATTTTCCTTTGATGGTAGGAGCATTCCTTTGGGTTGTCTAAGGACAGAAATGCAAGTTGAAAGAGAGAAGTGGCAGGACAAGTAATTCTTTGGTTGAGTGGCACGTGTTTCAGTATCTCCTACCGCTTGAAACCAAAGAAGCCTTCACATAGTGGAGGAACGGTGGGTATTGTATCCAGTATGTCAAAAGTCATACTCAAACATACGTGTAATTGGTGATGGGCCAGAGCATCATGCTGGGGAATGCAAACCACGAGAATGCCATCTGTTTCTCATTGGGGTCACTAAAGTGAAGTTTGAGTGAAGTGAAGTCTAGCGCAGTAAGTGTATATTAGGGCCAAGGCATATCCTTCACTATTTCAGTGTCGTCATGATTTTTTATATTAAAGTTTTCTGTGATTTAAAGCTAAGTCCTGTGTTGGATAATGCAATAGTCATGCGATTTAATGTGCACAATGAATATTTCTCAACAGATCTATACCTAGTCTTTTTTTCTGGCTTTCATGTGTTATGCTGCGTCCTGTGCTGGAGGCTTTCATCGTGTTTCAACCATCAGTATGGTTTCATGAGGCGTCATCTGTTTTAATTGAGTGATTTACTCTTCTTTGTAATTAGATGAAGTGATTGTATAGTCTTGGAGAGCCCAGTGCAGCCTTCCACTAAACAAATGCTTTGACTCTACCATTGGAAAGTATGGAATGCTATATGAAATCCTCTTCTGTGTACTGTGAAGGAGAGGAACGGGTAAGAGAAACATGCTTTGGAGACAAAGAAAGTGAAGAAATAGTTATAACTACTTAACAGCAGGCTAAGGCATCACTAGCTCAAAGTTTGAGTATGCGTAGAAACGGTACAGCATATTTGCATTAGAAGAACCTTCAGTGACTCTGTGGTTTGATTCCTGCCTGTCATTACGCTTCTTATTTACTCATACACTTGCAAAATATTTGCCTTGTTCCTCGGGTTTTATTACCTGTGCACAGCACCATCGGTGGGGAATAGAGAGGAATGGCTGCAGTCAGTCCTTTAACTGCTTATGGCATAGAGAGAGCTTCTTTGTAGTCATTGAAGTATACAAACACTCATATGTGCCATAAATATCCAAACAAATCACAGAGCAGACATCATCAAAAACAGTCAGAGAAGGAAGTAAAGTAGGAGGCATCATTCAGAGCAGGAGAAAAAGGAAGGCCTGATAGCTGTCACAAATTCTGGGTTAGTCATTTGTCTCCATGCTTGTGGAGGGTACTTGCTGAAGCATTGCGTCACTTGCAAATATTAGTCACTGAAGCCGTTTTCTGAGCCTTTGAATGAGAAGGGAAGATGTTTAGCCTTCGGAGAGACAGTATTGTTTTAAAAAATGGGCTAGGAGGACTTACTGATTGTAAGGTGTTAAATATGCCCTTATTCGCACATTGTTTTGTATGGAAGCTGTCAACGTAAACGTTACATGTCAAGCATCTTATAGAGAATAACAATTTTCCATTAATTTCCCCTAATTATTTGTTAAGGGAAATTATTCTTTTCCCTAATTTAATTCATTTTAATTATTTTGTGATTTTATTGCTTCATTCAATTTGGGTATTTTGAAACAAATAGGTCAGTTCAAATTCATAGTTAAGTTCTAATGCAATGCTGTTGTGCTGGCACAGCATGGTGGAATTTGTTTGAAATTTGCTAGTTTGTACAATGTATTCATTGTTTCATTTTGCCTTATACAGCTGCTGGTGGTGTTATTGGATTATTGGTTACTTGAGACATAGGCGGTTTTTATCACGTGTATGTGCACTTCTTTGTGCAATGAGATTCCTATTCTTAAATGATTTACACTAGGTGTTATGAACAGGCTAAAGAATGAAGACATGAGTAGTCCTTGATTTTGGCTCACAGCACAAAAGGAAGGAGAAGTGGTCCAAGCCTGGAGTGCTGCCTGGGGACACAGGAGAGTCAGTGCCCTGGTCTGCCACAGAGCCCTTTTTAGGGCTTTGGCAGGTTGGTTACCTCGCTGTGTCTCGTATGAGTTAATTGGGTGGCGCTGTACGGTGCAGGCTTTGAAGCACGTGGACACAGCGCTCAAAGAGCTTGTATGGATTCTTTAGGCAAGGTAGCCCTGGATAGAATTCCAGTGATAGCTGGTAGTCCAGGGAAAAATGCAATTCTTGATATAAGATGCAATTCAATAGTGTTTGAAAATCATGGAAGAGAGCAGTGTGTGTGTGTATTAAATGGTGTGTGTGTGTATATATATAGATAGATAGATGAGGAAAGATCACGTGTGTGTATGTGTGCATATATGCAAATAGAAAACTAATTTACAAGTTAATAGTATGAAAATGAGCAAATTTCAAGTGGGATATATTTTACAGTTATAGGATTAATAGTTATTTTCACTGGATTTAGCATATTTCGTTAATTACACTAGATGCGTACCTATCCTGTGTTCATTTTGAAACCACCAATGTCTTCATATGAAAAGAGCTGTAAGAAATGTTTGCTTTTATCTGTGGACAAAGGTAATGGAAAAACCCAATCCTCTCATCCACATATTTATCTGAAAGATGTGTTGTATATCTGCAGCTGATTTTCTAGAATGCTGATTAGCTAATACTGTTTTTGGCATGCAGCTTATCCATCGTGTGGGAGAACACTATCTGAATTTCAATTTACTTTCAAAATGATGTTGAACTGCTATTCCTTTAAAGGCTTTTCTGGCCATTTGGGGACCCAGTGCAGACAGTGGAGCTGCAGTCTGGTCTCAAAATCTAATTGAATTGATAAATGGCAGCTGAAGCGGTGATTGTTGAAGAGCTTGAGATGGATTGCAAAAAATAAGTGCTTCTGAGCAACTTGCTTAGTGCCCTTGTTTGAAACTTGGCCCCTGAGTTTATTTTTACTTTCGCTGGTAACAGACCTTTATGGTAAAAGCCCCGTGTTTCAATATAGTTAAGGAATTCGTTAGTTCCGTGTGGTTTTGGTATGATCATGTTGCTATTAAAGAAACTTTATGCCTCTGAGAGTACTAGGCTAATAATGGGAGGAGGAGTGGGGAGTTAAGGTAATGTCGGTTGTTAATCCCTTTGTCCCATCCAGCAACTTGTCACTGTTTAAACTTCCAAAATCTCACCCTCCTAAACATTTGTTTTTGCAGTGATGGGTCTTTCCCTTACGATTCTGTACCCTGGCAGCAAAATACCAACCAGCCTCCAGGCTCTTTGTCAGTGGTCACCACAGTATGGGGTGTGACTAACACCTCTCAAAGCCAGGTAAGCTTCGTTTTTATGCTCTCTCCCCTGTAGATATGGAGTTTCACTAATTTTTGCAGCATGGAAAGCTTTCTGGAAAATCCTCTTGTGACAGTGTCATAACAGTGTCTGTGTTTTCTTGTACATACTTAATTTTTGTTCTCGTCGTGCCCTCTTTGGTGGCATCAGAAAGCAGGTGTCTGAGGGCTTGAGTCAGTAACTCCTTTAGCTGCATGCAAATATCAGACTTGGGTTTAGCACATCTTTTGCGCTGTATGGTTTCAACACTAAATGCATGATTTTGGGGTAATCCCAAACCTCTTCAAAGTTTCAGATTGAATTTGAAGAGTTGTTTTATTAAAAATAAAATTTCTAGCTAGATTCACAGTTATGGTTGATTTTAGCCGGGGTTGTGTCGTACTTGTGGGCTGGTGAAGTCCAGTGCCAAGTCTACCCCCATGCTGAAGTGTTAACTACCAGCTATAGGCTGTGCTCTTTTCAACCTCTCCTGTTAATACTGCCTTACTGTGCGAAAATATTTCAATATGCGTTGGAGCAAAAGCATGAGCTCCTGGCTTCCAGGTGAGAGCCAGACTGAACTGGATTTTCATTCGATTCTCTCCATTCTTACCTCTCTTTTTCTTCTGCAATGTATATTGAATTATGCTATTAAAAAAAGAAGCAGCTTTAATGAAGGAGACGCCAATTATTTGTGATAGTGTGCTCTCCAAGGGATGTGGCACAAATCAAGTTCTCAAGACAGTCTAGCCTTGTCTTACACCGTGGATGAAGTGCTCTAAACACATCACCATCTTTAATGAGTGCAAATGGTACATAAATCTAACTTGTATTTTCTGCCTTTTTCAAATCAAGTGACATTAGATCCCGTATAAAATTTTCTGTGGATTTTTTTTTATTATTTTAATTTTGGTCAGAAAATTAAATACAAAATTCTTATGGATGGAGCCATTTGAAAAAGAAATCACTCAGGGGCCAAGCCATATGCTCACATGGCAGTTATGTTAAGCACTAGTTGCGGCAAAATCTTTCTTCAAAAAATAAAGAGAGGAAACAGTTACAGGATCTATAACATCATTTATTATTGTTGGTTTCTTTTTAACACCTTAAAAGAAAATGTATCCCATCTGGGAGAGAAACACCTGAGTAAACAGGTAGGTCTATATATTGGCCAGAAAATAGAAATATAGTTTCAAGTGAAAGTTTTTCACACTTAAAAATGCAAAAGGGAAGGAAAAAAAAAAAAAGACTAAAGAGTTTTGTGCTGTCAAGTTCAAGAGTACACTGTAATGTAACTTGAACCCTTCATGATAATTCGGAGGAATGTGCGATAAAAGAAAAAAAGTGCTTTGGTATAAAGAAGAAAATGCTTCTTCAGAATCACTGCAAGCATTAAGCTTGGTTGTAGCTGTTCAGAGCAGATTGAAATGAACGATGGGGTTTCCTGTAATTCTTCATGCCCCCCAAGGGAGAAGAATGAGCCGGGCTCACCATTTCCCTTTCAGAAATTCCCAAAGCTGGTGACTTGGTCTTCTGCAAAAATCGTGACCACTAAATTTCTTCCCAAGTAGGAGACAGATTTCCATGCAGCCATACTTGCATCTCAATGGCAATCATAGCAATTTTGGTTCAATGGAAAAAAAAAATGCTTCAAGCAAGCAAACCAAGTCCTTTTAAAAACAAAACAGAGGACTCTTTTCAAAGAAGCAAAAAAAACATCCGACAGACTTCTGTACACTTTAGAGAGAGTTAGATTCAAGAACAGGTTCAGCCACTGAAATATGTTCTTTCACAGTTATTGCATCTGTAGTACCCTTTACAGTATGCCAGCAAGACTGAATGTTTGCAAGTTATTTCAAAGTCCTATGTCAAAAAAAAAGATAAAGCATGTACTTCCTCTTAATCGGATGAATTTGTCAGCCACAGAGCATGGTTCTAGCAGGTCTTTTTTATAACTTTTTTCATAAATGTGTTAGTTGGGGTTCCATCTAGCTAAAAATCTCCTGTGGAAGATTAATTAGAGATCAGAGTCTCTTGTTTGTTTGGAAATGGCAAAAGAGAAGGAGAAATCACCAGGAACGTGCACCTAGATACCAACAAGGGTATGTTCATTAGAGTTCAGGGTGGTTATATTGTAATTTATCGATTGCAGCAAATCAACTTAATTGGCCTGAAGTAGTTCACCGTACAGCCCCTTATTTTCATGTTTCTACTCATAGGTGCTGGGAAATCCAATGGCAAATGCTAACAACCCTATGAACCCAGCAGGAAATCCCATGGCTTCTGGGATGACTACCAGCAACCCTGGAATCAATTCCCCTCAGTTTGCTGGGCAGCAGCAACAGTTTTCAACCAAGGCAGGCTCCACTCAGCCGTACATACAGCAGGGCATGTATGGGCGGCCCAATTATCCTGGAAGTGGAGGCTTTGGTGGCAGGTAAGATATACTTGTGTGAGGTGAAAAATGGATATAAATAGTTGATGCAGCTTGTTTTAGTGACCTGGAAGAAGTGTCATGGGTTTATTTTAATTATATAAAGTCTCAGTAGCTATTTTATGCTGGTTAACTGAAGTGCATACTGCTTTTATAGCTTCGGAAGTCAGCTACCCAAACTGCAATGAAATTCATCACAGTAAATGGAAATGGCTTAGGTCAATCAATTAGCTCTAATAAACCCCCCAAAATAAAGTTTTAATTAAGAGAGATTGTTAAACAGACCACAAGCTTAGGAATGATTAACATTTAATAAGGCCAGGATGTGAAAGGTATTGATGGTATAATTTCTACGTGCGTACGGAGGAATAATCTTGAGTGTTAGGCAAAGTAGGTTCCTATGCAATGGGATATTTCTGCCCAAAGACTTATTCCGCAGCAGGAATTTGAAAAGAATTGGGGGTGTGGATGTTTGTTAAGAGAGATGGTCAAGCTGTGTATTTATTTTGGGGAAGTAAATGCTGCATTAGTGAAATAAACCAAACTAATAGCCTGGGTTTTGTTACATTTTGACTTTCTGTGTCTATGCTTTGTAAACAAGAGTGGTAAAGTGCACTTAACTGAAACCAGTATTTATGGTCCCTCTGCAAAGCCTGCTGAAAAGGTTGTTAGCATACTCAGTCTAGTGTGAAGAATGTAAAACCTGGGACTCGGGGAACTTCTTTCATCTCTGCCACTGATCTACTGAGTGACCTTGAATAAGTCAGAAGGTTTCTTTAGCTTTGTATTAACATCTCTAAAATGGGCATAGTATACTGGCCCATATTTATAAAAATAGTTGATGTCTTGGAGTGGGAAAGGCATGGTTTAGGTTAATTTATCTTATGATCAATAGGAGAGCTGGGTAGGCACCGGAAAACACATTGTGTGGGATCCAGTAGAGCTGGGTCTCTCCCGGCCTTTCTGCTGAGGTTCAGGGAGGAATGCTTTTACAACATCGGGAGCACTTGGCATGATTCATCGGTGAGGCAGGTGAACGCACTGTAGTGGAGGAAGCTCACTGTTCAAGCTGCTGTGCAGTCTACCCCTGCACTATTGGGAAATGGAGCATGCAGTAACTTGCAGGATTTCAGTTCAACTTCGCAGTAAGCTACAAAGCAGTTCACTGCCCCCCAAACAACTGACAATGGTGCCTTGCAGTCCCAGTGGCAGCCCTATGACTGTTGCACCAGAGCAACACTTCTATCGCGTGTACACACCTAATTACCTCTCCTGCTGGCTTTCATCAGGCTTTGATATGTGGTTTTGGAACAGTTCCAGATGAGGATCACGCCCACGTTCAAAACAAAATCCACCAGGCACGTCTTAATTCTCTCTCCTTCTTTCTTTCTTTTTTTACCTGTTAGTTACCCTGGAGGCCCAAATACCCCTGCAGGAATGGGGATCCCCCCACACACGAGGCCGCCAGCTGATTTCACCCAGCCAGCTGCAGCTGCTGCCGCCGCTGCAGTTGCAGCTGCAGCTGCTACAGCCACAGCTACAGCTACAGCCACTGTGGCAGCCCTTCAGGAAACGCAGAATAAGGACATGAACCAGTATGGACCGGTAAGAGAGCAACCCTTACGTCTTCATACCCACCTGATCTGGACCATTACAGGGAATTGGGCTGTCCTGCTTACTCCCATCTTTATTAGGGTGCCTCCTCTATTGCTTATTTTTTTTTGGTGCATGAGCATGGTTATAAATGCTTATGAAGAACTACTGGAATGTGTGTATATAGGTAGGAGTTGGTCTCCTGTGTTTTTCCCGGTAAGTCTTGCCTCCTATTTTGTAATTTGGAGATTGCCCCTTAAAAAAATTGAAGTTTATGCATCTACAGCTGTGTCTGATGTGATATATTATTGCTGCCTTTGCTCCCCCTGTGAACCTCTAAATTTGAGTACCCTGTGAAAGGTTCCAGAATCTTGGAATAGGTTTTGTACTGCTTGAGTAATTGTTTATTTTGCCAGCTACAATTGGTTGTTGTTTTTTTTCCCCTTCAAACAAGGAAACAACAGTAGCAAAGAGATTTGCTTTTTAATAATGTTGTCTATGAGAACAGCTATGCGAGACATGCATTTCCGGTGGTCCATAGCCTGCAGCATGTCATGACTTCATGTAATATTTTTTTCTTGAAATAAACAAGGGTTTGATCAATTGAGGGTTTTTTCCTTCTTAGCTTTTTTACCTTTCTGAGTTTTGAAGTACGTGGGTGTCAGGTGATGTAAAGTACAATGTCTTAGAAATTGTAATGTTGTGCTGTATTTACACAGCCACCTTCCTGACCTGTTAACCTTACAGTAATAACTAGCCACTTTAAATTATTTAATTGCTCACCTTAGACTTAACGTCTGTCTTTCTCTCTTACGCCTCCTACAATTCTAATTGGATTTTTATTATAAATGACATCACTGCCCATCAAATGCTGGAGATCATTGAAGGAAAATGCGACATAAATCCTCCCCTTCGTCCCTCCCCCAAAAGCATGTTCAGCTCCCTCCTCCCATTTTAAATGCATGTCGCATTTTATTCTTTTTTTTTTTTCTTCTTCTTCCGTTGAAGGTTTGTTCCTCTTTCCAGATGGGTCCAACTCAGGCTTACAACAACCAGTTTATGAACCAGCCTGGTCCTCGTGGCCCTGCTTCTATGCCAGGCAACATGAACCCTGCAAGCATGGGAGCAGGAATGACGCCTTCCAGCATGAGTGGGCCACCCATGGGCATGAACCAGCCTCGGCCTCCTGGAATGAGTCCCTTCAGCACCCATGGGCAGAGGATGCCTCAGCAAGCCTACCCAGGCCCACGCCCCCAGTCTTTGCCTATACAGGGCATAAAGAGACCGTACCCAGGAGAGGTAATAAAATAAATTATGTTTTTATGTACGCTATTATTTTGACTGAAAGTTGCAACATGCTGGGTAACGTGTGATGTGCATCCCTGTAAGATAAGTACATCTTTGTTCCAGCCATGGTAGGAATACTGCTGTTAAAATACAAGCTGCAGCAGCTCCTCCTTTTTAGCTTCTAAAGTGTTCAGGTTGGCCCTTGCTGTGTTAGTCAAGATGACAGTCATTAAAACCAAGAAAGGCCTAAAACTGGCTCAGCCCTCAAAATGTCACTTTGAGATTCTCATGCTAGACGGTGAATTCATAGACCTTAAGCAGAGTTGCTTCACAGGAGTGGATTTGTTTAACGTGATGATTTAAAAGAGATGTTGAAGGTGAAACACTTAATTTGAGCCCAATACATATGTGGTGTGCTTTTTTTTAATGGTTTTATTGTTCTAAAAAAATATAGGGCATACATTGTATAAACACCAATAGTAATAACATTTATTTTAAAGACCAATTGCTTTCCAAACTTCTTGAGGTTTGATTTTAATAGGCACTGAGATGAATATAAATCGTGTTGAACTCAAATCCCTCAGTGTCAGCATTTATCTAATATAAGTTTATTTGGAGTGTGGTATTTCTGTCTAAGTTCCCATGCTGTTAAATGAGATCTGAGTGGCTTTGTAGACAAAATTACATTGCCATCGACATGTATTATGACCTTGTGCAAAACACCTGGGGTCAAAATTTTAAAGAAACTTAGACAACCAAAGGTGTAAACAGACGAGCTTTTGGATTTTAAAAATCACCTATGCATTTTACTATTCAGACTGGTGTGATTTAGACAGTAGATGCTTTTGAGAATCTCACCCAGTCTCAGCATCTATATGCACCTAAATGTCTTTATAATCTATCCACGAGTTACTAGCTTCAGAGATAATCTCCTGGTAACATTCTGTATTAAACTGAGACTACAACATCAGCTATAGCTCCAGGTGTAAAGCTTTGAATATTGTGATACTGCCCTGACTATAATAACGGTAGTAAGAGTTTATAGAAAACATACAGCAGAGTACCATAGCATGCAGAAAATACAGCAAACATTTATGATTGAGCTACATTTCTTTCTTGATCTGCAAACTTTTTTTTTTTTTTTTACTAAAAAAGTTATGTGCTTTTGCCAAAGTTGCTTCTCTGGGAAGGCTTTTCACTGTAAATACTGGCACTTACTCTACAATTAAGTTAAGAAAACACAGAATGTGGCCTGTTCAGATAATTTTTATCTTCAGATTTCATATTTTAAGGAAGACTGTAAATCCCTTTTTGCTGCTTCAGAAGCAGGTTTTTCATCGTAAGTGAATATGACCATGTTCCCAAGAAGTCAATACTGAACAGTGCCCTGAATGTTACATGCTTGCTGGTCTGGAATTCCGCAGATCCGATAGATGCTATTTGCTTCTTGGTTTTTGAAAGTTTCATTTGTGGAAACTTCTTATTAACCAGTTAATTTTTCAAATGGACATTTTATTACCTTCGAAGTTCCAGTTTTCATGACTTTCATTCCAAAACTGCAGCACAGTACTAGCTAGCACTAGCAAGGTGTTTATGACTAGTAATAACAGCTTCTATTTAGTTGTTTGGGTATTGCTAAACACTCTAGCACAGGGCCAGCATAGCAGTTGTGTTGAGAAATCAGAGATGGACAACACACCTGTCTGTTCTCTGCCCATTCCGGGATTTTTTATTTTTATGTTACTTTTTGTGGTTTCATTCTCCGTCTGGAAAAGGAGCCCCAGGGATGGGGCTGGTAGCACTTGCAAAAACACAGAGATTTTGTGAACATTGCATCTGGTTGTTATTCTGGTTTCTTCAAACGTGGTGCCCTTTGACAGTGCTGCAAGGCTGAGCGTTTGTGTGTGTTAAGGTACATGGTTATTCTTACCCCACTTTGGTTTGCGGGACTTTGATGCTTTTGAGTGAGTATTCACTTCCAGCCATCAGGGCCCTGGTTTAGGCGTGAGTGGCACTAAGTTGAGGAGTATTCACCTGGAGGCTTTTTTTTGTTAGTTTTGATTCCACTGTTGAATGTATGCTAATAATCAATTAGAGACAGCTGCTTGCATGAAAAAGATCTTTGTCTTCTTTCCTCTCTGTCATGAAACAGCCGAATTATGGAAACCAGCAGTATGGACCAAATAGCCAGTTTCCAAACCAGCCCGGTCAATACCCCACTCCCAACCCTCCAAGACCCCTTACGTCTCCCAACTATCCTGGACAGAGGATGCCAAGTCAGCAAAACACGGGGCAGTACCCTCCTCCAACGGTCAACATGGGGCAGTATTACAAGGTGAGAATCTTTAAATTATCTTGTTGAATTCTGGAAGACATTTTTGAGTTAAGTCACATTAATGACTTCATAGATACTGCTTTTACGTAATTAAAGGAAAGAGGGAAAGCAGCACAGTGTTTTTACCTATGTTTTGGATATCACAGAATCGAGTCAATCAACCAAGTTGCATTGTAACTTCAGAGCAGTTCAAAAAGAAAATTGAATGTTACTGCAGCTCATTAGAGGCTTTTACAAGAAAACATTGGTTTCACTTCAAAAATAGCATGTTAAAAGAAGTATCTAATGGGATTCAGGTGTAATATTTTCACCTAATCATGGCACCCTGCAAAAATACAACTTTGGAAATTTGTAATAAACAAGTTCCACATTGCAGCATCCCCATTTCAAACCTACAGTGGTCACTGTTGGATTAAGCCAGCCTAAATTTAAAAGCCGTTCCAGCTGTAGAATTCATCTTCGAACTGAAGTACGCGTGACTTCCTCTGACCTCTCCCTCTGCTTTTCTCCTTCTTTTCCCTCTGTGCTGCTTGTTTTGGGCAAGAATTAGAATTGTTAAAATGTTGCCTAAAACTTGTTTTATGGATACATCTTGAGCACTTCATATTATCCGAATATGGGTTTCTACTGAGGGCCTGCTGAGATTTGATGTGTTTAAAGTGCTCACAAAAGTGATCTTTTGCACACAGTTACTCCAGTAAGTATAAAAATGGGGAGGACCATCGACAATCTGACCTGCTTTTAAAGCATTAGCTGTTGAGGTCTCTGGACTACGTTCTGATTTTGAATGTAGGCTGAAAGAATCCAAGTTGCACATTGGTGTTGAATTGGAATTGTTCCGGTGTGATTCATGCCGAAAACACTGTTGGAAAAAAGAAAAAAATCCCCAAACCCGTTTACTATAGAGCATCTGTTCTACGTGCAACCAAGCTGTCTACTGTGGTACCCAAAGGAATGCCTGTTGCATCATGGCAGCTTTTGCAGTGCACTGCCAGGAAGAACACGAGGAGGAGATATATCCTCAACTATTATAATTACAGTGCAGTCACTTACGCTAAAATAATAGCAGAAGATACCTCTGAAGTTTTTAAGGGATAGATTTTTTTAATACATTTTACATGTGTTTATTTTAGATGGGGTTTAAGTTTTTTGTTTACATGATAGTTCTAACAGGGAATCTGTGGTCTTTCCGTTGCATCCCCTGTTTTGTATTCAAATATCGCCTGTTAGAAAATAAAAGACCTTGTTAGGAAGGGAGATTATCTTGGCTAGGGGAAAAATTCCGGCTTGCCGCAGACAGGACCGGAACCTTTGGATTGTGGTGATTGTGGAGATAGTAACTGTATGTGTTAAAGAAAAAAGCAAAGATGGTTGGAAATGTAAATGCTTAAGATCTCAGAATGCATCTCTCTTCTTGTGTGCTTTGGAGTATCCTAGGCTAGCAGTGCAGCATTTAGATACAGAATCAGATTTGAAGTCCTGATACTTTGGCTGTCCGTAAAGATTTTTATCTTCTGATACTCTCCTGTGTATGCACTTATGGTACACAAGCTATTACAAGAAAGTACCATGCAATTGCAGTTTTGTTTAATGTCGGCTTCCTTCACATCATCGTTATTGGTTTATTCTGTTGACTGCAACCATCCCTTTAATTACAAGATACAGAACTAATGCTATTTTAATACTATAGCTACTGTTTATACTTAACTATACTTTTTCTCTTAGTTTGTCTTATTCAGCAGCAAACTAACAGAATCAAAATTGTAGGTACACAGAATAAAAGACATCCCCTGACCCCCAGAGCTTTCATTCTGAGTAGATGAGTTGGGCAGGGGTGGAAGAAAGGATAGATGGAAGTAAAAGGGACAGAGACATTCTAATTGTGTGTCTTTTGGACTTTGTTTTTCATGTAGGCTTTTGTGCACTGGGGCTATTTTGGGAGGAAGCCAAAGAGATAACAAAGGACGGGGTGGGTTGGGGTGGTGTGGAAAAACTGAAGCGAATGGCTGGTTGGTTTTGTAAAGAGAGTGTTCAGAGGAATGCGATAAGCCTCTTGGCAGCCTTGCTTGTATCTGGTCATTGCCTGAATTAAGCTGGCTTGTGTGCTGGTTTCAGTTCCTGCTTTGTTCTCCTAGTCTGCCTCTTCCCTAAAGGCCTTATGGGACGTCCTGTGGTTTCTTGTCCTTCCGGAGACAGAGGGGCCTCCCTACCTTGTTTGTAGCCTTTGGTGTTTGATAGCAGTACAGTTCACAAGGCTTATTATTCTTATTTTCAGACTGCAGTAACAATGTGATGTTATTTATTTTCTAGCCATCAAGGCCGGTACCTGTGGCAAATTACCCTCATTCACCTGTTCCAGGAAACCCCACGCCACCTATGACACCAGGGAGCAATATTCCTCCATACCTGTCACCTAACCAGGATGTCAAACCACCATTCCCACCTGACATTAAACCAAATATCAATGCTTTACCACCACCTCCAAGTGAGTAGCAAATGGAATGCCCCCACAGTCATGTATTGTCCCTCTGTTCTCTGCCACATATGTTTCAGAGTCTGGAAACTAGCTCTGATGGCTGCTCTGGCAGAGGCTGGAATTGCTAAGTTGTGATATGTGGCGTGCACAGTGCAGGCTCGCTAGAGCCAGTGGACAGGAAAGAGAAAGATTTCTGTCCCCTCCTAAAACAGAGTATCAGAAAAGTTCTTCCAGGGTAAACTTGTAAGGATTTTACTCCTGAAGGTAGTCCTTTGATGTGCTTCCTGAGGATAAAACACTTGGTTTTGGGTTGCGTTATGTGTGCTTGGTAGGCTTGTTTATTGTATGAACTTTCGTTGTGGTCTGTTTTGTTCAAGGGCAAAGCCATTCATTGAACATCACTGCAGAACAGAGAAAAATGTGAATATTTATAGCAGTGTCTCTATTGTGATCCATACAGTTTCTTAAGAATATTCAGTAGTATGCCAAAAATTGATATATGTTTCTTTCAAAGCCACTCAACGTCACAGCTACATTTGGCTGGGAACAGCGCAGGAATAATAAGATCTCTCTGGCTGTGTACTAGCACAAGATATTTGAGATTTCGAAGTGACTAATGAACAATAGGAGATATCATTTACTAGGGAACTGGGAGAACCTTTATGTTTTCTGTAAAATAACTGCTGCCGCATTAGCGCTTGGCAACTGGTGTTTGGAGTTCAGGATAGCTGAAAAATGAAGTAGAACGTGGCCTGCAGTATTATTTGGGCAAGAACACAGCATTTAAAGACATTTAGACTTCATAGATTAGCTGTAAGTTACCACAAAACCTCATTTTATGAGCTCAGATAGTAATTGGATACCAGTGTCTTTGGTTGTTGGATAGTTTCAGCTGATGAAACAGTTGGAACGAATTGGGTAATGATGATCCCAGTTCAAAGCAGGGAAAATAAGTATTATCACAGTTTGCCATAATTAAGAGATACGTTGTCAGTCTTCTGCCAACAGAGTAAGTCTGGACACAGAACACATCCAGTAATAAAAACCAGGAATTCTTGTCATGCCTGGTTTCTGTTGTGGCCGGAATGCTTAAGGTTCTAACATTAAGTGTGGGAGAACAGAAGACTTGGGGTTGCCATCGCTATCAGTTTGAGCCCTGTCACTTGTATCAGATGATGTAGTTACTTGTGATTTTCTTTTTTGTGTGTATGAACCTTCTAAGTTAGACTCAGTAGCAGATCACTGTGCCATTTGTTACTATTCTGTATAAATATACACGTTATTATCGCACTGCAGATGCTAAAGGGAAAGTTCACGCTTTCTCTCCCTCTTCGATCCCAGCCAACCACAATGATGAGCTGCGTCTGACGTTTCCCGTGAGAGATGGTGTTGTACTGGAGCCCTTCCGGCTGGAACACAACCTGGCAGTCAGTAACCATGTCTTTCACTTACGGCCAACTGTTCATCAGACGCTGATGTGGAGGTAAGCTCAGCCTTGCTGTGAGGGAATCTTGCACCCAGTGATGGAGGAGTGGCGTGCCAGATGAACTTCATTTAGGTTTGCCATGAATTTCACTTTAAAAATTGTGGCTTAGGTAGGAAAAATGCTCTTTAAAAATCACAGATGCCATCACCTGTCACTTTCCAGAGACAACACATTCTAAAACGCTTCCTGATCTGTGTTGCAGCTCCTTGCTGATAGCATACAGCATGCAGTGTTTGAAAAATCACTGCAGCTGTTCCAGCCTTTCTGCTCTGGGTGGAACGGGTGTGGGACATGCACGACCAACAGCAGTACAAACTTCCTTTTGGGAGACTCTGAAGTCCTAGGTGCTTTGTGGCCTGTGAAACGTTAGTTGCAGGAGTAAGTACGCAGGGCTGTTACAGTTTATGCTTAAATTAAATGATCCACATATCCGATAATGAAAAATAACACACTAATGAGGGACCTGATTTAGAAATTTAGTAAAATCGTTTATAAAGACATGTGCTTAAATCCTCCAAACTTCAGAAACTTCTGAAATTCCCCCTCTCCTGTGACTCCACGCGTAAGGACAGGTTCAGAAATATAGGAGCATAACTTTCCATGTACAAAGGCTTCTGGTTTTCACTTACAGTGAGTGCTCCTTTCCAGCTCAGAGGAATAGTTTTCATAGGTGGTACTTTACTGCATTTAATGTAGATCTGCATAAGTGACTCCAGGGTATGTCCTGATTCCACCGTGCTCATGGAAGATCTTTAGAACAAATCAGATCCTTAATCTTTTTTATTTGTCTGTTTTGAAATACCATGGAATAATTTTGTCTCTTTGGTCTGTTTTTCTCACGAAGTATCTCAGTGTTTATCCTGGCTGCTGATTGCATTGTTTGTGCACTGTGGAGGCTGGTTAGTTACTCAGGATCATCCTGTATGGTGGTTGTTCACAGGTGTGGCTGCTGAGACAGTAAAATGCAGCATCTTAAGCACATTTTCTGTTATGCCTGCCTCACTTACAGTTTCTTCCCAAGCTTGGGCCACATACCCCCTGACCTTAATTGGCGTGATAACTTGTAGCTTCAGCCTTTTATCCATGTGAGAATCATGTTCCTGTTCACTGGAATCCTCTTGAGACTTCTGTTTGGATGGTGTGAGGTGGGCAGAGAGGTGCGCCGAGTTCCCTGCCCCAGGGACAGACTCCGTCTCTAACACTGAGGCTTGGTGCAGGATGCAGGGGTCCTTGCTGCCACGGTGTCCCCCTACCCTGAGGCAGCCTGGGGGCTGGAAGGGAGGGAGATTGCAGGCAGACCACATCCAATAATTAACACCTAACTTTGAGGTCAGTTATTGCTTACTTGCATTTCATTATCGTGGACTACTCACAGCAGAGGGAGTTTTGGCAGTTATTTGCCGGTTCTTATTAATAAGTAATCACTACTGGGGATTGCGCTGGCTCATTCAGTAGATTTATAGTGCTGCACTGAGGCATGAGGCTGTTTCTTAATATCTGTTCTTTCTTTCTTCCCTAGCTCACGAAACACATAGCCTTTATTTAAACTTATTTTAATGAAGACTCATAGGTAAACTGTGCTCAGGTCTGCTGTTTTGAGAAGCTTGTTAATAGTGGGGAGAACGGATGGTCCTGTAATGAAGTCATTTCACATTTAACTCGGCGCTGGATGGGTTCCAGAAAAATGAATTAGTCACATGTGTGGATGGATTTCGGTTTTATAGAGAATGGTGGAATCGAGCCAATTCTGAATATTTGTCTGCCAGTTAAAATATTCGGCAAAACCTCTCACGTGTGCACACATAATGAATAGCAATGCAACTATTTTTCTCCCCTTGGGGAACTTCTCATGGTTACGAGAAACAGAAAGGTTGAAGGCAGGGAAAATGTCGTCTTGAAGCTGGTTCAATCTTAGCACTGCTCAGTTATTAATAGCGTCCCATGGTGGAGACACTGCATGCTGAGAACATGAGGGTCTCCTGAGCTCTGTCACCGCTGTGTGACATTCAGCAGGCTTGCTCAGAGGCCTCGGGAACACACTTAATCTGCTTGGGGTTTGTATCAGAAGTACCAAGCCTTGCTTCCCTCCGGGTTTGGGTAACTGCGATGTGTTCTCATGAGGTGAGAATCTCCAGTGGATCTTGCAGGGAGAGCTTTCAAAAAATTGTTAATAAAATATTGGGGAAAAAGCATGGAAAGACTTAATATAGATGGATTATGTTGAAAGGTCAGATAATTTGTATTCTATACCTTTCTTTTTTAAAAAAACCCATGTTTTTAGCCAGTGCTAAATCTTGATGTTTTGAAATCAAGAAAAGATGATGTTAAGTCAGAACTCTGAAATCTCTGGTTGTGGATAAGGAAAATGGCAGTTAAGGTGATGATCTCCTGAATGAGCTGTTCCTCATGTATCTTACAAAGATATCTTCCTTCCGGCAAGATGAAATGAGCACCTAGATTTTCAAGCGTAAAAGATAAACATTCAGCTGTCTTGCTGTCATGAACAGCAGAATCCTGACATTTCAGTTCAATTCTTCACGTTCTTTTAAATTTCTTTTCCAAATGACTCATTCCTAACACAAGGTTAACATCCATACATGAAACTGAAGTCATAGTCTCTACCCACTTAATTTGTGATTAACTTAATCTCAGCCTCTTCCTTTTTCGGAGGTGTTATAAAACTAATTTTTGAGGAGCTAAATAGTGTGTGCAAGTTATTATTGGAGAGGTGGGAGGAATTCATGCTCTGAAAGGAGGTCTAAATTGGGTAGATTTAATCCACAGCTGTGTTAATTTGGAATCACAGGAACCAAGGCGGGGTGAGATACAGGGCTCATTTTATCTTAGTTGATTTACCTGTTCCAAGGCAGGATTAGCTGTACCTGTATTTTGTCTGACAAGCATTCATTCAAATGCTTTTTTAAATGCTCTGAAGTAGTGAAGAATCCACAGTCTTCCAGTACAACCCACTGCAGCGTTTCACTTTCTTGTTCTTAACTTGTAATGCACAGGAAGGACTTAACCGATGTGAACATTTTTCTTTCTGCAGGATCATATTGTGGTCTGGTTTTGCAAAGTGGTTTGAGATGTTCCCTTGGAAAGTCCTTTATAAGTGTAAAATAGTAACAAATACTTTGTGGCATGCTTGCATCATTAATTCATCATGTGTTAATTAGTCTGCTTGTGTTAAGGGCTTTTATGAAGAAAATATTTATATCCTTTACTGGCAATAATTCTAGAAAAATAATCTGATTGATAAAGAAAAAGCATTCCTAGCATGAAAACGACCTCCCTCTGCAATGTGAAAGCAAAGTTAAAGGAAGATTTATTGGTTGTTGTACAGGTCTGACTTGGAATTGCAGTTCAAGTGCTATCACCATGAAGACAGACAAATGAACACAAACTGGCCAGCTTCAGTCCAGGTCAGCGTTAATGCAACCCCACTTACCATCGAACGTGGCGACAACAAGACATCTCATAAACCCCTGCACCTAAAGCACGTCTGTCAGCCAGGAAGAAACACGATTCAAATTACAGTCACAGCATGTTGTTGTGTAAGTACACTGAGCTCACGGCTGCAGCTGCTGATGCTGAGCTTGCTGTTTAGTACAGTTTGCAAATGTTGCCTTAACTGAAAGAGCCTTACTCTCATTTTTTTCCATGCCTTTTTCTGGTAAGGTGCTTGTTTGATGATGTTGACACAGTCAGAGTGCTAATATGGACATTTTTGCTGCTGAGTTATTGCAGAATGTAGTGGTATCCTTCTGCTGTCTCTGAAGATGCTTGTGGTCTAGGGCAGGAAAGGAGTTTGGTCTCCTACCTGTTTAGTGTGTGCCTGTGTAACAAGGCAGCTAAAGTGTATTAATGCAGAGGTAGACGAATGTGATGCAAACTGTTGTCCGGTACTAATTTAATTTACTTAGGGTATTAAACTGTGTTTGGTTTGACATGAGAACATCAACACCATAATCATTGGTGGTGGTGATGATTTTTCAAATAGCTTTTCATGTTCCATGATGCAGTCTAGACCATGCAACTTTCCCCTTTCTCCTTTTCCATGGTTTAGTTACTCTCAGGGATGAGTACTGTATTTTTAATGCAGAGTGGTGCACACATACAGTCTGAGCTTTTGACTGTTCTGTTGTCACTGACAAGAAAGCAACCTGCTACCTCTTCCAAGGTCACAGTGTGAGGCACTTTGACAGGAATCCATCCTTCCATTTTGCTTTGCATCGCACTGATGTTTCTCCACATACTGTCATTTATCTGGTGGCTAAGAGCAGGGGCAGCATCCTGTGAATCCACAAGGAGCTCTGTGTTGGGGAAGAAGATTCAGTTGGTTCCAGACACGTCAGCAGCAAATCGTTTTTGCAACTTCCAGCGTAGTGTGAGGGCAGGCAGGTAGGCTAGAGTGTGTCAAAGTATCCAGGGTTTTAAAAATAAACCCTGATGTCAGAGGTGAATACGTCAGCCCTGTGTATTCTGAATACTAAGGAGGGAGAAAATGCAGAAAATCTTTTCTTTTTTTAAAGCCCTTGTATACGTTATGCTCCTGGAGCACGGAACAACATACTGCACAGCATGCAGAGTATCCCTAAGGGAGCGCGTGTGCGCAGCAAAGCAGAACCAGCTTTCATGTGCAAGCATCAGACTCTTACGGAAGCCACATGTCCAAGGGAAGAATGTATCTCTGTTCAGCAGTGTATTTACCATGCGTGTTTGGTTCTCTTGGTAACAAAATGTGTTTTCTTTCAGTCACACTTGTTCGTGTTGCAGTTAGTACACCGGCCATCAGTTCGCTCTGTACTTCAAGGTCTACTAAAGAAACGCCTGCTCCCAGCAGAACATTGTATCACTAAGAGTGAGTTTTCGTTTTGTGTGGGTGATGGCTTTCCAGAATGCCTGTGTTCAGTTGTGATAAGCTATTTCTACACAAGATTTACTTGATTATTGAAATCCTTAAGCTGTATTTGTTAGGAAATTCCAGAACATCATGTGCGTAGATTAAATCCTCTTTAACCTCAAATGCTGAAGGCTGTTTGGGTGGGGGTAACCCTAACGAGGACTCACCCATTCCAGGAGAATCTCTCTGGCTTTTCCCCTGTATTAGTTTTTGACTTACCTAAAAGCCCTGTGTAGAAAGATTATTCTTCATTTATTTAGTGCTGCTTTAAGTGCTTGTATGGCACTTTATTTGGTTGAGGGTATAGCTGAATCACACGTGTGTGATGGTTTATCTGTTCAGGAGAACGTTCTAAATTACACATAATACACCTATGTGGATAAATTGTCCATGAAATTGGCCCTTAAAGGTTGAAGTGTTGGTCTTTCAGATTTCTACATTAGGATTTACAGTACACTGGTGTTTTCTCACACATACACATACCTTCTTCCTAAACAGTAAAGAGGAACTTCAGCAGCGTAGCAGCTTCCTCTGGTAACGCGACACTAAATGGGGAAGACGGAGTAGAGCAAACTGCTATTAAAGTGTCTCTGAAGTGTCCAATCACATTCCGGCGGATTCAGCTCCCAGCAAGGGGTCACGATTGCAAGCATGTACAAGTGAGTAGATGCCAGTGTCCTGGCAGTATTCAGCTATGTGTTGTTACAGTACCTTTAGCTTGGTTATTGTATGAGAGAGCCTAATGAAATGGGATTTCATTGTGTCTGTCCACCTACATAATTAACTATGTATACATATGTTTAATGTAGAGGGAGAAAGGAAGCTATTTGGTTTAGTCTTCAGCGCTAGTAGACCTTTTTTCATGGCAGTTTTGCTTTTGTCCAACTGATTCAGTTAATACGGTATTTTCTCTTTATTTCCTTTTTTTTTTTCCCCTCTTCTTTGTTTCTGATACCTAGTGCTTTGATCTGGAATCTTACTTGCAACTGAACTGTGAAAGAGGAACTTGGAGGTGTCCGGTATGCAAGTAAGTGCAACCATATTACATGAAATGCAGTTGTACACGATTTTATCAAATTCAGACTATATTTAAGTCATGGAGTGGAGAAAAGGGAAGTACTAGGAAATAAAGTGGATATATTACACTTATCTAATAGCATAAAGTCCAATGAGAATTCTTGCAGTATTTCATAAATTGAGGGAACACCCTGGATTATTAGAAATTTAAAAACAGATAATGAGATACTTTCTCACAAAATACATAGTCTGCGAGCTCTCATTACAGGCTGTCAATGGGTTGTGTAGAGATCAAAAGAAGCTCAAATATTTTCATTGATAACACAGGTATCTACATAAATGACTGAACTGGAAGTTTGTTTTCCCCTAGATTATAAAGTATAAGCATCTACCAGACAACAACATGCCATGGCAAAAGAACGGATAGTCTATTCTGGAGTTATTTTTGTATAATTTTAATGTTGTAATGCCCAAATTACTGAACTCTGAATGTGTAGATACTAAAGTGTTCAGCATCCAGATGAACGGTAAGTAAGGATGCCAAATAACTGTCTTGGGTACTGAGCTCTGAGTCACATAGATACGCAGTTAATGGCAGTGTTCAAGGAGAGGGGGAATTTTGGAGACTGCAACATTTCCTAGTAATTAGGTAGGAAATGGAGTTGGATCCTACAAAGTCAAAGTCAGCATCAAGTACAAATTAAAGTGCAAGCAGAAAGCAGAAGGGACTCTAGTCCAGAATAAGACTGATTTTAAAAAAAGCAAAAGACTTCCAAAGTGCAGAAGTTTGTAGTGATTGCATAAAGGAAAAGAGGGATACCTTGGCATACTTTCAACGTTATGTTTTGACCGGAGAGCTAGTACACTGCAGAAGAAATGTAACAAAAAGCTTTGAAGTGGTTACAGACTGCCCATTCTTATGTTTGACTGGGCAGAAAGAATTGCAGAATGTCTGCAGGCCAGTTCAGTGTCTGCAACCTACTGTCCTCAGTCCCCACAGGGTTACGAGTTTGTTCCAGCCTCAGCTGAGGAGCCTGGACTCCTTAGCTCAAGCAGCTGGATCTGCAGCAGCTTGTACTTGATCTCTGCAAGTCTCCGGTTCAATCCCTGCTGTGCCAGCCAATGTTGGGTATAAACAGGAGTGGAGATTGTCCGTTCTGTCTGCTTCTGTGGACGTTGCAGGCTTGAGACGAGCTTGTTTCAATGACTGTCCATGATTGATCCTAAAGTGCAGGTGCTTTCTCTGAACAACCTGAATCTTTTCTGTCCTCTAAGTTAGGCTAAAAATATCACAAGAACTGGATGTCTTGCTTCTTAATTTATGTATTCATACATCCAGGCTAAAATTTTTGTCCTGTTTCTCTGAGTATGAGCACCTGCATTCAGATCTAAGTGCCTACATAACTAAATCATTTCCGGTTTTGTTTTGTTCTGTCCCCATCTGTGCTGGTCTTAAGTAAAATAGCTGTAATACATAGTTTCTTTGAAGCCTTATTACTGTGTAGCTCAAAAAAAAAAAAAGATCCAATTTGAAAAAAAAAAAGTGCTAGCTGATGTTCACAGGAGAAATCTGCTATGTTTGAAAAGCCTTTACATTCGCAATATATTTCACTAAAAAATTGATTTAAAGCATGCGAACAGCTTGTGGACACACAGAAGTAGATCTGTCCTTATCTCATCTATTTGATGTAGAATGCTATTATCCTGGTAATGGAGATGTAGAACTAAAACTGTTTGCCCTAAATCATTCCGAACTATGCGTTACAGATAGTAAGTTGGTGGATCCCCGTCTGCCAATTCCATCATTAACCTATCCTTTTTCCATCCCTCTTTCACACGTGTCTAGTGGTATTCTAACATGAGGTTTGGGGTTTTTTTCCTTTCTAGTAAAACTGCTCTGCTGGAGGGCTTGGAGGTTGACCAGTATATGTGGGGTATTCTGAACGCTATACAAAAGTAAGTGAACTTAATTAATTTCTGATATCCAAGACTAAGCAACTAGGAGATACATTAATGAGTACTGAGATGGTCATGCCAAAGTAGGTCTTAGTGGTTGAACTTGAATATTCTATTTCATGGCTCCTTGGTGGAGCTAGTGATACAGTGAATCAGTTTCCATCTGCTTAATAGATCTTGTTTATGTTATCTCCTAATGGCAGCCTCACCAACAAAGCAGAAGGAAGAGTGAGAATAGGGGATTAAATGCTTTCTTATATTTTCAAGTAGTCCCTCTGATTCACGTGTGGCATACCACACAGATATGTTTGGATTTCATTGTGTGGATAAACACAGAAATGTGCTCTCACAGTTGCCTCTCTTAAAACTTGCTTTTGGCACACACTTGAGGAGTGAAGAATCTTGAGGTTGTATTATACTAGAGCATTTCAGAACATTTGTTACCATGCAGATTCTTATGGAAACTTCAGCAGAATTGATTAAACAAAAAAAAAGTCAATTAATGTGCTAAAATTTTCACATTATTTTACAGCTCAGAGTTTGAAGAAGTTACCATTGATCCAACTTGCAGTTGGAGGCCGGTCCCTATAAAGTCGGATATTCACATCAAAGATGACCCAGATGGCATTCCCTCAAAAAGATTTAAGACCATGAGTCCAAGCCAGATGATCATGCCAAATGTGATGGAGATGATTGCAGCATTGGGTCCTGGCCCGTCACCTTACCCATCCTTACCCCCTCCTCCAGGAGGCAACAACTCCACTGAATATGGTAACCAAGGTTAGTTTTACAGCTTTGTGCACCCACGTGGTGACTCTAGAAGTCAGTGGTTCAGTCAGCTTTGTGATTCAGGTATGTCAGCGCATCTTCTCAGAGAGATGCATGGGGAAAGCAAATTATATGGCTGCAATTCTGAAATTCTGCATCAGTTTTTAATTTAAGAATCGTCTTTTCAGAGGAAAATGTATTTTAGTAAGGAAATTGGTGCTTGTCATATTTGTTGCCATGCAGGCCTCCCTGAGCCAACAAACATTGTATGTTCCCTTATATGTTCATGGCCTGCCACAATATACGTATTTCCTCATGTTTCTGTCCATTTTCCTTCTCTTCTGCTCTCATTCAAGTGAAGGCTCCTAGTGCTACAGAAGTTACAAAGTAGAGAACTTGACCCATTAACCCTGCTACTTGTTTAAATTGTGGGGAGGTGGGTGACATTTGGTAGGCCACCCAGAAAGTGGGTGACTTTTAAAGAGCTTTTAACTGCTTTGCAAACACCTTTGCATTAGAAAATTATTTTTGAGTTCCTCTACCCATTTGCTGACGGATTGAAAAACAGAGAACTATATACAAGCAGTGGAGATACGTTTTTCAAATGACTAGTATATTATGAATAACTCAATTACAGTGACAATTCTGAAAATATGAAACCAGAGACTGTTTCTTTTGCAAGTAATATGGTATGAGTCAGTTCAGCTCTGGGAAAAGACCAACTGTTCACACCATCAGAATCCCCAAATTGATTACAAGGTGATATATGTGCTTTTTGCAGGCATTTGAAGAAAATATGGATTGCATGCAAAAATATGGTTAATTTGCTCCAATGACTGTGAAGCCGGTGACAGATGATAAAACCTTTTAGGTTTTCAAACAGATGAATGATTACTATAACAAAGTCAAGAGCACTGAATCACAAATTTTTCATTCGTTTAGTAGGAGTGAAGTGTAGTCAGAGCATGAGAACAGAGCCGTCTATTCTTCATCATCTTTCTAGCTCATAATCAGCAGCGGACAGGGTAGTCACATGAAGTGGGGTGTAGGGTTTGTGTAACGATTGCTGCCTAGACTGTTATTTTCCTGCGTTCCCCTGTGGATTCTGTAGCAGAGGGAGTCATTGTTTCTCAAAGCCCTGACTCATCAATGGCAGGTGAAACCCACGCTCTCCTATTTCCCCTGCAATAGGCATATCAATGCAGAGCACCACGTTATCCTAAATGTCTTTATAGGTTTGTCCCTCAGCATGTGGCACACTTCTTGCCCCAGAGAAGGGCATGCCACTGCATGGCTGTAACTCCCGGGGCATACTGCCTTGCATCTTCATTCTCCATCAATACATGCGCTGAAACTTAGTGTTTAGAATTAGATAGCGTCTTCTGGTTAACAATATTCTAGAGCAAAGTAGTAGTGTTACTACTGTGGGTTATGGTTGTTTATTTGGGTTTGACAATAAGCATACTGAAGTTTAATTTGCAAATGTAACAAGTACTCAGTAATACAAGACCTTATTCCAGCTCCCTGCTATTAAATCTTTCCTGAGAAGCAAGACAAGAGCAGCTATGTTCTGTGAGACTCATCCAGTTTGCAGATTAACAAAATAAGAATTAGTAAGGCTCTGCAGTATTTACATGATAGATCAAAGTCCTGACTTCTCTGAGAAATACTCTTACATGGCTAATGACTTCTATTCCTCTGAGATTAAACTTCTGCTTGTGAAGCTGTGCTAAAGAGCAAATGATGCAGCTACTTCAGTTTGTCAAGCTCCCTTCTTGACTTGAACGTTTAAAGCTGCTGTACTTCAGCTGACGAACCGCAGGCTCTCTGTGCAAGCTCCAAAGCTATTCTATTATTTCAGAGCTCAGTATCGTCCAATTCTGTTGCTTATACAAAAATGCTGAGTGGCTTTAGTTCAATCTTTAGTGTTTATAGCAAATAAGCCACCAGAGTTGGTATCTCAGTTGGAAGCGTTAACAGAGGGATCTGGACAGAAAAAATACGGAGAGTAAAATCCCTGTATTGGAATACATCCTTTCTTTAGAATTCAAGTGAAGATCACTGGCCTGAGGTGGGACAGATCAAAACATAGTGACAGCGGTCATACAGTTTTTGTCCTGCAGAGCAACAGGGGACTCCAGGCTTATTGCTAGATGGTAGATGTGTTGGGGTAAATCCAAATCACTTATTCCGAACTGGTGTGGAATTTTGTTGCTTTGGAGAACATCTTTTCAGGCTGCAGTTAGGTGGATTTCATAAATTCACTAGTTTTTCATTATGAGCGTGCATATCCACATGCTGAACACAGACTACAGGCAGCCAGTTTGTAACTCTGAAAATGAGAAGAATAAATCCAGGAAGGGAAAACTGATGTTGTATTTGCAGACAGACAAGTGAATGTTGTTAGGTTTTGTGGGAGCAAGGAGGATTACATCACAAACCCCAATTAGACATGAAGGCCTCTTCTGTGCTACCTTAATGGAAGTTGCCTGTTTGTACTGCAGAAGAGGTAAAATAGATGCTGTGCTGTGGCATCTATATAACTGGTACTGTGGCATCTTCCTGATACAGTTCTGTCAGTTAGCTTCACCAGAAACTGCAGCAATGCCACAATCTTACTGAGTGCATAGAAGTGTAGACATAAATAACAGGTGTCCTATAAATAATCTTGGACTTGGGCAGTCTCAGTTGCACTGAGATGCTTCCGGATGCAAATATTCCATAGAATTTAATATCCCTTTCACTTCTTGACTTGGTTAAGTTTATGTGGTGACTTGACAGTAGTTTTTCAAAATGTCAGCAGTTTTCAATTAGTCACAACATGTACATGAGTTATTGCAGCAGCCAGTATTTGAAAGCCGAGTGCCGTTTTTTCCTCCCTGTTCCTCCAGCTCGCTCTGGCAGTGGGGACCACAGTGTTGTCATGTTCAGCGTTGCAGTTGCCCTGTGCTGTGCAGGGATGATGCTGTCCTGCACAGCTTTTACAAGATACTCTGAAACATCAATGTTAGGAAAACAAATAGTTTCTTTCATATCACATGTGTTTCTCTTTTAGGCAACAGTTACCAAGGGCACGGCAATTTTGACTTCCCGCACGGGAATCCCGGTGGCACATCAATGAATGACTTCATGCATGGGCCCCAGCTGTCACATCCCCCAGACATGCCGAGCAGCATGGCAGCTCTCGACAAACCTCTCAGCCATCCCATGCAGGAATCTGTAAGTAATGGTGCTGCAGACGTAGGTTTTCCTTTGTGGGGGTAAGGAGCTCTCATCCAGCTAATGGACTTGCCTTGTGAACTGCTTTTACTTTTTGTGTATTCCTCACTTTGGAAGTTTGTGAAATAGGGTAGCCCTGAGAAATGACAAAAATGCCATTTTTAGGTTTCTGGCCTTTTCAAGTTTTTGGAGAAGCTTTTCTTAGCTTTTTGAATTGTTGTTTAGGCTTGTTTATCTGAAAAAGACAACCTGGCTTGGTGTGCTTGTGTTAATCATTGTGTTTTGTTCTGACACCTGAAAAAACCTAGACTTCGTTCCCCAGGCCAGCAGGCTCTGTGAATATCCATCTTCGGCAGGCAGCTTGTTATAGTAAGACACTGAGCGACTTCAAAGCAGGGGCAGTATCTTCCTTGGCTTTGTCCCTGAGGGCAAAATTTGCATCAAAGCATTTTGAGCGGAAATTCTACTCAAGTAGCATGAAAGGCACCTTTAAGCTTTGGGAACAGGACAAGCCTGTAGATTTCAAGGAGAGATGCTGCCACTGGTCTGAGAGTCTGTCAACGTAAGAGACTAATAGATGGAGGTTCCTCAGGCCTCAGAGGGAGAGGCAGAACTGTGCATTGGAAAAGCACTGAGTTTTATATACAGAATTTATATTATCTCCAGAAAATGCAGTACTGCAGCAGCTAGGTGATAGAAAAACAGTATTTAGCTCTTAGGCATGGCTAGTCATCTATTTTAACTCTGTTGGGGGCTGTGTGTGTACATCCTTTTATGTTCATTTAAGTTACGGGGCAGGGGCTTTATAGTGTGCTGTTACTGCACAGGAAGGATGTTTAACTTGACAAGTCATCTGTGCCGTGTCTTTAGTGAATACTAGAAAGTACAATTTCAGAGTGTAATGAGGAAATGTGATGGCAGATGCTCAGCAAAAGCCTACTCAGTCAATGTCTCCTCTAGCTGGCAGAGTTTTCCAAGGAGGATGGTGAGAAATAGGAAGAGAGTGGAGAGAGAGTTCTTAGTATAGCTTGGAGAGAGCTCAAGTAACAAGACTGTCTGCAAAGGAAGAGTCCAGAAACCATAATGACGTTACCACTCTACAGGTTAATAAAGGACATAACAAACATGCTGTAAACTTAATTTTACGTTGGCAAATTCCACATACCCAGCTTAAAGAGCAGTCTGAATTATCTGCATCACAACCAACCATACAGTATTAGAATATAGTAGTGAGGGGAAATACTACCAACCTGAACCACTCACAGCTGCTTTCCTTTGAATGAAAGCCACAGGGAATTATTCTTTGTCTCCCATTACCTGATACCTACCTCTTGACTTTGCCAGTTAACTGCTATACCTTTGCTCTAGTAGTTGCCCCAGTGAAATTTCTGAGGTGGTAGGATATGAAGTGGTTGAATATGAAAGTGAAGAATTTGTGGGTTTCTGAAAATGGGACTGCTTACAGATGATGGCAAAGGTGAAAGTTGCTCAAGGCTGTGCATGTTCCAGAGCTGTAAGAGGGTATTTGGGCAAATGTTAATAGATTTTTGTTTCTGTGGGACAGCGTGTAGCAAATCTGATACTTGCTTGTGATAAGCTGGCAATTAAAGTAAACCTTTGCTCACTTCTCCCTCATCTATCATAAGAAAGCTATACTGTTCAGGAACGGGAAGCAGCGCTAAAGCAGGTTCCACCTAGTTTATGTCAATGGCTGATTTTCTCTAATGAGGATCGGTTTTCAGGTCTATTAGGACAAGGGAATGAGATTGACCTTGTCAATGTCATCATGCAGTCTTTAGGCCACATTTGAGGACTGTTAGTGCTCCCACACAGCTTTCTCAGTGTTATAAAGTCTCTGCTTTCCTCTTCCTGTGTTTCTCTTTCTTTCTTCTCTCTCAAAAATGAACTGTTTGTCTGTAGCAGACACTCAGGAAAGGCAGCCTTAAAATTACTGCTTTTAGAGAAATGTATGCCATTAACACATTCCTAAATTATGTAGCTGAATGTCTTTGGACAGACATTTCTGTACAAAAATAACAGTAAATTACATTGCGTAATTGAACTAAGGTTTTAAGATGTTGTCTCTGCTCTTGTCTGGCTTTCTGTCTGTCTTTTTTTACACATTTAAGGTGTATTTTGTTTTCATCTACTATTCACTTGGACTGTTTCATGTGTACAAGGTGAGTCAGGATCAGATGTTAGGTCCTTTTAGACCCAAGGTCTGTCTCCAACTGGAGTTGAACGCTGCTGAGGAGGTTCCTAATTTTCCTATTATTAAGATTTATGTGGTGCCCCGTATTTAATGGTAGACAGAGAAAGTTGATCCCTCCAGACATACTCCACAGGTCCCTCCAGGAAGTGCAGATGTGTTTGCCCAAGGTAGGCAGGGCTGGGTAACCAGGGCTGGATCATCATAGCTGCCTTCTCTCAACACTGCTGTTCTGCTCCTGTGGAAGAAGAAAAAAATCAAGACCTGAAACATGCCTAGAAGTAATACCTCTTCCCCAGTGTAAAGTGTTGTGAGAACTACAGAACAGATGCTTCTATGTTAGTGCAAGACCGCTACAAAAATAGCTGCCACAATCGCATCGTGTTTGTTTTCGGAAGTTGTAAACAAGTTTTAGATGAAGGTGAATCCAGAGTTAGCTCTAGCTTAGTGCTTATTGCCAGGAGTGGTACGTGACTGAGCAGTGAATGGTTACGCCATAGTTCCATATACACAGTGAGGTGATGTGAGCTGGTGCCGCTGTAAAAAGTCATCACTCTTATTTCCATTTTCACTTTTCCTCTCTCTCACACCAGCACAAGTGTTACTGCAGCCATGAAGTGATCTGAATCCGGGTACTGATGTGATTAAAAACTAATTCAGAGGGGGGTGGGGGGAAGTTTAGTTTTGATGCATGTCAGTTCCCCAGTTGAGTTCACTGCATGTCTGCAAGGATTCACCTGATGACAAAGGCAGAGAACAGAGACAGGGCAGGATGGCATCTTTCAGTGGTTCTGCCAGCTAACCCAGCAAAAGAGTTGGTAAAACTATGACCCCAGTAATGGAGAGAGAGATAAACCAGGGACTCAGCTTGCTGATCTGTGTTTTCACTACCAGTTTTCTCCTGAGATGAAAGGACTATTGCTCTGCAGCTTGCAGGTCCCGGTGCTCTACCCCTATACATCTCTGCACTCCTAGAGGTCACTGTTGGGCTCCTAAAGAGTTGTGCTCTTTTGTGCTATTAAGCTGAAGATGTAGTTGTGTCTGCTTTTATTTTATAGATTGTAAATGTTTTAAGAGTGCCAAAGTTTATGCTCCTAAAAGCAACTCTAGAATTACCTTGCTATGTAAGCAAAGGCAACTTTGTCAGACTCCGCGTTCATAGTGTGGGTTAGTGCTTTTAAAATAAAAAGAGTTGCAGGCGCAAGCTGAACATACTCAAAGTTTATTGCTTAGAATGTTTTCGCACCACGGCAAACTTACCATTAGTTAGCTGAATGCAAATAGAAAGACATTGAAGTCCTGAGCATTTTGCGTTCTCTCAGGTAAGTTGGTGGAGTCTGTGGCGTAAGTCAGATGGATTTTGAACCTGCGATGGCTGTTCAAGATTATGGTAACTCTCAGTCTTACGATGAACAATTACTTGCTATCCAACAGTTATGTCAGGGCCCAAGATACTGCCTTAGCAACTAAATATTTGTGTATATAAAATGCTTGCATGTATAAACATAATGTAGAATTTCTAACCTGTTTTTGTTCTGAAATGTGTCTGAGAACATATGAATGCCTCTTGGGTTAAATAATTATTGGTATAAACATACCAGTATGACTCTTGCTTTGTGCATTCAGGGATAAATTTAAGAGACTATTCAAGATAATCCTGTTTTGTTTTGGGTTTTCTGGAAACTGCTTTCCCACTTTTTAGCAACACTGTCTTAAATTGCCTTTTACTTTTTGTTATTATTAAGCTTTCTTAATTTCCACTATTTCTGTTGCACACGTCCTCAATGAACGAAGAAGGAAACAGTACTATTTGGATAGACACCTATTTTCACTTGGACTTCAGCAAAGTTTTTAGGCTGCAGATTCATTAACATTGAGGTGGTCTGTGGGCAGATTTTGTACAAGTTTACCCCTAAGGTAACAAAATAATGTTGCGAATACTTTTCAGGCAGTCAAAATGTGACCCTAATGGAGAGAAGAATGTGTATCGATACTTTTTAACAGTTACTGTAAACTCTGGTATGGGAAAGAGGCCCAAATGAGGTTTTGCAGATAGAATCCTGCTCATTTCCACCCATTTTCGTATTACCAAAGTATTAAAAAGCAGGCCTGTGTAGCTGAGTATGACTGTCCCAATGGATCAGTATTCAGGTTTCAGTTTTCATAAGAGTGGTGAAATGTATTTTTTTTAAATGCTTGTTTCTGTATTTATTTATTTTTTAATTTTGTGGGAACATTTTAATTAAGGTTTGTAATAACCTCCCTTTTGCTTTACCAAAACTGAAGACTCAGGTTAAAATAACCTTGCGGTTTACTATGATATGAAAGGGTCAATGCTGACATAGCATTTTGCTGGTTTCCGTTGGCTTGGCTGGATGAATTTCATGCTGTTGTTGTATGTATCTGTTCTTTTATTTCAGCTCCACTTTGTGGCAATATGTAGCATTCCTCAAAAATGTTTACATTTTTTTGCTTCTCCATATACCCAATTGACATCAGACAGCTGATTCTGAAGCATTCAGGCACTTCTTTCTCATGGCACCAAGGTCAAGCCCCAGAGAATCCGCTATCATTAAATGGGACGCGCAGCAGAAGGAAGAATTGGGCTTGTGCATTTTTGTTGCTTCTCTGTCATGTGAGAAAGACCTTTCCCTCACACTTCCATAATAGGGCTTGGAAGATGCATGTGGTTTGGTAGCTTATTCTCCACAGAAAACATAAAAAATACTAAGCTTTTGCTAGAGAACTTATCCACAGCATGAATGCAAAATGTAAGCGTGATCGTTAGCTTAGTTTAAGCTAATGCATTTTACTTTGCAGTCAGCAGGTATGCAGCCACCTACAGCAGCTCTGCTGATGGTGGGGAGCTCACTAGCACAGCTGCCTTGGGTTTTGGTCAACCATCAGAACCCATGAATGCCAGCGAGGAAAGTCTTCAGCCCTTAAAAAGGGGTGTTGCATTCTGAAAAGAAAAGGATGGGAGGAGTGGGGAAGGGCTGGTGTTTGCAAGATGTTGGTAATGAGCTGCAACACGAACAGGCAGCGGTGTCAGGAAGCCCCAGTAAGGGAGCTGAGCAGAAATAGATGCATTTTCCAGGTTAAGCCGTTTCCTGGCGCAGGGGTCGTTACTCAACAAATTCTCCATTCATTCATGGAACTTTTTAGGGCAAAAGCATCTGCCTTGTGAATGCTGAGCAGCACCCATAAACCTCCTTCCCTACTCTTTGGGGTTCGTTATTTTGCATCTTCAAGCGCAGTTTCCCACATCACAAGGAAGCAAACCAACAGCACAAATCCAACATGTTTATCTCCCCCTTCAAAAAGCTGAAACACTTCCTCCGACATTGGGATATGGAGCTTTCTTTTCCAATTGCGCTTTTTTTATTTCTTTGGTTGTTTTTTTGTTGTGTGTGTCTTTTTTTTTTAATTTATTTCTTTTTGTAACATGCGGATACAGAGTCAGGCACCGCGAGCACTGTACCTTGTGGCCTCACTTTCTTTTCCTGCTTTTTTCCTCCTCCGCAGATCCCTCATCCCGGCAGCACTGATCAGTCCCATACTTCCATGCAGCAAGGTTTGCACGTCCCTCACCCCAGCAGCCAGTCAGGGCAGCCATTACATCACAGCGGGCCTCCTACCCAGCAGTCCCGGCAGCCGCCCCCGGCCGCTTCTAGCAACCATCCACACAGTGACCTGACCTTTAATCCCTCCTCAGCCTTAGAGGGTCAGGCTGGTGGACAGGGAGCACCCGACATGCCGGAGCCCTCGCTGGATGTAAGTCTGTGTCATACTATCATCTGCCTGCCATAGCGTGTGCTTTGCATCGCGGCGGGAGGGTGGGGAGGGTGCGGGGACGGGAGCTGCTTCCACAGCACATGCCATCCTTTCATGCTTTGGTACATGGACGCAAGTGCTGCAGCCGTGGTGACAGGGCGCTCCTGGCTTGCTGGGAGCACGGTTCTGGTTTGAGCAGCTGCATGGCGTGTGAGCCATAGCCTCTTCCTAGCACCAAGGCAGGCATTTTTTCAGACGACAGTCATGCACCGGGCTGGGAGCCATCTCCTCCCTTCCCCCTCGTCGCTGGACGGGGGCTCCCGTGTGCTCGTCTAAACCCTGAAGCCATCGCAGCACCTGAATAAGAGGAAGGACGCAGCTGTGTGTGGTTCTGACTGCGGCAGAGCTGCGCCAGGCGAGCTGTGCGCTGAGCCCTGCAGCATGTCCTGGCCAGTGGAAGGGGGATCTGTGCTGGCCCACCCTGTGGCACTGTCCCTGCTCCCTCTGGCCACAAACAGGCAGTGCCCGTCCATCCCTGCTCATGCAGGTGGCTCAGCAGCACCAAGTTCTTCCTCCCGGTACACTACATAGGAAAATAAACAAGGACGTCTTCTGCCTCCTTAGCCACTATGGGAGGCAGCTCACAACTAAACAAAGATAAACCTAGTTTGAAGGCCAAAAGTAATCTTCTGTCTCTTACCATCTTTTCAGTGGAGTTGGAAGTGAATTAGGTGAGGTGTCTCCACGGTTAACCACCTGCCTCCCACAATATAAATTCCTTAGCACTAGGACTGGATTTTCGTTTTGAGTCGTGCATTCCCGTATGTGTATCTTCTGTCTGTTCCCAAGTCTGCTGCTGCACAGTGTAATTTTCTTAGAGGAATGTTCACCTCTGTGCCTTGGATTTATATCTGTATTTACGGTTGCTGTATACTTATGTCTTCCCTGTCACACACCAGCGCTGTGCCGGCAGGTGGCCTCGCAGAGGGAAGGGGTTAGGGGAGGGATGGGTGCTCCGGTTACAGGAACAGTGCTCAGTGGAGTAACTTCTACCTGAACCAGACTGACTGCTGCTGTTCCACACAACGTGGTCACGTGCACGTCCTTTGGGAATGATAGTTCATGTGGCAATTAGAGTTCTGAACCCTTAAGGGCCCCATGTGAGCAATATTAATAGGTGAAATAAAAATGTCATTTTTTTCTTCAAATATTTAAGCAACATGAAGTATGCTGTTACGGGTCAGACACTTATTCCTCGATGAAAAGCAAAGTAGAAAAACCTGTACTTTATCACGGTACCATGGTTATCACTGATGGGGGCATGCTGGATTCTTAATGGGAGGCTGCAATCATCTTAGCTAAATAAGAAGGCAAGTGCTGTGCAGTGCGGGAATATAGTTCTTTGAAATACCTATGAGCTCAAATGTGATCAGATGGATTATTCTAATGGGTTTAATTTTCAGTGGCTGTGTTGCGGAACCAGGCTGAATAAAGTCCCATGCAACAGACCAAACAGGAGACTGTACCATGGGCAACTTGGTCCGCTGCCTACTGACACAGCCACGTTAATTCTTCAAGGCTTTAGTGTGATGCAGTCTAAGGTTTGACCTGTGTTAAGGGATATACCTCGTATAGGTAACAGGGGATCTACGCTTGTACCTCAGACAGCAGAGGCACGAGACTCAAATGACTGGCTAGACCTCTCAAGTATTCACTTCAGGAGCGCTGGGTGCGCCTCTACAAATTCTGCCCCCAAGTCTGGTGTGTTCCTGTAGCTTCTGCCCCAAGCCCTGGCAGCCCCCGGCGCTCCCCTGTCCCACCTCTGCTCCAGCACAGCGCCCTCGGCGCCTGGCACGTCCTTTCTGGTTTTCCCAGCAGCTGGGCAGGAGGAGGCTGGGCTGCCCGGGCCCTCTGGCTTAGACAAGCCGGGGTCACCCTCAAAACTTAGAAGGCTTCGTCTTCAGAGATACTAAGTGTATTGTTTAAAATTTACACTTTTCTAAAAAAAAAAAAATATATATATTTTAAAAATCCCCTGTATACGAGAATGAGTCTCAGAGACGTTATGTTCAATTTTTAAGAATTGAGTTGTAAAATCATAGGACAAATTCAGTTGGTTTTTACTTTCTACATGTTTGATGGGGCTGCAGTTTTCTTTTGGGCTTCTGTACTAGGTATTCATAAAAAATTATGATAGCAGGTGAAAAACATTTAAAAGCCGTACATCTTTAGTCTAGTGCTGTGACAACAGCATTTTTACCATGAATAAAAGGAGGTGGTATTTTAAGAAAAGCATTCCTTCTGGGAGATTCTGTTTATGTAAACTTGACATTGCATTTTTTTTCAAAATGCTTAGGAAGTAATAAACTACTTTCTGCATTTCATGTTGAGCTTATTGAAAAATATGTTCATCCATTTAACATTAGAAGATGAAGGTGCATTTGCACAGGAGTAATAGAAGCATACAAATACAACATTTGCACGCTAAATGTGATGCAGTCAAGCTCTTAGTTTTACAGTATTTGAAAACGGAACAACTTAAAATGAAATTCTCATACCTACTATTAAGTTTGTTAAAGCAGTCCATATTTTTCTGTCTTTGCTTTAACACAACGCTGAATATGAAGGGAGTTTATTACAAACTCTTCCCTGCTGTTTTTTATAAATGACACTTTTATTTTTGACTAGGACATGGCGAGATGCAGAATAAAGCAGAAAACATTGGTGGTACACAACGCAGGAGTTATGATTTGCTTGTTATCTGTCAGTGATGGTTGGAAAAAAATATTCTATTCGAAACATAGTATTAATAAAAATATAAATAAAGCCCACACAGCTATCCCTTTTGATACTTTAAAACGTTGTGGAGATTAGTGCACCTTCTGTTGGAGGGGGTATCACGCCCCTGACCCTGTAAAATGTCTGGAGTTGCCTGTAATGCTGTAGTGGAGTAAGTACTGCCAGCCACCATAAACCGTCACTGCCACAGAAGGGAAGAGGACTCACAGGGGCGGCTGAGGGGCGAGGAAGGGACAGGGCTGGCTCTTTCCGTAGGGATGCAGGCTTCGTGTGGCCATCCCCTGCCAGGTGTGAGCCGGATAGACCAGTCTCTGCTGATCTACCTTAAAGCTCGAATATGCGTTACTCAAACTGCACGTTTCCAGTTTTTATTCAGTGTTTTATATGAAACTAACAGACACATAACATGAGCATTTATCGAGAAGCTCCTGTGAGCATCGCTAGCCAGGAAATATACTTTGTTTATTGATGAAGTTTGCGGTGGGGAGGTTGATTGAGAAACCCCGATTGAGATGGTAATGTAATTCTCAGGTGAAAACTCAGTACTACAGACTTTCACAAACAAGTGGGTATTGCGTCATCTTAGGGCATTAGGTTTGTGTCGCTGCCTTCCAATTTATTTGGATATATTCCTATGAAAGCCAGTTCCCAGGAATGCGTGGTGTTTAATCCCTTTTTTTCCTCAGTTGCGTTTCTGTTATCTGTAATTTTCCTTTTATTTTTATATTTTATAGCTGCTTCCAGAACTCACAAATCCAGATGAGCTGCTTTCGTACCTGGATCCTCCTGATTTGCCAAGCAATAGCAATGATGACCTTCTGTCTCTCTTTGAGAACAACTGAAACCATGTGTATTCTCCCATCCCTTTCACTTGTTCACACGTGTGTGGCTGCACAGCGAGGAATCTTAACACTCCTTTTCCACAAGAGAAGAAAAAAAAAAAAAAAACACCTCACAACTTGATCTAATGGTGCACTCCCTGCTTTCTTCATCTCAGAACTGCTTTTGTCAGCTTCAAAGACTGCGAAAGTGACGGGAGAAAAAAAAACACACAAAAAAATAACAAATGCCGTAATCTCGGAGTCCGCCGTGCTACGTATGACAAAGAAGCATAGACAGTTGTGCAGCTATTGGAAACCCCATTTGTTGTTCATCCTCTAGAGAGAGAGTTCTGTGATAAACATAGTGTGAAGTATCTTGGCAAAACCGAATCTTGGCAAGGGAAGAAAAGGCAACAAAATGGAACTGTCTTTAATTGACCCGTCTCAGAGTGTCCTTCCAATGCGTGTTCTTCCATTTTTTTGAAACTGTCTCTCCCTCCGCCCCACCTCCCCTCTGCCCCCCTCCAGCCTCAGGTTTGCGTTGGAGTGATTGCCCTGGCCACACACAAAAGGAAAAACAAAAACACGTACAAAGCTCAAAAAAAAGCACAAATCCTACAGTCAAGTGGCAAAGATAGGGAAGACACACAGGCCTGTCAGAGGGAGCCAGCGTTTAGCTCATGCGACTTCAGTAACAGAGTCCTGAGAATCTCCAGGCTGCAGCCGTGCGTGTCGGTATTTCTGCAAGCGCAGGAATCTTAACCACCTCTTTGCAGAGGACTCCTCTGGCCAAACACACAGATTGGAAACACCCAGAAAAAATTTAAAAAAAAAATCCTAAGTGTTTGCAATGTTTAGGGCTTTTTTTTGCGGTTTTGGTTTCAAATCAGTACCATTTGTGGCTGCGTTAACATCCAGCTGTTGAGATTGCTGTAATAGATCTTTTTGCCATGTATGCCATCCGGAATGGAAAAGAGAAGGAGGGGGGATGCAAAGCAAACTGTTCCTCATTGTTACCTGCGGCCTTTGGTGCCCCGAGCGTTTGTGTCACTGTCTGTACTGCCCAATACGTAGTAAGACAAGCTGGGTTGAAGGCAGCCAGGTGATCGTTGCAGGATGGAGGGAGCGTAACATCACTATCTGCCTAATTATTTTTAATAATCGGCTTGAGAAGGGGCATTGACATTGGACAGACATCTTACAGCTTCATTTTTGTTTTGCTTTGCATTCTGTTTTTGTGACTGTTACAGGTAATTCAGCCTTTTTCTTTTCTCCTCCTTCAGTTTCTGTTTTTTAACTTTGGCTGCCGGGATGAGCTCTTTCTCGCAAAGGACCGGGCATGGGGAGAATAAGTAACCGTCGGTAGATTGCTCCTGCCCCCGAGAGACCCTGCTGCCACAGGCACTGTCTTGCCCCCGTGATCTGTGCTTCTCGTGTGGTTGCTGCTCCTGCATGAGCTTCCTATTGCTTCTGTGCCCATTTCTGTGCTCTTTGTCTCTCTCTTTCTCTCTCTTATAAATGATGTACAGTAGCTGTGTAAGAAGTGCATGTGTGCCAACTTTGCCCTCATGGTGCAACATTTCAGCTTTTGCCCACTGTACAGTTATCGGTTTTGTTTCTTTTTGTTCCTACAGCAAATTTGACCCTACCCCTCTTCCCCATCCCAAATCCAATCAAACGCCCTTCGTTTGCTCGCCACAATACGTTTCAAACTGAAGTGCCAGGCGAAATTCTGTTCCTGTCGGTTTGACTAGCTGGCTTCCTAGCCCTCTGTGCTTAGTTTGCAAGGCTGTAAATGGCATGCTCTGTGCTCACGACTCTGGATTTGCTTTCCTCACCAAAGTCATATTTGTAAATTTTTTGCGGTTTTTGTTTTTATTTCGCTCTTTTTGTTAACGTTTCCCACTACTGCTGTACATGCGTCATGATACATATATGCTAGTCAGCAGCACCTTGCTGTAGATATTAAAGGAAATGGCGGTTTAGTTCTTTTATTTTCCAGTAGGAGTATTGAATCTGTCAAACATATTATGTAGAGATGGTCCCACACTTATATTTTTCCTGTTTCAAGTTTTTTTAAGAAAGGCGCTGTTCATTATGCAAAATCAATTATTTTAAGAATTGCTATTGTAAATATCTTTGTGAATATTTTAGTATCGTCTTTGATAATATTCAACATTTTCATGATCTGGTTATACTTTTGCTGGTGTTTTTAAATACCTTGTCTGAAGAAAAATATGGGTCCTTTTTTAAAAAAGAAAGTTGAGGGTTCTTTAACAGAATAAGGGAGTTGTTTGGTTTTTTTTTTCTCCCCCCCCCCTTCTTTTGATTAAATTAACCTAAATTCCATCTCCATTTATGTGATGAATGAATTGATACATCAGGCAGTACCTGGACAATCAGGGCCCAGCTCTGTCCTGGAAACATAGTAATAAGTGATTGCCTAGGGCAAAAAAAAAAAAAAAATCAACTAACCGACCGATGTTCATTGACTGTGGGTGATCGTGGGCTGGTAAAGGCGGAGATCGTGTGTTTGCCCGAGTGAGCAGAACACCTAGGACCAGCTGTCTGAACAGGTAAAGGCGCACTAAGGCAAGCGGCAAGTAGGGAAGGTACCATATTGATATCACTGTTCTGGCGCTCCGGTCTCTGGAACTGGGGCATGGTAACACTTAGGGATGTCAGTGGGTGGGGGAGGGAAACAGTGTAGTATATTTTATTCTGCTTAGAAGTGTCTTTTTTCTTACGTAGGCTTGACAACCTGTAGAGGATCTCTGCAGAAAATACTAAAGATACCTTGGTGTAACGCATGGTAATCTGGTTGTGGTGTGGTGCTGCCATCACACCATTCCTGGGAAAGACAGACCGTTCTTCAGTTACCGATGCGTTTTGTAGCCGTTTTATTGTAGTAGTTTCCCCCTGTATTTTTGCTGCATTGTTTATATAGGTATTGAAGTCATTTGCAGGGGTGGCTAATGATAAACTGAGTTTGGGGGTTTTGTTTGGGGAGGGGAAGTTTCTTAAGCCATAGGTTTGGGAACAAAGATTTCTCGCTATTAGTTGGAACTGGTTGCTCAGATATTTTTTTTAATTGATTCTATTTAATGTTCCACCCTCCATTGATTCCTGAGCAGCCCGGTTAGTCACCTGAAATGATTTTTCTCTTAAACACAACATTAGTATTTTAAACCGGGTATGTTAAGGATTGACCTTTTGCTAACTGGTAGTATTTAAAATGTATCATTTAAAAGTACCTGTTGGAAAGCATAAAGGGAAAAAAAAGCCCCATAGATATTAGCAATATGTTTGGAGCAGTGTTTGCATCTGCTTTGTACAGTAATAGAGAATTAAAGTGGACGGTTGACATTTTTAAGCTTACAGAAACGTTTGGTTTCTAAGCAGAAGAGAGAAAATACGATTTTACCCATCACCCAAATGTTGGACACTTGAGACAGTTTTAAAACTCATCTGTCAGCTAAAATCAGGTACTGTATAGTGGAGTCAGTATGAAAAAGCTTCTAAATGAAAATTTAGTTATTTTTTTATCTGTTCACTGCCGTATTAAAGTTTAGAGAAAAAAACCTAGCAAATAGGGTAATCACAGTCATTTGTTTTAAAGCTTAATTATTATATGAAATTCCAGTAGTATTTTTATTCTTCTTTTTTTGTTTGTTTGTTTACTTTTTAATTGTTTCCCTATGGAAGTTCATCTGGGAAAGAACCCACAGAGATCTACAGTTCTGCTGCCAAGACATTATTATAGGACTGACAGATACACGCCAATGTCTGCAGCGGAGACTCAAGGGACAGCTGTACATATGTAAATGACAAATAGAGACATGTTAACAGAAATGCATTCATTTTCCTTGGAATGTGCATTGTTTTTATTTCGCAGGAAAAAAAAAAAGCTTGAAGCTCCATCTTATGTGGAAAATGAATCCTGTTTGTTAGCGTTTGTGGAGTCTCAGCATTTGTTTCACTTTCACTTCTGTAATATACTCTGATCCTTTGTTTTGTTTTGTTTTATCTACATGTAATATTTAGCTTACGTGTACTAGTCTATCACCTGTGTATTTTTAGGGTGCTACAGAAATAATGAAGAAAAATAAGGGGATTCGAAAAAATTGTAACCAAATTCATACTTTGTACAATTTTTGATATCACGATCAGAGGGGAATTAAAAAAAAAAAAAAAAAGTACAATCTGAAGTAACATGCAAAAATGGCCATTGTCTTTGTTTGTACATTGTATGTACAGTACAATGCAATCATTTCATACTTTAAACTGGTCAGAAAAAATAATTGTGATTTTTAGTCTTGCAAAACTGTATGTAGTTAGATGATGTGACAGCCTAATATTTATCTAATAAATATGTATTCAGATGAAACCTGTATATTAGGTGTTCATGTGGTTATTTTGTATTTAAAGATCAAATTATTTGACTATTGCTAGACATTTATATACTCTGTTGTAACACTGAAGTATTCTCATTTGCTCATGTTAATTTTTTTTTTTTCCTAAATAAATTTGCAAAATTAAGGTCTGGCTAATTGGCAGCTGCTTTGTAAATCTTCAGTTTCTTTTTGAAACAACCAGCTTCCCCTTTGCCCTCCCCGCTCTGCGTTGATGTGGAAGTCGGTGGCGCAGGGTGTCCCTTTCCAGGGAGCAGGACTCGCCGCAGGAAGGGAAAGGTGTGAACCACCCTAGAAGAGATGCGGAATAAAAAAAGATTACGAACACAGATTTACTGATAGACACGGCATCACATAGAAAAAAGTGCCTGACAAGCAAGGTATCGGTGACCTGCGGTTCAGAATGCGGGGTACTGCCTGTCACCTAAACAAGTGACAGTTACTTTGAAATTAAATCTTTGCATGATACGAATAACAGGAAAGGAGGGTTGTCACATTGCGTTGTCACACGTCATGCGTGTTCTCTAATGCTGGATTATTGTCGAATCCAACACGGTAGATGGTTAGCTTTGTTTTAATTTCTCATGAGTTTGATATTTTTCTTTCAATTGGGGTCTGTCATTAAAGTGGAATTAGTGACCTTGGAAGATGACTACAATGAGGTGACTGGGTTTTTTTAATCCATCCCCACCTTAAAGTTGAAGGAGTTCGTTTCAAAATGCAGCCTTGGAGTTACAGAGTCTGCTTAATTTATCTGCCTTTTGAACTGTCAGCGGGCTGAGTCCTGCCACACAGGGTAGTGTCGACACCCGCCGTGGCACGCACAGGCCCTCTCCCCTGCACCCCTGCGTGGCCACAGCCGCAGGTGCCAGTCACTTTGCACCTGAGAACTTGTTTTAATAGAGAATTACTGAGTTATCTTATCTCTGTATTTGCATAATGCACTTGCGGAAGTGTTTAGTCTGAACTCGCCTTTGAAATGCATTCAAATACATAGGAACGACCCAACCGTTTCAGAACATGAGTATCTGTACAAGTATGTAATTGAGATACAGCAATTATTCCAGAGCCCCACAAGGACAGGAGTCCTTATTGTTGATCGAGATACACACAAGTATGTATACAGATACGTATAAAAAAATACAGAATAGAAATTTATTTTCTCAAAATTAGGAAAAATCATTTGTTTCTGACTGTCAGCTTCTGCCTTCCTTGCTGGCACTACCCATTACAATGGATAACGTCATAAAACTGAGTTACAGCGCAGAAAAAATATTTATCCGTTCCAGCCAATAATTAATGAATAATTTATTTTTGGTGTTCTGTTTTCCTGGAAGCTCCCAGGAAGTGTCAGCGAGACACTGTGCAAACGCGCTTTGGCACTATGCAGATGAAGAGAAGTATGAAGAGCTCAAGACATCCTTAACCACTGTGCGTTTTTCAAGCTGACTTTGAAGCCTGCGGAAACTAGGACAATTCTGAAAGCGGAGAGTCTCCCAGACGTCACCTGAGGACCCCAGGGCAGGTATGGCGTGTGTATCCAGATGATGTGGGTGTCTCCCGTCCCGCATTCTGGCCGTGTGTTCTGTGCATCGTGCGCTTGGCGTGTGCTTCCAGGCAGCCAACGACATGAGTATCTATCTGCCTGTGACCTTGCTTATCAGCGTGCTTATCAATTGTCAAACAACTTCAGAACACTGTTATTTCCCAACGTTTTTTCTTTACTCTTCCTAATCAGCATGGATCTCTGAATCATGTTCTTTCGGCTGTGTGCTTTGATGATGTTGCCATGCGCTTCATCATGCCTTTTACAGGAGCAACAGACTGAAAACGTCTTGAAACCTGGAGGAAGGACCTCCGCCTTGTTTTCTGCTCGGGGACGGGACTCCTGTGTGTAAGTAGAGCTGTTTGCTTTCCTTTAAAGAAGTAAGCTGAACAGCATATAAAACAGTTGTACAGCTCTCACCTGATGTGCTACGTATAATGCTCTCCTTTGTTATCCTTCTCTGTTTCCCCTTAAAGTTAATGTATTTTTACACTTGTCTACCCAGTCTTTTACTCATATGTATATTTAACTGGAACGCACTTCCCTCTTATCTGCTTATCTCTCTGTGCAAATCTTCCTGTATTGTGAACTTCCAGTCACGAACGGTTACCTTTCTTTTTTACATTTTGAATTATTACCAGAATGTCACCTTATTACAGTTTTCCATTTTCTGTGTCACCGAAATCCAACCGACTCTATGTAGGATATTGCTCCTAATGCCTGTCATTGTGCCAACGCGCTATTCATGTTTGTTCTCTCCAAAAGGAACGCTGGATTTTTTTTTTGTATCAGGCTTCCAAAATCTTCTGCTGAGGTATCTCGTCTCCATCCATATAGAGAATTTTTCAGGGGAACAGAAAAATAGTCCACAAGGAACCTAATCAATTACACAATTTTATTTCTAAAGCACGCAGACAGCAATGACTCCTGTGGGCGTTAGCGTACAGCTTGCTACAGAGGGACTTACCGGTTTGTTCGCTACGTAGTTCATCTGCATTTCCAGAAACTCCTTGCCTAAATCGTAATAATTGGTTTTCTCCTATTTAAGTCTTATCCTCCTGTTAAAAAACCTCCTCTTTTCTGAGTGTGTGGCCTAGAAGAGATTAAGCTTTTACCCCCGTTTATTGACTGTGTCTGCTTGGTTTGTCCGGTATCTTTCCAATTACTGAACTCACTGTATTTCTCAACAGATTGAGTGACACAGAGTAAAGGTAGCTTCTCTAGAAACACTAGCGTCTACCGCTTTGAAATACGCTGGCTTCTCTCTGCTTTTTTGGCTTTATTGGACATTCTAAGAGTTTGGGGATTACCGATTCTGTTTTTCCCTAGGTCAGAGTTTTGAACAATTACATTTGTAATTGAATCTTACAGTCTAGACTTGCCTGTTTGCCCATGGTCATTTCATGATGTTGGTTTTTTGGATTTTGTTGAACTATTCTGGAACATGTAGTTTCATTTGTCACCTTGTTCACATAGCAACACATCGATTATTGTGAGCGTGGAGACAGGTCGTTAATTTTAATAAATTTTAACTGGTCAAACACTGGAAAAAGCAAAATATTTTTTAAAATATTCATACTGTTGTTAGGGTTGTATTCTTTTCTTTTTTTCTTTGTTTGGTTTGCAAAAGCTATTGAAATACCCCACACTTATTTAATGAAATGCTGGAGTTGAAGTCTTAATGGAGTTTTAATGCATATTTAAATTTATTCAAATTGTCACCCATTATTCTTATGTTTCAAATTTATAATCAACGCTCATTTTTTTCCTTGTTTATTGCTTCTGTATTGTTCAAAATGTACATTTTGTACATTTTAAAGACATGCAAATTCAGTGAATTTTGGACATACCCATGTCCCTGTCTGATTAGCTGTCCCAATTAGTGACTGGTAAAAAGAACCCCATTCATAAAGTTATGCAGAATTTGTTGCTTCACACAAAATCCTATTTGGCTAGCAGTTTTCTAAATTAGGCGTGACGGTCCCTCTGGGAAGAAGGATTACTTTCATACTGCCACTACCAAACCGATGGCAAAATGTGCGGGAGTGACACTGAGGCAGAATCAGAAGTTAAGGAAACCTCGACTCCCAGCTCCTCTGAATGCTAACAGACATGCGTGCCCTGGGCGTGTAAGTATTTCACCAACATTTCATTACCCAAAAATTATGTTCTTCGATGGTAAATGTGACACACGTTAATTTGCATCTGACGACTCGTTAGCTCAGCTGGTGGGACACTGTGTATTCAGATGATTGTCACGTGCAATTATGTCATGTAAGTATGTCATAACGTTCTGTGCTAGCTAATGCAGTAATGCTGTTACGTGCTGATGGTAAGCAATCCTTTCTGTAGTGAAACTGCAAAAAAGCAGAAAGGAATCAGAGAGATTCCGTATTGTGAGATTGGTTCCAGCAGAATTGTTCATTAGGAAAACTGGTGGCATTTTTTTTAGTCTCATTACATCTGTCAAGGTTTTAATTTCTGGGTGATTCTTGTTCAGACTGATGCTATCTGATCGTTTTTAGCTTCCAACTCCCTTTGTGAAGTTGTACAACTGAAAAAAAAAGTCTCAAAACTATGATTATTGTTTAGTTATTAGTTTAGTGCAGACAGGATAATTCGTCTTTCACAAGGTAGAGCGGGAGCTGTTACTCAAAGAGTCATCGTTCAGATTTTCACACAAGACAAATTGAAGGAAAACCCAAGGCTTTACCGGGCAGCCAATTAAAAGCAGAGCTCTTCAGAAACAGAGTAGAGAAGAAAGGTCATGAAGACATGACAGTGTAAGGAAAATTGTGTAGAAAGCCGCTAAATACTGGGGAGGGGCAAAGATCAGGAAAGGGACCAAACTGAACCAAAAACGCATGAGAAAATAATTTAAAACCCCCAAGTACTATAGCAGGGATGGAGAATGAAAAACATATAGTTAGGAGTCTGGGGTGCAGTCGGTGACGTGCTGCATGGGACTGTGGGTCCCACATGGCCCTGTGCCTCTGACAACACTGCAACCATTTCCCGTTTGAGTTGCGACTTAAATTAACTTCTAAAATACACCTCAACCTAGAATGCCATGTTACCGCCCTGTCAGTCTGAAAATGTTAAATGTGTGATATTCTTCCCCTTTCTCTCCCCTGGCTGCATTTTCTCGTGTTTTTAACAGTGGTTATAGGAAGTGCCGGTACTCCTCTGGTTTTGGTTTTATCGGTTCTATGTTTGTTGTATCACAGAAACGAGACCTGGTCAATGGAGAGAAGACGAGGCACAGCAGGAGCTGGCAGTGGTGAGAGAACAGACGTGGGTTTCCATGCCAGTGGGTGTTGCAGCAGCCTCTCGGGATGGCGTGGGGGCAATGTGGCGCTGGCTTCCATTCCCGGGAAGGAGCTGCTAAGAGTCTCCGCTGATGAATAACTCCTGAGCAATTCCATTTTCAGTAAGATCATCCCAAGCTCCTGATTCATCTTACTCATACAGGTGAAGTAGCATGACTAATCAAGTCTAAAAGTATTTCTGGTACTGTTACCTTATTGCTTGTTCCTCAGACCAGAGGTGGTACTTCACAGGTAAATAAACTGAACTGATCCCTATAAGTGTCAAGTTCTGTTATAATCGAAATTTCAGTGTTTTAGAATATAGAAGGGCTCCCGTAACTTTTGCTGTAGCTTAATACTGTTTGGTAAGTACGCAAAGCACCTCCCCGCCCACCCACAGACAAACCACCTATCTAGACGTCCTGAAGCTTTGGGAGTCCACTGGGAGTAACAGCTGCCTTTTTCCCGTAGCCTAAAACCATGCATTTAAAATGTCCTATGTGCCTCGCCAGGCTGTTGTGATCTATCCATAAACGTTCATGGACCAGCTGTAGGGGTGCACTGACAATCTCTGGGCAGCTGCGAGGTGGCCTGGGCACTGCGTAAAGGCGCTGTGTAATCTGACTTATTAGCAGTGAGTTTCCATACATTATGCAGGGAGACTGAGTAATGAATTCTGAGCAAGCAATGTCACTCAGAACTTCTGAAACGAAAATGCTAATCACGGCTGTAAGGAGCATGAGTGGATTGAGGTTTTTCTTGTATGACTATTTGTAGGTAATTAGTATGAAGTCATGTGGGGAAACTCCTCCTTTATGTACAGTGTGTGCTGGAGAGAAGGTTCACGTTGCGAGCTGGGTTACTACAAGTTCCTAAGAGGAAACCTTGATCGGGGGAAATATTTATTAGCATTTTTTCTTTTTATCTGTAAATGTACCTGTGTGGCTACTCTATGCCCTTTGAGCTCCTGTACGATTTAATTCCACACTGCAATCGCTTAGTATAATGGAAAGGTCTTTCACCATCTCCCCCACTCTAGTCCCCATTCATAAATAAATGCATATCACAGATAATAGATCACAGAAATCCTTGCCAGCTCTCAGCTCATCTTCCAGCTTAGCCAAAACCTCGAAGACAAAGTTAGGCTGTTTTGAAGTGCAGCACATCCAGGTGGAGGGTGGGAATGCCCACTGCAAATTCCTGCTCTCCCCACTTAAAATCAAGCGGAGTCCCTGTATGACCTCTCCCTTTACTAACGGTCCAGATTAGCAGAGGCCTTGAGATAACCAGGTCCCAGATGTGCACGGGTTCTTAAAATCAATGTCAAAATCAGTACCATGGGAATTCCCCGTACCACAGAATATCAAGTGATGTTCATGTGAAATCCACTTAATAGTAGATTGCTCTGGTCTATGTTGAGTTTTTATCTGCATGGTCTAAGCATACAGCCCCATGAAGAGCATATCAGGGTGTGCCACAGACAAAGATGAGTTGCATGTATTTTCATTCTTGCAGTTGGCAGGTTGCAAAATGGGATCTTGCCACAGCTGCCAAGATCAATCCAAGCAATCCAAGACTGAAAATACAATTAACCTACATTACTGTGTCCCAAACAAGCAGGCACGCAGTTGGACAGTTAGAATCAGGAATGCGTATTACCTTTTTACCAGTGCAACATCTATCTGCCAGGAGGTAACAGCATTTCAAGCCCCTTTGGATCAAAATCCCCAAAGTTACATCACATTTCAAGCATTTATTCCTTCTGTTTCTTTAGAAGAGTCACAACTGCAGTTGTTGTTTCCTGTCTGTCTTGGCACAATGGTGGTAATACTCACGCAGTTACTTCATAGTCTTGTTTATGAAGACTTTTAAGTTGTAAGCAATGCATCAATATGAAATGCTGTTATTGTATCATTTAAGGTTCTTTTTCCTGTGCAGGAATTTCTCTGCTAGGACATAAGAAGGGTCCTTTAATAGGTGTGTTTCTAGAAATACCTATTTAGAAACTTTTATCAAAAGCGTCCTCCCTGTTCATCTGTCTGTAACTTCTGTGTTGTCTTTGGAGATTGGGGGAAGGGAGAGAGAATGATGAGGTCCATAGGGCAGGTACCCATCTCCCCGGCAGCTCTGCTGAAGATTCTATCTTGACTTTCGTCTGTGCCACCACATCCTGTTCCCTATCTTCGATAGCGCAGGGATGCCAGGTGCACTCGTTTTCTAGCCAAATGTACTTATCTCCTAGCCAGACGTGTCAGAATTTCAACAATGAATGTATCTTCAAACAGATGTGTTCAAAGCTCCTCTAAAATCATTTCAGGTTGCTGACCCTAGCTCTAAGCCGCATTCACTAGTGGTCTAGGGTGGTCTTTGGAGCATTTTTTCTGTCCTTCTTGGAGAGTGACCTCTGTAACTCACAACTTCCTAGTCATACTGCCTGCGTGAGTTTTAATTCATCTGACTCTGCAGGAGTAGACCATAGCAAGTGATCTAATAGCTTTATTGCGTAAGCCTAGAGATAATAATTCAGTCCATATTCCCAAATAAAATAATCACCACTGTGAAAGAAAGTGAGTTGTTTTGCCTTCTCACCAAGACCTGCAAATGAGGAAAACTGCACTGTTTGCTCCACCAGAGACGCCTGTGAACTTGTAGCAAAACAGTTCCAAGCTGTTCCGCTGGCGTTTCCCAAGTGTGAAATATGATGATATTTTCCTTTGCTCATCTTTTGTCTTGTTTAATAAATCCTTCAGGGCCAGAACTCTCTGTTGTTATAGGTATGCATAATTTTGGCTTGGGCTTCTAATGGCTACTGCAATTAGAACAACATTAAAAAGTGTGAGGTTTTTCATGATCACTAGAGAATAAGCACATTGACAACTAGATTAAGGGAGGTTATCATTTCCCCCCAACTGACTTGAAGCTAAGAGGATATGACAAGGTAACTAGAAAATACCTTAGTATTTTCATAGTTCAGGGCAGAACTATGACGTACAATTAGAGACAACTGAGAAATCCTAGATGAACGCTGTTTTTCAGGCACACACTCGAGAGAGACCTGTACTTCCTTCCCATTCAGTGGAAGGACATCACGGCTACATGTAGCAAGTTGAGAGTTTTGAGACAGCAATTCCGCAGTTGGCGGTGGTGTAGGGATGACCACAGCATGTACCATGCTTTGTAACTGCAGAAACCACATTAGGCTATGCCGAAGGGTCCATCTTGAACGTTGTAGTCAGGGCAGTGACTTGATTGACAGCTTTCTGACGATTCCGTGAATGTCACTGATGAAGTCACTTTTAGTTGCTATTTTATTGACAACAAAGAACTCGGGCGGGATTGAAGGTTTACTGTTCCTCGTATAGGGACTGTCCTTGCGTGATTCTGTCATACTGTGTTACAGGGTTGCGTTACTTTAACTGTCATTAGAATAACTTGGTTTATAATACGAGGAACCTCAAAATTACAGGTGCACAACTACTAGAATCACCCTTGGGGGTTGGGGTTTTTTGTTTGGCTGGTTTGGGTTGGGTTTTCTGTGGGTTTTTTGTTTGTTTTTAAAGAATAGGAGCTATTTTTCCACATTCAAGAGCTATAATTTTTAACAAGAGTAGCCTGCAGTACTATAGATAACTGCTATTTAGTTTTGGTAACTTACTGCCTTAAAGTAATCTGTACAAAACCATATATCCTTTTTAGAAGTGTCTTAATAGACATCGTATTTCCATCTGGAAAGCTGAAAGAGCAGAGCAAGCAGACAGAATATCATAGAACGTATTGGGTTGGAAGGAACCTTTAAAGGTCATCTAGTCCAACTCTCCTGAAGTAAACAGGGACACCTTCAACTAGATCAGGTTGCTCACAGCCCCGTCCAACCCAGCCGTCAATGTTCCCAGGGATGGAAACCACCTCTACCACCTCTATGGGCAACCTGTGCCAGGGTTTCACCACCCTCATTGTAAAAAATGTATTGCTTCTATTTAGTCTAGATCTCTTTTAGTCTAAAACCATTACCCCTTGTCCTATCACTACACTCCCTGATAAAGAGTCCCTCACCATCTTTCCTGTAGGCCCCCTTTAAGTACTGAAAGGCCACTATAAGGTCTCCCCAGAGCCTTTTCTTCTTCAGGCTGAACAACCCCATCTCTCTCAGCCTGTCCTCCTAAGAGAGGTGCTCCAGCCCTCTCATCATTTTTGTGGCCCTCCTCTGGACCCGCTCCAACAGGTCCATGTCTTTCCTATGTTGGGGGCCACAGAGCTGGACCCAGTACTCCAGGTGGGGTCCCACCAGAGCGAGGGAGGGACAGAATCACCTCCCTCAACCTGGCCACGCTGCTTTTGATGCAGTCCAGGATGCGGTTGGCTTTCTGGGCTGTACGTATTTTCACTTATGTGCAGAGTTCATTTAGCAGAGACTTGGCAGTCCAGTTGTGTCCTGCTAACTGCAAGGTTTATCACAAATGAAAAGCATCAGGCATCCTGCGTGTCTGCAAAGGAGGTGTAATGGGGCAGAACACTGCAGGTGGAGCAGACTTGCATGAGCCTGCTGTGGAGAACAGAACTTCTTTTCCTGCTTGTTTGCAATGAAAAAAGTTGGTCTCTCATACCAGTGGGCTTGCATTAGTGATACAGCTGCTGGCTGGAGAAGTGCTGATACACACGTGGTAGGCTGTGGTTGAGCTAGCAGTGTGGAACTGCACTGTTAATTATTTTGATGAAATGAAATTAAATGTATGCAGGTTGTAAAATACATCAACGGGGTTGTTTTTTAATAGAGAGAATGTATACTGGCTTATGAGAGTTGTCTTGCTGCCGCTATGCTGATAGAAGAGCTTTCTTCGACCTCACAGACCAGGACCAAATCCAAAAACATTTTGTGGTATTAAGGAATTTGAAAATTTTTGAAAGTTATTATACAGAAGGATGGTAACTGTAGTGGATTTCAAAATAATATCTCGATATGACTAAAGTATATCCAAAGTATTTTGATCTGAGCTGCTAAGTTGGGAAAACTAAATGATAAATCTTGTTATTTCATATAGAGCATGAACACTATTTACCTTTATAAGCCATTTACATAACGATGTAATGGGCCCTGCCGGGGGTCAGTGACGCCAGGGTGACACTGCCAGTCGGTGCTCAGGTGCTCCCGTCTGTTTCGCCATGTGTTAATGACCTCGCTCCCTGGGTGCTGTGGGTGAGTAACGCAGCCGGGGCGGCCCGTGACCCCCCTTCCCCGCAGCACCCACTCACCCACACGCCTGATGGCGGCACCCGGCCTGTCCTGCCGCCGCGCTGCCCTGGGGGCTGAGGGACAGGGCCCAAGGCCTCGCCTGGAATTACGACATCTTTACAAACTTCCCATCCACTGTTAATCCCTGGGGTGCAAGGGGCTGTGTGGAAATGGGAGGGGGGAAGAAAAAAAAAAAACAAACCACAATGAAAATCAAATAAAAAGCCCCAAGCCGACACCAGATAGTGGTGGGTGTGTGGAAGATGGTGCAGGTCCCACTCGGTAGCCCTGAGGGCAGCTGGCGCCCGCAGCGGCCCACCATCCCTCCCTCCCGGCGCCCTGCGGCTGAGCCCGCCCGGAGCCGGCAGCCGGCGGGCAAGGACAGCCGCGCCGCCCCGGGGCTCTCCCCGCGCTGTCCCTCAGCGCCCCCGCCGCCATCTTGCCCTGCGCGCCGCCCGCCGCCGCCAGGGGGTGCTGTGGCGCCGCGGCGGAGCCCATAAAAGGCGGCGGCGTCGTGTCCCCGCGTCTGCCGGTGTCTGTCGGACCCACCGCCCGCCCGACTGCGGCATGCTGGCGCTGAGCGCCGCCCGCCGCCTGCTGCGCCCGCCCGGCGACCTGCTGCTGCTGCCGCCGCCGCCGGGGCTCGCCGGCATGTGGGCGGCCGGTGCCCGCGGTTGCAGCGCGGCCGGCGCCGACCCGCCGAACCCGGTGGTGTACTTGGACGTGGGCGTCGACAACCAGCCGCTGGGACGCGTCGTGCTGGAGGTAGGGGCGCGGGGGGGCGCCGGCAGCTCACCTGGCGCCGGGGCCCGACGGAGGGTGTCCGGAGAGCCGAGGGCGGCGGGGCGCCCGGGCATGGCGGCCGGTGAGCGGCAAGGTCAGGGCAGGCCCGCAGGGACGGGGGGCGGCTCCCGGGGCGGCGGGGAAGGCGCAGCCGCTGCGGGCGGGAGCGGGGCCCGGGGTGGGGGGGGGGGGACGGCCCTCGCCGGGGGGCCGTGCTCCCCTGGAGGGAGGGCAGTGAGGCGGCTGGGGGCGAGCAGGGTGGGCAGGGGGCTGGAGCGGGGCACCTGGACGCCGTCTGTGGCGGCACCGCACGGCTGTGACGGCGGCCGGTACCCGGAGCCATCCCCGCGGGACGGGCCGGCGGGCGGCTGCGGCCACTGAGGTGGAGGCTGGGCCCTGCTGTGGCGGGGAGCCTCAGTGGAGGGAGACTTTGAACTGTAGCGCGAAAGCTGAAATACCGCGCAAGAGCAGAGCGACCCGGGCAGCCTGCCGCCCGCCCGGCAGGAGCCAGCAGGGTTCCCGCAGCCGCCCGCAGCCCCAGCCTGGCCCCGGGGGTCAGCGGAGGGCCGGGCCCTGGGCTGGCCTGCTCCTGGGGCAGCGGACGCGGGGGCTCCAGCCACTGCCAGCTTCCGCCTGCTTTCCCCTTTTTATTTCCTGAGTGGTTATCGTTTGATTCTTAGTCTTCGGTTTTCTGAGGTGCTGCCTCCTCGACCTTCCTGCTCGATGCACATGGAAAGGTTTGCCCGGCTGTGTTTGAACTGGCAGCTGGCTCGACACCCAGCCGGCAACCAGCTTTATCGTTAAAAATTCAGTCTGCGAAATGCTCAGGCGTTTAAAGAAGGCCTGAACAGGAAGGCTGCGGTACGCTCTGCTCTTACGAAAGGCACGATAAGCACCGAGGCTTTAATTGTGGGATACCAGGTATCCTTAGTAGGGCCGAGCACGTGCCTCTGAGTAAAGGCGTTGTGCAGGGGAAGGAATGAGGGCCGTGCTGCAGCACCGGCGGAGGGAATGCTGCTCCCCGAATTGCTGCCCGCTGAGGGAATTCGGTGTGGCCTTCTGCCTCCAGCACCCGCATTGGGTCCGTATCCATAAATTCTTTTTTAAAAAGTAGTTTATAACAGTTCTCTCTAAAAGGGTTTTCCTTGAGGCTAGAGCCCAGTTCACTTTTCTTCATTGAAAGCGACAGCATATAAATTAATTGGACGCTGCCAGCTCTCATGTTCCCAGGAGGTAGCGTTTGAGAGAGTCATAGGTAAAAATATTGCTACGTGGATTCCTTATTCATTAGTGAGATTTAGTAAATAGCTGGGTGGTATTATAAAAAATGGCATTAATGTTACTGTATCGCCTGTGGCAGCATTTCGTTTCCATGTTAAAGACTTTTAATGCGCCCAATTTACAGAAAATCTGAAAGTATTGTATCATTGCTTAAGTTGTGGTTAGACTCAGCTGCAAATTATAGGCATCTGAGGAGAGCATCCTAGGGAAGGAACATGAGCTTCTTGCCACAGCTGTAATGTTTTTAGGTGTTTGCTGCTGGCCACTGACAGGGTATGTGGCTAGATAAAACCCTGGGTCTGGCTTGGTATGGCCATTTTTATGTCACTTTTTCCAGTGACAGGGGCCTATCATAAAGATTCTTCTTAGTTATTGCTAAATTGCTTTATTGATCAATGAAATCATTAGACACTGCTCAAGTTGCTCTTCATGAACTGGCTAAAAGTTGGATTGAGGGGATATTTTTAATTACTACCCAAATGCTTGGGAAGTCTTAAGGTGTTCTTGGAATTTTGGGTGGCTTGTGGTTTCAGGTAGCTTGTTGCCTTGAGAAGAGCATTCAGTTGTACTGGCCTTCAGTGCAGAAGTTTTTCTATGCATGGTTGAAAAAGCTGACTTACTAATTTGTTTGTTTATTTTTCTTTAACAGCTGAAAGCTGATGTTGTTCCAAAGACAGCAGGTAAGACAGCATCTGGACAATTTCATACTTAAATATTTAAGGTCTAGATTGTGATTTTCAGGAACAAGAATATTCTGTTACCTTTTGGAAGCCATTTCCACATTCCGTCCCCATTTGTTAAATAAAGAGACACAGTATAAACCTTGTCAGAACAGTGCTAGTGAGGAGTTATAATTCATTGTTGTTCCAAATAGTTTCATTTTGTAGTTAGTGCCAAGACAGTACACTCCGTATGTGTGGGTTATCAGTGGTGAGTCGATATGTTTAAAAACACATTAGTTTTCATTAAAAGCAAGCCCCAAAGCAAATGGGAAAGCGTAAATCAAAGGGATGGTGTCTCTTAGAGTTTCCAGAGAGCTTATAGGGGTTTGTCACTAGCTGATCAGTGCATTCATGTTACAGAGTTTTTATGTTTTATCACATGCTTACTTCCTCATCTGCTTGCTTAGTGGTTCTGAAAAACTTGTACTTTTCTTTCAGTTCCCAGTAGATGAACATCCTTTAAAAAAAAACAAAAAACAAGCATCATCTTTACAATTACTACAGCGAACAAAGGCATAAACGTCAGAAAATGAAATCTTTGACTCCAAATTGGTGGGTTTGGGGAGGTGGGGCAGTTGGAATTAAGATATAACAGCAAGATAAAAGGGAGATGAGATTGAAAAGGGTTGTTTGTACCCTGTTCTGAGGCTAAACAAACTTTACTTCCTTAGCATTTTTACAGAGGTTCTTTTAAAGGATGGAAACAACTAATAATAATACCTTAAAGAGACTGTAAAATTTTTGAAATATATAAACTTGGGACATAGTTAATCTAGTTGTGTTTGTTTATATTATCGATCACATATGGCAACATAGTACTTTATGCTTTGTTTTCACAGAAAACTTTAGAGCTCTCTGTACTGGTGAAAAAGGATTTGGGTATAAAGGATCCACTTTTCACAGAGTGATTCCTTCCTTTATGTGCCAGGTAATGTTTTGTGGTTGTTGGTTTGGTTTTGTTTTGTTTTTAAATTTTGCTGTTAAATTTATCTGTATGTTACATATTTTTAGGAACAGTTAGGCTAGTGGTGACATTTCAAGTCTCTCTGCTCTAACCTTTGCTAACTGCAGAATGAAGGTGTAACAATGTGACTTGCATTTCTGATCTTTTTGCTGTTGCTTAGCACATCTTCTGTACAAATAAATGTAAATTATGCGTAGACCGTCTTAAAAAGCCTGGCGTAAGGCTTTCTGCTTTTGTATAGCAGTGTACTTTAGTGTGAGGCACACTTGGCAAAATGGCACTTGCTTGGGAGAAGCGTTTGTGGGTAGAATGACAATCAACCTTGTGTTCTAAGTGAGCTAAGAAAACAACATGTCCATTCTTTATTCCTGGTAGAATAATCTGTTCACAATAGAGAATGTGTTTTTAAAGAAAAAAGTTGTTTGGGTTTTTTATCTGAACATCTCCCTAATATGGAAGGGAACCCAAAGGGCTGACTGGGGTAGGTTTTTGGGACGACACACCTGAAATGGGTTTTGATTTAAAGGATGGATCTTTCAAAATTCTGAATTAAAGTCCATGCACGTTAGCAATTTTTTCTTAAGCAAACTGCAGCAACAACAACAAAAACAGAACAGAAAAAGCCTTTTTGAATGCTGCCTTTGTACTTGGCTTGGCAGATGAGCAGGGTTTCTGTGCTGTAGTGATTCCTGGTGGTCCTCTCTTCCCTTAGGAGAAGCTACATTTCAACAGCAATGCGTTGTAGAATGGCTTTGTAAGCAGTTTGAGATGAAGGTCATAGTGAGAGTGCTTTATTTATTAACTTAGGACTGTGGTGGTCCCCTATTATCACTTTTTTTTTTAAGCGAAAAGTACAGCTGTGACAACAAGAGGCCCTAATCCTAGGACATTTCTACTAAAAGAAAAGGGGACAAGCGTGCTGTAAAGGACACTAAGGTTTTGTGATACTGACAAAGGGACAAGGTTTAGCTTGCTGCGATCAGAAATACATAAATATAAGAAAATTAGAAATCCTGCTCTCAGTTCTACCACTCATTTTTGAAGTTCTGTGTAAGTCTGTCCTCCTTGCCTCCCTGTTTTGTCCCCACAAAGGGACCTGAAGTGAGGATACTAGGTGGCTGATTCTGTGATACGGTGAGATGATGAGTTAATATTTAGGAATTACTTGGTAGTCATTACCTAAGTGGGAATTAATATTTACGAACTACTTGGTAGTCATTACCAAAGTGGAAATACTGTCATAAGTTTCAAATATTTTAAAGCGAGAGAAAACAGTAGAGGCCTCTTGTTGAGATGGAGTGTTAATATGATTCAGGCAATTGGTATAGCCTAATTGGAGGTCATCATACCCAGGACTCGGCAATTCAGATGCCTCCGCATGGCATGCAATATGCAGAGGACTGCGTAGGAGTAGCTGTAACACCCCTGTAATAGATTACTCAAGGCGAGAGTGGGAAGATGAACGTGACGTGAAACACTTGTTAGGTATGAGCTCTTTGCTGGCGTGGGTGGTGTCGCTTCCGGCAGAGGAGGTGGCAGATTGCTGGAAGCAGTGTTTAGTAGCCACCTTTGGGAGTTGCTGTGGCTGGGGTTTTTTGTTTGTGCGTTGTTGTTTGTGTGTCTAACCTAAGACAGGTGGCCACTTCGATCCCAGCAAGCAGCATGTAGCTGAGGGAAGTTTAAAATAGCTCAGACATAGCACTTAAACAACAAAACCTAGAAACAGCAAATAGTAATAATGGAGATCCTGACCAGTGTTTAAACCTGTTGGGAGAAAGAAAGGAAGGAAAACAAACAAACAAAAGTTCTCAGGTCTTGCCTATGGTAATGAATTTGGGTGATTTTGTCTTGAGGCCTTTGAGGTGTTCCTTAAAATTGCTGCCATTTGTTGCACCGCATTTGGGAGCAAGGCTGGTAACACAGAAAGGTGGTTGTTGGAGTTACGGATGTCAGTTGGAGAATATCAGCAAGAACTGGAGCAGAAATTTATTTTCAGCTTGATTGTATCTTCATCTAGTTACATGTTTTTAAATCATCGTTCTTAACCTGAAGAAATTGTGTTGATTTTATTACTTTTTAATGAGAGGAAGTGAGTATGTTTTCAAGAGCATTAATTCTGATGTAAAATAACGCTTGTGTGCTAGAAAAGTTAATAAGCCATTTCTGTTTCAGGGTGGTGACTTTACAAATCATAATGGAACCGGTGGAAAATCCATTTATGGCAGTAGATTTCCAGATGAAAATTTCATACTTAAGCACGTAGGACCTGGTAAATAAACATATTCTTTCTACCTTCTGATGACTATAACCTATAATGATTGTTTATGAAGATGTATTTAAAAAAAAAAAGGTTTTTTTAGCTGTGTGGGGCACTTTGTAGTTATGAAAGTATCGAGGAAGTTTAACAATCCGTTGTCCCTGGCATGTGCTTATTTGTGGAGACTGCTGTACGATATGTCAGCCTGTAACGGGTGACATCGTTGCTCTTGCTCTCACTATAAAAGGGACCGTGCAAAATAAACTATGGGAGTTTTGTATTTTACTTAGAAATTCTGCAAAGGTGAAATTACTGCTTTTATTTCCTCTTTCATAAGTCATAGACTTCAATTTTTCCTTAGATGATAGCTGCAAAAGGGAAACAAAGCGATCTGGGATTTCTTATTTACAGGCACGTCCTTTTAAGCTCAAATTAAATCCAGAAAAAAGTAAAGGAAAAGCCATACATAAGAACATCTGAATTCTATAGTCTGTCTTTTTTGGATTGTTACTTCCTCATCACAGGAAACTACTGCTGATGTTGAACCACAGTGGAGGTTACCTGGTGTCAATCACATTCAGGATGTGTACAACTAATTACATTACTAACATTCTTGCTGTGGAAAGAAGGGAGGCTAGGCAGAAAGGAGGGAGGCGCTGGGCTGGAGGGGAATAGTCAAAGGCAAGAAGTTGGCCTTAGAAATCGTTTGGAGACAATGTGAGACCATCACATCTTCTGTCTGTCCGTCTTTAGTCTAAACGTGCAGAGGAAAATGGTCTTCTCCACTGTACAGTTCTTACACCAATCTAATAAACTGCTGTGGTTGTAGGTGTTCTTTCAATGGCCAACGCGGGACCCAATACAAATGGATCTCAGTTCTTCATTTGCACTGCAAAAACTGACTGGTAGGTTTTCAGCCCTGCATATTAACCTGATGAATTGATGTCTGGATCTGGAGGGCTTGGGGTTTTCTTGGGGTCTTTTTTTGTTGTTCGTGGATTGATGGTTTTTTGTTTGGTTTTGTGTTTTGTTTTGTGGTTTTTTTTCTTATCAATTTCCAAATTACTTGAATCACAAGGGAAAATAAATTGGTTTGTGCTACTTGAGGGAGGAAGGGCTGTGTGGGTAACAAGGTCGCTGTCCCTCAGAATGCTCCTAAGGTCCAGAGTTAAAGGTATTTCATGTCACTTGTAGAACAGTTGTGCCTTTGCCATAGACTCAATCAGCAGGTGAGAGCCATGAAGATGTGCTAGCATCCCTTCACTGAGCTTGGTTTGGTTCAGGCTTTATGTTGTTTTAAGTAAAACTGCCTTTGGTTTTTTTTTTTGTGTTACAGGCTAGATGGAAAACATGTTGTTTTCGGGCATGTAAAGGAAGGAATGGATGTCGTGAAAAAAATTGAGCGATTTGGTTCCAAGAGTGGAAAACCCACCAAAAAGATTGTCATTACTGACTGTGGCCAGCTGTCCTAGCCTTTTGCCCTACCATTCAGGACAACTTTGATGCTGTGAAAAATGAATCATAAACATTTCTGATCCTGTGAGCAGCACCTATGGAGCCATATTTTCTATTTAACTTGTTCTGACTTTTATACCTATATTGAATAATATTGATTAAAAGCATAAAACAATAACTGAAACACGTTTTAACTGAGTTACCTTGGTAGTCACACTGTCACATTGATTCGGTAGAGTCCCACTGCATTTTGAAAGCAGTACTACGGTCACCCAGAGCGTATCTGACTGCAGCATTGATGCTGTTCTTAGTATTTGGATGATTCAGGTGATAGCATCGGTGGTGGAGCTGCCAACTAAGCATTCTATAGTTGGGGGTTAGGTATAAATTGAGAAATACCATGTTTCCTTTGGTGCTAATAAATGCCTATTCTGTTGTTTGTCTCATCACTTTGAAAAAATGATACTAACTAGTGCTCTCAAGGCTGTCTGCAACAAGACTGTCAGACACTTTCTCTGTGTCTCAATTTAAGTCGATCCAATAGAATCAATGGGTGGTTGTGGGTTATTTTAAATTAATTCTGTCTTAATAATTTTTTTTTGTAGTCTCAGATCACTGTTTAAAACTGAACTCTACCTTACCTGCGTCAATGGAGCAATTTGACTTTTGGGTCAAGTAAATTGCTTTTGGTTGACTTAGCCTACTACTAGAGCTCTACCTGGGCAATAAGACCACAAATTAGCCAAAAGATCATGGGACTTTTTTATTATGCAACTGTGAACTTGAAGTGCAGTTCTGCTCTGAGATCTGGTTCTGTGTGGAATGCAGCACGGTTCTCAATACATAGCCTATTTTTGCACTTTGAGAATATAATCAGAGTATAGGGAGCTTGCGTGAGTGAGAAATGGGTTTCATTGCTTTTTTTGTCCTGTTGGTCCCGAGAAGTCGGCCTGCCTCGGGTATTGCTGGGATTCTGATTTCTTATGCATCATTGTCAGAAGTTAAAATTGGTCACCGCAGAATCACAAGGCCTAATTGGTGCAGCAAAATGGTTATTCTTGGGGTTGATGCACGAGAAGGAAAGAATTCAGCTGATCAGCTAAACGCATTTTGTTTGTATAACGCGGTATGTTTTATGTGGAGTGCTGGAGCGGTAATAAATGTTGGAACCTCACAACGTCACTTTGAGAATCACTAAAGCTGTAGAGTATTCATGCTTGTGGGACAAAGCACTTGACTGGTTTTGTGCAATAATCTTGTTACTGAAGAGAAGAATACACCGGGATGTCTCTCTTTAAATGTGAATTTATTTCTGTTGCATTTGGATAATATGTAGGTTTAAAACTATTTTGCACTGGACTTTTTTTCCATGGAGGGCTCCATTCTTATGTGTATGAGGTAGTATTCAGAGTGTAATTTTGCAGAAAATAGAATTGAAAAGTTTTTTATTCTTTCCACTATAGCAGTTTAATCTTTCTTTGTAGTATTTTTGAAATGTTTATTTGTGCTGGTTTGGCTTATTTCAATTTGATAGAATCATGATTTTTGTGTGTGTGTGTTCTCTTAATTTGTATATGAAAAATAATTAAATACAGTTCTACCAAAAAAAAAAAAAAAAGAAAAAGTCTGTCCCTTTCTTAAATATGACTTTGCACACCTACTTGAAAGCAGGAGTGTGAGGAGCTGAAACCTGCTGCGTTTTCTCGGGCTGTTCTACTCTGTCCCCTCTGCGACGGTCGGATCCCGTGGCATTTGGAAGCTGAGCTGTTGTTCAGAGATACGTCAAGAGAGAGACGGGGTAATGGTGCCAGGCTTTGCCTCGTGCTAGTGGTTCTAAAATGTCTAGTATATGGATAGCGGTTCAGGTTTTGAGACTTCTCTTGTCTGATTGATTCTATCAGTTTGCAGAGATAATGGGGAAAGCGTAAATTTACTGGGTGGTGTTTTTTTTAAATTTCTGAATTCCTTTTTGAAAAGTTGGTACTTCCAGCTTTTTGCTGGACAACTGAGGAAAAATTTCTTCCTTGCTGCGTGATCAGAGATGACATTAGGAATTTAGCATCTTCGTGTGTCTCAGTGGTATTTGTAGACTGGAAAGCCCAATGGAAGCTGCTTTGCCACAAACCAGGCCATTTTCTCACAACTGTGTGTTTAACCCTTAAATAAGTAATAGTATTGTGCATGTTCTAATGATGTGTTACACGTGCCTGTGGCTCTTGCAGACACCTTTATGACCGAACTTCTGAAATGTAAAAGCCAAAATTGTCCATCAAGGCTTGCAATCTTGACTAGAAGATAAATATTTTAAGACGTATGTGATTCCTGTGGCTGGTAACACTGGTTGCGGTGGCTCAATGGGGCTGGCTTTGGTGCTGTGCTCTGCCAGAAGGGCCTGCCTTTGCTGCCTGGGTGCTTAGGGCAGTGTAATGTGAGTCTTAATGTTTTGACAAGCTAAACAAGTCAATCTCTTAAAGTTTTCTTCTATAAAGTATCTTCCTCAAAATGGATTTTTCTAGGGTTCTTTTCTTCCTGGTTTTTTCCTTCCTCCCCTTCCCTTTATTTAAAGGGAAAAGGCACAGAGCTCTATTCCACGTTTGCAGCATTGCAAAAGTGTTCTATACTGCAAATACACACTACAGCTTGTACTGAGTATACCCGAGCTAATTTTAAGAGGTGTTTGTGGCCCCACAGGACACCCCAGGAAGGGTTGCAGGACCTCGGCACGCTGGGTGGCGGGCCCTGGCCAGCTGTGCTCCTGGGGCTCTCAGTCTTGGGCAGCTTGTCCACTTCCATATGCAGCCTAAAGTCAGGACTGCAGCGCGTGGGTCAGTACACAGAGATGGGCTTTTGCAAGTAATTGTCTGCTGGGGTCTAATTTTCTGCAGGACCCTACGTGCCTGTCTCTCTCCTTTTAGCCCTCATGTATCACAGACAGTTACTAGGAGAAGAGGGTTCTCCTTTTGCAGCCTTGCTTTGATGGTTTGTCAAAATCATGGGCTAGAACAGGAAGAGTTAGCCAGTGCCACCACTTGCTTGTGACCTCCTTGCTCTGGGATTTTGTACCCCTTCATAGCAAAATGATACGTGTTATGACCACAATAAACTTTGCCTCAGAGCTCTGTCACATACAGAAAAGGACTTTGACTTCTAAAGTTAATCCATTTCAACTGTGAGATAGGAAACTGCCCCAAATTATTTTTTAAATACATTTTTAGTATGGTAAATGGATACGCTTCCCTTGTCTTCTGCTGGTAAAAAGCGTTGATCTAAAAGCAATTCAGATCATGGCTCACTTTAAAGCAGCTGGGCCATCCCAGAGTGACTCAAGTTATTCATGTGTATATTCAAAATGTGAAAAATTGCTGCCAGACAAGTTGAAGCATAGGGTGATTTTTCTGTCCCCTGCCCGGTGATTCATTACCCCCATGGCATGGGTGCTGGGGCAGAGCTGGTCACTGGCCCGTGGCCGAGATGTCCTTGAGTGCCAGCAGCCCCTGCCTGCCGTGGAGGAGAGGGTTTGGGCAAATCTTTGCTTCTCTGTTGTAAGGAACACATCTCCCCACCAAATGAGTGGCGTGGAAATGATTATTTCCATCCCATTCCCGGTGCGTTAGCGTGGAATTGTCGAGTTCAGTTTGATGACTGGTCATGGACTGGGCTGTGGATGGAGAACTTCCACAGCGACCCCAGCCCTTTGCGGATCGTTGCCTCCAGCTGTCTTTGGCAGGTCCCAGGCGCTGATGACCTGCTCCCTTCGCCTTCCTCTCCCTCCCTGCCCTTGCTGCTGGGCTCTCGGGGAGCCCCGATGCGCCCGGGGGGTGGCGGACACTCGCCGTTGTCCCGCTCCCCACCAGGTGGCACCAGGCGATCGCCCACCGCGCGCTCGGCCGCCGTGACGCCAGCGCTGACGCCTTCAGCGGGACCTTTGCCTTAATAATACACTGAAGGGGCTGGGGGTGACAAAGCGCCGCTAAATTCAGGTGAGGAGCAGGTAGAGTTACAGTGGTGTTCGTAACAAATTGGCCCGTAGCTTCCCTTCGGCTACACCGAAATGAGCCGAGATGCGTTCAATTACTCTGGAAGCACCAAAAGCTGCTGTTGGGCGTCTTCCTGGGTACAAACCCCACAAGCTGCTTCAGCTTCTCCTGCATGAGAAGATATTAGTAAAGTAATGTCTTTCCCAACCGTGGCTGCTCCAGCACGTTGTCATGGTCTGTGGCTCACTGAGGTGTGACAGAAGATGTTAAAATGGAGTGTAGCCACCAAAACTTTTTTTTTGCGGGGTGTGTGTGTGGTATTACTACTTAGAAATCCTGCACAACTCACGTAAGGAAAAAAAGAAGGTGTTCACTCTGGAGTTGTGGTTTTGAGAAGTGCTGAGGGATGGCAGGTGTGCTACTGCAGGTTTTCACCTGGCCGTTTCAGATAAAAGCTTGCTCGCCAGCAGAGCGGTTGTCACGGCGCGTGGCCTGTCTGGGCTGCCCTGGGGGTGAGCCCTGGGTGTGCTGGGAGAAGAGGCGCAGAGCGAGCTCCGCGGTGGTCACCACTGAGGGACTGCCAAGCCCAACACGAGTCAGGAATAACAGGCTCAGAGGGCACCCTTAGGTAAAGTGCAAATAAATATAAGCAGAAAAAAAAGAGTTTACATTTCAAAGTTGTTTCAACAAACTCAAAAATGTTTTTGTTTAGTCTCATGTTTTAATTATTTGTTCCAGACTTTCTGCTTACATAAATGGCTTTCTTTGGTGCTGGACTGAGGCTGTGTCTCTTTGTTTATAAATTTTAAATCCTTTGAAGTCAAGAGGTTCGAGGTACAAAATGCTGTTCTCTTTTGTAATGCTGTTTACTCTGCTGGTAGCAATATATCAGCAATCAGGACCTCAAAGAAGTGAATTACTTAGAGTACAAATCATTTTACGTGACACTTCAAGGACAATGTGGATGCCCTGGTGCTAGCTGAGAATTTGTAGTTGGACAGACACTTTCTACCCAATTTAGAAGTAACCAGGCTGAACGGACATTGGCCTTCAAGTGAAAAACTTTTAAATCTTGAATTGCAGACTTTTGTATCAAGTCTGACTGTTTAAAGGCATTGTAGGAACCAGCTGATCACAGGTGAATTTTGACCCAAAATCTTCACAGCCCAAAACATGAATTTGTTGCACTGTCAAACTGAAAACTGAACCTCAGCAACCATTTTCCTGAGCCTTGATGTTTCTTCTCAAGTTATCTGCTCTGATTTTTCCAGCACAGCACTGGATATGCCTTTTCCATGCTCTCCTGCCTCCATGCGGTCCCCACATCTGCCAGGGGATGCTGCATGGGGTGCTGCGGCCACCCAGAGCCTGTATCCTATGTTAGTCATGGGCGAACCACCAGACGGTAGAAGAGGAAGGAGCCTCTGCACTGTGACACCACAAGCACCTCTCCCGTGGAACCTCTTTCGCTGTGTGGGTCTCCCTGTCGAGGCCTGGGAGCCCCACGCCGGGGCCGTGCCATGGCTGGTGGAGCCCCTGCTTTGCTCCCTGAACTTATTTTCCACCCTCGTGGGAGGGGACCGCACACAGTTTGGTTTGAATGAGCAAAACTGCTTTCCCATCTGGGTGAGGGCAGACAGAGGCACAGATGGAGGTTAGTAGTGGGTTTTTTTCTTCTTTTCAAAACCCGCAAGAGAAAGAGCTTCTGCTCCTGCACAGGGTCACCCACCATGCCCTGGGGTGGTGGAGGGGTGGGCTTGGGGAACGGCTGCACCTGGGGAAGCAGCTGTCTCGCTGCTCTGGGAGGCAAACAGCAGCAAAGAGGTGGGTTTTTCTTTTGTCAGAGCTGAGGACAAGGGTGTCCGGGACTGGCAAGGGCATGACTTAAGAGCTGGGATGCAGGAGGACCTTCACTGTGAGCTATAAATGGTGGAAGATGAAGGGACTTGGAGACAATCGTGTGAGGCAGGAGAGCTCACCGTGGCAGGAGCCTGTATGAGATGGTTCTCTTGCAGGGGATCTGAGTGAGGACAAGCTTGTTTGACTTCAGATGCCATGTGTAAATGGCTGCAGAAGGGATCTCGCTGCGTAAGGTTGTCAGTCCCTGCTGCCTGCTCTGTCAGTGGTGAAGATGATGTCCTGGGACATAGCTGGAAATATAATGTACTGGTGTTTTTGACTTGACTTCAGTACAACCGTATCAGAGGTTAATGCTGACCCTGAATTTCTTGTTATTTATTAGCTGGTTAAGTGAATGCAAACTTAAAATTCAGCCATTGTTGGGACTGATGAAGTTTGAGAGGAATGGAGGAAAACTCACTCAGCAGCACACCTCGTCATCTCTCAGGAGCTCAGCAAAACATTCGGGTCCCAAAGGCCCTGGGAAAGAGCAGCATAAATGAGCAGGTAACTGGACTTCAAGCTCTAAAACTGCTGCTCCTGTCTACCTGTCCCCACTGAGGGGACAATTCTTCACCTGGTTTCATGGCACACCGTGCACTTTGCTTGACATGAGCCCATGCTCACTACACATGTGTGTATTTTTGAGGATTAAAACATAGGTTACGGCTTGTGTGTAAATGTCAGCGTGCCTCCAACCAAACAGCAGCCCTTGCTGCGAGTGCTGCGATGTGTGTGTGGCTCAGCAGAGCACCTGCTTAACCGCGCGGCGGGTTTCCCCAGTTGCCTTCCCCACGGTTCTCTCCAAACGTGGCCACCGCAGCTGCAAGCAGGTGTTGGGTGAGGGGACGGGCACAGCGGCCATCCCACGCTGCTGCTCCTCAGGGACACCTCCACACAGAGGCAGGGCATTGCTGAGGTCCACCCCAGCCGGAGAGAAACCGTCCCTCTCCAGGCGGGAAGGAGCAATGGTTTCACAGCATTTGTTATTTATTAGGAAGCTGCGTTTCTTTTTGCATCCGTACCCTGGACCTGGAGGTCGGAGGCAGGCAGGTCCGGCTGCCAGGGCTGGGATGCGGGGCTGGACCAGGGGTGCTGGTACAGCTCCATCCTCCTCTGACGGGTCACTATTTTTAATCACCCTTGAGAAACATTGGTGTGAATTCCTGGTTCTTTTTTACCAGCCAGGACCAAAACCACATAACTGAGGAAAATAACTGACTGTGTCTTTAAGATGGGGTCAGGGAGAAGTTAAAAATGTGCAGATACAGAGGTTTGGGGGGGAAAAACTCTGTCACCGTTCTCATTTTCACTCACCTCCTACTTAAAATTCATCCAGGAAGGTAGGCAGAGGAACACAGCAGCTGCTAAAATTACTAGGTGGAAATCATTTTTAGCAGGCGCAAGTGTCTTGTGGTTTTGCTGCTCGCTCTCTCCCCCGCCGCTCCTACCTCATGGCTGCAGTTTCCCCCAGGGAGGCTTTCCTGTCGCTGGCGTGTCTCTAATAAGAAGCGCTGTCGCAGCCCGGCCGAAGGCAGTCTGTTGGTGACGGGTGGCAGCTGCGAGGCCAGCCTCTGCTGGGACCCCGGTCCCCAGGACGAGCCCCGGGCTGGGCTCCCACGGCTCTCCCAGGACTCGCTGCTCCGACCCCACCACTGGCACGGCTGAGACGAGGTGGTCCTCAGAGACGCAGAGGAGTGCGAGGAGGAGGCGGCAGCTGCTAGTGTTTAGGCTTTGCCGGAGCAATAAATTTTGCGTTAGTACTAAACAGTGCACGCTCCAAATGATGCAGTGTCTTAGAGGTTTGGTTTTTTTTTTTTCTCTCCCTGCCAAAAGTCAGCGTTTGGTTAGGATTTTATTTTTTTGGAAGCAGTGTTGCTATTAACTTGACGGTTGCCAAGGCCAAACAAAGTGCAAAGTGTCCTTGGAGAAAGCTGCGTGATTCTGTACATTGAAAACGGGGGGATGCCAGCACGCAGCCCCGGCCTCGCGGCCTGTCACAGGTTTGCTTGTGTTGCCAGGATCCTATAAACGCTTTTGCTGCGTTTTTTTAAAAGAATGTTTCTTTGCTTAAACTGCAGCAGCTCAAGCTTTGCATTTTTCGGTCTGATTCTTTTCTGGGTCCGGGTTCACGGAGCGGGTGGGAGGAGCGTGCAGCGGGGCTGAGGCGGGCTGGCTGGGCAGGGATGAGGGGCTTGTAGCCGGGGGCCAGCGAGGAGTTACACCCAAAGGCAGAGCTTCAGCCCACGTCCCCCGCCCTGCGCACAGCATGACGTTACGGAGCTGTTAACCCACTAACCCTTGGCCCCCGGACTCGCTGGCGTATGCAAACAATAGGCTGGCCCTGCGCAACGGGGAAACAATGCAGATTGCCGCCCCGACAGGCGCCGCGAGCATTAATTACCAGTGGCTGACGAGGGAGGTCTTTAAGATCACTGTTGGGTCTGTGGCAGCACCTGGGATCAAGCGCTGGGGGCCAACTTTGCAGGGCATGGTGTATGCGCACCAGGTCAAGCAGCTCTTTTCCCAAAACCGCCTGAAAAAATAGCCCTTTGGCTCGGATGCCTCCCTCCTTGCCCTTACCATCACCCGCTCTCCTCTGCCCACAGTGGGTGATGTCAAGCCATAGGGCGTTTAGAGCAGGGGAGCTGCGGCGAGAGCTCTTCCTTGGCTCCTGATGTGAGCTCAGAGATGTCTGCTCCCTCCACCCCACGGAGGAAACCTGAAGGAAGCTGCAGTTTACCCCCCTGCCAGAAGATCTGGCCATGACCGTGGCCTGGCTGGGTGAGGGGGGTGCCCGGTGAGGAGGCAGCGTGCTCAGCCCCAGCGCGGCAGAGCTCCCTCAGGGTGCAAGGGCTGCTCTCCGAGCACGGGGCTGTCCCCTGCACCCCTCCCTGCACAGCAGCGTGCTCACAGCGGTGGCACCGAAAGTAGGGCTGGATCTGGGGCTGCAGGCTGGTGGCTCTGCAGGTGTTGCTCCCGACGGGGTGACACCAGGCGGAGGTTGTGGCCGTTGCTGGCTTTCCTTCCCCAGCTGCTGGGCTGGCGGTGGGGCCAGGCAGCGTGGCACGGGTAGGGGGACGTGATGGTGGCCACCGGGTTGTCACAGAGTGCTGTGAACACACGTGCTGCTGCTTGTGCTTTCCTTACCCGGGCATGTGGGTACCTGAAGATGCGCTCCCTCTAAAGCCCAAAAGTAACTCCCCCAGCCTGCAGCGAGAGCACAACATTCCCTCGTCTGTCTGTGAGCCACCCACCTGAAATCACACCTTAACACCACCCTCTTTCCAGTAAACCCACCAGTGAAGGCAGGTGTTGACTGGGAAACTGAACTCCAGGTGCATATGGTGTTTGCTGACCATCACCAGTTTGTGCCCCTTGTGCCACAGCTCTGCCTCCAGCGGGGGCTGACGGGGGGCTCAGGGCGTCTGCATTCAGCCCCCTGAGCTGGGGGTCCCCGGAACGGCTGAAGCTCTCGGGCTCTTGTCACTGACCCCGCTTTGGAGGGTGAAGGCGGACACAGCTGCCCTGGCTCCGAGCCACTGCCCTTCGGGATGCAGGCTCGTCCCTCTGTGGGAAATCTGTCCTGTCCAGCAGAAAGCATACATCCAAATCTCTGAAGCTAAAAGAAGTGCAACGATTTAAGGTATTGGGGGAAAAAAACCAAAACCACTCTCTGCTAAATGCTTTCCTTTGACTGCAGGGTGAACGGGATCGTGCAGAGCTTGAGGGCTCAAAACACAAGACAGCAAAAGGGGAGATCACCAGTGGATTGGCCGCCTCTGGGGGAGCTGTTGATACAAACTGCTTGTTGGAACTGACAGCATCACGTTGGGTCAAGGCAAAGCAGTTTGTTTTTCCAGTGCTTTTATTCTGTTTCGTTTCCAGTTGGTTTGAAACCACTGGAAAAGTGGTTTGATGCCCCTGGTTTTTGGAAAATAGTATTCACGCATACAGATGCAGGAGTGCATAACGAAGGAAAACTAGACACTTCTCTTCGTCATAAGGATGACTTCGTTTCTGGGGTGAACTGGAGGATTAGATGATGGTTAGTTACAAAATGCATAGAAATTGGTGTGGAACAGCAGGGAAGATAACTACGTCTTGCTTTTCTCCACCTTTTCAGCACCGTTTCCTTCGTGCTGAAATGAAAGGAAATGCTTTTTTCTCTTCACAACAATATGAAATAATTTTCCAGAAAACCATCCTAGCCCAGATCGCCTTAAGCAGAGTTATAAAACTGCATCTGGTTCAGCACACAATCCACAGGAGAGGGCGGCCAAACTGTACCCTGACGGCTGGATGACGTGCCCTTCCTGTGGGGTCCGGCTGCTCGCAAACCCAAAAGCTGTGGCCGGCCCCTCATTTTACAACCCTGTTTCTTGGCCACACTCAGAAATGTGACTTTTGAAGTTTGCAGCTAACGCCTCTCCCTGCCATTAAAATCTGATTCCTGAGAAAGGTGGAGGAGGCGGCGGGCGCGGGGGGAGCCGGGGGCCGGTCACCTTCACCTGCAGGCAGCACAGCAGTGTTTCCCAGCTGCCGATGATATTTTTACTCCCATTTAATTACTACCCCGGTTAATGAGGTTTATATCATCTCCTTCCATAGCTGTTTCCAAGGGTGTCTGAGGAGCAGGGTGTCAGGGGGCATGTCCACCCGCTGCCACCCGAGGTGCAGCAGAGGGATGGATGGATGGATGGATGGATGGATGGATGGATGGATGGATGGATGGATGGCCGGCCTTTGCTGCCAGGGTGTGGCAGCAGCATCCTGCGCCATGGGGGCAGGGTAATGTATTCCTTCCACTTTCTATCTACTTGGTTTTCTAAACTCGAAACATGGGTGAAAGAGCAAGGATGCGCAGTTGAAGAGAGACACAGCGGCGGTAACGTGCAGCAAAGCGCCAGGGGGGTCAGTGAGACAGAAACAGCTCTGAAAGCAAAAGAGCTCAGTGTGGATGCAGTGCATTGGAATACAAAGGTAAAGAATATATCTATAGGAATCAAGTATTTCAGAAAAAAAAAAGGGGGGGGGGATAAATCAATGTATTTTAGGAGCTGCAAAACTGAAAAGATGGGAGCTAGGAAATCAGCTGTGTATCTGAGCCTGCGGCTGGGGAGGAGATGGGAACAGAGCACGCAGCTACCTGCGACTGCTGCAGGGCTGCGACGTTTCCTGTCCCCATGTCCCCCTTCCTCCTGCCAGCCCTGGCTCAGGGATTTCTTCACACCGCCTGAGCCTGAGCCCAAGCCATCCCGCTCTCCCGCAGAGAGGGGCTCTGCCCTTCCCTCCCTCCCGCCCGGCTGGAGCTGGGACAAAGCCTCGGGGACAAAGATTTCCCAGCAAGGCTGTGGGTCACCCTGGGAGCTGAGCTGGTGTTTCCCATCCAGCTGACAGGCCTCTGCAGAAATAGTTAGCGTGTGGCAGTATTGCCTCCTAAGCCTTTAAATATAACTTAAACTTACAGCCTGAAGGTGCTGCCTTGCTCTCGGTGGGACTTTGCAGCTGCAGTCATTATTATCCCATCTAAGAGAACTCTGTTCCTTTATTCCCCCTTTGGGGGCATCTGGAGCACGGCCTGTGCCAGCTTTGTCTGCCCAGAAGCTGCCTCAGTTCCTGAGGAATGAAGCTGTGGGTTTTTCAATGGCTGCTAACAGCCTGCAGATAACGCAGGTTTGTTCCCTGTTGTTCTTCGAGAGCGGGGCCCCTCAAAGAGCAGACTGAACTCTCTATCAAGGAGTCAAAGGGCTAAAATAATATTGGCCCAGCGTGCCATTGCTGACTAAGGTCCTGGGCTTAACAAGACCCCAAATCGTTCCTGTTTCACTGATGTAATTTGTTATCCTGAATTTCCCCCTATTTTATTATTTAAGTGTTCCTGTCTCTGAAGTCATAGCTTCAACATGTATCCTTCAATCACCCTCTCAAAACCTGGCAGAAAAATGTGTTTGGATGATAAACTAGTGGCTGTTGTGACCTGGTTTATACTGGACATGGTTCACCTGGTGAGCCGGTTCCCTGCTGATGGGGGTGCTGAGGCTGGTGCTGTCCCAGCCCCGGGTGTCTCCGGCTCATTCCCTGCTGGTTAGTGGGATGTGCTGGGAAATGGTGGTGGTCCCAAAGAGGGGAAAAAAACACAGGCAAAATGACTTGAACCCATATGGTGCGATCTTCAAGCTGATATAGATCTTCTCTAATCAGTGAAATTTTTAACCTCTTCCAATCCGGTGAGATTTATTAGGACGAGACTGTTTCCTCCCGGGAAAATTTGTAGCCCCTTATTTCTCAGCTTTTTTCTATAGTTGTATCGCTAAGGTATCAGTGTCAGGGTACCAGTGTTGCAATGGCGTCTTCGCTACCAGCAGACCATTAGCATAAATGAGGGCAGACGGTATTTTACACCTCTTTTGTACTAGCTGGCACAGAGCAATGGAAAGCTGGAAAAAAACAAAACCACAGGCTACAGAGCAGAATGAATAAAAACAAAAAAATAAGCTAGGTCCTTTAGTTTTGGAACTTCTCCAACAACCTCTAATATGCATTAGTGAGATATCAACTTTCTGCCGTGCAGGATGAACTATAAAATATTATATCTTAGCCCTGCACATTTTCAAGTTCCTTGTCCTTTATTACAGCCACTGGCTTATTAAAACTGAAAATGGACCTAGACCAAACCTCTGCCTGACTCTGTCTGAATGGCTGCATCCAAACCCTGCAGCTTTTGAAAACCGGTCTCTAATGTTTAAAGCAAAACCAAGCCCAACACAACAGCAAACAGCTTCTCGTTCCTCCTCCCTTACTTCACTATGTGGACAAAAATCCTCACACCTGGATGTACAAAGCTATTAGGCTCATGGGTTAACTTAAATCCTTGCCCACTAACGTTAAAGGCAAAATGCCCAGTGTGGTTAGCAGTGTCTGAGGATTAAAATTCAATCCCACTTGAAACTCTTCCCAAGCATGTATGATCAATGATGAGTTTGAAAGTATATTATTTTTATTATTTTTTTTTAAGTCCATTGATGTGATTTGTTCTGTTTGTAAGACCAACTGGCAATAAAAGGTATTAATTTCCTATCACTTTGTTCCAAATTGTCCTTCCCTTGTCCTTGTATTTTATGGTCTCCATTAAGAAATGTTGTCCTCTGGATCATTTTTATTGGCTTTGCTTTTTAATAATCAGCATTCATGCTTAATACGGCAGTTTTTTGGTAACAGAATTCATAGCTTAAAAAACCCAAAGCAGCCCCTCTTTCCCTTGACAGATTTGAAATGCGATTACTTTTATAAGTTATAAATAAAGGCCTGGTAGTTGATATTTAGTGGGAAACTATCCCAGTGTATTTCAGAGCCCTGTTTTTCAGTCTCCTCCGATAAGAAAACTGATGACTTGGCATTTTGGGGAGCTGGTTTTTTGTGCTTCGTGTTGCTGCTGTATCTGCCAGGGGTTAGCAAACCTCCGGGCTGCAACCTGGCCAAACCAGGAGCTGCCTGTGCTGCTGTGCTCCTGGCTAACTGTAACGCCATGTCGGTGGGTGCTGGGTTTTGCCCGCGAGCTGCCATCTCAGGACGAGATTTGGGCTATCAGGTAGCTGTCCCCAGGGTCTTGCTCTTGGTGCCATCTCCACTAAGACCTGTGGCAGCCCTTATCCCCACCTGAGCACCGCTCAGACCAGCCCACTGTGCTTTACCGTCACCGTCAGGTTAGAGGTGGCCATCTGGGGTAGCACATAGCAATGGCTGCTTTTTACGCTTACAGCTCCCGCAGAGAGAGTTTGTTTAAAAAGAGGTAATGTGTCTCCCCACTGTTCATATGTTGTCATGTTTTTCCCGTGGTAAGACACTGGGCTAAGTCTGGGGCTCGGAGAACGCAGCCCCAGGGTGAGTGGGGGGTCGCCAGCCCTTCCTGCAGATAAGCCCCTTCATCCCTTGGCTGGCTACTGGAGCGGCCGTAGTTTGGGGAGAGATAGAAATGTCTAGTGATAAACGAATGGCTTCAACCAAATCCAGCTACTGACAGATATGGCTGAATTACTGCATGGGTTTTGTAAAGCGAAGGGAAGGGTTTGCAGTGATTTAAATAACACTTATTTGCAATAACGGTGTTTTCTCTTGACCACATTTAGCGAGATCCTTTTGGACCAAAGAGCGTTCATGGACCCAGAAGTTTCCTGAAGGGTTTGTAATTTGGCAAAGGTGTCTCTAAATGGCCTGGCAGAGGCGCTTGGTTTTGAGGAAAATGTGCTGGTTTATTACTGGGCGTCCCTGCCAGCCTCTGCTAGAGATTTCTTTTTCTTTTTTTTTCCTCCCCATAAGCTGCTCCAGCCGTTCAGCATAGGAAAGCTCAAGGGGGAAGTAACTCTTGTCAGAAAAAAAAAAAAGCTGTAAAAGCAATCTTTCTGATGCTAGTGGGTGAGGGCCCAGTAAAAGAGATGATGATGATCCAGCTTAAAGCCTACTTCAGTAACCAAAAAAAAAATTCTGGTATATAAAATGGAATTAATTTTCTCTTTGGATTGCGATCAGGTTGGAATCAAGTTTAATTCCTTCAAGCTATGCTTTCCCTCAAACACCATTAGTTTTTAGAAGCTTTCCTAGGAGAAGCCAATTCATTTGTCTTACAGCACATCGTGCCGCTGGACCCTGTCTCGCTGGAGGAGGAAGGCTGGGCTGTAACTGCAGTCGTTCCTAATGAACTCATACTTGTCACCCTTCCAGGACTAGATGGGCTTGACTGCCCCTCGCACCCACCCAAAACATGGCTGTGTCCCAGGGAGATGACCTCCACCCTGGGCCCCGGCAAGGACTGGGCAATGCTGAGGTACGCACAGCCCGATGCATCCCTGCCCAGGGACCGCCGGGACCTACAGCTCTGGTACCGCTGCCAGAAAGAGATACAGGACAGCAGAAACAGCTCGGTTTTCCTATCCTACAGTCCCAAAGGAGCACAGAGGCTGCGTTTGTACTGGGAAATATGTAGGGAGTGTGCAACTGCAGGCAGCTGCCTGTCCCTCCCCAGGTGGAGCCAGCAGCAGGAGGGGCAGGAGCTTGTCACAGGATCCCAAAGACATTTTTTTTCCAGTAGCTGATATATCCATGCACATAACAAGTGAGATGAATTAGAAATGCTCATTAACGGCAGAATTATCTTGTAATTGGCAAAACTGAACCTTAGAGTGTGATTTCCTTGCCTGAAGTGTCGGTTCCTCTGGGAACAGCCTGTTTGGGCAGCGTCAGAGAATGGAAGGCAGTGCTTTGGTGGACCAGTGAGATATGGCACCTCCACACTGGAGCTATTTCTAGGTTGCACATCTAGGCAGTCCTGGTGTGCACAGAAGATAGGGAGCAAGGCCCTCATGTCAGAAGCAGAAAATGCTCCAGCATGGCTCCTGGACACTTCCCTGAGCTCCCCCATCCATACCGCCGCTGCAGCACCTAAAATTCAGGGAATCCAGGCTGCAGTCTTGGAAGAGATCACACATTTGGTTGATAAAACCAAGGGTACGACATAATGTGCTTCACTTTCTGTACCACACGTGACTTTGGACATCACGGCTTGCTGATTTAAGAGAAAAATAATTGTAACATCACTAAAGCACCCGAGAGGTGAATTGGAATTTGATACCTGATAGCGCTCCTGAAGTAGTCATCAAATGCAGGGCGGGGTGGGGTGGTATGTTTAGTCAGTGGCATTATGTGCTTTAGGTAATCCTGCTCTAGCAGGGGAGTTGGACTAGATGATCTCTAGAGGTCCCTTCCAACTCTGAAGATTCCGTGATTCCGTGATTTACAAGGACTGGGACTTCTAAACAGATTCCCGAGCAAACCTTTTCATTGATACCAATATAAAATCACTGCTGGTAAAACTTATGGACAGAATGATGATAAACAGGTAATGAAGATACCAGGAAAGTCAGGCACGGTAATGAGAGTGAGTCGGTGGAGTCATGTCTACAAAAATGTTTTTCATATAGCCAACTACAAAGCTATACTTCTGAGAAGACGGAGGCAGCCTGTACAGCTAAAGCGAGCATTGCATCCTGAAACCTGCGTGTTTGAAGGAGTTAAGGGCTGCAGTGGATGCAAAACTCAGCAGGAGCTTCCACTATGGTGCTGTGGCAAAAGGGCTGCTGCGATCGCTGGGGGTAGGAAGCAGAAAGAGGGGGAAGCTTTGTCTCTGAAAAGAAGAGACAAACAAAGGCGTGCTCTGTGTGGTTGAGGGACCGTTTTCAAAAGACGATGAAAAACTAGGCAAGTCGCAAAAAGAGCCACAGAAATGATTTGGAGTAGAAGAAAGTCCCTTATAAAAAAGAGACTTTTTAACTTAAAGGAAAATAAAACAGGAGGGGGGAAGGAAAGGACTAAGAGTGACTTAATTATGTAAGTGGAAAGTGGGAAAAAAATACCAGGTACTTAATTTACCATATGAAAGCATAAAAAGACACAACACCTGAAATCTGGGGTGTGCAAATTAATATAGGAAATGAGGATCAATGTCTCACCGGTGAGGATGATTAACTTTGGACCAAGCCACCAACTGATGTGGGTCTTCCAGTCAGGATGAAATGCCTCTCTTCGAAGACACGCCAGAAGAGTTATTAGGGTAAATATGAGAGTAACTGGCTGAGATTTAATGACTTGTAGCATACAGGCTGTCAGAATAGATGCTTTAATACTCCCTTTTGGCCTTCGACTGCATTTAAACCCCTCTTTCCTGATGTGAATCTTGGCTTCCCAGCACTCCTTATCATTTCTTTCTACTCTTGTTCTCAGTCTGTTCTTGGAGGAGTTTTTTTTTCTCTCGCTCTCTCTGTCTCTCTCTCTTTCTCTGCTTTTATTATGGCACTGCAGACAAAAACTGGGGGTTTTGAAGGTCCTGAAGGGAGTTAGACTCCCAGCTTCATCTGAATTCAAAGGGAACTGGGTGCCAAATGCAGATCTTGTGAAAGCCTCAACCCAGAGCCCTGAAATTCAGTGTAGCTTTGAAAAAGCCTCATAAAAAGCAAGCTTGCTGATAGTGGGCTGTCTTGAGTTTGATTCTTTCATCTTAAGCATTTTTCTGTTGGAGGTTCTATAAATATACACAACATTGACTAGAAATAAGAAAGTACATGTCTGGCTGTCACATACGAATTTTCTGCAAGGAAAATCACCACAGTTATTTTACTGGCTGGTTATCTCAAAGCAGCAAGTATCCAGACGGTTGTCTCCAACTGTTGTTATTAAATTCAGCAGGAAATCCATCCTGTCCAAAAGGATTATTAGTTTCCATTGCTCCTGGAGATGTCCGGAGATGTTAATTTGTGCGTGTTTGTGTTGCACAAGTAGCCGGCCAGTGAGCAGGGCCCTGGTTTGATCTTGTCCTCGAGCTCTGGGAGCTGGGTGACAGCTGTAAAACCGATGTCAGCGTCTAGGCCGAGGGGTTATTTATGAAGGCAAGTCTTCCCAAAAACACCCCAATTGCTCCAACTGTAAATATGTTTCACATCACAGGGCTGCATTTGAAATTAGTAGTTTAACGTCTCAAAGTGGGGCCCAGATGCCATTAGCGGCAGACTTCGCCATGAAGAAGTTGGTATTTGTCAGCTATTTCTGCCCAGAGGTGTGTGAGATACCACAGTTTCCCCTTTTACTTACAAGAGGAAATAACTGTGGTGGCAATCTGGTCTTTGTCAGTGCTGTAGATGCTCAACCACAAAGCAGTGGTCCCTTATTTATACCATAAGACCTGTCGGGGGCAGGAATCATTTACCAAAGGGAGCGGGAAGCAGAAGTGGGACCGGGGGGGAATTCTGCTGACTGCCCGGAGCAGGGTCCCCCCTCACCAGCCTCCCCTCAGTGCTGGCGAGGAGGGACCACCCTGGGGACCTGACCCCTGCGTGTGTGGGGACCGGGGCTGCGGGGACCCCAGCGGCCCACAGGGCTGCTGGGAGAGCCCTCGGCTGCTGCCAGGGATGCTGCGCTTACAGCCACTCCCGCTGCCATCCCAACCGCCGGAAAGGTGGCCAGATGGAAATGCAGGTAATTCCTGGTGCTCTGCCTGTCTCCAGCTTTCCCTCTCCTCCTCTCTACAGCACAGGAGAGATTGAACATATCCCCACTGGACCTCCTTCCTTGGCCAGCGCACAGCTGATGGGATGGAGGAGCCGCAGGCTCAGCCTTGGCCTGACCTTGCGCTGCAGCATTACTTCTCAGGTCGCGTCGGCCAGACCGAAATGATAGATGTTACCCTGGTGTAAGCCTGGCAGCCTGTTGCTGGAACTGCAGCACTCAACCACAGGGCCCCATTTGGTTTTCCGAAAGACAAAAGCTCTAACACGTTTAGAAAAATTCAGATTTGTGTTTAAAACTCCAGTTCAGCTTGAAAATTGTTGTATTTCTGGCAAACTGAATACACAAACGTTTTTAAGGGGACATCTGCATCAGGTCTCCATTTAGCTCTCTCGCTAACACCACAGCCGTGTGTAGCTGTCTGGCAAAAGTCTTCTAGAGAAACATGACAGCAGAGAAACACGCTGCCGCAGCCTTGCAAAAATAACCATGCAGCACTGACATCGTTCAGATATTTGATTTTATAAAAGATACTTCTGGATATAAATAAAACAGGCCCCGGTGAGTGCGTACACACATAGCAGGGCTCACTGCCAGCACTGCAGTGTACTGCACGCTGCAGTGAGTCAGGGCTGCAGGCAGTGGTGTGGGGTGTCCTGCAGCCCCGTCAGCTGGACCAAGGGAGCGATGCCACCCCCCGGCACCAGCACAAGCTGCTGGCACAGCCCTGGAGTGCGGGGGGCTTTGGGACTTGTGGGGACCGCTCAGGGTGCAAGACAGCAAGTTGCGCCTCAACCAGGAGGTGAGTCCCTGGGTTGGCCTCGGAGGCAGCAGGCAGAGTTTCTCAGAAGCCTTCACTGTGTCCTTTCCACCTTGTCCTGGGTGCACAACGGTGTAATCAGCCTGACTGGGTTCAGCCTGATGTTGGTGAAACCTGTGCAACCTTCTTTCCAGCATAGGACCGGTCACAGGGCTCAGGAACAGGGGCTGTACCTGCCCTTCACCCCAAGAAAACAGTTGTTGGCCAACAAGGCTTGATGCGCTGAAGTGTTCGCTGCGCTAAAGCTGACCATCTCGTTCATTTTAAAGGAATGGTTTCAAATACACGTGTAACTTTAGAAGGGCAGAAGGTTGTTATGCTGTAGTCAGGCCCACACACTTGCTTTATAAATTATTAATAAATGGATGACATACATACTCTGCAAGGCTTTGGGTTTTATCTGTTGTTCTTTACTGTCACCACTCCTTACAGCTGGGATGCCTGTGTCCGCCAAGGAGCACTCCTCCGAAGGCTAACAAAACCCCTGCTCTGAGCTTCTGCAGATGGTCAGGGCACAGTCCCAGGTGCTGCCCAAATACCCCTGTGGTCACCAGGCTGCCTGCAGGTCTTGCTTTTCTCTATACCATGGTGCCAGGTAAATGGGCCTGGCACTAAACCAAAGCAAATGGTTATTCAGTGAGCCTTCAGGTCAAGATTTTCTAGAAAAGAGGTCTAGAGAGGTATGGAAAATAAAGCACAGAACGCAAAACTTTGAATATCAACAGTAGATTTCTTCTCGCTTCTTACAGTTTCTACAGCTTGGAGCCCCAGGGATCTGTAGTCAAAGTCTCAAACCCCCTCTTCTCTGTTTCCAGAGGATATTTCTGAACTCCACCAACCAGCACGCTAATTTGGGGGTTCAGAACTTCTCCATCTTTTGACCTTCCCTTGTCCTTCCCCTCTGCCTCTGAGCAAGTGGCTTGGGTTCCCAGGAGCTTTGCACACAACCGGTCAGCGTGGCAAATGCAAACACCTCCCTTAGCTCACAAGTGGTTAGTTGGGAATCGCCAAGTTTCTAGTCAGCTTTTTTACCTTCTCTGAGTAGTTTGCTCTTCCTTCACAAAGCTTTCCATGGATTTATATGCTTCATATATAGAACATTAATTGCAAACTCATGAACTTTGGTAGATTTGCAAATTCTCATGGAGAAATTTTTCAAAAAGGAGTGTGTTGTCCAGCTGTCTCTAGGGCAGTGTGCCTTCATCACCTTCTCTGACTCTGGGAACTTCATGCCACGTGCATTCTCCATCACAGCCCCTGCAAGTGAGGCAGGGCTTTAGCAATTAATAACAATACTGAAATACAGCCATTCAAAAGAACAACACTGAAACCACACATATAAGCTAAAAACGCTTTTCCAGTGATGAGTTCAAGATGGATAAAAACCTTTACATGTTGCAGGGCTCCATACAAGGAAGAATTTGAAGCGTCGACCCTTAACATTTCCTATCTTTCATGTGCTGTGGTTTACTATTTAATGGCTTACTGCTGACAACTCTTGATTATCTGGTGTAGCAGAAGGATTGGGATGACCAAGACAAAGTAAAACCAAAGATAATACAAAGCATATGGCAATTAAATGGTAAGAAAACAAAATAAGAGCACAGTGGAAGACTGAGCAGCACCGACCTGGGCAGGGGTAGCCATGGAGGAGCGCGGGATGGGAAAGGGCTGCAGCTCATCCGAGCCCTTTTGCAACACGTTTTGGACTCCCTGTGTTCCCAGCATGATTAATGTCCAGCCTGGGTAATCTGCCCGTGAGCGGTTGAGGGATGTTTTATTTTCCACTGTGCGTGTTACCGGTGATGGCTCAAAATGAGGTCAGCACAGAGGACTGGTGAGCATGTCACACCATTAACCACCCCTGCTTTCCATGCCGCAGACCAGGCTTGGGCTGGAATTAGCCAGCCTGGCCGGTGGTGATGCCCTCCCAGCCCTGGCCCTGGGTAGGCAGCACGGGATGGCTTTCCACAGCAGACTGGCTGCAAATGGAGTTCAATGCAGGTGTATGCAGGGAAGTGACTTGGGAATCATTCCCAGGTGTTGTAATATGTCTCCAGCTCCCAGCCAAGCTGCTGGGGGCTTTCAAAACAGATTGCCACTAGCTGGAAAATGTTTATAGAGGGGAGCAAAAGCCCAGAACATTCATTCACGTTTGATTGCTCGGTGTGAGCCTTGATCCCTCCCTAGGACTCAGGGTATTTGGGCAGGTTGGCTGCAGGGAAGACGTGCAAAGCCTTATCAGGCAGCTCATTCAGAAGTGCTGTGACTTTCTCAGATCTACTTTCCAGCTGGCACTTTTCCAAAGTAACCATCCTCACTCTCTCCCTCTGGCACTGTGACCCTGGAACAAGCGTCTCACAGTTTTGGCATGTTTGGGACATGCTACCACGGTATAGCAAGATTATGTGGCAAGCACAACATATGTTTTGGAAGAGAGTTCAGTTTATTTTAGCTGCTCCAAATTTACTTGACCTGTTTAATCCGGTTTTCACACTACATCATCTCAGTCACTGGGATTGCTTTTAGGTCATGCCCCACACAACATGTGCAGCCAGTTGGCCTTTCATCTGTATGCTTAATTGTCCAAAATTATTTCCATGTGATTAATATAAAATGCCAGCATCCATGATGGGCCAGGCCACTCCATCCTCCACGTTATGTTTGGCAGGTGCAGGGTCTGGCTCACTGAGAAAGGAATAGTGTGAACACGGCATGTTGGGGAGCCCAGACGGCTTCCTAGCTGGGTGTTATCCGATTGCTCCTTATCTAGGCTGGGTGTTATCTGATTGCTCCCTCTCTAGGCTGGGTGTAAGTTAATATTGACTCAGGCACGTATGGGAAATCAGTGGGGGCCAAAGCTCGTGGCGTGGGCAGCCCCATCCTGCTGTGGATGCTGAGCCATGGCTTTGCATGGCTCTTTGTTGCTCTGTGGATGGAAGCAGCAGGTCAGGCTAGTGTGGGCATGCCTCGTCTTTTGGGACCTGCCCTTCCAAACCCCCAGCGAAGCGCTGTGGCTGCAGCAGTAGCCGTAGGCTGTGGCAAGCACTGCTGTGGTCCAGAGGCTGAGGCGCTGCAGGTGAAGGTGTGAGTGCCAGGTAAGTGCCATGGCTGCTGCAGGTGGTCTCCAGTGGGAATGGGACAGCTGATGGCGCCCTGCTCGCAGATCGCACCAGGAGAAATGCCACAGGTGTCATCAAGGACGAACAGCCGCAACGGCTACACCCTCACGCTGCTGCCTGTTGTACCTGTGCTGCGGCTGTACGTGAGTTTGCGGTCTTGCAGGGACCCCCACGAGGGTTTCGTGCCCTGTACAAAATGCGATGGTTGCTGTCAGCATCGTTTCTTTAAGAGAGAGTTGCCCTGTCCCCACTCCTACCCTCTGGCTTCTCCTGCCAACAGCAACAGCCATCACCCCTGCCCGTCAGCCACTCCCTCCCCAGCCAACTGAATCATACTGGAGACGGGAGGCTTTTTTGGGTGCTAAAACTTTACAAGGCAAAGACTTACAGAATACACCCATATGCCCTGCCTGGAAACTGGCTCCCACCTCTGCGGAAAAAGCCAGGCAGTCTCAATTAGGCATTCATGGAAAGTGGGGACGAGCTGGGGCCAGAGCCAGAGGCTGCAAAACTTTCCACATTTGCCAGCACCGATCTTGCAGACCCGTCTGCTAACTCCGTCTCGGGCTCCTTCTCACCAGGCAACAAAATGTGCTAAAAGGAGACATCAAGAAGATCATTTTCACACCCGGTTTGCTGTGTTTGGGATATTTTTTTTGCTGCGCTGCAAAACCACCGCACCATGTCCCTTGTCTCCCCTAACGTTCAGGGGAGCAAAGCGCTCCCCTGAGCAATGTGCTGTCTGCCCTGAAGGGCTATTTGGTGGCCCCACCTGGACAAACAGATGAAAAGGGCTTCGAACAGGCCATCCACAGCATAGAAAAATCAGATTCATCTTTGATGGGAAGGCCTCCTAAGCTATTGAGGTATCTATCTGAGGAGTGGCAGAAGGAGCTCTGGGAAGACGAAAGGGTCGGGTTATTTGGCTGGAACCCAGCTGCAGGTGGCCACGGTGGGGGACTAACAGGGCAACCAAGAACTCATCTCCCGCCCCTTGCTCCTCCCTCATTCGTGGCATGGTTGGTTCTCTGCTGAGCCAGTGACCGGGATTGCGTGAGAAAGAGCAGAAATCACAATCGTGGCTTGATAACAGAGGCCTCGCTTTGCTTCCCCCGAGGACAGTGAAGCAGCCGTGGTCACACACCTGCTTCCTGCTGATCTGGAGGTGGCCAGGGCTCGGCGCTGGCTGAAGCCCGAGTGGCTGGCCTACCTGTTTCTCCATGGCCTTCTAACAAACTTAAGGCCCTTTCAGTGCTTCCTAAATAAATGCTTCTCATTAAAAAAAAATAAAAATTTACTCAACACTGTAGAAGAAATAATTTTCTTACACATACCACCAGCAGTGGGGAGCACCAGGCCGCAAGTGGTGTGGGGCGGGGGATGGTTGGGATGTGTGTGGGACGTGTGTGAGAACACTATTAAGGTCAAGGGGAGGGGACAGTACGTTATTGTAATACAAAATACTGCTCTTGAAAAACCAGGAGTGGTGCAAAGCACGTGATGTAACTTCAGGCTTGAATTCAAGAGGCCACAGAAGACCAACAACTGTGAAATACAGGGAATAGGGGTTGAGTTGAGAGAGGCAAGAGAAACTGAGGAGGTAGGAAGCATCAAGGGACTTGAAGTTTACAGTTCCTGTTATTTCACGCACAATCACTTAGAAACTAAATCTATGGGTGAAGGAGCCTCTGCTGAAGTTGATCAACTTTATAATGTAAGCATACACGTCTCATTCCAGTCACTGAAAAGATTTTAACCATCTGGGGTTTTTAGAAGATTAGTTATCAGGATTTATTTTTGTTTGTTTGTTTAAGCTGGGGAACAGGGCACAGCTTTGGAGTGAATTAATAGCAGACTTCTTTCTTTTTTTTTTTTTTTTTTTTTCCCCTTAGGTATCTCTGAAAGGGATTGGTAACATGCTAGAGACCAGGCAGTACCTGGGTTAACAGAAAAGCAGTTTTTAACTCTTAAGAAAACAAGAATACCTGCCAGAAGTGAAAATAAGGTTTATGTGCCCATTACTTTAAAGTTAAATGCTACCAGCTGCATTGTCTACCTTTACAAAAAGGACTCAGGTGACAAATTTCCCCTGCTTTTCATATTTAGAAAGCTGTTTGAAATCTGCTAGGTTTTCTGGTAAGGTGTTGAAGAGAAGATCAGGTTTATGAAGTGTACTAAATTCTCATTTAACAAAAATAAAAATCTAAGCTGTATTTCACATGTACAGTCCTTGAGGGAGCAAATCACGCATACCTTAGACTGAACTTCACCTTTCCTGGGACTGTAAAGCCTTATTTGAGTCTCTATTTCTTCTCCCATTGTGCTAAATTCTTGCGAGGAGGTGCACAGGGCTCAAAGGAGGAAGGAAATCAGGGGAGAAAAAGTTTACTTTCTTCTCTTGGCTACATTCATTTCACAAAAGCCTCCAGAAGTACCTGCTTTGGTCTGAATATTTCTGTCTGCCTCAAACTGACATTTTCTCCCCTCATAGAGAGATGGGCAAAGATATTTATGTCAGAAAAAAAAATATTGTGAAATGTTTCTCAATCCAGCTCTGCGTGTCTCGTGCTCTCCCCAGAGCTCCTGGGTGTTTTCACTCCTACTAGAGCACCTCAAGATGCTGAAGAGCATGCGGGGCTCTCTGGGTGTGAAGCTGTACCCCTGGAGTTAAAGACATCATGTAAGACCAGTAGATGGGGAAACATGGGTGCAGGCTAACATCCTCCACGTTAATTTGGGATGTCCTTGGCTGTGGCTCAGTGCCGGGCAGAAGAGCATCGCGTAGCATGGCTGAAACCCATCATGGAAGCCCAACACAGGTTGGCTGCCTCGCTTCCCCATCGCGGCACGGCGCGTGGCTAAGCCAGAGCCTACGACCTCATCCTTATGAGCTCTGTTTACTGGACCTTTAGGTTTCTGGGAGGTGCTTAAACACCTCCTAGAAATTTTACTTGACTCAGTAAATTCCTTTGTGAACCCGGAAAACCATATGGTGAGGCTGATCGAGGGCTAAACCCTGTCCTGCCGCTTGGAGAGCAAGAGCAGGCGGTGCGGCCCAGTGAGCAGGAATGCAGTGCGTGGATGCATTTAAAATAACTTAAAATATAGCTAATTAGGACCAGCTTTTCAAACAGAAGTGTCTGCAACGAATTTTAAAAAAAAAAAAAGGTACCAAAGTAGCTACAGTAGTGCAACATTCAGCTGTAGACTACAAATTATGGTTCAATTAGTTTCCTAATTAGCCCCACTGAGCGTGAGTTGGGTTGCAAGGTTTTCCTCCAAAGTAGGAATGCTGGGGAGCTGATGGGTGTTTTCCTGGGCACGTCTGGCCGAGCCTGCCCTGACAGCCCTCAGGTACCTGATGGCTACACGTGGGGTAACCAAACAGCTGAAGAAGTAACCATGCCTTAGACCAAATAGCTGGGCACTTGATACGTGCAATCACTGTGCGCTCAAAAGTTGCCCAAGACATTCAGAAACTTTAGCAGGGCACATTGGAAAGCAGTTTGAATTGGTTCTCTACAACAGGCATTATTCAAATTTCTGTCCGCTGAAGTTTACTTTTGCACGTTTCCTTGAAGAAATTTGTACAGCTGCCTAAGCCTTAACTGTGCTGAGATTTCAATTACTGTGAACGTTAAAATGAGAGTTATTTGTCCCTCCTAGATGCGAATTGAGCTCTCCTTTGCCACCCCGCCTCCCCGTGAGGATTCCTGTTAGCAGCACTGATGTCTTTGTGCTGCGCTCTTGAGGAGGGCTCTCTGGTTTTGGGCTGCAGCAGGCACAGCCCGGTGGGAAGTGCCTGCACCTGGGGAGGAGCCGGTGCCCCTCACCCCCCCACACCCTGCCCTGCAGCTGGGCAGCACAGCTGGAGCCCCCAGCAATCAGGGCCCACAGCCAATATGAGAGAGGTGGAGGGCAGGGAGGCCCTTTTTAGGGGCTGTGGGTGCTGGATCTCTGAATTGCTACCTGAAGGTACTCAACAAATGGGTATTTTTTTTTCTTAAGCTAGTGGTATTGGTCTGTTTATCGCTGTTTTATTTGCAAACAGTGAGTTTTGAAGTCTTACTTCCTATTACTTTGTACTGCTTTCCTGCATTATTACTTCTCCTCTAAGTTTTGCCAGCTGAAATCAAATGGAGTGTAAGCATGTCTGGCTCCTTGGAAGTCTGTTGCGTTGTATCTTCTTGTTATGTTGCAAAACTGTAAGGAAACCTTATGAAAAGCTGGCTGGTTAGGTTTCCTGTACCTGCTGCTTAGATGTGTTCAGAAATTGCATAAAAGAAAGCTTTCTTATGGTGTTTGGGCATTCTAGATTCTGTTCTCAGATGGTGAAAAGGAAACTGGAGTACAAAAAAAAAATAAATCTTGGCCTTGCACCCTGCTTGACTTAAAACATCTATAAAGTTTTTTGGCTATGACTTGCTTTCCCTGTAGGCATGGGTTTTGGTTGGGTTAGCTGGGCATGCCATTTTTACCCTCTACTTAAAAAAAAAAAGGGGGGGGGGAAAAAGTCAGGGAGTACTGCATTTTTATTTAGCTAAGTTCATGGCAGAGAAGCAAAGTCTCCAAAAAATGCTCAGGCTTGCTGCTGCCTCTGTGGTCTCCTCAGCAGCCACGGAGCCATGTACCTGGGTAGTGCTTTTAAACAGGGGTGGCTGACAGTACTCTGTTCTCTTGCAGGGCAGTGTTGGCTGTCTGGGCTCACCTGGGCTGCGAATCAGGGATGTCTAACTCTTCATGAATGTGGTTGCCTCCGCTCAGTTTTGGCCCTCCAGAAAAAGACACAATAAATGTTGACTGAGGTAAGTGTTTCTCGGCATGTTCAGTTATTAAAAATGTCTCCTGAAGTTTGTAAAAGGGTTGCGAGGGGTATTTATCTATGTTGTTTGAATGAGGTTTAGCAGACTGGGTAGGTTGTATCAAGACCAGCTTTCTGGCTTTTGTTACTGTCTGAAGTGTTTTTGAGATAAGGATGGTGAGGAAGAGAGATTGCATTACTGTCAGTAAACCAGAAGTGCTCAGTGGGTAGGTGTGGGCCCAATAGCTAGTGTAATCCTGACAGGAGTTCGCAAGTGATCTGTTTCTCTAAGCTGGGGAGATGAATACTAGAGGAAAGCAAAGCTGGATGTTGTGTTCAATTTTTTCAGGATCACAAACTAATTATGTACCACATGCTTCTCAGGAGTAAGGGGTTTATGTGTTCTTCCAGTTAGGCGGTTTCTTTAGTTCTTGATTTCTTAGTTCTCAGTGGAAAAACCTGACTTAGCATTCAGCCCTCGGTGCTTCAGGTTCCTCTCTTGCCAATGTTTCTTGTGTACATCCTTCTTCAGAGGGATATGGAGAAAAAAGGAGCCTTTCTAACTGATTTGACTTGTGCTGTATGGCAGTGAATGATCTACGTATAGGGGCCTTGAGCACGACCACACGAGTGTAACACACGGAGCGTTTGTCCTTCCTAGTTGGGATGCAAGTTGTAGTTCGTATGCCTGATAATATACTGGGAGGATCTGAGATGGGGCTTTTGATGTGATGTGACTAACATTAAAAATAGTAACCTTGGTGTGCTGTTTAAATTGTTTTTCCATGAAGAATAATGAAACAGCTTTTTATTTCAAAGTGTCAATGTTATATGAAAGCCTTGTCATGAAACCCCTATTACTTTTCTTAAAGTGAGAGTTATCTGGCTCTTCTGTTATGAGCAGGGTGCTGCATTGTCTCTGGACCTCATTCACATAGAGCAGGAAGGTGAAGCGCTTGGCAATGAAAAATGAGGGAAAAGTACTTTGATCGTTTTTGTTGATGCCATATTGTTTGTGTTAATTTACTTTTGTTTTAAATATGGAAAAGTTGTTTCTTTGAGGAATCATAGGAAATGTAGTAATAGTGAGCTAGGACCTTGCAGTTGGTCTACTCAGTGTTTTTTCTGGTCTCAGTGAAGCGGTAAATCCGAGGTGTTGGTGTTTGGGGAGCCCCCAGTTCTTCTGGTGGGAAGCTTGGTTTTGTGGCTTGTGTCTGCTATGGGAACAGTACCATTGGCAAGATTTATACTGAAGAGCACTATGTTTTGTTTTTCAAACAATAATTTACCATCTAGCTTTGAATATGCGCTTTTCCTTTCTATGGGTCTCAGCTAGGACGATGTCTTTCATCATTTGATGAAACAGTCACTTTTTTTCAAGTCTTCATAATTGTGTGATTCCTTGGCCAACCTCTATCTCCGCACACACACCCCCGCCCCGCACACGCACGCGTGCATGCGTTCTTGCTCTCTCTCATGCAGACTGAATGAGAAAAGCACTCAAATCTTCCCAGAAATCAGGCTTGCTATGTAGCATAAATAGTGTCACCATGATATAGAGCTCCAAATATCAACTGTGTACCGTGTTTGTAGGGATGACCAGGCCTAGAACAACTGCGTGCTGGTGCGTATATTAAAAATCTTCTGTTAGTTTCAAATGAAGGGGATCTCTTGTGTTAGAGGCAGGACACCTAAAGTCCAAAGTTAATTTCATGGCAACCTTATTTTAACTTCCAAACATGACAGCTGTGTTGTCTCAGTATTGGCAGTCTCAATAGAAAGATTTTTTGCCATTGAACTTTGATTGGAGCTGTAACAAAAGCATTGCTAATAAGCAATGAGCATTTAGTAGGTCTAGTTCTTCCAAACTTCTAGTGTTCACAAAGAACAAATTCGATCCCATCCCCTAAATTTTAAGCGATGATATAGCTTAATGACTTCTAAAAATTGTTAATGTTGTTTTTCATTGTAGCAACTTTCTGGCACCTAAACTTTCCTATCCAACTCTTAAGGACAGAATTGTACTTTGATTAAAGGAGGTTTTTCCTTCAGATAAAATGCTAGACAATAGTAGGCTGTTATAAACTTAAGAGCTGGCACAGTTAATCCAAGCTGTTCCACCAGCAGAGGAGACCTTGGGTGAAGCTCTTCTCACCCAGGATGTGACCAGGCTTGTTGCAGATCAGACTCGGGTGCAGTGAAGAAACTCGTCTTCATGTGGGGTGGGCGATGGTTATACTGGGGCGGGTTTGTGCTGCAAATACCAGGCTGTGGCTGGCCAGTCCATACGCGGGAACCCAACGCAACTGGTAGTAAAACTTCAAAGCAAGGAACTCTCAAGAAAACCATACCACTCTTGCTGTTGTTTTTTTTTTTTTTTTTTTGCAGTACTTTAATACAGCATTAAAATGCTAGAATACTAGAGGAAAGCTTTATACTATCCAGCAAATAAGGCACATGTCGGAATGCCATTTTATGGACAATCCACAACAGAGGTTTTACAGTCTCTTTAGCAACACAGCCACCAGATGAGCAAGCTGTCATCTTGACTGCTGATGCAGAACTGGTACCTCTGAGGCCTTTGTCCATAAGTTTTGTTTGTTTGTTTCAGCTGTACAAGTTTATTAACAGTTACAGAAAAAGAAATTATACAAATCATCAACTGAATCTGACAAGGTCAGTGGGTACAGCTAAACAAATGTAATAATAATTAGGTTAATTTTTTTTAAAGCTGAAGAAATTAATAAGATACAGTGTTAGTTTTAGCACTAGTACACAACGCAGTGAGTGCCGTACTAAATAACCTTTTAAAGGAAACAAGAATCCAGTACAGGGTTGGGCAGACCTCCCATTTTAGCATGGTAAAATATCAAACTAAAAACCCAGTCCTTCATAATATAATCAAACTACATGAAATGTAAAGTGTAAAAATGCTTCAAATACGTGCACATGCATATTCTATATTGCTATGAGTTCTAATTAAAATAAACATAAACCCCCACAATAACCTACTTCAATCCTTTTCTCTTACATCCTTTGATGGATATTATTGCTGTAGCCGATACTGCATAGCTGAGCTCACAGTCTGCAAAGAGTTGTGAAAGTCAAGTTGTCAAACAGCGTCCCAACCAACTCTCTTCCCCTCTTGTCATGGGAAAGGAAAGAACCACTGTCTGAAACCCAACGCTTGTGCTTCGGAGTTCCTGAAAGCTGAGTCTTGACGGTGCTTTCAGCATCTTCTGTGTCTCTCACAAGGCCATAAAGTGACAGTAAACTGTTATTTGCTCCTCACTTGCTATATCTCTAGCGATAGCTTTTTCTAGCAGTCCTCCCCCAAATACACATAAATAAACTGTATAAGCATTTTCATATAAGTCTAAGCACTTGAATAATATATTGGTTACTTAATACTGATATTTTCATCCAAGGATAACAAAAACAATATGGCTTAAAGAATTGCAAGGTTTTTTGTCAGAATTATGTACCAACTTTCATATAATATTTTATGTAGACAATATTTCCTTCTTAATGTAGTACTGTTGCATACTTTATACAGACAAAAGCATTGTAAAAAAAAAAAAAAAGTAAATTACTTCCATAAATATTTTCTTGAGGATACATCCTTAGTTCTGCAAAATACTTACGAAAACTCTTACCTCTGTTAGTATCCTAGTTGAGAGGAAGGCCCTTCTGAAAGCTTCCAAATTGTAAAAACTTTTCCCCAAAAAACAAACAATACTTCTTTAAAAAGGCCCTCAAATATATACAAAAAAGTTACTGCAAAGAGTTTCCAGATAAGATAACAATTCAGTATTACAAGAAATATTTGTAACCATTCAAAAATTTTAACATCTAAAAAGGTTTCCAAAATACACACATAGTATTAAAAAAAAAAAATTGAAAGAAACTCTATGTCAAGTATAACTCAAGATAAATACACATCTGCAAGTAAAACTGTAAAATACTTCATACAGGGGTAAACATTTATATCAATCATCTATAGCTAGTAACTGCACACGATTGTCCCTTTGAAATTCATCCTAGAAACACAAACCATCATCCCTATATCTAAGATCTCAAACAGCCCTCTGCGCACTTCAGCAATACATATTCAGCAAACCCAATGGACAGCAGTGGTTTTGCAGATAGGAAAGAGATACGGGTTGTAGCTCAATCAGGAGTGGAGTCATATCTTAAAGAATGGTTTTTGTATGGGGATAGTTCCGTCACATTTTAAAATGTGTTGGCAAAGGCAAGTGGAAAATGTATGTCAATTCACTTAACTTGAAAAACACATGTTGATGATTTATTGCATGTTGTTCAGTGGACAACTCTTAGGATCCATACTAGGGAAAAAAAAAATTCTACGTGACTGCAGGACAAAGAACTAATCTATGAAGTCTGACATTTCCAAAAGCTTTTAACTTTCAATGTTTTAAGTAGTTTTATTTTTGGAATAACTGCTAGAGTGTCACAGGTATGCAACCCATGTACAATCTAAATTTCATGTTATACAAAAAGGTAAAACCTAGAGAATGCTTCTTGGTATAAGGCTTCTCAGACATACGTAACTTCACATTTTTAGTTTACAAACTAAGTCCCATATAATGGGGAACTTCAAAATACACCTATTTTCAGAAATAATATATACTCTTGTGTATTTATCTGAAATTAAAAAGCAACTTTGAGACAAAAAGGCCTCAAACTTTGCTTGTGTGGCATTGTTTTATGTCCGTGGTAGCAGCAGTAGAAACTGGCTAAAATGGGGCCGTCCTTGAAACGACAGGGATTTTTCTTCATCACCATTAAACGAAGTATTTGTAACAACTTCATTGGAGCCGCATCAAGTTAAAGCAGCTAAAAACCTACACCGTGCATTTCAAATCACTGATGCTTTTCTCCAGAGCAGTGCCAATACCAAGGACAAATTCTGTGTGAAATGTTGTGACCGACTGAGGAAACAAATTGTGTTTAGGTTTTCTTTTTAAGAAATAAACAAAAGCTTAAAAATCTCTAAAGAAGGGGGGGGGAAAGAAAAACGAAACAAAACACAACCCAAACCAAAACAGTATGTTCTGGATGGATCGGTAGGCAGGCAACAGCAAGCATCTCAGGTTAAAACAAGTTTGCCAAATAAATGCACAGAACCAAATTTCTCTCAGGTACACCCCCAAAGAATACTCAAATTAGGGAGGCCTGCGTTGATTTAAAATTCTTCTTACTGTTGCCTGCTTTGCTTCTGGTAAGACTGTCTAAAAATGCATTCAAGGATTACCAGCTGATGCTCTAAATGAGGAGCTGGCTAAAGAGAACATCAGAAACCCTTCAGAAAAATCTAAGAGGTAAATCAACTCATCCTCCTTCCAGTCAAAAAACCTGGATTTTTAAGTTTTTTTCCAATTTGGAAAGAGTTAGTTAGGCCTATAGGTGAATTACCTTTAGGGAGGGAAGAAAAAAAATTTGTAGTCAATTTTACTTTTTAAATCAAAATCCCGAAAATTCCGTTCCGTGCCATTAACTAAAAGCCAATGGTCATAATCTATTGTACACTACTTATGCGGATGTGTTTTTCCAGCAACCCACAAACTGTATAGAGACGAGTGTGGTGCAAATGCCCAGGGCCGAATGCTACAATCCTACAGGCAAACTTGACACAGGGAAGGGCAGAGGAGTGCTCCCCCCAAGTGAGCTTGGTGCTGCAGCCTTCCCGGCTTGCTGGGGAGAGGAGGCTTCAGCCCTGTGCAGTGAGGACAGAAAACAAGGGAATGCCCCACGGGGCTGGGGGGAAGCTGGAGTTCAGCCCCACTTTTGGCAGGGATGGCAAGGCAAGTGGGCTGCTTCCAGTCCTGGAGTGCCCAGGGCTTGATGGCAGCCGCATCCCGCACCGAGATGGATTTGCGGTCTCCGAGTGAGGCAGTACAAACTAGGGCAGTATTGCTTCTTACTTTTCTGCACATTTTGTTCCTTATCTGCTTTTCCCCAACATGAGTGCAGGGGAAAATCTGCTCTCCTATTTTCAAATACGCTAAATATTACTTAAATACTTTGTATGTCTGCTGCCTAGGAAAATATCAATGATATAAATATTGAACTTTCCTAAGTATGCTCTTAAAAATTACTATTCTACACCTATAGACATTGTGTTAAAGTAGACCATGTGTATTTTTAGTACAACCTAAAAATCCATAAGCTTAAGGCATTGCCATGCAGTGTTGAATCTGGATAAACAATTTTTAACAGGGCAATGTCATAAAAATAGCAACAATTGCATATAAAGGTATCTTTTAGTTGGCCTTTGTTCAGAACCTGGTGGTGTGCTGTATATTGATGTAGCTATATCAAAGGATATCAAGCTATTTTACCGATCTAGTGGTTATCATAAGATGGAAATTATTTCAACGCAGAAAAAAATGGTTGATAGCAACATCTTAGTTTCAGGGAGAAAATAAAATAACATTTTCCCTTATCTTAATTTATGGGGGGGGTGGGGGGGTGGTCTTCTACATGTCCTTTAGATGGCTGTGAAGCATCAAGGCAATTTTTTTGTTCATGTGCTATTAAGTGCTCAAGAGAAAAAAATAGATCTGGTTTAGTATGTGTCTCTTTCGATATTACTTGTGCTTGAAAAAAAGATACTAAGATTAACACTAGAGGTCAAAATTTGAAAATCCACCCCTAGATTTGCCTGTGTATTTTCTTATTCTTCTTTGTATGGGCAGATTAGTATCTTTGTTCAGAGAATTTGTCTCTAAGGTAATTTGTGAGTCTGTGCACAAGAACGTTTCCGTTTGAAAATACTCAAGCTGCATATCTTCACTGAGGCAACCGAACTGTTATTAGTGTTAACTTTCAATAATATTACTTTCAGCTATTTTAGTTGATGGAATTGCCAACTGGGCAAAAATAGTTTTGAAGTGATTAATTTAGTTAATGCTATTTTAGCATTATGTAGCACTTTTCATCCAGTGATGTCAAACTGCTTATAGATATTAAGTAAGGCCTCACATCTCTCCTGTGAGGTAGGTATACTAAAGTATTATTATCCCCATTTTGCAGCTGGGGAAACTGAGGTCCAGAAGGACCTTGTGACTTGCCCAAAATCGGGGAGCTAATGGAAGAGCCATGGTCAGAACTCCCAATGTTCATCTATTGCTCCAACCAGTAGGCTGGGGCACTTGGGCTACCCATAAATAATGAACCTTGTGAGATATGTACATGACACTACCACCAGAATACGCAGAAACAATTTTACCCTGCTTATACCAAAGCAGGGAAATGGCAAAGTTTCACCCCTAGAGCAAATTTGTAAAGAGCTTCACATTTCCTATATAAATGTTCACTGTAAGTTTTCAATTTGCTTGACAAGAGCTTGACTGTACATACTGGTAACGTCCTGCTATAACTTGGCATAAAACCCCCTCTGTCTTAGCGTTATGGAATTAATCCGCAAAACAAATTTAATTCACATCAAGTTATCTAGGATTTAAAGTATTTCCACTAAGTATCATTCACACAAATCAATGTCTCTACAGGAAACTTCAGAAAAATAGAAATTGTTGATTAAAAAAAACCCAAACAACCAAACAAACATTATCCCTTTTTTAGTGAATAATGCAAGTGAATTGCTTGTTGTGTCCTCTTGCCAACGTACTCCTATGTAGACATACAAACAGGATACTGTCTCGAGGTACTTTCAGTTCGTGCTATTTCCCAATCCCTGATGAGATACTTCTTTGCAGCAGGATGCCCCTGCACGAAGTTTTACCTGAAATGGGACAACGAAGTATAACTCCTACATTTCTCCTCAGGTATGCAGGTGTTTCAGGAAGACATAAAGACGGAAGGCTACGTAGAGTGTTCTCCATGCCTCAAAACACCCCTATGGCTAACAAGTTTTACATTATAACAAACTTGTACAGTAGAAAACAGGACATAAAAAATATTTCCAGAAAGTGGCTTTAAAACTATTATAAATAGTAAGTTTGGCTAATCTTTCAATTAAGGGTTTTGGGGACAGTTTTAAGTATCCTTATCCCCCCTTATTCACAGTAAATTTAGTGTGCTTGTGGCCTAATGAACAGCCCATACACATACAGGGACCATTTCAGTGGGATTATATGACAAGAGAAGGATCTGTTAGTCGCGCAAGCAAGCCAATTTTGTCTCTTCCAAAACCCTTTTGGAATCCTTCCTGATGCACTGGGTCCCATTATGGCATTCCCTTTCTACCCAACCCACACCCTCAAACAATTATTCACTTTTTTTTTGCCACATCCTGCAAAAATGATTTTGCCTAAGCCCTGCCCAAGTGATGGTAACAAATAGAAAAAGTCCAAGAAAGCAGCAGCACAAAACTCTCAGACTTTCTAAAACTGGGATTAAAAAAATAATTTTCCTTCTTTTATGCTGTGGCTTGTTTCATCTTCCTTTGTCTTGTCATATAATAGGAATAACGTTCATGTTGTGGGTGAGAGCTTACAGTTAGTGGCCCCACAGTTATTTAACCTCTGCAAAAGCCATACCTACAACATATATTCCTTGTGAATATTACACCTTGCCTATTGAATAGTACTTCATTTCACCTGGCCATGATATAGGGTCTGTGTAAACAATCAGCAGAACCCACAACCGTGGTTCTGTTGTGAACACTGTCAGTAACGCTTTATATACGTATGTTGTACATATATATATAAATTTACATATATATGTATGTATACAAATCAGTCCTGTAAATGCCTGTTGCATGCGTGTGCATGCACAGGGGAAATGTTACATTCTATTAATGGTAAGGCATATTATTAGATAGGCAATATTGGCAATTATTTTAGCTTTTTATCTTGATTTGTTGTGTTGCTGTTGATCGCGTGCTGCCAGAGGATCTTTAAGGATGATGGGGACGGGAAGAGGCCACTTTGAAGGTTTATTGCACACGGCGGCAGTAGTAGCCCAAAACTTTGCACTTCTCACACAGATGCTGGGGATGTTCTTTGCTCTGATCTGAAACATCCAGGCCGTCCGGCTTTTCCAGGGGTCTCTGCAGTGAAGGGTAGGAAAACAGATTAGGTCCAAATTTTTGTCACCGTTATTCTTTACTATGCATGTGAAGCCTACCTTTATGTTTAACTGAGCTTTCTCCTGGTAATTACAAAGGTACTGTATTTCTTTCCTGAAGGGATGACAGATTTTTTTCAGCCCTGCATTTGTTCAGAGTGGCCTCATAACTTAATGTCATTCCTCTTCACAAAGGTGGTGGTAACTTTGTTGTAGACTAATTACTAAAAGACTGAATTGGGGGCTATATTTATAAAAGCAGTAACACAGACGAGTTTATTATCTTGGCTCCAGTAACTGAGATGTCCCAAAGGCATTAACACCTCAAGCATGGGAATCCCATTGCCCAGCAATGCCAGCAGGGGTTACCAACGTTAGGATTAGCTGCTACAACAAGAAAACTGTCTTAACCACCTACAGATATTACATAGCTAAATGAGGTTTTCCCAGTATTCAGTCCCATATTTCTGAGGCTGAAATTTTTGAAGTAGACCAGCTGCAAAGCTATTAATTAAAAAAAAAAACCCAACAACAAAAAACCCCCAAACCAAAAACCCCAACCTCACAACACAACCCTTTGCCCTGAATCTGAGTGATAAATTGACTATGTATTTTTAATAATATTTGTGAAATCACAGGGTTGGGAGTTTATTGGGCTAAACAAGGGAATGAAACTGCTTTGTTTCAAATAGATCTTTGTTCTTTAATTTTCCATGACATGTAAAGGGTTTTCACAATTATTCTGAAATTAAAATACCCGTGTTAAATACTGCAGTAAGTTTAAGTGTTCGGAAAGTCTAATAGTTAGAGACGTGATAGAGATTTGAGGTAGAACAACATGAAGCGCACCAGTTATTTGAAAAAACAAACAAAATTCCCTAACCTGTAATTTCTCAGTTTTTGTGAAATGTACCTGAAAGACTATTTCATTGCACAGGGCCCTCCCATGAAGACAGCAGTTGTTGTATGGGACTGTGGTAGAGACAGCACATGGAGTGAATTCTGAAAACAAGCCATGAGCTTCTCACTGTTCTTGCAGGGGTACTAGACTGTTGCTTATCTCTTCAAAATATGATTCTTGGAGCAGAGGGTCGATAAGCATAAATTACAAAATTATGGCCACTTATCTTCTCACACCTTTCCTAAATCCTAAAGAATTTCCTTCAGCTGTAAAATCTTAAAGTACACCTGATCATCTAAGTTTTCATTTATAAGTTCCTCATTCCAAAGCCACCCACTTGAGACCCTGTGAACAGGAAGAAAAGAGACATTCAAAGCTTGCTTTTTTTGGCTATGTAACACTGCAAGAACAGCTCATAATACAGAAAATAGAAGAAGGGTTTCTCAGCTCTGAGTAGCTAAAATGAGACAAAATATATTCTACTCTCCTGAACAAGGGATGTCTGCAAATTCCGGCTTGGTTGTATTGGATTGTAAGTGCAACACTCTTATTATATTGCACAGCTAGTAAAACCAGTATATGGGAGTAATTCAGTGGTGATTGCCAATCGTTTGTTACTGATTCAATGGTCTTACACGTGATACTGCCTGAAGTTTTGCCTGTCCTGGCCCACATATTATATGTCTTTGCATTTAACTTCATTTACAATTTAACTGCAAGCTGGTTTTCCTGTATCAGGTAGGGGATAAGGAAGGTAGATCTCCTCTAAATCCTTTAACCTCCCCCCGCAGCCCCACAGGTGAATGACTTGTTGGAAGTCAGTATGTTAGGATTTGAGATCAGAACCAGCACCCCCGTGCCTAGGCTTGCAACCAAAGCACTGGTGGAGGCAGTGCGTCTGCCACAACACAGACAAGTTAAATAAGCTTATTTGGTCAGAAAAACTGCCCTTTCACCTTTTCTATCACTTATTCCACCAAGATCTGCCCACAAATTTTCTTCAAGAATTTGCATTACATAAATGTAGTCGAAGATGATGCTCAGGTTCAGGAGTCCCAGGAGTTAATTTATGCTCCTCAACAGAGAATTTGAGAGTTTTGAAATGCTACACTTAGAAAACAGGCTATTCGACTCAGCTCTGATTGCTTCTACATGCTAGCTGTGCTCTGATTAAAGAGAAAAAATACAGCAGTTATCATGTTTATTGATATAAGCCAGATTTTTTTTTTTAATACGCAAGGCCTTGGGAATCATTTTTCCTGGAAATAGTGCAAAGGACATTGGGAATGCCTTGAAGCGCCAAGAGTTTTTGGACAGTTTTCAGAAACAATAGCTCTCCGTGGTTTGCTTTCCCCCTGCGTTGATTGAGCTCAGCTTTTTGGCCTGCAAAGCATTTCAATTTCAGAAATGTTATTGTTACCAGCGTGTTACGACACAGAGGCTGGGGAGAGAGGGGTTACAAATGCAGGAAAGCAGGTTGCCAAGGGCCAGCTGGAAGAAGCTGAGCAGAGCCCCAGCTATGTTTCTGGTGAGGCGGTGGAGGGCTGAGGCTTTGAAACTGGTGCTGTGCTTGTGTGGTTTGTCCCCCAGAAATGCTTCAATCCAACTTTTGCATAAAATGAAGTCCCAGCTTATCTCCATTTGCTGTTTTCTCTCTACGAGTTTCTTGTAAGGCAAAAAAACCACCCTTCAAACACCCTGAGAAGCAACTGTTCTTGTCCTGCTGATATTTGTTACTAATTGTGGAGGACTTTAAAGTAATAACTTTTCACCCTTGCAACCTTTCTTACACTGTGCTAAAAAGGGTAGGACATTAGACAGCCAAAGAGCTGTGTGTCCATCAAGGTTGGACTTCCTCAGTGCGGGATGACCTTGGACAATTCTCACCAGCTTTGGGGTAGTGGAAGCAGAGGGGAAGGAGAAGATGCCGGCACAAGAGGGGTGCGGCAGGGTCGGGCTGATGCACACTGTGTATTAGTTTTGGGGATTGCCTGAATTATGCAGAAGATCTGAATAGCTGAGGAGGCTGCTACAAGAGTACTGTGCTGCTGATGAGGGGCTGGTAGGATGAAAACTCAGCCATGAGTTTGGAGAGGGTGTGTAGAAGGGGACAGGCCATTTGGCTGAAAAAATAATTCCTTTCCGTAGAAAAGGGTGAAATGTAGCTTGTAAAACAACAGAAAATCCTGCTACGTTTCTCTGGGAAAGGTATGACTTTTTCCATTAAATGGAGAGTTTAAATAGAATACTTCAAAAATGGAGAATTTAAATATAATACTTCAATTTTCATTGTCTTTTTCTAAATGCAAGCATCCAGGATTTGGCAGTCCATATTTTCTGTACAAATGACAGGGATGGGCACTCTTACATTCTTCATTTTTGTGCGTCTTTCTTGAATTTTCTTCTGGTAGTTACCGCGTGGAAATAATCTTGTGCAGCTCCACCAGGAAAGCATTTGGTGGTAGTCACTAAAGCTGTTGCCTCAGGGGAATGAAGCTGAAACAAATTTATATAGCAATTCCTGTCCTGTAAATTAACTTTTGATTGTGAGCTATTGCTGTCCCAGTCTGCGTGTACTGAATAAACTCTGCATTCCCCACAGTCAGTTAAAAACCCCAAAACCTCAGAACATGAGGCTTGCCCTTATGAAGTGTTAGGTGTCAGAGAAAATGTAGCTAGGACACCGTTGAGGAAAGTCGCTTCCACTAAGAAGCAGAATGGAATAATGTGGCTGCTTATGTTTGTATTTATTTGATTCTAAAAGGAATCAAATGATAAAGGATCACATCAAAATTCAAATGTAAGAAAACATTTATAAATAATTTTCTGGAGTCTTTATCTCAAGTCTTCAAAGGAGTAATGAGACGATTAAATGACAGATTAGATATGTGATAGAAATGGATTCTACTACTATACCCGGCAGGATAATTGTTAGGTTAACAGTCTTAAGGAGCCTTAGCTAGTTGTGCTTCCCTCAAGACACACATGCTTATCATGAATTCATAAATTTTTAGTCCAATAATAATTATGAACTGGGGAAAAAGGATGAAATGCAATGTGCATGCTTAAGGCACTCTGCTTTTCTGTCTGCCTGGGGGGACCAGGGCTGTTAACGAGGCCCTCACTGTGGCTGTGGACCCGACAGGCAGTGATAAGAAGGCTGCAGATCAGAGGCATGATGCTCAGAAAGAGCAAGCAGCCTCTGTCAGCAGCGTGCCTCTGGGACAGGCCAGTTAGGAGTGAATGATAACTGCATGAGCTAAATGGCCAAAATCCCTTTTCGGAGTTCACAGAAGCAGGAACCTGGGGTGATCTGTATTTCCACTGCTGGAGCACACAAGCACGGGCATGCTGGGGAGGATTTTATTAAATCTAAAGAGCCAAAAGATCACGCTTGAAACTGTTGAAAAGGTTATTGAGCTTCAGTGATCAGACCCATCCCTCCCCATACTGAGAGAAGAGAGGTGGCTGTGGCTGTACCCGGGTATGGGAATAGAGATGAGACCACTGCATTGACCACGGAAGTAATAGCTTGGATGGCATGAAGAATGTATTTACATACTGAATTATTTCCAGTCCAACAGTAAATTCCTGACAGCTGGAAGAAAATAGTGTCCAAGAGGACAAGTTGGTCACCAGATGGCTGTTTCTGCACCAGTGCAACAGCTGTCATCACAAACAGCACTGGAGTTAGCCACAAAGTCAGAGAAGAAGCCTTGATAAGGGGCCAGCCAGGAAGCAACCACAGGCGCAGATGTTGCCGCTATAGAGGGTAGGGGAAGAAAATGAGAATTCAAAGCGTGGCATCTGGGCTGTTACAGTGCCAAGAATGCCGGTGAATGGCTACAGGGACTGGCTCCATTGCTGGAGCAGGGTAAGAGGGAGCATAAACAACTACAAAATCCAGATTCCTTGGAAGAATAAGAGGTAGGTGTAAGTCCCATCTGAGAATTCTGTTGGAAACAGCTTTTGGAATAGCCACAGGATAGCTTTGTCAGGACAGTTGGAAATAACTTTTGGAATAGCTATAGAGTAGCTTTGTCAGGGTAGTTCTTTGGTCTCCCCTTCCTCAATAAGGCTTGAGCTCAACTGGCCTCCAATTTTTGCCCCATGTCCTGTGAATTCCTGTGAGCGCTCCCACAGGGAGGTTTACTGCTTGCGGGATGTGGTGGAAATGCAAAAGGAGGAATTCAGTTACAATTCAGTCATGAAAACAAAAATGCATGCAGTGCTTCTTTGGGACAAAGAGCAGTTTTGCAGCTCAGGTGTGAGAGCCACCCGATTCCCCACCCTGTGGGTGAGTTGGGGAATGAATGGCAGCAGCCCTGCTATCAGACTCTTGTGTTACTTCTTGTAATTCATGCTGCACCATCTCTCTTAAAATGAAGAGATTTAGAGCTGTATTTATAGAGGACTCTAAAGAATATACACAGCTGTAAAATTGCTGAGAAGACTTTTCCTGCCCCAGAGAGATTAAAAGCTCATTCTCACAGATAGGGTATGTGGAGTAAGGCTGCAGGGCTGAATTGAGACATTCCTTGTGGGGAATTGGCACAGGATCACTTCCTGGAGTGAAACGAGCCTCCAGGAACAAAGAGCAGGTGGCAGGGAAGTGTGGCTGCTCTCCTCTCCAGAGACCCACTAACGAAAGGTATGCATAGGAAATCAAGATTTGAGCATAGCTGCACAAGCCATTCACAGAGCCAGCATATGTGCTTGAATGGCTACCCCACAGCTATCCAGTGATAATTATCTCCAGTACTCTGACACTATTGCCTGCGCCAGTTACACGGGAGTACTCGGGTGTGAACCATCCCTTGTGAGACAATGTGGACAAGCCCTACAGGACTGAAAAGTCCGTACGTTGAGGAAAGTAACTGGGGAAGATGAAAGAGAGATGGAGATGAGGACTGGAGAAATGGGCGAGCCTGCGAATTGAAAATAAGCTCCTAGTTCACTGCAATTGATGTCAAGCAATCCTGAATAGAAGGATTTCATTTTTCTCTCCTAAATTGGAAAAAAGCATCCTAATCTCCAATATTCAGGATGATGTAGCAAAGCTTGGTGGCCCATGTGGTTATTGAATAGACTCTGTTGAATAGACTCTACAAGGTTGTGGTTATTGAGTAGACTCTACAGGGTTGGTCTATTTGGTGAGAAGCTGGGGGAATGCAGAGACACTTATTTGGCAATACCAGAGGATGGAAAAGCATCCTCAGAGGTGGTTGCTGTGTCTTGTCCTATATCCACACCTTCCTTTAAGTGCCCTCTACTGCCCAGGATCAGATGTAGAATAGGGGAGTTTGATGTGATCTGGAAGGAGTTTTCATTCTGTATACACTGTTGTGAATGGAGACTTCTGTAATACACTCTCACCAGGGAAATGTGGCACCTGATGGGTTTTAGACATGGTCTGAGTTGCCTGCAGTTAAGTAATTTCTGTAGTTTTGGAGGTTCCTGTAACTTGACATAAGACTAGTTGATGTTGAGGAACCATCGGTGATTTGCATCTGCTGATAAAATGATCGTTCATTTTTTTTAATAAAGTTCAAAATAACGTCTTTATCTGTTAGGCTGCAATGATATGTTTACCCAACGGTAGGGCAAGGAGTAAGAAAAGGAGATGATGAATTTCCAATGCATTGCAGAGAAGAAATATTGAAGTATTTCACTTCAATACGTGAACTTATTTCAGTAAGGTAAGTAATGTCTGAGGCTGAATGGAGCTAGAAATATTGGACTCTTATTAAATATCTTTCACTGTGCTTTTACAAAATATAGTCATTAGTGTAAGAGTACTGGTATCTGGGTAGAGCGTATTTTAGAAAATGGTGCAGAATAACATCACACAGACTGATAAATGTTGAGAGAGTCTGGTGTGGAGCTGGATGCTGGGACAAAAAACATGTATGGGTTAGCAAACACTAGGCGCTGTCAAGAAGCAGCGCTGACCTCATGCAGCCCCAGTTAGCTCTCCTTTGCTGCTGGCTCTGTGCATGAACTGATGCTGTTTTCTTTACTGTCTGGCTATTGCTGGTATGTTTAATCAGAAGCAGCATAGGGTACCTCTGGAAGAATGAAAAATAATAGAAAGAATGACGACAGTAACACTGAGAAATAGAAGCTGATGGAGGCGTGGCAGAGACAAGATTTAAAATCTTTCAACTTGAAGTTGTGAGTTCAAATTTTGGGAAAGAGCACTAGTGACTGGCTGTAAGTTACTTATATCCAGAAGCCTAGTTGAAATGCACTCTTGTCTTGAGATCTTAAATGGCTGCAATACCTACTGGTGGGACACAAACACATGGATAGGTAAGAAGTGCAAAGCTCTTCCACATCCTGAGTATCCTTAGGGAATGGGGAATGATACTGAAACATAGTGATGGGGGTCAGCTGTGGAAACCTGCACTGCACAGGCTGTGATTACTCCCTGGAAAACACCATGGCTCCAAGGCAAGCACTGATTACAGAAGCACTGTAGACTGAAACCCTTTCAAAGTATGTCTTTGACTTTAGTACCACTATGCAGATTAGACTCCTCTAGCCCTGCCATGAAGGGCAACTCTGCCCAAGGGACTACTGGAAAATCTTTGCTACAGAAGATACATATTCCCAAGTCTATAATGCCTCTTGTATAGTGTGGATGGGATACCTCTTGAGCGATTTCTTGTGACTCTATGAACAGTAACATAAATGATGGAAAGAATTTAGAGGAGCAAAGTAAATATTTATAAACTTTTGTTATAAATCAGTGGTCTTGTAATTTCTCTCACCCTCAAGACTGTACTTTCATGCATGTGATAAATGACTTCATTGCTCAGCCTGGATTTTAGTGCAGTTGTCTACACAAGCTGTCTAAACAGAAGCAAGGAACCAGAGACCTTGTAAGCTTTGAGATTCTCAGGTAAATTAGTGAAAGAAAATTGCTTAGCTTTCCTTCCATATATGTGCTTCCACAAAAAAAAAAGACGTCTTTGCTTTTTCTCACTTGCAATACAGTTTCCAGTCACAGTTTCGTCAGGGAAATTAGACTGCAATTTCTAAAGGTGACCTCTTGTTTCCAGGTTTGGAATCGGAGTGGCATTAGCCCAGAGAAAGGGGAATGGATCATATCATCTCAACTGGCCAACAGGAACAACGATACTCCCTGGCTTAGCCATGGAATTGTACAAGTTCATTGTAAAGCAGAAAAAATCCCATGACAGAAAGAAGGATGATTGCAGTGAACTATGTCAAGTTTAAACCAAGGCTTCTGCCACAAGCATGGCAGGCTTCAAACACTACATTTTAACTGCAATTCATACTGCTCCAAGGCACTAGCAATTCTAAATCAATATTTTGGCTGCACATTGAAATGCAGTGTTGCTGTAGAGACTGAGCCAGATCTTTCCCTTAGAATTAGATGAATATGTGTACAAGAGGAGGAAATATAGTTGATTTGACATTCCTATCCTATGGGATAAAGTTTAATAAATGTATTTGTATCTCCTCTTCCTGCTTGTTGCAATGAATTTCAGTATTCCTCTGCCTTTTCATCATAATAAAATGATCCTCATAATAATAATCCTCCTTTAGGATTTTTTTTTTCCTGACACCCTCCCCTCCAAAATCTCATGAAATGGTATGAAGTGTTCCTTATGAGCCCATGGAAAGAGCTTTTGATAGGAATTTTACAAGCACTTAGGTAACTAATGAGACACCTAAGGCTCCTGATGGAATTTCCTTTGCACCTATTGCAAATACATCCAAATGATCTGTCTATGGTTTGAGCAGTCTCTCTGAGTGGGCAGCAGGTAACTTGACCCATGCACAGCTCTATTTATTACTAAGATTCGGCTAGGATGAATTATACCTGAGGCAAATCACACCTCCCAAACTCTTTTAAAATAATTCTCACCTTTTCCATCTGCAACAATTTTCCACAATATTGCAAAATCCCCCTCAAATTTTTTCATGATGGCCAAATTCATTCTTCATGGGGTTGTCAAAAGTGACTTTCTGCAAGAAAAGTCATCTTTGACAGCCAGTCTGCAGCCTGGTTTGTCAGGGAAACGAGGGGTATAAGCTCATGCAGTTGGTCTGTGTCTCCCACTAAGGACCACTGAACTGGTTGACTGCTTGTGACTAGTTCTGGTGGGGATACAAGGAGGAACTGACAGTCAGCTTTCCCATAGTGAGCTGGAAATGCAGGAAATTACCTCAAGGGATAGATGGAACTGCAATCTGCAGGGAGGAGGAAGGAAGGCTGTGTGTACCGTGTCAGCTATGGCTGACAAGATGGCAGAGCTACTTCTCAGACTTGACCCTTTCAGCTTAATAAAAAGCTTTCTCTTCAAGTTCTTTGAGCATCACCTGGTATTATGGAAATTGAGAAACCTCTCTTTAACCAGGCTGTCTTGCTCTACTGTCATTAACAAGGAATTCTGTAGGCAGGAGTCATCTTAGTATTGTTCTCTTTTATTCCTAGTCTTTATAAATAGACATAGCCCCTTGACCAAATCCAATCTTGTTTCAACAGGTCAAAAAAAGTAGTACACATGTCAAATAACTGCACTGACACCAGTGGAACGAAATGTTAAATTGGTGTAAATATGAAGAGAATCAGAACTAGGAGGCTCGCTGCTGGTGCTGAACTTGTTCTACTCCATCTCAGATTATAAGGCACTACAGTCTGTTTCTATAATAAAGGCAGATAAAGATTTTGGTTTGGAGATATTTTTACTGAAAGCTAGGACATTTGAGTTTTGCAACTCTGATGACCCCAGTCCAGATTTCCAGAACTGAGAACAGCATCTCATCTGGGGAACAATTTTTTTTGGCGTGTTGTAGACCACATCAAGTCCTGTTTAATTCTTACCCATGCTTTACAAAGTCAGGAGCATTGCTAGTTCTGAGCCTGTATGCCAGCAGGTTTGCACTCCTCCTACCTGTTTGTGAGGATAAACATTAATGTGGCACTTGATACATTCTTGTCCCATGTTAGCCCAGGAGTTTCCACTCATCCATTTTCTCTTGCATTTGGGGCACTTATATTCACCGAAGCAGCGTTTCTTGCCTTGGTATGGAGTCAGACCTTCTCCTTTTGGGCGAGCCTACAAAACAAAGGGAAGTAGCAATGAATGACCAAAAAAGGGTGTGGGGGCATAGCAGAAAAGTAAGGTTTTGGTTTTTTTTAAATTAGGAAACTTTGGGCAGAAGATACTGGAGACAGACATGGAGGTCATATCCCCTTAATGAAGAGTTTGTACATTGAAGGTAGAGTTTAACAGTTCTTAGAGTTACCTCTGTAAGAAGTATTTAAAAGTTCAAGACGACTTCTAACACCTGTGACACTGAACATAGTATTTAAAATATGCTTGTGCACTTTTTACAATGAATAGTTTTCATATCTATTTCATTATAAGATCATCTCTATTGAGTACATATTGCTAAAATTATGTATACAATCTGGAGAAGCAGCTCACTAACAAAGGACTATATTTCTTAATTAGATCCTTGTCTGTTCTCTGCTAGAACCTACCATTGAGAAAACTTCTTATAATACAGCTTTGCACAGGCTCTAAACAACGAATTATTGGCAATTAGTATGTGGATACGCATTACTATATGGGAGTGCACAAACTGTGATTAAGTATGATGGAAAGACATGTTTTTGATTAGTAGAAATCATTAATTTAATGAACTTCATTTGGTTTCTTGCTCTTGGTAAACGGTTCACTGATTGCTACGTTTTGAAGGAAATAGGAAGAGATTCTCAAATGGACTGTTGTGATATCTAAATGTTAAATGTCCCCTAAAGAAAGCCTTTTTATCTAGGGAAGCTAGTGGAGTAGACGACCTTATGCAAATACCACTTATGATTTTTTTCTAAATAGACTCACTAAAACTGTATGGTGTAGTTAACAAAGGTATAGTAAGATATGTAATATGTTAATATGCTAAGGTGAAGATATGAGCATTGAATACAGCTGTCCTGAAGATAGCTGTAAAGATGACACCATTTTCAAAGAGTTTCTAGCAGATGTTGAAATACTGACCGTGTATTTGCTGTATTTTGTTTATTGCTGCCTAGAAGGAGATACTTCGCCTGTATATTGGCAGAATGGTATAATCACCTATCAAAGCATTCTTTGTCATTTATTTATGTCATGCCTCTGCAAATTATTTTTTTTAAGGTTCCCGGATGAAGTTTAGTTTACAAAAGTTAAATGACCCATCATGCTGGGAAAGGGTTTGTTTTTGTTTCGGGAGCTTGTACGATTTCTCAGTGTGTAGGTCCAAATTGCTTTCTATGTGAAAACATGGGTTGAAAAAGCAGGTGGTTGGCAGAAGACCTGAGCTTGGCAGGAGCTCTGAGACTCAAGCTCCCATGGCTGATGGAGATGCTGTACGCCGTGTTACCTCCAGGGTCGCATGTGGGAACAAGTGGGAAAAGAACATTGAGTGCGCTCCACCTCGTACGCTGGCGGGTGGAAGAGGAGCACGAGGACCCCAAACCCACTCTGGCCTATTTTTTTTCTTTTTTTTTTTTTCCTGCAGCATCAGTAAACAACATTCTCTGTTTTTCATGCTTATTGCTCAGCATAGCAATATTCTTCTTTAAAAGATCAGCTGCAGTAGCAACCCCTGTTACAAATAGGCAAACATCTATAATAACTTGCTTTGTGACATTCAATCTGATAAGCCACTGTAAACATTCTGGCTTAGAGCAAAGATCAAGCTGACACTAGGACACACACATGTACAGAAGTATTGCACTGAAGAAAAAAGTGTTCATTGGCATAATGAGAAACATTTGGACTTCCATGACTAAATGAGTGCTGGCAGGCACCCACAGTGTAATCTTCTGATCCATGGTGTCCCTTGATAAGGATGGGAGACTGTAATTGAATGTAGGGCAGGAAAATGTCAATTTATGGAGACATCCTTATTTTGGACACTTAATTTGCCTCTGAGGAATTTGTCGCACAGCTCAAGTCAGTGTAAGAAGGAACCACATGCTCTCTTAATTTAGAAATTCTCACGAAATTGAATAGGAACCCTGTGTACAGAGAGCTCCCATGGTTGAGAGATGTTCCCCCTCCTCCTGAGGTGTCATGGATTGCTTTATTTGTAGTTTCAACTGTTATTGAACAGAAGACAAGAGTTACTTCTGATTCTCAGTTTCAGTGGCACTCTACTTAAACTCCTCCTGCAGACCTGGAAATGCAGCTTCATTACCCCTACTAAGAAGCAGTCCTTTCAGAAAATGTGCAGGTCACTGAGTGCATTATTTCCCAAAGTAATAGCACTGACTTTGGAGACAGAGCATGTTTGAGAAGTCTTGTAAATGTTTACAAACAGTATTTAAACATAACACTCCCACTGCAAAATGTTATGCCAGCCATAAAGAGCATTTAAACATCAGACTCCCACAGCAACATGTTGTGCTAGCCACAATTCACAGACGGGGAAACTTTCAGAGATGGCCACTTTGAGCAGGCCGACAACTGTGGGTTTCTCCAGGTCAGGAAGCTGACTTCAGAGACACCAATGCCCTGAAAAGCTCTGCCCTCCATAAATGCACAGGAGGGCACTGAAGATGCTGGTCGGTGAAGTCCTCTGTGTGTACAGCTGGGCATCACAAATGGAGGCTTTCCAAATTAGAAGTTACTTTTAAAATTTGGCTTCTCCAACTTGACCAGTAAATCACAAGCAGAACCAGGAAAAGAACGTAGGAGCACTGACTCCGGTGGTAATTTCCTGTTATAACTGCTAGACTAAACTTCTGATTTATTTTTATTTTAACTTTTCAGCTGCCACAGCTCCCTCCTCAGTCAGTGACTTTAATTAGTTTGCTGGCAAAGCTACAACATTCTCTGTAGGTGTTTCGCTCTTCTGCTTTATGGATGTTTATACTTTGCCCTAACAGATATTATTTTCCTTCCCATATCTTCAGTTTCCCAAACTGTGCCCCACAGGGAATTTGGATTCTCAAACAAACAAGCTCATTTTCTCTAGTGAGAAATATCATTAGGAAGCACTGACAGCAGTGAAGGCAATTCTCCAACTCCCTCCACCCTTCAGGTCCAAACAAAACAGAAGTTTGACAGTATTTGGTGGAAGGCAAAACCTGTGTGAGATACACTAATGACCCAAGAGGTCTGAGGATGGGTGTTTTCTCTCTTTTTTTTTTTTTTTTTTTTTTTTTTTTTTTTTTTTAGTGTCTGTGGCTTCAGCAGCAGCAGAGTTGAATTGCATAAACATTTCCAAGAAACAGCCTGCTCCTTGGCACAGGAGCAGCCAGCCCTGCCCGGCAGGGTGCTCGAGTACCCAGTCACTCTGCGGCAGAGGTGTCTCACTGCTCACCCAGCTGGAGGGCAAGAACTGTTTTCACCAAAGGTTTTTCTTAACTAAGTGTGGAAAAAAAGATGACACGTTTTGTCTTTTGGTATTAACCTAAAGACTCTTGTTTTACAAAATGTAGGATTTACCTTGTTTAAACCATTAACCTCCTATCCCCTCGCCACCCCAGCTTGATTTGAACGGTATTTAATGGTAAACCTTGGTTGGTGTTTAGGTCCTGCAATATCCTCACTGAGCATTATCTTTCCTTACTCTTTCTGCAGATAGGGATTTATTTATGTTCCGAGCTAACGTGGTGAAATTATGCCCCTATTCACAATGGCAAAATTTTTAGTTGTTACCATGTTAACTTATGGTCGGTTGCCTTTAGGCCCAGGTAGTCTTTGGCCCAGTTTCTACCCTTGGATGCGAAAGCTTGGTGGAACCTCTGTCTTACAGTGTTCAAAATAATACTCAAACTAGGTTACAAACCATAATGTGAACAAGGTTTTTACATTTTCAGCATTCTTTTTGTCTGGGGAGTTGGCAATTTTATGCTTTAAATGCTGATTTGACAGGCTTACTCTGTAAAACCAAAGCACCCAACATTTTTCCTGCTGTGTGACTGTACATCTCTCCAACAGCTATATGTATCTTCATTATCATAGAATCATAGAATTGCCTAGGTTGGAAGGGACACTTCAGATCACCTAGTCCCAACCATCAACCTAACTCTGACTAAAAACATCACTAAACCATATCTCTAAGCACTATGTCTACCCATCCTTTAAATACCTCCAGGGATGGCGACTCAACCAATTTCCTGGGCAGCCTGTTCCAGTGCTTAATAACTCTTTCAGTGTAAAAATTCTTCCTAATATCCAGTCTAAACCACCCCTGGCACATTTCAAAGATTATTTAATGCTGCCAGGACAGGTAGGCCTTTGGGAATGATCAAAACAAAACAGATTTTTTGAGAAGGACCAGAAACTATTCTTGAAGTATTCAAGCTATTACTTGAAGTATGTCTCAATGTCCAGATTTAGGCCTACGTAACAGATTCTTTGTGCTGCTGCGACTTTGGCAGTCAGCAGGGGATTTGCAGAAGCAAGAGCCTTCCTTCCCCAAGGTCCCCCTGGGTGGGAGCCATGGTAGTCCAGAGCCCCTTCCCTCCTTGTGGCCCTCAAACAGAAATTGGAGCCGATCTTCGACTGGTGGTGTTAGTGCTGAGGCTGAAGGGGACTCCCGGAGGCCTTGAATTCAGGAAGCAGCATGGATTCTCTAAAAGCCCTCGCCAGGCCCTCTGTCCACTAACAGCCAAATGAAATGACCTTGCCCTCTGATTCATGAGACAGTTGATACATTACCTTGGTCTTCCAGACAAATGCTAAGACAAATGAAATCATCTTTGCAGGTTTACCCAGCCACTGCACGTGTCTGCCTTAGCTAGATCCAACGTACGTACAAATCCAGTATCTTTTTGTGTGGCACAGCAACAAAAATGACACTGATATTCCATCCTTCGCTGACACCCAGCTGCCTCTATTTTTCATCCCCTTCCTTTCTTCAGCCAAAACCACAAATTGGCCATAATAAGATTTTAAAAGTGTTTAAGTTGAGCTTTTCTGCTGGTAACTGGCCAACCAAGTGCTCTCACAACCTATCAGATTGTGCATCTCATGGAGGAATCTGCCAAATCACTTGGCAGTGACGGACATAATAAAGGACTCTTTACTTTCCCCAGACAATTCTCTCAAAGTGTCAGTTTGCAGAGTCAGCAAAACCAAAACCAAACCCCCCACATGCCCTGCTTAAAACTAGATTCATTATAAGCAACAATGGGCAGAGAGTTCACTCAAAGTGAAACGCAGAGGAACAATGTATTTAATGCTCTTCCTCCCCTCATCTTCCCCCACGTTTGTGTTACGCAGCTGAAAGGCGTACAGCACAGGGAGAAGATGAAGTCAGTATGGCGCTGGTACGTGGGTCCTGTTCCTAGAACTCTGTAAGGGTCTGCTTACAAGGATGCTTCATAAAGTAAAGCAGAAAAGCAATAACAGCAGAAAAAGCTTGATGAACTGACCGGCTCCCAAGTGATTTGCAGGAGTGGGAGGGACAAAGTTTTATTTTGAAATGTGAGCCCTCCAACACTCTCAATTGTAAGTCAGCACAACTAGGAGATAATACGAAAAAAAAACTTGCACTCTTATTTTGCACTACTCTATGTGCATAGCTTTGAGAAAGATGAAATGATAATGATAAAGCATACCCAAAATGTTCAATTAAAAAGGGAAAAAGAAAGCATTAGGACTGATTTGGTGTACTGGATGTCCTGGTATTCTAGTCCTCACTGCAGCAAGTTGCAGAGTGTTGGGAAATTCACTGACCTTTCTCTGCTCTGTGTAGGCTGTGTACAGAATGAGAACACACTTCCATGCTTATGCCAAAGTAGCACATAAAAGGGAATCCTTACATCGGTCAACTTTTTTTCTTTGTCCTTCCTGATTTTTGTATTCATTTAAATCTGAGTATCAACAGGATGCATAGACAGATACAGAGGTTGCATGTTTGGAAAATGAATTCTAACATAGCTGGTCTATCTTTCCTTGCCACATGTAGTCCATTATGCTGGTGTATGATATTGCTGATGTGTGACACTTAAGACTTCTGAGGTATTTAAATAAACTGTTGCAAAATCTTTAATTAGTACATGCAATATAGGAAGACCATCTAGGCGATACAGAAAACAAATTAATGCAATGTTTCAGCCTTCTTGTCTCTAGTATAATTTGTGTATTAGTGATATGATGAGAACTTGATACGGGTCAGTTAAAGGAAAAGGGGGATAACTGTCAGAAAGCAGACTCTTCATTACAGCATCACTATTTAAATAAAAGACTTATATTTGATTTACTGAACAATAGATATTATGGAATTTCTAGACATATTGGATATTCCAGACTAAGGATTTATGACAAATAAAATTATATCTGAGCAAGACAATGCTGAAAAATAAAGAAAACTTGTTTGTGTAACTTAACAGAGGAGGCTGGTACATGTTTTATTTGACTGGGATTTTCTTAGGGGTCTTGCCTGTCACAAGGCTTAGGACTATGTCAGCCTCTGACAGGGGGGTCTACTGTGTGGTTTTTTTATCATCACTGGAAGCATCAGGAATTTACACCACTGCATTCATAGAAACTGGCTTGTTCTTCAGGGCAGATAAAGCTCATCAGTTGTTATTGCTAATCTGAAACCTTCTATCGCGCTCGTACCACTTCTGCTCTTAAATTCTGATCAAGGTAGAAGGTGGCTTTGTACTGAGGTCCCAAATAATGAACTATTACAGTTGGGCATCTGATAAAGTCGGTAGGATTTGCCAGCACATCTTCTCTAGGGCAATATGTGTATCGTAGCCTTCCTGCTCACCATCAGTGCATTGGGCTGGGGAAAAGGGGACAATGAGTTGCTGGAGCTGATGCCTGGCCCCCTAAAGAAACATAAAATTAGAAGCAGGTAAGACTGCTTAGGGTCTCTGTGTGTCTGCTTGCCGCTCCAGGGATCACCACATACTGTGCTCTCATTAGTAGTATATTTTGTCATCTTATGTGGACAATAATTTCACAGTCCAGTGTACAGAGAAGTTTGCTCCTGTACACGTTTCTCCTTTCTTTATTTCGTCTTCATACATGTACCTCTACTGAGCAGAAATTTAGTCCTCTGCTTTCCTGGCCCTGCAGTCAGCGTTGTTCTAGCAGGGTGGTGTTCAGAATGGAACATGATTCTCCAGGAAGCAGAGCATTAAACAAAAGATGCGAGGATGTGTAGTGCACAATCCAATATAACATTAGTCTTTTTATTTTCCTTGCACAAATACCTTATTTCTGCTGTTAAAACATTTTCACTCCCCAAGTCTTACTTTTTGGGAAACATTTAAAAGTGTATTGATTAAGCTGTGTCAATGAACTTTATAGATAAATTTTGAAATGGCAGAAGACTGATTTTATGTTTGTCATGTCAATATATGAGAATGTGTCTCTTGGTTGCTTTGAAAAATCAGTGTTGTCAACATATTGTATGTTAACTGCGATTTTTGATCTCGTTTCCACAGCAGTAAACCAAGAGTAAGATTTGGCACTACTTGTTACTAGTAACATGCACATAGTTTCTGATGAAGATTAAAGCAATAGGCATGGTTGTCATGGGCATGCTGATCAAAGTCCAGAAAACCAAGAAGCTGGCTTGGCGTATATTCTAACATTTAAATCAAAATCTGGTTTTGCAGATTTTTCAGAATCCTAGCCATGCTTTTTGGAACAAAGGCTTTTCTTCTGCTACAGAATGCCCAGTTGAGCTGATCATTAGAACCATCCTCGGGCCAAAGATACATAATATTCATTTCTGTGCTCAGTCAGTTTGAAGCATAATATTTGCAGAATTGCCAAATACTAGTTACTATCTGATGTGTAAATTACTAAACACTGAATGGTCTGAGAAGCTGATAGTGTGGGTTTCCGTCTTTGCAAATCCTCGTCATCACTCTGCAACTAGTATAGAAATAGAAAACATGTAAAAGCTCAGTACCATACAGTCTGAGAAAACAACTGTGTTGATTAAATAATAGTATGCTGTTTTCATAGGCTTCTGTCTTCATAAAAAAAGACTTGGAGGTATTGACACAAGCGAGCAGTGCAACAGAAAAATATCTGGGAAGAATGGTAATGTGGTGACAGGACTGGTGCTGGACTTCCAACACCTGGATTGAATATGTAGCCCTAACAGATTGCCTGTCTGATCTTGGTCGGGTCATGTCATTAGACTGTACCTCAGCCCTTCATGTGGGGCTAGGAGGAGAGGTCCTTTTGCTGTTCCCTGACATGTTGGTGGTGGCTGTGGCATTGTATAATCACTTCAGACTACGTATGGTGATGTAGCTTCTGTAGCATAATGGAACCTTGAACTTCATCTGGGCCATCTAAGTGCTGTTATAACAGACCAAGCAAATAGCACTCACAAAACTTTCAGTCAATCCTTTTCATAGAAGAAAATCTGGGTGCATAGCGTATTGCACAGAAACGTGTTCTCTCTTGATGAAGCTTGTTAGTGGAGTCTTATTAGAAGGTGAAAGTCCCCTTGTATTCCTAATTCTAACAAACCTCAGACTTTTTTTTTTAGTTTTTTTTTTTTGCTGAATGTTCACATGAACTTTCCAGGTTTTAGAATTTCAAACAGTGTGCTTGTATATTCAGTTACATCATGTGTTAAATACAGGGCAGCAGGCAATGATCAAGTGTTTAATGTGTCTGGTAGACTTTCAGAGCCACAGAGCTCAACTAAACCTACACCAATCTTTTATTAAGGAAAGCTGCAAATAATTCTCTTGGTTAACTGTACTTCAAGGACTTATTTTACCTGTGCATGCTAGTCTTTGCTTCCTGAATGACTGTGAAAGAGCTTCCAGACTGACTATCTAGTCTTGTGGCCAATCACAGCTTTAATGTTTGTTCCCGTAGGACTTTGAAAACAATGGAATTACTTGAGCATATAAATAGCTGCCTAATGAATCTTCTTTTGAAAGTATTGCATAACTCAGCCTAACCCAGAACCTACAATTTCAAGAACAGGGAAAGAATAGGTCTCTGGTCCTTATGCATGTGAAGACAACTGACAAAATGTGAACCAAATGTTAACTCTCACAACGAAGCAATTGTACTGAAAAAAATTCTCTCAGAATTGTGCAGCGAAAACTGTTTCCAGTGTATTATTCAATGCAATAGGAAGTAAAAAGGGGGATAGGGCTAGAAAGTGGGGATGGGTAGTGACTAAATGAACTTGGTTCTTTGCTGTGTAATTTAAGTATTGTATGTCATATAGAAAATAGGGATTTGCATATCAAATGAGGCATGTGGAAGAGTTAAAATTACACTCGCCTGCTGGGATGCAGTGAGGCACTTCTTTTCAGTGTTACAAGATCATATTCTTCCAAACAGCTTGAGATAAAAGGAAGTGGTTGAAATCTTTCTTTCCCCTTCTCTGATACAAAATTGGCCATGCTGAATTAATTATGAAGAAACTAGGAATGTATTCATTTTAATAGTTTCCTGATGTGTGGACTCTTTTGTCCCTCTTCATCTGTTGCTTGAAAACATACAATGGCAATACCCTCCGCCTCTCTCCCTCCCCCTTCTCCTCTGGTAGCACACCGTATTAAATATGTTGGCGTTTTTTTCAGTAGTTGGAATCAGAGTTTTGGAGCAGTGAGGGTCACACCCTTGCTATAATAAGGCGTTTACCTCTTCTGAGCTGAGGTCAAGATGCATGTTTTTGGACCTGCTTAATTGGTCCACCTCAGATGGCTTCATTTGGGTTTCAGATTTCTCCTAGGGCTAATGTGGCACAGCTGGGGCACCATTCTAGTAATGAGCAGACAAGTCTAAAGGCATCTAAAGATGATCTGTCCTTTAAAAAGTAGTGGAATGAGTCTGATAACACTTGCCTCCCCATAGGTCATGGGACCCTTCCAGAGGGAAAACAGATAGGAAGGCAGACAGATGTCACTGCTGAATCTAAGTGAGTGGCAGGTGCTTTTGAAGACCCATTCAAAATGTGGGATGTTGTCCTCTGCTTCATTGCTGTTCTGATATGTGCTTATGCAAAGTCTCCACCTGAAGAGATTTGGACTGAGTGATGATGTTGAGATACAGCTGCAGATCTCCAATAGGTCCTGTAGTGATATTTCTTTCCTTATTTAGGTGTCCAGGTAAAGAAAATGCATGAGAAGACTCTGTCCACGCTAGATTGGGTGTGCCACTATTTGGTCAAAGCAAATTTTCAAAAGAGGATTTGGATCAGGGAATTTTCCAATTTATGTGGTGACCATAGAGCTTGCATTGCTTTGTGTTTTATGCTTCAGCTGAGAATCTGAGACATTTTTGGCATCAAACACACAGAATAATATGTTGTCTCTACTATTTGAACTATTTGTGAAAGCTGCATAGGAACTTTAATTGCAAACATGGCAACTTGCAAAACTTTCAGTACTTGCTCTTCATGAAGTACTGTACCTTAATCTTATACTGGCTGCAGCTTGATATAACTTTGGTGTGAATTTACACGGGAGTAGAGAAAGGGCCTGTAGTAAATATGAAGAGGACTGTAGGCGGTGATGGGAGATGGCTTCCTCTGCTGCTCGAGTGGCTTTGTAAAATCCTGCTGTATGACTATCTGTATCTTTTGGTGCCTTTATCCTTTTGTAAACCTGGACCTGTTGTGGCTTTTCTCCATGCCGTATATCTGCTGGGCAACACTTGCTGAAAATACTTTGGGAGGGACTTTAATTAGCATAGTGATCTTAAGAAGAAACCTCAACTTGGGAATCTGCTACTTTTGCACGTTCATTAGAAAGAAAGTCTGTTGATCTCCACAGATGCCAGGAGAGACCACTGATTTACGCTAAGGTATTTTTTCCTCTGAGGCAGAGGGGACTCAGATGACATTAATGAGGACTTACAATAAATAATGATTTTATTTCAATTAGAAGCTTTGACATCATCCATATATCTAAAAATAACATTAATTTCTTTGCCCAGTTTCCAAATGAAACTGCGTCATTCCCAAAGCATTATCTGTTTTTCTTCTATCCTAACAATTTGTGGCCCACAGCAAGGTCAACCTGATATAACAGATATTTTAATATCCTTAATAAAGAAAGAAATTTTTAAAAAACACATCAGGTTCCTGTGCAGTTTCCTGAATAGTCTCTGTCCTGGGCTCTGATGGTGGCCAAAAGATGAGCGCTTTGGTCTCTGTGGGCTGGGCAAGGGAGTATGCAGGGGAAGGTATTGCACTGGGAGGCTGAGAATACGTGGAGTAGGGAGGAGGAGAAGGCAAAGCAGAGAATATTGTAATTCAATGCAATTGCACAGTGCAATGTGAAATGCAACTTTAGCACTGTTACCACTCAGGAAAGGGCTTGTTCTGCTCTGATTTGACTTTATGCTGCTTGTTGCATCCTCTGGACTGACACGTTCTTTTCTTGTTCCCTTCATACGTGTCTGAATCATAATAATGATGGATTTCTCTTAGGCTGAATCAGAAATGCTTTTGCTCTTGTAAAGGTTTTATCTCTTCAAAACAACTCTTGGAAAGCAAAGGAAATATTGTTAAGACGATAAGGATGAATTTCAGGGGAAAGGATGTTTCTAGAAGAACTCTGCCTTCTTCCTTCCTTCTGCTCTGAAAGGGACAGGATCTCTTTCAACTACCCATTAAATCCTTAAGGATTCAAGACTCGGTTCGTGGCATATCCTGTGCAGAGCATAAGAATAGGTATAACTACAGTAAGAAAGATCCAAGAGGAGAGTGTACATAATAAGGAGAAGAATGTGGTCTTGTGGTTATGGCACTGGACTGGGCCTCTGCGAGCCTGGGCTTCATTTCTGGTTTGACTACAACCTCTCTCTGTGGGTTTGCGGACAAGTTACTTGATCTCTCTGTGCTTCAGTTTTTCATCTGGAGCACGGGCAGTACTAGTGTACTTCACGTTCTGGGAGTGTAACTAATGTTTGTTACTACAAAAGTGAGCAGTATGCATGTATCTTGAGTTATACAAGTTTCAGATAAGGTTTTGAACAAGGACTGCTATGGGCCTGTCACCAGTGAACCTGACCTTGCCTCTTCAGCCAATTTTTTTGCTTAACAGATGTTTTCTCTCATGCATGTTACGTTTTCCCTACATCCTGGTTGGTTAAAGTAGTCAGAAACGTCATTTTCCATTAACTGCTTGTGACATCTCCAGTGATACATCATTCAAAAAAACTAAACAAAAACCACATGGCAGAAGGTAAGGCAAGTACATATACAGTTATGAGGATTTCTAGCTAGGAAATTCTTCACGCAGAAGCTAAAGCGTGGGCCCTCTTTAGAAATCTTCCCACTGTAACAAAAACAACGCAAGGACTCCCTGCAGCCCCTCTAACCTCCCCACCCCAGAGCAGTGCAGTGGTGGAGGCTCCCAGGATGCTAGCACACAGAGCAGGCTGTGGCCTGTCCCCCTCCAAGATGAAATACCACAGCAAGAGTGTCATTGCTTGTAGCTGGAATGGGCCCTCTGCTTGAACTATTAAGAAACAGGGTAAGGAAATAAAGACCAGATGAGCAACCACCCTCCCTTTCTCCACCTCAGCCTCCTTCCCTCCACCTTCCCTCCCCCCCGGCCCCGTTGTCTCCAAGATGACATGCAAAAAAACACCGATTGAGTCAGTCAGCCTGCTTTAAATTACAGCATTCTTTCTAAGCCTGGAAAAAGACATGCTATGCATGGCCCAAAAATGAAGCATGACTTCAGCTGCTGCTATCTAAACTTTGTAAATGTTTATTATGTTAAATAACAGTGAAAGAGACTTTTTTTCTGGTCCCAGTATTCTGTCCTCTAGAAATAATTCTGCCAGACTACATGAGGAGCGTGATACGTATAAGAAAGTCTTAGAAACCTATACTTTCTGCCCACAGCAGCCACATGTAAGTCTGTCCATCTCAAGAGCCCCAAACTCCCAACTACCTGATTTAGTTCATGTGCCTGACATCACTTGAGAGCTCCTCACTTGGTTTGGATCCCTGTGCATGTGTAGGTGTCTGGGAGGAACCCTTTGCTCGAGTTTTCTCCTACTGTAGGCCGAGTCTCTCTCTTATGAAAGACAAGGTTTTTAACATTTTACTGAAGTGCATCAGAAAGGTCTCACTGTTTTAAACACAACCACTGGTTTGCAATGAAAACTTATAGGCATATACACCTCTATTTTAGATGGCCCAAAGACTACCATCCTTTGGTGTGAGGTTTGTGATAATACAGTATGGATCTGCACCTCTACTCTCTTACTCTCTTCCATCCTTACCTCCCTTCCCAGTCCATCCTGTTCCTGCAGCTGTATTTGCATTTTCCACTGGGTTCCTTCACTGTCCCCTGTCCCGTCTCCCCCTGCCACCTGCAAAGCTAGCTTGAATCATCTAAAGAATCACTTGTGTCATGCTACAAAAACAGCATCAGCAACTGCCAAACTTTGTTGACCATTCTGTGACATTTGTGGTTGATGTTTGTGCTGTTAGAAGAACTTTGAGAATTTTACTGAAGCTCTTACAAAAAGGAATTGAGGCAAACTAGTTCCCTCCATAATATCTTTCTTGACCACGTGGAGAAATATGCAGTGTCTTGAAGGTGAGCAAGGATGGACTGCAATCCATACGTAGAGAATAATAATAGGTATCTGAAGGGTGAGAGCACAACATAGTCAAAGTGTTGGGGGAAGAGGACTTCTCACATCAGAATTCTGGCTAGACTGAAGGGAGAGGAGTAGCATCTAGGCGATGACTGATGCACAGAAAAGATACAAAATAAAATTTATAGCCTTTTCAGTGATTCCGATTCTGCCAAAAAGTTAATTAACTGACTCTCTATCTCTTCACTACTAATTATTTTGTTCTTCTAACATCTGTCACAAAACAAGCCAGGAGAAGGGCTGTTGTCTGAAACTTTTTAGAAATCAGAAAGGTCATAGGTTGAATCAGGCCATGGATGTTGTGTGTCTTGGTCCATAACTGTGGCTTTTGAGAGAAATAAAGTCTCTTAAGTGTTGAAATAGGAAACTCATGTCTGACTCATCAGGCTGCTTGGCTGTACTGTAAGAAATTAAGTCTTTTGGACACCTATGTTTTAGGCTTGTTCTGTACAGCTGTGTAGCAGGAACTTTGAGATTAAGATAATCATTGCTGTCAAAGATTTTGAATGGAAACTCTGTTTTGACCAGAATATACTGAGAAAAGTAAAACAAAATGGTAACTGCTTAAACAAGTAAGTTGTAATCACCTTTTCCTTTAATGCAACTAGCTGACATTTCTATTCCAATTTTTTTGTCACATCTTTGCCTATTCCTTCTTTAAAAAGCAAAACTACTCAACTGTTTGCAACCTTCACAATGCGTTTGTATAGTGGCCCCAGACAGCATTTTCTATATTTAAGCATTTTATTGTCAAAGACACTCGCACATTAGCATTGCCTTATCATGGATACTTAAAATCTCACTTCCTGAAACTGTGTACACAGAAGTAGCTGTCCCCATAGGAGTCTCGCACTGGGCTGCTCTGAGCACATGATGTTGGCAGCATCCCAGGTCTGTTGCTAGCTGATGACCCAAAACAGGGGAGTAGCCTCAGGCCAACTGGTAGTTCCATATCCTGACCCAAAGCAATATCAGGAGATGGACTGGGAGATGAACATGAGAGAAAAGGAACCCATATCAACATCAAAAACCACCGCCAAGTAAGGGATCTCTTCCTAGTGAAGAACATGCTGCACCAAAAAGCATATGTGAAGGACAGCTGTGGTGTTTAGCTACTGCACATGTTCAGGAGCACTTTTTTTTCCTAGGGTGCTAGTTCTATTTTAAAGATTATCCACATCACCCTTTTTGGAATATCTGATTCCACTTTTGTCCTAGCAGACAGTTTTAATACCCACAGGCAAGTAAAGTGAAAAGCTCATTATCAAACAATAGAAAGGGTAAATGCATGTTCTAATAGAAACCTCATGAGAGCAGAGGATTCACCAAGGGGCTGTAGGGCACAGAAGGCATGACAGGGCTTTGTGCTATGTTCAGTAGTTTTCATGGGAACATGTCTGTGACCAAGGCCATCTTCAACTTTTCTGATGTCCAAGGCAGTCTCCCTGACACAGACAGTGAACAGGCCACTGCAAAATGTCTTTACTAGATGCTGTCTCTCTGTTATTTGCTAAAGGCTAAGGAACTATTCATTTTTTGAAAGGGTATTGTGCAAGAAGCATCTGGTATAAAATGTTTGCCATGGTATTTGCTGTAGAAGATGACTGGAGAGGTGGGATGAAGATTTGGGGAAGGGAGGTGTGCAGTTCTTTATCCTTTTTGCTGCAGTTTCTCCTTTCCTGTTTCACTTTCATGTTCCTTCCATTGAGAGACGTTAGTCTAAGGATAGACTGATGCCTGCTCTGCTTGCAGAGATGCAGTAGGGGGGAGTTTGCCTCGATCTTGGCGGGGAAGAAAAGATCCCAAGCCATTAAGAAAACCTTATTCAGGAGTATTTAATTTTGTTTTTCATACTAAGGTACTCCTCTCTGTTGCATGGGAGTATTTCAGCAGCCTTATTGATTTAAGAAATAAATGAAAAAATCAATACGGAATGATAAAATAGAAGATATACAGAAACAAAGGTATCCCACCTGACTTACTACTATAAGGTCTCTGAGTCTAAGGGTCTTATTTATTGACTTATAAGTCAAGGAGTACCATCTAGGCTGTGCTGTTCTGGTAAGCCACGGATTCAGACTTTTGCGCGGAGGTTGGCACAGCAGCAAATGTCTTCTAGCCCCTTCATTTTTTTTTTTTATTCCCCCCTCCCCCGCCAAGTCTTTCCAAGGACTGGTTAACTTTATCCGCTCTGCGTTTCAGGGGGATGTGCAGTTCAGTGTGTGCCTGGTGAGAGAGGCTCATTATCCTCCGCAGGCTCAACACAAACCCATGATTTTTTAAAAAGCGACAAAAGAGGTGGCCAGCCCCGGTTTCCGGTGTCCCCAGCCGAGCCAGCGCAGCGGGCTCCTTGTCCCCAGCCCAGCTGCCTCTTTGTGTGCCCGGGAATAATGAAGAGGGCTGGGGAGGAAGCTGGCACAGGTGTGCCACCGGGCTGGGGACTTGGCTGGGGACACTGCCTCCAGTGCGTGCGCACGTCTCCCCAAACACAGGTCTTGTGTTTGGTCTTGGCCATGGCCTTCAAGGGCCTCCTTGTCACGGCTCAAACAACGGCATTGCGCAGCCTCCCTTCTGCGCCGCCTCCCGGCCAGCGCTGGCCAGAATAATCCCCTCTCTCAGCCCTAATACCACAGCAGAAATGTCATCCTTATTCTGTAACGCTGGCATTTGTCAACTTGGTGGGAACAAAGAGAGCATTCATGGAGCGCGAGACAGGCGGAGGGCCTCAGGAAAAGCCCTCTGAAGGGACAGAAAATGTTCTTCTGTCAAACTTTGAACTCCACCGGAGCTGCTGCTTGTCTTCAGGTCTGACCAGACTGGAGACGGAGGACTGCCTTGTGTTGACCACGTCTTCAGCTGGGGTCGCAGGGCAAATTCAGGTTTATTATTTAGGACAGCTGAGTAGCAACAAATGGCCTTACATCTGGGGCAGCCCCATCTTTAATAATTGTAGAGCTCTACTGCTCAGCTGGGTTCGCTCTTGTTTGGCAAAATTAAACCTACAAAAAATGGATTTATCTTCACACTTACTTTATACACAGACGCAGTTATTCTAATATCAGAGACTTGTATGTCCTGTCCAACACCTAGCAATACAAGGCCCTTGCCAGCAGCGAGGGACAGCTTGAACTCTATCAAAGGTACTAGTAAGAGCCAGCAAGACGGAGCAGTGCAAGCCTGCTCTTCCTTGGACATCCTAGTAAGCCCTGTAGGATGCTGAGGGAGAGTAGACACTTCCACTGGAGACAACTATGTCAACAACAACCTGTGGAAGAGATTGAGTCCTTTTGACAGTTTGCTCAATGAGTCAGCAGACTCCTCACGAACAGCATTGGCTCCTCTTGCCCTTGCTGTCGAATTAAAGTAGGTGGCTCAGGATAGCACCGTGGAACCAAGAATATTCCACTTTATTGAAAAGAAATCCACTGGTTTTCTAAATATCGCATTACCTACTAGCTGAGCACAATCACTGAGCTCACTTAGAAAGCTCTCTACTTGGAGCGATGCGCAGAGGTGGCTAACCCTGGGGTATTTGTGTTATGAAAACTTCTGCAATGGAAATCTGGGAAGGCTTAATAATTTCAGACAATTTTAACTTTCTATTTTAAATTGTCTTCTAATTATCATACCTCACTGCAGAGGTCACTGTGTTTTAGTGGAAAGTTAAATGAATTTTGTGGGCTGTTAATTAACATACGCTGGGCTATTTCCCACTTGCTCCCATTCCAGAGCACTCACCAAATTATACAGAGTATATCTGCTGGTATGGAAATGCAGACACCTTTGGGGTGGAAAACAGTACCAGTCGGTGCTTAGCATTTTGCTAAATCTTCACAGCAATAAATCTTTTGTCTAAAGGTATTGTCTATATACTACAGACAATATAGTACTATATACTATATATATTAACGACAGTGGGATTTGAATCAGTCTTGAGAAGCTGAAACAATTTTATCAAATACATAATTACTCTAAATGTAAGATTAATAACAGCAGCAATAAGAAAAGGATATAGAAAGATAAGAATGTATTCATTAGGCATTTAACTTTCATGCATAAATGGAAACAAAAGAAGAGTATGTGTATGTACATTTAGCATGAGGTATACAATTCACTCATTAAGTGCAAAGAATTTTCCTTAAAATGGTGAATGTTACACTTCAATTTGATAGAAAATTATTGCTAGATGGACCACCAGTGAAGCTGTAGTTAAATAGCTCCATATGAAATTTTGAGGGCTGACGGAAATTGACAGAGAAAACTCTGGGACCGCAGGATGGTGCCTCAGATGACCTCCTCCTAAAGGCTGGCATAACCAAGCCAGCTCAGGAGGAGGAATTGCGTTCTAAGCTATTCCAGTTCCTTCTTGAGGATAAAAGGAAGAAATATGTGTCAAGTGTGTCACTGTTAATCTCTTCTGATGGTTGTGGGGAGCGCTTTGGTTGTACAAGATGCTACAGCTGTCAGACTGGCCTGTGGGCAGCACACTCCGCGTTGCCAGGATGCGTTCAAGGAAACAGTGCAAGAAATCATTTTGGAGACAGCCCACCACCTGCTTCTTTTTAAAGACACGGTTCTGCACATGAAATCAGGATATAAGCAGGAAAGTCCTCCTCCTTAATCCTGTTATCTGCATATGCAGTACAAGGGGAATCTGGAGTGTCTTCACTTCTCTAAAGCATCCACAATTAAGTGCCTTGTTCCTAAACCATCACTTAGGACGTGGGTTCAAACAGCATGAACTGAAGTCACGTTCTCAACATCGGGCAAAAAAGTACTTGAAAATCCCTTCTCTTACCTCTCCTCTATTGCCCACTGGATATAGACTTTTTTTTCTTTTTTTACTTAAAAGATGTGAAGAATGAGTAAGGAGAACTCTTCAGAGTGCAGGGACAGGGAATTTAAGGACTATAAACATAATCTGTAGTGAAGTCAATAGAAAGGGTGGGTTGAAATGAAACATAACTATGTGTTATTAAGGAGAGAGATGTAAGAAAAAAGTGTGGAATCACACATTCATTGTAACTTGCAGTATAGCAAGGAAGTGAATTGTTAATACCAAACAAACTTGCACAAAGATAGATGTGCCCATCGGCCAGGAGTGCCTCTCAGCAGCTTCTCCAACGTTCAGCAGTGTTTCCTGCTCTTTCACTGATTTTTTTTTTACTTTGTGGGCTCTATTCTTAAAATATTTCATATTAAAATAGTGCTCTTCTCTAGAAGGGAGGTGGGGTGACAATGGTCCAGTGTTTTAAAGTGAACATAGTAGTAGTGATGTCTGTGTATGCAGGTTTAACCCTGCTTTTTCTGTGCTTGTTTGATTTGTGAATTGGCAAAAAATTTCGCTGTTCTATATCATGTGATATTAGCAGTCTTAAATGCATGAAAACTTCCGAAAAGCTTTAAGAACAGCCTCCAGAATTTAGTTCATTTGCCATCATTGATAATACAGCCATCAGTTTTTCCTTCCTGTAGATGTCTGAAAACATCCCAGGGCCATTAAACACAGTGAATCCTTGTTACTCTACTTCGGTTTATGATCTAATAACTTATTCAGCATATTAGCGTAGATGCATGTGAACTGGGATGGAACTCATTTCTTGCCATGCCTGTCTCTGTGCTGTTTCTCTTAGGCTTTATCCAGGTTATTCAATACATTGTTCTTTCATATAAAACTAGTAAAGCTTAAAACACGTAAATATTTTCTGTAGGTAGGGAAATACAAAAGAACTTACTCGAACCTTTTCATAAAAAATTGAGTCTCTGATTAAGTTGGGATTGTCCCCCAATTAGTTTATATCCATGACACCCTGTGGTTAGTGCCAGTTATGTGATCTATTATGACTAAATTTGTCAAACTAGAAGTGTTTGGAAAAAAAAAAAAAAGCTTTTGATGCCAGAAGACTGTAACAACACAAGGACTATCTTTCAGTTCTCTCATGAAACAGATGTTTCATTGCTTCATATAGAGGAAACAGAGATCAGCTGATTACCTCACAGGTTGGCCTGAAAGAGCGAGCGTGTTGCTTGCAGTCGATGACTGCGAGAAGTGTTTTAGAAATGCACAATTTGACTCAGGAAAGGGGCAGCAGTGAATAACCAGCTTGGAGTGGTACTTGGCAAGAAGGTTGTGATGACAGTATATTTTTGAAGGCACCGTGAAACAAAGAAGTGTTCCAAAAAAGGAGATAGGCACAACAAATTCCAGGGCAGGAGAACAGCTGCAAAAATCTTCTGACTTTTGTTTGATCTCTGATTTTAAACTGAACTGCTTTGTTTCACAGTGCCTGCAAACAACTGGAGCACTTCTAATGCCGCTATTCATACCTGTTTGTAGAAAAGTCGGAGCTATTTGCAGCCATCTTGGTGTGTAGATGGATCTGCACTTAACAGGACTTTGTTAACCAAAGAAGAGAGGTATTTAAAATGATTAGTTCTGATTTTACAGTCGTGACCTCTGCGCAGCCACTGTTGGTGGGCAGCACTGTTCTGCTGGGAGGATGCAGAAGGTCTCACCAGGGCTGGGCGTCATTCTGCTTGACGCAGGAGGTAGTGTGGAGGACACAAGGCTAGGGGTGCAGCTGTTTGGTGTCCATACACCTCTGTCACTGGGATAACTTGCAGATACCTGTCTGCCTAGACTGCAGGTCCTATCACGTCCCTGGATAAGCACCCATCATCACACATGGGGGAGCAGACAGACCCCCCTGCTCAGGATGCAGACGTCTGCAGCTTCTGCTCAGGTGACTAGGGGGGCCCTGGCAGCCCTCAAGTGCCGTCATAAAAGCTGGGTGGTCTGTTTCAGCTAACATGTACACAACTTTGCAGCTTTTTGCATAGGATGCTTCTTTGGAAAACATTCTCTCTGTCCGTATTCACTGGAAACTGTTTTGGGACTTTGTTGAAGGGTACATTCAACGCTGTATAAGGAGATCTGTGCTGGAAATTTAAGGCAGCTCTGTTACAGCAAAGTCAGTTTTATAAACTTGCAGAAGAAATTGCCTTCAACCACAGCTTAGCAATAGTCTGTTGAAGCGTGTGGGGCCAATTTAGGATTTGCATTCCCCTCTCTCTCAAACAATTAGCTCAGCTAAAAGTGGGTTATACTGCATGTGTTTAACCAAGAGGGGGAAAAAATGTCTCTTCTGCTAACCAGCGTTATGGATTAACAAAGAACAGCAGTAAAATTGTACATGAAGCTCCTGCCTGGCAGTAAGAGCTTTTCAAACTATGGTTTAAAACTCCTCCCTAGAAGAGCAGTGATGGAGATTGCCTGGATTTGAGCCTGCAGTGCCTGTGTTGTGCATGGTAACAGCTGCCGGCTCCTGGCTGTGAGCAGGACTGGCAGGGGGATGGGGACAGTGCGGCGCGCTTCCAGCAGCTGGGAGTAGGTCATTTTAGTATTTGCACCAGTCAATAGGAAGGACAAAAGAAAAGAGTTGGACCTTGCCAGTAAAAGAGCATATAAATAAAGGATGGAGAATTTTTTCTTCTGTCCAGAAGACAGAGGCTAACTATTCACAAACCCGTTCATTGCAATAAATAAATAAATAAAAGCTTTAGAGCACAGAGTTTTGCGCTCATTTGAATATGGGAATTATCTTTAGGCCATTCAGATAGAGATTAATATCCCCACAAGCAAAGGATATTTTCATTTCCTTAAACGGAGAGAGCCAAACAGCCCCTTGCACTGAAGACAAGATAGTTTGTAGAAGGAATTAAGCACCCAAGGCACACTAACTTCCTACAGCTGCCTTGAAATCCCTGGACTAATGATGTACTACCACGACAAGGTATATAATAGGAGGAAAGGGCCTGTGACCATTTTGGCCAGTGTGAAGATGAACTTCCCGTTGCAGCATCTGCACTATTTGCACATTTGCCTTCCATAAGCCAAGCGCTTAGTCATGTAAACATGTTTCTGAAAACAAACAAGCCCAGATGCTAGCTGAACCGGAGTTAAATGAAGGTCATTCAGGTGGCACTGTCTAAACCAAGGCCCTAAATCCCAGTACGTTCTGGTACCTGAATACAGAAGCAGCAAACAGAACACTTTCTCCCATATCGTATGCCATGTGTTATTCCCCCTTTGTTTCTGTAGTCCTTTCTTAGTAGAAATTGCATTGTGTAGTATCAGATTTTGAAGGGAATATTCTGAAACCTTCCATTGCAGACCAAATGTCGCAAAATAGACACTTGTTGTAGATGGTGGGAAATACGGTCAGTTAAATGGAAATTGAAAAGTTTGTGTATTACATCTGAGGGAGAAACAGAGCTGCCCAAAATGCTGACTAGCATTAAAGGCAGGTATGACTTTGGTGCCCTGTCTCCCCTCAGCAGAAACAGGTTCTTTCAGTGTTGCCTACATGCGCATCCTTCCTGATGATCAGCTGCCTGAAATCAGACCCCTTCAGAAAACAGAAGGGTAAATGAGGTGAAATGACCACTGGACAGTCTGTGCTTAGTAGTAGTTAATTAACATAGTTCTCTGCTCTCTTACGTTTTTTTTTCTTTCCTGCTATGACTTTCATTCTCTTCTTTATTCTTTTCTTTTCTCCTTCTCTTTTCAGGATCGGTGTTCTTAACGTTTAAAAACTTCAACAGTGAAGGAAAAAAAGTATGTGTAAACTGTCCTCTATGTCATTCTTCTCTGCAGAAAAGCAGTGTCATCTGTCATCTACAAATGAAGCTTTCTTTCCAGTTACACCTCTCCCCCCTCAGCACTGTCCTCCACCCTGACTACTTACTCCTTTTAGTCACATTATGATAAACAGACTTCTCTCTGTGGGGCTCAGTGGTTAGTAATAACTCAGCCCCATGAGGCAGAAATATAACTTTATAGTCTATGTGATCTGTCAGAAGTGGTGATATGTAAGACTGTACTGTAAGTAGTTGCAGGAAATGCAGCTTATGGACCTATTAAAATCTATTGTAGAAACAGACACACAAACTGTAGCAATTAATGAAAAAGTCACAAAAATCTGACTGTATACAACTTGTAAATTATTTTTAACACAAAATTGCACCAGTAAACTGTTTTCAATTAACGATTTACCAGTTCCATTTAAAATTGAGCAGGAGATCCTAGCTGAGTGTAGAAACTGTAGTAGATGGGAAAATATTACACATTGGCTTTGGGTTCTTCTGAATTTCAAACCAAAAATGCGTGTAGATGATGGGTTTGTTTATAATACTAACAACTTGCTGGGAACTTGAAAATTTGCCTTTTTACCTCTCTTGCAACATCAGAATTGCAATCACTTTCCCAGACTTGAGCGGAAAAAAAAAATGCTCCTGTCTGATGGAAAAAGAGGTTCTCTCAAACAGGGAGCAATCACAGACAAACATTAACTCATCTTAAACACGTTACTAATACTTGTAAAGAGACCACAGGAGCTGAAGTGTTCTGCATACTGTGCTGATTCAAAACCAGCAAAAAGATATGCATCTTTTAGATGCATAGAAAGATGGAAGAAAATACCCTAGAAAGTTTGTTATCCCAGGATAATCAGCATTAAGACCAAAGCACTTTGACACAGTATGTTATGTCATAACATCATTTGGCAATTTCTCCCACCCTTCTTCAGTGCAGTGGAAATCTTGTTCTAGGCAGGACTTTTCCTTTTTTAAATATATTGTAAACATACATACTTCAATACATATTTACTTGAAGACAAGCCCAAAATGTGCACACCTTGTACTCTGGGAGGCTTGTGGTAATCCTTAATTCCTGAGCACCCTTATTCCTGAAGTTAAGACTGCCCCATTGAAAAGGGACAAGTGCTAGTGAAATTGTTGGTGATCCTAATACAAGAACTGTAGGTACCCTTAGGTAATGTGGCCCAGTTCATGAAACAACTCGAAGATGAGGATTTCATGGATCACACAAAGATGTTTAGAACATCCCATGAATTCAATGAGAGTGTCTGTAGGATCTCAGCATGTGATCCAGCCTGTACCTCTGTTTTGTGGAAAGCTGTAGAAGACAAGCTGACTCTTGAATTGCTAGGGACATGTTAAGATGTTCTTGAATACCCTTTGCTTCCTACGAGGTGTAGGCATCGTATTCAGGTACACAGTATTGCACTTGAGTAGAGAGGTGAGGATATGCTGGTTTTGGCTGGGGTGGACTTAGTTTTATTCACAGTAGCAATGTTTTGGGGCTATGTTTTGGCTTTGTGCTGGAAAAAGTGTTGATAACACCGGGATTTTTTCGTTATTGCTGAGCAGTGCTTATGCAGTGTCAAGGCCTTTTCTGTTCCTCACCCCACCAGTAGGCTGGGGAGCACAAGAAGTTAGGAGGGGACGCAGTCGGGCCAGCTGACCCCAACTGACCCAAGAGATATTCCATACCATGTAACATCATGCTCAGCATATAAAGTTGGTTAAGAAGAAGGAAGGAGGGAACGCTTGGAGCTGTGGTGTTTGTCTTCCCAAGTAACTGTTATGCGTGATGGAGCCCTGCTTTTCTAGAGATGGCTGAACACCTGCCTGCCCATGGGAAGTGGTGAATGAATTCCTTGTTTTGCTTTGTTTGCATGTGTGGCTTTTGCTTTACTTATTAAACTGTTCTTATCTCAATCCATGAGTTTTGGGGTTTTTTTTTTCCTTTTTTCCTTTTTCCTTTTTCCTATTACCCTTCTGATTCTCTCCCCCATCCCACTGTGGGGAGAATGAGCGAGTGGCTGCATGGTTCTTAGTTGCTGGCTGGGGTTAAACCATGACAGAGGAAGATAAGACTAAAGCATGCTAGATAATTTCCTGCAAAGAGGGGCTAAACTGCAGTATTTGGAGAGGGGAAGAAAAATGTTGCTTGATAATTATGACAAGTTAGTCTCAGAGAGTAATACTGTAATAGTCCTAAAAGAGTGACTAAATTTGACCAATCATGAGATTGCACTAGTCCTAAAACATTTCCAAAAGCTCTCTCCTGTGGTTGCCAGCATCGTCTCTTGCTCTTGTTCAGCTTCAAGCAGCTGTTTTTCATCCATAAATTCAATTCACCCCACTGAACACGAGCTCGCTATGTAGAAGTGATATGGTTGTAGGCAGTGAAAACTAGCTAGTGCTATGTGTGTGTGTCACATATACAAACATTGCTGGCATTTAAATGCAACCATCCTACCTAGTAAATGCAGCCATGCAGATACTGTAAGAGATCAGAGGGAACGCTGATTCTTGTGGGATGCCACAAAACTGAGACAAGGAAGGGAGACAACTATTGGGAGTGCTGTTCCTGTTGAAAAAGACTGAAGACATCTTAATGCATCACTCTGGTTGTCTGCCACCTCTTCTTGGTGCAACAGCTGTATCTCATGGCCAGTAGCGTCAAAAGCTAAAGAGGTGCAAGATGAAGAAAATGGACGTGTTCTCTCTTCATTGCCAGAACGAGGTCATCCGTCAGTGTCATTATAGTGGTTTCGTTTGTGTCCTTGGCTTGCATCCAAACTGTGCTGGGACTGCTTCAGTTAGCTAAGGCAGAACCCCTTAACCCTTGTAAGACGTGTCTGTCTTGCCACAGGCAGAGCAGTCCTTCAAAGAACTGTATTTTTATCTACACTGTTGTGAGTATCTGTCAGTCAGACAAGAAGCTGTCCAAGATGTTCACATAGGGAACTAGTAGATTGATTTGAACTTACGCCATACAATCAACCAGTCTTTTCGTAAATATTAAAAGGCTAAGTGTGCACTGTGGTGTTTAAGTTGCTACTGCATTGTCTTAGCCTTCCCCTTCCCCCTACCTGCTTCTGCCCTTTCAGTATTACACTAATCAATTCTGCAGACATTTGGGATCAAAAACCACTGGCAGAAAAGGGGAAAAAGCTTCCCTAGTATTACTGCTGAGCTATAGGCTGGATATGGGATTTTAAAAAAAATATATTTATACTACTGACCACAATATGGCTTAATGCCTAGATTCCGCAGTAGGAGTTCCTCCAGCAAACCTATTTAATGATTCATCTTCATCTCTCTAAAAAGAAATATAACTACAAAATTGTACGCAAAATACACGTTGTGCTTTACCGAAAGGGGAGAAACAAGATTCCACCAATTCCAGGCGTTGAACTCATTAGTTTTAGGGGCTCAGCAGTGTATTTTTAACAAGTTTTCAGGTAACATTTTAAAGCATTGTCTGCTTATTCAGCCTACCCAAGTGGTCTCCTGGTTTGTTTGCCTTTTAAGTTTAAGCTTGTCAACTTTTGTGATTATGGTTGGTGTCTGCAGCTCACAGCAGATATGGGTATATTATTATTTTATTTCACTTTGTATTAGCTGGGTTGTGTTTTAATGTTGAGGTCATTACAGTGAAAAAGTTTTATGTATAAATCCAAAGAGGGTGAGAAAAAGAAAAGAATCTTCACTACTTGCTGGAAATAGAAATGAATTGGCAGGATCCTAAGTTTCTACAGATTTCTGTATCCTTAATAGAAATTAGGTGGTATAGTTCAATATAGCACCCTGGAAATTAATGAAGTGTGCTTAGTGCTCAGTCAAGATGTCAGGGCTTGAGCAGCTCACCCCTGAAACAGCCCTCCTGCAGTCAGAGGCGAGGCCAGCCTCGCCAATCAACCTGTGGAGACAGGTTGGACCAATTTAGTGCAACAGCCCTTTCACACTGGGATACATATTTCATCCAAATAGCTAGCACTGTGAATCTAGTTGCCCTGAACAAGCCTCCTGACCCATACTAGTGCCAACTCCCTAACCTTTACAAACTGATATAACTGTCTTTGCTCAGCAGAGGCCAAAGCAGATGATGCTGAGTGCCAAAACTCATGTAACACCACATCTGTGGTGCGCTGCTAGCTGCAAGGACCCAGCTGCATGGCACGTCCTTGTTTTATTCCTGTCTTCTAGAATTACATATGCACCTATCTTTCTCCCAGAAATAAAATTGTGGATCTGGAAGTGTGTATGATTATTTATACATGAAATGTCAGTTGCTTTTCTTCAGCATGTGCTAGGAATGTTCAGTGAATTTAAAGGTGACATAAAGATGAAGCCCCAAAACTCTCATACAGTTCCACTGTGTTCAGCATCCCCACTCTTTGGGGGGGATGTTTGGAGGAAGTTAATGAAAGTAAAGCACAGAGAATAAGATGATGCATCTAAATGTACCATAGAAGTCTTGGCTCGTGTGTGGTCAGTAACGCTGGACTGTTTCACACAGTTCAAAGATTTGTCTTTTGAAATAGAAGCCTGAAAAGAACAAGGACCTGTCAGCACCACCACACCCCCTTCCCTGTGACCACCAGCTTCAGTGCTGGAGCCAGCATGGTTAATCCAGAGCAAAGTATATTTCACAGCACTGAAAGGGGCAGGCTGCCTCAACGGTCTTTGGTTTTGAGATGACTTTAGCTCTTTGCAATTGCCAATGTAGCACCTGCACTAGGAACAAATTTTAAAAAGTAGGTCACAACTGCACATGCAATTATTGATTGCACAAAACAGGCAGGCTATAAAAGTGTCCTGGCGTATCTGCTGTAAGTGCTGGCACGCAATCTCAGGAAACCCAGAAAACACAGGACCACCTGCGGAGTCCTCACTGTGGTATGATCCTGTTAAGTTAATACTCTCAAGTCTCTCTGCTGACTAATACAGGCAAACATTACAGCCAGCCAGGACTTTAATAAGTGGGACACTTTTACCTACGGCACATGCCAACCCTAAGCTTGCTGTGGAAAGCAAGCACAAAAGCAAGCAAGAGGTTAAAAAAGAAAAGGTCTGGCTTTTTCAACAGCTGGGTTCCATCGTGAAAGGGTCATGTGGTGCCAAGGAAAACAGAAAATAGGAAGGCACACAGATTTGTTAGTTTGAAGTAATTGACCACATGGTGTCCAACGGTTTGTGTTCTCATGTTCTCCAGAGCGAAGTCCCACGGGAGCTGAGGCAGGGGTTCCAGTTCCTAGCACTCTATTGTTTACCCTGATGGTTTCCAGATGCTGGAGACAAGGACAGTGAAATCTTTGGGATGCTGCCAAAGAATGAAAAAGACTAAAGAAAACACCGAGGGTATTTTTTTCATTTTATTTTTAAAGAGACAGTACTACTTTTCACTAAGATCACCTTCATTTACAGTTCCCCTTCCCTCTCAAATACACATGCACACACCACTTCTCTCCCTTTCTGCTTCCCCCTCTCCCTGCCCCGTTTCTCTGTCTTTTTGTATTTAAACAGCTTTGTAACACAACCAACCAAGGGCAAGCAATGTAGGGTTGGGTTTTTTTCCTCCTTGGCATCCATAGCTTATTTAGCTGTAACACACTGGATGTGCAAAAATGGTCAGAAAACCCCAGCAAAAACTTCATAGCAGGCAGATCACCAAGAGAGTGTCAGCGGTGATGGGAAAGCCTCAGAAGCCTGCGAGTTCAAGTTTGCTTTGGCATGGCTGGAAGAAGTTTGCAGAATTCTACAAAGCATTTCCAAACATCTGAACCATGGAAATCAGGGAAGGGGAGGAAGAACAGGGAGAGCAGTAGGCACTTTGAGCAGCAAAGCCAGAAATCAGAGAAGAGCAAGGGAATGTAAAATAATGGGGGGGAAAAACCAAACCAAAAACAAACCTCCAACCCTCCTGGTAATTAATTCTCAACTTCCATAAGGATGAAGTCTGAGAGCAGGAATTCAGTGTTTGGAGACCTGTATTCCAGTCAAGCTTTGCTGTGAACGTTTTGCAGAGCAAGTTTCTGCATTGCACCTATCTGTATTTATATACTTAGGGTTGGGCAGAGACTCTGGAAATCCACAAAAGAGTTCCTTCAAAATGAGATAGCTGTCCTGTTCACACCTTAGAAATATCAGGTTGTGCCTTTCCTTTTGTTTTAATGGAGGATATCTGCTATAGTCATGTCTTTGCTGCAGTCTTCACATCTCCTGAGAGGGGTTGTAAGTGCATGGGAATGGGTGTTTTGCAGAAAAGAACCTCCTCTAAACTGATATTTGTAGAGAGTTTAATTTGCTAAAAGAGAGCTTTAAGAACTCCCCCATTCAAAAAGAAATAACGTTTTGAAACAATCTACAAGTTCGATTCTAGATTTACTAATAAGTGTAAAAATCCATCATATCATTGTTGAAACCACATCTATACTCAAAACTGTAGACAATCTGCTGGCCAGATTTCAGACCCCGTGATGCTACCATCCTCTGCTTATTCAGTCTCTTCCAAAGAACCTCTTACAAAACCTAAAGATGCTGAAACCTGATGTTCTGGGCCAAAGGTATGATAAAAGGGCATAAGTGCCTCCTCTTTTTCTCCTTCCTGTGTCCTAGAAAAGATGAAAGATCTCTTCCCTTTGTGATTTGGTAGTCCTTGCCTGTAGGGCTGATAGGAATGTATCGTTCAGAGAAGAGCACTGGTTTGTTTCTAATGTACATTTCAAATATTTTTAATGTTAAAAGCACACCTTTGTTTTTCTTAATGTATGTGTTAACATTAACACAGAGGAGCTGAATCCTGACATCACAGAAATCAAAAAGGGTTTAAGAAAGCGACTTCTCAGCAGGTGCTGTAAACAGGGCTTTCAATGCGAGCCGATGCGTCCGAAACTGAGAGCAGGGTATGTTTGTACATTGACCTGTACATGCCCAGTTGTTCTGTGTGTCAGAAAGTGAAGGACCGTGCTGACACACATCTCAATGCACACACACTTGGTAAATCCATTCAGAAATGAATTGAGAGGCACATGATGAATAAGTTTACGCATCTGTTTGACAACATGCTAAAAACATTAACTGTCTTATTTTGTCAAAGAGTTGTGCTACTTTCCAACTCTTAAACCAGATCAGATGATAATGGAATGCTAAACCAGTGCAGCCTTTTTATCGCCTTGATGCCATGAAGTACAGTCTCACCTTCATTTTTCCCCTTTTAAAAAAAAACAATAAAATCTAAACTGTATTTGAAAATCAAAGGTTCTCTGTGACTTTCTAATTAATGTCTTTACTTGTTCCCAAATAATATGTAATAAATGAGCTGCAAGACTATTTCCCTCCCCACAAACTGTAAAGAATTTCTAAGGTTGTTATTACCCAGTATTTGGAACACATCTTGAATGGTGCCTGTTATCAGCAAGCAGTCAGGTGGTTCCGTGTCAAGATTTTTGTTTTGCAGTATAGCATGCCTAATACCTTGATTTTTTGTTAATGTAGACCTAATGGTAGCTATGGTAACTGTATTGCCTTTTCTGGAGTTGGACCTTTTTTATTTTTATTCCAACTGAAGGCAGTTATTTCCTTCATTAAATAGCTTCATTTTATACAGGCATGTACTATCAGAATTGCTGTACTGGGCTGGACAAAGGTGCTAGTCCAGTCCCTGGCAGGGCCAGCAGCGGATGTCAGAGGAAGGTACAAACCCAAGCTAAGCATAAAATGGTACCTACCCCAGTATGCTATCCCAGCCCCCACCAATTTGTAATTCAGGGATGCCCTAAGCCAGAGATGGTATCTTTTTCCAAACTCCATTCTGACTTTGCTTCTCAGAAATATGATCTGAGAGCGCTGTATCTGATAGAGCACAGCTGACAAAAGAACAAATGAATAACCATGTCGTGAATGTGCCAACCAAGTGGCAGCACTGGGTCATAATTCACTTCCACTGAAAACATCAGAAGTGATTAATGCTCCATATTTCTTATTTTGGGTGGAGCTTGTGAACAACGTGACTGTCAGATACTACGTGAAAATCCTTACGTTCCCCACGCTTTGCCTTCTAACTTGGAAGATGCAGGTAGAATCAAAGTGACTTACAGTCAGCATAGACAAGATCTTTTTGTTTTCAGACTTGCACTTTTTGAAGGCTCAAATGCTATCAAGTAGATTACCAAGGAATGTTTTTATAAAAGGCTCCGTTTTCTCTGTTGAGGTGTCTTGGTTTGAACATGCTGCTTGTGTTGGTGACTTATCAAGCCATGCTTTTCAACCCAGTTCCTGAAAGACAAAAGTCCTGCAGGCAGAAGCCACTACCAGAGCTCGCTCTCCTCCTGTGCACTGATCTTAGAAGGGCAAAGGCAGGGCTGCAGCCAAGGCTGAGCAGCTTGCTCTGGCTCCCCGTGGGCCCGGGCTCAGCCCTGGAAGTACAACTGTGGTACCGCCACAGAGATTGTGTGGTCCCTGCAGACAAGCAGAGGAGCTTTCCTGATGGGCCATCAAATGAGAACTTAAAACTTAAACCTCAACCAATTTTTGATCTTGTTACTATGATGTAAACAGAATAAAATATAGAGAAAATGCTTTGAGATAGAACACACAACTCTTGCTTAAACTAATGCAATAAATTTGTTTGTTTATTATTTTTTATTATTTTTACTTTTATTTTAAAACTTTGTTTATTGCAAAAGCATAGACAGACTTACAGTCATGTAGAGAGACTGCACCAGTGTACCTTGCCACCTTAATGTTTTCTGTCTTAGACTTGAAATGAATAGGTGCATAACTGAAATTAGTTCTTAGTATTCGTGGAACGAATAAGGTGTACTGGGTGGCAAACATAAAGTGGATAGAGCTTAAAAGGGCATTTAATATATGATGATTTTTCCTATTTTCATAACACTAGATTTGGTGAAGATGGTTGAGGAATGATCCTTAGGTAGTCTAAACAGATATAAATGGGTAAATGTGGCTTGATGGCTTTAATAGTGGCTGTGAATGTAGCTCCTAGCATTTCCCTCTTTAACTTTCTTATAGAGATGAACTGTATGGAAGGATATTTGCTGTAATCCTCTAAATACAGGTACTGCATTTTGACTGGCTTTTAGGTATTCCCTGAGGGGTACGTTACCAATTCCCTTGTACCTTCTGCTTTTTCAGGCACCTGAATGAGAGTTTCAAAAGCTTGCCAGAAATTAGCACGCTTGGGGCTGCAGGTCTTTGCCAAAGCAGGATGAATATCTAACACAACTGCGCTAAAGCTTAGCGGCAAGATGGAAACCTTTCAATTCCATTGCACTTTCAACCGCTGCCAACCTGGCACTCCAGTGTGCAAGTTTTGAATCAAGCCTGCTGTATTTTTTTCCAGGCAGATTTTTTCCTTGCTGTAAAAAGTGACTGCTCTATTTTAGAATAACATTTCATTTATGGTATGTAAGAGGTGGCTTGAAGAAGTTCTAGGACAAGTCTTTGGTGGCTTAAAAAGAAGAAATAATTTCATACTAAATATGTTTTTCCTCTTCATCTGTATATACATTTCTGTTATTGGAGAGATGAGCATGAATCTTGAGTGTTTATTTGTCTTTTTCTTACGCGTGCTACTGAAACAACTGAAATGTTTTAAATAATGAATATAAAAAGGGACACCAAGTGCTTAACAAGCAGCTGGTGCTTTGGAGAATCTCTTGATTTGGATGTTCGGTTTGAGACATCAGGAAGGGAGTTTGTTTTCACAAAGTACAGCTCATCAATCTGTTTTTCAGGTGTTCAACACACTAAATTAATATTTTAATTTTTTGTGTGTCTTTATTTCTATGATATTTCAGAAAATTAGAAGGAATACAGTACAGAGCAAATTCAGTACCTGATGCCAAAAGTGAAGGTAGTACTTAGTTTTTTAACTTTCTTCTTACATTTCAAACATTTTCGAGTTTGAAGTCTTAATCTTATGCTCTGCATTGGAGATAGATCTCTGATCAAGGCAAGAAATTTTAAATCGCATATATGTATTTATTAGAGAGACGAAAAAAGAGAGAGAGATACCTTCGACATTTGTCTGTGACTTCAGTGTGCTAATATTGTGCTTGCAGCAAGCAGCTGATTCTCTTCAAGTACATCTGACCTCGCAGATGTCTTAGTAAGGGAGCTATGACCTCAAGCACTGGCTTAGGGAGAAGCTGGCTCCCAAAGAGGAGCTCCCAAAGAGACAGTCAGAGAGAGAAAATAAGAAAGGAAAATGGTTTTATTTGTTGCATCCGGTTAACCGGTAACAAAACAAACAGAAAAACATACACAATTATATCCTGGATTTCAAGAGCTTCAATTCCAAACTTTGTTTGACCCGGTTACTCTGGGCTGGCTTTAGAAAATGAAACGCTGTCTTTCCTCCTAGGCTTGAAAACTGTTTCCTGCCTGGGATTTATGACTAGTGGTGGACCTCAAAGGACTGCATAATGTTCGGTATCATAGGAAGTGAAGTAGATTTAGCTGCGAACACAAACCGAAAAGGGGATTATCAGCAGATTTCTGCAGCACTTGTGTCTATCACGTGTAACAGACTCCAAGGAGTTTTCTCCCCTCTTCTTTTGTCTTGTTTATACTCAGTAAATTGCATGTCTGGGGATTGTATGCTGCGGTCAAAATGTCATCAGTTAACATGTGCGCAGTTTTAAACTGGTTACATTGCTCTAAAATTTTCTACGTTAAGATACTATCTTGTTCCCATCCAAAATATAGACGTTGGCTATTTCTGCTGCAACTGTTTAAAGCTTTTTTTTTTTTTGAGGTTCTGGCCTCAAATACTGGTTTATGTTAGATGCCTTTTGAGCTGTGCATTTTCTTGTCAGAATGCATGAACAGATTATGGTACAGGCAGACCATGCTGCTAATAATCCACAGGGAAATCAGATAGCACAGCACTGAATGACCTGTGTGGTTTCCAATCGGGCTTCATTGATGGCAGCAGAAGTTGTGTAGAAGTCAGTGGGAATAAGATACGGCTCCCATAGGGATGAACTCAAATAACGGTGCAGTAACACTTTCTCATTTGCAAGCAGTATCTGTTTTGGGGAGAATTGAATATAATGTGCGAAGAAATTAGGAGTTTTAAAAACTTCTAGTGAGAGCCTCATAACTGCTGCGGAACTTATGACTACCAGTAGTATTTTGCATTTTGTTGTTATTGTGCTTTTCTTGAAGCACTGTGAAAATATCACTTTGAATTCCCAGTTCTCCTCTGTGCTCTGGACTGGACTAAGGCTGCATGTCAGAGCCTTACCTCCTAGTCACCATGTTGTCAGCCGCTCCTAAAAGCCTGATTTCTTTGGAAGTCACTGAGCATCCTCTCCCAGGCCATCTTAAATATGTATAGAACAGGTCATTTCAGAGAAAAGAGATAATCACTGGGAAATCTTGGCCCCTGCACATCTTTAAGACAGCGGCTGCTGCTAGGAGGGAGAGGATGCAGCTTCTTCATCGTGCGGAGCCGTGCCGCAGCTGCTTGGGTGGTACCAGTGGGAGGGGCAGGGTTCCAGCCTTGTAGCCCCTCCAGAAAAGTCATGCCTGTGGGCTGGTTACATCTTTAGCACTGTGGTTGCCTCTTTCTTTCTGTCTTTTGTACATATTCTTTATCTTTTCTAGCAAGCCACTACGGTTTCTCAGGTTATATCACAAAACAAAAGCCATAGCTTCTACTCAGAAACTATTTATGCAAAACACTGAGTAGACATAATTTTCTGCTTCTTACGGTAGGCCTCTGCCTACCTATATTTTCTTTTTTGATATAAAGCACAAAATATGTATGAAGGAGAACCTGCATTAAGGGAAAAAACCTTTCCAGAGCTAGAACAGGACGTGAAGGGAAGAGGGTTTAATTCCACTATGGCACTTAAGATGTGTTTTTGCCTTTCTTATTCCTCACGCTTCCCATGGATTACTAGTTACTTTTGGCTAAATAGGAATGTGGTACGGCAAAGTTAATCATTTTAGACTATAATAATAATTTTAGACTCCTTATAGCAATGTGGGTCAAATAGAATAAAAAGAGAGTGTAAGAATACAAATAAGGAAAAATGGATTAAGTTCTGCTACTGAACAAACAAAGCTCTCTTTGAATTTAAGGATTAAGGACTGCAGGATATGGCAAAATGTTTTGGAATGTAAAGGCTGCGTCTTTGGCAGTCGATACCTAAAGCTGTAGGCATGAGAGCTGAGATCTAGGTGTCTGTGTCTGTCTTCTGTCACAAGCCTAATCACCCAAGCAAGCAAGTTCTTAAATGCATATTTAACTTCGAAAGCATGTGAAAAATTATACTGAAATCAGGTAAATTTATGGATTTGCTGGATCATGGTCTTATGACTCCAATAGCAAACTTAAGTTGAAGGAACCTGAACTTAAACTGGTTTTTCCTTAAAAGAGAAAAAGAAATATTCTTATCTCAACCCAGTTTCATTCCTCTGAGAGTCGTGTATGTGGGGAAAAGTTCAGTGCTTGTTACTCTTCCTAACACTCAGACTATTTTAGAGCAGACAAAAGAGAAAAGAACCATTGCTGAATGAGACTCTGTTTCCATTGCTTAAGATGGCTCTCGTCTTGCTGTAGAAATACGTGTGAAAGCAAAAGAGACAGCTGCACCAAGAGAGCCCAGTAACCCAGAAATTTCCTGTCCCATTCTTTCCTATGGAGAATGCGGGGATTTGGGAGCTCTCAAGACAAACATGCATCTATATTCCCATATAAGACGACAGTGCAGCTGCCAAGATTGCAAGATGCCACAGAGTTCGTAATTGTTTCTGAGACAAACTGTGCTAGGAATGGATAATCCCGCCTTTTGTTTATACATAAAAATACATTTTTTAAAAAAAATCCCTGTTAGGTTATCCATTAAAGTCAAGGTGATGCTCAGGCAAACAAACATGAAAATGGCTAATTCCTAGGCTCCACGACTGTTTCATTGGGACTGACATTTTGTGACAGTTTTTGCTGGAGTGCTCTGTAACGCTTGCTCATATGCACCAGAAACACCACAAAAAAGGACTGACTGGTGAGGGTGGGTGTCATCTTCTTCTTCTTGTGATGCACACATAGAGTTACATAAAGCTGGAAGTAAACAGTTGTCCACTCAGGACAAAGATGTTCTTCTGCTGAGTTCACTTCAGATGCAATTAAAATCAGAGCTGTGACACTGACTGGGATGAACAGTCACAGGAGACCTATAATACTACTGATGTAACACAGACTTTCTCGGCAGCTGTGGGAGTTAGAGAGCGTTATACCTATGGCTTTGCTCTCATTCGGTTTGAGAACTGGCATGCAACCCATTTCTCGCCTGCACAGCACCCCGATGCCAACTGTGGGTTTACCTCTGCTGCAGCCACTGCTCCTCCTTGGGAGTGCTGCTCTCCGGAAACAGTGCCTGCGCACAAACTGACCAATTTACTTTCCCACTTTATCTTAGCTCTTAAGCTGTGAAAAGATAACAGCAAGTACAGAAAGCCTGTTTCAAAGTGACATTTCCCCTTTTACTGTGCAGCACTAGGGCATTGCTCTCTGGATCCTGACTAGAGATAAAACCTTATATAAAAGATTGACCAGAACAACTCTGTGAATGTGCCTGAACTGGACTAGACAAGGAAATCCGTTGCTCCTTTCTCTTTCTTTCTCTCCCTCCTCCCCCTGCACCTTTTTCCATTGTATGGCAATGGTGCAAAGAAGGAAAGTGAACGAAAGGAATAAAAATAAAAGATAAGGAAGTTTATGTGATCCGACTAAGCGGCTTCTTTTTTTCCATTGTTTTTAAAATCCATGCATTAAAAAATTTTGGAAGTGTAGGTCTGCAGACTTTCTTGCTGGCTGCATTGATGTAAACTGAGCTACTCTGCTGTGACCTGCTGCTGGTACTTCTGTGTGAGAATACTCCATCATGAGCAGGGACCAGTTCAGCAACCAGTTCTGATCAGAGTAAACAGGGTTTTAAATATCACCTTATTAATCTCCTGTGCTTGTCTTCACAGTTGTTGTTTTTGTTTTGTTTTTTTTCTTGACAATAGATCTGCAGTGTTGTGATTTCTGAAAACATACATATTTTTGTTAGAGTACTCAGATTCTACAATGGAACTGCATTCTCTCTTTCAGGAGTTAAAACCAGTCAGGTAGAGACTTCTGAGGAAAAAAAATAATAATCTTAGGTTCCAGTCTTGCCGTTGGATTCATGCAGTAGTACAGTAGGAAACTGTACACTGCAATACAGTTGGAAATTCCTCTGAAGTTTAGGGAAAATCTTCATAGACACTAGGATCTGACTGTAAATTCGTGACTTTGAAAATGTATGCTTTATCACTTACTGTAAGACCAGAGCTGTAGCCACATTTGAAAGGGAATGTATTAAAAATTCAGTCATTTTTCCTTTAATGGAATATCTAATATTTGTTTATTTGTAATAAAACATCAGCCTTTCCTCATGTAAGTATTGAGGCAAACACATGTGGTCAGAAAGACCTGATCTTCCAGTTTGAGGCAAAGAGGATAAAGAAATTTGCTTTATATTGGCTCGGAAGCATTTGTATTAGTTGAAGTACAACAAAAAAAAAATCCCTTCTACCATGTCTCCAAGAACCAGGCATGAATCTGATAGAGACATCTGTGACTGGAAAATGTGCTATGTTCTGGCCAAGCTGTCTCTGCAGAGTGAAATATGGGGTAAGTGAAAGTATTGCCCTGGAAAAGCAAGTAATAGTAAAGCTATACAGATGTGAGAGAGAGAGACTTCTCTTCTGCTCAGTGATACCTCCTGCCAAAGCAGGCTGGTGGAACAGAGGAGAGGAGAAGAAACACTCAGGGATGAAAGGAAAATAAGGAAGAGAGAGAAGAAAATCATGTGGTAAGTGAGGGACTGCAGAGAACACTATGAAAACAAGACCGAAAATAGTGTTTCTTCAGCATTCACAGCTTTTTTTCTTACATTTCTCACTTACAACATGTTGCTAACTCACCCTGATATGCCGGCCAGCCAGTTAGCGCCCTGTCCCTGTAGTAAGCTAGCTGACACAAAGGAGCGTTTTAGGAATGGCTGAACCGAGCACGGTATCTGTGTGCAGAACTATAAGACGACCTCCAAAGAGCTCATTTAGTCTACAAGTTAAGCGAATGTAACTAATATTTCTTCAGATTTATGACTGTTTGATTTGTCCAGCACAGATTTCCTTCTAATTTGGCAATATATTTCTGGCCAATTCCTCCTGAGAGGGCTAAAATCCACAGTGGTTATTTTGCTTGTCATAGATTAGGTCTGTAGAGACTCTGCTATCTCTTTTGATTTGGGCTGTTATGAGGTCAAAAAGATGATCTGGGAAAATAAAGGCTCCCTTCAGTCTCTGGCAAAACCATGGGGCACATAGTCTTTTAAGCCACTTCTGGGTACATGAAGGAAGTCACTGGGAACAGTCAGCATGGATTTACTGAGGCTAAATCATACCTCATTGCCTTCTATGATAAAATATCTGGTTTTGTGGATGAGGGGAGAGCAGTGGGTGTCAATAACTTGGCTTGAAGTAATCTGTGTAGACAGGTAGCAACAAAGTGCAGAGATTCAGAAGACTCTTATGAAGGCCAAATAAAGACTGGGACCGTTGAGACTCAGTAAGTGAACAAATATGTGACAGAAGTGCAGAGTGGGTAAACTGGACGTTTTCCTAGCTCTTTTGCAGAGGAAGATGTTCAACTGGATTAGAAAATAACTCACTAAAAAGGTTTAAAGGCAATATGTATTATACAATGCATAGTTGAACCTTTGGCACACACTGAGAACCAAATTGGATTCAAAACCAGAATCGGGGATTTGTAAAGAGTAAGAACAATGAGTTAGGCATGGTAGAAACTCTTCTGCAGTTAATAAAACCCATTATTCTGCAGAACACGTGGCAACTACAAGTCATAAAGTGTATCTTTGTCACATTGTTTTAAAACTTTACAGCCACTAGAGCATTTTTAAAAACTTCTTAAATTATCTGCTCAGTCATTCTTTACTAAGAGTGATCTCTCCTTTGAGGCTGTTCCTGTCTAAGAGCCAAAGAAAAGGTGCTGGGCATCTCCAGGCTTTTGGCAGCGTTGGCAGAACGTGCACAGCAGTTGTGAATCTGATGGTGGAAGTTGGTGACTCTATGGAAAGGGTTGGAAGCATGAGTCAAGCAACACAGGGCACAGGATGCCATGAGAGCATAGTCGTAAGCAAAGATGGGGTTGTGGAGAACTTAGTGAAAAGCGAGATGCTGGTAGGAAGAGGACCTGGACAAAGATGCTAGTGTTGGGGGAGGGACAGAAGAGGACGTAATCAGAATAATAGAGATCTGAACTTCACGGAAGTGGTACTAAGCTGCAGACATGCTGCTATTTTAGTCCATCTCCTGGAACTGCAGGGTTATTTACTGGAAATCTAGCCTGAAAATGCATTCTTTGTGTAATGTTCTAAGTAGGAAGCCACCCCAAGGGATGTGAATTACCAAATACTGTGATGCTTTGGTGTAGAACATAAACCCAAACAAACCAGGACTCTCAAAGGCCTATGGCTAAATATTTATTTCAAAGTCAATTTAAAACCAGAATTTTCATCCAGCAAGAGCACACAGTAATCCTGCAGGTCTAACTTGGCTCCACTACTTGCTCACACCGCATTCCCCGCCTGAACAGATTTTAACGTTCAAAGACTTGGGGTCTGCAGTGGGCTCAGGCCTGTCTGTGTCAGGTAACAGAAAGGGCACTTTTCACAGCACTTAACAGTACACCACCTATTCAACACACATTATATGGGAACTAACAGTAACTATAACCCAAGTCTATTAGAAAAATGACAAGGAGCAAACAGGATTTATGATTTACACTAGATTAACACAGATGTTTAATAATTAAATCCCATTTAATTTGTCACACAGCCTCAAATTAAGATTCCCTGGAATTCATCCAGTAATGTAATGTAATGTGGCAAACTTACCTTTCATGAATTTGAAAGAGAGATTTACCATAAATTAATCTGTTACTGACAAACAAATTTTTAAACATTTGGATTTCTTTTGGGAAGTTTGTGAATGTTCATTCCTCCCTCACTGAATGCTTTTTCATTCATGAATAACAACAAGGACACAAATGCAGTTACTTTTGAGCATGTGGTCCTCCTGAATGAATAAATGTCTCATCATCCTTCTTCATCTGTGGGCACCTATAAAACTGTGGTCTCTCCATTACTTTTTTTGTACCTCACAGAAACTCTGTGTGTTAGATAAAATGTTATGACAGCCTAACAGCTGAATTAAAGTCGTCAGGTACCAAAGTACGGAACAGTAGCGCACACTTCTATTTGTGTAATTTGGTATTTTACACATGCAGCATTTTTGCTATAAAAGGCTGATCTTTTTTTGGCATAGCAGTTCAAGGATGAGCAGATTTTATGAATTTAACTGTGGAAGTCTGTTATCAATTTTCTACATCAAATGAAAAGAAAGGAATAGGATCACAGTGAGTTCCCCAAGACTGGCTGCAAGTTTTTGGTCACATGCTTAATGTGTTTAACTGGTTGCCAAGGATAGTCAGCTGCAGGTGACACAGTTGGTAGGTTTCAGTAATTTTTATTCTAAAGAGAGGCTTTAAAAAGGTATGTCTGATAGGATAGTGCATAGAAAAGTGGGGCTTTTTTGATTAGTCTTATTATAATGAGCTTACACAGACCCAGAGGCTGCTTTACAGAGGTGAATGTCATGATCTACATTTTACAAGGGAGAAACCGAGGTGCAGATGGGTGGAAAAAATGTGTAGGGCAGGAGGAAGGACTGGAAGGAGAACCCAGGTGTCCTGGCTCTGGGCTCAGTTTCTGATTCCCGGCATTGACTGTTTCCTTTTAACAGACACACATGCAAATGCCTGTCCTGACAAATTGCTGCTTATGCATATGTTGTCACTATTAATGCAACCCTGAGGTAGGGCAATTTAGTGCAAAAATGGTGTTTCTCCAAGTCGACCAGATTTGGGGCCTGATTTATTGGTTATGAAGCAACCACTTTTGTCTTCCTGTTAGGAGTGCTGCCACGTGGCCCCTGACACTGCTGAATCATCCCCTCACGCTCATACACCCTGGTAATATTTATTAAATGAAACACTTATGTCAACAATCAATGCTTGGCAGTGGAGAAAACATGACAGGAAATATCTTTAGTATCAAAAGGGTTGTTACACAGCAGGATACATGCATTGCTTGAAAGTAGGAGTTTATGGCTGTTTAGCTGGGTCTTTACTGATATGCATCTAGAGAAAAGACCTAGATTATAGATAAGGGGCCAATTGGTGTGTTAACATCCCAATCTACCCTACTTCTTTAAAGCTCTGCAGCTTGTTGTAATACCCTCTGGAGCTACAAGGTTCAGATATAAAATCAGCAACAACTGCAAAAACACACGTACCGTTTTGTTTACTAATAAGTATTAGGGCAGTACAAGACAAGGGAGATGTATTGCTTGAATGCAAAGAATAAAACACAGATGTGGCGTGCCTATAAACCAAAAGAATTGCAAACTGAAGGCAAGACAACAGTTGTGGAAAACAGTGGGACTTGAGCGACCAGTTCCCTAAGGTTCCTTTGGAAATTTTAGCGAACTACGGGAAGTTCATTGCATGTAGCATCATTCTGAGACCCAGCATCTCTTGGAGAGTTTTTGGGGAATAAGGAGCGCTCAGCTGTTTAAGAGCGACAGGATTTGGATCAGGATCTGGTTTTCAGTCTTGTTTTCTAGGGAAAAAAGAAGGAGCCACAAACCACTTCATTACCAACCTTAAAAATGGCTGTAGGTGAATTTTCCCCTGGAAGCTCTGCCCTGTGCCATTAACCAACATGACTTCCTGCTCAAACACCCTTCTTTCCAAGAAGCCACGAAGTAGAGACCAACAGGAGAGAGAAAAGGCTATTTTCGCTACTTTAGGGCCTGGGTTTCCACTAGGGAAGTGGACTTCCCAGAGAAATGCTTTGTTTAAAGGGGGGGGTGGGGAACAAAACACAACAAAAAAAAACCCAAGTCATTTGGAATCTCACCCCTTGGACGCAAAGCTCTTCTGTTCCTGTCCTGTCACGCTAAGCTTCAGTTTCTGTTTTACAGTCTTTGAGTCACCAAGTGACCAGACTGAAAGCTCTTCCACACATACGTATTCTTCTGCTCTGTTTGCCTCCCCCTTTGTTCCACTGGGATAAAGAATTATTATTTTCCTGAGAGGGAAGAATGTCAATGATTATGTGCAAGATGAATTCAGAACCTGCTTACTGGAGGTGCACACCTTCAAGATAAACATCCTGTAATTGTAAATCCCAGAACTGCCTTTTTTTCCTTGAGCTTGCACTTGGAATTTGTGGAAGAAATCTCTGAGTGCTCTGATCCAGCCTCGCTACTCAGGGCTTTGCTTACTAAGCATTACAAACATTTAATGGCATCCAAACGTTATAAGTGAGCGCACGTGAGGAAAAACCCAAACCAAAAGATTCAGAGATGTTTTGTATAAATAATCAGAAGTGGGCTCAGGATAAAAAAAAAAAAAAAAAAAAAAGAGAGAGAATCCAGAAATATTGAATGCCCAGGAGCTTATGAGCATCCAGGTCCATGGTTTGGATTCCATCCTTTTTATAACTGCAATTCCAGAGTTGGGCTGGGCTCAGACAGAGAACAGTTTGCTCAGGCAGGTTCAAAGATTCTCTGGTCTGGAGCTGGGGATCCAAATTATTTCCAAGAATAACTTACATTTACATTTTTTCCTCTTGTCCTCCAAGGGCCTAGCTATATTGCCCTTGGCTTATGGAACCTGCATGGACATCAAAGGGGATCTTCTATAGTAGGACAATGTGTATGAGACCCTACAAAAAGACAGAGAAGTCCTTTGTATGTTTTGAAATGATGATCTAAATTTTAGAGTGAATGCTCAGGATGTCACAGGTTGGTGCTGCTTGCTGCTCCACGCTGCAATGAACAGTGAATGAATATCAGGTTATGTTATCCCTATCCTTATTTACCATATTTTATGGGTTTCAAACACTATTTCCTGAAGCTAGAAATCTAACATAAAAGACAGGAAGAAGTCCAGAAACAACAGTGAAGTTATCAGCCATAGCTTTCTCTCAACATACCTACATTACTTTGTTCTTTCTTCTAATTTTTAGCTCAGCCAGGCTGAGGTGATAGTGGTGAAGTGTAGTGAGACCGCAGAATTATTTTTCTTTGCTGCTAAGATATGGTGGATACGTGTTAGGCAGAATATATATTCTTCCAGGCATGTCTCAAAGGGCCTACTTATGGAAGTGTTTACGTGGAAACCACAACTCCCTGAGGAAAACAAAATTAGGGAGGAAAATTTCTGTCCACTTACTAGAATTTGCTATAAACTCTGGCACCAGATTGTGTTGCAAAAAGAACTCTTTTTTTTTTTTTTTTTTTTTTTTTTAAAATGATACACTAGAAGGTGGGGAAAGCCGTGCATTAAAAGTATAGTCCCATGCTAACCAGGTTTTCAGCTCGACTGCAGGAGGAGAGTGTTGTTCTGTTGGAATATATCCAACATACCTGTACTCAGCTGAAGTATATCTAGGTGAAAGAAGATACATAATGGAGGCATAAAAAAATAATACTCCTGTGGAGATGCATTTTAGCCAAAGATGACAGTGACCCCACTGACATAAGTCAGGGCTACACAGCTGCTAAGGATGGTTTGCTTAGGTATCTTTGCACAAGGGAGACCTGAAAAGTTATCCATCCCATTTAGTGGTTTTTTCATGCTGTGGAAAGAAAGAAAGAAAGAGAGGAAATCTCTTTTCCTTTTTTCTTCCCTTTCTTGATGACGTGTGTGGGATGAAACAGTTCTCTCTGGAAGCAGTAGGAAAGCACAGGCAGAGGCAGATGTTCCTGGGAAGTTCCTGGATTTTAGGGTAGTGGAAAGGCCTGGGGGATTTAATGCCTCCCCATCGCTACTACTGAAATGGCCAGTAGAAGAGGAAATAAGAGATTGAGCAAAGTCGCGTACTGGTACAACAACACTGGCATGATGGCAGTGATAGTAATTTTAAATAGTTAGTGAGAAGCAACTGGCTTGATTGCAGTTACAGAAGGGTTACGCACATTGTAACAGCTGGCATTTTGGACCATGGCCTACAAAATACACCAAAACGGTATTTCACTTGGACATTTTACGTGTCTATGTGCACCAATGGCAGGTTGTTTGCCATCTCTCATTTCCCCCTCCGCTACAAAAACAGAGCCCAGTTCAATTTACCTTAGTAATAAATTTACAGACTTTCACATTGAAAGCAATGGAAAAAAAGCTAAAAGTCTACTAGAAAAACAGAACTAAACTGAGATTTCTTTCCCGAGGGCCCAACGAACACACTGTGAACAGTCCATCTCACCACGGCTTAGCCTGCTAATCTTCAAGGGCTCTGAAACCTGAGACTTGGTAAGCTACAGTGAGATTTAGAGCCTGTGCATTGAACAGAGCTTAGCTCCAGTAGAACGACCTGCTCTCCTGAAGCTGATTCTTTCTCGCCTGGTTGTAATACATTTCCAGTCCTAATCACAATTAGAGCCCTCTTTTTCTTCCTGTCAGGTTCCTCCCCTTGAAAAAAGATGAGTTTGTTTCCCCTCACAAAGATGAGTTTTACTTCTTAAAGCTTGGGAATATCTGTATCTCTAGACAGATGGGAAAGAAAAGGCCCAAATAATAAAGCCCAAATCCAACTTGAAAGCTCAATTTCAACCAAAGCAGTGGTTTAGTCTTTTATAATGAGACCCTTAAATTAGAAAACTTAAATCAAAATGAGAGCTGTTGTTCCTATTTTGTAAGAACTCACATAAATAACCTGAGTGGAGGTTGCATGCTTGCAGATAGTTTTAAAAAATTTCAAGACACTATCCTTCCTTCAGGTTACGGCACAAAAGATAAATGAGTCTAACCAAAATATTGGTAGGAGAGCAATCTTTAGAGTGAGAGGAATAAACTTGCTCTCAGCATGCAGAGCTGGGTCCTGATTCTTTATCTGGCTGCTAGATTCATTATAATGAAAAAGAGAATGAGAAAAAGTCCTCATTATATGAAAGAAACATTGCGGAGTGCTGTTTCCTGGAGCTGGCTATAAACCAGAATCTCTTGTGTGGGTGAGACTTTAAGAATTCCTTTAAGCATGACTTGGATTGCGAGGCATCTGCAGAGCATTACTGCTCAGATCCCTGGACCATCACTTCTGCGTATGGATAGCTTCAGTGAATATATTGGCTTTTTGAGGGTTTGCTTTTCCCCTGATTTAATGTTGTACCATCCTCTCTTCACCAAGGGAGTGGTTTCCTCATTTGTGATGTGGTAGCTTTTGCCAGTTTTGGAAATTCCAGCTTGAAAAAAAGAAAATGCAGCAGCATCTACAACATGTTGTTATAATTATGTCTCAACCAAAAATCGTGCAAACGATTTTTTTTTATCTAGTCAGAGGGAAGTTCCTACTCTGATCTGAAACTGAACTTTGCAACCTCCCTGGCCTGCTTTTTTTGCATTGCTTTTTTTACGCTAAGAGCTTCTGGGGAAAAATAAAAGCTACCTGACATGGGATAAAGGTTGATGGAGCTAACTGCATGTAAATGGGTATTTGCAATTTATTAAAATGCATTTTCAGACCTGAAAAAGGAGCCATTAAGCTGCCCACACCACCATGTTCCTCTGCATGTTTGCAAGCAGGCTTCCTTTCCCAGGGCGGCCGCACGAGCAATGGAAAGAATTCCCTGGCTGGCAGCAGCCTGGAAGGCGGCAGGAAAACACAGACCAGAGCTGCTCTCGTCCGCGCGGCCCCTGCGAGGCCTGTTCAGCGCAGAGATAAAGTTCAGTGCTGTGTGGTTTCGCAACCGGGTTCACGGTGGGGACTGCCGTTGTTTACTTTAGGGGAAGATGGAGGCGTGCAAGGGAGAAAGGGAGTCACTCCACCATGTGCTGCCAACTGCTTGACACCCCGCTGCAGCCCTGTTCCTAATGATTTATGCAGCTGCTGGATGGGGTCCGGTTTCAGGGGATGTGAGCTGCAGGAGCAGGTGGGACTCCTAGGCAAGGACTCCAGACCCGGCACAAAACAGAAAGAGAAATCTGTCCTCTTCCCAGAGTGGTGAGGGGTCTGACAAGGAAGTACTTTGTGAGCTTAGCTTTCCCCCATGACGCCATCCCCAAGGATCCCTGCAAAGCCACCTGCCGCTTCCAGTGTAATAGGAGACAGTGTAAAAATGCAGGGGAACTAGTCCAAAGTATAGTCCAAAGAGCAAATGTTGTTGCGCTGCTCAGCATCTAAGGTTGAGCAGTAATTACTGCAGTAATTTTTCTGTGTGCTTCAAGTTCTTTGTTTGGGCCTGTGTACATGCACATCCTTTCAACTCATCAACTCTGACATGCAGCACTTGCCAAGATAGGATTTTATATCGCCTCCCACATTAACTGTGGCATAAAGAGGGACAGGATGCTCTTTATTTACTGCCATTCTGGGGATTCTTCTCCTAGGCTTGCTATCAATGTTTTTACAATTTAAAGTAATTTGTAATTTAAAGCCACAATATCCAGGCCAACGATAACAACAGTTTTCCTATTGAGCTCTGTGGAAGTTCACATCCTCCGCTTTGTATTCCCCCTCTCCCCTGCCTGAACTTGATGTGTTTTGCCAGTAGGCTGATATCAGATGTAATTTTCAAGGAACAGAAGCTTGTGTAATATTCATTTCAAATACTGTTTTTACGCTGAAGTATGTGCATCATTCTGGGGCAAAAGCTTTGTGGCTGAGGACCGGGCTGGGAAGGGCTGCCTTCCTGCCTAGGATTGAACCTGTCTTCTTAGTTCACACCTTACTCCTCTCTGTGACACTTTAATAGTCTGTTGCGGAGACGATGCGCTGCCCACCTCAGACAAGGGCCGTGATGAAGGTTAATGCAGATGGAAAGCCTTGTGCCTCAGTTCAGCTGGAGTGGGTGGGACCCCAAAGCATTTTGGGCTTTGTGACCCCAGGCTTATAATTAAAGATTTGTTGGTATCAAGTTGATATCTTCAAAAAAAAATAATCATTATTCATTTTCCTATTGGGCTATAGACCTTCATGTATGATACATTCCTTTAAATGTGGAGGCTTTGACTGTTTCTTTTGGAAGACGAAATGTTATTGGAAGGAAGTCTGGGCTCAGAAGGAGAAAGAGGAGGAAAAAAAGCTTTTAGACCACAGTTTCAACATGACCTCATTAGCCCCTCTAACTGAGCAGCTCTCCAAGTCATGGCAGTGATAGACCATAGGACACTACTACGAGTCAGGCCTTCCTGGCCTCCTGCGTGCTGTATATATTTTTCCCATAGCTGCCTTTGCACTCTGGCCAGGCCAAGATTTGTGTTTGGGAAAAGTTCTCAGGACAACTGGAGTCTCCCTTAGTCCAGCTCTGAGCTCCTCTTTGGTCTATTGGTTGTGCTGATGCAGATGCTGGAGAAAAGCTGGCGTGAAGGTTACTGAATGAAACTTGTGAAAGGAGCGGAGGACACTGAGCAATCTTCATCCATGCGTGAACAGAAGTTGTAGCTCTTGCCTGCACTTATGCTGAGGATATAGAGAAAACTGTCAGTTTTATGTATTAATTTTTCTCACCTACATGCGTGGGTACAGGTTGATTTCATTCTCAACTACTTCAAAGAACTGAAATTATCTTTTTCTCAGGGGTGATGCATACCTGGTGGCTGGTCCCTATTGGTGTTTAAGAACTGTACAGAGTTCTGAAAAGAATTTACCATGTGTACGTGTTATTCTGTTTTATCACTTCCTGATGGTACCCTGCCCTCTTAGCTGGTCTCTAACAAAAGGGATGGGATGTTTCTAGCAGAGCCTGCAAAGCTGTGCACAGCCCTGAGTTGTCTGGAGGCATCTACATACCCCTGTCTACATGTTTCCCCTTTGTCATGGTTTAACCCCTGCGGGCAACCAGGATCACGCAGACGCTGGCTCACTCCCCCACCCTGGTTGGGATGTGGGAGAGAATCAGAAGAGTAAAAGTGACAGAACTCGTGGGCTGAGATAAAGACAGTTTAATAAGTAAAGCAAAAGCTGTGCCTACAAGCAAAGCAAAACAAGGAATTCATTCACTGCGTCCCATGGGCAGGCAGGTGTTCAGCCATCTCTAGGAAAGCAGGGCTCCATCATGCCTAACCGTTACTTGGGAAGACAAACACCATAGCTCTGAACGTGCCCCCCTTCCTCCTTCTTCCCCAGCTTTATATGCTGAGCATGACGTCACATGGTGTGGAATATCCCTTTGGTGAGTTTGGGTCAGCTATCCCGGCTGTGTCGCCTCCCAACTTCTTGCACGCCCACAACCTACTCACTGGTAGGGTGGTGTGAGGAGCAGAAAAGGCCTTGTCTGCCAGCAACAACCAAAACCATTAGTGTGCGATCACCACTGTTTCTCATCCTAAATCTAAAATGTAGCACTACACCAGCTGCTAGCAAGAAAGTTAACTCCACCCCAGATGAAACCCTGACACCTGTTCAGATGGGGAAATAACTGGGTCACAGAGAGCTGAAAAACTACCCCTCTGCCTCCAAATAGCTGACTTCTGCACCATATCAGTTTTTGAAAACTAAAAATCTACCCTGCACTAGTTATTTTCAGGACTGCACCCTAAAGGATGGGATCTTTGGTTCCTTTTTGTACAAGTGTACTGAACTCCTGGCTCTTCTGCGTGATACCTGAAAGAACTTAGTGTCTAAGCAGGCTCAGAGGGAGGTGTCTGGGCTCTGTCTTCCAAAATAAGAAAATCCTTTTGGAAATTTAGGTCTGTGTTTACACACATCAACATTGTGACTTTCTTGCCCTTCACTATCCTTCCAAAGCCAGGCAATTCCACAATAAACAGAAAGCAGAAATTCTTTGCAGGCATCTTCTGTGTGATAGGCGATTGGGTTGGTGGCTTTTGAATCAGTTCTTTGGATGCATCTGGATTTTCTAGTAGAATACCGATTTCCAGGTCTTGTATTTTGGGAAGGGGATATATATTAACAGTCACTTAATAGTTCTTTCTATGAGCTAAGCACTTAACTAACTAAGTGTATAAGTAAACAGTTTTGAGATGCCATTTCTAAACAGGCTCAGCAGTACATAAGCGTGGCTGCTGGAATTGTTCTTGGTCTAGTTCAATCACCCTCAACAGCAGTTTTTGTTATATTAGTCTGTATTATGGTGATTATGCTTTCCTCCTGACTTTTTCTCAGTTTGAAGAGGACAGAAATGTCTGTTTATAGTGCAGCCTCATCAAAAACAGAAATGAAAGGAAATAGAAGAGATGCAAATATCTGAAGGCTTTACGTACTTGTGTCTTTCTCGTGCTGTGTTTGATTCCCATTTCTAAATATGCATAATATCCTCACTGTGCACCCTGGAAAATAAGGACTGGCTTTACAGCTTCATTCCCTTTTAGTCTCCCTGGCAAGAAATACGAAAATCTGTTTTGCCTGTTTACCAGGAAGGAAACAGAAGTCCAGTCCCTCACCTTTCTAGAAAATTCCTTACTTCTCGTCTCCTTCCATGTAACATAGAGACTTTTAAATCACTCTGATCAGTAATACAAAAGACATCAAATGGTGCAGAGCACCATCGGTTACTGGCTGTGTCAGTTTGACGAGGCACCAACCTGGGCAAGCAGGGAGGAAACTATTACTGGAGGGTAAAGCTGTATGTCTTTTCTTCATTTTCTTTAGTACACCAAAAGTTAGGATTAATAAGGGTCTACTTCTCCCTTTTGCCATGATCTGCATATAACAGTGAATGTGTACTTTTCATATGATCTTTTCTTTCTGTCTCTTGACATATACTCGATTTCTGTAGTCAGATCATCTGCACATCTTCTCTTGACATCTCTTCATGCTAACTCTGTGTATTTCAGGATTTTCTCAGAGAAAAATGCAAAAAGCAAGGACTATCTCCTGCTTCCTCTGTGTATTTTAGTCTGCAACTAAAATATTCCCACCATTACTTGCTTAGACCAAGATGAACAGCACAGACAATACTTTTTGCTGCAGCTGAAGCTAAAGTTTAGGCAGAATGAGTGTTTCCAAGCTTCCTACAGTATCTTCCTTTCTTAACACGACAGCCATCTTGCTCTCGTTTGCTTGGCCAAGTTTCAAACAAATGCAGAGAAATAAAAATTAACCTAAACGTTCTTAACCCAACACTCCCCTCTTCTTGTTGTCATCAGAAAAGTCCAACCGTGATGAAGAGAATGTGCGCTGGTGTGAGCAGGAGGACCACAAGGGCAGAGCACAGAGGCAGGCACTCCTGGGCTTTAGCTAGCAACGAACGCCACAGTGCTCTTTTAACTTCCCTTTGAAATTCAACGAGTGGGTGTGTTGGGACACACAAACAATATGAAAACGAATAATACTACTAGCAGTAAACAGATCAAGCATTTTAGCCGAGGACCAAACTCAAGTCTTGCGTATGGTAGTGCCAAACATAGCCTCAGAAACACAAGCCAAGGTTCAGTAATAATGTCTTAGCCTGTAAAACATGTCCTCACTCAGCCGAGGCTTCACATCCAATTCTGAATTGAAAACATTTAGCTCTGGTATTTATACGCAAGCAATGAGGCTGACACATGTCAAGAGAAAGAGCTGGTACAGTTGTTCTTTGCTATGCTGGCAAAAGAGTATTCCATTCTGGATCACCAAGACTCGCAGCCTTCTATAAGTGTTTTTAGGAAATGTGGATTGTGGCTCTTTCAGCTCATCAGAAATGCACGCAAGCAGTTTTGTGTGCATTTAGGGGGAGAAACAGAGAGCAAGGCAGACCTGGAGAGTCACTATAACAAAGGAGCTTCCACTTTATCTGCAGCATGGGATGATACAAAGGTCACACCACTCAAAGAAAAGGAAAATACTTCTAACCCACATCAAGCTCCTTAATTCCTCTTGACAATGGCGGCACAACCCTATATCCATCTAGCATCATCCAGCAAGTACAGCTGTTAAATAATATTATATAACTTCACATTAATAGGTAAACTCTTTCTAAATTACCGAGTGTTGAAGATGATGCACTGTATTTATAGGGAGGACATTTCTCCCAGCTTTCAGTAACCTTTGTGGTTTGTCTGTGATGTCTGATCTGAACATTTATAGCATTCAAGCCTTAAGGATATTGATTCTTTTTTAATGTGCAAGCGCAAACATGATTAATAGAAGAAACTTACTTTATGTACATAGTTTAGAGTATTTACACAAAATATTTTTATTCCTGGAACACTGTCCACTAAAGTCTGATTGTATTATGAAGAGCAACTATCTAAAAATTTTATCTGTTAAGTAGGTCTAACCCATCCAGGCTCATTTCAAAGCTTGATGAATGCCAGTGGACTTTACAAAGCCAGGCTTTAGATTATTCCTTCCTGATCATTCAGTGGAGTATGTGGCTACCTTTGTACCAGTCGTAGGAAGTAACCTCCATGGGTCTGGTTTTTTAATGATGAATCAACACATTTAGGATACAGGGATCTGGATTACATCCTTGCTGGCAAATCGACAATGCCTATCCTGATTTATGTGTTCCCTCATAGTGGGTCTTTGGTTAAAAACATAAATAGTCTCAATGCTTCTAGGTGGCACACAGTGATTAAGTGCAATTTTGCTTTCTTCCCAGAAAGCCTGATAGCTAACTCTTTCCTGCTCAACCTCAGTTGTGTACTGTTGTATTCCTGAGGCCCACCTGGGGCTAGTGCAGGCATATCTGGCAGCCTGTGCAATGGTGTCAGTGCTGACCGGGATGGTTTCTGGGTTTCTGCAGACACGGCCTGTAACAAACCCCGAGGGTCTGTCTTGTAGCTGCCTTCCCCCATATAGGCACCTCCTGATGGGCTCTTACATGTGCTGAGCCAGCAAAGCCCAGTGGCCAGCCAGCCCTCTTCTGTTTGAGGCAAAAAAAAAAAAAAAAAAAAGGGGGGAAAGCCTCTACATGTGCTTTCAGGTCACCCTTTTATAACTTGCCAGATCAGTATCAGCAACTGAGGAAACAGGGCTGAGATCTGTGATCCTGAGAGAGTTCTCATACACTACTGTAACACCATCCTTGAAGTAGAATTACAGCTAAGGTAGAGACAGAGGTGGAAACAAAGACATTCCAGAGAACTCTGCCACTGTCTAATCATCAAAAATTGAAATTGCAAGTTCCTCACAGACTCTGGTTTTCACTTGGGGTTCATTCTGTTTACAAAGGAAAGAAGAAATATCCATATGTGATGCTGAGGCCTGCAGTGTCCGCATTCATGATTTAAGGACTTGCTTTGCCTGATCATGCTAGGAGAGAACCTTTGTCTTACTCCCCAACTTCTTATTGTCACCAGCCACATCACTAGACGTAGAAGATAATTTGTTGAGCTATATGCAGGAAAGGACTATGACTTAAGAACTCTATGAGGTGGCTGCTTTGGGCTTCATGGTTTTGGGAGCTCCGCAGTTTTGTGCCACAGCGCAGGAGAGCCTGTCCAGTTTGCTGGCAACGGCGCTCTCAGCAGAAGTAGCCGCTCCCCAGATCCTCTGGCAAATTGAAAGGCCAGACTTAGCCATGCTGTTCCTTAAAAGTGACATAGCCACAGGAATGGATTTGTGACAAGATGGCAAAAGAACAAATCCCACCATAAAAGAACAACAATGAAAGGCCGTAAGGGGGGAAAAAATGAATTCCAGAGTGGGCTGATGTGCTTACGCAAGACAATTTACACAATCACAGCATTGTACAAAGAAACAAAGATATGGCCTTGGGGAAGCCACTGCCATTTTGTAAGTAATAGTTAAAAAATGCTTGCGCTGACTGTACCAAGAAATGCCTGTAGAGGCAGGGGCCCTAATAAGGAGCAGCAGGCAGCGCCCCAGTGGGTAAACAATACGACATGGCTCCCTGAGCAAAAGACTGGCCCCTTGTAAACACAAAAGGCTTTATGCAGAGTTGCATGCTCTGGCTGTATCTCTCAGCCGTGTAGCCTCGTGCTGGCCTTCGCGTAAATACTTCTGGGATGAAGATATTCTTAGAGATGCAGGGGGACAAGAGGTTTCACAGCAAGAGCTTCCATCCTCGCTTTATATCATTGTCTGCGTCTCCGGTGCGTTGGGAACTCGGCATGCTCAGCTGTGTTTTTAGAGCAAGTTCCTCCAGCACGGCTTCTTTGTTCCTGTTCTGCTCCAATCTGCTTGTATTTAGGCTTCCCCAGCAGGGTGGGAAAGCTCCACAAGTGTCAGTGAAATATTAGGTTTTGTTTTCTTCTTTCAAGCTAAGAATCTAGCAAATGATAAAAAAACTCTTTAGCAATCAAGTGTTGTGGGAAAAAAGGTAGTTTTGCAGCTAGGAATATAAATTATTGGTGACTGATTTGGGAATTTGGTAGCTGGCATTTAAAATAAGCAGTAGCTCCCCAAGTTCATCAAAGCAGAATGTCTTGCTGGATGAGGTGGCTTTAGAGTGCTGCACTGAGTTTCCAAAATGCTGGTGATTAGGATTTCGGACCACGGGAATCCCAGTTTGATGAGGCTATTTATGGCAAGGTCTGTTGTTGCTCAGAATTTCTTTCCTTCCTGTGTTAGCATAGATAAGGTATAAGCAAAAAAGGATTTTTATAAAGTAACAAATAAAACTTGGGAAAATGATCCATAAGGTAAAATAAAACAGTCACGAGGTTTTCTAACAAGGCCTTCATGTATCAAGTACTCGACTTCATGGAACTGCAGTAGGATTTGGTGACAAAATCCCGGTCTAAATGATGTTTTACTAGTAAATAAGTACATATTCTGTGGATTTCAGATGCAGAATGATACTTCTGTAGATATATCAAACACAAGTTCTGAGGAAGTAAAGAATTATTGAGGGGAGTTGTAAGTGAAAAGTGTTAGACTACTACAAAGTAAGTGCTGGTGGTGGGGGTGGTTTATTATTATTAATTATTATTAGTTATTATTGTTTAAATGTCTAAGAATAAAATTCATAATAATAAAGTATAGCTGTCAGGGTAGGAAATGGAAGAAATCCCACTCTTTCAGCTATTTGAAGTTAGGCTGTGTAGAGCACTTCAGAATATACTGCCTGAAACATGGCAGCATCAGTTGAGGAAACGGCAAGGCTAACTCAACGGGCTGTTCCATTTTGGCTTGTGATTGTCGCTCCCTCCAAGCCTCCAACAGTATCCCTCCTCTCTATCCTGCTCAGACTTTCACCTGCAGATAGAAATGTGCAAATATCTACTAGGGTGAAATAGTGTGAAATTTCCTGTGTGTCTCTATTGTTTCCCCCTTTCCGTTTTCCTCACTTTCTAGTCAGAAGAGAGACAAAGACTTGCCAGAGTTGAGATGACAATCCTTCCCATGCCCTTAGTTGGGCAAGATATACAAGCAGTTACGCTTGGGTTTCCAAGTCAGAAAGTTCGGCACCAGAAAGCGGCAAACCATTTTGGCACAGATATGTATGTGCAGGTTAGGTGAGATTTAGGTCTATGTGACAACATAAAAGGAACTATAACTATTATCTTAAGCAAAGAGCTTGCTGGCACGGCGCACTATGAGAAGAGCGCTGCTCTTGTGGTGCTCCGGTCTCCATCATCTTCAGATTCTGCTGTGCTAACAGGATAACACTCTTTCAAATTCACAATGCAGCCAAAACCAAAACCGTGGATACATGTCTTCTCCTCCACTGTGTTTTTTTAAATAATTTGGTAGACAGATATTCCTATATGTGTCTCTGTGAGATTATGCCGATTTGTTACTAGCCTGCCTGATAAGATACTCAAAGTTGTATTAGTGACCAGCGATTACACGTGGTTGTTTTGTTTCAGTTTGGTTTTCACTTGAATGTAAATCTTCTGCGATCAAAGGGCTCTATAATCAGAAAGAGGTTACGAAAGAAATGTTTCCATCTCTTCCTGCCATGTGCCTTAAGGCTACCAAAGCAGTTCTCTTTCAACCCTGAAAAGAAATAATGATAAAAAAGCAAACCATTACTTAGAATGTGGAAATAACTTCCGTGTGAAGCATGGAAGCTTCGAATGTGGAAATAACTTCCGTGTGAAGCATGGAAGCTTCGTTACCCAGTCATTTAAAATGGGACAGCAAGAGGAGGGAAATCCTGCATTAGGGGAAGACTGTGCTAACCTAAATGACTGAGCAGGCGTTCTCTGGCAGGATTTTTAGGGGTCTGCTGCACAGCAGATCAGCAGTAAGCCCAGGAGGCTGTTGTACCAGCTGAAACATTAACGCGGACCATGAATATGCTGAAACAGATTGTCCTCTGCAAAGAGCCTTTTTGGGGGTTGTAATTGTTTATGTTTGTAATGGGAATTTCAGGTTTGTGTATAAACAATGGGAAAAGTGAACTAAGCAACACGAGCTAATATTTTACTTACTTTTGAGAAATCTTTTGTAAAACTTGATGTTTACATGACAGTTAGCACTGTCTTCCTGCCAGAAGATATTGAAAAGAAAGGAAATGAACTGTGCTGTCATTTACACCCCATGAAAAGACATTTGATAGCTTAGAAAGGTTTCTCAGTTTCTCTAGTGACTTGTTTCTTATGCAAGCTTGCTGTCTTTATTCTGGTCACGTACGGAGCCAAGCACAACTGCAGCACTGAAAAAAAAAAGATAAACTGTAGGGCCAAATCCATTCTAATGTAGGTTCATCGCAGGCGGTGGAGTTAAGCCAGGAGAGAATTTGTCCCAAAGACTTTGGAACAACAACACAGTATTAAAATGAAGCCTAATAGAGCATTAGAGCTGACAGGAGTAACAGGAATTTATCTGCCATTAACTTTCGCTCAGAATATAAAGAAAAATGGTAACAGGAAAACTTTCCAAAGCTGTAATGAGCATGCACAACCTCTGTCTTCTCTGAAATCGAAGCTGGCTTTTCCCGTAAGTTTCCATAAATGTATCTCCCTATAAATATACACTGTTATCTACTGGTTTTGATCAGCTCACTTGTCCAGTTAGGTCCATGCAACTGCTAACTTTTAAAGCTGAGTCCTTGCCAAAGCTGTCTGTGCTCTAAAAGTAAAACAAAACATTGCACATGTAAAGCGGGGGAGGGGGGGGGAAGCGCCTGTCACTGATCAAGACAAGGAAAAGAATGACCTACTAGGACAGATGCACACCACATCACATAATAAATATATCATTACTGCATATGGTATGACATCACAGATGTGCCTGAACACACTTGATGATTTAGCACCCTTTGCTGTGAGATAAAGCTGTGCCAGATTAAGGCAGAAAGCAATGCAGGCAGGCAAACTATGAAATGCCTTCACAAAGACCATAAGTAAATAATTTAATAAAGTATTCCATTCTTTTCAATATTGCACGTTCAATACTAAAGGACAACAGGTGCTTCATGATCAAAGATCTCCAGTTACCAAGCTGTGTAGGATATAGAACCAACACTCTGAGGGGGCGAGCATTGTGGATTTTTTTCCACCCTGTTTTTCTTTTTTTTTGTGTGTATCCTATCAAGAGGCTCTGGGCATTTAGTGTAACTAACTCTTTTCCACACAATCCAAGTAATTTGCTTTTCTAGAGTAATGATTCAAGAAATTTTTGTTTAAGCCCATCCAGGGCTAGGAGTTATACTCTTCATTTTGATCTGTGCTACGTTATTTCTTCTTTTCTAATCCTATTTGATAATGGCAGAATTTAGAAAGGTTCAGATAAACATTCTCATATTTAGATTCCTACCAAAAACTTTCTAGGCCTGCTAAAGTGAATTGGATATATCTAGATGAAAGACTTTTAGTATCACCTGTAACTTGGTTGTATGGAATAAATTGATAATAGCTTTTCCTGTAACACTTGGCATGCCTGTTTCCTGCCCCTCTGCAATTCAGCTTAGCAAAGGTTTACGGACAGGGAACAGGATGAGGCAAAGCCAAATATCCACAGTCTTTCAGAGGTCCATAAAAGGTTAGCTTGGGATCGGGTTCAATGCAGACTTTTGCAAATAGTAATATTTTATCTGATTCAATTAAATCAACTCTTTCTAATTCTTGATGAGTATTCTCGCTCCTGTGACTGAAAAGAGTAACCTCTTGTGCTGCTTCCACAGTCAGCACCTAACGATGCATGAAAATGGCACAAGCTGTTGATTAGGTCACTAGTCAAGTTTGAGACTGCAAGATTACTTAAGCCTCCCTATCTGACCTCATGTTCTTTCCTAAATTCTGATTGCTGCTGTTGTTCTGCACCACTTCAATGACCTTGAAAGCGAGTAACACCTACACTACTTAGAGATATTTGAGATCAAGTACAGTATTGACACTGAAACTAAGAGTCACCTAAAATCTTAGTTTTGACATCTTCTTTTGAAGGTATTAACTGCAGGGTTTCTGAAACAGTACAGTAAGTCTTGTAAGGATGACTTCTGTAGAAAGGAAGCTCATCAGTACTGGAACTAACAGTGCAGAGTATTTGCCTCTATCTGCTCCTGAGAGTCAATGACGTATGCATTCTTCAGGCTGGGTTCATCACCCTCTGCCCAGGCTTACCACTCTTGTTTACAGTACAAAGTTTGCTGGTACCAAACTATGGAACTTCTCTCCAGTTCTGCCCATTATGAACCTGGCTCTGAATGTGTGGAAGCTCTTTTGCTCTAGCTTGGTACGATAATTTGAGAGAAACACAGACCTTGAAAATATCACCACTTGGAACAGAATAGTGCAGTGAAAGTGCCTGCTTTGGTGAGTCCATCTGAAGCCAGACACAGTGGTCACTGTTTTGTGGTAACTGCTACCCAGGCTGATGCCAGACCTCATTCCAGTCCTTAACTTCTCCTTTTGCATATCGACAGTGATGCAGAACTATGCAGTGCTATTTTGTGCTTGTCACAGGGACAAGCAAGGATCAACCGTGGACTTCCCTTGGGGCTTATGGTTTTGTCATAGCACATATATTTCTTCTATTAATACGTATTTAACAAATTGAGGTACTGAGACAACTGCAGTGTAGCATTCTGCCCTCTACAATTTGCAAACTTTAGGAAAGGCTCTAAAAAGGCTTGAGGGTTTGGGAAGTAACTGCCTGTTGCTTTTTCATTTTCCACTCCATTTTCCCATAATTTTGCTAGAAAGAAAATTTTGTTTCACTGTTCTCTTATTCTGGATCATATGGATCAGAACATGATCTAGTCGTGCATCTTGTTTTAATCAAAATAGGCAGAGATGGCACCAGCACAGAAGCCTATTTTTATCATCTGAGAAACAGCTGTAGTTAAAGCAAGAAATAAATTGCAGACTAAATGAAATTTCAGTGGTCCAGAGTATGGTTATCACCTGTCTCCAGAATGCAGTCTGAGAACATATGTGAAAGGTCCTAATATGCATACATGTGTTCTGGGGTGAGAATGATTAGGTGAGGACAACGCTTTGTGCTACTCTGAAGAAAGACTGAAAGGTTCAGTCCATTCATCTCCTATTCCCTCCCACTCCCCACTCCAGAAAAAAACACAAGTTTTCTTACTATAAATCCCCCAAACTCCAACTTTTGGTTTTGGCAGATGATTGCACTGAACAAGTGTTTGCAGATAAACAGGGTGAGAGAGAAATCAGGCAGGCATGCTGGCACAAATGTCACTGTATTTAGAGTAATGCTGCAAATAGCCATAAGCAGGTTAGATAAGAAGTTCATGGGAACAATGTCATCAGAAAAATTGGGGGGAGGGGAAGTGTGATCTTAACTTTTCTTTCTGATTGCTAGCCATAGTCAAGATCATCTCCTTTCTCAAAGGGAAAATGAAGAGTCTCTGTTCATCTGGGTAAAAGCAAAGCTTCCTGGTAAGAGGACCTGAGATTCTTTCCTGTTAACCCTTGTGTGTTCCATGATTCTCTGTATTACATGGAGGGTAAAAGCTGCAGAGGAGAAAGATCTGGTATTAACATTATTGTTCATTTCTTGTGAGGAGCTGCCTGTCACGCTGGACCTGGTAGAAACTCATGGATAGAGGCAGTCCCAGCCCCAGTGAGTTGATCCTCTAGGTGATGACATAGACTGGGGATCGGAAAACCATGTAGGATTACTTTTGTTTTGAGGGTCTGTGGAGTATATGGTATCAGCTGTTGTAGTCTTGTTACGGACTACAGTGGCTACATCAAGTCCACACTCAAGTCAGCCATGCTGTTCTGGGTAAAGTAGATGGTACTGTTAGGGTAGTTTCAGGGTTGGCTTTATGGAGAGCACGTTTTTCTCCTTAATTTAAATCTGTGTCTCTTAAGATTGAGACTTCATTTTAATGCTTTCAGTTTCTTCCTGGGATTTTGATGAAAAAGGATTAATCTGTACGTGAGGCTGCATGTTTACAGCAGCAAAGGCAGAAGGCATGTGTTAAAAAAACATTTAGACCTGCAAATAACAGCTGGGCATAGATAAAGTATGAGAAATAACATGAATCTTTCAGGCTGTAGCTGAAGATCAAACACACAGAGAGAAGTTGCTTTTTCCATTAGTGTTTTCGCATGGCTCTGCCTCCAGGCTTCAGGCAACACCAGAAGCAAAAGTGCCAAAATATCATGAGAAAGGCTGCTCTTGCAAAATTTCTGGCCTGACCAGAAGTAGGAAAATCTCATGAAAGACTGTTCTCGTCTGCTTCCAGCCCTGCTTGGCACGTCCAAGAGGCTAAACCAGGTTCCACTTGGAAGTTTTGAACCCTGTTTGAATTCTTCTTTGGTTTCCCATGCCTTTTGTAAATAGTACTCTGTAAACCTGCGGTATGTCAGCTGTGCTAACTTGATACACTTATCCCCAGACCTCTGCAGACCAGCAGTGATGAAGTGTTTTTCAACCCTTGTCTAAAAACTATTTATCGTTCACTACTGAGCAGAGATCCTGAGTCTATTGCTGTAGGAGCTGTACAAAATGATAGCAAGATACTTTGGCCGCAAGAGCTTAGACTCTAATAGGTAAGGTGGGATTTTGCCGCAGTTCCTCATCTATAAAACACGTATAGGCAGTATCACTAACCCAAGTGCATACAACTGGTCAGCATTCAACCTAGACTTTTTTGAACCCCAGTCCAGAGCTTAAACCACAAGACCATTCTCTCACATCCAAATGAATGTGCTACACATTACAAGAAGTCTAAATGCAAACCAAAATATCTGAAAAGCCTGTTGTGCAGGAAACTGGCTGGAATTCAGTCTGTCGCCTCAGTGAGTTCACAGTCAGCCTAACTCACTCTGACCGCATAAGTTTGTATGTTCTATTGTTGTGCCTGTGGGAGACAGTAAGCAGAACTGATTTTGAAGTCAATATGCACAATGTCTGTGCTTATTAAAAGACAAAAAATGTCCAACTCCCAGGTTCTGCAAATAGTAAAAGTAATGATGACCTGCAGAAGAAAAGGATACGTTTTTGAGAATACATGACTGCAAAGTTGAGTGGTGGAACTACCAAAGAAGGTTGGAAGAGCTTGCTGAGTTAGTGAGCCTCCTTGGAAGTCAAGTTCTCCAGGAATCTCTCCATGATTTCAGTGTCAGTTACTGAAAGCCATGTTATTTTGCTCACTTTAGAGCTCGCTATTTTAGTTGCCGTAATGTAACTGAAGTAGTAACGTGATTCCCATTGAACAACCCCCTTCCACAATGCAATAAGCAATAATGATTGACTTCAATGAACTACAGACACATAGTCCAGTCACTCTTTATATTAAAGAAATAACAAAAAAACCCCATGCTGTTTCCAACCTATCTTTTATAGTTAGGACACGTAGCCAGTAGCAACATGCTGAACTGAAGTTCCAGGGACACATGCGTTTTACCAAGGAGGACCTGGCTATGATTTTGAAAAGCATGAATTCCCTGGGGAGAATGTGTGGGGTACTGCCATGCCTCAGGGCAAACTCGTAGAGCCAAGGAATATATTTCTGACTGTGCTAGAAAGATGCCCCATGCAAAGTCTATTAGGCAGAACAAACACAGCTCTGTTTTACGTGATGCGAATGGATTCTAAGGGCACATTACCGCCTTCTTGTAAAAAAGGATCTTCTTTGTGACTGAAATTCCTTAGCATACTGCACACTGCAGCTAAACTGGGGAGGTCTGCACAATCTCTCTGTTGTATTTCTGTGGTGAATATGTGGTACTGCAAAAGACAATAGCAGATGGGACAGTCCTCACTGAACAGTGAATAGCATTATCTTTCTTTAGGCTAATAATATTTTCATAACTAATGAGCAGAATCGAACTGTCTAGGCTGTCATATGTGAGGCAGTTTCAAAGAGCAGCTTCTGGACCAAAAGTATTTAAAAGTAGTCCACAATTTGGCCTAAAGATGTTGTGATGCAGCACTCCACACTGATGCAGAACAAAGGCAAAGGATTACTAGTGGATCTTGTATGTAGGATGCTATGAGAAAGACCTGAGTCTGCCATAAATATAACCTGATATATTTTAGGAAGGTTTCTAGCTTTTATTTTCTTTATTTCTTTTGTATAAAGTAATTGTCTCTTCTACTGTTAACATTTCTCATCCCTGTGGGACTAGAAACCTTTGTGACTACGTAGAACAATGACTAGCAGAGTGAACCAAAGACAAGTGACCATACTATAAATTACAAATAATCTTGCTCTTGCTCCATTTCTAGATAAAAGAGAACAGTGGCTGTAACTTGTTAAAAAAAAAAAAAAAGTGTAATACTAGCTTTTGTTAGCTGGCCAGTGTGTTCCTCAGGGCACCACTATGTTCTTCATTTCATCTACTTCCTAAGAATTAAAACTTTCCTCCAAAAAAGTAACTAGAAAGATCTAACTTTGATGGCAAAATAGCAAACCATTGCCTTCCAGCATCTCTCTTCTCTGTTGGTTAACCAGCCCCAAGTGCTTTAAGCGCATATTCTCTAAACTATTAGGGTTTTGATTGAAGAATATTTTCTGTAGACCCATCACAGTTATCTGCCAGCTGTGCTGGTTTTCTTTACAGAACGTCAGCTAAAATTACATGATCAGTACCAAAACAAGTTACTATTTGAACACTTGCTACCATCCCAAAGAATGTAATCGATTTCTTAATGGGCAGGACTGCCACTAGTTTGAATGTCACTGCATTTCAACGTAAGATGGGGAGCTTCAGACCGACCTCTTAGAAGAATGGGTCAGCATTCATCTCGCATTTTAGCCTGCAACTATGCCATGTAAAAGCCAATCATGCTATCAAAGGGACAGGCGCACATGGGAATAATGTAAAAGTACTTATCCGGATTTAGTTGGCTGAGATGGATTAAATCACAAAAAATTGCCAGGTATCTTGCAAAACTCTTCTGTTTGGATACGTATATAAACATCTACAGTAGACTGTATGGTGCAGATAGCTTTTGCAATACACAGCTTTTAGGTTTCAAACCCCTGTCTTTAAGGATATGAATGGTACAGTTTGTTATAGGCAAGGCTTTCTGCATCACTCTTGCCATAGCACAAGGAAGAGCAACAAGTCTGAAGGCCACATCTTTGTTGAGCTAGAGTTATTTTGAGAGAATGCACTAGTAGGCATAGCACACCTCATTTTGTGCGCAGGACATCTGTAGAAGAGCTGGTGGGGGGCAGTGCTTTTTCCATTCTTGGCGCTTCTACTGAAGGTGTGAATAATGGTGCCGCAGCCATTACAAAAGCCTTTATGTTATGGATGCCTGTCCACAAATAAATGAACCAATAGCATCCATATACATATATATGTATATATATGTGTATATGTGTGTGTGTGTGTGTGTATATATATATATATATAAAAGGCCATCAGAGAAAATGCTTGAATGCTAGTGACCCTCTTTCAAACCCAAACAGTAACTTTATAGCTCTTTCACGTCCACTAAGATTTTAAATGTTGTGTGTTAGTATTTTTTGATAAGATAGGCATTCATAGGAGTTTGTTTTTGGCTGGCAAGTGACAGCAAAGGGAAGTTCTCTGTTAATCAGCAAAGGAGAAGGAAGACTGCATCCCTCTGCACAGCTCCGCGCAGCTGGCAGGAAGCCTCTCTCCTGCTCTTTACGTTTGATTTCCTTCTCAGGGAGCGTGAGTGAGCGAGCTCTCTCTCCAAGCCCGCCTTCCCTCAGCACTCCCTGTCCCCTCACAGCCAGCCACACACGTATGCGTGCATACACGTATGCACACGCTCTTTCTTTGGGTGTCGTCTGTTTTCTGAATTTAGATTTTAACCACTTTGGCCTGTCAATAGAAGTATGAACAGAGCTGGGCTGTAAGGCAGTGCATTTGGAGGTTAAAGTTGGATGTCATGCAGCCACTAAAGTTTGTATTTACTTGAACTAGGACAGATCCTGATCCTACTGGTCAGAATCATACAAGATTTATGGGGATTTGTGCTAAAGAGGGAATTATATATTCCTGTGGGGTATGTACCTGAAGGGAAGAGAACACTTTTTGCTGTTTCCATGTAGCAAAACATGTAATATGTAATTTAAGGCAGGTAAACAGGGTATGATCTACTTTTAATTCTATTTTCTTGTGATGATATAAGCATAATACTGATTACATAGAAATTGTAGTTGAATCTGAGCTCCAGATTTGACAAATGCTGTGAACTGCTACGTTATGCAGAGTACCAAAGATTAAAAGGAGAAAAACATCACTAATGCAGTCAGTGAAACTAATACTGAGATTCTTGCCTGCAGAGCTGTAGTTCTTTGTTTCATGTAACAGTTTTACAGGAGAATCCACAAGGACAAAGTCTGAGAACAGGGTATGCAGGGATCTCTTCAAAGATGTAAAAAGACCAGTGGCGATTTTTAAACTCCACCAATTCATTGATAATTCTAAAAGACGCAGCGCTCGACTTCTACTAAGAATGAAACAAAACAAGTGAGGCATATTGTACACAGAGGATTGCTTGCCAGGAGGAATGGAGAAAGACAGTGCTTTAGAAAGATGGCTGATAAAGCCATTTAGCACCAAACCCGAAAGTTTTCAGTGCAGCTTTTCAACGTGTCTGTAGCAGGGGAGTGCAACAGAACCTACTTCCACCTCCTCCTTTATAGCAAGCTATTGAGGTATTTCAGACCACATTTCGCTAGAGATATATAGTTTTTTTTCTCCATGCAGGCAGGTACTTTTGATTTTTCTTACTGTTGTCTTCCTTCCTCCATCTTCTTGTTCATTGAGAAGCACTACCTTAGCTCCTCCTTCCAGGAAGCATAAGATCTGTCCATTGCTCATGTTTGCATGAGGTCACGCTGCAATCAGTGCTTCACACAAACAGAACATGCATGCCCTGATCAGCTTAGTCTCAGGAAAATATCTAAGAAAAAAATACTGCTTTCATGACACGTCCTTGTGGACAGGAGGAATTCAGTAGGAACGTAAAATTATAAAAGAAGACGATGTCTATGGTACCCAGCTTTGCATGATGTATCTGGCAAATGCTACTGCAGTGGGGTAAAATGCAGGACGTCAAGGTTTTGATGAGAAACAGAATTTTAAAGCAAATGAGAATACTGCTGCTTTGTAACAGATGTCCTCTTTGTTCATTCTTCAGCCAGCATCCTCTGCGTGGCATTGCTAAACTTGTCAGGTATAACTGAGATGCAGTACAGAAAAATGGATTATCATGTGCTTCCTCTAATGTTTACATCCCCTACTCACTTTCCAGAAAGATGGAAGGCACTCACCCAGACTCCTGGGCAGAAGCACATTCATGTCTGTTCTTTTGTTGACACGTAGAAAGGATATGATTTTGTAATACGGTATCCAAAAGGTGAATGACTATCTGCAAGAGGTGGATGGGGGAAATACAACTTTGACACTGACTATCATCTCTAGGCTGAAATTTTTCATAAGTGGACTTCCATCTTGAGACTGGTATCTTTAGTGACACTCCAGAGAACAATAATCCACAAGTGCCTGCTGTGCTTTTCTGCTGAAGGTATTCCCTCGCTGTTTATGATTATGGTGGTGGAGAGTGTCTTCTAAAGGAGAAAGATTATGAGAATCGAGTTCATGGTAAAATATACAAAAACTCCAAGACAACGTTTTTCCACATGGACTAAAGCAAGGTTGTGAGGTTGACTTGAATGAGAAGTAAAAGTTCCAGGACCAAAAGCGCACAAGAAAGCAGCACTTATTCAGGCTGCTGTTCAAATGCACATGCATCTGTAGGCTCTAAAAGGTTTGTTCCAGTCCTGCAGTCCATCAAGTTATTTGCTTCCTCTTGAACTTTGGCAGAGCATTGGTCTATTTGCTACATATTTAACATCTTCTCTTTCTGAGGTAGCCTTCTCCAAAGTAAGGGTTAGTTAAAGGTGAAGATAAGATAAAGACAAAAATATTCTCATAAATGGCTCTGAGAAGGAATCACCACCATGATACAACTCCCTCACCAAAATGATAAGTGCCAAAAATACAGATGTTTAGTGTAACTGCTTCTTATTCCTTCCTGGTCCTTAGCTCCTGTATGTCTTGACTAGCTTAAACCACAGCTCTTGAAAAGACAAAGTTGACAGGGAAATCATAGTTGGGTTGATTTAATAGTGAGTGAGAAATTAGAACAGTGACAACAGCTTTTATTGGAATTTAGAAACCATTAGTTTGAGTGATGATATTTACTTATGGGTGTGAAAGGTGCTCAAGATTGATTTGTAGGACTTAAAAATGAGATCTTGGCCTTAGAGTAAGCCCACAAAGTTTGACTGGAAGTGTAAGAAGCAAATGGGGAGGGAGAAGAAAGATTTCAGAGAAACTTCTGTACCAGAATAGCAAAACAACTACCATCACAAATTCGAATACCATTGGGTGATGATAAAAAATAGTGAAATAACTTTTCCCCAAAATTATTTGAATAAAAGAACTGTTCAGAAAATATTTGAGTTTATTTCTAAATGATAATCTAAATGATTAGTTTGATAAAACAGAAACTATGTTGTTTCAACTCAAAGTTAGTTTTTTTAGTTTTGCTATTTTCATCAAAGCATGAAAATCCCATGGTTTTTCATAAAATACAACTCTATGTGCTTTTCATCTAAAACCTTTTTTGCAGAGATTTCCTAGGATTTGTATTTATCAGTCTTCATAGTTAAACCTTTAAGACATTATATTACCTGCTTGTTATTATACAATATTCCTACAGGACAAGGGACTACTAGCAGAACTTTAACTACACTAATAAAAATAATTAAATAGATATGGGTCAAAGCCAAACGTTCAAAATTAGAAAAGGATTTTTTTATATTTTGGAAAAATACTAGGGAAGCTTTGACTCTTACTCATAGTGATGACTAGTAATACAGTCTCACAAATTTACCATTCTCTGAATCATCCCCATAGTTGAATTGGTTGTAACGAGGTGCATTTCACAGTGTCAAACGCAGTTTAGGGGTGAGCTGGATCTGAAAATAAAAATTCTTCATTTTTAACACATTGATGCTGAAGCAATGCCTTTCTGTTGTTTCAGTTTGATAATATTACATGGAGTTGTAGCCAAAAAAAGAAACAAAGGTAAAATAAAGACTAATAAAGTCTGCAGAGGACAGTGTTTGGGGTGTGGTAAATAATGAAGAGATGAGGTTACTGATACAGTGATCTCAATCACTGGGTAAGTTGCATACAACCATGTTTTAGCACGGCCAAATGTGAAATTAGAGGGGTACAACTTGTTACCGTAAGTGCAGGTTTCTCACAAGAATGATTCTGAAAATGACCTCAGACCACTGCTGTTAATCAGCTAAAATTGAGTTTCTAGTGTGACGCTATGAAAAAAATTAAACTTTTTCTTCATCACTGATGATCTTCTGCGCTAAAACAGTGTCATTTGGTTTTTAATCAAGACTAGTCATTAAAAAGAAAAAAAAAGTACTCCAATTCTATGAGCAATTAGGTCAGCTGTGCAGAAACATGCAGAAACTTCACTACTTCCACAGACCTAAGCGGACAGTAAAATTGCTGGGAGCAGAGCGCGCATCTGCCACAGGCCAGCTGTGCATTACTGCCCAAGGGTCTCGGTGTCAGGACACCTGCGATGCAGGTATCCAAAACTTGCCTCTCCAGCCTTGGATCAGACAGAAACAGGCAGCTTTCTCATGAGGGGCTTTGTACAGAATGAGAAATGTTTGCTTTATGTGGAAATGCACAGAAAAGTCCAAGATAGAATAAACGGTCGAGGGAGTTGCCTCGCCACTTCTGACTCAAGATTCACGTCTCCATTGCGCAATCTGAGTTCTTTCCATCACATAAACACCACAGCTAAATAAAGTCAGAACTCCACGCTGGCTGAAATTCTCAGCTAACGGTATTACCTGGCTTTTCCTGTTTGTTATTTTGGGACAGATCATCCAATATTACAAACAGATGCATCCCCACATATTTGAACAGAATCCCACTCATTTGTCCTTGAGCGCTGACCCTGTTAGTTTTGCTTGCCTTCAGCCTTGAGGCCTAACACACAACACCGCTGAAAATTTAGGAGAGGTGGTGAGGCAAAACCCAACAAGGACAGAGAAGAGGGACTAAAGTTTTTGAAAATCCTAGTGCTGTAATTCTCTTTAAAATGGAGAACTAATTGCAAATTGTCTACCTGCAACACAAAATCTGCAGCACAAAGAACATTCTCTGTCAAGAAGTTGATGAAAATACTAAAGCCAGTGCAGATATTCTGACTTAAAATTGAGTTCTTGTTTTAATTTTTTGTTTTCCTTTCCCCTCTCTCCCACTCAATTGGGATAGAGAAAGTGGAATATGAGGTGGTCCAAATGTTACTTGGGTCATTGTTTCACTCTAGGTCATTACTTCCGCATGTTTTAATCCAGTGTATTCAGAGCTTCATCATCCCCAGCATCTGAAACGTACTGCCTGCCTCAAGAGAATTTTCCTTGTCAACTATTTAGATGGGCAAAATTCTGTCAAGTCATTGACTTGTCTGTTTTCCTGGAGAGTGTACTCAGTATTTGAGAGAAAAAGCTGTCTTCTACCTGGTAATCTGTCATGACTATACCTCTTATTTTCTATTTTACAGGACTTTTAGGGTATATTTGTGTTATGGTAGCTCTGAAGGAGCTACTTCTAGAACTGGAAATCGCATGCTATGATGCATGCAACCCTAATTCTCTACATGGCAGTGCACTGTGTCATGTAAGGTATAACTCTTTTCAGCCCAGCCAGAGTTTCGGTCTAAGTGACTTCTAACATTGTATGAATCAGATATTTTAGCATCAGCCCTATTAGACTTTGGATCACAGGTGGCAAAAAGGTGCTGCATGGCCACCCTGGCTTTCCACACACCGAAAACCTGTTCAGCATGACTGGTACTTAATTATAAATATAATTTAAATATAAGAAAATCTGTTTTACTGTGAGGGTGACTGAGCACTGGCACAGGCTGCTCTCCAACCCTGGAGATATTCAGCACCTGAGGGGTGTTGAGCAGGGGGTTGGACCAGCTGATCTCCCCGGATTCCTTTCCAGCCTCAGTAGTTTTGTTGATTCTGTGATTTAATATTCCAGAGTCATATGGAAGGTTTCCTGCAGGTACTTACCTGTGTTCTGAAGAGTAACGGGGGGAATAAAAGCGGCATTTAGTATGAACAGTGGGGAAGTTTGCAAACATCAGGGTTTTTTCAACTTTAAAAGCTTCATATGGATGTGCTGAAGACCCCATTTCTTGATTTATTTACGACTGCAAAAGTACGTGGGACTAGATTTTGAAGAGGATGGAGTACGTGACAAATTATTCTTTAAATATTTTGTGATCTTTAGTCAATTGCCCTCAGCCATCTTCACTTTTTACAAAAAATTGAGCAAACACGTTTCCTGGTACAAAATTTCTGGGAAACCAATATCTTTGTTGTAAGGAACAATATCATGTGAGTTTAGTAACCAGCCATAGTTAAGCAACAAACCTAAATGTTAGAATAGTGCTAATCTACCTGCATGTTAAAACTATGCCAGACTGTTCAAATTCAACTAAACCCAAACTCCTTTCCCCAAAATTGATCATAAATGAAATGAAAATAGACTGATGTCCTATATTGAGTTCTGTAGGATAGTTGTCTAGTTCTACCTGTATGAAACAAGGCTATGCTAGCAGAAAAGGCTCGGCTACATGTGGTAGAACACCAGTTCTGCATTCTGTGGGATGTTTATCTGATCAGTCCATGTAATTTACTCCAACAGAAAAGTCAAGGAGAGCTTAAAAGAAAAATCAGCTCCAAGAAGCTTTGTCTTCCGGAGATGTACAGTATGGTACTTCTTACAGTGTCCAAATTCAGTTATTCATCTAGGCTAGAACTGCCTTAAGTAAGAAGGAATCAGGAATCAGGTATTTTAAGAAGCAGTATGGAATACATCAATTTTACAAGGAGACAGTGAATATTTACTGCTGGATATTCAACTGCTGGCTGACAGCCTGACTTATGGAGTCCTACTAAAATGTACTATGGGCTTTTTCAAGAACTTCAAGTTGCTTTTCCATTGATCTAAATCTATAGACTTAACTCTTGGGGTACACTGCACTTTGGCCATGTTCCTTGTCATAACGTAACCACCCAAGGTATGCTAAAAATATCCAGAGATGAAACCTCTGTGTCTTAACTTGCAAGATGTGCTAAGCAAAAAACAACATGTTTTCTAGCGTGATTAATAAAATGACAGTGATGAATGAAATGACAGCCACTGGGGATTAAAAGAGAAAAATATAGGAAAAAAGGTTGAGTTTGGAAAAGCTAGATAAGGCTTGTGTCTCTGGGAACTGTATACAAGAGCTGTGCTTTCCATTCTCCATTACGTCTGTTTTGCTGTGCCAATTATCCATTCTTCAGCCTTATTCTCCTACATCAATGGAAGGCACCTTGGAAAGGAGACTGAATGGCTCAAAATGTTGATCTTAGATACTCTGGAAAAGGAATGAGGGATTTAACTGTAGCAGCTGGATAAGGAGGGGAATTGATTGGGAAAGAATCTCAAGAATGGAGATGAGATAAAGAGAAGGTATGACAGGATGCAGAACGTGCGGTCAGCAGGGTCAGATCCTCTGTACATGCTCCAATAATTCTGCTGGTGCAAGACAACAGCCTGTCTCTGAAGGCTGACCATCCAAAGCCGCTTAGGTCTGTCTCCAGCTCCTACTGAAACAAGCAGGTCTTTTACATAGACATAGATGGGAGTTAGACTAAGTCCATAGTTAACTAACCTTAGGGTGATGCTGCACACTGCCCTCTCTGATTATTTTTCAACAGCTGGCAGTCTTTAGGCAACAGCTGTCTTCTTACTTCTCACACTTCCCCGTGTGTTATCTCTACTAGCTTCTGCTTTTGGCCCTTATCAGCTACCAAATGTATTAGGGGATTGTAAGAGAGAAGACTATGGGGTAAAGAGAAAAGACATGATAAGAAATGTTTATGAAGAGTGATGCTTTCCTAAGATACTGCTCTTCCTCCCGAGAAAGATGGGCAAGGTCCATGGGATTGCACTGAGGTAGTTTGCATCCTTCGTGGAAAGGATCACTCAGTCTGCCCTCCCCAAGAGCAGTGACCGACTACAGCTCTGCCACTGGTCCCCGCTGTGGTTTCTGCGCACACTGATCCTGCTGAATCTCTGTGTACAACCACCAGATGAACCGGTTAAAACAACACAGGCTCTAACGTAAAGTCTGCAGGCTGCACCCGGCTCTAACCATCCATCATCACAAGTAATCACCAATGTGAACCAGGGTTCAGATAAGACCAGCTCATGAATAATGAACAGCTCGATAACCTGGGCCAAATACATAGTAGTGAACAAGTACTTTGAAATGCCTGTAGCTACAGAGCGGTTCCCTTCATAGGAGGCACAAATATTCAGTATCTCTGCTCAGTCTGACAGCAGAGAGCTCCTGGAGTCTGTATGGATGCTAAACTACCAGGAAGCAGCACCCACGATTTATTCTGCCATTTCCTGATGGCTGGAAAATTTATCTCCATCATAATAGGTATAAACACCATCTTCCGTGGAAAACAGCACAACATTCACAGATGTGAAGCTGTGGCATTTGAAAAGCCCAGATCTACAGAATGCTGTATTACATCTCAACAAGTATGGTTACAGGACTTTTGGATCAGAAGTAGCCTGGGCCAGTTGGTGAGCACCTCGGTGAGACGTGTCTAGGAGAGGTGCAGCTGCTGAGAGAAGGCCACTTCTGTCGACCGCTCTGCTTTCTGGCACAATGGAAACTTCTTCCAGCAGAGCAGCGTTCATTAGTAGGCAAAGGGGAGCTTTCCTGGGTTACAAGCTGAGCTGAGAAAATGTTATGTGCTCTCACAGGAACTAAAGCTCACCAGGAACCTTCTCCCATTCCAAGTGCAAGTCCAAGTGCATTCTGACCTCATTTTTCTGATGTTTAAGGAAAAGTTACTAGACAGAAACACTACATTACATGTACAAGACTGAACCGGGGAAGAGACTGGGAGAGCAAACCACAAGCGTATGTCTCTCAGATGCTAAATTATATGAAAGGGGAACAGAAGTGCACAGAACAGAGCGTCTGGGAGGGAGCTTTCCTTCACCATGACGCCATCAACCCACCATCCACAGAGGAGGGAAGTGCCTGTGTAGAAGAGAAGTCTGCCGTCGCAACAGAGACGGCAAAGCAACCTATAAAACTTTTCTCGCTATCTTGCCAATCTAGAGGAGTGTGGCTGTGGAAACATAGATGCAAAAGTAGTATAAAAGCAACTTTGTGGCTTGTTTTAAGTCAAATACAGTTGAAATGAGGGAAGCTCTCAATCTGTGCCTACAGAAACATGCCTCAGTCAAAGCAAATCCTGATGCATCCTATTATTATTGGAAGTATAGAAGACATTGCTTTTATTTCAATTATTCACTTGTTTAAAAATTACTGGTAACATTCCTTTGAATTAGTCACATAAAAATCTTGAGTAAAATTGATTTTTGTTAAGCATTTCCTCTAAAAATGAAGCAAATTTATTTTTCCAGTTGGCTATTCGGCCCAAGTCTTTTGGTACAGAAATTTCTGACCCCTTCTTCTCAGGCCTAAGGTATTTTAAGGACTATGATACATTTCAGAAACGAAAAATAGTAGAGAGAAAGAAAAAAATGCAAAGATTCGATTGTAGGAAGCACTGAAGCTTAGGTTTATGGTCAGGGTTAGAGTTGAGAGAAGGAGAAAGCTTAAAGCTACCGTTGGATTTGGGATGGAAAGAGGCTGTCAAAGAAGCTGAGGGCTGTGAAAAATTTGGTTTTGGAAAGGGCTTGGGCACCTTGGGTACAGCTCAACCTAGGACCAGGGTTAGGTTTAAGGCGAGGGTTGAAAGAGAAGCAGCCCAGAGTCACAGCTGTGAGATTCTGCAAATAACCTTCCAAAGTAAACTGGGGGCTGAAGTTGTAATTTCTCCTCCCAGATTTATTGAGTCTCTGGAGGGACTGGGACCCTGCAACAGCAAAGCCAAGGAATAAAACAATTTAATAATTTACATCACAATACTTCTTTATTATTATTATTTCTGACTGAGAACTGCTATTTGTGATGCTCAGTGTAATTTTTCAGTAGCAGCACTGAATTTGGGGTATACTAGGTATGTTTCAGGCTCAGAGTAACTGATAATGTAACCACTCAATTTCTTTTCAGTTTTTTACCAAGAATCTTGACCTGCTATCAATTTTACTTCCAAACCATCCCCCTGCTGCCCTCTGCTCTCTGAAAACACACTGAAATCTAAAGTTTCAGACATTCTAGGAATCTCTCCTGATTCTTTTTTTTCCAATCTCTGAGAAACCTGATCCACCAGATGGGTGGGAGAGCTTATTGTTTTTTTGTCTGACATCTGGATTTCATTAGCAGACTCATGCGTGCTGAATCAGGAATGGGAGCTCAGAAGAAAGCAGACGAGAGTTAAAATTATGTTAATGCTAAAAAAGAAAAATGCCCTGTTCTCCTCTCCAACTTTGCAAACAAACACAAAATGTGAGTCACGTTGTGAGCTCAGCATAAACAGTACAGCCCTTATTAGCTGTACCCACTTACGCTAATATTGGATATGTTGTGCCTCAAGCAGCTATAGAGGAGAACATTGTATTATTTACTTATATATGTCAACACTATTTAAAAAAAAACTTAAAAAAAAAGGCCTTTCCAATAGTTTCACATTAATACCACCACTTTTCAGGTTTATAGTAAGTGTCTCCTGTCTTTTATTTAAAAAGATTCAGTATAGTATGCAAGGAAATAATTTATCACAAACCAAGCAAGTTGAGACTTGCTGCTTGGGAGACTGCTGCAAATGATACCGGCAAGACAGACAATTTTTTAAAAGTTTAACAGGAGTGTTAGCAGTGGCTTAAAAGTCAGACTGTTATCAATCACCATAGCTTTCATTACTGAACAACAGAAATAGTAATACAAGCAGTAACTGTCTGTCAGACCTATGCTAACAGCCCCTGGATGACTGTTAGATCTCATCTTATCTGCTGAGGCTGATGGTTGCAGGCATAAAACATCCTTCTTTACAGCCCACCTTATCCTTCCTCTCCCTCCCCAGCGCACAAGGACCTCTGGCTCTCAGACCACGAGTGCCATGCTGTCTAGCCAGAGATCCCTGTCCTCTAAGGGCACCAAGCGGAGATGAGGAGACTCCAAGTATCATTTGTGACTGGGCGACACAGAGGAAGAGGGATCGACAAGAAGCTTTTGGTCGTGTTTTAGGAGATCAGGTGGGTCTAGGGTAAGGAATCACACAAAATCACAAAATGGTGAAAACCTGAGAGGGCAGAGTGATTACAGATACTAGAAAAAAGCTGGACGTGGAATTCAGGCCTTCACCTTCCCCTGAAAGTCACCTCAAGAAAACTTCATACATCATTGAAACAGGCCTCTGTCCCCTCCTCAGGCTTCAGCCTGCACATTCGATTTCTACCTTACATCACGTAGGTTACAACTGTGTAATATACTTCGATTACCAGAAAACAGAGACTTTCGGTCACTAATGCAAAAATTACCAGCACACTCTAAAATCGGAGTATGGTTAGTTTTCTGTGTGTATCAGCACTCTGTGCTATCTCAGGAGATATGGATATCGCCTGTCCTGAGAAAGTTATATGCCTGTGACAGGTGAAACACAGGTGGATATGTATGTCACCTGTCACAGCTATGTAACAATCTCCGGATAGGAATGAACCCCTAAATTTATATAAGTAACCATTTTCAAGGAAACCTGAAAATTCCTGGGCTTGATTCTCTACTTTCCTGGTTTGTGTCAACACTTCGACAAGTGGCAAATGCAGCACAAAAGCCAGTGTGACCATTTTGGTGGTGCTTTCTCCTCATGAAAGGGTACAGAGAACCAGGCCCAGGGACACCTGACATTACACAAAGCATTTTTCATGATTCTTGGTAAAAATGATGAAGACAGCAGTGCAGTTTTGTCGTTTAGCTCTGATCTATTAAACTTCTTAACCAGGATTTACAGAAACCTGTTTTAAATGGCAGAGCTCTAACTTGCGTTGAGAAATACAAAATGCAGGTCTGGAGTGACCACTGTTAAGTTTTGTTTTTTAAAACTATTTAAACCAAAGCCGCCTTTCCACTTTAGTGGTGAATTTCCTTTGATCGTCTGGGAAAGCCTTGTTGTTTGCCATTACTTTGAAAGGAGCTTTTCCCTCCTCTACTTTTTGCTCTTCTAATTTCCTCAACTGCGTAGTCGGGCATTTAGGAGTAAGAGTAATGTGGCTGCTATATAAAACGATCTCTCTCAGAGGTTATCTCTGCTCTCATGAAGCCTCCGGAGGGTCTCCCTTCCTCGCTCACCTAAGATGTGTGGTGGGCTGTGTTGGGAGGGCTGAGCGTGCACTGGGGCTGGGTGTTCTGGGCTGCCAGGCGGTGTGGGCAGGCTGGCTCCGGTGGAAGTATTGATTTGGCTATGCTGTTCGCAGAGTTTTATCTATAGTTGCACACCTGCAGTGTGGGTTAAAATTAGAAATTGATTTGAAACCGGTATTTTGTATATGAAACCCTTGAACCTGGGAAACGTTCTGAACTCACGCCCAAAATTACAGCTTGAGACCATGTCTAAGTGTAGTTGAAATGTGCTCTTCCTTTGCAGAATGAAAAAGTTGTTTACAGGGCTCAGTAATATTGAAGATCTCAAAAGGTGCTCCTTGCACATTTCTGCACAGTCAGAGAATGAGTTAGAAACAAAGAGTAGCAGGTATCTTATGGAAAATCAGACGCAAATCTGAGGATGAAATAGTAATCAAGATTATGTCATTTCCAAAATGTCTGCTGTTGCTGCTAGAATCCCCAAATGTTTCAGTTTAAGTGCCTGTCTACGGGCTTTATTGCCTTAGCTAATAATTTGGCACTGACCGGGCTCTGAAATGAAAGGCTTATTTTGTGTTTTCTCTAATTACTATACAAGCATTTTAGCTTTTCTGCCCCATGAAGGAAATTTGGAAGAAAAGTCTTGTTTTTTAAGAAAGTTCTACAAACCTGGGAAATGTCTCCTTAAATGTCTCTTGTCTCCTTATGTCAGTACCATAACAGATAATTTCTAGTATAAAATATGAAATGTTAAGGAACTAAGTTTACAGTAAGCTTATCAGCAAATCTGTTACTTTTTTTGTAAGATGTATTTTGCTATTAAAAATAAATTAGAAAAATTGAGATATTTAGTATTGGTTTTGGTGAGCTAATGCAGAGAAATAGACTCGGGGTTAAAACAGGACTTGTGTCTGAACTGAAGTTCTGTTCTCAGCTCTTTCAGTCTGAAGTGGGGGAAGTTATTAGGTTTCTGAGAGTCACATTAGACTTTTGTACAACATAAATATATGGAATTTCTGCATGCAGAGTGCAGTTTTTATGCCATCTGCTCTAAAATGTCATTAATGTAAGGCTAAAACATGTGGCTTTTGCTATGTGGCCAGCAAACGGCGGCTGTATCAAAATGTGCTCCTTCTGGGAGGAAGCAGTGACTGGGGAGCTACTCTAAACATAGAGGGAGAGCCTCTTTAGGGTTACAAACTGAATGCTAAACAAGCCCTTGCATCTTAGCATCCCTACCAAGATCAAATGGTCTGTTCTCCAATTGGTGCAAAGACTCCTGAACCAATTTTAATCCTCTGGTGTTCCTTGTAGCAACAGGATTGCTGATTATAAGTGAACTCAACTCACATAGTACACTCTGTAGGTGATACTGCTCCTGGACTATTTAATCAGATTGCATGACGCCTCCTGAGCTTGATGTCTGAGAGGCTGACATCCAGGCATCAATATAGCACAAAGACTTGTGTTCCTGATCCGTGCAGTTCTGCCTCCTCTCCTGCTTCTGATTTAGCTTGCTCAGCCAGTCTGAAGAATATATAAAAATCACAAGGCATAGATGGGCATTAGTTACCTGAGAAACTCTGTTTGAATCTCAGAGTAGACCTTTTATATCTATAAAAGGGGCCATATCGAAACATATAAGGCTCCTTTTACATTTATTGACAGAAGCCAGATAAGCAGAATTACACCAATACTTGTGTTATACCGGGGAAATGGAAGAGGGATTAATTTCCATTTAGTATCTTCATTTCTTGAGGGAAGCGACTTAACAGGAGGGAAAGGCGGGACTGACTGGTACATCTTGACAGCAGGAAAATAAGAGAGGGCCTCTTGGCCCCTTGGGTTGGAATTGTATCCTCACAATCTACAGACTGTCCTGGGACATCCAGAAAAGCAAGGAGAAGATGAGCTGCAGCTGCTGGCTGTTGCCAGCAGAAACTGCTGCTCTGCCTTTAGTGATTTGCTCTTGTTCTTCCCCGCTCTCGCTATCTGTTTGCCAGCTTCCTCCACTGCACAGCAAGTTAAAAGGAAAAGGGAGGGAGAGACAAGGCAGTTCACTCCCCTGACAGTGGCTTTCTCCTCAATAGACAGAGGGTGCCCCGTTTATCTGACACCATCCCAGCCTCTACTCAGACCTTGCAGGCTATCTTTAACTGAGCATGAGGATTATCAGAAAATGCATTTTCACTTTTGAGAAACTGGGAAATGATATACATGTTCATTTGAGTAAATGAAACTTCTGAAACATTGCAAAGCAAAGAATATTTCTTCCACTTCAGATGTCTGCTTCAACCTTTTGCTTTTTCATCTGAACGCTGAAATGTTGATATAGACATTTTCCTAGAGAAAATTCCTTTCGAAAAAAAAAGTTACTTGATTGACTTTCTAAATATAGATTAAATGAAGTTAAGTTTTTACAGGAAGTGTTTGTGCATAGACATTTTGACAGGTGTTATTTCCAAGGTCTTTTGTTTTCCGTATTTGTTGTAATAAATGCCTGTTTGCTTCAACTTTTATGTTTTAGCAGTATTGTATTTTGCAAGAGTATTTTATTTAAAAGCACAGTGAGGAAGGATTGTGATAGATGTTAGAGCTGGGAGATACAGAAATCTTGAAGGACAATCAGTGATCTCTTATTGCAGAGCATGAAAATTTAATTAATTATCATAGAATAGATTCACAGCATGATTAAGTTTGGAAGGCACCTCAGGAGATCACCAAGTCTGACCTCCCGCTCAAAGCAGGACAAATATTGAGTTCAGGTCAGGTTTCCTAAGGCTTTGTCCAGGCAGATCTTGAATGCTTCCAAGCATGGATAAAAATTCCACAACCCATATTTCACACTAAACAAAATACTTTTACTAAGTGAGAAAACATAATTCACTTAATCTTCCGTTGCTCCTTTCTTATCAGTGAGAATGAGGAATTGGTAAACTAGTGTGGTTTTGACCTGGTCATTCTCTGTCTACCTTATCTATAAATCAGCTTGTGGAGGGCTGGAAACCAGACATCACTTTTCCTCTCAAGAGGAATGCTCGCAGTATTCATTTCCAAGCTAAGCACTTAATTATGGTTTATCAGGAGTTTTACTGCAAACTAAGCAAATACCAAATTGTTGGTAAACAAGGTTCAGATTTAGACCAATGCAATACTCAGTCTGCTTCAAAGGAGTTTACAAAACTCTCCCAGTGACTTGCACAGGATTTGGATCTGGTCTGTTGTGCACAGTTTTTAAATATAAATTATACACATTTAAGATAGTGAGTTGTATTATTAGTATGCAGATATACAATAGTAGAAACATAAGGTTGGGAGGTGCTTTGGGATGTTCTCTCACTTGTCTCTAGACAGGATCACCTGTGAAAACCCTGATATATGTTTATCTATACTGTTCTGAAAGTCTTCCAATGATCAAGAGCCTTCCCATGCGCTTTATTTCAATGCCTCACAGTTAGAAAGAGCAGCCTAGTTGGAGTCCAGTGCTCTGGACTCATTAGCTGTGCATCTGGAAAACAAACTGTGCCCTTCATGCAAGGTTTTCTACATATTTGCAACTTATTAATATGTCTTTTTGTGGGGGAAAATAACACTGGTTCTTCAGGCTCTCAACAGAAGTCATGTTTCGGAGATGCCAAATTAATTTCTCTCCTTTCTAGTCTTCCCTGAATTACTGTGCTCAACCTGGATCCAGCTAAGGCTTTACCAATGCTGAAACCTTATTCAGTTGAAATGACAGGTATCCGTAAGGGTTTACATTTAAACAGCAGTCTTCTCCTGATATCCCCCTTGCTGTCAGTGGGCAACCAACTTGCATTTTTCTAGATAGTGAATATGCAAAGGTAATTGCAAAGTTGTAAAACCTCAATAAAACCTCAAATTCTGTGGTGGGTGATCCTCCAAAACCTGTCACACAGTCCACTGGTAACCATCGCACAGGACCTGAGATTCCACCCCAAGGTCACCGCAAAGACCAAGCAAGCATGCCCTCTTACAGTATTTGCCTTTATTGCATCTGTTTACATTGCATTTCCCACTGCAAAAAGAAGTTCGAACTCATATCAGTAATAAAGACAGAACCACAGTAATAACAGCTTAGTGACGGTGCTGAAGGAGGAGTTTGGTTTTCGCTGGTCTTCCAGACTTTTGGGAATGTAATATCGAGTAGTGTGCTAGACAGGAAGGGGTCACAGACACGGGTCACTAGATATTTCTGTTTTCTTTTTCACTATCTAACTGCTCTTATTCTGGTTTGTTAGGGTTCAGTATCTTCTTTCCAAGCACCCAGTTAATCAAACAACTGGACATAAACGCCACATATTATAGCCACAGTTTTAAAACTAGTACTTTGGGAGCATGCTGTCAAAGCAGGGCTGTTTGGATCCCCTCTGCTCACATACAGCTGTCCAAGTTACTTGCCTCTCTGATAAATGGTTTAAAGCCATGACATGCACAGCTTATTCAGAATTTCCAAAACAGAGAGAAACGAGTATTTTCTGATGTTTCAGACTCTTAAACAGCTTACGCTTCCAGAGGTAAAATAGATGTGACAAAATTACAGCCCACCATACTTTTGTTACAAGATTTCTGCAAGTCTTCATAATGAAACTAGAAATGATCTGAGAAAATATATCCAGCTAAACTCAGAAACTCTGAGAAAACTTGGCAGGGCTAAGTTTAAGCATATGAGGAAGAAAAAACAAAACAAAACAAACCCCAACCCTGCAATAAATTTTGTACTATATTTGATATCGTGGTGTTATCAAAGTGGCTGCATGTGGTAAAAAACTAATTTAAAAAAATCTTAGTCAAGTCTGAATCATCTAAAATAATTTTATGCAGGTTCTGAGTGGAAAAATATGCGTAAATGAAAATAGTATGTTGTGTATAAACAAAACTATTCAGCGTCTCAAATTGTTCCAGTATGTCGTAAGGTGGAAGGTTTGTATGTGTGTAGGTATTTGCAGAATGAACACCTAAGAATTGCAACTTCTTACAGAGACATATTTACGTGAAGAAATATGCACTGTACAAAATGGGTTAATGTATCAAAATGTATTTCAAAGACAGAGAACGTAGGGGCTGGATATATATAGATTTGTTTTCTAGAGTGCCACGTGCAGTTTGAAAACAACTACATATAGTAGAGATTAATACCTTTTTCCTCCTTGTAATACAGGTGTACAGGTTCTCGGTCGGTACTGGACCTATTAAAATCAGTGCTATTGCACCAGAGATGAATTTAACTGTCATTTTCTTTTATTATATGTCCCATATTTTCATCTTAATCTCTGTAAGAGGAATACTAATTTTAGTGATTCAAATACTGCTTCATTCATATCAGGGACTGCACAGTCAGGCCTCTAATAACTCTCTAAGCCAACAGAATTGAAGCATAAACAAGAGACACCTGTACAGCACCATATCAAATGCCAGCAAGTATACTCTGATCAAAAACTATGGTGGAGCCTCCAAAATGGAGCCATACAGGGTTTTAGATTCCTGAGGGACTGGAGAGCTTGACCCCTCATCCTACAACTGAGTAAGAATACTGATATTTCACTCAGTTCAATGGAGAACATACATGTTTATTTGGAAGCCGTCACCCGATATCCAAAAGACTACTGTAAAATGTAGCAACTGTCAAAAATTATTATTTTCAGAGTGAATGTTAAGATTTTTCAAAGTCTATGATCCCCTTTCATTCCAGAGCTCTCTGAAACATCATCTTCCACTTAGAAAAATAAATTTCAAGAGGTTTGTGTTTGTTTTGCCTTTTGTTTTGCCTTTTTTTTTTAAATTAAGATCTCTAAGCCAAAACCCAGAAAGGTAACATCTTTCCATCTTAGCCAGCCTTCAGTACCTGGAGGAAGCACAGCTGTGGACTCCTTGCATTTTGCAGACATGTGAGATCCTTGCACAACCATAAGGCACAAGACAAACCAGATTAATGCTTCAGACATGAGAGTCACTGCAATCTTGCAGCCAAAGAGCTGCCTGCTGAGCCAACTCTGCTGCCAAAGATCTACTATATCTGACCACAGGGAGGGACAGCTTCAGGGCAGCATGATCTGGCAGACCAAGTTATGGACTGAGAAGAAAGGACTACACTCAGCTTGACACTGATTTCTTCCACATCCTGCATGAAACCACAGAAGCAAATCTATGCAAACTCAAGCAGCCACAGTAACTACCTGCTACTCCCATTGACCTGAATATGTGTTCTCAAGGTGCTTTGGTCATACAGGATCTGTTTCAAAGATCAATGTTAGCAATGGAAAGACTCCTGCTGTTGGCCTCGTTAATATGGATCACGCCATACACTTCATTCACACATCTAAAAATGCAGGGGAAAATGAGGCTAATATTGTTTCCCATACATGCATATACATTTGTGGTAGTATGTCTGTACTTCTGCAAGCACACATGTGCATTTTATTCTATGAGTATAGGGCAAAATTGGGAAAAACATTGTGTAACAGTTCTATATCTCCCAGGGACTGAATGTAAATAGTTGTAATGCACCGGGGATTTGACTGCAGAACGGTGATATTTGCCTGTTGTGGTTTTTTTCCCCACCATCTCCATGATGTGTGAGAGTTCCTTGCCTGTGTAGAAATTTACAGGAATTGTCAGGGAGATTTTTGCAGAGAGCTTGGCCCTAGCACAGGGATCAGAGCAGTCTCCTTGTTCAGCATTCAGAAAAACACTGCTGGAGCCATGTATTTTTTGAGTGACTAGGCCTGCACATATTTTCACAAAAGGATTTGACAGCACTTGAATAAAGTTAGGACAGAGAGACAAGTAGATGGAACTGGTGCTAGGCAGGAACACAAGGTAGAGCAGTTTGGAAACACTGAATAGAGAGATGCTTTGCTGGAGCTCTGAACTTGGACCTCTACAAGTACAAACTTTGTTGCTGCCTTTGCTGTTAATCCATTACTGCCCAAATTAACAAGAGGAAATGATCTACGCAATAAATGAGGTCTAGGATCTGCGTCTACATATTTTCTTCCCAAAGACAATTTTGAACCATGGCAAAAGTTCAATCACTCAGCAACTTCTTAGGACCCGAACTAGGTGCTTTATTCACAAATGTCCATGTATACTGTATCTAACACCCTACCCCACTGTCCTGTACTTTCTGCATATTAAACTTGTGTAATAGCTCTGAGTTTAGGGTGACGACATCATGGAACGGTGGTAATGTCAATAACATCCCTACACTGTAAAGGAGCAAGATTCATTTTGTATAGGCCGTGCATAGTACAAACAATTCCACTGTTTCTATTTTGTAGAATTTAAAAATATAGACTACAGTGATAATGGATTAAAACAGACACTGTAACTTTTTTTAAAAGGTCTTCTATGAGTTCCTACGTCTGCTAGATAAATAAATGTCATAAAGAATCATGTATTTTAACTATTACTGGTACAGATTTCATCATTATTTGCCCTGGCAGGGGAAAGAAAACCTATGGTTATGCATATGCAAGATGTATACTAGCATAGTACCTTCGAGTACACAAATAAGTAAACAAAGTTTTCACAGATCTATATTCGTATATATTTATATATCATGCAACTAACCACTATTAAAAAAGACAGGAGAAGTACTCTCATTCCTCACCTTCCTTGCTATTTAAAGAGAAATATTTTGTATGTTTGATGGCACTGTCAATGATAATTTAAGAGTGCCACTATATTAAGTGTAAAAGCACTGCTTTTAACGTTTATTCTCTAGACATTTTTCAGTTTGTTCCAGTCAATGAGAGTTCAGTATGTGAAAGAACATCAGAGAGGTATGAGTAAGATGTTATCATCTAAGCCACTGAAACTCAAAAATTAGTTCAGAGAAAATGTACGTATGTTATAAAGATGACACTAAAGCTAGAAAGTGCTGTGTTTTTTATAGACATAATAATTGCAACAAACAGTTTTTGCAAATGTAGGCAAATTGGAAATGATGACTTACAGTCACTGCTCTCATTTCTGGTAGTTTCTAAAACAGAAAATACACTTTCTATCCCTACCCATGGCACAAACTATGTGCTAAAATAATAGAAGTTTGCTAAATTTCATTTCAATTTCCAAACATAATTTTGGACAGGATGTTGGACAAACTGCAGATACCTGAGGTACTCAAATACTAAAGCTGGCCTTTTTTGTTTATAACTGTTAAAGATATAAATCTGAACAGATATGTGTATTTTCATCAGTATGGTATACCATCAACTTTTACAGCAACAGAAAAAGAACACACATCTTTACAGTGTTTATAACAAGCAGAATTAGGGAAGGATATAAAGCCTCAAAGTTGTTACACAATTTCTTTGTTATGCAGGAAAAACTACATAAAACACACCATTTAAAAATCTGTTTCTTATTAGGCAGTTACATAAAAAGAAAATAAAAATACCGTATGATTTACTGATATGCATTAAGTCCAAATCAGATTAGTTTATCTCTTTTCTCTATCCAAATTTAAGTACTTTAAAAATGCATAGCTATGGCCCTTTTTGGGTAGGATTTGCAAAATAACTTTCATTTTGACAGCACTAGACAAACTAAGCATCAAAATCTAAGCTATTAAGAAGTGCATATAATGTTCAGATCAAGAAATCGGAAGTGCTTAAGTTTCTGTGAACACTTAGGTCTGCTCTTTTTCAAAAAAGCACATGCTGACTGGACCATGAAATGCTTGTGTTTTAAATCTCCAATAAAGCAGAACTAATTTTATATCACCTGTTCCTTAAGTAACATAAACTTTGATCTGTAGAAACAGCAAAAGGCATTGATGAGATCTGTTCTGGGATGCCATACGTACCCGTAGTCATGTATGCACGAGGAGATGAAAAGGACAAGAGGACAGCCATGAGAAGGTTTGGGGAAGACTCTATCTACGTTTTGTGAGGAGACTGAGAAAACCTGGCTTGGTTAGTCCTACAGAATGAATGCTGAGAGAGGATATGATTGCAGTCTATTAATAAAACCCCAAGATAAACACCGGGGAGGGAGAAGAGTTATTTCAGTGGAAGACAATGTTGGCAGGAGAACAAATGACTATGAAGTGGCCATGAGTTACATTTGTCCTGGAAATCGGAAGATTTCTAATGTGGAGAGGACTGAAGTTCTGCAACAGTTGCAGTAGCGAGGGCAAAATACTGAAATACTTCCCAACTAAAACTTGATCAGTTTATGAGAGGGACTGTATGATATGGCTGACTGTAACTGTAGAAGACGGCATTTAGTGAGCAAGCAGATGCCTCCCTGTCCTGTGTTCCTTCACTCATTACTTACTAGCTCATAGGCCAGCCACAGAGTTCACTCTGTAGGAAGTCTTTTTCCTGGTTCACAGAGAAATTGAAGACATTACTAGCGAATTCTTAAAAAAATTACATAGGATGTGCAAGTTAAGTAAATTAAATCTTCCTACAGAAATCTTGATTTGTTTGCATCCCCTGGATTTCTGTGGAGATGTCTTCAATTTTCATTAACTGGTCTTTAATCTCTAGTGCCTCAAACTGTAAAAGTACCTATGAAATAAATAATGCGTTTCTGCTCCAACTCTGTCACGTTCACTTGGGACTGTCTGTGTGAGCTGCAGCACGCACATATTGATCGTCGGGGGACCTGTTGCATTCATTTGGTTTGTTACGCAGCACGGCACGGCCATCTCCCATAGTTCAGCACTCTGTTTCTCTCTGCCCCATATTTAGATATTTAGTAGTCGTAGTTCTAATCCCCTTGTTAAGTAATGTATGCTATTACATGGTCCTATCTCTACATTTTGCTGTAACATGCTAAACTAAGCATGTTAATACTCCGGTTATACAAACCGGAGTATTTTTCACCTCCTAGCAAGGAAAATTTCATAAATTTGTCCTAAAGAAAATTGCCTTACTCAACGTATATTGAAATAATATAAAGTAAAAATATTTTCAAGTGCCACACCCAAGATGGCAAAAGTACTTTAATTCCACAGTTGTCATTAGAATTAATGAAAGATATACAGCTAAAGTCCATGAAGAAAACAGTTTAGTCTATGCATAACAGCAGGGGGAATACACTCAGCTAAAGTTCATCTGACATTAGACTTGATTTCATGCTGACCCTGTTCAGCTGGCAGATGCTTTTCCACCTGTGTTTTGGCTTATATATGTCTGACACCGTCAACAGCAAACCAACTGTAGTTGGTTCTCTGCAGATTAATTCTGCTAAAAGTCACACATTTAGTGGGTAGGAGGTTAAAGACATAGTGAAGTGGTCGCCAGTAATGTCCACATCTGTATTTCTAGAGTATTGGCAGCACTTTAATTTCCTTGGGACTCTACATAGAATATATTTGGAGTTGTGAAAGTTTAAGCCAGCAGCACGCCTGCACCCAGCTGAAACTTGAGAGGATGGAGAAACCTCGCACACTGTGGCTTGGAGCCTCAGAAGAAAAATACTGCAGATCGGTGAGTGGTTTTAGTGCACACCGGTTTATACCTCTTTTTTAAGGAAATAAATATTGCCAGTTTCACTACTACAACAAAGTTCTGAGAGTCCAAGAACACTACCTTTGCCAAGTATAGCAAACAGCTTCTGTGAGACAGAAGACATTTTGCAGTAGATATGCTCGGAGCTGGTGTTAGTGCAACACTGATTCAAAGTCCTCATCCAGTGTAACAGTTTCTTCTCCTTTGGCATATGTAACATGTTATATCTTTTTTAATTTGGCCATTGCCAAACTGACTATACAGTGTGCTGCCTGAAAACATACTTTACATAATCTCTGTGACAGAAAATTACATTGTAGCCATTCTTAAAGTTTCCAAAATCTACTACCACTTGCCTAGATTAATATCTTTTGTAACTCTTTTTAGGCAAATGAAACAGATTTTTTCCATCAGCATTGTGATAAAGAATAGATTAAAAGAACACATGGCTAGGTTGGCACTTTGTCAAGATATTTCTTCAGTGCTACTCACTCCAAACAACCGTTTCAGTCAAATTCATGTTACTAAATCAAGGAATGGTAAAAACGTTCATGACAATTTTTCCAGAATATTGTATATTTCTTACCTGTGGGCAGTCTTTGATGTAGTGTCCCTTGTTAAAGCAGAGGTGGCACAGGTAGTTAGGAGGTGGCCTCTTGCTGGGTTTTCTGGCTTCTGAAGAAAGGGATAGGTCAGAGAAATGCTCAGTGAGGGAGCTCAACCCATCCACAATGTTATTAAGGGAGCCATAAGGTGATGCGCTCTTGTACAGACTGCTGCTCAGAGCCTGCAAAGAAAAGAAAAAAACTGCATGAAACATAGTACTGTATTAAGGATTGTTCTATGACTGATCTGAGTAGAAGGATAAAAATAGCAGAAGAAAAATGTGACTTTTTTTTTTTTTTTTATTTATTCATTAAGAATATGGCTACATATTTGAGGAGAGCAATACACAGTCCATTAATAAAGAGGTTTCGTGAAGGCAATGCAATGGAGCTGGTCACCCCACTGCTGAGGAAACTTTTGAGCTTGCCACGGTTCACTTAGTCCAACCTTTCCACTAGGCAACGACTGCTTTCTTGTGTTTGATCACACCGCATTCATGGTACGGTTAGAATATGCAGGCAAAAAGCTGAAAGAACAACCCACATAAGGGAACATTTTGTGTCCAGTACTACTTACAGGAACAATACTGAAGTCAGGGAAAGGAAAAGAATATCAAGAAAAATGTGAAGTAATTTTTAATTTCAAATCTGGTTAATGAGACAGTCAACATAGAGTCCCATGTTCAAACAATAACAAGAACCATTCAGATCTACATCTGTCTTGGATTTTCTGAGGGGAAACCTGCTGTGATTTAAACACTTCCTGATAAACAGTAAATACCTAGGGTTTGTACTTCACCTCAATAGGATCTTCACTCTCTCAATCTGCAAATCAAAATCAGGAGCTCCTAATTTGCCATTCAGTAGTTTTAGAACAGCAGGAAACCCATAATCACCTATATAGCTAATCTCCCTAATGGAGATAGCAAGGATTCATTCACTTTAATGTGTTAAGGCTCAAAAGAAACTGTGTAGTAGGAGTTTAAAAAGTAAATAATAACTTTTTTTAAAAAAATTACACGGTAATGAATCACTATAGAAACAAGGCCAACTATTGACAGTCCTCTCCACCCTGAAATGCTGGGACACATTTCACAGGGTGTTTCTATATTAGGTCTGATACACCTCACAATAATCGATGCTCATGTCATTCTCCTGGCATAAGAGAATTACCGCTGGCTTATGGGAAAGCGAGGTAATAAGAGGTCTGCACCTCTGGGGAGACCTTGGTTTTGAGTGCTATTAAATACAAGTATTTCAATGGAGTCTTTATCTATGTCATATACGTTTTCAGATGTTTATATGTTATATACATCTTGAAGACATGCACTGAAATCGATTTAGTTTGTGAAGTAAATCTGAAATGGAATCACATTTATCTCAGAGATCTCAAACATTCAGGATGACTGCACAGTGAGTGCGTTTTCTGGGTAACAGTCACATAGCGAAAGAATCATATGGAAGCTCTGGGCACAATTACCTGGATGAGCCTCAACTATCACTGAATCCCATCCCACTGCAGATAGTGTATATTGTAATTAAAAATTCAGCCTAAGTGGCAGGCCACCACCATATAGATAATCCCCTTCATCCACCCTCACTATAGTCAAACACAACGTGCCGAGCTCCACTGACCCTTCTTGGAACCTGAACCTGGTGCCTGGCAGCAGGATCAATTCAAAGGGCCACAGGGTAGAGTCTGATCCCACAGGGGACTTCACACATGTCCTGCCACTGAAACGCCCATCGTTTTACCCCCAGCAGGGCATAGTTCTGTCCTGGTGCAAGATGTTATGGCTGCTGCGAGGAGAATCAGCCACTTTGTTTTACTGGTTAAACCCATACATTTTAAAAGGAAAAGCTATTTCAAAAACTAACGAAAAGGTTTTAGCTGCTTTAGTCATCAAGCAACCAAAGATACCTCCAACAGTCACTGGAATTTGTTTTCTAGGATTTATTGGACACTATTGGAATGAGAAATTCTTGGCATCAGATCGTTAAAAGGAAGGGGAAGTGCTATGGATGCCAAAATAGTATTAATTAAGGGTCTTCAAGAAGTTCTTGTCTCCCTAGGAGACACTTTCTCTTACATACAGTTGGAATAATGCAAAATCTTTCTTTTTAAGAGCCCCTCTTGCCAAGAGATTCTTAAAGTACTTATACCCATCGGTAACTTTGCAAATTCCCTATTATCTGATTTTTATAGAAGAGTGGGTGTATGGACACACAGAATGTGTGAAATCACAAAGTCTTTGCCCATTGCCAAAATCTGGAACATCCCCTGGGGATGTAGAATATATAATTCCTGCCCATCAGGAGGCTGCTATTTCTGCCCCCAGGGCCAACCCAGTGACAAAAGAAAACATACCTATCTGCTGCCTTCAGTGGGCTTTGAATTGGACATATGGCTCACAGTGGTGACTGTTTTCTTTTCCACATATCTTTTACACTGAGTTATTGCCCCCATTATAAGGGAGGAATTTGGCACCACAACTGGATATTATGCAATTCGCTCCTCCACCAGCCCCTCTTGGCACATTTCAGGTCAAAACAGAAACGTAAGGGTTGCAGTGACCATGATTTTGCCCACTCTGTCAGCAAACCCTTACAAACTTTTGTTTGTTTCAACCACGGCAGCCAGAAGCCATGTCAAAGGCCAGGATCCCATCAGACTGTGGGCTGTACTGACACTAAATCATAATCTCAGCAGCCACCAAAGGCTCTGTGGCTGAAGCATGACACATGGCTCTGAAAGTGGCCACCTGGTTCAGCTGGCAGGGCATTTGTGCCAAAGTTGGACACGCCAAAACATCCCGTCTACACACACCACCATGAAACATTTCCCTATAATCACCTTGAGGCCCAGTGTTAAAAAAGGAAAAGACACAATTATAACATCCCAGAAGATGACAGTAAAGGAGAAGATTGGACATTGCCAACGTTATTGGTGCTTCAAAAAAATATGAATTCGTTAAGGAAAATTCCTAGACAAACCCAAGATGCAGCCCATTGCTCCTGGTATAGAGTCAGGGAAACCGCTTCAGCAGCTCCTGCCAATCTGACCTGGAAAACGGTCTTAAATCAGTTTAACTCTGAGTCAATGTGAAAAACACATCAATCTGGCCCTTGAAAGATGCTATAAAGAGCACCAGCACAAACGGAACTATATCCTGCTAGCTGTGGAAATCTCCAGTTCCTCAGAAGGAGATGAGGAAAAAAGCCGTTCCAAAAAGCCAAGTTATATAATAAGGCTGGTGGTGGGAAAATTCATCGCGACCCCCAGAATCAAACAGGAATGGTCTCAGATAAACAACAGTAGAAAGGAGAATAAGAGAGGAAGAGGGAAATGCATTCTGACTCATTCTGGTCTGGAGTGTATTGGTAACACAGCTGGGAGGTGGCACGGATTCCGCTCCTCTGATGAATTCCACCAAAAGCAATGACTGCTTGATGCTCACAGTGTGCCACTAGCAAAGCCAACCTACTTCTTTAAAAAGCAGACAACAAAAAATACCTCTCAAATGGACTCTCATTTTGAGCTATAACAGGATAGAAAGGATTTAGCAGTGAAGGGGTTAGTGCTCTCAAGAAGCCAAAAGACCACACTGCGTGTCCTAATTACAAGGCTCATCAGGCCAGCTGTAATGAATTCAGGATTTCCTTATCTTGCTGCACTGGGAGGATGGGGGACCTCGTGGTAAAGCTTAGAAACTAGCTTGGTGGGAAGCTTGAGCTGATAATGTAAATTTGTTTGTTTGTTTTTTTCTTCCTATGAAACTTGTTTACTTAGTTGAATGTGAACCAAATTGAAAATCTGGTCGTGTACTTTCCAAAGGTAACCTCTCAGCTCAGTAGGTCTTTAAACTGTATCTGTTGGTTGTGTGGAGAAGTGAGGCTTCCTTTGTTTGCTAAGTGTTTCCAGTTAAAGGGCAGTAATCTGTAAGGTTGCAGTGTGGTCCTTTGTAAAAGAGGCAGCTATTGTCTTCTATAGCTCCATTACTCTAATTTCCAGTTGGGTAACATACGTGACTCAAGAGTTCCAGCATCTAACTCACCTCTAAGAAATTCCCTAGTTACGTGAATAATCTGGCAACTGCTCTTGATTCCCTTGGCTGGTCCCTGCCTTTCAGAAACAGCTTTTGGGACTGATGTGCCAAGAAATGGTTAAGGAAACACTGAAACAGAATTTATCTCTTCAGCTTCTTTTTTAGCAATGGTATAATGTTGAAAATAAAGACAATGTACTGTTAGGAATATGCAATGAAACATTTGAACAAACAGGTGGTAAACCTTACTTTCCAAATTTCCCACTGCCACAGATACTGCTTTAGCTGTAAAGGTATTTTTTTTAACAGGGAGCAGAAAGCACAGATAGCATGATAGCATCCCAGTTATGACAACATTTAATTTTGCCTAAATGTGATAGGATTACCTATCTTCCACAACAGCTGATATTGATAAGCAATGACAACCTGTTTATGTGGGAATGCCATCTTATTATTAAGACTTATAGGCCTTCAGAAGCAAAGCTTTTAGGCGTGAGACTGGAAATGTAGAGGCGTATCTGGAAAATTCAGTTTTTGCCCTAAATTCAGTTTGTGGGTACTGGACCCTTAAGGCAGTGATAAAGGGGTACAGATCCACCAGTTACCTGAAGCTAGAATGACCTGTGCTGGTTGAAGAGGTTGATAGGCTGCATCTGGCCAGTACATTGGTTTGGTGCTCTTGGGGTCATTTGGTTTTTTTTAATTTAAAAACTATACTCTGAAAAAACATTCCTCTCCCCCGCCAAAGAAAAAAAACAAACAAACAAACTGGAGCCCCTACATGATATTGTACCAGTTAAAACAGAGGAGAAAAAGAAATATTTAAACCAACCAAACGAGCATGAAGAAAATGCAACTTCTTGCCCTTTTTCAAGTCATCTGCTATTCAACTGCAAAAGCTAAAACTGGATAGGAGAAGCCATGTAATGCTCTCAAACTGTTGGATTCTGTGTATAGCATTCCTCACTATATGACATATCTGTCATGGTTTGGGCCTTCTCTGTTCCTGCTAGTTAAGGGATTTAACATTGAAGCTGGCAGGGGTGACTATTCCACCTTGGCAGGATATTTTCGTTTGGATATGCCATTGTTGTGACTATCCCACCTAAAAGCCAGTGGGTTAACATTTAAAAAAAAAAAAAAAGGCAAAACAAACAAAAAATCCCTTAACAGTCTAATACTAAAAAATTCTTCCCTATTTACAGCTGTTTAAAATTATCTCTAAAAGACTTGTGAAAGAACCTGCCCAAGTGATAAGTTAGTATGATTTGTGCTGGTGGTTCTCTCCGTGCTCATTTTAATTGCACGTACTGCAGTGAGGTCCTGTAACATTTCAATATTCCTGTAACATAGTCCAGTCATCAACTCTTCCACTACATGAAATAGTCTGTAATTGAAAAGCAATGAGCAAAGAATTTTTGATTACTTATTTTTGCTTTAGTATGTTGCCAACCTAATAAAGCAAATAAAAATAAAGCAGTCTTAACTTCCAGAGTTAAGTTTAAGTCATCATGGCTGTTTGAAGTTTGTTGGAAAAAGGAGTTGGGTTGCCCTATCATCAGTGTGGAAAAAGTAAGGTTTTCATATACTGTAAATTATAAACATTCTCCAGTCTGTGAAGCCTGTATGATGGCAACCAGACTACCCATGCTAATTATTAGCCCTGCACTGAAATGTCAAAAGGTGCTTAAGTTATCAGCTTGGACTTTCATGAAGATAAGAAGCGAGTACAACCCCGTGCAGCGCCATGGATAAAAGAGTAGGACAGACAAGTCATTGCCCTCACTTAGTTGCTCTTTTCATGTTGGTGGAGAGGTAAAACTGAAGCTATCCAAACAGTAATTCAGTGGTTTGTACATGCTAATATACAAAACTTAACCTGAGGGCCCATATCTGTCTTCTCTGCTAGAGCCCCAACACTTGCTTCTGACATGGGATTTATCTGTGGGGCCCGGCAACATGTGTGAAAGCTCAACAGTTACACCTGAAGACGATCACGCGTGGAGAAGAGCGCTTCAAATCTCTGACTTTTCTGTGCTTCAGCTCTTCATAGGTGGTCAAAACAGTTCCCTGGTTTTGTCCCCAGAGAAATGTCCAATGCAGAATCAATGTTTATGGCCAACCCCAAAGCTTTCTGAAAACAGAGGGATTAAATGAAAATACTGTCATAAATTTAGTTGTATTAATTTGAGCCAGAAGAAACAGAGAAGTTTAATTACAAAGGGTGAACTGGAAAACCTCAAAAACTGCTCCTGTATAGCTTTAGCTCCTCTGATAAATTATAGATGCTTTTATAGAAAACAGTTTAAGAGTTTACTCAGTAACATTTTATCATTGGACAACCGCAAGCATAGCTCATCATTCTGTGAAGAAAATGTTTGTCTGGAGGAAGAAAAAAAAAAAAAAACTCAGGCTTCTGTTTCCTTCTGAAGTCAATGTTTAAGTTAGCTGTCAAAAAATCTGGTCTTTGGGCTGCCTTTAGTAAAATGTGAATTACTCAATTTCCTCATCTAAAAACAGCCTTAATTAATACATTCCTGGATAGTTAGATTAGCCAAGTATACCTTAATTCATCTTTCTTCTGTAGAGGGTTTTAGATAAGGACATGCTTACACTGCTAACGCTAATGCCTACTTTAAATATTTTCAGATAGATGGACTTGCCTTTTGCAGAAACAGTATCTTAAGGGGACAACTATGAATGCAGCATGACTTGCCAATAGTTGTGAAGTGAGTCAATGGTAGGGAGATGAATCTTTAATCCAGCAGATGGATCTATCTAATCTAGTTATTCCAGATCTGACAGCTCATCTGGTTGTGGCTTCTCAGGTTGTAACTGCTCATCACTGCTGAGACTCTGCACAGCAAGGCTGAAGAGCAATGCATGCCACCATCTCACCTTGCTTTAAATCCACTGATCTTTTAACATTTTCAGCCAAAGCTTTCAATGAATTTCACAGATCTTTTGATCTAAAAAAAAAAAAGCTGCTCCCCATCTACTACATAGTGGTACAGAAATAATGAAACACTGACAGTCAAGGAGTTGCTCAGTCACCATCTTCAGGCTTGCCGGAGCTCAGATAAGCCTCTTAGCTCTCTGCCGGTAGCGTGATCCTCCTTATTTCAGCCTCAGGGAAAGGTTTGCTGTGGATGTCAGCAAGGACACTTGTTTTACACAACGTATGCGGACCTCACAAAAAGCCTTTAATGGCAGATGTGGAAAGGTGGGAAAGGAGAGGATAGAGATTTCCTCTGGTCAGAGGTGCACGGTCTTGGAGGAACTTTCTAAATCTTGCACCAAGCTCTGCAGGGACCCTTTTCATCCGCTGAATGCTAAACAACTGCCCACTTATGTTAAAGAGAACCTCTAACACGCGAGCACTATATTAGGGACAAGGGAGACCATTCACGTTGCAAATTACTTTAACACATCCCCAACAGGAGCTTTCCTTTCTGGGGCTGTCCCTTGGCTGCCTGCAGCTGAATCTCCCCCAGGCTGCAGACCGCCAACCTCCCTGACCTTTCTGAGGGAGGGCCTCCATCCACCACATACCTCCATGGCACTGTCTCCTCCTCACATTGCCGAAATACAAGCCTGTTTTGTGGAGACAGGGCTCTCGGACGAGGAGGAGGTTGTGAAGGTTGTACAGCACAAAGTGAGGGGAGAAACGGATGGACATGTTTTGACCCCTGCGCTTTCTGTTAACATCGCTGTTTCCTGCAGGAAATCTTGTCTCAATCTGACCTGCAGTTTGAAAAACAAGAGTCGAGTTTCCTCTCATTTGGTGGGTCTTTTGACACTCCAAACGCAAGAAAAATAACACACGGAAATAGATATGTGCCTGTTCAAGACACACTTAGGAAAGCATTTACCTCCTGTGCAGCTCTTGCGTGATGAAAGGTTTTGCTAAGAAATGTCCATTTTGGGTTAAATAGAACTTCAAGTCTGAGACAGTTTTGTTTATATCGCTTACATTCAGTAATGCCTTCTTGGCACAGAAACCTCTGCGATGGCTGCCAAAGTTTAAAAGAGGCAAAGCTAAGGTCGCCGTCAGAGGTAGAAACAATACATCATCTGCCCAGAATGGGCCCCTTACAATGCGCCTAGGGCCTCAGCTCCTGCACTCATGGGAAGACAAAAACTTTTATTAAATTGAATATAGTTGGGTAAAATAAATTATTTCCATGTACTAAATGACAGGCTGGAATTTAATTTTGTGACTCCATCTTTTAGATCGTTTTAACTACATTTAAAGCCACCCTCCTAATCAGTTGTGATTCAGCACTGCTTGAAGTGTGATCTGAGCAAGTAAACCTAAAACTTCACAATCTGCTTCATATAAATTATGAAATAACAACTGAGCAATCTGGTTTCCAAGCAGACTTAAGGAATTATTTTTTTTCCAGGTTGGCTCTGTTTAGAGGAGTGAATCTATTACTCTATTAATTTCAGTTGCAACGTATATTGGAGAAGGATGTTATAAGATCACCCCTGTATTTCAAGGACCACTGATGCTTAAACCCTCTTAAGAGCTCTTACTGATCCCCCATTTTCAGGATGCAATGACTGTACAACAGTTCCTTTGCTTTCTGTTCAACCGCAGGTACCCACAGCCCTAATGATTACACGCAAATAGTTGCACAGCAGGCTGGCTTACTGTGAAAAAAATACAGGCCCCAACTCCCCTGCTACAATCGCAACCAAGTGTAGAAACCTGGAACCCCCTAGGTTGGCGAGAGAAACCTATGGGAGCAAGATGATCCCTTTAAAATGTTTGCTTGGTTGGCAGTTAGCTGGATGAGGTGTAAATATAGATTTCCAGATTCCTGTGATCCTTCTAAGGTATTGCACTTGTGTTCATTCAAAAGAGACACCAAATCCTGCCATGTGCCGTGAGTAGGTGTGGGTGGTCGTTTAATACAGCAGGAATGTATTTCTGCTTTGGATATGAGAGAAGGAGGTCTCATACCATGAGGACATTTGCTTATCTTCAAAATAGATCTGTAGAAACACAAAATGTATTTCCTAAGATACAGGTTTGGAAGACCAGGCAGCAGCTCTCCTACCAGCAGCAGTTGAAAGAGCTAAGAAAAAGGGCCTACAAAAGGCTCCTTAAAATTCCTCTTAGTCAAAGTATTGGACTTGTTAGTATTTGCTTACACCAAAACACATGACAGAAAGTAATGGGCTAGGCTTGTGATATGTTCAAACTTAAAAACCACCAAAACTCCCAACAGCTGTACTGGCCTGGCTAGACAAGGACACAGGCCAGACCTCGTAACCCTGCATTTATTCTGCTTTCCTCAAGTGAATCTGTCCATAATTTTAGGTTCTACTTTTAGTCGATCACAGATTGTTTGTAACGTTTCTGCAAATAAAAAACAACCTGTAGGAAAAACGAAGCAATCTAAACTGTGACACTTCTGAAACACTGTCTATCTGAATTATGTCAGCATTACTGTAAGTTTGAATAGCTTTGTAAAACTTAATTGGTTCCTTTGATCTACTATAACTTCTCTGGAACCCAGACAGAACCTAAGTAAACTGCCGTGAAGCAAAGACTTATATTCTTCCCATTTAATTTAATCATTTCATTGTGGCTTTTGAAAAGAGGAAGAAGGGCAATTCAGGAGAGCAGCAAAATGGGCATCAGGCTGCTGGCAATTTTCCTGGGGAAAAGAAACTGAGGAGAGGTATAAATATTAAGTGTTAGATTTCACAAAACCATTCAGAAGCTTTAAGGTGATACCTGGTATCACTTTTTAGGCAGCATTTATATGTATGCATCTTTGGATAACAGAACACACTTGCTTTTGTTTCTATGCAAATACATATTATCAGTATTGTATGATTTTTGTCTTTGTAATATCTGTGCCTGCACCTTTCTGCAACTGCAGCTGTGTCATTGTTTTTCATGCTGCTTAATGTAGCATGGAAAAGATCCTCCGGTCTTAGATTTAAATATTGCTTAAATCAGGTGCCAGAATCCTTTTACGGCCCACTTAAACTCTGAACTAGAAAACTTTTCCTTGCATTAATCCTCACCTAGTGACTGTCAATAATCTGATCTTTTCTTCTAATTGTTTTTTTACTTAAAGTAACAGGACCCTTGGTAAAAGTTATTTGCTATCTATCTCCTACAATGCCACAAAATCCCCCAAACAAACAGCAACAACAACAACAAAAGGGCAGGGGGAGGGGGAAGGAGAGGGGGATTGGCTTTTGGATAAATGCAGTTTTGTACACCTCTTGGTTATCCATTCATTCCATACGCTTCATAAATGAATATACTGGTTCAAGTCAGACTTGATTGTCTGACCATTTGTGCAGTTCAATGGAGAAGGATCTTCCTTTTCTGTTCTGAATAACTGAGCCTGTCTGCAGAGCAAAAGAGGAGGGGATGAAAAATCATTACCCAACACGCAGTTACATCACCCCTTTGTTTGGGTGCCTTGGGATGGAAGACACTGTAAACGCTGTAAAATAACTGAAAGCTGTGTGTATAAAACAGAACTGTAACAAGAACTCTACATGCTTTTTGCATCCAATTATGGGTTGGGTTTTTTTTATTGTGTATTGCCTGGCAAGTTTTCCAAGGCATGGATGTATTTGTGAGACAGACAGTGAATGGTAGTGCTCCTCTCAATGAGGAGTGTGCATAAATACAGTCACAAGTGATTTAAAAGTTGGCGATAACTTTCAACTAATCAGGAAGAATACATATAATTGGTGTGTCTTCTATTGCTAGCTTTTTTTCTTTTACCAATCAAAAAATAAATCAATGGTAAAGCAGAAAGCCTCTCTTCTGGAAGACTTGATTTAGGTCCAGCAATTAATACTCTTGCCAGCTTTACAAACACGGGTCAGCCTTTTATGTGACACTAAGTAGCTGCAGAAGAGTATGGTGGATAATACTTTTGTTGCCATGAACTAAAGCCCAGCTGTAAATCGTGTTTTTGAACTAGTTAAAGCCAGAGGTAGCGCAGGTGCACTGCAGAGCCAGAGCAGCATTTGCTTCAGATGTGGGAGGATAAGGAAGCAACAGAAGACACTCCAGCTGTTGGAGTAACTTCAACACATCTTCACCACTTCTTCTTACTTTTGGGAGCTTTCTGCTGTTCTTACTCAGGTAAGGAAGCCCAAGTAAAAGCACATAACTCTATTTAGAGTACTTGCTTAAGAGAAACAAGTTTGGCTCTTGTGTACCCACTTCTGCAATCAAATTGCTATTAGGTAATTCAGCCTCAGTGTAAATAAGAAGAGGGGTATCTACCATATGCAATACAGTGCACTTAAAAAATTAAAAAAAAAAAAAAGAAAAAAAATTAATCCTGGAGAGTAGAGAAGTCTAAAGCAATATCTAGGGGATACAAACAGAAGAGTGCAATTTGTATGACAACTTGAATTTCACACTTCTCATACAAAATACAGATCTTATTTTCAGACTCCACTTCGTATAGTATATTCACATATAGATTTTTCTTCCTTGGCAAAAGAGGGTGTTTTTCAAAGACAGTAGCAGCAAAGTAGGAGGCCATGGCTGCAGAAATAAGAACGGGGGGGGGGGGAAGACTTAAAAACCTGAAATTTTGCATTTTAAAGCATACATCCAACTGGAATTGGAAACAGAGTAGTTGTAAACTCAAATACCTGTAATAGGATCTGAGACTCTGAGCTCACAATAGAGAGTGGGCTGCGAAAGCTGCACTTTGTGTGCTGAGGCAATACCATCCAAAGGGCTCTAGAGCTGGCCGTGTGGGAGGACGGAGGAGGCTGATGCCACCAAGATCCCCAAATGCATACTGCCTCCTGACTAACAGAGATTCAGCTCCCTGGAATCTCTTACAAGGACCAATGCAAGAACTGACATTTAACTTCCTGAAAAACAGTTCGAAAGGAGTTGACTGGCACTGATAAGGGCACTGAAATGATAGTGCTTACATGAAGAATAGCGAGAACAATGAAGATAAGGAAATAAATCAAATATAGTCACAATTATTAAAGGATATCTTCATGTACGGCAGGCAACCTGTACACTGCACCACTCTGACTGGCAATAACTATGCTTAAATAAGACGAGATAATACTGCGGTGGTTTAGCCAGCAAGTGTGAGGCAAGAAGTCCTGACAGCCGTGCTGAGCACATTAAGCACTCTGTGGATCAGAAATAAGGCTCTGTGTTACAATAACTAATAATTTTCCAAAAGTGAAGGGAATCAGGAATGTTTTGGAGAATATCAGCAATTTCTGCTAATCTGCATCTCTGTATTTGCTCTAGGACTCTACTGGTTGTGAGCAGCCTCTTACAAGGTGTTTTGTGCTCTCTTTTAATCATGGCTGTTCTCAGAGATATGACAATTTAGTGGGTCGATGGCCTGATCTTGTATGGCAATCCCTGTTCTGATACTATACTATGAGAATGGTGAAACAGTTTTTTTTTAATGTTGTAATCATCATCCAAATTAATTCACCTAGGCTAAATAATAGAACTTTTTTCATTAAGTATGAGGCTAGTGTGTATTCCTCTAATTCTATGGAAGACAGATGGAAAACAAGTTTTTCTGATATAAAATGTATCTTCTGTAGAAATGCCAAGTTCCTTCCATATGTTTTTGTGCTTGACAGTGTTTCATGGGATTTTGTCATTGTTGTTAATATACGAATGTCACTGTCATACTAACTTTTTTTGTTTGGGAAGCTGCCTGATAAGCTGTGTCTATGCCAGTGTTGCAGACCTGCTTCTGTTTCACAGGGGTCTGAATGTTATTTTCCACAGTATGCTCTCTAAACCTTAATTCCGCAAATTTTCCTTTCTGAGTGAGGAATATGCACCTAACTGCAGCAAAGTGAACTAGCTCATACTCTCTCATTGCCAATTAGTTCCTCTCTTGCCTATAAAGACTGGTCCTGGAAGGCCCTGAGTCAGAAACGTGAATTACTTTTTCAAAAAAAGTGATTATTTTCTAATCTAGTATATGTAGATATTTGTGCTTAAATAAGATCTGGTTTAGGTCTGGGAAGTGGCTGACATAGAGGTTTCTGGAAGGAATTCCCCTCTTGGAAAGACACGGAGAGTATTGCACATGGGCAAAGAATTCATTAGGACGCAAGCTCCTTCTCGTGTGTAAATATTGGCTAGCGCCAGAATTAGCACTCTATGTTCAAAGAAACAAGTTTGATGATTATAATATGGTAATTTCTAGTTACTGGTTGCTGACTCTTCTTGGCCAAAGTCGGCAATTCATCTGGTAGGATGCCTACTGTGAGTATAGAAAAATACCATATGACTCTCTTACACCCTTATTCTAGGTTTCTCAATTATACCACTCAATGACACAAAGCCACAGTTACCTGGCTGTGTCTCAAACACATTAAATCCCATGTAACCAGCCCCACAACAAAACCTCAAATACTTGGCTCTAACGGATGGTGTTATAATGAGGGTGGAGCTCAGTTCAATAGCCAATTTAATGCATCTTAATGTTCTAACATGCTCTCGTTTCATATCTAGGACAATAAATGCTGCAGTAAAGTTTTATTTAAAGCAGGTCTGTTTTGCAAAATGAGTCTTGCATATGGAACAAAACACTCGTTGTTGCTTTACTGTTTAAACCTTTATTATTGCTTTTTTTTTTCCCCTGGTACAATGGGCTTTTATGCACCAAACAGCTGTGTTCATCATGTTTATTTAGAAGGCGTCCATTGTAGTGGAAAAAGTCTGGAGGACAAAAATCTTGGTGAAGTGCAAGACTACTCTGTGGGTGCTGGCACTTTTATTTTTTTTTCTGTCCAGTTCCTTTGGTCAGCATGCAAGTCACATACAGAGGCACTGCCATGCAGACTTGCAAGCCCTGTATAATAGCAACTTTTCACAAGTGCTGCCTCTTATTCCAAGCGTTCTCCTCCAGAAATTTTCAATTCCAAGGCAACATACAGGACGTGTGACTATTTTACTCCCTATGATCCTATCGTTTCTCAATTTGTTGCTATTTTGGCCCCTCATTAGGTCACTTTCTAAATATTGTGTGCAGCTATGTGTCAATCATTGTCACAGCTCGGCTCCAGGCTAAGCCAACCCAGGACAAAACTGGAAGGAAAAAAAAAAGCCAACCAAAGCAAGCACTGTGTAGAAAACAGTCAACAGTTTAACTGTGGAAAGCTATGTGTTGTTCCAAAGATAGCATAAGCCCACTTGATGCAAAAGCAGCATACGGTACTAATGGTCCCCAAAATAATTTTACGCAGTTGAAACATGTAGTGTATACCCAATGGCATCTGCAAATAAACAGATGTTAGAATCTCAGGAATTAAGAGCATGACATTGTAGGAAACTCTGGGGTGACTCCTGCCAAAAAAACAGTCTAGTTTCCAGTTTCTGGAAAGAACGGAGCATCTAACATATTGACAGAACTTTTTTTGAGTAACAGTTATCTGTAACACCTTCTAAACCTTTGAATGAACACTGCTGTATAAGCAGGCAACGTTATCCTGGGGAACTAAAGGGTTCCCTCCTTTTTTGGGGGCATATCCAGCAGGTCAGATGCATTCCCATGCCATATGAGGCAGCTGTGCCCCCTTCCCTCTTTTCGGGTTATCCTGTATTCACACGTAGTTCAGGTAAATATTGGAAACATAGAAGTGCCTCTAGCAGCCGCATAGTCAATGCTATTGTCACAGGCTGGAAAATGAACTGGAACAAACTAACATGCTTGATCTTTTAAAAATATTTTTATATCTGCATAGAATGAAATGGCTTCTTATTTCCTGAATGGTGAATGCTCTAGGCTTTCTATAGAGATGGCATTTTCAGCTGTTGTCTTTCATGCGCCTTGGGAAACTGTAATGAGGTTAAAAAGAGCAGTAAAAAGTTGCATCCATACAGTTCATGGATGATAGTAATCCATGCAGAAATACATCTGAAGTGACTGCTGGAACCTGAAAGTGGCACGGCCAGGGGAGGCTGCGAAGGTGCTGACTGCTCGGAGCTGGGGCTGAAGCAGAGGCTGAAGCAGGGGCTGGGGAAGGCCTGGCATACCAGAGAAATGGTTTTCCAGAAGAAAGGAGAAAACGGTTTGGGGGGGGGGGGGGGGGGGGGGGGAACAAAGAAAGAAAGAAATGTGAGCCAAGTGGAAAGGGAGAGAGTGTGACAAAAGGATTAGCTCCTACTTGCAAACAGTACAGTAGAAGCAGAAAATGAACTCGGAGGGAACTTTAAGGAAAAGAAAACTGTTTCTCAGAGACTGTTTCAAAGGCTTCCTGGATGCAGCCTCCGTTTACTTGTTTTTTTCCTTTTTCTCCCAAGAAGAAAAAGGACCCGCTGTGAGCAGAATGTATCCTGACTCAAACAAACGCAGACCTGAATGGAGTCCCAGTCTGGAGAGAGTCCATGTAGGCCAAACCCCTGGAGTCTTATCGCTACCTGGGCACCACAAAGCTTGTAAGCTAAGCAGAGAGGGGCAAAATCTACAATTTGTAATCAACAGGTAGGTAGCTGGAAGTTTAAATTCTACTGCCTGTTGGTCCTTTAGCAAAATCAGTGTGCTTGTTAAGTCTGCATATTTTTAAACCGGGTATGTTATGTTGTGCTTAATGAGGCAGGGTACATCAGGCTGAATGGATTTTGAACTATATACTTTCAAAAATAGTGTCTGTTTTTAAGATGGGATGCGTTTTGTGAAATTCTTAAGGAAGAAAGGATTTCTAATTAAGGAAAAAATAATGTGTATATATAAGTCTGGCACTTAACTGTTAACAGCTATAATACTAGAGCAGTTGTGGAATTTGATTTGTTTTTAATTAACAACCCCATAGCTTTGCTGACAGAACAGAAGTGTGTATTTTGTCCGAGAATACTTTTTAAACCTATGCTTTAATACAAATGGTGCAGGGAGGACTGTGAAATGCCATTCTGTAGGAAGTGCCAGAGTGGGTCGGATGCATATTCCATCTAACCCCCATCAAATGGGGCCACCGTTGAATGTCTGTGGCAAGAGCCCCCATGGTTGGGAGTAATGACATTGTTGGATATTTTCTGGAGGGGCTGCGGTGCGTGAGGTGCCACCTCGCAGTATCTCCACACATGTGAAGTCCCTCCAGTGCTGAAGTGCTTGACCTCAACAACTTCCTGTGACAGGGAGTTCCACAGTGAATTGTCTTCACATACCCTAGGTTTTTTAGCTTCCTTCCCTTTGGTTTCTTTTAGCCTTGCTCTGGCGTTATGAAACGTGCACAGAACTCCTTTTCTTCGCTCTGCTTTTGTCACACTCCTGTTTACATCTCTTCAACATTGCCAGCCACCGGCTCCCTCTTAAGCTATACATATTCTTTATACCAACCTCTTTAAATATGACTTTAAAAAACACTTTTTTTTTTTTGGCGTGTCCTCCTCGCACCCCTGGCACCGTCCCGGCCGCGTAATCGGGGTAACCATTTACCAGACTGTCAACACGGGCGGTGGGGAGGAAGGAGGCGGTGGGAGCCTTCGCCAATGCGGCGACGGCGACCGTCCCGCTAACGGGCCGGTCGCCGTCGCCGGAGCCGAGAGACCGGAGAGAGCGTCCCGCCGGCGGGCTCCGTCCCGGCTTGTTGAGGCCGGGGTGGGGGGGAACCCGCCACGGCATCATGGCGCTTGGGGGGGTGGGTGGGAAGGGATGGCGGTGGTGTTGCAGCGGACTCACCTCGCTCCGCTGGAGCTGGAAGAAGCTGTTGAGATAGCTGGAGCTGAGCGAAGAGCCCAGCTCCGGGGTGCTCTTGGTGTAGCCGAGGTCGGGGTGCTGGGAAGAGGAGGGCTCGGGTCTGAAGGCATCGAAGGCGCTGGCCTGGTGGGTGTCTTGCAGCGAGAGATAGACCCAGTTGAGGAGCTGGGCGGGCTGGTAGACGGACGCGGCGCTGGTGTCGATGGCTGACAACAAGCTCATCTTTCCCCCGGGGCTCTGCCGGCGGCTCTCCCCGCGGTGCCGCTCCCCGCGCTCCGGCTTTCCCCTCCCTGCCCCGGGGTGCTTCCTCCTCGCCGCCCTCCGGAGGAGGAGAGGAGAGGACGGGCCGGGCCGGGGGCTCTCTGCCGGGCCCCACGCCGCTCTCGCTCCCCCTAAGGCCGGCGGCGCCCGCCCAGCCCCAGCGCTCCGCGCAGCACGGGCATCGCTGCTGCCGCCGCCCGCGGGCTCCGCAGGAAACTTTCTGCGCTCTCTTTCCCTTTCTCCTCCTACTACTCCTCCTCCTCCACCCTCCCCGCCCGGCCGGTGCCTGCCCCGCTATCTGTCTTTATTCCCACTCCGGCAGGCAGCGGCGGGGAGGGGCTGCCGGCGCTCCGGCAGCCGCGGCGCCGCGCCCCCCCCGAGGCCTCCCGCCCTCCCCGGGGCTGCAGGGGCGTCCCGCCGCCGCTCTGCTCCGCCCCCGCCCTGCCCGGCCCCGGCTCTGTGTAGTGTAGCTCTGTGTGTGTGTATTTCTCTGTGTGTGTGTGTATTTGTATGTGTTGACCGGCGGAGGTCCCCAGGCCGCTGGCCGGGGGTGTCCCCTGGGCCGCTGGCGACTTGCCCGCCTGGTTTGCGCGCCGGCCCGCTCGCTCCCCGGCCTTCCTTTTCCTCCTTCCTGACGAATTTTTTTTTTTTTTTTAATTATTTTTTTTTTTAATACGCCAAACACGCGCAAAAGCCTTTCCGAGGGCTGCTTGCCCGGCCCCCTCGGGGTTGTTTTTAACACCGCAAGTTTCGCCCGGGGATCTCGTCAGCCCGCCCGCCCCTTCTTCACTCTCATTTCTGTTCCTCGCCGCTGCTGGGAGCTCATCGCAATCTGAGGTTCATTCTCCTTAAATCTCTGTCAGAGCTCCAGGTCTAAGAGGCTTGCTCGGTCACCGAGGTTGTGCCAAGCCCTGCAGAGTTTGGGTTTCCCAAATAAGGCAGGCAAGCGGCGCGATGTTCCCTTTGAAATCCATCTAGGTAGCCCTGGCGCAGGCTCCTGGGGAGCCCGGGTGCGGTGGGACACACTGGAGTTAAAGCTGAGTAGGCCTTTTAAGGAGTCGGTAGCACAAAAGAGGATGATGAATGATACTCCATTTAGGAAGGAGCTTGAGTGGGTAAGCTGGTAATTACAGTTCATAAACTCTTCCCTGCTGCCTTCCCTGCGATGAGCGGAGCAGAGCTGGGCAGCTATTTCTCGCTTTGGTACAAACACTGTAGCAATCAAACTAGGAGTTTTCTTTTTAAAACCAAAGGAACTCCCAGGAGGTAACTTAAAAACTCGAGCAAAGCTCCCTGTGCTCTTTTCTGAGTGACAGGAAGATAAAAATTAATGTGTCTTCCCAGTATGGTCTTGGGAAAAAAAAAGTCTTCCTTGCTTAGATAACAGAAAAAAATCTGACCTTTGAAACATCAAAGTTGGCATCTAGGTTTGCTGTAATGAGCCATACGTCCCTGCTAAGACTGAAGAAAAATTGCTGTTCTGAAAAGGCATGGTTACAAGCAATAGAAAATGGAGGTCGGTGTACACACAGTAGAAAACGCTATTAAATTGTCAGCTGCAAACACCAAAGATGGATGCGTTTTACTTTTGAGAGCAGGTAGTTAAGACAGCACAGCTATCTGCTTGCAGGAATTTAAGTGACGGTGAAGACTGTAACTTTCCAGAACTGCAAGGCAAGGTAGTTTGTAACAGCTGAATCAAATTTTAGTGGTGCTAATGTATTTTATTTTTTTTTACTGTTATTTAAATGACAAAGTCCTTGCAGAATGAGTGCAGTTTGCTCATTTATAAGCTGTCTTGGTTTACAAGCCCTTTGGAGCACATCTAAACGTGTGCGTATCAGCATGAGAAGGAACAAACTACGCCAGTGTAAAGGGTCTCTGTCCACAGCAGAGATCATAACAACAGAATTAAATCAAATTGCATGCCAAACTCAAACTGTTACCTAGTGTTTTAAAGAAGCAAAAGGGTGAATGAGGCTTAGTGACTTAATAAATTGTGGAGGAGGATTTTCCGAGATTTGCTGGTAGATGGAAAAAGAACGAGAAACACAGATCACATCTGAGGAACTTGCCTTTCTGGCAGATGGTGACAGTGAAGTCAGGATATGGTAGAAAGTCTAGGAGGGGGAACTAGGCTGAAGCTGCTTGTTTTGTTGTTGTGGAGTTTGTTTTTTGTAGGCATGCCAATTCCTTCCTTAAAGACGATTTCTATTCTTATCACTTCCCTCTTTTACTTGCTAAAATAAAACAAAATACTCATATTTTTATTGGATAGCTCTACTGTTTGTTCTCTTATAGTAAGATGCTGCGAAACGAATGGGAGTTCTGAAAAAGCAGAAAAGATAACACAGCAGGGTTCTTCTAGTAATGGAGGTCAAACTATAGAATGGCTGAGGTGATACAATGTTTTGGACAAAGTGTTTTTGATATATTTTGATAATTTTTTTTTTCCAAGCTGAATATGGCCCTCGTTGTAGTTGGTTGGTTTGATTGCTTTAGTTAGGCAACACAGTCCAGATTGCGAAAGGGCAAGGGAAGGTGGTGTTAGAGTGCATTTATTACAGCAGCTGCATTCAGAGGTGCAGCAAGCCCCTGTCACATCAAGGACACCACATGTTCCACCAGATGTGTTTGAACATTGAAAGGTTTTGGCTGTAACCTCCCCTTGATAGCAGAAGCTACACTGGTGGCTTCTAGTAACCAATCAGAGGAATTGAATGGATGCTTTCTTTAGCATATCAAGAAAGGAAAAGGCTGCAAATGCCTCCACTATGAATAGCTTGACTAAAGAGCACCCACACTTTGAGATTCAGGTGTCATCCTGGTCTTCTGCTGGAGTTTCTTCTGGAAAAAAATTTCTAGGCAGTTTGCCTCCCTTTCTGGACTTAATACTGCTCTTAGAAAAATGCTGCTACCATATTTGATACAGCCCAGTTATGTTCAAGATAGCATGAGGGGGTTTTTGTTGTTGTTGTTGGGTTTTTTCATTGAAAGCCCCCTCTTTCTTCACTTCTAAGGAGTCATATATTAGTGAGGGGAAAATGGGTAAAAATGGTCCTGTTAGCAGATACATTGCAATAGAGAAAAAAAGTTGTCAATCGCATCTGTTGTCCTCTGAAATATTCCAGACAAAACTGTCCAATGAGACAGTCCAATGGCTGCAGGGTGTCTTCGGCACATGTGCACAGTTCCTATTGATTACACTGGGGTGCAGTGTAAGTGACATCCACTATAGGGATTGTGCATCGGCCTTACATGCTAAAACAGTTATTTATTTATCCTCCTGGTTTTACTTGTGAGTAGTGCTAATGAAGTGTACTGGAACCGTAACATGACACTTTCAATCATCTGAATGGCTTAAGTGACTTGGAAAATAGAAGCCTTGAAGGAGGTCAAAGGCAAACGCAGAGATAGGATCCAGCATCTTCGGTCCTATTCCCTAAGTCGCGGGTGACCATGTAATTTATTTAAAATGACTGTATAACTGCTCACTCAGCCTGTGCCCTTAGTGAGCTGGACCTCTTGCAGCTGCTGTCTTCCCAAAGCATCTTTGGAAGAGTGAGGAACATACTTTTCTACTTCTGGCCAGCACTTGTTTTTCCATAATCTAATGTAGTTATGTTTCTGCTTTCAGAGTCCATACCTTTAGATGATATTAGCCTTTAAACTACAGATGTGATATTTTTAATTTTTTTTTTTAAATGGTACTCCATATTTTAAAAGTGAATGTGCCCTAATAGCAAATATCCTGGATTCTCAAGTTTTAAAAGGTGTTTTAATCTGAATTGCTGTCATCTTAGTCTACTTCTAGATTAGATGGAGCTCTGAAAGGAAAAAAGAATGAATACCCAAAACTGCCAATAAGACTAGAGAAACCAGGTAACTTGAACCCACCACTGTATTCTCTGATTTCTGTAATTGGGATATACATAATGCAGTGGGCGATTCAGATGCAGTGTAGCTGGAATATTCCAAGCAAATGTTTTTCATATGCTGCAGCAGAGATTCTTATCTTATTATGAAATAATTTAGTTCTGGGATGGAAACAGTGTGTAAGCGCTCTTCAAATGATGAGAAGGCATTTCAGCAGAGTTGTAAACTGTAAAAGTACATCTGCATGTGGCATTTCTGAGTTATGGATGTTACAGCCACTTGTGCTTGCTGTGGAGCTACAACAGTTCTGCTGCCAGCAATGAAACACGGCATAAACCAAAGTTTGTGAAAGTGGGTCTGGGAAATGCATGTGCCTGGGTACGTTACACCATGTGGTTTTGCAGCTATCTAAAGGCTCAGCCGCAGCCTTAGTGCTCAGGTACTGTCAAAAGTCAAAATTCCTGCTTTCTTCCTCTAAGCAGAAGTGAATTATAGCTACTCTTCCTCCCATAGCTTTGACATAGAAAGTTCTGGAAATGGATGAATATGAATTTATAGCTCATTCATATGTAGAATTTTGGTAAATACATACCATATGCAATAATGATTTGCTGTGGGTAGTGTGCCAAGCACAATTCCTACAAGACTGTCTCAAACCACCAAGTGGGTAATTGGTGTAACAGATCCTCTTGGAGCACGCAGGTTTTGCACCTGGACAGTTTATGGTTTTGTGTCTTGGGGCCTTGCTCTATGTTAAGATGTCAGTGGATTGCTGAGTAATTGCATGAAAGGTGCCCTGGGTATGAGCAGTTGTGTGAGAAATACTAGTTTGATTTTTGCATGGCTTTGCAAAGTTTCCTGCAGACTCTTCAGCTGCAGCACAGGCTTCTGAAGCGTTCTGTTTATTTCATTTTTAAAAGGCGGTAGCTCCTTGTCTCTAGTACTGATCTAAAAGTTCAGCATCCCTGGCCAAAACAGTAGCCGAGGCATGTTATCCCTTTTACTTAGCCCCTTTCTCTTGCTTGGCCCATGGATCCAAGAGAGGGAGCCCACAGAAGAGGGCAGAGCAGGGCAGCAGTGGTTGGGGAGAGGAGAAGCGGGTGCAGGGGCTGCCCCATCTGCCCTGGAACTGCTGCTGCTGCAAGCTTCACCAGCCACAGAAACGGCAAGCCAGTGGGGAGGCCTGGGGAGGTGCTGTCACCTGGGAGTCCCTCTAACCTGCCTTATGCCGTAGGAGACCTTTTACTGAGGGCATTTCTTAAATGTCCTCAGTGCTTTGTGACTGGCTACCAAACGAAGAGGATAGGTGCTGCCTATGGAGCCCCTTAAAGACATTGGTGTTAAAGCATGCAATAAAAATACTCAAACAATCACCCAAGGAGGGAAAGGATGATTCTCTATTTGATTTTTTTAATTTTTTTTTTAAACGTGTGGGGGGCTTAATTTTTACCTTTTTGTGCGTGCCTTTACTCTGTCTATGGTATCTGTGCCCATCTGCTTCTCTCATTAAATCCGTGGTACAGCAAGCTCTGGGAGCCAGATATAGTGCCTAATTGCTTGCCATTTCTTCTCTCTGCTCCCCTGGCAGCTCCACCAGATTCTTTCTTCCAATAACTATAAACTCTGTGATTTTTCTTGATGAGGGAGAACAAGGCTTCAAGAAAATAAGAGTTAGAGCAGTTGCAGGAGGGAGAAGAGAACAATGGAGACAAAGAAATGAAATGATGATTAGTGGATGGCACAGGTCATAGTGGTTAACAGGGGATGAAGAGGATGAGAGGGGACTAATGGGACCTATGAACAGAGTGGCTGTGGTGGGATTGGAAACTGGGATTATAGCTACACAATTAGCTTTTGATAATGGGTTATTGGACTGCTTTTTGTGGAAGTGCTGGTTGTTCTTAAGTCAGCTCAGGTCTGGAAGCAGTATTTTATCCATGGTATGGGAATCTGCTTGCACTACAATCGTCACAGAGAATATCGCTACCACCTGCTTCAATATTGCACTCTCGCTGATTTCTGTTAAATGCCTTCTTTACATATCCAGGATTATCTGTGGTTATGCTTTTTCTGTGTTTCACCACTTTCCATTAGGCTGGATAACAGGACGTGTATTGCATTTGTTTGCAAGTATATGCATCTTATCCATTCTGAGTTGCCACGTCGATTCTAGAGCGGGCATTTCTCTTAATTAGCACTAACCCTGTTGCAGGAAAGTTTGTTTCCTGGTTACTGTGAGTTGACACATTATTTATATCAGAATTGGAAACTCTCCAAGGAGGTTTTAGGCAGTTCTTCATATGAAATGAATGAAGTGCAGACGCCCGAAGACAAGAGATTTTTATTTTCATGTCCTGAGTCTTGGACCTCTGTCTCACATGCGGGCTCAGTTTTGGCCTCGGTCAGCACACCTCACATGCCTAGGAAATCCCCCAGGATCATCTAGAACTTGTCATGCGTATGGTCTGTTTTTCAGGTGTCTGATACAGGCAATGGGGTGACAATAAGTACTGATTCATTTGCAGCTCTGGACAGGAAGAAGCTGTCACCTAGTACCATCCCATCAAGGGCCTAAAAGTCATCAGCTTTTATAACAGATACACGGTGTACAGGTTTGGGATCAGATTTACTACATCCGTTCTGTGTATGGTTTTATGAGAACAATGATATTGGTGCGGGCATAAATATGGACTAAGCTACTCTAGTAAAAACAGCTTTCCATATATGTACATTTACCAATTATAGATAAAAGTCACTGTGATACTACATAAGTTAGCACTGCTGAAGGAACACTAAAACTCCTACTTAAAAACATTAAAATCTGTCCTTTTTTAAGCCAGGCTGTTTTTTCACCTCAATTCATACAATTGACAAACACCATTCTTTCTCTATATACGTCTTGTTAGTAAAGGCACTATAGTCCAATCTTTATGTACTACAGTCCAATCCCTCGCCAAGAAAAAGAAGAGTCAGAGGGGAAAAAAGTGCTATTCCAAAGCCTGTGTAAAAACAGAGTTCTCAGTAGAGTTGCTTGTCCCTGATCAATTTCACATTCCTGTTATCCCTGTTTAATTCAACCAAAGGCAAAACATGAACTTCTAGCAAGACGTTTTCTTTGTTTCTTCAATACAACCCTAAATAAAAAAGGTAAAGTTATAGTGGGGATTACGGTAAATAAATGAACCAGAACGGTATAGGTATTCGTGTTTTAGGGAAAAATATACCCCACTCCTTGAGGTAAAGCTGGAATATTTCTTCTGGAAATTTTTCTTGCCTGTTAACCTGAAACTTTATTTTTACTCTCTGTGTTGGTCTAGGCACTGCTGCAGACCCTTACAATGAACCTCCTGAGCTAAGGCTGGTACCAGCCCACAAGTACTGACCTGACCCTTTCCCAGTTAGTGAGGCAAGTAGCTTCTTCTCATGTAAAGGACTGAACAAGCCTACTAGTGTCTCTGTCTTAAACATAGCTGTTAATTTGAAGGTGTTAACATGTACCACCTGGTCCTGTGAGGACAGGATTAGCCAAGGGTATCATTAACACTAATAACTTGTTGAATGAAAAGTAAAAATGAAAGCTGAGGAAGTCTGCAAGGGTGTAATTGCTCCAAAATTACCTTTCCAGTGTTTCTACCTTATGGAATGTCATATTTACTAGGAAATGTGAAGAGCCAATGAACAGATGATATATTTTTTGACAAACTAGTGAAAAAAGTGTGGAGTTTATTTTCCCACTTTTGACATTGCACCTTGCACTTGTCTCAGCCCAAGCTGTAGGCCAGGGCCAGACACAGAGCATGTACAAGACTGTGTAGCTACAGAAACACGTTCTCCAGCTGACATGTGTCCACCTTGCTGTTTCTGCCACAATATCCCTGTCACTGTAGACCTCTGTAGATGAGTGACAAACACTCATCCCCATCAGTGCTGTCAGAGACGCTCCTTAAAAGTACGTCAAAACTTAATTCCTAGGTAAATAAGGACATCGAGAAATGGGTGGATGTCCCAGTGTAATCCTAATGCTCACCTTACAAACCATAGCAAAAGGTCTTGCGTGTTTTTATGCTGGGAAAATATGAAGGATAAGTATAGAAAATCACAGTTAAAGTCTTTTCGTGATGGCTTTCCTCAACACTGGTTGCCTTTTATGCCTGCAGGTGGAACAACTTTCAGGAAAGCGGCTTCAGCTCACCAGCACAAATGCCATATCAGTGATGTCAAAGGTACTGCATGTTCCTGCCATTGCCAAATTCCAGCTTCACTAATGGCACAGTTACGTATTGCATTCACCAGAAATATTTTTCCCACCCCTGAGCAAAGATTTTATTAAATGAATGCTACAGCGAAACTTTATTCAGCAAGAATTTTACCCAGTTCTGGGGAGAAATATAGCAGTACTTGAGCAAACTGAACTATTTTTATTAAACTCTTTTTGAATTGGTGAAAATTCTCATACAAAACACTCTTGTCTTCATTGACAAAATTTGCACAGGCAAACCTAAACTAAAATAAAATATGTTGAGTCTCTGGGTCCACAAAAACCAGCTAGATTTTCAAAAAAGCAAAAAAGTTGATGTTTGAGTTAGTATTTATTTATTTTACATGTGTGGACTATGCAATTTGTTTACTACTGCTTTCTAGTACATATGAAATTATTGAAACTTCTCTCTATATCTTGTTTTTACTTAGTTGCTAATGTATTTTGAATGACGGACATGATGGTGAGTTCAGCTGCTGCTAAATATGTTCATCTCCCCTTTCTGGGGTTAAGAGAAAAGGAAATTTAATTTTCTTTAAAAAAAAAGTTTAAAATGGTAGACGTGTTGTTATCTACTGTTTAAAGAATTAGGGCACTGTCAAGCACAGATTACTTCTGAAGAAACTGATGCAAATTCTGTTTTTTCTGGCCTAAAAGTAGGGGTGCAGGGTGTTGTCCCTTGTTAGTGAGAACCAGAGGTGTCCAGAGCAATTGTAGGTTCTGCAGGAAGAAGTTCATGTTCTGCTTCGTCGCTGGTATGATGTTATACATGCTATAGTCATTTTGCACGCGATGTAAGCACATGTATCTTTTGACTATGTTTATATCAATAGGGGATGACAAATGGTAACATCCACGCTGAGGAACAGCACAGGAAGGGCTCATGCTTTTCAGTCAGATTCTTTCTAGGTCATGAGTGACTTGAATGAAGATGTCAGTATCCTGCATGTGTTTTCCTATCTTGCCAGATGTCTTGAGGTGAGATAAGAGGATTCATGCAGCTGGCAAAAAACCCAGTTATCTGCATTGTGGTTTTTGCGTGTCAGCAAAAAAATATCAGGCATCCCTTGGCAAATCAAGTGCTACCAAAGAGTTTCACTTGGGTTAAACTTACGTATATTTAGTAAAGAATATAACAATATATTAGAAATAATATCATTTGTTTAACTTCTTTTAAACTTTCCCCCTTGATGAACTGAAAATATGACTGTGCTGCAACTATTGCCAAGATTATGATTCTCTTAAAAATCTTCTGAGAAGAACTGACAGCGACAACTAATACCCCCAGTAAAATGTTGTGGTTTGGCTTTGATTTGTGGTTAACTGTAGCTGGGGTGTCAGCTGGAGGTACAATTTGCAGAAGTACTTCCAAAATAATAATTCATTTTCAGTTGTATTTGGGCAGTTTGAACTGGGTTCAGATTTGGTTCGATTCTCTGTTTTAAAATAATACTTTTATCTTGTACTGTTTCTGCACTTCAAAGATTCTCTTGTTCTCTCCACCATAGTAGTTATGTGATTATAATTCTTTCATAAAGAATGGCTCTAGAAGGCCAATAAATAAATAATTCATGTTATAACCCCTAAAGATCTGTTTTCTGGATAGCTTGAAGACTGGATGTTAGCAGGGGGCTTGGGTTACATTTGGACACTTTTAAACTGACAGTCACACTTTCAACATGAATAATTGCTTTTGATCATAATAGCAGCCAGTCTGCAAGGACTAATAAATTCCACTGAGCTACCCAGAGATATAGCTTAGTCTCCTTGGAATCTATAATGCATTTTCAATCGGACTATTATGGCTGCGTGGTACCTGCATATTCCATTGAAAGCTTGAAAACCATTCAGTTATAACTCAGTAAAAATTGAGAGAGTCATATATCCTGCCTGCGTTTCTTAAACTTTTATTTTTGGCTTGTCATAATTCCCAGAGATTGGGGAGAAGGCCTCATTCTTTTCAACCTGCTTCTCTAATTATCGGCTTTCCCTTACTGAATTCTTCCTTATTGGTAAACTCTTTGTTCCCTTTCTTGACCTGTAACAGTTTGGGTGCTTATTGTTTTGAAAGTCTGTTTGGGGAAGTAACAGTCCAACCCCAGTGGTGGATGGCATATGGTGTTGTATCTGCATTAGTGAGTACTGTGGCCTGATTGCAGTGAATTTTTTAAAGGAGGATCAACGGACCTGGCATCCATACTCTTTTCAGGGTTTTTCTCCTTAGGCAAGATCTAGTCTTGCCATCTAGACCATATGCCCTTTAGCAGCCAGAGTAGGTTTTAGCACAGATTTGTGTTTAGAGCACACACAGGGTGAGGGAGAACGTTTACGACAGGAGCATGTTCCTGGTCTGGACCAAAACGTTGACATAGGTGTTCTCTAGGTGAGCCTACCTGAGAGGAGAGCATGAACTAGACTGTTCCTCTGGCTTTCCTCCTTGCTTTTGAGAGAAGATGAAGTATACTTCTATTTCTTCTGCCCTTGTCATGGGACTGAAGACAAATTTGTGCCTTTTCTGTCTCCTGTCCATTGGGGATGGACTATGGCATTTCTCCCTCTTGTGTGGCTGTGGGTTTTTGATATTGGTTTTGGTTTTTTTCTCCCCAGTTACACAGCTTTTTATGCTTTCTCCTCTCGAGGTATGAAAGAAGGCTCTCCACTGAGCATTGCTGTTAGCAAGAGTTTCAAAATGGCAAGATGTCCCTCCTGTGTTTTTGAAGGGCACAGAATACTATATGAATGCTTGCCATACTGGCATGTCAGTAATTGCAAAATGTTTTCATGCTGTGATACTCTGAATAGTTTGTCTTCACTCATACTTCTATGTTTCTTCCATTATGTAGCCCATTTGTCTTTTCTGTGAGGCTTCCAGTAGGATCAATGCCACAAATAGTGGCCCAATGTAGTTCTGATGATCACTTATTTGCTTGAAATGGAATCAAAACTATGTATTATTTGTCATAGGACACTAAACAGTCATCATGTCAGGATTTTATCAGTGGTGTGGGCCAAGTTTCAGCCGGCACAGGAAGAAGAAAATGTCCGTATATCATTCTCTTCAGGCTCTGAAAATAATGGTTTTCTTTAATGATCCTTAGCTGAATGGCACTCTAAAATTACTAAGTACTTTATCAATATTACATAAGAGTGAATGCATCCGTTTGATAGGTGTTATTAAAATCAACTCTGTAGCTATATAAACTCGGACCAACTAAACGACTTGACTGTGGATAAATGTGGCCCCCCGGCAGGCAGAGCCGGCCAAAGCTGTGACCTCAAATTTCTTACTCCAACCGCTTACCCACAGAGCAGGGATTTGGTGTGTGTGCTTTAACAGTAGGTACTCTGGAAATACATCCCCTCCCTGGAAAAAAAGTTCTGAATTTGGGATGCAAAGTCCTGTCCTGCCTTTTCTTCTGAAACAAGACTGTTTTCAGCAAAAATAAATTAGAATAATCCTAGTCAGTTAGCCTGCTTCTGAAATTTATCTGTCCCACTGAATTTTGTTGTCTTTAAAGGGCTGACTAAAATCTGGACACACGAAGAGTGTTTCTCCTTTATTTCGTCGTCTTGCTTACCTTTGAGCTAGTTTCTGCCTTTTTCTAATGAGCTGCCTTGGCTGCTAAAGCTGCTGGCATCCCCTGGGGCCTGGGAGCAAGGCGGCTGTCTGAACCCTTCCCTTTACCCTGCTTTGCAACACGCATTTCAGGGGAATGGCTTCCACTGTTTATTGGAACTAGGATTAAGAGTGGCTGTGTTTTGAGTGACAGACACTACTGGGGAACTGTAAAAGCCTTCATTTCACTTATTCCTTTCTTTTCATACCACTCAGACAGCGTTGTAAAGTTGCACTTCTGTTAGGAGTGAGAAACAACAACCCTGCTGCAAAGCGGCGACTTTAAAGAACCTGGCTGCCACTTAGCACCTAGACATTCAGGCTGGGATAGGCTTAAAACCTTCTCCCCGCTCGCTGCCTGTGGGTTACTTGTGGAAAACAAAAATAACACTTTTCCTGTTCTTCCCAGCACCAGCTACGTCTGCTGTAGTCACCTCGCTGCACAATGTTATCTAACGCTGACATCCCTTCAAGCTAAACTGATCACCAAGTGAAGGCAATGAAACCCCAGACTTTCAGGGGTGGCTTTGGATCTCTGCAGGAATATGGCTTTGTTTGGCCACGTGTGTGTTTGTGGCCTTTAAGTGTCTGCCCAGGCACTGAAGTTTCAAGCGTAACCTAGTAATTTATTACAAGCTTTGCGCTTTAAACATTTTTTTTTTTCACTTAATGTTCTGCTGTTACTGTCCAACTTCTGCTCTTGCAGCAATGTAGGTACAGGCTAAACTGGGATATTGGTATTTCTGGAGGATATTGTTTAGAATTAAAACAAAACAAAAACCAACAAAAACCCCTTGCTTGCGGCAAGTGCTTTGTTTGCAAACCATTTTTGCTACATCTTACCTGGAATATCTCCAGCTCCCTTTTTTCCACTGGCTGGTCGTGACAGATTCCCAGAACTAATAAGCCACCCTTTCTTCTAACAAGACGAAGGCTCTGGTCTGCCATAATTGCTCCCAGCATCCTGGCTCTACCTGGAGTGCTTCCATCTCCTGGAAGGAGTCCAGCGTCTGCTCTGCAAGCCACAGCGCATAGCTTTGGTTGTTAAAAATACTACAGATTTACTTTCTCAAATCTACCTGTATAAGAGTTCAAGACTTAGCAGTTCTTACTGGCATATAAAGCAGAGTTATTTGGTTTTGACTTTACACTTGATGCCCATTAATATTTTGATTAAGAAATTATATTTTACAATCACTTCTTTAATAACCCTAAGCTCTGTCTGTCTTTTTGCGTAATAACATTATAGGTATTTATAGCGTATTTCAATATAAGACAACACAGAATGTACTTTGCCTCTTGATCCCCTTTATTCTTCTACTTCTCTTTAGATGAGAGTTGCTTTGTGTATTTATTTACCCTGACAGATTTTGTATAAGCATTTCCAGATTTGTATTTGCAATTTTGTTTTGTTTTGATTTGTTTTTTTTAAGAGCGATAGCAACTTTGAAATCCCAGGCAAAAAGTGCTGTGTAGTCAAAAAGCTTGTTATAATTTTATAGCAGAGAAAAATTGCCAGCTTTTGTCTCAAACCAGGAGTTTGAAAGATGTGAATGTAAAAGTTACAAAAGGTATGAGTTTTATTGCCTCCACAACCAGCGTATCTCTGTGGGGCTGAAGAAGGTGCAGCAGTGTCTGGCTGCAGCCCTGAGGGGTCCCTGCTGACCTGGCTGCTCTCTTCTCCATCTCATCTCTGCTTATCCTCTGCACTTTTGGTAAACTCATTGGACTTCTGATAACGCTGTACATCCAAGCATGGGAAACACTTTCAGGCACTTTGTCTCAAAATTTCCTTCTCTGAAAGACAAGGGGTAGCTCTGAGAACATAATATATCACTACCAGTAGTTGCAGACTGGATGTGACCCAATAACCTGGCTCACAAGTTTAGAGACATTGTTGTGTTTTGCTTTGTGTTTTTCTTTTTTTTTTTTAAATGGTACAGACCAAAATGAAACACAAAATTTAGTAAGTCAGAGCTTATATGCTGTTTCACTATAGCGTTGAATTTGTTTGATTTTTTTTCATACTTGATCATTTTCATTTAATGTTGTCATCAGCACCTTCGTCGCGGTAGGAGACTTCTGTCCCCATGGCGTCGGCGCTCTGGCTGCCGGAGGACTGATCGCACAGGGCACTGCTGCCCTGTGAACCTCCCTGCCTGCACGGGCCACGCAGGACGCCTGGTATTTTTCTGTCAGTCATTCGCACGTATTTTCTGCTGAGGAGTCTTGGGAGGGAGAGAACGGAACTGAAATGCACTTTTCTGTCAATGCTCGGCATACTTGTATGAGCTCCTATACATCTGTGTACTCGGGAAAACACCCCACGATTTACGTTGCCAACAAAGCCAGCTGTATATAATGAGTAGCCAATCCTTGTAATATACTGTTCCCAGTGTAAAAATTATTTGTAGGAAGGACTTGGCAAATAGTTTTTGAGAAATCAATGCATCTGCAAAAAACTATGACAAAACTTAACAAAAACTTAAGATTGGAGTAAATTACCAAGTTTTACTTTGGAAACCCTTTCCTTTGGAACACCTTCATTTCATGACTTCGTTGTGCTGCTTTCCAATATTTCATAAATGTACTAATAATATAATTCATAAAGAGAGGTTTGTTTATTTCGGTATTTGTTTTTTCATCTGTGGAAGAACAGATTTTGGGTTTATATTATTTCTCCCATATCAGGCATATGCATGTATGTCTCTGGTTACATGCGTGTGTGCTCACAGCTATTTATTTTCCTTGTTAGTATTTGTGAGACGGCTCTTCACAATGCCCTGTGAAAAAGCACATAAACAGTATTGTTGCCTATTCTGTTAACTTATTAGAGTAGTCAAACTGGGCAGGGAGGGAACAGATTTTCTTTAAAGAAACTACGCTGCTTTGAGCAGTTGATGCTTTTTAGCTCCATGTTGGACTATGCTGTGCTTAATAACTTTTCACTAGTTTCCCACTAAAATGTTCATGACTATTATAAAGGAATGATTTATTATAGACTACTAACTAGAATTTTTCAGGTATTGAATGCTATAAATCTTGGAATTGACTGAAGCCATATACTCTGACAAACTCTAAAAACTTAGAATGTATTTTCCTCTGCTTTGAAGCATACTGCTTTGAAGCAGTATGTTTTGAAATACCTGAACTTGCTGCCTCTTACTTCAGGTTATATCTAGCTTAAGGATAAAATGAGAATCACTCGGACTTTATCCAGCAGCAATTATTATAAGTAGCAATTGCCAATTTCTTTGTTTTCAGCCTTAAGAAGTGGCTATTGGAATGGTGCCTCCCCGTTGTTTGCTTTGATCATTCGTTAATTAAGACCCAGTGATTCTGTTGCTTGCTCTACATGGATGGTAAGTTAGTTTCCTGGAAGGCTTTTGACTATTCCTTCTCAATTTTCACACAACACAAAATATGGTGTTACAGGCTGTGTTTTTTTTCATCTTTCAGTAACTTCTGATCAGGTCAGATTCTGTGGAAAAATTATTTACAAATATGACCAGGAAAAAAACCCCAGCTTCTAATTTTTAACAGAAAATAATATTTGACCACAGACAAATTTCTTTCTTCTTTGACTGTCTTGCCAAAAATCTAGTATGATGTGTCAGATATTGGACATTTAGCTCAAGTTAGATTGTCTTGCAGAATTTGTCCAAAACCCCTTGCTTTTACTGTTAAGTTGGGAATCTCTAGGGATACATAAGGGAATTCGTTATTTGTATGACTCTCTGCATGACCTAATTTTATTTCTTTTTTTGCATGTCTTGCTCTACTGTCTTGAAAATAGACACTGCTTAAATCTCCTCAGTGCTACAAAAGCCTCCAACTTTACCTATAGATTTGAAACGCTGCTAAATTGCATAGCTGTTAAGATGAAGGGGCTTAGTTTAGTTTGGCCTCTTGAGTGTACATGTCAATGGAGGCTATGTATTGGTAGAATAGTAAACCATATATATTTATCCTTTGGCCAAGGACTGGCCACAATGCAGCTCATATAGGCAGCAACACAGCAGTTTTTTCCCAATCAGTAAACCACAGACCTTAGTCTTACTCCAATGTGAAGAGAAAAACATGTAATTCTAACAGTGTTTGGTACACAGCATCTGTACAGCCAAATGACTGTACCAAATGTATGCATGGGCACTTGTGTTTTGGAGATCTGACCCGTTGCTTTTCTTAAAACATCAATTCCTAACCTTCGGCATGGTAGTAAATAGCCAACGAATATCTACATTTAAATAGCCTGGCCAAAAATAACTGCATCTATTTCTGTACAACTGTTGAACACACTCTGTAAAATATTTGCTAATGCAGTGTAATCCTCTTGTGATTACCTATTAAGACTTGCTGCTGTGTTCTTTCTTACTTTTTACTTTGCTGTAGAAATACCAATTAATTATGTTCATAAGAAAAACCAGTTATATGATGTGGAGAACTGAATTTTGGTGTCAGTGTTATGTACAATAAATGATTGACAGTGTTCCTATACTGCCGCATTTAAAAAATCCCTTTGCTGCTCTGCAGCATGTTTAAAGCATTGTGTGTTAGTAAAGCCTGTTATTTTGAATGAGTTTCATATCAACACCAGAAAATATTTGACCTGACTTTGGTAGTTTTGCAGCAAAAGTTAGGCTTTTGAGAATGTTATCTTCTTTGCGCCTTGGAAAACTAATCTGCAGGGAAATGGTTATCTTTACCTATCTCAGAAGATTGTTATAACTGTAGATGTGTCACTGTCTGTAAAGAAATGTGAGATCTCGTAGGGAACACTCTCCAGAAGTCTGAGTTTTCAGAACTCATATTTTGGTCATTTTCCCATTTTCTAGTCAGTGCCCGAACTTCTCCCCTTCTTTGGGGAATTTGTTTTCACTGCTGCCCCTGCCAATCTTTTCTTTTTTCCCCCCAAAGAGCTTGATAAACTAAGAAATTTTAAGCCTTTTAGCTGCTGAAGTATCTTCTTGGAAATGAAACTTTGAAAAGTATGTTACTGCTTGGATTAAGAAGGGCTGCATTGTAGCCTAGAGAGCTCCCACAAATGCTGTGTTGAAGCATCTCATAATGAACAATGGGCACTGGGAAGGAAATTAACAGTGATCCATTGATTTCTTACTACACTTCTGAACTGTTTGTCTGTGTTCAGCTTCTAAATAGTGAATCAACACACAGTAAAGTCTTGATCTTGAAGAATAATTGCTGGTGTGTAGCAGCGCATCTTGTAGTTAGGGCAATAGATGAAACTTGGGAAGAGCAGTCTTCCTATTACTCATTCAGCCACTGAAATACTCCATGACCTTAGAAAAATCCCTTCACTTCTCTCTCTTCACTTCCTTTGTGCATTTTTTTTAATTAGATTGTCTGGCCTTTTTATCAAGGGACTGTCCCTTATTCTCTGTTTTGCCGAGCTCAGCACAAGGCCTGGCTGGATTGTCCAGTGACACCTGTGTAGATCCGTCTACTGTGTCCATTACTGTAGTCCTGTAGGTCCTTTCCCAAGATCAGAAATGATCATATCATGTAGTTTGGTCTTGATAGGATATATAAGGTTCACCATTCTTCTTACCTTGAACTGTAACTATTTCACTCTCTTTGCTTTAGGATGAAGAGTAAAGTTAAGTGCCTGTATTTATATTTATTCATATTGCTCCCTCTCTTGAGGCTGGATACAGGGGGTTCAAATAAGATTAGATGTTTGGGAAGACTAAGCATAAAACCCACCACTGAGAACGTTCCATTTTTAAATCAACTTCATATCTAGTGTGCCTAAAAGTCATGCAAAATGCTGTTATGTGTTATTGGGTACATTGATAACAGTCCAACTGGACAGGTTTGGGGTGAAATAGGGTGGCTTTGTGGTACTCTCCTTTGGATCAGAGTTGTCACTGGGCTCTAGCTATGATGTGTGAATTGCAAATACTTCTTTTTAAAAAAGAGCCAACTTAGCTGGGGCGTGGGGGGGGGGGTGTGTGTGTGTAGAGCACAAAAAAGTAAAAGGTGCTCCTTGCAAAAAAAACCCCAAAACCAAAAAAAGCCCCCCAAACAAACAAAAAAACCCCACAAACAAAAAACACCACCACCCAAAAAAATCCACCCTGAACAACAACAACAACAACAAAAAAACCTGAAAAGCCCTAAACTGATTAGTTTTCATCCCATTTCAAATTATTAAGAGCATGGAGTATAAATTTGCATCTGACCTGGAATGTGATTGTTGTGAAACAAATAAAAGAACTAAGGTCAGAAATAAAGAACTGAAAAAACAATCAAAAGAAAAAAGGGAATTATATGTATTGTACACAGAAAATACCAACTGTTTGCCTTTCAGTAGTCAAATGTAGGTGTTCAGGATGTTGCCTTCACCCATATACCTCTTTCTTGCCATTCATTTCTTTCTTCAATTGCTTGGAAAAGAACTTTTAAACACATAAAGAGGTTTCATGATGGGATCCTGCATATTTCCAAGCTCAAATACCTTCTTCCCCTCCCCAGCCTCCTCAGTAATACATAGCTTTGTGCAGGCACAGAAGAGCTGTTGATCAAGGATTTGATGGTGTGTTTTCTCATGAGTGTTTTCTGGTGTGTTTTATCGATGTGTGGGTTTATTCCCTTTCAGTGTACTCAGTATTTTTCTTGGGAAGGAATAGAAAAAAAAAAAAATTCCCAGTTATATGACTCTGTCAGTTGTCTACAAAAAGACTTACCTAATTAGTTGACTGCTCAGACATGGCTGGAATATGGTTCAGTTCCCTTGGGCTTGCATTTTAGCACTGGGTTTAACTGTTTCGTTGTGCGTGCTCATATTTCGTCCCTTCTACTGCCAGGAAGTAGCAACCTTATTAAAAATACACTTGATGTTACTGGGTACCTTAGTGGATAACAGGATTTTGTGTAGAAAAGTGAATCAAAAAATTTGCCTCAAAATGCTGTGAGGTGAACTCTTCACAGAATTTGAAGATGGCAGATACTATGGAAATGTTTATTCTGACCAACTCTAGTATACAAGCTATTGATTTTTGCCAAGGATTGTATAACCTTTCTAATATCTTTGGCTAAAATACCTTCGTGATATGAAAAACACCCCTGCAACAAGTAGGGCATCAACTCCAGTGATTAATCACCCTCCACTTTAAAAGCAGCCTCAGCCACTAATTATCAGTTTGATTTTCTTTTCTTTTTTTCTTTACCCTCTCTCAGTTGTTTTTTTCTAATTACACAGTGCTTTCTTTCTATGGAAGTTCTTTTGTCCTGTAATCACATTGCCTTTTCATTTTGTTAGATTAAATAGCTTGAGACCTTTATTACTAAGCAAAAAATTAATTCAAAAGCTTTTTTTATTTTAATTTCTTAAGCGTTTATTTTCTGCTACCCTGTTCTCCAGACTTCAGCTGGTCTTATTAAAAAGTGGATGTCAGCTGGACACGGTGTTCCAGTTCACCTCCCCAATACCATATATAGAGATAAATCCCCTTCCCACTAAAGATCAGCACATCTATTGTTGTGCACAGACAAGAAATTGGATTGCCTGGAGCGCATGGAAGGATCATGCTGGTTCCAGATTCTTTTTAATTCTGATTTCCAGAATAGTGTCCTTTTGTCAGCCCAGCTGCATTCCCTGCTTTTGGATATCAAAGCTTTCTATACCTTCTGGGACTTGCAGGAATGATTTAATTTTTTTTCAACAGGTAATTAAGTGGTTTGGGGAGACAGGGATTTTTATCATCTGCCTTCTCAAAAAAAAAATAATCTTAAAAGTAAAACTTGAAGTTAAAGTCTCTAGAATCTGAATCCTTTAACAACTTCTGTATTCTTCTCTTCCCTGGCTCTCTGTACCTGTCATGTCAAAGCTGAGGACAGACCTTCTCCACGTTACTGGTTTAAAGTCAGGTAATAATACGATGTGTTGCATACCACACTTGCAAGAAGTGCATGGAAAGATAGGAAGACGAATGACATACTTTAGTACATGCAGTTGTTAACTTTGACTTTGTTATGTTTATGTTAAATCAAGGCAACTCTTAAAGAATAAACTGATCAAACTAGCACATAGATGGGTAACCTTCCTCCACTCCTGGTTGAAGCCAACAGTTGGAAAGCAATAATGAAAGGCTTGCAGGGTAGAGGAGTGATACCCTACACCTTATGGGAAGGTGCTATCAAACATGCTCTCACTTTTCAAGATGCCTCCCCCTCACCCTACCTACTCTGTTCCTCTCTTCACGTTTGGTACATATTATGTTTCATGACAATTTAGCTTATGATCAATATGATTAGCTTGGTTCTTGCTCATATTTTGAGGTGGCTTCAGTTTCCATGCATGTCCAATAAGTCAACTCTTACAAACTTACATGTGAAAGAAGAAAATAGGCTATATTTTTCCAAGCCTCACTGTAGTGTTGTCTGTAGGTTCCCATTTGGAAGGTTCATCTATGCAATAATTATACTGCTAAAAACTATAAATGGAAAGAAGAACAAGACTGGAGATGCCAAGTGACTAATTTAGATATATTGTCTTAATATCTTCAGGCTACAGGAAAGTGACAGAATAACGAAGACTGATTTTTTTGTTGTTGTTTTGTTTTTTTGTTTTAATCAGTTTACTTGCTCTAGAAATTCTGATTTATCAGCTGAAAAGGCAGAAAAATCTTCTCGAACAGTCAACAAAATAGAAATTGCTGGCTCATATTGCAGTGCTGGAATTTTGGCCTTTTTCATTGTACTCCCTTGATCTTGGTAAAAGAGAGATGTTTTAGTCAGAATAGCAGACTAGATACTACAAAGCTTTCCTTAATGAGAAATGAAGGTAAGTTATCAAGCTGCACTTAAGCTTTTTAAAGCATTTTTATTATTTTTGATATAATCTTTAATTCTTCTTACACACAGACTGCAACTATTTGATGTATACAAAGAAAAATATAAAGCAAAGCCTGTCTGGAAACATTCCCACTGCAACAGCATTCACTGCTGCTAGCTGCCGTAGGCGAGCTATGGAACTGTGTCCTGGGGTACTAGGCTGTGAGTTACTGGTGTCCATCCTAGCAGAGCTACTGGTGAGGTGGTTTGCGGGGAAGAGTCTCGGCAGCGACAGTAGTTCAAATTTCTCTGCGCTGTGTGAGTGCTTATTCATAGAAGCAGGGTTTTGTCTAGCTCTTCTAACTACTGTCTCTTAATAAATTATTGGAGGCAATTTGTTGATTTTGTTGAGTATTTAGCTGGTTGGGACAGGAATACTGGAAAACGTAATGCAAGGGGAAAAAATAACACCGCAGCTGTGCAAACAATGCAAAGATGTTCTTCATACCCTCTCCTCATTGATTTGCACGTACACACACACCCCCGGCCTCATGTGGTCAGAGAACACAGTCAGTTGTATATACTTGATGTGCAGAAAATAGATGCGCTTCTAATGTGGATTATTATGGGCATAACTTATTAATGATCATTTAAAGAGCGCACTGAGACTCGTTCTGTTAAAGTCCCTAGGGCATCAGCAGTAGTTTGAGGGTCCGAGAGGACTGTAAACTATGATCAGCATGACACATACCAGTAGGTGTATCTTCAACAGAGGAACTGCTACGGGGCTATTTTTAGTGTAGCTATCATATGTCTTAGGGTGGAAAATTGCAGAGCTCAGTTCCAAAAGATCCTACAAAGCCAGACAGGATGACCTCAAAAATATCAGTAGATTTTTAAGACTGTACCATGCATGAATACATTCTCAGAAAGATGAAGGGCAGTTTTTGCTAGTCATGCAGGGGAGAGGGGACGTGCTTTCCCAAAATTGTGGTAAATCATAAATTCTTTACATTTGTTTCAGGGTTTGTTTCTTTTCCTCAAAGTTCATGGGACACAGTCTTAATACCTTCCTAATTTACACCTGCATCATGTAATCCCCTACCTATTTTAAGCCTTGGCTGTGCAGACTGAGCTGGTACATTACTGCCACGTAGAGTTCAGTGCCAGCTACTGTATGTTTTTTATAATAATTTATATAGTCAATGGTAATCAAGAGATCCTTACACAGGACTGCTTTCACTAATCATGCAAGTAAATGGATGCCATTCTCTTATTCTCTCATATGCAAATTCCAGCCAGTAAAACAGGATACTATTAGTCATGTGCAGCTAAGGCTAAAATAAAAACTCCAGTGGCAGGTATATAGGATAAGTCCCACATTTATTTGAAATACAGATGTATATGCATATACAAATGCATAGACACATACTCCGTGTAACTACACCGAATTGCATACTACTGAAGAAGCATATGCTGAAGATTGTAATGAGAGAAGTAACTATGCTGCAAAGCATGGCATGTGGCTCCACGTTCTTAATTTTAGTAGTATCTAATCTCTCTGTGGCAGTAACGCAGCAGCTCAGTTTCCACAGTCAGGTGTAACTTCAGTCAGTCCTGATTACATGAGAGTAGAAAAAAACTAAAGATATTTCTTTGAAATTCCTTCCTTAACCTCATATAAAAGCACATGTGAGAATGCTTGCTTGGAGTGAATAAAAATGACAATTTATTCGAGGACAGAGATTAATATTCTCTTGCTTCACCAGTACCATGTCATTGGTTATATTTTCTGGAAACTTTCTGGAATATACTGATGTTGGTTTTCTGAGGTTTTTCTACCTATCTTGGATACGGAAAAAAAAAAAAAATTGGTTTTACTTTTGAAGTCATAGTCGTAATAATCGAGTGGCTGCATAATTGTAATTCTGCATAGGAGTTTTAATAGCTAAATCTTGTTGTTTTCATGCAATGATTGATACAAATTTTATTTTAATCCAGGAAATAACTGAACAAAGCCCAGATATTGGTGACTGGCAGCAAAACATTACCTGAAAGTGTCTGCAGTCTGATATGTGTGGATCACGCTTTCCTGAGTGAAATCTGGGACTTTTCTTGGAGTTTGCAGGAGGTAATCCATAAAGGGTGCTTGCAGGTAAGACTGTGGAGCATCTTAAGTCTAGTTCATATGTTACATTTTTTACTACTCGTAGTATTAAAAGGGGTTATAGGATTGTAACTGTTTGTTTTATTGTCTATCTGGGCCCTCTCTGAAAATCATGCATTTTGAACGATGGTAATGTGATCTCCCCATTTCCTGTTCAAAGTCTTCTATCGTGCTCCCCAGCTGGAATTTCTGGCTCTTTCCTGTTTCAGAGCGTTCTGTGTACGGTGACTGTCGGTATTTGTAAGTTTGCTGTTCCCTACCCTAAAGATGTTGTTGATAAAATGTTAGCGCTTTTCTGTTGCTTAATTTTCTTCCCTCTCCTTTGGCAGCTTTCCTTAGCTCTTGGCAGTTCCAGTTCTTTGTCCAAGCTGTCCAGCAGGAGATATTCTCATTCTGGGTACATTTCTCAGAAAGGACAACTTTTGTTGCCTCTCACAGAAGCCTCATAGAAATCCACACAATGTTTTCTTTTCAACTCACAGCCTATGTAGATCTGTAGGATCTAAAGGAGTCTTCCTGCCACCAAACTGTAGCAGAGGTGAAAGTCATCTCTTTCACCTTACCCTCAGCCTTTCATTACACATCATATTAAGCAGTTAATTATCAATTTATTGCAATTACACTGAGGACTGAGGTTTTCTTCTTTTTTCTTTCCTTTTTTTCCTGACAAAAGTGCTGTGCCCCAGTCCTGAACTGCAGACATCAGACGGCCTGTTGAATGGAAACCTCAATGTTTGTGGAATTATTACATGTATAAAGTGGCTTTTGTACTTAACCAGTAATAGGATCAGTAGCTATGTCAATTTAAATGATAATTTATTAAGGATAGGATTCGTAAGAGCTCACTTGACTTTGGGAGTGGAGTTAGAACCTTGCTCAAAATCCCACCTAAATCTCCTGTGACTTCTCTTTAGCTTGTCCTTATTTCATTGTGTTCAGCTGGTCATTTAGCAAAGCTTAAAATTACACACGCCAAATCAGGTCCCGAATTAGAGGTTTGGCTCGGGGGGTTTTTTTTTTGGGTTTAGGTGATTTTTTTTTTAAAGTTAGTAGTGTTTACTGCTCCCTTGCAACTTTCAAGCTGTCTTACAAGCAGAAATGCATCGCAGTTATAGTAGCAGCTGCTCTTTTCTCTTGTTCTAAGTGTGCATTCTCTGCCACTCTATTCCTATCCCTCTGCATATCCAGTTTCCGAGGGAGAGCTGTTAAAGGGTTATCTTGAGGGGAGATCTCCCCTACTTCACTGGGCCTTTCCTGACTAGAAATCCAAGTGGATTTTGAATGTAAACTTTCTTCAGAAACATCAGGAATTGTTTTGTGAAATATTCTGAAGGGAGTCCTCTTACCCACATAATTCAGCTTGGGTTTTGTGTGTTTTGGTCGTGTTAATCTGTTATTACCTATTAGACTTGTATCTAATATGAATACTAGATTGCTTTAAAAATAGTGTCTTACTCCTTATATATCAATAAAGAAAGTACGTAATTCCTGTTAATAACTTGTATCTAGTAACCTGGCTGTGCTACTGAGGCCTTTCCGCGCCCCCTGCCCCAGATCCTGGAAAAAAGATTTTAATAATGAAGTTGCTCAACTCTTCTATTTCTGATCATATAGGTAGAAGTGAGAGTCTAATTTGACACAGATGGTAAGTAAACAGTTTCTTAAGCTTCCACTGCTAGGACTGTAGAGTTTCAATTGATAAGCTTCAAACAAATTTTAAAAGCCCAGAGTATAATAAATTTAGGGTTGAACTCAAGGTTAGAAGCAATAGATTGCAAATGTAAGGTATAGTGGGAGATAACACTGAACAAATGTTTATTCTGTTTTTTAATCTTGTGTACAGAGATGAACTACTGATTTTTAAAAACATGAACTGAAAGTACATCATGAGCCTACCGTAAAAGAAAACAGGAGCAGAATATTAGTAAAATATTCAGATAATACCAGATTGAAAGGAAACTGTAAATATTAGAATGGGCCAAGAAATAACTATGGAAAGAAGATGCTTGAGTGAGAAATGAATACATTTGATTTACCATGGATCATTGCAGCTTGTATGCTGTCATTATTTTATGGAAGGATAGTTAGAAACTAAAAAATACAGGAGGGTGGCAATAATGTCATAGCTTAGATATGTTTATTCAATGTTCTGGCAATGAAATACAAATGATGCAAGTTTGGGGTTGTAGGTTAGAAGGTAGTGATCAAAACTGGTCATTGAATTGATATTCAGTAACTAGTTATTATATTTGGATAACATGGACAGGCTAGAAAATATATGCAGAGGAAAGTTTAAGCACCCAATTAGGACTTCACATAGTACACAACTGGAGTCAAGAAAGTGGAATTTAGTTTTTTCAAACCCACAAAATGTTGAAGTCTCTCTGCAGAGAATTCAAGGTAAATGCCAGCAAATACAGGGTGTACACAAACATTGGTGAGTTAAGCGAGTAATTAAACGGCGGTATAATAGAGACTAACAGGTTGTAGACAGGAAAGGGAAACTTTTCTATACTCTGTGGGTGGTGAACTCAAAGACTGCAAAGGTGGAAGCAGTGGAACCACTTTTCAGATACAACAGTAGTTTGGCTGGAGCATGAGTAAATGTACAGTTGGGATCAATATTGTTCTGGCATGGAATATAACTAGACGAATCAATGATATTTCTTCCCTGTTTCTAGCATTTATGATGTCACTCTTGTAAAAAGGTTTTGTTATAGAAAAATAGATAAAAACCTCTCCTCTGACGCATTTCTTCAGTGTACTGCAGGGGTGGAAAGTCACCATGCTGAGCTGTCAAGAGTCCTGGAGAGTAAAACTTTCCTTTCCTGTGCATCATAGGCAATGGCAGGCCATGATGTGATGTGGGCTGGGATGGTAATTAGGTTTTATAGCATGTGTATCTGTGGTCTTTTTACAATCTATTGCCAGAATGTACTATTTTAAGAGGTGAGCATGTGCCTGTTGAGGCTTGATCTGAGCTCACCAGCTAGGGTCTTGCACGCTACCAAACAGCTGTTAGAACAGAGAATTCAGCTCCAGTCCTGTACTGAATTTCATGCAAGCAGCCCCTGCACCCTGCCTGTGGGTCTGCCTGCACAGAGCTCGCTGAGGGATTCAAGCAGGCATCAGATTGTGCCCTGTAGCTGTTTTTCATTGCTTGTGAAGTGAGATGGTCCATCTTTGAAGCCGGTTACAGGCTGGTGGCTTACCGATGAAATACTCTGTCGCCAGGATCTTTGGAAATGTCAGAAAGAAATTGTGATGTTTCTACATATTTTCTTAAATTCCTGCTTTGAATTAATTTCACAAATGTAGTGTTAAGAGAGCAACGTCCTGCAGGACGATGCGCTGTTTCTGGCTCCGCTTTGTCTATGTCCTCCTTTCCCGATGGCAGGAGCAGGCCAGCCAGGCTCCTCCAGTGCAGAGCTTCCTCCGGGGCGATGGTAACGCTGAAGAGCACGGGAGGGAGGAGGCAGCCGCCTCTGCCCCAGTCCCTGTACAGCTGGGACACCCCGCTGGCTGTGGGGCGCTGAAGGCTGCCTTCATCCCCTCCTGCTGTTCTGTCCTACGTTCTGCAGGTATTTTCTTGTAGGAAAGAGTTTTATAAATTATGCATAAAGATCCCAATTTGGGGGACTATCAGATTCTATCAGTTAATCAAAAGTCCTGCTTTGTAATTCAGTTTCACATCCAGAGAACAGCTATATTTCAAGATCATGTCCCATGCCAAGACAAACCTGATGATTTCAGACAATTTCTTTGTTGTCTTTAAGCTGTTCCAAAGATGCTTTCTGAACAGACAGCAACAGAAATGTGCATAGGTAATGGAGCATCCTGGTTTGAACTGTGATTCCGGAAGTCTTGGAGACCTATGCCAAGTCTTCAGGTGTAATTTCAGTGATACTTGGCTGACATAAGCCATCTTAAAATTATAGCCCTCTCTGCACCAGTTTCATAGATCACCATCAGGCCTTTCAGATGGATGTCTAAATTGCATCTCCGCTTGAACTGATTTAAAAAAATCCCCAAATGATGTTTCTTGCTGGTCATTTCCTTTACACTTCTCTTTGTAATTTCCATGCTTTTGGTATTGCCCTCTCTTTAAAAAGATCCTTTTAAAATACAACATATTAACAGAAGACTCAAAGATGTTAGTTCCTTTGAAAACACTACTTTATCTGCAGTATAGCAAAGAAACAGACTTACAGTAAATCACTGGATATGTTCAACCTCTAAATAACTTTGAAATTTCAGAAAAATGTATGAGGTGAGAACCAGCCTGTCGTTTTGAGCATAGGTGAAGCAGTTTGTGGAAAAGGAATAGTGATAGCAGTTTTTAACAGCTGATTCAGGAACTGCTGCCTCAATACCTCTGGGCTGATTGGAAAGGATGTGTCTGTACTGAGTCTCTGGTAACTTCATATTACCAGACTTGACAAGTGCTAGTGGAGCTACTCTGACACAGTGAAACTTGCCTTGACTATGCAATGGACAAAAGACAAAACTAAAATGCTATATCCAATCATTTTACATTTAGGGGTTTGAAAACCCAGTTTAAATCCCAGGGTGGTCGCTCTTTGAATTCAGCTTGTTCCAGCTACAGGCCTGAGTTCAGTTCCTGAAGAACTAGATAGCGAGATGACAAATGTTTCAATCAAAAGTGGTTTCCTTTGGCTTTGTACTGTCTGACTCTGTTGCAATAGTGAAGTAGTAAATCAGCTCCAAAGGCTTACATATACAGCTTGTGTCTTCAAAAAAGCTTACTGTGCTGTCTTGTACAAAACAGGAAACGTGTAATGGTATGAACCCCAGAGGAGCCGATCCAGGGCAAACTCTCCTGACCTTGTGGAAAGCACATCCATCCCAACCTCGCAGTGAAATGGAAACATACAAGTTAACCACAGAAGTTAAGAAACATCCTTGTCTGCATTGTAATGCTGTAACGTGGAAAGTTTTTTACATGAGAAGCTGAGCCTGCAAGCTGATGCCACCATGCATCTCTCTTTGTGTTGTTTTTCCTCTTCTTAGAAGCAATATCGTACTCCAGTTTGTTTTCATTTTGCAAGCGAAGTGGTATTTTGGAGTGAATGACACACTTTCAGAATTACACACTATTAGATATTGTTGCTGTCCCCAAAGAGTAAGAAAAATGTAAATAGCAAGGAGGGAGAGGCATGATTCAAATTAACCTGAGCAGGCAAAAGCTAGATCATTAGTTAAAACTGAGAAGATATTTGATTGAGAACAGATATTTTGCTCCAGAAATGATCTCTTCTGGACCAGACCACTTCTCCACTACTCTGTGTAATTTTGCACCTGTCAGAATGTACACAAAGCATTCTTAAAACCAAGTGACATTTCACTCTTGACCTGCACACATGTAACAGTAGGATCCAAATCCTGTTCCTAGCAATATCTTAGGCCATGTTCCTTAAAATACAAGGCCAAGGTTTTATTTCATATCAAACTAGAATTAGGGGAGGAACACGCTATTTGAAACCCAGAAAGCTACATTCTAGCTTTCATGTAAGCTAATAGTTATAACTAATTCTCTTCAAAAGGCCTGGGAATTGATTTAAAGTTAGAAACCGCGTAAACTTTGGAAGCTTTATATATTCCAACTATAAAGCCTACTACATAGAGATGTGCTAAATATTTACAGACAGACTAGTATTAATATCTTCCTTTATAATTTTTTGGTTGTTTCAGTAGTGTGTGTCTTCACCTACTGATTGAAACAATATTACTTTAGCAGCCTTTCTGTTAAATACAATGATGAAGCTATTCAGTGCAACATAAACATTTAGCTCTGCAGTTTAGTCTGTAAACATTTAAAAGGTTGGAATGTTTATCTAAAATGGCCAGACATCCAAAACTTGCAAAGCTGATCTATTTGCAGTGTTAACAAGGAGTATAAAATTAAGAGTTTTACTCATCTGAAAGCAGAGAATAAAAAAAACCACCTTCATACTTGGCTCCTATCAACAATTAGGTTCAGTTTTGTTTCAGTTCTGAGTTTCCTTGGCACTGGTTAGCCCACCATGAACTGATTTCAGAAGAGAATTGGTTGGGATTAGAACTGCTGCTGGAATCTCAGTGTAAACCCCGGTCCCAGTGAAAGGAGGGGAGGGCACTGATGCAGGTGATAATTGCTTTTCTTTTTTCTTTCTTTTTTTTTTTTTTTTTTTTTAAAGGCTGTGATATGTCAAGCTGGAGGGAAAAAAAAAAAGCAGTGGGTTAGCAGCTGCTTTATGAGCGCGTAAGTCTTAACTGATGCAAAAATGGCAATTTCTGTGAGAGTGGAGGAGCTACTGTCACACAGATCTGACTGTAACCTTGTATTTTTGTTCATATGATACTGCTAGTAAGTGACCACACCTTTAGGCAAGTAAACATGATTACATGATTGCTCCTCAGTTCTTGGTTTTGTTACTTAATATTTCCACAGAACTCTGTTAGCCTGGCAATATATTGTAGTGGAAAAAATTTACTTTGGTGTGGTAAGTATAACTGTTATTTCTGTTTATTTTTTGTCTTCCTTTAATGCAGTAAGATGCTGAGTCCAAGCTAATCTCGAACATCATTTATATCATCATCAGATCAGCTGTTGAAATCCTCCCACCAAGTCAGAAGGGAACCAGCCACTTAACATAGTGTGTAAACAGCAAAATCAGTAATATTCCAAACAATGGTTCCAATATACTAAATTAACATTTTCGTAGTTCAAAAGAAAATTTGGTTCATGTTGTGATGAAAGAGCAAGTGAAGTTGGGAAGGTCTTACTGTGTACAAGTTAATTTGGTTGTGATTAAAATTGCACAAAATTTTAAAGAAATTACAATGTAGAAGAAACATGACTATTATATTTTTTTGTCTAAACCGCAGCAGGGGTTAACTGAATAGCTGCTGTTTGACAAGCTCCGACTACAACATCAGGAAAGTACTCAAACGAGTTTTACAGTTAAACATTGATTTGTCAATAGAGAGCAACTATATAGTTATCTGACATAATTCTTCTCAATGTGTTTTAAAAGTAATTACTCTCATAGATGTTTCATAGCTGTACCCATAGATGTAATTGCTGTAATGACACAAACGGCCACTTGAATTCTCCAGTGCACTTCTAGTGATTGGATGGCTGATACTACCCCATGTTTTGATCTGCTAAATACCCTGAGGTGACTTTATTTTGCAAACCGTTTTCATTCTTGCTATTAGTGCAACGATAGTTGCACAGCAGGGACACAGTCATTATTTGAAACCTCCGTGAATAGTCACGTCGTCGATAAAGTTTTGGTAGACAGTAAAAGGACTCCCTCTATTGGCAAATCTATGTGTAACTGTAAGATAAAATAAGAATTATTGTGTGCATGTATCTTCCTGGGATACTTGAATTTTGTGAAATCTCAGCAATTTGATTAACGTAGTTGAGATTAAACGAACAAACAAAAACAACTAGCCACAATCTGCAACTGAACTGTAAACTTTGACACCTCCTTAATTCTGGTCTATTTACATATGAGCATCACATACAGTATTTTCTCTTAACATATTTTTCATTCCCTGCTGTAGGATTAAATTAAAATTGAAGGAAGCAGGAATGTCAGTGGCTCATATTTGTGGGTGTTAAGTATTTGTGGAGGTGATATAGCACAAGTATTTAAAGAAAAGACAAAAGGTCTTTCTCTGTTTCCAGGAGAGGGCTCTGACTCACCATGTAATGTATTTTAATAGACGGAAGGTCTGAATCTTACCTGTTAGCATTGAGCTCTCATTCCTCTGTGCTTTGAGCCACCTCAGGTAATAGATTTTGCTGATGGCAGCTGCTTTGAAAAAAATACGAAGGTCGTTTGTTTGGGTTTCTTTTCATATTGCTACTAAATATGAAAATGCAAATCTAGTTCAGGATATCATGAGGCTCCCTCCCTTAAAACTTCAATCAAATAAGTTTTGCAGGGCTTAAAGTAAGGATGAAGGGGTGCAAAACAAACCAACCAAACAGAAAAAGCCTTTGAGGCCAACTGTAACCATGTAGGACTGGCTGAATTGGAGAGAGAAGGAGAGAGAGGAGAATTCCTTGGCAAGGGCGAATTACCGTCACACCTGAGCCTGTGTTTCGCAGATGTTCCCCTGGCTCCATGCGCAGAGCTGCAGCGAAAGGACACTGTTGGGATCCCGGGTGAAGCTGCAGAACAGATCTGTGGGATGCTGTATGGACGTGCTGCTCACTCGCCACCAGGAGACTCCCGCTCCCTGCAATTTAAAGGCAAGGAAAGAAGTATGTACGGATTCAAAGTATCAGCCAAGCACGCAATGTTTGTTGGAATAACTCTCTCACTTTAGATCTGAATTTACCTTCTTCCCTTTATACAATTACTACCTCATTGCTGTCAATACTGAGAACATAAAACTGGTTTTATTCAATTTCAGTTAAATATTGTGTCATCCCGCTCTCTCAGGATCTAGTCCGTGGTTAGGGTGCTTACCTGGGAGGCTGGGACACCTATGAAAGGCAGTCTTTCAATGCTTGCTTTTCTTTATGGTTGCAGAATATTTTGAGGAATATTGGGTAAAAGACCATCTGTGCTAAAGACGGCTTGAATGACGCGGTTTTCCCTGAATGTGGGAAGGGCTCCTGAGTGAGTCAGGGCTGAGTCATGGGAAGATCATGCTACTTGTAGGTATGAGACATAGTTTATTATGTTCCCAGAGTTATGCCCAAAAGAAGTGTTTTGCCGCATTGGGATGCTGCTGCAGGGGTTTGAGGAGGTGCCGACCCGAATCATTACTGAGGTGAAGGAGCCCCTCAGAGCTTGCTGTGCACAGGTGACCCCAGCAGGCTTTGCATTCAATGGTTGGAAGGTATGACAAGTTACGAATTTAACTACAGTTTGAACTTCGTGTTTTGGTAGTCTTGGGATTTTTATTTTTATTAAGCCTTTCAATTTTGACTAATAATTACAAAGAATAATTGTATACGTAGGATATTTATCCTTATGTAGTCCTCTTGGTTTTTATCCTCACCCTGAGGATAGAGAAGTGATATTTATTTCCAATTTTAGGGAAATCTGAAGCATGGGCAGGCTAAAGTCATCAACTAGGCCTATAGTGAGACAAAATTACGCAGATCTTGATGTTCACTGAGTTGAAGTATTTTCAGCTCTAGGATTACTTTGACATACTTAATATATGAATAAGCTACAGGCACTCCTTTCCCCACAAAGTTACCACACAAATAAGAAAGAGGGGCGTATAGTAGATGAGGGAATAGAAGGATAGTTCAATATGGTGTATCCTAACACAGGATTTAAAAGTGAGGGGAGAGCAGAAGATACAGGAGAGGGTTCAGGTCTAGTGAATAGCACAGTAAAGGTGAAACGCTGTGGATGCATGGCCTGACAGGAGGAGCTGGAAGGTGGTCAGAACCAGGATCAAGGCTAAGCAGAGCTTTGTGAGTGAGTGACTCCAAATCCCATCTTCTTTTTCTATTGGCAGTGCAAAGCAATGGGAAATAAGGAGGAGGTAATCGTAGAAACATTGCTGTAAGACAAGAGTATGGAATAGGAGGCAAGGGGATATAAGAATTGAGATATTTGTTTTCCAAAATTGTTTCCCAAATGGGTGCACCCACTCTGAGTTAACGGTACTTTGGCATCACCAACAAATAGGCCTGGCAGAAGCCAGCCCTCCTCTGCAAACCTTGAGAAATTGTGCTAAGTCGTATCGTCTCAGGAACCTAAGGAATTTAAGTCATGTCTTATTGGGAGCTAACAGTACCAGTCCAAGCCGGGACCAGAGGAAACTAAAACTGCTTCAGCTGCGCACCTGCACCTACACCAAAGGGGAGTTTGACTATGAGTTGATCACTTTACCCTACAAATATCTGTATCCCCTAGAGCCTGTTGAGCTCTCCTGCGCTGCAGTGGGCCGCATGGCGGTGATCTCCCCTTGAGCAGGGACGCCTCTCCAGGTCACTCCTCCAGGTCCAGAGATCTCTTATCTGGCATCTGATACCTACACTGAGGTAAGAGACGTTTTATGTTAGATCTAAAGCATATTGTATACAAGCTAACTTAATTATTTGAAGTGTAGTAAGTAGTAGAGTGTTTGACTGATGTTTAATTATCATTTAATAATTGTTTATTAGACGATGATTGAATGATGATTAAAACCTTTTGGAGTTACCTGCTGCCAGCTTAGTACAAACTCCCTGCCTTGTGCAGACTACAATGGAACACAGGAAGTGCTAGAAAAACTGTCTTGACTTGTATTTGTTTTATATTTTCTCAGAAATTCTGCTGCAAGCCAAATATCCTTCAGTTGAAAATGCAAAGGTAACGTTTTGAAATGTGCTGTTGAAATACAGTATATGGTTGGGTAAGTCTTTTCAGCTTCCTGTGAATGTATCACAGAACCTTGCTTTTCTTCTGCCCAAGAGGAGGAAATCCTCTGCTCAACTTTTGACCAATTGGAAAACTCTCTGTGATACTGCTGAGTGTCAGATTGCCCGAGTTGCTTCACTCTCCATTTCCTGGAAGGGGGTGGAAGGTAGGTAGGTATCTATATGTCATATTAGGTTCCACCCAGAAACTTTGTGGGGCTGGAAAGTCATTTACAATGATGAAGCAAAGAGTTCAAAATTATACAACCCAAAGAAGATGATCTAAACAAACTGTGGAAAATCTGACCCGCAAAGGGCTGAACTGCTGACTTCTATGAGTGTGTGTTACAAGGTGTCAGCCCATCTAAGTAAGCTGAGTTATGTCCACCAAGCAGTAAAACAAAGAGCCCATCCAATTGTAATGCTTTAAGAGTTTGATGAGTTTGTGTTAATACAAAATGGAAACTAAAGCACATCTGTTACTCCTTGATGAAACTGTTTATTTCAAGGCTCTATTCTGCTGCATGCGAAGGATTTACATACAAGTGCATGCTCAACACTGCATAACTTGTATAGCCTGGAGCATATAATTAGCTCTTATCTTAATTTGCATAAATTTAGTAACAGTGGAAGGTGTTCAGATAGACAGCCCCACAGATCAAAGCTCACAGTGTGATTGTTTTTGGAAAAATTCAAAATATGTGCACGAAAATTGTTTCAGCAAAAATCCTGTGTACTAAGGACCTACACAGGTCTAAGGTAGATGCCCTTTTATAACACAGTCTGTACAGTCCATTGCAAATTCTGGTTCAGTTTAGGAAATGGCTGTATTGCTCCATTCCTCAGCGTACATCAAGTCAAGCCATAGGCTGTATCACCTATATTCCAGACTAGGGGCAATGCAGCATCATTACACATTGCCATCTCCGATTGCAACACAAATGCGCTGGAAAAATGAAGCTGGACTGCAGAAATCAGTTCAGTTAAGCTTGCCTTCGAGCAATGGATTTTAAGCAGTAAAATTTTCTCAGGAGTGTAACACAGATTGAGAGTAATGCTGCCTCTTAAATGTCATCAAGCTGGATACGCTAGGGGGTACAAAGCACCTGCAGAGAAACAAGCAGGGGAGAGGAATGCAAGTACATGATATTGTCTTGCAGGGACAACTGAAGGCCTAGTTATGAAGAAGGAAATCAGGTGCATAGAAGAGTTGCAAACTGCATCGTTTGGAAAGCACATGCAAAAAAAGGTAAGGATAAAACCTAAGCAGTGCTCAGGAGTTGTGACAAAACTGAGCTAGGAAAATTAATGCCTTTTGTTGTCTAAAAGAGAGTGAAAGCGTTTGGGAGAGTGTCTTTCCAAAATCTCCGTCAACTAACAGGGCTGTAAAGAAGTGAATTATAACCCAGAATGACTGTGGGAGAACTCCCTTTCTCATAAGGCAGAGTTGGCAAAGGATGCATATCAGTTCCTCAAGGCTCAAAATCATCATATGCTGTATGTACGTGTATCTTCAGAGGATCTGAACCTGATGAAGTTCATGCAGGAAGCCTGTGGGGTAACCTGGGCTGCTCAGGTTCCAGGCTTAGCCCTCCCAAAAGCATACTGCAGGCTGGCTGGTAGTCTAGGTTCCTAGGCTGCCTGAAAGACAGTGTTATAATACTTGCAGAAGTCTTTTTTTTTTTTTTTTTTTTTTTTTTTTTTTGTAGTTTCTGCTTGCTTTTAGTTTGTAAACTCTCAGGTATTTTATCTTTGAATTTTCACCAATGGAATATTTTAGTGATGGAAATGAAATGCTGAAAAATGGATATGGAAAAAGGAAGAAGACAGCACCTGTGAAGTCAGGGGTGTGGATGTTGTATTGAATTAACACACCAGTTTCCATCACTCGGTTCTGGTTTGTGTATTGCTATGGCACAAATCCAATTGGAAAAGTATGATGTTGGAACTGAAGATTGGAAGAGCCACTAGGAAAATGCAGTGCTTGCAGGAAACACTGGTGTGATTTTGTGGGTTCTCCCACAAAGGCTTCCCTGTTTGAATTGGTACTGAGTCAATACTGGCACAATGTCAGAAATGTTACGGGTATGACCATGCTTGAGATGATATGAAAGCCCTCACCTATCCCATGAAGGATTCCAGGCCTCATTTGCTGCTGTCTTATCCTGGCTGTGGCATTGCTGTCCGTACGCATTTGGTTTGAAAACCTAATACAGAATGACAGTTGTTAATATGAGTAAAAATAAACCTCTGTCCAAAGTGGTCTGGGGGTACAAGAGGTTTGGGGGTTTTATCCTGGCTACATACCAGTTTAAATATTAAAACCCTAAAGACTGAAAATAGCTATTAAAACTTGCTGTAGTTTAAACTGGAGAAAATATCATTGTTTTGCCCTCTGTATCAGTAGCACAGCATGGATTCTGCGTTTACCTTAGGAACTGCGTGCTAGAGTGGTTCCAGTCCCAGGCTGGGCTTATGTCTCCTAAACTGATATGATTGAAAACCAGTCTTAAAAGTTAGGTATATAATATAACATACATATAATAAATATATGTAATATAGTATGCTATACTACATGTTTCTGCATGCTTTTCCTCTTGCAAACACTTAAGGAAAATGGCTGCAGTTCCGTGCTGCTCTAGAGAAGTAGTCAGTCAAATTGTGACATAATATTTACTTCACCATTTTAATGTACTTTTGAGATGAAATGTGTTACAAAGATACGGAGGAGAGTCCTAGTCAAAAATCTTAAGGCTCTTAGATCTACCCTCCTGGTAGGAATCCATGCTACAGCTAAGCCTATCTAACAACGATGAAAGAAAGCCTGGCTGGAAGCGAAGGCTGGAAAGGAGAGAGTGACCGCGTCCCCTTTTGGCAGCAACTATAGCATGAATGTCTCTGTGGGAGTATCAGATGTAACGCTGCTGAAGGTGAGCAGAAGTAGGCTTTATGTGGAGTTCCTGTTAACATCTCTTTTTATTTTAATAAACTCCGAGGGAAGCAATAATTTAAAGTGCAAATTACATCTAGCTCTGTAACTTAGAAATTCACATATCCTCCTTTTGAAAGTGCTTTCCATATTTTATGTAACTGTATATTTTTATACGTTTGGGGTGACAGAAATCGGCACTTTTCAGATTGCACTTTGTCACTTGTTTGCATCACCCACCTATGAGGTATTAAATAGAAGAAGGGAAGAAATAGTGGGTCAAGGAATTACATAAATATATTGCCGGAGCTAGATCTTAATCCTTGCATAAAATACAAGAGAATGACTTGTTAGTATTTAATGCCCTGAATATTCACTTGTGTGACTTATGTCTACATACCTACACATATCAACAGAAAAAGGAACATAGTAATATAACAAAACAGTTGATCCGTGTTTTGTTTTGTTTTTTTTTAATCATGAGCCACTTTTTTATGAGGGACCTATCAAAAGCATGACTGATACTTCCTATTGCACGTGGGCGTCCTGTTCGATATTTCAGAAACTGTTATATCTGTGCCATGTAATTTCTTCATGGATGTGTCTAAAATATATGATCCACATTGAAACCATTATTATTTCTTCATGTACTTGTTCTCGTGATTTTCACTATTTCAGACTTTTACCAAGGAATGTTGTGAAATTCAGTAGGTTTAATGGTTTTTGTCAGGTTGAACAAAGCAGGGGACAATGTTGACTGCTCTACTCTTAACCAAGAAAATGTAAGGGCCTTGCTGGCATCTGCTTTCTTCTTCCAAGAATGAAGATGTGTCTCCCTGCAGGAGTGGAGACACAGCATCCCTCTCTCCAAGAGCATCAGGAATCCCTGTCTGCTGTGGAGGTGTGAGTGAAACAGAGCAGGTAAGAACCCCAACAGCCAGAGAACCTGGCGTTGAATGAACAGTGAAGTCGTAGTCATAATATTCCCATTGCTGACAAAATTTCCCCCAGTGCTTATTTTTTGCCTCAGAGTCAGTCTGGGAACTCGGACTCCATCAAAGCGCCTATGGAAGTTCATTCTATTGCTTTGGGCTGCCTACATTTCCAAGCAGGCTATACTGTCTTGCTTATACTTAGATTGCTTTTCACAGGTTTTCATTTGTCTATTTTCATAACCAGAAAAACTATGTATAACTTGGGATTTTGATGTAACGGCTGAAATCCTTTAGTCAGAGGCACACACATGGGCAAATACTACAGGGGGTTGATTTCTTCTTTACTCACTTTCAGCAAAATCTCTTTTCCTGTTTTAAGGTCTGCAGTCTCCAAAATTCTACCCTTCTCTAACAAAATTATAAATATTCTCTCAGATACTTATGAAAATTTACAGCTTAAATCAAAACCAGTCTCTCTCATGAGAGACTTCATTTGTCTCAGGCTTTAATCCATCAGCTTCACCTGGCTGTCCTAACCGTTCACCTTATTGCACTGAAAATGAAAGAAACTCACCTTAACCATTTACAAAGTGTTTCCAGTTAAAAAGTTATAATCTGGTGTTTCCAGTTAAAAAGTTATAATCTGTCACTTAATTATAAACATGTTTTTACAGAAAATTTTCCCTTAATGGTGGTGTTATGCCACTTGATGTATTTTGCTGATAAAACATGCTGCCATATGATATCTTTTTCTTTTGCTGACAAGAACGTTTGCTGCCCATAACAGCTTTTGCAGGAAGAGGGATTTGGTCCAGCCAAGGCTCCCGAAGGGCGTGGGCTCGGAGGTTATCATTCCTGTGGAAAAATTTCCATAAGTGAAGTATGTTAAGCAAATGTCTCACTCCCTGACTGTCTGAAAATGGCAGCTGGTGAGGTTTCCATACAATGGTTTCCTTGTCAAAAAAATATTCCATATGCTGCTGTAGCTAGCCCAGTTTTCTCTTTATGAATGCAGTGTCAAAGGTGTGGGACTTCTATGAATCCCTCTATTTATCCAGCCTCAGTGGCTAGAAGTGAGCCAAACCTGGACTTCAGTTAAATCCACAGAACATTGCAATTGACTTCAAAGTAAGCACAACCATGTCTGGAATAAATACGGGTCTGGTTGCAGCAGTACAAGCTTCCTCATACATTTCCAGCCTAAGCACGATACTCAAAGGGCTTTTCTACGTGAGAAAATAACAGTACTTAGGTTGCAAAAATACGTTATTTTCCAAATCCTTCTGGAAGAAGTAACCCTTTGTAGAGGTCACTGTGTCCTCATCGGATGGGAGTAGCAGCTCCTCTGAATGGCTTCTAACCTGTTTCGGTCAAAATTACTCTGGTTAACAAAACTGTCCTGTTAAAGCTAATGTGGCCCCTTTTAGCAGGCACAAGCCGGATAAGTTAGCTCTCAAGAGGAGCTCTACCAGTGTGCTGAGAGTACAGTGATCCCTGGACTTCTTGGCATGTGGGCACATCTTAATTTTTCCATCTGCCTGCATAGTGAACGTCAGACTACACTCTGCATCAAAACCTGTCTTGGTGTTCAGCTTTGCCTATTAACCAGAAATGTCTTTATGGGTGAGGCTTAAGATCAGCTGGGAATAAATTTATAATTTATATTAAACCACAGGAAGCTGTTCTTAAATTGAAATATACGTGTTCACCTGCTTTGGACTACTTTAAGTTTAGCTGTCTCCCACAGGTGCAGCCTTAGCCACTCTGGTGCCAGTTAAAATTTTGATGAGGGGGAAAAAAAAAAAAAGGATTTATTTTATTTAGTTCCATCATAGATGTTGTATTTAAGTGATTGTCCATGATAGTATGTGGAAGAAAAAAAACAGCCCCTGCACTGAAAGGAGTTGGTGGGTGAACAGGGCATATGCTTTAAGACACATCCATCAAAATTTTTAGTTCTAAATGAAATTGCCTGTTACAAAGCCATAGGTGTGAGGGAAACAAGGGCTGAAAAGGAGGTTCTGAGACCCTGTTCACAAAAACAGGGTATTCCCCGCCCAAGTTGTATAATACTGTGATTCAGTCAGCAATGTTATTTTGATGAGTGTCTTGGCAAAAGAAATTTAACTGGAAAATGCTAGGCCTTTTTGGTTTTCATTTTTATTATTTTGTTTTCTCTCTCTAAATGCTTCCATGTGAGCAACTTCACTCATCTTTAAAGAATGCATGTGGTACAAAAAGATGTTCATTGAAGTGTTTAGCCCAGTACTGCTTGTACTAGAAAAGGTCAACGAGAAAAATCTCCTTCCTCTAACATTTTTGCAGAATTTTAGTGAAGGAAATGTACATTATATGCAGCAAAATGCGAGGGTTCTGTCCCACCTTGCCTGGAAAACGTGTTTTCTGAATGTTTGATGAATTGCTGGTGAAAGCAATCAGTCCCTGGGTTTAAGAACCCTAAGTTACGCTTAACACTTATGACCTTGCCTGCGACGGTGACTCCCTTGGTGTGGTCCTGCTGCGCCCATATCACCGGCTCCCTCGGGAGCTGATGTATAGCGGGGCAAAGCCCAGCCCACTCATCTGACGGGTGGAGTCACCTTTTTTCCTGCTTGTTTTGGGTTTGTGTTTGGTTTTGGGATTTGTTTGGGTTGTGTATTTTTTGTTGGTGGTTTTTTTTTTTTTATGAAACGGACGTCTCGCTGGAAATCGCCCTTTTGTCCAAACCTGTTCTGTGGGACCCACCAACCTGTTTCCAGCCCGCAGCCGCCGAAGCTGCCCGGCCGCGGGCCTCCCCCGCCCGGCGCAGGCCGCAGGCCCCGGCCCCTCCCGGGGCGGCTCGCCGTGGAACACCGCCCCCCTCGCGGCGCCGGGGCTGGGCGCTCCCCGGCCGGCCGGCCCGCCCCGGGCCCCGCCGCACCCCTCACGTTTTCCATCGGCCGGGCGCTCCCCGGCCCCCCCTTCGCACCGCGGCGGGGCGGGCGGAAGGAACCGCGGCCTCAGCGGCTCCTCCTCCTGCCGCTCCCCGCCAGCGACACCGAGCCGTCAGGAGGGGCGGCGGCCACAGCGGCTACGGGGGACCCGTGGTAAGAGCGACCGCCGCGGCGGGACGGGCCGGGCCGGGGGGTGAGGGGCGAGTGCCGCGGGGCCGGGCCGGTGGGCCGGGCCGGTGTCCCTGGACTGACGGCGAGCTTGTGTCGCCTGGACGGGGCAGCAGGAGCCGTGGCGCCTCGGGGTGACAGCGGCCCAGGGCGACAGGCAGCGGCCCGGGGTCTGGGGGCTGTGTTTGGGGGGGGAGGTCGGAAAATACCCATTTTGCTGTCGTAGCTGCAGTTCGGTGCTGAGCCTGTGTCCGCAGTTTGTCTTGAACTTTTAATTTTGACGTGCGTGGTTATGAAGAGGAAGAAGCCTAAGATGGTAGTCTTGTCAGAGCCGTTACACAACGCTTTTTTTTAACCAAACATTCCTTTTTGCAAACTACTTGTAACGTACTTTACTTTTTCTTAGGCGTGCTTAAAGCATCTTTAAACTCTTGCGATACCTTAGCTGTGTCGTAAGACAGAAAACAGCATAAAACTCTCAATACTCAGAAATGCGGGGTTCCTCCCTGTCCCCATCCAGCTCCTGGACGCTGGGCCGTGGGCAGTATGTTCTTGGAGTAGTTTTCCCTTGTTTATCAGATCAGTGGTAGTTCCTGGAAGGCTCTTCCTGATAAGGAGGAGCCGGTGAGGGAAAAACCTTCTGAAGGGAGTGGCAGGAGCACGGAAAGCAGCTCGGCCAGAAATGGGGATGGATAGACCGAGGTGAAGGTGTGGAGGGAAAACAGGCTGATGAGAGGGAAAAGTGCTGGTGCAGTGTGTTTTGATGAAGGAGCCAATTAGTATGTTTTTACGCATCGAAAAGCCTGGCTGCTGTCGGAGGTGGGGGCTCATTCCCTGACACCCCCAGCGTGCGGTGTTTTCTGTTGAGTGAGCGAGTTGGAGCACGTACAATAATGTCAGAAATGATACAAAAACAGTGCTAAGTGTATGGCCACTATGAAGCTTGAGTGTGTGAATGCTTTCCCCGCAGCTTGGCTATTTCTATAATTTCCTGTTTTTGGTGCTGCTCTAAGAGTCATGCGGACCACTCTCCTCCCACTGATGCAGCAGATAACTAGTACTGGGCTTTGCTTTCAGTTTTGTCTGTGGCCCAGTCCCCGACGCGTTTCTGCTGAATTTTTTCTTCCTGAAAGTGCCTTTGTAGCTACTCCTGTGACTTCTTCCCCTCCCGCCCCCAAAGCACTCTATATAATATGGTATACCACATACAATACAGATTCAGCAAGATTTTGAAGGACTTAATGATTTTATGTCTATGTCAGCAGTTACATTTCTCTTGCTTGACCTCAGTATGAGGTTAGGAATGAAAATTTATCCGTGAATCTGGACTTAAAACTCCTGGAGTAGTCATGACCTTCACGTGTATGTTATGTTACTTATTTAGCTTGTTCTTTATAGTACCCAGAAGTTTTGAATCGTCAGGAAATTCTGCGAAATATCAAAAGTCACTAAAAGATATAATCAAACCACAGTAGGATGGAGATATTTTGTGGAGGTATTTATGCAGTCAATACAGTATATTAAAGAAAAAACATTGTAAAGACTGTAGTGTTAGATAACAACTTAAAATACGTAATCCTGATATACTACAAAAAGTCAAGCCCAAGGTGCTGTTTCCTAGACCTCTAGCGAATTTCAGAAGATGGAGCATCTAGGGGCTCTGTTCAATAACATTGCATTAATCAGAGCTAAGACGGACTATCTTAGTTCTGTGATAGCAATCTAGGCATAAAAAAAGGAAGCTGTAATTAAAGCAGAGATGTAATCAAAAAGAGCATGTGGTTTAATGGTGGCTACAGAAATAGCAGGGCTTTTGAACAAATCGAAAGTTTAATTTATTTTTAGCTAAGGCTCTGTGTAATCATCCACAGAAACTTCTCTGGCAGCTTCAAATGGCAGTTAGAGGCTTACCTTGAATTAAGTGTACAACTAACAGTACCAATGTAGTTTCTTTTATTCCATGCATTTGTGTCTGCTACCTTAAAACGTATGTTTCTTATTGGATATATTTTTAAATTGTGTTATATAAACTATCGGAAATAAGAACAGAGGCTGGTCAGCTGTATGTTTTGTTTTGGGCTGCTTTTGAAGAAGGTAGGAAAAGCCTTTTTTAAAAAAGAAAAAGCAGAAGCTGTGGGTTTACGCTGCTGCAAGCAGCACTTTCACCCATTTGAAACTCGAGTTGTTGTCGTGCACCGAAGCTGAGGTGGTCTCTTTGCCTTTGCTGTTGCCAGTTTATTTGAAAGCAGGTGTGTTTAATATAAATGCCGAATTCCCTTCAGGCAGTTCCCCAAGCTGGGGAGAATGTAGTGCAGTACGGCAAGTGGTAGATAAGTAAGTCAAAGGGCAGCAGTAAGTATTTACAGTGTATTACTACTTTTGTTGCTCCATGTTTGTTCCAGATTTTATCAGAGCTCACTACAAAATCTTGATAGGAAGTTACATCCTGGCGGGGGCAAGCCTGGAGTCAGTTCTGGGTCACAGCGGGGACTTGCTGGTTGTCCTTCTAGGAGAATTTTGTTATGTGCTTGTGATGACCAGGCAGCCAGTCCTGCCTGTGCTTAAGCAGCTCATTTTTTTTTTGTGTGTGTGTGAAATTGTATCCGTACTGTTCAGCTCTCACAGATGCTGAGCGTGGACAAGTGCTCATCATTAAATTGTAAGAACTTAGACTGAACAGGGTTTGTGTTTTGTTGTTTTTGTTGTTTGGTTTTTTTTTTTAAACAAACACAACCCCTCACAGTGCCACTGTACAGGCTGTTCCCTGTACAGTGCAGAGCATCACTGTGCTGTCCAGTTGGTAGCAATGATCTTTTTCCATGACATAAAAAGAAATGAGAAGAAGCCCTACCTACGCATTGCTTCCTTTTTTTTCTTATGCGTTGTCTATTTGAGAGAGAAGATACCAGTAATAGGGAAAATAGGCAAGGTTAAAAGCTTCCGCCCTCCTACTACAAAGCAGTTTGGGGTTTTTTCTTGACGGCATTGGGAGAGCCTCACCATTAGGTCACTCTGTTCTAGCTTTAGCTCAGCTGTTGTGTTGAGGAAGCACTGGACTTCATAGTTTCCTTCCTTCTTTGGAGCCATTAATTAGTACTCATTTCATCACTAGGAGAGTTGGGCCTCAGATTTAGCCTTTTGGATCCCAACTTCTGGCAGGTTTAAGAACTGTCAACCAAATGACTCCCGTATTAAAGATCCAAATGAGTTTTAAATCTTCACAAGGCCTCTGCGTGTGTTAAACCTTACTACAGCCGTTCAGTCAATATGCATGTGAAGTGATACTTGCTGTGATTAATATATGCATCTAATTCACATTCCCAAAAACCTCTTGCTTGGGGAAAAAAGCATGTTAGATTTCTAACTTTAGCCTAGAAAGTTGCTCTAAATTAGGTGTTTAAGTTGCCTAAAGCAGACAGTGTGAGCATCCCTTTTATTGTTGCTAGAGAGAACAACTTTGACTTTGGAAAATTGTTCTCATTCTATAAACATTACACCTATCTATAGCCCGGGTAACTGGTAATTGGCTGCACTTGGCAGTGTTCTGAAAATACTCAGTTTTACATTAGCTAGGAGAATAAATGTATTTTACAAATATTAGGATTTAGGGGGAAAATATTTCTGTATCATAATAAGCTTTAAGGACTAAAGACTAGATTTGAAGGGCGTAGGCTTGCTTTTTTTAAACTTTGCTTGTTTATGGTTGTTGTGAAACACCTGGCCCTGTGATTTACTACACTAAATTGGTTCTTTCTTGAGTAAGTCCATTCCTGTAAAGAATTTATTGATCAGCTGAAAATGAGCATTGCGTTATAATCAGGAATAAACAGAGGATGTTCATTTGCTCATTGGCGAGTAATAATCTTCCTAGTGTTCCTGGACAGCTGCATGTGTAAGCCCAAGTCTAGGAAGCATGAAAGCCGTCACCTTTAAGAAAAAGTTGATGTATTTGCGCACTCATATTTACCCTCTTTTTCAGATGGGGGGGTGCCATGGCTGCCAGCCTGGTGCAGAGCACAGAGGGTTTGTGCGCAGCGTAGGGTACATCCATACAGCTTTTAACTAAGGTCCCGTAGGTGTGCCTTTCTCTGGGGAGTTGTCACTTGAACAGCTTGGCTGCTTCTGCAGCCTGAACAATCTAAATGTAGAGGACCCAGTGGAAAACTTCTGCCTGCGTTCAGTTCCTGCTGTTCCCTGGCAGGGCCAGAGAAGGCTGGAGCCCTCCACATTTGCAGCGGGGCTGCTCCCTGGCGCTGTGCTTCAGGCTCAGGCACAGCAGCTAATGAAACATTGGTGGTAGGAAATGAGCAATTAGGTATTTTTCTACTAACTGTTTTAGAGTACTGAACGTTATACTGTTGCTTTAGGTTCTGTAGGACTTGCCACACAGAGTGTACTTTGTGAAATGGAGTAATTAGTATTTGCCTATTCTGACTTGCACTGATGATGTAGAAAGTTGTTCTTACATGGTAGAACTTAAAAAAAGATGAATATAAATCCCTGAGGCACCAGTCAGTTGAGAGCATAATTCAGACTATTTGTAGCATGATAGTTTTTTGCAACAAATTATTTTATATGACAAGTTGTGAGTTTGAAATAGAACAACTTCATTCTGTTATTTCTTCAAGCATCTCATAAACATATTTTGGTATTATTTCTTGCTTTTTGTATTGTTAGGAAAGTATCCTTATCTGTGTTGTCATATATGTTTTGACTGTCTGTATTGTAAATATTCCAAAGAGAACATTGCAAGGGTGTGCTACAAAAGGAAACACTTGGATCAGAGCAGAGCAGGAAGCCAAGGTGAAGTTGGTCTCCTGGAATTAACTCATGTTTTTGCTACATGTGGATCTCAAGAGCCCGTGCAGCTATATGTAGGGACGTAGGGTTTAGTTTTTTATGATCTTTCTAATTGAATAACATCATGATTATTAATACAGAAATACTTTATTGGAAGATAATCTAGCATTTTTTGACCTGTGTAAAAGAGGTTTCCTGAGTTTTTGCTGGCATGAGCTCAGCTACATTAAGCCTCGTTGGAAGGGGAACCGATTCTACTAAATTAGTTTTTTCATAGTGGAAGGAAGGCCTGACAGGGAGTCACATACACAGAAGACTTAATGGAAAACCAAATTGCAGGGCTTTTTATCTGTCAGGATGAAGAATATTACACCTGGTGTAGGAGAGATCAACTTCTATGCTGCAGTATGTAAGTCAAAGATAAATCTTGCTCAGGCTGGTAAAATAGCACTTAGCCAGTATGATGCTGACTTTGGCTTGTCCTTGGTCTTGCAAAAGCACAGTGGTGGATGCCTCAGTTCACCTCTGATGAGAATCCACAGCATGTTGTAAGGTGCTGAATTCTGCTCTGATGGTTTCATAATCAGGGATCAGTCTCAGAGCAGGTTCTGCTTTCTGCGCAGAGGAGTCCTGTAATTTATAGCTTTAGGCAGCCTTTTGTACTACATCCTGGTAGTTAACCTGGAGGAGGAGTAAAGGCCAAGGGTTTACCTTTACTTGGTGTACTGGGAAGCGAACATAATTAAATTATTTTGAACAAATATAGGTCATGATCTTTTCATCCTTTTTTGTTCTCAAATTATTGGACCTTGGCATAGGTGGATCCTGAACAGCAGCCACTAAATAAATTCCAGGAATGGGTGTGAAAGCAGTTGGCTGAGCTTATTTCTATTGCACCTTGAAACACAAGGTTTCTAGCAGCCTTAAAATTGTATTCTTTTCTTCTGTCACCATTGTGTAATTTGTATTATTGTTATAAATATTTCCAGTTGTAATCCTTTTCTGCTGTGCAGTGGCTTAGAGGGGAGTGTATTTTCAAGATGCCCATTGAAAAGTGTAACACAGATTTAATATCTTATGAAGAGGTCTGTTCACTCTTAGTTTTGCCAAAGCAGCAGTAAAATGCTCAATAGCCTGAGCGGTTCACGGCCTGCAATGTGAAGCGAGATAGCAATGTCCACCATGGGAGCAAAACCTCAGATCTTTACTTAGAGTTTTGAGGTGAGCCTCCAGGGTGAGCACTGGGAACAGGGAGAGGACCAATAACAGTATTTGGTCTGTATTTTCTTCAGGGCACTCCCTCTTTCCGTGTGTGGTTGGTTTGTTTGGATTTCTTTCCTCCTCTTATGCAGTGCTGCTTTTATGGCTGAGCAAACACAGACCTTGCTGTTCCTGTATCCTCCCACACAGTATTTGTATAGCAGGGTGGACTTCAGCATCTCCCGTTCCCTGGCCTATGTCACCGCTTTCTTGTCAGCAGGCAAGTGCTGCTCATCACTGACAATTTCAGTAAGATGTTGTGGATGTAGCAGAAGAAATTTGGGAAGATGGGCTTAGAAGATGAAATGCAGACAACATTGTGGGGAAAGTCAACTTAGAGGGGTAAATATTTGCTAAGCTAGAGAAATGGCCAACAGAGACTTGATGAAGTACGGAAAAGGTGGTGATCAGGGAAGTTTTTGAACATGAGAAGTCGGTATGTTTGTGGGTCTAGTTTGCCTGGAATCAAACCAATGTGGGAAAATTTCCCCTTGGAAAAGCCCTGGGTAAGTGCAGTGTTCGAAAGAAGCAAGTGGAACATTTTTATATATATAGTAACATTTTTTTTTTCAGATTGCTAATGAAGTTAGCCATTATTTCTCAACCTTAGCTCTGATTGCCAAAGGCTCTTTTAACATTTTTTTTTCAATTTGAAAGGAAAGTTCTACATGGGATTAAAAGCAAGCAATCAAACCTGCTAAGAAAACCAATGCATATCCCATTGCTCCCCACCCTCTACCACAAAAAAACCCCCAAACAAACCAAGCCTTTTTGCATTAAATTTGTACCTAAAGCTTTATTGAAAAGGCATCTTATCATTTTATGGGAGTGTCCTGTTGTTACTGTATTTACATGTGAAGCTAAAATTAAATAAATAAATAAATTATGGCTTCACACTAAGGGGAAAAGATACTCATTTCAGTGCTGTAATAATTTGTATATAAAAAATGTATGTATTGACTAACAGGCATTATGCATGCTAAGAATCTGAGTTGTGGGGTTTTTTTTGTTTGTTTTTTGAGTGACTTGACTAAAAATTGTTCCTTTTTATTTTAGTACCATGACTATGCTTTATTATGTAAAGCCTATTACTGATGTAGTGAGGCTCTGAAGTGCTAGGCTGCCTTCTTTTGATTTATTTTTTCTATTTTTTTGTTTCCTGGCCTCTCTCCTCTCCCATGTGCCCATACCTATGCCCAGAGGCAGCAGTGGCTCCCCTGCCACTGCATACGTATGGCGTCCCAGCCCGGGGCTGGGGCCTGCCAGCTCCCTCCAGCAATCAAGCAGGCCTGTGTGCAGGCTGTTAGGACCGTGGCAAAGCGCCAGGAGGGGGAAGCTGCCTGCTCTTTTTCCAGTGGAGGAGGAGAATACGTGTCTTGCTTTCAGCTCTAATCAGAAATGTTGAATTTTTGCTTTTTGGCCTCGTGAGCTTGGAGTCTTAACAGTCTTTGTAGGGGTAACAGCAGGCATTGCCTCCAGCAGTTATGATTCCCTTGGGATAGCCATATCTTGCAAGTGCTCTTTGGATGGGTTTTATAACCTGAATTTGCATCTACTTTGTTAAAGTGTTGTGCTTTATCAAGTTCTGTAAAGTTGCAGTGAAGTGTAGTGGCATTTTGAAGATGTTCAGGGTGGAACATTGTCTCTCTAGAGCGTTTAAAAAGCCCCCACGCAGCTGCTGCCATACCTTTACGCTCTTTATTTAGCGTCAGTGAATATTCCAAAGTAAAAATCCATTGTTTTGGTGAACTGCAGGGATAATAATCATGAGAGACCTTTTTCCAAGATTTAGCTTCTAGCATTACAAGGGACACAGATAGGAACCAAATCTTAACATAGGATGTGCGTTGGGCACGCCTGGAAAAATAAACTTAATCTCCCTGATGACTGCTATGTGCAGAGTTTGTACTCCTTTGTGTATATTGCACAGTAGTTGTATGCTGGATTTGGTGCTGTAGGTCTTATGCACTGTGTTAGCATATGAAATGAAAAATTACTTAGAGCTTAGTCATGTAAGGAAGTGCTTGTATAATCAAAAGCTTGTTGTCATTTCAGCTGTAGCAGCCTTGATATTTAAGTGCTTCCAAAACTCCTAGGTGGCGTTGCAGTGAAAGATCTCTTTGGACACCAAGGCCAAAGGCACTGTGGAAAAAATGTTTATCAGGTTATGGAGAGCATCTTGTTAGCATCTCATATGATGTAAAAATTTCTGTGAGCCTTTACCCTTCAGATGTAATCTGGTTATGAACAGTGTCACGTTAGCTAATCTATAGTCTGTTTTTACAATTGAATATGCAGAATTGGGCCATGATGGTTGTGGGTAGCTTTGACTTTCCTGGGCCTTTCTTGAGGTTTAAATGCAGCCATTTGTGATTGACAGTTTACCCATTTAAAGCCTGATTCTGTAAAATGTCAGCTGTGCGTCCTGCTTTGTCGCCTCATGTGTGGAGCTGGGTGAATTGTTACCTCTGCTACTCTCATCGAAAGAGGCAAGGGGGGTAATGGTGGGGTAATGGTTATACCCCTGGCTGACCCCTCCTCGCTCTTTTGTTTGTAGAAGGGATGGAGAATGAACAAATGGCACAAATGGAAGGGCAGTACTTAAATTTGCCTGCACAGAAACAAATTTTTTTTCCAGTTAAAGGCATCCCTTGTAGATTTACTGGTAAACAGGCTTTTTTCTAATGCTAAGAAACTGTGTTTGCTTATTTGTTGAGTCTGTTAGACACATTACACACTGGAATAGAGGTAAGGTAGGGTTATAACTTCTAGTCTGCTCCGTTCTTTGCAATTTCTGATCATTCGTTTCTCTCTATTTAAATTTAGGTCAGTACATACAGCATGAATTCCAAACAGTTTTTAAATAAATTGAAGATTTCCTAATTGTATTTTCCTTTAAAAAAAAAAAAAGAAAATGTTTTTCCATTCCACTGTTGCTATGCAAAAGAGCCGTGCAAATCAGAAAGGGAAGTTAACATGATTATGCAAAATGAAAACAAACCCACAAAACTAGCACATACACCCCCACCCAAAACAAACCCAAACCAAAACTCCACAGCTGAAATCCAAAACACAGCAAAACAAGCCAGGTGCAAAAGTTACACTTTAGGGGACACAGGGGAAAGAAAGGAAAGCAATACTGTTCACATGGCAGTTTAAAAATAGACTGTGAATTGTCACTAAAAATCACATTGAAAAAATTAAGACTGATGGTGGATGTTTTCTTCGTCTGGAACAAGCTCCTTGAGTTACTTTTACCATTCTTTTTGATAGTTGTTCCTTCTATAATAAGGCTTTCTGTATTCTGGAAAACAGTTTTCATTTTGTCCTTCATTTAGCTGTCCTTCCTGTTTGACCTCCACTTCTGTTTTGGACAGCTAATGACTTCGTGCACTTCTGTGCTGACAGAGGCACTATCAACTTTGAGAGATCCCATTTGTTCTAGTGATCTTATCCCTTCAGTAAACTCTTCATATTTTATGGCAATGCTGTAGGCATGAAGCGTATCCCTTCCGCTTCTTACTCTGACCTTGCACTTTTGCAGACGTTTGCATTTAAATGCCTTCTAACACTTCTCGTACAATTATTCACTTGAAGACGTGGCTTCTCTGTCAGATGATTTTCTACTTCTGATTAGTAAGACTGTTCTGTATAGGTTACAAGCTTCTGGCGACTTTAATAGCGCAATAAAATAAGCATTTTCAAGTGATACATCCTTAACAACATAATAAACGAAGTGAGCAGTAAGTAGTAACTGAAACAAATAAGAAAAATAGCCTGAGGAGTGACTCTACAACTGCTTAGATATCTGAACATGTCTATCGGTCCAGCAAAAGGAAATGGAAAGAGGTTTCCCAGGGAAAAGCCTGTGCGACTTGAGCAGTTTATGTTTAAATTTTGGTAACTGGCTACTGCAGACATGTTGCTTGTTAATTTTTTGTGGTGTAATTAGTGAAGCGTTACAGAAAATAACTGTATCACACATACTTTTCAGATCTTTGTGATGAATTACCCTGGCTACCCCCCACCAGGTGGATATCCACCAGCAGCCCCAGGTAAGTTGTTTAGATGAAGTGAAAGTTAAATGGCAGTGGTGGTCCTATCTGGAGGTGAAAGGTGGCCCGGACAAAGAACAAGATCACAGAGGGTTTTCTTGACTCACTGAAGCTTTCTGTGCTCTCTTCTTAAGTCCTATTTTGTCTTGGTTGAAGATTCCAATTCATATAATATGGGTGCTCTACCATGTGCTCATATACGGTCTGTTTTCATTCATCTCAAATGAAGCACACAGCACTAGGAGATGGTCATAATTTGACCAAAATCAATACGTGTCAAACAGTGTCCTGTCAGTACTGAGTCTTGAAGGCAGCTGGTGAGAAACATGAGTGCAGGGAAAAATCAGTCACACAATTTAAAATCATATCCCACAAAAATTAGGACTTTAATTATGACATTGTTCCTAATTCACTGTTCTTAGGCAGATGGTTGTATATGGAAGGGCTGTTAAAAAGGATATCAATTATAATAATATAAAGCTTATGAAATATGTAACTGCTGCTTGGTATCAGGATGAACTTTATAGTTGTTGGTAATGAACTTTACAGTTGTTAGTATTGTTGGTAGAAAGGACTGGAATCATGTGGGTATGGTGAAATGTGGAGTTAGTCAAGTTTAACTTGGGAAGGGGGAGCAGTGTACAGTGAGAAGCCAAACTAGCCTGGGAGGATAAATCCTACTTCTTAGCAGGATATTCTGGCTTAGTTATACTGCTGTGCGGGCAAGACTCTACTGCTGTGGGCAGCCAAGTTTTGTGACTTGGGTATCTGTGAATGTAGTGTGTTATTCTCTCTGTAAATTATCTTTCAAATTAGCAGCCTAAAAGGAATTAGTAAGGCCTTCTTACTGGAGTACCCAGACAACTTTCTAATTTAAGAGAAGCTACTCTCTAGTCAAAATAGGGTGTTTACAGTATTAACTCTTGAGTGTTAACCCTCAAATATGTTTAGAGTTGTTTTAAATGAGAACTTATAGATTCAACAATAACTAACATCATTAGAAATAGCCAGTGAGGCTTCTCTTTATATCATAATTGCACTGCTACCCTGCACCTCTTCAATTGATTTTTCCTTCTCCCAAACCGCTAGCGTTGAACAGACATTACATTAGAAATGTAAGTAGTAAAGAATAAGTTTAAAAAGGTGTAGTTTCTCATTTGAACACAGCTGTGTTTGATTTCAGGTAGCAGTCCTTGGGGTGGTGCTGCTTATCCACCTTCAAATCCACCTCCAATTGGTCTAGAAAACGTGGCTGGCTATGCCAATCAGTTCAATCCCAACTACATGGCTGGAATGGTGAGTTTGCTTTCATTTAATGTGTTTTACTGTGACTTCCTTAAGTGCAAAAATGTCTTTCTGACATTGCCACTGAGAAGTTTATCGCTTGAGTTCTGTGCCTTTATGTCTAGTCTGTTTTGGTGTTGACCATTCAATATCATCTATTGAAGAAAATGGTTAGGGCAAGCTATTCCTTATTTTAGGAAAGCAGACCACTAGTTATATGTTGATTTAAGAGCCTAACTTCAGAACTCATGGGCATAAAAGTAATATAATTTGGCTTTTGCTGTGCGGAGGAATAGGGGAACAGACTATTGACAGTGCATATCTACTGTTAATATATTCCCATTGGCAAACACAGGCCAGATTTTGCCTATTACCTGGATTTTGGCCAGTCTGAATAAGGAATGAGGCTATGCAATTTGAAGTATCAATGGCTCATCCCTGAAAAGAATATGGGATCAGCTGTCTCTTATAAGCACTGATGTTTAACAGATGGCAGTAAGAACCTTTTACATAGATTGAAGAAAATGCAGACCTTTCTAATGTGACTTTTTTTTGTGCATAAAGTAGGAGTGAGTGACACTTCTGACAACTTAGTTTTCAGAAATCCATTATGCTGCATAACGAATGCACAGTTTGTAGGAAGACATTTGCATTATAGATGCCATTCTGAGGCATTGATTAAATGAAGTGATTTCACAGCTAGCAGTCAAAATGAGCAACAGACTATCTAGGGTGCACATAGCAATATCCACAGCAACTAGCTTCTAAGAACACTGCAATTATCAAATGTCAGTTCTTCTGGTTCCCCTGTAGAATAGGGTCCGAGCATGGGAAGGTGATACTGCATGTGGAGTTTAGTATCTTTGTGGCAGTTTCTGATGATGTCTTTCCAAATATAGTCCAGGAACTCTTTGCTACTTGTAGACTACTAATGCGTCTAGTGCATCGTAAAGCAAACAGAGGTTGCTCATAGTAAATCCCTGCACTCAGATGATGCTGTGGTCATGTAAGGCAGCCATGGACAGAGAAGGGATAAACATAGTTTTGTGTAGCTGGGATTAATTGGCATAAGTTCTTAGAATAAGAGATGTGTGGCTATTGGTGCTCTTGCGTCTGAGTGGTGTGTAATGCTGGATGCGGTGGCAGGTGTGCGTCTGTTGGTTCTGCTGCTTGATGTATGGCAGCTGATGATTACGGTAAAGCAAGAGTCAACTGAATACAGGGTTTTTTTCCATCTTGCTTGCTAGTAAGACATGATCATTGCAAAGTTCTTTGGTGGATGCAGAACTACTGATCTGTTTCGGTGGGGAGGGAGGTTGTATTCTATTAAGCACATTACTGAAACTCAACCATTTGTAAACCTTCCCATCTCTTGCTTTATTGACTGTCATTGCAGGCATCCAACCTGGCAGGGACCTTTGGAGGGGCAAATGTACCACAAGGCCCATATCCTTCAACGCCTGGGGGTTATCCGCCAGTCCCTCCAGGTGGCTTTGGGCAACCTCCATCAGGACAACAGCCCTCTTATGGAGGGTATCCTCCACCTGGAGGAAATCCACCATCAGGAATGCCAGCTTACCCAGGATACCCAGGCGGCCCTGTGCCAGGCCAGCCCACGCCACTGCCTGGTCAGCAGCCTATGAACTACCCAGGACAACCACCAGCAACTTACCCAGGGCAGCAGCCCATGCCAAATTATCCACCAGGCCCAGCTGTGAATCCGTCTATGCCCTCTTTCCCAGGAACTACAGGGCCTACGGTCTCTCCAGTAACAGTAAGAGCATTCAGTGCTTTTGTTTTGAGATGTGATGGTGTATGTGTTTCTCTACATTTTCTTTGTTTTTATAAGTGTAAACCTGGCCTAAAATTCAAAAGAAAGTCATGAGAAGAACTTTGACTAAAGAGAGAGATGGATCCTTTCCAAATGTGAGCAATATAGGCTCATATGACTTGAAACAAATGCTGTTTTACCACATTATCTGAGAAGAAATATTTGATGTGAATTCAAATTTAATGAAATTTGCCTTTCCCAACTCAACGAAGTATTGCCCGTTATATATACAGTTTCATCAAACCTTAATTAACTGGACAGAAGATTTAATAGCAGTGAACCTTCTTGGCTTTGCATTTTCTCGTGATTTGGGTGTAGAAACGAACAAATTGTTTAAGGTAGTGGTTTTTTGAGTTTTCTCTGTTACTTTTCTAACAAAAAGAAAATTGGTGACAGTGGTCATCTTTCCTAAGTAGTAGAACACAGTCTTTTACTGATTAATACTAATATGCAAATCAACTTGGTCTGATTTTAGCATGGATACCGAGGCACGATCACTGGTGCACCAGGATTTGACCCTCTGAAGGATGCAGAAGTCTTAAGGAAGGCCATGAAGGGATTCGGTGAGCAGTCTATGGATTTACATTTCAGTTAAAAGTAGAATTGCAGCTTTGATTCAGCAATGCCGTTCTCCCTTGTTACCTGTGTACTGAGTGGGCTAGTTCACATGTGGTTGTCCTTTGTTATCAGAAGAATTATTTGGGAGTGCATGTACGCGTTAACAACATTATGAGTTTGGTATTTGATTTTGGGTTTTTTTTCATATTCTTACTGTATTTGTGATTGACAGTAGAGGTTGAAGTTCTGTGGTCATACACAAGAGGAGATAGCATAGATGAATTAAAGGCATACATGGCCTTCAGTTGGGTTTAGAACAGATAGGATCAAATGGAAACAGAAAGCTGAGTCCTCACATGACGTGCATGCTCATTCTGTGGTGTCTGTGTGCGTGTACAGGAACCGATGAGCAGGCGATTATCGATTGTCTCGGAAGTCGTTCAAACAAGCAACGGCAGCAGATCATCCTGTCCTTCAAAACAGCTTATGGAAAGGTAAATACCTCATGAGAACAGAAGGACTAAGAGCCTACATCCCTTCACTGGAAGTCAGAAGACTTAGTGTTTGGGAAAAAAAGATTGGAAGTTGCTTAAGGGGAAGATGGTTCACAAATCATAGCCTGTTTAGGGTTCTGCTTTTACCCACTCTTGATTTCTTCATGCAGTGTTTCAGATGAAACATATAAAGCAGTTTCTCTGCTAAATGGTTACTTTGATGCTTTGGCCTGTGGACATTAATTACCTAGATATGCATGTCACGCTGTACTGGTTCTAGCGTTGTTAAGCGGAATAGCTTTACTTCTGAAGTGCTTATGGATAAAGAATTCTAATTAAACTCCACACACAATTTTGTTGCTTACATTTGTCAATTTTGGTCTTTTATGCGTTTTTTCCTTGTTTTTATTTTTCATTAGGATTTGATCAAGGATCTCAAATCTGAGCTATCAGGTAACTTTGAGAGGACAATCTTAGCAATGATGAAGACACCTGTCATGTTTGATGCTTATGAAATCAAGGAAGCTATAAAGGTTTGTGTAGGAGATACAAATTTATAAGATAGAGGAAATCTTGAGCTGATAAAATTTTTGGTAGTCATTTAAAAGCTTGAACTTACATTCCTTCCTCTCCGTCCAGATAGTCAGCCTGCTGTTTGACTGATATGTACCCTGTTTCTTGGAGGTATAGGATAGTAAAACTGAGAAATGTTATTCCCATAGGTTAAAGGTAAAGACTGTTTAATAGGTTTGTGTTGTAACAAAAAATATATTTATAAATAAATACACAAAAAAGGCAGAAACTGAGCTCTAACGGTCTCTGCAGTTCATTTATTACGTAGTCTTGAGTAAGCCACTGAGGCGTCTCTCTTCTAAGCTAGCTACTGCATGGGGCACCTTTCTTTCTGTATTTTTGCTTTGAGCTGTGATGAAGCTGATTATAAAACACTCAACTTAGAGTTTCTTTACACTCAGTGCTCAAGAATAGTCCAGAAAACTAGGTTCATAAAGATTTTGGGCAGGGTGTACCTCCTTTTTATCTTTCCCTCCACCTCAAAAGTGTGTTTTCCTAGCCCATGCTGAACCTTTTCTAAAATATTATGGAAGTATTGTGTACTTTCTCTTTAAAGCAATCAGACTTTTTTAATAAATATTTAGGGTTCTAAAATAAAAACAGGTCAAACGTGTATTTCAGGACAATGTTTAAGTGAAGGTGAAATAAATATTTCTGTTATTGAGTCAGTATGTATATTTACATGTTCTTTGGCCATAATTTTAAAGTAGCTAGGAGAATGAAATAGTATTAGCTGTATTGTAATTGCAATTGCTATCTATTAGTGGAAGTTACCTATTAGAATTAACAAATTCGTCTTTAATGGTAGAGAAAATTGATTCTTAAAATGCCCAAAATGTGGTGTGAAGGATTACATTTTAAAATAAAATTTTGTCTTGATAATTATTTTAATTATCTGTTCAATTTGTATCTTTAATACATGTCTGTGTCTTGGAAATATGTTGTAAATAGCATTTAAACTACTTGCTTTGACGTCTCCTATAACCAGTGTATATTCTGAATTGTGTTTTATTGTATAATTTTACTACATTTCTTTTATACTAAGTTGTAGAAGTAAGATGAGAATCTGAAGAGTATGTTTTCTCTTTATGCTTTGTTTTAGGGCGTTGGCACAGATGAAAATTGTCTCATTGAAATCTTAGCTTCTCGGAGCAATGAGCATATTCAGGAACTCAACAGGGTTTATAAAGCAGGTTAGAATTGTTACATCAAAATTTACTTCCTTTCCTTCCTTACTCACTGACTGACAATATGAATTTATGAAATGAACAGGGGTGTATGATGATTCATGACTGTGTCCCTCTTCCAGAATTTAAGAAAACTCTGGAGGAAGCAATAAAAAGTGACACATCTGGACACTTTCAGAGGCTTTTAATTTCACTTGCTCAGGTACTTGCGTGACAGGATGTTGGAGTTTGGGTTTTGTGTGTTTGTAGGGTTTGGTTTTTGTTTGTTGTTTTGGGGTTGTTTTTTTTGTTGTTTTTTTTGTTTTGTTTTTTTGGGTTTTTTTTTTTGGTGGTTTTGTTTTGTTTTGTTTTGTTTTTTTTTAAAAAAAAAAAAGGCCTACCAGTAACACTTTTGTATATTCAAATTCTTTCAGGGAAACAGAGACGAAAGTACAACTGTTGACATGTCTCTTGTCCAAAAAGATGTGCAGGTCAGTAGAAATTCTTCATCGTTTCTAAGTATAGTCATCTTAATACACTTACATTTGACTGTGTGGTTTCTGCTTACTCTTAGTTTTGTACACCTTGTGACTTCTTCTGATGTAGTGCCTGTGTTTTAGTGGATGGTAGTGATCTGAAAAGTGCTGATAGAGCATTACAGCATTACAGCTCCATTGCAAAGATCAAGCTCTTAGGGATAGAGTCCATAGTTGTTTTTTTTAACCTCTCATTCTGACAGCTTTTCCAAATGTTGGGTGACTCCGTTGTGCTGTTTATTAAAGGAATGGCCCAAAGAGATTTTAGGTGATGTATGTGTGGATTAAATTTTAATCTGTTGAACATCTGCAACAGCCTTTGCCTGTTATTTAAAGAACTCTCTGGATTTTTGCAACAAATAAGGCACTTGGACCTAGTAACTCTTGCCCCATTACTTTTTTTGTGTTCTGTTTCACCACATAGAAAACAGAAAACTCTGGACCGTTTCAGGACACTACTGTCATATAAATAGTAATGAAATCAGCTTTTTACATAGAATACCTTAGCCAAAACACAGGAACATCCCAGAACATACCTAGAGGTGTAGAAAAGAAGCTAAATGTAAGCCCTGTTAGGAACAACAGTTTCTGGGTACTTTTTAAACGATTTTCCCTGCTTTAGTAATCTGGAACTCTTGTGTTTGAGCACTTACGCATCAATAAGCTAGGAAGACTGCAAGCATAGCCTATATAGGAATGTTAGAACTAGTTGCTATTTATTGCTTGCTCCCATTTTCCAGCCGTATATAGACTAAGAAATAAGTATAAAAGGAGAGGCTGTAAGGAAGCAGATCTGTAACTCAGCTTTTCAGCCTGACTGCTTTTCTGAGTAACAAAGTTTGAATTCCCTTTTGTGTTTAGGAGCTATATGCAGCTGGAGAGAACCGTCTAGGAACCGATGAATCCAAATTCAATGCCATTCTGTGCACAAGAAGCAGGGCCCACCTCAGAGCAGGTAATGGTGTCCTCTACATAAACAATAACTTGATTCTGTTGTATGTAGTGATAAAAATGTTCAGCATCGCTCTGTGCCTGAATTTCCCTCATCTGTAAAATGAAAATGAATGAAAACCCTCAGTGAAAACCAGGGTGAATTCTGCTGTGGGAAAGGGTACACAAGAGCCGTGCATTATGATCCATCTCTCCTACACATCAGAGCAGGTAGAGGTCATACTTGTTCAAAGGTTTCACTGATAAAAGAAAAAACTAGAATTGTTTCAATTTTGCATGCTCATGTGTGCACAAGACACTTGCAATCCTTACCTTCCTCTTTTACTTGTTAGTGATTAGGTGTTGCATCAGTCTATAGCAGTGTAAATGTTTTAGTAACTAAAAAGGACTTTTGCAATGTGCTACATATTGAGGCACTTACATGGAGAGGAAAGGGATGGGGGTGTGTGTATGTGAGATCCTCAATGTTTTGTTCTTAATTTTATTGACATCCAAAGCTTTCCTAGGTGAATTTTCACTATTTTTCTTACAGTGGTTTCTTGGTCTAGCCCTTTGAAAATGAAGACAGAACTAGACAAGCTAGAAGGAACATGGTGATGTGTAAATGGAACAGTATGGTTGATAACATAGTATTAGTCTTTGAGATGTTAAAATTTGTGTGAGTAGATGGTAGTATCAAGTTGAGAAGTGTGATTGAAATGAAGCCATCCAGCATACACCAGTGTCACCTTTTTTTGTGAGGCTGACTCCTGAAGTCTTTCTCTTCCATTAACAGTCTTCAGCGAGTATCAGAGGATGTGTAACCGGGACATTGAAAAAAGCATTTGTCGTGAAATGTCTGGAGACCTGGAAAAGGGCATGCTGGCAGTAGGTATGTGTCGTCTTAGCAAGTTCATTCCTGGTATTCCACTACAACTGGCTGGGGTGGTGGCATCTGTGACTTCAGCTAAGGGTGTTCTTCTTCGTAATAATTCCAGTTTTCTGCTTTTTGTGTTGAGCTTTCTGTGAAGTCACTTGTGATTAGTAAAGCAGGGCACTCAATTCACCTCAGAATGACAGATGAAGCTTTTGCTTCAGGCAGCTGCAGAATTTAAATTTCACATGTTAAAGTGAGGAGAGAATTATTAACTGTACCTGGCATTATTTTAAGAATTGATGAGAACTTGTACCAACCGCTGAGTCAGTGAGAATGGAATATTTGGGACAGATTTGGAAGTTAAGCACAATATAAGCATTAACTCTCTAATTAGTTACCTCTACCTCTTCTTAGTAGAAAGAAAACTTAAATTTGATTGCAAAGGGGTTATTTTTTATCACATATCCTGTTGTGACAGCTTTGTTAAATCTTTGTTTTTAAGTGCCTCCAGTACTTCTGAAGAGTAAACCCTTAGCTTAAGTCTTACCTTGGTATACTTACCTCAAGTCTACTGTTGTCCCTTGGGATGTAGTCATTAGTTTCCATGGGGCTGGGACAAGGCCTCAAGTGCTTGTGCAGTAGTTTTATTTGGAATGTTTTATTCTACATAAAATTGTGGACCTCTTTCTCTGGCTCGTCTTTTGTGTCTCGTCTCTTAGACAAGACTGCTGCTTTATATCTCTGTTTCTTTTTCTGTGTATTACTGTGAACTTACTGTGGTATCTAGAGCTACTGCTTTAAAAATGGTGTTCTTTGGTTTTGCATATGGTAGTGACTGAAAAGTGATGTAACAAAAAAAAAAAAAACAAACCCTCCTACCGAAATAAATAGGAAAAACGTACTTTGCATCACTTGGAAACAAGATGGGAGAGGACGTTTGGCTCAGCTGAGACAGATTTTTTTTCATGGAAGTTTCTAAGAAAATCTTGCAAAATGTAAATCAATTTTAAAAGCCTCATTTTTTCACTGCATATGTGAACTATGTAACTATTGTTCTTACTCTGCTTGGCCAAGCTGACACTATAGTGGACATTTTATGACCCAAACTGGGTCCAGCTCTGTTGATGTGATACATTTGCAGACCTTTTCCAGGATTCAGAATTTGTCACCTCAAAACGTATTGTTAGAAAACCAAATCTAGGGAAAATAAATATTTCCCCGTGTTTGTAGGAAAAGATTGCCATGGTAAAAAAACTGTAATGTCTGAGTTTGGAAGTCCTTTGACTTCATGGAGCTTTGCAGTCACTTGACAGTCTCCATGTATATACAGATTCAGAATTGGGACTGTAGCTTGCAAATGAGTCAACAGCCTTTTGAGCAAGAGTTGTCTTAGAATCATAGAATGTGTTGGGTTGGATGGGACCTTTAAAGGTCATATAGTCCAACCCCCCTGCAGTAAGCAGGGACATCTTTAACTAGATCAGATTGCTCAGAGCATCATCAAGCCTGGCTTTGCTCAATATTCACTGAATAACTTCTTTATTGAATAGATTTTGGTTTGGGTGTTTTTTATTTATATGTATATCTGTGTATATACACACACATATATATCAGTCAATGCTGTTAGCATCATTTGTTCTGTGAACCTTATTTTCAGGAAAAAGAGGTTTTCTAATTGAAAATATTTAATTTTGCTTTCTTTAAAGCTTTCTGGATTGTACAACTGGTAACTCATAATAACATCTTCAAACATCTCAAAGTGCAAGTGTGTTGTTTTAGCTAAATACAGTGATAAAGAAACATGCATTTCATTTGTCATTTGTTTTTGAATTGTATTATATTATCATTGACAATTGTGTGTGGTGAACTGCTAGCTCTCATCTACATTTTCCTATTCAGAAAAGTACTTTTTCCTATATAAAATGCGTGTTGCTGTGAAATACATATTTAGGTTTAGCCCTTTTGTTCTGTATTGATTTTATGTGATTGCTTTTGATACCTTCTTGTGCTGTAAAATATAACTCAGGTGTGGTTTGTTTTCTGTGTAGTTTGCCGCAGATTGCATGATTGTTTACTTGTAACCAACATAGGGTCAATATATAGATCTTAATTCTGATGAATGATGGAGGATTCTTCCATTATCCTGATAAACAGGACTGATTTGATTTAGATTTTGCTCTTTCAGATTTCTAACGAACTGTGCTAAATAAGTACATAATCCATGATTACTAAATAAGCATGTCAAGAATTTTTCAGGAGTCCTGGTGCACTTTGTCTTAAGAAAAAAAAAAAAAGTGTAACTGACTTTAAAATAAGGGTGAGGTTTCTATCATAGGCAGCTTCCCAACTTGAATTTGTCATACCTTGCAGATGCATGGCCTAAAAATTCCTAAATTAGGAAAAAGCCAGGAGCACCACTATTTATGTCTTCCTTCAAGCCTTCTGCCCCCTCCCCTCTTTTCCCTTCATAAGCAAGAATCTGGTCGTTAAGACTCTACACATTCATTATGGCTGCTTCACACTAGATGTTTTGTAGCGACTGAAAAGTTTGTTTTGAGCCCTGAAGTGTAGTAGGTTCTTTAACTTTATTGCAGCTACTGTTTGGATTAAAAATCATTTCAGTGACTAACTGAAGGAGTGGGAGAATGAGCTGCATTGTATCAACTGTATGTTTATGTAAAATTAAAGCATGTGACTATCCAGGGTAAGCCTAAAAAATGACTGTGAGTTCTGATAGAGAACAAATACCTGATTTCTGTAATACTGTTTCTTTTTGCAGTTAAGTGCCTCAAGAACACACCGGCTTTTTTTGCAGAGAGATTGCAGAAAGCTATGAAGGTAGGTGCCTGTGACAAGATACATATAGCTTGTTTTTTAAAAAATGCTGGTACAGCTCATTGGAATGAATTGTTCAGCTGATGGTATTACATTTTTCAGTGGGCAGATGACTAACAAGATGCAATCATTATTATGACAGGCTGGAAAAATCAAGCTAATTTGATCCACTTAAAGGGATGCATGCAACCATACCTTAAACAAAGGAAGCTTTCACTTGATAGAACACAAATATGCTTAAGACTCATTGAAATTGATGTCTTTAAAGCTGAAATAAATAGGCCATTAATCTCACCAGACTTCCCTGACCCTTGTCCCCCTTGCAACCCCCTTTTTTTTTTTTCCTAACTATTTTTATGTAGAGAAATGACTGTTAGTGTCCTGACAGTAAATTTAATTTGTTAAAGCATGATAGGCCAAATTCTGTTCAGGCTTATTGAGGTCAACAGGGTTATGCTGGTAAACGGTTGGCTGTTTGTGGGGTGATGTTTTGTTTTATTTTATTTTTTTTTACTAGTGCTGTATCATCCAGCATTTTCACATGTTATTAATATGTTATATTGTTGTTTTATTTGTTTCAGGGAGCGGGAACAAAAGACAGAACTCTGATTCGAATCATGGTATCACGCAGCGAGGTTGACCTGCTGGACATACGTGCAGAATATAAGCGGATGTATGGCAAATCCCTCTACGCAGATATCACTGTAAGACTTGGAGATTTTATCTTCCCTGCCGTGACATCCTTTCTGCTAGATCCTTACACTGAATAGCTATTAACTGGGCTGAGTCTGGCTGGTTGTGTTTGGTTTTGCTGCATTTGTCGGGAGAGTGGAGGCTGAAGTGCCAGAGAATAGACAGCGCTTGCTTTTGCACAGGGGCTAGATGGACTAGAGAGGGAAGGAAGCCAACAGGCAAGGAAGGAAAGGGAAATTGGTCCGGAGGGATTTCTGAGACCTGGTTTTAAGTCTGGTCTCTGCCCCAGTCTCTGTATATGATCTTGTAGAAACCACTTAGTCTTCCAACTGAGTAGTGATAGTGCTCTACCTCATGTGTGTGTTGAAAGAGTTCAAAGCTCTTAATGTGCTTTTAAAAGATTGCCATCTCTTTCTCCTGAAAGTACAAGATTTTGGAAATAGACTAAGCTTCAGATTCTTTAGCAGTTGATCCACCCTGCTATTGACAGCTGTAGCAACAGTCGAGAGGATGCCTGGCCAATGGGGAGGGTAGTAAGAGCTGGAGGAGAGTGAGTGGTGCCACTTTCATTCACCTTGTAATGAAGGTACCAGATCTGTTAAGCCCTTACTTATTCCTTCTGCTGTTGACACTGAGGGACTGCAACTTGGAGGTGTTTGTAAGGAATCCTGCAAAGATAGTGTGCGCCAAAAAGTCTTAATGTGAGTCTTCTGCTAGCAACTATATCATCTTTCTGCCCATGCACCACAGAGGCTCACCTCGCAGAAGCTTGTTCCAAACATGTAACTATGGAGTGAAGGTGTGCTTCTGCTACAGCAGTAACATGACCTGTAACCACCAATGTCTGAGTAAAAAAGCAGTGAGACATTGGTGGAAAAGCTCTGTGTATTTTTCTTTTTTTTCCCCCTTCTCTTTGATCTGGCATTAAAATAATTTTACTGTTCAGAAACAGGAGCAGGCCATAACCATTTAATGGGCTGAACTTATTCAAAACTTGGTTTCAGTAAATATGGAGCATGCATGTGCATCTACTTATTTCTGCAAAAGTGGAGCTGAAAACATCCTTGGAAAGAAAGTTCTTAATTCTTCTCTCTTCTTTTTTTTTTTGTAAGTGGACAGCAGTTCTTTCCTTTCAGCACATATATAAACAGGGATGTTTTGTATTTTGTGGATTGTGCTTTACACCTGCACAGGATTTATCCTGATATTTGATATATGCAGTCATACCTGAAGATGAAGGATGAGATAAATGTGCTAGCTGAAACTTCTGTGAAAAGGATTGGCAAGTCTCATCAACCAGAAGTAGTTCATGAGCAGCTCCCAGGGGAACAGTTTTTACTCATAAGGGCACCATAAGGGCACTAGGCAAAACACAGCTAGCAGGGCCTTTCGTGATTAACTGCTGCTGTTTATGAAATATTTCAGTCTTTTCAATGCATGTTTGTGTGTGCATCCATACTAACTTTCACTGCCCACAACGTTAAAGAGATATTCTTTAATTGTGGGGGGAAAAAAAACTTAGATCTTTCGATACCAGGGCATTGTTTTTAATGTTTGAACATAACAGTGAGTAAACATTCACTCGCTGCCTCTGGAAAAATACCCACATTGACTGCAAGAAAAAGGACTTCTGTATTAATTTTTTCCATATTTTCATACCTTTTGCTGGAAGATGGCTTTTCAGTGAGTTTTTTATTGAACTATTCCCAGGTAAGTTGTTGAACGGGTATACTAAATTCAGTTTGTTAAATAAATATATTCTCTATGGACACTTTCAGTTCCAGTTATGGAAGGAGAAGATTTTACTGTGTACTTCTATTAAAGTGATTTATAATTAAAAGGCTTTTTAATTTATTTATTTATTTTTTTTTAAAGAGGTTAACACCTGCTTTCTTTCGGGCCTGGCTTTATCTCTTTTGGTTGTTAATGTCGTGTTTAGGATGCTTGCACTTCTTTTTCCTCTATTTCAAGGCACAAATCTTCAACTTTTCTTTTTTGGGGTTTCTTTCCAGGGTGATACTTCAGGAGACTACCGGAAAATCCTACTCAAGTTGTGTGGTGGAAACGACTAAATGAAGCATTGAGCTTTTCTTAAAAAAGCTGCTATTTTCGTTTTTTTTATTTTAAAGCATCTTTTTTTTTTTCCTCCAACAGTAAATATGTAATGACAATGACCTGTTTCTCCTAAAGCAATTAAATTTTTAAAGAGAATATTGCATATATCTTCCCTTTAGTTCAAAAATAATAGTTAACAAATGCCAAAAAAAAAATATTTAGCTTATGTGCCATCTGCTCAGGATTCTGTGTAGTACTCTCAGCAGTCCATGAATGACAGGTCATTACTTCTTTTCTGCTTATATTATGCTGAAATAATGTGTTTGCTTTATGGAACAAAAATCAAAGTTCTGTGATTTTAAGGTTTTATTTTGTATAAACGTTACGTTCCATTGTAGTGCAAGTTTTATATATGTTGTATGCAGAGTTGGTTTTGTGCTAGCCTACTCCCTGAGAGTGGGAGAGTGGAGACAACGGCCTTGAGTTTTTGTGTCTAGTTAAGACTGTTTTAAAGAAGTTTTGTCAAGTTCTGTTTTATTTCCTTGATTGTTTCTGAGGAAGATGTGTTCCACATTTCATTCTCACTAGGGCGACTGTCACAAGGCATTGGTAACGTTGACATTAGTAAAGATTGTGTGGTTAATGTTTTAAGGTTTTGGATTATGCCTTAAATATATGTATGTAAGAAGAGATTATGAAATTAAAGCTGTCTATCTTCAAACTCTTTGCAGACTATGCTTTTTTCGTGTTCATGTTGATTTATGCATGAGTGATGACTTGGTTTATGTAACTTAATTTTTCCATAGAAGTTCCCTGCGTGAATCCAAGAATTATTCAGAAATGGTCGTGTTGACAAGAGTCTGGGACTCGTGTGCTGTTGATGAGCAGTTGTCCGTACATGATGTATGGAATCTGTAGTTATTCCTCAGTAATTTCATTTTGCATGTTGTAATTTCTCTGACTCTTGGAACTCTGAACTTTTATTCTTTGCTAGTATGGATGACATCTCTTCAGCTTGTCATTCTCAAAATAGAAACACGTAAAGGAAAAAACAGTAAAGGGGGGAAGAAGTTTGGAGCTAGGTCAGTGAAAATAGACTGCTTGTTAATCAAGAATGTGCAAACTCCTTCTCTTATCTTATTTCACATACACACACACACGCACACACATGCACACCCTCTCGCCATTCTGAGGTAGGTCAGTCAGGTCCTTTTTCCTAGAAGAAGTTGTGGTGGCGTTTATCATGGAAGAAAGTGGAGGTGTCATGGCGGTGGATGTTGGAATTAATTTTGGGTTGCACTGTCACTATGGCAAGGAAGAACAGTGTAAAGATACCAGAATAAGGTGGCTGTGTGTCCAAATGACTGACTAGTCCCAATTCTCACTAGGATATGCAGATAGGACTCCTGTTTCAGTCAATGGCAGCAATGTGACTATGTCCGAATTCAGACTACTCCATATGCTCATTTTTGTCTGACAATCTAAGCATGTCTTGAGAGGAAATTGCAGCTGAAAGTGTATCTTCATTGATTTACACCGATAGCAAGGGTTCACTTCTTTGCCAGGGAAAGAGTAAGCTTTTGAATTAAGGGAAGTTGGTTAACTGTGCTTTAATCCCAGACCCCACCTGGTCTTTTCTTGCTGCGAATGCTGTGTTTGAAGTGTAATTTTGACTAAGTAGGGCTGCTGAAAGATTTAAAATAGAAAGCTTTGAAATAGTGTCTAAAAGCAAATACCTTTTTATTAGAAAGTACAGGAGCACAGAAGGCAAACTACAGCTGAGGATTGTTCATTCCTGCTCAAATTCTGGAAACACAAGCTTATTAAAGGAAGAAAAGTGCAACTGCTTATGACAACCATGCTGTTACATTCAGCTGTCTTCGCAGTACTCAGCTGGTATCTGTATAGAGAAGAGTGATATAATTATTTTTGGATCAGGATCAATCTTTGTAGATAAACATCATTTAAAAAATGAATCTTGCTGCTTTAAAGCAGAGACTTGTCACTTTGATTCACCAAATCACAGAAAGAAGTTCCTTGAGCTCTGCAATTTTTGGACCATTTGTCAGCTGTTGCAAGCTCTGAGTAGTACTTACTATAGATGTGCTGCAAATATGCCGAGGTTGACTTAGGATTTCCATTTTGAAGTCACTGTAACACTTTAATAGAATACTTTTCTTTTTAAAATAGATTATCGTTGCAGGGGAGTAACTTAATTGTTACCTATAAACCGCCTCTTATAGAAAATCGGAACTTTTAATGAATAACAAAGTTGGTGAGGACTTAATTAGTCATGGTGACCAGATCCATACAGCCAACTGCAAGAACTGAAAACCAGCATAAACTCCACTGCTGCCTACCTCGAGCCCACCTTCTATCGTCTAAGTGCACTGTAGTATGCATGTGTGTATGTAAACGAACAAGTGAAAAACCGAATACTGACAAAACTCACTTCATAAACATGTCTGTGAATGCTCATACCTTTCCACAAGAGGTTTATTTTCCACCAGGAGTGTCTCTCACCTTGTTAAATGCACTGTTAATACTTGGGCAGAGAATGAAGGGGGCAGAGCACTGTAAGAAGCTGTGTAGAACAGGTGGTTTCATCCAAGTAATTTCTGTTGTGGTTTAATTTATTCCAAAAACATTTACTCAACATAACTCAACAAACAAATCAACTTGAGTTACGTTTACAAACATAACTCAAAACTTACACTGTTTTCTGTGAGGGGCTTACATGTCAAAATTGGATTTAAGATATTAAAATGATAATACTTCCAATAACTTTTTTTTGTGTTTTGTTGTCCTTTGTTTCATTTGTCACATGTGAAACTAAAGAATCACAGGATCTTAAAACTGAAAGAGACCTTGAGGTTGCTTAGTCCATCCTGCAGTTGTAAGGTGTGATGCTTGTCTAACATTTTCAATCCTGGGGAAACTGCAGTCATATAATTTCAGTGTTTCACTGTCCTTGTAAAAAAGCTTTGCATTGTGTTTTGCTTGAGTCTTTCTTGCTGCATTATTTCTTGTTTTATTCATTTTTGCAATGGGGAAGAAAACACAGCTTTCATCTTTGTGGCAGCCTTACTCATTCTGGTAGGCTACTTCAATATTCTTTAAGCTAAACATCCCCAATTTAACAACCTTTTTGTGTAGCTCATCTGTCAGGCTCCTTGGCTGGGGATTTGTTTGTTTGGTGGGGTTTTTTTCCCTTTTCTCCCTCCTCCTCTCTAGTGGTTGTTGAAACCTGGTGTTCAAAACTGGACTCGGTGTTTCAGCTGAGGCCTGAGCTGCATTGGGTTGAATGAAGGAATTGCTTCACATCTTGGGGGGAGAAAAGATGGCATATTTGGTAATAGCATATGCAACGCTGTTTTAAACTTAGGTTATATCCCACTTGATACTTACCATCAAAAATGTCTATAAGTGGGGTTCCTGGAGCGATGGGGATATTTGATGTTGTCTCACTGATGATGTTGAGGAGTGACTTGACTTCTGATTCTAGATGCTCCACTGTTTTTATTACCTTCTAATGAAAATAAGGGAGAAAAATTGAGAAAGGGAGTAGTCAAAGGGTCAATTGGAAGGAATTGTAATGAATGTTTTAGCAGAAGTGCGAATCTGATGTCCCGAAATGCTAACAGCTGATTTATAGTGCGCAGTGCAGTTTAAGTATTTCTTGCGTTATGCTGGCCTCTAGTGGCAGGAAGTATTAAAACTTTGTTTCACAAGAGTTAAATTCCAGAATCTCTGTATAAAGAATCATAATTTGACTTCTTGGAGGGAGCTTTGCATTAATTTGTTTTTAATTCTGTCTCATTTCTGAGCCGCTAATATATCCAAGAAAAGAACCTTCACAGAAGATGAGAGGAGCTGATGGGGTGGAAAGAGGAGGTCTGGAACTAGAGCAGGAGAGAGGTGCCATTTGAGAACCAACAGCATGCAGTTTGGCAGCTGGAAATAGTTAGCGCTGGACACGTATCTTGTGAGTGGAGTGGTTAAGACACCATGAAAAAAATTAAAACTTTGCAGCTTTCCTAGAATCCCAGCCATAGACTTAATTCATTTAGCTCTTGAGTGTCTGCAGGAGTGAGCAGGAACTGCTTCTCAGTCTTGGATTCACCTGCAGAATTCACATCTAGCCATGAGCAGATGTGAAGCTTTACAGATATCAGTTCTGAGATTGTTATATCAAAGGCACAGTTGTAATCATTTTAGAAAAGGCTGATATGTAATATTCAGTGATTGGTTAATCAGTTGTTTGGAATTTGTCAAGATTATATGTTTCTGGTAATAATGGCTTTATGGGATAGTTACAAACCATGACACCTGAAAAAAAATAGTCAGACCTTGAATAGAATAACATCAAGAAGGGACAGTGTCTAGAAACTCGTTCTTCTTTCTTTTCTTTGGCCAAAAGGATGGGGCAGAGGTCTGGAAAGGTCCAGGAACCAGTGCAATAGTTCTTACCTCTTCAATAATATCTAAGCGTTCATGGATCGTATCATGTTCGTTACACCAGCTTCCTATTCCCAAACTTCCAGGTAACACACTGACGGGGTCTGCAGCAGCTGGAAAAACAGCCACAGTTAATTAGCAGGAGCTTTTTAATAGCAGTCCTTACCTTTCTGACTTCTGAGGTGGCATTTTGCATGCTAAACAGCATTGTTTATGAAACCAAATGTAGGAGTCACAGGTAGAAATTGAACCTCTCTCCCAATAACTACAGCTGTACCCCAGTGCTGGGAGTGTCTCTTTCCCTGTACACACTGTCAAGGTTGGTTGGAACAAGGTGTTTTCTCTTGCCAGGGGGATTTTTTTGTTTTGTTTTGTTTGTGTGTGTTTTACACAATCCATTTTTTCCTACCTCTGTAGGGTAAGTTTATAGACTGTAACCCCATCTCTACAAATATAACATTTAAGCATTGGGAAGATCTGCCTTTATACATCAGTTCCTCTTAGACTTTCTTCAAAAGCAGCTGGTATGGTAAAGCTTTGAAGAGCAGCTACGTTTGTCCAGTTATGCCCATAATGGATACAAGCTGGAGACTCCACAGAAACTTGTCCGTAACAGTCTGATTTTGCAAGGGGAAGGCAAACAATAAAGTGTGTACAGCTGATGCCATTTGCTGACCAAGTCACTTGTATATGGTGCTATACACCAAGTTGCTTATCTCTGTCAGTTATCTGTATTTACCTCTCGGTACTCATGAACTCTTGCTCTTTGAACGTTTCATTCTGCTGGCTCTACTCCATAGAAGGTCAGTACCTGTGGGTGTCCATGCTTTAACAGAGTCAATTCCCTTTTCATAACTTCTGTGCAACGTTCAGTAACATTTAGATTTTAATATGTGTGCATAGAACGGTAGTGGAGTATTTTAAACACCACTAAAGTGACAACATATCTTGCTCCATGGTGGTAAAGTTAGGTCGTGTTCTTGTTTGAGGCCTGAAGAAGCTATGATAATGAGAAACCAGCAATAACTCGTTCTGTTGTTGTTTGTAACAGAGACAAAGAGGAAACTTTGAGCTTGTGTTATATTGAACAGTAAGAAACACAATAAGAGCAACTGCTTCTGTCTTCGGTGCCATTGTGCGAGAGCGATCATTTGGAACTGCTGCAATGCTTCATCGCAAGTCTGTGCCCAGATCTCTGGAGGGTAGGTATCGGGAGATGGCAAACGTGTCAGTAAGGATTGCAGCCATTGCAGTTTGATGGGATGAGAGATGTACTCTGACTTGGAATGGTGTCCTTGAAGTTGGAGGGCGGGCAGAATGAGTAGATTAAAATGTGTTGTGACGTACTAGGCGTGGCATTATTTAGGAATCGGTTTGGCAGTGCTTAAGAGAGAATTTTTGGTTGTTTATTTATAGTAAGATTTTGATTTGAGGTTGGTTTTTTTTTTTGGTGTATTGGCCAGGAGGTGGCGCTGTTAGGACAGAATCCGAAAGAATTAATCTGCCTATCTGCAGAAGACTACTGAAATTTGACAGGTACTTAAATGCTCGCTGCTTTGCAGTTGCCCTTTTTTTCCCCCCTTTGCTGCTGCTGTTGGTGTTTTGGGAGTGTTTTTACCTTGTAACTTAGTGGTCAAGTGAAACACAATACTTCTTAAAATTTTTGCTTGTTTACCTGTTTTTTTCCATCATGGCTGGAACAATATGGAGATACTGAAATTCTATGTCAGAAAGGAGGTTACAATGCAGTGGCTAGTCTTTCTCTGCAACCCTTGTATTTCCTAATAATAGGATAAAAGCAAGGTAAGCTCCTTTTATTGTCAGAGATTAATAAAATTTCCACCTTTCCAACATTCCCAGCTCTAGCTCTCAGCATCAAGCCTGATGGCCTGATTCAGCTGTATGCTGAACTGCAGCCCACTGTGTTGGAGAGAGGACCAAGGGCAAGCAGAAGGCATGGTGATGAGGTAACTGCAGATCAGTTGTTGACTGCTGAGAACATTCCCAGATCTAACTACAAATGAACTGTGAAAAAGAGGCAGCAGAAATCATTAGGTGGACTAAGAGCAAATGGAATAATTTAAGAATCCCCCTGGAGGTTATTTTTCACTGTATTAACCTAGTTGTAGATGGCTGGATCTCAAGGTTGGATGGAAAGTTTGGGTGAAGGCCAGCACCAGTTGTATGCTGTCGTTAAAGGAGCTTTTGGTGGGCTGTAAGTTACATGCCAGGTTTGTTTAGTTTTGTCCATTCCCTAGAAATGAAAAATGCAAGAGAGTTAATGTTGGCTAACTCAAGTTAGTGTTGGTCACTCCTCTTTCTCTGATCATGCATCTTCTATCATGCTGGTCCATTAAAGAAAGACCAGAGGTCTGCTGTGGGAGAAGCAGAAGCAGCTGTCTGTCCTGCCCCAATCAGACTCTGACCCAGACACTCTCTGGCCTTTCCAAACTGCCTAACAGCGTGGTGGGCAGGGGCTCCTTTCACCTTTTTCTTGATACAGGACGTTAAATCCGCAAAGTGACTTCTTGAAGCAGAAATTATATAAGGTCTTACCCAAAATGCCACTGTAATGATTCCTTGAGCTTAGCCCTTCCGTGTGAAAGAGGATTCTGTTCAGCGCAAACCTCAGCATTGTGCTGGCTGCTACTCTAGGCAGGTGTAGGTAGATGGGGAGGTTAGATGTGATGGATGACCCTGCCATTTGTTCAAAGCAGGTTGTGCTGTGATAGGTATGTATAGCCAACGTAAGGTTGTTGCATCCCACTGTGAGGTTAGCAAAACACTGCACAGCTTTGTCTGTCTAGAAAACTAGGTAAAGGGGTTGCTGTGAAATGCAGGACTTGGTAGTGCTTGCTTCCTTGGGGTGGTTGGTTCCTCTCTTCTGACACAGAGACAGACAGCATTCTGGCACGCAGGGCACATTGCTACATTATAAACTGTAATGGGCTGACCCAAGGAGGAGGAAGTGTCTCATCCTAGGACTGTAAGATGTTACCCAGAACCACAGGACTAGTGCAGTGCCTAAAAAAAATTTGACAAATAGTCCAAACCGAAGTGCCTCAGGAAGCACCTGATAGCTGTTGTTAGCGAGTGGTAAGAGTTGGTAGAAACCAAAGCGTGTCTAGTTCCTGGACCTCACAGTGTGGAGTTGGCCAAGGGCTGGCCCAGCAGAAACCCTCTCAGCCAGGGCCGGCGTGTCTGTGTCTGGTTATTGACTTCAACACCAAAGCAGAGGTGCTCTTCTACTTGTGATTGCCCCTTCACCACTACACCAGAACAGGGCACTTCAGGTGGGCAGTTGCTGCTGCTGGCTGGGCAGCCTGTGCTTTGGCCAAGTAGTTTTCTTCTGTTTTCTGAGCCTTGGCTTGAGGCTTTGACTGCTAACACTCCTGATTGTTATTTTGTTGTCTGGCCTTAGCTTTTAACCCAACGGCCTTTATCTCTGGGATGGGCTGTTCAGAGGACACATCCGGTCCCTTGTAAATATGACAGGTATCTGGGTCACTATGGTCAGACAATTCAGCTGAAGCAATAATTTCCATCTGCTCGAAGAGAATCACATGTTGCTTATGAGCAACATGTATCTGCATTGCATTCTCTGTATTGCAGTTGGTGAAAGAAAATGACACAGTCTGCCTTTGGCACTGACCTTCTCCAGCAGCATCTCTACCTCACGTAATAATAGCAGTCACCATGTAAAGGGAGTGAAGAGTGGAAGGCTGTAAGCCATGTAAGCAAAAGACTAATGACCTTCTAGGATACTTCCATGTACTTGCTCTTTTGTTGCTGAAGAAACATTTTAAAAATGTAAATTAGAATTTTTACTTGCCTATGTGTCAAAGCACATGCATAAATGCAGAAAACTTTGATAGTAAATTTTAAAGCTGGCAGCTTTTAGAATTAAACTGTTCTTTGTATGCTGTATAAATTACGTATTTAAAATGTGTGGGTATTAGCAACTTCTGACAGCTTAATCAAGTGCATAGGAGGCATACTCAATGTCTTGAATACTGCATTTGAAACTTAGTAGATTACTTCAGGCAGATATTTGTTTTCATGTTTCAATATGGCAGAGAGAACATTACCTTTCAGTTAATTTCCCATTTGCGAATTGCCACCTGATGCTTCCTGCAACTGAGATGCTTAGTTCAATTCTTGCAGTCCATTCTATTTGATATACAGCTGGTTATTTTCCATCAAGAATCAGAACTCTCTGGTCCAAGATAGGAAAACGACCCGTGCCTTCCTCTGATGAAGTCCTCTATGTTCCATTGATGGTGCCCATAAAGCTGGGTAGTTCTGACTGCCCTGTGCTGTGATACAGTCAGACACCAGCAGATGGTGCAGGAAAATGAAGAATCTCTGAGTTGGTCGCTAATAAGGTATGCTTAATAGAAGAATATGATGCTTAATGTTTGAAAGAAGTAGCATGATGGAAAGTGAAGATCTATGTGTCACGGTCAGCCTGACTGTACAAAACTTGATCTTATAGTAGGGGATAGAAAGAGCAATGAAGTAAGAATTAAAACAACATTAGCAAACAAGTTAAGAGCAAAGGCCTTAGTTTTAGAGTACCTCTGCCTTCTGTACGTTTGAGAAATTCCCCCAAGCCCCCAAGACGTTACTTCTGCAGACCCCCTGAAGAAGTCCCCTTCTAGGACCATCAGGATTATGTCTATCCAGATGCTGTTAAATTGTTCATTTTGATCATCCAGGTAGTTCCTAGTGTTAAGCATTGGAATAAACCTGAGCAACTGTCTCTTCACTGTCATTTGCTGCTGTTACTAAGACTGACAGAACTGAAGTACACAATCACACAGATCTGGTAGGTCTTTAGACGTATCCTTTCTAAAGATGCATTGCTGTTCAAACTCAAGTTACAGGCTTGATACAGAAATTACTGGGTTGGGTTCTTTGGTCTGTGTTATGGAAACGGTCAAGCTGAGTGACCATAATGTTCCCTAGTGGTCTTAAAGTCTATAAAATTCCTTTTGCATCATTTTATGACCGATGTGGTTTTGAAAGTTAACTGAGAGTTCATGTTGTGCTCAGTAGAGAGGGAGGGGTAAAACAAAGCAGGCCACAAACAAAATGAAAGACAAGTGAGATTGAAACAGTAACCGGATGGCAAATAAGGAAGTCTGAAATCATGCGATAGATCAAGAGGAATAAAGGAGAACATGTATAACTCTTCAAGAAAACATACTATGCTGCGTGTTCTTGTTTGCACTGCCTTAGGTTTAGCAGTATCATTTTATTCCTGGAGCATATAGCATAAGGTGGCCCGATAGCTTTTAATGAGAAAATGAAGGGGGTAGTAATGGATTTATGTTCCAATAGGAAAAAGGTCATGAACTTGAGTACCAAGTTCAAATGGTGAACCCCCTAACCAGCTTGGGAAGAATGCAACAGACTTCTGAAGGGACTCGCTGATCCTTGCTTGAATTATTCCTTGTCTAAATATAAGGTTTGGAATCCACTTTAACTTTGAAGTGTTAGCTCAAGAAAATACAGGGTTTACAAAACTGGTTGGTGAAGTTAACTTGCAGCTGAATACAGGAAAGGTTCAATTGCTTTGAACCTGAACTGATACTATCAGTATTAGTGTTTTCAGACCTAAGACCATGTTAAGCCAAGACTGTTCGTCATATTTAATTTTGGGGGCTTGTCTTAAAGGCATCAAACTTGGTTTCCAGTTATGCCAACCCTTAATTACGTTGGCATCCTTAGATATGGAAGTACTGGATAAACTTTCTGTACTGCTACCGGTTTCATTATCACCAGTGTGATATTATATATAACTTAATTCCTATTAAACTTTATTGTTAGGACGCCAAAGATAATTGATTTGGATAGAACGTGTTGTATTGGAAATGTTTTTTAATGCGCAGATTGTCTTCAAGTTCTTAAATGCTCAGGAGCATATCTTTAACCAAACACAGAGCATCTTCTAGGCTCTAATCCATAAAACACTGCCTAATGCTTAGCTGTGATTTAGGCACCTCTGAACCTCTTTCTAGAGTTTAGAGTTTCTAGTTGCTTAAAGATAAGGGGATTCTTGCCTTTAATGATTGCAACAAAGACTGCAGGAATAGTAATAAATATGTGCAATTTCTTAGCTTTTTATATACTGTCACGGCTTACTGTGCTTTACACTGGAGGCAACTGCAGGGGTTTGCTTTTATGTGTATATATATATATACACAAATGTAAATATATATATGTACACATACCTTTATTAGGCTCTAGCTTTTGTAGCAGAACACCATTGCAAATTCCATACAAGGCAAATCTGGAACAAGCAGCCAGGGAATATCCTCTAGTGCTCGCTGCTGCAATGGAAAATGACTGCAAGGAAATCAGACTGATAAGAGGTGGGAACTACGTAATTTGCAGGTAAGTTACTCTAATTCATGCTGTGTGTTATGATGGGACACTGATGCTTTGGGCTGCAAACAGAAGTTTCGCTTTATATTCACACAGAAACAAATACCTACTATGTTTGTTTTGGAAAGTAAGGCAAAGTGTTAGGAGGGTTATAGCTAGTAGTTTTATAGGAGATATTTGTGGGTGGAGAGTAGAATGAACTGTTTTAGGAAGAAGAGGAGCCATGTCATAGCATATGTAAAAAGTGTAAGTTTACACAGAACGAGTGAGTTTAAGGCTGGTTTAAGAACAGAGGTGAGATACATGAGTATTTGATGCCACCATCAATTTGAAGATGACCACTGGTATCTGGAGATAAATAGGTTTTCAGTTTTATGAGGACATGGCTTTTGGTCTGCAGTAAGCTTTGTTTCCGTTTTATCTGATGCTTTGGGCTTATGTGTCAGCGGGATGCTGTAGTATAGTGCGCAAGCTTTATAGGTTTACCCTAAGTAAGGCGCTAAAGCTTTATTTATGTTCCATTTACAGATAAAAAGGACCAAATGTTCAAGCAGAGCTTAATCATACAGATCCTCTGCCCTCATTCAGTGTTTTGTTACTGATGCGTGAAATTACTATTTGATTTTGCGGGTAGATGCGGTGCTGAGGGACATGGGGTGGTGCTGGTTTTGGCAGCGTTAGGTTGATGGTTGGACTCGACAATCTTGAAGGTCCCTTCCAACCATAATGATCCTATGATCCTATGATTTAGTAACAGGAGCTATGGTCATGGGGAGTGGGTGGAGGTGAGTTTGTGACTTATTAGTCATCTCTGTGGTTGTGTAGCTTGCAAATGAATAAGTTATGATAGTAGAAAGAAATATGACAGTACAATAAAAGAAGATCCTTGTAGTTTTGTTCTAGTACTTAAAAAAGTCTAAAAGCTGGCTTGAAGATATGAACTGTCTGCCACAGGAAAATATATGTACTGCAACAGCTCAGGAAGTAGAGTGTGATACATATATATATAGAGAGAGAGAGAGATAGATACACACATATGTCAGTATGTACGTGTGTGTGTGTGTATATATATATATATACACACACATACATACATACATACTAGATCCCAACATTCATGGCCAAGACTCACAACTGCTTCAACCAGAGCAGATCAGCTGGATTTATAAATACAGCTGCATCCCGCAGATGAACAGCAGGAGTCCTATATTTCTAGACCCCAGACTTCTTTGGAATTTGATATTAGCCTTTGCTTTACACATGGAGGTTACAAAGTCCACAGAATTTATTAAATTCTCTTTAAGTAAATAGAACAAAACATAGGGGTTTACAGAGGTATAAATCTGTAAAAAGGCTCATTTCTGTACAGAACCCCTATCTTCAGATGCCTCATGGTCTTAAGAAATATGCCTTAAGAAACATCTGGGTAAGCTTTGTGAGAAACTTTTTCTCCTTCCTGGTTGGAGCTCAGAGATGAGTGTTTGCAAAGGCCATAATCCTTGCATTGAAGACAATAATGCCAGTAGGTTTCTATAAGGACAGAAAATACCTATGACATGGGGTATAGGTTAAACCACAACTGGTTTATTAGTAGAGAAATATGAGCCCAACTCTGGTTTAAGATGGGACCCCTCTCATCATTTTTATTGCGGATTTAATCCTACAATGCAGTAGTTCAATCTCCTGGAGGCAAATGCTGTTCTGTGAGAATGCAAGTGGTCAATTTTGGGCAAAAGTAGGCTGTTCTGAAGGGATTTTTCCTCTCCAGTTTCTAGGCAATGGTCTAGCTCTAACTGCTGCATATCTCCTTTTATAATAGCCCCTTTTGCTCCAAAACCTTCCCAGCTTTGATATTTCATGTGGGTATCAGAGGATCCAAAATATTCTGAGAAGTTGTAATAGGTTAGCTGAATGTTGGTTTACTTTTACTTATAGTTAAAACCAAATGAAGCTTCTGCTGCTTAAAAACAAGTCATGCCACAGTGTGGAGTATTGCGCCTGCGGTTGAGCTCTCCTGCTGCTCTCTCCCTCATAGCATCCCCAGCGTTTGGTTTGCAGAGCTAAGTGGAGCATGTCAGTGGGGCCAGCCTGCTTGCCCAATTGCCAGCTACTTGTTTACCTGAGGAGTCCAGGTCACCCTTCTGCCATGCATAAACGTGCAGCAAGGACTTTGCTGTTGGGGTGCTGCACTCCTTAGAACAATTTGCCCGCAGGTTTTTGAAAGAATGGAGACACATTTCAATGGGGCAGGTGTTGAATGTTCCAGTGCCCCAGGCTACGTTGTGTGCTACATTTGAGCAGCACCCCACAAACTAACCCAGCAACAACAGCAAAGAACTAGAAACTGCGGCCATTAGGCAGGAGCACGTGGTTGCCTCCAGAAGGGCTCCCGCGCCAGCCTCTCCTCCTGAGCTCTTTGGAGGCTGAGCTCCGTGAGCATGGGATTGTTCGTGCTAATGACTGAATTAAAACCTAAGTTCAACTTTGGCCAACTCTGAACCATTTTTAAGAGGAACATAGGGAGGGTGAGGGAGAGAATCTGTAATGAAATCAAATGATAGATTCCCCAACTAACAGGTAGCAGAGGGAAAGCAGGGATGACCTTTTCAAGCCTACTAGCCAGCCATGGTACTCCCCTGGCTGTGATGGACACAGCTTTCCCATCTCACATAAAATACTCCACTCCATAAAATACACAGTGAAAATGATTCCTTGATCGAGTATTAGCACCTGGCGTGAGACTGAGTAGTTATTATGCAAGTACTATTCTATTTGGCTGGATTTTATCTGAGTTTGCTAATGATTTCAGCTTAAACAAAACCATACTTTTGGGGGAATAAGCAAAAACATTCTTCCAGTCTTTTTTTTTTCCTTTAATTTCACAATTTTTTTTGTGAAGCTCATAAAACTCACAAGAGGATATTGAGTACTTATGGAGTGAAAACAAGTTAGAGTGCCCTTGCTAGCATATTGGTATTTCAGTTCATCGCTGATAAACATTACAAAGCCAGTTGTGTGGGAAGGAGACAGGGCAAGGAAGGGTGACTAGGAGTTGGGGGCAGAAGGGACTAACAGTTTTTCAGGAAATGTTTTGATTGTAATGGAAACTTACTATTCTGCCATGATATACAAACATAGTGTGTTGTCAAGATGTAAGAGCAGAGGGAAAATAAAGCTGGGCCTCAGCTAGCGGAAAACACGTAATACAAACAGGCTGGGAAGCCAGGTTTGTGGTTACAGGGGGACTATAAACCCTTGAACTAGCCAAACTGAATAGCTTTCAGTCACGCTGTCAGATACAATGTGATTACAGTTTAGTCTAGCACTAATCTGCTGTTAATGAAAGTTAAATTCGGATGGCAGTTTATCAGATGCGGTGTGTTTATACTTCATACTCCCAAGGCACTTGGAGAAGGCATTACATACCCCAAAATCTTAGGAATAAATAATCCAAAGCAGAAGAGAAAAAAAGTACGGTGTTGTTACCAGCATATCTCAAAAGAAGGGTTTAAATAAAGGAAAATCTTTCTGTATTCAACTTGAACTTTGATCTCATTTCTGAGTGGATTAGTATGTATGTTATTAAAGCTGCCAGAATAGTAATTATGGAAATGCAGGGCACTTGCTACAGCACCTGAATGCTGTTCTAAATTTCTGCAAATACACTGGTAGTATGTCCTGTGAGAAGTGAAAAATATTTACTGAAGCAATATACCTCCAGGATGGACTCTAATAGCACAAAAATGGAGTTTTATTAAAAACAATATTCCCACAGAATTTTGACGCATACCTATGTCACCTTCATATAAAACCCATAGAGTAAGCAATTCTTTACCTCCTCCTCCTACCCCATGCAAAGGCTCTGACCATGCTCCAGTTAAGCTACAGTTTCTGCTTTGCAAGCTCAGAATCACTTACCTAGAAGATCTTGTTCCTGCAGGACTAAAATGAACACCAGTGCCCAGAGGAAAAGCATGGTTGCAGCCTCTCCAAGCTCTGCCGTAGTCCTGGTGCAGAGCCCCGCAGCCTCCCTCCCCAGCTTCGCATTGACTCCTCCGGCCGGCCGTTCGTGCTGAGGTTTAGCCAGAGTTGGGAGGAAATATGCCCAGGCTGAGCCAAGATTCTTGAGCTGTTCTCTTCTGTTTTCCCTCCTTTTAAAAAACACCCTTCCAGCTCCATGCAAAGTCCAGTTACCCAGCCAAGCTGGCTGTGGTCCAAGCTCCCCAAAGGTTTGGGGTTTTTTTTAAACCCTTGTATTTATTTACGCAGTCTGCAACTGGAATGTGCTGAAGAGCTCTGAATCCTGTAAAAACGGCAAGTGGGGCAAGAAAAGTAAGAGAGAGAGGAGAAGGAAGGGGTGCTGGATGTTTCTTTCCCTGTAGGGTTTTCATCTAGGGCGGGGAAAGCAGGAACACTGGAAAACACAGTATCTTTAGATGTAGTGATCTTACAGGGCTTTTTCTTTAAGATTGCAGAAAAATCTTTTTTTGGGCAGGTTGAAGTCCCACTGGACGCAGCGTGGCAGCATTTTGGGAGGTGGCAATTATGCCTACTCTTTGGACCATATCGTAGGAGCTTCTGAGGAGCTGTCTGAGTTCTTTTTTGGTTTGGAAGGTGTTTGAAATAGGTTGTTAGATTTGGTAACATCACATGCAAAAATAGCACAGCTAATGGTATTCTGGCAATGTGTGTGATTTTTTTTTTTTAGCAGGATCTTAATTAAATGTTTACTATTTGTCTTGAGGGTTTATGGGTGCTGACCAGATAAGTGTCAGTCTTTGACCCCACTAGGCTGGTGTTCAGAGATTTAAAGTATCTCCTTCCTGGTGTTGTTCCTCATATTCGTTTAAGTCGAGTTACCTTTTTTCAACTATTGCTAGTAAAAGGTGAAAGGCCTTTAAGGTGTCCTACTTAATCCTAAGAGACATTGTCAAGGATAAAAAAACACCATTCTAATTATTGAAAATAAAAACCTGCAGTCTAGAACAGATTTCCTTAACCTTTACCACCTTTCTAGCAGTCAGAAAATCAAGTTATTTGAATAAGATACCTGAAAGGGAGCCTGTAGAGATGCTATCATAGAGTTCAAAGTCTAATCATCCTCAGTGCCTTCCGAGCCAAGTTAGATTGTAAGCTCAATTACAAGGCAAAATATCCTCAGTAATATAGATTCTGTGACTGGCATTTAGCTGGTAACTTGTTCAAGGCACCAAGCGGACCAGGGCACTGAACAACTTCAGTGTGCATTGACCCCTCAGGGCTGGTGCTAGTAAGCTTACATTTTTACGAAATGAAAATTAAATTGGCTATGAGAATTAGAGTGGCAGTGGTTTTCTGGGTGTTTTGGCTTAAATCACCAGGTAGCAACACTGACATTTTTTTGAATTCTTGTTTTGAGAATAAATCTGGTCATTCCTGCTGAAAAATGACATAAGTTTTAATTTTGTTATAAACGAGTCTTTAGAGAGGAACTGCGACACGTGACAGTGAGTTCACTCTGTTGTATTCTGTGTTTGAATAGGAGTTGCTGATGTGGTAGGCTGTGAGTTTTGAAGTGAGAGAGGTGGAGAGAGGAGACTGAAGAATATTTTATGAATTGTTGGTTGCTCTTTCCTGAATGTGTTTGTCCTTTATCTTTGTCCTTTCTTAAGCAGAATCACCCGATGCATTCTCTGTATTTCAAAGGGAACCTGTTCATGGATGCCTGTCTGCATGCTCTCTGCTGTCCTCTACACCATACTATTAAAAAGCAACGAACATTAATTGAATCAGTTTTCCCTTCAACACGCTATAAAAAAATAACGCAATTTCCATTCCAGACCACCTCTGCTGTGGTCATTCACCCCCTTTACAGCATATTGCTGTATTGCTCCTGAATTGCTTTCAGTCCCTCCAAGGCTTCTTATTTTTACATATTATGTTCTGTTTGACTATAGTGAGGAGCTGCTCTGATGGCCATGGAGAACTAAACAAAACAGTGAGGGCTTTCTCTAGTATCATACTCCAGGTGTGGTTTCTGTAGTGAGCGAGAAGCTCTTTCTGCTGCAGGGAAATGCAGCCAGAAGAAATACTTCTGCCAAGTGGGATTCTGGTTTTCCGTAGGACTACCTGCCCTGAGAATTTTGATGATCTTGGTTAATTACCTAAGCTGACTTTTGTTATTCATAAATACTTAGAGTGAAGCTACAGATGAAGACAAGTAGCAACAAGAAGTATAAAAAAATCCAGGGTGTGTGACAGAAATCATCAAATTGCCAAGTAGGTTTTTCAATGCAAGACTGGAGATTTGAAAGCAGTGGAAAGAATATGATACAAACCTATTTGTTTTCTGAAAAGTTAGTCAGTAACTGATTACCATCAGAGAAAGCATTCTTCAGCATATTCATCTTGGAAATGTCCATATATGAGAATATAATGAGATCATATGAATGTAGGTTTGCACAAAATCCAGCTGTTGAGATGTTCCCAAGATACCAGCAGCCAAAAAAAGCATACCAGTGAACAGGGATGTGAATTTTTGCCAGCATGCAATCTGGTGAAAGGGAGAGCAAACACAAGGATTAAGTCTATTTTGGGAGTGGGTTTATTTTGTACAGTCTTTCTGTATCTCATTCTTGGACTAGTCAAATGCTTAGCAAAAGCAATAAACAAGTACACAGCGATCCCACTGAGTGCACAGGGAGAAGGAACAGAATAAACAAAGGGCATGTGTCGGCAGAGGACATATGTGCCATGTGAAAAAGATCATATTGTTATTGGGCGTGAAATCCCACAGCACGGGCTGTCAGAAGATATAGCTGAGCATACACTTGCCAAAAAATGGAGTGCACTGTACTGCAGTCCCTGGGGACTTTAAGTGAGACAGAGAGGAAATTAAGTGTAGATTACTTCAGGGAGCAAAGTTATGGTAGAAAACCCATCCTTGTAGGGAGAGGAGAACGCCTTAGGCTGAGGAGAAGGAAATGAAAGAGAATAATCTCTATCCTGGATTTAACACTGGTGGATGATGAAATCAGTGCAATGTTTGTGTGTCCTGCCCACCTGCCCCTGGGAGAAGATTTGTGTCTATTAGGGACTGTGGAGGTTCCAGATTCCTTGGTCTCTTGTCACAAGCTTAATATCTGCTAGCTGCTCAGGATCAGAAGTTCTTGCTACTTGGAGGCTGTTGACACCTTTTGTAAAATGAGGCTTGGTTCTTGATCCTTTTAGAAGAGGGCAATTATTTTCACTCTCTTAATTTACTCGGTTGCTGGGCTGGAACAGCAGTTGGATAGATATGGAAGCAGAATTTTGTTACGTGGAGAGGTTGATTTCCACAGAGCAGATATGTAGCTTGTGGACTGCTTCTAAGGGAAGCAGAAGCTTGATGAAGGGCCTCTTGCACTGGTGATTTCGCCAGAATGAAGTAGGCATTGCCATTTAAGGCTTTTGGTAGTAGTGACTCTTACTGCTGCATCCCTAACAGTCTCCATCGAGCCTCCACGTCTCTGTGGTTCGTGGGGCAGCCTCAGTTGGTGTTACGAGTCTTGTGGGCCACAGCCTTCAATGTGTGAACACCTTCAGGTGCTGTGCCAGTGCAATCCCCTCTTGTTATATATCAACTTGCACTAGTGTTTATTATCTTGATTTGCAAAGGATATCAAAAAGTGTGAAGTTCTCCTGCTGTTTTCATAAAGGCATAATTTAGCATTGTTAAAAAAATATATATCACATGGTTGATGATGTGAGGTACTGTCAAGATCATCTCTGTCTCCCATTGTACCCTCCCCAGAGAAGTTAAACGTATGTGTCATGGAGCAGACAACTCTCATCCAGTCTTCTTCAAAACAATACACTTTGTACTACGCCTAAAGCCAACAGTGAGTCAGCTACAGGAATTGACTCCCTTGTGTCATCTTAGTGCCAACAGACTATGCTGGATTCTGTTTGCCAGCATTAGGTAAGCATCCGATGGCTTCAGGCTGTTTTGCATCTGTGGCTTCAGCTTCCTGAGCAATCACCTGCAAGGAAACTGAATCAGAAAGTCGAAGAGAAAGGTTGGCCACATGGAATAGTAGTGAATGATGTCGTTTGTTTTGTGTTTTCAGCCAGTTGTTAGATCCTTTCATTGACGGATTTCATGTGTTTTATGAAGCCTGTCCATGCCTCAGAAACTCCTATGAAATATGGTATGCAGTGTGCCTGCCCATTTTAGAGAAAGGAAAACTTTGTCCTAAGAAAGCTGGATTAACTATGTTCCCAGCTAAATTAGTGACTCGTGAATAGACTCTTGACTCCCGGTCTCGTGTTGCACACATGGTGATCTGATAATATGTGCTATATTTTCTATTACAGAAGGCTGCGTCCCTTTGCTGTCGTAACTTTACGTCCACCCATTTGAGTCACATAAAAATGTGAAGTAAATCTGTGAGTCCATGGCAGATAATATTCTAGAAAATAATACTCATGGGGGAAGTACTTGATTATTCCCAAATTAGAATTAATCAGCTAGTGACTTTAGCAGATCAATATTGCAAACCACACCAATATAATGAGATAATTACTTGAAACTGGACCAACATTTTCATTATGTGAAGGAGCAGCTAATATCTGAGAAGCTATTCATCTGTTGAGTAGCACCTTGCTGAACATGAGTCATGAAAACAGCAGTAAAGCAGAGGTCTGTGTTACTTAACGTCTGTGTTACTTAACATCTGTGTACCTTTCTCCATTAGACAATGCATCAGCCATGTATATAAAACCTTTGAATATAGGTAATATTTACCATATGAGGGACTTGTGAAGTGAGGATATCTAATGAAACAGAGAAACAGCTGGAAATAAATCCCCTTTTGGATTACTAGTCAGCCTATTCTCCTTTCCTCTTAATTACCACAAGGTCACAGGCAGATGCAAGGGAAAGAATGACTTGCCAGAGAGAGAAGCCAAGCTAATCACTCCACTGCCATTCCTCTGAAAATTTACAATACATGTATTATTTTACAGCCGATGTAGTAAAAATCCCAGGTTAAGACTAGGAGTCTTAAATAAAAATGTGTGTCAGAGGAAATATAATACTGCAGCAGGAAGGTAGTAGTTCCTTTGTTATTACAGCTCCCTCACATCTTTAGCTGCAATTTTTCTTCAAGCATGCTTCCGACACATGCTTCTAGGCAGAGGCTGAACAAGAATGTGTAGGAATTTTTTCATCCTGCTGTCTGCGTAGTTAATCACATGGTGGATCCTGTCCAACAAGATTCCCCAACAGTACAGCTAGCTATTACTGTATGGTACTGGCTTCTCACCTCTTTAATTCCAGCTGCAAAACTGCATTAAAAGACAACTTAAATACTTTCATAATGCCACTATTTAATAGGAGAATTTGTGGTAGTTGCCATCGGGAAATTGTGTAATCATGAATGGGAAGAGAAGTTCCCATGAAACAATTCCTATTAAAAGTTGATCCAAGGCAAGAAAAACCTTGTAAGTCTATGAACAAATTAATAGATTAACAAGATTAGCATGCACCACAAGCTCTGGAGGCAGGGCATTAACGCAGATTGTTAGAAAACAGATGTGGCCTCTGGATTCTTGTCCTCCACCCCTTATTTTGAATTTTTTTTGCAATGAGATCCGTGAAGTGTGATCAGTTCCATGTGTTTTTAGGGGGAGGCTGATGATGGTTACACCTGCTATTAGCGTGCTGCATCTGCATGGATATTCTAGTTAGTGTTAAGGATGCTCAAGTAAGAGCAAGAATTATCACCTGAAACAAAGTCCTTGCAGGAAATAAGGATAGCATGGGTGCTGTTTCTAACGCCAGATTTTAGGACATCCTACCTTGCTTTAAGAGACCAGTTGGCTCCAAGTGTATGAAAACATCTGCTACAATACTCTGTCCAGATGTAGTAAAATGCTTTAAATTATCTGTCCCAATTGTTCTTTAATTCAGACCCACCGCTGGGTCTCATTGTAAGAATAATAGAAATATTATTTCTTAATTCAGATATTCATCTATGTAATTTTGTGTTTTTCTGTAAGTGCCTTCTGTTTTTTCCTTCTTGGATAATCTTTTCACCATCTACACAATAATGAAGGGATCATCTTCTGTTTCATGTAGGTGACTAGTTAAGGTCTTTTCTAATTAACATTGAGAAAGAGGAAATAGAAGATTAGAGGATAAAAATGTGGAATGGGAATGGAGGGCTAATGGCATGTCTTCAAGGAATAAGAAGCATCAGAAGAGAGGATAGAGAAGTCATATGAATCAATGGTATGCTGTAAATAAATCTCAGGTAATCTCTTCTCTTTAAACTATCATTCAGAAAGGGAATTAGAAACTGATAAGACAAGAGCCTGTAGTTTGAATTTAGAAGAAGAAATTACACCAGAAAGTGTTCTGCTGGCGTGACCAGATGGATGTTAGATACTAAGACCAGGAAACAACCACTGTGAGGGACTTGATTGCACATCCTTGGTGGAGTTGGTGGAGACAGAGTGTAGGAACAGGCAGAGGAGGCGAGGTGGTGAGGAACAGCCGGGCGGGAGGGCAGGGAAGGAGCACAGGGAGCAGGCTGGCTGACAGGGGAAAACATCCCCTGGCACGAGGGAGCTGCCTCAAGAGCGGCTGGTGAGGTGATCCATTTCCGTCTGTGTGGCCACCAGGTTACCCCAGGGGCCGCTCCGTCTCCCACCCCGCCTTCGCTCAGGGGGCTTCTTCCCACAATGGGACTGGGGAGAGCTGAGAGCCGGAGCTGGGTACAGCCCAGGTAGCTGATCTCCAGCACAGAGTGAACTGCAACTGAGAGGTCAGTGTTTTAATTAGACGCAGCGGGTGGGAGGGAAGAGGATTTAGATCAATGAGAGTCTAGTCCAAAGGAACAGACCCCAAACTGTTACGTACTTGACCTTGAGCTTGCTGAGGCTGGCGGGGAAGCAGAGTTCACATAAGTGCTGATGCTGAGAGGGGTATGGCTGGTGTATGGCACCCTGGCGAAATGTTTATTTATTTCAGCAGAAACTACACTGCTGTTGCATATCTAAGCAGTGACATCTCAAACATCTTTAAAGGCTTTTTGAGCCTCAGAAAGTATCCTGTAATAGTTAATCTATAGACTGCAGCCAATCAGAATCCCTTTGAGTAAGTCTGTAAAAAGCTATCTGTGTTTCAGCTCTTGTCCGCTTCTCATTTGAATGTTTGGTGATTTTTGTCAGTGAAAATAAAGGTAATGATTATAGTAGTACTTTGAAATTATATGGTGCCACTGTGATGTTCCAATGCCATCTGAAATAGCGGAGGGTGAAGCTGTCGTTCACAGCTGCTGTGCTCTGTGCAGACAAACTAGTTCATCTCTTCAGGGATTCACTGAATGGGCTTCAGCCGGTGCACCTTTCCTCTAATGTGAACACACCTGCATGACCAAAGCTTTAGACCCAGAAGCACAAAAAGTCTGCAGTCAGTGATAAGGTATCTCATGTTACCCAAAGATATCTAGATACAGTATTTTCTAATTAATATCATCTTCTGAGGTGTACTTGAATAGATTATTGGATGCTTTCATGCATCTGTAATGCTAATTTATTGCCTCTGCACATATTAAAAACGTTATCCCACAACTTGAAGTTGAGATAAGCAGTATATAGAGTCCTAGAATAATTTGGGTTGGAAGGAACCAACCAAGCTCGATTCAACAAGGCCAAGTGCAGACTCCTGTACCTGGGCCAGGGCAACGCCTGGTATCAGTAGGGGCTGGGAGATGAAGGGGTTGAGAGCAGCCCTGCTGAGAAGGACTTGGGGGTGTTGGTGGATGAAAAACTGGACATAAGCTAGCAATGTGCACTTGCAGCCCAGAAAACCAACCACATCCTGGCCTGCATCAAAAACAGCATGGCCAGCAGGGCAAGGGAGGTGATTCTGCCCCTCTGCTCCACCCTGGTGAGTTCCCACAAGGAGTACTGTGTCCAGCTCTGGAGTCCCCAACATAAGAAGGATGTGGACCTGTTGGAGAGGGTCCAGAGGAGGGCCACAAAAATGATCAGAGGGCTGGAGCACCTCTCCTGTGAGGGCAGGCTGAGAGAGTTGGGGTTGTTCAGCCTGGAGAAAGAAGGCTCTGGGGAGACCTTATAGCAGCCTTTCAATACTTAAAGGGGGCCTACAGGAAAGCTGGGGACAAACCGTATAGCAGGGCCTATTGCGGTAGGACAAGGCGTAAGGATTATAAAGTAAAAGAGGGTACATTTAGACTAGATAAAAGCAAGAAATATTTTACAATGAGGGTGGTGAAACACTGGCACAAGTTGTCCAGAGAGGTGGTAGATGCCCCATCCCTGGAAACATTGAAGGTCAGGTTGGATGGGGCTCTGAGCAACCTGATCTAGTGGGAGGTGTGCTTGCCCATGGCAGGGGTGTTGGACTAGATGACCTTTAAAGATCCTTTCCAACCCAAACTATTCTATCATTCTAAACATCCCAAATAGTGATGCAAAACGTTTTGCTGGTTCTTATCAATTATTCAGCCTTAATAGTAAAGGGTGTATGCTTTTTCATAACAACAAAGCACAACTTCGTGCTGGAGTTCACAGTTTTTGCTCAACTGTTGAAATGTGTTTGTTTAGCATCTTAGAATTAGACCTCTGGTGGATAAATACTATTTTGGGGAGATAATTTTTGGATCTTTAATGTCAAGGTTTGCTCTTTGTCTTGAGAAATATCTCATCCCTTCTGCAAAACGTTTACCTGACAAGCTGATAGAGTCTGTCCCACATAGTAACTTTAGATGAAGCACACTCAGGGTTCCCTCTAGCCTCTTGTGCCAGCAGGTACGTTCTTTGAGTTGATGCCTGTCCTTTCTCTCAGCCACTACAACATATGGTTTGAGGAAGCTAAATCTCTTTCTGCTGATTTTAATCTACCTTATCTGTCTCTCCACAGTTCCCTAATGATAACAAAGAGCAACAAGACATTTCACTACCACGGGTCACCTGCTATCTGACATAGAAATGCTGGGGGCTGAAACTCTGGGCTGCTTTATAAATATTGATTTATACAGGATCTGAGGTGGAACTGAACTTACTATGCTAAATTGGAAGGAAATATGAAGCTTTTGGGTGTCTATTCCTTCTTTTTTTTTTCTTTCTTTTTTTTTAAATTGGCAATTATTTTTGAAGTGTCTGTATTTATTTATCCATACTGATTATTATAGTGGTTTACCACCACATTTGCATCGATACATTGCATAATCCTAAATTATCGTTTTGGTTTTTTGTGTTGCTGCTCTCTGAACAGCTTTTATTGCTTTTTCTTGGCTTCACTGCAGACTGTCTCCACCCTCTTGCCTTCTGCAACTGATCAAATTTTGCAACGAATTCTCTGCTTTGAAAAGACTCTTGCTTCCCACCCATGCTGTTCTCACTGAGGTTGGAAACATTATTAATTTTATTTAGTGTGGGGAAAAACTTGGCTATCCCTTCAAAACCATATTTTGAGTCTGTAATTCAGTGAAGTCCTTATTTATGATGGTAATAGCTGTTTCTCCTAGTCCTGTCCAAACTGAGTTCTCTCTGGTTACAAGAGAATGAAGCACTGTTTTCCGTTTTCAAGGCAAAATGGTCCTATTTTATTTTTCAGTTTGGAGAAATAGCAGCATAACCTTATTTAGAAGGTTTTCTAGGAAAAGAAGCAGCTGTTATCTTCCACATTATGCTATCTTTTAATGGCTTCTCTGCCAGGAAGGAAGGCAGGCAGTTGTATACAACTTGATGAGTGTAAAGCTGCTATTCTGAGACTTGGATTTTCCACTTCTTTCCATCCTGAATCAGTGCTCATGTGTAATGTCAAGGAATTTCAATTCTGTCCCTTATTTAAAGTGTGGGTTTGATGTTTTTTTGGGTTTGTGGTTTTTTTTGGTTTTTTTTTTTTCCTTTGGACTCCAAATTACCTAAGTACAAGATAATAATATTGTATGATGATATGGATAAAAGCACTTCTCAAGAATTGCCATTTCAGATGTATACAGTGCCCCTGATAGAGGCTGGTTTTACTGAGGTCACAGTTAGGTGTGCCAAAAGCCATACAGACAAGAATGATGATTTCCTTGCACAAACACAAAAAGCATGAGTGGTAGCAGTATGGAAGATGTAAATGAAACCTTCAGAAAGCTATACGGCATTAAAGCGCTGGCTTTCTTCCCTTGGGACACACTAAATAATATCTGGGAGGAGGTAAGAAACTCTGGATCTGAAAAGAAAGGTGAGCTGGGGAAGACCTGTAACTGAACATCATCACTGACAGTTTCATGGCAATCGTGTTGGGTTTCACTTGACCATAGCAGCAAAGTAATTACATCTTACATCTTACCTATCTCCCCCCTCCCTCACCCGCCATGTAAAAGGAAAAAGTCAAAGATGAAAGGTAGTTTTTCCTTCCTTCAGTGGTTGTGGTATTTTTTCGAAGCACTGTGAACAGGTTTTGAAATGGCTGTATTAAATTATTCCAGGTCATAGTTTAAGAGAAGTAGGAAAATGGTTATTTGGAGAGTTTGGTTAGAATCTGTAATATTCTGAAATCTCTGTGCCAGGCTTATTTGGAAGTTAGATAACTGGTCTCCAAATAGGCTGTAGCTCAGATCAAATCAATGCAAAAGACACATAAAAGTCAACCTCGGTCTATCGCAGGACAGCTACATTGTTGTTGATGTGTTAATTCTGTGGTTAGTCTTATGGCCTATATTTTTAAATCTTCAAGCAGTTAGTGGACTGATCCCTAGATACTTAGGTAACTTGGTCATTTTCCATATGTTTTGGTCTGCTGGTAGTCACTTGCTTGATCCTGATCAAGATGAACAAATATAACGAAAATGACACATTTCAGTCTATTAGCTAAGAGGCTTTTGGCTTTTCAAAGCTTTTTTCAAAGCCAAGAGTGAGTTTATATGTGAAAGATTTGCAGGATGTTAAAAGGTGAAACGCTGGAGAAGGTGTTTGCCAGTTAGGTGCAAAACCAGAGAAACGAGGGCACACAGGGAATTTCAAGTGCAGCAGACAACAATCTCTTGCAGGCAGTTGATTCAGAGGCACTCAGTCTGAAAAAGGAATTGACAGAAGACTGGATCAGAGAAATCACTAATGGGACGAAGCCCCTTTATAGCCCACAAGTTCGAATGCATAGCTGGTCTACCATGACGTGAAATCAGAAAGGAGCTGTAAGCTCCATCATACAGTTTTTTGTAATAGCTGTTAAACTATGGGTTACTCTAGTTCAAGCGTATTAAATCTTGAATCAAAAAGCATAAAATATGTACTTAAGTTCATCCCCAGCATAAGTCTTTGGATGTGAGACTGCCCTTAAAAAAATGTAATTTGTGGGGATATTGGCTTCTGCTGGTGAGTTCTGGTTCTTGGACAGCAGCAGCAGATATGCCAACTCCTGCTACTAATTGCATTAGTAAAGGCAAAGGAAATAAATAGGAATTTCCTGGAGAAGGACATTAGGAAGAAGTAGGAGATCAGATTAACTTCCTAGATGAAGGTGTCTGAGTTATTTAAAGGATTCAAGTAACAACAGAAAGAGATACCTTAGTCAGAGAAGACGCACAGATACTAAAAAACAGTGCCTGTGAAAGGTGACAAAAACCAAGTGCTCTAGAAAGAGAAAGCAGGAGTGCTGTACAGCCACCCTCTCTGTGTCCACAGATAGTGAAGGTGGAGACGTGAAGTAGTGGACAAAGCATAAGAAGCTTGTAAGGACAATGAAGTTTGACAGGCAAGAATGAAAGGAAGACATGTCTAATAATAGTGTGTGTTTAATCGTTTATCTCTCATTAAGGAAATAAGCAGCTCAGAAAATGGTCATAGTTAACTTACAGCAATTAACAGTGATTCAGTACCTTCTAAGACACTGCACAGTCAGCGTTTCCTGCACACGCTTAGGTAGGGCTTTGAATGAATGTTTGACGTGGGCCTGAATCTATAGCAGAAATTTCCAAATATCCTTTTTCCCTGGTGGGCAGCTTGTTTGGGGGTGTTCTAGAAGCACACCAATTCAGTGATTCATGAACTTCTGTCCTGAAAGAGCTTGGTGAATTTGTTTCCAACTGCTTGGCCAAATGGTCCCAAAAAATCCTTTTACTGGGTTTGTGTGCTCTACAAGTGTGGATCGCAGATCAGGGCCTCAATTTGTGGGAAGCTAAATTCACATCAAGGCTTAAGCACGTTGGTCTGAACTCCCAGACACCTGAAAGCTAGGCATTGCAATTGTCATTACTTTTAAGTTCCCTGTCCTGCCCACCATTGTGCTTCAGATGTGTTATGAGCAAAGTAATAAGTCCACCCGCCTTCTCTCTGCGCTTCAAGGCACCGGTGAAGTTGGCCTGAACTTCGCTCTGGCTTAGAGCCACAAGTGCTGGCAGCAGCCAACTGCCTTTTTGCCTCTTCACTTGTGTCAGCAGCCAGCTGCCAGTTTGTGGCCGTGTGTAGCATGTGCCACTTCTACAACCTGCTCATCCAGCACCTGGAAAGGGAAGGATAAAGGGGGGTTGGGTGGCAGAGACAGGAAAAAATAGTGAATCTGGAGCTTCATCTGTACTGACGAAGTTGGGGGAGCATGGACCTGTCTGCCACACCAGCCTAGGGAAGGCTCCACCAGCACAGCTCAGAATTTCCTAGAGATCCCAGAAGACTATTTGATCATTTATTTTGACTCTCCCATATAAAGCAGATTATAATATTTCTCACAGTACTCTGTGGGGAGGGTTAGGTCACAGCTTGGGTTAGATTTTAAAGTGTGCCTGTTCTCTGTCTTGAAGGTTAAGATTTTGTACACTGTCAGCAGAAAGCAGAGGGTACCTAGGGACCACTAATACCTGGAAAGGGTCACCTGGTCAGTCCCTGAGCAGCCTGGAGCCTGCGCTCCATCAGGGCTGTATTCTAGAGGAGAGGAACCACAGAAGGACACCCTGCTCCCATCCCCACTGCACAGCATTCCTGCATCTGGAAATCTGGCACCACCTTTGCTAACACATTCTCAGGGCAATGAGGAACAGATTTAGATGGGTTTTTTTATATCTGTTACTGCAGTCTTTTCCCTGGACGATCTTTTCTATCTGTATGGTCTGGATATCTCTGTTTTTCTGCTACGAGGACTTGTGCCAAAAGAAGACCCGAATGAAGTAATTGGTCTCCTCTGCGCCTCAGTCACAAAGACCCGTGTCCCTTGGTGCTGTCTTAAAGGATCCCTGCAGGTCACTCAACCAGCACAAAAAAGGCATCCCTTTCCTGCTGCCTCTGCCCACCCAAGTGCATGCCGTTAAATCACAGGCCCTACAGCAGGTCGAGATCATGCTCCACAGCTAAGCAGTAAGTAACTAAAGCTTCAAGTGTCCTGCTAACAGAGCGTCACCCAAGCATAATCCGGGCCCTGACTCAAATTGACAAGGACAGGTTGGCCTCTGAAATAATCTCTTTAAATAGCAGCAGCCATCTCTCTCGGAGGCAATTCCCTCCCCCAGCCAGCGCTGGAGTGCTGCTTTCAGCACGTCGCCCACTATTTCCCACCCAGGCATTGCAGGGCTGTCATTTCTCACAGGCAAGTGTGTCCCCTGCCCGCAGCCTCCCAGCTTTGCTTTGCACCAGGAATTACAATGAATTTTGCAGCACAGTTTCTCTACTCCAGGGTGTTAAAAAACAGAAGTCCCAGGGAACACTCCAGAGAAGATGAAGACTACGATCCTTTCTGGCAAAGGTTGGAGAATATTGCTGTCTGACTTAGAGCTAGAGTGCTCCTTTCTCCCCTGCAGGGGTCATGGTCAGCCCTCGGGGTCGGCCCAGGGCCAGGCCTACGGACATGACAACCCCTGGACCCCTCCTGCCTCCTTACAGTGTCGTAGTTGGAGTTTTGCTTCACCTCGTTGTTTATTTAGTCGCTGTGCTGTATAGGTAATGCTTTCTTTTTCCTTTCCTTACTTTCTGAAAAAAAAAAAAAAAATTGTTTGTAATTTTTCAACATCCCCCAGGGTTCTGTGGTTATGAGTTACATCTTGGAGTCGTCCACTAGAAGCAATGGAGATTTGAATACTTTAAGCCTCTGGAGGTCAGCTTTTTTATTTCTTCATGAGTATGGTATTAGAAATAACCCTAAGCATGCCAGTGGACTGCTGAAAATTTATCTTGGGATAGCCTGTATCAAATCCTGTTATTACAGGTGTTCTGTGGTTGTCTTTGTTATGGTGCTTACGGTTGTCTTGAATTCCTGTTTTAAGACTTGGATGGTGCAGGCAGAATTTAGGAGACATCTAGTACCTTGGCGTAGCACCAGCTGGGGGGTGTGCACCCATACAGATGGTTGTGTTTGCACAACCTCACTCTTAACCTTCTCCATAGTTGTTTTCTCCTCCAATTTTATTATCTGGACACTGCCAGCAAGAGCTGGAGTTGCCCGATGTAGTATAAACAAAGGGCAATTCTCGTTTCCTGCATCCTGCCAATAGTCACAAATGTTGGTAATATTTAAGACATAAATAGTTTCAGTGGGCTCAATGCTGTTAGTAAACCCTCATGGAACACCAAAGGGGAAGACAAGATCCCGGTTCTGCATTGAGAAATGGCTTGCCCAAAGTCAAACGTGATGTGACGTGTTCTGCAGTGAACTGACAATCTTAAACCATTCCTTTCATCACAGGAGCGCTCTTTCCTCTAGCTTGGGTTATGCTATTCATTCTTTATTACAAGTGAATTATGGACATATCTTAATCACCAGAGCATTTCTAAATGCAGAATACATTTGAATTAAAGAGGAAGAAAGTTTAGGTACTTGAAGAGTTTTAACCACCAAACTGTGTGCTGTGTTTGATAGTGATCATTTGACATTCCCAGCTGTGAATGTCCTGTAAGAAGTGCTTAGAGAGGTGGGTCTGTTTGAGGAACACTTGGAAGCTGTTGAAACAGTGGTAATGAAGAGGGGTGACCTTCCGAGTTCTTCTTGCTTTCAGATTACTTTTTCTCATGTTATCTATTTAGCAGTGGACACCTAGTTGTTATTCCCAGCAGTAAGCAGTGACATTTCAGTAGTGTGTCTGGAACGCTGGCAACGGATTATGACCACAGATGAAGTCAGATATAGTACTAGGCTCAGGCTCTGGTAAATCTGACTTACCAGAAGTAAGGAGATATTTTATCAGAAGTGGTAACGCAGCTTGGTTGTTCCCTGCATAAGCCTGAGCTTTCTTTGCACTTGCTGCTGGCGTAACATCACAGGGTTTTGTATGTGGTAAGTAGAGTTAAAAATGCCTGCTCGGTCTCTGGGATGGGTTGTTATGTACCTGTCTGTGCTGGATGGTCACAGTGCACACAGCCCCTATTATGTGTGCCATACAGGCTAGTAACTAAGCCCTGATCTCTTTGTCTTTAAGACACTCTGATAAGTAGCCCTGCTACGAACTTCCTGCGGGAGTCTTAGGCAAGTCACTCGATCTGTCTGTGCCCCAGTTTCTATCAATGAAGTGGAGCTAATATCTACTGAACGTGTCTTTCTGTTTAGGGGAAGATGTTGGCGATTCCAATGTGATTTAGGAACCATCACTTTACGTAGGGTTTGAGTATCTAAATGTCAGAGATGCATTTTAAATTTCCATCCTGTAACTGCCACTAATTGGAGTGATACAGTCTCAAACGGGTGTTTCTAAGTGCTAGTGTTATACTAAATAACGATAATTCAAGAAAGTAATGTTTGAGTGCCGTATTGTTTTTGATATGTTTTAACTGTACTGCCAAAGAGAGATCGAGTGTGTTCTTTCCCCATGCCTGGGGGAGTTTACTTGTCACCCTGTAGTCCTGTGGAGGACACTCAGACGCTACACAGTGCAGTAACCTGGAATTACTAGCAGTGAAGAGGACATCGGTTACGATGCTTCTTGCCATCTGTGTCTCAGCAAGCCTCAATTTTTCTATCATTTCTCTTTCATACAGACCCGCTTGCAGAGGCTGCTGAGGTGCTTTTAAGAATTGCTGCTAATGCAGCATTTGGATGTGCTTGGAGAGAGGGGCAAAAAAATGTAGAAGAGGAGTTGGGATGGAACAGGAATGTTTAGAAGCTATGGGAAAGGGGATTGCAAGAAACGGGAAAGGTACCAGAGGGGTGTGGAGGGCTCGGGCATCTGGAAGGATCAGAGGAGATGGCACTGGGGACATGGAATAAGAAGGATTAATGGAGCTGGGGAGGTTCTGGGTAAAAGAGGGATTTGGATGAGGGAAAGGGCCCTCTCTGTCATATCCTGGGATTACCTCTTTCTCACTCCTGTGAAGGAGATCCCAACCCTACTCACATCTCGGTCATAAGCCAAGCAGACCTGCAGTAGGCTGCACCCCCAGTCTCACCCCCCAGTACATGACCCATCTCTGCTCAACACTTCGAGGAATGAGGTCTTAAAAGTGTCACTTTTTGCTGTAATACCTGTTCTGAACTTGCAGGCATAAGATCTGAGACCATTTATCCAGAAAGCAGATGACAAGTATGTCTAAAACTGTATCTTACTCATGTCTGTTGCTTGGTGTGCTCCGGGAAGGTGTTCAGGGAGCCTGAGGATATAAGCAGCATATAAGTATGAGCTTAAGAAACGCATACCCGAAAACATTAAAAAAAATAAAAATAAAAAAATCCATATAGAGAGAACATGTGCGTATGTGTGTGCATGCGCTGATGAGCTAGTGAGAGGCTAGCCCCAGTGCATGGGGATGGTTTGAAGTGGTATAATGGTATTTGCACTGGTCAGTCCAAGTCAGGCAGTGGAGGGTGAAATTCTTGTCGTAGCATAGACCTAGAAGGATGCTAAAGTACTCTACAGAACTTGTACCATTCTGTCAGTCCCTCTTCGTAGTGAGTATGTATCACTGTGAACGCAGAGGATAAAAACCTGCTGTAGGAATGACAAAGAAATGCTGAGTTTTCGGTCTTATGCTAAAATTTCTTTGTTTCCTTTTGTGGCACTTGAATTTCTGCCTGCGAAGCAGCACAGTAACACGGCAATGTATGTCCATAATTCCGACTTCATTTCTGCCTCAAGATGCGTTGTTGTGACTCCTTTTGTAAGAGGTGTAAAAGCTGCCAAATGGGCCAAATGCTGGCATTGGGTACGTCTGCAAATCCAAATGGCAAAACTGGGTCAGGCCAAAGAGCAGTCTGCCCCTGTGTCTTCTCTGTAGTGGTGGCCAGTAACAGGAGCTTGGAGAAAAATAAAAGCCACCTAAGATGCTTTCTCTCATATGCTTTTGTGGAGCCTGCCAAGTAAGTGCTGAGGGGCTCCCTGAATCACAGATTGCTTCTTGAATGATGTGTTTATTGGTTGCTACTAAACCTTCTTCCACATAGTTGCACAATATTTTTTAGGAATCCATTTATACCATTGTCCTTCATAGCATCCTGTGGCAATGAGTTCTGCGAGCTAATTGTTTTCTGTAAGAAGGGAACTTTTAAGTTTTCTGTCTCATACTTTCATATGATCTCCCCCTAACGTTTATACTGGGAGAAACAGGGACTAATCCTTCCCAGTTTGCTATTTCCTGGACATCCGTGACTTTATGGATTTTTTTGTTCCTTCAGTTTTAGAAGCTAAAGAGATCCAGTAGATCAGTTCAATCTGTTTAGTCCATTTCGTGGATACTGAGGAGGGCAATCTGCCTGTGCTTCATCTGACAGGGACATGTAATTATCCTATCGTTGCAGGATAACTGTGCGGGCATTTCTTTCTCCTTGTAGTGAAGGCAACAGTTGTGGTCTGTAGGTGTAGTGTGTGCTACTACAGTATTTTATCTTCCCAAAATTATTTTTCTTGTTTTTATTAATTTCTTAGTTTATTAATATTACTATTTTTCCAAACTCATTTTCCCCAGTGCTATTTAACTTGGTGAAAATTATCAGTATAAACAAATCGGAAACAGAAAAATTATTCATTACAAGTTGTTTTTTATCATTCCAGAAGTACATTTCAGCACACGCTGTCTTTGCATTGGCTTTGAGACTTTAAACTACGTAAAGTCTTAACAAATGATATTTTTTCCAGTTCCTTAATTATTTGTGGAATGTCTGCATACAGATCTTCTCTTTTATTTTTTGCAGTTATGCTGAGCAGCTGTTCTTGAAAAAGTAGGTTTATAAACTGTATTTTCATGTTTGCTTTTACTAATCACTTTAAAGGTAAAATGTTGTGATTTATAACCATGTAACAAAGCTCGCCTGCTGGATATGTGTTTTATTGCTGTAAACCAACAGACTTTTTAATGAAAACTTTCCTAGACAAAATCCAAAAAAGGAAAAGCGATCTGTTTGAAAGGAGCAATGTTTTATAATGCTGGGGTTTGTATTTATATTGGCTCAGATTTTCATCTGGTGGGCATGATCGCTAGAACAGGGGCCATGCTTTGGCACTGTGCATGAGAAGTCACGGGCCGTCTTTTTGTGAGCACTTGCATGCGTTGCTGCCTGCTTTGACTGTTCCTGAAAACAAAATTCATACTGAGGGGATCTACGCCAAGCATACGAACTGTGTTTGAGGAGAGAAATGCATCTGACCCAACCGGGTTATTAGTTGCCTCTTTGTGGTGGATTGTCGAACCTAAACCCACTGTTTACCTTGGGAGTCTGAGAGCTCTCAGTGGGTGTGTGGCACACCCAGGCAGGTTCAATAGGGAAAAATGTCATTCACTAATGTAAATGAAAAATATGTACATGGAAGGAGAATTTTCTTCTTCATGACCATTTTCTCCAATGGTCATGAGGTGTTGTCTCCATCATGGTCCTGCGCAGATATTCACTGTTCATGAGAGCGGTGCTGCGGATCAAGGGCTGAGAATCTCCTTTGTTCTGACAAAAACATTAAATCCAAGAGTGAGGCCAAAAATCAATATCCCATTTTGGTCTTTCTATTTGCAGATAAAAATATTTGATGGCACTAGTGTGGTGAGGCATTACCCTGTAGCTTGTACTTTCTAGCAGAATCCTAGTTCATCAATGGACTTCTTGTGGTCATCTTTGGCTGGTTTTTATTCTGGACTTTTTGTAGTTGATTGCAACAGATGCAGGGAAAAAGTGTGAATTTATCTCCTATCTCAAATGCCAGTCAGTAAAAAAAAAATCGACCTAGAAAAATCACACATTTTTGATCTACCTATATATTTTACCCCACATATACCCTTTTAACCAATTGCCAGTGTAAGAAATATCATTCATTGCTAATGCTTGCTAAACATTTTAGATAACGTGTTTAGAGATAAGATGTAGATGTTCTTTTCTTTTTGGAGTGGTTATGGGCTATTATGATATGAAAAATGGGAGTTTTTTTGGGGGGGAGGTAGGGAATGAACTCTTCACAGTGATGGGGCGTCTTAGATGATGATAACTGTTGTTGATGCCAGGGGCTGTGCTGTAACAAATGCATGGGGAGACAGTCTGATCTGATTCTCATCTTTGCGTTAAGCTAACTAATATGCGTGGGAACTAACAGTGGAAGCTTAACATTTTTATGAAGTGTTCCAACCCTCTACCCCCAAAGGAGCAGAAATGCAGAAAAGTATGGAATATAGCTACTTGATAAGCTATTTAATTTGAAGGCGGCAGAATGCCTGCTGTTTGTGTGTATTAGCTTTAAGATACAGTATTAGGAAAATATTTTAAATCACAAGTTTCAACATAAATATGTTGAAATATGTTATTTCTTTATCTTAGAAAATTAGTATTCATCTCATTAATTTCGGAGAGACAAGACCTTGCTACAAAAATTGTCCTCTTTTGTCTCCTGTGAAGACATAAAAAATGATTGATGCTGCTCCTATATTACTTGATTGAAATAACAAAACCTTTTATGTTGCCCATATTGTTATGTGAAGTCCTCGGTGGAACAATTGGAAGTGTAATAGGAAGCAGAGCTACTGGCACAGATTATTGGGACTACAAAGCAAATGGATGACAGTGCCAAAAGTGAGGCAATTGCTCAAAAAGCAGCTCTTTCTAAATATTTAATTCTTTTTGGAAATGATTACAATGCATATTCCAGTGCTGATCACTGCTGTAAAATTAGGGCAACATTTGCTTTAGCCAGCCCTGCTGATGAATAACTGCGTAACTTAAATCCAAATTATTTAGATTGTGAAAATGGTAAATATTTTTTCTGTCGGAGATGACGCTGAAATCTGACATAATTTAATCTATATATTTTTTAGAAAACCCTTTCTTCCAAGTAGATTAATATTGAGTCCTTCATGTAGAGGGGCTTATACCATCTGCGCAGTCGTAGCCACAGACCAGGGGTGGTGCTAGCTCTTTTCCAAATGACTGGTCTTCTGCTTAATGCTCCTTTTTGCCCACATTACTCTCCAAATTCCAAGAATTCCTAGAAGTTTTGCTTTTATTTGTTAGTAGGGCTGCACAAACCAACACTACACTATATTATCCCTTGTGAACTCTGGAACACTCTGGACCGTAGAATAAGGCAAATTTTTGCAGCAGTGTTGTCTCTCCAAAGTTCCTTGGGGAAGGAGGTTTGTGTGACATCACGGTGTCATCTTATCTGCAAGTGTTTTTATCTCTGAAGTGTTAACCTGCAGATCAGGAGACCTAGTTCTTTAGCTCTGTAGTAGGATATAATTGTTATCCCTTATCAAAATAATTTTCTTCCCGTCATGAGGTGGTTGACAACCATCAAGAGTATGCTCTGCAAGTATGCAAGAGCAGAGAAGCAGACCTCTTGTGTACAACGCAATGACATTTGTTACTGCTATTAATAGTATTAGGGAATGCTCTGCAGCAGCCATTTGCCTTTTTTGAAAAACACGGAGTTGCATACAGAAAACAGAATTCCAGTTATTCCAAAATTTCTGTAAGCACAGAGCTGGGATCATCGCTGATTGAGACTGAGTACTGAGGAAGGTTTGGCTGCCCAGACAACGTGGATTATATCTTCCCTATTTTCTTGGGTATGACAGTTTCCCAGTTTGTCCACGTGCCAGGTTATCTGTGGCTTTTCTAAAAATTTGCTGGTTACAGTAGCTTTCATTCCACCAACAAGATAAGGAAATATGACAGTAATAATTCAGTCTGCCTACTTGAGCCTTGCAAAGAGCAACCGAGATGTGCATCCTTCTTAAATGCTAAATGGCAAGCCTTTAATTATCCGAGCTATCCTAACAAGCTTCTTTTATCTGTTTTTAGGGACGACAATAAAATAAAGAAACAAGATGCCCCAGCACTTTGTGATCTTCACTGTTGTAAGGATGGGCCGATAAGAAATGGCCTCATTGGGCAGAAGTCACCCTCTATCAACCCTGAGAGACTGAAAGATTTTGGTGAGGAGGATTACCTGAACGGGGATGTGAAGACCTGGGAAATGAAGATAGTGAGCCGTAATGAGGAGTTACTTAGGGATGCCCTGTCCCGCATCCCTCAGTCAAGCAGTAGGACGAGCCTGTCAAGCTGTAACAAGCTGATTCGATTTGAAGATATCAGTGCAGCAGCTTTCAAAATCCAGTGCGGTGTTCAGAAAACCCCCTGCATGGTAGGCTGTTTATATGACTTTGCATTCTCTCGGTGTTTCTTTTATTTTCTTTATAAAAGTTGATCAGAAATGAATGAAGAGTATGCGTGAGTTGCAGCAGATAGATCTGTGTCAGATGACTCATGTTCATATTGGTTGCTGTTAACTGTCAATGAGCATTTTCTTCTTACCTGTTTAACCTAAATCCTCAAAGATTGCGTGACTTGTAAACAAAGGATAAACCACATTAGGTATAGACTTAATGCACTGTGGTATTACGCTCACGGTGAAAAACTCTTGCTACAATGAACTTAAGGTGGAGACAGCGGACTGTCAGTGTTTGGGCAAGCAGTCTTGTGGGAGGGTCTGGTTTGGAACCAGCCCTCGTATTTGGAGAGTTTGAAGGTACAGATTTTCATTCCTGGCCTGGCCAACCTGGCAAAGCCGGTTATGTTCTGTAACCGGGTCATTCTGCCATGTGCATCTTTGTCAACAAAATGAGGATATTAAGATATACACGTACAAACATACGCACCCATCGATCAGTCTGGGTATGAAAAAGACTGAGACAGTCCCATAAATATATATGCATTTGCTAAAGCGTAAGAGCAGTACAGTGTCAAGCTATTTAATTCATAGTGTACTTCTACTGTTGGGAGCTCTTCATGGAAGGCTACTGTAGGCACTCTGTGGCTAATCTCCGCTTTTCCCTCCAGTGGGTGAAAAAGACAGTCTTTGCCAAATGGCAATTCATAGGAGCAGCCCCAAATCACTCTCCTGATGAATCCCTCCCTGCTGCTGAGCCGGGGCACCCCGGCAGCCTTGCTGGCTGTGGGTTGTCTTTGTGGCCTGCACAGGGAAAGGACCTTGGTGTCAGAGCAACTGCTTGGCATTAACAGTCCCTGGAGCATAGCGGTTGGCTCTGCAAGGCACAGCAGTTCTCCTGGCTCCCAGATGGTGCCTGCTGATCCACAGACATCATAATTACTTCTGGTGGGGACTTTTTTTTTTAGCTTAGAGTTCACAAAATAAGGATAGTTGGGTGGTTTGTTGGTTGTTTTTTTTTTTGTAGCATACTACTGAAGAAGTATGTCTCGTGACAAAGGGCATGATACAAAACCATTTGGGGCTGTAAAGTGGCACAAAAAACTTGCAGAGTGGTGTTGGCTGGAGTGCACTGAGTCAAACTGGATGCATTTTGCATTCATATATTGCCTGTTCGGAGTGAGTCGGGAGCAAATCATCCCAACAGCTGTACCTGGATTTCCTTTCGGAGTGGAAAAGTCGGCTTGCTCGGGAAGGCAGCAGGGGAGTGAGCAAACACACACATGGTCGGGGTGCCAGGGCAACCGAGGGAGCGTACCAAACTCTGCACATTGCATCATTTGTCACCAAAACTCTCAGACTGTCATGCCTGAGAGCTCAGTCAGTGCTCTAGACAGAAGTGTCAATCTTCTTCTTTTGCGGAGAGACTGTCCCAGGAAGAGAAGATTGGCATTTGTATTGTGGCTAGTGAGCACTGGACTTCTCTGTAATTGACAAATCTGGTCATATTTGTTAGACGGGTTTAATCTTACTGTACAAAGGTAGGTCCATGGGCAGGGAGAGGGAGAGTGTCAGGGCTTAATTTGGAAAGCAGAACTAGCCGTACCCTTTGACTGCCTGGATCATCCCTTCCCTGCAGCTCATGGTATTGTGCACTTCTGCCAAACTAGTGAAGTCTATCTCACATCCCCTGAGCCGTGTCCTTGCTCTCAACACATCCTAATGCAGGAAAAGGCAAGACTGCACCATTGAGCCCATCTTCTGCTCCTGCAGGCATCCCTGTAACACGAAGCTTTTCATAAACCGATCGTGGTCCCGCTCACAAGTAGTTCAGCTCTCTTTGGCCGGTTCCCACCGTTTATTCTCAGGCAGTTTTGCCCCTCAACTTAAATAGTTCTTTTCTCTTGGGTGTCCCTGGCAGATTTATGCAATGTGGTTGTATCCCCTTTCTGCATTTACTGTGCAAAGCTAAACAGGCTAACTTTCTTTAGTCTGTTTTTTATAAACTATGCTTTTGTGATGATCAGAATAGTGGAAAACCTATATCCCCACTTATTTTAGTGTGAAAATAGCCCATGACCACTCCTATTCAAAGCAATGTTCCCGCAGAAGTCATTGGTATATGCTTCATGCACAGATTTAAAAGGGAAGTATTGAAAGCACCGCATGGTGTCAAGAAAAACACAGATAACCTTTATTTTAACTCATTGCTGAGAGGTAAGAGCCCCTTTCAGGGACATTTGTTTGGATTTAAAAAACAAGCATGACTATAACCCATTCAGTAAATTGAGTAGAGAAATGCTTTCCAGGGTGATTCCTAATCTGCAAGTAAAATCATGGATGGAGCATCCTGGATCCTTATGCAGGAGTTTGCCTGGAGCTGAGATACGGCATCATGAATGATTGTAACAGACTTTATAGAGGTAATGAGTATAGGAAAACAAGGAATTAGCATTGAATTGGACATTTGGTTTGGTTACTGATGGAGGAACTTTAAGGATTGTTTTGGGTTAGCTTTGTGGGTGCCAAATGGAGGCTGTGCTGTGTGTTGTACGTTAGACACGGTGTCTGTAGTCCTTAGATAAGATCATGGTGACAAAAGGGAAAACTTACAGGCTGGTTCAATGAGTCTTATGAGGTTACCCACCAGGTCAGCACAGCCAAAAATAGCACTGACACCTACTTTGTTAGAAGTAGTTGCTATATTTAGGCTACGCCGAAAAAGGCCTCAGTTAAAGGAAGCAGAAAAGGATAACCTAAAGAGTTAAAATATTGAGTATCAAAATAAAAGAAAAATAACAATAATCTGAAGTACACCACCTTTGTGGTAAAGAGTGACTTAATCACACATATTTTTTAAATGTAGGAGACTTAACAACTTTATAAAGTCACAGGATTCATCTCCTTAAATCCTTTTTCTCATTGTTCACTCTAGAATCCAAGATTCTCTGCAAAACCAAAAATTATAAAATTAGTATGGTATGTGAAGAACCAGTAAAGTAGTATTTCTTATCTAGTGTTCTTTTTCTGTTTTGCATAGGCATTCTCCACAGATTAGGCTGTTTAGGATAGAAACTATTATCCTATTAGTGTACTAAGCACTTTCCATTCTTTCAATTCCGCAGCCAGATTTGCAAACCAGCAGCAAGCGGTAGCTCCTATTGCAGGATTTCCAGACGCAAAATAGACAATCTGGCCCCACCTATGGGTGAGGAACTTAATATATGCTTGTAAATCCACTGAAAAGCCTTAAAATATTCATCTGAAATATTTAGTTTAAGTGTATACCTTAAAGAAAGTATCTGTTTCAGATTTATTTACTTTATATAAATTCACTTTGAAAGTCCCACAGTCTGAAAAATATGTCGGTACATATTACTATGTACACTATACATGATATGCATGACGTTGCCAGATACTTTTTGAGATAAATATTTGAAATATATTGTCACGCTGTCTTTTAATCTATTTCTCTTTGTGATTTGTAATAAATGAGAGCTTGATCCCCTAAATCCGCTGGTCCTCATTTGCTTTGGCAGGCAATGGAGGAAATAGAGCCAATTACGAAATAGAGACACAGTAAGATGAGGGAACTGGAACCCAAACACTTATTGCAGCTCTGTTTCATAAGTTATCTTGTTTAAAACTCTTGTTTTAGATAATAAAGTAATAGGGAATTAAAATGATGATGCATGCTGTATCTTACTATAAAAAAATGATTAAGGTTTGCCATTAAAAAAAAAATAATAAAAAAGTCATTCACTTGGATCCTGCGTCACATGCACCGTGCTTGCTAATTCCTCTCATCTCAGGGATCCTTTCTGTTCCAAACACTGAGCATTTTCAAACAGCTGCTGCTTACACGTGCACTCCTGGGAAATACCTTTTTTATTGTTATTTCCGTCATTCTTCAAATAAGAAATGTCTTTACTAATGTCGTACTGGCCTTAGGATGCAAAATGAGCAATACTCAGTGGCGATTCAGTGGCAGAAACCATAGCAGAGTCATAACGGGACTCGAGGAGCAATTTTCTAACTGCTTTTGTATCTATTAGGAGATGACATTATTTTTGGGGTATTCAGTACCCAGTTCTGGTAAGTGCTGAAATATCAGACTGTAGGACGGTTTTTCAAATAATTGAAAATACTTATTTCAATATCTGTATTTGAACAGTAAGAGCAAAATGAGTGCTCTTTTCAGAATTCCTAATGGCATGGAATACATATTTCACTGCTCCGTGTTTGAAAATTACTTCCATAAACCAGAGTAACCTGGTAGGTAACAACACACTGTCACATATTTCTAAAGAAACAGATTATGGCATTTACTTTTTGGAGCTCATACATGGTAGATGAATGTATGCCTCACCAGGGAGCTGAACGGGTGTGGAAGATTTTTCTTAATTTTTAGATACGTCCCCATAATAATATTTCTATACTCCAGTATTCTAGGCTATCCAAGCAGTATGGAATGGACATCTACCTAAAGAAAGAGTTCCTCCAGTACACAGGATCTGTGAAGGAACGAGGTGTACTTTACCTTCTGACATCATTACCTCAGGTATAACAAAATTTCAAAGTTCAAAAAGAAATAGATTAGTTCTGCTTCACGGAAATGGAGCAGAATTAAAGATAATTTTACCCGTAATGTCCATGGAATCGCAGTGTTTCTTGTCTTTTCATCCATTGTGCTGAACAACGTATATAAACAAAGTATATGAATGTGAAATACTTTACCACTTTATTTACACTTGGCCTATCTGCTGGTGAAATCCTTAAAAATATTTGAAAGAAAAGCTTGCAAAATGTAAGCATCAGCATTTTCCTGTGACATTTAGATGAAAGTGTTTTTATGTGCACTACGGTTCTGGCATGTTGAAACCACCAAATTTGAAGTGATGATGAAATTGAGTTACAATGGGTGATGAGAAGGACCTAGATCACCAGCTGATTTTGTAATGAATTTCAGAATCATTACATAAATAGCTTGTTTATCATTTATCGTAGGAGGTTACTGAGTCTCTGCAGCAATAGTAATTATCATCGGCATGATACAGCAGGCCAGAAACAGTGGTTATTCTTGCACTTTTGTAATAATATGAATAAATCTTTCTATTAAAGGGAAACCTGAAATGAAATAATTTCACATAGGCAGGGGAGAGGGACCAGATATTGGGTCTGAGGGGCCAGATGTCGGGTCTCCTGGGATCGGCTGGAATTTTGCATCTAATTCCAATGGAACAAGAATTGAAACCAGAGGAGTGCAAGAACAGGGATTGGTCTTGTGCTGTCTTAGCTCTGCATCTAAGTCCTGAGATCACACCAAACATGCATATATTGTATCCTAATATGATCAGCTAGCAGAGGAAAAGAAGGAATTCAGACCATTAGAATGATGTAGGATCACATGGGACATCTTTGTGATACTATATAACATGCAATAAGCAACCCTATTTTTCAGGATCAGCAAAGAAAAGGGGTGATCGTGGCTTCGGACAGTAACTTTTCCATGGCTGTTGCTTACCACGCCTCAGAGCTCCGTATTCCAGTGTTTGTCATCATGTCAACCAGCACATCCCCGGCCAGAGTGAAAATGTGCCGTGAGTATGGTGCCATGGTTATATCCTATGGCACTACAGCTAAGGATTCGCAGACGCATGCAAGAAGGCTGGCGCAGGAGAATGGATACCTCTACCTCGAAGAGTAAGTGGGAAGTGAGGCTGATTAGAAAGATTAAATTAGGTACCTGTGCAGCTCTGCAAAAACAATTAGTTTCATTAAAATTTGATCACAGGTCGTCAGAATGTTCCCATTACCTGGGGTGTGGACAGTTACATATTCCCGGGCACAAATCATGAATCTTTCTGTGAGAGCTGAGGATGGAAACCAAAATGAAACACGCTTCCTCCAGATGAGGCAAACTTCCTGATTAGGAATTATATGGGCTAGTATGATAAAGGGATATATGTTAACTGTCTATGAACCTTGTCACAAAGCCTTAACGCTAGCATTCATTTTTGGTCTCTCCGTTTGGAGTAAGGTGGGTAAAAGCTAATCTTTAATGCAAAGGCTTCAGTGGCATAGTGTCAAGCAAGAGGAGGTTAATGCTGTAAAATTTTCGCATGTCTGATGTGACTGACAAAATTGTGATTGTGCCTTGAAAAAAGACTATTGAGAGGCTACTTCACATATATATTTAAAGTAGCTAAGAATGAGTATAAATTTGTTTGAACTATTTGAGGTCATTGAACAAGCCTGATCTAATAAAAACATGATTAGAATAAGGTAAGACAGGCAAAAATATTGAGAAATGATCCTTTTTTCCTTTTTTCCTTTTCTCTCTTCAATCTCTTCTTATGCTTTTCCCTTCCTTTTTTTTTTTCCTTACCTTTTTTTGAGGAAGATTACCAAAAGTGCAGAGGTGTGAATCATTAGCATGAGGTAGCCAGCAGTGTCTCTGATACCCTGAGCTGGAATGTTATTCTCCCTCCCCATCACTCCTCTGTGCAGGCCTTATCCACCACTTGGTTGTTGAATGGTGCCCACTGCAGTGAGTGCCTGTTCCCCTTTGGCTCCTAGGCTCTACTGCATTAAACATAGTAATAATGAGTAACGTTGCTTGGAAAGAGGATCCCAGGATGAGCAGAATGGAGAAAGCCCTCACTTCTTTCCCAGTTGGTTGGTTGGGAAGGCAATATTAAAAACTGTACTCTTAGCTCTGCTGACAGCAAGTGACCTATAGGGCTGGTTGCCGTGCCTTGTCTGTCACCACAGGCACAACCTTTTCCCAGACTGAGACTTTCAAAGAAACCCAACAGAATGAGGTGCCTGAGATCTCACTGAATTTTAAACCCATTTAGGCTCTCTTTGAAAACCACAGCTTTCCATAACCTTGTGATTTCCAAATTTCTGTCAGCCATTTTTGAATCGATGTGTTAACTCCCAGCTGGCTTGCATCAGCTATCACCTTTGCACGTAAGAACTAAGTCATTTTACTGTAATTTCATGTTTAATCTTCCCCTCCTCCCCAGATAATTATTTATGTTACTTAAGGTAGGTATTCTCCAAGTTCATGAAGCTTCAGGGACAACGCATGGAAGGACTTCAGCACCTAGCATTGAGGAACTTTAAATGTACACCTTACCATTAATAACATCAAAGCACTCTAATTTATTTCAGGTTTCAGATTACAAGAAACAGAGTTATTCAATCTGTTGCTAGGTTTAATTAAAAACTCACAGATGTAGTTTTTCACACTTTGGAGTAAAAAAAAAAAATAGAAAAAAACCCACTGCAATTGTGGGCCTTTTCATAATGGGATGATTGAAACCTATTTTGTTGGGAGAGCTTTCCCAGAGAGATGTATGCATATATGGATAGCCAGTCGTCTTCAGTGTGTGTCTGACACAGGTTCATCATCTCTTGCCAAAACTGTCTGTAAAACACCAGCTGATCTCCTGCCCTTTAGAATGTAACTTCTGAAATGTCATTTTATTTCAGTTTAATTCTAGCTCGCATAAAACCTCTGTCAATTTGGTCTCTGGATCTCCTTAACCAACATTTCATTCTTTCCTTCCTGAAGTAGACATTACGTGACTGTCTTTGGTTTTACCTGCACGGGTTATGTCCTGCAGTTGGGTGTGTCAATGTCAGTTCTTCCCATTTCTTGTGTGCAATTAAAATACCATGTTATGAAAATGATCACGCAAGGGTTCCATTAGAGGAAGAAAACTCTTTAACCAACTGCAACTTCCTGTGAAATTCCAGGAAGGAAATGTGATTTTTCAAGATGGAATTCAGTCATGAAGTCTATGTGATTGCTGCTTAGGTAACATGGGATTTTTTTAATAACTATAGATGTCCAGGACCTCATTATAAATGCAATGTGAAGGTTGCCAGTAAGTAACACAATACCTCTGGGATTATGTGAGAAAGATTGATTTGTGAATCAGAGAGGTAAGAGTGCCACAGATTGAATTACATGCCTGCCTGCCTTCCTTGAGAGCCCATTTTTTTCTTGTGTAACTCCGTATTGAAATACTGATCAGACCTGAACTTCGTCCATTTGTGGTATGGTTGGTCTGCTACTCTAGGAAGGACAGCTGATAGCTTTCGAGCCTTTTATTTGGAGAACAGGGGAACGAGCCTGCTAGCTGCTGTGCCAAAATGTCATTGGGGAGCTGAAGCCTGACAGCCCATCTTTGGTTGCTGATGTATCGCACGTTTCAGAATGGACGAATTTCTAGCTCTGGCTCAAAGATGCTTATTTAAATCCACAGTTTTTAGATTTAGCTGCCCTTTTCCTTGATTTTCCTCCAATGGCATATGATAATGAGAGATGTATTTGCTTTCAGAAAGCAAAAATAATCAGTCACAGTGCAAATAAAATAACCCATTTTATTATAAAAAGCTGAAGGCTAATCAGTGAACTAATGTTCTAACTAGACGTTAGCAAGGAAGACATGATTATCTGAAACATTTATGCAAACTGCTAATAAATCTCTATGCCCAGAGCAGTCTCCTTGGATAGAATTTTCAGTTGTTAGAGAAGTTCTACTCGCAAATTGGATATCCCAGGTCTTCATTCATTCTTGCAGGTCCCTGTGATTGCCCGGGTAACCATGGCAGGGATAACTCTGCAAATTCAGTTCTGAAACTTGTTTGCAGATAAGGCTCCAGAAAATTGTTCAGGGGACCGGTGATATGTTTTGTCACATATAAGAAGGAGGAGAGAGCTCCTTCAGTATCTTGATAAAGACAATAAATTCAAGGGTTCAGTTATCCACCCCACTATGATTTCTTGCCTTCATCTTTAGCTGAGCTACAGGAGTGAAAGTTCGTTACTCCCATATTTTCTCGTGTAGCTATATAGATGCTCGCCCTGAGGAATTTGCTGTGTTTTGCTGTATATGTGAGGTAACCTCTCAAGAAGGCCTTGGCCTCCACCTTGCAGGAGTTCTGTGCTGCTGTGCTGAGCCTCTCTGTGCGTGTCTAACAGTAATAAAAGCATAGCTTCCTCGTACCCAAACATCCTGGCTCAAGTAAATCAAGTGAAGTCATTGGATCTATAATTCTGTCTGCTTAGCCATTTGCCAGAAAAAGCAGAACAAACAGGCATAGAGAGTTATCATATTTTTTGTTCATATATCATTCTACATTTACATCTTTCTATTTAAAATACAAAACAGCTTTTAGAAATAGATCCAAGTTGATCATGTAACTGTACAGTGGACTTTTCTTCAGTCTTTTGACTCTGTTTGTCCCTATTCTTCTCGTTATATTACCTTTGCCTGAAAGTGTTTTACCAGCGAGTATTTTGGCACAACTGAATGTTTCTCTTACCCTTCCAGAGTACTGTGAAGGTATCAGGGTATCAGATATTGGCCCTGCGTTGTGGAAAGACTTAACTCTGTAGCAATCTGTTTGGTATTTTTGAGGTTGAACTCAGTGCTTAAATGTCATGAAAATCCACATTTGTCACAAACACTAAATTCCACTGTTAAATAAAGAGAAGGAGAACTCCTTTCGAGACTGCTTTTAGTTTGGACTGCAACATTTAAAATTTATGAAGGAAGCGATGGCAATGGAAACATGACTTCTGTCTTGCCAGCTCCATAAACACCTGATACTGGTAACAACAGAGATACGTGCTCTTCAGCACGAAGGCTACTTGAGGGGTTTGTTAATGGCACAAGTTTTCTAAAGTAGGTAACAGCACACGATGGTCTGTCTGATGGCAGCGTCTCCTGTTGTATCACCTCCTCCCCTCATTGTGCTGGTGCTTTACTCTCACATATATCCTTTTTCTGCTGAACAATGTCTTTAAAGTGGTAGATTGAACTATTATTGTGTTGACAATGCTGAGCCCTGCTGAGCTGTGCCCTTCCTTCCCGCAGGGAGGACAGTGCTGTCTACCTGTCAGGGCTGGGAACCGTGGGGCTGGAGGTCTACGAGCAGGTGCCAAAGCTGGACGCAGTGATTTTCCCTGCAGGAGGCCACTGTGGCTTGCTGGCAGGGTCGGCTGCTGCACTAAAACACCTCAACCCGCATATTTCTGTAATTGTAAGTTTCCTTTCACCTATAAAGTGTTGTGTTTTGGCAGCTTTCACCACAGGTGTTTTCAAAAGGCAGTGGTATCTAGTGATACACCGGCAGAGACTGCATATGCTGGGGACAGGGACTGTCTGATCCTGTGGGCTTTACCTAGGAGAAGAGCCTCTGAGAGACTGGGAAGCCTCCTCTCCCTTGGCTGCTTGGCTGAATTTAAGAAAAAAACATGGGAAGACCTTCCAAAGTAAATGAAATCCAGTTCTGTGTTTTGAAATAATTTCTTACAGGAAAAGTTTGACCCTAGATAAGAGACAGGATAAGTTTAGTGATAGCACAGTTATTATGCCGTTTGAAATTATCTGTTAATTAGAAGAGGAAACTTTGGGTAGCTTTTTTGGTGTCCACTTTGGTGGTGACTTCTGTTATAACTGGATCAATAAACAAGTGACAACATTTGTCTTCCCCAGGGGGTTGAATCTGAGAATTTCCCTGTATTGCAACAGTCCTTAAAGGCTGGCCACCCAACTGAAGACCAGGCTTGCAGCAATCATCACTTTTATGGAGGTAAGAAAATGCACTATTCTTTTGGAGGTAAAATAAAGGTTGCAATTGATTTCTCCAACCCTATGATTTTCTCGCTAATTCAGGTCAGACATATTTTAAAGGAAATCTCTGAAGAGTCAGAATTCAATTCAAGCTGTAGGAGCAACTTCTGCCACATTTCCCCCCCCCACACCTCCCAGGGTGCAATTCTATTTCCAGTGCACTTGAAATGTTCAGGTCAATACTTAGAAATATGAGAGCATTTATCTGACAATTGTGCTCACATAAAGCAGTGTCTTAACCAGTGAAGTCAATGGTAAAACTCTCATGTAAAATATTAATTTGTGAAAAGGCAGGAAAATGCAGTGCTTAAATATTTAGACTCACAAAACTGTTTTCGGAACAGCAGCGTTTACAAATGATACAGTTGTTTCCACAGCTCAGCTGTTAAGCAATTTAAGAATATCTTGTTTACCTGATGTTCAAATCTCTGGAAGCTTTGGATTAAATGGGAGGTTTACAAACAAACAACTCTCTTTCTCTGGACTCCTTTGCTAACTGTCCTGCTGTAACTGACAAATCCAGTGCCATGCTTGGTTCTTCTCTCATTCAAGCTTCATTGAAGAGCGAAAAATGCTGGGCTGCAGTGTCACTCTTCCAGTGCAAATAAGCCAGTGAAGAATCATAACTTTCTTAAAGGGATCCAAAATGTCAAAATCTTCCTGGTCTTTTGTTACCAAATGCATTTTTGTCATATAAAAAAAATCAAACAACTTAAGATCATATAACAGCACTCATGTTGCACTCATTAAGGGCACAAAACAGTCAAGACTCAAAAATATTGAACTTGTCTAAAGCAGACAGCTTCATATTTTTGTCTTTTGAAATCTGCAGATGTGAGCGGACTTTGCTTTGGCAGCAATTCTTTGCAACTGACTGGGAAACTTGTGGATAAAGTTGTTGCTGTGAGGTAGGTGAAAAAAAAGAGTGAAATGGATAATACTGGGTGAACATTGTTCTATGTGAAAAATGTGCTGTACCACCAGGGTATGGAGGCTCTTCATATACAGTGGAGAGCAGGTCGGCAGGAGTTGCCATCATGCACACCCTGTGAGAGCATGGTGGTGGTGGGCTGCCTTTCCTTCCAAGAGGGGCACTGGAGACACTGAACCCAATCCCACATATCATAGAATTGTCGAGTATCCCAAGTTGGAAAACTCCCATGAAGGATCATGGAGTCCAACTCCATGCTCCTCACAAGAGTACCTAAAACTAAATCATATGACTAAGAGCGTCGTCCAGACCAACCCCTTTGGCCAAAACTTCCCCTGCTGCTAGTACCTGGACATGCTCTGGATGTAAAACTTGTCCTTGTTGAGTTCTACAATACCTGAAGGCAGCCTTTGACAAAACTCTTCTAAACCTTCGCAGAAAGCCTAAGTTGGTAGAACATGCCATCCTGTCTTTCAGTGAATAACAAGACTAAGATGTGCATTCACCCCCAGCAGCACAGCTTTCTATAACACCACCTTGGGGTCGTATGTACCTGGGAGGATGGAAGGAATTCAGTTATACACAAATGCATTGTCTTCTGATTTTGGTAGCTTGTTTTGTTTTGTTTTGACACAACTCTTTTGCCTTCAGGGAGGAGGACATCCTCATTTCAATGCTGAGATTGCTGGAGTATGAGCGAGCCACGGTTGATGCAGAAGGGGCCATTGGACTTGCAGCATTAGTTGCAGGGAAGCTGCCTGAATTGAAGGGTAAAAGGTACGTCAGCTATTGCAAACGGGGAACTCTGGCAAAAACATGGGGTTGGGTGCCTTGGTCCCAGGAAATGGGGAGAAGCTACTTGTTTTATGACTGACGATGCAGTTCCTGCCCCTGAACTGGCAACAGGCTTATCTGTGGCATCTACTTCAGGCTGAAGAGACTGCTCACAAGTCAAAAGATCTTGTTGAACAAGACAAAATGTCAGCCAGGAAACGTGACAAATCTTGTTGTTTCCCTATATTTTCAAATGGTTGGCAGAAAGGCAGTTACACACAACTCCGGGAGGCATGGTCACATGTGCCGGGCGAGCATCCTGCTTGCGTCAGCCTGTTGCCTTCTCTCATCCCACTTGTGGAAATCAGCCCTGTCTGTGGTGGGATGGGAGCTAGGCTGTCTTCTGCAGTCACTCAGTGACACCTGCCTCCCAGCACCGAGAACTCCTCCTCAGAAACTCAGTGGGATTACCCTTGTGCTTACTGTTAAAGGTGTGGGTAAGTGCCTTCTTGCATCTGGGCTTGAGCACACGGTACTTAAGTGGATTGAGCCTTGGCTCAGGACATAGTCCAGAATGTATTTAAACACACACACACTCAAGACAAAATAAATTTTCCAATGCACAGCATTGTAGGATAAAATACCGCTGAGGCAATTCTTCAGAAGAGGCTGACAGAGTACATACAGAGCAGCAACAAATTTCAGTTCAGGACAGATAAAAAGGAAAACACAAAGGTTTGGGTTTAAAGAGGTCAGGTTTGACTCTGCAGAGAGAGATTATCACGGGCTAACCATGTGGCTCTTCACTTGCTCTTCAGACATTTCTGCACTCATGTTGCAATGTTGAGATGGATTTAATTAATGGTTACAGAAAGCCTTGAACTTATGTGTTATCTAACCATTAAGAGGCGACACTCAGAAATTCCAGGGAAAAATGATGACACACTTTTAAAATTTGAAACAGATCTAGAATTCTCCAGATAGTTATCCCTAACAAAATTAAAATCTCCAGGAAATGCAAAATGAAAACAAAGTTTCAGACCAACAAATGCAACCAGCTTCTAGGCTCCCACTGCCTGCCCACAATTGATGCTGAGAGCCAGGAGCCCCTCTGACACTTAACACATATTTCTTCGAGGGCAGTCCTCGCAGATGTGAAGCTGATATTGAATACAGTGTCTGTGATTTATGGTTCCTTTGCAGAGAAAAGTGCTAATCAAAAATCCTGTTTTTCTCTCTCAGAGTGGCAATTGTTATATGCAGTGGAAACTTGGAGTTACATTTGCTGCAACAGTGCATAGCTCGGGCCCTGACCCTCGATAACAGAGTGTGCAGATTTTCCCTTGTGCTTTCTGACTGCCCAGGAGACATTTCAAAGCTCCTGGAGATTTTGGCTCGGGAAGAAGCAAGGTAAGTCAGGCTAATAGTAGGGAAATATAGTCACAGAATAGCACAAAGATTATCAAAGATTTGAACATGTTTCAAAACGTTCTCTGAAGGCAAGTCTGTAACTAACTAATTAATCAAACGAGTTTTTATTGTTATATTTCATAAAAAAAATTTATTTCCTTCATTTTTATTCCAAAGTGAAAGCACCTTTGCAGCACAGAATAAGTGTCTAATACAGAAAGCAGCAAAGGTAGCTACTGTCTGAACACTTACAGTAACTGCTTTACAATGACAATGGATTCTTACGATCTCTAATTTATCCCTTATTTGATCTAGAGTTTTGGATATCAGACAGGAACGCACGTTTGTGACATCTGAGCTCTTCACTGTTGAGGTAAGATGAGATGCAATTTCACTAGTAGTACTGGCCTCCCTTAATTTATTCTGTTTTCCTATACCTCTATATGACTATGTTGAAGAAGTCCAATAGAGTGTGCATGGTGAATCGGGGAGCTGTGTGATAGATAATTTCTTCTGTGTTCTACAGCAGCTTGCCTCACCAAATGCTTGTCAGGCATGTAAATAATACAGGACCTGTTTTACCTGCTGTTGCGACAGTGTGGGTGAAATACGCCAGCTGTTACTATTGCAAACCTTCCTTACGTGTGTGGTGGTGTGCCGGAGGTGGTGAGCAAGCTGCAGCATCCGTCCAGAACTTGAAGAGCCAGCTGTGTAGGCTGGCTGTAATTATCCGAGATCAATTTGCCTTAGAGCAATGTGGAGAACACCCTTACTCTCAAGGAATCCTCATTTTTAACCAGGGACTCAGTTTTGCACCTTATCCACAGAGAGCACAGAGCAAAATCGTTATTCCTTTGTTGAGCATTTGATACAGTGACAGTGAGGAGGCGTTATCAGTTAAAGGCATCTCAAAAGGATCATTTGTCTCATGGCATATCTCTCATTTCAACTGGTTTGGCAAAGGTGTGGTTCCACTGATTTCATGCTACTGCTGTCTGAGTCCAACCTGGCTTTGTGAAATCACAGGTGGAAGTCAAATTAGGGATCTTTGCAGAACAGGCTCATAACTGGAATTCAGTAATGCTATTGAGTAAGCAAGTTATTCCATTTTGGCATTTAAATCTAATTTCCCACCTGCATATAAAAACCTGTTCAGTATTTTCCCTTGTGGATATAAAGAATAGGTTAGATTAAAGATGGCTTTAGCAAAGGACGACAATGAAGTTCACAAATGTCTTTCAGAACACGATATTATCAGTTTTCACAAGTGTCTAGGGTTAAAACTATATTGTTCCTCAGTGTACCGTAACAATAAGCTGATAACTTGAATATAACGTGCCACTACACGGGGTAGAAAAGTATCTCTGATTCAGTGACTAATTTAACTCTGAAAAAAATTTTTACTGAAGGCTAGATTTAACAATCACTGTAACTCTTCTAAAGTTTTCAATGTGATTTTTATGAAGTAAGGCTTGTAATGTTTATTAATGCTACTAAGTAAATTAAACAAAATCCACTCTCTTAGTTTTTGGTTGAGAGTTGGTTGAGAGAACAATTTTCCACTGCTCTTGCAACCTCTTCCAACGGGGCAATTTTATCGGAATCTGTAGTAAATACAGTCCCTGAATGAAGTGCCATGTGCTATTGTCTGTACTTTAAACACACTGTATTTTCACTGACTGTCCACTTGAAGAATCCGACACTGTTGTACCACAAGAGGATTGAAGGGAGGAATTTGCACCCATGAATAATTTAATTGGATGTTGGATTTGCATGATGGCTTTTAATCAGCCTGGGAGAGGCTATCGGATAATTAGATGTGAAGTACAAAGTAGCGATCCAGATTTATAGACCTCTGTGACTTTGGAGGCAGCTCTATCTGGTAACACCTAGTGAATCGTGAAGCTTTTCTTTGAAAACTAAAACAAGGGTACCCAAAAAGGGTAGAACATTGAATTTATCTTTAAGCGTCAAAATGAATTTGCTCGAGACGGATATAGAGAAATGTACATAACTTCATCGTAAAGCTAATACACGTGGGGGAGGTTTTGCTTTTTGCTTTGTTGCTGATAAGGGCCAAAGCCCTGTGTCAGCAAAGAATTTTAAGCATTTGCTACTACAGCAGACCTGCGAAGAACTTTGCATCATTTTCATCAGTGTAAATCACAGCACATTAAATTAAGCATGCACTTTAAATCTGGATCAAGAACCAAAATTATCGTGTGTTGAACGGGTGGTAATAATCATAGAACAGTTTGCATCGGAAGGGACCTTAGAAGGTCATCTAGTCCAACCCCCTGCAATGAGCAGGGACATCTTCAACTAGATCATGACCTTGAATGTTTCCAGGGATGGGGCATCTACCATGTCTCTGGACAACCTGTGCCAGTGTTTCTCCACCCCCATCGTAAAAAAATTCTTCCTTCTATCTAGTCTAAAGCTTCCCTCTTTTAGTTTAAAGCCATTACCCCTTGTCCTATCGCAATAGGCCCTGCTGAAACGTCTGTCCCCATCTTTCCTGTAGGCCCCCTTTAAGTACTGCAAGGCCACATCAAAGTCTCCCCAGAGCCTTCTCTTCTCCAGGCTGAACAACACCAACTCTCCCAATAATAAGAAAGGCATTACAGCTATATCCACTCCACTCTAATACATACTTTCGACTGTGGATATAGATGATGTTTGACAGAACAGAGCAGTAAGTAAGTGTAGCGACTTATTTGAAGCATTAAATCAGTCCTGTCAAGATTGTCATCTCGGTATTTACTCATCCTTTTAGATTTACCCCTTCATTTCCAAAGGAGAGAAACTTGGCTTCTAGTCACTGCTTATCAGGAAGATAGAGATATATTTCTTTCCCCCTCTGGTGAAATGCCTTGCTGGGTTAGTGTTTATTCATCTGGTGCACACTTGGAACACTCTGTGGGAAGATCCTTGCTGATAGTCTGATTGCATGGAGTAGTACAGACTTTCTAAAAGGAAGATTTATGTCCAAATTACACTTCTGGAAAAATAACTTTTGGAACATTTTACTGGCAAAAATAAGAGATCTTTTTAAATTAAAAAAAAAATAAAAAAAGGATTATGGCTACATTAGATTCAGATGATTCTTCATGAATTGCCTTGAGCAGTGGGATCAGCTGGTCACGTTAAACCTCCAGTTTAGATTTTCTTTCCTTGTGGCTCATACTGGATTTCTGTTTTGCAGAGGACTACACCCTAATTCACTCTTATCTGAGCAGTTCAGAAATGGCTTCCAAAGTCCCACTATTGAAACAGATAACTCTTAGCAAATCATACAAATAACCATTCTAGTAGGCTTCACATTTTACAGCTATTGAAGCAGGTTAGATGACCATGAAAATCTAGACAGAAATAAAGATCAGAGCTAAGGAAAAAATCATTTGGTATCACCAGCTAACTGGATACTGAGATCTAAAGGATTAGCCAGTTTGTGGGAGGAAGCTGCAATTTGCTTCTGTGAACTTGCCCTATCCTTTATCAGACTCTATGTGGGACAATTTATCACTTAAATTGCTTCCATCTGTAAATGTCTTTATAACTATTTAAATCCCTTTAATTTCATAATATTATTGACTCAGAGAGAAGTCAATGAGCAAAATCAATAAGCAACTTAATAAGGTAGAACTATCTTTGCTATGAAGCCATGCAAGACTCTGCTGTAGAACAGCAACTTGCCTGCCTACTGGGTGTCTTGTGTTTGGACTCAAGCAACTCAGCTGAAAAAAAATGTCTTTGAACTCATCAGGTTTCTAGAAAAGTCTTCTCCTCACCGCTGAAACTCCAGCATAATCAGACTGGAACAGGGTCCTGGAACAGATCAGCGAGGGCCTGCAAGGTCTTGAGGTTCTCCAGCAGCTTTGCAGAGAAGCAGCTGCGGTGGCAGTTTTCCCGCTGACCTTGGTCTTGTTTGATGTTATGGGGTCGTCTGGTCTGTTCACTTCCAGCCTCTCGGGAGCTTAACTCTGCTGTGGTTTTACATAGCTTGAAAGACACCAATTGTGACAAGAACTTCGCATTACTTCCCCCTCTGACTGTGCAACAAAAATACTAATTCATAAATCAACTGTTGCTTTTTCTTTACGATAAGATTACACACTGTCCCAGCAGTGCTGGGTATCCTGGCTCACTCTGTGTGGTGTATACCTGCTTTTTCCATACAGTTTATTCACCTCAGGCCAGAACTCATTAATTTATTTTAGTCTGCTCTGGTCAATTTGAGTACATTCTTTTGGGTCGACTTGTATTTTGTAAAAGGCCAGAGGAGAATATTTTGGATTAGAGTCCCCAGTTGCCAACATATTCCATATTATTGTCCTGTGAAGGGAATATAGGGGAGCACGCAGCTGCCTGGTTACGAGAAGGATGGTATCATTCCTAAAGCACTTCCTGCATGATGTGGGCAGGGCACTGTTTCCATGCTTCTGTTCCCCAGCTGCAAAATGGAGATGTTTGGAGTGGGAAGTTCAACAATACATTTCTTCTGAGGCTCTCCAAAATAATTTGGTTGTTTTCTTTAATGCCATTCGTCCCACAGCAGACTCAGCTGGTACAGAACAGCCTGCCCCAGTTGTAGAAATAAGAACCTGACTGCGGGGAGGCTAAGAGTAGACCTGTTGGATTATTATCTGACTTAGGTAATGCAGCGGTAACTTGTTCGTGCTTGTGTTCACCGACCTGAATGCAAGAGTATGCCAAAAGATAAGGGCTCAGGTTGCACAACCAAGTGCCATCTGTGGCAGCTGTTGCGCTCTTTCTCAAGTATTGCATTGCGCTGACCTTGGGGACTATCTGGCACCTGATCCCCAAACCATAAACTGAAGTGCTGTGACCAAATAATCTGTAATGTGCAGTAAACTACACTGTGTGTTTACTGCATAATTCAGAAAATTGCCCAGTTGTTGATTATTTTTTTTCTAATAGAAATGGAAAGTTTTGCTTTAGTCGTAGGACTGAAACCAGTGTATTTAAATAAAGCTTTCGTTTCTAACTCCAGTGATCTTCATGCAAGCAAACCTGTACTGTTGCTGAGCATGGTATATTGTGAATATTAAGTTCTGAGAATCCTCCAAGACCAACAGCTGAGAAGGCGAATATGGTTTCTAGGATTAAAGAAGTGGGATACAAAGGTTCAATGGACTTGTCAGAGACAAAGGGAATTGCACTACCTGGTTATGATCTATCTTTACATGGAGCCTGGAAAAGCACAAAAGACTGAAATCTTTTGGTTGAGCAATGCTACTGCCATTTCCTCAGCTCTCTAGCCCTGGCTCAGCGTGCCCACCCAGTATCTTCACTGGCACACACAGCATACAGACATGAGGCATCAGGGAGCTGAGAGTCACAGCAAACTAACTTTTAATATACAGGGGAAATACGATCTAAAAGGCTAAGTGCCCACATGTGACACTTGCAGTTAAAGGGGAGCAGAGGTGCCCACCCCATTGCCCAAATTATTCAGCCCAGAACTTTGCAAATTTCCTCCTTTTGTGAAGTTATGAACTTTCCTTTCTTTGAAATGGAATTAATTCCTATGAATATTTTAATTTATGCATCTGGATTTTGGTGTTGCATAGGGTAATAACTTGTGATCGATTTTTTTCCTTTATCTCTCTTTCCAGTTTTTGTCCTTCTCCCTCAATTATTTCTAGTTATTAAATAAAACCCACAAGACATCAATAGTCAGTGAAGACTGCTCTGTCTTCCATTACTTACAGGAATGCTATTAAAAAAACCCAACAGGCTAACTAAACCCTAGGCAGAACTCTAAATGCAGTAAAAGATTCATCTGGCTGGTTATTTTAACAGTCTTACAGGACCAGATAATTATTTTATAATTATAATTTTTTAATCCAGCAAGGATATAATATGCAGGAGACAAATGCATTAAGATGTGCTTGGGTTTTGCTGTTGTTGGTTTTTTGTGGGTTTTTTTGATACATGGAAAAGGAAGGTCTGCTCTGCAAACATGGTCCTGCAGTCAGTGAGAGCTCTGCTGAATCAAAAAGCCTATGTCTAATACCAAGGTCTTATGGGTTTGGAATAAATTTAAAGTTTTTTGTAGTTGTTGTGGGTTATCTTCTCCAGAGTGTAAGAAACATCAGGCAATAGGTTTTGTCATTTGTTCTTAAATAAGACCAGTTTGGAGTCCTAACTCTTAGTTCATCAGTAGGTATGCCACCTCCTGTAGGTTAGTAGTACCTAGGAGACCCTTCATCCTAGATAAATACAATCCTCACGCACCTCCCCATGAATAGGAGGATTGCCCCATTGGAGACTCATGTAAATCAGACTTCCCAGGTGAACCAAAGGGAGAGAGCAGTTCTGTGACGGTAAAACTGCAGTGTAAATTGGCTTAAGCTGAGCAAGAAAGCAAATTCTTGCCTTCCTCGCTGTTTAGACCTGTAGCTGCTCTGAAATGTGGAGTGAGAGACTCCCTGTTCGCTCCTGCTGTCAGCAAATATTCTCTTCCTCTATTTGACAAGTGTAAAAAAAAAAAAAAAAAAATCAGGTAAATTTCTGGAATTATTTGTTATTTCTGCTGTTGTTATTACTTTTACAATACAGTGCAGCATACTAATGGATATATCATGTGTTGAATGCTGTGCGTGCGCAGAACAAAAAGACAGTATTTATCTGAACTGTTTACAAGCTCTCTGGCTCCAATCTATCCAAGTCTATCTGGCTTCAATCATTCGCAGAAAGAAAAGGGCAGAGGGGAGGACAGTCAGCTCAGTAAATCAAAATGCTTTCCCATGCGTGCTCCCAGGGCAGAGCAACGACGTGCTGCCAAACATCCAAAGCTGAACCTGGCAAGTCCGGGCTGGTTCCAAGCGCAGCAATTGATTTGCTTAGGACAAAGCAGGCGGGATTGCAGTGGATGGGGAAAAAGGTGGTTTTTATTAATTACAGACTCCGTGGGAGATGAGTGCGTGCTCTTGAAGATATGACTGCAAAGCTTTAGGGATTTTATATGAGCCAGGGAACGGATAATGGCTGCCTGGTACTTTGGTGCCTAGATATCCTTTAGATACTTTTCCTAATCTTTGTGTTCTCTCCTCTTCCCTCATTATTAATGGTTTTCGGTGACTGTCCTTCTCTTGAAGCTAAATCCCACTTTTTCAGAGGAGAAAAAAATTAGCATCTAATTTGTGTTACAAAGAACCAAATGAGAACAGAACTATGCTCCAGATTAAGAGGTGAAGAACTAGGAAAACAGATCAGAAACGTGGCTTATTTCATGATGGATATCTAAGAAGCTATAGCCAGTTTTATAATGAAGTGAGCTCATGGCTGTTTACAGAATCACAAAATCACAGAATGTGTTGGGTTGGAAGGGACCTTTAAAGGTCATCTAGTCCAACCCCTCTGCAGTAAGCAGGGACATCTTTAACTGGATCAGAATAACCTGGATTTAGTGTTTTATCTTCTCATCCAACAGTTTTGCTAAAGGTTTATTGTTACTTTAAGCTCATTCCAGGAAACTATGAATTCACGTAGTTTGTATTTAGAAATGTCCTCATAAACATATTTGCATAGAGACAATTTTATTTTTTGCCTTGTTGCTTTCTGTAAAGGCTGCGGCTCTGGTAGGAACATTTTACCGAGGCATCTGTCTCTAGTAGTCCACCTTAAGGTTACCATGACCAGTTTTTTCTCTGTTCTCTGTAGATTTGCCTATTACAATAAACTGTCTGTTGTTGCGTCGTGACTCATCTTGGATCCTTTCCTCGCTAGATTTCCGTGTTTCAGTGAGGTCTTTTTTCCACGTGGCACTTTCAACATTAGAGATAATTCCAGCAGGGTCAGTGGCGTCAGAACTTAGTGGTCTAAAATTGTAAAGTATAATTTTCCTTCTGCACCTTCACATTGCTGCCTTACCTTCAGTAGCACCCAGATTTTCAAATGATGCAGTAGAGATACAAGTATGTAGAAGAGAAGGATTAAAGAAGAATTGAAAAAATGACATTGAAGTTATTGTCTTCAGTGACTGCGTATGAAGGCAAGCAAAGAATAAAAAGAAAATTATCAAGATTAGGTTTGCCTGGGTTTACTTTGATTTAGCAACAGAGCAACCCTAACAGATAACTAGAAGTGATGCAATGAGCAAACAAAAGAATCAGAATAAAACAAGGTGTGTGAGTAGAGGAAACCAGCCAAAATACTGCAGAGATTATAAAGGACTGGGGGACAACTCCATGAGAGGGAAGAGGAGGAGAATATAAAAAGCTGTGGGGGGTTGACCCTGGCTGGACCCCAGCTCTGACTCCTCAGCTAGACAGGGGGAGAGAAAATATAATGAAAGGCTCATGGGTTGAGATAAGGACAAGATCACTCAGCAATTACTGTCACAGACAAAACAGACTCGACTTGGGGAAAAAAAATTAATTTCATGTATTACAAGTCAAATCAGAGTAGGACAAAGAGAAATAAAACCAGATCCCACCTTCCCCCCACCCTTCCGTTCTTCCCAGGCTCGGTTTCACTCCCCATTTCTCCACCTGCCCCTACTCCGAGCAGCGCAGGGGGACAGGGAATGGGAGTTGTGGTCAGTTCATGACACGTTGTCTCTGCTGCTCCTTCCTCCTCAGGGGGAGGGCTCCTCACACTCTTTCCTTGCTCCAGTGTGCGGGTCTGTCCCACAGGAGACAGCTCTCCATTAACTTCTCCAACGTGAGTCCTTCCCATGGGCTGCAGTTCTTCACAAACTGCTCTGGTGTGGGTCTCTTCCATGGGGTGCAGTCCTTCAGGAACAGACTGCTCCAGCATGGGTCCCCCACGGGGTCATAAGTCCTGCCAGCAAACCTCCTCCAGTGTGGGCTCCTCTCTCCATGGGTCCAGAGGTCCTGCCAGGAGCCTGCTCCAGCGCAGGGTCTCCATGGGTTCACAACCTCCTTCGGGCATCCATCTGCTCCAGTGTGGGGTCCTCCACAGGCTGCAGGTGGATATCTGCTCCACCATGAACCTCTGTGGGCTGCAGGGGAATCTCTGCTCCGGCGCTTGGAGCACCTCCTCCCCTCCTTCTTCGCTGACCTGGGTGTTGGCAGGGTTGTTGCTTTCACATATTCTTACTCCTCTGTCTGGGTGCAATTGCTGGGTTGCTTCCCCTCCCTCCCCCCCTTCTTAAATATGTTACCCCCAAAGTGCTACCACCATTGCTGATGGTCTAAGCCTTGGCCAGTGGTGGGTCTGTCTTGGAGCTGGCTGGCATTGGCTCTGGCAGACATAGCAGAAGCTTCTAGCAGTTTCTCGCAGAAGCCACCCCTGTAAGCCCCCCTGCTACCAAAACCTTGCCATGAAAACCAATACAAAAGCTTGAAGGATGGAACAAACACTGCCCAGAAACATGGGAAATGGGGTGAGGTGACAGCCACACCACGTACATACCCCAAGAAACGGAAAAGAGAAGCTGCTAATGGATGGATGACTTCAGGGAGGCCAACAACAGACAAGTACTTGCCCAGGAGCCAGCAAAGGATCAGCCTATCTTCTTCAAACTTTGAAGGCAATAAAGTTGGGCTGTTGGAAGGTTTTTAGACCATGCAGAAGGGCTGGAAGAGCCCCAGATGTCTGCAATGTCAGTTTTACCTACATAGAGAGGGGACATGTGGTCCAGAGTTTTCACGTTGAACTGATCATTTTGCTTTTACGAGCGTATTTTAGGATTGAGTTGGAAATGCCTTTGTCTGAGATCGCTGCCATGCCTTCAGGAATGTTCCTAATTCTTTTCCCAGGTCACTTGCACCGTGGAGACCAGAGACAAGATCCATGCAGCCCAGCTGAGGAACGCGCTCTTGGAACGCTACCCCACAGCTGCCTGGACCGAGCGGTGATGGGCACAGCACAAGGGAAAGGGCCGAGGTCCTCTCACAAGTATTTCACAGAGCCCTAATCTTGAGGCATTCAGAACAAATATTGGTTTTCAAAGCTGAACAGTTAGCGAATAGTTTCAAGATATTTATTTCCTGCTCAAAAAGTAGTGAATGTCCTTCGGAATAAAGTTAAACTCCAAACTTTAGCTTAGCTAAGGGAAACTTCTACTCTCTGCTGGTGTTGGAATTCAATAATTCATTGTCAGCTGGCTGTCTGGATTTTGGCTAGTATGTAGGATCCAATGGCATTCAATAAATAAACACAGAGAAGGCATATAGACCTCTCAAAGGTCTTTTGATTTTGATGCCCTAGTTAAAGTAATGCAGCTTCTTCTGCTGGACTTTGCGATACTACTAACAGAGTAATTTTTCATTTCCAAGCCAGAAGCAGTTCTCCATTTGCTGAATCTGCTTCAAGAGATATATAAACGTGTGTGGGTGTGGGTCTGAGCACACTTCTCTTCTGATCTTTGTTATCATGTGTGGGAAAAATTATGCTGATAAAATGCAATTTAAACACAAAAAAAACCCTTGGAAGATAAAAGCCAATATTGTACTTCCCCCCCAACCCACCCCCCCCCAAGGGAAAATGATGCTATTTATAAAGTAAAGTTCCAAAAGATGTTGTGGCAATTAAAAAAAAAAAAAAACAAAAAAAAACCGAACATATTCTGAATATAATTAGACCTCATATGCAGAATACAAATGTAACTCTTCCCTCAGTATAAAAAGTAGCATATAAAATGGCTCGTGTTTCGTTATAAAAAGGGGTCTCTCCACCCGTCCGAATTTTGTAATTAGCGCTCCACTGATCATCTTAGTCTGCCTGAAACAGACTCTATCCATCTCACCTGACAGATTAAGTTCACTGTTAAGAGTGAAATATATTTAAAGACCACACGTTAATAGCCAAAGGCAGTGCTGGGAGAAGAGGAAGCCTAAGTCTTAGGCACGTGGCTAATGCAATTAAGAAAGAACACATTGACCTAAATACCATTTTCATCACTACAGGCAGAGACCAACTGATACAGTAACAGAGTGGGATGGCAAAAAATGTAAGAGAAATTTAGGCCCACTTCTGACTGTGCATACAACAGTTGCCTTTCCACTTGGGCAAAGTTCAATTTAAGGCCAGCTGCAACAGAGCTAATATATGCCATTCCACTTGGCTAAATTTAATCAGGCTTGATCCGAATTTTGGGTGTAGGTATTTTAATGAGAGGTCTTAATCCTGCCTCTAGCATATCAAGTTAATAATCAAGTATGTAAAACAAATATGACATATTCTGCAGTGCCCCAGCAGAGCCCAAATGAAAACACAGCAAGGTCAGAGTGAGCATCTCCAGGGGCTGCGTGGGACCAAATCATTCCAGTTCCCACGTGCAGAGCTGGGTGAGGTGTTGCTAGGTGTCCATGAAAACCAACTTCTACTATAGCTTTTTGGGGAGAAAGATGCTGCAAGCCCATAGTGATGCTCCTTTGTTGTCAAATTGTGATTTATAAATTGAGCTTCCATCTTTAGTCCTCCCCTGCAGTTCGGAATGTGCTTGCTAGTACATTTCCTTTCCTGGTTCTTCAGTGGGAAACTTGTCTCTAAAGCACAACCAAGAAGTCACGTGTGGAAGGACAGATGGCCTGGGGTAGGTGAAAGCTTTCTCTGCCCTCTCTTAACCCTAGTCCGTCAGTAAGCTGGGAAGGGCATCATCCGGAGCGTTAGAGCAAGGTCCCTATGGACTGAAAAGAATTAACCGCATATCAAATCTTACGCAGATCTCATCTATTTTGTATCTACTACTTATGGATATCCAGCTGTATCTATAATTTGTGCCTGCAAGGTGGGACAAAGAGGGCAGCATTCTGGCTATCTCTGCAGTATTTTTTTCTGGGAAAGAGTCTGTTGATTCCTCCTTCTTGTGGCTGATGAAGGAGCAGGAGTAGAGAAGAGACTCTCACAAATAGTGGACAAATAATAGAAGTTCACTGATTTGGTCTATTTTTGGAAGGACTGTGTTGGTTTGCACGTGGAACCAAAAACTATTGATGCCCCAATGGTTAGTTTCTTTCCCTTCTTGCCATCCGGAACGATGGACACAGGCCCTGGTCTCCAGAATGCATCCTGTAAATCACAGCCTGTCAGACACAACTCCTTTCTTCATGGTCAGAAGAGTTGAAGAAATCCGTACAGAAATATGTGATGACAGACTACATATTGTGTACGTGCTACTTCCATTGAAACATGCAAGGGATCACATCATGAAGAGCAGATTTGGGGACATAAAATCACTATAAATAAGGGTCTAATTATCCTCTCATTTCTCTTGGCAAAAGTCTCACGAAATTTTGAGGATGTCTCAGAAGAAAATGGGACTTTATAACCAAAGTTCTCAGTAGTGGCCAACAGCTTCTGCTGTCTGAGTCCTTGGGTTATCACCCTGCATTACCCTGGACTTTATTTTTTTAGAAGCTCAGAGCATTAACAGCTTCTTTTCTAATCAGTGGGAACTGCGTTTAGCAAGTCTTCACAAAACTGGGGCAAGAGAGGTAGCAGACAGGGCAACCAAAATTCAATGCACTCAAAAACACTCTATGATTTTTGAAAATGTGTTTTAAGGAAAAAAAAAAGGAAAGCGATGTCTAGAAGTTACTTAAAATGTCAAACATGATATATGCAGTTTAATTCTATTTTTATTTTGTTAAGTATAAACATAAATTGTAAATCACTCTTCGGTGGTGAACACTTTACATATGAATATAATGATACCAGAGTTGACTTCCATTCTATATGGCTTTTATGCAAGTCCACTGGCTTTAAAGACAGGATGAAATACTTTGAAAGGAAAAGAAAAATCAAAATTAAACATTTAAATGAATGTATGCAATTGTAAAGAATACTGAAAACTCTGTGCTGCTAACCTTTTTGCATTACAAAATATAATAGGACTATGGCATTTCAAAGATCTAATAATGTGTTTTTAAATGTTTCATTTAAAGATGTATTTTTATATAGAGTGTTCTTATGTACCTTGAAAAAAAATAACTTTAATGATCATGTAAAAATTTCACAAACTCTTAAATCAGCAAAATGTAAATCTAAGCATTGTATTTATTCAAAAAATAATTAAAATTATGCTATGCCGCCTCAGCAATGAAAAATTTGTCATTCTCTCACATGGTACTGTTAGCAGCCTTGCATTATAAATTCAGAGTTTGTTTTTTTTTCTTTCTCTGTCGTTGATGTCGACACGAAATCCATGTCATCCGGGCTGCCGGGGAGGTGAGCCCAGCGGGGCAGGACTGCTGCTCTGCCCTGCGGAGTGGGACGGGAGCCTGCCAGACTGCAGACTGCTGGCCAGCGCGGCCGGGTAAGTGTCTCTCCTTTCTGGCTTGGAAAGAGAGTTTCCCGTGCTGGGCCAGGTGGGAATACCACCTTGCCTGTACCTGGCTGCGTTCCTGGGCAGTGTGTAGAGTCTGGGTGCAGAGGTATCCTGGGCTGGGCTTGTGTGGGTCTATTAAGTTTGTGTTATCTGGTGAATCGCATCTCAGAGGTGCACACCAGAAATATTGTGAAATTGGGTAAACCAGTCCTTAAATTTCAGGGTGCAGCAGACTCCACCAGCTAAAATCCATATTCATGTCTCCAGTGGAAGAGGATGCCTTGTCCCACACATTTCCACCAGAGCTAAGCTACTCAGCTTCGGGAGCAGCCCTATGAACCCAAGGTTTGTCAGGGACACGGCACAACTTTTTCCAAGGACTGATGCAAACAAGGCATATCTTTAATTGAAACAAAACCACTTCCCACATTGATGCCTGAATTTCTTCAGCCAGGTCCCGTTAGCTGTGGATTAACATCTAAAGCTCTGCCAGTATGTGTTTACCTAGCATCAGAAGTTCATCTCCCCGTGCAGGTGGCGTGTCCTTACAAGTAGCACCTCACCATTAAGCCTACTTCTTTGGGAAGATTTAGAAACGTGTGTTCCTTCTTCCCAGCCCAAAATGCAGTAAGTGTGTTTGACATGCTGTATCAAAGTTTTGCTAGATCCAGACCTACACGTGTGCTTTAGTGATGGGAAAAGGAACCGGCAAGACTCCGGGGTTGGACAATAATTCCTGTCAGTCATTTATTTGATGGCTTTGGTACTGCTGACACCTTCTTTGCTGTTTGTTTAATTGTGAGTAGTCTGCCATTTGTAGGATGTTGAAGTTTGCAGAGTTTCTGTCTATTACAGACCTTTGCTTCCATGTACTCCCAACTTTTTGCTATATCCCAATGGAGGGGGAATCCCGCTGAATGCCGTGCCCTCCTGAGCTGATGAATTTCCCATTGTTCAAAAGCACGTTATTTATTTATTTTATATAAAGCTGCTGCGCAAATTGGTGGCTGTGCTTGGAAAACACTGTAATAAAACGTGAATGCTTGGAAGTAATACGATAACATTCGTACACAACAACAGCGACCCTGAACCCATATAGCTTATTTCTCTGAAGAAAGGAAGAGTCCTCAGAGACTTCCAAGGAAGAAAGGAAGCGTCCTTAAGGGACAGAGCCAGATCAGCCACACCTGAGTGCATCCACAGAGAGGATATGAGGGGCTCGCCCTGCCCTGAGGGGAAGGTTGGTGAGGGGGCTCAGCTCTGCTGTTGCCTGAAAGATCTAAATGCAGGTACTCTTACTTGTCTTTATTTATTTATTTATGCATCTATGAACTTTTAAATCTTTTGTGCTTCTGAAATTTGTGGAGAAGGGTGTCATTTGCATGTGGTTTTTCTTTTGATAAGGAGTCTGGAGTGTCTTTAGAAGGACACTTTAACTTGTGTGGTTTCTAGACTCGGTAAATTGGTCTCCCTGTCTGTTCCCTCAAGGGGCACCAAAGAGGCTTTTCTTTGAGAGAACGGTCTCGAAGAATGCTGGTACGTGATACGGTGGTGTTCTTCGTACCTCTCTCCCCTTCCCAATCACACACGTGCTGTAGCTCTGCTTGGAGCGGCAGGGCCTGGGTAAGGTCTAGTACGGTACATGGATTGCACTACTTGTGTGTCCTCTGAAGAGTGAAAGTGAAGGAAACATTGAGGGAGTTTTTGTTTCTTGTGCTTTCCACAAACCACGGCAACTTCTTGAGCCGTTCACGCAGGCTTTGCATACAGGCACCAGTCCAAATAAACGTGTTGCTGGCAAGATAAACTGAGTGTATAGGCTGTTGGCCATATGCCAAAAGTTTTAATTAAGTCCTCAAATGAGTCGAGTCATTAAAAAAAACCTCTATAAATGTCTCTTTACTTTGTATTTGGAGATCACCTGCTGGGGGGTAGGGCAATAAAAGTGTACAGGTTTGTAATTAACAAGCAAACAAGTAAAGGATTTTTTCAAACTGCGTAGCCTCGTAAATAGTGAAGTGGGACTGACAGCCTCATTAACCAGGGCTCCTATACAACAGCAATGTAATTACAAAATGTGAATTGTTGTTTTCCTCTCTTTATTCAAACATGAGGTATAAATACAGAAGGAACATATAATTCAGATTCTCTCATTCCTGGAAACATTACTGCATTAGTTACTTTTTTCTTTGCAACAGTTGTTTGCCTGGAAGCCTTCAACTCAGTGAGGTAACACTTGCTTTCCATAACATGGTCCTCTAAAACCTACTCTATTTCTGTAGAAGGTCTGTGATTTCTGCCACCCCACCCCAGAGATCGTGCCAGGGTGCCCACAAGCAGCAGACTGTAGGACTTTGCGGTAAGTTTGACCTCTATAAGCAAGGTCTTCAGACTCTACCCCAACGGCCAATGAGGCCATTCCCCCGGCGTCAGCTGGGCCCTGTTGCCATTCAGGGGAGCAGCTGCCCAGCCCCAGGACAAATTAAACGTTGTTAATGAACCAGCGCTTGGGTATTTATTTCCAAAGCCTGGCCCAGTTGACTCCTGATGCTGCATTTAGAAAGATCTAGGTCAGAATGGAAGAAAGGCAAAGCAAGACAATATCTTGTGATTCTGAGAGGGTTTTTTCATAACTCCCTTGCAAAAATGAGCGACTGCCCTTAAGGCTTTAGAAATAGTCCTTGGAAACAGATGGGAGACGTCTCATTGCTTCTCTTTGCGCTCAGCAAAACTTCTAAGCTAATGCTGCATTTCCTAACACAGCTTCTTGTCAACACAGCTCCACTTGAGCAGTGATTTGCCAAACACCCTGATCTGGAGATGATTCAACTTTAGGTATATTACTCTTATTTCCATATATTATGATTTAAAGGTGAAATAGATCAGCGTAGTTTCCATGTGTTTTCTCCTGCAAAAAATTTACCAAGTAATCACAGCACAAAAGCACTGTTTTAAGCGATGTGATTATTTGCAACTTGTATGAAGTGATTCCTTTTGATCACCAATGCAGGTCAAATACATAATGCCTTATTTTGGTACACGCTGAGAAAAAGCAGGCACCTTTGTTTAAAATTTTTTCAGCCTCTATTTTACATTATTAGCATAAAGCATACCTCGTTTTGCACATAGGCTTTCGTAGCAAGGGTGGGTTTTTTCTTATGGTTTCAATTTGAAATGGATGGTTAAACAGCACTTGTTTCTCTTCAGTACTGTCAGCAGCCTGGTTGGCAGAAATATCAACCTGAAAACCTTTCTCAGCTTTCTTCGTGATTTACCTTCTTACTTAGCGGAGTTTAATAGCAAAAGCCCTTCTCTAGATTTCGTTTGACCTTCCTTTTGGTGGGAAGTAACGTTTTAAACAGTGAAATATTAACATTTGCAAGTGTCCTCTTTCGGCAGGCGGGGCGGGTTGGGTGTTGGTGTGATGGTTGGACACTCAGGAACTTAAGGGTTCAGCTCTGTCGCCTTCCCTTTATGTTGTGGAAGGGGTACTTTGATTGCAGCGGAAAGAATTGCTCTACGTGATTAAGAGTAATCCTTTATTGTCGCTATTAGGATAGCCTGGAGAAATGCTTATGCCTGGTGTAACCAGTGCTTTTTCCAAAGAGCCTGTTACCAGCCATGAATTTATGTCTCTTCATGGGCTTACTGAGCTGCTGCCTTGGATTCAAGCTTAAGGTGTGTTTATCTTGCTGCATGCAATGTTAGGGACGCTATGAACAAATATTCAGAAACATTATCTCAAAATTATTTTGAATCTTGGCATTCTGCGGGTTTGTTTCTTTTCCTCAAGGCTATTTTGTACTAAAAGCTGGTCAGCATTGCTTATCCCACACTTCTTGGATTTTGAGTTTGGGATTGCATGGGCTTCAAAAACATTAAAAGACAGGCAGCAGTGCCTCTTGCAGCTCTGGGACAGCGGCTGAGAGAAAATACTTGTTAAAAAAAATTTAAAAATATGAATATATATATAGGTGGAAAAACCGAACTACTGCCAGTTCTACTTTTTTTTTTTCTATTTATAGCTTCCTTGGGCTGCATTGAGGAAGCTCTTACCATCGCCTCTCTGAAGGGAAGCCCTTCCAATTAAGTTGAGTCTAAGAGCAAGCTGTCAACTTCCCAGAGCTGTGATTTACCTATAGCTACTGCAGAGCCCTTGCTGAAGGGCTGCGACGGTGAGCACCACCTGTGCTTGGTTGCAGGAAAGGAAGGTAGCGTAGTGGTTCTGACCTTTTTCACAGCTTCACTGACGGAAAGCGAATAGTGGGAAATGAGAACCAGAAAAAATGCATATTCAGAGGTCTTTTACCACCTCTCCAAAGTGCTTAACTAGCCTTGGTGTTACTGTCGCACCTTCTCCTCTGTACAGAACATTATCAGGAAAATGTTGAGCCAAAGTTATTCCTTCTATCCCTTCACATTCTTAAGTTAATGCTTACTAAGCATTCCATTAGAATTCATCTTGAAACGCAAGGTATTACACCCATATGTGATTAGTGCCATGGAGAAATTTTTTTTTTTTTTGAGACAAGTCACATCTATACCTTGTCCCATTAGAAATTCTAGATGTCTGTGGGACTTGCTCTGGAACTTATACAGCCAGCTGATCCTATATGTGCCAAGTGTGAATACTGATAGCGGTGTAAAGATGATGTCTGTATATTTTGTACAGACATTTACTTTTAGGATAAATTAAAAAGCAAACCAACTTTTTCACTTTTTTTATATCTTTATTACAGGGTCACAGACTAAGATAAAAGGTTACACAGTAAAACATAGCTCAGGCTCTTGACACTTCTGCTGGATTTCTCACCATTAAATGAGTTTCTGCTTCTCCACAAAATGTTATCAGTTTGTCATTTAAAAAAGAAATAAAAATAAAACCACTGTTTCAAACCCTTCAGTTCTTCATGCTTTCCGTACCAACTGAAAAGCAAAAACTTTATGTACCCAGGCTTGAATAAGACTTCTCCATCAGAAGTGTTACAGTCTGTAGGTACTGCACAAGGTATAAGCTTATTTGTTCCTGCCTCGTGGAGGTCTTCGTTAGAGGAAGAGCAACCTTTTCTTGTCCTTTCTTCCAGAACAGTAGCACCAAAGGCGGCATGGTAAAACCTGCCCCCATGCTATAGCTAGTATTTTAAATAGGTATTACTTTTAAAAGTGCTAAAACAAGAAAGACTAAATTCTTGTTCAAATAATCAAAAGTAAAAGACAATATGATAAAAGGCTCACTACACATAGTATAGGAAGTACCCTGAGGGGTGCTTAAGATGGTCTCTCAAACATAGACTTCAGGACATCTGATGTATGTTTAATCACTACATCTAATTTCATTCACAAATATAAATTTTTCAGCTAGATTTTGGAATGCTAATTGATTTTTTTCCTTTTTCTTGGATTTTCTTGGATTATAAATTACTTTCAGAAAAGCTGCCCTCAAAGCTATAGGATTACTACTTTATGCTGTACTAACTCAAAGATTAAAATCTTCATTCAAAAGATGAGGTCACGCTGCATGAAATTTAAGGCACACGTATTTAACGAAGTTCAAGCGCTTCACGTATCTAAGCTCATCACTGTACCTCAACCTGAACTGAGACTTGGTCTTTTTAATGTGCCTGCAGCAATAAAGTGGTCTGTCCTTTGTGGAAGAAAATAAGCTGACAAAAGAAAGTACAAAGACCAGGCTCTAACAACAACAACAAGCCTGACCTGTAGAGAAAATATAGGTAAACTTAAGTCCTATCACCGAACAGGTGCAAGTTGCCTTGTGGCTGTAAGTAACTCTCCCTGTTGCAGCAGAAAATTCCTCCCCATGTAAAGGTAACCTATCAACCACGACCACCAGCTGTCAGGGACTTTTCAATGACAATCAGACTATACGGTCCGTGCCAAAAACTGGCTTCTGGCATAATAAATGGGATGACACTTTGGCAGTGCCAAGACTGACGAGCTGAATTTCTACTGAACTATCCACAGAGCCCCGTGAGTTATAATTGTCTTGTTTAGTAAAAGGAGAGTTACTTGGGTAGAAGGGCACTGCATCATGTAGCAGGAATGTAATTTAGCTAATTATAGCACCCGGACATGTAAGCGAGGATATTTTCTGAAAAATGAGGGTGAAGAATGTGAGAAGTGGCTTCTTTCACTGTCTTCTAGTACTGCTTCTTGGCTGAAGGTTTGTAAGACACCAGAAGACCAAAGGAAGCATACCCAAATAAAAGTGTCTGAATGAACCAATGAAACTGAACTGCCGGGTCAGTGATTCCTTTAGATCTGTAACATTAAAAAAGCATAAAATGTGTCAAAAATCGTATGGTCTTGCAGACTATACTATGATACTTACAAAGTAAGGTTAGATATTTCTACTCATTCTTAATATATCAGACTTGATTAGAACATTTGATCTCAGCATCATTAATTTCAATCCTCTGAGACTCATTTTCTGTACTAACTAAACATACGTATTCTTGTGACTTTAAGCTCTCTACGGGACAAAGGTTCTTTCAGAGATTTCATGCATGCAATTTCCTCAATAATATATAAATTGCAATCTCAGCCTATGTTATTTGAAATTACTTATCCTAGAAGTTCAGGTACAAAGAACCAAGAAATCAGAGTAGCTTAATACTAATCTTAATATGCAATCCTGTATGTAACTTCTTGTTGACTACAGTCACTGAAGGTAGACTATATGCTAGCAGGGCAATGAGGCCTGATGATTACTGTGCAATGAAGGGGGCAGGAGCACTGCTACCTGAATTTGTATCAGGGGCTGAAGACACCTGACTACAAAGCACAGACCTTCCTGTGTCAGTTAAGTTTTAACATAGCATATGTGATTTTTTCCTGTATATTACAGAAACTATCTTTTTTTTTTCTCCACTTCATTGTTGTTAGGTACTACTTAATTTTCAGAGAAAAGAACAAGTACAAGCATTGTAGCAAACCCAAGTGATTTCACATTTCCAGTTCACAACTATGTCAAGCCTAACTGTGCTCCAACTCATTAGTTTACGAGGGAGCTCCCCCTATTGACCTTTGCTAGAACAGTTCAGCTGTTAATTGTTCTGTATCATCTACACGTACAAAATGATTGTGTAGCAAGTGCTGATTAACACAACATTTCTTAATGTTTATTCTTAAATTGACTGACCAGCTGTGAAAAACTTCTTTTTGTAATCCCAGCTGCAGTGTTTCCAAATGAGTGCAGAAACTGGCAAACTAGAGCTTAAGAAATTTACCTGCTTATATAAAGCAAGCTTCCTTGAGGAGACCATGCGCAGAAATACAGGCCAACAGCCAATGACAGTACTACCACTGATGAACAAATTTGTATCTGCTTCCTCGCTAGTTCTTCCTCATGCCTCCTTTGTGATAGTAAGTAGACATCATTTTCATCACTAAAAAGTATATGGTGTTTGGTGCTCATAGCAAAGTAGCGGTTTACTGAAGTATGCCTGAAGTTATGATGGGCAGGCAATCTATGCTCTCTTTCTTAGGGGTTTTAACACTACTGTGTAAAACGTCATTACTTAACTTCATTATAATACACTCATTTGGTACATTCACTGGTAATCAAGTTCCCCCGTACTTAAAAATCACCTTAAGCCTGTGTACTTCTCTATCTACAGAATCAGATCAGTTTTAACTTCAAAGTTACATAATTTAAAACTGCAGCCTGGTAAGAAATTTGTTACTGAGTCCCATTCTGAAGGCAGAAAACGTTCATCCATATTCTATTATCTTGAGAACGACCTTGAATAGCTTTCCATGGAACAAAATCCCTTTGCCTCCACGGGGTGTTATCTGAGAGGCCTGTGACACGGCTGTGAACTGAACTAAATGAAAGTGGAAAACCATCATTTTTACAATGGCAAACAGACTGGCCATTATCTCTGTAGAGCATGAGAACCAATAGCGACATTATTCTGAATTATTACAAACGAAATTCAAATTAATAGATGGACTATATGTTTGGACAAAATACCTTTCCAAATAATTTGTTATCCTAACATAGAACTAAGCTGGCTTTACTTTTATAGTCTGATTAGTCAAAGTATTTTATCCCACAAACCTGCAGATACAAGTACGTCTTAAATAGCCCCAAATGGAAGTATCCAATTGTGTTCTCACAATATAGATACAATCACTTAAGCAGGTAATTAGCAATCTTAAAGTTGCAATGAGGTAAGATCTGATGAAGTTCTAACACCTGAAGTTATCAGATTACTTCTACACTATCTATTGTTCCCTCTGCTTCCTGAAGTGCAATGTTACCCAGTGAAGAGCGAGTTCAGAGACAGACAGACGGACAAGCTCTGGCAAACCTTGCTGCTCCCAGTTCTGCAAGTTGCCACCCCTTGCTTTTGCCACCCTGTACAACAGTAACCACTAGCAGAATTTGCAGTAACCTCTTGTGGAGGGTAGCAAACTATCACTGCAGCAAGAATTTTATGTGTCCTCTGAACTAATATTGCCACTGAGAACCACCCAAATCAGTCTGTAGCTTATGCCATTTGGATCACAAATCCTTTTCAGATAATCTATGTTGGGGTGAGGGGAGGGAACAACTTACTGGCATAACTTAACACCGTAGAAGGCTTCTACTACGTGAATCAACCAGGATACCCAGAACCTAATAAAAAGAAAACATGTTTTATTTTGTTGAAAATTAGGCAGAAGACACTTGTATCAGAGATGCATTGTGTAGAGAATCTAAAACTAGAAGCACAGAAGTAACATATCACTTTAACATAGGAAGTGAGGCTTGCTTCCTATCTTAGGGGAAAAAAAGGGAGAAGAAAAAAAAACCACACCAAAACCAAACATGCGTAGTCTTAAAAGAAACTAAAGTCCACTGAAAAAGATAGAGGAACTGTAACTCATGCAGTATACCTGGACCTGCCATCTCAAGTACCCACTGCACATTTCCAAAACTTTCAGCACTTAGATTAAGCCAAAAAAGCCAAATGCTTTGTGAAAGCAGTACGAATTAATCCTAGTTAAGTGTCCAGAATCTACCCTTTTACTCACACAAGTATTTTTAGTCGTCCTAATGAGTTACTGAAGTTTTTATAAGTTTAGTTCTACGAAAGCAATTGTGTGTACAGATTCAGAATATATAATATTACTTGATTAGTCAAACTTGGTCTACAAATTTTCAGGTAGAAGGTTTTTTAAAAATAAAAAAAGCTACACAGGGTATTCAGTTAGGATCAATTTCAATTCAATACCTTGCTAAAGCAAAATATGCTCTGAGCAGAGATGAAGGCTTATCTTCTACTTGATGCATTGTAAAATAAATGAGTCTTGCTGTCTCTCTGTCTTTACAGGCAGCCAGCAAGTGAGAGATCTGGTTACAGGGAAGTGTTTTCCAGCTCTTTTGTTAAAATAACAAAAACTATGTTGTGTAACCCAGCAAAACTTAGCACTATGCAGTTTTTTCAGCAGGTTATTTCTCATGTGGACAGGATCAGGGTGAGTTAGTAGCAGGGTAGAAAATGTTCTTTAACTGAAGCTGGAAAAAGAAGATTCCCAAAGAGAATTGTGCTACTTAAGTAGCAATTTGACAAAAGAACCACTTTTTAGGAAGTGTTACAAATCTAAGTTTACATATGGACTGACAAGTGTCTCCAGAAGTAATATCTTAGGTTTTTTTCTTTTCTCACTGTAATAACACAGATGCCAAATTCTAAGTTGAATTTTTAAGCTTTCATACTGGTTATAGCCTGTCTAGTCTTCTGTGTACTTATTACCCCACACCCTTAGTTGTAATGAGCTTGAAAGGAGAGCCCTTTAAATGTAATTAACAACTGGGTTACAGGAAAGCTTGTTAACACAGACTAAGCAGAAGAGTCAGAGAGAGGCAACAGGAGAGATGCAGTATAATTACACAGTCGAATATAACTTACCCATAGCATACCCATTTGTGGTGGTTTTTCACTAAATAATTAAGGAAGGTACCAAATATTCCCAAATAATTATAAGGTATAGTTGAAGGCCAAAGCGTTACCCACTTTAAAAAAAGAATAAATAAAAAAATTAGTTAGCTTAGTTCATGGTAGAGTTATTATTAACATAACCTTTAGATTAGCTTTCTTGTCGCTCCCCACCCCCCCGATGTCTGTCGAGCATGGTTTAGGGCTCATCTATACATAGTATTTAAATTCTTTCATTCAATTAACCTTGTCTAAGACCCATATTTTTCAACAAGACGACCACTAGCCTTCTAAAGCACGCTTACTTGAGAAGATTCAAACCTATGAAACTTCTTTTCCTTGACATACAAGATACCAAGGCGGTAAGTTTAAGGTTGCCACCTGTGTACCAAGAGTGCATCTGCACATTAAGTGGCATTTACGTTGTAAGCTCATTACCTATTACACACAGTAGCAGCAAAAAATACATTGTCTCTGTCCTGAAGAAGTTAATCTGGTGCAACTGACCTGAAGAATGCAAACAATGACTAGACTGAGGAGGAAGAATAACTACTCATCTATAACTAGGGGATCAGTCTTTCTTCCTTTGGTCCTTAAAAAAGAAAATGACAGATTTTGTCCTCTTTTGAACGGGGCACAGAAGATCACTGAGCACAAAGCCCAACACCAAAGACACATGCGGTGTTCAGGTATCCTTCCTGTCACCGAGTTGTCTGCAGTGCTTTTCACTGTCTACCTTTATTTTAAGAAGCTGTGGAGGAGAAGTGGGGAGCCAGTGAGCTGTGCATGCCAGAGTCCATCGGGGATGCAGGGCAAACACTGAGCTGGGACAAAGCTCACACTGGCTTATCTTTCCTCTGGTATCAACGCTGCAGTTTCTAACCGTGTAAACTGGGCTGTGCCGAGCGTGTGGCAAGATGGTGGATTTAACCAGGGAATCTGCTTAAAGCTCATTCCGGTTCTTGAAACAGTCCAAAAGCTGTTTTGTAAGCAGTTTGGCCTGCCTTGACCGCTGCTTTTTCAGTGGTGGTTCTTATGTGTAGCCAATCCGCGCAAATAGAAGAAAAACTACAACACGTGAAAGTCAATGGATGACCTTCATAAACTTGTCCGATATATCAAAACTGTCATTAATCCCCCCACCCCAGTAATCTGACCTATTTTTGCTGAAGTCCATTTTTAGAAATCAAGACTACACAGTGACTGAACTTGTCTGTTTTCACACAACGCTACTAGTTAATACCTGAAGCCATCACCTGTAAATGCACCTTACTTATCGCTATAACCGACAGCTGTCCTAGAGCGAGTTTTACTGATGCACCGCACGCTTCCAATTTTGTGCCTGTTGAGGGATGCGGGGCCACCGCCTTGGTTTCACTTTGCAACCCAATTCAAGTATTTAATTTGTTTTTTTTCCCCCCCCCCCCCTCAGAACTTCCTTCACGGATGCGTTCGGCCCCCTCACGGGCCGGCCTGCCCAAAGCCGCGCCGTCGGTTTCCTCCCCCCCGCGGTGTATTTCGGAACGTGGCCTGTATTTCATCACAGAAGCACGGCAAAACAGTATTTCAGCACAGAAATACAGCAAAACCGTATTTTGCCGGGGCACAGCAAACCCACGGGCGTCCCTATGGGCGCCGGCCCCGAGGGCGGTGGGGGGCCACCGCAGGCCCGCACCTCCCCGGCCGGGCCGCGCTCGCCCCCCTCCCCGCCGCTCCTTACGCCGAGGAGGATCATGCCGAAGGTGATGGCGATCATCCAGATGAGCCGGGAGCGCTGGAAGTGGCAGCTGCCATCGCGAAGCCGCTCCGCGCCCGTCGCCGCCGTCATCCTGCCGCTGCTCTGCGGGCCGGGCTCGGCCGCCGCCGCTAAGGCCGCCGCGGGGGGGGCGGAGCCGGTGACTCGGCGGGGCGGGCGGGCGGGGGGTGCGTGTGGCGCCCTCGAGGGCGGCCGCCGCCTGCAGCGCCCCGTCACTTCCTTCCGGTGGGCCCGCGGGGGGCCGCCGCTCCCCGCCGCGGTATGCGGGCGGGGGGAGGCCCGTGCGGGTCTCCGGTGGCGCCACCCCCGCCTGGTCTGGCCGGGGATGGCGCCGCGGGCGCGCTCTGGTGGCACAAGGGCTCAGCGGCGGCAGCGTGAGGGAAAGCAAGGCGTCGGGGCGACCCCCGAGGGGTGGCAGCGGCTGCCGGGGAGAGGGGCACAGGCCGGCTGCGGAGTGTAGGGCGGCGGCGGCGGCGCTTGCTGCTGGGCGGTGGGTGACATTCTGTTGGAGAGGGCCCAGAGGAGAGACACGGAGGTGGTGAGAGGGCTGGAGCACCTCTGCCTGAGGACAGGCTGGGAGGGCTGGGATTGTTCAGCCTGGAGAAGAGAAGGCTCCGGGGAGACCTTATAGCGGCCTACCAGTACCTAAAGGGGGCCTACGGGAAAGACAGAGGGAATTTTTACAAGGGCACGTAGAGATAGGATGAGGGGTAATGGCTTCAAACTGGAAGAGGGTAGGTTTAGGTTAGGTATCAGGAAGAAAATCTTTACTGTGAGGGTGGTGAGGCACTGTCACAGGTTGCCCAGAGAAGCTGTGGATGCCCCATCCCTGGAAGTGTTCAAGGCCAGGCTGGATGGAGCTTTGAGCAACCTGGTCTATCGGGAGGTGTCCCTGCCCAGGGCAGGGGGGGTCGGAACTAAATGATCTTCTAAGTTCCCTTCTAACCTAAACCATTCCATGATTCCTATCACTGAGCAGTTCAGTCTTTGTGAGGACAGGGAATCCAAAGCGCTGAGGAGCCCTGAGAAGGCTTCCTGGAGGTCTCAGCTGAGCTGGGGAAGCCCAAGCCTACACACATCATGCCCTTAAATCACTCACAACTTCAGGCAAAACTGAGAGGCACTAGAAGGGTCTAAGTTAATTTCTCCTGTGTTGATGAGATTTAACTGGTTATAAAGCATGTTGAGATCTATGCTTTCTTTTAAATAAATTATTTGAACTACTCCTAGTAAAAAATTCCTGTAAGTATGCACATGTGCAGTGCTATAATAGGTATGTGTATATATATATGTGAGAGACTCCTTGAATACTACATAACACCTTCCCTCTTGAAAACTGCCAATTCAAAGTGTATTAAATCCAGTGTTTTGTACTCTATGCCATATTGGGACTTTGGACTCAGTGATGAGGTTGCCCAAAGAAGTCAGCAGGGCCTTGGGGAAGGTGCCCAGAGACAGAAATGTTGAGGGGAGGTGTCTCATGTTTTCCTTAGAGCTTTGCTACCTGTTTGCTTGACAGTGACTTTGACAGGGTGGGGGATAAACAGTGATAAATGTTGCCTGTTCTCTCTCCTTGCCTGAAGGCTAAATACGGCTGCTCTTTTAACTATCTGTTAACGACGTGCCTGTAAAGCTGTTTTCTTCAACAACTAATGCAGCAAGTCCTGACATTTTCCCGGCATGAGCACTGTGTTTCGGAGAAGGTTCGCTATGGAAGGGATTGACTTTACATGTGTTTGGGTTAGTTTTGTTCTGTCCTGAGACTGTTTCCCTGCCCTGTAGTTCATTCCCAGCTATTCCTGCCCAGAGCACTGTGCTTTTTTTGCTGAGGTGTTGTGTGGAGATTACAGGAGAGTTTGGTAAGAAATTCCTGCGGTGGTTAAACCGTTGCTGGGAGGCCGTCTATAAAAACCACTGGGGTTGACTGCATGGAATTCCATCCGCATGATACACTCGCCTGGGTTGCTTTGCTGATGCAGGGGAGAAGTGTGTGTGGCTCCACCTGCAACGTCTCGGTATCTGGCAGAAATTTCTAAAATTCAACCTATTTTTTGTAGCCCATAGTTAATTCTTTGCTCTTTAGAACATTCTACGCAACTTGTTTCTGCCTGTACATCCACGTCCGAAGGTTGTGCTGAGATCCTGAGATGGCCCGAGCTTTGCGATAGAAGTGCCTCGGACTGCCCCACACAAGGAGCTCTGCCCACACACCAAGAAGCACTTCTGAGGGCACAATTAAAGCAGCTTTATTAGAAGGTAAACAAAACGCAACTGATGTAAAGGGATGGCTGTGCTGCTGCGCGGAGCTGACTGGAGAGGGCAGTCAAGTACACAGGAAAGAACCGGGCTGTCGCCAACCGGGCGCTGCTGCAGCAGGAGGGTGTTGGGAGGAGAAAGGTGTTGCTATCTCGGCCGTGGGGTGTGTGATCCGCAGCTGGGGACAGGGAGCCTAACCCTTCCCCTTCCTACTGCCCCTTGGAGGGGCACAGGCAGCTCTGCTGCCCACGATCTGTGACTGGAACAGGGTGCCCAGAGTAGATGTATAGATGCCCCATCCCTGGAAACATTCAAGGTCATGTTGGACGGGGCTCTGAGCAACCTGTTCTAGTTGAAGATGTCCCTGCTCATTGCAGGGGGAAGAACTAGATGACCTTTAAAGGTCCCTTCCAATGCAAACTACTCTATGATTCTATGACATTTGCTTTATTATACTGGCTTTGGTGGCCAAAAGCAGCCAGGTGAGGTCAGAGACGATGTCATCCTTTCTGCCACACTCCAGTGAAGACTGCCCACACTGTGTCACCTTGGGCAGAGGAGGGGTAGCTGGCTTACTCTTCTTTCTCTTTCACCAACAATAATTGATTTACCTTTTTATTAACATTAAATGATATTCTTCCTGGCCTGGATAGCCCATGGTCACAAAACCAGCTAGCCCAGCATGTGGCCCACCAGAAGGGGCCAGGCTTCATGTGTGACAGCAGCCCCCACTCTCTGCCAGCTTGTTGACATGGGTAGGGTGACACCAGCCCTGGGCATCTCCACAGCCTCAGACAAAATGAAGACAACTCAGACCCTTTGTGGGGATGGACTTTCAGCAGTTCCATTTCTAATCGAGGGCAGTGCCTTTGACCTGAGTTTTTAAAAAAGGCTGTTTCTCTTGACAGAGAGAGGAGTCTTTGGAGTATTTAAGGAGCTGAATATAGTTCCAGTTGTCATAATTTAAAGCCAAAAGTCCTGTAGCAGCATATTTTCTGGCCAGCACAGGCCATTAAATATTACCTTATTTCTCTGAATTGAGCTCAGTAACTTGCACTTACTTAAAGCATACTTTTCAAGGAGCATTTGATCTTACTTTGAAGACGTCAAAAGACAGAGAATCCACTGCTTTCAATGATTAGTCTTTCTTGTGTTTCTTAGGTGTTGTATGTACCTAACAACAAACTTTGAGGGAGTAATTTTCCAGAGTCTAGCTGAAAAGCTTGCTCTAACATATTTTGGAAAATGTTTGCATTTGTGCCTTCATACTTTGGACCAATAGGTTAGCTACCTTTGTGTTTTCAATACTGGACATGTTATTTGTCAGTGAATTGTATTTATTGACAAGTATAATCTAAATTAGAAACTACAAATCCCAAACAGTGTTATGTGAATTATTGAAAAAACACAGAACCAATTTACTTTGCCAAGTTTACAGGAAATACAACTATTTCTGCATGCTGTACTTTAACTTCTGAGATTTCTACGTTTTTTCCTTTGCTTTTCTCTTAATCAGTGCTAGAAAGTGACTGAATGAAGACCTGGTGTGCTGTTATGAGTTGGGGGCTCTCAATAGCACACTACACACCAAAATATGACCAAGGCTGAGTGCAGACAGCCAGCTCAGGCAGCTCTGGCCATGCTCACTAGAAGCCTGCTTTAGATTTATAGTTTGGAACACGAATCCCTGTTGTGGTGGAATTAACACAGCTCCATGGTCTTTCTCAGGCCTTTCCTGTGCTAGAGAACGTGCAGGTATTGGTAGCTAGCAATCGGCTCCGCTGCCATCACGATGACAGGGCTCTGTAAGCATTTGAAGAAGATGAGCTCATCTAGCTTTACCCTGCTTCAGGCTGCACAGATTGCTAAACCGAGTCTGGTTGTGTAGTAGTCAAGGCCATGGAAAAAGAGAGGGAAAGCGTAATCTTCAAACCAAGTTGGAAAGAAAAAAAAAAAAAGCATGTTCCCTCATAATTGCATACAAACATTTCTTTCTTTCACTTGCATCACTTGGTTTAGATTTCAAATTAGGTTGGTAATTAAAGCCACAAGTACTTCTTAAGAATCTAACACCGAAAGAGATGTTTGTTATGAGATCAACAGGTAAGGTTATTAACCATACAGTAACATGAAAATGGGACGTATGATCCTCTCTGACATTTCAAAGATAACTACACTAGTTGTTTGTTTTTTTTAAAATTTCACTGAAGTGTCCGAAGGGTGCTGAGGTCTCCATGGTGACTGGGTATGTAAACTGAGGTGGGTTAGTTCAGCTGAAAACAATAAAAAGGACCTGTGCATTCTTCCTGCCTAATCCCCGAGACATAGCTGGCTCGTTTCACACACTGAAGTCATTATACCAGCCTCTTAGATTTTTCAAATACTAAAGTTTCTGTTGTACCTAGTGGTGGAGAAAACTCGTTCCCCCCTTCAGTTTAGAAACATTTGCTATCTCTAACTTAGAGATATTGACTATCTCACTTTCATCGGGAAGTACAAAGGGTATTTGCCAGGTAGTCTGCCTCTTTTGTTTGGTGTTCTTGGTAGATGCCGGAGACTAGATAGAGACATCTTAGCTCTTCTGTGTCTTTTAAAATTCTTTTTTTTTTTTTTTTTTTAAAAAGGGGGGGTGGGGAGGGTTAGTCTAATTCAGACCAGCCTTTATGGTGTGAGTCATCCTACTGGAGTCGGTGATGTGACTTGTGTAAACAGCAACTTTCTGTATAAGTAAGGTTTAAGGGATTGGGCTTGTTTTAGGAAGTTACTTGGAAATGAGCTGCAACCAACTTTAAACTGGATTTGAAGCTGGTATAAAAGAGATGAGATGCATTCAGTGAAAGTTACCTAAGAAGATAGAATTATCAATAAAACATTTTTTAATCAGGGTGAAATGGCACAATGCTGTAATGAAACTACTGCAAGGAATGTCCAGTTCCTGTTTCTCTGACTGTTTCTCTGTCGTTCTTAATGTGGAGTTAAAAATTATTTCACCTTAATCTTTTAGTTCTAAGACTAGAGAAGCTAAGGAAAAGTACAGTCTTTAAAAATATTTTGTGTTGCAGGTTGACAAGCAGTACAGTTTTGAGGTTCTTGGTCGAGACTTTCAGCAGATCCTCATAAAAAAATTGAAAGGGTAATGAGGTGTGCATAAGAAGAAAAATGGGGTATAGTAATTCTGCTTGTTGTAATGAATATCCTTTGTGACTTGGAAATAAATAAACCTTTGTACATATGTCTGCTCTGTCCTTCTTATAGGTAAATGAATTCCTTGGATGTTTGATAAAACTAATTGTCTTCTATCACCTTTTTAACACAATTTGGAGAATAATTCAAGTCTTGTGAACTATCAGCTATAAAGGTCCCGGCTAAACATTTTATTCTTTGAAAAGATTTAAGTTTAATTTCTTGTTGATTTTACTACACATTCGGTTTGTGCATTTTAGAGATGAATTTACGTCAGAGTTCTATATGCTTATCCTAACACTGTCACTGTGGCTTTTTTTCTGTCATTAAAAAGGAACAGAAAGGTGAAGCAGACTTTTTTATCTTGATGTACCTCAGCCAACATTGCATTAATAAGCCCTTCTAAATAGACAGCCAAGGCTCACCAGGTTGAAGCCCAGGTCGCAACAGAGAGCTTCAGTTTTGATCACAGTTGTGCATTTTTTCAGTTCTGTATTTGTTTTTACTGATGTCTGCTGGAAGTCAATAACTTCAGTCCTTCTCAAAATATTTTGTGAACGTCTCTGATGGCTTTCTTTTATTGTGTGAGGTAGCTTTAAAAAATGAAACTAACAAGTAACATCCATTTGAAATCTCAGTTTATAAAGGTTGGATTTATGCTACAAGTATTTGGTGGAATTTTTAAAATTGGATATATGCTACAGGTGTTTGACAGGATTTTTTTTAAAGGTATGTGCGCAAAAAAATATTCTATGTCATTGAGGGAGGCTATTTAATAATACTGAACGTATCTTGCAAGGATAAATTACATATGAACAGACAGCCTTGTTCATGTTGGAAAAACCTGACTTATTTAGACTATTCAAAACTGTATTACATACAGACAAGGGGCCGTGCCTCTGCACACCAGCATCCTACAGGATTATAGACTGAGAGGTTAGAACAGGCCGAAGGAGTAAGTCTTGAGCAAACCATCAGCATTTCGATGCCTTGTTCTGTCCCTTAACCGCTTGATGACAGTGCATGTGTATTTTAATGCAGTATTTGGTATCTGATATCACTTCTTGTTTCCCTCTGAAGGAATTCCTCTTTATTTCTGCTTCCTGTTTTGAGAGACACTGCCATAGGTTGCCGTGTTCTTCAGATGCATGGTAGTAAACACAGGAGTGCAGTGTTGGGAAAAAGGAAAGCTTTCCAATTAGTTCATGTTCTTGAGGGTCTATTGGGACCAGCTAATGCATCTTTGTCATGTTTCTCAGTTAATGAACAAGTCATGTCAATTGACACAGTTTTCTAGCTCTGACTGGTTTTTTTTCCTACGTGTCTGGAATAGGAATATTGTGATGGAAAAGCTACCTGCAGTACAAAAAAATCCAGCGCAGATCTAGCAAGGAAATGGGGTCACTAGCAGATGGGTGGGAAGCACATTTCGTTACAGCCACATGGGTGGGGATGTTATTCGGGAGATGACAAGGAATAGGACTGACAAGGGAGGTTAGAGTGATAGTTCTTTGAACAGGGAGAAGACTCCAGACAACTTGTCTCCAGTCCCAGCTGCCTAGCCTTAAGGCCAAATTCACTCATCTTTAGGCGACTAGTTATCGTAATCAAGTTCAGCAGACTATGATGTTGCGATTTGTCCTATTTCTATAGTATCACGTGGGTGTGTTTGTATTCTGCCAGCACAAGAAAAAGATATAGTCCTTGTCCTAAAATATCTGCAGTTCAGAGGTCTGATCCTCTCAGGTGCTAAGAGTCCACAAGCGTTTCTGGAGCTGATCAGTCACAGGGCATCTGCCAGTGACACAGACAGCATGGGTGAGGACGATGACAAGAGACTTTCTTACAAAGGAAAGGAGACGGGGAAGGAGACAGCACGGAGTAAGAGGGAAAAGATTACCATGAAGTAATGCAGACTGTGAACCCGACCGTACTGGGTATAAAACACTGCTACATTTAAATGCAATTGTATTTATCGCGGCGGTGCTGGAGCAAGCGAGGGCTTGCCAGACTGAACTGCACTCAGTCATCCTCTGGAGGCCCAGGCTGGATTTCAGGAAGATATTTTATACATGTTTTTTTGATGTTTCTTGAGGTGGGATTTTAGTGAACACAGGTTTGCTACCACATGTGTTCCTGCGTGGCTTTTCTACTCGGCATTCCAAGGGGTCAAGAACACTGATGATCTATGCGTTAGGCTTATTAAAAGCAAAAAATCCTACTCCAGCCCATTCGTACGCTGGTGCAGACTGCTCTGCTGATTTGCCCTTCCCTATGGTCATCCTAACTCTTTACAGGCTCAGGCTCAGCTTGTCCAAACCCTAGATCAGTGTTCTCTGGGGCTGCCTGAGGCGGATCTGTCCCACAGAAGAGAGATGTCCCTACACCAGAGCAGGAGACATTGTATTGCCTGAGAGTGGGAACACTAATCGCTACCATCCCAGCAAGTCTATGCTATCCTACATCCATCTCCCATGGGTTTTTTTCTACTGCCCAGAAGAAAAATGAATGGTGTTGGGCACCATTCAATAAAATACACAAAGTTCACAAATACTTTGGCTTCAGTTTTACCCGGGGACTTATTTCCTTTAAAAATTAAGGCAGTATTCTCTTTTGAGAGGGATGACAATGTCTTTCAAGATTGTCACAGGACTCAAAAACTCGCCAGTAGGCAGCATAATGACAGTACAAGTAAGGAACCATTTTCAGGTTCAGACAGTAGCTTACCATTACAACTCAGAAATGAGATCCTGGAGTTTGATAGATAGTTCTATGAGAATGCAAGTCAAAAAAGCAAAGCAGATGCTAGGAGCTATTAGGAAAGCAATAGAGAAAAAGACATTATCATCATCATACTTAAACCACCGTAATTCCTCTACATCTTAAATTCTGAGAGTCATTCTAGTCTTCCTATCTCAGGAAGGATACAGTAGAACCAGAAAAAGTTCTGAAAAGGGTGACATGGATGGACAAAGGCATGGAGCAGTTACCATAAGTAATGTGGGATTCTTCAGTCTGGAAGAGAAGTGGCTGAAGGGGAAAAGTGATGGGGTTTGATGAAAAAATGGGCAGTGTGAACCGCTGGAACCAGCGAAGGTCATTCCACATTCTTGTGTGCAAGGCAGAGAGCGCCAAATGATTCTTGCAGGCAACATGTTAAGAAGCTGTAAAAGCAAGGGTTGTTTCATATAACACATGGTTAAGTTATGTGTTTGTCATGAGGCAGGAGGTGCTTTGGAAGCTAAAATTTTACCTAGGTTCAGAGAAAGACTGAGTAAATTAACAAAATAGAAACATATTGTGTTTTCTGTATACTTGGAAATTCATCCATGTCAGGATGTCTCTGGGCTGAAAATGACTGAGGTCAACATCATCATTACTAGGGGAAAGTACCAGTATGTCACTGACTGAGCTGGTTATAGATACCCACCTTCCCTAGACAGGTATACATTTCTGGCCATTGCTGAAGAGTTAAATATTGGGATAGACAGATATTTCGTCTTAGCTAGTAATGCCCTTTTTGTACAGTCACACTAGATTTCAGATAATTACAGTCAGTGCCATGAATTATTTTAAGGGTTAAAAATGTAAGAAAAACTTAGCGTGAGGTTATTCAGAAGTTATGTGAAACTGGCCTGATGCATTTTTCACATTGAAATCTATAGATTTTAGTGGGAACTGAGGTCAGAGCAAGACTGGTGTGTCTGAAAAGTGTGTGGTGTTTTCAGCAATATTGTTTTCCTCCACCTTCAAGTGTTAGAAACAACATTCATTTCAGGTAGGAAAAAAAGCTAGAGCAATGCTTCGGCATAATAAAAAGGTCTACTGTAAGGGAAAGCTCGGTGGTACAGGGTGACATTTCTCTCAAGAGCCAGTTCTGGAGTGGGAAATGAATGCCCTTAGAAAGCAAGGATTACCCTAAGTTTCACCCTCTTTTTGCTCAAGATGCAAAATGTATCTTCATCCTGCTTGCCCTGACATGTCAGGGAAGCATTCACATCCGGCCACTGAATTATTTCCAAAACAAGACAGGCTGCTTTCCCTGAAGAATGCTCCTTTCCCTGAAGAGCAGGTGAGAGCACGACTACCACTTCTTTGCTCCTGTTCTTTGGAGGGTTCCTGGGCTACCCCAGTACTGCACAGAGAGATCTTTGTGGAACAGAATCCGCGTGGTTTTGCTGAATTCCCCAGTTTTCCACTTGAACATGAAATCTCTTTGCAATTCTCCAGGGTTGTTTTGTAGCATTTTTATTTCAGTGATGTAAGAGCTGCCTTTTACTGCCAAGCCTATAATTAAAGCAGTGTTGACTGGTAAGTAATGGGCCGCAAAAGGTGTACCAAAAGATAATTAAAGATGCACTCCAGATAAGCAGGGCATGAGCATCCTTTTTATGAGGTGTTAATGTCTGAAGACCAACTAGTGAAATTGATCTTGCCTCCTTCAGGATGAAAGTTCTGCTTAAGCATCAATAGCATTGTACTGCCCTAGAAAATGTTTGATGTAGGGATTTCTAAAGGGCTGTGCTTGTCCCAAGGCTCCCCAGGCAGGCGCCTGGTGACGGAGCCCACGCTGCACTGAGTAATTCGGCATCCCATTCATGCTGGCATGGTTTTTGGGGTCGCCTTTACAACTCCTAACTCTAGGGCTGCTCTGGAGGGAGACAGGAGAGGAGCTTCCAATGCCCGATCTGGACTAGGAGAGATGCAAACCTTTTTGACAGCCATTTTAAAGAGCACTGAGGCTAGTCCTCGTCTAACAACTGTGTTGTCTCTCCTAAATGTCCTTTACATACATATCTTTCACTTTTGTTGTATTTTCAGCATATTCCACATGTGATTTGTATTCCTCTGTAGATGCGCTTATACTGCAACTCTGGCATAAAGGAACATTGGCAGAGGACACAGTGAGTTTCTGCACTTGGACTCTACTGAAACCTATAGCAAAATTCCATGGATCTTGGTGGGAGCCTGAAGACAATCTATGAAGCAAAGAGATGCTGGTTTTGTTAAGCATGCTGCTTTGGGTATTCCTACTTCTTTCTCCACACTCTCGCCAACCCCCTATTTGTGAAAAGAATAAAAAATACAGGGTGGGAATACTATTTTCCCAATACAGTTTAGAGAAGAGATGGGGGAGCTCACAAACAGTTGCCAAGGGAACATGGGCAGCAAGGGCTGGTCAGTGCTGTTGCCTGGACTAGTGTATGGTCAAACTGTAGCTGTAGCAAAAATAAGCTCTTACGTTAGGCCAAGTCCATATGTTTCAGCAGAAGAGGGGGAAGAGGAGGCGGAGGCAAAGATTGCCATCTTCTTTCCTGGAATCTCACTTAAAAACAGAACTCGCAATCTAAGTCTCTATCAATTAGCATTGCAAAGAATATCTCTGAAAATGAAGGGTGTAAAGAGGCTGCCTGGCGGAGTGCCTGAAACAATAACTCCGGGAAGTGTGAACTGCTCTCTCCGTAGCCAGAGGATGTTAACAAAAGCCTGGTCTATTTGACCTAGCTACCAGTGATGGACAGGCACTATTAGCAGGCAGTGCAAGTCGGTGCAAGCCTCTGCTGACTCCTCCTTATCTCCTCTGCACTGGCTGTGGCTATAAGGTGTATATGTGTGCGTTGGAGGGGGTGGTTCCCCCTCTCCTTTTGAGATCAATGTTGCAGGTTGCCTGCAGGGTCAGCTTTGTGTTGTAGTTATTCCTATGAGATGATGTTTTCTGCCATGAAAATTGGAAATCCATAAAGAAAAATGACGGCATTTGTTCTAGCCTTCCCTGTGGCCAGACTGAATAAGTAAGATCTCTTTGTACCCTACAAACATCCTTGGTATCCTTCATCCAGTTTATTACGCACCCCACGGACAGTTGTATTGGAATTGCAGAAAGATGGAAAAATGATATGCAATTCTGTACTTTCTTGTGCCAGTTTAAATTGGGGCTCCCCAGCTCTATTTTGCCCCCTGCTCCTACGCATCCCCATCCCATGCTGGTGCTTGAACTAAGGTCACCAAAAAAAAAGCAATCAGTTTTTTGGAAGGAGCAACTCTGTGAGCTTGCTCATTTGCTAGTCAAGTGTGCACTGGAGGTGGCCTGCACAGGACTGTGTGCGAAGCCATGTGGGGGCTTAAAGGCAGGTAGAATTGCACCCTGCATGCTTAAAATAAGAAGGAATAGCCGAAGCTGGATTTTCTGTAGATAAGACTGTCAATAAAGCTATGCTACCAAGCTTTATATGTTTGCTTATTGTGTCTGAGCCTTCACCCATCCTTCCCTACATAAGTATCTGAATATTAAAAGTGAATTAAAACCAAAGGACTAGCAGTACACCTTGACTGTACCTAGAATTGCTGAACCACTTGCCACCTGGCTGCTTTTTTCCCTTCTCCCACATGAAAATTTTTGCTTAAATACAAATTTTATTGTATACGTGGACAGGAAAAACTCTGAACTATGCTGGAGCTCTGGGGGAGAAAAGAAACCTTGTGGGATGTATCTGTGCTATGGCAATCCAGGCTTATGGGAATACTACAGTAGAAAAAAAGGGAGGAGTACTGAGAAAAAACAACAGCTTCAAGCTGTTGCTTCCAGATGTCTTGGGCTACATGCTGCTGTCATCCCTCAGAAATTCACACTGCCTTCCTATGTACTTCTGCTTGAAAACATTATTTAGGTAAAGTGGTTTCTGAGAGCATTTACCTTGCCTAATGGATAGAGCTGCTAAAGGAATCCAGTCTCTGGAGTACTGGACTCGCAGGGGCTGACTGACACCCCTGCCTGAAAGGACATTAATTTCTCTTGTGAACCACTGTGCTGGTGTGTGTAATGTTAGAACGCCCGCCCAGCTCAACCCAAAAGTGGATGGTGGACGTACTGGTCTCTGCAGAATGCAAATTGTGTGTAACAGCTGGCAGACTTTGTCCCTGTACCCTTCAGCTTCAGAGCAGGCTGGAGCGGGTGCCAAATCTGAAAAATGAATGGGGACACGTTGAGGTGAAAAACACATGAAGTAATGATGCTGGTGTTCTTGAGCACCTTTAGTGATATCCATTAATGGCCTCATTTGACAAATTATTACATTGACTAATTGATTTGTTGCTGTTCTACTCCTGTTCTAACATTTAGTCCTTTTCAGCATTGCAACTGTTGCTCCCTGTAAGTCCTTATGTCACTCTTGGCTCTCTTAGTATTTCCAGCCTCCCTTTTGTATTAATAGGTTGGTCATGATTTCACCTTGGGCTGAAAGCACAGACCTTGCTTGTTTTGTACATGACTTGGATGAGTAGAGCTGTCTGGAGGGGGAAAAAAGCAGCCGTAGGAAAGGCAGAGCTTGTGCTGAGCTCTCCAGGACGCACTGGGAGGGAGGCTGCTCCTTCTCCCCCGGTGACCGCAGTGTGCTGGCAGAGCCTTCGTCCTTCACTGTCAACGCTGGGTTTTGACCCAATGTCTAGTAAAGCCACCAGCGTTTTATTTACTGCAGTTAAGTTGATGAGAAACGTCCCATGGATGGGAATGGGAGTAGGGCTGCTAAACGGGGAAGACAAGGGCTTGTCACCAGGCTGCGGTAGGAGATGGGATGGTTTCCCTCTGGGAGAAGGGCGGTGTGGAGGCCTCCCCGCATCCGAGGGAGCCCCAGGCCTGCGGTGTGAAGAGAAGGGGACAAACCGAAGGCGAAGGTGTAAGATAACTTCATTAAATTATCCACTCCCCATTTGAATTAAAGAAAGGTGGATGGGTTTGTGGCGGCAGCGGGGGCTTCGCCAGGAGACGCTTTGGCTCCTTCGGTGGGGCGAGACCTCATTATGTGTATTTTGATGATGGGATGACAATGGAGGTGTGGGAGACGGCTCTGAGTCACCCTCGGCGGCCCCGGCCCCATTGGCGGGGCCGGCCCGGGCGGGTGGGGGTCGCCAAGGCCCGGGGCGGAGGGCTCATAAGGCGGGGAGCGGCCTGTGCCGCCCCGCAGACCTCGGCCCGCATGGAGCTCGCCAGCCTGACCGCCTGTCCCGGACCCGTCGAGCCCGCCCGCAGCCCGGGGAGGCTCGGCGGCGGGGCCGGGGCAGGGGGAGCCCGGCCGGGCGCCGACCGCCGCTCCCCGCTCGCCGCCGGCCAGGCCCGGGCGCGTCCCGCTGGCGCCGGGCGGGAGGGCGGCCGGCGGAAGCGGACCACCTTCAGCAAGGCCCAGCTGGAGCTGCTGGTCCGCGCCTTCGAGAAGGAGCCCTACCCCGGCATCGCCCTGCGGGAGCAGCTCTCCGGCCTCACCGACATCCCCGAGTCCAGGATCCAGGTGAGAGGGGCGGGAGGGAGGAAGAGCCGGAGGGCGGGCAGCGGGGCCGCCTCCCTCGGCCGGGCGGGCGGTCTCTCAGTGTCTGCTGGCCTCCTCGCAGGTGTGGTTCCAGAACAGGAGAGCCCGGCAGCTCAACCACAAGAAGAGCGAAGCCGCCGCCGCCTACCCCAAGCCGGCTTGTGGCAAGCAGAAGCCGGCCCGCTGCGTCCCCGGCTCCCGGACGACGGCGCAGGGTCTCGGGCCAGAGCAGAGCCTCCTCCACCCGCAGCCCGGCCTGCCAGGAGGGCACCAGGGTTATGCCGGTCAGCCGAACGCCAGGCTGGATACTCATTTCAGGAGCTTGGATAACACCTTTGGAGCCCCGGGTCAGACCTGGGGGCAGACCCCAGCTCACGGGGGTCTGGACTGCCTGGGAAGAGGGGCGCCGCTGGGTGTGGGGAGCGTGGGGTGTGCCCCCCAGCTCTCGCTGCCACCGCAGCAGGCGCAGGAGTATCCCTACCTGAAGACATCTTTCCCTGAAAGCTACTACTCAGACGCAGATGTGTTCCAGTCTTGTATAGAAGATCACCAGTACCTGGCAGCGAAAGAGAACATGTATAGGAGGCCTGTCTTAAACTACTTAGGTGCCAGCCAGGGCCTGGGTGATGAGAACTGTTTGTATATCAAGTCAAATCCTTCTCCCTTTGGGAAGGGCTCCAGTTACGGTGAAGGGGAATCTAAGCTTGAGCTCGAGCAGATAAGGCACAGTCCACCTCTGGTCGCAGCTAGTCACGGTAGTCCTCCTTTGGTACTTCCAAAACATGAAGGGGGGTATCAAGGGACGCTTGCCGCTCCAGGCCCATCGTATGGGCAGCAGCTGCTGGAGACAGTAAATGACTACGACCCTCACTGGCTGGGCATGAGAAATGAAATTTTGGGAACTGGGTTAGATTTGCTGTTTGAGAATGAGCAAAATGGGGAGCAAGGTAGGCCAAAAAGTTACCTTTTTGCTTGTGGTGGCCAGAGTTCAACCTGTCATGTGGGTCACACATGAAACTGACAGCGGGTCTGCTTGCCCGATGAAAAATTAATGTGGTGTTTTTTTTTTTGTTCGATTGGCAGCATTGTCCAAAGTGGCTAGAGGTTTTGCAGGTCTAAGTGTGGAGCGCTTGCTCTGAGTTCTGCGCGCTGTCTGGAAGGGGAAGGAAGATAAGCGAAGTTAGCGAGGGCCACAGGAGAAGAACCTGGCGAACGTGTGCTGCCTCCCGACCCCATCCAGCAGGAGCTGTCGCCAAGCTGCTTGCAGTATTCCTGCCTGCCTTTGGTTATTGGCAGCCTCGCATTAACTTGCATGTATAGACTGATCTTCTTCACAAATACATTGGTACTGAAGATGTACTCTTTCTGTGTTCAGTCTGTGCTGGACTAATTCTGCCAGGAGGCTTGGGACATTGCTTTTGTGGCCTTACTGCACTGTGTTTTATTTCTATACTGGTCGGAATTCACTTACTTTAACTTAAGAAATCTGTAGAAAACAGACTTATTTATAGCTTTTAATGGAGAAAGCGTTAACGTGAGAGGGGAACAAGCATGGGAAAAGCAGCCTTGGTGGTGGCAGGGGACGGCTCACTGGGTGTGTTTGCATTTTAGGTGTGCTCCTGATAAAGAACACTGCTGGTCTTTTCCTAGATACTTAATGTTACCATTTTAAGATGACCACGTGTGTAGCCTTTTAAAAGGCAATATTTTTGCAATTTCCTTTTGTATATTTTTTTTCAAATTGTCATATTTTTTAAATTGTAGTTTTCTATTTGCCAAATGAAGGTTTTTCTACCTGGGTGATAATGAACTTGTAGAACTGCACTCACAGAAAAAAATAAATTGTGTTCCATCTTTGCATTTGCACATTGAGCCTGTTTTTAGACTCCTCGGGATCCATGGCCATCTGGAAGACCACTGTAATCATGGAAGTGTTTTTCGCGTGTATCTCTGCAGAGCTGCCATGGTTGTGCATTAAAGCAATATCAGGCCGAGGATGCTGAAAACTGTATGTGCAAACCCTTTCTTATGCTTAAATTGTGGCTCTGGAATATTTAAGTATGCCTAGATTTTAACATGTGTGTTATTAACTTAATTATAGAACAAAAGAAACAGAATAAAACAGAATAAAAATAAAACTTAAACGCAGACCATTATTTTATTAATATAGTTGATATCTCTGTGAAGAAGCTGTCTATTAAGATGTGTACACAAGAAGTCCAGAAAATTAGTCCTGACTTTTGTCAGGAATTTTTAGCTGTGGTTGTGAAGAAGCCATTTAAATTTGCTGCCTTGACCTCAAGAATTGGAATGCACTCATGTATCACGGAAGAACCATAGCGGCAAGGCACTTTGAACACAAAAAGTTCTATCTGAGAGCTAAGTACAAGGTGATGATTGTATTTATGATTGTATATATGACTCCTTTAGTAAACTTTTTTAAAACTGCATTAGGACTTACTTCTTTATTTACATATACTCCTCTCCCTCATAAGACTGACTTAATGAGAAGTGAGATTTGTTCCCAGGCACAGACAGAGACTGGTGTTCAAAAGTGTAGCAAAACAGCCTTGTTTCATAAAGAAAGAGTGAGTCAAAGAGAAAAAAGGACATCTGAAAGAACAGCATGCTCCACTAAACCAAGAAGGATGTGGGCTTTTGGTTCCTCCCTGGAGGAAGCAGCGTGTCTTGCCATGGTATCCTCCCTGCTGGTCTTGATGCATGGTAACCAGCACCTCTTATCTCATAGGGGTCTGAGGTAAATAATTGGAGGGTCACTTACAGATTCTCCTAAGTGAGCCTGGTCTCTGTAGCGCATCCAGCTCTTTTCCCTCTCTCTCTCTCTCTCTGCAGACATACTATTCTGTCAAAGCTCCCACAACCACACCAAGGCAGCTGTGTCAGGCGCTGAGCATTGAGCTGTCACTCCTGGCTGCTCTAATAATATTGGGCATTACAAGCTCTTCATCTGGTGTAGGGAACAGTCTTCCCTTATTAGCAAACCCATGTTTCCAACACTGAAGTGGAATACAGTCTGAATAGTTCTCAAGAGCAAGTGCAAGAAAAAATAAATCATTCTCCTATCACAGCGCTACCTACTGCTCAGGGCAGAGCTTTCCTGTAAGTTGCTGGCATTCTTTATTTTGTTACAAGTTGCTTTTCACAGACCTACCAAGCATGTATTTCACAAATAAGAAAAATCTGTGCAGAGCAGTCAGATGCGACGCTCACTTGGGATCTTTCTGTAAACTTTCACTCCTTGCTATGAGGTAGAGAATGACAGAACACAAATTACATGCTTATTCAACACCTAGGAGGAAGTACTTTCACAGCAATGGTGTTAGTAGCTTCCCCTGGACTTGCGTGCCAAAAGCATCCCTTTTCATATGAGTAGATGACGCTGAGGAAGAGGTAGGGCAGGAATTCAGTATTGGACCACCCTTCTGCTGCCTGTAAAATGCTCCTCTTTACAGAAGAAAGGAGGAATTTTGAAAACTTATTTTTCTTCCATATGACTTTTCAAAGAGAGATAGTGAGGAGGCAGAGTTACTAATGTGGTTCATAGTCAGACTGGGCCTACCACACTGCCAGGCGTCTCCAGTTACTCCCTTTGTGGGAGCTTTCGAAGTGCTGTCCTCTCTCCTCAGCCACCTCCTGCAGCCGCAGGACTGGGGTGACAGCCACGGTCCCCCCTCGCTGGAAGCCGCCCGCTGGGAGGCAGGATCTGGCCATCGCAGCAGGGACACCACGACCTGGACACCTCTTTAACAGCTCTGCTCCTCCCTGTTTCTTGGTATAAGGCAAATTACCCGGGAGAGGGCTCTTCACTTAATTAAGCAGGGCCTGTAGGCGCATGCCTGAGATGACAACTGCTCACGCCTCGCCTGGAGCACCCCGGCTCCTGTGGGCCGTTACGTCCTTACGGGGTGCTGGGCTCCCTGTCTGAAAAAAACCACACCGAAGTACATTCCGTCCGAGTTCATAGCACTGGAAAGCCCTTCATAGGTTTTTTTTCACCCTCTGACTTGTTTGCCCTCCTGTGGTCCTTAGTAAGAATCTTTTTTTTTTAATAAAAAGATCTTTTCCACACTGACTTCTGGGGCCACGGCGGAGCCCGCTCTCCCCCTCAGCGCGTTGCTGCGGGGACGACACTGCCGGGCGGCTTCACAGCACGGACCCTCACCGCTCTGCCGGCAAAGCCATTGGTTCACAACCGGGGCGCGGTCCCGGCCCGGGTCCCGGTGTCCCGCGGTCCCGGTGTCCCGCGGTCCCGGTGTCCCGCGGTCCCGGTGTCCCGCGGTCCCGTCCCGCCCAACCCCGCGGAGCCCGCCCCACCCTGTGGAGCCCGCCCCGTCGGGGCGCCGCCGTGTGTGCACCGGCAATAGGGCTCCGCCGCTTCCCCCGGAACTGCGGACGCAGCCGCTTGTTTCCGGGGGGCCTCCATTGCGGGCGCGTCGGTGCGGGCACACGCGGACCGGGCGGCGGGACAGCGCAAGGGTAGGTGGCGGTGGTGCCGGCGGCCCGCAGGGGACAGTGCAGTCGGCGTGACCCTCTCCTTCCTCTCCTCAGGGGGCTTGGGGACGGCCCGCCCGGCAGCTCCCTGCCGCCCTGGCCTTGGAAGTCGGCTTTGCCCGGAGTGAAGTAGCGGCCCCCCGCCCCGCCGGGAGCAGGCTGCCGGCCTGCCCGGAGACCTGCCTCCCGGCCTGGGCCCGGCCCCGGGGCCGTGGGGGCCGGCACAGGGCCTGGGGGTTGCCAGGAGAACTGCTTTACCCTCGAGAGCCTCGGTGCTTTCCGTGTGAGGCCAGCCAGGGCGTAAATTGGCTGGTTTTTGCCCGAGATGGTTAAGCCACGTTTGCACAGCGCGGCGGTTTTCTCACAGGTGTGCTGTGAGCTGTGTGTGCTAACTGTGTCTTCTTCCCATGTCAGCTGCGCTCTGTGTCACACAGAGGCAATCTGTGCCATACCGGTTGTGAAGAACTGTTGAAGGAGTGAGATGGAGGAAAAAGAAAAAAAGAAACATCGTGTGAAGCATAGCGGGCCAAAGGCAGAGAAGAAAAGGAAACGTTATCTCAATGAGCTAGGAATAGGAGACGAGGAGAATGCGCGGAAGAGAAACCCCAAAGCTTTTACGGTCCAGTCCGCTGTGCGGATGGCCAGGACTTTCCATAGGTAAGAAATGGGGGTTGGTTGTAGAGCATGCCAGGGTGGTTGGATGGAGAGGTGTTGGCTGGTGTTCCTTTGTGTAGAAATATGCGTAGTGTAATTTTTACTGGCGTCCTCACATAGCATTTGTCATTCACCAGGCTGTGTTGTAGTTTATGCATGTGTCAGAAGTGTGATGCTTTCTACATACGTGTTACTTGGTAGAGCTGTGTTAGTCTTAATGGAAAAAAAAATGCATATAGCGCCTTAGGCCTGGTGGGAGTTCCACATACATATTAGTATCTGAGCTCTTGGTGGACCTTTGTGTCCAAGCTTTTGCAAATACTGAAGACATTCAAAGAATAAACATTACTGGTTTTTAAGTTCTTCCGTTTATTTTTTGCAAATTTATTCTCAGAACTCAGGATTTGAAGACTAAAAAACATCACATTCCTGTGGTTGACCGTACTCCTTTGGAGCCACCTCCTGTGGTGGTGGTTGTAGTTGGCCCTCCCAAGGTTGGGAAGAGCACTGTAATAAAGTGTCTCATTAAGAACTTCACAAGGCAAAAACTGGTTGAAATCCGGGGTCCTGTTACAATTGTTTCAGGTGAGAACAAAGATATGAGAAATGGAAGTACTAATTTTGCATTCTTTATTTGTCCTGCTTTTAGAGCTGAGATGTGTTCGTGTTCTCATAATTTTTGGTCACATTGAAGAAAGTATTTGAATGTGTTACCAGGCATGCTTATTAACAGTAAAAGAGTGAGATTTAGGCTTTTGGGGAACTTGTCTCTCTAAACTTGCTTTCCACCCTGCTTGGATCCTAATTCTGGTGCGTTTTTTTCCTTTCTGGCTTTTTTTTTCTCCGGTTTCTTCCAAGCTTTTCCCAAATTTTCCTTCTCCACTGGGTTCTGTTTTCCCTTTTGGACTGTTTTTGTCTGGCTTCATCATAACTTCTGCATGCATTTCCCATTCTTTCAGATTCACTGTCCTATAGTCCTGTTTTTGTGTCCCTTCCTTTCATAAGGCAATAATTAATTTGTAAAGCCATTTCCAGTTACACTTCTGCACCTCACCCCCAGTCAGTTTCTCTTCCTTTTTGTTAAGTTTTCAGTCCCAATTTCCACCTGTGTTGGTCTGTTCCCTTCATACTGAATATTACCAGGGAGATCACTGAGGTTCTAGGGGGAGCACAGCCCACAGCAGCTCAAGGAACCAATTTGTGAGGGAGGTCTTTCTCGGACACAGACAACTGTATGTTTGCTGCAGGTAGACTTTTCAGAGACTTTTACTAATAAATCTCCTTTTTGCAAGGTGTAATTGACAAATATAGGAAAATTAATGAGTTAAATTGGATTTCCTAATTGGTCTACTGGGACTCAAGGGCTGAATTTTGCAATTGATAACCTGAAGAAAAAAACCCATGATACTCATTGTATATAGTTGTTTAAAGTTGTTATTCGTGTTGTCTAAAGTTCAGTTAGCTAACTCAAGTTAGTCAAGCAAGTTAACAGTAGGTACTTTTTTCTCATTTGGATGCATGTTAAGAAATTTTTTGATATGTAAATCTACTCCATTTTTTTAAAGGCTAGAACAGAGTGTATTTTTCCTAGTAATATCAAAAGAACAAAAATATGTGGTAAGTTAAAATCCACAGTATGAACTCTGGGGCAATAAAGATTAAAGAAGCAGAAGCTGTTTTTTTGTTTTTGTTTTTTTCCCAAAGCAAAAAAAAAAAAAACAAACAACATTTTTTTGCTATTAGCATTGTTTTTGGAAAAGACCGAACAACTCCTTTGAAAACATGTACTCAACCTCATAATTTTACACCAAAAGTTATAATTTAGCAGAATTGTAAACATTTGAAAACGGGCACTTCTACAGTAGTGCACGTTGGATGATCTATATGCTAGACAAGAATTTGAGTCCCAGATAGTCCTTAGGAACTTAAGGAATGTGACCTGGAAAGAAAACAGTGGACTAAGTAGTTTGCTCCCTCTGATTCGTTTTTTGATTCTTAATTCTGTTTTCAGGTAAAAAACGCAGGCTAACTATTATTGAATGTGGATGTGACATTAACACAATGATTGACCTGGCTAAAGTCGCTGATTTGGTAAGTTAACAGTGGCATGTGATTTCTACGGTAATTCGTGTTGAAAATACTACTTTTGACTGGACTACACCAACATCTGATTTCTCTACCTATTGCTATCGAAGGCAAAACTGTCTTTCGTTTCAGAGAGAACAGAACTAAGCTCGACAATAAACCTAATATTCTGGAATAACCCCTTGGGCTTTCCTTATCCTGGGGTTCGAGGGGAAATAAAAAATGTGTGTGTGATGGTGGGGAGAATGTAGAAGAAGGGAAATGCAACTGAACTTCATTGCTAATGCAGCTGGTAGACTTTTAATGGAAGATCTTATAACAAGCCAAGGTGATAAAGTGACCTTTCATTAAGGGATTTGGTCAAACCTTGTAAAATCTGAAAATGGTTTTTAGTCAAGAGGTTTTCAACTAAGAAAATAGAAATATGTATTAGTTTACTAGTTGGTTTTATTTAATGCGCTCTGATGTCTACATTTTTGAAGATCACTGTGCAGTAATACGATTGATTTCACTGCAGTGTGGTGGCCACTGTAATTTACTTATAAGTTTTGGTTCTGTGGATTATGCCACTGATCTTGGGAAGCCAATGCAGGATCCATTTGTCTATTTAGAATTTTACTTTACATGGGAATTGGAGTATATTATTCATAGCTGATTAGGGTTTGGGATCCTTATCTAAATATTAACTATCTAAATACATGCGGGCAGTAATCCAGATACTGTTCTACTTGAATGTTTTCTCCTTGAGGAAGGGGGATGTATTAAAAATACAAAAATTTTCCGTTAGTAGATGTGATGGATGTTTGAGATTCTGCATGCATGTAGTGATGCTGAGAATCTTTTTTGATTTTATTGTTAGGAGGCTGAGGTTGCATAATTGCTTGCAGATCTCTGTCATCAGTTCCCATGTGTTTTAAGTTCTTAATTGCTGAGGCCCTAATATGAATTTGCTTCTATTTTCTTGTGACTGTTGGGTGCTATGTTCCTGTGTCATTAGTGCATTTTAGTGATGCGTAACAGTAATTGCAATGTGTGAAGTTAAGTTTGTCTCATTTTATCAAAAGACTTGGCCTTAGAGTCATTAGTGCATGCAAGTCACAGATGTAAAAATTTTAATAATTTTCTCAGACATTCATGTAAATACTGGAAGATACTCAATTTTGCGTATTTTAAATTCACCAAGTAAACACCTCTTCCAACCTTGCTATGATACTATATGTTATTGCATTCATGGAGCAGCCTCATTCTTCGATAGTTTTCTCGGAAACAGCGAGGAAATCACGTCTATATAAGGGAGACTTGATTGACTGGAAGAAGAGATTTGATTTCCAAAGCCCCACTAACTTCTAAAGCAGCTAAGATCCATACTTAATTAAAAAGCCAAAGTTGATTTTCAGGTTATATGAAAATAAAGAACAAAACTTGTTGCAAGAATTTTGTTCCCAAGAAGCTTATGACTTTAAAGGTGTAGTCTTTGAAATGAGCTCATGTGGGCACTGTGGTATTGTTACAGTGAAATGCTGATGTTGTGTTTTCAGGTTCTGATGCTTATAGATGCCAGCTTTGGATTTGAGATGGAAACGTTTGAATTCCTGAATATTTGTCAGGTACATGGCTTTCCCAAAATTATGGGAGTTCTGACCCACTTGGATACATTCAAGAACAACAAACAATTGAAGAAGACTAAAAAGAAGTTAAAGCACAGATTCTGGACTGAAGTGTATCCGGTATGACGTTCAGCATTCATTTTTCCATATATTTTGCATTGTGGAAGTTAAGTTAAAAGTGAGGCAATACTTCAGTGTTTATTATGTTCTTACATCTTTTAAATAATACTATAAATGGGCAGTGCTGATGTTGCATGAGATTATGTAATCTTTCTTCTATTTGCTAAAATATTTGTGTAATTAGTCTCTATTGCAGTGTGACTAGCTACTACACATGTGATATTAGTAAAAAGGTCTGTTACACAGGTGCTATGCAAAGAGGATCTGCTTGTAGGTCTGAGAGACAAATTAACCTTTGTATGAGGTTTTCTCCGTGGGAATTGTTTTCCCCTAAGATTTAGGGGGCAAGTCTCATGTTGAAGTAAGCCAGGTAGTTTGATCTTTTGGAGCCAATTGTAACCTGCAACTTCCATTTATGACTTACGAATTAGAATCGCATTACCTTTTTTTAGTTTTGGACGTATTAAATTGATGTTTAATGTTTTTGTCTTTTGAATGTGTTTAGGGTGCTAAGCTGTTTTATCTGTCTGGGATGGTTCACGGAGAATATCAAAAGCAGGAAATTCACAATTTGGGGCGGTTTATCTCGGTTATGAAATTCCGACCTCTTACGTGGCAAACGTCTCACCCATATGTTCTTGCAGACAGGTGTGTGGTTTTTTCTCTCTGTTCTTCAATCTCTGCACAGACAGCAGCACCTTGCTATTTAAAAAAACTATAATATTAGAGCCAGCCAGCTCTAGGTGTGAATGGGTATTTAGTGTTATCTAGGTCGCCTTGGGAAAATGAAAGCATCCTCTTCAGGTTTGTGCCAGGAACTTTAGCACAATGCAATTTTCACTTGCATCGGATCGCAAAGGTAGGCCTTTTATACATTGTAAATACTTTTGAAACACAGGAAAAAAAATCCTGCTTGTTGATGATTATATTGAATTTCTGTGGAAAAGAAACAGCATTTTAGCAACAGCTGGTGAATTAGTCTTTTGAGTTCCCTGGAACATCCCTTCTGCAGCATCTCCACCTGTAGCATTTGATTCACAACCTCTTTAGAACACGAAAGTAATCTTGATGATGGCTGTGCCTACCTGAGAAATTGCCTCACCTTTCATATTTTATTGCCAGGATGCTTACAGTTATGACTAAACTCCCACAAGAATCAAAGGCGCTTAGAACAAGTCTCTTTCAAAACTCTTTGATTTGAAAAAATTCTTTGGAAAAAATTGTCAGAGAAGTAGATAAGCATTGTGCAAAGTCCTGCACAGTACAGAAAAAATATTCTGTAGTCTTTTAGTGACGTTGTTTTAGGTTGCTACAACTGTTATTTTGGTTGTCGGGTCAGTTTTAAGCTGATCTGCAGCCAGAGTGTGTGTCCCATCCTCTTTCTTGGCTGTGTGTTTGTGTTGCCTCCCTTGTGCAGTGTAGAAAGGAGCTCTGGAAGGAGCTTCTCCTCATCTGCCTGAAGACAGCCAATCTTTCCCTCTCCCCTTTCCTGTGGTAGTTTTTTGTGTTGCTCATTGCCATTATCAGGGAAAAGAAGGTACCGTGTGGCTACAGGGAATCCATCTTTCACCTATCTTAGAGTGGTTATTCTGTTCTCCCTCTAATCGTGAAATTTATTTGAGGAGGGTTGTGTATGGAAAGCATATAAACAGTAATTAAAATTTGCTAAAAAAGCAGTACATGTTTAGTGAAATGTCAATAAGTCATCTGAAAATACATCGTTTTACATGATTATACAAGTTTTAACATATTTTTGAAAGATCTTTTATCTTTATTTCCATGGATTTTTTTCGTATGATCATTCTATTTTGATTATTAGAGTCTGCAGAGCGCGCAGTGGCAGCAGCACAATTCTCCTTCCTTAAATTACCTTTTTTCAAAAGTTACTATCAGGACTGCTGGATATTCTAACTTTTTTTCTTTTGAATGTTGGGTAGAATGGAAGAGTTGACAAACCCAGAAGATGTTCGAATCAATCCCAAATGTGACAGGAAGATATCACTTTATGGATACTTGAGAGGAGCACACCTTAAGAACAAAAGTCAAATTCATATGCCAGGTAACTTATAAGATTCTTAAAACTGTTTTTGTAATGTTCTATGAATAACAACGTAGCTGTTTTTATTTTTGTTGGGGAATGATTTGTATCTTTAAACTGTACACTGTAAAATAGATTTTTAGCCTTTCTAAATACCTGTTATGCTTTTGGAAATTATATTTCATAAAAATAGTTTTGCTTTTAATTGTGTAGGTTTGTTGCAATATTGGCAGCGTCTGAAGCTTTTCAAAGGTGTTTCACTTTAAAAGATGCTTGAAGTGCAAAACAGTCCTAGTAGTGAAAAGTAAATCTGGCTTATGTAAAATTTCTCCTATTCATTGAATACATTTAGTATTTTAAGTGAATGATTTAAATGCTTAAATTCAGAAATATTTTAATAATAAATTTACAGACCTACTCAGAAAACTGAGTTACTAGTTTTCTCATTTAGAAACAATCAAACAAACCCAAAGCTTTGCAGCGTTCTGGTGAACTTACACGTGTTTCTCTAAGTTCAGTGGTAAGGCAGAAAAGTTGGATGTTTGATACAGAGCTGGCTGTTGATGGACTGCTGAATGCTACAATGTTTTAGTTGGGTTTTTTCTTTAATCTTTTCAAATTTCAGAATCAAAACTCTGTGAAAACCTTATTGCTTCCCTTGTCTCTCACCCCAGGTGTAGGAGACTTTACTGTGAGTGACGTGAGTTTCCTACCAGACCCCTGTGCTCTGCCTGAACAGCAGAAGAAGCGTTCTTTAAATGAGAAAGAGAAACTGGTTTATGCCCCTCTTTCAGGAGTTGGGGGCATTGTATATGATAAAGATGCCGTTTATATTGACCTTGGTGGAAGCCATGCTCATGAAAAAGAAGAGGTAAAGAAATGCTGTTGGTGATTTAAATTCTCTTTGCAAAACTTGTTTTTCATCCTTAGAGTCAAAATAAGTGTTTAAAAACCAAGCTTCTTTAAAATCATCAATCCTTACATATCTGTAGCGGGTAATTTCTTTTTCTCCTCTGTTGATTTCAGAGGAGGGATATTTTTATTATCCCTGTGTAAAATATTGTGCAAAACATTTGAGGGATCATAATAAGTACCTAAATATGGCTTCATAAACTTTCCAAACATTGACTTAAGATTTATAAAAATTCCTGGTACTGGGGTATTATCCCTTGTATTTTGTAGGGCAGGATGATTGTGGGAGAACATTTACAAAATTTGACTGGTCCAAGGGAGAGGTGGAAAACATTTGTGTACAAACAGATTGAATTCAGCTGTTTTCCCCTGTATTGTGCTAAATGTTAAATACGTTTGGGTCAACGATAATGTCTGCTTGCTGATACTTACTGTAGTGGTTGCATACTCTGAAGCAGGCCCTCTTTAATTTTTCTTGGATTAACATTGTATGCATTCTTGAAATGTGAAGAGGGGAAGGAAGACCTTGCTATTCTGAGGAAACATTTATTTAAAATGCTTTGGAACTTCTTGCATATGTATATGTTTCTACTGTTTTAGGGAGAGTAATGACTCTGTTAGCTGTTCATTAGACTTTTTTTTTATTCATTTTAATTGAAAAGTGAAAAATCTTGGCTTTCCAGGAGGAAGTGAGACCAAATCACGAACTAGTTCAGAGCCTCATCTCCACGCATTCAGCCATTGATGTTAAGATGGCGTCAAGCAAAGTCTCTCTCTTCATGGATTCTAGACCCTTAGGTTCAGAAGATGTAGGACAAGAGTAAGTTTTGAATGCTGAGCTGTGTTTGAGCATGAATGAATGCCTAATTTCAGGCACTAATTTAGCAAAAATTCTCAATAGAGCACAGTTAGTAGAATGGCTTATTGCCTAATTCTTCTTCTGAGACTATTCATATGACACATCTGTTTTCTGAGATAGGAATAATTGATATTAGAAAAGTTTTGCAAGCAGGATAGTCCTGTCTTCCAGGAATTCCTTCCTGATATAGCCGGAAGTAACATATTTCTGTTTTTCTTCAGAGTTTTGGAGAATGGCAGCCATAATCTTCAGTAAAATTCATTGTGTAACTTATTTTCATTCCATGGAAAATGAAGAAATTGGGATTTTTTATGGCTATAACATAGGATGTATTCTTGAATTAAAAGGCGTTCTGTACTTAAAGAACTCCATTGCCTTTCTAATGTTCTCCATAACCTCGCTTTGTTTTTTTTTTTAAAAAAAAAAGTACATTTAAATATTAACACAAAGCTTCATTGTTTCATTAAAATTACCTTCTACTTTATCGTCTTACCCCAAATGTGATCTTTGGGAAAACAGGTTTGTGATGCCAAAAGAAGAGAGACAGATTGATTTGAAGACTGGAAGAGTACGTCGTAAGGCATTATTTGAAGAAGAGGAGAAGGAAAATGATGATGTGGTAAGTGATGACGAAGAAGAAGCAGCAGCAATGTCCGAGGATGGAAGTGATGGTGATGATGAAGACGATGCTGAGGAAGAAAGTGACAGAGAGCTGTTAGGGGAAAAGGTGGCTGTTGGGAGAGCCAAACGTCTGAAAACAGAGCTGGTTAAAGAAGAACCTGTGAATGAGCTGCCAGCATTTGCAGACAGTGATGATGATCTTGAGATGAGTTCTGAAGGAGAAGAAGGAAAAACTGCCCCCGAAGAGAATGAGATGGAGGAAGATGATGATGAGGAGGAGGAGGAAGAGGAGGAGGAAGAGGATGAGCAAAGGACTTACGAAAATGAAAGCTCAGATAGTGAATTAGAGGCTGCAAGCAAAAGAGTAGCTGAATCTAAGCAGTATGAAATAAATAGTGAAGATACAGAAATGAGACCACGAATCTCCGATCACAGACTGAAAAGAAAAGTGGTGCTCGCTACAGATTCTGGAAACTGCACAGCAGAAGAGGCATCAGAATCTGATGTTGAAAACTTTTCCCTCAATGAGGGTGATGATGAAGAAGGATCACATGATGAATTAGAAGTTGAAGAGTCAAGCAGGAAGGGATTTCCATGCACTCAAGCAAAGAAAGCTGATGGCATTAGCCAGGCTAAACTTAAAGCTATAGAAGATGAGGATGATGATGTGGAGAATCTACTGAAAGAGGAAGAGGAGTATGAAGAAAAAATAGATTTTTCTGCTGACACGACAGGTAGACTATAAATGTTAAAAACTTTTACTCTCCATTTTTAATTGGGTGCATTGTTAAAGGCTATTATAATTAGTATATACTATATAATGTTGCTCCTCCATATATAGTTGTTAAGTGGCAAGCTTCAAGTTAGGAAACCTGGGATTATCTGCTATTAAGCCTTTGATTTGCAATGTAGTGTGCAGGTTTCGGGTTTCCTTTCTCTAAAATGGAGGTGATTCATTTTATAAACTTCGTCAATTTGCATACATTTCTCTTTAATCTTTTTGGCTATGTGTGTAAAGCAAATTATGGTGCTCTATTACATTTAGGAAGAGTAAAACATTATTGGGGGAACATTACTAAAAAGTATTAACTACTCACTGAGCATGGGAACAGGTTGCCCAGAGAAGTTGTGGAATCTCCATCCCTGGGAGATTTTCAAATGCCGTTCGGGCATGGTGTTGGGCAACATGCCCTAGGTGACACTGCTTGAGCAGTGGAGCTGGACCACATGACCTCCAGAATTCCCTTCCAACCTCAACCATTCTGCCAGTTCGTGAAGGATACGTCTATCAGCATGAAAATAATAAAATCTGTTACTAGCACTAATAATCTGTTAAAAATTTGTCCTAAAACTAGGACTCATCAGCAAAAAAAACCCCAGTTATCAAATTTGTTTGCCACAATTGATGTTTCTGTGTATCTAAGGAGTATGAAAAAAAGAAACCGTGGGTTGTGTCTGCACTTAAGCCTGTTGTTGTCATGTCCTTTTTTAGAGTATTTGTGTAGCTCCTAATTCTGGTTGTTTTTTGGAGGCAGAATACAATTTTTCCTCCTTTTCAGGTGCACTTAAGTGGAAAGAGGACCTTACACAGAAGGCGGCTCAGGCCTTTCTAAGACAGCAACGTTCAACCCCCAATCTTCGTAAACTCGTATATGGAACAGGTACAAATCTGTTTAGAAACTTGTACTGTCTTAATCTATGGTAGCTTTTTATCTGTTACCGAGCTTGCAAGTCTGAATGTTTGAGCACTGTCTTTTGGTGGGGGGCTTGAGGAGAGTTAATTGACTCTTTTAACTGCCGATACTCATTTTCACTAATAATTGTAATAAAGACAGTTTTTACTTTTCTAATAAAAAGCATTTTGAGCTCATTCTCCAGACTGTTCAGTTGTTACTCATGTTTTCTGGTACAACTGTTTCCCCCCAGACAGTTAAAGTTCGGTCATTTATGTAATTATCTGGTAGATATTATGCAAATCCATTGTGGTAATTGAGGTGTTTCATAAAGGGATGTCGTTTGTTGGCTGTTTTCAGGAATTTCTGCCTCACAGTGACTGAGAGTTGAATATTCTTAGATGTGACTCAGTATTATCATGTCTGTAATAAGCGTGTTTGACAAGGGGAAAAAAAGCAAGCTTGCTGGCTTAAAAGGAAAATTGCTGTTTATGTAATTTGTCCAGTTTAATTCACAACTTTTCCAGTAGTAGTCTGAGTGTACAAACCTCATCATGCAGGACCTCTGCAGAACACAATGAGAATTTGGCTTTTGTAAAACTTTCACTGTGCAGGAGCAGGAAGATTTGCTGACAGATTCTGAAGTCTGCTATTCTTGATTTACCTACTAGCTTAATTTGTTTCTATTCACAGATTGTTTTGGTATTGTTCCTACTTACGATATTGAATGAACATCCTGTGTTCACTTATTGGACAGTATTTTTTCAGATTATCCCAGTTATGCGAATAGAACCAGGTTTCAGGTTGCTCAAAGAAATTTGAACTATGTGGAATTTGTGAAATGAATTACATGTTTGCATATAGAATAACTGTACAGCTGAAGTTCACAATGGTCACAGTATATAGTATCTCCCTGGTTGCTGCTCACCTTCTTTTGCCCTTGTGAGGGTATTAATTTAACGCTTACACTGGATCATTATACCTTTTTCTTCAGTCTTTTTTTATTTAAAACTATTTTTAGTTTGCATCTTTTTTTTTTCCCCTCAAACTCCTGCAGGTTTTGTGAAATATAAGAGGTTGTTATTGAATGTAATCCGCATACCGTGGGGGAAGTAATCACAGTTTGTATGTTTCATTTAGCTGCTGAGGATGAGGACCGTGAGAGTGAGGATGCAGGTGACGAACTTGGAGGTTTGTTTCGTGTCAGCCGTCCAGACAAAGCATCCAAACAGAAGGCTAATGCTCTTGACTGCTCCAAATTTCTGATAGAAAAACCTCAAGATTGGAATTTAGAAGAGGTAATACCATTGGATAATTGCTTCTGTGTATCCTATACTGGTCGTGTCCTGGCTGTGTCTCATGAAGTGCTTCAGAGTCATTGAAACAGACCTATGGGATCTACGACCGGAGTGTGTCTTATCTTCTGCTACTTGCTGTCATTAGAAGTATTTACTAGCTAACAAATTCCAAGGTCTGTTCTTACAGGAATGGAAAGTTAGAATAAGTTACTTTAGTGCTTGGCTCTATTTGGTGGATCATAGTTTGCTACTTGTTTACTGAAAAGTAAAAAGTAGGGGAATTGCAAATGAAAATATGATGTAGGGTAGAGACTTTGGTAGCGTAAAGACCTTTGGACAAGAGTTGAGTTCATTTCACATTCCTGTTTTTGCTAAGGCATTGTGTAGTTTTGGTAATCATGTCTTGATGTGGAGCTGTGTGTGAGAATATCAGATTATTTCTGAGGTGGTATCTCTGATGGAGGAGTGGGGAAAATACTGGAGAATGTTTCTGTTGATGACAAGCTGTGACTGTACAAGGCAACGACACTATTATTTTGCAGGTTATGAGCAGTATTCGAGACTGCTTTGTCACTGGAAAGTGGGAAGATGATAAAGATGCAGCAAAGCTGTTGGAGGAAGATGGTATGTGTAAGGCTTGTAAAAATGATTACTATATACAGGATTTTTAAGAAAACTACGACTTCGTAGTTATGATGTAGAATGTTTTGCATTAGTGATATATTTTTTCAAACTATTACATAAAGTGTTATACAGATACTAATACAATTAAACATTAGTGTAAATTTCTGTATAAACAGTAGGCAAGTAGCATGTTCTGAAAATTTACTTTCTGAAAAATAGGGTATATAATTTAAATTAGGAAATTGAGTCCTTGGTCAATGCATGGCCATGCCAGCTTTTGAGTTCTGTATCCAAGTTTAGCTATTCATCCTCTATGTATGGTTTATTCTTTTGGATACTCTAGCTAGAAATAAGCAGACATTCTTTTTTAATGGGAAGACAAACTGGTCATTCACATTTTACTGAAAAATGAGATCTATTTTCAGATGTTCTGGAGGTGTTGTTAATTAGGAAATATTTAGAAAACTTTAATAATATGGTTGTATCTTATAGGCAGAATGGTTGTGGTTTGACAGACTTCTATAAGCATTTTTTAACTTAAAAAATGTCTGCTATATTTAAATTTATTAATTTTTTTTTTTAAATTAAAGATAGGAGCTTGATTGCTCTGCTGGTGTCTTGTGTCGTTAGAGTGCTAACTAATGTGCTGTGTGATCCTTTGGAATGATGTAAGCTTTATTTACATTTCTGAAATCATAAAGGTATTGAAAGGAAAAAGGAGCCACTGGAGTTCAGTTAAGAATTTTCAGCTGAAACTCCAGAGAGGGCAGAACAGACTAAGAAAAGTGTTGATGGGAAGAAAAAATATTTGGGCTGAAACTAATCTACAAAGCAGTACTGAGAAATACACAATACTGAGAATATGAGAGATTGTATGGAACAATACAACTGCAATATAACAGAACGGTTAACTGTCAGATATCTTGTGTGCTTATTGTTGCAGAAGAACTGTATGGAGATTTTGAAGATCTTGAAACCGGTGTTGTGCACAAAGGAAAGCGTGCTGCTGAAGGAGATGAGGTCTGACCTGAATTTTTATGTTCTTTAGCAACATACGTGTATATGAGTTTCTGATCAAGTGATAGGCCTCCTATGTAATACATTTAGTTTTCATGAATCAATAGAAAGAAATCGATGGGAACAAGGAAGAAAAGGTGTATGTATTACGTACTTTGGAACCTATAAACATCTAGAATGGCATGGTTTTAGTCCCAAACTGAATTGTCGTGTAAAGCTAATTATGTAGGAGAAGTCGCCTCACTTATTTAACAGTAGGTATCCAGCTTAATCAAGAGCTGGAGGATCTGGAGGTATGAGAGAAATATTTTAAAATCAAATGTGATCATAATTGTTTGTACTATGTCATTTCATCTGATGCGGAAGACTATTGAGCTGTGTTTAAACACAACAAATTGTGGAAACTGTTTCCTCGTTATTCCTCATATCTGCATAAAAGAGGCTGGTGGAAGCAATTTTATGCTGTGGCTTGGATATCTTGCCAAGAACAGAGCTGTAGTTGTCTGTAACAATACAGATTGAAAAATCAATTTTTTTTCGGACTGAGCAACTTGGTTGCTTTGCATTTCATTATAAAATCGAGGGTAACGGCATCATTTTGGCAGTTTTCAAATGGCCTGTGAACAAACTTCTTCCTCTCTGGCCTCTTAGAGTGCTGCCTTCCAGCACAGTATTACTCAATGCTATCAACAATTACTTTTCTTTTTCCCCTCTTTTACGTGTGCTTATTTTAGCTGTAGAAAAACAGATAGGTCAGTTCTAGGGTTTGTTCCCTGACATTAAAATAAATGTTAAGTCAAGAAGTTTTCTCAGTGAAAAGGGATGTGATTAGATCATGAAATGTTTTGGTTATTACTGAAGTTACATCTTGCACAAATAACTTACTAATTTCTATCTAAAATTGAAATATTTTTAAAGTGCCTAATAATTTGCGTTATGACAAAATATTAGTTAATAATATATATTAAACTGTTAATCAGATGGCCTTTTTTTTCAATGAACCATTTTGCATGTTTGATAACTTACTGTTGATTAGTCTGGAAGTGAAGAGGAGGAGGAAGAAGATGGAAAAATGTCCAAACCAGCACCTGAGGAGGAGGAAAAAGAAACAGGAGCGCTTGGACAAGAAACGCAAACTGAAAGAAATGTTTGATGCAGAGTATGATGAAGGGGATGCCACGTACTTCGATGATCTTAAAGAAGAAATGCATAAACAAGCACAGGTACAAGCTGTTAACTTGGCAATTTTTCTGGCTGTATGTCTTCAAAAATACCCCACAGAGTTCGTTCGAAGGTTTTTTTCCTGGAGACACACATGACATTCAGGAGCTACTTCAGAAACTACACACAAAGAAATACATGCTTGCTATTTTTTTTAAACGATTGAACTTTTTGATTGCATTATCTGTAAAGAAAAACAAGAAAACAAGCCAAACAACCGAAAGCTTCATTTAAATTAACTTAAATGGTTAACTGAGTAAGTCAGGATGTGACATCTAAACTTCATGTAACGAAAAAGTTTTAACATTATCTATTTGTCCCTTAGCAGTGGAATAGCATGACAGGTCTCAAAAAACCCTAAAACATAATTGAGAAGGTTTTCCTCCAGGAAGAGGAGGTGGGGGAAAAACCAAAAACAAGCAACCTTCTATGTGTAGGAAGGTGGAAAATCTTTCTCATGCTAATTTGTGTCAGATATTTTCCCAGTATTATTTTTAGTGTGATTTTTGTAATGTTATTAACAGATAAGTTAGTTCTGTGTGGTAGTATTTTTTGTCAAACTCTCAAGTTATTTTGAGAAAAAAAATAATTGATGACTCTGTACGTGTGGTTGGTACTTCAGGGTAACTGTATCCAGAATTGGAGGGCCTTGTTTTTTTTGGTTAAAATCTCTTAAACTTAAAAGTCGGTTCTTTCTTGGTGACTTGGAAGAACATTGCCTTACATTGCTAATAACTTCACTGTCTTCTCTTCTGACAAAATCTTGCCCTAAATAGCCGCGAAATAAATCATTACTTCCTTGCATTAGGCTCTGTCTTAAGTAATCATATGAGCTCTGGTATGCTGATTTACTTACTACAAGCACTTAAAGCGTAAAGAAGGACATTCCAGGAAAAGAATACAAGACAATTTACAACCGTTTCACTTGAGGTCTGTTACAGAAATAAGTATCAGCAATACGCCCTCTGCAGGATGGAAGTGCAAGGATCTCAAACTGGGGATGTGTGAAGGCTTCTAGAAAAATAAACTTGGACCAGAAGATTTGTGCCATATCTCAGTACCTTGAGAAATGAAATTAATAATTAGTTTACTTAAACATGGCATCTTGTAGGTAGCTGAGTGTCAGGAGCTAGAATGTGGGGGTGAGGCTTCTGTTATTCACAAGGATATCTTGTTAAATATTTACACAATATCTACATTTGTATGGTACAGAAAAGATGTAAAAGACCCTTTTGACAATATACAGTGTGAGGATGCACAGAAATATTTTTAAGCTGCAGAGTAAGCCCAGCCTCTTCATCAAGTGACACCTTAAAGATCAGGATGTTAACTTTAAAAGGTACTTGGGCTCCTAAATCAAAAATGTGCTTTTGACAGTTGTGTCTTTAAAATCCAAAGTCACCATCATGAAAGGTACATCAGAAGGCAGTCAGTCATTTGCTTCTCTTGGGTACTGTCTTTCAAGTAGACTAACAGGCCCACTTGGGATTTCAAATTGGAAGGAATTCATGGTGGCAGAGAACTTGCTCTGAATAAAAAGTCACAAAACCTATCAGATCTTTTCCGAAAGATTTATATAAATGTTAGCATGTTTTAAATAGAACTGGCACCTCATGAACAAGTTGTTAATACTTGAATTTTGTAAAATACGTGGTGACTTTCTCTTTGTCACATAGCTTAATCGAGCGGAATTTGAAGATCAAGATGATGAGACCAGAGTACAGTATGAGGGCTTCCGGCCTGGAATGTATGTTCGAATTGAGATTGAGAATGTCCCATGTGAATTTGTCCTGAATTTTGACCCTCATTATCCTATTATCCTGGGTGGCTTAGGCAACAGTGAAGGAAACGTCGGATATGTCCAGGTATGTAGCCAGAGCTATGAGCGTGCTTTATATTGGTACAGGTGGGCTTCAGAGCATCTGGAGTTAAAATTTATTTTCTGTTTATTAAAGATACAGTGAACACAGAGAGAAACCTTCATCTGAATAGGGCATTTTGTTTTGACAGAATGAACTTCACAGTAGCAGATGCTGGACTTTTACAGGCTTAATTGGATAACTGGAAGAAGTTATTGTTTCATGTTCATCTGCAGAGATGTCTCGGGACTAAATTGCTAACATAAATTGCACTCTGAGGTTCATGGTCTATGGACAAGTGGCTATAGAAAAGTTACTAGCAAATATATGTATTTTATTTTTTTAATATAATGCTTGTATGCATACAATAATGACTTCAGAGTGAGTGAAATACCGATTAGCTTTATTTTTCCCATCAGCCTAGTGTTAATGAGAATGTTCGAAGATATACAGCTTACTGAATAAAAAATTCTGGTGTAGATGGAAGTTGCTTTCAATCATTCCTGAAAATTAAGGCTTGAATTTCATAATTAATGTTATTATCCTGTAATAGCATTGTTCATCTTTTCTTTTAATTAGTTGCGCCTGAAGAAGCACCGATGGTATAAGAAGATACTTAAGACACGTGATCCTTTAATCCTCTCATTAGGGTGGAGGAGATTTCAGACTATCCCCATGTTCTACATTGAAGATCACAATGGGCGTCATAGGCTTCTGAAGTACACACCACAACATATGCATTGTGGAGCAACTTTTTGGGGTGAGAGCATTCTGGAGTTACTATCCTGTATCTCTTAATCATTATAAAATTCTGGAGCTTTACAGGATGTATCAGGAAATATGTTTTGGAATGAGAAGTCTTTAAAAAAAGTTGTGTTCTCCACGGAATATAAAATAACACCAAATAGTACGGGGAAAATAGGAAATTGCCTATTATTTGTGAATTACTTGGTTTTTAATCAGATTCTAAGCATTCTGCTAAGTCATATCATATCAAAGAGGAACCTGATTTGTTGGCTGTGTGCAGGGAGACGCTTGCACATGTTATGGGCCCAGCCCTGCAAATGCTTCTGTATATGAATAACTTCTTGTTAACCATTCCTTTAACTTTCGTGGTGCTATATACGTGAGTAATGGGTTGAATGCTTTAAAGTTTTCTTTCATTTTACTTATGGAGAATATTTAACACCTATTTCTAAGTTTTCTGACTTTAAATAGAGGCTAGATGTTGTGTAGTAAAGCTCTTAATAATTTTTTAAATTTAATTTTCTTGTAGGGCCCATCACTCCTCAGGGTACAGGTTTTTTGGCAGTTCAGTCTGTCAGTGGCACAACGGTAGGTTTGTTATCACAAAATGTTGATTACTGCTTTCCATTGGTCTTTAGATAAAATACATAGATCTAGGGAAGAAGGTTTGCATGTGGCAAAGCAGTGATGTTGTAGGAACTGAGAAAGTAGGTGGACTCAAGCTTTTGAAAGGTGTATTGTGATGATATAGGAAGCTGGATGGAGCTGCTTTTTTATTTAAACAATTTTCACCTGCTACACTAAAAATGACAAATATTGCTTTGTTATTTTTTGTGGAAGAATTTATACCTGCTTGATTTTCAGTTACTAAGTATTTAGATAATTTTAAAAACCTTTTTATAGGATGAGATAGTGATGTTCCTGTTGAAAAGGTTTGCCCTCAATGTGATTTCTCCACACCTTGTTAGAAAGTTTATGGGTATCCGAATTATTTAAATAGTGTTAAAGCAGTATTTATCAAATATGATCTTTGTTGTTTATATAGACCAAAGGTAGATTTATATTTATATACAAAGTATAATGAAAGCTTTGCATGGCATTTTAATGAGCATGATGGTAATCAGAGTGGTGATTATTATCTCCTTCCTAAAATACGCCTTAAGTCCTATTGCACATGTATTAAAAAGCTATTTTCATCATGTGTCCCTAGCATAATAAAGTGACTTAGAGCAGTGCACAAAGCACTTCTCCTTTGAGACTTTCTGTCCGAGTAAGATTCTCTTTCATAAAGAGAACACAGCGAGGTAGATAACAAGGACTCTTAGATTGCTTCCAAGGTAATTAGAATGGCAGTTCTGAAAACCTCATTAGTGAATGGTAGGAATGTTAATGTCAGCAGCACCTCAACTAGTCAGTACGAAGTCAATTTGCATTTGTCATGCTGCTGTGCTCCTGTAAAGGTTATAAATTTTAAAATCAAACTCTAAAAAGCAGTCAGTTTGTATGAGTGAAATGGTTTATTCACTGTTTGGTAAACATACATTCAGCAGTGTCTTTCGTCTCTCTATGTTTCAGCCTGATTTCCGGATTGCTGCGACAGGAGTTGTGCTTGATTTAGATAAATCCATAACTATTGTAAAGAAATTAAAGCTAACTGGTTTTCCATTCAAAATTTTTAAGAACACTTGTTTTATTAAGGTAGGTATGTAGGTATATATACTGTAAAACCACATGTACCAATGTTAGGAAGGAATGCAACCTGGGACTCCATCTGTCTTTCCTGAGGCAGAAGTTCCCTATAATTGTTGCATAGTGTTCTGCATCTCAGTAGCTGCTTGAGGTTTTTTTGAGCTCTCTTCAGTGTGGTCTCTAAATATACTGATCATTAGCCAATGAATATGAATTATTGTTAACCAGACAAAAATTCTGGAACAGTCCCCTGGCTCACATTTCAGTGTTTTCCCCCTGCCATGTCCTTCCTCAAACCCACTGATGATTAGCTTCCCACAGTGGCAGACACTTCTGGAGAATGTGAACCTGTTCCTGACGTCATTCAGGCAGTTCAATCCCACTGAATTTCCGCTCTGGGATCAAAAATGACTTCTGGCAGTGCTTAGGGCTTCACAATTACCGTTACAAAGGTGCTTGGGGCATGAAGTGTTGCAGAAGTGAAGTTTCACTGACCTTCCAGCTGTCCTTTGTTGGACTTTCAGGCTCAGGAACAGGTTAGGTTATTCTGCATTTTGGGTAGTAAGCAACTAAGCACCGATCCCAATAGCAAAGCGCTCAGGTATTGTCACTAAGCATACACAGAACTTTTCCTGACTTCCTTGTGATTTACAAAAGGAGCACTAACCTTGAAGAGTTATATTATTATTAGAGTCTCACAGCTAACAAGGCAGCTTGCTTGCTTTTAAGGTATGCGGTGTTCCAGCAAATGACTTTAAAAGAGATCTGGACAGATCTTCCTAACTATGTTCTGTTTTAGAATTTTAAATGTATATATTTAATGCTAAGAAGCCGTGCCTGTGGGATATGACTGCAAGTAGATTCCTTTTAGTGGTTTACCTTAAAGTCAGTTCGGTAGGTTTTTGGTATAATCAGCACCCTTAGTATAAATACAATGTTAGGTTCTTCCTGTTTCTTTGTAAGATATGCTTGTGGGAATTATTTGTGGGTTTGTGGCCTACATAGGTCACAGAGAGAGACTTGGCATCTTGAGTGATGGTGGGTAATTCACACTTTCAGGGAATGTTTAACTCTCAGTTGGAAGTGGCTAAATTTGAAGGTGCAGCGATTCGTACTGTGAGTGGTATCCGAGGACAGATCAAAAAGGCCCTTCGAGCTCCAGTAGGTGCTTTCAGAGCAACATTTGAAGACAAGTTGCTGATGAGTGGTAAGTTGCACTTCCCATGTAAGTTATCACTTAACTTTCATCCTGCTTCACAGATTGAAAAGCCACATCTCAGAATCTCTGCAATCTGATAATTGAGATGTGAATTCAAAGAGCATGAAATATCTGGTGAGGTGCAGAGTGAAATTTAAAAAAAGTGCATTTTATGTTGGATTTCTTTCAGTTATACTCAGAAGTCATATAGTATGCAGATGAAAAGGTTTGTCTTGGACACCTATTTCTCTGAGTGTTTTAAAGTGTTTTACACAGCATGGTATGCTTTTCTCCTTGAACGTGAAGATGAGTTGTATTTAGTAGTACGGGGCTAGAAGGACATCTTTCTGAGAAATCCAAAGAGTGGCATTGTAACTCTACTTAACTTTTTTTCCTAACCTTTTGGGAAAATTATGCAGGGGACAGGGGTAAGTGATCTTGTGTGTTTGCTGAGTGTCACCGTCATATTGAGAACATGAGTTTATGCTTATTTGGGTTTTCCAAAACCAAACCCCTGTCTTCCTAAACCCGTTGAAATTAAAGATAGTGCAAAATAAAAGCAAGTTAGTTCTTTTATGAAAATAGGGAAAAGAAAAGCAATTTGTTTTTGTCAGTAATAGTAGAAGCACAAATACATGTATGAACTCTGTTGCTAGTTCTTTAAATGAGTATGAATAATGAGTAGGGTGACATTCAGCTGACTGCTCTTCAGGAATTGTGTACTGTTCATGACTTTATGGGGTTTTGCAGAATCCAAGTGTAGAAATAATTACATTGCTTTTGCCTAACATTTAAGAAATTTAGTATATATGCCAAACACAATATTAGCATGTGGTCTAGATATTAGTTGTCTATTCTGTTTGGGCAGTCTTTGCTTAGAGTGTGGATGTGATGAACTGTGGTGTTACAGCACCAAGTAACATTTCCTTTACTTTCAGATATCGTCTTTGTGAGGACTTGGTATCCTGTTTCTATCCCAACATTTTATAACCCAGTAACATCCTTGCTGAAGCCAGCAGGTGAGAAAGATAGTTGGAGTGGAATGAAGACAACAGGCCAGCTGAGGCATGAGCGAGGCATCAAACTGAAACAAAACAAAGATTCTCTCTATAAGGTATATTTTATATGTCTTTTTATTTTCTTTTTTTTTTAAACCAGTGATCACAGTCAAATTTGCACTCTGCCTCAGACCTGTGCAAATGGAGAGCAGTGTAAATACACGTTCATACATACGCATGTGTGACTTCATATTTTTATTCACAAGGCACAGTCTTTCCTGGCATGAGATGGGAATAAAGCAGTAGAAAGGAGATTGCTGTTGGCCAGTGAAGGTTTATAAAGTAATCTGCAGGGTAGAAGTCTTCTCCAAAAGCTTACTGAGACTTCTGTCACCATAAAATTGGGGTGAACGTACTATTCACAGTTCAGTGTGAGGATGTCAGAGAACGTTTTTTGCATTTTGTTGGCGCAGGGGATGGTTTGGTTGTTTGGGCTTTTTGGTTTGTGCTGTTTTGTTTTTTCCCCTGAAAGATGGAAAAGAAAAGCTTTTTAAGATTGTAAATCTTACATTCTATATCCATTCTTATAGCCTATTGTGAGGGAGAAAAGGCATTTCAACAAGCTCCACATTCCCAAAGCACTGCAGAAGGCACTGCCTTTTAAGAACAAGCCTAAGAATCTTGAGAAGAAAGGCAAGACTCCAAAAGACCAGTGGAGACCAGCTGTTATCAGGGAGCCTCATGAAAAGAAGGTAATTATCACTTATTCTGAAACAAGGACTCCTGAAGGGTAAATGTGCTGCTTAGACCATTTCTAACTATTGTTTTAGAACTTTAATCTACTGACAGTGATAAAGATTTATATGATCCTAGTGAAAAAATATCACCTGCAGTTTTTTTCTGTTTGGCACATAGTATGTATATGAAACTGTCACTGAGTGTCCATTGTCTATTCTTTGAACTGGTAGGTCACCTGAAGCCTAAATACGACTTTTGTCTTTGGCACAGCACTTGCAAGGTATTTCAGTTGGATGTAGTGCTCTCACTTTATGGGTGACTTAAATTGGCAGCTGCAGTCTTTTGACTTGTCATTGCTATGCATTATTAACACAGACAGGACTTGGAGCAAATACTCTGCTTCAAAAATTGAGAATTACAAAGTGCTTGCAAAGGCAAGATGATCCGATCTGCAGTTTTAAGTTTTCTATAGTAGCAATTAGACATAGCCTTTGAAATACTATCTAGCCAAATCGGAGTTCACAAAAATTACACCTTTGATTAACTTCATAACAAGATAAATAATTAAACCATTTTAGAAATTGGGTAACAGGTGCAGAAATAATTTGGAATTTGCCTTGAATCTCTGATTCATTATATGGCGCTCTGCTGAGGTTAAACTGTTTCTTCCTCACCAAAACTGAACTGTTTGTATATTATTCTCTACTTTCTGTTTTAGATATCGGCCCTACTCAGTGCTCTGAGTACAGTGAATAACTACAAGATAAGGAAAGCCAAAGTAAAACATCGGGAACAGCTTAAAGAATATCTCAAAGTTAAGCAGAAGGAGGATGAGCAGAAATTCAAGAGGCAAAAGGAAGCTAAGAAAAAAATCTATCGTATACTGGGACAGAGGGAGAAAAAGAGGCAGATGTCAAGCTTGAAAGGATCTAGCAAGGGAGAGAAGAGTATGTAAAACTTCATCAGGTTTCAGGCCACATGAGGAAATAGGGTAGCTGTGCAATTTTCTGTTCAAGAAACAAAAAGGCCTTGGACTACACTAGATGTGCTTTCAAGAGAAGAAAAAAATGCAAACATGACCTTATTCATGCTCTTGAATACATTTGGTGCTGTATATAAATAAGATGTAGAAGTACGGATTATGGTTTTTCTACATGATATTCTGGAGGACTTTGTATTTCAATATATTTCTATCCATACTGCACATTCTCTCTAGCTAATAAAGTATTTTAACGTCAGTTACAGAATATTGTTTGGTTTTAAGTGTTTTGTCTTAGTACTAGTGGACTTCTGTGGGACGGAACTCCTCTGGATGCCTCCGAATTACTTCCTATGTTGGCAGTAGTTTGAGCCATTGTCTAAATTTTGCCCTTGGCAAATCTTCCAGTAAAAGGTGTGAAGATTTACTGGGTAGGAGTTTTGGATTGTCTAGCTTTGATGCGCTAGCAGATGCGACCAGAGCGGCTCGCTTCTGTGCTTAGAGATCATCTGGTCCTGCGTGAAAGTATCGCAGTTTTTTCCACTTCTCACTAGATATTAAGCAAATCTTCAAAATAGTGTTCCATCCAGATTTTCTGTTACTTGTCCAGTTTTGGCACACTGAGACTATCAGTAGATTCCTTGGTGACTGCAGCTTTCTGGGCAGGCAGTATCAGACTCTTCCCAAAAGTGTGGAACTACCTGGTGATTTTCTGTGAGGTAAGCAGAGATGAAGTAACTTGCTTCCTTTGGGAACATCTTCCTATGTCCAACCAGCATGGTTTGATGATAACGGTGTTAGATTTTCTTAAGATGAATGGAGAGGAGAGGTAGTAGATGGTTTCAATCCTGTTAAATTAACTGAGAGTTGAAGTCTTTCTCTGCATGACAAGAGGCTTTGAACAATCATTCTCTTGGAAGAACAGATTAATTTTTTTTATGCCATATATGGCATCAAATTGTTACTGTGATATATGTATTTTTAATACTTCATCCTCAAACAGGCAGTGGGTCAGATAACATCAATAATTTCTGTGTCTCCTTCCTGAATGAGTTCAGTCTTTATCGTCAAGACAAAATTCATTATTATTATTACACTGTAGTAATATTTGCTATCATCTCAGATGGGAGAATCCTGTGTGGGATCAGGCCACCTCACACAAAAGCTTTCTGCTGAATGGGTTTGTAGACTTTTTTGTGAATGTTTAGCATTTCAGTATTTTCTTAATTAAATCTCATAATGTTCTGTGTACTGATATTGAAATTCTAATGCATCCATCTTTGCCTATATGATATTAGACTGAAGCCTGACTCAAATTAATTTGTCAGTAATTTTTTTCTCTGTGAGACTCAGCTGAGGTCACGTGAATATGAAAACATGATTTATGCTTAAATGATTGAAGATTCTCTGCTGAATAGACAACCGCTGCCTTCAGATATTTACAACAAAGCTGTTGGCTTTTTTTGTACCACAGAGTGGCGCAAGGTGGTCCACTGTGACTTTGTTCTGCAGCGTTGTTTCCTCTTCTGTCATACTGTGCTAAGCCAGGTCTAATGTAAACCATCAAGGAAGCGTTTCCTATTAATCCCATTTTTATGCTGTTGTGAGAAACTTACATCTTATGTGCTGTTGTTTGCATCTTCCATGTATTCACGTGTGACAAGTAGTTGTCGGGTTTTTTGAGTGCCTGAGAAGTTACCACTGCAACACTTGACTTACGGTTTCACATCTGCTACTTATATGTAATGAAAAATTTGATCTAGTTTGTTTATAATAGCTCTGTCAAATATGAAAATGGGGAAATGGGGCAGGCTTCAGTCTTGCTTTCATTCCAGAGACAACCACTCAGAGCGCCACCTGAGCGTGAAAATATTTGACCTGCGAAGACTATACAAGATACTTGTCTTGGATTTTATATTTTTGAGGGTTTTTTTTCCTATTTAGGTAGCCCTTTTCAAAGGGAGAGAACATTTTGCAAATTTAACTGATTTTTTTTTTAATTGGAAAAAAAAAAACTTAATATGCAGTGGTTTGTAGATAGGAGCCAGTGTGTGTTATGATCCCTGCTAAAAGAAAGGCAGAGGTCTTGCAATCTCTGGTGGTGCTGACTTTATTTTGGAAACTGATGAGAGGTAACCTCTGCTTTGGACCTGGGGAAGCCTGGTGCTGCCTTGTGCTTTCTCATCATCTTGGTGACTGAGAGCCTCTCCAGGGCCCTTACATTTGCTAATTGTCCCCGGTCGGAGATGTACAGGGCTGTGGAGAAGGCCGCTGCGAACTGCCTGCTCCAGCCTGAGGGGAGGGCTGCACCGTGTGTCCGGCTTTGAGCAACACGGCATTAATTTCTCTTTTGGTAATTTTACTTTTCAGTAAGGTCTCTTCTAAAGCTTGGGAAAACTGCTTTTTTAGAAGACTCCAGTGTCTGAATTTGTGAAAATATTTACTTCATAGTCAGCTATGGTATGTGGGTTTCAAGGTCTCAGTGGTTTTGAGCCTAGCCAGGTGTGGGGATGAGGTGGAGTGGGACCTGGACACTTGACCCAAGCTGGCCAACAGGATTACTTCATACCATGAATGTCAAGTTCCATATAAATGAGAAAGTTTGCTGAGGAGTTTCTCTCTCCTATGATGGTGGTGATCCAGAGAACTCCTTGCTCTGGTGCCGGACCCCTGAGCCCTTCCCTTCCTCCCGAAGCCGCAGCCCTTGCAGTGTCCGACATTTGCTGCCCACTGCTGGGAGCGCACAGCTTCCTGCTGAGAGAATGGGCTGAGTATAATCCTTTTATGTTTTATATTGATATTGGGATCAATACTGGTTCTTTACTATTTTTAATATTAATTATTTAGTATTATTCTATTAAATCTGTTTATATTTCAAGCCTCGGGTTTCCTTGTTTTTTCCCGATTCCCCTTCCCAGGTGGGGAGGGGTCATCAGATGAGAGAATAATTATCTAAATGACAATAAATTGTCGTGGTTTCCTCAAGCCATAGCAACATAGAGGTTGAAAAAGCTGCTGGCTTTGGAGAAAGCGAGGGCCTCGTGCTGTGTGAAGTAGCCCCCGCAGTGACTGAGCCCCCCATGCCCCTGCCCTCAGAAACCTGGCTGCCCCTGCTGGGCTGAGGGGGCTGCGAGGAGGCCGAGGCCTGCCCCACAGGCCCTGCCCCCGACCGCGGCCACCAAGTAAAACTGGCCCCTAGGAAAACAAAACCAATATTTAGTCCTCCCTGTCAGCTGAAAAAAAAAATTAAATAGAAAAGCCTGAGTTATCGGAGAGAATTGCTGGCAACAGTCTTGCGCTGGCAGGTGGGGAACAAGGGGCTGAACTGTTCTTATCTTGGATAAACCTAGTCAGCGCGGCAGGAGGTACAAATAATTAGCAGTCTCGTTTGTGATTAAGCCCTAGGCAAACATGAAAACCTGTAACAAAAGCAAAGTCTTTTGTACAATGATTTCCATGTTAAAGGAAAAAAAAAAAGTAGCCTGCTGGTAGAAGGCACCATACAAGTCTTCCAGGTGGGGTAATGCAAAATGAACTGTATCCCAAAGTATTTCACCTGGAAGAGGAAGTTAATTGCCCATGAGCAAGGGGATTTCTACGGCAATGGTTCAGCCTATGAGGGGACAGAAATGTATAACTTGGGAGAGAAACCGAAAGTGCAAAGGAACAGGCCGCATGTGGTTTTGAATTAGAATTACAAATAGGTGAGATGTGAGGGGGCAGTGGGGTGCAGTCAAGAGGGCAGTCGTGCTGCTGATGGGGGTCTGTCACCCACTGCGCTGTCTGTGCAAATGATTAGCGAAAGCTAATGGCAGGTGAAGAGCAGCTGGGAGCTGGCTTTTTAAATAAGACCTTTCCTAGGAAGCATAAAGCTAGATGAATAATATTTTCCATTTTGTGTTAACTACCTGCATTCATTTTATAAGGATTAGATGCCATTCCTCCTAACTCTTGGTGTTGCTTCAGTATGATTTCAAGCTGGAATTGGTGATACACATACTGGAGCAGATGCAGTTTCATGCCCTGTCCCAGAGGATGGGTTGTGGAGTGGGTACGTGTCAAATACCGACTCTGGCAGTTGCAAAGTGTCTGTCGGGGTGTCCCCATCTCCTGGCTCCAGTTGTTCATTGTGTGTTTGAGACCTCTACGCATACATCGTCAGGTCACCTTGTTCTTAACTTGTGGTGGAAAACTGCTCTCTGGATGACTTAAGAGGTGGTATAAAATACATGTGAAGGCAGCTGGCTGTATAGCTATGGGAGGAGGCAGGAATCATACCAGGGCTAACTAGCTTTGAGAGAATTATTTTCTAGCATTTGCTATTTTAAAATGGAATTACATCTTTGTAATGGTTTGCAAATAAAACCTCCATTCACATTGTATTTCAAACCAAGTTAATGTGATATTGCGGTACAGTTATTGGATTCAATTGATATAATTAAAATAACTATGTTAGACTGTCAGAATACTTTTGTGCTGTGTGTAATGGTCAATGTTGCTTGCATATACAAAGCTAAGGCCAGTCTTGACTTCATCGCTCGAACAAGGTCTTTGCTAGGTGATGCAGCTAAATACAGAGGTCCTGTTTTTTTCACAACTGCTACGGACCCACAGCTCTACGTGGATTCCTTGACATCTGCACATGTCCATTGCTGCTTCACATCAGGACTGTAATTTTTTCCTGGCCACCAACAAACTGTTTGCAGAGAGTCTCAGGGTGTTGTAGCATTGACACAAACTAATGCAATTAGACATATTAGACACCAGTTCCTCTGCAACCAATTTTAAACAGCATCCTTGCTGTTGCTTTAAAGGTCACTGTTGATGGAACCTCACATTTCCAAACACCAAGCTTAATTTGTTGTCTATTTTAATGTATTGTCCTGAAGTTATTGGGTTTTGAGAACACAGAATCTATTAAGAAGCTTAATAGAGCAGCTCATTCCAATTATAAGAAATGTATTGGTGGAGAAAATGGAAATGCATGGAAGATCAATGTATTAAGCAGTTGCCTGAATGGAGGAAACAGAGGAAATAGATTAAAATTAAGTTTCTTTACAAAAAAGATATTTGCTCCTATGTAGTACTAAAAATGTTGAGTTGCTTATATTGTAGGTGATGATAAAGCATTTCTATGCCGAATGCATAAAAATCAGATAAAGAGCCATCCACAACTTTTTTCTTCATCTGTTTCTTTTCCCCCTGATATTGCTGAGTACAGTTGGATTTGTTTTGTCTTTATATTATTTTTTTTTCCTTTGGATTTTGTTTTCCTGTTTTGGAGGTTCTTAAATCCTACATTGGGAGACTGTTGTACTGCAAATTTACCTGGCAGCAAGATAAGTTAGCTATGAACCCGAGACAGGTCGTCTGTGAAGATGCGGTCTGGAGCAACTGGCTCTTTGGCTTTGAACTTCTGTTGCTAAATGCCAGGTTTTCTGGGTGCAAAATCAGAAGTTTCAGACTATGGTCTGAGGACATGGGCATTTGGGTACTAATCCCAAGTGAATGCTGCTAATTTCCTTCATCAGTGGTGTCTAAAGGGAAAAACAGCGGAGGTACTTTTGACTCAGATCAATTCTCTGCTCCAGTTTGCCGTGTGGCACAACTCAGTGTGTCGTCTGCTTTGGCAAAAACTCATGGAGAGGCAGAGAAGGGGGCAAATTAATTGAGACAGTTCTAGCTTTTACTACCTCATTAAACCGTGGCTGCAGCCCCTCATGCTCAGTGTAATCGCTATTCAAACACAGATGTTTGAAGAAGGCTATTGTAATTATTTTTTACTTACTATTAAGGGCAGGTTTCATAGGAACTATGAGACAAACTTATGCATCGATATTAAATATTAAAAGCTAGTTGAATTATTTACAGTATCATCCATTTACTAATTTCACCTTTTGTGGTATAAACAGGTTGCCATTTAAGTCTCATTTTAAATTATCTCTGGATAATATCTGTGAAGGAGCCCCAGGATTTTTTCACGTAGAAGAAGATTATAGCCTGAGTGTGAACAAAACAAGGTAAAGGCTGGCTAACTCAAAAACAAATTGCATCTTTGCAGTAGGTTTTTACTTTGAATTGTCTGAACAAATATTTTTCTTGTTTCTCTGTGAGAAGAGCAGCCGGTAGGACATCTAGACAGAAGTCCCACCACCATGTAGGAAAGCGCTAAAAGAGTGATCATGAACTCCTTAGTCTGCCTTGCTGAAACTCCTTCCATATGGATGGGGGAAGGGTTAAATCCACTGTGCCAGAGATGAAGCATGCTAGTAAGGGGATATATTATAGCTAGGACTCAACTGCAACATGCAAGTATTTTCCCTCTGGGATTTGCACCAAACCTGGCATTTCAGTGCACGAGGAAGAACATGGCTTTTGTGCAACAACAGGGTTAAGTGTTACAAAGACAGGTTAAAATAACATTATCTGTAGCTGAAAATCAATTAAGTCTCATGATGCCTGCTAAGATTGTCTCAGGGCTCCTCTTTCTCTGGTTTGGCTGTAAGTTCTTAAGTTCCTCGCTTCGTTTTTGGTTGGCTTTTTTCCTTCTTTTTTTTTTTTTAAATAAATAATATATATCTGATGCCAGACAAAACCAGAACTATGTTATAAGAATTCTTCTTTGTGCATAAGTTTCTCAGCATGTCTTTGTAGTGTTGTATACTCTTTCAAAAATTAACGAAAAAGGCTGCAAATCTTACAAGGCTGCAGAATGCTAAAGATTCAGAGGTCTTTGGATCATGCCTAGTTTCTAGGGCACATTGTTCATTACAGACAGTAATCAGCACAGGGAAGGAGATGGATTATTGAGAATCTTGATAGATGATTCTGTGATCTGACACTGGTCATAGCTTGAAAAGAAAGATTGAGATCTTTATTCCTGAAAATATTAAAACCCTGACGTTGATGGGATTGCTTCTATGATTTAAATTAAAAACACTTTTTTGGAAGAGAATTAATATCCAGCCTACTGGAATGTGTGTATTTTTAAATTATTTTATACAAATTTTCCTGCTTGTTCACCTGTTTTCAACATTCATTTTTTAAGTAATTTAAAAAAATCTAATTGTCAATAAGTTGTTTATCCCAGTGCTATATAAAGCAATTTAATTCACTTGGATTTACAAAAAGGCTTTTTACAAAGTTCATTACAAAAGGCTCTTCAGGAAACAAACAGATCGTGACTTCAGTCCTCCTCCCTCCATGATGCTCCATCTGTCTAGACTATATCTATTCTAGACACATAATAACCTTTGCTCACATCCAGGAAGGAACAGACTTCCAACAATTACTCCCAGAGTTGAGCTGCATATGTTTTTGGGTAGTTTTATATTCTATAAGGTGTCCTTTCTGGCAATAATGTGGTGAAAACATATGTAGACGTGTTAGGAAGATTCCCGTAACAATTTTGTTTTGCAGAATCCATTTACAAAAGTTGGACGTTGTGCTACTATTGACCTTACTTGTATTGCAGCTTTTGGCTAATGGGGGCTGGTCCCTGAGGACAGGGTACCCACCGCATGCGTTTTGAGAGCCATAATGTCTGCTAGGTCTTTCCTGTCTCTTGAGAGCTGATCTCTGCAAACTCCACAAAAATTAGAGCCTGGCTTAAAAAGCATCTTTCCAGAATGCAAAACTGACCTGTACAGCTTTAGCATTAGCATTTAGGGAGGAACAGCAAACTACTGAGACTTCCAACAATGAGTTTTGTCTTACCCAGATTGGGAGAGAGTAAAAGCGTTCCCACCTGCTGGCTATTTGGCTGCCCAGTAGAGGAGAGCCCCACTCCCACCTGCTCTGCAGAGGTGGTGGTTGGCACCAGTGTCCTTACAGACAGGCAAGAACAAGGTTTGATGAGACCATAACTGACCTGAAGCCTCCCAAAGCCTCATCCCTGCTCTGACTTCTCTGCTTTGTCTTGTACTTGGGCAGTTATGAACGAGCATAAACCTGAGGGCTGTAAAGGAGGTGCTGCAAGAGCCCTGGGCGTGCCAGAGGCTTCACCATGTGCAACCGCAATTCTGACTGCTAGTCTCATAGGGCTGGAATTCAAAGATGGAAAAATATGGGATGTGCTCATTGTGCTGTACGAAAAGTTGAGGTGGGTTTTGTTTTTTTTTTAATCCTTGTGTTGGATTAAGCGAAGCTTTGCTCTTGCTGTTTATACTAGCAGCATGATTTCTTTTCAATTCTGGCTGTTTCCAAAATATGGTCAGTAACTCTGTGAAAGTAGGTGTAGAGTCTTTATTTTAACAGAAAGTGATCACTCTGTGCATAGCAATGCCATCTTTCTAAGCTTGCTGTATGGTATGATGAAAAAAATGTATTTTGCAGTGTAGATTTAACTAAATGTTAGCAGCTGTAATGAAAAGCAAGGAGTAAAACCAGATATATGTCTCAACAATCACAGATTTCAGAGGAGAGTTGCTGTAAAATAGTGTGTCTGAGTAAACATATTTTTGAAACTTTCTTGTAACACTGATTAAGGCAACTCCTGTGGTTTTCTGAGAACCACTTGAGTCTGGGTGCTGTTGTGTCCTTGGCAGTGAATGGTATCAGATCCCCCAGCTCTCCTTCCTGCTGGAAATGCCCTGATGGCAGGTGCCTGTCTTATGCAAAGAGCCTACCTTCTGCTCTGTTTTGCCTGTATTTTAACAAAATTATTCCAGGACGCATTTTGTATAAGTGAAGAAGAACAAGGACACACAGGAGATTTAGGACATTAATATACAAAAATACTTATGACTGCATGGTTTAATTTATAGTGCACTTGCTTATGCTAATTCTTTTCAAAGAAGGAAAGAGGTAACAGACAGAAACCCTTTGGTTTTTAGAGAGGAATAGGAGACACCTTGTCTCTTAACAGGCCTCTCCTATATTAAAAAACCCCACACAGACACACATAAAAATCCTATATGACCCGTTAGTTTCTCTGCAAAATAATATTTTATAGCATAATTATCACAGGCAGAACTATTAACAAGGATCAGAAATGATGGTCTGAGACAGGCACCTGCAGACTTCTGCTTGTGCAGGTGGAGAAGCAATTAATTTGCTGCTGAACTCTTTATTCAAAGCCCACAGAGGGAAACTGCAGTATTACACAGGGGAAAGCCTTGATTTAGGACTTGTGGCCATGTATGAGGGGAAAAAAACTGAGAAGGACTAAAGGTCAGACCTCAGAGAATCATTGCTGCTTTTGGAGAGAAAACCAAAGGAGCCACTGTTCTCCTGAAAGTCAGGTTTTAATCCTGCCATTCACGTCTTTGCTGGTGGTTCAGTTTTCCTTTCTGTAAGCCTGATGTTGGTGCATATCTGCGTGCACAAATCTGCATTGTTATGGCTCTGCCTTGCCTTGCTTACACTCTCGCAACACGGGGCTGCAGGCGGGAGGTGCCGTTCAGCTCTGTCACTGCAGGCAGATGGTCACAAGGATGAGGCACTGATATGCACTGTGGTACTTGCCTGCCTCCACATTTGTTGTGAAGCTTCATGCATTTTTGCAAAGTGTTTTAGGAGCTGTGGACAAGAGCCAGTCACTGTTGGAGGGACAGCGTGAAGTAAGGCCATCATTGACCCACAAGTCACATTGACAAACTGTAACAGCAGTCACAGAAAGCATAAATCCTTGGGCAGTGCAGGCAAGTCTTGTCCTAAGCTGAAGCAATTCTAAGTTCAGATATTTGGAAGGTCCCATAGTGCTTTATAAAACCGGTATGGCACTCCACAAAATCTGGAAGCTCTGTCTCCTCTTGCTTTGAAGCCAAGAATACTTAGAGCTAATTCTCTCTTCTTTGCCCTTGCCATTGACCTCATTTACAGAGATGAAAGAAGTAAAAACAATTAGCTCACCGGGAAATTCTATTATGTGGAAGGGAGGTGGACATTTGATCAATACTCAGGGGTTATGGTCTCAGCTGGAAGGGCAGATTTTTGTCTCCTAGATGGAGTGATGCCTGTTAGTCCCAGAAGCTTTGCAGGTGGGAAAGATAGTGATCCAGCCTTTCACTTCTGGAAAACTAAAAGATGTCATTTTAATCTTCTCAGGTAGTTAACTGGAATATGTATTGGACATAATTCATCCTGTTGTTATAGGGCTAAAAGGGCTTATTAGGGAAATGTGCCCTTCATTTAACTATGCCTAATTGTGTGAAGCAGAACCCACCTCAGCCTCTTGCTCCCCCAGCCCAGAAGCGGTTTCTCTGACTGTTTCACAGTATCATTTAACTTACTCCATTCAGACTCATAACACGTTCTCTGAGAGCCTTCCTTGCTCCTTCACCTCGCTGACATAAACGAGGCCCCTGAATACACATCATGCCATGGGCTGGAGCGTACACTGGCCACGCGTGCCCAGCGTGTCCTGCTGAAGGCAGCCTCTGTGACTGGGGAGTCACCTGTGACTCCAGAACAGCCTTTCTGGTAAATTGGAGCAGGTGAAGCAGATCTGTCTGCTCTTGAATTTTAATGTTCTTGTTGAAGCAAATGAGCATATATTAGGAGAGGCAAGGATAAGTGGACTTTTGCCTTTGAAGCTACAGTTGCATGATTTGAATCAGTGTTTTTTCCTAACCACTACAGAAAAGTATTAGTTTATCTCATTTAAGGTTTGTTATTATGAAATGGCAGAGATGCCAATATTTTAGGGTTCAAGGTTTAATTTCTAGTGAGAGAAGTGCTGATAAGCTTTAGGAAGGTATGGCTAATTTGCTGTAAACTTAAAAGCATAAACTAGCACTGTTAATAGTATAGAATTCTTGCACCTCTGCTAATGCCTTCTAACATTGACTTACTATTTTCATGCCACTGGTTGCCTTTTGGAATGGATAATTTGCCATACTGAGTAAAGCAATTAGTATACTGAGCCTCCTATTTTCCTTCCAGCCATAGCTAATGTGGAGAGTTAATATATTTTGCACTTTTATTCTACCTTCACTCTAAGAGCCTTGACATTTTTTTACTCATGTTAGTGTAAGAAGCATCTAAGATACTCTCATAGCAGAGAGATCATAAATTATCTCCTTTTGCTGAGGTGGGAAACGGAGCAATGGCATGACAATGTGCTTTAGTGTTCCTGGTACTGGATTTAGAACATCATGGTCACGAGACACAAAGCAGTAATTCCATATATCTTTATCCTATTGGTTAAAATGTGTGTATTCTAAAAAAAAAAAAAAACAAACAAAAAAACCCATAATGACTTAACTTCATTTTGTCAGGTTTTATTCCAGTTCATGTATCTTTTTTGTTTTCTAGTATACAACCAGACCTTCCACCAATGTTTTCGCAAGTCATTTCTTGCTCTCTTGTGCTTATTTTGGCTGAGGACCTCAGCTGGTGTGCCAGCACCACACCTCATGCAGGTAGGCAGGCTCCATGTGTCCCTGGCAGTCCCTTGGCCACCTCCCCGCCACCATATTCTAGCTAGACCCTAGAAAATTTGCTAGGGCTCTGTGGTCTAAGAGATGAGACACAGGCTTTTCTGATTAAGGTGAGTGATAACTGATTTTCTACACCTTGTTTTGCAGGTGTTCAGCATCAAAGCTGTTCAGTGTCGGGTGGCTGAAGCTGGTCTATATAAAGGTTAAGCATGGTCATGGAGGCTGCTGCACTTGGAGGATGGTGACAAAACCAGGTAAGTGAGAAGGCTCCTTTGTCCTATTGAGTCCCTAGTGTTGCTGGAAGTCTCCTTAGGAGCTGGCTCATGTAAGAAAAAGGCTTTTGAAGCCGAAGTGTGTTGCTGTTACAGATTTTTGTATCAGTCCTGTTACTTGCTATGTGTAGTGTCAGGGGATGGATGGGCTGGGCTGGGCTGATTTTGTAGATGGTGCTGCTTGCTGAGCCTTGTGTTGTAGTGTGGAGTCCAGCTGGCTGCATGTTCCTGGGGGGTTGTGAGAGCTGGTGCACCAGGCACTGTGTGCTGTGTCCCTGTGAGTGCTCCTGGAGGAGCACTTGCAGCCTTGGGAAGCTGAGCTGCACCCTTGCATGATTGCTCTCTGCCCATCAACATGGATCAGTCATCCAACTTTTTCTGCTATGCAATTCATCATTTCTTTATTGTTTGGACTTACAAAATTATCTGTAGCTAAATATAGCAACAGACCTTCCCCAGGGTAATTTCTAGGGTAGCAAGTTTGTCTGCTTGCATTTGAGAAGTTCTGTTTCTTGGTCAGATGATACAGCACAAGCTGCCCTCAACTCAGCAAACAGCAAGGCTTGCTAAGGTGTCCGCTGAGCATGATCTGGGTATGCTTCAGTTCACAGTATGGTCCCAAGTGTGACCAGGGAAGAGGGATGAGCTGTTGTGCAAACTGGCTCAACAGGGGAGAAAGCAGATGGTCCATAATAGTTATTTGTCTGTTGAGCTGTGAGGGCACAATGATCACCTTCACTTCTTTTTGAGTGGAGAATTGATGTTTGATGCTGTATGCGGTGAAGTTATGACAGCACTGAAGCAGCAAGAAGCTAATTTTGGCAGAAGTGTGCGTGCTGTTTTGGAGTGGGGGGTGTTTGCTGTGGATTGTGTCCAGGAGGGGTATAGCAGGCATGAGAAAGTAGTCCTGGTCATGAGAATGAGCACAGTGTTGGGAGCACTGGTCAGTCCGTAGGCTAAAATGGTGTACAGTTCTTGCAATGCTGAGATGCAAATAAAGGTCTGATCCAGCCAAGCAGCCTTTCTGCAAGGCTGATTCTTGGAAATGTGTGTGACCTTGGAAACAGAAGGGCTTTCCCTCCAAGAGGGCTGCTCAGAAAGCCTTGCAGAAGAGGCATTTTGAAATGCACCAGGTGGTGGGGATCAGCCCAGGCTGGGATCAGTGCAATCTGGAATACCAGGTGGCATGCTGAAGCCTGGTGCCAGCACAGACTTGCTATCATTCTCATCATATAATTCGTTGGTGATCTTGCTAATTTGAAATCCGATTTGTGTTTTGTATTGGCTTAAATATGTTCTGCCAAATAAGTGGTAGTGTGAAAATCTAGCATTAATTGTTTGTCAAGACACAGTTGAAACCACAGTCAAAGTGAGTATGACTCACTTTCAAAGAAGTCTTTTTCACCTTTATTTCCCCTTCTCCTCCCTCCCTGCTCACCCCATCACCCTTATCTTGGTAGAGTGACGCTTTAGGTAAGCACTAAGACTTTGGCATTGAGAACTGTGCAAAAGTACTGTTCAGGCTGCTGGACATGCTGAAATACTCTGAACACGTTTTCTATCGCATTTCTGGTGCTCCAGATATTTTCCTGGATGTATAAAGTGGCACTTCACAGCAGGGCCAGGTTCAGTGACCTTTTGATGGGTCATCAGCGTGTAGTTTAGTCTCACTTTTCACACAGATGTGAAGCGAACGCTGCTGGCACAGTCTGCAGGTAAGACTGCACTGCAGACGAATATGATGCGAATGGGACTGCTGCAGTCTGGAAGGATACATGTATGGCAATCTCTAAAACCAGGTAACTTCTCCAGCCTGGTTTGTGATATGGCAAAACAAGGTGAGATATTTTTGGGCGCTTAGTTTAAATAGGTGGAGAATTGTGCCTTCTCCTTGCTATGCTCTTTTGTATCTATTGGAGGGAAAATAAATAGCTCTAAAAATGTGGGTGTATCTATGGCAGAAGTAACGCTGAATAGAAACAGCGTGAAGAAAACAGTAGTGTTTGCAAGCTGTCAGAGAAGCTTGCCTCCTTATTGATCCTCCGGGTTAACTGAATGTGACAACCTATAGCAACAAAAGTGAACAAGCACGGAAGAATATACAAGGTCTGATTAAAAATTTATTAAGTTGAACTCCAAAACCTCAGAAGGATATTTGTGTTGGGATTTTTTTTTCTCCTTAGCAGTGTTTCTAAACAATCTGGAGTGAATTAGGTCCCTACAATTGGAAATTTAATTTGGGGTCATCTTTAAATGAACTCTAAAAGCATTAGACTCTGCTTGGCCAGGATCTCTGCTTTGGGTCTAAGCCCAGCATGTCATCTCCAAATCAATTCCAAGGTCCCTTTCCAGCCCAAGCTACTATTGATTTTTTTTTTTTTTTTTTTCCCTTTTAACAAAAAGTCATCTCTATGGTGATCACATTATGTATCTTCGTCAGTAAATCAGTAAAGCTGATGTCAGACTGAAGGAACCTGCCACATGAGGAAGCGCTGCGGCTTGTATTTGGCAGCAGTGCAGCAGCTGCTGTGCATGCCCAGGTTGACCAGTGTCCTCCCGGCAAGGCCACATCTTGGGCTCACAAGGCTGCAGCTGCTCATAAATCATGCAAAAAGAGGCATGTATCTTGGGCATCTTGGGTACACGCTTTCCCAATCTCGAGTCTTGGAGACAGGCTGTTTTACCTCTTGATTCACTTTGGTAGTGGATTATGATCCTGGAGAAAGGGCGCTGCAATTCAGTGTGTTTTGCTTCTGATGAGCTGGTGCATATCAGAGGCACTGGGGTGCGTGTTTTGTCACCACTGTAGTGACAGGCTGTGACACAAACAGCAGGAGGTCTCATTCTTGACTCAGCTGTGGTTGTTTCTATGTTCTATTTTGATAGAAGTCTTGCGTGATTCACTCGCGAGTGGTTTTTGTCAGAACGGGTAAATGTGAGATGACAAAGAGCGTTTTAAGACCATGCCGAAGGCAGTAGTGCACACAAAGTACTCCCTCTTGAGAACTGCCGTTCATAATCAAGAAGTTCATACAAAGCAACACGTGGAGTTGTTTTGGGTTTTTAATCACATTTTAAGTCCGTCTTACTAAACTCATAGTTTTGTGCATGGATCATATCTTAAATTGTTATTTAATAGAATACTGTTCATTTCTTTCCACACTTTGAATGGATAAGTGGGTCCTACATGTATTATTTTAATTAAATTAAGGTCATTAAACTGGTGCTACCCTGCATGCAGGTGATCTCAGTGCTTTTGTTAAAGGGCTGAGGTTTAGCAAGCACATTGCATCATGGCGTAATTGCATGTATATTATACTCTCAGTAACATTGTGCCTTTCTCTCCAGTAAACTATTCTCCTTTACAAATATCAAGGTAGTACTAGTGCAGCGTTTTTTCCATCAGTGTCTTGACATAATGTTTAAGATGGAGAATGCAGAATGGTACTATGATAAGGCTGGAAGACTTGGAAGCTGCTATGACAATGTTGGAAGGTATTTGTGTTTGCAGTACTAGCTTTTATAGGCCTAATTAAAACTTGTAAAGCAACAGATTTTTTTTTTCCCTTTTTTTTTTCCCCCAGGTGAAAAAATGCTCCTTTTAAGTGTAAATTGTCATGGGAGTCCAATGGAAAATAACTGTAAATAAGTGACTGATGTTAATATAGTTTGGGCCAAGGCATATGAAATAAGTCTCTTAAAATAAAGGCCAGGTGGCAATACAAGCCAGAGCAATGATGCCCTGTGCGCTAGTAACTTAGTTAGTGCGGTTACCAATAATTACCACATCCTTAAATGACCATATTGTATTCAGTAGTCAGTAAGGTCAATTCACAGTCATAGGATAAAAGGGGACACTCCAATAGCTCTTAATGTGCATCAAAATGAGAAGATTGATATTGACAAGGTGACCTCAGCTCCGAAGGGGCAGTTTGTTTTGAATGCCTGTAGTTTTTCTTGGTTATGATTGACAAACTCAGTGGTAGAACTATTTTCTTCCTTTCTGTGGGTTTGTTTTTTTTCTCCTAAAGGAGTACCACAGTTCATGCTAGCTATTTCAAATAACATAGCAATAGTGCAAGTAAGTAAAGACTAGTGATATTTTCTGTAGAAAGTTGCTGCACCCCAGTGCCCAATGTCCCCCAAGTGCCCTTTGATCGTTCTCTGAATGACCCCGGCTCTGTCAATGTCTGGCATGCAGTTCCGCAATTAAAATGTGTGGCCTGACATCAGTTCCGAATTTGTCTTTCCTTCAATTTTTCATGTCTACCCAATTCATTCTTTTGTCCTCTTAACCTTCTCTCTGTCAGATAACTGTGTGTTTTATTCTTCAGTTACCATCAGTGGAAAGTTTGCATGCAATTTACTTTTTCAATTCTGTTCTTATTTTGCATTGAGTTTTGTACTGAAAAGGATTTTAATTGATAATCTGTAAAATTTGGAACGATTCACGCTCCTCTACTCTGTAACTTATTTTTTCTCTTTTTCCCTAAGTAAAGTGGTTGGAATCATATGTGCTGTAAAATTTTTGGAGGAAGATCTGCATCATCTTCTCTGCCTGAAGAACACCTAAGCGCGCGCAAATTTGTAAGCGTAGTTAACTAAGTGTAGACCTTGAAGACTATTTTCTGATTGTATTGGGTGGTTAAGAGTTCAGGCTTAGTGAGCACTGTTACTGTCAGCAGAAGGGGAAAGCATTTTAAATAAAACCAGTGAATCCAGGATTTGACTGTTTGACAGTATTAGCTATGGAGGGAAGTTATGATGTTATGGCTTGAATAATCAATGCAACTGTTCTGATTCATACAGAGGAGAAAGGAAAGTTCTGAAGTGCAGTAAACTTGTGAGAAAACACAGGTTTCAGTAGAGGGCTCTTTAACCTAAGCTTTCTTGGAGGTTAAGGATACTTATACTGCATTTCTTCCTGCAGAATATGGTGCTGCAACTGTAGAAAATGCGCGCTGGATAAAATGAATTTTACAAACAGAATGTCCCTCTCTCCTATCTTTCTAAGCCTGTTGGTTTGGTATAATACAATGTGAAAAATACATTGTAAGAGCTAAGGATGAGTATTTCTGAGGAGGCCAAGTTGTTTGTCATCAGAGGTTTATTTCCTCCCCCCCCCAGGTTTGTTTTACAAGTATAACGCAGCTCTGAAGCAATTTCTGGTGCAGAAGTCTCTGTGTTTGCCTTAGGTAAATGGATGGCAAAAGGATGCTTGTTAGGAGGAAAATCTAGAAATATGGCTGCAGGAGCAGTAACTGCTCAGAGATGGGAAACGTGAGGAGGTGTCTTGGCACCAGACTTGGAGCTGGGAAAGCAGGAAGACAGACCTCAGCTCTGCAGGTCCTCCTCCTCTTTCTCTGGTGAGGCTCCCTTCTCCACACCAAACCTTTGGTGATCCCTGAGCAGCAGCACAGGGTGGCTGGTGCCTCTTGCCTGAGTGTTGAGTAAGGAACAACACCTGATGTTGCATGTAAGGTAGTAAGGCAAAAAACGTGGCTTATGTCTATTCCTCCATCGGTACCCATGTTGCACCTTCAGCTGTGTGCCTAGTCCATGAAAACCTGGAATAAATATCGTAACTAGTAAATAGCAGGCAAAAGTAACTCTTGTCTTGCTATATAATAATACTGTTAGGGTTTTGTTTTTTTTCGCAATATTCAAGAAATACTTTGCCTTACTAAAGCTTTTACTTCAGGAAGAAGGAAGTGCTTTTTTAACTAACTTATACTGTCTTCTCTGATTTCCTGTTAGTCAAATCACTGGCATGTTTGTGGTGAAAAAAAACAAAAAAAAACTTAACTAAGAAAAAAAAAAACCCTGAATCTTTGACCAACTTCTAAAAATAAGTTCATAAACCATGCATTTGTAATGAGTTTACATTGGGTTTTTTCTTAGATATTAATATTTATTCTCCCTAGAGTGTAATAAATCTGAGGTGGAAACAGGCCAGCGTACACTCATCCGTTGCCTCTTGGGAAATGGCATTTGCAGAGTGATGGCTGGCCTGGAGACTTGCACCATCAGCCTGAGCCTCTCCTTCAGAAAAAGTTTAAGGTTTAATTGTAATGGCTACATTTATGGTCTTTGGACCAGTAAACTCATCTGGCATTTTGTTGAGGTTCATCCCTATTTGGCAGGAGATGGTGTAGTACTTATGAAGCCGCACATCCTGCTTGACAAGAAGTATGCGTATGTATGTATGTATACTTGTCTCGCTGTGACCAGGGTGTGCAGCCAAACAGCTCCAGAGCGGGTTGAGAAGCGTGGATGAAATTGGGTCAGGAACTCCAGCATGAGCTGCCTGCTCAGCAGAGTGGAAGAGAGGTGTTTTTGTCAAATAGTTTGAGAAGTGGCTCTGACTTTAGGGATGGGTTTTGGCTGAGTGGGTTGATATTGCTGAGCCCAGTCATGCTACATGCTATCCCTGTTTGAAAGATCATCTTTTTGTATTTACCTGGGCAATATAAGTTTGCTAAAAGATTTCTTTTAACTGACTTCTGTTAAAAAGCATTGTTTTAACCTCATTGTCTCTATTGCAGCCGTTTAATTTGGACATTGAAGCACTTTGTTTCCATATGTCCCAGGCTTCAGCGAACTCCCGTTCTGCTCTCTGGCCTTTGAGCAAAGCTCTGGGTAAGCACCTGCTGTGCTTGCCTGGGAAGACTGTTTCTGTGTAACAAGCTGAAAGCCTCAATCCATTTTACACGTTCCTTAAGAGCTCCAGAGCTGGATTGCAGCTGGTTTATTACTGATTGTTGTTTTGCTAGGTTTTTGTGGAAACTGTTTTAAATCCTCTTTATCTTCCTAAATTATTTCCATTACAAATGTTACCACAAATACATGTGATACAACTAAAATCCATGGCTCATTACAGGACACAGTATTGGGCATTGTCTATGATATTCAGTCATGCTGGTGATAATACATAGTTTCTGTTAAAGGTGTTTACCCTTAGCAGTATTTCATCAAATAAAAGAAATGAAGAAGTTAGGTCTTCTGTTAGGAAGTCTCTTCTGTTGGAGGCACAGAAGGGCCACAAGAGGCAAAGGGTCCATATTTTTCAGAGCAGCAGTGAAGTACTTGCTACAGTCTTACTGTAATCCCAGGCTGCTTTCTTAAACTGTGATCTGAGGGCAGAGAAGAGGAGTGCTATGACAAGGAAAGTGTGCTGCCTCAGTTAAGTCCCTTTCTCCCTTGTGTGTTAAGAAAGGGGGAAATCTTGTTAATATATTTCAATTTTTCGACTTTGTCTTGAATTGGTAGCTGAAGTCCAAAATATCTGTTCCCCTGCTACCCTACAAGTGGGAGCAGTAGGCTGGTTGGTCACTGCGTGCGCACACAGTAAGTGGCACTGTTTCGCTTGCTACTGTACCAAACCTCTAACCTCCTGTCAGGACAACAACAAGGACCCAGCTTGAATTTTAGGGGTCGCTATCAAACACTGGTTTAAGCTCCTACCCAGAAAAGCTTAAGCTAATTGTCATTGCATTGAACAAGCTACTCTTTGTCAAGCAACATAATAGAGCAGTGCCTTATTGAAGGGAAGGAAATCAGGTTTGTACTGTGTGTGTGCTGTCACAGTGCTGAGACATCCAGCTTTGAGTTGTGCTCTCTGAGTCCTAGCTCATCCACTGGGGACAGGGTGTATGCCTCTGTTATCTCATGACAGGACATTTCACCTTTTTCTGCATAGCAAAGTTGTAGCTGAAAAATGTTGCGTGGGGTTTTTGTTTTGTTTTGCCTTTTTATTTTCACTATGGCGAACTGGTGGAGTTCACGCTGGTGAACTGTGGTAAACACCTGCTAATTCAGCTGGGTGTCAGCTACAACAGGGGATGCTGGCATTGGGTAATTCTTCTGATGAAAATTTATGCTGTAATAAACTTTTTGATTATTGTGTTCTTTAGTCCCATAAATATATGTAGAAGGGGGAAAGAGAGAGCAAACGTTGTATGTCATACACCAGTATGACAACTTGCAGACCGATAGGAAAGAGAAAATTCTATTCAACTGCATTCTCCGGGACAGAGGTTATTGCAAATATCTATGTTCCTTACTCTGTACAACCTGGTTTTCTGATGCAGCACAGTAGGAACCTGTTCATAGGTTTCTTTTGCCCTTTTTTTTTTTTCCATTTGCAGCAAATGAGGTTAATGTATCCTAATACTTAGAGGCAGCTTTCAGAAAAATATTAGATACAATAATTTTTGAGTTGTAATTATAGGTACTAAAATTGTAATTATATTATTGTATATTAATATTGAATTATGTAATTATATTCTTGAATATTAATATCATAATTATATCATTGAATTGTAATTGCAGATACTAAAAATTAACTACAAATACTAAAAATTATAGTAATTGTCTAAAGTTCACAGCTGGGATATTTTCCTTCCATTTTCAAAAGACACCTGAGATTTCCTCTTTGACCTTATGTTTCAAAACTGATAAAACTCAGAGGGCTTTTTCTTATTGCAGTATTAATTTCATTTATGAAGAAAGCCAACATATCAAATATTGACCTGACCTAGAGAAAATATTGACATTAGAACTAGAAACTTCAGTGGTTAAGGTGCAGGATGAGAACAGAAGTCTCTTACCCAGGGTACGCTGAGACTTTTGAGGCAGCTCAAGGCTAATGCAAAAAGACAGGTTGTCTGGGTTAATACCAGCTGGGCAAAGACTCTGCAAAACCAGAAGGGAAGAGGATGCAGAATGTCTTTGTAAATTTTGTTTGGCTTTGGGAATCTAGTCTCTGTTTTATAACATACAGCAAAGTGATTGGTAGTCTTGTAATAAGAGAGTATTACAGAGGATTAATAATCCTCCCCCACTTCCAAACTTTAAGCCATCCATGTTGCTTTCAGAAGGCAAGAAATGACCTGTTGCATGTACAATTTGTTATACTTCACTAGTTTCCTTAAATATGCTTGACATTGTGATCAGCAAAGTCCCAGACAATTCTGTGGCTTTATTTGTTGGATTTATGGTGTTAAAATGGTTGATGATTTCTAGGTAATTTTTATTTTTTTATTTTTTAAAAAAGTCACTATTCCAGTCTCTTTTGCAGACTGACTACTGGATACTTTATGTTGCTTTGATTTGATCTTAAAAAGGATGTAAGAGCCACCTCAGGTCTTCTGAAAACGCTAAACAGAAGGAGGTGGTAGTTGCTGCTTGTCGTTATTCTTTGTAAAGGATTAAACAGAAAGCAAACAACCTCGGGCATCAACCACAAGGCCACTGTAACAGCACCAGGTTGAAGAAGGCTTCATATCCCAGTGAAAGGGGAAATGCCTGGAAATACAATGAACTGGATGCTACTCCTTACTTGGTTAGTATGGCTAGGGCAATCCTGCTTCTTGGATTTCTCTCTCACTTGCTGTCTGCCTGTGCGCTTTTTGCTCCTCACTGTGCACACTTGTGGTACCCAGAGAACCAGGTCCTGAGTTTTGTCTTCTCTTTCCACTTTATCTTTTCAGAAGGGCTGAGACATCTGTGTCATTTGCTACTAAACTGAAAGCAATGTAAAATGGCACACAGTACTGTGTGAGTATTGCATTATGAGATCTTTTTGGCTAACAATTACTTGTAGTTCAGTAATTATTAAGTAAAACTGATCTGCCTGAGGTCACAAAGCCAGGAATAGAGCACATCTCTCCTGACTCCTGGTCCAGTGACGCAGCTGTTAATTCACGCAATTTCTGCTTGAGTTCATTAAAAATCTTCTCCCACAGCTCTGCCTCCCTCAGCAGCCAAAAATTCTCCTTTTAATAGAAGAAAGGAGCTTCCTTTGGGACCATAATTCCCCCCACAGTGAAAGAACTTATCCAGCTGAGCTTATGCGCTATCTTTTGAAGTACTGTTAGCCCTTTCTGACCTGAGAAATGAGAGGGGAACTGAACTCTTGTATCTAAGCTTGGAAAGCGCATCTAATACAGTCAGGGCATGTGTGCTAGACACTTTTCTTTTCATGTCTGAATGCTGCAGATAATGTGTTTTAAAAGTTCTCCGAGATGAAAACTTGATTTATCATAATAAGGAAGATGCTCACTCCCCCTCCTAAGCCAACTAAACTGTTAAATAGAACTACAGAATGGGAAAATGAGTCAGGTGTGGTGTGTGTGGCTTTGGTAGTATTTTTATTTTGTTTGTATCTTGGTTTTATGGTGTGGTGTGGTTTGTTTTTTTGGGTTGTGGGGTTTTGGTTTTGTGGGGTTTTGTGTGGGTTTTTTTTGTTTGTTTTTTGTTTTTTTTTTTTTTTTTAGGACAGCAGGGATCATTGTGGTGTAATCTGCTGTAGAAGTCAGTGTTACAGAATTTCATCCTGCTATTTCTTCATTAAGCTTATAATGTGTGTTTGAGCATATTTTTTTAGGTAGATATCTGTTCGTGATCTATTTAAATTAGTCCCGTATGAGGACTAACTCACCTTTTCCCATGCCAAGTTGTTCCAACTCTTAAATACTAGTTTTAATGTTAATGGCTAAGAAATGGAGATGTAGCTCTACCTTCAGAAGAGACCAAATATACTTCACTACAACCAGGATACTCAGAACATGAGCTAGCATGCGATTTGGTAACAAACTGGATTATACTTATATCTTGCTTCAGATGATGCATCGGTTCAGAATTATTTAAGTTAAGAGTTCCACGATATTTATTTACTTCCATGCTTGCAATGCTTCAAAAAAATAATTTTGGGGGAGAGGTGGGGCTCTCTAGGAGTTGTTTCAGCATACATAATTATTCACAAAAGATGAATCCTGTTTGTTTCTTGATGAAATCCTACATGTGTCTTAAAAATAGTGGTTTAAGACATCTTTCTAGTGTAACATATTAGCTATACAACTACAGAAAATACTTTAGTTTAGTGTTTTCAATTACATATAACAAACCCTATAATGGAAATTGGTGTTAGATATATTCACATATTTGGCTTGACTCTGGATCATCTTAAACCACTTTGGAAACATGACTTAGGTTTTATATTCTGTAGTCTTATCCAAAGCTTTAGTTTCAACGGTGAAAAATGGCCAGTTACATGTAATAAAATCTTATGCAGGTGCTTTTTTTACTCCTTGGGATCAAATAGGTTGGCTTTTTCTTTATTTTAAAAAGGTCTTTGAATGTTCTATTTTCTATGAGTTCTCAGTATAATGCTTTGAAAAGCTGTTACGGAAACTTAGTGTTATGAGCGAAAACTAAATAAATAAGTGGGGCTTTCTGCTGTCAGATTTAAATCAATATTGCAGTGTGGCATATACACAAACATCACAAGTGCTTGTAGTTGAAAGTGGCCAAGAAGTGCGAGAAAAGAAAGGGGAAAGAGTAAATCCCCTCATTATTCCTGCAGATGTTCGAGCTATTGTGGACAATAGTACTTTAACAGACTGTTCTTCCCCTCTGTTCCAGGAGCAATGCCAGCGCTTGCAGGAACAGGAAACTTGGCACTCCCAGACCTCTGTCTTTATTAGTGCGCTGTGTCTCTTAAACTTTGTCTCACCTACCTCAGAGAGCGGCAGAATGGTGGGGGAGTTTCTCAGGACTGTGGGGCTCCGAGTGCCCTAGAAATTGGATTGAGTTAAAGCGATGTGTATTTGTGTGTTTTGATGCTGCTCCTCCTTAAGACATTCCCCATTATACGATAGAAAATGTCAATGGTTAGTGATGACTAACTAAAGGTAACTATGAAAATCTTAAACCCTGTCTTTTCCAGGCACCTTTAGCTCAGAGACTGTGAAATGCGCAGAAAATGGCATACAATTGCTGGTGATACTCATGTTGGTTCCACTTGCCCCTGCCTCGCTGCAGTGTGCCCTTGCTAGTGACAGGTGTGGGTTTTTTTATTTAAATTATAATTTCAAATCTCATACCCAATTTTTAAGGGGGTAACAGAGGTCACAGTATGTGATTGGCTGCGCACAGAACCTGTAAAAATCCAGGCCAGATCAGGATCAAGCAAAATTCATATTTCCCTCTGGTAGTTATTTAAACTGCTTAGATGAAGCACACAAACCCATGTTTAACTTCAAGTATAGGATTTAAAATAAGCATATGCCTTGTGCATATGTTGAACTGGAATCCTACAAGGATGGTGCCAGAGTAATTTCTGTTGAGCACCTGTATGTATAAATGTATATACACTACAAAACTGTCAGCTTATTGATGATTGCACCATAACATGAGGATAGCATGCCGCCTTCCTGGAACAGTGTTAGTCAAAGGAATCAACAAGGGAAAGGATATGCATGTAGAACACTCGTCGTATTGTTGCACTGACTGTAACTTCAGATGATGGACAAATTTCCTTTTCTTGAGCATCCTATCTGTACTTTTACCAACTTATTTTAAGATGGCAATAATCAAATTTCACAGTGATATTACCTGGTGAATGGGAAGCCCTGCTCTGGACTGTGGACACGTATTTTTCTCTGTATGTGTATATATCCCGTGTGTGTGTGAATATATACGTGTGTGTGTATATATCAGAACATTTTATATATATGTTTTTATTTTTATATTAACTCAATACTGATTCACTCTTTTGCCTTTAAAATTTGTCTTATGAAGCAGAATGGCATTTTGATTTTACAAAAGGATATTCCTTTAAAAGGTCATCTCATGTAGGCTGCCAAGACACGTATTGCTGCCGCATTTTGATTGTGTTTTTTATATAATTACATAGATACAAAATCAAAGAATATCTATATAACTACTTGCAAAGAGCGCATGAGATTTATATAGCGATGTATCATAGATCTTGTCAGTGAAAAGGAGCAAGTGAGATGATCCTGCCTTCAACCATGGCTCTAAACTTTTCATGAAGGGAACTGTTCCTCACTCTTTGATTCCTCCTGTCTAATTGTATCGAAGAGTTTGTATCCCGTTTAATTTCTGGAAATGAACGAATGAAAACTGTTAGTTTTTTCTATAAATTCATATGAATTAAAAAAAGAAACAGGCTGACTTGCGAGGATTCGTTTCTGCTTTTCTTCTTATTCTTCCCTCAAATGTTGAGACACCCCTATCGAACTGTATTCTGAGGTATTAAATATTGGATATCAGCAAATACAGAACACACTAAGCCTCAAAATACAATAACCGTATGGACAATGTAATTGTTCTTATTTTATAGATAAGAAAGCTGTAGCTGAAGGACTATGAATTTACCTGTGGTTGTAAGTGAATCCTGACAGAGTTGGGAACTAAATGCAATTCTTGTGTGTCCTGTTCTAATGTCTTTAAGAAACCACACTTACTTTAACTCACTGTTCACCTGCAGGTACAATATATTGGTGTTCAAGTAAGATTTGTTTGTGTGTGTGCATCATTTTTAACACTCTATGGTAATTGGTTGGGAAAGGCACATCAGAAAAAATGCATGTAGAGGTGAGGAAGAAGAGAGGCGCCTCCGTCTGTTGCAATGATACAGCATCTAGGATGATGTGCATTACGTGGAAAAAGAATCCATTAAGAGCAGCAAGCTTGAGAGCCAAAACAAATGACAGGATATGTGAAGGCTTAGTTGAATGGAGCATCTGTTATTAATACTGAACAGTGCTTTTTGAAAACGAATGTGAAGCATTAGCACGGTGGTGCGAATTAATTTTAATGCTTTTCCATGAAAGAGGGTACGAATGAGATTCATGCTTTTCTTTATTTAGAAGTAATGTTTTCATTTCTTGCTTTATCTGAAGTCTGAACACAAATTCAATTCTGAGTGGAGAAGTGATGCCTGGAATGCCGGCTCCTTCTGATTCCCTAGAGGAAAGCACGTCTGGTGCGGCATAGCAGATTACTTCTGTTAGGGGGAGTTAACTACGTGCTTGATCAAGGAAAGTCAGGCTGGCTAATGCTCATCTATTGAGTGGTAAGCAATGGAAAATTAGCAAGAAACCGTGGCACATTTTGAGGGCTTTATTGATCCGATTTCCCTGCAGAACTGATTTCTCCATGAAAGCAATCTACCTGCTCTCAGGACCCCAAGGCATATACACTGAAGTTTAATTGAGTCTGGCCATTGTGATAAATACAGATTATTCTCAGGAGTCTTTCTCAGGGTGGCACCAAAGAACAAATGCATTATAATCTCCTGCTTGCTCTACCCTCCCCCCCCTTTTTACTTTTTTTTTAATTATTTTTTGGCTGTTACTGCTTTTCTGTAGCAGACTGGGATTTGAAGGATTTATAGAGTAATTTTCTTCAAAATCTGCCATAATGATTCATTCTTTTTTGTTAGGACTTATTTGACAGTTGTGAATGTCGCAGTTTAGAACTGTAGTGAACATTAAAGGTTGAGTACATTTTATACTGAGGTCTGCGCAGTTTTCCCTCAACTACAAACACTAGTTTACTAACACAGATCATGTACAGAGAGGTTCGAGCTCAGCTAGACATGACAGAGATGTTAGTTGCTACAACCTATACTCAGATGAAGTTTTTTGCAACTTTATAACAGCAGCTTTCATGGAGGGATCATAGACCACAATGATTAAGCATATTTTATAAGTATACTTGAGTATACGTATTATTTATAAATACAGACTATACTATATATTGAATACACTGCAATACCTTTAGCCTTTATATCTGCTTTGGACACGCAGTAAGGATGAAAGGATGCATCTCGGCAGGAACCCTAGAGATTGGCTTCCCTTTCTTATTGTGTCCAGAAGCTTGTGTGCCTCTCTTCCTCAGCTCTGTTTAGACTGTAAGCTGGCGTTAAGGGGGAAAGATAACTTTCTGTGAGCTGATTCAGAGCAAGGAGCGACAGGGATTTATCTGGATTACAACGTAAGACTTCTCTGCTAAAAAGATGACTATTAAAAAAGCATTTTCCTGATTGACTTTATACCTTGCATTATTGAAATGCACTTGCAGATCACACATTTTGCTCAAGTCTGTCCTTCTGTGAAGTGAGCAGCAATTCTAACCTGTTAACTTGCAAGTGGAAAGGTCACTTCTCTATATCTGATTAGATGGCAGGTAAATGGGAAGGAGGCATTGATGTGCGACGGGGAAGACCAAGTAGCAAGTCTTAGCTACCTGTAGGCAGGCAGTTGCATGTGCGGAGCTACAGGCTAGATTGCCTGGGTTTAGGCATATTGCTTCCAATTCTTGCAACATGGCAAATTCTTAGTTGCATTGAAGTCCCCGGCAATATGAACCTAAATGAATTTAAGTTTTTACTTAAGAAAAAGAATTCAAATATTTTTAAGACATATTAGTATGAATAACTACATGGGAAATATAATGTTCTTTTCTTCATGATATAAAAATTCTTATCTGAATACAGAAAATGCAAGCCCTAAAGGACTAAATTTAAAGGGTTGTAATCAACTTCTGAGGTTCTGTCTTTCCAATACTTCATTCCAACCAGTATCTGGCAATAGTTCTGCTAATCGAAACTCCAGCAGACAAATTACTTAGCAAAAATATATCATTCATATTGATGTTTTCATTTCCAGGAAGAGTAAGGATGGAAGAACAGTGGGTTCTGTACATTTGAATTGGTTAGTTTGTATGTCTAGATGTTGGATGGAAAATTGCTTGCTTGTGCTGTCTGATTTTCTGTTGATCCCTAACCAATTTCAGGCTACGTAATGTAGCACTAGTAGGCCAGAGTACAGGAACAAGCTACATTTTCAAATAAAGTAAAGCTGAAATGGGATGAGCTGGAAATTCTTCTCTGACATTAATTATTGGGCTTTAATATGAGCCATGTTAGAAAGTATTCCCCTCCCCCCCCCCCCCCCCCCCCAAAAAAAAAAGTATCTTAGCTTCAATTATAAAATAATAGTGGAATATGTGCAATGATTTTTGATCTTAAAGCTACAGAATATTCATCCATGAGACATCTGTAGTAATTTCTGAAAAAATGGGATAGCTGTGGGGTAATCTCAGGCAGCATTCTGCCTTGCTGCTCCTGGGCTCTCTGGTGTGGCGTGTGCCAGCAGGGGCCACCATCCTCCTCTACAAGCAGAACCGAGTGGGAGGGGGGGTCCATCAGTGGTGGGAGAAGCACTTGCTTCCTCGGGTTTCCTGAGTGCACTTCGGAGGACAGTCCCCGGGGGGCTGGGCTTTCCTCTCCAGGGCGTGGAGGGTGAAGAGCAGAGGGGCAGGAATGTGTTTCTTACAGTTTTTCATAGTCACTGGCTTGTCTTGGGATAAGGTGGCAGTGCTCAGGCTACCCTGGTCCCTGAGGTCCTGAGTTAGGCTTTTGATAAACCTTGCCCAGAAGCTAAAGAATGTTTTGGGTTTTTTTAAGAATTGATTCTAAGAAAACAACCTCCTTTTCTCTCGTTTGGTATACATGTGCACTAAACTTCCCCCCAAAACCATAGGTGAGATTTAGGAGGTTTTGATTGGGAATAGAGTTTTACCTTCATATGAAACCATCAATGCCTAGAGACAATATTTGCTCATCTGTAGCAGCGCTATAGACTCTGCCTGGGGATGCTCTCCCTTCTGGCAGCTCTGTGTTCCTGACATCAGGATCGCCCCACACAATCCTCGGGCGGCCTCTCTGATCTACCCAGCCACAAATTCAGCAACAAGTGGCCGTGCAGCCAGGCATCCACTGCATTTGCACACTTTGTTCACACGGCCTTGTAGTCTCTGCAAGTCCTAACACAGCTAGATTAATGGGTTGGAGGTTAATGGATTGATAATTGTATAGTTTCTTATGTGCATAATTTGGGGATATTACTTGATAGACTTTATATGGAAGTATGTACGAATGCTCTATTAGTTAAAACCCTCTTGGCTCAAGTCTAGATATGTGTATTGCACCTACAAATAGATTTTCTTCAGTAAAAGCGCTAATGTTTTCTGGTGTTCTGTAGAGTAGAGGAACATGCAGTAGAAGAAAATTAGAAACTGTTTTCTAGCATGATTGTGTTAGAGTTGGACATTTTTGAAGGGGACACAGTATAACTAATCTTCTAAAATGAAAGTCATCACTGATGTTTTCCTAATGTCCCATTTTTGTCCCTCCCACTCTTGGGTTGTTTGGGTTTTTTGACTCTGTTTACAGGGCTTGTTCCTGTAAATCCTCATGCTTCTTCTGACTTCACTAAGGTACTCTGTATGGGAACTTCGCAGAATTGCACCCTTTGTGTCTGTTGAATTATAAATGACGCAAATTGAAAATAGCATTCTTGCTTTTAAGCATTTCTCACACGCTAATTTTTCCCTTTGGCTACTTCTTGTGGTTAATTCTGCCACCAATTAAGAAATAAATCCAGGCAGCTACTATCAGATCACATGTACAAAGAGGGATGTAAAAGCTGATTATTTCAGGATACATAAAACAATTCAGCGAAAACTCTTGTTGTTTCATATTACAATGACTAGAACAAAGTTATTATAAAGATATGTAAGGGATAGACTAACTTCCTATCTCAAAGAACTCTCTATGTAAGGGTATGTGTGTTACTTTCCTAACTTCTCCATGTTGTTCTGTCACCCAGCGTTTATTATCTTGAAATTTTAGGAAACGCTTTCTGTGAATTCAACTTTTCCTCTTTCCGAATATGTTTTAATAAATTGGGTTTATCTGCACCTCAGCTTTTGATACATGGGCTTTACAGCCCACATAGATTAGGCAAAATATTTTTAGCACTGCATCAGTTGTGATTGACTGTTGAAGGAGTAAGGATTTGTTACTTGTTAGGTGAATAAGTATTTTGAATCAGCAGGACAAAGTACATTTTGAATTAATCTAAGCCAATTTACTATTCCCTAACTTATCATTTTCAAGCAAAAAACTAAAAGCTTCTTTTTAAGTAACACATGGAGAAAGCAGTTAAGTGTGCTTATGCAAGATTTTTGTGAGGCAAACCCACTACTTTCCCAGCTGGGATCTGCTTTCAAAATATAAATTTATCAGAGAGACACAAAAAAGCATTTCTCATTTGACAGCAGTAGCAAGCAGGGGGTCTCAGACCATTTGCTGGTGAACAAGATTACATATCATAAAGCTGTCATGAGTTGGCACTAATTTGACAGTTTGTTGGCTCAAGAGACTCCAGCACTGTGAATGCAGGGGATAGAAATGTCTCTGTGATGCCATGAGGTTCATGGGGAGGGCATTGATGAATGGCAGACAAATTGGATTCTTAAGTAAAGTTGTCTTGTGCTGCGGGTGGGGGGAGCATGTTAAACCAGACAAATTTTGGATGTAAAATGTGTAATGGAAGACAATGGGAGACTGGAGATTCCTTAAAAGTTGACTTATCTGGATTTTTGTTATGCTGTGTCTCTTTGGTGGGCCATTTTTGAATATCTCCCACTTCACAGAACTGTTTCCCTTGGAGTCTTTTATACCAGTCAGAACTTATTATCTATAAGCTAATAGTCTTTGGGCAATATACAGGCTACTTTTTGTGTCTCGGAACAAATGGGGAGAGAGACTGTGTCTGGGAAAGAAAGTACATGAATAGAGGTTGAGGAGACTATTCTGGGGAAAAAGTGAGTGGGTAGACAACAAGGGGGACAAATGGGTGTCAGGGTAAGAAATGCTCATAGACAAACCTTTAATAAACAAACCTTTTTTTGTTAGAACCATGTTTTCAAGGAACATCAATAGAATATTTTAAAAGCCATTTTACCATGTTTTCCTGCTCATTAGTGAAATTATTGCTAAAACATTGGCTAATGTATTTGTTGTGCTTTACCTCAAAATGCCTCATTCACGTTACTCTTGGACTTATTCTCAGCCTTGCTTACTAATACGTAGGGAATACCAGGAACATTCAATGAGATTTTTCTCAATTTTTTTCAGGTGCATGCAGAACTGGAGTTTATTTTTGAAAACAAAAAACCCAAACTAGCTCAAAACTATTCTCTAGCTTCTGTGTACCTTAACTGAAGTAATTCAGATGCTATTTTCACAGAGGAAATTTTCTTTGAGTTCCACACACTTGAAATTGGATGTAATATAAGTTTAGCATAGCTGAAGAAACATTTATCAGGCAGTGGGGATATGTCACAGTTTGGTCATTTTTCTTTGCATGTATTGAAATATTTTTTGTTTGTTAGTTGTTCAGCCAGACAAGCAAGAAGTGAAACTATCTGTTTTTAAAGAGCTGATATTTGTTGGTTGGTTGGTTTTGGGTTTTTTTCCCCTTGTTGTCCTCTGTGCTGTGCTCTTTTGTGCAAAATTTGCCTACAACTATTGGCCAAATAATCAGTCTGCTCTGCATTGTCGTCTGCTTTAAATTAAATATTGACTAGATGTGCTGTTAAACCAGCACAAACTTCCTCTGAGAACAAGAGAAACTCATTTGTACACCAAAACTCACTCTCATATAGATTAAGGCACCTGTACAAAATGTAATAACATAATGGATTTATTTTAGGCACAAGTCCTCCATGTACACCCTAAGCAAAGTTTGGCATGCAACGTAATTCTTGGTGAAGACATATGCTTAGTTATCTGAGTTGTTCTAGTGACCATAACTTGAGAGAATATTTATTTTCATCTCTTAAAGAATTAGATAGAATTATATTGCTGAGATATTTCAAGGTCAATGATTGTGCTCACTTTCAAACGCAGTCAGTGTGAGCAACTGAATTTCTATAGTAAATCCATATGTTATTGCAAGAGTGGTTATATAACTGAAGCAAATGGAAAAATTGCTGAGTGACTGGAAAGGTCTAATGCAGATTCAGGGAAAATTCACCTCCACTGAAGCTGCTGGAATGTTCTCTCCTAGCAGCCTGAGATTGCACATAAAATCCGGACCGTGAGGCTTGTAATCCAGAAAAGGCAGAGGAAAATAAAAATGTATTTAAACAGGTTTACCATCGAAGTAAATTGCCCAGTTCTATCTGCCCATATCTATACATAATAAAACAGAGGCTACCTAGGCTAGTCTAAGGAAATCAAGCCTTGGGCATAGTTGGGACCTCTCTATCATTAGTTTCTGTTAGGAAGATGGCTTTTCAGTGTTGCGGAGCTACATGTCTCTACATAGCTGAAAGTCTCAGCCTGACACTTGGATCGGAAGGAAACCTTCAGTCCAGGCACATGCATGGGGATTGCCTGCGTTCAGCAGGAAAGTTATATGCAGTTGTTATTGATTTCTCTATTGCTTAGAGTGTCTGATGTGCTGCAGTGAGGAACAGAAAAAAGGCAATCGTTTGTGCCTGTTCAGTGCCTGAGAAAATCTGCACAGAAAGGTGCATCAAGTTGCTACCAAGATTAAGAAATAATGGAAGTTAAAAATCAATATTTTGCTTAAATTGTCCCCAAGTTCCTCTGAACCACTGAAGTGAATGAAGGGACTGCTCTTTCACCAGGAGTTGCTGCTCTCTTTAACTTTTCTCATCAGTCTTTGCTGGGTGCTTGGCTTAGATTCCCATGATGATTAGCAGTTACATCTATTTAGTAATGCCATAGGTCTTAATTTATGATTTGACTTGGGTAATTAATAGAAAAAGGCTAAAATGTAACCTATATTTTGAGACATTTACAGTCCTCCTGGAGTAAAGGAACAACGCAAAATGAGAACTGACTCTATTTCCATTCTCACTAGAGACAGACATGCCGAATCTTAAAAATAATCTTGGTTCAGGTGTCTCTGGGTTTAAACCTGAACAGCAAAACCTCAAGCCTATAATAATAATAAAACAGTTCATGACTATGGTTTCCAAAAGAAAGGACAAAAAAGTTTGATAATGCTTTCCAAGAGAGTCCTGAAAAAAAATTGAATACTGATTTTCAGTCACGCTGCAGGATGTCTTGGGCCAAAATTTTGTCAATAGCAAAAATCACTGGTTATGGGAAGTGAAACAATAGGTGTAAAGGAAGCCTGATGCTTATTCGCCGACATTCTTGTATCTCATTGTTTGTGTATGTTGTAATATAATTTAGCTCCAAATGGAAAAATGCAGTAGTTTCTAGGTGACAGCTTAAGTAAACGTGTCCACATGCTGACTATTGGTCACTTGGTAGTAATAAGATATGAATTGACACCCTGTGGAAAATGCCCTATTATTGAGTTAGTTAAATGTCGTGAGCTATAAAAAATAAAAGGCAGAAGAATCTATTGTAGACAATGCATGGGGAGTGACCTTACTTCCTTTGGAAACAATTAGAGGATAAAAATCCTCTTTACTCCTGAAAGGTGCAGAGCTGGGATCAGGGGCGTTTGTCACCTTCCTAAGCCTGGCTATGGGCTCTAACTGCAGATCTGCAACCAGACACTGAAACTGCTTCTGGGTAGAGGCAGTTGTTTTAACACCGTGTTTGGACAAGTATCTGGATCAGGAGCTGAAGTAGTACAGTTGAGTATGGTGAACTGGTTCTCAAACTGGTAGCAGACTCTTGCCTGGACAGTCCAGCTGAATACACTTAACTGGGACAAAATGTACAAGAACCTACCAAAGAAGGAGCACAACACTAGTACTCTGAGGAAATGCCTGAAAGTCAGTATGTCAGTATACAAGCTTGAATATCCAGTTTTGAAAGCTGTCCCTGTCTCTGAGGTGGAAGTACGTGTCAGGCCCAGTGCCTTTGTGAGAGGAGATACGCAAGTTACCAAAAACAAACGAGAGATGGGGATTCAATAACACATTGCTTTGGCCCTTCTTTTCCTACAGGGAAAATTTATAGTCCTAACCTTTCTGTGCAAACTTAGAGAAGAGACCTCGGTTTCTCAGCAAGACACTCAAAATTCAACAGATGGAGATGGGTACCAACCGAGCTATTCTATGAAGGGAGTTGGTAAGCCAGACAAGCTGCACAAGTGTATGCTAAAATTGATTGCCATCCCAGAAGCTGCCCAACCCATTTGGATTTTGTAACTCAGAATACTTTTGCCAATACTGCAGTGATTTTTTTTATTATTTTTATTTTTTTTTAAATTCTAGAAACAAAGCACTAAATTATTTAACGCCTTTCTTTTGTGAACCAGGAGTGACTAGAGACGTCCACGGTATGCGGGTTACTAGTGTTGTCCTCCTTCCCTCTGTCTGGTGAGGGCTCAGGCTCCATCCATACTGGAGCTGTGCCTTGTCTGACTGGAGGCTGTTTTGTGTGGCGGTATAATCCATCTCTCCTATTGAAGTTGATCTGTTTCCAAGGGATTCAAAAGGGACTCTTGGGATTCAAATAGAACAAATGGAAAAGAAACGGGATGGGGTAAGTATCATGTGCTTTAGAAGGAAATCTCTCTTTGTGGTGATGACTCTTATAAAATCACTTCTAAATATAAAGTATTCAGAATAAGAGCTTTTTTCTTTCCTGGGTGAGTGTTCTCATCACTAGGCTCTCCTATAAAAGAATGAATGAGGCATGTCACCAGGCTTGAAGTTGATAGATAAACCTTACTTTTATTATGTAGTTAAACTTGTTCACTGTACTATGGGAATGCCTGCTAGACCACCCCCTCAGCTAAAATACGTGGAAATACTTTGCTCTTTGTGTGTTAACAAGACACAGATGTGAAGAAGTTCTGAATTCCTCAGCCTTCCTCACCTGCCTGACATGGATGTGCAGAAGCCAAGCTCTAGGCAGATGGGGAATTTGAAATGTTGAAAACTAAGCTATCAGAGGAATTTAGGCAGTAAGTGAACATGGGTTTTGAAGATTATAATTTTGGCTTGGGTTCCTACGTTCCAGTAACTCCAACTTTCACTACAAAAATCCCTCTTGGATCTCAGACTTGGCTTGTTTTGTACCTGATTTTTCTGTGCGTGAAAAGGATGTGAGTGATTAAGGAGTATGCAGATTTCCTGGTGGTCACAGCCATGCAAGAAGGAAGCTGTGACAAAATTTTTCAGCCATACTTCAGTTCATACTTAAATAATGGAAGGGAACAGATTTAAAATGTTATCTATAATGGCAAATCTTTGCAAAGCCTTTGATACAACAGGGAAAGGTTGGCTCTGTAATCCCTGTCTACCCCAAACCAAAAAAGATGTCACAGAACAACAGTAGTAATAACATATCCTTAAAATAGACTTTGGGCCAACTGGTGACTTGCACCACAACTTTAAATTATATTTGTAACCTGGTTCCTTTGAATTAATTACTGATCAAAATCTTTACTGGTTCTGAGATGCAGTCAGTGCTTAAAAGGAGCAGGGAATTACGCTGTTATTACAAAAAAATGCATGGGTGGGGCATCATGAGGAAGCAGTTTTCCTTAATCTACTGATTATACTCTTATCCCACTTTCAGTAAGTAAGCATGCAGCTCCCCTACCCCCCCAAGTCTTCCTCACTTTTCCTAGTTAGTCAGCTCCACTTACATCTGTGCTTTGTGTTATTAAGAGTCTATTATGAATGTTATTTCCTCTTAGGCTGCACAGGATCAAACCTTGAAGGTTCAAGGCGTTCCATCTGCCTTCTATTAATTACCGCCTTTATTCCTTATGATTCTGCTTCCTTCTAAGGGAGGTGTTTGGTTTTTTTTTATATTGCTTCTAAAGGACAATTTCCTATAGTAAGATATGTAAGCATAAGACATGTATTGATCTTTTCATGACCTTTTCTAGTAATAACATGTAAGATGTACTGCTACCTTCAAAGAACAGAGTGCATCTTCTTGACATCATGGAAGATTAAGTATTGCAGTGTGAAATATGTAGTTCATTTAAAGGCATGTAAATACTCTTTATAGCACTTAAGAACTTTAGACAAAGACCTGAGGGGCGGGAAATAAAGGAAACATCATAAATTTGCAAAAAAACCCCAAAACACCTAAACCCCCAAACAAAAACTCAAAAAACCCCAAACCCCAAAACCTCAACCAGGCACTCCATGGCCCCAAACCTAAGATTGTTTGGAAAACTTGCATAAAATGAAAAGGCCCAGGAAATAAACTTGTGCATCTGTTCTATGAGACATCATGCTACATTCCGTCATTTATAACACAGTATTAAATAAGTGTGTTTGCCCATAAAACCTAACAGTAATGATATTAGTAATTAATAATATCATTAAGTTTAGTAGGGTTACAAACTTATACTGTACTTACTGTAGAACACTATACAGTGTTCTGCCAAAAGATACATGCATATTTTTACTTACTATCCACATCTCTCATAAGAAAACCAGGCACAGGCAAGGGAAGTGTTTTGCTGGCCAGGCTAAAGTCACTCAAAGTCTACTGTGTTGCAGTTTGGGGAGCTCTGCAGAGGCAGCACTAGCCTCTCTCTGTTACTTCTGTCCACACATAATGGTTTCATTTCCTTTACTGATGACTTGCTTGTTCCTTAAGCAGTGTATGGTATATGGCGAGACAACTGTGGGCTTACTACAGAATGGGAAGCCACCTGTGGAAAGCTGAGGGGTGTGTCCACACTGTGGCTTTGCTGGTGTTCTCTGTGTTCCGCATGTCTCTTCCTCCTTGCTCTTTCTCTTTGCACCTGATTTCCATCTCTTTCCAGCCACCAGCCTAACGGTTAAATTCAAATCTCAGAGCAATGAACCAGCAGGAAGGGTATGCGTCCTTAGAGGCAGGTCTGGACTTCATTTTAGAGTTTTCCGTGAAAACTCAAATCTTAACATGCACAGGAAAGGAAGACAGCGCCTTCAGAAGAGGAAACCTCTAGACACAACTTGTGTTTCATCGCACTACTTCTAATCGCACACTGCAATGTGTTAAACTTTCAGAAAGCCAAGTATCATCCTACCCTGATTTGCATCTGGTTTCTCTTCAGGCTATTGAACAGAAAAATGCTGAAAATCTTCAGATGGTGGAATAAATATCTCAACCTCAGCACTTTGAGCTTCCTCTCGAAATAAACTAGGGAGAGCTGTCTTGGTGAACAGACCTACTGCACAATAGTCACTGCTAAAGCTATAGATCTAATTAGGATGTAGTCTTAATTGGAATGCATTGGAAAAGTTGACCATATGGTGATAAAGATGGATATAATATGTGAAACCTTCTCGTCTAGTGTAGAAACGTACATTTTATTTTTTTTAACAATCTTTAGGGATTCCTGGCTGCCAGATACCTTTTTAGATTAGAAACCTAAGAAAGCACCACACTTTAAAGCTGTGGACATGCAGTACTTGGGAACACGGTGGCCTATGCCTGACCTGGAATAGATGTGCTCTGTAAGAAAGCAAAGCTGAGGAAAACGTAGAAACCTTTGTTTGTGTTTTGTTTCTAAGGGATGCTGTAACTGGCTGCACTTAATAAAACAGGACCTGGAATCAGTCCAGGGAAAATCATGATAAAACCACCCCCACCCCCCTCGTGCACATGCAAGAATTTTAAAACAAAAAATATTTTAAAGGGACCATGGTTTTGGAGTATTTATTTTCCATTATTTTGCACCTGACACTCCCCTTCATCTTTCAAGTTGCAGCTTGTGTGTGAGTATACTCATGTTCACAAATGTTGTGTTGCTTTGCTTTTCTTAAAGGAGAAATACCAGTGCAGTATGAAACCTTGATTAATGCCCAGAGATTCCTAGAAATGGTTATTTCTTTTACCTGGTTTAGGTTGAGCCCAGTTTTTCTTGGGACACAGCTACAAACTAGTCCAATTAAAAAAAATAATAACTAGAAATTGAAAGGGATTACAGTATTTCACAGCTAGAAGCAGCTTCAGACAAACCTACTTCGTCCCAGCAGCTGCCTGCTGGCTGTTAGCTTTGAAAATACCTTTGTTACAGAAAATGTGGGTAGCTGTCCTGAGACTGGGTTCGTTTACTGCACTCACTAAACTGCTATAGAAGATGCACTGTGGAGGCTACTAGAGGGGAAAACCCCACCCGGAAGGGTTATGTCAGATCTTCTGCTTGGTCTTTTTGACCTGAAAAAACAGAAAACAGCAATGCAAGTGATACTCAGTATTTGGGGTTTTTTGTATCGTTCTTAGTATCTTTGAGTTATAGACATAATTTTTCTGATTCTAAAGACAATGCTGCATCAGAACAAGCTTAAGATCTTTCTTAAGTTAGACTCATAGTCTGCGTGTGAAATAAAGGTATTTTAATCAGAATAATTTTACAGACAAGTAAAACGAAGGGCTGAAGGTCAGGTGACGTGGTCCATCAGCATGCCCAGGATCCCCATAGAATGGCTGTGATATGAGCAAAATTGATTGCTGAGGAGTTGCAAGCAAATGCCCAGGCACTTGCAGGTGTCTAGTGTGATTTGCGTGTCTTCCCCCCCACCCTCTTCCCTCCCTTCTTTTCAGTATTTTAACTTTTATTAGGCAACTACCAAAAGCAATCCTTTCTAATGATTCATTATAAGTTTTGGCATATTTTATATAAATATCCAATATTTGTACATGGTGGAGATAAATATACCAGTAAACGTTATAAAATAGTCTTTAGTTGTCCTTCTATTGCATTATTAATAGCACTTTTTAAAAAAAAGTAACGTTAACTAACTAATTTGCTCTACTTTTTACTGGACTAGTGATTAGAATTGTCGTTTTCCTTCACCTTGACAGTCTATTTCCCTTTGATTCTCCTAGACTAGCACAAGGCTTATCTGTCTTGCTTTTCGTTCCCCTAATGACACATTTAATGGAAAAGACAATATAGCCTAAGCATTTATATTTTGAAAAATCATTCTCCCTGGTTATTTTCTTCTAAAACAATCATAAACATGACTGAACTACCTGAGCTTTGTTCTGTAATAGATGAAGAAAAATAAATATCTGGTAAAGACTGATTCAAATTCATCTATTCGTAGCTCACTCACTTTATTGACATTACTTCAGGGATGATGATGTCCCTAAAAATGTACATGCAAGTTAGGTTATGGAATTTTAGCTAACATATTCTCTATAAACCTGTATTTGTTTTGTTTCAAATATCTGTATTAATAAAATTATATTATAATTATTAAATATGGACTAGCATTTAGTATGTGTCTATTTAACCACTTGATTATTCATATTAATACCAGACATGTTGCTAAAAATAATTTCTAATGTCATTGCTTAAACTCTAGCCAAGAACAGACAGTATCAGCCTTTTGACTGAAGTATCTGAGAGTCCTTCAAAGGTTTCTTTTCTCTTGCCAAAAATTTGTGGAAAATACATGATGACAATAATTCAAAAACTTTTGTGGTCTAGATAGCTTAGACAAACATTTAATTTGTAATGCAGACAGTCTAGCTGATGCACAGTTAATCTTGTTTGGGGACATGAGCTGTTGCTTGTGTTTTGGCTTTCTGTAAGTTCTTATACACTTCCTTCCTCCTTCCTCTACTAGGATTATGTTCTCGCCCTCCAGCAGTTTCACTTGCTTTATGCTCACTGATCCCTTTCTTATTTAATATATCTTTGAATAAGTGGAGAATGTGAGTAAGAAAATGTGAGTTTCTGGAGAAGAGATCAGTACCATGAATGTGTGCATATGTACCATGGGGGTAGGTTATCCGTAGCGTATGGTCATGGATAACTTCCAGATAGGACTAGTTGAGTGTGGAATAGTGCAGACTTGTGACCTGACATTAACAGTCTGCTTTGAATGCTGAAGTTGGCAGGTACTTGTTATCTACAGACTGTGCTGTACATTAGATTGCTTTGAAGGCTTCCTGTTTTCCTGCACATCCTCAACTGAGTTTAAAGGGCTTCAACTAAGGGGTAAATTCAGTTGTATGATTCACCTTCCTTTTTCATTTGCAAACTTAAGATACTCCTAACTTAGAAAACAAGCAGGTATATAATCACGAGGAAAGCTGTTATTACTCCCTTTGCAAGGCACACAGACCAGGTCTAAATTCTTCTGCCACATAAATGGTTTTTACAGGAACATAGGTCCTGTGTTCAGCAGTTTTACTTAGAAAAACTTAAAACCTATTGTCAGTCACAGCTGGCTTGACTGAGTCAAGTGTTTTATCCCATCCTTTTCCTTGCAGCTCTCTCTGTTCTTTGGCCAGCTTGTCCTATTTGTGCTCCCTCTCAGCTTCTATGGGAAGCTGCAAAAGTCCTTGACTTAATATAAGCATTACTTAGCAACAACTAAAGCAGTGTTATCAACATTATTCTCATACTAAATCTAAAATACAACAGCTATTAGGAAGAAAATTAACTCTATCCCACCTGAAACCAGGACAACAAAATACCCACCTTTTGTCCCAAATTCATGTCTTGTACCTTAGTGAAGATGCAAGAAAGTGTTGCTTTTTACATTGTTCTTATGTGCTGCAGAAGCTGTTGTTTCTAGGAGGAAACTGAGATTTAAAAGAATAGGAGACTGATGCTTCTGGTAATGGAGTTGTAGTTTGTGGAAAGGAGTTGGTTAATGGAAGTGATCCATCTCAGCTCCATCAACCTTTCCGTTATGAAAACTTTTTATTAATTGCTTGTAATGTTGATTGATAATAAATATTGGGTCTCTGTTCACTGATTCAATGCAGGGCTGCAGCACGAGATTTCTCCTGCAGCATGCAATTAACAAGAAAACTCGATCTCCTTTTCAATTATTTTAACCTGTCAGTGCCTGATTCACCACACCGATCTTCAAATTACATTACCTCTCTGAAATTTTAGTGAAGATAAACAAGCTCCTGCCTGAAAAATTTCAATAGAGCTCTTAAACATTATACTTCCTTTTGGTACCACCGATTTTCCTTTACCCCTGGGGACAAAAGCAAGTGATGGTGCAATGATTTCAACAAGAGAGGTTCCCAGTCCCGCTTGAAATTCAAAGCTACTATAAATGCCCTCTGGAGGATGACAGAGCTGATATCGGATGTCAAACAGCCCTGTAGTTTAAGAAAAAGAGAGGGTGCTAAGGAAAATAAGATGTAGAACACTGTGCTTTAAAAGGGCCCTCAGAAGATTTTAGCCTTTTCCTTATGAAGTTGAGAAACTGTGCTTTTGAATCATGAGTGGTGCACTGACTGTGCAGAGCACGCTGTGGGGTGAGAGGAGAGGTTTTTCATGGGTTTTGGAGATGCTAGAGTGCTAATCAACAAATTCTGTAATTTTCCTATGCACATTTGAAACAAGGAGAATGGTTTTTAATTTGTGTTGATATTTGTAACTATTCTATTTATTACTTAACTGTGTGTAGGGGAATAATGGCTATCAAGTCTGGTGTGGTTGCAGATTTGCCAGATGACTGTTAGGGACTCATTTGCTGACTGAAAATAAAAGAATGAAGCCTTTTTGGGAAAGGGAATAGTTAGACCTGAAACTTTTCACAAGAAAAGGATTGTTTTGAACCTCAGATTTTTCAAAACACTTCTAATAGTTGAAATATTTTTTCCATATTCAATTACTTTTAAATATGTCTAATTTTATATTCATAAAACATATTCATGTATTCAGTGGTTCATATGAAATTATTTCAAGATACTAGTTACTCTTAGATGTGTTTAAATAGATTGAATCTAATGATCCAGAACAATTTTATTTTCTTTCTTATAGTTTTGTCTCTAATTTTTTGAAATGTAACTTTTCTGATTTGATCGTAGGCATATTCCCCTCCACCCCTCCCCAGTCCATGTTCAGTTTTCATGAGATAGGAATGCTAATTTTCAGCCAACCCAATTTACTAGTCTTTGATGTAGGTCAGTGTCTGAAGCCATCTTGGATAGTGGATCCACAAAAAATGTCATAAACATGCTTATATCATAAATGTGCTCATAAGTATGTATGCATGTGCACTAAGTTAACTGGTAGAGCTCTTTATGCAATGAAAGAGGTTAATTCCAATAACTAAATTTATGGAAACTATACACAAATAGCAAATTGTAGTATTATTCAGTAACCCACATGGTTGAAAAAGGAAAGCTCATCTCAGGAAAAACTTACTTGAAAACACCCCAGGCATACAGATTGGTGAATATTGGTGAATATTAAGAATTAGAGCTGAATTACTACATTAAAGAATTCAAGGCAACCACTTGTTTTCCAAGGGTACTCAGTAGTGACTATTGCCCTACTGACCTGTTCCATGTCAGGAAAAATGAGTGATCATTTGCAGTAAAATATGGTGAAACTACCTGCAATCCTGTTCAATTTCACTTGGCCTTCTCGGTAAGACTGTGCTTTCATGCTACATTAATTCTGAACTTAATTGAATGCTGTCATCTGTGTGCCATTTCACTGCAAGGATTTAGGCTGGAAAAAAAAGAAGAGCTTTAGTTGATGGAGTAAAGGAACACGTTGGCAATTTCTTCTTGAAATGAAGAAGTATGCTTCTTTTACAAGTATGCCCACATGCTACCTGATCAGATTAATTGTGAAAGTTGAAGTAAAAGCAACTAAAATGATCTATTGTTAATTCAGCTATGCCATTGAATTCTCCATGTATTAACACCTGTTATATGTAAAAAGCTTTTGAAAGGCACATTTCTCTGAATTTCCAGCTACTGTTGTATCTCTTGTCATATCCTGGTTCCAGAAATCAATTTGTCAGTAACAGAATAACATATATATAAAACATGAGCATTTGGGGACCTGAGTTGCTCGTTTTGTTTTTAATTCCTGTGGTTTGCAGTTTTTTTTATTAATCCTGAGAATGTTTAACCTGAATGTGTGTGTGTGTGTGTATATATATATATGTATGTATATAGTCTTTCTGAGTGTTAAGAAGGCTTCAGGGTAACTTCAGGCAATGGTTTCCAAGACAATGATTCCTTAACAATTTTTGTTTGAGAGCTGCTGTGGAGTTTGTCACAGAAATTGTTCCTGTTGTACCTGGTACGCTCGGTCACCTAGGGGAGCGCACTGTTCATGTGATGTGATCTGTGAACTCCTGTTTGTGGAGTAGGAAGCGTTTTATTAACTTAGCTTAGCAGGTGCAAATATATATAAGCCTGTGAAATGTGGCAGACTGTTGTTTCTGTGCTACTGCAAACTTTAAAGGAGTTCCTTAAATCACACTGAAGTCATGGTGAAACTCCCCTCGAGTAATGCAGGAGCAACAGCTATCACTCTTGCCCTCCTGGAAAAAAGTATCTGTAGGTACAGCATGTTACAGGGATCAACGCAGTGATAAAAATGGCTTTTTTGTTTTTGTCTTATTATCAAAAAAAAAAAAAAAAGAAAGAAAAAGAAAAGAAAAAAGGAGCTCTTGGCAATGATCTCCCCTGTTAGGGCATTGAGATAGTTGTCTATGTTAAAAGGGGTGTAGTGATTTCCTTTTAATTACAAATTAATTAAATCCATTGTTACGTGCATTAGTTAATAAATTGGCAAGTTGTGCTCTCAGTACAGATAAGCACATTAATGTCATTGTTTTGCTAGAATAGACTAAAATTTAACAATTCATTATTGTTTGTAATTATTTAAAAAGATATGTGTTTTAACAAATCACTAATGCTAACGTGCCTTTTAAAATATGACTTTTCTTTAACTAAAATTATCCAGTGATGAAGTTTATCTGTTGCTTAGTTTATCATTTTATAGGATGGATCTCCTAATCATGATTTAAATTTATATGTCAGACACGTGGAGCTATGGAATATTTTCATTGAAGTATCTATGTTTAATGCACTTATTCTAGTGTACGAGACTGGAGGTTCTGAAAAAGTTTTGCTCTGAACAAGTCCAAAATATGGCGCCTGATAATATAGCTGTGTTTTCACAGGGAGATTAAGTTTAATATACATATATATTTTTTTCCAGAGCTTATTGGCTCATTACCACCCCTGTAGTTGAAACCATGTTTTTTTCCTTATAAACACAATCTCTGATGAAGCCATTTGACACTGTCCATTTCTGAGTTGCATCCATTTATTAAGCAACTATTCTGTTGTGAATGCCGTACTTTGTTAAATGTTATGTTTTATGATTGGATTTTAATTAACTGGTGTTGAAATATTACACCTGGTTAACTTTATCTTTTACAACTTCCATCAGTAAATGTTTTATAGGTAAACCTGGAAAAGAATGTTTATATACAATTAAATGCATGCTTCTCTACAGGTGCTGTAGTTAAAATAATAGAGAGCAACCCTGGCAATGTACGCATTCTTTAAATATTTTTTTTATTTTACATAGTCTTTCTCTTTCGTATAGTATCAGTGAAATATTTTTATATACTTCTAAACGTAATTTACTACTAGTATCATCATTTTTTCCAGAATCTATTTAGGTTTGCACTGTCAGTATGCAATATTTGGTATATCCTGTTCTATCTGCTTCTCTCCTATTCTGTGGTTGTTCCTGATGCTAGCTGCTATCGATTTTTTCACTTGGAGTTTGCAGCCCAGCTTTTGGTTGATGGGAGATATTGGTGGTCTTCCTTTTGCTTATAAGGAAAGACTTGGTGATGAACCAAGTACAGCATTTGAGGTCAGAATCCTTACGTTTTTTCCTCTCTGTATTTATTCATTTATTTCCAAGCTCCTTCCCTTTGCTGAAAATAAAACTGCTATCAAATCATTTCTCAGCCGCCTCCGACAAAGACAGACCCTAACTCCAGACTTGGAATGTGTCACCTTCGCTAAAGTCCATCCTGAAATCAATCTCAGTGACAAGAGCAGAGTTTCTGTCTGTGAGTTTCATTTTCTAGTGACCAAAATTTACAAAGAGAGTGGCTGAAAACATGTCATTGTAGAGCGAAGTTTGGTTCCAGGAAGAACAGAGTTATTCCTCAGTTTCATTCCAGATGGAATTTTCAGCAGAAAAGTAACTGTCCCTCTTACTTACGCGAACAATATCTCCCAGAATAGATTCTGCCAGCCTTTTTTAGGGATTGCAAGTTTTATAGGCTTGGAATAGGTAATTTTTCCTTTCATTTGTACCCAGCAGAGCAGAAAATGCTGTAAAGCCATTGAATTAATAGGTTATACAAGAGCCTTTGTATGCTTCTTAAACTCTGTTCTCATCCATGGTCATTGAGCATTGCCCACTTTCTGATTTCTATACACCCATGGAACATAGACTAATCCAAGAGCTTGTAACCGAGAATCCTTAACTGCTAAGATTCATGATACTCTTAAAGAAACAAAAGAAAACAAAACAATTGTGGGTTTTGAGGCAATTTTGGGTTTTATTATAAGGGAAAAATAAAATACTTTTTGATGCAGAAGTGTACCAGGAAACTGAGGCTAGTAAAAATGTTGCAATATGTTTTTGCTAGGTTTGGGGTTTTTTTTTACTATTGAGTGTGATAGACAGGAGGCTTTGCAAATTCCGGTACCTGGGTTCTCTTGACTTCTCTTCAGTTCCCAGATTCTCATTTTCTCAGATTATGGCTGGGAATGCTGTTGTGTTAGATGTGTGTTATTCACTTATTATGTTGAAGGAGGAATATACTATTTATTCTAATACTACAATTGTCTTTCAATTACACACATCCCGAAACATCCTAGTTTTGGGCCAAAACTCTGTTGTATTAGAAAAGGTGGGAGCAACCAGTGTTGTCTTGAAGAACAGGTTACGTAAACAGCAGGATACAAGTAGTGAGATGAGAATGGGGGAATACATGTGTACAATAAAACGTTTCTGATTAGCAACGCAGGCTGCCGTCTCCTTTACGCTGCCTTAAGGCAAGACTGACTGGCTGCTCAGTTAACAAGCCGAAGAATATCTACCAGAGCCTGGGGCAATTGGCATGTTGGAGAGATTATCTAAAGGGCAAATGGGTGGATGGGTGACAGGACATTTGAAGAAATGTGCCACGTGTGATTATTTTCAGAGCAGTATCCGTCTAAATGATACTTTTCCAATAGGAAAATGGACTTCTATAATTCACTCAAATTTGGATGAGAGAATTTTGGAATAAATGTATGTAGATAGTTGAGAGTCTCTTCAGATTCCTGTGCTTAAATCAGCTTTAGGGTTAAATGTCTTGTTCATACACAGGATATACAATTGGACAGATTTCTAGTGGCTTGAAACCTCTCACATATGTTGTCCATACACCAGCATCTCCTCTTCAAAGTTTAAGGAAATACATGGTGATAGTCCATCCTTTGTTTTAGATAGTAGATTTTAGATGGGTTGCTGCTCGACTACTGGTACAAGACAGCAATGGACAATGGTTATTTCAAAAGTCCTCTGTGAAGTGAATTGCACAGCTACGATGCACGCTTTTATCTTTCATATGGCATTACACACATGCTGAAACTGGCTATGTCACTGGAAACCATTGCTACATGCTGATGCCTTCTTCCCCTTCTCCCTCACCCTTTCCTGCTTCTGAGTGATATGAATTCATTCATTTTGTTTAGCTTTTTATTTCTAGAAAAAATTATTTCCTGATAGCTCTTTTTCTTTTCTGCACTGTGAAGGCACGTAGCAAGTTGAGCTATCATATATATCTGTATTTTATCTTTTTACTTCCTTAAAGGGAAGAAATAGTCACAGTAAAAAAACCATAAATGCTATAAATAAATGTGTTTAGAGTTTGAATAATATCTGTTCCCTTTCCATGTGTATTTCCTACAGAAACATATAGATATTTTAAAAGGGTATCTATAATGCTACCTTTACAACGCAATTTTAAAGACTAATCCTATGGCTGGGATTGTTCTGGGTTATTTGTTTCTGCGCAAAAGCCACGTTAAGGCATGGAGAGCTTCCTTACAAAGGTATTAGGTCTGTTGCTTTCCATGTACAAATTCTCTTATTGGTTCTCCCCACACAGATTGTTAAACAATCCTGGAAAAGGATTGTTTAGAGACAATACCGGGAAGGGGAGGGAGGTCAATAAAACATTAAAACAAGCAAACTCCAAACCCTGCCTCTTACAGAGTCTTTAGTGGGTGGAATTGATAGTAACTGTTGAAATCTACTGTAAGATTAATCATTTCTACTTTCTGTACCAAAGGGGATCAGATACTGTGGGATGAACAGCATTGCCAGATTCCATGTAGGTGCCTGTAGATAACACAAAAGAGGGATTACGTAGAGATGTAGGGGTTACTGGTTTTAAAATATTTGCGTTCTAAGTCTTTTATTCCATTTTCTACAGCTTTCTACAAGGATTGTGAAATAAAAAGCATTCCAACTACCTTGCTGCTTATAAACATATCTGATTGAGTCTTCCCATAGCAAAATGAGATAAAAGCAGATGAAACTTATTTGGGAGGAGAGGAAGGCTGCAGAATTGTGGTTGTCTAGGCATCACTAGTTTTTGGGAATCAGTTTTTGGGAACTGAGGGGAAGAGGAGGACTTGGACACTATGTATATAATTTTATCCTAATGGGCTGAAGGTCAGATGCTACGTATGGCAGTAATTAAAATATTATGTTACAATTCTGAGAATGGCAATCTGTTTTTCTAATCAATAAACAGTGTCAAACAGCTGAAGAACTGCAAGTTACAATTCCCTGATCACATGTATGGGGCTATTACATTGCAACTGCATAGTTAATCAATTGACTAACATCTGTGAAATGTCTCTTCTGTTAGATGCTGGGAGATTTTCTCTGTTGGATATATTCCTGAGGAAGACTGAATGCTGCTAAGCTTCAGCAAGGCTTTGAAAATTGCTAATACGGTTTCGTTTCTACTGGTTGGAAATTAGAGTTGAACAAGTGTCTGAATTTCTGCTGTGTTCTCTAGGCCAGTGTTGCATGGGAAAGGGTCTGGATTTTTCCAGGAGAGGCACGCACCAGTCTGGAGAAAGAGGAGAGGAAAATTATACTATTCAAACGACTTCGTGGCCTTTTTTTCATCAGGGGTGTGGCCAAGCAAAAATACCAGTTGTATCACTGGATATTACTTGAAAAGAAAACATTGTGACTCAGCAATCAATGTTTTTAAAATACATTGTCAAAGGGATTCACCTTCCAGCATACTCCCTTAAACAAACTGAAGGAAAAATCCTCCATAGATTCACTAATTAAGATATTTACGTCGTAGCTGCTGAATTGTTCAAAGAGGCATTTATATTCTCAGGTTGAATTATCTGAAATCAATCAAGATATTTCATGGTAAAAAGTCGGTTCTTGTGCTATGGCTGCTGGCTGGCAGAAAGCCAATTAAAGTCGAAGAGCGTGAAAACTGGATAGAGATATCTGTTAAGGATGGTGGTAGCTCTGCTTCCCACAAAAAGGAGAATACGCAATGGATGTAAAATAGATGCAGGAAAAGATTGTGGACAAAGTGTCTGGGAAATCAGCAAGGAATTGCATTAGGAATTAAAAAAAAAAAAGGGAAAATCAGTATTTACAGAAAAATAAGTTATATCTTTCTGCCTATAAATATTATAAGGGCAGATGAACTAAGATGCCTTAAGGAAGTGGGTACTGCCCTGATAAAGCAGGTGTTTTAGGAGCATGAGGAATGCTAGAAAACCAGTGGCATCCTGTGTGACTGCTGGATCACAAACTGCCTTGAGTGAAAGGTGCTTTCTACAAGGACGCTAGGATGCTTTTTAGAAATGGAAAACGCCATTCAGTTGACTCTTTTTTGGGAGCTAAATTTGAGGCTGTAAGACAGTAAGTTTGTTCACAGAGTACTAGTGTCACCCTTCAGATCAAGAGAAGGTGGTGGAGGAGATCGCATGGATACAAAATGGCGGATATCAGATAGGCAGGAAAATCTAACCTGCTCCTTACAGTTGGGGACCTTGTATATGCTCATCCCATAAACCAGACAAATGAAGCAATCAAGAAAGGTGGAAGCTCCAGCAAACTTTATGGCCCTTTACAGGGATCGCTTCCTTGAGCGCTTCCCTTCACAGACAGAGTGAAGGGAGGCTGTGCTGGGCTTGGCTCTGGGCAGGGGTCTGCACCTCTGCTGTGGCTTTTAGACCTGAGTGGTAGTGGTCGCAGTGAATTAGACTAGGATGGCAATGCTGGCAGAGGTATGCCAAGGTGGAGAAGTAGTGTCCCTGTCAAGCTAGGCCCACAGGTGTGCTGCTGGCCTGGCCTTGGCCTCGGCCCCTCCCCAGGGAGGTGCTTGGGCCTGGGCTGCCCCTTCCCTGCCTGGGGCGGTGGGACAGGCCCTAGCTGCCAGCCCAGTGTACTCCCAGCCCCAGGGAGCTGCTGGCCCCTGTGGTGTACCAGGGCACCGCTAAGGAGAGCGGCCGGGGAGGCTGGGACATGTCAGCACAGTTGTGCAAGGAGGGGCCATGGGGGAAAGACAAAGCAGGGAGCTCTCTGAGGAGCAGTGCAGCCACTGGAGCCATAGAGACTGCCCTGGGGGTAATACAGGGCCCATGCTGCCAACTCCAATGTTTTGTATTCAATCTGATGGTTTAATTTGCTGTGTAAGTATTGGGATTAGCAGGTTTCTTTAAGGTTCTTGGTGGACAGCCGTTCTCTGCTGCTGGAGACGAAATACGCACTGGGTTCCAGCTTGTTTACAGCAGTGGGACTTAACCGCTTCCAGAGCAAACACCTAGTCCAAGGTCAGAGAGAAGGCCTGAACCACAGCAGGCTCTTCCACTGCTCCTCAATACCTGTTCTGGCAATACCAGTAATTGCTTTTAGTGACTATTGACTCTATACAGAGGAAATATCTCAACAGAAAATGTCCCCTGACTGAAACCTAGAGGCTTGGGAAATAAATTTTATAGCTAAATTAGAAAAAAGGGCTTTTTAGATCTATTTGCAATTAGCTCAGCAGCATATTTTCCTTGTACTCTAGTGTTTTTGATTTCATATAGACTCATGAAAAAATCTTGTGTTCAGTTTTTAATTAAATTAAACAATATATTATAATTATTTTGAAACCACCTGCAAGGTATCTGTGAACGTTTTGGGCAGAAACTAAGCACAGTACAGTACCACTATGACTTCAGAAGTGATTGTCTCATGGTTGGCATTAAAAGCCCTTTCTTATAATATTGTTATGCTGGAAGGGGGTGCAATACATGCAGTTCAGATAACCGTGATGCGAATAAACTTGAAAAGTCAAACCATGATATCAGCATGATATCTGAGTTAACATTGGTTTTCAAAAAGTGGACGGCTCTTCAAAGTTGGCTGCCTTTTTTGAACTACCTTTTACAGATCATGTGAACAGTATTTATCCTGCCCTCTAATGCTAGGACAGAGTAGAGTGAAGTTTGTAGTTGACAGTCCCACCAAAACCGTCCCTGTGATTTTCTGCTTGGAAGAGATGTGTTTAGCTTTAACATCTTCTGACACTTGTGGCACTTCAAAAGATGAAGATAAAGTGAAAAAACAAACCGAAGGGTGATCGTGTTGGCACAGAAAATAGAGGTGGGAGTTCATTCCCTCAAACTTTCTTTGCCACTTGGGAAAATCATTTAGGTCTGATTCTGTTCTGAAAAGAACAAAAAGCCTGAGCCCCCGTGAGTCCTTGTGCTCTTAGGTACTTTCACACTTGGACTTTAGTCTCTCCTTGTCTTTGTTCCTCACCTTATCTTACTGGGTTGATGTTAAATGCTGAAAGACCCTGGAGCACTATGACAATCAATGAAAAGATGCTACTGGTACACGAAAACTAAACCTCACTTACTCACCGTATGCTGTCCCATCATTAATTGCACACAGGACTTCATTTTGTGGGAATCTTCTGTATATGTAGTGCTTTGTTGTATGGGTATTATGTGCTTTTCAGAGTTCTTTTACATTTCAGGGAGCAGTGTATTCTATACCTTTAAACTGATTCTTAGAATAACTTGACTTCCATCAAGCTATGTTTATATCAGGATTTAAATAGCTTATGAATGCTTGAAATCTGATACATTTCTACAGGCATTCACAAAGAAAAAAACTGATACTGGTCTTTTAAGATTTAATCAGATGTGCCTCAAAATGAATGAAATCTTGTCTTTTAGTGCATCTCCAGTACTCCTTAGGCAATTACACAAAAGGATACTAGGGAGATGGCATGATTGCTGGAAATTGCTTTTTAATATAATGAAATCTTGGTTTGGATTTTTTTTAATGTGAAAAAATGGTGTGTTTTTCTTTTTTCTCTGAAAGACTGTATTGAGTTAAAGCAATGTTGCAAGGTCTTGAGACTTTTTCTTTGGAAAAAAGCGCGTGTACCAGTTAATCAAGGTCAGCTTCAAGAAGCAAAGTGAAGTCTGTCAGAGGCAATATTTATGAATGGACTTTCACTCTGCTGTAATTGAAATTAATGTTGAGTCATCCTTTCCAGTAACTTCGCAAGCAGACAAATTTGAGTTGACACAGGGATAAAAGGTCTGAAAGCAGGCTCTCCAAGAGATAGCTCAAAATCTGGCCAGGGTTATATATCACTTCCTGAAATGATAATGCAAATGCTAATTGATCTAGAGATACTCGTGGAAGTAGCAAAAGCACGTCTTCATTTTTATCAGGAACTGCTATTTGCAGAGTGAGACAAAGAGAGCAGGTGGACAAGTTAAGGATACTTATTTTGAGGTTAAAGTGTACTTCCCATTAAAGTATAGAGTAGCTGTATTCTCTTCATACAAAAGGTTAAAGCTGTGATTGAATATTTTTTGCAATATGTTTTATAATATGTTGTCTGCATTTTCTTGTTATGTTGAATTACTAATTCATGGTTTAGTCATATTTTGTGAGATCTATTTGCGTTAGATCTCAGCAAAACATCTGTACTCCACTGGGACAAAATAGATCATGAAGGATCAGGAAATACACAGGAATGGAACATAAAACGTTTTGGCCATAGAAATAATTCAAAGGACAAGAATGATTAATTTGGATGCATTTTAATCTTTTTAAAGTTTCCATGTTCTGCAAACATTCATTCAGAACTAAATTTTGGGCATATTAGTCTAAATTAATAATCTGAAGACCTTGTGACAGCTTTCTACTCTAGACAGTTCAGAACTAAGAATTATAAATAAATAATAAATATAAATATAAATAAACATAAATAAATAATAAACAAATAGACCCTGCTTAAAACAAGTAAAGGACAAAATGAGATATATGAGATATAAAGATCCTTGGGGTTTGTTTTTTTTTAAGCTGGTAGAAATTATAGACAGCTGGGTTTGTTGAAACTTAGTAAGCTTTAATATCCAGAAAAAAATATATGAATAGTATATTCAACTTTTCCTGTGCCTTATGTTATCAAACACCTTGCAAATTAAATTCTATAGATGAAGTAGGAAGTATGCTTTTAGGCATTAGTAAGAGTAATGTCAACCAAAGGGGTAAAAACCTTGATTATGAGCTGTGAAATAGACACTGCATACCCAGGCTAATTTCTAAGCAAACTAGACACTTGCACATGCATTTATTTCTGTCACTGGGCAATTTTCTTTTGACGTTACATTACTAATTTGTCATAGCATTGTTTGCATTAGCATATAGGCATCCACTGAAGGATTTAACCAGTACATCAATTTGCTAAAACAGAAGATTTTGGGCCTGTTGGATTATCTCAGATTTAAAATTTTATGGTGTGAGTCAGGACCATAAATGAATAATAATATTTTTCATCTGCAGTGAGTAACATAAACTCGAAACAACCTGTTTGGAGAGGAGATTTTGAAGTAGTCTTTTTTTTTTAATTAATTTTTTTGGGGGGCCTTGGGGGGTGTGCTGTGAGGGAGGTGTGGTAATTTAGTTATTAATGTCTTCAAAGCTCATTGTAAATATGCATTTCTAGTGACATGCAGGTTTTGGTCTGCTCTATATGCGTAGAATATGTATAAATTAGTACTTTAAATAAATAGCAAGATTATCATATGCTTCCTCAATAGCTAAGTATAAATATATCAGCGCAGATATATATTTGGACATATGTTTATTAGTTAAGAATAAGGGGTTATATGTTTGCCTACATTGTCATTGGCTATGCCTATGTATATTTCTATGTCATATGAGCTGCCTCACAACCCTTGCTTTGGTTGGGCTGCATCGTAATTTGATGTTTGCTGAGTGTTTGGCTGTGCATGATGGAATAGTTATCTGTGATTCTCCCTTGGGGACTCAGACTGTCAATGCAAAGCCAAAAGCACTCCAGAAGCAGAGGATGCGTGAGCCTCGGTTGAGAGCATAATTAGAAACCTTTTTATCTGGTGGGAAGTGCCCCAAGAAACAGTAGTAAACTTTAAATATAAACCTGATAGTGGAGCTTTGTATTTGACTTCAGCATTTTCTGAATCCCAGATCAAGACTCACATTGTAATAAATATGATTTTGAACAGAAATAAATGTGAACATTTAATTTCCTTACTTTACGTTTATGTGAATGCAACTCAATTCTAGAAATAAGCCATCAACAATTATTTTCTGTAAAGAAAAAAAAAAAAAGCACACCACCAAAAAACAGTGAAGTTGTGCAGGACTTGCTATTTAAGCCCAATGCTTGCTTTGGAGGCTTATCCTTACTGTGAGGCTCACACAGTTTAATAAGCTGCCTACCATACCTGCCCGTATGCAGTGCTGTTGTCCACAATAGCTGCTTTGCACTGTTCCATACGGACACTATTCCAAGTACAAGTACTGTATGATTTACTCAGCTGTGCTACCACAACCTTTGTATGAGTACAGAAGCTCTCTATATTAGAGGCATACATCTGTTCTTATTTCCATATTTTATCAGAGCTTCAGATGCAGTTCTTTCCTTCTGAAAGTGTTTTGTTGCAGATTTTCACAGCATGTCTTCTTGGGGCAGCTGAAGTCTGGGATCTGTACCAAGTATTAGCCAGGCCAGTGCTGCCTTATCTCAAGTCATGGATTTGTTCCCATCTGAATTGAGCAAAAGGGAGCATGAATGACATGAAAACTGCATTACTGCCCAACTAGCTGGGCATGATTAGTTACCTTGGTGGCCATAAAATCTCACATCTCATGCAAAGGATAAGTGAAGGAGAATTAAAGCCTTTCAAAAAACATTGGCAATAGCTATAAACATTTACTTTAATAAGAATATAGTCCTACTATTAATCAAAACATGAAATAATAGAATGGTATTTGCAGAACTGGGGGCTACAATTTTACTCTTTGCTAAGCCTGCCTTCATAAGCATTGATTCAGAAATTTCTTTTTGCTGTTACCAAAGAAATAGTCAGCCAAGGCTGGCTGTAGGAATTGCTGTAACACTGGACAGATGTAAATTCAGAAGAGAGTTTTCTATTGGTATCTGGTATAACTGTGGCCTTCTGCCAAGCAGTATTTTTTCCTGTTACTCATTCCTGTTGTCCTTCTTGTGTCAGATTTAGTGGCCGTACATCCATGGTGTGACTTAATTTTGGCACTGAGTGGAGTTCAGCTGGACCACTGTGTTGGAATGCCATTTGCTGAGTCCGAGCGTACTCCTGCAGTCTCCTTCACCAACTCTAAAGCTGGAGCAGTTAAGTCTAGCTTTAAGGAGGCCTTCTACTGAGAGAAAACTGTTCTTTCATTGTTATTTTTTGGTGGGCTAGTACCTGATAGATCAACTTTCTGTTGAACGGATTCACCCTCCTGGCTACTTGATTGTCAAACCCGATGCAAGAGAAGCAGCAGAAGTGAGAGGTCAGAAAAAGAGGAGTCCAGCCTCTTTCTGCAGTGGTCTGCAGATGCCCCAGATCGAGCCTAACGGCAAAGTGTGACCTCACATATATTAATTTGATTGCTGTCAGATGTTCTAGCTAACTGTGTTAGGATTTCTATTCTATCTGAATACTGGAATTTGTCAGTAGACTTTTTCATAGAATTGTTGCTGTTTCTAGAGCCAGAGCAGATGATGATGACAGCTTTGGCTATCATTTTTATGAACCTTAGGAAACAATCTGTTTAGGTCTTTCACTTAAAAGAATCTGCACTTCTCATAAATCTTACTTTCTCCAAATTGATCTGCTCTGAAATGCAGATCATTTTGCAAATGCAAAAACATGCAGAATTTTGCAGCAATCTTTTCAGTTAGATGATGGTGGCTGAGTGAAACCTAGTTGCATCTGATGGGAGTGTTTTGCCAGGGACAGATCAGAGGGTGCTTAGTCTTAAGCCTTTTTTTCCCTTTTGTTGCCGTATTCTATGTTCTAGACTTGACGATTTTGATGTTAAAAATCTAGATGTTAAGGGACTAATGTTTGGTTCCCTGCTATGTTATAATTACCTATTTTCTACGTAATCATGGGTATGAAATCATGTTACCTCAGTTTGTAATTTGAAAAACGGTGATTTTCTTTCCCTAACTCAGAAATTGCCATACTGAATGCAGTAAAATTGTGAGGATGTTTGTAAAGTGACCTATATGATTTATAATACATAAAATGGGCCTTAGTTTTTTGTTATAGTAGAAACTGTTAGGAGAAAGGTTTGTATAATCGGTCTTTATTGTCTTTTCATGAGATTATGGTAATTAAGGGCAGATTTATGGATTGTGTATGAATTTTAATTGTATAACAAAAATACTTTCTGCTATTATGTAATTTGGATTTACAAGAGCAGTTTTTACCCATTTTCTTGTGGTTCTCTACATATTTAAGTTTCTTCGGTCTTGATGTTTACTGGCTGGACGCGTTTGCACTTCTCCATTGTCTTAGGGACAATGTGTTCATCTACAAAGTGCAAAGTAAACGTAGAACATTCCTACCTAGATGTTTGTATCTCTGGTGTACTTGGCAAAAATGCAAATTGCCCCAATTGGCAAAAATTGCTGCAACGCAAAAAACCTACCATTGTCCAGTATTCAGAGGTGATACCATGCCTCACATTCATTGATGGACATTGCTTATTGGCTGAGCTCACTAGCCATAAAACTCTGCAGCTGATCAGCTTTGTCCTCAGCCTGCAGAGACAGGAAACAGTTGCATATGGCTTTACGGAATATTAAGAAAACGAGACCCTCAATTTATAAATGAAAACCCACAAAACTCTTAAAGAGAAATAGCAGTATTGGGCTCAGGTCAAAAAAAATTAGATGATAATTTATTTGGTGAGATCTTCCAAAGTGTGTGGTGGTGTTCTTGTTTGCTGCCTAGCAACAAGGCCGGCTTTAAGAGTAGGAAAGTACATGCCTGCCTAATCTATCAAGAATAACTCTCTACAGAAAAAGAAATAATTATAATCCCTAGTAATAAATTCTTAATGGATATTAATTATTGTAATAAATTGCTTTCTGCTAAAATTGGTAATTTGACAAATGATGACGCATGTAAGGGGGACTAGTAAAAAGTTTACCTTATTTTCTAAGGAAGGCAAGAAAAATTGCCTGGAAGCATGTAGTTCCCATATTGAGTAGGATTGATACTGCCGAAACACATATCAGCTAGATGTGACTCTACCTCTGAATGTGGAAAGTGTTCTTTTTATAATTTGTTTAAATCACAGGTTATGTGAATAAATGGGAATGCATCATCTAGACTGCTTGAAAATCTAGTCTAGCACTTCAATATTTTTTCTACAAGGGCACAGGGTTATTGTTGCAGTTGGAAAACTTAGATGTCCCTGGATATCCAGGTTAGAAAATCCAAAGCTGAAATATTGCTTGATCTTACAGATGCACTTACTGCTTATCATTCTGTATTTTTTTTTTCATGTCATTAGAGGTAGGAGAAGGTTTTTACTTAATGTATTAGTAATTCCCTATGTGCAGTTCCATATTTCAGTTCCTGTAATTTCTCTCTCACAACAGAAATGCTCCTATTTCTGAGTTTTCAAGCAGCAGCTACATATATCATATGGAGCCAAATACTGGGATTTGTGTTATTAAATCCTGTGGTATCTTCTAAAATTTTCCTCATGGGTTAGTTCTACAAAAGTTTTATAGCAGGCTCATAATTTAGGCAGCTAAGCATAGATATGGGTGGCTAAACTCTAGGTGTTCGCATTCAACTATTTAAACATGCGTTCTCTGCGCTGTGCTGTACAGAAGAGAGCTGCCATTTATTTCAGTGCAAGTGATTCCTTTTCTTCTTTAATCATGTAAATAAAATAGCAGGGAAACCTATAAAACTGCATGTCTTATTTCCACGCACTTTTTCAGTGGTAAATTTAACACTGCAGTAGTATTGCTGCAAGTAGACAGAAGGCTTTTCCTGATAACAGATGGGGAGGATCTTGACCTATCCTTTGTCAAATATCATGTGAGTCAGGCTACCTGATTGCCATCAGGCTGCGTGCCTGGGTGGGCGCCAGGGTGGTCAGGTAGGGTATAACAATAGCCATTCATCACGCCCAGCCTGTCTCTCCCCTCCGTCAGTAAGATAAAATGATCTAATATAATCAACTCTACAGAGACACACAAGGTTTGCTGGTGTTTTGTTCTTGGAGGAGAACCTTGTAAAAAGCAAACACACTCATCTACAAACAGGCCAGGAAACTTCCCACAGCACTTCCCATGCAGTAACTGATAGCAGTCATATTCATTGACTAACTTGCTTTGGGGCTCTTCTGTGGTTTTTTGCCTCTGTCTGTAGAGGTGTTGTCAGAAAAACAAAAAAAAAAAGTAGGGTGGTTTTTTGTTTGTTTGCTTAGTGCTGTATTTCTGCTGCAACAGATAATGATGTGGCAATGAGAATGGTGCCATATGGCTTCTGCTATTGATGGTAACAGAAATAGGGCAGGTGACAGGGAAACTATGTAAGATAATAAGGGCCTAGACTAATCCTAGCAAAGACTTCTGTTTGGATTAAGTAGATTCTGGGCACTTTTCTCTCTGGTGTTTCTGGCAAATTTTCCATTAGGTGTTGTCCGTCTTTTATGTTTACTTTGTACATGCTTGATTTTGTTTCCTAAAGGTTTTTGTCAAAGAACTGTGTTCAGCTCATGGGGACTTGCAGCAGTAGTTGGAGTGTGATGCCCAGAAGCCCTGAATGATCCTGCAGGCCTTATCCTACTATGTGAGCAGTTTTGTTTGGTTTTGTGTTGTTTTTTTTTTCAATAGAGAGACACTCTGAGTGAAAAGCTGCCATGAAGGTTTTATAATCCATACAGACAGTCAAAGGAAAGAAAGAATTATCTTCCATGTTTTACGTACTGTGAACACAGGACTGTCAGGTTTAGTGAATTCAGCAGCAGTGGTTTAAGATGTTACCCTCCCCAGCTGTCTGCCATATGGGTGAATACCACACAGTAGCCTGGATGGCAAAATGGGATTTTTCTACTTGGAGTGGTGGAGCACACAAATATTTTGTCTGAGGACTCCTTATAAGCTATGTACGGAAGTGAGAGCAGTACAAGAGCTCTCTGTCTGTCCCATATTTTTATTAGTAGGACACGTATGAACTCTGCTCTAATATTTTTTTTTTCCAAATTCAATTTTTTTATTTTATATCACATTTCATCTCCATACTGAAAAAATAATACAGGGCTAAATTTGGTTCTTTTAAGAGAGCTCACAGAACATGGTGCCTTGTACTGTAGCTTTTACTAAAAATGAAACATTCAGAAAATAGAGCGTTTCCAGTGTATATGCTGGCTGCATGTGTCAGCATGGTTTCGTTGGCTTCTGTGGAGCTTTGGCCATATGGGCCATCCAATAAGTGGATGTAAATCTTTGTTGTTTTTTTTTTCGTTCCATTTTGAAAAGGAGTGGGAAACATATGGTAGGGACTCAAACAACTGAATGTTTGCTGTGTCTAAATTTAATTTCCAAGGCTTTGACTGCAATTCTTATCTCTTCATAATGTTTTAATAAATTCAAGGATTTTAAGGCCACTGGGTACCACTGCAATAATCTGTTATAATTTTCCACGTAACAGTTGCCAGATACCTTTATCTACATCATGTCCATAATTCTAATTCTGTTCAGCTCTAGGCTTGTTCTTGTTGAAATTAAAGAAAAAAATTGCCCTTGATTTGAGAACATCATCTGGATAAGTGTTTGTAGACCCGGGTCTTACTTTCATTCTGTAGAGAAATAAAAGCACTGAATACATCTGTGAGTTCTTTATGCTTCCTCTGTTTCTGTTAGCCAGTTTTGTTATGCTTTAAGACCCAGATTGTATTTGTATCAACACCTGAAATTAAGGTGGTTTCTGTATTTTTGGTGATGTGTTTATGAGAAATTGTCTGAGTATGCAGGAAGTTGAAAATTTGGGTTGGATGGTGGGAGGTGGGGGGGGGAGAAGGATAAGAATAAGTTTTGGCCAAGTGTACTGCAAATAACCCCCCCCTTATATGTAGAAGATAATCATTTGGGAACTTCCCTCCTTGCCAGTAAAACATGTTAATAAAACATTTTCTACACTGACATGAAAGGATTTAAAACGCAAGGTGTCACGTAAACTAGTAAGATATTTATTTCAAATATTTAATCAAAACCTGAATACTTTATACTATTTTTTAATATTCAAGTGTTTATCATGAAGTAAATTTTGGCCTTGAAACAACGCTTCGGTTTTTCATTTTGAAAATACTGCAGCAGAACTTTTATATCATCCCCCTTTTTTTTTTCTCTATTTTGAATCAAAATAATTTGCCAAAGTGGATGCAAATTTGAAAAATGCTGGTCAAAAGTTGATTTTTTTTTTTTTTTTGGCTAATGAAAAATCCATCTGCATTTGTTTGAGGATCTCAAGTGCTTCAAAAAACCTTCTAATGATATTACTTTACAGCCTGTAATTAACATTACAATGTATGTGTAAGCCACAATTCTAAATATACTTATATCTAACTCAGAATTTTAATTCTGGGATTATGTTTTTAACTTATTTTTTAATTTTATGGCTTTCAGGATTTTAAGGCTTTAGTTCAGATATGTTGCTTGTTGAACTGTGAGTATGCTTGGTTTATGTGCTTTTCACTAGAGCTGCAGATAGATTTCTTCTCCGGGGTGTTGATAATACGAGTGTTCTTTAACCCATTTCTGATGAGCTGGGCTTGGTTTACTTAGAGCGCACAAAGGCATTGATTTGCTTACATCTTCTCAGGTGCAAAAGGAAAAATCCCACTCTCCTGCTTCCCAGACACTTTTTCTGCTGACAGTCTGCAGTTCACAGCCCTCTTGAGCTGTTTATTTTCAAACTGCATTATTTTGTTAGCTTTGTAGCCCTTTGTAGCCCCAGAAATAGCTGTATTGGTGCAGGTGGGGTTAGCAGAGGGACAGGTGAGGTTTGGCCAACAGGGAAGCGGTGTTGCCACTTGCCCCATTGAGGGCATCGGAGGTGGCGCGGGAGCAGTGGTGGGGCCAAGGTGAACCCCACAGTCTGCCAGGAGAGAGCTTTCCCCGTTGCTGCATGGAAAGACTGGTGTGTTTTAACAAATGTGGATAGATGTATATTTTCCACTGAGGTATTGTGCAGATGCTGATAAATAGTATAGTACAACTGACTTAGGTAATTGTATTAATGAAAGCCGGAGTACAGCTGTTTTAGCAATCAAATTCACTTTCAGGAATGCACATTGTAAGGTTTGTTCCAGTTCAAGTGGACCATATGGAAAGCTGTAACTTCCTTCTCTCCGCTGGAATAATTCATAGGAATTCCTGTCGTACAAAACCCTCACTTAGGCTATGCTGATGTTCTCATGTTCTTAGTACTTCCATTACTATCAAATACCAGGCCTATAAAATACTGTGACAGTTACAAAGGCTGAGTTATGTATTGGAATATTATTTTACATAAATAAATGTTATTTTTTCAAATATTTTAGATCTGCTTCATATAGATTTTTATTCACTTTCCACAGTACTAAAACAACATCAGAACTGCATATTTTAGAAGATGAAGCAATTTGGACAAAATTTTTCTGTTAGATAATCTGTTTATACAGGGCTTGTTATCCTAAGTGGCTCTAATGGCATGCTGCTGACCACGTGGAGATCCAGGGCAGATTGCTCCCGCTGCGGGAAATCTGATGGTCCTCGGTGTCTCCGCAGTAGGATGGTTCTGTCTGGCTGCGATGGGCAGACGGCACCATCATTTTTTTGCTGGTGAGAGCTTATGGAGCTAAACTCAGTCCTATAGGAAGCAGGCGCAACTCCTTCACTGAAGGAGTTGCTCGATTTTTACCTGATAACATCTGGTCTGAATTTGGCCTCTTGTGATATAATGAAATTTGAGGTAGAAATAGAAAAGGCAGTTCAGAGCCTCTGGCCTGAACAAGAATGATAAATAAATAAAGACGTTATTTAATAATTTTTTAAATTGAGGTTTTAGTAAAATGTTTTCTCAAAGGTTTGGAAATATTTGCAGGTCTAATTTTTAGCATAATTCTACCAATTTGTATCATAACTGCTTTGTTCCGGGGTTGATTTTTAGAAAAAAAAAATGCTTATGAGATACTACTCATAATTTAAATCTTGTTAGAAGTTGCCAATACAGATGAGCGGTTCAGCTTCAGAAGCTGATATACGCTTGAACTTCTGGGCCTGTGCCAGATAAATAATTCTTATTCCTGCAAGATTAATATATTCAAATATCTGTAACCAGGTTGGGTGCTGACAGTGAGGACTGTCTATAAAAGAAAGCAGAGAGGCAGAAGGGTGTCTGACTCATGAGATGTTTCATAGCCGCTGTTGCATTGCTGTAGGATGGGTTAAGCAGCGCAGGTGTCGCGGACAGTCCGGCTGTGGGGCACTACTGGTGGGCTCGGGAGGGCAGGAGCTACCTAGCGGGAGGGTGCAGGGAAGATAGAGCGAGATGAGAGGCAGCAGACACAGATGGCAATGAGGGAAAATCCTGTGAGGTAATAAGGAGGGGGTGGGGAAAAATCACAGTGAAAGTAGCCAGACGTTAACACAGTGCCCACTGAAGTGGTAGAGTTTCCATCCATGGAGATGCTCAGAACTCCACTAGATAGGAGGCCCTTCCAGTCTAAATTATTCTCTGATCCTGCATTTCAAATGGCTGACTTTCAAGATATTAATTTTTCTTTTTCTCTCCTTATGGTGCTAGCATGGTCACATGGGAAATCTTAGATACCTTACTGCCTGCATTTGTTGAGCACTGCAAATAGTTTCAAGTAAAAGTGGAAAACCATACATTTTTATACATATACATAATTATATGTATTTATATAATAAGTATTTAAAGTGTGAGCTTTTTTCACCAAATCAAAGCTAAAGACCAGACAAAAAAATCCCGAGTACTCAGTTTGATCAGGATTATTAGCCTTTTGTTTTAGGTAGGCCTTGTGTATCTCTCACGCTGTTCAGCAGCTGGTATGCGTGCCTGGTAATGCAAAAATACATTATATTCAGGGTGCGCTTTACTGTATTGCACATTTTGGGCAACTTTGGGTATGCCATGCTTCTGGTTTGTGATAAATCATATTTCAGAAAAGTACTGATTGGAAAGAAAAGGAGAAAGAGGTAATGAGAACAACAGAATGGGAGTGTTTAGGTCATTTTTAAAGTGTGATGCAGCCTGAATTTAATTCATAATATTCATTCTCACCGTTCCCTAAGAAAAATGGATCACACTTATGATCTGGTTTGAAATGGACTTCAGTCAATCAGGTGGATATAATGATATAAAACTGAAATAAAGAAAGTGATAACATTCATCAAGAGAAGAAAGAATTGAGTTTATGGGGGATGCAGTCTGCCCTCTAGCTCAGGCACTTAGTCTTGAAGGGCATTTTTTTTAATGTGGTGTGATTGCTAATATGAGTCACAGCAGCATCCATTATCTTTGGAAACTGTAACAGATGCATGAAATTCAAATCCAGATGCAGAATGGTCAAGAATTTTGATTCATTCTTCTATTTAAGAAATTCAATAAATATCACTTGTAAACCTTGGATGCTGAATCAGATTTTATCTCAGTAAATGTGTTGATTCTGATCCAGCTTCAGCACAAATAACTGGGCAAACTGTACGTTTTGTGATTGCACTGATTGTAAACCCATAGTTTTCTATGTTTTTAAATGAAACTCATTCAATGAAAGCACGATCTAGAAATCAAGGGCATACTATATCCCATTATGAGATATTTCTGTTTCCTGCTTAATGAGTGACATCTGTGAAAGGGTTAACACATATAGAGCTACTGCTTTCATGGGCAGAAGGTGTCCTTGGGACAGAAATGGTTCAAGGCAGAATGATGATTTGCCAGTGTGAGCTTTTGATGATGCCGTGCTTTTAACATAATATCTTTTTGGAGGGTTTTGGCAGAGGATTCTCTTGTGGTATCTGACAGCGCAGGAGTTCTCTCCCTCCTGCTGGCAAGCACCGTTTCACTTACACTTAGTCAAATTAATGTCTTCCATTTAATACAGTGAGCTGGTTTTCTAATTCCTCTCTTGAAGTCTTTAATACTAGTACTATAAACAATAGATAAAAGGCAGAATTCATCCCAGGGACGGATTTGAAAACCGAAATAGAGAAAGGTGAAGATAACCTTTCTGATCACTCAGAATTTTGTTCTGTACCAATGGTAACTTTCTTCTTGCAGGACATTGCGTTTTCTTGCCTTTTCATCCACTAGTGCGGTACTGCAGCCAGCTTTCACAGGATAGTAATTACGCTTGAGTGAAGTGTTTGCTTGTTCGTGTATCATGAAGCCCCTCACTAACAATAATGTGATTTGAGTTAAAACATAATTATTACCTTCTTTCATGGCAAAACCACAACAGTTTCCAGTTACTGCTTACAAATACCAAAGCACAACAGAGGCTGCAATTTACTTTAGGAATCATTTCCATTATCAATGAATCATCTCTTTTTTTATTAGATGAGAAAGGCAGGCATGCCAAGTCCCAGTGCACTAGCACATTACAGAAAACTTGTAATAAAGATGTGTACTTTTCCACTGATGTACTTGGTGAATCTCTTTGCAGAACAGATTACCAAATTATTGAAAGTATCATAGCCAATGAATTCCCACTTTCTCATGATATATTAAGTGATTGAACTTCTCAAATTCCATTTAGAGTAGTTCCTAAAATTTAAAATAATGTATTATTTCAGTCTGGAAAAGTAATAATGGAAAATGCGATCATAAATGAAGTTGTGTGCACTGCACAATAATGAAATATTTGGTGTAGAAGAGACTGACATCTGCCATTCCCTCCTCCATAACAAGGCTCCCGGTTACTCCTGTCACAATCAGTGGAGCCAAATTTAAACAAGAGCCATTTATTAAGGAAAATGGTTACTAATCACTAGCCTGCCTTTCTCAGGGAGTACAGCTTGTCTGTTTTTTCTGCAAAAATGTCTGAGTAATAAACCACAAGTAACTATATGGATTTCTATCTGCTTTTCAGCTGTGAATTTATAGGCTTTCTTAATGAAAAATTGGTAACTCTCAAATTCAGCAGCAACAAGAAATGGGAAAATCACAACTTAAAAGCAGAGTTTTATTTGCTTTTATCATAAATAAATTCACAGCAAGTGGAATTAAGTCATTGAGGAAACATTGAGAAAGTTTAAGGCAGGTTAAGGAATGAAGTTGAAGATTTTATAAGGTGCAAGCTATTTTACTGCTCTTAGGAACTTACATGAATGGCATAAACATCTAATACTTTTTAAACTATAACAGTAATGTGTTACATGATTTCATCTAGTCCTTGTCCATGCACTATATATATATATATATACACTATTACATGTGCTTAATTTCCATGCCAGTTACGGTAGGAATTATGCTTGTTCAGTTCTTGGCCCTCCAGCTACAGCACAATACTATAATACCCTATATTCTCTGTTGTTAAAAATGGTATTTTAGTTGAATATAAATGAACAGCATTTCTAATAAGAGATGTAGGAATTATCCTACTTTGGATCATGTGAGCTGAATAAATATGTGGACTAGGAAAACAAACACAATTGCTGTCTCTTACCTTGTTGTGTAAACTGTTAGAGTCCTTCCTGGTCTTCTCAAGTGACCAATGTTATATACTTGTCCAGCAGACGCTAAGGTTAGCTATGATCTGTGAAATGATACTGCCTTTTTCTTTTTCTTTGTGTGAATTGCCAGGATCTCTCAGGAAAATGAATGTCTAAAAATTTCCCGTACAAATTTTGAGTCAAACCAAATCTCTAGAATATATAAATAGATATTTCTTTTCTGAAAACTAGTAATTATTTGCCTTTATCCATTCCCCTGCATCTGACTACATATTCCCTTCTTTCTGCTAGAAAAAAATGTGTGTGGCCACACGGTCAACTGGATTCCAAAAAACATCCAGATAAACTAACTAAAAGAAATAAAGCTAAGAAAAAAAATTGAGCTGCACTGTGGGTCTTAATGTGGTCTAGCTAAGTGTAAAGCTGAAATTTGGGACTTACTTTTGATGCCTTATCTGAGATGTGCTATCACATCCTCAGAGTAACGGAGGCTGATTGATCTTATTGAGTTTTTTTCTTGAAGATGAAATTATGTGTATTTAAAAAGAGTTGAAATCACCACAAATAGATTAGGGCAGAACAGATTGGTTCACCTAAATCAGTTTTTTTCCAGATTATACAACTAACCTCATTTGAAATGACCAAATGATTTAGAGAAAGGAAAGGTCGAGTTCCCAATAACAGTCTCCTTTGCAACACATTCTTTGCACTTTACCATAAAACTCCCCAACGACCTCCGCCCCAAATGGTCCAAGTCTAAGAAGGGATTAAGAAGTCAGTAAACAAAATTACTCTGCAGACCACAAGGCCATCTTTTTCTTCCTTTGGGGGGTCACCCAGACAATCTTGCTCTCCAGTGCTTCCATTCTTTGCCTCAAAGCCCTGCTGCTGTGTGAGCTCTGTCAGCTGAGACCCTGTGGCTGATGAGCCTCCACCACAGCTGCGTGTCACCAAAGCTGCGCGTCCCCCTAGTGCTCCTGCGCGATTCCAGCCACACCCAGATGTGAATTTGGGAATTCCCTGTCTGTGTTACTTGTCCATTATTATTTATTCACATTACTTATACCACTTCGTGGACATTCTATGTATTGTTCTTTGAGTACCCCCTTGAAGCAAATAAATAAACATTTTAATTATGTTTGTTTAAACTTTTTTGTTTACTGAGTTACAGTTGGAGCTGACTGGCCCAGTTAAGGGATCCTGGCTATTTACTGAGTCTTTCTAGATTCTTCATTATAGTTGATGACTTTTCAGCTGTTAAATCAAGGGAAACCTCAGAATAAATGTTTCTTTTTCTCAAAGTCCTCAAGTTGCATTGCAATATCAGCTTGGATAGTGAATGTGTTCAGGTTAACAAGCTTGAAGGCAAGGTGATATCTTAAAGACTAATCATAATTTAAAGCAGCCTTCTGAACTGCTATTGCAATGGTGAGAATTTGGAAAAAGTGAGACGAGCGGGAAGGTAGATAGGATCTATCTATTTTTCTGTCTACCCGAATACCAGTCTTCATCTCTCAAGTGTTTTGAGATCCTTGAAAAATACTCAGTGAGGACTATGTATCATTATTTCAATAACTTTTAGGTTATACAAATCTTGTTCAATGGGAATAATACTGACCTTACCTCTAGAGGGCCTATGAAGTTTAATATTTCCTCTCTTCTTTGTACCCTCTCTGGGGAAAGGTACTGTACAAGAGCAACATGTTGTTGTTGTCATAGCGTATCAAATCTCAGTGAGCCTCAGGGACCTGTGTGTCCCTTATTGCTGAAGCAGAATAGCAGTTGGTTAGCAACTCCCTGAAAACTCCTGAAACATTCTGCCTTTGTTACTTTTACTCCAAATTTGTTGTTGCTTAGTATATTAGAAAATGGGATGTAGGGGAGAGAATTTGTGGGTTTTTAGCTGCATGCCTGAGGTACAGTAGTTCCATGAGGATGGTATTGGATTTACTTTAACTGATAGTTTTGTGTGTGGACACACGTATATTGTCTTAAGTCTGTTTTATATCTGTTCAGCTTGCACCTGCTAAATTGCAGAAAGCAGAAGCCCCCTGCAAACCCTAAACATGGATAAGAGAAAATAAGCCGTGAATTTGTTCTGTTAATGGGCTCCACATGTTCTCAGATCTGTCTTCACGTTTTGTCTATTTTTTCCCTAATCAGCAATTTGAGAAGCGTACAGCAAATTAGAAGGGCTTTCAATAACCATAACTAAACATGAAACAGTTATGACAATGAGGTGCCTTTGAATCCCCTCGGATTTACAAAGAAAGGGAGAAAACTAATTTCCTGAAGACTTTTTCCAATCATTCTGCATCATCTCTGCTAAACCTTGCTCCAATTCCCATAGGATGACTTCCCCAGTCAGCACATCTGCAGAAATGCATGGTTACTATGCTGTGCTACAGCCCAGAGCACCTTCAGCTGTGATTTCTACTTCATCTCACCCAATTTAACTACCTCCAACCACAGAAGGCTAATAATGAGCAGGTTGCCGTAACTTTTTAAAGAAACGGCAGGAAACATCTTAATGCAACTGTCAGTCTGTGCACGTACTGTAGGCGCTTGCTTTCTCTGATAGCCTGGAGCTTAAAAGCGCTGTTCTTTGCCAAGGAAGAGGCGGCTATCTTCAATCTGGCATCTGAAAATGACAAAGAGATCTATCAAACAGAATTAGAAGCACAGATCCTTCCTGTTCTGTTTAGCTTTGTAATTCAATCTGAGTCAAACCAGAGGCCTGGCCTAAGGAGAAGTGCTCTTTCAAATCTAATGAAGCAATCCTCCGATTTACCATCATGCAAACATTAATATGTAAACTTCCTATGTATATAAGAGATATACAGGTATATTGTATATGGTAGGAGTTATTTATCAAGGTATGCTAAACCTGAAGTTCTCCTTCTGCTGGATTCTTCTTCACACTCTCTTTAGGCTTCCACAGTTACCTTTCTATTTGTCATTTCTGTGCCGCTCCAGAGAACCTAGCTGAATTTCCACCTTATGCCTAGGTATATTCATGAGAAGAGACTTAGAAGTGTCACAGAGACTTTGTGAAAAACTTCTCTGAGCTTCCAGTAGCATGGAAGATCTGAAAAGTCTGCTTATGACTTCATTGATTTTTGTTGTGTTTATATGCTTTTGTCTAAGGAACTTACTTAATTTTTTTTTCTGTACTATCCTGAATGTAGCCTGTGATAAGACTATCCAGACATTCTGCTTTTTTATTTTTTAAAGAAAATGTTTTTGTATGTTCCCAGCTTGATAAGGTACTTTGAAAATATAAAGGCAACATGTATGTACATGAGATATGCTCAGTAAAGATGTAAGCGAATGTGTTCATGAAGGAGAAACTCAAAATTCCCCAACTGCATAACTTTTCTACCATGACTTATGCTTCTTCCTGGAGTGTTGTTTCATACCTGCCATGTAGTGCTGGTATAATTGTGAATGTGTTTATGCTACGTATTTATTTAAGAGGCTAGAGGTACTGTTATTGGGATAGAGCACTTAACAACTTCCACTAAAATGGTTCATGTGAAAACATCACTGACCAAGGATATCTTCATCTGATTTTGCTTTATTTTTTGTCCTACCTTGCTTCTCTTCTCTTCTACCCTTGTTTGTCTGCATCATGCCTGATGTCTTGATTGTAAGTTCTCTGGTAGAAACTGTCTGTCATTTATCTGGTAGAAGCTGTCTGTCATTTATCTATCTAGCACATCACAAAAGGATGCTAACCTCTGTTGGGTTTTCTGGGTTGAAACTGTTAAAAACATTGCAATCCTTCTGAAGAATAGTTTTGAGCCTTTATTAAGCAATGATTTTTTGACAATGAAGATGACAGCATGTAATAAGTAGTATGTTTCTCTTGTTACAGTTCGGGGATCTGGTAAACGATCATCTAAGGAACAGAAACCTAAATATGAATGACTTCCTCCTGTGGATCCACTCAGAAGGTAAAACTTTTTATCAGGGCTTTTGGGTTTGTCTCCATTTACTACACAAAGTTTTAAAGATGAAGACATAAAAAGTCATGAAAGATAGAGAAACATTCCTAAATGTTCTTTAGCAATGTAGTGGAAATGATGACAAATAATAGAGTGAAATGCTTTAAAAAAAAAAAAAAAAAAGTTGTGAATTTCTTCTAAAAAGGAGATAATTTGGCTGAAATCTCAGCGTGGTAGTATTTAGAGTTGTGCATTCTTAAGAGAAACACCATTTAATTTTTCATTTTCCACTGAAGTTCAGTATCAGCACATAGCCTTGAAAACTAACTTGAGGTGACCTACAAATCTCAGTCCTTGGGCCATTTTAGATTGAGAATCAACCTTTGCTCTGGGGATTTTTCACCAAAACTAAGTTCAGGCTATATTGCCTGAGGCATGTATTCCATTCCCTACTTTAACCTCTGCTAGTTTCCAAAATCCTTGGGTAATGCTGAAAACTGAATTTCCACTTGGAATGAAACTGGACAGAGGAAGAACAGCACAAGCAATAAAGTCTAGCATACTAGTGCATTCATTTAGTGCAAACTTTCACATTCCTTTAGTTCACCTGTGGCAGCCTTCAGCAACTTCACTTCTTTCATCTAACGTAAGAGCTGTTAAAAACTGTGATAGTCAAATGAGGTAATGTGGGTAAATTTAATTTCTTTAGTAGGGAACACAGCAATGGAATATTCCTTTTTATCTGTGATGGGGAAAATTCTGGGATTCTCTTTTTTTACCCACATGCCGTTTTACCAAGTAGTTTTCCAGTAATTCAGGAGCTGTCAGCAATGAAAGGCTGCAGCAGGGGCAGCATTGTGCTTTGATAGCTGGATAACTCCAGCATAGGCAGCAGGCCAGTAAAGGCCAACCGCATTGCAAATGTTGACCTGATTACTCTCCTGAATGGGAACATCAGGCTGGCCTTTCCTATGAAGATTACTATCACTCTGGTGTGATATAAAAAACGTTCCCCATGCCACAGAAAAAAAAAAACCAAACACAACAGGGTTTTTTTCTGTGCTGCACATGCCTGTATGGGCATGTAGCGACTAAGCTATGCAGAAGTTTGGCATGCTAGGGGCTGTGCTGACATTCCATCTAAGTGTTTTGCTCTGGTGTATTTGCCTGACTCTTGGAAACAGAGCGAGAGATAGCAGCTAAAAAGAAAACTGTTTAACCCTTTTTCTGTGCTGGAGCTTTCTTTGGAGATTGCTTTTGCAATTTGAAGAAAATGTTAGTGCTGTGGTATTTGGCTCTTAGCATTTTCTAGCAGTTACTCTATGGGTTGTGTATATGTAGAGAACGCTTCTTTCTCACAGGCACGGAAGGCAACAGAGCCATTGTTGCACTGCAACTGTGATTCACGTTGTCAAATCACTGCACAAGGAATCACAGCTCATTTCCTTTTGCTTCCCTGGATGGATTAGATCTCTTAGTTGTTTTGTATTCTGTAGGGTTTATGCCAGGATCTATTTCTTCTTATGTTTCTACGTATATCTGACAAGAAAATCTGGCTCAATGAGACTTGTATGCAGTAGTAGATTCTAAGCATGCACGTATTTTAAAAGAAATTGTGATTGGGGGTGATAGGTCCCCCGCACAACAGCCCGCTGCCCAGCTTTGAGGTGGATGACCCTTGCTATTAAATCTGGAACACTTTTAGTGTAGCCATCTTCAGTGTAGGATCAGAAAATGTCTCAGGTTGCTGTTGACGCTTCCGTTACTTATTGCAATTGAAACCAATAATTGTAAAAGACTCAGATTAGAAGAATGACTTAATTGACACAAAGCCCAGAAGTTTTCCATTTATAGTTAGAGGTGGACTGTTCTGCTATCTGAACACCTTTTATTTTATCGTTATGAGAAAGGTAGACACAATTTGGAAAGAAACACTTATGTAACAGGGTAAGACTGCTCAGGGTACAAGCAGCAGATAACAAACGAAGAGGTGCTTTTCTCTGTCAGTAGATAAATCGACATCATCACTGAAAACAGTGGCAGCATTAGTAGTGCAACACTGCTCTCGGTCTCAGGCAATGTGATCAAGTCCAGTGCTATGTTAACTTGTTTCTTCTGGACACCACAGAACAACCATTCCAGGAAAAAAAACCCCAAACCTTCCCCCCCAGTCCCCATAGACTTGGGTTAGAACATGTATGCCTATTAGGTAGGAATGATTCTTATATAAATAACAGGTGTTCACTGTCAGTGAGGTCCTCAGTGTTTTCTTGTTTTTTCTGATGTTCATATGAAAAGTAGTATTTTTTCCCCCGCCTTCAGGTGCTTGTAACTTAGCCATATTTGGGGAATTTTCTCACATGCAAACACAAAATGCAGGCTCTGTTCTGCCAAAGTTCAAGTTCCTGCAGAATAAGGGATAACATAAAATTTCAGTAAGGTTCCCAGATTCCTGTAAAACATGGACAAAAACGTTGTATTTCTCAATAACATCACTCCTGGAAGGGCTGAACTGTCAACAAGAATTGTTGAAGGCAGGCATCAGTATGCAATATTCATCCCAGGTGGCAAACATATAAAGAGACTGAAACCAAGGGTCATATAATAGGAAGTATCAAGCAACCTTAATAATAGACGGTGCTATCAGACTTGCCTATAAATAATCCATGTTGTCAGGAAACTAATGGATATTCTGCATTCAACATTCCTATAAGAATCAAGAGTAAGTGGTTCACCAGATTTTCATTATTGATGTGTCTGCAGCTTTGTTTAAATATTATGCCTGCATTTGGGACAGGGGAAAACTATAAGAATCCCTTCACCACTGGTGCTCTGTGACAGCCACCTTATATTGCACAAACGGCTGAAATCCTGCGAGTATGTTTTCAGAACAGCAGTTGCCACAGCTAGGGAACAGATGCAATCAAAATGTTTCAGAACTTTTTGAGAATAAAGGGTCTCCACAAAAGATTGAGAGAATTTATGTTTATTTAAAAAATAAAAATAATAAAAATACAGGTGGGGATTTTGCAATTAAAATAGTTTTTTGTTTGTTTTTTTTTTTTTTTTTTTAAATGAGGGAGAGTTTCTACCACTCACTGGCAGAGGGGGCTATCTGTCCATGGTTAGCAGAACATCCTCCAGTCAGGAAACCCAGCAGGGGAACTGAAGTCACTCTCAACAGTGAGTATGGTGCACAGGGCAAGGAAGTGAGAAACACATGACCTAAAAGCATTTCAGGGTTTTTGATGGGTATAATGGATGCCCTTCTCTAGGACCTAATGGGGGGAAAAAATATTTGACCTCTTGGATCACTAAAGAGATTTACTAATATTTTTTTGGTACAAAATATTTGCTAAATACTGTTACAACAGGACAGCATTGTAAACTGAGAGAACATATTAAGGTATATGATTTCAGCCATTGTAAAACAATAAACAGGAGGTATACATGAGAAATTTTGCCCTGGGATATTAATCTGTTTTTAAGGCAGTTACCTGTAGACTTCGGTAGACTTATTTGATTTTTTTCAGGCCTATTCTTGAAGAATCCTTGTAAGGACAATTTGAAAGCAAAAAACCAGATTCTTAAGTTTCTGCTTTAAGATTCCCAGAGGAATGAAAGGTACCTCAATGAAACTAGACTACACTAATTCACTAGAAGAATGCTGTGAAAAGTGAAAATGTTAATTTGGTTTGTGCCTCTATGTTACTTTGGAAATACAGAGGAAAAAAATTATTTTTAAGCGGCAAAAATAAACACACATGAAGATGTCTGGATAATGAGAGAACGGAGGTGCAACTTGCCATAAACAACCCTAATTTAGCAAAAACCTTTGTGGCTAGCAAGTATTCTTATTTGAATACAGTACTTTGTTTGGGTTTACCTATCCATGCATGCACTCCTCTTAAATAAGCTACTTCGTTATGAATCTAAGACTGAAAAGAAATACCAACACCTTCTATTAGGAAGTAAAGTAGTTAGAGAGACTTTAAGTGACCTTCTGAAGACTTACGTGGGATTTGACTGTGCCCAGAGCATCCTGGCTGTGCAGCAGCACCAGAGTGCTCAGTGTGAGCTGGTTGCCCAAATATTTTCCTTTCAGGCGTTTCTTCCTCCTGCTGCTGATGCGTGATCTACCTAGGCTCAAGTGTGCTTAGGTGTGTGTGTAGAACACTGTAGTCACAGCAGGGGTGGTATAATTAGGCTGTTCTTGGCTAGCAACTGGAGTACTGCAGTTTGAAATTATTGAATTTATGTAGGGTTCACATTTCAGAAGTAAGATAGTACAAGATCCGTACTTTCAAATATACAGTCTGTCTGTATTTCTTCTACACGGGTTATAGACTCCCCCTTTTCCACCCCACATGTCTACGTTAACTAAAGGCTACAGGGAAACGCACATAATTAAAAGACACTGAGGTCATGAGCTGGTTATGAGGCAATTTAGGTTTCTTGTGCAGGCCTGCTGGGTCGATGGAGATACAAGCCTGCTTTCGATAGGAACAATGATCTTCTATTGTAAAACATGAAGGAGAAAAACATGATTTAGGAAAGTCTAGAGCCTCACTGAGGCTTAATTGGATTTTCAGAGACGTATATAGCATTCTGTTTCACTTCAGGATGCACAGGGTTGATCCTGTCACTGCTGAAGTATTACATCTGAGATGTATCACAGTTAGAGTAGCATCCCAGTTGAAAATAACATCTGAGTAAACGTTTACTCAACTGAGAAACTAAACTGTGGAAAATATTGCTTGAAAAGCTGCTCATTGCTATGAAATATGACTAGGAAAAAAGAAAAGATAATTTCCTGAAATTCCATTTAGCTTCACATCTCTGTGGTTCTCAAAAGACCTGCAAGGAGTAGGTTCTTGGTGAGAGTGTCAGCTGGGTGTAGGGCATGAACGTATGTGGGATGGCACATTTTATTTAACTACCTGAGCTAGGATCCATTCTTCTCATACCATCAATACGTGTTCTTCATCGCTCTCTAGAAACTCTATTGATCACATAGGCAACCTAAGCTGTATTTTATCTATATATCTATCCTATAATGACTGAAATACCATGATTAACCACCATTATTTGTACAGGATAGGTATTTATAAAAACCACTTTCTTCTTTTTTGCTTTATTTGAGAATTCACTGTGAAGCTTCATTTTGGTATGAAACAAGGCTCAGAAGTTATCAAGGCCTGAGGGTTGTTTCTCTCTTACTCTTGTGGTGCTCTGTTCTGTCCAGCTCCCCTCTTTTCTTGCTGAAGTGCAATAAATGGCCTTTGTGTAACTGAGGGCATGGCACAAAGGCGTCTTAATGTTCCCATTCTTAGGGAAATGCAGCGTGTGCTGCCAATAGGAGAAACTTGCATTTACATTGACATTTTGCTTGGATTATTTTCTAATTGATAAACCAGTCCTGTTTCATAGATGCATGGTAGGAGATCCTTTATTTCTTTATGTCAGCCAGTAGTCCAGTATGATTAGACAAAGTCCCTTGTACAGCCTTAGGGGATTGGTTAAAATTAATAGGGCAACAGACAAATGTTTTCTGGGAATGGTATGTATCCATCAGAAAAGGGAGATGGCATTTGCCAATTGCAGGAAACTTAAACACTTTTTTAAGCATAAATTTTATGCCGTTAGGTGATATTTTATTTTTTTATGTTATGTCAAACCTAAAACTATATTTTTTTTAAATTACTGCTTATATGGTACTCATTAATGGAATTGGAGGGTGCTCTAAGGTTTGGTGTTGAGTCCAGGTGCAAGGTGTCAGTGAAGCAGTGGGAGAGCTGCTTTGGCCATGCTCTTCTGAGTCACAACATCTCCAGGTGGATATTCCGGATCCGCAGGGTAGCGTTCAGCCTCATCGGAAAAAGTCCTTACATGTTGGCTTTTTGGGTTTGTTTTGGTTGGTTGGTTGGTTTTGTTTATGGCAAGATAGATCTTCATTGTGAAATGTTAAACTTGTTTTCTGAAAAATTAAATATAGAAGAGGCTTGAGCCCTTCCAATTTTTTTTTTTATTATTTTATTTTTTTTTTACACTAGAGCTTGGTATTGCTGAGAGCCTGAAGGCTTCTGAGGTCATGTGCTTTGTAGCCAACAAACTCCCGCAGTGCACTGAGCTGGGTTGCCATGAAAATTGGGGGTGGCACAGCGGTGTCTGTGTGACAGGGCTGTTCAGCATGGGAGCGCTGGGCTGTTCAGGGGACTCACAGCTGGGAAGCCCTGGGAGCGACTGGCTGAAACAGCTGCACACCTGACTGTGAGGCTTATTGATCAAGATTTTTATCACTACTCTGCCCCAACCTTGCTACCAAGATGTTAAAGAATGTGATAATGCCCTTTGAGATTCATAATTATGTGAATTTTTGCTATTCATCAAACATATCGGCCCCTACTGCTTCCACTGGAGTTAAATGGGTGGTTTTTTTTTTTTAGTGTGTGCATATCCATAAGCAGGTCCAGTGCCCACAGATGGATTACCTGGGACTTAAATAAGATTCCTGACTTTAATTTGCATATAGCTCTATTTACACTTTTTAACAACTTATTTAATCTTCTGTTATTATATTTTAAGAGTATTGGGCAACAACAGAATTAGTGAAAATTTTGTTTCTTTTTTTTTCTATATGAAAAGCCAATTCAGACTTTAGTCAGTGTCTTATTAGAAAAAACAAAACTTTGGTCCTTTCCAAATCAAAACAAATAGCTGAAGGAAAGGAAGTGCAGACTATCCAGAAGGTGAAATTGCATCTCAGGGTTAATTTTTTTAGTTATCAAGGAACCAAATGAGATCAGAGCCTCAATATTCTTATTATTGATATCCTTTCTGCTTAAATTTCTTCTATTGAAGATATATTTTCTTCCATTTCAGATTTTTTACTTTGCATCAGTGAACCATGAGTGAAAGACTAATATGAGGCGAATCAACTCTGATTTGTTGAACTGTTTCTTGTGGGCTGAATCTCAGGTTTAATCTAGCATGTGAATCTCAATCTAATGACATGTCACGTGACACATATGCCATGATTATTTTTCTTTCAATTTTTTTGCATAAGATGCATTTATAATCCATAGCTCAACTGCTTATGTTAATGTTTTCCTGAGAGTCAAATGTCACCCACCTATGACAGGCTTTAAATCATGGATCGTGATTCTGTTTAATGCAGCTTGGTAAAGGAAAAAAGCAGCAAGCAGTGTATAAGCAGATGATACTACTTGAAATAGCGTTACATGGAGTGGTGATATCCCGATTCTCCTGAATTCTAATATGCTTCTTCGTACATCTCTGTATGAGGTTAGAATCCATCGATCTGTTTCTCATTTAATTAACATCTGAATTCTTCTGCAGGTGCAGGATTTGTTTTGATGTACTCCCTTGATCTTGACCCATATCTGAATAATTGAGGATTGGGTAGAATCTTTTATAAATGAGCTAATCATTATACATTAAAACCTATTAGAGTCAATTTGTTTAATTCCCAGTAGAGCTAGTAAAGTCCTTATTTGTGTCAAAATCCTCACAACAAAAGGACTGGCTGTAGCAAAGATAAGCTTCCCCCCATTCCCTCCCTCCTGACAGTACTTTTAAAGAATCTCCTGTGGCAAGGGGGCTGTGTGTAATTAGTTCTGAGAGCAGGTGCCAGACTTGTCAATAACTAGATAAGCATCAGTAGTTTGGGTATGGAGTTTTTTTAATCCTTTAAATGAGGCATGGTAAATGTTGATACAAGGGTGCTAACGTCAAAGTGATTTTAAAAGTATATTTGCCAATGTTTACAACTCTGCGAGTAGTAGTCCAGCAAAACCAGGGTACCGTTAAACCTACAGCAGCACTGGAATAGTCAGGGCCCCGCCTGTAGCCCTGTCTTCAGAGGGTATTGGACCTGCCATACACCCGCAGATCAGGTCTACAAAGCGATGCTATCTTTTCTGAACTCCCTGTGTGTGAGGTGCAATATTAGCCTGTAGACCCACAAACCCTCTGATTTGTTTAGCACTGTTTAACACAGGAATCGGAAATGATGCTGTGAGATAACATGCAAAAATTACGTCTAATTTTTTATGACATTTGTTTTGTTTGAGAAAAGACGCAGAAGGGAGGATCAGCATACCTATCATCTTGAACTAACCGGTTGGAAAGTGAAGATTTATGATATAACTTTGTTGTCTGAAAACTTGGAAGTACAGAGTTAAGGTTCCTGGATTTAGCAAAACCGTTATGGTTTACAAGGGATTCAGATTTTCACTAGAGCTGCTAAAGAAGAGATAGGTTAAGTAAATACAGGATTTTATGTAATTGATTGTCTCTCATGGAATTGTGCCCTCTTGTCTGTTGTGCGGGTCGTTGGAAGGCACATTACTTTTTGTCTAGCTTCAGTGTGAAATGAAGAGAAGTGCATAGGAGCTCCAAAGTACAACGGATTCTCCTTTTTCATGTTTAGTATTGAGGTTATGCAAGGTGAGGAGCAAAATGGTCACCTGCACTAGCATTGTATGTGTGTCCTGGTCTGCTTTTATCCACTGGAGCTCTTTAAAGACAGGACATAAGTTTGTTAAGATAAATGGGTGGTCCCAGGACTTCTAGAGAGCGGATGGAGTAGCAAAGTCTGACAAGACAGATGAAATTTGCTGGTGCTTAACACTAAATCCTCCCTAAAAGTAACCCTTGAGACAGTGGTCTTCCAAAGCGTGCCCTCTACCAATCCCCCAGTACTCTTCCGTGCAGCTCTAGCAAACCTTTTGCCTTTAGGGTGCTTAAGAAAATATGTAATAAGGTTTAGACTATTTACAGTTTAACTACCTGATTTTGCTACTTCCCCCCCTTCAATAGCTAGGGGCTCTTAGCTAGCATCCAAACTTATTCATGCTACGTATGGTACCTCTGGCAGTTTCAGAGCTACAAGGAGAGACTACTTCCAATTTGTCAGACAAGTTCTATTCACAGATATTTACACATAGTACCTAGTTACCTCTTATGTTTTAAAAGTGCCTGCACATTTAAATGGCAGTTCACTATTTCATTTAAAGCAGTGCTTGCAACCATTCATGGGATACATAGAAATCACATTATGTTACGGGATTTTACACAATAAGCAGTAAACAAATTGGGAGTTTTACTTTGTTGGTTTGGTTTCTTTTTTAGTGCAATGTGAGGTAGTTATTAAAGAATGGGTTATCAACATATATTGTTGCAAATGCAGAAGATTTAGGAATTAGTAACTGATTAACTTTTTATGGGAGAGGAAGTTTTCTTTTGCAATATCCAGAACACACACACACACGTAATATACATAGTTGGTTGGATGCGGATTTCAAGTGCAAACATTTCTGCCAGTAACCTCAACCCATATATGAAAGAATTAAATTTGTTGAGCGAGACTGGGGTCATTTAGCCTCTGTGCTAATTTATTTCTTGTCCATTCCTAGGCAGACACTGCCAAGTAAAGTGCGTCAGATTGCGTGGTGAGAACATGATATGTTTTATCAGTGTCTGCCTGCCAAATCTATTCCACATAATATTTTGGGCTACTTTCAAACTAAAGTTCCTAGGAGAGAGGAGAGAGTCTGGTGCTCACATCTTTCTCACTGGTGACCTTTTCTGTCGCATATTTATTAAAAAAAATTCTTTAAATAAAACCAGAACTTCACATTAATAGCATGCATACAGAATTATTTATATTCTAATCTTTTGATAGTATTTAACTGTGGGCAAAGTTGGAATTTTATAACCTCGCTTTCATGAGACAAATGACTCTTACTGGGATGATGTAAAACAGATTGCTGTTTGTTTTAAAGTGCCGGAGATTATATGCTTTCCACTTACTGAAGTGGACAGTGAAGTGAATAAGAGGAGGGTCACCTGGATTTAAAAGTATATGCAAGTTGCAGCAAGGCTAATTCCCAGAAAATTGTTTTTATCTTTAGCAAGTTTGGAACAAAACTAGAGCACTCGGTCAATTTTTCTCTCTTTTGTTTTCCTGTATTTAGTAAGCTAAAACCTGTGACTTGTATGATGGTTTAAGAGAGAATAGATGATATAATTTTTGAGGCAAGGACTCTTCAGGGTTCACTATGTATTTCCTGTTTATTATCTCTGTGCTGCTAGAACCCGTCCATAAAGATAATACCCAGTAAGTACTTCTCATCAGAGGGAGAGCAACCTTCATACAAACAATATTTGTCGCAGCTTTGATCCAGGCCTGCAGACGTACCCTCCCTTGGCAGAAGAGGAGGGGGTTGCACTACATACATATGCATTGTGACGGAGCTGGACTCCCTCTGTGCAGAGACTGTCACAGATCATGCAGCTCAGAGCGGTTCCTCTAATTCATGTTGAGTTTATGGAGGTCAGACTGTGACTGAGAATCAGAGGATTTGTCCTGACATTGCACCTTTCCTGTGTTCTCAGCCAGAAGTGGAGCAGAGAAAAATTGCATCTACATTAACTGTAGAAGAATTTTCTGAAGCTGTCCTAGAGGGCACTAAATCATCTGTGCTATCGATTTTGTAGAAAAGACAGCTGCAAAGCAGATGTAAGGACTTTAATAATCAAAATCATTAGCTTTAAGCTTGAGATTATTTGAACTACTTTGTTGTGTACTCAAACAGATGAGCAAATAAGGTGAATTATCTAATGAGCGCACAACTTAAATATCTGGTTTGTGTTACTTTTGAAAGACCTGGGCAGGAAGGTGGGCAGGGGAATATAGTGTGCAATTGGTTGACTTAGATAAGTAAAAGTTTGGTCCCATCATTCTGACTGTCCCAGTTGGAGGAGATGAGAGAATAGATGGCTCTGGATAACTATTAACCCAATGTCTCAACCCCATCATGTTACCAGTTGTAAAAGCGAGGTGCAAGCAGTATTTATGAAGTAGAGCTTTAATTCCTTTCTGAATTCTGTGCTGTATCAGAACTCTGTTATTTCTTCTTACGTTAACTATATTTTCAATAGCTACTTACATTTTAAAATTAATAAAAATGAAAGCTCTCTCATGATATTATTTGTTGGAAGCCCTGCTTCCTTGTGTATCTTAGCATCTAGGCTTAAGGGAAATAAATAAGCCAGTTAAATACGCTGGAATTTTCCAAATGTGTGTCACAGGACTGGCTTCACTTACAGGAGATGGTGGCTAATTATGACTACAACACAGACAATAATGAGGAAATTATTTCACCCTCTGTTCACTTTCAAAATGGAGACCTTTTCTCAAAATAATGTTTTCCATCTGTTCTGAGATTTCACCAAGCTGCTGGATCAGGGAAACAGAAGTGAGAAGTTTGATGTCTTTGCAGTTTGATGTTCTCATTGTCATGTGAAATGTGGGAGAGTATATTGTGTTAGGCCGAGGAAATCAAGAGAATATACGGTACGCTTGGCTTGTAGGCTATAGTGGGATTAAATGTTTCTGGCTTGTGTTCTCATAGGGATATATGTTTTTTAGGAGGTGAGAGGGAGAGCAGGACAACTTTCTAAAATGCAGATTTTGCATTAAAATTCTGTGTACCTATCTTTCTCTGTACTTTGGTAGAACTCACACAGATACAGAAAGTACTTTTTTGAAAACACTGTTATAAATTGAGACTTGTGTGGTTTCTTTAATACACAGAAAATATTTGTCAACTTCTGGACACTTACACTATGGTGCAAAATACTTGATTGTTGTTTGTGGCTTACAGGATGGCTCTGTACTAGATGAGAAGTAAGAATGATCATGCTTGTAAAAAAGTTTAAAAATTTTCGAATACCTGTGTCATGAAAATAGCAATTGTTAATGATTAGTAGAATTAAATCCTATGTAGGAAATAACTGTTTGATGAGTCCTTTTAAAGAGCAAACTGTATGGAGAGGAACAGTTAAATGGATGTATCAGAATTTTGATCTGACACCCATCTTATGTGGACAAAGTATCTTAGATGTCTGGATAGTCATGGCCTATATTGCATTGTATATCACGACTGAAATGCCGGTGTACTTAGAGAAATGCCTTCTAGCCACCCACAGCATTTCAGGCTTATGTGACCTTATTACCATTTCTCTCTCCATGAAAGCTGGTGATGAAAGTGCACTCAATAGATCTCTCACCATTATCCAGCCTGTTTCCTGTGATCTTCTTAAAAGAGTTAGGGAGAATTCCTAGCTGGGAAATGAATCTTAGGGTTAATGTAGTCTATCTTATCTCAGATCCCACAGGGAGAATAGGCTTTCTGTAATTCAGCTGCAGGTTATCCCTTCTTCGTGCAGACAAGATGGATGGGGAGATAGAACTGCTCGTTAAAAAAAAATGACTGGGGTAGATTTTTGGAAGAAAAGAAAAAATTTTATTCCAGTTGGGCACATGAGCAGAAAGGTTTGGGTGTAATAAATGGGACATTTTTAGAAATGATCGCTTTTTATTTAAAGTAATAGATTCAGAGAAATATGAAATCCACATTATTGAAAGTGATAAAACCACGTTGTCAGGGTCTGAATGTAAAACCAGGTTCCGCCTCATCCCTCAGTCATTACATCTGTTAGCTATCTCCTGATTAAATAAAAGCTCTTTTAGATTTAGTAACTTTGCTCTGGATATTGTGGCATCACTGTGCATGTAATGGTTTTAATAAATTTCATTTATAGAACTAAACAGAAAAGCAATCACTGGCAGAGGGGGTCCTGGCTGCAATATGTTAACTCTTTGGAAACCCATTGTCAGCCAGCATACATATTGAACTTCACCTACAGCACTACAGACAACTGCAAATAATTAATGTGGGTTTAGGTTGTTTTTTTTTTTCTTTAATTGGAATATATAAAGTATCCCTACAGTGCCTGCAGTTGATCATACACAATTGTGCTTGCTTTCCCTTTACAATTGTGGCAAGAGTAGATAATTTTTAATAAAGGTAGAATCTCTTATGGAAAGTAATTTAGAGCAAATATTAATCCAAGTCCTGTCCTTTTTTTCCAAAAATCTCAAAGGAAGAATCAGGTGCATAAAATCTTTGGAAGATAAGAGCAATCTGAAAGAACCATGTAATAGTAGGCCTATGCTCTAGAGTATGGACCTGACCTGGAGCTGACTGTGAGTGTATAGATTTTTTTCACATCTGTGTGTTAATTTGTTTTCAAGTATGAAACCAAGGCTCTAGATCAAATAAACACTTTTTTGGTAGTAAAAGGCAATTTTTTGTGTGATCCTAGTGAATGGTTGTTAAGTCTGCTTTGTGTAAGTCTACAGGGAATATGTACTGTGCTAATTTTCAGCTGCTTGGCTCTAAACTCAGACTGAAAGGGGACAGATGTGTAAGCCTGGAGGTTGCCAGTTCAAATTCTTTATGTTAGCCAAAGGCTTAGTGTCATGTGTGTACAGAACAAGTTATACTATTATATATTGTGTGCGCTGCAGATAGAAGGGAATATATCCACTAGAGCAGAACCATCATTTTAAAGAGGATCTTCATCATTTTGTGACAGCAGGAAATTGCAAGATATCAGTGACTTTTATTCATAGGTGTCATTCTGTGCTGACTTTGTATGACAACAGCACTGTGAACAGCCCTGGGATCAGGCCCATTCTGTGTGTGTCCAAAACCCAACTATTTTATCAGATTGTTCCTTCAAAAACTTTGGAGAGGCAAAAATCAGAAATTATTCAGAAATTATTTTTAGGGAATATGAAAAGAGAAGGCAACTGGAGTGTAAGAGACTTTGGCGTTCTTTCTTTTTCCTCTCAGGTTCAAAAAACAGGATCTGCACAAAGAAAATATTCACTTTTACATCTCCTTTTTCCATGCACATTTCCTCTTTGCCTTCCTTTGTGTGTTGTATTTTCAGGGAGAAGAGAAGGCTTATTTTAAGTAAAATCTACTGCATAGAATTGAAAGGGGAATTTTACCCTTGAATAGTTTGATTATGTGCGTGGATAACATTGATTGCTTTGGACTTGGACACAAAATCTGTACTCAGCCCTTTCTGTGTTACCATGGCACAATAATGCAATAATGAAGCTTAAGTGCTGCATGGTACCTCACTGGGAATGATGAAAACACTATACTTGCTTTCGTTATCGCTACTGTGTTACACCTTGCTTCTGCTGATGACAACAGATATTTGTGTGGCTTACTTGCATTTAGTTAAGTTATTGGCATGTACTTGTGATATGGTAGGCTCAAAATGACTCTGCAACAGGAGCCAGCTTCTTGGAGAGTTCTCCGGGGGGAGCTGTGCTGATTATTGAATTATAATCTTAGGGAATGAATAATTTTTTTCCCAAATGAAATTTCCTTCAATATATTTGGGGGAGGGGAGCACTGTGTTCAACAAAAGTTTACCCCTGTGTTGATATTGCTCTCTTTGTACATTGCTTTTGATGAAAGAGATAAAAGTGGCCATGAGAAATGGTGAAGCCAAGTGCCTTTCCATTGACATCTGTGAGCTTTGGGTTAAAACTGAGCAGCAGAGCGTGACTCAATTTTAGGCAGGGGGCTTGGGGAGGAAAAGCAACAGAAATCAGAAGACAGATATCCTTTATCCTTTCCGTGGTCAAGTTTAAATTCCTTGCACCTGGTGTCTTCTCAGGGCTCCTAGAATGCTAAAATACATTGCTTAACAGCCTACCTCACTTTTTGAGTTTGGAAGTCATCCTGTTATCTTTTTAAGAACAGGAGCTTAAAATGGGTTTTACTGAGTTACACACTAGAAAATAACGTTTGTTCTACTCTAATCAAGGTAAGACTTGGAGATGATTACCTAATTTAATTTTGTTGTTTTTTTTTAGAAATCCAGTATGTGCATCTAAAGATCTCTTAAATAAACACTTTTCTCACTTCTTGGAAAAAATAAAAGATCTATCTTGGACTTTATAATTCTCATGTCAGAGGAAAAAAAGATAAACAACGATTAAGCAGAGAAAAAATCACCTCTTTCCACAGTTCGTGTATATGGATCAAAGGTTCATTTATCCTTCCAATGGTTTATGCCTGCTTTTAAGTCAAAGACAATTTTACTACTGCTTCTGTGGCAAAACACAGGTTCTTTTATGGCAAATGTGACTGAAAGCTCACCAACCTATAAGGTTGCACTAGGAGATAAGATTAACTGAAATAGTGCTTCATGGATTAGATACTTTGGCAAATATATGCTGTTCTCATGATTTCCATTACTTTTCTTCTTGCTCTTCCAGTTAGCTCTAAATTGAGCATTCAAGATAATTTTTAGCTTTCAGTTCTTTCATGCAGTTAATATACTTCAATTATGTAATGAATACTGTAGAATCATAGAATCGTTTAGGTTGGAAAACGCCTTTAAGATCATCAAGTTCAACCACAAACCTAACACTGCCAAGTCCACCACTAAACCATGTCCATCAGCACCGCATCTACAGGTCTTTTAAATACCTCCAGGAATGGTGACTCAACCACTTCCCTGGGCAGCCTGTTCCAATGCTTGACAACCCTTTTGTTGAAGAAATTTTTCCTAATATCCAATTTAAACCTCCCCTGGTGCAACTTAAGGCCACTTCCTCCCGTTCTGTTGCTTGCTACCTGGGAGAAGAGACCAACCCCCGCCTCGCTACAACCTCTTTTCAGGTGGTTGGAGAGAGCAATAAGGTTTCCCCTCAGCCTCCTTTTGTCTAGGCTAAACAACCCCAGTTCCCTCAGCCGCTCCTCATAAGACATGTGCTCTAGACCTTTCACCAGCTTTGTTGCCCTTCTCTGGACACCCTCCAGCACCTCAATGTCTGTCTTGTAGTGCCGGGCCCTACTGTACTACTGGATGGGTCTTACAGTCTAAGCAATAGTTGGTTTTGCACTCTTCCTCTTAGTGGCAAGGGATTTGAAGCAGCAATAAATAACCGGTGGCTTCTCTGGCTTTCAGGAACCCAGAAGGGGCACCAGAGAGAAATTATCACAGCTGTGAGGGACAGTCAGTAGAGTTATTTGAAGGAGAGTTTCTTTGAACAGTGGATCTCCTCTGACTTCCACTTCTGTAGGTGCCAAGCTACTGCTCTAACGCCTGGAAATTACTCCAGTGACTGCAATGGCCATAAGGGTCCAGGCTGGGGAAATGTAGTCCAGAGGCTGTATTCACAGTTCTGGATTTTGTGTCTGGGTAAAAGACAATTAATAAGTGGGTAGAAGAGCCTACTTCCTGAATTTGCACTCGGTTATGTGCAGAGCATGCACAGCTTTATGAAATGAAAGAATGAGGCCTTTAATTAACAATTTTGTAAGTATATGAATAAGCTAAAGATGCTTTCAGAAAGTGGTGGATTGAGGCATACGGGAAAGGAATGGAAAAAGAACAGAGTGCACATGCAGAGGTCCTCTTGCAAATAGCAGTACTTTGGATGCCTAGATATGAATTGACTTGAATTCAGTCTGAAAGTGGAGAGAGAGTCTTTGACCTTTTCAGCTGTTTCATATGGAGTTGCACTGCGACAGGGGTGTCCAGAAAAGATTAGCTGTGCCAAAGAGACATGCATTGCCTATGGGCAGGGTCAATAGGCCAGCAAAGTCAGTCCAAAGCTTGTCAAGACTGATTACACGTCAAAAGCGGCTCTTGGGTGCTATTTATTGCACCTTTTAAACAGTGTTTTATGGTGTGTGTTTCTTGTGCTAATAATACAGAGAGCAACAATGTTGATTGTGAAGTTTTTTATTTCATGATATTGCTATACTGACAAGGGTAATAAAAGCTTTGATTCGAGGATGCAAATTGTTTTGTAGGAGAAAATATCAGCGAAACAAAATCTCATGTGTTCTGATGTTTTTTTTTCTGGATCAGCACTAAGTTAAGAAAGCAGTCATTAGCACTTTGTTTTATTTCTTTTCATTTTTGTGATTCCTCCTTTTCTGTTTTCATATCTTTCCCTTGTCAGTGCTGTCTAGGTACTGTTGTATTATCTTACTTTGTCCAGGAGGACTGTTAATTTTTTAAGTCACTTAGGAATGCATTCAGCTGGTAGGTTCAACTCAACAGAATAAAATTTTCTTCTCCGTATTTGATATTCTAAATGGGTTTGAATTTTACTAAATGTAATGAAATAACGCATTATAACATAATGCAATAAAACTAAACTAGCAGAGATTAAAGTTTGGTCCTGAAAGTTTGGACTCAATGCATAAATCAAGCATAGTATATTTTTTTTTTATCGTACATTAGGGTTCTTCAATAAATTTATCACCACATTGCAAAATCTTCACAGGTTCAAAAGACTTTCTAGTGCTGAGCTGCAGGTGAATAAAAATTCCACTGCAAACAGAGAGCCAAAACCAACCATATGCACTTAGTGAGCTGTAGCAGTTCTAGACCTAGGCTCCTGCTTCCCTTGATTGACATCTTTTCTTCTAAAGGGTCAGTCAGATTAAGAAAGTGGTATACGTACTATACAATTCCCTTATGTTTCTCTTCCACATGACAAATGGCTGTATTTATTGTGCTACTATTTATGAAATAGAGCATTCTTGGAAATGAAAAAAGAGTTAGGCCATCCAATATTACGTGCTAGTCTGAGCTGCCAGTAGCTCTCTATTAAGTTGTGCCACGTGTAACTTAAAAAATTCAGGTCCTTCTGGTTAATGTGTTTGCAGTAGGCATATTTACTTCATCAGAATTGCTCTGAAAGAAAAATTGCTAACATCCAAGTTGAATAATTACTTAAGAACAGATGTAAACAGGCTAACCAACAGTTTCTGCATAAAAGGATTTAGGTTTTTAGTCAATTAGAAATTGAACATGAATCAGCAATGTCATGCTGTTGTGAAGACGGGAAACACAGGGATTTATAAACATATGTATATAATCTGTATGACATGATATAGTCTTGCCCTGCTCGGCATTGGTAAGGCGTCAGCAGAGAACTATGTATATTTGTGGCCCACGGTTTCAAGAAAATGTGGCCTGATTGGAAATCCAGGGAAGAGTGGTGGTGTAAATAAGAAACCTGTTGAGAAAAACTGAATTTGAAGTCCTTATGCTGATAGCAGCCCTTGGAGGTGTAGAAAGTCTACCACAAGTAATTTCTCTCCATATTTGTGGTGGCAGAAAATGAGGGAGTTAAAGTATCAAGGAAAATCTGGGTTGAAATCTGGGAAAAGCTTCCTGAAGGTGGTTATAATAAAGCTCTGGCCTATGAAGCCTCTCTCATTGTGGGTGTTCTCCAAACAGATTAGAGAAAGCAGTAAGAGGGACAGAAAGATGACATGAGGGACTCCACAGCTTCTTCTAATAATGAGCAGCTCTAGTACTGACAACAGAAGAGCAACTGAGTCAGAATATAAGTTTAATTTGTCAAATGTAGCTGATAATTATTTTAATATTCTTTTCTAATTTATTATATTAGACTCAAGAACTCTGAAATTACTTCCCCAGGTTTTGTGCATCTTTGAACTAAATCATGCAGTTATGAGGCACTTACTTTCAATGGAAGAGAAACCACTGCTTCTACAGTTATAGCTGCTACTTGCTCACTGGGATTTATTTACCCTTTAAGTACAATACAGTTTCTATCTAGAAACCTTTTTCTTTGATGTTGTCTATTTCTGTTGTGTGTTTTATAGAGGAGTTGAAGGTAATGAAGACATTATGCAATGTAAAGTAAGCTTTGCTATAATATTTCACACTGCTCATCAAATTCTTCTGGTATTATTGAAGTCTGGCATCATCCATGTATTTGAGACTAATGTATGTTTTATGTGAGTGAATGTTTTTATAGTCCTTAGAGAGTTACTATTTCTCCATGTCTCTGTATGGCAAGGTGGCTGTGCTCTTCATTTGTGTGTGCTGTCTGTGATGACAGGGTAAACTGGAAAAATAGACTTAGCATAAAACCTTGGAGTATTTACTTGTATTTTACAGAAATGCTGAAATGATTATGAGAGTAGATTATAAAGCCTATTCTGAGAGTGCAGTACTACTGAGAAGACCTGTGAGAAGATATTTTTATTTGCTAAGTGTGCAAGAGCGAAGGAGCAAGAAGGTAGTGCTAAGAGGGGGTAGTCTAGATCTGATCCTGTAATTCATAAAACAAACAAAAAAGTTTTTGGTCTGAAGAAATTTTTTCTTTGTTTGTGGTGGGGGTTAAAAAGAAGTTAGCACAACCCACTTCTTAATTCCCCTTTTTAGGGTTTGCAGAGGATTCAAGTGTTTTATTACTCTTTTTCTGGGTGTGTCTGGGCAAATGCTGGCTTTCAGTCCTCCTGGTTGTAAATGGTTTCCAGTGCATAATATTATCCAAGTGCCTATTATTTAAGTCAATGAGCTGTCATCGTGTGGTATTTTCTATTATTTAACAGGAAAAGTTTAAAGCCTTCATCTGATGAATTTAAAACAATGAAAAAACTTCACGGTCTGACTCTGAAATTGACTTTGGGCGAGTTTCCCACCGTGGACATGCTCCTGCTTCATGCTGTCTCTTCCAGCCTGCTGGCTGGGCCACTCCAGTGAGCATCCTCTGCTGCAAGTTACTTCAGTTAGCAGAAATAGGCTAGACATTCCAAGGTAGTGTATTGACCTTAGCAGAAGCAGGGTAGGGACCCAGTCACGCAAGCAGATCTGATGTGTTGGCAGCACTGGTAGACTGTGGTCAGGGAACTCCTTGAAGACCATAGCTATAGATAGAAGAAAATGCTTTTGGGGGGTTGTATCCTTCTCCTTTCACCCTGTTTTTCTTCTATCCTAGGCTGTACAGGAAGGTAATCCTATGTAGTTTAGAGACAGGTTTTGAAAGTCCTAGAAGCTTCCTAAACCAGATATTTAAGAACTGTCCTCTAACTTTCTGCCCAAGGAGCTGTGTTGCTTGTTTTTAGCTTAGTAGGAATGCAGTGCCCTCCTGCCAGCTCCAGCTCAGGAACTCCTGCTCCTGGGAAGTTCCTCGTGCTCCTGAGTTTTGTGCTTGGAGGTGTCAACATTCAGTTTGTCAGCAGCTCCACCCAGTTTTAAAATAACCTCAAACTTATCACCTTTTCTTAATATGTCAAACCAGTATTAGTTTCTCTGCATATGAGCAATTGGCTAGTTACATCTGAATATAGCAAGTCAGGTGATAGGGAGATGATAAAGACTAATTGACTCGTGAAGCAGACTGCACTCATTTCTCAAGCAAATGCAACAAACTTGTACATTGACTTATGCCTTATCAAGGACTTTACAGGAGAACCCAAATATAAGATAGCAGTAGGTTTATACATGTTTCTTTGTTCCTTGAAATTGCTTTTTCTGGCTGCTGTGAAGCTCCCAGGAAGCAGATTTTATGTTGCAGAAGCTATGTAGCTTAGCTTCTATGTTACTTACCACACTTAGTGGCTGTGGGCTCCTTAAGGCCCATAAGGCCCATTTTAAAGCGGCTACGCTTACTGGCTCTGCCTCATTTCACAGCTGCCATCTGCAGGAGTGTACTCAGCGGCTCTGTGGGGAGAAAGGTGGTATCTGGCTATGTAGTGACGAGTTGAAAGCTTTAAGGAATTAGAGAAGCTCAGGGGAAAAGGCAGTGTACTGAGTAACTTCACAGCTGGGTTTTTTTATTCTGTTAAGCGTTTATCACTTTCTTGAACTGTCATGAACTAGAATTTGGAAGTTTTTAGTGAACAGGACAGTTTGTAGTGCACAATCACAGAGATTGTAGAGAGCAGTCAGGATCAAACATCTTATACCATGATTGTTATCTCATGCTTTCTATCCAGCATGTTGGCAAACTGGCTTTTATTCAAATGAAGGATGGGAAGCCTACTTCTGGAGAAATCACGCAGTAAAATGCTGCCTGGTTCCTGCATTGCCTTTGCACTGTGTAATGCTTAAAGGTCTTCATAGTCATGTAACTGAGTGAGGGGGATAACGAGTAATCTGTTTGGGGCTCTGAAGTATGAAATCACTATTGCTTCCTTATTTTTCCATTTAATAGCTTTAATAACAAATTTCAGTATTTATTTGATGGGCCAAAACAAGAGACTGTATGAGGAAGGTTTACTCCAAACTAAAAAGTAAAAAAAATAATGTAACATGCTCCTCTTGAGCAATGACTCATTCTCATGCATTTCATTCACATTCCCTTTAAAGTGTATTTAGAATATTCCTAAAAGTATTGATTTTCTTGTAATTATCAACAGTCAGAAAAATAATTGTTCCTGAAGCCATTTAGATCAGGATTCAAGTGAGCATGATGAGACAGGAAAAACAGATGATGGAAACTATTATTTCCATTTTAGAGATACAACCTGGAGAAAATGCAAGATTGGTAAGCATGAAATACATGCAAATACATCTTCAATTTCTCTGTATGCTATACTTTCATAACAGCTATATATCTGTCTGAATTAGGATAATAGCACTGGCTCTTTGGAAAAGCCAAAACTGTCCAGAAATTGTCAAGGCACTGTCCAAGCAAGGAACAGTAAAGCGTTTTTATCATGAGAGAAATATGGGTACAAAGAACTCTTATTAAACGTGTACAACACTATTATAATAATATAGCCCACTTAATGTTAACCAGTTAAAAGAACTGAAAAAAAGGTAAATACACCTATAATTTATCCTACTTAAGAATGATAAAGCATTTTCAAACTTATCTCTGATTCAGAAAACCTGTAAGCAATGAATAAAACCTATCCTGTGATCACTTCAGTTTTAGCTGTAACACGACTTACATAACTACAGTTTTCTTGAAAATTAAAAATTAAATTTCTGAGAAGTCATGCAACACCTTTGACAGAAGATATGATGCTCTTATGCAAATTCTGTGGTGCTTTACAAATGCCTTATCTCCTCCACCCTTCCAAATCTGGCAAGGTTTTGTCATTGCTTTGAGAGAATATTAATTTTTCTAGGGAGTAAATTTTATTTTCTTTCTATGTGAATGACGCTTGTGATGAATCTAAATAACAGGAAGTGGAACATGGATCTATTTAGCCAATGTCTTTTTTTTTTTTTTTATTATCTGATCCAAACATCAGCATTTCTATTTGCTACTTAAAAATAAAAGGCAAAAGCAAAGGATTGAGTGTGAATCCAGATGCAAGTTCAGGGCAGGGAGGATCAATGTGAATGGTTAGAAAGGCGCTGTCAGATGCTTCTTAATGGGGGACACAATTGTTGGAAAGATCAAACTGGAGCTGAATTTATTTGGCTTTCAATAGGGGACAGTATTTCAGATAGAAACTCCTAATTGGTAGTATACAGTAAAAGTGACACAGTAAAAATGTCTGGCCTGTGTGTTAATTGCTCTGTCTGAATTAATACCAGCCGTATTATTTATTGGAATACAGTAATCAAACCAGCTGCTGACTGTTACAAAGGGGGGCCATTTCAATTAACAGGCATTGCTCCCAAAGGGGCAGTAAGGAGAAGTAAGCAATAGATGTATGCAGGTATTCAGGGAAGAAACTGTATGAGAATGGCTCATTCTTGCACCTGATCGAGATGTGAAAGGATTTATGCTTCGTGGAGAGTTTCAGTGATCTTCAGGGTGGTTTCTCGTATCCTTTGTTGCGTAGTTTACTAAGATTTCTTGTTGGCAGGTGGTCCGTTAGTATTAGCAGCCGATGTCTTTATTTCCCTGTGGAGAGAAATCAAATGCAATAAAGCCTAATCAATCTTGGTTCATCCTTATTTACTGAAATAGGAGCTTAGATTCTCTCTGACTCATTGAGGGTAGAGAAGTGAATTTACGTCTCCAATTTCTCAGCCATGTAATGTTTGGATAGCAGTACATGCTGCATGTCCCGGGTTTGAGGTGATTCTCATTTACATACACATTTACATATTAAGTGACTGAGAGTGAGAGAGGAGGAGTAGTGTGCAGGGCTTTCCCAAAGGTGGGAGGGTTATTTGCTCTGTATTCCTTCCCTTTGCCACTGAAAATCTCCAAAATGCAAGAGAATTCCTGGTCCACCTAGAATCTCTGTGACTGGATGAATTTTCAGGCTTCTAAATAAGTGAAAAAACTAACGCTGCAGTGTTTTGAGGCCAAAGTGAGGTACTCTTTGTCAGCGTAACTGAAAAAAACCCCATGTAAAACCTGTAGCCTCAAAGATGTGTTTGTTCACAGCAACATATATGTCTACGCTGCCAGAGTTTCTTCCTTCCCTTTTATGTTCCTATAATACAATCCTTAGGAAAGTGAATTGCCTTCACAGTTAGTGCTTGAGCAATTTTATATGTTCCTCTTTTATTTTTTTAAATTTTTAAAATTACGATTTTTCTTCTTTAATAGCTTGATTCAGGATCTCAGGATTTTCAAGACACTCTTGTCCTGAGTGTACCATCCCTGAGCATTGTATTTGTGCAGACTGGTGTTCTTCGTTTAGATCAAATATTTTACCCAAAGTATTTTTAGTTGAATGAAACGACCCGCCTCTCTTTTATTGGGTTAGGGGCTTTGCATGAAGGAAAGTTGAAAGCAAATGCAAAACAAACCCAACAACTAAAATTACTAATTTCCCAATCTAAATGAAGACTGTAAAATATTACCATATAAAAGTCCAGTACAAATGTCCAAAATCATTGTATCTAGGTAGTGGTTCATAGGTTAGGTATCTTGACCAAGAGACAGATAGCTATGACGAAAAGACGACCTTTGATCTTACAGCATATCGTGTTGCTGAAAGAAAAGTGCCATTAGAGAATAGAATTCAGAGAAAAGATAGCTGATATTTTGGTGTCTGAAGTTGAAATTTAGTATAATTTATGGGAACTAGGCATTTTGGAACTGAAAAAAAATCCACAAGAATTTGTTTGCAAAGATTCATTTTCTATGGAGACACTAAATCCACATGTTTGGTCTAAAATCATGTGAAAGTCAGTAGTCTAAATATACAAACAATTTTTCTATCTAGAGTTGGCACTTTGACTCTTATTATGCTATTACATTTAAACATTCATACTCTTGTTGATTGAAATTGTGTTGAAATCCTATACTAGTATTTTCTGTTCCTTCTACAATGGAAAGCTGGCCCAAAGCTGAGGCTTTTTGAGGTTCTATTATTGCAATCAAATTCTTGATGTAATGAAACCATATTAGAGCGCGGGTATGTCCATACATATGTATGTGTATGTTATCGATATACAAAGTACAAGACAGAATGCCTAGTGATGAGGAAGGCAGAACAAGGTTAATTTACAGAATGCCTCTTGTTGCCCTGAAGAGTACCAGTGGCGGGAGTGTGGGTGGAGGTTGATTGGTTGAGGGTTTTTTTTGCAATTTTTCCCCATAAAGGCTTTGCCTTGGTTCAAGAGATTAAGTATCCATCCATTTGACTCTTGTAAATCACTTAACTCATTAGTAAAATAAGATTTTTCTGAGGAACTGTACTTTTTAGCTACTAAAATATTAGTAAATTTAGGCGTAGAAGAAATTAATGGTTTGAGAGGATATAATCTTTGTTAATATTGTTTATCCCTGTGTTTTTCCAGAGTGCTAAAAGCAGTAGAATTCACAGATGTTTGCATTTTCTTCTTAAAAGAAGCTAAGCTTTAATTATGAGTCAGTTAAAAGTAGAATCCTTTGGCGATACAGATTTGCTCTGAGTGAGTTCAAATATCAAACGCAGTCTGGAACAGCATGCAGTAGGCTTAAGAGCATCTTTATCGTGATGAAATTCAATTTGAACTGTTCCTTATCAGGCTCAACTTGATTGTTTTCCTGTAATTTCTTCAAACCTTGCAATCAATCAAATCAATGGCTTAAAAAAACTCAACAAAGTAGTATTTGAGTTATCAAAATATTATCATGAATTTGGAACATAAGAGGAGCCCTTTAGGTTTCATTTGGACTGGATGGATGAAATATCCTACTTTTCTGCTGAATTGCACCTGAATAGAATGGGCCTAAATGGCTACATTAAAGTACTGATTGGTTGGAAAAAAATGATATTGTTGGAAGGTCTTGGTTTGGCAAAATAATTAAGAATTTGACTTGGAGTTAAGTGAGTCTGGTATCGGGAAATTTTGATTTGCCGGTCTGTTGTTGCAGAGCTTGGGAGAAGCTGATACTTAATTCTTAAAAAAAAAAAAAAAAACAAAACCAAAACAGTTTCTTCATTAAAAGGGAACGAAAAAACATCATAAAACGAACAAACAGAAAACCTCCCACCAAAAAACATAATAAAGCAGACACACTCTGCTAGTATGTGGTGTAAGTTGGAATTTCTCCTTAAACTAATAGTATTGCTAATGAATTCAGCATATAAAATGATAAACCTGTGGTTTTGTTGTATCAGCCTTCCCAAATTCTAATTTCAATTTATCAATCTGGAAATAATAATAGTAAAAAAGACAAAAATGAGGGTGTTGGGGTTTTTTGTTTTGGTGTTTGGTTTTATTTTCTTTTTGTTGTTTTTTTTTTAATGTTAGACTTTTGAGTTGAGAGATTGGAGTTACATTTTCAGTTTCCTGGATGGACAGGAAGATTAAAAATTAGCCTTTTTTTTTTTTTTTTTTAAAAAAAAGCTCCTATTCTTGCAAGAGTTTTTGTAACATGGCTTCAGGATTTAAGACTTTAAAGCACTTGCAATGCTAAGTGGAAGCTTTCATGAGGCTTGTATTACAAAATTTTTTTTTAGTAGAGAAAAAAGAAATTGATTTATCATATCAAATGCTGTATTCTTTAAACATAAAGTCTTGTTTTCATAGTTTCTTGTTGTTATCCCTGGCACTGGGTTCTGCTTAGCTGTCTCATAATCTGTGACAAAACTCTACATAGCTACCATTTATTTCTCAAAAACAGGTTGCAAACTTCTTGGCATTTCAAAATAATCATATAAATTGATCTTACTGTGCATGGACCTAAGTAGGTGATTAGCAGAGGGAGTGAAAATAAAGTATGGAAATATTGAATGGCTTGAAGTACCTTGGACACTTAGCTTTTATGGACAGATTTATGTTCTTTCTGCCAAATTTCTCTTTACAAATTACTAGTATTCTGATTGCATTGAAGTCCTACAGTAGTTACTAAGGTAACTTAGAGGGTCATCTGTAGAAATAGTCCTGGAAGTTTTACATATATTTGTATATTTTAGAGAGTAGGTGTCTTTTTATGATTCCTCTTAGGTTAATTATTCTGATTAGGTTTTGCAATTAGTTGAAGAATAATGGCTTTTCCTTAATGGATGTTTTCTTCTTACTCTGATTTAACCCTCTTCTTTTGAATCTACTTTTTCATCAAAATGGGATGTATAATAAAATAGCAACATAAGTATTATATTCCAGTGCATTTCAGAAGTCTGTGAGCAGATGAATGAGTGACTATTATTATATATTCATAATTTTATTCACTTCGAAAGCAAAAAACTCAGTGTATTAGTTTTCAATAAAATAGCAATAGCTATTATAGCTGTGTTTTAATGATAAAAATATAGACCTCTAAGAATTTTGTTTGGAAGGAATAATTGGTCTACCTAGGAGCTAGGAGAAGGTGATCTGTCTGCATAATTTCTTTCGCAATTCACTTGCTGCCAAGAACGAGAAAAATGTCCTTTTCTCTTTTATAGTAGTATTTAAGTAGATTTTGAGAGTGTTTGGAGCTTTTACCTTGGAAAGTATAACGTACTAGAGAGAAGGGAGTGTTTCTACCTTTGTTTTTTCCTGTTCTGTGTTATAGAGACAATTTTTCACTCAGCTAAAAGAAGAAAGTAGCTAGTGCTGTGTAAAACCCAGGCATTTTAAACTAAAGCTTTCATCTCCTAATTCTTATAAGCACAGAAGCTAAGCTTTAAAAATGTGGTTGTTTTCCCTCACGTGTGAAGAGGTATTGTTTGACTGTGTCAATGAGAAGTTTTAAATATCTGTCATGAAATGTGCTCAACAGAGTTTCTGCTCTTGTTTAGCTTGTTTGCTTTTTTTTGTCAGATAAATCCGACTATATTACCATGAAGAAATTCAAGGTTTAATAATGTTCCAAAAGGAATCCTCCCGGCTTTTCCTCAGGCAGCCTGACTTTTCCATTACCAACCTGCACATCTTGACTAATCAGACTGTATTGGTTTTACATGAATGAAGGCTGGTTATATGTTTATTAAAAAAAAAAAAAAAAAAAAAAAAAAAAAGAAAAAGTTTCCTGAATGACGTATGGTTAGTGATGGGAAAAGTATATTTTACTTCTCTAGATCAAATGGAGGGATTTGTATAAGCTTTGAAAAGGAAAGTTATGTTTTCCAGAAGCCACAGATGGTATTTACTGCCATAAGAATGGTTTTATTAATTAGATATATAAGCCAGAGCAAGCTGACCGAAGTTGTGTTTAGAGTTGAAGAAGAGAAGTCCTTGCATATGGGTAATTCGCTACTCTTGCATGGAGCACACTTAAATCTTTAGGCAGGTGATGTTGGGTCTGATGAGTCCCACTCTACCAGCTACTTCATATATTTCATAGGATTTTGCCCTTCTTCCTGAATCCTTTGAAAATAGTAATAGTATTTCACTAATAGTGTGGCAGAATGTTACGCCACAGACAAAAAATTGCAGTGTTTTTTTTTACCATCCAGGTTTAAAGAGACCTTACATTAGATAAGCAGGGGTATTTTGTCTATGGGTGATATTTATTTTTTTTTTCCCTACAGGTACATAATGATGTGTGGGAGCAGAATGCCAAAAGGGGAGTGGGAAGGAGTGCGTAGTGATTCCTTCCATACTGACTCTCAAGCGTTGTGGTACTGACTATCCCAAAGTAACGACTACATGTTGGACCTCTCTCTTTTCTGTTTTCTGCCTGCCCTGAGACTTGGCCCCAGAGTCTTCTCACCTGTTTCCCCATTTCTTGACTTATACTGCATACGCTGTATCGTCTTCAAGATCCATTTTTTGTGCAAGATCCCCTCTTTACTCCTCTGTGGCTGCAAGGTATTCCCCTAGTTCCAAGGTACACAAACCTGGGCATGCTAGGTCTGCTGTGCCCTGTCACAGTTTTTTGGCAATGCCAAAGATTAGTTTCACTGTCACAGAGGCAAAATCTTCTGCCTCTTCAACTGCTTCATGAAAAGAGGGTGGAAAAACAGCAGAGAAGCATTACGGAAAAAGGTATTCCTGTTGCCAGCGTCATGGATGCTGCCATAGCACAGTGGTAAGTGCCTAGAACTTAAATCAGTTTCATTTGGTATCGCACACATTTAGAATTATGATATTGTGTTTTTCCTATGTTGAACTGTACCTGAATTATTTCGATTCTTTGCTCTCTCTTCATCAGTCCTGCCCAACAGTAATTAAGCTACAGCGGGCCTTTCTGATGGCAGGGGAGTTTAAATATCAGTAATTTGATCTGCCCTGTTTACTGATCTCTGCTGTTAGCTGAGTTGAAAGCGAAATGTTTTAATTAAAACGATTGGCAATAAGTTGGTATAATGCCATAATTTGCACTGGGCCTCTTCTAGAAAATGACTTAACCTCTGCCTCCGTTGCTAAGGCAACTAATGGACATAATTGTAACTGGGTGTATGTAGACAGCAAGTGGAGGGCCTAAAGCTTTTTTAAATTGCTGGGGTATGATGATGCTAAAAGATTAAAATGTGATATTAGAAAAATATATCCAAAAGACTCTTCCGTACTTTAAGTTCAGTCTTCACATTTGATCTTCTGGTACTGTTTCACGTTTCAAACCCTTCCAGTTTGGACTCTAAAACCTTATGATGTCATACTTATTCCAGTTCATTAATGCAGCAGTGTATGTATAATAAGTTGTGATATAATCTGGAAATGGCAATGGCTATTCTACTGGGATTTTGAATAATGTGTTTGATGGAATCTTATCACCAATCTATATTGAATCATCAAAGAGTTAAGAATTAGATCATACATTATAAAGTATCCTGAATTGCATTTTTAGACAAAAAACATGAAAACCACTTTTTTCCTCATTCATTTGCTGAACTTTAAGGTTTATAATGAACCTGGGCCCTATGATAAAATGGGATATTTTTCTGAAAGAGATGTAAGAGCTCTGAAGAGAGCTTAATAGGTGCCCTTGATGTGATGCCTGTCACCGCTGCCCATGTAGAATTTGATGGGGTCTTTTAAATAGTGTTTGGACTCTATACATTCTGATTTGCACTGTTTCCCCCAGTGAGAGGAACATAAAATTGAATGTTTAGTGTGTTGTTCCTCTGTTGGAAAATAATCAGAACTGGAGTCCAAAGAAATTGCAATTCTTATTGAGAAGTAAGAAAGGGTGCACTTTACTCTGTGCACTTTCCTACTGACCTGATCCATCTCTAACATTTAGGCTCTTAAAGATGAAAATACACAGAATGTAATTAAAGAGCATGACAGTGCAAAATGCTCGTCTTGGAAGTGTAGATTGAAGCTTGTGCAATCACCTATAAAGAGCTAAGGATTCAGTCACTTGAGGTCTTCCTCCTATAGCATCTTGTTTACCTTTCCTATATTTTCTATACATGCTTGGTGTACTCAAAGGCCAAGACTGTGGAGAATAATGAAGTGGCAGGATGAGTAGTACTTAGCTGTGGAAAAGAGAGGCGTCTGAAATATCATACAACTTAATCACATAGCTCATTTTCTTTTTCTTTATTCCTTTAATAGTACCTGGATTCGTGCAGATTAATTTGACAATTTGTGCGATTTATGACTTTATAGTATCATATAGAATGAAACAAATGACAAAAATTCTTTGGTTTTGTGTTTAAAAATATTGCTGGAAAGAAATTTTATTCCAGCTTTACGGAATTCCTAACCCAAATATAACTTGAAAATTAAGATCCCAAGCTGTTAAAAATTAAGTTACTCTCCAGTCTTACATTATTCTTGTTTTCAATGAGAAAAGGTAAGACTTAACAAAAAAGAATGAAGTAGTTTTACTGAAAACCTTTTAGTGCTATAAGACCACTAATTACTGAAGTATTAACAAGTTGCTTTTAAAGTTATAGACAATATTTTCTATAACTCAGCTAACATTTTAAAAGAAGAAACTAAAAAAATGATTGTAAACATTTAGTAAAACGTTTAAGTTTGGGCCCTAAGTCTAGAACTCTTAAGCACTTGAAGTTATTGAACTTCATGGTAGATGGCTGTCTGACCAAAACGGTCGAACTTGCTTGACCTGTGAAAGGCCCCCATATCAGAAAATCATGTGAGGAAGGTTGCAATCTCATGGTGAAGATTTTAATAAATTCTGGACCTTTGTGGGTTCTTTTCCTCTTTCCATTATTCCCTCATTCCCACCTTATATATGTGTGTGTATGTATATATGTGAAAAATATCTCTATGGAAAAACATGTAATTTATGTTAACATTTAGGAAGCTGAAACAAGAAAGACTAACAAAACTATATTAGGGACATTGAGAATAAAACAAAGTGCTCTCAAAATGTAAATTTTGTAATGCAGTTTCCACTTCTCCATCTTCCACCACACCCCAGCACCTGTCTATAGAGGGTAGAAAGGGAAGTTGAAAGCAGGGAAGGAGGAGGTGATCTCTACAAATCAAGGAGGAGGAAGTGCAAGAAGGAATCCCATTTCATGAGCAGCAGCCTCTTGAGATGAGCAGGTTCTGAAATGCATAGTGGTGTACGTGAGCATGGGTCAGAGATAGGTGGGAAGGGACTTAAAGGCAAATGTCGCATGCACATGCAATTACAGAAGCAGATGAAAGGCAACCAGAAGCAGGAAGTGGGAGGAACGAAGGCTGATCTTATTCCTCATCTCTCTCAGGTTTTTGTTGCAAAATGTGCTGACCAGATAGATGTGCTGGTCAGCAGAGGATATAAACAACACCAGGAAAAGGGCAGACATCCTCACCTCCCCCTGAGAATCCAAGGGAAGCTGCACTGCAGCTGTACCGTGATATGGTGATGTGACATGTCTCTGGCCTTGCTTGCTCTTAACTGCCGTTATTGCCTAGTCAGTTAGAGCATGGCCCTACAGACAGTTGTGCTGAAGTAGGAAAAACTGCATGACCTCGCTTCCCCAAGTCTCAAGCCCAGACTTGTCAAAAACCTCTGGAGAAGGATAGCTGAGTCCTACTGCTCAGCCAGTGTAACTCTGGGCTCCCAGCACCAGATGGGTTATTCAGTTCCTTCTCCTACACACGCTATGGTCTACATGCAGTCTTGCCTCACCGAGGAGGTATGTGCCATCTTCTTTTCCCACTTCTATTTCAGAATACGCGTTTGCAATCACTTTTCTGCTGAGGATAAGCTCCTCTGATATTTATTACATTTTAAGGGAAAAATACCTCAGTTCCCTCCAAGTTGACTTTTGCTAGTAAAAGCCCCAAAAAGCATGAAAAATACTTGTTGATCTCAATAGACTAGTTAATAAATCACCCTTCTATGCGTAACTGTTAGGATAGAAAGTTAACAACTGGTGCAAATATTTATTCTTAAGTTTCTCATGCATGTAACAACATGTGCCTTGTGAATTAGAGAAGGACAATATAAGACAGAATTCTAGCAAAATGGACTTCTAAATGAAAATGTTAAATAGTTTTGAAAAAGAGACAGAGTATTCATTTGCTGGAGATCATGATAAAATTGTTTTTGAAGGGGAAGAAAAACTGAAAAATGAGAATAGAGACAGAAAATTGCAAAAAATCAGAATTCAACTAGTAGAACTACCAGTCTGATTAAATGAACAAATTCAGTTTAAATCAATAAAACTGTGCTAAACCTCTTCTTTTAGTACACAGTTTAATCTTTAGGTATTGAAAATTGCAACATACCTACTGAAATAAAATTGTTGCATGCTTATACTCTATCTTTATTGTTACAATAAATGTCATTTACCATATATGGTGAAATGATACCAATGGATCTGCAACATATCAATCCTGAATGGTTAGGTATATAATTCTCATCACTTACAAGCCAGATTGTGATAGCCATTGCTGAATGGTCCTATTCAATGTGTGGACATCATTCTGAAAGAATTGTATGCAGTGAGAATGCCTGATATAAAATTCATTCTGGTGTCAGGGGCATTTAGTTGCAATTATATCCTTTAATCTTACATTTTAAATAGTACATACGGATGTGGCAGTGCCTGTAAAACCAGGATCATCTGACAGCCACCTCAAAATCTGTACCAAGGGTATTCCTGATTGGTTTGTAGAAACCTTGTAATTTCCTGTTAAACTATGCTGAGTTGAAGAAAATGTAGGCTTCTATTCCTCTATAAAATTTTCTGTGCTGTGCACTTAGTAAATAGTGGCTCTGCAACATATGTATTTTGGCAAAGCAAAGCAGTATACTAGTATTTGGCAGCCTTGATTTGCCCACACTTGTCTTTTCTTCACCTTGGAAAAAAGAGTGGGTTATGCCATCTGTGTAGTACTTTTCCCCCTTTGAGTACAGAAATTCTGCATTTAGAAAAGTCCGGTTCATTGGTACATAAACTGTAATGGCATGATTTGATTTCATGAGTTTCCAAAAGAAAGAACCTGACTTTCTGTCTGAAGCCATTGAAGAACACCAGTGATCAGAGCAATTTGGAGACTTTTGAAAGCCTATAAGATGAAATCTAGCTTGAAAGTTTATTTAGTGCTATTGGTATGTTCTGTTGCTAATACTTATTTTTTCCTCTGGAAGGGAGAAATGTACAGAAAGGCTTGAGGAGAAGGATATAACATTCCCTAGAACATCCTGTTTAAGACCAGCTTTGCATGTCTCAGCAGCCAGAGAGAGAGGGAGAGAGAGACACTCCTTTCTAATCTTCGTTCCCGTAAGATTTAACCTACCTTTGCATGAGATACTCATCAGACTTTGAGTATTCCAACTTGGGCTTCTTATTAATTCCCACCAAAAATCACTACTGCCTGGACCTGTCTTTCTCCAGTTATTTTTCTCCCAACAATTAAAACAATATTGGAGTGGGTTATACCATCGCAGTTATACTTTTCATAGTTTCTCTGCAGTAGTATGCAAAAAGGATGTGGTTTGTTTTGGGTTTTTTAATGGCAGGGGGATTACAGTGTGGTCCTGAAGATTTTACACATGCTGCATTGCTCTGTGGTGCCACTGGGCACAAATTAGTTATAACCATAGGTGTCAATAGCACATTAAACTGTTTAGCAGAATGCTACAGTGCAATGTATTATGCGTATTGTATTGGAGAAGGAAGAAATATTTTAATAAATGACTAGCTGGAACTGTTTTATCCTTCAGTTGTTCATTACCCTAATTGGGCAAAGCTTGCAGGGAATCACGTAGGAACAAATTATAGTTTAAAAATACCAAAAATGTTACGGTTTATTGACCTCGTTATTCTGGGGATTTTCCAGGTTAAAAGCAAAAGTATGGGAAATTGGCTCTATTCTCTCTAAGAAAGTGCAAAGCTTACTTTTCTGTATCTTAAGATATGATGCTTGGCTAACTTGTAGGCTGACAAAACCATGCAACTGTTGCATGACTGAAGTTCATCCATTCAAGGTCTTGGGGAGTGTTTGGAAGGAAATCACTTTTGAGAGTAGGTTGAAGAAATACAGTTCTGGGACTAGCTGATTATTATTCTTTAAAGTCTGCAGCTGTTTTAAGTTGCTTAAGGGTGTAAAATACTTAAGAGTCCTGTGGGAAATACTTTAGAGGGCAGAAAGCAGGCAAGGAAGAAAAAAGAGGATGGAAAATACTTTAATTACATAGCTTTTCAACTTCTCACTTGTTTATCACTGTGACATATGTAGCATTGTAGAAACACAAGCCGTGAGAATTGTGTTTAATCTGTGTATTTGCCTTATGGATTCACTTTAAGGGATTCAATCAGTCACTCGTGGTTTTTTACCTATTTTAATTACAGAATATACCTAGCAATGTCATCAGAAACCAAGCATAAGTAGACTGATTCAAGGTCTCATGAAAGCCCAAACCAAAACAATCCCATAGCCCTAAAATGAGGAAGGTGGCTTTGCTGAACTGTATACTATTGTTGCTTTCTAAGAGATTACTGTATCAAAAATGCTTTTTTTAAGCTATATTAGTTTGCAGATTTAAAAGAGCACTGCGCTGAAAACTGTAATTCTATGCAGGAAGGCGCACCCTTCAAACCAGGAGCATTCCTGATTTGCTAACTCCTGGGAATAGTTGCACAGTCTCACAGTCAGTCAGGAGAGTTTGTTGTGCTGGGAAAGTCCATTTCTGACCTCCTGAAGAGTTAATCATGTGGTGCGTGGATATGAAATGATAACTTGTAGCTTGTTGAGGACAGAGATATTTAGGTGCTACTGATGATTATTTTGGATGAATTAATTTCCCCTAGCACCCTCTCTGAGATTTTGTAGCTGCTGCTGTTGTACTAGAACTATCTAAAGAACAAATCCATATCCATTATGTAACATGACTGGAAGAGAATATCTTTACAAGGAGTTGTTTGGAGAGGACTTCAGAAAACGAGCAATGGACTTAAAATAGTAGAATTTGTAGCTCAAAAAGATAACTGGCGCTGATTTCAGTGGTTGGTAAAATTATGTGGAAGTGCTTGAAGTCCACAGCCACTTCTACAAGAATTCTTTTACTAGGGTGACTATGAGTCATCTTGGGCTACAGGCAGTAATAACAACATTAAAACCCCCTTATCTAACTAAAAATGCAGCTTGAAAAGACAATTACCAGACGGCTTCTGATAAAATCAAAGGCAAGTCTGGAAAACCTGGACAAAATTACAGGAAACTTACAGTTGTATGACTTCTTCCAGATGCAGTATCTGCTGCTAAGCAGTTACAGGAGATTAATGTGCCAGGCTTTTGGGAATACTATGCATGAATTTTAATTGGGTGGTCATCCTGCTGCTCATCCCCAAGAGAATGTGGTGGAATAATTTTCTAGTACGACGCTCATACAGAGAAGATCAGCATAACACAGTCGCTTCTGGAGTTCATAGTAACAGTCAGCCAGGAATCACATCATCTAGAGTGTCACTTCTTTCACGTTTTGTTTCTAGATTTGGATTATTTTTTGAGTATGTATGAGGGCTTGGATGCTCAGGATGGTCAGAGCTCCCAGGTGACATTCAGTTGCAAATAATTCTGCTCACCAGGAGGATTTAAAGGGCATTCTCCTTTTCCTGATTCCCAAGTCAGTCTTCCACTTTACCAGGCACCTTCTCCACCTTTATACTGAGTGTGATGTTTCCTTCACATACGCACGATATTTCAAAAAGTAGTGGCAGACAGAAGCACACATGCACCCCCTCCAAGAATAGGGCACAAATAACATACAGAGAACAAGTCCACAGTAAGGGGCAGGCCTACATGATTTCTTATTATCAGTAACCTTTAAGACAAAAAAATAAATCCATGACAACACAGGAATATGAGCAGGAGGGAGGAGACTGCAGGAGAAAGGAAACTTGGAGGCCAAGGAGTCAAGCAGTGGAGAGACGAATAAATAGTTTGTGAGCCAGTTATATTTGTCGGGGAAAGGCTACAAAGAATATATGAACTGAAGACTCTCAAATAGGCTAAAACGATAGGCTCAGTGAGAAGATGATGTAAAACAGAATGCATCGGGCTTTGTTATTAGTGAATTATAAATAACTGTGAGTGGTTGTCATCCTGGAAGAGAAGACATTACAAAATTGTCCCTTTCAGGCTGTGAATAGGTGCTACTGCAAGCGAACAGAAGGACAAAAATATGAAGACAGGAAAAAAATGTCAAAAAAGTGGACAAAGTATGAAGGATGCTCTGGCCTGCCTGTTTCCTATTCTGCCCTAGCGTGTCTAGAGACGGAAAGTTGGAAGCACTGATCTGGGAAGCTTTTGACTTCAGTCAGGAGTTCAGGAGAACTGACTCCTGTCAGCAATCAATCAAGTCAAGCAATCTTAGCCGGAGGAGTGAGGTGCAGAAAACAAGCCCATGTATAGATTTTTTTTTCCTCACACAGATTTTCCTGTGCATTCACAGAGCCCTTTTTGACTATATGATCTGCAGTTTATGAAAACTAGCTTTGGTCACTGCTGCAAGAAAGGAAAAATGTAAGAGCCAGTAAGCTGAGTGTAAAGGGTGTGAATTACACAGCCAGTGATTTCGTGTCCCTTCTTTTAGTACAAGGCGTATATACAGAATTTCTGCAGGTTTTCTCAGAATAGCGTTGTACTGGTGAACGGTAAGGCATTAATGGTGGTGTTCATATTTAGATCTATCTTTGATAATGCATTTGATTCCCCAAGCACTTCACAAAGATCAAGTCAGAATGACTCATGCTATTTTTCCTTTGCTTTGTTTGTGTCTTGTCATTATCCATTAAGGCTGACCGCCCCAGCTTGGGACTGCTTTGATCAGGTAGAGAGGCCACCTGTCCCCAGGAACAAGTGATATTATCTCTGTTCAGTGAGGACACAGAAGACAGGATCAGTCCTCATTTACCTTGAAAAGATTGTTCAGTAGTAACTTCAGGGACGAGTCTCATCAAGAACTGGCTTGATGAGTGAGCCCTTTCACTTTCTTGTCCTCCCTAGCTCATGCTTTTTTTGGGGTATGTTTTTGATAGGTAGGTGTCAAATGCTGTGCAGAGATGCAAAACAGTCTTCCTGAGTCACCTCTGCTAGCACATGCTTTCTGGTAGCAATAATCTACTTATGTAGAAGATTCCCCTGTACTCTGGGAAGGTCTAGGGGCAAGGATTGAGCAGTGCTGTAGGAAAAAGCACTAGAAACATTCAATAGAAAGAGAAGCTTAGACTTTATTAAGGTGCATATTGAGGAAAGGAGATATACTTAGCGTTTTTCTATCAAGGAAGGTGATAGTGTTGTGAGATGATGTTTTATCTTAGATGTATAGTCTAAACAGTTCTGCTTTTCCCTTTTTGTTTTCCCAAATAAAAGCAAAAATCCCAAATCTGGCAAAAGAACGGTGTTTTTCCCTTGCAGTTCTTGTGCTGTTGCTCCCATGCCCTTGCAGCTGTAAACTCTGGTATTGCTGTTATGGCAGATTCTCATACTGGTGTGCAAGTCACCCCATTGTACCCTTTTTTCTACCCCTTGATTGTAGCTTTTGTTTTACAGTAGGGGACCCAATAATTTGCCTGTACAGGGTTTACTGCCAACCAGCCATGCAGCAGCTGCCCCTCATCAAAGACCCAGTCTTTCCCTCCCTCTCTCTTTTTCCCTAGAAGTAACTTTTACTTTTAGACTCAACATTTGCTATCAGTGATGGACCCTGCTAATAAACCATTGTGAATGTGAGCCCATTTTTGCTATCCTTTGTGCAGCACTCTGGAATTAATGTGTGTTAACCCTTGTTATAGAAATAACCTTTTATATTCCTATATCATATGAATGCATCCAGAGGCTAAAGCTGTCTGAGTGCTGTTTTAGTGTCTCATGCTTCTGTTACACAATTCTTCTTAAGTGATAAGTTTAAAAAACCCTGCAATTATAAATGGAGTCTGTAACTGTAGTTTCTCACATGCTGTTGACATTCAAGGTTAGAGTTTCAGAGTTAGGGGCCTGTAAATAGATAAGCATAATTGCAAATGTTATGAAATACAATTTTAAAAATTAATTGTCATAATAATGTCATTATCATTAAAATACAAAATATATTCAGTACAACTAAGTACTACCACGTCACCTAAATGTTTGAGGATCAAAAGAAATAGTTAAGATTTCTTTAAGTGGCTGCTTAAATAGAATTTACAAGTTCTGCAGTGTCAGGATACTTATAACTGAGGCTGCTTTTCACATTAATCAGTGTTGTATTTCAGAGCAGAGCATTTCTAGTCTGTCTCAGTTACAAAAAAATGGTATTTTTTTTTTCAACAACTCTGCAAATTAATTAATGCCATTTATTCTTCTGATTCTAACCAAAGGTTGTCAGGTTCCCTTAGCCTGTGTATTGATCTGTAATATAACCTTCCATTTCCTGCATCTGCTATTAAGTGGAATAAAATTCATAATGGTTGCACTGCTGAGCAGCTGTTCACCTATCCAGTATTGCCAGGTCACCAGGGAAAGTTGCTAATACTTGAGGAGAACTTCACTGGTATATTGATGTCTTTCGTTGTTCAATTAACATTTCTAATGTGGAAGAATAGAAGATAGTATTTAATATGTCAGCCAGCCTTAAGACAACTCTGCTTCCATTTTCTAATGCCAAAACCTAATACAAAGTTTATGTCCATTAGAGTTAAAATACTTTCCTTATTAGCTGCCTAAGTGCATTTTTCCAACAACAATAATGAAGGGCATTCAGTAAACTAAAACTAATTAATCTCCTCAGTCTCCTTTTTGTATTTATCTGATGCCAAAAGCAATATAGTTTTTTCTCTAAAGCAGATTAAAACTAAGCTGTGGATGGTGCCTCCTTCCTAAACAAAACCTGCAAAATTATCAATTTCCGCAACTACTGCTGTCTTTCCTTTCAGAAAGCTGCTGCTCATTACTGACTGGTTTTTCGCTTATGCAGCTATCTGCCAGCAAAGGTTAGGCATTATTTGCTTTATTGCTGCTAGAATGCAAGGAAGCTTCAGGGATCCACAAGCCAGGACCTGCCATTCATACAGGAGAGGAGCATTTGTGATTCTTGGGTAACTTAAAAGAGACTCTCTAGTATCAGACTCTGCTCCAGCCCACCCATTAGGGACATTTTGAGATACCTGTATGCTCCCAGAAGGCTTAATCTCTATGAGTAATAGGTGAAACAAAGTCATAAATTCTTGTTACTTCAAAACTTATTTGGAAGTGGTGGAATAGAGGAAAGAAGCCAGAGCACACAGTGGTGTATCATAAAAGACATTTCCCTGGCCATCTATGATTGACTTGTGTTTCTTTGATCCATTTCAGATTTTTAAGAATTGTATGGGACTCACTGACATAGGACAAAAGACTCCTACCCAAGGCAGTGTCTGCAGTGCCAGGATCTTTCAGAAGGAAGAGTATGTTTACCCATATAGGATGCAGTAAGCTGTATAGGGATCTACAAGGCACACTGAATATTAGGTTTATGGTGAATTATAATTACTTCATTTTTTTGATTGCTTGTGAAAGGATGAACAATATCATTGGATTGATTGTCTGTATGTGAATTTATGCCATTGTTTTGCTGAATTATTATGTATTAATACACCAATATTTTCATGTATTAACTAGGTATTAGTTAACATGGAATTCAGATATTGCAAAAGTGTTAATGATATAAATCATTATTAACAAAAAATAGGTCTTTTCTGCCTCCTCCTGTCATCCTCCAACCAATTACTCCTTTATCATTCCACTGTTCTTTTTCAATTTGGAGTGCAAAATTTGTGATTCACAGGAAAACATCAATGGTCATCTTCTCCTTCTTACCAAGGCAATAGCCTTGTTTTAAGTTTTTCACTATGGAACTTTTCTATAGGTTGGCCAACCTTAGCTTAGACACAAAACACTAACTTGAGGCGTTCCTTTGTGGTTCTTCTCTTTTTTTTCACAAAAGTTGATTTTGTTTTTTTATTTTCAATCTTATTCCATGAGCGTATCACACACTCATTTGATCTAGTGTCCTGTATGTACTGGGGACAAAATGATGCATCTTGGGAAGAATTGAAGATCAGGGCAAATATCTCTTTGAATTCCCTTTAATAGTTTCCCAGCCTCCAATAGTTTTTGTGGGATTTCCTGAACCATATAAAACATTTTAATTCAGTAACCCTCAATTCCTGAAGCAAAAACTTCAAGTAAAATGTATGCTACCGAAATTTAAATGTTTTCTGTATGGTTCATGCTGAAATTTTCTGATATTTTTGGATAGACTGCTTTCTTATGTTTTGTTTGGGGTTGTTTTTTCTTTTTACTCAGGACCTTCTTCAAGATTGAAGGAATTGCCTTTTCTTGTTTTACTTTAGAAAGTAAAGATGTGTTCATTTTAAGCTAAAATAAGTCAGAATGTTGTAATCAAGCTAAGCCTTGAATACACCTTCTTAGGAAGCAGGAAGAATGATTAAAAAGTTCTGACAAATCCTTTAAGGTTGCAGTAAAAGAATAAAAAAGAAAAAAAATGTTTTTCTTAAGTTATCTTGTAGAATAAGACACTATGAATGTACCTACCACAAGGTAGAAAAGTAGAAGTGGATGTGATGATTCTTGAATTTTGTCTTTAAGGATAGTTGTAAGACAAACTAGATACTCAGATACTCACTGTCCACAGATGCTCTATTACTTCAGTGGCTAACTGATGGGAAGAAAAAACAAGTGTTGGGTTGTTGGTGGTTTTTTTTTTTTTTTAAGTTTTGTCAATACCCTTTTGTCTCTTACTCTCTTTCAGAAGGGAATGAAGTGATCTGAAAGGAGTGTGTCTGACCTTCTCCCATGAAATCTTTTAAAAATGGTAAAAATAATATAATTTTCCTTAGGGATTTCCCAAGAAGTCAGTCTATCACAGGAGGGTTAATGCTAGCAAATATCCTAAAGGATTCCTCCAAATGTTCTAGAGGATTTTAATCCTTTCTACAGAACTTGCAGCTATTCTTATGAGCCTAACTGTTCTGGTTATCCATCCACACATACAGACAATTTCCGCTATTTGTACTCTTTTTCCAAATCACAGTCCTTCTCTGTAAGGAAATTCACTCCTGCTGATCCTGTGGTATATTTCGGTTTGGAGTCCCGCATGGTGCATAGGGCTGAATGGTACTGGACAGTATCATGCAAAGACACAACTTTTTATCTGTGTGGTGTATGGGTAACTTCTCCCCTCATTTCTCTTCTAGCTAACAGAAATCATACTGCTAACACTTTAACACTCAAGAGGATGTCATCCTCTTAATATCTCCTTGCTTTAGTCTCCAGGGTTGCATCTCCACCCTTATGGTGCACAAGTTACACTGGGAAGATGGACTTAACCCAAGAGTTGTATTTGGGTCTGGGTGCTGACTGTCGTGATGAACCTTGATTTATTTATTTGTTAAAAGTTTGTGAGGAAAATGTTTCATATTTGGTTTTTATTACTTTCCATGTTCTCTGAGTGTCATGATCTTTAAGTGTGATGGTATGAGTTACTGAGCCTTTCAACACGTGCTGTAGAATGGTAAAATATAGCTTCCATCTCCCTTCCTTTTTTTTTTCCAAAGCACTTTAAGCAAATCGGCAATCTAATTATTGATTTATAAAAGGAATGGAATTAATACAGCCTACCATACCCTTTGGCGGTAAGAGTGTTTAAAAGTGAACTATGCTTAAATTTCATAAAAGCCTCCTCAGCAAATCAGTAGAAAAATATTGATCTTGAAATAAGTATGTGAATTCTAATTGTGTTTTGTCTTTCCACTGGAGGACCATTACTTTATTTAGCTGGAGTTCATACTTTAATTTTATAGTCTTGGTGTATTGTCTATGAAGACTGCCTTTACGTTTGACAAGGCTTGTAACCACCCGGTTTTGCTGATCTTTTCTTTTCAAAAGAATGTATTGACATGTGAGAGCTAAAGAGAAGCTTTTAAGATCAAGTTACCATCACCAAAAGTCTCAGCAACATATAAGGTTGTTATATAGGGTTCCTGGTATAGACCTGTCTGTTAAGTAAGTCAGTTGCCAAGTACGATAATTGCTTCTTGCTGTACTTCAGACTTGCAAATCAATTTATTCTGATTATAAACCACCATCTTCATAACATACACTGTAATTACATATATATTTTAATCTTGGAAAACCACATACATTTGTAGGTTAATCCTGCTACTTTCACAAGTGGATTTTGACTGGTAAAATAGAACAGTCACAGCTACTTTGTAAGTTTTGAAATATCTTATCTGGCTATTTCAGAGTTAGAAGAGTTTGGAAAAGAGTGAGAGGAAAGAGGCTCTAACCATTACACAACTCTACAGCATTCAAAGGCGTAGGGAAAAGAGGGAAAGCACAGGGAATCTGAATGTTTAACAATGTTTTTGTAATCAGTAGTTTTGAACATAAAATTTTTAAAATAACTTTTTTGTTTAAATTGAAAATTCAAATAAAAAGTTAGCTTAAACATTTGCTTTGTAAAGCTAAATAGCTTTTGATAGAAACCTTTTTTTCTGTCTGAAAAACTCAAAGCAGCTTTACAGAATGTAGCGCAGGAAGGTTTCAATATTGACATGATACTTGATTTTACAGCTTTACACTTCTTTATCTTCCCATCGTTGCATGTTTATTTCAAGTGGAAGTTTCTTACTGTTTCCTATGTTTATAGTTAATATATAATTGTGCTTTGTTTTATACTAAGCTATAAAGCCTTTTGAAATTAACTCTGCAGCACAGACATTTGTTTTTTTAACTGCTTCTAGTCCAGTGCTAAGTGAGCATGAGGTGTCCTCGAGGACAACTTACCTGATTTTTGGTGGGGAGAAAAAGTTTTCTTTGCTTTTTAGTTTCTTTTAATCTACCATTAAGCTGATACATGAGGGGTGAATGATGTTGTAATGTGTAATGTTGTAATGTGGACTCTGGGTACCCCATAAAAGACTCTACTTGAGCTAGCACCAGAAACAGTATTGTCACCCTAGAACAATGGGTCACTTAAGTGTAGCATGGTGGTAGTATATATTGCTCCTAGAATGTATGCTGACTGTGGTTCATGTTGGTCTCTTCTCTCAAGTAGCAAGCAACAGAACGGGAGGAAGTGGCCTCAAGTTGCACCAGGGGAGGTTTAAATTGGATATTAGGAAAAATTTCTTCACCAAACGGTTGTCAAGCATTGGAACAGGCTGCCCAGGAACGTGGTTGAGTCACCATTCCTGGAGGTATTTAAAAGACCTGTAGATGCAGTGCTGAGGGACATGGTTTAGTGGTGGACTTGGCAGTGTTAAGTTTGTGGTTGAACTTGATGATCATAGAATCATAGAATAATTTGGGTTGGAAGGGACTTTGAAAGGTCATCTAGTCCAACACCTTGCAATGGGCAGGGACATCTTCAACTAGATCAGGTTGCTCAGAGCCCAGTCCAACCTGACCTTGAATGTTTCCAGGGATGGGGCATCTATCCGCCTACTCCGGGCGACCTGTGCTAGTGTTTCACCACCATCACTGTAAAACAAAAAAAGGATCTTTTCCAACCTAAACAATTCCATGACTGATATAACTGAGATCTTACTCAGGTACTTCTGCTGTGGCGTGCTAGGAATTCACATTTTTGGAACTTACTTCTATCTGTATTTTGTGCCATGTTTGCATTTCCTAAAAAATATGTTGCAGCCTAAATTAAAGAAACTGACAACAGTGAGCAGTTGTTGGGCTGAATTCCAGTTCTTCAGTTTAACTCTTAGTTGATGTTTTTCTGACTAAGAGCTGAAAAATCTCTGTGTACATAGTGAAGAAATGCTTCCCACAAATCCAAATTATATTGGGTAATGTAGGTGCGTAAAAGCTCAGCCTAATGAACAAGTTACCGCAGGGTAAAGATTGCTCAAATTACTCTGCGTTAAAATTCAGTAGGGATTTAGTAACAGTTAGATTTAGCAATGGTTAGAATTTCATTTTGTGTAGGCAATTCTGGAAAAGTTACTTCCACTGCAGTAGGAGAAATCTTTATATCATACGGAATGAAGACTTTTGTAATTAAAAGCTAAGAACTCGGCATCAGTCACTCATTTCATAGCGAACTTACTCAGTAAAAAAGTGAGTTAGAGAGGGAAAGAATATCTGGATATTTATATTCATTGAACTGGAGGAAAACAGCTTGGTCCATTACTAGAAATAACAGCTAGAAAAGAATAATGTGTAGCTTACACCACTACTGCTCCTTCTGGCATTTGACTTTATTTTTCTGTGCTTATCGTTTCAACTGCAACTCTGAAACACAATTTGGAGACTTAGTGAAGTGTAATAAAATGAAAATTTTTTTTCCCTTTGCTTGCCCATCATAAATACTGTGGTTGTTTTAGCTGGGATCCTCATGTCATGAAACTGATATCTTTATGGGAATGTAATTTCATTTTTAATATTCACAGTTAATATTGGGATCCTATTAAGTTGAATAGCACATTAATATAAATCTTGCCTTGAAAAACCTTAAAACTTGATGAACAAAGCAACAAGTGAGGGTAGTGAGGGAAAATATTATCCTCATTTTAAGGAGGAACAACTGACACATCAGGAGAAAAGTGGTTTTACCAAAGCCACACTAGAGGGTTTGATGACAAAAACTGATACTCTGTTTCCGCTGAACCAGTTCCTAGTCTGTTTTGTTCGCCTGCTTCTCTCCACTGCTGTGTTTCAGATTTGTATTTTGTACTCAGATTATTTGTCTGATCACAGTCTCTCCTCAAAGAAAGTTGCAATGGCACCCACAGAAGACACAGCAAACTCTGATAAAGAAACGTGAAACCACAGCCTGAGAAACTTGAGGTTTGAAACACTCTTTGGCTGAGTTTGCCCCTGAGGGCTTGGGGACTTAGTGGATCAGTCTCTGTCCCAGTCCAGTGCCTGACCATGAGCTATCGTTCCTGTTTAGGAGGTATAAGGAGCTCAAAAATCTCTGATAGGTGCAGCTATTGAATACAAAAGTGAGTGCTGAGAAGAGCATGTGAACAGTCATTTTCTTACAAATGTTTGTTTGAAAAAGTCCTGCTGAGTGTCACTATGAAACAGTGACTAGGGTTTACTCTTAAGTTGTAATGTTGCAGTGACCAAAAGAATCATTAAAAAAAAAATGCTTGGTAGATTTGAGTGCTTTTTAAATTTTTTTTAGAGTTATGATGTTTGCACATTTTAGATTTTGTCACTTTCATAGCACAGCATCTTTTCAAAACCAAACAAAAAAGCCCAGACAGTAGGAACCCAGAAACATACAAATGGATAGCTTTAGGATGCTGGTGGGAATACTGCCAGCAAGGTAAAAAGAAATATTAAAAAAGTGCCAAACATGCAGACCTGTCATCCTTTGCCTTAATGGGCACTTACAAATGTGCTACTTGCAAGAGATGTTCTTCCACAATATGATTGTGGTTATAAAACAAACAGCATGGTCAATAATATGATCTAATCTGATTGAAGAGGTCAGTTAGAAAATTATTACCCACTTTACAACCCATTAACATCAAACCTACATTACAGGAATGTATGTGATAGATTAAAAACTTGCTTACTTAAAGCAAGAAGGTCTAAATAAACTCCATTATAAATGTTTTTTTATATTTGAAGCAAAAAGAATTACCCCCTTGGTGACTGGAATGTGATGGGGAGAGTCAGAACAAGTTGCTGAGTTTGGCTTTTTAATCTCTCTGCCTGAATCCTATTTAGTAGATGTTTGGGGAAGTGGAAAAGACATTTTTGGTTGATTAGCTTCTGCTTTGTGATTGACACACTGAGGAGGCTGCAAGAAAGCAATTCAAGGGGAATTGAAGCTGTTGAATGGAGTTACTGGAATTGAGGAAGGAAAAAAAAAAAAAGTGGTTTGCTTGATACGGTGCAAATTATTTGCTGTATCAGGGAAGACCCAGTGACCCTTCTAATCTTGTATCCTGCCCACAATGTTGATTTATACCAGATGCTTCAAATGAAGATATAAATCCCTGTAATATGTTTACCTGTAATTGTATAATATTGTGCAAGGAGGGTATGTTCTTTCTTGACACCAATCCATGATCAGCATACGCCCTGTAACGTATGTATTGAAAGCTCCTGTCTTTAGTCCTAGCTGATGAAATTGCGGATGCTGATGCCAGTCATATAAATTAATGCAGGTGGATGGATAAGCGTGTTGTGTGGAAAACCACTCATGGTCACTGAGTATTATAGCCTGAATATTAGCTAGTGAATTCTATGGTAAATTCTGTCGGATCTTATGTCACAAGGTTGGAAGGAAATTCTGTTTGACTCTGTAGTGCCCTTTATAACGTGTAGCATCACAGGAAGATGGTAACGCAGGAGAGAAAGACTGACTTCTGGCTCTAGTTTCCTGAGCAATTATGCGGGATCTACACGTTTCTATATCATCTGCTGGATCAGATTTTATCCAATGCAGGGTGTTATGTGATCAACTCATTTCTTGTCTCAACTGGCTTAGCTAGATGTCAACATACTTTTTAAGTATATTGTCTGATATTCCAGATTGCATTATGCTTATTTCCCTGTGTGATTTCTAGGTAAATATTCAGATGCAAGCTCACTTACGATGAGATGTTTCTGAGGGAAATCTCTGTGGCTGTGTTTGCCTCCAAGGTCCCTGGGGATTAAGGTGAGTTGGAAGGCAACAATTGTGGGTCTGCTCCTCTTTGTTTCTAATATTCCATCTAGACTCAGGCCACTCCGTGCATCCTCACCTGTAGTTAATATTACAGCTAGTGACAGCAATGTTTCGTGTACCAGTGCTGGGAGCATCCTGTTTAATTTGCTCGTGATCTTTGAGTTTATCCAGTAGCTGGCTGTAGTACCAGCTTGACAGGTTTTGCTGGTGATGATAACCTTTGTACCCTCTCTGTGGTCTGCATGACTTCTGTAGCAGGTCCAAGAACTGGACAAGGCTGAGCTAGAACAGCCCTACAGAAGTGCCTGAACCCCCCCTGCATCAAAGCAGTGAACACGCACTAGGTCAGGTCATGGGGGTCAACATGAACATGTACAGAGTCTTCCCCTGCTGTGCTGGTACTACAATGTTCATGTCACCATTGTTTTCCCTGTCTCCAGGCTGGAAGAAGCTCTTTAGCAAGATCAATTGCTTCTGTACTGTAGTGCTTCTGGCCACAGAACAGGCTGCTGTACCTCTGCCTTTAATGTGGGGTGGTCTGTGGAGGTTTGTACTGCCAGTGATTTGAACGTTTCCAGGCTCACCAAGGCTATGCTAGAGGCCTATTTACATTTGGCACAGAGCCTTTGAAGCACAGGGAGAATCTTTATGCCATCATTTCTGCCTGGCATTCCTACCTGCCGATGCTGCTCTGACTCAATGGCATTTACAGGTGACCTGACCGCTTGCCAGAAAATACTCACTTATCTCCTCAGTGGCTGCTGCATGTCAATGGAATGTGCTTTTTGGCTGCCTGAGGAGGATTTGGACGTCCATCAGGACCAGACTTGTGAGTGACACACAGTCACAGACGCTGGATCATATTCACATGGCAAGCAAATCCATCATAACATCTGTGAGAGCAAAAAAGGAGAGGCAGGGTGACCACGCTGTGCAGCTGCAAGAATTGGAAAGTCACTTCCACACAGGAAGCCCCAACTGAGTCCTTCATACAAAATCCATTATTATGTGTTCACTGTTTCAGAGATGTGTTTTCCAAGCTGTGGTTTCCTTTTTTTTTTCTTTTTTTTTTTTTTTAAGTGATAAAGGGGAGGAAGAAAACCTTTTCCTGTATTTCTGTTAGTGCTTATTCCGAAGCACTATATCCCTCACCTTCTGCTTGCTCTGTCTGGATGCCAGGCTGGCTCTTCCAGACCAAACCATAAGCCCTGGGCAACGTGTCAGGTTCTCTTTCCATAATTCCATAAGCATCCCTTTCATACTCTTTTTCCCTTCATCTCTCTCCAGGGATGGAATGGCTTGTGCCAGCAGATACAGCTATAAATGAGAAATCTTTCTGCAAGCTGAGGTAAGAACAACCGTGCAAAGCTATACCACTAGTAAAAGTAAACAAAAAGAAGCAGCAAAAGTAGTTGTCAGCCTTTAAACAGGTATGGTTTCAACTGCTGTAAAAATTCAACATTCAAAATAAGAACAAGAGGGGAACTACTGACAATTTTTAACCAAGGCAGATAGTAATGCAGCTGCACTAGTGTTAAGGCTATATTAGCGGCATTGTAGAAACAATCAAAGTAGGGGTGCTGATGGCTTCCATCTGCCCAAAAGGAAGAGAGAAGATCAAGAGAAGGAAAAGAAGGTGCATCTTCAGAGCAACAGAGGTGACTTGTCGCTTGAAAAGCAGTTTTGTATGGGGCAGGGCAAGAATTTAGAGCTTTGAAGCACAAAATAGATGAAGCGAATTGTACAAAGTTTAAATTGCTCTACACTTGATGCTATTTGAAAACAACTTCCTTTACAATTTATTGTATTTGTTTAAGAATATAGTAAAATGAAAAGGTTTCTGAACAAATTGTTTAATCACTGATGCCCTATTCGCACCTGTGGGGTTCTTTTATTGATGTACTGAAATTTAATAACACTCACTAGTGCTTCTGTTTCATTGTGAATACAAAGCATATAGAGGAATAAAATTAATTCTATACTACGGGACTCACTTTGGAGATTTCAGGTTCACGACCCAAACTGAAAGAACACATTACAAATGGGACATCCTAGCTGATGCCGACAGGTTTCTTTTATCACTAGTCAGTTTTCTGCACAAAATTTTCATTGGCTCTGGCTTTCTCTCAGTGTCAAAAGGGAAGCGATTTGAAGTCCAACCAATGTATATAGATATGGGGGACAGTAGTGACACTGGTGACAGGGGACACATTGCTTCCTGGCAGTGGTGGCTGTTGTGCCTTGTCTGTGTCTCAGGCCACAGAAGTCTGTGGCTGTGTCTATCTGCACTGGAAGGAGAGAGGTGAGAATGAGCACAAAGCCATGGTCTTCTCTAGTGCAGTATCCAGGATTTAAACATATTTTTTTTTATTTATATTATCTTGGTTGGTTTGAATTATTGTAGGTGCATGTTTGTTATACTTAAATAGAAAACTTCAAGATTTGGAGAGTGTTCAATATGACTGAATTCCCTTGTCTCTTCTTATGAATGGATTTGTTCATCAGTAAGAGGAATGTGAGTAGACATGAGCTGAAATGGTAAAAAGAAATGCTGGTGCAGGAGGGAATTTATGTTTTTATGTTGCTGATCCTATTTAAACCTTATGCTGTCCAAAGGAGATGTGAATTGAGTTTGCTGGGAACATTTAACAGGCTATTTTTGTTGGATTAATATTGATTTCTTAAAGTTCATTTTATGTAATTGCCTTGACCTTGGCACTTGGGGGGTTGGGTTCACTTTCATACTCTTTTCTGAAAACTGGAAGTATCTTGGTTTTAATGTGATGCAAAAGAGGTAAAACTAACATCTCAAACAAGATTGTTAGTACAAAAATACATTCCTATCAACCTCTAGTTAGTTCTTTGAGGACTTTATGCTGTGGGGATGGTTCTGCAGTATCAAGTTTATCTCTGTTATACCCACCTGAAGTAATACTTTCAAAACAAATCAATATGTGGTTTTGCATTCAAAAGTGTTTAGAAAAGATTTAAGATGATGGTGTCTTATGAAGCTGGAAAAGTTGTTGCTTTCTGTTAAAGAATAGTTTTCGTTTCATTTTTTTTGTGCAATTTGTTGAGGCTTACTATGAGGAGAAGGGAAGTTTTACTGAGAGATCAAAAATTACTCTGCTGTTGCACTGAAAACATACATTAAACATATGGAGGTCTAGGCAATGTTTTTCCTTATGTATCAGGACTGTAATTTTGTGTCTGTTCCTTTAGGTCAAATCAATTTTGCTGTGAGCCTTCTTTGGGCACAGGAATCTTACCATTCTGGAGTCCAGAATTGTGGAACTTTGACCTAGTAGGCATGCTTACCAAGAGAACGTGTCCTTTTGCATTTTAGTAAACTGTGGTTTTGGTTTTCTCAGTAACTTTAAACTCTTTTTCTTTATATTGTGGCTGAGATACTGCTGCTTGCTGGAAGGCCACCAATGTTGATGTTTTAAAGGAATGGAAAAGTTTAACTGTAGACATAATACGTATATTTTCCTAAAATCCTTTTGCTAAGCATTCTTTTAGGCAAATTCATTATCAACATTTTTCCTCTGCGAATTGCCGTATGCTGCAGTGGACAGTGGGAAGCCTTTACCAGCAACATAGCTGGTTATTGTCTGTGAAAACCCAGGCATTTAGTGCGGTGAACATCATAACAACAAGCTATTAGCACTTTGCTGCTTCCAGCAAGAATAGCTCACTAATTCAGTTTAGTAAAATATGGTGATACTTTTAGTACTAATAATCAGATCTGGAGACTTTCAGAAACAACAATTATGGTGTATCATTTCTGCTGCCCCATGGCAAAGCCTTTAGGCGTTGAAACTGTTTTGGGAAACCAATATATATAGTATTGCTAGTGTTAGTGGTTCATTTATCTACTGAATCATTTCTTTGTTCACTGTTTTGCTCAGTTTCTGTTGTTCAGCCAAGACAAAGCAGCTCTTTTTATGGAAAGGAAATGAAAGTACATAACTAGAGTAAGATGTAAACCATAAAGCTTCTGACATAAACAGGAGCCAAATGGCCTTGTAGCAGCTATGCGTAAATGAATAGGTCGTAGTAGGTTGTTACAGTTGAGAGTATAGCTATGTCCAGGATTTGCCATGAGTCACACCTGGTACCTATGGAGGGAAAAGGTAACAGCTAAAGCATCCGAGCAATGTGTCAGATGGTATCTGAAGAAACCTGTTAGGAAGTCTCAAAACTTCAGCTTTCCTAGGTGTCCCTCAGAAAGCAACTTGAGATTGTTCTGAGGGAGAGCAAGTTGGTGCTGAGGCATAGGTATGTCCCATCCCAGTTCCCTTAGAGCAATGCATATCAGATGTTGGCTGTGTGATATGCGACTTTCTGCCAGTGTGTGTGTGCATGTCCTGCGAGTACTCAACTGCGCAAGCTACCAATGCTAGTCTGCTGCAATAGCAATCCCAACCGAGCTGAGAAGGGCACTTTTCATTACCACACACTGAGTGACTTATTCAGTCTGGTTTTATATGAGGAGGCAGCCAACAGAAGATGAAGATACCCAGGAGATGGGTAGCTCCCATGGGACTCTCTGCAGTTCATGTATTGGTACCTCTGGGTAATGGAAGCAAACAAACCTTGACTGCCAGGAGAGGTTTATACTGAAGATGTCGGAGGACTACTAATGCCAGGAGAACCTCAGAAGACTTTGCTGAGAACATATACAGACCTAATTCAAGGTGTGCAGGGAAAGATATTTTGTGTGAAGTGTTACGTGAGAGGGATGCACAGACATGAACCCTAAGGCTATATAATCTTTTGGGTTATTAACTGTTCCATACACGTGGGCTTTCCTGATAGCCTCGAAGTGATAGAAAGAGTTCATATCTCCTCTCTTTGTTTCTGAATCAGGCATCCCACAGTGGGTCTTTCTCCTGCTATGTTAACGTGACTGGTTAACCACTTTGGGTTAGTTCTTGTGGGTGAATTAACCTGAAAAAGTATCTGATGTTAGAATTTTTTAAAACTCCACCATGATTTTCTTTTCAGGAGAGAAGTTTATCTGAGATGTTATGAAAATTGAAATCAGTGCCATCACTCTCACTCCATTGATACTCAACAACCTTGCTTTTACTGTGGTTTATGAAACCTTACCACTGGGCACTTTAATTGCAGGCAAATGTGGTTTAGGCTTGTGCTGAAGAAGGTGGTGACTGAGTACGTTTTTGCTAAAAGCTCAGTTACAATAAACCTCAAGAGACCTGCACCTCACTACAGTTTTAAAGGTTTGTTACGCCCTACGTGGCATCTAAGAGAGCAAGAGCAAAACCCAGAGTGAGGATTTGTCAGTAGATGTGAGACATGTGGCTTTGTGAAATAGTCAAAATTCTGAATCCCTTACAGTGATAATAAGTAGATATGCTTCATCGGGAGGTTTCACCCCCTTTTCATTATGATGGTAGTAATTTTATGCCTAGCTTTTGTGGCAGATTAGCATAAAGACAGCTATTAAGATGTATGCAAGAAGGCAGCATGTATTCTTTGTTTTAGACATTTGTTTATGGGGGATGAACAGTTGGGCACAGGTTCAGAGGAAGAAAGGATGATCTCTTGAGTTAGTGATAGGGTAACAAATGTACAGGCAGGTTCAAGAACTCCTAGTTAGTTCAAAGTGAGATTACAAAGGACCTAATTAATAGTTAGATTAATTGTGTCCAAGGAGCATAGATAAAGTGTTGAGGCAAGTGGGCTCTGCAAGGAGCTGGGAAAGAGTAACCCAAGCTGAACCTTTCCTCTGCAAGGAGATGGGAAAGAGAAGAGTAATCCAAGATGAACCTTTCCTCTTGCCTTACCTTTTGCCCCGTGTGGTGTGTTTCTCCGAGTCGTCTATTTGAAATGGTACCGTGTGTGAAATGGGGTTTCAAAGCAATGCACAGATATTTCATGCCTCAGTTAATTTGTATTGACAATCCCTGTCTGAACAGCAAATTCCAGGCTTTTGTAGGAATCGCGTGTAAGGACGTCTTGTATTGGACTTCCTCATGTTTGACGTGTCCCAGTTGTTTCACCTGTGGGAGACGGGGATGATAAAAACTTCCAAAGACTGGTCAATTTACTTTTTTCCTTACAGTGCATCATGGTGCTTACAGGTGAGAGGAGGAAGTACTGGATTCAGGAAAAAGCATCAGTATCCCTGATATTACTTCATTGCATACAGGTAAAGTACACACACATTTAGATTTTGTTGGATTGCAATTCCAACAAAGACTAAATTTATTTCTAGGTAAAGTATTTTAAGTAATGAAAATGTGTGTCAGTATCGGAGGCAAAACAAATGACTGTATAAATACTCTGATTTGTACCTTTTTTAGATGTTTCAGTTAAATTTACTGATATTTAAGGTATTGAAGATGAATGTTTTGAGGTAGTACATGTGTTCTTTTGTGTGTTTTTCAGTTTGGTTTACAGAATCAAAAAAAGAGCAAGGATATACAGTAGCCTCCTTCATAAACCTAGCAGATTAATCTAACTCACCACTTCCTGTCTAAGCTTTGATACTCAGTTTGGAAAGCTGTATAACTATATGCTATAAGCAAATCAAAGTGTTGTCTGGCACAATTATAAATTTGCAAATGGTAGGTATCGCACAGCACAGTTCAAATGCTTAGCTCTAATATTCGCGTGCTGTTAATGTAATTTAGAACAGTGACTGAATTAGGCTTGCCTTGGGAAATTAAGGATATTTCACCTTTTTCCAGAGGTGCAGCACTGACATGGATGGATTCACTGGTACAATAGCCAGTTAGTGTGTATGGCCTCTGTGGACTAGGCATGCTGAATTACCCTATTGTACGGTTTGCCGTATGACACCTGTGTAAGTATTGCTACAGGCTCTTCAGATCTGAGAGCACTCCATTTCCCCAGCAATTCTCTGTTTCTATGGTCCTCTGTACTATTAGCATGTCCTGGAAAAGACTTTCTCTTCTGAGTAAACTGCCAGCTGGCCAGGAGCTGATACGTAGGCATTAGCTGCCACTGGGGAAAATCAGGGTGAATTTAGTCATTTAGAATACTTTGGCTCAATGAAGTGCTGATCCCCTGGTGAATGGTGGTATGTGTAGATACAGTAGCGTTATTCTACCAGTTAAGTGCCAAAGAGCCAAGTGTTCCAATGTAGACTTAAAAGAAAGTCAAGTCTCAAAATAAGTTGTATTGAGAAGAGCTGGTGAAACCCTGCTAGTGAAAAGGAAAGTATATAAATGAGGTAAGCATACCAAATATTGTGTTAAATGTTACAGCATAAGAGTATGGCACAAGATTTCTTGCACATATTCTTCTCAGGTTCCTGAATTTGGTTAAAAATGAGTTTGATGAATTAGAAAAAGCATGTCTCACTTCTAGTACTTTCCTCCTGAGCATGTTCCTAATAGGGAGGCTGTTAAGTATCATGTTCCCAAAATGAATGCTAATGTAGTGACATCCTAACACATTGTGACAGAAATTTCATAATGCAATTGGAGTTAGTCATCTTATGCTGTGATTTATCTGAATTACTCATTTTCTTATTTTGAAGAATATATATATTACAGAATAAATGCCCTGAGCCATGCTTGTTGATAGTGTTACTTTTAATGCTCATGTTACCATGAGAAAGATGCGCTTTCTTCTTTGGGGAAAGAAATAAATATGTAAAATGATTTCTGTTTTCCAAGTGTAGGTAACTGACGGACCTACCCTACAAGAAGACATTTTATAACTTTTCAGAATACTTTGTGTGTTAAATCCGGATGCTGTAATGTATGAGCTCTGTACTCTCCATGGACTCTAACTGGTTCTTCTGCATAATTACAATTAAAAGGAGTCTGCAGAAGAATCTAAATTCTGTTTGTACAAGAAAGTGGTCTGCTGTAATATTGCATCTCAGATAGTTTCAGTCACACGACTACACTAAATAACTCTTATTTATCGCTAGGCTAATAGGGAGTCCATAAAAACTTAGCTAAGTGGAAATAGCATTGTGAAGTTTCATCTGAAGTTATTTGGCCAGCCAGTAAGGGAGAGAATTGTGGAGCTGTAGTAAAGACCTGTGTTGAACTAGAGGAGTTTCCTGAAGAAGTTTGCTCCCCCTTCTTTATCTGATACGAAAGTTAAGCTGTGATCTGAATGATCTGCAGGGAAGAGAACCCCCAAAGTGTTCAAACCTTAGGAGATACAAAAAAAATCTGGTTTGTTTTGTTCTGTTTCATTTAAAATTACTGAGGTCATATTAATAAAGGAATGTTTCTCACTTTATTTTTACTGAGTGGGCAAGATCAGATAAAACCTACATATAATTAAGACTGCAGCTGGCTGCATATCGCCCACCTACCTTTGATCCTGAGCTGCAGAGATTTATGAAGGGGTCACGTGCAAGGGGAATCCGAGTGGTGCTGACAGCAGGTCCCACACTGCCCTGGCCTGCAGGCCACTGCTTGAGAAGTCTTGGTAAGGTGTGATGGAGACCAGACATCAGTTCCTCACAGATCACATGCTGAGAAACTGGAGCTTCCTGCACATATTGGAAGATTATCAGTTGTGTCTGAGACATCTGGTGTCTTGTACAGGAACAACAAAGTTATGTGCAATGGTGATGTTTTATTTTCTTTTGTACCAAAATACTGACATGTCTTTTCACCTGGAAACCTCATTTAATGCTTGATGATCCAGGTGAAATCTGAAGGGAATTTTCTAATGGCTGCATGAATACTTGAGGAAAAAGCTACACAGGAAAGAATAGAGGAAGTCTGGGTTATTTGTTGTAAGTAATATTTCTTGGCTAGTCAGGTGTCCTTAACATTATTACTCTGTGCTTTATGCACAGAGATTTTTCTGTGTGGGGAGAAACCAGAGAGCAGAATGCTCCGAAAGATCATCCTCGTCCGTCTTTGTCCCCTTTATGCTTGCACAACAAAAGCTTAAGAGTACATTAAGAATAAATGGCAGTAATGTACTGATGGGAATACTTTCATTCAAAGTGGACAATACAGCCTGGATGAAGCCCAACACTTAAGGGTATGAACCCTGTTGATTAATCCGTAGGTTCTCTTTCTCATATGTAACGCCGTATGCTGTTTAAAGTCTAGGAAGGTAGTTTGAAAATGGTGGTAGCTTTTAGGCAATAAAGATTTATCAAAAGGTGTGTATTTGCAGGCAGGGAAGTGACAAGCACCAGGACGTACTGAGGTATGATATAACTTTCTGGCATTTGAGGAGAGCTGCTAAGAAACTGCATCAGGGAGAAAGGCTTTTCTGTGAAGTTTTGGGAACATGGGAACAAAGCTGGGCCAAAAAATTATCCTTTTTGCTTTGCTGGGGAACTTCTTAACTTCTTCCAGAGTCTGAGAGCTGCTTTTTTTTGTTTGTTTGTTTGTTTTCCTCGGAGAAGTGCCATCTGGTTTTCAGTGAATTTTTTTTTTTTTTCTTTTCCAAAGGAGACAGTATTTGGGATAGGGAGTGTCCTTTTGCCTTTGATTTCTGTGTGATGTTGGTTTACTGTTTAGATGTGTAATTTGTTAAAAAGTTTCTAGCAACTTGTGTTCATCTGTAGAAATGCTGTTGGCTACCAGTATCCTTTGTTTTTTATCATTACCGTTTCCAATGCTGACAATTTGTCATCTTTCAAAGATAAATTAATTATTTTTTTTTGAAGAAAATCAAACGATTGAACCTACCAGTGTTTGATAATTGATGGCTGTATTTCTCCATATTCTATATAGTTATTCCTATACTAGCTATTGTAGTCATTACCCTTTTGGATCCCAAGCTGCCATTCATAGCAAAGACAAGAATCTGCACAAGAAAACACATGGACTTGATTAATATCCTTAATTACACTGCACTGAACCAAAAGATAATATTTCTTACTGGCTCCCGTTAATAATCAGTTATGTCTCAAAGCACTTGGATCAATAACTTTTTTTTTTCTAGGGTACTGTGCTTATGGTATTAGTATGGAAGTATTAGGATGAAGAAGGCTGCAAATATTAACTAAAATCCTTCAAAAATGTGCTATTGATTTACTGAAAGTTTGTCAAATTGGAGAGGTTCAAACACCTCAGCAGTTGGCATTTTTTAACAGACTATTTCTTGGAGGATATCAGACAGCTCTGCTGAGTGCAGGGACATTAAGCAGGGAAATATTTTATATGGGCATGTCTTCAGCTCTTGACTGTTTGCCTGATAAGGCACAAACTAATTCCTACTTTGTGCTAGAGCAGCTCCTTGTTTAAGCAACTGTGGCTTCTTGAGAGCACACATATATTACTTTAGGTACAGCACTGTGTCAACAGCGCTCTGGGCTGGGGCAGTGGGATCTTACCCTACATGTTGTATCCACATACAGACATGATTTAAAGTGGCTGTCCTTTGGCTTCAACTGTAAATTCCAGGTTAAATATGTGGTAGTCAGCAGCCTTCTCCTTTTGCTTTGTGATGGTTTGCACTGCTGCTGGCTTGCTTACTGGCTCCTCTTGTTGCTGTTCATCCTTGTTTTGTCATTAGAGTCTCTAAACCCATTACTAAGCAAATTATCAATATGATGTGTCCTTAATATCTTTGTGATAGAGGATCAAGCTTCTAAAGGTTTCCATTCATCTGCAGAAATTTGATTACTGTGCTGCGTGCCTGTGTACATGCAAGTTTGAAACTGTCCCAACATGGAATTATTTCCCTACATCCTCAGTCTGTACCTGTCACTGTGACCTAACTCTAGCTGTAACACTGGCAATCGACAGGCTGCTCTTTGCTCCCTGCAATGTTAAATCATAAAGGCAAAACCTTGTATTTGCTGTTAGTTTTGTGGAGAGTGGGGGGGGGAAGAAATCCCTGAAGTGAAAGTGATAGGATGTGGATAACAGATTTTAATTGCTGCTTTCTCAGACTGTCTGTAGTCTGGTTAAAACAGATTTTCCTGCTGATTCGTATGAAAGAAGACAACGTTTTAAATATTGATGTGCATGTGAAGACTTTCTAAAGTGCCCAGATGGACCTCTCCAACTGTGTTTCTCTGATAATGTTTGTTGTGTTTTTTCTGATAGGCAGCCACTGGGCTCCAGTCAGGGACGCCGTCCCTCCTGACCATTGCTGCTCCCCAGGCAGTGTGGCTGGCTGACATTCTTCCTGCTGGCACCCAAGTATTTCAGGTACGTCACTAACATAAAACCAGAACGTATAGATTTTTTTTTCTCCTCTTCTTTTGTTCAGTCTTTTATTGCTTGATGAAATATTTCAGTTGAGCCATGACAAAAGCATTTTATTTTTAAAACAAAAAGATGCCCAACAACTGGGTTTTTTCAAGGTAACTGAAACAAAAAGAATCATCAAAATGTTTGAAGTCTATTATTTCAGTTGTAGAGATTATTTTTTCTGAAAAGGTTTTCCAACTGAAAATATAGGCCAAATTTTTATTTTTTTTTTTCAAACTTGGATTCACAACCATGAAGATTCTATGTTTGTCAGCCCAGGACTGTTTTGTGTGAACACATTATCCACACTTCCTTCTCTCAAACTGCTTAGCTCTCTAACCACGTGATTTCAACAAGGCAGCCATCTCAAGCCTTCTTGATGTAAAGACATTTTAAACAAGTTCAAAGGGTTAACACACAGGACAAGACGAAGGCTATTTCTGTATCTGGGACTTCAGTGGGAATGATTTACCATGAACAGAAGAGCATATCTCACAAGTAATCTTTTTATCTGTCTCTGCCTGCAGAAAAATTTATGGTGACCTAAGAACATCTATAATGGCACAATATACATGGCACCTTTCGGCTGATGAGAAATAGCAGTCTCAAAATGACTAAAGGGATTAGGAGTTTTAGCCTTGTTTTCAAAAATAATGTACTCATAGAATTGCTGACGATTTTTTCTGGTTTAATCATTTCACATATATGTCAGAACGCAAAATAATAGTAATGCAAATGGAAGCCTTATCAATCAGCTGGTTAAGTTTTAATGCTCCTCTGGTTTAGCCTTTTTTGGTCTCTGAAATTATTTCGACAACTTTCTGTTGCTTAACACAGCTTGAAGATGAGTGTTAGTTATATGAATCAAGTCAGGCTGGTATAACTGGCAAAACTAAGTGCAAAGACGGAAGTGTAATTTCAAAAGTATCAGTGGTACATTCAGAGTTAAATCCGATCGATATTTCACTCAGACTTCAGGTCCTATATGCCCAGGTTTTCTGAGTAAGTGGCCCTTGAGCTTCTAGGATGCTTAAATGCTCAGTATTATTTCCCTCCTTTGCTCTGAATTCAGCTCATTATGTATTTTAGACGTGAAAACCTAAATCCTGATCCCGTGCAGAGTTAGTATGGCTAATATTGTTTGAAAAATAAATTTTTTGGAAAAACTGGCATATTCTGTCAACAGAGAATTTTTTCATGAAAATAAGGGAGGGGATTTTGGAGTTATTTGATGGCCTGGTATTAGGACACTCACATGACAATGGGAATCCTCGGTTCAGGCAGAATGCTCTTCCTCAAGGCAAGCAGCCCAGCAGCTTTCCTATTATTGTGGGGGAATATTTTCATCACAAAGCACTTGATTTGGGGACTGTCTCTGTAACAGGGTGGTTTTTGGTTTTTGTTTGGTTGGGGTTTTTTTTGGAGGGGGGGGCAGAGAGCCAGGGATGGAGGAGAAGAAAAATGTGATTGGCAAGGAGACTTTGTTTTTATGGTAGTGCTTCTTTTATTTATTGATTTATTTATTTAATCTATAAATACCAGATTTTTGATTCCTATTCTCCTCCTACTGTGAAAGAATATATTGGGGTTCCCAGTGAAATGCCCCTTGTACTTTAAGGGTAAGGAGATAAAACATTAACCTATGTCCATCTACCCCCACACACATGGCAAAGCCATACTCTTTTATTTCCAAGGTTTCATAAAACCAGTCATTAATGTCTTTATACTTCTGTACTCCAACATTACTTTTTCATTCAGTTTTCGTTGCTGTGACTCCACTACTGCCGTTCAACAATTTTGTGCGTTTCCTCAGGTGATACATCCTTCAGAAAGGCAATTGTAAAGATCAGTTATTATATCCTATGTGACCTTTTGGTTTATCATTTTAAATGACCTGCATCAGACTCTGCCTGAGGCGTGCAGTTGCTTTGTGGCACAGTGGTTTCAAATGTCAGTATCTGTTTTCATTCTGCACCTATTTTGCATGTCGTTGTTTGTTAGCTTAGAATAAAGAATAATGTTGACATTTCTTCTGATAGACAGAGATGGCAACAGTCTCGTTGGCTGGCTCCAGATTAGAAAAATCTGTAATTTCCAATAGGGAAATGGTTGGGGATTTTTTTTCCGTTTTTCTTTTGTTTTCCCCCAACATGCTCCTCAATTTATTATTTTTCATTCATTTTCTGTTTTCTTGCCAGAGGTAATTATTTTTCTACAGATCACTGTATTACTAACATGTAAATTCATCTGTCTAGAGAACACTTAAACCCTTAAACCAGAGAAGAATGCATTCAAACACACAGGTGGAGAGTGTAGGTCTGTGGTGCAATCTTTTCCCTTCAGTCTTTGCTGTATGCTCCTTGGATTAAATTACGTTTTTGCTGTATGAATATATTGATGATCTTGTTCATACTTCTGATTTCTTTCACCTAAATTGCTAAACCTATCCTTGATTCATTCTTTTTAACATGGAGGTGTTAAAAAACAATACCAAACAACAACAACAAAAAAAAAAAACAAAACACAAAAAATCCACAAAAAAACACCCAAAACCCCACAAACAAAACCAAAACACACCACCCCCTAGTCCCCCCAAAACCCCAACTAAACCACACAAACAAAAAAAACCTCCAAAAAAATGAACAACCCCACCACCAGTTGGCAATAGTCCCCTTAGAAATGTACCTAGAGTCACAGGAAAAGCTTTTATTTCTGAAGCGATGGTCTTAGAAACCTTTACCCTTGATCTCTAAAACCTCTTTTTATTCTGTTTTTCCTTTTTTTTTTTTGAGGGGGGTAAATTCTTATCACTTTTAAAAAAATATTATGCCTGTCTTCTATAGCAAATAAAAGATTTTTTTTGTAACTTAAAATGTGGATATATTTGCACAAAGTATTTTGGGTCTGCCTAATTGGTAATTAGCTAAAACCCTTTGATAATCACCAATGAGACTTGCATGCCTTTTTGTAGAGAAAATGCTACAAATTATAAAAGGTTTTAGGGTTTTAATTTCCTTGCAGAAAAACCCTCAGAGTACGTGAAAAGGCTGTGTAACACTAAGGGAGGGTCATTAAAGTTTTCAATTTAAATTGATTACAAGGAAATAATATGCCAGAGGAAAAAAACAATAGATGAAAAGAAGTGTCCTAGATGGCAAGAGAAGATGAATGCTGTATGTTTTCCCCACCTCAGATTGTCCACGACAAAGTATGATTGTCTAATATCTCAAGATGAGGAGTCTAATACAAGGCCATAAATCACAGTGAACAGCTTTGCAAATAATAAAACAGTCTGCCTTCTTGCTAATAGGTCCCAAGTTAGGACCCTGAAATGTTGAAAATAAGGCTAGCATTCACCTCCGTGTGGGTGACAATGACTTTTGCATATTTTGCATCCCCAGATTGTCTGAGGAGACAGCTGAGAGCTCAACATGTTGCAAATACAGCAGATTTGTAGCCTGCTCATTAGTTACTTACATGCAAAGATTAATAAGAAAACTGTGGAAGATGTGATGTTTATGTATAATTCAACTAACATCCTTTATTTAAACTCATATAACCCATATAAATCTAGAACTCAGTTTCTGGGAATATTGTTTGTTGTGTGGTTAGATTTCCATGCTTCCACAGAGAGTTTTAAAGCTGGAACTGGTGCTCCTGCATGAGACATTGTTACTGCATCTCTCTCTTTCTCTTTTTCTTCCGACTCTTCCTTTGCCCGCGTTACTGACTCCGTGAGTCTCATGCAAAAAAAACCCTGCTTTTCGTATGAGAGTTTTGTGTGACATAGAAGAGCACATATAAGCTCTAATAAGATGTTCACTTAAGATTTACTTTTCTTCCCGTGGTTAAAATATGAAAGAATCCAGACTGGGAACAGCAGAACACAAAAGTATGAGAGAAATATGTTCATAATCTGTGAGCATTGTGAGCTACATGACTATGAAGGAGATTAAGCTGTCCCATGCTTTCTGAAAGAATTACATCAATAGAGGGAGAAAATTAATAGCTTTGTTTTAAGCAAAATCAAATATCTTGTATGATGACAATGTTCAAGGGTTTATGCGCAGTCAACATATTAATAGTTTCCCTGATGGAAAGACGCAGAAGAGGTCCAAATATCAGATACGTGTGTTGTAATTTTTCACTAGTGGAATTAAATCAACTTGGCAGGAAGCTGTGGAAGTGAAAACAAAAGTACAAGGGTAGTTGCTAAGAAGTTATTACTCTAGTAACTATACCTGCATTTACCTGAATACAGGACACGACACAGGAGTAAACATAGCTAGTTGAAAAAAATTAAAATTTCCTTTTTTATTAATCTTATATACAAACATCTAGTTAAATGGAAGCATCTTTGCTTTCTTTCAGACAATGAAAAAATAAGAAACAAAAAACTTCATTCTGATACACTTTTATTTGTATGCCTTTGTTTGCATTGGAACTTGGAGTTTGTGAAGTTGGGATTAATTTTTCTTGCAAACACATTAAAAATGAAACATAGCAAACTTGCTCTACTTTTTTCGGCCATTGTGTGTTTCTGAAGTTAAGAATTTGATCTTGAGTTCAATGAACAATGTTATCATTCTCCTAAAATCAGTAAAAAATACTAGATGCTCACAGCTAAAGAATAGTTACAAAGGAGAGTAGACAATTTACAGAAATCTGAAATTTTAGTACATCGTCACTGCAAAATTGAGAACGTGAAATATATTAATGTAAACAAACCCCTAAAACGTAACAGAAAAAAATTACCTGAGTGACTGCTGAACTTTACAGCAGTGTTGTCAGTTAAGATACAAAACCTCTGAAATCTATCAGTTGATGAACTGAACAGCGTTTGAATTTGTAGCTGTATATGATTAATATAAATTGGAATAATTTGGTGGGCTACTCAGTGAGAAAAAGGAACAACTTGATTCTCTTCTGAGCCCTGCTGCTATTAAACTGCTCTGCTTTTATTGCATTTGTTGCATATAAAATCATTTCCGCCGGGTTTTGAGATCTGAGGTGGAAAAGTACTGAGAATTATTACTGGCAGATACTGCTAAGATATTACAAGACTAGATGAGCCTTTGTAAACCTCCCCAAGTCTCCTCACACTGTCTTACTTCCTCTTAACAGTCGTCTTCATTTTTTTTACATATATCTCTCAATTCAAATAAACCAAAAAAATGTACTACTTATAACTGGGATAATTTAAACACAAAAGAATGCTTGGTTTTGGCAAAAAAGAAGGGAAGTGAGAATTAAGGGACCAGAGCTCTGAAGTCCTATTTCCTTTTCACAGATTCTAGAAAATAAGGAAAAGGAAACTTAAATCTTTTTATCTTTCTCTTTATTATCTTCTGTTATAGAAGAATTTAAACATAAATTTGGTCATTATGTAGCTTTTCCAGTGCTTGAAAAAACATTTTTCATCCATTTTTCATCCTTAGAAGCTGTGCCAGCCTTTGGTCCCCCTTTCATGACAAGAACATGATGGCTAACTGTACAAAACCAAAAACTTTTTCAATGTAAATCTGGAATAATCTCACATAAAATAAAAGTTTATTGAAAAGTTACACTTAAAATAAAAGTTGCACCTAAAATAAGAACTTTACACTCAAACTAATTCAAATAAACCATTGATTCAATTGAGATAAATTTCTATGTCCCAGAAAAAGTAGCCCTTGAGAACCTCAGGCTTTATAACTGTCTTTATAAAGCAGAAAATGCGTATTGATTGTCTTGATCACCAGTGATCCTTAATTGTTTAGGAAGGGAAGACTTGTTTCATGTACAGTTAATACAGGCAGCAAAAGGAAAATTCCATTTGTATGGTGTTTAAATGTCCCTGTCTTATCCTTGTTCTATAAGACAAAATCCTTTTCCTAATAGAGGTACATAAAGAGATCAAGACAAAATACCATTGATCCACTGCAAATTAATCCTCCTACAAGGGAAGATTTATTTATGTACAACAGCTTTAAAATATTCTTTAATGTTACTGCTTCAGCTGGTTTGTCTTAAGTTTTAAAATGGTTCTCTGTAAAAGAAGCCCTGTCTATCTCAGATGTGGATTGTTCTGAAAACCTCGTTTTACAACTACTATACTTTGCAGGGTGCAGACTGTCTTTCTGGAAGAAGTCCTGTGCTCTACACAAGCCAAGATAGTCTCAAGGCTTGATGGATATTGATAGGCTAATTTGAGCTAAAATAGCATGGACCTCAAACTCACACCTCCGAACTGCATGTGGTTTGGTATGTGGAGTGAGTGAATCCTATTTCAAACTAGTAAATCCACTTCCAAATTTTAAATATTTTACTTAATAAAAGCATTTGAGTTTAAAAAAAAAAAAGTTTAAAAAATATCAAACTACAGAGAAGTAATTTAGAATAGAGCTTTCTGTGCGTCATCAGTATGGGTAATCTGTGTGAAAATTGTGAGTGAAAAATACCCATTTTCAGATAATTCCCCATCTAAAACCCACTTGAATTCTTTTTTTTTTTTTTTCCTGTGGCTAGCAGACGAAATCCCTATTTTAGACTCTCTGAGGACGAAATCCCTATAAAACTATTTGGGGTAGGAGAAAAGCAGGACAAGCTAGCTTTACCAGAAGCAGCTCCACTGACTGCATGTGTAAAACAAATACTGCTAGGATAAAAATTAATTTGTATTCTAATCACGGTCATATTTCCTGTTGTCAGTTGTACAAAAACAGTGCATCAAACACCCAAATGAGTTAAGATGTGTTTTGCTGATTACTGCAGCAGATGGTACATCTCAATTAGGGAAAAATATTTTCTGTTGGCTTATTATACTTTTAAATTAAATTCAGTTTGAGTGGAAGATCAAACATAACCAAACAAAGGATTTTTTCTGGTTCTTTTATCATCAGGCTAGGTATTGTACAAAACAGTAATGTATTATATTAAGTAGTAACTGTGAATGGGAAACAAAGCTGCTTATTCTGTTTAATTTTTCCCGCCATAATATCAGTATGGTGATGTAACAAAATATGTTAAGAGCTGGAACCTGGCAGCTGAAATAAATTTTGTTTGATTTATACAGAAGTTACCTGGGATGTGAAAGGATGATGGAAAATACATCCATTGTGCAGGAGAAGTAGCAGGTTGTTCAGGAGGTGATGGTATCTACCACTGCCTTACATGAAGAGTGACTGGTTGTAGAAGCAATTATCTGACTGTGAGTGTTATAAAATGTTATTTGTTTTGCCTCTAATTTTGAGAGAAATGTCTTGTTGGCATAGTAAAAATTCTTAGCTCGCTTATCAGTTGTGTCAGGCACACTATCATGAAAAGAACATATCCCCCTTTCAGCTGGGATAGAGTTAATTTTTTTCCTAGTGCTTGCTGTGATTCATATTTGGTATGAAAGGAATGTCAATAATGCATGTCGGTTTAGTTGTTGCCAGGTGATGTTTATATTTTTCAAGGACTTTTTTCAGCTTCCCATAGAAGATAAAGAGCATAGATAGAACGATGGAACGGCCAATGGAATAGACGTCGTGCTCAGTATATAAATGGGGTTAGCCGGGGAGACAGGGGTACTCGCGGTCTCTGCACCGGGAATTCACCAATTTACCGTGTAGTGAGAGTGACTTGTGTCTTGTACGTTTTTACCGTTATCAATATTATTCTGCTTCCTTTTCTGTTATTGTTCTATTAAACTGTCTTTATCTGAACCCACAAGTTTTTTTTCCCTTTCCCCTCCTTTTCTTCCTCTTCTCCCTGCCTTTCTGAGGGAATGGGGAGAACTGGGCGAGCGGCTACATGTTCTGAGCTGCTGGCTGGAGCTAAACCACAACAGAACAGTAGTCAAATATAAAAATATTAACTTCTTATTGGTTTTGCTTATTTTGCTGAAGAAATAGTGCCAGGACCGCAAAACTGAATTGAAGAGGTATGCTTATTTCTGTTTCATTTGATCCAAAGCTGCTACCATGTGGAATACAGTTTTCTAGGAATTCACTCAGCTAAACCCTCTCGTCCAAGTAACTTAAGGCTATAACGTTAACTGCTACAATTAACACTGATTATACATCAATGACTTGGGCAGCCTTAGAATTATAAAAAAGGGACTAAACCATCTTTGATTTCACAGCTCCTGTTGAAGAAGTAGAAATACAAAAATGTTTGTGTTACTAAGGCTGTAATGTTTACTCAGAGAAACTTTCGTGACACTCTTTCATTTGGAATAGATCCTTAACCGGTAAAATAGTAGCAATAGCACTTGCATTTTGCTGCTTGGAAGGCTACTCTCTTGTATTCTGAAAAAAAGCAAAGGACTCTGAGGGATTCTAAAGGAAATGGGTCACATTTATTCCTGCTGCAACCTCTTCGTCAATGGATAATGAATTACATCAAAAATGAGTTTTGGCTTACATTGAAGATGAAACTGACCTTCTTTCAAATAACCACAAATGGGCAAAAGTGGGTTTCTTAGTCATTTTCTACCTGAATGCTAAGTGTTTAGTATGATACTTCATTTATCATTCTAAATATTTAATTGTAAGACAGCTCTTGATGTCTTAAACTTCCTGTTGCCATCAGGCCAATGCATTTCTGCCAGGTACATTTGGAACAGGCAGACCTGCTTTTGGCTAAACTATTTTCACTGACATTTATTTCTCAGCCTTTTTTCTGTATCAGCGTATTTTCAACTATCAGGAATATTGCATAGAAAAATTACAAACAAGTAATGATCTCAGACTGGTTTGGGAATATACCATGGCTTCCTACAATGGCTCCAGGGCAACCGTGAAAATCACAAATTGTTCTCTGTCTACTGTTCCTGGCTGTGAAACATAGTAGTCTGAAGACTTCAGATATTTGCAACTTTAATTATCTTTGGAGCTGTACAAAATAATTAAATAACATAATATGGTTGAAACTGAGACCATGGAATATTTTGTTGTAGTCCATTCAGCTGAAATTCCTTTTAAGTGTATTTTAGAATAGCAAATTATTCCTACTTTGTTTAGTTAAAAAGGCTTGAAATGTATCTGCAAGCATTTAGCAGCTATGAGAACTGTCTTTGGGGACACTGGCTTTATTCCTGGAAAATAGACTGTATTATCCAGAAGGTTTACTGCAAAATATGGATATCTTGATGGCTAAAAGCTTTAGTTCAGTAAAGACAAAATATTGTATGCTGGTTTTCTGCTAACCTCTGTGTATTAGTTAGGCAAGAAGCACAAGGTTCACACTATATAACTGGCTGTTTGAGCTCTCATTACTGGAAAACATTTTTGACACTTCAGGTAGAGAAGTCAGTGCTTGGATGGGCTATAGAAACTAAATTACTTTTGTGCTAGAGATGAATTTTCTGGGTCAAGTTCAAAGTATGTTGGTAAATCTAAAGGACTCAGTTGTTCCTTGGAGAAGGATAACACAGTTCTTCATAGTTAATTTGCCATAGTTAATTGCTTTTACTAGTCTTTATCAGAAAGTTCTAGTCACTTGGACAAGGTTTCCTTGTTCAACATTAAAGAGAATGAATACTGACTTACAATGAGATTAAATTCAGTGTTGTTTTAGGATATAAATTTGTTAATTTGCTTCTGTAGAAATGGTTGAATTGACAAGCACACTTAAGTTCAGGAAAAAGTGATTCTGATAGTAAATATTGGTCAGGACAACAGCCAACGCTTTACTCTCAACCATTTCCTTTGACAATCAAGGAGAGTACCAGTGGACTTCTTTCATCTCCTTCCTACCTACTGGCACCTCTCTCATTCTCTCATTTTTTTCTTTCCTTTTTTTTTTTTTTTTTTAAAAAAAAGGACTCTTTTGGCATGTTGGACTTAAAGAAAACATCCAGAAATGCAAAATTTAAAATGTACAATGTGAATGTCAGTGTTAATTTGCATGAGCTACACATGCTTTTATGCATGAAATCAGTTATATTTTATGTAAGGAGAAGGTTTAGAGAATATCAGTACAGCATGATGTTAGAAGAAATGTTTCATGTTCAGTTTTAGTTTTAGCAAGTGTAACTTTGCTCTCACTTATTTGGCTTAAAACTTTCCTTTCATTTAAAGGACTGTCCTTCATTTTGCTTGACTGGTCCTGGTTTAAATGATGTCAGCTGAGCCATATAACCTGCATGTCTGTCCTTTACGATGTCCTGTATTTTGGCCTTGATTAGTGGTGTTGCTTACACTGTCAATTATTAGTAGATACTGCTGCTGCTCTGCTCTTTGATCCTTTCAACCCTTCATTCTGCCATGCCTGGTGAATAATGATGACGGGGGGAGCAAGGTCTGCTTTGTTCAAGGATTGCAGGCCACTTCACATGCATTACTTCTTCAGCAATACTCTCTGATATTTATGAATGTAAAGCCTGATTCAAAAGTAGTGTAATGTCAAATGAATACAAATCCAGAAAGTACAATGGTGTTTGGAGCAGACCTTTGTACTGTGTTCTCTAAAGCGAAAAATAATGGTTAGTAGCTTTTAACTGTATACAATGACACTTTAAGTCCTGCGGAACTGAAAGCAAAGAATGGTCTGTGCCTTACAGCTTTACTCAGCAGCCTACTGAGTTCTGTCAGTGATCCATGAAGATGGATATTGGTCAATAAACTGTGCCAAAAAGAAGGAAAAAGGGAGCTAGATCTTAATTACCATTAGGGTTAGGCATGGTTAGAATTAAGTTTTTGGCCCCTGCTCTGCTCTTCAGACGTTTGTCTGAGATAACTCTTGTAAGCGTGTTTCTAATTTAAAAGGGGAGGGGGGGAAGTCACTGATATACTAGTAGCCAACAACAGTGATGAGCTTACTTGTCCTCAGAGGGACCAACTTGGCCCATGTCTGTCCTGCGAGTTTCCGAACGCTCTCTGGCTGCCAGCCTGCCTGGCCTCTGAGGCTGCAGCTAGGACAGCCGGCATTCAGCCTGGGCTTGAGCCCTCCCACGAATAGGGCAGGAAATGGGTCTGTGCAGATCTGTTGAAGAAACATACTAAACACGACCTCAGTATCCTACTGATGATTTTCAGGGTCTCATCATGTATCACGTACACATAGCCTGGTAGGTGAACGATACCATCCATTAAAAATAATAATGCCACCTTTTCTCCCAACATTCAGTTAAAAATTAAGCTTAAAATTTTAAATATATTTGTATTATTGTGTGCCTTTTTCCATTATATATTTGGACGCTGCCGTATAAGATTGTATATTGAGACTCTCTTTGAGGCATTTTTACCTATCGTTAAAACTAGTTCATTCTAAATTCACCCAAGCCTAATTATCCAAATAGGCTCTAGCTACTGCCGTAACAATTTGGCCTTTGTAATTACATGAGGTCTTTAAACCAGAAATCATTAAACGTAAAAAGCTGATATTTAAGTGTGTGTGTGTGTAGAGAGAGAGAGCAGGAAGTACAGAAGGTAAGTTGATATTTAAATGTGTGTGTTTGTATAGAGGGGGCACAAAGTACAGAAGGTAAAAGAACTGGAAACTGTTCAGATGCTTGCATGTTTCCTCTCTACTGCACAAATGCTTCCAACTACCAAGAAAGTTAATGTTAGCTAAATGTAAATTAAAATATGCATGTGTCCCAGTAAAGTAGTAGAATTGGGACAGAAGAAAGAAAAGAGTGAGGAATAAAGAAAGTGTCTGTTTAGGCAATGGCACTAGCAGAAAGAGACCTTAAATAAGCTTCCATTCAACCCTTTTCATTGTAAATTTGTATACGGATTTCTCTTGTAAAGGTGGCTGAGCTAAATATTTCCTAATGCCTTCTTTTGTCATTGTTTCAGATTCCCACTGCAAGTGCATCAATATGTTGGCTTAATGCAAGCAATTTGCTCTTTTCTTCCTCATTGTGGTAACTGCCTAAAACCGCAGAGCCTTTTGACCCTGGAGGTGTTTTAGGTAGAGTCAACTCAGTTTTTGTGGCAGGTAGATGAAACCATTAGCTTCCTCATTGTCACGTCTATTTACGTAATTGCAATGATGCTTGTTCTTTCTTTACTTTCATAGTCCTATATGCATATGAAATTGCTATTTAATACTGTAAGTCTAACGGGAAATAAGGTAAAGATTTGGAAAAAAGTCATTGAAAGAGTCATACTGAAAAATATTGATGACCAAGTATCCTGTTTGCAGCATTAAAAAAAAAAAAAAAAAAAAGACAGACAGAGCTGACAGCCAGCCTGCAGTGCACCTGGCCTGTTGAGCAAAGATCCCCTCCCTTTCCAGCTGGTTCAGACTTATTCCAAATTTTTGTCTATTGGTCTTCTGTGTGGCTGTTACTGAGCAACAATAAATGCATACAGTTTTTGCAGGTGTTTTTTTCTCCTAATACTTCTTTTGTCTTGACTCTCACTGGATATATGAGAAGAAAACAATATAAAAGGATATCTATAATAGAAGAATAGCTTTCTAATTTGTTTTTCGATTTTCAGTTTGAAGTAGAAAACCTTTAAAAATTTGAGTGTCCATAGTTTACAATTTATAGGAATAAATAGTTTACCAGTATTCATAGTTTGCAGTCGCTAGGAATAAATAAGAAAACAAAAAGAGATTAAAAATTTTAAAAACCGATGTTTCATAAATATTTTTGGATCTTTATTCAGTTAGTATGTTTGACAGTTCCTTTGTGCGCTACAGTATATTTTTCCTTTAACAAAGACCATGGTTTTGGCAGATGTTACATTTTATTGCTTAAAAATATCAACATCCATGATAGATTATTATGTAGGCGACCATTCCAAAGATATTACCCAAGCTGGTAAAGAAAAATTGCTTTGCAAATTAAAAATTAAATACATGTTTATTTGCTGCTTCAAAATGGTCTGTCTCAACCTATGCCCTATTTTATGTGTGCCAAGATTATGTCAGGAATTAGGCAATTGAATATTGTGATAGAATATGATTTAAATTAGAGTTTGAATGAGTATTGGGAAAGAACATATAATAATACAAAGTGTGTTTCAAAAATCCTCACAAACCTAGTCCCATTAAACTGCACTTGCAGCGGTGGATCAGTTCTGAAAGACTTTCCATTAAGTGTGTGTTTCTGTGCTGGATTTTTTTGTCTCCTGCCAAGACTTGTGTATGTACTTACAGTACTTACTACTAATAGTTGTTTTGACTGTTTATGCAGTGTATACTCGTGCAGCACACTACAGCTATTTGTATTTCAGTTATGCTAAAGACACTAGGAAAGCTCAGAATGACTGAAGACTGAAATATTATCAGCCAGTTGCTTTTGTTCCATGGGCATCCAGTGGAAAGGCTATTGTAATCCAAACTGTTGCCATAAACTAGAAGGAAGGTGTGTATCTGTTAGGTTTAAAGAGAAACTGAGAAACCAGAATCCTGACAGAGCAACTGTTGAATTTCCACCCCCACCTCCCCAGTAAAACATCCATTTTTTCTTACGGAACAAATAGGATTATTTGGGGGAAAATAGTCTGTAAGCCACCTGCCTACCTTCCCCCTTGTATGAGAATCTCAGCATTAAAAAATGTAATGCCATTTCAGGGACTGCAGAGAAAAAACTAGCACCGTAGCTGATTTATGGGATCTATATGTTTAAAGCTTGGCTAATTGACAGAGTTAAGAACTTAATTGTTAATAACTATTTGTGAAGGATAAACATTAAAAGTTAAGAATAATTTCTCTTCTTGCAAAAGGCAAAGAGGTTGTAACCTGGAATATTCATTAGAGAAAATTAGAGAAAGGAGAAATTTAGGCTGAACATCAAGAAAAGTTTCCTGACACAAACTTTTATTAGACATTGGAACTGAATCTCAAGAGGAGACAGGAGCCCGCTAGGTTCAGACATTTAAAAGAGACTGAGAAAAATGTCAGGAAAATGTACTCTAGGGAACCACGTACAGCTATTGCACGATTGGATATTAACCTAATATGTCTCTTTCATTTCCACCTTTCATAATTTCACGGTTCATTAGCCAGCACCCTCTTTCTTCTGCCTTCTGGTACCTCCAGGACAACTTTCAGGCAATTTGTAAAAGCACATTTCTTACAAAGCACGTGTAGCTTTTGTTCTGTGGCAGAACACTATTCAGCAACCCTTCCTTATCAAGCCACTTGTCTACCCAAACTTCTGCTGTTTCTGTTGTTTTTCTTTTCTACAGCTCTGACAAAGATGCAATTACTTTCAGTCCCATGAACACTGGTCACAAATATTTTTTTCTTTCTCAAAATAGGGAATTTCAGCCCTAATTAGAAAAATCCTGAAATGTACTGAGTTGGGGCTTTTAGAAGAAAAATGTGTGTGTTCTTTCTGCTCTCGGGCATTTTAAGACCTAAGCTGTCTAGCAGATGACTTGTTTCATGAGAATGTGAAACAAAAGAAAGACCTGTAACCTCTGTCAAAAAATTCTGAAAAAGGGATGCTAATTCTTAGAAAAGTTGTATTTTAAAAAAAGTTTTCATGAGTCCCTTGCTGAAAGACAAGGTGCCAGCAGAATTCATAAGCTCAAAGCCCGTTCAACTTTATGAGACTCTTGTTCACTCGTTTTATAACGACAGTTAATTTTCAGCCTTGTCCGAGGTGTCAGGACTGTCAGCTGTGAGAAGGAGGATTAGCGAGCAAGTCAGAAAGAACATTCTCCCCAGCGTGTCTCATGTGTTGTCAGTGGCCTTTCAGCAGAGCTCCCTCCCGCACAGCTGCTGCGTGACATCATGGTGTGCGCGAGAAATCCCCGCAGACTTTTGCTGGGTAATTTGCTGAGAAATTGTTTAATCCAGCCTGCTGTCAGCTTTGCACTTTTAACTATTTTGTTGCTTTAAAGGCTAGCAAACATTTGTTTAGAAATATGAAATATTTATATAGTAGATGCAAAAAACCTGTGATGAATGGGCTAGGTAACATTTTTCCAACTTACTCTGTCAGTGTAGTAAGCTATTGCTTCAATGTGGAATTTAAGGAAATGTGAAATTCAAAGAACACAGTTCTTTGCTAGGTGGTTTTTATTTTTCTCCCTTCTGGAATGGGTATGTTTGGATAATACGAGGCTTTCCACCTACAAAGGGATCACAACAAGTGTTTTTCACCTCTAACCTCAGTCACCTCTATTTAATAAAGTGCTCTGTTCGCATGTTACCTTGAGAACTGGCTGAGGACCAAGGCTAACTTTCTGGCTATTTCCCTGTGCCTGTGGAGGTTAGTTGGTTTGTTACAACGAAGTATTTCTTTGCTGATCTGTATCTGAGACAGCCAACAAATGGGAGTCATAATGTCGATGTTGTAGAAAATCACAGTTTAAAAACAACAAGCTCAACAAACTCCTTCATCTCCCCTAATCGATATGGAGATTAAAATGTCAGATAAAATCCTTTGGATAGTTTGTTGTGGCTGAAATTAAAGACAAATATATAAGAATATCCTTTACTTTCACGTTTTTCTCACAGCTCTTTACTGCTACACAGTTAGGAGAAATAAGTCACTTAGTAGAAACTAAATGTTATTGCTGCCAAAAAATATTATCTTCTATAAACAATGAACATGTTAGCAATCTGAGTAACAGAGCACCTCAGAAATTTGAATGCTCTGTGGGCTGAATTATCTATAAAGGTTCCTCCTTTTTTTAGTTCGCCTGTTAAAAAATTAATAGAAACTGTAAATTTTTTTTTAAAGGCAAATTGATAATTCTAAGCATGTGCTAATTCTAATTTTTATCTGCCTCCGTAGCATAAGGGTAAATAAAAAGTGTATAACATACCTGGTTGGTAATACGGGTATTGAGATGCGAAAATGACTGTATTGCCCAAGTAAAAAGGCAAAAATCTTTTTTTCTTTTTCTGCCCTTACTATTGATTTGCACCACTGAAATAAATGTACGTGTTGAATCAATCTCCCTGAAGATTTAGAAGTTGAGGGATAGTTGTTAAGGTCTCTTTTAGATTTTGATTGCAGCATTGAAGCTGCAAAGTGCTTTAATGACATTGCAAACACCCTACCTTTGTGATGTAGCACAAGGGAGAGGGGGGAAAGGTATCCCTGCAGGTAGTGAGCGTGTGAAGGGGAAGGACACAAAGGCCCCTGCGGTAAATAGAAGATCAAAAAGAATCAGCTTACCAAAACCCAGTGAGAGACTTGGCTATTGAGAAAGAGATGCGGATGGTGATTTATATATTTCATCAAAATGCTTCATGGGACTTCAGAAAGTTCTGCTATTGAAGATTGGCGTCTTCCTTCTCCTCGCTGCCCTGAGCAACTGTACCTGGGTATAGCTTTGTAAAAGGTTGTCAACTTCTAGTTCCCATAGATGTTTCTTCAGATAGTTCAGGCTGCTCTCTGGTTTGTTGGTAAATACGAATGAGAGTGGAAAGCTCTCAATCCCTGTGCCAGACTGCATGAGAAGTTACGCATTAATCTAGTGACTCATGAAAGGTAAACCTTTAAATTTAAACCTAAATGAAGATACAGCACCTTTTATATTCAAGAAATTAATTACTTTTTGACCAAAATTATCGTTCTCGTCTTGGCTATGAGCCACATTCTAACCATGGCATCCCTGTGGAAACACAGGGAGTATGATTCTTTCCTGGTACCCTCTTTCCACATTTTTCAGAATTCCTGTTTTATAAGAAAAATAAGGAAATCTAGACCTTTGGCCCCATGCTTTACAATGCACCTGAGACATTCATTAATGGTCCAGAAATTGTGTGTCACGTCTTATTGGTTAAAAATCACTTATTTATGGCTTCATGCTTTTTTCTAGGTCTTTAGACATTTACATTAACAGGCAAGAGAATGCTCAGTGTAAGATTATTAGGACAAATCAGCTTTAAAGTAAAGTTAGACAGAGCTTGCTAGTGGCAGTCTCTCTCTTCCCTACAACTCTTTTCTTTTTTAATGTTATTTCTTCAGCCAACTGGATTAATTTTTTTTAAAATTATTTTAAATGACTGTTTTCTCCCATCCATGTGTGGTGATGGACCCACCAGCATTGTCAATTTCTCTTGTTTTTCTCCTCCCTGTATGGAAAAAGACTTGTATTTTGTAAACTGAGACAGGAGCATGATGGTTTAATGATAAGCCATTTTGCAGTGGCTCTGATGCTGTTCATCCTGAGTTCTCATCTGCTGATGAGACATTAACCACCAACTGCCCTCTGCAACTCACTGATAAGCGCCCAGGCACACGCGTTTAAAACTAACTTTACACCCTAATGCAGGTGCTTGTAAGCGCTGTTCATACTCATTAATAGGTATAGTATTAATTTTAGTAGAGGACACTGGGAAGAATACTTCTATTTTGGGCTGGAAGCAATTGTATCTGCTCCATTTGGAAAAGCAGATAGTTTGATTAGAGTCTCTAAGCTGCATGCTGTGGCATCACTGGATCTGGACAGGGAGCTGCCATATTTTTTTCACAACTTTTTAAGAACTTATGAAGAAATTTGTTTCATTTATTATTTTTACCAAAAATTACACTGCTGCAGTCACGCTTCTTGGGGCAGTGCAGTTGTAAGTTATACAATGGGGTTTGTCCACACTTTAAATATCAGTAGAGACTTTTTACAAACTTCGTTTTTAATGAAAATGTCCCTGACCTTTCAATATCAGCTCTTCCCAAGACTCTTGCCCCGACTCTTTCTTTTGAGAAATCAAACTAACTTTTCCTAAAACCTGTGAACAAGAAAACACTTTTCCTTCCATCACTATAAAAACAGAAAGCGTGGGATTGCAATAAGCAAAGATTCCCATTTAACTAAAAATACATTTTGAAGTATTCTGCCAAATTGGACCAGTTTTAACTGTTCCAATTTTTTAAGAAAGGTTTATTTCACCATTTTGTTCCTAATCTTGTTTGTTTACCTAAGTAACGTCTTCTTTGAATGTGTATTACTTTCACAAAAAATATTAACGTTATTAATGAATCTTTGTCATTATGAACTGTTTCTGCAACAAGTTGCTTTAACTTACTGATTCCAAATGATTTGACCAACTGATTTGATGTTTTAATTACATAACATTGAATTTTAAAAATTAATTTTAATTTAATTGTAAATTATTTTGCTGATCAATTTTTAAGAAAGTGTATTCCCCCCCCCAATTGTCTTTTAATATTATTTAGTCACAGTTGTAAAAAACAAAAAAGTCATGCTTCTGGTTATATATATATGAGCATGATGGTGTTGAGTGTCATTTTAAATTACTTTAGTCACTGTTACTGATTTTGGTGCTCCAGTAGGAAGAACAGTTGATTGTATATTGTCTTCACAGCATTTTTGCAACCCAACAGAGGATTTGTTTTGAAATTTGTTATTGACATTTCCATGTATGCAACGCATTAGCTGAAGCCATGCTTAGGATTTCCATCTAAACTGAAGCAGCACTTTATGCCTGTGTCTCATTTCCCTGGGACCACGCTTAGTCTCATGTGAGTGGCCAGCCCCCCTCTGAGTGACTAAATAGATACTTTTAGGAGAAAGTTTAATAGATTAACATCACTGTCTACTTTTACTGCTAACTGTTTTTTCATTAGCCTGCAAGTCATTGAGACTGGCTCTGTTTTCTATTCCATTCCATCTGTTTGCAAGGTCCCTTCTTAGGCTTTGAGGGACGGTATTAAGTTTTCAGTTAAAATTTTAGTCATCTGAAGTTTCAGATTATGAACTTCAAGTCTGTACGTAGTATGCATTTGTTCACATTTTTGTTATGTTCTCACTGTGCTCTTTTTGTGTCCTATCACTCTTTTTTTAATGTAAATAATGCATTTTCATTTATTGCTGACAAGAGGAAGAAATACCAGTAATTTACATTACAACGCACACTGGCAAAAATGCAATTGAAAAATTTACCCTGTCTTTGCAGCTCTGTGGAGCAACCTCCCTGGAAAGGCACAAGTCTTCTAAAAACTCAGGACTTCTGAGCTGTGCCTGCTTCTACCCAACTTGCTGAGTTTGTACCTGCCTCTGGCTGCCAGCTAGCTGTTCACCACTTCCCCGGTTTAGAGCAAGTCTCTAAATCGTTCCAATCCCTTTCTCAACCAACATATTCACCTTGGGGAATGGAAAACAGTGAAAGCCTTCCCTAGGGGTTTCATTATTTCTTTCAGTGTTATATGGAGGGTGCACAGAAACTGTAGAGCAATGTAAAAACAAATGTAGGGAGGAGAAAAACAGTCTCCTCTGGCTGCCCATTGGTGTAGATTTAATTTTGTGGTGATTTTTCAGTTACAATGTCGATGAGACATAAATTATCATGAGTTATAAATGGAAAATCTGTTACCTAATGTCTGCAGATAACAGCCTGCAGGATGAAGTTGTCTTTTGTTTAAAACAAAGCTGCCTGGTCCTTTTGTTTCCATGGAAGGATCAATTTTGGTATATAGAAAACACAGGTTTTGCCCTCCTGAATCAAATTATTGGCCTGTTTATTGGCAGCATTTGGGAATGTGTGTTTAAAGCAGGTCAGCAGAATTAATCTGTAATCAAACTCTTAGAAAACAAATAATCCTAAATTTAGAATACATTCAAAAAGTGATAATAATTTATTTTAAATAAGACCCCTTCTAAACAAAAGCTCCTCTTGTAGGTGAATGTGCAGGGCTATTACATATCTGAATAAACAGCCTTTGGATTTTATTGAAGGAAACTTCTAGGTGTTTGTCAAAATCTTGCCTTTCATGCCCAGTTTCTCTGGCTGTGATAGTGCAAACTGCCTGACATATAGATGCAGCTTGCATATGCTTGATCTAGTAATTACAGTGCAGCTTTGTTTAGCAGTTGTTTTGAATTAAAAAAAAAAAAGGGGGGAAAAAACCACACAGCACAACCCAAACACCAAAACAAAAAAGAATCCCCAAACAATTTTACAAACTGCAAATATGAGACTGCATGCAAATCTTACATCTGCAATACCTATTTGAGATAGAGGTGCTCAGGGAAGTTTAGTACACAGTTAGCCTGCGTATCTCTTAGTGGTGATAGGGGAAGAATGAAAAATTTTGCCTGCTTTTCAAATCAATGTTAAAATGTTTATAGCTGGCTGTTGGATGTGGGTAAAAATTCTTAGTCGAAATACATTATGAAGTTGTCTTTGTCAGATACATTATTGCTACAAGTATGTACTTGCTTTGTTGCTAAAAAAACATAATGTGACATTCTCTTGGATAGATTGTCTTAATGGGGAAAAAGGCATAGAAGAGACAAAGAAAAGACCTAAAATGTTTGAGTTACTGGGAGGGGGAAAATGTCACTCCTTAGCTTGGCATTAGTTTCATGCCATGGTCTCTCCCTGCAGCAGTTTTGTGGGGACTTTGCAGTTGATAACCAGAGGCACCATGTTGAAGTCCCAGTTTAGTGTTAATGATGGGATATCAGCTGCCATGTGCTGTACCTTACTGTTTTTCTCTTTTTCCTCTGGTTATTTTCTGTGGAAGACGAGGAAATCTGGGGAGAGGAAGCAGAAGCAGGCTGAAAATTATCATTCAGCACAGTTGTATTAAAAAGCCTATTAAACAATGACTAACGGCTGTTTTGGTTCCTGCTACAGCTTCACAGAGTGCCAAAAGGCTCCTACTGATTGACGATTTTGAGTTTGGCCTTCAGAGGAGTCCAATACGCGGTGACAAGCTGGTGCAGTGTGTTCCCACCATGGTGGGAAGTAGGCAGCAAGAGCCATGTTGCTGCGTGCCGGGCAGAGGTGAGTGATGCTGTAGTTTTACCTGACTGGATTTAATGTAGTTATTAATGTTTTGTATTACTAACTGTTAAGTCTAATTTTTTTTTTTTTCAGAAAAAAACCCAAACTGAACGTTTAAAGTCACATGTTTTAATTATGCTCACTGTGGCACTGAATAATACTCTGCTTGAAGTCAAAAACATGAAAGCTTCCATAAACATGTACAAAAAGCCTTCCAACAGAAACCTTCACATACTGACATTCTTGCCACATCTGAGACTATCCAAACAGAAATTCAGGAATGAAAACTCTGGGCCAAAATTGAATTGATACTGAATGACTACCATACAATTGGTTGGCAGCTCAGCTCAGTAAAAATTAGCCAGGAACTGCCATGTTTCATCCAGTAATATCAACCAAAACAACCAGTTAGTACTGTAATCATCTCTTCCAGAAAGCATTAAAGTGCTGAAATGGCTTAAAGCCATGTCTTGGTCCTTCTGGGTCAATCATCATCTTACACTGGAGAGTCTGGCTAGGTGACTCTTCCTTTGCTTAGAGTTTGCCCAGTTTATAACAGAACTGGTTCCATGACTGGACTCCCACATGCTGAGGTAACTCAAATAGGTTTTAAATATCTCTTAAAGCTTAACAGGTAGCAAAATATGGTCATATTTCTTAATTTTTTTTTCCTTGTAAATTGGATATTTTTTTTAGCTTAACTGTATCGCCCACCCTCATTTCAGTAATTCTCTCTGTGCTGGTTTTTTTCCTTCAATTTGTTTTTACAGACTCTTTTCTTTAAATTTATCTAGAATTTATAATATTAATTCTGTTCCTCTTGAAGGGCCGTAATCAGTTGTATCCCAATAAAAATTTCCTGATGGAATTATCCTACATCGCATTTTTCAATTGTATCATTTTGTGAGTAAAATCTTCTCAAATTTTGTGAGATTGTCTTGTCTCTGAATAAAATAGCAAGAAGCCATTACTATTCTGAATCAGTGCTGCAAAAATCTGATGTACTTGGAAACATTTCAGAAAAGTTTAAATTTTGAATTCATAAACAAGTGAAGTAGAACATAGCTGGTGTGTAAAAAGATGTTCCTAAGAAAAGGACTATGAACTACTTTGCTAAGATGTATATGGCCTCCCTCTACCTCTCCTCTGATGTTAGTGGAAGAAACATCCATTCTTGTCCACAAGTTTGTTTGTGTTCCCTAGAATTTTAGAGAATATATGAAGAAATTACCACGGAGGAATAAATTTATATATTTTCTTTTTCTTTTAAAGCTTGTATTTAATTAATTATTTACATTAATGTCTCTACTTGGCAATTTTTCAGTAGGACTGGCAAAATGTAATGCTTTCTGTATTAATTTCTACCTAGAAAGAACCATATTCTCAGATAAATTTGAGTTCATTTTCTGCCAAACAGTATGTTTTCAGTAATTTTTTTGTTTTGCAGATGTCTTGACTAATTCCCACGTCCATATTGGTCCATTGGCACTTCTAAGTTCAGCTCATTAAATCTCAGAAGTCTTCTCAGAAAGTCAGTTCGTGACAGGGTGTTGATTAAATTTGTTAACTGTAGAAGGAAATTGAGTCAGCCTTGGGTTATGGGGAACTCGTTTTCATTCCGTTTCACTCTGTAGGAAAAGATTTTGTCTCTGTTTCCTGCTTCACAGTAGATGTGGTTACCAAACATTCACATTTTCAGACAAGCATCTCAAGCAGTCAAAAGGTGAATGTCTCAAATAAGATATATATATATATAGATAGATAGATATAGATATAAAAAAAAAGAATTTATTTTTTCTTGACTGAACTTTTTTTTGCTATGGCTTTTTTGTGTCAATGTTTTCCCTGGCTTATAAGTGGAAGAGGGGAAAGAAACAGCATATGCTATGGGAAACAGATACCACCTCCTTGTATTAGCATATATCAACTAATTTTCATTACTGACTTCTAAATGGTTTTTTTTGTTGCTTCCCAGTAGTCTGTTCTATCTGGTCCTGGGAACGTGTGCCTTCATACGTACTGTCATAATCTTTGATAATACCGGCTATTTTGCCACAATATGACATGATTTTTTTGTTACAGGGGAAATCCAAATAACCTGCTGAATTGGTTTATGTTGCAAAATGATGGCAGGCATGTAACTGTTGCAGACAAATTCTAAAATGATAATTTGCATGGGACTAGCACTCTTACTCTGACAAAATATACACAAATAGGAGTGGGTTTAATACTTCAGTGTGTTTGTATTTTTTTTTTTTCTTGTCACACGTTAATGACGGCTTTTTATTTCTGTGAATGAAGTTCTTCATAGGTTGTAGCAGAGGGAAGTTTATCGCTTACTAAGTCACTGAAATGACCTTGTTTCAGTGTTCACACAGAGGGCCAAGACTTGAGCTTTGCACACCTTATGAAACTTAAGCAATGAAAAAGCCTGATATATCCAGTAACTGGATGTTGGAGTTAGGGAGAGCTGGATCCTTATCTGAAGCAGTAATTACCACTTCCAGCATATCTGTTGTTCCTTTGAAACTCCAGGTCTCTCTTTAAAAATACATAGCTCTCAAAAGCTTGAGGTGCAAACTAGAAGTTTGGGGGAACTGGCTTCCATCCCTACCTCTGCTGTGATTTTAAAATAGAACTTTTTTTTCTTTGTTGTCCCATGGTGATTCAGGGATAATGTTCAGTAGTACTTATTTCGGTTGCAGCATTCAAGAGAAACAGTGGGTCAACAGACCATATGTGGTCCTTGTATTTGTTTATTTCAATCTGTATGTATTTAGCGTTCATCTGAAAGACAGGAGGCTTCTATTAATTTGATAGAGTTGCTGAAAAAAATAAAGGAAAAAAACCTGACAGTAGCCAGGTACAGAATTTTTATATTGAGAGCGTTTTTCTTGTTACCAGTACAGTGTGGGCAGTACTGTGCAAATTACACTCTCAGCTCTCTCTGTGTGTATCTGTAGAAAATATTATGTCTCTTGTTCTTCTTGTGTGCAGAACACTATCAATCCAAAACTGCATAACATGAATAAACATAACTAGCAACTAGGACAAGTCTGCCAAAACTTGTGTTTTTCCAAGGCCTGGGCCTCCAAAATGGAGACATGTTTTTAATTAGATATGTGATGACAAGATTAAGAAGGCAGGCACTTACTTTTACTTACCATAGTCCCACAGCTGTTATAGGCAAAAGTATAAAACTAGCTTTTAGGAGGAAAAAAAAAAGTGAGAGTAATAATTAGAATTGAATTCCCCTCGTTATAGCCAAATGGGTAGATCAGAAGGCAGATCATTTGTAGGAGTAAATTGGTATAGATCCATGAAGTTAATTGAAATTAAGATAATTTAAACTTGCTGAGAATCTACTATGGTGACAAACACAATTGAAGGCTAATGCAATTTTTGTCATTTATTTCAGTGGGGAAGGAATGACACCTTAGTGTCTGTCTTCTGTTTGCCATGCGATGGGGCAAATATGTTACTTTTTCCATGCCTGTAAAACGCCGTAAGTTCCATTTAGGGGTGGACTAGCTTTATAAAACAGTCCCTTTATTGACTTTTGAGAATCAACCTTGGTTTGCAAGAGTTGTATGCCATATGTAAAGAATTTGGGGATCACTGGACAAAAGGTGGTATGGGGATGCAGATGATTTTACATTAATATAAATATTAATATGGTATCAGTTGCTTGTTCTTACCTGGCAAATTTTAGATCTTGAATATCCTCCTCCATTAAACTATGTAGTAAAAAGAAAAGGTCTGCCTTTTCCCCCTAGATAACTGTCTTTGAAACATCCATGCAAATATCTAATTATTTACTGATTACCCTGAAGTTCATTTTCTCCATCTTAGTGCTGTGCATGCACCTTTTTTTTTTTTTTTTTTTTTTCCAATCTGTGCTGGGAAACTGTTGTAAATTATTTTCTTTGGCTGGGTCAGGAAGTATTTTTCCATTTGGCTACTCTTTATTCCTGCTTTTCATTTACAGAGTAATTTCGTAGTTAGGCACTAGGCAGCTGCTCTTCTAATGTGCGGACTGGCTTAGCAAATAATTTTATTATGTCTATAGTGCACCAGGTTGCATTATAAAGTTTCAGACAAGGCTATCTCCGTCCTCTCTCATTCATAGCTTTTAGCTATGCCTATGCAATTAAATGGGGTAGCTGATTCTCTGCACATCTTGATAGATACAGAGCGGAATAGCCTCTTTGGGTACTAAGGGTATTGTTTCAAGATTAGTTTAAGCCAATCTAATTGCAGGCTGCTCCTGTTGACCCTCATTGTCCCTGTTTCTCCTCCTCCTCATCTAATTTTCAGCTGAATCAGTTCCCTGAACCCAGTTTTTGGCATGGCTACGTGTGTGTGGCAATGATAGCAAAAGGGAAAAGCAGGAATGAATAGGAGGGAGGAGGAAAGGACTGGCATGATCAGGATTCAGATGATGCCAAGCCGGGAACAGAACGGTGCCCTCGGTAGGACACGCTCACCAGGCTGAACAGCTGAATTTCTTTTCACTTTTGAAGGTGACTTTTGTGGGAGCTCTCTCATCTCAGTTCTGCTCTGGTAGCACACTATACATTAATGGTGGTGTTTGTTCTACCGTTTTCCAGGTTTTGAATCTTGTAAGATTCTGTAAAATTTGGAAGGCATGCTAAGGTAGAGAACACGAGTACGAGTTTTCATTTTTATGTTTTCCATGTTTATGTTGAAGACAGATTAAAATGTTCAGTCTGGGATGCAGTAAATCATTTTTAGGAACTAGTACAGAAAATGTATTTTGTGATACTAGTTTTGTTTTTACAAATAGTATAGCTTTAGGGCACAGTGGTACAAAGACAAGACAATAAAAGTCATAATTATATTTCATGGCAGACTTTGCCTTGAGTTTAGGAAGGCCAGCTCCAGCATCTGCTTTTCTCAGTGGCAGAGCTATTTCAACTTAACATAGTCATTCAGACAAAACAAATAAGCTTTGATTCTACTTAACAGATATCAAACTGAGGCATGTAGATATGCCACTCCTATGTAAAGAAGCCTATTTCAATCTCCTTAGCGTCAAAAGAAAGCATTTTAGGCACGTGTTCAGAGGTAGCGTGTTCCTAGTCTTAGAGCCAATAGGAAATACTAGTCAATGGTGTTTTCATTTATTTTCAACTGTATGAATGTTTCCTGATGACCCGCTTGAAAGGATCCTCATTAGACACTGTTGAGCAATGATGGGGACTAAACTCTGGAATCTAGCTGTCATTGTCTTTCTGCCATTGTCTTCAGTAGGACTCCCATAACTGCATGTATTTCTGAGCCATCTACTACTGTAGGATTTGGGAAACATGTATACAATTACTTTTAGAAGAATGACCAGTTGTGGCCTATGTAACCTCAGCAAATTAAAATTTCCACTAGTAAGAGCCAGAAAGCAATTATAATAGCAGTCTATTTGCAAAGCTGAGACTTTCCATAAAAAAGTGACAAATTCTGGCTTTCCAAGACTGATAATGGCGGAAAGACGTTGGGTATAGCATAAGTCAGGAGCTTAATAGAAGCTGTTGCTATTTAGAAAAATATTCCCTTTCTGTTCTTTATATGAAGGAGTTATAAGCAATTGGTATACATAAAAATGGGGCTTCCTATAGTCCTTTGCTGAGGTAGTTCACTTGCCCAGCTGCTGTACCTGTTCACTATAGGTTTGCGGATACCTTTTCTGTAGTGCCATTAACAAAACATGCTTAACCCAATTAATTTAATCTATTTCCATATGGAAAGTAAGTAGATAGTGTAAGGGGGAATGAACTTTTATCAAGGCATAGTTGAGAAATGTGGTAACTGTTCTTGCCTAGCCATTTCCTCTCTCTCTAATTCTTTCACAACTTAGAAAAGACTGCTTTTGCCTTTACTGCTATTAGGGTCAGAAGTCATTGTCTTTGCAGATTTCAGAAGTGCTTTAGGATGTACAGTTGATGCTTGTATGTTAGAACATGTTCTGTTCAGCAGAACCTATTTAACACTGCTATGTGTCTGACTGTAGCTTCAGAGATCAGATGCCCAGGCTGAGGTTATACAGCCAGCTCCATTTGGCATAATTCTGTAGTGCTGTTGAAAGGAAGAGTCCCATTTTCCCTCCCTATCACTGCCAGGTGTTCACCCTGTTCCTCCTATGTGCTTGAGTAAGTGTCTGTGTGATCACGACCTCAACCTAGAACAAGAGACCTGATCCAGCCTGAGAACCAGTCTTTTTTACTTAATAAGTTTTCAGTGGAATCAGGTTCCTGATCCAGCACGTGTTACAGGGGCATCATCGTTAGTGTCAGCCCAAGGCAGGAGCCAAGAACTGGGAACAGAGGGTAAGGCCATGCTTTACATGGCAGCTTGTAATGATGTTTGATTTAGACGATTTTATAATTAACTTCCTAATTATTACTTTTATGCTTTCCTTACAAATGAACCATGTTGAGTACTGTAAGATGTCATTTTGCTTGTATCTCACGAAAGCCTTTTATCACCATTGTCTTAATGTGCATTTAATTAAAAGTAACAATGATGCAGGTGATTGCTGTGAAAGTTCCCAATGAGGGTGAATATATGATCTGTTTCGCTGGAGTTGTACATTTCCCCCGTTGGTAAGATTGATTGATTGCTTCTGTTGCTTAAATCCACATATTCAGAAGGGTTTATTGCTCTCTTTTTTTTTTTCTTTTTTTTCTTTTTTTTTTTTTTTTAATATTCCATTGAAGTTGTTTATATGTTTGTTCAGAGGTTATAGCTGAAATTACTGAATTTTTCCTTTAGGAGTTCCAGTGCTCCATTGCAAATCCCTGAAAGGAGGCAGGGATGGGCTGCCTCTGTGGAACATACTGCTTGCTTTTTAATACATTTTTCCCTGAGTGCCTTGCCTGTGATTCCATACAGCAACTCTCCAGCATTGGGCTGAAAAGCAATTTCATATTTCCTTGCATTTCTCTGCCAGTGCTACCTTGGACTCTGACTAATGCTAACCAGTGCAATTATCTGTGACTTCCCTCCTATGCGCTTTCTGTTTCCACTCAATCCACAGAATGGTATTCTCCAATCCACGGCAATTATGAGTGTGATATATGAGATCGCTGTAAGAGGGTATTGAGGATAAAAAAATGAGAAGGTAAACAACCACTGCTAAATCAAACGCAGAACAGATCTGAACTTAGAATCATAGAATCATAGAATTGTTGAGGTTGGAAGGGACCTTTAAGATCATAGAGTCCAACCTTTAGCCTACCCTGACAAGAGCCACTTCTAAACCATGTCCCTAAGTGCCCCATCTACCCTTTTTTTAAACACCTCCAGGGATGGTGAATCCACCACCTCCCTGGGCAGCCTATTCCAATGTTTAATAACCCTTTCAGTGAAAAAATGTCTCCTAATATCTAATCTAAACCTCCCCTGATGTAACTTGAACCCGTTTCCCCTCGTCCTATCACTTGTCACCAGGGAGAAGAGGTCAGCCCCCATCTCTCTACAACCTCCTTTCAGGTAGTTGTAGAGGGTGATAAGGTCTCCCCTCAGCCTCCTCTTCTCCAAGCTAAACAACCCCAGCTCCCTCAGTCGTTCTTCATAAGGTTTGTCCTCCAGACCCCTCACCAGCTTTGTAGCCCTTCTCTGGACACGCTCCAACACCTCAATGTCCCTCTTGTAGCGAGGGGCCCAAAACTGAACACAGTACTCGAGGTGGGGCCTCACCAGTGCCGAGTACAGGGGGATGATCACTTCCCTAGTCCGGCTCACCACACTATTCCTGATACAGGCTAGGATGCTGTTGGCCTTCTTGGCCACCTGGGCACACTGCTGGCTCATATTCAGCCGGCTGTCAACCAACACTCCCAAGTCCTTTTCTGTCGAGCTGCTTTCAAGCCACTCTGCCCCAATCCTGTAGCGCTGCATGGGGTTGTTGTGTCCCAAGTGCAGGACCCAGCATTTGGCCTTGTTGAACCTCATACCATTGGTCTCAGCCCATCGGTCCAGCCTGTCCAGATCCCTCTGCAGAGCCAACCTACCCTCAAGCAGATCAACACGCCCGCCCAGTTTAGTGTCATCTGCGAACTTACTGAGGGTGCATTCGATCCCTTCATCCAGATCATTGATAAAGATATTAAAGAGAACCGGCCCCAGCACCGAGCCCTGGGGGACACCACTTGTGACTGGACACCAACTGGATTTAACTCCATTTACCACCACTCTCTGGGCACGGCCATCCAGCCAGTTTTTTACCCAGCAAAGAGTACACCTGTCCAGGCCATGAGCAGCCAGTTTCTCCAGGAGAATGCTGTGGGAAACAGTGTCAAAAGCTTTGCAAAAATCCAAGTAGATAACATCCACAGCTTTTCCCTCATCCACTAAGTGGGTCACCTTATCATAGAAGGATATTAGGTTTGATAGGCATGACCTGCCCTTCACAAACCCATGCTGACTGGGCCTGATCACCCTGTTCTCCTGCATGTGCCGTGTAATGGCACTGAGGAGGATCTGTTCCATGACCTTCCCAGGCACCGAGGTCAGACTGACTGGCCTGTAGTTCCCCGGATCCTCCTTCCGGCCCTTCTTGTGGATGGGTGTCACATTTGCTAACCTCCAGTCAGCTGGGACCTCCCCGGTTGTCCAGGACTGCTCATAAATGATACCAAGTGGCCTGGCGAGCACCTCCGCCAGCTCTTTCAATACCCTTGGGTGGATCCCATCCGGCCCCATAGATTTGTGCACCTCCAGGTGCTGAAGCAGGTCCCTCACCATTTCCCTTTGGATTAGAGGGGCTTCATTCTGCTCCCCATCCCTGTCTTCTAGTTCAGGGGTCTGGGTGCTCAGGGAACAACTGGTCCTACTGCTGAAGACTGAGGCAAAGACTTCATTAAGTACCTCAGCCTTTTCCTCATCCTTGGTCACTATGTTGCCAGCCCTATCTACTAGAGGACAGAGATAATCCTTAGTCCTCGTCCTATTGCTAATATATTTATAGAAGCTTTTTTTGTTGTCCTTGACAACAGAAGCCAGGTTTAGCTCCAGCTGGGCTTTGGCCCTCCTGATTTTTTCCCTACATAGCTTAACTACCTCTTTGTAGTCGTCTTGAGTGGCCTGCCCTTCCTTCCAGAGGCCATAGATCCTCTTTTTTTCCCTAAGTTGCAACACTAGCTCCCTGTTTAGCCAGGCCGGCCTTTTTCCCCGACAGCTTGTCTTCTGGCACATGGGGACAGCCTGCTCCTGCGCCTTTAAGACTTCCTTCTTGAAAATCATCCAGGCTTCCTGGGCTCCTTTGCCCTGGAGGACTGCCTCCCAGGGGACTTTGTCAACCAGGCTCCTGAAAAGCCCAAAGTCCGCCCTCCGGAAGTCCAAGGTAGCAGTTCTGCTGACCCCTCTCCTTGCTTCTCGCAGAATTGAAAACTCTATCATTTCATGGTCACTGTTCCCGAGACAGCCTCCAACCTTCACATCCCCCACAAGACCTTCCCTATTTACAAACAACAGATCCAGCAGGGCACCTTCCCTAGTTGGCTCTCTCACTAACTGTGTCAGGAAGTTATCCCCAGCACATTCCAGGAACCTTCTAGACTGTTCCCTCCCTGCTGTAGTGTATTCCCAGCAGATGTCCGGCAAATTGAAGTCCCCCACGAGGACAAGAGCTCGCGATCTTGAGACTTCTCCCAGCCGTTTATAGAATATTTCATCTGCCTCCTCATCCTGATTGGGCGGTCTATAACAGACTCCTACTACGATATCTGCCTTGTTAGCCCTGCCCCTGATTCTTACCCATAAACACTCAGTCTCATTATCACCATCGTTAAGTTCAAAGCATTCATAACACTCCTTAACATACAGGGCCACACCCCCGCCTCTCCTTGCTTGCCTATCCTTCCTGAAGAGCCTATAGGCATCCATGGCAGCACTATAGCTATGTGAGTCATCCCACCACGTTTCTGTGATGGTGACTACATCATAATTATCCTGCTGCACAATGGCTTCCAGCTCCTCCTGTTTGTTACCCATGCTACATGCATTAGTGTATAAGCACTTCAGCTGGGCTACAGGTCCTTTCTCCTTTTTACTGGCGGGAGCCGAAATTCTGCCACCCCCAGACTTATTTCTAAGGAGCCTGGTTATGCCCCCTATCTTTTCCAAGTCTAGTGCCAGCATGCCACCTTCAGGCTTTTTGCTAGCAAGCATGGATCTATCCCCATCCTCCTTCAAATCTAGTTTAAAGCCCTGTCAATGAGCCCCGCCAACTCTTGCCCTAAAACCCTTTTCCCCCTCTGAGACAGGCTTTTGCCGTCTGTTGCCAGCAGGCCTGGCGTCCTGAAAAGCAGCCCATAATCAAAGAACCCCAAGTCCTGCCGATGACACCAGTCTCTGAGCCAGGCATTGAACAGCTGGCATTTCCTATTAATCTTCTCATCTATCCTTGCAACTGTTGGGATAGAAGCAAACACTATTTGTGCTCCTGATCCCCTAACCATCCATCCCAGGGCCCTGAAGTCTTTCTTCATTGCCCTTAGGCTTCTTCCTGAAATTTCATTATTGCCTAACTGAAAAATCAATAAAGGGTAGTAGTCAGCAGGCTTAACTAGGGTAGGGAGTTTCTTCCGGACATCCTTAACTTTGGCCCCAGGGAGACAGCAGACCTCCCTACAGAGTCTCCTCAAAACTCCCATTAGTATCATTGAGGATTCTACTTCTACACTTGCATGTCCAATACTTTGATCTTTATTCTTGGAAGTCTGTGTTTGAATTTATCTCACTCTGTTAAGGTATTTGAAGCACACAATGCTGAGTTGTCTTTGCTCTTCTGCACATGGTAACCAAGGCCAGCCTGTTTTTTCCCAAGCAGATGGAAATGAAGTCCACATTCATTTAGAGATGTGTGGAGAACCATGTGAAGATTCTCGTGTGATTGTTAAGATATGTACCTTAAAAAATAAAACATATCCTAGAATAATTTGGGGAAAAACCTGGAGCTGGTTGAAACAGTTGAAATAAATGAGGGTGGTGTCACAAAAAAAAAAAAAAAAAAAAAAAATCTGTTTTGCGGTATATTTGGGGGTTTTGGCTTGGCCATAAATAGCAAAATTAAATGGCATCTAATGTCAATGGCATTATTTTGTATAATGTTTCAAGCAACATGAAAATATCCTTCAGAGAAATTATTATCTTTTTGTATTTCTATTCTCAGTTCCATTTAAAAAAAAAGATTTAGACTTAGATTTTCATGCAAAATACAGGTTCCATTTCTTGAATGTTTTTATTTTGAATTTTATTCCCCACCCTTAGTCTGCAAGTAATATCTGCTACCACAGTGCCTCCCAGTTTGGATTACCTTCCAAACTCTGCTGCAAGAGGATCAAGGTTTTGGGAAACATTTATAAATAGTAATGTGTAGTTTCCATGTGCTTAAGCTGTGATGTACTGTGATCATCTTCTTAAATAGCTACTTTTTTAGTTTCTTAATGACATCGGTCACCTTTGTGACTCAAAGGAGATTTGAGTATGCTTGTAGTGAGGCCAAATGCTGTAGTCAGAGTCACGCTGTCTTCCTTCGATAAACCTTGTGAAACAAGATATAAAAATTATTGATATGTTAACACTGCAAGCTCCCTCCCCCAGCCCCCTGTGTGTGTGTACATGGACGCACATGCACATTTCACCTCTAACACTGAAAATGTGCCTCCAGTCATGGTGGATAAGGACGTTACTTGAGAGCTGGTGATGCAGTGAACGCAAATGAGCTGCTGAATGAGACTTTAGAGTCAGAGGGTGCCTATTCATAGTTTTCCAGAAGGCTATTGGTTTTGGTTGCCTGCAGAAACAGGAAGATTGCACAATGTTTAATCATCTTCTGAAAGTTGTTTTGCAAATGTTAAACCTAGGAACTGAAATTCTGCTGTTTCACTTGTCATGTAAATAATTAAGTGTTAGTCAGCTGCAAAAAACATCTCCTACTGATCATTTGTAGCTTGTGGGACTCAGAAGCGGTATCAGAGCGTAGTAGCAATAAAATAAAATTCTGTGTTTAATAGTTTTGGAGAAACAAAGGACCTACTGTGTTATAGTCCTGTTTTAGACCCACACCTCAGTTCCACTTATTAGTACCCTGCAAGTTAGAAGGGTGTTGTCAGTTACACCAAAGCTGAAAGTAGCAGAAGGTTCCTGAAAAATTTTGTGGTTTTTTACCCTGAGTTAATAGGGTACACAGAAAGTCAGAGCATGCAAAATTCTCTTCATTTTACTCCATGAAAATGAAGAGTTTTTGCAAGGAAAAAAAAAATAAAATTAATGATACACCACCTTATTTAGTTATCCAGATTTTCTTGTGGGGAGAAAAAAAAATAATAGAATAGGTTTATGCTGATTATCAACCAATTAACCTTTGATTTTTCCTGAACCATGTCTACTTATGTTTGCTTTTGATTTTGTTTTCTGATGTTATTTATTTATTTATTTATTTTCAGGCTGGAAAGATTATCCTGTTGCACTGTAAACAACCACTAAACCTTCTGAAGAGATTTCTCATCTGGGCTGTTTTGCTGGTGAGTTGCTTGAAGCCTGATGCTATAAAGATAATAGAATTAGCAGACCTAGCAGGCCTCATTATTTTTAATTACTATTACTGCTGCTCACACACTACATGTGATTTGGTAAAGCTGGAGTGCAGTGAGGGGGGGACCCAACAACTCTGCATTTCAAAATGGGCCATCGTAGAAGCGGCTGTTGTCAAATCCTTCTGTGAATTATGTGTTTTTCAGATTTATCATTCTAATAATATTCTGGACAAATCTCAGAAACTCAGCAAAGCAAAGGAAAAAAGGGAACGTGGGCCATAAATAGGTCAAAACCTAGGTACCTTAAGATCGCATTTTGGTTCATTTATCAAAGCAAAATCAATTGTTATTATTAGGCTATTATCATCATCCTTCCAGTGAGCTGGCTTCATTTTAATCAATATTTCTAATTAGACTACATCAAATACAGTTTTAAATTGTAGCAACCTAGCTCAATGTAAGCTAAATTTCCATGCATCTCTGTATCCATTCTTTTCATTCTATCCTTATTAATAAGATATTTCTTTACAAATAAGTAATAAGCAGCTGTGTTTCAAACACATTTGAAGCACTTACACATCAGAGTGGATAATGAACCGCCTACTATGTTGAAATGCTGTTTGTCTTTTATTTGTGTGAACTATATGCTTTAAATAGCTCTGGAACTGTCATTGAATTTTCAGGTCACAACACAGAGACAGGACCAATGCTCTGTGCCATGGTTTCCATTGGCTTCTTTTGACTTAGTAAACTAAGTGTTCATGGAAGTAGACACAAAGCATCTGTTTCCCATTCCTTGGTAGTTTCTTTTCATCCTAGAAGTATCTGCGGTCCTTCTTCTGGGTTTGTCTGATAGACACCTAGCTGTGTGTGTCTCATCGTTCTGATTTCCCCCTGTGGAATCGACATCGCTGCTTTACACATGCAGTCCTAAAAGCAAACACAGAACTAGTCTATACTTGGACAGTCTCACTCTCATGTCTTACAGTGTCCAAAGCAGGGATTTCACAGCTTCTAAGAGAGCAAAAAAAAAAATGCACTTATTTAAGTTGTTGCGGTATTTTTTTATTGCTGCTGCCTATTAGAAGACCCTGCCATTAATACAAATACAGTAACTGTGCCATGGCTAAGAATAATTGTTTTGCTTCCCTGCGGGGATTTAGGCACTGGTTAATCATGCAATCGCAGTTTCCGTAAGATGTACTTTGTCGGATGATAACGTGGTTTTAGTTTGAACTTTCATGACTCAGGAACGTCTGTTCTAATTTCTGACAGCTTCTGACAGAGAAGGATTACCTCCACTAGTTTTTCATACGCACGTGTGTGTGTGGGCAGGTATTTGCACACCTGTTTATGCATGCACATGTTTGCATATATAAATTGGAAGCCTTTCTTGGGCGGTCAATGAAGAGGAGATTATTGGGAGAAGTTTAATTCTGTTGGCTGTGTATGGAAGTAATTTTGAACAGAGAGGTCAGCAAGGGCAGGCTTTTTACTGCATCTTTACAAATAATTCTGTTTTATTTTAATTGATGTGACTCTAGGGCCATATTTTGCTTTTTAAAATAATTCTAATCCTTAGCCCATTTACTTATGTATCGTAACTGGTCATCCAAATATTCCTCTAAGCAATGGGCATATAAACTCAGAACAACCAAACTTTCCTTGACTCTAATCTCATAACTACACTTGTGTGTGCTGTCATTTAAATATGCAATTTCCGTGTTTTTTGCTCTGTTAGACTATTTTGTCTGTTTTGAGTCCCATACTTCCTCCAGTGAATCCTCTCAAGTCAGCTGCAGTTTTCAGTAATACCTTTATCATAAGGGCTGTTTAAAAGTATAAAGCCAAAATTACCATTACCCTAATGGGCACTGAAGTGCAAGTAACTATATCAGAATGTTATTATGCTTACTTCTATGCCAGTCTTATGTACGATCAGTATGCACCTGTGGAGTGCAAAGGAGAAAGTAGCTTCAGAACTGAAACAGGCAGAATTTCTAAATGTTTCAAGGCATGTGCAATTCTTTCATCACAAAGTTTCTCCATTCCCTTTCTTCCTAGGAGATGCTACAATCTAACATACCCACAGCATAAATTAGGCAGGTCTTGTGGAACAAAATGTATGGAAAAATCATGTAATCAAAGACTGGATCACAACATATTTCTACACAGGACCAAATCTGAGTTACAAATCTCGATAGTTTTGGCGTTTCTTAACTTTTTAACACGTAACTCAGCATGTTTATATTTTTTTCTGTGTTTTGTATGTCTGATTTTGACTAGCTCTAATTTACATTGATTATATGTACTATGTATGTATATAAGGGCACAACAATATAAGTTTTCTGTTGTTCATCCCAGACCCATACATGGATAGAGAGAGTACTTGACTGCTAATGCACGTGTTGCAGGTGGCTCTTCAGTTTGAAGTAGACTGCTACATGTGTGAGCTCAGCAAACTGACCTGCTTCACCTCTCTGGTGGCTCTTCCTTGGTCTGTGCACCTCTGCTATCTTTTTCCATGGCCAATATCATAAACCTTTGAGGGTGGTGTTGTGTTTTCATTAGCCTAGGTGAGCAAACTCCTTTAGACACCAGTGAAATGCACTAGGGAGATGATAATCTTTTGTAATAGAATTCTACATATATGCTGAAATAGATCTATTAGAGTTGAGAATAATTTTATTCATACATGTATTCAAATACATGTACATTTTTATCCAACTGTGGTATACTCTTCTTAGGATAAAAGGTTGAAGTAATTTTTAAATATTAATTCTGTCACCGGAGTCCTGTGAGTCAAAGAACTAAATTATTCTACAGATGGTGAAACTGATGCCCTGGAATATTATGGTTGAGATTTTTGAAGTGTAAAGAAGTGAGATGCCCTTTTGTCAGAGAATTTCAGTGCAATTTCCCCGTGGAATTCCTTTAGGCTCTGTTACAAATCCCATCTCAATTATAGGCTAATGATCACAGAAAAGTTAACGGAGGAGCTGGAAGAAGAATCAGGTGTCTTTTCACCCAGATATCTTAATCTGAGACATAATTATTTGATGAGTTCATCTGAGGATATAATAAGCTTCACAAACTTTGAAGTCAGGCAGATAGATAGTATGCATAGTTAAGCATGTGAATATTTTTCACAATATATTTGGAGGTACCTGATTCCATGCCTCCTGCTGACACCTTTTAGAATGTTTTAAAGGCTTTATAAAGTTCTCAATTAAGAATACTTCTCTATGTGGCAGAAAACATTCCTCACTTCCATAACTTCTGTTCTCTAGTGCCTACGTTTACTCTGGTATCATGTGTGTTATGGACATTCATTAAGGATTGAGGTCTGTGATAAAAATTTTAGCAATGTATGTATTTTAGAGTATTTTCTTCATCCATAGACATGAAATATGGCACTTTCTCATGCGATAGTACTCTGTAAAAGTTGATCGTTATTTTCTCTAAGCCTTGCAAACAGTATTCTGCATATTTCCAACATATTCCTTAAACTGGTCTGTGTATTTCAACTAAGCAGTTGTTGATTTATTGTATACACACCAGAACTGATCAGAAGCTATCAAAATCCCCCCAAAATACTGGTCTGGCTCTGTGAGGACTGAATGAGTGTATTCCACATAATTAAAGCAATAATAGGTACCAGAGTGCTCAAGCCTTAGACTTTTAATCCTGATTTCAATAGTGTTGCATATACTTGGACTCCTTCCTCCCTTTCACTCTGCTGATGGGATGTGAGATGACTTCTGTGATAGAGGAAAGCTATGAAGTTTCTGATAAGTATAACAACATACAGCCTTCTCTGCAGTGATATCCTAGCAGAGAACATGTCGCTTGTAGGTCAAAAAAAGTGGTTTACCACTGGTAGCGTTTTCTGCAACAGCTTAAATTTATCACTTTGACTCTTTGCCCTCCAGCAGGGAGTTCCTTAGCACATACAGTACAGGTGACTGAATCAAATTGCATCAACATAAAAGGCAGTGTTTACTCACTAATTTTTTTCTTATGTGAGAAGCTGTTCATCTTGTAGCTGTGTAAGATAAATCCCTGATTTTTTTAATTATATATTTTTAAAAATATATGGATCTTAAAGCACATTCAGAAGAAGAGTTAATACAACTTTTCCTGACTGATGTAGCTACGAAGAGGTCATGGCACTGGGCAGATGCGGCAACGAAGACAGCAATATAAGCACCTTTGAAAAATAGGTTTAACATAGGACAAAAGACATTTAGCGAATCAATCTTTGTTCAGCTAACCATGTGCTAAAACTGGTGGCCTGTTGATGTACTTGTCACAGTATTCAAGACTAGGTATGTCATTAGCTGTCATGGACTTCACAGTGCACAGGCATGCTACTGTGTGCACAATTGAAATCCTGCGTTTGTAAGAAAACTTGGTGATATGTAATATGGATTGGAGTTCATTTATATGGTGGAGGGAGGAGCAGGTAGAGCAGTTAAAGCTTTAGTACCTCATGTGATGCATGCTTCTGGGAAAATATCAACACAATCTGTTCTGTAACATTCCCATTCATGTCACAGCTGAATACAACCACGGCAAGGTGGGTGAAGTTTTATAAAGTTTCATTCTGTATCGTAAATAGAAAAATACTGGAAACAGCATAGAGACAAAAATGTAATGTATATTAACCAGAAAATAGTTGCTACAATACGTGAATGTTCACTCATTCCTTTGCTTCCGCAGTTTTTCTTCCAGGTTTTGGAATGTTGAGGTGATTTTAAAAGCATCTTTATTTCAGAGTAAAGCAATTTAAATACTGATTTGCATGTTCGTTTGTGGGTCAGGTTAATTAAAGGTCAGTATTTTGGAAAGGATTAAGGAATACGTGTAGTTTCAATGGGATGAACCTCAGAAAGATTTCAGTGATTTATCCATTCAAGTGCATTTGTGTGTGCATATAAAGTATGGTACTTAAACATCTATTACAGAATATAGCACACTGGTGATTGGGTAATAGATCATTTTAATGCGTGAATAGGTTACATTCCTAACTACTAGTTGGGAAGGGTTAGTTCGTATGGGAAGGGGAATAAAGTAAATGGCCAAGAAAATTTATAGTGTTGCAATTCAACAAAAATATTGATTAGAAGATGAGGAACTCCATTTTTATAAACTTAATCAACACCGATTGTTTGATATTCAGCTAGTACACTGTCAGGGAAAAATAAGAGCTATGAGCCTGTGTGTGGGGGGAGAAGCAAGCTGGCAATATTCTAGGGAAAAAAACCAACCGTATAAAAAAAACCCCAAACCCGACCAAAAACCCTAATGTAATTTTCCAGAAGGCTCAAAGGCTAAATATTTAAATGGGGATAAAGACTGTCTACGTTTTGTTTTGTTTGAATTGCTGTATAGTTGCTTGACTGGAAATTACATTTCAACAGGCAACTGCTGTATTTATTGGCTTATATTTTATTATGCTGATATTCTGCTAGTGTCCTGTATTTCTACAGTAATCACCTAATAATCCATTCCATAAAATAGTAGGTTGCTGAGATCCATTTAGACCCGTGGGTGCCGTGGCCAAAGGTCAGTGCTGGGGGAGCTCTGCTCCGCGGTGTGCAGGTGCCACTTGCGTTACAGCCATTAAGTATGAAACTAAAATCAATTGCACTGCATCTTTGCAAGCTGGCAAACACACTACTCACCTCAGCAGAAAAAAAGACACAACTTGCACACATGGTGTGCCTTTATAAAGAGCTGGGCAGAATCCGAAAGAAGTTTTAAAGAGCCTGTAACTCTGCTTGTGTCTCCAAAACCAGCTGTTGTGTTGTCTCTGCTGCCACCATTCAGGACCTCTCTGCTGCATTTGTATATTGTGTTTGAAGTGACTTGCCAATGACAGTCTGATAGATTTGCTTAATGCAGTAAGGTTTACAGTGGTATCAGAGAGAAAGTTTTTCAGAATATGGACTTCTGACTCTGGATTTAAAATTACAAAGTGTGGCTCCTCCTTGGTATGTAATCCATCATGGCTGTATGCCTCCAGGCATTTCTGCGCTAGAGATTTTGTTCCACCTTCTCTTTTGGAAAATTGCCTTCCCTTTTCTCAGTGGTGCCACAGAGGAGAGGAACTCCTGGAAAGCTTTTCCTCCTGAACTTGACGTGATTCATCAGAAGGGAAGTGATGACAGTGTCTTTCAGGTCATCTAGTGAAAGGACACCCAAATAATCGATGTGTCAATTTATAAATATCAGTTGAATGTCAGTCAGTTGCCATAACAGTCTTAGTTAGTTTAAAGTCAAAATCTAATTCCTGGTGAATTGAACAAAAGGGAAAGAAGTCCTAAACCTGTTTGGCCTATGAGTGCAGTTTAAGTTATAGGTATATGATTAAGTTTTGTTTGGTTCTTTATATGAGTTGGTTGTTATCTATTTTTTCAGAGTTTTCACCTTATTTTATCCTTATTGCTTTTATTCGTTAGTGATTTACAAGTATAGTGGTGTAAGACACTGAAGTACCAGTGACAGCAGTCCACCTACCTGGATTATGTCAGGCACATCACAAGTACTTGTCTTTTACCTCAAAGGCTCATATGCTTTCAGGGCCCCAGGCTGAAGGCTCCCTGCTTTGGAACAGCTCTCTGGAGCAAGAAAGAAGCTGTAATTTTCCCTGGAGACCCTCTCCCTTTTAAATAATTCTTGGACTGGTGTGTAATCCATGGGTGGGTGAGGGGCATGGGAGGAGGGGCGAGGAGCTGCTCCCGTGGTGCAGCTTGTAGGACCTGGGCTCTGTAGGATGCCCGTCGCCTGCTTCAGCTGCTGGGAAAGCATTTCTCTCTTCTCTTACATGCTTTGTTGGTTCTGGATTGACCGCTGGATCACTTTAGTTTCCTTTTCCTTCTGTCAAACTTGTGGGCAAGATGGCCACTACTGAGTGCTCTTAATTTGGCATTTTCTTTAGAACCTATCCTCGTCCCTGGAAATAATATCTGTCAAGGAGGTGGCAAGCTGGGAATTGGGTGCCTGCCCAGCCATAGCATAACGAGACTGCAGGGCACAATTGACTAGAGTGAACAGGAAAATTTCTGAGCCATTGATCCACAAGCTCATATAATGTGTGAAATTGAAAATGTAGCCTGTCAGAGGAAGTTAGCCATATATTTTTAGGTTATCTTCCAAAAAAATACCCTTAATCATTGTTCAATAGAGAACGTTCTTTGTATTTTTGCTGGTGACTATTTTGTGGTTGGGTTTGGTTATTTTTTTAATTATTTCCTACTGGTAAATATCATAGTTTTACTTTTTAAAATCATTTTAGTAGGTCGGTTTCTCTTTCATGCCGTATAGCTTTATGTAGAAGCACATATACATATGTAGTTGTTTACATAAATGCTTTTCAGAGGCCAGCACTAAGAACTATTTAATTCTGGATGGTAGAAATAAACACTTGGCAGCATAAGAAATAGTGCAGAGAACTATTTAACATGCATTGTTACCAAGATAAATGTACATATAATTACACCCTTAGAAGTCATCTAATGCTCTTCCCATTTACTTTCATATTATGCTTATAAGCATCAGTTGACTTCAGTGGAATTATTTCTGATGAGCACATATGTGAAACAGCCCCAGAGACAGTCATGTATTCCTCTTCTGTCATTCTTCCATCTTTTTGAAGTGCTATTACTGCGCCAGTGCTATATTTCCTACTAGAGGTTTCCTAGTGGTTCTGACAAGTTTGTTGGAGCTGGCACGTGTCTGCTTGAAGCAGTTTCTCACCCTCTGAATGGATTTTTCTGTCTCGTTTGCCAAAAGAATATATGAAATAAGGTGGCTGGGCTGGGACAGCACAACCTTTCAGCACAGATACCTTTTTATTCCATCCACTCCTACTGGGCGGTAGCAATTACCTCTTGCATGAAGCTTTTTGTCTTATTAGGTATAAAGTAAACATTAGCTATTCAGACACTGATATTACCATCTCTCCTCAATCTATGGAGGAGGAAGTGGTGGCTGGTTGGACACTGGCTGCATTTTTATGTTTGCAGTCCTCTTCAAGTTTGGGAGATTCTCTTTTGTACTACATGCTGCTCTTCTACCAAAGCCTTTTATCATACAAAGTTCAGCGTTTTTGTTCTTTCTCAGCATAAAATTGAAGTAATGAGTCTTAACCACAACTTTTCTGTTTTAAGCTGTATGTAATTTGAGAAATAGATGTTTCTATATGTATAGATATGTACATACGTTTCACAAACTACTATTTAGTGGTGTCTGTCTCTCCAGGAAAATAAAACAGCTTTACTACGTTTTTAGTGTCAGTAATGACAATTGCACAGGATATTTAAAATGAAACATTATTTTATTTAAACTTTATCTTCTAAGGTTTTTTTATGTGCAGCTAAACTGAAACTTACTTGTGCACATCTCCGGCCTGTAGCCTTCAATGCTCCTATAAAGATTAGTTTTATTACTATCTCGGTGTTTCCAGTATTGCTGATTCACATAGCAATTTATACTATTTATAAATTAAGTAATTTTTGTTATTGCAGTATCATATAGATAAGTAGATTTTCCTGGACTTTAAAGTGTTCAAATTTTAATGAGAAGTTAAGAAACGGTAGTAATTTTTATTATTTATCTATTTCCCAAGAATATATCAGACATTTTGCAGATGCAGAGCAAAACTGCTCCTTGCCTCAAATATCTTATAATTTAGGTAACTTTATTTTTAGATGTAAGCTTCTCGGCTTGCAAATTCAGTTAAGGGCTTTCTCAGAGCTAGCTGATTTTTGATAGCAGAATTATTTCTAGCATGTGTTCAAAAAAATGGTGAGGCACAGGACCATGTGCAGGTTTTGTTGCTTTTTTTAGGTTTTATCATATTATCCATCTGGGTAGCACTTTTATTCAAGTGGACACAGGGTCTGTTTAGCCTTTGCTGATGGTTTAATATATGTATTTATTGTATCATACTTGTATTCCATGGGTTTCCTCCTTGAAGGGCAGAGAGTATCAAATTCCAGCAGTTTTACATTAAGACCTTCTAATATATGTGAGAAGTCAGATAGAGGAGAGAGGTGCGTGGACCCTCACTAAGATACTCATTTTTTGTTGTTGCAATGATTCATGGATCTGTCTGATCTCGCCCTTTTAGAGTACGTGTCATTAATGAACATTGTCATGACACAAAATCAAAACTAATTTCATTTTGTCAGGGACACCCACAGCTGTGACTCTTGCTGTAAATATGATAGTGTTGTTTTTCTGTCATGATGATGAGTAGACGTATGTAATGTTAATAAGACAGTTAACATTTCTAGCAATGATAGCTGATAAAGAGTTCAAGCTGTATTGTGTAAAGCTTAGAGTTTATATAAATAGGCTGATAGAGATATTTTTAGCTATTCATCATATTAACACAGTTCACAAATCAGGTGCAGTGTTCTTTTCTTAATTTGAAACTGCTGGATTAGGTATTTAAAAAACCTAAACTCAATTTTATGGATCATGAAGGAAGCCTACTATAAAGCTTTTCTACACCACAGTATGACAGCTCTGGAACAAGAGTCATGCATGGGATTTATCAGTTCACTTCAGTTACTTTTTCAGTACTCTTGTAAAATAAAGACAGAGTGCTCTATGATTGCCATCTGTCACAACAGCAGAATAAGCCACTGAAAGGTTTAAAGGGAAAGATCTCGTATCACTTACTACTTTTGGATAAAATCACCATTGAAACATGATGCTCTCTGCTGCACCCTCTCCAGCAGTTCCCTCAAGAAGGACAGGGAACTGCTGGAGAGGGTGCAGCAAAGGGCTACCAAGATGATTAGGGGACTCAAACACCTCTCTCATGAAGACAGACTGAGGGATTTGGGTCTCTTCAGTCTGGAAAAAAGACGGCTGAGGGGGGACCTTATCAACACTTATAAATACTTAAAGGGTGGGTGTCAGGAGGATGGGGCCAGGATCTTTTCAGTGGTGTCCGGGGACAGGACAAGAGGTAATGGACACAAACTTGAGCATAGGAAGTTCCACCTAAACGTGAGGAGGAACTTCTTTACTTTGAGGGTGGCAGAGCACTGGAACAGGCTGCCCAGAGAGGTGGTGGAGTCTCCAACTCTGGAGACATTCAAAACCCGCCTGGACGCGTTCCTGTGCAACCTGCTCTGGGTGACCCTGCTCTGGCAGGGGGGTTGGGCTAGATGATCTCCAGAGGTCCCTTCCAACCCTATGATTCTGTGATGAAGGGAATTTATCCCCCCGGTCCTCAAGGTAGTTTATCCATTTCTGAAATCTGCTGTCCTCAATGGATGTATTATTATGTCATAGTGTAGACTAGAGAGGGACAAAAAGTTAAAAATGAGCAACTGCTCCTGAGATCCCACAGTCACAGCTGGCCATCAATTTCTCCTTTTTTTTGGTGATAAACCTACATGGGAAAGTTGCTTTTTCTGCTCAAAACTTGCTCTTGCATGCTGCATGGCAGTTGTTAACAGTAACTAAATAATTTAGAGGTTAATATAACCCAGACAGTTAGATCTGCATCTCCCTGTTCTTGCAGTGGTACTTTTTGAGGACTAGTCTTGAGCTCATACCTAAATTAGGCTGCTTGGACTCTCCTCTAATAGAAGCAGATCCATTTTTGCTGTTTTGTTTTTTTTTCTTTAAGATGATGAGTATAGTAATTTTATGTGGTATTATTTTTACTGTTCTTTTTGTTTTTATTACTATGATCTCTACTTCTGACCCCACAAATCAATGTGAAATGGTGCATCGATAGGTCAGCTCTTAACTTTGCATTGTTTTGAATGTGTTCTCATTGTTGGCATATCCACACAGCACTTGCCCAAGTCAGAAAGGTTTCTTTGGTTTTTTTTTTTCATTCACTCAACCATCTTAAGGCTTTGTGCCATGATATTGAAATTTTTTGAATGACAATATCAGTGCTATCTGAGCTATTCATATTATGTGTACCACAATCTGTACTAGTGGTGTGATCTCAAGTTTAAGTTTAGGAAGTCAAGATCAGTTTAATTATTTAATTTTTAACCAAATTGTGACCTGCACACTAAAAAGATATTCCATTGAGGACCACATTTAACCTATTTGAATATTACATGTTTCTACTAAGAACAAGGGCATTTTCAAAATATTTTTGTTCCCAACACAGAAAATAGCTTACTTGAATTGACATTTAAAAATAAAGAATAATAGAATAGAAACAAAGCCAACAAAAAAACCCCAAACCAAAACAAACAAAAAAACCCCCACCATGCCAAAAAAAATCCCAAAACAACTCAACAGCAACAAAAAAAGTAATTTTACCTCATCATTAAATTAGTCACCTTTTTAGTCCATTCTTGTGTGCCGCCTTTGCAGGTTTGTGGTTGAAATGGAGAACCGTTAGAAAAAATTGTTTCTGTTCATTCCCTAATTACAGAACATCTTCCTGTCCTGTCATCTTCCCTCTCAGTTATATCCTACCCTAAAGGTTTGATTTTAAGACCATTGTAACCATTCTCAAGAACATGAAAGCGTATAATTTCCACAGGTCAGTATCAACCATTTCAATCACAACCCTTTCTTATTTTCAGGCTATTGATGCAAATAAAAACTATCATTATTCTCCACACCCCATTATATAAAAAAAAAAAAAAAAGACTGGAAGGAAAAAAATTTTTATTGTATTTTTCTGCAACTGATAAAGTTTAGAATTCTCTTATAGAAGCAATCAGTAAGGTCTCTTATCTAGACCACATAACAGATGGTTTTGTTAAGCAGTTTCTTTCTCTTGAATGTACTATGATCTTGAAAAATAGGCTGTTGACTACCACGATTAGAGAGAAAAAAAATAACTATTCAACTTCCAATAGAAATAGCCTGCAATTATCCAGTAAGTTTATGAGACCTGAAAATTAATATTAAAGCAAATGTCCTGGATCTGTGGTCTGTAGTTCTGAAGTTGTAACGTAGGTGTCAATTAAAGTTCACTCTTGATCTTTAAGTGTTTAAGGATTGGTTTTATAAGTCTAAGCTTTCAAATATGCCTAACAAATAACAGAGTAGGAAGGAAGAATGATAAGCTAATGAGTGGCAGGTATAATGGTGTACAGAATCCTTAAACTTTAAAAATCAAGTTTAAAAGTACAGTAGATGATGAAATGTGAAGGTAGAGTAACATCATGTAACTTTTTCAGCTCTATACTGACCCTGTTCTATTAGACTGGCTTCTGGAAACTGAAATTTTAAGACCAACTCTAATCATGATTAGTGTTCACCTCAGGAGAGATGCATTAGCTCTCTTTGCATGTTTCCTTCTATAAACTGGGAGGATGCAGACTGGGAAACTGAGAGGCACGGTAGAGTTATCACGTCCATACGCCTCAGTGGAAAAAGAAATGCCCATCTCTCGCGCCACAGCTTGAGCTCTGTCCACACATACCACCACCATCAAGCAGTGCTCTCAGTAAAATAAGGGTGGGTTTCTCTGTCTTTTATTGTCTTTAGCACTTAGTGTTTGGGCAGATATTCATGAGAATGTTTAATATATTACCACTGTTAATCCTTATTTCTAAGGCCAGCTTTAAGTGAGAAGGGGAGAATGAACCCAGATCTTCTAGTGGCCTCAGCCTGTACTCTACAGGAATCATTCCCATTTGTCAGAGTGTGGCACCTGGATATGACCGTTTTCCAGTTTCCTGGGTCTTCCTTTCTTATCTGATTCATGTTTTGGAGATCACCTTTGCTACTTCATCAGAGCTTGATAACAATTTTCAGAGAGAATTGAAAAAAAAACCCATAAATTAAAATCCAGCAAAGTGTATGGAAGGATTTGTATTGCGTTTGGAACACTTTTGGCTGAGACTACATGTTGCTGCAAATCAACCTTATTTGATTCTTCAGCATTCCTGTCCCCCCACAGGACAGGGAGCAGCAGCGGGCTGGTTTCCTCTGATGAGGAATAACGCACATTGCTCTGCACTGTGCCTTTTTTTTTTTTCCCTGGGAACCTGAAGATGAAAATAGAGACAAAGAGTTGCCTATCACCTTCCCATTCTCCCACAGCACTGCATCATGACAGTCTCCAGCAAGCTGCCGAAGGGGCTGCAAGCCCTACGCGGTTCCCTGTGCAGAAAGTCTAGTTGTGCAGGCTCCTGGCCGAGGCGGTCACCCTGCTCCTGGGAGCCTGGCAGGCAGCTCCACCTTACCCACAGCTATCAACTGTTCCTGAAACTATTTCTAAGTCACCTCCATTTTTATTGGGGACATATTGACTATTCACAATGATTTTTATTTAATATTTTCCTTCCCTCCTTGTTCACTTCGCATGGCGTAAAGGTGAATTAAGACGTTTCAGTTCTAGCTAGCCTAAAGCGTGTAGCTTTCTGTTTCAGGCGCTGCCTGCAATGAGCCAAATACAGATTGCTTATTGGTACTGAAGCTTGAACTTCAGAGGAAACAATTACCCTTGTTAAAAGAACTCTGTTTAATGTACAGTGCATAATGAGAGGACAACAGGGAGGATCATTTTGCTTCTTAATGAACTACAATTAAACTTAAAGCCAACTTTTGTCCTCACTTCCACCAGTGTAACACAGGCCAGGATTTTCCTCCTACGAGTGAACGAAATGTGAAAGGTACAGTTCTGCAGCTGCTTTGTTTTTGTGGAAAGTTCCCTGACAGTGAAGTACTGTGCAAGAAGCAGCTGCAGAATCAGGCCCTTTGTACACATGCACTTGTAGTAATCTTAAAAGAAATAGAAAGGGTCCAGCAAAATGGCACTTCAGCTCAAAGAAAAATCCAGCGTCTTCCATCTGCTCCCTGCTCTTGCAGCTGCAGTGAATTATGATGTGCTGTCACATTTATAGGGTGATTTCATCAACTGATTTATTTAATTAATTTAGATTTAACATTGTACAAAGGGTATGTGATAAAGCGGTGTAACTCTTTCCTCAGCCACCGCACTAGCCAAGATTTATTTTAAGTATCCTCTCTCTCACTGTGTCCTCCCTTGTTCTTGTCAAGCAGCAGCCAAGAGCGAGTTTGAAGTAGCTGATCAGACCTAAAGCTGCTAACTAACAGTGCTGCCATGGAGCAGAACTGGTAATTTCAACCTTGTGTTATGATGCTGGAGTTAAAACAGCCATATATGCTCTCCACCAAAAAAATATCTATCACACTGATGCATTCCTAGTGATGCTTGAATCTGCACAATGTTTCATGTTGACGTATGGATGTATCTGTGGTCAGATTGTCACTTAGGATGTTAACAATTTTAAGAATATGCTTCTTGAATACCCTTGTTGAATATCACCTTGAAAGAGCATAGATCTTAATTCTATTTTGTTTGTGCGGAACAATGAAGTCTATGGGTGCCAATACATAAAATCAGTAGCAATACAAATCCACGCTTGTGATTTGGCATCATGCTGGTTGCCAAAATAAGGGACTGTCTCCTGGTGTTGGTTTCAATAATAATAGTACATTTATATTACGCTAACATATAATGCAGAAATAGGAAAATTAGGGCAGGAATTTTGGTAGCAGTTGTATGCAGACATAGGAAGTCACGATTCCTCTGCTGAAAACCTTCCTATCAAATAGATAAGACAAGTTAATAGAACAGAAGTATTCCACATTGAATATATTCTGATATACATATATATGTGTGTGCGTGTGAGAAAGAGAGCTAGAGAGAGATGTTTAATTATGCTTCTTGGCTGGGTAGACATAACTCTGAGAATCCAGAGGAAGTCACAGTTTCAAAACTTTTTCTCTTAATTTTTCTCTGCTGCTTGCTGAAAACAGGGGCAAGGGTTATGCTGAGTAAATCTTAGTAAAATACCAAGCACAGTTTAACTAAGTCAATGTAAAATATCTACATTTATAGTGCTTATTTTTCAGTATTGATCATGCTGCAGTTATAAGCCATAAGAATTCGGTGATTCGCATTTATGAGGAAATAAAAACAATTATTTTCAGTGGAAGACAGAATGCAAGCAGTAAAAAAGGACTGAATATTTATTACAATATGTACATAGAAGTGGTCTGAGCATCTTTTGTGTGCTACTAAATAATGGACTAGGCTTTATAAAGCCAGAGATGGTGGAAATATTTTCTGTGTTTCATTTTCATTTGTCTTGTTGTGTTTTTCATAGTCCTGAAAAACATTCAATCTTCTGAACTGTATTTGTTGTTTTATTTATCCATAAATGAATATTTATTAAACCCAGCTTATTTCTATGGATTGAGACCACAGAAATAAATGGTTTTTCACTAGTAGCAAAACCGTAAAATAAACTGTGCTTCATCTGAAAAGCTTCAATGTTCTGTATTGTTGGCTGTTCTGATTTCACAATATTGTATAAAATCAGTACAAAGGGAAAAATGTTATTTCAGTAACTAGGCACGTTTCCACAGTGCTAGAATTATGATTGTGACCCTAGAATTCCAGGCAGCATGAAAAAAAAATAAAAATTAAGCAGAACCAAATAATTTACTGTGTTAGATAATCATAAAAGGAGACATCATGTGGTAGTTAGGGGAAAAAAAGAGTCAAAAAGTGTAGGAACTGTATCTTAATATTTCAAAAGTAACCTGGGTAATTAGAAGTAATTAGAAAGAGTATCACTGAGATAGAGGCTCACCTATACTTTTTGGAAGTTTATTAACTTCAGAATCAAAAGGTAGAGATGAGATGACATGGAAAAACAGCATTGACTTTTCAGTAGTACAGAATCATGAGCTAAGATTAAATTACACTGACCTATTTTTTAATAGTACCTATTTCTAAATAATTTTTACCTAATGTCTACAGCTAAATGTATGTATTTGTGCCACAATCAAATTAGTTTTGCTTTCTACATCAATGTAGTTTGTTTATCTGAGTTAGGAAAATTCCTCCCCAAAAAGAGTTTTTGTAATTCTCATGTTGCAACAGAATCACATCGAAAATCAGAGTTGGTTCCCTGTCACTACTGTATAGATTAACTGCTGTTCTTATTGAGCGATTCACCCTTTGATTATCCAATCAATAAGAACACTTACAGCTTGGTATGGATGCTGAAGCCTGCTGCCTTCTCTCACTCTTTATTTTCTGTGGTTTCTACACTAGATATTGCTTGTCATGCACCCATGTCCTGGTTCTTCTCCGTAAGGGGATTATTTTGGCTGCCCTAGCGGACTCCATGCCAAGTCAAGGATTCATTCTTGTCAAAAAAATCTCTGGTGGGTGCTTTCAAATACAAAGCAGCATGTCATGTGAGTTGGTAGTTATGGGCAAATGTTGTAGAAAATATTATGTTTACCCAGAAATTGTATCTATTAGTGTTGAATGGAGGTTTGATATTGCATTTGACAGATCCCTTCAGGGCTGTGTCTAGTCTTTTTTCAGGTTGGGTTTTTTTTTTCCTTGTCTTTATCCTGCTAATGTTTAAGTTGAAAACTAGCACAACTCACATCACTTCCAGACCTAACTGTGATTTGCCTAGGAAGTGAAAATGAAATGCTTCTGAACCAGAAGTCTGATCTCCATATGGATTCTCTCAACATTACTAAGAAGCTAACAAAAATTATCCCCTCCTGTCAAACTCAGAATGTTCGGCTTTCCTATCCACTTTTTAACTAAAGAAACATGTATGAACCTGTGAGATCAAGCAATTCACGGAAATCAAGGAAATCCATCAAAAGTCTAAAAAATCAACCTTTAACAATAGCCTCAATACCATCCTTTAGTCCTTAACAAACATTATATTATTATTACTTTATCATTAATGTGCTTTTACTAGTAGCAATAGTAGTCATCATTGATAAATATCTTCATCAAACTGGATGTGATTTGGTTAATGAAGTAATGGTGGGAAATACATTATTGCTCCTAGCCAACAGAAGAGAGTAGTAGCTTTAAAAAAATGGATTCCTTTATCTTTACTTATACAATTCAAAATGATGTCATGAGACTTTTTATGGACAAATCAAAATATTCTCTGTTAGACACATTTACAGATTCCAATTTTTTGACACTAAACCACTGGAGGAACTTATAGAGAAAAAAGAAATCTTTCAAAGATTTCTCTATAGGATTCATTACTTTCTGTTTGATGGGAAAGGAATGGTAAATTGCTTCCCCTTCAAAACAGAATATTGGTACAGCTATGTCAGCAGAAGACTAGACATATACATAGCTAAGAAAAACATCTAGAATCACCGAAGTGAATATTGCTGAGAATCAGAAAATATTTGAAACCACTGCTCATTCATGAGAGCCAGCGTGTAATTAGGTGGCAGATTAAGATCTTGGTCACGGTAAGATCTTCTAAGTTGAAGTACATAATGCACTGTACACATACTATGCAACTTCTTGCCAGCCTCCTCTAAAGTACATGTTGAAGACAAGGTTCTTGTGGATCACTATTTGAGCCCTCTAGTTTGCCTTCTCTAGCAGTGCTTATCTCTTTACGATCATCGTTTGTGGCCACCCTCACCACTCAGGTTAGACTCCTTTTTCTACACCCAGCATTTTCCTGCCTCGTGTGCTCTTTATGGTTGCCTTCCTTCTGCATTTTATGCCCCGTAGCTTTCTCTTCAGTGTTTGCCTCTGCACTGTGTGTTCACTCCATTTTCTTTCTGCCCTCACAAATCTCATCTCCTGTGTCATGCATTTTAATTCCATGGCTGGTTATGTATCAGTGGTGAAGGGGCCATCATCTTCCCTGAGAAAAGTACAACTTTAATGCTCTGTAGCCATCTGAAATAGTACTATCCTTCTGTGTGCTTGCCTAGGCTGTAAGCATGCTGCACTTAAGCAAAAGGAGTCTGTGCATCACATCAATAACAGAAGCTTGGAGTGACTATTTTGGTCGCTTGAAGCAGATGAACAGGAGACCATGAGCAAAAATACCCTCTAACCAGAATCAAGAGTAAATGCTGTGAAAATTGCAAACTACATAATATTGGTAACTCTTGAGTATTCCAGCTGTGTAAATTCTTCTACTTGTTTTTCAAGAAAGGCAAAAATACCACTTTGTTTTCAGAGATTCATGCAGTCTTTTGTCTTTCTTTACTTTCCCTGGCCTTCCTTTGACTTTCATGTTTGATCCTTTGGAAGAGTACAGAATAAAAGTCATGCAAAATTGCTGAGATTTGCCTGGTTTCACATTAAATGGTACAAAACCTCTGAGTTCAGCATCATTTCCACCCGAAATCATAAATCCGCTCACAGTCACTCAGCCTGGGATCATGGAGAAAGTTTTTAAAGGGCCCCAATGTAGGTTTCATAATAAAACCTGTCAGCAGGTTTGGATTTCATTGCAAACAATTTGTACAGTTCTTTTTCAAAAGCATGCAAGAAAATGAGAATCTAGCCAAAAGAGAAATCACAACTGAATTATGCAGTCACCATAATAAGGACCTGAATTTTGCCTACTGATCATGGAAAAAAATGCTAGTAATGTTCACCACTGGTCTGGTTTTGGACAGAGAAAGTAGTCTTGTGGTGCTCAAGATTAGAATTTTGGCAGTCTGTCTAGTCTACCAACACAAAAAAGCAGCCACATTAAAAGCTTTCAGAAAGTTACCAAATACAACACATATAACGTAAAAGGTGCCTAGAAGGTAGTAAATGTACTGTAAGATATCAAATCAGGAGCAGTTGTCTGATAACTGAAAGAAGACAGTAGGTTAATGTTACGTGTTGGAGAAATGCTCACGTATAGAGTTATCAGAAGCCACGAAGGCTGGAGTGCGCCTGTCTTGAGTGTTCACGCCTTTTTGATCAGTATGGAGATAAGCATTAAAGAAAGCATAATTCTAAAGATTTCGGTGTGCTAAGAGCCATTCTGCCATTTTTAAAAATTAACTTTTTAATCAAATGACAGGACTCTGAAGGCCAAAATAGCTGATATCTTTTAAAAATGGGCAAGTTATTAAACCCATGAATAGAATTTGAGAAATTGTCATGAAACTACAGCATTCTTACAGACATGTCGTCCATGCTCAAGATATATGACACGACTCTGGGCACCTATGTGTAATATATCTTAAATGGCTTGCTAGATAGGTTTTGCTAAAAATACTGCTGTCTGTCTTCATAATTGAATGGTTCTAATATGTGCCTTTTAAAATGCTTATGTCTAGAAATTGTAGTAAGGCTACTGTACTTCTAGAATTTCCTTAAATGTGAAAAAAGATCAACTATTTTTATGTGATATTGATTAGAACATGATATATTAATTCACAATGTCCTTTTGAATTTTTATTTCTTTAATGAATAAAGGGGATTTAATTTAAGATATTGACTTTGTTTTATATTCTTCATGAAACACAAGAAAATGCATTTCTCTTAAGGAAGAGTTAACTAGTCTTAAGGCTTTACGAGTTTCTTTGAAAAACGGTGTGTTTATGTACTACTGTCTTCCAGTTCTTTACATTGGGTATTCAAGAAAAATATTGGAAGAAGCCATGATTGTTTTAAAGGAGACGCAAAAATCAATAGGCAGCTACTTAAAGCATTGCAGTATGCAGATAAGCAGCTTTACTAAGTCTGAACTTTGCACAGCAACATCAATACAACTTGTAGAACAATGAACTTCAATACAAATGCTGTGGAGGGAGAGAGGAAAAATGCCTCTTATAAATGAAGCAGTAAAAGGTGTTAATGCATGTTGACAGGAGCCTGCTTGAGTTATTTACTGTGTTCAAATACCTTGCAAACAAATTCCTAGCAATAACTGCTTCAGAGAAAAAGCAATGGAATTGATGTGGCCCGTTTCTGTGAAATGCAAACTTCTACTGATACAAAATTAACATGTTGTGAAAGGCTTAATTTCCACAGGACGTATCAACAGAATATAGATTTATTTTTTTAATTGCGTAGAATTTAAATATCTCTATACAAAGAGATATTTTATACATGATAAATAGTATTTCAATGTAAAAGACGAAATATTTTGTGCATCACAGCTTCTTAAGTGTGTAAGTATTATATTGGCACATGTCCTGGATTACACTTACGAGTGGTGAAGGCATGAATAAGTTATTGGTTATAGCAAAGAAAGGATGTGGTGAGGTGTAAGAGTTTTAAGTACCCACTCCTTGCGCCTTAAGAAAAGTCATTGCATACCTGGCTATTTATTCAGCTTTCTAAAATGGAGTAGTGACAATGATCCAGCCTTCAGACTTCCCAAGCACTCGGTAATTCCAGATATAAAAGATAAATGCTTCTGTGAAAATTCTAGCTTTTCTGGGAAGGCTGGCCTCTAGGAAATTCTTGGGCAGTCTTTTGAAGAACTTCAGGTGATCATCTGTGTGACGTGTCTGGAAGGTCTAATAGTCTCCAAACTTCTGGTTCCTTATTTTTGGGGAGCTCCTGATAGTTGTCTTACTGAGTTTTTCCTGTCTCTTAATATGCATACTGAGGATGAATACAATGCTGGAGACTGTCTCGTTTTGGGTCAGTCCAAACAGTTGTTAAAATAACCACTGTTCCCTGAACTAGTTGTTAGAAATTGCCATCCGAAAGCTCTAAGCGTCCTTGTAGCTGCTGCCCCCCTTCTCTGTAACTTGGGTTGCGTGGATGTTGTTAGGTTGGTGATTGCTCTTTCCCTGCCTCTGCCCACCCAAGCCTTTGAACCCTGATGTTGCTCTTCTCACCCCATGCTGGAGCTAGTCTTGACAGCACTGTGGGAGTTGTTGGTTTGACCTTCCCTATGTGTACAGTCAGGATTTTTTAAAAAAATGTATTTATTTTTAGTAAAAGCTGTCCACAAAAGTTTAGGTCCAAAAATGGAACCATCTCTGAATAACAAGATTTCTCCTTGTCCCTAAATTCTCCTCATGCTTTATAATATATGAGTAAACACTAGTCCTTTCTTACTCTTCACATCCACTGTCAAAATCAGGTGAGAAATCAGCCACTGCTTATAATACCAAAAATGAATTTACATCATAGAAAGCCCTGGACATTTTGGTAATGACAGCATTTAAGTTTAAAATGGATAGCTAGAAAATCTAAGGAAAAAGGTTAGATTCAGAGTCACGAAACAAACATTATAAGCATGGGAAGCAATGATATGGAGAGCATGCATCTTGGTTTGATTCCCAAAGTATTACAGATCCTAACAGAGAAAATGTACCTTCTTGAGTGTTACCTAGATTAATTATAAGAAGAAAAAGTAATTGCGTTAATTTTTATGAAAATGTAACAGCTAAATGTTTTTACTCTTTATCTATTTCTGCATTGTAAAATTGTGGATATTGCAGTACTGCGGGGAAAAAAAATAGAATTGAACGTTGCTTTAATTAAAAACATAATGAAAAGTTGGCTCTTTGTTATGGCATAAGCAATTTCGACTACTCTCATTTAAATGTTCAGAACAATTTAATTCAATATCTCATTTTTAGATAATTATAACTTTCTAAAGATTGCAAGATTTCATGCATTGATCTTGACCCAGAAAAGAAAAAAATCTCTTGGCAAGAAGTCTTCATTATACAAGGGAAAACAAAAGGCCATGTTGCTGTTAAGAAGCCCAAGATCGAATCTAGGGATACACCTTGGCACCTTTGTGAACCCATGCAGATCATTTAATGACCCATGGCATGTTTGGGTTTTTTTTTTTATTGTTCAGAATAATTCAGCATAAGACCTTTGAGATAAAATGACAGTATTACAAAATGACCATCTACAATTTCAGGTATGTCTTTTGGGAAATTATTCTAATGCTGTGGTACTTCTGAATCAAATACATTAATCCTGCATGAAAGTCAGTAAGAATCAAACTGTTCTTGTTGCCCTTCTGTCTTCGCTAGATACTTTAAAGCCTATCCAAACTTTAACGCATTGAAGCTTTTTTTTTTTTGGAGTGTTTATAAAATTATGGACTTATCAAGATCTGAAAGAGTTGGTATGGTTGAAACAGACATCCAAATTCGTAAGATGTTTGTTGAAACTTTCTTGGAACACTTTATTTCCCTTTCTTTTGCAAATTTGAATTAAGCACTTTTTGAGAATTTTACAATATTTTCAGTATTTCTGCTTCTTGTAAAGTTGTGTGAATATTTTTGCTTGTGGTGTCCCCATTAACATGGAATATGTCTAAGTTCTGTTGTCTTTGGTGCCAGTAAGCCACAAATCTGCTGTTTTCAGCTAGCTGCCTGAATTTTGGTACTTATGTTGCCTCGTGCATAAGAGAGCTTGACTGGTCTTTGTTAATGGCACAGGTTAAAGCTAACCACATATTTCTTCCTAAACCTGAAGCATTCAGCTCCAAGGACAACTCCTTAGCAAGTGCGAAGACAACAAAATTCTATTTGCTTAACCACAGCAATGCTGTGCTAGACCTGCTCCAAGATCCAGGTCCATGAATTTTGCCAAGCTTTTTAACGCCAATGTAAAAAGATATTGCTACTGTGCTCTTTGATTGTTTTCCACGCTTTTCTCTCCTGCAGTGGGGAAAGTAAATCTTAAATGTTCACTGTAAATAGTGGTGGCTTATCAACATTCTCTGCTATCAATCTGATGGAGGTTTTTTGTTTGTCCCATCTCTGCCCTCTCTGACTACAGTGATTTGTTTCTTTTCTGTCCTTCTGAGACGAATGTTATGTGATGTTGATTTGAGAAACTGGTAGAGTGACCAGCCTTTCATTTATCTTGGGGAGGACGCTGAAACTAAATCATTACTCTGTTGCTGAAGTAAAGGAATTGTGCAGGAGTTGCTCGGCAGTGAGGACCCTAAGCTTGTTTCCAGAACAGTTTGGCTGACTGAAAAATAACTGCTGTGTAAATAATCCCCTGTTGCACATCTAATATGCCACAATATCCATCCAAATAAGTGAAAAGGCTGTTCTTTGATGTACTTTAAGTGCTTATTAACACAAACCACTTAGAAAATAGGGTGTATATTTCCAAGGGAAGTCAGGGATAAATCACTCACTATTTTTGCTTAATCCAAAATCTCCTCTGGACACACTTGGAAAAACTCTACTTAATTGTATATTTGTTCAGGGATATCAATTTGTAATTTATGAAGTTGTGATGCCAAATGTACTGTTTCTGCAGTAGGTCATGATTCAACACGCCGACTACACAGCAATGTACTGTTGATGCTCAGCCCCAAGAGAAGGGGTGGACTAAACGTTTGAAAGTTAGGTTTCCAGGGCTGATTTCAGCAAAGAGAAATTTAAATAATCTATCAGTTTTCATGTCTTTCACAACAAGGATTTATTTCCTTTTAGTTCTTATTTCCCTATATGGGAAATGGGGCTTTATCTACAAATTTCTGCATGCCATCCTTTCATGTTTCAATTTCTAAAGATATTTTTTCTTTCAGATTTTTCATCTATGATGCTTGTATGTGAAGTATTATTTAATCCTAAGGAAGAACAAAGTGGTTGATTTTCGTAGTTTTAAGGTATGAACACTGTGGTTTTGGGGCATCTACTTCCCTTTTGACTAGGAAATGAAATTTCCAAACCTTGCATGCTCAGCTTCTCTTTCCAAATCTGCTGGGCACATCTGTCAGACGCAGTTACGTTTTGAAGAACTACCTCTTTCTATAGAGGAGAATAAACAGCAAATACCCAATGATTTGTTATGCTTCTTAGGCTTCAGTGTTTGAAAATATTTGTTATATGAAAACAATAATTCAGGTAATGTAACAAGAATTATTAGTGTGTTATGGATGATGTTAAGCTCTTTTTATTCCATATTAATAAGAACTCAAATGGCCTATGAAGCCTTTAACAAATACATAAGCACAAGTTTAATGCTCTGAACTTCATGAGGAGCAGTCATTCACATTTAACGTATGAAGAAAACATTGAAATTCAGGTTTTCAGTGTCAGAAGATTAAGAATACGGCTTTTAATAATGCCATATCTCCTCAGTGGTTTGGAAAATGGAAATGTAAATATGTTAAATATATTTAAAAGATGTGGTGCACAAAGTTTTACAATGAAATGCAAACCTAATACATAGACTTGGTTCACCAATATTGGCTTTTGCATATATCAGTAAGCTGAGTCAGATTTTTGAGATATAACTAATTTATGCTTACTCAGTTGAGGTTTGGGGGGAAGAGTCAGACTACACTGTTCATTCTTTTAAAATGTGGTCTGAATACTTTAAATTCTTTTGGATATAGGACAAGTAATTTTAATTTGACTGTCCAGATTGTACTAAATAGCCTTTTCCATAATGTATTTGCTCAGTAAATTCTATCTGTGATAAATGTAAGCAATGTGGAATGGAGAAATCTCAGAATTTGAAACTTGTTCTGCAATGTTTTCCTACCTAATCACCATTATGTTTTTTTGAGAACTGTCTCTGAAATGAAAATGACTGTATAGACAGTCACTTATATGCTCAACTAATTCATACGTTACTTGATTTCTATGATTTTCCCAAGATAAACAATTGGGGCAGGGACATTGCTGCTTGAATTGTATTCAAACTGATCTATCAGAACAGAAAATGAAGGCATTATTAACATTCAAACTGCATTTTCACTTCCCACTGAAATGTTTTTTATTATTATGGCTAACTGTGTCAGCAGTCAGACTAGACATAGACTCATTCCCAATTAATATAAAAATTCCTCGCTTTGATTTACTAGGAGAGACTGAGGGGACAAAACTGTTTTATTTTATTTCATGCATTTCCTTTCCCCAGGCTTCACCTGATTGAGGTATTTGCTCTCTGTGGGTCAGTGTACTTTAAAGTTATTAATTACTTCACTTCAATCTATAATACTTAATTAAAGCTTAAAACAAAAATAAATTGGTTGTGTTTGGTGAAAATGTTGTCAGCCAGATGGGATTTTAGCAACATAATAGAGCCAATAGGTTTTTTTTGTTTATAGTGATACTGGATGACCTTGAAGTGTTCATCTGGCCAATGTGGACTCTTTAAGATAAGAACCCAATTTCTTTTCTTCTCTTTACCTGGGTTAGGATTAACAGTTTGCATTATCAAAAGGATATTAGCACATGACAAGCCTACAGATATTTCTTAAGTTATTTCGCTCGCTGCCCCTTGGAGCCAGCATGAAGGCACTGTCAGCAGAACTCATGCACGTTCAACTGCAGCTCTGGCTGTACAGAGAAGCAGGCAGCTTTAATATTCACCCTCCAAGATTTGCTATTGCATTTCTTTAAGTCTTGTTTTGTGACTGAGCAGAAGAACGCTGTTGTTTTGTTGCTCTGAGAGGCAGAATTTAGAAATGGAAAAGTTATTAGATTGAAATGGCCATTTCCCTGCATCCTTAGAACAGAGAGCAACTAGATTAAGATTTAGGTATTAAACTCTTCCAACCCTTCTCTCCTTTGCTGGAATGAATGAAGTCCAAAGGACTTTATATTTGGTGTCATTTAAATCCCACTGGGCAAGAAAACCCTTTTCAAAATGCTACAACAAATTCTGCCCTATTCCAGACATCAGTGATAGCTGCTCTGCTATCTCTCTACTTTTCAATGGCCAGTCAGGACTAGGAGCACGTGTTCTTTCCATAATAAATACAAAAACCTTCTCAGTATTCAACTCCATTAAACTCTTACTTTTTTATGCCAAATTTCACATGTATGCAACATACCATGATGCTCTAGCTTACATCCAGCTCTTTCTTTAAGGTTAACTCTCTGTGAAAAGAACTTGCTTTTGATAACCTAGAGAGATTTTCATACCTTTTAAATAACATAGACATTCTGTTTTCTTTTGAATAACAACTGTGGCCTTGTGAGTTTCTTCCTCCCATCTTCCTCCCTTCTGCAGTACAACTGCACTCCTTTAAAGGCAGCATCTGGGCCGAAGTTTTCTCCAGCTTATATAAAACTAAATGTTAAAAATGAATTTTAAAAAGGTCATCGTATGGGCTATGAGTGCCAATCTGATATACATGTTACTGAAAACTGAATACAGGCAAGTGCCCTTTTGGCTGAGATCAAGTTTAGCTCTGGTTTAATATCTGATATATCTTACATCTAGCATTTTCAAGGGTCATGCTTTAAAAAAAAGGTATGTAATTTCCACTAACTTTTTTTTGGTATTGTATACTCTTAAAGATCTAGGATCCATCTTTTGAAAGATCTTTAGCTGTATGTATTCACTGGAAGTTGGACACTTTTACAATATTGTTTAAAATTTGGCCCCCGATTACTCCAGCACTCCCTAGTTCTTAAACAATTGAATGGTAACACAGATTGCTATTCTGATGATCCTGAAAGACAAACCTTCTCCTTCTACCCTGCTATTTCCAGTGTGTATAATCTTCACACCCAGAACACTGTGAAGATTTGGATTGTCAATATGTACCTTGCTGGTTGGAAAATGCTGTCTCCTGCCTCCTGGGACTGCTAACACTCAGGAAGCAGGCTGAGCTGATGTGCTAACAGACACAGAGGAAATAAAAAGGAGTAACAGGAGTTTAAAGAGGAAACGTACAGAGAGACAGAAAATGTATGAAAATCTCCTCTCACCCTCCAAGTCTCATGTTTCTGTCATGTGGAGCCTTTGCTGTGCAGATTTGGCAGGCCCTTTAGTGGAACCCGTAGCTATCTGGCAAGAGTAGAGGCATAACGTCGATTTATCTGAGTCAAAAAAAGAGCTGGAGTTTACTGAAGCATGAATTTGCAGTGTACCTTAAAGGGTAGGCGTGGATATACAAGAAGAATTTTGTGTTTATATTCCCATTGCTTAAGAGAGATTTTCATGGAGATTTTCATAGAGATTTTCTCAACAAACAATATCACATTCAACGGGGAATCTTAAAACAGAAAAAACTTGCACAAGGTGACCAAGTCCATGTCTTCCTTGAATACCTGGATAAGTTACTGAATATTAAATCTTGTGTGTATACAAAGGAAGCACTGAGAGAAGATGCACAGAGGAATATAAACCTAGGTATATATTTTTTACATCTGCAATTTTTTCTTTGGGCTGAGTATCTAGTCAGCTTCATTTTTCTAGAAAATATGAAGTTTGGAAATAATATAAACATCATACACAAGTGAAAGGCAAACAGCATGCAGCCAGCCCAGAAAAATGAAACTCCTAACTGTGATCATTTTTTAAAAGTATGAGATATTTGTGGTGGTTTAACCTGTGCAAAATAGATCAATAAATATTTTAAAGAAAAGATGTTGTTCAGAGAAAGCTTAATCAGTTCAGGTTTGCTGTTGTCTTTGAGACTGTAATTACATAACTCTGGATCCTTTCTACCTGTCGCATCCCCCCACAATTACTTTATTTCCCTTTAGTGTCACCATGTCATATCTTAAATTAGTTGATAATGACTTTGGTAGCATCGTATCTTGCATTTGATAACCTGTTACCAATTTTGCACCTCAAGTGTGGACTTCGTGGTGCTGTGTCACATTAATAATTTCACTCTGAATTTAGAATTTCTATCTGTTGACTACTTGACTTAGATAAAAGAGGAATTGCTGATCTGTTGGTTAGATTATGCTACTGATTATGAGTGTCATAACCCGAGCCAAAAGGTAACCGAAAAACAGATACTGAGGCTGTAAAGAATTTGGTTTCATTAAACATCTTAGACACCACGGGGTGGGTGGGTGGGTATTTATTTGCTGCAAGATCTTTCTGACAGCTTACTTCAAAATGCATGTAGTAAATTTTCTTGGTTGTATTCATTTTTGCCAGGTGCATGCAGGCAGTGCTTTAACTTTCAAAGACTCCTAAAAGAGGGAAAGAATGATCGGCTCGGGAAGATACTGTCCTCAGGACATCTGAGAGAGCCACATGCAGAGGACTTCAGTTATTTTAAATCAATACTTTTGTCTAGAAATAGCAAACCTACTGTGAGAAAATTGATTATTATGGCAACTGGATGCCAGCACAGAGAACAGAAAGTGGATAAAGGCATCAGCAGAGCTGCGTGGTCAGTTACGTCCTGCGTGCCCACGGCCCAGCAGCAACGCTATGGCTGACCAAAGGCTCAGACTAACACTCTGGTGTTACTCATATTCTGGTTCCTGGAGCTATAAATCATGCTGTATTGACAGAGGGGTCAGTCCTCTGAAGGTGTTGTCATATGATAGGGGATGCTGACATTACCAGAGTTCCCCTAGCGGAAGGCAATATGTGGGTGTGAAGTAGGATTAGAGAACATAAGCTTTGTACAAACATCATGCTCTTTCTGCAGGTTAATCAGGTCTTTAATAAAAAACCATGGAAATGTCAGCAGTCTGAACAAATAAACCAGAATTGTAACTGAATGTTCATTCAAACAAAGAAATATAACCCCCTTTTTTATTAATGTTCTTCACACGGAGAGGAGATGGATTAGAATTAGAAAATATATATTTTCTAAATATTATCTATTAGCTTCAGTACATACTTGAATATCCATTACATGTTAATCTTACAGACACGATCACACTTTAAGGCCTGCAGTCCAAAATTTTTTAATGAAAAATGTTGCTTGGTAAATAGATTAAATAAATGGCAAAATTAACTAATTAAGCAACCCTTTGTGTTGGATTAATTAAGAGATTATAACGATTGGAGGGGAAAAAAGATATTTTTTGTATCAAGGCAAAAACCCAATTGTGTATCTTTTCGGTCAGAAATATAAAATGCTCTCTACCCAACCTTTTCTTGCAGGTAGTGTTGAAATACAGCTATCTATGGAAATACATTTTTCTGAATACTGGATGATGGGACTGAAGGGTGACTGATAATACCTGCTCTTAAAAGACCCCATTATTGTATCTTGAATCCTAAGTTAGATATAACCTGTTATCTCTCTGGGTAGTATTATTCCTATGATATTCTTTTAGGAGGGGTTTTTTTTGGGGGGGCGGGGCGGGAGGCTGTCTGTGTGTTGGTTTTAGTTGAGGTTATTTAAATATGAAAATGGCTGATAAGTTGGCTTGCTTGCTTGCTCTTCTTATAACGCTTCTCTCTCTGCTCTTAAAATACTGTAGTAATGTTTTCTCTGGTTTGCTTACCTGCAAAATAAAGTCAAAATAATGGCAGATCTCCTAATCAGTGGAATGCAGATACAAAGACAGGAAAACGATACTTTTTACCCACTGCAGATAGGTGGGAACATAGTTGGTAAAGCAAGACAGATTAATTTGCAGCAAGGAAAATTTACATTTGGTATAAAGAAAAACATTTTCTATTCTCTAATATTGAGGATATGAAGCATTGGAACAGAAAGCCTATCCAGGCTCTGTAATTTCCATTTTTTAAAGAAATAGTTGGACAGATATTAGTTAGGAATGACAGTCATGTCTGATCTTTCTCTGGAACAGGGGATAAACTGTGTAACCTTTGTAGAAGAATGTGGAAGGAATCATGCATTACCTGTTTAAAAAAATTGATGAGAAAGTCAGTATGCACCTCATCATTTTTCACCATATGGGATGGTTTCAGCTTTCTTTTTCTTTTTTTTTTCTTTTTTTTCTGTCTTGTCATTGTGTCCGGTTGAAATGGAACAGGTTTTCCTAAAAGCATACGATGGACCTTGCTGAAGCTGATGATACCTGCAGGACCATGACCACAGCCTCTGGATCCTCCCTGTACTCTCAGATTTGCCTCTATTTGCATTGCCCAGCTGGAGAGAAGGTTAAAATGAAGATTTATACTTAGTGATGCAAGGTAAGTTCTAGCTGACATTTATTTTTGGCGAGGCTTCTCCTCTTTTATATGCTAAGCCCTAAACTCTGCTGTTTGGGCAGTTTTTATGACGGGTGTGGTGTAGTGCCATCGTGTGGATTCAGGATGGGTGGAGGCAGGAGATGGGCTTGAAAGACTGAAGTAGGTGTGGGGCAGGTGTGTGGGTTGTTTGAATCACCAAAGCCAAAAAAAAAGGAGGTGTTATTCTAGATTATCAGGTTCTGAATAGCCAGTCCTCCTGATTTCTTGGATGCTGAACATCATTTAATTCAGTAAATTGCAGAAGCAATAAAAATATTTAATTGTAATACAGAATTTGTTTGTCACAGGCAAAGCAATAGATAAAGAACAATTCTTTGACAGTAGTCTTCTCCTCTCCTAGATGCCTTTTTTTCTTGCGTATCTATCATGCTTATTGCAACTATCAATGCAGGCTTGTCTACTTGCAAGAAATTTTTGGTCTAACAATGGCAGTCACTTAACTAAGCTCAGTAGTGTAAATAGTGTTGATGCCAGGACAGTAGAAGCCAGAATGGGGCAGAAAAAAAGAGATACACAGAACACTCCGTAGTATGAACGTAGCTATGGCAGTGGGACTATAAACTGTTGTATATATGGAAGCAACTAAGGCTGGAATGGGGCTTTTCAAGGAGTCCCCCAGATCGGATCGTATTTTGGAGTCGCTATTAAAGAGAAATAGATACATGAGATCACCAAGTGGGATGTGAATTAAAATATAATGTGATTAATGGTCTTGCAATTGCCAATGAAAGACAAATGCTTTATTGTTTGCTACATAGAAAGCAAACAGTAGTGCATGGTTTAAAATTTTGTAATTAGTTAAAATAATAATCTGGAAATCGTGCAATAACAGATTAAAATCTTGTAATGGCTACATTGTTGGATGGATATTCTGCTATTGGGTAGCTGATCTAGCTTACTGATTTTAGATCAAAGCTCTCTGAGCAGCATAAGAAAGTTTTTATCATCATTAGTCTTTGCAGAAAGGTGTTTGAGTGTCTAACAGAGTTCCTGTTGGGTACTGTCCCTGTCACTGAACATATTATCCAGACATTAACGTTGATAGCTTTGCCAGTGTGTTTATGAGAAAGGCCAAAATCTGGAGAGGCACAGACTAAACTAAATCCTTCCTTCCTTCCTTCTCAAGGCCTTGATACTGTATGTGGATAGGAAACCTAATATTACTTCTGTAATGCCTGTCTCATGGATTAATAGCAGAATTTAGTCTCCCTGCATGTTAACATGCACTACTCTCTCAGCAGCAATAAATTCACACAGAACTACCAGCAGTTCACCAAAAACATTGAGTCCTGTGCTCTTTTGATTCACCTCAGGTGCACTGTGCCTGAGATTTCATATGAGTAGGTCTGCTTGATGACTAGTGCATGAGAAGAGCCATATTACTGCTTTAATTACTTCTAATGAAGGATCATGGGATGGTGATGTCATCATTTTAAGACTTGCTATGTCTAAGTGCACTGCCAGGAAGAGGAAAGATGAATGATGATTTATGTACCTTGGACAAAATTCAGATAAAAACCACTTCAAAAATGTTAATTATTCGAGGTCATTTTCTATTACATAGGATCTGTTCTTTAGAATTTCTTACAGGTTAATAGAGATGATTCAGGAGTGTTCAGCCTGGGATGGTTTGACAAGAAAAAGCAGCAACTGTGTGGGGGAGGGAAAAGAAAGAGACAAAGGGTGTGATTTATCGATGTGCACTTTGCTATTTGTGACTAACAAAGAGATGGTTCACAAATGTCTCAGACTCAAAGCTGTGATCTGTCAGAACTGCTGAGCTGGGAAAATACTACCACTAAGTAAAAATAGATTGGTCAGCAGTTGCAGACTTATCTGTAAGCAGGTCATCCCATACTATCTATGTGCAGCAGGCAGATCATTTTGCTGGGGTAGGAGTAAGATAACTTTGTTGCAGTGTTGTCTCTTATCAATCAATGGTTTTAATTAGCTACATGATTGACTAATAAAAACCCTCACTGATTAATTGATTTTTTTTGATCTGGCCAACACTTGCTTTATTATGAGGTGATTTTTCATTTGAACTAAATACTTTATTATCAAAATGCAGAGGGTTTTTTATCATTTCTGAGGGAGCGAAGGAGTAAAAGAGTGCAGAGGGGAAGGAATACTGACATCTGTCAGAAAAAAGATATTAAAGGCACTACTGATCGGTGTTAGTCTGATAAAAATTATTTGGAGTCTCTGTGAAATAGTTGTGAGGGTCCACACATATATTTTTGAAATCTACTGCCATTTGCCACAAATCAACCTTTTTGTAATAAAAGGGATAGGATTTAATATTGTAACACTTCTCCTATGCTCTGTAATAACGCTGATAGCATCATTATCCGTAAATACTCTTATATTTACTAAACCTAATGACTATTTACAGTTTTCTTAGCACCTCAACTCAAACACAGTTATATATACACACGCATCCATTCTCTCCGCTTTGAACAGGCAAACTGTGTTATTGTGGGTAGTTATGTGCATGTGAATTTGCTCATCATAAATCTGAGGCAGGCTTTGCTGCAGCTAGCAGGACCCATCACAGTAAACAAGTGATGACATTGACTTGGCTCATAAGATCCTGATTCTCCACACATGTATGTCATTATATCTTGTGGTAATATCTCTGGAGTGGCAAATATGTTTTTTATATATATATATATATGTATCCCAGAAACAAGTTTGCAGACTGCCTGGAAATTCTGAAAGAGCAACAACCCATCTTGCATGGAGCAGTTAAGCTGCCATTAATATTAGCAATCTAAATGCACACTTAGAAAGTAAACTGTTAAACTAAGTCTTCCAAGGGGCATGGACTGAGCTGTACTGCGTGCAGGGTTGTAGCACTTTTGGATGATGCTAGGCTTTAATGTGTGAGCCTTGAATAAAACAGGGTCTAAGTAAATCAGATAAGAAAAGCAATTTCTCCTGGCATACGGGCCAGGATTCACTTTTATTTTTCTTCATCTCAGTGGCTTATATTGTTCTAGCATTGAATATCTTTTTATTTTGTTCCAGTGTCTGTCACTGACCATGTTGGCTGTTTCTCTTGATTGAGAAAATGATCATGCTTACTTGTTTCCGTCTTGAAATATGCATTTGATTAGACTAGTGACCCAGAAAATTAACACAGTAATGTGACTGAAGTCCTCCAAAGACTGTCGTCAGTTCACCTACCAGCCTAGCAATCTGACTAACCCCTGCAGGATCGAATGAATTACATCTTTACGATTTTCAAGGGATGAAGGCTAAAGGAGAAAACATCAAACTGACTCAAGACGAAGCAGCCTGGCAACTGATTTTCAACCATGTCAAGCAGTGGGTGCTTTGTGAGGACTGTAAGTCACAGGGAATGAGGAACATACACAGCTAAGCTTACCTGGGGCTCCCCGCCAACTTCCAGCAGTCAGGTGAAACTTTCCTTTGTCTTCTCCTGCCCGCCAAATACTGTAGTCCACTGAACAGGTCTGTAGATATTGATTCTGAGCTCTGTTCCCAACTGTACTACTGACTCTAGGCAACTCATTTTATTTCACAGTCCACCTTTGTGTTCTCTAATAGTAAATGTGTTTTTCAGTGAATCCCTTTCGAGATGGGAAGGATAATTCTGAGAACAGAGAGTATATGGTTAAGGTTCATGCAACATTAGAAGCAACGGCTATGTGAGTTATTTCCATGAACAACATTGTGTTTGTACTACAGAAAGATAAATTATAAGCTTTTTTGCAAAGTAGCAACAACAGGAAAATACGTCGTTATATACTTGTAGTGAGCTCTTTTTCTGTCATCTAGATAGGAAATAGTAGTAATGTTTTTGCCACAGCAACTATGTAAATGAGAAATACTCCACCCCTGCTAAGGCATCGTAGCTCTTTTCTTTGTTATGTGATGGTTTAAATGCCTATTGTTAGCTATGGTTTCTCAAGCCATTCAGCTATTTTGGGTAGCTAATGAATGATCTGCTTTCTGCAAATGGAGAGTATTACCGTAATTACTTTGCATGTGTAATATTTCCAGCTAAGCTTTGGATGACCCTTATGCAAAAGCAGTGAAGCAGATGATGTGCAAAAGGGAAACGTGTCACTGCCAGATCCAGTATTTCAGAGCACGTCTACTCACACAGTGGAGATGCCGCACAGCTGCCTCAGCCAGGCTCTGAGCCTCAACCGGCTGGTGGCAAACTCACTGGGTTTATCCGCTGAAGCCCAGTGCAGCCGATAAAGCCTTTCTACTCCTAACTGCGGAGCTGAGGTCTCCGTGCTGTGCTGGGGGATAAACATTTGAACAGGTGAAACATCCTGTTTGGGAAAGGAATTTCCTGACTCTGTTCCCTTTGCCTTTAAACTCGATCATCACTCCTACCCCAAACGCTGCAGGCTCTAACACCTGGAGCTAGCTTTAGATGCTGACTGTGTAGATTGCAGGCTGATGTGAGCCATATGTGAGCTCCTTGCCAATTTGTACTGGGTCGGGGTGGCAGCAAACCACTTTCCCAGGCATGCTGAGAAGCTCGGAGCAACAAGGCCACTCTTGTGGGCTCTGTCAGCAGGCTCTGAGCCACTTTGTCACTGCTCTGTGACTTGCAGCTGGTCTGCAGCCACCCAGTACCAAAGCCTAGGAGATGACTTGGACCTGGGACGCTAACTTCATCAGGAAGCTGATCCTAGTGGGCCCTATACAGGTAAGAAGCCTTAAGTCAATCCTGATGTTTTACTCAATGTTTGTGGTAGGAAGATGGCTGTTGGACAGGACGTTGACAAGGACTGAGTATGTCCTGCCTGAGGGTGTCCTGCTGGATGGCATTCACTGCTTCGTTATGCAATGATGCATGTCCTTAGTTAAGGTCCCTTCCCAGTGCCTCATGTTAGCCTTGGTGGCCTTGTGTCTATAGAATACAGTCTTCAGGGAAACACTTGAACAGTTGTTAGCAGAAGACTCATATAGCAGAGAGAGGATAACACAGAGAAGTACAATAAGATGTAGACAAGCAGGAAAAATACCGCAAAGTTCATGGAGGATGCTGGAAGTACAAAAAAGAAAAGTTCAGAGGACAAATTTTTAGTGTGATCACATAGTGGAGATATTCTGAATTCCTGTTCATGTAGGATTTTGTAGCGACATTAAGTCACCCTACCTAAGCTAAGCTCTGAGTCATCTTTATGAAGTCACTGCAGGTTTCTTATGGCAATAATCAATAGAAACTTCTTTTCAGTCTTATTTCAGGCATTTACTGGAGGGAAAACTATTCTCGGGCATTCTATCTCATGGGTAATCACAGGAAGTTTAAAGGGATAGATGTGCTGCCAACCCAGGTACAATGGCATTTCAGGATGTATTTAGAAAGACTGGATTGGATTCACAATGAATGCACAGAGCAAAATAACTTTGTCTGAAAACATCCGGCATAGTTTGATTCATATTCTAGAGCAAGACTCCTAAGGTAACACCAACAAATTCAGGATCTGTTGGAACACTGTTAGGTGATGTTAAAGCCTTGAAATCCAAGATGGAAGATGTTGAAGGCAGTAAGTCCTTTAAGATGATTTCTGTGTTGTGATTTGGGATTTTTGTTTAATAGCTTAGAAGAAGCTATTAAACAGAAACTCATCAGCACTGAATATTACAAACTTCATGCTCTGACAGTGTGGTTCCAGTTGGTTTGGGCTAGAGCCTCTTGTCATTTTCTGTCTATTTAAACTACTTCAAGTCCTCAGTGACTTGGAAATTAGTTCTGACAGAGCGGGCATTCTTGTTTTCAGTTTTCTGCTGAACAAAATGTCAGCAGGTGACAACCAGTGTTTCCTTAGTGTACTTAACAAGGTTAAAGAGTCTTAATCTATGGCCCTTTCTTGTGAATGTCTATCTTGTGAATTATTCTGACACTGTTTCCTATTAGCTTCTTAGGTGGTGGGTATTGAAGACTGTCAGCTTAATGTCTAACATTGCACTTCAATGCAAAATGCTTAATTTCATGTCCTCTTATCTGCCGAATCTTGTTGAGAATTACTGTGTTAGGCATGCAAAATAACAAAGGTAGATTCAACAAAGGCAGTTTCCTGTCTAGCTTCTTAGAAGACTCTATCAAACCAGTCCCAGGTGCACTTAGCCAGCACTTTTCTGTGTTTCTGGCCAGTGGCATAGAAAGATATGTATGCTATGTGTCTGATAGGTAATTTTTTTTGTGCCATCAATAAGTAATTCTTTGTTTAATTTGGTTTGACATTAAGCATTTTTTCAGTGTAGATGTACAGTACCCCTTGAGAAAAGCAAGTACAACACCTCTACAATATTTTCCCAGTAGACTGCAATTAATATTCCCTCCAAAATAATATATAGATAGTAACTATTATATAGGGAGTCACACTATATTATATAGGAAGTCCTTATCAGTCCCGGCTGCTTCTGTGGCCCCACCACAACTTGGGGCACCTGTAGGAGAACCAGCCTGCCAGTGTAACAGGGGACTGTATTCCCTGGCTGCAGAAGCTGACATCCTGTATGTCAACATCCCTACAGCTCTTTGCTCTAGGATTTTATTTCTTACAGTTTCCATCATCAGTAGTTAAAGGAATTACAGCTTTTTAATAAACCAGACATCCCTTTCATTCAGAGATACCTTATGCAAAGCATTCGCTGAGAACCAACATAAAAAAAAAAATAAGACAAAACCACCTTCCCCACGGGAGCACTTCCTCGGTATGTGTTGATGAAACATGTCAAGACTCACTAAATTGACTTCTTAGGTTCACTGCACGGTTTCTCTTTCAATCGCAATCTTTTGTCCTGTCTGTACCTTAGTTATATGTATTTTGTTACTCCTTCAACAGTTGATTTATTGGTGGAGAGCCCAGCTGTGCCTAGTTTACATGAGATGTATTATAGGAGGGCCAAAGAGGTCTGGTTTAACTTAGAAATATTGGAGCTGTAAAAATGTTGATTGCAAGTTGATAGAGCATTGACTTACCTGATTTCTGTTTACCTGGATCAGTCAAACCAGTTTCTCCCAGGTGTTAACTGAGCAATGTCTTAGTGTAGTAAGTGTAATAGAAAAAAAGATAATTTCAGATTGTATCTCGTAAGTTTTGTTAGAGTGTAAGGCCAATATTCCAAAATTTTCTCTTGCAATTAATGAGTGGTGTGCCTGCTCCGTAACTATTGCCCCACATCAAACACCACCTGTACGGCCTTGCTTGTATTCACTGAGCTCTTAGTTTGTGTTAAACGTTGCTGTACCTGCTGACAAAACTGAAACAGCTGTGTTGTCTTACTCTGAGTTACCGTTTAGTTGTGAGGCAGAAATATGAAACTGTTTCCTTCCTTCCAAGCAAGGCAAGTTTCTCTGAGCTAAAATACAGGATGGTGCACAGCCCAAACAAATAGAAATAGACTTTAAGTAGCTGAACTGACTGTGCTAACTTAAAAGAGAAACTGCCTAGCCATTGATAATAGGAGACATATATATGACTGTCATCTCATCTTGTAATAGGCATAAATTAAAAATATGATGGTAACCTACTTTTGGTTATCTGCTTTAGGCATTTAAAGTTCCTCTTGTCTCTCTCCCCTGGGCTCTGATTTCTACTCTTCAAGTTCATGGAAGTCAAGACACAAAGGAATAGCAGAATGAACTTCTAAGGGCTTATATTATTTCTATGCATGTGTGTAAAGGTAGGCGTAATTTCACTAAAACAGATACAGTTTCTTCTATCTGAAAACAGGAAGAATAAATATAAAACTGTCCTTGGTTATTTGATTTGCAAAACCAAGACAAAAAAACACTTATAATTTTATACTAGTTTTATATGTGTATTACAGGCAGAGTCTAGTTTGTCACCTCGTGCTGTTGCTGTTTGTACTAGAGAACAGGCAGTCAAAGCCTTGTTGTGCTTAGATAATAGGTAACTGCAACAGAGACCCTCTCTCCTCTCCACAAAATACAACTTATACAGTATTTTGCACTTGTATGTAGGTAACCGTGTGTTTTCTAAAAGAAATGGTAGGAAATGTTCTTTCAGTGTATACTTTGAAAACCTGTCGTAACCAGGCATTTTGAACAGGGACCTAAGGGAAGAGAGGACTGGATTTTTCTCATGTCCTTGAAAATCAACCCACATCTGCCTGTGTGTTAAGCCCCTAACTAAAGGAACTTGCACACCCAGCATTTTCTGAAGACTTTCTGCTAAAACCCCAGAGTGGCCCATGTGTCTGTAATGTGTTCTCTGCTCTACAGAGCCTGAGGACTGTGCAGGATCTTAGAGGGTCAGGGACCTCTTGTCTCGGGGTGAATCTCTACTGTGCTGGCTGCGACTTAGCATCTGCTTCTCTTTTTATTGGTCACGATGATTTTGAGAACTAGCTAGTCTCCTTTTTAAGATCAAATTATGAACAAATTCCAAAGATAAGGGACAGATGTGAATGATGGCACTTCTTTGTTCCTTTTGTGGTAGTGTTGTTGGTGTTGTTTTGGGTTTGGTTTTGTTTTGTTTTTAAGGAAAACCAGGTTATACTAATATGCTTAGCATCTTGTATGTTTACAATATATCAAGTCTACCTACAGTAACTGATCCAACAGACTGCTATTTTCCTTTGAAATGGTTGTTTTCAGCCATTTAAACTCCTGTGGTAACTTTTGCAGCACTCAGGGTGGCTCCATATGATGCAATCCTGAAATTTTGATTTTGAAAAAGATTTTAGGAAATGACAAACTGGAAAAGCTTACATTCAAGGACAGTGGTATAGTATTAAGCACTCAAAATAGGAACAAAGTTTAACTTTACGATTTGAGTTCACCTTCTTTGTGCAGAGTATTCGTTAGAGTATATGTAATTGTATATTCTTGCATTTACAGGTCTTGGGCCTTACTGAATGCACAGGAAGAACAAAGCAGAGTCCTCTGTTTGTTACAGGTATGTTGTTTTGAGGTTAAATCTTTGGGCTGGACTTCAGGAATTTACAAGTTCCGGCACTACTTCTGACGCTGACTTCTAGCTGTTCCTGAATGAGACTTAGAAGGCATATTAGTGAGCAAATAAAAAATGTATGGGGCAATCTCCCTTCTCACATTTCCTCACAGGCAAGCTCTTGATTTCATTTTTAATGTAATGTTCTTTAAATGTAGAGACTGTGTGCACGTGTAATAGCAAAACACATCCTGTTAGATCGATAGAATGCAGGGGAAAACGTGCCTCTATAAACCATGGCGCGAATGAAGATGTGTGACCTGACTGAGTGCTTTCTTTTATGACCATAATACCATATATTTAAAGACACATTTTAGTGTGAATCCAGATCTCTTGGATTAGCCCAGGATCGTATTTCCTGGTTTCTAATGATTACAATTCAGTAACATACGGTGCTGAAAGTAAATCAGATTATGTAGATCATTTAACCCAATACAGGTTAACTTAGAGGTGAAGTCCCTTGTAAGTCCTGAATCTGATATTTTTATACTAATTCCTATAGCGACAAAATTAATTGTTATTCCATTGAATGTGATCTTCTCTTCATTAACTTTAGTGTGCCTTCATGCTTATGTTCATAACTGAATAATGGTCATGATTTTGTCAGGTCTTCCCTAGTAGAATTTGACCTGATGATTTAGAAGACTGAAAACTATCAGATCACTGTTTCTGCTTATGATAATGGGGCAAATCCCCCAGTAATAGAAGTTACCATAGCTCTATTCTGAACCTATGAAAGTTTACAACAACTGAGAACTTTATCGGCTGTTACCATAAAGCTGTTGTGTTACGAAGAAGATACAGAAGATGCACCTTTTTGTGTGTGTGTGCATAATTTTTTTTCCAGTACTAGATCATACACAGGAGCAGCAGGGTCTAGCACTTCTGCTGCCAGTGGCTTCTTTTGTGGGAGACAGAATGATTTGTGATTTCATGCCTCACGCCCTTGGCCCTGTAGAAGCTCCGTCATGGATTTTTTGATCTGTATGGGAACTCTTTAAGGTGAGCAGCTACCGTGCTTTTCCAGCCACCTCCTTCCCACCATGGTATCCCGTTAGGACTGAAGACTGCTGACTCTGGCAGAACCCCATCTGTGATTATGGGTGATGTTGCCAGTGACACTATGGCATGTACCAGACCTTACTGTGGGTTGCAGGAAGAGTGTCATGGCGTGAAAGTCTCTTAGCTCACCCACGCTGAGATGTCTATGCAAGGAGAGTGACGCCTCTTCCCATTAGCAATGTGGCAAAGGTAAAGCTGGAAAGATTTCAGAGCTTAGTTGTTGAACCTAAAGCAACTCGTATTTTATACTGCTCAAGGAAGATATGGTTTTGTCAGTCCGATTTAACTACATTTCATATTGAACCCCAAGCATTTGTATATTTTTAGTTAGTTTCTCTACACTACTATTTATTTTTAAAACTATCATATTTGAAACTCCTTAGACTTACTCTTCCGGTTTGAGACCTGTAGGGTATACTGTAGTCATGTTTTCAAGTTCTCTGCAGCCAAGTGTACTATTTAAGGAAGAAAAAAACCCCAAAGCTGAGGTTCACAAATATTTATCACAGTTTTATCTGGCTGTCACTGTTTTTATTAGAGTTGGTAATGGAGTGATTTTTAGGGTCATCTACATACTTCAGAAATGATTTTGGTAAGTTGTAAACCATGGTGGGTGGATCTGACTGTACATTGAACAGAATCACTCTCTAACAGGTTCACCTCCCCCAGGTCGCTGTGGGGGGTACTTTAGCTGGGCAGTGAGCAGGAAGCTTGCCTTGGCCGTAACTGGGCCGTAAGTTCTTTATGAATAAGTAGGGAATTGAGCTTTCACATCTCTCAGGTGGGCTATTATATTTGACACTCAATTCTAAGAAACAAGAATGAAAATAACCTTTTTATCATTATGATCGTGGCAGTACATTATCTACTAGAAACGGACCTGGAGAAGAGTCAACAAAGGATGTTTTATATTTTGTTAGCTGGTTTTAATTTACCAGCTGCCAGTTTCAATATATCTCTCTAACTAGCTGTACTGTAACTTCTGGAAAAATATCTACCCCCTACCATTCAAATTCTGATGGGGGATGTGTGAATGTGCTTGTGCGTGTTCATAATGTTTCCAGGCAGATTTAAAATGTTTGTTTAAAAGCTAGAAAAATCCGGTCTTCAAAGTTCGGAAGAACTTTACTGCTCATACTGATGTGGAGAGATTTATCATACTAATGTCTGTTAATACCTCAGGGAAATTAATGCCTCTTGAGTAATGGAATAAATGTTGAGCCTCAATGCCAAGGTGCCTGTGGGTTACAACTGTTGGGATTATGTTATAGTATGGTTCCAGGCAAAAAGGATTGTCTGTGCAAATGAGATAATCATGAGTCATCAGCCCTGTTGCTGTCCTTGATACTGGCCGGGGGATATTACTGCGGCGCAGCTCTGCAGGATGCCCTGAAACGTGCACATCAGCCTTGCGATGTTGCAGACTATTGCATGGGGCAGCGCGCATCATTGCAGAGAGGTTTACATCCTGTTTTAATCACAGTCTTGTCATCCTGCTGGTCCGCCATAGTATAAAAAATGCAGATCTGGATTTGACTCTGAGTTTTGAAACTCATGTTAGTGAAAGTACAACAGTTGAGTGTCAGTATGCATCACGGTGAATATACGTGCCGTATGCCTTTTAATTGATAGAATAGGTATCATTCATGGTCCTCCCAGGACTACCCTTAGAACAACAATACAAGAACTGAGATATAGTTTTCTGTTAGTTTTGAGCGCTAAAGTAACCAGACAGGTGCAAGACAACACGAGCTTCTTAGTGGAAATGAAAGAAGAAAATACCCGTTGTTCCGAAGTACTGGGAGAAATTGTTTCCTCTTTGCACGGAAGTGTTCTGGCGTCGTCATCCTGTGCTTCACATAAAACTGCAGCGATAAAGTCAAGCGGGTGAAAATTTCAGATAAATCAATGGCTTGAGAACTATTTTATTACTGACTTCTGATGGCATCAGGCATGGAGGTCTGTTATGCCCAAGAAAACAGATGGCTATGATTTATGATTTCACGATGGTTTTGATACTTATGTTTATGCTTTCAGTGAAACAATCCAATGCCAGAAATTGGGCATTGTTGTGGATTAATGTATTTTCAAAAGCTCTATATAATATTTACAGTGTCACAGACTACCCTTTGTAGGAGGGACTTACAATCTTATTGCTAGGAAGCAGCAGTGGAGTCTGATGAGGGCAGTCCCTGGGGCAGCCAGCTCACAGGAGGGATAGCTTTGTCAGGTCACCAAAGGATCTTGGTTCTTCTTGGTCTAGCCCAGGCTCATGATCTGCTGTTCTGCTTTCCCTCACACAGCATCTTCACTTATGCCAATCCCTTGTCACTGTTTTCTCAAGAATCCCATTTTTGCCATGAAGTCTATGTATTGGACAATGCTGAGCCCTTGCTTAAACTTTGTGTGATCAGGACAGTTGGTGGCATTCTTTCTCCACAAGAATGATTTCTTTCCTCCTGACATGAAAGAAATCTCTTCTTGGTTCCCTTTTTTAGGTGCTGCGACGGAGACATCCCTTAGCATGGGTTTACTGCTTTCTCATGGTAATGGCTGTTTCTGGCAATTTCATAGCACTTTTTGGACAAGTACTCCAGGAAAACACACTGCTCTTAACTCTATCGGTGATTTCAAATGGACAAAAATTAAATAGATGGTGTGGATATTGCACAGTTTAAAAGTTAGCTGTATGTTACAAGTGGTGAAGAAAGGAGTAGACAGAAGGATGAGAAGATAAAGCCCATAGATTGTGGAAAAACATGTATATAACAACTTGAATTACGTATGCCATGCAGATAAATTCTTTATCATTGTCAGGATCAAAATTTTATCTGTCCTTTTACGATTAGATCTACCTGAGGAAGAGTATCTGTTCAATGCTATCCTAGCTGTAACTATAAAAGACTTGATGGTTTGATGACAAAGTAGTGTTAAATGTTAATAAGCAATTTTTATAATTTTTTTCCTAACATGATCAACAATAGCACTTCAGACTCTACAACAATCAGCCTCATAGGATGAGGGAAAAAGTGTTTGAGTCCAGACCTAATTAAGAATTGGATCTCAAATGCAATGTTCCAGGAGGAGTTTTGTCTATGAAAATATTTCAGTGTTTCTGCATGTTTGGTAAACATGGAAAGGTGGAACATCACAGAGTCCTGCCCTGATGCTAAATGAGCATGACCTAAGACTTCTGATGAAACCAAGAAACAGTTATTAATTAACATCAGTTTCAGGAAACATTATCATATCAAGACATCTCAGGGTGCCTTTATAAAAGAAAAAAATATAATAATTTAATAGCTCAGTCTGCTGTGCCAAATGAATGACTCAAAGCAGAAAAAAAAAAAAAAAGAGTATGAGCCATAGTTTCACAATTGCACCAGCCTACAGGAAAGCATCAATTTATTTCCAAAGTATTTTTGCTAGGAGAGTGATGGCAGATGACTCTAAAGCTTGAGCTTGTCTGGAGAGTTAAGGACACCTAGTTTTTTATTCTCCATTTACTAGCACTGATTTTCATTCAGTTTTCAAAAGGCTTTCAGGCAAAGAAATCAAGTGAATGACATGAACGTATATTTTATGCGTATCGGAGCAGAAGTTAGCTGTTGGAAGGAGGAGGTGGTTGTAGGCTTGTATTCCTCTGGTAACTCAAGGGCAGATGTCTCTCAGTCTGTGTTGGGCTGCTTTAGTGGTGTGGAAACAAAGCTGGGCAGGGAGCATTTCAGTTTTTCTCCCTGAAGTTTGAATTCTGAGTCAAAATTGAAAATGCCTCCATTTTGCTAGGCTTTTGCAGGGTTTCCTGAGATGCGCAGTTAATTTATTTTTGTCTTCCGTATGGTAGGCTATGTTTCCTGGATGAACAGTATTTCCTCAATCTACCATCACTTGTTGAAGGCTTGCGGTGTACTGTAGACCATAAAGGAGAACAGCTCAAGGAAGGATGGTGACTACATTAACATTAGAGTGGTGGTCACAGTAGCTGGAACAGCAAAGACACTCATATTTCGTTCCTTTCTCATCCAAGTTGGCAACTTTTTCCCATGTGTGCTGTGCATAAGCTATGATCCTCTGAAAACGTATAAATCTGCTTAACTTAAAAGCCTGGAAATCAAATGAAAAAATTATTCTGGTGACCTTCCTTCTGCTCCTTGTATGACGAACACGATGGCATCTAAAACCAGTTTTAATGCGCTGGAGCAGAGCCTGAAGTTGGCAGAAGAGTATAGCTTTGGCTTCGGTTGCTGAGATGCCAGAAGAGATTGGAAGTCCTTGAAATTCTTCCAAGAAGTCACTTTGTCCTGGATGGAAACTGGCATTTATCAGTGCAGATGATAGTGGTGTATTTTAGATGGCATCAATATTGATTTGTATACTGTGCGAGCTTTTAAATATGATTTAAGATAAAGCTCAGCTTAACGTAAGACATTTCTCCACAAAGAATTGATTTAATGTTAACGTTTTACATGTTCCTTTCTTTGCTATAGCCTTTCCCTTGGTTTATGAAGACATCCCAAATATGCTTCTCAGTTCCCTCTATTATCAGGGACCTGTGAAAGCCCCACAAACACTTGTGTATGTGAGTAAATATTCTAAAGTTTGATCTACACTGTCAGGCAGCTTCGAATGTGATTAATTTATGGTGGTCACTAGTGTTCACCTCAAATTCATCATTACCCCTTCAGATTCTTGCACTTGACTTATTGTTTTCCCAAGCCTGATGAAGAACATGGGAATGTTTGATGGAGATCTAACAGAAAAGTTAAAATAGGTTAGTTCTTTTATCAGTTCCACTGGGTAATTCCTTTTATTTTGCTTCTTACAGTGTTATATTCTAAGCAGAGTCCTTCTAAGACTAGAGAGAATTTCAGATTTGATTTGTATTTAAGTAATCTATAGCAGTTCTTGCTAGGTGAGATCGTACTGGGTATCATCCCACCGTGTCTCCCTGCTCTTGCTTGGGCGTTCCGAAGTGCGAAGGCTGGCAAAGATGAGAGCTGTAGCTGCTGAGCTGCGTCTGAATCCTGGCTCCCAGACCTCTGCTGTGTCGGGGCAACATCAGCTGTGGGGAAGCGGGACAATATGTCCCCAGCAGGTTGAAGTGCCCTGGGGGGAGAGGTGACGGGAAGGGGGCAGGCTTTTCCTTCAAGCCGAGGGGCCGGTGCAGGCTCTCCGGGCGGGCGGGGGCTGCTGCCTGGCGCAGGGGAGCGCGGAGCCTGCGCGGGCGCGGTGGCGGCGGGTGTTGCGGGGCTGCGCTCGCCCCGTCCCGGGGCTGCCGTGGGGACCGGAGTGGCTGCTGGGGCTGGGGCCGGGGGAAGGCGAGGGGCGAGCGGCGGCGGGGGCAGGTCCGGCAGCGGCGCACCAAATGCTCTGGGCGCTGTTTCTTAGCGGCCGCTTTTTCGGACCGCTTTTCTTAGCGAGCCCGACCTAATGTTAAAGTGTATTTTTGGTTTGGCTTGCTTAGATTCATTTCTACCTCCCCCCCCCTTCCCGCTTGCGGTTTAAAAGTGGCGTTTGGCCGCTGAGCGGGATGCTTGCGTTCCGGGTTACTTTGGTTGTCTGCCAGGTAGCGCTCATCTCTTACAGCATCCTCCTACCATCAAGCAAAAATTGTCTCCTCTCCCAAGGATTAATTATTCAACACGTTTAATGTGTTTGGGGCGGGGGGTGGAGGCGGCCACTTGGATACATCCTGGTGCCGCAGCGCCTGTCCCTGCTTTGTCTCGCACCTGGTGTGTTTCCGCGGCTCGCGTATCTTCCTCCCCCCCAGCTTCCTCCTCCTCCCGCCCGCACCCCGCTGCCACCCTGCGGGGTCGGGGGGAGGCGGGCCGCTGTCCCGGGACCCCGCGGGGGGCGGCCCTGGGCTGCCGCTGCCAGCCGCCCCGGCCCCCCGCACCTTGCCGGCGGGGGATGCTCGGGGCGGAGCTGCCTCCGCGCCCCCTCCGCGGGCGGGGCGGGGCGGCAAGTGCGGGGCGGCCGGGGGCGGCCCCGGGTATCGTGGACCGGCGGCCTCGTCCGGGCGCGGAGGAGGGGCCGGGGGCTGGCCGGAGCCGGGCGGTGCCGCCGCCCGGGCAGCGCGGGGGACTGGGCGGCAGGCGAGGCGCGGCGCGGCTTCGCCCGTGACTTCGGCTTCGCTTCTCCCCGCAGAACCCGAGGAGGCGCTGGCACCGCTGAGGGGACGAGGGCGCTTTTTCCCGGCCGGTGGCGGCGGGGCGGGACCCGGGAGGACGGAGGGAAGGAGCCGGCAGAGGGGCATCCCGAGGAGGCATCCCGGCGCGGTCCATCCCGTCCCTGTCCAGTTTGCTGCCTCCCATCGCGGCCCGCTGCCGCCGCCGCGGGCCATGGGCCGGCCCGACTGAGAGCCCGCGGGGACCGGCCCGCAGCCCGCCCGGTGCTGCCCGGAGCGCCGGCGGCCGAGGCGGGGCCGCAGCGGCCCTGGCGCGGGGGAAGATGCCCTCCGCGGGGCGGACGGCGGGCGTTCTCCTTCTCTGCGGGGGTAAGTACCGCCAAGCCCGGCCCCGCGGGAAGTTTCTGGTGCTTAGGTGATGGATGCCACCGGCGGCTGGGTCCGGCGCCGAAAACCTCTCCCAAAATGCAAACAAGATATAAATAACCCTAATACTTTTTTTTTTTCTTCTTTTTAAGCTCTTAGGCTAAGTTAGAACAGATGTGAGTTTCCTTGTTCTTTAAATTTATGATGTGAAAGGGAAGAATATTCAAGTGTATTCCTATTTTAAGTTTATAAAACGTTATGCCTTCTCTGTTGTCCCCCTCACAGAGCTTTTTGCATCATCAAATTAAAATAGGTTTGGATTGATAAATGAAAATGACCAAAATACGAAAAGTTACTGCATCACAACTTAGATGATGCTATCCATAGATGTCAAGTTTCTAAAGCAAACAGAAAATCCATTATATCTCTCTTTCTTCCATATGGCTTTGTTTGCCAATGCATTTCTGATGTTTACGTGAAGAAATCAAAGTTGTTGTTTGCCTGAGAATGCAGTACCACCTTGCATACCAAAAACGCATTTATGAAAAAAAAGCAAACCCCAAACCAGCCTAGTAATTCACTAGTTGGTATAACAGAGAGTGAAGTACAGTATTAATTCTGTACTTGTGATTCTCTGTAAAATGTGCAACTTGTTCTTTCTCGTTTCAAATTAATTGTATTAGTTCACACCATCTTAAACTACTCTCTTTAACTTGCAGAGATTATAAAGCCTCTTTTATTTCTTTTTTTTTTTAGTATGCTAAAATACTTCAATTTGCCCTTATTCTTTCTCTTCCTAGTACGTTATTGTTAAGGCCTGATGTTCATACAAACTCGCTGGTACTCAAACCTAGGATGTTTGGGAATAAAATACGTGGAGTATGCTCCGTCTAAACACTTACTTAAAAAAATAGAATGTGTTGTATCCTAAGTCATTTCACTGTCAGGAAGAATTAGCCATACTTGTATTGCTAATGGATGATCTATCACGCTTACTTTGCTTTTATCTTTGGCAAATCCATTTTCGTTAATGTTTTTGGCACAATTAGGAGAAATGTAATTTACCGAAATTCTTCAGTTTGAGGGGTATGTTTTCATTAGCCAAAATGAGTCACATGCATTTGCTCAAAAAAAGATTTTCAGTGATTTCAGTTTAAGCTGGACAGATGAACTTACTCCTGTTCATGCTGTGATGCCCCAGAATATTGCGCTATTGCACGCGCTGAACTAACTGGTGCCGGGAACTCCTGAGCTGCTTTCTCGTACGGGATTACTTGTTTTTCTTTATTGTCCCCCTTTCAGTTGGACCATTGCTTGATTTTTACTTCTAGTTGTATAATTTCATATGAATTTCAGTCTGAAAGTCACGGGTGGGAAAGGGAGTTGTCTCTGTGTGTTCTTCCCACTCGAGGCAGATTATCTAAACGCTTCTTTAAGCGTCAGACCTAAGCAGCTGGAAATCAGTTTGAAAGACTTTTTATTATTAAATGTGATCATAAATTGTTAACTCTTGGATCTGTCCGTAGCTTGGAGGAATATTATAGGAGTTAATTTATTTGAGTAGGATAGGCTGCCAAGTAGACTTTTTTTTTTTTATACCACTTGCTTATACTTATAATTGCAAATATTAATTTTGTTTATGCTCTCAGCTTTCACTGGTGAGGCAGAGTACTTGATTTCTCTTCATTTTTATTAAAACTGTGGGGAAGAAAAGTTGTATGCATTTAGGATCACACTTTAGGGTAATTGTATTCATAGTTATTTCAAGAAGTCTAGCATATTAGCACTGTTGTATGGGTGTCTGTTGCTGGAGGACCACTGTTTCACGTTGTTTAGATGTGTGACGCTAATTCCTATTTATGTAATAAAGGCTGAGTTGACAATAGGGGCAAAGATGAGTTGTTATGTCTTGGAGGTATTAGCAAAATCCCTGTGTGCGTGTAGTTCCAGTTCAGAAACAGGATGTTTGTCTTCTGTGTGATGCTGCGGTCCCTGCAGGGGGAGGAATGCAGTGAAACATCAGTGGGCTCCATCCTGCGGGAAAGCCAGAGGCTCTTCAGTGGCAACCACGTTTTGCTCTCGCTGGGTGTTGTGAAGGAATGTCTCTCACCTGCGCAAGGCCTCACTGCAGAGGATTCCCACCCAGTGATACCCGTGCATTCGCCTCCTGTTGGTGCATCCTTGGTTTATCTAACTCTGTGGGGTTTTGGAAAGCTTTAAACTGCACTAGTTCTTAAAACATGCTCACAACTAACCCAAAGGTTTTCTCTAACTTGGAATAAGACTGCTTTTTACCAAGTGAGCCGCATTAATCAATCTGATGAGCGTGCTGTTAGTTGAAAGGATTAGATCTGGTTCTTTTGTATTGTTGGGCTTTGAAAAGCACACTGGACCATTTGTTGTGAAGCAGAAAGGCTGCAGCCTTGCTGCTTTTGCACCGTAAGCACTGTGCGAGTCTCCTGCAGGCACCAGTATTAACACGCGGCAGCCTAGAAACAGAGAAAATAAAAGGAATGTTTCTTTTCAAATTAAGACTTCTGTCTCTTTTATCAATATCAATTAAAAGAAATGCAGATTTTTATTAAGGAGCGTGCACACATATTTTTCAGAAGTTTTACATCTTATTAATTGTAGGGCTTCAGGGTGTTTACCTGTACGCTGCATGGCTGTTTGGCACTGGAGTTTTGATTTGTTTCTGACAGCTCATTGATAGAAGAGAGGGACCTTGTTCAGTTAAGCGTAGAAAAGAGTGCCTGTGGGAAAGGCTTGGTGTGGGGTTGTCTTCTCTGGAAAGTAATTTTTGTTATTAAAGGGAATACTTTCGAAGAGGTAATCTACTTTCAGTGAATAAAATAAAGTTTTGTAAGCAATACACTATGCGTATTTTGTAAAATCGGAAGGGAAACATGCGACTTCAACAAATGAGCTCTTGAATACAGGCTGTTTAAACTTTTTTCTATTTTATTGACTGTGATGTGAAACTACTGATGAATGTATTAGTTCTGATATTCATTTAAGTGCTGTGTGGGATCGAGTCTTATAGTGTATTTTCATGCTGCTAGGGGTACTGTTAATGTTTTATTTTGCCTGGTTACAATTTACAAGGACTCCTGGCTCAACTCATGCCTTCAGATCAAGGACAGTCTTTAGAAACCAACTGTGCCAATATTGACATTCTTCTCCCCAAAGTTTAGATTTTTGCGTAATATTTGTATTTCGTCGTAGAAAATGGATGTTTTCCCTAGGAAAAGAATACCTATGTGATTCTTCTAAAACAAGATCACCCGTACACTAACATCTTTAGATCAAAACAGTGCTGATCACATCAAATGGTGGAGCATGGACCATTGACTTGAGTCAGGGACTAGGCCTAAAGATAGACATAAGTTTGTTTGTGTGCCTGTCATTTTGGCAGTGATCTGGTCAGACAATACGGGATTTTCATTTTACTTTGTTTAGATTATAACTGACTATAGAGCAAAGGCAAAGGGAATCTGTGGAGAAAAGTGAAAGGCCCTTCCTTAGATCTTATGTGTCTTATTTGGAGAGGGTCTAAAAGTTATGAGGAAATTTCAAACCTCGCTGCTCTTTTTGGTGGGAAAAAGACTATTAATTATGACACTTTAGTTCTTTCCTACTTTGTTATTTTCCTCTGCTCAGAGATTCAGTACCTTACATGCTGGCGGTTCCCCAGGCCGCGCTCCCCCTCCTCCGCTCCCCTGCTCCCGCAGTGAAGCTGCTGCTTCCCTTGCGCAGGATGGACTACGGGGCTCTGCCCAGCGCTCCTGCTGAGTTCCAGGGAAGGTGCCTGGGTGCCCTGCGGCCCTCCAGGCTTAATGTCTCTCCTCACTTTATTCCTATACCGAGGTCCTCCATCTTCTGGTTCCTCCACGAACAAGCTTTTGTGCTGAAGTTCACAACCTACAGCATTTTCTGTTTCACAAAAAGTAATGTACTGTGTTGGGGTTTTTTAACTCATGCTAATGGGATCCGTATTTGTGTCATATTTAATTCCCTCTACTTCCCATTGCTATTTTTGCTCTACCTTCTGTTCTTCGGATGCCTGTATTTGCCTATCTGCCTTTCTTCTCAGGGTGTGCGTTGGGGCAATATGCAGTACTGGCTTGATTAATTCCGTCAGTCAGTTTGTTGGAGTCTTGGTCTTTGGCTTCATTCGTGGCTTCTGTTACTATCATAAAGACCGTATGAAGGAAATTAATACGAAGATTACAAAAAGCCAGCATTTTAATGCTAAGAAACTCATTCATTAGGCTTTGATTAACAGACAAGATTTCTTGTAGTATTAACGTAAGCAGTCAGTTTGTATGACTGTTGGTTCAGCACCTGAATACAAGATGCGCATGCAGTAGTAGCATGCCCACATTGTTTTTCATCTGTATGTCACATTATAGTATTTAATTTTTTTCCTTTTTTTTTTTTTTTTTAATTGAAACAACAGACACAACTGGTGAGAAATCATGTATTTTGTTAATCTCTGTTTCTTCCCCTCTCCCCGACTTTGGCCCCTGGCAGGAGGGAAAGGATTTGTTTGCTTGTTGCTGTACTTGCATTCTTGGCACCGCTGCTGAGGCTGGTAACGAGGAGAGTGCTAATTCTAGTCTTTTTAGGATTTGAACTGAGGTAACTGGTTTGAGGGAAACCAAATAGCAGCTCTCTCCTCAGTACCTCATTTGGCAGCTGTACTGTTTTATGCATACTAAGGAGATAAACTAGCAGTAAACAGGAATTCATAGTTCCACTCCTTCTGGGCTGCTCTCTCCCCCATGATAGTTTGCAAGTTTGCAAACTAGCAAACACAAACATGCTATGGGTTGGAAAAAATCCATACTATAGGAGCTTGGTGTTTTCTAGAGAGTATTTTTCTGTAGAGGTCACTCAGAGTCTGTCTGCGGTGAGGAGAGGGTTTGCTTTATTCCTATGTTGGCTTCCTTCAGCTCTCTGGCAGAACTGAGAGTGGTGCCCGCTGGTGGTTGACTGGAATTGTCTCTTGGTTTTGAAATGTGACAAACTGCCCGACACTGCTTCTTGGGTGCATGCATTTGTATTAGTAATGTTGCAAAACTTAACTTCAACACAGATGCCGATTCCTGCGTGACCAAGGTGCATGTTAGTAGTATGCTCTTTCAGGATTGAGGGACGTTCTTGGTGCAGAGTCTGCTCTTCGCTCTTACTTTCTACTTGCATTTGGTTTGGCAGAAGCAGAGCTTAAAAATTCACCAAATTATTCAAAAGAAACTTTGGAGTTGTTTATTCTCTAAATTACTATTTTTTTAAAAAATCTCTCGGTTACATTTTGGAAAGCAAACAATTGAAGCATTGCAAGGATAAATAAAGCAATTACTGTAGGAGAAGAATAGATTTGAGGTTTGCATATTAGTTTGGTTAGATCAGGAGTCAAGTTCAGTTAACAGCTGTGCTACAGATTTGTTCTTTGTCTCACACTGTCTTTTAGTTTTCTGTAAAATACCACCATCGATAACATTCTCCTTTGCACGTCATATGCATACGCCTTGTTGATTATATATCACAAAACCCCATCCCAGGGCATACTGGAGCTGCCACAGTGGGGAAAATACACTGGAAAACTTTACTGAATTTCTACAGTGATGATGTATCAAGAAAAACCAGCATCAGAGAAGCTGTAGGTAGCTGTAGAATAAAATCTGTCCAGAGGCTTTATTTTTACAATGGGATCTTGTCCTTCATCAGTGAGATACGTTGGCTACTTCCACAATGTTTTGGCAAAGTCATCATGAGCCTTTTGACAAGTTTCATGTAGATATGTTGCTAGCTAATAACATTATTAAGAAAGTTTTTGTTAATAAAATATTAAGTCAGCTGAGCTGTGAATAGCCAGATGGATTTTGCTCCTCTTGGAGCTCAGTTGTTTTTAAAACTACCACAAAGATACCTAGTGCCATCTTATTCTTCAGATGTTTTGTCTTTTTTCCCCCCCACATAAGGGGAACAGAAAACTGTTTTCTTAAAGATTACTTCATAAAAATATCTGAATAATTTCAGATTTCTGGATCTTGAAATGGAACCATAAACATACCAGGTGCATTTTTACCTAAAAGAGATGCTCCGTAAATCTGCTGAAATGATGATCAGCGCTTTAGAGCTTAAGGGAAAATTGCTGTGATTGCGGTCAAAAAAGAGAATTGGAAACTTTACTGGGATAAGAGTGCCAAAAATGTTGACTGACTGAATTACTTTAGGAATTTGCCTAACTAAATCAGGTGATCGTAAAAAGAAAATGGGTATATTACTCCTAATGGTTGTCTAATGGTTTTTCAGTGTATGTATTTAGAAAACTAATTAAACATTATATTTAACTGACATAACAAAGTTGCTTGTGTTGCTGTAATGGATGTTTTTTATAGTGTCCATTATAGCTTTCTTCTAAGTGAGACAAATTTCACTCTCGGATAATAAAATTAAATCTAGGTTTTTCTTCTAATTCAGAGACACCAAGTCTTTTGATATAGATGATTCCATTATCTGTTCTTTTCACGTGAAAAATGGCAAAACTCATATTGACATCAGTATACCAGAATTTTACATATCTCTGAAGCCCCTTAAAGACTAGTTTTGCCACTGAATTGGAGCAGGATCCATTAGTCCTGTCAGTGCCATTCCAAAGCTGAGGCGAGACTTAAATCTCACAGTGGCTTAAAGACACAGAGAAGTTTCTCTGTTTTTGTGAAGAGTAGATGCATAAATGCAGGTAGCTCTTTTCCACACCTTTCTTACATCAAGAGCGGAGATTTTGAGATTGGTCAGAGCAGCTCCCTTTGGCTGCCTTCAGAGGATACTTCTACACTGATTGGCTTCTGGAGTTTTTTGCCTTGGTTGGTAAGGTGGCCTTCCATGTCCTATTATCTAAAAGTAGACATTGAAAAGTATTTATTTGCAGAGAGAAATGAAGATGTAAGAAATATGAATGGTTTGCAAAATACTGGTGAGAATGGATTTGATTCTCTCTTGGTTATGGTCACCACACCCTGCCACTATGTGCCTCAGAAATTACCCATCACGTGGAAAGTGGCTCTTTGTGTTGCTGCTGCGTGTTTGGGAGGAAGATACTGACCACCAGTGTTGCTGCTGTTTTGCACAGAACAGGGCGGGAGGGGAGGAAGAATTTGGATTAATACAAATAAAATGGAGCATAAGGTCAAAGAAAAGCTATGGATTACTGAAATTTAGCCCATGGCTTTAAACAGCTGATTTAATTTTTTTTTTATTATTAAATGAATGATGTCTATTTGGATGTGAATGCCCAGTTTAGAATGATTAATACATACATTTATGACAGTCATCTTAAAGTAGGAGAAGGTTTGAAATGTGCATGTATTCTAGGGCTGCAATCAGGCTTTCTTTTACAAAGAATAAAAACAGCCATTGGCATATTATATGAAAATATTTCTGAATTACATTGCCATTGCTTTGTGGTCTGCAGACTGTAAGACAAAAGGGTGCTGTTCATGAAATCTAAATAACAGGGAGGGGAATGGAGAGGATTCAAAAACTCTCATCAGGAAAAGGCTTAAAGTTTTGATTTTACTAGGAAACGGAGAAGTTTATTTTCCAGGGAATAAAAAAATAATTAAAAATTCAAATTGTAAGTAGGGGAATGAGAGTGGATTTTGGTAGAGGCATTGGCTGTTCTGATACTGTCATGTGAAATTGCGCTGTGATAACTGGGAAGTTCTGACAGGACCTTTGGAGAAAGTGTCCAATGCTCATTATTAACAACAGCGAAGTGCTGCTTTGGCACCTCCAGTATTAAGAACATGAGTTCGTAAAGCACTTTAACAGAGCCTTCTCACAGCTCTGAACTACTTGGGTATTTAGGCACATGCTTAGGTTTATCCCCTATCAGCAAAGCATTTTAGAGTGGGACTGCTGAATCCAAGCCCTGTAAAGAGTCACGTAGAATTTCCCAAAGTTAAAACTGTGGCAGTACATTCGGCTGCCAGATTTCTCTTTGCTACCCTTTGCTGTAAAGTTCCCCTTTCCTTGCATGTACCTAGGCTAACAACTGCCATGTCTCTGAAATGCAGGTTTTCCTGTTGTGAGAGTAACGCGTGACAAGTAAGTGTAACATCTCAAACTTCTGCTGCTGCCTGCAGAATACAAAGATCGGGCTAGTTTGGAAGCAGCTCATTTCATTACTCGGGAGCGTAGGTGAGGTTGGCTTGTGCTGAGCTCCATGTTGCGTTAGTTTACAGTATCTAGGCTAGCGGTTTAGAGCTAATTGGGATATCTTTGTCCTACTTTGTCATCTGAGGATTACATACAGTGCTCCTGACCACTTTCTCAATGTGATTAAGATACATATTTGAGATACTTTTCACTGACCAGCATGAACAGAGTTCTCTGTGCGTTATGTGTATACGTAAATTTATTTAACTGGATAGTTTTACTGAGTAGCCTTCATAGTCTAACTGAGTTAGCCCAGGTGAGATCTGCCCTTAAACCTTTCTATAGGCTTGGTGCTTCCTTGAAGTGTAGGTGTTTGGCAACGATTTCTGGTGCTCTGGTACTTTGGATCACTTGTGCTGCTTTTGAACTGTGAGTTATGTACTGGGTAGCCCATTTGGGTTTTGATAGTTACAGTGTCTTTGGAAAAAAAGTACAGAAACAAATATAAAGAAATTCTGATTGCCTGTTACTGCTTTCTGAGCAATTCAAGGTAGAGGTTTCTCTAGTTGAACCTGTGGATGTCATTGAAATAAAAAGGACTGAGGAAGATGCTTTCTGTGCAATGACTCATCCCAATCCCTATTATGAAAAAAAGAAAAAAAAGAAGCAATGTGAGTGTTTAAATTTTGGATTTGAACATACAAGTTCTAAAGTAATGAGGGGGGAACAATATGGCTGTAATAAATTTTATTGCACATTTCAATTCAGCATTGTCGACATCCTCTGAATGAGAAAGCATTATAAACAGTTTTTATTGCTTTGATAAACTTTTTTATTTATAAACTTTTTTTATTGCTTTTGATAAACTTTTGCCTCTGTGAAGATTGGAAGAGTTTTCCTAAATTGCTTTGCTAAGGGCTTTTGGAGAGAGAGAGATAATAACATACATTTTCCAGATTCTTTTGGATTTAAAGAAAAAAAAAGAGAGAGAAAGAGAGAAACTAACCCAAATATTTAAAACTTAGTTTCTGGAAATTCAACAACAAGCAGGATCATCGTAAGAGATTGTGATAGATCACCCATAAAACTTCTGTAAAAAAGGAAAATTACTTGGTTTATATCATATCGAGGCATTTAAGCGAGCCTGTTATTTTGGGAGAAAGGATCTTCATTTAACTCTCTGTTGTCTTAGGTTTTAGTCTAATGAAAACTAGACCAAAAGTTTCAGGGCAGTAAATGCCTAAAGAAAATAAGTAAGAATAGAAAGCTCAAGGTTTTACTTCTTGCCTTTTTTTGCTCCCCACACCTCCTTTTTCTTTTTTAAATCTGGCTGCCGCAGACTCTATTTTTGTTTGTATTTTTCTAATTTTTACAATAATTTATTAAAGTTTTGTCTCCTGGCATCATGCAGTTAGGTGAGTATTTTTCACTTTATCAAAAAATTCTGTTCTTTGTCTCTGCATGGGAAATCTTGGCATCATGGCATAGACATCCTAAGTACCTGACATTTAGAAAGTAAATTAGAAGAAACTATACAACTCTTTACTGTAGCCTTTCAGAATTTGTCTGTCGACAGCACAAATTCTAGGAGACAATAAGGGAAAAGCACATTATTTAAGTCTTTAGGTTGGTAATCTCAAACTCAGTTTATCTTGAATATAGTATTACATGTGTCAGAGTAATAAGGAGACTGGTAACAAGGACTTGTATTTTATAAAATGTTCTGTTGCTAAAAAATCCCTCTGACAAAAGTGGGGTTTTTATGTTTGATTTTTTTTTTCTTCCTCTGTTAATCCTTGGTAGTGGTGATAATGTAAGAATTACCACATGGAGTCACAGCAAAAGTCCATCTGTCCCAGTGGCCTATTTTCTGATGATGCCTGGCAGTATCCAGTTTTGACCTTGATACTTCTTGGAATGCAAAGGATAATAACAAGAAGTTTAGGAAATGCTGTTTTTGAAGAAAAATAGAAATGATTGGCAATATTTATTTGCAAAGACAAGACAACTGAGAAAGCAGAGAGCAGAGACTTCAAAATTTTCAGTTTATGAAGAAGTATTATAAAGATGGATGTAATAGTGACAGTGGAGTAATGATGGAAACAAGACACATGGGGCTTATGTTATAGCCAGTAAGATTCAGGAAGCATTTTGGTAGCAGGGAGCTACAGGAATCAGTTGTCTGCAGTCACCATGGGATTTCTGTCACTGGGGATATCTTAAGAACAGATGGGACAGTGATGTATTGATGTTGCTTATGTATAATCGCTCTTACCTTGGGTCAGTTAGATGAGCTCTGTTGGAAACTTTTGACTTCATCTTATGGTTTTGTGCTTAGGGTGTAAGAAATAGGACAAATGCAACCTTTGTACGTCTGGTGAAGTTAATGCCTGGTGTTTGATCAATCAGGGCTCTTTAAGAGATCATGATAACTTCAGTCTGTGGTCAACGCAATTTGAGAGTTGATATCAACATACTTATATTGTTAATCATCAACAGCTGAATAGACAGGAGCTAGATGCCTTTGATGTCAAGATGAGCTTCTGGAGTTTCTGGTTTCCAGAATATCCCCAGGCATATATTTGATATGTGGTGGTCTTTGTCTTTTTAAAAATCAAGTTCTAATACTATGCTTAGCGTTCTCAAATCCCAGGCAATGAGTTGGGGACTTCATGCTGGCACTGAGCATTTCAATTAGGGCCTTGAGAAAGTCTATATATGTATGGCCTAACCTTGTCACCCAGAAGAATAGAGGGAGTGCTGTTTTCTCCAGACAGAGAAGTAAATGCATGGGAGTGACAATGTTTGTCGAAGCAGACACAGGATTTGAGGATCCATTTTCTTAAGAGTTAAACTGGATTTATGGCTTGGTAGGAAGTTCTTATTAAATGAGAATTTAATGATAGCAGAAAGACCATGGAAAAAAATCAGCGCTGGGATTATAACTCTTCTGTCAATATTTTCCACCCTGAATCTTAAATTGCAATTGCCAGGACCATTTATCTGTCTTTGACTTCTGCTGCTGATAATTCTTCTCTAGTTTCCCTTTTATCAATGCAGTACATTGCTAGATTTTAATCTTTGAAGACCTGCAGCTTGTATTTTTTCACTGTTGGTTCTGTTTAGCAGTTAGTACCTTTCACTGCAATAATGCATTCATTGTAATTCTGCATAATTTTAAAATTAAGTGTTTACGTTTAAATGTGTCTAATTTAAAATGGGGTTTGGGGCATGAGCTATTTAACTGCTGTTGGTTGGCAGTACTGGTCTCATGGAAGGAACTGATAAGGTGTTTTACAAAATAAAACTAAGGGGGAATATGGTGCAATCCTATAATGTTATCCTATTTCCCCTTCTGAGAAGATTTTCATTTACTCTGTATGTGCCAGCATGGCATAACAATAGGTTGTGTGCCATTCTGAATGCAAGATAGAGGCAGGAAATCACTATGAAGAAGAAAGAGACTATTATTCCTCCTTTCCAAGGACTGAATTCAATCCTAGTTAGTCTTGATTTAAAGCAGAATCATTACCCTGTCACCTTTTCTGGCATTTGGACAGAAACTTACAAATGTGTGAGACTGCCGTTGAAAATGAAATTGCACTGGGCTTCGTGATTACCTTTCCAAACATCCTGATAAAGACTGCAGACACTGTCACAGCATCGTGATTTTTTTTTTTTTTTTTTTTTAGACGTGTGATTTTTGTCTGTGAGGAAGGTTTTGTTGGGATATTTATTTTTTTTCACATCTAGCTTTTGAATAGCTTCTGAATACCACCAGTCTGGCAACAGAATGAAAACCTTGAGCCTTAACTATTTTTTCATTAATTAAAAAGATAGCAAGGAGCATTATTGTCACAGAGTTGACTTGAAGAAACTGCAGAACACGTCATCTTTCCCTTCTCACAGCAAATACTTCCTTTTAGCAACTTTATTATGACCACTAGATAGTAAATGCAGATACACCCGTGTATCACGGAGTATATTGCGTAAACTGTTAAAAACACTGAAGTTTTTTGTGCCAAGACTTGCCTGTACCTTTTTTTGTTAAAAGCCCATATGTAGCTAGGGTTGACCCAAGCCCCCAAATGTACCTCTGCTTAGAAAGAACGAGCTTAAAAAAAAGTTGTTGATGAGAGAAGATACTAAAAATACGTAATGAATTAATTCAGGTACTAGAGTCTGGCTTCTGTGCCTATCTTACTTGCTTAGGGAAATTCCAGCAAAGTTGGTGTAAAAATGCGTGTTTATTTTCTGTTGCTAATGTCAGGTCTACTTAAGGAGGGAAAACAAATTAAAGTGCAGGGGAAATCAGGAAACTGTCAATGCAGAAAGTACTGTCAAAAGCAGAATGAGCAAGATTTTCATGTAATGGTTCACCAGTGCATTTAATGGGGTCATAGTCTTTTCTAGCATCACTTAGTGAAGATTGGTTTTTCCTTTAGATTTCGGGTAACCTGTAGACTGTAAAATAATTAAGACAGGAATGAAATTGCCACTATTATTAATAACGGTGTTTTTTCTTTTTAAGATGTTATACTTGCTTCTGGAGAGCACATTGAGACTGGTTTCCATTCCTTCTGCCACTGTAACTTTTCCCAACATCAAGTAACGAAAGCCAAATTTGGTGACAACTTCCAGACTTTGCAAATTATTTTGGAATAAAAGCTGTAAAAAGGAGGGATTGCTCCAGTTATCTCAACGAAGCATTAGGACTGAAGTCTTCAAAAGTAATTTAAATGTGGTCATTGGCAACGCTCTCATGATGATCGTTTTAGTAGAGCTGTCTGGATAAACAAGTTACCCATTTGGATTGTTGTGGGAAACAAATGGCCGGTGATGGGCATCGTGATCACTGCCAGAATTAGGCGACTATTTAACAGGGTCTTCAAGCCCTTGGCAAAGACCATCTAGCGGTCCTGCCAACGGAGTAAGACACAGAAATTTTGCAGTGACTCTTCTATTTTAAATATTTATGGTTGTTTTTCAATAACAAGGTGTGGTATGGTAATAAATGAAGTGGGAGGTTGCAGACTGACATTAAATGAGTATACTGGAAATTAAATACGCCACATGGACTGTTTTGCTGATTTTTATCTTACTAAATAATGTTACTGTCATTTTGTAAGTGCTGGAGGAGAATTGGGTGCATATGAGGTTCTTTGCATTTGCAGGAGTCTGTATTTCTCATTATAAAATTAAGAGTAAACTTGTCAAGTCCACACATAAATATGTGCAGTTTTATTTGGTTTTACTCTCTCTGTAGTGGTACTTCTTAAATTATGGTTGAGTTCAATACATGATCCAGAAATGGTGGTCTGTCTTTTGATGTCAGTGTTTCCGTATCGTGCCTGTGGCTGCTGAATATCCATGGGAAAAGGTGCTACATTTTGAACACTGGTTCTTGAATCAGTAGCTTTATGTGACTGATGGCTTGTCAACCATAGTAAAGATCCGAGAAGCCATATTAAACAACTATTTCAGTAATGCTTGCAATTAAAACCTTGATTAAAAACATGCATATTGTCCTAAAAAAGAGGATGAGGGTTGAAGGACATAGAGAAATATAAAATTCTGGGAACCCCTATAGTAGGTGACAATATTTCATAACAAAGTTTTTGTTATACAATTTTGAGCACACAGGTGCCCCTCCTCTTCTTTTTTTTTTTTTGGGGGGGGGAGGGCGGGGGGACTGGTTTTGTGTGGGAAAAAAACTTAAGTGTACATATTACATATTTATTGGTGTAAGAATAACAAGCCAATGGAATAAAAAAAAAAAAAGTGAAAGCAAACAAAACCTTCTGACTCTTAACTGACTAGAGGGCATTTGTTTGCTGCTGTTCTTCGGGCACATAAAGAGGACTGTAAAGTAACTCTGAAACAATGGACATTTTCATTATAGGAAGCTTAAAAATATGCTTGAAAATGATTTAGAATCAAGCTTTGTTCCAAATACTAAAGGTTTGTCTGGTCTGTGTGCAGCTGTCAGGTGACTTGATTTGTTTAAATAAGAAATCTGTAAGTAAGGATTAATCTGATTGATCTGTGTAGGGTGAGGATTTCCTCTTTGTACACTTAGGCCTGTCAGATCTGGGCCAGGACAGTTCTGGGCACTGATGTCATACTTTATATATAATGTTTTAGCAACGGTTGATTCACACCTATTCCTATCAGCAAAGCTGGATAGTAGACTGTTTGTCGAGTGAGAAGGTGGTGGGAAAAGAAACTACTGTTTCTCATCATACTGTCACATCTCCCCACAGTTGTGGTATGAAACCCTGCTTCCCTCGTGCTCGGTATGCAGGATGAGTGAGGCTGTTTTAGTATGACTTCTGTTTTTATAGTTAACCGAGGTTTGAAATTGTCTCCTAAATCATCCTTGCCAATAGCATTAACTACTCCTTTGCTGGTAGTCAGAGATTATTCTACAGTAAGTTAAAGGGTAACTCATCTTCTTTTGTGATGACAGGAAACATGGAGGGATGTAAAAGATAATGGCTAATTCAAAGCAGATCACTCCACTCGGCTTCTGGAAATCCATCAACTCCATTCAAACACAGATCTGAAATTTTGCGACAAACTTTGAAAGCTCTTTCCATTTCGCTGCTTCAGTAAATTGTTATCTGGGGGAGGATGATGCAGATGCCCTTGAATTATGATGCCTTTCATTACGAAGGGGCGAATTGCACATTAGCCTGGCATTCAGATGCCTGAAGGATTCAACCACTGTGCTTCTGCTGCTTCAGAAAAGGTAAAAGAGAGATGCAAAGTACATAAGTGATGTGGTATTAAAGAAAGGTCTTTATCCTTCCTTGTCCTTTTGCAGAAACAAACCCCAGAAAATGCATCATTTAAAAATGTACTCCTGTGGAGATGAGTCATCCCAGCTGTACGGCTGGGCCGGGTACTGAGGCGGCAGGGGCAGGTGGAGCAGTGGAACAGCAGGTGAATTGATCCTTGAGTAAACACCTGTGTTTGCTTTTTTTAAAATTTTCCTTTTAAAGACAGCTGCAGCAAAGGAGCAAGAAAATCTAATGTAATAACAAGGCAGAGAAGGATATTTCAGAGAGGTAATATATTTAGAAACAAGCTGTATCTAGCTCTCTTCATGTGACAGTTCCATCCATACTTCCTTGTTCATCACCTGGGGTCGCTTCTGATGCACAAAAGCTAGTTGTTTTGTTTGACAGCCAGATTGTTGCTGTTGTCATTAGCTGCTTCAGGGAAATGATGTTGTTTACTGCGGATGTGGGGGTGGGATCAAGAAAAGATTCCTGCTAGGTTAGGGCCCAGTCTAGACCAAAAGCATTACCCCTTGATTTACTGTATTCTTCTTGAACAAGATCTTGCAAGAGCGAGAGCATAGAGCACATGGAAGTTCAGGATCAGACTGTTTGCTCGTGAGGAAACTTAGTGGTGAAAAGGCTGCTTTTAGACTGGAGCAAAACCATTCCAAACACGCCTAAAAACCTTAGAAAACACTGCGTCCAAGACAAATGTAAAGAGAGCCACCTGTTCTGAGAGGCTCTGTTTGAAGACAGGGGCAAAGACCAGATTCTTCTGTTACATTCACTCTTAATCTTTGAGTATCGAAGTAATTTACTTAGGCAGCATTTAGGTACGACAGTCACGAACACTATAAAAATTATGAAGTAGATTGTTTTTGCTAGGCTATGATTATAATTACTCACAACTCTTGATACGTATCACGTACCATGAACCAGTTTTAATTTCCTGAGAACAATGCAACTTAAGATATCTTTCTTCATCAGGCTGTTTGATTTATTAGAAAACTGCTAGATCCATGTATCGAAAACTCTGTTAATGATAGTTGTGTATCATTCCTACTGTGAAAAAGTGAGAAACATGGTAGCTTGTGTGTGTTAAAATGTGAACATACATTTTAACATGCTATACACTTCTCTATATAAGCTCTGTCAAAGATAAATAAAGCAAATATTCAATGCCATCCCTCCACAGTTATTGTAAAGCGGAGTAGGAGTTGCCTTACTAAAGTGGTTTTTCTTCCTATGCTACAACACGCAAAAGAGATTTATTGAAAATAGAGAAACGAACCACTAATGAAATAAACAGATTTACAGTGAAAAACATTATCACACTATAGCTACACTGTTTAACAAACACCTTATGGAAAACCATGCAATATGCCAGCAAGGCTGCTTTCATTTTCCCGTATTTCTTTACAAGCTAATTGACAGCGTGCTTGACAAAATTAATCTCGTTATAGAATCGTAGAATGGTTTGGGTAGGAAGGGACTTTAAAGGGATCATCCAGTTCCACCCCCTGTGCCCTGGGCAGGGACACCTCCCACTAGACCAGGCTGCTCAAAGCCCCATCCAGCCTGGCCTTGAACTCCTCCAGGGATGGGGCATCCACAGCTTCTCTGGGCAACCTGTGCCAGTGTCTCACTGCCCTCACAGTGAAGAATTTCTTCCTTGTATCTAATCTAAATCTCCCCTCTTTCAGTTAGGATAGATGTATTTTCATTACAAGTAAATTTTACTAAATTAATTAATTTTTTGCACTTATTCCTTACAAAGTCAATATGTTACTTGAGAATCAAGAACTTCTTGGATGCCAGTATGTTAAATGATTAAGAAAAAAAAAGTAAATAAATAAATGAACTAGTAGGAAATAAGATAGCCATCCACCAAAAAGAGTTTAAGTTTTTTCCAAACATTATGACAGGCTCTGCTGCCTTCAGAGGGCTTGGATCGATCCTTATGACTCACTTCCTTAAAAAAAAAAAATTAAAATTAAAAAATCTTTTAATGTTTGCATCCACAAATTTATTATCCATGATAAATCCAGGAAGGATATTTTGCACAAAGTTGGCTACTGTCTGAAAAGTTTATAGCTGTTTAATAAAACAAGTAATCAGTATATTTTTTGTTGCAAGGATGTACTTGTTTTTTTCAGATAGTACGCTTGAATGCTTTTGACTTGTAGTATGGTTCAGGCATTTTTTTATTGGCAGCTTTCATGATTTATGGCTTGCCGAGTGACATTTTATTTCCTATTCAAGGTAGTAACAGCTCAGACTCTTCAATTAATCACTTTTATAAGTAAAACTGATGCACTGGATATTTATAGAGCAATTTTCGGGCCAGGGTCTTTGAGATATTCAAATTACCATGAAAACTATGTGGACAAACACAACCTGGTCCATGCAGATATATATGAGTCAGAAAAGATTAAAGGAGAAGGCTGTAGCTGTAATGTCTAGACTAGCATTTGCGACTTCTAATATACCGCTAATGTGGGTCTGTTTTTTCAAACAAACAGAGGTGTTCAAAGGGAGCTTAAGGTCTATTACGAATTTTCGCCTTGTGATAGAAGTGAAATAACTTTGGATAGGATCAAGCTTTGTGGATTTCAGCTGCAAAACTCTCATTAGGTTCAATTTCACCTTTTGTGTTGGTTTTGAGACCCTGTCAGAATTTCATTTGGCGCAGACAGAGCAGTAAGTTCATTGAGGAAAAACAGAATTTTAGAAACCATGATTGCTTTTATAGTCCCATGGCATGTAACCGGGCAGGACAAGTGTCTGCGCCCAAAGACGCTGTAGTTCGTATCCCCGCATTCGTGATTAGATTTAATTTCTTAATAAAAACATTGTGTGGTTTAGGGAAAACACTGCAGTGTCAGATGATTAGCGGTGGAATGAAAAGACGTGCTCTTACTGGAAATCAAGTGCTTTCCTCTGATTTTAAGGCATACAATGATGAATATGATGATGCTAATGTGTGTTTTTCACTCTTAGCCTTAGAAGTAGAGGAACACTTAAGAGCCACATGAATATAAATGCCTTAGAAAGAAAACTAGTGTAAGTATCTGAAGGAAGGTTTGTTCATACTTTGGAAAATAATAAGATTGTGAAGAAACAAGTTATTGTCAGAGCTTTTGCATATCAGGGTTCTTTATGTGGAAAAGAATAACCTACGTGATCTCTTGGGATTCTGGATGCCAAGTAGGGCATCGCACTGGCTTGTCAAGAAGCGCTTGACAGGCTGCAGAGGACCAAATGTCAAATGAGGAGTTAGGAAAAATGGTTTTCTTGTCGTTTCAGTTCTTGGCCAAATCTCTTCCATTGCACCCTTTATGTCCTCCTCCGATTTATGGTGACAGAGCTCCAATATTGTAAAAGCTCTTTGTCATATGTGAATGAAAAAGTACTCTTAGTTCTAGTAACTAAATATCACAGTTTTCTCGTTTGCTATTTTCAAGTATTGCTGTAAATTTGTAACCGTTTCATTATAGAGCTGAGTGGAAAACCTTGTCTTTATTTGTTTCTCTTATAGAGATATTTCTTATCAATTTCATCATGTGAGACGCTGCAGCATCGTGGGAATGGTGGAAAAAGAGAAATGCTGTTAATTCACTCTTTCATTGGTTTAAGTAGGGTTCTCTCTTGGGTATTTTCTCCATTCGGAAGAATCAGGCGGTAGTTGTGCCTGTTGTAATATGGTGTTTGTTTAAAGGCAGAATTCCAAATACATTTGTTGGCTTTTCTCCTGAAACATGACTGTAACAGGGACATGGATACCTTAGAGAGCTAAATATCCTACAGTCTGGTTTGCTACTGATGTGCACACATAATTTCCACTGACAGTAATAGGAGTTACATGTGTACAGAAAGCAAAACAGACCCTTAAAAAATGTTGGTCAAGTAATAAAAGCTAGTCTAAAGAGAGCGTGGAAGTAGGGAGTGTGTAGGTGACTTTTTTTTTTTTTTAAACTTGCCTTCTCTTTAACTTATCCTCACTCTGCTAATGTTAGCTTAATATTATTTTTATGGATTCACTCCTGATTTATTACGGCATGAAAGGTGAGACGAGACCCATGTGGAATAGGTAAGCAGAAGATGACTTTAAAATATACTTACTCGAAAGAGTACGAGAGAGAAGACTGAAGAGGCTGGAAAAGGTTTCCCCTTCCCTGCTCCCAAAAGAATTAAAGAGAAGTTTTCCCATGTAGTGGTTGTACAGTAGAAGAGTCAGCCATACTGGTGTGCTGCTAAATATCTTTTACACAGCAGCAAATAGTAGTGCTGAGTCTGCTCTGCCAGGGCTCTGGGCACAGCTGCCCTCCCCGCAGCACCGGCAGGGGGGCATGGAGCACCCGCGCAACCGGGTGACTGACACCGGCGCATGAGACACCCGCTGCAGGGACAGAGCTGGAGCGTCCTCAGCCATTGCAGCGCCCGAGGACTGGGCTCTGTGTCCACTGTGTGCACTCTGCCTGCGTAAGGCACAGATGTAAACTTGAAGCTTCTCTTCAGAAAAACAAACCAGCAGTCCCATCATCCCAGTAGCATCCAGAAGATAAAACTGTCTGTCCCCGTGCATTTACTGGGAACTTTCCTGTCCTTTGCACAACATTATTTTGAACTCTGAAAACAAGCAACATAACTGCAACTGCTCTCAGGATTTTGAGTGTTTTCCTCGAGCTTCAAATGTGAAGGGAGAAGAAAATTCCTGGATAGTTAAACCTGGCAATCTGTAGTCTATATCCCCTAATTAAATTCTCTGCAACCAGTGTGTTTCCATTGTTAATCAATGGACATTTGTCCTCAGAAGAAACTAACCCTGCAGAGCGTAAGAAAAGATAAAACTGTTGCAAAATCTAAATGTTACACAAAAGGCATAAAAATCAAATTGTCCTTTTTCAAAATAGCTGAACATCACGACATCTTAATAAAGGGAATGCTAGAATATGTTCTCCTAATAAACCTCAGTAAAACCTCTAAAAATAACTACACAGATATATTCTAAGTTGATTAGCAGTAATTGAACTGACTTAATGTAGTTGGATGATGTCATGTATAATATTCCTCTAAAGTAATTTCTGTAGACAAGCCATTTGAAGTCCTCTTTGCAGCCAGCATAAACATCTTCATGTTGCTAAACTGAGTGCTCAGACTGAAGCACTCAGCGGGAGAGCTCTGACATGCGACTGTTTTATCTTATTTCTTTGAGCTACTGTGGCTTGCCTGTGAGAAGCAGCTTTGCAACGACAAATACCTCATCCTTGTTCTAGTGAAAATGTGGAAACTGTGTAATTGTGTAACAATTTAGACCTGTTAGTTGCAGAATAATAAATGTTAAAGACGGAAAGGACCTTTGAGAGCATCTGGTTTCAGAGTTTCCCTGTAGTATGCATTTCCAGTGTTCTGTCCAACTTGGTTCAACCTGTCCCAAGCAATCGGGACTGTTCCACGGTCTAATTCATCTCACTCGAAGGAAGCTTGGAAAACTCTTTTCCTAGGTTTTGGTCTTGGTTTTGCATCTGCTTATACATTTCCATGTATATCTGCTCTTGTATTTTTACAACCTTTAAAAGCTTGTAGTTGGTTAATGCAGGTGGTATCTTCTTCCAAAATTTTTGTAGTTTGGATTGTTACTTTTGTGGAAATGGTTTTGTAGGGTTGTGGGGATTTCTTTGTTTGTTTGTTTTTGATTTGTTTTCTGAGGGCCGAGACATCCATAACTGATTTAAGTATTCGGAGTGTGGTACAGGGTGTAAATGTAGCTTTTACCAAAAGAAATTGCTGTCTCCTTGCTCTGGGATTTTTCTATTTACTGACCTAGATTGCTTTAATTTAGAAGTGTCTCTAAGTTTTTCTTCATCAGCTGTCTGTGGTGTTGATAGTTTCCTTCTTTGTGCCATTGGGGTAGTGAGGTGTCGATCATTCTCGGGTGGCTTTTGATTGGGGCACCAGTATATCAATTACGGAATATTAATTTTGCTGATACAATGGAGAAATTAAACTGTCTGAGATTTGCAGCTCCTGCCCTGCTCTTTACCACATCTAAAGGTCAGGAGCAATACCTTCTGAGAAAGTTTCATAATTTTCATTATTTATTTCTGAAACCACAGGGAGGAGGGTTTGTTGGGTTTTGGAGTTTTTTTGTTCCAGAATGGTTGGTTGGTGATTCAGTGAAGCACTGATGTGCAAATCCTGTCAGAAATTTGCACTAACCTCCTGAAACTGTCCAAGTGCCAAAGGCACTGTTAGTTACAATGCTGCCCTTAATCAAGAGGCCTGGCAAGGCCAGGGCTGTAGCTTCTGTTCCTGTATTATTAAATATCAACAGCTAATAGCGTGCTTAGTTAGTACTAGTTGATTCTTTAAATGATGGCGTATGGGGGGAGCACACATCCTGTGGATGAGGGGAAGAGTCATTAACTTCCTCTTGAATAATGACATTTTAGGAGCAGGCTTCAGCATGCCCATGTCTTGCCCCTTCTCCTGTCAGCCTTTGAGGAGAAGATTTCCTCTTTCTCTCCTATGTTGTTTTGCCAACTGTCCTGGATCGCCTGCCCAGAGCACACAGCAGTTCAGTTTTCCTAGTTTGTGGCATGTGTTTCTGGCTCCTGCTGGAGCAAGAACCTAGCTGGCTGAACGGGTATCCTTCTTAAAACCCGTGTTCTCTGTGCACCAGTGACATGTCATTTGGGCCCCTCTGCAGAATCAGATCCATGTATTAAAGGTTTGAGAGTTGCTGGTGAAAGCTGTTGTCTTCCTAGGAGTGGAATGCCAGCAGGACAAGGACTGACAGATTTTGGACTCTTTCTGTCTCTTAAAGACAAGTCTTGGTCATTCAAATCAGGATTGAACCTATAGCGTTTTCAGAGAGGCTGACAATACCATTTTTATGTGCAACAGTGCACTCTCTATTCATCAAGGAAATGACCGCAGAAATGTGTACCCAGCTGTCTCCATATCAGTAGCATCTCTGCATAGCAGCTGCTGATGTTTGCGATGATCATTTCGTATCAGACCCTTCTTATTTTTGTGGATAAACATCAAAAAAATTAGTTAAAATCTTGGAACTCAAGGACACCTAAGAGCCAAATTCAGAACTATTTCAGTAACGCCACGGTTGCATTGTCTTTATCCATGAAATTTAAGCCAGCATTGGACGATGTTCCCAGCACGACAGGGAGCTGTGCAGTATGCGCCGCAGTCCTTGTCCTTGAGTATCCGCTGCTGCAGCCCTGCTCTCAGGTCACTTAGACCAGTAGAGCCTCTGGGGCCCCTCAGCACCCTGCAGACCCTGGGTTACTTCCATGTGCTGCGTGGGAGCAGGGTGCTCGCATCTCCTCCAGCTGCTCAGGAGATGCCTGCGGCGCTCACTGCAGAGCGTGCCTTGGCCATTAGCAGATAGCATCTGAGCAAAGTTCTGCTCTAATGCTTTGCTTTTTTGTTGTTGTTTTTAAGTCTTTGTGTCTGCTTTCATAAAGAGACTTTTTTTTTAATTATTTTTTTGAAAATCCTTTTTGTACAATTTTACAAGAATCACAGCAAGTGAATAGATGATATCGCGGCCAGGGCTTTAATCTATTATTTATTAGACCTCAGTTAAATGAGGTGCCTGTGACAAAGCAGGGTGTGTGGTTTTGGTTAAGTCCCCAGGGTCTGCTGGTATGCAGTCGATTAGGACTGTCAATGCAAAGCACTCTTAGAGAGGAACTTTGTATTTGGATCATAACCCCCCTTACTACTTCCAGCTCCTCTTTGCAAAGGAAATTATATCCTTAAAGGCACAGATTGTAGATGGATTAGGTCTGTACTGAAGACACATCTGTGTTAGAGATTTTACCTGATGGACATAGTTTTGCCAGCAAAGCCCCAGTTCTCCAGGTGTAAAATGGGGATAAGATTCTTGACAACTCAAGGAGGAAGTGGGAATACATTAAAACATGGTGAAACCACTTTAGTGCTACAGTGATGGGATTCTGTAATGAGGAGATATTGTTTCATGTTTATGTTTTTAAGGGCTCGGGAACACTAATCCACACAGAAACCACATCACGTAATTTGAGCGCATTATTCTATGAAAACCTTCTGCAAGGCAGAAACCTTTTGCATCTTAGAATAGCTTATAGCTGTTGTAGAACTGCACATTCACTCTCCTCTGCTTTGCTGATTGGGCAAGGAAATATTTATCAACAGTATTGGAAATGCTTTTTCTTGTCCTAAGTCAGATGATGTGAAAAGAGCTTAAGGTCTGTGAAAAGGGATGGAAGACATATGCTGGGGATTTAAAAACTTTGTTTGCACCACCAAACAAATATCAATGCGTAAACGAACATGACTACTTTTTTTTTTTTCTTACTGTTCATATGTTATTGAACCGTAGGAGTACTCATCCAGTTGACGTGAAAAGTATTTGATCATTTTATGCGGTTGGGGTTCAGGCAGGAGGAAATGTGGACTGGGAGACCTTGGACGCTGAGATTCTTTGTGCATATTTTGATCCTCAAAGTGGCAGTACCCCATCAGACACTTGTCAGAAACCTTATTTTTCAGTAACCTTCAAGCCGTCTTTCAAAGAATGTTACTTCTTTGAGAACAGAAGTAGTCTACTGAATACTTAGAGGGGATTCTCAGGGCAGGAATGACTTTTAAGCTCAGATTTGCCTTTTTTCCAGTCACCTGACAACGTACGCAACCAAAGGAAACTGAAATGATCTAGACGACAGTGCAGGATGATCCAGGAGGCTGCTCTAAGCAAGTGTTTTTTCAACCAGTTGTTAGAGCGCCCAGTCCAGGCTTTGCTTCCCAAACTATTGAAGCCTTCTCTGTTAGCTCAGTGACTTGGAACAGTGATCAGTGTTTCCTGACAGGAGGTAGACTTCCTTTATTTCTAAGTGCTGATAAAATCAGGACTCAGTTGCTAGTCTCCCAGCTTACGTCCCTGTCAGCCATGTATTAGTAGGATACCTTCATTTTCTAAGGTGCTTAGGTTGCTACTAGAATGTCTCCAGTGCACCTCACATATCTTCTTGACAAAAATCCTAATAAATTATTCATTTACTTTGACCCTCTTTTCCCCCATTAATAATATAACCAATAGCAACAAGTTATCTTAATACTTCAGTTTCACTGTTGTTTTGTTTTGGTGTTTTTTCTCCCCAGTTCTGTGAACAGCTGTAGTAGTTGCCCTTACATGGAAAACTGGCAAATTTGTAGTCATTACAAATTTATTTCAGAGATTGAAACCAAAAAAAAAGGGGAAGAGTTCAGCAGTATGCTTCCCATGTTTTTAAGAATGTATAGCAAAATACAGATAGAAAAATTGGGGAATAGTTATATTGAAGTAGTATATACTGATTAGACACACAGACACTTTCCTATTTAGGCATACTAATTGACGATTTGTATTTGTGGCCACCGAAATGTACAACAGTATCTTTTGTATGATATTCTGCTAGAACTGTAATCTTTGCAATCACCTAAAAGTTTTAAGAAAAATAAAAACCAAATTCATTGAGTAGAACAGCATGCAGAATATGGCACTTGCCTGCTCAGTATCAATGAGGATTGATTTAATGGTATTTTCCTCATAAGAAATGTTCAGGAAAGCAGTTTCCCGTTTTTTCCTAGTACGTTGTCCAGGAAAGCAGAACTGGAATGAATTCTGTTAAAGTTATTGGAAAAATCAGGGCTGCTCTCCTCCTGGAAAGAATAATGGCAAATTTCATTGGGACATCTGTTTGGTTATTTGAAAAAAAAAAAAAAAAAAATAAATTGGTTATTTAAAATATTATTTTAATTAAAAGTACATCCAGTGCTTTTTTGGGTGCACATGTTTATGCACATGCAGGGTAATAAAAGGTCATTGTTGTCTTACGTAGCTGCTCCTTTGTGACACAGTTTTATTCCATTCATGGGAGAATAAATAGAGAAAACGTAATAATAAATCAAACTTTATTGTGGTTAAAGCCTTAAACATTGGAAATCATCTGGAATCTGTGATCAAATTACCAACCCACTATTACCATTATTTTAAGTACCTATTTGCAGTTTCCATGTAAATAATGATGAGCAATAGGGAACCACTACGTTACTTAGTACGTTTGTTAGCAATTTTTCCTTTTCTGGGATTTAAAAAAATAAAAGGAGGGGGGTGGAGCTGAGCATCTGAAGGTAATGCCGACTTGGATTAAGTTAATAATGATATTTCCATTTGGAAATTTCTGAGGAGTGATGTACAGACCCAAATTAAAGTGTATGCAAATTTAGCCTTTTTTTAAGGCTGAAGCAAAACAGGGGTTAAGATTTTTCACGTCTCTCTCTTGAATTGCGGTAATTTCATGAAATTGCTCTGCAGCTGATCTGGGCAGGAAACCAAACCTCTCAGTCTGAAGTCTGATCCAGATCTGTAACTCTGAGAGCAAATTTGTATACATGGAACTCAATATCACCTCTTCACTCATTCCAAAAATTTTTAATTAAGCCATCTTTTTAGCTCACTTGTAATTTCAGAAGCTTATTCCCACTAGTTTGCTAATCTGCCTCTCTCTTGCCTTTACCAGATTTATGTAGCAAATTATGCTCAATGTAACAATATATTATATTATTTGAAGTATTATAAACTTAACATTATCTGCCCAACCAGAATAATTTTTAGATGCTTAGAACATGTTTTCAAAAACTACTTCACAAAAATTACCTAAAAAAATCTCGAAACTCACGATACCTTGGAGGAGGAGGTCTCTGTATTTTCTGGAGTCAATGTTATGGAACTGCAATGCAGATAAATCATTGGAAATTATAAGAGCGCATTCAACCTACTAAAATATCCTCTGAATTCCTCCTTAGATGTTTGCTGAAGACTTCTACTTGAAGGTGAGAAAGGTGTGTGATAGCTACGTAGCCTGACTTTTGAACAGTCTGTGGTTGCAGTTTCCCTGGATGAATGGCTGCTTTTCAAGGTCTATTGTCACGGTGGAGTTTGTTTTAGAACAACTAGTTTAAATTTTAAAAAAGTCATGATGGGGAATCTATGTTATATCCAGATAAGGTTTTCCATTGTTATCTTTGAGCTAAAAGTTTTACTCCTATTTCTCTAGCTGTGAGCACCCAGCTGTTGGATGTGCTTCATCTTGGTTTACTAGTTTCCAGTATTTTGTTTTGTCTTGTAGTTTCTCATGGTTTCTGTTGAGTTTTCCATTAATACATCTTTGACATAAAGGCACATTCATAGTTTTTCAGTACAACTGCCCAATTAAATGTTGCATTTCCTCCATGTGCTATTTTGTAGGTATCCAAACAGACTGTAGAGGATTTGGGTGTTTTGTCTGTTGTTTGAAGTACAAGAGCTGTAGTTCGTTCATTAGGAGCATGAGGCTCAGGGTTGCAGATTAACCAGCTGCACTGCCTGCATTCATGTGGTCACAACCTTCCAAATTTACCCCATCATGAGAGGAAGAATTAATTATAGTCCTAATTGACTGTTTCCTTGGATATAAGCAGGAAGGAACTGCTAGGAGGCAAACTGATTAATCAGTTAAGCTAGCTACATCAATCAAATGTGTGAGAAAGTTCATCATCCCAAAGGCATAGTTAAGTAATGTCAAAATACAAAAGCCATCAACTCTTTTCATTGGGGTTTTGCTGTGTTTCTTTTGTCAGTTTTCAGAGGTATTGCAAAAAATAAAAACACGTGCAATCGACCGAGTCTGTGCTCGCCAATCTGTCTCGATTATCGTGGAAGAGGTAACACAGCAATCTGTTCTCTTATCATACATTGCGTGTAGTCCTCGTTGAAAGACCTTAGCATACGTTTTTCATGCAGATAGACAAGTCACGTGTATCTCCCAAACAAATAACTCGGCGCCACTATCTCATCAATCCTGTCAGTTGTGCCAATGAACTGGAGTCTCTTGGTTGCAGCCCCAGTAAAATAATACCCAGAGAGCTTGATCTAGTGAAACTGTAAAGCTTTAACTCGCAGTTGGCAGTGCCTTGTAGTGCTCCACATGCTTCCCCGGCTGCTGGCCCTTCCTATCCCAGGGAACACGTGGCACTTTGAGGGCAAGTGAAAAACTGCCAGAAAATCCCCTGGAACCATGATCATCTTCAACTCAGGATATTTTGGCTTCTTGTAATAGACTGGGTGCAAGCAGCAGCTTGTAAAGAACAGGGAAGTTTTCCTAGCTTTGGCTGGCAGCCTCTATCGGAGAGAAAGGGAGGAGAGAAAGGATGGGTAATTGCCCTTCTCACTTGCACTGGAGTGCCTTTGTATGGGGCTAGGCACCCCAGGTCGGGGTTGTCCACACAGCCTTTCTGTTGGGCAGAGTCGATTTAAACCCAGCTCGCTTTTGCTGGTATTGCCAATAGTGGCAAAGGTCTGTGGCACCGAGGTCCCAGAGCCTCGAGGCACAAGCTCAACACAGAGCATGTGAGTAACTTCCTTCGCTTCAGGCAAACCACTCACGGGCTTATCTTTAGCCACATGAACCGTGTTTGCAGAACTGGAAGCTTCGTTGTGGTGCATTGTTTTAGGAAACAATCCAGTTTCACTCACTTTTATCTGTCGATAGCTAGAAGCCCAGTTCAGATGGAAATTGAAGGCTTTCTGTTTGCCTGAGCTCCAGAGCGCTGCGGGTGCCCATCTTGTGCCAATTCAAAGAAAACTTGGGAAATAAAGCTGCACAGGAGGCTCGGAGGGGTGTGAAACTATAAGAAAAACAAGGCTTTTATAAAGTTAACATTGGAAAAACAAATTATGATTTTGTAAGGTCCACTGGATGTAGCCGTGCATTCGGATATAAAATCTGTACACACTAAATGAATATCTAGAAAATAGCATATTAGCGGTTATGCTAAACAGTTCTTGATTGTAGCCAAAAGGTTAGGGTTCAAAGTCTGTTTGTGTGTATCCGTGTTACTACTTTTGTTTGATTTTCCTGGGTGTGTATTCATGTTTATGAATGAGCATGTGCTGGTACATAGTCTAGTCTGCGGGTAACCAGTATGAAATTCAAGTGTTGAGGTGTGAATTGTTTAAATCGGAATAGAAATATGAGCAGTATTGATCTTGTCTTTGCTTTGTTTATGTATTTTAAACATTGGACTCTGTAGTGATTGATACGCTGAATGGTAGCTAGCAGGTTCACTCATGAGCTTTCCAAGGTAAAGTAATTGTTTTAGAAAACAGGGTGTTCTGCATGCTTAAGAGTAGTCAGATTTAATCCAAATTGCTCCAGAAGAAACACGATTACAGTTTAAAGAAGCAATTTAATTTTTTTTTTCTGACTATAATTAAGATCTATGCAGTGCTATTTCTATTAGCGTGTATAGTTTTTAAGTGTGGATTTTATTTATATATGTTTGCTTTTATAAATATCAAATCCATAGCTGCATTAAAAAGTTGCTACTTTTAATATTTGAGCATGATGCTACATCTTTGGCAGATGGTTCTCATTTTGTAAAATGAAACGTTTCAGGGAAGGTCATCTTCCACTTGTGTATAACTTTTTAAATTTTCTTGAATCAAAGGTAAAAATCTAGGGAACAATATTAGGACTGTAAACATCTATGTGTCATCAAAATGTCTTTGGCTAGCATTATTTTGGGCTCAGGGTAAAAGAGATTATCTTAAGTAATAGGGCAAGTGGCTCTAGGTGGCCTTGCTTGAGTAGGGGCGTTGGACCAGATGATCTCCAGAGGTCCCTGCCAACCTCAAGCATTCTGTGACTCTCTGATGCGCTGTTTTTAAAAATCTATAGTACAAGACAACGGTTTCTGAACAAGTGCCATCTGCTTGTGCCTTCTCAGTTTTCCTTCAAAAGTGGGAAATATATCAATAACTGGATGTGCTTGAGAAATGGACAAGGTGTCTCTAAAATGAACCAGTCTACTGTGACTAGGGTAATGCTGAGGAAATGGATACAGTCTGCAGGTGAGCAAGCCACTTTACTCTGGATCTGAGCCATATGGCCACAGAGGTTGCCTATTCTATTTTGGACCTTAGCTTTATGACCATGGAGGTCTGCTGTATAACTCTACGCTCTGTCTCTTGCTCCAGAAGAGAGTTATATTTTGCTCATACAGCTGTATAAGTTGATTTACTCTGCCTTTATTCAGAGAAAAGTGAATTAAACCCGTAATGAATAAATCTAATTTTAAAATTACATTGTTGATCATCACTGCAGCAACATGCAAGATCCTTTCTGAGGTTTGCCAATCAAATGTATAAAGTACAATACAAAACAAAAAATATATGTGGCATTCCCCTTTTGTGAATCAGAGCGATGTGGTTTCGGTAAAAAGTGGTATTTTAGCAAAACTGGGTCAGCCAAAGAGCTTTGAGTTGGGTAGGTTCACAAAGTCCTCATGGCATCCAATAAAAAATAGTGGTTTTAATGATATGTAGACTGACTGACTCCACTGGGCTTTTTGGTAAAGTAGAGCTCATTCAAATGGACGAGGATCATTGAAGAATTATAGTCGATGTGCTACATTAATTTTGGTTTAAAAGGGAATATTGTTCAACCTTAAAAACAAAATATTACTGAATTACAGCTATGGAGAAACGCATTCAACACATTATACTCTTAGAATAGTGCTAATAGTCCGAATACCATTGTGAACCTAAACTCTGGACAAAGAAGTTTAAAACAACATATATCATTACCCAGGGAGTAGGAGCTGAGACTTTTAAATATATTTTCCTTAGCATAAATTATTAAAACGTAGCACTTTCTCATTCTTAATTTTCTCACTGGCTAAACATTTTTATGCAGCCGTCCCCAAGCATACATCTTTCTCTCCTTAGGTGTAACCCATACTGTCACACATTTCTGTCATTGTGGATTCGCTAAAATTTGTCGTCTTATCCTGTCTGCAAGTATTTGCGAAGTGTTGCCTGTAGTCTCAAATCTGGTGAAGTCTGTGGGGTTCTTGACCTCAGTGAGTTTGGATGAGACCAGTGACTGGATTAAAAATAGCTGTTTTCGTAAAGTATGCGTGCACTATCAGTTGATCTGAGTCTATAGTTTAGCGTAAGACTCAGTGTTATTTACACAGTAGCATGAACTCACACGTGCATTTAACCTGTGCGCTCTGAGGAGGAGAGCTGAAGTGCTGTATGTCCAGGCTCTCCTTTCTGAAGTTTGGACAGGCTTGCACAGCAGTGCCAACTGTGGTATCTCCCACGCAATTAGCCTATACCTTCTACCCAGCTTCTCAAACTACTTCCAATCTAAGAGCCAAGACTGCTGACGAAAATCACCTGATCCTTAAAGCTTGAAGCATTTAAGTAAACTTTTGAGCCTACTGCGTGTCCTTTACTGAGACGTAGTCGTCAGTCAGTGACTTTTCAAGGTTCTCCTCTTCCAGCAAGACTGGTGAGATCGTGGGCTTGAAAATTAGTCAAAAGTGTTGGCAAATAGTAGGTCTACTCCTATGATTATTACCCTTTTGTATTGTCACCCAAATTTCCATCCTCAATTCAATGCTAACTATGATCCCTGTAACTAAGCATCTGATACCTATTAGTTGTCTTCCATCTTTCTGAAGCACTCAGTTTTATATGCAAGTCCGTAAGCGCACATGGAAGGCCACACAGTTAGTAAGGGAGAGAGATTGTGTTTGCATTACAGGAAATGGGGCTACAGGCTCAGTGCTTCCAGTGCTCTTGACATTTTATTTCTATTTTTTACATAGCATTAAAATGTTGTATGTGTGATTCTCGCCGTTAAAATGTTAGTGAGGAGGACACCTTTGGAGCAGATCAGATACCTTTCATCTAAATTGCTTCCCACAATTGTCTGTCTCTCAGTGGACTGCTGTGTTTGCAGCATTAAATGGAACTGATATGCTGAAGTAGTTGGAGATGGCCCTACACAGAGTACCTCCAGAGGAATGGGCAGAGTGGCCCGAGGGTGCCAGGTGTCACTGGAAGTTCCTTTGTATCAGAAACCAAGGGCTTTGGGTTTTTTATTCTATGTTTTGTTCCAAACGCACAAGATGATTGGATTAGCTAGCTGAGCAAAGCTGCTCCAGTGCATGGAAAAATATGGGAGGTCAGACCCTTTCTAATAACGTACAAAAACTAGGGAATAGTCACTGGAAACAGCACTGCCTTCAGACTGATTCATGCAAGCCTATAGCCAGGATCTTGTCCCTTGAAATCAATGTTTATTAAGTTGGTAATTGCTTTAAAAGTGGAGAAATATGCAAGGGGCTGACACTTACGTATTTTCCTTCTGACCGCTTTCATCTTTGCCAGCCGGTGTGTGGGAACTCCCAGCGAGTGCCAGCAGAACTTGTCAATGCTCATTCCAGAGCAGAGCAATTGGAAAGTCACAAAATAGTTTTAAGCAATTCTGCTGTCACGTTTCTCACGCTGAAGTCTCATTAGAAAAGGGAGCAGCTGTCCGGTACGTTTTGCTGTCCTTCACTCCGAAAAATATTAGTGCATCAGCAAAAGAAATGCGTACCAAATATATGTAAAAACTGACACCTGTGGTTAGTTGATGCTCTGGTAAATAGCATTAGTGCTCATTGCTGAACCTCTGAGACACGAAGATTGATTTATACAGTGGACCTTTTATACTGAAGCCCCAAACTAGGAGAATATTGTTCAAGAAACTTCCTAGGTACCCAGCTTTGTCAATTGTTGTGTGCATTTTGCATCATACGCATGGTGATAGTGTTTAGAGTCAGTGCAGATCCACGTCACAACGGAAACTGAGTTTTCAGTATTGTCAGTAAGGCTCAGGTTACCAAACAATGCTTTAGGTCACGCCTTTTTCCAGAAGAATCATCTCTGGAGGTTTGCTTAAGTTTTGAATACAAAGATATACAGATAATATTTTGCTGTGGACATTTCATTATGTTACAGAGATCCTGTTGTATTTCCTCCTTCTTCCCTTTCTCCGTTTTTTTGGTTTTTTTTTAATTGCAACTGCAAATTGGAATTTTTTTTTACCTGAAATTTCACAATCTGTTATTTTTTTAATGCCGAATAGCATGAGAATCCCAAGAGTTCTGCCCAGCAGGTTGTTTTTTTTTTTTCATTTCTTTTCTTTCTGTCACACTGACTTCACAAATTTTTGGAAAGTTTAGCTTCAGTTTTAAGTCCTGAAGAGAAGATTTGTGACAGGAAGGGTAGACCCTACTGCAAGCGTAGAAAGAAATCTGAAAGTTACAAAGGGTTGTATGTTCTGTTCTCTTTTTGGCTTGAAATGTAATAGTTATCATTGATGATAAAATGGGAATAAATAAGTGTATGCCTTAAGTTTAAGCTCTGTTAAGTTTTTACAACAAAAAGCGTCAAGCCAGACAGCTATTTATTCCTGCTTCGGGGAAACCCTTTTTCATGAAAAGCTTTCATGGAAAAGTCAATGCACTTGCGCCTTAGCCGTGGCATAAACCCCTGCTCGGTGTGTTGATGCCGATGTGTTTGCTGTGGTGAGGGTTTTTTAAGGCACGGGTAAGAATTGCTGAGCAGAGAGACTAGACCTGCGACTTTGAATTTACGTTTCTGTAGTATTCAATTGAAATCTGAACTTCTGTTTTTGTTATGCATTATAGTTTTTAGCCTGTGGATGTTACTGCCTCAATAAGGAAAGAGGGGAAGCAGAGGAGATGAGTGGGTTTGCTGACGCTTAAATGTAAAACTTGAGCTCTTGATGAAATGGTGCAGCAAGCACCTTTGCAGAGGAGTTGAAAAATCAAAATTCCTTGATAAAATATGCATGGAGAATACTGGGCTGGAGCAAGACCTGATTACTGCTTTGCGAGTGGAGGTGTTTTCAGCCTCAAAACAGAGCAGAAAGCATCAGAGAGAAAGCATCCATTTCAGCGTCTGAGAAAGATATGAATGTATAAACTTTGTGCTTCAATATTCTTTTTGGGTCGGGTTGCCCAGGGGCTGGTCGCCGAACGACAGCAGCACTTTCTTTGACTCTGGGACTGTCGCTTACACTTTGTTGATAGATCAAAAACGTGTGATCGGAATGACTACTCTGGTAAGTCTTACAGTTCGGAATAAATGTCAACATCAAGGGCTATCTGTGCGCATCAGTGCAACCCAGGGCGCAGTACAGGCCTCGATGTAGTAGAAACTGCTAATAATTCAACACAGTAAGTGATCAGAAGTTACCCAACAGAAATGCTGTTGCCTTCTAGTTAGTGAAACCTTTATCAAAAGTGACTGTGTGAGAGAGAGAAAGGAATTGCCTTCTCCTCTATTGGCAATGGAGGATATAAACATAGGGCAAAGATTTAACTTTATAGTAAAAACGTTTTTGAAGTAAAAAAGGCATTGAAATAGCTATGAAATGTGTTAAGCAAATTCAGTCTTTAATAATGAGAGGAGGATTGTTTTGTATCTGTGTTTGTTTGGCAGTGTGGGATTGTTTGACATGCCCTGTAGCAAGGGACTGGGCTAGAGCCCAGAAGTTCACTTAAAAGAAAATAAGGCTTTTGTAAACTCCTGTAAAGGCCCTTGCTATTCCAGATTTTACTACTGCTTTTATTACAGTTTCTTTTAGACTTCCCTAGTTCATTCCTACAGCTTGACAGGAATACAGCGTAGTTCATGTCTGTCTGAAAACTAGTTGAGAAGAGCTGTCTAGAAAAGCCATCGTTGTCAAACGTGTATCATTAGTGTTATGTCAGCCCGTTTCCAAGCCTTGTCAATACAATTTCTGCCCTTTTGCTGACAACACTTATGCTCTAAAACAACAGCATAATGACTAGCTACTGTGCGGTGATGACTAAAAGTCCCCAAAGGAAAAGTTCTTCACTTTTATTAAACAGGGATGTTCACAGCTGGGATGGGGCCGGGGTGGGGGGTCATGTCTTGTCTTTGTTGGTTGAGGTTTTGTTTTTTTTTTTTTAAGATGGCAGATGTAATATAGATTTTTATGAAACTATTTTAAAAGCAGGTTTGTGTTGTAAAAGCACTAAAGAAAATGTATTCTCCACCAGGGCGTCTTAAGGAATTAGAGGTTCAAATGCAGACGTGTCATGACAGTATTTTAGGTCTTTGCATCTTTTTTTGTTGGAAGTATATATGTGTATTTCTTAGAAGGAGATAATATAAATTAAAAATTTAAAAATGGCAAGACCTTATCTTCTGCATTTTGTTTCATAGATCACCTAAAATATAACAGTCTACGCCTAAAATATAATAAACTAAACCAAAATGGTATGTTAGTTCACAACAAAACTTTAAATAAATAAATAAATAACCTCATAATTACACTGAGATTTCACTTCCTGAACTGGAAAATTGAATTGCAGGCTCATAGCTCCCTTGAGTGTTGGGAAAGAGAATAGCAGCTCTTAATAACGGAGCACTTTCTTGTGAGAGGTGGACGTTCATGTCATTACCATTTTTCTGGCAAATTTTCAACCTCCAGCAGCAAAAGTTTTCATTGATTGCCTCCTACTGGAAGGCAGTAATGATGCTGCTCTCTTTCTTTCACGAGCTGCAGGAATTGGAGAAAATGAGGGAAGCTAGATATATTAGATATGACTAAAACACAGCTCGGGCTGAGCTGTTTCCTGTGTCACTGCGTAAGGTCTAGCAGGCTAATTTTTACACGTCTGCACTAAATATAGAAAATAGGTTTTGCAATACAACAGTGGAGAATCCAAGGTAATAATCGATCAAGATGCTGTGAAGTCGTCCGCTCCCTAGAGGACGAGAAGGTGCCATGTGCCCCTTTTCTCTGAAAATCAGACCCCTCTTGCCGTGACGCGGGTAGAGGGCCCGCTGTTGTTGATCAAGAAAAATTAGACACTCCAATTATTATTCCACGCTGATACTGTTAACCATTTGGCCAAGGGTTACCTTTTTTTCATTGTTGCAAACCAGTGGTGGTGAGGGGGGAAAATAGCTATTTGTGAGAAATATTGGTACATATTTCACTTGAGTGTGTTTGGCCTATGAAGATGGCTTCGGCATAGGAAATAGCTGGGGGTGTTTGTGGTCAGTAGCATCGGAATTGCACTGAGCTGTCAGAAGGTGATCCCTGATGTCTGACTCCATCTAGTCATAATTGACAGGAAGACTCATGTTCATTCTGATGATGCAGAATCAAGTGCAGCTAGAGGAAAGGAGATGGGGAAACTTGAGCTTAAGTAGTAATGGAATGCAGGAGTTTGTGCATATACAAATATTTGTCATAAATCAGCAGTCAATTGTTTCGTTTTCATGACTGGGGATTGTGAAAATTTAGTATTTTATATTTATTAAGGAAGCAGCACAGTGATCTAAATCTGTATCTTAATGTAGAAAATGCATTGTGATACTGATGTCCTTTTGACTAAGGTAATGAATTTAAGCTTATTTGTCTTTATCTTTAAGGATCCTTTCATCTTATTAAGTATGCTGAACAGTTTCTACAGATAAGAGTGTCTTGTGATTTGGTTTTATTTCTTGTGAAATTGAAATGTATTTAGCTGTCAATACCTTGTTCTCCAAATCACTGCTATGATGTTTACCTTGCATATGAGCTCAGCACTGTTGAAGTGAATATATGTGAAAGCTAATTAAATTGTAACAAGAGTTTAGAGCACTCGTATGTCACTACATTATTAATTGAGGATTTTATGGTTTTGAGATTTACAGCTAGTGTGTCAGTTTTAGCACAGAACAGTGATACATACATCGCTGTATATATTCTCATTATCGCAATCTCTGCATATACGTAATACATAAACACATTCCAGAAGGCACATAGTGCACACAGAGGGTGAATAGAAAAACAGGTCTTTATTTTAAAAATTAGAAATAAAACAGCGGACTGAGTCCACCTTCTTGTCTAGGCATCTCTTGTCAGATAATGCACAGTAATTCCACTTGCCAGAAATATGAGCAACACGAATGAACCTCGAATGTTTTGGCTTGTCAGAGTTCACTGAAACTAGCGAAAGCAAAAGAAAATGACTCAAAAAAAGTGATAGAGTAGGGAGACCCAGTGGCTGCAGAGCCGGTCTACGACAGAGCTGGGTGGTTTTTGAAGATGATGTTGCAACATTTACACTCAAGTTTGCCTTTCTTCTTGATAATCTCATCCCTTTCTACAAACCTGTAGAAGGGAGGACCATTTAAAATGCAAAATGAAGCTTTGATTACTTGAATCTGTTATTTGTGTGTCCTCAGCAGTGCTAGGTTAGCCCCTAGCCCTATCCAGTTCCTGCTGGGGCGGGAATATATCGAGAGAAGGCATGTTATGAGCTACTATTATTCCAACTTACCTTTAAAAAAAATGATAAAAGTGGTACATAAGATTGTAGAAGATGTTTCCAGTGATGGGGAAGTACTTACAGCTGTCTCAGGAGAGTTGGTTCCTGCTTTCTGATGCTGAAAACTTTGTCTATCTCTGAAAATTGAGATACTATTTTTTAAAATTAATTTCTCTTAGTGTTCCTTTTGCTTTAGACAGATTCATCCTGAATAAGGTGCTATTTATTTACAGAAACATGATTTGCATTATCTCATGCAAAAATGAAAAAAATCATTGTTTAAAATATTTCCAATTAGCCTTCCATATTAAAGTTGGAAAAGGCTACGTAGTTTATGCATGGGGACACGGTTTGAGCCTGTCGTTAATCCTGTTTCTTTTATTGTTTGTGTAATTGTTAGATGCTTCTATAGATGCTACCTCAGGATCGGGTAATACAAGAAATAATGTCTTGACATTATGGATTTGTGGATCGATATTTCTTTTATGTTTACAGTTGTGGGCTTTATGATCCTGAAGATGGCTGCTGAGCTGAGCTGTATGGAGAGCCCCTTATACAGACAATGTGGTGTAACTGCCTCCTTTTGCTTCTGTATAAACAGTCTGAGTCACCTCCAGGTAGTCCTGATGGTTATCTAGCTGAACTATTTAAAGATAATAAAAGGTTGAAAATACAGCTCTGTGTGCGTATGCATGTGTATTTTCACAAATTCTTAATCCAACTAATATTTTTTTTTTTTTAGGATTTTATTTTAATCTTGATACTTTCATAACTAGGTACATACACACACTCTACCGGTGAAGATTTTTATCTGTCACGTGCTGTAAGGGAGTCCCAACAAACCCTGGAGCTTTGCGGCTTTTAGCACAGGCTCTCTGTGTGAGATCGTTTCTCTGATGCTTGTAAACTCAGGAGTAGTTGTGGAAGCAAAATACGGAGAGGTCGTTGGAAATACTGAAGTATGGAACACGATCAATCGTGTCTGTACAGAGCTGAATTGGAGTGGTATAAAAATGAAACATTATGTCATCTTCATTTTTTTTATGCTGCCTTATAAATACACTAAATTTGACCCAGATGTAAATAAATTCTATTAAGTATTTATTAATGTAATTTGTGCTGCAATTCCATAGTCAGTCAGTTTCCCTGTCTTACATTTCAGCTCTGTACTCCTGCAGAGCAAAATTATATCCAGTTATCCTCAAGCAATTAAACCGTACTTTAAAAAAGGAGCATGAGGAAAAACTTCTTTACGGTGAGGGTGACAGAGCACTGGAACAGGCTGCCCAGGGAGGTTGTGGAATCCCTTTCTCTGGAGACTTTCAAGACCCGCCTGGATACAGTCCTGAGTAACATGCTCTAGGCAATCCTGCTCTAGCAGGGGAGTTGGACTAGATGATCTCTAGAGGTCCCTTCCAACTCTGAAATTATGTGATTTAATCACATAAATAAGGAAGAGCGACAGAATCAGCATCTGAAGAATTTTCAGAAACCCCTGCACTCTCTTGCGGAAGCTTTCTGTGCACGTTAATTTCTATGAGGAATGGTTTAAGTTTTAGTAAACACGGGTATTTAGAAGAATGATGTGTCAAAAACGCCTTCTTGCTAAAGTAAAAATCCCAACAAACCATAAGAAAGCAAGAGAAAGGAAGCTTCCAGCATTTTTTTGCACTTGAAGTTAAAAAGTGAGTTTCTAAAAACTACCTAGAAGTACAGGCTGTGAAAGGAGAGTGGAGGCACAGGGCGGCCCTCACTCTGAACTGGGCGTCAGTGAAGCAGTGAGTAGAGCTGTAGTAGAAGCGTTGTCCCGTTCTCTGGTAGATACTGTGCTGTACAGATTTTCCATTCTTGAATTGAGACAAAAATGAAAACCTTGACAGTTACCACAAATCAAATTGAAATACTTTCTTTTTGACAAATTTAGGGTCTGTCTTTGATCTTGACGCTTTTAAAATTTATGTTCAAAATGCTTGATACAGGAAGCAAACTTTCTTTTTGTCTGATCCATCTTTCAGCTTTACCAGGTCTATCTTATTAATGTCTTGTGGAATTCGATCTCATTTTCCTAACTAGGTTAATACAGGTGATTGAGCTTTTTTTAATCTAGTATTTGTACCTACTTAATTTCTGTGTTTTCAGTCTAAATTCAGAGTTGTTTTCAATATAAGCATGGGAATCTGGTGAGGAAAATCACAAGAGAGGCAATTAACTTAAAGCAGACCAGTTTAACAGGTCTGGAATATATTCCAGCTAAGTATTGTTTCTGCTTACCATCACTTCGTAAGGACCTGTTCCCTCTGGAAGTATCATATTCTGTAAAACACGTGTATTTCACTGATACTGCTGCTATTGAAATTCATTCCGTCATTCTCTAACACTTGTGCTACATTTAAATGTACACAACAGGTGAAACTTAGCAATTATCCAGCCCCATAAAGTTTGAGCATACTTTCAGAAAATTCTGGTATGAAGCTCCACAGTGATCTTTTTCCTCAATCCACTCTATCCTGGGGTCCAGACAAGCAGCTTTATAGGAAAGAAATTAATTTCATTTTCCCTTCAGTACAGTTTCTTTATGTTCTCTGGTTCATATCACATCTGTTACAATTTCTGTAATGATCAGCTTAAAAATAACGCACCTAAAAATAAGTAACGTCATGCTGCTAAGCCGCTTTAATGGCTTGCTAGTTAATTAAGTGTCTGCCAGTTCTTCTATTTGTCATTGTTCTAGTGACTCTCGAATGCGCTGGGGGTTATACCTGGGCACTCATGCTGCAGCCTGAGCTCACTGAGCTGATGGCAGAATTTGACTGGACTTCTCTGGGTAAAACCAGGAGAAATTTCCAATAATTATGATTGTGCAAGAAGCAGTCTCCCCTGGGCAGTGGGTATATCCCCGGGAGGGCCGGGGAGGCTGGCGTAGGCGGGTGCCTGGCTGTGCAGGTGCGTAGCAGGAGCACAGCAGATCTGGGGTCCCTCCACCACCCCTGGGTGCTGTGTCCCTGTCTGGCACAGGCTGTCTCGTGCCGTGACCGCCTGGTCAGCCAGGGACCTCAGGGAGCGGTGATGAGTGAGCGGTGCTGCCCGGCACCAGGTCGTCCTCTGCCTGCCGTTTCTGACGCTGAAACTCTCACCCTGGCTTCAAAAAGGAACCTGTCAGCTGGTGCTCTGCGGGGAACCACAGGTACCAGCTGAGCTCCAGAGCCGTTCCTTGTTGACAGGGTCCCTTTCAGAGATGTTCAAATAGCTTTTCAGGGTGCTTTGTTTAAACCGTGGTGATGTTTTAACCAGGTGAATATTAGTTCTCTGAGTGGTTATCTCTGGTGATGCGCAGACAGGTCTATTGGAAATAGTTCATCTTCGGTGATTACCGTTTAAGTGAGTCCCAGTGCAATGATGGATAGCAATGATAGGAATTCTTCATTTACGAAGGAAAGGTTGGAGCGATTCACTGCGTAAGGTGGAGATTGTTCTCTGTGTTAAACTATCTCTGACTGAAGAGACGTTCATCTAATTGCTGGCAAAAACATCTTTATTCTTTTGGGATGGATCAGCCTCTGTTAAATGGTGGATATTGCCTTGAATACCTTGCAGTGTGTTCAGTCCACATAGTGTTTCCAGCTATGCTGTTTCATGCTACCTTTCCATTATGTGACTGTTTTTTCTAAATTACTGACTTTTTGGTTTATAAGGACGAGTTTATTTCTTAATTATATAGGGGCTAGAAGGGAATTAAGCGGGCAAGTCCTTTAATTTAAAAATACAAGTGCCTTGCTGCTCTTATTCTCTGATGAATCAAACATTGGCTATGTTAATATTAGTAATGGAACATAATGGCTACTCATCAAAAGTAAAGATAATTATTTCGGGAACACAAAACTAACCGTGCCAGATAAGTGCTTGTTGAAATCTGATGCTGTGCAACAAATGGGAGATTATTAACAGTAGACTCCCATGTTCATCTGTTGTGTTGTTAAATCCTCTATGTTACAATGATAGTGCTATCATTGCATTAAAAGCATACCCCTTTTCTTGGAGATGCACGACAGTTCTTGATTAAGGATTTTGATTGCATTGAGGTTCATTCTAGTCTCAACTAGAATGTCGTGTTGTCCTCCAAAATCTGGGGAGCTCTGACTAACTTGTGTGAGACATGGGTTATATAGGTGTGTATTACTGGCTGAATGAAAACCAACCCTCATTCCATTTCCATTTTGCTGATTATTTTTTTAAAATGTTTTCTTAAAAACACAACACAGTGCTTGTGTTTTTACAGCATGGTCACCCAGCAGGCACCATGAAATTTCCGAAGGTTTTCATTTAGTGGAAAAAAGCGTAACTTAAAACATGATCTGGTGAAAAGAAGCTGGAAGGTAGCAAACATTTAGGTTAGAGAAACGTTTTTTGGATGACATGAGTAATGAAACCCAAAATAACTTTAGAGAGATATGCTAGATTTCAGTTGTTAAATCAAGACCGGGCCTCTAGTTCAAATACATGGTGTAACTTAAACCAAGCAGTGGTCATTTAAGCTTGGGATTTTCACTCTGAGCTATGTAAGACACCTGCGTGCTTAGCTTGGGGCAGGTGGTTTGGCTTGGTGGTGGGCCTTGAGTTTGAACAGTGCCCTGCTTTCGCTGTTTCTGTGGGTTTAGCTCTTAGGTTCTCAATTCCAGGCTCAGGAGCGAGCTGGTTGCTGTGTTTCGCTGACCGGCCGTTCTCTGGCTGCTACAACCTGCACCGGCTTCTCTTTAGAAGAGGGTGTTGTGGATGGGGCCTGTGCCTTGTGGACCAGAGTGAGAGGATGCTTCTGAGCAGTGGCCCCGCCGTGTGCTGGTTGTCCTCTCTTCTCACCATCTCCTGTGTACTTTGAGACTCTGCAAGTCATCTGCATGGACCTGAGGTGGTTTCCAAGTTATCAAAGTGCATCTTTCCCAGAGCAAATCTTGTGACTGGGATAATTTGCTTCAGAACATATTTTCTGAAGTCTGCGATTTTTACCGTGAAAGACGGTTGCAAACGCTGTTTGGGAGACTTTCACAGTGAGGTCTTCCTCTTCACTCATAAAAAAAAAATTCACACCACTTGGTTTTCTGACTAAAAAGTTAAATTATGTTTCTCCTCGCCATGGCTGATGGTTGCTATAACCGGTTTAATAGTGTATGTGACGAGTAGTCCACCAATGCTGTTCAAATCTATAGTGGTAAGCGTAAAAAGCACTAAAAACATAGGAAGTTTTCTACAAGAAGTTTTGTACTAAAAAGGCAATTTGTATCAAAAAAGGCATTATTTACCTAATCATTCGTGACTGAAAAAAGCTGCATGAAAAATTGCCTTATTTCAAAAGGCGATCATGAAGGCTTCAAAGTATATATAATCTCATTTCTCCACTCTCATTTTATCTGCTTTCTCTCCCTGAACTGGAAAACTGCTGTCATAACTGTATCTATTTCCTGTAGGAGCTATTAGTCAGTAGCATTACATCCGCTTAAACGTGATCACTTTTCTCTTCTGTATGTTACTGATACTCTATTATCACATAATATTGCTCATCCATCAGAGGCTGACGTGTTTTCTGCACTGATTGTAGAATAGAAGAGAGCTGAAGCATCCTCTAAAAAAAAAATAATTCAGAGATTACAAAATATTCCAATAACTCAGTCTCTTTCTTTCTCACATATATTATGTTACTCATGTATATTACACAACACAGCCTTCTCGTGGTGTATTTCAAGGTTGTAACATGAAATATTTCTTTGCTTTTAATTCCTAAGCAAAAGCACTTTAACCACCAGTTTTGAGTGTAACCATCTCAATTCCTCTTTATTTAAATGGCAGATTCAATAAAAACTCCATCTGGCTTCCATAGGAAGCTTGCACAAGTCCTTGAAAATTGATTTTTATTTTTTTTCAGGACACAAGGAACTGTGGCCAGGATTAGAACCTCTTCCTCCTGCAGCATACTTGCCAGATGGCAAGTTTATTGAATCTGGTTTTAACTTACTAGGGCTTAAAGGAATGAACACAGCTTAGAGAAGTGGGTGCTGCGTTTCTACTTCAAAGGTCTCCTTCAAAATCAGCCTCCAAAGATTGATATGCAGAGTGTGGTTGTGACCTGGGCAGCGTGTTGCCTACCTCTCATCTCTTTCAGTGCTTGAAATGGAGTTACAGTGGCGCAAACCACTTTACAAAATCCTAGTAATTTCAAGATCAGCAGCACTGGGTGAATCTTGTTACATGGCTAAATTAAATTTTTTTATATATATATATTTTTTTTATTATTATTTTTTTTAGATTTTACCATCTAAGTTTCTACAGTGTTGTAAAGCCTCTTCACTTGAAGTACTTGTTTTCTAAGTAAAACATGAACGTACTTCAGATCCACTGGTGTCACTTAAAACTGTTCTTAGGTATTGCCCTTACTATAGAAGTATGCGCACTTTTGATGGACAGAATTTAGTTTCATCAGCTTTTGGGTTTGAATCAGGTAGTAAAAGATCTTGCTTCTACTTAAATTTCTTACAGCAGCTGTTCATAATTTCTTCAAGTGGCTTTATATTTGTGAAAAATATTTCTTGTTAATTAGTGGTACAAGTTCGGAATTATTTTATGAAGGAGGAGTCCTCTCTTTTCAAAATACAAAGCATTGGTTTGCATTTCTGTTATCTACAGAGAAATCAAATTTTTATGTTACAGGATTTTCCCCCCCTTTTTTCTGAGAATGGAGAAGACTGCTCCTGTGAACTCATGCCAAAGAATTTCAGAGAGTCCGCAGCTTCAATACTAACTTTTTCCTTCAAATGCAGAGCGGTCAGGATGCTGACGTCTGCTGAGGTGTAGTTGCATGTGAAGTTTCGGACATTTAAGTGGCAATGTCAGTCGTAATCATTCATGTGCTTTGTTAAACGCGACTGTACATGCTGGCATGTATGTAGTGTGGGCCCAGCTTTGTAGAGCAAAGCATATAAAGATTAACACGCTTGCTTAAGCTGAGGAAATAAATAATTACAACTCAAAATGCTCCATTTTTCCCTTTTCTTTTCAGTTTAACACTATACACATCCACACTGTTTATGTATACTCTACTTCCCATATACTCCTTTTACTGGAGGTGATTTCATGTCTCTGCTGTGGTGCCAGAGTTCTTGCACCGTGTGATGTGTTTGTGACGCTGAGCACACAGCACCCCTTGCATTAGAACTGTTCACTCCGGTCTTAGAAATAAGGAAATTAGTAAAATATTCCTCTGTCTCATTGCTAATGTTGTATAGGCCTCATTTATAAGCATCAGTGGGTTAAAAGCCATTTTTTTTTTTTTTTTTAGTCTTGAGCAGTGAATTTTCAGTGTTGAATTTCTCGTGAGGAAGTTTTCATAATTCTAGAATCAGGATTTTATAGAAAATACTTCAAGGAAATCTACTTGGCTGCACGGGGACTGGACTTGCTATTTGGATATCACCCTCTTGTTAACGAACCTGTTTGTTAGGACTTCTAGCGGTGCATATTCACCAGGTTTTCCTGCACTTCAAAAAGGACAGATAGAAGAACTGGAAAAATATTTGAAATTTATTATGAATGTTCAGGAATCTAACGTGCAAAAAAGATGGTGATAGCACCAGAATCAGAAGTAATAATTTTTTTCCAGACAGGGGATGTCAGGAGTTAATGCTTGTCTAAACCTCAAAAAGATTATTGTTGGCTTCCCTTTGAATGAATTACTTTGGAGCAAATTCACCTACTATATTACTTTACCACTTTATTCACATATTGCAAAGTATATGTAGAAAAAATAATGGGCCTCTGTAAATCTCATGGATATAATTGCATCCAGGAATACTGATGATGTCGTGAATCATTGCAAGGTACAGTGGTTTCTGTGGTATTTCCAAATGAAATTAGAGGTCTCTTGTTTACAGTTTGTTTGTGGTCCTCTCCATTCAGTAGAACAGTGTATGGATCCAATAGTAATAAAAAATAAACACGTGCTACAGCCTGATGCTATTTTGAAGATGTTTTGGCATTATATCCCTAATTTTACTGCTGTATTACCCTCCTTTCCAGTTGTATCTGGCTTGATTTAAGCTAAAATAGTCTTGTATTAGTGACACATGGAAATTGTTATTATTTTCATTTGTTCAGCAGATGCATGAGCCTTTTATATGCCTCACTCTTTATCAGATCAGATTAAATGATGCAAAATTCTGCAGTATGGAGTAAGTATCGACTGTCAGTGCAGGTGAAGTACAAGAGTGACAGAGTATTTCAGTGCGCGTGAGTGCAATGAGCGTCGCTTTGTACCTTCCTTGCTTGTCAAGCATTTCACTCTGATCGTATTTGCAAGCAGTAGAATTGGAAGGGAAGCATTGGAAAGGGGTAGAGAGGCCATTGCGAAGTGACCTGGTGAGATGAGATCAGCTGAAGACACAGGCATCAGGGGGCGGTTGAGCCCTACTAATGTACATGTCTGCAATGCCAGAGCAGGGAAGAAGATCGGAGAAGAGCAATGAGTCAGTCGCAGTCATTGTATTAAAAATAAATGTACATTTCCCTCCCCGCTTCAGGCAAGTCAGTTCTCAGCTTTCCCATCTGTGATATTTAAAATACTTATAAGACTTTTATGTGAATTCTATTTAAACAGCTCCCAATTTCTTTACCGAAAGTATCATGCTGGCCTGTTTAGAAAGGGAGGGAGCCACAAAAAGACTCATATGTGAGAGAGGTTTTACAGAGTCAGAAGAAAAGTGTGCGAGCCATTGATACATTTCTGTGTTTTCTCTCAACAGAGAGCATGTTTAGGCTTTTAAAGTGTGTGATTTCCTCAAAGGCTTTTTCCTTCTTTGAATATCATCTGTGAGACAATGGAATTACAGCTGAGAGCTCCAGATATGAACTTAAGTAAAATTCAGCCAGTGGAGCTTCATTAAGCGTTCTGCTTAAACTGGGCCATGTTTACATCAAAGCAGTTTTGCTTTCAAAAAGCAGATGATTTTGTAACTTGAACATAAGCTATAGGCCAAATTTTTGGTGGCCATGTCCTGGCTTGAGTGCAGTAAAACTATATTTATTTACACCAGATGAGCATCTGCCTTTTCCCACACCTTTTTAAATGCTTCTTTAATCCTTAGAGAATGAAGCCTTTGGTTCTTTGGAAATGTGTCTCTTAAGAAAATGCCAGTGCAAACATCATTTAACTGGGAGCAACTCTCCTCTTGTGTGCCTTCCTTTGCAGCTGCCTTTGGTCTCTACTCCCCCAGGAAAGAGTACTTTGAGAACGTCTACATTGATCAGCCAGCAGGTACGCCGCTCCTGCGCATCCACGCCTTGAGGGATTCACACGGGGAAGTGGCCCGCTTTCATCTGTGCCAGAATCTCATCATTTCTCGAGTAAGACACCTTGAAAATCACTGGTTTCAAATCAGAGAAAAAACAGGACTTCTCTACCTCAGCAAAAGCCTGGATAGAGAGGACTTTAACATGCTGTGTAAGTATGAGAAGACTAGCTTTTCTTGTTGAAGTATCTGTTGTTAAAATACATTCAGGTCATGAGATTTATCCATCAGTATATGAGCATCAAATTTAGAAAATACACATCTGCCCTTTTAAAAAGAGGAACCAGACGCAATGAAACCCACAGCAAATGCAGGGAACCGTGTGCCAAAGCAAACACTGCCCTGGGACAGATCCAGTTGCTCACACCGTGCACTCCAATGCAGTGGGAAAGTTGCATTACTTGAAATGTTTTTTCCGCATTTTGCAGCTGTATAATTCACAGCTTTACATTGAGATTTGCAGTTTGTTCATCTACTAATGCAAATTAAGACAATTCTACTGTGTTAATGCTGGGCGCTTAGTGCCCAGACCAATGCACTTAGATTAGTTCAAACTCTTATCTAAATGGTCCTCAGACTCTGGTAACGTGGATTCACAAAGTACATTCATGTGTAACACCAAACAGCTCTTGGAAGAAATGGTTAAGTATACCTTCCTCCCTCTCGTGAGATTTGGCTTTGTTAGAGAAGCTTACTATTGAACTACAGAAATGAATTATCTCAGTTTTTTCCCCTTCTTTTATGCTCTAGCAGTAAATTGGTTTTGGTGATTTTGATCTATGAGGAAATTAGGTATCATTAGATGGTGGAGGAGGAAATGGGTGAGGAGTTAATGGCATACCGCTGTGATCAGTTACAGAAATTCTGCTTTTGGAGAGAGAGCCTGTAGTAACTGCCTTGAGTTTGTAAGAGCCATATATCAACACTACCCTTTGACTTGGGTGCCTTGATGTTTAAATGTTCAGCTTCAGACACTTACTGCTTTATTTTTTAAGTGCTGAGTGCTTGATATCTCACCCATTTTTGCTGCATTTTTGGTACTCACTGTTCATGAATATCAGATAGCTCTTTGTAACTGAACAAAGGAAGAATAGCTATCCAGAACTTGAGAGTCTTGTTTTGTTCATGTGGATCAAAGTGACCTAGAGCATCTTTTCAAGCGAGTTAGATCTGTTGCTATCATTCTGTCTGTAGTCAAAGCAAGGTAATCAAAATAATGAAGGCTTGAGGCTATATTAGTAGATGCCACAGGTTGATTTTAACTTCTATGTTATCTTTTGACCAGCTCTTCATATTTCAAAATGATGAAGCAATTTGTCTGCTAAGCATAAACAGTTTGGGCATATCCTCAACTGGTACAAACTATCAGAACACTGTGACTCGAATGAGTTAGCAGTTGTTGTGCGACTGTCCTGAATATTTATTGCCATTTTGCACATTCATTTTCCCTGCTGCCTCCCCACTCTGCTCTAGTCCCTCCAGAAAACAGTCCTATCAAAAAGCTGATTACTGATAGTGACCTGTTTTATGTCAGTGTATTAGCGACACAACGCCAATACTGCTCTGTGAGGTTCTGCGATATAAAATTGGTGGTATCACACACTGCGAAGTATTTTGTCTTACTGGGGTTGTTGAGATTAAGATTTAAAGTCTTCCAACCAGCAGATGACGGGTTCAGGAATTGTTTTATTACATAATAGGACTGTGGTTGTTTGTGGAATAATGGACTAGAGCACAAAACAGGTAAAAGAAATGTCTTCTGTAAAATATTTCTTCTGGTATTGTTTTTTTGAAGCTGTAGGAAACTGGATGCCATTACCAAAGGTGAGGCTGCATGTCTTCCTTTCATCTCACCCTTTCCAAGAGAAGGAATGTGACTCTGCTACGTGCCCCAAGTGCCCCACGATTTTCCTCTCCTTGATCAATGCTACTGCACCGGCTTGCAGTTCCCTGACAGCAAGGCAGCTTTGCTTCACAGAAATGGATCTCTCCTTTCACATCAAGGAGAATAAACCACCTGGCACATTTCATCAGCTCCAGTTACCCTCAGTTCATCATCTGTGTCAGAATCTCAGCATTTCCTACAAACTGCTGGCAGGTAAAACTGGAACTGAGCCACTCACGTAGCAGCAATAGATGTAAGCAGCTGCACTGTTAAGATCTCTTTTGTAGTAGATCCTCTAGATTGATTCCATAAAGGAAATTCCATTGCAAATGTGAACTGACCCTGAAGATTTTGCCTTTAAGATATGCAGAGAGGATGGTAAGGAGGACTATCTCCTTCCCCAAGGAAAAAAGATTGGTTTTAGAAGTTTGCACCTGCTAAGAGCAGATTTGGAATATCCTGAGCTTTAAATTGTGCTTCTTCTAGACTGTAGGATCTTGGCATCTATTCCGTGTTTTCTGCTTACCCTAAATAGCCCCACAATTTCCTTCTGTTTCACTTCTGAGCCCGCCTTTTATCATGCAATCATGATGTCCAAATGGATTTACTGGATTGCAAGGGTATTAAAGAAGAAAGCTACCAGAGTCCTACAATGGGAAGTGACTGTCCCTATTTATACTGTGGCTATGTTTTTCAGCTGAAGGTATGCCCTTTCGATACAATGAGAACACCACCGGCGTGAGTGTGACGCAGCGCCTAGATCGAGAAGAGAGAGAGAGATACGAGCTGATTGCCAAATGCACCGTGAGAGAGGGCCTCAGGGAAATGCAGGTTGAGGTGCCCTTCCTGGTGAACGTGTTAGACGAAGATGACTCTCCTCCCTTCCTTCCCAATGGTACTGACACTGCAGATGCTGTCGTGGAGTTCAACAGGAAAGAGGTTAGTGTTCTCCTTTATCTAGTCCCTGAAGTGGGAGCGCAGTGGTGGGAGGCATGACGATTGGGAAATGCCATGCTCTGGGCAATGGATCTCAGCATCAAGCACGTGATCACACCGTGCTCTTCAGATCTGTGATTGTAAAACGACAAGTCTGTAGAGTTCTTCTCCCCTGAGTTATATTTCATTCAGATCCCAACATAGGAAGAGTTTGGGTCAGGATTTAAACAGTGTAAAGACGCATTAGCAGTTCCTGAGGTGTGGATGGACCATTGCTAGGACTCTGGCCAGGATCGCTGTATCTCCCCATACTGAGCTCTGCCCTGTATTTGTTACAGGGGTTGCTTCTTCTCCCAGGTGACTAAAATTGACAGTTGTTACAACAGGTGTATGTGTGTGTCCTTCACATATATGCAAAGCCATATAAGATATCAAAACTACATTCAGAACATTTATGAGGATGCTGTACCAGTTAACAGAAAGGCAGGAGGAGTGGCTGGCTGTTGCAGACAAACATGGCACTTGCAAAGTTTCCAGTGTTAGGTTGTTAAGTGAGAGCTCCGGGATCTTGCTTTGATGTTGCCCTCCCACTTTTCCCATACCACCCCAAAACAATCTTTCAAGAGGCCCAAACCCCTTTTGTATCTGTCCCCTGCACGCGTACAGCCGTTGCCACGGTAGGGAAGTACACAGGTGGGCTCTTCGGCTCTTCCCACCGGAGCCTTTATAAGTCAGTGGTATAGAGACGGCACTTCTTTTGGGGCCTACATGATGCATTTTTTGTGAGAGGACTTCTGTTTCACAACAGCAGCATTTTTTTTTTGCAGCCAAATTTCCCTTCGAAATATATTTTGCTCGTTTGTGTCTTGAAGGGAAAAGAATTATTTTGGGAGTTTGCTGCCACCTCTCGACTAGAGCAAGTGTTGACAAGACACCTACGAACACACCACATTTGCCTGGTCATAAGCTAATTCCTTTTAACTTTGGAAAATTTTGAAACTTGGGAGTTTGAATTAGCTCTGGATGATAGAAAGTGAAGGTCTCATAAAACTGTTTTATAAAGTAAAATATTCTCTTTGAAATTACGTGCCTGCAAAGCGTCCGGAACATCGTGATTTTCACTGTCATTTTGCAGTGGGGAAAGAAAAGCATTATATTTGGAAACTTTCAGTCTTTTCTAGTAACTAATCGAACTTGAAATAGCGGAATTGCTAATAAAAATTTTAAAGGCCTTGTGGCTTCAGTGTCCAGGTAGACTAAGCAGAAGCCAGCCAACCCAGGACACTTTTGTCACTTCAGGAATGAGTTTGACCTGTCTGAATGTATTGCCTTGTCTTTTAAGCATACATATTATCTGCTTTCTTAGTAGTATGGTAGAATAACATAGATTTTTATTTTTTTTAAAAGGAAAACAAAAACCAAAGAAAAAATCAGCTGTGCACGTGCACTCGTTTCCTGCCTCAAAAGTTTAGCGCTGCATTTAGACATAGACTCAAATGATTTCATGATGAGTTCTTTTTCACTGTGTCATGTTCTTTTGAGCTTCTAACTCAGATCCAAATAGGTGTGAAATATAGGTGACCTGAAGTTTAAAATGAATGTAAATGAAAGTGGGCTTGAGTGAAAGTTGTAAGGTTTTATTTGATGCATATTTCAATCTCCTAACTTGTATCAGGGGAAGAAAGCTTCAAGGTCATTCGGCAATGCCATTTGTTATTTCCTTCTAGGGAACTGTCCTTGCAGCGCTAACTGTATATGATGCAGACACCACACCTGTTTATCCCCCTGAAAGCAGAAAGAAATACACAGGAACCATCATTACCGACGATCCCTGGATAAGTGAAACATTTCGAGTAGAGCACGTCTTCGATGAAATCCACTTCAGCCCAAATGGCAGCCAAGTGAGGGGAACTCGGCATGAGTACAGTAAGCTCTCTTTCTTCAAATAAAGGAGAAGTTGCTTGTTAGTAATTGACCAATAAGCTCTTGAACTTTTTGAAGCATTTGGTAAATATTGAGCCAAAGCAAGCTGAGAAATTTCAAGTTAAGCAAATGCCACGTTTTAAACAGGTATGGAAAACATGGAGTTTGTTTATCTCTGGGATAAGGGAGTGTACGGGATGATGTCGTGTATATTACTGGGCGAGAGGTCCTGACTTTAGGATTCTCAGCATGGCAGTTAGAAAGGAAGAGGGCCTCTACAAACATCTTGAATGGCACAGAGCGTAACTCCATAGGAGCATACTTTCATATTTAATTTACCTTCTGTTTACTGTTAGGATTTAACTTTGATATGTATGATTTTGATATAATTTTGTTGGGATTGCAGTATCAAAATATACATTTGCAGATGATGCGGGTCGGTAACAGACTAATCTTTTCTTTCGTAGAACTGGTGCTGAATAAAAACATTTCAGTCACAGAGCATCGTTCCTTCCAGTTGGATGTTTTGGTGAATGACACAGAATTTCATGGCCCAGAAAGATCGGTGATGCTTCATTTCAATGTCTCCATCCTCCCTGTCAGCATTCAGTTTCCAAACATGACTTACCAGTTCACAGTGAACAGAAATGCTGAACGTTTTGCACAAGTAAGAACTGTGTTAATTACTCTCACTCTGTGTTAGAGGTGGAGCTTAGTAGACGGATCACTGGGGCGAGATGTGTTAAAGCATTGGTTGTGGCTGTTTTAAGTAGTATCAATGAAAAATCTCCTATCAATATGACTGTTGCTGGGTGCAGTAGATAGCAGGCAGACTGGACACTAGCTCTCCCATCACATCAGAGCAGAAGAGGGGCTACACATTATATTACATTGTATTAATACACATTATATACACATTGTATTAATAGAGAGAAATAGAGACAGAAGGCCTTGCAACCATGAGTGGCTTAGGCATAAATAACTGGAAAAATATCAAAGGCGAAAAACAAAATTTGTCCCAGCTCTACGTATTCCAGTATGTTAATGGCTTTTCTCCTGATAATGGCTAGTTAGTAATTAATGTGCTTCCTAATTTAACCCTCATTTTAGCTTAATCACTACTATTGCCATTAATAATGCCTTCCAGAAACACTTCTGAACAGACTGACATTAATCAGGTGAAAATTACAATGTAATACCTATGGAACATGTACATTAATAAGGAACTGGTTCAATATAATTAATGTTATGAAAATTAATATTAAAAACATCAGTGATGATCCATTTGGGGGGAGCTGCTGGAAAGTATACCTCATAACTAAATAAAGCTATAAAACTGCGGCTGTACTTGTAGCAGAGAGGAGGATTGAGACTAAAATATGATCATCCCAATTGCAGAGAAAACCAATTCATTAGAAGACTTCTAAGGAAGTATTCAGTTTTATTAATCTTTAAGCCCCTAGCTAATTGTAAAAAGAAAGAAAAACGAAAGTTAGATATATTGTGTGTTCTTATATTTTATCTGATGAAATGCACTATGGCTTGATAGCTCTTCAGAGTATGGAACAGGCTTTACGCGACCAATAAAAATGCTACTGCTTAGTCAAAGGACATTTTCCTCATAGTCTGCACTGAATATCCTAAATAAGAAAAAGATACCAAGTTGTGCTCACACAGCGGGCTCTCTACAAAAAGCTACTTTTTTATGACATTTTGTGATGCCTTGGTGCTGCAACTTTTGAAATTGCAGTCCATTAGAAACTTCATATTCTGTACTTTTTGTGCAGATCACAGTATTTTTGATGTTAGGTTTGGGTTTTTCGTAGCATCAGATTGTGAAAGCTTTATTCTCAGCAGTGTGGAAAAACTCTTGCCTGGAGATAGGATGAAATCAGTGGGTTTCCCCCTGAAAGAAATAACAGCATAGATGTGTAAGATACTCATAGTCTAGCTCTTAGCATCTAGAAATGGGCCCCAACTGTACGTATGCCAGAACATAACTGTGATTTTAAAAAGTGTGGAAACTTAACTGTTACTTGTGAATGAATATATATGAATGAATTGATTTTTATGTGTGTGTGTGTATATATATATATTACATATAGGTGCATACAATAATCTTATGAATTAATTAATTCCAAATTAAATTTGGTTAAACCATGTTTATCTGTGCATACCCTTGATTGCCTGGACACATTTGTTTGAAGTTTGGGAGTATATAGTTATCTAGTTCCAGAATGCAAAACCAAAAAGGAAACAAATAAAAAACCAGTTAACTTTTAAAGCTGCTGGTTTTGCATGTTGTCAGGACAGTCAAACGTCTGAAAGGGAATATTAGGGTTTCTGGAAACAATGGTGCTTCCCAGTAACTCTGCAGTTTCACTGGGTGGCAGCAGTAGCAGCAAAAACTGTTTCTGGCAAGACGGAGTCCAAGTCTGTGGGAAGAGATCTCTCTTTGTGCAGCCTAAGCACAAATTCATAAAGAGATTTTGTTCTGATTCCTGACCAGCAAAATGCAAAACTCATCCTGGCTCTGGAGATGGTCTCGATCAGCTACTGTCATCCACTTATTTCTGAGGCTGGGTTTGAATTTACAGTGGGCTTGGGTTGGAGCGCAAGTCGATGGAAGCAGCTTAGTCCTCAGCACTTCACATTATTAAAGTCGTCTGCGTAATTAGCCGTGATGTGCCAGAGCAGTGAGGAAAAGTACTGGGCCAAATCAATATGAAGGCTGAACTGTCTCTTGCCCTAAGGAAAACACAAGAGCGTGAAGAAATGATTAACTGCTGGGCTGATGCCATTTGTCTATTTGAGCAGCTAAATGAATTGAATAACAGAAGCATGGCCTTGACGGTACAGGCTTGCCCAGTGGCATTTAACTTATCAAAGGACTTAAAGCTCTATTGACATTTACTGAGACAAATGATGAATAACATCAGCTGAGATTTTTAGAGAGGTTGTATGTCCAAAAGTCCCTGAAATTCAGTGAAGAGGAACATTATCATTATCCTTATCCGGACTTTATTAAACTCTGGAGCTCAAAAGATGGATTTTTCCGTTCCTATTTCTGATAATGGTATTTCTGTGTTAACTATTGTGTGTCTTGCCAGTGCACCTTTGTAGGTTCCTCCCCTGTATGTTGATGTCAGTCCTGATTACCAGGCTCTTTTTCACCCTCCTCATGAGAAAGAGGAACTGGCTGCTTCTACCTCCTTCCCCTGGGGCTGTGCTCTGCTGCATCGGAAAGCTGTGCTGACTGCAGGACCTGCGGTGCAGGGCAAAGTGACAAGCTTGGGCTTTACCTAGTGGAAGCAGGCAAAAAGAGAAAGCCCATCTTTCTCATAGAAACTTCTTGAGGGGCGCATTTTTAGTTTCTACTCAAATTATACAGAGAAGGCAACACTGGCCCGTGCACTACTCTAAGGATAATCTGCTCTTCAGGCACCTGGAATTTATGGGGTCTTCTCCATCCCCTTTGCAGAAAATTTCTGTTGATCAAAAAGGTGCCTGGAAAAAGCAGTTATGACAGAGTAGGCAGAAAGGACAGTTTAGTCTATATAAAGGTTCATGCCATAGAACATCATTGTGTTCCCCTACTGCCTCAAAGAAACACCCTCTAAGCAGTTGCAAAACACTGCCAGTTGCAATGCAGCACCAAAGCTAAGATGATGTGGTTCTGGAAGGGATCTGTGTAGACCTTGCGTCTAGACAGTTTATGAACAGTTGAAGTCTTTTCTTGACTTCCTTTTCTTCCAGCCAGTCCCAGCATGCTGTGTGGAGGAGACAGCATGGAAGAAATGGACTAGTTTCTGATTGCTATAATAGTCTTTGTATGTTATCCTGCCACCCAAAAACCCACAAAAAAACCCAGCCCATGGTGCCAAGTGACCAGTTCGTGATGTGAATGGGAGTAAGTTAGGTGACGTGGGACTATCTTATGACAAAGTATGCTTCTAGGACTGCAAAAGCTTCCTCTATGACTTTAGATAGTCCAGGTTCATAGGAAGAGGTCTTAGTACAAAAACTTTTTTTCTGTTTTTTAATGTTCTTATTAAAGAATGCTAAAACCAAGATGTGCAGATATGCTTTTACCAGCAGTGGTGTTACTTGAAAACACATCTTAACTGCAGCATTTGAAAAGAATCCGTCACCAAGTTCCCTTAAATAACACCCCACCCTTCACATTGTGGTTTTCCCTGCAAGGAAAGCCAATGCCTCTGGACCTGATCCGAATCCCACTCTTGTAAATGGAAAAACCAAAGTGAGCTTTGGATCAGTTCCTATAGGAGCTGGACAGGAGACGGGGCTTTACATTCCCATGTTCCTTAGATAAACTGTTTCACACTGAAGAGTGCTCTAGCATAGATATTCTGGCAGGCAGAAGTTCAAATATGGCAAACCAACATATTTTAATTTTTACATAAAAACGTTCAAAAAATTGCAAATGGGAAACAATGAGGTTCTTATTCCTTTTAATGCTTTTGGACAACTTTGCTGGCCAGAAACATTTCAACTGTAATAGTAGGAAAATTATGTATTAGCAATTTCTATTTCTATCTTTTTTGAAAAGAGTCTCAGCTTTGTTCACATTGAGCTGTTTGCTTTCTCAAGCAAAACCAAAGTTTTTCTCACTGGGACAGAGCAGGGACTGAACTCAGACTTTACGAAATCACAGGGTCTTGTTCTCACTGAACACTGCTGACCATCAGCAGTAGGCACCAAATATCGCTGAGTCTCTGGGTCAAGGCTTTTTGTATTTCCACTGTTGGTCTGAAGACAATGGTAACACTTTACCTCTCGTTTTTACTGAGAATAAACCATATTTGAAGCATTCACATACTGCATTGGTAGCAGAATATCAAATCTATAAACCCAAGATAAATGTTGAACTCTGCAAGGTGTAATACGGTCGTATTTTTGGTAAGCACAGACTATTTTTGATGTATAGTTTTGTTTCTGTTGTCTGTGATTTCTTTGTTGGTGTTTGAGTCTAGATAGGAAAAATCTGCATTGAAAACTGTATGAAATTCCATGGTGTGAACTTCACCTACAAGTTACTGTCCCCCAACGGAAGCTGCTATCCTGTCAGCATAGTTCAAGGCCAAGAAGGCAAATGGGGAAGCCTTTATGTGAACGATTCCGCTGTGCTACGCAGACCTGAATGCAAGGAAATACAATACACTATTCAAGCTACTGACAAGCAGAGCAGGAAACATACCAAAACCCTCCTCACTATTGTATTGGAAGGAACTCGTAAGTACTCGAGTCAATTAGATTTACAAGAGGTACGAGTATTAGGTGATGCATTAGTAGGGTAGCTCCAAACTGATGGCGTTAACAATGAAAATGAGTCTGAGTTACAAGATACGGATTGCAAAGTTTGCCTTTTGAGTTCTGAATCAGACCTGCCTGTAGCAGATGTTTGTTTGAAGAACTAATGCACAGAAACGTGGTATATCATATGCAATTCCTAATGTTTGTGATAACATTTGATTTAGAAGAATCTTTTTTGTGTGTCTCTGTGACCTTTATTTTGTATTTCACATATTCCTATGGAAGGGGAAAAAAAAAAAGTGTGTGTTTATATGAAACCACAAATCTCTGGCCTAGGTATATTTAGCCAATCATCTTTCCCCCACTTCTCACTCCAATTTTTCCTTTTTTAAAAAATTTATTTGCTTAACATTCATGTAGCGATTGTATTGACTTCATTTTATTGAAAATTTCATAAGGGCAGAATGTTAGAAATATTCTATAACAGCCACAGCAGAGGAGGATTACACGGGAAATGTAAATAATCATTTCTCTCCAAACCATATTGCACTTTGTGCAGAACCTTACAGTTCTACCTGAAAATTTCCTCCATTCCCTTCTATCGTATCACAACTTCTAGGCCAAGAGTGAACAGGTTGAGGCAGAAGAACCAAAAGTCTGCAGTGGACTTTTCTTTTTGTAAGAGCCTTGTGCTGCCTGAAATCACGCATTCCTAGCTATTGCTCTTTGGGCTATTACTGCATTAGCCCAAGTACTAAGTTTTTCCCCTCGATTAAGTTTTGTATGAAGCCATAAGTACTTGTGGTCCCCATTTTTCTCTTACCAGTATGTTAGCACATTTCTACACTTCTAGGCATTGGCGGTGTGCTATCAAGCAAAGATAACCGTGCCATCGTGTTTGTCTTCTATTTCACAAAAGAGAAACACCTGGACTTTTCATTTAAGTTTACCAATAGTCGAGTCAGTCAGTCTTTCTCTCTTTTCTTCATCTTTGTTTCCTTCCTGTCTACTCCTAAGAACGGAGTTTTCCTTCCGATTTGAGCTGACTTGCATATGTATTCATCTCCCTTGTCCTGCACTGACAGCAAACACTCTTCCCTACAGTTTTAAAAAAAGAGGAGGACTGCCCTAACTCTTGTGCCGTGAGCAAGCACCGTGCTGAATGTGAAGAGTGTGGTGGTCTGGGAGTGCTGACAGGAAGATGCCAGTGGAGACAGGGGAGTGGAAAAGGTACATTTCTGTTGTGCGAAATCAAGCTTCTGTTTAGTCATAATTGCGCATTTGACTTCCATAGATACAAACTGATTTATTCTGGCTGGACAACATGGTGTAGTAAACTACAGAGATGCTGGGACTAAAAGAATTAATCATGGTACCCAAATAAAACATGCGCTGGGAAGGAAAGTTGGAATGGTGATTCCTGATCTTGTCCCTGGTGATGTTGAACAAGACATGTGAAACACGAGGTAGTGAATTGGGTTTGCAGCAGTGTAACTGGAATAGGTGACTTACGGCTCGCAAGATAATCTCTGCGACCATGAATTGAGTTTGGAACAAACCAAAGAGCCTCTGAGCAGGTATGTCCCCACAGACAGTGAGCACACAAGCTGTGTCTCTGTTGTCTCTGTTTTCTGTGGTCTGTAGCACGGAAAACAGTGTGACGGATAACAGTACTCTTGACACCTCCAGAACAGTGCTTCTCTGCCCTCGTCCCTTCAAACTGCATGAATATCACAAATTCTCTTCGACTCCTTGTAACCTTCAAGATGTGTGAAATTGTGTAGAGACATCCGTAGTTGTGAAGGCCACTCTTCAGTCTCAAGATGGTCAACTAGCCCTTTTTCAAGTAATGCTCACTGTAACTGCAAGTGACATACCCAAAGGGCTGTCAGAAGCAGAAAACGTAGTGAAAAATATACATTGCTTTTAGCTGTTACTTTAGCAGATGGTATTTATTATATTAATAGATGTTTATTTTAAAAAGAAAAGTAACCTGGGCTTTGGTGTGTCGATGTGCGCTGAGAAGATGCAAAAAGCTTTCCTTCAAAGCCTTGTCGTGTTTGGGCAGCTGTCTGTTTCTGTGTTTACAGGGATCACCACAAACTATTCCACATGCACCCCGAGTATCAAGACTTGTCCGGATGGCACCTGTGATGCGATTGAGAACAAAGATCCAGCTGTGTGCCCCCAGGACTGCACAAGTACGGAAATGTTTTAGGATGGGCTTTTCTGTGTCACCGCTGATTGCTGTTCAGGTTCCACTTCCTCGATCCCAAATACCTTTACAAGCTCAACATATTTAGCATCTCTGCATTGTCATACCTGCGTTTGAATCATACAAGGGAGTTAAGGTTATGGGGACTAATCTTGTTCTTTTTTAAGCCTGTCAGCCAGCACCTATTGGCTGACAGTGATGGAAAGATCAGGTTTTCTCAGTAATTCTCATTCTGCTCCCCTTGTTAATTCACAGGTAGTGTTTTTCAGTGGATGTATTTCCTGAAACAGGTATGAGTTTTAGGCAAGTTAATGCCCTATTTCCAAACTTTAGCACAATATGATAGAAACCATGCCTATCTGAACTCCAGTTCAAGTAAGAAGAAGCAAATTTCAATTTAAAATAAATGTGCTTACGGAGGATCATTTGGTTAAATGCACCTGGCCTTATTTGACAGATAACCATCAAAATGATCCAATGCCTTATCTAGTCAAAGATACAGGCAGAGATTAATATAAACAGTATTTATGAAGGAAGAATTGAAATGCATTTGAGTTTTTTCTTGAACACATCTTTCTACATTCCACTCCAAAATCTGCTCATACGTGCAAATTCACAGTCGCCCTGAAGAAATAAAGGTTAGAAAAACAGCGTATTGCACTTGAGCAATTGAAATGATAATTTTTAAGTGGATCTTTATATCTATCAGTATCTAATTCAGGAAAAAAGACATAGATGTTTTTTGAATAATTCTTCTGGCTCTGACATTGTATACTCTGAGTTTACGTGTTAAAATGGATTCCTAGAGGAAGTAGCGTTTTCTTACAGGCAGGGACTTACATTCTTCTATAAAATGAATAAATAAAGAGGCATCTTTGTATTTCCTACATGCAAGAATGTGACTGTGTATTGTAAATTACTTTTATCACAAAGATAATTATTTCATTAGAGTGCATATAAACAATTCTTAAAGTGGCAGAAATGCTTGAAGTGAACGCAAGTAACTTCTCTAATCATCTGAAAAGAATTCTTTATTGGTAATAACAGCAATCAGTTGTCATTCTAAAAGTGGAAATATTTGTGCCGGGGGCTACGATGCTAAAACATGTAATGTGCGACGTATGCAGCATCAAATGTTTTGCTGAACAGAAGCCTGAAAGAAATACTGTTTTATTGGATAATAGAAGCAGGCAAGTAAGACAAGCTTTCAAGATGTTATGTATGCCTTTTTAATGCCTGAGTTGGATAATTTTATATATGATTTGACGCAATTCAGAACCTGGGCTGGTGCCCAAAAGCAGTGTATTTACAGGCAAAGAAATGAGTGTGTTTTGGGAGCTCAGAGGTGCAGGAGTTACCGTTATACCAGCTTTTACTGGCAGGGGACATGTCTTTGGGAATGGCAAGCAATAAATAGAAAGCCCCAGATGCGTTAAGATAAGGATATTCATTAAGTACAGACAGTTGCTAAAATACTTATTTTTATAATTCATCTGTCACTATGATGGCTACGTACTTGAGTCCCAAAATTGCTTTCTCATGCTCACACTATGAATATTATATTCAAGGGCACTCAGCTGAAACAACTGGTGCCATGGCTGTGCCTATCAAATAGAGGCAACCTAATGGCATTCTAAGCAAGAGACTTTCTTGTAGTAAGCAGCAGCTTCAGAGCTGTTGTAGTGTGTGAATCTGGCTAAATATTTGTAAATAATTGGTCTTTGTAGGTTATTCTGAACTTTGGCCTTCTCATAATGAAAAAAAATAATATATAGCGCTTCGGTTTCTGCCTTGCTTTACATGTTTTTGTTTTGATAGTTGGACGTCATCTTTGGTTTTGGGCAACAACCGCTGTTTGTACTTTCTGAATTTCTGTATTTTTTACATGGCGTGTGGGATAGGGCCACGGTTTTTCCTTTTTCCAAATGATCTTGAAGCAGGGAAAGCTCTTTCCCACCACAAGGCAATGGAAGCAGTTGATGATTTAAAACAGGTGCATGTGAAACATGACACAATTCAAACAATATTGATAATTCTTGGAATTTCCCTACCAGCAGTGCATTGATGAAAAATATTTTTTTTTTTTTTGGGTCTCTGGAATTCATATAGGAAGCTCCACATTTCCAGTGTACACCTCCAGTGAAAATGTACTCCTTGCTGTGTAAAAACCTTCCTTGCTCTGCAAAACCCTTTGTCTTCAAATCCTTTGCTCAAGAACAGTTTGGAACAGGGCTTACTCAACCCTGCTTCCCCCCTTCTACTGGGTCCTCAAACACAGGCAGATATAGATAAATAAGTATGATTTTTCTGAGGCTGATGGAAACTTTTATTTCATCGCCTTTTCACAATAGAGAAAGTTGGCTGGTCAATCAAGATTTGGCTGGTCAATCAGCCAATTAGTTGGCTGGCTAATCAAGAATTTTTGGGAATACCCATGCTTCTTCAAACAACAAGTGTCAGCTCAGGGAGCATTGACTCAGCAGAGTCTCTTCTAAAATTAACCAGCTGAGCTGCATATAATTTAGTAGATATGGCCTCTCTAGAAAGATGGTCAAAATCTGTCTACTTCGCTTAAATACTCAAGTCCCCGTTTCACTTCTTCTAAGAAAGGCTGTTTGCCTTCATGTGGCCAAAAAATATCCTCTTCCTCAATTCATGTTACACATCCAAAGAAGTGTAAAAGAAAGTTTTTCATTCTACTATCGACTTAGATGGGATGGAGGAAAATTAGTTGAAATAAAAAGACGACTATATTGAAAACAACTTCATCTTGTTTGTCATTTGAATCCCTTTATGGGGACCAGGACAAGATGATTTTTCTGAAAGGCAGCTAATTTGCAGAACTCAATCGGTTTCTGTCTATACGATGCTGTCTGTGATTAAAGGCAGTTTATAAATGAAAAATGTCACAACTAATGGTCATTTTTATAATATATGCAGAAAAAAAGTTATTTACTTGAAAATAGAGTTGCAGTTATTCTGCATGAAGAATTCCTGCTTGAAATCAAGAGTACTTCTATATGAGTTGCTGCACTTTTTTCCTATTATTAAACAATGCATTTTTAGACAATGAAAGATTTAGTTTTTTTATCACTTGCACTTGGCACTTACTCTTAGTGCTCTCACTAAACTATCCCGTGGCATTTCACAGACGTGATTAAGTATTGTTATGTCCATTTGATAATGAAACAAATGATATCTAGAACAGTATGCTGACTTTTCCAAGGTAAGAGGAAATTGGCATCAGAACCAGGAACAGAACTCAAGTCTGTAGACCGCTGGCCTATACCACTGGACTGTACATCATCTCATGCGTAAAAAAATACCTAAGACAATGATGGAGAGAAACTAAAATAAGTAGACTAGAGAAGGTATTTTAGAGAGAATTTTAAAATGTAAGATGACCTCACAGATACAGAACTGTAATGCTTTTTGAGGGAACTGAGTCAGGACAGCCATGAGATGATTGTTTGAGCTAGATGTTTGGCATTAAATAATGGGATTCTATATAAGGTTTTAAGGGGTACATGAAATTAGGAAAGTATCCCAACTATGCAATGCAAAGAGAACTATTTTATTTTTATTATAGATAAATTTAATTCCATAATGGAAATAGCTGCTAATCAGGGCTAATGTTCAAGCAGTCCAAGGTTCTCTCATTTCAGAATCTTAGAAATTTCAGAATTTAGACCCTTCCCAAATCCTCGGGAATCCCTGTCTTTATCACAATACTGTGCTGCCCTGTCAAAGGATAAACTCAGGGAAAACTTTGAGCCGTATTTTTTTTTTCCTTTGACTGTATGTGAGAATCTTAGCTTCTGTCTGTATTTGATTAGGTGGAAACGTTATTGGTGGTCATGGGAAAGGCACTGGCAATCTTGGAATTAAGTCAGGACACGGGATTTGTTACTGCTTCCCAAGACAGAACTGTTATTGTGAGAAAGATGATATCACGGGTAAGTCTAAACAATATCTGCTGTTCTTATATTAATCTTTTCCTCTGTTTGTATCTACCATCTGTATATATACAACGATCTAAACTTATGGGCATGTTAATAAGCTATATCTTTGGTCAGAGACTGCTAATATAAAATTGAGAACTGTCACTTTGACTTCTACTATGGAGCCTGAGAATTTCCAGAGGAGCGTTATTTCTATCCTTGGCTAAAGATTCTTTTTTATCCATTACTACATGACAAACAGGTTGGTTGTCCTTTGTTTTCCAGCAGCATTTGCATTTCAGGGAGATTCACCTGATACTTGCAAAGACAGCTTAGGAGAATTAGAATAACAACTTCTATTACTTTCAAGTAACTCCAGCCTCCTAATCATTTTTGAAAATCTCAGCTTCAGAATGTCAAAGCCAGCCAGCATCCATTGTCTTAGGCGGAGGAATGGATTACTTTTTTTTTCATTGGCCTTTGTTTAAACATAAAAGTTCTACATGGTTTGAAAAAGATTGATAAGGATTAAATACTGCTTGGGTTTTCTAAAAAAAAAAAACAAAAAGAAAAAAAACAACTGAAAACATTTTTATCATTGCTAATAACAAAAATAACATGAAATATTTTGCATCTTTAGAATCACAGAATCATAGAATCATTTAGGTTGGAAAACACCTTTAAGATCATCGAGTCCAACCATCAACCTAACACTGCCAAAACCACCACTAAACCATGTCCCTCAGCACCACGTCTACTCATCTTTTAAATACCTCCAGGGATGGTGATTCCACCACTTCCCTGGGCAGCCTGTTCCAATGCTTGATAACCCTTTCATTGAAGAAATTTTTCCTAATATCCAATCTGAACCTCCCCGGTGAACTTGAGGCCATTTCGTCTTGTCCTATCACTTGTTATTTGGGAGAAGAGACCGACCCCCACCTTGCTATACCCTCCTTTCAGGTTCAACCTCCTTTAAAACTGAATTGTTCGGAATATATCTCAGTTTATTCTTCTGAGTAAATTTTCTGTAGGCATAAGAAGAAAAAGAGGAAACATAAAGCTTCTTGCTTTTGTTTTTTTTTTTTTTCTTTTCTTTTTAATTCTAGAAAGATATTGTGCTATTTCCACTTATTTCTGGGGTACAGGTCGCAGATGTAAGTTAACTATGTATCTGAAGTCAGGATTACTTGATGAACAATTGTGCAAGGACTGTATTTTGGATCTTGGTTTCTTCTGGAAGCAACTCCCTCAGTATGCTGTCTAGGGGCACAAAGGCTTAAAGAAACTTAGTTTCCAAAGTAAGACACTAAAAGTGCTTCTGCAAAAGGGGAAGTAAGGGGAAGTAAACGGAGAGGAAAAAATGCATATTACTTGAAGAAGCAGTTGCAGCATTAGGCAATGTTTTCAGAAATAATTATTTTGTTAAATACAAAGCCAGAAATATTCTAAGTCTCCTTGTAATCTAAAATGTTGAAGGTAAATATTCTTTAATGTCTAACAATTGACATAATGAATTAAATTCACATTTGAAGAAGATTTTATTTGATGGGTTGAATGGCTGTAACGGAAACTGTTTTCCACAAGCAAAATTCAGTCATATGTCTCCAGAGAGGTAAGTGGTATCAGAAGATCAATATGTGGTTGGCTGGGTCTTAAAGAAGAGTGTCAGAAGTAGCCTACGTCTATAAAAATAAGGAATATAGGTCAAGCTTACCTATCCTTACGTTTACACAGGCAATTAGGCAAAAAATTACCTGCTGGTATCCAAAATAAAAAAGAATTGGTAAGTGCAGTGAGCATATTTGATTGAGAATTAGCTATTAGGTTTTCCTCTAGGTTTTTAAGTGATTTTGAGTTCTGTTTCTGTCACACCTGTGCGTGTCATGTGCACTGCCAAATCAGAAGTAGCAGACAACAAGCAAAGTTCTAAAAAGCTCCTCTTGGTCCACAGAGCAACTATGTGATGAGGTGTGCAAGACTGTGATAGCAGGGGCAGTGCTGCTGTCCTTCATCATCTCCGTGCTGCTTTCCTCCTATTTCATCCATCGTTACCACAAGAATTCTCCAAAGCCACCTATTGCCTCTGCAGAAATGACATTCCGGCGCCCAGCCCAGTCCTACCCCATCAGTTATTCTTCCACTAACGTCCGCCGGCCTTCTTTAGATTCCATGGAGAACCAGGTGTCTGTAGACACCTTTAAAATACCAGTAAGCCTGATGTCATTTTGCATGCTCTTTTTCTGTGTCTGTCTTATTTCTAAAGAATGTTGTTTATGCATGCAGAGAATGTTACGGAAATACAATCTATTCAGAGAAATATGCAACGCAAATAACTAAAACAGAAGTTGTGTGTACAGGCAGGGAACTGAAAATACTTAATGAGTAACTGGATAAACCATATATTCTATTTTTGTTATGTTTTAATATAATGTAACGTTAGGACTAATTTGAGCCAACTTTTTTTTTCTAATTGTAACTCTACATTTGACAGTACTGTGGTTTTACTTTGTCCAATTAAATACTAATAATCAGTAGGTTTGTAGTCTCTGTGATAAACCACAGTATCACAATAAGGGTGAGTTTCAAACAAAACAGGCTGTAGGTGTCAGTTGGAGTGTGAGTTTTACCCACGTTTTAAGAATTTTTTTCCCAGTCACACTATCGTACCTTTAATCTAGTTTTTTCTGTGTGGAATCACATACCATCCAGGATGCCTGCCAGCTGGTGTGTTTTCATGGACCGACACGGTAGAGAAACACTGCCGCTTTATACGATGTATGTGGCAACATGAAATCTACGTGGGTGTTAGATATTGAGGTCTTCACAGACCTTGTGCTCCGTTTGCTTTAATTTCTTGTCTGGTTTGTACCTCTGTCATCCTTTTGCAACTGTAAGGCTTAACAATACTAATTTCATAAGAGGAGGTTTGTTGTCTCTGATGGACTCTTAAGGGAAAGCCTTATTCCATGGGTAAAACCGATTTACTTCTCTGTGAAGTCCAAGGTCACATATTCATAGTGAATCCTGTATCACTTAACGTTTCATTTGTATCCGATTTCCCAGACCTGTAAATATAATCCATTATCCATAGACTACATGTACAGCCTGTTTTGAATTAGGGGATTTCAAGGTAATGGAAAAACACTTTCAAAATACCTAGATATTCAGAAGCTTTTATAGGAATACACTGATATTGATAAAAAGAGCAAGCAAACATTGTACAAACAAGTCTACCTATTCCTGAAGAATGTTCTCCTATTGAACGTTAACGCTTCGGGTGCAGCTAGCCACTCCTTTTCTTGCTTCATCTTATGCAGTTCCTTTTCTCTCCTGCAGGAAGATCCAAAGTGGGAATTCCCTCGGAAGAACCTGGTTCTGGGCAAGACTCTTGGCGAAGGAGAATTTGGAAAGGTCGTTAAGGCAACAGCATTCCGACTCAAGGGAAGAGCTGGCTATACCACTGTGGCAGTGAAAATGCTGAAAGGTACATTCACATCTGGGTCTGAAATGATTTGAAAACTATTGTTGTAACCTCTGAATGGATTTTAAGAGGGGCTAGCGTGAAAGTAAAAGGTCAGATAAAACCGACCATTGCCGCAGCCTCCATTTTTTCTGGCATTCTGTTATACTCTGACAGATTTCTTACTTTAGGAGCTAGTATCACATTTCTTCAAAAAAGTAATTTCCACAAATTCTAATTCATGATATGCAAGGAGTCTCTGACTTAACTTAAACATATATAACTTTGTTTGGCATTGGAGAAAATATTGCAACGGCTTGTTAAAGCTTTCTGATTTATTTTTTTTTTCTCTCTACCCGGTTTTCTTTGTCAAAGCTTTTAAAATAAAATGTGTTATAATCGTGTCAAGACAGATAATAGACCTTTTAAGTTACTTTTCTGATTGAGAAGTCCATCTATTTTTATGCTTTCTGATCTGCTTTTCAATTACAAGGAGCTCTGCCAAACTGGCTTGAATAGCTGTCTTCTGGTGTCTTCAGTTTTCCCCAAGACTTTAAAGCTGGGGGAGAAAAAGTATGCCTAGATAACGTTGAGAGGATAAAGTGAGACCTTGAGTCCCTGTCTCTGTTCAGTAGTTTTCAGCCCCAAATATACCTGCTTCTTTCCCATATAGAAAAAGAAATTGTACTGAAAGAAAAACTTGAAAAAATTAATGTTTTTGCTTGATCTCTGTAGTAGAAAGTCTTCAGTATTACTGTACGTTTCAAGTGGATGCTGTTGTAATGCATGGCTTTTGCCACCTTAACAGTTATATATACGAGCATAGATTTTATATAACTAATGTCTGAGGCTGATTTCTAGTAAAGCCTTCACTAGACATGCAAAGATAGTGAAGGAAGTCAGTGGAAATGCTCAAACCAGTTCCTTCAGGAGGCTATTTATTCACCACAGCCCGAAAGATGAAATAGATATGAAAAGAAAATTGTGTCCTTCTCTACTATCTTGTGTACTAATTCATACATGCGTGTAGTCCCTACACATCAGGCGCTTAGGAATATATGAGACAAAGAGGGGAAACAGCCAGAAAGGCTTATGGATGCAAGAAGATTCCTTTAGCTGGGCTAAAGGCTTTCAGCCTTAGCTGAATGGCCTCATCCATTCACTGCTGCTGATAAGTAAAAACATGCAATTATAGGAAAATGTTATACTACTTATTACCATTTCTATTATACGCAAGGTTGGTTTTAAAAAAACCCAAACAACACATCATCTGCTGCTTGAGAGCAAAGATGCTGCATTATCCCATCATTTTACCAGAGAAATAAATGCATTACGAAGTGCATGCCTGCATTGCAAGAGGTTCAGTGGAGAACAGGTCATATGGAGGAAATCTAGGAACTAAGTCTTCTCAGAAGTGAAGACTAGTTAACCATTACTTGTAATACTCAAGTAACGACCTGCATATCATATCAATAGAATAATCTTAGCAATCAGTTCATTTCATAATTAGTTGTGCGCCTAATGTCACTGATTTTCTAGCACATTTTCTTCAACAACATGCGACATGAGTTAAAATTCCAAGACATAGTGGTAAAAAATGTTGCTTTTACTTGCAGATGATTTAATATTCAGCTTTCCCTAGCTATTATGAAAGAAAGAATTGACAGAATTGATAATGCGAAGGAGTAACCCTTTATTTTAAGCACCTTATTTAAATAAATTGATCTGACATTTACAGTAATGCTTCAGGCTCTAATGAATCCCTTTGTAATGTAAATTACCTTGCAGATAGTCACCTGAAATTCCATTTTCCAACTTGGCTGTGGAGAACATCTGTCATTCTGCAAATATTTATCTGTCATTACTGGTTTAACTTTACTGTTAACACATGACAACTCAAGTATAAGAAACATTGCATTAATCCACAGTGGTCTCTATAATGCTGTCAGAAAGCATAAAGGACAGTTATTTTGCTATTAGGCCAACACCACCCGTCCTTTCCCCGTAACAGATGCAAAGGGGGTAATTTGTCCAAGTATTAGGGACTCCACGCTGCCTAATCTTTAAAAAGGAATGTTATGTATAGCAGTATGTTAATGGCAAAAGCCTCCTGCTTGCTGCATAAAACACGTCTCCTGCCTGAGCTGTGTAGATGGGCACAGTCTTGGTTAAGAACAGATCAGGGCAGGACTCCCCCTACTTCCTCAACTTAACATCACGTACTGGGGAGGGAACAAGGAGCAGTAACTAATTAGCCGAGCCAAAATAATCTTGGAGCTATGGATGGAGATTTAAAGAAACAGAGGGATAATTTTTTCAGCCCATTATTACCGCTTTACTTGTATGAATTAAATCTGACCTCCTGCATGATATGAATACCCTCATTACAATAAAATTAAAGGGGAAAATACCAACCAATCTGTAAATAGACATTATTCACCATTTGTAAAAAACAAGGGCTATAAAGCTTCAGAGCTAATTGTCTCCATTTGCGCCCTATCAAAGTTTGTTATTCCAGCAGACAAACAGGCATGGTACATGCCAAACTTTGTTCTGTTCTTGCACATGCTACATGGTTCCAGAGCTAGAAAAATAAGACTTTCACAGAGGCATTAAGTTGATATTGCTCATTTTTGTTTTACATAAATGCATATTTTTTGTAGTCCCTATCAGTGGTGAGAGACCATCCGATTTTGTACTCCCTCGGGTAGAAGACTCTGAAGTCTAAGCGGAGGTTCAGACTATAAGATAATATATGGCAGATAAAAACGTATAGTAGAACAGAATAAAAAATTATCATGACCAGGGCAAACTATTAGCACACGTATTTTAAATGGATAAGTAAATAAAGCCTTTGGTGCTTACAGCCTTTATGGAAAAATATACAATACAGTACCAAAGGCCAGAAGCTGAGCTTGTTTTTTATTAGCCTTAAGTAAAGGTGACCACATACTTGTCAACTGACCAGTAATAACACTCCGTAGGAACTATCCAGGGAGGTTCCATGTGTCAGAGAGATTAAGGATGAGGTAGAAAAGGGGTTATCTCTGACCTATGGTGTCTTTATGACTAAAGATTTCCTTCAAGCCTCAGTGCGTTCAAAGAGGAAGTTTGTTAGAAGAATTCTGCAAAAACAAAATGCTTGAAAGGCTAAGAAAGCCTCTAGGGGCTATATATTGTCATGCGATTCCCACTGACATCAGCGAAGTCTGCATACAAGTCTCCCAGTAAAATCAATCTGAAGTGTACATTTAGCTTCTGAATGCTAAACCTGGATGTGTGCTACAAGTGTAAACCAGTAGATTAGTGGATTTTTATTCTGTCAGAAAATGTATTCAGAAGGAGGAGGGCTATATCATGGGAGTTAACTCAGCGAGTCTTTTTTGTTTGATCAACGTAAAATCTTGGCTTTCATATGCTTCTGAAGCTTCGATTGCAAAGATTCACCCTAAAAAATTGCTTTAGAACACTTGTCAAGGTTTTTAATAATTTCAGGGCATCTTTTAAGACATTACAGGCTCTGGTCCTGATTCTTGGCTGACCTACTCTTTCTGTAGCCATTTGTACCAGGGCAGAGTGATGACTGTAGCAGGTCACGATCCAGAACAGCAGCAGTCCCATTCACTTGGTTCTGATATCAATGTGGAGATGGGGGAATTTCTCTCCTGCGGGGAAGTATGGAGTTTTCCAACCTGTTGCTAATTCCAAGAGAAATAGTTGATCTCATACTTTAGACTTACGTAGAGAACTCTTGAGTAATGCTTTCCTAACCACAACTGTGTGTTTGGACACTTTCTGCAGAAAATGCTTCCCAGAGCGAGCTGCGAGATCTACTTTCAGAGTTCAACCTTTTGAAGCAGGTGAACCATCCTCATGTCATCAAACTTTATGGAGCGTGCAGTCAAGATGGTAAATATTAGAAACTCGTTATTAAGATGAAAACATCAAGCAAGGAAATAAAGAGCAGTTTCTTGATGGGTTTGGACCACTGCTTAATCATTGCTGAGCACCTTTTAAATTTGCTGCCAGCTGAAGAAACAAGAGACCTATAAGAAAACCAATGTTTGAAGGGAAGGGGAAATGCTAATTCAGTGTAACTAAGCATTCTTCCTGTGGTTTTCTTCAATACACATTTTGATTATGAAGCTATTTATATTTAACAAATCTACTACCAGTTCTCTTCCAATCGATATATATTTTTATATTATGTTGATGCTCAGTAAGTCTTCTCAAATATGGGTTATATTTAAAGTTTAATGGGGATTCCATTATTGTTGTTGCTATCCGTACTAAAACAATGCTTTGAGGCTTAAGCCAGGGAGGGAGATCTCCCTTTGGGGAGAAAAAAAAAAACGCCAAAAAACCAACCAAAGAAAAAAGACAGCTACAGATCCTTTTGTTAAAATGTAGCTGGATAGTTAGATTGATACTTGGTTCTCCTCCTCTGTCACAAAACTGTTGTCTCCCTCTTGTGAAATATTTGGTAAAACCCTCACTCTTAGAAACCTATATTTTAAGGGGGAGAATTTTTGGGTGCATGTATTATAAACTGCCAATGAAGCAAATTTTCACTGTTGTGCACAGGAATTAGTATGAATAATTTCTGTTCATGTTAAATGAAGTTGCGTCGCAACATCCTCTTCCATTTGCATCTGCAATTATGCATCCTAAAATGACAGCGTGCATGTTGCAACCTTGGGCAAAGGCCTGCCTTGTTTGCCCACCCAGATCTGTTGCAAGTGGCACTTTTAGTTGTAGACAGAGAATAATTCAGGACTGAGTCATCTCTGAGTCTTAGTAAGGTAATGAACTAGCAGGGCAGGGGATATATATTTTTTTTTTCTTTTCAGTACAATGTATTTTTTCATCCCAAAGGAAGTGAATTGTTCCTGAGTCACAGGCTTTTAATTAATATCAAGTTAATTCATTAGTGTATGGGGTGGGAGGGCTTTGATACAGCAGACAAGTGTATTTAGCATTAAAGCACTGAGTGGATATTATTCATGTGGGTAATGGGGAGGAGAAACTAATGGATTGAAATGTCAGAATGTTTTTAAGCGCTCTGAAAAGGCACCTTAAATACAACACTGGAATTAGTAGATGATTTGCGAGCTCAGTATCACACGCTCCACGAAAATATTTTGATTTTAATTTTTTTTTAAGTTTCTCTAAGTTGGCCTGTTTCACAGATCTGATATGTAAGAAGGTTGTCTCTTTTCTAGTCTCAGATTATCTAGATGAGGGAATGTAACAATAGGCTGAATTCTGCTTTGATTTAGGCTGAAACTCACTCACTTTGCATAGAGGATGTCAGCTAAAAATATTCTATGATTCCATGGCTGTTCTGTGCCTTTTACGTAAAGGCCAGAGGTGCCTAGAGCCTCTGACTGTTCAAAACAATGTGTTGATTAGAATAGACTTTTTTTAAAAAATAAAATCAAATCATTATGTATTAATTGCTTACTTATCAGTGTGTTTGTTTATTTCAGGCCCGCTGTATTTAATTGTGGAATATGCTAAATATGGCTCCTTGCGCAGTTTTCTCAGGGAAAGTCGAAAAGTAGGACCCAGCTACGTGGGTAGTGATGGCAACAGAAATTCAAGTTATTTGGATAACCCTGATGAGAGAGCCTTAACAATGGGAGATCTGATCTCATTTGCGTGGCAGATATCCCGGGGAATGCAGTACCTTGCAGAAATGAAGGTAGGGCAGTGTAACAGTGCACGTCCTTGTGATAGATGGACATGTCAGCAGTTGGTTCCTCCACAAGACGCATAATCACTGTTGTTCGTTTCTTCCAAAAGCTTGTCCATCGTGATTTAGCAGCCAGAAATGTATTGGTGGCAGAAGGGCGCAAAATGAAGATTTCCGATTTTGGCCTCTCCCGTGATGTATATGAAGAAGATTCATATGTCAAGAGGAGTAAGGTACAGTGCATATTAAAAACAGTAGTGGGAATTAGGCTGCAGGACTTGGGCACAGAAGAAAAAGATAATAGCTATTTGTAATTAACTTAGAATAATTCTATTTTAAAGAAATGAAAATGAAGCAAAATTATGAACTTAATCAGAGGGACAGTAATATATATTTATGTGTTAAAAAAAAAACCAACATCCTATTTAAGTCACCATTACTTCCTCCACATCTTTTTGTTGACTTGTCAACACAACTGATTTATTTCTTATATGCAAAAGTAAATAAAAGTAGAAGAAGGGTCGCTACAATGATGAAGGCCTTAGAGCATCTGACATGCAAGGAAAGGCTGATGGAGCTGAGTTTGTTTAGCCCGGAGAAAAGAGGGCTCAGGGGGATCTTATCAATGTGTATAAATACCTGATGGGAGGGAATAAAGCCAACAGAGCCAGGCTCTTCTCAGAGTGGCCCAGTGACAAGAGGCAGTGGGTGCTATTTTAAATATGAGAAATTGCATTTAAAGAAAAGAAAAAACTTTTTTACTGTAACAGTGATCGAACACTGGAACAGGCTGCCCAGAGAATCTCCATCTCTGGAGATATTCAGTGGCTGGCTGGAAATGGTCTCCAGAAACCTGCCGTGGCTGAGCCTGCTCTGAGCGCAGAGGGGTGAGGTCCCAGCCCACCCTCTGCGGTTCTGTGATCCTGTGAAAAGTTGCAAGACAATGTGTAAAGAGTAGGATGAGATCAGCTGTTTTTTAAAAGCGATGTGCCAAATAGTCTGTGATAAATTATTTCATTTTCTTAAGGCTAGAGAGTTCACACAAGATGCTTAAAAATACCATGTGTTTTGTTAGTGTAAATACAGAAGAATGACACCTTTTTTCATTGCAGAAGCTTTCAATTATTAACCTTTTTAAAGGTAGAGAGATGCCCATTTTTAAAAGATGTGGGCCCTCTCATTTATCCAGTTCGTCATCACGCTGCTTGAAATCACAAACAAAAAACCCCATCATTTTTCTCTGTTGTTTTCCTATTTATAATTAAAAATATAAACAAAAAACCACAAGGAGTTGAAAAAAATTCAGAAAATTTCTATAAAGATCCTAATTTCAGGAACTGGCATATCTGTGTAACTTCAGAAATTAGCACATCTATGGACAAGATTTGAATCAAAGCCCTCCTACAAATACTGACAAACGTATGAACGATACCAAATCTTAATCAAAATGGTACATCAGAGGTCGGGGTAGATTAGGAGCTAATGCTACCTGCGAGAGGTTACTTAAAGCCATTCTATTTTGCCTGCCACAGTAAATTATTGTCAGGCGCCTAGATACAGTTCTGTCTGCTCGCAGTGCTCGTGGCAGGATTCAGCGTACGGTAACGTTTCACCTGTTGGACTGTGCGAAGGGAATTTGATGGAAAGACGAGTTGTTGAGTCACGTCACTACTTCCCTGAAAAGAAATGCTTGAACATAATAACTTTGAGACTAAGAAGATAAGTTAAGGCTTGTCGTTTACTTATTCTTGTAAAAAATACTGTCAAATACAGCAGGCCAACTCCTGCTTTCTGCCTGTTTGCGTCCACCTGTCACTGACATCAGCAGAACTTTTACAAGTCAGTCCCAGGCCAGACTGTGACATTCGCTAACGCTACTTTTCGGTTGACTCTTTCTGAGATGAGTAGTGTTGGTTCAGTTCCCTCTACGACTTAATATGGAAGAGTCGCCAACAGAAATTTTTGTGTGTGAAAATTTTAGATTTGAACGAAAAGATTTCCATAAATACTGTGAATTTTCAGTTTAGCTTTCCCTGTTTTTTCAGGCCAGTTTGTGTGAACGTTTTGTAAGTCAAAATAAGTTGTGAAGAAAAAAAACCTTTTGGAAGAGATTATCTTATGTAAAAGGGCTTTGCCATGTTCACTTAGCTGTCTTCTGGTGTACGTGTTTTACATTGATCTATACCAGTTGCTCTGTATTTTAAGAATGATGCACTTACATAAAGGCACTTCCATTTTATTTGGTGGCGTGGTGATGTACTGAATGGATATTTTCTCTTCTGAGACACTCATCGCCGTAGTATTCTTCAAAGCCTAACAAGCATCTGTCTGCTTGCATAGGGGAGCAGGGAAAAGAAAAAAAATTGAGAGGAAGGAAGAGAAGGATAAGTTTCAAATCCTACTGAAACAGTTGTTGCATGTATATATGAATTTCATGAGAACAAGAAGTAAGGCATATGAGTGCTAGTGATACTGTGAAGGTTATGAAACATCTTGGAAATTTTGCAAACCTAGATTTTCATGAATATCTGGGGCAGATTTCTAGATTTTGTCAGTGAATTTCTGCCAGTGGAAAGTAGCTACTTGTAGATTCAAGTTAGTAACCAGTAACTGAATATGACTGTCCAGGTACAGTTCTAAAACTAAAGGTATCTTAGCATCTAGGTGCTTCCATTTATGCATCATCCCTGATATAAATGGATAGCTCTTCCTCTTTAATCATCATCTCCCATCATTTTCGCATTTGCACATTTCCCCAAAGCAATGGGATGTATCCTGTTAGAAGACAGACATTCATGTTTGAGCAATATAACTCTTTAGATGAAGCTCTTTGTTAAGAGGAGAGTTGAGTTTATCTGACTTAAACTGGTGACCATCTGGAAAAAAAACCCACAACACTTTATTGTACATAATTAGATTACTGAAGTCTGTGCAATGAAATGAATGAGTGATTTTTAAAAACTCTTACAAATGCTCTTCTCACGGTTTTTCTTATGAAATGACAATGCTTGTCATTCAGACCATTGGAAAATATTAGAGCGTGGACAGAGTGTCTGTTACAGTTTTGAAGACAAATACCTTGGGTTTCCACTTGGAAACTTAATTTTCTGACCAGTAATTGCATTGTTGCTTTTTTTCCCTCCTAGGGTCGGATACCTGTTAAATGGATGGCCATAGAGTCCCTATTTGATCATATCTATACAACACAAAGTGATGTGTAAGTGTAAATTGTTGCATTCTTTATGGTTTACGTACTTGTTTAAGGAGATGAGGGAGGAAGCGCAACAAGGTACACCGTAGCCAAAGGTGTTACTCTTACAGAGAGACATGAAGAACACAGCCTGGATAACACCACCAGCTGGCAGTGATACATAAAATTTTGGTGTTGAAGAAAAGATTATCAGAGGTACTTAGGTACATAATTCCTGTTGAAATTAGCCAGGGTTGGATCTGTTCATGTGACATGGTTGCCTTTGAATATATAGACACAAATTATTAGTCTTTGCTAAAGATAATGGTCGTACAAACTTCCCAATTCGTGTTCATCACATTGTCTGTAACGCTTCCTGGCAGATGAGGGATGGGGTGGGAAGAAGGGAAGGAAAATTTAATGCCTGGCCTCGCTCCTGTTGAAATCAATGACAAAACTCCAATTAATTTTAACGACAGCCAGCTCAGACCTTAGGGGAATAGTCCAGTTCCAGTGCCAAGATGCAAGTTCATTTGCATGATTAGGGAAACAGAGATCTTGAAGATGGATCTGCTCTTTCCCCACCTGTGATGATAAGGTGGCAAAGCTACCACAGCTAAGCTGTTTCGCATCTGATGGGCAAGGAGCCAGGCAGAGGAGTGTTTGTGTACATTTAACTCAATAGGATACTGTCATTTCTTTCTCTCTGGGATGATTGATGCGTGTGACTAGTCACCAGGCAGACACTGTAAATAAGTACTATGTATTTACGAGAAAAACCTCTAAGCGACTGCAAAAGCAGTAGTACTTATGCCTGATTTTCTGCTAGGTAGCATTTTAGCATTTGATACTTTCCAAGTTGCCCCTGAAAGAGGATCTGACTAAAGTAATGATTTCATTAAACTCAAATGGAGTAAAACATACCAATCTCAATGACATTTCACTTTAGGGGCAAACGCTTTGATAATAGCACTATGTGCAAGTAGGAACCTTTTGATTTGTACTTCTAAAATTATTTACATTTACTTTTTACACTTCTCTCTGCAGGTTGAGCAGTTTCAGTGAAATAAAATATTTTGCTTGCCTTGGAAATTCCTTACAAAATGAATTTCCAAAATATTTTCATTTACTTTGTTGCACTTTGAGTAAGACAAGAAAAAAGATTGGGGTAGTTCTCGGGAGAATGTCGCTTTTACTAAGGTTTGCCTACAAGTTTTTCTGCGTCTCTTTTTATCCTCCTGAGAGTATCCATTGTGCTGACCTGCTCCTCTACAATGACTTTTCACAGATAATTGTTAAAATTCTTTTAAAAACTTCTTAGCGTATTTTTAATTTCTTCATTTTCTGCAAAACAGATTTGCCACTATGGTTTGGGGCCAGAACAGATTGTTTTGTTATATAACTGCCTTTTCTTTGATTGTTGATTGATCTTCTGGATCCAACACCATTCCTCCCTGTTTGTTTTCCTGATGGGCTGCTATTAAGCCCAGGAGCCTGTCTCTTGTACATGTGACACAACTCCAGGCAGAGATTGCCCAGCTGGCGTCGAGCAAGCCCTGGACGGCACGCTGGGGGTGCGTAGCTTTACTGCTTCCCAGATCTGGATTAGTATCTCCGTGTAAAGCCATGCTGATTTACCGGCTTTCTTGGAGATGCATCAGGTATTTTTACCAGAGCACTGCACTGTGCTTTGTAGGTCCGCTTCAATACAACGGCATAAAAGGTCTAAATATCTGGCACGCTTACACAGTGCCTTTGACTCACTGGTGAGGTCACCTTCACTGTTCATGTCATTATACATGAAGTAATCTGAGTGGTGTATGGCAGCTCCTAATTTAGAACAGTACTGAGACACACATGGAGAACTGCAAAGCAAATCCTCTCCAGCACTAGGTTCCACGAATGCCGTTCCAACAGCAGCAAACTGATAAAGGAAGTACTTCTTTGCAGCATTTATTGTTATTTTAGGATAATTACACTCACTGAAAATATTACTTTATGAATATTCTTTGTTGGTTTTGGTGATGCAGTTATATTTTAGATGACCATATATATTAATGTACTCAACAACCATTCCAATATGCTCTTTTTTTTCTGATACTCCATGTTTTCTATTTTCCAGCCTCTTCCTTCTAAAGCCTTTCTGTGTAGTTAGTGGTTAGCAGTGCTTAATAGCAGTACCACTTGCCAGCGTTTACAAAATCCCTTTTTGCTTCAGAGGTTGATGACATCAGTGGAAAGCTAGCCTCCTGTCTTCCTCTTCACATATTTTTCTTTCCTGGCTTTTTCTGTTCACATTTTTATTCAGCAATAAACATAGCACAACGGGAATTTTTTCACCTCCCATTTCTCCTCCCATAGCAAATCATTTGTATAATGATTTGAAAGCATTGCAGCATTCTACAGCATTCTAGTCTAATATGCCCATTTACTAAACAACTTTAATTAAGAAATTATTCAACCGATCCCTCCTTTCACATTCTATAAATTCCTCTTAAGCAGAAGAGGAGGATTTTAAAAATAAAACCTGCCACGCTACGAAGTTTATTTGAATTAATCATGGACAGAATTGTAACCTGATGGCAGAGCATAATTGGCTTCAAAAAGGGTATGAGGACGTATATTAATAAAGTATATGAAAATGCTATAAATATTCATTAGCTTTCAAGAATGTGCAGAGTGATTAAAAATTAATTCAATGAATGGCATCAGGGACCAAAACGGCAGCATACCACTCAGGACTGCATGAGACTCACTTTGGCTTCTCTGCCTATTTTGTAAGTTTTATTGCTGGATTTTGGGGGTTTCAGTCGTTCTTTAACATGTGAGCAGCGCAGGTGGAATGTAGTCAGACAGGAGGTGAGGTTTGTGGCTAACATTTTGAGGTGGAATTTTCAAAGGGAATCAGATACTGCTGCTTGGTTTGGCATTAGGTGCGTAACACTTAGTAAAATCTTCTTAAAAGTGGAGTTTTCACAGAAATTGCCCAATGATGAGAGCACAAAAGCTAACATTTGTCATAAATTGTATGTATTTTGCTTCCAGATGCATCCCATTGAGTATCCCCTTTGAGTAAAACAGTGTTGGCTGGTTTGCTTCATTTTGATCATCTAAATTTTGGCAGTTCTGTCAGTTGAGCAGATTCGGAGTAATTTGTAGCTTCTTTGTGTCTCAAAAAAGCTTTCCACTAAGGAAGGAAAAACATTTTTGCTTCTCTTCTCCTGACCTTCCCTCCAAAAATGGACTAATTTAATCCATCTAAATATTTCCACCCCATTAAGCAAAGTCTTTTTGTTTGAGCTCGTTGAGAAAGTAGGTTAAAAAAGTCACCATTTCTGCTGTTTGTTTCAGAAAACAGTTTCTTCTGTCTTCCATTCTGTGTTAAACTATATTTTAGGCATTTGGCATTTCCAGAGTAAATTCTTTCCTCTTCTTCCATCAACTCTAAGACGAAAATTAAGTCTTGAATTGCTGAAATGGCCCAACAGATAAGGTGAAATCAAAGGTGTTGCTTATGATTGAAATAAACACATTCTGCATACAAAGACACACAACCTTTGCTGTCAAGACAGCAAACCAGTCCCTTGGTAACTGGTTGAACCAGGCTGTGTAAATTTAGACAATCCTTTCTGAATAGGAGGATAAGGGCTAATCAGAGAGGTCAGACTCTCTCTGTAGCCAAAGGAAGAAGAGAGGCACCTCCAGGAGCACTGTACAGAAGAGGAACAAGCCTTTGGGCTGGGCCACCATGGGAAGGACTTTCTCTTTCTGCTTTTCTGGATAAAAGAGGTGTATCCCTTATCTCTACTGTCTTGGTTGCTAATCTTTTTAGTGAATAGTATCTGGGAACAAGGATGGCCCTATATATGCATCTGTTCGGCCCCTCTGGCTCAGCAATGTCTTGAATTTGGTTGGGTTCTGAAAACACTAGGAAGAGATTTGTTGGGCACACTAAGGTCTTGAAACCTACCACTCTAAATAAAAGCTCATTTTGTCTTTTTCAGGTGGTCATTTGGGGTTTTGCTATGGGAGATTGTAACTTTGGGAGGCAACCCCTACCCAGGTATTGCTCCCGAAAGACTCTTTAATCTCCTAAAAACAGGCTATAGAATGGAGAGGCCAGAAAACTGCAGTGAAGAAATGTAAGTAGCTCTTGATCTGATTAGATTCAAAAAACATCTCTTGAATAAATATGTTTAAATAAATACCACATAAATACTATTCTGTATATCTCAGAGGTATAATCAAAGTTTGTAACGCTCAAAAGAATGTAATGAAATTAGTGAACAGTAAAGTGCAGGAAAAGAATTGGCAACAGAATGCTTGCAGCTACATCCGAAATATTTGTAGGATATCGAATAACACACTTGCCAAACAATTAGAAGTTTGAATATTAAAAGCTTTTGAGGGTGGGGGGAGGAGGAGAATTTCATAAAAAACAGTGGTTGCTGAAATATTCAAGAAAATGTTTCAGTACTTTTCATTGATAATTATTAGGTTAAGCAAGTTGGCCATGTCTGAGTTTCTTTTTTCTTATTCAAGCCACATCATGATTTTCTGACTGGTTTAGATTTTTTCTGTTTTACTCAGAAATTTTTCTGACAACCTTTGAGAGCCCACTTTAAGGACTATTTTTCTTAAATTGCATTCTCCCCTCAAGTAAGAGAGTGAGAGATCATGGATGAGGGAAAAAAATGCAGTGCTTTTCAATAGCTCGCTGTAGTCCTTGTAGCCAACTATCTCCATAATTAGAGCACTTTTGTGACTAGATTACTTAATCCTGAGAACACTTGAGCTAGCAAACTCACATGAACAGCGCAGGTTAGAGAGTTACACGTCCAGAACTTGGCCAATGTCTGTCTGAGACTCACTCAACTATAAAGCTTTTAATTCTGCTCCCTTTCATTTCCACGCTGTGTGCTATAGAAGGCAGTTAAAGACCAAATAAGAATAGTTATAATCAAAATAACAATAATAGAAGTAATCAAAAGAATGTTAGTTTGTGCAAGTAGTCTTAGGTTAGGCTTTACTTTGAAGAAAAGTTTACTGAAGCTTTTCAGAATTTAAACAAATGAAGAACAAAATTCTACTTTCTGATATAACATCAGAGTTTTTCAGATTGGGAGACGCACATCAGTGATGATATACAAGTTTATTCAAAGTCATATGCAAACAAAATCAGTTAGAAATCTGGTGTGCTGCCTACACATGAGGTGGTCCTTTGAGAAAGTGAAAATAACGAAAGAAACCTAAGACTACAGTCCTTTAAGGACAGCCAAGTGCAGCATCATTTAAACTCATAAAGACTCAGAAAAATGAAAGCCCGTTTTGTTAATGTCGGTTGTTGATTCAAGGGAATTTTACCAGAACACACAACAGAGATTGATGTACTCGCGGATGGCCTTTATACCACAGTTCAACTTCAGTGCTATAAATTATTTGAGCAGGAGCATGACCCACTTCTAATAATTTTTTTTTTTCACCTTGCATCGGGTCACAGGTACAACCTGATGTTGCGCTGTTGGAAGCAAGAACCCGATAAAAGACCAACATTTGCTGAGATCAGCAAGGAACTAGAGAAGATGATGGTGAAGAGTAGGGTAAGTGTGGGAAAGCATGAGTTTTGTGATCATCTGAGTTTGAATATACAAAAGTAATGATTTTTAAAATTTTTTTTATAAAAGGTAATTTACTTTTAATCAAATTTTGAAGCACTTAAATATCTAATTTCTTCCAAATGCATTCAGGTTTTTGAAAGCGGTGCTACTTTACATAGTGGCTTTGGTCACTTCAATCCTAAATGCAGATGCCTAAATGCAGATCTGTCTAGCTGCCTTAAATTAAAAAAAAAAAAGAAATTAGAAAAATTACTGTGAAAAGTTACTCCTAAATTGCACTCCTGAATAAATAACCCTAGGAAGCCTAGAACTAGTATTTCCTTGAATCTGATTTAGCAGCAGATGATGCTGCTAGCATCAGCAACAGAGCATGATAGCAACAGAGATACGAAAGCTATATGATTCCACCATTCTGAGTTACTTTTAAACTATTATAATTCCGTATAGACTTTATTTGAAAGAATGGATGCTGAGGTCTAAAATAAGTCCAAGTTGCATATATTTATAAAATGTATACGTACCTACTTGCACATAAACTTTTTGTTTTTTAATCTACTAGTTAGGGGAAGGGGACAGTTACAAATGAAAAACAGAGGAAATACGGCGACTGTTACCAGATTTGAGAATGTGATGGCATTTGCATTGGGTGCAGAAAAGACTAATAAACAAATGGGAACAATTTTATTCCGAATGTGAATGTAAAAATGAGTTCTAAATTAAAAATGGCAAAGTGAAAGGTCTAGACTGTACATTAAATCACTCTGACTCTTAAACCACTAACTTAGACCTGCTGGGAATCAGTATGCAGATGATCTGCATGTCCAGTGCCAGACTTGGCATACAGAGGTTGGCAAGTTTTCTGAAATTTTCATCATAATTAAAACCAAAGCAAATCCAAAATAGAGCTGGAGAAATTAGTAATTTTTCTTCTTGCCTTTCTGAATGAAAAATTCTGAAGATTTTTCAGCATATAAAACTGGGTAACTTTACCTCTTTAAAGTTTAATTTCAGTAAATTTCCAAAGGAAAAGCCATTTTGAAAGTAAAAAGTATGTTTTAGACTAGTTGAAAATGCTTCATATTTGGTTTTTTGCATCAAAGCAGTTCATCAGCGTAGATGAAAACCTACGAATTCTTATGGTTGACCTAAATATTTAGCTGCCGAACAGCAGCAGCAAAAGCTTTTTTTGGCAATATTTACACAGCTAATTTTATACATGCTTATGTAATAGTTTTTGTAAAATGATGAGAAGATCTGAGTACCTTCTCCTTTGAGCGCGCTTATGTATCTATATATTTCAGGCATACATATGTATCAGGCATAACAAAAATTGAAGGTCAAATAAATCAGTTAGCACAGCCCTTTAACTTCTTGGTTATTTTACTGAGGTGCAGAATTAAGGGAAGTATTAATATGTCTCTAGCACGTCTCGTGTTCTGGCAAATCAGATACTCCCCAAGATGCTATGGCGGCAGGCAGGGAGAGCCTCCTCAGGTGCCAGAGGTACTATCAAAGGACAAATGCCGTGGGGTCTGTAGTTGCTTGTTTTCAAGAAAGCAGATGCTTGTTTAGCCTTTATGTCTAAGCAGCAACACTGCCATGTAGGTTAACCCGGCTTTTTCTGTGTTCACTTCTTAGGACTACTTAGATCTTGCGGCTTCCACACCTTCTGATTCCTTACTTTATGATGATGGGCTCTCAGAAGAGGAGACACCACTCGTGGACTGTAATAATGCTCCCCTCCCTCGAACCCTCCCTTCCACATGGATTGAAAACAAACTCTATGGTAGAATTTCACATGCATTTACTAGATTCTAGCAACACAAAAAAAAAAAAATGATTTTTCTTCTGCACTGTTCTCAGACTCTGTAACCCCATTACAGTGTTTCTTGTCTGAATGAAGCCGATCAAAATTTGCTTGGAAGCTTCTTTTGGGTTTTTTTGTTTGTTTGTTTGTTTTTTCTTTTGGTAAACGTCAAAGTTTGCATCAGGATCATCCTTTAGTCATTTTGCAGCTGTGTTTAAAATAAACGTTTTTAAAAGGATGTGAAAATAAGTAAAATGACTAGATATCATACAGTAAAAGAAAAAAAAAAGATCAGGGAAGTATTCTCAGGGGAAATATAAAATGCTAATGAGTATCTAATTTAACTATCCTGTTGGGGGAGGCTAGGAACATTTAAAGTATGTTAGATTCTGCACCTCTAATTTAAGCAATAGACTTTTTTTTTTTTAAATACTGGTTTTTTTGCCATAGCTCAATGATAGGACCCATCTGCAACATTTTTCATTTGTCAAGATGGATTTCTAAATTTCAGCTGCTGTTAATGCATTCTGGATCCATGAGCTGAAATGTCTATTTAATGTATCATAGAATGAAACCAGAGTATTATATACAGAGGGTAGAAATACTGTATATAAGTATTATATACAAACTAAATCAACATGTGAAGTCCTTTGAAAATTGACTTAACAATGGGCATTTTGAAAATACACTCAGCTGTTTTCACGTCCTTTGATTTATTATGAAAAATGTCAGTACTAAGCCTTGATTGAATTATGTAGCAAGTGTTTTTAAAAAGAACATATGCTTTCATATTGTGATGGTGAGATGGACAGTAAAAATGGTTCTTGCCAAAACTCCTACATTTTGTCTCCTGATTAAATATTCTACATGGTTTTAGACATTTACTAACATCACAGATATTTTTTTCATTCTTCAAGCAGTATGACTTTTGAAAAGTTGGATCTTTTAACTTAAAAGTTGCCATTAAAACATGGCTTTGGTCTATTTTTTTTATCTATACCTTAGCTATCATTTTCTTTAATAGGTTCCCCCAACTCACGTTCGCTTTGGGGCACTTAGTGGCCAGATTGTTAAAAGAATGCAGTAACAGAAAAAGTTGCCACCGAGGTTGATGGCAGATGCCGAATGCTTAATAAGCAACAAAATCAGATTTCTGGTTTTGAAAATCTTGCCCCTGGTATGATTCTCTGCTTGTACAGCTGGATCAACATGGTGCTGAGCGCTCTGCTTCCATTTTGGTGTTCGCTTGTGCCTAAACTGAGCAGCAGTTACTGGACTCAATGCAAATAATTACATGCCTGAAATACACGTTTAAACGCTGAATCGAGACAAGAGTGCTCAGGACTGTGTTGGACTTTACTCAGTTGTGCTCCTGGGATTTCCTAAAATTAAGCAGGGAACGCTGGTGAGGGTGTGAGAGTGTCCCCAAAACCTCACTGAAGCCAAAGGAAAGGCGCCCATTTAAGTAAATGGAAATACTCTCAGTCATTGTAATGGACTTTGGATCCTGTCCCAAATAGGTTTATTAATTCTTGGAGCACTTCCTGTACAGCAAGAACTTCCTCTTGCAAAGCAATATATTGCTACGTGATTGTTAGAAAAGAAAATTATGGAAAGTTGGAGGCTCATCAGAAGAAAAATTACTAGTTTTTTATTATGCACATGTGCGTGCGCGCACACAATTTTTTATCAAGTAAGCACTTTATTTTTTCAGGGTTTTTGCCTACATCTGAATTTGTGCTTCAGGGATTTCAAAACATCATTTATATGAATTGATTTGGGACAAAATCCAGTGGACTGGCTTAAAATATTGAAGGGAGTTTTGCCAAGGGCCTTACTGTCTGCACATGAAGTTATGGTTCTTCAGTGCAGAAAAAATTATCTGTTTTCATTTTTAGGCATGTCATACCCGAACTGGCCTGAGGAGAGCCCCGTTCCACTCACAAGATTCGATGGCACTAACTCTGTGTTTTCAAGATATGCAAATGATAGTGTATATGCTAACTGGATGGTTTCACACTCAGCGGCAAAATTTATGGACAAGTTTGATAGCTAGAATTTTCTTTGTGAAAGGTAATGGATTCCTGAGGGGAACAGAGATGCAAAGAATGGAAAGTCCATTGGCTCGTTCTTTGTACAATCAACAACTAACTTTTAAATTGGCAAACCCTTTTATTGGTAGTTTCTAAAGTGTGTTGTTCATGCTGAAGACTATAATTGGTGATTTCCCCTTTCAGAAAACACGTCAAGCGGGATAAGAGTTGTAGTTCCAGTACTTCTTTCTAGATTGCCATTTTGCATATGGTTCCATTTGGCACCTTCTTACTGCAAATGGCCTCTCACTTCATTCTCGCTGGTTTTTAGACTAACCATCCTGTGTTACAGCTTTCTTGGATGGGAAAATGTACTTGAACTGCTACTTTATAGTGGCTGTTAGCGTACGACCACTTGATCTAAGTAGGAAGCACAAACAATATATGGAAGGGAGGGGGGAAATAGGCACCCAAGTTACTGAGCTGACTGTCAAATGACAAGTGTTACAATGATCTTGGCACTAACAAAGCCTGTATCTTGGGTTGGAAGCAAACATTAACTCAAGAGAGGACTTGAGATTCAAGATTTGAAGTCTTGTAAAATGTGTTGTCTTGTCTTAATGAGAAGAGAGTTTGTCTTATTAGTCTTAACTTCTCGTACCTTTAGCACAATGGAGATAAATTTGATACAAGATAAGCTGTATGGCAATCAAGAGTGTTCATCTGACACTATTTACTTTCCATCACCTACATCTTACTAATTTTAAAATGTACAACCTTGTACAATTGTAATTCCTCTTCTGAGTTCAAAATAGACTGTACAGCATTTTTAGATTGGATTCGAGTAAAGAGATTTTGTTTGCAGTCATGTTCAGTGGGTTGGAGTCCTCCTCTCAGCTCTGAATTGGATACACTGCCATGCACAGGACACTGCCATGACATAACTCCAAGTAAACCTACTACCTTGAAAGTCATGAGTAAACAACACTTGCACAGCAAAATTGGTCCAAAACTCTAGTGGTAATGAAACTATACAAGGAAGATCTCATCGGAATTTGTTAAGGTGAAATATAAAAATGTTGTGCTTACAACACTGACTTATATTTGGGAAAACGATCAGACTGTGGGTTGTGTTCTATGTGGAAGAGTAAATGATCAGCGCTACTTTTGTCTTTATTTGTAATCTAATATGGTTAAAGATAACTTTTTGTTTGCTACAAATGTTGGGACGTAAATCCCAAGTGACTCGTTGTTAGCGTTGTGACGGTTACTCTAAATAATCCAATTCTACCAAAGCTTGCTCCTGTCACTTACGATCCAGTTTAGCTGTTTTCAGATGTTGTTTTGTGTATCAACTTTATGTTTCCATTAAAGTCTGTGATTTCAGAAACAAGAGAGTCAGACTGCCAAAACCTGAACACAGATTTTCATTTTACAAAAAGTGGGATATGAAGCGCTGTGTTGGAATTTAAACACCTTCACTGTTGGATATCATATCTGATCCTGTCCTGGTTGTGGACGAGCACTAAACAGAATGACTTTTTCTTGGTACAAACATTTGCTGTGTTGTATAATGCTTATATGCAGTAAACAGATACAGCTATGTATACAGAAGGGGTTCAGTTGTGATATAATGGTGATCTGCACTGCCACGACACAACTGTCAGAGTGCATACTTTAAAATAAATGGCACTGAAAATTAAGCCCATTATATGGGCTTTTTTTTCCTATTGAGAGAACTATGAAAAAAGAAGAGAAAAATGGAACTTGCGGTAACTTCTTGCTTTTTCCAGTCCTTTTCCCATATTTTATGTCTGTAAATGGGAATTCTTTATTTGCCATGAGCAATCAAGGCATCAAGATTTTTGGTTTGGGTTTTTTTTTTAATTCTTCCTTAAACTAAGAAATTCTTTTCACCAGCTATCTTCAGCAACAATATTCAACTGGGAGATGTGAAGTACCCAGTTTCTAACCTGAAAAGCCCTGCGACAACGTTGCTGTGCAGTAGGTGAGTGAGATAGTAAGTGATGCTAAAATAACCAGTGGATGCAGAAAGTACTGTGTATTTTAGACTTCCAGTATGAGTCAATGTTGTTTCAGACATTAATTCCTGTGAAAAATTTCACTAACAGTTATTGTCACCTATGTTACCAGACATAGATTCTGCATATAAAATAAATAGACAGTTCATAATTATAGTTGCCATACACAACTACCTGCATTAAGTGCAGCTTAGTGACAAATTCTTAACAAGTGTTTCCTAATCCAACTAATTTTGACTCCCTTCCTGCTCATGAATGTTGGTAAGAAATAGATTATTACTTTCAAGTAATTGTTCATAATACGAAAGCTTCTTATGTCTTCTGGGTATGCTATTTTTGCAAATATTTCCCTTGAAGTGTTTCCTGTTTGTTCTGTGTTGCCATTAGTCAGGGTGGTGACAGTCTTGTTTCAGTGCCCCGTTAGAGAGTAAATGTACTTCCCACGTGGGAAAAAAGTGATACTGCAGATGATTATTTCCATCGGTGCCAGAAATACTTACGCACTTGGCTGCCCTCACGAAAGTGAATTCAAAGGGAACAAATGACTCACCAAAACGTACAGGTTGGAGGCAATAACTTTCTAAACCAAATCTGCTAGCCTTTTCTGAATATCCGCAGAGATGACACAGTTTACCTGGTCTGTGCTTTGAGTTGTGACAGAGGGGGGAAGGGTGAATCTCATGTATCCTTCCAGTCATTACAGCAGCACAAGGAAGTTACTGTAATATTAATTTCTACAAACTTTTCCAGAGGTATGATACTCAGAAAATCTACTGTGAGGTTGCAGTTTAGTCTGCAGACATAAGCCTGTTTCACAGAACACAAATTTTTTAAAAATCTTGTCCCATGAATATGAGGTACATAATATTTAAATCATGTGGTTTTATCTACAATTTGTCACGCAGAACGTGCACAAATCTCTATGGTATGCCCAACTGGACCTAAGTAATTCTCAAAAACGTACATTAAAAGCAAGTTTCTATTCCTTGATGTTTTATAATCAATCTTATATAAATAATACAAGCCTCAAAATTTGTCTAAAAAGGATCCTTCTACTGTAACTTTTGAAAGTTAAAAAAAAATTACTTATCATTTTGAAATGCTTTGTTTCAAAACTCAGCCCACTCCAGTGTCTCTCACTGCAGCTACAATGGTAAATTTATAACAAAATAGTAGAGACGGCGTTCAGCAGCACCAGGCAACGTTCCCCATAAACAAGGTGCAGTTTGTCTGTAGTGAGATGAACGGTTTGACTTTCTCAGCCTAAGCTATCCTTCTCAAAAAGAACCCTATGATTCCCTGAAGATGTATAGAAGTATATAAAATCTTAATAAGAAAACCTAAGCTTTTCAGGTCCACTGTATCTAACTTCCTACAATTTAAGTAGCTCCTCTGAGATTAGTGGGATCATCCATGAATAAATTACTAATAAACATTTGCAGTTTATTTGCTAGCACTTGGCTAGCAACAGTACAAAAGATAATATCAAAATATGGACAAAGTAGCAATAGCCCATGTCTATCCATCCCTAGCGCGATATTGTAACTTGTCTTTCTAGACGGAGTATTTAGAAGCAGGTACTAGACACTAGAAGACAGGTAAGCACAAATATGTCTCTAATGTATATCTAGAAGAGACAGTGAATTAAATATTTTTCAATATTTATCAATTTGTTCAGTAAAGATAAGTTGTTCATGTAAGCTGCATTTCGTATCTATTTCTCATTTTTAATTCTTCGGGACAGCAACCTGCCTCTTCTAGTTGTAATAGACAGATATATACTCTTAATGCATTTTGAGAAGGTGAATAGTTCCTCTTTTTTCATGGTGTATTTTTTTGTTTTATCTGGTTTTTATAAAGAGTTGCATAGTATCTCAGCACAACAAATTTCTTGATAAAAACATATTTTTTTGAGCTGTTACAAAAGTTCATTTTGCTGATAACGTTCTGAAATTAAGAAAAAAGGTTTTGCCTACCTGAGTACAGACGAGTTCACCTCCTCTTAAGCTCATCTGAAATAATTAGCTCCTTACTTCGGGCTAATAAGGTACATTTCATAAAAATGCAACTTCATCTCATCTGGAAGCTGTTTCACATGGATTACGGGCCAATCTGAAATGGTATGAACAATTTTAAGAGCATTGCAGTTATACTTTACATGTCAAGAAATAACTTTCCAAGTTTCTCTATTAGAAAAGAGAAGGAAAGAACTGAAATGAAATGTTGAAGGTAGTTAAAAAAAACAGTAACTTCTGAAGTCAATGACAATGTAATGATTATTGTCATTAGGTATGAGACTGAGAGTTTGATTCTATCTTTGCCAATATAAGCAAATGTGTACTAACAAATAAGATCACTGGTTTTAAGTGCATTTTTACCTTGCCATGAGAAAAGCATTCCATTTAATCATCTAAGCACAGAAGTTTGTAGACGTTCAAACCATTACACTGATAGCAAGTAATGTGCATATTTTGAATAAATAGTGATGTTTGCAGTAGGTGTTTCTGTTTGTTTTGGCTTTTTTTTTTATTGGCTCCCGAATATAAAAATGGATTGGGTTTTCCTAAGACGCTCAGCTTTGACCTAGGTCACCTCCCATTATGGCCCTGATAAACCTCTACTGATTTTAATGAAGAGAAAGTATATCCAGTAGGCAAATCTTGACTCAAAATTTCAATATAAAAAGATGCTTATTTTATCACAATATTGATGTAGTGGAAGGAACCACTATTTGCATGGTCAGAACTACCGAATATGTCTGCGCATAGATACAGTGCTTTAAAATGTGAGTAGGGTGTGAAGGTAAAAGCAGTCCCTGTTCCTGCCTAGTCTGCAGTTAAGGGGTAGGTCCAGTCAGCCCGGTACCTGCAGAAGTCCCATGGGGAAGTTAGGTTTGCCCAGCATTTTGTGTAAGTTTCCTCTTGTATTTACAAGATGACATGCAAATAAAACATAAAGTTACACACTTGAGGGGGAAAAGCTTCATTTTCTCACGCTCTCTGCAAGAGATTGTTATTAACAGAACCAGATATTATGATTATTTCTTAACTTCAGAAATGTGTTGGCATGTCCCAAAAGAGAAACAGAGGTCCCCTGCTGGAAAGTATGTCCATTGTAGCGGGACTAGGTTTTTAGGTATTTCATAATCTCTTCTAACTGGAGGACAGAAAAGAATGTAAGCCAACACATCTAGGGCCTTAGTTTTAGAATTATGTTTGCAAAATAATTTATTATTGAATACTGCAGGGACACAAGATTTCAATCTTTTGCAACACTGGTGCCAAAAAGTGGTTGTGGAGTTACTACATGCCACACTAGCACTACATCTGTTGGACTAGGAGCCAACAGATGACTGCAAAGAGCAGATGTGTGGCCTCTTTCTTCTCTGCTGTCACCCTGCTATTCCCTTACTCCCTGTTTGATCTGATCTGGCTAGGGACACAGATTTCCCCACAGGAGACTCTGCCATATGCCGAAGTCTGCAGGGACAGAAGGATTTGAGACGGTGACGAGATGGGGCTCCTTCTTCTATTCATACTCTGCAGGATGGAGTTCCTGACATTCTCAGTCTTGAAGCTTGTGAGCAGACAGAATAGGCAGAAGACAAATGTCCCGTGTCCCAGGCACAGGCCGTGCAGAAGGTATCATGTGAGGGCTCGCAGGGAGGCTCACTGAGAAGTGCAATGTAAAAAACCCTGCAATGTAAAAAAAGCAATCTGAAATTAAGGAACAGAGGTTCACTTCAAAGGTAGAGTCCTGATCTGAACTGAGACGTTAACGTATGAGTACCCTCTGACGTTAGGAGAGGATTGGTACCTAATACACATAGCGTGGTTTGTGACTGCGTATGTCCAGAGCTCTGAGGTTGTTATGAAAAGAGAAAGTTATCCTTACATAGAGTCATAGAATCACAGAATCATTTAGGTTGAAAAAGACCTTTAAGATCATCCTGTGGGGCTGTAGCTGAAATATCTCCTCCCACAGAAAGCTGTAGCTGTTAAAACCCCTTGGCACGTCTAACACTGGGTTCTCACTGTTAACCAATCTGTTTACACAGTTCTCTCTAAACGTGTAATTGTCACTAGCCAAAAACGTTTGGATTTTTATTTCAACAAATTCCCAGCAACAAAAGGAAGGCTTAGAGATGCCAAAATTAACCTTCTGCATCTTTAGGGGCTTCAGAGATGCGAAACAGATCCGGTCTGTGTTCAGACGCAAACGAAGCAAGTTTGGTTGGAGCACAAATGCATTTCCCCAAGTTTCTGCCTTATGCTGGTACACAGCTCATTTAGAACAACTCAAGAAACTTTGGATTGCCCAACTTGAATTTTTTTAGCCCGTGATACAGCCACAGATTTTAATCCCTGTAGAAACTCAGCCTAGATCTGGCTATCAATCAAACATTGCAGTTTCCAGCCTGATTTTTCTGCATTCCACAGGTCACGTAAGTAGTTGTTTAAAGCCCTTATATAATTTTTCAGCCATTCTGGGCTTTCCCTCCTGATATGATCGTAGTTGAAAGGGTTTGATGTGAGCACTGATTTTCATTTGCAACATGTGCCATTTTCATAGCTCCCTGCCAATGCAATTTCCTGTCTGAATTTACTATGCCTAAGGATGGAAGTATTTTAAATTTTTTAATAAAACTAAATCAAATGAATCTGTACTTATAAGCATTTGGTTTGCTAAGAATCTTCCTTGCCTATATTTAGCAAAATTTTAAAGTTATTTTTGGGAAAAAATAACAATTCCGCTTCCTCTTCTTTCAGATTTTTTTGAAGCAGCAAGCTACAGCCCAATGCAAATCACTAAAACAGTAGGATACACCGATCCTACCTATTTACCAAATTGCTGCCAATAACAAGAATAGTCCCTGTTTATTCAAGAGTATTTCACAAAAATTCTAAAAGAACAAGGAAGAGATTTGGAGTACCTTCTTTAGAACCTTACGTCTGTTGGGGAGGAAAATTGCAGAAGGGTGGAATCCCAAGGAAGCAGAGGCTGATATGAGAGACGAGGATGCTGCTCAAAAGGGCTGCTCTTCTCCCTGGAGAAAATTGGTAATGGGTTCATCTTCTTAGGGTGACTGAAAAGTTTGGAAGAGCATTGTAGTGTGAGATGCAGAAAAAGCCCATGGAGATAAATACCAGCTTTAAAGGATATTTTTTTTTAAATGTGTATGCAGCTTCAAGAGTGCTGCAGCAAGAAGCCAACGGAGTTCACTCTTCTCCAAGACAGTTTTTGTCCAGTGAGGACTGTCAGTGATTGATTTGACAGCAGAAGACAAGAATGATTCTTACTGCTACAGGGTATAAATCATTGAGAGAGATTTTTAGCCTTGAGTCAGGAAATCATTCAAACACTTACTTAACCGGTTTTCCCGTGCAGAGAGGCTTTCTGAACTGTGGCCTGGTCCAGACATGGCAAATAGAAAGGCAGTTAAGTTTATGCTGATTACAACGATTTTGATTTTAAAACGTTACAGTTGCAAAGCTCACACAGTGTTGCTCTTCCAGGATCATTTGTTAAAATGAACTGTTACAAGTTGTTAAATACTGAGCAGAAACAGATGATGTGGCGTTTTGTAAAAACACTATTGAGGATATTTTAATTTATACTGAAAGACATCACCATTTTTACATGCACAAAGATAAAGTACGCAATCAAATTAGGTTGCAACAAGCTGTCACCAGAGACAACTTTTTAACCAAACAGGAATAATGTTATTGAATCATTTTGACTTGCTTAACTGAGTCTCCATTATGGTTTATTAACATTACAAAATGTCAAATGAATGTTTTGAAAAGCTAGGCCTTAAACTACAGATTACTTATACTATTACTTGTAATTACTTATATAACCATTTTTTACAATAGCACAAATGGTTGCTTGTCTAGCACAAAGAACAGGTAACTGACATTCTTGAAGTTTAAATTAAAAAGACAATAAAAATGGAATAAAAATGTCATTTATAACCGTTCAATTCCATCTAGTAAATACTTCTGAACCTGATATTCCTTAATTTAAATGGGGCGCAGGCTGCCTGATCAGGTCTTTGTCATTCTAGTTCTAAAAATAGGAGCAGGAAAGGAGAAGCAGGAACAAATTTTCCTTGCTTTTGAGGAGAAGTGGGAACAAATTCAAGTGAATTGCAAGGCGTCTTGCTGTTCAGCTGTCCTGTGATTGCATTTCTAATGTAAAATCTTGCTTTGAATTAATTTGATTTGGAGCTCCATTTTACCAACAGATGTGAGCCATTGCAAGATTCTTATTAGGAAAGCTTTTTCTTAACAAAGATAAAACAATTGTTACAAGTAAAAAATTAGAGGAGCATTATGAGACCGTTAGATAGGTAGCACAGTGATGTTTGATCCTGACTTTGCAAATCAGTTCATCTTTATCAATTAGTTTTATAATGATAACAGTGAAGTCTCAACAGCATGCTTTAACACGTTTCTCAAAATCAGCTGCTGTTTTTATGCACCACAGAAAGAGATGCCGATTTCCATGAAAACTAAACACAGCATTTTCAACTGCTCAGTTGAGGTATGGTATTTCTTTCTGGTTGTCCACTGGTATTCTGTGGTACCCAGGCGTGTTCCCTCTTGACAAAGGAACAGCGTACATCCTTACATCCTACCCCCCTTTAGCCCTGTCTTACGCTGTTTCAACACTGCGACAATTTTTCAGTCCTTGATAGTAAAGTACTACTAATGAAATCAAAGTCATAATGTGATTTTATTGTTATTTCCATGTCATTTTATGGAAGGAATAGTTTAAAATATGTAAAACATTGCACTTAAAAGCATTTTAGTGATGTATTTGCAACAGGAAGTGATCCCAAAAACAAAATAAACAATTTATTTTATAAACTAACTGACTGGAGTTTGGACTTAAAGGAAGGGAGACTTTTTTGAGCTATTACAGACAAGCCTGTAGCTAACGCTACAGACGTTAAACCCTAAAACTGGAGTGGAGAACAAGGATATTGTCAAAAATAGGCCAACATGGTATAGGCAATGGACACATGCAAAGTTTGTCTCTGGTCCTGTGTGTTGTACAAAGAAATGAACAACGGTTTTGTACTAAGTGTTTGCTTAACTCATCAGCAGGGGTGATCATCTCTACATGGTACCTCTCCATGGTTTGGACTGCCGGACAGGCCCAGTGGGCACAACAGATTATGCACTAAGGCCTATTAAATACTGATACACTGAATATTTTGTATAAAACATGAAGAATCTGAGATTACGGAAGTCCAAATATTTCCCTCTATAAAGATACTGTATTTAATGTAGATATTTATCTGCATAACTTGAGTTTTGGGGCATGAGGTTTTCAAGTACAAAAAGGAACACAACCAGATAACCAACCAAAAGACCTTGACAATTTATACTGTTATCTTCTCAGACAAGGAGTGGTCATGAAAGATTGTCTGGCTCAAATCTCATATATGGAATGATCTAACTTATTTCTCTTTCTGCATCCTAGACAGTGGAATCTACAGTTTAAAAAGTGACTTAATAGGACTGATTTTAAATACATTACTTTATAGTTATAACAGGTTACTGTTCTGCAATACTGGAGAAAGAAAAAAAAAAAGCAGGAATGTGTCATTTTTGATATGTTTTACATAATATTGAGTTCTCTAGTCAAAGTTCTCCTAATTTGTTTTCCATTCCACGTACAGAATACAGATACTTGGACTTTTTCAGAGCTGCTTTATAGTCAATATATTTGTGACAAAATTGACTTCTCTTTTTAGAAAAATGCCTAAAGCACTTCTTGGTGTCAGTAGACAGAAGCTATACAGTAAAGGTGTCTTGGAATAGTCAGAAATAAACCAATATGGAGTTCCAGCACTACATGGGTGGATTACTTTCCATACGTGTTGTTACTGGTTAGTCTGATGTGATACCCTGGTGCAGTTGCAAGTGAGCGCTGGAGCCCTGGGCACACGACCCGTTGTGCCTGCCAGAAAAAATAAGGCCATGTGGCCAGGAGAAATGATGAGGTACCGCTGCAGAATATTGCCTGCTGCTCTCGGCTCTGCTGCCTGCTCCAGCCTGGGCACTGAACGCAGCTCCCCATCTGCCTTCCCCTTCCTCTGCACCACAAACCGAAGCGACGCCCGCCCTTCTTGCGCACTAGTGTTTCTGGGATCCATTTGCTGCCATCAAAGAGCTCAGCAAACGCTTGTTGCTAACAGCGACTATATATCGATTTCAAAACGAAAAAGTTATTTTAAGAGACTATATTGGAACAATTTTGGTATATCCTTCCATACCTTTTTCTAGAGGCCAATACCATTGATAAAGTTAAACTAAATTATCACTATTCAAAGAAAAAAAATGAGTGGACTATAATAAGCATTTTTGTTACTAGAAGAAAGCTTTTTCAAATAGTAGATAAAATTTTATCTTATTTACATTCACTTACAGCTGTGATTGTATTGATTACCTTATCCAGTAAGGAATGTCTTCTATTTTCATGAATGAGTATAAAAATTAGTGAGTCTGCTTTAACGTATGAAAGGACTCTCTATAAATTTGAAGTCGGTTGATACTGTGGTTGTTACAGTCTGTACAGACTGTTTTCTAACCGGAATTTCTGAAAGGAAGTAATTTAGCAACTGCGATCTCAAAACAGCAGGAAAAAACAATCTATAGCAGTTCATTTCTCAAACATTTTACAAATTATATGCTTCTAGGTCCAAAATTGAGTACGTTATAATACCAAAGAATTAGTATTTATTTGATACCAAACCACTACATAAATAAACGCAATCCTTCAACACTCAAAGACGTAGAGGCCAAAGGTCTAAGCGTTGCCAAAATAACAATGTCGCTACAATGCAAAATAAAGGGACCAGTAACAATAAGTATAGGAAGATCACTGCATGGTGGGCTTGCTCCGGTGTGTTGGTACAAAGTGAGTTTACATACGCACCATCTCTCCTGAACCTATCATAAGTCAAGAGGTTATTTCAGCCTCTAAAGTAGTGGAGTAAAATACCCCGACCTTCCAGGCACCTTTAATACTCATTGTAGATGCCCCACGATAACAATTAAGGTAAAACGATTAAAAAGGTACCACACAAAGTCAGCCCTAGGTCAGCCTTTCGGTGACCCGGCTGATGCTCACGCTCCAGCGTCGTCAGCAGAAGCCGAGGCCGAGGTCAGCATTTCCCAGGCCAGACATAAGTTAATTGTACTGTAGCGTGCCACTGCTCCTACGACCCCTTATTTCATAGCCCACAGCAACAAGATGTATTTGGACAGGACCACCGACAAAGTATTATGGAATATAATTTAGAATAAAAGCTCAAAATTTAGAATAAAAGCTTAAAGAAAATATAAATCAAGACAAGATGATTAAAATACTGTAGGATGGTTTATTTCAGGCTATTGCAAATTCTTTATACTTTTGGTTGCGTTGTTCAATATCTGTTACAAATAACTCGCAACAATTAAAACAAGGATAAAGAAAGCAGCTTTCACATGGGATGGTGTTGGAATTGTGCCATCGGTAAGGCTGAGCTGTGGTATTTGACAAAAAGCCCTGTGTCAAGGCAAACTAATGACTATTGTTTGGCAATTAAAGCTCTGAATTTTCAGGCAAAATAACAGACCATTTTTCTTATTCCACATACACATTTCATTTCAGCTCGAGAGGATAAGAGAACAAAAATACCCACTGTTGAAGGATTGCTTTTTTTTTCCTTTGGTCTCATTTACATTACTCCTTCACTTTGGCTTCATGTTCTCAGATCAGCTCCTCTCTCTTTTTTCTATTGTTTCTTCCCCTCCAGCCCACACATACACTTTAAAAAAAAAAAAAGGGCAAGAAAAAAAAAAGAAAAGAAAAAACCCCAAAACCACTAAAGGCTGGAGTTAATGCTGTTCTGGAAAACTCTTTCGAATCAGCTGTTGCCAGTCACTTCCTTTCTCCTAGCTGTACCAATTTAAGAACAGCCTTTACCAAAGTTTTGCAAAGCATTTTTAAAGTCCGTCTCTAAAATAATCATCCTATCATAATATTTTAATAAAATTCAAAGCTGTGTCACCTATATATATATACACACACTTAACTGCTTTTGGATGCTAGGAGGTCTGCAAATACCTCTCAAAGGAGAATCCCCAGGCTGAAATGAATTGTGTCTTAAAACACAGACGTTAGCTAAATGTTTTATTGCCTGCTTTATTCACAAACGACCCAGGAATTCCTCTGTAAGACTAACACCAAATAGGAACTACAACATTTGTCAGCATAAATATAGGTCTGAGTTAAGAAGGAATGTCTAATCTGGGAATAGCTCATTCTGACAGAAGAGTCAGGAAGTTATACACAACATTACTGCAAAAACATTGTTTTTCCTGTCCTGGTAGACCTCTTATACAAAGGCAACTATGAATACCCAAGTTGTTATTACTAGAGTTTAAGAAACCTATTCTTCTTTCCTTCTCTTAATCTGAAGAAAAAAATAAATCTTTCTGGAAGTGAAGGATCTCTGGTAAATAGAGGAAACTGGTGCTTAAAGAAAAAGAAAAAGCATTCTGTGTACAGTCTGTAAGGCACTGTAGAGATCTCCCCACACAGTGGCAATGAGCTCTTGTGCAGAAAAGAGGGACCTGGGAAGCCTGAAGGACGATATTCAGAGACTGGTTGCTCTCTACAGACCAAACAGTGGGTGTCAGAGTTTGTTTGAGATCTACATTTTAGCATTAGTAAATGAAATCAGTAATTTCAGTTAATTCCATTCTGTTATCTTCTTGTACTTCCAAATAATTTTATGTCTACAGAACACTGCAGTCTCCGCTATCAGTAAAATAACACGGGCGTCTAGTAAACACCTACCCATTTACCACAGCACAGAAGACAAGCAGGAGCTCAGGGGTACTCTGTAAGTCATCTGTGATGCACAACACTGAAACTTCGCACAAGGTCAGGTTTAAAATAGCAGTGTATTTACATACTGGTTTAAAAAAAGAATGAACCCACATTTACCTACTTTCAGGAGTGCATACATGAAAATCTAAAACTTTCCAGTAACTCTCCGTGAGCGTCTTCAAATATATTTTTGATGGATACCTAACTCTTATGATCCAGCCTCATGAAAAGCTTCAAAGGACGGGATAGTGCCCGCATGGACGGCTGGTCACACCAGCCAAGTGTGCTTTTCCTGTTCATGGGCCAGCACAGCAAAGCAGAGCCTGACTGCGGAGTAGTACGAGGGTTCCCAGTCCATAGGGAAAAACCTTGTCTATTTAAAATCACTGTTTATTTGAGGTATTCCCTGGAAAGACCTTTGTTCTCTGAGGGCTTGAAATCTAGACTGAACAGACCAGGCCCTTGGGCACCCAGCCCCCTCCCAGGCTGTGCGGTGAAGCTATTTGTGAATGAACGGGTTTCCATCTGCCTGAAGACAAAGGGCTGCTCTGTGCTGAGTGGGGTGCGGACCTCGAAAGAGCAATAACGTGACAGAGGAGATGGCCTCTGCTGCCGAAACCACTGGGGGGTCCGCTCTGTAAAGCACTTAGTGCCTACCTTTTAGGCAGGTGGGTGGTCACGGGCAAATCAGCAGAGTGCTGTCAAGTGGGGGGTGCAGGTTTTTACAGAATAAGCCTTTACTTGCTTTTGCATGCGTGTAACTCCATTTTTGATGGGCAGGGCCAGAAACATTTGATAAATAGTTATGAAAGACCATTAATACCTCACCCGCTTCCTAAGCTGTTGTTAATCTTACCCTTTTAAGCTGTTAAAGGCCACCCCTCATGCACATGGCTGAAAAGTGCATGAGATACTAAGCCTGGCTTCCTTTCAAGTCAAGCCCTGCTGAAAAATAAAATAAAATTAAATTAAAAACTAATGAAATATTCTTCTGGAAATACAGAACTGTACATAAATATTTGGGTAAGAAGAAAATAATTATCACTAAATTCCGCTTGTTGTACACCCTGCATCTCCAGCATAAGGGCTACATCACAATTCTACAGTTTTGTTAACATTTGAAAAAATGGCCTCACTGCGCTGCTGCTAGACCTCTGCTAGCTGGCCATCTCCACGGCTGGCACAGCAGCGGCTGCTCTCTGCACTTGTGTAGTGCTGTGGTTGTACCCAGAGAATCAGAGTCATAGAACAGTTTGGGTTGGGAGGGACCCTGAAAGGCCATCTAGTCCGACCCCCTGCAATGGCCAGGGACATCTTCCACTAGATCAGTTTGCTCAGAGCCCCGTCCAACCTGGCCTCGAATGTTTCCCGGGATGGGGCATCTACCACCTCTGGGCAACATGTGACAGTGTTTCACCACCCTCATTGTAAAAAATGTTTTCCTTCTATCTAGTCTAAATCTATGTTCTTTTAGTTTAAAGCCATTACCCCTTGTCCTATCGCAATAGGCCCTGCTGAAACATTTGTCCCCAGCTTTCCTGTAGGCCCCCTTCAGGTATTGAAAGGCCGCAACAAGGTCTCCCCCGAGCCTTCTTTCTCCAGGCTGAACAACCCCATCTCTCTCAGCCTGTCCTCACAGCAGAGGTGCTCCAGCCCTCTCATCATCTTTGTGTCCCTCCTCTGGACCCGTTCCAACAGGTCCACGTCTTTCCTGTGCTGAGGGCCCCAGAGCTGGACGCAGTGCTCCAGGTGGGGTCTCCCCAGAGCGGAGCAGAGGGGCAGAATCCCCTCCCTCGCCCTGCCGGCCACGCTGCTTTTGATGCAGCCCAGGATGCGGTTGGTTTTCTGGGCTGCGAGCGCACATCGCTGGCTCACGTCCAGCTTCTCACCCACCAACGCCCCCCAGCCCTTCTCGTCCGGGCTGCTCTCGATCCCTTCTCCCCCAGCCCGCACCGATGCCGGGGGCTGCCCAGCTGCAGGACCCGGCACAGGAGGACGCTGCGCCCCAGGGTTACGCACACCTGCCGGGCCCGAGCAGCGCCACAGGCCGAGCGCGGCGGGCCCACAGCCCCTCAGGGCGAGCAGGGCCCACCCGCGGGATGCCGGGCGGAGAGGCCCCGGGCGCGCCAGGCCTCAGGGCGCGCGGAGGGAGGCGGGGTGCGAGGTGCTGGAGGCCGCGGGGCCCCGCCGGCCCCCCCGGGGGCTGCCACACGTGCGGCGGAGGCGGGGGGGCGGTAGCGGAGGCCGGTCCCGCCCCGGAGGCGGTGGGGGGCGGCCGGTGCCGTCCCCTTTAAGGGCGGTGGCGGCGGCGGTAGGGGCCCGCCCGCTCGTTTCGCAGCGCACAGGAAGTGGGGCCGCGGCTCGGTGGTGGGGCCCGCCCGGTGAGTACGGCCGCGCCGCGCCCCTCCGGCCCTCCCGCTCCCCTCCCCGGCCCGCGGCGCGCCTCGCCCGCCGCCTCCTTCCCTCACCCGGCCGTGGCGGCGCCGCCGCCTCATCCCTGCCGCCGGGCGAAGCGGCTCCGGGAGCCGGCGGGCAGCGGCATCGCGGCGGGTCCGTCCCCGGCTGCCGGCCGGGAGCGGGTCGGGCCGCGCTGAGCGTTGCGGGGCCGGGGGCGGCCCGCGGCGTGGAGGGGGGGTGCCGTGCGGCGTTGCCGGGGGATAAGCGGATGGGATCGCTAATCTGAGCTGCTCCTAATCGTCCTCGTGGCGGGGGCCCCGCAAACCTAATTGTTTTGGTTTGGGGTTTTGTTTTGTTTTTTGTTTTTTTTATCTTGGCGCTATCTCCACAATAAAATTGATCGCTGTTCCCGCTGGCGGCTGCGTTTCCATTGTGTTGGGTGGCCTGGGAAGGCGGTGGAGGTGCGTGTTTGGGGGCGCGGCGGGGCCGCGTCTCCCCGCAGGAGGCACCGCCGCTGCTCCCCCCGCTCCCGCCTCCCCCTCCGTCGTGTCGCGACCGGCGATAGCGGGCCGGGACGGGCCGCCTGTCACCTCCCTCTGCGCGGCGCGGGCTGGCCGGCGCTGGCAGCCCAAATAGCGCAAACCGCCAGAAAGCCCAGTTCTGCCACCAACTCCCCCAGAAAACAGAGGAAAGGATGATTAGAGGGCACTTAATTCTTTTCAGGGGGCTATTTAGGCGAGTGGCCTACGTCTGCTGCGCTTTGTCAGCCGGGCTCCTGCTCAGTCAATTCCGTGCTGTCCTGAACTGTGACAGTCGGAACGTTTTGGTGGTGAGCATCAAAAGTAAAATTGTGTCATTGTTAGCAGTCCTGGAAACCACCAGTCCTGAAAACTAACTCGTGTATAGGAGGAATACCAAAGCAGAAACGGGGGGAGGGGGGTTGCAATTTACAAGGCCGTTTTTAAAGCTGAGTATATAAAAACTTAATACTAGGTGTTTTCAGTGAAGTATAACACAGATCTGCTTAATGAACGTTTACTTTATTCTGTGGTTTTGTAGTTTGTTTGTGTTTTCTTTCCACCTCTTCACCATCCCTCTATCAGGCGGAAATTGAGACACCGATCTCTTCTTGCTAAGCTTGTAGATGATGGATGAAGACACTAAGTGTCTTCTATTGCTCTGATGGGTAACACAGAAGAGCTGCTAAAAGGAGTGAGGCTGTTTTAACACAGAGTGAATATCCCTCAAGCTTAAGGTCATACAGTAAAAATTCTCTTTTTTTTTTTTGCTGTAAGTGCTGGGGCCCGCAAGTAAGACAGTTTCTTCTTTTCCAGCATGCACTAGCTGAAAGTTCCTATCCTGCTTCAGTGTGTTTAAAGGAAACTTCTGGCTTCCCTTTATTTATTAGCCTAAATAGTGAGTCCCCAAACGCTGTTAGAGACAGTGGCTTGGAAGTATTCCCAGTAGCTGTCAATGGAGGTAGATGTGTTTTGCGGATGGGGTGTTAGCTGTGGGCATCAATTATACCCTGAGGCTTTTATGGGAGACTCTTGCCAGTAAGTCCTTATCGTAAGGATCGGGACACCCACACTGAATGTTGCTACAGCACAGCACCACTGTCCTAAACCATCAGTAAGCTGATAATGGAAGGAAGAACAATGATTTTGAAGTACAGGACTGTACGGCACAAATAGAAATTGTTTAGCTTGTCTGTTCCTGGAGGAAACTCATGAAATCTTCAGTGTGATTAGGATCAGTTGATCGTGAATAGTTCTTTCCCTTCTTGGTCCCATGACTTTGTTTTAGTGCCTTCCTCAGGCTTAAAGGGGGAAGAAAACAAAACAAAAGAAACAGAAAACTCCAAACCTAACATTAAGGCTGCTGCATCAAGGTTGAAGTTGCACCAAGTTATTCTTGAATTTAGATTCTTTGCTTTTAAGTTCCAGCCCCGGGATATGGGTCTTCCCAAGTCAGTGAGAAACATCATCTGAGGGCATAGTTAAACGATAAGTAGCTGTGGTCCATTGCCAGGAAAACCCACAAGTGTATCTGGCACAACAATTTCTACCCTGCACCACAATCTGCTACTTTTGCGCCTGCCAGAAGTGTTCTGTGGACCTCTTTGTAAAAAGCATCACCGAAATGACCTGAACTTCTAAAAGTGTTAAAACGAAACCTGGGGGAGGGAGGGTATGAGAAATATGAGGCCAGGATTTTTTGACTGCAGAAGACAAATTGCACAATATTTTTCTTAGCTCTGAAACAGTCTGTCATTGTGAAGCAAGCTTCATGACTGGCAGTATTTTCTCTTTAAATAATGCTGAAGCAGGATCATGGAGGTGGGATGAAACTCAGGCTTTGGATAAGGATTTGGGTGGCACTGGAACGGATAATGCCCTGGCTTTCAGTTAGCTCATGTGTCTTCTGCCCTTTTAGAGGACCAGCCCTACAGAAAAAAAGTATGGGAAGAGGCTATAATAATCTTGTTTCTGGAAAAATAAAATCACAAATAGACAGGGATTTCAAGCACAATACTTCATTTAAAAAAAAAAAAGTATTTTAAAAAAGGGTTCTCAAAGGGCATAATGGAAAGAAAATGTTTCAGGAGCATGATAGCTTTTATAAGAAAGAAAAAAAATGCTGTGCTTTTTCTATGCAGCTAATTATGTTCTTGCAAGCTTCATGCTGGAAATGGGAAAATGAAATCATAACTCAACAAGATGTTCAGAAATGTAGTGCTTTGTGAGGGAATGGGAATGTAGTTTTACTTCTGAGTTATAGCCACAACTTGTAAGAAGAATTTGCAGAAGGGCACTTTTCACTGTCTGCCAGAACAGTTTCATTTTGAATGATCATCAGAAAAGCCCAGCACTTCCATTAATGTTATTGTTTATTAGAAATAGCTGAAAGTGTGCAGTGACTTTAATACTCTTAATTTCATTTTTATGAAGCTCTTTTCGGGGACACACACACACACACACACACATCTTTCTGAAGGCAAGAACACTACTGCAAGTTGCAGCCTTCCTTGTCCTAAGTGTCGTCTTGTGCAAAAGAAGTGGGACAGGATACTGTCTGAGGCCTTTTTTAGGTACATGTAGCTACTGCTTTTATCTAAGCCTGTTTAAAAATTTTTACAGCAAAGCTGCGGGTATCTTGCATATGCCTAAAAATGCAGACAGACGGGTTAGACAGCATAATAGTTCTTGGGTATCTTGTACCTTGTTGTGTGTCTCATCTAAATTGGTGGCTTGGATGGTCACTTACTTTTTTTTTTTTTTTAAAAAGTAAGAGTAAGTAGATAATCATTGCAAGCTATATGTAGTCACTAAAGATCAGAGGTTCAAGGGGAAAGGAAAATGAGCCTTTTTTCCTAATCCTGGAAGACTTTGCTGCACATGAAAATATGGCACTCTAAAATATGTGTGAGAAACTCGTAGTCTTTCTATGCTGGTGCGAGGCTGTCCGTGCTGCTTCTCTTCCGTGTGTGGTAAGGCTGCCAGGAGACGCTCGCTCCACAATTATTTCAGAGTGGAGTATGGTGGGAAGAATATCTTGGAATGATCTCTGCTTTACCTTGCCTGTTTTTTTTTGTTTTGGTTTTTTTTTTTAAGACTTTTCCTGTTCACAGACCAAATGCTCTGACACTCCTCTTTGCGAGCTGATAAAGCTGGCAAGCCACTACAGGTGCTGGGAGTGCAAATGTGAGCCTTGGAAAGAGCATCAATGGAGTGTCAGCGTTTCAAAGCGAAGTTCAGAGCATCCAAATATGACTTGAGGCGAGGAAGCTGTAGTGTGAGGAAATCATGCATGGAGTTTTTTTTTTTGTTTTTTTTTTTTTTTAAATCTAACCATTTCCTGCCATTCTTAATCATCTCCAACTGTAATCAGAAATAACTATCGTGATTAGCCGGTTTGCTCATTCGTGTCTGCCTGCAGTACGTGTGCCTTCCAGCACCATGCTCCTCTTGGGTCTAATCGCCTCCTTTTGCCCCCACCATGGTCCTGGGGAGTTCTTGGTCTGGACCCCATCTGCCTCTCCGCCCTGCGGTGGCGGCTGGGCATGTCTGCTCAATAGCTGCATTTGAGGATCTTGCTGTTGGCAGCTGTGTTGGTGGGTGGCAGAAAGGGCAGATCTGCCCGTGTTTTTCTTTCACCTTCTTCCTCCTTCATATTGAACAAGTCTTTTACCGGTGGAGTGTGTGGGTGACAAAGGGCAGGTCTGTCTCACTATTTTTCTTGCCCTTTCTTCCTCCCCTGTACTAAGCCATGCTGTTTCACTGGTGAAGCAGCTTCTGGAAGAGGATCCTTCTCCTTTATGGTACTGGGCTTTCTGGTAGGGATGTCACTTTAGGGCAGCTGTCTGGAAAGCCCAGACCAGCACCTGTCCTCCTGGTGTTGAAAGTGAGTCTTCCCATCAGCTTCTCTACTATGGCCAGAAATGACCTAAGGATAGGTGCAGGGGTAACAACGTTTGCCGGTGGGTGTCTGAGTGCAAGTGCACAACAGGCGACTAAAGAAAAAAGTTGCAGAGCTGAAGCAGCACGGCTGTCGCGGCAGCTGGGGGGCGGCTGGACTGATGTCACGAGAGGGTTGGGTGGGCAGGCACATTTGGCACTTGTTTCCCCCAAAAAACTAAGGGAACTAATTTTACTCTTCTCTAGCCTACTGCAGGGAATTTCAATTAAAGGAAACTGGTATTGCAGTTGTAGAACAGAAGTAAAATTCTTTCATGCCTAATGAATCCTCTGGAGATGGGTCCTGCCTCATACTTAGTGGCTGTCACAGGCAACAGTCCTCTTATTGAGCTGAACTTAACTCAAGACTGTTCCTCACGTGTTCAAAGGTAAAACAATACGACGTAGAATAGCTAGGAGTTAAAGATAGACTTAGAAATACAATACTTGCACTTATTAAATATTTCCAAGTAGAATTGCTAAAAAGCTTAGGTTTTTTTAATCCCTGTATAGATACCTGCTTCTCGTATTTAACTTTGACAAATGAACATCAACCACAAAAGGAGGTTAATGTGTCTGCACTGTTAATCATGGTTTTTGTCAAGCCCAGTGCTTTCAAAAAAGATCAAAAATGTAGGATACCCAGGTTCTTCAAAAAGTTGGATACAAAGCTAGGCTAGTTTTGTATTAACATACTAGGACTTGGAAACCAAGGTGACTAGTCCCAGATAATCTTGTAAGGAAAAGACCAGGCTGGATGGGGCTTTGGGAAACCTGGTCTAGAAGAGATGTCCCTGCCCATGGCAGGGGCGGTTGGAACAAGGTGATTTTTAAGGTCCCTTCCAACCCAAACTGTTCTATGGAAAAGGGCCCTAATACTTTTTCAGATGGCAGTTGCAGGAGAAGGACGTGGAAGGACAGTTTCTGCTCACAGGTGTGTAGTGGCAGGAAGCTGTGAGGGTGCTGCTGTGCAGAGGTGCTGCAGAGAGTTCTGTCTGCATGTGGCGTGGGCATATCCCGTGACATCTAACGTGTGACAGTTAATTGTAGCAAGGCAGCTAACCAGGCAGAGTTTCTGCTACTCCAGTCTGCGTCTGGCGTTTGCATATGTGTATCTTCTCTATAGAAACAGTAGAAATAATACTTAAACAACAGTTCTGGGATGCGTTTGTGTTGCTGCTGCAAGGGCAGGAGTTGAGCAGCAATGCACAGGAAGCAACAGAAGCTCGTTGGGTACACTGCTGCGTTAAAGGGGAGGAAATGAGGTAAACAAGCATGTGTTCTGTAGCACAAAATGCTAGTCTTAAGCACGGTTTGGAGTCCTTGGAATTATGTGGAGGGCTAATAAAATCTGTCCTGGAAGAGCATTTTGGGTGATAGCTTTTTTTTGGGGGGTGGATGGCTTGTGGTAGCACTTTCTCTTAAAGGTTTCACCAAGCAGCGGTGTCAAAAATCATAAGAGGCTTGTCAGCGCTGTTGATAGGACTCACAGCCCCAGGGGCAGCAGATGGCTTGCATGGCTTCCTGGTGCTCTGGCGGAGTGGAAATTAAGACTGCTGAGTAATAGGAGTTTAGTCCATCTTTCATGTGATCTGGGAGCTCCTGATATGGATAGAAGTCTTCTGAAGAAGAAATGTACAGTTTGCAAAGTAGGACGCGTGTGGTTGCGGTTGGTGCCGGCCGGGCAAACTCTGCCCCAATGCTCCCAGGGTTTGGAACAGAACTGAGTTTAACATCCAAAATGCTGTATTAGATTTGGCTATTAAGTAAGTGCTACTAAGCATGTTTCTTTAAGATGGCTTCTTTTGTTTGGTTTGTTGGGTTTTTTTTTTCAGATTTCAGACATAATCCAGTGGCTTTGAAATTATTTTTTTGTTTAACCCTTGGGAATTGCTCCTTAGTTGTGCAAGGTCCTGAGCTTCTATTAGAGTTTCACCTACCTAGATGGAAGTGTGTTGGGGTTTTGACTGTCTGAAGGGACAAGAGGAGAAGGTAACAAACAAAACTTGAAGCCAGTGTTCAAACAGCATAATGCAAGTTGCTGCCGTAGGACCGTGTGTCAAATGTGGCATTTTGAATAGTTTGTGACAAGTGTCTGTGGTAACAACCCCTATGTCCCTGCTGGGAAGCAAAGCTAGAAAAAAAATAAAATAAAATTGTGCAATATGAGCACAATGGAAGCATGGCACAAGGAACCTGCAAAAATTCGGCAGAGGTTTCAGAAACTCCTGGCTTGGCTCCCCCCTAAATCATGATCATCTCTTCCTGAAGAGAAGAGGAGGAAAGATGGTCCGAGTGGTCCAAAGACTGACTTCAGGGACTTGAAAAACAAAACTAAGAGAGATGGAGCAGGGTAGTGCAAAGTATTGAGTGTTTGGGGTTTCTAGTTTTCATACTGGTGTATTTTTCAATGCAAGGCAACTTTAGGAAAAAAAAAAAAGACTTCTGACAAGCTGCTAGCTTCTCTGCTTTCAGTGAAGCCTGGTATTGCTAGTCCTTTAAGAGTAAGTTAATGCTTAGTTATAATGTCAAATTGAAAAATTACAGATGACATAAGTGAATCTAGCTGTGCTTCTGGAATGCACCAGATGTTTCTCAATCGTTTGGCATCCAGCTTTCACTTCTGGTGACATTCATGGCTGATACGTCGTGCTGAAAGCAGAACCTAAACTACTATGCTGATTTTTAGCCATTCTAGAGATATTTGTAGGGTCTGTTCCTCCTTCCATCTCAGATTTGTGGGCTGAGGAACAGCAAAGTGAGCCCAGTTTTGAATACCACATGTGAACTTAATCTAACTTATTCAGTTTATTTAAGAAAAACTTTAGGGTGATTGATTTTCAAGGCAGCATTTTTCTCAGGATTTCTGTATCAAATTGTATTTTAAACTTGTTTTAGGCATTTTAAAACTCTCAAGCCAAAGTACCAGTTGGACAAAATGCACAGAAATGTCTTCCAGTGGTCACTTCAGGAGTTTTATTGCTCTTCAAGCTTGCGATGAAGAGATTTCTATGCAAATATTACTTGGTCCAGGGTACCCCCCCCCAAATTTGGCAATAAGTCATAACTTTTAAGTAAAACATTGCGGTGGTAGCACTTGGTGCACAGTTGTTCAATGAAACTTTTTTATGAAATTTAAATCAATTGCCTTTATATGTTTCTGCTTTTAAGGCAGATATTAATGTAAGTCTGAAAGTCTTTTTAAGCAAGTCAGGTGCACTTCAGAATTCAGCTTCTTGCTATTTTCACTTCAACTGCTACAGCTTCATCATAACCTGGATTTTTATCTCCTTGAAAGCAGTGTAGCACTTACAATAGAAAAATTACAGAAAAGGAAAAAAAAATATTCTAACTCCTCCACAGCATTAAGTCTCCAACTGTTTTTAAAATGCTAGCTAATTATCTGTACAACTGTTAGAAAGAGCACCCTGGCGAAGAACTGTCCTTTTTCATCTCTTCTTTTCATAGGGTAAAATAAGAAATCTGTATGTGACACCCACCTGTTAGTACCTTTGAGAGCCTGAGAGGGGATCTGGTTTGCCCTACAGCATTTCCAGATGTGCTTCACAAGTGTAAGGAAGCTGGGCGCGTGGCCTCTCTCCTTACCTCCCACAGCAGGAGATCGTGCACGGGCTCTCTGTGTGAACTTGGGTGATGACTATCCTTTAAAAATAGCACAGAAGTTTACGTATATTGGCATATGTATCTTCACTATGCTCAGGGTACAGTAACTACGTTGTCTCAATCTCCATGCGTAGGGAATTAGATGACAATTGGAGAGAAGTGAGAAAACAGAAGACGACTTGATTCTGCGAACGTAGTTAGATGTGGTACTTAGGTGAAGTAATGCCAGGAAAGCCACATCATTTTCAGCTCTTTGTTTTTGTCTGCTGCCATTCCCATGATGGACAATTTCAGTCATTCTCAGTGTATGGTTTTTTTTTTTAATGAATAGCAAATGGCATCAGTGAAAATAAAAGCCGAGCTAGGATCACTAGTTACGTAAAAAGTGACTTATTTTTTATGAGATGTTAGGAATTAGTAGAAAGTGCTTCCCTGATAACTGAACTGAGGTAGCTACTTGTGCTTTTGTTCCCATCTCTATGCTGAACTTCAACAATGTATAGGGTAGGCAAAATAAGCGTAGTCATATAATACTGCTGTTCCTTTCATTCCTTTACAATAAGGGGAAGAAGAGTTACTTCTCTAAGTTTGGAGTTTGTGGGGCTTTTGCCAAATTTAGAAAGGGGAATAGTACCTACAGCAAGCTAAATAACGTAAACTATAGGAAAAGATGTGTAAAATAGAAAAGTTATTTATCTTACGGAAGCCGAAGGTAGTGTGTCATTTGGCATAGTTACTCAATAATAATTTAAAACCAAGCCATTAGACAAACAGAACTCCTTCTGCTAGCCTTACTGAGGACATTTTACCTAACTTCTTTCTTGCCGAGCAGATGTCTCTTCATAAAAACAGTAAAGTGACTATGAGTTGACTCTTATTTCCTGGCCTTATCTGAAATAGGATGATCCTGACCAGATTAGTTAAGGTGTAGCTGGTTGTGTTTCAAGTTCCAGTTTCAATTCAGCAGTTTCCAGACAAATGGGCTTGCTCTGGCTTCACCGAAGCCAAAGCAGGCCTCCTATTCATAAGCTCATTGCTTACTTTGGATTAGGTATAAAGTAAATATTGTGAATAACGTTGTTCTTTCATTTATCCACTTAACCATGTAATGGATTCAGTTTTGTGTAGGAACAACAAGTGCTGGGACAGACGATAATTTGCTTGCTTCTCTAACTTACGGAAGATAAAACCACTTCAGCAAAAGGCCTTTTTTTTCTTGTCATTTCACAGTAGGTTACGTAAGGATTGCATTTTAGCCGTTTCAGTACAGTTAACGTTTCCTTTATTTGAGGATGACAGCATTGATTGCTTTCTCCAGGGCCTGTTCTGGCAAAGCCATCACCATTTCTAGGTTGTTGGATCTCACCTGCTGCCTGCTTTCTCTGCGATGGTAGCTGTAGCACTGACGACAGAGACAACAAACCCCATATTATTTCCTGTGCTTTCGGCTTGGCAATCTGATTTATCTTTTGCTCATGTACGCAGGGTGGGGATGGGGTACGTGGTGCGGGGCAGGACAGGTCCTTCGCACTGCCCTGCTGGTCTGTGTTGGTGTTGTAAACAATACAAACAAAAACAAAAATGGCAGTGAACTCGCTGAAACTGAGGATGAAATTCAAGAGAGGGTTTGGGAAGGCTGCAAAGAGCAACACCTGCTTGATTGACCTTCATAGGCTAAACATAGGTAGACTCAATCTTATGATGATTAAACTCCACTGTTAAAATGAAACCTAATCTTTTTGATCTTTTCTTCTTAAAGAAGGTTGGTATAAAGTGTGCCGCTTCAGTTGCATCTCCTGAAAAGATGCAATTAGTGCAAACAGGATCGGAGCCTGCAAAAAGGCAGAACTTCTTATTGATAAAGTTTCTCTCTAGCATTGAGAGTGGTTTGATCTATTGCATGAAACAAGGGAGATAAGAAACCCTGTATCTTCCCCGTGTACTGGAATCTCTAATATGACAGTGGAAACTTGTGGAGGGGTAGTCTTAATTTTATTTTGGAGCACAGCATTTCTACTGGCAAAAACACAGTGTTACTTTTGTAAAATAAACCATTTGTATAGGGAATATTATTTTTTGAGTAATAAATCCTGTGACTGTTGTCACCCATCACTGAAGTAGCTTTTTCCTGTAGGTTCCTATGCCTGAACTCCTAGTCCCTGCTGTACTCTGAGTACTACTATGATCCTTGTGCCAGAGGCATGAATTTTCTTCCTTCCCCTTTAGGAACTAAACAAATGCCTGAAGTTACCTGTTGCAGATGTGTTCAAGCATTTGACAATTCATCACATGCTGTTCATAGGCATAGAATTATTTAGGTTGGAAAAGACCTTTAAGATCATCAAGTCCAACCACAAAAACCTAACACTGCCAAGTCCACCCACTAAACCATGTCCCTCAGCACTGCATCTACATGTCTTTTAAATACCTCCAGGGGTGGCAACTCAACCATTTCCCTGGGCAGCCTGTTCCAATGCTTGATAACCCTTTAGGTGAAGAATTTTTTCCTGTTATCCAATCTAAACCTCCCCTGGTACGACTTGAGGCCATTTCCTCTTGTCCTATCACTTGTTACCTGGGAGGAGAGACCAACTCCCATCTCGCCACAACCTCCTTTTGGGTAGTTGTAGAGAGCGTATAATGCAGGCAGTAGTTCTTGTGTTGGCTGTGTGGTGGGTTGGTTTTTTTTTTTTTCCCCTGTGTCTTTAATTAAAAATGAGGGAAGATGCTCAGTGATCAGTGTGCAGTCCTTGTCATCCCCCTGCCCCTCTCCGTGGGACTCTGGCTTTGGCAGTGTTTGCCAGTGGGAGTTTATAACAAAGAAAGTGGAGGGAGACAAAAACCCCCAACCTGTGAGTGAATGGGAGCAGTGCTAAACTGATAGCTCAGCGTTTTCCCTGGCTGTTAGTTGATGAGCAGCCAGGTGAGGCTGGCTGCAGAAACACAGATGACTGCATATCTGATACTGCTTGGAGTCTGCTGCGTGACAGAGGGACACAAGCTGAATTCAACTGTTTTTCATTTATCAGCCAGGTTGAGCTGGTAAGTTTATAAGAATTAAGGACCATGGTTTTTTGTGGAGTTGAGTTAGATCTGATGAAGAGCTGATTTTGTCACCTAGTCTCCCAAGGCAGAGGCCGTCTTTTTTGCTGTTGGGTTTTTTATTTTTTTTTAACTCATGGACTTCTGGTTTACGTCTGCAATGTGTGGAAAAATAACTTTTTGTAAGAATTGCCCTGTCCTGTTTGAGGAGTGCTGGTGTGTGCCCTTGCGGGTATTACCCTATACAGGTTGGTCCATGTGAGCGTGCCAAGGTAGCATGCCATGCAATGGGAATGCTGCAAAGGTACAGGAGGACACAAGGAAATTTTGATGTAAGTCATAAGAGGTAGGTGGAAGAAAAATTCACTTTCGTCTCAGTCAGATAATGTGAGTAGCAAAGCTGCAGTTCTGTGCTTACAAGCTAAACTTGCATGTCGTGATGAACTGGAAGTGTGTTATGCTCTAAACTTGCAGAAGTTGAAAATAATAAGCTGCTGCTTTTGCCTGATGTGATTGATTTACCATGGCTAGTGGTCACAATGTGTATAAGCACAACTTTCAAATTCTTCAGGATTTATTATTAAACCGGGAAGGTCTAAAAATATCTTGTGATTATTTTAGCTTTTCTGCTGGTTTTATTGAAATAGATCTTGTTTCCATAAATTGACAGTGGCTTTCATCTTCTCTCCCATGAAGCAATGCGTGTGCCTGTGTGCTCTGGAGGCTGTAGCTGAAAGCAAATCAGATGGTGGAATTGTGATAAAAACATTTTATTTACAGTCAGTCCAATGAGGGTGAGATACTAGACTAAAGATTAGTTTTCTGTGGAAAGTGAGAACTATGGCCTCTAACTCTTCTCTTGGATATTTTTTTCTCTTTTTTGCTTTTCCCTATTAACCTTCCCAACAGCAGAAAAATCTGACTTGGATACTCTTTTTGGCTAGAACTGTATGATAAAGCTCTGAACAAATGTATTTCTCTTCTCTGAAGCTATACCTCAGCACACTGTCTAAGCCAAGTTGATGTGTTTCTGTGTACTCTAAAATATGGTTTGAGATTTCTCACTCTAGGGTTTATGCAGAGATTGTCGACAACAGCAACAGTGGCCAACTTTGTGTTGGTTTCAGCAAGCGAGAAAATAACCGTGTGCAATCTTTCTCTGGCATTCATAAGCAGTTCTGTTTTCAGTGACACTTTTCTTCAGAGTAAGATGGAATAACCAAGGGATGATATTGGACCTTATGTTTTCATTGTTTAACTTGCCAAGGAGAGAAGTGTGTGTGTGGAGGGGGTTTAAAACAGTGAATATCTGTGGCATCTGGGTGAAATTATGAACAATAAAATAGCTATGAAAATCAGCTGGAATTTCATAAGCAGCGAAACTATGACCATCTAGGGCATGCTGAACAAAAAGGACATGTCTGAAGTAGAACATGCAAAAATGAGGAATGTCCGTGCAGTCTGGCATGAAGCAAGTGCATACGGAATTAGGTCACTGCTGTAAGTGTGAATGTTTCCCCTCTTTAGAAAGACATACTCATCCTTTGCAACAAGGAACCAAAACAGAATGCTAATATAATAAAAACAAATTTAAAAGCATTTTCAATTAGCATGCTGGTCTGTTCCCTTGTGCTTAGAGAATCAATGAGCTCTTTTGTAAGGAACAGAAGCATTTCCATAGTTGAATATACATAAGGCCCTGGAAATGCAGAAAGAATAACAACCAGTTGCTTCTGGAAAACTTGCAAACCTTTAAGCATTGTATAAGATGTCTTGTTCTTTGGAGATCATAGGGAGTATTGCAAATAGGCTTGTTTCGAAGAATTGAAATAAAGTGAAATATCAGCATGTGGACTTTGAAGATTTGGAACTTAATCTTTAAACACTGAAATGCTGATCCTAGGGATGTCTGCACAATTACTTATTTCCAGGTAATCTGACTGTTCTTTTTCATAAACTTCAGAATGTATTGTGTGACACTGAATTAATTTTCCTATTGTGATTGTTGGGATCCTGTGTGCTTTTGCTAATTCTGAGGTTTCACAGCCTGCTTTCTCTTGTAATCGCATCTTCTACAGCCTGGGAGTAGTTAGTGGAATTCCTAAAATAGTGCTGTGCCAGGCCTAATTCATATCAAATTTGGGTTGTAAATACATGAAACCAGTACTTTTCTGAAAAGAGAGGGTGGTGAAATAAAGGGCTCATAAACCTTCCTTTTCTGATGGGATGAGAATTAAAATTCTTAGTGGCTTCCCTCACTCCGTGAAGGACACAAGATGAAATCTGTGTCTGATTCCTTTATTATGACCATTCTCATCAGAAGTGGGGAAAAATGGAGGGGATAAAAAAGGTGGGGGGAAGAGATGTCCAAATTGGCTCAGTCCCTACTGCTTTAGTAAACTAATTTTCCTCTTCAGCTCTCCAGGTGCAATTTAAAATTTTTATGTTCTTTAACATAACTGGTTGCACAAACATTCCTTGCCTTTAAAGGCCACAGGGAAACTAGTGTGGAAAATGCCTGTTCTTTATGGTGTCGCACAAAAACTGTCAAAGATAAATAAGCAAGGCCTATCTCTGTGCAAAAAGGCTGCATTGTTAATAGGATTGTCACTGGCTCACTAAAAAAGGGTTTTGACTAATGAGGGAATAATTAGAGCCTGGGAGGAAAAGGACCAGCAAGCTCTCTGCAGCCCACCACCTGTAGTTTCCATTGCTTCAGAAGCGGCCTGTTGTTTCTCATCTCTAAGCACCCCTTAAGGCAGCTCTCCAGAAAACAGCCCTCTAGTGTAAATAGGTAAAGTGCCAGTAGGAAGGCTCGGAAATCTGCAGTTATTCATAATCTTTTGTTCTTGCATCGGTGATGCAATGTGAGCAGCGAGGCCCTGTGGAGGCGTGCTGACTTTCTTAATCAATGCTTACCATACTGATGTACACTTGGCCACAGTTAAGAAAGTTATTAAGAACAGAGTTGTTCTTTCATTGCCCCCTGCTATTGTCTGAGGGAACCTTAATCTCCTGGTACATTGTGTCCTCTTGACACCACATCAGGAAATCTGTTGTCACTTGCTTCTAAGGCATGAATGAGACCTAAAGAAACTTAGTGACTCATCAAAGTTGAACACAAGGCAACTTACTGGTAGAGCAAGAATTGAATAAAGGCCTACTAGGCTAATGCCCCAGCTTCAGGGTGTCTATTTATCGCTTAACAGTTTGTGATTGTTTAAAGCCCATGGTGGTAGGAGGTTGTGCCACTTAAGTGGCTTTAAGCTTAGGGGTTCAGCGATGAACCAAATCTGGCAGTGGTTTGTAGCCGCTTGTGCAAACCATCACTGAGCTGTACCTTGGTTGCCCAAATAATCTCTTAAGACAGTCTTAACTAAAAATATTATCCCCTGCTTTCTAGTACATGCTTCCATTTTCTTGAGTTATCCCATAAAAGTGAGGAGAAAGTTGAAGGAAAAACACAAAGCGTGGTTCTTCATGTCCTACTGAGCTGTGAGCCTTCTTTCCTACCCTGTCCCCAGTACCAAAAGCATCTCTACTTGAAAACCTGATTTCTGCAGGGATATGGTGGCTGTGTTTGTGTATACAGCGATGAAAAACTGCTGCTGTTCTTGACAGCAGTAATAAGTCTGTGCAGTGAAAAATACTTGGTACTGGATTTGTCAATATTTTATGCAAGTCAGATAGATTGATCTTTCTTCAGCATGCCTTGACTGATCTAAGATGTGCCAGCTTCTGTGTGGAGTGGCTTCAGGACAGCCTAGCATTCATCTAGGTTTAAAGAAACATATGGTTCTTTATGTTATTAGTTGTGGCTTCACCTCTTGCCTTCTAACAGAACAAGAATTCAGAGAGAAATGTGCAAAAACATCATATGGGCAACTTTGTACTAAAGAAAGTTCGGGATGATGTTACATCATTTCTGTGAAATGGTTTTATCCTGTCGATGGTTTTTTCTTCTGTCTCCCTTGATTCACCATATCTGGACCCTGGTCAATAGTCTGAGGATACATCTGGTGTTGATCACTCTTTATAGGCGTTTAACTTGCATTTATATAATGTGTTTGTGCAGCGAGGAGTGACTAATTTCTGTCTTACTTGGACTTAAAAGAATGTCATCTAGAATTCAGTTGATAAAACTGTTGCTTACTTTGTACCAAAGTGTCTGGTAGCTTTACATGAGTTCAAAAAGCTTAAGTTTCAGATATCTACTGCCTTTAAGCTGCTGTATTAAGAATTTCTACATAATGGATATTATTTATTTATGAGCAGGGTCATAGGCAGGGACTTTGGCACTAGAAATACTAATAACTGCTTCAAGCAGTCCGGTAGCCTTCAGCTGGACAACACCAAAGTGGGCAGCTCTTGTAAGACTTCATGTGCATGACACGCACACAAACTTAGGATCAGCCATCGCAGGCGTTGGTGGTGGTGGTGTGAATAAATTACTTAATCTTTCAGGCCTTGTTATTGGAGCTTTCTTGCAAATGAGGATGCTGAGTATCATGATACCACTGATACGTGGTACCTGGTTCTCACTAAAGCAATATCCTGGTGCTGGAAGCCAAATGGGAAAGGAGAAGTGTCGCAAGGATGTAATGGGGGGGAAACGTTGTAAGGTGGTGTAAGCAGGTGGAGTGCATTGTGGCACCGTCACTTATTTGCAAAGACGGAGGAAGATGGGGTTTGTGGCTGCGAGCGGCGTTAGACAACAATCTGTCCAACCCATAAATAAGGAGTATTGGAGGGGGCATTTTTTTTCTAATCACATAAGCATACTCAAACTAAACTGAAGTTACTCAAGTCCCAGAACTTCTCCCAAATAATAAGTACACAACAAGCCCAAATGGATGTAGAGCTAATAGATCTCTGGATAAATTTTAATAAGCCTCACTTATTTTCTACAAACAAGTTTTAAATGAAAGTATTTTATTACTGTTAGAAAGTAGACTAACACACATTGAGCTTACTGCTTAGCCCTTTGTGCAGTCATTGAAGAGGCCCATAAACTGTTTAGCTGACTATTGTTTCGTAACTGTTTCTCCCTGGTCTCCTCCTCCGAGCTGGTTTGGTCAATGGTGTGAGAGGGTGACCCATGCAAACAGTCAGTGCCTCTTCACAGTCACCGAACCAAATCAAAAGGTGTAAATGTTAGTAAATGGATAGTCTGAGGCTCCCTTTCATCAGTCGAGAATTGGGGTTTGAATTTCTGTTGAATTTGACCTGTTCTGAAATGCTGTGTCTGTGACCTTTGATATTTAAATTTGCAGTATTTTATTTATGAGTGAATAATTACTCCCTAAAAGATACTTACTTAAAGTAAAAGCAAATGGAAATGCAAGCTGCTGCTGCTTCAAAATAGTTCTTGGAATTTTTTTTACTGTAGAGGAGTAGGAAGGGCATGGGTTTTGTTGGTGGTTTTTTCCTCCCACAGAGGAAAACAAAACAAAAAAACCAAGAAGGAATGGGTGAGTTAAAGCAAGTAAGACTTGATGAAACTAGAAGAACCCTTACTGCTTTAGCTAGCTATGTGAAAAATGTATTTCATTAGACTGTCCATACTGCTATTTTCCAGACACTATGTCAAAGGGAATCGCTAATGGGTAATGCAATGGAAAGAAATAATGTTTTCTTTCTCCTTTTCCCACCCCTTCCCCCAGCAATCCTTTGCATCCATGTGTTACAGCTTTCTTCATGTGTTTTTCAAATGACTGGCTGCTTTGTAGTTCTAATATGCACCTTTCTTTTAATTTTAGGTTCTGTCATCTTTTTGCTGACTCAAACCGCAGATCCTGAGGAAAGGAGGGGGAACTGGAATAAAATACTCAAGTGCCAGAGGAAAAGCCAGACTAGTCAATGAAAATTTCTGTTGCTAAACTGTAGACTGCTCTCACTTACACGTAGTGGGGGAAAAAAATTGCTGTCAATTCAAAGTTTATAAAATGACTTTTGCAGACGTTGCTCGCTGAACTTCAGATAGGCTAAAACCCTTCAACTAGGGTTGAATTAGGAAGTGGAAATATGACTTGTTGCTGGTGTCTTCCATCTTCCTCCCCTTCTGCAGGGGTTTTTTGGGCGGGTAGGAAATCCTGAACAAATTGTATGGCGTCAACCAAACTTAGAGTTGATGGTTATGGATGATATTGGAACTTCAGATTTGTCTCTCTGCAATGACACCCGATTAAGGCAAAGGTTGAAAACTGCTCATCATCTACTTTATCAAAACTTGTAGTAACTATTATGGTCATGCTTTCTCTTTCATTCTAAGCTTTGAACTCTGGGGTGATGTTCCCTGGAAGGCATGAGCAGATAAGTCATCTTTTTGGATTGGAAACGGAAATAATATGAGAATGCCCAGAAGAAGTTTAGTAATTCAAGCCAGGACTCGTTGGCTGTTAGTGGGCCTTGCTTTACTATTCAGTTTAGTCTTGCTCATGTATTTGCTCGAGTGTGCTCCACAAACAGATGGGAATGGATCTCTACCTGGTGTTGTAGGTGAAAACATGGGTAAAGAATACTATCAAGCTCTCTTGCAGGAACAAGAAGAGCATTATCAAAACAGAGCTACCAGTCTGAAACGTCAGATTGCCCAGTTAAAGCAAGAGCTTCAGGAAATGAGTGATAAATTGAAATCCCTGCAGGAAAAAAAGACCCCCAAGGTCAATGGTATGAACTACCAGAGCACCAAAGAACAAGCATCCAATGATCTCCTAGAGTTTCTTCATTCCCAGATTGACAAAGCTGAGGTGAGCGTGGGGGCCAAACTGCCTAGTGAATATGGCGTCATTCCTTTTGAAAGCTTTACGTCCATGAAAGTGTTCCAGTTGGAGATGGGGCTTACTCGGCATCCAGAAGAGAAACCTGTTAGAAAAGACAAACGAGATGAATTGGTGGAAGTTATTGAGGCTGGCCTAGAAGTTATCAATAATCCAGATGAAGAAGATGGACAAGATGAAGATGATGGAGTGGGAGAGAGGCAGCTGTATAGTGAAAATGATTTCATAGAAGGTATGACTATTACATGCTTTCCAGCCTGTTAACAGAATGTCACAATGGGCATTTAATGGTGTTTGTATTTTTAGGGGGTTTACCCACTTGAATGTAGTCTTGAACATAATTACCAAGTAAGAACCTTTATTTCTAATTATGAGAGTATTACTGCTTCATTATATTGTGTTTTGAGTAGGGAGCAAGAAATCCATTTCAGAAGAAGGGCTTACCACAAGAAGTGTACAGGGGAAGTTGTAACCGCTTAAAATACTGAGGCATTCGTAGTTGATTGTAGCTGAAGTCAGCGTGAGACAACTGCTTATGGTACTGAGTAACTGAAAGGCTTCCAGTGAAACTGGTGGCAGTGGGAGGGAGAAACTGATTCATCTCTCTTGTTCCAGCATAGTTAAGCAATTCAGTATGAAGCTACAGGGTTTTTCTTCGTTCATCTCTGTCCTACTTTTAGTTAATATTCAGGCTTTTGACTTGCGGTAGAGCTGGCATACTTATATTGGAGAGGGAGCGTTGGTAGTCCTAACATGTTCTGGTCATGTCAGGCTGAAGAACTTGGTGTCCTGAATAGACCCTTCATGGTATGCTAGTTATGGGGTTTGCTTAGCTGTGCAACCTTGAACTGTTCTCTTGTTCTCTATTCAGTGCTTGTAAATTTAATTACAGGACACATTATTATTAACAACAAATACAGCAGTTATGCTTTCAACATTTAGTGACACCCTTAAAAGATGCATTAGTGATCATTCCTATGGAAGCTGGATTTCAAGGTATAGCTGATGGATATAAGTATTACCAAAAACTGCCCTAGTACCTCTTTTTTGTATTTACACTATTAAATACAGTTCATGCTGCCATTAAAAAAAAAAAAAAAGTTGGACCATGTTGTAAGAGCATTACTGTAAAAGGGATTCTGGATCTCAGCAGCACTGATGTCTGCACTATTAAGCAAACACATGCTGGAGAAAGGTACCGTTGGCCTTGAAATAATCAGTTCTTTCAGTCCAAGATGATGTAATCGGTCTATAGCACAAAAAGTCTCTGCTTTTAACAGCTACTGTGCTTAAAGTTTAATGCAAGTACTCTTCTTCGTTCCAGAAGGTGAGGCAGGGCGTATAATCCATTCAACTGTCTTGGTGTAACACAGCCAGCACAGTGTTAGCCTCTTGGTACAGTTTTCACTTAAAACCATATTATTTTGTCTGAAAGTAGTCATTCTTGCAGTCTTTTAATTGTTTTATTTTTATATTAAGCGTGCAGCTGCTTTTCCTTTACTGTTTTAGGTACTGCTTGTACTCTACCAATTTATTTTTTTTTTACCAGCACTGAAATAGTTGTTCATTTTTCTTAGTGTATTGCCTTTAATGACTGCAGACCTCCAACAAAACAAGGAGGTGTAGGACCTTAGATCTGTACTTGCACCTCTGCCTCTGTTTACACCAGTATATGGGTAATTCGTTTTGGAAGTGGAACTAGTTTGCTTTTGTTGTAAAGGCAGCTTCTTCAAGCATAGGTAGAAACTGTAGAAAAAATGCTCAGCACTTAAAAGAAAGTATTTTTATGTTGTAGCTCATATGGCCGTGTTAGCAACTAGCCATAGTGATACATAGCAGTGTCTTCTTTCAAACAGAAGTTGTGGGTTGTGTGGGTATTCTGGTTTACATGTATGTGAGAATACTACTGGCTAATTTAGACACTGGGCCAGCAAAAAAGCTGCTTCTGAATAATACCACCTCTTCTATTTTTCCTTCTGTCTTTCCAAAAGTTAGAGGTGAGAAATGGAACCAGCTGGTTCCAGTGGTACCTGCAGGTCCCTCGCCCTGCAGCCCCGTGACTGGGCTCTAGCACCCTACCTGGGCTGGCAGCTTGTGCATCGTCCTTGTTTTGGTGCAAGTGCAGTTGGAAAGCTGATGTCTTTCCATTTAGGAAGTACTTAAGCTATCATCAACTGGTGGGTTCAAGTTTCATAGCAGACTTGGTGTATCTACTGAGTCACAACGGTTCCTGTAAATGTCCTAAGAGCACAACTAAATTGTTGCTGGATTAGCATTGCTTGTTTAGAGAAACAGTTTGTTTAAGTCAGCTTGAGTTAAAACAAATAGTTTGTCACAAGTTCTGTATCCTCTTCAATTGCTAAAGATTATTTTCTAATATGTGATTTAGGACTAAGACTAGTGTTTTATCCGAATTAAAACGGGGCTGAGAAACTTGGTGCATGGATTATTGGGGGGAGGCAAAAGAGAAAACTGATTCTGCATTAGTTAATACATAACCATCATATTTTATGCTTGAGATAGATGAACTGATTTTGCTGACATGCAGGATTTTTTTTTTTAAAACTAAACGCATATCTGTCTACAAAAACTTATCCACAGAACTGTGCCACAAGTACGAGCTAAACTAGAAACAGGCATTTTTATTCTAGAAGTGTTCTAGCTTCCTACCTCATAGGTTAACTTTTCATGTAGGCAAATGTTTGGTTCTGGGAATTATTTCAGCTTTTTTTCTAGACTTGTGGAATACCAGACTAAACCTTGAGCTATGTAATCTTTTGTGGTATGTACTTTAAGTTGTATTAGTAAATCTTTAGAGAATTAGGTGGCTGTTTAAATAAGTTTAGAATCTTTTCTCTTACAGACAATTTTACCTTACCTAATGGTATCTCTTCATCACCACTGAATGCCTGAAGTTCTTCCCCAGCATTTACCTCACATGTCTTTGCCCACTCAGTGGATTATCACTGTCTTGATCTGTAAAAGCACCAAGAATTTTTTTCTTACATGGTAGTCTGAATCAACTGATTTTTATTACTCTAATTACTACCACGTGGGCCAAAAAACTTCAAAATACGTGCTGGTGGATGGTAACTTTATTGTTGCTGCTCTGTTTTTTGCTCTCTGCCCTTGATTTAACTGTTCAAGCAGCTCCTTTGCTGCGTGCTCAGCCTCGGTGGTCTCTACACAAAGATACTCTGCCTTCTACCAGTGGCGCAAGGATGCTGTAGCCATGATAGGGGACAACCTGGTCAAGTGTTATCCAAATTGATGCTCTTTTTTTAAGTGTTTCAAAACAAAGGAGTGACCCAGATGTGTTTTGGAGTTGTGATTAGGTGGATTAGGCCACATCATGGCTATTGGCAAGCTTTGAACGATAACACCAAACTACAAAAAAAGATTTGCAAATATGTATTGCAACTATAAAGATACTTTCTGAAAGCTGCAAATTATTTTTTCTCAAGGCTTGCTGTGCTAGTGAAGAGAAAACCAGCAAGTTTCTCAGCTCTGCAGGGCTCTGTTTGCTCTATTGTTACCTTTTTTGCTCTGCTGCAACCCAAAATGAAACTTACAGGACTCTAATATTAAACAGAACAAAAACCTGACCTTAAAAAAGTCTTGTTCTGCAGTTGCTGTTTGAGAAACACTTTGAAGTTTTTTTTCTTAAGATTTCCATTAGATCTTCTAACTCTCAAGGGTATGAGAAAAATAGGTGAAGAGCACCTATAGAGAGGATAAAAGTTGCAATATTACGTATTTTCACAAATGAAGGGGTCTAGGACTAAAAACAATGAGCCTAACTGCTGAATTGAGCATTCTAAGATAGTCCTTGATGAAAAATAGGTTTCTTTGAGGTCTGCGTTTGATAATATTGAGTGACAGAGAATAAGTAACATGGGAAGAGCACAGCAGTATTACCTCTGTCTGTCTCCTTTCTTCAGAAGCCTGAGACATTAGATCTTGAATAGTGATGCAAAATGTATTGAGGAGCCTTCATGGACATCTGTACTTTACTCTCAGTGTAGCTGGTTTATTTAGGTTACTTTCATCAGTGTAACTGGTTTATTTCATCAGGAAATTGAAAGCTCTTCCATTGGGCAGACATTCAAAATTAACCTTTGAAAAATAGAGGCATTAGCATATTTTCAGTTTCAGCAGCTAATTAGCAATTAGCTAGTCTCTAATAAAGGTCTTGTTCCTGAATGTCTACTGGAATTTGAGTGCTGCTGTTTGGGTCCACTTCTCTTGCTTCTGTGTTTCCAGTTGGAACTGGGCAAACTCCATAAACTATCTTTAGGTCTGACTCTCAAGGGAAGACTCCCCACCCAAAATATGTCCTTGGCATGTAAAAATTGTTTATCCCGGTGCAGCAAGCTTGAAGTCAAAACTCTTCCAGAGTCCTTGCCAGGTATAGAACAGCGTGGACTGTTTGCCATGCGAACACCCCTTTTAGTATGTCCTGTGTAGGACTAGAAACTGGCCAGTGTCCTGGGAACTTCAATGGTGAATTTTAATACACCAAAAAAAAAAAAGGGACCTATGTCTTAAATTCCATAGACCAAATACTTTCTTGGTAGTTGTAAAACAAGTAATAGTATTCGAGGCAATAGAAGAACAACTTTTTGGCTTTGATAGTAATTGATCCCCAGAATTTCTAAGACTTGATTTGTTTGGTGAGAAGCAGAACTTCTGCAAAGGCAGTAAAGCTTCATGGACCAGGAATAACAGCTGTTAAATTATTTCTGCTGCTTTTTACCTCTTTGCTTAGAGAGCTCTATTTTGGATGGCAGCCAGTGAACACTAGTTGGAAGGTGAGATAGCGGTTTTTACTACATGAGTCAGTCCCAAGTGTTAAAAACCTGAATACGCTAAGAAGTAAAACAGATGTGGGTTCTTTTTCTGGTTGTTCTCAATTCTGGCTTCTGTGTATAGAAGTTTTAATCCCATAAAAGTATTCAAATTAGTAGATTTCCTGTGGAGGTTAGCTCATAGCAAGGAGAATACCTGGAGGAGCACATAATATTTAAAAGTGGCTTGCTGGTAGGATCACAGAATATCTTGAGTTGGAAGGGGCCTATAAGGATCACTGAGTCCAACTCCCAAGGATGTTGAGATTCAGAAGTTTAGAATCTTACATTCCAGCAACTGAAAATTGGTGAGGCAGTACTCAAATTTGGACTTGCATATTAAGGTATTTATGAAGTTACAGCAGAGGGGGTTTTCTTGAAGTTACTTTAATCTGTAAGTTTTTCTGTCCTACGCCAACCTTCTGTTGTAGACTGACATCTAAGCTTGTCCTTTGATTAAAGATAAGCCATTGGCAACTGTGACATGTTTTTTTAGAAACTTCACTGAAATTGTAAACGGTCATTTCATCTATAAACAGCTATTGGATACTAGAGAAAGGAATATAGTAAACAATACTGAATGTTACTTTATGCAAGAGTACAAGCACAAAGTATTTGCATATCACATGAGAGCAAGGTCTGCAAGCACTGTGGTGCATCAGCTGCTGCCGTAACTAAGAAGCTGTTTTCAAGCTACAGCGCTGGGCTACTTGGCGGAAAGGGTTGGACTGGAAAAGGATCAAGAGGGATTTAAGACTTTTTTTGCTCCTAGCAGTCAGCACTGTGGACTTCCATTGTTTGATTTTTAACATCCTTTTCAGTACTTGTAATTAATACTGATTTGAAACTGTCATGCTTTTCACGAGCATTAAAGTGTGGTGCATATTTTATGCATCTCTGTGTTCACAAAGGAATAAATGTGGATTTCTGTCTCTTAAAGGAGTGCATTGCAAAACTTTGTTGAAAGGGTGAAAAGCATTCAAGTTGAAAGGTTAGATTCAGTCACTGTTAACTTCTAGCTTGTCTCCCACAGACCCTGTGTGGTGGTGGCCATCCACCCTTGCCGTCGGGTCTGCCAGTCCACGCACCTGCAAGAAAGAGTGTGTTAGAGCTGAATATTGGAGGGGGACGGGGAGCTTGTTGTAAAAGAGAGGCCGTTGCGCAGATATAGGACAGGGAAAAGAGGGGACATCAATGAATGAAACTGGATTTGGTTTGGGGAGCTGAAGCAAAGGAACATGGAGGGGGTTGGGTAGTTTCAGGGAAAGGACTCTCTTGTAAGCCTGCGATATAGAGGAAAAAATCTGGGGCAAGGTGGTGTACCCACCTGCAAGCTGTAAGATCACTTCTTTCTTGTTCCTGAGCTAGACAAAACCAAGCTGCTCTTTGAGGGCTGCTCACATACCTTGAGCCCTCCTGATTTCAGTTGCAAAAACAACAGTACCAAAAAGGACAGTGTCAGTGCTGAGCACAGGACAACCCTCTATGTCACCAGACGAGTTCATCTGTCTCATCCCTCGCCATCTTCTTTCTGGGTGGGAGGCCAGGAGAGGATTTCAGAAGCGGGGCTGCAGTAGCTGCTCGGTGCCTGGCTTGCAGGAGAAGAGGTGGTTCAGGCCACCCAGGTGAAGGGAAGTACACTGCTTGTGCGGTGTAAAGGCAGGTGTGTGCATCGCACTTTGGGGTATGCAGCTGTTGCTGACTTTCTCAATGGTCTGCGTGGCCAGCTCAACTGAAAGTTACTTGGTTCATAGTGAACCTTATGTTTCTTTACTGTGATATATCTTTTTCTTGTGGGGGAGAGAGGAGAGCTGAGATGGGATGAACATAGGGCAGTTCTGTTGGAGGATCTTTCCTGTCGTCATTTCATACTCTCAGGTTGGTTACCAACACAGAGCTCAGTTCAGTCAAAGCCACAGATGAGTCTTGGGCTTTTCCTTTGTGGTGTAAACTTAAGAGAGGCTGTTGACTTGACTTGCTTCCTTGATGGTCCTTAAATGAAAGCAATCAGCTAACCTAAATATTTGTTCTGAAGGGGATAGATTTCCTTACCTATTAAGAGTAAAATGTCTCTAAATAGGTAATCCTGTTTATGGAGAACTGGTATTGTTTTCTGAAAGTGTTACAACCATGTAGAAAACTTCTGCTTATGTCTTTAGAGGACCATAGTTTCAGTAAAATGCCACTATCCTTATTTATGGGATAAAGGACTGTATCTAGTGGTCAGCAGTGAAAAGTTTTAAAGCATTCCAGCATTTATCGCACAGATTATTTTTTTTAGATATCGAATTTCAGATGTTACGGGCTTTGTCAAGCGAGTTATTGTGTCATTTGTTCTGCCCACAGCTTGTGTTGTGTTGATCGCTGGCCAGATGATCTCAGCCTTTACTGTGGACTAGCTCAAGGGAAGATCCTTACTGAAGGGCTTTAGAACAGGCAATATTAGATTTCAGCCACCCTTTTCCATAGCGAATAGTTGAATTCCCTTTTTGTTGGGAAGACTCAACTCCTAATTCTGCCTGAGAAGTTGCTGCAGGACCATAAAACCTATCTAAGAAGTAGGAGAAGCTGGAGTTTGTTTGAGATGGTTTTTCAGATCTGGTGTAAGAGGGTAGGAGGGTGATTGTGATTGGTGGCGGTGGTTTGTGGATGTTTTTATTTTTAGGAAAAACCCAGAAGCTTTCCCCCCAAAGCTTTATTTTTTCATTTCTTTATAGTTCTCAGGAAAAACAGTGTTTCTGAAATATGATTGCTGAGATCTTTGACTTTACAAATTACTTGTGTGACTTATTCTTCAGGTTACTATCGTACAGAAAGAGATAAAGGGACACAGTATGAGCTGTTTTATAAGAAGATGGATGGCATGGAATACAGGCATGTCACCTTGTTCCGACCTTTTGGACCCCTCATGAAAGTGAAGAGTGAAACGGTCGATATTTCTAGATCAATCATTAACATTATTGTCCCTCTTGCTGGAAGAACTGAGGCATTTGCACAATTTATGCAAAACTTTAGGTAGGTGCATGAAATTATATAGTGAGCTCTATTGCTGATTTTCAGTATTTTGTTTCCTTTTCAAAATGAATTTCTGTTCTGGTGGATTTGCGACAGAAATAATGATTCCAACAGTGTGTGCAACTGCCTTGGGATGTTGGTAATTGAACGAATTGTATGGAGAAAATATTCCTTCTAAAAGGATTTAAGAGATTCTCAAACTGCAGACCAAATTCTCAAACTTTTAGACTGAACGCCAGGGCCACTGTGAACCTGGACACAGGTGAACATCACTTTTGTATTTGTGTCAGCTTTTGAGCTACAGTTTATAAAATAATGTGTTAGAATGAGACACACAGTATTGGAACCTTCTGATTCAAATGGGAAAGATGGGGAAAGAAGAGTTGAAAACCTTTTTTTTTTTTTTTTTTTATTTTGTTTTCTTTAGAAGCTAGTTGAAGTTTGACTGGAATACTTAGATCTGCGAATACTTTTAAATGCAATAGCTTTTAAGTACCTGAAGCTTCTGTTGTGTTGCAAGTGGTTATTGATATCAGCTTATCTTTGTGCTTATAGGGATGTGTGTATTCATCAGGATAAGCGTGTCCACCTCACAGTGGTGTATTTTGGACAAGATGGGCTGTCAGAAGTAAAAAGCATCTTAGAATCCGTAGCAAGGTAAGTGCGTTGATCCAACATCAATCAATGCAAACAATGTTGATTGGCATTTAAAATGGCTTTTAAAAAGGATGACGTAATAAAAAGAATAATTTTATAGTCCATTACAGGTTAATAGGGAAAGTAAGCTTTATTTACAGCGCACCATTTTTTGGTTGGCATTTTACAGCTTAACTTGCAAAAGTCTCCTGAAGACTACTAAAAATCAAGTTACAGGCCAAAAAAGATTAAGAGCAGTGGCTTTGAGGTTTCTTTCTGACAGTCCGAAAAACAAGAGGGGTGAGTTTTGCAGTGAACATTCAGTCATGCTAACAGATTGATCAGAGTTAAAGTTCTTTGGAGCTGGGATGTACATTTCAATAGCTCTTTCGCTAGAAAATCAGTTTTATTTAATGATAAGGAAGAGAAATGTAGTCGAAGTAGGCTGCTGGGCTGCTGAGTCTGAGAAGTTAAGCTTTGCCCTCTGTCCTCTGGGTACTAGGTAATTGGGCCCATACTTGCCCTCTGCTATAAAACACCTTTAAACACTGTTTCATCATGGCTGTCTCAGCAAATAACACTACAGTAGTGCAGATATAACATGTGACGGCGAGTTGGCCTGATGTGCACAGACATCTCCTAGGAAGGGAGGAGGAGTGCTTCTGCCTTCCTCCTGCAGAGCCTCCCTGCCATCCAGCTTGCCCGGTGCCGGCCGCCTCTCTGCCTCTGAGGCCTCTCTGCCGCCTGCCTCGCTCCCTGTGAGATGTTCTCCTCTTCGCACAGCGTGGAGCCAGATTCAGTGCTGCGAACTCACTGGGTGTTTATCTGGTTCTTTATCTTCTCAGTGGGGCTACGATTGAGTATCTTCAATCTGTTCTCTGCGAGCATTGCCCTCTGAAGCATCTCTGAAGTGGGCACTTAACTTTTCTTGAAGATGTTCCCCGGATGTATTTGCTTTCTCCCTTTGCTACTCCTTCCCTCTCCTGGGATGAGTACAGGCATGTGTGCTACTGGTATGAAATAGCAAGGAGAAGCAAACTGACCGGGCTATGGTGGCATCACCACACAGGTGGTTCTTTGCCTCATGAGTTCGGTGGTGCCAGGACTCTGGCTTTCTATTTGCCCTTCCCACGGAGATATTGCTCTATTAGTCAGGACTTCTTAGTTTGTGGAGACAAATTTTAGATGGCATTGTAATTTTAGAGAATACTTTAATTCACATCAGTTGCCAAAAGGCCTTTTTAATCTGTCTGAATGATTAAAGGCAAAGTGAAGTTATGAAGTAAGACTGAGGTCCATCTTTTTTGCAATGTCTAAACTCTCACACTTAAAATAGGCGCTAAGTGGAAAAGATTATTTTTTTTCTCATCCTGATGATATAACTTTTTTAAAAAAAATTTCCGGAATGAAATTACTGTAGAATGCTGCTGAAAAAGTATAAATGGTCCCGTCTGCCCCCTCACCCTCCAGATTTATTTTGGGTTTGGCTGTGTTTTTCTTCTAGAGAAACTGACTTCCACAATTACACGCTCGTCTCTCTCAATGAGGAATTTAACCGAGGCCGGGGACTTGACATGGGCGCCAGAGCCTGGGAAAAGGGCGAGGTCCTGATGTTCTTCTGTGATGTTGATGTTTATTTCACAGCTGAGTTCCTTAACAGTTGTCGCTTAAATGCTGAGCCTGGTATGTTCTTTTACAGTATGTTCCTTTACAGTTGCTGTAAGTGAGTCTTGTAGTCTTATTCGGTTTAAACTGACCTGTGTTGAGCATATAGAAAACTAACTTGAATGGTGGAGCTTATTCAATGTCATGCACCTAGGAAAACGGAAAATACTGTGTGCACAAAAGACAATAGTACTTAGAAATAATTTTTGCCTTAGTGTAGCTTGTTTGAAGAACACATCTTTCTTACACGGTAAGTACAGCTTTCACAGTTTCTTAAGATTTGGCTGTCTAAAAGAAAGATGGACAGTTTAATTGCTTTAGCAACTAGGCTGCGTGTAAATTTGTATAACAAAACTCAATGTAGCACTTACAGTGGAAGAAGATTTTTGCTGAAATCTCTAACAAGTTTGGTTTATGTCTTCTCATGCTTGTATGGCCAAGGCATCGTGTACAAATGGCTTTCAGTAGAGCTACACGATGTGCTCCTTACAGAGACTGGGCTAATGTTCCACATTTACATCCCAAGATCTGAAATTTTCTGACCATTTTTCTCAAGTTTGTATGAAGCTTGCTTGTTCTACAAGCTTCTGCCAAGAAGGGTAAAGCTTCCTTGAGTTAACAGGCATGCTAGTTAAGACCTTCTCCTGTCAAACATTTGTTTGGGTTATTTTTTTTAATGCTTACTCTTATTCCAGATTTGTTGCAGCCAGAAACCATTTTCTCCAAATGTCAATTTGGAATGAATAGATACTTTTTCTTCACATAATAAACAAGCAAGAAAATCTGCTATAAGCCAGATATTTGGATTCTATTTCCTGCCTTTTCTTTTATTTCTGTCTTGGCACTTCATGAAACGAGTTTTATAAATAATTGGAAAATCTTTGGAGAGAAGCGTCTTGTGAGCTTTCACAAGGAAGGGAGTTTGAGAGGCTGCTTGACAAGTCATACTGACAGTTTGTCACCTTTGCTTCAAGTGAGATCTGAAAACGCGTCTCACATGTTCAGAGTTCACGCCCAAATCAAGGTACTGACTATTCTCGTGGGCTGTCATTGATAACCTTTGCAGCACTGACAATGCAAGAGATACTTGGAAAATAGTTATCTGGCTTCTGTAATAGGCATAGAATTGGTGTCACAGCGTAATCAGGATACTCATGATGCTTAACGCCCTTGCAGGACATCCTGGATGTATGCACTTTTAAAACGCTTATGGAGAGAGGCAAGTTCCTAAAACTCAAGCTATGCAAGGTGTTACTCAGACTTGGTATTTTTTAGCTTTACTGCATACCATTATTGCAGGGATTTTTCACTGTCATCTAATGTGATATTGTGATATATATAATATTTTATATGCATATAAGTATGTATAACTACATATAAATGTATACCTATAGGGTATATATAAATATGTGTACATATGTATTTTTTTTAATCCTGCGGGCTCTACCCTGCTAGATGTTATGGGCTACCTAAATGGGAAATCTTAGCAGTTAGACCTTATATTTATTTGTTTTCACGAGATGGCTAATAGCTAATATTTTACATAAAGGGAATATTTCTAGTTTCCTTTTGGCTTCAGAAAGCATGCCCACAGTGAGTAACAATTACCTTTTGACTTGCAGGGAAAAAGGTTTTTTATCCTGTGGTATTCAGCCTTTATAATCCTGCTATTGTCTATGCCAATCAAGATATACCACCCCCTGTGGAGCAACAATTGGTAAGCAGAGTGATTTATTCTGGATAGAATTAGTTGTGCTTTGTATTAAAACAAAAGTAAGTGTAACTTTATAGTCTGTTTGGGATATCTTATGACCTTTGGCAGTGCATATCTAAACACTTTCTCTCCATTATGGGCAAAGCACTTGGAAGAAAAGCTTATCAAACAATACAAGACTTGTTCTTAGGTAAACTTGGAGTTCTACCTACATTTAAAAAAAATTAATTATGTTCTATTAATCAAATGAGATTTTAAAAAAATAATAGTGTACTATTAATCAAATTATCTATTGTTTAATTCTGGCTTGGAAAGCCAGTATTTTAGGAGGATAGTGTAATAACATAGCAGCGGCTTCTGTCTTATGTCCCAGCAAACAAAGAAGTGGTGAAAGGGAAAAAAAAAAACTATGAATGGTGCTTGATAAGCTTCCCTCAGTATTGAGAGTCTTTGCTAACTGCCAAATGGCAGTTGCAGCAAGTGTGCCATGTAACTCGAGGTGGGCTGAGAGGTTCATCAGTTGCTTTTTCCGTGCTGTGGACAGCTGTGCTCTGTGCAGATTGTTTCTTTATCTTGGCCATCCAACATCTGCCAGAGCCGTTGGCTGTTACACAGCTAACTTCATCTTGCTTTTGGAATGAGAAACACTGCTTCCAGGGAAGCTTATAGTCAAAATAATAAACAAATAAACCCTGCAAACATTCAAGAGAATGGGTTTAAGGATAATTTGGGACTCAGCAGAAAGAAGGGAGTACTGTATTTCTGGGTCTTTGCCTGTAGATGGAATGGCCACGGTTAATGTCCAGCCTGACTCTTTCAAGAGACTGCATAAATGAAATTGGGTTTTGCAGCTGGGACTTCTGAGGTAGACAGGCTTGGAGGAGAGAAAGCAGAGTGCAACACAGCCTTACTAAAAGAAAAGAAAAACATAAAAGCCCTTACACCCTGACATTGTTTGCAAGGATCCTACTCAAAATAGGAGGGAAGCTTTAGCATATGGCCTCAGGTGGGCATGGCTGAGGGAGGAGCAAGCTCCTGCCTGACAGCTCTGCTGTTTGCTTTTTTGACTCCCAACAATTTCATGGTTGCTGATTTCAATCGCAAAACTTACTTTTCTTGTCATAGCAGAACAAGAGACAAATGTGGTCTTAGAAACCAGGTAGGAATTGGAGTATCAGGAACAGATGATCTGGCAGTAGACTACCAAAAATTTACTGCTTGGTCTGAGCAGATAAATGGAAAATAGGGGTGGCGTGGCAGAAGGTAAACGTGGAAACTGCAATGAGAGTGAGTGTTTGGAATGGATGGCAAAGGGTGAAGTGAACAGCAGGTAATTAGGAAGCCCACATCTGTGCATGGCACAGACATACTAGAAGCGTTATATGCCGTATCCTGCACTGAGCGAATGGTTGAAAGCGCTTAGCTTTCTACAAACCCAAGTGCAGTGCACCTCCTTTGATGTATTTTGCATTTCAGAATGATACTGTTTTAAAATTGCAGGTACACAAGAAGGATTCAGGTTTCTGGAGGGATTTTGGCTTTGGAATGACTTGTCAATATCGGACAGACTTTCTGACTGTTGGTAAGATGGAAGTGTTAAAAAATTTTTTTTGTGTGGTTTAAAAACTGATTCTCTGTTCTTATCTAAAAATGGGAAAGTAATGCATTTATTTCTTTTGTTATTTTCCCAAGCCCAGCAGTCAGACTTGCTTGATAAGTTCGATCAATGAGATAAATTAGTTTTTCTAGGTTTTGATGTCCCATCTGATGAGTTTGTTGAAAGTCACAGTAATTTTAGTAGCGACACTTCCACTCTAGAACTTCTAAAAAATTTTTCTTTTTTTTTTGTACTTTGTGACTGTCTGAAGCAAATTAAGAAACACGTCCCTCAAGTAAACCTGTAACGTAGACAAGAAGCATTCAAATTCTTTCTTTTAAATAACTTTGAGTAGTCAAACGTAGTTGTGCGAGACTTCAGAAATGCGCTTTGGCACCCCCTTGTGGCATGCTGTTCAAACTGAGAGCAGCTTGGTGTGCTGCAATTTGGAAGACCATCTTGAAGATAGTCTGCCAGGAGGTGTTAAGGCTGCAGCCCTGGGTGCTGTGTAATGGCTTGAATGCAGGCTGACTTCTAATAACAGCCACGTTGCCATGTGTATGGTATATGCTAAATGAAGACTTCATAATTCTAGAGTTTTGAAGTTGTGCGTGAGTCTGGGTCGATTTTCACTACGGTCCTGGAAAGGCAAGAGGACTTAAAATGGTGGAACGGGTTCCTTTCCTTAATCCAGCTTTTTGAGTTGTGACCTACGGAGCAACTGCTGGCATTTTTAGAGAGGGCTTTTCATATGGTGCATGACTGCTTCATTTCCCAGCTGCTAAAATCCATTATGATTGCTAAAAATAACCCAAAAAGCATAGCCAGTGAGGTTTGCCTACAGTTTTCTGCAGCTGTCACATGGGATGTCATGCATAATGTGATTTGGAGACACTGTTCTAAGAGGCTCTCTGAAGCCAGTAGCGCATGATCTGTGTCCTGGGTGGTTTCCACCACAGAGGATGTGCTACGCTTGAAGCTCCTCTCCCTCAATTTGCCATGCTTCGGTAGGGAGAACTTAAAGTGAATTGCTTCAGAATTTCTGGTATGTTGTACCAGATTTGGTAATACGTTACAGAAGGAGCGTTGCTCTTTTTGCCTTGTGTTTAGCTTATGTGCCAAAATAATGTTTTCTGCTGTCGTTTTTATAGGGGGGTTTGACTTGGAAGTGAAAGGCTGGGGCGGTGAGGACGTTCACCTGTACAGAAAGTACTTGCATGGTGACCTTATCGTCATCAGGACACCGGTCCCTGGTCTCTTTCACCTCTGGCACGAGAAGCATTGTGCAGATGAACTCACTCCAGAGCAGTATCGCATGTGTATCCAGTCCAAAGCCATGAACGAGGCCTCTCACTCGCACCTTGGGATGCTGGTCTTCAGGGAGGAGATCGAGACTCACCTCCGTAAGCAGGCTTACAGGACTAACAGCGAAGCAGTGGGTTAAATGTCACCCCCGTGACATTTGATGACTTCGAATTCACAATGAACCAGCATCATTTTACAGCCTTAATTCAGCTTAAAAATGCAGTGCCTCTCTTTTTCAGTGAAGAAGAGTTTAGGGGGGTTTTCGGTTCTTGTATTTGTTTTCCAAGTAATTCTTTGACTAATATGCTATTACCTACATATCTTGCAAGTTTAAGCACCTCAAATAAATTGGAAAGCGTATGTAGTTCAAGGAATGTGTTCAGTATCGATTGGAAAAATCAGTGGAATGTTCAACTCGACACTTTTCCACGTGGTACATTTCAATTCTTATATTTGCATTACTTTAAGAATTAAATTAAATCATCTTCTGGGTTGAGTATTTTCAGTCTGTATGGCTCACCGTGCTGTGACTTTAGAAGGATGCTATACCTACACTCCACTGTAGAAACAAGAGAAAGGTCTGAAAAAGAATCTCACCGTGAAGGGTATATGGGATGTGCTGACTGGTACGCCAACTGTTCAGGTCGCTGATTTCACAGCAAGGGCTTGGTGCCACATTTGCTTATTAACAGACATTCACATGGTCGAATGTAGAATGATTCATGTGAAGCAGCGGGAATGAAAATCTTTTAAAGTGGAATTTTAGAGCATATAATGTAATTTCACACTGCAAAAGAGGCACCACCATCTTATCTCGGTGATGGATCAGAAATTTGGGAACGTTCCAGTTGGGCATTTCTGGGTCTGGTTTTTTCCCACAGTAGATGCCACATCACAGAACTTCTATAAACTGAACTGTGCTATGAAACTTGTTTGTTTAAAGGTTTTGGCCCCACTCCTCCATATTCAAAGGCCCTGTCTGTCCATCTCGTCTGTTAAGTTGAGGAACCATCTTTTCATTTCCACATAAGTTTATTAGAGGCCCATTTGCTGTTATGCCAGTATTGCCCTTCTGCTTTCTTTTTGTTTCTGTCATTTTCCTGACGTGTTTTTGGAAGGCAGTCATATACTCTTAGCTGTTTCAGTGACTGAAAAAGCAAGTGCTATTACAGTCTGTCTTCATACAATGCTCTCCATTCCACTGGTTATCCTAGTAGCCTTATTTTTCACTTTTTCAGTTTGAGGGGTTTTAGGGTGATTTTTTTTTTCTTTTCCTCCATTTTTTTTGGTTGGTTGGGTTTTTTTGAGCATGCATAAGCAGAATTATGCTGTGGTCTCATTAGTGCCTTGTACAATGGCACTACTACGTCGCTACTTCCCTTTGGGGTATTTCGGGATGCATAAGCAGTTTAAATGCAGGCAGGTCATTTTTCTCCATGTTGTCTTATATGCTACCATATGGCATGCCTCATTTTTAATAATTTGTTTATAGAATGAATGCTGAGAATGCTAATGCAGTGGTTAAACCATTTGCATGGTCTCCACTGAATTTAGAAATTAGTTGAAAACCCTTCTCAAGCCAGGTAATTAAGATCTGTTTATGAATTCAGTTTGCTTCAAGAATTCTGAAGGCAACTAAAGATTTAAATTGTTGATTTCTGAATAGCAGATATGCTGTGCAAATGGTTCTGGGCACTGATCCTTTTTATATGTACATAAAATTTGCCTTTATGTAACTTATTGTGGAGAACAGTGTACTGTATTGTACTTAGAGTGAAGAGAACACATTGCAAGACTTCTTGCAATTGTTGTTCTCAATATAATAAATGGAATTTCTGCATTTTAGAAATTGTTTTAAGCTGTTTCTTTGAAATAAGTTTTTACAATGATATTTTACGAGGCAGATGACGTGCCAGAATGAAGTAAGAATATTTGCAGTGAGAAGTTTGACCAGCTCATTTTTGCATTTCAAGTGAGTATCTCCCCAGACCAGATACAAAAGTGCGGTTAGTTCCCCAGACAACCTAAGCTTAAACCGGATGTTGTCTTATTTTATCTTGGTGGCCCCTAACAAAAACAAGGTACCAGTGAGGAAAAGATTAAATGCATTGGCATTGATGATTTGGGGTAAGGATGAAAGTGGGACCTTCTGCTGAGACTCTAGCCCTTAAAACTTCAGCTACTACTGCTGTCCTGGCTCTGCTGCAGGAGAATAAGCATCAAAAACGCCTCTCGCTGACGCCACCACTGCTTGGCACGCACAGAAATGGATACGGAGGGTGTGCGGAGGTGTTGAGCATCGCTGCAGCTCAGCTCTGAGCACTCAGCCACTACCCCAGAAGGAGCTGGTTGTCCTAGTTTCCATGTTTTGGAAACACAGCAGGCTGCTGCTGCTTATATCCAGATCTCTTACCTTTTGCTATTTTCCACTGAGTGGTTGTGCTTATCAGCAATGGTGAGGAAGGAGAACAGTGTCAACTGTCCGCATCCGTGCAATCAGAAACTGCCTATGGTGTCGGTGCTGGAAGACAATCGGGGAAGTCTGGAGCTGAATGCAGTCAACAGGAACCACTTTTGAAACGCTGTTTTCCGTTCATCTTCCCAAAATATGGGAGCGAATACACTGGAGTTAAAAGGAAGTCAGAACTCTTTGAAATAGTAAATGTCAGGGTTGGGTATGGACACGAGTAGTCCAAATGACTGATTATTTGAGGACTCCTGCGCTTTTCTGGAGTTTCTCTTGTCTTAGTTCAGCTCCCTGCAATACCTGCCTGTGTAAGAACATGTTGGGATGGCACTTGTCAGCTGGGCAGCTTGTTGGGAGCACAGGCAACCATCACCTATTGCCTTTGTTACAAAAGCCAGAGATAGTGGTACAGGCTGTGTGCTGTGGTAAGTCAATGCGAGGTACTCGCAGCCCAATGGTAGTAACAAGAATAATTTTAAGCATGGGATCTCCTTGGATGTGTTTTGCTGCTGCGCAGTACTGGATTTGGTGCACACGCCTCACCGTGTGCGTCTGCAGGGAAGAGGGTTTTACTGCTCTGAAGCAATCTGTAGAACATTTACAGCAGGAAAGTACTCAGCCCCAATAGTGCTTTACAGGTTTTGGGGTAGCTTATTAGCCACTTTGACACTGGAAATTAAATCAGTTACTTAAATAAAAAGCTGTTATTCATGATTTAAAATTTCCACTTCCAGGGAATTATTACTAATCATGTACAGTTCATGTTCCCTAATGACTTATTATTTTACCTACTCATTTGTCTCTAAGTTGTTACATAATTAGATTAAAAATTATAAATAACTACCTTAAACTTACAGCTTTCAATTATAATTCTCAAGTATTTTAAACTTTGCTTTTGGGCTAGGCTACAATCTTCGACTACTTCATTAAAAAAAGGTATCTAAAATTCTTAGTTTGGATAATGATTGTCCCTCAGTGACTTAATGGGTATTTTTTCAAAATAAGATGCAATGTTTCCCTGTCAGCAAGGCCCTCACTGAGCTGAGTTAACTGATGAATATTACATGGATGGGTTATTTTGTCTGTTTTAACAGGGATTCCCCAGAGAGGACAGGATGCTTTATATATCCCTAGTAATCCCAAGATAGATAGAGAAAAGGTTGAAACCTACAAATTGCAGAGAGAATGATTCTGTGCAGTGCAGTGCTCCAAAAGTTACTCAGATTTATACCAATACATCATAAGATTACTGCATAGCAGCTACTTTCCTGGTCTTGTTCTGCTTTTCTTCATTCTTTGTCCAGGAGTTTTTCTGGCAAAAAAAGTCCTCTGGAAGCGTTTTGCTTTTTCTTGCTCCTCAACCGTAGTCTTGGGGAAAGGCATGGGTAGAGCCCATTTCAGGACTCAGAATTTGTGGTTGTTATCAGTTACTGCTGCATTACCCCGAGCTAACTCATCAGGTGTTGTCTTTTCTGTGTGGCTGTGGATGATGGCAACACATTGATTATGTACCTGAGGAGTCAACACAAAGCTGAGTCACTGCCCAGCATTGGTTAGAAAAATGCATGAATCTGGGGAGCAGTTTGTTTTGCCCAAGTCCTTAGCATACCTAAAAGAAATTACATGTGCTGTATAAATATATTATATCCTGAAAACTCTTTTCTTCATATAATCATCATAGAATGTTTGGGTTGCAAGGGACCTTAAAGATCATCTAGTTCCAAACCTCCCTCCCTTGTGTGCAGCCATGCAGCCAATTCCTTATCCACCAAGTGGTCCATCCTTCAAATCCGTTTCTCTCCAATTTAGAGACCAGGATGTTGTGCGCAACAGTGTCAAATGCTTTGCACAAGTCCAGGTAGGTGATGTCAGTTGCTCTTCCCTTATCCACCAATGCTGTAACCCTGTTGTAGAAGGCCACCAAATTTGACATACGCGAACCAGTGTTTGATTGCCCCATAATGGAACTAGAACAGAAATAGTAGGATATGCTTTATAGTAAAAGTGAGTTTACAAGTGATTGCAGTACCTGAGTGTATTGAACTTCTGATTGCATTTTGGCATAGCCACGATACGAGCGCATGTGTTTGTGTACAGCTCTGCTGCTGTTCCAGTTACTGCTGTGTGCTGTAATACAGCATAAGTTTGCTCCTTCCTAGTAAAACATGTGACTCGTCCTTGAAGGTGTTTCCTAACCTCATCTAAGAAGGGGAGGGAGGAAATTAGTCATGTTTCAAATATGAAAATGTCTCGCTTGAATAATAAATTCTATTCTGCAGGTTGCTTTTGGCATAAATCTGGCTCAACGGCTGGAAAATGTTAGCTAAGTGTCTAGTCTCAAGCTCATACCTGCTGCCGGGGAACTGCAGAGATAACATTATTCCCATGTGGATCCACAGCTGCGTGTTGCACCTTGGGCACAGAGCCCAGCTGCTGGGACGGCTGCAAACTCAGCATCACTGTCCTCCCTGCTGGTGAGAAGCTCCTGGCAGCCGGTGCCTGCCGTAGGAGCTGCCGGCTGCCTGGCCTTCTCCTGGTGGGCCTTGGTCTGGGTTTACTCTCTACTTTGGCAACAAACATGGAACTGAATCATAGAATGGTTACAGTTGTAAGGGACCTTAAATATCGTCTAGTTCCAACCCCCCTGCCCTGGCCAGGGACACCTCCCGCTAGACCAGGTTGCTCAAAGCCCCATCCAGCCTGGCCTTGAACACCTCCAGGGATGGGGTATCCACAGTTTCTCTGGGCAACCTGTGACAGTGTCTCACCGCCTTCACAGTAAGGAATTTCTTCCTAATATCTAATGTAAAACTACCCTCTTTCAGTTTAAAACCATTATCTCTCATCCTATCGCTACACTCCCTGACAAAGAGTCCCTCCCCATCTTTCCTGTGGGCCCCCTTTAGGCGCTGGAAGGCTGCTATAAGGTCTCCCCGGAGCCTTCTCTTCTCCAGGCTGAACAACCCCATCTCTCTCAGCCTGTCCTCACAGCAGAGGTGCTCCAGCCCTCTCATCATCTTTGTGTCCCTCCTCTGGACCCGTTCCAACAGGTCCACGTCTTTCCTGTGCTGAGGGCCCCAGAGCTGGACGCAGTGCTCCAGGTGGGGTCTCCCCAGAGCGGAGCAGAGGGGCAGAATCCCCTCCCTCGCCCTGCCGGCCACGCTGCTTTTGATGCAGCCCAGGATGCGGTTGGTTTTCTGGGCTGCGAGTGCACATTGCCGGCTCATGTTGAGCGTCTAAACCCCAGGGGTTTCTCTGTGCACGGAACAAATTCAGCAACTTAATTATTAATGCTTCCGTGTTGACACTGAGCTCATGTTATTGCTGGTCACCTCCAGCCTGGCGCAAAAAGCAAAACCCATCAGCTCGAAGGGCTGAGACCATTCGGCTGGGGCCACAGGCAAATTCTGGAGAAAGGCGGAACAGCAAGGTTTTGATGGGTGCTCTTAGGTCATCGTCAGCTGTGGCAGCTCTGGCCTGCCCGGGTGGCTCCTGGGGGTCAGCACTGGGGGTCTGCCATGCAGCCCCCATCCCTGTTGGGCCTGGGCAGCCCACCCCTGGGGCATCGCTATGATAAACGCCAGTGTTGTGCTTTGGAGCCGGCAGGTAGTGCCCGCCCGGGCTGGGCGGGCGGTTCTGGGCCCCGCTGGGTTTTGACAGATGCTGTTTGTATAACGCACCATTTCCCTTTTCTAAGCTGTGGTCTGTGTGTAAAAAGCCAGCTGTGTTTTCCTGGAGGAGTCGCTGCATTTTAGTGTTAGAGCAATAAATATAGTAACATGCATTTAAACAGGAACATGCTCTGCTGAATTGAGAAGTAATATCTTTATATTTGTTTTTAGTTGCCGTATGCTATAGGCATTAATTGTAACCTTTTCCAAGGAACTTGCAACCTGCGGAGGAAAGGGGAAGTGTTCTTGATTAAGGGAAGTCAAAATGAGATTAGCTCAGGGCATGCTTTTTTGTTAGACCCTTTACAGGAATGAATTCAGGTCATGCTTTTGAGTTTGCAAGATTTAATTTGTTTTAAAATATGTCATTCAGTGGGACTAGTTTTGGAGAATCAGAAAATACAGAAGAAAAAGTACAGGGAAATACTTAGTTCTGGGTCCGCTGCCTCCAGAAGGAAATACTTTGTGGCTTTTTTTTCTGATTTCATGAAAGCCTGTGACCCTTTGGACTTTGAGATACACGCACATACAAAACACTTATTAAAACTTCTTTGTAAACTGGTTAGATTGTCCTGGTGAATGCTCAGCACCTCTCAGTGTTTTGGACTGGAGAATTGCGTAAGGAGGGCAGAAGCGGTGGGTAAGCCATAACTACTTCTATCTGAACTCAGGCACATATTTAAATTGCAGGTTTTAGCGCATGCTGGAATATAAACTTTAGAATAAAATTAAACAACTTTTTGCTTCTTCAGATGGGTGAATGAAAGGGAAAGAACTTCAAATAGCCTTTAAAGTGACAATTCAGCATAAATGCAGTAACTAGTTGACTGCTGCATGGGTGTAATGGTAAAGCTTTCTGTGTGGCCAGGGTGGTTTTGGCCTTTGTTTGGCTGAGGTGCCCTTGCTGTGTGTATGACCCCCCAGCTGCATCTTAAAGAGATCAGTCATTCGAGTTTCAGTCAGCTGTGAAGTAGGACGGGGAACGTGGGGATAGGGCTGAAGTTAGGCAGTGTTTGGTTCATGCCCCCGTGGTGCTCATCTCCTCCTTCTCAGGCCTGGCTGCAGCCGAACTAAAGGGCCCCACCTCTTTCTTCACTGAAACAGCTTTACGGCGGAGGAGACTTTTTACATGTCTGTGGTTGCACTGGCTCTGCTGACCCCTGCTTTTACTGATATCAGTTCTTCTTAATGCATCAGGGCGAGAAGCCCGTTTGGGCTGCCTGGCTGTAGGCATCAGGGCAGCTGTGCGGGACACAGCTGGGAGCGGGGGTGCAAACACAAACACAACCCCCCTATTCTGCGGGCTCCACGCCTCCAGCTGGTCTAGATTTTAGTATCAGGATTGCCGTCAGCCTCGTGTGAATTTGTGCCAGCTGGGAGACGGGCCCGCAGGTCCCTTGGGAAGGTGCGGAGCCAGTGCTGTCCCTTGTCGCCGGGCGGTGGGGGAGCAGAGCTGGTCTGGGGCTCACCCGCACCCCACCGTGAGGGGCTGCCTCTGCCACAGCTGTTGCATTTGCAGTAATGATGGCAGCTGTGTGCTTAATTAGGGCCTTGTGAAATAATGGGCTACTCTCATTCAGTACCTGATGCTAGCAGAAAAAGGTTCTTCTGCTTTCCTCCCTAGCAACATGGTTTCTGTCCTTCTGGGTTAGAACAAGGTAAATGTTTTACTGATTTTTCTGAGATTTGCTACTCTGAGATGACACCAAAAAGGGAATGGCTTCCATCTTTTTTTAACAGGAGAGCTTGTGTGCTTCTGCTAAGGATGTGTTGTGCTGGGTTTGAAGGACAGCTGGGGTCCATACGGCAGTACCGTGTGGCAAAAGTACTTCTGAGCTCAGCGTTGAATGTTAAATAAATCCCTTTTAAGTCTAAATGTTTGCATGTATTAAAGCATGGTTGTATTAAAGCACAGGTCTGATTTGGTTAGCTTAGTGCTGTTCTGGGATAAGTGAAATAAGTCCCTCTAAACTTGAAATAAAGCGCCCAGGTAGGAGTTTGTGGTGAGATTTAATTGGTTTGTTTGAAGTGCTGTAAGTTTGTGTGTAATGTGGTGAGTTTTTCAAAAATAGTGTTTTTAACCCCAACAGTTTCAAGGTTGCTTTATAGCTACAGGACTCTGTCCCACATGACTTAAGTCTCTTGACCCATATCCTTTCGTTTTTCACTGCAACTGCTGTAAAACCCCTTTGCTGATGCAAGTTAACTTAGTTAAAGGCTTTATCGTTTTCTTCCATAGGTAGAATTCTTTGCAGTCTGTGCTTGAATTGCATGTAAAAGAGGATTTTAACCCATTCCAGCTATTTTCAATGCCTAGTGGCTCCCCAAACTCTTTTCAACGTGGTGTTGTGTTTATGATTGTGGTGGCGTCTGATCATAAAAATATCAGCAAGTAATTTTTTTTTTTTTGTGATTGCTTTGGCACTTGTCTGTCCATGGGGGGCGCACATGCTCTTTGCTAGCACCTGAGCGTTCTCGGCCTCCTGCTGAAAATGCTGTTTTGGAAAAGAATGTATCTGTCTGGAGTAAAATAGAATTTAACATAGAGGCTATAAAACAGCCTTCACAGCTGTGGGGTACGACCTGGCTGGCTCCTGCTGAAGCGTGGCCCGGGCAGCAGAGTCGTGGTTGTGAAACGAAGGGGGAGTTTCGGTGGGGGAGCGCAGGGGTGCGCGTCGGCAGGGCGCGGTGGGTGAGCGGGAGCCGGGAGGTGAAGCCGTGCGGGGCTGTGGGAGCAGGAGCCGACGGGCGCCGTGGTGGCTTCGGCTCCGGGAGAGCCGGAGCTCTTGCACGGGTTTCCAGCAGCCTTACGCAAACTGGAGCGGCTTCTCTCCGACTTGGTTACAAGCCATGGGGAAAATGACATTATTAATAAAGGGATAGTTTGAAGGGGGGGAAAAAAAAAAAAACCAACAAAGGAAAACGTTTGAGGTTGCGTGGTGCTGAGGTATGCTCTGGAGAGGAGCTTAGAGACAGATCAAAGCTCGGGATGCTCTCGGCGTGCGAGTTGCGCGCTCTCCTGGCCTGTGGAGTTACTGGGGAGCAGCTGGGACAGGGTTCTGGCCTGCAAATGTAGTCTGTGCAGAGCAGTTGTTGGGTGGTTTTGTGTGTATTTGCTTTTAAACTCTTGTCAAAGTGACTTTTTGCCTGCTGGGTTCTTGTCTAGTTCTTCTTGGGATACTTGAGTACTCTGGAGTTTCTGAGAAGTGAAGTGAAATAAGAGGTATGTAAGAAAAAAAAAAGCCTGAATTTATGGATTTATTCATTACTTGTTTGGATTTTACATTTTTGAAGCATTTTATGAGTGATTTTTTTCTTCCAATTGAGACAAATTCTTCAGCACTGACTAGTTCAATGTTTCATTAAATTCTGCAGGTGCCATAAGTGTTAAAGATGTTAATCAAATCCATCACTTAGAGCCGTGCTTGCTGAGTCCCTGAGCGCTCTGTTGCTGCCATGGATGATGTGCTGCACTTCACTTCTCTATTTTAATAGATATTTTGGGAGGTGGAGTGTTGTAATATCTTCTCTGAATTGAATGTAAACAACTGGATGTTGATTAAATATTTAAAAGGAAACTTTCAATGTCAACGTTGATGGATAGCAAGATTCTTTGAATTTAATACCCCCCAGAATCAGAAGAGGCCTTAGGATGCTCACACGACAGCAATTAAAAAGATGTTAAGTACTTTTCTGTCCGTGTAGTGAGTTTCCATTGGACCTCGTTGGACTTCTGCCTCCAAACAGAAATATATTAATTTTAGGATTAAGATATCTGCCAAATCTGAAGAAGCTAGATAGAATTAGAACTAATGGAAGCAAATTTCCACTAAATTTGAAGCTGCTTCTTTCCTGACCCAGATGGAGCGTGGATGTTTGTATCTGGTGCCTTGGTTTGTGTTTGCTTTCAGCTTTCTTTCAATCTTGTGAAATGGTCTCCATGCCTTGCCTCGAGGTGGGGTTGTTAACAAGAACCCTCTGCGTGGCAATGGCTCTGGACTTTGGCTTTTTTGTATGTTTGTGGTTTTGTGGGGTTTTTTGTCGGTTGGGTTTTTTTGTTTTGGTTTCTTTTCCTTCTGGTAGGTGCTACTAATAGTCTCAAGTAACTGTATAGTGGTTTTGCAAAACACTATTTCTTATGGAACTTCTTATATAGAATTGCTTTTTATTACTATTAGTTGCTAGAAGCCTAAGTATTCTTAGTATCATAAGGTATGCATCCTAGTAGATGAGAAATGGTATATTTACTGGCTTAGTATTTTTAAATTAATGGTGCATTTCCTGGTCGTTTGAATTTCTTCCTCATCACATCTCTTGAGGAGAAGGCAGGGTATCTATCTGAGACTGCATCAGCTCTCCCTGTGTGACTTAGAACTTGATTGCTTTTTAGTATTTCATTATGAAAATAAAGTAATATCCCAAAGTTACTTTGCAGCAATCAGCCTCATCCATTTTCTGCGCAAAAGCAGAATGTGGTATTAAGAAGCCACAAAAATGCTGATGTTAGAAATTACTTACAAGGTTGGAAATCTTAGAAACATTTAAATTCTTTGCTGCTATGAATAATGTTGCAGAAATGGTTACGCTTCAGCTTGTACCTCCAAATTACTGCAGAAATGCACCCCCAAATGTTTCTCTCTTCCAATGGCCACCCTGGGGAGCGGTGGAGGAAGGGAAACCTCTGCAGAGTCAGGGAACCTCCGCCGGAGGGGTGATGTCCTCTGTGCCGAAACCTCAAAGCACTCCCAGTTATCTCCGCCTCTCCAGGGGCAAGCGTGGAAGGAAGAATTTGAAAGCAGCTATTGCTAATGCTCACTGGTCTGGAAACTTCCTCGATAGCATGCACTAGGGGTTTAGGATAAAGTCTTTCTGCAACTTGATTTTTTTTTTTTTTTTAAAGTATCTCACTGTCCATGCAGCCCTATTTAATGGCTGCAGAGAGCCATAAGACAAAACTGTGCTTCCATGTGCTGTTTGCAGGCTTTTCTGATTAGTTGGGAATCTGGGGTTGCCCTGATAAAATTATATACATTGCAGACTGAAGAGGGAAGATCTGTCTGCACATCCTTAGAATTGCTGATTTCCCTTCAAAAGATGTGCTAATATCGGTTGTCAACTGGCGAGTCAGATGAATTTTGCTACGTGAGTTATTTGCTGAAAGCAAGCTGTTTCTTGGGAACCATTAACTTGATAAATCAAGTTGCTGCTAACGTAACTAAAGATATCTTACTGGTGTTGAGTTGCTGCTTGTCCTACTGCGTCCTGCTCTAATGGCAGTAAAGTGCCTGGAAAGCAATTTTATTGTTTACTCTTATGCCTGTGTAAATAGCTAATTTATCCTAATGACTGGATGGGACATAATTGGAAGTGAGTTTTCAAGGATGTAATATGCATATTAATTATGAGTGTGAACTGGCCATCAGGAAGGCTCTTGTCTGCTTGATCCTCTTAATGCTGGTAAACATCATTATCTTTTCTAATGAGCCATGATGACTGACGGTAGGACTGTTCTACTCTGGGAGCCTGTTGTGGATGTCTGGTTACCAAAACCATTTCCCCAGAGTTTTCAACAGATTGCCTGGTCTAGCGGGAGGTGTCCCTGCCCAGGGCGGGGGGGTTGGAACTAGATGATCTTCAAGGTCCCTTTTCACCATTCTGTGAAAAATGCTTACGGGACCTCCAGAGCTCCTGCGCTTGCAAGACCTAACGTTTTTTAAGGCTTATCCCTGGGGAAGGAGGTAGCACTGGGGCAGTGCGTTGGGAAAGCTGGATTCTCCTCGCAGATCTGTGCTTGTTCTAGTCCCTGTGTTGACCTTGCAGAAGTGGCTTTGCTGGTTTTGCTTCTGTAAAGCAGGGCATGAAAAAAGGTAGCGGTTGCAACCAAAGGTCCCAAGTGTTGAAATGTCAACAGAACCTTGCTACAGGAAACCCTGCGGTGTGCTGCAGCCAGAAAATGTTTCTGCACTTTCCTGTTAAAAGGATAAATATGTGGGAGGAAAAAAATGCAACTCGACTCTTAGGACATACAAAATGTATCTACACAGTGAAACTGTTAATCGCTTCTGTTGAGAGAATGAAGATGTTCCGTAGCAAAGACAATATATCAAATCCATAAAATACTATTATAGAGAGAGAAGACATTAGAAGTATTAGCATATTGTTGCCTTAGTGTTGCTCTTGCCTTTGTTGGAAGATGTTTAAATGTTTCATAATGTATCTTTATAAGCCTGAACTTTAATTTAAGTAGCCAGTTGGTTCATTGCAACTATATTGCCTTCCACAGTTGGTTTACCTCCTTCAGACTCTGGTTTGTGGCTTGATCAGTTTGCAAGTGAAAAATAACCAGAGGAAAAGTTAAGCCTGGTTGAAGCAATTTTTTTTTTTATTAATGCAAGCACATCCAGTCAAACACGGAATATCCTGCTTTATGGTACAGCTTTATATTTAGCATTTCAGCTCAGAATAGCAAAACACAGTATTTAAGGAATGTATCAAACTGAGGGAGAAAAAATAAAAAGGAACCAATGTGGATACTGCATTTATTTCAAGTATATACTAGGACTGATTGACCAGTGAAGTGCACATTCATGTGAAAGCTTTTTTTTATACATTTACAGAAAGTGTTCTAAAATTGCATTTCAAATATATATATTTTTCTTAAATTTTAAGCATCCCTTTTAAACTTCAATTACATAAACAAAGCTGATAGACAATCCCTCTTATAGTGTCTGACAACATTACTAACTAGAACATCTCTGAAAGTGCAAAACACTGTAATAATACAGTATAAATATTCTTACTCTAATCCAGGGCTGAAGGTCAGTACTTCAGCACAGGAAAAATAGCAGCAGATCATAAGAATTATCCCTTCCCCTTTTTTGGGCTGTTCTTGTTAGTATTCTACTTCCTTCTTCAAAAGCATAACTTGCTTTTGTTTCTCTTTGATGTCAATGCTATGGAATCAGCAAAACGTTGATTTATCTCCCTTCCTTACCCCAATGTACTCTTCTAATTTCAAGTATTTGTCAAGGGGGCAGCTGGAACAGGGAGAGAGGGAAAGCTCCTTAATTTATCACCACACTACAGGGCCAACACAGCAAAAAATTTCTACTAAGTGATTGCAGATGCCCCATGAAACAGTGGCACTGCTTTTGGTTGTAGGCACTCAGCAAGAAGAGTATATGGGACTGGAATAAACTAAACCCTCGGTCCAGCAAGCATCGCCCCTTCTTCGACAGAAGGCAGAATAAGATAAACCCCATCTACTTAGACTCAGTCATTTTTTAAAGAAGCTTGTGCAGAGGTCCTCTGCGAGGCTCTGAGGGAGGCTACAACCACTGTGAATTCTACAGGGCTTTTTTTTTTTTTTTTTTTAAATAAAAATAAATCTAATAGTCTGGCTCAAGTCATTATCTTTACAAATATCCAGTCCTCAAGCCTTAACAGAACAATTACTGGAAAGGACAATAGATAGTTTTTAATCTAAGCCTATTTTTTTTAGTTTTTAATTCAAAGATCAGGTGAGAAAGTAAGTCCTGAACTGTATACTTCTCCTGGAAATAAATACCATGAATCTTAACATAAGTTCCTCAGGTGCTCATTTACACAGCCAAATCAGGTGTAAACTCAAGGCTAAAAGGAGAAATTAGAAATGGTAAGCATCAGCGAGTAATTTTGGTACTGACCTGGCTTCAAAGGTTTGAGCAATTTCTTATGGTGTTTTCCCTTAGATTTCAATGGGGTCTGGCCCAGACAGTCAATCATAGCTTTTAAAATACTAGAAAAAGCTTATATCGTAATTTGGTCTTTCCTTTAATTGTCTGTAAGTGCAGACTAGCATTTTCAAAGGAAATAAGGCAATTAAATGCCCTGTTCAGTGGTGATGAACTCTTCTTAAGCTTCTTTGGAAATTTTAGCCTTAACTTCAAATTGGACATCTGAGTTTTCTTCCCTCTCCCTAGCTCATGTGTGATTTTTATTTTCCAAAAACTGTTTTCAAAAAAACATATTTAGCCTGTTTTGCAGAGATAATCTAGGTTAGACATCCTTCTCTTAAACAAAACAACAAAAAAAATTTCCCTGATTTCTATAAAGGAAAACACAAATGATTCTGACAGCCAGAATTTAAAGGATAATTTCCAGAAGTAATCAACTTAGACATATGTGCATCTTCACACATGCACGCACACATACTCACACACAAACGCACATCCCCCAGCAGCTACCCCATCTTACCTCTTTAAATCATGTAACAAAAATATGTTTGCTGCACCATCAATGTTACAGGCAGGTATACTCTACTTTGTGTGCCATATTCTCCATTTTATTTAAAAAGTACATTGTAGCTGGTTTCAAGACATCCATATTTTTATTTTCTTTACTTCCAGTCCAGCGTAATAGAAGGTACACTAAACGATATCAGTACCTTGTAAGGCACTATTTTCTGATGTAGGAGAGGAACACGCTTGCTGCAGATGTCTAAGGCCTTGATTCTACAAACGCTAACACATGCGAACGGTATCGCTGATTTGAAGGAGACCCTTCACTTCAAAGATAGACAGACATATTGAGTGTTCTGCAGGATACTACTGGTCCAATGGAGTATTTAACCTGAACACTGGCTTTAGTTGGGATGTGTGTTTTAGTTTTTACTTATTTTGGTGGAAGTAATAAAAAATAAAAACTTGGATGCTGATAGAATAAGGTCTCCCCAGGGATACCAACTCCCATGATACATTTCATCTCTGAGAACAGGGCCCTGCCCTTATATTTAAAATAAAAAACCAAAACCCTTCACTTAAGTGCCTTAAGGTTGACATGTGAAATATTTACCACATTTCATTTCATAAAAGTTACTGTATATACAAAAGAAACCTCAGCCAGTGAGGTCTGTCTCAGCTCAGTCCAAGTCCTTCAGGTTGTAAAAACACGTTCATTCAATGTGCTTCAAAGTCTGCAAATCAGATCCAAAAATCTCAGGCTCTATTAAGCAGAGTTGTCCTAGAAGAAGGTAAAAAATAAATAAATAAAAAGAAATAATTATCTTTTCTATCACAACAAAAAGTTTTATGGTTTTGGTAAAGGTTGGCAATAGATCTATCTTGCATCATTAGCTGGACACCTTTCTTCAAGGGAAAGATTTTTTCAACTGTTATAAACTGGAATCCATCTATGAACTCCAATAAAGATGCTGACTTTAAATTAAATGAAAATTTAACCTTCGTAACATTACTTCAGGCCCTTAAGATGTGCTCAGGCAAATAACATACTTATATGTTATAACAAAATAACTCTGTCATCCTAAACTATTGCTTGCTGAACAGCATCAGATTTAATACAAGGCAGATTGCATGGGTGTCATAAGTGAAAAGCTTATGTGGCCTTCCTGAGAAACACTGGGGTCACTGGGAAACAGTGTCTTGTCTAGGACAATGCAGTTATAACGTAGCTCAACTGCAGCTCAGGGCATACAGACTTCTACATTCTTTATCTGATACAGATATGTCAAATCTAAAGGCTTAACATCATTTACAAAGGTCTAAATCCCTCTTCCTGCCTTGGCCTCAGTATTAGAAGAAATCTAAATTAACGTCATGTAGATGGAAGAGGTTGATCCCCCTCAAAGAGGGAGGGGGAATTGCTGAGATTTCCTCCCTTAAGAGTAGGCTGAAAATTAGAATATTCATTTAAAACTTCATCCTTTTATAAGATTTGTAAGTGCGTAGATGATAGCGCCTTCTAAGTATCTTTATATATTTGTTCCCCTGAGAAAAGCATGTTTGAAAACTGCTACAAATGTAAATTCTTTTACTGTATTCAATAGCCTAAACAAAGCACATTCTCCTTCATAATCTCAGCAGTGATCCTGCACCCTGAACTGATCTGTCTGGAAAAGCTGTATCAAAATCCAAGCCCTATTGAATTTTTTCAGATCTTAATTTTGAAGAAAAAAAATAAATTCATACTTGGGCCAAAATGGTCTTAAGCTGGGTATGCTTGGGAAGGGAGCAAGCTGATGATCATGTGCCTGTGTACGTGTGCAAAAAGACTCATGTTCTGAGGAAGCTTCATACCTGAGTGTTTTCCAGCTGTCTTTTTCCATGTGGTTTTCTGGACCTTCACTTTCAAAGGATGCAATGAAGAGAGCTAGTAAATAAAATAAGAACAATCAGACACATGGGTTCTTTAACTTAAAAAAAATTAAGAGTTACAATAGAGCAGGTTTAACTTAGCAGGCCTCCTAATAAAGTTTATTCTCTTCAGAAGCCAATATAGAAGTGGCAATACATACTTATAAAATATTTTTTTTGCATGTTAATTTCTTTTTTGTCTGCATTTCAAGTAGGAAGACTCACTATAATGTTCAAGGATTTTACCTTCTTCACTATAAATGGGTGCTGTGAGTAGATAGCTCTGGATCTTCTTGTCTTTTTCAAAAGGGCACTCGACCTGCTTCCATGTCAGGAAATCATTAATCTGTCTTGAAATTTCCCAGAATTTCTGTGTGATGTAATTAAAAGAATATTATTAAAATCATGTTTGTTTCTTTCAAATTTAATTCTTTTGTTTCAATTTCACAGCCTCTCAGTCTTGTTCTTATTTGTGCGTCTTCTGTTATTATCCTTTATTCAGTCCTCCTTGTTATCCCTTCTTCTTACTGCTCCCTCCATCTCCCTCTCTTCTAGTTCCCCATCTGTTAGCCTCTCAAATTTAGAATAGCATATCCCTGCTAACTGCCTGGTCTCTTGCATTCAATTCTTTTCATCATCAACCTTTAATTCATATATAATCAAGTACTATTGGCCTGTTTTCTCTGTCTTATCTCTAAATTAGCTTGTGAGTGGAACTGGTCAGTAAATGGCTTTTATTAACTTAATTTACTTTTCACATTTCCAACCTTCAACTTAAATGAAATATGACATATTTAAGAAATAACCAAAATAACATATAGAAACTATAGATATGCATAACTATGCATAATTACTTAGGGATTGTCTTCTATATTCTGTGTGCTCCCCTACCCAGCCTTAACAATGGCAAAAAAAACCTTTGAAAGTATTTTTGCAAGGCTGTGGTCTTCTGGATGTGTATGTTTATTAGTCAGGGAGAGAGAATCCAGAACACGTAGAAACTCTCTTGAAGACCTGCTAAATATCAGTTGCTGGTTGCATGTGGCGTTTATAGCTAGCTAAATTGATGAGGCTAAATCAGCTAATGCTGATGATTCAGTGTGAAGTTACCTATTACAATTCCATCAGATAGGACAGCTTGCTGCTACAGAAAAGCTTACTTTCTATTCTTTACTGCCTTCTGCTTCCCCCAATCCATTTTGAACATCAGGCAGGTGCAGGGCTGAGGAGTGGCAAATTTTTGTCTGCAATCATACGTGGTACACTAAAATTCTTACACTTCTTGATTTCAAGTTCTTTCCTTCATTTTAAATGTTGCACGAGTACAACATTCCTCCAAGAGACTTCCCCTTCCAACTAGCTAACATTAGACTATTTCTGTATTACTTAAGTGATTTGTAATGCTGGGGGGGGTGTGTTGGCTTCTGAAATTCTTATTTTCTTCTCAATCTTTTCATGCATCAGTTTTGGTAACAAATTAATGTTACTCCAATTATTCCATGAATTTTATGTTTTGTGGTGCATCTGTTCCACTTCACGTAAAACTAACAAAAAAAAAAATCTCTAATTAATTATATTTTAAAACTAATCTTTTAACTGAAGGTAATTATATTCCAACAGTTTTATGGATTCTTTTCTGTATATGCAATTGTGGGCCTGCTGGATATGGAATATAAATACGGCAACTGCAAGCACTAGCTTTCACAGAAATTTGGTGAAATCATTTCCCCTAGATAATGATATCACTTTATGTCTAGATCACAACAATGCTGAAGGAATTGCTAATATAATGAGACAGAAGTTCAAAACTGGCAAATGTTTTTAATGTACAATGTTTAACTAGCATTACAGGTTCTCTAATAGCAAACTCCTACCTTGAAGTTTATCTGCCCATTGGGCAAGCGGTTTGTGTGTATTTTGTGCAGAAAGTAGATATCTTTAATAAACAGGTTGAAAACTGGGATTACTATTTTCTCTCGATTGCTGTTGGCAGTCTGAGATCGTTGTGCTGCTCCTTGCAGGGCTGTGCGGTAATTGCAAAAGTTGCTGGATGGATCCATGTGGTGCTGTTTTTATGGAGGAGGGAAAAGGGCAGTTAAGTAATACATAAATATAAAAATCTTTGATCTAACCATCAGGGAGTTCATTCTTTATGAATTCGTTGGGCCCTTTTTAAACTTTCGGGATAAAGTAGCTTACACTGATCAGGCCTGGATTCAAGTTTTTGTAACTTCTATCTTGCTTGAAAGGAGGGTTCTGTACTGGCTTTAAATTTATGCTTTGCTTCAATGGTTAATAGAAGACTGAAAAGAAATGATAAACGACTATTGGAAAAAACAAAATTCTAACTTCCTGTCACCAATCTGTCTGATGACGATTTCAATTAAGTTTTGTTTTCATTCAGATCTCCACTAGATGGCGTATTCTAATTAGTTCTACGGGTAGCAAAATGCACTGGAGTGAAAACTACCTTGATGTTAAATTGGAAAACATATGCAAGGAAGAAAAAACCTAAAGAAATCTTGCATCCACTTCTTTTTGCAGGCAAGTAGGGAGTCTGAAATTCAGGAAATGCTCTTCCTAGTGTTTATATGCTGGTGACCACTGACAGAGGTGCCTCTGTGATCTTTGACTTAGTTTCATCCAAAACTCTGCTGTGGAATTACTATCTGGTGGATTTCTGTACAAAGTCTAAACTTTATACATACCTCTAAAACATCAAATTTGGCTGTTTTGACCTTGGACCAAGTTTTCTTTAGCCGTGCCACAGGACTCAAGTTCATCCCAGCTGAATAGAGAGAGAAGAGACAAAGAAAGAAACAACTGAGTTGAAAAAATACAGGGCTAACATAACTGTGTGTTTATGTATTAGCACCACATGTTTTGGAAGGCAGTTCAGCTTGACAAACAAAAGCTGTAGCTAACGCTTGCCCACCCGCACATTAATATGTCACTGGTACATCCTGCCCCTGTAGAAGTGTGCATGCTGATATGGGCAGCCAATTTAGGGCAAGTACGAGCATAGTCTTGTCAGTCAGGTTGTAAAATGGAGTGCCTTTTGTCATCTGTGTTAAGGGTACTCACAGATAATAGCCATCATTGAGTTGAAGTTTCCAATATTGAAGCATTCTCTTGCCACATCAATGAAAAATTCCACCATTCTTGTACGCTGTTTTTTCTTTACAACCTGGAAAAAACAAGATCTCTTAAGAGGGAAGGGATGGCGTGAATTTTGGATGGGATGTTCAGTCAAAGGTGCTGTAACACGTTGATTGAATAGATGTTTCAAGCTAAACCCTATGATATAGGCTTGAGGGTATTTTGTTAAGATTAATTTTTAATAAAATAGCAGAAGTATTTGGGGCTACTGTCAATTATTTGTCCAGTTATGGGGGAGTGTAAGTTTTTGTTTATACAAAAAGTTCAATGTTTTAGGGAATCTTGCATGAACAAGCTGGACACTTTCAGCAATTTCCTGTTACTGGAAAAGGGAGATAACATGAAGCTGCTTCAGAAATAATATAAAAAAAATCTAAACCTCAGAACAAGGGGGGAAAGCAGTGGAAAAACTTAAGATCAGGGACCTGTAACCTGAATGTGAGAACAGGACATGGCAATTGTTCTATTTTTCTCATTTTACTGTGTATGCTCTTAAATGACCTCTTGAGAGCAGGTAGTGATGATGATCAAATATACAAATACCCACTAATGCAAACATCTAAAGGATCTAGCAAGTGATGCTAAACATCTGCATTGCAGATTCTTTTATAAATGACAGAGCAAAATTAATATATAGCACTGTTTCCAAACTTTGTTTCCAAAAGCCATCAATCTTTGTCTCCTTTTTCCTCTTTTTCTTTAAAAAAGCTAGTATTATTGCCTAGATTACATTCATTGATCAAAATCCTTCCTATATTTAGATCTAGAAGTTGGGTCTGGCTTATATAAATATGGCTCTGGAGTGGTGACTGCTGACTACTTCTCAAGGGAATTCCCTTTTTCTTTTTTTTAAAAAACCTCTTACCTAAATACTTCAGTTTCTGTGTTATATCAAAAGAAAATGGTTCAGTAGTCAATGGCTTGGCTTAGCCCTTGGTATGCTAAAACCTTCTGTTTGACTGGTTTCTAAAGGTATTGGCCATCCCAGCCAGCTCTGGAAGATGTCTTGGTGCGTTTTTGTAGTACGTTTCTGTGAGAGCAGGAAATCTTAAGAGATTAGGATCCATATATCTGACTTCATGAAACTGTAGTAGACATCTGGATTTCCACAGAAGAGCTACTGACCATGCAGGCATAGGGAGAAAATTTTCCATTTGCTAGAATTGGTGCCTATTAATAGGAATCTAAAAAGACAGAGAATACACATGCCGGGGGGGAGGGGCAGGGGGAAGTTTCTTAGGGCAGTATACCTTCCATTTCTTTGCTTATAATATGATAGAAGTTACTTTAACCTCTAAAAAGGCTGTTCTCCCTCTTTTTTTTTTTTTTTTTAACCTCAACCTCTCCAGTAGTCCACTTTCTTTCCAGACTTCTGAGGAAAGTTTATTCCTGATTTTTCTATAACAGATGAATATGACAGTGCTAATGATACCTAAGTGCAGTGGAAGGACAGCTATTTACTGGTAAATCTGCATTTAAAGACAAGTACCTTTGCAATTTATGGATTTAAAAAAAAATAAAAATCTAAAAGAGCTCCTAACTCAAACTCCACAAAAGTTCCATTTCACTGTATGACTAATGCTACTATGGAAGATACAGAAAACTAAAGAATATATGCAAAGCCAAATGTAGCCATGAACTCTTCATCATATAAGCAGGCAAATAATTAAATGCTTGAGTAATGCTATTATCTTTAATTGCACTGCTAATGTTTAAATCTCTATTAGACCACTGCCTGCCTTTCATCCTTAAGGCCAAGACCATTTTGCTACTTGTTTTCTACAAATACCTACCCGACAAATCTCTGTAGCGACCAGCATGCTGAGACAATTGAACCAATTGTCATAGGCCTCCAAATTATAGGTTTTGGTCACATCCCCTCGGCACTGTAAGAGAACAGGCCACGTGTTAATCTTATCCTGTATCATGATAAAGTCAACATACCAAAAGATAAACCTCCTTTTCATGTCTTGATAAAATCTTGTGGATATTTCTTAAGGCATGAGCTTAAAGAAGATTAGAAAATGTCAACCTTTCTTGCACAGGGTATACTCAAATCGTGGAGGTTCTTAACCCTGCTTATTTTTTGTTTCTTTTTCCCTCCATGCCCCACGTTGTACCTTGTGATTATCCAGGGAGTCCATGTGGCTGACAATCTGCATCAGATCCTCTGGGTAAATGTTGCTCACCCTTTCCTGTGTTTGGAAAGATGAGGGATTGTCACTGGGCAGACAAACAGGGAGTTTGGTGAAAAATGCATCAATAAAGCCAGAGTTAGGAGAATATTTTGGTAACTTTCATCTTCCTACAGTCTAGGTATGTGAGGTGTGTTTATTGGTGTACCTAATTGATCTTGTTCATTACTTGTTATTTTTTTGATTAAGACATTAGAGGCTTTCAGTGAAGCCATAGCAAAATTAATATTGATGAGTATATTAATACTTAGTAAATGGAAAACTAAGTAATTCACACAAACTAGCGCCTCACCAGTTCAATATAGGTCAGCTGCTGTGCCAAGATCAGAGGGTCACAGCACACACTCAGGATGTCCTTTTGAGTTGACTGTGTCTTGGTCTTGAGGATGGTGCCTTTGTCAGTAACAGGCTGCCGAAATTTCTCTCTGATTTCCTGGTACTGGCTCCGTGCGGAGAGGGCCATCAGGAGGTTCTGTGTCATCTGGCTAATGATCTTTTTCACTGTTCCATTTTCCTACGCAAAAGGAAGAAAAAATGACTGCTAAAAACCTTTAGCTCTTGCAGACGCAGATCGCCAAAGAATTTCTGACTGGGAAAAATAAATGTCTACTATCCATTTTCTTTCATCTTATCTGAGCTTATCATCCTGTGACAAATGAACTTGTCCTAGCTGCCTGCACAACTTCATTATGACATTGTTATATCTGCCCGCCTTCCCAACTCTGTTTCACTTGCTTGGCTGGCCTGCTCCTTGCAGCAGTTTTTGGCTATTACCCCATTTCAAAGGCATCAGGGTAAACAGCTTAAAAGTGAGTATAGTGAAAGGTGGTTGAGTTGCTTGCACAAGGCTTCCTGGATCCTGAGGGTACCAAGTGCCAAAAAGCTCCTTCTCATTCTGATAAGACCCGCTGATGATCAATTCTACCTAGCCCAGGCAGAATCCAGGGAATTTGCATTATGTCCAGGAATATACCCCTAAATTACCCTGGACTGGCTTTGAACAAATATAGCATCCAAAGATTTAGTAAGAGCACAACTGGACAACTAAAATGCCCTTCTGTTCATCAGATTTTAAACATAGGAACTGTAAGGATACATAGTGGTAGAGCCACAGAACTATAATCAATCCACTTAGTATTCTGACAACTAAGGGAAGCTGAATTCTTTTTCTGACATTGATTGTTTGTGTTCTATAGACGTTCTCTATGAGATCCACCCTGAAAAGCTAACTTGATCGCTTTTCCTACTCCTCCATCCCTCCTGTTACTGCTTTAAATGAGCCAAGTTCTCTGACTGTTCTTCCTGCTGCTGGAAAAACTCCTTCTACCAAAGACAGTCCTTTTCCTCTTTCCTACACAATTGTTCTCTTGCTTTCATGCAAATTATTTCTCTTGAAGTTAGCCACAAGATTAACCATTAGTTTACAACCTGCTGTGTTGGTTTCTGCCAGTCAACTGGATGCACCAGAAAGAACTGCAATGAATCTGGGATCGTTCAAAGAAACCACTAATGTGCAGTGATGACTGAAATTATGTAGCAGATGTGAGAGACGATGACTACCAAATACTTGTATATTGCATGCTATAATTAAGCAATAGTAGTGTCAGAATGTTGCTTTACAAGGCAATAATCTGACTCCCAAGTGAAATCAAATGAAAAGCTGAAGGCAGCGTAGCTCATCTTGATGAGGCAACTAGATTACCACTGAACAGCAGCTGGCTGGAGCCATTTCGGATATTGTGCTACAAGTGTTCAGAAATGCCGAGGGAGCACGGCAGGGACTAAAATAAAGCGCTAATTCTGCGCTCTGGTATGCTGAGCTTTCTATTGTAAATCATTTGACTTCAGCTGCTATGCCTGACTTACCCATGTGTCCGGGAGGAGAGACTTCCTAGATATGGATCATTGAGAATCAAACTTGAAGGCAGGTGAGAGTATTGCAGATATTATGTGAAAGTGAACAAAGAAACTGCAGTGACATTAATAACTATGGCTTACTTTAGCTATTGTGAACTTATTAGCATCTTAATAATTAGACAAATGCCCTTAAGAGTTTTAGCAGTTTCCTTTCATTACTAGTCTTACCCTAAATTTCTTTACAACTTTGGAAAATAAGGCAATGAGTGTACAATAATTTGTCCTTGCTTGAGTTCAAACAAGAATTTGTACTTCATTTGGGGCGTAACTCTATAGCAGTAGCTATTTGGTATGCTGTCTGATAGCACTATGACAAGCACCTGACTGCTTTGTGCGAGTTCTCAGGTTACTTTCTATCCTATGGATGGAGAATAGTGTCCTGAGGGGATTTGGAAAAGCTTTAAAATACAAAATAAAACCCCAAACCATTACCTTAATCACTTAATGAAGCACAGTATGGGTAATTTCTTTTGGTAACAAATACTGAGAGCCAGACATGCTTTTTGTCAGTGTCAAATTATGTTTCCTAGGGGTCAGATGTGGCATAGCTCTTCACTGATCAAACTTGACTTGTAGCCTTGTTGAGGGGATAAATACTGTGATGCTGTAATTAATGAATGTCATCAGATGCCTCAGACACCAGAGCACCGAGTCACTCTGTAAAGACGTGTTTTTCTCAAACGACAATTTATTCATACATAACAGAGTGGGAGGGAAGGGAAAGAGAAAGAAAGCACATACTAAGATACACACACTAAATAAAACCTCTGCCAAGTCCCCTTTCACGGTAGTATCTCTGCCAACATACACCTCTTCACCCTTGTCTACAAAGGGAATAGAAGGCACATTGTAATCCTATTTCCTTTTTCCCTCCTACTAAGGCACCGACATTTTCATAGTAGGGCCCAGGTAAACAGCTTTGCTGATGCAACAAAACTGACATACTTCCTTTTGACAACTTGGTAACACCTAATTGTACTGTGTCCTATCACTGATTCATGCAGTACTGTCAAACCTGTTGATCTTCATTTTCTCTGTACTTGAATCAACAAAAACACATAATACAATTGTATTCCCATTTCCTGCTAATTGTTCTCAAATGTAAATAGACGTTGTGGGTTTAAAACCAAGGAGAAGCTTCTACTTCTATACAAGCAAGCCTTCATGTTCATACACACACTTGACAATTAATTCCCTTGCAGTTCTTGATTATATCCTTCTTTCTGTCTGTTGGTAGTTAGAGTGACTTTCTCAATATGAAAAAAGTGTAGGCTTTCAGTGTTGGGGAAAAAAAACCAACAACAAAACAAAAAACTAGAAAACCAACAGCTCTTGTTTTATTTGAATTTGTACTATCTATTTGCTTTAGAAAAGTCTTTTGTAAGGTCTAGTCTTCTTCATAAGCTAGAAACTCAGAGCTGTTAAGACTGATGATTGACTAGCTAGCAGAGCTCAAATATAACTTCCTTGGAAATACTGTACGTGTCACTCAAAACATAGCAACAAAACAGCTGATTATATTGCTAGGAGCTAGGAATAAACTATTAAATAATAAGCATCTTCACCTTAAGCAAGAGTACATTTGCTACAACAAGTCGGTATGTCTTGAGGGACTAGATGTATAGAGCAGTAACAAAGTACAAAGGATGGTACACCATTCATTATGAAAGTTAACTATTTTGTGCCATTATAGACACTGTTCTTCCCTTTCTTCTTCTGCGCCACATCCATTTTTCATATCGTCGTGACTATTTCGTCTCTTCCTCTTACACTTGATGATTATACATAGACAGTTTCTGCTAATGGACCATGAATTTCATCACTCAGCCCATGTCCTGCAGTTACACTGACAGCTTAGCAGCTGCCGCTGAAGTCCACTTACAAAATACTACATGTAGGAGCAAGGGATTGTATAGAATATGATAAACTGTATATGAAGGTTGACAAAAATTGCTTTACCTCTTAAGGTTTTTCTCCCCCCACCCTTACCTCATCACATTGCGTGATTCTGTGAGCAATCTCCTTCAACTCTTTCATGGATTTTTCATCTTGGAAATCATAGGGGAACGTTTCAGTCCATTCCTTCAGGAGCTGAATGATTTTGGCAGCAAAGGATTTTAGCTTTGCCTAGAAAGAAACAAAGAGTTGATTACTGACCATAGACCTTTCTGACTGCAGAGTAAATTACCTGATGAAGGCTCATGTAAAACTAGAGACACTCTCGAAAATACTTTGCATTAGTAGTAGGTGAAGGGGATAATGAAGAATGTACTTAACTGTGAGCTAGATTCCTAAATAGTATAATTTAGCCTCCTTTCCTGATAGCTTGGTAATGTCTCTTACCAAACACTTTGAAGATATCTTCAAGGTTAGCTGTATAAAGCCAGGAAGATGACAGAATAGTTTAACTGACTTATTTGATTGAAGTCAATTGGACTTAAGCTGATTTATGCCATCTAAGGCAGCAGTACCTTCGTGTTTGAATTCAAATCCATACAAACCGCAGCACTCTACCAAGCATCTTTCACGAGAAACATTCACAAAGACATTTTTGTTCTATAGAATTTATCAGACCCTCCAGATTGAGCTGTATATTGAAATGAATGAATGACAGGAAAGATATGCGTGTTCTCTCCATGACATCTAAATCAAAATGGACTTTGAAAATAAAAAGTATTGGCTCTTACTCAAAAAGCTATCAACCACAGAAAGGGGAGGGAGAGCTATTTTCTAAGTTTTTCTGTTACCCATGAATTGTCTAAGGCTTTTCATCAGTTAGACCTGAAATGGATGCCAATTACTCCACTATCATAGCAACAGGGAGCAGCATCAGTAAATCCAAGGGAGCACTCTTATAAAACTGGGAATGTAGGTGCTAAAAACACTTTTAATGAACAAGAAGAATCAAAACTTAATTCAGTTTATGTTTGTCCTCCCACTCAAGTTATGAGGCACTGAGGAAAAAGAGGAAGCTTTCATTTGCGTTTACCTCCCCACTTGTAAGCTACAGAAGTCCCAGTACACAGTGGTTCTCCCCACACACAATGCACTTTCCTCATTGCACTCTGCATCAGCCTCTTAGGGGCAACAGAAGGTGACTTAGCATGTGAGTGTCACTACAGGAAATTAGTGTATTTTCTCTTAAGACAAATAGAGAATGTCTTCCAAGAATTGGTAGGAACTCCTGCCAAAACATCATCTGATCATAGTATGTCCTAGTTTATTTAATCAAAACCAAAAGTCAACTGAACTACGCTATTTTGTGGGTTTTTTTACATCTTGCTGGTATATAGTCAGTTGGAATATTAATACTGATTAATAAGAACTTTGAAGTTACACAAAACACCCTTGAATCCTTGATCTGAAAATGAGCCAGTGGTGCTTGTAATTCTGAAGGGAATTTTCTTGCCTTTTTTTTTTTTTTTTCAGGGCTGCAAACTGCACTCTGCTAGCATGCTCTTCCTAGCTGTTTTTTATTAATAGCATTTATTTGATCCCGCTAGTAAGAGAAGCGCAGAATAGTTGGATAGTGAGGGCAAAAAGAGAACGTCACCATTCTCTTTGCCAGCAGCAGGCATTCCTATAAAGCAATCTCTGCCAATGCCACTCCTGTGGAGCCCAGCTTCAAGGTATTTCTAAACAGTGTGGGACAGTTCCAGATTATAGTTGTCTGTCCTCCAAACTCCCTTTGTTGTCTGCCTTGGGGAAAAGACAATTTATACTTCTTTGCTAGGAAATGCATGGAGTCTGACAACATTAATCTGTGGGTGGTGACAGAGAATTAATTAGGCAGCCAGTGCGCTTCTATTCAATTAAAGTTAACAGGTATGTGCGTACTTCACTTTTGTTAACCAAAAGCTGCTACAGAACTGTGTTTTGGTATTAATAATCCTGACTATCCTTTCTTTTTAACTTCTGAAACTGAAAAAGGAGGAATGGAAGGTTCCAAAATCCTTCCTTAGGCGACGGCAAGCATCTCCATGTGAACACTGACTTCCCATCTCATGTATCTACTTGTTAGTTGCTAGGGTTTGCTTCCTTCATGATGGAAAGATAGGCAGCTGTTGCAAGACAAACTGCAAACCATATTACTCCTTATGTAATTACTCTTGAGGTGTAAAAAAGCTTAATGTTTTATCAGATGCTTTTAATGCTCGTGAAAATAAGGTATGCTTTCTGAGAGCAACACTAAAAAACGTCAATATAGCAAAACATGAGATTCTTGTTTCAGGTGCACTCTGATGAAACCCAAAGCAGCGTGACAGGCTTGATGCACATCATTTGTGCATCAAACAACCTAGATAGAAATCATGCAGATATGTGGGTAGCAGCACACATTTTTTCCTGTTTGTCATGGTTGCAGTTAACTGACCAACCTACTTTTTCTGTAGTCTTTCTCCACATGTGAGCCTCCCCTTGTGAGGCCTGACAGAATTTTCTGGAGTCTATGGGAATACCTCTCCCATAAATATTTCTTTAAGAAGAAAAATACTTCTATTAATTTAAGTACTGTGGATCAGCCCTGATCTGCATGAGATAAGACAGACAGGACTGAGAAACAACTACCAAATAGGAAAGAGGGCAATAGCAGTACTGTGCTTGTAGGAAAGGGAGGTTTAATGATAATGACCTGGTTATGACTATTGTTTTGATTTTTGGCTTTAAAAAGAACTTACTGGTGACAAAACCTGAGTGAAATCATATTTTTTTCAAGGAACTTACGTATTTTGAGACAGGCAAGACAAGCTTAATAGAAACTAACTTCTACTTTCTCTTTTTATTTCCTACTGCTTTAACTTTTGATTTAAAAAATACCCTCACGCCACAGAAAAAATGCACCACAGTTTTAACAACAGGTTTTCACACTGAGTAATATTATACAGGTGTGTTTTTCTGTGACAATCTTGTTTGGGTCTTTCCAATCTTTAATACGCTTATGGAGAATTAAATGTTATCCTTTATGGTCAAGCATAACATCTGACTTGTATATTATAATTGACGTCTTAAAGTGTCAAACCCTTCCTTTTTATGAGTGGCCAAAAGGACTCTTAGGTGGGCTCCAAGATCCCAGAGTGTTTTAATTTTTAATCTACTTTTCTCTGGGTTGTTTTCTATAGGACTCTTTGGCTAGCCACTAATGTCAAAAACAAAGGAATGATAAGTATTGTGGTGCATAACCTCAAAACCTGGCTCCTTGCCACTTCTTCAGCTCACATGCTATTCAGGCAACATGTCAGCCAGCTTCTAATATTGAGCTATTTGCATAAACAAACTCTACCAGAAATGATCAGAGCTGCTTTAACTACTTTTTCCAGCTATTTCCTGCTATGGAGATGCTTAATTAGAAGGTGCTGGTAGCTGATGATACCTTAATGGGTTATGATTGTGAATACGTAGAGTGCCTTGAGTTGAGAATTTCTATGCTGCATATGAATTGAGCTTTTATTTGTTGCCAGATAGAAAAAACAAGTGTTTGCAAATGCTGCCGGCCAAACTATTCTGTAAAACATACAGGTGCTTGTAGCAGAGGACAGTAAAGTAGTCACTGGAGAGGGATGTCCAAAGTTTATGTAATGCTCTCCAAGAATTTTGTGTTTAGTGGGCAGGAAAAAATTACAGTTTATGTTAAGGGGGTAGGAAGGGATCAAGGGCATAGTAGGTAAAGCAACCAGCAAAGCAAGTAAATTAAAGCAATGTCCCAAACGCTCATGTTTTATTGTCATCCTGCTGTTTGTTGGTTTTCCTGTAGGCCCACTTACAAATTGTCAGCAGCAGGTGTAAAAGTGTGGGTGTTTCGAATATGAGCTGCTCTACTAAACATCCTGTTGTTAGGATGTAATGCTATTTCATTTCAATTGAAGCCATGATTTTTGAACACATCTGCTGAAAAGCTAGAATAATACAACTTTATCTTATCTTTAAATGGCCACCATATTTAGTCTCCAAATACTGTTTTCATTTTAAAATCTCCTAAGTGTATTGTTATTCACAAAAGTTTCATCTTATATCCCATTATTTTTAAACGCAAGTATTTCACATATGTATTTCGACACTAGCTACTGACAGCAGTCTTCCTCTTCATATGTCTACAGATCAGCTTTACTCATTCCATGAGTTTCAGATGGTCCCAGCATCTCTTCCAAGTTCCTACCTCTGTTGCTTAGCTACGTGTTGCTGAGGAACGACTACAATTTACAGAGCATCAGTTTGAGGTTGCTCAGTCACAAACCTGGATGAAAGTAATTTTGCCCAGAGTGGTTAGTTTTTCCTGTGGAGTACTTTTATGACATAATATGAGACCAGGACCCCAGGAACAGTAAGGGAGAAAGAAGCCCTAAGGTCAGTATTGCTGTCAAAAAATTCTGTATTGCCAAACCACAAGGTTACCTTTTGTGTTCCCTACTCAGACTCCTGATACACCAAGAGAAAACAAAATGAGACTATCAATGTTCTGAAGATTAGGAATGTTAGCGTGTAATTTCTCACCATAGAGGAATGGATCCAAAACATGCCCAGGATTTGAACAATTTAGGTCTTTAAATACTTGCTGTTTTCATCCTTGTTTCTGTCGCTCTTATTTGCATCCCAGCTTGGACTATTCTTGGACATTCTGGTACAATTCCAGTCAAAAGGCCTTCAATACATGCTTTCCATAGTGGTGAGACTTAGATGGACTTAAGTGCATATCATAAACTGACCCAGTTTGGTTTAATTTGTTGATAGTAAAACTGCATAGTCACATGTGTCAGCACAGGCTACCATTTTAAGTAGTGCATCCCTTAATTTTTGTGAGAGGTAACTTTCTGATTTACTGTTGCACCAACGTAAAGTACCCCATCAATAACCTCAACTCTAATAGGATGGTGAGGGTGACTGGAGAAAGGGGAATCAGATTCAAGAGAGACCTAACATGGTGAAAGCCCAAAAGGGAAAACCCCCTTGCTGGGCAGGTTTCATGGCAGATTCACATTGCTCCAGTGTGCTGACTTGAACCTCATGAGGAAAGTTTTATTTCCGGCCACTGCATCTGACTCAGAAAGTAGTACATAATCTATGTTTGTGCCTAGCAAAGAACCAACAGTGCTTCAAGGAAAAAGACACAAATAAAAGTGCATCCACTAATACACAGCAATAACAACTTAAATTTATTCTTTATCAATTTAATTAGCTTTACAATGAGAAGGAGAGAGTGGGAAATAAATGACAGTAGCACAGCTAACTGAAGGACATAATAGTTCATTTACCTTTTCTGCCTCAGCCCCCGTTTCTAGCTGCTGCTTCTGTTTAATGCAGATCTGCCCCACTTTAGCCAGGAGCTCGTGTGGGTGAATGAAGACTCGTGAGCTCAATAGGAAAGTGAAGATGTAAGTCCTCTGTGGAAGCAGGTAGAAAAAAAATAAATACCACAAGTTGAATAACTTTAGCAAAAATAATCTGTCTTCCTTGGAAAAACTATTCCATAAACAACAAATATAACTTTCTTTCATTTAAACTTTTTATAATTTTTCATTTCTCCAGAGATGTGGCTGTCTTTTCTAGCTCTGTTAAAACAAAACGCTATAGGCTTCAAGCCTGTTAACTGTCATGTTTTTGGATTCCCAAATTATTTTCCTTTAAAATGTCAAACTTAATATGCCTAACTAGTCATCGCTTAACAAAAAGGCAAATGAAGTATGTCCAATGAAGGGTGTTATGCCTCTTGAACACCACTATTACTGCTGCTTTGTTTCTTTAAGAGTGATTGTTTTTCAGTGAGCTGCAGAAAACTGCTTCATGTGTATTCCAAACCACAGCTGTAATTTCTTCATGTGTGGGTTTTCTCGTTCCTTTTTCCCACAATCACTGACACAAGCCCTAGCTTAGATTGTGGCCATATGACAATAATTTAGTTTGAAGCTTGACTTTACTTATTTGAGGCCTGTTTCAGAGACTTTTGAGTAAGAACTCTGCTAATAAATGCCAACAATTATGATTTCTCATTAGAAATAGCCTCTCCATTTGTATTTTAGAAACTGTAATGCATTGTAATCAGTCATACTCTGGATATTTTAGTTGAAGTGAGAATGCCTTCGTGCCCTAGTCTTCCTTCAGTATTTGAAACTTGGCTTTTGTATTTAAATGTAATTGCCTCAGTAAAGACAGTAGTGTCTCATAAGCACTTCTGTTTTTCCTTTGGGCTTTTTGACAAAATTAGGAGTTAAGAAATTGTAGGGGATCTCATTGACAACAGATTTCAATTAATCTTTGTTACTTTTGCAGTGTGTAGTGTTACTTTGTACCGTGTTTTTAGAAATGTGATTTGGCAGGCCACAGCCAGGTGTGCATATAAATAGTCAATGTGCACCCATGCACTTGCTCTTGGACTGGGCAAGTAAATTGAGACATCCAAAACTTTAAGACCAATTTTCTAAAATATGGTATCTCTACTATTATCTACCAAATCCTGCTGCTTGCAGTCTCTGAAACACACTTGTAGTGTGTTTTAGGGTATCTTTAGAACTCCAAAAAAGTTATGGGGTTTATCTCCCTAATCACGATAAAATGTGCTATTAATGAAAAATGTTTCCATTCCTTTAGTACTTGGTGTGCCCTGTGATATAAATTTAGCACCAAAACCCTCTAAATAGCAGAAGGGGGGGAAAAGGACTGTTTTTTTTTTTTTAACAGAATAAATAAAATTAACTAGAATCACAGTGTTCTGCGAGTGAGTGAACAGTTTAATAGACTAAGCATGTATCTATTAAACATCTAACTCTGTCCTGAGCTTGCGGAATAAGCTAATGAAAGAACAGAGTGGAAATGTGGTACAGCAAAGGGATTTAAAATGCTCATTCTGATCTGAAGTTCTTATTAGCACCGGGGTTCATGTATTAAATTAGGAATAGCATTAATTGTGTACAATCAAAACTGGAGTTAATCCGTAGTCTTTGCCTTGTCTACTGTTTATGGATAGAGGAAGACAGGATGAGAAGGGTTAACTGGATGGACAGTTTGGGTCAGGTGCTTGGTTAGTGTTTCCACTGATACCTACAGAAGATGGACAGCTGCGGCCACCTAACAATAGGGCTCTTGGTGACTTCAAGCAGGTGGCCAGGGCAGTGACAGGACACTGACAGCATGGCCTCCCTTCTTGATGGCGTGGTTGCAAACATCCCACACAAATGTAGTTGGGAAAATTAAAGGCTTCTGTTTGGTATTTTGTTTATGTGTCTCCAGAATTTCAGAGTTCATTTTTACGTTTACAATGACAAAAAAATTGAAGTTATTAATTTTGAAAAGAAATTCAATGTAGCTCCTATGCCTACATCTGGAAACAGTTGATGATGTTGTGTCAGCTTTGGAGAAGCTTTATAAAAATCTATGGTACTGTATGTGGTGTGTTATAGGCACTAAAATTTGGATGAAGAGCTAACTTGATTCACAAGAGGACTTGGTTGTGTTATGGGACAGTATATCAGATCTTTTATTCTTATGCATGTGAGAACAAGCCCTAAACTGATAGACTTCCCATTCAGAATGAAAGCATAAGAAAGAGTAGTATTGGGTTGTGAGATATTTTAGGGGGGGGTGGGGAGGGGCTGGGACTGTGGTTATTTTTATGTTTTAAACCATGCCTGGCTATCCTCTGTTGTGTTTGGTCTTTTTTTTTTTTTTTTTTTGTAGACAGCTTCTGTGTTCATCAGTGTCATCCCTGAACTTAAAACTGTGAGTCTGGATTATCTGGGAAAGGAATTTAGCTGTTGGGTGTGTCAGCTGTGACTGGGTTGTGTGAAAATTTTTGTTCTGGATATGTGAAGTAGCCCTCACTTCTGCCCTATTTTGCATTTGAGAGAGATGGGGAATAAAAAAAAATTACGGACTTTGATACTTTCATCCCTTCCCCACATTCTTGTTTTGGGAGTTTAGAAGCCTGTCTGAAAGTTGCCTGTACTTGTAAGTAGCAGGGAACCACAACTTAAACCACACTGTTCTGCCAGTGACCTTCACTCCGATAAGCTGTAACACATTCTTTTAAGGAAAGATATAATTTTGCTTCTCGTACTAATTCTAGCGTTGGTCTCCTTGGTGGAAGTTTGTGTGATATGGGACAGCGTTTATCCAGAGTGACTCTGAGAAAGGCCCACTCAGACTATCATTTCCCTATTGTTATACTGCCAGAAAAGTGTAACCCAGATGACCTGTGCTTTTGTCTGTTTTTTTTGATAACGTTTTATATGATGTTCAAAAAAAGTGCCAAACTGGCAAGATGCAGGAAGATACATGGCCATAAAAGTGCATACTTCCTATTTTAGGCTTGCTGATGTCCCTCTGTAATCAGTAATATCTGTACTGGACACATGCAATGCTTTTCCAAACAACATTGGACTACTAGGTTTTAGAAACAAATTATTATTACTTCTGGAACCCATCTGCAGGTATTTTTATAACATTTTTTTAAAGTCACTTAACTTGGAACTAGGTTCAGTACTTTGGAAAACAAAATTGTTCCATTATGATCAATCAAGATATGCTGGTTTACACTGTATTGGTATCTAATTATGGGGGGGTTTTGGTACTTCTATTGCTTATGCTGGCATATACAAGGAGTAGCTGCAATTAAGAACCAAATTAAAAATTATAGCATAGCGTCTGACAGCAGCATTGACACCCATCTCCTTGCCCCTCTGCTAATAGCCACTCTTTATCCAATAAAGAAAATTCAGGCTGAACTAAGCCATACGGTAGGTCTTGGGGGTTAGGAACACAGTTGTTTTGGATAGGAAGTATTTCATACTAATGTCATGCCTTATCTAGATCAAGGATTTCTGTGATTTGTTGCACCTGTACTACTACTGCTCTGGCAGGGGTGTTGGACTAGATGATCTCCAGAGGTCCCTTCCAACCCTATGATTCTATGACACTATACGCATATAGGCTAAATGTTATAACAGTGTAAAAACCCACACTCTCTCATAAGCAGTCCCCTAATCACGAAGATGATGGTTTGGAGAAGGAAATTTACCTATGAAGCTAGCTGGTTTGCAAAGAACGATTCAAAAATGCTTTCATAAACCATGAGATTGAAAGTTAAACTCCATTTATGCTACAAAAGGGTCAGGTATTTGGGAGGAGAGGGAAAAAATAAAATCCTTTCTGTGCTTGAAACAACGTAAGCTAACACAAAAGGGGCTTGTGCTTTACAATAGAATAAGAAGCCAGATTCCTTTAGTGCCTAAAGTTGTTGCTAAGAGATGAGCTGAATTATATTTAAAAAAAAAAAAGACAAGCACGAGCACACAAGACTAAAGAAGGAATTGTTACTCTCTGACCCAAGAATGCACTGATGTCTTTGGCGGGGTGGGGGGGAGCAGAAAAATATTTTCTTTGTGCACTCACTGCTCATTCTGGAACTTCTTGTTTGTGAAATATTTTCTTGAAACGTTTTCTTGCTTGGGCACAAGGGTTGCAGACTGGTACATTCCATTCCTAACCTCCCTAACTCCTCTGTCTCATGAGTATACATTTTTCTATGTGCTGAACAAGTCCCTGTACACAAACAAGCCTCAAAAGAGCAATACACAAATGTAGGCCCTTATCTTTCCCATCCTCCCTTGCCTGCTTCATGTTCTGCCAACATGGCAAATACATTTTTGTTTGGCCTCTGTAGCCAGCACAGAAAGATACTCTATGTTTGCTTTTTCCCCCACCCCCTTTTTTTTTTCTGTCTGGGTTACTGTGATCTTTAGCTTAACGTCCACGCAGGCAAGAATGCCTTCCAAGCATTGTGCTTGGATGTACTAATCCAAACATTTGGATGTGTACTGCAATTTACAGCTATGTCACTCTGAAACTAAGGTAATCTCTGCTAATGTTACCAATAGCTTCTCTTAGTGGGAATTAATTGGTGATGCCTTTCTGCCTTAGTGTGTGTAGTTGAAGACATGAGACTGAGAGGTGTCTGTAACTTTCTCTTGAACATACAGTGTTGGCTACTCTTCTGACAGGATATCAGTGTAAATGGCTATCACTCTAACCCTCTGTGGCAACTTCCCTAAAAATAAAAATAAGTGTGAAATTAAGTATAAATACATAACTGAACGGAAATAGAAAACTTGGATTCGAAGATCACTCAAATACAGCTCCTCCTTTATGTTGTTCAAAGCTTATTTATCTACTCATTTTATAATTAATCCTTTCAGCTAAATTGGGTGATCTGATTTAACTAAAAGAACGTGTCCTACTGTAGAGATTAATTTGGTTTAATGCTGTTTTCCATCTCTCTTTCCCTGGAGTTCCCTTGATTGCTTCTGTTGTATCTCTCTCAGCTGTCAGCTTGCTGTCTATTTAAACTGCAGTCTCCCACGGCGGGGTCCGTGACTGCTTGGTTTGCAACGCTCCCTTACAAGGGGGTATGGGATAGCACCATGGAAACTAGCAGCATTCCAAAATAAGTTGTATACCCCTTAAGTAATGCTCGCTTTATAGAACCATTTTCAGGGTAGCTGAGTTGTAACTAGATCTTATAACCAGAACTATAACAGATCTTAAAAGTAATGATAAGGGATGTGTGTTAGCAGCTACTTAAAAAAACTTAGCTATAATCCAGAAATCCAAGCGGCAAGTAACTGTATACTAGTATCACACAAAAAACAAGGAACTGACTCCTTGGAAGGCTTAACTACATCAGCCTAAAGCTATTCCACTGGTATACCATACCACCTTTACCTGCTGCTTTCTTCTGCATCTGTTCTACAATATGTATTTGGGAGCAGGGAACAGAGATTTAATGTCTAACAGTGGCCCATCCCTCTGTGCCTTATAAAGGACTTGGTACTAAATCATTATCTGTCAAAGGTAGTGCAATTATACGTTAGCTATATTAAAATGTAAGATCTAGGATTACTTTTGAACTAGAATATTAAAAAAATCCTGGTTTTGCTCTTTTAAAATCTTCTGGCAATTTTCCTGCTTATACCCACTGAACTCTCATATGGGGTGTCCCTTTTTTGTGCATGGCGATTGTGAAGATGGGTGCTTGGAAGTGATGTGAAACCACAGTTAAAAGTTCTACATGAATTAGACTGAGAAACACACAAGAAGATATAGCATGGCCCATTACCACATGCATTAAGTTCAACATACAAGTTAATAGTGACTGCAATTTCCCACCCCCTTGTTAGTCTTTACAAAGAGCTGGGATGCTTCTGCCATAGCTGCCACTTTTTCAGAGCTCAAATGGAATATATGCTATATAGCCTCTCTGATCTTTGGCAATTTGTTTAAATAACATCTTTCATTACTGGGTACAAGGGGTCATTTTAAGTGATAAAATGATCTCTTAATAATATCCTAGGTTCAGAATCTTATTGCATGCCCTGGAGTTATAAATCGTATTTACTTCAGGGGACTGCACTGAGGATGTTTAATCACTTGCAAATCGTTTTCAGGCTCAGGAACATACATTATTACAGTGCTGGCCCATTACGATGTCTTGAGAAAGAGAGCATTTTAATTAAAATCTATTTTTGTGGTGTTTTTTTTTTTTTCCAATGGCCTAACTAGGAGATGCATGGAAAATTAAGGGGGGAAAAAACCCAACAACCTAGAGTTGGTTTTAGGTCTCTTGCCCTAGGTAGGAGCCAGTTAGTAGTTAATCTTGGCTGCATTAGAGCTAAAGCAGCTTAGAGGGATTGAAAAATCTGTGGCTAATGCCGCTTTTAATTGGTTCTTAAGGCACCCACTTGGGTTCAACATGGCTTTATCTTTCTAAAAAGTGCTCTCATTTAAAAACAAAAGGACGGTATCCCCATTGAGCAATATCTTTAGTGAATGAGTATGCCAAGTAAAATAAATGCATCTTTAGCCTACATCTTAATCTTGAATCAGACAGAGGTAGAATTTCTTGAGGGAACGCCAATCCAGATACTAATGCAGTAAAACCATGGGGGGCGGGGGGGGAAACCATCAGTGCCTACTTACATCTGGATAATAGTCCATGGTGGGTACCAGGCGCTCTATCAAGGCCTCCAGTGATCCAGAAACAAGGTTCCCATCCTGATAAACAGGGTCCACGCATCTTTCTCCCATATCTGGCTGCACTTGTCCACTACAACTGGAACCAAGCATGCTGGAAAATATTGGCGTCTGGGGCATAGTTTCCTGCAGAAGCAGTAAAAAAAAAAAAAAAGGTTAAACTTTCTTCCAGGATGTCTTATGTGTGGTTTTAAAGAGGCATACACTAAATGCAATTATGTATTTTCTTGAAAGCAGCCTGGGCATTAGAGCTCAAGTTCTGAACAAGCACTTGCACATCTGTAAGCTGGCTTTGGGGTTTAAAGTGCACTTTAAACTATGTCACTAAGGCTGCAGATGTAGAAGCTGTAAGAATTTTCTTCACTGTACTTGATTTTTCCTTTCTCCCCGGTTTTCCCCTGGCTCTTTATGCATGAAACTACACAGGGATGAAAATGTAAAATGCTTTCTGAATTTCAAAGATACTGAAGCAGCACCTTACTGAGCAAACAAACAAAAAATACTGTGCCTTAATGTCACTCTTTTTACTCTTTTTGGAGTCAGATCTTTGGCCAAAATACTTGACTTGTGATGATAAATCCTTCACCATCTCTCTAGCTAGATGTAACCCAGGTCTTGACAGAAATGCATCTTCTCCTGCACGTGAATTTCACTGGAAACAGTGGGGGACGTACTGTCTGAACAAAATTGCCTTTTTTTTTTTTTTTGGTACATGAAACCATGAACTGGGTGGAACTGAAATGCTGTGACATGAACTGTTATATACAACTCTAATAACAGTCTCTTTGGAGACTTTTGCTTAAGAAACAAACCTGCTGTCGCAACACAAAAACCACAGGAAGGTTTGGGGTTTCCACCTCCCTCCCCTTGGCCACAAGCTATATCAATATAGTGTAGTTACCAACTGTGAGTAAACTGTGGGGGTTTTTGTTTGTTTGTTTTAAACTGGGCTACTGCTTAAATATATGCAGAAAGCTAAACAAAACATCCTGCCACTGTATGTAAAGGTTGAAAATACTGTTCAGCATCGGTATCAAAACAGGTCCCCCTGGCTGCCGAAATAGTTAAGACTGTTCAGAGGTAAAGTGAAAAGAAGGCAGTGTTAACTCTTTAGCTGCTGTTTCACCCTCTATGAAACAAACACGATAATGTCATGCTCTGAAAAGCACTTGGTTAGATAAAAGGGATTAGGCCATTACCAGTACCTTCAAACTGACAGCTGTTTCTAACCGCACTCATGTCATAAGGACGTAAGTCCTCTCTGTAGCAATTTTTCAAAAATTAGTTTAAGAACTGAAAACCTTAAATGCTATAAGGGGGATTTAATTTATTTTTTTTTTTTAGGTAGCACTTGAAAAAAAATTGCACAGCATAACTGTACTTTGTGCCTTGCAATAAAAGAATACCTTCTTCCTCTCAAACTCTGATTCAAAGTGATTATTTATGTTTACAACCTGGGATACAAAACACTTTTTCTGTTTTTAAGCTCCGATGAATGCTGGGTGCGTTCATAAGGAAAAAAATACCAGTATTAATTATACTTGTTCATCAAGGTGACAAATTTACTTATATATCAGGCTGATAACTGGAACATTTTTGTGGCTTTAACCAGAAGACGTTTATGAATTCATATGTGATACAGATATTAGGGAAGTGTAATTCCCGGTAAGTTAAAATATAGCAGCTGTTTTAATAGTGACTAGGGAGACAACTTTGAGCGGAGCTCAGTTTCAGAACTTCAGGATACAGAGTCAAATAAAACAGAAAATGCAGGACTTAATGGTGTATCAAAAGAAATGAAAAATGACGATTCTGCACAAACAGGCATTAAGGTTACTCGGTATTTCACAGATTTATCTGTTAGGCCTCAGTTTTGCAGTGCAGGACAATCTGACACATCACTGGAGCATACGATGAAGCAGCCAGCTTTGCTATGCAGGCTATCTAACTCGCCACTCATTTGGGGTTTTTTTCCCTTTTAAGGACCATAGCAATAGCGCTGAAAGCTACTTCTCAGGCTGTACAGGCTCTGATGGGCGCTGCTGGCTAATAACACGAAGTTGTACAGGGTAAGGGAAGCTAACCACCACTGAAAAGGTGCTTTAGGAGGAAACAGCCCGTTTCTGCCGCCAAGTGTTTTTAACTCCTTTTAAGCATAGTTGCATCAGTTCTGTTTTTAAAGACCCTGTAACGACCCCCGCCGGATTGCCAAGGCGCCCAGCCTTTCCTTGGGGGGGAAAAGCCCTTCCCAGCGCTGCCGGCTCCAGCCTCCCCGGAACGGCCGAGGGCCCCGATCCCGCGCCGACGGGCAGGCAGACCCCCCGGGAGGGCCGTTAGTACCTCTCCCAACCGCCACGGCGCGCTCGGCCCCTCTCATCCACGCGTTCCTGGGAAACTCGCGGTGCTCTCCGCACGCACCACAAGACCCCCGGCTCCGCGGGGGTGGGCGGCGGCGGGCAGTGCCTCAGCCAGCACCTGCACCCCTCCCGCCGGCGGCGGTCAGCCGGCCCCGGGCATCCCCCGGCCGCGGGGGAATTTCTGAGGCAAATCCACCCCTCCCTTTGACCGTGGTGGGGTTCCCCCACCGCCCCCCCCACGCCGGTACTATCAAGCCGCCACACCGGGGCTATTCCCCGCTGCGAACCGTGTCTTCCCCACCCGCCCGGTGTCCGCACGCGGCAGGTGGGGGTCCCGACGGCAGCGCCCGGCCGTCCGCACTTACCCTCATTTTCCTGGGCGACGTGTACATACGCGTGGGCAGCGCCGGCGGCCCCGCGGCTGTGACAGCTCTGCCCGCCGGCAGCAGAGCCGCCGCGGCGCGGCCCGCCCCGGCCCCGCTCCCGCCGCCCGTGACGTCAGGGCCCCGCGCGGCGCGCCCGTTGGCTGAGCGTGAGCGTGGCCGGTTCAAACGCAGCCGAGCCAACGGCGCGGGGGCGTGGGGGGTGCGTGCCTGTGGGGGCGGCCGGGCCGGTGGCCCGCGGGGGGGAACGTGTCGCCTCTTCCCTCTCCGGGGGGATCGGGCTCACCTTGGTCTGACAGCCGGTGCTTGTCCCGAAGGTACTTTTTTTTTTTTTTTTTTTTTAAACATTTGATCTTTATAGATTATTTGGTTTTGGTTGGTTTTTGGAAAAAAACCCCACCCCGTTCTTAAGGGAGCAGGCCGCTCGTTTTGCACACCCCACGCGCTGTGCGGGTCGCTGAAGGCTGCTTACCCGCGGCTGTGGGGAAGCCGCCCCGAGGCGGCCCGGGGTGCCCCGTACCCCCCCCGCTCCTCGGGGGAGGCGGCTTGAGGGCCTGGGGCTCCCGTTCTCCCCCCGTAAGGCTGTTTACGCCGGCACGGGTGGCAGCGCCCGCCGTAATGAGCACACCACCGAGGGATGCCGCCCAGCCCTCCCTGCTAATAGTTGTTTTTATTCTCTCTTCTGCTGGAGCTGTTTCTCTTTCTACGTTGCCAGGACCAGTCATCTGATAGTCCTGGGCTGGTCACGGACTGCAGGGCTGGCGCTGGACCAAGCCCTGCAGTTTCACAAGCAGGCTGGGTGTGTATCTAGAATCTCATCTCCCATAGAAACGCTCGGTCGTGGGTACATCCAGCCACCCTACAAACTCAGGAACGACTGAGGGTTGTCATTTTCGCAGTCTTCCCCCATAGAAACGTATGTGGTAGTCTAGTGGAAGGTGTCCCTGCACATGTCAGGGGGGTTGGAGGTAGATGATCTTGAAGATCCCTTCAAATGGAAACCGTTCTATGATTCTATATTTTTTCCCCATTCTGTTTTTCATCGTACTTGAATTGGTATGTTTCAGTATTTGCCCCGTTGTCTCTAGGCATTCATTAATTTTTTTTTTTTATTATTAAGCTTCTGATTTACTGGCTGTGTTTCAATATGTAGCAGAAGGCTTCAGTGGTTTCCATGGTGATTAATGTGGGAAAAGCCTTTTTGGAAGTAAGCATGCCAGTCTAGGTAGGTGGGCAGGGTAAACGAATTTGGGAACATGCACATACTTGGGAGTATAAGGAATATATATTCACGTTTTCTCACCATTTGAGGACAAGCACTGTCATCCATCCTAAACACGCAATAATTATAAAGAGACTTGTAGTTACTCATCATCTTTACAGCTTGCCTACTAAATTCCTTTTTGGCTTCCAAATCTTAACAGGTCTACTATAGAGCTTATTTCCCGTAATAAAATGAGCTTTTTCTCTTAAATGACAACTTGAAAAGTCAGTCCTCTTTCTCCCTGCCAAGTCTGCTTTGCTGTTTGTCTCACTCCCATATCTTGGCTGTACTCCACAACCTTTAGAGCATGCAGGTGTTGTAGCAGATCTGGTACCTGTTTACTCAGAGGTTTTCCTCAGTTACAGCAAACTGCCTGCCTGGGACACCAAGGAAGTCCCAGGCGGCATGAGCTTTGAATCCAGCGGTCCGACCCGCTGCACTAACGTTAGGATGTTAGTGTGTAATACTAGAGGGGGGTGAGGAACAAGTTTTGTCAAGTCTTATTTAAACATCTTTAAGGTATTTGTAAAAGGTTATCGAAAGCATAGGAGGTAGGAATGCATAGGCTAACACTATAATAAATATGATAATATTTCTTTCTGAAGGCAATGAACACCTTTTAATAACTCATCTAATATTTACAGCTAAGAACAACACCAGCAAATCTGCAAATAAGTACACATGAAAAACAAGTATCGGATCTCAGTCTGTTTCTGTGCTAATCTGTTTTCCCACCTTACTCAAACGTTTGCTGAGGCTTGTAGAAGTATACGTCCATTAATCTTAGCAAAGCATACATACTTAATTGAGCTCTAGTCACAGATTCAATCTGTTGTAAAAACAATCCCTCATCTTTTTGTTTGTTTGTGTTTTGTGGTTTTTTCTGACATCAGAAATTAGATCTAGCCTGTTATTGGAACTAAGAAATGTAGGAATTTAGGAATGTTCTAATAGAATGAAGGTAAACTATACTAGCTAGGCATGCTCTCTCTTCTCTGAGAGTCATGTATCTGTATTCTGTTCTATAGGCAAAGGCCTGTTATACAACCTCACAATAGGCACTGTGAAGAGCACCTAAGGTTTCTACCAAGGTTTGGAATAGCTGATGGACTGTACTTCTTCCCCAGAGTACAGATTGTATAGGAGCTGATTCTTGCTATAGTTTGATAAAATCCAAAGTAATATATGTAGAGACAAATGGCTGAGACTTATCCTGTTCCCTACAGTTCCTTATATTGTGCTTGTTGGCACCATATCAAAGTGTTTTTCCGTATTCCTCTGTTCTGCATTCAAGCAGATTCCCTTTAGATTTTTTTTATGTATACATAAAGGGGTATGTGTACATACGTGTATATTTCTTGTTTATATACATACCTCTGTATGTGTATATAAACGTTGGAGTGTGTATTAGAGAATGCAAGTTCAGGGAAATATATTTTTTTTTTCCTTTTCTAGCATACACTGTATTGCGTAGTTTTACAATGTTGTTGGAAACGTTTTTATAAATCAGAGAAGTTGAAGACCTAAATTCAGCTTGTATAGCATGTAACAGATGAATCATATTATCCTTTTATTTCTATTTCTCTATCTGTAAAGTGTGGATCATGACCTTTAGCTATCTATATGCCGAATGTTGAAATCTGTCGATACAGAAACTCTCTAAGGTCTAATTGTTTTTGCAGTTATGTAAGTTCTCTTCCTTCTCAAATTGCTTGCATTTTGAAGACGTTTTCATTAGGCATTGCCTCATGTTACTGGTGGGTGGACCCTAGAGCAGGTTTAATCATCAGAGCCTGTACTTGTTCTGCAGATTACTTTTGAGGCAACGCTGCTGTGGTTCAATCCAGCTGGTCAGAGGAGTATCTCACTGCAGAGTGAGTCAGCAGCAGTCACTCCATGACTGCCTCAACCTTGAAGGTTGCTTCAGCCCCTCTTACACTGGCTAACATCAGTATAACACGTTCTATTCTTTTACGATCAATAAACTGGACTGGCATTTGCAGTATTTGGATTCTATTCTTGCTTGTGCCTACAGACTTGCTGGACAAATTGTTTAATCTCGTTGTGCTTCAGTATTCATCTGTGAGATGAAGGATGTTTTCACACGGTTGTGCTTACTTTTTTTGTGCTTATATTTGGACAGTAAGTTTTTGCTTTACGGCATTTGGATACAATTTCCTAGTAGAGTTACATCTCCTCTTAAGTGGAAAGTTGCTGGTCAAAAACTTGGTAAAACTGAGGAATACTAGCAAAGAAAAATGGGTGAAAGTGAAGGAGAAATCAACTTCAGAGTGAAGATTATAAAGTTAGATGTGAGAGTCAAGGAAGAAGGAATGAGGTTTTTCTGCTGGTCTCAGAAAACAGCGTTTTGGAAACAACTTACTCAAATGTGTCTGTGTGTATGTTTAAAACATAACTGTACTTAAGAAAAGCGAGTAATTATAAATGTCATTAATGCTGATCTGAGGCTGTAGCCTTACATGTAAAGGGACTGTCTTAGAAATGACGTCTTTGGAGCTTTCATTGTCAAGCTACTCAAGTCACTTCTTGGTCACCTTCCACGCAGATCTGGTGATTATTAACATTTGGTTTCATTTAACATAGTATGTCAACATGATTTAAAGCCCCAGCATCTGCAGTGAAGGAAGCAAAGAGGGACAAAACCAGAGGAACCGGCATGGAAAGTGGACATAATTGTGTATGGTATGCTTCATAGTGTTGATTAAATAACAAAATGGGATCAAGTCTTCATCTATCCATTCCCACCTTTTTATGTACACAGTAGGATGACTACAGCACATCGCTTTGGTCTTTGAAGCACAACTGGGTTTAGTGCACAGCCTTGTTTCTTACTCTGAGGTTGAGTCTGAGCTGTTACTCAGAGACCTACAGGCCTTGAAAGTGTCCATGGTATAGAAGGTCACTGTATTTGCATATTATATTATATTCTGTTCCAGTAGTTTATTATATCTACAGAGCAGTATGATTACAGAAACTATTTTGTATGCCCGTCACCTTTACTAGTATAGTTATAGCAGTATATTCTGGTGCTTGTATTTTGTAAGGCTCTGAGGCATATAGCCTAATATTTGGAACATGAAAAAGATTGGTGAATTTAAAATGTGCATTATGTTCATGGTTTTTATTGATTGATGGCCTTGGTTATAGACTGAACCATTTTGTCTGGACCTGAAATAAGGAATTTGTCCAGGAAAAGCCATTAAACTCCACAAGCAGTAACAGCAGTGGCCTCACATGGGTCTCTTGCATGGATGCAAGGTAGCATGGACCATTTGTAAGAATTTATAATTTAAGGAGTAGAATGTAGTTAGAGCTTCAAAGCCCCAGGCAAGTGTCTTTAGGGAATGTTAGGGTTTTGGTTTTATTTGTAGGGCTGCACAGATATTCAAGATTTCTTTGTTGCATACAAATCTTAAGATACGAAAGCTGTTCTCAAACCACTTTTAGATGAATTTGAAGATTTCTGAATTTCAGAGATTCATGCTGCAGAATAACTTGATGGCATATTAATAACTTGGCAGCAGATGGGAGTGGGAGAAAAGAGTTTTAAATCGTGATTCTGAACTGAGTAAAGCTTTTTAAGCTTGAGACTTGAATTTAGGTTAAACGCTCTCACCATTAGTCTGTGGTTATTACTGACCATGCCTTTGTCTCTCTCTCTGACCTGGGACACAATGAATCCTTCCACATAATAGTTTTGTCAGAGCCAATAAATGTTGTGGTTTGAAAATGGCATTTTCCATTTTTAAAATGTTTTGCTGAAGAGGTCTTGACCAGCCCTACCCCTGAGATATCCAGCAATTTTCAGATCAAACCAAGCTGAAAATATAAGAACAACTTAAGATGTGGTTCATCGCTATGTCTATTTTCAGTTCTACCTGAAAGGGAAAACTAATTGTGAAAATTCAGTTACGTATCTGTGGAGCAAACTATGTTTTCACTGGCATAAGGTCAGCCCTGTGACACCATTGAGAGTAAACTGCTGAGCAGTGTGGAACTGTTTTTTCACTGATGCTCAGTACTGTAGCTCCCCCTTGGATTGAAAGGAAAGCTCTTCCCCAGGATTTAGAGAAGACATGGTGCTAATCCCCGTTTTTTTGTGCCTCTGCCAAAATAGGAGATGTAACATAATCTGATACAAATTGCCTATGATACTGGTGTGTGGCTGTTAATTAGTGACTGAGATTTTAATGGTTATTTTGGCACAGCTGCCTGAAGAAGTTCACTAGTAGTCAGTTTGGTTCTTGATTTTCATAGATGCTCCAGTCATAGAATTCCGTAGTTTTTAGGAATTATCTTGCCTGCTAATTGAGATTTACGGTACATCCAGTTGTGAAACAACACTGTAATAGATCATGGATGTCCTTATTATATTCTTGATTGCTGTGGATGAATCAGCTTTCATGTAAAAAAAACCAAACAAAAACTCAAAGGCACATAAAAAGGAGTGATACTTCTCCATTGAATTAATGATGTAGCAAGAGAAACATCTTGCAGGGGTCTGAGGACCTCAGGTCATTTAAATGCATAGGAGAGCTAGTCAGGGAGTGAATGAAAGGAAAAGATCTCAGAAAAAGATAGTTGGCTTAGCCTGCTCTGCTTAAAGGCACTGCCTCAACTTGTCATGTGTAAATGATAATTTAGGCAATCAGGGTGTAGTTAAACAGCTGCTTCTACTATAGTTGTAGATTTGTTCCATTCTTATTCACGTTTTCTGGAGGTGATGGAGTCTGCTCACTGTTTCTCATGTCTTATTTTCCAAGACAGACCAGAAAAAGCATAAAAAAGCTGGTTTTAATGTTTGCGATTTGGTCTGATTTTGACTATAACGTGAAAGAACAGAGGTATGTTAATGTAATATGCACTCTTTTTATTAATTTTATTTGAGGTCTTTTTAAACTGAATATTTAAAGGCAACTGATATTCTATTTTAAATTGGGTTAAAGCTTGGGTTCAAGATGAAGGAGTTCGGGTCTTATCCTAGCTAGCGTGTCCTTCACTTGCATATTCATGCTCTCTTTGACACAAGCTATTCCAAGAATGTGCCACCCTGCAGAAAGTGAAAATCAATTATGCCAAGAAGGGAGCATGTATATACTTCAGCAATTTGGTGCCCAGGGGAAGAAAAATCTGCATGTCTGCTGATGTCAATCTTCTTGATATGATATTTTTGTAAATGCACGTGGGTTGCTATTTCTTTTAACTGTCTCAACAAAAAAGTTTATTTTTAGTGTTATAAGCTTCAGGGCATCACAATTAGCAGATCAAAATTGCCAGTCTGACTAGTCAACCTTCTGTTTGCTTTAGCAGAAACTATGACAGCACGACAGCAACATTGTTAGCATTCCCACAGGTGCTTTGGAAGATTCGGTGATCAGTGATGGGACCGATTTAGCTTTTTTTTTTTCTTTTCTGTTTTCAATCTCTTTAGTTTTACAAATTTTATTTTACAGCTGGTGGTGAGAAATGCTGGGCCGTTGCACTCATTTGCAGTAACTCACTTGCAGCTGTACTAGTATACAAACAAATTTCTATTAAACGTGATGTATCTGTCTTACCTGAATTACTGCAAGTAATTCAGTTCCTGTACACATCTATTGCTTGGATTCTTTTTGCTGACACAGCCAAGATGTTCAGCAGCAATTATTAGGGAATTTTTAGAGTGGGCTAAAATCTACTCAGTTTACAGGGCAGTTAACAGCTGTTGGTTTAATTCTAATTACTTTATTTGGAATAGAATTAAGGATGATAGTTGTAACAATATCTTGAACAAAAGATATGGAGAAATATTGAGAAAATAAAGTTAAATATGGTTTAATTTTAACAAGAAGTTGTCACCAAACTAAGTATTCAAAAGTTAATTTATTTTTACGAAAGCATTTTGATGAACAACAAGAACTAGCGAACAGATGGATGAGCCCCCAAGCCTACTTACAAATGTGTGTGTAGATGAGACTATCAGCTACAGTGTGTTTCAGCATAGTTTGAGCTACTTGGGAAGGTCTTGTACTATCATATTACAAACATGGTGAATAAAAAAATGTATATTGATTTGATGCTGAGTAGCACAGAATACCAGACAATGTCTCATATATATGTATATTTATCCTATCTTATATATCATAGGTCACAGCCTCAGACTGTCCAAGCATAAACTATTGAACATGAAACACTAAAATATGATGACCCTATATGGTCAGATTTGCACTGGATTAAGGTGAGGACTAATCTGCAGGTGAACAAACCCCCTGTTATATATGTGCATAAATATTGAAAATAATAAAAAATTCAGAGAGCTACCTGTATGCTAGTGTAATTAACTGAAAAATTATTTAGTCTTCTGTTTTGCTAAAGCATCTTGACATAGTCAAGTCTTGCTAAAGCAGTTCTGTTTTGCTAAAGCATCTTGACAATCAGTCAGAGAATTAACATGACTGAGCTATACTTCAGCTCAACCCTTTATGACAATATCTGTATAAGGAAATAAATGAAAGTCAACTACAAATAAATAAGATTTAATGTCTTCCTGGAGCTTTTATTTTCCCAGTGCTCCGTATTGATCAAGTCACAATTCAAACAACTGATGATGAAAAAACAGTGTGTGCCTTGAACCTTTTTGGCTTTCTCATTTAGGAGTGGCACTCTCTGAAGGCTAGCTATATCATAGCATGCTGAGTTTCTTTAATTTCCACTTGAATATATCTTTTTCTTTCTTTTTTTTTTTTTTGAAACACTTACTTATTTTGATGTCAGTAAGATAATTCTTTGAATTTGTCAGCCTTTTCTCTGCCTTTTTCAAGTTCATTGTACCAATATTAAAGATCTTTTAGGGAGGCTGTTTTATTATTTTACTTAAATGTTACACTCTATAGTTCCCCGCCCCTTCTCACCAGAAGAGGGAGAATCAAAAAGTATAAAACAAATATAGTGAATTCAAGAGCGCTGTATGCTCTGATGTGTCTGGGTTTCAACCTCACTGCTGCTGTTTGTCTCGCTCCAGTGGCGTGAAACAGATGTCACATCATCTAGCAACTTCAAAGGGGATTCCCCAGGCATGAACATGTGGCAAACTTAAAGCTGATATTGTTTCCCCATGGGTGGCATGTTCCTTCTGGTGCTTGCTTGTGTTCCTCATTAGACTAGGTTCTTGGGCCTGCAAAAGCTGTGCATAAAATGGGCAGAGACGGTTTTACTCTTAGCTCAGGTTTGGAGACTGCTTTTAAACTTATCTGTGTTTACTTTTTTTTTTTTTAAATTATCATTTTCATTTGTGTGGGCATGCTAAAGCTCCCTAAAATAAACAATCACTTTGGTGAAAGATTTTGGAACTAGAGCTCAGAAATCTGTAGTCTTTGTAGAATTCACAGAGTGCTCCTGTGGTTGATGCTACTTTCCCTGTATTTCCTATTTTCTCAACTACCTTTTTTCTCCAGAGCTAGAAAAGAGAGAAACGTGTCCAGATCATAGGTATATCTGAGGAGAGAAGCTATAGAGAGATATAGGCTGGGTATGCAAAACAGATAGCCATCTGTAAATAATGGCTGCAATAAAAATAAATTCAATAAAGAATTATTAAGTGTTTTTCAGACCAGTGGCCTCCACTTGTTCAGGAAAATATGGTCAAGTCTCATATTTAGTTTTCTCTCCACAAATTTTCAAAACAAACTGGCATCACTATACGTGCAAAATGTAAAATACTATGTAAAGCTCATGCTCATATATATATATATATATGTGCATATATTACATAGCAATTAAAAAAGTAACAAAAAAATATTAAATAACTTTGGATAGCAAGATTGAAAGGGATTTATTTTTTTTCCCTTTCCCCATCCCTCTGTGGTACCAGTCTGTGTCCTGAACTAATACATAGTTACCTACTGTCTGAGAGAGATTTAAGCTGGTGGTTTAAAAGTAAAAGCTTTCCATGTCATGGCAGATTTCCTAAGCAGTCTATTCATAAAGGCCTTAACTTTCCTAATTATAAGGGAGTTTTGATGAGGTAGTACTTTTACATTTCTGTAGGATCTATATGCAGGAAAATAACTCCCAAGGGCTTTGCCTTCAAATGCAGCCATTTAATAGTAACGACTTAACTGTGTTGCAGTACTGATTGATAATTTGAGAACTTTCACTGAAAATGGGATTATTTTTTATTTGTGTAGGAGAATAATTCCTTATGAGCAAGTTATGATTTTCTCTTTTCTCATTAGCGGCTCCCACAGGACATGTGCATGGCAAAGATGAGCTAGAAATCCTAAATTTACAAGACATCCCACTGGGATGTAGTTGTGCTGTAGATTTAACTAAAAGGAAATCAGGCAGCCTAATCCTGAAGTAAAAAATGCAGCTTGGTTCACATGAAGTTTTGCAAATGCATTAAGTGACTTAGATAACTATCTTTTCAAATTTGTTAAGGAAGTCTAACCTAACTTAAGTCAGTGAGATTTAAAAGTGTTTAGTTGTGCATGTTCAACATGTTTTATAGACATACGTTAATCAGGAGAGTTCTCTGCCTAACTGAAAACACTGTATTGTATCGTTTTATGTTGTTCCAAAAATGATTATGAGCATAATAATAAATATTATTGACAAAATTATCCCATGATTACACACCAGTCTGCATCGCATTACTGAAACAGGTAGGCTGAGGAATTTGTCGTACTCTACTTTGATGCAAGACCAGCACAGAAAAGGAGAACAATTACATTGTTCCTACTTCCAGGTTCCTTATTGGATCTGCTGTTTTACTGGCATAAAAATTGGGTGACACAGGAGAAATTTGAGACTATAGAGGCACTCAAGTGTTGGTATTTTAAAGGTCTCTGTTGTAAATTGAGCACAATCCTGCCGTATGCCCTTGGTAGATGAAGTCAAACGTCCACCCCCTCTCACACCTACATCTGTTGAACTAAAGAAGGCTTTGTTCAAGTGGAGCAGCTGGTTCTAGGAAATGGAATTGTAATTTTAAAACAAAAGATGAAAAGCACTGTATATACTAATGCTTTTTATTGGTAGTTATTTTCTAAAGTAAATGAAAGCCTAGAATTGCCCTAGCATTGCATGGTATAGAAGATAATAATTCATAACAGCTAGTACATTAATTAACTTTTATAACAGATGTTTTATGGATTTGTTGAAATGTGTGCTTTGTTGTTTTGTAGTTCCCAGTGAGTCTATTGAGTGATATAATATTTTGTTTTTGCTAAAGCTTGTTTGCTGCTACCAAAGATCAGGAGAATATGGGATTGCTTTATACAGTCACTTTGTTTTTATGCTGTGCAAAATACTAGCAAACTTAAACTGAAGTCAGTGAAGGAAGGCAACGCAGGATTTCAACAAGGGCATCTAAATAATGGTAGAGATAACTTCATGCACAAACCACGAAAAATCATCTCTGGCCTGTTGACAGTTATCCTTGTCAAAACTGCCACTAACAAGGCACTGTGCTCAAGTGCCAGCCACTGCCTTACTGGAAAGGTTTGCTTCAGATTGCCACAGAACTATGAGGGTATACAAGGTAGATAATGGAAAACAGATCTCTGATAAGAGTGCAAAAACCAAAGAAGTAGCCATATATATCTTCTCATTCTTACAATCTGGACTATCATGATAATCTTCTGACATCAAATCTTTTCCCCGAAATCTACAAAGTAAAATAGAATTGTAGGAATATAAGGCAATGTTGCAACGCCACTGGGCATCTTTATCTGGAACATGGTATGGACATCTAAGCAAGAATAGCTTGTCCAACTAGAAGCATTACTACTTGGAAGTTGTTTATTACTTAAGATGCTAGATTATTTAAATTGGTAAGCTTTCTGAAATGAATTGAAATATACTGCTCAGCACCCTTTGAGGATCAGGGTCAGTGTGTTGACCTATCTGTTGGCTAATGAACCTTCCAAGATGCATCCTTTGACTTGGAACAAACTTCTCGGCTACTGTGGTAAATGACAAGTGTTTTGATGTGGTTATTTCTTCTAAAAAAACCTCATAAAGAAGTTAGAGGAAGTTTCACAGAAAAGTTAGGCTTCTAATATTATCCTGAAAACATCAGAAGTGCATTTGAATGCAATTTATAATCTGTCACAAACTCCGTTTTGACATATGTTTTGTTAATTGAACTTGTGAGGATGTGCAATTCCAACGTGTCTGTTTAAGGAAGCAGTGTTGCTTACCTGTTTCCACATATTCACAGCCAAGTTAAACTTTCATCTTTATTCTGCTCAGTATTGCTGTTTCTACTAAAACCTAATACATTATTCATACCTGCTTCTAATTTTGGCCTAACTTTGAACTGGAGATAATTGGAATGTCTCCAATTGTCTTATAAGTTCACACATCAAAGAGCATCAAGTCAGCAATCAGCATTGTTCTTGTGCTATATGTATCTGTGTGTTTTGAAGAGTGAGGAAATACTGTTTTGCTAGTTATATTGGGATATTCCCCATTCTTCTTTCAAAAATAAATGAGGATAAATTCATAATGGTCTCACAAAAGGGGAGACATAGGTTATCATGTCCAATGCTGCAGGTCTGGGTCTTAGCACAAAACTCATAGGAGGCAACAGAACTCATCTAAGTAACTTCAGTAGGTTTTAGATAAAGCCCCAAGTTGATTTTCAGTGTTATCGAATCATTCCTTTCTCTTTGGTACTGCAAGACTGTCATGGAGAAATTGTGAACGCTTCCATGTATCCTAGGTATCCTTTATTTACTTTTCTTCTACTCATACCTGTTTCTTCCCCCCCACCCCCACCTCCAAACTCAACCCAAATTCAGGTGAAACTGGTAAGGAGTGCGGTGAGAACTGGAAAATGCTTGCTGTTCAAGTAGTGGGATTTGCTGGGTAATTTTATTGAGTACTGCCTGGGAGGATGCAGTGTGTAAGGTCCTGCTTTGCTGAATTAGCCTTTGATGTACAGCAAGTTTATGGCTTGAAATGACACCTGTTTCCTAAGAAACTGAGAATGTAGTAAAATACATGGGTTGTCCTGCAGGAATAGGAGATATGCTGAGTATCTGAGACTTTGATTAGGATGGGGAGAGCAGGGTTTATGTATGGGCTAAAGAGTACTGCTTGAATTGCTTTGCATTGCAACTGGTTTGAATCCGATCACATCAAATGAAGGAAACTTGCAGAGGCTCAAGTATGTCATGTGCCTAATTCCTGTTTGAGATTTTGCAAATATCTCATAATAACTACAGTTGTTTAATCTTTCATGTGACCTCACAAATATTACAGTGTCGTTTTCTCCCTGCAAGCTAGATGCAGTTACAAACAGCCTCTCGCTAGCACACACTTATAGATATTTGCAGTGTATGAAATGATGAAAACTGCTTTTTTGGGATCAATATGCTAGGCACTTTACTGTATCATTTGCAATAAACCATATTACTTCTTTTCTATAATCACAAGTCACTGTTTTCATTACTGAGCTAAATGGCCTCATTTTTTTTACTACTCTTTTTTCCTTATAATCCCTTCCTCTACACTGTGAGATACACTTGACTTTCAAAGTCAGGTTCTGTGTGTGTTTCGTGTTTTAAACACAGATACAAATTGTCTCATTAACATGCCTAGCAAGAGCAAAAATTAAAGATTTTGCTAATGTTTTAAGTCTGGATATACTATCTCTGTCGAAGTGATTATTAATATTTTACACATCTAGGAGCTCCACCAAATCGAGATCATAGCACTCCAAACATTACAGTGCTGAAGTCACACCCCAAGTCAATACACATAGGTAGTACTTGGATTTATCTTGAAGTTACCCATTCAATTTCCTACTAGGATCTCTGCTCAGTTTAGAAGATAACTCAAGTTATTACAGACTGCAAGTGGCTGATATGTCTACTTTGGCAACAGAGAAAAACTAGCAAAATACAGTTTGAACTAGATTCAGGCATCCATAGATACCAGCAAGATCAGTACCAGTAAGTGAAAATCTAGTCCCTTGTTTTATAAATGGATCACAATTCTTCTCTGCACCTTTGAGTTTTTCTTTTTATATTGTTGATGAATAAATAGTAAAAATGTTAATTAAAAAAAATATTAATAAACTTCCCTGTCTTGAAGAATGGTTTTTACTATGTCTGTTGGGCAATCAGGTAGTTTACTTAGAAGTCACTTAGTTGTTTTTAGAAAGTAGTTAATAACTAGGGACATTTATTTATTCATTTTAAGCACTTTGGTTTCATATTTTGCCCAAAAAGAGATCTTTTGCAGTTGATTATTGAAATACTGAAGTAGTTAAAAATGAAAAGGAAGGATGTTTAGCAAGTCTCCTATGCTCAAATAGTTTTGAAGGTGATAGCTCTAAGTTTTCTGTGATATTTTTTGCTTTTGTATAAATTATGTGTTGTCTTGCATTTACCAGACTTTAAATTTTACCAGACTTTGGACTAGATCCTGAATGCACATGCATCTGTATGGCCAGAGAGCTCCAGTTGTTAATAGTTTGGATTTTATTTGCAAGTCCTGTCTGAGGAGACTCTATAAGTTAAGTCCAGTGTTGTGTGCTAACTAGGAAGCTTACAGGTAAATTAATGGCCTGACTTTATGAATACAAATAAAATCATATCCTTAGTTCAGTGTGTGAGCTCTGATCTGAGCATTGATCTGCAATAAGACAGTAGGATAAAATAATGTGGAGTTTGCCTTTAAGCAACACAATACCCATTCCCAGAAGTTACAGCTGTGGATTGGTCCAAACACAGCAGAAAACTTCTTGCTTCAACAAGTGAACGAGTTGCTTTTGAAAGATGTGAATACTAATTCAACTACTAATAATATTCTGTCTTTTAAAAGCATCAATCACGTCTTTAAAATTTGATATTTTACAATTCACATTACAAAGGAAGTGCACTTACGCTGCTGCTATAATAATTATGATGTTTCATATTATTTTTTCTTTAAGCTTTTTTTATGCTTAAATATCTTAAAACTCACTAAAGGCACTTATGCCCAAATTATTTGAATAGGAGTTTAGATTCTGTCCCTTTAAAGTACATGTCAAGGCTTAGACATGCTGTTGCTCTGTGTTGCCTTTTACCTACAAGCAAGTACCTGTCATGGGCATTTGCCACATGTGTGGATTTCTTTCAGCTTTATTTTTCATCTTCCCCCCCCCCCCCCCCCCCATACAGAAATAGCTAGCTGGCAATACAGTCCTCAAAACTGAACTAGCTAAGTAATCTGCTCACAGTTATGATTGCTTTGAGGAGTGATTCTGTATGGTTATGGCAAATGTCCCAACATTATTTTTCATATCCTTTTAGTGATAATCTGTGTTCAGCTTTCAGCTGTAAAGGACTAAAAGAACGTTTCAAGCCCACACAAAGTCTGATGAGAGCTCGCGCCTGTGTACAATTTAGAACAGCAAGCTGCATGTTGCCTGTTGCAGCAGTAAAGATGGTCAGGATTTTATTTATTTAGTACTTTTTTAGCGTTACTCAAAAATACAGCTGATACCACCAGAAAAACAAAAAATTGAAAATCAGCAATTTTTTTAGTTCTACACTAGCAGAATAAATAATTTGGTTAGACTATGAGAAAGTAGGAGGGTAAAGCTGGATTGAAGATGCAGGGAAGTTTTCTTCATAACATGTTAGTGGAAAAACAAGGAAAGAAAAATCAGTCCAGGAAAGGCATCACTTACCTTGTAAGCTCCTATCCTTTCTCCAAAGGCCTGTCCTGCAAATCCCTTGAAGTCCCATGTTCAGCTACCAGCATTTTTTGCTACCCATCTTTTCCTTTCCCTCCTCCAGCCATCTTCTTCCCCCTTCCCCCAACTTCCTATTAAAAGGAAAGCTACCAAGAGCTCATAAGTAACAGGCTCATGCTTTCAATCAAAGGAGGGAGCTGAATAGCCTTCCACCCGGAGTTCAGCAGATCTAGGGTCAGGGCCCCTTCATTAATGAGAAAGGAATCTGTCCACCTTCCGAAATCTTTCGGCGCTCCCCGAAGCTGCCTGAACCACACAACTTGCATTTCTCATAAATTTCCCCTCTGTGACCACAGTTCCATTTCGCTCTTTCTCTCCATCTCTTCAAAACCAAATGTGCAAAGGTAATTTCCCTGCTCTTGCACGAGTAGATCCTGAGGTTTCTGATCTTTATTTGCTCATTAGGAGATGCCATTTCAAATTAATTCCCTCTTTTCCATGGCCCCAAACCCTTAGTTTCAGTGCAAAAATTAGTTGGTTTTAGAATTATATGCAAGGAAAACTAGCATTTCTGTCAGGCTTGCCAGGCATGTGTGCAGTACAGGTCCAAACATTGGTTTTGATTCTTGGGCTCAGCGGTTTCCACTCACAGTTTTTTTTTACTCAAACCTCTTGTTTCAGTTCACACCAACTGAGTTTTGTTTTGAGTTTATAAGGGTTAGAACAAACCCTGGAAATTCAAATGCAAAGCTCCACTGAAACAACTGCTGCTGTCTCTTTTGATGCAAACTACATTACCACCTAAAGTGCTAAAATCATCCTTAGCTCCTGAAACTTAGCTCAGGTTTGGTGAAAACCTCATTTGCCTTGCGTGACACCTGCTTGGTTTGGGAGATTTTGTTAGCTGATTTATTTTAATTTTTTTGCACTAATTCTATATCGTAAATATTAATATGACCTCAGTATCCCACCACATTAGGAATTGTATATCTTCATTTCACATGTTGTCATAAATCGAAAGGCATTATTTGTCATTATTTCAAAAATTATTTTATTTCTATGTCTCTATCGATGCTATGTCTATAATGTTAAAAAAATAATTATTGTGAATAAGAAAATAAACCAGAGAGGAAAGACATCATGTGTGACTTCTATCAGATGGGTCCCAACTTTGCACAGGACAACTATCTGGTTGTTACTCTATGGATGGTCTCATATATAATACTTTGATCTGGGGACTGATGTTTTGGTAGCACTCCTGCTATCATCACTTATGTAAACATAAATGACTTTGCTTGTGACAAGTATGGGGGAAGATGCTCTGTGTGTGGGAATGTGAGTTGAAACGGAATTAGAATTAATAAGAAATGCGTGCTTTATATATTCAATGTAGCTGAGCATTGGTTTAGTTTCGATAGTGCCATTGACATCAGTTTTGATTCTCATAATGTGCAAATGGTTATGGCCAAAATTCAGACTGAATTGGCCAAATTCAGACTTCTGTTTGTCTTTAGATCCATTCTACTTCACTTCACGAGTCATCTTTTCCTATTAATGCATAACTGATAGTGAAAAATCTGTCAATTTCCCTAGTGGACTCAGGAGAAAAAGTCATAATATATAAGAAAGAGGAAACAAATTTTTGATTGTTGAGCTCTGTTTGTTATTTTATGTTGATAGTTCATATGCCTTGAGGATATGGTGACTAACTGAAACTGAAAATTGAGTGAAAAGTACCTAGAATTCTTGAATAAAATACAGATAACTTGTCAAAACAAGCCCTCTGCAATAAAGATTTCCATGGGAGAAAAGAACGACTAGAGAATGCACAACAGGAGTACAGTGTACGTAATGTTAATTGCTGTGGGTGCTGATTGCTTGCTGATTTAAATAGATATTGTGAGTGCTTAAAACTACGTTATGAAGTGCTGGCAGTAGCTTTCTCTGCCTGACAATTAGGTAAAAGAATAATTTGTGGTTGGAATTACAGATACAGCTGTAAGACACAACCAACTATGTTTCCCCTCTTCTCCCCTTCCCAGTTATTTTTTTTAATGCCTAAAGTAAGTTAATTGAGGATTGAAAATAATTGGATCAGAACACAGGGATGAAGGTATCCCAAGTGGAGGTCAGTAGTACTGTAGCAGTAAGTTAAGATGCTGGTGTATCGCAAAGCACATCACTGCAGTAAGTGACTGTAAAATCTGCCAAACGGAGTGCCAGTTTGCTGTGACTCAGTCACTGGCACACAAACAGCCCACCATTTTTTCGTGGTGTCAGTGGTGAATATCCTTAAGGCTACATATTTGTGCTCTGCCCGTGCCTACTCTTCCAGCTGTTCAGCAGCAGTGTCTGCTGGCGTGCTCCGCAGCAGGCTACACAGCAGAGGCGAAGCATTCACTTCTGCTCTCCAGGCTTGTTCATTACCAGCAAGCATAGCCATTTCTTTCCTTGCCATCATTTGAAATCAGGGAAGGCAGCTACTGCTTGCCAGGACTGCGACCTCCAACTGCTCCTGTAACCAGGCTCACAGGGTGGCTGCTGTTCTCCTCTCCCCTGCCTGGGGAGCTTGGCCTCCCGCAGGGCCTCATGCCCCAGTGTTTCCCAGCCGGCTGCTCAGCCTTGCAGTCCGACTTGCTACTCTGCCCTTTGAAAAATCAAGAAATCAAAGCTTTTAAACTATAAAACTCCTCCTTTCTCATTGCTTGGCACTAGCATTGCTTTGAAATGTAGCTAGCATTCCCTTGTACTTCAAACAAACCACTGAAACTCTGGGTTAATTCTCACAACACACCTATCACTGACTGACTGTGTGTGTGCATGTGCTCTGCAGGAGTACCTTGAGGCCCTGTTGTACAGCTGTGCCAAAACCAGGCGGCACGGAGCCGTCCCGGCAGCAGTCCCCAGCCCCTCTGTATTGCATGTGGGGCAACTGAGGAAGGCAGAAGTGGAAGTAGCTGGCCTGGGTTACATGCTAGGTGAATCATGGAGCTGGAAGGAGAGCTTGGGTGGCCCAGACCTTTCACCACTCACCTCCTTCCCAAGCCCCGTGTTTCATCTGAACATTTGACTTCCATTTTGCAACCTTGATTGGCTTCCCCCCTCAGGAAGCATGGGGATCGTTTGAGGCCCTATGGTGCAATAGCCTGCTTTTTTCCAGTTAGGCTCACCATGAAGAACAAAACTCCTAGGCATAGCTGAAGTTCCTTGCAGTGATTAAAACTGTGCTGTGCTTACAGCAAGTGGCATGAGAACATTTCAAGGACTGCTCAATTGTGAACTGCTCCCTGCAGCTGTGCCCAGAAGTTTATTTAAAACTTGTGTTCCTATTTCAGTTTTCTAAGAGACGGGTGTTCAGGCTTTTTTAAATTCTGCCCAATAGAAACTAAATTAAATCTTACTGTCATCTGTCCTTCTATATTATTTTAGAATCGATTAAAAACTTGTTTATTGTTACATGAGCTGCTCTGGATTTTCAGGTAGGCAAAGAATGTGATTCTTTGAATTATCTGAGGTTGCATTGTTTCAGTTACCTATTTACTTTTTTATTGCTACTAAATTTCAGAAAAGGCTAAGGGGGGTAAAAAAAATCCTGTGTTTATTCATGCAAACAACTCTACAAGTCCCACCTTTACCACACAGGAAGGTCCATACTTAAACCAATTGAAAATTTTGGGCTGTGAGCCTTTGCCTTCTGTTTTGTTACTGCTGAGGTTAATGAGTCAAGGGTCAGGGCATTAATCAGTGACTACGGTGCAGAAAAGAGTTGCTAAACTTTTGGTGAAATAGGAGCTTGCTGTCATGGGAACAGAGTGGGAAAGGCAGCCTTTGGGAAGAGCCAGCCTTACCACGCCACCGGCAAGGGGGAGAGCCTGGTAAGGGCACTTTTGCCTCGAACAGTGGTTTAGAGCTGATTTACATCGGTGTGTGTGTACTCAGCATTTAGTCTTAATTTTTATTGTAGTTCCTGTATCCTTTAACAATTCACTAGGCTGCTACAGTCTGTTCCCTAAAAATTAAGTTCAGTCATCAAATGTCTGATTATTGTTGCTTGGTCTGAATGCTGATAAAGTACCAAGTAGTTAGGGGTGAACTCCACAATACCAAAAGTTTCTGAGATGTTATCTTTGCCCAGCAGTAACCGAAGCTCTAAAACCTTCTTTACTCAGTTCACTGGCAATTCTCCATTTCCTTTAGCACAAACAACCCTTTAAGAAAGGAGCTTTTAGCAGGGTATACAGCACTGGAAGGTGCTGAGCAGATGTAATGCCCATCAATTTGTTATTATTAATTACAAGAGAGGATGACTTCATGCAGATTCTCCCTTTCTTTCATGTGCTCAAAGACTGCCTGACTTTATTTACTTTTTTCCTGTTTAATTTGTGATCAAAATGTGAAGATGCAGCTTTTGTAAAGAGTTCTATCTAAATTAAGACATTATTAATTATTTCTTTAGAATATGCAAATCAAATTTCATGTTCTCATTCAAAGCAGAGACTCTTTTTCTCTGGGGTACCACCAGTCTACAGGGAAAGCTGTTGCACTTTAATATAATTCCTGAACCATTAATCACGCTGACTATAGTTTTGCAAGAGACAAAGCTGTAGTTGCTTACAATCCGTTCTTTAAACTTAAGCTATTTATTTACTGTGCATTCTCACTCCTCCCTTAAGACCTTCAGAAATGAAAAATGTAAAGGGATACCAGTTCCTTCTCTCATTTAAGTATGCAAACGCTGTGTTCAGGGTTTTTTTTCTGTAGCAAAAACAAGGTCAAAAGATGTGGCAGAAGATAAAATAATGTGTCCAAGCTATATTCTGGTTATAATTTGGAAGCATTCAGTACTGTCATCAGTTTTATAGTCCTGAGACACATATGGATGCTCCATAGCAGAAGTCAGAGAAACATGATAATTGCTCTAATTTTTCCGTAGTCTCTACTGCTCATGGAGACCCAGGCACACCACCAGAGATATCTGGGGTCTTGTTGTACACCTCAGCTTACTGTGTTTGGCTGCTGCTTTGCTTCCCTAACTTGCCCATGTCTCTTTTGTACAAGCAGTGCAGACTTACTATTCTCATTTCAAATGATTATCAAAGCTAGCAATATCTTATTCAGTGCTACCTCCGCAGACGTCATCAATAATGCTAGTCTTGATGTCTTATGGCTGTTCTAGTTTATTCTCAAAAATCCAGATTGGCTAAAATTGTTGCCTGTATTACTGAGAGACTCACAGTACCAGTTTTAGGTTTCAAGTTACTCTGTGTTGTAAGACAGTCTGTTACTTGCATTAAAAAAAAAGTAACGCTAATTTCCATTATTGCTTGGTGGCAAAAACTGTAATGGATGCCTATTGCTGATGATAAACATGTAGTCCCTGAAAGCAAATTAAATTTGGCCAGACTATTCCTAGCCTGTATTTTCCTAACTTCTTGCCCTTTGGTGGCTAAATTGTATTGGTATTGCTTTTGCGGATTATTTTTATTTAATTTTAAGACCTGTTTCTCATTTTAAAAAAGGAATTAAAACCTATATCAGAAAATCAGCCTTATTTTCAATCTGATATTTTTCACTGTCAGTTTCCTAACCTATATCCTTCCTCAAGGGACTTAAATATATGAACTTCTAAATACAGATAGGCAGTTCTTATCCTTCTTCTATTTCTTTTCTTTTTGAGGGAGGTTTGTTGTTTTGTTTTGGTTTGGTTTTTTAGTGTCTGTGAGGCTGTAGCCCTAGAGATTTCAGGCTTCTTTCATCCTCCAAAATGTCAGCAATTTCAAAGAAGTGGGTTCCTGTGCACTTCTTTTTACGTGCTCTATGGTACTCTTCAAACTTGACTTACAAGCTCGTTCTCTGCAGGTGAGAAGGGAGTGCGGGCAGGGGACACGTTTATACCTGAGACTCTCTGGCTGAAACAGTCACCCAGGGAGAGGAAAGCACCCTAGCACAAGCAAGCTGTGCATAGTCCAAAAGAGTGACATTGCGTTTTGCATCTCCACCCTCTTTTTGTGGCCTCCTTCTGAAGTTTGCAAAGTAGCAAACTCACGGAGCTGAGAGCAAGATGAATTAGGATATCCTAGCTTTCTGTCCTTGTAGTGTAAACAGACATTAGAAACCATCAAACAATCCCAACTATGTCAAGTCCATTTCTGTTGTTGTCTGTGATCTACACGCTGCAAGAACTCTCAGTCTTCAGCTAATGTTTCTTCTTTCTGGGTTACAAACTACCATTTGTCAGAGCTGGAGATTTGTAAAGGCCTGCGTGTGTGGGTCTAGCATATCTCTTCATTTAGACCAGAAGATGATGGGGGGTGAAGGGAAACAGGCAATGGGAATAAATGCTATTCTTGGTAACTGGTAACCAAACCCAGCAGTGTAATGAAGAGGCCAGCAATTGATAGCAGAGGAATGTAATTAAGAATGCTACAAAAAACAGCTGGGCTGCATGACCAGATTAGTATGGAGAAGGGAACAAGGCAGAGAGCAGGTATGTGCTAGGGGGGAACAGCAGGAGATGTGGATGAGCTGGGAAAGTATTCTGTATAAGGAGGGAATGCAGAAAAGCAGATGAAGAGATAGGAATGAGGAAGTGGGACAAGGCCTAGTAGAGTGTGCAATCATCTTTGACCTTAAAGCATTAAAGCCATTTAAAACGTGTCAAAAGTTATTTTCTCCATGGGTGCATACTGCATATTACCTTCTTAGAAGATGGAAATTGCTTCCCATGTTAAGTCCTTTTATATTTGTGTGATCTATTCTGGGCAAAAATGAATGGCCGTGTTTAAAACAAAAATATCTCTGTGCAATAAAAGTACCTTTTTTCCTTTTTGTTTGTTTGTTTTGGTTTTTTTTTAGTTGTTTATTATGATATTGATGAATGGTTTCTTTTTCCTTTTGGTCTGTTCTCAGGATTTCCTTATTTTGTAATGTGTGAGGGGGGCAGCTATTGTACCACTTTTATTCTAATGGTATGAGCAAGGGCATAAGTGTAACATAGAGAAGTGTAATTAGAGAATATTGTTTGACAGTTCAGGAGAGGATCTTCTAAACATTTTTCTGTAGGATATGACTGCTACCCTTCCAAGGAAAAAAAATCTTCTGTCTGAAATGTCCCACAAAATTTTCACCCCTTAAAGCATAAAAAAATCAATCCACTATTCCCAGGCAGTCCTCAGAATATTGGTTCTTTCACATTCTTAAGGTGCAAACCATAGTTTTTGGATGTAAAAGCTGTTATTGAATTCTGCACAGTAGTAACCTACAGGCAAGGTTCTGCAAAGCATGAAGATACATTGTTTGAGTTTCTTGGAGCTTGGAGTAATCTTTATGGCTGTAGATACAGATGAATCTCTTTAAGTATCCCAGAGTGTATTCAAGGCAAGTCTAATTAAACATTGTCAATTATTGTTCCTACTCTGCGCCCCCTTCATTTTTAAAGTCTTTTTCAATTCAACATTAATTACTCTGTCAAATCTTTCGGTAATATACAAAAAGTTTCTATGAAAGAAAGCTAGGATTATATTAAGAGAAACTCTACTCCTTTTTTTCTGAGTGAAAAAAAAGCATGACCCGTTTAAGAAAAGAGTAAAAGAATTTCTTGGACTAAATTTTGAAGAAAATTTAGTGTTTGTGAAAAGGATCAAAGTAACAACCTGGAATGTGTATTTTCATAGGTATATTTAAGTAATAACATTTTATGTAGAAGAAAATCCCAGATTTAATTATTTTTTTCTCTTGGTATGTTTTTTTTCTACTCCCATGGAAATAAAATAAATAAAGGATCTAAATGCAATGCTCTGTTCTGCTAAACTGGAATGAAATACACAATTTGTGTCCTGCTTCATGTTGCTTTATCCTTCGAAGCATACAAGAAGCAAATTTGGAAGTTGATGTTTCATGGGAGTTTGTGGTTCCCAGGCTATCACAGTGTGTGTCATCTTGTCTCCCGTGGTGTTACTGAGTATGACAGATATACTACAATTTCCCTACCACAAATAAGAATGTTTATTTTACTTATAGGATGCTAATTACTTAGCTATCATATCTTGCAAAGCTGTGTGAAGATAAGGAGGAGGAGGGAACACTTGAAAGAAAGGAAAAATGAAACCATAGTTTCGGTGCTGTCAGAAGAGTGGGTGTTATACGTAGGAGGTAAAGGCGTAGGGAAAAGGAGTGACATTTACTGAACTTACTGCTCAGGCTCCTTGTAGTTCAGATATGCCTACTCATGGTATTTGTAGGGGTAGCTCATGTGTGAAAGAGGAAAAAATGACCTTATACTTAAAAAGGAAAAATAAAATCTCTAGCCTCTGTTCTGTCTAAATCAAAAAACACTTTTAGCAATTCAGATTAGTCCTTTGTGCCTTCAGAACTGTCAAATCTGTCACATACAAAGACTACATCAGTGAAGGGCATGTATTATATTAGAAGTGTTTAATGCCAATAAGTAAAGCCTGTTGAAAATGTAAGAGTAGGCACAGGGATCTTTTAGCTATTGACTGCTAAGATTAGCTGAATGCCATATGGCTCAGTTGCATGGTTCTCTGACTTGAAACATCACCAGTAATCCTGCAGGCAGTGTAATATCTAAAACTAGACATACTGCAGAAGACAACCGATATAAGGCTCTACAGAGAGCAAACCTATCTGCTCTTTATTTACTCTTTAAATTTTTGGTGGGTGAAATGAACTGGGCAGCACTTTGACCACGTTGTTATTTACTCCAGTGAAAGAAGTAAAAATATTTGATATGTTATTTTCATGCTATTAAGCTTCTGAAAGCTAACTACTAGGAAGAAGATAATGTAATATTTAGTCATCAAGTTTGGGATTAATGGATTAGGATGCATGTTACTAAAAATCAGCACTTGTCACATCTATGCAAGTCCCATGAGCTATAACCATCTTGAACATTTCTATTGTTCCAGTCGTTTTCAATTTTTTTTCCCACTCTGCAGAATTTCCCAGGAGATGTGATGGGTCAGTAGCAGGCCAAAGAAGGGCTTCAGACCTAATCTAATCAATATTGTGACAAACGTAATGAAAGAAGCTATGTCACCTTGGAATCCCAGTACATTTTATCATCTCTGCTCCTAATGGGATGTGACAGAGAGGTTGATCTGTGTCTCCTTAGGACAGGAGAGAAGTTGTGCAAGGGCTTGTGCAAGGATGGCTGTGTGACAAAGGGTAATCTAACTCCGTTACAATCACAGTTAAAGGTTGAAACTAGAGGTCCTTACTTACACCTATTTACTTACTTACTTACTTATTTCAATAACCCTCACTTTCAAGTGAACTGTTTATGCATTTATTACGTTTTTAGCTCCTCTAAAATGTCATCTGTATTAAGAGAGATGGTAACTTTCTGTCTTTCAGCGGGAAGGTTCTGAAATTGGTTTGCACAAATTAAAAAGCAGTAGTCACTGGCTTTATGTGTATTACAAGCAAAGCACTTCAGTCCTCTGTAATGTTTTTATATTTTATTTTTAATTACCCCTTTTTGCAATCATATACAACTTGATCACTTGTTCCACCAGTATGTGATGCTTCTATGAGACTAAAGTCAATGACTTTTACTTCTTTTGTCCTGTAATTTGCTCCCTTAGTACTACTTTATCCTAAATTTAGCTGCTATTTTGGTAGTCTTCACTGATGCATTCTGGTGTGAGATCTCAAATTTTTGCGCCATTCTAGTTTTGAGGTGGCAGCTTTGCTAAAGATTTTTTTTTATGATAACCTCATTTTCTGTGCTGAGGATTGCACAGACTTGTACAAGATTGTACCAGACTTGACAGTTTCTGTCCTTAATTCTAATCATTCTGTTTTCTCTGCCAAGCTAGATTCATCAAGACCCTCCATCTTTTGGCCCATCTTGTCTGTTGTCTTTACAGTTTCTCTGTTCTTAGGTGTTGTCCACATACATGAAGTTACCTCTACCAGGTTATTCTCAAGGCATTTGCTTGCTCTGTCCCTTTACCCTTAGCTTTCCACCTCAGGATTAATGGCAATTACTGTCAAAGTGTTCCCATGTATAGAAATCCTGTGAACATGTAAGACTATCATTTGGCTATCTGGAAACTTGCAGAGATGTTACTATCATAACTATCAAAGTTGGTCAAGAAGCTCTCATATCTAATTTCTTTTCCTCAGGGAGAAAACCTTTAAAATATCTTGTGAAAATTTACCAGTTTCTTTTATACACATAATATTTCAACATGAAAAATTTTATTGCTTGTCCTTCAATTTTAAAAGCAAGGTGTTTCTGAATCTCATTTTCCATTACTGAAGTTTTCCATATAAGGATTTCCATAAATTGCCTTGATATGTAAATAGTGGAGCAAAGCTGCCTTATACTTTTTACTAATCCTGCAATTACATTCCGTAGAGCCTTTTTACTTTCCTTAATATGAAACTAAACCCTCCTCTCACCTACTCCTTTACATAACCAATGCACTAAGAATTATGGACATGACAGCTAAATCCAGCTTTTAAATCCCAGGCATAGTAGCTATGTGCTATTGCTGCTCACTGTTTCTTTCTAATAAGCTGTAAGCAGTGCAATATCTTATTACTTAATTTGAAAATCGTTTCTCAAGGGATTGCACGGCTTATGTGCATCAGGTCCCTACCAATCCACTTAAAGCTTAAATTCACCAGACTGAGAAACTCAGTGCGGGATTGGATCTTGTTTGCTGCAGCAGAAACATTCATTTCCCTTTAAAGTACCGGGACAGAGTTTCTGACCTAGTAGAAGTTATACTGAAAACACTCCTGAACCACCTTTTCTGGAAGTGGTAAATCCCACGTGTGTGCAATAAGAGCTCTCACTTTCTAATTGTTTTTCTTTGTAATATACCAAAATCTGCTTTTTTTTTGATTTTACAAAAAATATTCTTTATTTTGTTGTGTAAGCTAACAGAAGGCATATTTTGTTGCAATTCAAATGCCTTGTTACTGTTGAAATTTCAGTGGTTTTTTCTTTGTTTACTTAATTACTTAACCAGGAAAAAAAGTGACTGAGAATGAAATCTTTGAGCCAAAATACCTAACTTTGACTTGGATATCCGAAACTTGATTATTAATGTTCTGGGGAGCACCACCTGGGTTTGGGATGGACTGACCCCAAAAGGCAAAATCAAACATGCCTGGAAAACTGAACTTTAGATTCTGTGATTAGGGTCTCTCAGTGCACTGCATCACTTTAAACCTGCCTGCACAATACTGAAACAATCACATTTGGTGAATATTGGTTCAAACTGATGTTTCTGTCTTTTCTGGAATTTCACTCAAAAGGGGGAAAAAAAAATTAATGTGCCACAACAACATGAAATATCAGCCTCTGTTTCCATTTCTCCACAACAGCATTGCATAAAGTTACCACCACATAATCTTCCTTCTGGATGTTATCAATGCATTACATCTGATCTAACTACGACATAAGACACAGAACAAGCAGTGAATTTATAAGCCGCATCATAATTTTAAATGCGCTTTCTCTGTAGCATAGTATTAAATTACTCTAAATCACACATGGCTAGCTGTCTTTCAATGGCTGAACTCTGGCGTCACTGCAGTAGCAATACCTCTTGCTGTAGTTTGCTCAGAAGCGTATATGCCTCCTAAAACACCAGTAGCACATGGGAACAGATAGTAGAGAGCACAGCACTGCGCAGAACTTACCGGGGTCTCAAGGACCATGTCTTCTTGTAGCTCGGGCACCCTGTGCACCGGAGTCTGTCCCAGCTTTATGCTGTCACGGAAGCAAGGAGCTGCTTCACTGCTCTTTCACGTCTATGTTCAGGAAAAGTGTGCTGGGGACTGCGGTGAGCCCTGTGTTTTCCATTACAATTATACCCCAGAAAAAATGAAAGTGCTACAGAGGGTAGTGCACGAGAGGAAATTCTGAGTCTCAGCTTCCACTACGTAGGTGTCGTGTGCTGGGCTGACGGGTACTGACTGGGAACTTCCATTCCTGCTATGGTCCTCCTTGAGCTATAGCGAAACCAAAGTTGTTTTGCTGTTTTCTCTATGTATTAGGGTTATAGGAATTGACATGCCAGTTAGACCAGTGTGCAGATGCTGGGAAGGAAAGGAAGTATGTTTTGGGCAGGTATTTCTAACTGGCTGCTTTCTTATATCATTGCTGCTAAAATTTCTCCAAAATTGTGGTTTCAGTTTAGTATGATTTTAGAGCAGCATCTCTCAAATGTCTTAATTTGTTTATCTTTTTCAGGAAAATATAAAATTCCTGCAAAGGTAGTTGCAGATTATTTACAGTGTTTTCTATGGAAATCTGACAGCTAAGCACCAACACTCTGGAATTAAACTTGTTGATTATTTATTTATTTATTTATTTAAAAATCAGTTTTTATTGGATCATTCTTTGTACTTTATTTTTACACAGTAACATCCACAGTATACCAAACATTCTTCAGAAGCTCAGTTAAATCATACAGAAAAAATACCAGATATATTCTGTTTGGAAACCTGAATCAGTTTCCTTAATGGTATTATATCCTTGATAAGTAAAATAATAAGAAGGAATTCTCTCTATCCACATACGTCTACAGTCTGAAATCTTCCAAGCAGAGGCAAATCAGGAAACAGCAAAAAGAATTTTCTATGTAGGTGATGTTAGTTTGTAGTTAATGAAGACAGCATGTCAGCAGTGGATTTGTTTGGTTGTGTATTGGATTTTGTATAACGGTATAGAAATTTAAATACGGAGGTGGAAATAAGGAGACTAAGGAAACTGAGCAATTGGCAAAGGAAATGAGGAAGAAAGCATAAAGGTGACCGCAAAAGATGGCAAACCTTTATGGAAATGGAGCTGGCATTTCCATAGAGGAAAAGTGGAGGAATGGTTTAGAAAGGGAAGGTAACAAGATAGGGACATAATTATATGCTAGTAGCATACATTTGGAAGAGGTTGGTGGAATATATTTAATTTAATTTTGTATGGGGCGTAGTATCTGAGATGAATGATGATAATAATGGATAAGAAAGATTTGTCTTTTACAAGTGATGTGTATGTTTAGATGAGATCGGAGGAGTGGGTGACTGAGCAGCACGTAATGAGTCCCTTAATCAGACGTTTGTCTGGAGTGGTGGAAGGAAAGGATGGATAGGTGAAGGAGGATAAGAGGGTTTTGAAAGCAAATATCAACAATATTGAATTTTACAGTGAACCATTGACACTGTTCATTGTCATTTGCCTGCATTTCCCAGTGCACAATTAGGCTTCAAAAAGATTCTTTCTGCACCTGCTTCTAATGTCTGAACTAATTCTTATTCAAGTCTAAGACTGCCCAGTGTGATTTCTGAACAATATAAATCTCTAACTATAAATTATCCTACACCAGTGCTTTCAAATAAAAAAGAAACTTTTACGTAAGAATCATAAAAAGTAAAATAATACTTACTTTGCATTTCTTTACAGCAGTATTGCACAGTGGTTCTGCCATCCAGCCTTTCCCAGTGGGTGGACTTCCAGCTATTTCACTCTATGATTTTTGTCATGTGTCTTGCCTCCTTCCCCTTAAAACAAGGGGTGCAATGGATTACTATTCAGAACACAATGTTATTTTCCACTGAAAATGTGTTGTTGTGTCAGAAGAAAATTTGACATGCATAGTTTTAGAGAGGGGAGAGTCATAAGAAGGAGGAAATAGCACAAATTACGGTATTACAAAAAAGGTAAAAAGGCAGAATTTTAAATACTAGGTGCTGAGAGAAGGGCAATAGGAAAGGGGTTGGGAGGGTTAATTCCCCCCCAGCGCCAATGACAGCAGTTTTGTAATAGTCATTAAGAAGCAATATTTAGTAGAATATCAATAATATTTACGTTGCTAAATTGGTGGGTTATTAAACTGCATTCTGAAAACTGTTTAACAAAAGCCTTAGAATTTAGAATTTTATTCCTTAATGCAGTTATGGTGATAGAAGAATAATAGATCTTCTTTTCTTCTTGGGAAGTACTATGGCAGTATAAAGGAAAGTGACAGCACAATCATGTCTCATCAGAATGATGGATAAATCATTAACTATATAGGTGTTTAATATCTACTAAACTGTCTTAAATGCGACAGAAAGATAAAGAATATAGAGAAACTGGCAACAATTCTATTGGCACCCTAGATAAAAAGGACTGAAGACCATCCAAATTTAAGCTGTTTCAAGACACACTGTAGTTATGATAAACACAGAGATAATTCACCACTGACTGACTTCAAAACAGACTCTTGTAGGTTTTTAGTAGGACTTGAGATTTTTTTTTTAATTTTTTTGCTGCAGAAAGTTCACTGTTGCTGCATTACTAAGCTGATCTTTATGTTGTGATTGGTACCACTGAGTTGGGTGGAGGTGTTTGTAGTTTCAAGGTTTTTCTTTTTTCTTTTTCTCCCCCCCTAAATAAAAAATTAAAATGGAGCTGTGCGCGTGCAGGCTGGTACCGGCCACACGGGTCTGTTACAGCTGAAGCTCTTTTCCTTCAGTGGTGGCACTAACCTGAGTTGTTCTTCTCTGAGCAGGTATTTCTTTAGCACCAAGACCTCTACATTTTTCACATCTGAATTACTCACTGGAATTAACTATTGAGGGAGCTTGATAGGCAAATGGAATAAGCACACAAAACTTATTTCCCTTGAAAATCAGGCTAAAAATCCCCACTTATTTGCATAAAAAAAAGTGTGGGACTAAATGTATAAATATTTTGTAATATTTTACACCAAGCAGGTTAACAGTGAGTTATCAGAGCTATAATGACTTCATGGCCATAAGGAATTAAGGACTAAATCTTCATTTACTTGTAACTTCAAGTCTGAATTTTCCAAAGTGATCCAATGTCATCAATGAATTTTGTTTTCAGTTAGTGCTTGATCAATCTCTTAGTTTAAACCGACTTTTAAAAAACTCGTAGGGCTCATGTGGTCTCAATTAATCTATGGGTTATTTTAAATCAAAGTAACTCTGTTTTCAAAGCAAAATCTGATTCCTTTTATTTTTTTTTTCATTGTACAAACAAAAGGAAATATTGGAAGTAAGCAAGAAACATGAAAAATGCAATTTTGAGTTGGATGTACATAGTTCTGTTACTTTCATGTGGTACAAGGTTTTTCCGTGTTAATAATATCAATGAAGAAATGCTGTTTCACTTCCATGCTAACAGCTGCAGATTTTGCCTGTAACTGAAGCGAAAATATTTTGTTTCTGTTTTTTTGTTTTTTAAAAATCAGTAAATGTGTTACTCATTGATGAGAGCTTCTCCAATGACTTTAAGGATGAAGGTGACTTCTGTATAAATAATTTGAAGACCTTCTGGCAGGCCTTCCAAGCTCTGCTGTAGATGCCATCAGAACCTAATGCAGTAGGAGCACACAATTGTATTTAGATTGTCTTATTAGTAAACACGGTTACCAGGAAGCTGGCTATGTTTATGCAGCTTCCTTGTAAAGATTTCTTTTTCCAGTAAAGCCTAAAGTGCTCTAATAAAAAAGTATTAACTTCCTATTGTAGGGTATCTCCTTTTGCTTTTCCTGTCAACTCGTGAGGATGACAAATGAGTCTAGAGCAGGACACAGAATCATAGAATGGTTTGGGTTAGAAGGGACCTTAAAGATCATCCAGTTCTAACACCCCTGCCATGGGCAGAAACACCTCCCACTAGACCAGGTTCTCCAAGCCCCATCCAGCCTGGCCTTGAACACTTCCAGGGATGGGGCATCCACAGCTTCTCTGGGCAACCTGTGCCAGTGTCTCACCACCCTCACAGTAAAGAATTTCTTCCTAATATCTAATGTAAATCTCCCCTCTTTCAGTTTAAAACCATTATCCCTCATCCTATTGCTCCACTCCCTGATAAAGAGTCCCTCCCCATCTTTCCTGTAGGCCCCCTTTAAGTACTGGAAGGCTGCTACAAAGTCTCCCTGGAGCCTTCCCTTCTCCAGGCTGAACAACCCCAACTCTCTCAGCCTGTCCTCGTAGCAGAGGTGCTCCAGCCCTCTGAACATACTACATCGTGCCTGAGAATCAGAGAAAGCCTCTTAATGCCATAGTGTGAATGTGATCCATGTGCAGTTACCAGGCAAAGTTTGTCTTGACCTTCAGCATTAGCAAGATGTGACCTTTTGTAGTTGCTGCATTATGAATTAGGCATACGCCTGGGTGCAATCAACACTTACTCTGTCATTTCTTATTCTGCTTCTTGCAACCACATATAACACTTGAAAAGACTGAATGGGCTTGGCTTTGGCAGAAGGTGGATATGCCCATATAGGGTTAAATTAGGCTGTGACTTCAGAAGACTGCAGGCAGCCAGCTTCCCTTTTTGTAAAGAGAGCAGCTTCCTGCAAGCACTGATGCTGCAATATACCACTGTGTATATAAACTGGAAACCCCCATCGCCCTCAAAATTTTATGTAGTGGAACCTACAGCAAGTGTAAAAACAAAATGGTATGTTTATTTTTGGAGAAGTGGGAAATTACTGTAGGAGTAAAAAGTTCTCATGGGTTTTTTTCACCATCCACCCAGTTACTTTATATAGTAATTTGGAGGAAAAGACAAAAAAAGCTAATAAAATCCCAAAGAAATCACTGAATTTGGGGGTATATTTTTGCAGAACTTTGTATTAGAGAATATGTACTTGGTATTAGAGAATACAACAGTGACTATTCCTGTATATGAATACATCCTCCTTGTGGAGATATTATGATAATATTAAATTAATGCCCCAAATATAGTTTTTAAATGTGTAAGTACTGTTTATTGTTGAATGCAAACAGTTGTGACTTTTCCTGGTATAAAAGACCCATATATGCTGCAGGCTTAAAATTAGAAGCACTATACTTCCAAAGAAAGCTCTAAGAGTGCTGGTGAACAAAAGATGTCTTATGTGGGTAGATTTTGATTAATATTTCTAATTGTGAACACAGACATAGCCTTTTTTTGATCACTGGAAGTCACTGACTTTGAAAGGAGACACTTTTTCCCCTCCATTTTTTGATACGTGAAGATTGGCTCCAAGTGTTTGGCAACAGAGTCCATTTCTGAATATTACTACTGCAGTTTAGTTTTGATGGAATATTATCCCTAAGCAATGTCAAGGCTGCTGCAACATATGAATATGGATATAACTTTATTTTTTTTGTACCTGCATAGTGCCTATATTTTGACTTGCACTTCATTATGATGCTAAAAGTTATCTTGGTGTCTCCTCTTGCTTGGTACTGGTTTGTTGTCATTATTCATTAGTGCCATTGATTCTGCTGTTAGTGAAATGGAATTTTAGGAGGATGGGAAATGCAGAGAGTTGAACAGTTTTTTATTTCTAATTATTTGAGGATAGTGAGCAGTTGGATAGCAAAAGATATATATCTTGTTTGCCAGGTAGGAAGTTGTCATAGTGTGTATTCTTGGAAGTTCATCACATTTACTGGCATCTGAGAGATGGAGCAGCGATGGGAAATAGTGCTGAGGCCTTTTCAGTTGGCTGCCTTTTGGTGCTACTTGCTGTGTTTTAGTCCAGGTCCACAGACGAGTAACCTCAGTGGTGTCAGCACTGTGGTACTGATGGAGAAGTTCGACTTATCTGGCACCCTGCTGCATCTGCAGTCTTTCTAAGACACCAGAGACTCTGCTGCAGTGGCTGTTAAAGTCACTACACATGGTTCTGCCAGCAGGTCCTGCTTTGAAGAAATGCTGACCTAAAACAGGCAGCCGTTACTAGATTTTCATTGCTTTTTTTGCCAAAAGGGAGAAGATGCTCATCATGAGAGCAGGAATGCCAAGTAGTATGTTCTGATATAGGATGGGTAGCAACTTGACCTGGAAAAAGTGGTTATTAATCCATTATTCTACTACTTGACTATTACTCTAGGAAGGCGTTTGCAGGGATTGCAGGAACTAAGCTTTTTTTGATGTTGAACCTTTTATTTTGAATGTAAACTTGGAATAGTTAAAATAAAAGTGAAAGAGATTAGCCATGATTTTTTAATATGCAGGAATTTTTACATTTTTTTAAATTTTAAATCATTTATTGAGTAGTGAAGGCTTTGAGGAAATACTTCTCTGAATTATTTATCTTATATTGTGAATAAAAATGTGTTTCCTTTCATTTTTTTTTTAAAGTAGGAAAGAGGAAACACTCTAAAAAAAAAAAAAGACCAGAATATCTTTGCATGATGTCTGATTTGTGGCTTTCTGAAGGTTGTCTTTGATTGCCCAATATGACTTCTTGTTTAAGAGAGTGTTGGTGAGAAAGAGAAACTGTGCTTGAAACCAGCTTCTGTATTTGAAAGAAAGCCTTTTCTAATTTCTGATAATCATGACAACAGGATGCAAACTAGGTTTGATTATGTTTGTCAGTTAAACTGTGAAAATATAATAAACCTGGAAATATATCAAGAAAACATATAGATTATGACTATCTTAAGCTTTTACTTTAAAATTGAGAAAAATTTCCCTTTAGCTGTCCCTTGGTACATGGCTCACAGGTTAATGGCTAGCAAAGGAAGTGAAAATTTGTAATTCCTTACAAACATCTAAGAGCACATCTTCACTGTACAATGCAGGATCATGCAGATACCCCAGGCTGTGCTGGTTTGAGGCGCTGCCTGCATGCAGTGCAGATCAATGCTGTTAGAAGCACTTGCTTACATATGGAAGCAGCACCACAGCATTAGCCCAATATTGTGCCAAGGCTTTACACCAAATTAGGTATGTAGAGCTAATTACTGCATTTAGACCCTTAAAAATGGACAAAAGATGCTGGTAAGATTACTCACTTTGACAGTTATTTTATATGCAAGTAAGAAGATGGATTTATGCTGCTTCTTTTTATGGTGCTTTGGAAAGTGACCCTGGGATGTTAGATTTTAGCCTCAGGCTTTATCTATGGCTGTTGTTTCATGCTAAAAGCTGCTGTTAGGCTCCCAACCCTTGTTCCTCCCTCTGACACCTGTTCAATTACATCCTTAATGTTTAAAGGGCATGGAGAGAGACAGACTGAAAGAAAATGTTTTCTTCCACACTGGTTTCACTGTGAGCCCTTTTCTTTTGTTGTTAAGCAAAGACACTGTGGAGTAAGTAATTCCCATAGCTGCTTCTGCAATTTGCTGAAGGCATTCTTGTCATACTGATGAAGATGGCATTAAATGGTTTTATTACTTTTCAGAATGACATAATGGAAAATAAAGATGTGGACCTTAGGCCACAACCTCCATGGTCCCATCTTTGCCAGGGCCCATCAGGTATGAGCCAAGCACTGACTGTCATGCTACAAACACTAACTAGACAGACATTATTTGTGGAGAGTTTTCAGGAAGACAATAAACGTTTTGGACAACTGAGTAGGGAACAGCTGTGGGGTGTTTATGGCAGAGTTTTGCTCATGTTGGCAGTACTGCAAAGACTGCAATCCCCCTTTCTCCAGGTGTTGTAATAGATCATAGCAGAATATTGATCCTTTACAAAGAAATGCAATGATTTGCTACCCATAATGATTATAGAACACCTAGTAAGGCATATGTGCTCACAGAGAGTTTAGCTATGTACTGGTACTATAAATCTGATTAAAACAATGTGATCTTGGGAGTGTCTGAAGACATAAATTGGGACCAAGTCCATTTTCTGGTTCTGCTATACATTTCTTTGTTTGTGAGCTGTTTGTCAGCTCCCTTGTCCTTGGTTTGATATTCATGTGGCTGTATCAGCATTGACTCTTCTTATTTTTCTGAAGCATTCTTGGAGAAGTGGAGGATGGAATATATACTTTTCCCTTTCTTAATTCAAGTTTCATCTTCATCCATGTCCCAAGGAACATTTTAATTTCAGTACTTAAAGCTGCAAGTGGGCAACTAATTGGCAAGGCTGTACTATGCCTTACTGTTTCATTGTGTAGAACCCTTCATGATGCCGAATACAGGGCTCAAATTACTTGTACTGAGTCTGCTGCTTTTTTTGTTTAAAACTATTTCTATTTGCAAGTCAGAAGGGGAACCTTCTGGCTGTAGAATTGCTGTACACTTTTTAGGAAATAGGCTATTTACTGGGGATTTCCTTGGTGAAGCGTATTGCTTGGCACAGGCTCAACGTTTTAAAGTTTTGAGCCAAATTTTCAGTGGCCTATCTCCATTCCTGGACCCTATCTCCATTTTTGATCATCTTAGCACAAATATTTATACTCAGATCACACGGGAACATTAATCTCCTCCAAAAACAAATGTCATCACTGGTGAATCACTTTATATTAGCATTAATGCTGAACCATCCTTTGTCTCCTACTAAACACTCTCTGGTTGAAAAGTCGTGTTAAAATGTGGAGGTTTGGCTTGTGGTTTTGTTTTTTTTTGGGGGGTGTCTTATTTTGAGGGCTGTGTTTTGCTTTATTCATTGTGTTCAGGTGGTTCTCTATAGTTTGTTCAATGAGAGCAATCAGTGTATGAAGTGTATGAAAGCTGATGCTTTCAGCTATTATCTGTTGCCACAGTCTTGTGTTTTCTGATGTCCCCCAGTGCTTGTCCCAGAATAGAATGAGGATCCTCCTCATGAAGCCTCAGGCGGTCACCCCATGTGACCAAAGGAGAAGCTGTGGAAAAAGCAACTATCCTTAATTCTGAAAGGAAAAACCCAGCAGCACAAGTGAGGAGAAAAAAAGAAAAAAAAAGTCCAGCTTGGAAAGCACCAAACAATTTCTCACATAAATCTGCAGCATTTTTTCTTGTTTACAGGCAACTCCAAACTCTTTGATCTCAAAATGGTTTGTACAGTCACAATATGAGAATTGTTATAAAAGGTGTTTGAAAGTGATAATGTGGAAGAAGGTGAACAGGTTTGAGAAGCCGGCTTTATTCCAACAAAAAAGGCAATATGAAAGAGGGTAAGAGGGTGCCAGAATACTTCTGGAAAGAAGGGGGGCTGTTGTTGCAGCCAGGTTGTGTTTCATTGGATTGAAGTGAAAAGGAAGTGTAGAAATACTTGGACTTTGCACACGTTATGTAGCCATGAAAAGCCAGACGTAAAGAGTTTGAAATTCTCTGCTAATAAAATATTGCTATTATGGTAGTGCAGGCTTACAAAATAAGCGTGGACACTTCAGGATCTGGGCTGAGGGCCAGCAGACAGTGAACTCTGCTTCTACCATGACTCACAATGCTGCTGTTTTTCTCAGTGACACGTTGTTTTCATGGTAGATGCAAAAGTCCACTCTATGGGAGATTGACTTGAATGAATAAATAAAGGTTGCTGTGACAAATGCAACCAAAAAAAAGAAAAAAAGACCACAGCTTGATCACTGTTCCACACCACTCTAGAAAATGTGCCAAGAAAACCTCAGCTGGTGGATTCTTATCTTATGGCTGTGTGATATGTACAGGAGAAAGAGCATGATTCACGTATATCAGCATAAAGCGGCAAAAGAAAATATAAGGCACTTGGCTTCACAATAGTAAAGGATTAACTTTGTTGGTCATATCCTTCCTTTTTTGAACATTTATTTGACCATATTTTGTGTGCATCTTCTGGCATTCCTTTGTCACATAATTCTGGTAGAAGCATCCCTTGCTTTTTACAGTTTCTGTTTCTGGATGGACTTCTTCACTAAAGCTCAGGCTGAATCTCTTTCTTTGGGTTGTTTTAGTATGCCCCACTGTCATGTGGTAATTTATTCTATCTGTGTATTTATTTCAAACAGTGAGTGTTAGGCTGTGCTTTAACACTTTGGGAGTGAAACATCATGCAGATTGAAAAAACAGAGAGAATTAGAAACTCTGTGTGCCACCATATTACACCCCTCATTCGGCTGGATAGAGGTATGGGCAAAGCATTGGAAACCAATGCTGTGCTGAGCACAGTCATGAGAACTACATCACACAGTGCAGCATCGTTGATAATGTGTAGCTGATTCAGGGTATTGGGAAGTTACTGAGTCCTACTCATTGGACAATGTCTTCTGTTGGAATCTACACCATGCTTTTAAATTAGTTTAATGAAAGTTTTTTTTCTATATCTACTTTGAAAGTATGACGGAAACTGTCACAGGCTACTATAAACAGCTTAGGGATTTTATTGAGAAATTCTAAGAAATCTTTTAGAAAAATTATCTTCAAAAAAACCCATGCAAAAAACATCAGTTGCCTTTCCTTCAAGCAACTCTGCATGTCTTTACCCTTCTCTTCTCATAACTGGTGGGTGACAGGGTAGCGTATGATTTGATGCTGATGGCTGTTGAGAATTCCTCACAAAAGAAATGTCTCTAGTTTGCAGTTTGAAAAACTGTTCTCTGTTTCTTGGAAAAACTTCTCATTAGCAATACACGCTTGCTGTGGTGAGGAAAACTTGACCAAGAAAGACACTCTTGATAATTACAGAAATGAGACAGTCATCACAGCAAAGAGACACGGGGGGAGGGAATAAATCCCTAGTGAGTGCTGAAAATTTTTATTAAGACCTGTACTTCCAAGTCCCTCCTCTGCTGTAGCAATTACTTTGTGCATCAGTTACCAGCACCTGTTCAGCAGTTCTTTGCACTTAGGTTTTCCCACTGTGCAAGGTAATAAATTCTTGGGTTTGGTTTTGGTTTGTTTTTTGTTTTGCTTTGCTGCTTTTTTTCTTTTTGGACATATTTTCCCTGCCGCTGATGATGTGGGAGGCACAAGTCAGGTGTGGTGAGCACTTGGGTACCCAGGAGTGGTTTTCCCAACAACAGCAACACAAGGAAAAGGCTCCCCAGGGTCTCCCTGGGGCCGGGCCAGGTGCTGGTGTGCCCGCTGCAGCACTGCACCTCCATACAGATACACCCCCCTCCTGCCCTGGCATCCTTCAGTTTTCTACTTTGCTCAAGAGAATCAGTCCAAATCTGGCAGTAACAAGGTGAAGTTCGGAGGTGAACAGGCACCCTGGTACCTGTCAGTCAGCTTGCTTAGCAGAACATAACGTCTACTCTTTGTCATACATTTGTCTATGCCTCAGGAGAAAGACAGGTGTAAGTGTGACATGAGCAAATACAAGCTGAGCTGATCAGGAATAAAGGCGAGAATTGCAATTTCTGTCCTGCCTGATTACTTTAAGCATTTATTTTCATAAATCCATGTGTTGGTTTATGCTCGGTATTTTAGCATGAGGTTTGTGACAGTGGTATATGTGTTCTGATCACACTGCTTTGAAAGCCAGTGTTGGTATTTAGCGGAAATTTAACCTCATCAGCTAAGTCTAGCAGCTACAATGAGCTGGCCGCCAACAATGCATCACCCAACTGACTTAATAATGCATAAGCTGACGTACCAGCTATATAATGTAGCACTGGGCACTGCTGTCATCCCTGGAAGGCGTCTGGAGCTAAAGTATATCTTAATGCAAACTTTAATAGGAGTGAACTTAAAAGCCACCATTAGAAGTGAAATTTTATTTTAATTTTCAGGTCCAAGAAGGTGACAGTGTGTGAGATTCTCAGCCGAATTACATTAAAATCATTACGTCAGCTGAAAATGAGGCTCAGTGCCATACAAGGCGATATATGTGAATAGATGATGCCAAAACCACGTCCTGTGCTCTTGCCTGCCACAAACCTGCAGGCTGATTCTCACTCAGGCACTGGGAATATGTCTTCATGGAAGGGCACAGAGAAATTTACTGTCTGTCAGCAGTCTGGCTTGGTAATTCACAGGAAGTCTAGCCTGAGAGCCGTAGAAGCATTCTGATCTAGTGCTGTGCCCACAGCGGTGAATCCCACCCGGTGACAGATAAGCATCGTGTTGTTCTAACACTTCTGCTCTGCAGATTCCAGGTGACAACTGCCTTATACCCAACCAGCTAAGACACGCTTGTGCCCGTTCTGCCCTTCTTATACAGACATATGCTACTTTTATCCCACCCCGCTGTCATATTATCAGGAACTTGACCGATGATCCTTCTATTTGTGTACATTCACATTTTTTCTTATGTGCCAAAACAAAGGCTTTGTGTAAAGCCTTTTGTTCCTGAAATCAGCGTTAACCATTTGTGAGACATCTTTTGTCTAAGGACTCTTAAGGTGTGCTACAAACAACAACCAATTAATCTTTCCTGTGGGGAACTGGATTTTATTAGATATTTTTGAGCAGCTAGGTTTGTTGGCTACACGATGTTGAATGAGTTACCTAAAATAGGGTGCAAAGACTCAGGAGTGCTCTTGTAGTTATTGTATTCTTTGCCTCTCAGGGTAACATTAATTTAGTACTCTTCCTTCATAGACTGAGAAGGATTCCAAGAACATAAGCGGTAGCACTAAATTTAATTTTCAAATAAGGCAATAGGTTCTCTGCTTAGTGATTTTTGTCGTTCTGAATTAATGGGAGAGTAAGGTAAACAATCCAGATCCCATGACATCCAGTCCTGTGATCTGTTCACTTAATGGTACAAAACCGACAAAGAAACCCGTAGCAATACTGTCTCTCTTTGACCTTTCATCCCTCCTTTGTAGGTATGTGTGGGAGGACCCTTTTTCATGCAGATTTCCAGTAGAGATAATGTATAGTTTGTACAAGTGAAGTAATTTCAAATGCCTCTTAGCTTTCACTGAACTGAAAAGAGAATTCATTTTAAAAAAAGAAAAAAGTTTTGTAAAGCTTATTCATAACTAATCATAGCCCTGTGAAAGTGAGTTGTGATTTTTTATAGATAGTTAACATAGGCATATGAAATCACCTGTGGAAAGCCCGATTAGTCTGCATTTATCAAGCCTAATATAATTCCATCCACTGAGGTCAGTGTCAGAGTGCCAAAATATTTTAAAAAATATTTTCTGAATCTTAAGTCCTTCCTTGTCATCATTTTGTGATACTAAATACATCTTAGCTGATTTGGAAGACAAGCATTGTTGTTATTTTTTTTTCTACAGCTGAAAGTGGAGTTCTCCCCCAATTACTGGATGCTAAATCTGAAATGAGTAGAATTCTTTCTTCATTTTTTTCATTTCTCTGATTACTGTATCATGTAAGGACACTAGGCTTGATTGCTCTCTTAATATCAAGGGTACGTTTGATAATTTTACTGTATCATCTTTTCATGGTGTATGCTTCTCTTGAGAAGAATGTTACACAGTTTAATTTTAGATTAGGTACAGATTAAGTAGGTTTTTCATTTTTTACTTCTGAATTATATGGTTTACCTAATTAAGTTGTTATCATTTGCAAGTCTGTTGTGTAAACTTTTCTGCTTTTACATCTATTTTATGCAGTGAAGACTTTCAGTGGTGGGGTTTTGTTTTGTCTTGTTGAAAATACTTCAGGAAGAGCATCATAGAAATGGGGCCTGGAATAGACCTGAGTTATCACTTAAAATCCACCCAAGATAAGGTACACAGTATTCTTGGCACATGGCTTTGAAATGCATATGTTGTAAACAAAACAATTGTACTCTTTTCTTGTAGGATATTTTCCAGTATTTTTCATCTCTTGCTTTTCTCTGGATGCTTCCTGGGTTTTTATAGTTTGGAGCTCAAATGCGGGTACTGTATTCCAGCTGGAGAGACACCAGCATTGAAGAGAGTGGAAGAGTTACCACAACTGCTTGCATATAACATTCCTCTCATCTCTTAAAATTATTTTTTAGCGCTCACACTGAGTTACGTTATTGGCTCATATCGTGATCTGCTACACCTCCTGCTTACTGAGTTCCTCTGTTTGTGTGAGTGCATTTGCTAGCAGTTCTTCAGGCTCATCACGTACACGTCTAATTTGAACTTTGTCCTATTTTTTAAAAATTCTAGTTTGCCGGAACAGTTTGAATTTAAATGCTGCCATCGCAAGTACATCTCCTCCCACTTTGGTAACATTCCCAAATTTCTCATGTATAATTTATATAATTGCTGATGGTGTTAATGAAATACTAAACAGTCTGGGCAGAATAAAGTGTAGACCCCATACAATCCCACTGGAGATCGCTTGCTAACACAGTAGCCAAGGCACTGATAACCGTGGGTCCATTATGATTTTCCATTTGATTGTGGAACCTGCTTATGCTGATCTGCTGTGGAGGAAACTTTCTTAGGCTCCATTTGAGACAGCTTGACCAAATAGCTTGAGCATGGTTAAGGTATGTCACTCTTACTGCTGTATCCTTGTTGATAGGCCAGTTACCCTGTCAAAGAAGGAAGTTATACTGGTTTGACATGATCTGTTCTTGACAAGTTCATGTTGTCTATTTCTCATCACTTTATTGTGCTCTAGGAGCTTATAAATTGATTGTTTTTCTTCCTGAGTCTTCCTGAGCATTACAGTTAGTGTCCTTGTATGTAATACAGCAAGTCCCTCCTGCTTCACCTTTTAAAATGCTGTATTTATCTTTCTCTAGTAATCAAGCATCTCCTCTTCTATGCTCTTTGCTGGTTACGAAACAGAACATTATGGAAGTGGCACAAATGGAATATTGGAAAACTAATTACATATCTATTCTCATGAGCTTCTCATCTGAATATTGCAGCTATTAGAGGATTAGTTAGCTTTAACAAACATCAAATGTTTACAGCTAACTGACTTTTCAGCTTTACATCATGCACAATACTATTATGCTAAATTTGGTGTGATTTTTTTCTCACAAACTTCAACAACAACAAATCCTTGTTATAAATACAGTTAGTTTCCAGGACAACTTTTGCTGGTTTTGCACCAACGTACTAACTGCCGTGCTAAGCTGCCTTGTTCCGGCCCTGTTCCAAATATACACTTCAGTCTCTTCAAGAGCTCCTAAAAGCAGCATGTCTGCAATCCACCTTAACAGCCGTTGCTCAAATATGTCCAAGTATCTTTGACAAAAAATGGTTAACAACAAAAACTGGTGCTGATCTCTCTGCGTTTCTCAGACCTAAAGATGCACAAAAGATATAGCAAAACAGGGGTGTAATTGAAATGTCAGAATCCAGGGGTTTATTCCTTTTCCATATTTGCGTTATCTGTGCAAAGCCTACGTTGCTGTATTCCACATCCTTTCTCAGGTCCTTATTTATAAAGAAGGCATGTAACCATTTAAAATTTGTTGTTGTTTCATTTAAGTCAGAGAGTTTATTCCCAAGCTTAGCATTAAGCATACTTGCAAGCAGTCTCAGGAATGCGCTTCCAGGAAATCTGCTGCATTTCTCATGAGCGTTATCACAAATTCAGTTGACAGAATTTGAAAGAGCAAAATACTTTGAGTCCTTTTGCACCCGTTCATGGTGTCCTGTTTCATGAACTGGGAGGTCCTCTTGTTGCCTCATGTAACTTTCAACCTGCACTCTTTAGTCCTCAAAAATACCAATATATGTTTATTTTAGGACTGCCGATTATGATAAATGATCCTCTGACTGCATTGATTCTAATAAAAACATTAAGATAAGATATTCTCTGCATGCAAACTGCTTGAGTTACATTTGTAGAAAGAATTCATCTGTGTCATTTAATGACAACTCTATTTTAGAATTGAATTTGTAGACAGTTGCTGTCAGCCTTCTTCCTAGCACCTTACAAGCCTGCTGTGAAAAAGCCTGTCCTGAATAAAGACAAGTATAATTTATCATTTAGAACTTGTAGTTTTAAGGAGTCTCTGTCAGACAGGAGACAAGGTATCTTGTTTACAGAGCTGAATAACAAAACACAACAGTGAAGCATCTCATTCAGAAATATTAGTGAGTTATTCTGAGCTTTTGCCTCTTGGGTTTGGATTTGGCTTTCCTGGATTTGATTTCCTTTTGAAGTTGGTAGGTGGATTTCTGTTGATATCTAGGGAAACTTACTCAGATCTCTCATGAACAGATCCTGTTAAAAGTCACAAATTTAGTAGGATTGTTTTGGGCTAAAGATCACCTAAATGCCATCAGTCTACTATAGGTGGGGCTGCTAGTGTGTTTTAATCGCAGACAATCTCTGTTCTGTTGGTGAGCATTTTTCTATGCAAGGATAATGACCAGAACCATTAATAACACGTGTGATGACTTCTGTGCAGAAATTTTTATAGCGTAATTCCAATTTCTAGAGAGCAAAGCATCACGGTTAAGGAAGCTTGCTAGGGTACTAATTTATTTTTCAGTCTTAACAGAAAAATATAGATTATTAATCAGACTGCTTTGAAAATAATGATGAGCATGCTAGGAAATAAAAATACCACTGTGTGTTATTCCCCAACACACTTACGGGTAGGTCTTCATGAAATGTTCAAGGTAGGGTAGCCTGTAGAAGCTTGCAGAACTTGCAGAGCTACTATTCAATACATGGTGTGTAAAGAGAGGAATTCTGCACTTGGTGTTAAAAATAAGCTTTTGTCTTTTAGAGTGTAAATTCATCTTCCCTGGCCTTTTGGAGCATTGCTTTAATTCACACTTAATTCTGAATGTACATTTCCCTATGTTCAGACCTAGATTTATTTCTTTGTATGATGAAGTTTCTTGTAATTATATAGTTAAAATTTTCTTCTATTTTTTGTCAGTTTAGAAAAGAAGTAAAATGTGCAATATTTCAGTTCTTTGCACTTCCTTAATATATATTGTTGTGGTAGGAAAATAATTGAAAATAATACTGCTACAAACTATAAAGTAGTGTCTCCATCCACATACCATCAGCTCGTATTGTCTTGATCCCAGCTTTACTATATAACCAGAGGTTGACCAGGCCATTGAATAGGGATGATGCAGTATTGTGCGTGATGAGTTGGTGTTAGAGTCTCGCTGGTTTTGTTAAAAATGTATGAATATTGATTTGTGTGTGTTAAAAAACTGCATAGTGCTTGCCATAATCTCATTTGGATTGACTAATTGTACTTTAGTGGTTTTAGATGTGAAGTGCTGATGGTGATGACAATATAGGTGGAGAAAATGGTGAGATGCAGTAGCTATGGAAAAGTACTTCATATTCACATAGTCACACAGAAGTATAACTTGAGATGAACACAATAACAATTGTACAAATATCTATCAATAAATTAATCCAATAGGACTATACACAGTTTGAGCACTTGAAATAAACATCAGCTTTTTGTTGACTTGCTTTTTCCCCATAGACCTTTGATTGTTGTAAAGGAGGACAGGCTACAGACTTAGCTTTCACAGCTGGTCTGTGGAAAGAAGTGCAGCACAGTTGCAGGCTAGGGAGTATAAAAACGGAAATATAAAAAGTCACAGAGCAGGGAAAGATAAGAAGTGCCTTTGAAGCTGATCTTATTTGCCTTCTGAGGATCACGGTGCTGTTAGCGGTCTCTGATTGTAAGATTTCTGTCATGTAGTTGAATATGTGAAATCTTTTTCTCTGCTACTCATAACAGCAAAAAGGATCAATGAATTCTCCAAATGGTACAGATCAAAAAAAAAATAAAAATCTGCATTCAGAATTTGAGCTGGGGTAGTTGAGAACACAGCTACTCATATTTGTGTTAAAGGAATGTTCACATTTTTTTATTATTCCTATCTGACTTGGTAAACTCTTCTTCCTGAACTGTGGGATTTGTTTCTAGAATGGTTGCTGTTTGTCCTCAAGTGTTGTTCTTTCTCTAGTCTCCCAAAGCAAAATTCATACTCTGTGCACTTAGCATATAGATTACAAACTCAATCAGTTTGCTTTGTTAGTCTGTGTATTTCAATAGTAAAGCTAAAAAACACATGCTTTTTGTCCTGCAACTTATCAAGGAAAAGTGCCTTTTCTTTTAGGTGTGAGAGTATTTTAGTACTTTAAAATGTATTGTTACAATAAGTATATCGACATTTTGTAATGAATAACAAATGGTAGATATTGCTAAACATGCCTTCAGTTGCTCTTGGTTGCTGACTTGGGAAATAAAATTGGTAAAAGCAGACTGTGTTGGTTTTGTTTGTTTGTTTTACAGTTCATATTCTGGGTAACACCAAAGGAGAAACCTTTGCTCCCACGTTCCCTTCACACCTGATAAGCCTCCAGTTAGAGCTGCTTCCAAAAGTAAGTCCAATTTCTGCCTTTTTCCTCGGGTCCCTGTTGCTATGGGGTGTGCAGGGGAGAGGAAATCCCCAGAAGCAATTCCAGTCCTTATTGCCATCTATTCAGCATTCACTGTTGCCACTAAATGTTGTGAGAAAATGATTTGCTTTTGTTACTTTGATGAGCTTCCTACTGACTTTGCATGTTGAAATGACTTGTTGAAAAATGCAGTCAGTGGTGGGAATTGATGCGAAAGGGCGGGCCAAAATTCATGGCCTGGAGCAAGTGGATGCAAAGGCTGGAATGGAGGAGTCAGCAATCAGGCAGGCTTGGGCTGCTGTGGAACTGCGGCCTCAGTGGCTGCCTCTGGTGTTTGCCTCTCTGAAATCTGGTTTCCAAAATGAACAGCACCTTTAGTCCTTGTCACTAAAATTCTGAGACCTCCACGTGTTTTGGCCCAGGAGGCTCGATTAAAGTTGTGCTGGAAAGCTGTAAAAGAATTGCGAACAGAAGTCTGTCTCTAAACTGCAAGTGATATGCTGTGGCTTTCTTCCTGTTTTGCTCCCATTTACAAATTTCCAGAGGACTAGAAACAATCTCAGTTTTATTTTGTTTCTATGGAAGTTCTTTTTTCTTCAGCTAGCAAAGAAATATTCTACAAGTTTTATTAGTGAATATGCTAGCAACAGCGCATCTCACATTAAAAAATGCATTTTGACAAAGCTGATACTGCAAGGCTTGTAAAAAAATTTGGTATTCCTTAAAATTTGCCAGTTCAATATGTGTCTGCTAACCAACCATCTTCAGGGGTCTTTACTGAGAGTTTCTTTTTTTGGCCATCATCCGTCACTGCTTGTGATAAAATAGTAGTGGGATTTAATGACGTATTCCAAATCCCTAACTTGCCTAAGCGTTCAGTACTGCCCTTGTGTGTGTTCATCTAGATGTAACTTTTGGTGCAGTAAGACTGTGGTATGGAAATGTAGATAATGAATATTGATATTACCAGTCCTTTCCTAATGTTTCATTCAGTTTCTAATCCTTAACAGTTTTTTCTAGCTGTTTCCACTTACACCCATGAAATTCACAGATGTGTGTAATAATCCTAACAGATTATTGATTTGCTTTTGCAGCTCCCTTTCATACTTGTTAACTGTCACTGCAAGGATATTTTACTTGGAAACATAAGAAAGTAAAATATCTGGCTTTGCTATTATTGATACCTGATTTTTGGATGCCTAGTAGGACTGGCTGTAGTATGAAGTGTATTTTTTCTTCATGGTAGCCTAATGAATTAGACGTTATTATTAGCATATTAAAAGAAGAAACTAAGAAATCTAGATTGATTCAAATTCATATGGTTAGTTGCAAACACAAAAATTGTCTGGCTGCCATTTTGCACACAAGCAAAAGAAAATATTATATTGTTTCTCAGTGAGGTGGCTTTACAATCCTGTGTTGGAAAGCCTATCTGACATGCATTTCTACTAGCCTCTTCTATCTGAGCAGACTGGGTTGAGGAGTAATGGATCCAGTCATCCGTGGTTGGAAAGGTATCCCTGTTGTAAAGAACAGAAGGAGAAGACCTTTGCTCATTGTGTCAGCAGAGAGGCCAAGGAGTAATTCTGCATAGACTAGGATACACTTTCAAATTTTCAGATCAGCAGGAGGGCAGCATGTATAAAGGAAAGTTGTCCTCAGCATGCCTGTGCCATGTTTATGATTTAGATAAACAGGGTGCTTTATTCAGCCATCAATTTGTCATTTCCCATACATATTAAAATTCACCTTGAAATATAACAAAGAGTTATTCTTATCAGCTCTGGAAAAGACCACAGGTGCAAAAGAAAGAACAGTGCAAGAGCATCTTATATATTATGCTTTTATTAAGAGATGTCACAGAACCATTTCTGATAATTTTATGTACTGCATTTAATGAAAATTTCTAGCTAATGCAAAGTAAACTCTGACAAAAATCCTTATGATAATTTTTGGCGTTTGTTGCTCCACAGAGGCATTCCACATGCTCATCTAAAAGGATTTTGTACAGAGCTGATAAGAACCTAGTCTGTAAATGGTCTCTTACTGAAAACAACATTATACTTAGCTTTTATTCATTATGAATTTCCCATAAACAACAGTATCTGTGGTTTTAATATTCAGCTCTGTGAAGGGAGCCATAAAACTAGTTGCACAATGATGGTGTGTAGATAGTTTAACCCCTTTGTCTTCCCAGAGCTTCTAGTGCCAGCACAATTGGAAGATACTGCCAATTATTATAAATTAAGTTTGCAATTTGAAGGAGATGTGTTTTGCCAAGTTTGTGAGTATGTACCGAAAACATAATGTGCTGGTTCAACCAAGCGCTGCTCAATGTATAATTTTAGCTTGGTCAATCATTATATTATGCTAAAAGCTTGCTACAACCTTATTGCTGTAACGCATTAACACAGTGTCTGTAGGCCTGCATCTCCATTAAGTCAATTCCATTATAAATGCATCTCTAATGACATGTATTTTGCTGTGGACTAGTAAATGATTTCTCCCCACCAAGCATTTCACTTCTACGTGTAGGTCACTCTATGGTAAATAAAGGTTATGTGAATTAGTGCGATGTGGGAGATACTTAAAAATCTATAACTGAATCTTCCCTGTTACTTCCAACACCAATGCCTTGATTGGAAACCTTACAGATTAATTCATTGAACTCAGAAACATACAGCACTGATAAAGCATAGCATATACCCTGCAATTTGCAAACACAGCAGTAATTGGAAATGAGAGATAATGTGGAAGTTATAAATCTCAAAAACATAAACATCAGTTGAACTACATAAAATTACTGGTTGTGTCTGTATTTCAGGGTTCTGTTGTTTTCTCTCATATAATTTGTTCTTTTGAAAAGAAAAATGGAAATGGAAAGGTATAAAATATGTTAAACCTGTTACTATTTGTTCAGGTAAATAAGTAAAAGCTGCATGAAAACAGATGCTCACAGAAACTTTCTGTAGAGCCATCTATTTAAAAATAGGTGCTGCAGAGTAAAATAAGTGCAATAACACAGTGCTTGATATTTCACATGATAAAAGATGGAGGTGACAGAACTGCCAGTGGTACGATCTGTAACCTTAACGCTTCTTGCTGCAAATAGAGATGTCTTCTTTGTGGTCTCCTTTTTCCTCCCCTTCCCAGCTCCCAATGTATGCTAGGCCATTGAGAACAATTAATGCTGTCCACTTTACGGCAATTTTTTACTTATCGGAAAATGAAGTTTGGTTGCTCTTTAAATGAAACAATCCAGCTGCGTTTCCCAAGATGTGTTTCATTTCTGCTTCTCTCTCCTGAGCGCTGTGTGTTGTCTGTATCCGTTCCACTGTGAAGAACTCCAGGTTGAGCCCAGTATCCCATTTTGAACGTATTGACAAGAAAGGTATGATTACCTCTCCTATCTTGCATATAGCATATAATATTCCTGTCGTTACCTAGCAGGACTACTTTTATTTTTTCTGCAGTGTTACATAGTTGACTTGACTATGATTCATATTACACTCTGGCAGTTTTCAGCAGTGCTGAAGTGTAGGCTGACAAGTTCTCCTCCTTCACATTTAAAGAAATTATGTTCTGCCCTTTAATCCAGTGGATTTACTTTGTGCGCTCCACATCCCAAGTTATACTTTGGAAAACTTGGGCATTCAAGATGCATCTAGTGGTACACGCTAGTCTTCCAAGAAAAAATACTTGCAAATACTAATGATGAAGTGGTTAGTTTTAAGCTGCATTGTAAAATAAATGTGACTGTCTTTGTTGCTGTTTAACGTGAATATGAGGTCAGCTAAGTTGCTCTGAAGAGCCAGTTGTGGATGAGGAATGACATTTTTCACGTGCAAAGTGCCTGCTTGTAGGCCAAGTATAGGACTGACTAAGTCTTGCTACGGTATAGTATGCTAATGGCTGCGTCAACTCAATTTGAAAGGAGTTCCATAGATTATCAAAACTGTCATCTTTACCATAAGATTAGGCAGAGAAGGCAAAGATTATGTTGACCTTGAAACTGAGTTCTGTTTTCGTTTCAAAGATGATCCATTTAAGCTCAGTCACATTTTTTTAACAAAGTACCTCATATGTATCTCAGTTTCTGTTCAAGTATGTTTGGCCTTTTGCTTTCTTTAGGAAATTGTCTTATTAGTAGCAAAAGTACCAAGCAGGTGTCCTTTTTTCTTTCCTTTTGTTTCTTATTTTCTAATGCACACAACTTCTGCTTCACTGGAATTGCAGAAAAAAAGGTCTAATAGGTTTTAAAAATTCTTGCTTGGAGGTTTATAAGCTATTGCTAATGTGAGTATATTCCATTAGCAACCACTTGACTAATTTTGCTGCTTAACTTGCTATGAAAATTGGTCCTAATGTGTTTAATCTTGTTGGTTTCTTTCTCTTGAAGTACACAGCTGCTGAAGTGTTATATGGCATAGTGTATCAGGAAGTGACTTTGTGTTACACTGTTTGTTTGAGAAATATCCTCTTTAGTATCTGTCTACATTAGTAAAGCCTAATTTATCTTGATTAGAGTACTAGTATTTCTTGCCCAAGGGGTAAAACTTCTTAGATCATTGTATACCAGAGAAATCCCTTTCCTTTCACAATTTCAGCTATGTAAACATATCTTCTCTGAGTTCCCAATATCTAAATATTTTTAAAGAAGTTCTGTGATTGCAATAAACAAAGAAAAAAATATATAAATTGTGCTGCCTTAAAGACTGGCATTGGACTGAGACCTCCAAAGAATTGTACTAGTCTGAGGGACTCAGATTTTGTTTTAAATGCTTTTTTTGGCTTACATTACAGGTACATTTACTGCTCTGGTTGTTCTGTTTTTATGCCCTCTATAGTCAGTGCATGCTGGAGAAATTCACATCTTAATGTGTCAAATCATCCCTAAGAGAAAAGCCTGTTTTTGTGAAGTCCTCCAAGATCAGAGAAAACCTGGTTTAGGAAAACAACCTACTTATGGTGCTGTCCTAGGTTCAGGAACATTGACACATACATCAAAACTAAATTATTTATAATGTGTGCAAAGCAAAGAAAGCCAATGCTTACTTAATTTAAGCAGCCACGTCAGCTGAATGGCCTGGCTACAATCCAGTACCAAAACATAATTTTTTGAACTAGTCACTTGGTTAAAAAGGTGGAGTCCCTACCTCACTAAAAAGCATCAGACTAAGCTTGTAGAGGTGTTCTGCCCAGATGTTTTCTCACTGAGAAATCCAGATTTGGATATATAAAATATTTCAGAAACTCACTTTTTTTTTTTTCCTGTGTTATTCACTCAAACAATACGACTTTCTTTCCTTCAACAATGAATGAATACATAAGCAAGCTATTTTGCAGTTCTTCTGAGCTGTTAGAAAAGTTAAGGCAAGTTGCATGTTGTCGCTGAAAAGCAGGGGTAGATGTCAAAAGAGGGAGTCTTGTGTTTCTCAAAGGGAGTTTACCTTTTTTTTCTGTTTAGAAAGTTTTTTCTTGTCCTTTTTATTTTTTTACAAAATCATTCAACAGTTTCTGTAGCAAAACACTGCAAAAGAAAACGTGCTGAGTAAGAATCGCTGTACGCTTCTGAGTTAGCTCTTGCATTCCTCTTGGTCTCTCAACAATACTTTAGATGTTTGGGGCCACATGGTGTACTTCTGTAAAAAGGCTGGGGTATTTTTCTTTAAAGAAGTCTTGTGCAGTTCTCTCTCAGTTTCTTTAATCTGGGAGTGACTTGTCAGTTATGATTTTTTGCCTCAGAAAGCAGTTATTTCAGTTAAAAAAAAAAAATTGCCAAACCCATTTGATTGAAATATTTGGCACATGAAGGAATTTAAACTAGTGCCTTCATAAACTTATATAATGGGCTGATGTTTTCTTTCTTCCCTGGATTCTTGCTGCATTAAAAGCAATGTGGAAAATATGCAAACATGACAAAACCTTTCAGAATGGAAGAGAAGAGAAGGGAAGAGAATAAAAGCTGCTCAAAACCTATGGGGAAATTCAGAGATATTCTGTCGATTTGTCCTCCAAGACAATCCGACCTTTTTAATCCCAAACCAGTGAGAAGAAGAGCAGCTTTGAAGAAAATGGCTGAGACAGGAGGATTTTAAGAGAGAATCCTAGGATGTATTTGGTCATGCAAGTTCAGATTGATTTCAGTATCTCTGATTCTACAAAGGCTCTGTAAAAACTTAGGGATGAAGCAGCTTGTTTTTAGAACACGACAGCATCAAATAGAAACATGCTTTTTTATTTGGAAGGTATTTTAGTTGGGTGCTACTAGTATAACAGAAAGAGGCTTAAGAGATTTTCTACGCTGGATGTCAAAGTTGCAATCCAAAGTTTGATGCCGAGTAAGAAACTTCATAGCTGCAAAGAAGGAGATAATAGTGCTTCCTCCCGTGGCAGGGTGCGGTAAAGACTCTTGGTGAAGCATTTGGATACTAAAGTGATGGCCACTGAGGGAAAGCTCTGTCAGAAAGAATCCTGTCTTAAAGCAGTTTTCGGTTAGTATGTAAGTTGTCATTATGTCTTATGTCAGTACATGGTAGTTTACACTGAACAGAGAGACTAAACCAAATTGTTAATTGATGTCTGGTTCACTGCCTATTGTGTACTAGTTGTAATAATTGTGTAATAGTGAGCAAAATACAATTATGTCACTTGAAGACTGGATCGTAACACTCCAGAGGGGGAAGTCAAGATTATACAGACCTCTTTAATCACAGCCTTCCCTAACTTTGAAATGCTTTGCTTGTACGGCAATGATTACTATAATCATTTTGCAGCCTTAATAACTTTCTCCTTAGCACACTCTTGATTTTAATTTTATATCCCCTCTCTTCTTCACATGTAACATAGGAAGATATATGTTCCATTTTTGTTCAGTAGCAATTTGTTCCAGATTTCCCAGTCTAATTAAATGAGAAAGAATAAGTGATCTGGGAACCACAGTACACAAAAATTATTGTAGTTTGTGTGCATATTTTATGTTTTTGTGATTCATGTGTGTGTTTGCATGTGTAAGTGATCAAGAAAGTACCTCTTTAATGTGTATTATTTCAGTCTGTAATTAGTCATCTGTCTTTTCCCTTCCCTCTTCTTCCCCTTCGCCCAACAATTTTTGATCACTATGGAATGAAAAATGTCACTGAACCATATGTAAACTCTTGAAGATATCAATGCAAATTCCTAACGATTTTCAGGGGAGGAGTTTTTGGCATGCAGCATCAGCTTATGCAGTCTCTTCATCTTTCAAAATGCTGAAGTTTGTTTAATCGTTTATGTTGTTTGGCATTGCCCGCCAAAAAAGCAAACGCATGATAGCAGTCCTTACTGATGCAGTGTTACTCTTCCAGGAATTTAACACAGAGACTTTTAACAGTAAGGCAATGACTATACAAAATCTGCTATGGGAACAGCTCATCTGAACAGCTTGAAGACTGGGATGCTGTAGCTGTCATGCTAAAGCACTGTAAATTGAATGTAAGATTGTGAGCTTAGCTTTACTATTTCCTTAAGTTTCTGATATCTGTATCGGAGTATATCGACTGCTAACAGGAAATTATTTCACCTGCAGTTATGTGTAGATAGGAATAAGGGGACTCAGTCACCTGTATGGTGTTCTGAGAAGACAATTCCTTTGGGGGATAAGTAATAGTTGATTCTTTCTTTGGAGCTGCAATAAAGTTATATTTGCGGTGTTCTTAGCTTCGTGTTTTCTGAAGTTGCTCTCATCATTTGGGACGGACTGACCACTGAAATGAATGACAGTTGCTGTCCCCTACCCCTCTCTCCAAGGAGAGGATCTAGATGCAGAAGAGGTTGGAGGCTTTCTTCAGTGGCTACTGCTGTTGGTCTGTTGGGGACCACCACTGGAAAGATGTTTCTTTTAAGAAAGAAGAGGAAAATAGTAGTGAATTATGCCCCTTAAAAATCCTGAGTGAAGCAATGGGTGAGAGAAGCTTTCTAGCTCTTACTGTGTAGTGTTGCAGTCCGACCATTTTCCAGATCAGAAGACTTATTAAGTTCTGTCAATATATTAAAAGACATAGTTGCCACTGATGTCAAAGCAGCATGGAGGTTTTGCGATACGGACGTATATTTATGCAAGGAAGTTGAGAAATCTAAATGTCTCCATTAGTACCAACCAGTATGTGCACAGTTTGGCATCACATAAAGTTGGTTGTTGCTCCCTAACTTAGATTGGCTCTATATCCTCCACTCCTCCTCTTCCTCACTTACTGAGCAGCTACCAGATTTTCTCAGCAAGTCTTCAGTTAGAGCCATGACTGTTCCTGAACGATGTTGCAAAGCTTGAAATGGTAATTCAGCAGCAAGGCTGAGACAGTTTTCAGTGCAGTGCTACTTAGAACAGCCCCGGCGCGCAGCATTAGGCAGCAGGGTCATTTCAACGTCTGTGTCAATATTTAATGCAGTACTGCAATGCCAAATCATTGAACTTTTCCTTTGGACCAGACATTTCTTTTGTAGGAGCTGTTATTTAGAGTGGATCAGAATTTTATTTTCACTTTATGCAGTTTAGATTTTACTCTGGTTGATGCCAACCCTTTCTTGAGGCACTCTGTCCATTAATTACTCATTTTTCAGGGAATGGTAAGATTACAAAATCAATCTTTTCCTCGGATTTAACTGTTGCTTGCACATGAGTAATCATCCAGCCTTCTTTCTACTAAACAAATGGTATTGTCATTAAATGTGTAGCAGGCCTGAAGTCAGTCATCTTGAAGTTAATGTCTATTGCTGACAATGCAGCTGAGTGCCTGTTATCTTGCTGAAGTGAAACACGAAGAGGAAAGCAGCAGATCAGTGCTGCTTTCTGGTCTTACTAAAGAAAATAATTTTAGCCTGGAAAAGAAAGTTAAATTCCTTTGATTGGTGCCATATGCTTGAGTTTATAACAGGCTTTTGTGTTCCCTCTTAGCTGGATCAGATTGAAAGTGGGATAATTATCAGTGTGGATTAGAAATAAAATACTCAGTTTGCTATGTCAAAATATCTTCATATTTATGTCGGTTGTGCTGTATTTCTGGTATAGTGAAAACCAACTCCAGGTTTAACAGCAACAGCACAATAATCAAATGTCAACCCTTTACTTGCAATTGGTCATTTCTAACTATGGTTGGTATGCTGGTATTAAGGCTGAAAGTTTTGTATTGGTAAAAATTATAAGCAGCACCCCCCCAGCACACATACACACAAATCAGAGAATAATCAGGGTGAAAATAATCATTTCTTATTTATCTCCATTTTCCCCCAATAAGATTCAAATATGAATCACCTATACTATACAGAGTTTGATCAGAATTGTTATTGCAATGTTTACTTTGAATGCTCAGATGCAATAGCTTTAATTGACTTGGACAGCTGAATGTTTTAGAGAGAGATCAGTGAGTTTGCCTGGTATGTCAGACTAAAGATGAGTTTATTGACATTATCTATAGTGATGTATCGACATTTATAAAGGTAAGAAAAAGTACAAGGAAATAGTGCTACTGCATGTCCTACTATGTGCCTGTGCTTCACACCCACTGTAAATTAAAAAAAAACAACAAACAAACACACCAACCACAAACCACCAGTAATTTTACTGGTTTTGCAACAGTAAAAATTTTGCATTAGAATATTTGCAAAAGAAGCAAGAGCAAACATTTGGTCTTGTAGCTATGGTCGTCCACCCCTTGTGACTTTAAGAGTCTGTCTGGTTGAGTTTGTCTCTGGAAATGTATGCCAACACTGTGTCTAATTAAAGAGCTACTAATCGTTTAAGAAATGTTATGACCTAAAGGATCTTACAAAACCAAGAATCTTACAAAACCAAGGATCTTTAAGATACAGAAGGGAAGCACTAAAGTCCCTATTGAGATTTTTTGTTCTTTGTACTGTATTTTATTATATAATTTTAAGGAAAGCTCCAGCAGTTGTAGGTGTTGGGAAAAGATAAGAGATTGTTGCTATAGATGACTTGTATTGCCATGGAAATAGTTATTCAGAAGTAATAAAGGTCCTTCCTATTATGCATTATGGACTGCTAATAAAGCATATTGAAAAAGAAAAAAGAAAATGGAAAAAAAGTAAATGAACTTACTTGAGAAATAGGCAATAATAAATGGGGTTTTTAGGATAATGAAACAAGATATTGGGGTTGGATAGCAAAATTGCATTTGTTTTACAATGGGCAGTAACAGAATTATCAGATGATTAGGCTTTGAACATTTTCCAAAATTCAGTTGGTACAGAAGGATAGAGTTTGTTTTTGGTTTTGGCACATGGTGATTCATTTCATAAAATCAATGTGCGAGAAATCTGTTTTCTGTACTGTCTGGCTGGGTTTTTTCCCCCTGGATTTCAATTGTGCATATATTATACGATACGATAATATAATAACTGTTGGTAACTAAAGAATCTGTCATGATTTGTATAGAAATAGGCTATTTGTTCTTCACTCTAGTTTTAATTTGCGTAAGAGTAGATAACTGTTGTTCTTTGGCAAATGGATAATAGAATCAATACAAGTGTGAAAGTGTTTGGGAAGTGTTCATTAGTGGAAGCATTCATTAATTTTCATTCCTGTAAATTTCATTTATCTGAGAATAAAATTCTTTCCCTGATTTTCTGTAACACTGCTCGGAAAGCCTAAAAGCTATTTCCAGACAGCTCTTACGAGTTTTATTTATTTACATTTCACTATTTTATATAGTTTTTTAAATCTTAAAATACTGAAAGAAGGGTAAGAGCCAAGATGTGCTCTATCTTATTCTTTAGTGTGCTGAAGCCACTAAGAGTCTGTTGGCTGACTATAGTTGGTTTTGGACTTCCCAACATGGGAAAGAGATTTCAGTCTTCCGCTTTTCTGTGCTGTACAGTATGGGAATAAAAGGATATGAAAGCAAGTATACATAAACAATTTAGAGTAGAAGAGTGTTACTATAGCTAACTGGTTGAAAGCACTGTCATAAGACATCACCTAGGGCAAGTAATTTATCTTCGTTCAAATACATATTTGGGACATGATTCTGTTGCCTCAACAAGGATAAGAAGAGAAAACATTCCTGCTAATGGAGTGTCGTCTTTTTAGGGAAATCAGTCTGATTTTGACAACTCTTTTTAAAGAATTGTTGTTAAATCAGAGAAGTTCATCATTACCATTGCATGTCTACTGATTGTGTTACGATCCTAACAGGCATGTAAAATTCTTAATGGCGCAGTAATAATTTCAGCTATTTTAGGAATGAGAAATTCTCCTGCTTCATTGTGATTGGGATAAATGCTACAGACTTGATCCTGACCTGGGTTAAAGGAGTCCTTCAGCTATCAGTTCCCTCCCTCCACAAATACACAGTATTTTAGGTATGTCAATTTTCCCCTACATTTCTTTGTTGTCTTGTACAACTGAGGAAAAATGTCAGCTATGGGCATGCAGATAAGATATGCAGAGACAGGATCCTGAACTTTGAGCATTGTCAAAAAAAGCGAAACGTAAATTAACACATTTCCACAAATCCTCAAAGAACTGTCTTTAAAATGACAAAGCTTTTTTTTTCTGGTATTTTTGCCAGTTCTTTTAGGTGTGCCTTGTAACTGTAAGAAAACAAGCTAGGTCCTGTTTTGCAGTCTTTGCCCTTTATTAGAATTCTGGACATCTAATTCTATTAAGTGTAGACTATATCCACATCCTTTTGTTAAAGCAGGCAGAAAAAACTGTGCTGTGTAGGTTTTGTTTTTTCAACTAATTTTTCTAAAAGAGCTTTAAAAATGCTTAACTAGTTATAAAAAAAGAAACAAGTCAGATTTGCTGCAAACATTTTATATACTGTGAGGCGCTGTCTTCCCCTGAAGTACTTCGATACCCCGGTTGCCATGGCAAGAGAGAAAAAGAATAAAAAATTCCTGCAGCGAATACCTTTATAACTCCAAAATCATCACTCAGCAGGGCTGTGTGCTTAATAACTCATAAAAAATGCTGTGGATTTTTCAGAAGGCTGTGAGGGAATTTCTCCACTGATTTGTCTTGTTCTGTTCAGATGATTGCACATGCTGCTAAAGAGCAGACATGACGAGGGGTAGCTACATGATGGTGTGATTTTTAGCTTTGACGTGGGCGTGAGCGTGTTCAAGCCTTCAGGCAAAGAGAGCCTGGTTCCCTGGCACAGCATGGAGGAGGGTGGGATGGAGCAGTACTGCTCCAAGCAGCTTAAGCGGCATGGGAGGACAGGGAGACTGCTAGCGTCCCTTGTGCCTTCTCCTCGCAGAGGAGGAGGAGGAGGAGAGACGGGGCAACACGTTTTTCAGCCTGAGGATGATTTTTTTAGCTGATGCAGTTGAAAGCTTCAGCTTTTGCAGCCTCACGTTCAGCAAAGGGTCCCTAACCCACATGCCTTGTAGCTCCAAAAGTGACAAGATGCCGCTGGTCAGTTGTCACCTTTCACAGTGGTGAGCCATCCCCTCTGTGCCCAGCTCACACCCCTTCTGGCATGCTAAATGGCTTGAGTATGTCTATGTTATGCCATGTACAAATACCTAAGACTTCCAAAAGCTCTGGGCTTTGTGCTAGAAGTAGGGGAACATTTTTGCTCAGTGAATACAGGGTACAGATCTCCAATGTCCTGGCTATTTTAAAAACATCCCAAGTCCTCTTAAGCCATAGGAATGTAATTTTTGAAGCTTTTCCAAAGAAGTCTGACACAGACGCATTTGGTTCCCAATAAATCATGTTAGTACTTGGAGCATTTCGCAGAGTTTGGGTTGAGACCTGCAGTAGGGTGATGGCATTTTGAGACTTTCAGTGATAGATGAGAGTGCCCGCAGTCATAACAACTTGATGCAGCATCCTACTGCTAGCACCATCTGCTGCAATTTTTAAATATAGAAGGGGATTTTTCTTAGTCAGCATGTTTCTGTCAGAACTAGCTCTTCATAGACCTAATCTGAATGCTTCCGCAGAGCTTCAAACTTCATCATCTTTCTAGTGGAATAACACAACACAGTCTAATCTCTTCAAAGTGTTTGCCTTTTCTTAGCAAATGGAATCAATTTTTACTCTTCAGTGATTTCTGTGGCTGTGTCTGCACTTATGTCTAAAATATTTCCTGTCTTTGCACTGTAATTTGTATTTCTATCAAGAATGATTTTAGGGTTTGAGAAGCCATCAGCTGCTGAAATATATGGAGAGCTGCCTTTTTGCTCAAATATTGCTATGATAAAGCAAAATATGTGATAACCTCACCAAACAGCTACCTACCTTGCTTAGCTTTGGCTCAATCTCTGTATTTTTTTAGTGTTTGCCTCAAAAATGTGTACAAAAGCAATGCTAAATAGCCATGGCAACTTTCTGCAAAATGCCAGATAATTTTTATAAGATTGTTTAAACATCTGTCAATTAGGAATCATGATGGTTAAATATCTTTACAAACCATTCTGATGATGAAAATAGCTGTTTTTATGGTATCACTTGTTGGAAGAGTGCTGTGTGGGTACTGATCCCAGTGCTGCAGCTCTCTGCTTACTGTGCCAGCAAAGCTTCTTGGCATCTAAACTTTGCATCACTCACGCTGTCCAGTAGCTCCCTGTACTGTCCATCTGTATGGAAAATGGCTGCTTCTGAACATGGGGACAAACACACTCAGAGGCAACAGCAGTACATACTGCAGGAAAATATTTTTCCTGAACTGACAGAGGGCTTAGGCCAATACAAGCCATCAAACCAAGCCAGTTCTATTCACTGGCAGTATTTCCTGCTGCTGTTCTGTCCCTTGCTCAAACATTTTACACATTGCTGCAGGCTCCGGATGGCCTCAGGCAACGGCCAGAGTGGGCTGCCGTGCTGGCTGATCCTTCGCCCAAGTCTATAAGACTTAAGTGGTTGTTCCAGGAGGGCACAACTTTTCCTCATTTTCAGAGGCCTTTTTTTACTGCCTCGTGTCCCTTGGACCCCAAGGAAGGTGTGACACAATAAGGATGTCCCACAGGGTTGACACCCACTGGCTACTTCTTCCTCTGATTGTTCCCCCACAGCTGTTCTCCACACGCTTCCTTCCCTCACTGCCCCTGAATAGCAGCTTGAGAAACTAAACGTGCAAGGAATTTCTTCCTGTGTAAATAAAATACGTTTTTACATATGTATCTTCTGCTTGCACATCTTAGGATTTTAGCCTGGTCTACTTAAGAAAGATTTCTTTACTTAAGAAAGACCATTGATAAAGATATGAAAAAGAACAGGCCCCAATACTGAACACAACTTGTGACCAGCTGCGAACTGGATTCAATTCCATTCACCACAGCTCTTTGGGCCTGGCCACCCAGCCAGTTTTTTGCCCAGTGAAGTGTAAGCCCGTTCAAGCTATGGGCAGCCAGTCTCTCCAGGAGAATGCTGTGGGAAATGGTATCAAAGGCTTTACTAAAGTCCAGGAAAACAACATGCACAGCCTTTCCCTCATCCAGTAAGCGGGTCACCTTATTATAGAAGGAGATCAGGTTTGTCGAGCAGGGTCTGCCTTTCATAAACCCACGCTGACTGTGCCCGATCACCTGGTTGTCCTGTATGTGCCATGTAATGGCATTCACGATGATCTGTTCCATAATGCCCCCTTCTGAGCTGTTAGTCTGTTCATCATGCAAATATATACGTCATTTATTCGCTGAACTGAGATTTTATATGTGTATTAGTTAAAGATCCTCTTGAAAAATAGCTACAGTAATCATTCTTCATAGCTACATATCATGTCTGACATATAAAATGAAAGAACAAAGTCACTAGCGGAAGTCTTGGGCAGCAGATGAAATGTCTGACTAATAAAGCCTGTTAACCAAGATTGGTGACAGACATTATGATCATCCTGGCCAATGTGAATTTAAGAACCCTGAGATTATTTTGCTTGAAGGGTCTTAATGAGAAAGAGTGAGAATCACTTGCTAGCAGAGCAATGTGAGGTAGGTGCTCTTTGGAGGGGTGGTGTTAGCGCTTAAGGAGATTGTTGCTTCAATGTCGCCTCTTTCCTGAATAGCACATTTGCAAAAACAGAAATAACAACTCCTCTTTTTCTACATCTGCTGTTCATCTAATCCTTTCATTTATACTTTTTGTTTCTCTTTTTTTCTTTTCTTTTTTTTTCGTCTTTTTACACCTGTGAATTACCACAGCGAGCTTCAGCCTTGCCTGGCCTAAGTTAGTGCTGCAATAGTACGCAAGTAAAGCACTCCGAAAGAGGGGACTATGCGGTGAAGTGTATCGACAGCAAGTGTCAATGTTGAGGCTAATCCCTGGGATTTTCTTCTTATTTTGAAATTTTAATTCAATATTAGTCAGTGAATGATCTGGTAAATGACTGAGAAGCAAGGCTCCATATCTATTTATTTTCAGAAAAAGAAAGTCTGCAGTTAGGTTTCCTATAATGGCATTATATTTATGCACAGAATGAGTACAAAGGTCTACAGGGCAGAAGACTAGGAATGATGGGTTCGTGGGATTACAGGATAGTCATGATAAAACAGACCTTAGGCAGTCATGTAGTTCAGCCCCCTGCTCACTTTTTTTAGTTGGTTTTTTTTTTTTTTCTTTGCCAGAAGTGTTGTCTGGTTTTGTGTATATGGTTCAAATTTTCTGTGCTCCCCTTTATATTTCAACAGAGGGATAATATAAGTATCAAATGCATTATCTGAGTGGTAGGCAACTACATGAAATGTTGTGAGAGCTAAGGTAAGCAATATTTCTTTAAATCTGCATACTGTTTTTGATCCATAATCATATATGGCACCAAGCAATTAGCTGAGTAATCAGAAACAATTTCTGTAAGCCTACATGGCAATAGCTACAGTTACTGACAAAAGCAGAATATCTGACTCAAGGTGTCCATTGCACTTCTAGTAGTGATTCCAGTTTAAGAATTGCAGTAGTTAAGTGCTCAAATGACTTCATAAATACAAAGTACACTTTGTCTATCTCTGAAGCAAATTGCATTTCTGATCTAGCCTTCCTATTCGTATTGTTAAATTAGGTAAGATGATACATTTACCTGATTTGAGAAATGCTGAGCTCTGGTGAGGTTGCAATGAATGTTGAACTTGCAAGGAATCCACAGGTGATCTGAGAACACCCGTGGTTTTCACTGACTTCTGTGTTAGGTTTCTCGCTTCCAGAGCTGTTATTACGTATGTCGTAATGATGTCTTGTGGGTTCTCCATCAACCCTGGCCTACCTCAGGCAGCTGCAGCACAGACAGGAACTGCATTGCAGGAGTGAGTGCTGGAGTCAGACGTTGGCTGACATAGATGATCAAATGATCAAATTGCAGGTGGTGTATAGTACAAAATTCACAGCTGTGTCTGCTGTGAAATGTTTTGAGGAAGCTGAAATTCTCTAAATGACCTCAGGAAGGAAATATTTCTAGAACTACAGAACTGATGGAATCATGATAATATATTGGTTCCATGCAGCTCTTATCAGTAAATTATAGCTATAAGAAAGTTGCTAGGAAGATAATTCTGGATGCTGAAGGCTTCCTATTTTCGAAGCAATTTTCAGAAAACTGACAGCTAATGTACCATCTATCTTGATAGATTCTTTTTTGTTAGGTGATACAAAGATAAATCCAGAAGGGGGAAAAGCCCTCTCATGCTTATGTATTGTTAGGCATCAGCAAATGGTCTTTGAATAGTGTGTGACCTTAATTTCTGGAGAATGATATATTCTATAATGCATAGCTTGTGATTTTCAGTTACTTCTGAATTTAATTTTTTTAAAATTTTATATCTGTATGTTGTATTTCACATCTACTCTCCATGATATGTGCGTAAATGAGTTCAGTACTCTTATTTCAGACTCTGATGAATGCATATCATCTTCCTTTGTAGTTTTTTTAGATTGACGTTGAGGCTAATGGAATTGTTACAAATCAAATTTAAGGGAAAAGGGGAAAGTTGATCCCTAAAAACTCTCACCTCCTTAGCACATTTTAAACTCTGAAATACCAATGATTAATATCCATTTACTAAGAAGGCAAGTGCTAGTGAAGAATTTTAGGTGTTCAAATTTGATACTAACCATGCACGTTTATTTGGGGAAGGGCTACAAAATGCAGATACTTCCCTAAACTTTACACAAAGCTTTCACCTGAATTCTTGACTAGAAGCCTCTCCATGTTCCTGCCTTGAGCAGAGAGCTTCTGGTTTTCCTATTTGACAACAGACCAAAATCACTTTTATTTCTTTCCCCAGGTTTGGCTTGTGCTCTGTGGTGAAAACTTAAATTAGTTCATAGTAGAGCATATTTTTTTCTTCTTAGGTGATGTGCCATTTTATTGTTTGGGTGACAACTATTAGCAGGAGAAGTAATTTTTACATTGTAGATCTGTATACTTTTTTTTCTAATATATGCAAACCCATGGGGCATTAAAATTGTCATCTTGGTTTTATCCCATGAACTCCAATAGAGTCAGATTAAGATAATTTATTTTTTTTAATCGGTTATTTGGAAGACTGGTCTCCCAAAGCCACTGGTGTGATTGACAGATCATGCTCCCTTGGAACTCATCTGCACTTCAAGAATCTGTCCATGAATGCTTATCTGTCCCCAACAGATATAATGAATCTTTCCCCTGCTATTCAGGATCCTATTATTCATATACACTTTCTTATGACTAGTAATATTAAAAGCAACCTTTCCAGTGTAAAATTTCTATACCCAGATAATCACAATATAATAAGGAAGCATCAAGCCTGTAAAAAGTGGATGATGGAAAATTTGTATTTTTTACCTTTTAATTTGCTGTTGAAAATGGACACAGAATGGAATCATAATTGGGTTCATGACAATTTTTTTAATATAATTCTACTTATGATGACATCAAATGCTCAAAGCTTGGCAAGGGGAGTTTTTAAAATTGGTTCTCTCTGTACTTACTGATGGGCAGTTTCTCAGCTTGTGGTAGTTGTTACGGATATCATTCATATGCAAGATGGTTAAGAGTATTGAATTACTAAAATTTACAGACACTTCCCATTACATGTTGGGTGGGGTTTTTTGTGGATTTATTGTGTTGCTATTTTGGTAGGTGGTTTTGTTTTAATTTCAGCTATTTTTGATAATAAATTCAAGTGGACATTTCTTAGAATAATATTAGTGTACTTTGTGGCAGGCCTTTATAATCAGTAAGAAGAGGGTTGTCATTATATTTCTCGTGGATTTGCCAGACAGAAGTTATATGTGTCTGGGCTTCATAGCCTGTGCTCAGTGAAGTTGTTAAATCCAGGAAGCACTGAGCTTCCTAGGCAGGTGCTGCATGGGTGGCCTGAGTGACGGGGTGACTTTTTTGTGCTGCAGAGTGGCTTTTTGGAAGTGTGGTGGCATGTCCAGGTGGCTGCAGCTGGCCTGTGGGATGCACACAGTGTGCAAAATCTGCCCTGTCTGCCTGAGCAAAATATTCAAACGGGGAAAACAAATGTGTGTTGGGCATGTGCTAATCCACACGATCCCTACACAATTCCAACCCATTTGGGACCACATTTTAGTCCAGCTAACTACATTTTTATCTCCTAGAAAGAATGACATCTGCCTTTTCCTCTTTTTCCTCTTTTTCCTCTTTTTCCTCTTTTTCCTCTTTTTCCTCTTTTTCCTCTTTTTCCTCTTTTTCCTCTTTTTCCTCTTTTTCCTCTTTTTCCTTTTTTCCTTTTTCCTTTTTTCCTTTTTTCCTTTTTTCCTTTTTTCCTTTTTTCCTTTTTTCCTTCTTTCCTTCTTTCCTTCTTTCCTTCTTTCCTTCTTCCCTTCTTCCCTTCTTCCCTTCTTCCCTTCTTCCCTTCTTCCCTTCTTCCCTTCTTCCCTCCTTTTCCCTCCTTTTCCCTCCTTTTCCCTCCTTTTCCCTCCTTTTCCCTCCTTTTCCCTCCTTTTCCCTCCTTTTCCCTCCTTTTCCCTCCTTTTCCCTCCTTTTCCCTCCTTTTCCCTCCTTTTCCCTCCTTTTTCCTCCTTTTTCCTCCTTTTCCCTCCTTTTCCCTCCTTTTCCCTCCTTTTCCCTTCTTTCCCTCCTTTCCCTCCTTCTTATTTTTTTTATTGAGTGAGAGGGGTTTGGAATTGATTTGTTTCAATGGAGTTTTACAATGCGAGTAAGTTATCAAAATTTTCAACAAACTCTAGTTGACTGTGCTGCTGACTCACACTGGTTTCAGTATATTGCGAGATGCTAAAAATTCTGAGTTTTTTTCCATTTGTTCTTATGCATGAAGGCTGTATTGTACACATTATTAGACTTGCAGTGTCAAGTGTTAATAAATTGACACTTTCCACTGTTACTTTTATAGCTTAGTATCCTTTACAACTTCTGCTTCTTTTATGTGGATATTATTTTTTACTCTTTAATTATGGTAGCGGCTTTTTTCCATGTGTTCTTTGAATCATTTAAGTGTAGGATAGCTCTCTCTTGTGAGCATAACTGTTTTGTGAAACCTCTGTATCATGTTGTACAAATAGAGTGTGTTACCCATTTGGAGAAAAAAATGCATGAAGAAATGCAATATTTTAAGCTATCTTGGAAAAATGAGTTTTCTCACAGTCTTTATCACATGTAGATATTATCATGATATACATGTACAAAAGGACTAGATTAAAGTTCTGTAGGAATTTTTTTGTTATTTGGTTTGTATTATGTTCCACCTTCTAACTGTTTGACTTGGCAGCTTTAGTAAAGTTTTCCTAACTTGCTTTTTCCTGTTGTTCCCTTTAACGTATTACTGAATGACTACACTTATAAAAATTTTTATTTCCTTCTTTTTTTCTTCCCACTCAAATCTCATCTACTATTTGTCTCAGATCGAGGAAATTCTTTACATTTTGCAATAAAGTCAGAAGATGAAAGTATGTGCTCTGTCAATATTCTTTTATTAACTTCAGTAGCTTACATAATACTGTATGCCTTATTTTTTGTGTTGCCTATTGCTTGCAAAAGTTTCAGGAATGTTGATTTCTTCTATGTGCTTTGTTCAAGCAGCTATGCAAATAATTCCCCTGCCTGAAATGAAAGCTGCTTTTTTATTATTATTATTTTTAAAAACATCTGTCTGAAAGGGCTTGTTATAAACTTTACTGGAGCCCATGTAGAGTGGAAGTAAATTCCTACTGGTCAGTCAGGTCTTTGGGATGGTGGTGATCCATGACAAGGATGGTAGAGTCCTGTCTGGTACAAAACGTTCCAAACCCATCAACTGATTCTATAAAAGTCCATGATTTTTAGTCTGTTTATGGTCTTAAAGCTTAGGGGAAATTAATTCAGGGATGTTGAGATACATGTTGGATTCTTTCAGAATTAGAATTTAAATTAGAATTAGACATTACAAATATACAGGTGTGGTTTGAGATGCAAATACCCCAAATAACAATGATGAATGTTTCAAATATATATCTGTCAGTAAACAAGTCCTCATCTCTCTTCTGCTACAGCGTTTCTTAGCAACTGCTGCATTTCTCTTTGAGCTAGTGTTTCCTTGACAATACTCGTGGCATATTGTACATGTATATAATGCATTTCATTCAAAGGGCTTTACAGTCCAAGAATGTATTTGTAAAGCATCATTGAAATGCAGCTATTGTTTGGCAAAAAGCAGAATTAAGCAGGCACAGCCCTGTTGCATGATTTGCTAGAAGGAATGGGAGAATGGGAAACAGGAGTTTGGGCTAATCATGACAGGGATCCCTTTAGATGTAACAAAGAGAAAGTCTGTGGCTAAAATTCACCCATTCTATCTTCAAGTTACCAAGGTGTCTTTTAGACTGGTGAAGGAAAGCAGGGGAATAGTCTATCTTGTTAGGGCATCTTTTGAGCAGAACAGTGAAGTTCAGCTAAGTTATCGTCTGCTTTGTTCCTGAGGAATTTTACAAACCTCTAGTCCTTCGGTAGTCTAAGCCTCTTCACATGCTATTATTGAAATTATTGATCCCCTTTTCTACATCCTGGCTTCATCCTGTGTGTCCAAGACGCTAGGTTTCTGCACTGTTAAATAGCTGGACCTCTCGGTGGCAAGCTGTCTAACTAGCTATGTCTAACTGTGTATCTCTGACTGGCCTTGTCAGCTCCTGCATCACAAGTAAGCAACTACTGTATTCCAGCTGCCTGGAATACAGACAAGGTGCTACCTTTCTTGAGATCTAAATATATCCACAAAAATCTTGTATTTAGGGGATCTCACCAGGCAAGTCGCTTTAACATTCTGTATTTCTGTATTCTAATATTAAAAAATTAATATTCTTGCTGTTACTTGAGGATGTGGTTAAAGCTTTGCAATTACTTCCCAGGGAAAGCAGAATTTTTGTTTAGGTAACTATCGGGTCCAGATAGAGAAATGTTATTGTTTTTCAGCTCCCCTATTATGATTCTTCATTAATATTATCTATCTAGTTTTCCAGACAGTCTGTTTTTAGGAGACAGTAAAGGACATGAACTCTCAGATGCTTTTAATTGTATGTTTCTTTCCATTTTTCATGTTTGCAGCTTTTGTTGCTTTCCATTTCCATTTGTCTCATTTAATTTTGTGAGCAGAAAGTATTTGGAAGCTTAAGGCTATTGGTCTGGAACTGCTCATCAGCTAGAAAAATTTGTTATGGATTGTGATTTAACATTTTGCTTCATATATTTTCTTCAGAGGATGATTGCAGTTTAATGTTATTTTGAATTCCAAGTAGTTGTAGATTCCTTGTCTGTTATCAGACCATAAGACTTCTTTCTGAGCTCTTGAAAAGTCCTTCAGTAGCTCTCAAAACGCCTGTCATTTGGGATGCTAAAAAGCAGGTTGAAATTTCAATGGTAATTTGTTACAGAGCAATCCATGAAATTTCAATAAATCAGCAAATTCCTTTTTCCATCACCAACCCATTTTAATAATATGAGCATTTTTAAAAGTTTAATTTATGAATCTGTTACTGATTGCAAGTTAGTTTGGCACACTACCCTAGAAATACTAACTTGAAATCAGTTCAAGGGCTGAAAATAGGTGTGCAATAAAGATTTTAATGGAAAATGAAGTGACTACAATTGGCTGTTATCTGATTAAGCTACGTGAAATGGATTATCAGTTTGGGCCTGTCATATATTTGCATTATAAAAATGTCTTTCCACCTTGGGAAAACAAAACAAAATAACCAAAACCAATCCTAGTTGGCATACTTTGGAATATCACCTGAGAAGAAAAAGCAAGGAAAGCAATTGCTTGGGGAATCACTGCTGGCTCAGATGCATTTCCAGGACAGTTAGAAAAGAACTACCACAGTGGCTTCTGTAGTCTGCTCTGCTGGCTGTTGTGCTGAACTGTTTCCACTCTGTGATTAACACTGAAGTTTATCTTATGGAGCTTTCATTTTGGCATCTTTCACTAGTACAGCAATCACTTTAAGGAAAAAAAAAAGGGGGGGGGGGTGGGGAGGACGGACACGGGGGACGGGGACTTAAATTGGCGCCTTTGTTTTTGTAATCAAGAACAGGATGCACTAGCTTTTAAGTCAAACTGGCCCTTTTTGTACACTTGAGAAATAAGTCACAGCCAGAACCTCTTACAATAGGTTCTTGTTTGTGGGAAGATAGACAGACTCAAATTCCCAGATATGAATGTGCTTCAATGTTTTCATATGGTAGTGAGATCCAAAGCAGCAAGGGAAGTAGTTTGAAGTTCTTGGTTTAGAGTTCATAGATATGCTAAAGTGATGATAACCTTATCTGAGATGTGTTTGTGGTGACATGGTGACACCATTAGATGTGTCAGTTAATGTAGCATTTTGGGTGCTAAACTACTGAGTAAAAGTAAGGATGTTGATTTTGAAGTCTCTAGTGTACTCCGTGTACGTTTTCAGTCCATTCTTTTCAGAGTGTGATGTTTTCACTCCATTCTTTTCCTCAGAACCTCTTTCATAAAGGTATTAGTGAATAACTGCTTCTGGTTTTGGAGCATGTTGAGTTTAATCGCATTACATTATCTTACCTTTTGTGTATGTTTTCATTTAAGTCACAGACTGATGCTCATGCAAGGGTTTCTCTCTCTTTTTCTGTCTTTCTGATTTCTCACTAATTTTGTATGCACGCTGCATTTGAAATGCGCTACTCTCTAGAGTGAGAAGCTAAGTATGGGCAGCCACAGGTTGGATAATGCAGATCTTCCTGCTCCTATTTATGACTGGCTGCTGTTTTGTATTCTTCTCTGCCAATTGGAATGCTATTTCTATGGCTGCATTTCTGACTTGCTATCTAAAATTTCCACTTCTAAATAGAGGTTACGCTCTCTACTGAACAAAAACTGAACCTTTAGTTCAGTTAAAAGACTGTCAATAGTGAGGTATAGGCCTTATTTGCCCATGTGAATGAATCTGACTGTGTAAAATTGAGGAGACGTAAAATGCAGTTCCCTAATTAGAATATGCCTTCTCTGTTTGTCCAGAATCGGTTTCGATTCTGTTATTGAAGCCCAGAAATATCTACCAAAAGAAACTACTTACAGGAGCAAATGTTCTCGCAGTTAGATTTCTGCTTTCATTGCTTTTGGTTGTCCAAAAGGAGAACGCTTCTTTGGTACAAATTTAACAGAAGAATTGCGAAGCATTTATTTCTGATTTAGAGCAATCTGTTCTATTAGCTATGCAAAGTGTAGGGGTTTCTGCCTCCTGTTGTACACAAGAGTGATGCTATCATTTGCCACTCACTGCAATGATCTACAACCTGAGTATGAAAAGAAATGCACTCCAATGCATTAAAAAAAAAATAAAATCATACTATTAACATTTCAGCTGCTTTTTGCGTTGAACCTTGTTATATTATTTTAGTTAAGTCAGTCAGTAGGATGATAAAGATTGTTTTGCTTATAGCATTTATTTTGAACTCCCCGAGCGGATTCCAATTAGTTTCCAGCTAGGTGCTTATCCAAAAGTATGGTCTTTTGGAAAGGATGATCTCTGGGACAAAATTACAGATCAAAACACAGTGTACGTGAAGTCATACAATAGATAAGGGTTGGAACTAATTGTTTGCTAAAAACGTTCTGCCCAAGATTAAAAGTTTATTCAAAGAAAGCCATGACAAAAATCAATTGCTCTCTTTAGGCAATATGAATGGTGCTAGAGATGCTGGAATAGGAAAAGGCACTAAAATGTCAATAGGTGATGAGGAAGAAGATACAACGCCCCTTTTTAACTTATATGCGTGCATTCAGCAACTTGATCTGTATCAAGAATAGTAATAGCAAAGATATTATCTTCCCCACGGATAGCTTTAACTGGAATAGAATCAGTCTTAGAGTGGATTTTTATATAAGAGACGGACATACAGTTAGTAGCCTGGAGGCAGACTGACAAGAAACTAGCCTATAATCTTAAATGTACATAAAAGGAAAAAAACCTGAATTTAAGGAGGTTAGCTACAGGCTTAACATTTCGTCAGCTGGTTTCACTAACAGATGTAGAAAATCATGTTCTAAATAAAAGCAGGAAAATTCAAATTAAATTCACCATCCAGATAAGAACTGAAGGTGTGCTAATAACTAGAAAAGAGAGAATGCTGCAGCATTCTTGAAGAGCTGAATACTAAACTGAATATTAGGAAGCAAATTGCCTACATAAAAGGCATACTGAATTTAGATGGCATCTTAGGTGGCAACAGTGAGTACAAGATTCAGAAGAAGGAATCAAAAAGCAAAATAGAAAACAGCAGAAAAACCACAAACCCTCTCATAATGATATCTTTCATGAACCAAAAGTAGAATCTGACTGCTCTAGTAAGAACAGTTGGAATATAAACATCTGGATGAACTGCAGCAGTCCAATAGGATTTATGAAAATGATGGTTCTTGAACCCTAATTCTGATTCCAACATTTATAGCTAAATATTAGAGTTATTGTTCTGTATATGTTTTAACATTTTTTTGCATTAATTATTGCTTAGACAAGTTTTAGGCTGCTAGAGATATAGCAGTTAAAAATCTTACTGACATGTAGGTAAGGCTCCTCTTCTGCTTCCATTGTCATGTAACCAGATCTTCAGTGTGACTGAAGGGCAGACAGGGAAATATATCTATATTTGCTAGATTGTTTGCAGTAAATAACTCTGCCAACACTGCTATCAATATTGTACTACTATGTTACCTTTGGTTAAAATTAATGCAGAACAGTGTGCATGGTTTCCTTGTGCTCTCTCTTTGAAGAAATAAGCCTTTTGATAAACGTTAAATACAAATATGTCTCTTTCTACAGTAGGAAATTTTCAAAGCCTTGCCTTGGAGTTGATTTGTGAAAGGATGTTATAACACTGTAAAATAAAACTGAACCTTTTGGGAAAAAATGTAGGCTACTATAATAATGAATTTTTGGCATTACACATTTTAAGGACAAAAGACAGATGAAAATAATAGGATAAAAGTTACTTTTAAATTTGACCTACAGATTTTAATTTTCGTTCATAGGGTTAAAGGCTGATATGTAAAAAAAAAAGAGGCCTAAGTCTGAAGAGTTGTTAAAACTCTCATGGATCCTTGGTTCAGGTCTGCCTTTGCGAAAGCTCAGCTCATACTCATCATGGTCTTGGACTGAGGTTGAAGCATCCAATGGCGTTTTCCTTCTACTAATTGTGATCAGGTACTTCATGTAATCAATGGGTCTACATCAAGGGAAGACAGCACATTGAAATAGTGCATTAAAAATAGCAATGAATAAAATAACCACCAGTGTTATGAAATACAAGGGGTTTGAGTTAGTTAATTCCAGATTATGTGAAGAACTAAGTTCAACAGTATTGCTGAAATGTTAGTGACCATTTTTGTGATGGAGGGGAGGTGGGATACCAACCAAGCAGAGTACAAATGCAGCACTTGGACATTTGAACAGGAGGAAAAGATGTAAATAAATCAGAAGCCTGTTAGTCTGTTGCATGAGTTATAACTGTGATGCTTGAAAAAAACACCACCAAACCCATAAGAGTGAATGTTTCAGCAATCAGTTGGTAATGTCAGAGCCCTGGGGACACTCACAGGCCTCACTGGCCCTGACCCCTCTCCCCTGGGGTCTTCCCCCCACCCTGCCCATGGCCCAAGACCCTGTTTCAGCCCAGCCCAGGGCCACCATCTCCCCACAGCCCTGCGCAGCCATGGCCCGCTGAGCCGGGCCTACCCATGTCCCCTGGCTGGGGTGGTGGGTTGAGCCCTGACCCCAGGCCCTGCCCTGCCCGACCATGGGGAGCCCTGGCCACCACAGTGCGCCCCGACAAGTAGCCCCGCTGGAGATGAATGCAACAGTAAATCACAGACACTCTGGGCTTGTCAAGAGCAAATTAAGTCAGGATTGTCTATTTGCCTTCACTGAGGGGATGGCTGGCCTAGTAAGGGAAAGTGAAGTAGTTGGGTTTCTGCCATGTTTCTGCCTGTTTCACACAACGCTGTCACTGCTGAGGAAATGGCCTCCGACCAGCAGGTTGTGCACTCATTTCAGCTCCTCTGGAAGCAAGAGTTACTTCATGAGCTCCACCTTATATACTTACTCAAAACAGATAAATGGGATTACTTGTGACCGGGCAGAAAATGGCTTATAATACTATTAGTGATCTGTAGTTTGAAGAGCAATGCTATCAGCAAACTTTCCATGAAGCGAGTTAACAAATGGCTGTAAATCACTAAAATACATCAAAGAGGAGATCGCTTTATCTGATTTCCTGGAAGGGATTAATATGTTTCCACGTCTATTCGTACTCCTCAGTATCTTAGGTAATGTAACTGGATTAGGTAAACCCTGCAGGTGACACCAAGCTGAGGGGAGCTGGCAGGGTGGAGAGCAGAGCTTGGTAAACGAACAGACAGCCTCAGACCAACAAGATGACACTCAGGATGACAATGGGAAAGTATTGCACTGAGATGTAAAGCCACAAATGCAAAAAAAGGGAACAACTGGCTAGACAGCAATACAACAGAAAAGAGTATGGAATTTTATACTGGACAACAAACTAAATGGGAGCCAGCAGTGTGATGGTACGGAAAAAACGTCAGTGTCTGTTCTGGGTGGAATTAGCAATGGCAGTGTGTGTAAACCATGGGAAGCAATCATCTCCCTCTAGTCCCTGCCAGGGCCTGCAGGTAGTGAGGCTGGCCCCATTATGGGCACTGCATATAAAGGAAGTGCAGAGTGAGAGGAAAGAGTCTAAGGAACTGCAAAAACATCACATTTTTAGAAAACGTGATTTATGAGGAAGGGTTTGAGGAACTGTTTGGCTGTTTAGAGACAAGAGCAGACTTTTAAAAATTTGAAAAATATTGTCGTAAGGAGAGGAATATTCTTACCAAGGGCAGAACAAGTGCTAAGTTGCTTAATTGCAGCAAAGAAGATTTAGGTAGTGAATTAAGAATGCAAGTTTTGTAGATTAAGAAATAAACTGTAGACCTGTCTCCTTAGGAAACTTCAAAATAGCTTTTCTTGGAAGTGTTAAAAATTGATTAGATGGATATCTGCAAGGATACTAACTCAAAGCAACGGTTCGCTTAGATCATCCCTTCACCTTTCCCTTCCAGCTGTGCGTTGCTACATTTCCATGATCTTTAGAAGAAATTCACTGCATTGTTTATTCTGATAAGAGTGGTTCTCTTCCATATATCCAAACGAAGCTACCTGAAATTGCAGTTTGGATTGCTAGTCTACCTCAGACCAAGCATTTGTTTTAATTGTTTGATAACTAAAGTATAGCAGAAAATCCATGGGAAATCAGTCCTGTGAATGACTAAGTTAATAGCCAATGTTTTGTGGCAGTGAATGCTGGAGGACCTCAAAGTATTAGTCTAAATTAATTACTCCTCAATTTTTGTACTGAACAAGTATTTACATCAGAAATATCTGCTGTAAAAACATGTAATGCCAGATAACACAAAATAAAGAAAGGATAATTTCCTGGGTTTGGGAATGGTCAGTATTTGCCGTAAAATGCTGTATATGAAGTTCTGATTTGAATGAAGATTTCTTTGTGTTTAGAGCACACTATAACATTTAAAATGCAGGAGAAGGATACAAGTAAACGATTTTGAGAATTTCTAACCATACGGTCATCTTCTCAAGTTCTTAGACTGAACAAAACCATGACCATGATTTCTGGTCATACTTGAGCCAATTAGAGAAATTGAGAATCCACACTGTAAGTAATGTCTGAACATTCCTTGTCATGTCCAAATTTTGAAATTGTTTAAATAGTGCAATTCACAACTAAAACAACCTCATAACATTTATATCTCAGCTGAATATTTTTGAAAACAAGCTGAAGTGACCAACGTGAATTCAAATCAAGTGAGCTTTAGCTGTGTGACCCATTAAGGCTGACTGGAGCCGTAGTTGGTATATAATTTGTCATTTCAATCTGATAAGTTACTGACTATGGATTTTCAGTTTATTTATTTTCTTAATGAAATTGGTAGTTTCAAAATATAGTTGGTGAATGTATGCAATTTGTTTCCAGTGTTTCACCTTAAGCACAAAACCTTTGGGAAATGCATTGTATGTTGTTCATTGTTGCTTTAGGGTCTACCCTCAGCTAATACTTCTGGAGTTTTAATAGTCTAGTCTGAATTGTTTAAAATTTTTTGAAGTATGGGAAAAAATATCATAGCAGCCAATGTGAAACACTTGTGCTGCTGTTCCTCTGCCTATATCCAGCTATTGTGGATTAGTTATCATCCATCAGATTCTATAAAAATTAAATCTCCTTCCTTCCCTGGCTATTGCTTAGGCCTACCTTCCCCATTTCTCCTTTTCTGTAATACATCATGGTATAGCACTTGTACTCTTGTGAATTGTTTATAGTTATTTCCCTTAATGTACTTAGTTCTTTGCAAAGCTTCCAACTTTCACTGTATGTTAGTATGCCCTTCCCTCTTTCTCACATCTCCCATATCTCAGTAATCTCTCCATTTTAAATAACATCAACCCTTTTCTCTGCTACCTAGATAGATAGAGTAAAGGAGATCTTTAATTTATTCTGTTGATTCCTACAGGGAAGCAACCACTGTTAATACTAATAAGACTGAGGGGAGGGCACTACACTGCAGGTAGATTACAATAATATTACAGATTGTTACAAAGATTAAATCATGTAATCTTTTAGCTCAAAGTATGAATGCACATTTCAGTTCCAAAATCATGGCTATGCTTTACAAATTTGAAGGAGAATTATTTTGTGTCAGAATTAAAGAATGTCTTCCTTATCCAAGAGAATGGAATCTGTAACATTATCTTCACTTTCCTCAGAAAGCATTTTGTCTTTGTCGTTTTGTGTCTTTATTTAGTGTCAGTTCTTGAATTGGAACCATGACAGAGGAGAGAAATGTACAAATATGCGACTCTGCCATTTTGAAAATAAAGTAGTGGAAGTTTGTGGTGTCCACTTGTGGAAGCTTGTAGACAACAGGTAGTTTATGACAATCTACAGTAACAATTTAGGAAAAATAAGTTATTACTGCAAGTTTTTAATTATGTTACCCTCTTAAGAGCAACCCCATTTTTCTGTCCTGTTGTTACTACATGCTCTTGCAGGTGGACTTTACTGTGGTTGTTAACTAAATACATACACAACTTGTTTTATGTTTTCTATCAAATGTACAGTTTAGTGCAGAGGTTTGGATTTGTTTAAGATTTAAACCTTTGCAGCATGGTCATATTGCAGAGCAAGGGTGAGGGCTTTTACTGAAGTAGAAAAGTGATGCAAATTTATGAAGGAAAATTAAAAAAAAAAGTTTATAATAACACTCATGTGAGAGAAGGCATCACGACCCCTTTCTTTTTATGTATTCTATCACATGTCAGAAAAGGCCTCAATCGTTATCAGAAAAATCCTATCAATGCCTGTTAATTTGGAATCTTACAGAAATGTCCTGCTGGTTAGCTCATGCTGATGGCCGAAGGTAATGCAGCACTGATACTGATTTAAAAACACTGATGCATGACAGTCAAATGTTAAAGAAGGTGCATTGGTGGTGCCTCTAAAACTAAAATCAACAGGGCTGTATGGGAAAATGGTTTAAATGTGTGTGGTTTGCACATGATTGTAAAGGGTTATTTTAAGACCTGAAAGTACAGCAATATCAATGTCCATGAATGTTTTCTTTCAAAATTACTAATAACTCATAAACCAGGCAGGAGCTTAGTCCTAGAAGTTTTTGCTGTGTTGCTGTGCTTGGGAAAGCTTTCGGTCTGCCTTGCTGCACAGTGATTCAAGAAAACATCAAATGTAATAGGTTAAAAATGGCTTTGTTATTATTTCCTTGTGCTACTATCTATCTTCTGTCAAATTGGTCGTTTAGCATAATCAAGTCAAACTAAAAGTATAATTGATTACAGCTGGTACTTACAGTGACTGCTTCAGTTTCAGACTGAGGGAGATCTTGTGGAGATAAAACTTGTCTATTTTTCCCAGCAATATCAATTGGTCTAATTTAAAATAAATAAATAACTTTTGCACAAATTATATGGTGGCAAAAATATATACATATTAAATGCGATAAGCTTACAGCAATAGGGAATTCTCTTTATTACACCTAGCTGAATTCTTTCAGCTGTAATGACACTAATGACTTCTAATACAGTAGCAGACTGTTTACTTTAATCTCACTGAGATGAAGGAAATTCCCATTACAGACAGGTTTTTCAAATGCCTGATCATTTCCTTTTGTGGATAACCACACTGAAATCACTAATTCTCAGGGGTCAGAGGACTTAGCACATTCTCATAGGGAGGCCTCTCTGAGCCAACATCTCAGGCTGGGCTTGGGAAAAAAAGACTCCACATTTGCTGTACGCTTTCTTCCATAGCTATGTCTTGAAGTTTTTTCCAAAAATTAATATTCACTGTAACCCATGAGGAATGCAAGACTCACACATTTTATAATATAGTAAGTATTATGGTAGTGTCCTAGAGATCCCCAGCTTTAGATCATTCAACGAAGAGAACGCCTTTGTCACAAAGTGCTGTTGAAGCTTTCTTGCTGAAAACAAATGTACAGTCAGAAGTATGTAGGAGTTAGCCAAGTATTAGTTTTGTCACTTTTCCACACAGATTTAATGACATAATTGTGAGACTGCTATTATCCTGATTAGGTTTCCATAATAATGAATGTTGCTGTTATGTTTGGTCTTTAAACACGGCGGTGCCATTCACTGACTTAAAAAAAATATATCCTTAAAATACTAGGCATCTGAACTGTGAGGTGCTACACTGTTGAGAAGCCACCTGACTTGCTATAAAGTACAAAGCGTTCTTGTATAAATGCAAAAGACAACCCTGCAAAAGGACTTCAATGATGCTGGTAAAATTAGAAATATATTCTTCCTTTGTGGTATTATAGTAATGTGAGTAAAAAAGCATAGCTTATTTCATTGATTGGGGTATGATGGTATAATACTATTTTGTCAAGCAAAACAGGGTTTGTGTCAGGGCTTTGAAGTAGTTTGTTGAGAAATTTTAGAGGCGGGGAAAATTGCAAAAAATGTTGAAATGTTACATAACAGTCAGCCAAAAGATTTGAAATTATTTTATGTGTTGAGAACATCAGCTTGGAGTGCCTGGTAGCCATTGACTAAGGCACTTTTGAGCATGCTTGGGAAGACACTTCCATTGTAGCCTACCTCAGCTCATTAAGAACTCTCTATGGGCAGTGGGCTGCAGTGGCATTTTCACCCATTTTTCTTTTGTGGGTGAAACGTGTGGTCGCAAACTTTTTTTTTCTGAAGAACAAGGAGAAAAGTATAAAGGATCTGTGCAATGAAACCATTTGGTTCAATGCACCTGCACAATGCACAGAGACGGCATTTCTACAATTGTAATTAATGTTCTTCATTTGTGCACACTGGTCATTTGAAATGCTTGTCTAAATTCGTTCTTTATTTGTAATTTGATACTAATGATTTGACTAATTTCTTCCTTTTTTCATGTCTACGAACTGTCACTAATGGATGATTTTTTTCCCGAATGTATTTCACAGAAAATTTATCAAACAATTTCATCAGCTAATTAACAAGCAATTGTGAATATTGGTTATAGGAAAACTGGCTGAATGTTCTGTCCCAGCTGCATGGTCCTAGATCCTATGCCGACACAGGAGGTGTTTCATTAACTTCTATCACGTTTTATTCCTCTGCATTTATTATTTTTGTTATTTCACTGGAAGAGCTCCTTACTGAATTGAGTTTGGTGTGAATGCTTGCAAGAAATGAATTCTGTTTACATGAATTGTGCTGCCAGTAACTTTATTCATTTAGAAATGCTGCCAGTAAATAGACTATTCCGAGAAAATAAACACAGATGCTTGTGCATACAATGGCAGATTAATTTAAAATTTCAACTAGTATTCATAGAAAATTGTTTTCAGTATTTTTGCAGACCTATTTGCAGTAGTAAAATAAAAATTATTTTCCTTGTTCGTGATATTACGATGGGGTGCAATGTATGTTGTATGTATGCTCTTGGTCACTGTTAGAGTGCAATTAACACATATCAGGGATTTATTTTCAGTATAGCTTGCTGTTTTTTTGAGTAAAAGCTGTAATACCAACTATTTTAGAGGATAGTTTTAAAATGGTACAAAGAGCTTCAAACAGTTTGAGGCCCAAAAAGCACCAAAAAAAGGCATTTTTGTATTAATTTCAAATTTTTCTGTGGCTGGGTATTTATCTCAATCAGATATTTTCTTTGAACTTATAAAAAGTAAGTTTCCTCTTCCATGGGTATTTGCCTTTGGTAAAGCGATGATTATGAAGTGGCTGCTATTATCTGATGTGAGCTTTGTGCTGTAACTAAGGAAGCATAGGAAATATGGTAGAAAAGATATTAAGTGAAAATCATTCCAACATTGCTCTTTGTCTTTTGTACTGTGCTACATAAAGCTTTTACGTATATAAAGTAACCTTAGTCATCTAAATTTAAGACAAAGGAATAGTGCCTAAAACTGCAGATCACTTGAGGCTTCTTTGGTGCTAATTAACTTACTTAGCTCAGTTGGTTGGCAGTTTTTAATCACTATAAAAGCTCCTGTGGATATTTTAATTTGTTTTCATTTTAAAAGCAGAAACATATGGTTCTTTAAAAGATGTGTGGCTTTTTCTGTAGTCATTTGAGAAATCATAATTAATGTTTTCATGTGCAGGCATACATTTAGTTTCATAATCGCGCATTTTCAAACTTAACCCCTTGGAAACATTGACAGAGTCATTGTGCTGAAAACAGTCAGCCTATAACGTCATTTCCTGAAGACCTTGCCTTTTTAATCTTAATCAGAAAAAAAATAAATGGGTGTTTCTTAAGTATTTCTACCAAAATGACCTAGATAATAGTACAATCTCTTAAGCTTTCAAAATGTATTGATAAATTGTTTAAAGTATAGGGCCTATCTCATTTAGACTTTCAATGTTTGTCTTTAATAATTTGAATAACAAAAGCTACAGAATAGTTGGTCTGCCTTCAGACACGCTGCTTCAAGTCTTGGCCTCTCCATGCTATTCGCATTTTGCTACCCAATCCAACTCTAAGCAACTCCTCTGAAACAGGTATAATTTTTTAGTTGAACTAGTTGATGTAGACCAACCCCAGTCTTACAAGATTGCAAGTCCCAGGTATCATATATTCTCTTGTGAGTAGGTAAAAAAAGGCCACTATGAGGCAAGTAAGTGAAATCCTCCTGTGTGTGATTTGGCTCTCCGTTAGTCAAACTATTAATGAACCATTAATGAGTAATTTAAAAAGCAACCTTAATATGTATGCTTTCATGAAACAGACATATGTAAAAGCATTTATATTGCATATTCTGTATTCGTGTCAAAGACTTAACAAAATGGAATGCTTATTTCCCAGTTATTCCACTGTTTCTCTGATTTCATTTCTAGTTTTGTCCTACAAGGCAAGAGTGGGAGTCTCAAAGTTACGGATATTTCTCCCTATGAATTCTATGCATTCAGGTTAATGATAAATGTTCCATCATCACCGATGATTCCAGAGTCAACATCTTAGAGTTTACAGGTGCTGACAGATAAATAAGGTTCAAAATGCAGTGTCCACGTCTCATTTACCAAGTGGTATTAATTTATCCAGTGGTAGTTCCAAGTGCAAAGGCCGGATTTAACAATGTTTTTATACACTTGGGCTAGATGTTGAAATTATATGCTAAGACCATTTAAGGTGCAGTTTTATCATTTTGAGTGTGTCGTTTTGACTCACTTGAGTCTCACCATTACTGTTCACTATCACTGTTACCATTCAATGTAGTTTTAATTTGATATAAATTCTGGAATGAAACACGTCAAAGCTCACGAAAAATTTTTATGTGGAGTGCACTTAATCTCATTTCACATATTGCTTGAAAATGAGTGTGTTTGACAAAATACTTCATGTTAATTAAAAGACATCCCCTTAGTCCCAAGCCCCAAAACAGTGCTGTAAGATAACCTGCAATATTCTGCTCTAAAATAATTCCTTTGCGTGGTAGAAACAGTAGGAGGGGAACCCAGAACCGAGCATGTCCATACTACCTTTCCCCTGAATCAATGCTGTTTGCTGTAAAATATGCAAAGAGGCATCCACAGAGTCATTTTTCTCAGAGCCCCTGTGGTAGCAATGGAGCGTTACCAAGAAGAGCCCTCTGGAAGTTTGGCTGCAGCTGGGCTGAGGTTCTTTACCCTCAGCAGCAGTACAGTACCAGATTGTGATATATTTTCCCCCTCTGCTAGAGCAAGTGAGTTTTCTGCATGCTCTGCCAATAACCTGGCTTGCTGATAAATTAGTCATTGTCATTAGGAGGAAGGAACACGTGGGGCAGGAAATGGTGCCTTGGTTGTGGTTGTTCTCTGGAGCAACCACATCTGTGCCGAGATACTGGGGAGAAAGGGAAGCAAGGATTTCCACTCATTGTGTTTAGGAAATGTCTTCACTGATTATGAAGGCTCTTAAGTAGAAGCCCTTTCCTGCACTTTCAGTTAAAATCTAGTTTTATTGCATTTCCATTGGGAATTACCTGACTTCAAGTCAGTATCAGCCCAGCATGTGTTTCTGTTATGCTGAAAAGAGTAGAACTCTGCTCTCCGCAAGCATTGCATCAGAAAATACGGTTATAGCTATGACCAAATGAGGATGTTGTGCCCCTTTCTGTGACAAAATGAGTTTGAATATGACTGAAGAGAGTGAATATATGTGAATGCACTCTTCATTCATTTGCATTTTACAAAATTGTTTCTTTTTGTATTAGTGCTGTGCATAATACTGTCAACGCATACACATTAGCTGCATTTGCATTGGATTTCCTTTTTGTAGCAGTCATCAAAAATGTTTCTGAGTGTTCACATTTAATCAGTATTACACACCTGGGAATGACTACTAATACAGTAGGATTTAAAATGACCTTTCTGTCTGATAATTAAAATATAAGAACTTCACACATCAGTAAAAATCCATATTGCCTGGGAAGTTATGGAGTAAATATATCTAAAAGAAAAAAGGATAAATGTAGCATACAGGATATGTTTGTACAATGTTGCCATATGAGGATGTCAGAAGACAAAGGTTGTCATGCAGAGGATAGCTGCATTGAGGCAGCCTTCTGCAGAGCTTAATAAACCCTTAATTTCATCTTGGAGTGCCTCACTAGAGAGGTGCTGTTGCTTCAGAAAACCCAGGTCGAATACCTCCGGGAACATGCTATGGTGACTACCAAATGGACATCCACATTTTTCGCCTGTCCACCTCCACTTTTCTGGGCTGTACCGCAGGCTGCAGCGGCCTCTGTTGGAAAATCGCCATCTCCTCTGACTGCCTTAAACTAGAGCTGTCCAAACTCTCCCAGCACCTCCCTACTGCATCTCTTTCTCCTCTTCCTGGGGCTTGCAAGGGGAGATTGTCCTTGTCCTTCAAGCACTTCCAGGCCAGAGCAATTCCCCTGGCTGGCTGGGGGCTTTCATTGCTTTACGGATTAACTATGCAGTTGGTTCTTCAGGAGTAAGGAAGCCTTTCCCTGTTTTTCATGCTGCAGTAGTGCTGACAACAGTAATGCCATGTGGGAAACCAGGTATTAAAGGCAGTGCATTTTTGCTTTTTTGGATGTAAATTGTTCCTCTCTGCAGAGATGTTTCAAATGTATGGCACAGCTGGGAAAGCTCAGTATTCACCATTATCTCCCTGAAGCAGTAGAAGTAAGGGCAGATTCTGGACTTGGTTTGGGTTAGAATATCTTGGCTTGCCCTGCTTTTTGTGATACTCAGGTGATGTAATTGATATGGCAGCAATAGCAACAAAATGAATGCTCTATTAATAACTTCCCTTTAACAGCCACTTAACCCAGAACCTTAGCTTGGTATTGAAACTTTCACTGATAATGCTTTGCAGCAATTGTACTGACAGCGTGTCTTGAAAGTTAATGGGATGCCTAGGAACAGACATTTGGCAAGATTGTCAGCTTTTCGAGGTTTATTTCAGGTATGGTTTGTCTTGGTATAAGAGACTTGAAAAATCTGTCCCCAGTGTGTATTCTAGTTCTTTCTCATCCCTTCAGTTCTGTGCATGGAGTGATTTCCCTACCAAATTTGCAAAGGTATTATTTGTTCCTTGTTCTATATCTCTTGTAATAACTCTCTTTGGTTGTAACACTAGTAGAAATCCAGTTAATTATATGCCTACATTATATATATACACAAATACAATACATTTACATTATATAAATTTATATTAGCTATGTATGGAAAAAATGCATATTGTAATTTGCATTTTCCAGTCTGTAATTTCCTTTCTTTCTCTGTATTGAACAGCAGTGTGTATATTATCTGTGCTACAGATGTAGTCTGTACCAAGGTATTCCAAATAGTGGTAATACGGATATTAAAATGTTAAACAACAGCAATGAAACCTTTTTGACAGTCCCCAAATAAAATGAGGGCAAAATTAAGTTTTTGACCTTTGGTAATTTTAGTAATTTTCAACGTGTTAGAATAAAGCCTTTGTTACTTATGTTTCTTAATCTGTTGGTCAGGCCTTAATTATGCCTGGACATATGTTTTCCTGCATTTACACAATTGAGGGGTGAGAGAAGAAGCATGAGACCAAATATTTAATTACCAAAAAGCATTCAGAGTGTTATACATAAAGCATCCTGAACAATGAAAAGCTGCTTTAGGCTTTAAATGAATTTTATGGGATTCATACTAGCTAAAACAGGAAGATATTAAAGAATTTTAAAATTTGACACAATATCTGTAGTCAGGCTGTCTTAGGAATAGGGACAGTTAAGTCAGGTTTAGATTTAAAGAGAAGTGACCTACACCTACAGCCAGATTTAGAATTAAATAGCATCTGAGTTTAGACGTGGTGAATGTCATTGTAAAAGGTGGGTGTACCTGCACAGGCACCCTGCTGACCTTGTAATGCATTTTTGCAAAAGCTTCATTTTACATACAGCACTGAGAAACATGTAGAAAAATTTGAAGTCTAAGGGAGTGGAACACCCACACCTAGGAAACGTGTTGAATTGTCTCCTCGTTTGCACTGAACCAAGTGTGTCTCATTTTAATTAATGTTATAGAATTTACATGAATATGTAAACATACATAAAATTACTGGTCATTATTTATTATTATTGTTTTTGCAACACACATACATGTGTATGTATATGTATTTTTTTAGCAGTTGTATTCCTCTGTGACATAGCTGACAGTCTTTTCTGCCATTTGATTCACAGTGCTTTGTAGTCTAAAAAATCTTAATGTAAATATAGTTACTCTCCTATATGGAGTCCTGTTTCGGTCAAAGACATAGCTGATGAGATTGCAGCTGGAATGAATCTTGTTACATTTTGAGCAACAGACCTGTAGCTTTCTGGTAAATCTTATATTTTCTTTTGAAATATTTTCTGCTATAAGTTACATACAGCATTTAAAAGACCATCTACGATATGAAGAAAATTTTGTTTATTCAGTTTTCATTTTGCTTATAGATATGACATGTTACAGACATATTTATCTAAGTCTTTTAATTTATTTAATATACTGGGTCAGAGTGTGATGAAACACTCACTTTCACAAGCAGTTTGCTCACAAGGATAATCCAACTGTTCACTTATGTGGTGTTTAAACTTACATGTTTAAAGCTTATCTATCTATTGAAAAGTAGGAAAAGATACAGCTAAAATCTGCAGGAAAGAAATCAATATACTGAACAAATGTTACATAGGCAAAGAGCTCAAAAGATATGGCTGAAAATGTGAATAACACTTTAACAGTGTGTGATGGAATCTATATTCTGGAAAAGAATGATAGCAGTCTAAAATGGGTGTACTTCATATATATGAGATAAAGGCAAATGCCCATTTATGTCTAGTTTGGAAGGGATTGTAATGTAGGGGGATTCAGGATTTTCCTGATTTTCCTGCTATTCAGGGCATCTCTGCTGTGCTACTTGTGTTACAGTATGACCTTAGAAAGGTTGCACAGTTGCTATGTTTTTCTTTCTCTAGAATGGGAAAAATATATGACCTTTCCTGTAAATGCTCCCACATCCTTTCATGATATACCACACAATTTTAGAATGACATGACTGAAAATTTTCAACATTTTTCCATCCAAAGGGTATATTTTTGACAAAATATTTAACTTCACTTTTTTTTATTAACTTTTGCAATTCTTTTAATATAATGTTACAGTTAGATTGAATCAGCCATGTATACATGGTTAGTATTTGAATGTGTCTTGTTCTTGTTCTGCATCCCATGGGAGGAAAGAGAAATTAAAAATGCTGAACATCATTAACTTTTAGCAGCTAAACTAGAGAAATAACGGATCAGCTGAGACCAGTAGTAAGTGCTGTATACTGGTGCTTAAAGGTGCACACAGTATTTTGTGTGTAATAGAAATCAGTAAAAAAAGTGCTACTACAATGATGTAATTTCAAGTTGCTTTGCTGCAGAAGACCTTGAACACTCTATCTGGGCTTTCTCATACCGCATGCAAAATCGCGTTCTTTGATTTTTTCTTTTTAAGGATCTGGGTTGCCTTTAGTGCAAGAAAAGGTTAATAGAACCTTTCCTTGATGCAGTGGACCAATACTGAAGAGTTAAATGCAGATCTTCATCTGAAGTATGCAGCAGCTCACTGGAAACAGTGCAGGCAGCTGATGGTCTGGCTCTGACACCTCCAATTCTGCAAGTACTTATGTGTGTCTAAACTGCTTTAAAATCAGTGCGATTTAAGCAGACACTTAATGTTAATTACATGCTTAAGTGCTTTGCAGAACCGATGCTTTAAGTAATTCAGTAGATCATATATATTGGAAGCAGCTCTTACCAATACTGCAAATATTGTACTACACTTTATAGTCCTCAGGTATTTGCAATGCTATTGCGGCATTGAATTATAACCTAGGTCACAGCCTGCAGTTTTATTCTTATTCTGGGATTTTTCCACCTTTCGTTTGATTTTTCGGTTACATAACTAGTATTTTAGTTCTTAAGTTTCCCAGGCTTTTTTTCTCACCCTTTTACAGTTACACTCAGAAATAAAGTAGATGCCTGTAGGGAGAGGAAAAAGGAAGGGGGAGTGCAAGAAGTAAAATGAATCATGCCTGTGCATGAACAGGGATGTGGTAGCTATTTATACTATAAATACGAGATTAGTAGGATTTAAAATGTTATTGCTCTGTAGGTCTTAAAAGGCATTATAAACTCTTAGGTTAGTTCTGCTTCACTACTTTCAAGGTAGACTTATTCAAGCAGACATTTGCTTTCATTTTTAAGAGGATTTGTAGCACATAGTGGTTTTCCTGGACTCATAAACTATTTCCCCACCCACTGCTTGCTGTTTGAAAGAGGGGCTGTCTTATGCTTGCCAAGGAGAAGTGCCCACTGATAACCTTGCTCCTAATCTCACTAGCTCTCAAATGATTCATTGCACATTGGTGGACTGTGCTCTTGAGAATCCCCAAACACATTTGGCAACCTGTCTGTACTACACAGTCAGTACTGGGTATGGATTGCCATTCCTCAACGAAGAGGATACTCTGCTTGTCCTATTATCCCCAAACTGCTTTATTATGTGGGGGGAAATAGTTATTTCTTGTTAAGTAAAAGAATAACTTTTTAATTACAAATTTGGCAGCAAATTCCTTGAAGAACAGAAACAAAAGGTATTGTCAAGATGTACTGAAGCGTGCCTCTATACTTCTGAGTGAAGATCTTTTCTGTCAGAGCAAACAACACAATTCTGAAACGCACGGTGCCATTCTGAAAGTTATTTCTTATACTTAATCCCTTTCCTTGTTCCATGTTACCAACTGGCACACCTCATTTATTAGGTAACTACTAAGTGCAAATTAATCTACAAAGCAGCCTCTGGAGCAGAGCTGTCGCTTCTGATTATTCCTTTCAGAGTTCTAGCCCTCTGTGGTAGTAAAAAAAATGCAAACAAGGCTTTTTCTAGGCTTGTTTAGGAGACACAGCCAATTCTGGTATATTGAGGGCATTATGTTATATATGTTTATTTCCATAGTATGTCCTAGCCTAGGAAGTTTATCATTCAGTTGATACTAGGTGTCTCTTGCAGATGTCTTAGGGAGAAAAAACATCTCTGTCTCTCTCAACATTTTGGCATACAGTTCATCCTTCACCTGATGTGCTTTATTTTATCTGGTCTACTATTTTATCTGGCCGTGATGATTTTCTCGCCTGTGAGGCAAGAGATGAATGTCAGTCAGTGTGCATGAGAAATTGCTTTTCTCTTGTGTAGATTACCTTTAAAACACTAAAGGTGGTGTTGGCAGTAGAGTAGACTGATAACAGGATTGAGGAGGGTATTCTTGTTTCAGCAGTAGCCGAGGAGGGTGAGAACTGACTGCAGGCTTGCTCCAGAGGGGAGGATCAAAAACCAGCCTAGGCTATTTGTGGTGCATGCTGAAAGTTGTTACAATTGTGGGAGGAAGCGTTTCTTAGTGAAAATTATTTGAGAAATGAGTAGGAAAGGAACAAGTATTCTTTACAACTCATGTACATACAATACACTCAGGCCATCATATTTCAGTCATCTAGTAAAGTCTGGAACCAGAAGCTGCTGCCTGTGTTGGAAGCTGGCTGGACGGAAGCCTGGTGGGCTTGAGGGAGCAATGTCCTCAGATTCGTCTGAGGACAAAGGTGGTGTTGATCTCAGAGCCATTGTTAGACCATCCCCTTGAAATGGATTTGGGGCTGGTGGTAATGCCAAACGTGTTTCATAGTCCCAATGGAAAGTCTATGAAAATAGAGGAATCAGCAAGTAATGATGTTAAGAAACCTATTGTCCCTGGGGAAAAAAGACGTCTTCCATGTAGCTGCTGTAAGTGTCAGCTAAAAACATTAATATGTAAAGTGTATGTTGGATCTGAGCTTCTGGTATGACAAATCACTGGAATACAGAGTAGCAAGGCTGGGGGCAACTGAATCTTTTGTCAGGCTAATTAGTGATTAAACAAAGCGATTGTGTAGGGATTAGTTTTTCTGGTAGAACTGATGTGCATCTAATAGGTGTTAAGTGCTTGCCACACAATGTTTTAAAGAATTCGTGCAAATGTTTTTGTCTGTGGGAACTAATTATCTTTGCACATAATCTTCTGCAGTCATGGTATGATTCTAGCCACCTGAGAAAAACTGCAATTTATTTTGCTATAGTGCCATGTTTTCTTTTAGGGGAAAAACAAAAACCAAAAAACACTACAGATAGGATGGGACCTATATGTATTTAATACATAGGAGGTTTAAATATTGTGATGATTAAAAAAAACAACAGTAGCTTTTTTTCTTTTTTTATAGTGGATGAGAGTATAGTATGGATGATTGGTCAGATCTTGGTAGAGTTCAGTTTTGTTTGGAGGTATCTGTAGAGATCTGCTAGTCTAGGGTTTGAACGATAGGAACATAATTCCTCACAGGCTGCGTGAGCTCCCTGTGCTGTTTATGGATGATTTAGAATGCGACTGTCATAATTCTGTAGCTCTCAGGGAATGCATACATGAAAATGGCATGCTGATACCCCACTGAATGGAGTCACACACAGACAAAATGAATGTGATTGAAGATCAATGCAAAGAATTCCATATAGTACTTTATTTCTTTTTTTCTGCGTCTGTCTTGCTCAGGAGCCAAAAAAGTGCTCTCCTTGAAGCACTGTGCATGGAGGGCTAAGTATATTATTCCTCTACCTTTTTCAGCTAAGTGTTAAGAACAGTGGATGAACGTTTTCAAATCAAAATTGCTGCTCTGCAGAGTTATTTTACTATGTGAGGTGCATGTTCAAGTGTGCATAATTTCACAGATTAAACCCACAGGCTTTTGCTTTCCTGTGCTTAAAAAACATGTTCTGTGAAAGACTGATTTTGCTTGGCCTGTTTCAAGATGCAAATCCATTTTCACATTACTTACTAAAATGTGCGTTTGACATCTATATCATCAAAATTCATCTTCATACTCAGTATATTTGTATGGAAAGGTGAAGAAGAGATGAAAATCAATCAAACTGTATTCAGTCCAACTGGAAATGAAGGCAGTTTCACTGATATTCTTAATAATATTTCAATCATAACAAATACTGCCAGTTTCTAGCAGTATTGCCGTAGTCAACGGAGAGAATTTTTTTTAGACAGCCTTTTTAATTCACAGGCTGTAAATGAATATGTAATGACAGCATTATATCAATTTGAGGAACATCAATGTCTAGGGAGACGAGGACTAAGACACCAGGGCTTTCAACTTTAAACCTCTGGTTCAACTCCAGTGTGGGGCCATGCTGTCCCCTTCCTGGAAGGCTCTAACAGAGAGATGTGTTTCCTCCCTGGATGGGTGGTTCAGCACTGGAAGAGGCTACCTGCCTACTTTAGCTACTTCTAAAACATCTGCAGGAGAACTTGTTGGGGACTCATGCCTATAGGCTATTGCACACCAGTACAGGTGTCGCCTGCCCCAGAACCACCAGGCAGCAAGCTTAGCTCAGGGCATGCAAGTCCTAGGAACCATTTGGGAGAGGGCAGTATACAGTATTTGCAAACATTTCTTTGGTGTGTTTGTTCCTAATTCACATGCGCAATGATATGTTTTTGGTTGCCTGGCAACCAGCTGGGGCGTATGGGATGGAAAATGGGATGTAAGTATATTAATTTAGTTTTCTTTTCAGGCAGTGTCGGAATAGGTGATACTATGTTCAGATTGATTAATATTTAGTTTGCATGTATTATTGCAACACTGTTTTTATTATTGATAAGGAACTATATTAACTGCCTTGGCTGCTTGGACAGGAAAGCAGCACACTTGCTAGAACCCGTGGAAAGCAGTCTCTGTGAAAGCCACCCCCCGAGGGGCTCTGCCACTGCAACTTTGTCTTGTCCTGAGCACTCTTGTCCTGACCCGGAGCTCACACTAGAGATAACCCAAAGCTGGATGGTCTCTGGAGTGGAAATAAAAACACCACACCCATTGAAAATGAACAGACAAAAAAGAACGTTTCCAAAATGCTGTGTTTCTCTTAAGATGGGGTTTTGGTTTCTTTCCTGCCTATGAAAACGAAATAGTAATAGCACTAGCTTTTTAACCAGGGGCTAGTCAGGACCAATATTTTTGTCAGTATAGATTTCACTTTTTCAGTGTCAAATTCTTTCATTCAGGTACAAAATAAAACACTTGAGTCATGAAAATACAATCTGTACCTAGCCATTATCATTAATTTTTATAGAAAATGAAAGAAAGATGAAATATATACAATGTCACACCATTGTAACTGGTGTCCTTTCTGACGTGTCATATGAGGCACTGCTACCATGCAGTGTAATAAAGTTGCAATAATGTTTGAAAATTATTATTTTTTTTTGAAACAAAGCAGAGGGGAAATGGATTTTGACTGTGTGATAAGCAAAGGTGTCCAAGAATCCTGATGGGCTTCCATTTGACCTGAAAAGTTGTTCTGAATTGCCAGAATTGCCATGAAAAAAATAAATTCAGAGTTCTAATTGGCTCCAAATCTTAATTGTTTTGATTCTTTCAAATGCCTTGAGCAATCAGTGTGATACCAACTGCCACCAAGGTCAGTGAGGTTGCTTATGGTGTTATGTATTGCCCAGGGGTAGATAGGCTGCTAACTTTGCAGTTGTGCACTGTGAGTGTGATTCCATTTTCTGGAGTAGTGGCCAGCTGTCAAAATGAATGTTTTTGTTTCGTGCAGAAATGGGTATCTGAATAAGATTATTAAGGGGTTTTGCTGTTGATTTTTTTTTTTTCTTCTCCTGGAGAAATAAGCCAGTATTAGATGCAGGAAAAGGCATCTTCCCTGCCATTTCACTTATCTCTCAATATGTTCTTTTGCACGTCTAATTTGTGAAAACACTTTTGGACTCTGAGAAGTATAAAAATATGTCCACATAAATATGAGAAATAGGATGATAATCAGCAAAAGACACAGGGGTATGAAGCAGTGATTAGGGTAGTGCATGAAGTTGTGTCAGAATAGTTCACTACTTCCTAAATTCAATGTGATAATTACAGAGATAGATCTTCAAGGATCCTCTGGGCTAGTACTGAAAGAGATATGAAGATTAGATGGCTAACAGTGAGTTAACATGTATTTAAGCTATAGCCTGCATTTATAACTCTCCCTCTCTCCTTGTTTGTGTTTTTAGTTTTGGTTTTTCAGGGGGTTTTTTGGTTTGTTTGTGTTTGGGTTTGTTTTTTTTTTTTTATTTTGGGGCATATATTTCATTCCTGCATGTCCGCATTTTAGTAATAAGTGAAAATTTTAATTTGAAAACATAAGGGGATAATTTTTAATTGATTTCTGTTCTTTTGGTTGCTGTTGGTTATTTTCATGCAGGTAAATAGGAACTATGTAGACTGCTACATATCTTACAAAGTAATTTTATACCATATGCTCTGTGCTTGCAGATAAAGTTGCTGTTATCAGTGATAGCAAGCGTGTTACTTTGTGTAACGTCAATGTGAGTTATAATTGATGTCTAGCAGTTTGGAAACAGCTCTTATCAGGAACATACAAAGATTATAGCACAATCATTGGTGGTTTAAATAGTGCTCACAGAGATTGTCTGGTGCTTCCTGTTGGGTATCTTTGACAGCTCTTAATATATGTAGGTTGGCACTTCTGTTACAAAGCAATCTTCAGTTACTCATTTTTTAAAAATGTATTCAAAACCATTAAGTGTTTGCCTTCAGCACAATCGGGACCATGTCATTCATTCAGGGCTTGTTAAAGGAATGCAAGCATTCAAAATATATAATTCATTCAAGGCTGTTGCAGTTGTATATGCTACACCATCCCTTGCACGCTTGGGTAGAAAAGGCATTTAATATTATTATTTTATGTGTATGTTCCTGTTACCGTATCTTCCCTTTTTGCCACCTGTGGCTGCTCATGTCTGTATTTATTTAGTGCATTATCAAAATGACATAGTGCATAACCTGTTTGGTCTTTGTCTCTACTCCTGTCTGTTTTCTTTGTGTCTGGGGTGTTGGGATTGAACCTCATACTGACTCCTAAGAAACTTGTCCTGGAAACCCTAACTGCATTCTAGATTGGTGGGGTTGGCCAAATGTTTGTATATGCATGTTAAAATCTTTAAGGGATGACGTATTACATGGATGAATGGAACATGATAAAAAAAATCAGAAAATAGGAAAAAAGTATTATGTGCTATTTGCGGAGGGGAAACTGAGACCCATCTCAGAGAGTATTTGACTGAGGTAGGAATTACACCTGTGTACCAAAGTTAGTAGTCTGGTTACCACAGTTCTATCATCTGTTTTATTAATAATAATAACGGATCATTAACCAAGCCCTGGATATGTTTGACATCCTAATTTGGGAAGGACTTGTGGCTTATGAGCCATGGCTTTGAGTGTGGCTCTTGTGCTTGTCAAATGCTTCGTAAGGACATGTGCTAATGCTATGTCAGGGATTAGGCAGTGGCTGATAAAGGTGTCGAAGGTAATCTCGCGTTAGGAACAAGGCACATGCCCTTAATATTTCTGCTCTGCACTGGAATGAAGGAGCTCCAGGAGTTGTATCTCCTCCTGCCTTGGCAACACCTGTCATCATCTGCTAGAAATCAAAGCCTCCCAAGACTCTTTTGTTCTACTTTAAGCACTTTTCTCTTTCCTTTCCTTTTAGAATACCTTCCTTTTTTTGTTTTGTTTCCATGTTTCCACTTCTTATTTATTTCAACTTTCTATGTCTTTGCCTCTTTTAGTGGCTCGGTTTATATGTATGATTGGTAACGTAAGATCATGTATTTTCCTTTTTCTGATTACTTATGGAATATTTTCAGACTTCAACTATAGTAACTTATTTTAACTAAAATGTTATTCCAAATTCTAATTGATTAACTTAATAAAAGTCTGACCGTTCATGGATATTTTAGTAAATAGCTAGCATTTACTATGATAATTGTGTATAACAGTAAATAATATAATTCCACAGAAAAAAAAGTGTCGTTTTGTAGCAATACTATTGTTTTTTGTGTAGCTAGATAGGTGATTAACTTTTGGAACTGGAATGGCTAATTGTCAACTGAATGTAACATGACTTCTTTTTTCTTCGTTAATAAGAAGTGCTTTTAGAACATGTATTTCTGTCACTTATTTTATAAAGGACATAAAGCTGTTAATAATTTTTTTCCAGTAGAGTATAGCTATTCAGAAATATGTTAAGGGCAAATGCTTGTTCAGTATTTATTCAGACTTTAGTGAGGCAGTATTGTCATTAATATCAGTCTAAGATTTGTTTGTTTTTTCTTTTTTCCCGTTAACAATTTAGCTAAGGACTCAGTCTAAATTACAGATATTTGCTACTAGTTACCAAGTTTTGGCTCTATCCTCTTGCTGAAGAGCCTATGCTTTACAGAAGACCAAGCATTCTCATTCATTGACTCTTCAGAGACAATTCATCACCATATAGTGCTGCTTCTCTACAGTACTTCTAGATGCGAAGGGAAAGAACATTTAATTTCCCTGACACGTACCTCTGTCATTCAGACAGACGCAATCAGCTGAACAGCTGATGTGCTGCAGTCCTACATTTGTACTTTTAATTTTTTAATCTAGGAGTCTAGGCTTTGAAAAAGTGACTTGGTTCCCTTTAAAATGTACTGGCTAATTAATCATGTTTGCAGAGTGCTGTTGCAGGCAGCTTCTTATAACATTTGATTAATAGTAAGTGCTGATATGGGGAATGTGTTACAGTGAGCAGGATCACATCTGGCAAGTCATCATGGCTACTCACTGTTCTGCACTGTAAGCAGTTTTTTCCCCCCAAAACGTGTTGACCTGATTCTATGCTGTTAAAGTCTCTAGTTACTACCTTGTAGTGTACATCATATGTCCAATTCACAGTTTGGGACTATGGGAAGCTGACATAACCTGAGACTGCTCTGCAGGCATTTAGATCTCTCAGCCCACCACCTATTTTTTTTTGTTTTTTTAAGCAAAATATTTTAAGTATCAGATGGGCAAACTTGTCAGTGACTGCAAATTTTGCCCACATCTGATCAGCAGTGTGATTATTTTTAAACAAATGCTTCTGAATTTAAAAGAAGATTCTGGATTCTGAATTTTATGTGTTTAAATATTTATGGAAAAAGTTAAACTAAAATAGTTCAATAAGCTAGAGTGCCAGAACACTGCTCTCAGGGAAAATGTGGTCTCATTTTTTTCTCAGCTGGGAGAGGCTAAGTATTTTCACAAGCAAATGATCCCTTTGTGGATTATTCTTCTTTTTGTTAGTGGGACTTTCAATCAAGCCGCTCTTGTGTGAATCTCCCACGCTTTTAATGTGTGAACCATTTCTCTCTCTATGTTACATAGCAAAACAAATTTGTACAGAACATATATATTCCTTTCAAAAAAACACCCAACCACACCAAAACAAAAAAAAAAGAAAATCCACTTTTTGTTTGTTTGTTTAAGTTCTTTCTACATCCACACAAAGGCAAAACTAGGAATGGCAAGTGACTAACGTTAAAGAAAAATTTTTTAATTAATACCTGAAAGGCAGTTGTGTAACACTTTTTTTTGTATTATAATTTTCTATGATATAACTAAGTGAAGAATCTCATGAAACCCCTAAGCAAGGACTAAATACATCATAACTTCAAGCATAAACTCCATGAGACTATCTTTCAGGTGTTTTAAAGATAGCAATTAGGCCGTAGGTCTTTTAGATTGCTTGATGAACATACCTTTGAAACATTAAAGGTTTTAATTTGTATTATAGGTTGAAATGCTTGCAAAGTACAATTGAATATGTTACAGATTATTACACGGGGGTTTTGGTGTTTTGAGACAGGAGAATAATTGCGGTTGATAACTCTTTAAATTAGGGCTGAGACTTAGCCTGCCAGACTATGTTAGTTCATTTTCAGTGGCTAAGTTTTAGCCTAATGAAAATTGCAAGGAAAGGGTCTTGGGTACCACAACAGCAGAATATTTTTTCACATAATGTGCTGTGATAAGCTTTGAAATCTTTCACTATTTATGTATATGAATACTAACTGTTAACAATATCAACATTTATGATGGTAAACTTGTTACTCACTTTTACCATCTGCATTTCTTACTGTTTTCTTCTTCTATTTTTTCCCCCCTAACATTGCTGCAATAAGGAAAACTTGACTTGGAATTAACAGAAAAGAACTTATGCCACCTTTCTCTCTGAGCTATGGAGGGAAGGATAGGCATGATGTCAATATGAGTGCTAGTAATCACTTGTGAGTCTTTTCATCATATGAAATGAGAGTTTTCCTTGTCTTCAATTCGGAGCTGTTTTCGATACTAACTCGGAATGGGCTAACACCAAGATTTGTAATCAGCTTGTATCCTTTCTTATTGTTTCTATCTGGGTATATTTTCTTAACCATAAAAGCAATAAATTAGTCATTTGTAAAAGCAAAGCTATTCTGGTAATCATGCTGAATTGTTCCGTAACCCCTGTCAAGAGAAGGAAAAAACATGACTGAATAGTACTGCAGCATTGTAAAAATTAGGTCTTCATCAAGATTAATAGGATGCTTATAGCAAATTGGTGCCTTCCAGATGGGCCAGACCAAACAGCATTAAGATGTTTTATACCTGTTCTATCTTGACAACACAATCCTGATAGCACTGTGGTTTTAAAATTTAATGAATGAGAATGTTACTATCTATTCAAGTGTATAGTCTGAAATAGTGAAAGCTTTCTTACCACCTGCACTTCATAAACCAATACTTTAATGAATCAGATACGTATGTCTGTTTATATGACATAACAGGACTCAGATCATATTTTGATATGATAAAAGATATCTTAGGTGGAGACTATATAAAGTCTAAATATGTAAGATGGGGACTGAAGTATAGGAAGAAGGGATAAATTGTTCTTTGTCACAATAGAAGAGTGTTGGAAAAGATACTGTAGTCTTTGTCTTTGGAGTGCCCTGTCGGTTCTTCTTGAAACATAAAAGGTAGCTTTTAATTTCCTTAATTAGGCTAATAAGAACAGAGCAAGAATACAAAAATAGTAAATTACATTAGCAGAACTCATGAAACTAGTACAATAAGCGTATGTGCAAACTATATACATCTCTGCTGCCTTATTCAGTATCTGCTTTTGTCTGCAAATTTTTCAAAGCTAAGATGCTCACAGGCAGAAAATGCTGGTCCTTAAAGGTGCAGGATGTAAAATCCCTGTTAGGGCTGAAGAGCATTCCTGGGATCAGGAACAGTAATCCGATCATGTAATAGGATTGATATAAATATAATCCTATTACTAAACCATGTGCTTGCATGTCAGAATGAGCAGTGAATAAAAGCTAGAAGATGTTTGGGTTATGTTGCTTTTTCAAAACAGATAATGTGCACCATTGTAACATACACTGATTTAAAAGGCGGGTTTTGGTGGAGGCAGCAACTTCATGCCATAAATTAATTTCGCTATAAATTCTGAGCTGTCAGTTTTTGGGGGGTTTTTCCCCTCTCTTTTCTCCTCCAGCAATATTAAAAAGGAAGGCTGAAATGATTTATTTTTTAATAAACCTTATTGCTTATGATAACAATAAATGATACCATATGAAGTAAACCCCCATAGAGCATCAGAATCATCTATCTATGAAGAATATCCCATTGTACGTAGCTGATAAGAATAAAGCTAAATGGCTTATGTCATGTAATTGGCACAGTTATAGTAAATTAATCCCTTAAGAACCAGCAAGCATTTGTTGAAAGCCAAGTATATATGGTGATTGAACTGGATTGCTGAGTCTCTTGAATTGTAGTCATGAAGAGGTTAGCAAATTAATCACCTTTGTCGTTTTCTGACACATTAATCTTGCAAAGAAGACACTGTGAACATTTTATGCGAGTATCATGTCAAAGAATTGCTGGCAGTATCTTTTTTTGGCCCACTTCTTGTCATCGGTCTTGAGGTAGGAGACACCCAAAAAGGAACTGCACTCCACACTTTTTCTAGTTTTGAACTAAGATAAAAGTATTGCAGTAGGCCAGTAAATTTCCTTTAGAAGCTTAATTTCTTAAAACATGCCGGGTATCACATTCTTCCGTGTGCCTGATTTTGTTTCAGAGGCAGTGCTAAATGTCTTTTTTGGATACAATATAACATAGGAAGTTTTCTTTTGTCTGTCTATGTGGTATAACTATTGATTATGTTAATCTGATTTTGGTGAACAACCTTCTAAACTATGCCCTCGTAGGTAAGCATGCATGCAAATATATTTATATGTGCAAATGCAAATATATATATTGATATATATTTATATATAAATATATCTATATATATTTCAATATATATATTTTTATATATATATATATAAAAAAGTACATGTATTTCAATATATAGTTAATTAAGTAGGAAGTGAGACTGAATTACCTACTCAGCCCTTGACATGGTGTTTCCAGTTCAGGGTCTACAAAGCCTTGTGGGGAATCTTTGTGCTATTGCCACCCATCAGATACCTCATTGCTGTCTTCAGGTGGCAATGTGTATTCCAAGTAGGAAAACATTTGAATTACCATCCTATCAGCATATCGGTATCTGGTAAAGGAGGAGCAAAAAGAACTGTAAAAAAAAAAAAAAAATCGAGGTGTGTGCCACTTGAACGTTTAGAGGTGTATCAGTCTGTACTCTGTTGACTAGAAAAGTTTTTTCCAGCTTTGGTCTAAGAAGTGAGATACTCTGCAAATACCTGAAGACTGGTAGAAGTTGAGGATGTGCATTCGTTATGTTGCTATCTAGAGTTATCTTGACTTCAATATTTATCTTCTCTACTCAGAAGATTTAATACAGTAGAAAGGGACAATGCCTCATTAAAAAATTCAACAGTCTAAGCAGAGAAAGGGTTTATATTCTCTCTAAAGGTAGCATTGGGAAAAGAGGCAGAGAAAAGCTTGGAATTTAGTCCATGTCTTTTGAATTCCAAACAAATCCTTATGATCAAAAGACTCTTGAATCTCTAGAATATTTCATTTAGTACATACACAGTTTATACTTTCATCCTGAAGCAGCCTATTTTTCATCATTACAATCTGCACATAGAGAAATTAATTTTGTGGATGGACTATTGGAGGAAATTGTTGTCTGGTATTAGTGTAATTTATGTTAAAAGCTAATATTATGTGAATGTGCAGTATTTAACAAATCTCACACCTTTTCTAAACCTAGTTGAGGAACTTGCTGTGGTTTGTCCTCATCATTCTTGAGTTATCTCCTGATATAAATATATGATTTCTCAGTGGTGACAGATGCTGCCTTGGCTTTGCAGTTCCTATTATGTTAATGGATCATAGTTTGCTGGAAAACAGCTTTTCTCAAATGGCCTGTCCTTGTTCAACAGCACTGTTCAACAGCACAGAATTATTGTTTCACTAGCTTTAGTTTCTTCTTATAATTAACTTTTGAATGTGCTGTAGGAACATAAGGAGCAAGCAAACTCATTTTACAGTTAACCCGTAAATGAAACCATTTCGAAACCAAAACTGACAGTTAATACCAAGCAGTAGCGCAATTTGCTGCCACTAAAGAGAGTCATGAAATGAATTACCCATGGACATGAAACATTGATGAATAACTAACACTACCTCACTTCATCCTTTTTGTATATACTGTGCACAAAGAAGGGAATGGAACAGGTTTCAAAGTTTACTGACAAAGTTTACCTTCTTATCCCCTATAACTATTTTCTTGTGTTTTCTGATTAGTCACATAGGTTACTTATCAGTTCCTGATTACTAGTTTTATGTAGTTTACCAATTTTTGCATGATGTGATCTACTTTAAGAACTGTTCTAATTCATCTTTCATAAATGACGGTGTTGAACATCTCCATGCTCCTAATCCAAGTCTTTGTAGACATGCTAGTGGTTGTTTGTGTTATATGGTCTATCACAAAGAAACTAATCAAAACGTTCATTTTTTTTAAGTAGGAATCAGTGGTACTGGAAGAAAATGTTCCTATTAAGTTCCTTTTATAATCAAAAAGCATAGATAACTATCGTAGTACTGAACCGTATCCTTTCATTATATTTACTTGTGTTGCAAAATGTTCAGCCTTTAATGCTTTAAGAAAAAGTATTTATGCAGGTCAGATCTACAAAAATTCTCATTTTTTTTAACTCACGTTTCTTTAGAGCATCTGTCCTTGTGATTGTGGCTACATAATAATTGTTTCCTAGCAAGAAAAAATGTTATTTTAACTCTTATTGAAAAAAAATTCTTTAGGGTAAGGCTATTTTGTAACCATAGAGTAATATTTTTAGTCAAATGTTGATGATGTACCTCATGTATCTGAAATCAAAACCATATGTTTTGCAGCATACCATCATTTTTGATAGATAAATGTTGGCCACAGAAATACAGGAAATTATCGTAATTTTAATAACTGAGAAATAGTATTTAGCTTATGCACAGAGCTCTTGGAATCCATGCAGTTATACATGTTCCTTTCTATTAAAAGGCACAAAGAAGGATGGATTGTTCCAGGTGACCCATCAATGCAGTGGCAGAACTAAGGGTTGAGCCCTATGCTCTGGAGCCCCAGTGCGTTAGTGCTTCCCTGATGTGGGAAGCAGAAATTTGTCAGAAAAACAAATTTGGAAGATGTTACATTCTTACAATTTTTATCACTTTATTTTCTAGAACTATGAGCTTTATGATGCTCCCATGAAGGTCATTGTGTGGGGGCAACTGGGGAAACCTTGGGATCAGGGAGAACGATGGATGACAGGGCTTCTCACAGTAAACAGTTGCAAATTCTTTTTAGAGTGGTTTTTGGAGAAATGCAAAAGAGAAACCATACAAAGACAAATCTTGCCTTAAAGAAAAAAAATAAACGAACAAACCAAACAAAACAACAACAAAACCCACACAACAAAAAAAACCCAAACAAACAAACCAACCCACAAGGCAGCAGGACTTGGGTTTTGCAAAGAAATCTTTGCTCTATCAACAAGACAAGAAAAACACTCTAAACCTTAGGAAGCACTTTAATAACAATAAAAGTGTTTCTGACTTAGGATGACTCTTCTAAAAGGAAAAATGATCCCACAAGCATATGGTATTGTTTGCAATCACACACACAATTTCTGGATAATACCAGTTTTCTTTTTCTAGATGCTATGCTACACACAAATTGGCAGCTATTTTTAATGAGGTTCAAGCAAGCACGGGGTTAAGACTAGAAATAAAAGTAGTGAGAAGGTTCTTGGTTTCATAGATTAGGAGGAAACAGATCTCGGTTTGATCAATTATAGTGTTAATTTCTCTGCATTAACAAGACTCGGCTTCTTACTACTGGAGAGGAACATGGTGTAAAACTGATAACCAATGAAGGCAGTGCTGGATTACGGTTACCATTATAGATTGGTGGCTTTATGTGAGGGCTGGGTTTGAGGTTTTCTTTCTTTTGGTTTAGTATTTCAAAGCAGGGAATTATTGGATTAGTGTTTCCTATTTTATTGATGTCAGGATGTTCTTTCTGTTCCAACAAGCTTTTACCTTTTAAGAAACCAGAGGTCTGAAAGCTCTATTCCTTGGACAAATTATGCTGAGGTTTTCCTCTTCTGCCACTGATAGCAGTTGTTTAAAAAATAAATAGAGATAAATAAAAAGCCCTTTGACCAAATCAATACTTAGATAAGAGATATTTATGAACCTCTTAATGTAGTTTACACAGGACCAGTTTTGTCTTCCCTGAGAAACTAATCCTATGGTTAGAGGAAGAAGGCCTGCAAGCATATGGTGCTATGCCAAATGTGTTAGAGATGCAGGATTTAACTTCATGCTTCCAAAACATGTTGGTATAATTACAGGTCAGCTCTACAGAGAGTTATATTGTAATTAAAATTTAAAAAAATGAGGCTTACCAAAGTCCTAAGATTGATGATCTTGTTTGAAAAAAGATAAAACAGCAATGCTAGTGCAGTCTGTGCTCTAATCTAAGTCCTACCAACAACAGTAGAAGGAATAGGAAAAGGCTTTGCAGAAAAAGGGAAATGTTACCTCACTATTTAGAAACAGATGATTGGGTTGATTTGTTGCAATTTTATTAGACTGTCATATTGATGATTTTTTTACCTATAACGATCTGGAGGAAAAGTTAAGCCCTACTAATGGGAGCAGAAATATCATCTGATAGCTAGCACAGTCGCATTCACTGGGAATTGTTTCTCAAACCATCTAATCAGGAGCTAATTTCCACAAAACAAGTAGCGATATCCTAGGAATGTGAACAGAGAGGAGCAAGGTCCTTCTTATCACTTGCTGCAGACTATACTGAAGATAGACGTATCTAAGGATCTTGGGCATAGGGTCAGATTTGACTGTGGCCTTCAGTTCTTAAAAAAATAAGAATAAAACAAACAAGTGCAGATTACTGATGAAAACTTATAGATGAACACAATGTGTTGATTAATCTTAGTTATGTCCTTTTCTTTCTGTCTGTAGTGTTTGTACCGATTGCAGTGCTGTTTTTCTATTAATGTGATGTACAGGGAAAAGCTGGTCTCAGCAAAGCTGAGGCTTGACCCTTTGAGTTGCTGAATGTTCAAAACTCCCATTGACTGTACCGAAAACGTTTCCGTTTAATCAACCTCAATCACGTGGGGGTCTCAATAGCTGCTTTCTGTGACTGACATTTTATGTAATCTGTGTTCATGATTGGTTTCAACCAGCAGATTGCCTAATTTACTCAGCGTCTCTTTTCACTGACAACTGTGTAGCAAACCCCCAAATCACTTCTCATAAAATGCTCTTTGAATGTGAATTATAAATCATGGGATTGTGAAACACAGAGAAACAGCTGGTCAAAGACAAACGATTTAGGAACATTATTGAAATGTCTCACTGATTTTATTTATATATTTATTTAATCTTCTCAGTATTCATCTGTGCACACTGGAAGTTTAGAATTTGTTTTAGACTTATTTTTTAAATTAATTTGCTCTTAACTTTTTTTTCTTCTATCTTTTTATAAATGTACACTGGCTGGCTTCAGTCTTAGAACGGACTCCCCCTGCATCAAATTGCTGAAGCAGTTTCTCCACTAAATGAATAGAAACTGGTAAACCTAGACTTCCTCACAGTATCTTCACAATATCACAAAATAGCTGCCTTCACAGTATCTCCAGATTTTGTTCTGTTTGTGTTATGATTATAATAGTGGACTCATCTGGATGAGAAGCTTTGTGGGTTTTTGCTTGTTATTTCAGCTACGTTCTGCACTCTGTGCTGGCAGATGGAAACAAGTTGTTAGTACTGAAGTTGCATGTATGCAATCAAAAAACTACCAATTCTCCTCTATCTGTTGGATTATTTTTCTTTTCCCCATTTAAGAGGTTAACACCCAGAGATTAATTTCTTAATACTATCTGGCACGTCAATGTGACTAGGTTGTAGGGGTGGAGTCATTTAGAAAAGTACTTGGTGAAAGTCATTTTTCAAACCTAAGATTGATCTCTACAGGGTGAGATGTTTTCCAACTTAGATTGTAACATAATTAATTTGGTAACAATCTGGGGTTTTTTTGTTACCACCTCAGCTAAAATAAAAAATAAATAAAATAAAAAAAAAGAAAAGATAAATCTACACAATTAATGCATAGATAACCTACACAATACTAGAAATCAAATCAATTGTAACTGTCTCCCCCCACTCCGCCCCCAGCTCCAAATCCCTCTTATCTATTATTCAGCCTAAAAACCTTCCTACCAAATCTCAGGATCGTACCCCCAGTTCAGACGTGGTGTGATGGTTCTTTGCAGCTTTCCACTCGCTTTCTCTCTTTTTGTCATTCTGTCACAGATTCATGAGCATTTAAAAAATAATAGCTAGTGAAATTCCCCAAAAACTCTTAATAGAAGTCATAGATACTTGACAACTAAAAAAAGAAGGTTTTTCCTTGTGCTGCTAGTTAAATCAGTATTTGCTGAATACACACGAAATGTAAGTAGTATGTTTGCTACTTTTTTTTTATTGTCTCAACAAAACATGCTTTAAATTCTCTGTTTTATTTCACTCATTCTCTACTGAGTATTTCCAATGGGATTGCATGCCCACTTACAGAATTATGTTATACATGTAAATCACAGCCTGATTTATTTGTAGGAAAGGTACGAGAAAAATCTGATATAACAGGTGACATTGTTGTACCAAGGAAAAGATGATTTCCTGTCTTCATGGAGGAGCTTGCACCTGATAAGAGTGTTATGTGCTGGTAGCTCGAGCGTTACAACATATGTGATACTGATGATGAGAAAAAAATACACCTGTGTGGAAGACAGCTTAATTTGATGACATAGTTAGGCATTCTCCATTTTTTTGAGACAATAGATGAAGAAAATGTTTTTTAATATATAAATTTATTTTAAAGTATTCTTCTATCTTTCAGTGATGCTTTTTGCATACCTAAAGGGTTACAGATTAAATTAAATAGAGGTTAAATTAAATAAAAAAATTACAGATTTAATCTGGTACCTTTTATTTGGGAAATCTAATTATGATTTATAAAACCATTAAGATATTAACTAAATATCAGCACACACCTCTGAAGAGGTATGACTGAACCCTCCAACAGCTGGCATGATGAGGTTTTGATATACCCAAATCATAATCAATTGTAGTTCTGGAATAAAATCTGTAGTAAATCTGGATTTTCTACAGATTTTGATATGCAAAACTACATTTCAACTAATGGCTGGTAGTCCTTTGGAGGAAAGTACATATCGCTGTGTTTACCTTCTGTCAAAACACACTTCTTACTGGCTAGATAGCTGTAACAGCACAATAATACTTTATGAGACTGAAGCGTGTAGCATATTCTGTCTTTAATTCATTGCAGTTCATGCATATCACTGATACTCAATGCCATGTTTCTATAGGAATGTGAAATCATGTATTAAGTGATGAAGTATTGGCCAATACTTGAGCAGACTTTAGTCTGAGTTTGTGTTTAGAATTTAGGGCCACGTAATTAGGAGTCAAAACCTGTGCCTTCCAATAAAGTCTGTGTCTTGAGGTGGTTTCTGGTGAGGTCTGTTCAGACACCTTTTAACAATAAGCAGAAAATTTTCTTTCCAGTTGACATGTTTTACTATATAGTGTGCTGTTAACATAGGATGCTGTTACCCAGCCATCATTATTCTGGAGCCCACTATGTGCCAAGTGGCCTTTGATTGGAGGATTCAGAAAAATAGGAATGATTTGGGGAAGTTTTCCAGTGATCAGACTGGCATGAGATAACAAGAGTGGCAGACTGCAGAAGAATGAATCTATAACTTTAGTTTTTCCATCTAAACTGTTTTCCTCTATTCAATGACTCAAAATATACGAGTTGGAACTGAACAGACAAAAGATGCCATCAGGTTACTTAGTCTTTTGTCCGAAAATGGGAATAATTCTCAGAATTGTGATGGGATCTTTTGCCAAAATAGTATAAAATTTTCAGAAAATGACAATGCCTTGGCTTAAAACTTTACCATTTTCATTAAAGTTTGTGTTTAATTTATGTCCACGATCCTATTTCTTGTCAGAATTATAAACGTTTACACCACTGCCCCCACCCTGCTTCTCTAATTGCTGATAGGGAGGAGTAGTAACACCCAATTTGGATGTCAAAGATGCAGATTCAAGTCCCCATTCTGCCCAATTTGAAGCAAAGACTAAAGTTGGGAGGCCTGTCTCTGATAAAGACAATATAGTTAACCTTAATATTATTATATTAATCTCTCATCTTCCTGATTTAAATTTTCATGACTTTTTTCCCATTGGTGCCCTGGTTTCAGTAAAGCTTGTTAAGATTTTTCAACGCAACTTTTTTCCCTTACAGAAAATGCTGATTTGATTTTTCAATGACAAAAGCAGCTTAAAGCAAATTTTCAAATTACTGTTCCCAATATTTTTAACCTGCTGAAACACTTAACATCAAACTTGTTTTTCAGTTTAAAACACATGAATTTTTTTTCTGAATAGAATAATATGAAGTATTTAGCATCTCTTATAGTAAATTCCTTCTGTGGGATAGTCTTAGATGGCTCTTCGTAACCACTGTGATTCTGCACTGCAACTGATTGGACCTTTATGTAATATTATCTGGTATATGCATTTTTTTAACTTTAGTACAATAATTCTACTGATACTAAAAAGAGAGCTTTTAAGAGATACATAGGAAAATTAATGTTTTGGGACAGGAATAGTCACTAGCTTCTACCTAGGCTACAGAAGTTTTTACTTTTTGTAGAACAATTGTAACCTAATCACTGGATTAGACAACTCATACCAACGTGCTGAATAGCCACTCTTCTGTCATTAGAGGAGTTGCCTGCACTGTGCTGGGATGGCTTTACATTGCTCACCCAACTTTGTTTTGCTCATCTGGATCTCACCACAGCCATCACTCTCAAGGCAGTTTAAGACACATATTTGGAAGATTGCTAAGGTGCCGATAAGTCTTACAGTTAGTGCTGCTAAAATTCCCCCACTATTAAAAAAAAAGTTATTTCCTTTTTTCATATTTTGTTTGTAACATTTAAAAAGGCAAACCCAGTTATGAAGTGTGAGATGTTGTTCCTCACCCAGTCTTGTGAAGAAGTGGCATTACATTAGCTTTACCATAAACTCAGTGTCTGCAGGTTCCTGTAGGAACTATCTGTGCTGTACTACTGCGTAAGGAGATACTTTTACTGTTCAGAATCTGATGGGAAATACGAAACAGTGGCAATACTAACATTTTCTCACAAGATTTTCTGCCAAGTTCTGCAGACTTGTAAAACTTGGAGAAACATCAGATATTTTTAATTTTTTTTTTTTTTTAATACTTATTCCAAACAACCCTCAGCTCATGATCTGTTTAAGGTACTCCCGTCACCAGTCTGAACACTTGGTGGTTAGGACACACACAGAGTCATCTAGTTTTTCTAACCAGAAATCCCACCAAGTAGATAGCAAACTTTCTCATCTAAGCTGAAAGTTCACCTTTTATGTGATCTATATCAATCCTGTAGTGTAAACAAAAAAATTTAGTGCACAAAATGTATTTCTACCAGTTGTTGTCGGAGGGCAGATAGGTCAGTGGGGAGTGGCTTGTGTAGAACAGCCTGCAGGATTGATCTGTGAAGAATAGCTGACAGTGTAAATTAGGTATATTTGGTTATTTATGCAAGTACCATTCTTGTAATGCTACCGTGTGAGAGTGCAGAGAAACAGGAATGATGTCTGGGGTAGCAGTGTTTTAACCTGTTACAGTAGGATGTGCTACAGCTTGCGTGTTATAGCCCTGGCTTTTTGGAAGCATGTTCTGAAGATGATGAAGCTGGTGCCTAGGTGCGCTATACAGTTCCTTTGGGTGTCATCCCTGAACTATGAGGAGCTGGGCAAGAACTGTCTGGCTGTGCAATGTTTTTGAGCCATTTTATGATTGACTATTTGGATCTCTTATGTTGTTGCACTGATTTCAAGTTATGCTCCTACCCGTGTGCTTGGACCCCTGGCAAGAGCATCTTCCTGTAAGCTTTTTCTCCCTGTCCTGCAGCATTTAATGCACTGAATCTGTCACATGACGAATAAGCTGTTTAAGAATGAAAAGAAAACAAACTCTCTAAGTGCATAACCTTAAAGAAATTTTAATTAATGTCAGCAGGGAAATCTCTGTGGGGAAAAAAATAGAACTGTAAAGGGTTTGTTCTGGTTTCACAAAGTCTCTCTCCCTCTCCCCTCCCCAGCTGGTTTCCTCCACAGATAAAAACCACAGTCTCCAAATGTAGAGAGATAAATATTGGCAGATCTCAGGTTTGCTTTTCATCCCATGCCTGATGGGAAAATGCCAGTCAGTTTTCAAGCTTTTCCAAGTGAGCCTTTAGGGGCTTATTCACCAGACTTTGAATTTCTGGTAAACTGTTCCCCTGCAGCTTTGGTCATGAGACATAAAATTCATTTGTATCCCATTTTCAGTTTTTGATTTTCTGCCTAAATTTATTATGAATAGATTCTTGGAGGGTTTTTTTGGTTCGGGGTTGTTTTTGTTTATTCTTTTTTAACTCTCCTGAGCTTTACTCGCATTGTTGTAGGCGGTCTTTTTAAGGCATACCCTCTAACATAGTTCTAGTTACTGTCAAATCTTGTCTTTTTGCTTCCATAATGTTTCCATAAAAGTATCCATGAAGATTTCTAAGATATTTGCTAATGAGAGGTGATTTTTGCTGTATTTTATGGACCATGAAAAATTATTCCAATAAATAATGAAGGATTCATCTGGAGGACTGTATAGGTTAGAAAAAAGCTGGCCCTGTCTGGCCTGTGCTTTCTGCTGGGAACAGTTCTGCAGTGGATTATCCTTCGAGGGAACTGGTATCATTGTTTGTAAAGTAGTGAGAATTTTTGTGAGCAGACAGGTGTTACAGGAAATATATTTCTGAGCTTAGTGACTAAGTGGTAAGTTTGTTACTCCTCACAGAAGGTGTTTTATGCATTATTACAACAAGGCTGTGCTGCTATCTAGAACGAACTATTTTGCAGGAACTTGAGTATCTTCACTTATGAAAGTCTCAACGTTATATGCTGTAGGGATAAGGCGCGTTACAGATAACCTTGCAACACTGTACAAGAAGAGAGTGGAGACAGTGGCCTCATAGCAGTGAATTCCGTACATCGTGGTTTCACAGTTTTGCAGTAGGGTTAATACCAGCAGGTGTTGATGTGGTGCTAACGAGGTCAGAAATTATATGAATAGGTGCTATATAATCTCCTAAAACAGATAATACATTATCACATTTTTTAAGACATTATGTTTTCCCTTATACCTGTGCTTTTTCCCTTTGAAAAGAGGGAGATTCAAATTGCTTGAGAATATTGTAATCTTATTGCCCCACTAATTTGGTTTGAAAACATGTTTCACTTTTGTATCTTCTACACATCTCCTAAAGATACCATCATAAAATGGATGTCTATACCTTAGTGGGGCTAAAAGATTACTTTTTTCATTGGATGGTAACGCCATCTCAGAAGAAAAGATGTACTCTCTTTAATAATCGAATGGGAACAATCATGGATTAACTGAATTTAATCTGATAAAGACAACTCAATACCTAATTAGTCTCCTGTCTTTGTTGCGTGTTTTGAAGCTTGAGGTTCATCATTAATGAAAGTAATTAAGTGAACAAGTATTTTATCACCAACAGCATTCTAAGAGAAGGGGACAGGTTGGCAGTGAAGGGATAGAACAAAGGCATGGGTGGATCAATAACATGCAGGTCTGCCTTTCCTAATGACAACTATTGTGCTTTAAATTATAATTGCTTTGATGGCACCCAGGGAATCTAAGTTGAAGTGTGCAGAGGTGAATTGAGATGCAGGATTTACGCAATAGTCTTGTAAAGGTGACCGCTGTACTTTGAATTGCCACCTTTTTTTGTTGCTTAGAGAACTTATTAATCAGTGATGTAACTTCCTAGAGCTTGTCCAAAGGACAAATGGAATAGGCTCTGCTTAGCAACTCATAATATAGTTCTGATTTTCTCTTGACAGCCAAGGTTAAGTTGCAGATTTGTACTGCAACTCATTACTGTCTGGAAAGGATTAGCCTTTATATTGTTGTTCTTCCTTCATTATATTAAAGGTCATTTGCCAATTGTCACTCTTACAAAATGAAGATAATCTACATATTACTTAAAAAAACAATTGCTCAAGAAAATGTGCTGATAAAGACAAAATATTTGCCAGAGGGTAACAGTGAGATATTGTACTGACCTCTGTTGCATTTGCTAGTCAAAATACTTAGTAGGTAGGATTAAAGTAAGCAAAGGTATTTTGATATATATTACATTTTGAACATGGAACAGCTATTAGAAATTCTAGATTTCATAGACTTAAAAACAAAAGATTCTTTTGGGCAGACCCATATGACAAGGCTAAAATCTAATATTTAGCGCCCACTGAGCATGGATCAGAAAGACCAGGAAACTGACAGTATACTAGATGAGGAAATACAGAACCTGTGCTTTAGTTTTGCAGAAACTTACTGCATAGAAACACAAATAACTCCCAAATACCACCTAGTAACTTATGTCCTAACAAAAGGATTAATTTGTATTGGAGGGATGATGGAAATAAATGGAGCTGCACACTGTTGCCTTACTGTTAATGTATGTGTTGAAAGCCAATGATAGTTTTTCATGAAGGTCTGATTGTAAATGTCCATATAGGAACTGAAGAGCAGGGAACATTTCTGAAAAATTCTGATCATTGTTTAGATACCTGTTAGAGGTACTTGGGGAAAGGGGTTGTTTTGAGTCTAGCAATGTAGTTTTGAAGCTGTGAACAGATCATCAGATCTGTTTAGAGAAAAGAATAGAAAAATCAAAAAGAATAAAGACAAGAGTTTCATGGGGCAGGAGCTGTGGAGCTCAACTCAAAAGAGAAAATAGTGAGAAAAGGCAATACTTTCAGAATCCAGACATAATTGGGATATAATTTGCAATTGGGAGATAAACACTTGAGTCATTCCTAGCAAGCTGGAAACTCCCTGTGGTAGTGTGACTCAGAAATGAAGGCATTTGTAAGTATTTCCATGGCAATATGCTCTTCCACAAGTTTTATTCATATCTTGCAGCAGTGCATGGCATTCCTCAGAAAGGCAGAGGCTGTGATAAATAACAGGTAGCTTTGTCAGTCCCGTTACTAATGGCTGCAATAACAGAAGTGTTTGATATCAAAGAGCTTTTTTTTCCCTTTTTTGGGGTACAGGCTCTTGATTAAGTTGGTAGAAAGGCCTGGGCTTGGAAGCAGGGTGACTTTTCAAATAGTAGCTATAATGGCAATTTTTAAAAAGCCATGGGAAGATTTAGGAAGGAGATGTAAATAATTGACAAGTAGAGAAGAGCTAATGATTATTAAGTTCATCTATTATAGCTGACATAGAGACTCCTGCCTGTTTTGGACCATGAATGAGTGGCGTATCAGAGGAAGGCCTAGGATGGAAGGAAAAGAAATAAAAAAAGAAAAGGAAAGGATCAGTTTACCGCTGACTTAAAAAGTAAAGATGTTGCAGCAATGTGAGTTATAGCTTATTGATCCTTAAACTATTTTTGACACTCCAGTGGCACAGTGGGAAAGAAGATGTATAGATCTACAGAATGGTTGGTAAATTGTTGAATACAATAATTATCTGGGATTCATGGGCTTTTGAGGACTTCTAGCTATGTTGCAAAATGAGATTCTTTTACCAGAAAATTCTTGTTTAAAAATTCTAGTTGCTATTGCCAAAATCTCTGCTCTGTCACAGCACTTAGACACCTGTATAATGGCACTGGTAGGGATCATTGAACTGAACTGTAGTTATCCTAAACTTCAAAACACCTGACGTGCCTGTGCTATCTGGGGGAAAACAGGACTAAAGCAAAGACACGCAAAGAGGTTTTGAAAGGATTTGAAACCATTCCAGTTGGTATACTTTTGAATGTCCTGTCTCAGAAGAAGAGAATATTCTGAGTCATTCTTTGTTACAGTAATGATGTAATTTAGAAAGCAATGTTCCTTTCTTTACCTCCCCTTTTTCTACTCCTTTAGCAGGCAATTAATCACTAGGTGAAAAACACGTATGTTTTTCTCTTGTTCTGAAAAGTTTTGGTGTCTCTGATAGCGGAGGAGAGCAGGGGGATCTCTAAAGTCTCATGAGTAGAAGTGAGAAGCAGAAAAGCTTTCAGCACATAGACCTCTCTGTAGTGGGGGGTTTGCAAAGGAAGGGGAAAAAGGTACCAGCTTACCTCTGCAGAATCAACTGCAGGGATGAACGAGAGGCGCTAACCTCAAGGTTGGCCCGTTTAGATTCTGTGAATTTATTCTGACAAACCTAGCCTGGGTTGTCTCAAGTGGTCTCTTCAGAAAACACTACACAGCTAACACGTGGGACTTTTAAAAAAGTCCCAGCTGGACTTTACAGATGGAAGTGTGGTTGGGTATATAAACTCGATAAAGAATGATGATTTACTGCTTTGGGTGACACTCTGCACTGTAGGCTGTCGGTTGCCTTCAGATAGGCTTCTGCAATTCCTTACTGCGCTCTCTCTGTAATCTGTTCAGTGCTTCAGGTAAAAGATAAATAGGGAATTTATAGTAATTATAGTGACAAGAAACCCATTCATGCTAACTGTAGATATGAATACTAGCAGTTATGGCCAATGCTTGATCTGGAGAAAGTTAGCCTGCATTTAGCTACTGCCACGTGGTGCAGTGGCAGTAAATTGGGTATTATACAGGAAAAATATTAAACACATATTTCTTAGTACACCAGCTGCCAAGTGCAGACTAGATAGATGTAAAATATATATACACACAAATTATATACATATAAAATTTATTGGGGTTTTTATAACTTTTTATTTATAGTTGTCCATATATGCAGTTTTTCTTTATGGCTGTTAGTAAATCGTATTTTGAACCTGCACATAGAAAAGATCATATAGTTGGTGTGTCTCTAGATTTCAGAATCTAAAAATCAGAACTTTGTTATAAAGTCTATTATACCCTAAAATAAGGCTGGTGGTATTAAGGTTTTTATGTGGAGACTTTCAGCAGTAACAACCGGAAAGAGTAATTTCAGCAATGAGCAGAAGGGAATTCAGTCTGACAATTAAGTGTCTGATGGTTTTGTCTTTAATGCAAGAAAAGGAAGATGATTCTATTATTGACATAATAATAGCATGTGAACTTTTTGTTTTAAAATGTTTGTAAATTTGATAACAGCTTGAGCGACTTCATAAAACATTAGTGCAGGCAAGCTAGCTTTTTTCCACGTACTTGCTAAAATTTAACTTAGTTAAATGTCTGACAACATTATAACTTTAACAGTATCATAATAAAAGAATGTGCATGCAGACTTAATCAACACCATAAGATGGTTAAACTGATATAGGTTATAAATGTTGCACAATTTGGATACATTAGGGAAGAACATGTTGAAATGAGAGGGAGGGAGGGGACAGTGATTCTCTAAGATGTTTCATGCATGTTAGAAAATTTTATTTGTTTTCTGTTATGTTATCTTTGGGAATTCCTAATATATTTAACTTCTATAATTTAAGGTTTTCTTCTCTCCTTTCTGACATTTCACTGGATTTTTGTAGTCTTGCACATGTTTAAATGTGTGGTTCTAAACCTGCATGTAGTCTGTGTAAAAGTAGAAAGTCACACATTTAAACCCAGTTTAAGTTGCAAGTAGCAACCAAATATGCTTTGTGAAAAAATTTAGAATTATCTCTAAGTATGTTATAATTATTTTCTGTAATGGTTATGAAAGAAGATACGGATTTGACCTTTTGTAAACGCTTTCCCACTACTCCAAACTAATGACTATTTGATACGCAAATTCTCATTACAGAAGGAACTGTGGATGATTTTCTTATAAAACTTTGCTGCATGCTGAGAAAGTCTTAGGATTTTTCCATTCCCAGAATAGGTTCTATCAGTGAAATAACTTGTTATATTTTGTCCGCCAGTTGGGCTTTTTTAATTTAATTGCAATTCAGCAGAATAGCATCAGGGAAAACAATAAAAATAAAATGAGCGACAAGTTTCTTGGATAAATAAGAACAAACCCACTCCATTTCTGGTTTAGCATCCAGTCAATTTCTATAATTGTTTATAACTGACTAGCTTCTCTCTAAATCCACCATTAGGGCAGAAAGTGCAAAGATGCAGTAATCTAATGCAAGCTTGTAATGCTCCATGCCTATAACTTTTTGTTTAAAAGTTTATTTGATTTTTAAATTAAAGGAGGAAAAAAGTATGACCGTGCAGTTACAATGGCAACAATATGATTCCCCCAGAAGATGCCCTGTGTCTCAGTTAACCTCACTTTTGCCTCTGTTTGCCGTCTTATAAAATGGAGATAATATTTCTTCCATAAAACCTACTGTGAGAATACAGACATTTTTGAGAATTTTAAGAAGTTCTTAAAAACATATGCCAAAAAATACTTAAGCAGCTTAGACATAGTTTAGCCCACGATAAAGTAGGGATTCTCACAGAAAAAAATTGTAAGTGCGCTAGTGAGATAATATGATAATAATTAGCTATTGATAGAGAAATTTAATCACTGTAAGGGGAAATGGTTTTATATAAGAAAATGAGGTTTGGTATTTTGTTCTCTATGTCTGCACTGTCACAATGACTGAATAAAATATAGAACTCATAGTAAGAAGAACTGAGTCCCAAATTTATAATGTCTTTTTAGTGCACATACCTGTGGTAAATTTTATGTGGTGGATTTTGCAGCTCCTCTGCTGAAATGAATTTCTGGTGATGACTCAGCAGTTTATTAAACAAAAGATAATAGCAACAGTATTTTTTTAAAATCAGTAGAATTGTTTTCCTGGTCACCCCAGGTGGTACCTATGTTTTCAAAACGGAAGAATTAGTTTGCGTTTGATAATGACTGGTCACCAGAATAGACAGAAACATGTTTTTACTTGAATGTAGTTTTTTGTATCCAGAACTGCAGGTTAGAAAATACAGCTCATCTAAAGGATGCTGAAGAGGAAAAAGCTCCCTTAAGCCCTTTGGCTCCAGTAAACTGTGGATTAAACCTGTGGGTAAGTGCAAAGCAAAGGTGTATGCTGAGATAGTCCATGATGAATTAGGTAGCTGAAGACCATCAGATATCTGGATGACTGACGTGTTGTGGTGCTTAGCGAAAGAAGACACCTCTTTGAAATGAACTTATGTGACCTGAGAAATTTATTTATGGGAAGAACAAATGAATGTGAAGAATGAGGTCATTCTGATGCTGTCAGGGAAGCTAGAGCAGCCATGAACCTGAAAGTAATGATGAACATAACTCAGAAGGTTTTGTACAGATAAGCATTCAACTGACTAGAAAGCAATAAGAGCAGAGGTGCGCTGAAATTTAATGGAACCTATTTCAAAGTTCAGAAATGCATTCAGGTTGTGCTGCAGTTGCTAGAGTTCAAGACTGGTGAATATGAAAGAGCTGTTTCATCCTTCCCTATAAAGAAGGCATCCAATTTTGAATGTAATGCCACTCTAAAAACTTTGAGGATTTAACTATGTGTTTAGATCTAACAGAAATAAAGGGGAATAGCATGTATGCTTGAGTGCTCTATTGAATGTGCTCAATGGTAGGTCAATATACTTGTAAGTGCCCATTCTCATACAGATATTTCTACCCTGTGCAGTTTGCCACAAGGAATTTAAGGTTTGCTTCCCTTGAGTGTTGTGGTACAACTTACGGATTCTTTGCTACCCAATTTGAACCCCTAATCATGCACCAGCTGACTAAAACTGTGCATGATAAATGCAAGAGTTAATGTTAATTAGCTGAGCAAACTTTAGTCTTCATGAGATCTTGTGCTAATATAGATGACTGGGCTTTATCTGGAGGAAAGAATAGGCTGGTCACCATGTTCTGTATACTCTAATAAAAGGAATTTGCAGTAAGCATTTGTGCTGTTGTCTTGGTAACTGTCATGCTTTTGCCACAAACCATAGAGCTAGCGTGATCTCATCTGCACATGTGGATTCGGATCTGAAAAGCTCTGAAAGACCCTTCTTTATTCTTATTACTGCAATTTTAGATTGTACTGTGAACTTTGCATAGCCAAATTTCAGTGTTAACATTGGAAAGTTGATGCTCTGTCATTTTATTCTCTCTAGGCAGACATGCCCTTTAGTAAGTCATTAAATCTGTCTTTTAGTTCAAAGGGAAATTAATTATTTTTGTATTTAGTTAGTATTCTCATTAATAGATCTTCCTATCTATTAGGGAAGATATTATTTTCTGTCCAGGTAAATGCCTCTGTCTAAGACAATTAGCTGGTTTCTGTTATCACGGTATCTGAGTAGCCCATATCATAACTGCAGTTATCTTCTGCATGCTTACGTTGTTTGCCTTTTCCCTGAGTTGTAGAAAAAAGCATAACCTATGGCAGCAGCAGGGTGTGGACTCCAGAGCGGCAGAATGCCAGTGTGTGACTCTAATGAGATGTTTCCTTCTTTAGAAAACTGACAATACAATACTGTCATCCTTGCCCATATCCTCTTCTGTAAGGAGCTTGTTGGCATAGTAGGGGATGTCATGTTTATTTCTAATTAATATTACTGGTGCACACCTGAATATTTTTTTAAATTATTTTTTTTCATACTCTCTGCAACAGAAGTAAAAGCATTAATTCAGTCCTGAGGGGAGACCTGCATGAAGGTGGCAATGATAGTAACATAATTGAAGGTGCGGAATGAACAGCAAACTCTTCTGTAACATACTTTTGTCCTCTATACCTTTATTGATGAACTAATCAGATTGGGCAGGCTCCAAATTCCCAGAACAGACAAAGAAACTTTGAAAAGAATGAAACACAGCCTGTGAGCTCAGAGGAATGCACACTGATTAAATCAGGTTAAGACAAAGGCTTCTGCACAGACATTTCATCTGTTCCCAATTATGGGAGCTACTTGGAACAAGTGGACCTCCCAAAACTTGCAAGGAAAACTTGCATATGGTTCTATGTGCTTCTTTTTTACCCTTTTCCTCTTACGTTTTCTTGAACAAATAGCATTTTGTTTTGAAGAGTCACTTCCTATTTCAATAGAAATCAATAAGAGAGATCAAAGCCCAATTACTTACTGAAATAACATTAGTTATAATTGGATGGTTGTGACCTAGGGACTTCATTTATATATGGGGCCATGCGTAGGCATATGATGGTTCCATTACCATTTTCACGTGTGGAAGTGTTCAGAGTACCCTGAGAGAAACAATTTGTACTTGAGAGCTGGAAGTACTGAACCATTCCTAGATCTCCAAGCCAATTTTATGGACTCAGAGTTCTCAACTGTGCTCTAACTGGTCAAGCCAACTCATGCTTTACTAAATCAGTCCTTTTTCATAATAGAACGTAATTATGCTCATCGATCTACTAATTAAGACGAACTTACTTTTTCTAGCAGTAGGGTGTTTTCTCCCAGAGACATACTAATTGCTCACTCAAAAAAGCCTTCTACAGTCTAAAGGTTTGTTGATCATCCTTTCATCTGAAGATTCATCTTGCTTTTGGTTTGCTCTGTTACAATCATTATGCAATAAATAGAGGTGAAATAAGCAGTAAAATCAAAATGGTTATCATGGTCATTTGTCCTTTGCTGTGGCTATGTCCAAACATATAACCTAGAATGGCATTAAATGCCTAGCTTTAATGTTGATGTATAGTGAAGGATATGCATAGTTAGCTAATTATGTTAAATGGAATTACTCTCTATAGTTTGCCTGTAAATTCCATGTCTTTAGAGAGAAAGAAAATGTTGTCTCTCTGTAAGTGCGTCCTTTTTGATGATATCTGTTGAGGGTGTTGAAGATAAAAATGTTCTGTAATGAAGAAACATTTAGTAATTTTAATCTTCGAGGAGATCTACTGATAATAAATACGGATAATATTTTCTCTAAAGCATGCAGAGAAGATATGCTTTGACTTTTGCAAGAATAATTAAAAATAAAAGATTTGGCTAGTATATTGCACTTTTGTCAGGTCTGTGTGCTGCTGAATGGACTCTTCCACTTTCAAATATTTTTTGTTTAATTTGATAGTCATAAAAATGCTTGACTGAAGGTTGTGGATAGTGTATCTTCCGTGTTCCCAGAGCTAAGGGAGAAATATTAGAAAGTATTTCCTTTGAACAACATGCATTTAAGTTTTTCAATGAGGTTGCTTTGGTAAAGGACATACCCCTTTGAGGGTTTTTTAGCACAAATATTTGTGCAGTGAAGCATAAATGTTCATACTTGTAGTTATAATTTTTTAAGCATTCTTTCTTATGGGCCATATTACAGAAAAAAACATTGGAATTTGATGAGTAAAAGATGAGTGAAAATAAACACATTTTCATGAATATTCCTGTGCACTATAGTTAATTAGAGAATATGTAAATATTATTTAGAACAACAATGTGTGTATATGGGGATGACCCATAGTTACTTCTCTCTATAAATGCACATCCTAGTTTATATTTATGTCTGTTGCTGTAACTTCTATTAAATCTATTTTCCTAAAATTATTTATGAATAAAATTAGAGTATCTCTACATATAGGAGAATTTTGGGAGTGTGTTATACACTAGCCTCTGGATGGTATCCAGCATTTAATTGCCATGACATCTAGGCTTATTGTGAGGTGGGTTAGACAACATGGTACTTAAGAACATCTGCAGCCATATGGCGCTCTTCATAGGTCAGCATTCCCAATATTGCTGTTTATGGTGGAGTACTGGATGAGGTAAGTACTGGTGGGATATTACAGGGCTTGACGTAGGTTAGGACACAACTGGCAGAGAAGAGTGATTAAGGACAGCTTAAAAACCACATGAGGCTTTACTTGGGGAAGTATCCAATTTAGACAAAAATGTGTAGGAGGAAAGACAGAGGTAACTAAACCACAGTCTAACCAGGACACTGTCTGATCTAAGGCTCATGACCTACACTTGTGAAATTGTTCAGTGACTTTGATAACCAGAAGACACTATTATTGATTCATTATCTTCTCAAATTACAATTTCCTTGAATATGGGAATTAGTTTTCTGCTTCTTAATGCCAAGGCAGTTTTACTCTAGCTATGTGGAAAGTGTGATAGGATGAAAAGTGCAGTATGGTATAGTTGCAGGCGGAGGCAGGTAAATTAGGGAACTGAATAAAAGTATAAATCCTTTGTAGGTTAGCTTTTTGGGATAGCACACATTGCTGGAAACATGGTGCATGATTCACTTTGCTGAATTTGATAATGACTGAATTCAAGTGCTACTGAAAGTTTGAGAGTTCTGAATTCATGCAGCCTTTTCTGACATGATAAATAACATCTGTTGTTACTTTTTGTAACAGCAAATATGCAGGTGTGAAGCCCTGGGCATACAAAATCTGTTGTAGGCCCTTTGGTTTTGGATTTAAAAATATAAATTTACTACTTATCTGTAAATCTATCTTCTCTACATATTTTTTCCATGTACAATTAACAGTATGTAGATGCATTTTTAATGAAGTGTTATACGAATGAATCCCCTGGAAAATTCCTTGTCAACTGTATCTTGTTGGAACACACTGCCTACACTGAAACGCAGAGCTCAACATGTACGAACAAGACTTTAACTTATTTTCATAACACATTTGACAGCTATAAAATAGGATATCATGCTTTCATGGAAAGACATTTAATAGCAGTAATGAAAAGCTGGCAGTGGCCTGGCGTCAAATTACTCTTTACTAGTCAATAGTGGAACATTTGGAGAAAAGCTGGGTGTAACACCTCTCTATCAAAGGACTATTTGTGCATCTTCATCTGTACATTCTGTTCTTTCCAATGGCAGTTTAATATCTGCACAAAGATGTTGCCTTTATTATTAGGCATTGCCTAAGATAAAAACCCTACCTGCTAACGTGCCTGAAATATTCTAGACTTTACAAATCTGTTCTATCACTTATAAAAATAATTTAAAAAACAAAGTTCAGCAGAGAGATCGGTATTTTTCTTATTTCAAGTGGAAACATAAAAAGACATTATCGGTGGTGTGTGTTCTCTCCAAGGTCTTCTCTCAGGCTGGCCGTGTAAATGTTCTTTGTCCTTTGTCATTGCTTGATCTGTCTGTTATGTACAGCTGCTCACAGGGCCTTGACAAGCAGGAGGCTGGCCACAAGGTAGTGTTATTGTATTTCATTTGTACACAAAGTTACAAATGAAAAGCTTCTGTATGGTGCAGTCATGTCTGCTGTTAGTTGAGTGTAAATTTTTTTCCTCTAGTGCTTTTTGGGTGGATGTGTTTAATGATTCTATACCTCTTTCTGGCTGTCCATAAGGACAGCAGCAGGTGGTAGTATGCGAAGCAAACTGAATCAGGTCTTAAGCTGCTTTTCCTAATTTTGAGTGACTTCATTTTGGGTGGAAAACAACAGCTAACTATTTTAATGATTTGCAAATAGAATTGGCTGGATAACATCAAAGATCACCACAATAAATTACCCAGCAGCCAATAGAAAAAAATAAATCAATAATTTTAAAACCAATACCTAAGTTTAGTTGTCAAATCCTATTCCCAGACTTAAGTAAGTAATGAAACTATATGAAAAATGGAGTATTTTGAGGAGAAATCAAATTTCTATTGTTGATGAATTCAATAGCCTTTGCTTACAGACTAGAAAAATATGCAAATTAGCATTTCACCTGGTTTTAGTTCATGAAAGAATCTTCCTCTTCTGCAGGCAGTGCTCTGAGAAACCATGTGCCTTGATGGGTTTGGTTTCAAAGTCTAAGTAACACATTTGATAGAAAACTATCCTGTATTATAATGACAGCAGTCACCTCCTTATTATAGATGAGAGCACAGATTGGAGTCATTAGAGAAATGTATGGGGTTCTGCCAGGCTTTCAGGAAAAGGGTATCAATTGAGAAGTTGTTCGTAGAGGCATAGTTTATACTTTTTAATACGAGTTTTTGTATGTTTCCATTTGTGCCTCTTCATTATACTTTCTTCCAATTATTAATTCAAGATGGTGTCTAGTTCTAGAACGTACACTGCATGATTTAAAAACAAAGGGCAAGTAAATGCTATGTACTTTTTTAAAATGAAAAATGCAGAGTACTGGGAGAGATAATTCTGCACAGCAAAAGAAAAACAGTTCTTGGAACACAGATCGTATTTATAAAATTTCCAAGCAATAGCAGGAAATAACCAAGGCATTGCCACCCACGATTGGCATTTTAAAAAAGAAAAGTAGTGGTTTATACCAAATTGCTGTGATAAGATGTTAATGTTTGAAACCCGGAACGGATTTCTAATTCCAACTTTGACTTTGCAACCTTTTGCAGTGAAGTCACTCATGCTATGCATGTACGTTTGTTTCCTTGCCACAGAGCTTATATATTTATGTGTGTGTGAAGGATCTGATTGCTTTGCACAACTGTGCGATACAGGGATGTTGGATATCAGAAACATGTGTCCTTAGAAAATGTTTTCCAGCATCCCTATTGGACAGCAGGGTTATGTGTTCAGAAAACCAGTATTGTTTCTGCCACAAGGCTAATACGTCTTCAATGAATTAGCATTTCTTAGAAAATTTTGTGTTTTAAAATCTTGTATGCATTGGTATTAATGCTTCTGGATTGAATGAGAACACAAAAGGAAATGATAGGCTGTTATCCATGTTTCTCGATCTTATGTGGCACGCAGCTGAACAATAAAAAAATGTGGAAGGGACCTCAAAAAGAAATTATTTCTGTAACAGTAACAGGGGTTTTGCATCTCTTTTTACAAATAATTTTTTCTACTTGTCCACTAAGTCCAGGATGGAGGGAGGTGACAGGTGTTCAAAGTGTGGTCCTCCAATTCAAAATTGCTTTCCCTACTCACTGCCACATCCTGTGTCAGTGAATTTCACGGTCTACGTATGTTAAATGAAATGCCTCTTTTTGTTTGTTTTTAACCCACTACCTTAGGTAGTGGTAGATTAAATGATTATAATTTCATCTGATGCACTCTACTTGTGTTTTCACATAGAGAATAGCACTAACAACTTTATTCTTCCTGTTGCTCATGGTTTTATAGATTCCTGTAAAAACATCTCTTGATCATACCACATATTTCTAAGACAGATGGTGCAATCTTAGTCTACTTAGTTTTCCTTATATAAAAGTTATTCTATACCTTCTACTGATTCCCAAAAATGTTTTGAGAAATATTTTTTTCTTTTCCTTACTAATTTAATACTTGTAAAACTGCTGTCAGAGCAGAGGTGCTTGTTTGTACATAAAATAGGTGATCCAAGGTTACGTCAATGCCAACATTCTTGCATTCTGCCCTGCCCTTTCGGCCTGCTTTCCTCTTGCAAAGTGCCAGTTCATATAGGTGTGGACGTTAGAGTTATGTATTTTTTCCATGCTACCTACCAAATCAGTCAATCTCACACATACACATGTACACAAATTTGGCAGTTTCTCGTGATATGGTAGCTTCAATGCACAAATTATAATTCAGTTTCAAACCAAAAAATAATTCTGGCAACCATTTTATGTCATTAAATATGTTGTTCAATGCTGAAGAGACTAGCTGCTTGTCTGTTAAAATTTTGTTTCATTCATCATCAGTTCTTTGTCTGCTTGATTATTATCTGGGTTCCTACTATAACTTTTATCTGTGTGGTGTTGCATGCAATTACATTTCCAGAACAGGGAATATTTTTCTGTTATTTATGATGATGGAGTTTCATTGGATATTATAAATAAACCTTTTGACCTAAATTATTTTTCGCTCTGCACATTGACCTTCTGTGATTTGTTTTGCTGAGTAGATTTAGTGTGAAAGCATGGGAAAAATCCATGTTTTTCGACTACTCTTTCAATTCTTTTGTTGTTGAGATCAAAAGATTTATTAATAGGGATCGTACTATAAGAAATTATCACCACATGTTTAAAAAGGGCTCTCTGCAGAATCATACTTATCATTTAAGTAGAGCTATTTCATTAGAAGTTAGTGAATCTTTTAATAAGGCCAAGTATACAATTTTTTTTTACATTGTTCAAATAATTCTTATATTTTTATTCTTTCTTCTGTTTGTTGTTATGCCATCTTATATTAGTGCGTTGGTTTTTGCTACTGTATACTCCCCAGTCTCCTTCATATTATCTTTTTGCTCTGCTCTTTCATTATCAACAATATCCACACTCTGAATTTCCCATGTAAATTTCTCTATAGGCCATAGCTTTGTATCAATTGGGATTTTAACATAACCCTGCTAATGAAACTATGCTTTCTCATTGTGTATAATGCTAGATGTTTTACTGTAGTAGGTGTGCATTAGTGTTTATACACATCTTCTACATGTTCATATTGTCCTGTGTTGAGTATAATTATCACTGTCTAGAATGAAACGCTCTACTATGATGTATCTATTTTATTTATTTTGAGTGAACTGGGCATAAATTGATTAAAACGCATGGTGTGGGTGTGGAGGGTGCAGTGAGCTAGGTTGTTGGAAAGTTGCATAATTGAAGAATGGGTGAATGAGTAGCACATAGGTAATATCTCACAGCACATACTTCTAGAATTTGGGATTTATTTTAGGAAAATATTTCTGAAGTCATAATAGATTTTGCCTTTACCCTTGGTGCTAGAGAGAGGCTGATATGTATTAGCTGTGGAATTACAAGGGGAAATTTTGAACTGTTCATTTCATAGACAGTTGTCCAAGAAATAAATACCTTAGTAAGAGTGAGAATTTCCTTTACAAATTCATTATATATTCCTATTACTTTTTTGCAGTTTTCACAGCTCTCATTGAATTTGCTTCCTGGTGAGAACTAATGCGTACTGTACAAGGAATTTAGTAGTGGTGTTATCTGTGAAACCTTAGGGGCTCAGAAGGACGTGCTCCAGGAACGACATGCAAATCCTAATGCTGCAACTTGAGCTAAACAAACTTTTCTAATAGAATTAGCACACAGCACAATCACAGAGGAGGAAAGAATGAAATATTCTAATGTGCATCTTGACCTCTGGGAACCAAGAGCAGCTAATGTACAAGGATCTTTAAGTCCACCAGTGATAAGTAGTTACGAATGGGGTGTAAAACACAGCATCTGTTTAACATAGCAGAACACTGCCAAACTGTTGAGGACAAATAACTTCCCTTGCTCTAGTCTCAAATATATTGAACAGCTTGAGCCAAAGTACAATCAGCTTATTGGCAGAGGGTGGAAAAATGTACTTGGCTTTCCCCTCATATAAATAAATAGCTGAGAGGAATACAGCAACATGGATAAAGAAAAAAAAAAAAAAAAAAAACAAAGAAAAACCCCCTGTATTAAAATATGCATTGATTTATATCCATTGGGATAGAGTAGCTTAATCTCTCTAACATCTAATACTATCTAAAAATGAGACAGATTCTGAATATATTAAAAAAAAAAAAAAAAAAAAAACAAACAAAAAAAACCAAACCCCAAAAAACCAAACAACCTAAAACCAAACAAACCTCTTGAAATAGGTTAGTTTAGTTGCAGTTGCTACCTGCACTTGGATGCAATGAAGAAACGGGAAATGATGTACGCGTAGCCACCCAGTGAAGATGCTAGAAAATTGCCAACTCTGACATCGAGTGAGAGAAAGACGGTGATTAACACCACATGTCATACTAAAATGGTAGTTATGCATTAAGGATGAATCACAGGACAACAATGTGCAATTTGCCTTTTACCCACTGAGTGAAAGAGATGAAAGAAGTAAGAGAAAGTGAAGACAAGAGCCAGTGAATATTGCAAGGACAGAGAATAGCTACTAAACTTTTGAGGAGTGAAAAGGACAGAGTTTTCCTAGTTCTTACTTCTTGCTGACATAGGGTGAAGACTTCTAGTGTTCATTGAGTTTAGTCTTGAAACTTGTAAATTTTCCCTGAAATAAATAATATAAATAAATAAATGTTGCTCTCTTGAGAAAGAAGTAGAAATGGTCTTCGTAATATATTCATCATAAATGCTATACTTTGTAAGGAACTTATTGTACTTGGACAATTTTTATGAGAGAGTATTGTAATTTTATTTTTTTTTCTTCACAAATATGATGCCATTTCTTCTAGAAATAGAAGCCTCTATAGATTGCAAATCAAAGTTAATAGGTCTCCATATGCATCTGAGAGGGTTACATATAAAACCCTCCTCTCCCTTTGATACACTCCTTCCCTTTGACTGAATTATTCATTGATCTTTCTATGCATGGAATGTTTTTCCATAAATATCTCTGGGTTATTTTTGGCAAATCCTAGGATCATAGCATAAATCACATTGGAAGGGACCTCAGAAGGTCTGTATGTCAACCTGCTCAACACAGAGTCAGCTATGGGATCAAACCAGGTTGCTCAGAGCTTTATCTGGTCTGGTCTTGAAAACATACAAGGATGGTGACAGCAAAACCTCTCTGGGCAGTCTGTTCCATTGCTTGGCTGGGTTCATGACAAAAAACTTTCTTTATACCCAGTCTGAACCTCTCTTTTGTTTTTTTCAACTTATACCCATTATCTTGCGTCAGGTACCACTGTAAAGAGCCTGGATCCATCCTCTTGATAACCTTCTCTCCTGTGTTGAGCAATTGACTTTTCTACTGTTTGTCACTTTTAGTAAGCATGAGTTTTAAAGACAGTCAGCTTTACAGCCTTACACTTCCTTCTTTTAATCTTTTTTGAAGTATCTGGCACTTTGTAGGCACTACAAAAAACCCAAAACATTGCAGCCTGGACAAAGGTGTTGCAGTAATTTCTATATTGCTCTTCTACCTGCATTGTCTTCCTTTCTGACCAGTGACTTATGTTGGTTACATTGATGCTTGTGCAGTGGTGCCTGATTTTAGCTTAAAGCTTGAAGAAGAGCATTTGAGTGCCTGTCAGGCCTAGGCTCGGGCATATTTTCAATTGGACAGTTACTGTTATTTACTTTTGTGCCACCTGATGAACCTGCCCTAGCTTGTGATGAACCTTGTGTAATAGTAGGGCAAACAAGCTCTAGACAAATAGAGCATTAACTGATAGTGAGGACATGTACGTTCTGCTATGTTTCCACACAAATGAGGGAAATAGTCACAAAAATGTCTTATCCAAGGTCGTGCAGGTGGGAATTGAACCTAGCTCTTCAGTGATGCAAATATTGTAGCCATTCCATGTTGTCCCTGTACCCTTCCCCACTCCCACGTCCTGATGAGTGTCAGAATGTTTTTCGGGGTGTAACTCTCAGCAGTTTTGTATGTGTGCCTGTGAAAGAGCCTGAGACTGGTGGGATGCTGTAGCTGCCTCTTCTTTTGACTTCCACTTCTGAATCTTCCCAAGTTACTGTGATACTTTATGGCTTCCAGTAAAGGTCTTAAAATCACTGTGTAAAACCTTAGAAAGGAGCAATGAGAGGAATACCTTTGGTATAAAAAAAAATGAGCTAGTATGACAAAGAATCTAGTTTTTCTTTTTGCTCTCTCATAGTATTGTTGTCCTCTTCAAAAGGTCTTGTATTCTGTGAATGTCGAGATAGCAGCAAGTCAAGCATTATTGATGGTGATTTCCTTTTTCTTAGCATAGAAATTAAGAATAGTATAAATTGGACAGTAGCAATATTCAAATAGGGTAACATCTTTTAAATATTCCCAGCAGCAAACTATAGCAGTAAAGGTTAGGGCTATGCATGATTCAATAACGTGCCGCTTTCCCTGTATGTATCATGACTGAAATCAAGAAAGCATGAAGCTGGAGGCCAGGATATCTCTTAGGGGTGTCTGTTAAAATAATGAAACAAAAGGTTGGTTCACAAGATCAGTAATGGCATAAAGAATCTTTTTTTTCCTCTGGTTATTGTGACAAAAACATTGTTACTATCTGTCAGCTGTTTGGCTCTTCATGTTCAATAAACTGATGGGTCTGGCTGATGGCCTGGGGGCAGCTGTCCACACCACGCAGCTGGCACTCCCTGACAATCGTCCAGTAAGGCCAAGTTTTGTATGGGTGTAGATGTGCAGTGCTACCCTTGTGCTTAAATCTCTCCCCTCATGGCCGTGATTAATGTAATTTGGCTGTCAGAGCAGTGGAGGCAGCTTGCACTGCTACTACCCGTGCTGTACTTGTCTCTGCTTTAATGGAGTGGTTCAATTTCCATGACTGTATCAGTCTGGCATCTTCCTCAAGCACAATAAAAATTCCTTGAAGATGCCACATGTGCACTTTTACTTAATTACCAAAACATTATTTCTCAATTAAAAAAAAGAAAAAAGATTATTATATTAACTGACTTCTTACATAGAGTGTGATTTGGCACAGTGGGCAGGCAGTTAGTCACAAAAGTCTTTTGTTTTTGTTTTTTTTTTTTAATGGCTTGAAATCTGCCAAAACCGCCTAGTGCTCCAAATCTTTGGGACATAATTCAGTGTCACACAGAGATGCCTATACTTTGCTATTTTGGCAAGGTGCTTCTCAAAAGGATTAATGAACCTGGACAAGAGAGTACATTAAGGCAGGTCTGTTACTTTACTGGCTGGCACACTTTGGTTAGTTTGGGTATCTCTGCATAGCATTACATTATGTGGTACTGACAGAGCAAGATGCATCTAAGTTACTCAATGTATGATAACCTGCTTGAACTTTGGAAATCTGAATGCTTAGGTCTTGCTTGCAACTCTGGCACCGGATCTTCCTCACATGACCAGCCAAGTATGGAAGAAAGATCAGCTGGTGAAAGCTCATTTTCTTGCATATGTTGAACGTGGCTGGCCTCCCTGCACTTGTAAGCTTTTATTTCAACTATTTGCCTTACAATTCCAATATGCCTGAAGTAAACAGAGGGAAAAACCTTCAGTCATAGAACCCTAAAATTATCCCAGCCCTTCTCCAAACCAGCCTGTGCAGCATCTAGAAGAACTCCTAGGAGACCCAGAGAAAGTGTTGCGTATAGTGCACACGACTGTTAAACCTGAACCATGCAACAGGTAAGCACCGGCAATAAACATCTCTCACTTGTTGTATTATAAAGAGAACTTTCCTGAAAACAGGAAATGTTGTTTCAAAAAATAGTTCTTAGAGTTTTGAAATAGGGACTTGCCTATCCCACATAGGTACCCTGGGTTACTAAATATTGTGGAGCCGCTTCTGTTTTAAATCACAATGTTCATCCTTGACTGGAAAAATCTCAGCCTTTTACAGTTAAATGTCTTACGAAAACTGACAATTTCTTTAAACAAAGAACATTTAAAAAAATCTTATAGTAATGCTGATGAAGAATGCTAGTCTGTGAAACTAATGTTAATAAGACACAAAATCAATACTGCATAAGCTGATGGACATTTAAGATCCATTTGATAGCTTTTACACCCTTGGTAGTTTTTAAACCCAGAGTCTGAATATTTCCCATACTATGCAGTTATAGCATAGTATACATCTACCTGAAATCTCCCTGAAGTGTTAAGTGGACATATTTTTTCCTTCACAGCAATACTAAACATGTAGATTGTGGTAGTATTGAGAGCTGTCAAACTGCTGTGCGGCCTGCCTGGGGTAGGTGAAGTGAATCCACTCTATGGTATATTAGGTTTGTGAGCTATTTTTAAAATAGAAGCTGTTCTATAAATGTTTTAGGCATAATTAGAATATATTGGGAGAGAACTCCCTATGGAAATAAGCACAGAGCCTGACTGGCTGGTGCAGACTTTCCAAGGTGCTACCTGCCACAGAAATATAAAATGTATAAAAAGCTCAGTCAGCTTTAAAGGTAGGTAAATAAGCAGCTGCTTATACTAGTAAGGTGATATGGCTTGCAAAGAAAGAAAGAAAGGGGATTTGCCCTGATGGCAATGAATGTTTGCTGCTAAAATTGTCAAAATGTTAAAGCTAATCTTTCTAACCCTTTACAGAGACATGGGAAACTAATAGGGGAGGGAAGGAGGAAACACCTAGAAATGCTTCTTCCTAGCAGCACTTGTTTCAACTCAGTTTTGCAGAATTTGAGGAAAAAGAGTGGACTTAAATAGCTGAATGCAAGTTTATCTATGGTTTGTCAGCTTTATCAAACCTACCAGATATGGATGAAAGACACCCAACGGAAACAGGCGTTTTTGTAGTGGTAGAAAGAAATCGTAGGTAGAAAGAGTAGTGCCTTACCCTCTTTTCAGATAATAGTAGCCTGTTTTAGCTAAAGGGAAAGCACATTTGTTTGAATTAAAATAAGGAAAAACAGGACTTAATTTAATTTGCCTGCTGTAGGAATCTTCTGTACAGTTTTATCTCAGGACTCTAGCATCTTCCTCAGGTAGGAATGGATAGTGGAGTGAAAATATGTAATTGTAGCAATCTAAAATGTTGTCTGTCAGGTGTCATGAGAGTGCACTTCCGTTGATCAGTTTTTGACATGGTGCTAGTTAAGAGTTTGGAAGAAAGCCATTTTTGGAGCCTTTGTGAAGTGGTCCTTTGGGTAAGGAGATGAGATATGAATTCAAAATAATCCTTCAGCTGGCTATGTTGTTTTGTTGTTTTTTTTAAGCAAGTGTCTGTACTCATACACTGTGGTTGTATTTAAATAGATCCATAAATTCTCTGCTTATTACATGATACTGTTTGGGAAACTTCATCTGTCTTATTTGGCTGATTAAAAAGCTGAGCAAATGCTTAGGTGTGGAGAACAGTTAATCATCTCTCTGTGTTTACCGTGATCTGCGGTTGATCGTGCCCCTGACTTTTCCTGTCTCTTTGAGATGGGTTCTTAGTTTCTTTATCCTTAAAATGTGGCCGTTATTTCAAATTAATAGTTTTGACTGATATTTGAAGCGCTTTGAAGGAAATATGAAGATGGAAGGGACTAGAGAAGTGCAAGCTATTATTACTATTATACTTCAGCTAAAATTAAATTTTGCTCTCTCTAGAAAGAAAATCTGCCTAAACTAATATTTAATCCGGTGGACTATCAGTAATTTATTCAAAAAATGCATATGAACCACAAAAAAACATGCAGTCTAAATGTTCGGTTGTTGAAGTCTGTGTAATTTAGCCTTTTTTTGTTTGGTTGGTTTTTTTTTTTCAATTTTAAAGGAACCAACAGATTCATCATTAATTTTTGGATTATGTACAGAACATTGTCTTCTCCTTTCCATCTGTCTCAGAAGATTATCTTTTGCCTTGCCTTTTTTTTTTTCCCCCTTCAGAACAAAAATGCTAAGTAATCGTGCAGACAGGAACTGTATAGTCCCCCAGTTAGCTCACTGAGAGAAGCATTAACGCAAATCAGTTTATGCCTTTTAAAGAATGCTGCAATCGCGTGATGCCTTTCTCAGACATGAAAGACAAGGTATATCAAATTTAGAGACTCGTGGTATAGGTATATCCTCTTAAAAACCTTGCTGTTACAAAATGGGAAGTATGCAATAAGGAAAAACAGAAGTGATGGATTTATGTCAGCTGGTAAGTGTGTATTTTGGGGGGCGGAAGCTAGCAAAAACCTGTTAGACTATCCCCAACTCCTGACGATCACATCATTTGTGTAAAGTCTATGCTGCTATTTGTTAATATGGTTGCTATGACAACTGAAAACCTACATCTCTTCAAGGTAAGATGAGAAGTGCAGTGAGAGTGGAAATGCAAGAACCGACTTTACACATACACAAATGCATGCTTTGTGTCTTCTGCCTCTTTTCACAATACATAATGATAAAGCTTTTCTCTTCATTTTCTTTTCCATTCTGGCACGGGGAAGGATAATTGTGAGTACTAAGTGGTAAAATGTGAAACCCACTGGGGAACTGAGAGACTACTACCTGCTGGACTGCCAGCCATTTCTTTGACAGATGGTATCAGGTCTCAAAAGAGTCTAATTGGCTTATCATAGCCAATGCACGTGTTACAAGTGCTTAGATAAAGCCAGAAAATACCCATTAGCTTGATGACTTGATTTTGTAGCTGTGCTTTTAAAGAAAAATATAAGCAAGACAGTACAACCCCATTTGAAAGTGCTGGATTCAAGCCTCTCAGAGCCTGCAATCTTTTGCTGGAGTCCTGGTACAAATTAATAAAAACATCTGTGGTTGATCTCCCAGGCTGGCACAACCTGTGTGTTTGCATAGGAAACTCTCTGCTGTCCCTACTATAGGCGTTAGCCTGCTGCACCACTGGTAAACTGCCAAAGTATAGGTGACTTCATAAGAGCTGTCTCAAAAGATCCCTCTGAGGTAAATGTGTCTTTTATGAGTTTTTCTAAAGAGCATCCACTTCAAGATCTTGGCATATGTAACATTTAAGTACAGCTCCTCTCATCCTCTGACTGGCTTGTGCACAAGGAAAGACTAGGCTGCTGAGCTGGCTAAGGATGTGACAGGTGAAAAGCAGCTTCTAGCAAGGTCTGGACTGGGGAATCGATAGGATCAGCTTGCTCTAGTTCAGTAGGGAATTTAGCTCAGTGGGTCGGAATAAAAAAAAATCTGGTTGAACATACAGGATTTGTTTTGCTCCTATCCAGTCATTTCCCATTTCAAAAGATGTTCTGAAGTTAAGCGTCTTTGAGGACTCTCAGGGATTGTTCTGAGGGTCAAAGGACCTCAGAAATCCAAAGGAAAGAGTGTAGCTGATCTGAAAGTGGTTTTGGCCAGGGCATAACGCAGCTGTACCAAGGATGTAGCAGATGAAGCAATCCTAGAGTTCCAGTCTGCTGTACCAACTGGCAGAGCCAAATGATTCATTGCATATAAGGGGTTTTGGTATTATGTTTTTTATTGGCTTTAAAAAATATGTTGGCCACTGTGCCGTCATGAAGCTCCCTGTAGGTCCACAACGTTGCCTCAAAAGTAACAATAGAGCTATCAGATCCTCAGGCTGATATGTGGTAGATGCCTTCTTTGTAATCGGTCTGAGTGAAGAAGCTAAGGAGATGCTGGTAGATGGTCCATCTGTGTGAACACAAAATAGGACCTATGTTGGCATATAGTGTTGCCTCATCATCCTTCCTCACTAACTGCCATATATATATACGAAACATATATTCATATATAAATATATGAAATAGGCTAATGAATGTTCAATCACTTGGACTTTTTTAAAAAGCTAAGTTCAAACACAGACGCATGTGTCTCATGGGAATTATCGGGGAAGATCAGCTACTGTTTCTAAAGCATTGTCATGATCTGTAAAACATTAATGATTCATATACTGTATTTTAAGGAAAGTTACAGAATTTGGGAAATTGTAATTTTGTGGGAAGCGGGATAGTCTTGTTAATGAGCTATATCTGTCGGTTTTAATGAGCACAAGGAATTTTCCCAGTTCAGTTCTACAGGACTTATCAACAAAGTAAGTCCATTCCTGTTGGTAGGGTTTTCTGAGTTTTTCAGTTTTGTTGCAAGGCTTCTATTGAGCATCCAGTGTTAAGAAAAATAACTAAAACTGTCTGCAGTTAAAATGTGTTTTTTCATTTCCCTTTTTTTTTCTTTTGTCCATTTTCTCATGGTTCCCTAGATAGCAGAGGTGGTTCTCTAGATCCTAGATGAAGCCATTTAGTGTCTGTTTGTGAAACAGCACTGACTTTGCAGCTTATCAGTGCTTGTCAGTACTCCTTCTGGACCTTCCACCCACTATGATTTGCCAGAAGGTGATTCTGGCAAATTTTTCATGCAGATGCTTAGTTAAGCTGGTTAGGAAAGCCTGCCTTAGCCATAAAAATAAGCTATTCGTTTATGTTCTCCATTTTCAAAAATCTTTTTTGTCCTGCATTGAAACTGCTTTTTTCTACTTCAAGAGCTGCAGAATGTGTCTCCTCAGTGGGCAGCCTAACTTAAAAACAATAACAAAACCAAACAAAAACACTCAGAGAAGATAATTGGCTCTGTGTGTCTTTAACATATAATATGCCATTCAGGAAAAAGTAGCAAACATTAAAATACAAACAAAAAAAGCCCCAATCTCTGGTCAGTTTTTTGCAAACTTGCAAATGCAAGAGGATAAAACCCTGAGTTTGAAAGAATCTGTGGGCTTGTCATGTGCAGACCATAGAGGGAGAATAATTCTGAATCTAAAAACAGAATTAAAAGAACTTTTTCCCTGGGCAGTTATTGCAAGATTTGAAGGCCAGACACCTTCAAATGAGTCTGGGCACAGAGATGCTGCATCAGATGGCAGAAGGAAATTATCCTGTGGAGAATGACTTTCAGAGATTCATTGGATTCATGTAGTTACTGTTAGCATACTGCCAACAGGGGCACAGAAGCTGCTTTTATTGATTTACGCAATGAGATTATAGAAGAGTGGAGATTATAGAAAGGGAGTAGACCCAGGAACCCACAGAGTATTATTTGTTGAGCATGATACTGAAACAGAACTGCCTACAAACCCCGATTCAGTTCCACAGTTCCTTGTAGGATTCGGCACAGGTTCACACACCTTTTGCAACATTTGCTGACTGCTTGTGGGATAGATTTGTTTGTGACTCCCCAGGACCTGGTTAGCAGTCTATATGACAAGTAATATTCTGATTTTTGTCATGCTTGGATTTTGTGTTATGTTTCAGTTTACAAGGTGTTTTCAATTTGGACTTTGCTTTTCCAGTTGCTATTGTGTTAGAAAGTTACAAAAATATGAGTATATGTCAATTAGCTGCACTGTTCTTAAATTATTTCTTGTATGGAACCATGAAGTTTGTGGGTAAAAACTTACGTAGGTCCCCTCCTCTGGATAGAAACAGGCATGTCAAAAGGTTTCTCTGAACTATTTATATATAGGGAAAGCAAGCAGTCTACAGAAACCAATAAAGTGGCACCCTGCGTCTCTAAATTAGCAAGCAACTAGAGTTTGATTAAAATTGATAGTGGATTCAGCAAATCAGAGAGTTCTTACCTAGAACAATCTATAAAATTAATCAGCCACAAAATACCACATGCAGATTGGCAAGTTCTTCATCCAAGAAGTTTTAGAAAATAAGCACAACTGGCACTTCAGACCCCCAGCACATACGAGAACAATATGCTTCACAGCAGCTTGTCACAAAACAGCATGCATATTAGCAATTCATTACTCATTAAGACGGCCACATGTGCAATAAATGCACATACATATGATGCAGTTCCTGGGAGTGCTGCTTCATTGTATGGATTGGTTATGGTGTCCGTTGTCACTCAGAGTCCCCTCTATAAGTAAATGCTTGCTTCTGGTTTCACAGATGCTGTTTGGAGCGCAGCAGGGTACAAGCCTGCACAAGAAGTTTGTTGTGATGATAGCTTAAAGGCATCAGCATCAGCATTGCAAGTGCCCATTGTACCACCCCTGGAGAACCCTAAGGAAAGTAATGTGTTTCTTCATTTAGATTTTAAGTTCAGTGGTAAAACCTCAAAAGCTGTGGCAGGATGGGCTTAGATGAGTTCATGCATAACACTGCACCCCAGTAGAGACCTAGCTTGGAACAAAGTTCCTAGTCAGTGGTCATATGAAAAGAAGTTACGTGTGTCTTTAGTTGCAAAAAGGCAGATGTCTTCAAAGCACTGTTGTTTGGTATCTCATTAGTGCTTCCCACACTGCTGTTCATAAACCTTCTTCTGATGTGCTGTACAAGCTCTGCGGAATGAGGGAGTAGTACTCCTTGCAATTTTCAGCTCTAGGTAAACAGTCTTCACCGTAGTATTAAAAATCCTCCATCCCAGGTTGCTCCAGGCCAGTAGCCCAGGAGCTTATTTCCCAAAATCTCATTTATTAACCATGAACCTGTATCAATGTTGGATGGCCTGGGGAAGATAGTTTGTAGACTTATACTGAATAAGGCTTTCTGTTACTATAATGTGATGGTGAAGGAATGGGACAATTTTTTTGTCCAGGTCTGTGATAGGCTTAGGCTGGATTGTTTCATGCTGAGCTTCTGGAGTAACTATGATTGCAAACCAACCAAGTTGCATTTAATTGGCGTATTCCCCGGGTACACAGCGAAATTCTGTCACAGAGTCGTCAAAATCTCTTTTATAACCTTCTTGTCAGTTTCCAACATCCTTACATATTGCTGCAATCCCCAAAAGGGCTTTCCTGGACTGCTAGTGCAGTAGATGCTTCTCTGGATATCCTTCTGAATTGCTGCATATGCTGGCTGGAGTCAGCAGGATCTCCCTTAGTCAGTCCATACATCCAGCCCTCTGGAGAGGGATCCACAGGGGATGTGACCTTAGTGCGTCACCTTAGTGTGAACAGTGGGGTGGATAGAGGTATATAGTTATAGTTTACCACAATTCAGAATATTTACTGTTGTTCAAGCAAGCTTATAAAAAAATATTTTGAAATAGTACTGCAATACTGAGAAGGTAGTAAGGTAGTGTTGTTTTTCATGGAGCCGCCTTTCTTATTGCTCCAGTCTAGTCCTTTTGCTCAGATGATACTTTATGTCAAGGTCAGTTCGTTCATTACTAGAAAGCAACGGTTGATTCTCCCCAGAGTTTAGTTTCCGAGTCTCAGAGACACTGCATTGTAAGACAGTAGATGGTTGGAACTGATTTTAGAAAATTATTGTTCAAGATCATTGTTTATTATGTTCCAAGGTTGCTACATCATACTTTTTCATAATTACAATCTCCACTTCACCAACATGTTTCGAATGCTTGGGTGATTTGAATTGAAGGAGGTTTTAGCTTTGCGTGTTGTTCTTTTTTCCTTTTTTCTTCCGCCTCCCCTCCCCCCACCCCAATTGAAAATTAAGTAGATAACTAAGTCTTATATGAATGCTCTTTAAGTATGGAGTGTAATCATTTGTCTAAATTGTACTGCATGTTTTGACTTTAAACAATTTGGCCCACGTAGTTAATTTATAAGTTCTCATTTGTGCTCAGGCATCAAATGAGTGTTAGCAGATGTTGGCAAGAGGAAGGAGCCTAACCACTGTGCAAGTTTGTGGCCCATACTTGATGACTTCCAGCAAGATATATCATTACTCTCAAGAATTCTTGATTAAAAATCACTCCTCCTCTTTTTGGTTTGGTCAGCAGAACATTGAATCTAATTTTATACCAGAGCTGACCTAATTTTAGGAAACTGAGTTCCTGTGGGGCCTGTATTACTCCCTAGCCTATTTTCTCCAAGCCCATCTTACAAAGGAGTATCTGAGGCTTGCCTTGGAGTCCAAAAACCTTAACGAAAGGCAACGCGTACAGGTATTTTCACGTAGGCTCTTCTTGCTTGCATGAGATGTACCCTGCTGTAACCTTTCCTTTAAGGTTTCGTTTAGGCAGCGATTATCGTGGTTTATTGTCACTTGTGGTCACAGTGAGGGTATGGGGAACAATGGGAAATCAAATTATCCAAATTTCTTTCAATCAAATACATTTCCCAGTCATGCTTATTTTGAATGCCTAGTATTCAAGCCTGCTGGAGTATCTCTCATTATGATGTGACAGTTTAGGCCTGTAAATAATAAATTAAATACATCATACCAAACTAAACAAATGGTTTCTAGGAAAGGCAAGTGATTTTATTCACTCACATCATTATTTATTGCACAAACATTTATACAAATTGGAGGGGGGGTTATCTTCAACCATTTTTCTTGGATCACAGACAATCCCCTCTTTTCTTAAAACAGTGGTGATTCTCAGAGCAACAGCTGGAGAACAGAGTGAGCTGAAAGAAAGTAAGTGCTCCTTTCAGGGAGGCTAAGCACGCCACCATGCCTGCTTCCCTTTGACACAGCAAAGAAATGCCATTGTTCGGCTATTGCTTACACGCTTTTCCTGTTTCAATGTACCTGAGTTGTCGCTGTTGAATAGTATCCATTGTCTGTGATAAGCTGTGAATAGGGGATGATGAAGTGGTGTGGTCTGCTCCGCTCCTGGAAAGGAGCAGAATTAATCTTCAGAATTCCCCATCCCTTATAAAAGGCGTTCTGACAATTTGAAAACTGACAAGTGTGAGCTTTGTTAAAATTCATGTGGCTTGGAAAAAAGCTCTGTTGGATTGCCCATTTAAGCACATTTTTAGGCTGGAAGCTTTTACTAGCTAGTTACAAATATATTGATTTTTAAAAAGAAATTATTGACCTTTAAAACCCTGGAGTCAGCTGCTGCCTGGTTTATTGGAGACATTTGATCACATATATTCACAGACGTGTATGTAAGAGCCGGCAGTTTTGAGTCAGACCCTGAGCAATGATCAGAAACAAGGGGTGGGTGATGAAAGCACTGTATTTACATGAAATATAATTACACAAGACTGACTGCAGAAGGCTGAGATACCACTTACAGCACATTGGTCTGCATTTCAGAGGGGGGACCTTAAACTTTGTTTCCTCACTTCTTCCTCCACCCCCACCCTGGGACAATTATCATACCATCTGCAGTTTGAAAAGGTTGGTTTATTCTTCTGTGCATGTCCCACATGTGCTGTGGTAACAGTTAGTAGTAACTTTTTTTAGTAACAATAGCAGCTTAGCGCTCTCAGAAATGTGTGTGATTATCAGTTTCTGAATGAGGGCTGAATGTATGTACCACTAATTGTTGTATTTACCAGAGAAGGACTGGGCTATTTCTGTTGTGTCTTGTTGTATTTACATTTTCACCTCAGAAAATAAATTGTTTCCTAAATTCAGGCAGAAGAACAATTTTCTGGCTGTCAAAACATATCAAAAAGTAGTATATGAATGGGATATTTGTTACTGTTAGTTAACACTACAGATCTGAGGATAAAAACCAATGCTGTTATTTAGCAACTATAGATTGATGATAGATTAAATACTATATATTGGGTTGGTTTTATATTGGTTTTTCTTCTGGTTTTCCTTTCTTAAAATGCTTAGTTAATATCACAGACTTTCCCATTCCCAGCAGGTTAACTGGTGTAGAAAGCTTGGCTCTGGCATATCCAAGACATTCAGTGAAGAAAGGTTGTGATGATTTAGCATGGCTCTGAGTCACAACAGGTGAAAATCAAATCCCTACGTAGTTCTACAGCTTTCAGTTTTTATACTAATGTTATACTGGCACTCACTTTTCTTCCCTTCATTATTTCTTGCTTCAGCAGACTACAGATCTCTACTATTTCAGTATTTTTAAGGAGATGTTCGCACTGTGTTCTTTTTATTTCGGTGGTTGTACCTAGGTCTTTTTTTTTCTTTTCTGCACCACAAAATCCACCACCCCATACCACCTCCATCTACACGACTATGCTCCTTCTGGATGCCCACCCTTATATACTGGCAATAGAAGAATAAAAGACAGTATGGATTCTGCTGTCTTGACAATCTATGGATACTGAACTGACCAACAGAAGGATCAGAATTCATGTTCCCTATCCTGCTGCCACAGAGGAAATTCATTTGTCCTGCAGCGCTTCAGAATGATGATTGACAAGATGTTGAATTGATTTTGTAATGTACTATAAACTAATGTCATGGTGACAACCATCTTTTGCTATGGTATCTGTTCTCCAACACCACCAGCCCCCATGCCCACCCCACCCCCAGCAGGCATTATCCCTGCTTCCATTGCACAAGGATTGTGAGCTGAAGGTGCAGATGCCCTTGTCAGAAGGTCTGGATCTAAAAACTTATGTTTTGGTTCCCACCCACAATATTGACCATAGGACAATCCTGGGTTTTGGGGAGATGACTTCTGTAACATCACCTATGTATTCTATTTGCCACTTTATTTTGTTCCATTTGTATTTGGATTTGGTTTGGTATTCTTTTGTATTCATTTGTATCTTAATCCTTATTTCTTTACTGATTCTTCCCTAAATCCATTATAAATGTGGGAAATGTTGAGAGTAAAGGTGGGGAGCAAATACTTTTTCTCTCCCTCTCTCTCTTCCTCCCCCCCCGCCCCAGCCCCATTTCTTTCCTTGATTTTCCAATGGGCTCTCTCTCTCCCTTTCTCCCTGAGCTGTCTTCGTTTTATTCATTAGCAGAAGCAATGCTGCAAACAGATTTTTTCAGGAGGCAGTAGGGAGCGCACAGAATGGCTGAGGGAACTGAGGAGTTTTCTCTGTCACTTAATCCTACCATAATGCTTCACAGGGATATTAGTCTCTCCTGGTCCTGATCTCTCCCACTGCATAAAAGTGTCCTTTCATTTTTTTGAATCCTTTATGGTATGTATGCATTTAGCTCTAGAGATCTTTATACACTCCCTTTGCAAGGCAGTGCACAGAGAGTAAACATTTACATTTACTTTTTGAGGTACAGCGCTGATAAACTTTTGATTAATATTAAACCTAGCAGTTTCTCCTCTTTCCCCGTTATGGTATCTAGGAACAATACGCTAAAGGAAAAGCACATTATTCAGGCATGGAAAAAAAAAAGTAATAAAGTAATGTTGTTGCAACTCTCCTGAGACTTCTCGAATTATTAATAATGTGGGGTTTTTTAATAGCAAGTGGTAGAAGTGCCTGTCATCTGTGTTGAATTCTAGCTCATGTTCTCTAATCACTTTTTCTTTTTTAAGTTTCTCTCAGCTTTCTGTGAGAAATGCATTTTGAGATTAAATTGCCATGCTTAGACAGGGTGAACGTGTTGCAAGGCTTTAGGTTAGCTGCTTTGAGTTATGTGCAGGGAGCAGAAGGGAATGATCCCATTCTGTCATGATCAGCAGTTGTAAGGTCCTGCACTTGCAGCCTGTATTATCATTTTCAAGATCTGAAATTATTTTTATAACAATGAACTTATCTATACAAGATATTAGGCTTGACGCAGGTAAAATTGGATGAAATTACAGGGTTGCTGTGGTATGCTGGCAGTAAGACTCAATTATTCAGTGGTCCCATTTGGCTGAAATATTTATGGATCTTTCTGTTAGTTTTTTTTTTCTTTTTTCATCAAATATCAAACTTCATTGCAAGCACAAATATCCAACTTAATTATTTTCAACTCCTGAGGTTTCAAACCCATTAAACAGCAGAAAGGCTCAGTAATTGTTTTATTACTGATACTGAAAGTGTAATAATACTAGTGGCAACAGAGGACAGTGAGGAAAACAATGAGAAAAATGTAAAGGCATAAATAGCATCATTAAAGCTGTTTCACAAAAGATAAACACAACTGTCAGGTTAATATTTCAGACCACAGATAACAGTTTTAATTAACTCTTTCTTCCATTTCCCTGGTGAAGAGACTAGCTGTAAAATTATTTTACTTTCTTAGTAGTGCAAAGCTTTCTGTATTGTTTCGCTTCCTTTCAAATCAGCTACCAGCTATAATGAAGTTAACAACTATAACGTAGGAGATGCTTTCTGCAGTTCCTGGGTAACATAGAGGTCATCGGTTTTTTGGTTTTTTGTTTGGTTTGTTTTTTTTTTTTAGCCTAGTATTTTTGTCAGTTCCCAGTTCTGTTCTGCCCTGGCCTCCAAGGCCAGTAAATGGGGTATGCACGGTTCTTAGTGCCTCCTGGGAGGATATGGCATTGCTCTTCTACACACCACTCTAGTGGTGTCCCCAAGATGGAAGCCTGAACTGTGTCCTGGCGTGGCAGGGTCTTATGTGTTTTATAGCCTGAACTGTGTCCTGGAGTTTTATGGGATAATTTCTAGTTTACTATACATTCAGTATAGTAGAAATGATATAGTGGTGATGGTAAAGTTGTGAGGATGTGGTTGTATGCAAGGCAGAGTTTGTAGGTGCTTTCAGAACTGAAGAAAGGCTAGTCTGCTCAGAGCTTCCATGTTCTTTCCTACTTACATGAGGATGCCTACTTAAATTTATTATTTCTGCCTACAACCTTGCCTCAAAGATAATCAGATGTGATTTGTGAAGTTGCAGCTGTTATTTCTGTTTTGGGGGTGGTTTTTTGCTTCTTTGGCATCTGGAGCTGTTATGGTGTCATACATGCACATTTATCTACACACAGCACGCAGGTTTTTGAGTGGGTTATCTTTTTAAATTTCATGAGAGGACTTATTATGTTTAGGATCCAGAAAAAAAAAAAAAGAGTTTTTTCATTGTAAAAGATGGAAAGAAGTCTGTAATAGAGTTATGTATTTCATTTGCTGTCCCCAGCACACACTTTGTTTGTGCCCTTGTACGTCTTGATGCATTGGTCTTGTCCTGTAAAATTCCAGTATCTCTGCAGCATGCAAATTCTTCCTTTGCTATATGGTTTTGAGTAGTGTGTGTCTACAGGCTCCGAGCTTCCTTAGGAATCAACAATCTCAGTAATTTTGTTAGTAAAACCTACTCTTGGATGGCTTTTATTCTGGTTGCTTCACCCAGATCATGGTATTGTACTCTATGTAACCTAAAAATCACTTGGATGATAGATGCTTCGCTAAACGTTACCCAACATTGCTGGTGCCCTCAGGAATAAGAACATTTTTCTCAAACACACACTGTTAACATGACAAGGTTGGCAAAGACACAAGGAGAAATAGGAAGGAAAAGCTTCATAGAGCTTGTTGAGTATAGCCAAGATCAATTTCAGATATGTCATCCACTGGAATGCTCTAGAGAATGTACCCTTTGCTCTCAGAAGGGTTTCCCTTTGAACTGTTGTTAGTTTATTCACACAGATTGTCTTTAAGGCAACATTCCCAAACTAACCAATAACTCAATAATGAAATTGCCTCAGAAACTTAAGAGGCTGCATGCCTAACATACTTAGTTTCCTCATCCTTTTGGAAATTTGAATTACAATCAAAGGAAAACAAACAAGCAAGCTGATAATGAATGAAAAGACTTTTCACATGTTAATGAAATGAAGGAGAAGAAAAAAAGTATTTTTCTTTTGTTTCGTTTATTGAAAGACATTAGGTTTCACAAGTCCAAATTATATGACAAAGCCTAAAAGTATGGAAAAAGCTACTTTGTTGTGAACACAATATTGTTTTTATTTTGCTTGAGCAAGACAGAACTAAAATGGTGCCTTGGAAACAGCACCATCTGTGTTTTATCTGGGAGAAAATACAAATCACTGCTTGGAATAAATAAAGAAATAATACAGATTTTAATGGAAAAGGAATTAGTCCTAACAAAATAATTAAATAGAAATTGAAAACTGCTGACATTATTTTAAAGAAGAGTCTGTTAAAACTTGTTTGTGATTGAAGTGGATATAATACCTTGTATTTATAGTAGGTTCTGACACTACCTTCATACAGGTATTCTGAGATACGCTACATGTTTCTTACATACTCCCTTATGTTTCAGTTGGTTGTACGCTTCACTGATGTTGGTTATCAACAGTTCAAATTCTATTGGACTGAAAATGCTACAAAAGTCTGGTCAAATTTGTTAAGGAATACCAAAGTTGAAGGCAAAGAAAGCAACAGTACCTCTCCAACAGATTCGTTCATGCCTAATTTACAGGATGTTTGAAACCAAGACTTCTTTACTCTGAGGAAAGAAAAATTATTTCATCAAAAGGTAATGTCTAATCATAAGGGTTGGATGCTTGTTTTGCATAGCACACATGCCTTACTTTCATCCCCATGAACATCCTCAATAGGCTAAGATTAGATTCGATCATAATTGGTGGGAATGTATTACAAGAAGTTCCTGGAAAGCAATATAGCAAGTGTGGGAAATGTCTCCTGTTCTAAAACTAGCGCCTGTGTACAGTTCAACTTAAAATAACATTTTATTGATGATTAATAAAACTGTTCAAAATGTTACCTGTAGATACTATGCGATGAGGAGGAGGTAATCTTGACTTTGTTCAGTGTGCAATGAATAGAGCTACAGCTGCCTTAGTTAGTGACATTAATAACGAACCATGACAGTGGTTAAGTGGGCTTGTTGCAATGGAGAATGAAGTTTTACCCATCTTTGCATGTCTGTGTGCAGGAGAGTGCAGTTTATCAAGAAGCTGGGATGAATTTAATACCTTTCTAGAGGTTGTTATCAAGAGCTGGTATGTTCCTGAGGTATAAAACCTTGTTGACTTATTTAGAGCTCTTCATCTTTCAAATGAAATCTACAGAAATAAGTGAGAACTGATGTGAAGCACCTTCTATTTAAGTTGATTTTTTGAGCTGAAGAACTTGGCTGAACCTTCATCTTTTCTGAATGAAATCAGTTATAAGACTAAATCCACTTAACTAACCACAGCAAAACTTCTGCCTCTCCTGACTTCAGTTTGTAGAGGTGAACTGCCAAGAGGGATGTGAAACTCAGAGTTGAGGGCATACCCGACCACCTGCCAAAGCAACTGCCTGACTCCACTTAGCTCTTGTGCCTGGCTTAATCTTTTTTAGGCTCAATCAGAGCTCCAGATTTGAGCATCTCTGTGTCTTAGGGATGTTTGCTACTGATTCCAGTGTAGCAGCCATGTATCTTACGCCCCTTGAACATGTAGTTACATTGATAGTGGATTCTCTCTTTGGAATAATATAGGTAGGACAGTAGCCGGTACTGCACTAGTGCTGTCCTCCCAGCTCACCGGTAAATGAGTGACCCAAGAGCTAAAGAGCATTGAAAGTGCTTATTTGTTTATTTTAGTGAAAGTATTACACCAGAAATAAAGCTTCACAGAAAGGCCAGCAATAATCCCATTCAACCCATATAAGTCTTATCACTTGGACTGTAGCCAGACCACTTTTTTGACAGGGATATTAAGTGCCATACTTTTCCTTAGTGATTCATGTTGCAACAAAGAAGCCTTAAATTAAAGCATGTGTTTCTGCTTTACAAACTGCTCCTTGGACGTGTGCTGACTTTGCAGCTGCTTCCTGCCTTCTTTGACTTCTGTAATTAGGACAACCGGCTAGCCCAGCTAATGATATTAAACTGACTGGTCCACAAGTTTAGAATGTCATTTATCTCAAGGGTTTAATTTGCTGAGTACGGGGCAGCACAGTACGAGGTTTGCATGCGTGATGGATGTAACTTGATTTTTTTTTTTTTTTTTTTTTAGCTCTGGTTGCCAAGTTACAATAAACTGTTATCACAGTAGATTGTCTGCATTTAAATGGACCAAGATTCCACCTGAAAAGAGCCTACTGATGAAAACTGTAATATACTGTTATCTCTGAAGAGAGGAAAATAAAACAGAAAAACCCAAATTGTGAACAGGATAATTTTGTATTCTAGACATTAGCCAGACAGGCTTAAAAATAGCTGTTCAGACCCTACATGTGCTACAGTAGCAAGTGACTAAGAGCTTGCATACAATAAATAGCTACTAATTTAAAAATAAGTAACATGAATATTATCAAGTGCTTAAAGACAGAATCACAATGATCTGTTGTCTGAATTGCACTTCAGAGTTACTTTCCTGAAAATAATCTGATACTATTGCAGTCAGGTATCGTATCTAAATGTCAAGAAAAAAAGGTAATTTTTTTTTTTTTTAAATGTACTGAAGTCTCTGCAATTGTCCAAATGATTAGAAATAATCTTAAAGCATAATGCTGGTAAATGCTTTCCACTTTTATCAAGTGGAAAAATGTACTGTCTTGTGGTGGAAAATGAGGTAGAATCCATGCTGACACGTCAAGCTGTTGTCCTACCTCTTCCTGAAGACCCATACCAAAATCCTTTACGTTCTCTGAAACAAGAATCTGTTTTCCCCTAATCTATCTAAAAGATTGCACGGAGGGGCAGTAACTAAGGGGAGTGTTTATTATTGCCATCTTTTGAGTTCGTTCCAAAAATATTGACGCTGGGTCAACAGACTGTGGGTCTTGGTGGCTACCTGGAAGCTGAATAGTGTTCAGTGTTAACTGCTGATACCTGTTTGGTCATCTCCATAGATATGATCAATGTGGGACCTCTCATCGTCTTTCAGTAGAGATTCCTTTTCATAGCAATAAGGTCAGGGCAGTACTTCGTGGGTTTAAAAGTCACCTCTTAATAAACCAATTGCCAGTACACAGGAGGTCTGAACAAATAGAATGTGTAAGATATTGCAGAAAAATACTGTATAATGTATACGAAACATCCAGTTAAAATTGCAACACTTTCCACTGTACAGAGAACATGTAAACCAAACCAAATATCCTCGCTGCAGTTAGACCAATAATGTTCCAAAGGTAAGATTGTGCAATTCTGCAATGTGCAGTAGCTAGTCTGATACTCTGTTTATAGATTCAGAAAAGCATGATGGTGGGTTAATTTTAAAGGTGTCACCTTCTGAAGTAAGCCATTTGGTAAAAAGCATTGGATTGACAGAAATGTAGCTGTAGACATTCAGTGAAATCTTGTCATTAAAATCACAACTAAAAGCTGTTAATCGGCCCCAGCAGAAACCTGCTTAGATAACTCTGCTTGAAATACTGTACCTCCTCAGAAAACAGAAGGGAATTTTGCCAGGATTTCAGAATTGGGAGAAGAAGCTTCTCTGTTCACTTTAAATTGCTGTGCCAGAACCATGTACTGTCCTTGCAAAAGCCCTCCTGCAACACTGTTTTTTTGATTCACAGCAGAAAAACCACAGAGAGGAATGCAAGCAGAATATATAGTGCAGCACTGTCTGTGCTTCAGCAGACTTGTACTGGTGGTTTCAGTGAGCACTACTTTTGAAAAGCCTGAAAATGGATCGTATCTATATGATCCTACAAGAATCGCTCAGAGGGAGGGGAAATGACAGGGAAGCGTTTCTGTGGACTGTGGAATTTCAACTCATTAAAGTGATGAAACAACTGCTGTGGGAATGAATCCACGCAGGGTCCATGACAGATGCCTGATACGCTATATTCCCAGTGGCAGAACACAAAAGCATGCCTGATCATTTAGCAATATTGAGAAGCTTCTTGCATTCACAGGAGCAGGTGGTAGTGCTGCTGTAAAAGTTGCATTAAGGGAAGAAAATGCAGTCACTAGGCTGTATTTTGACCTGCCGCTCTCCCCCTGGGCGTAGCTGGGTGGCACGCACAGGGTTAACACCAGAAAGGCACACTGGTGGCATGTAATGCCAGGTGTTCAGACACCCCCCGAATTAGTTCCAGTGCCAGCTTTTGTACACAGCTTGGCACCCTCAAAGCGCCAGGCGGCTTTAGCGTAAAAAAGACTTTTAAATCTCTTACCTTGGTCTAGTCCAGTGTAGCTTTTTGGTTGTTCTCCGTCCACTACCAGAAAAAGAGAAATTAATGCCAGATTCCAGTGAGTCATCCTAAATGACAGAGTAGGCTCACTCTTTGCACCGGCTGCTGGCTGCCTCCGCTGTGTGACAGCTGCCGGCTGGCTGGGGAACAAGCGTGTCCCATTCTGCAGCCTGCGGCAGGGGGAGAGGGGAAGGCAGTGCTGGGGAGAGGAGGTGGGAGAGAAAGCCAGAGAGAAGGACCAAAAGAGAGAGGAGAGAGGCAGAGGCAGGAATATACCATGTGGCTGCGTGCTCCCCTTCCCTGCCTGGTGCTCAGCCTCGCAATGCGCTGCCGAAAAGTTACTTTTTAATATGTGATGCACTCTCTGATTTTAGAGCCTTCCCACTCCTGCCCTCTTTTCAGTCTATGCTCAGAGGAACTTCTCAGCATTTCGGCGATTGCATTATCATCTCTCTCTCTTGGAGGCTGGCATGGATGCTGTATACAGAATACGTTCAGTAAAGGGTGTCTGTCTTGTGGCTGTGTGAAAAGCAGCCACTTGGTTTCCTGCAGCAATTTTATAGGCTGTTTATCTGAGAGTGGGAAACCAGGGGCAAGGGTGGTAATTCTGGCATCAAAGGAAAAAAATAGAAAAAGATATTGGGAAGCTCAAAATTGTGGACAAGATTGTTGGGGAGGGAGACATTTCTTGGTTACTCTTAACAGAAAGGAAAGTTGGGGTAATTTCTGAGCCTCTGGTTTATCATACTCTGATGTGTCTCTGCAGATCAAAAATCAGTGCCAGAGATAGGACCCTTCCTGGGGATTCCCAAAATAAATCTCAAGAGGAAAGCGCAAGCTGTTGGAGTGGGTAGCATTGCACTAAATGGAAGAAATTTCTCTGGGGAAACACTGCTAGTTTCTAATCACCCTGAGTCTCCAAAGTACAGTTTAGTCATTTCCCCACACACTCCCCTTGTATGTATATGTCTGTTTATACAAATATTTTTTTAGGAAACTAGTACAGGGCAGCTTCACAGAAGTTGGTGATTACTGCTAAATACTTTAGTGTCACTGGGGAAGAGGAAGAAGTCCTTAGGTTCCCACTGTTTGCTAACTAGTTCTTAGCCTCTATCAAAGTGTAAGTCTGGCAGGCTTTTGCGGACTTTCGAAGGCTCTTTATTAAAACATTTGTAGCAGAATCTCAAGGAAATCAAAAGTGCTGCTACCTGTGCATCAAGCTATGTTCAGATGCTCTGAATATTTGTCAAATTTATCTGCATCTAAAAAGGGTGGTGTTTCATATTTTATATTCCTGCAGTGTGAACGTGAGTGGATGGTCTCAATCCTGTTTAATTGGCACATAATTCCCAAAGAAAACTAGGGAAAGAAATAACAGCATAAAGGTGGAAGAGCTAAAATGTGCGTGTATTCTTGATTAGAAAACTGAATGTATGATAGTTTCACAGGTACCGCGAATGCTTGCACCAGTTAAATATCCATTAGGTGTTCTGCCTGTGTTTTCCTTCTGCAGACTACAGAATGATGTTTTCTTTTATTCTGGTGTTATTGGATAGAGACGGTCCTGTGAGAACGAGATATGAGGTCTTCAGATCTTTTAATGTTTGATTTAATTATATATATAATTCTGACTTTGTTAAAGGTATTTAGGGATTTACCAGCATCATAATTCATAACGAAGCAGAACAGCACCCATATTCAAGAGCCTGGTAAATGTTTCCTTAGGCTGATTGCAGGCAAAATCATACTGTATGAGGAGCTTTCTCCTTCAGCCTGTGAATGAACAGCATAAAGAATATCCACAAAAGTGTTTAATCAGAACTCCCTGTTGACATAAATTCATCAGGAGAAATAGGTCTTTGGTACCATTGAGTATTGAACATGAAGTGCATCATCAGGGATAATCAACTATGTGTAAGTCGTCTACCCAGGGTTCATCCAGGTTTCTTAGACGTCAAACAGAATTGCATTCAAATTCAAGATTAGCTGTGTAATAGACCTCAACTGAAAAATGGTTGGGTTGAAGAAGAAAAGGACTTTGTGCAATGGAGTACATCTGCTGTAACAAGGACTAGGCTTCAGACTCCATATGTGGTGTTGTCCCTTAAGATCCTGTGGTGCTGGGAAGACTCCATGGGGAGAGGCAATGTAGGGACAGGTATGAATGACAGAGGGCACCACAAAATAATTAAACACGTTTTTCTGAAGTGACAGATAGCGGTGGCTGAAGCTGGGTATCCTCTATGGTAGGGTGGGAGTGCATAGAGATGTCCAGATGTGTCTGGAGTGAGGTCTGAAGGTATCTGGGAGTCTGGGCTGCTGACGTCTAACCACAAACAGGCTGAGGAACAACAGGGTAATAGAAGGATGATCGTCCTTGGTTACAAAAGTAAACTTGGATTAATAATCCGCTGATGTAGACTAATATTTTGTAATAGCATTCTCCTGAACTTTAATAATTCCTTTATTAAAATTGGTCCAACTTCTTCCATGCTAGTTGTTTTCCTTCTGTGTACTTGGAATTTCATAGAGGATGCTCATTAACCATGTGAACCCTGTCTGCAGATGTGAACCTGAGCTGCATGTTTTGCAGAGATCTTTAGTTAATTGAACTCATTTGTTATTGTTGCCGGTATCACCTGGCAAAACAATAACACATACATGTATGCTTCTGCCCACATAACCGATGTTTGTGTAATCCGGAGTTGGCTGCTTACCCAGACGTTTACTGATGGGGAAGAAATGAAGCAGGTGGGTATAATCAATTGTTGTCTTTTTTGGAGCAATTAAAGTGACTGTAATTGACATTCATGCATGCCGAGAGAACCACAGACTTAGTAGATTATTCTGTAGTACAGTTCATTCTACCTTTCACATTGATAGGAATGTCTCTGTATTGCCAACTCATATTCCTATCAACAAGACATGAATATTAATATCAAAATGAACTTGAAAAATGTTTTAAAAGTGGGAAGATTTGCTTGAAATCTTTCTTTCTATAGCCTTGTCCTTTAAATTCCTGAGAGAGGATACCGTATTAGTTCTTTGCAAATTCTATTCTCCAATGAAATTTGACCCAATGTGAGAAGTTAAGGAAGAATAGACCCAGTTTGGCTGCGAGGATTGCTGCTGTTGTTTTGGCAACGAATGTTTGTATCAGAGTAGCAACATGGACTAAATTCTAGTTCCAATTACACTTGTACAGCTTGATATTACAAGAGTTGTATGAGTAAGACCCTCTCAGGTGTCTGTTTATTTTTTTTAGTGGTACCCATGATTTTTTGTAAAAGCACTAGCTGATGACAGGAATGATATTTTCTGGAGAGGTTGACATCCTTCTTGGGAGCTGATAGTGAGGATCTGAGTATGTCAGAATAGTCTTTAGGATACCAATTGGCAAAATAATTGGAAGTCTTTGTTCCAGAGATAGTGACCAGGTCAAGAATTAAATTAAATTGTAAGTCAGAAGTTGGCAGGGTAGTGTACAAAAACTTGTAGTTCAAGCGCATCTGTCTGTAGCTGCCGTAAAGCCCAGGGTGCCTGGGAAAACTGTGACATCTGTATCATTGCAGTATTCAAAACCAGTTCAGGCAAGCACAAGACTACAAAAGGGCATCCAGAAAAAAGAACATACTTTTACTCTGAATATGGCTGCCGTGATTTTATTTCTTTTCCATGTGCAAAGCAGTCACTGAATATACAAATGGAATGAGGTCAGAGCTGGTCCTTTACATCAACTTGTTGTCGAATGCAATAAAATCACTTGATTGTAGAATCACATTTTGGACTGTTAAGTTTTATTTTTTGCGTAGCTGGGCACATTCCAAGAACCAGTGGTTTTCCTGAGTTCTTCTGAAGCAATGTAAGCCAGGTACTTATTTTTTACTCTTCCTCATCCAAGTTGTTATTGATTCTCAATTTCATCCCTTCACACCTCTCTGTCTTTAGCTGCAAACAAGGAGAGAATAAAGCTTTTTTTTTATTTATTTTGCCTTTTTCTTCCAAAGGCATACACTTTTGTGTTTAGTTGCAGTTAAGGCTCCTGCTGACGTTACACTTAAGTCAAAATTTTGCATTTCAATCTAGGTGCTGAAAAAATTATTTTAAACTCCAGTAACAAGTTCCAGGTGTTGGTCCTGCTATATCTCCCCTCACAAGCATTATTTTGAGGTTGAAGTAATGGAGTTTGAGTTCTGGAAAGTAATATAAACTTGAGAGAAACTTTGACCTTGACTGCTCAGGGCAAACCTACTCCAGTGATGATCTGCTAGATACAGAAATCATTGATTTACAAAGTACAATTCCAGAGTGCAAAACCATTACGGAAGTTGTATTTTTTTGGTCAATACTCAGTTTGCAGCTGTTAGAAATGTATTTAAGTTCAAGAGTCTGAACTTACCGTAGCACCAGTATTTTTTAATGGCAGCTGTTATGTCCATAGAGTTATTCATATGAAAACCTATGATTTTTGAACCAATGAAAGAAATGGTATGAATGAGTGCTTCAGCGGAAAAGATGGCTGTACACAGCTGTCATTGGCTATGCGTAGATATCTGTGTTTCTGCTTACTTTACAATGCCATGAGGAATGGCATTGAGGGAGAACAGAAGTGGGCCATGTAAAAAAGAGAAAGGACTTCTTGTTTGTAGATAAATAAGCTGTAATATTAACTGGTGAGAACATTTCATGATTGCTGAAGCTGACTGAAAAGCTGAAAGAATTTATTTCTTATGAAACTGGTAAGTTAAAAAGAAAATCTCCATTTTGTGAAAAGATGGAAATTTTTAAAATCACAATTTAGCAAAAAGGCACTGCATTGGGTCTATTTCATTCCTATACCACAATGCAGCTAAACCTACGTCATTTTTGGTTTTCCCTGCACTGTCCCTGAATACTACAATGGTATGGATTTCTCTGTTGCCCCTGGCAACCTATTCCTGAAGTTCATTATTTTTGTTGTTAGGAAGTTAGGTTTTTTTTTTTCCTGATGACTAATGCAATGTTTCATCAACATGCATTGACCATCACTTTTTGGCCTAATCATGAAGACAGGGAGCTGTCTGATACTTTCCTTTTTCTTCAGCAGCTTTTTAAGCAATTGTGTCTGCCCAAGTATCATCTTCATGGGGTGGGCAACCCATCTCCGAAAACATTTGCCTCTCACTATATTGTCACATGAGAGGATACTTTAGAAAGCAGATGGAGCAGTCTTCCTGCAGAGTATTCAAGTAAACTTAATTCTGTAACGCTGTATCAGTAAATCAATATCCCTGAGCATCAAGGAGATGATCTCAGGTTTCTAAAACAATAGCCTTGATAAATAACATGCACTACATGATTTTACATGGATGCTGAGCCCTTGAAAACAGATTTTGAAACATGTTTGTAATACTGTAGGTTAGTTCAGTTGTACCTCCATTATGAAACAATATTTTGTTTCACAAATTCCTGACAAAAATCTCCTTGATTCAGTTGTTGTTTAAGGACGTGAGCCCTAGGGCTTTTTTTCTTTCTGTATTAAATTGTGACAAAAAAATATTTTGGTCATTGTTGCTTGTAGAAGACTCTTGCAATCTAATTCATATATATTGCAGAACCAAAACTCTCAACATTTATCTGCAACTGAGAAAGATGCAAAACTCAAAGGCTGAATATTCTTTAACAAAATATTTTTTTTACATTAGAAAATTAATAGCCCATTGAAATGCTAGGTTAGCAGCACTTTTTTCCACTTCTTTCCTCCTCCTTTCCCACTGGAGATTTGTCAGTTTTGGTATAACTTCTGGAATAGTTCATCCAGATGAATGAAAATTCACTTCAAATGAATGATAGATTCAGATCCACCTAATATTTGCGGTTAAGACTCTTCTTGGAAACCAACTTCAAATTTATGCCTTAAATTGAATCACAAAGGGACTGCCCCTGACTCAGGGGAGTTGGGAAGTGTGCCATATCAAGTGTTACCCCAGATTGCTAAAATGTCTTAATTTTAGATTGCCATAGAACCCAAATAAATTTGAAGTTTAATAAAAGCCCCAAACCCCAAGAAGTTTGTAGCTGTGAAGGGAACAGATAGTTGAATAAGGGGTATATATGTGGGTTCAGAAAAAAATTGGATGCCTTTTCTCAACAGAACGCTTCAGCTTTATTCTTATTGGAGGCTGCTGGTATGTACGATTGTCTACTGTTTATTCAAAAGCATTGTAAGTGCCTCATGGCAAGTGCACTCATGCACTCATGCTGAGGTATACTCAGACTGATATTTGGGTAGTGCTAACTGTTCCAGAAACAGTAGCTCGAGTTGGGTGCTCAAAATTGGAAAACATACCTCTCATTTCCTTTTTATGTAACAGCAATACAATTCTACACACAAAGACCTTCCTCTTAGTGCTCTCCCTAAAACATTGTGGAAGCATCTCTCTCAACCCCAGACTAGCCTTTTTCACTTTGAATCTTTTCAATTGATGCAGTGTGGGAAAAAATTCAGAAGGAATTAAAATTGCATTTTTTTGTTTTGTTAATTAAATCAGTTTGTTTCAATGGGAGGAATATAGTTACATTTTAGAATAAATTGCTCGGAACCCTGAAATTCTGAGTAATTGCTATCTGCTGTTAGCAAAATATTTACATACCTGTACCCCAGAAATCTAGTTAATAATCTGTCATTTGCTTATCTCCCCGATGGTAAAGCTTAGAAAATGCAACTTGCTTCACTGAGCTGGCTTTTGTTGCTGGCAGAATTGGTGCTGTGCCAGTTCGCTTTTGTAGGGGAAGGTAGTAGCACAGTCTTGCCTGGCACAGTAGCTATTTTGGGCTTAAGAGGTAATGAGAGGTTAAAAAGTGTGAAGAAGGGTTCCAGCTACCTGGTTTTGATAGTCCATGCATCCTGGAAATTTAATTACATATTAATGGCTCTTTTCTGTGTTATTAATGTTGTGAAATGGCCTGCAAGGGAGATGGTCTCAATTAGCCCTTGCATTAACTCTTTGTCATTAATGTGTGTCAGTATTGATGCTTTTAATTGCATGAGACTTGTGGAGAGCTCCGAGTAATCGCACAGGGAAGCGTGATTTGACTGAAGTCTACCCTCTGAGGTCACAGCAATACAGAACAATTGCTTTTGGCTTTTAAAAAAATTCAGAAATAGGGCAACCAGTGGAAGGAGATATTCTATTTTTACAACACTAGGTGTGTTTTGGAGCCAGCTATTATTTCTAAGTAAACCTTTCCTCTTTAATGACAGAGAAACTGTCAGAGAATCTGTGACTTGTTTTAAAATCTTAGGAAACTTCAACTTCGTTTTCTTGTCTGACCTTCATTTCTTTTCTGTTGACTCTCTCTCTTCCAGTGGCTTGGCCTTTTAAAGATTTCCTACCTTCCTGTTGGATACCCAATCCGTTAGAAAGCATAGTGACAGAATGGCCTAGTCACTATGACATCATCCTCAAGGGTCAATATTTTTAATACAGGGAAAATTTAAGGGAAAATACTTAGTGCCAAATGATTCTATTTTTGTCTGAGTAAAATCTCCTGATTTTGGAACAGGAAGCGCAGGACTGTGAAAAGGATCTGGTTGGTATATGGGATATCATAGAATTAATTTCATGTATTCATTGCAGATATGATTTTTTTCAACCTTACTGAATAGATTTATTGAAGTCACAGCAATATAAGGTTTTTGGTTTTAGGGGAAAGTATTAGTTTGGAATGTTTCACCCTCTTAAATTATATCTAACTTACCCCTAAATCTATCTGTTTTCCCTTGAAGATTACATCTTGCTAAAGCCAGACCATGTAGTTTGCAGTTTCTTAATATGTTCATTTATTAAATACAGTTTACTGCGTTTTCTCTTCTCTAGCCATGCAATACCAGACCAGGTCAATCAACATTATTAGAAAACCTGGCTTATGTATTTACAATGTCACATATTAGTTCCTTTGCAATCTGATCTGGAGGTGATCCAGTCCTCAGTTACCCTGATGCTTCTTTTCTGAATTTTGATTCTGCATTAGTGTGGACACTTCCATTTCTGTACACAGATGCTTCAGTTTCTGTTTCATCAGTCTTGTATGGAAAAAAGGCAAAGGATTTCTTTAACTTTTCACGGTCATCTTCCAAATGTGTGACCACTGCAATTTGTTTCAATATAATTTCCAAATTTTAACTAGCTTGACTTTCAACAATTCTTACCTCTACTATAGCAATTTTAAAAAATAAAATAAAATAAAAATATTTAATATTCATCTCTACTTTTTTTGACATCCAAAGTGTACTGTTCTTCCTATTTGTCTGAAGCAACTTGCTATTGCTCCACCCAAGAATATTTTCCAGCCTAAGACTGCTCTTCACCAAAGCCAGACTAACAGAAATCAAAGGAATATGTTGGCTACAACATTGAAAAATATCTGGATTATCACTGTTAACTACTTTTTCTTTTTTTTTTTCCCCTCTCACCTGGAAAATTAGTCTTTCAGAATAACCCAAACCCTGGTTCTTTCTGTGAGTCTAGTTAACAACACAAAGATTTCTATGTGCTTATATTCAGTCCTGATGATATGTAATACTGTCTCCATTTGCCTTCAGAACCACATCTTCATAATCATTCCCTAAAGGGATATTATATAAATTGACTCTGTTTTATCCATACTGTGGTTTTACCAGCCTCATTCTTAATGTACAGATCTGTTATACTCAATCTTTTCTTGCATGCAGCACACATTTGTTAACTCTGTATCTGTTTGGCCCTTCAGAACTCATTCTCAAGCCTCTGCTTTTGTTGCCTTGTTCCCTGTTCTCGCACATGGTATTTCACTGCTCCTTAGTCCCTTTCAGTAGCAAACACTGTGCTCTTACCAGTGTTACTTCAGTCTTTATTGCCATGCATACATGGCTAGGCATAAGTATCAGCGTACCTAAAGGGCCTACGGTTGCATATTAACCCTTAATCTCTTCAGCGCCACATTTTAAATCATAGATCTATGAGATCTTGCTGCCCCTGTATACATACGTCATTCAGTAGTAATTGTAGAAGCGGGTATGCAGCATCACAATTTAATTGCTGAAATACATTTTGGTTTTGTCTGGATGATGTGAAATAATGTTGCATAAAATTTCAGAAGTATTAATTAAAGGTAACCCTCAAAGACTAGATGCCTGTTTTAACAAATAAAGAATCAATTTAATAAATGTTAGGAATATCAATAGCAGTTTAGACAAGCTGCTTATCAAGGACAGCCACTCTTCCTTGATGTAGGAAGGATATGGGTGAAATTCTTGTAGGTAGTGTGTGTATGTATGTAGTGTAACTTCAGTTTTAAGTCCTCAGTAGCTTTGAAATTAGTGGTGGCAAATGAAGTGCTTTAATTTATCAGCCCCTAATGAAGTCAGGCTTTTGCAGTGTGTATCATATTTTTGTAAATGTCAGCGGCCTAAGGTCCCACCGCATTCTGCCACATCCTCAGTTCTATGTAATAGGTTACCATTTGGGTTTGACTGTGGAAATCCTCATTGGCTTTCCCTTCATTTCTTAGCTTATTTACTGCCGTTGTGATTAGGCTTTATTAATACCATGCAGAAACCTATAAAAAACACAGAAAGTGGACTGGTGAACATCAAAGGTAAAAAGCACTGGAAACGCAGGAATACCATTCTCTGCTTTGCCAGACTAGTGCTGACAGTCTTCAGGGAATTCCACTTGCAAAACTGAACCGAGCTGTGTTAACTGAAAAACTGTAAAGTTTATAGAGGGTTAATTTTTATGGATTTATTAATGCAAGCAGCATATTCCCTACCAAACTAAAAATATAAGTCAATAATGTAAATTGTGGGTCTGCTAGAGCATGTTTGTGTCAGAATTATTACCTTTTGTAAGGGAAAAATATTTTTTCCCTTCTCTTTCGCATGGGAACATGCGTGAACACACACAAATCTAATTCTGTATCAGTAAAGTGCTCAGCATAGAAAATTACAGCTGACCTGGTTAGAATTTGACAAAATGGAAAAAGAGTCTTATAATGGGGATATTTGAAAGAAAGCTTTTTTTTTCCTACCTTTCTAGTATTTTCTCCTCTTAAATATGCTATAATAATCAATGACTCTATTATAAATATGAATAACAGCCCAAATGAATAATACATTATGCTATTAACTGTCTAAACCAAATGTAATGCAGCTATTTTTACTGTGATTTTAGGGAATCTTGTGGAAAGTTGTCATGCTAGACTGTTACATACACTAGTCAGAAACAGTTTGTAGTATCAGGGATATAATCATATATAATGACAGAAATGGAGAGAAGTGTAAAGAGAGTGACAGTTTGATTAATAATGACAGTTGTGAGTGTGCTGTTTCTCAGCCTTGCCCAATTATGAAATCTGGATGTCATTTTTAATTTTCACAAATTTGAGCTAGTAGAAATGGTAGTGTTAGTATTTCCAAATTCATGAAGACCAGACTTCTACATCTGTTAGACAAACCATGGCTGTTTCTTTCAGTTACTTTCCTAATTAAATGGTGGATGATGTTTAAGTGCAACTGTATTCCTGCCATGCGTATTCAGGTGCTCGATAGAAACATTTTCTCCTGACTGCTGAGTAGGTATGCATCTATTTTTTCACTACAGAAGCTGCAATCCATACTTAAGAAGTATGGTAAGATTTTAAAGTTTAAAAAGAAATAATCTGGGTAATTTCACGAAAAGGAGAAACTTGGAAAGTTTTCTCTGATCGTGTGTTAACTTTGGTATCAGTGTAACTTGAAATCTGAACATCTATGTCTAGGATGTTCTTAATATAATTTTAAAAATGCATCTTTTTATTAATATTGATATAGCTGGTGCAGATAAAACACAACAAACAAAAAAAAAATTAACTTTTCTTAGGTGTGGCATCTGCCAGTTCTAATTCTGTTCTGTCCTTCTCCTTCATACATTGAGGTGATCATGCAAATAAAGATCAGAAAAACAATCTGAGCATTGTGTGTAAGGGCAAAAGTAAATGCTGATAATTTATATAAGCCTAGGTATCGTAGAAGTTTAACCCAAACATCTGAGTCATCTGCTATTTCTGCAACAGCTTTGTATTTTCTTTCCAGAATGGTTTACTTCAGTCACAGTTCAAGTAGTGGAAAAAGAACCGTAACGCTCTTGTTAGGAGGAGCTGTTCTTACATCCAAGGCTTGCAGCGGAGGCGTGTGATTCCCATTTTCTCTTACTCTTCCGGCCAGGAGGAAACAATACTTAAAACTGAGTATTTTCGGACCTTCTATCCAGCACTGGGGGCTGCTTGAGGAATCCTTCTGGCTGGCCAGCCTGGAGCTCTTTCCGGATGCCTGACTTTACTCTGGATTGAATTCTGTTCTTGCCTTGCAAGAAAGCAATTCTTGCAAAATTTACCACCTCTTCCCTACATCTGTCTCACAACCTGAGTTTGTCCCTCCCTTAACTACAGCTGTGTCTGAAATACCAGGTACCAGCTTGTTCTTAGTGGTGGTAATTAATGTTAGATTTTTAGTATGTTAAATTTCATACATAATTCAGAAATAATAGTTACTAATTTGACCTATCTACAGCTGAAGATGAATTGCTTTTCAAGAGGGTAAGATCAGTTCTCAACAGGTCTTTTAGTTGCAGGGAATGGACAGCACATACACAGTAGAATTGCTGTGTACAAAGAGCTACACCCAGGAAACCATTTGAACCAAACTGACTTTTATTAGCCATAGACAAAGCGTATGACTACTAAGAAGCCTTTAATTAGCACCATTTTTAATATTGCTAAATAATATACCTATACTGAAAATGTCCCAATTTGTAAGACTGGCTTGTAGGAGTCTTAATGAATTTCGGCTGTGCTGCTGTCTGGGGCTATAGCACCAGTCACCGCAGCAGCAGATGTACCAACCTGCTTCTCTGTTTTGTGCTAGCTCCGTGCCACAGGACTCAATGTGCCTGTGGGAATAAGACACAGAGTAGCTGTGACCAGTTTACTTCATTAAGTAAATTTACTTAATAAAAGAAGTTAATTAAACATCTTGCATGGGTAATCTCTTTCAGTGTAGGCTTTTGGAAAATATATTGCTTTTTCTTTTCGTTGCTTTTCTTTAACTGATACTTTTGTTTCATTGAATTCCAGAATCAGTCCATCTGCATTAAAATTTATTTCACAGTTTCTGATCAGAAAGTGTGTAACAGGAGAGGTTCTGAAGTTAGAGACTGTAAATCAGGAGAGGTTCTCAAGTTTCTTATGGTTAAGGATTCGTTACTTTGTCTCAAGGAAATTAATCAAAAATAACCTTTCCAAAGGATGTTTGACATTTGGTTTGGTTTGGTTTGGTTTTTTCTCAAAAACTCCAAACAAACTGGGTTTGGGATGGTGGTAGTTTTTTTTAATTTCCCAACAAGCTGATTTTTCTTCAGGGTTACAACATAAATTTTATTTTGTTTATTTAAATGAAATTTTGTTTAGTAAATGAAACATGGTACTAATGCTACAATATCAGTATTTGAGACTTTGAGATACAGTCTTTCTAAAGTGCAACAAATAATGCTCTCTATTTTTGAAAATAGGACCTGTACAAATTTAAAATGCATGAAACTTTAAAATTCATTGTTAAAAAGTTTACTAAGCTTGGTCTTCATTTATCCCACCTTGATATGTTAATTTGTTGAGCCAACTCTTCCATGTTTCAAAGCATCCAAGAAACGTATTGCACCTCAAATCTGTGTTCTATTCCCTGACTTTGCAATTATCTGTGCAGTTATCTCAAATTTATCTTGTTCACCTGATTTTGTGCCACTTCTCAGTTAAATATGATTTCATTTCTTCTGCAAATGATGTTTGATTAGAAGGATTTCTTTATTTCCTATGTAAGTATTTCTCAATTAACTGATTAGCAAATTTGGCTGGGAGGTTTTTGTCTTTTCTTTCTGCTTCAGTATTTTTTACCCCCATTTGAACCAGAGGTTTCAAGAATCCCGATCACTTTATTGTTGTTTGCTTCTTGTCAAATACCTTCCTGCTAAATTCATTTTTAATAATGTCAGTAAATAAAGGTAGTTTTGGCTTGCTTATTTATCAATTTGGTTTTGTTCCAAAATCTGTCTTACGTCTGGAAGAGCCTTTATGCCTTTACTGAAAGGGGCATAAAGAGTCAACTACTTTTTTTGTGCGTATGTTTCGCAACCATGTATATCTTCCAATTAATCAGCAAAATGGCACAAGACATCTGAATATGGTTGGCAATTATTTGTTTTAAAAAAATGACCAAAATTTGTAAGGAAAACTTGACATTTTCCCACATGTTAAAAAAATATATAGAACGTTCTTGACTTCCTTCTTGAAAGCCTTACTCTCTTTTGCATATCGCTAGGGATTGCTATTTGCAATAAATATTGCTGCTATTCTTTTTGTTGCAAATTTCCAACTACACAAAGATATTTACCAAAAGAGTTCCTAAGATGTGGCATGCATCTTAGGGGTGACTGCATTAATTTGTCCCTTTATTTGGGTATTTGTTTTTCTAAAGATTTTGCTGCAGCTGCAGCCACTTTGTGAATTATGAAAAATATTGAGGCCAGTAATTAACATCTAAATCCTTTCTTCAAACTGAAAGGCCAATTTATATTTAAAGAAAATTATATTTGGTGTTTAGGAGATTAAGCCTTCTACAGGCTGGAATATTAGTTCTCCCAGTCATGCAGTTCAATAACTGACCCTTATTAGCTATCACTATTAGATTAGTTTAAACACGAAAGGTGAAAACCTACTTTTATTAAAGTTGTTGGCAAAATTCCCAGTGACCTCAGCAGAGGGAGGGTTTAGCTGTAGAAAGGGCCTCTCAGAATTATGTTCTGCTTTGAAGAAAGAAAAACTCTACTCCCGTTTCCACAAGGAAAGAAAAACTGGAAATTCAATAGGTGAATGATTTTATCACAAACTTTTGCTTAATTCTTTTTTTCCTATGCATGTCTCAGCTGGATGAACTTTTTGAATCTTGTAGTGTTAGTACTGAGTAAGTAGGTCTTTGCAAAATGAAACCTGAAACCTAACTAGGTGATCTTGTGAAAAAACTTCCACTGCTCTGTAATATAGGCTGCAACAAAAAAAAAAAGATGGATTTTTGGATTCTAATTTAAAAACACTTTTTCATTGATTCTGTAGAAGAAGAGAGGAATGCAGAACTTTAAATCTGCACTAACTCTCACTATAAACTCTGGCAGAGTTGCTTTACTGTCTGAGATGCATGTTTGAGTGTGTATAATTTCATAGATTAAGCCCACAGGCTATCAGCTTCCCTGTGTCTAATAAACATGATCTATGCAGAAATTATTTTGCTTGGCCAGTTTCAAGATGAAAATGTATTTTTATCTATTTTTCTAAAGTGTTTGTTGAGGTCATTTCACATACTGCAGCAGGAAAGGTGAACGTTCAGTATTTTCATGAGATAGATGAGAGGCAAGATGATAAAATCTTGCTCGAATGAGTTGGCCTGCACCAAATTAATCCAATCTCAATGTGAAAATGAGACTAGGAAAAAAAATGTGCAAGAAAGGCAAGGTACAAGCACAAAGCCTAATGTTTTTCATAAGCCCCATGTAGTACTTTTTCTTTCATCTTCCCTTTTGGACAGTATTCTGGAATGTGTGCCACACTCCCATGAAACGTTAGGGTAGGGGCAACTCGGATCTTTTTATCTGTGTTTATTTTTTCCATCTATTTTTTTTATACTGCTCAGTACCTCTGTATTGGTCCTGGCCCTTCAGCTGCACAGAGATCAAATGCAGGTGAAAAAGCCCAACAGACTGATTCTGTACAAGTTATCTGAACGATGACTATTTGACTGGTCATCTAGGACACGCCTCTTATCAGAACCTCTGGTGAAACTGGTCTTATCAGTTGTTTGGGTTTGTTCCTCTTTATCAGATTACCAGCAAGAAAGACACTACAGTAATGGGGGTTTTGAACACTATTTCCCTGTTATTACTTAAAGATGTAAAGGCTGTAAAGAACGTCTAACATTGAACCAGAGCATGGATTTACACAAACTTCCGGTGTATTTTTTGCAATACTTTCTGCCTCCCACTTATTCAAGGGTGTCTAACATTTTCTATCCCCATAATAGGTGTCTGAAATATAGAATTTGTCAAACTTGGTGAGACTTTTGCAGCATCCACGCTGATCCATTTTCCAGTCAGTCTCTGACTGAAAGAGTAGAAAGAATCCAAAGAGCAAACAGAAAGTTTCTCCGTTGTAGACTGACTTTTCTAAGAGCTGGTAGAAAGAAGTCCTGTCTCTGATAGTTTATGTAGCTTTTCTTGCTTTTTATGTCAAAAATTTGGATGCATACATTCAATAGCAAAAAAGTATGCTAATAGCATGTTGTTAGTTCCATGTTAGTTCCAAATCACATTTTTAATGAGAGAGAGAAATCCTCTCCAGTGAGAAAGATTGGAAACTTTATAAATGCATTCTGCCTTTTCACTTCTTCATGGGCTTGAGTGAGTGACGCTGTGTTACTTGATTTTGAACCCATTGCTTAACCTATTTTTTTAAAAGTGTGCTTGGACTACATTAGCATTTGAGCTAACAAAATAATTATTTTCACTGTGCGTCCATGTGGGAGAGAGGGAGCATTAGTATGTTTTTCTGTAGTTAGTGATATATGTAAATCAGGAAGGGGAGAGGGAAACAAATTGTTTAAAGTGACCTAGGGCACCTTTTTCAGGTAAGTCTGTGCTGATAGAGGCTGAAGTGAAAAGGCTAGTTCTAGGCAATTTTCAGCAGTGTATAAAGAACTGAAGATTTTTACAGCTTTGTGTAAATACGTAATTGGTTTTCCTTTATATTCTTTTCTGTAGAAAAATGAGGAAACACATCAAGATAATTTTTAATGATGAAAATTTTCCATTCGTTCAGACACACTAAATAAGCTTTAAATATTGAGGATGTAAATACGAGCTCTCATTGTGTCATACTACGGATCAAAATATCTGCTCTTACATCTTTTGTAATAATATAGCATGTATAACATTTTCTTCCTGAGATGACCATGTGTTTACTTGATGTATTTACCATGTTTTAAATGACCACACAATATATAGTACCAGTAGCACTTTTGCCCAAGCAGGAATGAGTTAAGATAATTATTATAATGGAATTTTCAGATTTCTCAGCTCTTGAGTATTTGGCTTCTTAATTAACAGTGTTTTTATTAGGGGAGCTAGGGATAGATATGATGACCTAGGAAAGCATCAGGATTTCTGTTTATCTTTGAATTCATCATCCTTCCATATCTAATAACAGAAGCTGCTAGGAAAAAAACAGTTGTTCACTATCAGCTAGTTAATTGGAAATAATATAGGTAGATACAGAATAAACATGTTTAAAAGTCCCATACATATATTTTAGTAAAAATATATTTAAACTTACTTTTAAGCCCAATACTTTTTAATGGATATTGCATCAATTTAATACCATAATAAAATTGTTAAGCACAGAAACCTTATGTATAACTTTCTTATCAGTAAGCACCAAATACGGAGTGTGACTTAAGCTGACCATGAGTCTTAATTTTTTCATTTAAAAAACTAGAATCACCACCGCACCATAAATATGACTGAAGAGGTTCCTAAAACATGGCAGTAAGTATTCCTCTTTGCTCTTACAGCTTGAGTCATGAGCAAGGTTAAAAAGAGAAGTGGTTGTCTAGCAACACTAACATCTTTATTTCTTGTTTTGATACTACTAACCTGTAGTAGCATCTGCATCTGCAGCTAATGGGAACACGTAGTTTGGAGTTTTTTCTCACAGCTCCATATATGAAGCAAAATGAATTTTTAATGGTAGTGCAAGAAGCTAAATATGACCTTCATTTTAAAAAGACTGTGTTGTCATTTTAATATCACTTAGTTATGCACATATATGGTAATTTTTAAAAAGCAATTTAAAAAATTGTATTCCTCAAAAACAATTCCTGACTGTAGATTGAATAATTCAAATTCATAAATTACAGTAGGTATCCTTTGGATTCATTTGTGTATCACCAAAAAAGATAAGGTATTTTTCAGCTCTTTTTTTTTCCTTGTCAGGTATTTTTTAATCCAGTGACAACTAGATTTATATGGTGATCTTTTCTGTTGAATTAATATTCTTTGGACTTCTTATCCTCAGTAGATTGAGGTGTCTACTGACCAAATTTCTTTAAACCAGAGGAACAGTAGGCTGAAAGCATAAGGGGAGGAGATGACTGAACTTGGGAAATGGATGATTTCAAGATATTCAGCCAAATTCTTAAACATGAAAAGGGTTCAGAGGGCGGACAGGAAAGGAAAAAGATGGTGCATCAAAGTAGAACTAGGTAGATATGGTCAAATCTAAGAGGAAGCAACAAGAGGTAGAGAAGGTCTGGAAATAATAATGTAGTTCTGAATTGGATTCAGATATGAATTCTGGTGTGGAAGACGTAGTCAATGTGGGCCTGTGTGACTAAGTTAATAGCTCATTGCTGTTATGCTTGCAAAGGGAGGACATCAGTGAAATACTATTAGTAAAGCTGCTCAAAAATAGACTGGATACAGTGATTCTGTTTGTTAATTGGTAGGTTTGTATTTGTAGAGTAAAAAATTTTAACTCCGAGGATAGAGGTGATGTTTTTTCAGAGGTAGAGCAGTGATAGTGAAGTTTTTCTTTAAACCAAGTATTTCCAAATCAATATATTTCACTTTGAAGTATAGAATTTTGAAAAAAAGAAAAACAAACAAACAAAAAAACCCAACCCAGAAACCAAAACCCCAAAACCAGAAGAACTGAGATACTGGTTTTGATTAAAAGTTCTCATGGCTCCGTATCCTTCTTGAGATAGCAACCTGTGAAGGTAAGAAATATTACATATATAGAAAAACCTGCCTTTGGTATATCTTTCTCACTTCTGGGAAATAATTTTGGGACATCTCAAATCAGAGGCTGCATGTGAATCATTGTTTTTATGGGTACTGTTGGACGTGTTTCACATTAATTTCTCTCTTTCCATTTTGGATCAATTTATACGTAGGGTCTTGGTGCTATCTGAATAGGGAGCTTAAAAATATTCTTGTTTTGTACTTTCTTCTCCTTGTTTCAGCCAGCTGCCTCATAACAACACGGATTTGCCTACGTATCTTGTATGATGGGAAATAGTAAATATTCATTTCCCACTCACTTTCTCTATATTATTAAGGATTTTAAAGCTCTCTGTGATAGTTCTTCTCAGTCATTAATTCCTTGAAAAATGCCTCTCTTGGGAGGCAAGCACAGTGCTATGAAGCCAAGGATAGCTGTCTGTCTCACCCCAGCAGGTAGGGCATGGTGCAGACATCCATTTACATTGGGTCCAGAGAACAGATGGCCAAGGAATATGTCTGTGGGGAGCCTTTAAAAAATGGAAATTACAACCTGGGACATTATTTATCCCGTATATGATGAGCAAGATAATCAGAAGTGCTTTATACCTCATTAAGAGGGCTTGTTACTTGCAATTGCTAACATTATGAGAATTCTTGGAGTAGTGTAAGGTTTTTAATAACTCTTATCAGAAAAAGAAATCTCTCCTCTTTCTGAAGATAACGTCAGCACTCATTGATTTTTCTCAGATTCTGCATTTAAGTCTCACAGAAATTTTTGTAAATCTTAGGCAAATGTTATCTGCCTTGGATAGATTTTTCAATAAACCAAATGCTTTTAGAATATTCTCTCCAAGATACATGTGTAAATGCAGTGGATTCTCATCTGAAGCTTAGAAAGTCAATGTGATATGTTTTATACTTTGACAATGTATATCTGATTATCACGGAAATCTACTAAACGTGAGCATGACTGAAAATCTGAAATATTGGAGTGTAATATCAGAAACGTTTAAATTGAGCAGCTTTGGTACATTTAATTACATGTCTGATGAAGGTTTCATGGAATAGTTACCTTTCCTAGCTTTGCTGTCAGTTGATTAAAGACTTAACACAGGAGTTAGAAATATGTAGTTGTACTATATTTGCACTGTTTGCTGGGGTCAATAGCTATATGGACAACACTGAATAATCTGTTGTAAGTAATATCCTTGTCACAGGGGTTTCAGATGACACTGTGTACACAGCTGCTTTCTCTCATCTACAGGTGGGCTAATCAGACACTCTGATCTGACGTTTCATCTTTTGGAAACAGGAAAATGTTGAGGTCCTATTTGCATATGGTTATGCAGAAACTTATCATGTTTGGACATGATTAAAGTCCCCTTACGGAAGTTTGCTCTGCAGTTTCAACAGAATTAAATTTGAGCAGGAAGGGGCTAACCCTCTACCCCACCCCAGACCGTAGAGATGGTGTCGAGTTTTGGGAATTTGGAAGCAAAGGAGATGAGGGAGAGTAAAATAACTCAGAGGAGGACTGAAGATGTAAGACAATGTTTAAGGAACGAGATGGGAACCAAAATGGCATGAGTTTCAGGAAGGAGGGCTTCCTTTGCTTCCCTTCCGGAATCTTTGCTCACTGGCCGTGTCCCTTGGGTTGGGTCATTGTCCTGAAAGTAACAGAACCTGGCTCACCCCCCTGCCAGAGCAGTCCATGTAATCTTTGGGTCTGTCTGTGGCTTTGTTTTACTACTCATAAATAGTGAATAACAGCAGTACTTCCCCACCTACACCCTGTATGAATAGGATACGAATAGGTACATTTGAAGCTGCGAAACATGCAAAAAAATACTGTGATTAGACTGATACAAACCTCTAAATGGAAAGGGACAAGAATTTCAGTGAGATTTCACAAGTAGTTGAATTAAGGCCCCAACACCTGATCTTGTTAACAGCAAAAATTTTTTATTTACATAGCTGAAGTAGGTATAGCGTCATATTTTTTATGTAAGTAATTGATGAAATATGATACCAGGAAATACAGTCAGCCTCAGCAAAGCAAGTGTAGGTGCTCACTGGAGGGTGAAACAAAAGAAATTAAAAGACTGTAATCCTGAAATATTTTCTCTAGACATCATATGGATTTTTTCCTTCCCTTCTTTCACCTCGCCATCTCGCAGTCTTCTTTCCCTCGCTCATAGTTGTTTAAGTTTGTGCTGGTTAGAACCAGGACTCTGCCACTACAGGAGTCATGTGGCTCATTGGGTTACTCTGTTGTATAGAGCAAATTGCAAGGGGTTTTCTTCACGTTTCAGAATAATGTCAGCTTATAGCTTAAGTTAAAGTTTGTAGAACTGTAGGTTAGAGCAAGTAATAGTTTAACTGGTGTAATTTCAGCAATGTTTATTATACTCCTCTCTGAGCAGGCAAATTGATTTATTGTTCTGAGCACTTCCCTGACTCTGGAATCATCACTGCACATTAAGGCTACTGTCACCAGTTATACTTAAGTGAATGCCTGTCCCATATGATCTGTGGAACCATTTTGTAATGTAGTAATGGGCATATCACAGCATGGTCTCCACAGTGCACTACCAATTAGCAAAGCTCTACTAATTAAGTCGGTGCCACTGTAGGATGCCTTGTTGCCAGAATTTTCTCCAGATTAGTTTTAAACTTCCCATACACCAAGAATCATGTTGTTCTTCCTTGTAAGAGCATTCATTTCAAAGCGTTGCTCTTATTGCCCCATTGAGTAACGGTCTAGGGCTCAGTATTTAAAACTTGTACTAGAATTCAATCCTACACACCAGCATATTGCAGACATAGGCACGTGTAATTCATCTTATATTTTCATTGTTAATACCCTTTCAGGTATTTTCAGGCTGTTATATCTTCTCATCCTGTCTCCGTTTTCAGCTAGCCAGGTTAATAAATAAGTAATTATATAAATTTTCCATCATAAATCAGTTCTTTCATGCTCTAATCTGTTCCGCTGGTCTTTTCTTAACTCACTGCAATTTGTCAGTCTTACAGCTAACATTATGTCCCGCACTGAATTCATTCTTTATAGTGTGCTCACACTAAAAACTGTCCAAAGGTCAAGTAATTACCATTTCTGCACTCCATGATGCGTTGTCTTCATGGATTTTAGTCTGCAACTGGGCTAAGCCCATGTTGTTTACTGGTATTGCTGCAACGTGGAAGTATCTATTGTCCACACTTGTCTTTTGTTAGTATTTCCTAGATTTCTTCCACTTAGTGAATAGCCAGCCACATGTTGACTTCTATCTCTCTAGGTGTTTTTTATGTGCTGTTTTCTAAATTGAAGCTCATGCTGTCTTTTTCTGCCCACTAATGCCTGTGGCTCTGTCGCTAACATTTCTCAGCTCTGACTGATGTTCACAACTCTTACTGATACAGTACTGTCTGCAAATTGCACCAGAGCATTACAGAGATATTAAAAGGAAGTCAGAGCTCATTAAAGCATTCTAGAAGACTTATTCCCCAAAACTGAATATGTGTTCATCAACCATCCCATCTCTTGTCTCTGGAGAATATCATACTTTGCCATATCAGAAACTAAAGCTCATGCTTAAAAAGAATAATAACCTTCACTTTCTGATTGGTATCTTTTTTTTCTTTTTTTAAGTATTCTTCCCTGGTCTTCAAAGTACAATGTTGAATAAATATGTGGTGTATATTAGAAACCCTGGCAAGAGATTTGTCTCATTGCAAAATTAAGGCTAGAAGTTAGCTTAATTGAAGGGGGAAATGGGAGAATTCTTCAACAGGAAGAGAAAAGATGAAGCCTCCTAAGTTTTTTCACACTCAGAAAACTATAACGTGTTGTCCTTAGACATGTTTTGGAGAATTGCAGTACTCCTCAGTGCTATTCCTATACAGTTCTAGTAATTTGGCTAGATTTCCCTGGTTGTCCTCCCAGGTGTTGTGGGAAAATAAAATAGAAAATGAGAGATTGTGAGACTTCTCAGCTTGGTGATTTGAGTGAGAGTATGGCACATGGTGGGTGAAAGTCAGCTGATTTGATCAGGAGTTGTGTTCACAAATCTAGCAGGATGGACGTGTCTGCTGTGGTGATCTGTAATTTACTGCGAAGATACTATTTGGATGTATTAGGTGCCCCTGCTGACGAGACCCTCTAGCTGTGACAAGTAGAAGCTGGTTACTGGCTCTTTGGATGGGGCACTGAATGCTGCTATCTGGTGAGGATTACGGTAATAATGCCGAGGAATAATAGCAAGGAACAAAAGGAGCAGCGGGCAGCCTTGCCACCCCACTTGAAATTTCTCTGCTTGTTCCAAGTCTGCTCATTTCAGTTCCCCAAGGGCAGTTGCACACACATTTGTTAGGAAAGTGAGGTACATCAAAGAGTACCTGGCAGCGTAAGATTCTCACAATGCTAAATCTCTCACCTACATGCCAATTTGCTACATGGCTGAAATGATAACTGGAAAAGGTGAGAGAGAAGCCACAGGCCTGCAGAGCAACTGCTCTAACATGGACACATGGTAACACAGTGAGGAAGTTGGCGTAATCAAATGAATTACCACAGCCCCCTGCAAGGAATCCAAGATGATGGAAGGGATCCAGACTCAGGGACAGAGGCAGCTGTGAACAAATGCTTCCAATTTTCAGTGCGTCATTAAAGACACAAACTGAGTCCAACAGTAAAAGGATCAGTCCTAGAGGAAATTTCTGTATAACAACAAAAGGCAGCTGAAGTCCTCTAGGTTCCTGCTTACAGCCATGCTTTACTGCTACCATAAGTGAGAGGTATGTGGATCCACAAAAAAACCCAGTGTCTTTTAATATGCAGTACATGTCACATGAAACTCCAAATTTATTATCCACCGATACAAGAAATCAGAAATTAAGAAACTGATATTTTGATGTCGAACTTTGTACCCTATAGTAAACAAATAAGATAGAGTGGGAAACGGAAAAAACAGACACACTCTTTCATGAACCTTCAGGATTCCCTCTCCTAGAACATGATCTTGCTCTTTAATTGTTTTCCTATTATTTTTTTTTTTTTATTTCTTTGGGTTCTCCTGCTGCCTTTACCTTTGCAAGGTCATTTCTAACAAAGAGCAAGCACGGAGCCAATGGAACAGCTTGCGCAGTTATTGCTACTGCAGCACTTTAATTCTTGGACTTTCCCCCTTTCCTGGGGCGGACATTTAAGAGACAGGTCTCCCACCAGGTGCACAAAATGCTCTTCCAAAGAAGCAGGAGCTAATTGCCGTCATTTTGCTTCTGAACCTCAGGGCCTGGGAACCAGCAATGGTCTGTAAGACCAATAACTTGAAAAACCACAGTACTGTAGGCAGTTTACTTTGATATGTGCAGGAATTAGGAACAAGCTTAATAAAAGTAGGAATATTCATGAAGTTTAATTTCTTTAGTTTTAGCTATTGTTTAAGCTTATGCCACAGAGGTAGCCAAATAAGGAAGCAGATGTATGACAATAGAAAATACAGTTTGAAATCAGTCCACTGTGGTTTAAGAATAGTAGATCTGCTTTCATAAATTTACTCCTGGGTCTTAATTAAATGTAAGTGGAAGAGAAGTGATGTTCTCATTGGTCTCATTTTCTAAGTATAGTCTCAGTTTGTTAACTTTATGGAGTTCCCTCACTGCCACAGATTTCTGTTGCCGCTTTAGGTCAAAATAGGATGATGCCTTTGTTAGACCACTGCCATACTGCTTTGAGAAAGAATGGCTGTGGCCTTAAACAGTCTTAGCACCAAGAGGTCTTATTGTATTTGGAATCTCGGAAGTGGTGTGGGTTTTTGTGGGATTGTTATTTGTTAGTTATTGTTAAACAGCCTGAGAGTATATCCATTAAGGATGATGCTGCAATGGCCAGTCTGAAAGAAATAACAGATATATAACATGAAATTCTCTGTTCATACTTTGGAATTAAAAGATAGAGTGAAAATTTTAACTAAACCTCAGAATTTAAGCTAACAAGATTAGCTCAGACTCCTTCAGAAATTTGCCATGTTTTTGGTGTTACGGTAGGCTGGATGTAATGTACAGGTAAACATGACATATTTCAGTATGGCTTTGAAACTTAACCCCCCAAAGTTTTTGGTACTCTAAGCCTCTGGAGCATTATCTAGGAGAAGGGATCGGATCTTTGTTTAGAACTAAACAAATCAGCTTGTACCATAAAGCACAATGTTGGCTTTCAACTTGGACGTCCAATGAAATGCAATGCAGCTATTCAGAGAGAAGAGATGATGTACTATGAGATATTTATTGATTGACATGAACCATTTCTGCTTCCCTCCCATTCTGCTTGGAGGAGTTCTTTCTGTTGATGTGTGCAGGAAAGAAAGACTACACAGTGTAAGATTATACACTAAATAAGTTTCCAGTTCTATGGAGTTGGCAGAAATATCAGACTAGCAAATCACCTTTTTTTCCAAGTCCTTTTCTAACATCACTTTCCGTGTTGCCTTCGTTTGTTCACATAGAAAATAAAGAGCTAAAAACTAAGCAGCCCTTGTCTCCTCCTCAGTGGTCTTGGGATTTTTTTTGCCATTTCAAAAGTTTTCATAGCACAGTCCTGATAGTCTCCTGAGCTCTGCAGAGAGATTTACAGGAGAGGTAAAAAGGTATAACTGGGGAAAAAAGTTCTCCTTCCTTTCCTTCTCCCTCCCCCCATTTTCTTTTGTTCTGTTAGCAGTTTTCCCCAAATCTCACCCTTTTAAAGAAGCTAATTACTGCTCTTCCCTGGCATGCATTAACATTATGCTGTTGTCAGTCTGTCAGGTGCACTTAGTCAGGGTTTAATAGGCTTGCAGTGAGCTACAATTAAACTCTGGAATTAACATTTAAAGAGTGTTTACATGACTTCCTCTTCCCTTCCTCCCCCGCAGCAGTTTGCTTAAAGACGCAAGCAGCTTTCTGGTTTATTTTAATTGTTATATGAGGAAAATACTGAAGAAATCTACAAAGTTGACTTTCATTTAAAATTTGAGTTATATTTTTTGCAGCTCTTGGTAAACATTACAGTGCTGTTTTTTCGAAAGAAAAATCTTAGCAATTTAAAACCAAATGCAGCCCTTGTTGTAACCATACTAACAAATGTCACCAATTGAAAAGAGGAGTTGTTGCTCACTCTGAAGCAGTTTGTTTTCCACTAAATCCTGAGCGGAGTGCGAGATTTGCTGGACTGTTCTGCCAGTCTGGGGGCAGAGGAGACTTGCATGTGTGGGAACTACTGCTTTCTCTATAGCCCCCATGATCTTCACTTTGCTGTCTGCAGATCTCAGCGCTTTCCTTGGACACTCAGAAACTGGGAAAGAAAAAGACAGACACGTGGACTCTCAAAAAGTTAAGACAGATATTGATTGTTTGTATGGGTTTAGAAACTCTTTGTGCAGATGAGGACGTGCTTCCTTCCCAGTCAGGGAGGGATCCTTTGTCAGGCAGAGTCCTCTTGGCGTTCGCTTATACCAGTTCTGTTTCCTCAGCTGACTGACAGTTCTTTCAAAAGAGCTCTAGACTCAGGAAAGCCCTGCACACTCCTGCCTCCCTTGCAGAAGTCACTGAAAACTTTGGGAATTAAATGGTAGATGCATATTTGGTGCCGTGAATGCTGCATAGAGCACTGGTAGGAAGCCTCTTAATGATGGATACAGAGGGATGAGTTGTGAGTATTCAAAGGCCTCATTGGGGAAAAATAAAAAATATGTTAGATTTGTTTCAGTGCCACCTAGAGATATTGTTTTACTGCAGCTGTGGGTATGCCCTAGAGTGTGTGGGGGTTCTTCTCAGCTTGGGCATTGGATGTAAAAGAAGAATCTGTTGCTTTTCTTGTATGTGATGACTTTGCAATTCAGCTCTGAAGTATTTCTCAGATATCCCTCCTTTTCAAACAAAACACACAAGTTTGAGCTTCCACATTTGGCAAGCTTATTGCTACATTGTACATTGGCATTTATTTGTTAATGATTATTATTTATATCATCTTTATGTAAGACAGTTGTGACTTCCTAATTTTACTTGTGGAAAGTGAGGGCAGCAGTACCTCAGATGAGAATTTTCAGCGAAGTTTTGTAACACAAAAACCATGTGGATTTACAGTGCTCAGGTGATTTAGGTTCAAACAGTCTCCCTTATTTCCACGTGCAGAGATTTTATCTACTCCATCCTAAATTCTCTTTTAATTAAGCTGCCATTCATCTCTTTATTTCATTACTTGTGAAGCTATAGGTTGGAAGTTGAGGGAAATGTGAAGGTTTTAAATTAAACAGCTGATATTGTTTGTCCTTCAATATAAAATTAAACTTTCCTTTAGGTAGGCATGCAGAAACTTTATGGAAAGAAACCTTGAACTCTCCACATAACTCACAGAACAACACTAATGCAGCCACGTTACTACGAATTGCTGTATATAAACTTCAACGACAAGTGACAAGACTGAAGTTCACCTTCAGTTCCCCTTTCTCCACTTCTCCCTAAGTTCAAAACTTGTCCCGTTTCTCTCTCAGCACGACTGTTATCAGAAGAGTTTATAATGGTTTCTGATGATGAATTCTATTAAACTAGTGGGAAACTATCAGCTTTGAAAACCATTTTAAAGACGCTGTAGAACCAGTGTTTGGACAGATAGAGTGAAGTATAAATTGAAATAGAGGATTTAAAAAAAAAAAAAAGTTACTGGGGTGTTGTGGGTTTTTTTTCTTACCATGGTATGTGGGCAAAACACAGACATTGTATGTGACAATGTCCTTCATGATCCACCATTAGCATTAATAACAGTAACTGATTCATTAAAGTTTTTGCTATCTAGCTGGTGACTGGTCTCCCTTAGATAATTTTTGCCTCGGCTGTATAAATTATGCCATTTATATCAGTATTTGACATTACACAGATCTTTCCATTCGACTTTTAATGGCTTAATCTCTCAAATCAGTTCAATTTCCTGCGCTATAGTGGAGTCTGAAAGAAACAACTTGTTTTGCAGTATTAAAAGCTGACACTTGGAGCAGGAAATGCTCAGAATCAAATAATCTGCATGAGAGAGGTAAGGGTTATTTAGTCAGTATCTCTCCACCGTGAAGACAGTGATCCTATAGCACGGGAACATTTTAATTTCTAATCTACTGTGTTTAAAAAAAAAAAAAAAAGACATTTCTTTGTATAGAGGGCTCTTTGGGCCATTGACCAGTGTGTTACTAGTGTGTAACAGTAGAGAAGAGATCTCTTTCCTGTCCTTAGCACAGTCTCATCCAAGGTATTGTAGCTATGTAATTGTCTTAGCAGCAACAGTAACACACACACTGCGGAGTGGTTTGTGTGTGAGTCATGCTAAAGCCAGACATTGTACAATTTGTCCAGAAAAAGATGACTGAGAATGCTTTATTTTGGATTAAATACTCTTTCTGACTCCTTAACTTTAGGGCATATGCCAGGTTACAGGGCAAGTACGGTTTAGGATGGGCGATATTCCAAACAGAAATGGAGAACTTTGAAGACACTGTGCTGTAGGTCAGATGAATTTAAAAATAAATAAATAAATAAAAATCTCAGGAGAAAACAATCCTATCATAATACTATGCAATCTTTGAGTAATTCCACTTTGCTGAGACAGGAGAGGTGTGTCTTTTTTTATTTGTGTTCTACCTCATAAAAGATGTAAAGTTTATGCTATTGGAAATCTAATGATACCTCTTTATTCAAGAACAATAGGCAATAGCAATGACAGCAGGCTTCCTACACTGTCTTATTTATGTTGCTGAGCTTTGAGATGGAAGCTAGCAATCTAGCAGGACTGAGCTTTGCAGGTTTCCATATGGTACTCTGCATATCTTTGCGAAGTCCTATATATATTGCTATGTAAAATCCTGCCAATAGACAATTGCTTTCACTAGAAATTGGACCAAATTAGCTGCTAAAGTGTTGGCAGAGGGCATCCCTCTCTCTGTGAGCAGAGCTGTTAACCTATCTGTACCCAGGCTGGAGGTTGAACAAGTGTAGATACGCACTTTTTGTTTTAGGAGTCTTTTTGGGGAATACCTTTATTAGGCTTGAACTCTGATAAGGCCAGTAGGGAAAACTTCAGTGGAGTTAATTGACAAAAATATTAGCTTCATCTCTATACTGAAGATTCATCAGGCCCTAAGCTGTTCCTTGCACTTTTAGTGCAAGGAGTTTAGTTGGGGTTGTGACTGAGGAAGTAATTTCATGGTACTGAGTCTTTATAGATCTAAGGGCAAAAATGTCAAAGATGTTTGGTGAACGTTTGCTTTCACCTCATATGTCCAATAAGTGCTTTAAAGGAACAAATTTTTTCAGAAAATGCTGTGTGTTCTTTGCTCCTTGCGGAGACTGAAACTGGTTTCTCAAAATAGATTTGTCTGCTACTTTTTTACACAATGAGTCCTGCTGAAAAGGTGGGAATCTGTGCTGAATTTAGAGTGGTAGGCTGAGATTCTCTATCTCCAGCAGCTGATGTTTTACACTATAGCTATTAAAATCATAGTGAAGGGTCTTTTGATGTTAGGGATAATCTGTGTCCATTTAAAAAAAACTCTATGTGCAGTTAACATTTGAAAATGAAAGATGGCCAGTAGTGTTGCTAGTTTTGTTGTGGGTATTTTTCTTCAAATGCTAGACAGAAAAGGCATAAGCCTGTTGTGGAGTTTGTTCAACTAATATTCTATTATGTCATTTGTTAATCAAATGATCCAAAGCATCAGATCCATGAGATACTGGAATATTTTAATAAGAGGAACCTACAGCCCTTTTTGAGGATGCTTAGACACATTTGTCGCAGTTGGAAAGATATCTGGGGTGATTGCAAATGCTGGTTGCCTGCAGCCGATCTTACTGCACTACTGAGCTACCAGTGTGAAAATGGGCAAGACATTAAAAAGTTGCATACTTAACAGCAAGAAGGATTTGTGTTCGTATATTGGACTTAAATCATCTTACATCTTGGCATGCTTTTACGAAGTGAAATATCAGTGTTTGTCGCTAAAGAGTTACATTAATGTAAAGAATAGCCTGCATATTAAGGAGAAGTCATTAACCATCCAGATTTCTCGATGTTCATTGCATTATCTCTTCTGCAATGCAAATCTTAACCTACGCTAATGTGATAATGGAGAAATTGAGCCCAAGGATGTAGGCAAAAGCAAATAATTATGCAGTAAAACCCTTTCTCATCAGTAGACCAGGACTGATCACTTAAGAAACAGAAAAGAATTGGACTAATGAAGTCAGACATGGAATAATAGTGGTTTACCTTTCCTTTTTGATTTTGCAAGGAAGAAGTTGTGCATCGTCTTGTGGAAAGTCCCCTCCCTCCCATTTAAGAATACTGCAGATTTTTAAAGGAATTTTATGCAAAAAAATTTAGAGAGGAGTTTGTTGCTGACTGAAACATGTTGAAACAGAACTGCTGTGTATGTTGATAGGATATAAAAGAAGATTGTGTTTTTGCATCAGTATAATCTCTTTTCTCTACATGCAGTTCTCTGATAAATTTTTTAGCAGGGGAATGGGTTAATTATGTTTCAGAAATCAAAATCAGATTTATAATATTCACACACTTTCACGTTTAATAAAACTTCTGCATTGATGCACCAGCAATAACTCTCAGAGCTATGACAGATATAGGAGTTAATAAAGAGACTATCAATTTTAATTCAAAATGACAGAATAGATCCTGATTTATTATGATGTAAAAACGTGATCTCCTCTGTGATACAGTATTCCCACCCTGAAGAATGTCCTAATTTAATCATAATTCCCTTATATTTCTAGTAATTAAACAATATCTCTTTAGTTACAAATAGTACATTTTATGCACCAGATTTTCATTGCTTTCTGTCTCTTTCTGAGCAGTTAGAAATAGCTACAGTGCAATAGGTTGAGGCCTGGTAGTTTGCTAAAGCGGGAATATTGTAACAAGAAGCAAAGGTATTTTCAAGAACACAGTGTTTTAAAATAGTATACAACGTATTCCAAAAATCAAATGACTTGTATTAAGCAGCGAAAGATGCTTTTCTCTTATATTTGAAGACCCTGGGAGGTCTTAATTTGAAAAATTGGAATTCTATGCCAAAGATAATGCAATTCTTATTATTAGCATTGAAAAGGGGCTATGGTAACAGGCCTAAGAACTTTTGACACTGTTGGTACACAAAAGTTTTTAAGATTTTTGTAGGTTTTTATTGTTTCCTTTGAGCCTTGCACCATTCAACTCAGAGAAATATAGCACCTCTATCTACAGGAGGAACAACAAAAAAATATATTCCAGTGCCTTTAAAAAAAATCTTTTAAATATTTGTGAATTTCTTTCTGCATAATATGTAGTACAAACTGAATACTTGTTGTCGATGCATTGTAAAGATTTTACTGGTGCTTCTCTGAGAGAACCTGAGTAAATTCACCTTGGCCTTCGTCACTCTTAAACAACGCGACCATGTTGAGTACATATCAATGAAGTCTCTATACTATATGTTTCTGTAGTCTGTGCATCAAAAATATTAAGTATAGGCTATTTAGTCTGTAGGACAAGTGCAAAGTTGTTTCTATACCATTTTAATCTGAGTATCGAAAGAAATATGTTTTCAATGATTATTTCCTCCATGAAATGCAGAAATGAATGTATTTACATGTAAGGATCCAGTAATCCAGTAAAATACTATGGAATTAAAGGGGGTGGCAGGGGTGGAACAAAACACCAAACCAAAACCTGTTAGGGATTTAGGCTGCTCTCTAAGGAGGACATCTTATGTTTTGAGACTTACCGTAGAGAAAAGGTCTGATGACTTCAATTTTTGATACAATTGAAAATTGTTGTGCATCCTATGGCATTTAAAAAAATATTAAAAAAAAGCAGCAGCAGCAACAAATTGGTATTTCAGCAGCTGTGTAACTGCAGAAGACTTACTCTTAAAAGGAAAATAGAATTTTTATGGTTTCCCATAAATACTTCTCAGAGAAGGCTGTTCTCTGTGGCCTAATGAAAGATGGAAGATTTTTGTTATCATTAGGTGCAAGCATTGTGGTAGAAAAGATACACCTTGGAAAGGGGAGAATCCTTCTGAAAACCTGTGAAGTCAGCTAGTGTGGTTGTCTTCTCAATCTATCATTTTACACTTCATGGTCATTAAAAATAACTATATGACTGTCAGCTCTGCATAAATAGACCTTGAGTAAGGTGAACTATAGTGGCATTGGTGATCATGATTTACCAGTTCAGCTGTTAATAATGTTTCAATACAAAGTCTACTTGATAGGACTGTAATGGCTGCAAATTATATGCTTAGTAATGCTGTGGCAGCTTACTGACAGCAAAATAGAACACCATGGGAACCGCAAGATACACACTAAAAGCAGCTCTGTTGGAGAGCTAAAACTTAGGACAATAATTTGGTTTTCAGAAGCTTTACACATGCTGTTGATACTGAAGGAAATGAGAATCCAGTTTGGCTTTCTGCTCCAGTATTGAGCTGGTACATGCAGAAAGAAAAATGTACATATATGTATGCGTGAAGGTGTGGTTTGGGCTGGGCTGGCCCCTAAACCAGGACAATGTGTTTCTGTCGTCTATACTGGGGAGATCAGAAATACAGAATAAATACAAAACTGTATGAAGCTAGGGTGGTTTTATTCTTTGGAGCTCTAACAGCATTTTAAACTATATTAAATTCCATTCACTAATTCATGGTTATCTGATTAAGCTAAAATATGCCGTCTTCTGTTCCTCTTTAGCTAATGCGATTGTGAAAGAAATACTCTTTCTGTGTTGGACCATTTCTTCAGGTCATACAGTCAGATCCCCCCATGATAAAAGCAGTTGTCCTTGGGACTTCCTGGGGCGAGAAGAATTGATGCATTGTCTATTTTGATTGTTAGATCTTGCAGTCTTTCTAAATAGTGCAATATTCCTAAAATTTAATCAGTAGCGGATACAGAAATCAAGATATTACTGTGGCTTCCAACTGGTATTTCACGGAATCATGGAATCACAGAATTTTTCAGAGTTGGAAGGGACCTCTAGAGATCATCTAGTCCAACTCCCCTGCTAGAGCAGGATTGCCTAGAGCATGTTACTCAGGACTGTATCCAGGCGGGTCTTGAAAGTCTCCAGAGAAGGGGATTCCACAACCTCCCTGGGCAGCCTGTTCCAGTGCTCTGTCACCCTCACCGTAAAGAAGTTTTTTCTCATATTTGATCAGAACTTCCTATGTTCCAGCTTGTGCCCGTTACCCCTCGTCCTGTTGTTGGGAACAATATTTGAATATTTTAACTTTAAATAATCATCTGTGGATTTGTTGATTTAGTGGAGCAGAGAACGTGTTCTATTCTTGTCTAATCCGTTTATCCTCACTTGCCAACTTTTTAAGCCTGTCCAAGTCTACATTTTATCTTTCTTCCTTTCCTCACTGTACAGGGAAGTAATCTGGTGACTTTGCATTTGCTTGCATGACATTACTGCCAGGTCAGTACTATCACTGGGAAATGCTAAATGCTTCATCTATTCACTGTGCATTGTCACCTCTGACAAATACACGTAGAAGAGATGTGTCTTGCACAACACATTTTGAAGTAAACCCCTATGCAAGACACTGTTCCAGTACTGCCTGCATTTCCATGTATAGCTTAACTCACCCAGGGCTTGATTTTGCAAATGGGGACCTTTTACATTGTTCCATGATTGATTAGGTTCTATTTATATTTGCAGGCTTTTGCTGGAAGTGAATTCCACCACTAAATTTCCTTCTCTCAACTTAGTTCATTTATCTAGATACTCATAATGTCCTTCCACGTCTGTCTGGTGTGTATTATTTGTGTTAGTGGAGGATTTGCCAGTGTTGCAATGTCTCAGGTTTTGGTTTTATTTTCTTCCCCCTCTCCTCTCTCCAAGAGTTTAGTTTCTTTTACCTAGGTAAAGAGTGGATGATCCACCTAAAAATTATTTCTGATCAGAGAGTATGCTGAAAAAGGTCTCACATAAGTGTCAATAGACAGCCTGAAAATAATTTAAAATTATAAAATTTTAGTATTTCCTTGTAATTCCTTCTTAGCACCTTTTAGCTTTACTCTGGGCACTATCTAGTTTTTCTCTGGAACACACTTCTCTTTCCCCCCACCTCAACTTTTAAATGAAGCTGAGATTGCCTTCCAATTACTTTTTATCTGGAATGTATGAGTTTAAGCAAAGCAAAACATACCAGAAAATATTAAAATGATGATAGTTAACAGTATTACTGAAGTTAGCTAGTGAAATGTCTGCGCACCACCAGTTAATATTTCAAGAGCAGGAACAGCAACCTGGTATTAGTTGTACTGAGTTGGTACTGTTAACTGAACTGGAGCAAAGAAGTAACGGTGATGTTTAATACAACGTATTAGAGGGTATGTATGGTGGAGAAGCCCGTACGGTGTGATCTGATTGTATAGATAACCACCATCATCCTGCACTGTTGTGAAAGTCTGTTACTGAGTATTCATAAACTCAAAAGATCACTCTTTTCAGCTTAGGTGATGTGCAACTAATAATTGTACTGTTTTTTGCCATACAGCAACATTATCTGTCTAAAGACAACTTATGCAGCGTGCATGTAAAAGACGAGGGACCTTATTACAGAATTCAAACCTGCCTTTATTTGACTCTTTTCTGTCCCATTACCAGGATATATTAGAACAAAGCAAATCTCCTCCAAGTATACATTCAATTACGAGGGTTGCAATGTACTGCAATGTGGTGATGCATTCTGTACTTGCTGGATTTATAGGGTAATAAGCCAGTGCATACTGATGAACGTACTTGTAGACGGAGGTGTTTGTAGTGTGTTGTTTCTATTAAGACAGCCAATGCTTGGGATAGATATAGAGGGGAAACAGACTTGGTTTTATTGTGCTAAATGTTGCAGCAAACATTATGCCCATTTTTTTTTTTCTGCCATCCTGCTGTGCATCTTTTTAAGCACTTCATAGTTCCAATCAATCACGTTGCAGCAAATTGGATTTTATTTAAAAATGTAATTGGATTGGTCTTATGTGAATAAGTATTAAGAAAAGTCCTTTATCTGGTGAGTGTTCAAAATTTTAGGAATGTTAAAATCTAATTTCTCTGCAAACAGCTTAACTGGTGAAAATGTAAATTTTGCCCATTGAAGATTATAACCTTTTTTTCAATTCTGTTTGAATAAATGGAATTTCTTCAACTGAGTGACTGTAATGCAGTCATTTCTGTACATTTTACTTTCTGCCTATTATTACATTAATAACATTTTTAGCTTTGCTGAATATACAGATGGATTAAGTTTTATTGCTCTGATTCCTCATTTGAGATCTGTGACTAGTTGATGGGGAATTTTATCGACCAGTGCAAGCCAATGATGCAACAGATTAAAATGCAATCAATTAATTGATTACAAAGTAGCTGTTTGTAAGTAAATAGCTACATATTATGACAAAAGAGTGGAGATTCTCTTGCATTAACATTGTAGGAATACAGCCCTTATGAATTTACAGTTCTTGCTAATGTAATTAAATAATATCTCAGTGACTCTCTTGAAGAAAATTACAAATGGAAACATGCTGTACATGAAAAGAACAATGCATATTTTAATAGTTATACTAATACTAAAGGGAACCCTCAGGGATTGTTCCCTTGGTGGCTAATTGACAATAATACAGATTTTAATTTATGCCTTGCCATTCCTTTTTCCTGTTTCAAAACTGAACTTGCTGTCTTTTTTTCTTCAGGTTTCTTTATAGGCAATAGAGAAACTGATAATTTTCTGAATAAAAAGACACAACTGTGCGTGCTTTTGCTCATGTTACTTTATCTGAATAAATTTGCATGTATAGCATGGTTCCCACACACTGCTTCTGCAGCCCCAGGTGGATCAGCCTCCTTTTTTCTCCCTGGTTTTGTGACAAGTAGCTGTGGCACTGACTGGCTACTCGCTGGCTTTGGCCATAACATGAGGTAACTGTGCAACAGTATTTGGTTTGGATGGTGGTGAATTCATGCAATGAACTGACAACTTCTACAGATTTTTAAATGTGTGTGGTTAGAGCTCTTTTCTAGGTCATTTTTCTTAATGTGGAGCATGAAAAGATACAATTCTGTAAAACACACCTAAGCCGTCTCAGGACTTGCCTCTAAGAGCTGAACGAGCCCAGAAGTAAACTTAATCCTCCTAGGAAAGCGTATGTTTGCTACTCTCAGGCAGGGCTAATATATATGATCTCTTGTACAGGTGCTTGTACACATGCACACTGTTGTGGGTCTGATGAGGAAAGCGTCTTCTCCTGAGGACACAGCTTTCATCATCATAGGTTTCGTAGTTTTGCCAGCTACTGTGGAAATTCACATGTATGTGCCAGGTGAAACATTAATAGCAGATTCTAGTAAAAGGAGGTTGTCACAATTTTCCATTAAAGTATGAGATGCAGGAGCAGCTCAGGATGTCTTAAAAACTAAGTTATGTTCCACACAAGTTGGTGTGGTTTTTTTTGTTTCTTGGTTGGTTTTGAGAGCCAGGGGAGAGTGTGCACGAGCTGTCTTCTCTGTCCCTTGGGCTGCTAACATTCTTGATTCCATTAGGAAGCAAACTCTGGGAAACTTGCACTGTATGTAGCACCAAAACAAACAAAGACACATATGTGGAATGGAAAGCAAAGGAAACCAGAGGGTCTGTATTCCAGCTGAAAAAAAAATTTAAATGGCTGTTTATCTCATAAGAGCCCTTCTCATGAGAATTTGTAATAAGTTAAGCCTGGACTCTGTGCCTTGAAACAGCTTTAAGTCCAACAGTACTTTTTATGCCAATACGAAAATACAGAACTTTCAATAAACAAAGCCAACCTTCCCCGGATCAGAAAGGATCTTCGGGATCTGGTTTTGCAGTTCCCTTTAGTACTGAGCGAGGTAAAGTTCATAATTTTGGGCACAGTCATTAAGCAAGCTCTTTGGTAGATACTAAATTTCTGGATGGGAATATTTTATAATTTTTTCAGTCAGGACTCTTCACATTTGTAGCTGTTTTTGGTGGTGTTCTTGATTTCTTGGTGTCGTGAAACATGAAATACACTTTTAGAATTCTTCCTTCAGATTTGTTTTGCAACTCCTCCATAACACTTCTATTAAGCATGCCAGAGCTTATGTGTTTTGTTCAGTTCAATATAATTTCACATAAGGGATTTGAAGGCCAATCAGGACTTTGGTATTTCTGATTTAAACTCTGGTTAGCTTTACTGATCTAATAGGTTCCACGATAGAAATAAAACTATTCAAACGGTATGAGAGTTCACATAAAGAAAATGTTTTCTCAAAATATTCTGAGGTATCATAAGTGGAAAACAATTCAGAGTCAAAAGAAGATTTTGAATTTCCAGGTGCCTTCAGAGTATCAAACAAATCTGCTGCTTTCCCAGAATAAATCCTGCAAGTTTCTTAGTGAAGCCTAGGAGTTTCATCTAGAGAAATATTTGGAACATTAAAGCAGATCAGCAAACCGCAGGGCAAGCTCCTAGGAGCTGGGGCCTGAGAAGTTTCTCCCATGAACATTCTTTTGTTCGAATCCATGATTTCTTCTAGAAAAGTTTGAGATTTCAATGAATTGACGGTTTCTGATTTAAAAAAAAAAAAGTTCATGTGAGAAACTCACAGTTAGCTCTTATGTTGGTGTATTTTTCATGTTTCTGGGATATGCGGATGTCACTCTCTGTCTCCTTATGTATTTTTCAATTGCTGAAGGAATTGGAAGGCAATGAAGTTACTTGATTTGATATGAACTCCAAGCTTTCCTTTTAATTTTGTAGGACTTTTTAACAGATTTATTTCACTGGAAATAGTTACACTTCTAGGACATACCTTAGGCCAAGGAAGCTGCTGGAGAGAGCAAAGCTATGTGAGCTGACAGAGAGCCCTGATGTATTCCACATGCTCTGCACAGTGGGGTTTCTAAGGGCTCGTCCAGAATGTGGTGACTGAAGCACAGCGAATCCAGTTCAAAACTAGTTTTGGTTGGGGAGAGGCAATAGTTCAGGCAAGTTGTTGGCGATAAAACCCACTTGAGAAACTGAACAAACTTTCAGAAAATTACTATGAGCTTCAGGCTCCTGTGGGTACACAAGATAAATAAGATTACATGGGTATGTCGGTGTAAGAGCAGTGCTGCAGCAAAGCATTACTTTAAAATGCTTAAGTGAAGAAAATGTCCTCCTTGTTCATGCTTGGCTGGCATTGGCACAGCCCTCACCCCTTCACCAGCCTAGATGTTCTTCAGCAAGCAGACTTCTCAGCTGCTCCAGGACAGCCTTGCTCTGTCTTCATCTGCATTCATCTGTCGCTTCAGATGTCTGCCGAAAGAAAATATTTTCCCTCCTGTATCTTGTTTTCCCTTAATTTCTCTGTCCTGAAATTCTGATATATGACTAGAACTCTTGGAAGCAACATCTTGGAAAGCTACCAAAAACCACAGTAATGTTGAAAGAGAAAGTCTAATAGCTTTAAATGAGTCTGTGGAACTCTTCAGCAACTCAAATCATATATCGAAAAAAATCAAAGGCAGAAAAAAAGCAGGAGGGCAAGGGGAGGGTATGTAGAGGGCGGTAAGAAAGGAAGAGGAGCTAGTGGTGTGTCTGACTTGGATTCCAGAATGCCATGCCTGGAATCTAAATTTCATCATGTACTTTTTTGACTTCTGATCACATCTGTAGTGCAGCTCTGGTGATTTGTAACATACGATATTTCCTTGACAACATATTTTGTACACCTATGTTGCTTAGCTATTCTAAAAAGGATTTTGCTTGTTCTCTACATGATTGTATATTTATGCAAAGCATTATCACTTCAGTGAAATCCAGATGTTTTCTTTATGACTGTATCTGATGCGAAGTGGTCTGAGAGGCTCAGAAGCTGCCACAATGAAACATCCCTGGGGTGGTACAGCATCAACAGAAAAACAGCCTTTAAAGAAGTCTCTCCATAAAACCGATCACGGTTTCTTAGGCAACCTTTTCCAAATGTGACAAGCCTTGGCTCTGCCTCAAGCTGCTGAACTTCCTGCTTTTCCAGATCATTCCATAAAAACCTTCCAAATTTAGTAAAACCCTCAGTCTCTTATTTTTCTCTCTTTTGTTTTGTCTTTTGTAGGAAAATCTCTGCTGGTTCTCGTGTAACTGCTGTCTATAGCTTTTCCACCCTTAGTAAGATTAAGATGTCTCAGTATAGCTTTTCTATTCTTAATAAAGATCATGGATTTGATTAGGACTGGAGTTGTGTGTAATAATAGGCAGTGGAATACAGATCAGGCAATCCCATGGGATTTCTCTTACAGGTAAGGTTGTTTCTTTAGCCTCAAGTTTTTGTTTGATAAAGAAACCGGTCCCAAGATGAGAGGAATTCCTTATTTCTAGAGACGCCTGACTCAGCCCTGCTACTGCATGCTGAAATTAAGGAAACAATGAGGGCTCTATACTTGTTGCATGACTGATGCTTCTTTTTTCCCATTTCCCAAAAAGTGCAAGCATAATGCTTTTCTTTTCCAGAGGTCTTTTTCAGAGTGGGGAGGAAAATGAAAATATTTGCACTTACGTAAATTTTTTTCTTTTTCTACATTTTTGCAATAAATCTAATGGGAAAATTGCAACATTTCTCTGTTGTGAGACAGCTGTATATAAAATTTTGCCTTATGAAAAATGGAGTCTGAAAAAATGAGACTGGAAAATGGAACAGCATTTCTGTGGCAAAAGGTTTGGGAGGTTATTTTCTCTTTTTTGTATGTGCTATGTATCCAGCTCTGGTGTCAAAGCTTAATGCTCTGTGAAGAACTCATTACTATCCATCTCACAAGATCACAATGTGTGTCACTGCCTAAAATTCAAAAGAAATAGAAATGCATATGTAGAGGAACTTGAATTATTATGAAATGTGCATTTGAAGACCGTGAAGAAATGAAGTGTATTAGTAGAGTACATACATATCCTGACCTTTGAAAAATATCTTTCATTACTTGTTTTGATTTTACATTCTAAAGAACCTTGATAAGTCAACAGAAGTAGTTTCAAAAACTAAAACTAAAATCTTATGAGGTAAGGCTATAAAGCTAGCTGTTAGAAAACTATCTAAACTTAATTTCCTTTTCACATTTTGGGTTTTGAAACATGAAGGTTTTACACTTCCAAGATTTTGTCCATAGCATTAAAATTTTTGATGAAGCTAAGATTCTCAGATGAACAAATTATTCTTGTTATTTTAAAGAAAAACCACCAATACAATTTCAATATTTGATAACAAATAAAATGAAATACGATTTGTGATTCTCAGCACTAAGTTGAGTGTTTCATTTTCTGTTGCCATTGGTAAAGAAGGTATTGAAAGAAAATTTATTTTGGCATTTTTTTCAAATATTCCTTGGAGGGTAATTATGCAGACTCTTGTTTGTCATCTGTCTTTGTATTTAAAAAGAATATATAAATGCTGGGCCAATGTGTTATTGTTAAAATTGGTTGGTTGTATTCAGTAAAGGTAGTAAGTGTATTGTCTGTGAGGCAGAATAGCTCTGATACTTTAAATACTGTAGAAAAATGTAATTAATTAATGCTGATTTTTTTTTTATTTTCATGGAGTGGCTCTGGGCTGAGTATCCTTGCATAAACTGTTCATATGAAAGCAACACTACAAGTTGCCTAAGACACTTCTGTGTTGCTGGTAAGAAAGGTTATAAGAGATAAAGAACAAAATTTTGGCTTTCAATATTGCTCAAGGAGGTTAGGAAAAGAAACTGCAGCGCATCTCATCAGGTGATACTTTAGGAATTCCTGTCCCAGATTCCTGGGACAGATAGCAAAGAAAAAGGAGAAATAAATTTGCATCTGTGTATACCAACAATAGGGAATTTCCGATAATACTTGATGCAGTCAAGGTGCACGGGGTCTCGGAGGGACTGTCTTGCCAGGACTCCCAAAAGACAGAAGTGGCTGGGGTATGGACGAAAAATGTAGTGCCGTTCACTTTTATTTTTATGTGGCTTGTCAGGGACTTACGCTGGCTGGCATCTTTTCAAGACAGAATGCCTTTCTGTTGTAAGAGCTGAGTAGTAGTGCAGGACAGTAGTGCTTTCTGATCTATCTTTAGCTGTATTAAATCTCAAGCAATAATCCAAAATGATGAATTTATGGAAATGGTTTTGCTTCCAAAATTTGTTACTCTTCCCTCCTGCTGCCCATCCTTTTCCATCCCCTACCCTCCCACCCCCCTCCACGCACCCCACCCCAAAAAAAAAAAAATAAAATGCTTGTTATCAGCATTTTTAGAGCCCAGTTCATTAGTGTTTGGTGAATGTAGCCAGAGTTCAAGTTGCACAATTTTATATGAAGAATTTCCTTGAGATACTTTTCTGTCTGCTATTGCCAATATATGAAATGGTCCCAAACATCACATTCCTTTTGCTCTCCTCTCCAAATTGTTCCACATAACATATGGGGAAACAAAGTTTCTTTCATTGTTTTCTGGGTGGATAGTCAGCACTTTTAAGTTTAGTTATCACATCAAAAGCAGGTAAGGCACTAGAGCATGTGAAAATCATTTCAAGGAAGGATGCCATTCTGTTCAGTGGTTTGTCTAAATTATAAATGAAATTTTCCTTTCAAGAGACAGAGGTACATCTCCAAAATTTTGGGCTATATTTTTTCCTCTTTTCCCTCCAACAGTTATGATTTTATATTTATAATTTTCTGCCTGAGGTAAACAAACTGCTGAAATATATGAAAAGTGTGTTTTGGTCTTGGCAAGCCCTGTAATTTTAGCAGGATAAAAAGTCATATGCATTAATCCCCCAGTATGCAAGGACAGGGAGTACTTGTTCAGCGAAGGGCACTGTGTACATATTCAAACTGTACACTCCGTGTTACCACGTCCCCTGCAATAAAAGCAAGAGTCCCAAATTAGGAAAAAGATCTAAAACCAAAAGGGAAGCAAACAGTGACAGTCAAATAGACATTGTTACACAGATACTATGCTTTCCCTAAGTAACACCAGTGATAATATAATAGCAAGTAGTATATGTTAAGCAACGTCAAGTGCTTTTGGAATTTTACTGCATCTTTTTGAAAGGATGTTCATGTTGTGTTGCCACATTGAAAGCAAAGCAACTAGGTTAACTGTCCCTTTTGACTTAGGTTTCAGCGTGTTAATGTGCTTTCTCAATCTCCGCCCAAAGCAGGTTGAGATGTGCGACTGATTGAATGATCATTTTTGATCAGTAAAGAGGGGTTCTTAGATGCAACAATTAAAACAAGCACCTCTGAGTGGGATAAGTAAAGAAGATGAGAATATGGCTGTCGTGTCCTTTCCCTTCACGTTAGGTATCCATTAGAAAAAACAGAGCAGAGGCACTGAAAAAGATCCCCAAAACAGAAGTTTTTATCACAGAAAAAACATATGCTTCATTTTGAATAATGTTTGCATTTCCAGCAGAAGTTTATATGACAGAAAAACTGTGCTACATTTTAATTAATGATTGCATTCACAGCAGAGCAGCAACTCCCCATCAGTATGTGAATGCATAGGAGGACTAATTTTTATAACAGAAGTAAATTAGCTATTCTGTCCGTACTTCTAACATTCCACAGCATCATGTTTCATCATGCAAACTGAGGATGTGGATGCATAAGCATCGACTGTGCACTGCCTGTGGTTGTAGAAACTATTCAGCAGCTTGTTCCCTTGTCCTCTCATGTGTCATAAATGAATAGTTAATACAAACAGTAACAGAGTGCTGTGCATCGGAGAGGGATGCAGCATATCCATGCTGCTTCCACAGTACATGTGTGACTAGGACATAAGAATCTGTGAAAATTGAGTAGGTTTTCTCTGTCCCCTGTATGTCCCGTGGTAAATCTGTCCTAGTACAAGCCATCTAAAGGGGGCTGTAAGCAGTACCCTATGCCTGTAGTTCACAAAATGTAGTGTCTACTCCTACCATCCAATTAGTCAATATATAATTTAGCCTTAATTTATCAGAGGCTCTCACAACAGTGAGATAGCAGAGATTGCTTGATAGAAAACAGACAGCATCTCATGAGGTAGAAACCTTAATTTACAATTTTTTTCTCTCTTTAAAGCGTCAATGCATGCCTATGATCAAGTAATACCCACCCAAATGGGAAAAGGCAGAAGGAGGGAAGGGAAACAGGCAGAGTATGCACATGGCATCTCTATGATGACAATGGTGTGAGACCATAACAAATAAACCCCACGCCTGTGAATACATCATTCCTTCTCCAGGCCCGTGGTGGGCTGAGAGGCAGAATGACAGGCAACGTGTCCTGAATCACCCTCACGGCGTTGCAAACTACTACTTAGGAATGAAGATTTCTTAGCAGCTCTGTTTTAGTAAACACCACAAGCAAAGATGAGTTGAGTTGCTTTAGAAGGAAATTGCATGAAATTCTAGTCTAACCAGCAGAGAAATTGTTTGTGAAAGTATACTAAATGCTGAGGACTGTAAATCTGTGTCAAAAACAAAACTGCTTGCATTACGGAGAGAGAAGCATGACACAATTGTTAATAGTGTGGAGAGGCAAGAAAATTGGAAAACTGGGACACTCTGCTCAAGGTGTGAAAATGACATAAGTATAAATACCATCCACTGCTTGCGAAGTGAATGTAACTGCTTTCTTGTCACTTTGCTAATTACTTTAGAGGAGCCTTGATGTTGCAGCTGTGGCAGAAAGTAAATATATGCTTGTTAGTACCTTAGAATGAAGCTTAATTCTTTTAACAAGAAAGAAAATTAATCTGGCTGTGTTTGCTGTTCGTTTTATATGGTGAATTATGTCTGTATCAACAAGTTAGTCTTCTCGGGCTATATATTTGTCAAAATGTTTGTGGTTCGTTAAGTCCATGAAGGTACAGTCAGAAGCTAAAATAGCCTTGTATTTTACCTGCTTTGTGCATTTTCATATTTTTGCCCCATAGCGGATGAAACGGATTAATAGCTGGTTGCACTGGCTTAGAAAGTGCAATCTTACCTTTTTTAGATAGATTTTTTTTTTTTGAGGCATATTTTTCTTTCTGGGGACCGAAAGTGTTATATTCACTGCAGGGAGAGAAAATAGACTGTATTTTTAATGTTGGTCCCCTGTACTAGTTTACATCTAAAACTTTATAGTCTTATTGAGAGAGCGTAACTTTTGCTAATGTCAGTGGGCGTTTACATAAATATATTGCAGCAATTTTGTGGGTACATTTATGCAACAATTACATTGCATAAATATATAGATGTCACTTAGCACTAAGAATTTTAATTGTCTTCATTATTTGGTTAGTTTCTTCCATCTTGGTGGTATCATATAGCGGCATCCACTGCAACTTCCCTATCCTATTCCATCTTTCTTAATCTATTTCTTTTTAATTTCCCTGTCTAAAAATATTTTGTGTTCTTTCTATATGTCCCACTATCTCACAGCCTTACCCATCCTTCCCTAACCAGTTCGAAATTAATTAACTAATGATTATATTAAGCGTTAGTGATTTTTTAATTACTATTTACTTTTTTTGCTTATTTTATTGCTACTTACTAATATTTATTAGGACAACTGAGCCTGACAGGGAGCAGAGCTTGCTTTTACGTACCAGCAATATTATTTTGCTCTGGAATTTACTAATTTCACATTTAAAAGCCTCATGGCAAGAGAGTTAGGAACTAATTTCAGATGAAGCAAAATAACTTACTCTCACACTTACAAATCTGTGATGCCTTTTTGGTATCTGCTTGGCAATTAGCAGCTGTGAAAATCAGCTTGTGGTCGGCAGGAGCTGATGCACTAGATTAGCCTATTTAAAAGGTCTGGGCAGGCAGGGCCGGGAGCCGTGTAACCCAGCTGCCTTTTTGGCAAGAGGAGTTGCTTCCTCCTGGGTCACAGGTAAGAACTGCAGGTCCTCTGTCCCAAGAGAGGTTTAGTTGAGTACAAGTGACACTTAACATTTGTGTCGTGACGAGCTTTAAAAAGGATTGTCCAGGTATGAAAAGAAAAGCTAAACAGAATTAACAATCGAGGAAGAAATGTCTTGCAAATGCACTCTTGGGATAGTTGTATGGCCCCATATCTGTCTGTAAATAAGACCTTGTTTTCCACTTCACCTGGCACATTCTGTCAGGTGTTAAATTTTATTGCAGCAAATGATTTTGTGGCTGGCTTTTTTTCCCTCTCCCAGTCATGCTGATTAAACTCTGCACCCTAACTATTACAATGCTGTTAGACCTTCTGTAAAAAGCCTTTTAAGAGATTACTATACAATAATTGTTGTAGTAAGTTTAAACTAAAATTGAATTTTGTTTTTTTAACAGCCAGTTTAACAAAGGAATAATTACTGAAATTATTTTATGGAAAAAAAAAAGAAGAAAAAAGAAAAAGCAGAAGAAAGGTAGATTTCCAATTTCCCTTGCGAGGCACTGGCAGTCCGTTTTTGTAGGTCACTCAAGCCCTAATACCAGAGAGTATTTTTGCTTTGGGTACGGAGTGTGTAAACCTCCATGAGTTTACCTTATGTCCCTTTCTCTGCCCTGTATCCCCAGGGAACATGAGTATTTGCTGTAAGGGTAAGAGCATACCGAGTGCTTTCCTGGGGCCTCAGTATTTTGAAATTGAATGGGATTGGCCATATTGTCTTTCTGCTTATCTCTTAGTCCCATGCGCTTTCTGTCAACTTGCCTATTCATACTGAATTATATCTGCTTTCACATGAAGATTGAGTTAAGCTGATGAGAATCAGTTCATCTACAAGTGATGGCTAAATTTGATTATGCTGTTTCTGACAAAATTGTTTCTTTAAAGATGTCAAATTTGTACTGTAAACTTCAAGTGAATTATGGCTGCCTTTGTTTAATTGCAGTTGTTAGCTTATTTGCTATTCCAGCTGCTGTTTAAGAAACACTTCTGTTATGAGACTGGAGTCTTGCAGGCAAAAGTGCATTGTTTGTCTAAGAATTTAGAGGATATCTGAGAGAGCATTGCATGTCCAGCATTATAAGGAATAGCACGTTGAGAACTTAAAGTGCCATATGTGACCCGTAGATGTTATGGTAAAGTAGCAGCTACCAAAATTCATCTGGCAGATCTAGTAAGCAGATATCCCCACTAGTGAAATAGGATCATTTTTCATGCCACATTTCTTTCCCCTTTGGGGCCTACTCAGACCTCACGCTGTCTCTAAATTATTAAATTAGGTCTTCCTTGATCATCCAAAGGTCGTGGTGCCTAATGTGTGTTAATGTGATGGAAGTGTCAGACACAATTAGTTTCAGTAGTAAAACATGGGTTTATAGCCCTAAATGCAATAAATTAAAGTGTGCTGTAGACTGCTGTAGTCAGGGAAATTTCTGCACCATTAAGGTTTGATGAGGAAGTTCATGTCCTCTTTAGGTAGGAAAGGGGAGCACTGGGTAGAAGGTGGTGTGATATGCTTCATGTCCATGATTGCTATTACTCCTCATTTGAGAGATTATATATCAAATGAACACAAGCTCAAAATTCCCCTTCTGGGGGAAAGGCAGGCAGTAGAGTTTTACACTGCTTGCATATTCTCTTTGCTGGTATCTTTATGCTGAGAAAATTCCAAGGTGCATTTTAAGCATCAAAACATCTTTAATCTTGATGCTGAGGAGGGTGCATGCTGTCAGAAGCAGATCTGTTTCTGTACAGCTTGCTATTGAAATTTCAAACTTCTGCCATGAAAAATTCAGCTATAAATAGCTGTGGATGGTAGAAGTGGGTAACCGAGGAGGGAGTAATAAAGCTGACTAAATTGGTGTGTTCTGTAACCTGTCTAATGGAGCAAGACTTTACAATTAACCGTGACTGTATCCGTTTCCTGTCTGTAAGCGGGAGAAAAAAAGCCCACAACCAGATAGTAGCAGATAAGCAGGAGAGAGAAGGATCAATTTTCATTAAAACTTCTGTTAGTTTTGCTGTTGAAAGACAAAAAGCGATGCCTCACTGTGTTAAATATCATTGGTAAACCAAAGACTCACCTGTACAAGCCCATTGACATTTACAGTGTAACCTGAATTGTTGCAAACTTAGACAACATATACAGAAAAAAGTACTTTCAGTAGCAAGGTAGTAAGTAATTTTCCCCCATGAAAATTGATCCTTCTGGGAAAAATGATGCCCTCTTAAGTGGCAATTCAGTGTTTTTAATAGTCCTGTATTATTCATGGCCAATCATCTCTTGTGGCTTGAGGTTTCAGAATGGAAAAAAGAGGCTTCCTCTTCTCTCAGTAGAAGGAAGAGACTGTGTGAATCGGTTGGCATGTAAGAGAAGCTGGCCAAATTTGGATGTCTGGCTTCCTCTGACAGAGGAAATCTTCTTTGACTGCTTGAGTGGAAAAATGAAAACCTCGAATCAAAGCCTTCAAATCTGGCAGAGTTAGTGAGGAGAAGTGAGCAAAGTTCTCACCACTGTTCAATGGTTCTCATCTCAGTGTCATGCAGTTTTCAAGGGAAATCTGCTGAAATGTACTGACGACACAAATGATGGGAGGTATATTTTATTCTGAGGCAGACAAAGACATCTAGAAAAAGTAGAGAGCAGTAGACAAATCAGAAGAGTAAGATTGAAACAGTAAATGCCATAGTGGTCCCTTTGGGAGCAGGTAATCAAATGTATAAATATCAGCTCAGAGAGTGCTGATTAGGAGATGGAAGTGAAGAAGTGATGGAAGGGAAGTTATAATTTGAGAGTGAGCATCAAATTGAACTTGACTGCATAATTCAATACTGCCGTGAACTGTAGTGCTCTGGTATAAAACCAGAAGAACCTGTTGTAGGAGCGGGGTTCCACAGTGGTTAAAGTACACCTGGAAAACATCTGCTTTGGTCTCTGCACTTTTAAAAATAAAGCACATGACTGCTGCAGCAAGATGGAAAAATCAAACCTGAAAGGTGTAATCAAAGTAATAAAAGCCCTTTTCCTCTCACTTGTGTAAAGAGTGCCTGGCACACTACTGCCACTATATAAAGTTAGAAAACAAGGCATGTAAAGTCAACTAGTAGTCTTAGTTCATGCTGTTTAAAAAATGCATTATTTTCTTTTTCATACAAAAAGGAATAATGCTCCAGACATGATGGGGAAAGCCAGTGCTTTCCTTGGAAGCTTTCAGAACATTCAGTTCTAACTTTCAGCTTTTAGTTACGGTTAAAAAGCAATCTGAATATAGAACATAGGAAAAGGTCCTGCGGCAGTGGCAAAGATGTTAACCAAGCCTTTCAAAAGCAATCAGTAACAGCAGGTGTCGGTGGCAAATCTTCCATAATTTCAAAAATGATCCATTTTTTTAACAAAACCAGAATTTGTAAAAATTAAGTTTCTTTTCAAGGCATCTCAAACTATTTGTTTATAGATGGAAGATTTACTACAGAAAATCTTGACTTCTTATTTTAACTGAGAAATACAGAACGCTAGTCCTGGTAGGACATTTATCTCTAAACTGTGTGGTAGACCTCACTAGGTTTCTCCTTTTTTTTCATGTGAAGGGGATGTTAAGCAAAAATACTACATACGGAGTGATTTATTTTTTTCAAATTTTAATACTAAATGTGTGTTTAAAAAACAAAAATGAAGAAGTCTATGCAAATCACAATAAAGCCTTTAATCTACCAAAGTGCTTCAGCAAGTAAAGACCTCATTGGCTTTAATATGATAATTTGGGGATTTAAAGTTAAATATATGCACAAGTGATTTGCAAAATGAAGGCCATTTTAGAGATGTTATCTGAACTGATTTGTTGTTAGAGTGATTTCATTTCTGTGCTCTTGGTTGTTTGCTTTGGGTTTTTTTTGCCATAATGTGTTTTAAGACTTTTCATTTAAGACTCTGAAATATCTAGTAAAGAAAGTATTACTAGCTATGGAATAAAAAAATATATTAAGATTGCGATCACCCTTTGCTTATGACAGGAGGAGTTATGGGCAGTCCTTCCTGCACTCTTCAGTGGATTTGAGTTTGCTTTCCTACCCAGTCAGCACATATTCTCATCATCCCTGTTTTTTGAAGCAGAGAAATCAAGGCACAGAGTGTGTAAACAACTTATCCACACTGTGCAATGACACTAGTGAGCCTGGGAATGCAGTCCACTGTCTGAATCTGACCTGTACACAACCAGTCCTGCAGCATCTCCTAATTTTCAGTTGAAATATCCTCACTAAATTTGGATTATTCAGTGCCAAATTAATTATAATGCTGTTATCTGCAGTTCCAGGAATGACTGTTACTCTGCTGGGACTCAAAGATAGAGATCGTTACCTAGGAGGGACAAGCTTTGATGATTTGAGAGATTGCCCTGGCTCCAAACAGCTGGATCTATAGTCTGTGAGAGACCTCGCATTCAGAAATGGCCTATGTCATAAATCTACATTTTTAAGCTCACTATTATATTAATCTTTCCTCCCAAATAGTTTCCCACATAAAAATGGTATTGATTAAAAAACCATGAACATCTGACAGCCTTTTAACATGAATGTGGAAAAAGTCCCCTGAGAAAAAGTTATATCCTATATGTTAATGATATTGTGCATAGGAATCGTTAATGCCATCCTGTTTAGGGGATTGGTATTCACTTGTAAAATTCTTTAGTGGTTAGTGTTTTGCATAATTTTGTATGTACAAGTTGACACCTCCGCCGTGAGTCACATTGTAAAGTACCCCAACTGAGTCCCTTTTTCAATTCTAAGACCAAATTCCTGGTGGTTTGTGCCTCCTCTTTGCATTTTTGCTTTGAGCTGCTTTGTTTACTTCTGAGGACATAAGAGTTTGTTAGATTTGCTTGTGGCATTTTTCATCTTAACTTGCAGCTTCCTTTCAGATCCACAGACTATTTCTAAAAGAGGCCAATAAAGGAAAAAGTAAAGCTTAGTGTCTGTAGGCTGAAAGGTTATCATGCAGGAGTCCAACATAACTGGAATGTGTTAAGGAATCTGTAAATCAAAAGAAGTTGACATCTGTTTGCCTAAAACCCTGACCTTGTTCTTGCAGCTTATTATGAAATGGATTCCTTCAGCTCTGCAATTTAATGTGAACTGTACAGAAAAAAATTTGCAGTCTGATTTTACTTACTCAGAGGAACCTTTCCCAGTAAAAGTTTCCAATCTGGGGCTGCAGGCTGGCACCAGGATGCTCAAAACTTGGCTAAGGTCTCTTCCCAACTTCAAAAAAGGGCTTTTTAGCAAACCTGCCCAGGTTTCCTGAAAGATGCTCCTGTGTCCATATTACTATCTTGACTTTCACCTTTTTGTGATGAAAGTTGAATTCAGACAACCTTGCTGATCTGGAGTTCATTAGGTAAGGTTTGTTGGTTTGCTCTCTCTGTGACCAAACGGGATATTATTTTTGGTACTAGGTCTCTTCAAACCTCACCAGCTGTTCATATGGCACAGCAAAATTAGTTCTCTGTTTGTAGCCTTCCCATTCTCCTCACCCCAGTGTGTGCTGCACAACAATACTATTCTTTTTACTTCTTGTAAGAAATCAGGATTTCAAAGGGGAATTTAAAACTGCAAGGGAAAAGCAAACTGGAGTTTTGCACGAGGCACAGCAAGGATTTTTAAGTCTGCTCCTCTTAGGGCTGCGTTTTGGCACTCTGACTCTTGGCCAGCATATGTCCCTGTTCACCAGAAGGAATCATTCAAGCAATCTGTGTTAAGACTTGTCAAAGTCTAAATTAAAATGCATCTATCTGATCCTGTTTTTATCCTAGGCTTTTACAGCGTGTTTCCTGCTAGTAAACTTGGGGCAGGGGGGGAGGGGAAGAAGTCAGTTATTTTGGTGATAACCCGAGACTATTGATTACATCTTTTACATCTTTTCATCTATTTAATGAATGTTTTATATCATTCGTGTCTCAAGAGAAAAAGAAGCTGGTGATAAGATTTTTGACAAACTTTAGCAGGGCCTTTTGTGATAGGACAAGGGGTAAGGATTTTAATCTAAAAGAGGGAAGATTTATATTAGATAGAAGGAAGAAATTTTTTGTGCTGAGGGTGGTGAAACCCTGGAACAGGTTGCCCAGAAAGGTGGTAGATGCCCCATCCCTGGAAACATTCCAAGGTCAGGTTGGACGGGGCTCTGAGTAACATGGTCTAGTGGAAGATGTCCCTGCCCATTGCAGGGGGGGGTTGGACTAGACAGCCTTTAAAGGTCCCTTCCAACAGAAACTATTCTTTGATTCTAAGAGGACTTCCACAAAAGGAGAGTCCCTCTAGCATAATTGTCTTTTGAGACAATGTAAGTGTACTTCTCTCTTTAATTAGTTGCATTTATGATCGTGATTTGGTGTGCATCTCTTAATCCACAGAATCTCCACAGAATGGTATCAGACTTGTTGTCCCATGATGCCTAGCTGCATTGCATTTTATTACAATCACCTTCATTCTAAGAAAATCTCTTAATTATGCTCAAAATCCTTTGAAGTTGAGAAGAGTGCTGCAGTGAGTCGAGATGTATATATGGTATTTTCCCAAATGGCACAGAGAAGAAAATGTACAAGGCACTGCAGGAACATATAGTGCTATGTAACTTGAAGAATTTAGTTATTTTAGGGAGCAGAGCTGTTGACTAGAATTCAGATCTCGTAAATTAAAGTCCCTGTGCTGCAGCTGACTAGCCGAGTGACCTTAGGGAATACACTTATTCTTTTTGTACATTTTCCCCTCTGATAAAATAAGAATAATATGACCACAGAGAGGCACAATGAGACTTAAATCATGTTTTCACAAAGTGCTTGGGGATCCTCTAAGGAAGGGCATGTATAAATGTGATTATTTATTATTTCATCATTTTAATCTTTTGAAGTGTGTGAGTGTTGCTACATTCTGTCAGCTTGGATGCATATAGGTGTAGTAAAATTACAGATACATTTTCCTAAATAGCAACAATATTGGTGTTGTGAATCTGCAATGCCAAGGGAGTTGGGCAAGGTTTAGGGTTGCAGGTGTAGTGGCAGCTATCACAGAGGCGTGAGTATCAGATATTGTCCCCGAGGAGAGCTTCACGGGGTCTTCAAAGAGCTTTAGGAATGGACATAGCAAGCTGGTCTGCTTTGTTCACCTGGTTTCTTATGTTTTATTCTTTGATTTTTTAATATACAAGGATTGGTATTTTACTCTTAAATGCACTTTGCATTATATTTTAGTTTTTAGATTGAAAAGTAATTATTTGAAAGAAAGCTTGTGGTTTTGTTGGTTGCGGGGGGAGGGCATTTCTTAGCACTCGGGGGAAACCGAGTGCTGAGAAGTGTTTTCCAGAAATACTTGTGAGACATGACAAAGCTGACCATTACAAAAATCCTCATATAAGCTTAGCAAGAAGTGCTCCCTGTTTTTCAGAGGATTGCAACTTTTTAAAAGCACTCTGGCCTCAGAAAGCAACCATAATAGCCAATACTGACAGATGGTATTAAAGACACAGGCAGGGAACCAACATGGTTTTGATACTTTACTCCTATTACAAGCTCTCTCAGTGCATGCCTCATGGGTTAATTACTTGAGCTCTCACAGAAAGAATCCTGGCTTCTGGTGCAGCAGCTTGTCGCAAGACGTGGTAAGAAATCGCACACGATTTTGAGCTTGTAGCCTGTGAATATGTGTCACCCTGGTAACCGTTTGCACCTGCAAGCATGAGTCATAAGAGCTGAGGAATTGTAGAATTTTTTTTTTTTTTTAGTCTTCTGAGCATTGGAAATTCTTCATAGACAAAGCCATGTAAAACAGGAAAGAGCTTTAGTTTGACATTCCAGTTGCTTGGTGGGCATGACCAGGGCACCTGCTACGGTTGTCTTTGTCCCACTGCAGTGCACATGTATACTGACTAAGGGTCTATCTCCTTTATTTAACATAAGCTGTTTTAGATGGTGGATCATTATATCTATACTTGATATATAGGAAAACAAGACAGAATTTGTCATATCTACAGCATTTCCTTTTTAATGCTGTCAGACACTTGTTAATAAAACATAAAGAAAGACCTTTTTTGAGTTTAAGAAAGGCACTTGTCAGAAGTAAAGCATATCTTAAAATTCAGTCAGTACGGGGACCATACTGATAAGCTGGTGTTTTATTCTGTGATATTTTTCTAAGAAGAATGGTATTTGTCCTTTTACAAAACCCATTTGATTTGAGGAGCAGGCGCTTATAAATTGGATAGCTTCAGTGACTTTAGAGGGGAAGTGACAATTAACACCAGCTGAGGATCTGTTCTTGAAAGTTTTACCAATGAGATACTGCTGTTTTGTAGCACCTTTCATCCCTGTGTCTCTCAGTGATTTGCAAACATTAATTAAGTCTCATAGCACCCCTCTGATGTATGTAAGTGTTGTTAGTCTTAGAGATGTGTGAAATATTCATGGCAAAATTGGAGGCATTCAAAGTTTACCCCCCTCACAAGCTTAAGGATATTAAGGAAATGCAAAGTTATTTGAGATTATCTGCATCAGAGAATTTGTCAGTCTATTCCTCTTTTTGCATATATCTGTTCACAGTCAAAATGTCTATGGTGTTTGTGCATAGCCATCTTGTTATTGTTCCAATTTTCTACAGGAGTTCTTTCACATAGTTGTTGTATATTAATTCTTTTAACTTCCTAATTAGGCAACCGAAATAGCCTATGCACTATAAAAAAGGACATCAGGCAAGTGACTCCCTGTCTCCTCAAGAAAACTGCAACTTTAGGTAGAATTTATCTGGGCAAAGATTTATTATGAAACTGTAATGGGAGAAGGAAGCTGTAAATCAGGAGCACTTGTTATTGTTTGACTCTATCATAACTATAAAGGAATATTTTCCTCTTCATATCACTATGGGCGTGTGTACGTTAGTAGTTCAGATGAATATTGGGCTTTTAAAGTGACCCTTCACTCCCCGTACTTTAATTCATATCACAGAGAGGTCTTGTAGCTCATGAACTGTGTTTCTTTGGGATGAAACTGATGTACCCCAGCCCCAAGCGGGCCATCAGTTCATGGGACCAGATTAGACTTCATTGAGACCTAGCAGTGACTGTTTTGTTTCTCATATCCGCCCCTCTTGCTCTGCTGCTCTGCACTAATAGTGACCTATCCATGGCTCCCAAATACACCCTTCTTTAACAAACTTTGTAAGTCTCAGCTCCCTGATATCTATGAGGATGACCAGAGTTTAAAGAACAAATATAGCTCTTGTTTTGTGTCTCCTTTACCCCATGTGACTTGAGTGACACTATTTATTTTCTACTATTTCTTGTTTACACTTCAGCTTATGTAGGAGTCTGTTTTGTTTACTGTGCCGTTTAAGCTTTGATTAGTTTGGGTTTTTTTAGTAAGTAAATTAAGTTAGGTTTCCATAAAACTGGTTTGCATGTTGCTGTGTGGCTCTGAAATAGTTTGCGTTTGGCCAGTCTAACCTTGCTGTGGTTAAGCTGCACGTATTTTCCAGACTGTTAACGGTCTCTGATTTGATATAGTTTTTCAGTATAATTGAGCAAGCAAGCAGTAGGAAGGAGAAGCTACGGCTATTGAAAAAAAGCTTTTATTGGAATATTAGAACTGTCCACATGATGCACTGGACTGGGATCTCACAAGTATGTAGCAAAGAGGACTGCAGTGAAACTAATATACAAGATACTGAATGATTCATTGCTTTCTATGTCTACTATAATCTATATAATTTATCACAACTTGCTTTGCGAACTTTGTTCTCTATGTTAGAGTCACAAAACCCTGAACTGTTGGTGTCAGAAAGCACGTGAAGTGGTCTGTTGAAGTACTTTGGGGACTTTTCTTTAAGAACGGTTGTCTTTCCTAATGAAAATTGTTTAAGAAAAAAGAAGCCATGACCATTCCTATTTTTCAGGTCATTTTGCACTATGTAAGACTTTTAAACTAGGGAACATCCCTTTAATATGGTATCTTATTCAACTGGTTTGATAAAACTCTAAAGGTGGGAGGTTGAATTAGTGTGCAGAACACTAAAACAAAACTCCAAAAGACAGCTCAGAGTCAAAAGGAAGCCCCCTGCCCACACACAAAGTAAATAGTTTGATTGTTACTTCGATTTGTTTTTGGTTAATGGTTTGTGATAATGAAATTTCCTATCATCAGGCAGATTTCCCAAAGTTATGGATGGCTCCGTAGCCACATGGACATATTTCGTGTGCTACTTTTTAGCCCTTGGTTTCTTTAGGTGTCCACTGGATGGAATTTGAAGGGTTAGCAGAATTTGGGAGACATTTATTCTCTTTGGTAATTTACCAGTAACATTTTCCTGTAATACTAATACTCTGTATTTGCCTTGAAAATTCAGCGCTTTGCATAATCATTCAGTGGTCCATAGTGGTAAAAATAAATAAATAAAAAAAAATCACTTTTATCCTTTTCTTCTTATTAATAGTGTGATAGTGGTACCAATCTACTACTCCTGAAAGACTACAAACAGTCTGCTGGAAATCATTTGCAGATTCCCTCAGTCAGAAAATTATACACTAGCAGAACGCTTATTAGAACTATGAATGGTCGTAAGCTGCAGTGTCTAGTTCTAGAGAAGATCTCAGTGTTATCCACCAGGTATTTTGGGATTCTGGCTTGGACCCATCTATCTCTGTGAGGGACTGTGTAATGATGATCGAGTGCCATTTTCCCATCTTGGAACCGTCAGGTGATTCTGCTGAGAAGGATATATTGAAAATGACATCAGAGTTTATATTATAGACCTAGGGACATGCTGCAGAAATGTTCTGCTGAGTCACCCTGGTAACCAGTAAAGTGCAAATCATAGTTCTGCAAAGGAAAATAAAAGGCAGGACAGAAGGGCAGGTGGTTCTCTGACAAGAAGCAAAAACAAACTATCAAGCCCAGCAGGTTACAGTGGCACCTCAAATGGAGCTTTGTGTGGGAGAGATATGGGGTGTTTTGCCACTGAATTTTTTGGAAGTGAAAGGCTTGAAACAAGCTTAAAGCACTGCAACCTTTCAGGTCCCTAGTATATTGAAGAGGCTGTCACCTAAGCAAATATTAGGCAGAGCAGAGCAAATGAAATATATTTTGTAGCTGTTGACTTTAAACGGCAAAAAGTTGGAAAATTTGATTTTCTAGTCAGGTACGCATGATAGGCATAATGTTGTGTTGTGCCATAATCATTAATTTGAAAAAGAAGTGTTGTGTTTGGATCTAATCTAGTTAGGATCAGCTCCCTTTTTAGTTACTACTGTATTTTAAGAAGGTAATTTTTCAACTCTCTGCTAATGTAATTTATCACCTACATTCAAGGCTCTGACAAGATACTGGCTCTTGTGTTATGCATAGTGATTGCTGCTGCCCTCTTTGGATTTACTCTCTGTGTTCTTTCTATAGCTGGGGTACTTCTGCTCGTAGATCTGCTTTTCTGGCAAGGATATCATAACGAAACAAAAGTGTCATAATTTCTCATCACATGAAATATATACAGTCTGTGATTTTCCTTTTTATAAAATGAGGCATATAGAGACTTGGTATAAAGTGTGTTACATCCTTAAAATGAAAAAGCTAAATTTGATGTATTAATTGGCTAGGGGAATGACATGTAACAGCGTAATTCATCAGGGATCAGGTACAAAAAAGTTGGCAATGAGGTCTCTGACTAATCTACCTACCAATGACTGGTCAATGCATAATTAAGGCAGATTCTTTGCAGACTTCAGTTTATGCAGAATGATTACAAATACTCAGTATTTGAGCCGTTTGTTCACATGATGCTTCGTTACAGGCTTCTTCAGCTCTTTCATGATCTAAAGGATATAGAAGGCATAGCACTAACATAAGTTAGCCACAGTTAGAGTTCTAAGATCAATTTCTCAACCTGAGAATCTCAGTCTAATAAATTATCCAAATTTCAATATCTACCAATTATAATTTCTAGTTACACTTAACTTTGAGAGGTCTGAAAATTTAGAACACAGGTTGGTTTTGATACATCAGTAGCCTAAAAGCAATCAGCTAGAGTAAATGTAGGATATCAGCTATCTTTCTGGCTCTAGGATTTACCATTACAATACTTTCAGAGCAGCTTTGTCTCATTGCCACCCAGGCAAGTTCCATGTTGCAGAAATTTCATTGGAAAGCAGTACTCATGCAAAATGTTGCATACAAGAGTTGTATACGTGAAAGTTCTTCATCTGACTATTTCTATTAATTAAAAAAAAAACAAAAACAACAAGATATACTGTGTGGATTTTTACAATACACCTTTTAGAAGTGAATGCAGAATTCTTCTGGATCCAATGGGTGATGGATAATTAAAATTCTTTTGGAGTCTTACTATCTCAAATGCTCACACATAGAGAATTTACAACCTCTCTGCTTATTGCTGAAAGAGAAGTTCTCATGTTAGTACAACAGAGATCCAGAAATAATTGCAGTCTTATCATGAATATGAACATCCAGCTGGGATTTAAATCCCAGCGACAGAGTGCAAAGGGTAATGCATTAAATCTGAATTCTCACTTGTGAATTGAACCTCCATATTTTGTGGTAGCTACAAAAAGTCTATGCTACTTGGAAATTAAAGGAGCAAGAGAAGAAGGAAATATGCAAAGCTCCTGAGAACGTGGCCTGGAAAATTATAAATGTGTTTGTTCAGGAATTTTAATTAAGTGCCTAATACCCTGGTCATACCAAATAATTTTCCTGCAGCTTGGACAATCAAAGTTAGAACTACTCTAATCTCATCTCCTCCTCTTGAATTTGATGGCATACATACGTATGTTGGCCTAAAGACAGTCCTGTTCCACAGCACCTTTTAGTCTTCTGCCATTTGTCAGCTCTGTGCTGCAACAGAAACAGGTTTTGCATAATAAAATTTTGTCTAAAAAAGCATTCAGTTTGAGTTTCTTCTACCAGATGAGTCTATAGAGCTGTGGCCATAAATATCTTCCTAATTAAAATGTTGTAAAAATGGATATATTTCCATGAAGTAAGTGTATGTGTATATGCCAACCCGCGCTGTATATTGTTAATGAGGAGGATTTTGAAGACCACCTTCTTTATCAGTGCATTCACTTTATCTGTCTATGTTGTCAGCTAGGACCGCTGACTTCTGTGAACTTGGTTTGAAGTAATTGCTCTCTCGATAACTACAGTCGTTCCTCATCGTCTGATAAGCCAGTCAAAACTGACAACTTGACCATCTAAAGGAAGAAGCAGCAAAAAAAAAAAATAAAAAAAAAATGGCAGGCTCTGGGAATTCTGTCCTATATGCAGATCAGCTCCAGGAAACAGTTAGTTCCACAGGTAGCAAAAAAGTATTTGGTCCTCAGAGCATATTGAATACATTTAACATTCCACAGGTAGAAAGAACATTCAGTCCAAATAAGTAGATTTAGGAAAACTTTACATTTGATACAATTCTACTCCAGTAAGATTCGTTTTCTGTTGTTGTTTTTTTTTTAAGCAGCTAAAAACCCTTGCTAATAACAGGATATTGAAAAAACTGCTACTACTTCATCTCTCAGTACCTATGAATTTCATGGAGAATGTATGTTTTAACCAGCCCTTCCTCTTGCCACGCTTGTTGCATTCGATTTTGTGATTTACTTCTGTTAACTTCTGCAACCTCGATTTCTGCAGCGTCAGACTCATCTGGAGTTGACATGAAGACATTTGACTCCAAAGATCTTCTATTCAGCACTTTCTTGACCCTAGGTTAAGTATCATTTTAAATTTATGATATTTAAAATACTTAAGCCACAAGTTGAGGGAAGAAATGACTGTGTGGAGGTTCTTATGTTAATTTTGCTGTGTTACCTTCAACAGTAACCATGAATGCAAATGATCTCATAGCATATAGAGAGAATATGGATTTAATTTTTGTAAGTCAGTAGCTACTGATCCAAATGATGATGGCTTACTATCTTGGTATCTCTGCTGGGAAAAAGAAGGAAACCAAACAGCTTGGATTTGCTGCTTGAAATAGCAAATCTAGAAATACAGGTAAGAGTCGATACCTATCCATTGATCACAATGTACTCTCTAGTACTGGTCTGTTTTGCCGGGTGGCTAATAGTGGCTTTTAGGAACAAGGGGGAAAAAATACCACCTCATATTGTCTGTCTCTCTTACAACGTTAATTAGTGTAATTCATCTACTACTTGCAGCTCTTCAAAGTGGGAAGCCTTTCCTCAAAATCTCTTCTGATGCAGAGGACAGTGTTGTTCCTATACACAGCGCAAGCGAAGTACTAATAAAGTTCAACCCTTTTAATCTTTGAAGACGTCTGTTGTGATACTCTGTAATAAGCTAGAAAGATTCTGTTACCAGGTTGCCTTTCGACACATGGAGACAGTGGAGTTTTTAAGGATTTATCCTAGTGTAAAACAAAACTTTGTATCTGTGTTAATTTCCTTATGGTTAGGAACTGTTAAGTAGCATTTGGGTTCCCATCTTTCCAGAATGGACAACTCCATCTTACGGGCAGGAAGGTAGTAATGCAGATGGCTGTACTTTTTTATTCAATGATTAATCAATTAGTGATCCATAAACCAGGTTATGAACACTTGTCTTTCCTATGTGGTGTCAAACCAAGAAAATGATGGGTAACTGAGGATTATAGCAGACTTCGCGAAAGTAGTCTTGGGTTGATAATAGCGGCACCGTTATTTTCACCATTAGCATTGAAGTTATAATTGATGCTGTATAGTGTTATTGAAAACTGTTGATAATTGCTTTTTAAAATACTATGTGCCTAATATATTGCATCTCATTCTGGTGTATCAGAAATTCTTTTAGGAAGAAGAAGAAAGTATCATCTTCATTTAAAATGGAACTTTGAATGGATACCAGTTTGATTATATAGCTAAGAATAGTACTGGGCTTTATAACTATATCTAGTGTTGGCTTTGGTAAAGCACATCACAGGGGAAAGAAGTTGATATATTTTGATGGGGTGCTTGTACCTCTGAACAAGATTTTAATTGTGGGTAAAGTGGCACAAAATTAGTTAAATGGAGTTGCTCTGGGTTTCATCAGAGTGAATGACAAATGTCATGACAAATGCCTGACAAATGTCCCAGAACTGCTCGCTTCCTATCAGATGTGATACTGTTTTCACTATGTTTCTTATGAATGTGTTCTATGGTAACTTTCTCCTTCAGAGACCTCTTTTTTGAGCTCTCCTTTATGAAGTGCAAAGGCATTCTCCCTGCCTGGTTATCTAGGTCCCATTCACAGCGCATAAAATTATGACATTTTATTCTTTATGTAAATGTATTATAGGGAAGTAAAGCAAATAAAAGTAATGAGAAGATGAGCTTCGATGGTACTGTAGAAGGAATGCAGTATTTCAGTGAAACAAGTGACAGCCAATAACGCTGCCCTGTTTTATCTTTTTGAACACATTTTACATTTCATTCTAGTGCTTTGCATTAATTCACATAATACGCCTGTTGATAACAGGTTTATTTAAAATTCATTAAAAGTTACAGAAAACCGAGATTTGCATAGCAGAAAATGTCTTTGGAACTTTCTGCACTTCCCCCTTCCTCCTTTTTTCAACCCTCAATACACCAGCAAAAGGCTAATATGGCAGACGCCAATCAAACTTCTCTTGGCATTATTTGTCAGTATTTCTCAAAAACCTTCACATAAAGGAAGTAGGCATAGGATCCAGGCCTGCCAAACTCCCAAAGGCTGTGAGCCTAAGGCACTCCTAGCTGCCATCATTAGGAATTGGGAACCACTTAAAAGCACTCCAACATGGTAGACAGGCCTCCTGGTCCAGTGACTCTTATTTCTGAGCATGTGAGACCTTGGAGGTGCCAGGCTGAGAGCCCTGGAGGGAGTGACTGTCAGCTGGTCAGAGCAGCACCTGCTCTGGTCCTCCACCACAGCTCGCCGAGCATCCACATGCCCTTGTGCATCGTGGATCCCTTCCAGCAGTAGAAATAGCTTCTTTTCCCTCCTGCTCATTTAGTTCTTGGCTGTATTCCTAATTCTGCCCACGAGGAGGCATGTGAGTAGCAGTTGTTAAAAAATTTGGCAATGTGGATACCTTTGAAACTGGGGGCATAAAGCACATATAAACCATGAAGTATGTTAGTGATGCCTAAGTATCTAATAGCCTTTTCCTTGGAGATGCCCTGCAGTAAATCTTTCATTATTCATTGTGTTATTTACACTCTAATATATGTACTTATGCTATAGTATGAAACTTCTGTAGGTGACATCTAAGCAGAGGTCACTCTAACCTCTAAATGCACTGTAGCTTCTTTAACCCGTTTGCCTTATCCTATATATCATATTTATTTATGTTTTTTCTGTGACACAATATGAAGTAATGGTTGCCACAAGAACTGCTGCTTGTGAATAAGCAGCCATGTGGCTGTCACCATACCATGCAAGGGCAGAGGGACAGCACAAACAGCTCTGTGAGGAATGAAGAGTCATGCTGTCCCTGACGTTGAGACATCAGCTTTCTAGCTACACTGTGGTTTTGGGGTAACGTTTGCAGCATGCTTTCTGGAGGTCAAAGCATTAGATGCTGTCAGCTGGCTGCAAGGAGTAAATATGTTTTGCTCTTGAAATGACTAGCTAGAAAGTTGTTACGGCTGTACTGGCAGCAGAGGTGTTTTGAGTACGTTGTCTGCAGACTAATTGGTACAACACTCTGGGACCTTTCAGTAGGTCAGCTCTAAAAAGTCAGGCTTATTAAGGAGCACGGAGAAGTACATTTCTCACACTTGGAATCCAGCTATTGACATCAGTGTTTCACTGAATCACAAAGCAAGCTAGTCCCAGGCTGTTGGCATTTAACTAGGTAAACATCTTCTATGAGCTGCAGGCTGAGAGGTCAGTGTGAAGCAGCCATGTGTTGTGTATGTTCCCTCCTCTTCCGGGGAAACCGTTTTCTGTATTACCTGTGGAATTGTCTTCTCTTTCTCTCCACTTCCATAATTTGGGGTGATCACAGCCCCCTCAGTGCTACCGTTTGTCGTTACCTGCTGAAGGAGCCGGGAGAGTGGGGGCTTTGCTGTGATAATATAGGCTGGAAGTACAGACAGGGACTGCACTTCATAAATCCATCTGTCACTTGCTGCCAGAAAGAAATGATTCCTTGCCATTTTGAAGAGGGGGCCCCCATTTTCACTTCATTTTTCTCAGTAGCATGCTGATCTCAATGAAGAAATAAAGCATTCCTCAGCTCTTTGGTCCCCTCTAGCAGTCCATAGTGGCCAAAATGAAGGAGGAAATTATTTTAGGAGAGAGCACAGCTGGGGAAGGATAAGAAGGGGAGGGGGACCCAGAAATCTTTTTCTCTTGTTAGTGAGTCAACTCATGCAAGGGTTTCCAGGCAACTCTTTAGCACACGCCTGCTCTACTTGATATGTTGCAGTTTTTATCAGGATTTTGCCACTTGTGTATTTTTTAAAAATTTAGGTACAACCAATTATAACAGCTACTTCTTTTCATTGTTTGGCTTGCAATGGAGAAACTGTTAAATTAAAATTCTTGGTGGTTGATTTTTTTTTAATTACTTTTTAGGAAAAAAGTGTGCTTTCAGAAGTATAATAAAAAAGGAAAACTAGCAGTGGAAAAAATAAAAGAAAATAAAGGTATTACACAGGTAGGACTGAAAAAACCACTGCAGTACAAACTGAATCTATTGGCCCTTGAAGGTAGGGGTAGTGAGCCAAAGTTAATGAAAGGTCAAGAGCAGTGGTATTTTATAGAATTCCTTCAATGTGATAGAGCTTAGGAACAAGCATTAAACTGCTAAAGAAAGGACTAGGACAGCTTAATAAATTAAAGTATATTCTTGCATAAAGTTAGCTGAAGAACTGGGTAGATGTCAGTCAGCCAGTTGTTCCTAGGCCATTGCTTTGGTATATTTCCATACTACTGGCTTTATAACGCGTTAGGGTGTAAAAATGGTGATTTATCTTTTGTTGTGCAAGCTGACTGCCAATTTTATTGTATGAAGCTGTTTTCATTATCTGCCTAGAAGAATAAAAGACGAATTAAAAATCATAAGAGAGTAGCAGATACTTTTGAAATTAGATTGCTTTCACTTCGACAATCTCTGACCTACTGTCTGTCTCGTGAGGTGAAGCAATTGGATAGATGCTATTGTAAAAGTGAGGGAATGGAAAAGAGTGATATCATACATATCTATTAAATTATTGAAGATTCTGAATTACTTTCTCAATGGAATTTTCTCATGTTAATAACATGTTTCAACTCTTGAGCTCAACACTGTGTAGTAAGTCTTGTACAATCACCAGCATGTTAAAATTAATATATTAAACTTAGAGGTTGTGTATGATCTTTTTAATACAACATAAGATACCTCTTCTTTTTGATACTGTTCACTACTAAATTTCTTTCTTAAGTTATGCATTTATCTTTCAGCTCTGAAGAACCCCATTATAAGTGAATTAATACATAGTACATCTGCCATTCCTATCTTTTAGTGTTCTTCACATTTTTCCTTTCTGATAATTCAGGTTGTATGGCTTGTGGAAAATTACTCTACAGGTGCATATACAGAGACTGACTAGGCAAAGAGCCCAAGAACCCTTTGAACTAAGAGGAAGGAATAGAGACAATATGTCAAGGAGTGTCTGTACGAGGTGTCTGAGAAAAGAAACTACAGGAAGAGGGGGCCTGCTGAGCTTTGATAAGAAGCCCAGGAGCCAGCCTTGGGAACCAGTGATAATATAGGAGATGAGCTGAGTGAGTGAAAGTGATGATAATGTGGAGACTGGGAGAAATGCTTCAAAGAACTTTTGTCCTCAGACATAGGTGAAATTGGTTTCCTTTTTTCCAAAGAAATATGGAAGGCTGAGTTGGTTGGGTCTGGGACAGAGATCCCAGAAGAATCATAATCTTGATGTCTGCTTTTCAGAAGGAAAAGATGGCAAAGCATCAGAAAGTAATGCCATCACACAAAATTTACAGGAAGACACAGGCTCATTCTGTGAATGACAAGTACACCTATAAAATATCCGCTAAATAACCCAAACCTGTCAGTCCTAAAATCAGTGTTTCTTGCAGTTCTTCAGAGAAATTAAGTAGCTTGTACACATCTCTCAGGCAGACCCACAAAGCCATAAGTGCAGGGTAGAGGTGGTGTATTTTTTATGAGAATTAAAATATTCATAGATAGCAGCTGAGCTAGCCAGAGAGAGAAAACTGCTTTCAACTAGAAAACCTGCTAGATAGGCAGGTTAAAAGCCCAGACCACCATATTGTGTCAGTACGCGTGCCATTCACAAATGCTAGCGTCATCTGCGCCCATGCAGGTGGCTGCGGCCAAGCTTCTAATTTGATGAGGCACCATTCTGTCTGATGTCAGAGTCCTTCAGCTGTTTTTGGTGTTGACTTGATTGATAACTTCTTGACGTCAAGCCTAGAAGTATGTGTGCTTTATGGGCTTTCAGTGGATGTGCCAGCAAACTTGCGAACCACGTTTGTGTCAAATTTCTTGTTCTTAGTTTAGTGCTGTCGTGTGGAGGAAGTGAATTCTGGATGGTGGGATATGGCAAGAAATCTTCTGTTTCACTTTGATTTTAAGCAAGATAAATATTTCGGTTTTTAAACCAGCTATTCAGGATTTTTTGCCTTTTGTACATGTCATGCACCATAAAAGCTGTCATTGCTTTGAAAGTAATTCAGTTTTTGAGCTTGAAATTCTGAAAGGTTGTTATATTGTTTTTTATTAATTGGATAGCATTAGAAGGAATCTGGGACAGAAATGGATTGCAATGATGCAGGTATTTTAGAAAGAAATCGCAGATGTAAACCTAGTTCCCCGCTGTGGCATAGATTCAAATAGCTGGTTTTGTCTGTTCTTTGGCAGTACAAATAAGGAGGAATCCAGGATGCAGCACCTGTGCATTTAGGGGAATAATTACTTTTGGTATGATGCTACATAAATAAATCAATGTCTGCTACTGATTAACGTTTTTATTCTTCTCTTGCTGTGCTATGGCGATGACGTAGCTCCCTAGCTGCTGGTGGCAGTTTTTTGGGGGGTTACCTTAGGTGTGTTTTTTTAAGTCAATTTTTAAAAAAGTAATCATTTGGAACTCTGCCAAAAAATCTAGTTTTATAGATTTGTGGATAAGAGATGAAGAATTTTGTTACTTCTTTCTTTAAAAGATCATAAATGGGATTTGCTAAGACCAAGTCACTTCTTAGTGTCACGCAGGATCAAGGAACTGAAACGTTCTCTCTGGTTCAATTCCATGGGTTGAAACACCTTTCCATCATGGGACACCAGCCAGTCCTACATCCTTGTTTGCCTAAAGACCTTTCTGTATACCTGTGTACGTATATTCAGGGACATTCCTGAATTACTTCTAAGTAGACTAACGGTATTTACATAAGCAAAGAGCTGTACTGATAATATTGCCTTGTATTATGGGGATAAAGTGCTTTTAAATGAAACAATGCAAGAATAATTTAAAATTCTATGCTATGATTTTAATTAATCGTGTTGCTCTCAATATTGTGATATTGTTTCCAAAATAAATGGTATTAAGCCAATGTAAATAAAACAAGATAATTTACCAAGAGGGGTTTGTAAATGAATACATGAATTGAATTCATGTATGTTTAAACCCCAACTTTCTGCCACATTTATTTGCTAGACATTAGTTTTAAATTGATTTTTTACAAATTTAGTTTTGCTTTAATTAGTATGTCCTAATTTATTATTGGTTTATAATGTCAAACATTTAGGGATGTATTTGAAAAACTTAAAAAATAGCGTATGAGTAAATTTAGTCTTTGTGTTTCTGAATTCCAAATGAAATGTATATTTAAATAAGTAGGAGGAGAAGGAAGACACTTCAGGAAGTTGCAACACAGAAACATGCAAGTCTGACCAAGCAGCAGCTGGTTTGAATGGTTTTAGAGTTTAGAATAACCAATGTCTTCTGAAATAAAAGTATCAATTTTGCATCAATAGTAATGATGAAAATACACCATTTAACTTTTTTTTTTTTTTTTAAAGCCTAAAATTGTAGCTTGGCTTTGTCATATCACAACAGAAAGATGGACTTAAGGTGAATGACTGAAAAGCTGTTGGTGGGTAGCCCTGTGTCAAATGAATTGTCCCGTGCTTTAAGACCAGGTATTTTTCAAGGGAGTGATTTCGAGTTACTCTGTTGAATACAAATTGGAAAAAAGCTACAAGCTGCAGATACTTATCTCATCTTTCAAAGCATATATTCAGTGTTCAGGAGAGCCACTGGAATAGCAACTCTGTAGGCTTTGTTGCAAAACCTGATTTAAAACAGGACTCAACCTTTCAAGTTTTTTCTCTTTGTTCTGCCTTTGTTCTTTGTAAATAAAGTTGAAAGAAAGGCTCAAAGACGAGAATAGTTATTTCTCATTTCTATCCATTTATTGGTCTTTCTGCCAACTTCAAACATGTTTATCAGTTGCAGGTAAGAATACGTGCTGTATGCAGATATGTATGCGTCTATGTAACTGACCCAACAAACAACTTCATTAAAGCCCTTGTCACCAAATTTCCATTAGTCACTGTCATCTAGATTTGTACCGATGGTTCAGCTGGAAAACTTTCCAATCACTCCACTTCGTGGAAGAAAATCTTATTTAAAACCAGCAAGTACTTCCTGCTCAAATGAATTTTATATATATATATATATATATATATGTCTTTTAGTCTTTTTCTGATGTATTTCTGGTATCTGCAAAGCTGCTGTGGCAATTACATGTCTTAGGAAAGCATAATTTAAGAACAGTACTCTATTGGTGACAGCATTGTAACTGTGCTGATTTGGTCTGATTCATTCACGAAGGGCAATTCACTGACTTGGCCCTATCTTTTATGTTTAGCTGTCAATGAATGGGTCAAAAGCCACTGCTGTACAGTAAGAGGCATCTTGTATTTATAATGTTAGTTTATCTAGAAGAGTAGGAGGCTTTCTTGGAGATTACCTTTGTTTTCCATAATTTCTGACATGCTCTGTGGTAACGTTCCTGTGGTTGAGTTGTTTATCGAGAGAAAAGGCACAACGCATCACACGTGCCTGTTTATGGGGCAGCTGCAATGTTCTCTCTCTGTTTCTCTTTGAATTTCCATAGTGTTTAGTCTGTGTAAACTGAGAACAAGCGCTATTTCTAGAAGAAATCTTAGTTGAATTATGTAATACTTTGAAGTATAGTGCTCTTTAAAAGAATGTGTGAATTTTAGCTTCAAAACAAGGAAGAAATGCAAATATTTAACCCTTCCACCCATGTGCACACACAAATAGATGTATGCTGTATTTCTTATGAAGGTGGAGAAGCTATTCAAAAGAAAAGAATTTTTAAAATATCAAGGAGAGGAATAGATATCTTCATCAATTTCACTTCCCAGTTTATTACTTTGATTCACTTCTCTTTGGTGGTGGTGTTCATGCCACTGCATTTTTACTGCTGTTGCTGTTCTGATCAGTCCTATTGTGTGTTAATTTTTCTTAAAGGTTTCTTTCTGGGTATATAAATGGACACCTTTCAAAGCCCCAAATAGTTAGTCAGTGTTTAGTCAATGGATTAAATGAGAGTGCTTCAGACAGTGAACGGCAGATGATCACAGAATCGTGATCCAGAAGAGTTAGAGAGTCTCTTGCAGCAACATCTGTATTTGTATTTATTTGTATCTTTGCATGCTTGTAACCATTTTAAGTGTGTGTTTATATATACTTAAGAGAAGGGTAACTAGCATATATCAATGTATCAACACATATCAATAGAAATACCTAAGTTTATGCTAGAGTGCTCATTAGTATCAAAATATGTGCTAATCAGTTTATTAGCCACGGAACTCGTATCTCCAGTAGTTTAAGCAGGTATGGGGTCAAAGATTTTACCGTGGGATTCACGATCTTTCTCTCCTGGCAATTTGCTTATAAATACTGGCATTTTGATGTAATCAGTCCATTAAAAAAACCCAAACTAAGGTCTTCAGATATACTTTTACATCCCTAAGACTTACAAGTGCTTTGTACTGAAAAGATTCTGGAATGTCCAAAGGAAATTTATTCTACCTAAGACAAGGAGACCATCCATTCTTCCCTCAGTCTGATGGATAAATTTTCCTAAGGGGCCTCTGGGAGCTCCTGTCCCCCTCTGGCATATCAATTACATTAAGTAATTGATCTTACTTAATGTAGTGGTATCAGTGCTTTTTCATGTGATCTGTCACGATGAAGTTCACAGCTGCTAAGGATATATCTTGCAAGATCAGGCCCTCTACTACTGTTAGATGAGTCATGGAACCCAGAAAAAATTAATTTGCTGCTTAGGCTGGTGCTACCTGCAATGGAGTAGAGGCTGGCTCTAATTTTTACAAGACAAGGAAGCACAGTTGTGCCTAATACTTGTCTCAGAAGTCCCATTTATGAGTAATTCCTTTTTTTCTGATCAGGCAGTCTGGTGTGTGCAAGCACTTTGTGTCTATCCACCCACACTTTGTCCTTTCTGTCTTCATCTGTAATACTCCACTCTGGGACTCAGAAATACAAAATTGATGAACAAATAATATGCTACAAGTGGTAAAATATACTGCTGAGTAAATGAGTTCATGTCTGCTGCTTTTCAAATGCCTGAGCTTTAGCTGGAACAACTCATAAAACCAGAGATTTTTCAGTATTGTTTTAACATTTCCCGGCTCTTTATGTTAAACTTTATGTACTGTCATTCAAGATGAAGTATTGGTGTGATAAAATAGTTTTATTCCATTGAAGGAGAAAAATGGGAAAGCTATTACCAGTATATTATTAAAAATAAATATTATGTAAATAATTTCTGTAGTTGTTCAGTTTTCACCGTGTACACAGTACTCCTAATCAAAAAACATGTTTGTACCTTTTTGAAGGTTTAAAATATAGTTTTTATTTTCCTGGCAATTACAAAAGATTGGAAGATCCCATGGCATTAGATAGGTTCTAAATATGAACTGAGATTTATCTCTGCCTAAGGCACGTGCCACTTGCCTTTAGACAGGATGCAATGACCTAGAGGATCAAGCAGGAAAAATGTGGCTGTTATTGTTAATAGTGGTTATTACAGCGTGGTTCTACTGCCTAGTTTGAGTGTACAAAGTTATCTTTTGCTATCATCAGTGACATTAGAAACACATATGCTACCCTATGATCTTTATTCAGTCAGTTTGCTGGTGCTGTACGTACAAGGTTGTGTTTTTACTGCGGAAGAAGGAGGTCCTTGTCGTTCAGTTCAGGATAGGCTTTGCTATGTGTTAGGTTTGCATGGTGGAAACTGTGGCCTCTTTTGAGCTCAGCAGTTTAACTGGAGTCTCTAGAGCGGTTAGAAATGGAAATGGGAGGTAGAAGGGGAGGTCAAGGCTCTGAGTTGACTAAGGGAAGTATGTTTTGGTGCAATGAAAAAAGTGAAAATAAAACAGTTCCAAGACTAAGAAAGAGACAAGTGTTAAGGAATTCAGCGAGGAACAGGTTACTTCAATCAAAATGGAAAATCAGCCTGGATGAGAGGAGATGTCAGAGAGAGGTATGAGATAATTTATAATCTGGGTGATACAGAGCATTCTGCATATTGCGTTATTGAAAACCTCTTCCCAAATGACTCTGGAGAGTTCCTGACCTCCCATCTTCTTCCTCTCTTCAAGTAATGCTGCTTGCTTAGTTGTTTTCTTAGACCTCTTTCTTTCAGAAGATTCCAGCATTCTTAACTTTGTCAGTGTCTTTTTAAAGAAGAAAGCTCCTATGCAAATATCCCACAGCACCTGGACCAGTTGTCCTAAGGCACTGTGAAGATCCAGTCAAAAAAGCTTGATATCTTGTTTGTAGAATACTTCTTCCTGGAGTATAGGGGTATAGGAGGTCACAAGAAATTCTCCACGGGAGGTTAAAATTCTGCTTGCAGTTTACCTGTATGTATGGTCCCGGTGATTACAGCTTTTTTCACATGGAGCTCTGAAAGGAAAATTTGTCCCGGTAATTTTGAGGCTGAGAAAAGAGTAGAATTAAGACTTTGCCTAATTAGTGATACCTTTTAAAGGTCTATATTAAGCTGTCTTCCTTCAGCCTGAAGCATTTGATGGTTTCCAAAAATGTAATTTAATCATATCTGATTACTTGCTGAAATCCGCAATTAACTTAGGTGCAAGGGAATTAACAGTATTTGCCAGGTGCTGCATAATTTACCAGGAGCTGCTTGTGCCACATATATGTAAAGTGTGTTGCCTGTTTAAATTTATTGGCCAGAATATTTTAATCTTATGATTGACTAATTTTTATTGCTTCCTTTCACTTGTGTCCCCAGGATGACTCAGATATGAACTACCATGTAATTATATTCTCTATACTACCAAACTATCCCTTGCAATTATGCCATGTTGTAGTTGTTATTTAAAAAGATTCAAAACTACCTGTCTAGAAAGTTATTTTGGGGATGCAATTGGTTGCTAGGGTGAAGCTAAATTTTCAAGTAATTCTAGACATGATATTGAATAAAAAGCTTAAATGAACTCATTGAAAAAGTAGTTCTTATCTCAGAAGACCTCCAAAATCCCTTTCCGTCAAAAAAGGTAGAAGGAGTTTTAGAAAATACCTTATTCTGTCAGGACTAACATTTCTGTCCTATTTGGGAGTCAGGTCTTAATCAGTTGCATAATTAAAAATAGCAATGGAAACATTGGCCAGGTCCCTGCAGCAATAGTTTTGGACTGAGTTTGAAGTGCCTTTCTGAGATCCAGATTTGTACCCTAATCCTACTCTCGAGCCTTCTTGCATTATAAATTTCTGAATACCAGACAATCTTAGGACACTTCCGTGTAATCTTTGTACTTCATTTTTTCTACAGTTTCATGAAGCTAAAACTTTTAGGTGAAAGTAAACCTCAGCTTAGGTCTTGGTGCAGGAATGACAATTGTTACAAGTTTTCATGCCTCACAATCTGGCAGAAAGGTTTGTACAATTTGACATCTCTCAGCTCTGTCAAACTTGGAAATTTGCATGGTCATTAGTATCTCAAATTCCCTGGAAAATTACTGTGACAATAAATTGGGACACCAAATATTTCAACTGGAATACATGCCTAGTCTAAACATCAGCAGCAACTCTGAAATTTAAAAAGGTCATATGTGCTGTGGTGACCAGGAGGTTATCAGAAACTATGGCTTTTTAGAATGCCATTTAGTTGGAAGAAACTGCAATAAACCCAGGCACAAATGATAAAATGACTCTTGCCTCATGATTTTGTCAGTCAGACACACAAGATTATGCAACTTTAATTTCCCCAAGTACAAAGCAGCAAGTGTATGCCGACAGCATAACAACCTGGGGATCTGCAGTCAGTTCTGCGTGTCTCACATTACGTGTTATTTACATTGAAACCAGGAAGCAAATTGCTCGGTTTCATGCTTCTGAATCCATTTACAGCCTTTTCTTTACTGTTCATAAAACTGGTGAATACTGTCTTTCATTGAAAAGACTGTGCAGATCTTAAATTTCCCAAGGAATAATACATTCCCATAAAGCTGTCGCAGACTCCAAAAAGTGAAAGATAAGGGGAAAACAGCACAAACCCAACAGACTTGACAGTTTATCATTGTGTGAACCAATGGCAATTGATGTGACCGTATCAGAGGCTTGCAGGTGTTTAGATTTTAAGATGACATTTGAGACTGTAAAAGTTATATTTGCAGCAACAGCCTTGATAAATATAATCCTGTCTGAAGCTCTGTGTGCTCCCCGTACAACCGGTACTTTAGAAGAGGAGAAAAGGTTCATTTATAATCACATGCAGAGAAGTTGACAAAAATTACTAAAAGCTTTTTTGAGACTGTGAACTGCCAAAACCTGCCAAATCTTCTAGCCAAAATGGACTGCCAAGTAATTTGCACAGTGTATGTAGAGATCCAGAAGGGCCAATCTAGAGATTTAAGTATCTGAGTTTTTTTCTGGTAAAATCAACACGCTTCAGGGAGCAATTGTCCATGGAAACTACTATGTCCCGTTCAGTTTGCAGCCTGTCTGGAAGAGCCTGAGCCCGACTTTTGAAGTGACCCCCAAAGACTATAGAACAAGGTATTGTACAGCAAATTGACGTTTCTCTGTGCATATATCTACATATGGATGCTTGACATAGTCCTTCTCTGCTTATGGAGACACAGGAGGAGTGAGTAGGTAGTAATTCCTATGTTTGTCCCTGAGCTTTCTTCCCTTTCTGCTACCTTCTACTTGGTTTTGCCTTCCCACTTTTTCTTTCCCAGCATTTTCTGTTCTCTCCTATTTTCCTTCCTTCAAGTCTTTATATCATTGCTTGTTGTTTTCTTTCTTCTTTTTCATTTCATCACTTTGTATATTTCTCATTATTATTCCTAAGTCAATAAAATGGACGGCTTTCCTGGCTTGCAGAGTCAGCCTGTTTGGAGACATCACTTGCGATGAGTGATTTTCAGAAACACTAACTCAGTGGAGTCATGGAACAATAATGAAGGTTAACTGTCCAAAGGTAATTAGAAACCTCTCTATTATTTTATTGCCATGGAAGCCTTGTTCCTGCCAAGGATGGTCTTGTTAAGAAGATGCCAAGTCTCAAGGAGACAATTCAGTAGTACAAGAAGTCATGCATTAGTAGACTCCTAAGCAGAATGTAACGGATAGCAAAACCAGACAACACTCAATGCCCTTCTTGAAACAGAATTGGAAGGCAGTGATCCTTCATTGCACATAAAATATTAGAGAAAGGACCTTACAATGATCAATAAATCTTAAATCTCACTTTAGGTTTGAAGATCCCAAATTGATGTTTATACATATATAGGGAAAAACTTACTCGAGGCAACAGATGCAGTAAAGTTTGCAGAAGCTTCTGTGAGCCAATAAAAAAAAAAAAAGTGGTATTTGCTTCTTTTGGCAAATCAACTGTCTCAGTATATCACCAAAAAAAATTATGTACTATGCACAGTGAAAACCTGGAAAGTGAGGTTTTTTAAAAATTATTTTATTAAAAATTTGAATTCAGCTGGGTTTGCAGACGTGTTGATGCAGAACTCTGCCTGACATTTTGCTTAGCCAGTGCAACAAAGGATGAGAGCCGGCATTGTTAGAATGCTGCAGGTGGTTAAATATACTGAGACAGATACATTTCACTGGGAACTTTGCATTCAAGTTTTCCTGTGAATTGTCACAAATATGATTCAAGTACCTTTATGTGCTGACGAAGGTTTATCAGTGTGTTTCAGAAAATTCATTGCCATTTATTGCTTCAGCTAAGTATGAGGAGACATCACCATTCTTTAACCTCTTCGCAGGTTTTCAAAAAAGCTCTTAATATATTGCTTCATGTTAAAAGTTGTCAGCACCATTGGCAAGCACTAAAGATGAACATGAAGGAGCTGTACTTTTCTGGATGTGATTAATTTTGGCACAGTGCTTGTTCCCATGGCTAAGCCCTGTGTGCACTGCTGTTCTTGTCAGGTTTGTTATGCGTGTTTTCTCTTTCCAAGGTATTATGTCTTCACTGTGAAACGTTCATCCAGACTCAGATTTGGCAAACAGAGTCTGAATCTAGCAGCATGCTGGTTTCCAGGAAAAAATAATTTGTTCCCTTGGAGGGAGGGAAGGGATTTAGATTTCAGAATTCTTCATTGTATTTTTTAACACAAAACTTGCTTTACGTTTCTGTGTGTAACATTTCACAAGCAGTTGCTTAGAAGTGACCTTGGTGATCACTGAGTACATTTTAATGGTTTATGTGAAATTTCAAGTTCTGTTTTTAAATGTTAAATTCTTAGAAAGTAATAATAGCTTCAGAAGTTCAATGCTCTTAACGTGACTGTTGACAATATGTTTTGCTTTCCAGCTAAGAGCAGCATATAATAAGTGAAATTTTTAAACATGTTTTCCCCTCTAGGAAATTAGCCTTGAAATCATAACACGACTAAGGAAACTGACTAAAGACACAGGTATTGTAGGTAATCTCGCAAGTAGTCTGTGAGGGATTTAAGAGGTAACAGTAGTGGTTTAAAGCTTTTCTAAACTAGGTTGTGTTTATACAGACAGAAAATCCTATACGGGATTAAACTTGAAAGTTCATCTAGTTCACTCTCCTGTTTCTAGCAGAGGCCACACAGAAAAATCAAAGGATCTCATATTAAACAGGGGTAGAATTTAATCGCCTTCATATTTATTTTATTTCTCATCTCAATTTGCTAATAAAGCATAGAGCTCATCACGAATATGATGAGGTATTAGTATTTAATACTGTGCTGACAGTCAGTCTCCAGTCAGGTCTTCTCATGGCACATGGAGTGAACAACAGAAATACCTTCTAAATAGCAATAGATTTTTATTGCTGGGGCAAAAAGTATATAATCCTAAAAAAAATTAAGTGATCAGTGCTAACTCTTGAGGAAAGTGTTTATTATTGCATTTCAATATAAGCAATTAATTTATTGCCGGTTGTCCTTCACCTTCTGTAATACATTAACATAAATGGATGTTTGCCTGCAAAAGCAAAATCCACCATAGCAGATTTGTGGTAAAATGGGACTAGTTCAGCAGTGAACTTGGAGGCTATAGGGATGTGTTTTCCAGGAGCGGCTACCCACAGCTTCAGTATACCAATCCACACTTTTTATCTTGGGCATCATTTCTTTTGCTTTACATAACGCTGACATTCTGGGAAACTGCACCTTCGTGACGGGCCTTTTAATGATAATAATGAATAGTTGAGTGTGGGTTTGTGGCAGTTTAAGAAATAAAAAAAATCCTCATCGAAAGAACATATTTAAAGGAGGACTTCATATTTTCTTGACTCCAGCAAACTTTTGATTTAACATAGATGAAGGATACCAAGTACACAGTCCAGGAGTCTGAACCCAGATTGGTTCGGGGAGAGATTGCAGCAGTGGTGCCCTCCCAGTTTCATTCTTGTCCTAAGTATTAGGACTTGGGAACAGTTGTCTATTTTTATCCACAATATTTGCTGCTCTGAAGCTCCCAGCTTAGATGCCTGTTGTAGGGTGAATGATTATCGCTATCTGTTGGGCCTGAGGTGAAATCAATTTCATAGAAAATAGAAAGCTGAGTATATTTTTATAGGAGAATAATTTTGAAATGAAAGTAATTCTTCTGTTTCTTGAACTATTATTTCATCTGCTGATGAATAAGGAATTGCATATTGCAGTAGTTCTTATTTCAGTCAAGTCTGTGTAAATTATGGTGCAGACTTCAAGCCAACAGGATTTGTGTTTTACCAAGTCAGACATTATTATTAGATGATTATATATAAATGAGTTTATGAACTTTGTTATTCCAATTAAATACGACCTTCTAAGAGTTAAAGGTTGAGTATGTGTTGCTCAGTTGTTTAAAGACATTGGAACGCAGCTTTCAGCCAATGTATTTCTAATACAGTTATTGGTTTAAAAAAAAAAAAAAGGCAATTGAACATTTTAATCTTCTATACTGCCAATATTGAAGGAAGCCTCCCTGATCTTTTTTGCTTAGTGAGATAACTTGGCTGATAACCTTTATATAGTTCAGGGACTTACTTCATTGCTTTCTAATAGAGTTTCTGGAGAGTTTAGATTTAGATTTCAATGTCGAATGGCCACAGTGCCTCAGGGAAATATGTTCTCATTAATGGACTTGTTAATGATTATCATTGAAGAGACTCTAACAGTATCAGATGTAAACGTTGTCACAGCCCTCTATCTTTATCATGCGGATATGGAGATGCACCATTAATTCACACAGACTGAATCTCAGAGCTGTGCAAATTGATGCAGTATGATAATGTCTGAAGGAAATTAAAAGCTGTGTGTTATCAATTTAGTATTTCATATTTCTATTACCAATTAATGCAGTCTAAGAGATAAGAGGAATTGAACCATGGCAGTAGTATGGGTCATTCAAAAGAGATCAAATTCAGATGTGCCTCTATCAGTTCCAGCTTCGCTATGCTCCTTTGCGCCGTCTTTGAGAGGGATGTGGCAAATACAAATTTACATCAGTAAAGTCTCTCAGCTGCAAAGTTAAAAATGTGTATGCTATACAAGCACGAAAACCCTATGGCTATATGAAACAGTTTACAGAATCTAGAATAACTTTTAAACAATTTCTTTATCAGGAGTTACTTGCCTTTATTCAAGTATAGTAGTATCTCATTTCTTTATCTTGACTTTGATAGGTTTATTCGTAATGCATTGAGTGCAATAAATCAGAATCTGTCTCAAATTTATAGCTTTACATGTCACACATTAATAGCATATTTGTTAATTATTTGCTCAAATGTTGTAAGAATTTGATTATGAATATTTCATTTGGGCTTGGGGGAGAATCTTGGTAGGAAACATTCTGAATTATTACTTTGTTGTAACCATCTGTAATATCAGTATTTTCAGAACAAATAAGAAATGTGATGTTTTTGTATGCAAACAAAAGTAAGCTTTTAGAAGTAATAGTGCACTTACAAGTAGGTTGTCACTTGTGTAGGAAATGATATAGTAAATAGGTGGGAGCTAAGATAGAATCAAAAAGTAGCTTTTCAATGACATATTTTGATATCAGACTGTCCTATTGGATGAGCCTCCCTAAATGGGGAGGGGGTGAGCGGAAGAGCAGAATTTACAAATGGTGGTGGTGTCAAGTTGTCCTAAAAGGAGGACAAAACATGAGCAACAAATAGTGACGCTAGTGCTGAACTGTAGCCTGTTGTGAAGTCGTGAACAAGAGAATTCAGCTCCAAACTCACCAATGGCAAATGTATGGGGCAAAAAAGGCAAAAAGAATTTGCCTTTGAAAAGGCAAATGGGATATCCCTAGTGAAAGATACAGTTAACAAATTATGGAGATATTATTTTAGATCAGTGAAGAATCAACAAAACCATGAACTACGCATGTACGACAAACTAGGGAGTAATTGATCTCGTACAGGAAAAAAAATTACAGGGGTATGTAGAATAATGAAAAGATTAAAAGCACACGACTAGAATGCTATGTGTAATTGGGAGATACATAGATTCTCTTGAGTCAACTCAATTATGTTCCTGTTTGGGGGAAAATGCTGTAAGAACATTTTTGTGCCTGTCTCTGAAGCATAAAGCAGCTACAGCATTAATCTGTTGCAAGCTATGAAACTTTGAAAGAGTATTAGTGAAAAGTGTTTGAGGAATTGATGAAAGAAGTCAATTATAGTCCAAGTCAGGAGGAATGCTGTCTCAATCCATATGCCCTGTACTTTTATGGGTACAGATGAAAGAGTACAGACAGTAAGGTCTTGCAGAACTGGAAAAGATGTAAAAATGAGTATTGACAAAGGAAATTTACATCAGAGACTCTTCTTTTGTGCAGGACAACAGTAAGGGAAGTCATCTGTGAAACGGGATCTCAACACAGCTATGGTAGAAAATTCATGCTTGGTGCTATGCTACCAGCAGTCAATGTCAAGACACCACTAGCTGTGACTGTCCTGGCTGGGATCGGTCAGGGTATGTGTGAGGTGCCACAGTTACGCTTCTTCCTGCTGATGTAGGGGGTGAGCAGAAGATGAAAACCAAAAAAGTTCTTAAGTAAAGCTTCAATACTTTTAGCCTCACAAGAGGAAGAACTCCAGAAGAAAAGCTTTATTCCTAGTATTTCCTGCCCCCACTGATGTACACTTGATTCTCACGTTGCTTTTAAGTTATTGATAAATCTATGAAATTAAGAATTCTAATTACTGATCTCCAATGAAAATACTGAGATTGGTCCAGTGCTGCTATAAAATGTCACTTTATTAAAATTATTCTATGAGGCAAGAGAAGAATCGGTGCTCTCTTTTTAAAACCTTGCATATTCCTCTGGCATTATTCTTGCTGCAATACGCTGTGCTCTTTTCTGAATTCCCAAGACTGAAGAATAAAGCTCGCTTGCTTCCTCTAAGTTGTTTGGACATTGTCTTTTGCAGGGGTCTGCCAAGCCTTGCAGATTTTTGACAATGTGGAGAGTGTATTGTAAGGTCTATAATGATTACCTGGCTTGCTGTGAAAATTTGGAGAAGTGAAACATTAACATTTTTTGTGCCATGTTAACTCTACTTTTCACAAAGGTAGTTCTCAAAAACCACATCAAATCAGTACAGATGAGAGAGAAAGAGATTTCTCTCTCATCTGTACTGATTTGATGTGGTTTTTGTGTTGCAGTCTGTGCAAAGTGTAAAATCTACCACCTATTCATCCCAGTCTCTCTGTCACACTTCTCACCTGCTTTTAATTTCCCCTTAGGAAGTCACTTCCCATCCCTATTGCAAGGTTCTAATTTTAATAATCCCAGCCCATCCAGAGCTGTTTCCCCAAAGAAATATTTCACTGCACACATCACTTAGTGTGCTGATATTTCTTGTTAGTATGCAGCGTCAGGTTAGCACCTCTAGATAACCTTGATAAATTAAAAATTGGCTTATCAATATTCAATCAACCTAGCTCGTTTACCCAAATGTCTAACTTCCTTTCTGTTAGAGCTGAGCTAAAAAGACACTGCAAAAGTAAATGGAATTAAAATTGTATATTTTCCTTTTAAACAGAAATTAAATCAGTCTGCTGCTAATGTCACCTTAAACACCAGGGTTTAGCAACAATGAAATAATATATAGTGGCAGATATGATATCACAAAATGTTAGTTTTCATTAGTTATTCTTTGAATACAGTGAACATCTAATCAACACTATTAGCAAAATTTGGCAAAGATGGGTTTGGTCTGCCCAGTTCTTTGTATTACTGTTGAGTCTTGATGATTCTTCTATGTCATTTTTTAAATTTATAGAGGGAAGATATAAATTTATATCTTCCAAAGGGCAGGGGGCAGTTGGGGTGCGTACCTCCTGACCTCATCTTCTTTTAGCATGCTGACAGCTGCATAATTTTCCAAATCAGATCTCCCTTTATCTTGTGCTTCATTTCCTTTGTAGTTTAGAAATCCTCAAACATCCCTTTGTGTTTGCACAACAATTGTTATACAGTAGTTTTCTGTAACTGTCCCACTCAGTTAATTGACTGCTTTTGCTTCCTTGGACCACTCTTTGTGTTGTTGCCCATCATCTTTACAGTATTTTTAGACATTTTTATACATTTTATACATTTATAAATTACAGTATAAGTTATTCAAGGGATATCACAGTGCTGTTTTAACATTATAACAAAAATCTAACAGCACATCATGTGAAAGGACAGGCTTAGACAAATCCACCAGGCTAAGGTTTTCAAAAATCTTGGTGATTTTGGGGGCCTGTACTGTGATGCCATAAATAGATCTGATTGTCAGTAGGCAGATGGGCAACAGCATTGTCACTGAAAAGGCTTCTCATCTTTCGCTGCTTGAGAACAGCTTGCTTTGATGTCCCGGGTATTAGGCAGGGACCCTGAAGCTCCAGGATGTTCTGTGATATGTTCCTAAAAACATTCACATGCTCATGTCTCAGTGGCTTTCTGTTGATGAAAACTGTCCGTATTGTCAGTCAACAGAAGGCAAAAAGAGGCCGATCTTTTGTCACAATACATAGACCTCATTAATTTGTATATAGCACGAACCCTGAAGGTGCCAACTCATAAAATCAGAGTTTCCTGGGAGTTTATAACCTAGGTTCATTCTGTGTTGTAACAGCTGTCCTGCAAACAGAGGGCTTCAGCAATTCCCTGATTTACTTCTGTTTTCAGTGAATCTCTGATTTTGTGGTGAAAATGAATTCCTTAGGAAGCTCCAAAATTGTTGGGGTTTCTGTTTTTTTATTATCCCTGTTGCCAACTCAGAAATGCACTTTGCTGAGCACTGTTTATTCTACTAACGTTAGTCTATATAGAATTTTGCATTAAGATGGTTAAAATTATTTCAGCCCTGCCAAATATAAAAAAACTAAGGTCAAGCAATTTCACCTTGAATTAATTTAAGCAAAATATTTAAACAAAATCTGGTGGGTTTAGAACCTTAAATTTAGAAGTAAAAACATTGCTTTAAGAGGGGAAAAAATATTTTAAATTACATAAAATATTCTTATATGTTTGACGAGGAATTTTATTCTCTAAATTTTGCATCCCTGTGAAAAAACTGAATTATTTGCGCAGTTCTAATGGCTTAATTAACTGATAAACTGATTCAAACATTCAAGTACATTTTGTATCGCCAAACTGCTTCCATGACACTCTCCTTATGTGACTTGACATAACCTTATAACAGAAGCCCAATAAAACATGGAAGGACAGAGTAAATGAAAAGCCATTTTCAGAAAAGACTTTCACAGGTTTTGGAATTCTTCCTGGGAAACATTCAAAAGGATCAACATTTTATTCTTGAAAACAGCCTACTGATTTTAAAAGGTGTATCTAGTAAATTAGTTTCTGAATTTTGCAGTTGCTCAAGGATATGAATATTAGAAAACTTTAAGGCTATTTTCTTTCATTCTTACATTAGAACTTGCAAATTTGTGTTTAGTAACTCCTCAGAGAGTCTTTATACTCCCCCCCAGTTTGAGTTTGATTAATGCCCTAGATCACTCATCGATTCTTCGGCTGTTCTTGCCTTCCCCCCCTCCCCACCAGCAGTAATTTTAAAAGTAAATAAGTATAAGATGGGTTTAATTAAATCCTGTCAAGATTCAAAGGTTTGTTTCACTTTAAACGCTTGGTACAATTGTTGCTAATTTTAAAGGGACCAAAGAAAATGCTTCAGACAGTGTACATGCACCATGGAGAAAAATTATAAGGGGAGATACAGGCGAGGGGCTGCTGTTCGAACTTTTTGATCTCAGCAAGTTGTTGCACTCTTATATTAGGTAAATATTTGTGTGTGTTTCCTAGTGGCAGTGCTTTTAAAAAATGAGTAATTGCAAAGCATATACAATATCAAAGATGCCATTTGATATCATCAAAATCTTGCTCAATAGTTTCACTATAATCTAGGTAGAAATGTAACATAGGAGTGACCTTATTATATGGTTTTGCATCAAGAACTTCTTTGTAGTTTGGTCCAACCACACATTAAAGCTGCCCATTTGAATTCTATAAAACAACGGCCTGTTTCATTATCCAAACAGTGCAGAGAAGCAGTGCTGTCCTGCTCCTGATGTTACTGCTCAACAAACGCCTTTCTAGAACCAGGAAGAAAAAATGTGCCCGTTTCAGAGTTGATTATCCATGTTTAGGACGTCTGGTGCTTCTTTAAATCACTAGCCCTACAAAGTAGATTTTGTACAGTTAATCTGTACCTGTTCAGTATATCAGACTGCTTGGTTATGTAGTTCCTGCAGGATTGTCAGGCGCACTTGGAGATGTATGGCTGGAAGATGCTCCCTGTCCTCTGCTTGGTAACTTATTTCCTTCCACTGCAAGAACCAGTTTTTCTGTAGGGTTTGGGATTATGGAGTAGGATGGAGTGAACGAAAGCACCTGAAAGGAATAGCAGGTGAGGAGAGGGTGCATCCTGAGACGCTGGCCAGGGATGGAAGTCAAAGAGTGTTCTAAAGGTAAAAAATAGTTCTGTGTTTGAATAACAGCAAAGAGGAAAGAACACAATTACCGGTAACAGGAGCTAGAAATATCCATACTGGAACATGATTCAGTGGGTAGGAAACTTTGGTAACCACAGTAACAGTAGGCTGCTTCAGCTTTCGAGTTATTCATCCTTGCAGTGTGAATTTTGCTAGAGCAGTGGTGGAATTTGTGCTTAGCCCTTGGAAAAGATAATACAGACCCTAAGGACGATAATGTGAAGCAGAAAGCTCTTTAGGATTTCTATTAAAATTCAAACTCAGAAAGTTTCCACACTGCTTACTGTCTCCTATGTAACTAGTTGAAAGCCTGTCCAAGGAAGAACTAAGAGAAGAATCTCTTCGCTTTCATTTTGCAGTTTCATGTTAACTTAGTTCTGTGAAATGCAGATTTTCATGATACTGTACTGTGCTTACATGATACTGTAGCTGTGCTATCTGTACACTATGTATTTCTTTAGATTTCATCGTCATTCGCATTTTGAAGTTAACCTTAAAATCTGCAGTTACTAACTGCTCTTGCTACTTAAATGATGTTAACAACAGATCTGAGTAAATCTGTGTCTGTGTTGCTTTGATTTTTGCAATGCAGGCACTATGGTTTTAAATTAGAACCAAATTTTGTGGTTGATTGAGAGCTAGGCATCAGAAGCTAAGAGGAGTCTAACAAAAGTCGTGGTAATTACATTCAGGGCTATCTAATGTCCTTATAACACACTATTTTCTGGCCTAACAGATTATCACCTTCTTCCTAGGAGTCGCTGAAGGCCAGGCCAAAACCCATGTGCCCTCGCTTTACCTGTCTCTTTCTTCTTTGAACATCCTTTAGCAGAAGGTGCTAAGCACTTCGCAAATACTGAATGTTGTATAAGGAATGGTGTTCTGAGGCACAGGGTAGTGACGTAGCCTGTCAAATCAAAGAGGCTGCCCATGCAAAATCCACAATGTCTTGTCTCCTCTTTCTCCTGCCCTTTGCACAGAAAACACTAAGAATTCCTTCGGCCAACTTCAGGGTGGGGGAGGGAGAGAAAAAGTATGAAAAATAAAACTAATTTTTAGTTTTATTAGTTTAGTTTTTATTAAAACTGGTTAAACCAATATATTAGGTTTTTCTCAGACACAAAATGAAGATGAGTTACCTGAAAATATTGAAAAGTTAAATCTGAATTCAAAACATTCAAAACAAATTTTACAAAAGAGCTGGTCAGTTTATTTTCCATAAAATATAAAATTGCAGAGTATTGGTTTTGTCTCTAATAACGGAAAGAGGGAATCAGATCTTTTGATGGAATGTGGAGGTGGAAAACTGTAAGGTTAACAGGACGATTAAAATACAGGGCATCTGTAGCCATATAGGAGGGGGTGAACATGGTGGCTGGACGGACTTTTTACCAAAACTAAACTTCACATGAAGACTATAGTGGTGCATAAGTGTGTGGGAGATGCATGTCAGCCTAATCTCGGTCAAGGACAAACAAGACAGGGTTTAACAGGAATATGAATCATATTATTTTGTGATTTCTTTAAATGTCCCACTAAACCTGACCCAGAGCAATTTGGCCCATGTGTTAGCCCTAAATCATTTACTTTCAAATGTCCTTTCCATTAGATAATGCTGATCAAAGAAATGAACTCACTTAACGGACGCAAATTAAGCTTTTTCTTAATCTCTGATTGTTAATGACTTTGTTCTATATTGACTACCATATGCATTTGCAGGACTCCACAGAGGAATATTTACTGCCGTTGGAAGTTTCAATTTCTCCAATAGCTGGCTTTCTTGATAAGGCTGTGTTAAGGTATATATATATATTCCTTGGTGGACTTTCACAGGATTTTCAGGATCTCTTTTAAGCCTTCAAAGATGCTGAGCAAATTGTAAATTGGGAGCATTCTAGCTTTATTGTGAGACCCAAATATGTTCATGCTAGAGAAATAACTGGACTGTTTGGATATTATTAGTAATAGAGACTTAGAAAAAAATATTTAAGAATTTACAGTCTCCTTCTGCTGTAATTGGTGCATATTTGTTTCAAATATTTCTTAAAATATTCTCTTATACTGTTTATAAATTCTCTTCCATGAACTAGAACTCCTTCAATATAAGTGATATTAATGGTGTCCTATTTTTCATCTTAACTAGTTACAGGTCTAATATGTGAATCATCACATATCCTTTGTATAATTGCCATTTCTGTCCTATATATTTACTTCATGTTCATGTGAAGTAAAAGTGCTCTTATTTTTTCTTTTTGTGATCTCACCTCACTGGAGAAGCAGAGAAAGAGTAAAATCATTTACTTTATTTTAGCAGCTACTAAAGATTCTAGGCTTTATTTCAGCCAGGTTAAAACTTATGAAAAGATTTCATTGTAGTTTCTGAAGAAAAGAAAACAGCTTGAACTGAAGAGGTATTAATTTCTACTGTACTTTCAATTTCCTCTGGAATTTATGGAAGCTGGTAATTCTTAGAATTAATGCCCAAAAAGGGAATTACTAACAAAAGGATAAAACATATCTTGTATCCCTTCTCATGGACACCGTCAGGTAGGTACATATGTGTCCTTTACCTTGACAGGCACATTATGTATGTAAATTATATCCTGATTTACTTCTATTTATAAGTTGCCAAATATTTGGTCATCTTTCTGTTTTGTGATGGCTCTTTGACTTTTTGACTTATGAGAAGTACAATACTTGGCAGCCAACCATTTTGGTGGGTGGCCACATCTGCAAATGACACTAATTAATGAAATTTCCTTGCCTTCTGCAAGGAAAACCTATTTTACAGTTGCATTAATTTTCTGACCCTCACTGAAGAAAGGACTATCTAGTGGGATAATTGGCAGGGATTTCTATCTCTAGGGAATACTGAAAAAAAAAAACAAAACAAGGTGAAGTTTTTCATTTTTTTCTGGTGTAACTAAATTCATACCTAAATGGACACGTTTCTGCTGAAAGGGATGCAAGTAGGAACACTCTATCCACTGGGCTTCACTCCTGAAACTTAATTAGACTACGGTATTAGCTTGAATGTCAAGCTTGACCATGAGGATGCCTAGTAATGAATATGAAGTCAAGCACAACTTTGGAATAAACTAAAAGGTAAGTTTTGTTTTAACACCTTTGTTCTCCCAAGTTTTCTTTTTGCGATCACAAAGATTTTCATGCATGGAAAAAATAATTTCTGGCTAATGGTCCAAATGCCGTCCCAGGCACATATGGGAAAATGCTAAGACTGCTGGGGAATGACTCAGTCACCTCCAGAGTGAGATGGCAGTGGGCCTCTTGGCCGCCTCTTTCATCTCAGATCTCATGCTGTGTTTCTTTGCAAAGCACCGCTCTCCCTCAGCAGAGGCCTGCCCAGCAGGAGTATATTTCTTTGGGTGGTTCGGGGGATCTCTGCAGACCTGCCAGCTGGACTGGGTGCTGATGTGCTGAGGTTGGAGAGACCCAGAGTGTATCTTGGGTCCCCTGAGCTCCCTGGGGCATCCTTCAGTCTGTCTCTGTGTGTAGAGGGCAAGTTAAACCCTCAACAATTTAAACTTTTTAAATACTCATAGGTAAGTAATGAAGATCCTCTTTAGACAATTAAAATGCTTAGCTATTAGCTAAGCAGCTGGTGGTGGCCAGCCAGTGCTGGCAAAGTTTACTGGTGACTTTTATTTTAAAATGAGAAATCTAATAACTGAGACTTCTTGCTAGGATGAGAAAAACATTTCTTTGCCTTAATGTTCTATTGTACGTATCTTTCCACTTTAACAATAAGTGTAGCCAAAAAGCATGAAAAAAAAAATCTGTAATTAGCTCCAGCTATATAAGTATAAATCCACATGCTAGTTAGCCTTTAGAAAAAGAGCCATTTGTGTTAAATTCATTAAGACTTTCCCATTAAAAACTGAGGACCCATGAATTAGTTTGACAGAGAAAAACTGCTGGAGCGTTTGCTTGGATTCGGCTTGGTGTGCTCCCAGCCTTCGTCTTCACTGCAAGTGTTGCTGCCAGTTATTTCGCCCAGCCTGGTCACAGCCTTGGAGCCCAGAGTGATTTGATTAACAGATGATGAATTATGGTAACTTGAGCTGTGGCTTGTGGTTGAAGTCACACTGCATTATTACTTTGATTCTCAGCAGGATTTGAATATTGTGCCATAGGCTCTATTAGGCTGGCTAGTTCAGATTTGGAGCATTTCTTAAAATGAAGTTAGAGAGATCGGTGATTGGATGGGAGTTCGTTTATGGAAAATATATACACCTATAGCTTTTGCTAATACTGCAATGAAAGAAGGCTGAATAAAGATATAAGTCACTCACTCAAATGTAACCAGCTCATCAGAAGTGTTCACAAAGTTGATGACAAACTCGGCTTGTGAGGCCGAAGCGTTTTCATTGTGAGGTGACTGAATAATCTTGAAACAAGCTGCTGCTTTTTTTTTTTCCCTATTTACAGTAGAAAAATCTCCCCAAAAATCCTCTCAAAGCACAGACACTGAACGGAGAGGTGTGGGTGATTAAGGGGAATGATAAAATATGAATAGAAGTTATAATTATAGCAGCCCCTGTTCTGTTGAAGCAGAGTTCTCTGTAATATAATGAATTTCTAAGCTCTTTTCAGAAGCTGCAATACTGAACCTAAATTATTGTTAGCTTTGTTTCGAAGCGGTATAGACCATGACTTAAATTATTTGATTAACCAAGTTACCTGAATGTTGAGTCCTCCGCAGTTCAGGTAGGGAACTGCCTACTATATTTATCCATTTGTCTTCAGGAGATACTCAGTTCTTCTGCCTTTTTTTTTTTAAGGTAAGTGTGCAAAGAGTTTAAAAAAAAAAAAAAGATATAACATTGAAGAAATAATTACAAACTTTAGCAGTAGTTTCTGTCAACTTCTTGACTAATACTCTGTGCATCTTTCACACGGTTAATTTTTCTTTGTGTTGGCTAGTACATGTCTATTCTGTATTCTCTCCTCTAAAATTTAAATACATTGACTGAGTGCTTATGATTACTCCCCTGTTCATTATCACCCAGGCTCAGATTGATTGAGTCACAAGAGATGGGGAGGGTAGGCTAGAAAAGAAGAAATACACACAAAAAATAGGATGATGGTATTGCCATAAATACCTTAAATATGCTTGTTGGAACACATAGAAATGAAGTATGTTACAAAGAATATTGTGCTTCCCAACCCATGGATACTGCAAGTAAGCTCCTACTTTGTTTCCAAATCTATTTATAGTTCCTAGATTATGTGAAGTCCCTATGAAATTGTTTAGTACCCATGGTTACCAAACACATTTCATAAACTAACACAGTTCTAGTGCTGTGATGTATCGGCAATTTTTTGTCTTTTTCTAGCAGTAGTTTTCTGGTACAAATTCTCACAGGTGTAGATAATAAAATCCAAAAATATTTTCTGTGTTAGCAGTAAACTGTATTTGACATTACTGTTTCTGAGTGGCTTTACTGTCAGCGTGGTATTGAGGCACTTTGGAAACATAAATAGTCTCTGCCTGTATTGTATTCCAACGAAAATTGTCAGTCTTTAGGATGTACCATTTCTAAATAGATGAAAAAGAACTGAAAAGCCTCGATGCCTAAATCTAAAATGGAAACTGCACCTAAGACATGTAAAACTCCCTTTTATTGTCCTTTTCTATTGAAAATGTAAGCAGACAGCGGCAACTGTTGCAGCTGTAACAATTGTAGCATTAGAGGTCCTGTGGTATTTTTCTCATCATGGTAGGATTCACACTTTTTTAATGTGTTGTTCTTTTCACCTGATGATTCAAGAAACGTGTGAAATTGAGGCAGGGATGCTGTGTCTTATGGATTCTCTGTGATATAAACATAGGAGTAGTCACCAAAGACTTTTACAGGTATGAATGATTCCCAGTGAAGGCAAGAAAACTGACATAATTGGCATAATACAGTGAAATTAAAGCTATTATTTCTTAATCCTGTTATTTCTTTTTTCTCTCTTTTAATGCATTAAACCATTCTTTGTTTTTCCTTTTGTCCCTCTCCTCATCTGACGCTTCTGAAATGTCTATCTCACACACACACATACAAAAATGGCGTGATGCTAATGTGAGCTATAGCAGGAAAAAAATATGTTTATGAACTCTGTTAGTTTTATCTACTTCTTTCCTGTTTTCCTCTAACGATCCCTTCCTATGCAGTACATATATATGTAATTAAATCAAGTAGCAAAAGCCAACATGATACCCATATGTACGAGTAATTAGCAGGTACAGTCTGATTGCCATCAGAAGTGGGTAATGTTTCGGCACTAATGGGCCATTACAATGAGTGGGCATTATAGTCTCAGCACTTCTTTTGTGTAATAATGTTGTCCTGTGCATTTTCTGCTTTTCTTGCTGACAACAGCTTGAAGTAAAATCTCAGCTAAACCAGGTAATCTACCTGGTCCAAATCTGCTCACTAAGGAAAAACAGTTGGGAAAAGAAAGCATTTGAAGTAATGTTAATATTTCAGAAGTATGTTTAAATCATCTAAGGCTTGTATTGTTTTCCTACTCAAATCATGCTACTTGTTTTTAAACAAAAGCTTACAGGAATCCATTCAATTCACAGGAGAGCTACAAAACTGTAATGTGTATATTCGTTCCTGTGAACTGTTTATTATGCTATTGCAATTCATCTCCCCCTTCAGATATGCGTGTTATATGGTAACCACAACAATTGGAAACATATCTGAAATGCCTATTGCTCAAAATAGATTTCTGGAAGGGGGAAAAAAAAGTAAACAGTTCATATGGAGCTTTATTTGTAGAACATGGATTTTGGTTTCATTTTCTCATCCTCTCCTGAGCAGTACACAGGGACTGGTGGGTGCAGTGTTATTACTTGTCAATGGATAAAAAATAACTTTCTGCTCACTTCTGTCAGCGTTTATGCTGTCATTAGGGACTGGGAGACTGAGGTAAGCGGAGAGAGCTTTGTGGCCTGGCAGGAGGCAGTAGCTTCATCTGCCCCAGCTTGGCTGTCTTCACAGCCGGCCGCATGCTGAGCCTCACCGGCAGCAGCTTCTCCTCCGCCTCGCAGCATGGGGCTGGACCCATGAGAGTTATTTTCCAAGGGCTGTGCAGAGTGGCTTCCCATCAGAACGACTAAACACCCACCCACTATGCGCGTATAGGGTTGTTTAGGAAGGGAGAGACTATTTGATCATGTGCTGCAAACCACATTATTCGTGGGAAAAAAAGAGAATTTTCCCTTCTCTTTCTAGCCTGGCTATGAAGCTTAGTGAATTTGGCATAGCTAAAGCATGGAAAGTAGGAGGAACGTATCAGATGTCTTGAGATATAAGATGCCAACAGCTATGAGCCTCACTTCTCGTTTTATACCTGCCTTGGGAACGGCACGTGAAAGCCGACCAAAGCTGTTAATGTAAGAGAGTGTGAAATGCCTAAGCAGAGAGCGGGCAGCTGTCCAGAAAGTGCAATGCAGTGCAAATGGGTATGTCCAAATGACTATGTGATTGCACTGCATTCCTCACCCAGTCATGGAGGGCCTCTAATGTGGGAAACGTGCAGCTGTGTTTGACAAATTAGCACCCACTAAGCCTGTCAAAGAGGCTGCGGCGAGGGGTGCCATGCGCTGGCCGAAGGACTGGCTTTCTCCTCCACTTCGTTCTGCGTGACACCTTCAGCCCATGTCAGTGCAGCTGGGTGCCCAAACCACTGCGCGATGCCCCTGAGCGGGCCCAGCGTGCTAACACAGAGAGTACCAGCTGACACACAGTTTAGGAAACTGCTCTTTGCTACCTCCTAGGTACGGCTTCTTTCTTTGTGAACTCCAAGTTATCCCAAACTGAAACATGTTTGTGCAAGTGCTTAGGGTATGTAAATCCAGGACCATACTAAGGTGACAGTATTTGTGATCCGAGCCTCGGTGTACTCTTAACAATCTGATCTCTGCATCTGTTGTGTGAGATAATTGGTGCGTTTTGGCTGCGTGTCTAGTGTTAGGCTGATCAGAAAGACGAACACACTGTGCAGATTAAGGTTAAGCCAAGAATAACGTTTCCATGAATGTCTCTGGAAGTAAGTTCATCTGCAACACGATCTTGCAAATGTGATGTGTCTCTCCATGAATCGTTTGCTCTCGTTCTTCCAGATACTCATAAGTTCTGTGTGGTTTTGTTTCTTTGTGATTTATGTGGAAAAGTATCTGTCATGACACTGTTCATAGTGTCTGGACACTGTTCTTACTGAACATGGCTGTCATCTGGGCCACATGAGATCACTCCCGTTGTGGACTTGGATGACTGACTTCTTTTAACATACATGATTTGATCTTTTTTCTCACTCTTCAGTCACTCCATTTATTTTATTTTTTAATAATTTTTTCAAAGCCTGAATGCTCTTTGCTTCACTTTCCCCCCATTTTATTTTCTCCTGAGTGGGATTTGATCCCAGTAGAGCTTGGGGTTCAAGCTGATCTTTCGGAATCAGAATTTGACAGGGCTATGTATTAACTACGGTAAATACATTAATCTCTTATTAAATATTCCCATATTTAATGTGAAAATCTTAATTTCACTTTAGAAGATGCTACTAAGATTCCTTTAACTTCTTTGCTTAATAAGAGAAAGACCTAGAAACCTTCTTTTTTAATTCTATGGATCTAAGCAGTTTCATACTGTAAATCACGCTGCGTAATACTATAATTTCACACTATAAATCTGTAAATCATAAATTATAAACGTAGCCTGTAGCTACATGACTCTGTGGGTGATCACATTTTTCTAAGTTTCTCCTTTAATAATTTAAGTCATCTTTTAGAGTTTCTCATATTGGTACTACAGATTCTGTTGGAGACAACTTGGTAAAAGGCACTCTTCTTTCTGGTTTGAAACAACGTAGTGCCACAGTTCAGTGATCAAAAGCAGAGCTGTACAAGTGGGCTGTGGCTGTCTATGGTCTGTGGATGATGATAAAGATTTGATCCACTGTCCTTGCAGGATTCACGTAGTTATTTTATTTTTGCCTTTTACAGGATTTTCAGTAAAAGGAATAGGTATGCCGTTCCACTGGAAGTGGTAAGAGTTAAGTCAATGAAGTGTTGCAACCTGTGTTTGTGGCAGAGCATGATGTTGGATATCATTGGCAAAGACCGTGAGTTCCTCCCAAAAGAAAAGTAATTTCATTTCCAGCTATGAAAATGCAAGGTTGGTAGTAGAAGAGGGGAAGTACAAAAAAATCATCAAGAACACAGGTGCGTTGCAATAAAACCTGAGCAAACAGATGGGATTTCATTTCAATTCTGATGTGCTGTTCATTTCTCTTCGTCTGGCAGAATATACTCGGGACGCATTTTTTTATTTTTTTTTTTTAGTTCTATTACTAATTTTTAACCACTTTTAATTAAAATTAAATTGGATCATCACCGATGTAAATAAATCTTCAAGCTCAGTGTCCCAGTGAATACAGTGAAGATACCAAAACTTCTGCAGGCTAGAATTAATACTGGGGTGAGTTGTGCAAGTTAATAGTAATGGATTAAGACTAAAAATAATAAAACAGTAAGGAATTTTCCTGTTTCACTATGTGTGTGTGTGTGTTATGAATTCACTAGGTGAAATTAAGCTTGCTTTGAAATCAGTAGGAAGTTTGCTTTTGACTTTAGTGGCAGTGGATTTCACCCATTACATTCTACAGCCTTTTAAATCAAAAGGGAAAACAAAGAACACAAACTTGTTCTTATTTTTTATTACATCAGTCCCTCCGAAATTGCTGACCAGCATTGTATTCCTGTGTGTGTCTCTTGGAAAGATGGTGGATGTATCTGCAGATGCAGGTGCACTGCAGGTTTGTGCGTCGGTTTTCAGTGCTCTTTGTGAATAGTGGTTTCATTTTCCTTTTCTCTGGGGTTTCAACATGCCATTTATTGTGCAAGTGTGATCCTTATCTCCTCTTGGCAGAAGACATCACATTTCTATTGCTCATGTAAGACTCTAACTGTAACAACCTCTAGTATGCTCCTGAGGCCATGTCCTCTATTTACAGTTTTTAAACGAGCTGACTTGAATGCTTTTTTAATTTATTGTTGTGTTGTCAGCAGGTTAATTATTCCCTTCTCATTGTTGTCCATGCCACTGCAGTCATTTATTTTAAACAGTTGAGGTCATTCTGCTATTTACACAAAGCTTCTGAAGAAATCATGTTGCAGTATAAGCAGGCTTTCAGAAGCATTTAATCCTTCCTTTTGCAGTAGTTTCATCTATCTTTTTAATTTTATATTCATGTCATCACTTTTTCAAGAGGTTAGTTGCTATTCTAACAGAGTATTTTATTGTACTGTCTTGTCATCGTAAGTCTTCATGCTGTCAGATGCTAATCTTCCTGTCCTGAAAGCTTCCCACCATCTGAGATATTAACTGCATATTTTACATCCCGGTTATCTTTGCATTAACTATAGTATATGTATTGTTAAAGATCTGGACAGATGTTTGTCTGGCATCTCTTGAGCCTGCAGAAAAAAATATGTCAAAGGGGAAATTATTTCAGTGAGAATGGGTATATATTTCTTACTAAATCAAATTGTTATTAATTTTTCATTAGCTGTCTCAGCAAATGCAAAACTTTTTCCGAACAGGAAATCTCCCTAAAGAAGGCTTCCTCACTTTGTTACAGCCTCAATTCCTGTTCAGCACTGGCTGTGTCTTCTATATTACACTGCCAAAATGTTTGATAGCAAAAAGGATTTTATTTCAAAGTTTTATCTATTTTTGGCATAAAGCATTCTTTAAGCAATATCATCTAGCCATTACAGGAACCAGGTGTTTCCTCTGTTTACTATCCATGCGAGGTAATATAATATTAAGTGCGTTCAGAACTACCTAGGATAGAAACGCAGACTGATGTTAGGGGAGAGTTTGCTTATCACAGGACGTGTACCTGGTTGGTGGTGGTTTCACAGCTTCAGTCTCAGAAGGCTGAGCAGTCTTCTGAACTGAGACAGATCGTTACAGCACCTTTTATAATACCAGTCTTTTGGGATCCTGGACTTCAATTGTTAATTTCTGTCCCTCTCATTTCCTGGTTAGTGATGATGACGGTGCAAACCTTACAATTTGTCTCTTAGTCAAGAGATGCCCTCCTACATAAATACAATTATACTGGGAAATTTCAGTATATACTCAATATCAATTGAATTTTAAGCTCCTGTATTTTTTTAATTTGGCATGCCACATGGTCTTACCAGTGCTAGGGCTGTTTCTTAAGCAAAGACTGAAAGGAATTTAATCTCATTTTAAGTCGCGGCTCCACAATTTAAAAGTCTTTAGCAGTTTCTCACATTCCTCTCTCCAACCAGGGTTTAGTCAGTATTTCATTCTAAAATGAAATTGGAAATATTTCTGCAATATGATTTGGGATACAGTTTATAGGTTTGTATGTATGCGTGTGTGTATGTGTATATGTATGTGTACATATGTTTCATATATTTGTATAAAACAATTCTTGGTAGAATGGTCATCTTTTGTTTGTTTGGAAATAATTTTTTTCCTCTTGCACAAAATTATTTTTCACTGTATTGATCTTTTGGTTCTTGGAATTTTACTACCATAAACCTCAACGCTTTACACAGTTGTTATTCCAAGGACTTTCACTGTTACATTTGACATCTAGTGTCACACAGGATTGGATCCTTTTTCCTCTTGATTTTTTTCTACAGAACAATTCTAAACCACTGATTTTGTAAAATGGTGATCGATTCCAGAGGAAGAGAATAATGTTGCAAACACAGAATTGCAACTTCACCCCTGGCTTAGCAGTAGAAGAAACTGGATTCAAGGGCTCTGTTTTCATAAATGTACAAATATTGATCACTGAACAAAGGAAAAGCGAACGAGAAGACTGTCCAAGTTCATTTCTTTTTCTGTAAATGTCCTCTTTTCTTTTTAAAGCTCCACTTTAATTAGAGTGAGCTATAATATAGTTTCTAATCAATCTGAAAGGCATAAAGCATCCCAGACACACAGGCTGCCTGCAGGAAGCCAAGCAAGTGTCAAACTGAGGTTCCTCTTTAAGAGTTAAGGAGATTATATGCTGCTGTAGAAGCCCACTGTGCAATTACTTCACTTTCATAGTCACAGATTGCTACTGAAATCCTTATATCTGATAGTATTTGATGAAGCATTTAACATTTTGAATCACAGTGGACTAATACGGTTCAGAACGAATCTTGAATATTTTAACTGGGTGAAACGTGTCTGAGTCTCAATAAGCTATGCTTTTTTATTTTAAGAAAATTTCAGGCACTTTAATAATATAGTATTGAAAATTCCACATGCTGCCAGAGATGCTATAGAATAATTAAAAAAAAAAAAAAAAATACTTTATTTGGTGGCTTTGGCCGTTCCTTTCTCATCATGAAGGATGTATTAGCTCTTTGAGGTAGTTGAGCAGTCCCATTGTCCTGGGCGCTGAAAAGCATAAAATCACTGGCAATCACTTTGCCATTGTATTTGGAGATTAAAGGACAGGACCTAACAAATGGGGTAGACCTTGAGTCAGGAGATGAGGTAGCATCAGATAATGCAGCGAAACAGTATATCTAGCACAGATTAGCTGTGAATAAATTCTCGGCCAGTCATCCCTTTGTCAACTTGTTTGCCAAGGTAAGGTCTTGATTTATCTTTCTGGTAGTATTGATTTTTATTTTTAATCTTGAATTATTTTTAATCTTGAATCAGTTTTGATTAAGATTTGTTATGGTCTTGTATGCTTCCAGGAATGCATAAAGAGCATACTGTGCGCTAGAAAACTCTACCTGGACACCTACTTCTGTGATAGTTCTCTTTACTCCTGTCCTGCCACCTGAATGACCCGATCCTGGCAGCACATACTTTTATCAATTTATCAATTTTCTAATGTAAAAAGCAGTGTATAAAGATTTGTGTGAAGGTCTTGAGATGACTCAACTATTGGCTTGCATCTCTGCAGCAGAAGGCTGTGGTTTCCATTTCCACCTCATGTACTAGGCTGATACCCAGTGCTTGGCACTGTATTTCAGTGACAGGGGGTGTTTCATTGTGGAAGATGTCATCCTGAAGATGACATGATGAACTCAGCTCTATTGTTTCTCCATCTGGAGATGAAAACCCCAAGGAATACTTTAGAAAGAGCAGGAGTTTAGCTTAGGGCCACGCCAAACCTTCCTAAGATCATTGCTGTGGCGATGTGTGTGAGATGTTCAGTACATGACAACCGTGTTTCTGCCTGAAGAGTTTTTGCATCATCGCTGTCTAGATCGTTTTCATCAGTGCACTGCATCCGTTGTGCCATTTGTAAAACATTCGGATTTCTATTAGCAGAGCAGAAATTTTTCTTCTGTGCAACTGACAGTGATTGTAACAAGTCAGCTTTGCTGCTGCTGCCTCTTCCTACCTCTGGAGAGGCATATTCTTCCTGTTCCTGCAGCTGCACGGTGAAAGGCAGTTGTAGAAGTCAGTGCGTGGCACCACTGGAGCATTTAAATGCATCTGCCAAGGGGAATGCTCTAGCTGATTGCATATTTTTCAGTGATATGGAGACAGAAATTCTTTAATTACAGTGCGTGATGGAGGCGGTCACAAGGGGCCAATATTGACAGTTTATAAATGTCTTCAGTAAAGAAGCTTGATGTATCTATGGAAAATTGAAGATTTTTAGTTTGTTAGGCTATTCTGCTTTCAATTTGCACTTAAAAAAAAGTCTTTATCTTCCTGAAGTCTACATAGGGGATGTCATCTGTGCCTGTCCACCCAAGTCCTTGTTACTCCAGCTTTTCCGTACTTCTCTGTAATCTTATTACAGCTTTCTGCTCTTGTATCCTTCCTCCCCTCTTCAGAGGAAGAAAGAAAGACAGACAAAATCCTTTAAGTCATTCCTTGCTATTCACTGCTTTTTCCTTTGGTTTGAGAAACGTGGAAAATGCTTGACCCTACCTAAGAAAATTGTGATAGCCAAGAGCCAGATTTCAGCCCTGTGTTTTCATGCCCTTTAACAGGGAACACGCTGATAAATCTGCACAGATCAAGTCGTAGCCCATTAATGAGCTCTTTCTCACCCACTGAACTGGTAGTAGATTTCAGACAGATTTGGGGTTAGGTATACACAAAGAAAACGCTCTGTTTGTCTGTTCTCTTTAGGCTGTACCATTGATATTATGCTGTACAATATTTAGTGCGGTAAGATTTCATGCACTGTGGTCAGAACTTACTTCCCTTAATCCTGAAATTGTTATGTGATCATTCCAAGATAATCTTTTGCCAATGGCTTTCTATCTATCTACTTTCTGATAGTCTAAATGCTATTAAGAGACCTTTTTGCAAACTTTTTCCATACATGACTGTAGAACCTAAAAAACCATCAAGATTGCCATTTCTCGTGAGTTATGAAAGAAAAAAAAATTATGTTTTGATTGGTTTGGGTTTTCTGGTTGTTTTTTAGTTTCCTTTAGAAATCAGCTTAGGAATTATAGGAAATAAAAGCTGTAATTACATATGAAGTCTTGCGTCATGCCATACTTCTTCATTTACTCTCTAGGTTTCATAAAAACTCAATTAAAAAGTTTTTTCTTGGTAAATTAGATATTAGGCAAAGTTACAGTCAGTACCGACACCTCATTATACTACAAATATTCTGCGAATGGGTTGGTTGGGCTTTTTGGGACATGGTACCTGTGCATAGTATAGTAAGTGATGCTAGTGACCGGGGCTACGGGCAGCACACTGTGAAGTACCAGCCTTGCTAATATCAGTGGAAAACTTGCCTACTCCTCCCTTCACCACAAATCCAATTTTAAAGTTGTGTTGTGATGGCCTGTTATCCCTAGGCAGGGGATACCAGGATCATACCAAGGACACCGTCATGTTCTAAACCCCTGGTATTCACAATCTCCTGGTAGTCACTTTGGAGAGTGGAATCTTTCTCTGTCTCCGAGCTCAGAAATAACTCTTGGAAAACCAGTTCTGAAAAGTATTGACAAGTGAGGAAAAAATACGTTGTTTACTATCACGAAGAATATCTTGTATCTTTACAGGTAGTATAAATGTTCAAGTAATACCATTTTTGTCCCTGCAATTCTCATGACACACAACTCACTTGAAAACCCTAAATTAAATTTGTCTTACAGTCCACAGAAATAACAGAGCAGGCATGTTCAAAAGAGTCTCATGTGTGAGTAAAGTTGCATATAAAATAGTCTGCTGTTAGGGAATTTAAATAGTTTTCTTCTTCAAGAAAAATACAGCAGTTAGATGCTCTGCTAAATCTTTAGTGGGTTAAAACACAAGGATCTCTACAGAGATCTGGAAAGAAGCCACTTTGGAACATGATTTTTATCAACAGGGATTAGAAGGAATGATCAGAACAAATTTGAAGTTTTAATAAACAAACAAGTTTCCATCTTCATTGCTTACATTACTGTTTCCCTCTGTTATGTTATGCAGGCATTACGAGACTGCAGGTAGCAGATGGGATTCTTGTTCTTCATTAGACTTTAATATCACTTCATATATATTTAAAATTTATAACAGGTCTCATGAATTCAAATGAGATGTTACAGTCCACAGATACAACTGTAATAACACTTATACAGCTTTTAGAAAATAGCCAACCCCAGGTGTTGACTCATGAATATTTACACACCTCAGTCATCATGGAAGCAAAAAACAATTTGAACCTGATCCTATTCCAAACAAAATGGATAAAAACCACTGAATATGAGAAACAATCCTTTAAAAGACATCTGAGAAAAAATAATAATGATTCTTCCCCATCCCCATGTGTTTCCCCAGAAAATGGGATTGGGGAGAAGGATCAGAAAATGAAAACATGACACGGTATTTTTTTTTTTTTATTATTGAGAGGGTACATATTTTTCCTAAATTTGGAATATTTTCTTATCTAAAAACATGTAAACAAACTCTTTTTCACACACAGAATTTTTAAATTGTGTCACAATGTTTGAACTTAAGTAAGTGAATGTTCTTTGCATGATCAATTTCATGAATTAAAGTAATTTTCATGATGCCTGTGGATGTAAAAACATACATAAAAACATTTCTTTAAGTCAGTAAAGATTTAATTTTAGTTTGATATAACTGGAATGCAACCAAATGGATTTTTCTTACTTAAAAAAACACTCATTCAAACCTGGAAACTTTCTATTCCAAAACACAATTTTTGGAATGTTCTAGGGGAAAAAAAAAAAAAAAGAGACTGTAATTGAAATGAGACAAAAAGAAATACCTGGTAAAGTAAGAGCTGTAGGCCAGATTCTGATTTTGTTTACACCCTCATAGATACTAGGATATTGCCATAAAGTAATATTTTTAGAGATTTATCTCACAGCACTGATATCTGTATCATGCGCAGGAATGTCTGATAGAGCAGAGGTGAGATGTGGGAATTTTTTATCCATTGAGAAGGCTGGGCAGTTTGACAGATCAGGAAAATAGGACCAAAACCAGACTTTATAGGGAACTTAGATTTTCACTCTTTCCTCATTCCTACATTTTCCTCCTGAAAACAAAACTCCACGAACCAGGATGACAGTAAAAAGGGTAGGAGAAAATGCTTGTGGCAATAAAAGTGCACAAAACTACATAAAAATAAACGAGGTACATTTTATCTCAATTTGGAATGTAAATAAAAGCTTGTGAAACATGATTAATTGTTTAGAAAGACACAAATCTCTTCTTTTTTCTAGTGACCATGGATGATGGGGGAGGTCATGCAGAACTGGTGACTGTGTTCTTCTCCTTTTCCCCATAGTCCGTCATTTTTCCTGCATTGGCAGGTAAGATATTAAAGTATTAAAGACCTAATGATCAGCTTGGTCTGGGAAGCCTTCTCTGTCTGTCTTCAGAGTTAAAGAACGGTATTGAGTTACAGAAGACAGTACATAAGTGCAGTAGCCGGCAGAATTAGAAAGGAGTAACTTATCTGTTTGTTTCAATACAGCAGTTCTCTAGCAATGGAGAAGAAAAACATTTCTTTCTTGAGGTGTTATTGCTATTATTTAGCAGACCAGAGCTGTGCACTAAGACCTTTGTATGTCTTCAGTTGTCTTTCAACTTTCTGGCTTGTGTCAACTTCCCAAACGACCTACAGTTTCAAGAGTGGTGTTACTTGAGTAAAACACACAAATGTAGGAAAATTTTTGCAAATATGGCAAAAGTGATACTTCACTGTGACTTCTATGGAGCATTTATTATATGAGAGTTTTTGAATAACCTTTATGTATTTGTGATAAAGACTTTGAATCCCAGAAGATTTACAGAAAACACTTAAGGATGCTATTCATTATTCTTCTATTTAAAACATTTTCTGCTTAACTAGGTAACTGAAACAACATCTGACTTTAGTGTTTAAATTTTAAGCTGGGTATAGTCAGAGTAAAAAACTAATACTTTGGTGGAAAAAGAATTAGCTTGGGAATTATTTGTAATGTGCCAAGAAGTAATTGTTGAAGTTCTGCTTTAAAGGAAATACAAGAGGACGTAGAATTCTTTCCTATGCTTGATCAGAGAAGAACATTAAGTAGACTGCCCGTGTGGCTATCATATAGGCAATTTTGCATTTTCTCTGAGTTATTTTTGTTAAATATATTTTTAATAAAATATGCAGGTCTCTTTGAGGAGCATAGTGCTGCATGGGTAGAGGGCAATGCCAGGTGACACATGGCATTGTCATTACTTTATACAGTGCAACTGTGTAAGGAAGGGCAACCAGATTTCCTCAGTCTCCTGGCTGATAATCAGGTAGGGCAAGTTGGGATTGATTCCACATCTAAGAAGGGATTCATATCAGTGGGAATGAGTGTCATAGAGGAGTTAGATAGTTGTTTGCAATCTGAGGTCATGACGAAGCCTCATCTGTCTTTGGCTATCAAGGTAAAAGCAGGCAGTGGCAAACTCCATGGGGTGCCTTTGCATCACCAGGGAATGTATTTTGTATTTGCTTAGTAACTGTAACCGCTAACAGAAGTCTGCAGTATCTAGAGAAACAGCTTAGCGCATATTAATTTCTTGGAATTGCCCAAAACAAAGAAGAAAGTACAAGCAGTTTTCTATGGACTCGGACAATAAAGGCAAATTTAAATAAGTTAAAAATATCTATCTGTACTTATGCAGAAAAGGGACTAGGACTTAGATGTAACAACATAACTTTGTTCAGCTGTATGCGAGGAAGTTTGGAGCTCTGTGCTGCATAATGGGATTCTACTATACAGCAGTATTGCTTAGAGAGGAAGGACATTTTAACTGACATCGTCTCATTAATTATCAACCAAATATGACATAAAGACACCATAAGAGAAGGAAAGGGTATGAGGCATCAGTTGCTCTAGCACTTTGTTGCCATAAGGAGCATCTTTAGTTACAGTTTCATGACTCTGCATTGCTGGGGTTGATAAACTACAGTACACAGGAGCAATAGGCTTGTGTGGAATCTAGTGAAATTTGGATCTTAAAAAGAAATGGGATAACTGAATGTGTGCCATGTTCAGATCAGCGATTCAAATGTAAGATAATCCTCCAGAGAGACCATAATGTTCTGTGAGAAAATCTAATTGAAACGTACCACCAGTACATTTCATGAAAACAATGATGCTGGAGAGTGATGGGTGCCACAGAGCAGAGAGATACAGGTGAAGAAAAGCTTTGCCCCGGCCCCAGCAATGTGCTTTCACTCTGACACAGAAAGGCCACAAGTGGATCTGGAATACTTGTTGGGGTTTTTTTTTGGTTGGGTTTTTTTTTTTTTTTTTTTTTTTTGCAGCAGCAGCAGCATAACTGCATTTGAGGAAACATCAGTGTAGGCATGACAGCAGTGTGGGTGTTTCATGACTTTAGTCTATACTGGTGAGGTTGGAAAGTACTGCACGATCTGGAGACGAGAAATCAAAGTAATAGCAAGCTGAAGGAGGAATCCTAATTCCTTCTGACTGCAGTACTGAACCTGGCAGCATCTTAGATGCCAACAGGGATGATATTCTATATAATGTGACTATACCATACATCACAGGGAAGCAGATTGCACATAGACAATAAAGCCGTTGTCAGACCAGTTGCTACCGGCCTAGACCAGCGTGCAACGCTGGCTTCTCCCACTGCTTACACTGCAGCCAGCCAGCTTTTCCAGACTCGGGGTTAAATCGGCGCCGCTGCCCGGTAAATGTTTGCCCCGAAATAACGACATCCAGTTCAGCCTCCCTCCCCCCTCTCCCTCACATCCTGCAAAAACAAAGAAGGTGGCGGTTTTCTGCCCCACGAAATGATGGCGGGGGGTTGGGCGGGGCGGTTGCCATTTGGGCAGGGCGGTTGCCCGACTCCCGGGCCTGGCGCTCCCCCTCCTGGCTGAAACACGCACCCAGCGCTCCCTCAACCTGCTGCGGGGGAACTGCGCTCTGCAATCCTTTCCCCCGTGTTCCAGATGTACCAGAGAAATCTGAACGTTTGGTTTCGGTACAGCTTATTCTCCTCTAATGAACAGCACGTTTATTTTCATCTTCTCTCCCAGCCGGTTTTTCCCTGGTCCTGCCTGATAGCAGCAGCAGGGATGTATGAAGAAAATCAAAGCAGTGCTTTGCAAGGCTTAAATGCAGTAATTCACCCTTATCTTGTGTGCTGAATAAACACTCTGAAGAGCTTAATAATCGCCTGGTCGCGTTCAGGGGGATGCTTCAGCTTCAGCCCAACAGATCAGCAGGGCTTTCCTTATCCTCATCATCTTCTGCTACTGAAGACTCCTACTTTAGGAGTGGATGTCTGCAAAGTATTTTGATGGCATTGATCTGTTTTAATCACACCTATGTTAATCTGTTCTTCCAGCATTTTAGCAGGCGTTACAGCCTTTAGGAGCGATTTCAAACCATCAGCCTTTAGAAGCTGTCTCAAACTGTTGCAGTGTTGGATCGTGGAAGCATATAAAAAGTGCAGCAGATCCAAGAGCATTGGGATAAGTGTGGCAGATGAGTTTGTTGTCACAACTTTCATCTGAAAAAGGAGTTGTTACTTTGTACGTTATTTAAATGTATATTTAGATTCAAAGGGCAATTAAATGCTTTTGGGAGAAAACCAAACACCTCATAAACTAGCATATCAGAAATTCATATTAATTTAGTGTGCATTCTTGTCTGTACTTTTGCTCCTCAAGTGGAAACTATGAGATAAATTGATTTAAAGGGGAAAAAGTGGCAGATACATAATTCTTGTGTTTAATACTAAGAGCCAGACTGAAGAAGAGGATGTAAAAGGCATACCAGGAAGCACAGCAGCCTGCAGAAGTATGTGGGAAGGGTGAAAAATCACAGAAAAATTTGGACCCCAAGAGAGTATATCTGAAGAAACTGTGGAAAATAAAGGCAAGTCAAAGAAAAAAAAAAAGTTTTGGTGTTTTAACTTTCCTATCAGCAAGTGATGCTTCCATTACTTGATACGTAGAAATTGTAAATTTTCCTTATTTGTCTGACCATTTTATCCAGTTTATATCCCAGCGCGTTTTGATATGAACTTTAGATATTACTGGTAAACAAACGAGTATCAATATAAAACTTAGATTTGCTTTACAGATTTATTTTTCTCCCTTTCTTTTCACAATGACATGGAGCTAGTATTTTAAATATCCTTGGCTCCAAAATATAAGACGATTTATTTTAATGTCAAGATAGCGAGGGATTTAGATATGAAGTAATACATTCTTATGCTTTACAGTTAATACCAGTTTCCTGCTTTTTCTTGATATCGTGATCGATATCATTTGCTCATGATCACCTCTGGCATGCCAGTTAGAAAATACGGATGCACCATAAAGAGAAGTTTTAAAGAAGAAGGGTATATTAGATAGAGGAAACCACAAAACCACTGCCAGGCTCTGAATGTCTCCCTCCAGAGCTGTCCTATGGTTCTGACTAAACTGCTTGAGCTAGTTCTAGGTCGGCAGACGAGAGATGCCTTCTGAGTGATATCAGACCCTCTCTCATTTTTACAGCCACCCTATGTTTTTCTGTCCACATCACATGAATGTTGGTTTATACACACATTAATTGTGCTGAACACAAATGAAGAGAGAAATAGTTTCCATAGAATTTTAGATAACGGTGTACAGGAGCCAGAAAATGAAGTGGGTTTGGATGAATGCTGTAATGTACTATTATTCTATTGTTGTTATCGGAATATTTTTATTCCTTAGCTGTCTTTTGAAACTATACACAGTCTTCTTGGTGAAAAATCAAGGGTGATTAAGAGAACAGACCAGAGCAAGCATATTTTCCCAGTATAAAGTCATCCACAGTCCTTTGATAGAGTTTGTTAGTACCTGTGTATATGTAATTTTGTATGCAAAGGCATTCAGGCATGCTTCCCTTCAGTTTTATGAGTACATCAATTTTCTAGTTTTATTCATTGCTTTTATTAAATACAATGCACTAAGTAGTAGATGATGTCTTTGCTATCTAAGTGCCTAGAAAGATGTATAAAATTTGGCAGCAGTACTATTTCTTTCCCTACCTATCCCAAATTCAATTCAAATTCTATTTTTGTGACACAAGTGACAATTTGTGATAACTGCATTATAGTAATTTAAACTACAACCTCTTTAATGTCATGCAATTTAGATGCATCTAAGGAAGACAATTTGAGTTACAAATTTTGTTTTCTAATATTGGAAGTAATATATGTAGATGGAAACTAAATTATAAAAGTTTGTTTCATGTTACTTTTGTGGCCATGTAATGCTCTCTGTTGGATTGGTATTACTTGAACTGTGCTCAGAATTTACAAAATTGCCCCTTAGTCTCAATTAGAACTGTTATTTGTTGGAGTCCTCATAATCTTAGGAACGTGTTTAGGTTTTTATATTGTCTAGCAATGAAAATATAAGAGAACAAATATTAGGGAAAGGACTGCATTTGTGATGATGGCTAGCTAATATTTTTATCAGTTTTATTTTCTGCTAGAAGACAGATCTAGAGACTTGGAATGACATCAGAACTTTGTAGCTTTTGAAATGCTCGGGAACCAAGGAGAATGATATACCTTCGTTTTGGAGACAACAGTTTCTGAACAGCTATCTCATTCCAAACCAAGCCTAGGAGGAGAATGTAGAAAACAAAGATCCAGTTAAAAACCAAACGTATTATTTTTGTGTTTAAATGGACACAGAATATTAGGAAATTATTAATAGAATTACTACAAGAAGGGTGGGTAATTCGACCTTTTTGGCTTCTGCTAGATTGCATGCCCTCAGGTAGGACTTGACATAGAACACCAAAGGTCCATGAGAGGTCTCCAAGGAGAGTTCAGAGTCCAACATGTTCCTCAGTACAGACACTGGCTACCTTTTAATGGACATAATAATTTTGTCAGCCAGGAATTTCTGGATAACAATAATGTCACAGCAGAGCAAATCTGTTGGATTTGGTTTTCAAGGAATGCATAAAAGTAATTATTTTCCTTAATTAGTTTCCCTACTCAGCGGGTTGATTGGTTTCTGAGTTTTTAACAAATGTCATTCTGATCTGTTTCTGTCTCCTTACACTTGAGCAACTGGAACACTGATGCGGGGGTACAGTGAGCACGTTTTTGTTTATCTCAGTAGTGCAGAACAACTCCTGCAGTAGTTACTGCTGGGTAGCTACTGCTCTTCCTCAGGGCATTTGGAGTCTGCAGTAGAGCCAAGAAGAGAGTCAGGACTCCAGCCAGCAGCCTTCTGCTGCGCTCAGGGAGGACTGAGGATGTTGCTACCTCATTATTTCATTAGTGTTAAGATGAAGCAAGCAGGCAGCATTGCTTTAAACACAGGGTGTTCTCTCCTGCCTATCCTGGCTGCCTCTCTGAATTCTTCCTGGTGCTTGATTCTCTTATTTGGATCCATTCGCCCTCCTACACTGAATTTTTTTCCAAGATTTCTTCTGTGGTGTGTGGTGCATGTAACTATGAAAACTGGACTTCAGAGCACTGTGGAGGTTTACAAGTCTAAAATATAGAAAATGAACCAAAAGGGGGTTGGTTTTGTTTTGGTTTTTTAGAAAAATGTTTAAATTTTTAAACTAATACCATGAACTTCTGGGCACAAGTCTTCATTTTTTAATGCCTAAGAGGGGAAAATAATGAAATGATTTGTGTACATAAAGGAAATATTTCTGACTAGGAGCGTATCCTGCATGAGGTACCTAGCTAGACATATGGACAATGAGCCATTTATTTTAGATAAGTATTGCATACATTTATGCACATAATTATCTGCACAGATATTAATTCCATCAGAGACAAATTAACCAATATCCTCAAATAACTTATGCTTAGTGTTCCTTCCTGTTGTTAGGTTAGATTTCATGTCAAAAGATTGACTGCTCTGCTTTTTCATGAAGAAAAATATCATTAAAAAAATCCTACTTAGTGTAGTCACAGGTTCTTAAGTCAAAATTACCTCTGTGCAGTATGACAGACACAGGGAGAGCCTTGCTAATAGAGGTAACTGTCTTGTTTCCTTTAGTGGTAGACCGTTTGTATCATGACACGAGATTCAGGGAGTCCAGTAGTGACTTGTCTCTTTTCTTTGTCTGAAAATGGCAAATAGATATTGTGACAACTATTCCAGCATTTCATATTTTTGTACCAAAGCTCAAACCATTTTGATCTGGTTTTGAGGTTAGACTGGAATATGACCTTTCTTCCACTGGAAGAGTCAGAGGATTCGAGGTGCCAACCATATCTCGGGAAGTGTGGGAACCAAAGTTATTGTACTACTGGCTATGCGAGCCCAGAAAGGTGGAAAATGTTCCCCCTACTTAGTCCTGGTTCAATTGGTAAATAAATGAGTCGGCTTGTATCAGTAAGTGATCATCTAATTGCTTATTGAACAGAATATGGCAACACACCTGAAATAGCTTTGGCTATTTAAATACTTGACTTTTTGGAGGATAAAATGCTGTTGTGATGGCATGAGCCCCAGTCTGGGCTGCATGTGTCTTCCCAACATCAGCACTGGATGGGGTATGACCAGTTAATCTCTTAAAGCTTCCCTGCCCTTTGTACCAGACTAACTAGGTTAAAACGCAGTTGAGGTTATCTACAGCATGATTACTGTGTGCTTTGCCTAAAGGTCAGAGTGGTCCTAGTCTGGTCTGCTCTAACTCCTCGTGAGTGGTGCAACGTACTGCTCTCTCCTTGGGATTTGTTATAGAGACAGCTGAGTTTCCTGCATTGCTGTTATTTATGCTGAAAACGTAAACACAAGTCAATAGATTATAGAAATAATTTCTTCCTCATTTCCCTCTCAGATGTAAATGAAATAGTAAAGTATAAGTAATGTGATAAAGTCCACATTACATATTCTTTAGAGAATTCAGCAAGACACTGTTAGTTTTAAGAGATCTAATTCAATAAATCTCTTCAATAAAACTTCTAAATAGAAATAGGATCGCATCTCCTCAACTAAGAAAATATCTGAATAATCTTTGTACATTTTTTTTAACCCAAAATATATCTTTAAGTTGCAAGGATTGTGCATTTATATGCATTTCATCATAGTTTCTCAGGGGTCAAAATAGCATGCAGATACTATCCCTATCCTAAATATTTTGGGAACAAAACACTGATTAAGGGTGGCTAGCTCTATCAGGGTAGGTATAAAAAGTGGAAAATTAGGGAAGAAATGGAAGTTCAGACACTCTGGTTTGGTGTACCTCTTTCACTTGCTAGTAAAAATGCGTTTTTAAGTACTTTCACACCTTTAATGTCTCCTTCTGTGATGTTCATTTAATAAGTGATTCTGGAGTACATCTGGCAGTTTCCAAAGGCCAAGAGGAGCAAGGACTTAATTGCATGGAACTTCTTTAAGCTTATACAAAGCTGAAGCAAGGACACACCTCTCCATAGTGGTCATCTGGGAGATCTCATTAAAAGAGTAAGTGAAAAGGAAAATATTTTAATTTAATAGTCTAATAATATTGTGGGGGATGCTACAGTAAATCAGAAGTTTCCACCTTCTGACTCCATTGAATAAAGAACTGTAATTGAGAAGGCTTGTAGTGTATTAAAGCTCCCCTACTGAGAATAACCACAACTGATACATAACACGCAGTTTTAGGAAAGAGCTAATTATAGAATATTAGAATAGCCTAGTATAAACAGCTGGCTCAAATATTTTGCAGGTGTAAAGGCACAGAAGAATCATGGTTCCTTCATTCATATGCTGTTTAATCTTGGTGTATAAATATAGCCTTAGCATACGTGCATCTTTTCATTATCACCACTCACTTATACTATTGGTACCTATTATGCTCTGTGTGGTTTTTATCCTCTATAATCCTTTTATTCTCTCTGTGACTTTGCAAATGTACTCCATAATCCTTTGAAGATTAATCCTATAATTAAAGGACATAGTTAAATAATGAAATTCTGGCTTGCTTACGCTGAAGTGGCATGTACAATCTTCAACCATTAAAGTACATCTAAAAGCATATTTCGCTTGAAGTAGCAAAGCGTAAGCTAGTGTTTTCAAAAGGGGGACTTAACAGCTGCTCGTCCACGACATACCAGGTAAGCACGACTATTGTGTTGTATATTATGCTTTGGCTGGAATATGCTTCACTAAAGGCCTAACGTTTAATTCATCTATTGTCATGCGACACTAGAAACATCTTTCCTGTTTATTAATCAGAAAAGGCTTAATTTTACCAGTACACCAGGGTAACAACCCACAAGTGATTGAAGAGGCAGTGATATGTGCTGAATCAAAATCTAAATATCCTACAGCACAAATTACTCCAATTCCCATTTGATGTCTTTTCTGCCTGTAGATAAGCAGGTCATAAGCTCATTCAAGTGGAGTCCTGTTTCTTCAGTTACCAATTTGTTCTGATAGCTGCCTTGATTTGAGAAAGCTGTCCCACATCTGCTGTAACAAAGTCATCCTGCTGGCTGAACGATAATAGACGAAGCAATCCTGCCTGCTGCCAGAATTCAGCAAGGCACAGATGGAAGCTACAGTCATCAGATGTTTGAGCAGCAGAATGCCCTGCTTCTAGTCATTTGTACTGAAGTGTTTCACCTGGGGGATTACTTTATCCACTTGATCTCTTCTGTTTTGGCTTGAAATGGAACACTGGTGATGACTTTTATACTTAATGGTCCATCAGATGTCACTAGGACTTCCCTTAACTTGCAGCCATGGGGAAAAAAAATGATGTGTTAAGATCAAAATATGAATTCTGTCCTTTTTTTAGATAAAAAGCTGCATCTGATAGAGTGTTACAGAAGTATTGAGCGAAATACTGTCTGTCCTGTAAGTAAAACCCTGAGGCTAGAACTGACTGAGTCATAACAAATGTTTCGCTAACTGCCAAAATACCTGTAGGAAGCATGACCTTGAATAACTGAGCACACGTAACTTTGAATAAAGTCAGCAATATCATGTGCAATGCTTGAAGAAGGTTGAACTTGAAAAAAGGCCTGTGCAGGCTCTGTAGGGTAAGGGGGAATTTCGGGCAAACGTGAGGGGGGAAAAGAAACAATGGAAAGGGTTTGATGGAAAGGGTGTCATTGAGTCTGAGGCCTTGATTGAAGAGAAGGGGATCAAGAGAGAGTTTATAAGCTGTGGGAGATAAAGCCGGTGAATGACTCAAGAAGTATAGGCCCTGCCCAAAAGTTCTTGGCCTCATATGGCTTGGTGAGCCAACATCGGTGGATCAGTAGGATGAACTATGATCGACAGATATCTCTGTCTTTCTCTCTCATTCTCTGCCTGGAAGAACGAACAATCTTTTAGTTGCCCTATGTGATCTTTTGGCAATCTCTGCTGTAAGGGAAAATAAAGAATTGAAAAGCAGTGTTCTTTCCATGGAACAGGTAGCAACAATCCTGTAATCACTATTTGAAATCTATTGGTAACTGGAAATAGGAATTTGATCGTCTTTGTCTTAAAGCTTAAGAAAAGGTGCTGGGCTCCCTAGATTAACTCTTGATATTAACATTTATCCACCTGTGTTCCATCTGAAATGTATTTTCTGAAGTAATTCCTGTTACCCTAAGCTCAACTTTCCCAATTCCTAATTACTTCTCTTAGTAAGGTCAGGTTGTAGGTTGGTTTGTTATTTGGAAAGGTATAGAATTAAGGCTTCCTAATGGCTGTCAGAGACTGAAAAGTATAGCAGGGGCACATTTGACCAGAATGGTGCTAACGTCTGTTCTTATGGGTCAGCCCTTGTGATATCCCAGAGTAATGAGATTCTGTGAAAGCATAAACCTTCTAGCAACTTACTTTAGCATCTATATACATGTGTGTATATATTTATACATATATGCATAATTTTAATCTTTTCTTAATCTTTGTGCATCTTTAGAGTGGGGTGTGAAGGGAAGGCGGGGACAGGCAGGGGGTCACCTTCATCAATCCCAGAGTAGTCTATGTTTTACGGAGAAAGAGGGTGTTAACAAAAGAACTAGTTTAAATGGAGAATAGCAAAAACACATCTATTGACATGCATTGTACTGAGGGCAATTTTTAGAAGATTCTGTGACCTTTGTAAAGAATTGGTCTTCATTACTGAAAAGCCAGGTGTAAAGGTGACATAAAGTGAATCATCAGGACAACCTGCAGCAGATGAAGCAGCAGTCAGTTCAGCATCCTTTTTCCTTCTTTACTGTGTCAGCACTAAACTTTCTGTAGTTTGTGATCTCCCTTGTGGTCATAGCTTCAGGTATGGTAGGTGCCATTCCTGCTTACTGTAAACTGGCACAGCTGAGAAACCAAAGCTCCTGTCACTTAATCCATAGTATATATATATGTATATACACATGTATATGTATAAAGAGCCAGATTCTAAGGGAAAGGTTGATGTTAAGGATGTTCTAAAACACAATTTCAAAATGACTTATGTCTTTAATGTCTCCCTTAATTATGTTCTTTGAAGATGAAGCAGTACATAATTTGCCAAAGTTTTGTTTCCTTGAAGCATTTGCATTTTATTTATTAAACTTGGAGCTCTTTTTATGCAGCCGTTACAGTATGTGCTCGTATCTTATTTTGAACACTAGCACTTGATTTTAATTCTTCTCCTTTCCTGACAGCAGTACAAAGTGCAGCTATAAATTTATGCTGTTAATACAGAAAACTTGAGACATAAATGACTGTCGGGGCTGGTGCAAACTTATCAGTGTGATAAGCATGCAGTAGTGACTGCAGAGCGTAAATATTGCAAAAAAACGTGATTTTAAAGCATGTGCATGAGGCTCCAAATACAGCAATTAATTTTCTTAAAAATAACTGCCTACCTAAAGGTTGTGGTTGCACAAATAGCTCTGTAGTGCAGAAATGACAGGACATGAGTAGGAGCATTCAAATGTTAAAAGTGTGCGGCCATTTAACTACAAATTATAGATGCCTTAGAGGGCAAGTTCAACAAGGTGACTTTTTGTACAGACATGAAGTAAGGAATGCTCAAACATTTATGATTTAACAGGACCTGTCTGAAAGACCAAAGAAAAAAAAGTCTGAGTACTGAAACTTTTGTTTCTATGTGTTTATGCAAATAATTCCTATTGAAGATATTTAGCATGCCTTTAAGTTTTTTGTAGTACTGAAACACGTGTACCTTTCTTAGCATCAAGATACCCTGATTGCAAGTAAACAGTTGAATGATAACTGCTATCACTAGTTTCACATCCTCCTGTCCTGGTGCAATCCCTAAGTGATAACTGCCAGCTCTAGTCCGGCTCTGACTTTCCAAAAACAGGAACCAAATGTTTGTGTTCTAATTAAAAAATGAAAAAGTGGGACAGATGGCCTGAAAGGAGAAAAGATAGATCAGGATGTGCAATTATTTATTTTATGTTTATTCATGGCTCTAACTTCTCTTCAAGTTGATCCAAAGGATTACTATTTTATATCCTGTAGTGCTAGAAATCTGTTTTAAATTATTACTCAAGAACAAAAGATTTGGATATCCTTAAGCTGTGATACTCATTAAACTTTTAGAACAAAAAAGGAAAAGCAACTTTCAAAATCTGGATAGAAACTAGGTACGTTACAGGCCAGGATACCTGCGGCATAGCACTAGAGGTGGCTTAGGGGAACGAGGGCTGCCGAGGTGGGACTCCAGCAGAGCCCTGCTCAGCCCAGGGAGCCTGGTGGGGAGCTGGGCTCACGCAAGGGGCTGCGGCTGATGATATGCTTGGAGAGGGTGAGGGCAGGCGTTGCGTTATAGAGGTAATATAGAATCATAGAATTGTTGAGGTTGGAAGGGACCTTTAAGATCATCGAGTCCAACCTTTAGCCTACCCTGACAAGAGCCACTTCTAAACCATGTCCCTAAGTGCCCCATCTACCCTTTTTTTAAACACCTCTGGGGATGGTGAATCCACCACCTCCCTGGGCAGCCTATTCCAATGTTTAATAACCCTTTCAGTGAAAAAATGTCTCCTAATATCTAATCTAAACCTCCCCTGACGTAACTTGAACCCGTTTCCCCTCGTCCTATCACTTGTCACCAGGGAGAAGAGGTCAGCCCCCATCTCTCTACAACCTCCTTTCAGGTAGTTGTAGAGGGCGATAAGGTCTCCCCTCAGCCTCCTCTTCTCCAGGCTAAACAACCCCAGCTCCCTCAGTCGTTCTTCATAAGGTTTGTCCTCCAGACCCCTCACCAGCTTTGTAGCCCTTCTCTGGACACGCTCCAACACCTCAATGTCCCTCTTGTAGCGAGGGGCCCAAAACTGAACGCAGTACTCGAGGTGGGGCCTCACCAGTGCCGAGTACAGGGGAATGATCACTTCCCTAGTCCGGCTCACCACACTATTCCTGATACAGGCTAGGATGCTGTTGGCCTTCTTGGCCACCTGGGCACACTGCTGGCTCATATTCAGCCGGCTGTCAACCAACACCCCCAGGTCCTTTTCTGCCGGGCTGCTTTCAAGCCACTCTGCCCCAATCCTGTAGCGCTGCATGGGGTTGTTGTGTCCCAAGTGCAGGACCCGGCATTTGGCCTTGTTGAACCTCATACCAATATCTCCAAGCATGGGATGAATACATGGGAAAGAGGCCTGAGGCTGACCTTTGTGCCAGGCCAGGGAGTGAGAGTGTAACCAGTGTTCCTGGTCCTGCTATAGCTGTATGACATCCTCAAGGGAAGAGCTGGTTGCAGCTGCGACAGGATTTGATGAGATAATGCTTTAGAAGCACCTCGGTGCCGGCATTTAGGCAGGAAAGGCAGTGATAACTGGAAGGAAATCTTGCTGAGCAAATTATAAAAACAAAAAGAGATGCTGCTATTTGAAGTATTTAGATTAGGTGCAACAGTACTGCTCCTTTTTTTGTTTGTTTTCTTTTGATATGCAAAGAAGAATCCAGAAGAAGAGCGATTCTGTATTGTCAAAATCAGAGCAGTTAAACTTAGTTGCACCATAAGCCCATGAAACACTAGTAAAAAAAGGATGATTTTGAATCGAACCATGAGAAGGGTTAGAAGGGCCACATTCATGTAGATCTAGCAGGCATAATATGTAGAAATTAAAATACGTAGTTGGGATGTTTCTTTTCTCATCGTTATAAATATTCTTTTTTGTGTCTGGAAATTTTTTGCAGACTTTTATTTGAGAACCTTTTCTGACTAATGCAAAGCTGGCTGCCAGAATTGTAGTGCCTGCCAACCTGCTACAAAACTACGGTAAGCACTAGTCTTCAACCTTGTCATCATGGTGGTGGTGTATCTGCTTAGATGCCAGAGTACATTTCTTTAAACTAGAGTCTCCTCAGTGTTTCTTTGATGTCAGTGAATTCATAAGTGGCATAACATAGGTCATAAATTCAGAGCGCACTCCATTTTTATTGAAACACTAGCCTACTCCTGCAAAGTGTCTTTCATCATTTGAAAGCCGGACCAGAAACTTCAGTTTCATTGAAAATATGGTCCCTGACAAGAAAATAATTTTAAATCTAAATCAGATATGAGAGTAATATGAGGAATGAATAGGAGTTTAAGATCTGATCTACACCTAAATCTAACAAACGTGTTAAAAATACATTCAGGGTTATCATTTAGATCGTATTTTAGAAGGTAGAAGGTATTGTATTTAGACTTTCCATAACCAGATATATGAGGACAACCTTTAAAGCACTAGCTCCCCTGAGGTCACAGGGAATGACTTGGGGTCAATATTCTCCTCTGAGAAACAGTGTAAGACCTGACTTTTGGGTACTTGAGTGGCTCTGTCTTCATATAGTGCCAAGATTTTTATTCCTTTTAGACTGTTTTAAGGAAAATTAGCTTCTCTGTCACTTTTCAAAACCTTGATCTTAGGCCACATTATTATTGAAACCCAGCTAGTAACTTAGCATGGCTGCTTTTGCTTATCAGAGCTCAAGGAATAAGTCATTGCCATTTAGAAGTACATGGAAACACTCATCTAGAAGACACTGCACAAGTCCTTGAATGACTATCTGTGGTAGACAGCCTTATGAAGTTCTAATAATATTTTGATTATTCAGCTCTGTTAGTTTTTGAGTGCTGGGCTATAAATTAGTGAAATCATAAAAACCGATGTTTTGATTACAGGGGAAAAAATTCACGTGTGAAACTGAAAAGAAGCATCATCAGTTCTTTCACATCTCTCCTGTAGATATGGGCATCTCTGTGGAATGGTTTCCACAGCAGCCTATAATTAGATATTAATTTTATATAATAGATGATAAAATGACAGCTGATAGTGGGGAAAAACCACTAGAACTTCCAGATGTGCTCTGAAGAATATGAACTGAGGTGAATATGTTCCAGAAGAAAAATCTTTTCTGTTTGTATTTCAGATTTTGGCTTTACTGCTAAGTTCAGCATCATGCAAATTGACTCTGACAGAGGTATGATTCAGAGTTGTTACAGTCCACGGAAATGTTTTCCTTGCTTTTATTAGACTCTTGATCAGTCCTAAATGCGGAATTTGGAAGGGCTTAAGGAATAGTTTGCAGTAACTTAGACATTGTTTCTGGTATTATCAAATACTCTGGAAGCCTGATTATGATATACATTTGGTCTCTATTATGCCATGAAGTAGGCATATCAGTTAATTAGCTATCAGCTATTTTTTGCAATTCCTTTGTTTGTGCAATGTAATTGTTTACCATGAAAAAAATTAGATTATTAGCTTATATTAATTATTTAAATGTACCTAAAATAAAGTGGCATAGGGGATAAATTTGAGATCATTCTACTAATTGCTTAGTAAGCTAATGGAAGATTGAACTCCAAAATTACTTCTGCTTAAAACTTATGCAAAGCAACAAAAATTACAGAGCAAGTAACTGAGTGCTGTCTCTGCCTCTGGTTTTCATTTTGTCTTTTTTCAATGAAGCTGCATTCAGAAAAGGTGAAACTTCTTTATTTTTTTTTTATTCAGAGTCTGTATTTATGTAGATGATATTCTGATGACATATCTAGTGTAATAATGCTGAATGTAACACAACATGTGGCACCCGTTAAATGTGTCTACAGTAATTCATATTTCTGGCCTCCTGTTTTACAGAAGATATGTTGATGTGCATCATCTACTTATTGAGAGTTTATAATTCTGGACTTAACTTACATTGGTGTCTTTCATAGAAAGCGGCTTATCTGTGTGTATCTACCTCTTTTCGTGGTTGGGAAGATAAATGTATATTTGATAAATCCAGTTTGTATGGGTTTTGGCTGCTGATTACAAAACCCTAAGGTTAGTAAATTGGATTTTAGTGCAGTTCTGTTTGAACAAGCTCAGTGAATCCAGAGCAACTGTGAGCTCAGATGCAATTTGACGTTAGCTATAGCTAATGAGTAAAACAGCAAAAAGGGATATTGAGAGACAGGGTTATAAGGACTTATTTTTGCTTTCAAGGAGGAATTTTAATGGTTTTGCAGAAATACCCCCATAATTATCAGTTAAAGCCCTCGCCAAGGTCATCGCCTTAAACTCAAAGAATAAAGGCTTCCAAGTGTGTTGGACACCTGCCCCATTTCTGAAGTCCTCTTATGCTCAGGGGACATTACAGACCCTTAACTATGAGCAAGAGGAAATGCATCTGGGAGTACTTACATGCCAAGGCTCTTACAGTGTAATGTGATGAAACCTTAGTTTACCACTTTGGGTTTCCAAATTTTAGTAGATTTTTAAAATTAAGGTTTGTTTTTTTTTTTCCTTAAGGGCTTCTTTATTAAGGGGGTTATTCAAGAGCTGTCCAGGAGCAAATCAGAATGAAAAGTGGTAATCAACCCATCTTGATTTGGTATAGTTACCTTATGGACCATGAGCAGCTAAAGAGAGTCAATAGCTCTGACAGTAACTCTTGTCGTTAACTCCTCCAGAGCAGAGGACTGAGCAATGCTGCTGCATCCAACGCTGAGCACATCAATCCCAGGAACGAGCGCACCTGGTGACAGCTCCACCACTGCAAACCCACGCCAGCCTGTGGCCCCGCTCAGGATGGAAAGCCAAGCAAAGACAGCAGGAATAGAAAGGAAACGGGGGTAAAAAGGGATCCAGTTAAGGTCCATAAGGATCAAATCTTGTATTTTGCATTTGTAGTAAAAGATTAGGGTTTCCTTTTAGTTGTTACAGCCTGTGTCTAGTTTTATAGAGCAATCTGCAAATGTTTACAAAGCTGCGAGACTAAAGTAATTATTTGCTTTATTTGCACTGTTTCTCTTCAACTCATTCTCTTCAGCTTCTCTGATTCAACTCATTGGATCATGAAGTGTTGAGAATGTTCTTGGAAAAAATAGACTGTGTGGACCAAAAAGGACAATCTTCTAAGACATTAGAAGAGCTAGGTGGCATAGTTTAGCCTTTTCTTGAAGGAAAGAGAGACACATAAAAAGAGTAGCCTACCATTATAGAAAGAAGCCTTGTAATGTACAGAAAAATGTCTTTCTCCAAATTGTCTCACTGGTAACTATGTTTAACTACTCTTCTTTGAAATGATGTTTAGTACAGTCCTCATCATGCTGCCAAGTATAGATAGAAGGTTTAGCTGAGCTGAAAGTTAGGTGAGCATAGCTGATCTGGAGATTTATAAAACCTTCTGATCTCATGTGATTATGTGATGAAAGGCTAGATGAACACGAGAGCACCATGCAAAATGTGAGTGGAATATTCCACGAGTATTTTTCTATGATTCTTTTGATTCTAGGTTATCATATTTAAATCTGCTCGGGTCTGGTGGTGAATTAAATCTGTTCCTGGTGGACTTGTTTCAGGAAGTTTTTGAAGCAGAATTCTTAATGCATTTTTTTTAAGGAAAATATGACGCTGTATAGTATATAGCCCAGTTCAATATTTTACGCTAAAGCTGGAAGCATTTATAAACTTGTCAAAATTTTTTTCCATAATACCTACAATAAGGAAATGAAAGACCAACATAAGGGAAATTCGGTAGACTTAAGAACTCCTTCCAATATAGGTTGTTGCTAATAACGAGGAATTCATTACCTGTCTCTGAATGCTCAGCCAACTTCCTTACAAACATGCTCAAAATGACCTGAAGTTGAATAATTTCTATTCACTATTAATGCAATTAAAAATGCTTTTGTTAAAACTAAGAGTTAATATGAAGAGTTAAAGCTCTCTGGACCCATTGGAACTATTGTTCTGACTCCTGTTAAATTCTGTGGAAATCTGATGCTTCTAGAGGGCTTAAAGGAAAGAAATTCAACTTCAGAGAAGGTCTGAAAATTTCCCACTACCAAGTTAACAAAAAAATATAACTGTAATGCAAATGTATGTGTCATAAAAGATTGAGTGCTCGTAAGATGAAGCTGCTTGCAAGAAAATACTTTTAAGGCATTAAACCAATGAAAAGGAAAAACCGTATAGAGAGAGGGCTGCTGAGGGTTGTGAAAGGTCATGTAATCCATCTCTCTCCCTGAAGGAAGGATAGAAGAAATAGTGCCTTTAGAGCAAACCTTAAGGAAGGATGCTTTACATTTTCACTGAAGCTAGTTAGGCAGAAAAATGTAAACCTCTGTGGTTCAAGCAAGCAAGACTTTCCACCCCTTCCTCAGCTTTTTTGACACTGATGGTGGCTTATCTGCTCGTCTGTGCTAGCAGGCAGCTGAAGAGGACAACATGGAAAATAAGGAAGCCACAATATCTGGTCACGGACAAGGAGCCTTGTGCATCAGTAGAATCTTCACTGGCAGAAGAGGAGGCAGGTTTGCCCCTCTCTCTAGCAAATCAGTCACTTCGTTAGTCCTCCCCAAAAGAATCTTCTGTAATTATATACTCTACCTCAGTTCTTCCAAAACTTTTTATTACCGTCTCTGAATGTCATCAGGGTTTTCTCCAGTTATTTTCTAATTTACTTTGCTACCAGATATCTAGAGTTTCTCTATGGCTTTGCATTTGTACTTGTGCTTTCCCTGTAAGCAGCCTGGAAAGGATGGCAGAAATGTCTCTCAAATATGCTATACTTGCACATAATTCTTATCTTGTCATTGTCCTCTCAGGGCAGGTGTTTGGGTAATATATTTTTCTTTTGCTTTCCACATTTTCCTATTTGGAAATGTCATTGACAAGAGCACTCAATGCCATTCTATGCAAATATAAGGAAAAAGGAAATAAATTTTTGCAGTTTTGTTCATTGCAGAGTTCCTGAGAGCAGCAGAAATGGTGAGGAGGATACTAAAGAAAGACAGGCAAACAAGATAAAACAGCAGCCATTTTCAGACGGAGGAGTCTCCCAGCTTAGCTAATAATAGAGACTAAAGTCAAGACATGCTTCTAATAAGGCCAGTATTAACTCACCGTAATTACTTTACCTTACAGTAATGCTAATTCATCATCATGGCACTGCTATAAATAGAATATCATCACTTGACATTATCTAACAAATTCAATACATTCTGAAATTAAGTAAGGTAGTAGAATTTGTGATTCCACACAGTAACACATAGCAATTGCTATTTACCACAGAAACCCCTCGTAATGAATGCAGTGTTAGGGGTTAGTGCTGATTTTAATTTCAGAAGAGAGACAGAATTTTCTTCTGAAATTATAATTTATATATTTCCAGTATATCTAGGTCAGTGCAGTTGTTTGGTGTATGTAGAAAATTGACTACTGTGTTCATTACTCCATGATGAAAGAAGAAATCCACTGTGTATCACTGAATTCTTTTCACTATTGTACCTCCTCCCACCAGGTAACTTGACAAAGCCTGTTTGGGCAAACTTGCACAGAAAACAATGCCTCTTTTCCACTTAAATGATTTTACTAAGGCCAAAAGGAAGGCTTATAAAGCCATTACTCAGGCAATTATAGGAATTTATTTAAGAAGGACATAAATGCAAACATCTGAACTTTTAAAATATTTTCAGTTCTGGAATTCCAGTTAAGGTCCATAAGGATCAAATCTTGTATTTTGCATTTGTAGTAAAAGATTAGGGTTTCCTTTTAGTTGTTACAGCCTGTGTCTAGTTTTATAGAGCAATCTGCAAATGTTTACAAAGCTGCGAGACTAAAGTAATTATTTGCTTTATTTGCACTGTTTCTCTTCAACTCATTCTCTTCAGCTTCTCTGATTCAACTCATTGGATCATGAAGTGTTGAGAATGTTCTTGGAAAAAATAGACTGTGTGGACCAAAAAGGACAATCTTCTAAGACATTAGAAGAGCTAGGTGGCATAGTTTAGCCTTTTCTTGAAGGAAAGAGAGACACATAAAAAGAGTAGCCTACCATTATAGAAAGAAGCCTTGTAATGTAAAAAAAAATGTTACAAAAACAGGGAATAAAGGTCCACTTCCTCTTTTCAGGGTGAGAAAGGGTCCTTGTTTAGGTAGGAGAAGCTGGTGTAGCTTAGGTACGGCAGCTTCTGTTAGCCACTTCCCTCATACAGGTACATTTTGAATGGTGAATCAGAATGAGATTGGCTTTGCAAGTGGTTTGGACACCTGTGGGGTTGCAGGTTTTGTTTTGTCCCTAGCTGAGAGATACAGCCAAGCTGCTGCATGGCTGGTGGTGACACATAGATGACCTAAACAATGGCAAATTAGTGTGTATAAGAAATACAATATTCCTCCAAGAAAAAACATTTCCCAGAGTTACTGCAGCTTCCTTGAGATCTGACTGGAGTAATTCTCCAGGATCTTAGTAACACCAGCGCAATGTAAAGGCCATCTCAAAGGGTTCCTTGTTGCAGGACGCCTTTGATCCTGAACCCCCTAGATCTTTCAAAGAGCCACAGAGCTGGAAACCCATTTAAACTTTTCATTTGGAGTAGCAGTACTTGGCTGAACTGACATCAAAGTAAATTGGCAAATTAGCTATGCATTTGTATGCAGTGCTCTCACACGTGGGTCACTCAGGGAAATAACGTGGCCTTGCTCAGCAGGCTCCTAGAAGCTGCCACTCTGCTATGCTGTGCTGAAAGTAATTTAGATATATTGTGCTTCTGGGTCCTCCTCATTCTCCTGTTCCCAAAAGGCATGATTGCTGGTGGAAAAATATTCAAAACTGATGTTTTTGAAGGTGACTTGAGACTTCAAAAGCTCTTCGTTGCCAAGCTGCTGGCAGCTTGCTTCTCTAAGGAAGTCAGCAGCGAGCAGTGCTGTAGAATAAATAGCAACTCGGCATAACCATTACCTGAAATAGATGATATACAAGCAGGAGAAATGCTTAGGCATATTAGTAATAAAATCCTACAACTCGAACTGGAATACAATAGAAACAGAGTGATAAAAAGAAAACAATGGACAAATATGTAAGTGAAAAGATGGATCCTATTAGTAATTTCTGGCTCTTTCATCTGCCGGTCCCTGGGTTATTTGTCACTTGTTTTAAATATGCATGTTCCTTTATAGGTTGTCAGTGTATCATATTTAAGTAACATTTTGGACTATATTGCATAAATGATGTCACCATTATGGCTGTACTGTATCACAGTAACAAATTTACTATTTTAGCATTCCTGCTTGGATTCTATATTGAAGTTTGTCAGCTACATGGCTTTCTTCCTTCATTCATTTTGTCATCAGTGAAAATTAATTTTCTTGTGTTCTACCTTTCTTATCCTTTTAGGCAAACAGAAACCGTCTGCTGGGTAGTGACTCACTGAAAGGATATGAACATTCCTTCTTACTGCAAGGTGATATTAGCGACAATAAATTCTCCCATGACCTTATTTATCTATCATTTGCTAGTCAATTCACAGTTATGTGTGAAAACCTGTGATGTACCCTATGAGTATCTAAAAACAGGTTAGAAAACATTGGGAGAAAATTATGGTTGTTTTTTAGGGCTTCTTTTTTACGTATGAAAGCTGTTGGGGATCTATTCTATATTTTTCAGAATTATGTCAGTATTTAGACAAGCAATCTAAACCAACATATTAAAATTAGGCTTCTCAAAAAAAAGCGGGTAGGTTTTAAAAAATTCTGGAAACTCACAACTCTCATTGAGGTCAATGAAAACTTTGGGGTACCAGCCTTTTCAAAAGTATGACAAATGTCTTTGGGCTGTAGTGAGAGGGGCTCCAGAGACTTAGTGGTGTAGACATTGCTTATCTACTAGAGCAATTACTAACAGAAAATAGTCTGTGCCTGAAGATCTTGTTCTATTATATACTTCACTTTGTATTAAAGATTATATTCAAACTAGTGGTCACATAAAAATTATTTGGACTATAGGAGTGAAGTGACTAACAGAGTAACAGTTATTCTTATTGCACTGGAGCTGCAAAACCCCCTTTGGATGGGATATGACTGACAGGTATTTGAGAGCTAAGGGACGCTGTCAGAACACATTAACAAAAACCTGGCTTTGCATTTCTGTCATCATATATAGACATCTTTGGCTCACTTTCTTTGGAAAGATCTAGTGTTTCGAAATCCTGGGTCTGGAAAATCTTGATAACTTGTGTATTTTTGGCAACTGCATTTTAAGAGCAGTTAGGATTCATTCCCTAATGTATTTCAAATACCAAGACACATCTTGTGGAAAGATACTCTACAAATGCAACAGCTTTGATTTCTAATAAGTACTAATGCTATGAAAGATTAATGACAACAGCTAGTTGTTTGGTTGGTGCCGTAAATTAACCAAACTGTGTGGAGGGGGTTTAAAACAAAAAAGCAAAAATAAAAAAGAGGGCCCATTTTGATTTTAGTCCATAATGTGGGGAGATTGTCTATGACATTTACAAAATGCAAAACTTCATCTCTGTTGTCCTTGTATTCGAAGAGTCAGGTCCAGAGAAGGCACTGGGGAGAAACAACTTGTTCTGCATTACTGTCTGTCCACTATGTAACAGCCTACGGATGCATCTCAAAAGGAGCAAGTAAGGCTCAGAGCATACCTCTAACCAGGCTCAGATGCAAAACAGCATCTGCCCCGTGACCAAGCTGTGAAACTACTCCAAAACCATTCAGAACCTTAAAAGGTTTTGAAATAAAGAGGATGAGTAAGTGAAAACATAATAGGAAGTTATTTGTACAGTTTGTGTTTGTGTGCAACAAAGTGAATATAAGAGAACTGGTAAAATATTTGTGGAAAGTAGGGGGATAGGAGCTACTGTATTAGAGTAGTTATTGTAAGTATTTAATTTATTTGCAACTATTAGATGTTTGATTTTTTTATTTAGTTCAGCATTATCCCTGATATGTGCTTAATCCACAGTCCGAAAAGTCAATGGAAAGCTTAACAGTGTCTCAGCTGTTGGTCAAGCACCATATGTACTTTAATTAAATTCAGATTTTAAGTCAGCTCACTTTTGAAGCCAGACTAGTTCTTTCCTCTGTTTGGGTAATAATTTTGGGGGGTAATAATTGGAGGAGGTGTTCATTTGTAGACATTCCCCATTATCTCTAGTTCAAAAGCATCTGGTTTACTAAGGCTTCTACATAATATGAGAAATTGCAGAATAGTTAACAAGAAAACATCCTAACACCAGAAAATAGTGAGGGAGTGATGACTGGAATGGCATGGGAATGGATTTGGCATGGGAATACATATATTTGAAATCTACTTTAAAGTCTGTAAAGATCAAGCAATTTAAATTCAGTGCAAAAGGTCACACAAAACTGAGAGAGATGCTACTACTGTTTTATTGCATTTGTTTTATTCAAGATGCGTAAATGTGTATTATTTATTCATTAAATTAGTCTTCGGTTCCTTCGATATTGCTTCAGCGTAATACAAGTGTGTAGTTCAGAGTTAACACAGACGAGTGTGGAGTTAGTGCAGCGCAGCTAGTGCAAATCAAGCCTGCTCTTCATGCTCTTCCATGGCTAGCACCAAGTTCAGAGAAGCCGTAAGACTGAGACACACACAGAGTCACTCAGGCACCTGAGTGTCTGGCCATGTTTTTCTGTGCCCATATTGGAGATATTTTGCCAGCAGAGAAGAGAAGGAGGAGTTGAGGAAAAGGAGATCCCAGGTATTTAAAAAATAAAATTCCTTCTTGAGGTTGTACATATTGTTTGCACATCCTTCCAACTGGTAACAATGCCTAACTATTTTCTTGTTGAAAGATTTTTTTACTGAAAATTACATAGTTCTGGTAGAGCAAGTGGAAAAAGGTTTTGAGACAGCTGTATAAAAGGCACGTAGAATCTGAATTTTCCAATTGCTTATAGTTACTAAAAGGCATGATAGCGCTCCCAGTATGGTACATCAATTCAAACTGTGCAGATGTACCACATTATATTGCAATACCTCTTCGCCTGAGATGTTCGTTGCTAAATTTATGTCCAAAGGAATGCAGCAATGGACAATGGAAGTGCTTTACTAAAGGTGAAAAAGTGCATTCCTCCTTCGCTTCCTTTGTTTACTAAAAAGTCTGAAAGTATTGGTTCTAGAGAAGAAACGTAGCTCTTTAGCATAAACATATGATTGGCCGTGTTGCTGTTGAACCTTAAATACTTGAAGAACATTTAAAAAACAGTGGTTTCTCCTCCCGTACCTCACACCAGCCCTGTTTTAGCAAAAGCTTGATCGGGCCTAAACTGTTTGTCACTATCCCAACATTATAGGGCTCAGCTGTTAATAGAAGTATTGGAATATATACTAAAGGAAGCATATGGCTTTGCAGATCAGGGAGGAATTTATTTAGTGATAGAATTTTATTTACAGATTGCTCATTAATTCTTTAAATCAGCTTTTGGTTACAAGAATTTGCTTAAGTTTACGCAACATAAATTGCATACAACTACAGCTCAAATTATTTCTTATGAATAATGTATTTTAACAAATACAGGCCTTTAATGTGTTTGCAGTTGATTTGTAGTCAGTTCATAATTTTTATGTCTGAGCTCATTCTTTCAAGTTGTTTACTCGTTTGTGTTAGAAGTGGAATTTTACATATCTCCAAGTATTTACTATGCGATTTTCAGGGTGTATGATTTATTGCTTGAGGTGCTTTTTTCCTCTGCTTGAAAGTCTCTGGGAGTCCACCTGCCTAACAGCCTCCTGAAACATTTACTGTGTTTGTTTGCCATGCAGGTAATGGAAACAGATGTGTAAACTGATGAAAAACATTTCTGTTTCTTGTGCAAATATTAGTTCATGCAATGGTTGTGCTATCATCTAATTAAATGCTCTTGCGTTCCTCCTATATGATAATGCACATGTCCAAATATTTATGACTAAATAAATGTATGCATAGATTGGCATCATTCAGATTGAAGAAGCAGAATAAACCATGAGAAATATTCCAGGAGGAAATAATTTTATTGCAAAGTCATGTTTTCTGAAATAGGAATGTTTCTTTCAGATCAGTTTCTGAGAAACTGCTGGAATGGCTGCTGTTTCTGGACCCAGATGTCCTGGTGTGCAGCCCTGCTCACCCTCACGCAGGCCCTTTTGAGCTGGAATGGCCTCAGGTACATCTCTTGTTTCGTCTAACTGATCTGTTTCAAATTGCGATAGCTTAAGTTTCTGCTTGCCTCCCAGCCCTTTGCTTGTTATTCAGTCACCCAGAGTCTCCAGTCACACAGATCCCCTGAGAGGTCAGGGATAACAAGCCCTTGAAAATGAAATGGCTATTTTCTGTTTCGTTGCTTTGTCTGGGCAGCAGAATTTCAAGGCAGCGCAGGTCTGCAGGTCGGATGCGCACCATCAGCTCTGCAGCCAAAAGGCTGCTCGTCCTCCCCAGGAAGGAGAGTTGCCATCCCTGCAGCCCCTGCCCTGGCGTGAGGGCCCCGTGGCTGTGGCCCAGTGAGGCTCACCTTGCGGGAGACTTCAGACATTTCCAGGAGGTGTTGAGGCAAACTGTACTTGGGCCTCTCGGAGGAGGGAGTGTGAGCGGAAAAAGGGAACAGCAGGCTTTGGCTGGGAAGTGAAGCTTCATATGTTGTGCTTTTACACCTGTGTGTGCAAACGGTGCTGAAAAGGAGGCAGTTTTACTTTTGTGATTCTGTCCATTTCAGTCGGTGGGTGCTAGGCGTATGCTGTACAAGGGAAGGAGCAGCAATTAATACAGCATGTGCTTTGTCCCAGAGTGATGGTAACTTGCAGTACTGCTGCTTTAGCAGAAAGAGCAATCAAGTCATAACAGGCAATCAGGGAGAGACGAACATGGGAACACTGTCTAAGGGAAAAAGACCACCATTTGAGCTCCTTGTTATGAGCCTTAGGCTTCATTTAGGCTCAGGTCTGGGGCTGTGCTGTTTAAGTGCAGCACAGCCTTCCTGGAGCAGTGCTAGCTCTGATGAGCACCTGCGTCACTCTCCATGTAAGATACGAAACCCAAAGCTGTACAGCTTTTTGAAACTTTCACACTGTCTTCTGAAAAGCTACTTAGACAGAAATGTGCTCTGCCATTTTTATCTGTGCTCTGCTTAGTACTGTCACGGCTGTGTTGACTTACATTCTGCTGTGATTTCTCCAGTGCAATTTTCCTCTCTTGGAGAGTTAAGCCGGTCCTTAACATGACTAGCTAAAAAAAAAAAAAGTGTCTGTAAGGGTGCTGCCTATTAATATGCCTCATAATTATTACATCCTGAATCTATGTTCAAGAGGCAGAATTTCAGTTAACCTCTTTGGCTGGTGGGAGTTTCCTCTCAATGCAAGTGAGAGGGAAGAGCCAAATGTTGGGGGCTCTGCAGCTCGATTCCCTAGCTCCTCCAGTCTCTGAGAAAAATGACTTACAGTTCAGTTTCCATGGATCAGTGGCCATCATCTTCTGTGAAGAGACTTAGTTGCCAGGACAACTGTTGCCAAGACAGACTGGTTTTCCTTGGGAACAATTTTAGTGTGTTATTTCTGTACAGTGAACCATCTCCCATGTCTATTGTTCGACCCAAGCGAGAAGCTGTCGGAGTTTTAGCTACAGGTGGAAATTAGGAAACGGTAGGAAGGGAAAACAAGTCTAATTACCAAAAGGGAGTTTACAGTCCTACATAGATCTGCACCAAGTTCGTGGTCTGTCAAGACTGTGCGTGCACTCTGCAAACATGGGCCCCAAGACCCAGCATTGGAAGCCTCGTGAGATCAAAATGAATTCCCAACCTTACAATTCTCTTTAAAAATATTTAGTTGGGAATAGGATAAGGTCCTTGGGGATATGCTGTATCATAGTGCATAGCTATAAAAGTTCTTATGATTGAGTACAGTGGTTGTGATCTACAGCCTGCATATGCTGGAAGCAACAGATTCCACCACCTCACCTGACCTGGGAAATGCTGGTGTTTTTTGGAACGACTGACATGCCCTCAAAGGACCACTCTGTTCCCTTTGAAATTGCTTGTGAATTTTATATCACCTGAAAGATTGCCTTAGTTTCACTTTGTTAATGGTATATATGCAACAGTCAAGAATGCCTCTTGTTACAGAGGTTTTTAAAGTTTATGATTCAAAACTTAACCACTCCTGTATTAGTTTCCAGTTTTTTTGCATGAAATACTTTTGGTTCAAGTGGAAAATATCTTTGATTATTGTATAATATTAGACAATAGTCAACTGAATGGTTGTAAGCTGGTTAAATGGATAAACTGTTCCCCCAAGAAATACAAAGCAAATTTAACACTGTTGTTGTTGTCCACCAGAGGTCACTTACAGGCCACTTTATTCGTTACTGGCTGTGCTTTCACTTGCCTAGTTAGCATCTGTTGCTTCACATAATAAGTACTTCTGGATCAGCTGTGCAAATGCAGGTCCTGAAGACCCTACTAATGACTTTGAATCTTTTCTAGAATCGTTAACATTAAGAAACAGGAAAGCAAAATCCTGCTAAAATGTAAGAAAAATCATGAAAAACTGTGAGGATTTCATTGATCCCATAATCTCAGTAGGTAATCTCAGTAACTACACCGTGCTTCACAAACTTTGCTGTACATACTGAAGAATTTTCAGTGTGAACAGACTCTATCCTGTATTACTAAATTCTTATCTGAATTCTTATCTGCTCAATCTTCACAAAACATCTTTCAATGTGCATTTAAATTGAGTAGCAAAATGTGTTTACAACTTCTCATACTTCAACTGTATGTGAATCTCAGCTGTTGTGTGCTTGCGGAGGCCTTTGCTTCACAATTTTTTGTTGCAACATGAAGAAAACCCCTGAGAAGTCTTTACTTGACCAATTAGTTGTCAAATGTGAACAAATCATCCAATTTAGGCAAAAGATGCCATTCTGCATCTTCTATTGTGGCTAGAGTGAAAAGCTGGAAATCAGACGTGGTGTTTTACGAGCCCTTAGGCATCAAGAAAAGGCCTGTGTTTGAAGCAGTCTGAACAGAAGATAACCCCGTTTCATTCATGTTTCATTCACAGCGGATGAAAGAAGAGGAAAAGCAAAGGGAAAGACCAAGAAAGTTCTTCTTCCTCCAAGATGAATGAAGGCCAGAAATTCTCCATTAGTGTTAGACCCCATTAGCCCAATGGTTAGATTATGTGCTCTGAACTTTGTATGAATGGCATTTATTTTTGTTTTGTTACTTTTTGATGGCAAGATTTAACCACTTCTTGCAGAGAGCAACATAGCACTGAACAGTTTGGCGCCGTACACCCATGTAAGCATCAGCATATTTTTTTTTTATTCAGTTTATTAAATATCAAAGTGTAAACTGTGGTTTTATCATGAAGCACTGTAATTTATCTTTGTATGTGGGTATGCTAGAGCAGAAAAAACCACTGTAAAATCCTCTGTCTCTCTATCTCCCTAATTCTTCTGATATTGGGACAAGATTGTAGCTGCTCTCAAATATGAAGGTGTAAATATGTCATGATTTTACACTGTGCTTAGTTTTCCAATTGCACTAAGCAGTGTGTTCTTCGCAGAAGTCAACCAGAAAGCTGGGTGAAAAGTGACCTGGTGGCGGGGTAAAAACTTTTCTTGAGTGATGGGTGGTCAACGCACAGATACATTACAAATTTACAAGGTAAGTTCCCTTATATCTCTATGTAGGTGAATACAGAAGTTGTTTGACTTTATAGTCAAACTTTTACAATGTAGGTAAAGCAGAACAGCTGACTAGGGATGGTAAGAATAACATCTTGATGTTATCTTCTTTCTGAATCTCATGCTTTTAAAACTCAGATCTTTTTTAGCTCAGGTGACAGGAAGCTCAGTCAGCAAATTTTCAAAAGGAGAAACTCGGTATGTGTGTTCTTAATAGTCAGTAGCCCCAGTGAGGGATCCTGTGTGAATTGTGAACTTTATCTGAATCTCAAACTGAAATTCCTCTGAGTTAAGCAGGTTGGTTGGAGTTTTTTGGTCTGGTCTGCTTCAGAACTGTCTCAGTATCTTACAGCTTCTGTAAAGATTATATGGTCAATCTTGCAAACTCCAAAGTACAGACTCAGCACCTCTGCAAAGTCTGTTTTAAATAAGGAACAGGAATCAGTTTTGGTTTATAATCTTAGGTCCAGACTAATATGCAGTCATTTGAAGTTTGAGGGAGGGGAAGGTGGTACAAAATTCCACTTTTTTCCTAGTTTGTCAGCTTTCTGGCCCAGAACAGAAAAATAATTTAAAGAATATCTGACTCTTATTAGTGTCCACTGGAAACTTGCTGGGATCTGCTTGTTTAGGTCTTTATTTTTATACATAGACATGAACTCAGAGCGTTTCTACCGTGAATGAAGGGTGAGACTCTGTAATAGTAATAACACTGTAATTCCTATTCCTACTTATCTGCGTTATTGGTATGGTATTGTTCCCACTACGTAAGTTCCCTCCTCTCTCACAAGCAGTTGATACTTTTACCTTGCTCTTAATATACAGAGTGGACAGAGGGCGTTCAAAGATTGGGGTTGACTCAGTGTGCAAGCCTAAAACAGGAAGCAACTGTTCATCCGCGTAGTCTCTGTGGCAGCCTGACAAGTGAAAAGAAAGAGATAAAGAGCTTCAGCTCTGCTCCATCCTTCTTACTGTGTAGAGATACGGATGCATGGTAGGTTACACAGGCAAGGGAGAAATCACTATTAATTCAGAAGAAAAAGATCCTGCATAGGACAGCCTCCACTTTATATCTTTCTAAGAGCTCTAATTAAACTCACTGTATGAGCACCTATTAAGAATGGTGGTCCATAATGCCTGGTCTGAGGTTTTTCTGAAACAAGGTTATTCCTAGGGTTTTGTTCTTCAAAAGTCTTTAATCCTGACTGTAGTTGTTGCAATGAAGAGCTTGAAATACTTTGTAAGCACCTGGTTTTTGGGGATAAGAGCACTCTGTTTGGTCTGACATCAAAGTGAATCAATGAGCTAGCTGTGCATTTCTATCCACTGCTGTAGCCGTATATTCTTTTGCAAGTGTCTAGAAACTGTCACCCTGCTATGCTGTGATGAAAATAATTGGGATATAGTTCCCACTTCTGTTATTCCCATATGATATTGCTTCTGGTGAAGAATACTCAAAACTGATGGCTCCAAAGGTAAGTTTCAAACTTCAAAAGCCAAGTGTTCTCATGTGCTGAACTACTTGCTTCTCCAAGGAAATCTGCAGAGAGCTGCACCATATATCAAAGAGCAGCCAGGAATAAGACCATTCCCCAAATGAATGATATGCAGAAAGGAGGTACATTCAAGGATCTAAATAGTAAGGAACTCAGTACTCAAACTGGGAATCAGGAGAACCAAATAATTCTGGAGGAAGGGAAGGCTGTATAGAAATAAGGAGATAGAAAATAAAATTACAAATCCAGTGAAGACAACAGGTGTCTAATAATTTATGAATACTAAGCTACCTGCCCTTATGATTTTTATTTGTCACTTTATGCGGGAATTTACAATAGTCTTGTAGGTTTGGATACCGCATAAAACATGCTGGGTTTGTCACAGCTTAGTAAAATTTCTACAGTGTGATAAAATATGTTTCAGCAAGATGGTGTCCTGACCTGGCGAGGACCTAGAGCTGGGGAAATTGCTGAGAATTCTATCTGCTTCGTAGTTCTGCTTTTGTGGGCAATCAGCCTTCAGGGAAGTTCAACAGACATGCAACAAAACAGACATTTTTGTGGGTTACAAGGTTACAAGATGAGCCTTGGATGCATTGTGTTGAGACCATATAGATACCATGTTTTGTTCTTGGCCACAATAGTAAAGGTCAGTGTGGAAAATTCAGCTTCCTATTTAAAAAAATAGATCTCTAATTCCAAATCTCTGTTTAATGATGTTGGCTCTACAAGTTTTGATGAAATCACGGTTGCCAAATAGCACTGCTCTGAACTGATGTTTTCATTTTATTTTTACTGAGCCTAAATTTATTCTAGCTGCTGAACAGGAATTGTACAAAGGCAGCCTGACAGCCTACAACATCTCTATCTAATGCCACCACATCAAAGAACAACAGCCCCAGAAATGAGATCTTGGGAACAAAATCACTCCTGACACTGCTGCAGGGATAGAGAGTTGAAGCTGTTTTTTGCAGCTGGAGAAGTCATTTGTACCGAGACAAAGCCAATGTGTGTCCAAGGCCAGGCAAAGAGCAAAGGGCTCACTCCCAGAATGTCATGTGCAGTACCTGTAAATAGGGGTGGTAGGATTGAGGTAGGCAATCATTAGGATTATGCAAGACAGAGATAAGTCAGTAAGCAACCTCTTTCCAAAGTAGAGCACAAAATTACAGCTTTTAGTAGAACAGTAGGAGATTTTTTTATTTTTTTTCTCTTGGCAGGCTTGTCCTCATGGTAAAAATCCAGCTGGTTTCTGTTCCATTTCTTCTCTACTGCATTCTGTTGCGCTGGCTGTCAGGGAAGCCAGTGGTGCGATAAGAGTTTCACTGTGTACTGATCAAGCAAAGGTGTTTTTAAGTAAAGATCTCTTTTGCTGTGATAAGTATTTGACCATACTGAGGCCGTGCAACCCTTGCGGGTGCTGACGTGCCAGTTCGAAAGGACTTTCGTAGGCTGCTCTACCGGAGCATGGCAAGCTGATGAGGAGGACTGTTAGCAGGATGTAATCTGACAGTTTAATAGCATTTTGTCCCTGAGTACTCTCTGTATAAATGTAATATCTGCTTTTGAGGAGCAGTTTCCCTAGTATTTGGCTTCAACAGGGTTGTCCTGTTCTGTCAGACTCTTGGGTTTTGGGCTAATGACTCAGAGATGTCAGAGCTCTGGTGACAGACTAGGTCTGGAACAGGGACTTCCTCCTGCCTCTTCCAGGATCCCTTCCCTGCTCTACCTGCATTGGGTGAATCATGTCATAAAGCACATTTTATGGAAGAACAAAAGAATTACCTGAGATCTCTGTCTTTAAATAGGACCTCCAGAACTAGCTACCTCCTAAATATAAAAGTTTCATGGCATCTTTCAAGGTCTAATTCTGATCTCCCTGCTGAGAAAGTCTTCAACTGTGTAAGCCTTGGGACCTGAGGATTGTCATTACATCCATGCTTTGTGGGATTCTCCATCTTCTATAAATATAAATATGGATTGCAAAACCTGTTTTTTCTATTTCAGGTCCCTAAGATTTACTCCATTTTTTTGAGAAATTTGGAACATTTTGCTTTTTTATCTTTTTTTTTTTTTTTTTTAATTTTGCACCATTGTTGGTGCAAATTATGATTAGTCTCTTTGGAAAGTGATTTCATTGCTAGGAACCCCTGCCACCCGTTTGCCAAAGGTAAACAGGCACTTCAGCTCTTCTAGAATGAAGGATTGGGGTGGCCAACTTGGAAAACTTCGCAGGTAAAAAGATCTCAGCTTATCGCAGGCAAAACCAAGGAAGGTTTGTGTGAGGTTGAATCTGTGTTGGCAGAGAACTCCTCTGAAAGCTTACCACTTTGTTTTCAAGTTTTCTTCTGTTGTGATGTTATTTTGAGCTTTGTCTTGCTGCCTTCATGGGAGACTGCAGCAATGTCAACTTCCCTGGTATTGGATAATTGACATAGTATAAAATTTCAGCAGAAGGAAGTCCTTAGCGCTGAAGGTAAGAACTGGCTTGAGTCCATGAAACTGGATAAGAAATATAAACCAGGATTCAACTTCTGTTATACTAGTTAGCTAAATACCTTTCCTTATTTTATTTTAGTGTATGCCATTGCCCCAGATTTTGATGTGAGCCTAATGGAGAAAGCACAAAGGAGCGTATAGAAAAATGGTGCTTCTTAAACTCCGCTTTTTATCCTGAGGATAATGTTCTCACAGTAATATGCTAGTGATTATACTTTATATTGTACTTTATTAGATGAAACATGACAGGAGAAGCTGCTCTCTGTGGGTAGTCTTTTCTGAGGCTTAGAATAAAGAGAAATAATTCAGGTGACTAGCAAAATTCACGCTGGATTTTATTTTCTCTCCTTACCCCAACCTGTCAACCAAACGGTGCTTTCTTAGTCTTGTTTTTCATTTTAACTGGGAGAAAATAAGGCCAGTTGACTTTAGTATGTGGCTTTTTTACTATAAAAGTTTGTAAGCTCATGCTTGTCGTAGTTTAATTTTATTTTTTCAGTTAAACACAGAATACATGGGACATGATTGCCTCAAATTTGACCCTCATGTTAAAATCAAGGACAATTACTGTGGTGCAACTCATCAGAACGTCATGCAGAGCTTTACCTTATGATGTTACTGCCTGCTGCTGTTCTGCTCAGAGAGGGCAGCAAAGTATTGCAGATCTGAGATCCAAGAGGACTTTAGCTTTGAGATGTAATACTGAGGAGGAAATGTATCTTATTAATATACAAGGTCTGAAAGGAGGAATTGGGAGGCAATCAGATCAGTACTACTCAAAGGCACTTAGGCTTTTTGTCCTTTAATCTATGGGTGTTTGCTAGTAGTGGAGATGCTATCAAGAGAAACAGCTTAATCACTCTAAGTTCAGACATACAGCAATCCTGATAGCTGTGGAAAGAGTCAGAATACGGATAGTATAGGATAGAATAGAATAGAAATGAAATAGAGTAGCTGAAGAGTTCAGGATTCATCCCAAACTGGAATACTGTATGGCTCTTTGGCACAAAGAGAAATGCTTTAAATTTAGACATACAATGAGCAAAACGCTGAAATGGATTTGCAGCACAGTGAGATTGATGACTGTTGCTATATTAGGTATTCTCATTGCACCTGGAGATTTTCAGATTCTTATAAGCTTGGTGGTTTCTTTTCTGGTTTCCATGCATAAAGATACAATCAGAGGCTAGATGAAATGGTTCAGACGCCATCCCTTGTCCTTGGTCTTTTGGCTGAAGATGGGAGTGTATTTCTTAGGCAATGTAGGCAACTCTTTCCTAGGCAATCCTTTAAAACGATGTAATCAAAGAAATTAATGAAATTAATCTGCTTGATTTGTCACAGATCTGTGGAAGTAGCAATGACTCTTCTTCAGCCTTTCAATGCCTTGGTACTTTGGCTTTCACAGTTGATGGTAATAAGTTCAGTTAACAAAGATAAACCTGAAGAGAAAATTTATTCCTGACTGATAATTCAGTGCAGTGCTCCTGCAGTCAATGGCTTACCAGGCAGAGGTGGAAGAGATGATCCCAAAGGTGAAAAGGGAGAACCAGGAACAGAACTATGACCACTTAGCAATATTGTATTTTTGACACTCCTTATCATCCCTTTAGTCTTGTTCCATGCCTCCTTCATTCTTTCATTTTGTCCTTTTACTTCTCTCTTTTTCTTCTGCCCCATTAACCTTTTGTAGGCTCTGCACAGTTTCAGGATGCTGAAAATGTTTTCTGCATTTATAATACTACTATAGATACTTGACTTTTAATAAATAAAAAAGTACAATACGCTTTCACAGCAGCCCATAAAACAGAGATATAATGAGATTCTAATCTGATTGTACCATTTGTACTCTGAATCACTTACAGAGTTTCCTATGATACTCTACTAAATGATTATTGCTTTTTCTTTCCAGGGGCCAGCACTCAAAACCAGAAATCATGCTTGCTAGAGTTGGCTACTAATCTGATGGTCATAACTTGATTGCTTCACACTCACTAAGTCCCAACAACAGAATTCCCCCAAGGCATGTTTTGCCAGTTAGGTAACTTTTTTCATGCATCGCTGCAACCAGCAAATAGATCAGCAAGTGCTTTCTGTCATGTGGTAGAACCAAGTCACCTGCTCTCCCAAGTTGCCAAATCATAGTTTCTGTCCAAACACTTAATAAGTACATAGAGAATTTTATACTTTCTTGCTGTATCCTGTCTGTATTATCATGTCTATATCACACATGTTGGAGTTAGATAATTGCGTTTCAACCTCCAAGCAAACTCACATTATCAATACCACTCGATATAAAATTTCAGTGGCATATATTGGTATTCTGTATAGACATTTTCTGGTCCACATACCCTCAGTATGGCTCTGCAATTTTTTGGTTGAAATAAGTAAAACCACCACTATCTGTTTCACCAAACTGCTTCAGAAGTATCCTTAATCTGATGATTTAGCTCATTTTCTAGGTCATGTACTGTGATGTGTGTGATTGGATTACAGCTGAAGTATATTGGCTTTCTGGTTTTAGAGCATGTGTACCTCTGCAATAACATGAGATAGAGCATTTATTTCATTGGATTTTCAGTGCCATAAGTAGGTGTAGTGAGAATTTTTCATCAAAGTAATGAATTTCCTAGCAAATGAAGCTTTCCGTGGGAGCAACTCATTTTTTTGAGTTGTTTTTGTTGTCCAGTGACGGGGTGGGGGAGTGTTTGGTACTCTTTCTGAGCATTAAGAAAACATACAGGGAGAAAAACTTAAAAAACATTCAAATGATTTTATTTTAAATCAATCTCTAGGAGAAGGTTTGGGAGGTCTACAGGGTTTCCCTGGAAAAACAGGACCTCTGGGAATAAAAGGAGATTTAGGACCACAAGGAAAGAAAGGAGAAGGAGAACATGAAAGTAAGAAGTAAGTTTCTCAAGTTTCTATAATCTGGTTTTCAACCTTTTAGTGTATTTTCAAAAAAAATATTTAAGTTAATGTCCAGTATTCTTATAACATCATTTGAAGAACGGTGTGATTTCCTGAAGTGTGAGGAGCAGAAACTTAAACCATCTGTTACACAGGAGATGAGCTGACCAACATAACTAGGGGGAAAAATTGTTTGGAATGAATCACGAGTTTACTGTTGTCTGTGACTGAAATAACAAACCCTCTATCGCATATTATAAACAGCATTTTTTCTTTCATTCCTTGCCTGTTCATGTATTTTTTGACTTCAATTTTAATTAATATAAAAGTGTTTAAATGTGTGTTTTGCCTTTGAGAACTGGGCTTTTCCCTCTGAGTAAAAGATGACTTCAGCAGCCTTGAGAATTCAAAGCCCACCCAAGTATTCATCCCCGTCAGGGATAAGGTTCTCCCAGTGGGACAAATTCCCATGGATCAAAACAGCAATGCGGCCTGTGGTTTCTGCTCTGGAAACCAAATAGCTCTCTCACATGGCATCAGGTTACAGGAGAGCTAAGCATCTCAGAGACAGTTGTTGTGTAGTCATTTTAGTATAAATTACTAAATAACACGCTTAATTCCTAGTTGTAGTAACCAATGACCTGCGGAGACAAGTAACTGCTTTGGAGACAAAAGTACAGGTTTTGGAGGCTGAACTAAACAGATACAAAGAAGGTAAGGTCCAGTCATTGATTAATTTTCCTTTTGGCCTGGTAAAATGATGGACGTGCTTGTGCTGGAGAAGGGACTCAAAACAGTAGATTGAAACAAATATTTCAAATTTCTCTTGTGTTGCTCATGGGAGATGGTCATTAATTAAATGCTGTCCCACTGAATACACCCTTCCTGAACTGACCTGCCAAACTTTAAGGATCATTTTGCCAACATACAGGGCAGGGGCTTTGTTACGTGGACTTGCGGGATCATAGAATCACTTAGGTTGGAGAAGAACTTTAAGATCGTTAAGTCCAACTGTTAATCTCGCACTGCCAAGTCGAGATGGACTAAACATGGACTAAACCATGTCCCTCAGCACCACATTTACGTGTCTTTTAAATACTTCATGGGATGGTGACTCAAACACTTCCCTGGGCAGCCTGTTCCAATGCTTGACAACCCTTTTGGTGAAGAGGTTGCATTACATTTCTCTTACTGCCTCAGTTATAGATAGTTTTCTGTGAGTATACATGAATTGTGACTAAACTGCTGATCTGAAAAAGATTTGGAGTAATATTTTTTAGACGTGAATGATTGTGTTCTTTCAACTGATTTTTTTTTTTAGAAATACTATTCCTAATTGCCATGTCATGCCGTGTCAGTCACCCTCTCGAGTCTAGCACTGAAACGTAATTTAAACTAATTTTTACATGATTTTGCCCAGCAAATCTCCAATATGGTTGTTAGAAATTTATGAAGCTTCTTGTAACCTTATGTTAAGATTGTTTGTGTGTGAAGACCACTATACATCATTGAAATGGGATGTACACAAACTGCAAAACTCTGCAGGTAAGTGCAAAAATATTCTTAAGCTTAAGACACTGGGAGTTCATGGAAGCACAATGGGAGAACATTCATATTGTATGCTCGGTTTTATACAGTCCAAAGTTATCAGGTAACTAAATTTTTTATCAGGCTGTGTACATGAAAATTGTATTTGGCCCCAGCAAGGATAGCGTATGTAGCAAATTCAAGCTGCATTTCTTGAATCTGCTTGAAATAAACACCCGGTCAGCTCATCTCTCGGGCCCTTAAGATATCTCAGGCTTCAGTCTGGTATCCTTTCTCCTGTTCCTAGCATTCCCCGTCTTGTAAGTTTACCCTGGTGTAAACCATCTCAAGGAAAATGGTGCCCCAGCTGAAACACCTTCTGTGCAGAAGGGAAGATGGTAACCTCCCTTCCTTTGTAGAAAACCAAATTCTGCTTTGTATTACAGTGATGAAAATCCACCTCTGACAGAGCTGCCCAAGGAATGCAGCTGTGTAAGTGAAAGTATAGCTCTATTAGTCTGGGCTTACCCAGCAAAATGTCCTGTCCTGAACCATTGCTTGAAGGAGCAGAATAGCAGTGCTGAAATCTGTGAGCTTTGGCAGGGCATTGCTTGGGAGCAGGCTGATCTTCTCAGACCATAGGGCGGGAACAAGTCCTGGAAATAGAAAATGAGCTTTTATTAAGTCATTACTTGAAACTTTTAAACTCATTGAGGTACTATTAGATGTGCCCTAAGTTCTGACCTTTCTGACTTTGCATGGTAGGGACACCTTTCTTCAGTAGGTGCTGAAAGAGAGAAATAGTTTGAAATTGTATTCTGTTATCTTCCAAGAGGCTTAAATCAGCATCCCTGACCACTTAATTTTGCATTAATTATAAACTAATCTGTATTTGCTGTTATACTCCTGATTAGCACCATCTCATTTGGTGCTAATATGACCTCCGCAGAGCTCCTGAGTAATTCAGGATGAGAGCTGCATTTATTAATCAGCTGCTGGGTTTATCTTTTTAAAACAGTACAATTTCAGGCTAAGCCCAGGCTTGGGAAGAGCTATCCTGTCACATGTGAAAAACACAATCTCTGAAAAGCTCTTTTCCTTCTCTTTATTTTTCAAGTGGCAATTTTCCACGGGAACTACAAGGTGGAAACAGGAAGCTATTTCAATCAATAGCAACTTGTACTTACTGCTTTATTTTTTAATTATACCGCATAAATATGGGGGAAGGGGTGGTTAACTTATGCTCAGAGCAGAGGAGAAACATGCCCTTTGCTCTGGCGTCTTTCCTGTTATGGAAGAAGGCATCACCCTCCTGTGTGAAACATGCAGAGGAGAAGTGTTATGCAGGGAAGTCTGTGGCTTTAGTGCTACCAAAGTGGTTCTACCCTTTGGCCTCGCACCTGGAGACAGAAGGAAAGAAAAATAATTCCTGGATTGTAGTTTGGCCAAGAGTGCCCAGGAGAAGAAATAATGCAGAAGAGCCTGGAAACCTAGGTGTGCAGTCTCATCTCTCTCTTAAGCTCTCTGCCAAACCTCTCAGCAGTAGCAGTATGACTGGATCCTCTGTGTTATCTCTAGGGAATGAATTTATCCTGAGGCACCTACAGTTAATATCTCTTTTTACGCTCTGTGACCTTAGTGATGTTTCAGACATGGGTAGCTTGAGCTGTTTAGATCAGTGCTTCAGGGTAGACAGTTGTGCGAGCTTTTTCCTGGCTGGCTGTGTGTTCTGGTTTGTTTATGCCTTCAACTAGTGGCACAGTTTGTCCCACGGGGCTGAGCTTGTGCGTTAATCCTGCAAGAAGCTTCTGGCAGCTTTGCAGTGGGAGGAAGACTCTACAGTGTCTAGCTGGTTAGCATCCCCTTCCAGGGTTTTTAAATACAGACAAAACTTCAAGCAGCTGGACTAAGTATACAGAATGTAAGAGCAGTAGTCAACCCACGTTTACGTCTCTGATTTCAGAGGGTCTGAGTGTGCTAACGTTGGGCTTCATGGGAATGGGCCTGCATCAAAACTTTTGTTTTGGTACCACAAGGGAAGCTAAACTACTACAAGCTGCTTTAGCTGAGGTGGGCACTGCACTTCACCAAATTTAGTTGCAAATCCTGAAACCTCTTAAGCAACATCATAATGAATACATGGGTGACTCTCTTGATTATCTCCCACCTTGCATTTGACACCTGTGCACTTGACACATCTAATGACACCTGTGCAAGAGTGTCCTACTCAGAAGTGATTTGACCAATGCTACTTTGCTTACAGATCACAACCTTTTAATCCCTCTATCCTCTTCTGCCCTCTCCAACCTGCTTAAGCAGCTATATGCATTCATGGAAGCAAGGTAAAGAGGGTAAAGATAGGAAAAGAGAAAGGCATGAGGAAGGAGTGACGCACTTTTTAAACCTTTCTACCTCTTTACCTTTTATAGATAGTTACGGCTAAACTGAAAAAAAGGTGGGGTATTAATGGTACTTCCTAAGCCTGCTAAGTTGATCTTTTATTTGTGCATCAAAAACTAGTAAAGTGAATATTACCTTGAAGCCTCGGATTGCCCTCTATGTGCTATTATTTTGTAGTACCTGGGATTTAGCTTAAAGTTGCAATTGCAGCATCTGGAGAACCTCAGCTTTCATTTCCAAGACTAAAGTGCATTTCTAAGCTTTTATGACTAATGGTGAAAAAAGCTTAAAAGCCTTTCAATTGGAAAGTTCTACAAACAAAGTGAAAATATTTGTTTCCTTTTAATCTCATGCTTTGAAGTCTATTTTAAAGCAGAACCTGTATTTTTAACAAATGGGGATTAAGTGTTAGCAACAGTATGGCAGGACTCTGTATGGCAAGAAAAGCTGCAAGCTCATCACCCAATAGCAGTTATAAAAGCTATTTAAGAAATGTTTCAAATGCTGTCTATGATGCTTAAGTGTATTATATATCACTTCACTGAAAATTGTATACTACAGTCCGTCTTGAGTTACTGGGAGCTCTCCAGTGGTTTTGAATGCTGCTGCCCTGAAGTTTATCTTTGTCAAGTGCTCTCAGAACGGGTCTGAATTTGGCCTTTATTCTGGCAAATTGTGTGAGTCGTTGGAAAGTATAACAGTTTACATCATTTATCTCTGTTACAGTGGCACAGTATGTTACTCTGGAAAGGTAAAAGAACATAAAAGATGGAAGTTATTAGGCAGTTGAACCCCATTTGTGTGGAAACATAGCTGGGGGGAAATAGATGCTAGAGAAATGCAATGTACCATTTGCATGGTAACACTGGTACTGCAAAAGTTAGGAGCACAGTTGTTCTCTGCAGGTTTTGAAAAATAATTTTTAGAAGTTAATACTTAAAATCCATTTCAGCTTTAGAGGATTGTCCAAGATAACAGTGGATATGGAGTGACCTTGTGAAAGGGGCATTCCGTGTGCTCAGCAGGATGGGCTCTGCACAGGGCTGAGCACACCTCTGAAAAGGCACAGTTAGGAAAAACCTGTGCTACACTTATTTTCTAGCTTGAACCCCTGAGACAGTCTGGTAAGACAGACAAGTAATGAGATCGCTTAAAAAATAAGCATATTCGAAGCGCTCTTGTGTCGATTCCCACTCCTGATGAACAAGCGTATTCCTGCCTGCCAGCTGCTGATGTTGCAGGCGGGTCTCTGTCACAGTCCATTCCCTCACAAAGTAGAAGTTTATAAGGTATCACAGCCCGCTTTTATAGAGGGAATGCTACAATCTTCTTCCGTCTCATGAACATAGATAGGAATATTCAGAGAACAGGTAAGTATGTGACTGGTGATATATGTGAGAAACCACTGGGGGACTTGGGAGATGGGAGAAAGGCAGGAAAAGGAAAATGTTATTAGCAGCACAGCAGCTGCTGCAGTGATTTAGCATACTTGCATACTTATCTGAGGCTATTGGTCTAGACCTTTAGGTAAACTTCACTGTACCTGTGTCATGTGAGCTACACCACTGTGAAAAGGCTTGTTCTAGTTCAGTATTTGTTTGGAAGTTTGTGTCCCTGCTAAAATGAAAAATAAAAAAACAGTCAACATTTTGTTGGGCACCCCCATAGATGTGCTGCTGTTTATATTTCCAGAATAGTATGGATAGGCCAGCGATCTGTACCAGCTTGCATAGTCACTTCTGTGAAGACAATATTTGAACGAGACAATGGCTATGTAGTTGCATGGTACGTACATACGGTGGGACCAAGACAAAATGAACAGAAGTTGCTGTTTGTGCTTTTGCATTTTGGGTGGAAAAGATATGGAGACACACATAGCCACTGTACAGCTATGCATATATTTGCCATATTTAGCAGAATGGATCTGAAATCTCCAGGCCAGGCTGTAGTCCAGATTGCCTCACTAAGAACAGGACAGCTGCTCCTTAATCAGGAATAACTAGGCAGTGAGCTGCTTGAGCGTACAAGGGCTAGATTTCTGCATACCAACCCCCAAGAATGGTTCCTTGAATCAGAGTAGTGAATGCCAAACCAAATGTAAGTATACATAAATAAATAAATAAATAAATAAATAAAAATTCATCAGGTAGCTAAAATGGTTATTTATAATTTTTTCAAGTTTCTCTTGTCTTACTAAGAAAAATAATGTTTCAGCTTCAAAACTGCATATAAAGCTGCTATAAAGGCTGTAAGGAGCGACCCCCATGGAATAACAAATTTATATTTTATTAGTTAAGTAGTTGACATCCACGGTTATTACATTTCCCAGGGTTATTAAACATTCTCGCTGATTTGTCATGCAAACTGAGTCTGCTGTGTTTTAATAACCTACTAAACAGTTTTAGTTTGAATCATTCTGGCCTCAAGCAATATTCAAGATCTCCCAGTCTCTCCAGAGAGACTCAGGTTGGAGGGCTCTCTGTTCATTGCCTTCTGTTTTCATTCTATTTCTCTGGGTCTTCATCTGTTCCTTTTTTTTTTTTTTTTTTTTAATCTACTAGATGAACTCCAAGGGGCTTTAATTAGCTAGCTAAAAAAGGAAACGCACTGCGGAGTTGAAAGGAAACAGATGTGAGTGTGTTTCTTTGTGCAACTTGCACTACAGGTTGCAGTGTCTGGTGCCTTGGCATAAGGAAAACGCTACCAGCGCTGTTATCCTAACTAAAGCCTGAATTGCCCAGCTTTTTGCCTCTCGATATCCAATTAGAGGGAAGAATTTCCTCCCAGGGATATCCCAGACCTTCTTTCTCCAAGTTCTCCCATTCCTCACTGGTTTTCATCTTTCTCCTCAACATTTTATGCGCCTAAGAAAGTTTCCAAAGGGAAATTAAGTACCAAATTCCCTTTGAAGGTCACTGGAAATTAGTTTTTAGAAGTGCAGGTGTTATGTTTTAGACTCAAAGGGAGTTGCATATTCCTACCTTAATATGTAGTGTTCCCTGAATCATTCTGTTCAGAACAAAAAAACTCTACTGGTTAAAAAGTAAAAAATTAAAGAACTTGCTGCTGTTCTGTTCTGTTCCATGTGGATATTTTACTTCGAAGAAAGAAACAAGGAAAAATTACTATTGGGTATTGCAGTGCTTTTTAAAATGCCACAGATTCAGCTGCTTCAATTTCAGTTACATTGTAGCAGTCTTCTAATCCTCACAAATGAATTAATATATGTGGTTTATTGTGCTAATCTTTCCAGTTCTGGGTATCGGTTTTCATATCTTATAATCAGAACAAGAGAGACTTGTTTAGCCCAAATTGTAATAATAACAAGCAAAATGGTATAACAGGGGTGTAGTTTTAGCAATGATAATCTAAGGATATAAACATGCCACATGTTTGCAGGGAGAGGTCATACTTTTAATTAGGGCACCAGACATAGGCTTTAAGCTTTTATTTTGTATGCGAAGAATTTCTGTGCTCAAATCTTGCCATTTTTACTATATCAAGATGATGAAAACATGAGTCCTTATTCCTCAGGGAGAATCTCAAAAAAGTATATGCTGAATCAATACAACAAGTGTTGCAAATAAAGCCATTTTGGTTTGATGTGAGTTATACTTCTGTTGAGAGAATCCTCTCAATTTTAACCTGTCTATTTACCCAATTGCTAATTATGAAGTAAAATTTACCTCCAATTCCTCTTTATTATCTCCGTTAGTAGATGAATAGTTTTGGTTGTGTCTCACTATATATAAAAATCCAAACAATTTTGACAAGCTGTGTTTATTTTCTTGCAAAGTCTTCCAGAGAACTCAGCAAGGAAACTGGTTTGTAATTAAAGAGTAAATTAAAAAGTAAAACTATAAGTATCTTTCAAAATATCACTTTAACCTAGTAATAAACAAATCTACTGCAGAAAACTAAAAAATAACTCTCTTTAGCATTAAGACTCCAGAATATTCTGTTCTGGATGCCCAGCTGCAGTCAGGGAATGCTCAGGCTAAAAGGAAAAGGGTTTTAATAAATATATGTATGTAGCTGAGCCTTTTTTTTCCTCTTTGGCCCTTACAGGAATCTTCCAAGAACATTTCTACACTGAAGCCTCTGCAATAACTGCACCTTGTATAGTGTCACGTCAGCTCAGGTATCAACAAAAGGTAAGGAGATTAATCTACTTTCTTGGGCACTTCAGCCTATGGCCTTTCCTTGGCATCTCAGCGCTCTGCTGTCCTGCCGGCAATGCCCGCCATGGCTGGTTTGACGCTGACGGGGATTTACGGGCTGCAGTGGCTGTAGGAAGGGCCACATGCCTGCGCTGCGTTAGGCTGCTGCTGTAAGGAAGAGCGGGATGCAGCCGCGGAGCACAGGGAGGGCTGGGGCCCCGCAGCACCGCTTGCTGCTGCCCAATCCCCCCTGCCCCTGGGGAGCGAGATCCTCCCCTCTGGAGGGGAAGCACAAAGGCACCACGCTGAGTTGCAGGAGCTGGATGGATGCGCTGCACCAGCCCACTCAGCTGCTCAGGAGCTCTGCTTTGCACGGAAACTGAAATAATAAAGTACCTTAATATCTTATCTGCTACCAAAGAGATATAAAGTGTTACCCTAAACTTTTGCACTAATTAGAATCTAAAAATGTGCCTTTACAAAAGAAACAGATTCAGTATATTAAATACCATATGCTTCAAACAACACAACCAGCTAAAACATGCAGAATTGTGTGTTCAATCTTCTGAAAAGTTCTGTGCAAAATGAAATTCTGTAATACCTATTGTCTTAATTTTCAGCTCATAACAGCAATGACAACCACGCTATGTGGTGTTTCGTGGGAATTCATTGCCAATTGGGGTCCCTTCAGTAAGATGCAAAGCAGCTTCATTCTACTGTGACCACCAGACCTTAACAGCAGCTTGGTGAGTTTATTATTTTCATCTGTAACGTTGTATTTTCTGCCATGTGTTTTCAATAGCAAGTTTATCCCAAGGACTTTGAATTTCAGTTGCAAATAAAATGTTGACAATGCTTTTTGGATGTATATGTTGTAACACTTATCAGTGAGACATTAGATGGGCCATTTCCCAGCAATAACAACGTAATTGCAGTTCAGCAGGATTTTTTTTTGCTGTCTGCAGGCTAGATTATCTTTATTTTAAATTGATAACAAGGGCCAGGTGGCTGTTTATAAGGGCAAGATAGAAATTACAAGCATATGTTTCCAAGGCAATGTTGGCCAGTGGCTGTTCAAGCATAAATTGCTTCCTATTACCACTTTTGATAGGAGGCACACAGTACAGTTCATCTCCATGGGAACACAATGCAGCAGGACACCTCAATGATTACTCTTTGCACTATTTCCAGTAAAAAAAAAAGTAATATTTTCTCCATTATGATACCACTAATTGATGCTGCAGTGGGTGATTTTGTTGTGTTGTTGACCAAGAATTAGGAATCATCTCCCATACTGCTGTGTAGTATTCCCATAGAGGGCTACGTGCTTAGTGTGGGAGGTACAAGGAGGAATTACAGAGTCGATACAGGCCTACAGGACAGAAAAGTGAATAGATGCTTTGGAAAAAAACGGGCTTCCGCAATGATCCTAGGGATAGCATCTCTCTAAACTTTAGTTTCTCTAGCTGTGAAACAGGTAAGATACAGACCTTCTGGAAATCATTCTTAGGTTGTGAGATTAGAATGAGATTATTTATGGGTTTCCGTTTGTTTCTAAAAGGAGAAGACAGAAGCTGACTACGGTATGGTTAAATTTTTACTAAACCTGGACAGAGAATATGGGAAGGGAGGAAATGAGAATACTTGTCCTGCCTGAAGGAAGAAGGCGGTGTGTAAAAATCTGCCATGTTACGTCAAAGCAGGAGCTGCTTCCTGCCTTTATTTTAATGTGCTCTAGTTCATTTTTCTCTCATTTTTTTTTTCAAGACATAGAAATAATGGCTTAGTCAAAATGACTTGTCAAGTCATTTGTCACCATTTTCATATAATCCAAGGGGATGCTTTGCTGATGTCCTGTAGTATGCTGAGTACAGATCTGTAATTGAATTCAGTTACTTCAAGTTTATGAGAAAGAGGAAATCAGATATAATCTGAAAACAAAGGACAAGTAGTTCTTCTGTTAACATAGTTCTAAGGTTATAAGTCTTTGGTGGGAGAGACTTATGCCTGTTTTTTTAACAAAAGCTCTGAAAAAACTGATCACCCCTTTTCTTGATAGTATAGTTTGCATTTGTTTTTCCTAGAATGGAATATAGATTGAAAGGGATGTGAGGGTTTTTTTTATTATTATTTCATTGCATAAGGGCCCTTTTTCCTTATTTTTTTTTTCCCCTAAGCTTGTGGTTTTTGTACTTTGCAAGCACAATTCTATGCAAGGGCTGTTCAGTACCGTCTGGTGGAGCCAGCTGTTTAAAATACGCTACTCCAAGCTCTGTTCCCTATCTCTGCTGCCCTCTCTTTAGGAACCTTGTCATCTACGTTCAGCATTCCTTCTTCTCCTCCATCTACCTGTTTACACTTAAACCTAGAAATCTCTGCCCTGATCCATTCCCCTAAATAACAGTGTATTATTGAGCTGACAGCATGTCACTGATACCATGTTTGTTCATAAATATGTCTCATAAGCAATTACGTTCTTCCTGCAGTATGCTTATCCTCAAGTTAAAGTGGCATAAGTCTAGTGTGCTGTACTTACAGCAATAATACAAATTTTAAGACCTACCCACAGCAGAACTTGTATCATTTCAGTATTAGCAGTGTAGTAAGGTACCATACTCTCTATATTTTTCATCCTATTCCTGCATCAATGCACAGTAAACTAGCATAAAAATGATTTTTTTTCAGTGTTTCTTCTTTTACAGAGGCAGGGGAACCGTTGACCTTCCCACATTTATTGTTTGGATTTGTCTCAATAAAGTTAAACCACAGGTGGGGAGGAGGCAGCACTTTACCCATTGTATCGTTTCATTACTTAATAGGTGACGTATGTTTTGTTCCCTGTATTTCTGATGAGGGCTTAAGCTGATGCCAATGAGTCTTCTTAGAACTGACTATAGGCACCTAAGTTTGGGTGATTTGAAGATCTGTAGCAGCAGAGCAAATGGATTACAGTGGAAATACTAGGCAAATATAAAAAAAATAATGTTGTTTTGAACAAGGTAAAGATGGAGAATTTACCACACCTGCTTACCACACAGATGCTGTGCCAAGGACAAGCTCAGAGAGCTGATATCAGGAACTTGCAGCACAGTGACACATTTAAGATTAATGTCTCACAGATTGCTAAAATAAACTAATGTGGCTGTATAGCACTGCATTTTACGTGAAAGAGTGAAATAGCTTTATGCAGTTTGGGCTATGTTAAGGTTTTTCGTAATCAGCTCATTTCAAAACAGTGTGCTGAGCAAAATGGAGAGTTCACCTTGTTTCTGAAAAATAGAGCTTTGAAGGCTATATAAAATCGGTTCTGGTTTTGAAACCACCTTGGCAGTTATTAGTTTTCAAATGACTTTTTTGAGGGTAGCGTGCACAGCTGCTATATAAAGAAGCAGTCTTTATGGGTACATGGCATCTTTGAAAATCAGATTCTGTTTTTTTTCCAAGTTCTCCTTTGCTGATACTTGAGCAGGCCATTGTGGGGTTTGGGTTTAATTTGCTGGCATTAACGACACAACATATTTAATACATTAGGGGACATCAGAAGGAATGTTTTTGTTCTGCTTAAGGACAGAAAGAAGAATGCAGTATCTGGGGCCCACTGAAACCATTAGAGTTCCCTGGCTGGGTTTTGTGCGTGTAGCCCAGCTAAAGATCTTCAGCCATTACCACACAAGTTTACCTGTAAATCTCAGAATACCAAGCCTGATAGCTATTCTACAGCGACGCCAGGTTGCAGAAAAAATATTTACTTACTTTCTTTCTTATTCTAGTATATTTGTTTTCCCTAATTATCTGCCACTTAACTAAGGAAAGTAAATCTAATGACTAAGTAATCTCTCATGTTGGACCACGTTTTAAATTTCTTATCAGCTTCCATTGTGTAAGTATAATCTGAGTCATGGGAGAATAACTGCTATCAAATGTATGTTTCTTTGAAAGTTTGGTAACAGATAATAATTTATAAAACTTTTATACATCTTAAGCCTTTATCAGCCATGTTTTGCTCATGTCACACTTTCCTGAATTGGACAGAGATAGTGTGTAGCTAGTGGGGCTTTACTGACTTCTCTGGTTACTCTTTCCATTTAATTATGTATTTATTTATTTTTAAGTATGAACTGTGTTAGGTGGAAGAAATAGTACAAATCTGCAAAGATTCATAGTGTTACTCTTGTATTAAAGTTGCATGCGCGTGTGTGGGGAGGATGCATATGGGTAGTGATATCACAGAACAGTATTAACCATTACAACTGTTGTAGAGTGGCCTAGAAACCGAATCTGTATAAGATTATGTTCCAGCAAGTTAGATTCCCAAGAACTTGAGCACCTAATGATTTTAAATGTTGCTTCCCAAAATCTGGATCCATTAAGTTCCATTTTATGTTGCAACTGCAGAAATTTCTTAGAGCTGTGGGTACCCCAGAGGTCTGTTGCCATTCAGAAACAGTATTATTCATGTCTTGATTGTGTTGAATTGCCTGGTATTTTACCTACCAGGTACTATCTAATCCACATCTTATACATTTAACACCAGTTCTTTTTATCTACCTCATTTGGACTACAGAAGGAAATAGCTTCAACTAGTGGGATAGAGGTTTTGTAAAATGGCTAACCTGTGTTCAAAGCTTTGCTGCATATCAGCTAGAGGAAGGACTTGAAGATAGTTTGTTTATAACATACATTTGTGAGTGTTAATTGGTTATTTGCTAAAAAGGACACTGATATCTCTTCAATTTGCCATATTTTTGTGTGTGTGCAAGGGAGGACAGACCATGTTGAGTGGTTTTAACTGCAGGACAAGGCTCGCAGTTGTGAATGGAGGTGGATTTAAGTGACTAAGTTATTTCTAAAGGGGATCCTAGATATATCTTCTCTTTTGGTATTTTATTTTGGCTAGGTCAGACAGTTGGTATTAGACATCTCTCTCTGTTGAGCAAGGAGCCTAAATATGTTAGCTTGCAGCTGTGAATTTTGCTAGGTAGAAAGATGCTACAGTTAGGGATCATGACAAACCTTAGGTAGTTTTGGTAAAATGCAAATGAAAAGTAGAAACAATTCTGTCCTTAAGAGACCACGGTGTAAACTGGCAAAACAAAGAAAAGCTGTGAAGCAGAGGTATTGCTGTCTTACGTGTGAGGGACTGATGTATTGGCTTGCTGAGGTTCAGAAAACAAACCTCAGCTAGGATCAAACATAAATGTCCTTACAGTAGAAGGCATCAGAACCAGGAAGAGTTTACTCACGAGATCCCAATCTTTATTGCTGGGAAATCAGAGGACCAAAACCTCTGTTTTCTTTTTTACTTGAAAATGTCGTCCCCTTGAATATTTTGTGCACGTATACGGATTTTTCGAGGATCCATCTCTGACCAAGTGAGGAGCTATAGAGCTATACTCTACACGCAAAAGAGACCAGATGCTCCCAGAAACATTGATTGTGCACACAGCTAGAAAATTATATTAAGGTAAGGTAAATACATCAGATACAGAGATGGGAAAAAATAATTCTGATTATCAGGTCAGACTCTATATGGAAGGTAACATGCTTCTGTAATGAACAAGAGCACCTTTCCTTCTACAAAAGCCACTTGTGGTCATAGGCCAGTTTTGTTTTTTAAAACAAGAAAAAATTGTTACATCACTTGGAATCACCGCAAGTTTCTTTAAATTTTTATACATTTTGTATGTGTCTACAAATCTGGAGTTATCTGTTAGTTCTAGATTGTTTTTTCTCCAACTTTGGCTTTCTATTCCTATAAAAGAAAAAGAAATTTCTCAGCTCCTAGAATTGTTCTCAGTATTTGCATAACAAGTGTGTAAGCAAAACTAAAAACGCTCATTCATGCCCTCATTATCCAGTCTCCACTTCAGCGGTGTCATTTAACAAACACGACACTGTATAAAGGGGACTTGTGTGACCTGCTCTTTCATTTCGCTTTGAAGCAGAAGGGTAAGTTGAATTTCCTTTTAATAAATCATAAGGAACTTCAGCTAGAAGGCAAACCTGTTCCTTTTCATTTCCGTGGTCATATTTACATTTTAAAATTAAGTTTTCCTTTATTAGTATTTTTTTTACTGTGCTTATATTAGCAATTTTAGTAGATGAGGAGACGCCTGAAGGACACCAGATTGTAATGACTGATGAAGGTCATTAAAAGTGGATTAAAAGTGAAGAGCCGTTTTTTCCATTTTGCTATATAACTGATCAGGACTCTGACTCTGCATCATAATCCAATTATGAGCTGGATGCAGTAGTCCATTCAAATGTAATTCCCTGAATGATCAGTACCAGACGAAGAATACCTGTTGTAATTGCATTGCCTTATCTCAGGGACGTACATATTGCTAGCTACCTAAGGTAGGTTTCTGTTAGAGACTTTAACAATCTGCTCTCTGAGTCATTGGCCAGCATTGTCAGAGGTGTCTGCTAGCCTTCAATATAGTAAAAGGTAAACAACCTTAGACAATTCAGATTCACACACGAAACTCAACAGCACTTTTAATACAGCATGTGTGTTCTCAGGCACATTTGAAATTTCCACTTGTTAAAATGGAAGTTCTCGACCCTGAGGAACAGACAATGCTATTACTTAAACAGATTCTATATGCAGCAAAATGCTGAAATTTATGACATAATTGAATATTCTTATGTTCAAAGGTATGTACCATTGAATGATTTTGATGAGACATTCCTCTAGGAAAACAGGTGAACTTTGCCCTTAAAAATAGTTGGTATTGATGCAGATTTAGAAGAATATTAAAAGCCTCCTATGATAGTCAGTCTCAAAGATGTAAACAATACTTTTTTTTTTTAAAGCTCAGACCAGTTTTAGTGTATCCATTTAATAAATGGTAATAATAATAAACTGGTATCATTATGTGTCAATTAAATGATCTTGTCAGTTCTGAATTTTTTTTAAGGATGGACATTTTTAAGAGAGTACAGCACGTGATCCTCTCTAATTCATGCCAAAAGAAAAGTGAAGTCATGGGTATGAAGTTGTATGCTTCGTATGAGAGTCAACCCATCAGGGTCATCTCATTAGAAAGGGATACCCATTCTGGCATCTTGAAGCTTTCTTTATCTCTCTGATTATTTTAAGTGAATGATGCCAATAACTGGATATCTCCATGCCATAGTGTTTTATGGTCCATGAGTTCAGGTTTTATAACCCCACTGCGTTACCAATGCTTCATACCCACTAGCTGCTTTGTAAACCCATAAACCCATGATCTATAGTTTCAGAGTGCTTTTTAGTCATGATATCTCGGCATTGAGATTATAACCCTACTTAATGTTGTATCTGAACAGATAAAATAAGATGAATAGGCCTATTGCCAACCATCAAAAATGCGTTTTCTACAAGACTAACTCTGACATTTTCAAGCTTGTAGAACTCTGTTCAAAACAAGATAGGAAGGTCAATTGAGCTATAGAAATTTGCCCATGTGTAAAACACTCTATTAGTCTGCTTATTTGAAATAAATGTACTTAAATAGTAGTGTGCTTATAGAGATTGCTAACTAGCTCCAAACCATCACAACAGCCACTGTAACAGATTGTGCCTTTCAGGTTGGTAGCATATGCATCTATGTTTCATGGAGTGATTATAGCCCTTACAGACAACTAATGGCTTAAGCGTGATCAGTTACATCTGAGCCCATCACTTCTCCAGGATTAATCCAACAAATAGTCAGTGATAGCAAAAAGGATGATTTGTCTTCACTACTCCCAAATGTGTAGCTGTCATTCTGTAACGAGCATACCAATCTCTATCAGTCGAAGCAGTTTTGTGTATAAGCTATGCAACTGTAGCAGAATAAATCTGGGAAATCTCTTAGACCTAAACTATAGACTTTATTTAAACAAGAATGTAAATTACAAGAAGGGAAAGGGGGGAAGTTGTTCAATTATATAAGCCAACACCTACAACTTCTTACAGAATCACTAACTGACAAATACGTGGGTTTTCTTACAGCTGGCCTGAGCAATCATGTTGTCTTACTCATCCTACATGCTCATGGCAGTAGCTGCTTTGCTAGTGACTTGCCATGCGCTGCCTAAATGTCCAGAAGTTCCTGGGCTCCCTGGTGTCCCTGGACTGCCTGGAAGAGATGATCTGAAAGGACAAGCACGCCTACCGGGTAATTCAACTTCCCTATTTTGCAACAGATCCTTTTCATGAAGGCTGCATGAATAAAAACAATTAACACAGAAGGACATGTGCCCTCTGCATTAAGCAGAGGAGGGAAAACTGAATGGAGGAAATAGTAGCTTTAATTTTTTTTCCTAAAAGATAGGCTTCCTCTCTCCTCTGGGAGAAGAGGGGAAATTAACAGGTTATCAATACTTAAACGTATAAATATTTTTATTTTTATATATATATATATATATATATATATCTTTGTTGTGCTATTCCATTGACTTTCCAAAGAGAATTGCTGCTTTCACAGCAGAAGCTTTTCTTTCTCTTTAGTACGAAGAAAATGTTATTCCAGTATTTACAAGTGTAATTAAAAGGCTTCTGGCACATTCCTCTAGTATTCAAAGATGGTATCTGAAAAATTATTCTGGTGAGGAACACACTTTGCCCTATGTAATTTTCTTTCAATGTAGAAATGCTTTCTCCAGGTCCATTACCAAGGCTAAAGCACAGCTAAAATTATCCACAGATACAACACGTTCCAGTTTGAGATTAAGTTCTGTTTCATCCTGAAGCTCCCAGAATATGCATACATTTGAAAGGAAATTATGCTTATCTTTTCCAGGTCTCATAGGACCCTCTGGAAGCCTGTTGGGGCCTCCTGGAAGAGATATTCTCCCTTATCTGCCAGGTGAGAAAGGAGAAAAAGGGGATATTGGACCACCATGTGAAAGAGGCTGATGTCCATGTAATGTTCTGTCAGTCAAATAGACTCTCTCTATTGAGTCAAATGTGTATTTTAATGACTGTGAAGTGCAGTAAGAGTTGCAACATTGCAACTTGGAGAAAGGGAGATGCAGTGATATTTTGTGCTCCTACATTGCCATTTGTTTTAGTTGTAAATAATGGGAACACACTAGTAACTTTATTCTACATGTGGGACTTTGTTACTCATGGAAATTAGTATGAAAAAAGCATCTACATTTACAGTGCGTTCACATCTTTACCAAGCAGAGCTGGCTGGACTCTATTACACACAATCTATGCAGAAACCCTCCTATCCCAGTGTTTATGGTTTCTGTTAAAATCAGATCCCACTAAAAAACACAAAGCATCCACCCAGAAGATAAAAATGAAAATGGCATGGTGCCATAAAACTGTTCCCTCCCCAAAATCTCCCTTGTGCCTTTTCACTAACAATATTAGAATGAAACAAATTCTTTGTGGCAAAGCTGCTTTCACAGACATGATAAACATAAGGCTACAAACTAGAAAAAATCATTTTCTTCTGTGCAGAGGGTCATTGTCAGCATTTCAGAGGGTTGGAGTTTTTTGTTTGTTTGCTTTAATATAGGTTAACAATAGTGTGGAAAAATACTGCGAAAATACTTATTTTACACCAGATGATCTTAAAAAAATAGATTGCATGCTAGTTAGTTTTGGAAAATTATTAGTTTTATCCAAGGAGTTATTCCTATCGACACAGCCTAGTTTTGCTTGATTGTATAACTTTTGTTTTTATCTCTGTAGGTCTGCCTGATTCGCTGGACACTGAACTCCACAATGTTTTAGTAAATTTGAAACACCGACTTTGCAGACTTGAAGGCGGTAATTTTTCCCATTTTTACTTTTTCAGCTCACAATCAGTTTTAAGTGCACTAGGCAAAATTAAATATAGAGTCATGACTTGCAGGAAAGAAATCTCACTTGAAAGTGGTACTATATCCCAAAACTCCATTTTCTCATCCAAAGCAGGGGAGCGTCAGGGCTCACTTTTCCTGGAGAAGCATATTTCTCACAGGATCACTAATATGCATTTATTTAAATTTGAGTTATTAAAAAAAAAAAATTGTTCTAACTGATGTTGCGCTTTCCACATGGATTCTTGGGAATTCCTCAGCTTTGCACCACTATGCTAGCATTTTTATCTATCAGCAGCCAGATTGTTAAAGGCGGTAAATTGTTTTTGTACTGAGAAGGAATTCACAAAAGTTATCATTTTTCTGTTTCACTTGCTCAAATTTGGAGCAGATTGATCCTCTTTAGAGACTACACTTAATATAACAGGGCTGACAGTGTATGTAGCAAATGTTAGTGGGGCATCCTTGTCTTGGAGAAGATGATAACAGATGGTCACAAACAGCACAACAATATACTTCATGAACTGGTAAAATTTTGAAGATCTTTATTCCTCTTCATTCTTTACTCTCATTCTTGACCTCTGTTCCTCCTACAACTTTTAATTTTCTCCACATCTCTTGATTCCTCTTGCTTTGCATCCTCATCAATATATGCCATAAGAAATTAAAAAAGCTAACTAGGCTTTTTCTTTCCATGTTTCAGTGCTTGCTTTGAATGGGAAAATAAGAGAAGTAGGAGAGAAAATATTTGCCAGCAATGGGAAGAAAGTGGATTTTGGATCTGCAGTAAAATCCTGTGAAGAGGCTGGAGGAACTATTGCAAGTCCCATGAATGAAGAGGAGAATAAAGCTATTTTGAGCATTGTGCAACAGTATAACCAATATGCTTACTTGGGCATTAAAGAGGGTGAGACTTCAGGTCAATTTAAGTATATAAATGGCATGCCTCTGAATTATACCAAGTGGCACCAATATGAGCCTAACGGCAAAGGGACAGAAAAATGTGTGGAGATGTATACTGATGGGAGCTGGAATGACAAAAAATGCAACCTGTATCGCCTCACAATTTGTGAATTTTAAAGAATGGCCTTTCAGCCACCTCAGAGTACGGAGACAATGAAATATCTTGTGTCTCAAGTTTATGCAATATCTGCAATTATTCTATGTCAGAAAACCTAAAATTAATCATAGTATGGTATTTTTTATTGTTAAGAAAATGCCAAATGTAGTAGGTGATTAACTTAATTAAAATGTGCCTCATCTGACGTGTTTATCTCTTTTGGAGGATTGGAAATAGCTCAGGATCAATTTTTCATGGCAAACCGTCTCTGTGCACTGTGCTTTTCTGAAGATTTGAGGAGAATTCCAAGGTTTGATTTGGGATATTAGAAAAGCCTGCAGTTAAAATTGCCCATGGCTTCATATTGGATGCATTTCCAAGCGTTTAATAGTATCTGCCTTAAAAGAGATGTGCAGAGGTTGACTTCACTGAAGCAATTATGATCTCAGGTTCTGTATGTCTCTTTGTACTATCTGGCTTGTATTGTCTCATATTGAAGCATGCACAGAGTCATTCGGCATCCATATTTCACTTTTGTTTTATAAAAATATTAACAGTACCAGCTACAATTAATTTTCTTAGTTTCAGAAGCTACTCTCTATAAAACAGATAAACATTGCATTAGATCCATGTAGACATAGAAATACATGTATAAAATACTAAAGATTCTATTTTGTTGCTAGAACACTGCATTCTTTCATAAAACTATGACTATTGCAGTGTAGAAGGCCACCTGTCTTCTCCTAAACCACTAAACAATGCCATACTATTTTGGGGAGCAGGTAAGATTGGAAGTTCAATCAGTTCAAACACAAACTATTTCTCTGCTGATGTCATGCCAAGCAACCGCACAGTCAGACCATGACTCAAAGCTGCTAGAAGCAAGAAGCATCTTTTCACAAAGTATTTTCACCGCTACTCAGTTTGGGAAGCTGGCAAGCAGTGGGTGCTCAGTAATGTACCATAAGTAGCCAATTCTCACACACATACCTTACAGTGAGGAAGTCCTGGGTCCATCCATTATCATTTTCACACCACCTGACGGGGGGGGGGGGGGGAGAAGAAAAAAAAAAGGAAGCAGTGTCATTAAAATACATGCAGAAACAGTTTTGCTTCATCTTCTCCTCCACCCCTACATTTGGCTCTGTGCAGGGAGCCCATAGGAACCTGGACTTGACTCTGAGCAGTGTTGTCCCTTGTCCCACAAGGCCTGTCAAGTAGGAAAGCTTTACTGTCTTCAGACAGAGGACATAAGGGGATACTTTTGGCAGTGGAGGATTTGTGTCCAGCATCGCATACAGCACTCCAGCTGATCTGAGAGTGGACAGGGACTTTGAAATGGGAAAAGTAGACCCAGTACCACATTGGATAGATTCTAAAGTGTGAACCCACTTTACAGAATAGCTTCCTTGGAAACCTATGACAATGATCCCGTTTTAGCCAAAAATTTCAAATGTGACCATGTTCAAATAGAACATGCCATGACAAAAATTCTGACTCTCAGGTTACTTTGAGAAAAGATAAGGCTAAACTGATACCTTTTAATTTTCCGAGGCTTAGCTCTGACCAGCTGCACTAAATCTGCTAGAAAGAGTTGAAGGTTTGCTTAAAACTACCTCTGCCTCTTGTGTTGTAATTATTAGTATTTTAATGAGTAAACCTTGTTAGCAATTTTTGAATTTTTCAACTGTACGGATTCTTTGTTAGAGCAAGATGATTACCTGGCACAAGAAGGCATCATGCTGGAGAAAGACCAAAAAAAATAACATGAACTTTTATTATCTGAACCAAATTCACATATTCATTTACATAGATCTCCACCTAGGTTTAGAGCATCCTATTTCTTTAGTTAATCAACAGTGTATTTCCACCACATTTGTGTTTACAAAATGACTATACAAATCTCTTGTTAAAATCCTTAATATGTAAAGTCTTACAAGTGGCTTAACACAATGTATCACCAATCTCTAAACAGATTTAGACTTCAAGACGCTTGGGTGCTTTTTGCCCAATTAAGAAAATAAGATTATTTTCTCAATCAAAAGCTGATTTTTATTACATCAATAAGCAAAACATCTAAGGTAGGTCTAAGAGTCCAATTTCTTTCTGCTTAAGCCATTACCATTAGAAAAAAAACCAAAACAAATCAAACACACATGCTGCTTAAAAATAAAAACTCCTTGAAAATAAAAACTCCTTGGATCCAGTCAAAGAACTGCTAGGCAGCACCTTCCCCTCTATGGTTCGCACTGAAATCTGTAACATTTCAAGTAATTGAATGAAACTCCTCAGTTATTTTCACAAAATATCTCCACATAGCATCCTACTCAGCTCTTCTCTTGCTATGCTCCAGCCTTCCCCTTAGACCATTTTGAAGCAGCACTCCTTGTTCTGCATTAGAACTCTTGACTATGCCTCGCATATAAAACTGAAGATATCAAGGGGACATCTGCCAGTTTCCTAGCTTCTTTATAAAAAAAAAAAACAACTCTGTCTGCCTTCTTTTGCGTGGACTTTTATGTCCTAAATTTGAACTTCAGAGAAAAAAAAAAAGTCCAATGTCAACCATCATATGTGGAAGAAATAAAATTCCCTAATAAATGCAATATTCTACAGACAGGTTTGAGATGCACTTGTATCTCATGGGATTCATATGTGGTAATTAAAATCCTGGTGAAGGTACGTACTCAGTAGAATGTTACTTGATTATTCTTTGCAGTTCCAGAGAGGAATAGAAAAGTATCCAGAAATTGTTATTTTGTTCTTTTAGATGGCTTTTTTTAGTGTGTATAACCCTATCAATTTAAACCCTCAAATGCTGTTTAAGACACTTACAAGCATTTCAGTCTATTTTTTGTGAAAGATCCATATTCTGCATTTAATGTGTTAATGGATTTTATTTTTTTTATTGGACAGAGAGGTCAGGCGCAAGAAGAAACAGAATAAATTGTTTCTCTGTTCTGTTATAATAAGATAAATAATTTTTGATAAAAATCTTTCCTTAAAAATGCAATGAGTAAAAATAATCCCTGGTGCATAATGACCAAACCAGGAAAAAATCCAAGTTTGTCTTTTTTTCTTAATTTATAATACTTTGCTACAGAAAAGCAATCTACCAGTAAGGTCTTTACTTCAGAAAATAACTTACTTCTCAAATGCTATAAAAGCAAATTTTGAGAATTAAGATCTTAGTACAAGTTAAAAGGTCATAAAAATTCAGTCCCTCCTGAAGGAAAATGGATTGCATGTCACATAGGAGAAATTTACTACAATTGTTATTACAGTATATTTAACAGTGAGAGTTTTGTCTGGCCATAAAAATTATGGATATTGATTTCAGAGATAATTCTCTCTGGTCTAGGGTGATATCCTCTTTTATAACTGTATAATTTAATTAGGTGTTTAGCTTAGAAATACTATTAGCAATTTTGAGCACTCAGAAACCTCTCCCCTGCCCCTGTCAATGCCTACCACATGTAAAGAAATTGACCTTCAATTACAGGAACTAAGTATTTTTCTCTGGCTTCCAGATTTTGTAGAAATTTGATTTAAAAACCTAAGCCCCATGGTTCTTGGGAAAATGGAGTTCAAATTCAACCCTATGTGAACATAGTAACTGGCAGGGCTACCTTATCTTGTATAAATTGGGACCAGTGCCTCCTTTATTTATTTCTTTTAACTTCAAAGCCAAATTTAAAGAAGAATGATTTATTTCTCTGTTCTCTTTGAGAGAAAAAAAACATACATGGCGGAAAAATACCAGTACTTGCTGCCACAATGTCCTAGCAGTGCTGCAAATACAAAGCAGGGTAAAGGTTAACCATACATTTTACATGTATTTGCAGCTTTTCTTTAGAAGAACAGTAAGAACAAATAGGAGAAGAAATATTTTCCACCAGGAAATTTGTTAGCTGGCTTTGAAACCACACTGAGAAGCGGTAGAAAGACTAATGGCCCTATTACAATTCTTATGAACCAGAGGAAAACAATGTTCTTAGGAGTGTTGTGTAATGGTACGACATGTCTGTCTGGACCTCAAAGAGTGTCAGATTGCAAGTGATTTTCGTTATCAGGAGTTGAAATGTACAGTTATAAAATCATATTAACCTGCAGTTATACAAACATACCTGGGTTTAAAACACAATCAATACAGGATGCTTGGAAGTTAGAATAGCACCTTTAAAAACAATAAGGAGACTTGGATTTGATTTGAAGTCCCTGTTAGAAAACCAGGATTTTGTAGAATTTGGCTCAAGGGTGATAAGCCAGGTGTGATGCCAGGTAAAATCTGGAATGAAACTTTCACCCATCTCTGCCCTTGTGACTCAGAAGCCAAAAGGAACTGTACAGCAACCTTAACCCTTGAGGAGGCTGCAGCAATGGTAATTATGGTAGTAAAGACCGTAGTGAACAATTTAACCTCCTTCTGCAGGTAATGGAGAATAACTGCAGAATATATGAAATAATAGTTTCATCTGGTTCATATGAGGGTTTTTTTTCTCTCTCCCACTATTTTGCTACTAACAACTATTCAAAAGACAAGACGTTGTCTTGCTTTCTATTTGTTAGAAACACAAAACTATTTCTTTCTGTGTTTTTCAGCTGAGTTGCAGCAGGTGACATATCAGAGAAATCTAGTGACCTCCACTTGGATCCTTCATGCATGATTTAAGTCAGTGGAGCAAGGTGGTGATAGCATTTACAAGCATTGATCACACTGTCTACAGGTAAAATTAAGACTTTCTGCTCTAAAATGCTGCTCATAATTAAAAAAAAAAAAAGCCATATTGAAGTTTGCCATCACAGGTGTCCATATCTTGCTGTATTCTTTGCTTCCTGTTTTTAAAGCTCAGCAAAAATAGCCTCAGCCTCCTCTGAGAAAGGAAGACACCGGGTCCTGCATGCTCTGTGCTCTTCCTGGTATTCCCAGGCATAAGGGAGCTGCTGGGGCCAGTCTGAGAATTCTTTGGAAGAGAAAAGCAAATGCAGAAAGCACAGGACAAGGTGGTAGCAAGGTAGGATGGAAACAATAGCAGAACAGCACAAAATCAACATAAACAGAAAACATAAGTGGGGTTGAGGCCACTTAAATACAAACTGAGATAATAAGAAAAGAATTTTCAAGGTTATCTGCAGTGTGACTAGCACCATGAAGGAAAAAAACAACAACTTTCAGGAGGATAAGTATACAAAGGAAGGGCTAACAGGCTGAGGGACGGAACACACACCCACTTTCATAAACTGAAATTCAACTCTTGTGCCTGTATTTCTTGAAGCAGCTAAGAAAGCAGTGTTGACCAACTTTTGTCCTTAGTATGTTTTGCATTTACCTACTGCCTACATTGTGTAACATAATCTACTCTCAAAATATCCTTCACTTGTTTCACTAGCACTAAATTATAAAACCTCTTAATGATAGATGTGGAAACAGAAGAAAAGTTGCCTCAATACTCAAAAACTGTTCGTTCATTATCAGATCCGTATCCTTGAATCGTGTTGAGCCTCTGTGATATGCTTCTCAAAGCAAGATCAGAAAGTAGTTTATAAATCATGATAGCTTTATAGAATATTCTATTAGGCAATCAAACAAGCGTAGAAAAAAAGTAAGTATTTTTAAGTATCTATTTTAGCTTAATTTCTAGCCTCTTAGTTTAGAATTTTTCAAATCTACATCAGCTCTTCTCACCAGTCTATTATACAAAGAAAACTTTTGTCTCCCTGCTGGTTTCCCAGGCCATAAGTCAGCATGTGAAACCCAGTAATGGAGGCCAAGCCTCATCCTCTTCTCACACTCGCCTAACCTGCAGTTTCTTCCAGATGCAGTTGAAGTGCTAGTTCTCACCACAGATGCAAAGGCCCAGGTTCTGCCAATGACCTTTTCTAGGGCTCATCTGGACCTCCCAGGTAATGGCTTGTCTCATGTTCTCTGTTGGCTGTTTGGTTTGGGGTTTTTTTTTTCCATAAAACAATTAGAAAACCTCAGCCAAAAGAATGTTACAAGCATTAGGTCAAACACTCAAAAGCTAAGAACCTTGAAATTTAACAAGAAACTTTAAATAAAGGTTATGCGTGCAAATTTAAAAGAGCCCTCCTCTGTCAAGGTACATGCACCTGGGTACCGCTTATTTATTTTTCACAGGATTGGTGCCTTTTCCAGGGCACTTAATAAACATGCTGCAGGAATTAATCAGGCTTCTGTGGGCACAATGCCAACGACAAAGGACTCTACATCAGTTGTTGAACTAAGTATGAAGGTGCAGGGCACAGGTGCAAAGTGCCTATGGAGGCCATCTAGGCTTGCTTAGATCCAGTAGCATCTTAGACTAATATGGATGTTGCTCATGTTCCACATTTAATCTCAAAGCACCTATTCCTCAGCGAACTCGGTTGTTAGTCTCGCTGTAACATCAGGATGCTGGCCTGACACCACAAGGATGATGTGCCCGCATCTTGTTCGTTTGAACTGGAGCAGAGCCTCAAACTCCTTTCCTAAAAGTCTTCATCAGATAGAAACAACTCTCAGGTGAGAATAACTTAAAGGTGAATGGCAATGCATTTCTAGTTCAGCAATGTTCTGCGTCTTGAGGCTTCTGTACTTACAGGACTCACTTAGAGAAGCTTCTTGCTTTACTGGAAGTTCATTGTTCTGTTGGATAAAACTGTTATTATTTATGATTTATAAACTTCCCCTGGAGTATTCTGTGAATTATTTAAGTATGTGCTTCTGTGGCTGTTACATCTACATATGCTGCAGAGGTACCGTTGTCTTTTGGCTTTGCTGCCACAAATATGATATTCTATTTAGTTATAAGACATCAAGTCATTATCACTGATAAGTCCTCGGTCTGTAATGAAAATGATGGTGGTGTTCCTTGTGCATATTATATTTCAGGTGAACTCCTTGTTTTGGCTTATCTTCAGTGGCATTCACAATGTAACATTTACACAGCCATTCTGTGGAAATGTTGCGTATTTCAAATATGTATTGAGAAATTGCTTTGTTCTGCTCCAGGGCTGGGTTTTTTAAAACACATGAAAGTGTTTCTACAAATCAGGAAAGTACCCTTAAATATTTTCCTCACATTTTAAGTGTTTACCTCTTGAAGAAAACACACACCCCCATCATTCAAGTTAAAGTTCATTAACTTTCTATTCATATGCAAATTCATATTATATTACATGCTATTTGTATTTCCTATAGGTAACAAGATGAATCTCAAGTTACATGCCCTATAAATTAGACAATTTAACGAGTCTTTCTTATTTCAGATTGGAGCTGCTAGGTAAGTTGAACATCTTTAAATAGGTTTCCACTTAAATTATGTTGAATCCTCTTAGACTGTATCACAAACCTTTCCATTATAGTTTTTTTTTCTTATCTCAACATTTTTATCAAAACTTTCACCAACTTTTACAGAGGAGATCATCTGAAGGGAAGATACTTTAAAAGATGAATGCTAAAATGGAAAAATAAGCCTTAACAATTGTTTTCCTTTTAAACCAATTGGTAAAGACAGCATGTTCCAGTTTATCTTAACCAGCCTTTCTCTTACTGAAGCAGACATGTCTATTGCTCGCCTGTAAAAATGATGGCTGAAACCATAGTTTTTTGCATGGGAAAAGTGCATATGATGGTATCTGCTGTACAAAAAATAGCTTTGATATTCTGGTTTTTTACTCTGTAGCTTAAACTCTTGTAGACTAGCAGACTGAGTCTTTTGGAAAATATTTTAACTATTTGAAATAACCTAACTTTGCGGCTACATCAATAACATTCACGTCACTGAGGGCAAAACTTAACATACATAAAACTTTAAACCCAGACAGCGAAAATCAGAAGCTTTTTTTTTTTTTTTAAATGCAGGACTCTACACTGGAGAGTAAAACAGTCTGTTTTACTCTTGGCTTTAAATAATGCGGTCTCCACGGTTGTTCCACAAAATCTTAGGAGTGGCTTTTTTGCTGTTCCCATGCTGTGCTCAAGGTAAACCAGCAGGAAGTTTTCCACTCTCCAGTTTTGCACAGTTGCCTGAAGATGGGATAGATCAAGGATTTATACCAGGTACATGCAGTTAACGTCTCAATTTTCATCCAGATGTACTGTTGTGTTCCATTTTTATGCTTTGTAAACTCAGTGCTATGCTGTATAATCTGATGTGGGTTCTACTTGGTGGAAAATCAACAGATCTGTATTAATTCCCTGTATAAAGTAAGACGCTTAAATGTCTCCTGCTTAATGATGCAATGGTTCAAGTCACAGAAAGAAGGGTATCATTTCCCATAACACAAGAAACTTGTTGCTAGGCATTAGGTTGGACCTGCAAGCAAGTGCTTGAACAGCCTGAAAGATTCTGTCAGCAATCCCTAGACACAATTAAAAATAACTAAACCTACTGCACAAATGCCAGTGTTTTGCCTGGAGTGGCTCATTCACTTATAGAGTGAAGACCAACAATTTGCTAATACAAATTTTCCATAAACATCACTGATCTGCAGGTAGTTTCCAGCAATGTATTCCCTATCCTTCCAAGGATCAATGCCTGAAAATATTCCCAATTTAAATCTCAGCAGTAAACTAAAATAGAGTCAAATAAACATTCAAAAAATTCATATTAATTTCACACGATTATTTCTGCTTTATCTTGAAAGCCAAGATTCAAACTGTAACGCAAAGTGCATAACAACTGCTTTTGTTCATAGGTTTCCTACCGATGGTTGATAATGAAGTGGAAGACGTTATCCGTCAATTAGAACATCGGATTTCCAGACTCGAAGGAGGTAATTTACCTGCCTTTACTTTCTGCTGTAGCTGGATTAGTGGGCATAAACAAGATGAACAACAAAATGGCTTCTTAGGAAAAAGCCAGAATTTTCTGCAATTTTATTGCATTTCATTTCTATTTTGATCATTAGTAGATAGGAGAGTGATAGCTCTCAAATGGAAGGGGGGGAATTAGTTTTTCATAACTAGTGGGAGATACCTAGGTAACAGCTCTGAAGCTGGCAGGAGAGCCAGAAATTTATCAATTAGAATTCCTGCCTATGCAGAAGAGTTCCATGGGCACCTCTTACTCCTAATAGACAAACAAACCGAATGCTATGAACATAACAAAACAATCACAACCGGATCACATCTAAGATCCTAGTCACTCAAGGACTGACATACAACCTTGTATACTGCAAAACATCTCAGAGGGCTTATACAGTGTCTCAAAGAAAATAATAATATACTTTTTCCAAATGTAGAATTCCTCATTTCCTTCACTCCTCCAACCTCTTTTCTTCTTGTCCTATTTCATTGTCTGTATACCTATGTTTCTTCCCTTTTTCACCTCCCCTCATCTTTTCAGATTTCTTCTAACTTTTGGTGGTTGTCTTTTTTCTTTTTTTTTATCTTTCATTTCAAATTGTCCTCTCCTTTACCTTTTCCTGGGTTTAATCTGAAGTTATGTAGGAAAGTAGCAGGAATTACAATTGGCAGCAAGGTGACCGCAAAACAATGCATAAATATTAACGGCTTTTACCTCACCTTGCAGTCCTCCACTTGGAAAAGATGATAACAGAATCTGGAGGAAAAATATTTGCTACCAATGGGAAAAGAGCTGATTTCCATGCTACAATGAAAAAATGCAAAGAGGCTGGAGGGTCTATTGCCACTCCAAGGAACCCAGGCGAGAATGATGCCATTTTGTACTTTGTGAAAAGTTTTAACACCTATGCCTACCTGGGGATAAAAGAATCTCTAATTCCAAGCAAATTCCAGTTCCTGGATGGTACACAGCTGACCTATACTAACTGGTATTTACATGAACCTTCTGGCAAAGGGGAAGAGGAATGTGTGGAGATGTACACTGATGGCACTTGGAATGACAGAAAGTGCAACCAGAATCACCTTATTGTCTGTCAGTTTTAGTGCTTCCCCTTGCTGCTGTCTAGCGGGCTCCCTGGAATACGCTTGCCTATCCCTTTCCTCTTCATTTGCAGCTAGTGAAATCAGATAATGCAGCATGAAAAAGAAAAGTCACTCTTTCCTAGCCTGATCTGTCTTTTAAAAAATGTCAACCATAAAGAGGAAATTACTTATCATGAAAGCAGTGGCCATTTTGTCTGTTCTGGTAGTCATTGCTCACTGAGTTTCTTCATACTCCTACCTGCAGGCTCCTACTTATTACAAGAGCAAAAAGCAGATTTCTTGGGCACATACCTGAAGTAACTTACAGCCACAAGAACTTTCAGCACCCCTTTACCCACAAGCCTCTAAGTTGTGTGTATTTTGATCCCTTTCTCTAAGTTTAGCTCACCAAACCTATCTGTACTGACACTTCTATTACCCCTGCTGTTGCTCAGCCTGCATTTCTTTGGCCATCTTCACCCATAACGGGTCCCCTGAAAGAAGAAATCTTCACCCATAACGGGTCCCCTGAAAGAAGAAATCTTCACCCATAACGGGTCCCCTGAAAGAAGAAATCTTCACCCATAACGGGTCCCCTGAAAGAAGAAATAAGCAGTGCTGCTAGGGTTACACAGAGCTATGAGCACAAAGGGGAGTCTCACCCACCTTACATTTCCTATAGGAAAGCTTTAGAGTCAGCAGGTCCTTAACCTTCATATACCTGAAAATTGGTGGCCAGAAGCCACCTGTCCTGAGCCCCTCAGCAACTCCTGACTCAAAGTGGTAGCACAAGAATGCCATGTGGGATGTGTGTGAAAGAAAACACAGGAGCCAACAGGAGTTACAGTGCCCGTGGGGTTTAGGAAGATCAGTAGAGCCATGACAAGGCCAATTCTGTTAAGCTAGATAGTAGAGGGATTCGGATACAGCTGATTTTTGGGCACCACAGGCTTCTTGGCAAACCCTCGTTGGTATTGCCATAGGGCTGAGCTTGGTGGATGCCTATATTTCTGAAGCAGCCTATATTCTGCGCTCATTGCAGAAGCTGCTCAGAGTCTGCACCCTCCAGCTCAAGCTAAAGGATTGAGACAAAGCTCTCTGAACAACTTTCTTACTGGAGTCCAGTCACCTGCTGAAGTTGAGTATTCACAAGGTTAGATTCACAAATGTGCAGTGCAACACATGCATCCAGAAATGCCTATTATTCTTTTTCCTTACTCTGGGGCCATTGACTTCAACATAGCTTAGGCAATGAAGGCTCTGCATAAGCTCCTTGACATGGTAGAAAAGCTGGTTGAGGATCTGGGCATGCCTCCATATACATAAACCCAAACGCCTGGCTATTAGTCACACTCATTTGTGCTTTGTTAGTTCCAGCTTGGTTGTGGAGAGCTGAGCAAGGAAGTACCCGGCTCCAGGGCCAGACCAGCTCCTCTCAGCCTCTGTGTGACAGGGAGATGGAACAGTCAAAGTATGAAGGTAACTGGGGAGCAAAGGCGAGCTCACAGCTGGTGTGAATGCAGGGGCCACCAAAGGGACCGCTTGGAGCCTTGTAGCTGTGCACGTTGCTGTAATTCCAGAGCAGCAACTGGCCATGCACAACATTGCTGCAGTGGCTTAAATTTAATTACTCAAATATTTTGAGTGCATGTTCTCACCACCTGCTCTGTGACATGGCATGAATCTTCCTGGCCTCTGTTCAGCCCTCTGCTTGATGTCATGGCCCGTGAATCATTCTTGCTGTTACTCTCTGCAAACTAGGCAATTTATCTTACAGGTGTCTACTTAGGATGATTAATGCAGCAGGGCTAACGTCAAACCAAGACACCTTTCTGCTTGAACAGTTTGGTGCCTGCAGGTGATCTACCTCCGCAGGTTACTTAATTATTCACTCCAGAAATATTCAAATCCTTCATTACAATAGAATCACAGAATGGTTTGGGCTGGAAAGGACCTTAAAGATCATCTAGTTCCAACCCCCTTACCATGGGCAGAGGCACCTTCCACTAGACCAGGCTGCTTAAAGCCCCATCCAACCTGGCCTTGATAATAACACATACTAAATAGGACCAGTTTTCCCTGTTCCAGGATCTGTAAAGTTATCCCGACATATGCAAAGAGAAAGCTTTTGTGAGCAAAGTCCTCAGTTTATCCAATGCATCTCTTTGCCAAGTAAGGAGATCTACAAGCTGTTAACTAATGCCCTATTTCTGGACAACATAGCCAAAATATAAACTACTGAATCCTTTATCAGGTAAGGTCTAGGTAGACTGTTATGTTAAACCCATTGAAACAGATATGCAGAGGGGAAATGGGATCTCAGGAGTCCATAGGCACTGTTCCACATTCAAACTCTCTTTTTACTCTTACTTACAAATGTTTTGCAGGTCACCAGTGTCTGCCTGCACCCATGGGCTCACTCAGAGTCTTCCGCCTTGCGTGACTGCTGTTGTGAAACTAACTCTGCCATGAGCACAAGGAAACAGGAACACAGACATCGCCTCATATAGTAGTTTTCCACTCATCGTATTCCAACAAAGTTTAGGAAGTTTACAATGATTAACATCAGCCTAAGAATGAAGCTGGACCCCCTCAAACATTTAAAGACATGGTAAGTTTTTTATTTTCTCCTGCTTATCTCTAGGGGATTAGAGAGTCATCTCAAAAGTTGAGTTAAATCCAGATGTGTGAAAGAAAGTGTCTGCCTTCGGTGTCAGTCTAATGAATGTGTGACACAGCAGAAATGTTCCCCCACCACCTCATGTTCAGGCACTTTCTCCTGTGGTCTGTCAGGGAAGTGGGTAAAGGACTTAGTGTGTTACTCCACAGCTACAGATGCTGGCCGGCTTTGGACACTCTAGCTACTTTTGGTAATAGATGAGGCCCTAAAACCTCAAAGCAAGCAAATCTCTCTCACCCTGCCTGAAGCTGCTCCCTCTAGCAACCCTGCTGACAGCAGGCAGGTCCAGAACCAGCAATCTTGGCCTGGAAAGCAGATTGGTTTAGCATTTGGGCACCTAATTTATTTCCTAAATCCAAACAAAAGGACAGCACAGCACCATCTGATTTGTAGAAAGACAGGATTCCCCAAGGCTGGCAACTCTTTACTTCAAAGTTATTTTCTGAAACATTTATGAACTTATTTTAAAAGCCTAATCCACCCTATCCTAACTTCAAATACTAGCTGTGCCTTATAAGACTGCCATCATTCACCCCGTATTTACCAGTACTTGTGCGTGTACTGGACCACACAACTTGCTGACAAGCCAAACTGTGTGATGTTCAATTTCCAGCCAATGGAGAGCATCACTTCCAAAGGTGAGTAATGACAATAACACCAGGATTAAGTAAAATTAAAGTCATATTAATCTTAAAATCTAGTGAAAAACAGGATAATCAGAATTCTCGCAAAGAAACTTAAAAAGGAACTTGGTTTTGGGGGGGAAAGTGTGCTGATGCTGCCTCGTACAGGGGAAAACATTTTTTCCCCCAAACAAATATTCAGAAAATTGTTTAATTATCCATCACGAAAAATTATTCTTAGTAATCATTATTTCCTCTAAAAATATCCTAGTTCATATTTTCTGTGTTTTGTAAGAGTTTAAAAAAAATCTATTGCCAGTTAGTTGACTTTGAGGTCTAAAGGGACATGCTTGAAGTCTGAATTTACACCCCTTTGGCTATCTCCACTGCAAGACAGAGCGTTGCACAGATTTCAGTGTCCCCACCAAGAGGTTCTTAACCCAGGCCGCAATTTGGCCTTCACATCTTTCCTTGTCATCAGACAAATACTAGATGCAGTACCATGTACAGATAAAAGGGTAATTTCTCAGGGACTGTGTGGTGCCACCTCCACAACAGTGTGGAGCGGAGCCAGAGCTGACTTAGCAAAGCCACTGAAAGGGTTTCCATGTGCTTTTTAATCGATGCAACAGACTCTGCAACAGCCTGACTATTACCATGATTTTTCAAATTTTTAAATAAAGTTAAGCTTGTAAGAAGCAAGTGGGTTGTGGAACATACATAGTTGGAAGAGAGTTGGGTGTATGAATCCCTTGGATTTGCAATAGCCTTAGGGGTATCAGGCCTCACGTGCTGATGGCTGCATGTGCTACTCATTAAATAACTCAGATTCTAACTGGTTGTTATTATTATCAGATTATTCACTTCTCGGTAAATAAGATGATTTACAAGGAAAGCCCAAGTGGTTTCCTGGCAAGAAGAGGACCATCATTTCTCACTACAAGTGACTGTCTCCTAAAGCAACTTGTGCATGTGTGAACAGACAGCTATTGTTTTGCTGATCCTGAGCAAACTGTTGTCAAGGCAGAACGGCTTCATCCTTTCTTTGGAAAAGCTTGTGCCACTTTAAGAACACCAAGTGGGAGGTGATAGAGGCACCACTGTACAAACAAGTACCTGTGCAGGCTGCTGCGCTCACCTGAGCCTCGCAGAGCCGAGGGGACGCTGCCCTCACCTTCCCTGCTTTGTCTGGCAGGTTGAACACCACCTTCTCTAACACAGACGCCGGCTGCCTGACAGCAGAGGATGGACGCCCAGACAAAGCGACTCCATTTTACCTGCAAGACACCTTGAGGACTCTGAGCAGGTAAGAGTGGATGGAAAAGAGCTGAATGACTGCAGGACCATGCAAGCTTTAGAGAAAGCCAGAACTTATTTACTTATTTCAGGTAGTCAAGTTGAGAGAGATGCAAACATTCAACTCAAATTCAACCACTTGCTGGCCTTCCTGCAAAAATAAGGGGATAACTAAATTATTTCTAATTTGGTTACGAGGTTGTCAGCAGGGAAGGGATGAAGAGGAAAATACAGAGTTGCTGTTCATGTAATTTATTTTAAGTTCACTAGTATCAAAATAGTTTGTTAAATGGTTTATAGAGTTATGTCTGCAAGTGCACTGCATAAGGCAATCTTTATTTTTTTTATTTTTTTTTTTAATTGAGCAAACCATCAGCTTGTGTAAGTTTATTCTAAAGTGTTTAAAGTCTAAATATTTCAGACCAGGAAAAGTCTATTTGACTTACAGGTGTATAACACCCCCCTCTGCAATACATTCAAAAGTCAGGAAACTTATATGCCAGGAACTCTTAAGATACCACATAAAGACACCTTATTAGATGAAATAGAAAAATCAGAATTTACATATCCAGAAAAAGTGATTTATGCATACTTTAATAGCAGCAGAGAAACACTTTTGTTGCATCTTAACTTTCATGGTAGTCACCTGCTTACTTTGGAAGTGAGGTGAAACATACTGCAACTACGTGCATGATCAGCAAAACCCCAGCAGTGTGCTACAGTACTTTGCATTATTAAATATGCTATCTTCATTATACCTTTCTTTTTAACATCTCCTCCCAAGTTTTATGCATCTGATTTCTGCATCCAAACTTTTTTTTTTTAATTCTTTAAGCTAGATTTGTGTCCTAGATTTGCAGCTAGAAATGAATGTGGAGACTTGATACATGGAAAGCTAAACGTACACAGGTTCTGCTTAAAAGTACAGCATGCTTTATAAAGGCTGAAATCCTTTCAAAAATGAATACTGAAATATTTATAATTATCACTGTGTTCAGTTGTTACTTGTAGAGGATACATTTATAATACAAACAAATTCAGTGATATCTCTTAATAATTTATGATTCTGAACATTTTCATAACACTATTCTGGTTTGAAAGGTTTGGCCCTCCAGGGATCAGAGCAGTGTTACTAGATCTTTCTGAGGTTTTTACATAGTTGAAATACAGCCTTTTCTCTAAGGTACTAAACTCATGAATTTGGTTCCTGGTTTTTACAGGATTTTTAAGTGACACTTTCAACTTGCAGTAATAGTTCTCTCTTCATCATCACCCTCATTTCTAGTCAATTACTGTGCAAGAAATCCAGGTCTCAGAACTTTTCACGTTCCTACTGTTTGCTGCCTCTGCTTACAAAACACAGTCACAGAAGTGACATAGGAATTCACCTTTCTGCAGCTGTACACTATTACGAGGCACACTGCAGGCATTGCAGCAGTGATGACCTCTTCAGAAAACTAGTCTATACATGTATAATTATCTTTAAATATTAATAGGAAGTTGGCAGTTATGTTAGAGAGCAAGTACACAGTAACGCTCATTTTCCCTACTTGAAGGCTAAAGCTTTAAATCACTGACTGAGCAGAACAGGAAGCAGAACAAGTTCATTACTGTTGCCGGTTTAGCCCTTTTGACTTGTTCTTCCATTAAAATAAGTACATGCCTGGGAGAAGAAGTGTTTGCACATCTGCAAAATGGCAAGTGTTCTGCAGCTCCAGTTGTACTAAAGCAACTGGGAGTCGATCTGTGTATCTAATTGGGCAGCTCTCACATCTAGATAATGAAAACCCTCCCCACATAAAGAACTATAAGCCCTGTTTGTATAACATACCGGAAACTCAGTATCACATATCTGGTTTTATCTGATATACTAAATTAGTATATTTTAGTGGAATAGATGACCTGCTAAACTATCAAAAATGATTGTGTAAAGAGATAACTAAGTCTTTCATTCAGACATTCAGTCTTTAACATTTCAGATATATATTTTTGCTTAGTACTATTAATTGTGGTTTTTCATCCAATCCAACTGCATCCATCTCCACCAGGAGATTAATCTCCAACAGGCAAACTAGTGATTAAGCACTGTCACTTGATTACACAGAGGTAAGTCTGTGACCAAGATATTCCCAAAAGTCCCAATACAACTGTATTATGTAGAAGTTCTTTTGTACTGTCTGTTCTAGCTTCAGTCGGTTTCAGTAATAACGAAAATCCAAGCTTATGCTGAATAAGACCCTGCCTTTGGGTGTGGAAAAGGGAAGGATTGATTCTCAAATATTACTGATATATATGGTACATATATAATTGTATGTAAGTAGTACAATGGAAGGCCTGGAGCTCTTGTAGAAAACTTGTCCTGGCTGATGGGTCTTTCTTAAAGCCACAACCATTTTCTTTGACGTAGGAACAGTTTTTCCTCTTCCCTCCTCCTCCCCCCCCCCCAAGTGGAGTGTGGAAGATGCCATCAAGCGAATTGTGATTAACGTGACAAAATACATGATAAACACCAATACCACGCTACCTGCTTCAGGGACAGCAGCAAAACCAAGTCTCCCAATATGTGCTTCCAGCCAGGTGTTTGCAAATGATACTTACTGAGATCCATATGCCTGCATTTGTCAGTATTTTCTTGCCTACAAGAACATCTGGGGTAGAACCTGATGCTGTTGCCAAGAGTTTCAAATAACACTAGAAACAAAGATCTTAGAGCAGGCCACCCACCACAAAATTAAACACTGAATTCACCTGTTTAGACATTAATCAAGGGTCTAATTTCCTTGATGTGCTTCCATAAATACTCAGTCACACAAGCCTATAAGCAAGTGTCAGCCTGAGGCATGTTTGTGCTTGCTTTACAAATATTTAGCAGCAAGGTTTTTACTCAGTAAGAGCACTGAGTAGTTCTCCAGTGAGGAGTTTGTTCTGTTGCAGGCACTGAGGTTCTTACCTGCCTGAAGTATTCCAACTCCAGAAATCATTTAAGAGTCACAAGATTTAAACAGAACCAGTTCTTTCCAAAAGCATGTAAACATGGGTGTAAACCTGAAACGCTGCGTTAGGGGAGATGAAGGAATTGCAGCTTTTCTGTTGGAACTGAAGAGGAAAGGCAAATAGTCTTTACCCACATTTCTTGTTTGCTTCCAACTGAGTCTCTTTTGCTCTCAGGTGCTTTTTGATTGACATTAAATGCTGTAGTTACTAATCAGAATATTCTGATGGAAACAAGAGGAAATATAACTCAATTCACTGATATGAAACAGGCCTTGCACACCGTTCTGCCTTTTAGTGGCTGCACTTATGAATTTACTAGTGTCCCAAAGACTTTTAAAACTTGCTTTTCTGTTTCCAGAGGTGAGACGGTGGTACTAGATCTGTGACCTTTCCAAGGAGGCAGAAAAAAATTAATACATGATAGTGAACTACTCTGAAGTTTGGAGGTAGACAAATTATACGAGTAAGTGCCAGTTCAGATCATCTTTCTACCCTGTGCCAAACATCTTCAGAGGAACCACAACTGAGACCAAGTAACAGACCGGGAGGCCACCACCTCCCACAAGCATCTTGCTCGGGGACCTTCTCATGTTACAATGACCTCTGTAGGCTTCAGAAGGCCGTCTTAGAGCTTTACACTTCTTCTATAGACTGCAAATCAGCCTTTTTGGCATAACAGCATTGCTACTTTCAGTACTCAGCCTCATGACACACTGAGGGCCCCCTGGTTGAGATAGGGGATAAATACATGTGGGTTTTCATAAGGTTTTCCCTACTGATAGTTCTCTAAAATCAAAAGATATTCATGAGTAACTTGGAGGGGAAAAAAAAAAAAAGCAAGATTAGCACAGACTCATGCACAGACTTTTTAGCATAGGTTCATTACAGCTAGAATCAAAGATTACATTCAATACAGCAATGCTGCAGCAGGCAGGACAAGCACTCGAATAGTTTCAGCTGGTGGGGAAAGATTGGGGTAGATTCCTTGCAGGGCAGAAGCCACAAGACAGCTGTCTCGGCTGCACCCTGCCCATCTGCTTCACTGGAAGAGGGCAGCCCATGCCGAAGAGCAAGTCACCCTGTCTGCCTATATGTGGTTTTGGTTTTTGCTAATAATCAAGAGTTAATACTGCAAATCAAATGGTCAAACGATATTTTCTGGCTTTCCTATATAGCAGCAGGCTGTGAGCTGGCAGACAAGTACACCAGCTAAATACTGCAAGTCTTTTATTTTCTGCTTATAGGCCTCTGCAACAGTTGTGTGCCATGATCTTTAAGATACTACAATTCATAAATAGATCTGTGCTAAGATAAGGGGAGCAGTGAAGCAATCCACAATCTAAGACATACAGTTTTACGAGGCCTACTTTAGATTTCATTAAACATATGCAGTTAATGAAGCATAGCAGCTTCATTTCCAGAACTACATAACAAGGTTACAATTTTGTTTTCTGGGGAGGGTATAAGGATAGAATTGTGATTTTTCTAAGGAAGGGTTTTGTCCTCTGTGATAAGATGACCCCTTCTTTAGGGTCCAAAAAGGCCCTCCATCAACTATAGTTAAGAAAAAAAAACAACTTTAATTTGTGTAGCTTCAGGCAAATCTTAAATGAAACACTGGAAATGGAAGGTATAACCAGAAATCACACTTCTCTAAAAGGCTTTTTTTTCCCCCTCCCTAAATGCCTTCATTATTTTATACACCTCTAAAGTCATTTATTGCCTTCCGCTCCAGTCCTTGCAGAGGTTTTAGTCCTCTACCCAGCTGTTAAATTTAGGGGACAGATCTAGAGCACCCTTCACTGCAAAATATTTTGTGGTTTAGAGACCAGATTTGATATGCTCGCATGTTCACTGATGAGGATTTTAGTTGAGATAAAGAACTTGCAAAAGACAGTGTTTCTTTATGCTGAGAGAAACACCACTGCTTTTGTAGTTCTAGAGCCATGTTTGCTTGACTGCTATTTTGATTCATTCATACCCTCCCATAATCAAAGCTTAGAGTTTTAGAAAGTTGGCAGGGATACTGACTGTTTGGAAAGATTATTTAACCACACAGCCTGTGTGCATCAAACACTGTCAATGTGAGAAACACCTCGTTAACTGAGCAGCAGTCCCAGCTCTTTCACAGCTGTGCTGAGTGAAACCCAGGCAAGCAACACTGGGAAGGGTCGTTGAGTCATGGCCTCCAGCTTCTGTACTGCTGGTTGCACAGCACCGCAGTTTAGCGGACTCACTTGTCAGTGCCCCTGTTTCTGTTTGGGATGGATTCCACTGTCGTGAGTGTACCTGATTTATGATGCATCTTACTGAAAATTATGTAATATATGATGTATGACGTGACCCTCTCATCATACAGGTATAGTTACGAAGAGTTGGTGATGCATTCAGTCCCCAAAAGACCAAAGCAGGCTGCATACGCACCCCAAGCTGTGCAGCACTCACTCACAAGCTGAGAGCCCAGAGCCTTAAAACAGGAGAACATGAGTGCAGGGAAAGAACAGAATGGGCGGGTGAAGGACAAATTAATAGTCTGGGGACATTACATAATTATATCATCAATCAGCAGCATTTCTAGCTAAAGCAAATGTAGTCAACAGCTCCAATAGGTGAACAAGGCCCTTGGCAAATGAACTGCTGCTCTTTACAGCCTTGACTCCTTGAAGCTGTCTCCACGCTATCACAGACCTTTCCATCACTTCCCAATTGCTTCCGCAATATCACCCTCACTATTATTTTCTGATTGCAGAGCATTTTGGCTCCTCAGAAGGTCCAAGGCAGACAGAAACCCAGCAAGGCCTCCCAGGGAGTGCTTCCCCCAGCAGACACATGTAGAGCCATTTTGTCTGACCTTTGTTTCACTGACAGTGGTACAGCTAACAGGACAGCGGTTTCTTATCCAAGCATAGTGACACATTATGTCTTCTTCACCAAAGGATGAAACAGAGGGGTGCCTTCCCCATGGAGCCTCTCTTGTCTGCGTGAACTCACCTTCCTCACCTCAAACCGTAGGATTTACTTTCTCAGCAGAGGAAGAGAACAGAGCTTTCCTTCATCCTCAGCATCCAGGGTGTCTAAGAATGCCTATTTCTTACACAACATGGTATATAGTTCAGCTGAAGATCACTGGACGTTTGTTTTGTGGCAGTTTAACTGGTGTGACCCTCCCTCACAGCCAGGATTTAAGGAAAGGGGCAGTGCTCTGCTCTCATCCTCACCAGCAGTGGATGCTCTCACTGGATTATTTTTTTTCCCCTTAGCCAGGTCTCAGTGAGGGATCACTAGAGCAGAAAATGGGGACAGGGGATTTCCCATGCAAACTATGGCTGCATAACTGCTTGTCCAAACAGGGGAGTTGCAACAGACTGGAAGAGGAGAACGAGGAAGAGAATGAAGTAACGAGCAGCAAGCATTGAAAGGAAAGCTGAAGAAGGAAGCAAAAGTAGCAGAAGCAAGAGGTTAACAGAAAATGCCTGACAGAGAAAAAGGCAGGAACAAGAGACCACAAAGCAAGTCAGAAATGAAGATATTTAAAGGAATTAATTCATGGAAAAAGAAAACTGAATTAGAGGACAAGAGGCCTACCTCTGTTGTTCCCAGCGCAGCAGCTGCGTGCAGCCATGAAGCAGCACAAGGCAGCTCCCCGAGCACAAACATCCCTCTCCCACAGCTGCCTCCCCTGGTTGTGAACAGCCTCACACTTACCTTCATCCACCCACAGAGGAGAAAATAAAAAAAATATCAAGAGTGCCGCAAGATAGGTCAGAATATAACGCAGCCTAAAGAGTTCCAGAGCACAGCCCCATCAGTCAGAGCCGCAGGCCTGACCAGATGAAAACCAAGCTATTCTGTAGCTCAGGTGACACCAGACACAGAGCACAGCTGGCTGCAGGGAGCCAACCTGGTGGGCAGCATTCCAGGACCATCAACCATCCTGCCACAGATATGTGGCTTAGCTGGCAGGGACACAGCCATCAGCATGCCCCAGGCCCTGAGCTAGGGGAGCTTCACCCCTGTTCTCCATACTTTTCCCAGGTTTGCAAGACATGACATTAATCAGAACTGTAAAACTTGACACAACCTTGCAAGAGCTGAGGTTTCTCAAAAGGTCTTGGTACTGTTGCAAGGCAGACACTGACCCTGGCTAGGCAGGCACAACTGAGCCTGGAGAGAGAACATATTTTCCACTGTCAAATTATGTGTCTCTCTCTAGAAACAAAGCTGAACTGGCACCTCAATAGCAAGAGGAGAAGGTAAATATGAAAGAAAGGTAGGCACCAGAGAGCCAAGGTTTGACTGAGTAGCAGAGTCCAGTTAATTCGGCAGCTAAGAGAAGCTCCATCTAGAGTCTGCCTAACAGATTGCTAGCCTTCGTTAAGGAATATCATTACCTAAATCCTCTAGGATTTGTGACCAGACATCTGCTGCTCCTCCTCACAAGCCACAGCAAAAAAGCTCTGAGCTGAGGGCAATTTTAACACCATTAAGCCAGGTACAAAATTGCTGGTAGCTCACTAGTTTCCCATATATGCTCATATTCTTCTACTCTCTCCAAATAAGCATATTATATCAACCCTGTTTCAGTCTTCTCCTTCTCATAAGGATCATGATTTAGTGACAGAAACCCAGTATAGCACCCACTATGAAAAGTGACAGACAAACCTGAGATCTCCTCTGGTGAAAACTAGGCCAAATTCCCAGGCCAAAGGCAGCACTGCAGCCCCTCAAGAAACCTCCTTACTGCCAGGGTACAGGGGCAAGAGGTTGTGGGGATAAAAAGCCTGCTTAATCCCTGGCTACCACCTTTTATTCACCTTCATTATGGCTTCATTATGGCTTTCAGGTGTGTGGCTCCTGTGCTGAAGGAATTGCATTGAGCCCTTGACTAACTAGGACACACCTGTTAACAGTCCTGGCTCCATGTCCCACTCCTTCCTGGCTGGTCTACTCTTTCTTTTTCTATTTTGCAAAACTAAAGACTTGAGACTTACTATCTCTGCTTCTGCTCTGCATGTATGCCCCAGTGCCTGGATGCTAAACCTCCCTGCATCTTAAGCTCATACTTGTTTGATTAAACCATTTCAAACAGAAATTAGTTTTCAAAAGATTTAACAGTTTCTTTAAAATATATCTGTAGCCATTTTCAAAGCACGTAATTTTTTACTGAACATCTGTTGAAGCTCTCTGGCAAGCAAAAAGTTTCTAAAGCCTATTTTACAGGAAAAAAAAGAGATAAAGTACACATTCTGATGACAGATGACTTACAGTTCTCCCTTCTTTCCATTGAATCCTTTTATTCTCAGCTTTGGCTTTGATACACGTCAGTGTAACCATCATTTTGTGTAATGATGCTCTAAGTGGGAAGGAAGGGCCTTAAAAGTCATAATTTTAAAGAGAAGGTGACAAAGGCTGGCCCAAGAGTCAGGAAGGGTGTTTCAGCGTGGACATATTGTCTTACACCAGAATCAGCGACTGCAACTGAGCCAAAATGGAAAGGTAGGCTGATGCTCCACAGAGGCTCTCGAGGGGACATAGAAAGAGAGAGCAGAAGCTCCTCTAGGCCCTGCAGCCGGGGAAACTGTGTTTGTTCTTCAGGATGAAAAAATAATAGGTGAAAGAGGCTGACAGCCCTATGCAACACACACACCTATACAGCCATAATGCCTATTTGCAAGAAAGTAATGCAGTGTATTTTTTGCTTTACAGCTTCAGGCTCTTGAAATGGAGGAAACCATGTTGGAAACAATCCTGGCCCCATGGGAAATACTGCTGGTCATTTTTGCTGCAGTGCTGATCATGAGTTTTCTCATGTTTCTGCCCCCCGCTGCGGTGGTGATCTGGAGAATGAAGCGTGTGCCACAGATCTCGCTGCATGGCTCGGTGTGAGCCAGCCCCGGTAAAAGTTGTAACACCACCCATCCCTGTGAAGGATGGTTCAGGATGATAACATCTCTGAGGATGACTGTTACTGTGTAGGATCCATCCAAAAATGATGGGTTTCCCAGTCTATTGCTGATAAGTTTATGTGAAAAGAGATTGCGTATAATTTTGTCTTCATTTACTACGGTTCTCAGCACTTTGCCTTCCATTTTTTGGCTATATTGTAATTACTGTTGTTGGCTTAGTTCCTAGACTGACTTCTTCTCTTGCATTACAATGGACTGAAAGGAAGACTGAAAGAGAAGCAAGCATAATGCAGCGTTGTATTCCCTTAACTAACATCAAGAAAGCCTGCCTTTCTATAGTTACGCTGTAAGTATTGCCAAGGCCTTCAGCTGAGGTGACTGACAGTTGTGCAGGTGGACATACCGACAGCCAGAGGTGTGCTCTGGGGAGGCACTGGTTTACTCTGATTGTACTGTCAAACCTAGAAAAACCCAACAGGGAATTGTGCAATAAATGAGGATCTTGTGCTACTTTTGTCTGATCTGAAAACTTACTGGCCTAAAATATTTTTCCTCTCTTTCCATCTATATGAATGTTCCTCTCCCTGCAAATCCCGAGTGCCAGAACACAAAGCCCTCCCCATCCTGGGGTTAGAGCAGGAGCATGAGGGACAGCACGATGCTCAGACATGCCTGGCCAGACACCGAGTCGACGTTAATATGTACAGCAACTATTTGCCTAAATTATGTTATGCAAATTTACTCTGGGAAATATTGTGATTAAGTTTCCTTTAGTTTTTAGCTGTGTTGTATAGGCTTATTGGTTTAACTTCCCTTTCTGATATATAAAAAATACAACAAAACTGCTTCTCTGCAAGTTTATGAAAAAAAATATAAAATCAATCTCCATCTTAATATCAAATTCATGCAACATCAAATTAAAGCTTTCCAGCCTGATTCTTCCACCTTATGGGACACAGATTAGCAGGATTTCTGATGCACAGATTTAACGGTTTCTGTTAGTTTAAAAGAGCAATGGGTTTGATTTCTTCATAAAATCCAATATTGGGTTTCTTTTCTTTTGTTGGTTGGTTTGGAAAGCCACTGGAATAGCTTAATATAACTCAAAGAAAAATGTTTTTTAGCACCAATAGAAAAATTATAATGGAAAGTGCTCAGTGCTTCAGATATTCTGTTTGAGCATCAGCTCGTAATAAATTGGCTGGAAATGAAAGACCCAAAGACGTTATAATTTAATTTGATAGAGATTATTTGTTTGGCAGAAATAAACAAACCCACCAGTGATTGAAGAAAAATCTTGCTTTTCTTTAAGACTAGAGCACCTTTGTCTCCAACACAGTGACCTGAGTTACTGCCTCACGGTTTATGAGCAGCTAAAGCAGCCAACTCATGCCTTTGTTGGTGTAATTGTCTGCTACACTCATAGTCGTATGACTGACTGGTTCTGGGCCCAAAAACAACCCATGGGTTTTTTGCCTGTAATGACTGGATTCTGAGTCAGAAAAATAATGTGTAATTTTCTGTATCTGAATCATTTAACTGATTAATGAGGTAAAGGTCAATTAGACATAATGTATCGTGTAACTATGCTGTCTGTGTCTGAGAGATTCACAGGCATAGGGAAAAAGTAAAGAAGAGAAAGGAAACACAAACAGATGATCTGGCTGTCTTCAGATCTGCGGCATCAGTGTTTGCTCAACAGAAGAAAATTAAAACAAAACCCCAAGCATGGATTCCACTTAAAACCAAGCAAGCGGTAACTAAGCTTTTTGTTTAGATTTCGTAACAATTCACGTACATGTCTGTTCTGTAGCTACAGCTCCACAAATAAACTGTATCTCTAGCACTTTGGCCTTTGGTCTTCACTTGCACCAAGTGCCAGGTGGCCAGTGGCCCGGGCTTTCTGCTCTTTACACTTCTTACTCTGTGCCTTTGGTTTTCCAGAGTACATACATGTGCAGGGGGGATGTGAAAGAGGGAGAGCTCACAGAAGGAAGGGGATTGGAGCAGGGACAAGTTTTTGTATTTCATGAGAAGAATCAATGACAAAAAAATCACTTGGGTATTAGTTCATGTTTAAAGCTGTTACAAAATCAGATGACAAATTTTTGCTAACTCTAGAAACAGCCTGTTTAGACAGGTTTAGAACAGGTTTGGAAATAGAATGAAGAGGGGGGAAAAAATGGGGAGGATGAAGAGCCAGAAGCTGTGGAAAGCTTGGGCTAGGACCAGCAGCTGCCCTGGCATTACTGTGCTGAGACCAGAACATCTCATCTGGTCAGCCCAGCGCCCAGCCCAAAGCCCTAGAGCTCTACCCTACATGTGGCCTGTCCCAACTCTATTAACAGCCAGACCTCCGTTACTTTTGTACTTTGCCCCAAAGTGAAGTCATAGCTCGTGGTAGCCACAACCGCTGCCTAAGGGAGGCCCCGCAGGTGTGTGTGCCGCGTACACCCAGGGAGCACAAGGATGTGTGAGCGCAGAAGAGCGCTTGCAGCCCTGCACCGCTGTTAGAGCGAAACAAGTGTCAATAGGACTTTCTTTCCAGAACCACCGTGGCATTGCCCCACAGGGATGGAACAGAAGAGACTGAAGCTGATCCCTGTCACATGAACCAGAGAGCTTCTCATCCAGGTCCCTCAACACTCACCTCCTTCACCTTTTTGGCAGAGAAGACGTGATGCAAATATCTGCTAGTTTAGGGCAATGCCAGTTCTCACATTTTGTACTGGACCAAGATGTCACATTTCTCCTATCATTTCGCCTGGTTGCAGCAAGCATACAAGGCGCTTTTTGACTCCTAAAGGCTGTATCTTTCTGTGGGATGTCCTCAAGGTGCTAAATATAGGCAAACTCTTTGAGTTGTCCCACTAACAAACTGCAAGTTTGTAGCTTATGCAAATCACAGCACCTTGAACAGCTGTATGTACAGCCTGATTTAATCCCCAACCAAGCAGGTGTGTGAATAAAGAATTATACCCCTACAGCTGGTAACTGTTGTGACTTGCATTGCTTTAATGGTCATCAGAGCAACAATCATGACTAGCTGGCAACTGTAAAAGCAACTAAAAGTATAGCCCTTTCTCAGTAAAGATGACCCCTGACAGAAGATGATCTCTGATAACAATCATTGTGTTTAGGTAATGACTGCATCCATTAAATAACTCTAATTCTTATTTAATTCCAGCTAGACAAATTTAAGCCATAAAAGTGATCTTCATTCTTTGAAACGCCTCTGCCATGAGCTGTTAGCCTATATATCTGTACCCAAGAGCTGAGGCCAGATTATGACTATGATCTCTAGTCCTTTAACTAAATAAAAGCTCTATGTTTACACATCTTAGCAGTGATTTCATTGCTCTGCTTCTCTTGTCGAAATACCCATGTCAAATTGCAGATGGCTGGTTGGTGGCACAAGTGTTTTTGGTGCTAGTAACCGCAAATGACACAATCAGCCTCCTTGTCACGGTTGGAGCCGTCAATGCCTTTCTCACCAAGTTCTTTGAGGAAGACGTTTAGCTGCTCTGTCTGAGTTTCGGTGAAGGCTAGTGTGTGCAAACAGGTGCTGTTGGTAGGGAAATAGGCAGATTCAGCTCCACTGATGGCGATCTCAGAGGCTGGAAAGATCAAAAATAACAACAACAAAAACTAACTAACTAACTAAAAACAGCTGAATTAGCATACCTTTGTCCTCATCTTTAAACAAGCGCCGGCATTCTCGTTTTCCAGACTAAAGACTTCAACTTGGAGTAAAAGTGCCTACAGGATTGCTTTTGGTAAACCTTGGGAAACAACTACTCTAGCAACAGGGCACTGTCAACAGTAAAATATTTTCCATTAACCATAGGAGAGATAGGCTGGCCTTTTTGTGTATGTATACACACATTTATTTTTAAATTAAGGCAATAACAACGGAGTCAGACAGCCTGTTTCAGGTCACTGATTGTCCACGGGGCGCAATGGGAGCAGCCTTAAAACCCTTGGGCTGCCACATGAAAACGGCAGCAGCGCTGGCTGGGGGCCAGCACCTGGCTTTCATGGTATGTACGCGCACAGAATAGTGCAAGTGGTGGCCAATTTTGCTGAGGTTCTGCAAGTACTGTTGCAAGATCTTCCCAGCGGGGCACACAGCCCTTGTGCAAGGTAAGGTTTGTGGTGAGATGATACTTATTTACTGTTTTTTTTTTAAAAAGTGCATCTTCCCACAAACGTTGCATACATGTCATATTTGCTATGCCAAGCTGAAAGCTCACCAGCCCAGGCCTTTGTGGTAATTTTAAAACTGACATGATTTCTGGTTCGGCAGTTTGTCCACTCTCACAGTGTCCCATATACCAAGAAAAGAGAAACTTTTCTTTCCTCCTTTTTCTAAACCTAACAGACTGAGCCTCCCGTCCCTGCGACCATATGTGTCTGAGAAACACTCACGGTTACAAACAGCCAGTGCCTTTCCCCCAACAAGCTGCGTTGTCCAGGAGAACCCGGTGGCATTGCCACATACTTCATACAGCCTGCTTCTTCTGAGGAACTGAAAGTCATAACCCTTGGGAAACACAAATAGGGAAAAAACAAACACACGCTGTCTTAGGCTACATCATGGTAACTGTAAGATGACAAAACATTCAGCCAGTGAAGGTCAATACAAACACTACAACTTCTCCCTGCCCAAAAGAAAAAAAGAAAAAGAAAAAAGTATAACAAGGAAAATTATGCATTACACAATAAACACTTGTAAATTAATGACTGGTGTCAGCAATACAGCAGCAGTAAACCATGACTATTACCTTGTTGCACATGGGTTTGCAGTACTGAGCATTGCCAATGGTGACACACACCAGCCCGCCATTGCGAGGGGCTGGTGGGGGCGGGCATGGAGGGAGCTGCTTGCAAACTTCCCAGTGGATTAAAAAAAAAAAAGAAAGAAAGAAAGAAAAAAAGAAAAAACAACACATCAGAATGAAAGTGAGTATACAAGTCTCCCCTTCCCAAGCAAACCACAGGCATACTCAAGGACCTGGGCATGGGTGGTAAGTGCCCCCACTAGCTGACTTGGTCAAAGTAAGCATCTTTAAAACCATTTATGTTTTTCTTGGCAACACCGAATTTTTCCATCACTTGTTACTGTGACAACGGAGTCCCTGTCAGCCTCAGTTACACTTTAAAAGTGGTATTTGCATTCGCAGCACAGCCAACTCGGTACTACTGTGTCAAAAACTACCCAAATTGCTTGGTAGACGATGACTGAAGTGCCTGTTCGCAGACACCACGGAAGCAGTTGCCGGAGGGCAGAGCAGCCCTGCTCCCCCTGCGGCTCTGGGCTGCTGCTCAGCATCGGCAGCTGGGCTGCAGGATGGTGGCACCCCAGGCGCTGGTGCCTCCCAGACACCTGCCAGCACAGTGGTTAAACGCCCTGGCTTTCTGGCTTGTTGCTAACATATCTTTTATCTTATTTCCACCCCCCCCACCCCGCCTCAAGAAATGCAGACACTTAAAGAAATTTTCTTAGAGCTTCTCCACTGCCACTTTGTCCAACAGCCAGCAAAGAGGAGCATCGGTGCAGGAGGGGCCTCACATTTCTCTTGAACAGGGCGCAGGAGATCAAGTGCTTCTTGCAGCCTCCAGGCAAGGAAATTGATTGAAGCTTTTTCACCCTTGGTCATCATTTCATGAAAGCATTTTGAATATTTCTATGGAGTTAGGGGAGAAAAAGGCTAAGTTGAAGAGAAAAGGCCTTAGAATTAATTTATGAAAGTGGTCAAACATTTTTTCCTTTGCTTTTTAAAAATGCAGAACAAGAACCATCTTGAAAATTATATAGCTTTACGTAACACTAATTTCCCCACAATGTTTTTGAAAACAGTGGCTAGGTAGGGTTTTTCCATTATATTGAGTTCAAGAGGGATGACTGGTATGGGGGTGGGATTTTTTTTCCTATATATATGAAAAGATGCCTTTGTAAACAACAGTATGTATCATCTTTCTATACCGAACATTGGTTTGTTATTGTTATCTTGCAGACTTTGTGTGTGTGTATATGTGTGTGACCATGTGTGGACAATGCAGAGCTGTAGTAAACCCCATGACCAAACACAATGTCCTAACAGACACCAGTTACTTTGATCTTACACAGGTGCAAGAAAACAAGTCCAGTTTTTGGTGGCGGCTGCTGAAGCACTAGCCAGCAACGGCTAACTCTGCTTCTCAGCCTGAAGCTTACAGAAACGTTGTTGAAGGTGATGGGCATCAGTCACACAAAGAAAATAACGTAATTCAAGTCTCGGGGGGAGAAAAAATGTCAAACGCTGGGAGAAAATCTCCTCGGGAAGTGCTGCCCTCAGCCTTTTTTTCTGCCCCCGTGTGATGAGGACGGCGCTCCAGGCAGAAGTTCACAGCGCATGTTGATAGTGGACCCACCTCCAGCTGTTAGGTCTGTATTGCTGTTGTCTCGACCATGTGTCAAAATTTTTTTATAGGCTTCGTCCTGGTAGTTCTTTACCATTTCTGCCATGTTCAGGGTCACTGTCTGGTCGCTCCCTTATGATATGCCGAGCATAGAGGAGACAGGGGCACTAACTCGTAAAACACAGGCTTTCAGTTGACTCTCTTTATTTGTAGTTAAAACATTTAGCACTTAATTTTTGAAAGTGGGATTGAAAACAACAATATGCATGTAAGGCAAAAGACGTAACTGTTTATGTTCAAACCACTTTATGTAGTTGGGGCAAAGCAAAACTGGAAAATACATCTATAAGGATGTGTTTTTTTCTTAATTTGACTCTCAGTAGCAGGGCCAAGTACATGGCAGGTCAAATGACATTAATCTTTTTGTGCCTTTCCATCTCATTCCCCTCCCCTCCATGTACTTCTCTTTGACACCAGGCACTGGCAGAGCGATACCCCGGGGCGGTGGCAGATGGGGCTGGGCCACCCCAACACCACGGAAGGTGCCTGCAAGGCAGGGCCAGCCTCTTACCTCAATACTCTCATTCACATCATCTATGGTTGCACTTTCACATTCGTCTGGACTGGCGAAAGCTCCGATTTCAGTAAAAGCTAAAAGACAAAGAGCAGCAGGTACATAGCTGGTAAATAATCCCTCCCGACACATGAGCAAACCCCAAATACCGCATAACGCTACTTGTTTATGGGAGTTGTGCCACTATGCTGCGGTCCTAGCGCTACCTCGTATCCCTGAGGCAACCAAGGATCAAATGTGAATAAACTGGGCAAATATTGACTTATTCTAAACAGTTAGCAATGTGATCATCTGTTTGTGTCCACCCGGGGCTGGGTTCCCAAGTGGGATACTTCATTTCTCTAAGACAGCCACTCTTTAAAAAATTGTTAGTCCTATTCAAGAACAGCAATATCTTACCTGCAAGAAGCACTGCTAAACTTACAAAAAATAGTGTTTTCCAGAGCAGGCAGGGATTGAACAGCATTTTTTCTGCAGGAGACCAAGGGCTCGTTACTTGCTTGTGGAGCCGAAGAGCTGAGGCACTGGAGTCGGGCACGAAGCTGCCGGGCTGCGGGTCGCGAGTTGGTGACAGGGTGCCTCGTCCCGGGGCAGCGCTGTGATAAGGGGATGCACATATTGCCCAACTTGCTGGGAAGCCAGTGGAGAGTTTGCCAGCATGGCTCAGGAAGGGCGAGGGGAGGTTTCTCCTTATCGTGCTGAGGCAGTCTGGCTGCCCTGCTGCTGCCAGCCCCACCGGGACATTTTCAGATTAACTGGTTTACTGTAAACATGTTTGGTGTATGCACACTCCTGCAGGCTCTTGCTCTCTCCCTGCCCACCCATCTGTCTGTGTTTGCCTGTCTGTCTCTCGCTCGCACGCAGACATACATTCATACAGAAAACATAAGTACGCCTTACCTGCAGGGCTCGACACTGTACATCATGGTCCAAGAGAAACCTCAGAGCATCAAATGATGGCTAAAGAGATTTGGACCAAGAGGATGTGCTCTGCATCCTGTAGCATCCAGTTTTGCTACTTGGTAAGGAGAGCAAGTTATAGTTTCCAATTCCAAGATTCTGAGTTATTAAATACAGAATAAACAACGCAGTAACAGCAGCAGAAAAGGGAAAAAATGAAAAGGAAAAAAAAACAACAAACCACACACAAAAAAAGAGTCCTAGAACATGAACCTGCTTTCAGCGTGTGGGTTCTATCACCCCCTGCTCTCTGTGTGTATATTGTATCAGCAGCTGCATAGTATTTCTATTTGTGGTCTTGGGGCGCTTTTTTCACGGTGTCAGAAAACTCATAGGCTTATATCCATTCATGGGAGAGGCTGAACAGCTAGGAAAATTGCCACAAAAGTTCAACCATTTCTACCTTATACATTTACAAGCAGATGAATCCAATTATCCAGATAACGCTCAGGTGCTGGGGGTGTGACCGACTGACCTCAGCCTGTAAACTGCAGATTTCAGAGTCAGGGCCCAAGAGCCTGTGGCACGCCGGCCACTGCCAAGTCCCCGCGCTGGCCTCACCGGCCCACCAAACCCGCCCGACACATGCTCCCTTGCCAGCAAACCCTGTCACAGCTGTTACTGCCACCCCCAGAGCAGAACTGTTTGTTTTGTCTGCAGACAGTTGAGACAGAGACATTCTGCTTTCATGTTCCCTTATGCAAGACATATATTTATACGGTGCTTTTTCAGGTTTCTTTTTATTTATTTTTTTCATTCGCTTGCTTCTGCGAGTTGCAGTATCACACATTACGGCCAGGAGATCCTGAAGAAGTGAAGCCCACGGTGAGGCCTCCACCACATGAACAACGGGCTCATGCCATCTCAGGGATGACTTGCTAAACAGGTGTGTGTGGGGCTGCAACACTTCCACAAAACAGTTCTGTGGCAGCATGAATGGTGTTAGTAAAATGCCTTTGTATACATTACTGGCTGGTAAAAGTTCATTAGCAAAACAAGTCTTTAATAATGAAGGCCAAGGTTTATGTTTCTGGGCAGACCAATAGGACCAGGTTGCAAACAGTTTACATTTTTGAGGCTGACACACACAACAATCTTTTTCCTTGTACGATGAGCAATATGCAGCTGGGAAAATAGTCCCTGGGAATTTTTTGCCAATACATTCTTTAAGATGCGGATGGACTTTAACGTATTTTCCTGCCAAAATGTATTCAGGTGTCCAAGGAGGGCCATTGATTAATACTATAAATCATTGAGAGATCAGGAGCTATGTGCAAACCTACTGCTTGTTCATCTCAATTTACACAGTACATGTAGCACATTAGCACCATTAATAGCACTTTTATTAAGCATGTTAATAAAGTGGAGCAACTTCTGGCTTGAACAGCTTGAAGTCGTGTTTGTGACATACTTGGAAGGGAATGAATGGCAGCTTTTCTTTGCTGATCATCACAGTTGGGCACGCTCTTTCCACTTCAACATCTGTTTGGACAACACTGTACAAAGGAATGTAGTTAGGAGAGAAACATGGGGTGGCAGCATTTCTCCAGTGTAGAAGATATAACAGGATGCTGCTTAAACCACAATGCTAGGATTAAGTGAGTCTTGGGGGCCACACCCAGGTAACCCTTGTATGGCAGGACTAAGTTCATCCTTGATTGACAACAAAACTGGTCACAGAGGATAAACCCTCACAGTTTAAATAAACCTGAGAGTAATCCACAGTCCTTTGCAAAAAGCAGTTTGCCACTTTATAGGACAATACAGCACGTGAGCACAGACACCTCCTTGTCCTCAGTGTGGATCCCAGCCAAGCCACCATCACACCAGCCCCCCCGACCTGTCAGAGGGAGCGGCTGTCACTGTGTCCACCAGGAGTACCAGGGGACCGGTACCCAGAGGCAGTAGCCAAGAACTGGCACAAACAGGGACGTGCTTCTGCACAGGCTTGCTCCCACAGCCGTGGAGGGACGCACAGCCATCTAGCGGCTAGTTCTTCCGGGAGAGACTGCTGCAGAAGGTAGTGGTCCAAATTTTAATCTCATGCTATATATATATTTGTTGATGTTTTGCAATTATTTCTACGCACTTTATTTTATTCCAAAATTACATCAAACCTAACATTTGGGAGCAAATATTATGAGAGACTACTCTATAAGAAAAATCTAAGTGTTAAAGATAAAAACCTAATATTTTTTCTACTAATCACAAGGACTAAAGAGTGATCCCACACGTAGTAAAAGATGAAATCATATCACAATTCCAAAATCTAATGAAATTCAATTATGTTGGTAAATTAAAATCCTACAAGAATATAAGAATGCGAGTTGAGATGGACCATTACACAGCGATATTAAAAAAATGGAAAAAGAGGCACCTCTACATACATGGTAGGAAAAAGCTTTTTATTCTATGATTGTTGTTTTATAGGAGAACACTTATGTTTCAAAACCACAGGTAATTGAAACACAATAGTAAGAGCACACACACAGTGAAGGTAATTTAAATATTACATATATGTCAACATCTTCTACGAAAGAGGCTAACATACAGTTTTGTGATATTCAGCCCTCTCCCATCAAAACAACCCCCAGCTGTATGCAATGCTAACTCCAGTAAGGAAATTGGACCCCAGAATTTCCCATTGTCTAATTAGAAGCAAGAGATCTGCTGATCCTTAGTCAGAGTTGGGAAAGTCGTCTTCGCCTTTGGCCATGAAAGGTTTGAGGTTCAGCCATTGGTTTGCGTACCTGAGTCATACTTTGCCTTTATCAGAAGAACCAACAGAGCAGCAATAAAAAGTAAACTGTATTTTTTTTTGTCTTGTATTGATTAAAAAAGACTGTCCTTTATATCTTAGATAATGAAAGACATTGAGGGTTAAAAAAAAAAAATCAATTTCCAAGAAAAATATCTTTTTCTTTCTTTCCATTTAAAATCTAAATTTCCATTTGTTGAATACAAAGCTGTCAGATTTGATTTTTGGAAGCATCCTCATCATTAGTGAACTTCTCTTACTTTCTGTTTTTAAAGGGTGATTAATAGTGTCAAAACACAAGCTTTTTAGGCACCTCCCACGAGAATTCTTCTCTTCCAAAGTGACCATAACATGCAGTCTTCTGATAAATGGGCTTTCTTAGGTTCAAATCCCTGTGTGTATAATAAAAAGAAGAGAAAATTTTTCACATTAAGATACTTTATGATAACTAAAATTAAAATCCTGACGTTGATATCCATTTCATGCCCTTAGTCAGGCATGCATATTGTGGAGATGCAAGCATACCAGTGAACATGTCCAATGGAGAACCGTAACAACGACAACAAAACTTAAATGTGAAGTACTTTAGGGCTACAGCAAAAGTTGTTATTGAGAATTAATAATTTTAACAGAAAAGGTGAAATAACCTTCAATTCCTTTTGTAAAACAAAGCATATCTTTCTTCACAGCAAAGTAACCTAAAATTATTGGAATAAAAAAAATTATCTTATTTTATTTAAATTCCACATACTATATGAGGCCAGATGATGAAATGTTTATGTTTCATACGAAACTTGAAAAGTACATCTGTTGTCTTAAAAGATACGGCACACTGGTAAATCCATAAAAAGTATCAACTGTGAAGACTGACAATGACAAAATGAGAGAAAAGTCTCTTTTGTACTGCATGGAACAATCCCATGCTGGTTCAAGAGCCTGACTCTTACATTGTAACATCTAATGGTTTTACAGGAAGTCATTTCTGGGATGTGATCACCAAGATATTTTCCTTTTTGTGTGTTTCTATACCTGACAATGACTCCAGGCCGAAGATCAAAGTTTTTGTGCACAATGTCCAGCAGCTCTTTCTCTGTTATTTTGGAAGTTCCATAAGTGAACAGTGAAATGGATAGTGGATGAGCTACCCCAATGGCATAAGAAACCTATGGCAAAAAAGACACCATAGTCAGCAAATAAACTCGGTACCCCAGTCGCCAAAAGTGTGCAACAGAAGAAAGAATTCATTCATGAACCATCTTAGGAAAACTAAAGGCATCATCTCCTCCATTTCCCATATTTGTGCAATTTGTATTTGCAGAAAAAAAAAAGATAAAACTTATGCTGACGTCTCTGGTAACTTTCTTTTCCATTATCCAGTTACCCCACGTTTATTTCCATGATAGGTGTCAGAGGGTTGAGGGCTCAATAAATGTCCAGAAAAACAGCCAATGAAATGAAAGTTAAATGAAAAGGCTGAGCTTCGAGAAGGCGATAGCCTATTAGTGACATTACAGTGGTCTTGAACCAGGCACGTCAAGGTCTTCCTTTCTTCAACCCCAAGTCATGATCAAGACTGCTTCTACTACAGTGTCTCATACAATGTGTGTTCAAGGTAAAATTGAAAAGGAAAAATCCTTTTGAGAAAAGCAACATTCATAGCAAAACCATACCTGAACCAGAACACGGCGACAGAGCCCAGCTTTCACAAGAGACTTGGCCACCCAACGGGCTGCATACGCAGCTGATCGGTCCACCTTCGTATAGTCTTTGCCAGAAAAGGCACCACCTCCATGGGCTCCCCAGCCACCATAAGTATCCACAATGATCTTTCGACCAGTAACACCAGCATCTCCCTGAATCAGCAAAAGAATTCGCCCATTTTACAATCCATTTTATTATAAGTCTCAAACAATGCTATGCATCCTTCAGAAGGCTAGAAGAAGGTGTAATTTCACCACATATGGATTGCTGTGGGGAAGATGAAGGAATGAACTTGTCTCACCAAACTACAACGGTGGCTATAAGTGTTCTTGAAAGCCAGATTCATAGGACAAGCCATTCACAACTGCAATCAAGTAAACAGGTTTATACACAGATAGCTACAGATGCACTGCCTATTTCAAAAGTAAATATTCCAGACAATATGGGAACTTTGGTTTAGAAGTGACATATCTACCACATCCAAACTGAATACAGAATATTGCTAACAATTTATGTGCCATATAGGAAGTATTGACAGGTTTTACAGTGTTAAAAAAGTAATAATCAGGCTTTCATATCTTTTGGTCAAAATCTGAAGTTGTGTGAATATGAAATAGTAGATGACTTTTTTGTATTTACCATTGAAAGGTATGTCAGTGCTACTTTATCAACCCTGGAGACATTCAAAACCCGCCTGGACGTGTTCCTGTGCAACCTGCTCCAGGTGACCCTGCTCTGGCAGGGGGGGTTGGACCAGATGATCTCCAGAGGTCCCTTCCAACCCTATGATTCTATGATTACATGGAAGCAAGCACCCAACACTTCCAGTGCGGTATCATTACAGAGACTGTCGTACAAATATGGACTAAACCCCACATTTTCAATCCCAAAATATTTATAGTCTAATTTAAACTATACACAACAGGTATGGAGTAGTAAGCAGTTACAGGTAATTGAGAAAGAAGGATTACTTCTTTCTAATAACAGGTACTTGTTGTGAATATTCTAAATATTCTAAATTGTGAATATTCTAAAATATTAAATAAGGAAGTGCAGATAAACTTCTAGCTGCCTACACAGCTATCCTGATTGCACCTCACAAGTACTTCATATTTTCATTTGATCTTGGCTAGCTGATCAGTACCTGTTTAATTGCCTAACCCTCCCAATTTACCAAATGCTTAATCTTTCCAGTGTGAATGGAAACATGGTCAAATTTGAAATTCAGTCTCCACCTGTGCAGGCAGGTTTGAAATTCTGTGGAATATCATGTCAGTAAAATTCAACTGCTGGAACGTTTGCATGGCAAACACAAGCGGAGAGTCAAAGTTTTTCTTAGAAAGACTGTGTGTCTTGTCTACACAGAAGAAAACCTTTGGCACTGTTTGTTCCATGCTGCTAAGAAAGCAGCAAAATGTAAATCTGAATTGCAGATAGCTGAGCTTATTTAAAGGATCCTGTCCTCCTGAGGCTCTTCTGCTTGAATCAAAACTTTCTGATGGCACAGACAATTGCAACAAGAATGCCTCATGTGCCATCATGACTTGACTGCAGAACCAAGTAACAGGAAGAGAAATGGACCGGTGAAAGGGAAAAAAACAAACAAACAAACACCAAAACCTCTCATTTTAAAGGTGCTGAAAGAGCACAAATGCATTTGTAAGGCCTGTGGAAGCCACCTTTGAAACGAGCTGTAATGTCTTCATAGTACCAGTGGGTGTTGCTGTTCGAAAAATGGTGATAGCAGCAGAATTGCTAATTTTGCCATAGCCAGAATTCAAGGTACTACAGTGCTCAAAAACATAAGGTGAACGTCCCGAGTGAAATACATGTGTCTTCCTCGGATGAACTGAACTGGAGATTAAAATGCCTTCTATAGCTAGCGTTGTTAAAAATAAAACTGAGTAATACTCATAAAAAGTAATCAGAAAGTTCAAGATGTAAAAGACAAGGAAAGAAACAGTTATTTTCTGATTGCCGCAACGTTATTGTAAATTGCACAAGTGATGATAGCATTTGTAAGGCCATGGACAGACAGACAGATTGACCCATACTAAGTAAACTTGTCCCAGGTTTAAAAAGCTGCAAACACACACTGCAACGTGCCTCTGTGTATGTGCAAACATACGAAATACACAGTAGAAAAAGCAAAAAGAGTAGAAAAGGTATTCACAGTTGGCTTACCAAATGCAATTATATTACATTTTTAAATTGGTGCAGTTCAGTGCACACCTGAAAATTTTCATATGTGTAGCCTTCTTTTTATACGTAGCTGTGATTGCTGCATTGGTTTATTTGCTCCAAGTTAAAGCTCAAGTTTGCCTCTCCATTTGTCCATAGTCTAGGATGTCAATGATTGTATAATCATTATTATAATGATTCATCTCATCACCTTCCTACTTATTCCGTGGCACTAATGTCAAAAAGACACAGCACCTTAGAAATAATTCTGGGAAATTTCAGTAAATTAATGAACTTGAACAGCAAAGGAAAAACAATATCTACTTGGATTTGCTGTAAAATTTGACTTCATTTCAGGAAGGAGCTTTGAAGTTTTGCTGTGATAGTGAACTGAAGACTAAAACTTTGGAAATGGTGAATTTCTTTCCAAAAACTAAACCTCAGAAGTCCTGATCCTACAGAGAGTGGAAGTTCTGCCTGACTTCTGTGATCAAATTATAAATCCCAGGTCCTCCATTGCCTAGATAAAGCAAAAGCAACATTTATTTTTGTACCATGAGAAGCCTGTTAGGGGCTGATTTTCAGAACAGATGAACACCTTCAGCTCTCATTGGTGTCAGGCAGAACAGTGTGAGCTATACGGACCTGAAAACCAGGTTCACTGTAAGAGAAGTAAACCTTCTCTTGTCCATCTCTTTGTAAAGAGTGCTTTTCATGAGAAAGGATTGCATGTCTCTCTCAGTGCTGTAGTTGGGAGAGCTTAAGGAAACCCAGAGCTGTACATTCCACATGCAACATAAGATTCTGCTCAACTTGCCTGCCTAGTCACAACACGTGTGATACAACCATGCCCTCAGAGGTTACTTTGGCACACAAAGTGCTTCCCCCACAACTGCGGCTTGCTTTTTACTCCCTAGGACAGGCATGCCAAAAAGCTGAGCATTTATTTTAAGACACACACCCAGTGACAAAGGCAAGTTGATAAAAGCACCAAAATGATACAACACAAACCTGAGGCCCTCCAATAACAAAACGTCCGCTAGGTTGAAGGTGATAAATAGTTTTCTCATCCAAGTATTTTGCAGGGACAACAGCTTGGATCACACGATCCTTCAGGGTTCTGCGCATATCCTCCAATGAAATGGTTTCATCATGCTGCACAGATATCACAATGGTGTGAACACGCACCGGGATGACTGCTCCATTCTCCTGCATATACTGAACTGTGACCTGAACAGAACAGGGAGATGGAGGAAGTAAAAAACAAAATTGCTATAAAACCTATTACTGGTCTACATCAAATGTCATGCTATACAAAGAGCAAAATTGTAGCAAATGTCATTGCTGATGTTATAGTGATCACTGCTCACATTGTTGCCAAGGTATGGGAGATGAAGCCTATTTTTTCATTCGTCATTTTTGCTGTGCTGAGAAAAATAAATAAATAAAAAGACTCAATATGGACAACCAGATTTTCTATGAAATTGTCCAAATGTGTAGTTCCATTGGGATTTCCAGTAAAACTCCCAAGCCTCAGAAATGGATGTTTTCAGCACATCTTCAAAAAGACCAACCCAAATCCCTAAATACAAAATCAATCCTTTGGATCTCCCATCGCTTTTTCAAAAAGTACAGACCACTTAGGTCTGAAGGGTTAAATGTTTCTTCACTGGTAGGTGTTTTAAGTGCTCCAAGCACTCTGATATAGGTTAACCATTTTCCAACAGTCAAGGAGACAATATTATAAGCAGTGGAAATGTTATATCTGCTACTTGTAGTTTATATATCTTCTACTTGTAGGTTATCCCGATACTCTGAACACCATCAATTGCTGTTTTTAAAAATATTTAAGATTTCTGCAAAGAAAATGTTTGCGTTTTCAATGATCTGGACTGTCTCTAGCAGTATTTACCTGTGTCTTAGAGTCAGGTCTCAGCCAAGGAAGTTCTCCATTACGCCTCAACTCTGCTAACTTGGCATTCAGTTTATGAGCAAGAATAATTGTTAGAGGCATACATTCTTCTGTCTCGTCTGTTGCATAACCAAACATCAAACCCTACAGGAGGAGAAGATATGCTTCAATCACTGTTAAAAGCATCACAACCAAAGGCAACAAGATTTCATCTGAAGCAAAGAGTAAACAGTACCCTCTGGTTTACTTTCTACTGTTTTACTTTACAGTGCAAGAAGCCTAAACTCAGGTCAGGCTCCAACATGTTGCAGTGTAATGAGAAACAAACCACGTTCCTAGAATTTTTCACTGAAAGCCTGAAGGTTTCCATGTTGAGCTGGAAACCTGGACAAAAAGGGAGAAGTTTTGGTGAAAAAATCAGGTTATTTCACAGAAATAAAAATATGTTGGAGCAAAAAAATTTCTGTCATAGGAAAGGTGTTATAATTAGCCTGGAAAGGTTGTACAGGCTTTTATGTATGAATACAGACACACTTGTACTGCAGCTTGCATCTGAAATTTCAGTGGAATGAGATGTGAATACTCCATGAAGGACATACGATTCAACAGTTTATGGCACCTGCCTCAGATTTTCAATGCTACATGCTTCTAGTCACAGCTTCTGCTCTTATTCAGTCATGTTCCCTGCATCAGGTTATCATTTGTTAAACAGAGTTACCAGCATTTTCTTTCTCTTCATCCAATGTATGTTGTGACCAAAAAAAAAGGAAAGACAGGAAGGTACTTTGATACAATGGGAAGGGAGGCCAACAAAGTGCCAAAGAAAGTCAGATATCTTTTCATGTTATGCAGTATTATGTCCCCATGACAGCATAAAAGCATTTTAATTTAGTCCTCAAGGGTTTTTTGAACAATATTAGCTTTGCTCCTGGACTCTGATAGCTCCACTTATGGTTCTCAACAGCGTTGTTATAAACTAGATATTACTACTAATGATAACTAATGTAAATGTTAAACTCACTCATATTGGCATCAGTCAGATTATGGTGGTTTTATGTTAGCATCTTTCTCTTGGGAACATACCATAATTATCTACATGTGTTATTTAGCTCATAGAAATGCAGCTTGGACAGCCTTAATTATGTGGAACACCTATTAAAATAGCTGCCTCTGGGAAATAAGTGAGAACTAAAAGTACTCTGGCATATTTGCCTTCATTGTACTAATGCTGAAGACAGTTGAAACATCGCCTAATTTTATGCTGTGTAAAATCTCACGAGTTCTGTGAAAGTAAACAGATCCTTTGTTTATTCCATCTTACAAGACAAGTCTGGCTGCAAGACAAATGGTCTAATGAAGCTAGAGCTACTCAACAAAAACATGAAATACATAAGCAAAAAACCTTCCTGAGTTCTAAGGACACATCCTAAGCTACTACAAACTGCCACAGCTTTCCTAACTTGCATGAAGTGCTGTAACAAACACCAGGCAAAAGTTTGACCTCAAAGAACTTCCAGCTGTTTTAATAAATACATGGGTTTTATTCTGGGGTAGCCCAAGATGGAAGTGTGGAAATCTTCACATGGGTTTTGATTTAGAAAATAGGGCAATAAGATGGGGTAAATTTTTTCCATTCAATAGCTTTGATGTTTTAGATGTGATGTTACATCTACCTGATCTCCAGCACCAACATCCTCTTCATTCCTGTGTAAATGAACACCTTGGGCAATATCAGGTGACTGCTGTTCCAGTGCCACTAAAACATTGCAAGTCTTGTAGTCAAAGCCTATTTGGAAAAAAGAATAGTGGTGAATTAGCTTTTTCTGTCACAATTAAAGAAAGTAACACGGAACCATATGAAAAAATTTTCATTCCGAAGGATACTGCATTCAGAACTCAAAACCTAACTGCTATTTTTAGTGAAATTTTTTGTCAATACAACACTTGAAACCTTTTTTGGAAGGGGGGGGGGTTATAGGGTTGCCTTTATTGCTTGTTACTGCTTGTTTTCTCTTGCATTGTCACCCTATGCCAAGCCAATTCACATTATGAATTGTTAACTGCAGAAAACTAGTGAAAAAAGTAAATCGTGAACCTCTCCTAAATAAATAGTATTAAAAACTTCTACATAAATTTCTAAAAGCTGATGTTTTCAGGAACCGAAGGCTCTGCTCTCTGATACATTATTTGTAATACATGTAAAGCAATGTGTGTATTTAAGTCTCTTGCAGGAGTTTGTAGGAGAGCCACAAACAGAGAAAAAAAAAAAGCAGATTCAAGTCTCACAGCAAACCTGGAAGTAGAAATTTACTCTACATTACTTTCAAAGAACAAAAGGAAGGTTTTAAAAAGAAATTGAAAGACTTACAGAAGACCGTGGCAAAATTTTCCACCTGTTCCTAGGTATATTAATAGCAACTTGCTTCTCTCCAAATCCAACCTTTCCTAGAACTGTAGCTGCTGACCAAACTCATGGTCAGCCAGTACAACATACATACATGTCCATATGCATATGATCCACTTGAAGAATGCTCCTCACCCTCTTTTACGTAGGCTATGTGGAGAAGAAAAGTTATATTTCTGTGTGCAATTGTTTGGTTTATCTTTTTGTTTTACTTCTGCATAGAAATTGTTTTTCACTGGGTCACCACATCTCCCTTTATAATTTTTGGCAGTTGGGATAAAAAGGAGATTTATGACCTACTAGATTTGCCAGCGTTTTCTGAAAGCACTGCTGTTACTTGATGGTGGAGGTAACCTGCAGATGTGCTGGTATAGTACTCTCCCTCCACAACGTCCCTGTAAATTCAATAGCAATTAAAGGACTGCAGGAAACAACTTTTTTTAACCAAAAGCTCTTAAAAGATACACTCCACTGTAACAGTAAACTCAGAATATTTGTAATGTATAAACAGATACATGGCAAATTAGAAAATGAAATGTGTCTGGTATATAAAGCATTTTGTCTTTTTTATCATTTGTGCATCATACAAACTGGATTTGGGCTGCACACTGGGCAGTGTAGGAGGAGTTGTTCAGAGCTAACAAAGCACCTTGCACAGTGAGAACCTGCCTTACACAGAATTCAAGATGCTACCACAGTACAAATATATAATGGTACAACAAAATGAAGGAGCTTCCTTCTTCTCTCTCTTTTGCACCAAGATGCATCATTTGGCTTGCCAAATGAATAACCACGATTCAAGTTCTTGCAGGTTTGGAGGAGTGGTAGATTCTGTGGCTCAAGATGCAGTTAACCATTCTGGCCTAATACCACAGTCCAAAGTACATTCTGCCAACTCCCTTTCAGTTTTAACTAATGTATGATGGTTTTTCTACTTACTGGGTAAAGCCAGAAAGCGTATCACGTAGCACCATGTAAGCAGCATTCACACAGGATATTCAGTTTTTATCAGGCTTCCTAAAGCCCATACATGGAAATGGTGACAGACCTGTTTTGCAGTTGCCTATTTCTTGCTCTTCAAGGATTTCATGAGTTTTTCCACCAACCTTTAGCTGAATCATCATAGCCAATATGTCTAATTGCATCTCGGACAACTCGTTGATAATCCACAACAGCACGAGATGTGATCTCCCCACAAAGCAACACCATTCCTGTCTTACATACTGTCTCTGAAAAGAGAGATGAAAACGGAATTATAACAGCAGAATGACCCATCCCAATAAGACAAATAACTATGCTTGTGATGATGGTGATTTTTCCTAGATGTATACCAGGTTTTACCCAGATTATACCCAGATGTACTGGGTATATACAGCTTAAGTCCTTTCTACCCATATTTTCAGCATTATTGGCCCCTTCAACAACAAATTCTTTTCATATACACCATAATCTGAAAGTAAGGAAAGGACTAATGTGTCTAATTTACAAATGGGAAGGTCCAAACACTGAGCATGATTCAGTGATATGCACAGACTTTAGGGAAATATAGCATTAAACTGTGATTTCTAAATCCACTTAATCACTCTAAGGTACGTACTAAGGCTAAATAGAACTCACCAGTGACCAACTACTTTGAAAACTTGCCTCCAGTCCCAGGAGGAATAATCTGAAGATGGGGTTTAGTTACATAATACGTGAACCTGAGAGTTGATGGTACAACTCTTTCTGAAGAGATTTCAAAAAATAAGCAGTTATGGTGACTTGGACTGAAAAAAACAGTACTTTATTAAATATAGTAAATTAACTTTTCAACAAAACATTCAACTATTCTTTCAAAAATCCACTGTAATGAAGAAACATCTGTTTCTCCCAGGAAAATCTAGTCCACGCACAAAATTAACTATCCTACCCTTATACAGCCTGCTTAGCCTTCAGTCTTTATAAAAACTTGTACTGTTCATTCCCATCTCTCCTCGTCTTGGACACTAATTCTTATGTATTTTTTTGAGAGAAAAAATGAGTTAGCACCGAGGTCTTTAGGAAGATCATAAAAGAAAGAACGGTGACTGACTGATGACTTAAAGCAGCAAACAACTTACCGCAAGCAACTTTGGCATTCGGGTCCTGTTTGAGATGGGCGTCTAGTACAGCATCACTGATTTGATCACAGATTTTATCTGCAAGATATCAAAGTTGTGATTCAAAACCATAGCACTCAGTACAAAACATGGAGGGTTTGCATCACTTTGAATAGGCAGGTATTTCAGCAAGGAATTATTTTATGGTTTATTACTGGAGTATTTAAGCTATCTAAATAGAAAGACATATGAAACATCCTGCAAGAAAAGTCAGTAGATACAATGGGAATTGCTTACTGTTGTAAACTAACGGTGACTACAACTTTACCTGTAGTTTTCTGCACTTAAGTGTGCAACAAGTACGCTATGCATAGAATTACCTGAGAGGCTGAGGTTTTACTCCCAGCCTTCTCCTTCTCTAACACTGCAAGCCAACACAGCACACGCTCCACGTCAGAAGTATTCTAACAAGGTGGTATTCCACCATCACCTTCCATCTCCCCAGCAGAAAGCTAGAATGTACCTGACCAACGCTGCTGGTAAAGCCTGAGAAAGCGTTCAGATTAATACAGATAATGCACAGCTCAGAGTCAAGTGCCTGTTTCTGGTTTGCTACTTCCCACCGCTTCCTACCATCCTGCAATGCCATCTCCTAATAATCCCTCCAACCCCCCTAAGGCAGGGGAGCGAGCAGCACACACAGAAGCAAGAAGGGGTTACCAACTGAAGTTTGCCTGAGGTAAATCTTGAACATATCTTCAGTTACATCCCAAATACTAAGGTTTCAGCTCAGGTTTATCATAATAATCTTTCTCTTTTTCTTTCTTTCTTTTCTTACCTTCTTAATGAATAATGAATCTTAATCACATAATGTAGCTAATCTAATGAACACAGAAGGGCAGCACCCACAGCAATGCCTTCCACAGGAAAATGCTACATTTTCCTCATATATTTTTATTTTATTGTTCTTAAAAAAAGTCTAGTATTGTATACTATGTTTAGATGTTGCCATAACATGCTGTGTGGCAAAATAATCTCCTACCTTGACGTTTGCAACACAACCTGTTGGAAAGCAAAGTTTTGTACGAGTATGTCATTAGAGCCTTTTAATACGTTTAACCTCAAGTCAAAATAAATTCTCATTTATTTTTATGAGGAAGGTGTACATTTATCTAAGAGGGACAAATCAAAGACTAGAGAACCGATGTGATTCTGACACTCTTCAAAACAGAAAAAACGAACGCAAAAGACAATTAGCAAATGTAAGTTGCATTGGAACTTTCAGCCTTGCAAGAACTGTACATGGATTACTAAATTTGAGACAATTATTACCAAAACCAGGAATCAGACACCTTTCTTGCAATTCAGTTAGAAGTCCAAATGAACCTTGTTTAGCAAGACTGGGGACACAGGTGGCAGGGGTGATTAAAATGTATCTCCGTTTGCTCTCTTCAAAGTTTCTATTTTTATCAGTAAATATAGCTGTATTTTCAAGCATAAGAGCAAAAATTATTGATGAAAATATGTAATTTTTGATTACCTGGGTGGGACAACAGAGCAACTGGGATAGGATGACCTTCTTAGTGCAGGTCCAATGCCCTGCAGTAAACTCATAGTGATTGAGATGGCTTTGTAATCTTTTTTCCACCACCTGTAGTTTCTATGCCAGGAACAACTTTTATCCCTGTCCTTGCTCCACATGAAGCACATCTCACCTGCAGTAGATGCCAACGTCCCATGCTTGTCTAAGTTCCCTGTATGGCACATACCGGGATATTACATACATACTTTCCAAAGCATTTAAGAAGGGCACAGGTAATCCCATATGACTAATTCATCCTCATTTCTCCTCATGGTTCCTATCTGGTACAAAGAACCTTATGTTGGTTTTGCATGCTGGGGTTGAAATCAATTAATGAACTAAAACTTTCACTAAATGTCTCAAGGGAGCATTAGCCATAGTAGGCAGTGAAATCAATAAGGGATGATTTAACAGGATGTTTTCATGGCTGTTTTTTTTTCTTTTGTATGAACTGTATCATTAGTATCTACGGTAGATAGAAAAGCAGCTCTTTTGCATCCCTCTCAGAGAAATAACACAGCAAATATTCATGAACAAAAAGCATAGTCCACATTTACAGAAGGGGAGAATTTGTCTTACAAAACTGTTACTCTGAAAAGATTATGATAGAAAACCAGATGAACAGTCGTCCATAGAAATGAAATTATCTCCATACAATAGGATTTGTGACATTGCTACAGAAATACTGAATTTTGGTGGTGGTATTCCAAAGATGACATTAAGAAGCTGCAGGAAGGTTTAAGATAGACTGAGAAGAATGCCCCTAAATCAGAAAAGTCTGTCTTACAGCATGAAATCAATCAAGAGCAATCTAGTTTTGAAAAGCTGAAGGAAAGGCAACCTACCAGAGGAAATCCTTACAGGCATTGGGATCACAGTCTCTAAGAACCTAAAAATAATATGCTGAGAGAAAAGTTTTTGCCTGATGGACAATAATGTAACTACAGCTGAGAGCTGGAAATTAAAGAGAGACAGATACAGATTCAAAAAGGAATATTTTAAAAGGGTGAGAATCCAGTGAAAGGATTCCTTGTTCCTTCAAATCTTTAGATGAAAATTGGATATCTTTTTAAAAGGTATGAATGAAATTAAACCATAATTTACTGGCATGTTGGAAGAATTCTTGCACGAAATGTTATTACCTGTGTATTGAGGTCAGACCAGATTATATATGAGAGGTCTGTTCTGGTCTTTAAAATATATGTGAGAATTTAATCAATTAAAACAGTAAATCAGAAGAATTTAATCCACTATGCTGATAGCATATCTTCAGATTAAAATAGGCTAAGACAAATCAGTTTAACAACAGTTGCCAGTCATATCTAATCGTTGTTGCAACAACCAACAGTTCTAGTACAACTAGATCCAAATACAGATACAGACATATCTATCAAGACTGGAAAGAGAAATCTAGCTGGATGATTGGCTGATTAATGCATTAAATTAAAGGCACGTCTATTAGTAAAGGTCTCTAGTGTAAAATAAAACCAGGCGTTCTATTTTTAGCAATGCTTAGCAGCTTCGTGCACCCTTCATTCTGTTATTTAAATTTCCCATCCCAATCATCCCATTTCTCTTATTAGCTGCTAAAGGTGACAGGACTTGTTTGTCCAATATTTCCTTTCTTTTTTTGTTCCTTCTTTTTTGGAAACAGGGAAAGCATAATGGACACCCCCAACCCCCCCCCCCCCCCACGCCCCCCCCCCGGTGAGGCCTTATTGTCTAAAAAAATGACGTAATAGGTAAGAATTCAGTTCATGCATACCTTCATGTAGTGAATTACTACCCAATAGGATGAATATTGCAAAAGGGATGTCTAGGCTGAGGATTTCTTGACTGAGTAGAAAAGTATTAGATAACCATGAATTCTTTTTGTGAAATCCAACCATCCCACAGACCCAACCTTATGGCAGAGGTGCCAATCAGCTGTAAAACAGCTCCTGCTAACTATAAAAGGAATGAATGAGTCCACGGGAGCTGATGATAAACCCTACTCAAATGCCCAGTTGTCAAATTCTGAAGTAAAGGAGGCATTCAACAACAAAAATGATCTCTAATAATTAGAAGGAGCTTCAGTTTTCCAGATAGTTGGACATAAGTTTGTGATGTGAATCTAGACTATGTAAGAGCCATGACATCTGCAAGTTCTCAGGACCTCCCCAAGAATTCAGCTTCATGGATTCACCACACACACACACAAAATCTATGAACAGCAGTAACAACTGCAGTTAAAAAAATCTCCGCCCTTTGAAGCACAACAAACAGGTACAACCACACTTTTGGCTTTGATGGTGTAGTAAATATAATAAACATTGAACATCTCAAAAGGGAAGTTTGATTTTCTTAAAAACTTGTAATCATCAAAATAAAATTTGGTATGTTATTTATATCAACATTAAAAAATCATTTTAAACTAGAATGTGAAAATACATATTCAAAATATGATAAACTGAGGAATTCTCAGTTTTCTGTTAAAAAATTAAAACAGTCAACAAACTCAGATACTTATCATGAGCACTTCATCAAAAAATAAGCTTTCCACCAAAAAAGTTTCACTAGAAAGACTTCGAATAGCTGAATTCGAATAGCTGAATTGTGCTGTATTACATTTTTCCTATTTTAAAAGACTCTTGAGGAGTCCTAATTGATAACTGCAGTGGTACTTCAATATTAACACTACACTGTTTAAACATCTTGTACATCTGTTCTCTTTGTTCAATACACAGTTCACTGGAATATTATATATATTGCTAAGTATATACAATGTTTGACATTGTTAAGTATATATAACTTTAGATATAAGACATGCAAGCATCAACTTGCTGGAAAGATCTGCATTTTCTGTTCGTTTGTTTTCTTTTGTGTTTTTTTTCTCTGAATATCCAGAAGATAAACATGTTTCTAATATGGTTGGAAAACTGAGGGTGCTTTTAACAGATGTTTTCTCTTATATTTTTAAAGAGATTCCTTGATACTTACTGGAAAACTGAATGACATTCTGTTTGCAGGCAATTCCACCCGAAGTCACACCAGATAGGGGAAGGAATTGTTCTTAAGTAGTTTGGTACCTCTACGACATTGTGGGTCAGAGAAACACACAACACCTTTCAAAGCACAGTGAAACCAATGTGCAGCACGGACAGACACTACTGGACAAAGCAAACTGGAGCAGTGACGAAAAACAGCTATCTAAAAACCACTGAAATCTTTTTCTTTCCCATGCTGCTATCTATGTGCTTTCATTATATTGAAATGAAGAAGTCATATGTAAATCTTCAGAGAGTTTGGAATTTACCCTACTAAATGCCAAAATTAAAGACCTGGAAGGAAGTCCCAAATTTTATACCCAAGTGATTTTGAAGAATTTGGACTGAGAAGATGGGATAAACAAAGTCTTCTATAAAGCCTTTGGGGAGCATAGGTAATACCTGTATGTTATTTCCAGCTATTACTTGCTTCTGTGGAATCTGGACTTCTTAGTGACACACAACTCTTAGGCATTGCACAGGTATGAGGCAGTTCTCTGTATACCCAAATAAATAAGCATGTAATTTCTCCTGCTTTGTTTATTAAGAAGGAGGTCTCCATTAAAGCACTCAGTCCTCAGCTAATATAATCAGAACAATTCAAATTTCCACCAGACAAAGATCTGGTTCAGGATCTTTACTTCATATAATGCCCTCTAGCAAAATTATACTATTACATACAGAAGAGAAATAATCAGAAACACGCAAATTATCCATTTGGTATCAAACAGGGGAACTCAAAACTCACAATAAAATTCTAGTGCTACTGATAATGTCAGAAGGCCAACTACAGCCTAAGACACTGGGTCCCATTTTAAGAAATAGCCAACATCTTCCTGGATGATAAAAACCTAATAGCAAGTCTACATAGCCCGTGTAAAACCACAGAGAGGGAAAAGGGGGTTTGGCCAGGATGTAAAGGTGGCCAATTTGCTGTCAGAAACTAAAGCTATCGCTGAGACAATTAAGACCTATTGCTGGGCTGTGTTCAGGAGCAAGAGTTTGCAGGACCACCCAGAATTACTTACTGTCAACCTGTCCTCCCTTGATTTGGAAAATCTGTACCTTTCCTTCGTCACAGGCGCTTGAGTTTTCAGTACCCTACATGAAGACCTAGGCTGTTTAAGAAAGTATAAGCATCACAGCCTTGAAAACATCTTGAGAAAATTTCAGTTTTTCACTCAAGCCTCTCAGGTTGCCACTTCGCATCTCATAGTACCTGCAGCCTCTGCCAGATGAAGGGCTGTACACAAATCTAACAAGTGGTAACACTGTTTAACAAAGGTCTGCAAGTGTTTCAGCGCGGGAGGGAAATAATGCTCATGGGGCTTAGAAAAAGGCCTACTGAGGGCCAATAGACTTTTTTGAAATAAAGAAGGGAATCTGAATACGAACTAAAAAAGAGCCCAAATTCTAAAAGAGAAAACAAGACAAAAAGAGAATTGGTAAACGAAGGAAATCAAGGGACAAAGCTAAACCTGGGGACTCAGTTGAACTCTTTCTGTTCTGAGACTTATCTATTATTGCCCTAGGGGGATTAAAAATAATGATTAAAGTAGCATAAATTGTGACCTGTCATCTTTGGAAATACCATTATCAATTTAAAATTACCATATCGCATAATATTATTTATCCTACAAAACTACTTTGCATGACAGACGCTGGATATAATTATATATAAATTTGAGATGAGACCTATGTCCTAAGGACTGAATGTTGTCGTGATTTTCTGATTGCGTTATGTCAGAAAGAACCCCAACTGGCTTAACCTGATGTAACTGCCTTGACATTGACAGAGACGTACTCAATTGCATCAGCCATGGGTTTGATCTGCAGTAATAAGTTAATATTATAGAAAAGTATCAGAATTATAGACATAAAATTCTCACTGCTGAACTTTCTATTCTCTGCTATGTCATTCCACCCATTTATGATTTACTCACATAACATGAGTACAGACATGAAAAAGCCTTATTATAGCAAAAGGTACAGGACACCAAATCAGCTTCTAAAATAAATAGACTTTTCAGGACATCAAACAGTCTATTGTGCCCCGGCCTCATTTGGGGGCACATTTGCTGTTGACATAAGGTATGTGTTTATGGCAGATGAACATTTGTTTTCAATAAAATTGAACTAAGCTCTGCTGACCATACATAAAGTTTAGCAAATAACTGTCCACTATTTGCTTAAGCAATTCCATATATTGCATCAGATGATGGAATGGGGGGAAAAAAGTCAGCAACTGTGCCACATACAGCTGCTGGGACCATTGATTTTTAAAAGCTTTAAAATAGCCTGCTTAGATATATTGCTGTCGTGGGTGACAGTTTTAGAGCATAGCATATATGCAGGACAGTTTCAGAGGGCCTGTAAAGAGATGGAACTTGAGAAGCAAGGTATGCATTCTTCTCCATATGTGAAACTTGAGTCTATCAGAAATCTAGTTGTGCCTCCACAGCAATACTGAAATAAATTCAGATTAAAAGGAAGGAGCAGCAACCATACACCCCACTGCCCTCCTCAGTGTAATACACACCCTGCATAGGCACGTAAGCTCCTGTTGGAAGCACCCTAGTTATAGCGGTTCTGTAGTCTATATGGACAAGGTCCAATAGAAATAAAGTAAAAAGCACCCTGTTACAAATAACTTCTATAATAAGATTAATAGAATATGACTTCTTCTTCAGGCTTTTAAAACATTTTAAATAAAAATACTATTTTTTAATGCATTTGCCAAAGCTGGTTTCTTACCTGGATGTCCTTCTCCCACCGACTCCGATGTGAACATGAAAGCCCCTTCATCATCCAGTGTGTGATCACATAAACCGTCCACTGGCCCATTCATGATTGTGATGCTTTTCCTGATGGATTGTTATAAACAGTCGTTGAAAAGTTCTACCTTTAGTGTCTGCTTTAAAGGAGAAGGTTCTTTATTTGCAGGACTACTGCTGTCTTCACTTGCTACCTCTTACACCAACCTGAATTTCAGTGTGTGAAATCAGCATATGCTTGCATCTGTGTACACACGCAAGGAGTATGCATGTGCCTGAAGTCTGTATCCCTACCTAGCCTGATCTGTCAGTCCCTGAGCTGCTCCTATATATGGAAAAGTGAAAGTGCCTAGATAATCATGTGAGGAAAATGGAAGAGCCCATTTCTTGGCAGGGGAGTTAGTTAACTTTAGGATATTTCACTAATTAACTCAGTTCTTGGAAACATTCTGCATTCGACCCGTGCAAGATTGGTTATCTTAGCAACTCAACTGAGCATGAAGTAACACAGGAGTACTGCTCACAGTTCAGGTCAGCTGCCTCTTCAGTTTGTCTCTCCCCTAATTCTGGGATCTATGTTGTGCTTCCAAGTGTCTGTTGTGGTTTTACAGGGATAGGTAAAAAAATCTGTAAATGCATGTCTTCCCTAGCAAGGGGCTGGAAGAAGTTCGCTCTGCATGATATAACTGTGTTTTCCTTTTACTTTTTCATCTCTTGAAAAGTAGAATTCTCTCATGATTTTTTTTTCATTTTCATTCATTTCTCATGCACATTTGAGAGACGAAACATCTGATAAGATCTTGCATGACAAGTGCTTCTCATTTATGCAGACCTCTCCCTTCAGCCTTTGCTTTTCTTTTCCTTGGTCCTCTCTTCTATTAATTCAGATAAATCTTAATTCTCTTTTTGTATGATATTCTCATATTGTATTCCATAACCCTTAGAAAAACAGTAACTGCCACATCTGAGTACTCTGTGCTCAGTTCTGCTACTGAAAATCTCTTCTAGTCAGATGTCTCGCGTCTGGAATATGCTGGTGGTATGACAGGTATGAAGACAGGTGGCATTTTTGGGTATATGTGTCTTTAAGTTAGTATACAAAAGACAAGTAAACATACCCATGGGCCAGATCCAGAAACTGCCCAGCACTACTGCACCATTATAAAAAAGTGTAATTATTCTTAATTCCTTTACAGAAACCGTTCTAGTCTCAAACTCAGGCCAAATCATTGGTCTATCAAAATAAAAAATTCCCTTTACTTCAATGAACACTGAATCATACCCTCTTAATCATTCAAAGTGTACCTGATACGTGGATTTGAATGAGTAACATACTGCTTGTTCCACTGATATCACTGATATCCAGTGATAAAGATCACTTTATATGGACCTTTGGATTCAAATTTCTGCTTTGCTACATATTTATGTAAGAATTCATTAGAATTTTCACTTTCTGCCTACATTCCTGAAAACAATAACCAATGCCTGTGAATGTTCACCAATAATCTGCTGTAGCATCATCCCCATCATTGACATGGAATTGTTCATTTCAAAGACATTTTCTTGGTTTCCTGTTGTACAGAAATTACTTCACGGAATGAAAAGCACTGTTTGCACTTAAAAATGCAGAATTCACACATCAGATACATGTTAAGAGGCATAGTTGTCTCTGGAGTAAACTGCCATTCCACTACCATGAAGATTCTATCCAAGCCTGAATAAATTACACATTAACACCACCTAGAGAAATTGAATTTGTAAAAAAAAATAGAAGACCAAAGAGTAATTAATTACATTAACCCTAGTTAATGGGTAACATTCAAAAACTATATTAACTTTTAAAGCAAAATAACACCAGTGATAAATATTCATTCTTAAATGTAAATTATTTTTCTCTACGGAAGTAAAGAAAGACATGATGGGAATGGATAAAACACCTCTGATAAAAACTTTCTTCATACAGGTAAGAGTTTTCATTCTAATTCTACAAACAATCCTCCAGCAAAAGCAGACAACACTGACTAGTGTCAATCTGTGAGTTCCACTCTCTCTTGCTTCTGGTTTTGCTTTTTCTTGGTTTTCAACACCACTTAAGAACAGAAATTGTAGTTTGGGAATCAACGTTCTTGTTTTTAACAAGAATATTTTGTTACACTTAAGCAGAATGCAGAAACAGGCCTCTCACATAATCCTCTTATTCCATATAAAAATAAAAAAACCCACTAATTCTTAAAATGCTGAAGAGTGTAAGCAATTTGACATACATAAGTAATGAGCTTACAGGCCCATTGTTTATTTTGCTTTTACAGTTCCTCTTTTTGGGCTCACTTCTGGCTAGTTAAATGCATTGGTCCTTGAGACCTTTGGAGGGTCACCCTTCATTAAAAGAGTCTCTCTGATAATAGTATTCTAGAAATGCTGCACAGCTGCATTTCACGTAACTTGTGTAAAAACCTCTAGTTTGAACTGCTTCCAGTAGTGGTTTTACTATCAAGGGCAACACGTTTGCTTTATGGCCATGAAGCATCTCAGCATGTTCTCTTCTAGGACATTTGTGACCAACTCTAAACCACTGTAGGGTTAGGTAATGTTTAATTTGGCTTCTCTTCCCAAACAATTTGACTTGTTAAATATTTGTAAAAAGGTAAGATAGTGCTCTACCATCATGTCTTTTTGGCACAGATCTTCTGCTTATGCAAAAAAAAAAAAAAAAAAAAAAAAAAAGAGAGAGAGAATGATAGTAAAATAATGATTGATATCAGCATTTTTCCCCATTACATTTTATTGATAATGACTCATCAGTCAATGTAGCAGGCTTCCAAATTTTCTGCTAACTTCATTGTCATACTCAGCAGCTTTGTGGGACTGAGCCCTAAGAAAGTCAGTTTCTCTGCAAATCTCTTTATAATTTGTATAGTGTCCATCATTGTATTAAGTATCTTTTGACTATAGTCTATGACCTTTACTCAGAAGATTTCTAATGGCAAAATCCTCTCAATCAGTATGACTCCTGTGCTTTGAAATGAGGCTAAAGACAGGAAAATTACAATGTAAAAATAACACTGTCCTTCTGTATTGCTCTAAGTAGTTATTCATATTGACTATAATGTCAATCCCAAACACTGGAAGAGCAATGTGAATCTTTCTATTAACTGTAAAAGTCTTCATATTTGGTACCATCCCATGGTTTTACCACTTTTACTCGGCAGTTCTGCAAAACTACCCCCTATCTAGCTCATATAACACTTACCAGCTGTCAAGAGGCATGGTTTTACTGCAGCCTTGAGAAAGCCCTGAAAATAATGATGTGAACAAGATATAACCGAGAAAGGAATTTTATGAGTGATTGCTATTGATGCTGCTGATTCTCTAGACAGATATGACTGATAAATTGTCTTGACCCTAGACCTCTCATGACATAGTCTCATTGGATCATTTTACACCTTCTCCTTTCTTACCCTTATCTGCTTTTCTCCTCTACTCCCCTTTCCTCATTTTTTTTTGTTTATATCCTTTTTGTTAAAACACATTTCTCTTCTTTTTTTTCCATCTACTTACTGCTTTCCGTCTCCCTACCTGTCTCTACTGATGTCCAATTTACATTAAAAACCACTGAGAATGGAGCCTACATGGATGAACCATGTCCGTAGAAATGAGGAAACGAGTTTGAGCTAATAGCTTACAGATAAAACACTTCTAACTATCACAGCAGAAGGGGAAGGAAGAGAGTAGGTATCCTTAAGACCTGGTCATCCTCACTTCAGCTGCAGAAGACTCACGTTTTCGTGGGAAGCGATACAGGTTTAGACTCATTCACTCATACTGTTTCACCACCATGGTAACTTTTAGGTGACTTCTTCTGAGTGAGAAGGAAATCGTACCAAGAACTCTGAAGAACTTCTGCATGATTGGAATCAGTCATAGGAAAACCATTGCTTAAGCTATGTAATTTGTCTCTCTCACCACAACTTTCAAATGCAAAAGACAATGACTTGATTTGTAGAAAGCATACACTTCACAATAACTTAAAACTACAATTCCATTGTCATTAAAGAACCCAAACACGCTTAACTTTAACAATATACAAAAATATTTCATGCATACAGATAACACATAGGAAAGTGTTTTCCTAAATACTTTTATTCTATTCTCTCTATCATCAGATAAGACCTCATTTTATTAAAGTTGACTGTTTAATAGTTAACTGCTTAAGTTTCTCATCTTGCTGTTTTTTTCTCACTTTACAAAATCATACAAGGAATTTACTCCTAATTTATGCCTTTGGAAATAAAACAGTTTTACAGGTGTGTGTGAAAACAGCTTTAATACTAGTTTCATTTGAGCTATTTAGGAGGAGTAGTTCATATAATAAAAATAGTGTGTTTTCAATAAGTTACTGTAGTTTATCTTTTTTCTATTGGAAATAAGCAACAAATTATGCAAGTCTCACAGGGATGTCTTTGAGGGCTTTTTGGTTTGCTGGTGAAAAGACTTGATTTAGCCTGTACCTTTTGGTCTGGGGGAGGTGGATATTTTGTTTTGTCTTTAAAATTAACATAAGGAAGACTTGTTTAGCTGGGTTTATTTCTTTTGCATGAAGAATGACAAGTCTGGTCGGAGCCATAGAGCTTGAACATCAGGAACTAAACACAGAACACCCACCTGCTTCAGAACTCTCACCTCTATCTATTATTACCTGAAAATGAGAGTGGCTCAAGGCCTCTCAGATGCGCAGGTGTAGAATTTCACTGGCCCATCAAGATTCAGGGTAAAATAAATGTTGTGGGACAGAAAAACCAGTTGTGATTGTAGAAGGAAAGGAGGCAGTGTGTATTCCGACGTGGGTGTTTATCACCCAGCATTTGTTCTTTCATATCATCTTTCTCTTTCTCTGGAGTATGGGACCTCCTGCAACCTCTGCACACTACCATAAGCAATTCAACTCTTTCATTCTTGAGCTTTCTTATAACTTTTTGAGTTAATACCAATTCCACTCCCAGCTATTTCTTGGTGTGCAGCCTATGTACTATGTCCACAGTTACTTCAGCTTCAGAGAGATCTTCTGCTGGGTCCCCCATCTGCCTTCCCTTCCACTCCCTCAGAAGTTTTTCCAGGTTCTTTCATTCCTAACATCAAAGAAAATAATTAATTTTACTCCTCTCCCACGCGCTTGTCCTCTTTGCATCTGTTTGACCTCAAATTCTCTATTCTGACACATCACTGAATCATAGAATGTTTGAGGCTGGACAGTCTCTAGTCCAACCCTCTGCTCAAAGCAGGACCAACTTGAACAAGTTGCTCATGGCCATATCATGAAGTAACTTGTGCCAGGGCCTTATACATGAAGTAGCAACTTAAACTTGCTTCTTAGGAAATAATTAAAGCTACTTTGGGCACAAAATTCTGCTTTCATTAAACTCAGCTATAGTCTTTTGTACTAATTTCATTGGGAGCATTATTTCTTCAGAACTGGGATAGTAGACAGAATTGAATACAACTTAATTTTCTGTTTATTCACTTAATAAAAAGTTGTAGCTGTTTATGCCTCAACCCCAAGATCATTCCTCAAGGCTCTGTAAACTAGACACCTGTTTACAACCACAGGCATTTTAAACACCTCATAGATAGACACCTCGGTTTCCTGCATAATAATGATAAATAAAAAATTCTCTGTTTTCCAATCAGTCTTCATAAATTAGCATTGCTGTACCAGAAATGGTGTAAAAATAGCAAGATTAGTTAAAGTTTAAGGTTTCCGTTACGCTGATTGTTTTTTATTGCTTCATTTAAACAGCATTAAACCATACTGGTATATAATTAGTTCTGCCTTTAGTCTTTGGCAGTTTTTCCTGTTTAAGTTATAAGCTCTACAGAGCAATATTCAAGCATTTGTTTGTGTTACATCCCTATGTGGAGCACTATTACAACAGAATCACACATTGCCTGGGTCCTCCATAAATGATGAGGGTGTAGATGAGAAAGAGTGGTGCCCTATTCCATCTTTGTCTCATACAGCAAAAAGTGTTTTCAGTTTGCAAACCTAACAGTGTATAACTTACTGATTTAGAATTTTACTCATGAACTATTATGCTAAATTTAATAAACAAACCCATCCATTACTAAAGTTATGCCTCGGACAGGAATGGAAAATTCTTCAATTAGAAATTTCCCTTCAACCTTACAGAAAGCCATCTATGTATTTTCCCTGGATGTTTTTTCCAGTTGCTAAGGTCAGTTTGGCTAGGGGAAGATTGTCATCTGACATTTAACAAAGCACAACCATTAATTTAAAGTGTGTGGGGTGTGGCCACACATCAGATACACACACAGCCACGGTTCCTTTCTGGGGGAATATTTAGGACTCCATGCTGTTGATAACAGGTCTGATCACCTGTCCAGACTAAACCCCATTACAGCCATAGATCTGTATCTCAAAAAGAATCTGGCTAGGGAACTTCAGCTGTCTTTCAGCAGCTTGGGATCTGTAAGATCTGCTGCTTTCACGTGTCTCGTGACATTATTAGTGTGTATATATGTAAACCATTAGGATTTCCTCAGTACCTTAGGAAACAGACTGATGCATTTAATCAGCCATTACCCAAGAGATTTTGCTGCAGTGTTTCATAGATGTTTACAATACAGGTGGTCTTTGGACTTCGAAACAAATATTGACTCTAGTACATGAAATCAGGTTTCAGGAACCTATCTGCAGAAACAGTTGTGGAATTTGTAAATTCTGGCTTCCTGACAAGGAACATTAGGTTAAATTCAGACACTTTTGACTTTTTCTAGATATGTAATGCCAGAGGAGACTTTTCTTTCATGAGGTACGGGACTATAATTACTTTTCTGAAACATTTAGTGATCAAGAACCGTCATAAGTCTACACTATATGCATAGTGTACATGAAACAATAACCAATATTTGCACATGTACCTTTTTTATGCTCACAATTAAAATATTTACATACTTGAACTACTTGACACAGGCAAACAGTTACATACTCAGTACCAATCTAGTAAATAATGCATAGCAGAATTTTCCATTCATACATACTGAAAATGACTGCACAATTCTGTGAGCTCCAGATTTAGGTTTGTATGGCTACCTGGAAAAAAAGTTACAACAAACATGCAGCAACTTTTGTAGTCATGATTCCTATCTATGGGTTATTCACAGCCTTCTCAGACATGTTCCCACTATCATTACCACAGAGCTCAAATACACTACTGGCACTCTGAGGTCTGCGGGAAACTTCTAACTAAGTAATCTGATTGGTCACATCTTTCAGAAATCCCCCAACCTGACCTTGTTACCACAGCTGGTTCAGCCAGGGATGGCTGCCATCCAAGGAGCAATTTCACATACATCACCTGGGCAAATACATTAGCAAACAGGAAACATCATTATCTTTCATCTATGTCTGAGAGATTTCACTGCAACTAGTCATTTAGCAGTTTTAGATAAGCAAGTCTGAAATAAAAGACTGCCAAAAATATTCTTAGATATCTGAATAATCAGGGGACATTAGATAATGGATGAAGGGTACATAGCATCAACCAACACAAGTATATAAATGATACTAGACAAAAATGCATACAGTAACCAGATCACACAAACGTTTCTACAGATTCCCATTCATAGATGGAATATATAATGGAAAATTCCCATTTCACCAAAAGATCTTCAGGCTTTTAGACATAGTTGCAATCTCACAGTTTCATTTGATACCTTTTTTTTTATTTTTTAAAGTCTTTTGCCCTGAAACAAATAAAAGTCTCATGATTTTTTCCAGATTTGTAAATAGATAAATTTGGTTTCTTAAAACAAGGCAAATAAGAGTCCTACATCTATTACTGTGTACTATTGACATTTTAAATAGCACTCCGGAAATGCTGCCTTGCAATTTTTTGAATTAGTTTTGAAACTTTGTGTTCAGAGGAAATTCTGGGGTATGTCAGCAAAAACTCCAAAGATGTGCCGTGCAGGATATCACTATGCTTCCTCCCCTGCCATCTTTGTTTTGGCTTTATTTTCCAAAAATTATTAAAATTACTATGTTAAGAATTGATTCATAACCAACTAGAAAGAAGCAATGCGGGTAAGAGGTCTCTGGAAACATTTTTTTCATATGCGTAAATATATATATATGTTTGTCCACATACTTTTTCTACAGCATAAGGAAATTTTCCTATTACTTTCTTCATCTCTAAACAAGCATCACAGGATGCTTGAAAGCACCTAATCGTGGTGATACCTTGAAATGAAATAGATCAAGGTGCTTAGAAAAATTAGGCTCTAAACTTTCAATATCGTATCACGGAGCTTATTACAATTATTGTTATAAACTTCCATATATACTGGGCTACATGCAAAACTGAGTCATGTTATCTATGCCATTGTTTTTCCAACAGAGTGCTTATCATAAGAGTGAAATGCACATAATATTTTTTTAAAAAGCAGTTTTTTAAAAGTCACATGCAGAATTATCAAAGTTTAAAAATAGAAAAAAGAGAATCTTTTAATGATCCTTCCAAAATTATTAGTAATAAAGACATATGCACCTAGTGGGTCCTTATTCCCATATTCTTTGTGACTGACAGCCTGCTTGCTCTGCTAGAAGTAGATGTATAACAAATTCATCTTTTCTGTGAGGGCAAATTTTTGCCCTTCTGCCAAATGCCACTAGGTCTAGCTAAGAACTAATCAGGACTTGTAAAGTGTAATGATCTCATTTTGACCCTTAGCAACAACGACACTTTTTGCAAAGAGAAGTGTCAGGACTAAGAATGCCACACCTTATCTTTTGTACTGAAACATGTAAAAAGGACTAACACCAACAAAAAAATCTCCTGAATATGATCAGTGTTTACAACATGAATTAAGACTATGAATTCAAAAGCTGGTTCTTAAGGATTAAGATCAATCATTTTGTCATTTCTGCAATGCAGAGTATTCAAGTTATGCTCATCACAAAAATCACAGTACTCCAGGAAATGGACCAGCAACACTAGATCTCCCCAAGAAAGCAGATATAGTTTTAGTCCCGTAAAAGGAAACTGAAGCCTGCAGCTCTACTAGGCAGGGAAGGAGAAGGACAGAACTACCAACTATTCTCCTTACCGTCCTAAACCCTACCCTACATAGGTACATAGGGTACTCACAGGTAGTAGCTCATAGCTAAACATGTGCAAGAGCTGCTCTTAGGGTATACCTTTTTCTTCTTCCACTCCAGTATTTACTCATCCCTTGGTTCTTTTTCTTTTTCCCTCTTCCAGCTTTTCCTACTAATGGATTTAAGGAGTGCTCTAATTTCCTAAATTCATACCAATTATTGATTCTGTTTCCTAGGCAGAAGATTGTTTCCTGTTTCTGAGGTTGACAGCTTACAGGGCTCCTGCTACTGCTCCTTTGTTATGTTCACAACCCACGTTCCTTGTAATTAAACATCAGTGTTGCCTTTGGCCTCCCAACAGTTAGCTAAGAAATCAAGCAGAAAATAGAGAACAGTGCAGACCTACCATAATCAAAATGTATCAACTATTCTTATCAACTCTTAAAAGAAAAAGCATTTGACCCATACATATTAGAAGGTATAGACAGTGAAGCGAAAGATCACACTTTCTGCTTTTGAAAATAAGTATTGAAATTGGCACCCATCAGAAACCAGCTCCTCTAAGACATCCTCTTTTCTGTGTCTTTAGAAATCTTGGCTAATGAGAAAACCAATGGTAAGTCTAGACTGCAGTTTATTATTAACCACTTCCCAATTACTACCAATGGCTTAGCATCCCAACAGTAACAGTCAGAGAACAAAACATCTGGGTGATCATTTCTATTTTGTTACCTCTCCACCTCTGCAGTACCATAAAACATGTCAGTGGGATTCTGTAAGTCTTTAGAAGCAAGGTCAGCAAAGTGATTTCAATGTGTAATTATTTTTAAGACACATACAGATATTCCCACGCAGTTGGCATGAATGTTTTACCAGGACTCAAGTGGGAATCCTGCCAGGAAGTTTGGTAAGCACAGACCCGATCTCCTTAGAAACTAACATATTCTCTACACAGACAGAAAACTAGAATACAAAATGCATTTCCAGATTTTGAATTCACAAATATTTGAACCTATTCAAAGCTGCAGGTTTCATTTTTACAGTGTTTATACTATTGAAATACTGTAAGCAATAAAATTTTATTTTACTTCATACTAGGAATTTACTTATCCTACCAAACAAAGCAAAACACAGAATAGTCAGTGGGTTTTTTTTTTAAAGGTTAGTTGGTCATTTGGTTTAAAGAAGAGTGAAAAAGAATATTGGTGTATTGCTCCCATCTGCATGAGCTTACCACACATAGAAGTGGCAACTTTCTTGTAGACGCAGAATAGTGAGACAGTTGTAGCTGCTGGAGAGGCATTTGAAGAAACTGCAGGGGGGGAAAAAAAAAAAAAAGGGAACCTGCTTTTACAGTACTCTGATGTCAAGAGTCAGGCCAAGTACATAGAAATATATAGGTCTGATTTTTTCGTGCAAAGCAAAGCTTGAGCAAATTCTAAGACAGATTCATACATCATGTAATTATGCTGAATTTCCAAGTGATAGTTTAAAAAAAAAAAAGCTAGAAAAGTCACATAAGAAGGATAAGGGTTTAAGGGAATATGTGTTTGAGTTAACAGTGGCCTACATCTGAGCTGTGGTGAAAACATTTATCCTAAAGGTATTAAGAGATCAGTGTCTTTAAAAACATGATCTATTGAGATAAGAGAATAGCTGGTGTTTCAGAGGGATGACTGATCATAGTTCTTGCTGAGAAACCTGACTAAATAGTCTTAAAATACAAGCAAGTACAGTAACACTTAACTCAAGTCCGAGAGAGAAACAAAATAGTGGTGCATTTTTTCTATAGGCTCCACTTAGATACATATGTCCATTGAAAAAATGTTGAAGAACAGCTGTCTCAGAACTTCACAGCACTCACAGCCCTAGAAATTTTCAGCTGTCAGTGCCTAAGGGTAACTTTTCATTGCAGCTAGGTTTACAACGAAACAAACAACAGATCCTGTTTCCAGGGTTACAATTATCAGCTAAATAAATAGCATTTTTTAAACTTATCTACTAAACACATCAGTGGCAAAACCGCAATTGCTTAAGATAATAATGAACCAAATACAGGTGTGTTTGCATGCAGCCAGTCATTTCTGAAAGAAAGTACATTCAGGAGGTGGAGTACAAATGAAGGAGAATGATTGGAGAAGCCCAACACACTCCCAGGAATGTGACTTGAAACTGAAAAACAGGGAGCTGCAGTGCCCCTTTGCTGCAACGGGAATGATTTATTATCTGAATGTTTCCTCTCTCCTACTCTTCCTGCAACAATTAATCTCTTTTTATTTCTGCAGTATCTTTCCCTACCTGTGGTTTGAGTCAATCAATTCTCTCGTGTTTTAATATTAAGTATATTAAAAGTTTAATAAATTGGAGATGGCTTCTCAGAGGTAGAACTCATGTTAGTAAAGAGCCCAATCCTCTTATGATTTCAACCACAGCTTTTTCAGCAACTTCAATGAGAACAAAACTGAGATCCTTGGAAGACTACTTCCTCAGTGCACCAAATTTTTTTTTAAAACAAAGCAACAACTACAATGAGCTCTATTATAGAGCTGAAAATATGATTCAGTTGATTAAGAAAAACAGACTAACCAAGATACTGATCAAGTTCAGACATACTTCCTCCTTCTCCTCCCCCAGAAAAGCTAATTTCTTTATCTGGAATCTGGTAGACTACACCTAAATTATAGAGGAACCACTGATTAAAATAATTTCTTTTGTCCAGAAAACAATTTGCTGAACTGAAACACCAATGGCTTCTTGCATCAAAGTGAAATCACGTATTTTTTACACTTTCCCAAGATTATGGAAAAAAAAGAAATCCTTTACAAAAGCAACTTCGGTTGAGATCCATGAATGACGACATGCAGAAAGTGGCAAAATCCCCTTGGAGAGTTTGTTAAAAGATTACTGAACCTTCTAAATACTCCTTAGAGAAGGTAAAATTATTCAGGTAACTTTGGTATGATATTCCTAATTACCAATGTTTTTTTCTAAATCAAACTCAAGCTTCACATCATCGTTTAAAGTAGTTTTAAATTATGCCAGATGCAAAATGATGGGGAAGAGGTTTGATTTTTAGTAAAGTATATATTTCTGTGTCAGTACAGAGACATCAATGCGGCCTTTGTAACAGATATCTCAAATAAGATTAACCAACAAGAAGCAAACGGCAACCTTCTCTACTTATTACATTACTTGACCATTTGCCTGTGTATTTGCTTTCAGGTGATAATACTAACATGCTTGGTATTAATAATAAAATGGTTTAACATACTCTTTTTTTTTTTTTTTTCTTACCTCCCCCTCAATTAACTCATGTCCATATAATCAAAAGACTAACCTAAGCAACTGGTCATCTCACTTTTTTTCAAAATGGCTATTGATTTTGGGTGCCATATAACTAAAGAAAAAAATGGAAGCACTCAGCATCTCCACACAGGCCCTAGTGAATGTAATTTTTCATGATGTAGCCTCTTCTAGAGTAACTTACTTCAAATAAAAAATAGTAGTATAAGTGACAAAAATTCTGATCTCTGATCCAAGTTAAACACTGATTTTGGTTTATGATAATGATTCTACGAGGTGCAGGTTAACAAGGAAGACTCACAGCATTTAAGTTGGATATACATGTGAGAGCTCTCAAATTCTGTGAACCAGTCTTCTGATTTGCTTTAAGAAGCAAACTTCTTAAAAAGTTTGCTACACTGTGACAGCTTGATTAAATGGCCTGTTCCTCTACCTTGCCTTTCTTCTACTACTATTAGCCCAATAATACCTATATAAATTTTTATAATAGTATAACTTCTTCCATCATATGGATTGAAACAAATAGACAAGAAAAACACACAAAGACTGCATGAGGGTTTATAATAGTAATGCCAGAAAACAAACAAAAGTAAAAAAAGGTCAAACAAGTGTACTGGTAAGATATTTTAAAAAGTAGATCAGTCCTTATCAGCAAATAACAGGTTTAGACTCTCTTTTCTAGCTGTAGTCAATAGACAACACTGTTCTTTATCTAACCTAAGCACAGGAAAAACTTCACAGAAGTAAAGCAATTAATAGCTGACTTCAAATATGAGTAAAGTGTATTAGCAAAGTTCAGAGGAATTCAGTTTTACATTTAATCCAGACTAATTCATCTGACTCTCATTACCATTAGCAAATTACTGTATAAAGCTTTTGCGCACAAAAAGACAATTTAGTTCCTTTAGACTATGAGGGAAAATCATCCATCATAAGAACAGGGGCTGCAGACTTAATAAAGTCTATTCTGTTAAAAGATAACATTAAAACATGCTTGCTGCAACATGTATTACTCCATGTAGGAGAAAAGTTTCTCACATTGCAGAGCTGAGTTTCCGTCTTTGTAAGCAGGCTCATAGTTAATTTGATTCATTTTGTCCTATTCTGGGCTACATATCTGTTTTCATCCCTATGCTTCAGTATTGCTGGAATGAGAACAGCTGTGAATGGGCACATTACTATCAGCACGTTCTTTGGAGGATCTGTACACGGGGTCTGATAGCAACCTAAATAAGTCTGTTCCTATTCTGGAGAAAGGAAAAATGACAATTTCATAAATCTTCTGTCAGTATTTAGCATCTTATTTCAGCAACATTTTCCATCTCAGATTTCCATCTTCTTCATTCCACAAAGATGTACTCAAAGGGAATGTAAGCTGTAGCTGAAGTTACATTAAGTAGTTGCATAATTTTTTTTTCAAGATAGAACTTCAGATTTTATGCAGAGGTTAAATTGTATTCACACTTCTGAAATCGCATCTCATGCAGTAACAATAAAATAGTATCTTCTCCTCTGTTCTCTTCCTGTTCCAGGCTCTAGCTTGCTATATTCCAAAGAAGGTTAAAGTTCAAAAGGAGAAGGCAAAGATTATTTTAAGCTGCCTTAATTTCCCTCCAGGCTTAGACAACCAAGCAGAAGTCGTCTTTGTTGTGAACTAAACTTCCAAGTTACCTACAGGCTGCTTTGCACCTTAAGCAAGCATTGAGCCAAGAACTGTTTACCCTCTGTTTCCACATCCAACATAAGAATTCCTATAAAGTTGTAGAAGGTGATCAGTGCACCAGGTCTATGCACATAGACTGGAAAAAATGGGAATTCCTATAAGTAACATTTGAACAACTTACGCCTCCTGTACCTAATATAACAGCAAAGGAATAGGTAAACTGGAATCTACCATTTTATTTTGACTCTGGCTAAACAATTTTCTGATGAAAGTTTCCATCCAAAAATTCAATTCCTATCTAGAAAGAGAATAGGGAACACAAACTGCAGGATCAAAAAGAAAAAGTCAGTTAAGAATAAGCTGAAACAAAATGACAAAGTTGTAGTTTTCATGGGTTGTAACTGACAGACACCAGTGTGTTTATTTAGGATGCACTCTAGTGGACACACATGTAACAAAATAAAACAAAGATACAAATGTTACAAAAAGATAGAAAATGAAAGCCACACCTTGGAAGTAGTAATTAGAATGATTTACTAAGATGTTTTTAAAATACTGTTTTATAACTTGAACCTATTTCCTAATTAAATATGAAAACTGTGTGATGGCTGAAATTTTCATAGTCAGCATAATTGGACATAAAATGCAAATGGTAACAAGTTACTTAGCAATTTTTGAAAATTTTAATCTAAATAACAAGATTCATTTATACATACTGCCTCAAAAAAGAAACTCCATCTATTTACCTGGTTACTCCACCCCTTTGAGACTGGCACAAGAAGCTGCTGTGCGTACAGTGTTAATAGGTGTTATTAGAACTGTGGTACCTTAAAATGTTGCCATAAAATGATTCTACATTAACTGTTACTAATAAATACTATCATAAACTGTGACAAAATCAGTTTACTGGGATATCAACCATAAGGCATATTCATTCCACAGAAAAGGTTCTTGACTGTCATAGAAATTGCAAACGTATACCAATTCAGAATAAATGTAGACAACAAAGCCGGACCGCCTAGTCACAAAAGTAGTTCAATTTTTCATTACTTAAAAAGTTACACAAACATTTCTAAGTATTTATATCTGGAAAGTGACATTTTTCTCTTTTGATTTTAAGGACGTTCATATAAGACTTTCCACTTCACAGCATCCCAAAAGCAATATGGCAATAAAGAGGGCAACAGGATTTTTTAAATAAACATACTTTATTATTTTTAAGGGGAAAATAATATATTAATATATAAGAAATCAATACTGCTTAGCTTTTTAAAAATTTATAGGATTATGCCTAGTATGAACAAGTTATTTAGAGCAGAAAAATATTTATTACATGATTGACCTTTGCCTGTTGGGTATATAGATATTTTTAACAGTTTGCCAAAGATAGCAAACCCCTTAAAGCTAGCTATAATATAAACAAATTGAAGTGAAATTATCCCCAAAATTGCTTTCATCCCAGAACTGAAGAATGCAGTGAATGCATTAACTATGCACTGGATTTTTAATGAAGAGTATTTTCATTATACAATGTTGGCAATGACTTAGTGTTAATTGTCCAACTAACCTGTATTATTAGAAGGCACTGAGATGAAAAGGCACGTTTTAGCCAAGAAGCACAGGATTTCTTTAGTGCTGGTGTCTTTTCCATTTATAATGAACAGACAGGGAACATTCTTGACAACCTGTACCAAGATATCACTGATTACGGAAATTTGTCCTTACAAAAATTAATGCAATATTTAAGGATTATAAAACTTATTTTTATAGATAAATAAGGATCAAGATAAATATTCTTCCAAATTTTTTTAGAAGTGAAGCTTTGAGAATTAATAATGGTATTTGGTAAAGACAACAGAGATGTAATTTATTGATTTACCAATTCAAGACAAATGCAGAAAAGATTATTTTAAGACTTGACTAATCAAAACTGATATGCAGACACTTACAGCTCACCTAATATCACACAATAACCACAAAAGGTTATTATAAATCCTAGAGCAAACACCTAGTGTTACAAAAAGCACCTCATGATTTCAAAGACAGACTGGATCTTTTAGTACATCTGTCTACTGAGTCTACAGTCTATGAACTATAGAGTTCAATTTACCTCTTCCAGATAAATTGGATAATTTTCTGATTTGATTTCTGCATCGAGTTTGATGTGCAGAACTCTCTCTTCATCTTCTAATATGTAGAGCATTCCCTCTTTCTATTAGAAACCATTCAAATTCTTGGAAAATCCTTTTTCAGTAATTTTTTACTCTTTTAATATTGATTCAAATTCTCATGTTGCAGCCTCTACTCCAAAATAATCTTGATTCATTAATTATATCTGTAATTATTACAGTTACACTTCAAGAATCAATGGGCAATAATTAGAAAATATATTTACTGCTTTAAGTTTAATTGCAGATTTCATCATCTGAGTCAGTCACGCTAGCTACAATTGTTTATGAACAAAAAGGAAGCATGACATACCAGGGTTAACAGACTTTATATAAATACCCAGGAAGCACAGAAACTCAAACAACGGGTATGTAAATCAGTTCTATGTGTAAAATACATAAATTAAGATATTACACTTCAGGATCAGCAAGTCATGAGTAGAAAATATATTTACTGCTTTCAGAACCATTGGGAACTTTATTGTTCTGCTTCTTCCATGAGATCTGCTATACTCTAAAAAAAAAAAAAAGAAATTCTATCAGTTGCTAGCATTAACTGAACTTTTTAAAAAGGAAAAAAGAGGAAAAAAGAAAAAGAAAACACCCACATGACAAGTAAGTGGGTATTCATCAATATCATTATGTATTCTTCCATTCAGTGAAATACAATGAAGTTTGTCACCAGACTTTTATTATAAAATCCCGCGTGTATGGATGAAATATTATGATTCTGAGAGAAGTATAGTTTCAATAGTACAAGTCTATATATTTTAATTTTATTGATGTGCTCTTAATTTTTAGTTTAATTCAACACACATATGGCTGTAAGACCTGAAATAACACCACCAAAGGCCAATAGAATCCAACTTTAAACAAATTTAAGCATGAAAACTTAGAAGATGGCACGAGTAAGAAGAAGGAGGTAAGTTTACTACTCATTTTCACTGCAGGTTTTGCAATTCATTAACTTAAGAACACTTAAAATATGCCTGAAGCCTTAAGAATACTTTTTAATATGTAATTACCAGAAAATTATAAAAATTGGGGCTACACAAGATCTTGAGAACTCATCTGACTTACCTTAGTGAAAAAAACACTTGTGACAACCTGCCCCTAAGAATAGTCATAAATATGTTCATAAATATATGTAAAGAATACTTATAAAACAGACTGTTATTAAAGTAACCTTAAGCTTAAGCATATTAATATCACAATAGAAATTCTGAGCTAGAATTCCACTGCTGACACCAGAAATTAAGTGAGCAAATTATTAAGGCTAATAAAGGAAAAAGGGTTCTAATAATGATGTTTGAAAACTAGTATATCAAAATTTCCAGTCACACCACTTGGAATACTCCAACTGGAAAAAGTCAGACCGATATTAATATCTTTATGATGTATTCATAAAGCTGAGTGATTTTGCAGGAGCTGACAATATCTGTTAAACGTACTGCGATGCCTTAAAATAAATGAAGGCTGATTCATGGCCTTTCATTTCCCTGGACTATCAAACATAAAAGGAATGGGAGGAAATAAAAAATAAATAAAATGCTGGGCATAGAAGATGCCTGAGGATCACAATATAGGGCCATAGTTGTGGTACTGAAAGCAGTACCTTCATGTTGGCACAGGGCTCAGCAGGTTCTAGCCTTAGTGAGCAGTGTGTCCTTAGTATCTGGTCTTTTATGTTAAATGCTTGCTCTGACATCTCTGCACAAGAGTGCATTCTGCTGCACAAAAAATATACTTCAACCAGAAAAATAACTTCAATCGCTCAAAAATGAGTCATCTTTTGTGATTTAGTACATGTTGTATATGACATGTTCACATGGCAAAGGAAGGCTGCCTCCTCTCTGACATTATTCATACTTTGATTTGTAACATATCTAAATACAAAAAGGCATTTTACATCTTGAGGATTTAGTCAGCCAACACCACACAGTCTTTTAGAATGGCCTAACTTGTACCAGAGAACAGGCTATGGGCAGTTTGAAGGCTGTGGCCAGATTACCATCCCTTAAAACCACAGAAGAGAACAAGCACAGTCTGAACTGCAACAGTTTTAACCTTTGATTTGTCAGCACAGAAAACCAAATCTGTAAGAACTAATCACTTAGAATCTCTATGTTCTTTCTGAACACTTACCTCAGACTGTCCACTCTCATCTAGCTCCTCAACTCTGGTCAAATTAGGCGCTCCAGGTCTATCTGTAAGTTCAGCTATTGTCTTTTCATTTTCCTATGGTAAAGAAAACCAGTTTTCAGTTAAAAGTATTCCATGTCATGAATAATTATCAATAAAGAATATTTCAGATGTGTTAAAATGACATTATGTATTAATATAAAGATAATACTTTAGATGCATGCTATACAAATGTCTTAGTACGTGAATGTGGTCTTTTTATGCTTGTTAAGACTATTTTTATCAGGTTTTTTTAAATGACAAGAATTTTGGTTTAAATTTCTACATATTGATTTTTCCTGTCACTCTCATACTGCTGTCTTTCTACGGTTATGTTCTGGCAGTATTTTAACAAGAGTGCTCTAAAACCGTACGTATGTCTAAAATATGATGTGCTCCACGTGAATTTAAGAGATATTCACATTTAAAAGCTTTATTGGGATAAACATACCAACTATCAGTGTATTTTTTTACTGAAATAGCATTAAAAGACCATACATTTTCACAGACATCTGTATATGCAGTCTTCTGTTAGTATAAATTCCTGTGCATCAGGAGGATCTCAGAATCAAGAGGCATCCCAATTCCAAACCACAGTTCCTTTTCCAGATACAGCAAATGGACTTTGTGCTAACACTCAGTAAAACATTACTGTCTAGACACCTAAATTAGACATGCTTAAGTTACAATACTTTCTCATAAATACTGTCAAGGAATGTGAAAGCGTCAACTAGGCTGACCTTACGCTAAATTTTGCAATAAATTTATGTTCTGTTCTGAATATAAACTAAATAAACATAATAGAACAGAACAAAATTCAAGTATAAAACACAGACTGAAAGCAAGGTGTTAAGACATTCTTCCCCCATTTTTACAATCTTTTTAAAAAAATAATCTGTTAGTTCAACACTCACGGGCTTCTGCCCTGTGTTTCTTATTTAGTGCCTGCATCTGGAAAAGACAGCTGATTAACAGTATTTTCAAACCACTGACTAAGCTTAAACCTCTTGATCTTTCCGTTGTAACAGCATTTCGTTGTCTTCACTCTGCACTTCCAACTTTTCATGTTCTTGTTCCAACTGACCCTGCAAGTCAGTTTAAGAAAGGACAAATTAGAAGGAAAAAAACCCACATTCATCTTACCCACCCCATTGCTTACAATGTATTTCATGATTGAAACCTTAAAATAAAAAGAAAGCAAGCATAAAACATAACTGCAATGTTAATAACATAAAGCACTTTCAGTATCTTCTGACACTATTTTCATAGGTTTTAGACTCGCATGGATAGAAAGGCTTTTCTAGCAAGAGGAAAAAGAAAGAGAAAGCTGAAATTAGTGTACATGCTTAAGATGTTGTCTCATTCCACATGCCCTTTATCAGTCTATATTCATTATCTCCTGTACTTTGGATTAAGCTCTTTGATTCTTCACACAGTATCTAGCACAGACAGATGAATCCACACAGAATGAAATCTATAGAAAAGATTGGTAAGCAATGTCATTAACATTAATCATCTTCATCGTCAACCTTCAAAATTTCCAATAGGAAATAACTAATACCAAGTGTCCTTTCTCTGTAAGCCTAAATCCTACTGCACCAAAACTTCAGAAACCGCATAATCTAAGTACTCACATTCAACTGCACTAGGGCCTAGAGAATACTATTTGCTGTAGCATTTTGTGAGTAGTTACTACAAATATGGTTATATTGTAGCAACTAGTTTTCACACTCCTTTTTGGTATGTAAAATCAAAACATGCCCGAGTACATGACTATAGCCAAAATTGTGGGTTAGGTTAAAAAATGTGTTTAATGTGAGTATTGTTCCACACCTTTCCCATAGTTTACATGAAATAATTTACTTAATTCTCTGTGAATTATCTCTAGACACAATCTCATATTCTTGATTCCATTTACTATCTTAAATGACTCATTAAATCCTTAAGCATGTAACATTTCATCTGCAAATTAGTAAATTCCAAATTCAAAAAGTGCAAGTGAAACAGAATGAATGTATCTTACACTAGAACAGGATCAGCGTAGATTTAAAATTACACTTTTGGTTTTAACATTGTGAAAGTCAGCCATGTAAAAAAAATCCAGTCAATGTCAACAATACCACAGCAACACTGGGGTTGTTACATGTGTGGTCAAATTCACACAACTCCTTTTCAAAGGATAGCTAGAAACACAGACATTATCTTTATTTCTCACACATAAAGTCCATATAATGTAGGATTCAAATTGCTTTATGCCAACAGAATGCTGGAGGAGCTAAGGAAAGAAAAAGGCACCTCATCGTATCAGGCTATACATACTACTTAAATATGCATTCTTCCTTCGCTAATTCCTAGCCAGTTTCAGGACTCTGTAATTGTGAATACATTCTCATCATCTTTTTTTACTTTTTGCATTACTGATATCACATTGAAGTAGCCTGAGACAATGAGCAGTTATTACTCCCAGGCCTCCTAGGAGGCCTGTCAAAAATTTCTGCAATGATTTCTAGATTTATTTGCACCAGTTTTCATTCATAACTAACTATAGAAGATAGTCTACTTATTTTAAGTTACTTCTCCTGTAAGTCTTAAACTGGTTGCTTTTTACCTTAGGCTTCTTTATTTTTTTATAACATTTTACCACATAGTATGTAAGTTTTCCTTCCCATGTGCTGACTAATCATTGCAGTTATTATTTAGAAAAGTGAGATTAAAATAATTATTTTATACTACCTTCTATCCAAATCATTATACAAAAACTAGAAGTACAGAGAGCTACAAGATGCCACAGCATCATATACTATTTACAATTATCTATTATTAAGTATTATTAACCTGATGTTGTTCTTCAAGTTTCTGCTGGATCATTAGCTCTTCTTCCTTCATTTTTCTTAACATTTCAAGTTCTACCAGGGCTGCCTCCCGTTCTTGTTCAAGCTCAGTCCTCTCCAACATTCTCTATTTCAGAGGTAACACAGAATCAATTAAAAAAATAGAGGGAGATTAAATAGCATCAATTATATTGTCATGAAATCTTTTGTGCAAGATGGATCCACCTTTTTTTCTTCATCTAAGATTCTTCTGTAATTGTAAATCCAATGTGCCAAATACTCTATTGGATCTGCTGGCCGATGCTCTACAACTTCTGCCAGTCCCTTTTTCAAGCAACTTCCCAGGCATCTCTTCAGATACTGAGACTCCATTCACATCTACTAACAACAAACAGACCAACATTAGCCATCAATGTCAGAATTAAATCAGGGTTTTTAAGAATTATTGCCTCCAGGCACCAAATATGATATTACTTCCTTAATTAACCTGGCAATTAATAGAAGAAAGTTATTTCAATTTAATATTGATGAAGTTCTTAAAAGCTCTGGTGATAGATCATTTATACCAAGCGCTGCAGAAAAAATGCTTAAAACCCATTTTACTGTTTAGGCACGTATAATTCAGAAACTGCTTGGAAATATGCTGATAGTTCTAAGTCAGCATGATGGCAAAAAAACTCACAACGACAACAGGACAAAGGAAACTTCTATACAGATATTTAAAGAACAGGAAAGTAGTTTGTGGATGATTAAGGATACATTTTAGTTTGAACTAACAAAGCTATCTTTAGGATGCATATGCAAGACCAGGGCCTGAAGCAATCACTCTATGCAGGGCACAAATCTCCATGCACACACGAGGTTTTACTGGCCCTTTGCCAGTAAACACATAACACATCTGAAATTGGGTTCTGCGGTGCTGAGACATCTGCGTTTGTTGTCAACGGGACGGAACCGTTGGCCCAGAGGCGGCAGCGGACCCCCGGCTCGGACGGGCGGCCGCCGAGCAGCCGGTCCCCCTCAGCAGGCCGCACGGCTCTGTGCCATAGGGCCGGCCAGCAAGAGAGAGCCAGGCAGGGCATGTCACACTGCCCGCCGTGAAACGCCGCGGGTGTAAAACCTCTCTCAGCCTTCACGTTCATACCGGCTCCTGAGACGGCGGGGCCAGAGAGAGCTGTCAGCGCCCTGAGGGCACCAGGAGGCCCTAATTGCCCAGATCATTTTCACCTGGAGCCTCCACCCACGTCCTCCGCCCTCGGGATCCATTTAAGGCCAGGCCGGTGCCTTTACCCCTCCCCTGAGTTACACGCCGGGCGGGCCTGTCCCTACCCCGGCTTCTGTGGCGCTATCCGGATCTCCTGTGTGGACCTGGCGCGTTACCCTGACCCTCCCGGTGACCCGTGGGCTGTCGCTGGGACCCGGTGCTGTCACCACCCTGCCTTTGGCGCCTCAGTGGGGCCGTCGCTGAGGTAATCACCTGGCCAGCGCTGTGACCGCCCTCGGCTCTCCCTCTCGCCTTCCCTCAGAGAGCAGCACCGGGACGGCAGCCTCCGCCACACGGACGCGCACCCCCCTCGCTCCTACCCACCGCCCGTCTCCGGCCCGGCAGCCGCCCCTCCGCCCGCGCCAACGCCGTTAACGGCCGCAACGGCGCCAGAACGCACCGGGTTGCTATGCAACGCCGCTCGCGAGCGCGCCGCGACCTCTACGTAGGCGGCCCGCAGTTGGAGGAAGGGCCCGGCGGGGGGGCGGTGCCAGCCGCAGGGCCGTCACCGGAGCCGCGGCCGGGCGGTGTGGTGTCCCTCGGGACGGGCTCGCGCCCGATGCGTTCAGCGCCGTCCCTCCGCGAGCAGAGGGGTCCCGAACAGAAGGGGTTCGGGCAAAAGCGAGAAACATCTTTAATCGCTCCTGATGCAATGCACCGGCGACGTACAGGGCCTTCCTCTTCAGCTTGGAGATTGTTTCTGTCCGCGTATAGATACATACACACGCGCAGATAAAGCCTAGAAAGCAATTTAAGAAACAAAACGTCCTCGGAATTTTAGCATGAGGAAGCTGAGCTAGCGCTGAGCTGGGGGTTGGTAGCCAAGCAGGGGGCACCGCGTTGAGCGGGGCTGTCACCGCCGTGGCCGGGGTTACAGCCGTCCGGCCCTAGAGCCCTGCCGCCTCCTCCGGGCTGGCAAGCTCCGCGGCTGACGTTCGTGTGGCCAGCTGTTTGTTCTACTGGCAACTTTTAATTAGGTATTAACCCCCCCCGTAAAGAATTGCAGCGGAAAGAATGGCTGCAGCGTCTGTATTAATTCTGAAGCTCAGTTGCACGAACGCTATCTCGGTTCTTTCCGCGTTAGAAATGGGAGACTGCGGAACGAAGCCCTTCCGGAATGAAAGGCTGTCCCGGCGTAACGAAGCGCTCCGCTGACAAAACCGACTTCCGAAAGGTAAGGAGCTGGTTTCGGTATTCTGTAGGCACTACAAGATAGGTGGGGAAGACGCGGGCCGGGAGCGGGTATTGCTGCTCCGGCCGGAGGATGTCGCTGGCGCTCTGCGAACGCGCCTCACGGGGCGGCAGCGCCGCGGCCGCCATTCCACCCGGGGCCGAGGGCAGAGCTCACCCCGGGGGCCGGCTGCCCTTCCCCGCAGCGCCCGCTGGAGCTTCCCCCCGAGGCGCGGGGCTTCCTGCGCCCGCCGCGCCTGCGCAGGGCCCGGTGGCCGTCAGGCGCCTGCGCGGCCATGGCGGCGGGGAGCGGGGTGGCGGCTGAGTCCTGCGTGGGGCAGGTGGTGCTGCCCGGGGACGTGCTGCTGCTCCCCGCGCACCCCGAGGAGGACGGCGAGCGGCTGCGGCTGGGGGCCGGCGCGGCCCCGCGGGGCCGGCTGTTGTGCGGGCCGGGCCTGCGGCGGTGCGCCGGCGGGCTGCTGGTGACCAAGTGCGGCCTGCTGCGGCACCGCCCGGCCGGCGGCGGGGCGGCGGGCGGCGCCTACTGGGTGGACTCGCAGCAGAAGCGGGTAGGGGCGCGGAGGGGAGCGGGAGGGAGCCGGGCCCCGTCGTGTCGGCGCTCGCCTGACCCGCTTGTCCGCCCACCCCCTTGGCAGTACGTGCCGGTGAAGGGCGACCATGTCATAGGAATCGTGACGGCCAAAGCGGGAGACGTGTTTAAGCTGGACGTGGGCGGGAGCGAGCAGGCGTCCCTGTCCTACCTGGCCTTCGAGGGCGCCACGAAGAGGAACAGGCCAAATGCGCAGGTAATGCATTCGTTTATTGGAGGTAGCGCCTTTGCGACGTCCCTTGGTGCTTCTGTTACGCTTTAGTAGGCTTTCTTACTAAAAGGTATTTCAAAAGTTGCACGTAAGGAGAGGAGTGCAGGTTTATTTGCAGTGGTTTTGCTGTGGCCCTTCTTGGAGGTTATTGTGTGATCAGGCTGTGAGCTTCCTGAGGTTTCTTCAGAGAACATGTAATGAGTGTGGTTTGGTATCTTTCACATGGCAGGCTTCTTCACTCCTTACATTTTAACTTTCACATAATACTGCCAGCAGTAGATGCAGTTCATGAGTAACATGCATAAAGGGGGGCACTGCGAAGTTAGAAACAAACTTTTATGTCACCTGATACTGGTAGAAAACAGTTGGGTTCTTAATTGCCCTGTTATAAACAGTTGTGTGGCACATGCATGCCACAGCTTGTGCATTCATCTGAAATATCTTCACCAAAATGTAAAAATGGACTGTAAAGAAAAACGAAATAGGTTAGTGTGATTATTTAGTTGTCTTGATAAATGATTACAAGAGCCAGGTTGCTTAGACTTCTAATAGAGGAATTCCTGTTTGGTATTTAAAGAAAAGAGGAATACTCCATGAAATAAAATTCTATACTCTTTTTGTCTTTCACATCCCAGTAGTGGTACAAGATGATTGTTCCTAGCAGATGTTTTCTTTTGTAGAAGAAAAGAAAATGAAAATTTCTATTAGACTAGCTTATTTTTCTATCACCAATGTTTTAAAACTGTTTTTTATCAACTGAGTATTTCTTACAAATGTGCAGTATGATCTTCTCTAATACTTTTTCTTTTTGACATTGCTTTTTTTAGGTGGGAGATCTTATTTATGGTCAGTTCCTTGTAGCAAATAAAGACATGGAACCAGAGATGGTCTGTATAGACAGCAGTGGAAGATCAAGTGGAATGGGAATAATTGGACAAGATGGCTTCCTCTTTAAAGTTTCCTTAGGTCTAATAAGAAAGTAAGTACTAAGAAAAGTAAGTACCCTAATGTGGAATATAGGGGGTAGGAGTTGCACAACTATTTCCTCTGAGCAGTGGGGACAGTTTGGTAATCAGAGGTTGTAAATGTTTTAGTGCATTTATACTAGTTTTAGTAAATAAGAGCATGGTTATTGACCTAGAAGGAGGATGTATTTTCCCCTGTAAGATATTCAGATGCTCTTCTATATGGTGTTATGTGACCTGTTTTAAAAAAAAAAGTGATGTGGTTACCAAAGCAGTATGGAGAACAAAACCATTGACCTGGGGAAATCAAATAGTCAAGCTGGTGTTTCAGGTATGTACCTACTACCTTGGAGCTTAAAAATTGGAGATGCATACTGTCCTTTTTCTGCTTAAGGGGCTAGTAAGGGATGTAACTTTGTCTGACAGATGATTAAAGGTTTTTTCCACATCAATACACATTTTTTTGTGACTTCCAAAGAAAAAGAAATCGCATTGAAATAAGGATAGAGAGAAAAAAAACTTGTGGGGTTTTCATTTAAAACTGACATGTTAATCCAGGAACCATTTCATAAGCTTTTAAATGTATTGTGAACTGTGGAGTTACTTATACAAGGCTTTTGTGACTATCAAAGAATACCAGCTTATATGGATAAATAATGGTCAAACTTTATTGTTGCTTTGGGGTGGGGTTTTTTGTGTGTTGTTCTTTGGAAAAGTAATTTGGAGATGCAGAGCAGCTGTTTCATGCCTGGGTTTAAGTAATGATTTGTCTGGTTTACATGTCCCATCAGAAGTCAGTGAGAACTGATGCAAAATATTTTTGCAACCATTTTGCTTGTTTTCCAAATTTTGTCTGCATGCAAGTAAAGAAATAACAGTATTACAAGTAAACTGCTAAATCGTGATATGTTTGTTCCTTCTTTGAGAAAGCCTGTTGAAGCTTAATTTAATCCTTGATGTATCACAATATTCTTGACGCTTTTATTTTTCAGTGTGCTGTCACCTAATAAAAGCAACATCCTATGTTTACTGCTGTTAATATTGTCTCCTGAAGGAGAAGGGAAGTTGTGTTTTTAAAGACACATCTTTAACTCTGTCGAATTTACAAATAGCAGCACTTGAAAAATGTCACTTTGTCAAGCAGTGTAGTTTTAGAATTTATTAACTCGTAGAATTAATATAAAAGTATCAGTTCACTTTAAATTTGTCAGGTATTACTTCTGAATCTAATTAGCAAACAAGTTAATTCACAAGAGCTGTATTTTTTAGGTGCCTATATTTTATATGAGAGGAGAATTAAAAATCTGATACTGTATTGCTATTTTGGATGCATATGCAACTTGATCATCTTAGCTTTTGGTGTTGCCTTAACTGTTCCCATAACACCAGTACTGCGGTTTAGTTGTTAATTGCTAATAATGTGGTGTCTATCAAATGTGACCATTTACTACTACTTCTGACTTTAAGACAATTTACTACTTCCTCTGACTTTTTTAATCTTGTTTACAGACTCTTGGCTCCCAAATGTGAAATAATTCAAGAGTTGTCACAATTGTACCCGTTTGAGCTGGTGCTGGGAATGAATGGAAGAATATGGGTAAAAGCAAAAACAGTTCAACAGACTTTAATTATAGTAAATATTTTGGAAGCCTGTGAGTATATGACTGCAGAGCAGAGAAAACAAGCGCTTGCCAAATTGTCAGGGAATCGATAAGAGAAAACCTTGAGGATCTGAGATGACTGTCGGGTGTTTCGGTTATTTTTGTATTCAGATTTATATTAAAAGCCCTTTTTTATATGAAGTACTAGACTTATGTTGTTCTTCAGTTCCCTTCTTTATCCACTCGGTTTGTTTTGTCTTGCCTAGGAACTTTGGTTTTAATCTCTTTTGCAATTATGAAACCCTGTTTGTGGTCATGAATTTTCTGTCTGATGTGGAGACAGTCTCTAAAAGCTTCCATTAGCTGTGAGTTTTGAGATGTAAGTACTTAAGTCTTCTGTAAGAAAGCTGCTCAATTTGTAAACGGCATATATTTTTCTTTTTTAGTCATTATTAATATTAAAATTTCAAATACATGTTTACTTGGAGTAGTAAAAAGCATCTTGCAGGTCATTCATTGTGGTCAGCTGCTCTATTTATACAGTGACAAGAAGTGATTATTTAATATTTTATGAAACTTGGGAATAGAAACATAAGTGGAAAATATCAGAAAATAATTATAGGGTGTAGCATAAAATAATCACAGGGTGGTTAAGGCAAATCATCAGATAAGACCCAGCATATGGTCACAGTGACCTTAGCACTTTCCCTAAAAGATAATCTGGCTAGTAGTCTTAAGGAAGTGGTGATTAGGACATAACTTCAGTATGAACATTCAGGAAGCTTGATGGCTTACTGGAGGTAAAAAATATACTCAATGCCATTTGAAGTCATGTGCAACTTTTTCAGAAGTGCTTTTTAACAAGAGACTAGGTAAAGACTGTGGTGGTAGTCATGCATTTCTCAATTCTAGACATTCTAGATTTATTTTGTTTAGTCACAGCATGAAGATTCCATATAGCTTTGCGTCAGGTTTAACAAAAGCAGCACTTCTGAAGAAAGCTGTATTAGGCTTGTGTGGTAGTTCCTCACATGCATATAGAAGAAATGCCATCCTAGGAAGGATAAGCTGTCAGTCTGATTTAATATGTGATTAGATTGCTGCTGCTCTTTTGAGAAAGAGAACCCTGGAGTAATGGAAGGGGAATTACTGATGCCGGCTTGACTGTACACCAATGAGCTGCGTGGGAGCTGTTCAAGCAGTTATTTAGATCTATGATGTTTTGTGGTTCTTAACAAGCTGAATAGTTTGATAGCAACAGTTAGAAGAAATTAGAAAAAATAGACTAATTAGAGTAAGCCTGAATACCATCTTAATTCCAAGTGGAAACAAAAATTCTTCCTATTTATTTCTTATTTCATCCAAAGTTCAGCTTTTGGTATTTGATACGGCTTCTTTGGCATCTCTCATTTAGAAACTGTTTCAATTCAGAACCACTCCTCTGTCTTATCTTTAATATGCTTACTTGGGGCTTCCCCTAATTCAATAAAAACACACTCTAGTGGTTTCCATATGAGTCTAATGACTACAATTCAGAATTTTTTCTGGGTTTCACTGGCCTCTCTATTTAGCATTTAGGGTATTGCTTATCTGTCTTGATAGATGTTTAGTCATCTTTTTTTCTTTCACCTGCCGCCTTCTGGCTGTGAAGTCTTTCATTCACATCCCATAAATCCTTTAGACCTATAATCAATCTATTGCTACACATGAAAAGCTGTAATTTAAGAATTTCACTAACTTTGTTCTTCTCCAGTGTTTTTTCAACTTTAGCTAATCGGAGCCTCTGCAAGTTGTCTGTTACTGGAACAATAGCTGGCATATGCAGAAAAGCATTTGCCAGATCATCTCAGGGTGCTAACTTTGTTTTCTGTGAATGTTCTTGGATCATGATAGTAAAACCACAGGAATGGGGAATGACGTGGATCAATTCCTGAAGAGTTGTGGCTTGAAATGCAATTAGCCTTACCACTCCCCCTTTTACCTGTCTAAGCAACCTCCCTTCCCTCCCAAAAGTCTGAGTTCTAAGCCTAGCCTGCAAGATAGGTGAACAGGCCCTGATTTTAAAATGCTGGTTCGGTGGTACAGCATAGCAAACAGTGACCTTTAAAGTTTTCCACATCATCAGTGCCCTCTTTCACACCACCCATTATTCTGTCCCACTGTCAACTGCTTATCACCCAAACATATAACCTTAGTTAAATCAAGAGCAGGAAACAAAACGCATTAAGATTATGCTTGTTTTTAATTTTACAAAATGGCATACCCACAAAGTATGTTTGTTACAAAGTCTGTATATATTACCCCCTACACAATCATTTTAAGTATGTACTAGACTTATGTTTGTTTTGATAATTTATGCAGTGGCAAAAATCATGGTGGATGTTAGCAAAATGGGTATGGGGGGAAAAATGCTTGAAAGCAAATACATTTAAACATCTTACTAAAAGGTGGCAATATTGGGTTTTGGCTGGTTTTGCTTTGTTTTTTACTTGAAGAAAATAAAACTATCTACATTCTTTAAACCAATTACTAGCTTTGACAAGCTTTATCTAGAGAACAAAAATATTCAGGCAAAATCTGTATGATGTCTTTGTGAACTTTTAGTTCTAGCTTGGTGACAAAGCAAGTATCACCAAGGAGAGTGATGTAGAATGTAACTTGGTTCTAGGAAGAAAGACTGATTGTGAGTTAATTATGTATTCTGCTGGAAATGTTAGAGGAAGGCCTTTGCATTCCCATGGAAGGCACATAAACACGTAGGTTTCAGGAAATGGAACTTGTGGCAGTGATGCTGTGGACTTGAAATGTGTCTTGCTTAGTAGAATGTCTTCTGTGTTTATCTGCGTGATGTATATGCCCATATCAATTTCAGTTGTCATTTATAGTTATTTGTATCAGATACTTGGTGATTGCACATTGGCTGCTATGTTATATTGCTTTTCTTTCAAGTTGTTTTGATGAAAGTTAAGAAAGAAAAATTGTGGTTGTCAACATGAACACGGTGCGTATCCCCAGAGATGTGCACAATCCCTTAAAAAGAACTTTCACAAAGAATTAAACAGAAATTAAACATTGAAAATAGGAAGTAGGTAGTTTGTGGCCCTGCCTAGTTTGTGTCATATAAAGACCAAGACCAAACGCTACGAGAAAGTACAGATATGCAGCATTGAAATTAAGTGTGATAATAAAACATCTGTGTTTTGCTGTAGCAGGAGAAAGTTGCACAGACAAATAGTTCAGTGTAATAAGAGGATTAAGAGCTTAATTCTAAGGCTATGGTTAGAGTGTGGCTGTAGCTCTGCTAGATGAAAAGTTTACTGTGCCCAACTACTCATTACCACCAGAGGTTGCAACTGAGGTTTGCTGGCATGTGTATTTGATTCCCAGCCAAGTTCTGTTGAAATGACCCCCATTGGCATCAACACTTTTAATAGCAGGGTTATTTTGTTTTTCTGACCCAGGTGTTCTTTTAATGGAAGAGGTAATGGAATTTTTATCTCAGATTTTAAATATTAAGAGCAGCTCATCTACTACAGGAGAAGCGTAAATTTGTTAAAGAAAGCTCAGTTCTCTTCCTTAGTGCTTGAACAAATAATTCTCAATAACAGCTAAATCAACCAGTAAATCATCAGATTATTTTAAACCTTACAAATTGGTCACCTCCAAACTTTACATACTTATATAAAAAAATATCTACACTTGTTTTTCTAGATACATACAACCAACTTGGTAAAATATGTTATTTGACTGAGTGTAGAAACTAGCTGTCTTAAGGACAATGTAGGACACTAGTTGTATTAGTACCACAAGCAGCCTTGTCCTTACTAATGACTTGTATAGATTGCAAGATGCATAACTACTGCTGAAGGCTATAGTAAGGAACTAAATATGCCAGTTTTGCCCCAACAGCTTGGAAGAGCAATAGCCTAGAAATATGTTGGTGCCTGGATTTTAATGGAAACTATGTAGGAGTTGTGGGGGTTACCCAGGACCGCTGCAGAATGACTGTTTTCCTCTGATGTCCTGATCTCGCAGCAGTGCATTTACTGCCTTTTTTTGGTGATATCGCTGTGGATATTTTGGGGTGTTCAACACCCTGGTTTTGCTTATAGAGCCTGAAGCTTTGTTGCTATTCTAGTAGCTTGAACTGTCATTAGAAATAACTCTCTACTAGGCCTCAGTGTCCTACCTAGCATGAGAAAAACTAAAAAATTGGTATAGAATAACAGTATAGGTAGCACTGCAGTAAACGGGACAAAGAAAAAGTATAGGCCCTTGGAGATTATTAAAGACTGAAGGACAAAGAGAAGGACTAATGACCTCATCTACTCGTTCCAAAGGCTTTGGTTATCTATTGCATTGTTCTAAGTCGTAGGCTTTTCTGGGATTCAGTGTTTATTAGGCTATTGCCAAAAGAGATTTGTATTAGTATCTGTATACCCTTTAAAAAGACTTACTAATTCTTCCTGCTCTTGTCCAGATGGAGGGTGTTGGCACCGATCTCTTCTTGATGTTCTGCTGCGAACTGCTTGTGCGGGGGAAGACGATTTCAAAAGACCTGTAGGTCCTTTGGTTTCTGCAGTGACTGCTGCACCCTAATCTTAAGATAAATGTCAGATCCTGTGTCCAGGCTGTCTGTAGACTCTGTGCTTTTATTTCCTGAGGATCAGGATGGGGTTGAAAACGCCACCAGATGAGTACAAGTCACTGTCCAGTCTCCAAATAAGAGATGGTTTTTGCCTGGTCTAGCTGAAACCTGCATCAGTCTGCATCTGTGTGGATATGCCTTTAGAAGCACACAGGTGAAAAGTTCAAGCTGTATTTTTTGTGTATCCCCTTCCAATCTTATTGGCTCAATGTAGAAAATCTTAGTCTGGAAATCCTTCTACAGACATAGGGCCTAGACCCTGCCTTTGCCCACCACTCACTGTTTCCTTGTTGCTTTTGAGATCTCCTGTTTCCTGACAGAAAAAACAGTTGGTTTTTTTTTTTAATATAAGTCATTTGTCTAACAACGCCCTGGGTCTAAAGCTGACTTATAGAAGCATGATCCAACAAGAAAGAGAAATAATTAACTTCTGAAATAACGCACAGCTTTGTCATTCTGTATGTGATTTGAAAATTTCGTAATGCTAGATCATGTTTTAGCATAGATACTGATACAGTGCATGCTGGGTGACTTAAGCACAGGCATGCTAGGGAAATTTAATTAACTGATATACATGTAGTTTGCAGACTGATATTCTTCATTCAGTTTAACTGCTATAAAACTGAAATATGAAAGCAGGAGGAGAAAGGCTCAATGTGCTTTTTAAGAGGACTATTCAAAACCTGAGAACTAGAAGATTAAATATTGGTGCCTGTTGCTCTGTGAAATATTCTTTTCATGTGTGTTAGGGACTTTATTATTCTCTTTAACAGGAAAAATGTGGGAACAACATCTGAATAGGTGTACAGAAAAACTAAACTATTGCAGATCAATCATAATATTTTATCGAGAGGGGAAAAACAGAAAACCAAAGTAATCAAATTCCCATTCAGCTTTCCTGCCAAAAATCTCGCTACCTTTCTGAAGCAATGAAAGCAAAGGTAGTCTAATAAGCACAAAGTAATTGTTGCTGCAACTCCACTTATGCAACACGATAGCTTTTCATGGAAAGCCAGCCTTTCTGGAGACATAGGCAAAGAAGGTTAGATTCCAGTATTTTCATTTCAACATTTTTCTTTGCATTCTGCTTCTACTAGAAGTGTGCATGCATTCAAGGGATTTCACTGCTTTGTAAAGTGGGAAGATATTCTTGGATGGAATCCAGATGCGCAGGCTGCATTTTTCTGCATTTTTCCTTTTTACAGTAGGGACAAATGAAGCCAGCATCACTTCTGTGATTAACTGCTTATTGTTCTTGCCTGATGCCTTGTCACGGACTCCTACTCAGAGCAAAGAATAAAGGAAAAGATGTTTTCATCTTGTGATCAGTGGGTTTTTTTCCCCTCTCAGGAATACTGGCTACCTTTGAATTACAAAGGCCAGCTGCCAGATTGTTAGAGGTATAATGTGCAGAAGTATCATTAAGAAAAAAGGTTGTTTTTTTGTTTTGTGTGCTTACCATGGCAACAAAAATAATGGAGCTCCAGTTCTACCATTGACAGATGTTGACAGGTGGAGCCACAACCATTAAAAAATTCAGAAGAAAGGAATGTTGATGGCCTGCAGAAATTAGGGGTTTAATTACATGATGATGGCTGGCAGAATTTGTCAAGCATTTTTTTTGTCATAATGTTTTTCTGAAGATTGGTGTGTCACAGTGGCAAAGATACATATGTTCTAATGCTGATTTCATTTCAGAAACAGTGAGAAAGACACTTCAGCATATTATCTTCGGTGTTGACAGAGAACCTTCCCACAATGGTTAAGGAGAAAAAGTAGAGGTATTTAGTAGGGGCTTTGAGCAACCTGGTCTAGTGGGAAGTGTTCCTGCCCATGGCAGGGGGGTTAGAACTAGATGATCTTCAACGTCCCTTCTAACCTGAACCATTCTATGGTTATTTTGTTTCATGTATCTCCAGTGGGGGGAAAAAAAAAAAAAGAAAAAGCAGCCCCTACGGTCCCAGATTCCCCAACGCTTTCAAGTAGTCCAGTAATGCTGCTTCTGCTATGAAGTTGCCTTAGGTTGTTTTTTAATTGCTGCTAAGCCTGAGTAACTTTAGTGCTTCTTATAATCCATTTGATTTCTAAAAGCACGTGTATAGACAAAAGCATAGCTACCACAATTTTGGGCAAAAAGACCCCAAATCTTTCCCCTGCAACTGCGAGACGGTGCCGCTCTGGCATGTACTAAGCAAGGACATACAGCCAGGCTCTGTCTTGCAGAAGCGCTGGTTGGTGTGGGAGCCCAGCAGTGCAGGGCAGCTGAGCTCCTGTTGGAGCGGAGCAGGGCAGGGTGACTGGGGAGCAGCCAGCCTTGGGAAGCAGCATGGGCTTGTGCTCACAGGGGTCTGCAGGGTGCCCAGGCTGGCTTCCAGGTGGTGATTTCTGGTGCATCCCGGCACACGTGGCGTGTTGCCTCCAGTTTGGTCTGTGCAAGGTCAGAACCAGAACCATGGCACTGTTATTGCTTCCAATTAGTGGAGGCCTTGTTTTGTGGTGAGATTCCTCAAAAAAACAAGCTCTACACTAAAGATAAACAGAAAATGCAAATAAGGGGTAAACTGAGCAGATCTAACCAGAGTGGCTGGTGACTCCCAGTTAAAAGAGAGATAAGAAAAGGTCATTTGGTCTAGATAAGTTTGGGACATGCTGAAAAACAGTGTCTCTGGGTCGCTTGGAATGCAGACTCTCCAGTACCATCAAAGAGATTACACTAGTTCTCCTGGGCTGCTGTTGTGTCACTGACCAGACTCTGCTGTCATTCCTACAACCTTTTCTTTTTTTTATTGGTTTTGGGTATTATAAATGCCAGGTTAACAGGAGACCTCAGGAAATAGTCCCAAGGCAGCAAAGACGAGTCCTCCGAGCTTCTGGCTGGAGCGGTGCCTAATGACCACAAGCAACCGAAGAGCGTGTTCGTTACATGACGTTGTGACGTGTTGTTGGCTGCCTTATCTGAGCAAGTATGTTCTTGAATGCAATATATATGTAGGCATTTTAAGTGCCTCGTTAATCAGACTGCTTGAATGGTAATCTCATTATGTTTTCAGATTTAGGTCTTTATGGTTTGGGGTGGGGGGGTGGGGAGGGTTTGCCTTAAATATGTTTACGTGCAGGATCTGAAAGTATACGTTGTTTCTTTCTTTGATTAGCCAGAAACTGTAAAATCCTAGCGAGGGGAAAACGGGTGGCGGGAGGGAACGGAAGGTGTTTATTCATTCCCGTCCTCAATGGCGGGGATAATCCCGCTCGGCGCGGCAGCTCGGTGGGAGGGCACGGCGCAGACCGCCGGGGGACGCCGGTCGGTCCCGAGGCCACCCCGGGGGACGCCGGTCGCCGCGGTGCCTGCGCGGAGGCCACCGGGGGCGGCGCGACGGCGGCCGGGCCGGGATCGGCGGCGCGGTGCGGGCAGCGTGAGTGCGGGAACGGCGGGGGGAGACAGGCGGGACGGGGTGGTCCCCGCGGGGGAAAGGCGGCAGCGACTATTAAATTTGGAGAAACGAGGGGCTGGGGTGGCCCGGCGAGCAGCGGTACCGCTGCTCGCCGGGCCACCCCAGCCCCTCGTTTCTCCAAAGTAGCCACCTTCAAGGCTGCTTGGAGCATCAAGGTGGAATCCTCCCAGCCTTCTGGAACCGGGAGGACAGTTTCCTTATCCGACCTGGTTTGTGGCAGGACAAGGGAAAGGATAAACTAGGTCGTGGGGGAAATACTTCTCAGCTGGGTGTATCTACTGAGGCTAATGTGTTACTAATTCATGCTTAGAGCACACACACCTCCCCCCCCTCCATGGGTTGGAGTTGAAACATATGTTGATTATCTCGTATTTTTGCTTTTAGTAACCAGTAATTGTGCTGTTGGGAACGGTGTAATGCAAGGAATGTGAAAGCTAAAATACAAGCGAGGCCTAAGAATCCCAAAAGGTGGTGAAATAATTATAATTCTTAATTTAAGCTTGAGTTTGCAGGAGTTAGGGCTGAGTTGGAACAGGAGGGACCGCTTGCTGCCCAGTGGGTCCCTGCGTTTGTGGTGAGCACTGATTTGCATGATTAGTGGGTCTGTTGGTATCCTTCCTCATCCCCCAGCTCTGCAGACTGCTGCAGCCTGCAGCTTTCCTGCTCTGGATCCCCAGCAGACCCAGAGTTTAGCCTGTATTATCTTCACACAAGTCCTTTTTTGCAGTTCTGTCCTCCAAGTACTTCCTCCCATCTCCGTGGTGTCTCCATTTTGCTGACTGAGCGGAGATGTGAATTTCCCTGTACACCGTAACTAGCTGCCTGTCCCCTCTGAATACACCTAGAGATTTCCAAAGTGTTGTGCTGGAGCTGTTTGCTCTCCCTTGCTCAAAAGGGTTGTTGAGATGTTGGGTTTATTTAAAACAGTCTCAGAATGGGGGAGATTATTTGGTCTGCCAGCTAACTTCCTTTTGAAGGATGGAGTATGGCTTACTTGCTTCACACTGACACAGCAAATTTCGCTTCAGCTGGAGCCGGGCGCAGTGTTGTACTGAATTCAGTAATGAAACATGCGCAGACTGGGAAGAAACCGGGAAAAAAAAGCCTGTTATTCTCAGCACAAAGAATGGTTTGTTACAGGATCTTTACAATGGTGAAAAGAAAAAAAAAATTGTTGCAAAAAATTACTTACATTCACGCCATCAGAAATGTTGGGAGGCTTCTTTGTGCATTGATTTTGGCATTTAACGGACAATTTAGGTTGGAAGGGACCTCTGAAGCTTCTCTAGTCAAATCCCCACTTAAAGCAGGGCTAATTTCAAAGTTGGTCAGGATGATGTATTTTGTAATCCTTAATGGTATTTAAAAGCTCATGAAATCTTGATGAGCATGTTACCAGGTTATGCGGATTGTAAATTTTCTTTTAGGAGTTAGATTACGAAGATATTTGTAATCATATGACTCATTTCAGGGGGGAATGTCTCATAAAAAGTAATCAGCTCGACTTGTTTGGGGTATGCAAGTTGTGACAAAGCTCTGAAAGATTTTTAGGCTCAATATAGAGTGTCTTGGGGAGGTTGTGAGTGGGAGGGAAGGGAAGAATAAGCAATGGTCAAGGCCATTTTAGACTGAGAGAGTGTCCACTAAGTGTTTCCACTTTTGCTCAGCTGTTGTCTTAGGAAAAGTATGTAAGTAAATCTGTGTGCTACCCTGAGTTTCATTGACAACTTGAAAACATGGGCTTTCCTTTTTTTTTTTGACACAGCTGCAACAGGTCCTGTTTACACTGCTAAAATAAATGTTTAAGGATAGCTATCCTCTTAATGACAATTTTTTCTCTGGTTGCGGGTGGGAGGGAAATGAGACATCTAGAAAACCATGTTTTAACTGGTCTTCTTGACACAAAGTGAAGACCATCAACCAGCACTTAGAACAGGATTAAGGCTAAGCTTGTTTAAATTCTGGTTAGCTGAGTACTGACAGACCATAAAATAACTCTCTGTTATCTTGGAGATGTTTTGTGGTCACCATAAAAACACACAAAATGATGGTTTTCCGTTTTTTTTTTTTTTTTTTTTTTTTGGCCTTTGCCTAAGAGAAGTGCTCATTCTCTTCCGGAGTTTTTAGAGTTGAGAACTTGGAGATCTGATAGTTCCAGAGAAAATGATGCTCTTTAGTGAAGGGATGTTGCCACTAAAGCAGGTAATCGAGCACAGAAACGCTGGGTTAATTCACTAGTATAGCCTCTATATTTAAGCTTTTTACTAATATTGTACATCGTGATGGCTTTTTAATTGTTTCCAGGGTTGTTTGTGTTGTTTTGGTGTGCAGTGTGCATGTGGGGGACGGAGGGCAGGGAGTTGGAAGTAGTATAGGCTGAAACATAGGGAAAATATTACTTGTAAAAATGCACAGTTCTACAGAAAAGCAGCGTAGCTTGCAGATCTTAAAGTTCAGTGCTGTGTTCCCAGCTTCAGAAAAGCTTTCTGTAATTCCTGTTCCCTGTACCCACCCACCCCATAAAGAGGGTAACCATGTGTTCAGTTTAAAAAAAAAAAAAAAGGGTTGAACGATTAAGATACCTTTAAAACAATCTTGTCGTGGATTGGCCAGCTGTGCTTTCGTAACTGCCACAGGGTGACTGTGGCCCGTATTGCTCAAAGACGCTGCGAGCCAGGTCCTGGCCGCAAGGCAAAGGCTCCAGTGCTGGACTCCTGCCTAGTCCTGCCCACTCGCCACCCGTGGCCGCGCAGTCTGTCTTCTCCCCTGCCTGCGCTCGCATTTCGGGGGAGCTGGTGGTGGTTGATGCTGGTGCAGGCGGTGTGGGCTCTGGTGAGTGCGTGCACCTCAGTGTTAAAGGCTGACGGGATGCTCTGTTGGATTTTCTCCTCGCGGATTATGGTTTACGGGATGCTTTGTTCTATCTTCTTATGGTGGATTGTCGTTTGATGTTTTAAAAACTCATAGAGTTTGATCACAGGGTGGTAGCGTTTGTATTTTGAGGTGGGGTGGAGGGCTGTGAAGTTATTTTGAGCTTCAGATTTCCTTAATAAACAGCAGCTAAACAGAAAGGAAGCTGCTAGTTGCAAATGTCCAGCTCTTTTCCATTTAGTCTCTTCACTTGGTGTTCAGTGACATAGCTGTGTCAGGGCTCATCAGCCTGTCTTGTTAGCAAATGTTTTAATAATCCTGGCTGCTGTTTCCCGTAGCTATTTTTCAAAGTGGCTCACTATGGTGTTTGCTTAGCAGGGAGGGAATTTCAGTATCACCACATAGAACTGCTTCTTCCATTCCACTGCTTATTTAAATAGCAAAAGATTTTGCAGATTTGAATAGGGTTTTTTGTCACTGACAAAAAACTGATTGGACCAAGGAGTCCAATTAAACCAGAGATGTGTTGACTAAGCTTAATGATCTCCTCTGACCAACTACAACTGAGTGGAAGCTGGCTTTTAGTGATGCTAATAATGCTAACAACAATAATAATAATGTTAAAAGCTGTGAGAACTACTCATTAATCAGTTGCCACAAATTTGGCAACGTTTTTGCACGCAAATGACATGTGCAAGGGATTAATACTCGGGTTCCCCCCTCCCCGCCATCTTGTAACTAAGAATTAAGAGAAGAACAGTTCTTGACCAGACAAGAGTCAAGTCCAAAGAATAGTTGGATAATCAAATGCTGGGAGGGAGCAGGGTTATAGCCTTTTGGGTATACTGCAGAGATTTTAAGTCTTAACAGGAGGACGTTACTGCATTATAGCAATGTATTTTGAGTTGCGTTTTGGTTGTTCCAAAGGCAGGGGTCAGGATGGTCTCTAATAGGAATCAGAGGCAGATATCAAAAAATTGTCATTACAGTATGACTTTATGTTTGAAAAAAGTATGTAGAGAAAGCAGGCACGGTCAAAGGTTTCACTTGGTTAGAAATAAGTGGTGAAATGCGATAGAATCTGTTCTCTTATCTGCATTATGTTTGTGTAAACTGGCCTTGTTTCCTGCTCAGGATCACGGATTACTTGTTTCTAGATACTGCGATATTGTCTTCCTTGGAACCAAGTATGCTGTTAAAAGAATAAAGCAATCTTTGTTTCAAAATGTTTTCTAGCTATTTTTGTGGGTAGGCAGTTAGTTGTGTTTGTTTGCCAGTAGTATTCTGGAGCTAGTTTTAAGGATGGAAAGGGATTTTCTCCCAGAAAACTCTGACACAAAAGTGAGGAGCTACTCCTAGTTCTTACTTTCTGAATTCTGGCAATAGCTACCAGTAGGGATAAAGATTATGTGTTTGTCTGGTTTATTGCCACTCACAGTTCAAAATAGTAATATTTTCCTGTATTTATGAGAGGGGAAAAAACTTTTCCATAGAAATGTATATACAGATGACAATATTTACCAAAACAGTCTATCAGGGAATAGGGTTTTGCAGATGGCTCTGGAAAAAATTTGATTTTCCATATTGTGTAATGCTGAAGTTGGGTGACTGTAAATCTACAGCCCTTTGTAACACAAAACTGTTATGGTGTAAGTGTACAGTGACTTCTTAGACGGCCAAAACTCCAATGACTCTTGTACCAGTTATTGCTCAGAGCTGGATCTTGAATTTTGTCCATGAGGCAGGGCTAAGTGTGCTTTCCTGCATCCTCAGAGCTGACACTGCCTCACTGGAAGGTGGCTGTCAGCCCTTTCCAGGCTTGTGAAACATGTGCAAGGGTCAAGATTGGGCTGTGGTGGGGGTTGTGAATGGATGGTGGTTAAATAAAATTGCCACCAAACTAGAGTCACCAGTAACAACAAGCAATGTTCATACTTTAAGACTCGAGCAGGCCCACGGAATGGCTTTCATTGCCATGTTATCAGTTCTGACTGGTGGGTGTGAGTTTAAGTTGTTTGTTCCTGATGTCATTTCTGCTTTAGCAAGAGTGGACGTTGGTTAGCATATAGAAGGTGCTGTCCAGGGCATGTTTGTAATGTTGGATCACTGTGTCTAATAAAACGTTTGCGAGTCTACATATTTCTGTCTGTAGGCATGACTGATAAGCTCTAATTTTGGCTTGGTTCCTACTTTAGTTATAGTGTGGAACTGTAAGGAACAGGAAAGGTTACCAGTTAACAGTGAACTAGACATAGATAACTTTTTTTAAAGTCTTCTGTGATATGTTTATAAAATTCACTGTTGAATATAGATTAGTAGGAAAAAAACCCCAAACGTTTAATCTACAAACGCTTCTTTTTTGAAAGAAGCCACTGTCTTACTGTAATAATTAAAGTTACTAGCTAACATAGAGGTCATCTTGTTAGAGGCGCTTTATTATACACATATACTTCAATCATCTTTCTCCCCATTGCATCTGAGCACTTCAATCTGAATGTTTTTGTCAGTCCAGTAGTGGGAAAAGGTGAGAATGTCTTGTTAACAGTTTTTGTGTGGGTCAGGCACATAACTAGAATGTAATCTCGATCTTCTAAAACCCCGTTCAGTACATTAATAAATAGACAGATCATCTGCAAACCAAAAATGTCCATGTGAGCTTTGAGTTGTTCTTTTAATCCAGTTCCTCCTTGTCTGTTAGAGCTGCTTTTTTCTTTTTACAGAGATGTCCTTTCTGCCTGACTTTGGGATCTTCACCATGGGCGTGTGGTCTGTTGGTCTTGGAGCCATTGGTGCAGCAGTGGCAGGGATTGTCCTTGCAAACACTGACTTATTTTTGTCCAAGCCAGAAAAGGCTACATTGGAGTTTTTAGAGGACATAGAGCTAAAAACGTTGGGATCAGGTAAGATTCTGGATGTTTCAGGTCACATTCTTCAATAATTGGCTTTTATAATAATGTTTGTAAGGCCAGGGTTAGAAGAGTTTTTCTTAGTCTTTCCTAATTATAACACGTAGTTGGGTGTGCTTGATAGCAGATAATTCTTGTGAAGGAAAAGCAACCGAACCTGATATTTCTGGATGAAACACGACACACTTCTAAAAATCAATAAAGCAATAATACCCTGTTATGCATATAGATTTTTTTTTTTCTGATAGAAATGTATTTGAATGTGGAATTCTCTGCAATGTTTTGTGTTGGTCCTTAAAGCATCGATCATTACATACAAGAATGGCTGATATTATTGTTGATGCTGTTTCTCCTATATAAACAGAACAAAGAACATTCAAAGCAGGTGAACTATGGAAGAAGAATGGTGCAGTGATCATGGCTGTGCGAAGACCTGGATGATTTTTGTGCAGAGAGGTACCTGCTGGGCTTGGGGATTAATGAGGAAGAGTTGAGATCTACTTGCATAGATTCCCTTTAAATACAGGGTGGGTGTGAATAGGACAGGCATCAAATGCATCTGAGGTATCTGAAAGACCTTGTTTCCTAGCCCAAACTGGTTGCCAGTGAACAGCATACTTCGTTTTCTTTGTAGCTGGTTTGTATAGTCTAGGTTCTGAGCATTTTCCTTCTGAAGGCAATGGCTACCTGATTTTTACATCTGCCCAGGACCTAGCCCATGGTAATTAGAAAGACAGATTACACAAAATCCAATTGGTAATGAGTTTTATGAGCTAGTTGTATTCCCTATGTCCAAAATAAAACTCTGAGCTAGGTAGTCTTTGGTCAAAATCAGCCCAAGACTGGAGTGGCAGAAAGCTGTCAGATAAAGTCCATCAGCAAAAAAAGATGTGCATAAAGGGGAGTCACTAGCTGTTCTGGATGCTGAACATGAGGCAGTAAGGTAAGGAGTCTGAAGACAAAGAGTTACTGTTCCGTAACAAGGTGGGTTGGGAAACAAAATTTGATCCTTAAGTTGGCATTAGGCTCCCTGGGTGGAGGTGGGAGGAGACACTTAAAATAAGATTTGAATGTACCATATGCCTGGGAACAGCCATAACTTGCACCCTGGCCATTATTTTTCTCATAGCTATGGGGAAAAATAGCTATTATGTTGTTACTCACTACTCTATAACATGAAGCAATTAATATTGCAACCACTTAATTAAGGGATCTGCTCCCATCACTAGTAACTGCTTAAGTATGTGTAGAATTCATGGAAGGTTAAAGATTAAAGTACTTTGCTCTCTGAACAGGTGTAGCGTAGGCAGGAAAACGTGATATGTGCTTGACTCTGTGCTTTTCGCATACAGTCAGGCAGGAATTCATTAATGGTTTTTTTAATGCTAAATTCCTAAGTAGAAATAAAAGGCCCAATTCAAAGAATTGTGTGGGTTTGTTTTTTTTTTTCAGGAAAAAATTGGAGAGAGATATTTCATTTTCTAATTCTTATTTTTGCTTCAAAACTTACAATTTTTAAGAGGCAGTCACACTACTGATAAGCTAATTAGGGCAAAGAATTTTATTTTAACTGTATTTTAAATGTATTTTAACTGTGAAAGTATTTGAAAAAGATTTTGAATTGTCTAAACTGAAGTCATTTTTGATTGTTGTATACTCAAAGCAGTTTTGTGAGTTGACTCTTGCCTTTATCCTAAGAACAGTTCAGTTGCCCTTTTTTTTTTGTCCATTAATGTTTCTTCATTGTATGAAAGGTGCTTCTTTCCCCGCTGACTCTGAGCTGCTGGAATTGTTTAATGCAGATGACTTGCTATATCTATTAACTTGCAGGCAGTAGAGCTTTTTTTTTTTGCGAGAGATAAAATACACTTGCTTCCCACTATCCTATGTCTTGAAAAGGAGTTGAACTTTGTCCTTGTTGACAGCACCAAGAAGGAATATGTACTTCCCTGGACACAGTGGTAGGGTTGAAAAGTGGCCACTCCACCTCATAGATCACTGACGTGATATCAGTGGTGAGGATGTGCTTCCATTATCCACTGCAAAGGGTGTCACAAATCCTACTGGAATCATGCCTTTGGATCCTTGAGAACTGAGACATGTAGACTTAAGAAATATGGAATCTTTTATCTGTATCATCTGCATCCAAAATAATCAGATGCCTTTTTTGTTATTTAAGGTTGACTGTGTTTAACAGGACTACACTTCTACATCTCATGGTCTGGGTGTGGCCATGTAGAGATGCAGTGCTCCCGTCATTGGGAAAGTGCCACGGGCTTGCTAAATATTGTAGGAATCAACTCAAGCAATCTGAAGTAGCAGAAGAGCCATCATTGAACTATCAGAGGGACAAACTGAAACAGGAGTTGTTCTTTTGGGTTATGCCTCCCTTGGTGGAGAGAGGAAGTATTCTGCTAGGGTGTGCTTGTCTGCTTTTTACAAAACCAAGAAAAGTTTCACAGGCTAGATGAAATGGTCACAGCCCCACAGTAAGGCTGTACAGCTGTCATGTGTTATAATTTGCCCACAAAAATAGACTTTGTTTTCTTTTATTATATCATTTTTTAAATAGCAGTAAAGAAAAGCAAGTCGGGTCTAGTCCCAAGATGCTGCTCGAAGTCTAATCTCTTTTTAAAACTTAACTGTGCTTTCACAATATTGCTGCTTTCTCCCCTCCCAAAAGCTAAGCAAAGAGACACAAAATAAAACCCACCAAACTGCTGAAGTGCCTTTCTCCAAAAGGCTGATCAAGGTTTGATGGTATCGCTATCTCTCCAGAGACAGTGATTTCTGGTCTTACAGGGGACCCTACTGTACTACCTTGGAACATCAACTCTTGGACATTGTAGGTCACTATACAATTTTTTTGTTTGTTTTCTTAAGTTGATCGTGAGAGTTTTGAAGTATATAAAAAATCCCAGTTAAAATTGCCATTAACCCCCCTTTTAGAAAGGTCATAAGGCATTTTGTTGAGGGAAAACAGAAAATAATGACCAGATCTTTAAGAACAGAAAAGAGGAGAAAGATCTAAAAAGTGTAAGCTATGATCCTTTAACTCTCACGCTCACTACTCAGTGTTTCTTGTAATACTGATTCATCCTTTTTCATTTCCTCTGAAAAAGACGGAGTAGTGAACTGGGAAGCTGCCCTTACCCTTTCACCTACTGATGGCTTTCTCTAATGTCTTTCCTCCTGTCTGTTCACCCCTATCTGTCTGCTACTTGATACTCAGTAAATTCTAGATAAGCCGCTATTTCGGTTAGGTGGCTGAGGGTGTTCACGTAAACTGTGTCCATTTCTTGAAGTGTGGAGTTCTTTGTGGGGGTCTTGTCCAGTAAAAATGACCTTTCTCCACTGGAGATGAGAAGAAACATATTTGCAGGACGCACTCTGATCTGTCGGAAACCTCAAAGGCCTTTGTACACAGTGTGGGAACTGAAAGTCTGTCAGTGGAACAAAAAACCCAGCAGATGGATGACAACACCTAACACTCTTGCACACCAGAAAAAGCAGTATTGCTTTTGGGATACTGAAGGTGTATGAAAAAATTCCCTGATTTCACTGGGAAAGTTAAGTGATGTGCAGGCACTGTCTTTTAACTGTTCTGTAAATGCTTAAAAAAATAGTTGAAGCCCTGGCACAGGCCAGGTATATCTACAGCTTTCAGTTAAAACTATGTTTTACCCAGGATTTTAATATTTTATTCAGTAAATACTCAAAAAATCTCCTTCCTCCGTATTTAATGAAGAAAATTCTAGTAAATATAAAGAAGACCTGCCTAGGAGTAGAACTAGTTTAAATGTCTGATTTACGGGTCTGTTTCTGTTTTGCACCTCAAGCTAGAATTTATGTATGTTTCTGAAATCCGAGGTGAGGCTTTCCAGTCTCCATCTCCTGCCATAAATGTTTGAGCCTTTTTTCCCTTTCTTAGGAGGCTTCTGAGCTCTCCTCTCTGAAACCCCAGCTGTCTCAGCTGGGTGTCCCTCTCTACGCTGTTGTGAAAGAGAAGATAGGGACTGAAGTGGAGGATTTTCAGCATTATTTCAAAGGAGAAATCTTTCTGGATGGAAAGGTACAGTGAAGTCATTGTTCTCCTTTTGTTTAAAAAGAAACTTATGAATGTCCTTTTTGAAGAGCTTGTAGAAATAATATAGATAGGATGTGGTCTGACTGAAAAAGGATTTAGTAGCATTGTAGTTTAAGGAGTTAATTAGCTTTGCTTTTCTATATATATATATATCCTGCTCAGCTTACAAACTGGTCTGTAGCTATGCACTGATAACATGCTGTTGTGGGATTATTCCTCCCCTCCCCTTTAACAGGTAAACAACATGGCTGGTTAATATTTATTCCTTTCTTCCACTGGCTGTGTGACTTGCTGATGTTTATGCTGTGTGAATCAAGGTCTGAAGGTGATGGACATAATTAATTCATGATGTACAGCCCAAATTGCAGTGATATGGCTTGTCCCAGTACGCTGGCACATGCCAGTCTCCTGCCCTACAAAACCACAGCCCTGCTTATTCCTTAACCCAGAAGATGCATTTAGAAATCATTTGGCTTCTGAAAGAAAAAGAATACGTAATACTCAAACTCAATACCTTTATTTTCCCTCCCTGCTCTGCCTGTGTAAATCAGGCTGATTTAAAACAAAACAGAACAAAACAAAAAAATGAAACAAACCAAACAGATGTCTGATAAGTTTGTTATCAGTTATCAGCACCAGTTGTCTCTTTACCAGCATTTTTATTGTCATACTTCAAAAATAAGAAAAAAGACATTTATCACAAAGCACCTTGTTGGCAGCAATATGGATGCGGATGTACATGGGGCATAAATACCTGTGAATCAGCTTGAAAACCACATGAGTGTTGGTAGTACCACTAGTTGGCTGTGTGGAGGTAAGTGGTCAGGTAGTGTGTTAAAGAGGTTAGTTCAGGTGCAATTTCGTTTTAGCTCTGCCTGATTAGTTTTTGCGTGTTGTGACCTTTCTTGGCTACAGGGTTGTCTGGTTTCCTGAATTTCATTTGAGAGGAAAAGTCCTTTTGACTTTGTTTGCCGAGATATTTTCTGTTTCCCTGCAGAAAGGCTTCTATGGTCCACGCAGACGAAAAATGATGATGTCGGGCTTCTTCCGCTTTGGGGTCTGGCAAAATTTCTTCCGTGCTTGGAAAAGTGGATATAGTGGTAACCTGGAAGGAGAAGGATTCACCCTGGGAGGAGTCTATGTGATTGGGGCAGGAAGACAGGTACTGCAGGCCATGTAGGGAGGCTTTTGTGTCTTTTGTGAGACCAAAAGTTTCTTTTCTGGAATCATTTAGTTGCTGGTCAGTTGATCTCCCATGGGTAGACTAGTGTATGAATTTCTCTCTTGTGTCTTTGACTAGGGTGTTTTACTGGAGCATCGTGAGAAAGAATTTGGAGACAAAGTCAGCCTTCCATCTGTCCTTGAAGCTGCTGAGAAGATAAAACCACAAGCTTCATAAGCGGAAAAATAGTTGCACATGTTTGTGATTACAGCTTGAAACGTAGAAAGCATCTGTTTCTTGAACGTGCGGTTTAATTGCTTCTTAACTATTTAGTGATCGACACAGAGGAAAGATTCTCTGTTCAAACATAGAAAAAGATGAAAATCCTCCTGGATCTTTTGTTGCTTTGCAGCCTTTCAGGTGGTCAGGATTTCAACTGCTCTTTTGTGTCTGACTGTATTAATGAAAGGCTGGGTCTAAAATCTGACCTAGCCTAGATGCTTTCAGTCAGAGACGGTCGGTTGAAAACCTGTTTACCTAGGGGAGCAAAACTCTGATAAGGCTGGAGTAATGGAGTACCAGCTGAGGTAGAAGGATAATAAAACTTTATGTAAATGAAATGCCTTTGCTTTTTGCTTTTTCATTAACGTGTAAACACATCTGTATTTCTAGAAAACTAAATCCTGCCAATATAGATTATTCTGAGATTCTGCATTCAAGACACACCACTATGCTACTGAGTAAGTTTCTTTTTAGTTAACTATTGGCTTTAGGTCTCCCAGCTCTTTGTGTGATTCCCTGCAAGGGAGATTGAAGGCATCTAATGTTCACTTCAGAAGGTAATGGTGGCATGAGGGTAAGTTCTTTCTTGTGCTTAAGATTCTAAGGAAAAAAAAAAAAGGGAACAATATCAGAGAGCAGATTAGGTAGAATTTCCATCCTGGCTTGAGTTCTTCAGTAAATGGCTGGGTTGTTACTTCTAAAAATAGATGTAACATTACACAACAAACAAAGTCTAAACAAAATTTTAACATTGCACTTAAGATTATCAAGTGTCGGGTATCCTTCATTAGCTGATGTACATAAAAGGCTAGGTACCTTTGGAAAAATGTGCAGGCTAGAAGAATTATTAAAGGGAAGGATTCTTTTGTCCTGGCAGCAGGTCAGTCTGGACTGTTACTCTGATTTCTTCTGACCTTCAAATTAGTGAAACCTTCATGTATCATTGGTACTGAGGGCAGGGATACTTTGCACCTCCGAAACTTTGGTAATATGCCTATTTTTGCTCTGCATGCCAGTGCCTGTCCATCTGTATTGTTGAGCTGTGTGCAAGAAATGGTTATACATGATGCTGACTGTATGAAACCTAAACGCCAAAAACTCTAAAACTTCACAAACACTGAAACTGGGCCTCGGTCTGTGTTCAATGTTATGCAGGCTTTAAAAATTGCATCATTATGGATGAAATCATGACTCTTTTTTTTAACATTCAGGCATAACTAATTTTAACTAACTTTTCAGAGTCTGTTCTTCAGACTGAAACAGTACTAGCAGTGAGGATTTTGAGTGATTCATATCTTCACCAAGATGTTTCATTTGAAAACTAAATGGAAATTGGACTCATGTATGCTACTCTCAGCTGAAATTTGTGTTTGACTGTTTTGGGGGATGGAGGGATGAACAGGAGTTTGGAGAGTTGAGCAGCAAAGTCTACAGCAAATGGACTACATGATACGGGCTTTCTTTATAAAGGCTCTCCTGGCATTCATGGACTGGTGCAGAGAACCATGTGTTGTCTCTGTCCATGTTCTGAGATGCCTGGGTAAGTACGCCCGTAAGATGGTGTTGAGATGCTGTTGAGAGCTCAAAGACACAAAATGACTGACTGGAGGTGAGCTCCTCTGAATGGCATCCAGAGCAGGCAGCCAGCTGCCAAGGGTTTGCTCCATGAAATAAAGAATTGTGCCTGAGGGCTTCTTGTCTTGGGTTTTATCACTGAGAAGAAGTACCTGTATCATGAGTGCTTGCCTGACACAAGGCACCTAAATCTCTTCCTCTACAAACCTGCAAAGTTCAAAGCATTGTGGAAGTGGCCACCTGTCTGCAGTAGGCATATTGTTACTTTGGAGTGCAAGTGGTAGGAAAAACAAAAGAGATGCTAAAAGAAATGGGTGCGAGCTGCTGTTTCTTACAGTTGCAAGATGCTACTAATAACAAAGATCTTTCTTACAATAGGAGGAGAATTCTGGATCATGGCTCCTATAGAGTTTTGAATTTTCTTTCCAGTGGGAACTGGAAAGCTTTGTCATTTGCAGAGGACAGATCTTGCACAAAAAGACAGGCAAAGAAGGTACTGATCTTAGACCTGGATTTCAGGCCTTGTTCCAAGGGCTGTTTATGCATTTCACATAAACATGAAATGTGAAAGGCATAAACAGTCCTTGGAGAATGGGGTGGAAGCCAGATAAATTCCAAGAAATTTAAGATAAAGTGCCTTTAGAACCTGCTAGATCTGGAGAGCATGTACTTAAAATTTGTGTACGTGCAATTGAATCCTACTCACTGGGACAGAGCTGGCCACCGGTTCTTTCAGTCAGGCTGCAGAAAGTCCTAGATGATGACAAAGATGCCACAGGGTTGCAGCCCTGCTGTTAGCCCACCCAAAGGGGCTGTGTTTTGTGATCTTGGAAACAGAAGCAGGAAGCTGTCACGTCCAGCAATTAGAATGTTTAGCTAAAGTATAATGGCTGTTAAACATACTAATGCTACAACGTGATGAATTGTTCCTTTAGTGTAGAAACATTTTTAGAAAGAGCCATGAAGTCCTTTTGAGTATGTTTATTAAAATCCTCATGGAGACTGAAAGTTTTCTCTGTCAGCTTCAGCAAAGGCATATATACGGTAACTGCATCAGACCTAGATCTTGGAAAGTGTGTTTTCCTACTGTTGAGAGTGATAGTTCCTGTAAACAGCTAGCGGGACAATGTACTTTCTGATTCAAAAGTTACGTAAGCGTACCCACACTTCAAAATTCTCTAACCTGTATTTCAGAAATAAAGTCAAAATTTGGACCCATAAAAGGCCCAAATAGTATTTGAAAATGTTCTGAAGAATTATTATTGATAAACCTGATTTTGTGTTTTTTTTTAAGATAATCTTGGGATTATTTGGAATTGACTCATCCTTTCTGAACTCCATGTTGACAAAATACAAATGGAGAGGATAGAAAATATGCGGTGCCTAGGAGCTAGGAACAGTAAATAGGAGTTGGAAATGGGTGGTCTCCAAGAAATGTCAGTGAAATAGTAAAGGAGGAACAAATGAATCCTAAGTGAATTTCCAATGCTGGAAAGTGCAAGGTCTGACTATCTGATTTAAAAAAATGTTTTCTTCTTTAAATGTAGAATGTTCACTGGAAAAAATTTTTTTCATAGTTGTTGATTTTTGTTGTACTAACAGCTACCTCTGCTGGCCCAGTTCCTTATACATTTAATGTTTTGGTTTTTGTTTTTCTTTTAACCCAACATGTACACAAAATCTAAATCACTTCTCAGTGCATCAAATACCACATCACAGTTCAACACCCAGCTGGTTACTGGAAACTCTAATAAGTTTGTTTATTCTGGGCTTAAGAAACAAAACTCCGCTGTAGAAATTCCTCTTCAATCAACTTTCCCTTGTTTGCAAGCATATTCATCTTTTTTTTCCAGTACACAACCAGGGCTAATAAAAAAAAAAAAAAAATGGAGGAGGAAAATGCTGTGAAGTCAGTGGGGTAGGTGTAATCTAGGAAGGTGCTTTTTACTTGAACTTTTAAAAATACTAATTACGTTTCCTATCTGCAGTGTCCTTTTAAAGCCATTAGAAAGACGGTCTGCCTCAGAGGGTGTTTTCTGTTTATTTCCTGTTCTGTGTTTTTGTTTCCGTGTGTGGGTTATCCATTCCCACTGCTGTCAAACAGCTTGCAGTTGGTGCCATTTGCAAATATCCACAAAGAGAAGGGAATGCCAAGGGTTCCCTGCCATTTTCTGATGCGTTTTCTGTGATGCACTGTGGTAGGAAGAAAAAAATGAGCAACTTTTTCTATCTGAACCGCTGGATGTCACTGTTACCCCAGCCAAAATGAAGGTCATCAGTAAACCCGAGTTTTTTTCTGCAGTAAAAGATTTGCATAACAAAGATGCCAGGAACAGACCGCTGCAGATTCCTATTAGGCTAGAAGAAAGCTGTTGGAAAAGACATCTATTCCTGTGATATGTTTACTTGTGTGGACGTTTTCCTTTTTAAAATAAGAAACTTAAAGGGAGGATATACTGTGTTGAATGATGCAGTCTGAGGTATATAGATATTTTTAAATAAGTGTGGAGGGAATAAATTATTAACAGACTCACTGTAATCCTTATTATGTCATATGTTTTAGCAATATTACTTTTAGGTACTGCCAGTGTGTGAGTGGCTTGCTTTGTCCCACAGAGGCTGTCGGAGGTGATTTAGTGGAGCCGGCGTAGGCAGGTGCAGTAGCTACTCAGTAACAGCAGAGGGAGCTGGCGAGATGGAGAAAATTCTGAGGAGAACTCTGATGACCTTCATTTTCATGAGTGAGAGAATGGTTTGGGTTGGCAGGGACGTTAAAGATCATCTATCTCCAGCCCCCCTGCCCTGGGCAGGGACACCTCCCGCTAGACCAGATTGCTCCAAGCCCCATCCAGTCTGGCCTTGAACAATTCCAGGAACGGGGCATCCACAACTTCTTTGGGCAACCTGTGCCAGTGCTTCACGGCCCTCACAGTAAAGAATTTGTCATATCTAATCTAAATCTCCCCTTTCAGTTTAAAACCGTTACCCCTCATTCTATCACTACATTCCCTGACAAAGAGTCCCTCCCCATCTTTCCTGTAGGCTCCCTTCAGGTACTGGAAGGCTGCTATAAGGTCTCCTCAGAGCCTTCTCCAGGCTGAACAACCCCAGCTCTCTCAGTCTGTCCTCGTAGGAGAGGTGCTCTAGCCCTCTCCTATAATGAATAAAGTTAAATAACCGATTCAGTCTAATCCACTGTAATTTTATTTGATATCTGGATAGTTCCATCCAAATTTATTCTTCTTCTAATTGATCTCAAAAATGTTGTAAAGGTTTTTTCTAAAATATTTCTACTTTCTCTTTTAGGTCCAGCTACTGATTTCTTAGTACTTGAAGTTGTTTGAAGTCTCTCAGTAGCTTCTGTGGGCTTTTTTACCCACGCACCCTTATCTCTTTTAACGTCATAATTCTCAAAACCACGTGATAATGCCAACCTTAACTCTGATTTCCAGAAACCTTCTTGCATAAATGGAAATTTCTTCCACTGAAAAGTTGTGTGTGATGATAATGATAACACTGAGCAGATACAGGGGAATTGGTGAATAGCTCTGGTCATGCCATTTTCCACCAGACACTCGTCATAATGGATCATTCATTAATTTCAATAAATGTTTTGTAGTGGTCAGAGGAGAAACAGCATTGACAAACCATACATGAACGCTGGCCTGCACAAAAAATCAGATTTTCACTAAAATCTGATTCACTAAAAAAATCAGATTTTCCATTTTCATTCCTGCAGTATTATTACACCCTTTTACTGCTGAAGTGACTGTCTTAAAAGTCTTCCAATTTGCTTTAGCACTTAGTTAATGTTTCTGTGATGGATGAGGTTTTTACCCTAATTTTCTTGGCGACACAGTGAAGCACACAGAACAGAGATAATGTCAAAGGCAAATAAATGGGACATACAGAGGTTGTTCGAACTCTGTGCTAACAGTGAACACAGTCAATTCAACTACTCTGCAAACTGCTACCACTAACCATTTTACAAGACTATTTTAAATTGCAAGAGGACCTTATTTTACTGACGAACGCCCTTCCTAATTCCACAGTCCTTACATCCTAAAGCAGCTGGATTTCCCTGAAATATCCGATTTCCCCTGCTGAATCTTAGCAGATACTATTGCACCCTCCGTCTTCCCATATCTTACAGAAGCAGCGTGCTGGAGATTTCTTCCTTGGCTCTGGACTTTCTGGAGGTGTGACTCAGTGCTCTATAAGATGACAAGTACTTCTGAGATGAGGAAAGGACCTCTTCTAGCTCTTTTTACCACCTGATAACCCAATGTCCTTTCCTAGCTCCCCTTCCTCACTTAGATCCTCCCTAAAATTCAGGTGATTATTCTTCTAGCATTTTCTTTCAGCTTTACCAGCCAATTCAATTTTACTTTGGTTTCTAAGAAGCCTCGATCAAGCTCAGGGAGGCCTACAAATCCTTCCCTCCCCCCCTTTTTTTTTTTTAACATTTCTTTGAGCAACTGCATGTAGGCGTTGCTCAGCAGTTCCTTTAGCTGAGCAGTCAGTGGTATTGCTGCTGTGTTTGTGAGCAGTGTGTGTTCCTGACCCAGGGGGAATGAGGAAGTACCCAAAGTCCAAGCCCTGGAGCAGCTGAAGGAAGCGTGGAGAATCAGAGGTGACCTGTGATAATGCCTCTGGTGTTGAGCCGCCTTCCTTGGCCTTGCCTTCCTACACACAAATGTATTTTCATAGTTAGGGAGGCACTGAAGAAAACAGTTTTGCTCTATGTATGAGGAAGAGAATGAAGGTGACAGAAGTGTTTCCCTATGTCAAGGGAGATCATAGGGAGATCATAAGGTATGGAAAAGGAGGGAACGGCAGCAGTGTACGGAAGTTAGGAGCTAAGTTAGACACTGGGGTGCAAAGAGCTACTGCTGAGGGAAGCTTTGTTTTCCTGTCCGTGCCCTTGGCTTTATGGCTGTTACCCAGCGTGTATCCCCAGCCTGCTTCCTGGAATCCGTGCGCAAAGTCAGCCTTAATGCTCCCGCTCTGTGCACGAGTGACTGGAGCCCCCTTCTCCTGTGATTTGGGAGGACAGGGAGGTGGAGACGCAGAACTCGGACGGTGCTAGGGGAGCGGTGGTAGCCAGCAGGCTGCAGCCATGCCCGGGGACTCCTCAGCAGGGGCTCCGGCAGCTGCCCGGTGGCCAGGCCTGGGGGCGGGAAGGGGCGGCCATCTCCCCACCTGGTAGCCCGTGACCACCTCAGGTGTGAGCTATGCCTTCCTCACCACATGGGATTAAAAACCACCAGTCAGCCCCTCCTTCCCCTCCCGCCTATCCTCCCAGCGCCTCGAGATTTAAAAGCCCTGGGACGCCTTAAGACTCAAAATACTCTTCGGGGTCGTTTTATTTCATTTTTTTCCCTTCGCCTTCTGGCTTTGCAGGTAAAGTTCGATTGTGCCTTCAGCATTGCCCCCAAAGCGCTGCCCCTGACACGCCGGTTCTCGCCCCGAGAGCCCCCGAGGCAGGACGCGCCGGCGAGGGGCCGGGCGCGCAGCAGCCGAGCTCCCTCAGCCCGGCCCGGGGGCGGGGCCGTCCGGCTTCCCCAGCCTCTTCCGCGGGGCGGGGGGCGCCGCCATCTCGACCAGAAAACTAGTCTAGAATTAAAAAAAAAAAAAAAAGCCGAGGGCCTTAGTGAGCGGCCACAGACCTCCCCACGCTGGGCCGCCGAAGAGGGCCGCGGAGGGCAGCCCACGGGGAGGGGGCGGAGGGCCTGTGAGGGGCGGCCGTTCCCGCCACTGGGGCGGGGCGGGGGCCGCTGGGGCTCGCAGCCTCCGCCCGGCCTCGGGGGCACTGGTGGGGCGCCGGGGCTCCCCCGCCGGCTCGGGGGACGTTTGTGGGGGCCATAGCCGGCTAAGCCGCCCGGAGGGCCGGGCGTCTGGAGGGAGAGCTGGGCCTCCTGCGTGTCCCCTTTGTGTGGAGCACGGCTGCGTGCGGGGAGCGGGCGGGGCCGAGAGGGGCGGGCGGGCATTTCCGCGCTACCTCGGCCCCCGGCAGCGTCGGGGCGGCTCGGCGGAGAGGGAGCCCTGCCACTGGTGGCCAGCCGCGCTCGGGGCGGGGAAGGTCCGGGAGCGCCGCGTCCATGGACTAGCCGAGGCAGTGGAGGGACTCCCGAGTACGCTGACCACCGCCGCCTCGCCCTCCTCCCAACTTGGTGAAACTTGGCGAGCAGGCTGCTGCCCCGGTGAGTCCCTGCCCGACCCGCTGCCGGCCCGGGCGTCCTCCTCAGCCGCCCCGGGGGTCGCGCCGCCTCCCCGCCGCACGGAATGCCCTTTCTTCCCCCCTCCCCGTCTTTAAGCACCGGCATTTTGTGTCCCCCCCCTCCCGGAGCACGCCTCTCCCCAGCAACATCCCCTGGGGGCTGGCAGCCATTGAACCGGGCGGGGAGCAAGCGCTGCCCGGCTGCCCTCCCTCGGCAGGGGCGGGCAGCAGCCCTCAGACTTTCTAAGTTTCCCGAAAACGTGCGGCTATGGCGAGCCTCTGCCATTGTCCTTATCCATTAAAGGAAGCCGGAGAGACCGGGCGAGGCTTCCTCTGGGAGTTCACGCGAAGTTGTTTCGTTGAGTGAGGTGCTACAAGGGAGAAAAAACAATATTTTTTTTTTTTTTTAGTAAAAAGGCCTTTCGGGCTGTTGCAGCCGCAGGGCGGTGTTTGCCGGCTCTGTACTCCACCGTGTCACTGTCTGCCCTCAGCCCAGGCGTTGCTGTTGGCAGAAGTAATTGCTCCGTCTGTGCAAGGGCTGAGGCCTGTAACTCTTCTTTAATTGTAACTTTAATTACGTGTAACCTGCATTAGCGAGGGACCTCTCTGACACCCTTTCGTCTTCCCGCTGAAGTAGGCCCGTCCGTTTCACCTCAGGTGACGCCGTGCTTGGTGTCCGGGCCCCTTTGGGCTCCTGTGGGATCCCAGGGAGGGTGTTTATCCGGGGTGGATAATTAACACATCACCAGTTCCCATTTGGCCATTTACCTTCTACCTGGTTGTCTTCATAGTTTCAGGTGAATGTTTTATTTCTGGTCTGTGACTGCTACAGAGCGCTGCCGAGAAGCTGCTGCATAGAGACCCAATGAGGAGAGTTCAAGTAATATGTATTATGCACAGTTTATGCGGGGAAACCTTTTTCCCCTTGTAAACTTTTTCCCCTTTGTAAACTTTTATCTTTTTTAAGGATGGAATGGCCCTTGTGCATTTCTAGGGAGAAAGTTTAAGCTAAGCTAGAAAAGGCTTGGTATTATTCAGGACCCATGGCGTTACACCTGCCTAACTTCTGTACTGGTTTTTTTTTCTTTTTTTTGTGTAGAACAAACCAGAACTCTACGCTTTCAGAGTTATCTGCATAACATTGTTAAGCGTATGTCTGACTTAACCACCAAGTCTCCACTGAGTATGTGAGATACAGTTTCGAGCCTTTCTAAATAAAAAAAAAACCTGCTGTAAAAATAAGATACTTGTGTTGGGTTTTCCCTTCCTTAGTAAGTCTTCAAAGGTGGTGGTGGAGGGAAGATTTTTCCAATACTGCTGCGCTGCTTTTTTTTTTTTTTTTTTTTTTTAATAGGGGCATAAAGCTTGTGACCCAGAGATCTGGATAAAATAGAAGGAAACCAGTTGCTAGAAAATGGAAGTACAGGGTATATCGTGTTCATATATGCTCAGTGGGATAGCTTTCTGTCTATTTCCATTTGTAAGTTAGGCATCGTTATTCACGTGCTCTTATGACTTCCTGAGCCACTTCACACTTACAATAAAAGCGTAAAACTTTAAATGCTTGGGTGTGGATGTTTGAGATGCTACCAATATCTGCTGGACAGAGGAGAGTGTGGGGAGAGAAGGGATCAGGTGTGAATTCAAGTCTAGTCATCGATGTGAAGTCAGAATTAGCTGTAGGGGAAAATATTTTGCAGCTTTTGGTTTTTCAGTTGTTTATTTTAAGCAAATCCGGGACACCTGTGTTGTTGGAATGGTGTTCTTTATCCGCTGGCTAATGACACTGGAAGAAGGTACTTTTAAGGTGTGATGTATGTTCTTTTATCTCTGTTACTGCGGGATGGGGAGGGAAGAACATTGTGATATTGTCTGTCCTTAAAAGATTTTCATGTTCAAAATTACAGTGTCACTGAAACATCAGGTGTTGGAAATAGCTTCCCAAAAATTTGGAAATATATTTATAATAGTGTTGAAAAACAATGTGCAAGGAAGTTATGTGGTTGACATTTTGCTTTATTTTGTTGATCTTTTTCATACATGGTCTTGCGAAAGGTGAGGTCTAGAACTAAATCAAAATCATGGAAAGTTGCTCTTCTCTGTCTGGTGTGCTCTGTATGACTTTTATTTATTGTAAGTTGATCCAGTTAGCTGCTTCTGTGTTGAAACATTATCTCCAGTCACCAGGTAAGAAGACCAAATCAGAAGAAACCTCATTTGAGTCTTATTCTTGTTTCTGGGCATAGGCTTCTCCTGACATTTAGTGCACTGTAGAATAATAAATCTTACGCTGATTTCCTGTTTAAAGCCTCTTTCCTCTTCTCCCTGCCCCCTTGCGGGGGGAAGGTGGTGGGGGGGAATGGGACGGGCACAGAAAAGAAAAAAAAATTATCTTTTGTTAGGAGCAATATCTGTGCAAGAGCCTTCATATAGGTAACATATCTGACAGGACTAAAATGGGGTATGTTCTGGGCTAGCTTTAGGCCTTGTAACACTGAATGAAAGGATCATAAAAAGCCCTTGCTCTGAGCCCTAAAATGCTATCTAAATGGGGCACTTTCTTCGGTGTTGAACTTCTTACTCTTACATGTAGCAAGAAAATTGTGTGTTACGAATTTGGTCATGTCCGGATGCAAATGTATTGATGATCTGAATGAGGAGGTTTAAATTGTAGGCTAACTTCTAATGAGTAACTGAGGAGTATGCTTTTTGATCCCTTATAGATTGTTTTGTCTTGAGGCCGACCTCTGATTTTTCTTAAAGGGCAGTTATATTTAGTTTATGAAGCTTTGGTGTGCGGCTGCCAGTTGGCCATTGCCTGTAAATGGATGTTTGGAGGGTGTGAAAGTGGGGAAGGGGGATTTTTCTGCTGACAAACGCCTACAATTAATTTTCATAGTCTTCTATCAAGTTTCCCATTGTGTATTAGGTGTGTCACAGTTTGAGCACTGCTGAGCGTGAATAAATTAAATTCTTGTTCTAATCTCACTGTTTTAGATGAGAAGTCTCATTAAGGTGTGTGTGTGTGGGAAGCAGAGTTCACAGAGCTATTGTCAAAACTGTTCCTACAGGTCCTCCCTTTATGTCATTTTCTGCTTTTACAAAAAAAAAATTTCCACTTGGGTGGCGTATGGTAAAATATGTGGGTTTCAGACACCAGACAAAGGAGACGTTTATGCCTCAATCACATGTGAATCAAGAATGTTTTTACTTGTGGGCTTTGTGCCATGCTGCTTTGCGCTGTGCCTTTCTGGGTCAAAACTTCCTGTTTCTGGTAGAACGGACTTATGTACTTTGGCAAAATCCATGAATGTGCTATGGTTCTCGTTGCTTTAAGCTTAAATACCTCAGATAAAGTAAATCAAACTCTCAAACAAGAATTTTCTTTACTTCAGAATAAATGTTGCAGGCTAAGGGGGAATTAAGCAATGATCATTTTCCAGGTGGCTTCTGATTGTACGTCCAAGGGATGGTCATGTGTCTTCCTCATTAGTATTGCACAGTCCTAAAATCAATGGCTCTTCTAGAGGTGTAGTGTTGGTAGCTTTTGTGGGGGTACTGGCACAGCCTTCCAGCCCTGAGCGCAGCCTGGGCAGGAAAAGGATCCTTCTCCTTGACCCTTTGGCTCATGCTCAGCTAAAAGCATCTGATAAAGGAAAGGTTAAGAACAATGTCAGAGATGATCAGAGCAAAGCTCATCAAGGTTAGATATGTGTGGGTTTTAAAGTTTAATAGTTTAGGTCACTGCAAAAAAGGCTGAGATCTGGTTTTAATCTAGCAATCAAAAGAAAAAAAAAAGAGGTGGAACAAACTGAAGCGTCTAGGTTCAGATGACTTAGTTTTGAAAACAGCCACAATATAATTACTTAAATATAGTTGAACGTTTTGTATTTGGATTTTTTGCATTGTAAAACAGCTTCTCTTTATTCTGGATGACTGAACAAAACTTGTTTTCAGTATGGTCAGTGAGCTGAAAAGTGATCGTTGGGTAAATTCTTCTATTTTAGGCATCTCACTGTTGAGAATTACAGTACAGGATTTAACTTGCAGAGAATGATGATCCTCAAATATTGACAGGATAAGGGTTTGCAATGTTTGCAGTTGAAACCACTGACCTGAATGGCCAGGCTTTTGCTGACCTTCTTTACCAATCGGACACAAATCTTGGAATTGAAGCCCTTTGAGAGAGAAGTATCGTTCTGCTTGATTATTCACACTTGAATTCTGTTATCATTTATGCAAAAAACTTATAGCAAATAAAAATAAAATATTCTGACTGCACGAGGAACTTTATCCAAACCCAGGGCTCTTAGCAGAGTTTAAAAGCAAGTTTATTTTCCTTTCTGGTTCAAAGTGTGCATCAGCCCCCATTTGGAAGGGGGGAGCTAGCACTTGTTTTGCTTCAGTGTTTCCTGTCTCTCTCTTCCTTTTTGGGAGCAAAGCAACGGTGTTTTATCCCTTTTCTTGTAGTAAAACTCATAAATGATATGTGTAAGTGAATGACTTTCTGCTCTTATCAAGAGTGCCTGCTTATATGTGTTTCTTCTGAGAGCTGTTTTCTGTGTCCTTGTTTTTAGAAGTCTGTGCAAAAGCTGAAAATCTTAGGGCCGTCTTCATCCTTAATTTGAACCTGAACGTGAAAGGCAAGGATGTAACAAACATATGGCTTTGCTTCCTCTTGATCTTTGCAGTAAGTGTTATTGAATCTTGTCCTGGTGTTACAAAGGAGCTTTTCTGTTTTACACTCCCAGTCTAGAGAGCAGGCATTTATAAGAAATTGATAAAGGTCTTCCATGTGAAGACCTGTGCTGAAGCCCCACTGATGTAGTTGGGGCTCTGATAGAGTCAGGTACTTGCTGAGCTTGTGTGGGCATATGAGCGTTCGGCTTTTTTTTTTTTATGGGTTATTTTATTTTGGCTTTTTCATTCTGTTTCAGACAGGTTGCTAGGGTACAAAACCAAATTTGTTCATGTGGCCCAACAGCCCTTTCCAGAAATCTTTTTTCCTGTTTTAGACGTTTTTGTTTCCTGCTCAAAGACTAAATAATTGATACTTGAGTCTCTCTGGAAAGGTGTTTTCTCTAAATAATTGATGGACTTGGAGGTAACAAGGCAGCTTCCAGTTGCTGCAGTCGCAGCTACAGGAAGCAGAATGAAGCAGAGTATTCAGAGGCAGCTGAATGCTGTGAATTTTAATATCTCAAAGAAATCGTGATTTGTTCTGCTTGGTGAGAGCTGTCTACTCTTGCTTTGGGGTATAAAATCAGTGCTTAAACATGTACAGTGACATCTGGAAACTCCTGGAATAGCCGATAAAGGGAATAGCCTCAAGTGACTTGAATGGGAAGGAAGATACCCGAGATGTTGGACTTTGGCGTCTATGTGACAGCAGGCTTCCGACTACTGGGATATAGAGCCGATTCTCTTGATGCACGTTTCTTTCCCCTCAACAATTTGTTATTAAATGGTGCTCAGGGAAGTACTTAATGTTGTGTGGAATATGAATGCAGTGGTATAGCTATATATAATAAAGGGTAAAAACAGCAAAGCTTTCTACCCTGCCCTGCGTCTTCAGTTAATTCTGTCTGCACGCCAAGCCAGTGGAGGAGGAAGGTTCATCTAAAAAGTTGTCTGACTTGAAACTAATAGATAGGCAATTAGTGAGATGACTCACAGAAGACAACAAAGTGCCTTTCTTTGCAAAGTGTACAGCGTGCTGAGGTTGCAAAGGGTATTTTAACAGAGTGGTCATAGCAGTTGTCTGCTTCTGCACAGCAGAAGGGAGTACTACTGGAAGACTTTGTCCAGCTGGGACAAGTGAGAAGGGAAGGTGGTGTTCAGCTCTCTTTCTCTGAGCTGTGCTGCTTGTGTAACCAGTCATGCTGTCAGCCTGTTAAGATGTCAGTTTCCTGTGTTCTCATATTTTATTTTATTTTTTCTCTGGAGGTATTTGTTTTTTTCCTTTTATTAAAGGCAGGGATTAGGAAGTGTTTGTGTCTAACCTCTGAACCTTCTGATTCTGCTGGTGCTTTTGCTGTTAGCTAGTGTAGACTGACATCTGTGTTGGAAGGAGCTCTGTCGGTGTCACTTCACAGCCTTTGCTGCCCTGATCTCTTAGTGACACGGTGTTGTTCTTGGCATACTCCTGAGAGGTGGAAAGCCTGTTTTTCCTCCTTCCCCTGAGGCGGATGCAGAGTCTTCCAGTGAGACAGTCGAGGGTTTCTCACGACCTGCCTGAGCACTGGCTTTGGGGGAAGGGCTGGAGCTGTTCAAGCATGAGCTTGGCGGCCTGGATCAGCTTTGGTCTCTGTCTCTTTTTATTCTTTTTTTTCTTGTGTTGCAGTAGTGTGCGCAGGGCGCTCTGCGAACCTACCTGCTGCGTCTCCTGAAGTGTTAGCTTATTTCTATATCTTTGGGCTGAGACGTCTAGTCTGCTAAAGAGCTGGCAGTGGTTAGGATCGTGACGTATTTGGTGAATGTAATTTTGTCACATCTGTAATGTTTTCCGGTGTTGTGTTAGAGGTTTACCTGCTAGTTGGTTTTTGAGAGTTGCACAAGTGCATTTCTTTACCAGAAAATCAGTTGGTAGGAAGAATATTTACATGGTTGTTGAGCTGTCTTCGTGGCCACAAAGAGCTATTTTTCTCTTGTGACCTGTGAACTGGTGATTGTCCTGGTCAGCAGGTAAAATAAGGTTCTTCTGAGCGTGTTGTGAATGCAACTGGTGCATGAGGTGGAGGGCAGCAAAAGAAAGCAAGCTTTGAAAGCATTGTCTCCAAACCCAACACACATTAGCACCCCGTCCCCCCAGTGAGTAATATCCTGTGGTGCTGGGAGAGTGCCTCATCTAGAATGAGTGTTCCTCTGCTGTTTGCAAGCAGGGGTCCTGTTATTTGGGGTGGGAGGGGAGAAAAAATTGGGTTTGTTATGGATTCAGCTCTACATCATGTCTCCATGACAAGGAGACAGCGTTATTTAACCAGAACAGATGATAAATGTAACATGTACAGACAAATGCATTCATTTCTTAGCATGCTCATTGCCAGAGAACAGATGTCAGTGCTGGAATTCTTTAACAACTTAAGAGATACCGTGATCTGGTTTAAATTGTCAAAATACATATCTATTTTATTATACATAATATACATTTATATATTGTACGAACACATATATAGGACCGTTCACTGTAGAGGCTAAGAAATATGGTGTGAATGTGGACAGACTTCATGTTATACCAGAAGCAAGGAATGTTTTTAGGGGGAAAAAAAAAAAAACAAACCCCAAACAAACAAACAAAAAAGACAAAACCCAAAACAAATTATACGCTCATCATTTCTTTAGTGTAAATTACTATAATCAGTCTCCTCTTTTTTTCCTCTAGTGAAAAAAGGAAACAAAGGCATATCCTTTTTGACAGAAATGTAACTAGAAACTTGATCAAGTGGCATTCCTGGAAATGGAGGAAAGCCACAGTATGTCTAAAAGTTCAGAATGTTCTCTGAAGAAAGAGTGGATTTGTCAGCAAAGAAAGTTGGTGGCTTCCTGTCTTTTTTCCTCTAAGTTATGACTTATTTTGTGATATAAAGTGATGTTGCAAATGGGGGACCTGTTCTGTTCTTGAAGCATTTTGGTCTGCATGGAGGTATGGGGGGGAGCAGACAACATGTATGGAATAGGTTCTGTTACTGTTGGTTGACTAAATAGAAATAAAGTTATTCCCTGAACGCTAAATAGAAATAAAATTATTCCCCAAACTGGAAGTTCTGGCTCCTCAAAATATTTACTTTGTAAGGGTTCCAAAACCTTCTGTTGGAAGGAAAAAAAAAAAAAGTCAAATTACATGCTTGCTTTAATTTGAGACCTTGAGTTTTGCCTTGCTACTGTTGATGTCACAGGGAGTGGGTATGTATCTGCTCTCATGAGAGGTAGTAGAAAGCAGCTGAGGAGTTTTGATCAGCTAAGATTATTCTGGCTACTTGTTCTAACAGGCTTTGCTCCCTAGAGTGAATAAACTCCTGGTCAGAATGACTGACACAGTTCTATGTGTTTCACAATACCTGAACTTTCTGCAAAGTACAAGGAAAACATAGCTTGTGATTTGTTGTTTATTTTAAGTAAGTTAAACGCAGGCAAACTCTTGTTCAGGTGAAATTGGCCAATAGCTTTTTTTTAAAGAAAATTTTCATAGACATGAAAGATTTTTCCAAACTTTCCCAAGATGTTAATGAGCTATCCATTGAACTGTAGTGACAATGTCTAGTGTTGGTTTCACTTATTCTGGTGTAGTCCGTCTGAGTTTTAACTTGCATGAGCATGGGTTATCCCATAGTACTTTGGAGGATGTGAAGTGAAGGCCCTATATCCTATGCTTCTGCTATTGCCTGCAATTCTTAAATAAATAAAAATAAAGAGCCTGACAGCTTACAAAAAGGTCTTTCTCTCTTCTAGGGTCTTTCATTCTTATGCTCATGTTTGGAAAATTGCTGGTGTTTGAATTCAGTTTACTTCTGACATTTCCTTTTCTTTCTGCTTCCTGCGCTCTCTCTTGCTCTGAGTCAGAATATGGAGTATACACTTTATTTGCAGTCAGCTGCTTTGAGCAGATTTCTCTTGAACTAGGTAAGAGTTCTGTGCCTTTTAGCTGGTGCCTTTGTCAAGCACTGTTGTATGTTGGAGCAGAAAGTCTCTATCTGTTCACTTATTACTTCAGTGAACCTGAGGTCAGTGGAGCAGAAGTAGTGTAAACCTAGTAAAATTCAGTCCATAGCTGAGTAGAGTTGTACCTCTCCTCAGTGTCAATAACTAAAAATATTTGCAGTTTGAATTTACATGGTCAATACTTGTGTTCTACAGTGTCATTTGTTTTTATTCTGATCAGTTTGTACAAATGAAAATTAGGAGGTTTTGGAGCTGCTTTTGTTTTTGTGGTGGTTTGGCTTTTTTTTTTTTTTAGCATTACTAGTAGCTTTTGTAACTAAGTAGGAATAAAGACTTTAACATGTGAAAGCAAGGCCAGCGAACTATATCTTTTGGTAGCTTGGTGTGAAGAACAGTGAAAAGTGGAATTGTTATAACAGCTAAGCTAGTGTCCTCTGTCACTGTTTTTTTAAATGCTGTGGGAGCAATCCTCAATTCTGCTTGTCTTTTCAAGTCTTCCTTTAGTGTATTTCTGTTAGTTTAAGAAATCAAATGGAGCTGAAAATATCCCATGAATGATAGGTTGAATTACAGTTGTGCAGCATTGAGCTTTTGTGCCAAAGTATTGGTGAAGTTAGTCAAGTGGGCAGTTCAGAAGAGGTAAAGAGTTGATGCTTCTTGATGCCCATGTAGATTATTTTTCAGAATTTAAGGTGTCTATATTCTGAATGTAGTCTAAGTTCAGAGTACTTTTACATGGTATTTCAGATGCAACTCATCCACGTGAAAGTAGTGGCTTGGCCAAAAGCACATACATAATTTCAGTGTGAGCTGTCTATAGAGCTTGAGTGGAGCTCCTCTGAATCGCTGCTTTGTTGTTTTGGGTTTGGGAGCACTGGTGTGTTTTCCTAAGTTACAATTTGTGCAGTGGTGAATAAAGCCTGGTCACTGAAACCTGAGAATCTTCCCATGTATAGGGGCTTGGATCTGCTCTGAGGGATTGTTTTGTAGAGTTGGTATTGGAGCAACTTGTGCTTGAAATATTCTTCAAATACTTTGAGGACTTTTAGTCTTCAGCATGCTACAGAAATAAGAACCCCAAAAGATGAAATCTTAAGAAATCTGTCTGGCTTTGGTCACATTTTCCGTTGAGTTCAGAGATCTGTTATCTGCCATTATTTTTCTAGTAAAACAGGGATAACAATGGATTAGCAATATCTGTCTTGCATCATGAGTTGTTCAGGTTAAAAATACCCTTTTGTTGAATAATCCTCATGTTTTCTCTAAGAATGAGCAAATATTTCTCTGGTCTTATGGACTGCAGCAGAGGTAAATACACTATACTCGTATTCCTTAAGAGAAGCTTGTATTTGCTTTGTGGGGCTCCAGTCAGAGTTCCTTGGAGACAAAATTACAAAAATAAAGATGACACATGCTTGCAGGGAGTTCCTGAATCATCTGCAGGGCTACTATCTCTGTTTCCAGGAACAGAGTGGCCTGTAAGAGCTCCAAATCCTGTCAGTTTTCCTCGCCTTTGTGTTGCACCAGCTCAGTCCTTACACATGAAGATCTGATGCCCAGCACCCAGGTATTGTACTGAACATCTGAGACTCCCTCGGTGGTCACCTCCTCCCTGGGATGTGGAAAGAGCAATCCTCTCGGTTGCTCCATTTTCAGAACATCCTATGAAAAATCTCTGAACTGTCCCTGGTCAGGAATGAGTCTTACTTTCAACTTCACAAAAAACCCCTGTATTGATTTAGCACCTCCAAAGAATATGACAATTATTTTTAATGGCACTGTGTCTTAAATGAATGAACTAATGCTTTCTGATAAAGATTTGTTGTTGATGGAGTAATGGAATTAAGTAGTTGTATCAAAACAAATGATAGGCTAAAGTACATGTCTTGCTGTATTTTAAAAATTCTTCTTGTTCCTTAGTGCGTTGTTCTTTTGACTTTGTTGATTTGCTTTACCAGCTTCATATAGACTTGATGCTTCGTATAGATGAATGATGAGGGAACCGCCAACAGCTGACAAAATGAAATCTTTTTTTTCTTTGTTTTCTCTTCACTCAGTTCTGCCCCTGTTCCCCCGCTTAATCCATTGCAGTGTGTTAGCGTCGAGTGTGGTGTAGCCTGTGGTGCTGGTGTAGGCTGGCATTGTAGGGGTGCTGGGTTTCCATGAGCACTCTCAGAAGCTAGCGCTGCTGCTGGCCTCCCATCCTTGTTCTCCTGCCACCTCCTGACTGCACCCACACTGGCATTTGTGTGAGCTCTGGGGAGGTAAATTGGAAGGCCTAAAACTGTTTTCTTCTTGGAGTGTGGTACAACATCACAGGATTGATCTGAAGATTTGCTGTGTGATTGTTTGCTCTGCTGAGTGGGATGATTAATGGTTGTGGATTTTAGGAGGGGGCAGGAAGGGGGATCAGGACTGCATCAGTGCTGGCTGAACCTGGAACTTCGTGTGACTTAGGTCTGCCGTGTAACATTAATGCCCCCTGAGAAGAAAATTTGTGACCTAGATCTAGAGACATGCATTAGTGCTCCAGTTGTTCTTCTAGATTTAACATCTTATCTGTGAGGATTTCCCTGCACATCCAAATTAGATTGTCTAACATACCGCAGCTTCTGTTTTATGAGTGTTAAAATCTATAGACTGAATATCACTGCTGTAGCGTTTTGAAGGTAAGAGTGGAATCTGTGGGTGAAGAAGTGCTTCAGAAATGGTAGTAGCCTCTTGATAAACAACTACATTTTTTTTTCCCCTCACTAAAGCTGTAAATACCAAGACGAAATTATATATTCTACCAAAGCAGCAGTGCTCTGTATTTAAGTTTTAGAAATTCCCGTTGTCATGAGTGGGTGATAACTGTCAGCTGACATAATGTGACTTGCTTTGTCTGAAACACAGTAGAGAAAGTTACTAGTCTATGCTGCCCACATACTACTTTAATCTTCTGAGTGTTTTGTAGTATTGCCTAACCATAGTTATGTAGCCTGTGATGTAAATTAAATGAAATACTGATGTAGCAGATTTCTAGACTGGTAACAGATGCCTCCTACGTTAGGAAACATAACTGCTTTTAGTATAAACACGGGAAAGGTAGCTGTGTGGCCTTGAGTGGATTGCTTGGTCTCTTTATTTGTAAGGTTAGGGTAAAAAGTCAGACATACTTACACGTTAGATTTATTATGTCAGAATGTCACTACCATAGCAGTAGTGATATACTCCATATGGTGTTTAGTGGTCTGTCAAGAAGAGACGAAAAACTGATGAGGATAAGCTTAGAGAGTAAGTCAAATCTGCTCTTAGTATAGGCAGATGTTTCAGAAGGCAACATCTGTCTGGGGAGCCCTGTGCTGTTACAGGACGGCTTCTTGCAACAAGGAACCAGTACTGCCTGTCACTCAACAGCATATAAAAAAGCATTTTGCCTTTTCATTCTGTGAAAATACTGTGATTGGTATTGATTGGGGCATCTTGCCAGTTGTACAGGGAAGTGAGGAGAAATGTCTTACAAGCTGGTTGTCAAAACAATGAGGTGGGTGGGGAATGGTGCTTATCAGTAAGGGTACTTCTGATGCTCTTATTCCTGTGAATGTTGGGACTGAACTGAAGTTTGGACTTGAACAGTAGGATGGATATAAGTCCCAATACCAAGGGAGGGCAACCTAACAAAAACTAAGATTCAGACTATGTTTGTGGCTTTGGTCCTGGAAAGTTAGGCTTGCCTTTCTGCCTCAGATTATATTTTAAGCCTCCTTGTCTAGTAGAAGCCCGTTTTTATGGAATTTAATGATGTGCTAGCTAAATGCCACTTGCTGCCTCCTCTTTTGTAGTGGTAGCAGCAGCAAAAGCAGTGTTTCTTATTACTAGTATGTGCATCAGTTGCCGCTCCTGTCTTTTGCCAGGATCCTAATTTTCGCAGGGAGGGAGGCAGAATGGTGATGGAATCCTCTGTGTACCTGTATCCAGAGAATGTTTGCACTGGCAGCCAGTGTATTGCTGTAATACAGGCTTACACTGATGCAAATGGAGTCTTGAACTCTGCTCAGACTGGTAGAGTTCCTTTGTTGTCTCCTAGTGTCCCCTCTTTTCTGTCTGTTCCCTAGACCCATCAGAGTTACTGACTTGGACAAGTGTATGACTATTGACTGTTGAAATATAAATTGCCATTTGGAACTAGAGACTGAAATGAAGAAGTTGGGAAAACCAAGCATTTGTTCCTTCTCTTGTATTCTCTCAGCTGCAGGCTTAGAAAAGCATGTCAGGAGAGTGGTGTTTCAACAGGTTTTCTTTACTGTGTCTCATTGTAGTAACATTCCTGAATGTTGTCTGTGAAGCTGGATGGGTTGAAAAGGTCAGTAAGTAAAGCTGAACCAGAGCAAGAGGAAGCAAAACTGTCTACATCTTAGGAACGTACATTGCAAAACTCAGCTTACGTATATGACTGAGTCACATCTAGGAAAGTCCTTTTCAGTCACTGCCTGTACTGCCATAAAGTACAATTTTCTCTGTTTTAATAAAGATTAATTGTTTTTGATATAAATGAGCATTTTTGATATAAATGTGAGCATTAGAACCTAGTTGTAAGACAAGGTGTTGGAAGGCAAAAACCCCTTGTTTTCAATATTTGGTTAAAAATGTATGGAAATCAGCATCTGAACAGTGGAAATATACTCAGGTGTTAGTGGTGAATGTTCACCACTTTTTTTGCAGGTATTGTTTCTGTAAGAATGTGCAATATATCCTTTAATCATTTTCTAGACTCTCATTTCTCTGAAGCCAGCTAAGTACTTCATTCTGTGTGTTCAGTCCCTTTACTGGGGCTATTGAGGAAAAAAAAAAGTTTTAGTTCTGACTTAACTTGGTTGTACTCCATTTGTCCTTCTTTTTAGTGATTTTTCTGTTGCTAATGTGTCTGTCCAGGTGCATGAATCTAGAGTCACCTGTGGGTAATGTGTTTTTAAGCAACCTGTGTAAGTAGCGTATGCGTGAAGGCTATTTAGGTGATGTCAGGCTTTATTATATACAAATTAATCTACTTCATGTCAAGTGGATCAGTATGACTTGTGTAATACCTACCAACTTTCAGTAGGATCTGAAAACTCCTCTTATGCACATGCAAGCCACCTTAGCTTGAAAAAAGCAGAAATTATTCTCTGTCTGCAAATCTTGCGATCTTATAGATTCATAGAATGGTTTGGGTTGGAAGAGACCCTAAAGATCACCTACTTCCAACCCCCCTGCCCTGAGCAGGGACACCTCCCACTAGATCAGGTTGCTCCAAGCCCCATCCAGTCTGGCCTTGAACACTTCCAGGAATGGGGCATCCACAGCTTCTCTGGGCAACCTGTGCCAGTGCCTCACCGCCCTCACAGTAAAGAATTTCTTTGTCATATCTAATCTAAATCTACCCTCTTTCAGTTTATAAACCGTTACCCCTCATCCTATTGCTACACTCCCTGATAAAGAGTCCCTCTCCATCTTTCCTGTAGGCCCCCTTTAGGTACTGGAAGGCTGCTATAAGGTTTCCCTGGAACCTTCTCTTCTCCAGGCTGAACAACCCCAACTCTCTCAGCCCGTCCTCGTAGCAGAGGCGCTCCAGACCTCTGATCATCTTTGTGGTCCTCCTCTTGACTCACTCTGACAGGTCCATGTCCTTCTTATGTTCGGGGCTTCAGAGCTGGACGCAGTACTCCAGGTGGGGTCTCACCAGAGCAGAGTAAAGGGGTAGAATCACCTTCATAGAATCATAGGGTTGGAAGGGACCTCTGGAGATCATCTAGTCCAATCCCCCTGCCAGAGCAGGGTCACCTTAGAGCAGGTTGCACAGGAACACGTCCAGGCGCGTTTTGAATGTCTCCAGAGTTGGAGACTCCACCACCTCTCTGGGCAGCCTGTTCCAGTGCTCTGCCACCCTCAAAGTAAAGAAGTTCCTCCTCATGTTTAAGTGGAACTTCCTATGCTCAAGTTTGTATCTATTACCTCTTGTCCTGTCGCTGGGCACCACTGAAAAGAGCCTGGCCCCATCCTCCTGACACCCATCCTTTAAGTATTTATAAGTATTTATAAAGTATTCATATTTCCTCGACCTGCTGGTCATGCTTCTTTTGATGCCCAGGATACAATTGGCTTTCTAGGCTGCAAGCACACATTGCTGACTCATGTTGAGCTTCTCATGAACCACCACCCCCAAGTCCTCCTTAGGTCTGCTCTCAATCCATTCCCTACCTAGTCTGTAGTTGTGCTTGGGATTGTCCTAACCCATTTGCAGGACCTTGCATTTGGCCTTGTTGAACTTCATGAAGTTTGCACGGGCCCACCTCTCAAGCCTGTCCAGGTCCCTCTGGATTGTATCCCTTCCCTCCAGCATGTCAGCTGCATCACACAGCTTGGTGTCATTGGCAGACTTGCTGAGGGTGCACTCAGTCCCATTGTCCATGTCTCCAACAAAGATGTCAAACAGCACTGGTCCCAGTACTGACCCCTGAGGAACTCCACTCATCACTGGTCTCCACTTGGACATCGAGCTGTTGACTGCAGCTCTTTGAGTGCTAGCATCCAGCCAATTCCTTATCCACCAAGTGGTCCATCTCTCAAATCCATGTCTCACTGTGGGACAGTGTCAAATACTTTGCACAAGTCCAGGTAGATGACATCAGTTGCTTTTCCCTTATCCACCAACACTGTAACCCCGTCATAGAAGGCCACCAGATTTGTCAGACACAATTTGCCTTTAGTGGAGCCATGTTGACTGTCATCGATCACCTCCTTATTTTCCATGTACCTTAGCAGAGTTTCCAGGAGGATCTGCTCCATGATCTTGCTGGGCACAGAGGTGAGATTGACTGGCCTGTAGTTCCCCAGGTCTTCCGTTTTTTCTCTTTTTGAAAATGAGGGTATTATTTCCCCTTTTCCAGTCAGCAGGAACTTTACTAGACTGCCATTACTTCTCAAATGTGATGGATGAAGTTGCTAAGCCACTATCCACCAGTTTCCTTGGGACTCACAGGTGCATCTCATCAGGTGCCACGGATTTGTGTGCCTTCAGGTTCCTTAAATTATCTTGAACTTGGTCTTCTCCTACAGTGGGCAGTTTTTCATTCTCCCAGTCCCTGCCTTTGCCTTCTGTGACTTGGGCAGTGTGGCTTGCTTTGTTGTGCTAAGTCATGTGATTTTCCAATTGTTTTTTTCCATAACTACTTAAAGCTATGGAGTATTCTACCAAAATACACCCTCCTTATATTTGTTACATGGTCTCCGTATTTCTGAAAACTATTTCTGTTTGGTTGGGGAGTAAAGAAACTTCCTGTGGGGCGCTGAAGAGGGACAGGGGATGTGTCTGGACCAAGAAGGGACTCATGGTGCTTGGTTTCAGACTTTGATGGGTAGGCTTGGTTTTTGAATGCTGTCTGTGCCTGTCCGGGTCAGCATAGTCCTTGAAGTCTTTTTCTTAGTCATGAGGTGTTTGAAAATTCTCTACGCTTGCTTCCCTGTTGCAAGCCTTTCACTGACATTTTAAGGGAGGAAGACATTTACCTCAAGTGCGCGGAGGGTTGAAATGTGGAACTGCTTGTTGTCTGTCGTAGGCAGCACTTGTGTGGTCAGTTCTCTAGAACGCGAGGGCTGCGGGAGTGTTTGTCTTCCCTGCTCCAGCTCTTGATTTAACAGCTTGTGCTCTGTTTTTTTCCTATGCATGGCATTTCTGCAGAGGTGGTTTAGTTATGATACTCTGAAAAGCTGTAGTTCTCTGAAATATTTGAGCAACAGTTTCAATTGAACCTTATCTCTAGTGTATGTAAGGAAGCCAAAAAAACAAACTCTGCAGAGCAGATTAGCTGTTTAATGGTGAGGCTTTTGTTCTTGGGAATAAAACCTCTTATGGGAGACTGATTTGGTAAAGAAACATTAAAGTATGGAAAAGACAGAGTAGAACTGCCTATTGTATTTGGCAATCTGTAGGTTTTCCAGGTAACCACTTCTAGCTGGGTTGTTGGATGTGCAATCCACAGGGTGGGTGTTTAGACTTTTGCATAAGTCCAAGCAGCTGTCAGTTTAAGTAAAATGGTTTTGAAGGAGTGAGAAGGCAGATGAATTCAACTTGCTGATGCAGATCTTCCTAGGCTAACTGTATAGCTAGTTTCCTTTTGGGGTGTCCCTCCCTGTTGCCACTTAAGGGTGCTTAAAGAAGATAGGATTATTAAGCAACAAATACTTAAAGGGAGTTTATGGTCAGCAGAAATTTCTGAGCTGACTTTGCACATACTTCTGAATGGCATACGATACAGGCTACTACAGTCCCTTTCTCAACAAAGCAAGAGAGATATGGAAAAAATCCTTTATTCTTAAAATCATTCACTGCCTAATTCTTCTCATAATTTCTCTTCTGTGCAGACGCTGTGCTATAGAAGATGCACTATTACCGATATTCTAATGCAGAAGTCAGCTGTTGGTACAAATACCTGCTCTTCAGCTACAACATTGTCTTCTGGGTGAGTACAAAATGTAGAGACAGAAATAGTTTAGGCATATCTCAGTTTTATTAAGTGCCTGCGTGTTTCTTCGAGATAATAGGCTGAAATACTTACTTGAAGGCAGGAAGCTTTCAGGTAAGTGGTCGTCTTCAGGTAAAGCTTTTCATGGTATGTCCGGGTGTTTTGGAATTGAACAAGCCTATCCCAAGTAAGAAAGTAATTATTACTGAAAATGATATGGATAATTCCTCACAATCTTTCCTTTCCTTGTCCCTTCCTCCTATCTTACTGTCTGAGTGAAGATAAAGGATTGAAGCATATAAAACTGGTTTTCTTGTTTGTTTTATTTTTAATGGAGAAAGGAAAGATCTGCTTGAAGGATTTGACAAAAGAAAACAGTATAGTCTCTACTGTTGCTGACAAGGCCTTTGTGTTTTGAACGATGGAGGCCATTAAATACTGGTTGTGTGTAGGCAAAGGTTAAAGCTACCTTTCTCAAGTGCACTTAAGTGTATGTTAAGTTGGATCCCTGTTAAAAGAAGTCTCTTCTAATGTCTCCTTTCAGATCATCTTTGGTCTCTGTGTTGGGGTGGTGTAGCTGTAAATACACTATGCAGAAGAGAAGAAAGGAACTGCTCCAGAGATGTGTCAACAGCTGGCATTACAACATAGTCAAGATCTTAAATGTCATGCTCTGTGGGCAACAAAATTGTCTGATACTGTCTTGAAATACTTAGCTAGGGACTAGCCTGCCTATAATGTTTGTTTAGAATTGTGAACGTGAAAAGGGTACAAAAACAGGTGTGTGGTTTTAGATGTGTATGATGGTGAAGATCACTGAAGCACCTAACTACCTTGGAAAAGAAGGCAATGCAAAAGTTAGTGCATAGCATTGCATTAGAAAGAGTTAACATGTCTGTGAGGGAGAAGTGAAGGTAAGGATGCAGTTCAGATAAACTTGATGATTCTTTTCAGAACTTGCAGACCAAACAGTTGGGAGTTTGCACCTGAAGGCGTGAAAACTGCAGTCATGGAAAGGCATGGGTAGTCATGGAGAAGTGCAGATCCAGTGACTTGCCTGGTGCGAGCAGCTTGGATTAATGTTCTGATTCAGAGTTGAAATATTTCTTAGTATGGATAACCGCTTCTAAAGATTTTTAGACTTTTTTCAAGGCCGAAAAGGTCAGATAGCAAGAATGGTAGTATGGTATGTGGCTGAAGGAACTTGTTTAAGAGTAAAAATTGACTCTCCTGATCTTGACTTGTCTGAGATCAGTAGTCTCGCTAGAGAAGACTATATTAATTCTATTTATTTACTGTGATTCGTTAAACCATGTCAATTTTTTCACAACCTACAATTTAAGATATATGGAATAGTTACCCAAATCTGTATTGAACTTCAGTAAAATAAGGCGTTTATTGTCTGAACATAAATTGCAGGCTGCAGAATCTTTTTTGTATTTGTCAATAATGGCTTGGTATTTTGCTTGATTAACCCACATAAACTTCTGGTAAACTAGGTTGGTGTTTCTGCACATCTTGGATGCTTTGGCAGTATTTAAGGCAGTAAACAAGCTTTTTTGAAAGCTGCATGTATAATGGACAAAACTCTGGATTAATTTAGAATCATAAAAAAGTCTAGGTTTGGTGGAACTTCTGGGGGTCACCTGACCTGATTTTCTGTTGAAGGCAAGACCTGTGGGGTAGGAAATCACTGCTCAAAGAGAAGAGCTGGGAGTCTTGTGAGCTTATTACTCATCAATTTTCTGCTGTCTTCAGTCTAATAAAAATGTTAGAAGGCCAACTAATACTGAGACTGCAATGTCTGAGTATTGCTGTTGAAGTTTTGCTACTGTTACCACTTCTTGTTTACTAGTGCAATGTTTTAACATGACACTGTAGCATTAAGCCTCAAGGGAGTTTATCCTTTTGTGGATAGCAGGACAGAAAAGATGCGTGTGGCTTGTGTAGAAACTTTTTTTCAGTAAGGGTTAATTGGCCACAATATTGCCATAATGCAAATATTCTTTAGTGATGACTTCCCCCCCACCCCCCGGCAAATGAGGTTTCCCATCATGGCCTCGCGACTGAAAAAGTATGTGCTTAAAGGCCAGCAGCTCTGTAGTTATTTTTCTTCTATATACCACAGCTCCCATGTACCTGTAGTGGAGTGTGGTGCAATAAGAAGAATATTCATCAAGCTGTTCTGGTTTTCAGAGAAATCACTTTGGAACTGGGTGGATGCTCTTCAGCAGATAGTGTGTGGGATACATGAGAAACTGTCAGACTCTTTTGTTTGTGAATGTATTAGGATTGTTCTAGAACTCTGCTTTCTTTCTAGTGAGTGTCTCATGAAGTGGGGTCTATTGCAATTTTTGATGGGTAAATAACTTTTGAAAAAATGTTTGTCTTTTTTTTTTCTCTACTGGGAAGACTATCAAGAATTATTAATTTTATCTCTGATCATTTTCTTTTTTTTCCCCCTGCAGAGTCATTACATTTCACCTTTTTCATATTTCTTTTTTTACTGTATTTTCTTGAAATTAATGATGAAGATCCAAGGATTTTTTTCTCTTCCTTAAAGAATCATTTTTAAAGAAGAGATGCAGAAAAATTGAGGAGAATTTGAAATGCAGCTTGTATGTGTCAGCTGATGTGTTGGCTGAAGGAATTGGTTTTCTGAACAGGTACCTAGTAGTCTTGGTAGCTTGCTCAACAGATGGTCTGAGGCTTCTACTGAGAAATTATTATCAGGCTGACCTGATAATAACCAGAAGGGAAATGTAGCCATGACTTGAAAAAGCAGCATTTAAGGACGGAATGTTAGTCTTGATTTGCTTTCCTTGGCTTGCAGGACAGGTGCTTTTTAGTAGCTTGTTTTGTGTTAGTGAGGGTGGCCACTATATAATTGGTATGAGGGATGATATTTAGATAAGTGTGCAGACAGCCTTTTGCCCATTTAAGCTGTTACTGGAGGTATTACGTTAGCCCACCTGTGTCTCAACTCATGACAGTTTATTCACAACCAAGTAATTTGCTTGTAAATAAGGAGTTGCATTTGTTCTTATGTAATGCTTATGAAAGATGCATGTTGACTTCCCCATTGTAGCTCTAAAGATAATATCAGTGACTGCATAAGCTTTAAAGTTAAAGCATATGGTGACTTGGTTTACAGAATATTTAAGCTTTTTATTGAGTTGTTACTTCAGTTTGTGTCATGTTTCAGATATGGTTCACATGGATTGGGGTGGAACAAAATATTGAACTCAGGACAAATATGACTATTTTAACAATGGCAAGCTCACAGTTTTATCAGCCTTTAGAAATATGTAAATCTTCATTCTTTGGAAGGTAGTTTATCTTTTTTTCCCAGATAGATGACTTGGCAATAGAAGGTTCAGTTCTGCTGACTTTAAGTTAGTTTATAGGACTGGCTAGCAAAATCATTTCTCTATTCTTTGCACTTGGCTTTCCCTTTTAAAGGGAATGGAGGTCATAAGGAGGCTGTGTCTTTCTAGGCATTTTAATGTGGGATAACTTTGTATTCATCTTGCTTTTTAAGCATGCTAATAAGATTTAACTTCTCAAAGTACACTTGTTTTAATGAGGCAGTATTGCAACCATTAAGACAGTCCTGCAGGGAGTGCTCGGAAGTTTAAGTGAAATTACCTTATTAACAGACTGGACCGGCTTTTGAGTTTTAAAGTTTTTTTTTTTTTTCCCCCAAATAGCTTCATTTGTCATAATGAAATTAAAAGGCTGCTGTAATAACAAGGTGAAGAGCACCTTTCTGTTCAGAGTCGTTTTGCAATTGAGTCCTGAGAAAGCCCTGGTGGAGGAAGGAGGCGGGGGTGGATGAGTGACCCCAGGGAGAGTGCAGGGGTGCCCTGTGTTGGGGTGCAGCATTGCTCTGTGCCTTCTAGCCTGCACTTGGGAAGGCCCGGGGAATAAAAGGAGGTGTCTCAATCACCTGTCTCTGATGCTTGCTTCTTTGTCTCCAGTTGAAGGATTTTTTTGGGTAGTCCAAGAATTGCACCTCAGCCAGGATATAGCTATTTTAGTGAAGGATTGCATGTGTGCTCTGCCAAAGCCTTTTAGGTTGCATGTGAACTCACTGTCTCTCAGATGAGTTGAGAGGAGAGAGTGTAAAATAGCTTTTAGCTGCTGTCATCTTGATTTCTCTTCTAATGCTCTGTAGTTTTGTGTGTGTCTCTTGAGGGTTTCTGGAGAGGAAAAAAAAAAAAAAGAAACTTCATGCATGCTATAGGAGATGTGTCATTTTTGCCCTGAACGTGATGATGAAAGGCAAAAATTCTCTTAAGTTCTGGAAAAGAATTCTCAGCTCATTTCTCATTTTTGAGAAGTAAGAGAAGACCCAGGCTAGCATAAGATTTTCTTAGCTTTTGTAGTGTATGTTGTTTTTTAGGAACATCTAAAACATGAGGCTGTGCCAGGAAGGGGAAAGAATCCACCACCAGGTGGTTTCCTGACCCTGAGAGGAAAAGTCTGGGAAGAGACAAGGGTAGGAAGGAAGCACTGTAGGCTGCTGATTGCACCAGCATGGGTGGAGCTATGATGTAAAATAGGATTGTCCAGGGGGTTGGAAAAATGTTCTCTGTAAGAGTAACATTTTGTGCTTACAAAAACTGAGCGCAATAGGAATGCATTCCCATTGCTTCTAATCAGACCTTGAGGCAGGCTGACCCAAAATCAGTTTGTGTGCAAGGGTTGTCTTGCAAGAATTATGTTTAGCTGCACCCTAGATTTGAGAAACAAATTAGAATGGTTTTCTCATTTAGTAGGGTGATGCTAATAATGTAGTGAAAGAAATTCAAAGTGTGGTTGGGAACAGCTAGTGCTTAAGCTAAGTGGTCTTGTGCATGGTGTCTGTGGGTTGGTGTCAGTAGCCTATGTCTCCTGAGCAGAGCTTGCGGCTTGATGCAATATGTTAATAATGTAGTCTTCTCAGTTCTAAAGCAGGAAATGACCAAATGCTGGTTACTAGTTTCAGTTTCCTGTTCAAAGGGGTGCAGTTGAACTGCTCTGTGTATGTTTCCATCTAACCTTTTGTGCAGTGTATGGCTTAAATGACTCTATGGCATAGAAGTGAATTGAGTACTCCAGTTCGTTCTTTCTTACACATCATAGACATTCTGGTGAAAGGCAAATTTCAAAATGCCCCTCTTCTGAAATAGCTGGTTTGCTCACTCGCCCTTTGGGAATACTTGCGGTTAGCATTGCTGTTTCTCAGCTGCCTGTTCTCCCATTCACGTGGCCCCATAGTTCAGTGAGCTGGTGAAGGTTAAAACCTTTCTTTCAATTCAGGCTGGATCAGTTCCCTGGTCTGCCTCACTTGAATGCCTCTGTGCAAGAGTGATAAAGAGAGGGGATATTTTCCTGGTGCTGATTCTCTTTAGAACTCTGTATTGGGTATGCTCAGTCATGCTAACTTTTGAGGTGGTTTTATCACTATGGTGTGTTTTACAATAGTTTTCCGTGAGATACTTTGAAGTATCTTGCAAATGGTATGTAAGGCAAAGAAATCTCATTCAGTTAAATAGCTGTCATTGTACTTCCTTGCAAACTGGTTGTCTTGGTAATTGTGTCTGTAAATGCAGTGGCTGATCGCTTTGTTTCTTCAAGTACATCATACTTCACTTTTTTTTTTTGCTAAAGAAACCTAGTGTGTGTGTGTGTGGTTTGGCTGCTTCTAGTGAGAATTATGAATCACTTGTGTGTTAGCTGAATTTAAGTTTTAGATTTATCCATGTTGATTCGATGAGACTTAAGTTTATTTTTCTGGTGATAAATTCTGTTTTACTGGTAGGTAGTTTGCATAGGTGTGCGTAGAAATAACTTTTCAAAAACAGTGTAGTTTTGTGAAACTGAACACTGTGAGAAATGCTCCTTATCCAATAACGATGGCTCAGGCAGTGAACGATACGAAGCACATTTTATTTAAACATTCTTGCAAGAACAGGTGACCTAGCAAGTAGGCACACTGTTGGTTCTTGAAGCACACCTATTTATTTCCTAATCACGGCTGAATTTTGCCTCCCCTGTTTGCCTTTGCTTAGGTACTCCAGGGTTCACAGTCTGTCCAGAACGCCTAAAATCCTTCCTGGATGTCTTGCCTCTGTTTACTTCTCCTTATGCTAAACCAAAAGGGATTATCTGACTAGTTTATTTCTTTCCTTTTTGGTAAAATTTCTCGATGTCATTAGCCCTGGTTAAATGTTTGACTACCCTTCTAGACACTAATCTGGTATGAATCAGTTTGTCCTTTTGTCTGTGTGATAAGATATGTTCTACAAGCCTTTGCTGGAGCCTCTTTGTCTTAGTCATTCCCTTATCATGTCACCTCTGATGGAAACTCAGTTTCTCAGCTTCAGAAACTCTGCTTTTCTCAGTTTCAAAAACAATACCTGCCTTTCTTACAATACTTTATAAAAACATGAGACCAATGTTCGTGTTCAGAGGTGAAAATGAAGCATACTAGTGTGAAAAATTGACTTAATCAGGAATCTATTACAATTTTAGATGGTAATTATAATGAAAGGCAGCCAGTCTGAAGAGGACACCCTATTTGTATATTCAATTGCACAGTATTAATGTTACACTAACATTAGTTTGTATATAGAGTGTAAGAAGATGTGTGTCTTCCTTTTTTTTTTTCTTCATTTCTTTAGAAAAATTGCCCAAAGATCCAGCTGTGTCTACTGTGTAATTTACCCTGATTACTGCAAATTATACCAGATGTCTTCACCTGTCTCCCAGCATTCCTGAAGTGTTTGGAATGAGAAAGGGTGAAGGATGCATCAATTGCATGCACTGTGTAATTTAATGACATGCAAGTTTGGTTATTGATTATTTTTTTTTCTATTTTGCTTTTTCATCTGAAAAAACACTGAGTTAACATTTAAGGGTAGTCTGGGTCAATATTCTGTTTATATCCATGTGGTTTTTAATAGTATTTTTTTTAAGTTGTGCTTTGATCCAAATCATCACTTTAAATGTACTTAGCGTATTCAGAGTCTGAGATGTGTAGTCATTGTGCTGTTGCGTATTAAACAACATCTGGAAATGTAACTTATTTAGCACTGCTTTGCCTAGTTGTAACTCTTTCCATGTATTAGTAGTGGATTTCGCTGGTTAATCTGTGTGCTTAAGCCCTAAAACATGGCATATAATACTTCATGCCTAGACAGAAGTGTATAACATCACTTGAGTGATTTTTACAAAATTATATGAATGACACTTGCAGCCCTTTTTGGCTTTCCTTTCCCCTACTTCCCCCCAGCAGAGTAAACCCAGAACAACTTCATTTGTCTCAAGTGCAGTTTAGGGTCAGCAGGCAGTGAACCCAGCAGTACTGAAAATCTACATGTATATTTTCTTGTGTGACTGTAAGAGGGTCCTGTTTTTGCTTCTTGCCTGTGGTGTGGGGAATTGCCTGTAATGACTGTTTAGTTCATGGGAGGTGCTGCATTTCCTACAGGAAAGGGCCCCTTGTTCAAGGCATATTTTTAGTGGTTGGAATTTACTAGTCAATGTGTATAAGGCCTAGGGGGAAAGCAACCTAAGTCATTTATATGGAATCATAGAAGCATTTAGGTTGGAAAAGACCTTTTAAGATCATGGAGTCCAAACATAAACCTGGCACTGCCAAGTCCGCCACTAAACCATGCCCCTAAGTGCCACATCTATGCATTTTTTTAAATACCTCCAGGGATGGTGACTCAACCACTTCCCTGGGCAGTCTACTCCAGTGCTTGACAACCCTTTTGATGAAGACATTTTTCATAATACCCAATCTAAACCTCCCCTGATGCAACTTGAGGCCATTTCCTCTTGTCCTCTATTGCCTGTTACTTGTAAGAAGAGACCAACACCCACCTCTCTACAGCCTCCTTTCAGGTAGCTGTAGAGAGCGATAAGGTCTCCCCTTGGCCTCCTTTTCTCCAGGCTAAACAACCCCAGTTCCCTCAGCCGTTCCTCACAGGACTTGTGCTCTAGACACTTCACCAGCTTCGTTGCTCTTTGGACATGCTCCAGCACCTCAATGTCTTTTTAAGGGCACATGGACATAGCAGGGTAGAATACCATTTTAGATAGTGAGGGCGAGATGCCCTCAGTTTGTAGAGAGGTCATTTTAGTTTGATTATTGAAAATGCAAACTGCCTGAGAATGGAGAAAGGCAATAAAAGACTAGAACAAGGATCTCTTCCTTTATATGGATGAATATAATTCAGAAATATTTATTATAAAAACATAGGAAAGGCTGAGAGAGCTGGGACTCTTTAGCCTGGAGAAGAGAAGGCTGAGGGGAGACCTTATTAACGTTTACAAGTATCTAAAGGGTGGGTTTAAGGCGGATGGAGTCAGACTCTTTTCAGTGGTTCCCAGTAACAAGATGAGGGGTAACAGGCACAAGCTGGAACATAGGAAGTTCTGAACAAATATGAGAAAAAACTTCTTTACGATGAGGGTGACAGAGCACTGGAACAGGCTGCCCAGGGAGGTTGTGGAATCCCCTTCTCTGGAGACTTTCGAGACCCGCCTAGATACAGTCCTGAGTAACATGCTCCAGGCAATCCTGCTTTAGCAGGGGAGTTGGACTAGATGATCTCTAGAGGTCCCTTCCAACTCTGAAAGATTCCGTGGTATGAATTCGTGTAGGGTTTGTACGTTGTCAATTAGATTTGTTGCTTATTGAAGCTAAGTGGGTGGAACATTACATCAGCTTAAATCAAAAGGGCTTAAAACAAGGTAAGGCTTCAGAAGACAAACTGTATCTAATTAGAGAAGAGGCTAATATAATGAGCCTTGACACTGAGAAGTTATGAAGAGTCAAGCATGGCTACTGTCTGGGGGTGGTACTATAAAGTGGCTAAATAGGGAGTAACCTCAAAATGCATTAAATATTCTGAAATCTTCATTAATGTGCAGGCAGAAGGTTTAGAGCAAGTCATTGTGACAAAGATAACTCCCACTTGCGTGCTACTATGTGGAATTATTAATTTAGTACTGTGTGCTTCTTGAGTAATCATGAATAATCAAATAGAAGTACTTTTTAAAAGTAGTTACTAAAATGCAAGAATGCTATGGAATAAAAGTGCTGTAAGTCCTTTTTGCAAGAGATTGACTCATTGGGAGGAATGTCCTATTACTATTGTCTGAGATCCCAGACAATATTGGTTTTACTTGAGCAAGAGTGCTACTGGCTAAGCATTTGAGAATTTTTTGATTAGTACATCTAATATACTTTTTTTCTCTTTGTTTTAGCTAGCTGGGGTGGCCTTCCTTGCGGCTGGTCTGTGGGCATGGAGTGAAAAGGTAAGGGTAGAAATGTCTGATCTTAGTTTGTTTGGTGGCTGCCTCTTCTGCTCCAGTAAAACTACTTCCTCAGGAAGCAGCAAAGGTTAAATGTAGTATCTGACCCCAGGACCATGTTCAAATGATCTAAACTGAGTTCAGTCGGAGTTGCATTCTCATCCCTGATCAGGTGTTAAGCTGTGGCCCTTGATGTTTAGACCTTTTTTAAACTTGTGAAAGCAGGATGCTAGGGAGAATTTAATCTTTATGAATAGTCTTTATGAACTGGTTCTCTTTTGAAAGCATGTTTTCTAAAATACACTTATCTACCCACCTCTTTTTATTAAAACCAAGAAGCATTTGGGAGGAAAATAAGAGATATCTCTTTTTATATTTAAAAAAAAACCCAAACCCATGCATCTTTGGGATCATCTTTCTGAAGTATTTTAGTCTTCAGGCCATCTGTTGTCTTCCACTTTATTCCACATGGATTTGCTTAAGTTATTGTGCCTCCATGTAGAGGAACAAAATTGGGGAACGTGATCTAGCTGGTTTTGGCAGTGGTTTCTTTCAGCTGAATAACTTCCTCAGTCAGAGGAAGTCTGTGCAGGCGTGTACCTACAGAGTTCACCTCTTACAAGAGAAGAGATGGTATAGGTATAGAAATGAATGGTTCACCCCCTTATTATGTATGTAAAAGCATGGCTTCAATATTACAGCAAGCAGTAGGAAAAAGTGACAAGTACCACACACAAATGCATTTACCTCCTATTCTGTTGTTATAAAAGGACTTTCTTTCCAGCCCTTTGGGAGGGTGTTAAACTTGTCTTGAATTTGTATTCTGTCATGTTCAGACACTAGCTTCTGTAAAGAAGGACGTACAATCTGTGTGGTTGGAAATGACTAACTTGTAACCACCATTTGCCAAATGGACTTTATGGTACACTGAATTTACTAAAAGGCAAAACCAGACTCTTTCTGTCTTGATTTCTTAAATTTTGCCTGAACTATTTCTGCTTTCTGTCCTGTCTTGCAAATAAGTGCTTCAAAGCTTTTCCTGTGGTTTTGAACTTCTGAATGGCTCCTGAAAGCTGTACATTGTTTTTCATGTCTGTTGTTCTGTGCTATGTGGGCAGTCTTTAATACTAGTGCCATTCTTCAGCCATAGTGCTTGTATGGATCTGTCTGTCTACAGATAAACATCTTGGTGAACAATAGATGGGAAGTAAGAGGAAAAATATTCCAGAAGCTGTGCTGCAGCCATAAACCCAAAGATAAACTGCAGGTGGTGGAAGAGTTTTGAACATCCTGTCTCTTTGTGCAAAATGAAGTACATTGGGTCCCTTTAACTTCTCTATTTTTTTTTTTGTCTTTTTCCACTAGGACTACACTTCAGATTGATTCCTCAGCAGTCTTTTTTTTTCTGGCTGTAAATCCTCTGTGTCTTTTAGCTGATAATATATCAAAGTGAGAACGCTGGTTTGTGAGAAATGTTGAAAATACTTAATGTAAAAATGTTACCCATCCTGATTTGCATTCCCTGTTTGAGTCAAATCCAGTCTCTTTAACTGGTGTATCTAATTGGCCTATCCTTATTATCTTATATTCTGAACAGTCATATAAAAGTTAAATTGCAAAAAAAAATATAAAGTCTTTTCAATAAAAACTGGATAGATGTTAATATATGTGACCCAAGATATACTGCAAAAATCAATAAGAGAAAGTGAATAAACTGTTAATAGAAGCAAGGTGAATAACACTGAGCCCTCTCATCAGGAAAACATTTTATTAATTGTTAAAACCATTTTGAGAAGGACACAAAGGAAGATCTGGGAAACTAAAGGCTAGTCAGCCTAACTTCATTCCAGCAAGTCCATGATGAGTAACAAATGGAGAGGGAGCAGTCATTCTACTTCAAAGCAAGACTGTTATTTAGAGGCATGTCAAGAGCATGGAGAAATTGTTTGACAGGAACCTTATGAAAGTTTATTTAAAAAAAAAAAAAAAGCAAATGCAAAATCCTGTGCCTGAGATGCGGTAACCTCATGCGTCAGTATTAGCTGGGGGTTGACTGCCTAGAAAGCAGCTCTGTGAGGAAAATCCTTGAGCTTCTGTTGATCAGGAAGTTGACTATCAGGTGTGCCTTCATGTCAAGGCCAACAGCATGCTGGGCTATATTAGCACTGATGTGGCCAGTGGTTGAGGGAGGGGCTTCTTCCAACAATATTAATCACACTTGAGGCTGCGTCTGGAGTATTATGTCCAGTTTGGGGTGCTTTGTGTCAGACACGTCTCTTCCAATCTTAACTTATTCTATGATTAAGTGTACTTATTCTTTAATCCGCTGATCTTTCTTTATGTTTATACACAGAGGTATGGTAAACTGCCTAAAGGTAGATGCATGTAACTCATGTTATAATTAGTGGCACTGTGATATTGTGACAATCAACATCCAGTTTACAGAACTTCGTTATAAGAAGTCAACTCTGTCCTTGTCAGGTGTATTTTGTAGTTGCTGTACTAGCGTATCTCAAAACAGTAACTGGGTTGGCATTTGTTACTGAGCTGTATTAGAGATTTTTTTTTTAAAGACAATCCATGTTTGCCCTCTGTTGCCAACCCACTTCACTTGAGATGGCATAATGCTTACAAACATTAAAAGAAAATGGAAAGCAAGTTAAGCATGTACAGTTGAATTCTTGAATCACTGTTCTAAGAGACTGAAAGGAAAACTTAAAGGCTGAGTTTTATTCTTGGATTTTTGACACTGACTTAAGTTATCAGACTTCATTTCTGTATACCTGTAGGAAATCTAGGTGCTGTTGTAAAGGGCAACTGTGCTTCAAAGAGTTTTTATCATCCTGCAGATGGCACAGGCAGAAGCATCCTTAGAGAGATGAGTAAGGTGGAAAGAGATAGTCCCTTGAATTAATTCTCTTGTTTACTTACTTCAGGATTTTTCACTTAGCATCTTTTGTTAGGCAAAAAAAACCCCACAACCTTATTTTCGAAAGAGAATGTTGTAAACATTAAATGTGAATGTGAAGAAACCGTTGTGAACCAGCAACATCTGAGCCCAGTTCCTGCCAACTCTTCTTCATAACATGCTTTGATCAGAGGAAGTTTTCTTCCAAAAGATGTTGCTTGAGCAAGTGAGGTTGTCTGGAAAAAAAAAAGCTTGAGTTTGGGTGTGGGAAGGAGATGGCTGGAAACAGTTGTGAAAGTTTCAACATCCTGGTCACACAATGTTTACTTTCATAGTGTATGGGTTCTACAAAGACTGAATTAGCCTAGCTAATCTTGGCTTCGTTGATTGTGAGGTCTGAGCCAAGGTTTGATTAGGTGAAACTACCATAATTAATCCAGTAGACCAAGTTTGATAGTTAGGTGTGAGGTCTTACAGTTTGTAAGAACGGAAATGTATCATTGGTGACACTAAGTAGAAAAGTCATTGCTTCCCAAGACCACTTTTTAATAGGCTATTTCAACTGTTAGTCACCAACTATTGCAAGGCAATTCTGAATTCTACAGTTCAATTATTTTTTTTTCTTTTCATGCCTCCAGCCAATTTTGGTAAAAACAACTCTATTGTCTTGCTGTTGCCAAATTAACAACTCTAACAAGATCTGTTATGGAACACATTATGAAAGAAGGTGAACTCCTGTGTATCACTATAGTACTGTTAATCAGTGTCTTTTCATCAGCTGATGATGTTTCTCCATGTGCACTTTTTCTTCTAATGCTGTATTTTGAAGACATTTTTGTTAAGGGAGCACTTAAATAACGAAGTGATATGGATTTTTCCAAGGTATTCTCTTAGGATGTATATTCTTTGCACTTAACTCTAGCACAAATACCTGAGTAGCAAGATGGTCATTTACGTTCCCTTGACAGCAATAGACTGCTTATGTGAATTACTTTACAAGTCTCTCTGATATCTTTCTCTTATGCTAAACGTAGTTAGCTTGAGAATATACTTTATAAAGAAAAAACCAAAAGACAGTAAACATACAATTATGGGACATTGTACTGTGTTGATTTTTTGTTATTTCTCTGTTTTAACAGGAAAGTATTTCCTTATTAAAATGCCTACATATTGCTGATGAGTGTATGATGAACATTCAGAGACTGTTGCAAGGCTGCAGGGGTGTCCCTACAGATTGTTCTCGTTAACTTTAAGAGTTTCAGCTGTTTTTCCCTTCTGTCTTCTGTATGTTGCATCTTGTTCTTGCACATTACATGAGAAGAAGAATTTGATGGAATTTTAATGGCAGCTGATATATAAACTTAGTTTCTTTAAAACCTAATCTAGGAATAAGGGCTTCACTGTGTTAGCATTACATTTACATAGACTTAGAAATTCTGTCCTAAGATCTGGGCAGACAGGCTTAATCAGTAAGATTGTTATCAAGACAAGTGGTTTCTCTGGATAGTTAATAAAAAAGAAAATATTGCTGCTAAATTAGGCAAACTGCAAATATCTTATAGGGAATAGATAACTTCTTTTGGTGTAAGAATTTTATGTGTGGTGAAAGGGGAATATTTAGAGTATATTTCTGTGTTTTTGCAAGATTTTGGAGGAGCATTTCAAAGACTATTCAGGACTAGAAAGGGTATAACTAAAATGTTGAGAGGAAAAATTTGCTTGCCTTGAAAACCAAACCAAGATTTTGTTCCCCGCTCTTATAATGTCACCCATAACCTGCTTTGTAGTTAGAATATCTCTCCCTTTCTGCCACCTAAACATTAGGATTGGAAAAATTATTTTCTTAATTTTTTAAAAGACTTTAAAATTGGAGTGCCTTTGATTAATGTATTTCAAATTAATATAAAGCATTAATTCTTTTGCCTTGAAGCTAAATGAAGATTCAGTGATAGTATTAAGCTTTTGGCACCATCTTGTGGAAGATTGTTTGGCAAATAGACCTAGGAGAATGTAATCTGAGAAGTTGACTGCACTGGATTTACTTATTAGAAAAATTAATAGCTATAACTTTGCATTAATACTTCCTCTGCTAGGGTGAAGAGAATAGGTATTGTCAATAACCATTTTACAAGACTTTTCCATGTGGGTTGCTGTTGGCAAGCTCAAGGGTTTGCAACCAATTCATTTGACATCATGTGGAAATCATGGGCATCCAGAAGGAATGTTAAATGAAAAATATGCTTATAGCGGTCACCTTTTTCTGTTTTCCTGTTTTTTCTCTTTCAGGGTGTGTTATCTGATCTGACAAAGGTGACTGGTCTTCATGGTCTGGACCCAGTGGTGCTTGTCTTAGTGGTGGGAATAGTGATGTTTACTTTGGGATTTGCTGGTTGTGTAGGAGCACTGAGAGAAAACATCTGCCTACTGAAGTTTGTAAGTAATATCATTATATGAGTGGATTATTATGTGTGTGAAAGCTGGGAATGGTGGGTAAAGAACTAATAGCAAACCCAGATAACTTACAGAATTTGGTTTGTTACGGTATATACGGTAAACTTATGACAAGCATCTGAGTAATGACATTAAAAGCAGTATAGGTTCAAACCTATGTATTTCTTCCTCTTTCTGGAAGATGTTTCTTCCCTTCTTCGTGCATTCTGCTATACAGTGATGTTGTTATAGTATGTACGCCAGAATCTAATATTGTGTATGTTCTGGAACATATTAGTCAAGAATTACTGCAGGAGATGGTATAGTGACTTAGAAGAACAAAATCCTTTAAAAATTTAAGCAAAACTTGGACTTTGGTGGCTGATGTGCAACCTCTTAAACGGTTGGTTTTATACTGAGGCTTCTTCTTTGCATTATATCTGAAAACCGTTAAGCTGGACAAAGCGTTCTAAAACTGGAAACAATCCAAGAAGTAACATCAAGACTACTTTAGCCCAGTTTTGCAGATTCTCATTTATTAATATTTTCACTGCTGTGCATAAAGACTGTAGTATGGTGCTCATTTTACTTTGGAGTTCAGGTGACCAAACCAAAAAGATAACCCTACCTCTTGGGAGTTTCTTTACATTGTATTCTTATTTAACAAGCTGTGTTCTCACACTGTCTGTACTGAATGAGAATTTTAGCCTATTCTCTGTGTCCATTTCTGGTGGAGTTGGAGTAGGGATGCATTCAAAATGAATGGATGTTTTCTAATTTGGAACTTTTTTTACAGTTCTGTGGAGCAATTATGTTTATATTCCTGCTGGAGCTGGCAGCTGCAGTTCTGGCTTTCCTGTTCCAGGACTGGGTGAGGGACAGGGTCAAGGAATTCTTTGAGAATAACATTAAATCCTACCGAGACGATATTGACCTCCAGAACCTCATTGATTCGCTACAGAAAATTGTAAGTTCATATCCTGTCACTTCTTGTATGTGTTCTAGGAAAATAAGTTGATTTGGAGGTTTTCCTTTTTATTACAGATTTACAACATTCTGTAGTAATGGTGCCATGTTACAGGTGTGCTGTTTTGTTCTTTCTGCATTGAAAGCATCAGGGAGGCAGGATATTCTGGGATGCAGTGCTGCAAATGTGGAAGCTCTGACAAGCATCCATCTGCCTTTTGACCTTCTTGACTTGTTTCTAGGTTCTGGTCAGTGTTGCACCATTTTAAGTGAGAAGTGAGTGACAAAAAAAGTCTTTATCCTGAAAAAATTGTGCAATGGAGCTGGTAGTCTGCACTCTTATTTTAGGAGGCAGTGTAGTCTTGTACGGGGAAGCAGTACAGGGCCTCTTATCTTCTGACATGTGCTTCATCTTGAAGCAAAAGAGGATTTTTAACTGGGAAAGGCTAGTCTCTAGTCAGGCAGTTGTCAAGGAAGGTTGAAATTTTACACTCCTGTGGTCCTAAAATCTTCAGTGTCCAGAAGACAGTGATGTACACCAGGAGAGGACAAGGCCTGTGCTAGTAAGGGCCTGGTGGCTTTCACTCGATCAGCTGCTTCTGTAATCATGCCCAGGAAACAACCAGTGAGGGTGATTCTTCTTTCACCAAGACGGTGGTTTAAAAATCTATACGGTGAGAAACAGAGTACATCATGAAGAGGTAAAATGGTTGTCTCCTTTATGTATATTCCCCCTCCCCCCCCCCCACCTTAGGAAAGAAGGTTTTTTTTGTCTGTCTTCCATCTTCTAGAAGATCATGTTTAGAAATCAGTACTCACAGCTCAGTTTGATAGCAAAGCGCATTCTAGAGCGGATACCAGTTTGGTCAACTGTATATTTCCAGCAAGCTTAGCTATCCTGTTCATTCACTCTTGTGTCCGTTGTTATGGAAGCATCCTCTTAAGTTACCTGGGTGGATTTCAGTGCTGTTTTTGCTTTAGCTTTGGGTGCTATAGGGAACCTTTTTGTAAGGTAGGGCTCCTCCTGGCCATCACCACCAGTGATTGTCTCAGTGTTGTCTACTCTGTTGTTGCTCTTTCTGTTCATCTAGTTTCAGTGCAGTCAGACAAGCTAATACGCTAAGCTGATTTACAGTTGAACTCCAGTTAAATACTTTTCAATGAAAATTAAAGGATGAGCTTACTAAAAGGAGTTCACTGGACAGATTAACAAGCTAATAAACCTGAAAAAGGAAAGACCTGAAAAATCTCTGAATCCGTCTGTCGTTGATTCATACCTGAAAGTACTGAGGAAGGAGGGAAGTATTCAATGTTGGGTAGCAGGTGTAGTTCTGCAAGGGTTGGATAACAAGGTGCAGTAGTGTGTTCAAATGCCTCACTGATGCCCATCTTCTAAAGAGCCATGCTCCTTTGGCTGACTTGCTCTGTTCTCAGTGTGTGCCTTCGGACCCAGAGAGCTTTTTGTAGGCAGCTCCTTGCTCTGGCTAATTATAGAACTTTCAGGCGTGTAAGTGATCTCATACTCTAAGTAGTACCTTACCTAAGGTAGATTAGCATGTTAGTGGTGGTATGGCTTATTACAAAGGTGTAGATGTGAGGGAGGAGGGACTTGAAAAACAAAAATGAACCTCTTACTTTTTTCATGGTAAATGTATTAGTGACTTTAAATCATTTTTTTTTCCTGGTGTGTCTTCTGTTCTGACCATTCTGTTCAACTCTTCAGTCATGTTTCCTGTGAAAACTGTGTAAACAATTCTGCTTTCTGTTCACATCCAGTCTGTCACCACTTAACTTCTGAATCCATTTACTGACTTCAAGTTATGGTGGTCTCACAGACAGTTAGGTTTACAAGGTTTGTGAAGACAGGCAGTGGGCGGAGGAGAGATGGTAGAGATATCCTAAGAGGATGGAACTTCATGAGGTACCAGGAAGATCTGTACAATGGTATAACATTTCAAGTACTCAAATTATAGAGAAAGATTTGCTCATTTAAATATCTAGGCCAGTAAACTGCAAAACATAACAATCAGAAACTAGCTTTCATTAGTCCCAGGAATTGAACATTCCTTGAAATGTTGGGATTTCCCCAACCTGCAGTTGTGGTAATTACAATACACTGTTTAGGTAAAGAAACTTACATGAAACACTTCTAGAGTCAACAGACCTTTGAGCTAGTGAGACTTTACCAGTTATTTCATTTGGATATGAAAGCCTTCTCATTTAAAATAAAGGAAGTACATTCACAAATGTTTGGATCCACTTTTTACAGTAAAGGAGAAGAAAACCTGAAGATTTTAAGGATGGAGTCACAAATTCGAAGGAACGCTTTTTATAGTTTTTCTGGTTTTGGTTGACTTGGAAATAATGGGGTACAAAGCATTTGTATAAGCTATTTTGTCACACCATTCATGGACGTACCTTGATTACATCTGGCAATTACACCTAAAGTGGTAATTTTTATGATTTTGCTTGTCATGCTGACACCTATTTCCAGGAGCAGTGTGCCCAATGTATTGCTTTGATTTCATAGAGCCACAGTGTTGACTACTCATATTTTTACTGTGATGTTGCCATTGATTCTGCACAGCCTTAGAGAAAGGGAAGATGATGAACAAATATCATTCCAGAGAACTTGTTCAGTTGTCTCTAAAATACCTCCACATGCTAAGCATTTGTATATCTGTTGCAGAACCATTGCTGTGGTGCCCAAGGTCCAGATGACTGGGATTTTAACATATACTTTAACTGCAGCAGTGAAAGCAAAAGTCGTGAGAAGTGCGGCGTTCCTTTTTCCTGTTGTATACCTGATCCTGCAGTAAGTTGTTTCCTGGCTCTGTATTGTTCTGATATTGTTGGAGAGTTATGAAAGGAAGTACTTCCTGAATATCGTGTGATGACTGGGGCTTTAAAAGGTCTTCTAAATAATCAAAAATTACTGTTGCGCAGACAAACTCTTTTCATGTTTCTTTTCCGTCCTTTTTAGAGTGCAAATATGGCAACCTATTATACAGCTGAAAACTTGTCACCAGGAATTCAAGCTATTGTTGTATGGCTTGAGTCTGCAAGTATTGGTAGCTGATTTTTTTTTTAATTTTTTTTTTTTTTTTTATTCCCAATACATTGTTTCATTGAGTTCCTGGCCTCTTATCTAGCTTGTAAGGACCTGAGAGCACTGTCTAAGCAGTGTGATTGCCCCAGTTACAATTCATGTTACACCACCCCTCTGCCAGACAGGTAGAAGTAACTCCATTTGCTGATTGTTTATCAGCAGCTGAAGTGCTCGTGCACAAACTCAGTTTAAAGTATTTGAGTTGGTTCTTTGTTTTTGGCAAGATTTAGGTGCTTATTGGTTGAATCTGTTCATTAAACTTTAGGAATATGACCCTTTCAGTGGAAGCCAAAATATGGAGGTAGGAAGTAACATGCTTTATAGTATTAGTGGGAATAGTTACAGCTCAAAATCAGTCCAGCAATCCTTGTGCAGAGCAGATAGCCCTTGGTAGGTTATACTAAGGCTTTTGATTGTCTCGGAAATCAGGCAAGAAAAAACTGTCAGGGAAATACTCCATGTTCAGATTCCCCAGTAATTATTTTCTCCTTTAATTTGGAGCAGTACTATTCCTGTACTGCAACTTTTTCTGTTGCTGGTGCTGTATTTAGGAGATGTAAGTATGTTTAAATCTTTTTGATATGAGATTCTACTCCTAATATTTCAATATAACTCACTGTGCATTGTGTAAATTAAGCTATAATTGTGTGATACATGTTTTCATAAGTCTCATACAGAGAAAACAAAAAATGTCTTAAAAGGAATGTCTTTGTATCTTTGGAGATAAATACTGTCATTGGCTTATGTGGGGTTGTGATCTGGAAGGTGTTTGTGGTCTTCCTACTTGAATCTGCAACTGGAGTGTTTTGTCTTTGAGACTAGGTATATCTTGGAGCTGGGTTGTGTGTGAGAGTTGGAACTATTGACTGAGAGGGGGTCAAGCAGCTTGCAGCTGTTACTTGTTTTAACTGATTGGGATAGCAAGCTGTGTACCACTTGAAATGATGGAGTTGTAAGGCATATTTCTCCTGTACAGCAGGTGTAAATAAATGAGCCTGATACCTCAACACTGAGGTAACAATGACGGTGTTCTGTGAAATAGCTAACGTGAAACCGATCTTGGAAATGCAGATGTCCTACCTGTATGCTGGCAGTACAGTTGCTACACTTCATGTTTAAAAGTCCTTGCTAGTTAAAATCCAAGCGATAAAAGAAGCTGGGATTTCCGGTGGAGGATGTTTTCCTGCTAGTATACACCTCTGCTTTGTCATTAGTTTTCTTGTGTTCTGGTAGTGCTTTGCTCATTTTCACTAAAAATGCTTCTTAAAAAGGTTGGTTCAGGCAGTCCTGGTTTGTCTGTGAATCTAAAAGACAGAAAAACTTCCTGTGATCAGAAATTAGTAGAATTCAATTGATTTGTTTTAAATCTCTTTTGCTTTGCAGCAAAAAGTTGTGAATACACAGTGTGGCTATGATGTCAGAAAGAAGGTAAGGTTCTGGGATCTTGTTGTCTGTCTCGTTCTGTGCCTGCATAGGCAAAATTGTGGAATTGCTGATAGATATGTCAGCTTAAAATTGTGAGAACTAATTGACTGTGCTACATCCTACCACAAGTAGAGATTTTCCTTTGTTTAAAGTAGACTTGTACTGTGGGAGGGTGGAGAAAACAAGTGACGGAACAGGTAAAAGGAAAGGTGTGCTTCAAAAAAGGGTAGGAGGTGCATTTCAGTTATTAGTTCTAATAGTCTGACTCTGAATGCTTCTACCTGCTAATTCTAAAGTATTCTAATAGCAGGAATTGCAGGAAGATACTAACATCATTGTCCGACATTCCTTGCTTTAATCTGGGCATATATGTATTTCTGGAGCCTGGTTAAAAACATTACTTCATAAGTGACAAATCATTAGTTTAGCTGTATCATGTGATTGACTGATCTTATAATAAACTTGAGCGGAAAGTAATATTCTTATTCTTCCTCTTTACATTCAGAGCAAGAGCGAATGGGAGAATCAGATTTTTGTCAAAGGATGTATCCTTGCTCTTGAAGCTTGGTTACCCCGAAATATCTACATTGTTGCAGGTGTCTTCATAGCTATCTCACTGCTCCAGGTTAGTTGTTTTTGTTATGCTACTTTGAAAAAAGTTTCAAGTTTGCAGATACAGACCTGCTGAGGGTAAAAGACTTTATGGAGAGAGGGGTACAGTAAATATTTTGACACTGCATTTTTTTAATTATAAGACTGGTATGGGAAAAAATTACAGGGATGGGGGACAGAGTGAGAATATCTGAGATAGAATAATTTTACTCTGTTGAAATTATGTTCCTCAAAGTAGTGAAGGTCATTATAAAAATACAATTATAATACATACCATATATGATGATTGTGATGTATATTATTATATATTAGTATAGCAATATGCTAATATGTGATCATTTTATATAATTGATACAATAATATATTTCTACATTTCAATATGCCATGAGGGAGTGAAGATCTGGTCATCTACTTGGTAGGTCTGAACTACAGCCTTCTCTCACAAATGTAAAATCACTAAAATACAGTTCTGTCCTTCATGCTAAAATTAACATTCAGCTGTCTGTAAGTGACGTGTAGCCTACTGCTCAAAAAAAAAAGTTGAGGAGGGAAATTGGTGAATAAGTTGCAAACGTGGTATTAGCAGACCCAGGTGAAGGACTTGCTGTGACTTCTTTTAGTACCCTGTTGATGCTTGATACATCAAAGAAAAAGAACCAAAATTCTCAGTAAAACATATAAGATTACTTCTTTCAAGGTGGATCCTGCTTTCATTGTGGCAGTTGTTTACACTTACCAAAATTTCTTTGCTATGATACTGCTTCACTTCAGTGGGAAATAACAGACTTGTAAATCTGCTACAGAATGTGTTTTCCATTTGACTGAAAATAGTTGAGCATAGAGTGCTGGCAAAATACCTCTTCCCAGCCATGGCAATACTGCCCTCTGTTGCTTGGTTTTTGGTGTTTTATCACCACCTACTGATAGTGCTTCCATGGCTTTGAGAGATACCGTCCTGAGAACACCACCTTCAGTTAGGAAGGTATTCAAGATAATCTTTTGGCAGTGTGGTGACTGACAGTAACTTGGTGGTGGTGTTCTTATTCGTGTTTTGAGTCTCTCGGAAACTACTTTCACGATCACTTGTATTTTCAAATTAGGTCTGTTGTGCGTTAAACTATTTCATGGTGGGACTGAGAGTTAGACGTATTCTGTCTACATCTAAAAACCTTTTGGCTCTTTTAAAACTTCACCCTAATCTTTCGTCGTTTTTCTAAGAATGTTTCAGGAAACGTGCTGAGTTAGGAATTTATCTTCAATTTGTAAAGAAAGATTTCCCCAAGAACTTGAGTGAATGTTAAAATTTAAAATTTAAATGTCTCAGAATAATCTGGGATTCTTCTCACTACTGTTTGTGACAAGATTTTCATTTTAGTACAGGTAACTGTACACTGTGAATGTATTTAAAAAACTTGATCAGAAAATTGACTGGATTATCCAAAGTTGTGGAATGAATGAAAATGCCTGACTTGTAACTTTAGCAGTAGGTAAGTGTAAGTGTTATAAGACTCAAGTAAGCTTGGCTAAGTGGACTTCTTCCAGCTCTAGGGCATCTAGAAGCTTATTATTTTGGATGCTCCTGAAGTGTTACATGAAAACATCTTTTTCTCATGAATTTTATTTCCTCTAAGATTTTGCCTTTATTACTTTTTAGTAATAGCCATGCTTTGATGGATGATCCTGGCTATGAAATGATATCTGAACCTGCAAACACTTTATGAGTGCATATGTTTATTCACAAGAGTAGCTGCACTGACATCAATACAGTGTAATAGGAACACATAAGAAGTAGGTTCTCATTCTGCAATAATGATTAATGGTAATAGGCTCTAATTTTTAAAAACTTTTTGTAGACTGGTACATTACAAGTGTTTAATCTCACAAATGGTTTGTTTTTTTGTCTTTTTAGATTTTTGGGATTTTCCTAGCCAGGACATTGATTTCTGATATTGAAGCTGTCAAGGCAGGTATTGCCTTCTGAACATAAAAGCAGACGTGTTGCAAAAAGTATATTTTACAGTTATTGGTTGGACACCAAGGTGGAAGAAATGCACCATGAAATACTCCTGTTATTAAAAGCCTTATGTGGATTGTACCCCACTCATGCTTTTTGTTAGAAGCCGATACAAAAGATCTCCAAATACACATCTGTCTACTTTTTTTTAATGAGACAACTCAGTGCACCAGCATTGATCTCTGAGGAAGAAATGGAATTTCTCAAGACATTGGCAGAACAGATTGTAAAGATTGTAGCAAGGAGACATGAAACTGCTGTAAAATCTTTCCTTGAAGGATTACCGTGAAGATTGTTCTGTTTTCACTCCCAACTGTCATCAATTCAAAACATAATCTTTTCAGAAGGTGTGCTGATTTCTTCAGAATCTTGAAATCATTTTAATCTCTACATGTAGACTCATGCAGTCATTTTTTGGCAAGATACCTAGCAACCGTAATCATCATGGTATTGGAAATTGGAAAGAAAACAGTCACAGATTGTCTAGTTCTTTAATTGCTTTTCAGTTGTGCAGAAGTAGGGATATTTCTGTTTGACTGGGAATAACGTAGATGTCTCAAGAGCAGGAACTTGTGCTAAGCATCAGAGCTTCAGTAACCCATGCCATTTTAAAAACACAAGCCTTTTCTCAAGAGGGGAAAAATCCGACTATCTGTAGCATTATATGTTAGAAATCTCCATTTTGGGCAAGGGGGTGTGAATCCCTGGTGCTGTTTCCTGTCTGAAAAAATGTAAATATTCTTTATTTATAGAAGAAAAAAAACTCTTTAAAAATGCTTAGCTTTTTATTGATCAGTAATGTCTTTAAGAAGTGCTGTCTGCAGAAATTCCAAAATGCAGCGTGTTTCAGTAGGTAGCAAGCACGCTACGCTAGCTGTTGATGGTTTTTGCCTTTCCTCTAGTTTCTCTCAACTGCTATATTGATCTTCACAAGTCCTAACTGCTAATATCAAGACTGATGAAAAACATTTAAATTCAGTATTGATCCCTCCTGTAACTTGTTTTTTGAATGAGGAAATGCGCATTTAATGAAAGATTAGAGTTGTTGACTTTTTAAACCTTCTGTAAAGCTATTGAATCATCAGTTCTGCTTGTATTCTAATACATGGTTCAAATGCCGCTCACAATATGGTGAACCAGAATTTCTTCACTGCAGTTTTCTGCATCAAACTGAACTGCTCCTGCTGAAGTAATTTTTTTTATTATTATTATTTTTATTGGAAGAAAACTAAACTCGCTTCTTCCTGTCCTCCCTTCTTGGGAGTTCAATAGATGGATCTTTAGTTCTTCTCTAAAGTCTTCTCTGAAAGACTTTGTCATAGTATCTTTAGCTTTAAGATAGAAGTATGTGACTAAAAAGTTCTTGGAAATAGCTGTAGTTGTCAATTTTACTGTGGGCCATATAACTAACATTGTTTACTGCTTCCAGTGACACCAGTTTTTTCAGGGAGAGCAGGTTTATTTACAGTGCCTAACATAGTGTAAATTTTAGAAAAGTATATATTTTTATAATGATATTTTACTACATGTAGTCTGCCTGAAGGATTTAATACTTGTATTTCCAAAGTATATGGCTTTCTTAGGAAGCCAAAATTTTAAATAGCGCTCTGATGTCGCTTTTTCTATTATGCATGTATTAACAAACATTTCACTGGCAAAAGCTGATCAACAGCAGGAATCTTTGTGTCTGTATTGATTGTACAGTCGTCCTTCTAGCTTTTAATCTGTGAAGCACTTCACAGACAGTGCTGTACTTCTCATCTACTTCAGTTCAGCTTTCATAGTTCTTTTTCTGGCCAGTGATTGAGACACAACAGGAAAAGGAAGCTTGTCTAAGGATGCCTGATTTCCTTACAGTAGCAGAAAACAGCCTGCTATTACTCATCTGAGAAACGTGAAAGTAAAATCATGAGAAGTGCAGTGATTCTTTTTTTAATTTTTTTTTTTAGCTTTGATGTACAACATGGAAACAGTAACAGGAGATCATTGAGCAGAGAGCAAGAGGCATTTCTTTTGTGGAACCTTGAATTTGGGGCCTGTATTACTTATTTTGTTGAATCTAGTCCATTAGGAGCAGCCAAAAATTCACTGCTGTTACTGCTACTTTGCAAGCAGCAAAGCAGTGTCCAGCAATCTTGGCTTTAAATTCTGGTGCTTGAAACTACAACACCTCATCGACCAACTTACTCTGTTAAGGTTATCTGTAATAATCTGATGTATGTAAAATTGGAGAAGGATGCTTTCTATTTGTAACTTTTTATTTGTAAAACATTGCATTGAAAATTGCATCTAGGGAGTATGTTTCCCTTTGCCACTCTTTGACACAGAAATCTCCTGATGCTGGGAAGTCATTTCAGCAGTTGTTGAACATCATCGAGGTGTCAAAGATATCTGTGGAGTTCATGCACTGAAATTAGCTGCCGACAAGAGCCATTGTCATGGATCTGGATTCCAGTGTCTGCAAATCTTGCCAAGTTGCCTGCAGACAAATGAATACTTGGTTTCTTTTTGAAGTACTTTTTGTATGCAAAACAGAATTTAATTGAAGTGCTGTCTTTCCACAGTTTGTTCTTACTGGCTTTGGCCGTATTAACACCAGCTTTGTATCAATGCTCCAGTTATTTGGAACTGAATTCAAGAGAGCAAGTTCAGGATCTATAAATTCATGGAGTGATTTGTTTTCACTGTGGATAAACTTCTCTGTGCTTATTCAGTATCATTTTTAAAACCCTGGGGCTCTAGGCTGCTTTACCCCTAGACGTTCTGAAGTGCACCCCCATTGGTGGTACGCATGAATAGTGTAATTTCAGACTTGGAATGGGAAAACTTCCTTACCACTTTCTACTGTAGTTATATTTAGCATCTTCTCTGTGGAACTGCAGTGACTTCATGGCTAAAGATTTAGGTTATGGTTTAAAAAAGGTCTCGTCAGCAAAAGCAGTTGGGTGTGAGCCTGCTTCTAAAGCCTTGAAGGAGAAGCAATTCAATGATCTCACAGAGAGGTTTGATAAATTGTTGATGTTGAGATTTCAGTGGTTGCATTTGGAACAACTCCACAAACACTACAATGGAAATAAAGTTTTTAATGAAGATGTCAAATACGAGATCAGACTTGAATAACTAGACTGAGAGAAAGAAACTTTTCAGTGTGATCACTTTTATTTTGCAGAAACAAGCGCAATTTATTTCTGTGAAGCAATGTATTTATTTGTCAGTATGGTTGACAGTGCAACTGCCCTTTTGTTTCTATTAATATACCTGCGTTTGGACACAGTTTCCCTGTACATGAAAAGGAGTATGAATATAAGCACTGAAAAAAGTGCAGTGACCAAAGGAGCTTTGGTTGCCTCCTGAAAACCTGAATATTTCTTCCCAAGGGGTCTTTAGTTTTGGTGACCTTCATACAGTGCCATGTGGATAGACTCGTACCTTCAGTCCATTGAGGTTGATGTGGCAATTGGCTTATAAGTAGAATTGCCTTGTTTTTTGTCTCCCCATTTCATCCTTTCCTCTTCCTTCCCCCTGCTGCTGTGAGTTATCATGCAGCTTGAACATTGTTTAGCCAGTGGAAGGGGAGGTTCTGTCTCTTCTGCGATGGCTTTTTCTGAATGACTTTCAGTATATTTTTTTTTTCTCAAGCCTTAAATTTGATTAAATAAAATTTAATGTTTTGTACTCCTGGAGTTTGATTTCTAAGATTTGTTGCTTCTAGTCGCTAGTATTTCCCTCTCTAAGGTTTAGACTGGCTACTGAGACTGGAATTTGTGGATAACTACAAAAATGGTAAAAGTCCACTGGTGTTCGTGTGTATATTTTGCTGAAACTAATTATTGATTATTTTTTTTTCAGTCTGGGCTGCTGAATAATAGATAACACTGTTGCTTTTCCCTCCATTGTTAATGGAAAGCTGTGAACAAGTGAAGAGCTGCAGAATGGTGTAGAGAAATCACTAAGTCTCTGGACACCCAAAAAGTTAAAACTGCTGTTTGCACTTTGACTGCCACTATCCGCAGTTGTCTTGTGATTTGCACAGTCTATGGTTTGTTGTGTCCAAGCAAGGTTCCTGAAACTACTGCAAAGTGCAGAAGGGAAGTAACTTCCAGATTTGAAGATAAGGCTTGCAGAAATAGGTTTGTGTCTGCTGCTTTGACCATTTTAACATTTCTTTAATGCATTAAAACCTGATTTTAATTTTAATAAGGTCAGAGAAACATTTAACCAATAGTGGCTATATTAAAATCATGCAGTATCTGGAATTAGATAATGTAGAATGTTAAGGTTGGATGATTTCTGGTAAGAGTGACTTAACTTGAACGTAGCTATTTGGTGTGTGTATATATAGAACTTAAAATAGATCCTGATGTATCTTATACTAATGCCTGGTTTAGGTACAACTGCAGATCTTATTCTGAAGTTACGGTTGTCTGAAGCAATTTCTTTTCTCATTTTGACATTGGAAATGTGTGGGATGCCCATATCACTGCGTGCTTTAAGCTAGAGAAAACAGTATGTGGTTCAGCTCTTGATTTTTCTTTTTTTCCTACTCTGTGGTCAAAACCTGCTTGTATGTTACTCACCAAGTGACTTGTTTGGGTGGTTTTATGAAATGCCCTTTCTCAAGAGTACTCCTGAAAGTGATATTTGGTGTCAAATATAGTGGGCTAAATACTGCTAACATGTTTTGCAGGTGGGAAAGCTTTTGCAGGAAGAAAGTTGTAACGTTTGTTTGCAGACATAATCCAGTTATACTCAAATTGTTTGAGAACAGGATGCCTTGTTGACTTTAATATTTTCTGCTTTATAACAATTTTTTTAAAGGTCAATACTTTTCCAACTGCTGGCTAAAAAAGTCATTGGTCCCTAGCTCTTCGGTATCTACCAGTACAGGGGTTTAACAATTTGATCTCCTGGGTCTTGACAGTGTGACTCTGTGACATACAACTGCTTCAAAAAGTTCCCATAAGAACAAGTTGTGCAATAGGTCCTGTTCTTACCTTTTTTTATCAAGTGACCATTTTTAAATATGAAAGGTTTCTGCAGAAATGTTCAGAAACATTTGGTTTACTACAGTTTTTCATTATCTAAAGTTAAACCTAGGCTCTCTTACCAGAGATAAATTAAGGAAATACCAGCTGCTGTTTCCAAATATTCATGCGTGCCCACTTGTCATTCTAACTAGCTTTAATTTGTTTCTTGTCCAAGCATTGTATGGACTTTGCAGTTTCATGTAAATTTTACTTCTACTGAGTCTCATTCCAGATCACAATACCTGCAACTCTGAAATTCCTAAGTATCTGACTGACCTCAGATACTTAGGAATATAGCTGGTGACACTAGGAGGTAAAAACTCAGAGATGAGCTTTAAATTAGAAGTTGAAGGGGGAGGTGGTTTAAAGGTACAGTTTTGGTGGATTTAACATGTTAACGGTTGGACCCTTTGCATTGTTTAAGCTACAGCTTTCACGTAACCTAAAACTCTGATGTTTCAGCTTGCGTGATATAAGCTTGAGATTTTTTGGTAGTGGTTTTAAAGTCCTGTTGATATAAGAAAAAGTTGCAAATGATATCCTGGTTTTACAAAACCAAGCAGCTTAAAACTGGGTTACAGAAGTGGTAACTGCCTGATGCTTCTCATGGGATGTTTTCTAAGACCACTTGCTTGACAGACTTTATTCCTGCTGCTGTGTGTTAGTGGCTTGGTGAAGCGCAGCAGTGATGCAAGTATTTGTAGGCCAAATAGATGAGCAAATGAGAGGGGTTGTTTTTGTATGTACATCTTTAAAAGCAGGAGCTGTATCTGGACTTCAGTAGTGTTGGTTATGCGGCAGCATAACAAATGCAAGATAGGGTTGGCAAAGCTGGTGTTTTATTGCATTTGCCTCAGCAGCAGCGCAGGGTTGCTACAGGGAAGAAGGGACATTAGTGGGGTGCCTCTCCTCTCAAAACCTGCAAAGTTGTGACAGCTTCCTTGACCACATTTGCGTTACTGTGACTGCAGAGCTGTTCGAGGGTTTCTTTAATCTTGTCCTCTTCTATTTCTTGTCTCAGATCACCTGAATGGGAGATGAAAAGCTGACTTTTAGTGACATGCCATGGCATAGTGACTCCCAACAATTGTTGTAAGATAAAAGTTTGGAGTACTTGCTGTTTAAAATGAGCTGCTTTAATTTACATAAATTTCTCTCAATAGATACCCTTTCAGCCACTGAAAGTATTGAACAGGTTAAGATTTTTTTTTCCTCCTGTTTGACTTCCAAGAACTGGTTGAACAGAAGAAAAGCCCTTTGAAAATGTAATACAGGACAAGTTCCAGCAATTTTTTTGCCTGTATGCTTTTTGTTAGCCACTCATGTTAGCAAGATTCAACTCCTAGTGTTAGTCTATAACGAGCCAAGTATATACACGTCTGGAAAAAAGTCTTATGGATCACATCCGTTGTGTCAATACTCTGTAATAGCACTGGAGGATGCAAATGCTTATCTCTATTCCAATATCTGTGTGGCTACAGGGAAAAAATAGAGTATACTGCAAAATCCAGCTTGTTTGCTAATACAGGGCGGCTCCAGAATTTGAAACGCAGCTCCCCTTGTGGCAGATCCTTGTCTGAGCACAATAATTATTTTCAATTTACATGATTTATGTATTAAGATATGAGAAACTGGCACAAGATCTTTGGACTTCTGATTTCAAGGTGGTGGTTTTCAGTTAGTCACTACCAATCACAGTTAGTGCCACACATCCAGGATGAATCTGATCTTATTCAAAGCGTTTTAAGTCTTCCCTGACCATGGAGTGAGAGAAACTGAAGTTGTATCCTTCATGTGTTTTACTAAAAGTTGCTGGGCAAAGGCAGTGTTGCAAAAATTGCTGGTTTATCTCAGCTTCTGATTGGCTTAAGCATAGGCAGAAAAAACGTATGCCTGGCTGTGGAAGATGATACAGACTCTTTATTTCTTTGAACATCAAAATGCTGTGGTAGATACAGGACGTGGGACTGCCAGACATTTGTGCATGCTGAATTTGGACAAAGATGCCTTTATTCCAAGGCTTTAATTTTTCTATTTCAGGACTTGATTATGTCACTGACTCACTGGAATAAAGCCTTTCTTTTTTCATTCAACTGATGGTTTAATCAGCTTTTCATAAAGAAAGAAGCTACTTGACTGGGATTTTTGGTGATCAATAAAGACTGAATCTCTTTAATATCCTTTACTACTCACTGACTGCACACTTCAGTAAGAGAAAACGTTTGTGTTTTCATCACAAATATCTGTCCTTTCATCACAGACAAGTTAAAATGAAGTTACCTGAATTAAGAAGACTGCACAAAAGACCCATTGAATTATATTTCACCTCAGGACTTGTATTATCATCTTGTAGAAGTTTGTGTAAGCTTTGAACTAGCTGTGATTCCTTAAAAGATCCTTCAAGGGTTTCTGAAAAATAAGTAAACAAATTTAAAAGTTACCTGAAAAGAAGCTAGAAAGTTAACATACTTGCTTTTTAAATGTAAAATTCCTGACTGGCTTAATTTCACATTGGCTATACAGGGATATTTTGGTTATCTGTTTTCTTTACTGGAGAATTTCTGTGTTTTCAGTACAGTGTTTCTTCACTGGCCTCATTCTGGAAAACAGAACCTGTATACTATAGATTGTATAAAATAAGCTCATAATAGATTAAAATTTGCAGGGATCAGTGCTAGAAATATTGATTCACATTTGTTGCCCAATTGAGTCTGAGAGCCTTAATGGTGGACAAGGAGTAAAATGGCTCTTTATTGTCGTGCTTGTTGGTATAAGAAATTCCAAATTTCGAGTCAACTATTTCTTTTCAATTTAGCTTTTGATGTATGTAGATTGCTGTGGTGACTGTCTTTATTGTGATAAATTGAGACCCATTTTCAAATCTGATCAGTCATACAGGAAAAGTCTAAAAAAAATTATACTTGATCTCTTTGAAAAACAGCTCACTAAAAGCAGGTAGAGCCTTTATAGTTTTCTTGCTTGTTTCATTTGCAGCTTCTACAAGGCCCTGTTGTCTATGTTTTATTCTCTCCTGCATTCAAATGTCTGTCTTCTGAACATTATTTCCTCCATTTATAGTCTTCATTGACCATTGAAGTCTGTAATTTGTCCCTGATTTTGTCTTCATTTAGACTTTCTCATCTTTTTCTCTAGCCTTCATCACCTTTACTTGCCTTTTGTGTTTGTTTTTTATTTTTTCCCCTGTAGGTTTCTAGCATCATACCATGCTACTCAACAGACTGTGCCTGTCCACACAACCTGATCAGTTGACTCTACCCTAAACAAAAAATCTTGAGGCACTTCCTGAAGCCTGTTGCTTTTGTGATCTTCTGGATGGCTGACCTCCTTTATTTAATGCTGAAGAGCTAAATCTAGATAAGAAACAGGCTTTCGCTTAAGTGTTATGTAGAATTAACAGCATGACAGTGTTTCTTAATGAGGATCTCACACAGATAAATGCTTTTAGGAGAAAAATACCTAGATCGATTGCAGATGCTATTGCCAAGGCATTCAGAGCCTCATTCTGCGTGGCAGCATGTTCGCTTGTTGTCATGGAAACCAGATGCTTCACTCCTTGTGCCTCCTGGATGGCTTTGACCACTTCCTGTCAAAGCAGAGGTAAAATATCACAGATGGAAATCTGACTTGTGAGTAAGGTGGAATGAAGAGACAAATGAGATTGCACTCTTCAGCCTCTGAATAGAGGGAAATGATTTGCCTGCTGCAGTGCAAACTGATGATACTTGAAGACTAGCGGTAACATTTGTTTTGGTAGTGGTAATACAGGTGTGCTTAGGGCTGGCCTAATTTACTTGGACTATCAATACTTACAATTATGTATATGCATATCTATAAGAAAAACATATATTTTGTCTCAAGAGTTTTAATTTCACCTTATTCCAATTTTTCATTTCAAGCCCTCAAACTAGCAAAGATTGATTTTACTTTATCAAAGCATGTGCAGATATTATCTACTTTTTTTATCACTACCTCAAAGTAAAGCACGGTTGGGATGCCTGTGTTACAACAGCAAGATTTACAAGAAACAGAAGCCAGTCGTAATATGCCAGCAGATACAGATCATGCCAGATTCATACATCACAAGGTAGATAAGTGGGCTCTTTGGAGCTTCTGGAGGACTGATGTTCAGGACAGGTCTGGGTTATCTTTGACATTTTAATTTGAAAACTGAAACTAATATTTATGGAAATAGAAAAGCTTTACCTACTTACCATTTGTCAAACCTTATTTAAGCAGGGTAGAAGTTGACAAGTGACAGTAAGTAACCATGTTGCTTGTTTCTGTACAGTATCTGTGGCTATAGAGAGCACTGCTTTCCTGCTCACCTTCCCATTAGTGGTATTGAGGCAGACTAGAGGGGATTTTACTGTGAACTTTCATGTTTGTCATTATAAAGCTGTATGTGCTGTTTAACACTTAACCCCTAACTATATCAACAAGCTTTAAAAATATTTGAGAAGGATAAAGTAGAACAATATCAGACCAATAGCTCTCATACTTGGGATCTGTTGTGACGCAGGATTGATGCTAGCAGCCGATTCGCCTCTCCACAAACGCCGGTGTGGTCGTTAGCATTGCACCACTGCACAAGCCTGTTGAGCAGCATGGGGTCTTGGCCCAAGATTTCAGCCGCATCAGCTGAGGAGAAAAAGCATCATCAGGAGACATTCAAGAGCAGACTTCTCAGTCTTTCTGTCACATAAATGTGTATGTAGAAGTAGCCAGGACCACAGGACTGAGCTCATTGCTCTTGAAGAGCTGTAACGAAAGTAATGGGCTTTTAAGGGATCTTGGAAGTCTTTACCTGAGGAATGCTAGTTGTGTTAGGGCAACTCTCGGAGGTAAAGAACAAAGTAAGCTGTTCCCATAGACCTGTCATTTATAAGAGACTGTTGAAGCAACGCTTAAAATGAGCAGCGTCATATCTTTGAAAGCAAATATTCTGTTGCTATACTGAAATCTTCATGAGGGCTGTCCCTTTCCCATTTGTTTTCTTGCACTTGCTCTTGGAGCCCTGCACAAGTGTAATTATGGGCTCTTCAGAGACTGTTCTTGCTGTTTCAGTGCTCTCAGTAATGGTGATAATTACGGTTGGTAGCATGCGGGAAGCCAAGCCTTAGTACAGAATTGCAGTGTATCTGTAACTGCGTGACTCAATTCTTAAGAATTTATATGCTCAACTGTGTATCTTAGGCATCATCAAAACTTCCCCCAGTTTGGAGGAGCCTTTTAATTTGCCTTCCCCTGTGTTTCAGGAACCCTATCTCAATATTTGCTAAAAATATTAATCCGTGTGGTTGACATTTGGAAAAAACATCACTAGATAACTCTTCCTAAGTAGAACTATAATGATATACTGTGGTTTAAGGCTTGTTGCCACTAAGGGAGACTACTCCCAAAGCTCTTAGAAGTTCAGCAGCAAAAGGAACTTTACTCATGCTCTCTCAATACTGCATCAGTCAAACACGTGATTCCACATGAATCTAGCTGCAGTTTAATAACACATCTTCGAAGTGCTGTGGGTCAAAAGTGATTTCCTAAGCAAAGGAAAAATGCAGATATAAGGGTGCTGAGAATTGTGAAATGCTCAATTTTAACCAAGTGTGTTAAACAGGGGTTCTACCCTGAGAACATCCTGGTATATACTGCTTCAGTAATTTGTTAGTTGATTCTGTTCAATACTTAAGTCTTCAAAACTCTACATTTTGGTTCAACTGGAATTTTCTTGTAAGTGAAGGGTGCCAGGAGAAAGACGAAGTAGTAACGTGCACAACTTAAGCTGTCTTTTTGTAGGAATTGAGTGCTCACCCTTTTGGCTTTGAGCACAGAGGTGTTTTATTAGCTGCTAAACTGCTGTTTCCACATGTTCCAGTTGATCATGAACTGAGGATATAAATGCACAGCACTTCCAACTGGGCACCAGATGTAGCAACTGAGAGGCAAGAGGTCACAGAACATAGTCACAGGACAGATGCTCACTTTTGGTGTAGAGTTATTCTGTTTGCAAAAATATACTGTGGTTATAAGATTTAATTCAAATTTAGGAGTCTCTTGTAGTTATTTGTAATTAAGAGGTTTTCTTGTTGATGTCATTTTGGTCATCTTGAGTCCTGTCCCATGCCTGCCCCCCACCCCTCGATGCTGGACCAGAGCAGATAAGCATGAAATTCATATTGCGTGTTCTGAAGAAGGAAAGATGTGGGAAGTGTACTTTGCCTAAGAAGGGCTATAAAGGGTCTGTGGGCTTTTTCCAATCTTTTTCTGCTTTTCCAGTCTTTTAAAATAATTCCAGACGTGAAAGAAGGGAACCAGGCAGATCCCTGTTCCTTTGGAAGCAAATTCAGAAAGGGGAATAATGTGGGGAAAAGTCTGCATGGTTTTAAGATACTGAGAAGTTTTTCTCTTGGAGCTTTGCTGAAGCAAAGACTTGAGGAAGAACATCTGGAAGGGAAGGGATAGGTTTGGCTTATAGGGGCACTACCCTGCTCCTGTTTCTTTAACTGTCCTTTTCTGTGCATTGCATTTGTTTAGAGGTATTCTGGTAAGTGTCAAATAGACCGTGCACCAGAAGGTCTGTGTCAATAAACCACGTGATTACTCTGGATATTTTACAGGAACTGTAAGTCAACCTATACTCTTTCTATTTTGGGCAAGGACAGACTCTTCCTTTTTTTTCTTTGTCTAGTACACTAAGGAATAATCCACATGTAAAAATACCAAAAGGAATCTGGGAGCTTCTAGCCTAGTTGAACATGTTTGTTTTGAGATAAGAGTTACTTATCATTGCACAACCACGTGCGTATTACCTCCCATAACAGAAAGGCTTTTGTTTCTAGGTCAGATGTTACATGTTAGTCTGAGGAGATCATGGTAATCCAGTTTAGTACCGAAAGCTGTAAGAGGGTGGTGAATGGAACCAGTTGAAGAGGGTTGTTCAAAGGTGTGTGGACCCAATTTGACAGGGGCTTCCTGATATCTATCAGCAATAGAGCTCTTTGAGATAAAACCATTTAGTTATTCTTAAAAGGAACAGGAGGACCTTTTAATTTACAAAATGCCAAATTTGAATAAATTGTGTGTGTGACTGAACTTTCAGTTGAGCTGAAAGTCCTTTGGCTGTTGAAGTGCACAAATTCTTCTGCTCCTCTGAAGCACAACAGTGGAAAAACCAGGAGTTAATGTTAACATCACTTTAGTGTAATGAAGCTGACAGATCTGACTGCAGTGTTCTATAGGTAGAAAGAAACCTACCTATTCCTAGTCTGTAGGCCTCAGCATGCCCAGTGATTGTCAGAGTAATGATTTTATACTAGATAATGCAATGAACTTATTTAGTGTGGACTTCTTACTAGACCTGTATTCTAAGAGTTTCAGGCTGAGTTAATTAATGGTAACGTTAGCTCATGGGTAAACAGGATAAAAAGTAATTAAAGGTGGGAGAATTGTGTGCTTACAGGAAGGAATGGGTAAACATTGAATAATCTTTTACAACTTTTTCTACTCTACACTTTCATATCTGTATTGTTTCAGATGCAGAAGTTGTAGCATTTTGTGCCAAATTCTGGCTTCATACTAGGGCTGGTAAATAGTATTGAGTAAAAAAAAAAAAAAGTAAAAAAAATACGTGATTTAGTGTTTGATAACTTAGATCTGTGTTATTATGTCTCAATTTTAAAAGCTAAGTGGTCTCCCCCCTCACAATTTAGGTATAACTTCAGCTAAATGACCTTCTAATAACTTCCTTCAAAGCCTGAGAGGAAAAAGAGGCTAAGTTTCTGTATATCTTTCAACGTCCATTTCCTGCCATGGTGAAATATAAGTGAAAGCAGCTTTTTCCTGGACTGGAATCAGTGCAAATTAATATGAGTGCTAGATCTAAATTTTATATCATGCATATTCATTTGAAGAATGATGCAAGCAGCTGTCGTATCAAGGGGGTGTCTGCAGTGGTGTAAATGATTACAGCATGGAGTGTAGGAGAGTATGGGTTTTTTTCCCTTCCATATAACTAATGAATTTGTGATTTGTAATTGTTCCACACCAGCTGTCAGTTCCCATCACAAAATGGTAATAACTTTTTTATTATTCTGTTTTTGACCTATTTCTTATTGTTATTGCACATCATGGTGGTCTGTAATGATTAGTGCTCTAGAGCAGCTGCTCTAGTGTTATGAAAGATTTAGAACACTTATCATTTAAAAAAAATGAACCCCACAACACTTGTTTTGTTTTATACTCTGGTAAGAAGCTAGATAAGTCCAAGGATAAATTCAGATATTATAGCAGATCTTAACGTGATTCGGACATTTTGCTTGTTTCTCAAAATGCAATCGCATGCACAGAGTGATATTGTTGCCTTTGTATATCCACCTCTGTAAAACTGAATGAAGTGCAATCCCATATTTCAACATGTGAAGTAAATTCAACATTTGAGCCATACCAGCAAGGTAAATGTGGCAACATGTAGAGAGAGACTGGGGTGCCTGACAGGAACTCATTTCTCCTGCCTCTCTCCACCCCAGCTCCCTTTGATCCTTTTATACTCTCCAGTTCTTCTATTAATTTGCTTTCCTGTGATTTTTAGCACTGTAAATCCTTAGCCTAACTCTTTTCCATCATGCTCATGCCTTGTTGATATATCTCTGGTGGAAAACATCTTCCTTTTAGGCCTTTGCCTTTTCTCACTGACTGCTCTCAGATTCTTCCTTTTGCTTTCTTTCTCATCTACCTCTGAGGCTGGCTGGGTCAGTATGGAAGGCTTGCAGCCTCTGGCCATCATCTCTGTTGGAACCTCTCCAGATTGAGTGGAATTAGGTTAGCAAAACACTTAGTCTGTAGTCTCTTTGCAGATCCGTTTTCTTGCGGGGGGAGGGGATGAGGGGGGTGCATAGTTGTCATCAGTAAACATTAGTAATTCCCTACCTTGACCATCTGTTAACATCCGTAGTGTTCCAAGAAGTTTAAACTGCACAGGAGGCATCTCTGACCTTAGAAGTGCCTGAATCCGATCTGCCACACCTTCCTCCAGCATTTGAACCTTGTTAACAACTAGAAAATAGGAAAAAAAGGTGTTCATGTGGAGCTCAGTAACTAGACAAACATCTGAAAATATAGATATGACATAACTTGTTCTGAATTTTATGCTCTATATTGCTCTTAGCAAAAGATACAACTTGTTAGAGCACTCTGAAATGAAGTGAGGATTACCCAACTGTTTAAACTTATCTTTTGAGCTAAAAACTTCCTATGAAGTGTTGTTATGATTTTGATTACTTTTGATCTCAGCCTTGCCTGTAATGAATTACATAAAAAAAGGATAAACACAGCATTGTTGTTTCTCTTCCTTTTTCTAGTTGTAATAGATTATCCATCCACCCACCCACTCACATGAGCAAGCCTTTCCTATGCTTGCTGGTCTTAACTGAACTAGGTGGCAGAAGTGACTTACATAACCGTATTTCTTGAGAATTAATTTTCTTTTTGTATTTGAGCTCACTTAATCCCCTCTTGTTCATGCCTTTGTTTCTATGCATTCCTCTTCTAATTCTTGCACCTCTGCTCCAGTCGTTAGTGCAGTAATCCCTGGTAACAATCAGAAGCTTGTCTCTTGGCTTGGAAAGAGTCCTAATGCTGCTTGACTGTGCTACAAAAAGTTGCTTTCTCCAGAGCAATTTTCTTCCCATCTTCTGCATACCTTTTTTTGAGGCAGTGGGATGTGACGGGACAGTGAAATAGGGAGAAACCTGTTCTATTTCTTCCTCTGTTGGGCAAATTGAGAAGCAGACACTTAAGTAGCTTGCTCTTAATGTCCTTGTTTTTCAGTGGCATAGACAGATTCCATTCGCTAAAGCATAATAAAACTTTTTTCAAATTCTTTTATAACCACCTGTTCTCTTTTAAGATCACTGCTTTATTTGAAGACTTCCCCTGTGCCCATTTGCAAGTGTTGGCCTATATTTAATTAATTTTTATTTTATGATTTGGATTTGCACTCATTCTTTTTTTTTTTTCCCCCAGGTATCAGACTGTATTGTTGAAAGTGATACAGTTTGTATTTCTGGAAGTAATGTATTATTATGAGGGAATGCCTTACAGCTTCCATATTCTGATATTTTTATGAATTGATGAGGAAAAGCACAGTGTAGGAATAGAATTTAAAGTGCTATGTATTGCCTACGCACTTAGAAAGATCTAAAATAGTTTGTAATAGACTAGAGCAGGACAGATAACCAAAATACACTGTATTGATACATGGATATTTTATAATTCAGAGTTGAGCCTTTTAAAGTACAGCTGTAAAGAACACTAAGATCTGCTGGTGCTATGCGTAGCAGGCAGTGATATAGGGGTGAAGTTGGACATTGCAGCCATGTTTTTCTGGAGTTTTAGATCCTATAATCTTTGCAAGATCAGGATGTTTATTGCTTTGTTAAGGCACTCCCAAGGTATGCCTGGGCTTGGCATTGCAAAAAGTGGGCCTTGGTATTCATTGAGGAAGGGGTTCTGTTGTGACTTAGAATGTGATCACCTCTGCTTCTTGTCAAGGGAAACTACGTCAAAACTGCTATCTTTCAAATGAGATTAGTTGGTATCTTTGCTGGTTGCAATCATTAAATCCTATTGTACATATTGCAGGAGTGAAGTTAATGAGAACTAAGCATGGTACGCTCCTAGGCTTATAGAAAAAATCCACCTTTTCATTCTAATAAAGATAGTTACGTTTTGCCTAGTAAGTTACTCTCCTAATTTCAGCGGGTTGGCTGTCCATGATTTTTCATGATTCTGTGATCATCTTCTAATATCTCTGTTAGGCTGTAACTGATGTAAGGTAGCTGGCATGAATGGTTGAAATATTACATGTTCTATTAGTACCAAAAAGCAATTTTCACAGCCTCTGCTGATGTGGATGGTGGTGGAAAATCTCTTCACAGAGAAATAAAATATACCTAGAAGCAGTGAGGGTCTTATGATGTGAAATGTTTATTAAAATAGTGAATAGACAGACATGGCTGGCTATTATGATCCAGAGAGCATGATAATACTGTAAGTCAAACTATAAATAAATTACTTGCAAGCATATCAAAACTAAGTTGAAGGAAATAGGTGAAGTTCTGAAGAGAGCTATCTGCAAGAAGAAATGAGGGAGTATCAGGCTTTAAAAGGAAGTAGTGGAGGCTAAGTAGCAACTAGTATATTCTGGGCTCTCACTTGTTCAAAGCAACGATATGTATAAAACTGTTAAGCCAAGCATACTTGCTAGCTTACATAATAAAATTGGCAGACAACTTCGAGTTCTTTTATTTTCAGAAAGTAATGTTGGTGTCGTGCTCTTCTCTGGAGTACTGTATAGCAGTGTAAGGACCGTGTTGCAGGGTGCTGTAGTGTTGAGTCTCTAGCAAAGCGTTTTTGGCCTGAAATGCACTTTCACATGGAAGCAGTAAATTTGAGATGAGAAGCAGTGCAATTTTCTGAAACGTATTAACAAAAGATCACGAGTAGAATTATAGAATAGGTTGGCTTGGAAGGGACCTTTAAAGGCTGTCTAGTCCAACCTCCTGCAATGGGCAGGGACACCTTCCACTAGATCAGGTTGCTCAGAGCCCCGTCCAACCTGACCTTGAATGTTTCCAGGAATGCGGCATCTACCACCTCTCTGGGCAATCTGTTCCGGTGTTTCACCACCCTCATTGCAAAAAATGTCTTCCTTCTATCTAGTCTAAATCCTACCCTCTTTTAGTTTAAAACCATTACCCCTTGTCCTATTGCAACAGGGCCTTCTAAAAAGTCTGTCCCCATCTTCCTTGTATGCCCCTTTTAAGTGTTGTAGCTCTTAAGTGTGTTGCAAAGGCTGAATTTGCAATGAATATTGGCTTTATAGAAGAGGAACAGATTTATGAAATCCCTACCAGCTGTGATGTGATAACTCCACCACATACTGTGTATTTTAAGCTTAAAACTCTGTTCTGTGTTTTTGTCTTGAACTGCTGTATGCTGTTAATATGAAAACATTCCAGCAGCTGGCAATGAGATCACACTTTATTATATTTAGACCTTTTATGTAGATTAGAAGTCCTGATGAATTATTCAAATATATATGTCTCTGCAGGAGGAAAAAAAAGGTCAATTGCCCCTCAGAATACAAGGAACTGGTGACTTAGAGCTGCATAGATCTCCATTAAATCACCCATCTTTACAAAGAATCACAGTAAGTCAATCGTCTTCAAACTCTGTACCTGGTATAGCGAGGTTTCGAAGTGCACTGAGTGCAGCATGTTGAACAGAGACGTCCCCACTCTCTACGTGTTTCTCCAAAAGATCCAGAAGCTGATGTATGACTCCCACTTGTACCATTCGTACACAGTTGCCATCTGAAGAAAGAGGCAAAACGAAGCAGGTGAGAGAGATAAGAAGCACAATGATAGAAATTAATCATGCAGATTGAGAATTGAGGGAGTCTTTGCTGTGACTGTTCTCATGTCTTGATAAGATTGAGACTGTAGCTTTTGCATTGTTTTTTACAGCCTTCAGCTCTCTAGAGATAAGTGGGGATCAGCCACCTGTGAACTGATGCTGAGACATCCTCTAGTAAAGCTTAGCTTGAGAGCACTTTTTACAGACAGTCACTGTCAAATTCAAACCCACATGTTCTCCAGTCAATTTCTTCCTCAATGCTGCTTTATTTTTCCACTATATGTGTGGTGGAATACTGGTGACACTTGCCATTTCTCCACGGGATATCTTCACTACTACAATTTTGGTATTCTACTGATTTAAGAGGCTATTGTGAGACCAGGGATCTTGTCCAGCAATGGGGAGTCTGATTACTAGTTTTGTACTACTCTTACTCCTTGTATTCAATCAAATAATTTGTCGTTAATTATTAAAAGAATCAGGCCTAGGTTTTTCTTACATGTTTTGAGAAACCCGCTTTCTGAAACAAGAAGTCTAATTGTGTTACACTCATATGAAGAAAGGAAAATATGAGTTGAACTAGAGAGGTCTGATCTGTTTAATGCTGGTGAAAGCAGATTTGTACATTCCAAAGAACTACCATTTTGCCCAGTATATGCTCTGCAATATTTTGTCAGTGCGTGTCTGACAACTCTGCAGAGGTGACAGCCCTTTTGGTATCAGAAGCTACTTAGCTCACCTTGATAGAAGCACAAGAAAGTGTTTCTCCTAAAGAGCAAAAGGAAAGCCTGCATATTATGGTTTGCGTCATTCCTGAAGGAGTAGTTTTGAAGATGCCATTTGGCAAATATTTTTCTGTATTTTATTTTACACAGTTTATTATACATGGAGAAGCATATTCCTGACACCAGTCAGCATTTCCTTATTGCTCTGCTGTTACCATGTGAATGCTGTTTGTTAAAACATGTCAAAAGAGTGTGAATGCTATATAGGAAAACCACATTTTCACCTGGGGTAAACAATTATCATTGGAACTATACAGACTTCGTACAAATAAAGAATCTAGCCAAAAGTAACTTTAGGTGCTTCTCATGGTACTAACTGCATGCCTAAGACGTACAAACTTCTAATTTTTGTGTATATACCACTTAAAAATGCTCTAGTCACTTAAACACCTTTGCTGGTTTGAATGTTATTTCTACAGCAAAGTAGTAGAAACTCCTCCATGTCATCTTTTGAACCAATGCTTACTATTTCTTTAATCTCTTAGCATTTCAGCTAGTAGCATATTTTCCCCCTGTATTACTACATTTGTTAAATAAGAGTTTGTCAAACACTTATAAAATGTAAGTGGATATTTTCATGAGAATTGTCAGTCTGTGAAATAGTTTGAATTCTAGTCATGCAAAAATCTTTTGATACCAATTTATGCATACATTCTCTAAAGCTGATGTTTTTGCTTGTGATTCTTCAAATGTTCTCTTGCCTGGTCCTAATCTTTGGAGATCAGGAAAATTGCCCAGTCCTCTTTGGGGAATAGGTTCTCTGGAAACAGACCATTTCTTTTTGATCTGACAAAATTCTACAGGCAAAATACTTTGATCTTCGTATAGACTAACCTTAATTGAACTTAATTTCTCTCCTCCCCCCACCTTTCAAACAAAAGAATGGCAGAGCATTTTTTTCTCTTGTAGTGAAGTGCGAATAGGGAGAACCCATTAGTGGTTGCCTTGCTTTGATTGTCATAGAGCTCCAAATTGGTTCTCTCTCCTATGGATTTTTGCTTGGATAGCAGCAGAACCTTCAATTTAATGGCTCGTAGTTAAAGTCTGATAGGAACAGCCACTTTCATAGCTGCAAAAGCTGTCTGTCATCTTTTCATTGCCTCAGAAGTCATTTGATGCTGAGACCAGATTTCCATAGAATTTTTTTTTCCTCTTAGATTAAAGGCTGTGCATACATCAGTGGCACATACTGGGGCCTGAAAGGGATTATTCACTTTTTCCACATCTAATGGGGTTGTAGGGAAAATGGAGGGAGAAGAGCGAGTGACAAAGCAAGCCATTCAGCTGAATAAATTGAAGATAGCCAGTTTAAAGGCACTGAGGGCATTTCTGTAGCCTTTTTAGAACCGTGATGCACAATGGCTGATTCAGAGCAAGGTATAAGACAAGGGAGAAAGGGAGTCTAGAAAGGATGTGGGGGGAGGTGGAGAGGTATGTGCATGATAGCTTGCTTTAAAAAAAAAACAACACAAAAAACCTAAAACAGATGAGACTGACTAGCTAAACAGACAGATGTGAGGGAATCTTGTATGATAATTAATCACATATTAATGCAGAAAGTTGAACAATGTTGAAGAAGCTCCTTTTTGTTAACAGAACTTGAACCCAGTGCGGTAGCTATCAATGAGAAAGGACAGAAAACATGGTGGGTTATCTTCTGCTGACTGATTCAGCACAGCATGCCTTCCAGGAGTCTGTTTATAAGAGCCTTTCTGTATTTTTCTCTGCATAGTACTAAGGCTCGTTGCTTTCTGTAATAGGAAAGTGTGAAAGATAAAATGGCTTATCTTGAGACTTATTTTTTTCCCCCTGATGCGTCTGAGTAACCCTCCCTTCCTAAAAGTGATTTAAAACCTAAAATGTCGATAACCATATATTACTTTTTATATTTGTGACAAATGTATTTGCCATGAAACACTTCCAGAGTCTCCCCTCTAATAATGTGTGATTTAGGCAAAAAATAAAAGGTGCAAAAGCTTGCATACCTGACCACCCCTTTTTTCACAATTGTGTCCCTCAAACTACTTCAGTATCATTAGCATCTGTGACTTAAAGGTATGCACTTCTTCAGTCTGCAGAAAAGCAAGAATGTTAATGTTTTGGAGCCAGGGAGCAATGAAATCTAATAGTATTGCTCTTCTCTCCACTCAAAAGCAGTGGCTTTCCATCTTTGAAGGACATTGAATAGCCAGCCTTACCATTTTTTGTAAAATTAGCAATAGCCTCTGCTCCTGTCTCTGTAGCTGCATGTATTTGGATATGATGAAATACCAATATTCTGGGAGGTGATGCCACATCCTTTAGCAAAAAAATTGTGCATGTACTTATCTGTTGCATGATAAATAGAGAGAACATCTCATGTCTGTGTATAATTATCCCTGAACTGTTCTGTCTGACTTTGGGGAGATTCAAATCAATGATGAGTGTTAAAGATTGTTGTGATGGTGAATAATTTAAGACCTTTAAATTGTTGATTGCTTTGTGTTTGGGATTGTGGGATGCAGTGTAGGTGTCCAGTTCTTAATGTTTTATTCTTTAATCGGTTGCCCGAAATACAGCATAGCAGGCCCAACTAAACTAAATTGCTGTTAGATCTTTAGCCTTTTTGTGGGGTTCCTGCAACCAGCTTAAAGACTTAGTGAAAAATCTAGGTCAGCAGTGCATGTAGTCTGTTCCTAATAGATACATGCAGAACTTGCATTACAAGAAAAGTTCTTATATTTCACTTGTTAATCCAAATGATTGAATTATTTACACAGATTTGGAATAGTCAATGAGGAAACACGAGTGGTTCAATACCATGTGAACTTAATCTGATGATTAGCTTTCAATTTTAAACTGACTCCTAGGCCAGCTTTGCAAGTAAAGTTATAGAAGCAGGGTGTGAACTGACAACCCGAGGTACAGCTACAATGGCCTGAAGTTCCTGTGCTTCTGTTTATGTTCTGTGCAGGAGCAGTCACAGTGGTACTAGACGACTTGAGGCAGTGTATGTACGTAGAATCATAGAATGTGCTTGAAGGGGAAGCATGGCAGTGCAAGCAATAGGCTCCTAGAAAAAGTGCGGTGTCTTAGAAGAATTCCCCTAAGGGTTATGAAACAGGTTGCAGGTGTGTCCCTGTTAAGGAAATGAAAGTGACAGTGCAGATGGCAACTCCTTTGCTAAGGGGACTTTTTGATGTTGTTTCTTTATGTATCTGGACTGTCAGTATTCCCATTTTTACCTCCAAGAAGCAGAGAGACAATGAGATCTGATGCAGCCTTCACAATGCATGTATCTTCAGCTTGTGAACTACCCTGGAGCCTCAGCAGGATCTCAGACAGCACCTCTTGCACGCCCGCCTCCACCAACTGCACTTTCAGAGCATCTGTAGAGATCACAGTTGAAGCGTTTCAAAGCAGGAAGCTAAATCCAGTCTTTTTTCAGGTACAGACACCTTTTTCGGTTTTGTTCATAACAGGCATTCTGGTGCTAGGATGACACCAAGGCAGAATGAGCAAATCTTTTGCATTGATCTTTGACATTTCTTGTGTTGCCAGTCATGAGTTTTCATTTCTTTAAAGTCTGTATCAGGTATGTAGATATTTTCAGCAGATTCTTGTCGGTGCTTATTCCCACTGAAGGGATTGCTGGTTCCATTAGTAGGAACCCATGGCAAACTCTAAACCCAGAGCGTAAGCTAAGTACCAGTACACCTTCTCCCCTCATTCCCCCAAGCTGAAAGGAGTCTTACCATTTTCTGCAAGCGCTTGCAGGACCTCAAAGACAATTTCTAGCCTCTCATGGTTCTCTGCTCTTCTCAGTTGTTTCACCAGCTGTTCAGCAACCTTTGTCTTGCTTAGAGCTTCCTTAGCTGTATCTGTGTATACGATAAAGTCATGATTTTAAATGGTTTTTTTTATCTGATTAAATGTTAAAAGCATATCTCCCTATAATCTGAAGTGATTAGACACTACTTTGTTTTTGAATGCTTTTTCTGCTTTTGTAGTTGCTTCTGTTCCTTTCAACAGCACCGAGACAGCAAAACTCTACCCCTTCTCCCTCCCCACTTCTTTCTTTTAACACTATTTTTGTGTAATTCCTGTAGCTATGACCTTATAATAGCTGCCAAATTAATCCTGGCTTAATTCCACCGGCTCTTATAAATCCATCTGTAGTATGATTATTTAATGTATCAAATTGGCACATTCCAGTTTGCTGTAGTAGTATATTTTCTGCCTTGATTAGATGGTTCTAGTCTTGCTGGAATCCTAAACATCTACAAGATGGATGTTAACAAAGATCAATTTTATTTATTTTTTTTTTTAAAGCTTGCTGCTGTCTGACATAAAACACATTTGAATGGAATATGGTATTAAGTAATATAAGAGATCTGTAAAGGACAGAGCTCACTAGAGGATGATGCGACAGTGTGATACCATACCCCCTTCCCTGCCTCTCCTGCTAAATGCAAGAAGCAGTAGACCAAATTGTAGTCAGACCATACACAAAGTGTGGTAATATTTTTCTACTTGGTCTTTTTCTTCTATCACTACTTACGACTCGTGTAAAGAAGGACAGTTGTATTTTAAATCAGTGTAAATGGCTTTGGTTTGAAAATTATGTAAATGAAAAGGAAAGCTGTTTCATTAAGGTATATAAACTTAATTATTAAATAGAAATAAATTTTTAATAAATAAGTATTTAATGTATCATATCTGAAGTAGTTGAAACTGTACATTTACCACATGAAGTTACGGCCTCCATACCTTTTTCTGGATCAAAACCTGTCTATTAAATGTTAATTGTTTTAATATAGTATGAGCAATTGCTGGTACTCCAGGAAAGACTAGTTACTTCTCTAACACAGGTACTGTGGCCAGTCCCTGATTAGGTATCAGTAGTGTTTAAAAAACAAGACCCCAAACAAACAAATAAAAACCCCAAATCAGAAACCTCAACCCCCTCAAATAACCCAACAAAACCAAACCCTTACAAAACCTTCCAAAAAACTAAACAAAAAACCCGCATAAACATGTGGGCGTTCTGCATGGACATGGAAAGGCAGTGACAGCATGAAGATGATGTTTTGCTCCAAGATACGAAAACATTTACTTACCAAGTTCTGCAAGATTACATAAGGCCAATAGATCAACATGGACAAGTGGTTCACTCTCTGCATAATCGGTTAATATTCGGACTAGTGATGTGATTACTCCTACCTTCACCAGGTCTTCTTGAAGATTCCCTGGGAATAGTAAGCATAGAAGTTAAAGGTGATTAAATTGGGACCAATTAAATCAGTAAAAAGGATCCAACTGAGGTACTTTGCCAAAAAATAATCTGGTTGTTTCTCACAATGTTAGAATTTGTACAGCTTTGGTGCTGTGGGTTCAGGCTAATTAGGTGTTTGAGAAATGCTAGTTCAGGACAGTTTTGCTAGACCTCCTGGCTCTACTTTGACTTGAAGAATTAAGCCACTGTAAGAACCTGTATGGACAATTGCACAAGCATATCTACTACTGGTGCAGCTTCTAAAGCAAGTTCTGGTGGACTGTATCTCTTGATATGTTTCTGAAAATTGAATGAGGAATAGCCAGCCTTTTGGCTTATTTCTCTCAGGGAATTGGAGTCTCAGCCTTATTATCCTATGGCTTCTTTTGTTCTGAAGGGCAGGTAGATGGAAGGGACTGGAAACCCAAGATAAAACATAGTCTAGTGACAACTCCGCTTTCAGGGATCAACAGTGTTCTGACTTGCATAGCAAATGTCCATATACCTGCTTTTTGCATGTTAGAATAATGATTTGTTTGTTTGTTTCTTAAAAAATTCTTTGTAAAACAAGACAATTTACCAGTACCTGGACTATTATAGGATACTGAGAGACAGACTGCTTTAAAGTTCATCTAGGGGAATCATCGTCTTCCATTTTTTTTGAATGTTAGTTGTTCAGCATGCAGCTTGAATTCAAGGTATCTTTGGAATTTTTATAGGCTGAGTAATGTTCTCAAGCAGGTGTAAATTCATGCGACTTAAGGAAAGTCAAAAAAGTACAGTAAGTAAAAAAAATTAATTTGGTCCTGGTTCTAGCATACTAACTACAGTTGTCTCCATCCGCATGCAGAATTGCCCAGGAAAACACTGATAACTGTTTTCTTTCTTTTTGTAGTTTGTCTTGTAATGAATGAAAGCTTAATATCGAAAATGATTTTGAGAATGCCAACTATGAAATACAAGTGATGGTTGCTTAACAGTACAGTGACACCGCTTTTACAGCAGTGTCTTGCTTAGAGCTAGACTGCAACTTGGGTGACAGCATGTATGACAGATACCAGAAAGTGTCTGGGTGCTATTGTAGCATATACAATTGTAATTCAATCAGGGAATCACTGAAATTAATTTTTCTATGAGGTATTTATTGCTGTGTTAGTAATAGAAATTATTAAAAGTCAGTCATCTTGTCAAATCTGTGCTGGGCCTGTGTTCTCGGAGAAGCGAAGTAGATTTGCAGTATGGCCATGTGCTGTAGTAGTGCTGCTGTATAGTAGTTGTATCAGCCTTGCATGTAGCCCTATGGGGAAGGGTTTTTTTACACTATGAGGTGGTATTCCTTGGCAAATACATCTAATTTGCAGGGGGCTAGTAGAATCTATACCAGGTACCTATCATGCTTGGCTTTCATAGGAACAGCGCAGGGAGGCAAACCCATAGCTTTCTGGATAAAGCTACGCAGGTTCACACTAGAAAGATAAGAGAGGGTAGGTGGAAGGCAGAGGGAAATGGATACAAGATACTGGGTTAAAACTTCCATATTATCTCCTGTATGCAATAAATATTTAATTTGTGAGACCTGCAGACAAGCTAGTGTACTGGCTTTATGGAAAAATCTGTAGCACAAAGATCTGTATGCAAGGAATGGTCCTCAGAGAAGACCATTTCTTACATAGATAGGTATCTCAGTATTTTTTATTTTTTAGAGTATGTTTTTTCTGATGCAGTTTTTAAATATTTGCTTTGCTTTATAGATGCTGTTAGTACTTTGGAAGAAGAGAAAGCGATTCAGTATTTGAGCCCAAAGCAGTTCTGCAAAATTAAGATATGTATGAGGCTCTGCTACTCTTGTAGTTGCAGCTGCAGTTCTGACAAAGATGTGTCACCTTGAAGTCAAAAACATAGGGGGAAGCCCAGAGTTTAGGAGGTGTTTGGGATGCATTCAGCCTGGTGTCTGTGAGCTATGTGAATTGTGTATCTAACTGGAGGCTGAAGTGCGTTGTGTGCTCAGGTTTCATAAAAAAATTATTATGAGTTACAGGTTACAGTGCTTTATGAAATAATGCTTTACAGCTAGGGAAAATAGCATTCTCTCAAGTCAATACTTACGATTATCATAGCAGATACGGCCAATAGCCCTCCCAGCATGAAGCAACATTTCTTGGTCTGTGCTCTCCAGCAGAGGTATCAAAGTTGGAACTAAATCTGCTTCAATACATGGCTTCTTCATTTCCTCTGTGTGGGTAAAGAAGAGGGACTTGTGGTAGTTTTGGGGTTTTTTTTTCCATGTTTAAATAAAACAATTGCAAGTGCAAGACCAATAGCTGGTAGCCATGAAACAAAACAAGAGTGGAAACATACAGCTAATGTGCTGTAATATGCCTTGTAGTAACACTTTGGTACAACATACCATTTTTGGCTATCTCTGAAAGCACCTGGGCTGCTTTCACTGCGCATCGTGGATTGCCCTTCAGGATTTTTGCCAAAGTTAGGAAGATCCCACTCTCTTTAAGTAGGCTGAAGGATCTCTGCTCTGTAATGATAAGAATGTTAACAATATATGCAGTTGGTTTGCAACTCATTATTTACATGTTGCTTTGTTTCCTAGAGTTCTGAGTGGATATCTGTGGGATTCAAGGTTCTGATTTAACAAGGCACTTAAAGGCTGTCTCAGCCTTAAATATATAGGAACAGTCATCTGCTTGAATTGCAGCAAGTGTAGTCCAGCTGATTATTCTGCTTCGTGCTGAATTGAAGCTCAAGCGGCAAAGCAAAGAGGAAAGCAGTTTCATCTTCTCTGACTGTAAAAGGATGCTTGCGTAAGGCATGGGAAGTTAGGGATTAAGATTCTGTTCCTGAGGTATGGCCTAGCAATTAACTTTGTAGGTAGGCACAACATCTTTTATTAGACTAGCAATTAGAACCATCAATTCCCTTTTTTTGTCAAAAATACAGCCAATTGTCGTTAAGGTAGTAAGTTGTCGTCTGCCAGGAGATTCAAATAAATGCAGATCTTCTCAGGAGGATGTGCAGAGACCTTAAAGACTTTCTTATAAGGAGACTGAGATACTTCTGAAATTCCTGACCTGATAGGATCACCTCCAGTTTAATCCTAGGAGTTTGTTTTGTAGTAAATAGAATGTTAAATTTGGAATTTCTCTGCAGCTTCAGGTGCTTTAGTGACAAGTAGCTTTATCTGGTCACAGGTAGATTTGTGAGTATATGAAGGAAAACAACAAAACAGGCTGAGGACAGCTATAGTTCCAGCAGCAATCACTTCTTGTAATACACATTATCACAATGGATGAAAACCTCTAGTGAGTGCTTTTGGATTGTGCAAATGGTTAAAAAGTGATCTGGAGCGATACTTAGCTATCTTCAGTAAGAGCCAGGAGAATCCCATTCAGACTTTCAAGGATCTGGTCTTCTTCAGCTTCTATGTGATCTCCACAGAGGCCAAGGTACTCCAGGTGCTGACTCAGGGTTTCTAAAAAGAATGGGATGGAAAAATGTGGTGAGCCAGTATGGAAAACATTTTCAGTTCTTTCTGGTATTTCTTTTCAGTAACAATGGCTGACCATAAGGTCATCTCCTGAAGGGTCCAGATCTAAATATGCTCATCAAATAACTCATTTAATCCAAAGGCATGAGGGCAAAGGCTTGGTCCACTTCTCAGACAGTGCATAGCTCTTGGGCAGGCATAAATATGCAGAGATAAATTCTATCTGGGAAAAAAAAAATAACATATAATAATTGTGTGCAAGTATATAATACTTGCGGTTCAACTAGCTGTATATCTACTCTGATAGTGGCCCAAGTCACACAGGATGATAAAATTTTTCTGCACCTCTCTACAGTCGGTTTCAATTTTGAGTACTCCACATAATCCAAAACCTCTTTACCATTCTCCTATTTCTAGATAGTTTATGAATATATTGAATGACATAGGTTCCAGCAAAGGTAACCTCTAATAATTATGGCTCTTTATTGTGAAAACAATCTTTATTCTGCCCTTCAGACTTCATGAGATAACCTTCTCTCATATCCTGAGATAGCCTAAATAATAAACCTTATTGAAAGGTTTGTAGAAATCGAAATGCATTGTTAACAGTATCTCCTTTATTCACCTTCATGCCAGCTCCTTAAAAATATGTTTGAAGAGAGAGAAACTGAGTATTACTTTCCTCCACCAGGAGTCTCATAGACTCTCCTTAATCACGTCTGTGTTTAGTAATTCTCTGCTTTACTATAATCCTACAATTTCCTTATGCAGAGATCAGATTTCTGTGATTTCCCGCATTCCTTGCAACTGTTTTTGTAAACACATGCCACTCTTGCTGCTTTCCACCCAGGTAATCCTGTAGTTGATTTAAATGGCATTCTGCATGTCATAGCTAATGATCTGACAATTCATTTTTTTAATTCCATATAAACTCTGGGGAATAACATCCAGTCCTCACAACTGGCTACCATTTATTTTATTGGCTTGTTCTAAATCAATCTTCTGCCCTTTTAATCTAAAGGTTCCTTCACCTACTTCCTGAAAACAAAAAGACCTAAAGTGGCTGAAATGAATGTAAGAAATGGAAAACTGATGGCTGAAGGGGATAATCTATAGTAGAATATAATGTAAGAAGAGTATTACAGTATTATTAAGTAAGAATATAATGTCAGCCTGGAGAAGAGAAGGCTCCGAGGAGACCATATAGCAGCCTTCCAGTACCTAAAGGGGGCCTACAGGAAGGATGGGGAGGGACTCTTTGTCAGGGAGTGTAATGACAGGACACGGGGTAATGGCCTCAAACTGAAAGAAGGTAGATTTAGCTTGGCTATCAGGACGAAATTCTTTACTGTGAGGGTGGTGAGACACTGGCACAGGTTGCCCAGAGAAGCTGTGGATGCCCCATCCCTGGAAGTGTTCATGGCCAGGCTGGATGGGGCTTTGAGCAACCTGGTCTGGTGGGAGGTGTCCCTGCCCAGGGCAGGGGGGTTGGAACTAGATGATCTTTAAGGTCCCTTTCAACTCGAACCGTCCTATGATTCTATGTTACCAAATCTATAGTAAAATAGCATTTCTATTTCACAAACTATTTAATTGAAAAAGATGAGTCGTGAGTCTTGACCTAGAAATTCTTCAGCTGAGATGCTGAAGATAATGCATAATTTATTTTTGTTGTTTGTTGGATTCACTATTTTCTCTTTCCTTAATACATCCATTAGTTAATGGGAGATTTTTTTTTTAAATTTGAATGCATTAATTTCATGCATACAGGAATTTACTTCAGAAGAACCAGAAGTGTCTTGAGCTCTTTTGAAGAGAGGATTAGTTAAAGGGAGGGGAAGTAGAACATCATTAAAGGCTGTTACTGTCCTTTGAGAAGAAAAATTCTTTGGCTTAAATAATTAAAAGCAATTATTTTAGAACAGCGACAATTTTGGTTTTGTGCTTTAAACAACATACCATCTTTAGAAAAATGTCTGGATTCATCAGGTTAAAAACCTATATGGGGAAGCTTCAATATTTTTTATTCTGAGTAAGAAACTGAGGCTGCATGTATTGATGTCTCTTGGAAAGTCTTTGTAGTTGAAAGTAACTATGGCCTCTTCAAAATTACGTGCTAAGGGCAACACAGGCATAAAGTTGATAGGAGATCAATGTATTTCTAAAAAATAGATGACTTTGAATTTGTTGCCTTCTTTATTAATGAAAAGAGGCTGAAAACTTCTGGAATAGATAGATGTACAAGGATGATTTCCTTTCACCTGCTTAAAAAAGTTAACATTAATCTCTGGTTTCCATTTCTGTCCAGTCCTCCTGCCACAATTTGCTGAATGAATGATTTTGTATGAACGAATTACCTGTAGAATTCAATTTTCTTAGTGGGAAAAAAAAAAAAAATCACCTGAGCAACCTGACAGTCGAATAAGCTTTGATCTTAAACTAGATCTAGTGGGAGTGGGCAGAAGGTTACAACGGCTGATAGAGCAACCTGAAATAAATTAGGAGCCTATGAGAATGAATTATTTACTGAACTTTATGACTTCATTCTTATCAAGATCCAAAATGTGTTGGCATGAGGTAATGCATTTGATTATTTTTTTTTCAGTACTCTATCCTCTAATTAGAGCAATAGTCATATTTGCAGCTACATTTCTAATGAAGTTAGGACATATAGAAAGATGAAAAGGCAACTGGATCTCTTTAAGTTGGAGGAGGTTGTTTTACAAATAGCAGGGAACAGTCTACATTACTGGTCACTCATTAGGTTGGGATAGTGGTAATTAGAAATCCAGGTGCTTTGTTATTTCTCCAGGGAATAGATCGGTAGAATAACACCATATGCATGACGACAAAGTCCTTGAAAAATATCCCTCTGGTTACAGTCTGTAACCAGACATTGCTATAAGCAGCAGAATCGACCAAGTAACTGACTAAAGACTATTTTTATAAAAGTCTCGCAGAAGGCAGTATTTAACTGTAACAGTCTTAAAATACTGAATACTTTTCTCAGATGCTCAGAATTTTATCATGTATGTTATTTATAAAAATGTGATTAATTTAAACAACATGGGACTGATTCCTTAATACTCGTTGTCTTTAAGTCCATGCTTCTGAAGTGGGATTGAAGCGGACACTCTAAGACCCAGTTATTTTTGTGGGGAGGCAATAATTAACAGCACGCGTACACGTTGTGACTAAAATTGTCCAGAAAAGGGTATTTCTGTTTTGTAGAAAATTCTGGGTTGTTGACACTCTGTTTCATCCCATGCTGAAACAGAATGTTGACATGGTGGAATTTGAGGCAAAACAGAACGATTTGTTTTGGTGTTTTGGTTTTTTTTTTTTGCAAATGTAGTTCTTCCCCCGGAGGGGGATGCTGCCTGGCGTGCTGGCCCGCTGCCCACCTGGCTGGTAGGCAAGCTGGAAAGAAGCCAGCCAGGCTCGCCAGCTGCTGGGGCAGCGGGGGAGTGCCTGCCCACCTGGCTTCTGAGGAGGGTTTTAGCAGAATAAACATGTTCTCAAGGAATGTTTTTCTTTCTCTTGAATCAGCATTTTTGTCAGAATATTGTTGATCAGCTTTAGTAAATTGCTGTAGAAGCAGGGGAAGCAGACTCAGGCTCTAGTCTGGAAAGTCTAATGGTACTTTCTCACTGATTACCTGCAGGGTCTGAATTTAGAAATCTCTGGAGATTGACGTACAAAAGGCTTTTTTCCTGAGCTTGAAGGGCTAGATCATTAAGTCACGCATAAATCTGTGTATAAGCTACTGAATAGAGACATAGGAAGCAGACTTCTGCAGTGGGAGTTGGTTTTTGATCATCCTAATGAGAGCAGAAACAATAATGCAGAAAACATGCTGCACCACAGAGATTTCATCTGGCGTCTGCAGTGGGGAAAGAGCCAGGAGGCATGAGCTCTTTGGACCCCTTGGACCATTGCTGTGTCAGTTCCCAGCACAAGTTTTGACCTATAAAGCCCTCAGGGAGTGAGGAAGAAGGTATCCCACACATCTTTCTTTCAGTGACTGATTGTGCCCCTCCCTAAAATGGCAATGCCTTACCTGATTTGGTTTTTGTCATTTTATAGCCTTTCACGTGTGTAGGAACTATTTTTTATTTTTTTTCTTACAATACTAAATGCTGCATTTGGTATAATTTATTACTATTCTGATCCTGAGCAGTGTGAAATCAGTATGATCCAATTTGAGGGCTTTGAAACAATTTACGCCAGCTTAATGCCTGGCCTTGTGTGTCTACTGCTGCTTCTTCCTTCCGTAATTTCACATACTAAATTGATTCTTCTGCTGTTTACTTTTAGTGTACTTTAGAAAATTCCTCCATGGACTGTTACTATTATTATTATTATTCAAAGCTGAAAAACAAGTTAATGTGTTTTTCCAGAACATAAAGATATGGTAATGGTTTACAGTAGAGGTCCATTCAGCTCAGTGTAATGTCTCAGGTAATAGATGATGAAAGAACATTAAAAGAAGACAGTACGTATCTGTTCCCTGCTATGTTTTCTCAACTTTTAGTAATCAACTCCTATGGGATTTTCTTTGCTGGAAGCTTCGTCTTGTTTAATTGCACCTGAATTCATGAAAGTATTTATTTTGATCTTGTTTGTAATTTAGCTTCCAGAATGTAGACTGGTGATGAGCTCAACAAAGAGAGAGAAAATAATTCATTCTTATTTTCTCCTGTTGAAATCTGGCCTTCTCTTGGCTCTGGTTTTCTGGAAACATACTGTATCACCAGGGCAGGGAACACAAGTCTCTGTTAAATACATAATGTGTTACAGCTGAGGGATAAGAGTCCATGTTGATAAACTGCGGGAGTTCTGCAGGTCGAGTTAGCTGGAAGGCATAAGAAGAGTCCTGAAGAAACTAAAATTTCAAGTCATAATACCGTAAAATAGCTGTTGGATCTGTCTAGCAATTTAATAATAAAAAAAATAAAAATGAAGTGTTGACCTGCAATCTTACTCACGTAGCTGCCTGCAAAATAATGTAGCTCTAAGTCTCTGTTTTCTCACAGTATTTTTAACGCTTTTCCCTGAAATAATAAAACTAATTCCTGTTCCATGGCATCTCCCATATAAACCTATGGTAAAAAATGAGCCTGCATGCCAAGTAAAAGAGTCAGCAATAGTTGTAGAAGCAAAGCTCCAGGTCTCCATGTCTGGGAATGTGATATTATATTTATTTCGTAATTAAATATAAAAAAGTTGTAAATCTAGAAGGGCTGGGTGTGTGTGTGTGTGTGTGTTAGGAGCAAGTAAAGCCTATAAGATCAAATGCTTATGTTCTTGCTGCCCATTAATGGTGCAGCTATATGATTATAGCAGGTTTGCTGTAACCAAGGGAAGCAAAAGCTGCGTCTTTTGACTTTGGTGGCCCTATCAGGGAAGGGAGGAGAAAGGTGTAATTCAATGTGAGGAAAGGTTTTTGAATTTCTTCAGTGGTGAATTATTATATTCCATCTCTAGAAAGGCATGCAACCGTCTTGAGACTGGGCTGACATATTCTTTACAATAGAGCTATCTTATCTCACTGCATGAAGAGAAGTATTGGAGGAACAGATCCTCCATCTCTTCAGACTTTCAAACCCATGGCAAGAAAATTGTCCTATAAATCAGATAAGCTATTATCTATGTCTCCATGAAAAGCCACTTACAGCCATGTTAAAAGATATGGTTTGTGTCTTTGTCACTGCACTGAAGGGTGATGAGATGCAGGAGAAAAATCATTAGATTAAAAAGGAGCTGGGGAGAGAATTTAAAACCAATATCCTAAGGATGACAGGGATATAATTATGAACAACTCTTCACCTGGCTTTTTTTTTTTTACTCTTGTTTCTCTACACAGTGTTTTAGATTACTCATGTCTATTCTGTAGCTGTAAAGAATTCACAATAAAAGTTAATTTTGAGGTTTCCTTTGACTAAGGTTTTTAAAACTTTTCTGCATGGAAGTTGCTTGACAGAAAGTGTGGACAAAAAATTAATTCTGCTTTGTGGACACATCTGCTTTATTAAAATTAGAAAAGCAGGAAGAAATACTTTGAAACTTTTTTGAAAGCTTGAGACAGGATTTTAATTTGCAGTTCTCTTGGTGGATGTTCACTGGAATGTCCTTGGTCTAATTAAACTGAACTGAGCTTAAGCCTTGATCCAGTATGTATGGTAGCACGGGATTGAAATCCAAGATGTTGTTTGGAATGGCATCCAACACTACTCCAAATTTGTTCAGCCCTGGGCAGTCCTGTAGTTTACGATCAAGTGGGTGTATATAACCTTTGTATCTTCCTTGCCCCTGCATCCCTCAGCAACCCTCTTCAAAGAGGAAAGGAGTAGAAATGGATGGTTAGTAGAGGTTGTCCTAGAAGGCTGGAGCCATGTCATTATCTGTGAATTGAAGTCTCTCCTTCTGCCCACTATCAGACTCTGAAAAGAGCCATATTTTCCCCAATATTCTTTTTTCCTTGTCTAGACTATTGGTAAATATTCTCAATGTTAATGGCCAAATACATACAGTTTCTAAGCATGCTTTAAAAATACGTGTGGCAATAACTGGAAAACAGAGGAAAGCCCACTGTGTTTTGTCCACAAAAACTAACCTTTGCCCATTGCTTTTGCAGTATTTTTGGATTGCGTTGACCCATCCTGAACTCTTTAGAGCATTGTTCAGTGCCTGTAATCCTGTGGGATGCACCTTTGAACATTTTACTACTCAAAGAGCATGAGAATGTGGCGGGGTTTTAAGGAGATTTTTATTGTTTAGCCTGAGCTGCAAGTTGAAAGGATGATGAAAACAGGAATTTAAGCCTGACTGTCTAGTACTTACATAAATGTTCTCTATTAATCGCAAGGATTTAAAAAAAAACTTTCTATAATCCACATCTAAAATTCTCTTAATTGTCATAGATCAGCCAGGACAGCCACAAATGCTCTTTCTCTGACATGTTGTCATGGGTGGCATTAATTTTTTTCAGAAAATGGTTAAAAACGAGGTAAAGAATAATAGTAACCACCTACCAGTAAAGTAGAAAAAGAAAATAGATATAGAACATAAATGGTCAGCATCTGGTTGCTATGGGTGGATACTGAGAGAATTTTCAGTGCCTGAACACCGCTGTTAGACAGAAGAGCATGGCAAAGGGGATGGGGAGCAGAAGGTATTGGAGTTTACGATGGTGTTGGTATGTCTACAATACGTGCATTAGCTGGCCTTGGACTATTCCTTACTCTCTCAGCTGTTGATCACCACTGCTCAGCCTTTATTTCTGTAGGGTTTCCTACCATTTCTCTGATGTTTGGCCTGCAGTTTGGCTAGAAAGCTGCGTTCTCCTGTGGCCTTTGATGCCAGGCATGTTTCCAGGCTTGTTTAGAGCGGGTATCAGAGAACAGATGGGTGACCAGAGTGGTTTGTGTATGAGCAAGGGTCTTACTAACAGTGTGACTGCCCTGAGTGGTGAAAGATAACTTCATTATATGGCTGAGAGATTTAAGAAGAAGGGAGTGTGCTGATGCAGCAAGGGGTTTTAATTGATAACACTTATCCTTGGAGAACCCGTGCATAGTTTTAACTTGAGCAAAACATAAGTGAGTGAAGAACTTGAAAATGTAAACAGTTAAAGAAGAGTAGAAATGTTGTATTATTTGGGTGGGAATTACGTGGTTGAAGCTTAGAGTTTCACAGTGCAGTGATTGAAGTGCAAAACGGTAAGTCACGAACAAAGACTTTTTTCTTTGTTAACAGTAAGAGACTCTGCTGTGCTTCACCTCATCATAAGATTATATTTGCAGAAAGCTAGTAGAGAAATTCAGGCTCAGAGGAAGAGACCCTGGTAAAAGGGTCATACTGTTATTCCTTGTCGTAACACAAATTGATACATTGTTGCTGGTGAGAAAAATGGCAATTGATTGTGATATGGAGATTGATTTGGAGTGGGAAAACAACTATTTTTTTTTTTGCCTATTTATTCTTGGATAATTGAATTCCACCGAAGAGGGAATACAGGAAAGAATATGTGTGTGTGGAAGGCAAGGGGTAGAAAGCAGATCCTACTGGCCTGTGGCTGATGCTGTGCTCTGTGGAGTCAACAGGAAAACTGGGTGCAGAACTCTGACGGAGAACAGATAAGAGGAAAAATGTGATTATCCTAGGATAACCTAAAACGGGTCAGTGAGATAAGTCAGAATAAAGCCAGCCGAGTCCAGTCAGGGAGAACATATGTGCTGGTGAGGTGACCTGTAGCATGAAAAGCTGCTTAATCTTATTCTGCTAAACTTACTTCTTTTTTTGAGAGATGGAGAATAGGAATAAAATTCACTTTAGTGTAAAGGAATCAATGTTGTAATCTTGTGTACGAGTATGCGCCTTCTTATGTGCCTGATAATTTAACTGTGATAGTGCTTATGGAATAGGCCTGTTTGACATACGTCAGCTTCGCCTGAGCTCCCAGATGCTTTAATTCCTTACTCAAGGGAAGGGGAAAACTAGCTTTCAGGTTTGGAAGTCAGACTTGCAGGAATAGCAACAAATGTACTATGCTCAAAAGCAATGAGTAATGTACTTAAAAATTACTCACTTTCTCCATGAACAACAATTTGTGTTTGGGTCATGTTTTCAAGTTTTTCTTTGTAAATAAGGGGTCAGGGAACTAATGGTTTAAATCAAAGTTCAGCTTTTTCCATAGTTTAGTTCCGAAAGGTGTTGATTTGACCAAGTATTGTGAAACACAGGGGTAAATTGTCAGAGTTGGCAAAGCTACGTGCTGACTACAACAATGTGAGCAGATTAGTAATGGGACAAATTGTGGCAGCTGCATATAAACTGACTGACTTCATTTATGGAAATGAATGAAATCCCTCTGTCTTCCTTGCTCACTGGAGATCTAGTTTGCTGCGTTTGTTATGAATGATGTTGGTCTCCTAAAAGCACCTTTGATCACACAGTTAATATACATCTTAAGTAGATTATCTTTTATATGATGGGCCTGCTACTTGCTCACACTCTATAGTTTTGCAGCACAAAATGAATTAAAGGAGCCCTTTGCTTTCGTCATTATGTTTGTATGGGAAGTAGGCCATAGTCTCAGCCAAATAGCATTCTGTTTAATTTCCCTGGCTTCCTAGATTTAGCTTGAAGAGCTGTCAGTGGAGGAAAAACCAATTAGACTCCATAGCAGAGAAAACACTAATTTCCTTTGGCTGACAACTCCTACAAGGGGTTTTTCAGCCAAGTAGAAGAACAGCTGTGGAAAAATAAGCCTTTGTGCTGATATCAAAGCATCAGCCCAGTCCTCAACTATTGCTGCTAAACGGTCTGTTGGGAGTGTAGGTGGATGTTAGAGACAGTGACCAGAAAGCTGGTGGTGTCCAGACCCCAGCATGTGTTGTCGTAAGAAAAGATGTCGGCAGGTGTTGGAGGCAGACCGCAGAACAGTAGGCTGGAGATAGCTAAGATGATGTGCCATCCTTGACCTCCGGCTGTCTGCTGTCTCATCCCTGGCCACGGCAGCGCATGTAATCTGGTTCTCCACAGGGACTGGTTGCAAAGCCAGCTGGTTGGCTGTAGATGTTTTTAGTTGGTGTGTAGGTATTGCTGGGGCATGGGAATGCACAGCTGAAGCCAGAATGCGTGTCTGCAGTGAAGAGAGCAGCACCAGGTAGAGTCTAGAGAATAAAAACTGCTATTTAAATAGGAACTGTCTGCATTGGGAAACCCAGCCGCGTGGCATGGCTGATGGAGCAAGAAGGCCCCACTAGGGAGCCCAGTAGTGTGGTAACTACATGGACAGGTGACAAGTAATGAGGCAAACATAATTATTGGCCTTTTATGCTTAGACTTCACCTAATAACGTAGATTTAGGAGGCTGTAGTACAAAGCTATGTTGTCAGACTTGAAAGTACATTCCTTTCTCCTTTGTGTCTCTGGTACAATGCCCCCCCCCCAAAAAAGTATATTTCTGTAGTTCTCAAAAGGACAGAGCTTTTGTCTGCAGCTCATCCTCTACCTATACCTGTCTTGTCCTTGCTAATTGCTTGTATGACTTCACTTAAGATCTGGATAAAGCCATTGAGAGAGGAGGATCTTGTCTCTGCACTGCTGAGTAAAATAAGGGTGTCACATGAGCTACAGTGCAGTTAGTGAGGTTCCTTATTAATCTCAGAGGTTTCCAGAATAAAGCAGTCTATAATGGGAAACTGCGTAAATTCTGGCAATTTTTTCTGTGGGTACTTGTTGTGTGAAAAGGGGCAAAGCGGTTTTGGCAGAAAATAAACCCCCTTGCGTTCTAACACTCCTCACCGAGGTGGGAGGCTAGGTGTGGCTAGGTTTAAATTCTGAGTGATGCCCAATTCAGCACTATCAGTCCAATTGCGTTTAATATGTATTAAACTATTACGATTTGGATACACTAATAGTGGACTGCACCTTCAGTCTAGTCATGCTCCTGAACTAGCATGGCCACTCTTGAGTCTTTGGTCGCATTCAGTGAGAAACCAAAATGACTAGCTACTTAAAAAAGTGCAGTTTATTTAAACAACAGATATATAGGTTCTTAGGATTGCCCGTGATAAATACACTGTCTGCAAAGCACGTGCAAATGAAAGTATTGTTACATATACAAAACGCGCGACAAAGTTATAAACGATACAGCCTGGCTCTAAATGTAGAAAAAAGAGTCTCTAGAGAAGTTTCTAAGTTTCCCGAGGAAGCACTCGGTATAATCTAAGTTTTACCCAAAGGCGTCCCTATGGGGGGGAAGAGAGGCTCAGCCCGTCGACTGATCCCAGAAGTCAGTGATGTAATTCTTTGCGATGGTGTCTTCCCTGGGTATCCCCCCTCTCTTGGGCTATTTTTATACTATGTGTTATCTTCAAGGTGGAGTTTGAGTGACTTTAGTCATACATACTTTTATCATGATTGGTGGAAATTTTTCTCGCTTCACAATTAAAGGTATAGTTTACGAGAAATTCAGGGCACAGACTCAAGAAGGAGTGGTCGCACCTTGGAGGCGGGTAGCCTTCGGGATGGAGGTGTGTTTTGGTATTATAATGACATTATAATGAGCAAAGTTCGCACAAAAGACAGCATTTCATCAAAATTTGACAAAATGTTGGCTCTGAGCATCTAGCGGGCAGTTAATTGGCAGCTTATCTGTTTCATGGTATCATCCCATTCCTGTATCCGCTATACATCATAAGGTAAAGCCATGGAATAATTGCATCCTGTCCCGTACCTCATGTAGCTTATCAGGGAACCACAGATGTTGTGTCCTTCATGCCAGCTGCGGCTATTTTCTACCTCAGAAGCCTCTTGATTTTATACTTTTCCTTAATGTGTGAACAATGCTGTACTTTTGTATTTTTTAGCCAATTTAGTATTTATTCCACAGTACTGTCTGAATCTTTTGTAGTGATCAGTATTATAGTGTCAAGCCTAACGTGTATTTGATCTGTTTTATAACTTCATATGAACGTGAAGATCCTTGGAAGATAGCCTCGAAGTTGGTTGCATAATGGATGTGCTAGGATTTATTTTTTTCCTATTTAGTGTGGGTGAGTGTGTTTGGCTATTTTTATGCAGTATGAGATACCTCATACTGAAAAAAGAGTCATTCTGAGGCCTGACACACATTTTAAAAATTATGGCCTTACAAGATCTGTCAGTGCTTAATACAAGTAATGGGTTGCTGTAATATATGACCTATATTTTAGAGCTGTGCTCCAAAACTGGAGTTGCTCAGCAGAATCTGTTTATTGGTACATTACTTTATTGATTCCTATAAAGTGTTACTTTTGTGCACGTTCCCAGTGGAGTGAGAAGGATCAGACTTTAAAGGTATGTAGAAGGGCACAGGTGTCCTACCACTTCTGAAAATTTGATTTTGGTAATTTTTTTTTGTTTTAGCTTAATTAGGTTGACCTAGAGTTACCTGTGCTGTATGAATAGGCTTGAGCTCTGCTGCACAAGTGGGCTGGCATTGCCTGGGCATTGAAGGAGGGGCATGCAGGGAAGACTGGAATGCAGCCCGAGTTCTGCGGAGGACTCACTTCTGGGACCTCCCAGCAGCCGTTCTCCGCTGCCAATGTAAGAGGGTGATTATATCAAACAGTTCTCTTTGAAAGGCAGCTGACTGCTACAGATTGACATCTTAAGAAAACCCTGAATGTATTAATGAATAAAATTCAATAAAGCAGTTAGCACACATTCAGTTGTAAAGCATTTTAGACAGAGTTAATGTCTACAATAGCTCCGGCCTGTACGAGGTAACATGAATAACTTCTATCTTGGGTATCTTTTCCTGGGCTGAATATTGCAATAAGGTTTTCATGCACAAACTTATGTTTACATAATGCTATACACGATTTTTTGAGAGTACCTAGAACTATCAGGTCCAAAAGTCTTTGCAGGTTGTCTCACTTTATTAGCCTGGGAGAAATGCTTGCAATCATTAGAAATTATCTCAATATCAAAATGTATATCAAAGTGTATGGGAGGGGATTTGGAGAAAGGAAAAAAAGGAACATTTAACAAAGGAGGGAAAGGGAGTGTCTTTGAACAAGTCATAAGATCCTTTTGCTGTAGTGAGCTTGTGCATTTTGGTCTACTTTTGTGACTAGATTTCTTCCTGTTTTACTTTTCTTGCACAGATAAGTTAAAGAATGATAAAATGCTTTTGATGAAATATTTTTGGGTTGCTAGATGTTTCAACAAATAGGTTGGACAGTGCTGATTCCAAATACTTATTTCTGGTATTTTTTACTGTCTTAGAAGTAAAATATTCTCTAACTTGTAACATGTGCTAATTTGTCTTAAATGGATAAGTGTTTACTTTTTTCTTTCTGGAACTCTTGTCTTTGAAGGAGTTTCTAGGGGTCTTTCAGTAAAGCTGAGCAGCTTTTATGCCCAAATATTTTTAGACCAAACAGGACAGTAATTTTACACTCTAGTCTACAAAGGGCCCTAGCAAAGTCCCCATACCAGTTTATAAATAGGAATATACTGTCACTATACTTTTGCTGGACTGAGTCCTGAATGAAGTACTCTTTTTCTGAATAGATTTTGTTTTTAATTGGCTCTTCATTAGTAAAAAGCTCCACCCCCAAAATTAGATTTTTATATTAGAAAAATGAAAAGATAATTCAGCTCTTTCCAAGTGTCACTATATTTTATTTACTTAATTTAGCTTTTTTTAAATGAGGGTGGAGGGATCCCAAAGCATGGGAACGATAGTTCTACGTGAATGGATATTAAAAGTTACTCAGATTGCCACAGAGCAAAAAAAGTGGTTGTTTTCAGGTTGTAGGTGACCTTGTGATGCAAACAAGTGTTCAGAAACAAAGAAGGAAAGATGGAAACACAGATAGTGAAGTGCTACCGGGTATGGGCCTTCAACAAGTGTCTTGCCTCAAATGCAAGAGCTTTGTTTCACAAAGAACATGTAGCTGAAATGACACAGAAAGACTTTGAGGAGTTTGCTCAAAACCCCGCTGTTTGAGACTGTCTTTCCTTCTTCAGCCCATACAGGTCAGGATAGCTTCGTTGGCTTTGGAGCAGTCTAGATTCTAATTCTACAGAACAATAGTGGCTGAATTTCCATTAGGTACGGGAAAGCAACACGCTTTGTTGACTCCGGTTTATTTAAGTGCATCTGACACAATGCTTTAAAAATCTATAAGAAAAAAACCACCTTGAATTACAAGCAGCAGCTGTGGGATTTCCCTATGGTACTGACGTATTAAGGGTATAATGCTGTTGAAGCAAATAGCAAGATGCTGGGGAATGCAGAGAACCGCAAGGAGTTTGTAATATTGTCCAGGCTAGCCTTAATATTTTGAGTTGTAAGGAAGGTAACACAGCTTACATCTAAAAATTGCCTGAATTGTTACATGGTTTTATGAGAATGAATGTTTCTTTTGTAAAAGACATTGGCAAATCCATGCTTAGAAGTGTATGGGTTTCTGTTCGTCATTTATTATTGTCCTGTCCAAAGTTTCATACTTGGGGAACAGAAACAGTGCTGTGTGACCAAATGCATGCTGTAAAGGGCACTAACAAAAATGGAAATAAAGTGTGAGCCACAATCAGCAAATATCTCAAAAGAATAAACCTTCTGAACAGATCATTTGGAAAGTAGGACAGGTACACATAAACAATGTAAGAATAGGAGAAGTAGTTCAGTTATCTCCACCTGAATCACAATAGAAAATCAATCCTACAGGAATAATTTTGTACAAATAGAGCTGATTTAGCCAGAAGCAATGCCAACATACCTGTGTAACACTGGTTTAGTCCACCTACACTTTGTGTCCATCTCTCTATTTAAGGTGTGTGTAAATTGAATTTTTACCTGCTTTTTTGTCAGTGTCCCTAAACTGATGTTTAACTTCGGTTGAATAATTCTTTAGTTGACTAGGAAGGCAATTACTCTAAATGGCTGCTTAGTTGTCATATTCTACTTAGAGACAGATTATTTCACCATTAAACATGTTGAGTAATACTAAGATTAGTTCCACTGATGTCATGAGGTCTAATTGTGGCGTAAGTTACCATCATGTGAATGAAGGTGGAAGGCTGAACCCTTTGATCCAGTTACCTGATACCTTTGAATGATTTGGAGAATAATGGAAATTAAAATCCTAAAGGTGTATGTTAAATCCAGTGTGAATGTCATTCCTTTCACATGGAATGATCGTTGCTAAAGGCTTAGTCCAGCTTTACCTAGACTAACAGTTGAGTCATAGAGAAACACATTCAAAGGCCAGGCCACTTAAATGCAGTGCCAGTCTTTTCAGTAGCGCTTGACAAAGTGGAATAAATACACAGAGGCATATGTGAGCAGCTTGGCTTTGATGTACGTTGCTCTGTCAGTAGAGAACGATGAATTTTTAATTCCCTTCAAAATACTTAAATTCATAAGAACTCATTATGTTCCAATGCTTTAAGTTAATTTTTCATTGCTACTCATAATTTTCTAGTATTCTTTAAACAAACCTTAATTTTCATGTGACTTTGTGTTAAGCTTTGTTTGAAATAGGACACAGAAGAATTTCAGGTCACCTGTAGTACTGCATTTATCACAGAACTACACTTCTGTATTTAAATGATCCTAAATTAGTTTTCTATTTCTATCACATACAATTCCTATATAAGAGAGAAAATTAACCACGTATTAGAGATCATATCTATCTATAGTTAACAAGAGCTTTACTTACCCATAAAAGCTGTAGCTCTCCAGAATGGGGACAATAAAGAATAGCTGATCTGTACTGGGAGCCTTTGTCCTTTACAGCTAGCAAGCAGTGAATAAGGGGGGGATATTTTATAGCTTTCAGATTGATGAGCAGCCCACAGCACGCTCACTCTCTCTTCTCCTTCTGTCTTTTTCTGTGACCCTGCTCTTCAAATGCATCTAATACTCCGTAATTACTTAATCCTCCACCGCTGCTTGTGTTTCCAGTTCTTACATGTCATTAACAGAAATGGAAACACAGTCATTATCATGCTGGGAGAGAACCTTTCAGATCTTCAAAATAATTTATATTGAATTTCCCTCTACTGTCACTCAGGAGGGTGATTATTGAATCTAAGGGACAGATTTCCAAGGAATGAGGTTTCCTCATTGGCATCTAGGTACACTAGCCACATTTTAAAAATGTTTGGCTCCTAGAAGCTACTTCTAAAGTCTAACTAGACTATATCAATGCCTGAATCTTACTGGGTGGGTGCTAAGGACTTGAGAAAGTCTGATCCAAACTCATCTTATCCTACTTCATGCTCACCTTTCAAATTGGGTGGTTGAAACATATGAGAGTGTTCTTTTCCACAAAGATGACATTAGACCCTGAAGCTGTCATCTCTGGCTTACTGTTTCTGATCAAGCAGAATGTTTTCTTAAATGTTCTCCATTTTTTTTGGTAATCGTTAAGAAAAAAAAATAAATGCTGTTTTTCAAACAATAGTTTCAAAAATATACTTTTTTTTTCTGTTGCCTTTGTCAGCCCACTTTACTCTGTTGGAGGGTTGAACCTGTAACAAATAGACATTTTTAGGATGGCTTACAAAGGAAGTGCTTTGTTCTCTTCAGGATGCGTTACAACCTCCTAGTGCCGCTGCAGTATGAGTTAGAGGAAACACTGTCTGCTGGTTAATACTATTTAAAGATTGTTCCAGCAAGCAGATTGAGCTTCCCAGTGTGGTGCTGCCTGGCGGTGGCTGTGTGTTGCAGTGTTTGCGGCAGTAGCAGTGGGCTCCAAGTCTGGAGCCTTCTAAAACTTCACTGCACCACGGAGCTATAATCACTGTGGTGATTATAACACTGGAGGGAGTTTAAATCGCTGACTCTTAAAGATAAAACGTGATCTGATAATGAGTTTGGAGCCTGAGGATCCTGTTAAGGAGGTTGGGACGTTTTACTGACTCTGTTGCTAGATAATTAAAAAGCTGGTCCCTTTGGCTGGGCTTATGGAGAGGGAGGGTGAGCTGAATGCTTTCTGGATTTTTTTTTTCAATTATAATGACATGTTTTGCAAAATTGCAAATGAATTGGAAAATAGAAATCCTAAGGTAAAGATTTTGCTACATTACATCTTGTAATGGGGAAAATTGTTTACGTGTGTATCAGTTGTTTGCATTGTTACACTCAGAAAAAAGTGTTCTACAGATACTGGAGAAATATAGCCTGTATTTTTGCTTAAAAGGGGCCAGGATCAGTCATGGATTAAACTGCATGTCACAAAATGATGAGAGCTTCCTGCCAGTTTAGGGATTGACAAGAAGAATTGGTTCTTGAGCACTTGTGGATATCAAAGGTACTGCTGTTGGTTGAGGTTAGAGTGCAGACCGAGCCTTAAACAGGATTGCCGCATGCTGTCAGCACGGGCAGAGGTTGTGACATTTCTGAAATGCAAGCAAGAGGGGTAAATGTTAGCATTTCATGGGCAGACGTGGTAAACTGTGATGCCCCAAAAGAGACAAAATACAGAGGGGGTGAGTAGGTGGTATTACTGCAGTATTAGGTATGTCAGAAGCATTCAGCCTCCAGAGGGGCCAGTTCCAGTGTCTTTTGAAGTCAATGGGAATTTTTTTTCAAAGGAACACTGGATCAGGCTCATGGATGTGTAGAAAATGGTAATAATGAAAAAAAAATTAACAGCTTTCCTTTGTAAAAGACTGAAGACAACAAAGGAAACAAAAGGAGGTATACAGTAAATGGGTGAAGACAAGTAAGAAATCACATCAGATAAACTCATCTTCAGTGTCATTCATCATCTTGCTGCAGTGAATACTAATGGGAAAACAGAGGTTCGTAATATCGCACAAAGCACTGACAAGCAGCCAGGTATGGAAATCCTGTGCCAAATGAACTGTGATTTTTATACGCAAACTAATCAGTTATGGCAAAATAAGACAGTATGGGAATCCAAATTTATAGAACAGCATTGTCGAGCTAAAATGCTCTTTTTCTGTTTGAATATAATCCTGCAAACCTGTTGTAAGAGACACTGCAGAAGGCTGTGCTAGGTGCTGTACAAATGCACAGTGAGCAGTATTTTTGTGCTGGGAAAGTTTACAAACAAACTGAAAAAGCAGAAGATAGCTTGTCAGTAACCTGGTGGAGGGTCAGTGGTAGAAGTGGTGAGAAGACCCAGCAGTGTTCCTCAGGTGAAGGAAGCCCAAGGTCTGCTCTAGTGAAGCATTAGGTAGGCAGTACTGCTGAGAGGGACAATGTGCTTGGGTCTGAGACTGAGCGTGTGCCTGTACAGCTTCCAAAATAAAGCTTGGCCATCAGGGACTCTGCCTAGGGGACCTGAGGTATGTTTATGCCTCCTCTTCTAGGCACGTCCCAGGACTGACAGACGTGGAGAAACTATTTTCTCTGCAGATGCCAATGAGAAAACTTTCAGTGAAAGAAATTATCTAGAGTAAATGGAGGAGCGTTTCTTTCTTAGTTGATGGATTGCTTTAAGTTAAGTTAACCGAATATTTTGAGTTGTGATGTATCTCTCATCTGAAGGTTAATTTACTGCTTTAATTTTTTACAAGGTGGAAATGTGATTTGTTTGGTTGCGGCTTCAAGTAAACTTACCTCTTTTCAGGAAAAAAAAAAAGTAGGCAGTGGATACCTGTGTTGATCCGAGTCATAAAATACCAGAAAAAGACTTATTGGAAAGTACTCTTTACACTGGGGAATACACAGTGCTTCCGTATATGGTACTGTTTTTCTTCTCTGCCTTTCAATGCTAGTGAAAGGATATTTTAATCTGGTTCACAGGTCTAGTAGATGCAGTTATTTGGGGAAAATTGGAAGATTTTTTAGAAAAGGAACTATCATCAGCTTACTTCCTCAGCATGAAATTTCTGTAATTATGATGAGAATAAACCTAACAGAGCAGAAGGGAAAGCAGAGGAGTTGAATCAGAGGGTGAGAATGTCGGAGGGTAGAGCTAAGGCCTTTGCTTGTGCTTCAGGAAACTTCTGGGGGGAAAGAATTGGAAATAAGCTGATGTACAACATCCCATTAAGATCCACAGTGAGTCCCATTCTTTTCATGGGGGCATATCATCACACAGGGAGTAGTGCACAACATCACAGTGCTATGAGAGATGTGGCTGCAGTTCTCCCAGTGTGCTGCAGTGCTGCTCTAGCTGTGTAGAGGACATTAAAGATTTATTACTCTCTGCAATTCAGATTACTCTGAAGTACTTTGGGGAATCCATATTAGCAAATACCATTACTGAACTTAGAGGTACACTTTTGATTTATTATGAAAATGGTTATTTATTCTTATCTGTAAAAACAAAAAGTAACCACAGTTTCTGGAGTTCTGTCCAAGATATCCTGGAAAGAAGCAGACAATCTGCTGTGCTCTGGATTTATTATACATGCTCTTGTGCACGCTGGACATGACCTGAACATGCTGTTTGTCTTGGATTTTATGGTGCTTTACAGTTCTCTTGTAATTCCAGCTATGAGTGGACTACAGATATCCCTAAATCCAGGAAAAAACATATTATGTATCTGGAGCACTCTGGTCATAATGCAGATGCTGGAGACTCAATTTGTGCATATTTAGGGGCCATGTTTGGAGTTTTGGCAATTTGGTCAGGGTTGTATTAGGGCATACCTAAGAGTCATGTTCTGAAATTAAGTACAATATTTCCTGATGGCAAAAAAGGACATGTCAATGAAAGAGTCTATGAATTGCTGCTGTCACTGCTACTTCTTTTCAAGTAGTGTTTACCAATATTCCTTCAATATTATGGTAAGAATTTGGCTACTGAAAGCTTACCTATGCATTAAAAAGTCCTGGCTTTATGAAACTGAGGCAGTGGGCCATCTGAATACTCGTATTTCTCTTTCAGACTTAATTAGGTTAGTATTCCTAATTAAAATTAAAAGCAGCAACTCTTATGCTCGTAATGGAGACACTCCTACCAAAGATTTTAAATGAATTTCTTAAAAATGGATTGCCTTAAGTTGGGGCCACAGTTCAGCGTAAACAAGTTCAACTGTCCGTGGAATCTCTTTGGACCTTTTTTATTGCTTGGCTGCCAAGAAAAAGGTGGTTGCCTCTCCTTCTGTATGTGTAATTAAGTGTCTTACTCACTTTAGAGATACACCCTTCAAACTTTGGGTCATTAAAGTTTCTCTCCAGTTATGTTCAAGTTGTGTGGTGGCTTTTTGGTGGATTTTTTTTTGGTGGATTCTTTTTTTTTTTTTTGTGTCCCATGTCCATGTGGTAGGTTTTATTTTTCCCTGGAATAGGGTCTTCCCATCATATGAAAACGTGGAGGCGATAAATTTGTAGTAATACGGTTTCATCTTCTTGTGTTGTATGACTGTACTTTTTGTATAAATAATCATCCAGGGTCCAGGAGTCATTTAATGCCATGCAGTTTTAAGCAGATTAGTAATCATATTTACTTGGAAAAGGTGGTGTCTATACCTGCTGTAAACTGACTGAGAACCTTAGTGAATACCTCTAGGTAATGTCTCTGCTGAAGATCAGATTACTTTTGAAAGTCTGCTTATGACTATCTACTGAGAAGAGTAAGGGCTGATGTTATCAACTCTTCTCTAATCCTTTCAATGTTTGTGTTTTGACAATGAATAATCAGGGAACTCTACAAGGAAAAGCATTTGACCAAAATGATTAAAAATAAGATGTAGAAAAGGATGATATCTTCTAGTGAATGAAGTGTTAAGTGTGAAAAGCTGGATTTTAGTACTCAAGTCAGTCTTTGTTTACTGTTCCTTCTTTACTACTTGAATGCACTCTGTAGTACTTCAGGGACCAGGGGGTTGTCCTTCTCTGTGCATTCATGAAGTACCTAGATCCTTCAAGCCTATTCACTTTTCAAGAGTTCTGTCTGTCTTTGTTCTCCCTTGCTACAGTTTTTATGCACCACTTTTTGCTTCCTGTTTTGTGGGGTGCTGGTGCAATAAAAATATACATGCGCCCACAGATTTTTATGCTTTTTAGTGCAGAATGAATATACCAAATGAAAATAGAAAAGCAGCAGATGCCTGTCACTTAGCCTCAGTATCTTCAACTGAGAAAAAACCACCCCACCACCATTATCCTCCCTTTCTCTTGACTCACATTTCAAAGCAGCTTATCTGGAGTTTTTCTATTATGGACAGAGACCTGAAGGAATTGAAGTCCGTGATTTTGGGGACCAGAAAGGAACTCTCCTTTTTAATAAAAGACAGATGAAAAATACCAGTCATTTCAGTCCTCATTTTTAAAGAGATGCTTCTGGAAGGCAAAGAAATCACTAACAGGAATAGACATGGTAGTTTATGACCCTGGCTGGATTTAAGTTTAGTCAGGAAGCTTGCGTGTGAAGATTCAAGTTGGTGGTAGTGATGTAATGCTCTGTTTTCTTATTTTATGTGAGTCACTTTTAAGAGGCCCACATACTAATGTTTCAGAGTTGTCAAAACACTATTCCTAGCCTTATTTGGTGCTGTAGCAGTGTCACAGAAGAAATTCAACTTAGCTCTAAGTCATAAGTGCCACTAATATCAGCATGGTGGCCAAATTATTGTGTGTTCCTCTATTCCATGCATACTGGATTTGGATTCATTATCCTGCACTCCCATTTTAAAGAGTGGTATTGGGACAAAATGGTTGCTGTGATTTCAGCCCAGAAGGCTGTTCACACTCTTGAGTTTCACTTGAATTTGGTAGTCTTGTACTCCTGTTATAGTGGACCAGCACAAGCCTTTATTGGATACTGTTTCTTGCTGTTGTATATGTTTATTTGGCAGTCTGGTGGTTTTGAACAGGGGCTGCCAGTGGAAGTTCTCAGGCTGCTTGAAAGTCCATTGCATAGACTTGCACCCAGGGAGCTGCTCCTGACCTGCTCTGTGATAAGATTTATTTCTCTGCAGTTTTTAGTTAAAGGGGTTAAAACAGGGCTAATACTTTCCCCTCTCCCTGGAATAGTTAGGCAGTGAATAAACTGACTTGTAGTGAATTAGAAATCCGTGAATTGCATTAAGGTAGTAAAGCCTAGGCAGTCTTAATGTGCATGCTCCTGAGCTCTGCTAGTGAGACAAGAACTGTGTGACCAAAGGACAGGTATAATTGCTAACTAGTGCAACCTTCTTTTACCTAGGAATCCTTTATTATCATAAATACAGGTCAGATTTCCATTCCTTGATTCTCTTGCTGTAATTTATAGCATAGGTGAAATCCTAGTTGTCATTGGTTCACTGTGAGAGTTTATTTATATAAAAAAGAAAGGGGAAAAAAAGCAGAGAGAGAGAAGGGATATTCACTTTTCTACAGGTTCTCTAGCTTTGTTGAGGCTGGAAGATGTCATGTCCTTCCATATAAATCACTTTTAAATCCATTTTCCCTCAGGACATCGGTCAAGAAACTTTCTGAGAGAAAATTGATGAACTTTCTAATTCCTTTTTACAGACTAAGGAATGGTTAAAGGAATATTGCTAATGATATAGAGGGTAAGTGAGCAAATCCCTTGTTTAGGAGAACTGTTCTGCCACTACGCGTTTGCAAACTATTCTGGGTGTTGTGTGTACCAGGCAGGTTTTAAATTAGCTATAGATTTTTCATTCTTCACATCTGGTCCAGTAAAAAGATAATTTGCCTCCTAACAAGTTTACAATAGCAGCTTGCTACACCAACTTGGTTTTTGAAAAGTTTTTTTGAGGTTTTGACACTTCATTTTCTTCTACGCTGGGAAGATTTTGGCTTCATTTTTATGTTTCTACAATCAGACCTGTACACTGGGGTGTAATCTCTGGAACTGAAACCTTGGGATTTATATTAGAAGACTGTGGGTACATATCCAGCTAGGCTGGTAAAGGTGGTTTGGGAATGAGCAAATGTACACTTCTGTTCTGCCTGCTCTCTGCTGAAAGTAGGTTTTAAATAAGAATTAATCCAGGTACGTGAACGAGTTCAATATTAGGGCCGATGCAATGAGAATGTCTCCCTTTCACACTTAGACCTAGCCCCAACCACCCTTTCTTAATGAAATGTTTATTGATAAGTCTCTGAAATATTTGGTCTTTCACAGAACTCTTTTTAGTCAAAACCATTCTGATAATTTCTAATTATTTCCGTCCACGTGTGACAGCATGTACAGCACAAAAGGAAAGCTAGATCCTGCTTTCTACAACTAGTACATTAATTGCTCAAGGAAAAGGTTTAAAAGCAGCCATTAGATTCAGTTGTTTGTACTTTATCTCTGTCAGGCTCAGAGGACTTGTATATTTGACCCCAGAATTCAAAGAACATTGTAATAAGTAACACTAGTGAAATATTGAATATCTTCTATGCTACTTTTTAATTACCTATTGTTGTGTAAATCCTGCTGTTCTTTCCTCTGATCTCCATCATAAAATGAGAACCTCGCTGATGAGATTAATTTTTGGTGTCAATTCTTTTCTTAGGTCCTCTGAGTATTTGAGGGTTTGCTTCCTGTAGTTTTCATTAAGAGATGATTTTTTTTTTTTTTAGACTGATTCTTCTTCAGTTGCACAAGCTGAGGCTGAAGAGACAGATTTCTGACTTGAGGGGCTCTATCCCAGCTCTCTGCCTTGTTAGGCAGTGAATCTTGTAACATCAAGGGAATGAAGCAGGTAGATCCTACAACTCAGGTGTATAAAAAGTGACCAGGGTCCTTCCTTAAAGATATTGGAGGATCATTCCAGCTGACCTTTGCTGGAACTCTAGAAGATACAGAGACCCAAATCAAGCTTGTTCCTTGTGACATCTTCCTGAGTCTGTTAATGGAATACTTTTCTAAATCATTTGAGAGAATAATTGCCTATTTTTAAATAGATATCTGAAGAGCAATAAAGCAATGCAGTAGCAGGTTTTTTTCAGAGAAAAGGGCTGGTGCATTATGCTTATGGTATTATAAAATCGCTTGGAAATTTAAAAAAATTTAATTGGTATTCATATATTTTTCTTTTAAAGAAAACATGTGAAATGATTGAGACTACCTGAACCGTTGACTTCATAGGGTGTAGAAGAGCCTGTAAAATGCATTGTAAATCCACAAAAAAGATTTGTTGCTGGTACATGTGAACTTAGAAAAGGCAAAGGAAGGGTATGTGCAAGTATTTATGATGCTCAGAACTGCTTGTATTCTTCTGAGACTGCTGCGGATTTTCTTCATCTCATTCCACTTTGGTGATGACTGTATATCATTGAAGATAAAAAGTTGAGATTAGAGTTTTTTCTTTTAGACTGGACTTGTATATATAAATTTTTACAGTACCTGTATGATAAAGGAGTGTGTAAACGCAGAAACATATGCTTATATATGACTTTGCTTATTGAACATTTAGCAAAGACCACAAAATACGCTTGCTCACGAGAAGATCAGGTATCATTAATGGTAAGAGTTATTTTGTTCAAATATAACAGCTGCAAAATACAAAGATATATCAGTAATGGAGAACCGCCTTTGTATTCAACCTGCTGTTGAATTAAAAAAGAGAATGTGTTCATAATGGAAAACAGGCCATAGTAAATCTAGAAGTTTATGAATTTCTGGGAAGCAAACATCATGGAAGTCTGGATCTTGGCTGCAGTTTCAGAGCTTCCACCTGTCCAGCACTGTAGTCCTTAAGCCACAAAGGGATCCCTCTAGTAGAGAAGTTTCTGATTGCAAGTCCAGATTGCAGTATTATTTTTGTGGTTAAAATCTAGTACCTAGCTTTATTAAACTGGGATTTAGTCTGTTCCCTTTATTTTCTTTTAGTTCGTAAGCGCTGTTAGCTGTTCCTTTCTCCCTCTTTTTTTTTTTTAAAATGCAACTCTGACTTCAAAATTACTTCCTATATCAACCATCTGCATCTTCCTGCAGCTTGCTTTTTTCTTCTAAATAGGCTATTTAGTACCTGTTCTACATAATGAATGTCTGTAGTATCACTCCTAGAGACTGCAAATATTGCCCATCTTGCTCTACTAGACCCCACCTGGAGTACTGCGTCCAGCTCAGGAGTCCCCAGCATAAAAAGGACATGGACTTGTTAGAGTGAGTCCGGAGGAGGCCACAAAGGTGAGAGGGCTGGAGCACCTCTGCTACGAGGACAGGCTGAGAGAGTTGGGGTTGTTCAGCCTGGAGAAGACAAGGCTCCAGGGAAACCTTATAGCAGCTTTCCAGTACCTAACAGGAGCTTACAGGAAAGCTGGAGAGGGACTCTTTATCAGGGAGTGTAATGATAGGACAAGGGACAACAGTTTTAAACTGAGAGGGCAGATTTAGATTAGATATGGTGAAGAAATTCTTTACTGTGAGGGTGGTGAGGCACTGGAACAGGCTGCCCAGAGAAGCTGTGGATGCCCCATCCCTGGAAGTGTTCAAGGCCAGGCTGGATGGGGCTTGGAGCAGCCTGGTCTATTGGAAGGTGTCCCTGCCCATGACCGGGCAGGGGGAACTAGATGGTCCCTTCCTACCCAAACCATTCTATGATTCTATGATTTTATTTCCAGAAAATAAGAAGTTTTAATGCATCATTTTTGTAATGGAGCAATGACAGCTGAAGAAATATGTTCTCTGAATATTTCTGTAGAATCATATGAAAAGGGTCTGAAATAGAAAGGAAAAAGTGCAATAAATGACAATCTCAAGGACTTAGTCTTCGGTTTAGCTGAGCTGAACTCTTTGTATAGCCTTGGGCTCTGTGGGAAGGGCCTGGAGCAAAGTTGCGACAGTTCAAATTCCTGTGTAGCCTTAGAGAAGCCTCAAGGTTGTTATAATGCTCTACCTACTTTTTCTTGGCCCAAAGGGACCTGCATTTATGCATCTTTTCTCTAAATAAGCCATCTGTTCTATAGCATCCTGCCGATGCCTTGTAGCTTGCCCTTCAGCTGATACGTTTGCTTGTTTTTGTGAGCTGCTCTATAGATTGTATGGAGCAGCACAACCTATGGAATGGGGAGTCCTTTGGAAAGTAGCTAAACTAGTTGTATCGTCCCTGTGGCTTCCAAAGAGCTATATTGAGGATAAGAATTTGGCTGGGATTTCCTTATTCCCCTACATATCGCATAATACTCCCTTGGACTTACTGGGCTTTTTTCATGGAAGATGCAGTGTCTGATCCCATTTCTTCAGTGACCTTCAAAGCTTTTTAATATTACACACTCTAGCTAATCCCATTGACTTTACTAGAGTTGACTGTACAGCATAAAGTTAAGTGTTTCCTTCAGTCTGTGTTTTCATTAACAGCTGGGCCAACAAAGGAAGGAGACCCTGCTGGTGACAAATCTGCAAGCAAATCCAATAAATTTTGGAGAGGGATAGAAAGCTGCTTTGTTTTAATTTCTTATAATAGTTATGGTTATAAGGATTATTAATTTATACGATCAAAGTAAAGACTAAATAAAATTATCAACACAAGTACTGTGTTACTCCAGTGCCTTCTGGCAGTTATCATGTTTAAGTGCTAACTCCTTTGTGCTATTTGGTGACAATTCCACTTGGGGAGCAGTCTGTCTTACTCTTGGGTGAGTTTATAGATTCATAGTAAATAAGCCAGAAGGGACTATTAGATCATCTTGATCATCACAGGCCGTTAGAACTTCACCCAGTTATCCATGTACCATTTGTTCTTAAGGCTGGATATAACAGATCTATGACTTTTCTGAATTCCATAGGAGAAAATGAAGTGGCTTCATGGGGATGGCTGGAGCACTCTCACACTCAGAGTTGATGGTTAATTTAGTTTGCAAAGAACTGGTTGTGGTGCCAGTAGAGAAAAATCAAAAACTTGCCGTGAACCTGGGCCTTCAGCTTCACATTAGTGTATAACTAGTCTCACTGTGAAACTAATGGTTATCAGTATAATTTAATCAAAGAACTGCTTGTATCTATAAGATGTAACCTACTGGATGACTCAGATGAAACTCACAACAGTATTAATGTAAAAATTCCCTCCTCTAGTAAATAAATTGCATTTCAGCAGCCTTATCAGAGGGACCAGGTCTTCCCCCATAGTTGAAACTCTGAGCCAGGTGGCAGTTCATTATGCTAACTATGAGAACTGAGGAATGACTAAATTCCGGGGTGCCTCATCTTTACTTCCATAAACTGATCTGATCTACTTGCTTGCTCTCATGAGGAATAAATGGTCTTTTCTACCTAATGGGTTTAGCTGGGAGGTAGCAACACACTCAAGGGCAATGTAAGCCCAGCTTCTATGGAAGGGCCAGCCTTGTGGCTAGTATGGAGACAATGGTCATAAGATTGTGTGCCAGCCTGGCCTCGACATTGGAGTTGTGAGGAGAGGACTGAAAGAAAGCTAAGGGAAAAAACCTTTGTAGTTTCTTTGTAGTTTGGAGCAGAACATTTAGTTAAGGCTTCTGGAGTTCACGGCAGTCGGGATGGAGGAGCTACTCTGAGCTGCTTGGTTGTGCAGTTAGGGCAAGTGGGCTGTGGAAGAGAAGACAGGACCTATTAGCATGGCAGCTACTAGTGTGGAGTTACAGCATGAGACATCAGAATCCTGAAAATATCACAGGACCTGAACCAGTGATGTGCTAACAAATTTCAAGGAGCTCTCGTTATTCCAGCTGTAATGGCAGCTGCAGTGACCTGTTAGTGACTTTCAAATGGAGACACTAACTATTACAGGTGTGACTGTGCCCATGACTGGAGCACGTTTTGATAACTGAGGTGCAGCAGCTAACTGAGCCCTACTCCGGATTTCTGAGGACAGCTGGCAGCAGTTTCTGTCATTGAATAATTTGCAGAGAATGGAAGAGATCTGAACTGCTGCTGATCCCTACAGGTAGCACTGAGAGGGGAAAAATGTGAAACAGTAGTAAGTATACTGTCTCCCGCCTGGATGGCATGCTCACTGCCTGATGGTAAGATAAAGAGGTACCTAAATTAGGATTCTAAGATGAGCACATAAAAATAATCTTATGTGGCAATTGGAGATAATCTTATTTTTGGAAATCTCTGAATATCCTTTTGAGGGTGTGTAGGTGGCATAAGATGACTTAGTAAAAGAAAAGAACTGGAGCAATAGCCATAACCTGCTTGAATACAGTGTTAGTCAAGAATGGCTAGAAAATTTGGCCAACGTATGGTAGGTGTCTCTTTGCAGGAACTAGCTTGTATAGTATAGTGGCAGTTTTTCCAAAGCAAGAGTTTCTGTGGGAAGAACTTCCTCAATCACCTCAGTCCTTTAGTCATTTTGCAGCTATATTTTCTAATGTATTTCATATAATAAAGTGTATTACCTCTGTGTATTTGAGTCATTGGGAATGTAGAGGAGCTAATCTTCCTGTTGGGAGAGGGCAAAGGTGGGATACCACAAGGACAGTACAGACCTCTCTTGCAGTGAGAGGGGCGGGGACAAACTTACTGAGCTGGTCCTCTTTCTCAGGAGGTAGCTGCTGCCTGTGGGTAGAGGCTTAGTGCTGGAAGCAGCATTAGAAATCTAAATTACAGAAGCTTGGAGGAAGGGAGAAAATAAACAAAAGCACAAAGCGCTGCACTGTGTGGCACTGTTGGAAAATGAGGAGGTGACTGTCACGACTGAGTATATGACAAGAGGAGAGAGGATGAGGTGAAATAGAATTGTTCTTACTTTGTGAGTCCACCATAAGGGATTGATAGAGGCACATCCCTGTTGTGAAACTTGGGTCTGTCATGATTTTGCAAATAGCTTTGAAGAGTGGATTTTCTGTCAGGCGAACGGAGCACAGACGTGAATGCTAAAGCCGTTAAGGCTTGTATTGTGAAAATGAGTCAGCGGGCTTAATCCAGGTTTTGTGGTTTGAAACTGTGAAGATGATTAGAGTAAAAAAAAAAAATAATAAAAATAAATCAAGTAAGGCTTAACAATGTCCTGAGCTGTTCTTTGTCTCACAGTATACAACAGGACTGGAGAAGGTCTTAAAAAGGCTATGAAGTAAAAGGGAGGGATTTTCAGAATACTTTAGGTACTGCTTTTTAAACCTTTTGAACAGCACCTCAGTGTGAAGACATGGAAAGTGCTGAACATGATCTGCAGCAGAAAGTTAGGAGTCTCCTGCAGCCAGAAGCGTTGCCACCTTAGGAACTGGACAGCAAGTGAAGCTGAAAATTAAAGGGCTTTAAAGAACAATGTGATGCCTAAAGCGTTTGTGGATTTTTCTACCTGACCCTCGAAAACAGAGAGAAGTCTGGCTTCTTATGGTGAGTTAAATATTAAACACAAAACAAACCCACAAAAAACCCCACCAGAAACAAAAACCAAAACAGAAATTCATCAAAAGTTTGTTGATGCAATCCAGAATGGCAACTAGCTTTGTGTAGCTGGATCAGGTCTTGCAAATGAGAGTCTGATAGTCAAAAGAAATCCTATCTAGTCTGCATGCAGAATATGCTCTGCCGTTTGTAAATCTGTAGGATTTTATTGCCAACGAAGATGACAAGAATAAGAAGTGGCTTAAATGGGCAAAATGCTATGCCCTGAAAGAAAATCACTTGCATGATGCCACTAAAGCAAGACATTTTGTATATAAAGCTGATGAGTCATTTAAATGATTAAAAATTTTCCTATTGGTGGCCTTCAATTACACAAGTAATCAATTTAGCTGCCATAATGCGGTGTCTAATATGATGTGAAGTTGATAGGATATGACTGCTGCATTATACATAATGCAGCTAAATTGTACCAGGGAGTATATTAAAGAAAATTAGCTCTCACATGATACATTTTGATGCACTTACGGTTAGATGGAAAAAGGTGAACTTACTGAGCATCTTCATAAGTTGATATATATCTGAGAGAAGAAACTTACGTAATTTAGAGCGTGATATCTCTTGGGTAGCTTATTGTAATGAATTTCATTGAAAATGTAGCAAATGCTAGAATAATTTCATGTAGCAATTAGGTCATGGAATCCGAAGTTCTCTTGGGCTTTGCAGATACACAAAGCAAATAATCTGTATAAAGGAGAATATTGAATTCCTGCTTGAAGATATGTATCCTGTCATTACGCAGACAGCTGAGTCTTGGAAAGGTGTGCGCTGAGGAGCAGGGGAAGAAGAGCAGACTGTACTACTGTTCCTTAGGTAGCTGCCTACATGGAGTTTTGTCCTAGGTTAACAGTTCATTATAAAGATCGGGGAGGGGTAAATCAATAAAAAGGAAAAGTGTGGAGAGCCTTAAGATCAGGAGTTGAAAGGCAACCAGTTCTGCTTTGAAGAACCCTGGATGGCCTTCCTTAGCTATGGAGACTTCTGCTGAGAAACAGGTGGATGATGTACCCTGTACTTAAACGGCACAAAGCTGAACTGCAGCGTGCAGTGTAAGCACACGCTGTGTTTAATACAGTGAGGTATAACATCAGGATCTGACATGAGCAAGGAAGCATAAACAGGAGAGCAGGGGGCAGTGCATTCTGCATATCTTTGAAGTAAGAAATTCCTTGGAGACTGTTGCCAGTGGGCCTTTTAATCTATGTCCCTACAGACAGTGAGCTGTAATTGCTTCCTAAGGAGAGCCTGCTGCCTGCCAACCAAGTACACCCCATTCGTAGCTGAGGGTCTGACCTGAAGGGCTTGATTACTGTTTTGTAAATAAGATATATACCAATTGAATTAGACAGCACAATCTGAGTGAGAGGATGGTGGAGTTCCGAGAGGTGTTTTAGTTAACTGCAGTGTGAGTGAGTGTTTTGCCTTTTTTTTCCTGCCCTTCCTCTGCCCCATCTCTCGACAGTGCTTGGCTTACGGGACACTAGTTGTTGCTTGCAAGCCTATGTACCATGTTTTCTCGCTGAACTCTCTCAAGGAAGCTTAACTTTTTTCTGTTTGGTTTACTCGTTTTCACTCTGAATTATTTTAATGGTGGATGTTTCATTCTCCATTCGAAGAATTACAATGAGACTTGCCAGCTCTTTGATGTACTTTGCTTTTGTGAGTGTATTAATAGCAATAAACACCAAGTGTGTAATGTTCTAGTTTGGGTTGCATCCATGTCTTATTACTATAAAGGTATTAAAATTAAAACAAGTCCAAACCTAAAGTTGACAAACTTGTATTAACCTCAGACCTTTGTAATGTAGGTCAGAATTTCAAATATCTACTATCAACTTAAGGAAAAATTGGAGTGCTGCCCTTTCTACCCAGCTTCCTAAATCTCTGATAAATTGTGCTGAACCATGAAGGCATTAGAGGCTCCAGTGTAATCGTGTGTACAACAGCTGTAGCACAGAACACAAAGGGATAGACCGAAAGTAATCTTGCTGGGTAGGATTGCCACGCCACCAGGCAAAAATAATCACTGATGTGACTTCTTCTGAAGGGCAAGTAATGTTGCAGAGTACAGAATTAACCTTGGGAGAGTAGAGTAATGACAGATTGCTCTATTGTCTGCAGCCCTGGACTTCAAATACTGCTTTCTCTGGGTTAGTTCCTGTCCCTTTTGTTACCCTCTTGTCAGTGCTATGTATATTTGGGATTGTCTGATTTCTGTGGGGGGCTGAGGAGTAACAGATTTGAAATTTGAAAAAAACAGCTATCTATCTGATGAGGCTTCTGCCGCTGTAAATCATCATTACACCATTAAAATCTTATTAGCATCACTTCACTTACAGCTATGTGACTGACAGGATGATAACACATCTTTTCTCATTAATTGGTTTGTAGCTCTTTTGCTGCATTTAATTTCTTAAAGATGAGGTTTTAATCTATCTATTTAATTCCTATTTTGCTATACAGACCTCAAGTTTTTTCTTTTTTTTTTTTCATTTTATTATGGCAGTGCTTTGTAGAAATATCAGTCTTGAACCAGTACAGAGAAGATGACAAACACGCAAAGTCCATCCATGCTCCAAAACACTTAATTGTCTGATTTACTGATATTAGTGCTGTATGGAAAAGGAAGGCCTGGAAGAACGTACCCTCGTTCTTGCTCTATGTGATACTTTGCAATGGAATAGCAGCTTCGGGGAAATGATGATTCTGATCCAGCTGCAGGTTGTGCTGTTGAGGAGCTCGTTTTAGCCCTTAGAGGGAGCCACAGACTTGACTATAGAAATGGAGGAAAACAGGCAGGTTTTGTTACATCTGTCTGTGATAGAGGAGGTGGGGAGGGGATGATTCTCAATTGGTTTAGTTTTTCCTAGTTTTTAATTGACTGCAATGTGCAAATAAGACACAGGACTGGTTTGTTGTGGTGAGTGCCCTAATGTATTTGCTTTTCTAGTGACAGATTTGTAGGGTGCAGAAGGGCTCAAACAAATGTAAATTTTACCTTTCCCTTTTCACGTTTTCAGCTCCCTCCCACACCATTCAATTCCGGATTCCACTGTTCCTCTTTTCACGCTGACACAGCAGGACTTGATAAACTCAGATACTGTACGCTGCTTCCTCTTAAAAAATTAAAAATAGAAAAAAATACACAGAGCACAAAAAATTGGTTAAGGCTATGGAGTTCACAGTCTGGAAAACATAGGATTGCATATTTTCTGTTTATTGTTTTTTTTTTTCTTAATTGTATCCTTTTATTTTAGGGGAGAGGTGCGTTACCTCCCTCCTTTCTTCCCCTGTAGTATGTAGGTTATAGCAGAATATTTTTATGTAAATGACATGGCTAAAGTAGGTTATATGCCTGTGTCGTAAAATCCAAATGAAAATGCAGTTCTGCTGTCTCAGCATTCATAAGCATTGCCAGTGAGCTTTTTGGTTCAGGGAATGGAGCATGCACATGCTAGGAAGAAAAGGGATGAGGAAATTTGCAAGCCTCGGCCAATTAAGCACTCCCCTTTTCTTAAAAATGAAATAAAAATGTTTTTCTATGCCTTTTCCTCTCCCTCCCCTGCCTTTGTCCAGCAGATGAATTCTAGAGGCAGAGCTGAGAACTGCTTAGCTAGAAAGATGGTATACCAGAGACGGGACAGAGCATGTCTGGTTCCTGAAGATAGCGTTAAAGATTAAAGGAAACTCCAAACTTAAATTTTAAATAGCTCTGAGCTCCTTGCAGAGACTGCTAGTAATTAGAGCATCAAGTTGTGTGGCAGTTATTGTAGGGTAATGACTGCTGACAAAGAACTACATTAATAGTAATTTTTTATTTTGTGTATAGGCTGTTGAGATGTAATATCTTTCTGTAATCATTTTATCTTAGTTTGGGCTGTTGAACTAGAACTAGGGGTAACCAAGATGGAAAGGCAATGGTCATTGCTCTTGTAACCTCTTCAAAATACTTCCCAGAAAGGCTGGGAAGTGACGAATGGCCACAATCAGGAAGTGAGCACCCTTACTTCAAATTTTCCTGCTCTTCTGAGTCATTAATTTATCAATATCTTAATCAGGTCTGGGAAAAGAAGGGAAGACAGAGAATGTTGGGGGGTTTGCAGTAGAAAGTTTTATTTTATGTTTTGTCTGAGTTATCTCCTGTTGAGACTCCGGGTTGGCTGGAACTGCAAAGCTTGTCCATTATGAAACATGAGCTAATCCTAGAAGCAGCAAGAGTTCTTAATGTAAGTTTTGTGTTTCTTCAAGGTTGCCTTTTGAGTTTTGGACTTTTATTCCTTGCAGTGCATGTTTGGGGTCATTCTGCTGTATCAGAGAGGTCATTTAATTGTTTCCTAATAGTTCTTCAAGAGTATTTATTCAGAGAGGAGAAATGTGGTTCTGAAAGGGTTTGTCAGATGCAGAAGAGATTTGAGGTACTAGAATTGTGGTTAGTGACTACGCTTCATTGTCTGAGTTATTTATTGCTCCTTAGCACTTCTAGTCTGGTGAGGGTATACAGAAGGTGGACCTGCTGTCGAATTCTTTCATATCCTGTGAAGGGCTCAGCATTAGATGGGTTAGGTGTTTCCAGCTCCTGATGAAGGAGCTTTAGCTCCCGATGAAGCCCAACAGGCTAGGCCTAGTTTGGGCCAAATACCTCATTGGCCCAAAACATTCAAGGTTTGTATTTCTGGGAACATCATCCCCAGACCATTACTCTTTTCTGATAAGTGGAACATCGAATGGTTTCTCAAGCATACCTACTGTTTACGTACGTGACAGAAGTTCTCTATACATTTGGGATCTGCAGGTAAGTAGCCATCTCCCTCCTTCTGTTCACTCCATTCACAAATGGTTATCGAATTAAATGTTAATTAGTAAAGGAAAGGAAGGGACTGGTGAAAACGCTTGATTCTTCCCACTGATCCTCTTGGATTTTCCACCCCATAAAGAACGTAACCCTTAAAAAAAAAAAAAAACTTACCTACCAGTGAACGCAAAGGGAGAGAGTTGATCAAACACTTCGACCCATGTGAGAGTTCAAAGACCAAATGTTCTGAGACAGAGTATTTTTCTCTTGACAAGAAACTAATGTCAGACTTTATGATGTATCTTTCTAGTTCTTTGGATGTTGGCTTTTGTTAGATAGATGCATTTCCCCCATTTTTTATTTTGGGGTTGCTACAACACATAGAAGAAAAGCTACAACAGAGAAAGGTGATCAGATTCATTGCTGTGATTAGATAGCATTTCCACATGTAACTTTTTAAAAATAAATAAATAAAAAAAGTCCCACAGATTAATTCCACTTGATCATTTGGTTACCATTCTCAGGTATTTTTGGTGAATAATTCTCAGGCAATGGGTTGTTTGTGAAATATTTGTTTCGTCTCCATGCTCTTGTTATTTTTGTTGTGTGATTGCTCATTGAACATTACCAGTAGTTGCCTGAAAATATGTTTGTATGCTGTCTTGTATCTCTATCCTGAGCTACTTCTGCAGCTAAATGCAGTTCCAAAATGTTTTTTCTTATCATGCTTAAATGCACATAATCCTTGATGAAGAGTTTGTTCTTTGCACTGTGATAGCTTCTGTGATCAGGATTTGATTTCTGTTCTGTGAAGTCAAGTAAAATAAAATAAGAAAGATGACAAATGGGTGGAACAGCAAAACTGCTTGCCCTGAAGCCTTTGCAAAGGCGAGTCTTTTTCAATTAGTGCCAAAATGTGGAGACACAGCTCTAATATAATTGAATAAAAGCAGACAAACAAAGGCCAGCCCCCCCCGAGCCTCTACCCCTTCTATACCTGACCAAGTAGGGTATAAGATGCAGTAACAAAGTCTCTTACCCTAGGTTTTTTTCTTGCCAAACTGTATTTCTTAAAAAAATAAAAATGAAACAATTAAAGCATTTTATTTTAGGAGACAAAATCTGTACATGAGAGATTGTGAATTGCAGAGTAGCATGCATGTGAACTGAACTCTGTAAAGCCCAAAGATGATGGGTTCTGAAGTTCTGTTTCAGCTGAAGACATCATTCAAGTATAATCTTTGGATTCATGCTTCTAGGTGATACAGCGTCTTCTCTTGAATTTTAGTTAAGATCACATGTATTTTCTGCCTAAATTAAGATGATAGTATTTTGCTTACCTTGAAAGAATGTTACAGGAATAGAGGGATTAACAGTATAAGTTTTTGAATATGAGGATCAGGGAAGTCGTATAAGAGTTTGACAGATGCCTATCTATAAAGCAGGCTTCTTGTGAGGAAATGCAGATGTGCATTTCATGCAATGGGATGCAGCTTATCCTGCAGATGTGATCCGTGTTTTCTTATGACTCAAGAGTGGCCCCATCTCCGTTCTCCTCAGAAGATGCTCCCCTTCCCACACAGTGCCACCGCTCCCCAGAGGAGCCGGGCCCCTACCGGATGAAAGCTGGCTAGTGAATCCAGAGGGTTTGGTTTTTGGTGTGTTGGCTTGGGGCTATTTTACGTAATTGAGTGGCTGTTGGCCCTGCTGCTGAAATAATGTTATTCTACCGACTTTGGTAAAACTCTGTTAAATAGCAAAAAGCCACAATTTGCTTGAAGAGCAACATTGTAACTTTCTCCATTCACAAGGTGGAAAATGAATTAACAGCAGGACTTGCACAGTCCGCATGAACTGCTGAGAACTTACTCTTGTTTAATTAATATTAATTTACTATTTATAAAGTGATAACAAGATTCTCGTGGCTTTTGTTACATCTGCTTTTAATTTTAAAGGCATTTTAATCAGTTTGCAGCATGACAATATTTGTCAACACCATGTAAATAGGACCTATAATATGAGCTACCCTGTTGAGACTAGTTAACAGGCTAGACTGGGAAATAACGTGCAAACTCGTTTGTCCTCTCTTATCAGAAGAGATCAATTCCCAAAGTGACATAGATATTGTTGGTGTAGGTGATACCTTTAACCATGACATCACTTTAAACCCCTGGGCAACACTTGCAGCCTTGGGAGTGTATTGCTGCTGAAGGGAACCGCTTGAGCTGAAAGTCTGAGACTTTCTCTACATTGAATTTCCTTCTGCTCAAGGGAGCAAAGCTGATGGGTTCAGTTGAGAATTCCTTATTTTTACTGGCTTGCTGTCAGGAGCACTGAAGTGACTTTATTTTTTCTCCTGGCCTTTCAATTTTTTTCCTTGTCTGTTCCTCCCCCTTCCATTCACTTGACACCTGTCTCTACCTTTGGAGGATGAGATAAGCATAGAACTCCAGCCCTGTAAGAGACATAGGAGTGGAATATGCCTGCACAAAGAGAGACAGATCAAGAATCAGACCTCTCCCGGGCAGGCAGGAGTGTGAGAGCTCCTTTGCTGCAGCTTGCTTTCTGGAGTGGTGTCGGTGGGGTTTTGTCACTGTACTGAGTATAATTGGAAGCAGGTTTGTTTTGGATTTTGGTTTCTTTTTTTTTTTTTTTTGGAGTCGTCATGCTGCAGCAAATTTTGCGTGATATGTATATTGACCCTGAGCTCCTGGCAGAGCTGAATGAAGAGCAAAAGCAGATCTTGTTCTACAAAATGAGAGAAGAGCAGCTGAGGCGCTGGAAGGAGAGGGAAGAAAAAGCACGAATGGAGGAGGCCGTGCTGAGAAAGACAGCAAGGCGCAAACAGAGTAAGATTTGTGACCTCCTCCTATACTTAAGAGCTGGGGATGGTGGGCATGCAACTGGCTATGGTGCAACATGGATCTGGAAGAGATTATAAGGAGGGGTACCAGGTGTCCCCATAGGCAAAAAGTCTGAGGCAGCAAAAGCACCATTTTCCTGCTCCTTGTCTCTCCAGGCTGGTTCTTTCTCCAGGGGAATAGTTTGGTGGGGGAGTAAGGAGAATTGTTTTGAAGTGCCGCTTTCAATCAGGAGTCACTGCTCCTACTCTTGCTGTGGTAACAGATGTACAGTGACCATGTTTCCCCTCTGCTCCTAAGGCCTTTTTTCTTCACCTACCATCCCCACCCCTGCCCCGCAGTCAGGCAAAAGGCAGCCTTGCCTGTGCTCTTGAGGTTTTTTGACTTAGTATTTTAAATGTTTCCAAGTGGTTGGAGTAGGCGATAAATTCATGAATTTGAGCTTGTTATGAAGGGCTGTTTTTGAATAAGATGTGACATCAGAACAGCCATACCATATGAGACTAAATTTCCAACTGTTCTAGTAAACACTCTCCAAAAGATTATGTCTAGGGAATAGGAGTAGTGGGGTGTGTAAACAAAACAAACAAACAAAAAAACAAAAACAAAACCCAACAACAAAAAAACCACCCAACCCTAAAACCTAGTCAAAACCAGAAAAGACAAAACCTAGAAATGTGTTTTCATGCAGTATGTAGTTAAACTCCTTCCACAGGCTGTTATCGATGCTTGTGTTGACTTAAAAAGCAAATAAGCAAAACTGTGGAAGAAAACATCAAAAAAGAACTTCTCCAAATGTCATTTCCAAGTGTCTGGTCTTGGGTCCAAGTGGTTTGGAATAAACAGACATACTTATTTCCTTGCTCTCCTCACTGAACAAGTGGCTTCCAACGCTTCCCCCATTCACAGGATGAAGTTGTTAGGCTGATGCAAGATAGAAAACATTTTTGTCTTGGAAATGTAGTTGCATTGATTCCTCATTCGACAAGGAAACGTCATAGAGATATGTCAAATACTCCTTTCCCTGTGAAATGCCAAAGATCTTATCCTATTTTTAAATCTATTAAAACTTGAATATTCAAAATTTCTAATAATTTTGGATAGCTGATTCTAGGAAAGTGTTGTAATAGCTATGTGACTCTGTAGTCAGTGTTTAGAATGTTGTTCATCTTAACACACCTGTGGTAGAATGCTTTGCTTGGAGCACCTCTATACAGATAAATTATTGGATTCAATTGTCAGACTACTTAAAATATTTATGGCCTCTGAACTCTAAAAAGTGCCCATTAGATAGTTAACAATTCAAAGACTGTTATTAAAGAAATGTGTTTCAAGGCAGAACTAGTTTCCAAGACTCACTTGAAGCAAAGGCCTTTATGAAATGACTCTAGAGTAAGTTACAATGGGAGCCTTAAAATAAAGGGGGAATGTTCAGAACACCCGAATCAGCCATAATAGGAGTTTAAAATGTTCTCTCACAGATGGTGAGGTGGACATTGAAAAACCTCGTTCTGTTTAATTTCTATTTTCTTCATGTTAGTGTTACTTTGAATGGCGCTCTCTTAAGAGGGATGGCAGCAAAATAACTTCTCTCATACAGCACAAAAACCTTGTTTGTTTTGATTGATTTGTAGCTGAGAAAAAAATTAAAAATGCAGTTCAGCTCCATATACCAAAAAACGATTGTATTATTGAGATAATCTGTATTATGCTTATTTGTTGAGGAAGACAGATGCAGAAAAATTTAACTGCAAAAATATTTATGTGATGATTTTTCACAGTGTTGACACCTAAATTTCCATATATAAATTATACATTAAACCTGTTCGGCTTCCTACTACAGGAGACCATTTTCTGGGTAATTAATTTTCTGATTTATAAAGTATAAGAGAAAGGAGAGCAGCAGAGTAACCTATAGATTATATTTGCTCTGACAAAAGTATTCACAAATACTCGTGGAGTTAAATTTTCCAATAGTCCATTTCCATTTTACCTTCTTAAATTGCCAATTTAAGGTATTGCTTAGGTTTGACTTTTGCCTGCTGTCGGAAACTTTCTACTTCCTTCAGAACTGTACTAAAGTACTGTTCTTACCGTTGTTTTTTTTTATTTTTTTTTTGTAGAGAGAACCATTGAAATTAGATTTACAAGTCAGGCATTTGCTTCCACTGAAAATATATTTTGACTTCCATGAGCTCATGTGGGCCAGAGTTACAAAAAATAACTTCCATCTTTCAGGTCATGTAGATCATCAACAAATGTAGATACTTGTAAGTGATTTCTACTGCACAGCTCCATAATATGGAGGTAAATGTTCTCATACTGGAGCTAGTTTCTTGTTTTTTAAAAAAAAAAAGTTAAAGTCAATCAGAAGTTATGGGTGTAAGATAGGAATTACTGTGCAATATTTTTGCCTATATGACAGAAAGGGTCAGAGTAGATGACTGTAATAATCATTTCTTATCTTAAAATATGTGATTTTTTTTTTTCTTAAAAGACATTTGGCATCAAAATATTTGGACCTTGAAGCTGCTTAGTTTTACAGTTTCCATTGATGTATAAGCGCATTTCCAAACATTCTCCCCCTGCTACACAGGGTGGAATAGGGAGTATTTTTATTCCCGTTTAAAATTACTGGCTAGCAGGAAATATAGAGCTACCACAACTGCATGTTCTTTATTACTTTGAAACGGAGGGATTTGAGCAGTTTCATCTGCAAGGTTTTGTTTTTGGCTCTCTGCTGCATGACACCTGTTTTATGTTCGTGTTATTTTGTTGAAGCCAAGAGTTACTCTGGCTTTATAGAGATCTGTGTAGCCTGACATATAGTAGAAAACAGAGATGAAACTTCAATATTTCTAATGTTGTGCCGGGTTTCTGAAATTTTCTAGTTGACAGCAAAATGTGTATGTTGTTTGTGAATACAACATAACATTTGCATAAAAGAACTTTTTACTAATTTAATCTGAATTGTCTTTATAGGACCACCTTTCAAATCCTTCTGTTTTCCTCACAGTTTGAATAGCTACATATGAACATATCTCTCTAGGATGGGATGGGGTGAGATAGAACAAAAGGAATTCATGACAATGGGCACTACTCTAAATAAAAATGCTCCAAAAAGTGCTTAGGCTTGATCAGGAGTCATACACCCCAATTGGTACAATTCTCCGTCAGTCAGTTCAAGAGCCTGCCTGCAACAGTACATGTGAGCACAGCAGAAGGGGTGGATTTTTTGAAACTGAGCAGTGGTTGTGAATCCCATGTTGATGTTCTACAGGCTTGAGGATGAAGGGTTCTCGTGCGAGGTTTAGGTGTGTTGTTTTACAGAAACCACAAGTGCAGAGTTGGGGGGGACAGAAATGGCATATGCAGGTCAGATTGGCCTTGTGCTAGAGTTAAAATCAACTGCAGGTTTAGGAAACGCTCGTCAGCGTGATCATTTGTTAATTGTGTGGAAACTAACTAGTGAAGACCCAAACAGTACAGTGATCTTTATAGAAGCACCACTGAACACAGATTGTCCATAGGTGTCCTATTCAGTACTATGAAATTTGCTTCTTAAAAAATAAAAACAAGTCCAATCCATGAAATAAAATGAAAGTTGTTGGGAGTGTTGAGCAAGCCAAATAATGTAACAGTCCATGCGTAATTAGTCTTATTCTTCATTTCTAAAGAAAATATTAGTCACCTTCAGTAAATGCTAAATTTTGCCTGATTTTTCCATTTGGATTGTTTAGCTTCATGTGTCTTGAGGAAAGGTTAAAATTTGTATCAGAATAAGTCAATGTTAAAGAAATTATTTCACTTCAGGGATGAATGAAATGTTTTCAGATTATTCAACAATTTTAATCTCCTTCCCCTTTTAAAAACACAGATCAATGTCTAAAAGGGAGCAATACATAAACGTTACCTCACAATGAAATACTTCCTTTAGAAGGTAATGAATAAAATGTTCCCATGTTTTCGCTGTTTGTACCTAGCCAACATTTGTACCTTGCCTAAAAATATTTGTAGAATTTGAGCGTCATTTGGTCCTTCCAAATCTGCAGCATTTAGTGAACTTATTGAAGGTAAAAGAAGTATTTCATAGCTTTAATTAAATCACGACTGCTGGCTTGTACTGAAATAGCTTCACAAGTGAGTTGAATTCTTAGAGGTCCATCTCCAGTTCATTTACAAATTACTCCTGGGCAGATCTTTTAGGAACATTTTTCATTGTAATAAAACAGGTTGCCTGTTCTCGTCTTGCTAAAATCACTAAGGGAAGTCTCCTCAAAATTTCAGGATCCCTTTGGGATTTGCCTGAGAGTTGACTGACAGGCAGCCTTGCAATTTGCAAAGAAACATATTTATTTGATTAGGCAGGAGCCCTTTAACCAGTATAGCTGAGTTGGGAGTAAGCAGAGGACGCTGCCAATTTGGATTTTCACTCTGATGCGGTATCCAGAGCTGTCAGCATACCCAAAATGAGATCTCAAAAGCTATTGAGCATTAGGTAGCTGAAGGACAGCCATGTGGGAGGGGAGACAAAGCTGGTCTGCTGCTGCTTATTCTGACATTTATTCATTGTGAGCTGCAGCTCATGATGTTCAGACAGGAGCTATTTGTAAACACTCTTATTTGCCTGTCCTTAACAAGAGTGGCTGGGAGAATATTAGGTAGGCTTATCACAGCATGGCTAGAAAATAATTTCTCTATCTAAATGGCATTTGTGTTAGAAAATCATTAGAGAATAGATGAAGCTATTTGGAAGCAAGTATTTAAAATATCACAAGCGGATGGTTGGAGGATACATCAGTGTCACATGTGAAGGCTAGTGAGTGGGTGTGTATTCCAGTGTGTGTATGAAGGGTGAGTGGGTGTAGATGCAGTGACTTTTTTTTCTATGTTTTTGAACTCAGAAATGTGTTCTTCATTTATACCAAGGCCTCTATACACGCTGGTAATGCTTAGCTAAGATTTTATCTCCTACGGAGGCATGCTCCTGGCACCGTTCATTGTCTCTGTATTATTGGATATGGTTCTAACCAGAGACACAGACAAACATTAGAATAATTTTTATTAGGGGACTGAGCAAACTAATTTGAAGTCATTGGAAAAGTTGTAATGTAACATTCACAACATGTATAGCGGCTTGTGACATGATGCAGTTTTGTTAGTACTGTATACCAGGAGCTGCTCAGAGCTCCTGCTCAGTGGGGCTGTGTACTGAGGTACGGTTAAGCAGCAGCTTCTAAACTGTTCACTTCTCCGAACCCGGGGCTAGAAAGAGACCCCCCCAGTTGCCATATGACCTAAATATCTACCAGATGGAACAAATCCAGAGGGACTTCTCTGCCCTCCTAGGATTAGCTGTAAATCTGTACTCTTTAGTCTCATATCCTGCCCTGCAGCCGACTTCTCTGTTTCGCAGAAAATTAAGAGCAGAATATTGCTGGCTGCCTGGGCCTTATTACACTGGAGGTTTCTCTTGCATGCCTGCGATCCTCAGCGCTCCCACTGGCTGAAGCATCTGGCGTCAGCCGCTTTCTGAGAGAGGCTACTGGGTTAATTGAGCCACTGGCACGGCGAGCATTCCTGTCTTTCTCTGTGGCATTGTGTTCCTCAGCCTGTCTGGGTGCAGTGGTGTTAGGTGGGCTTTCTTGGCCATACTAGTGCTCTGGTAATGATATGAGGTTGTGGCTGTCTGTAAGCTCATGAATACTTGATATGGAAAGAGAGCAGTACTGTGGCCAAGGGGAGAATGGGATTTGCCCAAGCTAATTCAATATTTCCATGCTGATTTTGCCAGTTTTCAGCATAAATGACTGAAACATTCAAGGACAGAGGCACCGGGTTTTGATAGCAGGATTTGGAAGGCATGGGAAAACTCAGTGTATTCAAGCCAGTGGTGGATTTAGCCAGACACTGATGGTGGTTCGTTAACCTTCAAATCCACTTGTGTGTGGTGGTGCTAGAAAATCTCACCCTAGTGGTCTAGTCCTCCTGCTTTTGTGGTCTTGTGTGTCTGATAAAAGGAATCAGTACAAACCTGCCACGCTGCATTAAGTCTGGTGCAGAAAGTGATCTGTAGTTTCTCTGTTCATTCTGTGACAGAGAACCCTTATCCTTCTGCTTTGAGTTTCCAGCAGACCCTGAAGTAGCCACGCAGCCTTGGTTTTGTTTGTTCTCCAGCAATGGGAAAACCTGTGATAGTTCTGTGTGAGAAACCAAGCCCTGTTATATACCTTTTAATCTTTACAAGAGACAGCTGGGATCAGGAATAAAAAACTATAGTGCTATGTTCTTGACTCTATTTTTTTTTATGAAGAAAAAAAAAAATCAAACGAATTATACTGATGTGTGAATGATTTTACACCTTCGACTTTGATCTGATGTGTTACCTGCATTTTTATACTGTTTACTGTGAAAGGGTCATTAAAATGGACAGACAGAGACTAACTTTAGATTGTACATGGAGTTAGAACAACGTCTTAAAGAATGAGTTCTGAATGTTATCTCCCAGTTGAAAGCGGGCAAATTACAAAACTGTTATGTGCAACAGCATGCCGTGGCCAGGGAGACAAGAAAATATCTGGGGCATACTAAACAGAGACCACATAAATGCCACTTTATTTCTGTATTTCTTTTTTTTTTCCCTTCTTTTTTGGTTTACAATATGCAAACCTCTATATACATATTGCCTATATACATAGCATGTGATAATGCAAACCCGCTTACCTTTGAATGTTATGTACAGTCTTGTTTGTTAATTGCTACGTTTGTTAATTACCATAGTCTTATTTGAGTAACTGTTTCCTCCCTTAATGTTTGCTCTCTTGCAGTCACTCTTCCTTTATTTGATCCTGCAGGGGTATATTGCAGCATAATTATTTCCATGGTAACAGGCTGTAATTCCATAAACAGAAGATTGAGTTTGTTATATGATCAGGAAGCAGCTGGAGAGCTATGAAGGCTGATTTTTTAGCAATGCTGAGATCCCGCAACCCTTATTGATATGTTAATGTAAATCAGCTTAGCGTCTTTCTCCCTCTGCAAATCCTTCTTTAAATAGAAAGGCACGCAACCCAGTGTTGAAATTGGAGGGTGTGTAAACTGAAATGTTGGGGGGATGCTTAAGCAGTTCTGAATTTTTCCCCATTTACTTGTTTGAAGAATTGAAGTGACTGGGGTTCTTGAATGGATTCTTGAGAGGGGTTCATGGTCCTATGACTATTAACAGGGGCAGACCATAGAATTAATTATAGAAGATCTTCAATTTATTGTCAGATTATGTTATTTTCATTTCTTTCATTATTACCACCTAATTATTCTATATGTATATTAATGGATTTATGGCAGTTAATGTTTGGAAAAGTGCATTCTGTCCTTTGAACAGTCTCTCGGAAACGTACACAGTAATTTCCTAGGTTTTCTCCTTAGAAAGAAGTGAAATTGTGTGTGTGTGTTTGTGTTTGTAGTAAAAACAAACAAACAAAAACAACCACAACCCCCAAACCTTATACTGGGTAAGCTCAAGGAACTGAGAACAGCCTAAAGTTCACGTTCTCATTTTCATCCTAATCAGTGTGCTTCTAACGCATGTCCTGCAACTAATGAAGCTCTGGATGGAACCTGATCTACGCTGCAGAATATCAAACCTCAAGCTTCTACTTTAAAGAAGCCATACAAATTGTGCTCGGAAAGCCACGGGTAAAATCTCATGTAAAACACAATGTGCTTAGACCAAAGTATAGCAGACATCTAAACTCCAAAAGAACAAAAAAACCCAAACCCAACCCTACAAACACACCAAACTCCACAAGCTACAGTTTATCTCTGAATGACAAAAGTAGATCAGGCTGACCAGCTTGATGTCAGCAGTGAATGCTCATGCAGCCTGTTTCAAATGCAGAATAAGTTTCAGGAGCCTTTTTCTATCGCAGAGAGAGAGAAAAGAAAAGGAATGTTTTCTAAAGAGAGAGTTAAAGGATATTTGTATGACTACAAAACCTTCCAGGGAGCGAGGAAGGAGAGTCAATTGTTATTGCAGAGATCTGTAGCTTCCAAGTAGAACTATGGTGGGAAGTCCAACCTCAGAGAAACAAGACTGTTCATGGAAATAGCAGACTCTTTTGAGAAAGTTAAAGCAGACTTGGAATGCTATTCCATCTTTCTGAGATTATAAATCAACGATCTTCTAATTTTCTGAATTTACATTTGACGCAGCCTGTAATATTCCCCATGACAGAAAAGCAGTCAGGGTTGCTTGGAGCTCTCTCATTTTGCTGGACTAAGCAGGCAAACAGCGACTAAGTGGCAGCACAGCTGGGAGACTTGACACCAAATCAGGCCTCTAATGGTCCTTGGAGTAGTTCCCTTGTAAGCACTGGAGATGGATCACAAATGGGAATAGTCAGGGATGCTCAAACTGCTAAAGCAATGACGAACAGGCTTGGAGGAAGGAAGCTGACTCCAGTAGTATTCCATTTGCTCTGATTACTGTTATTTTTGAAGCACTTTTAATTAGAAACATGCGTGATAATGAAGCCAGATATAACCCAAAACCGTCACTAAAAAAACCACCAAACAAACCCAACAAAAAACCCACCAACCAAACAAAAAACCCCACCAAACCCAAACAACAACCCCCACAATCCCCAAACCCAATCTGTGGTTCTGCTCCTCTGTCCTGATGAGCGGAGGCAAGAAAAGGCCCAGTTCTCCTTTCCGTAACTCCATTCGTTTTAAGCCTTAGTCACAATGTGGAAGCCTGAAGTGATTGGAATTGTAGCCTGTTTTAGCCTGAGCATTGCCTGTAGCCAGGATTCCGCCTCCTGTGCACCTTCAGGAGCTGCGTTCTCTCCCTCCCAAGGTGGCTGGCAGCGTTGGGACTTTCTGGCAGCGCTCAGCTGTGGCAGCAGTGACACCCTGCCCACGCCAGGGATGTCCTGGGGGCAGCACAAAGGCCAAGAGCAGCCTGTGGTGCCAAATGATTCATGGTTGCACTCCAGCACTCTCTGAGTGTGTATGAAATTAGTAGCGCTCCTAGTAAAGACTAATAATTATTTTAGGCCCTACTGATCTCTAGGACATTGTTTTATACTTTCATTGCTGTTATAGAATTGACTGCATAAATACCAACAAATAGAAAACATGACTTGGTATTATTTTTGGTTGTGTACGTTTATAGATGCAAATTTGTGTTGTCACTAGGATCCCTTTGTGCTGCAAATTTGTGGTACCTGATTTTACATTTGGCTCGAGTAAGGAGCAATATCCAATTTACTGGTCTCAAAAAGGTATAGATATAGGTTTAGGGGAACTCCATGGGAGATACTAATTCGTGGAGAAGGTGAAAAGAACTGCAGGAATTAATGTTGCCTTCTTGTGGTGCTACAGAGTTGTTTTAGACAAAAAACCTGGTAGAATACTACAGCTGATAAATCGTTGGTCTGAAGAGTAGAGATGGAAAAGACTTGGTAAATTATTCAGTACGTTTTCCTGATAAAGCAGTATTTGTTTCTAAACCACTTTCATTTCTACTATCTGATCCAGACTAATTTTGATGTCCACTACTTCCTAATGGTAATTATTTGCAGCCTGCCACAGGATCTTCAGGAGAAGTACTTTTGTGGTCAAGGCACAAAACTGGAACTCAAGAGATTTAATTTTTATTTCCTGACTCTGCATTAGGCTTTGTGACTGGGCTGAGAAGCTTGCTTCTGAACAGGAAACATGACGTTTCCTTGCCTCTTTCTCACCTAGATTTCAAATTTGTTTAGTCAGGACCTGTCTCTTCCTTTTAGACTTAGTTGAATTTTTCTGTTTGGTTGGTTGGTTTTTTTCCTATTTGGAAATAAAGTGTGTTAACAAAATATCTTATTTTGCAGAAAAATGTAATACTTGAGAGGTATCTTAAAGCAGAAATTATTTTATTATAATCAGCCCTCTGCAAAGCAGATAACACTAGTTTCCTAAAAATATTAAGGAAAATAATTTTCTGTACTTTCAGCTCAGATCTTGCAATTGGTTCTACAGTTTAAAAGTGCAAGCCCAGTATCGTTAGCCCTGACATTGACCACGCTGAACCCGACTCTGCCGGCTGCAAAGGCTTTTTGTATGGCAGAAGTTCTGTTTTTACAGTGTCAGATTTTCTCCCTGAGCTGCTTATTTCCTTTCCTGCATGCTCATTTTTTGATGTTATTCTGTGCTAAGAAACTACCGTGTTTTATGGTCAGATTGTATAGTAAAACCCCCATCTCCAACTTTATGGGAGTGTAGGTTCAAGGGAAGATTTGCATGGGAATCATTTCTTCAAGTAAGATAGAAAGGGTGCTGGATGTGAAAAAGACGTTCTCTTGTTCTAAAGAAAAACCTGAATAAAGGCATATGTGCTCAATTCCAGTTGTTTTAAAATTGCACATGTGGAGGTCTGTCTGTTTAATGCTGAAGCTTAAAATTGCCTGGTTGTTTGATACTGCTGTTATCTTTCAACTTGAACTATGGATGTGTATACAGTAGTATACTGTACTGTATAGTAGTTAGTGCTGAACCAACAATATATTATACCAATGTTTTCAAGAGAGTTTATACATCTACTGTCTAAGCTTTAGAAGAGAGATCCATTGTTTTAAAAGGAAGTGAGAGAACAATTTCTCAAGACATGTCTACAAATCAACTATTTGTTTTACGGGTCTGGGTAGTATGGGTAAGTTGTGCCTCTGAGAAACATATTAATAACTCTTTGGCACAAAAAGCCTGTAAAGAAGCAAAGATAAAATTTATCTGCTTGCCTGAAAAGTTTTTTTAAAATTCTCTTTACAAGGGGGTAAGCCCATAAATGAGCAGAAGTAGTGAAGTTGTCTCAGAACACTAGAAGTACGTGGTATCAACCAGTTATGATACAAATAAATTAACACGAGGCATGTTGTTTGCAATGTTTTCTTTTAAGTACTAAATAAAGGAGAACAATTAGGATATCTAGATTCCTCGCAGGAAAGGGAACATGGGCCACTTTTAAAACAAAAGCTGCATTGGTGATGTGGGATCAGTACTCCTGGGAAATCATCCCATACTCCTCAAGATACTTTATCATGAAATGCAGTAGGTGAAAACCTTGTGGACAAATACTGATATGGCCAGTCCGTTCTCAGCAGACGGTGTTCAAAGGCTACGTCCAAAAAATACGATGGAAATGTTGTGCTGACAGGAACACAGAAATGCGCAGAATAGGAACCACAATAAAATACATTCACATTTATAACCTGAGACATAATGTGATAGACTGTGAAAGAGCAAATGCTTTTGGGCGTTATTGAAGGAAAACCTTATTAGCTTAAATTTCCACCCCCACTTTAAGTCAGTACCGTTAGGCCAACACTGGGTATTCGTACAAATCACATTTTCAAATTCGATATAGAATATTAGCTTTCATTGCGAGATCTGATATGTTAGTTGCCTTCCGTTCAGATTGTCAACACTTGCGAGTGTGGGCTGACACTGGCCCTGCCTGCTGTCAACAGCCCCGCTTCCTTCCCTCCTGCAGTTTTCTCTCTTCGGTCTGGGATGTCAAAAACACTTTATTGATTGTGCATCGGGAAACTTAATCTGGTTAAATGGATACTCCTACTGTAGAATAAGAGGTAGTTGAAGGTGAGAGTAGCAAAGCAGATGCTAGTAGAGAAAGACAGGAAGCGAAGACTGACTGTTCAAATAGGACCAGGTTTCTTTTGACTCTTATGGGAGCATCAGAGAAAAACTACCTAGAAGAATGGCAAACTGTCCATTTCTTTACGTTTTCAAATGAGACAGGATACCTTTCAGAAACTATGTGGCCACACACAATTTACTAACCTCAGTAGATGAAATCTAGTGGACTGTAATATAAGGGAAGCAAGATGAAATGCTGAGCCTTTGTGGCCTTTTAGTCTGTGTTCTTTTACATCCATTGTCTACCCTGGCAATGGTCTTTGTGGTGGAATCTCCTTTTGTGAAGAACAGTTTCAACAAATTTGCAAGAAATAAAACCAAAATGGATGCATGAGAGGTGTCTCTATCAGTTTCTTAGTATGAACCTCTAAAACGCATAAAATACCTGTGAGTTATATGTATAAAAGCAGAAGGAAAAGACCAAAACGTATTAAATCAGGTAGTGTATGTGACTATGAAGATGTATTCAGATAGGATCTAAGCTAGTGTCGTCAGCAGGATGCTGTAGTTGATTCTTGGACATGAAGGTTCACCAAAAGTAGTCTATTTTGTAAGATGAGAAGAGCATGCAGGCTTTTTTAGGGTTTTTAAAAATGCTCTGTCAACACAGTAACCATAGATTTTTGCATGGTGTCTTTCATGAAAACTGAGCCAGAAACTTAATCCCTTTCAACTGCTTACCTGACCAGAAAAGCTCCTGCAGTGCTGAGCGGTGTGCTCTGATTATGCAGGCTTTCTCAAACTCCTCCTTCACGCAGTGGGAGCACAAAATTCCTGGATTTTTTGCAGGTGTTTCGATGAAGTGTCTGTATGCTCGACACTTGGCATTCTCCATGTGCTGAAGCAGTGCTGAAGCATAATGTCATTGGTTGCTGTTGTCACTCCATCTCTTTTTCCATTCTCTTTGTTCATCCCTTGCTGAGTAAAGCAAGAAAATACACTTATAAAAATTCAAAAGGGATCATAATACCTAGATTCTGGGAAATGCATGTCAGAATTAATAATTCCTTATTTTTGTGGGACAGTGAGTCTTTAAAGATTGTGTGATCTGGAGTGTACAAACCCTTTTTTCCCCCAGCATGGTAGATTGATCAAATCTGAAGATTTCATCCAACTTCTTGGTAACATTGCGTTCTGAATTGTGAATTGCAAGCTTAATGGTTCTAAATTTCAGATTTCTCATCTTTTCATCTATATTTACTTAAGAATTTGACCCAGTATTTATAATATTTTTTTCTTCTTGGTGGCTGTTGCAGGTAATGGCAAACACGTGCAGTGGCTACGCGGGAAGGATGGTGAGGTCTGGGTCTGGGTTATGGGAGAAGCCCCAGGTGACAAGCCGTATGAACAGATATCAGAGGAGCTAATAGCTGAGCGAGCCAGGCAACAAGCACAGAAGGAGGCAGAAGAACTATGGTGAGGATTTAAGAATCTGAATTCAGGGTCCACTTGACATAATGGGAAACATGGCCTTGTAGAAAGGTGGCAGGTAATGGTGGGTGAAATTGGTAAGTATGTTTTGTGAACATTTGCTTTCACTTGTTTTGGCAATTTTTCAGCACATGAAAAATGTAATTTTATTTTTATTGAACACTGAAGAACAAAACCCCTCTTCAACAAAAAAAAAAGTGAAGCAAACGTTTTTCTTTTGGGGAATTTTTCTAAATCATCGACCAGTTTCTAAATAAATAAAAATGAAACAATCTGGTTGTGAGATGATTGAATTAGGAATGTTTGTTGTATCACACATCTATGCCCACAGTGGAGATTTGGTGCATAAAATCCTTTTTGAAATTGGTTTCATTTGCATATTGCTTGTATTAGTTCTTATCCCAGCAGTTCAGAAACTGATTACACAAGTGCCACGCTGGTGTTTCCAGCAGGGCCTCTTCCAGCTTTGGGAGAGATTCAAAAGTGTTTTGATGCTTGATATTGTTGGGAAGTAGGCCACCTGCCTCCTGCACTTCCTTTTGTAGTGCAGCGCTGAAAAGCGACAGTTTAAATATCAGATTATTCTATGTTATTCCTTTTCACATGAGAGTCTTCTTGCTTATAGTGATTGCATACTTAAGCGGGGATTAAGAGGTCCAACCTGTGCTCTGCGTTCCTTTTACATCGTCAGTACTGGTAAACGATCTAGTGCGAGAATTTGGCAGACATTTGCATTGATATTTGAGAGACAATAAATTCCCGATCATGCTTTGCTAGACTGAGAGAAAAATCTATTTTTTCAGCCAGGGAAGGAAAAATATAGGGTATGACTCAGAGACATCCAAGAAATACTTCTCTAATTTAGAAGGTGCTATTTTAATTAGTCATTTATCAAAAATTGAAAATGTCTGTTTTCCGGATAGTTTTGTCAAATCTGATTTGTGGTAGGTCTCTTGTTAAATACATTTTAATTCTTTCCTTTTGTATTTCCATGAAGTCTTATGCTAATTATTTGTTGCAACCAGTGAGCAAGTATTGATCCTCGATTTAAAAAAAAAATAATCAGCATCTTAAATTAATCTTATTTTCAAATTCTTTTCTGAAGGAGACAAAAGGAGGCTGAAATTACAAAGAAATTCCGGGATGCTATGGCTCAAGAAAAAGCCAGAATAGTGGCAGAAAAATGGAAAATAGAAATAGAAGATCGGAAAGCTGCCAAATTGGAGGAGGAAAAAATTCAGGAGGAACTGAAGGTTTGCATAGAACGATTTAGCTTTTTAAATAGTGTTTTTATATAGATTCAAAGTTCTTGTCACCTTCAGTGCATGTTTATTAATAAGCTTTAAAACCCAGAATTGTAATTTTTTGTCCTGGAATATACAAATAGCTACATGGTGTTCACCAGAACAGCTGGGTGAGTGATGTGAAAAAATTACATATCTCATTCAAAAGTGTCAGGACAATCAAACTGGTTATTCAGCTCACACATTTACAGAATTGTTCAGTCAGCTGTGCTGAGTGAATCATACTGGGGGGAAAAATGTACAATTGTCAAATGTCTCATTTTAAGTTTGCTTGAACATATTTTGTGTATTTCAGAGGAGTTGTTCACATTTTTAACTTGACAATTCTGTCACTACTTTCTTTAAGATAACAAGGGGTGGATCCTTCTCCTACTCAACATATGGGAAAAGTCCAGTTGGCTTTGCTGGGAGAAGTTAATTTGCCTGATTTTTATTAACTTCGTCATGTATTTTCTATGAGCTCACTTATAATATTTTAATGCTTGCTTGCAAGAATATTTTTTCACATTTTTTTGTTGAAAATAACAATTTGAAAACTAAACAGGAAAAGAAGACCTCTGTCTACCTTTCTCATATTACTTTATAAAGTTAAAAACTTGTTTAAAAATGAGAAAACAAAATATAATTGATTTAGTGTGCAGGAAAGTTATCACAGTCTTCTGAGTCTGGGGTGTGCACTCTGGGGCTGCACAAGATTGGTGAGGCTGGGCTTCCATGGAGAAAGCCTGTAGCAAAGTATGACTTCTAGGAGATCTACATCCAGTAACATCTGTCTGTGCGCCTCTCCCCTGCTGACAGCTTGCTATGTCATTTCCCCCCATCCTGGGACGGTGATTAAAGGTGTAGAAAGTGGAGATAGACTCCCGCCTTGTCCCTCTGTGATGGGAGGAATGCTGAAAACCTCAGTGTTAAATTTATGCAGTTTGATTACAAGCTGGAGTCAGCAAGTTACTTGTCATTCTCTAAACAGTGGGACTGGGATTTGCGGGTGGTTATGTAGCACAAAGCAAGCGCAGTTCCTGTGGCCTCCTCTGCACAAAGTTGCTGATTTACCTTTGCACAATTAATTTGAATTCATAGGAGAGAACAGGGCCTTTGAAATTTGGTGTCAATGAGTAATGAAACTATACCTTTCAAGTGTATTTGTTAATGTATGAATAATGAGCAGAGCGACTAATTAAACACTGTTTCCTCTGCTTTTCAGAAAGCAAAGCTCTCATGAACAAAGACTGATACAGGCCTGTTCGCTTATACCTCTGTGGTTGATTTACAGTGCACTTGATGGGGTCAGTGTCCACAAGCTCATTATTGTTCTTCTGTTTCAAATAGACTTTTTCAAAAAGCAAAGTGAGCAACTTGTGAGACTCTTAGTGGCAAGCAGTAATCATTTTCTATTAAGGAAAACTAGTCTTTCAGTTGATACAGTTTAAAAGGAATGGCACCAAATTCTGCTCGTTTCCACGTTGATGGAAAGGTAATGTCACAGTGATCTGTGTTCCCACTGTTTCTCGGGAAGTGAGCAGGTATCCTCCATCCAACCGTGTGCTTGCTAGGAGCAAGAATCGCACTGCTGTAAATGGGATGAGTATTTGGTTCAGTTTCTACTTTGAATTTCAAATACTAAGCTTTGGCCAGGATTTCTTTGGCCCTATTCATAAAGTTGCCAATATCTTTATTTTATCAAAGAAACAGAAACCCTTATTTTTCCCTATGGTTTCCTTTAAATCAAGCATTTGAAGAGAATATTTGCAAAAAAAATAAATAAATGAACCAAAATTTTTAAGACAAGACCCAGCAGAAATTAACATTTTGGCTTCAAGAATGAGTTTGGAAAGAAGACATTATGTGGTGGTTATTTTTTAAACACCCTTTTATTGAGTGTGCTCCTGGCATTCGGTGATTAATACAACCTAGTCTAATTACACTTCCAGCCCTGGGTCTTCAGTTAGGTCTGTAGTTTGAGATTTGTCAGGAGGGATGTGGACTAACATAGGGTTCCACCAGCAGAGACCCAAATGCAGGATCGATCCCTGGTACTATTACACCACACCTTTGCTACTCAGAAAAGCAGCTTATCTATTACTTGGTTTTGAAAGAGCAGATCTCATACATAGTGCTGTAGAACTACTTAAAAACGGTAAAGGCATTTCAAAGGCAAGTAAATCTCACAACTTAATATGGGGGAGTTGTTAACTTCTGTCCAGTGGCTTATTTAAGCTCACTTGGCTTTCCTTCTCCTTCCCATTTTACCCTTTTTTGTGCAGTGGAGGAGGTACATGAAACATTTACAGGCTGAAATAGTGAAAAGGTACCTAGACAGGAAAATAGAAAAGTTATGTTTCTGGCATCTACCTCCAACTACAAAAAGTGAATAGAACTAAGGCATCGAGAAAAAGACGAATTAATGAATCTACTCATGTATGACTGCAATCATTGAAATCATGAGGAAATATACCTTTCATAAATGATTCAGGGTGTGGAATGAGATGCAGATCAGTTCGCAAGCCCACTTTAACAGGTTTAAAATATTTAATGCATTGGTAATCATCCATCTGTGATGATGGCCAGACTGTGTTTAAAGTGGTCTCCAAACTGGGGTATGAAAAGTTCAGTCTTTGCTAATGCTTCATCCTCATGAAGCGTTTTGACTCGGGAGATTGAAACGCTGTGCTTTTGCTGATGTATTTAATTTCTAACCATATTGTATCACAAACACTCCTTTTTAAAACACTTTTATTCCTCTTGACCTATCATGGGACTTTAGGGCTGTCTGCACTAGATAAATGGTATCTCACATATCAAAGTGAATGATGATCCCTGCTTCCTTTTCCAGCACTATTAGAAAAGTATTGCTTTCCTTGGTGTTTCTTAAGCAGAAATGCCTTTAATTTATGAAGCGAGAATATAAATGTTGACTAAATGTTGACTGCTCTATTTTTGCAGTTTAAGGACAGCTATTCTTTTATGCACCTATTGCAAAGGACAAATAAGAGAGCCAATTACTATCATTAATCTTTTTGCTAATTCACAAAGGCTATGAGATCATAGGCATAATTTCCTATTCTTATCAGTTGCTGTCATTAAGAGTCATGAACAATGTGAGAGCTAGGGCAAATTAAAGGTATGAGTGTCAGCCAGCCAGGGGTGGCTGGTATCCTTCAGCTACATTTAGAAAGAACAGAGAGATGTTCTCTCAGCTTCCTCTTCATGTGGTCTGCATAAAGCAAGAGAACGTTAGTAGTAAAGTACTATCTGTAGGACAACATCAGATACCTGCCAAATTTCATAATATAAGCACAGTTGACAATAAAGCTAAATTGCTTCTTAAAAATTGCTTGGGAGGTGAAATGTGTGTTAACCAAAAGCTGCATATAAACTTCTATCGGCATTATTTTTCTTCATAAAAAAATATTTAGTGGGAGTTTTAATGGCAGTGGCGCTTAAGGAGAAATAATCCTTATTCTCTTGATAGGCAACAGGACAGTAACAGTGCATTATAATTTCCTTCCACAATTTTGTTTCTTTTTTGGATGCAAGTTGATGACCTTTAATTCCAGTTGGGATTGTGGTCAGTGAAGTGAGCTTTTTTGAAGACATGGATCCAAGAGTTTCTATGTCCTGGCTGTTTCTGTTCTCATCAAAGACAACAGGTTTACAATCAACCTTCAGAGAGGAACAGGATAATTAGTGCTTCAGTTCAGGAAGTCTCTAATAAAGACAACTTATGCGTAATAGAAAGGACACACTTCAGTCCCATTGACTTGGATGGGCTTTCAACACACATCTGAGTGCTTTACTGTGCCCAAAAGTGCTGTGGACCTGATTCTTCAGACAATTGCTGCCACGTGTAGAGTTTAGGAATACAGTAAAATGTCACCATTGCCACTTACAGTACTGTGGGCTCCTTATGATAGAACAGTAAGTGTTCTGTCCTGATCTCAAAAACCCTCTTGTCTCCAAGTAAACATCCAGCGCTTGAGTGGGCTGGTTATGTTTAAGTGCAGATAAGTTGTAAGTTCAGCTCTGTGCTTTGCTGTGCCAAGAAATCATTGAACTCTTTCCCAAGGACAGCATATTTAGAGTCCAGGAATATGACAACAGCTTCTTGATGGGGCTTGACACCCAGTTCATTCTGAAAATGCCTCAGTTGGGTCCATTCAATCACAATTACAATAATTCAGTAATGCTTAGTTTTGTTTTCTCTTGTGCGACCTCAGTTCAGAAATTCTTTTTTTCTATAGAGCTGTCTCTTTAACAGTGAGGCAGCTGTTAGTTTCTCCTGGGAATGTGGTCTTCAGGGTTTTCTATCCTACTTGTGAGGAACTGTGACATTAATTTTAAAGAAAAATCTTTTCCCCAGTGACATCAGTAATGACATCTGCTGGATCACTAGTGAAAACTATCGAAGCTCTTATATTTTCCACGGGTAAATGGGAAAATCTGAGCCATTAATAAGGATAGTTTACATATCAGGAATTCAAGCTGTGAAGCGTCCCTAAGATCCAGAGACAAACTCTTAGTAGGTTGTCACTGGATCTATGGCAAGTTACCCAAGCAGAGTCTGCTCCAGCACATGCAGTACATCTCCCAATCAGGAATGGGCCTTAGCTTTGTCTTCTGTCTCATCTAAAAGAGGGTCTTTGTGAACCAGAGAGTGTTTTTACCTCCCTACATGAGCTGTGTGTGAACAGCGTGTCCTGGGGCATATCCGTGATGGAGACATAACTTCTTCTACATAAAGCATGACTCTATTTTGTATATTTGTCTCTGTGCAAATACCTGCACAGTGAAGTGATGCAAACCCTGTGTTCCTTTTGAGACACCGGTAGTAGAGAAGAAAATAATGTCTCTGCAAACACTTTATTTTCTGAGGCAGGTAAGGGAATTTTTTCAGAAAAAGGTTGGTAAGGAGTTGGACGTATTTCTGCTGATACTCACTCACAGCTCTGTTGGAAACTGTCAGGTGGGTTTGTGGAGAACGCCGGTCTCTGGATTCATCCTGCTGCGTCAGCCTTGCTGACAACAGGCTGTCCTGGAGCCGGGGACCCTGGGGTTTCCACATTCCCTTCTTCACAGCAGGGAGTCCTAAGGGCTCAGGTCTGAAGAGGAGCTGTGCTCTCATATCTGCGGCAGGCAGCCGGAATGTCTGCCGTGGCGCAGGGGTGATTGCTGAGGGGTCTCAGGAGATTCGGAGCAGCTGTTAGGGGCTGACTAGCTGCAGCTCTCAGGGCTGCCAAGACTCTTCCTGCCAGCCCGAAGCATTGAGGGAATACCGGGCATCCCATGCTTCGGAGGGGGCTGTTGTAACAAATATGTCTTGTAGGTTTTGCGCTGAGCAGGATGGCAGTCATTCAGCTGCCCTGCATTCTATAAAACTCCCCAGAGAGACCCCAGGAGCCATGGCAGCCAGAAACTCAGTTTTCCATTGTTAAAAAAAAAAAAATAAAAAAATTGCTGTATTTTGGCTTTTCCTCAGTGCATTTTTAAAAAAATCTTTCTGCGGCAAAAAATAAATGCTGACCTAATCTCCTCTCATCTGCATTGGACTGATACATTAGAAGCTAACCATTGCTAATATTGAATATTATTCAGAGCTGGCTGTAGTAAAGCTAGTGATGCACACAATTACAGTAACAAGTAACAAGTTTGTGGTAAATGCTGAACTGCCAGAGGCTAGATAAGATCATTTAGCATGTTCAAATTCTCCCGTGGAGATAAAACTGGAGAAGATTACTGCTGCCTATTGAATTGCCAGTGAGATTCGTCGCAGCAGGTTAGTATTTCCTGGCAATTTGCAACCACGTACTGAATTGTCACCTCCTTAACTATACTGGAAGAGCTGACAGGGTAACGGCACACGATACGACCTCTCTCAACTTGTAATCAACAAGATTATTATAGCTCTTCACTCTTAGCTCTGGTGTGCAGAGTTGGGTTCACAGGGAGAAGCAGATAAACTGGTTGCTGTATTCTTCCAGTGGAGTAAATGTGAAAAGTTCAACTGCTGTTCATTTTAAATATAAACACACACATTTTACTCATACTTGACAAATCGATGAGTTTTCTTTCCTGCGTCATACTAACAAGGGTTGTTTCTCCTCGCGCACCTTTAAGGAGTTGCACAATATACTTGCACATGCATTCATGTGCTAATTTGAATAAATAAAATTCAAAATTTTATTTAAAATTTTGCTTCCCTTAAAAAGGAAAATGAGATGAAAAAGTTTTCGGAATTCAGAATCAAGTATCAGCATTTGAGGCTTTTGTTGTTCTTATTATTTCTTCTTTGATGTAAATCTCCTTCTCACTAAAAAAAAAAAAAAGTAGAATTTTCTTAGTAGGCATTACTGCTTTCCATTGAGAACTCAAACTCCACCTGAATTCTGATTTGTTGTTTTTTTGATTTGTTTTTTTTTGGACACCTTCATGTTTTTACTACAAATGCTTCAACTGTAGCTATATTAAAAAAACAAAACTTGTGACAAAACTCATGTGTGATTCAGGGATTACCTCTGTGTCTGTCCATCTTCCTGAAAAGATAGCCTAGATATATTGTATATTTTGGGCAGTGAAGCTAAGTAAATAAATATTCTCCTTATAAGAATAAAGAATAGCTGATTGCATACTTTTTCCAAGAAGAGAATAAAGCCATTTACTAGCAACTGATATATAGAATCCTTAATTCTATGGGATATGTAAAAATATAATTTATTTTTTAAATTTATTTTTTTTTATTCTGAAGAAGCTCCTGGGCTTTGAAATCAGTGCTTCCTAAAAGCATTGCCTTTTCAAAAATAATGAACTGCCCACTCAGCTAATCTTTTTAGGACTCGGGAGATAACAATGGGAGGATGAATTTAGAAATAATCAAATATACTAGCATTAAAATATAAAAAATTGATTGAAGAACAAAACTAGGCTTTTCTTTCTCAGAAATAATAAGATCAGCCTAATTTATTGTACATCATGTGTGTTATGGAACTATTATTCTCTACACAGGTACATCACTATTAATACCCAATATTTCATGTCTTTTGATTTGTTGTATTATCAAGAAGCCAGATCCTCTGCTGGTGTAAACTGGGGGAGCTCAGCTATGCTAAATGGTGAAATGTTGTTTTATGTTACTTAGGGAAATGGAAAAGTGGTTGCGCTCTTTCAAAGGGTGGAGACTTGCATTTGTTTCATTTTCCCACTCTGAGGATGGCGTTGCCTGTCACTGCTAAATTGCTTACTTCTTTTCAGTCTTTTTGAATTGTCAGTGGACAAAAGCATTTAGAGCTGTGTCAGCTGGCTGACTATTCCAAAGTAAACCAACCCTGTGACGCTCAAGACACCTGTCCTTGTTTATTCACACTTGGATTTACACTGTTATTTCCATATTCATGCAAATATAACACGTCATTCTTCCTTAAACATGCTGTTGTGATCCACGACCAGAACAATCAAAGAGTCCAGACTTCTCCTGCTGCTTCTGGCCCTCACTGAACTTCTAGAGGTTGCAAACAGCAATACTGTTTGCTTTGGAAAGCTGTCTTCTGAAAAGAATTAGAGTTTTCTTCCTTTAATGCCAGATTTCTGGTTAACAACAGATAGATAACTTCTGCAGAGCTAGAGAGAACTGGGGGCGGGGGAAGGAAGAGAGAAAAATAAGCCTTTCCTTCCCTATGGTGCACAAAAGATTTTTTGCTGTTTCCCAGACAGAAATTCCAGATACCTGTTTCACAATTGGGAAAACGTGTATGCATCCCTCTTAGGGGCATTAAACAATAACATTGTTTGGATGTTCATATTACTATATTTGTGCTGCTTTTGGTATTTGTGCCCTAGCAGGTGGTAAGACAGGACAGACAACTTCTGGATGAGTACTTTTCCAATGTATTATAAAACACAAACTATTTACTGTAGGAAAGTGTTAATCAATTATTATAGACTTTTACTAAATTAATGTAACTTTTTGATGGTTCAACCCATTTCAGCCTAAAAAGACAGTGAATTATAACAAACATTTGTATATAGTGTGAATTTTCCTATAAGTAGCATCTTCAAACACTGAACAGGAACAATCTACGTGTAAAAAAATTAAGTATGCAAGTTACTTCTTGCAGGATTATGAGTAACATCATGAAAGCTGTTTTGCATCTCCTGAACCCACAGACTGAGTTTAGGAGAATAATAGAATTCAGGTTTTAGTCCCATTTTTTAAATCTTTCCACTCATATTTGTAGTATTTATTAAAAAAGACCGTGGATTGTTTTGGTCATGCTGTGAATCCTGCTGTGACAAAAGTTTGTTTTCAAACTTAGAAAATATGCCCTTCCACAAAGTTCACAGTGCACAAATATGGTATAATAAAAGGGAAGGTAAATATGTTTGATTCCCCTTTGAGAGCAGGAGCACAATCCCATCTGAACATAATTTTCAGAATTTACATCATACCATGTCTTAAAAAAAAAGAAATTACCGGTACAATGTCTGTAGCTAAACATTTGGTCAAATATATCAGCTCAGCTGATTGATAGAATGTGTTGGTGCATTTGAGAAAATTGTTTTCTGGTTTAAAGTAATCATGGGGTTTTGTTTGGTTGTTTTTTTCCCCTGTGCTCAACTATTGCTGGTCCCATTGCAGTGAAACATTAAAATCACACTGAAAAGGTGCAAAGTTAGGAAAATGCAAAGATCTGACCTTTAATAAACAAAAGTTATTTAAGGAAGACAGAAGGATCTCCCCCAAACTGCCTAACGTAAAAAGCAGAGTTTCATCAGATTTTATTCAGCTGGCCGTCAGTTGCTTCACCCCAGAAATTTGACAGGATTAACATTTTGCAACAACTCACAATCTACTTTGGGCTTTGCTTAGTTATAGTTTAGGTTAGGTAACTAGGTTAGTAACTGAGAGTGATTTTACTCAATGACTTATAACAAAATTCTTCTCCATCAGTTTGTTACCCAAAAGGGTATAGTGTTGGTTCCATTATAAAATTAAATAAACACCTGTTCTTATTCGTAATTCAAATTATTTCAATAATACAAATAACCCTTCATGAAGTTCAGTTTTGGCGTTTTTTTGGGGGGTCAATTGAAGAATGAATTAAATTTGCTTCTTCGCTACCTAAGGAAATTGGGAAAATTTATTGGAAAACAGATACAGATTCCTATTTCTGCAGTAATCAAGCTCCCGTGTTATTGGTAGCATGCAGAAGGCCAGATGTAGGGGCAATCTTTATCAGACTTCCATCTCCTTTAAGGTCTTCTTGGAAGGGAACTTTTTTGTATGTTACTTTTAGCTACATTTTGCAAAGTGACTAGTGTGTGCTGAAGGATCTGGCTCGTCTTCCAGAATGTAATGATCTTGGTATTTGGAAGACATTATTCTCTGCGTTGGTTATGATGACACATCGTGACAGTTGCTAAACTAAGAACACCAGTAAATCCGTTACTGAATTTTACGGATTCAGTAGATGATGTGTATACTGCTGGAGTGACCTTGATATCTCCAATGGGAATACTGTGGACTTAAAATGAGCACTGTTTATGGATTGCAGGATAGCACAGGCTCTGGTGCCACGTGACAAAACATGTTTTCCATATAGATTCAGGTCTTAGATACCTTTACGTATTCCTTATTGCTGTGATACCCGTGCATCTCCAAACATACCTTCCTCAGAAATTCCTAAGAGGTAGGAAGCTTCTATTAGCCTGTTGTGAAAGGTGAGAAACCCAAAGTTAGAAGAGACAGTGATTTGTCCAAGGTAACGTAGCTACTTTGTGGGAGGAAGCAACTGAAGCAGTGTCCTAACTTTTGGCACATTCTTCCTCTTTAGTCACCTCTGTTTTACTTCATTTTGCCTAGAAAAGAGAAGAAGAGGAAAGACAAAAGGGTGAAGAACAAATAAGGCAGCAGGAAGAAATCCGAGCAAAAGAGTTGTATCTGAGCCTCAAGCAAGCTCAGCAGCATAGTCAACACAGTGACGATGACCAGGAGTGGGAAGAACAGTGTGAGTAAAATTACCTTCACGGGATTAATGCATTTCCAAAAGTAAATAAAGAGAGACTTGTAGAATGCAAAAAGATACTGCCAAAAATCTCTTCTACCTAAAGCAATGCAAAATGCTGTATTATTTTGCAGGAAATTACCAGCTTGACAAATAGAAGTTACTGTGAGTTTACCACATTTCACATTTCTTTCTGAATAAGAACCTGTGTCAATGCCTTATAGAAAATTTTTCGTGTACAGTGACTGAGATCATTAATTTTTGTCTAATGTAATTAATTAACAATTTTGGCTTAGTAATAATAATTCTGGACACAGTTATTTTGACAGCGTGTCCTCAACTGTCTCTGAAGAGGTAAAATCTGTCTTCATCTGTATTTTAATTACTTCCATATGGTGATGGGGTCAAGCTATGATATCAGCACTGAAACTCCATTTCAAAAGATTACAGTAAATAATGCGTAGATTGTTGCCCTGAAAAATATCCTTATGATCATGATCTCACGCTATGGAGGTGCTTTTCCTTTCTAGTCACCCTGAAATTCTTTACTAATATCATCATTGTGATTAATTTAAAAATACATTAGTGAGTTTTAAAAGCCTCTAAGGAACAGAAAAAATATGTTACTATATATACGTATACATACTGTAGGTAAGTAAAGGTCCACTTTATGAGTAAATAAGACTTAATAGGTTATTGTGAATGAAATGTATGTCTACTGCATCTGGAGTCTACTGTACAGTTAGCTTTAGAAGTAGGAAATTTGTTTGCGATAAGAATTGTTCATTTTTTTGGGGGGGGAAGATTATTTTATTTGCCATATCTATACTGATTTGATTACTCTGCAGAAAAAAGAAATGTAACGATTGGAATGTTTTAGCTCATGTGAGGTTGTTATATTAATTATATATAACACAAAGGTTAATCAACTAATACTAAAAGTGGAGTTTTAGGGAGCCGATAGTCAGTATGTGTTGCATGAAATACCTCATGAAGTAGGAAGAAAATATTGCTGTAGTGTTACTTATTTCCTGACAGAAGTAAAAGAAATGTATCAAAATATGCAATGAGTTTATTTTATGGTTTTAGTCATCAGTTCAGGAGTTCTCGAAGACTAATTACTCAAGTCCTATTACCTGGGATTAATGTGATAGTGAATCATTCTGTTCAACATGAATTAAATCTATATGAGATACACTGGTGCAATTTTCCAAGCTCATAGCTGGCTATGCTCATTTTTGATCAATAAAGACTCTGTATATTACACTGTCAATAAAGAGAAGGTAATTATTTCCTAAAGAATTATCTAAATCCAGGTGTAAGTGTTTATTCGGAAAGGAAAACCGTAGTTTTTTGTATTTTGGGTTTTTAAGAGCAGAATGAGTTGGGGGAAAAAATAGCCCTTTAATTTTAATTTTGTACAAAATGAGGCATTGTCAATTAGCCTCAGCTGGCAACGTAGCATAGAGGATGGTGTTATGTACTTTAGCATATCATTGATGGTAAATAAGGAAAGAAAATACAGTTGCAACCACGTTATAAAAAAAATTAAAATCCAGCCTATCCTTACACTGAAATTGTCAATAAAATAAAATACTGTAAACGTTACTAAAACCAGCTATCGTTTTCTTACTGTTGCATTAAAGAGGTAACTGAGGTTTGAAATTATTGTCTCAGTTTTCTCAAGGAATGCTGGTTGTACAGGGACAGATATCAGAAACGCAATAGAGGAATGATGTAAGGAAGCAGAGAGGAAAGGAACAAGCTATGAAAGGTTTTGAACGTGATTTCTGTAATGGCATTCTTGGTTTGTCAAAACACTTTCAACTGGATCCTATGCTGATGGATATAACGTATCCCCAGTATTTTTTCTTGTGTAATCTTTGGAGTATTGTTTGTGCTCTGAAGGAGCTCTGTCACCTTCAGCCTGCGTGCCTCAGTACCTATAGACCTGTCTGCTTGTGGTCAAAAGGGCGACCAACTGCAGCTCGCGTCATTTCAAGCTCTGGAGCCTGGGCATCAATAATAGTGCTGCCGTGGCAAAATAAAAGCTCAGCACCTTCTCGCTGGCGGCACCACAGCTGGGTTCTGCAGCCTGCTATAAATTCTGTGCTGCCAGAGTTTATGCTGTTATCAGTAATTGATTTAGCATTAAACTAACTGCAGACTAATGACTAGAGTGTATCACATCCTTGTTTATCCTCTTATGCTTATCTCAGTGTCTCAATTTATCCCAGTTGGTTTGAGGGCTTAGAACCTTCCATTAGCAAATGGGTGTGACAACTTAAGATATGAAGATGCAGTGTTTAGTGCCTTATCTGAAACCAGTTCCTGGCTGGTTTAGACTATGCCGTCAGATGTTGCATTGAGCTTCCTGAGGAATGTTAACATATTCGGTTTTCTTAACTTTGCTGCAGAAGCCAGAACCTCCAGCAGACAGGCAATAACAAATATTTGGAAGTGGGAACATCTGAAATTGCTATGCAATGAACTAGTTCACCAGATTTTTTCACTTTTTATTTCAGTTTCAGACATTATTTTTTTTTTCCTTTTTAATGATAATCCTTTCCTTTTGTCTTCAGATATTCCTTTGGGGCACTGAGAGGAAATTTAGTCAAGTTAGGCAAAGCTATCCACTTGTCAACTTTTCTAAGCGATAAATAAATGCATGAATGCATAAGAGAATTACAGGCAGATGTAATATTAACGTCTTTTGTCTCTACACACCTGCAATGGAAACCGTATTGCTCATTAGGAACAAGGCCAGGCTCCTTTGTGCCTTACCTCCTTGAAGTCAGCCCTTCATAGACACCAGTGCTGGGAGGTCAGTACTGAAGAGGAACAGCAGCGCTAGAGCAGCTATTGTGGAGAGCAAATGTAGCAATGATATTGATGACACTACTAATTTATTTAGTAGATGGAATTTAGAATGTGATGAGGATTCATCTCCCCTCATCACATTATCCCTCAGCTGTTTATTGCCAAGGCAATAACCAAAGTGTTGCTAATATTAGTTTCTGTTGTTCGGTTCAGTTTGCTTCTGCTGTTTGCCTGATTGTGCCAAACAACAATAAAAGCCCATAGAACCGCTGTGTTAATTGAAATACATAATTTTAGTGCTTTTTAATATACTAAATAACAAACGTAGAATAGCTTGAGAAATCAGCACTAAAAGGAAAAAAAGATGTTGTAAGAGCAATTACTTTGATTTCATATAGTGGGTATATGTTGGAGTTTTTTAGAGGGCATTTGTGAGTTAATACATGGAGCAAGTATATTGGTTGGCAAATGAGAAGATGAATAGTGGAAAAGACTGAAAGCATCCACTGTTCAAAGCTCTTACTCTTTGAAACTGAGGAGTGAAAACTAAGGCCAAGCTTAGATAGAGGAGTGTATATATTCTGATTAGTTTTAAACCCTTCTACGGGCTGTTCCATTTTCTAGAGTATTCAATAACCAATGCCCTATATCACAGTCTCTAAGTGTGACCTCCCTCTGTGAGAGTCGAGAAGGAATCTGCAAAACATAATATGAAAAAATATGAAATAAATATTCATCTGATTGAATATTGCAAAAGGCATTCTGTTAGTACACTTGCAATCCTCTGCAAACTCTATCAAGCTACGAAGTGCTCAGGTACCATCTGACCAGCTGTACTCATCTCCAGACAAAAATTATTTCAGTAAAAATGTAAATAAAGTTGAGTAACTTCATCTATTCTTAGACCTTTCCCTAAGCATCCAGTTTTGGTCTCTGTTGGAAGTAGGATACCAGGCTGACTCATTGTAGCTTCTTTTATATTGTTATATTTTTATGTTCCTCTACAAACTATGTCTATGCTGAATTTTAAAGTGAGTAGTCCCCAGTTCAGCTATGCATTAACTAAGCAAGTGCTTAACCTTAAGTATGTGCTCACTGAACTTCAATAGGTCTCAGAGTGCATTGTTGAATAGGGATGGGATTATTCACAGGCTTTCAGATAAGAAGATTGCTGAACTGGAGCCATATTGCAGAGTATTTGCGGGAAGTTATTTTCCAATTAGGAAATGGAAAAACACTGAGTGATTTGTATGTGCACTCAGAAAATTTGAAGATTGAATTTTATCTATTAAGTAGTCATTTTGAATTGCTCATGAACAAGCTTCCAAGAATTATTAACAAGGGTAAAGCTGAAACAAAATACTTTAAAAATGAGGATGCATATTTATGGCACATGTGTTTGGGGTTTTTTCTGCTTTCACATAGCTCTGACTGTAACTCACAGGTCTTCAAAAGCACAAAATAAATTATACAAAAGGAAGAGTTCCTAGTCTTTCACAAATTATGTGGTCACTTTCAGCTGCAGTGCAGCATGAGTTAATCCTCATCTGTATCAAAAGATATTATTAGTATTAGAACTTTGCCAGGACTGCTAATACGGATTTCCCAAACCTAAATGAAAATATAAAAAGCAATCTTGCATTTTAGGTTAGCATAGAGGAATAACAGGTTCTCGTAAACTGTTCAAGGTAAATTGAACAGTAAATTGAGACCTATAGGATCGTAAGAGTTATTGAGTACACAAGCTTTGTGCTTTCTTCTCTGTTGTTAGAGTACATTCACACTGCAGATCATGTAGACATGTCCAAGCTGTCTTTAAACTATATGTTTCTAGTAATGATAACCATATGAGCATGACAGCACAGACCTCAGTCTGTGTCTTACCAGTTTTCCAGGAGGGTTTGGTAACCCATTTCTGGCCTGCTCTACTGTAGCTACAATCATATTGGTACCTAACTGGTATAAACAGCTCAGGCATTTCTACACAAGGTACAGCGCTATTGGGGCAGAAGTGTGCTTAATTTTATGAGCGCTGGAGGAGGATGTACCTCTTGTTGGTATCACCAACACATGAAGAGAAAACTAGTAGTGGAGATGGACTCGTGGGACCTGGCTGGACGGTGGATTTCCTGTGAGCTTGATAAATCAATCAAATTCCTCATTTTCCAGACTTGTCAGTCCTGACATTATTCCATAATATAAAAGGAAGATGAAAAAAATGCAGATTATTATTTGTAGTAATTCCTGGTGTTAAATATATGGACCTATGGTGATGATTCGTAGATTTTAAGGACGGGAGACATCATTCAGATATCTAATCTCCCTACGGAAAATACTGACTATTGAATTTAATGCTTTGCACAGGGGTCACGCCAGAAGTACATTTACTGTAAAAGGGCACCAGTCAAGAAAAGGAATCTGTTCCCACTTAAGATAGTGCTAGAAGTCCTGACTACTTTTGCTTTCTTTTTGTGTGAAAGGCTATGATGTGTCCTGAAATACAGCAAGTAATGCAGAATTTATGGCTTCTTCGGTCTAAGAATATGTGGGCTAGACTTGATCCAGATATCAAGTTCTTATTTCTAGTGAGACGGTTCAGAGTCAAAGAGAGAAATATGAATATTCACTAAATTCTATTATAAGAAAAACCTGCTACAGAGATACGTCCAGATTTACCTTCAGACTTTGAGGGGTTTTCTGAAGATATATGTATTTGTGAGAGGTGTTGGTATGGGAGGATGATTCATGTGACATGCATTATCTTGTCTGGAGTGTAGTGGAAAACTTTTTTGTAGATTTCTGACTGCAATGTCCAGATGAATCTTTATCCACAATACTGTTTCCAGTCACCAAAACCAGTTATTGATGTCAGTGACTTCGATTATTTACCCAACACAAAGTCCCTTGACCAGTCAGAGAGTTTTAAAAGAAATCTGGGATAACATAGCAACGCAGCTCCACAGTAGGAGCTAGGAGCTGTACTAGACAGCTCCTACAGAAAGAGGAATGTGAGGAAAAAGAGAAAGGTTTCTGGGAAATAACTATAAGGAATGGGATAGGGAGAAAATCGGGACTCCAGTAATGAAAAAAAAAGGATTAGGAGGTACTATATGTCCCTATGGTCAATGATACAATTCTTCAGATAAAATTTCTTCAATAAAAATTCTTCATAACATGAAAGAGATGCCTATATGTGTGTGTGTGTGTATATATAAAAAAATCTATAGGCATGCATTTAAATGTCTATGGCATGCAGCCCTCCCTATCCCGACATATATACAGACGCATATATGGGTATATAAATACATGTAAACACTTATACATATATATGTATGGATAGGGAAAGCTTCATGTCATACATACCTTCAAAAAGTTTTCTGAATGTCGATATTTGACAGTTGCAAACTATGCTACCTCTCCCCATTGTTTTGTGATAAGAAACATTAAAATTTGATACCATATGGGAAAATGTAGTCCAGGTCCAGGTTTATTAGCTAGCAAAAATACAGTAGGAATGTCGGTTGAAAAGAGTATCTATTGCTGAGAAAAGTGGGGCATGAAGATACCTTGCCTTTTTCATTACCCGGCAGCCTGTACATCAGTAGAAAAGAATCCCAGAAAGCTCCAGGCAGTCTGCCCTCGATCTGTATACTGTGATTGTGACAAACAATGACTGGTTTATAATGCCTTACCAAGCTGCATTGCACTCATCTTCCTTGCTGTCTCTGATGGTGTTGCAAACACAACGTCCACGTTTAAAGCAGCCATTACTGAGTGGCTTTACAAAGGATAAATCACAGAAACTTTGTGACTAATATACTTGAGCCATTGAAAAAGCATATTTACATGACGTTATCTACCCTTAAAAATAATGACTTGTAAGATAAATAGTGAAACCCGTTACTCATGTTTTCTATGCTGTACAGTTGTTTGTTACTGTGTTTAGCTAAAACTACAGGGTATGTAGTTAAGTGAAACAGAAATCCTGCTAGCTGTATATATATGAAGTATCTATGACTCATTTATTATGCTATCTTGATGAGCGTTTAGGTCTGTATACTTTTCTACCTATAACAATTTGATATAATTCTAAGCTTAAAAGTCTTTTCTCTTTTCCTCATTTGCCTAGAGGGTTTTATTTCATTTCATTTTGCTTTGAGCGCTTTTATTTCTTGATTCCATTAAACCTCTCCATAATTTGGACAAATCCATTTATACTTCTGCTTGCTTTAAATCAGGAGTGTAAACCAGAGGCGTGCAAACAGCCTAATGAAATGCAGCTGTCTGGTATTATATCATGCATTCCGAGTCACGGGTACAATCGAAGTAGAGTAAGAAATAGTGTGCGCGCTTTATGAATTGGGTTTGGTCTAAGCCAGGACAGTCATGGCAGGGTTGGTAATTGCTACTGGAGGCAATAGCTTGCTTCTTTAATATTTGCTTCACTGGATGTTAAAGTTTATTTTGTACTGGAATAATTTCCCTGCCTGAAGTTATTTGTGTCTCCACAAAAATCATCAAAATGGGGCTTGAGGCACCAGAATACAGCTGATAGATGACGAATATTTGCAGTACAATTCTTCTTGCTGCATTTAAGTTACACCTTTTTGAACACGGGATTGTTCGTACATTAGTTCTAAAATGAAGAAGCTTTAGAGAAAGATGCCTGACCTGCAATGGCCAGAGCAGGAGTCTCATTTCAGGTTATGGAAATATGTAACTCCCTGGTCAGTGCCATTGATGGGTGTGTCTTAAATCTTCCAGTACAGATTCTGGTTCTTTATATGCAATTTTGGAGACTCGAGTGTGAGACAACGCCATCCGTAGCATCAGCATGCCCTTTAAAATAGCTATTAATTTCTCCATTGTTACTGAAACCATTTTTTAGACTGCAGTTTTTGAGGTGGAGACTTCTGTGACTTTAAGTACCGTAATAAAGATAGCATCTGCCTTTCAGAAAGAAAGCGACATTAACAACAAAAAGTGCAACCAACCTGTTAGTTTTTATAACTGTAAATTTTGGGATTATCTCCTGCAATGCTAGTAATGTGCATAGTTGCAAAGAATTCTGTTAAACACAGACTTAATTTTAAGCAGTAGTTAACATTCTTTCTTGAAACATAAAACTTGGTGCACTGCCAGTGGAAAAGATGTCCCGAAGCAGGATTTCTCTTATTACAGCCAAAGCAAGTGTCAGATGTAAGCGCAGTATGTAGAGGCTTGGTTATTGCCAGTAGTGATCAGACCATTGATAGCTCAAGCCTGGCATGCTTCTTCTCGTGGTGCCCTGTATTTGAAGCATCAGGGAAGTCATCCAGTTAGCCATCTCTTTGATAGTGCATTGTCATTTGAACGTTCTTAAAATCAGGTCATGTAAGGAATAAAGATAGTAAGTTGTTCTATAAGGAAAGGGGTAAATGGCTGTAATTCTAAAGTCTCTCCTCCCCCCCCTTCCCATTCATTCCACTCAGTGCGCCGCTCCAAAGCTGCAGATGAGGAAAGGAGCCACAAGGCACGCAGGGCCCGGGACGAATACCGACGACAATCCTTGCGTGCCATCCAGAAGGGAAGAGTGGCTGGCCTGAGTAATTTGTTCCAGGGTACAAGCCTGAATAACGATCAGGAGATAAAGCTGAACAACAACAGTGCAAGCCCTTTGCTGTCTCTTTCTGCAGCATCCAGGTTGGTTTGTGACTTTGAAATAGTTTTCTATTGAATTGCTCCTTCTCCAGTCCCCACCATTTCAACAAACTCTTCTTCAGTTGCTGGAAATTCTCAGTCTTGCTCTTTCACTCTGACCAGAAAAAGAATATTTAAAGAAAAATGAAAACTGATTGAATACATAATGTAAGCTAAATGCCATTCATTTTGTCAGACAGATTTCTTAGAGTTCATGGAGATAGAGCTAGGTCCTTCCAAAGTCAGTATGAGGTTAGTATGCAAGGCTGTGATGTGGAGAAGAAATCAAATGGAAAAATTCTTAGGCAAGTCTTAAGCCTCAAGTCTAAAACTGCCTGCTGTTTAACAGCTCTTTGAAACATTTTAGAGAGCTGTCATACTCCCAAGTTTCAGGGATTTTAAGTTTTTTTTTCCGGAAAAATCAAGTGTCTTTGGTGTTTATTAATCTGTTTATTAATCATCTGACTTATTTAGGGAGTGCCATGAATCGCAGAAGAGGAAAAGAATCCTATCGGGTAGATGGCTGCTAGAAAGTTGACTAGTCACTCTGGTCTTTTCCTGGTTTTATCTTGTGCCATTCATTTGGCTTCATGGGGTGATAAAGGCAATGGGAGCAGTGGCAGGATGGTAGTATAAAATGCTAAAAAAAATTAAAAATAATAATAATCCCAACAAACAATTCTTTACCAGTCAGTGTAGCACCAGAGAGAATCAGTCCCTCGTTGTTCGCAAATGTGTTCTGTCTTGACAAGTTCTTTGCTCTGCTGTGTTGAGAGACAGAAACTCTTCAGTAACAGCAACCAAAGCTCCCAGTTTGAGGAGGAATCAGAATTTTACTGTCAGAGAGATGGGATCTTTAAAGTTACCATCAAATCAACCTGCCAAAGGAATTCTCATTGTTTTCCCAACTACTTAAAGTTGTCTTCAAATTGAAGTAGTAAAAACACTAGAAAAAGTGGCAGATTTTGGTCCATAACTTTCACCTGAAGTTGTGAGCTTCTGAGGTGACTTTTTTTACTATAGAATTTGGCAGTGCTAGATGTGATTCTTTTCAAAACAGGCCTGAAAAAGGGCTGAAAAATATTCTGATCATTTTCCAGCTTATGTTTAATACTATTTATCTGTTTCTAAGCTATGCCTATACTTAAAAAAACAGGCAGTATTTATTTTTCTTATCTCTTAATGCTCCTCTTTGTCAGTGTCCATGACTTGATTGTGAAGGTATCACGAAAAATAAAAGTTGCTTTCAACATGTGCTTTAACAGTGAATATACATAAATGTATATAATTCAACTTTTCACACCTAACAGTGGCACGGCGAAGCAGGAGATGTTCAGTATGGTGTTATTTACCACTAGTGTGAGACAGTTCTTTTGCCTCAAGGGAACGTGGGTTCAGTGTTATGTCTCTAAGTGTTTCAGCATGAAGCATAGCTCCTGTAGTTTTTACCTTGCCTTGCCTTTTCTTCTAAAAGTTGCATGAAAATAGTGTTCTTTTATTTTTACTTGAGACCTCTCTTCCTTGTAATTTCTATTTAGTTTAGAATGCTTCCATTCAATTTTTCCCCTACTGTCTTTCTTATTTTGCTGAGTGTTCTCTTCCCAATGAAACTCTTTGACCTGCGTAGTCACTTTTATCCTTTTGCCTACTGTGGGTTTTTTACTTTTACTTTTCTAGTTGTATTTCTTTCTTCCTGCCCCTACTGGACAAGCTCGACCACAGTAGCTGTAAAGAAACTGTAATTTTGAGATTTGGTCCAGGGCAGAAAAAATTACCGATTTGACAGTTTTTTTCAAAACTAAACTGAATTAGAGAGAAATGAGTTAAGAAATGAGAATGGATGTAGAGCCCTGGAATTCAAAAGGTTTCTTGTTACTTTATAGGAAATATGCAAAACCAGAAATAAGCAACACATGTAGTTTGTTTTTTTAAATGTATGTCTGTAATTGAATTCTCACTTTCTCCCCCCACTCATGATTGTGTCTTCAAATTTTATGATGAATATCGGTCAGATCTACTCACACATGTTTATGTGATTGAGCTATAACTATTACATTCACTGCGGGCTTCATCACTTGATATCAACAGAATCAGTCACTAGTTTTAGTAAAAGTAAGACAAGCTGAAAGGAGGACTCAGTTGCATATCATCAAGCTTTTATTCCTTTCTAAAGAGCACCTTGCTGCCATGAATTGCAGAACCTTGATTGGTTTTGAGGGTTTTTGGTTATCTTGCGAATCAGTTTAACGCTGTTTGGTGACTTCTGAGCTGACGTTCTAATTTTAGTAATATTTCTTCATTACATTGTCTAGAAATATACATTAAGTGGCAGCTCCATGGCAGGTGGAGTAGGAAAGCTAGACGTACGTAGCCAGCTACTGTACTGGGCACTTCGAAGTGTATGTCTCACCAAATGCAAGTGAAATTCCAGGACAAGTAGACGTACCCACACTAGCCTTCAGCCTACTTATCTGCAGAGCAGTGATGAAGATTTGGTAATTTGTGCTAACAGTTTGAGCACCCAGAAACCCACTGGATTTCAAACTATACAGAAACCCATTGTAAAACCTCCCTTCCACTACGGTTATCAGGGTAGATGAGATTGCGTGCTTAATTGGAATGCAGTCATGCTTTCATTTGACACAATCTACCTTAGTCCTCATGTGGGGTAGCTAGATGGATGCTCCACATATTTTTCCTGATTTGCCTCCTACTGGTTAAAATAATCTAAAATACATAGAAAGTAGTAGAAACAGTAAAGGGAGGCTGGCAAGTAGAGAATGCAAAGGGAACATAAGAGTTTAAACAAAATGTTCCCTTTCTCATGCTCAATGGTTTGGATACACGACCTATTATACCTGATTCTGATTTAGAATTTCTTGCCAGTGAAAAGGAGTATACTCTAAGCAAAAAAAATAAACTTTGCTTGTAAATATGTACATTGGAATAAAAATGTGGTGGAAAAGGAAAGCTGACTGAAATGTCCATTGCATCTTTTGTAGTAAATTGTTTTCCAATTTAAGTTCTGTTAAAAATGTTTAAGGTTTCATTGCAAATGTAAAATAAAAACTCAAAATAATTTTAACAAATTTAAAAAAAGTTAAGATTGTTCAGTGAGCTATACTGAACAGCAGTTATACTGAACATTTTGTAGCTGTATTTTTGTAAATATATAAAAAAGAGATTAATATTTATATTGTCCCTTGCTTTCATACACTGCTAATTCTCTGAATTACTCTTTTCTGTAATTACTTGCCTTTCAATGCAGTAACATCTGGGAGCGTCCTTCTAGACCCTTTTCTCGAGACGTTATCATTCGCTGGTTCAAAGAAGAGCAGATCCCTCGACGCGCTGGGTTTGAGAGGAGCACCAACAGGATTGCTCAGTGGTTTCATGGTAATACGCTGATCCTTCATTTCTTATATAATAGACCTGTAAGCTTACGCTCAGGAAATAAATCTTCCAGCTTTCATCATAAAAAGGAACGTCTAATGACATTGTGAAACTTAGTGCCTGTTAAAAGAAGATTTTTGCATCATTCCTATTATTAGCATATCATTTTCCTGTTTTCTTTTTTCTGATTAAATGGACTAATTTGTGACTCATATCACCAGAGTTTTTTTCAGAAATATTTTGGCCAAAATATACTTGCTGCAAAATAGCAAACCAAGCAGGAGGAATGAGACTAAGACAGGGTGAGGAGAGGCCCCCAAAGTAAACTGTAAATACCATAGTAGTATGGTATGTGGATGACTGACATTCAAGTTTTTGCTTTACCTGATTTGCAAGAAGGACTTGAGCTCGCGTCTGTTTAATCCCTGTTGTACTTTCTAAACCCAGGTAGCATTTTTCTCACTTGCTGTTGCGAACAGAAATTATTGAAAGATCTCGATTTTTCTCAGAAAGACTCGGGAGTGTATGATTTTAGGCAGTTTTCATGAAATGGGGAAAACCGATTCCTGTTCAGATCCATAATTTGCTGTCATACCTGCTGGAGTTCCTGGCATCTCTGAGGCTTTTGTTCTGTATAGCGTTTGCTATGCGGCTGAATCTTTGATATCAAATTCAAAGGTAAGACTTCTTATTTTCGTAGGTATTAGCAATGATCTTTATATTTGTTATAGTTAAACGTGAAAAAAAAAAAATAATTCTGGCTTAATATCTGACATAATTGATGGATGGGAAAACCTTTTAAGGTGCATCTCGATATTTTTTCATTGCTGCTTTGGGTGAATTCGATATTTCTTTCTTCAAAGCACAAAGCTGACCCTGATCCTCTTTTCGTGATTCTCTGAGCATAAGAGGAAGGTGTGTGGGCGGTCTAAAATGAAGCAGGCAAGGGAGATTTCTGAACATGTTTAGTGTTTCATATATTTCAGATTTCTTTTTACGATACACAAATCCTTATGTGTTAGAAGACATCAGCAAGCTGCTATTTTCATTGGCTTAATTAGTCAGGCACTGAAGTCAGCCGTGAATAGCTTGTAAATGCTACGCACTTCCATTTCTTATGAACAATGATGCAGACAGGGTTTTTGTTTTCCTACAAAAGACATTTGGTGTGGTTTCTTTCTGAGAGTCAAACTGATTAAAATTTCATCTGTGGACATTTTTCAAAAGTATTTTCAACCATGATCTTTCTGTGTGGTCCAATGGTAAATGTTTTCCCTGCTTGTGGGAAATTCACATCCATATAAATTGACATGAACAATTATGAACATAATTCACCCCTGAAGTTAAGGCATCTGGGCTTGAGCTAACACCTGTGCTGTCTTTCTACTACCTTCAGTGGCTTTTGGATTAGCCTGTTAATCACTGCAAGAATTGAGAATTCATGATCTTTCCTAAGTTTCTCAGATCATGCAGTTTGTATCTTAAGAAACTGTGACTATCCAATGACACTTATAAAAATGAGCAAAGTACCTCGTTTGTCCTCCTCCCACTCAAGGAGCGTGGCAAAGGTAATTAAGACAGATTCCCAGCACAAAGCTCAGTGGTTTTCTTTGCAGAGATCCACATGAATGCTGCTTTGGTACCTATTCGCTGGGTTAGCTGTTTTAGCTTCTGCAGCTCTGGTCAGATTCATCCTAATCCTTAGTGAACAATTGACCTGCCTTGTAACTCTGCTGGCTTGGTGGAAGCTAAACATCAGGTTGTTACAGACGCAGTACTCCATGCTTTGTAGCGTTATGTAGTGTTTATGTTGCATTTTGTAATGTAGACAAACTTGGAGGAGAAAGAAACAAACAAAAACCCCAGAGCAAAATATTAGAAAGTACTGACATACTTTAAGTTTTGTTTTTTTTTTCCCCCAGGAAAAAAAACCCTCTTTATTGTATTGGTCTCCAATTTGGAGGCCGGGAGAGGAAGGCAACCAAAAACCTTTTGATCCAGCCAAAAATCTTTTTTCTTTTCTTTATTTACTTCTTATTAAAATAAAGATTGTGACTCCAATTGTATAGGCCTATTTAGGATTTTCTGTGTGTTGTCATTTTGTATTGTATTCAGGGAACCAGGACACAGATATATGTTTTTTTGTGTATGAACAAAAATACAGCAGAATGTATCTGACTTGTATAAGAAATTGGCAATACAAATGAAAGCCATTCTGCAAAGCCCAGAATTATGGCTAACCACTTGAGCCAACGGGGCAATAATATCATCATCATTTGGACAGGTGGATGTTTCTGTGGAAAGAACTGCTGCCCAGTACTTAATGTTGTCTAGTATAAAGATGACAGGTTCTCAAAACCTCAAGTATCTCTCAAAACAGGTACATTCAGGTCCTTCACATCCTTGAGCAACTTCTGTATTTTCTCATATACCAGTTTTGGACCATAAAATGGGAGAAAAAGATTCTGTCTCACGTTAAGGGCTTTCTGAATGCAGTGCACGAAGAGATCTATTACAGCAGTACTGAAAAACTACATATTAGTTTGTTACACAATTACATGTCAATAGACTTCTGCTTACCTGCTTTGACTGTCAGGTTGTTCAGCTTTTTAGATAAAGTTAAGCGTTACCTGATTCACTGTCTTCAAATTCTACTATGGACTATGATATTTTCTAATTACACAGAGATGATGGTTTAAGACAGATGTGTTTGGCTAAAATAACGAAGTCCAAATGATAATGCAAAAATGTCTTTACCCTCATTTATTTGACGTGTTTCCCACATTAAGTTATCAAACCGATCCGAATTCTGTTTTAAAACATATATTGTCTAGGGCGTTTTCATGGTAACTGAAACAGGGTAACATATGGCATACTTAATGTACCTGAAGTTTTCCTTTTGTCTTCATTTGAAGAATTGCTACAAAATGTTTCATTTGAAGTACGGTCATAAAATCTGTAGTAAAGTCCTTTCAAATCTGAGCATTTCCTTCCTTATTCACAAAAAGTTACTTCTTAAATGAACACCAGCTTCAACTTCATCTGTCTCTATTTGTCTCTTGAAATTATCATCACTTATCAAAACTCTTCTAACATATTTTTAGCTCATTTTGAATAGGTTTTACTGTTTTCTTGATTAAAAAAATTACCATGTTAAAGATACAAGCTGTAATGTTCAGCTGAATTTTGGATGTAAATTCTATTATTTTTCCTATATTTGGGTAATAGACTCTCGCCAAAAACTAGATCATTTACCCCTTCAATATAGGATGAGGTTTTTTAAGTTTCTAAAGAAAGAGAAATGTTATTTTTAAATATGTATTTTGAAATTTTATTTATAACTTGAAACCATCTTTAATCCCTTCAGAAACTATAAAATTAGATGAACTTTACTTCTTCTGGATTGGGAAACAATGAATCGGGTTTTGTGTGGCTGACGCTCACTTAGTGGCCACGGTGCAGTGATGCGCAGTTCTCAAACTGCTAAAATAAAAGAGAATCAGAGCAAGTGATGAAGGTGTCACTGAGACTATCTTGGGATATAATTTAATTGCTGCCTATATCTTTTGTACAAAAACCAGCTGTTTCTTTGTATTATTTAATAGTTGCCTTAGGTTTGAGTGAAAAGTATTATGCCTTCAAATTTTTTTAACTGTGAAAACTTAGAAATTGGTCTAAATTCTGATCATTATGATAACCAGGAAGTTAATAATCATATTCTGATTTCTTACCTGCTAATTGATGAATATAGGCAGATGAAAAACTTACAAGGGCATCCTAATGTTGTATCAAGATGTATGGAACTTTTTTGTAAATCTGAATTCAGAACATGCTTTGCCAAGATCTCAGTTGCTGGTACACTTTGAAAGCTGGGAGGTAATTTGGTGTTTGGGATGGGAGGTCTGTCTCTCCAAAGGGCTAGAAAGGGACACATGCTCATTGTTTTGGCCAAGTTATCTTTGAAGTGGAGTCTTCTTTTCTAACCTCGCTGTGACCCATGCCAAGTAAAGGGAAAGTTCCCAGCCTTCCCTATATGTTGAAGAGTTTTGCCAAACTCCGTCACAGATGTTAGCAAACCGTAGTTTTCCGTTTACTGCAGGCATAAGATACTGGGAATAGAATTCAATATGGCAACAAAACTAGAGGCCTCTTCCTCCCATAATATTTAACAAAAGGGTGCGAGTGGCTGAAACACATAATATTTCCATTTGTTTGCTCTTTCATTTGTCCTTTACCCCTTCTCTTTTGCTTGAAATCTGTTTCAGCGTGGGTTTTTTTTCCATTCCACTGCTTTGTCAGCTGTTATTTTTGATATTTTTCATATTTTTTTTTAACTTCAGATGTTAGACTTTTCGCTCTCATGTATTCTGTTCTGCATTTGGTCATTTTCCACGCAGAACATAGGAGAAGGTTGCTGTTTGCAGAGGGGGCTGATCTCTAAACATTTCCCCAGCTTTAGTTGAGATCAAGGTTTTATGATGGTTGATGTTATTTATCCACAATATAAAAGGGATCTCTCAGATGCTTAGTGAGAAGAATATGGTAAGATAAAATGAGGAATTTATTCATTGCCTGTCTGTGAGGTGGCTGTACGTGTGTTTGCTAAGCATCTACTGTAGCACTATCAGATCCCTACTTGCCTACAGGTTGAAAGGAAAGTTCGGAGGCTGATATCACAGATCTGGAAACATGAGGTAGCTGCCCTAAAGGCTGTATCTTTAAAATTTAATTGCAGTAGCATGGTTCCTGTTGTGGAGAACTGTTTTATCAAGGGAAGTCAGGGTGGCGGCGCCGTTACTGGCTGAGGGAGTGGCAAACTGCGAAGCAGCTGATCAGAGCAAGTTGAAGGATGGATTGGGAAATGCTGAGAGAAGCAGAAGCTGAGTAATCCCGGGGGTCAGGGGAGCCAGGGAAGGCAATTTTCAATTTAACAGGATCACGTTGCAGATGCTTATAGATCAAGGTTTGATTTCAGATGGCCAATATTGTTTTCAGGAAGACGCTTGTTTTCAAGAGGAATATCTAGCAGACCTAAATAGTGACAATGGTTCTGCAAATCAGATCTTCCTGGTAAAGGATTCAAGACTTAATATTTCTGAATGCCTACTAATTTTGAGTCCTTGAACAGCACCAGCAATACTGGGCATATTGGTGTAGCTGAACTGTGGGAAATATAGCTTATAAAATAAAGCTTGTGTTATACTATTTTCTAAGGGACACAGAAAAGACAGTGGTTTGGTTTGAAAAACATCTAACAGTGAATACAGTTTGCTGCTTTGAACGCAAAAGCACACTTTTTCTCCTGCTCTTGAAGAACTTTGCAATCATTCAATGAATGCGTGTTAGGAAGATGTAAAGCAAGCATTGTGTAAATCCAGCAGAAGTACAGACTTCTTGATCCATTTTCTAATTCACTGCTTCATTGTTATCTAGCTCTTACTTCTATTGGAGAAAGAGCACAGATGGAGTCTCTGCGTCAGTAAACTGAGTTCCAGGGGTCTGGGATTTTTTTTTCCCTTCTAGAATTGTTTTTATGGGTCACTTTGTTGGGAAAAAGATGCAAGCTCTTGTTAAAAATCTCCTGAATTCATTGAGAGCTTTTCCACTCTCTTCCATAAGCCTTGAAAGACTCATCCAAAAATTAGCTATATTCAAAGCTTGGTGTCTAAAACATCCTGTGATTGGGAAACATCTGGGATGGAATCAGGCAATTTCTGACTCAAATGAGTAAAAAAGCTAAAATAAAAGTTTTCAATTACAATGTACCTGTTATCTTGCATGCATTTGCAGGACAGCTCTGGGTCTCTAATTTATGCAAGTAAATGAAGAATGGGAAGTGTGAGAATAAAAGAGGGTTACAGAATATCAAAATTTATTTTGAACAATTGTCTGGGAAAGATTGAAAGAAGACTTTAGAGATGATAGATCTAGAAGAGACTGTATCTTACTCTATTTATCGCAAAGGCAGATTTCTCTGTTTTCTACTCTGCCAGCCTGTTCTCAAAGAGAGGGGTGACTCAGTTGTGATGAGCAGTTCCAATGTCTGTAGACTTCGTGGCTTGTGACTGCTGCAGGGATACATCCAGGTCAACACAGGCTGATAGTCATTGCTACCTGGGTGATTTGGGTAAAACAAGTAATGCCACAGTCATTTAGTATTAGTAGTCCTTCCTAACCTGTGTGGATTTCTCCAAATACATTGTTAGGAATCGTTACCTTTGCTGGGAATCTTGGCAGGGAGAACAGAAATGGAACAAGTTTGGACACCAAATTACGCTCTCATCACGTAACCCTACATTAGAAAATGGGTTGAGGCATACTGCCGGGCCGGGGGGGGGGCACGCACTGCTGTCACCCTTGTTGTCCCTGTTCTGTGGCTGAACAGGGTGTATTATTTTCCAAGGCTGCTTAGTCCTGTGCTTTTCACCACTGCTGAATTCAGACACAGAGAGGAATGATATTCATATCACAATGGTTATGCAGGATGAATGAGAGCCCGCTGTTGTATTTTACAAAGGGGTTGCTAAACACTGAATGACACAAGTCAGGCTGGAAAATCTGCGTCTAGCATTTGAAGGACTGATGATAGGCTCACTCTGGTCTTGTACCATGGCCTTTAAATAGTAATAATACTCTCATTTTATTTTACTTTGAAATAATTATAAAGCATTAATGTTTATAACCAACACATACAGGTTTTATTGGGGCACTATATAAGAACCAGTTTGTCCTTGCAGGTTTATATAAATAGTTATATACATAGTTATATACATATAGTTATACATAGTTATTAGAGCCATGATAATCTGTTTACTTGCTGTGAGATGGAACTCTTTTTTATATTGCTAGAACATATTCCTATCAAACATCTACTGGATGTTCTAATATTGCTTTTTCTTCAAAGATAGTACAGTATTTGGAGTTAAGTGTTTAAATCCTATGGTAGATTCTGTTACTTGATTATGGATGTCTCAAGTCAGACCCGTAGCATATGACAAAACCCGAATTACTTAATCAACTCTAATTCAGTTCTCAGCTTCCTCCTTAAGAAATGAGAGGTGTTTTGCTGTTTTGTAAGAAACAGGATGATCCTTCATATACTAAGTCATTCCACTTAGGTCATAATGATTGTTTCAGTCTGTTAGTTCTTTTGAAGGCTTTGGAATTGTTTTTCTAATGCCATTACAGTTCCAAAGTGTCTGCACAGACAGATTATTAGCAAACAAAATAAATGTTTTAGACTCATGGCTCCCCTTGGAAGGGAGCAAAGTATCAAAGTGAGGTAATGTGAGCTGTAACATGCTGCAAGGAGAAAGGAAGCACAAAAGAACAGCAGGGAAATTGTAGAATGAGGCAATTGAATAATTAATGTAAATAGGCTAATTGCTAATGTGAAATGAGCTTTCTTATTCTTTTACAATACATTGTCCTTCTTGGCTGCTTTTTAACTGGAAGCTATATTCTAAGGTTTAGGCGTGTTCTAAAGATAGAAGGCGGCAATTTTTCTGAACAGGTATTGCAGACACTAAAAATAAGAGAAAATAAAGAGTGTTTGACCACAAAGGGGACACAAGTTTGATGAAGTCTTAACAGTTTCATGGATACAAACAGGTCAGGTGCAGTGCCCATACGGTGCACTGCTAGTCAAAGATTTTTAAAAAAATAAAATAAAATTCCTTTCAATTCAACTTAGTGCCAGACAATTCTTTGTATTTGTGAAGAATGTGCACCAGCTTTTTCATAGCGTTTACTTCCAGGTGGATTTACTAATCTCTTAATGAAAAAATATTTTGCTATGGAAAATAAAATTGCTTTACATTCTGAAGACTACTTGCCCCCTTTATTTAAAACACTTTAAGATTGCTACTATTAGAGCATGACATAGTGAGCAATTACGATTTCATTTAGTATGCCACTGTGGTAGCTTAACGTATTTACCTGTAATTTTACATTACAGTTCTGTGTTCTGTCTCCTTATTGAATTGGACTCTGTGTGAGGCTATTTCTCTATCACTGCAGCTCCTTCAGTCAGGCTTCCTCTATCACATTACAGAAAACAAAAAGGAGAGGTGTTCCCGAATGGGAAGCTCTGCTGTTAGTGTTTGGAAATGAAGAATTGTTCATAAAAACCGAGTGATATAAGAGCATGAGTTATTTGGAACAAATCTTATCTAAAGACTTAAAACTGACCCATTTTAAAGAAAATAAGGAACGCTAGAGTCAAGTAAAAAGCCCTGACAGCTACAAAGATTGTTTGTGCTAAGACTGGAAGAAATTATGACTCTTCATGGTGACTAAAGCAAATGCAGAAGGCCACGTTCATCTGCCAGGCAGCCTGAATCTGAGCTATGGTTCCCTTTTACGTATATTGTAGGCTGTTCCTTACAGGCTGGGTCATCCTTTCTCCTTTCAGTGTCAGTCGTATATGCGTTAATTGGTTACTTAGTTCATCTACGCACAAGGTGCACTTAGATGTCAGTTGCTACCAACACAAGACATTCAGCTCCTACTCCATATCTTTAAATGCCGTATCTGGGTGTTTGCTGATCATCCCCCCTAGCATACCATAGGTGTCCTGTGTAAAACCTTGTTAGTCTTGGATGAATTTTGCTGATATCCTGCTTATTGTTCATCCATATCTAACTGTTTATCAGCCATGCCTCCAGCTCTTGTTCCTTTGACTGCACACTTAACAATAACATGCTATCTATTTTAAAGGCTTCCGTATGTTTTCTTCAGCTTATGCTAGACTAAGTTACATTTGTTATTTTATCTGCAGTATTTTCTGTTTAAAGCACAGCAAGTGCAGGCCCAAGGTCAGAAAATGTTACTGGTTTCCCAGCAGATGGCCTTCTTACGGGTCCTTCTGTCTTGCTATGCAAAGTATTGAAATCGCAGTCCTATTGATCCAGCCTCAAGGCAAAAGAGAGATTACAAGTTACTTGTTCAACAGCTCCTTTGAAACAATGCTATTTTCCTGCTAAGCCAACACAACTCTCGCAAACAGGGTTATCAGCAGCTATGCTGTGTAGTCATGCGGGAGGGAAAGCATGTGACTCTGCAAAGTTATGTTGCTGGTTTAGCTTAACTCCAGTTCACCCAGTCAAGAGCAGATTGTGACACTTAAACTGCTTTTCACCACGGGAGATAAACAGTAGGAAATGATACAAAAACAAAGGGAAGAGATTTCTGTGACTCTGTGGGCAACTAACTTGTATGTGCAACTTCACCATGTGATGCTGGCATGGAGGCAGAATGAGGTGGAGCCTGGGGAACATAAATTTGCCCTTCCCCTGTAAAAGTTAAGGGCGTGACAGCTCCCCTTCTTCCTTCTTGGATTCCAGAAAGGGCAGTTCTTCCTTCTTCTCCTGGCCTTTCAGTGAAGGGGACTGTCAAATCACAAATTCATCAACTTTTTTAAGAGGTAAAACTCCAAAAGAACTATGCAGATTAGCATGCCGATTAGCATGGCTCTGACTGGATCATACCCTACCTCTCTATCCAAGATTAACATCTGTAGTATAATACACAATAGTTCTTAATCCATGATAGGGAGGACTCAGATCTAAATCGTATATAATTCCATGGAATGTTCTGCCACTGTTACCACTGCTTCTCACAACTAAACACAACATGGATCTTTCATGAGGCCATGTGGCTATTGTAAATTCATTCCAGTATGCTTGATAAAAAGAATCTTTTGTATTTGAAGTGAGCTGTAAACATTTATAGATATTTCAATCCAAGACACAAGAAAGTAATAGTTCATTAGCCATGGGACAGAGTTCTCTCTCCTATTTTCTTTCCTATCTGTGCTACTGTTTACAGGGAGGGGACGGAAGCGTTGAGAGCTAAGATGGTGGTAGCAACAAATGATTCTGCACGCTTGCCGTCTGTGTGCAGCTCCTCTTATTATGTAAACTGGAATAGTTCCATGGATGAAATTTAGCATAAACAAAAGAGTCTTGTATTAGAAATTAAGGAAAACATGCAGTTTGCTTCTGTTTGTAACTTTTTCAGAACCTCAGATTGAAGAACCTCCCTTCATTGAAGCAATTTCTGCTCACTGAATAGTGGCGTCAAACACCTAATTCAGATTATCCTGCTGTGAGTTTGAGCCCAGCCGACAGCTCACTTACCTTAATTCCAGTGCTGGTGGGAAATGAGGCAATTTAGTGCCTGGTTTTTAGGGGCTTAACTGAGAACTGGGTCAAACCCCAGAGGATGTCCAGAACTGGATCGTTGTAAGAGCTGCACGTGGTTATTGTACTGCTGCTGATTAGGCACAAAGTTTTTACTATCCCAATGTTACTGTCATTTGACTTTCAACAGTGCTTCAGTGTCCGGTTCACTTTATTGAGTGATTAAAGGTAACTTTTTCCCCTGAGGAACAGTACACTAAATCAATATGCAAGAACGTTGCAAGCAGCTAGAAAGCACTGTAATTAACAAAGTTAGCTTAAAGTTCCCAAATCTAGCCAAATATATGAGAAGAAAAATTAGTAATCAATATTATCCCCAGATTTATTTTTCTTTGAGATGGATAAAGAAGTACAGTTTCTTAAGTACTTACAGAAAATACCACAATCAAACTGCTTTGTAGAAATCTGTCTGGAACTGCTACTTTAATTTGAATATGGGAAAATACTCCAGATACAGCATGATTTAAATTTGTATCCCGTTTAGCAATAAAAGTTCTAATGATTACCTGATTAAAAAACATGTAGAAAGGTTTCTTCTAAGCCCACTGATGTCATCTGGAAGATTCTCACAGATGTAAATAGATTTCCAATTTGGTTGCTAGTGTACCTAAAAAATTTATGCATTCCTAAACCTTACACAAATGGAATATATTTGAGGCAAAAACATTTTCCTTCACCTATGAAAAAAGCATGAAAAGCAAAGAACGCAGTGTATTTTCTGCTTAGTTATCTGTTGTAACACCAGCTGTAAAATTTGAATTCCAGGGCTCAACGTTAACTGTGACTTTTATTTTTCTCCCTCTATTGAGTGAGCTCTGCTGACGCTGTGATTTACTATTACAGTTGTCATACAGGTTTATGGAAAATGTATCTTGACAGCTTCTTCAACACCTATGAGGTTATAGCGTTCTAGGTAAACTGTAAGATATAGGTGCTTTTGAAGACCATCATGGGCACATGCATGTATTTGTATACATGTAAATTTTCCTACTTTTTGGATCTATTAATTTCATTACAAAAAGGAGAACGGTTGATTGGTTATTTTTGAGTGTGGGATATATTTTTGTTAATAACCAAGGGATTTTTATTATTTAAAACCATATTGAGAATGCATTCAACTGCTTTTCTTCTGCCTAATTCACAATCAAGAATGTTATAATTAAAACCTTCTGAAAAGTTTTTATACCTTATACTCACAAATTGTTGTGGTGATTGCAGAACCAATTGCACGATATGATTGCAATTATCAGCTGATCTCTACTCAGTGTATTCATGATAGTGAGTCAAATTGGCTATAAACTACGGGCCAAATTTATAACAGTAGTCGAGTTTCTTGCTGAAATTAATAGTTTCATGCCAGGAGCATACAGCAGCCCCCAGCTACGTCATAAGGTTCAAGGAAACATACCATGGGAAGAGAGAAGCTGGAGCTTACTGCACCCTAGTGACAATGCCATTCTGGTCCCTACTTACCTGCATGAGCCTTGGTCTGACTTCCTAGGGCTGATGTAGAATGGACCCCAGAATCAAAAAGTCACCTCTTCTTGCTTATGGAGCTGGAGGTCGAACTAGAGGTTTAATGAGTTTTGCTGGATGCAATGAAGAATCAAAATCTAACTTCCATATGCTCAGATAAAAAGCAAATTAGAATTAAAATAGCATAGGTTACATCAATACAAATCAGTATCAATATAAAAAGGCCAGTGGAAAACATTAGCAACTCTAGCAAATTAGCAGCTTGTCAGAGGCTGTAACGCGATATTTTGTTTACTATCATGTAACTCAATTCTAGACATTTCAGTGTCCATTCATTGGGTGAATGCTCTTACAGTCAGACAACTAAATTAATGAAATTGTATTCATAATGCATTCCCAGGGTACTGAATGACAAATCAATATTAGCATAAAATAGAGCCCTTTAAACTACTAGTATACTGGGAAGACTCCCTAAGAAATCTCTGAACATTCCTAATGCTCAAAAGCATAATCAACCTAGATGTCGCCTCTCTGTCGTTAACCAGCAGACCTACAAAACCTTTCCCACACAGCTGTGCATTTTGTATTACACTATTCAAGATGTTTGTTCACAGAAATTTGACGTATGCATAAAACTGAGTATGGATATATATGGAGAGATTTGGTTTTCTGTTTACCTACAAGCAGATTTTGAATACCTGATAGTCCTTATTCATGTCAAAATCTTCCTTTTCTGGTTAACAGTAGTAATTGTGAAGCTTGTTTGTTTTAGGTTGAACTGCAAATTAATTGCCCTTATGGAAAGTACTTCAAGTATTTATTCTCTATCTTTTCTGCCTCAGAGATGTATCACATAAAAAACTATTTGCATCCATGGAAGTACCAGTGACACCCGCTAGTCTAAAGCCAATCCAGTTGTCTTCCTTTTTACACCACTAACATGATCATCGTTCTTCAGGTGTTCTTAAAATGTGCTTTCATTCAGTATATCTCACTTATTTTTTTAAGTTTTATTCTAAATAGGATGAAGGTATATTGCCTGTTTGCCTGCCTGAAGCTGTAATCTATATTTTTGGTTGCTTTATTGCACCCAAATAAAAAATCTCAACCCCCTAATAAAGACAGTAAGGTCAGTTTCTAACTCCAAATTTGAAGTGTTGGGTTTTATCTTAATTCACTAAAATTGTGAAAAGACCTAAGTATGTATATAAGATATTCTTAAACATACTTTGTCTTTGTAATGAAGAAATTATACTGCTTTTATACGTGACGTGTTGACAAGCTTTATGACAATGTGGAGAAGGAAAGAATGCCCAAGAATTACTCTTTTTTTTTTCTTTCTTTTTTTTTTTTTTCTCTGAGGATGAGCTTGGGAAAGTGGCACTGCTGATTTTCTCTGTGTTTTACCATTAATAATTGCAGGTTTTTTATAATTTAGCTTATGACTGAATGTGCTGGGTTTCCTTCCTGGGTTTTTTGTATGGTTCCTGGAGATGCTCTGATAAAGGCAGGATTACCATAAAATGTGGTGATCGAGGTAGGGCTGCTTTGCTTTTGTTTGTCTTTATAGTCAATCCCTGCGTCCTGCAGCCTCCAGTGCAATTAACTCATGATTTAAGAGTCATCTTCTTGTTCATTTTGCTGCTTCTCACTTGGCTTGATGAAATTTGCCAGTAGCTTCCTATTCTCTAAGTAATTTGTTCCTTTTCTTCGTTTAGTAAATCCAGTGGCTATATTTCATAGATATTTACAGCTATGGTAATAGTGGCACAGGAAAGCTGCACTAGGACTTAATGTTGGTGTCTTACTTATTCCTTTTGCTATGAAATCATAGCATATTGCAATTCTTAGTAATTTATTACTGTTATTATTAGAAGGCTTTTTGGCAGCTGGTTGTCTCAGTCCAGTCTATGTGGACAGGGGCCTGATTTTTAAATTTCTCTGTATTTTCTGTACTCAATTACATGATGGAAAAATGGGTATAATGGGTCACAAAACCGCCCCAGAATAAATGACTGCACAACATACAAGGCAAAAGCAAATCAGGCCCTAACTATTCTGCCAGAGTTTATGTTGATTTATTATATCACTTATTCAGTATAATGTCATAGTCACAGCGTGGACATTAAGAATTTCATGGGCGCTGAAGTAGATCCCTTGTTTTCCTCTAGAAGTGGTATATATATTTATGATAGAGCATGCAAATTATGGGGTAACCATGGTGGGCTTTTCAAATGAACATGCATTATCGCTCTCTGTTCTATACATCGTTAAATGTGACCCTGCTTTTAGAAGAGGGGCTCGTAACACAAAGGATCCAGTCTGCATCTGCAAACATAAATGATTTGTTTGCCTAAGCATCCATGTATTCACAATTTTTAATCATCAAAAGTGATTTACGTATCAATACTTTAAGTGAAACCATATATAATTGTTTTTAGCATATTGCATTTTTCTTACGTCAAGATTATTTGAGGACAGAAAGAAGCATCTTAGTCCTTAAGAGGCATTAATATATTAAAATGTGTAGCACAGAAGCAGAACCTGGTGCTAAAGTAAATATATTGTATATTTTTGAGCATTTAATTTTTTAAATAGTGCTATGGAATTACATGTTTTATAAAGTATTCCACATTCCAGTCAGTAATGCTTATTTTGGAGCTGGTAAAATAGGCATGCTGTTTTAAAGGATTGCATAGCTTATCCTTCTAGGTAGAAATTTCTACTTGACTTGTCTTTCTTGTTGAGATTAAACACCTGTTGACTTGCAAGTACAAGTATTTCTTCTGCCACTGGTTTTCTAAGAAAATGGTGGTTAAATGTCCATATATAATTGAGTGAAGGGAGCAGTGGCGAGTTGATAAAAATCCAGTTTGTGCCAACACTGTGAGGAGCTACCTGAAGAAAGAAGAAAACAGTAAAATAAAATGACAGAAATTCTACTATGCAACTTAATTACTCTGGAGATGTTTTCTGTAAAGCCTAATGTGGAAAAGACATTATTTTTACTGAGATACTAACATACTGTTAAGAACAGGGCACAAATGTTTTAGGTTACTTGTTTTCACACTTAAAAACACAGCTGTGAACTGAAGCCTAACTTTGGTGGTTTGTTTTACGTATTGCTCTGAACATATAAAGAAATAATTTTGTGGAGTATTCAATCCCCTGGATTAGTTTGATTTAGGATATCCTGGGTTTATGCTCAGTGCTCAGTCTCTTGGTGTTAGTGGTGTTTTTTTGTGATGACTCTCCTGTTCTGGAAACAATATGAAAGTATTTGAAACAATTTTGTGAGTTTTCAAACAAAACAAAATTTTTCCTTGAATGGGAAACTTTTGCTTTAAAATTTTGGTTAATTTATAATTTTAAAAGACAAAAATATTTAAAATATTACAATGAAACCTTTCCTCTGACTAGATCCAAAATTTATATGGATCATCAATTTGAATTCTTTTCTATCAATGAAATTTTGCGTCTGTCAGGTAATGGGATATCCATGTTTTATCTGTTCTAACAACTGTAATTGTTGAAATCACATTCTAAAAGAAGAACTTAAACGGAATAGCTGGCTACTGCAGTAGTAAGCCTGGAGTCATTTATAAACACTATCTTTGCTAGTCCTATGGAAATAGGACTGACGTGTGCTTCCATAAAGCATAGACTTATAGACAGCTTTTCAGAATTTGAATGATGAGACATGTTTTTTTCAAAAGTGTTTTCTGACAGTAGTTTTAACACTTGCAATTTTTCATACTTGTCTTCCACTTGCGGAAAGTGGGAAACGGTAACATTTACACGCACTAAGTGAGCAAGGTGTGTAGAGTTTTAAGTTCCAAATTGCAGCTTGCATAGCAAATTGGAGAACTTGCACTCAATTCTTATTCTAATGCCTTCAGCATTTAAAGTGTCCAGTGAAAGATGATTTTGCATTGCAAATAAATTCTGCTTTTATATGACTATTTCTTTAAATTCTTTTTTTAAAGGAGCTTTTGATTCAAGAAAGAATTCCCCCCAACCTCAGTTTTTGTGTGTTCAGAGCGGTACCTCCCAGTTCTCCTTCAGCAACTCTCCATCAGCCAGTAACGGGCTCTTTGAAACCGTGTCTCTGCAGGAATGTCATCCCAGCCAAGGCTATTTAGTAGTAGTGCCGTTCCATGCACTATTCTTGTCTTTGGTCCGTGTGTTCACCCTGGAATGTAATCTGGCAGTGTTGCTGCAGAATGGCTTGTACAAAGCCAGGAAGGGGCTACAAAGAGATTACATTTAACCAATTCTTCTACTTTGCCTTTTTACAGACATCTAAAGCAAACAAAAAAATCTCACTGTGGGTTTTATTTTGTTTCGTGCAATTGGTTTGGTAAAAGCTCAGTCTTCCATGATTTTTCATGTCCATGCTGCCCTCAGAAGTATTTAGGAGGAACAAGGACTTAGAATGGCTGGAGTCATGAGAACATTAAGAGATCCAAGAAGGGCTTTTGCTCTCTCACCTTCTATCACAGATCAGCTTTCTTATCTTTTTCCTTGATTTAGGTCTCATTTGCATACCAGAAGATTTTCTCTCTCATTTTCAAATTCAGGCAAATTTGAGGATTTCAATGAGAAGTAACAAGGTGAATAATGTAAGCAAGTGTTTAAGTGCTTGCAGATGATGCCCAAAGCTAGAATTTCCCTTGCTTTTTTTGCTGTTGCTTGCAAGACCAAGACCGAACAAACACAAATATTTTGTCTTCCTCGAGAAAGGATGGTGAATACTGGCCACTAACCTTCTAAAAAAACTGCCACGCTTTTCCATTTTCACACAAAACACAGTATCAGTGACTATTGTACCAGAACAGACGTGTTTCTCTTTGCTGGATCAGGATCAGAGCTTAAATCAGCTCCTTTGCTCTACAGTGTTTTTGTATTACACCACTGTACTACTTCAGTCAGGCTGCTTTAGTGAGGTATTTCTGTGTGCTTTACTGATTAAGCAAATTTTAGTATTTCAGAAGATGAAGTAAGGTCTTAATATCTACTTTGCATATGTCACATCACACACCTAGCACAGAAGTTTGTTGATAGTCTGTATAGTTGGCTGTGTTTTTCACACATAATAGAAATAAAAATTCAATCCCATTTGTATTATAATGAGGTGAATGCAGGTGAACTTTGTAACAAAGTTTTCTATTTGGATTAGTGTACTGATATTTTCTCAAAGCATGTTTGTTTCTTATTTGGAGTTTGCAGACATCCTCACGAATGAGCTTATTTTCCATACTATTTGCAGGTAACATCAACTATTTACTACAGCATCTAGGATGCTTATATAGGTCTGGAAGTATGTACTGATTTTTTTTATTTTTTTATAAAAAACACCTTCTAATTTTCCAGGCATCTTATCAGCAAAGAAAAAAGACATTATCAAGAATATTTGTACTGTTTATGTAAGGCATCCTTGTTGTTGATCTTGCATTAACTTTACTAGAATATAGAGGCTTCCAAATTTAGTCAGTGAAAACAATACAAAAATAAATATTCTTGCCCCTAAATTTCTATCAATTTACTGATCATACATGGTAAACTACACACAGAGAATGTAGTTTGACAAACCACTGAAAACAGAATGGTTAACTGTTCCATTTTTTAAAATGAGCTTCTTTTCAGAAGCTGTTCAGATGAGAAGAGAAAACTCACAAAAATTAAAACGTAATAGTAGAGGTTTAATGTAGGGATTTCAGGTCAAAAGAGCCCATCTCTACAGAAAAAAAATACTAAGAAATAAATATATATATGAGATAAAATGCTAAAGGTCTTGTGCTATCTTTTCTCCTCTGATAGATGACAATTAATAATGTGCAAAGAGAAGAGAGTGTTTGAAATCTTTGTTTTCCTCCTGGCTAATGCATTCTATCGGCTGATCTGAAAGGAAGGAAAGAAAGAAACCAACACTATGCTTTGAGGAGACATTAACAGAAAAATTTATAGCTCTGTTATACCAGTGGTGTATTCAGGCAAGTAATGCAAACGCCTATCTTTTATATGCTGCACTGCTTGTTAGTGAATATGGTGTAAATATTTTGACAGTGAGTATAAAGGGTTTTTACAGTATTTGATAGTTTGGATATAGAATGAACTTTAAAGGAGACAATTACGGGGTATATTTTCTGCAGAGTGCATAGGGAATTAACTGTGAGCCACACTGGCAACAATGGATGTAGCACATCTGATTTTCTGTAAACCTGAAGAAAAATACCCATTATAACTGCATTACTCATTTAGATAGGATTTTCAAAGATTCCCAGGGGAGTAAGGCACCCATTTCCTTCAGAATTTCAGTAGGTTTTTAATTGCTTTAAGGAATCTCAGACTTAAGAAATTAGGAAAGCTTCTGAGGTCTGAGTTTTCTTTATTCTAAGAACTGCTTTATCCTGACAGAACAGAGAGATTAATTCATATTATTAAAAAAAAAAAAAAAAAAAAGAAAAAATCAACAAACCAGGGCTATATATTTTTACATATGATACCTTTCCTTGTTGAATTTCTTCTGTATAGAGGCTCAAGATAGTCCTATGTACCACATAAGTCTTGAAAGAGAGCTTGTTTTGGGCATGGTGCATTATCAATATGCCTCCTCCTTGCCTGAAGGGATCTCTTGCCATCAGAAAAACATTATTCCTCTGGACCTTGGTTTTCTATACATGTCTGTACGTAGCCCAGAGCATACTTTCCGTACTGAGCAAGGCCCACTGGGGAGGTAGGTGAGATTCACTGGTGTGTTGTTTCCCAATTCTGCGTATATCTTAAATCTACCAGGATGGTTACAAGGGAGAGGAATGGTGAAGAACAGGTAATGGACTCCTGCTCAACTTTCAACAGCACAGATTTATCTCTGTCTTAGCTAGGCTACTGCATGCATTGCTCCTGAGCTTCCGCAGAAGAAAAAGTGGTGAAGTGGAACAAAGAGAAGTTTCTCCAGAGGCTTCCTGAGCAGTGTCCCTTCGCTTTGCCTATGTAGCTCAGAGAGGAGGCCAGCCCGGTACCAACCACTGAGTACTCAGATAGCCCGTGACATGGCCAGTGTATTTCAAATGTGCGTGTTACCTGTTCATTTCTAAATACATCCCACATTTGCACCCCATTGCAGTTCTATGCAGACAGGAAGGTTTTAGTTTATTTACTCCTATTTTAGGTTTTGCTTTTGTGACCTATTGCACATCTTTTCTCTGTTATCATCACAGAGGCCTATAGCCCCTTACTTAGTAACAGTTATGGATACTCTGCTATTTACTAGGACTTAAATCAGATTACCAACATGCAGCACACCATGAAATACCTGCGTTCTCACCAGCTGCAAGTAGGAAAAGTATTTCATAGGAACTCAACACCCCTTGGCAGTTGGGCTCTTGCCATGACACTTGTGGCCAGGTTTTCAAAAAAACAACCACAGTCATTGTGCTGTTTTGATGTTTGTTGGGTTGGGTTTTTTTTTGAATGGCCATTTATTTTGATGCCTAAATGGGAACAGAACCCTTTTGAAGATCTAGTCCCATGTGAGTTTATCCTGCATTAACAGCAGATGGTAAATAGCTTCAACAGCTTTGTTTCTATTACCAGCCGTCTTTGATTTACTCCCTTGGTTTGCTTTCCAGTCTTTATTGCTTCTATTCTGAAATAGCAGAGGCAGAGCTTTTGTTATCTCTCAGCCATATCTTTTCTCACACAATACTATTGATCTCTTCTTTCACTATTTGTTTTGTTGCACTATCCAAAAAATGTACTGTGACTAAAAGGAAGGAGAAGGAGAGGGATGAAACCTTTTTAATAGTGGCACACTGTAAGATCCTATTGCTGCAAATATTTGTGCATGTATTTAATTGTGCATGCTACTGCTGCTGTAAATGCCAGAGAAATTACAAGTATGACCTAGATATGTACATTTTCCTTTGGCTATTTCAGTTGCAGATCAATCCATAAACCACCGTAACTGGTAATAGCGTTCTTTAAATTGTAGGTGACATTGGTAGTCTCAAGGATACCATAAAGAATTCATTCTAGACATCATAGTTTTGTAGATTAATTGTGTCCTTCCCAATGAACATCCATAAGTATGTTCAGTCAGCTTAAGTGTCCACATATAGACTTGCACCTGTGGGAGTGAATTGAAAAAGTCAACCTGAGGAAACTATTGCTTTGAGTGATGTAGCGACTGCTTTTCCTGAAGAGCATAAACTATACCTGCTCTAGTTCTTGCACTACAGGGGAGCAATCACTTCATCTTCCCTGCTTTTATGCTTTTGATCTTTCTGAGTGGTTGAAGGAGCTGGGTTTTTCATCTTCTCCTAGACCAGAGCTGGCTGCTAGTGTCACGCATTCAAACATTTGTTTCAAGCCTTTAGTGTCCCACCTTATTATGGGAACTAAAAATGGTCAGATTTATTCTAAACCTTAGATCCTCAGCTCCGGTTTTCATCTTAGCTTGTGTTTGTTCGTCCTGTGTACCTTCTTTTGCTGTGGGCTCTGTGATCTATGACCCCCTCTGTTAGGTTCATAGGCTAGTGTTCTTACAAGCTGTTCTTGCGCTTCCTGACAGTAGTGTCTGTCGATGCTGGCATGCTAACACAGCCTGTCAGCTCTTCCTAAACCATACGGCTGCAGTTGGATTAATCCCTTCTGAATTTCTCTTTACTTTTCTTTCAAAACTGATTGCCCTGATTCGTATTTTGGTCTCAAGGAGGTTGGGTCTTTACTTCCAACTATAGGACTTCTATTATTATAATGATGTAGGAAGAAAAACCTATGATGTATTTTCCTCTCCTCAAACCAGAACTTTTCTGTTTTGATTAAAAATACCCAAAAACCTAAAGCCTGTTCTATACAAATTTATTATCAGGCTTTTATAGCTGTTTGTTCTGAAATTCTTTTCTGTTTCAGCTTTTTTGCAAGGTGAGGTGTAATCCAACTTTTCACTCTCAAATTAAGTCTCAGAGGAAATTTATTTGGAAATTTTTGGTAAATTCACTTGTTTATATCCCTTTGGGAGAACATTTTATTACAAATGGTATAGTTATAGTAGTATGTCTGTCTAGCTCAGTTTTTCAGTTCCAAAAAAATGGAAGGGATTGGCTGGTGCTTAGCAAACTCATCCTTCTAACCCATGTGCCATTTTATCACTATCTTCCAAATTACTGTTTAGATCTGCCTGGTATAATTAGACAAATATAGCCCTTTACATTATTTGGGAGTTATCTGCTAATTCCTCATAATTCCTTGTGTTTACTCATTTATTTATTGTTTACACTTGCTCTAGGTGTAATGTGTCTGTATGACCTTTAGCATGCGAATAATTCATGTAATGATTGCCAGGAATATTTGTATTCATATGGGCTTTGATCTAATCCCATTGAAAACAAAAGAGATACTGGTATTGGCTTCTCTGTGTTTTGGATCCTGCTCCTAATTTTGACTGGTGACCTAAATCACATACTTCCCTGGTTAGATGTCTTAAGTTGTATAAACAGGATGATTCTCTTTCCTCTTTATTGATTACCTGTGAATATTCATAATTGTTCAACAAATCAATTTTGCATGAAATAGAAGGCTTTTCATAATGGTCATGAAAGCGCTTTTGGCATGACTGCTCTCATTAATATTTATTCGTGCCAGTATTTGTGACGCTTTTGCTCTGTGAGTAAAACCTCGTGCACTAGAGTGTTTGAGATCAAGCTAATGAAAAAATATGAAAAGAGAAAACATCAGCTAAACAAATAGCTTCTATTGCAGAAGGGTAAATGAACACTTCTGGGCTGTGTTTGTCCCTGCTGTCCCCCTAATCTTAGTCGACCTCTTGGCATACATAAATGCACATATGCATATTAAAAATATGTTGATCATTAAAGGCCAAATTATCTTTAGATATTGACATTGTTATTACATGTGGTACATTAGACCATTGACAGATTACAAAAACGGACATGACGTAACTTCATTTGTATAATAAAAAAAATAATTTTAGACATCTAGTACATAGCCTTGCCTTGTTGGCAAAGTTTGACAGCTTTTCTACTTTTGATTCGTGCTTGTTATGGCATTCTCTTAGCAAATATTTATGTATTTCATCGCCTGAGTTTCACTCAAGGATGTATGTAGGATAGTGCTGAGAAAAGAGTGGGAAGCTGAAGTGTCATTGCATAATATTTCAGAATAGCATTTTCTGCTGCTGTGGCTGCTGTAAACTTGGAAGAGGCAGCATCAAGATTTTTTAGCTGTGCCCACTAAATTCATAAAGGACACTCCGGTTCCACCATGAACTTAATATGCTGTAAATGTTAGGATGTTCTTTTTCCTTTTTGGAAGATTGGTGGCAGTAAAAAGAACATAATTAGAACAAAAATGTTAAGACTTGCCTATCATGTACAAATTGTCATTACAGGCACTGTATTTAAAAATGAAACCGTTAATTAGGAACATTGATGTTCAGTTGATGATGAATGTTCTATGATTTAAAATATGTCTTCCAAAATGTTATTCTCTTCCTAAGAATCCAGTACAAGCATTGCAAAACTAGAATATTTAAAGCAGACACGTAGATGCATGTAATGTGATAGATGCAGGTAGTGAATTTGGGGGTAGGAGGCTAAAACTCAAACCAGCTGGTAGGGTTTCCATGCTTTCAAGAGGAGTTAGTTACACGTTTGGTCCTCTCCTAGTCAAAACCTTACTGCTCTTTTGCAGATTGCTATAGAAGACAGCAGTTTGTATACTCTGAGAGAAATTATTTGACACGACAGGTAGAAGACGTGAGTTTCAGTGGGGTAGCTAACTGCTGTCCAAATATTGTGTATTTGGCCAAATGACGAGTTAAAATGATGATACTGATGATAGATTGATTAATTGTGAGGTATTTATTTAAATTTGCAAAAGTTGTGCTTGTGTGAAAGGATTACTTCTTTTGACACAGTGCTGCTTTATACCAAGCGAAGATGTTGCCTCTCTTCTTTTTTTTTTTTTTTTTTTTTTTTTAAGAGATTAGGAAGAATTAGAGAGAGGGGAAAATTAGCTTTCAAAGCATCAGTGGTTTCTTTTCCAGAGAGTATTTCCAATTAATATCCTAACTAGCACAAATAAGAGCATTGGTGATTCTAAACCTCTTACTAGAGCCTTGGGAAACCAAAGTTTCTTGACTTCAGTTCAAACAATTTTAAATGTTCATGCAGGGCTTTCACAGATGTTGTTTATTTCTCTACAGCCGTCTCAAGAGTGAGCAGTGCCACTCTTTTTCTAGTTGTCTTGAGAACAGTATAATGTTTCTTAAAGGGTGGAGGGAGACTTTCATTGCTGCAACCACCACCCACTAAAGAATTGAACCAGTGAAAAATAAAATAACTGGGAGGCAGAGAGAGGGAGGAGGTGATGGGGAGAGATGGTTTCTCAGGAGCTGTTAACAGAATCAGGAGAGAAAGGGAAGAAAGCAGCTGGCTGATAATTTATTACTCCATCGGAAAAGAGAATTAAAACAAAAAAGAACTTGGCTGTGAGCAACATAGCATTTCGCACCTACTCAATGATATAAAGCGCCCAGAACAAAAATAAGGTCTGGCAAAGAAGATAACATCATGTGGAAGCCTGCAGTGTTTTAGCTCTACTGGTGGGAGTTGAGAGCAGATGAACGGATTGTTTAGCATTAAACTAATTGATGGTTAATTTCTTATTATATGCCTGACAGTGATGGCCATTCAAACCCTAGAAATATCCTAAGAATAAAGTTCACCATATAATACAAACCCTCTTTTTTTACAACTCAGTTTTCTAACAACCCCCCTATTTTTATAGGTGCTATATTGTCTAGGCCACCTCATTCCCTAGCAGGGCTGCTTAACAGTTCTGAGGCTGCTTGGAGAAGGGGTAGTTGTAACAGCACCCGGTTCCTACCCCAAATGTTACCAGCATGGTGTCAATCTAGAATTACAGTATAAATATCGATTATTGGAATTAAGATAGTATTTGCTGGTGATGGAACTGTTTATCCTTTCCTGTATCCTTGAATGCTCTGAGCTTGCTAGTGTGTGGCTCATCTACATGCATTTCTAGCAGAGATTTGTCAAGGAAGAAGGCATCGTAATCACTAATAAAACCTTTCATTGTATATTTAAATTAAGGCAATTTGAGAGAAGGATGGATATTTGCCTGAACAAATAGTGTGATTTCAGGATCAATTTTTGTGTAGTACTTGGCACATGGCGCCTGGTATTGGGATCTAGTGATAGAGCTTCACATAATGTGCTGTATTATATGGATTCATATTAGTACTATCTTTTCATTTGAACGTAGTTCAAGAATTTTTAACAATTCATCTCGGAATTCTTCCAATAAAACTGTTTTTACTTTTGCGAAGTGCAGTAATTGCCACTGTTGGCTGAACAGTTGTGTGCTGTTTCTAAACAAATGCATATGTTTGCATGTTTACTGCCTCTTTTGCATGTCTGGTGCAAAGATGACGTAATATCCTCCAGAAAAGAGAACTGTACGTCATTCATCAGAGTGTATGTTTGTTCTTCATACTGAGAATATTTCAGTAGGGACAATTGAGTCCTTGTTGTGTTCATCATTGCACCAAGGAAAACTATAAAAGAAATTCATTGTCTCAAAGTAGACAAAAACTGAAAGAAGGAGATGCTTTTTTATCTTTCCTAACATCACATAGTGCTTGGTTTTAGGACTCGGATCTCCTCAGTCCCTTCCTATGTCTCCCAAAGGCATTATTTTCCTTGTGGGCTTAATTAGAGCATACCAAACTTTGGTCTTTCAGGTAGGTCCTTCTTTGCATGAACCGGTAATCTCTGGGCTATGGTTGTTATTACACTGAAACAACGTGGAGTACTTGGACTCCATGGAACCCTCAGTAGGACATGTGTAGGACTCTGTGATGACAAGCGGTTCCATTAAATATTACATCTATTGTTTTGAGGAAGTTTAGCTTCACAGAGAGTAACTTTGAAACATGTACATATATTATTTATTGACATTTGTGCCATGTTCACATTCAGGATGGCCTGACTCAACATCTGTTCCTGATTAAAGTGAGCATCTGGTATTTCACAGATGATTATGATACATGAGCTTACTGTCCTCTCGGCCCAGCAGACAAATTGGAACCAGGCTCTCTAGGTGGATGGTAAGACCTGGTTTAGTGCTGGGCGCAATTCTGATCACACCTTTTACGTGACATGTGATCAGAATAGGGATTGTCTGTTAGACCCTGTTTGCAAGCAGAAGTACCAGCAACTTCAATGTTGTGTCCTCGGATCAGAAAGAAAAAGAGAGATGAAGATTTTTCAAACGCAGAAGAAAAAAATGGGAAAGTTCTTGAAAGCTCTGCTCCTGTTAAACTTTTTTCCCTTGCTTACTCTGAAAATCTGAATTTGGGATCCTTCTTTTGCCCTGAAAAATAAGTTTGTCATACAGCAAAGGAATGAATTCACCTCTAAAACAACTACTTGGTGACCAGGATGGGGGGAGAGAGTTTGTTCTCTGAATGAGTTTGTCCAGAGACGTAAGTTGGCTCATAGAGAAAATGACCACAGGATGACAGTTACGTACTGCCAGAAGCCCCGACTGATTTTGTCTTCTCTTGTCCCAGAGTAAGGTGCATAACTCATTATTGTTCATTATGAATTGTAAAAACAAGCTTGCTTCTGGTCAACAAATACAATAGTCAGTCTTTTCTTTGCATTGGTACTCTGTTTAGCTCGTGGCTACAGTTTTTAACTTACTCTGATAGTAAGCCTGAAAGGTCCCAGAAGGAAAGGAATGTGATCTTTGTTTCCCGTTTTCCTCTGTGACAATGCTCCCTAGAAATCCAAGCCTGTGAATAAGTAATCTAACATACCCATCTCTGTTAGCAGCAGGATTTGATTTTTTGTGCTCCAGTTTATCTATCAATGTGTGTATGTGTGTATAGTTATATAAAAGCAGACAAACGCTTTTTCTCCTGGCACTTGCTTTATGTTCCTTCTTTAGGACATATCAAACTGTTGTAAGGCAACACAGTCAGAAGTACTGCAATGCAATTGCAAATATCAGCAATGTATTGCAAGTCTAAATTGCAATGCCAAACCATGCTAGTCTGCTAAATGATCACTCGTACAGAATTCGCTGGTCTGATAGGCTAGTTGCGTTTTCACACTTCCTTTGAAAAAGCAGTAAGGATGGGAAAAAAGCAATTCTTAATCAGATAATTGAACAGCATATCCCACCAGACTCCATCAAAACTATTGTAGCTATCCTTCAGAAGCAAATAGCATAAACATCGTCTCCATAGCTCTAACTCCTCCTATAAACATTTCAATCTTGAAAGGTTACAACATTTTAATTTCACTTCTGCTCTGTATTTGTTGCATTTGATTTACTCTGACAGACCTGTTATCTGCATAACCATAGGATTTTTTCTTTCCAGGTATTATCAGCCGCCAAGAGGCAGAAGAGTTGTTGATGAATAAATCTGAAGGAACATTCCTGGTGCGAGTCAGTGAGAAAATCTGGGGCTATGCATTGTCTTATCGCCAGCAAAGTGGGTTCAAACACTTCCTGGTTGATGCTTCGGGGGATTTCTACAGCTTCTTGGGGGTAGATCCAAACCGACATGCAACACTGACGGATCTTATTGATTTTCACAAGGTAACACTTGCTAGGTAGAGATCAATAGCTGAGTGGAATGGATTAATAATTTAAAGAGGAACCATGTAATTTGAAACCACACTGGAAAGCAGAAGTAACCATAGTGGGGAAAAGAATATACGTATTTATTTTACAGTAAACCTAGCTGTAACATTTGTAGTTTGTGTCTCTTGTTGCAGTGATTCAGAAGGCTTTTCCCCTTCTTTCAAATGCTTCAGCATGTATTTGTGTCCCCTTCTAAGCAGATTCTTACACAGTGCAAGCTGTCCTGGGCTAAAAGTGGACTAATAAGGGCTGACAAAGCTAACACTTTTTGAGCCTCTTTGCTGTGCAAAATTGGATTGGAAATGCCATAGAAAGGTCTGTCAATAAAATTTCAGCATTTTTCAGCCTTTGATGTGAGGGCCATAGTGTGCAAAAGCAAAGGAGTGGAGCCCTGCAGTAAAGAAGGGAACATGAAGGGGTTCTCTTTTAGGGATGTTTGGATAATAAGGGTCATTCCTTATTATCCAAAGCAATTTTACAAGAGTAATTTACTACTTGTCTTTGCCTGTAGATGGGTTTGAACTTGTGTTTCTTGTTGCCAGACTGTGACTAAACAGTAGCACTGTTTCTGATAGCGTAGGTTGTTTTCATCATCTTGCATCTTTCCCCATCTTAATTCAGTTTTAATTCTGCTTTTTTCTTAGCCGCCTTAAGATTTCTCTTCATGCTCTCTTTTCTAGTTCCCTTGCCTTTTTTATCTTTTTCTCAATCTTGTCTGAAACTAATTCTATTATTTTTTTTTCCTCCTCTTTTTCCTCACAGCTTTTATTTTTTTCGGCATTCACTCCCACAGACACCAAGAAATTATTTTTCTTCTAACTTCCCTTCTCTTTTAAATCTTTTATTTCAGCTAGTTTGCAACGTCTCTTCAGTCAAACTTGCACACTATTTCTTCCAGCTGTAATCCTTACATTTCAATTATTAGCAGTACCGTAGAAGTCAATTATTTTGGATTATTGGCTTAACAAAAAGCAGTTGAGTTTCTCAGAATTTACATTACATGAAGGAACAGAGATTATAACATGATATCCTTCATAAAAATATAGATGTTCACTTCCTAAATAGGATATTTAAGTCCCCAAACAACCACCAACAACCACAACAACAAAAATCAAGGGCAGAAAATCCCAAATGCATTCAGGTTCACTGAAAATGATTAATTTGTTCTGAAAGTTAGGTTTTGTTTGGCTGCTTCTCCCTCACCTTCTTTCTCCCATCGTGGCTACTGGTATGTGTGCATGCAGAGGTGTCTTTTATTTTAAGATCAAGTAAAAAGTTAAGACAAATGAGATTTGCCTTAGTGTCCCCTCACAGATCACTATGACATTATATTTCCACAAATTATATTTCCACATGGGAGAATAGTAGGTGTCACATTTGACCACAAAATATTTCCTCCCTAATTTGATGAAATTCTCTCTCAATCGCCACCTTGGAAGCCAACCCCACCCCCTTCTTCCTCTACACCAGTTTTTATTGCCGACCATGAAATTACGGTATGTAACATCCCTTTGGCCAGTTTGTGTCAGCCAGCTGGACCGTGTCCCCTCCCAACTCCTTGCTTATCCCCGGCTTACTCACTGCCACCAGGGCCTGAGTGAGAAAAAGAGAAAGCCTTGATACTGTGCAAGCACTGGTCAGCAATAGCCAAAACATTAGTGTGTTATCAACACTGTTTTAGCCACAAATTCAAAACACACCACCGTACAGACTGCTGTGAAGAAAGTTAATTCCATCTCAGCCAGACCCAGTACAACTGGAAAGTGTCTAACCAGGGCCTTGTCACAGAAAGAAAAGTGCACATACAACACCTCACATGCTGATTGTCAGGCATTGGGTGTAGGAGCTCTGGCTGAAGTAGTATCCCCTGTGCTCCTGGAGAGGGGTGATGGTGACAACTGATTTCAAACATCTCTGCTCCACCTATGTTCCGATATTTTCACCACAGCTTATCCTAGGCAATCACTGTACTGGAAACACATCTGTTTACAGACAGCTGTAGGGCACTTGTCAGAAGCAGAATGGCTTTTAGTTCCTGGCATTTAAAAAAAAAAAAAAGTTTTCTTAGCTGTCCCCTGATAATAGCTCCCCCTGTAGTAAGCCTATCAGAGAAACTGGTTCACCTTTAATTTCACCACACAATTCTCTGTTAACTGTCTAGCTTAATAGCTATATTTAAACTGGTCTCTTAGGCAATCACTTCAGGAGGCATCTTATCCTGTCTCTCACATGGTTTTCTGTGAAGATTTTCTGCCTTCCGTTTGTGATGAAGTACCTTGTCAAGTGTCCCAAAGCTTTCTGGTAACCAACTATGTGATCCTTATGTAAATGGTTGCGTTGCAGGTGCACTTTCTCTTGTGGCTATTGCTATATTGTTTGGAAAAGTTGCTGCTTCCTCAGGACTATTTTTGGCAAGAGTATACTTCCCCACCCCGAAAGTTGCATGGAGTTCTCTTTGAGGGACCTTTTCACTTTCATTCAAAATAAGCAGGGCTGGTATAACTGGCATAACTACTTTTTTATTTCCTTATATTTATTCCCCTAAAATCACTTCATTTTGATTTAAAAAAATTAAGAAGAGGTTGCTCAAGCAACTCAGCTGACAGATACAAGGAGGTGGTAACCATTAGCTGGAAGAACAAACTTCTTACAGAAGAGGGTGTGAGCATGCATTTTCTCTTATTACTATTTGCATTTAAATACTGTGTGGAAAGCAGCAATAATACATCCAAGAAAATGGCTAAATCTTTGTATTTACTTCCTCATAAGCTTCTCGAAAGTGTTTAATTTGAGCAGTAACTTTCTAAACTTGTTCTCAGTCTGATGTAGCAATCGGGAAGGAACCACAACTGGGAGCCTGCATGTGTTTAGAGGAAATCAGGCACCAAATTTCCGTTGATATTCAATAGAAACTAGATTAAATTTTGAAAATGTTAGGCCTATATATAGAACCATAACTTGGATCTAAACTTTTGATGAAGGATTGCTATTTTAGTCAATGTAATTCTGGATTCTGGCTCATTTTGGTGCATCTATAAATCTTAAACTTGTACAAAAATAAAAATGAAGTATCATTACTCTAGCAATAAGTGCAAAGACCAAATTCTCTGCTTTTCCAGTAAGTTTTTTTTGGTATTCACCTTGGTAATCAATTACTGGAATGACAGACTTGGCATGTGGGTGTTTAATTAAGGAGAATAGGTGCTATTTGTAAAGACTGTCTTTACCCTAGCAAGGTTAATATCTTTTCCCGTCTCTGTAATCAGTCAGAAAGCTGTTACTGTTGTGTGTGAGCACTCACCATTGAGCTCTTGCTCAGTCTTCCTGGGGGAGCTTCCTTCGTCCCAAAGGCTATGGAAGTAGCATAGTAGAACCAGCATATGCCTGTTAAATCAACCCTTGAGAACATCCTTTATAGGCATCTGTAGCTGTTCTTCTTAAGTAGTGTAACAACTTACAGGTAGTCCAAATCAAAGCCTTTTTTGTACACTAACTGTTTGATTTCACTGTTTGATACTAGCACAAATTAATACTGGTGTTAGTACGAGATAAAGCATGAAGAAGATGAATAGTTGATAGGATCCTTTTGCTGGTCTGTACTTATTTTATCAAGTGTTTATTCATAATTGGTTACCAATTACAGTGGAGTGATGGTCAGTTACTTTTCTTAGAACACAGGGAAAGGTTTAGGCATCTATGAATGATGTTTTAATTGTTTTTTTTCTTTCTAGGAAGAAATCATCACATCCTCAGGTGGGGAGCTACTACTGGAGCCATGCGGACAGCAGAAGAATCCACCAGACTACAGCCCTTTATTTGAATAACTGATCCAGGACTAACAGGAATGTGTTCTGGATAGCTGTAGTAATAGATAGCTACAAAAGTAAACACTGAAAAGTAGTTAACAAACTTCCAAAACCACTGGTCCTGTGGCCAAAAAGTATCCTCATTAGAAGGCCCAAATATTTCTGTTTTGCATCTGAATTATCGTCACTATTCATATTGCTAAAATTTTAAACGTGAGAAATTACTGGCAAATTACAAATGAGGACTGTTCCCAGAAATTTTTCAAGGGGTTCTGGCCAATTGCACTGCATGCTAAGTTCCTATCTTAATTTCCGTAATGTCTGAGATTGAAACTGCAAAGTGCAGCAAGAAGGAACTATTCATAGAGTGTTGTATGAAGTACCAATATTGGTGAACAGATTCTTTTTTCTAAAGCAAGGTTTGTCAGTTTCTGTTGTCAATCTCATTACTCAGTGGTGGACTTTTGAGAATAAGTGAAGCAGTCTTACAATGTCCTTTTGCAGTTTGCGATTGCTTAAATGGTTAGGCATCGCTGGAAACTTGCCATTGTGCTTTTGAATTCAAGCCTACAAAGTTCACCATAGCAGAGAGAGAATAAGGTCAATCACATTTTATTTACAATTTCATGCAGTCCATCAGCCTTGGAAAGAATTTTACCCCTGTACTGGAAGTGGACAGTTTATTCTAAATTAGTTATTCTAATGAAAGCAGTTTGATTTGCAGCAACAACTCCTCTCACTGGCCTTCTCATGTTTTCTGTTTTCTGCTTTCTGTTGTGCAAGATACATGCTGGAGATTCTTAGCTTTACTTTGCTATAGGACAAAATATTTTCCTTAGCTGAGCTATGAGTGAAGGTGGAGGCGGTATATTTTTCCATAGAAAAGGTGCAACTAATTACATCATGCTATTTCATGTTTAAAAAAAGATGCACACATTGTGTTCTTGATCCATTTGTTTTCCATACTAAACCCCATGAATATAGCCTGTAGCGTAGATCTACGGTGCAGTTGCTTAGTGTTTGGACTATAAAAAAAGTCTCATCACATTAATTAATGTGCCCTCCTGAAATTTGTGTTTTAGCAGTCCTTGCACTCTGGGCTGTCACACTGTATAGATGTAGTGCTGCATTGTTTCACTGCTAAGCTGGATACTACCGAGGCAGCCAATTCTGGAGTGAAAGAATTGCAGAACTGTTACTCTTACCCTCCTGTGTTCCTTGCTCTGTTCCCATGAATGGTCAGATAAAAATGGCTGGGTATAGAAGTGTTCTTTTCAGCTCCAAACATTCATTTTGCAGGACAATATTTCAAATAACAGGGTTGTGACAGTTTTGTATGCAACTGATTTGTTTCAAGAGTGAAGGGGAACATGAGGGAAGTAGTTGTGTACCTATTGGTTAGTCTCAGAGTTCTCAGTACTTTTTTAATATGTGACGTGTATTTTGAGGTGTAAAGTGGACCAATCTGTATGTGTTACTTTGCTTCCATGGTTAATTTTTTCCTGGGAATCTCTGAAAACATAGGAGCGGCACATAGTATATTTCTACAAGTTACTGCTTTGGGCAGTCTCTGATTTCCTATGTGGTTCTCTCCCAAATCCCAGTGTAGACTTCCCTCACGAACACCACATAAATCCATCTCTCCTCAAATAGTCGTTTCTCTTGACTCACTGTTACCGTCTATACTTTTTCTGACCAAGATGGTAAGCTTGTCTAGGAAAAGAAACTTGTCTTGTCCAAGCTTATAAAGTACACTATACATTTAAGGTGCTACAATAATAATAATAACCTGTAGTAATAATAGCAACAAGTTTTTCATAATTAATTCTACAGTTAGCCCATATTAAAGTACAGGTTTTTGCAGACAAACTTCATTGTTGTTCAAGAAAGTTTTCTTTTGTTAACGTTGCTTTTTGTGTGACGTAATCCATCAACGTTTGTGACCCATGACAAGAAAATTGTTATGAACTTTCCATGGAGACTTAGCTGGACAATTTCAGTATTAATCACTTGGGACACCGGATCAGGAGATTTTAAATAGTTACTGTTAGCACCTCATAACAAAGCAAATCAGGACGCAGCAAATAAGCGATGCTTATTAGCTGGAGCAGCCGTTCTTAGTGCATAGTGCTCAGGTAAGATGACAGCTGGGCTTTTCACAGCGAGTAGGCTCATAGAAGTAGGGCATTCTTTAGCTATGTGTCTGATACCTTGAGAAACAAAGTGACTTGGCAGCTAGATAAAAAGGTCAAGATACCCAAATGGTCTGGGAATTTTGTTAAAGTGTGTTCCTCTGCAGGTCACCGGGGGCTGGATTCTCGAAATGGAATACTGCTCTGCAATTCTGTAGACTACTTATGTAGGCCTCTAGTAGGATCTATAGTCTTCATTAAATGAGAAGACTGGTATGTGATCCAGGATGAGAATACACCCAGTCCTGTGTCCTCTTGTGATGTCATTAACATCACAACAGCATCATCATTTTCACTTCGGAGCACATTTCCTACTTTTTGTTTTCTAAACTTTTCTGTCTGTGTTCCATCCATTTCTTATTCTAGGTTTTACCTGGCTTTAAAATAAATCCCTTGTAAGTTCCCCTGCAAATGAAATTACTTGGAAAACTGCAATTTCATCTGAGAGTTTTATTATGCTAATAAATGTCAGAATTCTCAAGTAAAGGAATTGCTTTTCTTTTTCCCCATAGCCCCACAGAAATAATGAAAAATAGCCAGCAAATTCATAGAGTTGCCAGGACAGAAAAACTCAACGATACATAACCAGAAGCAGCAGCAGTAAAATACAGTACAACTTAACTGAAGATGAATTCTGAAGGAAACAAAAGGAGATCATAGCAAGCAGAAATTAAGAACAGAAGCTTTCCTTGATAGAGATGTGCAGCTGCTGCCAATATACTTGAGGGCTGCGGGCAAGGTACAAGTGTGGAGATGTTTTCTAAGCTAACAAATGCTTCTTGTTGCCTTACAGAAAATAGATGGGAGTATGGAATGGTAACCAGCTAGTAGGAAGAATAGATGAGAAAGCAGTGAAGGAGTAAATATGGAAAATGAAGAAAATAAGAAAGGGGAAAATGTTCTTATCCCATTGTTATGAAAGCATTTTGGAGTTTTGATACCCTGGGAGTAAGACTGGGCACTGCTACCTCTTGCTCTGCAAGTCTCCAAAATTTCAGCTTTGAGCTAAATCTACCCTGGAGCTAGACTTTACACTCTCAGTCTGTAAAAGCTGAGCGGGTCCTTACTGCAGCCTTGAATGCTGCATCTGCTTCACACTGTCTGCCTCTACATTTAGTGCTGTCTGAAGCTGTTCATCACTGTATACAAAATCTTTTTAGTGCTGCAGTTTCATTGTCTGGAATGGCTAGCTTTATTCTATTACACAGTGACCTTCAAGTCTTACTTTCTGATCTGTTTTTCTAGTGGTAGCTATTGTTGAGTTGTAAGAGGTGTGTGTTATGGATTTTCATTATAAGATTTCCTGTCAATATTTCTTGTCAATGAGACCACTGGGAATACACTGAGAGTCCTATTATGGTAATTCTGTTTCATAAAAAAAATGCTACAGCAATAAGGAAAACTTTTAAACTTTTAAATGAATCGAATTTTTCTTCATATCTGTTTCACAGCAATAAAATATGGCACACAAGGTCCCAAGCTTGTTTGCACATATCTTTGAAAAAGTAGCTTTTGAGGATTTATTCTTTCTCCTTCCTGAATCCACAGATGCATCCATTCTTTCTAATTTTGTTTTCATCTGTTATTGTACATACACATCTGCAATTTAATACTGCTCTCTTCTCTTGAAGAGAACAAAAAGCAAGCAAAGAAATTTACAGTAATCATGGATGAGATTTTCAAGGCTACTTGAAGAATTTAGATGCCAGTCTATTACCTCTTGTAATTACTGCAATGAAATAATTATGTAGTATGAGTATTTACATATTAATTTTATAAAAGAATAGTCCAGGTCAACTATTAAGTACTAAATCCCTATTGTGTTGAACAAGTACTGAGCAAAAGAAGACAGTTCCTGCCTCAAGAAAGTAGTATCTAAAAATTTTAGTTGTAACAGAGATTATTTTCAGACTTGCTGAGTAGAAACTGTTTCCAAAGACCAGATTCAGAGTGAGAATTTCCACTAAATTTCAATGACTTTGAATCAAATTAATAAAACCTATTTCTTGAGCCAAGATTAATACACTGACTACAGTAAAACAATTCAGTTTTGTATGAACTAGGGATCTACTTCTGCTCATTCTTCCCCTGAGTTCCCACAGACCTGAATACAACACATTTCACTGCAGTCTAAATTCTTCTCTTTACATAATGCCACAACATAAACCTGGTCTCAAGTGAAAAGTGGTAGTTCAGAGTGGGTGAAATTTTTCTCTTCCTTTGTATGAATAAATTTGTGTGCATAATTTACAAGTTGGGGGTTATTTTTTTAATGATTTTCAAGGACTGACTTTCTTTTCTGTTTTATTATGTCTTTGCTTTAAGATGCGTTTTTTCCTTCCCAAGAAGATAGGGTTGGTGACCTCTGTGCAGTAATAATGTGTCCCTGGCTGGGCTATCAATTGCAGAATGAGGTGTTTGCACTTGACCAGATGTTTGATCTGTGCTTCCTGAGATGTATCTTCTGGATACATAATGTCTGATGATAATGATGCATAATTGATTTTTACAGCTAATTTCTTGCCATGCAAGTGCTGTGTGAAACCTTCTCTTCAAATATTTGTTTATTGCTAGTGATTAGTCCTGTAGCTTGTATATTTACATTATGACCTGTAGCTAATGCAAATTTTCTACTAGGCTGGAGCCTTCAATGAGTTTGGTTTCTTCTCTCTTGGAATTTCTTCCAGTAGTTCTAAATGAAGGTAACCTCATTTTATGGTATCTTTATTAAGCATCAATAAGTGTTTTTTCTTATGGAGGAGAAACAACTTCAAAAGAGATTGGACATTTAGTTTGGTCCTGATTGTCTGTGTTTGATCTATGTGCAAAGAAAACTCTTAGCATGTTAATGTCTCCTTTAAGGTTTAGCTGCCATTTCTCCCCTGTTCTCAGTTTTAGTGAGAACTGTATGTGGGAGAAGGTCATACGCTCATGAGCACTGGAGAGAAAACAGAGAATGTAGGACTGTCTTATTTCATATGATTATAGGTATAACAGCAGGCGAAGTCTTGAATTAAGTATTTCCTGAGATGCAGTGTATTTCCTGCTTAGCATTCAGAGGATCAAGGCTGAGACCTATCGTCACTACTTTTCCCTTACACAACAGCAACAGGAAGGCATTCATACTGGATGTGAAAAGGGCCCAAATGGAGTTGAATGAGTAATATTCCAGTGCCCCAGGAATGGTGCAGAAGTAGTGTAGATCAAGAACATGGTGAAGACATATTTTGTATATGTATGTATATAGATCTAGGAGTGATTGCAAATTCTTGTTTGGTAGAAGATAATTCTTTTGATTATATGATTGTCATTAATGGTCAATGCATGTGAAGATGTGGCCAATTTTAATGCACTTCCTATTCCACAAATTCATAGAAGATAGATTGTCTGAAAGGAAAATCAGAAATACTTGTCTTAACAAGAGTTAATATGCATCTTTGTGTGATATTTGGGGCAGAGGATTTTAAAATGTATTATACATCGCTATCAGGATATCAGAATGTAGAAGCTACTGCTTACCACATAAAGCATAATGAACTTCTCAATGTAATTTTTATAGCACTTAAAAAGCTAACAAAGAATAAAGCTATCCCTGGTTATACTCCTCTCCTGTAGGAAATGGTGTCAGTATTGTAAACAAGAAGATGTCTTCTCACCTAGGAGTTTAAGCTTAATAATGGACTTAAATATTACAGCAAGTCATTTGAGAGCTGTACACTGAACACTGCTCTGCAATTAGTAAGACAGCCCGTTGCACTTATATTTGTTCTTGGTTCTCAAAGTCATCTTGCTTATGATAGCGTGATGCTAATGAGAAATATGTTTTTAGTAAGTTGTTCAAATCCAACTTTATGGAAGATGTATTAAGGCATACATTTCATTATCATTTTTACCATTAACATTTTCTCTCAGGGAATCCCAGAAAAAAAAAGTAAAATTCTAAGGGTGATGACTAAATGTATACAGTTCTGGTCTGACTGCTAGACAGTATTTTGTTACTTTTTATGTGCTGTACTCAGAGCACACTGGTTCATCCATTTTGAATTTCAGTATGCTATGTGCTATATTGGAACCTATCTACATATTTTAATAACAAAACAGTAAAGAGCTGTGCATGTGAGCAAGCTGTTCTATGGGATGAAAATGTTCACCCAGTTCCAATGCTGAGCCCCCACAACATCCACTGGAGTTCATGTGGGAATCCTTAGTTGATAAATATGAAAATTATTTATAAGGACTGCCCACCGGAATCACTTTTCACTTCCTCCAGAAAGAAATTGAGCTACTCCAAAATCTTCCATTGACACTTTTTAATGGAGAAACATTCTGTTTTCAAAATGCAAAGCTTCATGAAGTGGTTTCAATTTTTTAGAGTAAAAAAGATTAAAACTATCTAAAGGCATTTTTAATTGCAGAAAATACAAGAAGTATGCACAAATTTAACACAAAAAATGTCTATTTTTTATTCAGCCCTAAAGAAAATGTGCTGCATTAGGCTGCAAAGTCAATACAGAAATTCAATGTTTTTGACATTTCATTAGGTATCCATTCTCTCCCTTAACGCTAGTTTCCTTTTAAGGGAGAATGGAAATACCCAGGGAACAGTTATTCAAAATGTCAAGCCTATTAAATATCTGATTTGACAACTGAAATAAATTTATGAAAGTTTAAATAAGACCCCAGATAATGTTTTATTGAGAAAAAAACCCAAGCTACCAAGATGGGTGGGTTCAGAAAAAAGAACTGATGTATATTGTTCACAATTTTGAATATTTTGTGTTACATGCTTGGATCCTTACAGTATGATTTCCATTTATACACAACAAAAAAGTGTGAGCACGGAAAATTAATTAATTTAAATGGAATAATAACTAATATAATGGAAATTAAGTTTGCTATTCCAGTTTCTCTGAAAAAGGCTAATTCTATCAATCCTATTGTTATGTAAAAGACTAAGCCTATTCATGAACTTTTGCAGGAAAAAGGATATAATTTTCCAGGTTGTCATTGTGACTAGTCACAACAGAAATCTCCTGGATGAAGGTCTCCGATTAAGAAATACAACTACACGTATTTGACTACACATTCAAATACCCAATGGAAACATTTGCAATAAACTGGTTGCATGCAAATGAGAAACATCCCACAAAGTAGCCATTGTTGTGTAGCAAAAATGAACAGCTTGGACTGCAGTCGTTCACCTTAACCTGCACTAGAAATGTTGACTTCATCCAGAGTTCCACGTCACTGTGATATCAGCTCCTCTGTCAAAGATAACTGGTTATTTGAGGAGATGTGTGGTCAGAAGAGAGCGTGAAAAGTTTTCAAACCTTGAAATATTTCCAAGATAGTAAAAAAAAATACCACCTTAGATAAGAGTCTGTTTGCAAAGGAGAAAAAGGAGGCTTTGTGAAACTGTTGCAGACATCTTTTTCCTATTGGTGAGTAGACATTTAGACAATTAGTTGAAGTCAACAAGAAGTGAGGAAATAAGGATTTCACAGCCCGGTCATTTTTTATTCATTCTTTTCTACGGCACTGCACATACAGTTGTGAAGTGCTAACCCGTCTGTTCTCGGAAGTTGTTCAAAATCCAATGGACTAAAAATATTCTGTCTGCCAAGGAGACAGTCAAGGTGATTTGAAAAGGCTTGGATGCTTTTACTTTGGGCCACAGTCTCCAGATAAATCAAGAGGCATTGTGGCTTTTATTTTTTTCCCCTCCTCCTCCCCCAGACCTATTAATAATGAACCACATTCACAACAACCAAGGAGAAACCTGCCTCCTGGCTAATATTCTGTCTGTAATACTGTGTCTGCTCCTGCCCACGGTGATAAAATTCATTTCAAGTTACACTTTAGTAATTGATGATCACTTGCCATATCCCTTTATAAAGCTTTTTTATCAATGTCTTTGGTGGTTCATTTTGTATCAGCAGCAAATCAATGCAATTGTAATGGAATAGAGTGCTCTACTTGAGACTGAATTAATGTTGCTTTACCTGTTTCAATATCAAGTGAAGTTTTCAAAGTCTAGAAAGATAGTAGTTTTTCAGATTTTTTTCTTTGATAACTTTGTTTCTGCACAATGGTGGCATCCTTGTGATCAGCTGTAATAAAGATTAAATGCAGTAATGAACTTAGTTTAACATTAGCAATGTGCTGTGAGAGACAATGGGGAAAGTGTGGGATTTGGAGCTGATGGCTGGATCCTTGTAAATGCCACGGAGACGTAGCAGGGAACACATCAACTTCTAGAATACTATCTGGGGAGTCAGGATCTGAAATGGGATAAAAATCTCCAAGGTAATGCAGTAATTAACCATGCACAGCGACGTACAAGGTCACGAATTGAGTTACTGTCTTTAAAACTGCGGGAGGAGCCTGTGCTGTGGTGGGAACAACCCAGCAGCGCTGCAGGAATAACGCCGGCCGCCGCAACCACCTCAGAACGGCCCCTGAGGCACCGGCGCCCGGCCTGCGGGCCCGGCACGGGAGGGGGCTTTCAGTCCGTAAATCCTGTCCGTCTACGCCTTAAAGATCTTGAGGAGCTCCTACAATTTGCTCCCGCGCATTTTTATTTTTTAGAACAATGAGGTTTCAGGCGCTAAAGTTTATCTATGTGCCAAGCCGGCCCGGCGCGCCCCGCCGGCGCGCGGCTGCCGGCTCCCTCACGTGAAAAAGGCGGGAAGCTCCTCAGGCCCTCGCACCCCGCTCAGGCCGGCGGCCCCGCAGGGATGTAGCCGGCGGCAACAGCGTGTTGCAACAATAACGCCGCTTGAGTTTGGCCTATGCAAAAAGGCGGCTGTTAGACTTTATGCTTCGCATCTGGCAATTTTTAGCCATTCCAAAAGCAAACCAAAAAAACCCTTTAGAGACGAGAGAAAAAATGAGATAAGTATCAGAAAAACGACACTTCTTGTTTTGCATTAGATAAAATCCATTGAATTGATCTAAATTCACCTGAGCTGATCCAGGATTCACCGCCCAGCTTTGCTTTTGTCACCAGTTTGGACAGACTTCCCTCTTTTTCCCCTCCTGTTCCCTGTCCCTGTCTGGTGAAATGGAGGAACCTGGCGGGATGGAGGAACCGTCCCCTCGCCCAGCCTTGTCCCCTCACCCAGCACTGTCAGCCTTGGGGTTTCGGGGTGGGAGCTGCTGTGGCACTGCTGGGGTGGCCGGAGGATCTGGTAGCCGAGGAGGGAGCCGAGGGATGGGGCTGCCATGGCATATTCGCTCATCAGCGCTCCGAAGTGACAGCTCGGAGGTTGAGGGCTTCATCTTGCAGCTATGCTGGACAAAACCTTCAACAGCAGTTTTCATCTGACAAAAGCCTCCTGTTTACTGAGTCCTACCCAAATCAGGGCCCAAAGCAGAGGCCTGATAAAAACTTCCATGGGCTGATTCCTCCTCAGGCTGAATATAGCAGATAATGCACAAATTGACAAGTTAAAATGGTCAGTAAAGAAATACATGGGTGAACACTAACTAGCCTGGTTTAAGGACTCTTCATCTACTGAAGAGGACTTAGTTGTGCCACCTGTGGCTGGACAACAGAAATGGGAAGACCATAAGGAAGGAAGCTGCTGTATTGCCTCCAAAGACAAGAAGGATCCTTCTTCTCCAGTAATACTCACCTGTTGCAGGGGGACTGGAAGGTAAGATGCATTGGCTTAGCTTCTGAGAATTGCCAGGGTAAAGGCGGTGGAACACAGGAAAGATATTGGCTGGTTTTTGAAATAGGAGAATGCACATGAGGTTAGCATTCACTGTCCCAATTTGTTAAACAAGTACAAAGTTCAAGTCTGATCTAGAAAGACTCTAGACTGACCTAGAAAATGTCCAACACACTTGTATTTCCATGAATCACTAAAATAAAATCAAATATTAGTTCAGTATTAAGGATATTTACAAAAATGTAAATATTTTCCAGTGTTTCCAACAGGGTGTTGGGTCAAGCTTTGAATGCAAAAGAAGGTAAATTTGCCTTCTCACCTTCGCAGTCACAGCTGAAACACACATTATCAGGGCAGCTTGTGTTTCCCCATAATGGCACAGTTTCTATTCAATGGAATAGTGTATCGCTTTCTGATATTGTAAATTTAAATCTTATCACTAACACCTTTCTCCATACAGCACTAAAACAACAATTTCAGATACAGGAGAGGGAAAACTGTCTGAAGACATAGAATGTCTAAATAAGAAATGTCTAAAATTGAATTGTCGTGGTAGAGAAAGTAGAGTGGCAAACAGCTGTGTTCTGGTTGATTGGATGTGCTTTGATACAGTCTATAAACTTTCCGAAACTGGGGCTATTTAATACATACTGAAATAATGCTCGGTAATGTAATGCAATAAAGCTTTTGCATAATAAAGAATGTTGTAAATAGCTACCAAGAATACAATGATGCCTGCTTTTCACGATTAAATGATTCTGTTTTGATTTCTTTTTCTAAAGCAATCTCAATATACATCCTTTCACTACAGAAGAACAAGCTAGAGAACATCTAAACAAAGTTAACATTTTCTTAAATAGTTCAGATTAAGTGTTTATGTTTATTTAATATTTTGCCGGCATTTTCCATGGTATAATTCAATTTACAAGAAACCAAGGAGTCCAACAGAGAAAATAAAATGTAAATATAGGATATTGTAATTTTAGTTGATTAGAAGCAGCAAGTAAAAGACGAAGAATCTCCTGCTCTCATTCTGCACAGCACAACACTGGGTAGAACCGTTTTATGACATGAAATAAAGGAAGCTGCTTTTAACTCAGAATGGAAGAATTGTAGAATCATAGAATAATTTGAGGTTTTAGGGGATCTTTGGAAATCATGTTTGTACTAAAATTTTAGGCTGGCTTCCCCTGTACCTGTGTGGAGTTTGCTCAATGTTCTTTAATCTTTCAGCATCTAGGATTTTTTGTTTTTCCTTCCTTGTCACCCCACCCTCTGGGGGACCATAGTTGACTAATTTATTGGTCCAGCCAATGAATTTTCAGATCTGTCCTTGTATTGTCACAGATTTGTTTTGGCTTGTCTTTTCTGGAGCTCACCTTTCAGTAAAGATTTTGCCAAACACTTTTTTTTTTTTTTTAAATCTTTGATAACAGCAGAGATGTTGGAATTCGTTATGTGTGAATATGGGATGAAGTTCTGCTGAAAGAGGCTGAAAAGTGTTTTAAAGAAGCCAACTGGGAATTCTTGCTCATGTTTCATTTTTGCAGTATTAAAGTTCTTAATATGCATGTAATAGAGCTGTAGAGGTGTTTTTATTGTTGGTGTTATTTTTGTTTTGTTTAAAAAACTATGCGATGGGATACCAGGGGGTTTGTTGAAGCTTCGTTTTAGCCCAAACAGCTGGAGTTTCTTCTTCAAGCTTGATATTTTACAGTGACTGCTGTTGTTGCATGTCTGATAAAACACTGTTGCTATGAGTTCTGTAACAGATACAGATATTAGTGAGAAAGTGTCTGGGGTGTTGGGAGGTATATAAGAAAAAAAAAAAGCATCCCCTTTCTAACCAAAGAATGCAAGGAAACAATTTGTCACTATTGACAGCAGGAAAATGAATAAATATTGCAATAGGTATATGTCTACCCAATGAATTTATATTAGCATCTGAGTCTCAGGAAGGCTAGTAGACCAGTGTTACTAACTTCCTTGATGGAGATCTTTCCTTTCAGGCAGTGAATTTGTGGTGTGAAATCAACATCTTGTTTATTGTTTTTCTTGTATTCTTTCCTTCCTAAAGGAGTATGCATATTACTACATTCTACAATGTTTAAAAAAAAAATAATAAAAAAGGTCTTAGTTTCATGTCCAGAGCTAGGCTCCAGAATTCACATTTTGGCACCACAATACAAGTGGCCAAACTGAAAAGTCTCAGATATTCTATCTAACTTTATATGTACAATGTATGTGCATCATATTGGGGAAAATTATGATTCACTATAGATGCAAAATAATGAATTTGGAGCCTATGTTTGGGCACAGAAAGTTCTGACAGTTCTTGTCAATCTGTTTAGACACAGATTATGAGGGTCCCTCATAGTAGGGGATAGTAGTAGGAATTCCTCATAGTAGGAATTAATAGTAATTATAAGGCTATAAAAGGAGCTAATGGATGGTGTTTTCTGGGAACAATAAACTGCTAATTGTAGCTCAGCTCAGCCTATGAACTGGTTCAGTGTTTCTACTTGATTCTTCTTGTTGCTCAGTTTACCAGGTCTAGGATCTTCTGCTTATTTTCAGAGATATACATTCCCTGATTTCTTCCCCTTACTGATTCCTCATGTTTTTTTTTTTTTTTTTTGCCTTTTTTTTTCCTTACAGTCTAGTGTTTGCTAGTAAGTAGTAGTCACTTGAGTGCACCATTAAAGTGTGCTTGAAGCATTCCTTTGGCAACCATGCCAGAATAGTTATTGTAGAAAAGTAATTGTAGAAAACAGTAGAGAAAGATAAAACAATTTCAGGAAAACGGAATTTATTCTGGTTTTATATGTGTATGTAACAATACCTGAGCTCTTTTGAGGTTTAAGAGAAGCTCGGTGCCTCCACTTCCAGTCTCCCCTTAGGTGCTCCTGAGTTCCCAATTCTTACTAGTTTTGAACTGAGTGCTAAAAGTATGCTCTGTTAGTGCCTGCCTGATCCAAATCTGCTGGAAATCCATGCAAGTCTGCTTTTATCTTAATTTTCCATGTTGTTAAACATCTGATACAAGAAGATATATAAATAATAGGAAGTCTCAAAGGAAGACCTTTCTAGGAATAGCTCCAATGGACCCTAAAGATCTGAATTCCAGGAAACAATTTCATACGAGTGTCTGAACTCTTCTGTTTCATATAAAAACATCTGAACTTTTTGAAAACAGACAATCTCTAATGAAAATGTCCTTATGTATTTTTTAATCTATCCTGCTACTTTGGATGATAAGTCCTCTAATAACTCTTCAGAATACATCAAAATGTCACGCTGTGCAGAACGCCTACTTTTTTCCCTCTGGATCCTAGCTTAAAAATGAATGCTGTGCAGTAGGAGATCATTTTGGATTACAGAACAACTTCTCAAAATGTCAGTGGTAAATAGTCAGCAAATCCCTCATTATCAATAAAATGGCACTGATATTCAGTAAAAAGTCATTTGTAATACTTTCAAATCCATATCCTCACAAACCTTTTATCTTGTAGCAATCCCACCAGCACCAAGCAAAATACTGTTTAATGCAAGAGGGATCTTTGGGTTTTTTGCATTTCTAATGAACTCGAGTAAAGATTTTAGAAACTCCTGCTGGACAAGGGACTTTGATTTTAATAGTGTTTTAAATTAAACCTTTTAAAGATGTTGTTATTTCCCCATCTTTCATCATTGTAATAGATATAAAATCCTATAGTATGTGCTCGGATACCATTCATTTTCTGCAATGAGGTTCTATTATTGTTTATGAAACTGCTTTGCTCTGAATACTAGTTTGAATGTCACTAAATTAATCGTGTTGAGGGTTTTGGTCTCTGACTTGTGTTTAGTTACTTTATTCATTTACGCGTGTTTCTTAAAGGCTCTCTATCTTGTGTGAACTGAAAAAACCTCTCTAGAGTTACTTGTGTGGAAATTGTAACTCAATAGGCCTAAAACTAGTATTTCTTCGATGCAGGTCAACTGTAAAATTCCTATAGACCTCATTGGCAGAGGAGTTAGACTCATATGAGAAGCACAGAAAGAAAACAAGTCAGTGGAAAAAAATACTATGAAAATTTTATACCTTCAGAGAAAATGTGTTGATGTTCAAGACAAAAAGTGTGAGCACAGTGATAGGCATTGGTGTTGGATTGAAGAGTGCAAGGTTGTTTAACTGTAGTGCTGGGCTTTCAGCACTACGTTACTGTACAGTTCAACTTGGTTCTGCAGATTTTAAGACTGGGAGGATGAATTTGGCTCTAAGCTTTTGACTTACCTGCTGAGGTTTCTGACTGGTGATTAGGTAACTGTTTACTGGGAATCCCATTAATGTAAGACAGCTCATTTTACGTTAACTTCTATAAGGCATCAGCCTGAACTGAGCTGTCCTTGAATAAATGACTCACAAGGGCAAGTCTAGGTATCTGGTTGCAAGCTGCTAGCCAATCATATGTGAAGTATTAGGACAGCTTGTAAAATAGAACTCATAAAAAAAATAAGTTTACCAGGAGATGTGGATCTGTAAAATTTTAGCCAAAAGAATAACAGTGAAAATTATCTTGTAAAATGCATCTGTTACACCTTACATATTGTTGCTTACAAGTAAAAATTATTTCAGTAACATACAGTACTACATCTTCAGATAGAGGTGCTTTTGAAAGGTAAAAGCTCTCAATTTTTTTAATCAAAATTGACTAGATTTGACTTCCAGAAATGGTCCAGTCTGAGTAAAACAGTGCCGCAAATGTGTATCAAAGCCATTTTCAAGTACCAAACCATTTTAAAATCAGATTCATGCATAGTAGCTAACTTTCAAACATGTAAGTTCTTTTTTATAACATATTACTCAGACATGCTCATGACAAAAGTTTGTAGACCTCTGGTTGACTTCACTAAAGCCATGACTACCTGCATAACTTTGTCAAACTTGTGGTTCCTGAAAGTATTTTGTAATTCTTTCTCCAGCTTCTTTTTACTTCTAAACTGCCAATCGTGGTTGATAATTTTAGCAGTCAGCAGTGTTGACCATTAGTGGATGGCATAGTTGAATCTCACAGCACACTCTGCTAGAAGTACGGATTAGGCTACTGCAGTGGTATGCCTCATTTAACGCTTGAGCAGAGTTGGAAATAGCTAGGTCTGAATTTACTTGAATAACTCCATGCAAAAGGGAGAGAGATCATGCAAGCTCCAGAGGATAATCTAGACACACTTTAGGATGCAGAAAGCAGAGCTTTAAAATGTAAAAATGGGTCTGTAAGGTTTGGTGATCATCACAAAAGCCCCTCTAAGGTAAAAGCAAGTAAATGCACATCAAGTTGTTTCCATAGTCTACGCCTTGGGTATTATGACTCTAAAGAACATAATCCTCACCTTCAGTTCATCCCCTGCATAGGGGTTTAGATGATTTTCTTCCCTTGACATTGTCTAATCCTCTTGTCCTACCAGAGAAAAATTCAGCCCTATTCAGAAGACCAGCACACAGCCAACACAAGTCTTAAGTACTGTTTTGAAGCTCCTGAGTGGCTGTGCAGGGGGAGTTGGTATACTGGGAAAACTGTAATGGTGTCTTGCCATGAAAATAGTGTTTCCACAACCTGTAGAACAAGGCAGTTGGACGTGGGCTGGAGACAGAATTGAAAAGAGCATTTGCTATGTGATGGGCTGCATTGCTGTGAGGGTCCACCACAGCAATAAGTTAATGATGGAAGAACTTCAAGCCAAACACTAAATAATTAAATACAAAATGTTTGCTTTGCTAAGAGGGTTTTTTTAATGTTGCACAAATGGAACATCGAGTTTGTGAAAAGATATGCACTGCCCAAGGAATAGAAGGGTAATTAAAACCTCATTAAAACTGATGTAAAGAGAAGGCCTTTGAAAGACTGACTTCCTCAGAAGTTCAGCTTATCTAACTTCTTTCCTTTTGAGCCTAATGTACAGAATCTGAAAATAAGAATATAGTCTAAATAGTCTCATTCACACAGATATGAGCGAACTCTTTTGCTTTGCATATTCCTGCTGCAAGGAGACGTCAATGCTGGAGTCTCCTCCAGGAGACGTTCTTCCTGTGCTCAGAGATCTGAAATTGGTGAGCACAGTGCTGTGTCAAACTAATAAACCCTGCACTGAGTGAGTATATATTAACTCAGCTCTTACACTGTGCAAATCGTTAAGCCTACCTCATTATTTTTGGTGCTCAACTTGATGATCATCTATCACTTGCAACGCTGGAGTCAGGAAACTCCTGATGGGCCAAAGTTGAAGAAAGGGCAAAGAGATCTTGCCAGAGTTGTTCCATTTTACTTTCTCTTCCTTTTTTTAAAGTACATCAACATGCTACTTGATTTTGTTCAACTTGCATAATTCAACAGTGATAATTATTCTCAACTCTCTGCTACCTTATTTCTTGTAAGTTTTAGCCTTCTTCTAAAAAACATTTTTGTGTATGATAGTATTTATTCAAATGTTCAAGAGGCTTAGTCACTTGGACAAGCCTGCTGAATTGAGATTGTCCTGCTCACACAATCCCAGTACTTTGGCTATTTGACACATCTTTTAAAACAGTATTTTACTGACCCAGGCTGCCAGATCAATTTTTCTTTCCATTTGTTCTTGGTATAATAGGAGATCTTCGAGTTTTGTGAAATATATGTATTGGAATAGAGCCTTTCTTCTTATAAGATAGGGAACCCTTGCTGCAATATTCTGCCAAGATTTGACAAGGGTATATAACTCATCATAAATATGTAATGAGAGTAGTTTTGACAGGCATGGAGTTAAGTAGGTTGCATTCTGGTTTTGTCTGGACATTCACAATTAAACTCAGGATTTGGAAGACACAACCAACTTAAAATGTTTCAGATCACACTAAAATTGGAAGAGGCATAAAGTCTTCCTCAGCTGGTGTGTCATTGTCACTGCAAAAGGCCTGAGTACTGAAATGTCAGTGAATTGACTTTCTCATCACCCTTCTATTTGGAAGACAAGCAGACAGCACATTCTTTTAAAATAAATATTTTAATAGTACTTGGTACTTTGGTTTGCATGTGGTGTTCTGCCTTTGAAATTAAAGCCAGAGAACAAGACAAAAATGGACTTGTTCTGTAGAAACAGTAGCCATTTATGAACTAGGATGATTATATGCTCTTCCAAGAAATATAACAGACAGGGCTGATCATCTTGGCAGACAGCACTCTGCAGCACTTCATATATTTGTATCTCAGTGTATATTTCAAGCACAGTCTTGGTTGGGAACATACTACAGCCCAACTTTTCAAATGTGATGAGTAGTTTTGCATTGTCTTGTTTTGTTCATTAGAGACATTTTGTAAGGTTTTATATTTGCTAGCGCTTTGCAGAACAAATCCTTTCAAAGGAACTCAGGCGAAAAATTGAGGCATCCAAAATCATTAGTCATTTTTGAACAATCTTTCTTTCCTTGTTATTTGATAAAATGCTTCTCAACAGTTCTTGATTAGAGCTTCTAAGGGAAATTAAGGGTCCAGAATATGGTTATCAACAAGAATGCTCAAGTGACGTTCTCCATTTTGATGGATACTTTTTACCTATGTTAAATATAGTACATGGATGCAATGCTGTAAGCCAGCCTAATCAAGAGCACGTCTAGCTCCTGTCTGGCCCACTACCATCTTTTTCAGAAGATACGGAGGTGTGTTGCCAAAACTGTAAATGCTGCTCCTGATCCAGTGATGTGTAGAGAAGAGGCTGTTTGTGCAGCAACAGAAATGTATTTGCCAACAAAGGAGAGGAATGCTTTTCAGCCCTTTTGGCTGACTCACCCTCAAGTGGATGTGGAGCAATTAGAGGATAACAGCTGCAAGAGCCCTAGTACTCAGGTGAGAGGGATGATGAGGGCCATTTTGCCTCACTAGTCCATTGGCATCTTCATTGGCTGATGCAAATTTAGGACCTCTCTTTATTCTCTCTCTCTCCTTTGATGAGAATGTATGGGAAACTTCAGCGCAAGGTAAAAAGCCTCACAGACTGAAAGGAAGTAGAAAGAAAATCAATCCCTGCTAGCAAGTCTCTAAGCAGTAATTCATCTAGGTCTCAGGCTAAAGTTCTTGTCCCTTTTTCATGATTTGTTGCTACTGCTCCATTATTGCTGCGAAGAGTTGTCCTTTCAACTGTGTAAGCTTTCAAGGTCTCCAGGTAAGTGTCATTAGGAAACCTATTTTTTTTTTCCTGAACAATACGATGGACAAAAATACAATTTTTCTTTTGGTATCTCTAATTCATTTAAGTAGTTGAAATTTTCATTAAAAATGTGAGAGAAGATTACCCCGAGTTTCACAATTGTGGTAACTATTGAAAATAGTCAACTCCATGAAGACCATTGAGAGCTAGCTGAAAGCAAAAACTTGAATTTCAGTCTCCTACATCAGGTTTCTGCTTTAGTAATTACCAGGCTTTTGACTGTCTTGGATAAAAGCTTTTTTCCCTCTTTCTCCCTTCCTTTTCTTTACTTCTGTATTCAGAGAAACGGAATTTTTCTAATAAACTCATCTTCCTAATGTACCTTGTAGCCTTCTGGCTGTGCTGTCAACTCTGGATGAAGACATTAGAAATAGATTTGTTGCTTGTGTGGCAATTTTTTTGTTTGTTTGTTTTTGGTATGTTGTCCTGACTTACTTTCTCCTACAACTCGAGCAAGAGATTCCTAACTGAGAAAAGCTGGGCCCATCAAGTTATTCAAGGGACTAATTGGAGGATGATTGGCAATGGAGGGTGATGAACGTGATTCCTCATGTGATCAGGAGATCATTATTACCTCTCCTTCTCACTGTAAAGCTACATAAATGTGTACAGTACTCATAGTTTAAATGTGCAGAAGAATGTAGCCTGTATGCAGAGCAGGTCATGATCAATACAATTTAAGCACTTCGTGGGCCATCTGGGCTTTTAGTTATGTTAAAATGGAGAAACAGCTGCTTTCATGTTGACTGCAAAACTCCAAATACTACTATTGTACAATATTTTTCAGTATTTAGTTTTGTGTCTTTTAGTGAAAGGATGCATACAAATCTTAGAAATGTAACATTAGAAAGAGACCTTTTTTTTGGCTCATCTCCTTTCAGTGAGATAGGATTTATGACAGATGTTATGTCCTTCATTGTCTAAGCAGTGACAGTACTTCCCTGTCCACTCTAATGATAAACATAGAAACACTCTGAATTAGAAAATTTTTTCCAATATCTATCTGAAATTTCTGCTGCAACCAAAGTTTCTTTCTCTTTTTGCTTCTGCCAGTGAGATTGGCGAACAATTTATCACTATAGCATTTTTACCAACCTTCACATTAAAGAACTGTTGTCAAGTTACCTGTAAGATTTCTCTTCTCTAGACTAACCCTACTGAATTCCTGCAGCTTTTCCTTTTAGGTCACATTTTTAAAACCTGTTATTACTCTTGATGTTCTCTTCAGGACTTGGTAATTTGCTTTTTTCTGCCTTAAGCAGACTGGGTGAACTGCAGTCAATGTTCTAACTGAGCTCTCACCAGGTCGATGAAAAACAGAGCAATTTGCACCATTTCAGACTTACACTTCCTGTTAGTACAGTTCAGAATAAGTGCCCCATATGGTTGACGCTTATTCAGGTTTAATCTTAAAACCAGATTCTTCCCTGACATAATATGATTGTTCATTTCCCTTCTTTGTATTTATGCTCTTCGTTTCACCTTACTATGGGCAGTGCTTTGCACTGTTCCTATCTGGATTTGTTTTACCAACCTTAAACCATTTTTCTGACTTAATCAGGGGCATTTCAAATTCTGATCATCCATCCAAAATGCTTGTAAATTCCCCAAGTACGATGCCATGTATGGATTTTGTGTGTTTATGTCGTTACTCAAATGATTTACTGATATTATGGCTTGAGTAGTTTAAAAAAAAAAAAAACAACAAACATATCAGGATGGACCTCTGAAAGACCTCACGTAAAGTCTCTTACTGTGATAATGAGTCATAAACTATTAGTTTTTGAGATTATTATTATTTTGCTTGCCATTCTGCAAATATTTCCAGTTTATTATAATGTTACAGTGATGAATACTTCACTAAAGCTGAGATGTGGCACACCAATTGCTTCATTAAGCTAGCTAGAAGGAAATTCCATTGCTCTAGTAAGACTTTTTTTTAAGACTGTACGTCATGGAGGTGGGTATCTTATTTACTTAAGACTGTACGTCATGGAGGTGGGTATCTTATTTACTTATATCTATCCTCAGAATGCTTAGCAATTCTTCTAGAATCTTCCTAGGTATCAGATAAGGCTGGGTGATCTCTGATTCTCAGGTAAACCTTTACTCTTTTAAAAATAGGCTTTTTTTTTTCCCTTCTGCTTTTGCAATATCAGTCATACTTTTCCCTAGAAAGCAGGATCAATTTCTGATCTTGAGGCACAAGTGTATACACCTGTGTTTCTGGGGGACCTCCTTCCAGCTGTAATTTTATTCACTTTGCAGGCCCATTGCATTTCCTAGCTGTCACTAGCTAGATAGGCATGCATATATTCAGGCACTCCCAGAAATCTTTATGTGAAAGAACTGACTTCATAAAACGCAGGATAAAGCCCATAGGACAATATAGCATTTTCAAAAACTATCTCACAATATTGTTATTTTTAAAAATATACTTAAAGAAATGTTATTAGAGATGGAAATTTACTTGTACCCTGTAAAGTGGATGAGTTACTTGCTAAGGTTCCACATTATACAAAGATGTAAGTGAACGTGCAAGGTACAGAACATTGAATAATTATTTTCTTCTTTTCGACATCTGAAACTTATGAAGGAAATGAAGTATCTCAGGAAAAGGTGAGCTATGACTGTGGCTACAAGATAGCCAGAACTCCTTCTCAGGATAAGAGGATGCAGAAAATATTGAGAACTGTTAGCATAGGAAAGCCATAGTCCCAGCCTGAATTATCTAATTACAGTAATAGAAGGAATTTTACTATTAAGCAAAACTAAAACAGTTGGTAGAGTTTGTATAAACTAATTTGGAACTGTAAACACACCCCACAACCCCCCCATCAACCAACTATTTGCCTTTTCCATAATCTGGAGAGGGAAGAGGAAGGGTCGCAGGAGTGTCTGTATTTTTGTTAGATACCATGCATTTAAATTAGTGTGATTATAGTTTTTAGTGAAAAACATGTTACAGAAAGTCCTCAATTTAATGAGATGGTGGGAAATTATATAAAAATAATAAAGCATGAGTTAAGAAAGTTGCAAAAGCTAACTTTGCTCTGTAATTTTTATTTTAAATTAACAAAGCATCAAGATTGTTGCATGGGTGCTTATTTGCTTGTATTTATTGAAGAATTGAAACAAGAATGCCTGCATTGTTAGAGCCCAGCCATTGTCACTGGATATGTGCAAGCAAATAAAGAGAGAGCAAAGGCATAAGAAAATGTTCAGTATATTTTAGCCTGCCGCAATTATTTGGTGCGAACGATTCGGAGTACTTCTAAGTCCTATGGGGTGGTCGGGGAAAGCTGTTAAGTGTATGATGTTGATATATAAAGCATATCTCTGAATTCCACGCAAGGGCAATTACAAATAGGGGTCTTGCATAAGACCTCAAAGAAGCACTACAGTAGATTGACACCATTCAGCCAGGATTACCATCTCAAAGCACCGTTCCTGATGCTTTCATGTTCTAACACAGGTCAACTCAAAGACCAGTTGAATATAGGAGATTTTTTTACGTGTGCTGAAATTATGAATAACACTAGTTAGTATTATGTCAGAATGGTAAGAAAGTATGCCCTTAAGAAGCTCTGACAAGAGCCCTGTGGCTTGACTGTTGCAGGTGAAATGTATCAGTTGCAAGGGAATGGAGCAGACCTTTGTCAAAGTATTTTTTTTTTTTCTGAGGTATTTCTGAGTGCTGCCTTACTTTCAGTGAGAATATTTGTGGGAGGCTGACTGCTACAAGGTTAGACAAAAGACTCTACTTCAAAACAAATCCAGTTTTTAATCTGAATGACTAATTAGGCGATCGATACACAGCTTCGAGCAAGGCACCTAGAAGTAGCCAATACTCCATTCCAAACTGAGAACTCAGTTGGAATCTCACAACAGAATAGAGTTTTGCAAAGTCTCATAATGAAATATCAGACCTCTAGTGCAAGTTGCCCAGCTTATGTAGAATCAGTTGAATCGTATCAGTGTACACCGGCTGAGGATTTCTCTCATGGACTTGTACCAACAGAAGCATGGACAGTAAGATAAATAAAATTGGCAAGCCAGGTTTCCTTTTTGGGGGCTATAGTTTATCAGGGAATTAAGCTTTAGCATTATGGGGGAGAAAAAGCCTTTTAAACATGAAAATAACTAATGAACATTAAGCAGCAATTAAAGCAAACTTAAAAGTGAATAATCGTGCCTTTCACTAGTAGTTCAGATATAATATGTTGTTATTTTTCTTTCAGAATGCTCAGTCAAAAGGATTGAATTAAGAAAGGAAAGCAAGATAATAATAGCCTCCTACTTTAATTGTAAATACCGATTTCTACATCAAAGGCTCCATTTCTGCTTTTAATACTAAGCAGAGAAAGCTTTGAGGATTTAATACTTTTTTCCAAGCCTATGTTTTTTAACTCCAGAATTCCAAAATTGATTCTGCTCTCCCAATATGTGGTCTTTCATCGCACTGTTAACTTTGAGAAAAGTCTTTGCAACATTTCAGAAATTCTTTAATAGAGTAAATGGCTACAGCTACAATAACTAGTTCTTCTAGGCCATGGGTGCTCATGTTTCTGATAGCTGAGAAGCAAATGTCTTTTTATATGTTGAAAGGGCGACACATTCAAGCTGTGATATGTTTTATTGCCTAAGACTTCATCATGTTCATTAGGCCTTGAAATTAAAGTTTCTTATAAAACTGAATGTATTTCTGCTAAGATTTGCATGGATTGATGCAAGACCATAGTTGCATTGAAGACAAAACTTTTTTTTTTTTTTTTAGTAACATCAAAAGTTACATGTCACATATGCTCAATTTTTAGGTTAAGTCAAAAGCTACTGCACTCTGGAACATTAACATGACTTTAGGCATGGTAGATCAATATGATGATTAATTTTGAGGTGTTCACTAGAGGACCTTTTTCATGCTGGAGATGTGGGACAGAAAGCCTTGTTATATGCATTCTTTATATCTCCTAGTAGAAACCTCATGACTATGATTTTATAGCATGACTTATTTCTTCTTCATCATAACGACATGGAGAATGAGAGCCAAAAAGGTCTGGTGCTGTTTTTTCTGTAATATCTATGTCTGAATCGACCAAAGTCTCAAAAGTCCTTCCATTAATTTCAGTGATTTGCTATCCGTGCATTTTAGAGGCTGATTTGATGGCCTAGGACTGTAAAAGGACTTCAAAAATTCTTCATGCTATTGTTGTAATTGCTGTTACTATTAAGAACTTTTTTACTTATTCACTTCTTTTTCATAACTATGAATCTAACCATCCCTAAGTGGATATTAGTGCCGTGCCTTCTTGCGGTTATTTGATACATATATTTGATATATTTCCAACAAAAACCTTGGGTTTTTTTTTTTTTATGAAAAGGATAAAAAAATGACTTTTCTAAGTATATGGGACGAACAAGAAAAAGGAGGGGTTCCAAAAAAGGTATACCAAAGTTTCTATCTTGTAGCAAATTGTATACAAATTTTCCATGATTGCAAAGTAATTTTTTTCCTCTTGCTGTAGTTTTGAATTGTTTAAAAACAAAAATAGTAGCCTAAAAAGGAATAGCATCATGACAGAGAGGACCACATTGAGTATGTTTAGCTAAACTCTCTAATCCCTACTGTTTTGATGGAACACCAAGATTTTCTGTGTTGCCACCATTTAGAGTTTAGACTATACCACCCTCACTTTCTTTTTTATTTCTAGGTTTATACAGACACATACTTGTGCAGCATGTATGTAAATATGTATAATCTGCGGTGACAACCGTGGCGTGTGTTGGAGACATGCAAGTGGAATTAGTAGTTCTGTTTGTTCTCGGTTTGAAATCTCTATTATTCTATAAGAGGAAGGTACATTATCTAAGCTTCCAAAAAAACCTAGGGTCTCTTATTCATAAAATCAACTAGGGGAGAATGTTCAACCTGGAAAATGGTGTTAGTAGTTAATACAGAAAGGAAATGGACAACAGTCCCAGCAGTAATGTAAAAACAGGAGATCCATGCTTTAGGTTAGTCTAACTAGATTAGAATTTCTTACTTACACCTTGCTAAACATTCATTCAGTATGAGCCGAATGAGTAATCATTCAGAATGATACCTGTAGACTAATAACATTCAAGAGCCCTTTGGTTAATTTTTTGGTTAGTGAGTTGGGAAATTGTAGTGATGCACCATGAATCTACTGAAAAGAAGTAAATTATGCTGGCTCAGATGACATTACAGCACTGGAATGAAACTGTACATTACTTAGAAGGATACCTTAAGGAGCTCAGCATATTTTTCTTATATTCTGAAGTCATTATGAGTGTAAATGTCCCAGGGAGTTCCTAGTGCCATGCAGTTGTTGATACTTGTTATAGAACCTGGGTATTTGCATTCCTATATTCTTGGAGCACAAGCTTACAAGCAACTATTACAAAGTGTAAACTACAGTGGCACAGTTGCCCTATAGAGAGAGAGAGAGTTTCATGCTGCTTCTGCTGTGACTAGAACTTGAGTGGCGTAATCGAGCTATTTTTCTCTATTTCGTGTGGCTCTAATACCCATGGTTAAGGGTCAAGACCCTTAATCAGTTCTCTGGGAGTCCTGTGTATCTGATTTCATGCTGCCCTGAGACCTTCCATAGAGAATTCTTGCAATCTCTTGTCTACTGCTATTACCATCAAGAATTTCTGTTGGCACCCAGCAAAATGAGGTCAACAGAACCGAAAGCAAATCAGGAAAAATCTTGTGCATTTTAGGTAATCACTGTCGTACTTCAGTGGACAACTTGCAGGCACATAAGAAAAACAATCTGAATAGCAGTTAGACAATTATGTTTCTTTTAGCAGCTCAACAAGAACAAAGTTACAATCTTGGAAAAAAAAAAAGGCAAACAATTAACACATGTCTATTACCAATATAGGGGGAAAAAATGTAAACCTTCATGGTAGTTTGACTTAAGATTTAGGGGAAAAAAAGAAAAGCTTCCCAAAGAAGTTTGAGAAACTGATGAATGTCTACGATGAGATCAAGAATGGGGAAACTCAAAGCAAAGGAGAAGTCCCAAATACAAAGTCAACAATAGCTTGCAAGATGAAACCTTGTACTGTATGAGAAGTCCCTGATATATTTTTCTCGCATCCAGTTATGTGAAGGTAATCCATTTTGTAATGTTAACTTTTGAGCATTGCATACCTGCCTTCATTGGCATGACTATATACCATTTCTAGTTCCTTTTTCGCGTTTGCAGGAGTTCTATGATTTTCTGGCTTGCTATGGTGTAGCATAATACTGGTAAGGTAAATGTCTCCTTTACACAATGCCAAAGCAGTTATACTATGAAGGTGATGAGCAATGACTCCTGTTTGCACATTTGGGCATATTACAGGTCTGTCAAAAGAGTAGATTGTATAGCTGTGGAAATAGTGGTCCTTGTGGTCTTAGGCCACACTTTTTTTTTTTTAAATCATATAGAAATTTATAACATGGATTAAATGTTTCAGTTAAAATCCTGAGGACAGGTCAAACAGCATTTAGATAGAATCCTGTTCTCTATTAATGTTCTAGAGGGAAACCTAACATTTGAAAAGCTCTTATTACCAAACAAAATTAATATTCTTACTATCTTTAAAGGTCTGTTCACTTTTCTTTGCACAGGGTGCCCTTGCTGATCAATGGATATTTAGTGTGTATGTGCTTTTCAGCATTGAGAATAGGACATAAAATAGGACTCTAATGAGTTTTCCTCCTGTAAAGAGTTTTGGGTTGGATCTGGATTTTTTTTTTTTTTTTTTGGTAAAGAGTATCTGGCTTTACATGTATACCAAAAAGAGCTCAACTTGCTGTTGTTTTCCAGAGCCTTTGATAGTTTTAGTCCCTTCATCCATTATAATTTAAATATTACAGTGTTGTGTTTGTTCTTGTTGACTGTGAAGTTACCATCTGATCAGAAACAGATCAGAGGACAGTGTTATAGGTGAATATTTAAAAAGACTCCATTTGAAAGTGGGTTAGCCCTTATAACCATGATTTATATCATCTTGGCCTCATTTGGAATAATAATGAAGGATCACAGGCCAAAAAATTATATTGGGAACACTTTATCTCATAATTGCATTGGGCCAAGAACGTGAAGGGGGGGATTAGCCATCCCCCCCATAGGTGGTAGGGGCAGCTTTCTGAAAAGTTGGCACAGAATTTTGTCGAAAGGTGCATCTTTGCCTGTATTCAACTGAAAAGCCTAAGACCCGAGGTGGTGAAATTTAACTGTAATCTAATTTAGTAAGCTCAGGCTTTTTTTGAGTTCTAATCAAAGGTTTGATTCCTCTGGCAAATTACTTGGGTTCTATGGCTTGGTTCTGTTTGTAGCATGGGAATAATAATAACAGGTAGCAGCACATGCTGTGAAAGGATATGGAAGCTGGTACTGAGTGCCTCTGTGGACACCTACCTTTGCACAGTCCTGGCTGTTTGCCTGATCAGTGCTGCTGTTCTGCATTAGAATATCCATCTGCATTTCATGGCAATGTTGTTACATAAATAGCCCTGGCATCCCCTGACTATGTTTTTGTTTTCTCTTGGAAATCTAAGTTAAAGTTCTTAATAAGAACAGACACTTCCATGACTCTGTTCATCAGGCTGCTCACATGCCTCACTAACACGGAGAGCTAAAATTCCATAGAGGGAAGCTTTTTATTCCTTCTGCCAGCACCATCCAGAGGCAGAAAAAAGTTATCTTGAAAAATGAGTGAGGCTTTTCTTTGCAAAATTTCACATAAATTTCTATCAGCTGAAAAATCTTTCAAAACCCAAAAGGCTTAAAACATTCAGTCTGCCATTGTCTTGGCAATTAATGAGGCCTGATCTTTAAATGAAGCTGAACTCAAAAAAAAAAAAAAAAAAAAAAAAAAAAAAATTCATATTGTCCCCTTCAGAAGTATAAGGAAAAACAAAATCATGAATAAAAGAGATGATTGAAGAATTGTTTTATATGATTATCTATTCGAGATTATTCTGTCTGTCCTTGTTGTTTTGGATACGATTCCCTTTTTCTTCTCCTCCGTTTCTAGCTGAATAGTACTATGCAACTCTGAAGGCCTTATAAAATGAATAAAAAAGCAAGTTTAGGTAAACTGATGAGGCCACAATTCTACTGTCTTAGCTACGCATCTGTCTTACAGAAGAAGCCTAAACAGCCTGAAAAAAAATTACACTGACTTGAAGTGTAAGCTGAAATTTGAGCTTAATTTTTTTTTTTTTTTTTTTTTTTTAGATAGGACATATGTCAGGTAACTTTAACACATACCAGCCTGCTTATATGATGTATTAAATCTCAGGGAAATGTAGCTCTCTGGTATCTATCTGTAGCTCTCCGGTATCTATCTATACCTCTCCACCAGACAGTTTATCCAGTATAGAATTCACTAGTTTGCTCTAGCTGCCTCTGCTATGGAACTGAATAGACATGCTGGTTTATTATTTAAGATAACATCTTATAGAAATCAGTCCACAGAAATTAGTGGTTACCTGCCTAGCCGGTCACTTCAATGCATATATTCCATATTTACCTGTACATACACATTTGCATGAGCAAAATTGAAGTCAGCTTATACTCACCCTGGTGATAATTACAATAAAATTTCCTCATCATATGAAACTAAAGGGGAAATTATATTTTGACAGAGGAGTCATCAGGATAGAATTAGTACAGATTGAAACATGTCTGGGAAAATTAAGTGCATGCACCTGACAAATAGATTAATCTTTCTCCAAAATAGCATTGCATTTGCTTGCAAATGGTGAAAGAAATCAGGAGACCCATGGCAAAACAGGACCTTTTTCTCCTTTGGAAGATTTTGCTTGTAGAACAGGATATCTTATATGGCATACTAGAGATAATAACATTCAAAATTCTTATGAAAATAGTTCTGCATGTCACACTTGAAAGCTTTCACACGCTCTGTGTTCCTGTAGAAAGTTCATGTCATAGTTACACAAACGAAAAAAATTGGAAGGAAGATTAGGATAACACTGTGAAGTTCAATAGTAGTCTGCCTGTGAGTTGATATAAATAGTTAACACACTGTTGGCATCTGCCATTCAGACTGTAATTCATTCTTCATCATAGGAAAAAGAGAACTCTCTCTCTTCCACGAAACTGTTAGTAAGTGAAGGGATGGCCAAGTCTAGTGCACCCTCCTATAGATAAGTCACTTAAGAAATTGTAGGTATCATCAATGTATGTGACTACTGCTTAAGAATGTGAATATTTATGGGAAAGAACTACTTTTTCTCTCTGAATAGTGTAAAAAGCTATGTCAATTTAAAAGTGCTGTGGTGGGGGAGGACACCAAGCAGTTTTGGTGATGTGTTTTTTGGAACGCAGCATATGAAAGCAAAAAACCCCACAGAAATGCCTTTATTAGAAAGCTTGATGTACTGTTCTGTTTTCACTTATTCAGAGATCATGGGGATTAGAACAGAAAATACAGATAAAACCAAATAGGGTGGATCAAAGCACCTGTGGCTACTTAATTTTGTAACTTGATTATTTAAAGTTATTTAAAATTATGGCAGATTTCTTGCATGAAGCCCAATTAATACCTTTCGTAATGAAATGTGAGTGATAAAGTAAGACTAGCAACCTGGACTCTAATTGATCATAACTTTCTCCCCACCCCCCCCAGGCTACAAAGACTTCAAGGACAATCCTTAGGTCTGACTTACTGGGTTCAGTGCAGTGGAAACTGGGTGCTTTCTGCTGGTTCGTATTACATGATAGTTCCTGGCAGTTGACTGAGTTTACCAGATTCATTGTAAAATGTGTGGGTCAAGATGTCCTTCCTTGTTGTACCTCTAGAGGCTGTGTACCGCAAACTGTTAGAGCTGCACTTGATTTTTCTCTTTGGAACACTTCCTGAATTAGACTTGCTAACAGGTTATTCATGTAGGCTTCATTTCCACGCTAGGAAGCACAGGTTACAAACTGTGAAACAGATCACCCTGTCTGTAGCCTTGTCCTTCTTCTTTATGGTTCCATTACTTTGAAAGGAGATGTGTGGTTTGTGGGTTTTTTCCTCTCTTGTTTCAGTCTTTACCGTGAGAAGATGTTGCAGGGAAGAAAAAGCAAAATTTATGTGCTTCAGGCTCCTGAATTATCCCTCTATTCCAGGGCAATGTATGTCAAGGCTAATGCTAAGTGTATGCATATAGGGACAGCAAGCTATGTCCTACGAAGTATAGTCCATGTCTTCTGGAGGTATGCAAAATTTCTGATGGTTGGACTCCTTTCAGGTGCTTAAAAACATCCTTCCCTGTTTCTGAGTGGCCATGGCACTATGGTGAAATAAGTCCAGCCCCAAAGAAGTTGTGGATCTTCTGTGCAGTATTTGCCCTTTGTTGGTGCATGACCTTGTCTGTAAGAATTTTGTTTTGAGGTTTAACAGGAAGGCTGTGTTAGCTGGTGTATAAGCTGACCAGTGTTGGCATAGATTGAGACCTTCTGATGTGAAAACACAATCATTCACATACAGAAGGAGATCTGTAGTCTCCTCAATTTTATGAGCTTGACAGTGGAAACTATGTTTTGTGTCTGCTTACCTTTATGCACCCTGTGATTGTATCTCTCTGAAATAGCTTGTCTCTTAGCTCTAACAAAGGAAAAGAGCGCCTATTTGCTTGAGCTGCTAGCATTTTCTAATGCAGGATGACAAAAGCCTGATTAAGCTAAGAGAGGAGGCTGTATTAAGAAAAAATAATTATCTGAAGATAGACCCTTTAAACCCGCTGTTGTAACATGAGGAAGAGACAGGTGGATAACATGCCACCTTCTAAATCCACAGCTCACTTGCACCTCAGCTGAGACTCATTTCAAGGCAACTGCCAGACAGATGTTGTCCTCCTTTATGTTTGTCCACGTCTTAAAGAGGATGAAACCCGGGCAGGGAAGGGAGCCGTACTGCCTGCGGTGTGTTATGCAAAGCAGGACTGTGGAAAGATCTGATCGTGGCAGCGCAGGCGGTGTAAAACGAGACGTACTGGCTGAACGAGTCACTGGCCTCGAAGGCACAAGTGCCTTGAACTTTTTCTCAGCAGGTGGCACTATTGAGCTTATCAGGTTAGCAGTGCTAGTTCCTCACAGGATTTCTCCATCCCCCCCAACTTTTTTTTTAATTATTTTGTTTTAATATCATGGTGATGCATTCTGCATGTATCTCAAACTGCAAGTCGTGACAGGGTGTTGTACCCCATTAGGTGCCAAGGGCAGCAAAAACACTATAGAGGAACAAGGTTTCTCACATTGTTCATGCTGGAAGTCCATGTCCATTTCTTTCCGCTACCAGAATAAAAACTGTTCTGATTCTGTGTAGAGCCTATTTGTATTATATTTTTAGTGACTAATTCTATTCTTTAGTTGAAAGAAATTGCATGCATATTGATAGAATACATAATGGCACAGCAAACAGAGTTACGAAGAGAGTTTAAGATGGTCAAAGTCCTCTCAGAATCTTGCCCTGTGCTCCAGATGCAAAATACTCCCTATAGGGAGGACCTACACAGTCTTTATGAATGTTGGTTCCAGCCTTGTAAGTAGTTGCCTCCCAAGCAACCTATTGACAACACTTTCAATGTCATTCTGCAGAAGAACTAAAGTATGAAATACTTTTAAGACTAGGAACATTGTGGTTACTCTAGTTACATTTTTTAATTTCCCTGCACCTGTCAAACTAGTTTCCAGTAGCTGAATGCTCACATTTCACCCCTGCTGGTTCACAATGAGATCTTAGGGCTATCGTTGATGTAAAACTGAACATAATGAAGGTCTAATCTCCTAAAGTTGATTTGTATTATGACAATTTTGGGTTTAAAGGAGCTAGCTGTTCCCAAATAATTCTTGTGTGGCTACTGTCTGAATTAGCTGCTTCTGTTTAAAAGAAGTGTAAACTAATTCAGATCTGTGTACCTTTTTTACTTGAAAAGAGCAGGGCCAATGGCAGATGATGAATAAGAAGAATCAGGAATAACAACTAAGAATAATTACCCCTGCAAACAGTTCCTCAGTGTAATTTGCAGGAGATATTCTGCATTAAGGCTCATGAGGAAAAAGAAAGAAGACAGTCAATCACTCGAAAATGCTTACAACTGGAATGTTGGTATTCTTAGCAGGTAAATAATAACATCCTTCATACATCCTCATTTATGTGCATAACACTTCACAAGTAAAATATAGGTTCCACAAGGCAATTAAATGTGTCTGTGTTCAGCACTTCCCCCCAGGGGTTACCTCTGCTGTTCTTTATGTAGATCACATCCACTCTGGGATGAACTGTGCCCATGACACAGTATGATGCAGACGTGTCTAAGTTATTCCCGTGCATATATTGTGATGTCTTACTCATTATTTTTAACACCGCTTTTCTGCAAATGTCAGCATATTCCTGTACTCAATAACGTGAAGCAAGAGCACATTGCGTATTATGTGTTCAGTTTTACTTGTCTTTGTATGGGCAATTAAGAAGTGAAAAGTGACTAAAAGGTACGTGCAATTCTGATTGTGGTCTATCCTTAGCTGCTAGAAAACATGGGTGTGGTCATGAGATATTAAAAATGTATTACGGAGAGCTGGAATAATAGTGACCACTTTTAGCAAGGATCTTATACTTCATTCAGAAACCATCTGTTAACCTATCAGTTATTGCCTAGATTTATTACTTCATGAAAAAGAGAGTATGTTTCTTTACTCATCACTTCTGAGACACTAGTAGCTTTTTGGGCAGGTATTACATCTAACTGGAGGTTCAAAAGATATAGGTGTTTTAGAGCAGATGTTTCAGCAACATCTGATATGACTAATCATGGGTGATTCCTTCAGCAACTGAGAGATGCTACTGGAATATCAGAACTTATCCTGTCTTAAGACCAGTGAGAAATAATCAAGCTGCAGAGATCGTGCCCAGAGGTATGAAACATGACGTTTTTCAGGGATCTGTCTCCAAACCTTGGTTGCTCAAAGAAAAAGTGAAGCCTCTAGACAAAATTGTTTCCTAACACAACACAGAATAACATCAGCATCCTCATAATGTACAGCTGTGTATCTTGTACCCTGTGGAGTTTAGTCTCTGCTCTGGAGAATTGCTTACATGACATTGCCATCTGGATGCATACAAATTATTTTGTTCTTAGTTTTATAAAAACATTAGCCTGGCTGCCGAGGGGAGGTCATTCAGGGTGTCTTTATCAACACTACGTAAACACATGTTCCCTGCCCAGACAAGCTTACAGTGTATTGTTGCAAGGACACAACAGTTGCTTGATGGAAATGATAGTGATGCTATAGGTATGTAAGGAATGTAGTAGTTTGCCTACTTTTATTTTACTAGTGAAGAGTGTCACTGCAGCAAGCCTCTTCTTCTTGTCTGTTACTTGTTGCAAACTACATCTGTTCTATGGTAAGCCCCGTTTGCTGGACATAGTATGAAAATGTCTCAAAGTCTACATTTTGGTCATCCAGTGCTCTTAATTGTCCCACGCTGACCTTGCAACTGCAAGATATCCTCCTCATAAGTATAGTGCTTGATTTATTGCTGTTCCCCCTCAGTCAGGCTTCCAGCAGAGTAGCTGTTCTACTTACGCTTCTTCAGAGTTCAGGGACATATTTGCTCTCTGGTTTTGAACAATCCTGAGCAGATTACACCTCTTTTGTCATCTTTATATTGGCTGACTGTAAATTATCAAACAGACTGTAACAAGTATAAATAAGGGGTAATTTAAAAACAAATTATATTGTATATTTTTTTTGTTGGTTTGTTTTGTGGTTTGGTTTTATTTTGGGGGGGAGGGTTACTTATTTTGTCTTCTTTTAAGAAAAGTCTTTAGTGAAAAAATGTGTTAGGACATGTTTGTACGTGCAATGCATGCGTCAGGAATTTGGCAGGTTGTGTGGGTATGCTGAGATGTTTTACAACCTCAGGAAAAAAAAATTACATTTTCCTGTATTACCGATGGCCAGTGAGGAGAGGGTGTTTGCCACCTTCGGATCCTTTTGTTCATAGGATGTATTTTTTCCCCAAGCAATTAAAATGCAATAATGATGATAACAGTGCTTTGACATATGTGGGTTGAGATTTCAAATTCCTTTTGGAAAAAAAGTCTCAAAACATCAAAGCACTTCACGCTCTTTAGCTGTGTCACCCTGACAGCCGCTCTTGAGCAATACATTAATCCCAATTTACACACAGAGAAATTGAGGCATAAATAGATAGATTAAATATACTAAGTCTGGATTATACCAGAAAACTACAGCTTCACTACGGCTGTCTGAGACAAGGTTTGGGAATGTGTCAAAGGAGGAATTTCAGTTGGACCTGTAGTTTGCCTGCAATTACACAGAATCATAGAAATTTTGGCTCAGAGGCATCTTTAGTGATCATGAAGTTGAAGTTCCTGCTCAAAATAGGACTTTGGCCAACAGTAGATCAGGCTAGTTGAGACTTTGTCTACCTGAGTCCCCAAAAACCTCTAAAGCTGGAGATTGCTCAACCACACTGCTCACCTGTTCTGGTGCTGTGCCATCCTCCTGTGAAAATGTTTTTCTCTTACATCCAGCCTGTACTTGCTGATGTGCAATTTGCAACTGTATTCAAATAATTGACAAAAGGGTGAAGCAGAGATACCTGTTGGCCTTCCTACCACAGAGGAAGAAGTTCCATTAAAAACTGCCTCTTCTTTGTCTGCTGAAAAGGACACTTGAAGATCCACGAGTGCTTAAGCTTAGATAGTTCTTTTATTCTTCCCTATTTGATGAAAAAGCAAACAGACATTTAGGCTGTTGGAGAATAAAAAAAGAAAAGAAATATCAGGCAGTAGAAAAATTTTCTCCATTGTCCAGTCACAAAACTGAGTCTGTTGAAACAATAAAGTTGTTTAGTTGTGTCAGAATAATAAAAGGGCAATCCTGCTTGACCATCCCTCATTTGTAAATGACATGAATATTAATATTATTTTTATGTATTCTTTCATGACAACATAACTTGTTTAACATCAACGGATGAGTCCACTTCAGGCTCTATTTATTGTACCATCGGCCATCTAAAGAACTTGGAGGGACTAAGAAGTTGACAGGTTCAAGCATGACACTACTTGTTTATACATACGGCACTCAGTGAAGAATGCTCTGCTGATCTTAGTAAAGCAGCTGCAAAACTATTTGACTGAGAAACAGCAGGTAAAATGATGTGGAAATGACTCTTATACATACTACATGCAGCACAGACTGTCCATGCTGCTGAAGAAGTGGAAGAGTAGCAGCTATGGACAACTAGCTGCAGCAGTAGAATTAATATGACTGGCTAGGAAGTTTCAGAAAGAGGTGTTCTTAGAAAAAGAGAGAATAAAGAAGAATATTTCTCAGGTTGCTGTTGTGCTTCAGTCCTTTTAACCTCTAACAGCAACTCAACAGCACTGTGCATGAAGTGTATTTCCCTACTGGTTCCCCTGGCTTATAGTACTTAACTGTTGAGGTCTACTTAAACATTAAATTATTCCACCCTGAGCTCAAATTAAGGCTTAAATTCTTGAAACTTTGACACAAACATGTGACAGGTTATAAAATGGAGCTAACCTATGCTGCTTTATTTAGAGAGGTGATGGATTTGGGGAACCCATGTGACCTTTTAGAGGTAGGAATACTGAAACATTCTTGCTACTCTAATTTTGTTAAAAGAATACAGAACAAGAGAAATATACAAAAGGATAACTGATGTTGCTTCTTCATCTCTTATAGAGTAATCTTCTGGATTATTTCAACAGGCTGTATTGAGGTAAGAAATGCTGATATTGTCTCTTAATTACATAAGCCACTATCACTGAAAGTACTCTTACCCTTGGTGTCTCCAAGTTATATTATGTTGTGTTGCCTGAGAAAGAGGTAGCAAGAAAATATGGTTGCTGTTACAACATGGTACTCATTTTTCTCTTTGTACTACAGGGCAATAAGCTATCCGAGCTGTTTTCTTAACTCATGTGAGTCCCTCTCTTTACTGGCACAGCTTTTCTGCCCAATGCAACTCAGTTCTCTTTGTAGAAACCCACTAAATTCTGTTTTGGTTGAAGACTGTGGCGGGGGGGTGGGGGGGGAAGCTACCTAAGCAGAGGCTTAAGTAGGAAAGCTTTCTTTTGGCAGCCTTGTGACAGAGCATTTCCTTCATTCCTCCTTTCCTCCTCCTTGCCTGGCTTATTAACATGTTGACATTTACAAGACATGTCTGTGAAGACTATTTTATGGTGCTAAAGAAAAATTACTGGAGGATACTAAGAGCTCTCAACTTCTACCCTTTTTATCAGAAATTACCTAAAGTACATTGGATTATTCTGTCCCTGATCAGAAAAATAATTTCAATGTTTTATTAGATGTGGATGGTGAATATTAACTCCACATGAACCTTTCTATTTTCTCTAAAAAAGTGAGATTGTGTAAGAAACATAGATGTCAGGGTGGATAGATGAAAATAAGCTTTCAAGACAAAGCTATGGAAAGAGGTTTAAGGGAGTCCTTGGCTGTTTACAATGGAGATTGGTGAGAAGGGAAGGTTTTTCATCTCTCTTTGCCGCAGGTAAGAGTGATACTGAAATTCTGTGAGAAGTTCCAGTACTCATGTTCTTCAAAAGAGTCTTGAAAGTCTTCTGACAGTGCAAAAAAGAAACAAAGCCCCTGTGTATATGAATTGGAGATTATTATCTATAGAAACACAAAAGAGGTCAGCCTGATTAGTTGACCACCGGGGAAGACTGAGAGGTGGCATTCATTACAATGTATGAGTATTTTCAAAATACAGAAGTACTTTGTAGGAAAAGCTGTTCAGTGGAGAATGACTTAATGACTTAATGGATATCAGGAAACTGAAGCCTGAATGAAAGTAAAATAACTTTAAAATGCAAACTTCTAACTTTGAGATTATATTTTGCTGACCTTGCATCAGGACCAATGTATTCTGCTAACCAGTTACTAACCCAGAACAGAAGGGAAGTATAGGATAGTCACCTTGGAAAAAGAGGGGGGGGACATGCAAGAAGATATGTCAGATATAAATTATTCGGCTATATAACTTATGCGTTGCATAGTTGTAGGTGCTTGTCATGGGGCATCTACAGTTTCCATCCGTTAATTTCATAGTTGACTTTTTATATACAATTGAGAAAATTATATTTTTCTATCTGACCTTAATGAGCAGTGACTTTGCATAGCTGTTTTCATTTCAGCCTACGCTGTAATTCAATAAAGTTAAAATACTGGTGGGTTGAGATTTGGAGGGAATTATTACTGACTTCCTGGCTTGTTTGTCCATGGAGACTGAAGGAAGATTTCTGTGTCTGAACCAGAGGCCAATGAAGGACACCCCTTATCAGTCTGAAGACAGTGTGGGGTCATCAGACTCTTCCGTGCCACCAGATATGAAAATGTGAAGAACAAGAATGCACGTGTACTTAGCATTTTAATGCTATAAAATAATTCTGTTTACAAGATTGTCTTCTCCAGTGACTACCAACAGTGCGTAATAAATCACCTAAATTATATCTAGAGAGTCTTACTATTCTGTAATTGCTGCAATGGGGTGTTTTGTATGCTGTGATTGCTTTCTACTATGCTCGTTTCACTTGGAAGACATTGAACCTTTTACCTGAACAAGTTTTCACCCTGTACTGTGTTTCCTAGGCTGCACAGTAGACAATACTGTTAAAAGAGTGGGGGTCAGGGAGAGGGAAGCAGAGTGAAAAAGTGCATTCTGAGAAGCATCTAAATATGTTGTCTCACCACGAGTAAAGTAGTAACAATTTGAACAATAGCTAGAGCTTCTTATGATGATTTCTTTCCTGTTCTTTCTATGAATTCTAGACCAGCATGCGAGGTGAAAGCTTAACTACAGCAGTTTACTTCAGAGACGCTCACAGGCAGTGGAGCGTGCCAGACTTTATTGGAATTTGAAACTGCAGTCAATGGCATTTTCTGCCATTCTGATGCTCATCCTATTCAAACAGTAAATTTACTATCTAATCACGAGTTGCCTTGTCAGTCTAAACAGAGTAATGCAGGGCTTCAATGCATAAGATAATCTAACAAGAATGACAGCTAGTAAAATTACTCTCATGTTTGGTTTTTCATTATGGAGGGAGCGTTTTTTCTTTCAGAATTAGTGGCTTTATATTCTTTGGGTCTTTCTAGGTGCCCGAGTCCAAGTTATACAGGGCAATCAGAAAGGTGGTCAGCTACCACTTTCCACAGCTATATAGTACAATCAGACATTGATGGAAAGCAAACTAAAATGTTGTGATCGCTGTAATTGCTTCATCAGAGGCAATAGGCCTCATTCTTTATTCCTTTTCACTTTGGGTAGTTGCATGCAAAGACTCCAATTCACCTGGGCGAAGAGTTCATGGGTCATGATCCAGCAAGTATTTTCTAATCACTGATGCCCATTGTAACATTTTGTATTCTCTTGGCACAAATTTAAGCAGACATAGAAGATTAACAGCCCTGGAGAATCAGGCCGATGGTATTGCTGGAAGTCATTATTGACCTTTTAATTTTGTGCATTATGCACACTCAGGGACACACTCAGGATAATGGTATTTTTAAAAAAATCAATATTTTGACATGAAAACCTAACAAGGACACTAATACAAACTTAAATCAGAGGTGTTACAAACAATTCATGTACAGCCAGATGCAGAAGGGGTATGCTCGGCCCTGGAGGCCATGTAACTTTCTGTTGTGCATATTGTTCCGTTTGGATGGTTGGCCTCCAATTTAACATTACTGAAGTAATTTATAAAGTGCATTTCTTATGATTTACATTAAATATTTAGAGGGAACAGTAAACATGATAGGTAAGAATGAATTTTGCTGAGAAGTGTGACTTTGAACACGTCTGTTCCTTATACGTGCTATCTTTAATATTAGTTCCCCAGGATAAGATGTGCTTACTTAGATGTTGTATAAGGTAGCCTAGCATACTGGACACCTGAATCTATAGTAATCTAGAAGTCTATTCAGTTAACTGGAAATCAGGAACGTTGGCATTATTTTCCTATTGCTGACACAGCTTTGCCAGGTAACTTGACTTGAATCACTTCATCTTGTATGGTATTTTTGTACTACAGATATAAGACTTTCAGCAGCAAGAAATAAATACTGTGGAATAGGAAGGATGAGAGAGACATTTTTTTTTTTCTTACGTTTTGTACATTTGTCATGATTTTTTTTTTATATATACCCCAAATATATACATTTATAGAGCATCATTGGCCTCTTGACACACATCCCCTGGCAGAACGCCATGCAGGAGTAGCTATGTGAACCATTGCAAAAACAACCAAGTCAGCTGACACTGCACAAGGTATTGGACTAAGAACTATTAAACTTGCAGAATGAAGATTCTCCATGGTTACATTTCAAGCACAGCGCATTTGAGGAGCTTGTACTTCCACTGTATATGCTACTTCTGTCCTGAGACTTATGAAGAATTCATGTTCTAGAGCTGTTTATCTGGTAGTTTTCATCCAGAAACAGATTCACCTGTCCTGAAACCATTCCTAGCCAGAAGCAAGGAAGCGTCTGTCTGAGGCAGCACATTACTTTCAGAAACAAACAGCAATGGTACCACCCTCTGTTTTGCCTCCATCAGGTCCTTGAGAAGTGGGCCTTGCTACTGTTAAGCTGCTGCTGCTACCACTGGCATGGGGTGAATGAGATTTTTAGACAGACTACAACCACTGGCTGCTATTGCCAGTTGCAGCAGTATCAGTCACCAGCAAGCTTGGCTCTTTAGATCTTTTTCTGCTGCCACCCAGAACTCAGTGGAACCCTGCCTTTTCTCTCCCTTTCTTAGTCCCTCATCTCTGTGGTAGCTAAATTCAGTATCGCCCTCGAGTTTCCTTTTAACTATCCATTGTTGTTTAATCTGAGCTCTTTTCAAAAGTACTGCATTTACCTGAAAAACACATGAAATTAATATTTTAATTAATGGAGAATATAATGATATATATATTTAAAGAAAATTTCGTATTTCTTCTCTGCACTAACTTATTAAGTAAAAGGTACAACTCTTTCCGGAAGTGGCATATATAATAATGACAAGGTATGGGTTTCCATTCAGGCAAAAACCCAATAAACTTAATTGAACAAAGTGCATTAAAAAATTGTAAATATTGTTCTTCATTTTTTTGTGAAATATCCACTGATCCTATGCTGAATCTATATTTCCATCGGTCCGCATGTGGAGAAGAGCCATCTACCCTTGTGTAAGTTGCTGGTTCGCAAGAAAACTACTTATAGCAGAGAAATGAGAATCCTGTATGTGTGAGGAGTTCTAAGCCTAGGTTTGGTCTGAACAGTTCAGAGTCGGAGCACATGATTATATGGGGCTTCAATACTTCTTGCGTCCAGAAGAGGACTAATACTTGGCAAACTTACTGTTATAATGCTTTGAACATTTCTTATTGAAAATTATTCTTGAAGAGCTTGTATTGACCAAACCAGCTATACTGTGCACACCTTTGGAGCAAAGTTCATGTAGATAAATTATGTCACATGAATTTTAGCGATGACTAAAGCTACAAAATATAAGCTATTATCACTTTTAATGTTGTTTGTTGCTTTGGGGTTTTTTTGGTTTGTTTTTTTTTTTCCCCCCAGAAAAGGTAAAGGATACTATGAAAAATCATATTTTCTGAAAGGTGATGTAAGGTTTGTTGCGTGCAGTATTGTTGCATCGTAAGAATTGTGTTTGGGAAAACGGACACCTTCACAAAGTCTTCTATTCTAGAAGACCTATGTCTCTGGTAATCAACTGTATCTTCTCCTTAGACTGAATGGAAGGATATTTTGCAAGAGTCAAATTTGTGATTTCTTGACTGACTTATTCATGTGACAGAAGTGCAGCTTTATTGGAGCGCAAATGGAGGTGCAGAGTTTTAAATGATTACACAAAAGTGTTCTAGGCTAATAATCTACTGGTACAGGTGTGAAATGCAGAATATGTTTTCATAACAGACAATGTTGAGTGACAGCTGAAGTAATTTATAAGAAATACACAAGTATTAAGCTCCTCCATTAGAATCACTGTGACAGGATCCAGTGAAATTTTCTACTTGACATATTAACTATTTCCACTTTTTGTTGTGCTTTTTATTAATCTAATAACAGCATCAATTACACACATAAAAAAACCTACCTTGAGTGTGCGTGGGAAGCCTGCTTCTCAAAGCTTCCCGTTTGATTTGTCATTGATCCAGTTTTATGGGATGTTCAATACAGGATAAGCAAAGAAATCATGCAGTTTTTCATAGTCTAGAATGAGTGACACTATTAAGGGCTGGCTTCTACTTGCTAGCCACTGTTTAAGTTTTCTGTCACTGTCTGTCAAATTCATATAGATTGGCATGGCATGATGGTTCTTTTCCCATACTCCAGTTGCTTATGGGTCAAAATAACTCTTTTAACTAATCACAGAACATTAAAATGTGTCACTATAATTCAGTGCACTTAAATATCCTGCCTTGTGCACTTTATAATTTATCTAAGTGACCAAAACTCTAATGCATGACAGACTGACCACCTGCCAGCTTCCTTTTGCTTTGTAGCGCAATTGTCTAATATTGTCAGACTTCGATGCCTCTTTCCAAACGTTTTTTCCCCTTTTATTGCAGCAAGAAGGGACATGCTTTGAAGGCTCGTTCCTTCTCTGAGTGGACTTGGTAGAAACGGAAATCTAGCAAGATCAGCCTGTAAATGTTGTGATGACTCATGTTAATTATTTATAGATTAATTCTGTGGAAAAGAACGTGATACCACTGGTAAAAAGCAGTATATCACAACCTTTCATCCTACTCAGATTAAATAGTAGTAACATTTGCAAATAAGAGCCATTGGGCTAAATGGTATAAAGATTTGGGATTTAACCATTACTTAGTGTTCAGAAATGCTGAAGCCACTTTGCTGAATGAGGGCAGCCTAAAAGATCTCTCCTTGTAATCAGTACTTTTTACTTTTAGTCAAGGATACAGAAAAGTCCAGGAGTGAGAAATAGACTGAAAAAAAAATGGCACAAAACCATCAAACCCCAAAAATACACACCCCCACAAACAGAAAAGGTGAAGGAACATAAGTACATCAGGACAACTGGTAAAATTTCAAGAGTAAACTTGAGCATAGGAAGTTCCACCTAAACATGAGGAGGAAATTCTTTACTTTGAGGGTGGCAGAGCCCTGGCACAGGCTGCCCAGAGAGGTGGTGGAGTCTCCACCTCTGGAGACATTCAAAACCCGCCTGGATGCGTTGCTGTGTAACCTGCTCTAGGTGACCCTGCTCTGGCAGGGGGGATTGGACTAGATGATCTCCAGAGGTCCCTTCCAACCCTATGATTCTATGTGTTTTCGCCTTCCCAGAGGCTGTCTGTTTCCCCTTCACTTTACTGTTGTAAATCAACTTGAGATACTTAAGTACTAGAACATCAGACAGCTGTTTTTTATAGAATCATTGTAGTTATTTCAATAATAGCAAACTCTTCAGGTATTCAAGTAAATACTATGCATAGTTCCATTGCAATTATATGTCACAAATCATAAATATCCACCTATGCAGCATTAAAAAGTGTCATCTCGGGATTTTCTTAATCTTTGAGAAAGACAAAAACTCTATATTTGCAAGATAGTGCTAAGTACCTCTAGAAGATCGTGAACACCTGTATTTAATTCATATGGTATGATTAGAAGAAAATATTTATTTCTACTGGAGAGCTGTGAAATGATTTGATTGTTTGCTCCTAATGCATGAACAATGATTACTACCCTGTAACATTAGTGAAAGCAAACATTTCACAATATGAAAAGAAAAAACCTGAAAGAACCTCACTCAGCTTTATGTTTTTCAGTTTCAAGAATACAAAGTGCTATATTAACTTCCCTGGAGCCAGACCGCGTAGCCTATATAATGTGCCTTTGCTAAAGGATTGAGGAGAAACAAGTCACCTCCTTATTTCCATGTGACAGCTAGCAATATTTATGGTATATCTGCAGAGCTGCTGCTGTTCTAGATAAATCATAGTAGGCCCAAACATTTTGAAATATTTTTTGAATGAACAGTAAATACAGAATTCTTTTTATTTCTTTCATATTTTTTAAAGCCCTTAGTGTTTTGAAGAATTCTCCATCACCTTGAAACTTAAATTTACTTTTTTTAATTGACATTATGTCAGCATGACATACTTCAAAGATTGGATACTTTCAAGGAAATCAAGCCTACCACTGCAGGACCTGGATAAGAGGTATGACATGCTGTCATGCAAGAAGGCAAGGAGTGAATGGACAAAACAAGGCACTTCTCTCTGACACGTGGAGCAAAGTGGGCACTATAGAAAGTCATGTTGCACTAGGTCTGTACAGTATATTCCTTCAAGAAAAAGGAGGCAGGCCATTACTGTCGCTGTTTATTTCTCAGTTTTCTCTCAAAATGCTGAGCTCACGCTTAGGATTTGTAGGAAATCAAACAGCCGTTCATTCTGTTCTGTCATAGCTTCAGAAAGCTATGAAAATAATTTTACTTGAAAAGAAACCATTTTGTTGAGGAAGGCAAGAAAGAGGTGGTATGCTTGTGTGTGTGTGAGAAAGAGAGCAAAGAAACTAGACACTGGGATATTCTTTAAAACTTCTCACTAAAGTTTGAAAAAATTCCAGTGCTCTGTGGCACGGCTGTGGTTGTCTGTCAGACAAGAAATGTCAGAAACTTACAGAAGTGGCCCAGGATTGATTACTTGCCTTTCTAATATCTGAGCGCTTATATGAGTGCTTCTTTTGTTGGGAAAGAACAATGGAAAAACATTTCCTTTAACCTGTCAGTATTGGTTTTGAGATAGGTGTTCTTATCAACTTCACATCCCCAACTCCTCCTCAGGACTGTCATAAAACAGGTCCTGCTTTTTTTTTCGTGTCTCTCTCTTTGGAGATGCACTTGTTTCATTGGGTAGGGATATATCCATAGGAAACCTTCTGGGATTCAGATTTTTTCACTTGATTGAGGATTTTGTTTTCTTTATATGGTAGACTTTGAAAATTATTATTGATATGCTGTTCCTATTTGTTCAGCCTTAGTTTTCCAGGCTATTCAGATTTTAAGCTTACTTTCTATCCCACCTCAGCCTCCTAAGAAAACACCTTTGTGAATTAAATTAGCCAAAATACCTTGTTGTTTTTGCTGCTGTGGACAGACTTCTGGCAAATAATGAGGGGTTAATTTCAGATTACTTGCCAAGATATCCTTACTTGGGAGCTGAATTAATCTACTGCATTTTCTGTGTATTGTCCCCTAAATAGCTAGTTCTGTGAGTAGTTTGTTTTTGTTGTTACTTCCCACTGAATATTAAGCATCTGTCTCATTAAGAGATATTATCTTAGTGGTTTACAGACTGCTTGTCTTCACAGCACATTGTGGAGCTTCTGCCTGCGTGATTTTATTGGAGTAAAGTGCTTGGTATGGTACACCTGGGTTACTAGGGTAGTGGAGCACACTGTTACTCGATTTGATGTGGAGGAGGCAGGTGTAAAGTAGACAAGAGTTGAGAGGTGGGTATCAGTGGCTGTGATCATAGAGTGCTGGAATGAGAGCATTGGGATGTAGGGGTAGGGAGAACGAAATTAGTGCCTTTGAATTGCTCTAAAACTGCTTGACTAATAACCAGCTCAATTTATAAGGCTGATAAGTGGCTTTCTACCTTCTGTCAGACTATTATGAGTGAATAGAAGCCATTTCGGTTGCATGAGGGAAAGAGGTTTCTATTGTCCTCAATAAATTTGGAGATCTTGTGTCGCTAATGTATGTTTATAGTGTAAATATACACACAAACATGTAATTATATGCTTCTGTCTTCAATATTTGCCCATAATAAATTAAATCCTTTTCTAAGAATCCTCTAAAATATTGGGACAATGCTAAAGGACTTCCATCTTCTAACAATGAAGCTATTGACAATATTCTAAATTAAATTCTGTAATGTCCCAAAACATTCTAAATGAAATTTTCTAATCTCCCTTTCAGTTAGAACGTTTTTTTGCCCATTTTAAAAGCAAGTACCATAGCATTAGAACTAAAGGCTCACACGATATAAAATAATTAACCATGATAGTAAAAATGAAAATGTTTCATATGAGATGAATAAATATCCCAAGCCTGATTTCAGCTTTAGCATTGCTTACACACCTGCTAACAACTCCATGCCAAATAAGGACTAGTGCTGCGTGTAGCTTTAACTTGCTAGTTCTACAGTGGGTTTGTATCTGACATGTATTTAGGCACTTTGTCTAGTAGCAATGGCAGCATATAGAGGAGTGTGACATAAGAATCATACACTGTGACAAAAACTAAAGTAAAAAAGGTAACAAGCATAGCTTCCATGTGATTTAAAGTACTGAGCATTTCAGAGATGAATTGTCTGTGAAATGTTCAAAGGGTTGACTTGAGATCTGTAAAGCTAGAGAGAAAAAGGAATTCCCATTCTTCCCTCGGCTTCAGCACTTTCATCTCGCACTTCAATCTTTCATTCATACATTATAATTAAAAATGAATTATCATTACTAAAAACTAACTTTATTTAACCAGAAAAAATCCTGGGCTCACATGATTTAAAATATTTTTACTTGGAAAGGAGAAATCAATGATTACATCACATGCTGGGAGACCAGCAGGTAGTCTGTTTTTTTCTGTGCCACAGTTTACTTGGCAATACCTTTCCTATCTTGAAACCGTTATTTTCACCATCAGAGAAATCAGATAAAACCTCTTACTGTGTTGTGCTATCTCAATTATCCCCCAGTAGTGCAAAAATGCAGAGCTATACAAAAGCATAACTATTTATTTCTTTAATTAATTTTTCAAGTTTAAACATGGAGGTGTGGAGGAGGGAGAGGTATTTCAAATCTTTGTGTGTTTCCTTAGCTCAGAGTAGAAGGAAAGACACAGACAACTGGGGAGAGGATGTGAGAGAAGTCTATGAAGTCTTGGATGGTTTCCTGCTTTCAGAGAGCACGAGTAGCAGGTGGACTGTCATAGGCAAAATGACCGTGAATAGGATATGGCAGTATAAAAGCATTATAATCATTCAAAAGTAGCACAGAATTAACATTTTTTAATGTTTCACAGTAATATTATTACACTGGCACAATTTTTGGTTTTTGTGGGTTTTTTTTTTCTCATTGTCTCTTCTTATCATGGGACAAATTAGATTCACTTGTGTCATTCCTTATCCACTTTCAGATACTTGTACTCAAAGTAATGCTGTTCAAAATTTGACACGTTTGGCTCATGAAAGATATCACAAAACTTGAAACCCTCTTGCATTCTGTAACTTCATTTCCTGTCCTTTTCCTCCTGTATACACATTCTAGTATAACTAACTTGTGAAGAATTAGTAGAGTGAGTACCCAATAAAATTATTCATTTGTTTCAAAAATTATATATGTGTTTCAAAAGAATCTTGTTTCTGACTTAATTCATTGATGTAGAAATTGGATTTCAGAGAATGGAAAACAGTTGCAGTGAAGACAGCTAATAACACAGTCTTTATATATCCATGTAAAAATCTACTTCCCCCCCATTATGTTAGATTCTGTATTTTGCTTATTTTGCTCCCACTACTTCATGTCAGGATCTTTTTGTCCATTCTCATGACTCAGTTTTGAGAGTTTTGAATCATAGAATCATTTAGGTTGGAAAAGACCCTTGGCATCATCGAGTCCAACCATCATCTCCACTCTACAAAGTTCTCCCTTACACCATATCCCTTAACACCACATCTAAATGAGTCTTAAACACATTCCGAGATGGTGACTCCACCACCTCCCTGGGCAGCCTATTCCAGTGTCTAACCGCTCTTTCTGTGAAGAATTTTTTCCCTAATGTCCAGCCTAAACCTACCCTGCTGCAGCTTGAACCCATTCCCTCTTGTTCTATCACTAATTACCTGCGAGAAGAGAGCAGCACCATCCTCTCTACAGTGTCCTTTCAAGTAGTTGTGGAGAGTGATGAGGTCTCCCCTCAGCCGCCTCTTCCTCAAACTAAACAGTCCCAGCTCCTTCAATCGCTCCTCATAAGACTTATTCTGCAGGCCCTTCACCGGATTCGTTGCCCTCCTCTGCACTTGCTTCAGCACCTCGATATCTCTCTCGTATTGAGGTGCCCAGAACTGGACACAATACTCAAGGTGTGGCCTCACCAGTGTTGAGTACAGGGGGACAATCACCTCCCTCCTTCTGCTGGTCACGTTATTTCTAATACAAGCCAGGATGCCATTGGCCCTCTTGGCCACCTGGGCACACTGCTGGCTCATGTTCAGCCGCTTGTCAGTTAGAACCCCCAGGTCCTTTTCTGCCAGGCAGCTCTCCAGCCACGCTTCCCCAAGCCTGTAGCGATGCATGGGGTTGTTGTGGCCCAAGTGCAGGACCTGGCACTTGGCCTTGTTGAAGCTCACACCGTTAGCATTGGCCCATCGGTCCAATCTATCCAAGTCTCTCTGTAGAGCCTCCCTATCCTCATGTAGATCAACACTCACGCTTAGCTTCGTGTCATCTGCAAACTTGCTGATGATACACTCTATGTCCTTATCAAGGTCATCAATAAAGATGTTAAACAGAAATGGTCCCAACACTGAGCCCTGAGGGACACCACTTGTAACCGGCCGCCAGCTGGATTTAACTCCATTGACCGCCACTCTTTGGGACGGTCCATCCAGCCAGTGCTTGATCCAGCAGATCGTATGCTCATCCAGGCCATGGGGCGCCAGTTTTTCCATGAGAATTCTATGGGGAACAGTGTCAAATGCTTTTCGAAAGTCTAGGTAGACAATGCCCACAGCCTTTCCCCTATCCAATAATCGGGTCATCTTGTCATAGAAGGAGATCAGGTTCGTCAGGCAGGATCTGCCTTTCATAAACCCATGCTGACTAGGCCTGATCCCCTGCTTGTCCATTATATGAGTTGTAATGGCACTGAAGATGATCTGCTCCATGACCTTCCTGCTACCGAGGTCAGACTGACAGGTCTACAGTTTCCTGGATCCGCCTTTCTGCCTTTTTTGTAGATGGGTGCTACATTTGCTACCCTCTAGTCTATTGGGACCTCCCCAGTTAGCCATGGCTTCAGGTAAATAATGTGAAAGTGGCATGGTGAGCACATCTGCCAACTCTTTCATCACTCTTGGATGTAACCCATCCGGTCCCATAGACTTGAGCGCATCCAAGCAGCGTAGCAGGTCACTGATCACTTCCTCTTTAATTGTGATGACCTCATTCAGCTTCCCCTCCCTGTCTCCTAGCTCACGAGGCTGGGTGCCCAGGGACCAGTTAGTTCCACTGCTAAAGACTGAGGCAAAGTAGGCATTGAGCACCTCAGCCTTTTCCTCATCCTTTGTGACTATGTTTCCCTCTGCATCCAGTAAGGGAGGGAGATTTTCCCTAATCCTCCTTTTGTTGTTAATGAATTTATAGAAACATTTTTTGTTATCCTTAACAGCTGTAGCTAGGTTGAGCTCTAGCTGCGCTTTGGCTCTCCTAATTTTCTCCCTGCATAGCTTTGCTATATCCTTATAGCCTTCATGAGAGACCTGCCCCCTCTTCCAGAGGTCATAGACTCTCCTTTTGTTCTTGAGGTCCAGCCAAAGGTCCCTATTTAGCCAGGCCGGTCTCCTTCCCCACCTACTTGTTTTTTGGCACACAGGGACAGCCTCCTCCTGTGCCTTTAAGACTTCTCTCTTGAAGTATGTCCAGCCTTCCTGGGCTCCTATATTCTTCAGGGCAGCCTCCCAGGGGACTTTGTCCAGCAGTCTTCTGAACAGGTCAAAGTTTGCCCTCCGGAAGTCTAAGGTGGCAGTTTTACTAACCCCTCTCCTTGTTTCCCCAAGAATCAGAAATTCGATCATCTCATGATCACTGTGCCCTAGACGGCCACCAACCTTTACTTCCCCCCCAAGTTCTTCCCTGTTCACAAGAAGCAGGTCCAGGAGGGCACCTTCCCTGGTTGGCTCACTTACCAGCTGTGTGAGGAAGTTATCCTCCACACATTCCAGGAACCTCCTGGATTGTTCCCTCTCTGCTGTGTTGTATTCCCAGCAGATATCCGGGAGGTTAAAGTCCCCCACAAGAGCAACAGCAAGTGATGGCGAGATTTCCCCCAGCTGCTTATAGAAAGCTTCATCCGCCTTGCTGCTTTGGTTGGGAGGTCTATAGCAGACTCCCACAGCGATAACAGCTTTATCAGCCCTTAACCTAATCCAAACACTCTCCACCCCGTCATCAGTATACTTGATTTCCGAGCTCTCATAGCATTCTCTAATAGACAGGGCCACTCCTCCACCTCTCCTTTCCTGTCTGTCCCTCCTGAAGAGCTTGTAGCCATCGATTATGGCACTCCAGTCGTGTGAGGCATCCCACCACGTTTCTGTGATAGCCACTATGTCATAGTTTTCCTGGTGCATCATGGCTTCAAGCTCCCCCTGTTTGTTGCGCATACTGAGTGCATTGGTATAGATGCATTTCAGATGCGCCAATGACTCCAGCACCTTTTTGTGAGTGTGGGCCCCATTTCCCACCAGACCCCTCTCAGGTGCTTCCATGATTTCTAAGCGTCTGTCCCTTCTCTCAAATGAAATGGCATCAGATCAAATGAAACCGTGCATCTCAAATTCATCTGAAATGAAACCGCGCATCAGAGAATCCAAAGTATTAGACAATCCAAAATGCTCTCTGAAACAGGCTTCAGAAATACTACCTTGTATTTGCATGACTGCATACTTCACTCTTTTGCATCACTCTGAACTTCTGATTGCAGACAAGCATGTTTCCTGCTTTGACTATCCTAGCCTGTGCCATGATACACTTCCATCTTCAGCAGATGCCACACAACTTTCGTTTCATGTGACATGAATGACTTTCCCTTGGATGTACAAAAAATATGCTGAACTTGTTTTATTTGATGACATCACTGAGTCAGGCATTTTAACTCAAGGCAAGGGCAAAAGGTATCCTAATTATTCACTATGCCCCTTCCTGAAATATTGACTAGAAAATGTCTGCTCATCAACCTGTTAAATAGTAAAAAATCATATTTATATGTGCAATTAGTATGAAACCTTTTAACTGCTTCCCTGTGCCTTACATTCCTGATGTCTTTTTCAGATGTCATTCAGAAAATGTCATAGATCAAATCCTTCAGCAAGGATGTAATGTATAACAAACCCAACTTGTTATGACTTTAAGATTGATTTTTGTTGAGCTGCAACTCTTTTTATTTCCAGAATATGGCTTCCTAATCTGCATAAGGCAATTTTTTTATTTTGGTTTGGGTTTTTTTGCTTTGCTTCGTTATGTTTGAACCTAGCATAAAAATGTTCCTAGCTAGTAGAAAGAACATTTCTTGCATAATGATCAATGTACTTCCTTAAATAAGGGATGAGTGGCAAGTATGGATCTACATTATACTTGCAGGGAAATACCTTCCTATGTTCCCTGCAGTTACATCTACACTAATAAAGCTTCACAGGAAGGAAAGAAGTTTGTAACTCTCGTTTATGTTTATTCATATTTTGCCAATTGCTCTGGCAGGCCATTGAAAATATTTCCTCTCAGAATCCTGTTTTCAAATCAGACAAACTGAATTTCAAACAAGCCCTTTTACAAAATGCGTCAATAACAGATTAAGGGTAGCAGCTGTTAGCTAACATGATTATTCCTATCAGTGGTATAAACAGTACCACTGTCACTTGTGTTATTTTGATACTGGAATACAGGAGTTTTGTCTGTAGATCCTAAGAAGAAAGCTTGGATGCATGGGGAAAGCTATGTTTGGACTGAGGAACTGCAGATAATATAGCATCAATTAATCTATGGGGGAATGCTTGTTTAGATATTAGTGGATTCATTGTTAGTTGTGGGTTTTTTACATTGTAGCACATTAATTATGAAATGCCTTCTAGATATTGTCATCAGTTGTCATAATTGTCACTTCCTCAGAGAAAAGTGCTATTGTAAATATAAAACATCCATGTTGAAGCTAAATGCAAAAAAAACCCCAACAACAACCCCCCCTCCAAAAAAGTCTTGTGTGTTATACTGCGCAGTAGCTGCGAAAAGCAAGAGTTGTTTTTACATTATTCATTTATTTAGAAAGTGCAGCTGGTCCACTTCTATTCACAAGTCCTCTGACACTTGCCTTAAGAATGTCAGATTTGGACTCCATTGTAACCATCCTTGTTGCAAATGTAATTCTCATCTGCTTACCTAGGCAGGCACTTGGAAAGATGGTGACAAAAATACTTCTTACCAAGCACAAGTTAGGAGGGAATACCTTTGAGTCAGTCATTTTGCAGAACCAAGCCATTACAAGGTTTTGCTTCTGAAAACTTTCAAGTACACCATGGTGGTTGTCTTCCGGCCTGAACCCAGGCCGTAGTCCATAACCTGCTTCCCGGTCCTAGTTTCAGGAAAGAACTCTCTTTTGCTGATGGCAGCTTCTGGCAGTTCAAACTTCTACTGTGAAATTGTGGTAGGCACTAATCTAGATTAACTCTTTCCTTAGAAGACAGAAAAATCTGTGCAAGATGTGGTGTAAATGCAAAAGCAACCCATGGCTACTCTCTAACTCCTCTAGCACACTACCAAAGCAGAAGGGCGTTGGGGAGCCATCCTGGGAGTGAATCGTGTGATCCCTGCCCCAGGAGAGAAGGAACTGGGGTCCCTAATGCTTCTCTCTGGCTGAAGCTGGTCACTTGTAGTTTTTTCCTGCCATCTGACCATTATGCAATTTGAGAGGGGTGTCCATTGTGACCCTTGTGCATTTGCTGATGCGATGTTGCAGAGGGCTACTTTGAAATCTCCCTTTATTCATGGTCTATAGCTGCCAAATTAACCAAAATTGTCCTGTTTTGTAACTATATCATCCAATAGACTAATTAAGCCATAAAGAAACCTGTTAGTTTAATTCATTTAATTTCAGTCTGCTTTTTTAAAACCCTTTCTCTGGGAGGGGTTATGAATTTTCTATTTGAAACAGCTGAGGAAAATGCAAAAGATCCTTCCCCCCCCCCCCAGCAAATTCCACTCTGCTAGTATTTATGTGGAAATAATTAATTTGGATTTAATCACAGTAAAGCTTTGTCTATACAGCTATAAGCAGTGTGGCAGTTAATTACGAAAACACTCAAATAATTGTTACTGAAGGAGTATAATATGGAGGAAGACTATTAACCTAGCAGCCCAAAATTAAATGAGCCAGCAGGAAGAAAAAGAAACCAAAACCCCTCTCCAGAAACCCTCTTTCACTATTTCAAGAATTTATTCTTCCCATTTGCACTCTTCCCAAAGTACTGTCAAAAAGTTGGCTAGAAAACCTTTTTTTTTTTCCCAGAAATGTAATTGAAAAGGGCATCTTATTCGCAGATGAATTATGCCACTGAATACATTAGTAAAATATACAGCAGCCAAATCACCAAAGGAACATGTATAATGAAGACACCGTGAGCAAGTTCTAGAGTGGTATCTGTTTGTAAATTCATGTGTTGCAAGCTTTAAACAATGAACAAATCTCTATCTCAGTCAAACCCACGTTTGACTTCAAATGTATTCTTGAGGCCAAAAAGATTTTACCACGTTGCTAGTCATTTCCCAGCTAGGGTCAAAAAGACATAGAGTTCACAAGGGTGACAAAGGGTTGGATGTGTTGACGTAATTTTTCTATTAATCCATGAAAGGACTTTGCTATTGTTCAACAAACACCAACACCAACTTTCTTTTTTTCCTGATATTCTCAACAGGTCAGTGATACTTGTATGTAATAAAAGAATTTAATTTTTCTACTATTCTAAAACATGTCCACTTCAACTTGTATACTGATTTTAAAAGTAGGAATGAATGTTTTAAGATGACAGATTCAGAGCTGTCTGTAACTATCACATTTAATGCAATTTTTGCCTATACAAATCTAACAGTTTTGTGACTTTTTATTTTTTATTTTTTTTAGAAATTTTAAAACTTTGCCATTTAAGCAGAGTAAAAACAACTCTTAAAGATTTTCCTAGCCAAACTCATCTTTTATTTTTAGCAGTAAACAGTAAAAAGTACCTATAAAAATAGAATTTCTTTCTGCTGGCTTTCCCATCAATGTGAATTTTTTTGACAGTGCTCATGCAATGTACCACTTAATTGTTCCATGATTTGAAGATTCAATTTAATTTCCGTGCTAATTAACAAAGAATACTTAATTAGAATAACAATGGATATCCAACTTTATTCTCTTTCTTGCCTGATCCAGGATACAAGCTTTATTTTAAAGTCCTATTAAAAACACGTCTAATGTTCTGTACTGCTGCAGTGCCATAGCTTGCCTGGTTTTTAAGCCTTGGTGTGACATATGCATAGATTTTTTCATACCTCTATAGGCCCCTTTTGAAAATCTGTTCCACAGGGTTATGGTGTGAGGGACTGTTACATTCTGCTGCTATGTATAGCCTTTCATTTATCTATTTGTGTTTAGGGAAATGTTGAGTTTTGAGAGAACAAGCTGTGATGTTCCTAATTTTTGTAATACTCTGTGCTGAGTAGAGGATGTATTTTGTAGAAGGAATTAACAAAAGAATGTAATCACCCATTGGAGCATTAATTCAAGTGAGCTCTTAGGGAAGAGTTATATCATAGAAATGATTGCTGTCTTTTCTGGAATCTCCCCAGAAATGTTGGCCTAGAATTACATTTGTAATTTTCCCTGCCTGGTGTATATGTGCAATTCAGTCGCATGACGTGTTACTCAGACTCCCTCCAGAGCTGAAATGAAAGGTCTCAACTGCAGGTTATGAGAGGAAATGGAATGGTAGATCAGAAGAAGACTCATGGTATGTGAAAAGAGAAGACAAGAGGGCAGAATGGACATACCAAATTCTGCTGTGTAGCTGTTTCACTTTCAGGTGGCTGCCTCAGGCCTCAATGTGCTGGTGACGATTGGGATATTCAGCACCACCAGCAAGAGGCAATTTCAAAGAGCAAAAAGCAGTATGTAGCATACTGCTTTCCCTTCCTCAAAGGAAAATTTCCAACAGATCCTAAAACATGAGTGCAGAGCTTATGGCGTTTCTACATTTCTTAGAATATTCATAGTAATTATTAATGGTATTCATTGATTTGGGAATCTGGATGTGTGCTTAAATGAAGTTCTTCAGAGATGAACTATTATTAAAACCTGATCTTTCTTTCTCAGCCACAATTACAGTGAATACGCTGACTATTACCAAATTAACTTTGAGACATAAAGATTCTCCTAAAAATAAGAGAAAGTCACTTTTAGTGTATGCTGTACACAGTAGCACAAAGGCAACCCAATAGACGGAGGACTGGTGAAGGATGTTGCCATGAGACTGAAAAATACCTCTATAGCCAACAGGAAGCATGTTTTATTACCATGAGATTAATATTACTAACCATAGGCATTTTGTTTTGGGTTTTTTTTAATAACTTTGGCCAAAAAAATCAAATAATTAAATGTAAATTGCAATCCAATTAGAAAGGAAAACACAACACAGTTCAGTGTTATTTCAGTTCCCATAGAGAGGGAGCAGAGAAAGTCAAGATCCCAGTCAGACATAAGTAATGTATTGTTCCACAAGATATTAGAAGCTTAATAAACACTAACAGAAACTCCCCTTATATCTTTTAATGAATTCATTTAAGTTGTGAAATAATGCACATTGCTTGGGTCACAGTGGAAAATGAATACTAGCAACTTCAAACATAATGCCAGCACCAGAAGGCTAAAGAAAAATAAGGAAGGCTAAACAGACAAAATGACAATAGACCAGTAAAATCAGTCTTCAGAACCACAAATGAACCACTAACCTCATTGGCTACCCACGTTTACTCTAAGTTCAGTGTAAATTTCATCTCATAGACGAATGTACCAGGAGATAGAAATGGATGCATCATCTCTGATTAGCGAGCTAAAATCCTGTAATCTCAGAGGGGTTTGAAGTACAGGACAAAGGAACAACATTTACCTATCCAAAAACCCAGTAGATAGCAGGGCTCCACCATTGTTCCTCCAGCCTTTATCTTGTCAACTTTCTCATTCATCAGTGGTAGAGTAGAGCTACCATTAAATATAAATAAGGAAGGATGGGTGGTTTGTGACTTGGTCTCTGTTGTCTCCTCATTCACATGGGCTTACAGGCTATTGCATTATGTTGGAGAGAACATACATAAAATAACTCCTTTCTGTCTTCAGTGGAAATGTCTTTATTTCATGAAGATTTAACTTATGTGAACAATGAATAAGTGAGCTTGGTAGTAACAAATTTCAAATGCTTCCAAGGAGTCTGACTGTTGGTTTTGTACTTACAAATAACGATTATTTGGTAAAACTTCAAGGATATATTATGTGAATATTCTGCAAAGCTGCAAAAAATGCAAAATGTGTTAGCGTTTTAAGAGGTTGTTACTGTAGCTGTACAGAAAGGTGAGAAAATGAACAGATAATTGATTCAAAACTGCTTTTAATTAGGTGTTATCCATATTTATTTTCCCTTTTAGTGATTAATATGTTTCAAACATTATATTCACCTTTTAATTTAAGAATTTCCATCTCTGCCTTTTTCATATTGCTTCCTAACATGTATCTTTTTTCTGAGACACTACAAAACAGTGAAGAAAAATATTCACAGTAACACTGCTGCAGTTTATAGCTTGAGAATTAAATATTTCACAAATGTAATACCTATTTTGTTGACAGTTTTTGTCCTTCATAAAAGAATTTGATCATCTTTCCATAAAAAAAAAACAAAGCAAGGAATAATATAGTCGTATTGGTTCAGATCCAAAGCTAAGTGAAATCAAGAACCTCTCAATTTTTTTCCATTGATGGCCATGTTCAGTAGAACTCATTTGAATATTTTATTAAAATAACTGCATTATTTGCACTGCTTTATTGAAGTAACTGTATGATATGTTTTTTATCTGCCCATCATTCTTAACTAACTCTCTTAATGCATAGCTATGGATTATAGATAATTGTGCTTAATCAAATAGGAGGTTACATTACATGAACTTATATACCCAAGTATGACACTCAGATGTGCTTATAACACGTATAAATCTAATATGGGGGCTCATTTGGTTAAAATGACGTATTTAGAACAGAACACATGTTGCCTTGCTGTCTTAGTATCAGCAAGAAAGAAGACCAAAATATCTGTGTTCTTTCTTCTTCTATGTGCACTTTGATTCAAATCTCTGTCTACCCATTTTATAATGGTGTTGCATGAAAAGGGGCAAAGTGGTTTTGGCAGAAAATAAACCCCCTTGCGTTCTAACACTCCTCACCGAGGTGGGAGGCTAGGTGCGGCTAGGTTTAAATTCTGAGTGATGCCCAATTCAGCACTATCAGTCCAATCGTGTTTAATATGTATTAAACTATTACGATTTGGATACACTAATAGTGGACTGCACCTTCAGTCTAGTCGTGCTCATGAACTAGCATGGCCACTCTTGAGTCTTTGGTCGCATTCAGTGAGAAACCAAAATGACTAGCTACTTAAAAAAAAGTGCAGTTTATTTAAACAACAGATACATAGGTTCTTAGGATTGCCCGTGATAAACACACTGTCTGCAAAGCACGTGCAAATGAAAGTATTGTTACATATACAAAACGCGCGACAAAGTTATAAAGATACAGCCTGGCTCTAAAAGTAGAAAAAAGAGTCTCTAGAGAAGTTTCTAAGTTTCCCGAGGAAGCACTCGGTATAATCTAAGTTTTACCCAAAGGCGTCCCTATGGGGGGGAAGAGAGGCTCAGCCGGTCGACTGATCCCAGAAGTCAGTGATGTAATTCTTTGCGATGGTGTCTTCCCTGGGTATCCCCCCTCTCTCGGGCTATTTTTATACTATGTGTTATCTTCAAGGTGGAGTTTGAGTGACTTTAGTCATACATACTTTTATCATGATTGGTGGAAATTTTTCTCGCTTCACAATTAAAGGTATAGTTTACGAGAAATTCAGGGCACAGACTCAAGAAGCAGTGGTCGCACCTTGGAGGCGGGTAGCCTTTGGGATGGAGGTGTGTTTTGGTATTACAATGACATTATAATGAGCAAAGTTCGCACAAAAGACAGCATTTCATCAAAATTTGACAAAATGTTGGCTCTGAGTATTGAGCAGGCAGCTAATTGGCAGCTTATCTGTCCCATTCCCGTATCTGCTATACATCATAAGGTAAAGCTGCGGAATAATTGCATCCCATCCCGTACCCCATGTAGCTTATCAGGGAACCACAGGTGTTGTATTCTTCAGGCCAGCTGCGGCTATTTTCTACCTCAGAAGCCTCTTGATTTTATACTTTTCCTTAATGTGTGAACAATGCTGTACTTTTGTTTTTTTAGCCAGTTTAGTATTTATTCCACAAATGGGTTATATATGTCTTGGGTTATATTATGAGCAGATGAAAGTATTTCTTTTAAAACATATTAAAATAAATTATCAGTTTTCTATCTTATCAAAACGCACTGTTTCCTCAAGGGCTTACATGTTAGAATATGTGATGAATAGTGTTTCTTTGTTCACACTGAAGTCAATGTTCTTTTAAGAATTCTGGGAAGAGGAATAGGAGATTGTTTCTTACTTGACAACTTGTGAGCCTGCTCAAGGCAGGAGAGGCTCCAGAACTACATGTGAGAATATGGAGTTACAACAGGGAGCTCCGAGTCTGCAGCTCCCGCAGATAGTGTCAGACTTGAATGGGAAGCAGAGGCAAGACAACCAAGCCTAATCGGTGACAGAAGGTGAAACTTTCTTGGAAAGTAAAGATGGTGATTTCCCCATTTATTTCAGTAAGACTGGGATTTCATATCAAATTTTGTTCCATCAGAGTATCCTAAAGTGTGGATATGGATGCATGATTATACCACAGTTAACTGGTCCTTCTAACTAACTATGATCCTTCAGAAACTTTTTTATCCAAATGGAAAAGAAAAATTATATGCTCTGAACTCAAAGAAAGAAGAGGTTGTAGACATAAAGTGAAACCAGGCATAATTCACTTCATTTCCTTTTAAGGAATCACATTTCATTGCAGAGAAGGAGGAGAAGAAATATTGCTAGGACAAATTAGTGTTAAGTAAGAGAATGTGATAAATGGCATAAAGGAAAGTTATATTTTTTGTGTGTTCAGTGTCACATGCTGAAAGCACTTACTCTGGTTCTAATTTACCACACCATTTAAGAAGGGGCATTCTTCAGCTCAAAGTTTGTAATTTTTAGTTAACTAGCTCATCGCAACTCTATCCTAGACTGGCAACGTGTGCTTACTTGTGGGGAAATAACTTCTGCTCACTTCCCAAAGGACAGGTGCTGACACTGAGTCTCACTACCACAGCTGCCCTGCTTAACCTCCTTTGTGTTTTCAGCAGCAGCAGCCAAGGCGAAGCACAGACCTAACTTTGGCACCTTTGGATTGATGTGGCAAATTAGTAGCATTGTTACAGGCTACCACGTACTGCCTCCTAGCACATTTTTATCTGTCTTGTGGATGAATAAAGAGCTTTGATCATTGGAGCAGGGTGCCTGAAAAGACAGCGGTCAGGCCACTTAGAGTGTATGAGATGTCCTAATACTTCACAGGAATGGGTGTCATGAATGGACTATAACTAATTTAAATTACTTTTTAATTTAATTTTATATCCTGAGTTGGAAGGGACCCATGAGGATCATTGAGTCCAACTCCTGACTCTACACAGGGCAACTGAAAAGTTGAACTATATATCTAAGAACATTGTCCAAATGCTTCTTGAACACCGAGAGGCTTGTGGCCATGACCTGGGGAGCTTGTTCCAGCACTTTACCACCATCTTGGTGAAGAACGTTTTTCAAATATCCAATCTGAACTTCCCCTGATGCAACTATAAGCCAGTCCCTTGTGTTTCTATCACCAGGCAGCAGGGAGAAGAGATCATTGCCTCTCTCTGCTCCCCCTCATGAGGAAGTTGTAGAGACCAATGAGGTCACCCCTCAGTCTCCTCTTTGCTAAGCTGAACAAACCCAGTATCCTCAGCTGCTCCTCATAAATCATGCCCTCTAGTCCTTTCACCATCTTTGTTGCTTTTAATAATTTTGTATACAGCATTGGAGGAGGGGGGATAAGGAATTAGTGCTATGTATCCATGTGATGTTTAATAAGGAAGTAATGGCTTCCTTACATCAACTTAGGCCTTGCTTCCCACATCTATAGTATGATATGTGGTTTTCAGTGCTAAAGATATTGGTAACAAAAGTCTTTTTTTTCAGATTAACTATGAATGATATGTAGAAAAATCCAAAAACTTCACACTTCTTAAAATCCCACTATGATTAAAGCAATTTCTTGTTTATTGTCCCAGACTAAACTAGATTATTTCTTAAATGAGATTAAATTTATACAAGAAACATGTTTTGTGAGAAGGAAATGTTTATGTGGACGAGGAAAGCCATTAAAATAATTTCCAATTGAGTATTTGTAGCTGCAATGAGACTGATGCACGGTGAAAATTCTCAGGGTACTGTGATTTTTATTTATAAACCACAATAATCTTCAGGTCAGAAAGAGAGCAGGATTTTAAAAAGTCTGTGGTATTTGGTAATTCTTTTGGTAATCCTTTGGAAAAAATATGAAAGTGAATACATGGTTTTTACAAATGGAATTTATGTTCAAAGAATCAATGTATTACCTATGTGCGATAAAATCTTATTCCTCCCTTTCCTTTTACCTTGGTGTGTATTGATAGAGCCCCAAGGCAGCAAAAGCATATTTCAAATTTGGGTGGCTATGGCTGACAATGCAGTGAGCTGGTGCAAAGTGTCAGGATGATGAAGCAGCACTCCACAGTGCTTCATTTGCAGAGTAGGAAGAAAGGAGGAAAGTTGGAATGAGCTATAAGTAGGGGCAAAGGATCCCTCTAGTCATAGATCATCTGCCAAATGCAATGCCATGGGATGAATACTACCTTGAGTCATTTGTAGTATCTCTCATGTGCTTATAGCTGTCCTTTGTGGTCTGTGGTAACATTCTGCTACCTTCAGTAACCTTGTAAAAATCCTAGTTAACTGGAATTTGCAGAAGGGAACACTAGGACACTAAGTTAATATAGGCCTAAAAATATATATGGTATAGTAACTATGATGCTATTATTAGGTGGCAATCCATGTACTGTTCAGGGTGCTGCTCAGTATAATAATGTCTTTCACTGCCATAATTATCATGTATACAACAGGAAGGAAGAAAGGTCTCATTTTTCTTTTCCTTCTCTGCCAATAAGGAAATCAATTACAGGTCTTAACAGATTCAGTTTAAATCAGTTATTGTCCTTTTTATAGTGGAGACACTGAATGAGTCAATAACTGATGATAAGGAGCGACCAGAGTAGAATCTATTGTTTCTTCTCTGAAACATACTTTGCCAAAGTGCTGGATGCTGAATGGCAAATAGACTTACCTCTTTCTGTGTTATTTACATACTATTTCAAAATCTGCATTTATTGAGTAGCTTTAGGAAAACGGTGTGATGAGATTTTAATTTCCTTCCTTCCAATTTTCCACCACAGATTACTCTGCTCTGCAAAGCTAATCATAATCAGTCCAATGAAAGAGTTCTTTTCATTCAAATTTATTTTTACATTACTTTATGATATTTTAATGTAGCACATTTTTTTCACCTGATCCTTAATTTTCTTCTGCAGAGATAGTAGATTTTGGAAAAGGTTGAGTTTTCAGATGCATAATATGCACTGCATTTCACTTCTTGGTTTGAATGGTAAAGCAGCACCTGTAGCTGATACTTCTGAGTTATGATATAAACTGCTATATGCAGAATGGATTAGATTTAGGACCAGTGATGTTTCAAACTCACTGTGGCTGCTTTTAGATATTAGATATTTTAGATCAAAAATTACATTCGGCCTGAATCCTAAGTAGCCACACTAGTGGGATCTGCAAAATGGTGCTATAAACCTCAGCAGTGTTCCTGTCACTTCTCTGTCCAAAGATCACAAAAGGATGTGCTAGAGCCAGAGAAGAGGAAATTCTAGCCTTTGTTTCCAAAATTTGCTTGGGTGAGTTTGACTATGAATATTGCATATTATTCAAGCCTGTTGATATACTGTTAATATATCTCTCATACTGAGGGAATCACAATGTTTTCTTTTGAGAAGCACCGCATTGCAGAGGTATGAGAATAAATACTTGTGGATGGTGATTTGCAGGTGCTATTAAATGGATCTATTCTACATTTGACTGTTTTTATCTGTGCCACATGCTTCTAAACTACCTTAGCTCCATAATGTCTATTCTATTAATATTATACTCATCTTGGAAACCCTGCCTTCTGAAAGTTCTTCTGTTAGAATGGTATCAAAATAAAACAGACCCTACTAATAGCTGTGATAATGAGCAATTAGCATGTACTCTATTTAGGTTTCCAGTCCTCTCCCTCTGCTTTGTTTAAAGGAAGTAGGCATGAACGCTAACCAGGTGATCTGTTTTGGCCTTCATCTCTGCCAATTGTGTGAAGGTTTCAGCAGTGTGAGATACAATTTGTTAAGAACACACCAGGCTTGTCAAATCTGTTATAATTAAGCCTGTTCTGTCTTCTAGAGTTCAGTAACCAATTGCGATATTTTGTATTGTAATTGTAGTATTCAGAAGTAGGCTTCTGAATATGCAGGAGAATTCTAATAGTAAATGAGAATGGTGTGAAAAGATGCAGTATGAGAAGCACTTGTAACTGACAACTTGTTGTATATGAAATAATTTTCACCTTTGAAAATACATGGTTTTATTAGCTTCTGTTAAATGTAGTATGTAACTGCAGCTAAAATAATTACCTCAGGAAATGTTAGATATGTAGTGTATAAAAACAAAGGCCTGCGTAAGACAAATTTGGGGGAGTGATGAATAAGTAATCTGAAGAAAACTAGAAATATATTTTTTTTTTAATATACATTATAGTCATGAAATAACACGCTATGGAATGTTGTGGAGAACTGGTGTTGCAGAGAAAAATATCTTGTTTTGGTAGCACTTAATACTGGCAAAATCAGCTCTAGAAATATTTGGAATTTTCAGGCATTTAAGTTGTTATCACAAGAGCAATTCACATAATAGAAGATGGATATAGCAGCTCCTACCCCACGGTTCACCCTCTGTCACAGAATCAGAATGCACTGAACTGTTTGGTTAGATAAACAAAAGCAAAAGCTGAAATATCACAATTTCAGAGCACAATGTATTAAGGGAAACCAAAACTGCCCTTTGGTTTTCTGTAATACGTAAGGCTGTAATTTGTGGTTATTCAGCAGCTGCCACACAAGTAGCTGTTCTTTCCCTATAGTCAGCTGGAGCAGGATTGCATGGTTGCCACCTCAATGCAAGCCATCCCTGGTCATGAATCGGAACCCTGAATATTTTCAAAAAGCTAGGTTTTAGCAAATTGTTCCCATCACTCTTCTCTCCTGACTGTTTTTAACCTTTTCTGTGAACTAATTAATCAACCCAGTCACCAAATGCAGTAATCAGCAAACTGATTGGCAGTTTTGGATTAAAGACGGCAGCTAAAGAATACTCCCTTTAGTGCTGTGGGTAATCAAGTATTACTATGTCTTTCCTCAGTAGTGGGGAAACTGAAATCAACAAAGTTAAATTAGTTCACAGAAGTCCCTGAAATTAAACAGGGATAGATTTCATGAACCTGGGCTATTCTTCATTGAACTTCTCTGAATTATCCACTGCAAATAGAGTTACTAATGATATTTAACTTTCCCTGGAAGTGTTTTGAGCAATAGCTAAATAATTTTAATGGCATTGTAAGAATTGTGAAGTTAGTTATATGATTGTCTGCAACAGGCAGAATTTAGGGATTGCTGATTCTTAGGTTTCAAAGTATTTCTGTGAAGTGTGCACACGAAAAATGCCACCAGCAGAAAATTTCCAAGGTAAATAATTTTATTTTTTGTTTTTGACTGTTAGGAGTTCACATATATAAACTTTATCCAGCTGAAGTGTTAGGGAGAAAAAGAGTAAAATGTTGAGATATGTGAAACCATGCTTCACAGAGAACCACTGCTCAGATCACATAGTTTAAACCAAATCAGGATCAAAACACTTTATAGAATAATTGTTATAATAATAAAAACAAGTAATTAACAGACAATTAGTGAAGTATACATTCAGGATAAATATTAGATAAGCCACAAAACCAGACACTTAAAAAATGTTAACGTGCCCAGAGATTTCTAAATACCCCTATGTAACTAATCCCCAAGTTTTAAGGCTGATGGGCTCAGATTCCCCCCCAAGCTGCGCACCCTCCCTGAGTGCTGTGCACCCGCTCGAGGTGTGGGTCCCTGCTTGGTGCACCCTGTGGGCTCACTCTCCTGGGTGGAGTGTGGCTGCTCATCCATGCTCCATCAGGCCTTGACAGAGGATGTGCTGCCTGGGACAGCTTGTGGCAGCATCAGACCAGGTTTTGACTACCTCTGTGTCAACCTCAAGGTCTCCTCTCTCTTACAAATGTTCATGCTTCTGTAATTCTTTTCAGGCTGACAACTTCTTTGTTTCAGAACTCTCTGTAATTTCTCAGATGTTATTTATTGCAGCTGATGATTCCTTTTGCTCTAACATGAACAATTTGGGGCAAATGTCCTCCCAGATAGTTTTGTGTAGTTTGATTCACTCATGCTGTTTACACTCGCATTCCTATCTTTACAAGTGTTGTTACCCAGACCATTTGTCAAAGGTGGGGCATGGGAGCACTTTCACACTATGCAGTTGAAAAGAAATATTTACAGAAAGTGTTTTGGTTAGTTTTCAGCTGTGGGCAGGTGGAAGCATTGGTGTTGAAAATTGTTGAAAATTCAGATCTTAAAAGACGAATGTGAATGCTTTGGAAATTTTTACCCTGTCATAGCTTTGTCATGGACTTGCCCATGCTTGTTTCTCCATTGGCGCAGTTCTTCTTTCTGCCCTTAATAGAACAGACCCATATTTAAAAATCAAGGATATATGCAAGTGTTTTTGTGTGTCCTTGGTAATAGATACATATATACGGCTCTTATATTAAAAAATTATAATAACTCTTAGGTAACATACTTCCCAATTTGTTCTTTATTTTCATTTATATTTTGCAATGCACTACGGCACTTCAAGTCCTGCATTATGTTTACATAATAAGCTGTTGATAAGATGAATTATGCTGCATTCTTTGGCTTATATGAATTAATTAACATTGTATTTTCCACTGGAAAGGACATTTGCTATCTATTATATCTTTACTGTGTCTGCTTTGTAGTGATATTTTGTAAAAGCTTTGAAATTGAATTCTACCTGTGTGTTCAGACATATATATTATGGTGATACCAAAATCTTTTTTCACCTCTTAGTGGGATCCCTCTTAAATCACCTTCTGCTTAGCAAAGGTAGATAAAAGGATATTTAAATGCTTGGTCAAGTTCACTTTGCACCTTCTTCTGTTTTACAAGTTGGTTTATTTGTAAAAGTTTAACAGTGAATAGGAAAGAGCAAGTAGAACTCATGAGAGCATTGCTTTCTTCCTTGCTTACCTGCAGTGGACACATTAAAGGATATATAAAGGTGAACAGAGACTCCATTTCTGTATTTTATTTATTTTATCTCCAGGCCTTCAGTGCATTACCTAGAGGGAATTTTGGTATTATTTGCAGCGTCAGTATCTGTAGGAGCGAACAAACTTCTCATCTTTAGCACAAGGCTGAGTACGTTCAACACTCGTGACAAGGTTATAGCTAGAAAATATTACAGCTCATCTCATGGGCTTCATGAGAGTCATTTGCAGTGTTTCAGTTGAAGACTGAAAAATTATGCCTGCAAAGACATAGGCTCCAAATTCATGTGTCTTTACAAGTCATGGTCTTTACAAAGTCATGGTCTTTACAATCCAGAACAGTGATCTTTTCTTCTCTCTATAGTCAAAGAAGCAGAAAATAAGAGGAATACATTTGTGTTGGAAAAACAGTTGAAATACCCTGGGACTAAAGAAAACTGCTCTCTCCAGCCCTGTCAGAAGAGAGAATAATGAACCTTGCCACAACAAGGTAAGTACTTTTTCTTTTTTCTTCGTCGTTGACATTTTGCAACAGTGTGTGTATATCATTGGTAGAGACTTGATTATGGTACCAAAGAAGATTCATACATTCTAGGAGGAATGATAATTTTCTGGCTTCTAGAGGCTTCCAAGGTATTTTTCAGTCACTAATATTGCTGTGTGTTTGTTCTTTGACTTTAGTTAAAGCGACTGATAGGTTTGTACCTCCTTTTTAGTCTGTAAAACGTATTTTACAGTATTTCCTTTGCCTTTTTTCTATTTTAAACTCTTGTGCACATAGAAGAATGTTGTTGGGTTTGTATACTGATCTTATTTTAGTATAAATTACAAACAAAACCAGGAGGACAAGAATGATCTTTATTACTTTTCTTTAGACTGCTGTGTAGAGCAAATCTAACTGGATCAACTTCCAGAAAATTCAGTGCAAGGGGTCTCTATGCGTCACTGCCCAACACTGGCCTCATTATAAAGTCTTTCTCTCCATAAAATAGCTTATCTTTGACAAGTGAGTCCACTAGAGTTCACAGAGTTATATACACGATCGTAGGAAGAGTTACAGTAGATATTAAAAGGCAATGTAGAAGATACATCTGAAAATGGCAATGCAAAAGACATAGCTTTGAAACACAATTACAACTCTCATACTGCAATTGCCGTTGATGTAGGAAGAACTTATCCATAGTCACAGGAACAAACACTGGCAAAGACATCTTTGCCAAATTTTCTTCCTTTAAATAAGTGTGATCAATGACAGCTACCTACTAAAGACATGAAAGTTTCCATGATCTAAAATGAATCAAAAAATATCTCCTCACAAATTTCAGAGAAGAGTAAATACTGTAAATAATAATTCAAACAGGAAATAGATAACTGAAGTAAGCATTATTTAAGCATTGAGAGGGCCAAAGGGATGTTACATAGTTTTCACTAGTGTATATGCACCTGCAATCCACTATTGCATTTTGTATGTCTCAAGTTCCTGGGTGGAATTCCCACGATGTTTGGTATTACACCAGTTCCACAATGAAAACAGGGTTACGCTTTGCATCAAGAGCCTTACAAAGTGTTTTCTGGATCTAACAATTTATTAGTAAAACATATAGAGATTTATGCCACAGGATAGATCAAGTCTATCATCTTGTCAATCCAATGAATGGCTAGGATTGGGCTGACCTTCGGGAAGACAACAAGAACTGAGATGACAGTGAAAGAGAGGCAGATGGCATGAGCAGAAAGAAATCCAAGTGAGGGGAGATATGGAGCAAATAGCCAACAGCACAGAAAAAATATCTTCTGAAGTTTTTTGGCAAAGGAGGGGGCAGGGAATGTGGCCTTCATCTCCCTCTGTCACAAAGTACCTCTGACATCCTCTTGGTGTTGCACTCATCTTAAAGTTGGCATTCCCTAACTTTTTGCTTTTACTTTCTAACAATAATAGTCTTTTCAATGGGATATCTTTGCATTTGATTTATCATTTGGTTAAAGAACCAACCAACTTTGCTTTGTGTATGTTTTTTGACTTGACAGTCTTAGGACATCCAAACGTACAGTTTAATTTGTGGACCTAGTAGACAGTTAAATAGCTCTTTAGGAAATAAATAACATTTGTTAGTATATCAAGATGATATACTTGGTGATAATTTTTATGCTATTATACACTTAATTATATTTTCCCATGCATTTGTTCTGGGGTTTTTTGTTGGTCTTTTTTTTTTTTTTATTACTTCAGCAATCCATGTTGTTGATGAATTCTTAATGTGTTCTAATGCAGTCAAGGCTCATGTTAGCACAGAAAGCTGTGATGACAATATGCTTTCTCTGTTCAGGACTTAAAATCTGTTCCACTTTCTCCTCTTCCTTCCCCATGACAAGAATAAAAAGAATTAGCTGTGTGAAAACTAAGCTTATGGTGCTTTGCGTTGTATACAGCAGATAACACTAAGAAGTCAGCATTTCCTATGTTTAATATCTCTAATGACATTGAAGCTATTAGGGCAATAAGGAATGCTGAAATGCAGATTGTATAGTCGCTGAGATTTCAAGAGCAGCGTGGAAAAGGTATGCGGCTTCACTTGGATCTCTTTGTGCCGACTTGGTAGTGACAAGGGAATAGAAAGTTAACTGATGTCCATAAATGGGATTTTTATTTTATTTTTAGGGAAGCAATCAATAGAGTGTGGTGAGGAACTAGTAGGAGAAGAGAGTGTTGACAGAGAAGAGGAAGATGGCCAGAACACTGGACCTTCGGGTGTTTTCTGGCTGGTGGGTTGTTGGGTAGTTATTTCTAGCACAATTCAAATCGCTCAGATGATGGTCTAAAAATTATGTCCCCAGGTTTAGTGAAGGACAGTTTTATTATTCATTCACATCTTCATCAGTTAAATTGTGGCAGATCCAAGGAGATAAACTGTTATTTCTCATTTGTATTTTTTTATTTTTCCAGAATTATTTAGAATCAGTTTGCTTTTGTTACCACATGTGCAGTAATCAGTTGACTTACTTGAGTTTCTTTTGCTGAAAACCATTAAAAGACAGAAGCATGTGACAAGATTATTCAATTTAGTGTGAGGTTATCACTTCTATCCCCACAGCGGAACAATTTGCCGAAACTTGGACAGGGTAATATTCCATCAATAATTAAAAAAAAAAAGTTATTTTTCTAAACTTCTGTTTAGGATGAATAGAGAAAGCTCCAACAACATTGAAATGCTATATCTTATTTTCACGTTTTGAAGTGTATTTTTGTGTTCTTTATTTTTGCTATTAGATATTAACAATTCCATGTACACACAGTCTTTTTTTATTGCTTTAAGAATTCTGAAGACTTTGGTCTTCACTTAGAGCTTGAATTAACACGTATTTTTAAATCTCAGTTCTTCAGTGAAACAGCCATTTGCCCTCTGTACATTTCTAATTATGTTCCTCTCCAGTGCTGTATTATGCAGAGTGGTTCTTGATTATACTGTTTGAAACAGCGCTTAATTCCTATACAAAGATATGTAAATATGTCACTTTCAGCCCCTGTAACTACCGAAATGAAACAACTCCTTTCTTCATGTTTGTGAACTTCACGTTCTTTTATCACGAAACCTGCATCATTATTTTTTCCATGACCATGTGTTAACTTTCTCTGGTTTATTTTTTTTTTCTCCACACATTTTTTTCTACTTCTTGATCTTACTATAACCATGGCAGTTTGCTAAACTGTAAACAGAAGATGTACAGGTGATTTTTATTTTGTAGCCACTGAAATTCAAGGCTAGTCCAAAGACAGTGTCAGATGAGAGCAATGTATTCAAGGCAAACCCGTGAATAATCACAACTGAAGGAATGGCCCATTTGCAGAGCTCACCCCTCTTCTCTTCCCTGCTTTTATTGCTCTGGAGATCTGGGACATATTTTGGATGATGGGGTTTATTCAAAAGCATCAGCTCCCAGTTCAGGATGGAGTCTGAATTTCAACTCTGATGCACTGTTGACACTAGAAACAGATGGCTGTGAAGCCACTGGTATAAAATAGCTGCTTGGAGAGGTTAGCTGGGTTTCTGTCATTGTGGTTTAGGCTGGGCTGGCCACTAAACGAATGACAGATGCTCTCTTTTAATCCATCTCTCCCTTCCCAGAAGAGAAGGGAGAGAGTTATAGGTTGAAAAGAAAGCTAAAACTACTTTAATGAAATAATAATAATAAAAAGAAAATATAATAATATCAATAAGAAAATAATGAAATATATACAATATATACAAAACCAGTATGGAGTTCCCAGGATGATGATCATGTCACCAGCAGGCACTGGGAAAAGTCCCGGACTGGATTTGTAACTGAATTCTGTAATGCATAGATTGGGAGGTGAACAGACAGATGAATAGATAGAGTCATCCTCGGACACCAGCCATTGAAGAAAAAGGGCTGTCCCCTTTGATCCCTCAGCTTTTATACTGAGCATGATGCAGATGGAATGAAATACCCTGTTTGTCAATTTTGGGTCACCTGTCCTGTCCGTTCCTCCCCAACGGCATGACCCCTCTATGCTCTTCCACTTCTGACCCTCCAACTTGGTACATAACAAAGTTAGCTCACCTTTGTTATTATAGCAATAAGTATAAGCAAGAGCCTCTCTGCATACTATTCCTTGATATTAACTATAAACATAGACCTTACCTGCTAGAAGCAGACACTCTCTGAAAAATATGCCGTTAATTTCAGAGAGTCCCATTAGTTAGAAGAGGCTTAACTGAAAAGTAAAATTTCTGAAAAGAAAACTGGTTCTGTTTTACCTCAAACCAGGACTGTCATGTCTTTTGAAAACAGGAGTGTCAAGAGCCAAGGAGGTCTATATCTATTTCCTGAATTGAAAGGATCTAGTACCTTGTATCACTTATTTTGATACACAATCTACATTTTAAAGTCATTTAGACAATGCCTTCTAGTTGGTATTTCTCTAAGTAACAGTATGGAAGAGTTGAAAAACTGATGCCCTGTCTTATGGGAATCAATACATCCTCGCACTTTTCAGAATGGTTTTAAGCTAAAAGCATTGAATTAAATCTGATTTGTATCAGAAAAAGGAATGTGATGTCATTTTGATATAGATAGTGATAAACATTGGAAATTTAGCAGTATAAATAATATAGCAACTAAACTGGAGGTCAGGGAGTCAAGCTCCTTAATTTCTACTGTAAATCTTTGTAAACTCTTCCTTGGAAGTTCTTCTAGCCTCAACGTTTATTTATTTATTTGTTTTTAAAAGGAGATAGGATGTATTTGAAACATGCAGTGCAGAACTTTCCTGGGACTAAATGACCCTGGGAATTTATGCCCGGGCAATAATTCTTTTTCAGAAGTTTATACATGTAGGCCTCAACTGCTATCGGGATTTCAGTACCTAGAAAAAAAATATAAGAAGAAAACTTTCCCTCAGAAAGTGTATGTTCTACAGAAACATAGTGAACCCAGGTAAGAGCCAGCTGGCAAAAAGCCAAGCGGGATGTCAAACTGGAAGGTCCCCTTCCTTCCTGCAGGTACAGGCGAGTTCCCTGAACCCCGCTCCAGCCCTGGCATGCCTGCAGAGAAGCTGGTATGAAGTAGTCACAGGCTTGCTGTACCCAAGCTGCTCCCTGCTCGTCCACTGTGTCTTCAGCTGGCACCTTTCACCAGCACTAAATGACTTAAAATCAGTGAGGACAACAACAAATTAACTCTCTCTGAAGAGTCTTTCCAGAAACATATTGGATTTTCTGGTTACCTACCCTCTCCCCACCTCCCCTCTTCCAAGCCTCCAAGGACACAGGAAGATTAGACTGACAAACTGGAAGCCTCTGATGATAGATTTGAAATGTGTATGTTAGCAAAGCTCGTTTGGATCCTCATTCTTTACTTAGATAATCAAATACCCTGGAAATGGTCTTCAAAGTGCTTTCTAGATCTACTCTAAAAATATAAAACTGTGCATATTTTTCTGAAATACAGTGAAATAGGAATTCATATCAAACTTTATTCTGCAAAACTATTTAAACAAGCATAAAGCAGGTCACTGAGCAAAGTACTAGTAGACAAAACATATAGTGAGCTTAGTAGCATTCACTACACTGACAAAACTCACTTCCATTACCACACTTTCTGCATAGGAATGAGTTAAGCTTTAAAGGGAAGTATCTAGATTAGGAAAAAAAAAAAGATTTCACAGTGAACTGACACTGTCTTGAAAACAGCATTTATTAATAGTTTCATTTGAAAAATATCCCAGAATAATAATTAAAAAAATATGAAAAAAGCACTGCAAAAAGAATAAAATTCAAAGTAATTTTTTTAAAATTAACATTTTCACATTACATATTAGCACACTTCAAGAGAGAAACACTTCAAAACTGAAATTTTACAGAAGTTAAAAATTAAACCTCTCTGAAATAGAATAAGCCATGTTTGGTTCATTTTACAAGATTATTTTTGCTCCTGAGTTTTCATTTTATTGGGAAAAAACATAATCAAACTTCCTATCAATTGTTTTTCCTTAAGTTTTTCAATCTCCTTTTGATTTAGTCAATGTATCAAAAAACGAGCAATAGATACAGTTCAACTTAGCACAGAGTTTTGTGTAGTTCGTTTAAGATGCCTATAGTTTGTGTAAGTAATATTATCAAGCCTGTAAGATCTGGTGGTTTTCATTTCCTGCAGTGTTGGGCTCCTGTGAGAGGCACAGCTGCCTGTATTGAAATGGAAGCTGAAGTTGCCTTCTTTGCAGAGCAAAACATGGCAACGTGTTCCTCAAAAGTTCAAACAAAACTGAAAGGAACCCATGCATTGTATTTGCAAGATGCTAATTGATATTCTTTGGAGGGCAAGAGTAAATTTGATTCATGATTCTTGCATGTTTGGAGTTTCTCTGATGTGTCAGTTTTCTGTGGTTCAGGCAGTGTCTATCAGGCAGTGCTGGCATAGACGGAGTAGAAATCCAAGAGGGGCATTATTGGTTCTGGGCTTCTCCAACTCTCCTCTCCAGAGCTTTAACAAATCCAGAGTTTTCTTTTATATTACAGAGCTGTATGGGACAGAAATTGTTGTGGCATCAAAGCTGTAGGTTGGGATTTTAAAAATCTGGATTTAAGCAAATTAAAATACCAAACAGCATATCCCCTATCTCAGTCAAGGCCTCCTGTGGAAGCAAAATAGTTAACATTTGATAAGTCTTTGCAGGCCTCCCTAGTTAACAAACCTTTGCAGCTAATGGTCTTGCCAGTAAGCAAGATTTAATTAACAAAGGAGTCATTCATAAAAGGAGTGGTTTCTTTGTAAAAGGATGTGCCGCCTGGAGCCTCTTCATCTGACGGTTTTCAGTTCCTGTTGTCATTTACCATATTCAGTTTATCTGACCGAGTTTTGGTGAAGAAGGAGTTCTATAACCTAGAGGTATATAAAATCTGTAACTGTCCCAATTCTGCAAAGTTCTTATCAGCAGAATCTGTCTCTCCGTTGCACAGTGTTCTCTCCTATAGCTATAGGAATAAGCTGCTTCTGTTCTGACCTGATCTAAGTTGTAATTCTGGTTATTTCCATGACATTCCTATGAATAAAAAAGTGAGGCTGTGCCTGAGTGGGAATTCATTGAGTGCATTCAGACATGTTGTTCCTGTTTTGTTATTTGTCTCTGTAGAAATGTTTATGCAAACTGGATTTCAATGAAGTTCCAAATATGCCCTGGATTTGTTTCCAAGTACCTGCAAAGCTCCATTGTTTGCTGTTTTCCGTTGAGCACAAAGTCACAGTGAGACCTTACCACTAGAGTGCACATAACCCTTACACATGGCCCTTGTGATTTCCTTCTTGCTGTCATCTGCTTACTGAAAATATGTTGCCATATATTAAATAAAACTCTCCAAAATATTCAAATGGAAATAAAAAGGGTTAAAACCAAAATGAAAAGTCTTTAAGTATAAAAGAATTCAGCCATCACCATTTTAATTCCCAAAGAACATCCTGTTTTTCTACAAGTCATAATTACAGTCAAGCAGTGGTAAATGCACAACCTTGTTTCGTACAGTCATGCCTTTAACAAGGTTATTCCTCCATGTTATCTTTATTTAAGTGAGCTCATTGTGTTCCTATGTATTGTTTGACACAAAACCAACGTATTCTTTAATAGCTTTTGAAGACAATTTCTTCAACAGGTATTCACAGAAACACTTATGAAAGTGATATATTTGCATTTCAATACACCCTTGTTTAACTGGTTTCTATGATCAAGATCAGGTTGACTGTCCCACAACCTGTCTCTCTCTAGAAATGCTATTTTTTATTGCTTCTTTGGAGTAATTTCTGTACTCTGCATTGCTTGAACACAGTTATGGACTGAACCATGGTTGCATATACATTATTTTACTAACTTTATGAGGCAGGTGGAGATATGTGAGAAACAGGAGATGATGAAAAAATTAGTGTAAGACTCTGGAGATCCTTTCTTCTTTTTAAAGACAGTTTGATTCAGAAAAACTGAAAAGCATTTTCATAAAGGCATTGGAATGCTTTATTATTTCTACACACACATATATTACACAGAGTAATATCAGTAGTTGTCTAACAGAACTAGTACCCACTTTAGTGTTGGCAAAAGTAGCAGCAAATATGAGGCTTCCCAGAGCAAGGAGTAATGGTACCAGATTGTCTTGTCAGCCTTATCCTAAACAACTGCTTATTTTACCTAGAGCTAGAAATAGCAAAAACTAGAGTGTGCTGCAGTACTGCTTAATGGAATTTTACCACCTTTGACCATTTTTTAGTTGGTAACATAACTTCTTCCACATTTGGTCTATATAGATATGTAGGGAGTCTTCCCACAAGTATTGGGTGTTGTTTTTTTTTTTTTTTTAAATCTAGGTCATTTCTGAATGTGTGTATTTGTTGAGTTTAGAAGTTTAGAAAATACTTTGTCTCCCTTCCAGGAAATTTTTATTTATGAAAGCACTACAATTCTGGTATAAGAAATTGAAACATTGCTTTACATTTAATCACACATTGGAACAGGAAGATTCTAAATGCTGATGGTAGAAACAATGAAGTAATTCTTACAGTGGTTACAGTGGTACAAATTACTGAAGATCAGCTTTGCACCACATTTATAAAGACCCCAACCACTTAGGCCTTGTACTAATGGAACATTTGATCAAAGTAACTAACCTTCAACTTTTGTTTTGTGAAAGTTTATAGTTTATGCATGGCTTAAATGGCTTAAATGAAAGAGAACGATAGAGAAGTTTTTGTTCATGTGCTTACATCATAAAAATAACTAAAAAGATAATAATATTAATAATAACTAATTTGCCAGCTGACAAATCAAAACTAAAGAAAAAATTTAGCATCAAATTGACATTGGATGGAAAGATAAGCACAAGCTATAAACTGAATGGTGTAGAGATACGTATATGTGTGAGCCTTGGACAACTGGTTATAGCAGATTAAAGAAAAAGGTCAAAAGGAAATAAGAGAAAGAGCAGGAAACTTGAATGAAATGCTGAGTCATTCATCTATTTATTGTTTGTAATGCTGGAGAGATCATTACCCAGTTGAGCTACTTGCATAACTCCTAGTTTGAAACCTTATAAATAGAAGGAATCATTACAGACCTGACTGGCTGTAAGCTGTCCCCCCTGTGACTAACAGCACTCTCATTCACTTGCTGTTCCACTGAACATGTCAGGGCGTATATGGACCTCCCTATTATTATTTACAATAGAATGTTGTCTTTGATTTATAAACACATGTGGTATATATGCATACACATGGACACAAACATATGTAAATATATAGGGGTGCCTAGGGAATGGGTAATGAGGATTAAGTTTTTGTTACTGCAGTTCAACAAAAGTAGTTTTGTTGTACAATTAGTTCCATGAAACAATATAGAACAGTAAACTAAATTAGTATTTCTCCTCACTACAGTGTGCATTTGTTAAAAATACTGATTGTTTGCACTAGTAAAGCAATTCAGATCCTTGAAGTATATATTCCAAAGGCAGTCAGAGCCGATCCTAATCCTTTAGCAGGAAAACCGATTCACAGCTTCCTACAGATGCCTGGTGAATAAAAGGATTTACCGTTCTCTTGAGCTAGGAAAAGGAATGAGTGTGGAACATCACAGGCTTTGCAAGAAAACTAAAAGAAAACTAAACCGAATTGTGTAATTAAATGTGTGATCCCTAAGACAAACAATCATTTCAGTTGTGGATTCATGTTCACGGTTCTTCAAAATCTGTGCTTAGTAAAAAAACCCCAAACGTGAAGAACTCTTCCCCACTTCCCAGAAATTCTTATACTTTCTGCTTCAATTTTTTTTTTTGACTATGTTTTTAATGTTCTTGTGTTTTAATGTGGTTTTGTTTAGATTATAAAAATATTCAGTAGACTGAATGATTTCTGTTGGTAGCTGTACTTATAATCACAAGTAGTTTATGTAGGCATGGTATAACCCCTTTCAAGTTTTAAGGAGTTTCAAAGGAAAAGTTGTTATCTTCTCCTTGGATATTAAAAAATATTTTCCTCCTTTAAAACTCTTTCCTTACTATTAAATCTACGTAGGATGTAGGCATCTCAATGGATACCATTCCTCCTTTTCTTTCCCAGTGCTTCACACTTCTGATGTTCTAGTCTGTAAATTCTCTACAGTTCCTACCCTAGGAAATCACACATTACGGTATAGTCTCTTTGCTAAACACTTCTCTCTTGTGCTAAGCATACCTATTTCCTCGTTATTATCACTAAAGGAGCAGGATAAAGCATAGCTTCTCCCAGAACTCCCAGCACAGAGGTGAAATGTCAACATCACATTAGAATAGTGACAATATCTGTTCACTGTGGCAAAGGATTTTATAGGCCCATGTCCTTATGTTGTCCTTTTTTTCTATTAGAACATTTAGAAAAGAGCGTCTAGCAGTTCTTGCCTGCAGGCCCTGCTCTTGTAATTGGCCCTGCTATAAACAGCAAATGGGGGAGAGAAGTGTCCTTGCTTGTCCCTCCAAGCCTTATTCTTCCACTTACTGTTCATCCCAATACCAGGTAGCCTGTGTGGCTGTTTCTGGCAGTAGGTATCTTAACCTGGCACTCTGTGAGTGAGCATGATCAGGGCTGTACTGGGAAGGCAAGGATTTTTCATTTCAAGCTTCATTTATATACTGTGTCACTGAGCCTATGAAGTAGAAGCTGATATCTAAAAAAGAAAAAAAAAGTTAACGAGCATAAGAACCTTTATTTATTTATATTGGATTCTCAGCGCAAGGACATATGCATGGAAGTATGTTTGCTTTTGTATAGTTTTTTGAGTCTTTTAATGGAAGAGAACCAAAACATAAAAGTTACAGGTTGTAGCCTGTGATGAAGATAATTGAATTTCTCAGCTCAAAGTATCATCAATGTGCACTTCAGCACTTGTATAATGAAATCTTACTTGTATCACTGAGTAAGAATTTTTTCGTTATTTTTAGCTGAGCTGAAGATTGGTACTGCTGCCATCAGTGGGAACTCTAATGATAGCTTGATTGGAAACAAGATTCTCCTTCCCCACTTGCATCCTGTGATGTGTGGCAGTCAGATCACATCCCCTGCGCAGGCAGCAGTGCATTTTCTCTGACTGCAGAAATTGCCTCTACTCTGCTCCAGGGCAGCAACAATTTGCAGATTAAAATGCCCAAATTTTGCACTTGTATCTTATCAGTGATAGGAAGATTAGCATACCCGACCTAAAGCCAGTGAAATTTTTGAGCTGTTGTGTGAATTACCATGAGTTGTGTGATGTGTGGCAAAACATAGACTAGTAGGTTTGAGCTCCATCACAGCCTGTAATTAAGCCCCTTTTTTTAATGGCCACTTTTTGTGAATCAATTCAGTTGAAATAATCAGAGGCTATGACTCAAGATTTCCCTTCTAGAAAGAACTCCCTAACCACTATCCTGGCTTCATTAACCCTCCTGGCCTCCTTAATATGGCATCCTTGGACCTTAACTTCTGTCTGTGTTTTATAAAAATGGAGGTAGAAATTTACTTTCAGAAGGGGATTCTAGGCTGTGATTCTGTGTTGAAAGAAGCACCTTCTTGCAACCCTTGTTTAGGCTTTATCAATAGGTTCACTGGAGAATTTTCCTCCAAATAAGTAAGAAACAGGTCAAGCTGTTTTATGAGCTATAGATCATTATCTCCCTTAGGCACTGACCCATTCAATTGTTGCTTTTTAAAACAAGTGGCTGTGCAATGCTTTCCGTGGAAGTTCAGTGTGGTTCAGTGGTAACGCAGGAAGAAACCCCTGCTGAAATGTTGTACCTCTCCTTCATGATAAAGTGCAAGTCTGCTATTTAGTTTTAGATATGTAAACTAGTAGGAAAATTTATGTAGAGGAGGCAAGACAAAACTATTAAGTATGAAAGTTGCCCCTTTAAATGAAGGTCCAGCTTCTGAGAAAACGAAAAAGTGACTGCACTGTGGATTAAGTCTTCTACTTCCAGTTATGGTAAGCTTGTATTTTCCTTCAGTATTGACTGTATTAAGGGAAAATATAACTGAGTATCTTTCAGATACTCATTAGAAGCAGCAATCACTTTTTTAACCTTTGGCAGTTAACACCGTAGAATTTCATCTCAGATATAGGCTTTAGAACAATAAAAGTTAATAAAACCTTATTGTTGAGGCTGTATTGTTTTCTGTGATGAAATCATTGGAACTTGAAAATTGAGTTCTACAACTGGAGGAAAGTAAGGGAGGGGGGAAAACATTACATCTGGATGAAATGTAATTCTAAGGCAACAGAAATACTGAGGTCATATCCAGTTGAGCTGTCCTACTCCATTTATTGATTTATTAAGCAAAACAGTTAACCAGGACATGCCTATGGAACATTTAATTTTTACGGATATTCTCAGACATGAAAAAGCATTCATTATGCTTAGCTCTCAAGAGCCAAGTTTGTAGTACAATGCAAACAAAGATTTTAAGTAAGAGGAATGTCTCAGTATTTTTTTAAAATATATTTATTAGAACAGCTCAGAGCTTTTGTCTTTTGGGTGTGTATATGTAAATTTTTATGCAAATATACATACCAATATTAATAACTTGTCATTTTTGTGTTGTATAATGCAAAACTTGTTTGGCCACAAAACTGCAAATTTGGAGAAAGCTGAAAAACCTGTCTTTAATTAATGGTATGAATGAGACACTTGTAATAGCAGGGATGTACTCAGCCTATTGACATGGGTAAGATTGCTCCACCCTTAAACTTGAAGTGAGATTACACAGTTTTACAATTTCTGAATAGGATTACATTGTCACCGTACTAATGTCAGAGCTATGCTGTGATGCTGATTTCTGTAAAACTGTACAGAGGGTAATCAAACATGAAAGTCTGGACCATCAGATTAGACATCTACATTAATGTTTCCGTAGAGGAATGAAATATGTTTACACATAAACTAGAGCTCTTGGGATGGTGAATTCGTTACAAAATAATAATATCATGCATTGCTTATATTTATGGTATATTCCATGTAGGCAAACAGTATCCCTATATGTCTTTTTGATGATAGCTTAAGACTGGAATGCCATGGTTTTGAATGATGAGATATCATTGCTGCTAGTGACAGCAAAGGTTATCTTTTTAGTAAATGCAGGATGATATTTTGATAAATTTATTTGCAAACACAGAGCAAATGCATACAGCTGTGCTCAAGACCTTTACCCAGGGAGTACTGCACTTTCATCTTCCCCTGTATTCTTAGCCATTCTTTTCAAGTTTCTCAGTTTCCTTCATTTGTTTCTCCCCAACCCCCATTCTTTCAAGTGCTGTTTTCATTTTTTTCCTTATTGCATACCTGCTAATCAGGAAGAATATGTAAATAAGACAGCATTAATATTCAGACACACTCAATGAGTTAAATTAACCTATTTTGTTTATAAGATGAAATTGATTATCTTTTAGCAATAGTTAAAATTAAGGTTAGGTAATTAAGACTTTCCTGTAGGCTCAGGAAATGACTTTAGTAAAACCGTCATGAATATAGGATAACTATATTTCCCCTGAGTGAAGAAGGCTGGAGTTAAAAAAGCAGACAACCTGAAGATGATTACTGCATTACTAATACTGCAGTTTGTTTTTCAAGTTCTAATTAAAATATTTAATGTGATGGTTAAACTACAAATCAGTCAGTGATGCACCACAGCTGATACTTATTTCCCCATTTTAAGTCCGTCTTAAAAGGCAGAGAGAATTTTTGTTCTGTTAAAGTAAATAATTGACAATTGTAGTAAAACTGGTCTTTTCAATACTCTATAGCAACTAGGAATAAAACAAGGTTCCTGCTGAGAGCTCATTATCAGAAATTGTTTCCTACAAAAAAGAATAATTGTTCTGCTTTTTTTAAAAAAAAAAAAAAAAGCTTTTAAAAAAAATTTCTTTTTTGTTCCCTTTTTCCACTTCTAAAAGAGCTGGGCAAACTGTGCTGAACTTTCCGTATTAGAGGAGGTGGGACTCATACATATCTTGCATTTAAGTGTAAATTCAGGAGGAAGGTGATGTTCCAAGTCCATAGCAGCCTGCATGCGGTAAGTTAAACCATCTCCTAGTAGCCCACTATCTCCTAGTAGTTTTCAGTAGTTGCAACTGAACAGGGGCAAAAAGCTGTTTTATTTGATTAACGCTTTCCTTGTTACTCGCATACATGCACACACACACCAATACATACATACAGAAAGAGCAAGTGAGCAATCCTAAATTTCACCCATGTACCCTTCCTTGGTGCATCTACTGAGAACAACGACAAAGCATTAGGGTCCTGATTTTTAGTTTCACTGCTTATTAGCAATCTACCACAAACTCTGCAACAGGGTTTGATAAAGACACAAAGGAAGTTATAATACCTACTATGAGGCAATTGCAACCTGCACGTGTCAGAGGAAGAAACCTCAGTACCGTTCTTTAAAAATGGGACTACGTTTTCAGCAAAGTAATCTCAAATGATAAATGATAGATTCATAGTAATATCCATATACAATATCTATAGTAATAATAAAAGAGTAGAATTTGTCCTTTATTGACAGTGTTTTAAAATGACACGAATAATTTTATCAAAAATTTTGGTTCAAATTTCTGAAAGGAAGTGCCATTGAAAGCATACAAGAAGGCTCGATCTGCAAAAGCCTTTGGAAAACCATAGTGCATTTGGTTGTGTACTCCAAAAGTAGAAACGTCTTTCTAATAACAAAAGGCAATCTTTTCACGGTTTTCCCAGAGTAGCACGCACTTGCTTTGGGTTGTATTAAAAAGTAAGGTAAAAGAAGCATTCTTTGACAAATCTTTGCATATATAACAGTGATTATAAAACTGGATGTTTATTTTGTCCTGGCAGTCATTGAACCCTGATTTTTCATAAAAGAAATAAGATGTCTTCTTAAGATGGCAACAATGTAGAGAGCTGCTACAGGGAATACAGGTAAAATTAATGTTAAAATCTATATGTTCCAACAGTGCTCAAGCGCCATGGGATCATTTAATATCAGTTTCTATGAATCAGTCCAGTTAGATAAATATTCTGCAGTTCACTGTTTATTAGCCTGACAGTTGCAAATGAAGTGCTTACAGTTTATGCACTGTTTAATCCCAGGGCTATGAAGATGTTGGAGAAAGTGAAGGCCTTTGTGCCTTTATATGTGTGGAACTTTGAGAAACAGGATGTTAGGAATATTCTTATGGTAATAACATAGGTTGCCCAATCTTGTTTTTCCGCAATGAATGAGGTTATCTGCTTTGCAGACATTTAATTGACCTTTTTACTTATTATGTACAAGGTAAATATATTCCTGGAAGATTGTGCGTACTGTCACTTCCAAGTTATTTTCATGATAAATGAAGTAGCTTTCTTCCTTTCAGGAGTGAAAACTTAGATTTTTGAATCCTAACAGAGCAAAAGAGCAAGTTTTGAAAAATGAGTCCACTGTCTAGGGAATAGTATTTGGATTTGAAGTGTCCACATGTCCCTTCTGAATTCAGTCACACGTGATCACATCCTGTGATCTTGGGAAAAGACATTTCAGTCTCTTTCAGATGAAAAGGCAGGAGTATTTTGGCTTCATTACTTACCTGAGTCGAGCCATTACTGTGTTTCATCAGAGTTTCTCAGTGACTAAATAAGGACTGCACTAGTGCCTGTCTCATGTGCAGGGTGGTCAGGTCAGTTCAGTAACGGTTATTGGATTGTCTTAGTGATTTTGTTGTTTAAAAAAACCTAAACTCAGTATGTACAAGAGCCGTGAAATAAAAAGATACTGTTCAAGGTCATTGACACAATGAAGGTCAGCACATTGCTGTCTGTCAGACGTGCCAAGCATAATATTTTGACAGAGCAGGTTGAACTTGACAACATCTCTGAATGGGTTTTTGCCTGGGAGTTCATAAAAGATAATGGCGGGGAACAGTTGTCAGAAGCATATAGATTTTTCTGAGAAAGGATGAAGAAAATGCAAAAAGAAATGAGGATTACGTGAGAACAGGTGATCACAAAATTAGAATGTCTGCAGGCTGACAGCCACAGGAACAGATGGCAACAGAATTCAGAGTAAAGTAGAAAGGAAATACAGAAAAAATGTAGACGGTCTTAGAGTATAGTGCACATATGATCTGCTGTACTATACATATGTAGGTGTGAATACAAAAATAAAAGGTGACACCAAGCCCTATATTTGTGAATAAACCTGTGGATTTAAACATTACAGAACTCTACAATGCTTAAGTCAATTGGCCCAATTTTTACTTGTTTTTTTTGCATTTTAAAGTGAGCTAAAGCATTACTATACTGATTTGGTCCAGAATAAATGACTTCCAAAAGGGAGAACAATGGAGCAATGAAAAATTCAACACAGTGTCAACATGAGTGAGATTTGCATAATTAGAATTTTGTACAGCATCTAGCTCTATGATCTAAGTTCTCCCAAGCTGAACAGTTACATTAGAGTGATGAAAAAGAGTAGATGAAAGAAAGGAGGTTAAACGATGTGACTAAGAAGAATGAGGAATGGAGAGGGTTGCCATCTCCCTTGTAGGGGGCAATGGCAACCTTGTAAAATAGTTGTGTGGATATAAAACATTCACAGAGTTTCCACTGGTATTCCTGTATTAGTGTAACTCTCCTATGGAAAGAGAGAGCTGAAGTACATAGGCCATCAAAAGACTTTCACTGACACAACGTTCTGATTCTCCATGAGAAAGTCTCCCAGCCTAGCTAAAGCAGCAGAAGTTCTGTGATATCAGTGAGCGCTCCTGAACTCAGTGCCTAACTGCTTCTGAATACGTGGGCATAGCAGGATGAGAGTAATAGACTCTTCCTGGTATTATAAAGGCATTTGGAGGTTACATTCATTAAGGGCTGGAAGGTGGGGGGGATAATCTGGTAATGGGAGCTGTGTTAGCACTTTCCTTAGACAGATAGTTGCCACCTGGGAATTAAAAGAGAAACTCATAATCCTCTGATTTCTCACGGCCTATTTGAGTGAGTTTGCAGGTCTCGGTTACAACACAAGAACATAGTATTAAAAGACCTTGTAATAATTAGTAGGCTTGCTGGAAGACTCAACAGAAAAGTAAGGATTCTTGTTTCTCGCTTAAGTCTACTTTTTCTGCTCTGCTAGAAGTATACTAAACTGGAAATCTATCAGCAAATTTAGTTTCATTAATCCAGTATGAAAACGTCACTATGTTAGCTGATTTTGTGTGTTGTGTGTCCTGCTCCTATCGTATCCTCTGATTTTTTGAGTCTCTGTTAGCTCAATATGACTAATCCTATGTAGGTCAATGGTATTTCAGCCCGTTGTTCTCAACATCAGCACACAGCTATTTCATATTGTTGCTGTTTTGTTGTCCCCCTTCAACACAGGCACATGAGGAAACCTCTTTGGATATATCTGCAATATTCAGGTTAATAATAACCTCTTAATAAAAACTGTTTAGGCTAGCATGCTGCTTCGATGAGACTGCAGAGTGTGATATTCAATAGCAATTACTGGCAGATATGATCAAACTGCATGATGTTCCTTTGTTAGTGACAGTCTTTTTCATGTGGACCCTTTCCTGATCTACTTGTTTCTTGTGACTATATCTGCTTACCAAAAGTAGCCATTTATAAGTTTGCATTTCAATGTTAATACAGTTTTCATGAAGGTCTGTGTATTGTCTACACAGGGCAGGACTGAAGACAAACACATCCTGGGTCCAATGTTTTCTCTTATTTAGTATTACAGTGTGGTGTGACAAGTATACTGTTGTTGCATTAATGTTTCATGGATATTATGGATACAATAGAGCTAACAACAAACATGGAGAATGAGAAAAAGTTTTAACAACAGTTACTGTGAGGTGAATGTCTTTTGTGATTTGCAATTGTGAAGCAGTATTTTGTGATATTATTGTTACAAGGATCACCTCAAAGTTCAGGAAAACTTCTATGGTAACAGGTATGTTATGCTTATTTTAAATTACAATTAAATTTGTCCATTCCATCATAGGATTTATGGTGCTTCTATGGACAGCTGTATAGAGAAGTAGCACAGCACCATTTGATCTACAGAAATGTATTTTCTACTTAGGAAGCCTTACTTTGATTTGCTGTTTTACGTTCTTATTATTTTATTGTGAGATGAGAATGGAGGTATTTATTATAATTATTAATTATTTCCTACCTAAAGAGTGGCAAGACAAGCTGCTTCTATTAATGAAATCAAGATACACACAGACACATATCAGCTATAGCAAATATTTATGATGCAAGGTAGACAATAAGCTTTTTTTCCTTTAGTAAGGCAAACCACATTGAATTCATCAAATTGCTGCAGTTCGGTGCTTTGGTATGAGTGTGATACGTGGTAGAAGTTGCAGAGCCAGGCTGTTGAACATTGTAGTCAAATAGTACAATAAATACAGAGGAATATAATTTACATCTAACATCTTTCAGGATAAACTTGGGAAATGTAATTCTCACCCCTAGGGAATGGTGTATTCAGAAAGAGATTTTTAAAGCATCCAGCAGAACATGTATATTCTTGTTTTCTATAAACTTGACAATGGCATTGTTTTGCTGTACGAGTTCTCTTATATCATGGATTGCTTATTGCATTTCTCATTATCTCAGAATTTTGTGATTTTTCCTTATCAGATGAGGAAAGAGAGGCGCGTTATTTTAGAGCGGGTCTTTTGGGGAAAAGAAAGTGACAGAACTGACTTCCTATACATGGAGTAGAATAGCCTTCCTCAGCCTTCCTCAAAAATTTACAGTCCATTTTCTAAAGGTATCTTTAAAGTAGCTGGAGAATAAAAAGAGGATTTCCAGGGGCACTTTGAAGGGCACACGCGCTTCTATTCTGTATTGTATTGTTCAGTGTCACTGCTCTGATTTCTGCTATCTGGCACTCTGAATTATGACTGCTATCCAAACTTCTTTTTAACAAAGAATGCCTGTAGTCATACCCACCAATATATAATGCTGCTCACTAATGGCCCAATCCAATAAAATATCCTCCCCAGCTCATTGCTGACTCTCCAGATACAGAAATCTCTACCTTTAGCCTCCTACAAGTTATAGTGTCAGTCTGCTGCCTCTGTCCCCCACCTTCTAATTTTCTCAGCTTGTTTTGCTGGTTGCTCTGCATCCCGGTTTTGTAAAATTAGTAGGTTAAATTCTTAAATGCTAACTTTTTTTTTTCTTTTCTTATTTGTTAAGCATAACCTATATTATATTATAAAATTATGTTAGGGAGAAATCAGATGGGCAGTGGTGACTAGGCAGCAATCTTCAGGAGATGCGAAGGCTAACAGGATGAAGAAATTGGTAACTAGATTAGCCACACATGAAATAAATTATTTGACTGTATCCTTTCTGTTGTCTTGTTATAATTTAGACACCCTCTGCTGTCTGATTCCAGACCACCTCTGTCTGCTTTTGTGGCAGTCATAGCTCTGTTTTCTGGATAGAGACCCAAGCAGCAGATTATGACTGGGATGGGGATGAAAGGCAAAAGGGGAGTGGGGGGTTGAGCGGGAGGGGAGAAAGGTCCGAGGGAGAGAATGAATCACACTGGTTCAAGCAAAGATACAGTGAGGGAGGACAAAAAAGGGGGATGAAACAGCAGGGAGAGAAATTGCACAAAGTCTTTAACCTGTGGTGAATCAGTCATTCCACACCATGGAAAATACCAGAAACGTCATTTCATTGCTATGCAAGTCAACACTTCTTTCAGAGGGTGCTTTGGGAGTGGGTGGGAGGAAATCCACAATGATCTAAGAGTAATGGGATTTCATGCAACTGCTTGCATGTCAACTTACCTTAGACTAAATGCCTCTGAAAGTATTGGGGAAAACTACCTAAAGAAATTAAAATCAGGATTTTTGGGGGGTAAATACCAGAACAGGAATACATTCTAAAACTGATTTAACTGTAAATGAGGAACAAAGCTCTCAGTGCCCAGCAAGCTAATATACAGGCAGTTTAATTACACCTATTTACTATTGTTTGGGATTCCCAGGTGGATGATGAGTATTGTAGCAAAATAAGAGTTTTTAACATCTTGTTTAGGTATCCAAAATTCAATTACCATTGGAGTTCATTAGAAAAATAATAAAAACAAAGCATAAATAAAAAGAAAATGTATGCTATGAAAAGATGCTTAAAAATTAAAATAGATATCTATTAGAACTATTTTGCAATATGCACTCCATCATTTAGATTATTCAGTTTCTTGAAAATGTTTGCCAATATATTTTTCTAGCCAAGGATATTCATAAAAGAATAGAAGAGGGAAATAAGCACATTAGAAGTATCTCTGTATATCAATGAAGAGATGTATATGTAATATATACTATGTAATATATTATGTATAACTATCTATAATAATACATATAATATGCATAAATAAATACCATTTCTTCCAAAATATTGAACAAATGTACATGAGCCTCAGTGATGTAGGGAGGGAGGAAGTTACAGAATTATTACAAGAAGGACATGTACCTCTTATGTATCAAGATGGTTTGAGAATGTGGTTTATTACTGAAGAATGGTAGTCTACAATGCTGTAATAGTCCTGTAGATGGAAGTGCACGGGCATTTCAATACAAAATTTATTTTTAAAATTATAATAAAAATTATATTATTGGCAAAGCAGTCAACTAATATCTTAATTTATCTGTTAAAACATGCATGTAGATTTTCAGGAACTGAAAAATAATATCCCTTTTGATACAGTCGTGTGTGGTGTGGGATTTTTTTTCATTTTTTTTTTCCTAATTGATAGTTGTAAAAGATCTGCAGATGTTAAACAGAAGGCATGATGATGGGCTGCATTACCCTATGAAAAGATAATGCAAAATTTATCTAATTTTTAATCTCTTTTATTCAGGGAAAGAGCTGTGCTAGTCTACAGAAATGACATACAATGTTTTCTAGATATTGACAATACCTGCCCATTCATTAAAAAAAAAACAAACCAAAATGCAACAAACCCCCAAAATAAACACAAAACTCTTCACTCTAAATTCATAAATAAAACCTTCAAGAAAACCTGTTCAGTGATGGCAGTCTCACATTCCAGTTGTTCTGAACAAAGTCTTCATTTTTATGTGGTCTCAGTCCTTCTTTGATATTTATGGAATTTGTGTGTAATACTGTCTGGAAGATGATTGGATAAATGGCAGTAGTGGTGGTCTTTTGCTGATAATCAGTCCTCTTTTACTTTGTTTTTTCTCAAAGATGGGAAAAGAAGGGTGATTTTTGTAATGAATACTACAAAATATTCGGTAAGTTACCTTTTTTTGGCCTGATTTGGGGGAAAAGACTTTCAGTTTTTGATAACTGCAAACAACAGAAGTCTTGCCCAAACCTCCATAGGAATTTGAATACATTATAAGATCAAGTTTTCATTCCCCATTTTTCTATGAATTTTCAAAGAAATTAAACTAATCTACACTCTGCCAACTACCTAAGAGATAAGCTAATTCCCCGACGTTATGAGCATTTGGGTTTTCTTTTCTTATATCTACTGGAACTGCCGTGCAAGTCATTGACAGTATTGATCCAGATTTGAAGACTTATTTCATCTGTCATTTATGAAGTGCTTTCTGTTGTGTCAAGAGAACTAAGTTAATACTCTTGCTATAGTCCATAGCCACTTTTCAGGAATAAAATATCTTGAATAAGTATACACAAGGGTAATAGCCTCTTGGGATGTTCTGAGTTACATTGTGAGTGAAACGCTGTAATGCAATTCCTGTCTGTTGCGGCTACTGGTTTCACTATTCATTCTCACTTTGTGTGGTGTAATGTATGCTTTATATAGTTAAACACAGGGAATTAATATTAAGAAGTATGTTTGTGATGGTGAGCTAACACAAAGCTGTGCTGATCTTTTCATTTAGGATCTAGCTCTGTTCTAAGATTTAACGACATATTTCTACAGGTATTTAGTCTTGAAAGACGTAAATAAATCTCTAGCAGCATTCTCCAGAGATTATATGCATCTACCTACCTTTGACTTCTCAGTGAGAGCTGAGCACATTTTTATTCTGCTTACCAGCTCTGTAAACTGGCAGGCACACAGATACTTTTAATTATGTATCCCAAATACTTTTCAGTGATAGATATGCATTGAATTTAAAGAAAAGGAACACACAAAAAGATGAACGTCTGTACTGGAAAATATATGCAACATGAATTTCAGGGATGTGAAGCATACACAGATTTGTTTGAGATCAGTGGCAGCTGAGGTTCCTCAGCATCTCTGAAAATGAAGCAACAGAACAGTTACCATGGAAATGTTATTTTTGTAAGTGCTAACTTAGGTGGAAGACAGGTCAAGATAAAATGTTTTTAGAAAAAGAAGTAAGGTACTTTTTTTCTGTCTGGAATTTTTTCTTTTTAAGTGAAATTCAGCTCTGTATTAATCTTTTTGTGTAGTTTGAGTTGAAAAAAAACCCTTTACATTAATCACAATCAGTCCATACATGTCGTCCAGTTAACTTTCAGCCTGGTCTGGAAGCACACCTATTTTAAAAGCAAATGGTACATGATAATCTCTTAATCAAACAGAAGATATCGTGAAATGAACTAGAAATGAAAAATGGAAGAAATTTTAATAGAAATATATACACCATAAATGGTGACCTTGAGCTGTGTTTCTAATTACTTGTGGTTTTATATGTACACAGATAAGACTTTAATTTAATCATGTAAAGCATCATATTTGCATAAACTGTTGTGAATACTTTTTATAGATGTGTAAATTGCTCAGAGTGAAAATGTGGAAAAAACCCACCACCCAGTAATTAACATAGTCTAAAAGCTTGGTAACATAGAATACTTATGTGACTGTTACTGTATGTTATTTCAGATATGTTTATGTGTTCTATATTTGTTAAAGGCAAAAAAAAAGTCAGATGAACATGAACTATATGAAAGAATCCTTTGGTAGGTGCGTGCCTCCAATAAAGAGCAGGCAGAGTTATTCCTTTGCACAGGAAGCACCTAGAAACTCATGTCCAGTTTGAAGTCAGTGAGAAGTTCTGACTTTCCAGCCCTGCTGCGAGCTGTGTCTGCCTGAAGGATTTCCTTTTGCTTTTTTAAACCGGCCTCAGTGACGAGTGTTACATTATCATTTTAGATTAAATTTGTTATTGCCATCCATTGTTGAATTACAGCCTATTACCGAATTTTAGCTGCTTTGTCACAAATGGGCTGTAAATTACAAAGCTGTTGTCACTAACACTGGGAACATTTCTAGGATGCCCAACTTAGTATACCGAGTCCCATTTCTGTTTGTATATTTGGAAATTCCAATTTTTACCGCTTTCATTTTTTTGGGGCAAACTGGAAAGCTCTATTTTGAGTAAGCTTATGATAGCATCACAAAGGTTGTGCCTCGAGTTTCTTTGGTATCTGGGCTTGAGTTTAGAGAGGTGAGTGTCTCAAAGTGGTTGAGTCTAGACTACCGCTAGTGTGGTTTACTTATGGTAGAGTTTGTGAATAAGCCAGCAAGTTCACTGCTGATGAACTGGAGTGCGAGTCAAGCTGTAGGCAGTATGAACCACCAAGAGGTTTGGAGTTGAATAGAAAGCAACCGTCAAGGTGAATGTGAAATGCTGAAGGTCCCAATGCCACATATGTACTGCAGGAAGGAAGCACAAGGCAGAGTTTACTATCCACCCCCAATTTTGTGATCTCATTTTCTTGCTGAGGTAACTTGCTAGTTTGTGACAACTTCAAGGGAACTAGCACATTTGTAGGTATGAATGACAAAGGGGGACAGGCAGGAATCTGGCATGTGAGATTTCATCATTTTCATGAAATCAGTTCTTTGTTCTTTGAGCAACCTACTTCTGCTGTCAGCTGTCTCCCTAGAACTTCTTGGCAGCTAAGCATGCGGCAGGCAGGCATGGGCTTCTGCCAGGACTTACTTAGACCAAGAGATTAATCCCACATGTTGTAAGGAAGACAAGGAAGCATCTTGTCTACAGATTATGGTGTGTTCTTCACCCACAGTGAAGAGCTAAAACTTTAGCCTTTATTTGCTTACACTATCAGCTTGGCAATGAATACACAAGTATATTCAGATGAAAAAAATATGATTGCAACAGGAGAGCCTATCTGGGCAGACACAGAACACCACTGAAAACTTGTACTACTGTTAATAGAGATGGAGTCCTATTTTTCAAATACGCCTCATGCAAACTCACATATTTGTAAAAAGAAGCCACCAAATTCTTGCCTCCCTTTCCAGCTGACTGACGAACCTGCCACTTCCTTTCTTCCTCTTCCCTTTTCATTTGGCTTTTTGTTTGTTTCAGGTTTGCTTTGTCACTTACAGAAAAAGCCATCTGAATCATGTTTTACAGTGCATCTATTAATTAGCTCCGTTTTTGCTCATAAAGAGGAGTAAACATGACCAAATGGGGATTCTGCTTGCATTTAAAAGAGCAAAGGAGTAAATGTGACTGGACAGGGATTCTGCTTATGTTTTAAAGAGCAAAGGCTTTGGGGGATTCTGCTACTCAGATGCAGCCTACATAACGTGGTAGAGAGGTGGCAGTAATAAGTGTTCTCTCTCATTAAATATGTAACTTGTTGGGGAGATTCTTTTCTTTTTCTAAACAAAATACTCATAGCCAACAAAAATGGAGAAAGCATTTTTTTCTTAAATTTTTTAACTTGACAAGATGAATGAGCTGTCATTATATAGTGACAAAACAGGTTTGCCTGTAATAGAGACCATTTGTATGACACAAAACATTTAAATAGGGCTTCAGTAAAATAGGTGAGGGTATCATTCCTGACCTATTTTACTTTCTTTGAAAGACAGGACAAACCAAACCAGGCACAGTGGGGGAGTGAAACTGATAGAAGGCACATGGGAAGCACCAGTTAGCAAGGCATGGGTGCTCCTGGCTAATCCTGGTACCTTGGCTCAGCATCTGACCAGTCCTTATAGTGACACCCTGCTCTGAGGACTAATAAGCCCTCAGCAGGCAGGTGCACATTTGGTCCGTGTTACTGGTATTTGGAAACTTCTGGTTTCCTGACTTCTGTTATTCTTGCTTTTCCACTCTTGCTCGACTCTATCATACAGATTTTAAATGAGGATTTGGTGGGGAGTATAAGTAGAAAAGGACATTGCCTGTGATACAGAGGGCAGCATTATATGAGCTGTCCATCTCAGGGAGGAAGAGGAGAGGGTGTGATGAAGCTGTTTAAGAAAAGCAAGATTCTTATTTTATGCTGTAGGTAGTAAAATGGTAGATTTAGGAGGAAGGGGTTTGATTGGGGCAATAAATAATAAGATTTGGACAGCCTGAAGCAGAGGCAAAAGGTGAGTTTAGAGAAATCAATCTGTTGAAAAATCAGTAGATGTGAACTCCTTAGGAAAACGTTTTTCTCTATCACTTTTATAATTCCCTATTTTGTTTTAAACTTCACCTGTAAGAAACATGCTATTTTGATGCTATAAATTGCATGTCTCATCCCAAAACAGTAGCATGAAGCTACCTCTGGAGTGAAGCACTGTGGCTGCTTCCCAGAAACAAAGCTTCCTTTTCCACTTCTAGTCATTCTGTCATGCCTAAATTTAATTCTGGCACAGTTCCTGATCTGTATTCTGTTTTGGTGAGGGGGGCATGTTAAGCTCAGTTTGGGGTGCTGTTGAATAGAAAAGAATACATCATATGATAAGCAACACAAAACAATAATTCTAATTAGTATTTTTTTTTCCAGAGTATTCCGTTTCATTACAACTGGAGGGAAAGACTGTTTTGCAGCCATAAATTGCAGGGGTCCCTGGGTTATTCTGGTACTCTAAGAACTTTGTTTTTTTGGCTATGAAAAAGTTATCAGAATATTTTTGTGGTACTTTGTGCTGTTAATAAGAGTATTTAGAAACAAAACCAAAAAATCAACACTATTAATAAAAAAAATGGCTCAAGTGGGGCCACAGAGTTTTGCGATGTAGCTTTCTAGTTAATTGCAATGTGTAGTACTGCAAATCATGGTGTAAATACTTTCTGTTAAAATACCCCACTTGCCATGAGAATTAGCAATTCATGCAGAGAGTCTGTAAGTTTCTGTCATTCTTCCATGTTATATCACAGTAAAGGCAAAGATTTTGAATTAATAGAGAATACCTATTTAAATACTTTTCTTATAATGCATGTATCCTTCCTGGAATCACTCTGTTAGAGTATAATATATAGAAATGCACAATTAATTTCAGGAGCACAAGTTTCAATGAAAGATTTAAACATATGCAAGAGTAATATCTTCAACTATATTAAATAATTCAGTCTCACTGAAATATAAAGAAAATAATGCTTTTGATGTGAGTCCTGTTGCATTCATGAGATTTTACATAATCTTTTCAAAAAATGACTTTCATTGTTTCTGTGTGAATTCTATATAGCTCTAGAGTCAACAACTTGTAAGAGGAAAATAATCTTCAGATTTTTCTGGACTAGTGTTTCCTTCCGTATCTTTTGCAGCAAAAAGTCACATGTGCATCTTAATTTGTTTGAGCTGCTTTATTTCCCTGGAATCTCCTTTTACCAGCCCTATAAATGAAATAGACACTGATACTGAAAATCCGTGGAGAAGACTTTGCCAAAACCAACAGCAATGGAGAGCTGTGTAATAGACTTGAAGCTTCCATATCAAAATGCTTATTTTTTGGATTGATCATTTTCACATGACAATTTTTTGCTCAGTTTTATTTTGGTTCATTTTCTTTTATGGAATTTTGTATCTAAATACATTTTGTATTTCCAAGGCGTTTTACAAAGTCAGAATTACCTGATATGAAATCAAAAATACAACGTTTTGCTGTCATTGACATCTGTGAAGCTGGAGAAATCTATATGCAAGTTATCATGAACGGGTTGAAGGGGCAGCACTTAAATGTGCAGAGAAAGAGAGCATAAACAAAAAAAGACTAGAGTCTTGTGGCATATTCTTGATTCGCAAAAATGCTTTTAGCAAAATTTGTCAAAACTAAAATGATCAAATTCCTACTTGAACCAAAATAGCAAGTTTAGGTCCTTCAGTTTTCAGTGACTAACCGTTGCAAGGGAGATTGTTACCTGCAGAGCTAGGATGATTAGAACCCTTATCTAATCTGACCAGGAAGGCAGTTTCTGCAGCACAGGCTTGATACCTGGGCCTGGATAAAGCACAAAGAGGAGCCTGCACCTCAGCTGTTACTGTATATATGGAAAAGTCAAACCCTGAACATTTGGAGATGAATTCCATCTCCTTAGGTTTCATAGAATCACATTTTTTATGAATAATTGTTTCGGTGCTTGGTTTTGTGGGTTTTTCTGTTTGTGTTGTATGTTTTTTGGGTTTTGTGGGTTTTTTTTTTTTTTTTTGTTCTTCACACAACTGTTTCATTTAGAGAAGCAGCTTTGGAGGTTTTTTACAAGTTCTAGTCTTTTTACACACTTAGATTGCTTGCAGTGCTTTTGTTTTCTTCTCATTTACGCACAGAGAACTTGTAAAGGAATCTGAAAAAAACGTAGACTTATAGTTCTCTCCATCTCCCTCCCCTCTGCTCCCTCCCCCCACCCCCCCCACCCCCCCCTTTTTTTTTTTTTTCCTTCCTGTTAGGGAAAAACAAATTGAAAAAAGTTAAAATCCTGCTCCCAGTGTGGAGGGGCTGGGGTGGGGGTAGTCTTCCCAGGGAGGAGGTTCTGTTTGGAACTGTTGCTGAGTGTGGAAGTTCTGAAGTTGTGACTTAACTGCAGACAGAATGTTAGATAGAATGTTATCTGCAGCTTTCCCATCACTACCTAATGGGCATTACAGCAAACCAAGAGAGACATCTCCTCATGGGAGGAGACTGCAACACATTTGGTGTAAATGTGTATGGGTTAATAAAAGCTTAATTATAGCAAATGAAGAGAACATTTGCAGCCTTTACTGGAGGAAATGAATTAGAAATGACCACCCAGGGGAGGCTATAAAGAAAACAATCAATAGTATTAAAGTGGGGAAAATGGCTCATTCATACTTTTAAAAGAGCAAAAAGGAAAAAAGTTATGTTAGTGCTAGAAATTAGCTTCTGGTAAGGTGATAGATTCTGTTTTCAAATTTTATAACTGACAGCAAGATCTAAGAGTCCTCATTTAGTTTCTAATCTTTGACCTAAAGCTTTCAGTTCAGCAGGTGTAGCAGTGACCCATAGTGATCTAATTTAAGCGTTATTAGAATTACAGCACTGCAACGTGATGGTATAAATAATACAAGAAAGAGAACAATTACAGCAATTAACTATGGCCTACACCACAGAAAAATCACCCTGCAGCAACTTAGAATTCACTAAAGTAGCAGAGAAATTACCGAGTTCTCAAAATCTAGTGCTGTACTGCTGCAGAGGAGAAGAAACCCTGATAGAATTAAAAGAATGAGATCAAAACGAATCTTTGTGTGATCAGAGAGAGAAGCATAAAAAAATAAAAGGAAGGCACTGTGCAGGAATAAAGTTAAAACTATGTGGAAAATGTAATAATATTTTCTTAGACTTGAGTAAGTAAGAACGTGTAGATTCTGAATTAGACACCTCTTGATGCAAAGGTGAGACCACATAAGCCAAACGTAATGGAAAATTGTGAATGACATTTCTTGTGACTTATGATGCAGTAAAAGTAAATACTGTCTGAAAAGAACAGATCCCTGTGAGAATAAGAATTACACGTTAATGGAAAGGAACGTTCCAGTCAAAGCAAGAAATCTCAAAGGCAACCCGTAGGTATGGTTTGGTTTTGTTTCTCTCAGTCTCTGTCAAAAGACGGCTTTCTAGTAAAACAGATCTAGTAAAATCAGACCAGTACCATGCTAATGGTGAGGAAAGACATACAGAAAGTGAAATTGCCCACATCACCTCGACGTATTTGATAGGTCTGGAGACAAATCAGTACTAACTCAAGGAGGAAAGCCTCCATCTTTTCTATGGAATCAGGAACTCCCTTGTGGATGATGAATATGATGACCACATGGGTGTTTCAAAAGGTGTAATTTCGCTCAGGACAAGGGGGCACTTCAGTGCATGGTTCTTGTACCTATTTTAACCAGGTATTAATAACAGAATGATTAAAAATTGCTTGTGTCCTAGTTGAAGTTGTGTCCTGCTTTTCCCTCTGCTCTCCTGATGCTGTGTTAGAATTGCACTGAGCCGAGCATGGCAGCAGTAAGGCACAGGAAACAGATCAGTGTGTTTGAACAGATGATAGGAAACCGTGTGCAAATGAAGTATGCTCCAAAGACATGTTATCCGTCGCAAACAAAACTACTGTTTTGGGACTAGGGTAAGGACAAAGTAAAAATTAATTAATACAGTAAAAGCTATTCCAGTGAATTTGCTATGTGTACTGAATGCAGCTGGTTAATACTCTGCGGAAACACATTAAGTGGTGCACTAGACAGCAAGAAAACCATGATGTAGAATCTAGTATTGGATAAGCAGGGAAGAAATATATGGGCAGATATTTATTCTCTTATACTAGGAATAAGATTAGGAAGGACGCAGAACCAGACTGTATGTATGGCAGGGGCGGGAAGGGCACAATGTGGAATACTCAGCAGCAGGGGCTGATGTGTTTTCATTGTGTGATTTAGTGCTGGATGCAGAGGCTGCTCTGACTCCATTAAGGTAACGTCATTGCCCAAGACTACTACGCAGTTATTATACTCCTTGACTGTAAAGTGAGATCTAAACCTTCCAGACAAAATTCTCTTCGACCAGATTCTTCTTTAGCACTTGAAAAAGAAATGATTGTAAAATTTTGTAAATTTTAATGAAATGAAGTGAGCTAGACTTTAGTACGTAATAATACCTAAAAATTAACAGAGCTGATAACCAGAAGTCAGAGAGATATCATTTCAGTGGGGCTACTTGAGTGTGCTAGAAGGTCTGTATATATTTAAGTGCTTTTATGGTTTGAGGTGTAAAACCAATAAGCTTTATTGTCTCTTCAAATAATGCTATTAAGGTCAGACTGCCATACGTTACGTAAGATTCTTTCCCTGATGATGTTTTTGCCCTTATTTTCTCAATTACATTCTTGGCATCTCATCTCCCTGGGGGCCTTTCCTTAATTTTTCTCTTACTAAGACCATTGGGGCTGACAATTCTTTTATTATGAAACTCACAATTATAGGCTGTTTTTATTAACTCTTCAGGTCCCAGAGCAATGGGATGACTTGAGAACCTTACTTTCCATTAAAAAAAAAAAAATAATGAATTTTTAGCCTTGATTTCAGAGAGAATTTTGAAATAGTAAGGTAAAGACTAAATAACTGTAAAAATAAATAAGTCAATTTTTAAACTTGTTAAAATTTTTAATCCAATAGCATGACCTTTTCAGATTTGATTTTGTGAAAAGTTCTGTTCCCAATTATGGATTTATTTCAGGGTTGCAGCAGTAAAGAACATCTCTTGACATCTGCTGCTTGCCAGGAGAGTGCTATTTTGTATTTTCTGGACTAGTTTTCATTACAACCTTTTGTAGTAATTCTATCCTTTCAACAGCAGCCTTTGGATCTTGTAAGGAAACATTCCTTATTTCCATGTTCCTCAAAAAAAACCCCATATCTGTAGTATGTTTATTGTGGGAGTATATGCCTACACCAGCCTTACTGGATTTATTGCTGCTGCAGAGACAGAAATCTGTTTGTTAGTGTCACCCAAATTTACCTTGCTTAATAAGGAGGCACAGTAACTCAAAGGTAAAGCTTAGTAGGGCTAAGGCTTATCTTTTGTGTAATCCTGGCATAAGCTTCACAAATAGATGCCTCGCTGCCTAGTTTCTCTTGCTCAAATCTGTAAGTCAGTAAAGCTCAAGTTTCAAAATACATAGCAATGCATTTTCCACTCTGTTCTGAGTAGCTGGTGTACTAAACACAAATGCTTGTATTTTTTAGGTTACCTTTTGTAGTACAAATACGGTTGTTTATGATGACTCATTCTGTAAAGTTCTTGGACAGTTAAATTTAATTTCCTTGCCCTGCTTTGTGCTTAGTTAAGAGAAAGTGAATGCTACTAATAGCTCTGCTTGGTATCATTGGTCTTGAAAACTTAAGGATTGTTTCTCCTTTGACTTGATTCAAGTTCCCAATCAGCATCTCCCATACAGTCTTACACAGGGCTGCTAAACTATTCATATGAATTGTTATTCGGCATGACAGCAGTCCTCTCTGAAACTCACCATGTATAGCTTGGTCCAGCTTTTTTAAGGGATTAGGTGTTTCCTAAGGGACCTGGGCTTGCTTGCTTTTAACTGTATCAATAATTAAACTGTCTGATACTTATGCAGCATATTGGTGGACATAATTGTTAATACAAACAAGGAGACTGTCATTGAACATGCGTCCCATATGTCACTGGGCCACCTGAGAGTAGCACCTGTATATAATGGTAATAGGTACAGAATTTTCAGCACAAAGATTTGTGTAGCGCAGTACAAATTCCTCTATAGATGAAATCAAATAGATAAATGCAATCTCATTTCAGAAATGATAACTTTTTTAATTCCTGCAAAATTAGATACTGGCTAGCTTAAGGACTTGACCATATGTGCTGTGTGCAGTGCATACCCTTGAAAAATATACAGCTCTAAAGAAGGGCTTTGGATTTGCACCAAATTCTAAAAATCTTGACATCCACCTCTTTTAAATGGATGTTGAGGGTTTTCAGTTCTATTTTATATTATGATACTGTTGAGGAGGGTCTGTAGCCATGTATTTGATTGTAAATTATCCTGTCAAAAATTCTTTTAAAATTTTAAATTGTTAGATGACTTAGTGTCCTTTGCAGTTTGTTGCAGCAATTACAATATATTTTATATCACTCAGGAGATTTCCTTTAGAGAGCAAATCATATTTCTCTGCCTTCTATTGGCACGTATAAGAAATACAACAGAAGAAACTGCCTAGGTCATAAACCACCAACTGTTCAAGAATGGCTCAGGGAAGCACCACAATAAATGCTAATTGATAGGGAAGGAAAAAAAAAAAAGCTTCCAACCAGAGGAATTCACAATCTGCAGTATTGTCCCGGAATACAATTAAAGCTAGCCAGTATAGGTCAGATTTTGAAAATCAGATACTTACCCTAATCCATTAGGAAATGATAGACCAGGGATTTATAACCTCTGTATTATTACAGAGATGATTCTGCAAATAACAAGTACTTTCAGAAACAGCAGAGAATTCTGAACATACAGGAACAAATGATTAAATGGTGGAGTGGAAGTAAACTGGTCTTGCGTGGCAGCCAGCATCTTCTTGAAGTCATGCATCGTGACTTGAAGTCATGTGGCCACCTTAGCTTGGTGCTGAGCTTGTTAATGTGTCTTCTTCTAATCTTCATCCTATGACTTTCAGTCAGCTCCAGCAGACCAGCCTGTCTCGCACCCATGTATGGAATTTCACATAAATTTTAACTTATTTAGCCCTTCTCTTAAGGAGAGAACAAAATGTCAATAGCATTACAAAAAGCTCTGTGTGTGTGTGTATGTATGTATATGTATGTGTGTATATGTGTCTGTAAAAATATACATATAAAAGAAAGTGTGTAAATATTTTTTTATATATATACGATTAGAAAATGCAGAATTAAATTCTGCAATATGAAAACAAATTTTGATAGTTTAGGGACTAATGAGAATCTTGAAAAGGGTTGAGATTATATTATGATATAACAATAAACTAGTAGTTTTAAGTTTGCTCTAGGTAGAGTTAAAATCATAAGATATTTAATTTCTTATGTTTTAGCACTAAAGTGAATCACTAATTGTCATTGTTTAAAGGAGATTTTTGGCATTGTTTAAAGGAATGTGTGCTGCTAAGTGCTGCAACAGGCTAAAGAATTAAATAGCCTTGTTTTTGGCAGCAGTTAGCAATCTGCGGGGTAAGGTGCATTTAGTGGCTCTTCAAGAATTACAAAGATAGGCAGATAGATGTGAAGGAGCACTCATGAGACACAGATTCTAACTGTATTGTGAGTATTCTGTATCCAGAATATCTCACAGCACTGGAGATCTGAATTCATTTTGTGATACAATGTGGATTTCCATTGCCATGTCCATACTTCAGCGTTTTTTAGATACATTTCCCTGTTGTTTCATTTTTTAGTCATAGTATTGTTGCTTGTGGAGGTGACGACTGGTCACAGAAAGGATGGAGTCTGCTGTATCATATGCTGTGACTGACCAGGTATTAGGGACACGAGACAGCACTTTCACTAGAAAGGCAAAAGTAGGGATTAAATTCAAAGCAATTACCTGACAACAGACAGATAGAGAACACTGAAGAGGGTTCAGAAGGGCTGGGGGGGCTGTGAAAGGAGCCAGTGAGCAAACGTCGGAGATTGTAGAGAATCTGTCTGTAGGAAATACCGGGTGATACCATCTGTCTCCTACATTCTTTGCTTCTTATTCCCTGCGGTTCCCTTTAACAAAACCTGTGTGGATGAGCAGTGAGGCAGTGTGAAGGGCAGGCTGTAATAGATGTGTGATTTCTAGTGTTTAGGAACACGTCTCCTGATGCCTTTAGTTAGCAGGCAGCCTCCCTAGCTTTCTTCCATTCTTGCAGTCTGCACTGCTCGAAAACAATCCTGTGTGTAGGACAAAGCATACTGTTGTACAGGGGAACCCGTAGTAGCCATAATGGCTACTGGATGCAACTTGGAATTGTGAAAAGGCTAATGTATCTTGATAGAAATGTTTGTACTCTAATTTCCAATGTTTTATCTGCAAACAATACTGATAGTCCTGCTTTTTCATGTGAAAAAGAGCATTAACAACTACTACAGTAAATAAGCATAGAAAATGTTATCATTAGCTCAGCACTAATGGGTTTTGGACTTGTTGCATCAGTATGACCTGTGAAAAATTACTACATAGAAGTTGTCCTTGATTCTTAATATTTAGCCTTCATTACACTTAATTAAAAGAAGACTTTTATGTAATATTATTTGGATAACAAAAAACCATAGAAATGATCCCTAGTTCAGAATGATGGACCATGATTTTTTTTTAGGAAGGTGGTTCCCCCTCCTCTCCCTCCCCCCCCACTCCCCCAGTAATGTACTGTGCAGTCTCAGGAAAACTGCAGTTATGTGACTTTTTTAATCTGAAGAATGAGCAATGCTAGCTTTAATTTCGTTATAAGATATTAATGTATTTGAAGTCTATTTATTAAAATTTCTAAAACTTTGTCATCTTCTTTACCCTCTCAAGGAGCACTTGATCAGACAACTTAAAGCCACTGAATTACCAAATCATATGAATAATATGCTATTCCAGTTGAAAGGGGAGTAAAACTAATTCAATTCTCTATAGGTAAAATAGAAACAGTGCTGTAGTAATCTTCATAGCAATAAACACTTTAGCTACTAAATTCTCATGGAATAATTAGTAGATCTGGATGAATAATGGATTCCTCAGCTGAATGGCTGAACTGGAAAATGAAGGAAATTCTTGAGTGAACTAGAACAGCATGGTTGTGTGTTTGTGTGTCTTTGTTTGTTCCCCTCCTCCCCAGGTGAAGAAAATCTGCCCACTAAGGTCAGCTGGAAACACTTTTTTTCCATGCAAAGAAAAATTCTGGGGGTGATTTATACCTTTTTTTTGGTAATTAATATCAGTTTGTAAATGCAGCCTGTTCTTTCAAAAGGAAAAGTCTAAAGGTTTACTTAAAAAAACAATCAAAATCAAATGTGTCAGTGTTTTACCAAAAAAAAATTTAAAAAAGTGCTGAGTCAAAATTTCTTATAGTTCAAGAAAATTATTGGTTCCTCCCCAAAATTCTTTTTCATGTGAACTTAGATTTTCTTACAAATGATAACAATAATTACCTCCTGGCTATTCACTGACTTCCAACTTCAGCTTTCACTACAGTCACAAGATGCTGTGAAATGCCACAGTTGTGTGCACTTAAATCGTGAAGGCTGTAAGAACCTCAGGGTGTAGGCCAAGCTTTTGTTTCTCTTTTTTTTTTGTTTTAATTTTTTTTGTTTTATTTCTCTGCATGTCTGTGACGTTGCATAAATAATTAAGAATGCAAATAATTGTCTTCACACTTTTCCTCTCTTTCTCACACTCTCTGGAGTCCCATTTGTTGAAATATAATTAACAGCTAACTAATTTTGGCAGAAATTTTTCATTTTGAATTGTAAATGATGGTACCCCAGGATTCAGGGAGCTGGTTTGCTTTCAAAACCCCTTAGCGCAGGATAGGTTGTAGAGTGGAATTTTACTGGTTGTTTTTAAGAATAAGGCCAACTGAATATAAAGTGTGTTGAAAGTAGGACTGCTTGAGAATTTTGAGTGCTAAGGATTTACGAATTTTTAACCAAGAGACTGTATGCAATACAAGGTATTCAGCAAATAGAAAGAAAAATGGTTCCCTTTCTCTTGTTCAAAGTTTTCTGTTGCAAATGGGCAACGTAATATTCTCTGAGGGCAGACTCTGAACACATAACAAAGCAAGTGTCCCTTTAGGCTTAATTATACCAATTAAGTTTTGTTTTAGTCAGGTTCTCGTATTTCTTCCAAGGTTCTGGTTGCTTCACTTAACAACAATTCCACTCCCATATAGTAGGCATGACTACATGCCCACTGCAGAAAGCAAAGGCGATATGGCTGTCATCTTTCATCCACTCCCCTTGTGTTTCTGTTGTGGCATCTTTGTGTTTGCCTTGGTAAGACCGTAGGCAGTACAGATGTTACGTTGAATGGTCACTAAGCTGTAAAATGCTGCTTCTTTTCACAGATTTTACCACATCGACACAGGATTTATTCTACAATCACAGCTCTATTTTACCAACTTAATGCCTCATCTTTATACCACTGCAGTTAGTTTTAATGTCTTGTATGTATTTCACTTTTTTTTAGACTGAATTAATTTTCTAGAATTGTTCTTCAGTTATGCTCAGGCTCAAATTGGCAAAATTACAGACTGATCAGAGTATTATTAATAGGCACCTACTCTAGGCGTACTGTTAGGTACTGCTAAATAATAACAGCTAAATAGTTTTAGATATTCTTTATGAAGTATCCCACTGCAAACAGCATGTGTTCTCTCTCTAGCTCTTTTGTATTAATTTGAATATCATATTGAGATGTACTTTGGGTACAATATTCTCAGGGTACAGCCCTGTCAACATCCCACTCCTTTGCCACTATGACAGATATTGTGTTAGAATTACATTTGAGCTCACCAGCGGAAAAATGATTGCTGATACTCCTTTCCAAGGGGATGATGAGCTGGAAAAGAACCCTTGAGAAGGATAGTTGCTGTTTGTCAATGAACTAAGTTGGTGGTCTAAATAAACTAGCAAAATCTGTGCATCTCGTCTGCTGAATCTGATGTCGCAAGAACTGCTTATAATGGAAACAAGTAATAGTATTCTTGCATGGATGGTAATGGTGTAAAAACTGATCTCCTATTGCTGTGCTTCTTGTGTTTCATTACCACAGTAGGGTGGGAAAGCACTATCAAGTGATTACGCAGCAAAGTTAACACAGGCTTAATCTCTTTCATAAATTACCATGGAAAAGAGACATCTTTTATGCATAACTATGAAAAATATCCCTCTCCTAGTGTGAAATGACGTTTCAAGCGAAACATGGCACTCCAAAGCTCTGACATTCAAATGGTATAAAAAAAGCAGGATTTGGTGATTTAAAAGTAATCCTAGCCAAGGTATGTGAATGCCAACTTGGAAATTATTTGCATTAGCCATTGTTAGGAACAATTCTGTGTGTCTGGCCCTTTGTGATATTTCTAGATCTTGCAATTATATCTTTGGTTTTAGTTTGCTATGGCTGCCATAGATTTTGTGACATGAAAATATACAGAAAACACTAGCTATTTCACAGATGACTAAGTAACAGTCTAATTGTGTGTAGCACAATTAGGTGTTTACTTACTTGAACCAACAATTGGCCAGGAAAAATAGATGCAAAAAACATTTTAGTCATTTACTTAAATGAGGTACTACAGAAAGGAAGAAGAAAATTTAATTATAAAGACTATTACCAAATCTTAAATGTTTGCTTTCACTCACTGCTATGGTGTTTGCCTGTGGCTCTTTTGTGTAGGAGACATCTGTGCTGTACAGAAAAATGTAGTGTCAAAAGTATTGCATGCAGGCTAAAATTAAGATTATGGACAAAGTTATTAGTAAAATGGAAGTTAACCACTTTTGCAGTCACTTCCGGAAAGACAGGCTGTCAATTTCCAATTACATAATTCCCTTTCCTTTTAATTTTCATCAGGTATAGATTTTGGGGATGTGAACTAGTCTCACTTTATAGCATCATAATGAACTTCCATCATTTATTGATATTCCCTATCTCTTCCATGCCCTGTGCGAGGCCAGTTCTACCTAAAAGGTGAAGCCTTGGCAGACCAAAGAAGCTGCGGAGCTGGGAAGAACCCCATGCTCTCTACATAGGTGCCTGGCTGCAGTCCCACTCTGTGACTTCAGTTGTGACATGACCCGATACCCAGCGAGCGACACGAGTGCCTCGTGAAGCATGTGTTGGGACTGTTCAACTGAATGCTTTCCTTTACTTTTTATTCCGTCTTGGAGCCATGAATTCTTATATTGAAGCTCTCCCCTTTTCTAGGGCATCCCTCAGTGTTGTCTCTCTTATTCGGTAGGTGAATGGTGGTAGTGCCTGCCTCTACAAATTTTCTACTGTAGATGTAACCCTTATGTGGAACTTTTTGTCTTTCCCCCACCCTCTTGTCCCTCTCCACTTCCAAGGAAAAGAGAATATGCTCTGAGAAGCTGTTGATTCAAGCGTCATATTCCTCAAAGATTGGATGCACGTTATACTTACAGCCTTGAAAACAGAAAGGAAAAATTGGTGATGTTGCATGCATGTGAAAATTAATTCCCATTCCGTTTTCTCAGTAACTTATAAAACCTTAAAATAATCCTTACAGATAAAGACAGCAGATCTAAACAATCTACTAGTAGCCACATAACTCAGACTGAGCAGGTTTTATGACTGAAGCAAAAAAAAACCCACAACATGATAACATAACTGACATCTATTCCTGATTCTTCCTTTCAATCAGCGTCTGCCTCCTTTTACCCTTCTGTTAGCCCTGGACTGTGTTAGGAATCGTACTGAGTCTGCACATAGCTGGGAACTGCTGGGTTAAGTGCAGTATTGCTGGCAGGGCAAACTGAGCCATTACGTTTAGCACAATGATACCTTAACGTTCTGAAATCTTTCTCCAGTGTGGTGCTGTACACAAAAACCGAATCTTTATATAAATATATATGTACACTTTACTGTTAGGCTTTATGCTAGCTCTCATGGTTGCTCACAATAAACAGCATGCAGACATGGTAACAGTTTGCAATACAGACCAGGCCCTCTGTGAATGAAATACTTTTTACCTTTGGGAGATGGTAAAACTTAATCATTTGTTAATTATGAAGTGCTTTATGTTCTTCAGATGAGATGTGCTATATAAGTGTGAATTACTATTATTGATGATCTTAAGCTGCAAGTTTGAATGCAAATTAGAACTTTTCAAGATAATAAATACCCATTATTCATCATGAAGGATGACAGAAAAATGAAATACCTTTCACAGAAGGTAGCAAAATTATGAAGTTTAGCTGTGAGCTGAATCAAGCACAATGTTTGAGTCAACCCAAGTCTATTCTCACCATGACACAGATGTGGACCAAAAAAGTAGGAAAACCCCCTATGCAATGGGACAGAGGAGCACAGAAACTGATGTCAACGTGCATTCATGTCTGTCTTTCATCCTTTTTTACTGGTAGTCTTAGAGATACATAGGTATGTTGAAGGGAGAGATTATAAAGTGGCAGTCTGCAGCAGTGGTAGCACGTGCCTTAAATGAAAGTGGGACACAGGGAATATGTATAAATAGCTTGGAACCTTTTTTAAAGGTTGGTAAATCTCTTTCTCTTGCTGAATGAGTGGTTTCGTTGGACTGCCAAATACAAAACCCTCATGCTTGCAGCTGAGCAGTGCATTTTGGACTTTTGTAAGTGACTAATTTTCAGTATCTACACACAGTCAGTGTATTAGCTCTGCCTCATCTTTGCTGGATTGTTAGGAGTGCAGATGTTCTTTCCTGAGTCTGAGAGCCATTTGAAGGCATTTTGGCTGCTTGGCTTTACCTTGCAAATATTTTAGTCTTGTGAAGCAAATGTGTGTTTAGCTGTGCTTTCATATGTCGGTTTCATTTGGTTTACATCCTTTTTCTTTTTATATCTCTTTAATAAAGCCAGTATGCACAATGCTTGTTTTTAAAGAGATTACTGAGACTACTACCTTATAAAGACAAGTTGTGGGTTTTGTGTGTGGTTTTTTTTTTTTTTTAAAGCCATCCGTTCATCTAGTTCATGTGTATTTCCATTTGTCAGTTTTCCACATTTAATTTCTCTTGCTGATTTAATAGTTTTTTAGGAATAATTTGGATAATTATTTGGGTATTATTTTGGATAATAACTTGGATAGACTGTTCAATTGAATGTTACGCTACTACTTGTATTCTAGAATTCTATGCAGTACAAAAATTGTTGCCTTCCAAAAGAATCTGTAATCTAGATGTATGCAAGAACTGATGAGAGATTATAAAAAGATTAGAATGGAAGATCAGCATAAAGCTAGCATGGCTTTCCACAGGAGTAAGCGGATTTCTTGTTGTTTGCCTTAGCTGTTGCAATTAGTCTGCAGGCACTACAAGAGGAATGAATGAACTGATGGGCATTAAAGTAGATGTTGAAAAGGCAAATCCATAAAGGTTATAAATTGCATATATATCATTTGGGTGGGATTCATCTGAATAAATATGAGTGCGTATCACAAGAGAGGTGTATGCACACCTGAGAAAGTCAGTCTAGGTGGCCCATGTAAGCAGTGATGCAGTTCATATGATCACAAGTCAATGTCTATTTTAAGATGGGTTAGGATTGAACCCTCGGTACCTTTTTATTTTCTATATTGCACTCAGTATAAGGGAGCCTGTGATGACCAGCTTGGATACAGGTACTAACACAGTAGGCTCCAAAAGTTAAATAAAAAGATCTATGCACATGTTCCTGTAATAAGGGCCTGTCTTTGCCTATTCTTTATGATAAGATTGGTAACTATCTAAGATACATAACAGAAAATGGCTACTCCCTTCCTCCACTGTCTCAGCACTTTCTCCTTAAAACCAAGATAAGTGAATATGCGGCAAATCAAGGAGTGAAATTCCAACTTTTCTGCAGGAGGCTTATGCCTCAGTGCTGTGAAGAGCTCTGGATTCTGGTGTAAGCCACTGGAGAAATTAAACATATGCACAGCTTCAAATGTGTTAGCAGTAAAGCCAAAGTCGGTCTAATGCTGCCTAACTTTGTGCACGTAGTTTTAAATTAGAGCTCAGTGTCTTTCTGGATTCAGGGATAGATGCAGTCCAGGCATCTACTCTATGTCTGATCCAAGTGTGGTGCAAATATAATGACCCACTTGTTCAGTGCTCCTAATACAGTAATCTAGGTTTCTTGCTGTAAATCAGAAGCACTAACGTCCATATTTAGATGAAATAAAACTTCTGCTAGAAACATTGCAATGCACAAAGCTTTGACATAGTGAAGTCTGACAGAGACATTTCCTCTCATTTATTTAAAAAAGGAAATTAAAAAAGGTTCAATTCAAATTCTTTTGCTTGTTTTTACTAGGAAATATCTTTCAAATAAAAAGTATTTTGTTTTCTTCTTTTTTAATTTTTGTGATTGGAGCTCCCTGTGTCATAGTTAAACTGTTTGTAGGAATTCATCTTTTGGCATGAGGCCTGTATTTTGACCGCATCAGGAGTATTAAAACCAAAACTAAAATGAACTAGGGGTCCAAGAACATCAGTTTAATCAAAAAAAAGTTCCTTTATTCTTATAAAATTCAATGCAAGTAAGAAACATTTAAAACGGGGCTACTTCAATGATAGTGATGATTTCGACTCTGTATTGAGGATCCAAAATAGGGAAAATTCATTTGTTGGTATTGCACATGAAAGGATAAAATCATTCTTAACTGAGAAATCTTCTCCTTCAAAGGAAAAAAACCAAAAGCAAATAAAAAGCCCATATGAATGGAAACATTATGTAGCTATTCTTTAATAGCTGTGTCTGTTTATGCAGGACTGTTTGAAGTGTATGAATCATACACAAATCAGCTATCATCCAGGCTGCTTTCCTGTTAGAACCATCCTCTTAAAAGTGGTGTGTCTTTCAGCATGGAAATATTATCCTTTTCTTCAAATACTTCTACCATCAACCAGCAGCTGTTCTAAGCAAATGGCTCTCTCAATTCAGAGAGTGTTTGTTTATACGCTGCCAATACATGATGCAGATTTTGCTGTGTGTAAGAATGTTTCTCATCACTAGAGTTGAGTGAATGTACAAGATAGGACTGTGGTTCTCCATTCCCAGGTGCTGAACTTGGGAATAATTAGCACTTTTCTGAGCAACCCTGATTTCTCACATTAGCATTAAACATTTAGTTGATCCTAAGAACTCGCAACGTATTCGTATCTCAGCATTCCCCCTTATAATGAGAGGCTGCAGCCAGGAACTTCTCTTCCCAAGAAGCCTCTGTGAATTTAGGGATTGTTTAAGTTACCTGAGTGGTACAAAATGATTTTACCTTTTAAAAACCCAGTTTTCAAGGGTAATCTGGGTTCTGCTTCCTATTACTTAGCAGGATATCTCTTGGCCTTTCTGTAGCATGTGAGGATGGCTGGTTTTACTTTTCTGAACTGATCACATGATGGAATTTATAAGTCCTACTTTTTCCTTTAAATAATAATAACTTTTCTTTCACCTGTAAATGTTTCTTTTTGCTCTGGAAAACTGAACTGATCATTTAGAGTATCTCAGGTTTGGTTTTCGTTATTCTGTACTTGTTAGTGACATTCATATGTCTTGCAAAAAGAAAAAGATCATGATGAAAAAGGTCTACTCATCCACCTGCTCATATAAATCTTGTTTTGAGGTTAGAATAGTCTGGAAATGGTATCATGTACAAAAATAAATTGTATTTGTAAATTCTTTCTTTCCTACAATAGAACTAGAGTTAATCTCTCATACTTTTCCCATCCTTATGTTACTGTTTCATGCTACTGACTCTTCAAAAGCAGAATTCATCTAACATAGTGGAGAGGAGTAGGTTTCAACCTCTTCTCTCATTGTCCAAGCAGAAGATTATCTCCCAGTTACGTAGGTTTTGGGGTTATGCACACTTCTCTGTTTCAAGATAATGAATTCTATTGGAGTCTCACAAGCATGAGTTACACAGGTCTCTGTGTTATCATTTTTACAGATATATATTATATATATGCATTTATATATGGAAACACAATAAGGATACTTATATCTGAAACTAATTTTAATTGCATGTATGCTGCAATGATCTGTATGCTGTATGTCTGCCTCCTGCATCCCAGGTATTTTTTTATTTTGTTTTTAAATTTATAGAACTGTGTTCTGTGTCGTTGATATCAATGGGACTCAAAAATACTGAAACTTTGGGCAAGGGAAAAGACATGATCAGTCTCCCATGAAAACAGTTTCACCTTACTGGATTCTGGGTATTTTCCATATAAGGATTCTTAGTTAATGGCATAACTAAGAATGTTTATTCCAGGATTTTTCTTTATTTGAAATCAGAAAATTCAACCATCAGTAGGAACCTAGGCTTTATTAGATCCTTCCTTACTCTTACATGCTACTTATTTTTTTCTTTCAAATAAGGTGGCGTTTATCTGAGAAGAATAAAGAATATTGTTCTCCTGCATCTTTACAATCCTTTTTACTCTCTCGCTCTCACTGCTAAAGTTCACATTCAGGGTCTGATTACCTTTAACTACTGTAGGCTCCTGTCTTTGTCCTTCGCTCTCCCAACTCTCTTCAGTCTCTTCAAATTGCTAATGTATGCTTTCAGATACATTAATATTTAGTTGAGAAGAACAGCTCTTTGTTGCTGCTGTTCTGTATTTTCCCTTCAGCCTCCATCTTACCTTTCATGTTTCCTCATTACCATTTTGCAAGCAGTGTGAATGTTAACAGCAGTATTGAAGATCATCTGGCTATGGCCCATTTTAAGCTAAGGGGGAACTATATGTGTGGGAAATTGATGTAAACCAGTTGCCAAAGCCATGACTACAGGATACTGTGAGAGGGGGTGGTATGAGACAGTAAGCAGGGAAGAGCTTAAGGTATATTGCCAGAGCCTACAAAGTCAGTGCTGCACCAGTAATAAAAGAGTTTTGAAAGAACTGTACTTCTAACCTTTGCCCTTTGGCAAAAGGCATTCCGGTTCTCTTTTAATTATTAAGCAAATGGCTTTATTTGGCAAAGTGCAAAAGTTTCACCTTTTTGACAGGCCCTTCACAGACTTGAATCATGTTCCCAGATGAACTGTATTCTTAATTTGGTCAAAATCTCAGTGCAGTAAGCAGGACTGTGGTGTTTGACTTTCTTGCCTCTCATCTCTCTCCACTAATTCTTTTTTTCCTCTCCAATTTTCCAAGTCCATTTCACACATAGAAACTGGAAAAGGTGCAAAAGTTTGAAATTTGATGAAAAGTAATTGGAGCCGAAGATATGTGGCCAGCAGTTTCATTTGAAGGCCACTCAGTTATAAATTCAGAAGGTATTCACTGTCGCACAGCAAGTGCTAATGAAATCATTTGGTATTCATGAGAATGTCAATATCTATCTATTGGTACAAGTTTCATTGAAATTCAGATGCACACCTAGGAACATTCAAGAATTATATTAAATACTGCGAGCAGCCAACTCTTCATAAGTTAATTAGTAATATACTTTTTGAAGACAGATTCTTGTCTGTTGTAAATCACTAACAGTCAATGAAGTTATACTGAAGATCTGGCCAATTGCTTGTATTAAGGTCTTGGCACATGTTGGAAGAAGAGCCTCCATTACATATAGAATTAATTACTACTTAAAGGGAAAAAAGGACATAAGGTAGAAGGGGAATTGGTATGGTTGTGGCTACTGGAGGTTGAAGTTCATTAAGAAAGTGAAGCAGAGCTTGAGTTACCACTCCGTGTCTATTATTTGTAAGGACAAGGTCCGTGAAAGTAGTAACACTGAGATAGCTTGCTTAGTTCATAGTTTTGCCATTGTAACCCACCACTCTGAGCACTATAAGCATTGGAAACAGTTTAAAATAGGCTGGAGCTCTGATTACATACAAAAGGCACAATGTGAACCTTTTCTGTCCTAGCAGGATTTTTAAAAAAAAACTTAAAATCATGCGCTTCTGTATAACTAATGGAAACTAAATTGACAAACTAGCTTGGAATGTTTTCTCAGTTGCTTGAGGGTTTTATTTTTTGTGCCTATTTTCTATGAGTAATACCCCTGCTATCCACCTTCCAATTTCTACTGGGAAATCTGATAAGATCTTTGATATCATATCTCCATTTATTTCTGTACTCTGTTTTTCTCCACCTAAACCCATAGTTCATGAAACCACAGCTCAAGGCCATGTGGTATAATATCTTCTCTCAACTGAGCTTTTTAGGATAGTTTTGGTTTAAGAGACAGTCCTGATTTTCTTAAACCATCTTTAAAAACAAATGTAGACAGCTTGCACTAGTTCCTGGTAATAGTTTAATGAAAGATCAAAAAGCTGTAATTTTTACCGTGTTGTACTTACCTTGTGACTGAACTAAAGTCTGCTGTCAATTATGAAGCGAAGCCATGCATTTTAATTTTTCTTCACTTTCTTATGTACACTGACTTCGTGAGGGTAGATGTGCATTCTTTTGCAATCACGGGAAAGTAGATTCCTTTTAAGCTCTTGCTCCTCAAACATGGATAAATGCCAGGGAAAAACTTAATGCTTCTTGTAAAATCTGAAAATTGACAGTGTAGGCAAAAATCTGCGTACTTGTCTGTCAGATTAAATCAGATTAAACAGTGATCTGTTGTTAAAGTCAACTCAGTGTAGGTCTCTGAGGTCCTGTAGCTCTATTTCACAAATTCCCTCTTATTAACAGCAGCAGGTTGTGTTTTTTCAAGAGAGCTGATTTACCTTGTGATAAAATCTAGATTGTAACCTAGTTTGTCCCTGTGTAGAATTGTACGCAGCCTTACTTAGGCATTGTCTGTCAGCACATCTTTCAACAGATCTATTCAGGAACCATTTGTATGAAGTCACAGAATAATTCAGATTGGAAGGGTCCGCAGAAATTCTCTAATCTAAATTCTACCTCAAAGCCTGGTCTTGAAATATCCTACTAAAAATAATTTTGACTTTCACTTTCTAGAATTCTCCTGATACAGCAAGTAACTATGTTTTTAAACCAAGATTTTCTATGCTACCTAAGGAATTTGGATGCCTCAATGGGCATCTGTGGATTCTCTAAGTTTCTGTAATACACATCCAATTATTGAGTCCCAAGGTTTCTATAGCAACAAAATTAAATGTGAATCAGGCCTTAGAGTGAAAATTATTACAATTCTTTACAAATATCCAATTTTAAAAAGGAGTAGTTAAATAATTTATGAAGAGCAATTATGATTTTTTCTGTTTAAAATTTTTTGTATTTACAATAACGCTTTTCTTCCAATTTTGTCTGATTTACTTCTTACTTTTGGCCATTTTGTCCCACTGTGAGATTGCATTGTAGCTCTTGAGGACTTGCAAAATACTGCTGATACCATGACAGGAATGTCTCTTTCAATGTCTTTTCCAGTCTGGCTGTATTTAGGGACTATATATTGAAATAAGTAATCATTTTCTTTTGCCATTCCACTATTGCATGTGTAACATAAAGGGGTACATGTAACAGAGCATTCCCCATAGGTGATCTCATTATGGTCTCCATAGCATCTTCCAAGGGTGGTTTGTATAATCATATAGGGCTGCAGTATAAAATGTGATTAACTGTGTTATTTCATTGGATATAAACTTGATACAGCAGGAGTAAATGCAGTCTGGCTTAATAAGCCAATAAATATTTTTGAATGACCCCTTCTTTTGTCTCAAAATGTTGTATGACATTAAAGTAAATTAAAAGGGATAAGGAAAAAAGACAATAGGGCAAAACGAGAACTGCAGATGCTGCTTAGATTATTTTTTTTTTTTAATTGTTGAATGTAACATTTCTAGAAGTCTGTCTTCTTTATCACGTTGTCTGCAAATGGATTCTTTAGACCATGAACTAGTTTTACTGTATGAGCTTAGAGATTTTCTACTTTTCAAACCATAATAGAAATACATTCTGGTCGTAAATGGTACATGTGGAGCTATGGACATCTGTATGATGCTGATGAGGGAATATCAGTTGCGTGAACCAATGCTTAAATTAATTTTTAGTTGTGTGTATGGTTTGCTTTGCATCTCCACTTCAGGATGTGTATGTCACATTTCTGTCCTGACTGTAAAAATGATAGTCACTGGAGTTTTGGCTTCAGCTGGTTGGTACCTGTTGTGCTTTCAGCTCTATGGAATTCTGCAAGCCTGACTTTTCATGTGATCAAAACAGAAGTTTTGAAAGCGAACATAAAATATTGAAGTGTTGTAGATTTCAGTGCAAATACTGAAAGTATGAAGATGTTAACTTCTGGAGTGACGTTTCATTACTGGGGAATGTAGATTTCCCTGATGATGTGATATTTTTGTTACTGTGCCGCTGGGAAGACAGCTCTAAAACAAACAACTTCAAATAATACGAGAGATAATTTTTTATGAAAAATTAAATTTTCTTCATTTTCTGTATCTCCCATTAAATAAGGGTAACACTAAACCTTAGCCTCTGGCTGAGGAAATGGTGTCATTTGTTTGAAAGATACTGGATGTCTGCATAAAACCTTTATAAAGGACTTTTTTTTTTTTTTTTTATAGTGAGTTCTGTGCAGATTTTATTTTCTTTGTTCTCCCCCCCTCCCCCTTCTCTTATTTTAATAAACAATATAGTTAATGTTCCCAAAGTTTTCCTCTACGGTTCCTCTATGGCTCCAGTTTAGATCTGGAGAGCTGGTAGCTTCCTGTTCCACCAATATTTACAGCATAATGTTTACAGGCTGAGAGAGTTAGGGTTTGTTCAGCCTGGAGAAGAGAAGGCTCCGGAGAGACCACCTAGAAGTGTTTCAGTACCTAAAGGGGGCCTACAGGAAAGATCGGGAGGGACTCTTTATCAGGGAGTGTAGCGATAGGACGAGGGATAACGGTTTTAAATGGAAAGAGGGGAGATTTAGATTAGATATTCAAGGAAGGAAGAAATTCTTTACTCTGAGGGTGGTGAGACAGTAGAACAGGCTGCCCGGAGAAGTTGTGGATCTCCCATCCCTGGAAGTGTTCAAGGCCAGGTTGGATGGGGCTTTGAGCAGCCTGTTCTAGTGGGAGGTGTCCCTGCCCAGGGCAGGGGGGTTGGAACTAGATGATCTTTAAGGTCTTCTCCAACTCTAACCGTTATATGATTCTATGATAATGCCATGCACAGGCATTCACCTCATAATCCATTGCAGAGTTCAAAGCTGCTGGAAAGAAAATCAAAATTGATGTGTTGCCTAGTTTAATTTACTTTTCAGTCCTCTGCCCTTCTGTAGTTTACTAGTTTACAGTAAATCTCATGAAAATTGCTGTCTAATATTTTACCAGCTGTTATTCCATCATGTATGCAGTAACTATCTGGATTTTTTTCTTTGCATCAGTTGATAGTGTTAACCTGCAACAGTATGCTGCTTACCTTTCCTTCCTTTGCTTCCTTAATGATTGGAAAATCACACTTTTAGGGGGAACTAGAGAAGCGTGAAATTTAGCTTTTCTGAACTCATATGCATAGCATTGATGCAATAAAATATAGAGCATATTTGCTTGAAAATCTATTTTGCATATGTAACAAAGAATGGAAAATTATCCTATTATCTGTTCTGTTTGATTACGTCTATATACAGAGCTAGTGTACGGATTTATACAGATAGTTTTTTATTAATTGTTCCAGACTGTACTTCTGACTGCCTAATGCGTAGTTTGCTTGAAAAATCGTCCATGTCCTTATAAAGTTAGTTTCTTAAAAATCTTTCAAATTCCTGAAGCATTTGAGAAGAGTAGATGGTTTTTGAATTCTTGGAAATGGCAATGGAAAAAAAGAATAGTCACTATGACATTGGGTACATCACCTTTTGATGCTTTCTGGGAAGAGGCTGTCTTGTGTTACGTTCTACTAGCAAATGTAATTTTTTTGCACAAGTAGTGATTTTTATCAAGATAGCATTTGCTTAATTTTGAATATCACTTCCTCCACAGTTGAAAGTAAATCAGCAGCCTAAAATAAAATTCGTAACAATCATCTATTTCCTGAAAATAGGCAGAATAAGGTTTAATACTGAGAAATGAGCGTCTTGTTTTGACTCGGGAAGGAGGGAGATGAAGAGAGTTTGCCATCCATGAACCACTGTTGTACTTGACCTGAAACTGTCTTTGTAAGAGAGATGCACTTTCCATCACAGTCCAAGCATTCAAAACTTTGATTTTATGGTGCTAATAGGATAATAGGCTATGCATATGCACTCTGTCAGGGCAAAGCCTGCAGCGAACCAGAAGGCATACAACTGACTACGTTTAAGATGCAGATAAGACTTCTCCATAAAAAATAGTTTGTCAGAGTTGTTATAATCACTGCCAGGATCATTTGATTACACCATGTAATTATCAGGAGAAATCCTTTCAAGTAGCTTTCATTTGTCAACAAAATGTGGCATGTCATAAATTTGCAATTATTTTGTCAAAGAAGGGCATTTTGTCATGTCCTTTACTCTTGGTGGTTAAGGGAAACTATTTAGCCTGACACTTTATTGCCTATACGGACAGGTAACTTCAGCTCTACTGTTGAATCATTGCGATGTGCAATAAATAGACAGAATATGAAGAAGAATTTTATTACAGAGGAGAAAGCATAATTCTTCTGTAGTCTAATTACAACATTTATTATTAGTTTATTAATAATAATGTTGCTATTTCATAGTACTGTTTCACAGATCTAATAGTATCCTCACCAGAGACTTTAATGCCTATATAGTAGAAGTTATTTAAAATACGTCTGAAACGTGATCAGTAATTCAAACTGATTTAAACTTCATAATGGCTTCTAACCTTAGAACATTCTTTTTAGTACAGAGGATATTGAAGGCGGAATTAAGTTTAATTTAAAGTGCTATTAAAAAGCCCATGATTCTAAGCCAGAGTTATTGTGTAAGGAAGACAACACAGACTACATGGTAAAATCAGGCGTATCTAAACAAACCTCCAGTATTTATTTTCTTATATTTTTAGCATTAAATCTAAGATTGGTTCTTGGGTTTCATTGTTTGAATAAGAGATTAATTTTCTCACATTTATTTGCCACGACAAATTTCAACCAGCCCCTTTTATACTCTGTGAAGTGAGGTACCAGTGGACAGCAGAGACCTTCAGCATCTAAAACAAATAAATAAATACTAGCATTTAGAGACTTAATAGTTAGAAATAGCCAGTGTCTGTTAATTTAAATTTGTGTTTTGTTGACAGTTATGGTATTTTTTTTGTTTGTTTCTTATATTTCTCTGAAAGCAGCTAGAGACATCCAGGCTATAACTTATGTTCAACAGAGATGAGTATTTACCAGAACGTTCAGTGGGGAGATTCCATGCACATCCAGCTGAAATGTTAAATGAATTTATTCCTACTGAGTTGACATCTGTTTGGGAGTTCTTCGTGGAAAACATACTCCTTATGACTTCATTGTTAGAAAAATCTGCAAAGCTCATTACAACTTAAAGGAAAATGCAAATAGTTCTGCACAGAAATCCTAGATGTAGGAACTTGATCTTGACCAAAAAGAAAATCAAAGCATACCATGTAACCATAGAGTTTGATGAGCATAGCTCATATTTCAAATAGCAATTAACTGCCCATGAATGAGAAACATAACCATGAATCATGCTGCTGAATAATTTTGATTAACGAATACATTTTTTAAAATGTTGATCTACTTAAGAATAAATCCTGAACACTGAGACAAAATTCTGTCATTTACCATGTTGTATATAGGTGTTAATGATAATATAGAACACTACAGTACGTAGAATTAGCAAATTTCGTTGTTCATTAAAAGAAGTGCAAATCAGCTGTAGATCATTAATTTATAACGCAATGAGGCATCTGAAAAATTGTGGTTATTATTCTGAATAGTAATGGTAAATTATTTTTGTTACAGTGTTTCACTGGCTGTATCTATTCACAATCCACTTTCCATATCTTTTCATCTTGGTTGCAAATATGTGACCTGCACTGACACAGAAAGGAGGTAGCCTGCTTTTCTTCCAGCCCACTTCCCTGGTCTTTCATTGAAGTCCTTGCTAGGGAATGAGGCTGCAATGTGAGTAGGATCAACCTTAACCAACAAAAAACTCCCCCCAAACCAATGAACCAACCAAATTATAGCTTGAGTTCTTCATTAAATTGCGACCATAATTAGGCCTGGCTGAAAAAAAAAAAGATAAAATCTTAGCTCTTCAGATGCTAGACATGATTTCAGTGTATCCAAGGCATTGCTGCTTTTTCACTTTTTTCAGACCAATGTTTTCATAAATCCACAAAGCATTTTAATTTACTGCAGTTGCCTTAGATACTATAACTGATGACAGTTTCTATCAAGCAGTAACTACTGTTGTGCTTATAAGTTTCCTGTACTCTTCGCATCTACAGTAGTTTTGTCATTTTGAAGGTTACATACTTATTGTATCCAAGAAGTGCAGCTGCACCATCAGGAGACCCAATTCATCCATGACTTACAGTTTTGGTTATACCAAGTGCTAAAATTGATGAAGCTCGGGGATGTCTGCTTCAGGTCAGGCTCTAGCATTGTGTCTGTCACACTGTGTAGTGCAGGAAAACAGGAGGCTGATTCCTTATGGTAAACAATCTCCTTGGGTAAATTTTTTAACTGCTGGAAACTGGCTACGGGGAAGCGATGATACTTTGAAGACTTTTTTTTTCTTGGATTTTTTTTTTTTTAAATGTAACTCTCATTCACATCATGGTGGTGTGGTTTTCTGCTGTATGGGGGTTTTGGTTGTGTTTTTTTATTTTTCTTTAAAATAAGCTTAAATAACAAAATGTGAACCAAGGCTTTCTAATACCTTCCTGGCGTATGACAATAGGGAAGAACAACCCTTGATATGATGGCACTTCCCGTCCAACAGCAACACTGCATGATCAAAAGGATTTGTCATTCAACTTTGATTTCAACTAGTATCACTTAGGCTTGGAATTTTCTGTCAAAGTCTTCCTTTTTCTGACAAAAAAATAAATTCCCAAGAGACTCGAACAACAGAGAGTTTTTCCTCTGTTAAACAAGGTCAGCAGAGAAATCTCATGGGGTATGCATCCGGTGCCTTGGAACTTAGGTTGGCTTGCAAGATTACTTGCAATAAAAATCAAAATAATTTCAAGATATATATGCCATTACAAACTGCAGAAGCTAATTTCTGTGATCAGAGAGATTATGCTCTGAGTGTCAGAAGAGTGGTGGCTGGTGCACTAGAACAAAATCTTTCTAAATTAGAATTGCTGAGAATTTCAGTGCTTGCCTCAAAACTGATTGCTGTTTCTCATCTGTGCTGTAAATTGCAACTATCAGCTGACTGGTGGGAGCGGATCCACATTGGATGTTTTAGCAGAAGGTTTTCAAATGAGGAATGAGTAGTTCTAGGGTGGTGGCTAAGAGAATACATCACAACGGAGTGAATTAATATAAATCCTACTCAATAATGTGGAAAGTGTTTTGGTTCATTTTTTTTGGATTGTGTATTTTTCCACTTGATCAGCTAATAATTAGGCCTCTTCATAATAGACATTGCTCTGCCCATAAGTAAAATAACTAGTGTTAGTTGCTGTGAAGCCGTTCTCAGAGAGATGATTCTCTCATCTGCCATGACCGTTATAGGGGAAGTCAGGTGGGTAGTTGCTGCCATAAGGGGATATTAATTGTGTCCATCTTTGAAAAGTAAACTGGAAAGGATTTATTAGAATAGTTAACTTTACCTCACAAGATGAAATGTCTTTTTTTAAAAAAAATATTCAATCAAATGTATATTTTGGAAATCAAAGTGATGGTTAAAATAACTGAAAGCAGTGCAATTCAGAAAGAAGTCTGGGTGGTAGTAAGCTAGTTTATTCCAATTAATTGAGAAAAATCAGGAAAGCAAGCTATGTGCAACTGTCTATGTGGTTGTTGTTCTCTGTACATTTTAAAGTTGATTAAAAATCACTGTAATTGTATTGATTTCAAGAATACTTGCAGCCATACAAAACCATGCTGAGGAAAACCAGACTAAAAGGATCTGGTTGCAAAACTAAGTGGTTTTGCAAATACAAATGTGTCTAAAAGTTTTTTTTAGACTTCATATACAAATAAAAGATAAATAAAAAATAGTCTGTGTGTATAATACGTAAAATATTATAGACTTGTATGTGTTTCACCTGTCTGCTTTAGTAAGTCTTCAGCATTCAAATTAAATGCATTTTTAAAGCACAGCATCATTTTTTGAATCTCATATCTGAGTATGCATTCTCTCTAGCCTAAGGGCTAGCCCTAGGCTTACGTGATGTCTTCTATCTGCTAACAATTTAAATGCAGCATTTTATAGGGCAGAAATATTGTTAAAAGTAATTGAGAAGTGAAAGGTCTGGGACTTATAGCTGTCTCTACCAAAGAAGAAAAGAAGAGAAAAGAAGGCTCCGAGAGACCTTATAGTGGCCTACCAGTGTCTTAAGGGGGCCTACAAGAAAGCTGGTGAGGGACTTTTCAGGATGTCGGGTAATGGGTAGGACTAGAGGGAATGGATTAAAACTAGACATGGGACAATTCAGACTGGATGTTAGGAAGAAGTTCTTCACCATGAGTGTGGTGAGACACTGGCACAGGTTGCCCAGAGAGGTGGTGGAAGCCCCATCCCTGAAAGTTTTTAAGGCCAGGCTGGATGGGGCTCTGAGCAACCTGATCTAGTGGGAGATGTCCCTGCCCAGGGCAGGGAGGTTGGAACTAGATGATCTTTAAGGTTCCTTCCAACCCTAACAATTCTATGACTCTATGATTCTAAATTCTCAATTTAGAGAAATCATGCAAATAAGAAAGGACCTACATAATGAAGAAAAAGCCTAATAGAACATTCAATAGAACTTACATACCTGGCTCTCCTCAGTCCTGCTGAAAATTCAAGATGGATAATTTAAATTACCAGTGAATTCTTTCTCTGTCATGCTAGCCTGGAATAATGACTATCTGAAGAGTAACACTAAGTGTGAAAGGACTTAGATTCTAAATTAAAAATAAAAATATTTCCTGTCACTCTTACAAGATTGTATGGAAACCACCAAAGATAGTGAAGGAAAGAAAGAGAAACTGATCTGAGAACATTATTTGGAAAGATCTTTTTGTAAATGCTGAGTTTTAGGGGTTTTGTTTTTAATTCCTACATCTGTTTTTCTTCTGTCACCTTCATTCTTCCTTTCTGCCACTTGCCTTTTACCAACTTACTTTCCTTCCCTCTGGCTCTTCTTTGCACTGCTTTGTCCTTTTTCTTGTATCTAAGCTTTTTTATCCTTGCCTGTTTCTTTCTTTAGTCTGCTCTTCAACTCCTCTTTTTTTTCTTTATTTTTGTTGTGAAACTATTCTCTAACTGTAACTTACTTCTTAGTCTTATTGTAGTCAAAACACCTGTATTTGTTCTGAAATATAGGTGAAAATAGGGAAATTTCGTAAGTTAAAAAAATACATATATAACAGATAAATATAGGTGGAAACCAAACTACTATGTTTTAGAAGAGAAAAATACCCAGTTTGGTTTTTGTATCTTTACCTATTGTTCCTCCAGATGATTTGGGTAACTACATATTCATGAAAATTGCAGTGGTCTATGAACTAGGAAATTTATGCTCAGAATACATGTACAGTGATGCAAAAATTGGTGTTGGGAATACACTTATTGCTTACTGATCTGAAATCTGTAGTTAAAGAGAGCAGGAAAAGGGCACAGCACCATGCGCTTGAGGCTCCAAGACTGTCAGTGCTGCTTCTGTGGACTTTCAGATCTCAAAATAGTACAGGTATGACCCAGATAACTCCAAGCGCAGGATCTGTTTTCTATGAGAACACCCAGGGCACTGTTAGAAAGCTCATGCAGCCTGTACTTTTACTGAAGGAAGACTAACTAACCCACATAAGATTGGTGTGGTTTTGACTAACAAAAGTGGGCCTGACTCAACCCCTGTGTGTCATAGTAGAAACAAAAATCCCCACAAGCTCTCAAAACAACTCCCTCTAAAGCAATAAAAGGAGTTTACAGCAGATGGGTACTTACTATTCTGTGACTGTATCATTTTCAATCTGGTGCTAGGATTCTGAAAGTCAGACTTGCTCTATTGTCAAACCATAGCCTTAGATAAATCACCAGCCAAGAGAAGTAGTGAAATATTGTAAATGAGTCACTCATCAAAGACGTGCTAAATTTATAACAAATTATGGTCAATGAAAGATTCCAGTATGTTTACAGGTTAGTTGTGGTTGTCATCCTGCTCTCCCTTGCTTTGACATTCTGCCCACTTTCCAGTTTTCCTTGCAATTTTTAAATTTTAATTTGAAAAAAAACCAACCAAACACCACCACCTCAACCCCACAACCATTTATTTGAAAAATAAAAATAGCTAGATAGGAACTGAAATTGTCACTGAATGGCAGCTTCTGTTCCCACAGGAATCTTTGAACATTGCTTATAAGAGAGCAGAAGAACTGTGATAATGAGAGAAGATTTCTGTTTCTCCAACAGTGTAGCCTCAAAAATCCTCCTCTAAAACTGTTAACTTTCTCTGCAGTTTGCCACTGCAGAAAAAAACCACAGTTTGTAGAGTCTGCAAGGAATGCATTTGTCCTGCCATTAAAGTGGCACTGAGAAGCCTAGCTGAGACTAAATTTTAATATGTCTATGTCTTCATCTATACAAAAATATGGACATTAGAAATCTAGATATGTCATCTAAATAAAAATGCCTATGCAAGCAGAATATATCGATACTTCCTAGAACCAATGATGGTCCCTAATAAGTGTTGTAGGGTGGTGTTTACTACGTGTTCACTAGCTTGCCTTCACTGGTAGTGACTGGTAAGGTTTCCAGCCTATTGCCATTGTTGCACAATGCTCCTACATCTGACGTAGCTCAATGAAAGTCAGTGGTGTTAAACATGTTTATTCAATCTCCTTTACCTCTCCCAACCTCTGTAGCATCTTCCATTACTATGCCTGACATTCTTCTCCCTGCTATGTATCAAATTAATTCACTGTGTAAAAATGCCAATTTGGGCAAATACAGCATTTGGGCATGTAGTTTTGCAAAACTGGTTGTCTAAATTTTATTTTTACAAATAATACTTTCCAATAGCTTGAATATGATTTCCCCCCCCCCGCCGCCCCATGAGAAGTACTAGAGGAAGATAAATATTTAAAATGAACTTATATGTAACTGGGGGCGCGGGGAGAAAATCTTTCACAGGTATTTAAAAAAAATTCCTCCCTCTGTCCTCTGGGCATTGGTCTGTTATTTTTTTCCCTTTTGAATCTCTACAGACATACTTGTAAACAAATTGGTCAGTGTTGGTATGCTTTTTTCTTCCCCCCCTTTTTTTTTTTCTCCAAAAACTTAAAAATTATGAGAGCTATTCATGGAGATAACTTGCAATATTTCAGTTCAGTTCACTGGGTTAGAATATCTTCAAGATTTTTTAGCAGAGAATTAACAAGTCCATGTGACTGAGCTGTTCAGTCATACGTACAGGGAAGAGTTTGAATGTGTAGGTTCTGTGCAATGTAAGGATTAATTGAATGGGTTTAAGTATATGAAGATCTTCCAATAATGAAAACTAATTGAGCAGCAATCTATCGATTCATACATTTTATATCAGCCGATAGCATTAAAATAATTTGTTTGTTGAATATGAATGATAATACTGTATTACATGTATTATCTAGTTTAGCCCTGAGACTTGACAGCGATGAAAACAAACAAAAAGACTTTTTCAAAATCAGTATGGCGTGTAACAGCCATAGGTCTTGGGAGGTTAACATTAATGTCTTTTACAGAGGAAATAAGGGACAAATGTGATCAATAAATGATCATTTTGTTTCCATTTTGTTTCCAAAATATTTATAAGTCAAATAGAGGGGTTAATTTAATGAAGCAGTGGGAAGGCAACTGGAAGAGTTATGAACTGAACAGTGTGGGAGTAACCTCACAAAAGAAAGGAAAGCAGAGAAACAATGAAGGATAACAATGTGAAAATAATCAAGCTTACTCCAAGTTTTAGAATTAATCATGGTTTACTTTTTCTTCCCCCCTTCCCCCAGTTAGAGGATGCTCTGTTGATGCATGTTGAAATAACCAGTATGAAATAAAGGAAGATGTAGAGGTGGTAGTGTAAACTTCATGGCTCAGAATGTCAATGCATGTGAACTAGCAGACCAGCCAGTGTTTTCCAGTTTATACAAGAGGAAGGCCTGCATTGTGTGCTTGAGAATGATAAATACATATAGACAGACTGAATGAAAATATATTGGGAAACAACACCTTTGTTTACTATAAATGCTTAATTTACCAACAAAGGAAATACTTTGTTTTTATTACGGGTACTTGTTTTTTAACAGGTAACTCGAAAATACTTATTATTATTTCTAAACAGGCTGAATTTTTCATAGTGGTTATTTTTTTTCCTTTCTCTGTTTTACGAAGAGCTGTCTGACATACTTCACTGGAATGAAATACTTCACTTTCCATTTCAATATATAGATTATAAGATGTGGCTTAGGACATAGCCCAGGTTCTGCTATTATTGTTTTCTATTATTTTAGGGAGGTCCCCAACTTCAGTAAATTTCTTAGGTTTTTCCCTCTATTTTTCCTATGTACTGTTTTGATAGAGACATCCTTTTGGTGCGTCACTGTACCCCTGGGCCATATCTGGTATAGCAGATGCTTTGACTTAATTCTTCATATAGATCCAAGATATTTCCTTCTCCTTTTCTGAGTAAGATTAGAGATTAAAAAAACTCATCAATCAGTTTGACAAATGTTGGCATTTGTTGGCATTTGCTATGCTGCTAATCCACAGAAATCTAGTGGGTTTTGTGAACATTTGCCTTTTGAAAGTATTTAAAAGTCTGTCTATCATGTTGGTGGATTTCCAGTTCTTAAATCCATATGCTAAGATGGAAAATTACATTGGAGTTGAAGATTTTAGAGTTTGATTTTTTTTTTTTTATGAACAGATTTTTTTGAACTGTTGAATGCCAATGTGTTTTGGGTTTTGGTTTGTTTTTTTTTTTTTTCCTTTCTGTACAGCTTTATAGATTTGGCAAAGTCTTTGAACATATTAATTTCTATGACTTTTCACATTATATTTGAGTGAAGCTGTGGGCTATTGTTGCTTCAGAATATGAACAGCATCCCTTATGATGCTAGACAAATCTTTTGAGACTTGCTTCCATGATGGTTGAGTCTCTGGAAGAGCTGTAGATGATAGCAGAATCTAATTCTATGTATTATTGTGTGTCTTTAGAAGTTTGTTACACCCTTCTGATTGAAGGCAATAAAAAAGAAAACTGGTAAGAGAATACTGATGTCTGTACTAACTTTTTCAACTCTCTCTGTGTTTACTTCTTTATTAGTGAGCTGAAAAATCTTAACAAAGTTGATAATTCTTACTAGAATGCTGTCCTTCCAGATAATGAAGTATGTTTACTTATTTATAGTCATAAAATCCAATAGTTTAATAAAGCATCTCTTCACATAGAAGGTACTATACTTCTGGAAGTGGTGGACACTTACAATGGGCTTTAATTGAATTTCCTTTATTCGTTTCATTGAAAAGAGAAAAGAAAAAAATTATACTTGAAAGTCCACTGCTGGCTCTGGATTAGAAGAGAGGTATTCTGAAATATTTAGCTAATTAGTAAGGATGAAGCAATTAGCTGCAAATTACTGAATCTTGTGGACAGAAAAATGGTTCAGGCATTGCTGGCAATCATGATCAAGGTTCACAGGAAAGCCTTATGTCACATCTGAGTCAATCCCATGTATGCTCATGTACGAGGTGCTTCACTCCCATTTTGAACTTCTGAGCATCTCAGTGCAACGGGATATTCTGTGCTCGCCAGAAAGCATCAACAGGATTTTCTTTTAAATTAAGAACCTTTCTTGATACTCAGACCATGCGAAAGGGGCCTGACTATGTTTGTAAATATATTTACACACCCTTTAATCTGTGAAGAAATTGTAAAGGATTCTTAATAGTACTGAAAATCAGATTTTGCTGTCAGTTATGTAAACAGTGGATGATGAAGCTTTCAACCAGTTATTAACATTGTCTTCTGAATGCTGCTGAATTCATTTTTGACTTTATTAATTTTTAGTAATTATATGTCCAATATGCCATTAAAATAAGAATTATATTTTTACTTCAGTTAAGTAGAGAACAGAAAAGTTGACTTTTTACAGAAAAAAAATTGAGAGCATCATTCTCATATATTCAGATCTCTCACCCAAGACAGTGGGCAAATCTAACATAAAAGAAATTACTAATGCAATACAATGTAAATTAAAATCGTGTCCAGAGAAAAATGCGCTTAATATGCTAACTCCAAACTCCTTTCCATCCCTTTGGGTTTAACAACCATTTTCAAGTATGGTAACTCAGAATATGCAATTAAGTTCCATTTGACCAACAAAGAAATACAAGAAGAAATTTCTTTAGCAATACGTTGTTCAATTAATGTTCAAGTACATTAAGATTCATCATGGAAATTCTAGATATGTGCATATAGCATTAATCAACCAAGTTGTTGTTACTGGGGCTTCATATACAAACTCTCCAGTTAAAAAAAAACCCACCACATTTTCAGCTAAAACAAAACAGACACATTAATGAATGAAGAAGGAATATATTTTAAAAAAATTCTCATGGCGAGTTAAAAGGTTTTATCACTATTCAGCTCCTGGAATAGAGTGAGAGAGTCATACTGATCCTGCAAATAGAATCAACATAGAAAATAAATAGAATAAATCAATAGAATGCAATGTAGAAAACAGGTATTTCTAAAAGTTACTCACAAACTTCCAGTAAAATGCTGGCAAAATTTGGCAAATTATATGTTTCTCCAAATAACAAACATGGCCCTTTTTAAATCACTTCTTATAAATATCTAATTGAGGGAATTTTTCATAGTTTTGGTAATAAGTTTGTGTTCAGTTCAGACCCAGATTTAGTTGAGACGTACTCTCTACAAAAGTTTTCTTTGACTGAGTAAGAATACAATTTCTGTTATGAAGGCATCCGATTGTATGGAAGGAAAAACATGAAGAAAACAAAGCCACAGTAGAGCATTTGTAAGTCATTCATAACCTGGCACCGTGAGAAAACACTATCCCTCATTTTCTGAGATTTGTTTCCTTGGGTGGGATCCTCAGGAAGTATACATTAGAAGTGTTGCATTATGCTTAGATGTTAATTTTTTTTAATGTCCTCCATTCCAGTTATATACCACACCAGTTTGAAAGTTTCAAGAACCAGTATGCCTTCTTCACTAGTGATTTGCAAATTGCCACATTTCCCCCAACATTTCCACCCCTTCAAACAGAACCCTGTGTCTCAGAGTAAGGATACTTCTTGCAGGACACTGAAAATAGATTTCGTATTAACAAACTGTCTTAAGAAGAAAATAGCACACTAACCCTGTGGACATGAAACCATTTTGTTCTAACAGTAAAGGTTTATTCTGGTTTTTAAGTTTTACATAGATTTTTCCCTTGTGGTCTCTGATCTCTTGTCAGTAAAAGTCAATGGGCAAAAGACCTTGATTTCTTTCCTCTTTTACACCAGCACATTTTTAACAATGTGCAGCTATTCATTAACTTACAAGTCTTACATTTGTCACCTCTTGATACTATCATAGCTTTCGGTAGATTATAGAATTCTCTGCATTTTTTTTTTTTTGTCAATGAAAACCCAGAGCAAACCAGCTGTGAGTTTAGAAGGCATTTGAAAGAATCCATGTGAAAAGCATTTAAAGGTGTTTTCCATCAATAAAACAGCATGGGGTTTTTATTGGTATCAATATATATTAATCCTTCTGACATTTATTTAGGCAGCCTATGATTTATGACATAGAGGCCAAAAGTTTTCAGGTGGTAAATGACAGCACAGGATTAGTTGGTTTGGAAAGCAACCTTTCAGTCTAGTCCCAAATACAAAATGGGAGCACAGGTGTATAATAAGAAGATACTGACGACATAGTAAATTTCTGTGATACAAACATAACAGTTTATTTTATAATTTTGTCAGTTTTCTAAAATTACACAAATAACTTGACTTGGTCAAAACCATCCAGCAGGTGATATTTGAAATAAAGCAGCTATTCCTTCCACATCTGTAGTCTGTGAATTTCAAAATTAAATTGGGTGGTATACAGTCAAAACAAAAATGGTATCTGCCCCAGAGAGCATAAAAAAAGATGGAGATCAGAGGGACGTGATATGTTCAGGGAACACAGAAAAGCACGTCTGTTGATCTTGTCATGAAAGTCCGTGGTCTTACTGTCTCTAGCAGCCCATTTGTTGTCAAGATTTCTAGAGGCATTGTGGAAAGAGAGAAATCTGAAGAAGTGTTTGAGTGAAAGCCATGAGCTAACTATGTGACTGGTTAGGGAGAGATTTTTCCGAGCCGAAGGCACAGCCTGGAAGAAATAGCAATATGCTTATTTGAAAATTGAATGAACAAGCGGTGGGTGCTGCCCTCACAGGTTGCTCTGAGAAGAGTTTAATCTCTTAACACGGAATCAGAATGGGATGAGGATGGAAGTTCTGGAAATGAAGACATACAACTAATGCTTCTGCGTGACAGAAAAAGGGAACTGGTAGAAGAATGCTAAAAATTGTAACTGCTACACTAAAAAAAGGATATTTGCAACAAGATTCAGAATGTAAATTGATAGGATCGAATTGTATTTATGAAAATCAAAGGAAAGGACTTTGTGGTTATTGAGATCCAGGACAGTGAAAGAATGGATGAGCTTTAACTCTGTCAGCGGTTCACCACCATTTCTGTTAATGCACACACATTCAGGTCATAGAGTGCGGGTCTAAAGGCATCATGGAAAATCAACTTGACCTGCCACCATGCATGAGCAGTGAAATGCTTTTCATAGAATCAGAGAATCATTTAGCTTGGAAAAGACTTAAGATCATTGAGTCTTGTACCTCATATTTGTGGTATTTCAGATTCATTATTTCAAGGAATTTATGTGTTTGGGGATTATAGAATAAGGCAACAGAATTCCATTCTTGTATTTTTCCCCAGTGATTGACAGCTAAATAAAATTCTGCTCTCTTAAACTGCAACTGAGTGGTACCAAACTCAAGTGATTTCAATGTTGTAGCCTCTAGTCCATGCCCCATGTCATATTGACTTCAGTGGGCTTTGCATTCAGGCTTTTTTTTTCGCTTTGCTTTGTTTTGTTTTTGTTTTATCTTGTAAATTTATTTTTGTTTGTAGTTCTTATCTTCAGGCTACTGAATAAGCTATTTGATTTCTGGTACTAAAGAAACATTCTGTCCAAAACTAAAATATCTGCAGAGTAAACAAATTTGTAAACTGTAAAATCTGCTTGTTCCTCTATCTTCCCTTGATTGTTTTATGCCAATATTTGTAACAGAAAACAGGGTGGATAGTTCTGTCTTAGCACATCTCTAGCTGCTACATAATAGGGATTTTAGGAAGAAAAAAGACTTTTCTCTATTACCTTCCAAAGTTAGGAAATGTAAGTCCATTTTAAGGAAATACTTTGCTATAATCAGAGGATGCAAGAGAGAGGATAAAAGAAGATTCTTCCATTTTCTCTGAGTAATGCAATTTCCACTGAAAATGTTAGTCCTAATTCTTCTGAGTTGATGCATACCTATAGTTGATGGCCCTGTATGTTAAGGAGTGTTATGAATGCTTTGAACTTAATGATGGTGATAATGAGACTGAATGTTTATGGGTAAGAATCAGGGGCAGGGCTAACAAGGCAGATATCGTAGTAGGAGTCTGTTATAGACCGCCCAATCAGGATGAGGAGGCAGATGAAATATTCTATAAACGGCTGGGAGAAGTCTCAAGATCGCGAGCTCTTGTCCTCGTGGGGGACTTCAATTTGCCGGACATCTGCTGGGAATACAATACAGCAGGGAGGGAACAGTCTAGAAGGTTCCTGGAATGTGCTGGGGATAACTTCCTGACACAGCTAGTGAGAGAGCCAACTAGGGAAGGTGCCCTGCTGGATCTGTTGTTTGTAAACAGGGAAGGTCTTGTGGGGAATGTGAAGGTTGGAGGCTGTCTTGGGAACAGTGACCATGAAATGACAGAGTTTTCAATTCTGCGAGAAGCAAGGAGAGGGGTCAGCAGAACTGCTACCTTGGACTTCCGGAGGGCGGACTTTGGGCTTTTCAGGAGCCTGGTTGACAAAGTCCCCTGGGAGGCAGTCCTCCAGGGCAAAGGAGCCCAGGAAGCCTGGATGATTTTCAAGAAGGAAGTCTTAAAGGCGCAGGAGCAGGCTGTCCCCATGTGCCAGAAGACAAGCCGTCGGGGAAAAAGGCCGGCCTGGCTAAACAGGGAGCTAGTGTTGCAACTTAGGGAAAAAAAGAGGATCTATGGCCTCTGGAAGGAAGGGCAGGCCACTCAAGACGACTACAAAGAGGTAGTTAAGCTATGTAGGGAAAAAATCAGGAGGGCCAAAGCCCAGCTGGAGCTAAACCTGGCTTCTGTTGTCAAGGACAACAAAAAAAGCTTCTATAAATATATTAGCAATAGGAAGGGGACTAAGGATTATCTCTGTCCTCTAGTAGATAGGGCCGGCAACATAGTGACCAAGGATGAGGAAAAGGCTGAGGTACTTAATGAAGTCTTTGCCTCAGTCTTCAGCAGTAGGACCAGTTGTTCCCTGAGCACCCAGCCCCCTGAACTAGAAGACAGGGATGGGGAGCAGAATGAAGCCCCTCTAATCCAAAGGGAAATGGTGAGGGACCTGCTTCAGCACCTGGAGGTGCACAAATCTATGGGGCCGGATGGGATCCACCCAAGGGTATTGAAAGAGCTGGCGGAGGTGCTCGCCAGGCCACTTTGCATCATTTATGAGCAGTCCTGGACAACTGGGGAGGTCCCAGCTGACTGGAGGTTAGCAAATGTGACACCCATCCACAAGAAGGGCCGGAAGGAGGATCCGGGGAACTACAGGCCAGTCAGTCTGACCTCGGTGCCTGGGAAGGTCATGGAACAGATCCTCCTCAGTACCATTACACGGCACATGCAGGAGAACAGGGTGATCAGGCCCAGTCAGCATGGGTTTGTGAAGGGCAGGTCATGCCTATCAAACCTAATATCCTTCTATGATAAGGTGACCCACTTAGTGGATGAGGGAAAAGCTGTGGATGTTATCTACTTGGATTTTTGCAAAGCTTTTGACACTGTTTCCCACAGCATTCTCCTGGAGAAACTGGCTGCTCATGGCCTGGACAGGTGTACTCTTCGCTGGGTAAAAAACTGGCTGGATGGCCGTGCCCAGAGAGTGGTGGTAAACGGAGTTAAATCCAGTTGGTGTCCAGTCACAAGTGGTGTCCCCCAGGGCTCGGTGCTGGGGCCGGTTCTCTTTAATATCTTTATCAATGATCTGGATGAAGGGATCGAATGCACCCTCAGTAAGTTCGCAGATGACACTAAGCTGGGCGGGTGTGTTGATCTGCTTGAGGGTAGGTTGGCTCTGCAGAGGGATCTGGACAGGCTGGACCGATGGGCTGAGACCAATGGTATGAGGTTCAACAAGGCCAAATGCCGGGTCCTGCACTTGGGTCACAACAACCCCATGCAGCGCTACAGGATTGGGGCAGAGTGGCTTGAAAGCAGCTCGACAGAAAAGGACCTGGGGGTGTTGGTTGACAGCCAGCTGAATATGAGCCAGCAGTGTGCCCAGGTGGCCAAGAAGGCCAACAGCATCCTAGCCTGTATCAGGAATAGTGTGGTGAGCCGGACTAGGGAAGTGATCATCCCCATGTACTCGGCACTGGTGAGGCCCCACCTCGAGTACTGCGTTCAGTTTTGGGCCCCTCGCTACAAGAGGGACATTGAGGTGTTGGAGCGTGTCCAGAGAAGGGCTACAAAGCTGGTGAGGGGCCTGGAGGACAAACCTTATGAAGAACGACTGAGGGAGCTGGGGTTGTTTAGCCTGGAGAAGAGGAGGCTGAGGGGAGACCTTATCACCCTCTACAACTACCTGAAAGGAGGTTGTAGAGAGATGGGGGCTGACCTCTTCTCCCTGGTGACAAGTGATAGGACGAGGGGAAACGGGTTCAAGTTACGTCAGGGGAGGTTTAGATTAGATATTAGGAAACATTTTTTCACTGAAAGGGTTATTAAACATTGGAATAGGCTGCCCAGGGAGGTGGTGGATTCACCATCTCTGGAGGTGTTTAAAAAAAGGGTAGATGGGGCACTTAGGGACATGGTTTAGAAGTGGCTCTTGTCAGGGTAGGCTAAAGGTTGGACTCGATGATCTTAAAGGTCCCTTCCAACCTCAACAATTCTATGATTCTATGATTCTATTTACATGAGTAATGAGAATTTATAAACAAAGCTGTATGTTGCTTGAGTAGCCTCATCCAGTTGGCATCAGTAAGAGTAGTCCTGAAAACTGTTTCTGCCTTCCATAATACTGTGCTTTCTGCACTGACGTGGATCTGAAACTAGATCTTTGGCTCTCAATTGCTGTCATAATTCAATGCTATCATGCAATTTTATCTACATTTCCAGCAGGGATATTACCTATACAATGCTATCAAAATTCCCATGCGTTGTCCATAAAATGTCACGTTATTCTCTTCATTGTTCAGGGATTGAAATGTATTTTTCTTTGTGAGAGACTGTTCCCTCTCTTTCTGCCAAGTACCTCTTTCAGTAATCCTTGTCCACTTTCACTGCAGACATAACTCTTGTTTTTCTCAGGTATTTCTAAGTTATATATCTTAATGGCTTAGTTATCTCTGTAGGATCCACTCTAAGTATTGTGAACTATACTTACTTAGCTAATGGCTGATAAGCTTTGCAGCCGCTAAATGGGGACACTGCAGAAAACAACTTCTGATCACAGTTGTGATCACAACTGTGGCTGTGGCAGTAAGTGGCTGATCACAGAACAGAAGCTAGTATGTGTAAGATTTTTGTCAAGACGCAGTGGGGTTAGTATCTAAAGACTGAGAGACAGCAAGGTGTATACAAGAATTGAATTTAGTATGTAATTACCTTGCCTAGTTTCCTCAACAGTATATTCAAATTAGGTTTCACGTTTGCAAGTAACTAACTGTGCCATCTGACTGGCAATTTGAGTACGAAAATAACGATTTTGCATACAATTGACTTCACACAGAAATATTTGGGCATTTAGAGACCCCTAACCACTTCTAGTTTATTTAGAAATATGGATGCATTCTTTCAATCTGCATTGCCTGGGATAAGGAGGAATGAAACCAAGTCAGTCTAGACCAAAGTCTAATTTTCCTGCTTTTCAGCGTTCAAGAGGCTTCAACCTAAATGCATGCCCAACACAAGTTCCAACGGCCAGCATCAAACCTGATGAAAAAGATTTTCATCAAGGCCTTTTCTATTAGTTTCTATAATAAGAGAACTAGGTGCAAGATACTGCCACTGTTCTTATCTAATGATTGTAACTCCTGCTTGGATTCTGTGATGAAGTTTCATCATTTCTCTAAATGACCAGTCAAAATAAAAAGCAAATCAATCAGAAGATACAAGACACTGAACAAAAGTAATTGTATGTTGCAACCTTAAGCTGACAAATGACTTATCTTAAGCATTTTCTTTTCAGGTAAATCTACATTTCTGATGTCAAAATTACTTTGGATCAAATGCTGTACTTTGACCCATCTCAGAGTTGCCATTTCTTTCATTTTTCTCTAACAGTAACTAAATAAACAAGAAGAAACACTAAGTAATTTTTACTACTAATTCACAAAATTATATAAACACACTCTTCTCCGAGTCTCAACCCCACCTACACTGAATTTACGTATTGCCCTTCTGCTACCTAACAAACCTGTGTGTCTCCACAATGGCAGCTGTGTCTGCTTTATTGCTGCAGAGTGGTACTTTCCTTTTTCAGCATACCTTACTTACGGTCCAAGTGTGTTTGTATCGCGTTCTAAATATTTCTGGAACACTAAGGGTGGAAATTTTAGTAAAATGGAGGGCTCCCAAGGGCTTTTTTCCTACAACAAGTGCAAAAGGAAATGAAAAGATGAGGTGAGTTAGAAGTACCTGCAAAGCAAAGCTCTTTGGATTCCATCATACTGTCCTATTCACAAGCACAGTGACTAGTGTGAAGCATACACTGCTATACCTAATATTTTCCCAGATGCCTGGAAAACATTAAGTCACATTCGCTGCTTTTCTTGGTACAAGACATAAAAAGTGATTCTTAATTCTTAGGATCTGTCTTTAGATCTGCTGGTGGGTAGAGTAAATTTAAGCCAAAGCTGTAGGACTTCTGTGCATTTGCAACACACAGACTTATTGTTGGAGGGGAAAGGGCAGCACAGGAAACGTATTTAGTATTCTTTTAATGTAGAGAATCTCTCTGTGAACTGCTGGTTGCCATTTTGTTATTTCTGTTGCCTGAGTTGGACAGATACAGCTTGTACTGCCTATTATAGCCAGTATTTCCAGTAACTCGAATTTACATCTTCTAAATGAAAGATAAGAGAGAGTTAGTGATTTTACTTTCCCTGCTTAATAAGTATGGAGCAGGAGTGTATTGGTGTGTTGTTTGTTTTGAATACACAGAAGGGGTCTCTTGCATTTTTTGTCAATGACAATTTTTCCTGCTCAGGTACTTGACACTACATACAGATGGGCAAGTCTTTCTTGGATTTCTTTGGCAATATTTCAGGCTCAGGGACATTTCCCCATGGTTTTGTCAGGATGTATTTGAGTATCAATTATCCTGAGTATGTGTGTGTGTTTATGCATTTATGATATAATATATGTATAGTATGTCTGTCATATGGATGTTAAAGGGGCATATGTATAGTATAGATATGTGCATGTAGTAGAGATATGTGGAATACAATATGTTTTATAAGGAATTTGATGTGTCACCTGGGAAATATTGGGAAATTCCTATGGAGACTGTTGATCGAGGAATTCCTAGAAAGCTCCAGATTATAAGAAAGATTCTGGATCCCAGAAATTCCTGGAAAGCAGTGGCATCTTCCTGGAAAAGCTATAGATCCAGTAATCTCTGGAAAGTACTGAAGTCCCAGAAAGGCTCTTGATGCAGAAATTCTGAGAAAGCAGATAGATATTCCAAGAAAGCTTTGGGTAATTCTGCAAAAGCTCTAGATCTGTGGATTCTTAGGAAGTGACACAAAACTTGTTGACAATTACTACGACATTCCTAGAAAGTGCTGGAAAATTCTTGAAAGCAGAGGTGGAAAACCCAAGAAAGCAACAGGGGGAAATTCCTAGAGAACACTTGGAGGACTCCTAGAAAGCAGTGGGGAAATTCCTGGAAAACATCAAGAGGATCCCTAGAGAGCATTGTGGAGATCCCTAGGAAGCCGAGAGGACAGTCCTAGTAAGTATAGATAAAAAGAACATAAAGTAGTGTGAAAATTCCTAGAAAGCATTATGAGGATTCCTAGAAAGAACAAGTGAAATTCCTAGAAAGTAGATGGGAAATGATTAGCAGGATCCTCAAAAAGCTAGAAAGTACCTGGAGCATTCTGAAAAAGCATTTTGAGGGTGAGGGGTGGGATTCCTAGAATCTATACAGGTGGATTTCTAGAGAGTAGTTGGAAAATTCCTGGAAAGTAGTGGAGAAGATCTGTAAGAAGTAGAAGAGAAATTCCTAGGAAGCAGCATTAAGAAATTCCTAGAAGGAATCACTAATATTCCCAGAAAGGCCTAGGAGAAATTCCTAGAGAGCCCTGGGAGTATTAGTGGAAAGCAAAACAAAAATTCTTAGGAAGCATCTGCAGAGATTCCTAGGAATCATATGTAAGATTCCTAAAAAGGAGTTGGAAATTTCCTAGGAAGCATGTAACATTCCTAGAAACCATAGAGACAAAACTCCCAGAAAGCAACAGGGAGGATTCAAGAAAGTATACAGAAAATTCTTAGAGAGCACAAGAAAAAATTCTGGAAAGAGCTGGGAGGATTCCTTGAAGAAAGTGCTGAGAAAAAAAATCATAGAAATTACTGGGGGAATTCTTAGAAAGCAAACAAAAAGTTCCTAGAAAACATAGGGGATATTTTTGAAAATCAGTAGTGAGAGGTTCCCAGAAAACATCAGGAGCATTAATACAAATAATTGGGAAAATACCTAGGAGGGAGCAACAAATTTTCCTGAAAAACAGAGATAATTTTCTGTCAATACATTTAGAAGCCGTGCTCAAAATCCATATGGGCATTAGTTCTGTGTTAGTGACAATCAGTTATAAAAGCAGTAAATCTTAGGACACGAGGGTTCCTCTTCCCCCATCCCCTTTAAATCCACATTATCCTATTCTACTGGGCCTTCTAAGAATTTTTCTACAACAGTTCTTTATGCTGGTTTGTGGGGTTTATGCCAGTTTTGCTACCATTTTTAGCAAACTTGCTTGATTGCATGTCTGAGAATGGTGGTTAAGTTAATATCCTAGACTCATGGTGTAATCTTGCTTAGTGGAATCAAGATGTAGTTTGCAATTTGAATGGTTTCTCCTATCCGCCATTTTAATTTAGGATCGTCTACTCCCTAGTGACCCTCCCTTTTCCAATTGTCTCCTTTGTCCTTCCAATAAAAAGATACTCCATGCTTCTTGATTAAGTTTTTAAAAGATTAGCCCAAGATCATCAGGAACCAAACTGTTAGTTTTAAGAACTGTGTTTACTTAATAATTCTCCACAGGACACTAAGCCATCCTATTACGTCCCTCTGTTCCACTTCACTCAAGCCTTGTCTATTTTAGAGAAATTCTGTAAAAGTATCCTACTGTTGCTAACAGCATTGAATTAACACCATTACTACTGAAATGCAGCCACTGGTATAACTAGTATTTCTGCTTGGGTAGAAAGATTAATTCCATCAGCAGCTGCTATCTTCCTATTCTAGAAATTCCAGCTATATTACGCTACTAGGTGATCTTGTTGTGATCTTTGATGCTAAAATGTTAGTCTAAATTCAACAGAAGTTTTTAAAAAGTAATTTCTGTGCTTTAAACTGGTAAACCACTTGTATTTTATGGTTTATTAAAGGATATTGTGAGCAGATACAGCTTATGTGCAATTCTGACAGCAGACTTCTGAGAATAATGTTTAGGAGCGGATCCTGGTTTTATGTATGCATTAGCAAGCGTTATGAGAAAAATATTTTTTCAGTAGCCCAGAGTTGCTTTGCATTGTTAAAATGTGATCTTATTTAAATCAAGCCTTTAAAATAAGCTCAGAAAGCAAGCATATGTGAGATTAAAGAAATGGATGTTAAGGTTTCATGAAGATTTTGTGGACCCGTTGGCTTAGATCTTTCTGAGTTCTTTCTTTTATCCCCTTTATTGTTAGGGTATTTTCTGCCTCACCTGTATGTCTCTCATTGCCACAGATGGAGTTTCTATATCTGCCAGGAGTAATCGTTTTGTCCCTTATTCCCTGTGCAATTTTCAGAGTCTCATTCATCATGAACCCACTGTTTGCTTCTCTTTGCCTGGGCTGATTCCAGCACGGTGCATCCCCTGTGGTTTCCTATCCTGTGTTCTCTAGCTTTATGGGGATTAGTGTTCAGTGTCGTTCTTTGCCTCTGACTGAACTGAGCTGAAGCTGAAGATGTTGACCACATCCATGTTTCGTAGAAAAACACCACCCATACAGTATCATTAGTGATGTAATTTTGTAGATTGTTGCATGCTGCCTGCCTCTTACTAACATAAGTGAAAGAAAGTTACAGAAGTGTTCCCTGCTGATTGTTTAGAAATGGCCAAACTCCTGGCAGTGCAGAAACCGTTTCAAGTTGTTTTTTTTTTTAAATATATTGAACAAACATCAATATATTCACACAGAAACCTCACCATCTTTATCAGTATTTGAAAATCAGGGCTTCAAATTGTAAGACCAAATTAGACAAGAAAATGCAAGCAGAAAGATTTCACTGGTAGTTCATCTGCTCCAGCATTGTAGCTGATCCTGAGTAGCAACAGCTCCTTCAGAGGCTGAAATTATGCAGTCATCTCAGCCCTCCAATGGAAGATAATTTTTTAATGTCTACCGGGTAGAAACTGCTAACCTTAATGTTTGCAGGTTATGTCTTTCAAAGCCTTTTAAAAAATGCTTCTATATATTCGAAGAAGTGAAAAATATATGTATATAAATAGTCATGGTAACTCTGAATAGTCTTGTTATTTTTATGCTTACACAAATACATTCTTTCTTTGACAAGTATAGAATTTCTCTTTGGCATTTGTCACCACCAGGCTTGATTTTTAGAATTAAATGCAAATAAAATGGAGTGTAAGAAAACAAAAACAGAATAGCATTTCAAGGAAAGTATCTTTCGGAGGGAGCTGGGAACTTTCTTTTCGTTAATCCTTCTGCTCAGTTCTTATAGTCTTGCTTTTGAAATTGTCCATGGATTCCCAGTAACATTGCTGTAAATAATTGTAAATAATTCTGTGATATATCTAAGTGGTGACAGCTAGGAGAGCAAATGACTGCAGGAAATACTTGTAGACTCAACTTATTTTCTCTGCAATGGAAGGCTGAATCTTCTACATTACTGAAAGAAGTTTTCCAAATTTTTATCATCTTTAAATTAGAAGTTGCTTTTACTCTTTCCTTCTTGTCCTTTATTGTGTGAGTTTCTTTTTACTTAAAATTAAGGTGTGATGGGAAGTCTGACTGGAACCCAATTTTCACTATTTTAATGTAATTCAGTCCAAGTCAAAAATGTGATGCAATGCTGATAGATCAAGCAGGTATTTGTTACACGATAATATCAGGGATCTAAAACCCTTAAGAAAAGCAGAATATGCTTGCACATATATAGGGAGAAAAAGAACCCACAAAAGAAAAGGATCAAACACAGGGCTAATTAAGTATAAATAGCACATTGCATCCAGTTTTTAAAATGCAATAGCTTCCCATATAAAATAACATTTTGAAAAGGATATAGTTTTGCCTTTGAAGGAGAGAGATTTGAGCTCCAGGGAATGGGCTTTTTCCACCCTTTCTTGTTGCTGCCTGCCTTTCACTCTGTGTGTTGTTTCTAACCTTAGTTCTGAACTGAATCTCATTTAGTAACATTGGAACACAGGACAAATACAAATGATGGAAAGTTAGCTATATGAAAGTGCATTCCTAAAAGCACCAAAGGAAAAAATTACATCAGAAAAATCACCTCCAACACAAAGAGAAGCCAAAGCAGTAGTTAGAGAACTCATTTCTTAAACTAGATGTCAGTACTCCCAGCATGACTTGGTCTCCAAAATTGCAGTACTTAAATTGGCAAAACTCCTACTAAAGTCATTCCTAAAAATGGTGTGTGTATGAGGAAGAAAAATTGTCAGTACTCTAATTTGTGATGCTGTGATTGACAAAACCACAAAACAATAGATATAAACTATTCACAGAAAAACTCTGCACCTTTCTAATGAAAAGAATGCAATGTCAGTCTCATGGAGTTTTATTTCCAATGGAAGCATTGGTGAAAATTAAAGAGATCAGCATATCAAACTGGAATGTGTCAGAGCCATTTTTGGTGTTGAATGGTTGAAGCGGAATAGCCTAGCTTCCTGCTTACGTATGCAAATAATTTCCCAATTGCATGCCTTTCAGGAAAGTTGTAAATAAGTATAAGGCAACTATTTCTTTTTGTATTCTATTTTAAAGGCCTTCTGGAAACACTTTCAAACACTAGAAAGGTTTATTATACACTTCCATGGTTAGCTATGAAATGGACAGAACCACAGGGGTTTGGTTTGGTTTGGTTTTCTAATTGCATGGTATCTTGAATCTCAGGAAAGAGTGACAGCTGAAACCTTGCTTGATCTCTTCCCTTGGGTGTTCTAGAATTTATTTCAACTCATCCCATTTACCTGCTATTTGAGTTCGGATAAATCGCTCTGCTTTTCTGCGCATTGTTTTTGCTCTCCTTTTTGTCCAGTGTTCAGACCGGTAAGTTCTGTGAAGCTGGGACTGCCTCTGCCTCTTTGCTTTCCAGGCCAGGAAATTGACAGGGCTGAAACAGCATAAAGTGGGTTTCGGACAGTGTGAAACAAGTCTGTTTTCTGTAAAATTATTGGCAGAATTGATCAGTTGTAATCAGGAAGGAAGGTCCTTCAAATCTAAAGAAAAATGGATATTTACAGGAGATCCCTAAATTTTTGGTTGAGATGGAAATGATATCATATTCCACTATGCTTTTGTAAAGTGTTTTCTTGTTGGCTTGTCAACAATGTTGTGAGGGCTTTTCTGTAATTATCTTTTTTTTTTAAAGTCCTAAATATTTTGGGTGAGCATGTATCAAATATAGCTTACTTTAGTCTATATATTTCTTCTGCACAGTTTCACTGAAAACATGGACTTCATGATTTCTAGCTGGAGCTGTGATCTTGTCTGCCTGTTCAGCAGCTATACTGTTACATGGAGTTACATATTTCTAAAATATCATCCTTACCTGATTTTCTTTCTGACGTGGATATATACTAAAGGAAAAGGAGTTCATAATCTCTGGTGCTTCTATATCTGTTTCCAGAAGTCTTATCCGCTATGGCACTGACTGCCTCTGAATAGAAGCTGAGGGTGTTAATTACCTTGCACATAGAGACCCACCTGTAATTGCAGTTTTCAGGAGCAATGGTAAACATCAAGGTGGGATTACAGTCAAGGTATGAGACGAAAGAAACCTAGGCTGCTTTGAAACAGGATTGTTTAATACGATTTGTCAAAACAAACGAACAAACAAAACCACCAAAAAAAAAGCCAAGCCAAAAATAAGAAATTGTGGAATGAAATACTTCACTACTACATTTTCCAAAGAGAATATTTTGTTGTCATTACCAAAGATCTGAATTAGTTTGAGTGTTGCGTTGCCATGCCAACAGAGGACTTGTCAGTTTGTTTGCTCCTGCTGTCAGAATAATACATTTCTGAGTTTAGTCCTCTGAGGAAGCCAACTGTAGCCTGAGTGAAACATCATAAGCTTCTTTCAAAATTGAAAAAAATATCTTCAAATATATGCATGTGTAAACTCAGAAGATAAAGACTAACTCATAAGTAGAATAGTTTCTTTGGTTTTTTTTGTTTAATGTTCCTTCTTAATTGTTAATAAAATTAATAAACACTTAAATCATTTAGGCAAAAATACATTTCAATGGAATTTGGTATCACAGTGATGCATATTAGAAATACCTAGTTAACGGACAGATGAAGTGGGTATCCTCTAAAGGCTAGACAAATGGCACTAGACCAAGATGCGATTCATTACTCAGAGCAAGAGTTTATAAAGCTAAAATCTGTAGAGGTTCAGCACGTATACAACAGTTTTCTGAGGAGACTGAGTGAAAAATTCTTGGTACAGCCTTGTAGATAATACCCAAGCTAAATCAGTCCATCCAGTGATAGTCTGTGCTTGCTATCCTACGAAATTGTACAAGCTAGAGGCATTAGTATTAATCTGGCTCTTGACATTGATATAACACCCCTGGAAACTGGAAATCAGCTCTCCTCCAACATTTATGAAGCTAGCCACCAAGGTCCTCTTCTTATTTTCCTGACCATGGAAAACATTGATTTCACTGAGTTTTCGGACAGCTCCATTCCACACTTAAGCTTATGCTCTTCACCTGATCAGGCTTTTCCTCCAGCTTCCATCAGGTACGTTTTGGAAACTGGTCAATAATTAAAGACCATCATATTTCAGTAACCCATTTGTATCTAGATAAACTGTCAGCATATTTTGTAGCTGTAGCCTGCTTACTAATGAGGATGGGATAGAAAGATAGCTGATGGCACATCTACACAAGGAAAGTATAGGTATAACAGCCCCCAAAATTTCAAAATTATCTCTTTTGCAATGGGCTGATGGGCAGAATCAGACCTCAAACTAACAAGGTAATGAGGTGAGAATGGTATGGAAATAAATACATGGTACTTAGTCACATAACAGGTAGCTAATGTCCTTGGTGAATGTTGAACTAGAACACATACTACTTTGGTATGGCTACCTAAGAATGTACCCAAACCATAGCCCCAACACAAGTCTCCACGTTATACTCTAGAGATTGCTAAATTAGGGTAATTACATCTAAATTGCTTGGAAATACTCCCAGATTTGCTTGAGTCTAGGTGCGTGTTCTTGCTCTCTCCCAGCCATATGTCTGACAAGTCCTGAGTGCGCACTAGTTCTTTTCCCTGCATATGCATGGTTTTGATTTTATAGTAAGAAAACCTAAGGAAGGATCTGGAAAGAAGCGGTGGTGGGCTGCAGGCTTGTGATCTAGACCATCAGAAGTCTGGCATGCCTTGTGGCACAGTCTGGTGGTTCACACCAAAAGTAAATTGGAAGTCCTTTCATGGACTACAGTGGACTTTGGATCAGGCTAAACTGATCCAAAAATGGCTATTTCTGTGACTGTAAGGAACATCTAGAGTTTTCATAATGAAAACATGTTTTAAAAGTGACAGTACATCTTATGTTTTGGAGTCGAAGCTGATCTCTTTAGAGATGAGAATAAAACCCATGTTCTTAAATTATTTTTTTTTTAAATAAAAAAGGCCTGTTCCCCAGCCGCCTGCTGTTTGCATCTTACATTGTGATGTGATACTACCATTTTCAGAGGTGGACCAACATGTCCTGGATCTGACCCAGCATGATAATTCCTATATTTCCATTTACAGTTTGATTTGAGTGGGGATGCTGTGATATAAGAACATCCAGCTCCTAATAAATATAAATGATGGCCTTTATTTGTTGTATAATTTATTGTTCATTTATGCATTCCTCTTCGCATGAGTTAGGCTTTCATGCTAATTTCTCTGACAGCTGGATTCATCAAAAGGATAATCAGGAGATATTTTTCTTTTTAACAAATACAAATGGCAACCTGGTGCTTCCTTATCTGTTTTTTGGAGCATATAGAATAGCTTTTGGAATAATTACTAGGTGTTGTATTAGTTTTTTTTTTTAAAAAAAGGAGGGGGAAAAAAGAGAAAAGCAGCAATTTCATAAATATTAGGTCATAGAATTCAGAGCTAGATAAAGCCTATTAATTGATTCTCCTGTGTGAAATGGATATAGAGCAAGTTGGAGTCCTATTAGGCATTAAACTGATTATGCATTTGATAGTAGTTCAGTAGTACTCAGTTTCAATACAATATATACTAAATTCTGCTCAGTGAAATCTCTGCTACAAAGATAAAAATTTACATGGCGGTATCAGAATTATTGCAACCCAAAATGTAATTGTGATTTTTGTATATCATTAGGAAATACTTTTGGGTTGGGTTTGGTTTGGGTTTTTTTTTTTTTTTTTTGTTGGCCCCCTGGATATTGCATAGTAAAAATGAGACCCTACTGGCTTTATTTTAGGCTAAAACCAGTAATGAAAGGAGTGACATGTTTTATGTGGAAGCGAATGAAGTTGCAATCAACTAAGAACACCCATTTTAGCTAATGTAGGAGAGAAAATGGGTACTGAAATTTCAGGGAAAAGAGTGTCCTATCGCCCTGGACGAGAAGCAAGACATTCTCACATGTCTGAATCCTTGAGAGAAATGAGGGGAAATCAGATGACAGTAAATTTGATAGAGGGGAAAAAAACCCAAAAGTCAGATTATTCTTGGTTTTCCTCAGAAGAGTATGTCAGGATGGTTAAATAATCCTTTTAGGACTTTATTTTCAGTGGATTTTGTCTGCAAATATTTTATACAACTTATAGAAAAGTTCAATTCTTTGTGATAGATTTGGCACTTTGTAGCACATTTACATTTTTACTGGGGGCAAACCATTGTACTTTGTTAGAGGGGCTGGCTCTGAGGCACGAAGAGGAGTGCATTGGTTAGTCAGTCTGTTGCACTTAGAGATGCACATTCATCAGGGTCTAATTGTTGCTCCTCGCTGTTCACTTGAGTCTTGGATTTATATACTCTCTGTTGTGTTTCAGCTACGCAGTAGCTTAAGACACACTTGTCTTGTGGACACATTTTCTGCAAGCTGTAATTTGAGCCATGCTGAAGGGAAAACGGGAGCACGGCTCGACTACTGCACTGTGCCCAGCCTGCAACCACGTATTCCATGGCATGTGCTCCTGCACCAGTACTACAGGGGCAAGGTGAGGTGAAAAATCAGCTCTGGAGTGCTCATGTAATGTCTCAAATTGCTCAAAAATTGTTGGATTACACTTCTGTAGTGCTGAGGCTGGCAGATTAGTGCCAGGAGCCACCAACATCTAGCCATGCAGACCTGCCTGTTTAGGCTGTACTTAGCACTGTTGTCTACTCAGCATTCCTAAATCACAATATCTAAGACTGCAGGGCTGACAGTATGAGGACAAAATTCCACAGGCATAGCAGGGAAAGCTGTCTCCCATGCCCTGTCTGCATTCAGAATAAGTGAGTGCCTACTAAGAATAAATATATCATTCACAGAAATAAAAACCATGCATGAGAATTGTCCAGAGAATTCTATGTTTAGACTGAACAATGAAAAAAGCTATTTTTAATACGAAGGATGGATTTTTTACTAATAATTCAGTTCTTGTCCAGTAATATACAACTCTTCAACTATATATATTGAATACAAATTTAATTAGATGTATCGAGTAAATTTTTTCTTGGAGTAGGGGAAACTATATGCGTTCTTTGAGCTCTATTTGAGTCTATTTTTTAAGACTTTGTGTGGCATTTACACTTTGATCTGTCTCTAGAATTTATAATTTTTGTCCATGGAGGAAAGAATCTACAGTTGGATAAAGGAATGAAAAGATAAAGGCAGGAGCAAGGGGGTTAATTTATAAATAAATAATTAAATAGACAGGGTCACTGTGCTGTGCCTTAGTAGCATGAATATACTAATTTATTCAAGTTTTGGGGTATCTATCAGAGCAAAAGTCAAGTACAATTACTTTAAAATTAATGCAATAAACAAATGGGTTGGAACATTAAAGGAGATTGTGTTTCCTGCTCTGCATGTTTTAATTTTGTTTCCTATTTAACAATTAAAACCAAGGATTTCATTAATAAAGTTGGTATTTGTTAATCAGGCTTAAATTCTGTATCCTAATTAATTCTGCAAGGAATTTAATGGATCAGGTTATTAGAAAACTGACAAAGCAGGCGAAAAATGAATTTTCACTTTTAAAATCCTGTTTTAGTGTTTTATCGTTGGAACTTGTTGAAAGTGATGATATCATAAGAAAATGATTTTAAATGTTAAAAGTAATGCAACTTCGACACCTGTTTTCTGTTTTGAAAGCTTCCCACGTACATATTTCATGCATTTCCATTATACAGTCACATATCAAGTGTACGTTTAGTATGGAATGTATGCACCATATGTAGAATAAGGGATAGAAGTATGTCTCACAGTGTGCTGTGGAGTAGCTAAAAAGATTCATTACTTCAGAGGGGGTGTGTGCCCATGGGCTCAGTTGGTGCCCGTGTCAGCCTGCCCAAGAATACTAGAAGACAGCACTCTGGTGGAAGCCACGTTCCTTCTCTGAAGTAAAGGGTGCCAAAGAAAGGAATTTCTAGAAATGGCTAATTGTGTCAGTTTTCATCTCTGTCACTTTTGAAAACCATTTCTACATTTTAGGAAATTTGAACTTAGAAAGAAAGATCGGAGGACTTCTTGGAACCCTTCTATGTGTAACAAATAATTGGCAAAGTCTGGCCAAGAAGGAGAAATTAATGTTAGTCTGGGAGTGAGGGGGAAACAACCAAAAACTTTTTGGATATTTTTGTAAGTACTAAATTATTAACTATATGAAATCTCCTTCTATAGATGTATTTTATATAAACTGTTAAAACTGTGTGACTTGGAGCTTTCCCGTGAATGCCTTGCAACTGAATGAATGAGAATGTTAAAGCCTCTAATCTGTCCCCAAAAGCCCAGCCAAACCAAAGGCCATGAATAAGTGCCATTAACTGTGCATTAACGTTTTTAAAAAATTGTACGCCATGGTCACTGCTTTTCAAAGACAGTAAGAGGAAGCTTTACATTTCTAAATACAGGTAGCTATTTCATAGGTGTATCACTGTAAAAATGAATCATAGGTCTGGAAATTCACGCCCATGGAATCCTTTCATTCAAGAGATTGGCCTAAAGCTTTTAGTGCTGAAAAAGCAGCTGTTGAGAATAGTTTTTTTTTCCTTGGCAACCTGTTTTGATTTTAGAATGACATATGGGAGAGATGAGAGGGAGATGGTGATCTTGTTTCCCGAGGAAACAGCTGTGTGCACACTCCTGTACTGGAGGTGACACTGTGATATATTTCCCCTCCATCAGAGGGCTTTACTGGACAAATTGCAAGGGGTGTTGAAAGTGATAAAAGGAATGCATCACTGCATATTTGCTTTACAAGGAAGATACATAAACAGAATGTTTTCTCACAGCCACCATGCAGAAGCATCCCCAGTGCCTGTATAAAAATTGATCTGCCCTTTGAAGCCATGTGCAGTCTGAAATGACAAGATTTCAGTCTCCGAAAATGGGATTAAGGAACTTGCCTCCAGATAATGCTGACAGCCCTCTAACACTATATTACTTTACTATCACAACCAGTACCAAATTTTTAAAGCTAACATTAAACAGAGATGTAATAGGAAGATTAAATCATCAACAGAGACACAATGATTTAAAATATATATGTGTGTATACATTTTAGAGCTGCATCATTTGGTTTAATTTTCTGTATAGTGATAGAAAAAAGTTAAGCAGTTGACGACTGAACACCTAGTGAATAAGGAGGAATGAGTAAATACTTTTAATGAAGAGTGCCTTAGAGACACTGAACTAATACTGAATTAATACAAAATCTGTGAAAAAATGAAAGTTGCTTATCTGAAACTAAACTGTAACTGCATACAGGTACAGGTTTGCTCTCAACATTGTCAGTCAATCCTACCTTTTAAAAAAGCTGAAGTCTGGAGTTGTAAAATGTGGGTGTGTTCAGCATGATGGACACCAAGCACTGAAAATACAGAGTATTAATAAATGCTGGGATCTGTTTATTTCCTGGCAGGTGCTTGTAGCTTCCTGCCCTCACTTAGACACTTTTCTTTTATCTGCTGGAATGAACAAAGAAAAATCTATTTTTCTTACGTAATTTTCATAAAGCAAAGTCCATCTGCTCCCGTAATGGTGGCAGATATTGTTATAGCTCTTGTTAAAGGAAAAAGTAAATCGTACTTTAGGAAGCTGCTGGATAGTGATATCTACAGTAAGAAAGAGATCAAAGCAAACATTAAAGATAAAATTTCTTTAGAATGTATATTTAAGAAATCTTTTTAAAGAGTCTTCTGAATATTTTATGTTTTATAACTTGGAAGCTACATTTCTTTTTTAAAAGTCCTTACTTGTGTTGCTACTCAGTCAACTGGGCCTTCTGCTTGCTGAAATCTAGTGACCATGCAAAAATCCATTTTACTGCTGGCTTGTAATTCACTATGTTCCAGGTAGGGGTGGTCTGAGACAATGTTTCTTAGCCCTGGAAAATACTGGTTTTAGCAGAAGATAATAGACAAATTTTGTCCAAGTATCTCTAACTGTGGAGGTGTATTGAAAAGTGGGATATTATTCAGTATTTTCTACAATGAAAACAAGCAATGTAAACAGCTTTTTAGTAAAAAATGGGGGAAAAAATATCAACACAATAAATATTAACAGATGGAAGGAACATAAATTGCATGTCAAGCAAACTTCCTGTGCTTTTGTGCCAAAGTAAAATCTTTCAAAGGCAGTGATAAAACTGTGTGAAATATTCAAAGATGTTACATGCTTAAAACCAAAGTTTTTATTTGTGAAAAATTTAAGTTTTACAGTGTTTTGAGGAATCAAATCCTCCTTTTCTTTCCCCACTTCCTGTTTCTACCACCTATATAGCATAGTGGAATAATGTTGTGGCAGAGATTTGACACATTCAGGAAAGATAATGAAAAATAAAATATTTAAATATAATAATTTAGTATAATCCTGTTTTAATTTAAATGACCCCCAGTGATAGTAGTGTATTATTCTTAAGAAAAGCGATAGCGTGGGTATCTATACATGGAATGCCTTAGCATGTCTTCTAAAATGAGGAGGTTTGTACATCTTTCAGTGAATGGAGCTTTTAGTGACAAGGGTATTCAATGTGACAGTAACTTATCATTTATCATAGACAGCTTCCTAAGAGAGTATTTTATATGATTTAACGTTTGAGTTTGGATTTTTTTTTCCAACCAAGTATAAGATACATCAATAAACCCTACATAGCAAAGGAGGCAAATGACTCCTGATTTTTGTGTAAATTACTAAGAACTAGTAGATGGTGCACATTTTTTATTTTGTTATGCCTTTGCATCTTACCATGCCAATTGTCATACTTGCAATCTTTGTATTCTAGGCCAACTCTGAAATACACCTATGTGTCTAGGACATTTATACATCAAATGAAATGAAAGCTTGGTTAACTTTTCTGTAAAATTACCAGAATTTTGTGTTCAGTTTTAGAATCCCCAGATTGAAATAGGTCAAGGTTTTAATAAATGTGCTTTTTAGTTGCTATTTTAAGCTAAAAAAACCTTACTGTTTCTCAAACTCTGCTAGCTGCAAGCGAGGTATGTGGACAGTGTCAAGAATACTATTCTTCCATGAAGATAATGTGAAATTTCTATTATTTAGTGATTTTGCACCATACTATGCTAGGGTTGATAGAAGGCAAAACTCTTATCATGTTAGTAAACTGACTGTACAGTAATTTGGTACTGTACTTCCCTCCAACTATGATAAGAAAATTACTAGTGTGCTTGATACATTTCTCAAATTAAATTCAAGTTTTGAAATATATCAATGAAATGCAGGGTTTCATACAGATATAGGAAGAGTTAATTTGTTTAGGGTAGAAAAAACTCAGAAAGTTGAACTGGAATTTCACTTTTTTTTTTTTTTTTTTAAGTAGTTCAACTTATTCTGGATCTTTCAAGTTCGGAAACACCAATGACACAATCAGATGAAAAGCTTTTGTTTTTTAAGTAGAGTTTAAAAAGAGTCAGTGATTTATAATGATCCAGAAACAAAATGTTATTATCTATACAGATCAGTAATCTGAAAGAAGAGAGAGCATATTAATTTTACATAATTTTACACTTACTTTCTATATTCTGAGTGTTGAAAGCAAAAACTATTTCCTTTCACATTTCTCCATCTTGTGCTCAATTGAAATTTTAATGCTGGCGTAAGGAAAAAAAAATCTTCTACTATAGTATGTAATTTATTGGATTATTGCAGGTGGAATTTCAAAGTGATCTTTGAGTCAATGGAACAAAGTGTTTGCTTCCTTTCATCTTCATTGATATGTCTCACAGGGTGTCAAGAGCTGAATCAATAAATGCTTATTTTTCACAGTATAAGAGTAATCTTGTTACTTACCACTTTATCCTTGAACACAAATACCCTAAATAAATTTAAAGAGGTGCCAGTATTTTAGCATTGAATACATATGAGAGAAACATTTGTAATCCTATGAGGACAAGTAACAAAACTAGTCTGTGTTTAGCATTTAGTAGGTTATAGAGAGTCTATTTTTAAGATCAGAAGAGACAATCTGAGTCATATAATTTGATTTCCTGTGTGGTACAGGAGAAAGAATCTCACCCTACAGTTTCTGTGTCAAAATTGTTTGAGGTAGAACGTGTGTTTTGAAGATCTGCTTCAAGCATACTCCGCTTGAAGAAAGAGGATTTCAAGGCTCATCTATTTTTGCATTCTTTGAATAACTAGGTTATTGTGACTTCCTTTAGGAAGTTGTTTCATAGTCATAGCAGGTCCTCCTATCAGCAGGTTTTCTGTGTTATTTAGCTTTGTCAGTTTTATTTCATTTTTTTCTAGCTTTGGTTCTTTGTGACAGGATATACAGGATTTGCAACGGACAATAATGCATCCAGAGATAATATGATCTAAAGTAATGGGACTTTATCATGTCAGCAAAGCGTACCGGAGTCAGTCCTTAGAAGGAGAGTAAACACTCTCAGAGGACAAGTGTTCTGAGATCAGAGTTGACCTGTGATTTTAACAAAGGACAAAACTACTCTTATTCTTAAAACCTCTGCATCTTTCTTCGAGAATGAGATGGGCTGGATTATGAACTAGTGTTTTAACAATTGGTGAGTGATGTTTAATTATTATACTGGTGTGCTCCTTCTGAAAGGAAGAACTCTTCTCCCTAAGGAAGACAGTGTAACGTCTGAGTAACATCATTTTATTCCTTTTCTTCTCTTTTTCTTTCTTTACTTTTGCTTTCTCCTATTCTTAACTCCAGAGTAAGGGGAGCGGATGAACTCCCACTCTGCATCCTGTTAGAATATCTGTCTCAGCCCTGTCAAGAGAGGGCAGGAATACGGGCTCATCTTTACTAAAAGATGCACTAAAGAAAATGTTTACCTGCAATAATCCTGTATATTACTGGCATTCCCTCATCTAAAAATTTTCTAGATTTCATTATACTCTAACTGTTCATTGATTCTCTAAGGAATTAGTTTATGATGACCAACAGCAGTGCATATTTATCATGAATTTAAATCTCCTTCCCTGTAATCCTGCACTGCAAACTTGTATCTGCTTTGTTATCTATCATTCTGTTTATATCCATTCTGTAATTGCTGATGTTCAAGGTCTGTTCTTTCATCACTTCATCCTTACTGAATGTTGTTTTCTTAATTTTTATTATGATACTAATTCCAGCAATAATTTTTAACTCTTTATATCATATTAGGACCATACTTCAATACTGACCCAGCCTCATCAGTATCATTTGATTATTGTCTTTTTTTTTTTTTCATGATGGTCATTACCAATACAATTCGTGAAATCTAGCACCAGCAAGTATAAATGAATTCCAGAATTAAACAGTTTTAGATGGCTAAGTACAATGTGAAAAATGCTATAATTTTTCATACCATGCATAGTAAAGTCACTCCTTTACAATTTTTTTTTCTCACAATAAATTAAGTTTTTCTAGATTAATTCATCTATATGTGAATCTAAAATGTTTCATCAGGATCATGCAGTTTAAGTTCTGTTTAGGACACTCAGGGTATTAGTGGAGTTACTTTCTTTCTTCCCCCCCCCTTAACAGTCCAATCAGAAATATAAAACACTTTAAATGCAGACAGATGTCAGGAAGTATTTAAAGGTACATTTTCATAGGCTCTCTGTTTCTGGATCTTCAGAGAGAGAGAGATAGAGGTACATCCTTATAGTTTTGCAGTTTGCACTTTCCTCATTTGTTCCCAACTTCTTGGCACAATATATTTTATTTACTTCAATCTATGCGAGGTCAGAATCTGTTGGTAACTCATGGACAGCTTTGCAGCTCACATTACCAAACAAGACCAATAGCAGTAACGGTGCAGTGGACATGTAATTAAGAGTATCAAGCCAAAGTACAATCTAATTGATGACTTAATGATGAGAGTATCCACTTCTTATTGACTGTTCCCTGAGCCAACCAGTCTCTTTTGGTGCACTGAATTTTCATTAATGCTTATGTAAAGAGCAAAGCAAAGAACAGCTGTTGCATCATAGGCTGAAACAATTGTGTAATAAATTAATATATTTTTTTTTTAGATTTATGGAGATAAACAAGAATTACAAAGCAAAATGGGACTAGTTTACCTATATAGGTTAATGCTGAAATATGTACATGTAAATCTTGATAAGGTGATTATAGGTGGCAACATTGTCTAGCCTTATGTTTATCATTGGAAAGTAACGAGTACTTGAGTAATGTCAGCTCCCAAGCTTAATTATTTTTTAGCCTCTGCTCAGTCATAATGTTCATAGAAATAGGCAGCTATTCTACCTCAGGAAAGGTTTCTGCATTTGATTTTCTCACTTTCTCTGCATTTCTTGGTATGAGGTCAAGTCAAATGTGTGCAAACACACACATCTTTTATTTTTATGTGACTTGGATAAAGCAAACGTGTGTTTTTCTTGCTGTATTGTCATAAAACATCATATGCAAAAAAATGTTGAATATGAAATTCTTCCTATTATACAGCTGTTTCTGATGAAAAATTATGTATCTCAAAAAGAGGAAAGTGTGAAATTCCTAAGAAAACTCACCCCCAAGGCATTCAACGTTTACTTAATTTTTTTGACTGCAAAAATGAACAATCATGACAGGGGGAAATGTATTTTTTCAGAGAGACCTTTTTCCCATTGGAGGAATATGTTGGAAAAATCTGATTAAGTTTGAAAATCCCATGGAATGGTAACATCTCTGAAAAGGGGAGCTTAGATATTGGTAAAGTTTCTTTACATAGCTTTATTACTGTTTTTGGTAAGAGAAGACAGAGATATATGAAAATCCATACATAAGGTATTCCAAGTGTCAGAAATAAACAGTGGGCAATACTTTCTGGAAGTATACATAGATTATTGAAGTAAGTACTCAAGTGATTGTCTGCCTTTAATTTGCAGAAAAGTTTAAGAATAAAAAGGTAAAAGGAGGTAATATTTTTTTAAATATGCGGGATAACGATGAATGGTCATTTTCCTTTTAAATGAAAGGAAAATGACATCGTTTTCAGCGGCGGCATTGGACTGGTCTGAGTGAATATGTGTGTGAGTTCATACAATATCAAGTGAAATGGGAATAAAAAACAGCTACTTCGTGAAGAACCCATGATTCAAGGTTCTGTAGCTCCAAGACAGCACACTGTTACCTCTATTTAAACATACATGCTAATTCAATTGGAGGAAGATCTGATAATCCTGGTTTGTTCTTATTTTCACCTAGGAAGGGTTACACTAGAGGGTGTCATGTTCTTAATGATAATGGCGTTCTGGGAGAGGTACAAAACCGGAACTTGCATCAATCTTGATGGTCTCTGATATAATGAATGTGGTCCATAAAACCAGAAATTTCTCATTACATAAGTGAAGACATCTTCATTTGTATCTTCTTTTGAGGTAAATGGAAGAAGTAGCTCACAGAAGTAAAATCAAATTAAACTTTTTAATCCAGATTCTTAGATGGTGCCAAACCCTAGATCTTTACGCCCTTGAAGATACAGATGCCTATTCTATCTGTACTTATAAGTATGGAATTTGTGTCATTTACTATTTACTTGTATTCTATATGGAGTCAAAACTTTTCTTTTGTTTTGTACAAATCTTTTGTGAAGATTTGTAATTCCTTCAGCACTCAGCAAAAGTAAAGCTGTGGAGTAAGTTGGGTGTGCTCACTGCCTGTGAAAAGTACTAGCATATATTCTTGAACTCCAGGCATTTGCTCTATTTCTGTGAACTGCTTTACTCTTACCGTTAATTCCTTTAGTGACTCTGTTTTATAAAACATGGTTTTCATGATTTTGCTGGTGGTCTTGTGCTTATAGAAATGCTACATGCATAATTGCAGTAAATAGTTCATTATTTCAATCCAAAGGCTATTATATTAGCCCTAAAGATAGATCACACAAAAAGATCCAGTATCTGTACAGATCTTCTGAAGAACCTAAATTCTTTTCTCTTTGAAAATGTGAGTAGCCTTCAAAGCTGCTAAGGCATTATGTGACAAGGAAAGCTGCCTTAATTGTTTCCCACAGGAGACATGGGTGAGTCATTGAATTCAGTGACGTTATTTGATATTATGCCTAATTTGATTAAGCATGAGAGAATTTCTAAACAAATCAGTGTTCAGCATGACGAAACTGATGTTCTAGCTGAGACATGCACTAAATTGTTCCAGATTATTGTGATAAATCACCGAAATAATACTGTACATATTTTTAAAAAGTCAGTGATGACACTAGCTCATAGTCCTGGAATATTAGAGCAAAAAATTTGATGTCAGTACACACATAAACTTGTTGAATTGCACTCAACTTGCTTTGAACAAAGAATATTGTATTGCCTGCTTTCAGGACTCCCATATAAATATCCCTGAATTTCGGTGATGGTGAGTGACTATTTGCATTTGAAAAGAGAATACTATAATGTAAAATACCAGAATGGTAAAAAAGAGTTCATGGTAAAGATAAAGGCTATCAGGAGAGTTATCAAGTTGAATCAAGATAGAGCACAAGTTAAAAAGATGCTTGGAATTGGGCAACATTTTTGCATTGAAGTTTTGTTACAGGTATGTGCACAAGTCTCTTTTTAGATTGTAGATAAGATTTCTGAGGAATTTAAAAAAACTCTGAAATGATTTTGAAAACCCAAATGGTGTGTTTAATTGTGAAGGGGAAAAAAAGAGTCTTTGCCAGAAACCATTTAAAATTCAAAACTATTTTGGTCTAAATGAAATCTGAGATCTATGGAGTGAACTCTTAAACTAGAATCCATCTTGGAGACTTTCGGCCACCTGAAAAAAATTGGTTTTTGTTCCTAAAAGTGTACCTTATATGGGAATTGGAGCAGGCATCTACAAGAGAGTCCAAAAATGACCTTGAATGTGTACACTGTTTGTGTAATAATCTTCATTATCAAACTAATGAACCTTACATTGTTTCATTGTAATTTACCTACACAACTAGCAAGTGGTTCTACCCCTTGGAAGACCTCCATCAATTTATTTCTCATATATTATTTGACAGATGACCCCATTTGATCCTAAGCCAATGCCAGGTGGAGCAGCAGGAGAGCTCCCAGCTGTTCCAGGGTGACTAACGCAGTGGAAACTGGCAAAGAACAGCATGAGGATTGATTTGCACATTAAAGTGAGACAGTAAGTGAATAAGTTATCTTCTTGCTATGACAGGGTAATCCCTTTCTCTTATTCTTCATTTCTGCTTGCTTTTGTAAAGGAAGAAAAGTACCGATTTCTCACACCAGCTAGAGTTAAATGCATGCTGTGTGAACTTCCTACTCTTTCTATCCCTGTAGTCACTGTAGTGTACTATTCAGGAATACTGGACAGTTACTATACTGCAAGGTAAAAAGAAAGTTGACATACAATGACACTGTGTGCCATTTCAATTTTAGGATTACCTTTTATTGTAATCTTGAAATTTAACAGCACAATGCAATTTTTCGTGCATTCCAGATTTTTGCAATTCATTTTTATGTTAATCTCTCATCATCTAACTGGTATTCATACGCTAATTTGTTATTAGCACACCAGTGTACTCTTTTAACATACAAGTGAATTGGTGCCATCTAAAGAGACACAGGGTTGATGAGTTTATTTAACAAAGAAAACAGAAAACCATATGCCATATACTCACACATGTTAGCATTATTCAGCATTAGAGAAATTCCTTCTGCTTTTCTGAAATTTATGCAGCAAGCCAATATGAGGGAAACAATGGTGAGCCATATTGTCTAGATCTGTACAGCTGTGCAGTCCTACCAAATTCATCCCCTATGAGACTAAATAGATCCTAAGTGGATTATACTGGACGGAGCAGGTTGGATGAAAAACCCAGACACTCTTCTTTGTCTCGATAAACAAGTAAAGACTAGAAAGGGGAAGAGAGGTATGAAGCGCGTTGAGTGGTATCTCGTAGCAGACCAGTGCAAAATACTCATCACAGAGAAGGGGAACTGTAGTGCAGCTGTGTCTCTCGGAAGACCCCTGAGGCTCCACGATCTTATATTGTTTCCAGAAAGACCTGAACTGAAAGATGAGCAAATGTCTTGATTTTAGCAATGGTAATTTGTTTAGTAGGTTAAGTGAATATGCGTACCTTGTGCATAACAAGAGCAAGGTTCTCTTTTTCCTTTTTTATTTTTTTTCCTCCTTCCATCCTTCAGCTGAACTAGTTCAACATGCATTGTACCTGGTTTATTTGAACTTACTCTAATCATAGAATCATAGAATGGTTAGAGTTGGAAGATCTGCAGTAAATAACCAAGTGTGCCTTGCCATCGAATTTTGTTAAAACACTGTCACATTTACAATCAAACTTTGTTAAATCCCTATTTTATTCTAATAAATGGATTGCTGTTTCTGCCTACAAGCGAAGTGCATCACTCCATCCACAACAGGCCATCTAGCTAATTCCTTATCCACCAAGTGGTCCATCCTCAAATCCATGTCATTCCGATTTAGAGACAAGGATGTCATGCGAGACAGTGTCAGATGCTTTGCACAAGTCCAGGTAGATGACGTAGATTTACTTGCAGGTGTCCAAGTGGTCCAGGTAGATGATGGTAGATTTACTTGTAGGATTCCAAAGTTTGTGCTGGGGGAAGGAAATTACTGCAGATACGGACCTTTCCAGTGCTAGGTTTTTGCTGAGCTTGAGAAACCTGGTTTGGTATGGTAGCTGTTCTATTTGTTAATCCTTTTGTCCTGAAAATTGTTTATAGACTTCTATGTGCTTTGATCATTTCACTATTGCCATACTTAGACTCTTGCTTTTCCTGTAAGGACTGAAGCGAACGTGTAAGACAGGATAGTAGGAGGTGAGAATTTCACACACATCCTACCCAATACTGAGGCTTAGGAACTCTGCCATCGCACAACTACAAACACTGTGCGTCATGCCTTTTTGGGTATGCGTCGCATGATTCAGAAATATGTATTTATAGTTAGCTGTAGCTACTTCTAATTATTGTACCCAAATATTTACTATGTCCAATACCATGACAAAATGGAACTTCATAAAAGCTGTACATATATCGAAGCATAACGGCTGTGGCACAATGTATGAGTGACACATACGTATCTGCTGGGGTGACCCTGCAGGTCAGGCTCCATGCTACAGTTGGCTTTAATTAGAAGCTGTCCTATTCTCTACACGTCTCAGAGAGGCAGTCAGAAAACTGAAATTCAGTGCTACCTTTGAAAATATGAAAGAAAGTAAAGGACAAGTGATTCTGCGGAACTGAACAAGGAAAGGGCAAGCACATTGAATTGCAGGACTAAGAAGAAAAAATTTTTGTAAATTTATAATTGCACCATAGTTTAAACTTCTGAGCAGTGGTCAGTAGAATAAAATGTATTTTTCTCTGTTGCGACAGAGAGAAGGAAGGATATTTTTAAAAGTTTATCATTTATAATTTTTGCAACATTTTTGGAAGTCTTTATTTGCTTTTGTCCTGTGGTCTTGCAAAGAATGACAGATATCATTCTCAAGTCTGGGACTGAGGACTTCTCCTAATGGTACTAGTTATGAGTGTTGATTTTCTTTCAAATTTGACTTAGCTCCTATTTGATTAAGAATGCCAGTGAGCTCACTCATTCAGTAATTGCTAATGAGCTAAAGCAATTTATTTACTAAGTCAGTTTTTTGAAAATTAATTTCTCCACTGCTTTTATAGCCAGAGAATTGAAGTTTCAGTTGGTTTTTAGCTGCTAAATCCTTCCTATCAATTGTCAAACATGCAGACTTGCCTTACCTATTTCTTGGTTGTTAAGAGATTCCCTTCTCCTAACACTGAATACATGTCCAGCTCAAAGGCATACCAATATGGTCTCTTGCAGACAGATTAGGGAGTTCCTTCAGATGATGTGTCACAGCACAGAGGTGCTGGGCTCCAATAAAGAGTGTGGACACTTAAATGCATAGTTTAGAGGGAGTTTTGAAATTATTAGCTCAGGCACTGGTAATAGGAGCACGGGACTCAAAGACAAGATTATTTACTTCTTCCAAAAGCTACTGAGGCTGTATTGTAGACCTAACCTGTAGACTCTTACATCATGTAGAGGAAATAAAGTGGAAGAAAAATACAAAGCCAGGAATGTGCTTTCACACAGAGATGAAGTACTATATGTTTAAGCATCATGGAAATGTATATTAAGCAAGGAAAGTGAAGGAAAAAGACCCCAAAACACCAGAACTTCATGTGGTACTAATCATACGGTGCAGTGTTGATTTTCAACTCGCCCAGTACTTATAGCGAAATACATGTTTTGGAGATGTCAGAGTATGCTGATGTTATTGCTTTTTTATCTAACAAATTCAAATGTAGACTAAATTAACAGAAATTACCATTGGTGATGGCTGTTCCTCAGTGTATGTAAAATAAGCCATTTGAGGTCAGTTGTCCACACTATGATGTCGTCATTTAAACATAATGACACCAACTGGCAGCACTGCTAACTGCAAGCCAGTAATTATATATGCATAGCAAGTGAATATGTTCTCGACACTACTGGTGGTGTCTCTGTAATTATACTGAGTCACACTGCTGTGGGTGGTGTGGGGAATCTTACATTTGTCTCTGCAATGCTAAAACTACTCTGTTGTGTAAAATACTGTAGACATTACATAGTAATGTATTTTTGTAAATGTAAAAATACATAACAAATAATTTTAGGAGATGTGGGTAATGACATTTAATAAGAATATTTACAAGGTGTTTTACATGGCATGTTGCAAAATGGATGCTTGCTCTTTCTGAAATACCACAAATTTCTGTAGACTGTTCAAGACGAGAGGGTAGGGGGGAGTGCAAAGTGTGTGTCAAACAATGAAAAGTAGTGGATCCAGTTACTCAAGTATCTGTAAAACAAACCCAAAATTTTTACAAAAAGAAATAAGGAATTTAAGGAATTTAGACAAGCCTAGAGTATAATTTCATCTTATTAGAAAAATTAAAGATTAACAATAGAGCTGGTCAGAAAAAAGGTAAAAATGTTTTCCAGAGAATTTCAATATTTCATAAGATTCTGATAAGTCTGGTAGGATATAGAATGGATTTTTCCTGTCTCCTGGAAGGATATCTGGCAAGCTCCTCCTTTTCTAAAACCACCCATCTGGTCCACCTATTTGACTTTATAGTAAAGTTCATCCTTTATCTCTAAACTTCTATTACCCTGGGTTTGTAACATCTCCTGTGAAATCCTCAGGAATTTTAAGAGATTCTGCTAAGAATTCTTCTGTTCTTCTGTTAAGGGATGTAAATTGCAAGGGAGGTAATAAATCCTTCCATGTGAGTCTGATGTATCTCTTATTATGTGAATTATTTGGTTTCTTTGAATTACATTGTTTATATGAAATCCACCTCCATATTTTTCCTTATCTCATTTTTAGAGATAGCAGTCAGTCATAGGGAATTTTGAATTGTTCTTAAGAATTAACTTAATTCTGTTTCTGTTGTAACTAAGGAAATGTTCAATGGCTGAAAAATTGGCAGTTAGAACTAATTCTTGAGAAAATTTTACAGTCAGAAGTACTTTATTGCAAATTAGCATGGATTGTATAGCATGAAGCATTGCTTCTGTACCTAATACGGTTTATGAAATGTGCCTTAGCAGACATAACAAGTTCCTTCTTCCCATATGGTTCTAGAATTTCGGTAACGGCCTTGATTTTTTTTTTCTGCTGTCTTCCAATACTGGATTATAGTTTGCCTTTCTTGTAGGTCTTAAACTTGTCATAGTATGTTGGTTTATGATGTATGGGGTTTGAATATACAGAATGTAGATGTGTTGTGAGCTCTTCTGGAGCACACTGTGTAAATGCTTCATGATTGCTGGGACTGGATCCAGCTGTCAAGTGATCCCTTTCAACTGTGTGTCCCCACAGCCCCTCTAGAACTATGTTGTGTTTCCTTCTGGGGACCATGTGGAGTGACTGAGCCATGAACTAAATGCATAGGAAAAGGTGCTGGTGCTTGCTCGCTGTATACTTCAGGAAGTCTTGTGGGTACGAATATGTTCCTCTGTAACTGCAAGGTCAGACTCATTTCCTTCTCTCTTTTGCTTGTGAACTGTTTGTTTCCCTTTTGAGTATATCTTCCTGGCTCAAGTATTCCTTGCACCTGTTTTGTAAGGGAGGAGTCTTTTAGTCTGCAGTGTTGTTGAATGCTGTATTATTGGTATCAATAACTTTTAAGCTCGAGAGAGATTGCACAGACAACAAACTTATGAGCCTGGTGTTTCAGAGGTTTCTAGCAGATCTACTAAAACCCTCTAAGAGTTACACTAATCAGCAATACTTAAAATCAATCCTTATAAATAAATCTCTATATATGCACATATCTATACTTCTAATCCACGCACTGGAATTTACTTTTACTTAATATATGTATGCATATATAATTTATATATAAAAATATATTTACTAAAATTAACTTTTAAATTTATTTTATATTTCTTTACTACTTCATTTTCGATTTATCCTTTCTATATAGCTCTTACTGCCTGATATAATAGAAGGTTTCCAAACTCTTTGTCCCGTATTACAGTTAACAGTTCAAGATAATCCATCCTTCTCTATTTCATCTCACTACATTATAGACTAGTGCAGAATTGGACTTTCAGAGGTACTGAGGATTACTATGATGGGTGGTTAGTACAGTTGATCTTAAAATATTCTTAGATTTCTTAGATAGAAGTAGTCATCAGAAACCTGGGCCTCCATATAGTGCAAAGCATTGAAGGAGTTTATGGCTGACTTGCTATGTATTTGCTTTCATTGATTTAAGTACAATAGCTAATGGAAGCATGAAAAGAGAAATAATTCCACATAAAGGAGCACTGGAGGTTTAATTTATAATAAAATAAGCTAACTGAAAAATTGAAGGAAATGCTGTATATTAGTAAAAGCCATCCATATGGGTGGAATATGTAAGGATTTAGAGCTTCTGCTACTCTGTGCAGGTAGTCCCCTTTAGCTATATTGAATTGTGCATTTCTACTAGAGTAATTTCCACATGGAACAGCTTGCTAGAATGACACAAGGCAAAAAAGTGCAAAAAAAGTTTAAAGTCACTAAATAAATAAAAAAAATAAGCCTGAATGGAAGTCCCCAATTGCCTTTGCTTGAAGTGTTAGAGCTCAGCAGTTAAAACACTGATCAAGAGGCCCGGTTTCAAGTTCCATAAGCAATTTCAAATACGTATCTCCTACTTTCTAGGAGAGAAAGAGAAAAAAAAAAAAAAAGAGGCTGAACATTATTTTGTGATTGTGTTTATATTTCTGCTGAGCAATCCAGTGGTATGGGCTAGGAAGAGCACCACAGACCAGGCTCCAACTGTCAGAGCACCCTTCTATAGAACTGTGCTTCTTCCCGTGGTTTCTCTGAGATAATACTTCAGAGATAACCATGGAGAGTGCATATGATTACTAAAAATATCGTGTGTCAAACTCACCTTACTTAGGCCACTCTTCCGTGTTGTGGTTTAACCCCATCCGGCAGCTAAACCCCACGCAGCCACTTGCTCACTCCGTCCCAGTGGGACGGGAGAGAGCATCAGAAGGGTAAAAGTGAGAAAATTCATGGGTTTAAATAAAGACAGTTTAGTATGTAAAGCAAAAGCCACACACACAAGCAAAGCAAAACAAGGAATTTGTTCACTGCTTCTCATGGGCAGCCAGGTGTTCAGCCATCCCCAGGGAAGCAGGGCTCCATCATACATAACAGTCACTTGGGAAAACAAAACGCCATAAATCCGGACATCTTCCCCTTCCTTCTTCTTTCTCCAGCTTTATACGCTGAGGGTGACGTCACATGGCATGGAATATCCCTGTGGTCAGTTGGGGTCAGCTGTCCCAGCTGTGTCCACTCCCAGCTTCTTGTGCCCCCCCAGCATATAAGGTGGTGGGGTGGGGTGAGGAGCAGAAAAAGGCCTCGACGCTGTGTAAGTGCTGCTCAGCAATAACAAAAACACCCCTGTGTTATCAACACTGTTTCCAGCATAAATCCAAAACGTAGCCCCGTACCAGCTACTGTGAAGAAAATTAACTCTACCCCAGCGAAAACCAGCACGCTTCAAATGGTGGAAAATATAGTATAACTGATTCTGAACTCTGCTCTTCTGTAGTGATCAAGCATTCTGAGTATGGGGTTTCTGTATACTAGGGATCATCACACCTGAAATTAAAAATTACTCAAGGCTGCAGCTAGAATTCATAGAAAACCCAGTCCCTGTTGATCTGTGTTGGGCGTTGCCTGCAAGTGTCTACCAAACTAGGCTATTATGGAAACTCAAGCTGTAGGAATGCTTAGCTTATGGGTCCTGATGGAGGGCTGTGAGAGTGCCTTTCAAAGTTAAACAGTTGTGAGGATGCATCAAAAAGCTTTCTGGAAATTTTAGGAAAAAAAAGAGAAGCACTTTCAGACTTGCATCCACGGGGAACTTTTCATAGGCATAGTTGAGCGTGTAGGCAAAATTCAGATGCCTAAGGCTCACTTTAAAAACCTAATTGTTTACTGGATTCAGAGGATGAAATCCTACCTTAAAACTGGTAAGGATGGACAAATCTTTCAACTTTTCAGACATTGAGAATAAATTTTCAAATGTTAAGTAACTGAGGTACTTAAAGTTCTTTCTTCTCCCTTAGCAGAAAATAGGATAATTTTTCATTTTCACCTGTAAAACGCAGCAGAAGCAGTTCAGTAACACTATATCCCATTGGGATATTAATGCAGGGGACCCAGCCATTAGGGAAATATAAAAGCACTTGGCTGTACTGAACTACGGCACACCACAGGATATAAAAAAAATGAGTTGGGAGAGGAATAAAGTTGTCTAGGGCTGTCTAAGGAATCAGTGATTCTTTAGGAAGTAGAAGTGGCTTTAGTGGAAATAGGTCCTGTTTTTGTTATTTTAGCTTTTGTTGCACCTGTGTATACCTTGTATGAAAAGCCTGGTTGAAAGATACCTTTCATTCCCAATAAAATGTCTTCATCTCTGAAGACAAACCCTATTTCATCTAATTTCAGGCTTTGAGAATCTCTTTTGCTTTTAATTTATTAACTCATTAAAAATCTAGTGCTAAGCTAAATATGTGTTGCAAAGCAGTTATGTAACTCATGTAGTAGAGCAAGAATCTAATAGTACATGTTGCACACAGGTTAATTTTAAGTTCAGACAGCTTGGTTATGTTTGAAATTAGGAAAAGCTTGTCTATCTCCTGCTATCTACATGCCTTTAGTGTAATTTTTCGGGGCATGAAATATGGCTAGTTTTCTTTTGTACAAGGTACAGAAGTCCCATAGATGATGAATTTTTATTTCACTCCATGAATTTAGCAATGGGTAAGAAAAGCAAGAAAGCTCTGACAAGGGCGTGTCTTGACATGTAAGAAGCAGAGTTAATGCGCAGGGCAGAGGGAAGAGACTCTGCATTCTTATGTGATCATACCTTCCCGCCAATGTTGAAAAAGATTCTTGAACAAGAGGAATTTAGCAGTGCTCTTATTATTGCTTTCTAATTCATTCTGTAAGGAAGAATGAGTCAGCAGTCATGATTTTTCCCCTGTCTTTCTGCTTGTACTCCTTTCTGAGTTGAGCTCAATACACCGCAAGATGTTTCCTGTAGCCCTCTTCCCGCTGGGATGGAGCAGAATGTCTAATCAACCATCTCCTTATATCCTTAATGAATTGTTACAACAAAAATACAGTGATGATTATTCAACATCATTGCTAGTTATTGGTGGTGATTATGGTATCCCTAACAAAGCATTATGATTTTCAAATAGGGATTAAGTAGCAAGAGTAAATACATTTATAATTATTTCCTCTCACAACAGTTTCCAAAAGAAGAAAAGAAAGGAGAATCAGCCCAAACCCATATCACTTCTATTGAAAATAGGATGTCAATAGAATAATTTCTAGAGATATTTTCATGCAATTTCGAATGGTTTTTTAATCCCTAGAACTGTTTTCCAAATCAATGGAACTAACAGTGAAGAAATTAATATTGACTATGAAGCAGATCAAGTACAAATAGGAGAGTTTTAAATGCTGGTTAATGCAGGAGTAGCAAATATGCCATAACATATGAAGAGAAATATCCATGACAGAAATGATTATACTTTTCACTTCACCAAATCTCTTCTTTCTCTTCTTCCTCTTCACAGCAAACGTATACTTAATGAAAAAACCCTCTCATTTATGTAAAACAGAAGAAGCATCAGGAATTTAGGGGAGAGGTTGTTAAGAAACATAGTCTGAAGAGAGAAAATAATTGTGTCAGTATAAAAAATTTTTTGGACTCGGGAGTTAGATTAAAAAAAAATCACTATTATATGTACTTAATGTGCATTGAATTTATTGTGCTTTGTAATCTACCTGCAGGAAGTTTACAATTATTGATTTAAACCCTATTCAGGTTCTGCTGATTTGAATTTTTCTTAAAATATATGCATTGTTTGCCTCCTGAAGATAAAGTTAAATGTTATATTTTAAGTAAGTTATCAAACCTTTTGCTTAGATTTACTCTCATACTGATTAGTTACTGTTGTTCTTTTGCTTACTTAGCAAAAATGCTCCTAGCATGTTGGATCTCATGTCTGTCTTTGAGAAATGCAGGTCTGCTACATCAGGGTAGAAAAATTCAAAAAGTTACCTTTCTAAAAATAGAGACATGCTTTCTTCTTTTTTTTTCCCTTTTTTTTTTTTTTTTTTAATATTTGGTAGGTCTTGCGCTGCTTTGTAAACATTTCTATTACATTAAGGTGCCTGATTTTGAAATCACTGAATATAAAACTAACTTTCAGAGGAAACAGAATAAAAATCTGTTGATGGCCTATGAAAAAGTGAGCAATGTTTTACTGTCACAGTTTGTCCATGATTCTTTTCTTATTTATCTTTGCTTTTACAGTACAACACTTAGAATATGTACTCTTAGTAGAATAATACCTAAGACAGAGAAAGGAAGTTTAATGCACAGTACCTGCTGTAAGTTGATAAAAAGTCTTAAAATTCTTCAGCTGTTTTCTTTGTCAGTTAGAAGCTCTGGCTCCTTAGTTATTTAGAAAGCAACAACCCTTGATCAGTCTGGGGACTAAAATATCTAAATCATAGTATGCCTACAAAGATAATTAAATTGGCCAGCTGTGTTGCTGGCTGAGGGAACCAAAGGATGAGTAAACATAAAGTCAAAAAGGAGGCTTCTGATTATGACATTTTGTTTTTCCTGATAATACAAATAATAGTTTCGCTGAACCAAAAAAGCAAAGTATAATGGAAATAGATTGCTAAATCTTTATAAAATGAAAAAGTAAAAGTAGAGTCAAAGCCTTTTTTCAACTAAATAGGCTGAGTTTATCTGCAGCGAAATCTTACTGACTTTGGTGGAATCCTACCTGAAATTAATTTGGCCCAATTTCTTTTCCATTGAGGATAACCTGGAGTGGAAGAACACAACAATTTTTAGGGGAAACAGAGGAGGAGAAAGGCTATTGAACAAAACAAGAAAAACAGAAGCTGAAGGAAGGGCTCACACAGCAGACAGTTTAATCATTGACCATTTCAAGGATGGCTTAAAACGTTTGGTTTTCCTCTTTATGGATCATCAGAGAAAAATTCTAGCTGATACATGGGAAACACTCTTATTCGAGATATAAGGACATATGCTCAATAGAATTAAACTTTCAACCAGTGTAAATGGGATCATTTCCTTGAAGTCAGTGGACTTAAAATGATTTTCATAGATGAGTATCTGATCACAATGCAATCTGGAAGAAATGGATTACACTATATTTTGATATTTTGATGTATAGCTATTTCTGTTGATTAAGAGATTTATGTTAATATATATTGAATCTAAAATGGCCTCTGAAATCAGTATCTTCCTGACAATATTTTCAACTTCTTAGTTCCATAGCCAAAACTTGTTTGGCTTTCTCAGCTATTGGTTCCAACTCACGCTAGATATTAGTCAGTTTGGACAATATCTAACGAGTAAACTAAATTAAAAGCTGGCCTGAGTGGATCCTTCTTATTTTTCATATTATAATTATATATAAACAATTTGATAATAAGTTTCTGGCATTTCTATTTTGCTTTGCCCTCTCCAAGCATGGCCTAGATTAATAGAAGCTCCAAGTATAACCTGGTGAAAATATCATCAAAAACTCTCTCTCAGCTGCCTAACCCTTACTGAAAGACTGGGTTTCCTGTTTTAAGACAGTATGAAACAGAGGAAACTGAAAAACAGACATATAAATACATCATTTCATTAGTCCTTTCTGAAAATTTCAGCAAAAGGTTATGAAGTGTATGTTGTGCATGAGTTTGTTCATCTGCTAAGCCAAAAGGAGTAACTGAAGTTTATGGCTGTGTGGTAAAAGATACGTATTTAGTACTGCAGGTGCCACTTTATGTATATTTTAGTCTTATTCATACAATAGAAGCAAAATGTGCGGACAATTTAATCAGATTATTGAAAAGAAAGCTATCATTAGAATCAGAGTTTCAAACTGTGACGATTGTGAAAGGATGGATAATTCCACTCTGGGGAATATGGGAGGCAGCTGCTGCTAAGAAGAGACGGAAGGGAGGTGCAGATAGCAGCTGGTTGCCACTCTTTGGGGTAACCTGTGCCATTCCTGCCAGGCATTTTTTCAAGCTTGCCCTCTTGTTGAAGGTTTCAAGAACTGCCAATGAAACAAGGCTTCACTGTTAAAAACTTTGTGCTTAACATCTATTTTGGATCTTCCTTCATGTATTTTAAACCTACAGCTTCTTGTCTTATCCAACATGTAGAACAGGTACTACCCTTTGTCTCTGCATCTCTTATAGAATTCTATAAGACTGCTAGCCATTCAGTCTTTCTTTAGACTAATCAACACCAATTTGTTTAGTCATTCATCATTATCATAGCTTCCCAAGTTGGATCTAGTATTCCAGCTGAGACCTTACCAAAGCTGAACAAATTATGCTCTTACTAAATTGAAACTCAGAACATATGGGAGGTGTTTCTCTCCTACGAACCATTTGCCCACACCCACTAAGAAGGCAACAGACTTCAATGTGAGTAGAAAATATGAAAGTCGATTTTTAGTACAAAAAGAGTCTTAAAGCCTGTGCTCCCAAAATAAAGAGCAGTGTGATGCTTCTGTATCAGAGCATATTCTGGTACCACGAAAATGTTCCCGTCCCTGGGAACCACCAACACCAAGCTCAGAGTTTAATGAGCCGTGGGATACTGAGCCTTTCATCGTGATCTGGTAGAGACTTTTGTATGCTTGATACCCTGTGGTACACTCAGAGCAATTTATCCCAAAGGAAATCAGGACAAATGCAACAGCAAAATACATTTTATAGAAAGGTTAATGTTGTCAGAGAAGGACCAGCAGCCTCCATTCAAGCGACAATTTCAAACTTACTGCAATTTTACCTCTTTGAAAAAAATTCTCCCTTTTCTTTCTGAAACATATCCTCTACACTGAACCTACAATAAACACCTGTATTTAATATTGAGACTGAAAGACAGAAAATAAATATACTGCTGGAATAGAACTTGAAAAGTGCCTAGTTTCTAGGAGTGAAAAAGGATAGTGGTCTGTTTTTCAAGGCATGGATCCCAATGAGGACACAAGAAATAGAGTTGTAATCATAAGCAGATTCTTAGGACCATTTTTGTGTGAAACAGTACTTTGGTTGAGGCCCAAATAAGCAAACTTATAATGATCTAGGAGTCTCATTAGGCAGGAATGAAAAATATATTGCTGGAAATATTTCTGTATACTTAAGTGGGGGTAGTTGGCATGTGAAAAAAGAAGGCATATGTATGGAAAATGCTAGTTCTATTTAGAGGAAGATTCTCCCTTTATTAGCCAGCTATTTTCCTACTTCAGTCTTTGCTAGCTACTTTTATTTCTACGGCATTGGAAGGGTGCAAGACAATAGTATTTTAGAAAAGCTAAACTTTCTGGTATTTTAGGTAAATTAAGAGAAACTATGAAATTAAAATATGCACATTCACATGTGCAAAGAAGTTTTAAGACAGCATTTCTGTGTTACAACCCAATCATTTGCCCTCTTGTTTAAAATGCAAAAGCACCTTTTTGATTAAAATGTATCAAAGGTTGCCGATGCAGTCTTCCATGATTTCTTACCTCATTTGACTTGGAACAAAGGCTGTGCAATCCAGTATGATTTTGCTCTCTTTAGGGCAACTTGGAAGGGAATAGTCAGCTCCACGGCTAATGTGTAGTGACAGAAAATATTTAGAAAGCCTGAGTTCAACATCTACCTCATTATTTAGGTTAATATTAGTACTCATTAAGATGTTACATGCTTTTAAATACAATTTTAAGATAAGATATAAAATGCTTTATTTTTTTCAAAGTTATTCACTCTGTTACAAAATATTTTTGTCTGGGAAGAATATCATAATGTTAATTTAATTTGAATTACATTTCGAGAAATAAAGTAAAGCAGGCTATTTCCTTGGCAAAGAGCTAGTCTATGGCTTGACCAAAATTAAGCCCAGGTGTCCTGACACACAGGCCCAAAGTCAGTCCCATAAACCTTTCTTCCTACAGCAGGTCCTTGTTGCAGGCCATACGCACATTTCATTCTATCCCTTGGCTTTGTTAGCTTTTCAGAAATACTGACTCAACTGAAGGCTCTCACAGAGCTGCCTGTCTTCTCCTAGCCCAAGCTGACAGCTGTCTTACACTCACTTGGGTTTTAGATAGCAATTCCAGAATTAGCTGCATTTTGCTTTGTGAAAAGTATACAAAATTGCCGTGTCATCAGCTCTGTCAACAGCATTGCTGCCTATTATGAAAACATCTGTCTTCCAAGGTGAGTTTTGTGATATATTTGCCCAGAACGACTGGAAGACTAGATTTTGGGAAAGGAACATGTACCCAGCACCACCCAGGTGGCTCAGGGTCGGTTCTCTTTGGCTGTCATTGTACCACAGTTCAAGCAGATTCTTGCTCTTACTTGTCCCTGGTCCAGTAGAAATTGTTGCTTTCTTTAAATTTTTCAGAGCTCTTTGCCACTACCAGAAATCCGGATGTTACCTTTCCAGTATGCAATGTGGTCTAACCTCATCATATAATTTTCTTCAGAAAACAATGGCCTGTTATTACAATGGGTCCTGAATTGGAGGATAAATTAAACCTTGTTTTATCAGCAACATCTGTGGCCTGTCTGAAGTTCTGGGTGCTAGATTGCCACTTTGATTGACTCTGGGCTCAAGCATGCAGAGTGCTGTCTGTTTAACAGGTATCAGTTTTGTTGTGTTGTCCAGGAATTATGTTCTTAGATCTATTAATTTATTAAAACATAAAGCAAACTTTACTGAAGGAGAATGTCCAGGATGTGGTAGGACCGGCACAGGGACTCAAGACTTGGGGAAATGTGATTTTACCACTCCAGTGTTTGCATTTTGGCATTTTTAAGATATAAAACCACCATAAGAATGCCAGTCAAAACCAGTGTTCTTTTTCACTGACCCACTTAATGCTTTCTCTTTTTTTTTGATATTTAAATGTATTTCTTATTCTGTATAGGTTACAACTTTTCATAATTCAGTACCATAACATCTGATTTGCCCATGCTGAGAGGTGTTCTGCTCTGTTCTGGCCTCACCATTTGCCCATAAAATGGTATTAACCATACCCTTTACAGATACTCTCTCAGATGATATGCAAAGCAGTACCTGCTTAGTTCTAGATATCAATATCTGTCAGCATAATTGTATTTTAAAAAAAATGTTTCCACCCCTTACAGCAATTGACACATTTAATGAAAGCATTATTCAACGTTTATTTCTTTGCAGTTTTGTCTCTTTTCTGTGGTTTCACCCAGAGACTTCAGCGCTCCATTCTGCTGCGTTGTTCTCTCCAAAGTCTACCCCTGGTGCATGTACCTGTCGTGAATTTGAAGGGTAGTTTCCCAACAGGTGCAGACGCATTCTTGGGCTGACCCCAGCCCAGGAATAGAATTACTACTGTGTTCTGCTTGCCAAAAGCAATACTCTTTAATTTTAGACACTGTTATATTCTGTACGTTCAGTAGAGTTGAGAAATTGTTACCAGCTGCTGTTGCAATTAGATCCAATACCTAAAGCAAGATTGTAGCACTGAATTCCAAGCTGGTAAAGTAGAGGAAGTGTTTGGTGAAGGAGGAAAAAACTATGGTGTTAACTTTTTTCCCCTCCATTTCTTGCTGTTCCTTTTCTGCATTATCTCTACTATTCTCTTTCTCTCTTGCTCTAAACCATAAATTGTAATAATTTTAAGAACTAGAAATTGGATCCTACTCTATTTTAAATCATATGTGAAAACTACTGCTTAGTGTTTCTGTAGGATGCATCCTTCTATGGATTTAATGCTGTCACTCACAGTTAAGCTTTTGACTTCGGAAGTTCTGGATGCACTTAGTTTGCCAGAGTTGATCAGAAAAGTTAGTTTCCTACATAATATACATATATGTATTCAGATATTTTTTATTTTGTCCCTCCAAAATCCCAGTTTATTTTGGGAACTTTTAAGAGCATTTAGAAGAAAAATATTGACTGCCTTTGTTACTGTGGGATCTAGTCACTGTGACCATTGTAGCAAATGTGGCAATTTGTAGGAAAAGGACAAAAAACGATTTAGATGGTACCTTATATTTTGTGTTATACAAAACAGACTAGTAAAAACAGACTAGTAATGTTTCTGAAAAATACGACGGTCATTACTTTGATGATGGGAAGTGACACTTTCAGTAAGCTGAAATTGTTGAAGCTGAAAGTTGGCTTGATACATATTCGTTGTAGTGTTTAGACTGCAAGTTGTAGACAGTGTGAAGTAACTTTGAAAGGGTGATGAAGAAAGAAGATCTTTCCTTTTTTTTTTTTTTTTTCATGAGTTATGAGTTCCTTAACTCTTTAATGAACTCAAGCAGTCAAAGGACCCAGTGAAACTGCAGTAAAACTGGTTTGGATTTTTTCAACAGAGGAGTTTTTGAAACTGTTTATAAAGAAGATAAAGCAAGATTTGACCATGACAACTGTTTTAATCCATTGGCTGCTGATTTTTCTGAAATGAGGCTTTCTGATTACTTTGGGGACTAGAGGAGTTGTGCTTAAAACAAAAAGCTTTGTTGGGAACTGGAGGATTCTGGTACTTGAAGAAAGACAACCAAACTTTGCTTTTCATTTTCATGCAGAACATGAAGATACTATTATTATTTCCAAAATGGAAGTAATGTCATGTACAGCTCAGATTTTTGCAGTAGTTTTCAGTAAGTGTTTAAACACAGAAGTACCCACTCAAACATTTACGGCTCGGATCCATCCACGATTTATTTATGTACTCATTTTGGTTTTGTATGACTAACCCCATTACTTTGCATGATGTTTTTTGTGCAGAAAATATTATTGTTACTGGCAAGGCATGTCCATGTGCAGATTTAGCTGCCTGACTTCATCTGTTCAAAGTGAAAATTGGTTGCTCTGTCCTTTCTGGTTCATGGCATGACAGCTTCCTAGCTGGCTATTAAGAATTCTTTTTCATTAACACTGTATCAAAGATATTTTCTAAATGCATACTTTTTTTTCAATTAGGTGGAAAAGTTAGAATATAGTTTTCTTTATAATGGATTTGTCCTTGTTAGGATTATTTTCTTATATAGCTCAGTATAGCTCAGTACAGCTCTATAGCTTATAGAGCTCAGTAACAGTCATAACTTTGACTTCTGCAGTATTACCAAAGCATGGCCCTTTACAGGCCTTATCAAGGTTTCAGAAATTCCCTGTGTCCACATTTACAGAAAAGACAGTTTGGGCCTTTGTTATGACATGGTATAAACTAGGTTATATGCATCGATTGGGAATGTCATCCTTACTTTTTGAGTTTTCCAGTAAAGACGACAGTCTTTGAAAGTCACAAGAGATGGTAGAGATATGTGTGATTAAAAAATATGTACTAAATAAAAGGTGTCTTTTCTTTTTCACATATTAATATAGATGGTCTGTTCTGAGAGGAATTTCTTGAACTTATCAAGTTCATAGACAAAATGACCTTCAAAAGGTCCCTAGCTTAGTAGCTAGGTGGAGAGCTTTCCTTTGTAATTCTTTTTTTTAACAATGAAACCAACTATATGACTAAACATCTGTGTCAGATGATGAGACAAAGGAAACCCTTAAACTGATTCTCCTCTGATTTGTAACCACATTAACTCGTGAGTAACTCCACAGTCCTCATGTTAATTCTGGTGTCTGCAAGAGACGAGTTAGGGTACAAAACCATCTGTGCTGTCAAGAAATTTGCATTATATCAACTATTATCAGGGATAGGGAAGGAATATCTGCTGTAGTGGTTTCAGAATGCTCTTGTTAATAAATATTCATATAAGCTTTATCTTGGGACTATCCCAAATTGGCTACTATTCCCCTTGCAATGGAGTAAAATTGCTGCTTATCACCTGCTACCAAAAGTCTTAATGGTTGCATATTTCTTTATAGAAATATAGCTGTCAAAAAGCAAATTGAAGCTATTACTGTTCTGGAACCCACATTTATAAGATACTGTGTATAACCATAGGGACATATAGGCTTACATAAATATTTGTTTCTCCAGTGCACACCATGTTTTATCCTTAGCAGTGGAACGAGAAAGAGACGTACCCAAGAATCAGAGTCCTCCTGAGAGGGGAATTGGCTGCACTGAAGACGTTTGTCACTTCTTTCTAGGTGGTTGATATATTCCGTAGTGTCTACATTCATTATACTGGATACGCGATACACAAAATAATAAGAAAGTATTATGGGCCAGTGTATAGAACTGGTGAGTTACAACACGTAATCCAATTATAGGGAATTAAGCTATTTGTAAATGTAGCCTCTAATGTAGCTCCTTGTTTATCTAGAATTCCTTTTTAATGGTTTGTTTTGATTATACGAGATCATAAGAATGAATGTTGAACACCAGGGTGCTCTGGAATTCTTTTGACAAAAATGTCTTTTTTCTGTTTTAAGCTTCAAGTGAAACTACAGCTTTTGGGAGCAATAGACTAAAAGGAATGGATTGAGCAGTTGGGTCCAGTTTTGTCTATTATTTTTTTCTTACATTTGAGGAAGGGTTATCAAATTGAGATGTTCCGGGGGAAAAAAAAAAAATAAAAACCAACATATGGACATCTTGATTGGAAAATTTCTGGCCAGCACTATTTTAGAAGGTCGTTAGTTTGTTATCGTGGATTGCCAAACTGCTTCTCATCTTCATAACTGAGCCATTTAATTCCAATTGCAAAACAGTAACCAGAAATTAAGGAGACTAAATGTTTTGCATGAGTCTTGAAGTTCATTTACTGCCTATCCTCGTCTGGTTTGCTGTAGGCAATATTACTATTTCTACTGTCCTATGAGAGAACACAAGACCTGTGATAACCTTCAGTGTGGCTGGAAAGGAAAGTGAAATGAGGTTACTTGGCAGCCTTGCTGTTGTTCATTTGCTACTGTCTGTGTTCCCTGTCAAATCCTCTGTGTCATGCAGATATTTGTCCAGGATGTGATTTTCTAAAAGAGTAACTAAGTCTTTGCTCTCTTCAATGGCTCATAATTTATCATTGTCAAAAATATGCAAGCGTTTCTTTTTGTTAGGTGGATGAGAACAGAATATAAATGCAAGTATGTGAGTGACACTTTCAGCACTGATGTCTGTGGTGGCAATCAATCACAAGTGGTTCAGCAAAGCAAGGTTACTGAAATGATCTGCTGCAAAACAAGCGATATTGCAGTAGGTTGGGATAACTGGAGCTTTCATTAGTGTTATTACACTGTGATGCTTAAACAGTATACTGCTTCCCTTACATACGCTATGATTGGAATGATTCTGGGAATGTGCCTTTGCCGTTTCAGGCACATGTACAACACAGGAGATAAAAGAGATTTATCCATTGACTGGACAGATTATGTTTTGAAATTGATGAAATTTAAGAAAAATTATTTTGAAAATATTTCTCAAGTGGTAGCAGGCTGCTTTCAAGGGTGACTGTAAGGGAACTACTTTCCCAGTAGCCACAAAATGGAAAAAGAGTAGGAAACACCCCCACACACCCTTTTTTTTTCCCCCGAAGGTTTTCTATTTTTTCTTGTTCTGAATGTTTATACGAAAAGGCAAAGGCATGTAACTCATCCTCTAAATACCACTGGGTCACTGTGGCTTCATGAAGGAATGTAATTGCAAGAGACAAAAGAGGCGTATTTTTAAGGTGGTCACAGCCTGTCAGCTTTTCAGTCCAAAATCATCCCCCATCCATAACTAGGAGGGATGTGGCCTGCGTTCTGATTGCAAGGTGGCCAAACCAGCTGACGTGTAACTCTGCATTGCTTCAAAAGTGATGGGGAAGACTAGCACGTGCTTCCAGCAAGGTCACACTACTGGAACTAAACCAGTAAATTTCTGTGTAAACAGAAGTGATTTATCTTGCACCCTAATTATGGAGGGGAGGAGAATCGCTGAGTAGTGGGCAGAAGGGAGCATAAAACAGAAGCTTGAGTGTATAGGAGTCACACTGTAAAGGGAACAAAGGACTTCCATATCTTTCATAAACACAAGGCTTGTGATATACACAGTGATGATACAGTCACCATGCTGATTCCAAGGTGATTACCTACCTACCTGTAGTATTTACAAGTAGTTTTACTCTAAGTTAAAGTGAAAAAAGAAACCTAAACCTATATCCATGCATATACTATTGTTTTCCTGTTCTGAAATGAATATATAATACAAGTTATGCAGTCATTAAAAAAAACCCAGAATTTAAAAATAATGTATTACTGAGGCAATTAACCTTCCTTCCCGTATGAACACACATTACAAAGCATGCGCCAAAACCAGAGTGTTATTGCAAAATATAGCCCTTTCTCATAATCGAGCAGTACCCTACTTTACAGCAGGAGGCGTGAGTTAATGTTTATATAAGCATCTGATCTGTTCCAAGTGCCAGAAGATCTGAGTGCTTTTCACAATATGGCATTGTGCAGAGGAGTCTGAACTAGCAGAGACCCAAAACAAAACGTCCACGCTGTCCAATTTGCTTCAGAATTTTTCTTCTGACGTGTTATGGAGAACTGTTTCTTACTGCTTTTGAGACTGACAAATTCTCTGCAGCGCTGTGTTATCTTGTGTGAATCAGTCACCCTGGGCTTCTTTTCAACCTGTCCTATTTTCCAGTAAGTCAGTATCTCAACGAGCTTGTCCCTCACTGCTTTTCTCTGCAGCATTTTGTTCAGCACCATGGAACTTGACCCCATGCAAGGGTGGCTACCATCACACATAGGGATGTTAGCTCAGACTTTTTCCACACACTTACATGCTCTCTGGATGACTTCTCCATTTTTCTTCACACCCTCCATGATTCAAGAATGAGTTGTTCTCAGTCAGAAGGTGAACCTCTTCATATTATCTGCGTTTCTTTCCCGTTCAAGGAGGATAGTGTCAGAAACTTTGAAAACAAGGGCTGCATCCGACCACTTCAGCTTGTCTTTCGTTCTGTAAATGGCTTTGAAATCCTTTGCAGTGACAGATATTTGTTGAATGTAAGATTATTAATATCACTGAGTATGTTCTCAGCAAGGCTAACTTTCCATTTAGAACAAAAAAAGATGCCATTTGGTTTCCAATACTGAGAACAGTTGATTAGATTTCTGTCACTAACCCAGTCTAGTCCTCTGACTGTACACTGCATACTTTATTTTGAAAGAATACTTTTTCATCTGAAAAAGACATGTATCTTGAAACAGCCCATGTAGACCATCAATGTAAATATCAGCAAGGAAAGTCCATTAGTTCACAAAATAACTGCAACATAGGAGCCAAGTCCTGGCATAAGATAATGGATCTGCAAGACTTTACTCTGTTTAAGAAGTATATTTATATTAGTTTAGATTTGGTCCTTTACAAAGCTATTGTGAGTCAATGGGCTTATGGTATAGCACAAAGCCAGAGCAAGACTGGCAAACAGAGAACAGTAATAAGGTAGATAAATATGTATGTCTTATTGGTATTTGCTATTCACGAAATTTACAGTGCTATTTCATTTACATGAGAATTAGGAATATCTAGAATAAGTGCATTTAAAATATTTCACTTTATAATGGCTATTACTATGATGAGCACTTAGCTTTCAAAGTGCTAGTCTAGTGGCTTCATAGCTAATCTTTGCTTTTGCATAGAGGGCAAAAATGTTGTTCATTGCTGTGAAGGACAGACCAGGTCATTGATGTGAAAGAAGGCTCAGATGGGATCCTGCCTGCCATCCATGCCAAAGATATAGTTGGAATAATTGTATTTCTCTGGAAAATAATTTGCAGATGGTATTGGAGGAACAGGAGAGATACATTTTGCTTCAACAAATATCAAGATGGTCACCATACATTTAGCATACCAAATTCAAGTATGTGTGACTTTTCACCATTTTTTTCATATATATAAATAATGATGGAGTACAGATAAGTGTCAATTATACAGATTTAATTCTGTTCTCACTTGAATGGCATAAAACAGAGACTACAGTGAGTGAGAAAACACCTGAACTGTATTTATTTTCCTGTTTACAAATTACTGTAAACATATTTTAAAAAGTCAAATTATTAATTTTTTTCCAAGAGATAATACTTTAATATTACATTTTCCCTGTAGGTCACTTACATATGATTCATTGTTTGCATTTGCTATTGATGCAGTTCTATATAAAGATTGTATGGTGTTTATTCTGTCTGCTGATGAATATGAAATAGAAAAATGGAAGCTGATATTACCAGGGAACACCCACACAATAATAGTAGGAAAATTAACTGGGAGGTTCCCCAGAACACATGAGCTAGATACGTCACGTGTCAGCACTGGAGGTAAAATGGCAAGCAATACATTTCTGGGAGAATCCACATTAGCACATATATTTAATCAACTGTAGGATTAAACTGATGGAGGGATGTAGTATAATAAGGTACAAAGGCTATTCATGTATCCTAAGACAGTGTTTCTGCATTTTGGGACTGTCCTCCCTGAATGCAGCCAGATGTAACAGAGTACAAATAATTGGCTCAGAGAGCTTTGGCCAGGGAAGCACAGACGAAGCCTGAAAGAGAAGCATGCTTGTTAACAGATTTCATCCCTGCCACAGGCATCATGGAGTCTTCTTTCTTCATTAAGTTACAGATACAGACATATATCTGTGCTTCTTAACTTGTCTGTCCTGGCCAAGGGCTAACTATTGACTCCCTGCTTCACTCAGTGGTGTACAAGCATGGATAAAGGGGACAGAAGTAGTAAATCAGCAGACGTACTACTTTGCAGATGGTCCTCAAGGTGAAACAATGTTGTGGTACAGGAGTTCTGGAGACATATACACTAACCTTTTGTTAATGTGTAGATGGATATCTGGATTACTGCATTACAAAAATAATAGAAGAGAGCAAATTCACTGGTAGCTACAGCAATTTTTGATACAAGTCAGAATAGCGGGGAGTAGCTACAACACCTCACAGATGAACAGTCTCACAAAATCACTGCACTGAGTATCACCGAACACTGGTAAAAACCATTTTCTAGTCAATCTGGACGTGAGACAAGCTCCATGTTTCTAGTCAGGATTATGGTGTCTAGTCCTCAATTTTGCGTAATACTATTGTCATTACCAGGATTATAGGATATGGTTTACATTCCAGATACTTTCGGATAGTGTATATATTTATTCTCAAAAAAAAAATAAAAAATCAGTGATGTAAATATGTAAAGTAGGTAATACCACAAACATTTATCATTTTACCACCTTTCCTAGTAAACTGCATATAGAGCATATCACTTTATTTCTGCTCTGTTTTTAATTTCTGTATATGTATGTTTTTCCCACTTTACCAGGGTGAATGTTTTAACTTGTTCCTAAAATACAGTATTGCAAAGATTAGAAATAGGAACTGGTTGTATTTAATATTAAAGATGATTAATATATCTTTCTGTTCAGCTGGTTCTTAGTACTGCAGAATGATGTTAGCTCCTGCCTTGACTACAGTGACAAGAAGTCATTCTAAAAGAATGCTAACAGTGTTAGTTCAAGTGATGTTTAGCCCAAATCCAGAAATGTTTCACCTTACTGGATCAGAGTTATGTGTGTGCAGACAATGAAGCATTGGGACAATCCGTTGCATTGTTCCTTTAGCAGTCTCTCATTAGCTATAATTACTGACAAACACACACATAAATCTGGATGTAAATTAAAGCTGTACTTTGAAACAGCCTTTTTGTAACTACAAATGTAATTAACAAATTAACAAATGTAACTACAGAGTTACATTTGTAATTGGTATCTACAGAAAGCTGAAAAGAAACAGCCCTTTAAGACCCAACCTCCTCCAAAAGGTCCTTAATTTGATGAACCAATTCTCCTTCAGTTCTTCCCTTTCTGGCTGAAATTAGCACTCAAGGTATGAGGAGTAGTTAAGATAAGTAGCAAGGTACTTATGGACCATTTTATTTGCAGTATTTTGACAGGTGGGAAAGGAGAAACAACATTCAGTCATCTGGATTTGATGGCCTTTGAACCTGTTTCAGTTTGACTCGGTATTTGAAAAACCCTTTTTACCTCATCCCCTTTAAAGATGTTAAAAGGTGCCAGTGTGAAATCCAAAGGTCCTTGCACCAAAATCCCGTGGCAAAGGTATTTTACCTATTTGAATAATCAGCCAGGTGTCTTCTGGTCTGTGGGTTTGAAAATCTGTACCTCAGTATGAAACACCAAGGAATGTTTGGAAAGGCAATTTAAACCCATCTGCCAAGAGGATGCATTGTTGGCACAATTATAAATAACACTTAAAAGTTAGCATTATGCCACAACTGCAGGCATTCAGATTTGAATCATTCAAGTAACTGCCAATTTCTCTTTTGGATACGGTGAATAGGTAGAAAGTGAAATTCACATAATTATTTCTATTTGCTTTGTTCTTAGGAAGTTACTGGAACTCCCTAAGGGAGAACTAAGTTCTGTCATCTTGAGAACTAAAAACATGAGTAAACTCATAGTCTCCTTTGAATAAGTAAAAAGTTTGAGAGTGTAGTTCCAAGTTAAAGACTGGCAAGTTCATATGTTTACATAAATATCACAATGGTGTATATCATGCTGTGAACCCCAAGGCTAAAATTCCTGATTGGCTTGAAAATTGTGAGATAAAAAATTAATAACAGCTTTGGGCTTTTTAATTTTATCCTATAATTTTCTAATCCTTAATACTGCACACTGTTCACATTTTCAGGCTTTTGTCCACAATCATAAGGGCTAGAAATAGATGCTTTTCTCTCAATTTACTCCAGAAGCAAATTACAAGGTCTTAAAAAAGTAACAAAACTTGTAACACGCTTATGAGAGGCCACAGAAAAGCAGGATAAGTCTCAAACTTGTATGACTGAGTCACAAATAAGAAGTTTACTTATAAAGGCAAAAGAATCTCTTATATAAACTACAACCTACTAAAAGGATCAAACACAGTACATAGATACTCGAGAGAACTCGAGAATTTAAATGTAAGTTCAGCAACTTTTAAGACTCACAGCCCAGTGAAATACAAAACAATTAACAAATTTTCAGTAAGTACCTTCCAATAAAAAAATTGAGGAAAAGTTTGACCATCCCCTCTCCACCTCGGAAGGCTTGCTATGTTGTACAGCAGTGGAAGAATAGCAAACAGTCCTGCTCCCATTCTGACTTATTCTCCCTCTGTCAATCCATCTGCAGAAAGAAAAGCCGAAACTGGTTTTTCAGTGGTCTCATTTTTACGTAAAAGGAAGTCAGAGAGCAGTTGGAAACCTGCGGTCCGTATCCCCTTTGACACACGTGTAAGTATCTGGCTTACAGAGTGTAGACATAGAAAAATACAATTTAAATCACTGATGCTATATAAGTCATGGACCAGTGGGGCTAGATACTATTGCTTGCTCTAAGAGGATTGTAAGGGCAGGCAGGCCCGTTTCAACTAACTGGTTTTGTTATGGGCTTTCCTTATTATAGAATAGGCTTGTATATGTAATAGTAAAAGGTGTAAGTCTTAAAAAAAGTGGAAGTTTTAAACTTAAGAACTTTATCTAAGCTTAGCCAAGCCTTCTATGTTCCATACCACAAGTTTTTTTTTTAAAAAAAAAGGAGGGCTAGAAGTTCTTTGGTAGGAGAAATGTATTTCAAAAGTGTTAAGCAGGTTTTGTTTAGGATTCCTATTAAACCAGAGTCACTAAACTGACACCTCACACACTGCTTTGACAATATAGTCCGAATTGTGCAGTTTTGACTAATTGTACAGAAGTTCACTGTGAGAACTATAAGTCCTAAATTAAGTATAAACGCATATTGAAGTATAAGTCAATGCGTATCATGCTATGCTGTATGCCACTGATTCTGTGACTTGATTCAAGTTAATTCTGTGTCTACCCTTATCTCAGTTGATTGAAGGACGTGCTCTACTTCATGCCATATTTTGTAGCTCTTGCCAGTTTTGATTCTTTGTGATATACAGACAAGACAGGAAAGCAACAACTGAACACAGGGCATAGATGTTTTGTTTTAATCCTTGCTTAAGGAAGAAAAAAGAACAGACAACATCTGACTGCTTAGATATAATAGGATTTCCCAAGAAGGGAAGGGGAACAGTAGGGATTCAAATGATAAGATTTTTCCAGAGGATGAAGTCAATCAAATCATGAGTAACACATACACACACACACACAATCATCTCCTGACATGTAAGCCACCAAATAAATCGGGGAAAACCCCTTTTTGGTAGGGGGGATATGGAGTGTTTATGCTGAAGCATGATGATACGATCTACAGGTACTATTCAAGAAATAGGATAATGTATCACTCCTTCCCGTTTCAGCTTCACAAGAAGCCAGTGTTGTTTGATTACTATGGTCAGGGGCTAAATTAGTAGGAACTCCAATTCATTCTGCCTTGTGTATAGGCACTGATTCAGGGCAAATTTTCAAATTCCTTATGACTCAATTTTTCCTATGTAAAACAGCTAAAATACAATTTTCTATTTTGAGGAAAAAAAAAAAGATACAAATCAGATCACTTTGAGTAGGTTGAAAATATCCAGTAGTCTCAATTAGATTGTGATGGAAATGGTCTTGCTCTGTAGCCAGTCACAGTTACACTCTGTGTTTATACGTCCCTATTCTGCATACCCAAGGTGCTTGTGAATTCTCACATCAGATAAAATTAACCAACCAGAATTCTACATGTATGCTATCAATAGACACTGACTTCCTGTAATAAAAATTACAATATCTTCAGTGAGTTATATGTATTCTTGTGCTTTAACTTGCACCTGTGCAGACACATACATGTGTGTGTCTGTATTTATCTATAGTGAATTTATAAAAATACATACATGTATAGCCAGCTCTAAAAAGGTATCAAGGTGAATATTTTCCTCTGATCATAAGAAATACTTAAGATCCTAATAAATTTATGGGTATTTATGTCAAAATAGCCTGGAACACCTAATCATACAACGTGAGGTCATATGCATATTAATATAGCACTAAAAACTGAATCAAAATTACTATTTTCGTTGGTCTTTTGAAGAGCTACAGAACTTTGCATTGTAAGAGTTGTCCTCTGGATGTCCCAGTAACAAAGATTGTGGTGTAAATAATTAAGAGAAGGAAACGCCTGTTAATCACATGCCTTGTCTCATGTGAAATATAGGAAGACAGTTGTTTATATTTTGAGTGAAAATATTAATAACAAATATCATACTGTCCCCTGGCATTCTTCCAAGCATGTAATTATCAGCAGAGCCAACGATGGAGAGGTATCTTAGCTTATGTCTCACTGGGCTAAAACACTGTAACGATTTATTGCACTACACCATGCAAGAAAACCAAGCTGAAGAAGTATGATACTTCCAAGCCTGCAGGGCACTTAATAAAAATAATAGCACATGTACTACATTTTGGTAGCTAGAAAACGTGTATGATTCTTTAAAAAGCAACTTCACTGAAAGTTTCTAAAATATGCTTCTCCGTATTTGGTTAACTGAACACACATTAGCATATAAGAAATCTCTCCCTGATTTATCACTTTGAAACTGTCACTGGCTCAGTACTAACCTTCCAGTTGTGGTGTTTATATTCCTGCATCTGTGAAATCCGCATGCAGTAGATGACAGTTTATGTAAAGAACTAGATCCTCATCTGTTACAAATCAGTGTAACTCTGATGTGGATAGGATACTGTCTTTATCTCTGTTGGTGACCTGAATAAGTGCGTTCATGCTACATAGACTTTTTATGTGAGAGTCTCATTTCATGTTTGCTTTTATCAGTGTTGTAGAAAAAGCTGGATAGTGATAGGAAAGTAGTTTGGCAGAGGTGTTGTGAGGTGGAGATATGCTGGGAACCCACAATCATTTCATAGTTTTGTCACCACAGTCACAATCTCCACCAGTTCTTCATAGTCACAGCCATTTCCTCACTTTCATTATTCAGGTGATGTCTATAATTAAAACTGATTTTAGGATACAGTATAAATAAGTGAATTTCTGAAGTCTTAAAAGCCTTCTAAAGCCTGAAGTTTTAGCCATTTTCTGGTAGTGACATAAAGTATCGTTAAATAAAATGCTGTTACTTCCAGTATATCAGAGTCTAGCAGACTGGTATCCTCTTCCCTTCAGGTAAAAATATGAATGCAGGTACTAACTCACGTACATTGAATATATTTATTATGGTGGGCACTCATTTATGCACTCAAAAGAGTAATCTCACAGTTTGAACTGCTAAATGGACGTCCAGATATGTGACATTGGGAATCAGCTGTGAGGAGCAGTAGCTACGTGTACTAGCTTGCGGGATAGTTTTTTATGCTTTTATGGAATCTGTGCCGATACTCCAGCCTCTTGCTTTCAAAAGCAGCAGTTTCTGTGTCAGATATTCTCTTTAAAAAGAATTCAGATGCAATAAGGGGGTATTTCTGCAGTTCCAGCCCGTAAACATACAGTGTAGAACATAGCACAAAAGAAAGTAAAACCATTGTGCAAATACAAGGAAAAAAAGGAGTCAGGGTTGCACAGAGAATAGCACTGCCTTCTGGTCACTTTACTGCTGAAGAATTCCAGTTTGCTGGTACCCGCACTGCTCTAACTCCTTTTCCTCTGTACCAAAAGTGAGATGCGAAAAATTTGTAATGTAATCAGCCACTTGCGTTTATATAGCAGTAATCCTGCAAACATCTCAAAGCGCTTTACAGTCATTAAAATCAAATTAAAATACTATCTCAATAAATGGAAGAATGTGCATAGTAATTCTTATTTGAATATTAATACAGTTTAAATACTGACTTCTTTCTGGAAAATTCTAATGAAGAAAACAACTCCATGACAATATATTTTCTCTTTGAACTATTCTATAAAAAGCAGAATCCTCAGACTGGATGCTGCACCAGCACTGCGTTATATCATTACAGTCAATAGAGCTACTCAGGTACTTACAGTTATGTTTAAACCTAACTAATGTCTCAAGTGGGTTTTACTACTGTTAAGATGCTCTTGAAATAATAATGAGAGCAAAATCTAAGTTGTTTATGCACTATGCACAGAACAGAACTTTATTAATGATTGCTTACTGTATATTATATATGCTAAGGAACCATCTCCAAATATTTTTTTCTTCCCTCAGTCCTAAGGCATTTGTTGTATTTGTTGCCTGGCAACAGCAAATCACGTCAGAGCCATGATCCCTTTCTCTACTGACACACAGAATGTGGAGTAGCACTCACCTTGGGGAACTCAGGTGAATCCTGTTAGTCCAGCTGGTGATGGTCCATGTGGTCATCTTTTTAGTGTAATGTCTCATTCATTGATACTTTTAAATAATGTTGGCTGCCAGTCTGATGCTTATTTGTTGGTGACAGCTTATGAAAACTAGAAAGCAACAGCTAGTGGTTTCCAATTTTCATCAGTAAAAACATCAATCATTTTGCAAAATACTCTTTTCCATAGTTGCTTAGCTGTTCTGCAAGCAAGGAGATGACATTTGACTGCGCTTGGCTGCAAGTACAAAGCTTTCGTGTTCTCTAAGCTGTGCTCCTTTATTTACTATTTGCATTATGTATTAAATTATTGGCATGCATTCGTCCATGAGCTCTGCTAGACTGACTGAGGGGTTTTCCGCTCCACTTCTCTAAAACTCTATATTAAAACAGGTTTTGAGCAGGAATCAATCAAGCGAGGAATGTATTTATCAGTTAATCTCCCTCAATACCCGTGGGTGAAAAAATTTGCAGAGCAGTGATTATGTGTCTTCACTTAATTTTATGTTAATTCTTCATATTCATCAGCTAAAGAGAAGATTCGGACTACCAATTTTTAAAAATATTAGGGGGTTTATGACATTAACTATTTTAGTGGGTTCTGTTTTAAACTCCAAAGTCTGTTCCTTTCACTGGAAGCTCCTCCCCAGTCACAGTTTATATGAAATAACACCAAAACACAGCAAGTAAAAAATTACCAAAAATAAAAAGGGAAAAATTATTAGGAAAATCAGCTGAAACTACAAATGCATTATCAATCCCTTCAGCAAATGAATGAAATCACGGATTCAGCATGAATCAATCATCTGAGTAGAAACTGATAGCATTCTGAGAATAAATAACACGGCTGTGTGGTTTATTGCTGTGTGGTTCATTTTCTCTGCAAAGGTTCTTCTAGAGCTCTCCTTACAGAAACACCATCTGTGGTTTAACTGGGATTCTTTTCAGCCATGAAGTAGAGTTGTGTGAGGTGAGGTCCTCTAGAATTACAGTGTTTTGGCTAGGAAGCTTTAAACAGCGGAAAATGAAGAATGAACAGTGGAAAGCGAAGAATGGGCCCTTTAGGGCCCATCAGCAATGTAAAACAATACTCTCACACTATAGGAGATTAGAGCTAATACTTTGTAATTAATGGAAGGTAATGTAGTTCCCTGGGGGTGTCATATCGGTAATTGATACATAGTGCCTGGACTGAGTTTATTCCCTGTATTCCATAATCTTGTTTCAGAAGCACATTTACTATTGTGATATGATCTCCTTTGTAATTCCCTCATAGTCAACAGTCTGCATGTAAGGAATGAAGTGTCCTGCTCCTAGCAGACCTATTTTTAATGAGTTTTGAAATGGTTTTCCTTTTGATTGAACTGGGGATATATTCCAAACTTACGAAGAAGTGATACTTGGCAGCATCCAGAATAATTTTTAGGATGACTACAATATTTTCAAGGCTAAAATACAATACCTTAGTTGTTCTACGTCAAAGCGGAACTTGAGTGTAATTAAATTGCTCGTGGCAATAGCTAACAATCTGTTATGATAACGAAGAAAGGGAAAATAATCACCTTGCATCATTCCAGCTGTCTACATTTCAGACCCAGTAGATACCTACCATTTTCTGGATGTAAATGAAGGCTAGTTTTTTTGGTTACTCATGTTAGCAGAAAGTGAATCCACCACTATTCAGTGCTGCCATGAGATTCCAAATTACTAGAAGAATTCTACTAGGCAACACTTTATCAATTTTCTGGTAGAGAATCAAGCACTTTTAACATTTCTCGCTGTTTTAAGACTGTGAAAACCTTGTGACAGCGTTGCTCAAATCCAGAAGTAGTTTTGCATTTCTTGCTGTAGATGAAGCATCACCATATGTACAGAACCTGTAGAGACGACCATGCTCCACCACAAAACAACAAAAATATAAGAAGCATTTTGAAACCAATGTGTAGGTGGTTGAGGAGACTAGATGACTAATAATCATTAAAGTGTATGATTAATTGTGAAGTGCCTATGCTGCCACTATACAGAAGAAGATCTTTAAATTTAAAAGATTGTTTTTTGGGGACTGTTATGAGGGCCCTAATCTAGACTGAACAAATGCTTAGTTTTAGGAGCGCCAATTAATTAATGTGAATGGAGCTTATTAGATGCTTAAAAATAAACAGATGCTTTCATATACTGGTGAATCCAAACTTGCTTTCTGTTTTCATATAATATGAAAGAAAGCACAAGAATTAAAATACTCAAAATAGCGTAATGAATTTCTAGTTTACATGCTTAGAACTTCAGTCTCACTTGCTTTCACTGGGACTGCAGCTCCAAAGTCACTTACAGATGCATTTCTAAAACCATTAAGTGGACGAATAATTATAAAAATTGTGTATGTATCCAATTCTCTTTATATTAACATTAGGATACTACTGAAAATTTCAGCAGACATATAGTTCACTTTAAAACATTAAAAGCTATCTCTGAGATACGGTTTTAAAATCCCATCTATGTCCTTTAAGGACAATGCTTGTTCATTTCAAACCTTGATTTTATTTGGGGGTCTTGTAGGTCCTTGCAGTGCGATCTGTACGATGCACTCTGTAAGCTTGCAACAAGACTAGACTGAAAATAAAATAAAACTAATTATTCATATATAACAAAAATGTTCTGTAGCCAAAATATTCTGACTAAAGTATCTGTTGTTCCAAACTCTTACAGAGACAGAAGGCAAGAGATGTTAGATATTTGCTAGTTTTCATCCGTGTGTAGGTAATCTTTTCCTCCTAAGTGTATGCAAATTTATGGTACTAGTCATCTTAAATTTTAGAAACATGATTTTATCAATGTTAGAACACTTAGAACACAGTCTTAAAAGATGCTGAAGACTCCAGTCAGCATGCAACAAATTAGATCCCAAGTAATTCTATTTTAAATTTACATTGTTCACAAAGGAGGTAGTCTGACACGTTCAGAAGTTTTAAAATTAAAAAAAAAAATTAAAATTGCTGATTTGCTAAATGTCAAAACCAGGATTAGGAAGTGTAGTTCAGAACTGAGTTCTAAAACTTGGTATAAATGTAGTGTAAAAAAGATCCATATGGAAAATATATGGCAAAATTTTGCATTGCAATATATATTTTACAGATAAATATTTAATTAACTTTTAAACTTAATTCCTTTCCCTAGTGTGACACTAGTGTAGGCTATCTGTAGATCTGTCATGTGGTTAATTAGGTGACTTAAAGATGGAATACCTTGTGTTTTCTTATTCTCTGAAGGATAATCATCCGTCTCCTTTCTGACATAAACCTTATTTCCAAATATAAGTTAGATTATTAGATGGAAGATTTATGTTTCCACAATAACTTATTTCAATATACTCAACAACAAAATACTTTTCATAAAGAGATGTAATAGAGGGTTATTTTGCAGGTATCATCCAAACTGTTACTTGCTATGTATGCCTGACAGCATGAATATGAGAGCTGAAAAACAGCATGTCTTTAAGCCTCACTATGTTCTGTAGTAAGATTTTATATATTATGTATACTCTCTATATTTTAAAATGTATATATTCGAGGTTTTCTGAGATAGTATTTGAAGTATTTGCTTTAACTGGCACAATTTTCATCTCATGTTTACAATATTGCAGAACTGTATTATCTACTTTTTAATGAAAATACAGTGTGGGACAAACAGAATGACTTCTATAACATTTTATGTTTACGAACAATGGGTTTTGTAATGATGTCAGGGTGGTTCTGTCTTGTTTAGAACAGAGGAAAAGTTTGTCCAAATAAACATAGAAGTTTTGCCCGCAGTGGTGCATGTGAAATTTAGCTGAGCTAGCCAGCTTTTAAGAATTATATGCGGCCTTTTTCTATGAACCAAGTATAGGTACACAATACAATACACAATAGAAATACACATTGAAATGTAGTTCAGTGTATTTTTTCCCAGTTTCATGGTGTTTATTTTTTTCCTTTCTTATCCATTTCCTCCTGTCTGCTTTTTAGTTTTTATTCTTCTGATCTTCAAATAATTGCCAGCCTCTTTCTATCCAAAGCAGCATCTTCTAACTGCTTGTCTCATCAGTTGAACTAAGATTGTCTAGAACTATTTGATTTTCTCTATACTGCTTGTCTTGAGAACAACCCACTTCTCTGGCTGCTTTTTCAGTCAATTGAATCTTTCTTTCCCCGTTTTACATCACAGCTTTTAAAATTCTTTTTCAAAGGATACAGCGGTGTTAGAATTCATATTATCCCTTCCTCTTAAAATAAACCATTGAGAAAATCAAAGGAGGACATTGATAATCCAGTTAAAAGATCAGAAGGAGAAAAAATATTCTAACCATCTAATTCGCTACTTTCTGCGGAGAGAGAGATAAAAAAAAAATCACTGATGTTTCTGGGCTAAGTCTACCTCTTTGCTTGATTCTTGTGTGCTTCGGGTCACACTGTCGATAAGCGTGCAGTAGAAGTGAAGGTAAAAAAAACAAAGCAAATATTCATAGAACATTTTGGATCCTTTCTTTCAGTCTGGCCTGTGTGATCATAGGACAAGATGTGTGGAACAGTGACCAATTAATAGTGAAATGAATGAAACCTGGAATGAATGCCATTAGGAACAGGACCAAAGTACCTCATTCTGCCCCTATGGACAGTTGAGGTAACGAGCGATGCTGACAATACAGAGGCTCTGACAGTTGAAACACAAATTTAGAATAGAAGAAAAATGATTGAAATGGATGTGATTCATTCCTTATCACACATCTGTCAGTCTTAATGTTTTGCTGTCTATCTGTAGGCAGTGAAAAGGGGAGATAACATCTATTGTCTAATGAATGCTATGTTTTTGCTCTCTTTCTTAAAAATGTAAACTTTTAAATAGTTATATCTCTGTTAATGTTTAGAAAAGGAATAAAAATATCAGTTGATCAAAACAAATTACAGATTTGTCTGTTTTCTCACAACTGAGACATTCTGAAAGAAGTGAGGCATGAAACAGGAATTGTCAGCTTTAGAGTTGCATGCAAAGGCATAGGGTGAATATATTCAGATTTACATTTAGAGTTGAAACATGAATACAGAACTTTAGGCAATACTTGATAGGCTTCTATGTCTATCTATTGCCAATGGCCAAAGAAAGAGGCTAAGGGAACTGGTTTTGCTGGTCCTGTTCTTGCCTTGAAGATCTAGTACAATATTTCATCTGTCACAGCCTTGATTTTCTCTTTGGAAATGGACTTTCACAATGCTGTTACCATTATAAGTTACTACTAAGGTTTAGATAGTTATTGGAAAGCAGCATTATTCAAGTAGTGCCACAGCCCCAAAGAACAACCCACTGATACATTTTAGCAACTGAGAAACTGAGGAAAAAATGGATTCTGTAACAAAGATTAAATGCAATTGATACTTTCTAGCTCAGTGTCAGTTCAGCGTAAACTATATGGGAGCAGTGGGAAGACCACAGCAACTGGGATGCAAGGTGGCATGAAGGTTGTCTGAGGTAGTGTGACTGCACTAAAGGAATTAGTTCTGCTTAAGACCTAATTTATAGAAATTATAGAAAGTGAAAAATGAGGTAGTCAGCTGGCATGAACAAAACAAAGAAGTTCCTGACCTAACGTTACCAAGGAACAACACTAGGAAACAAAGAGCTACACGAGAACATGGTCTCCCCAATAGCAAAACCTAAGACCTGATCAAATATCACGTAACTGTAGCTGTGCCTATTTGTATTGCCTGTAGGGTTAATTTAGCATGTGTGGTAGCTATTGATAATAGTCATCAGGTGACTGGTAATATAATACATCGCTCTATTTGGAACTGCTGCGGTAAGTCAGAGTAGCTGTTTTCCCATGTTGAAGAGGTTTTCTTGCCCACCTATGTTAAGAATCAAGTAGTAAGTGGACCAAAAGTTTGCCTTAAATGGCTGGTTGGTGACACACAGCTACTCTAAGTTGGGGTAAAACATGGAAAAAGCAAATAATTCCCAAATATGCAAGAAATAACATTCAGAACACACACACACAAATATAATGCAGTTTCCCCAGTGTGAACATAGTGAAGATTGACTGATTTGTACTCTGAGCAGTTATTTGGAGAATTTCTGAAGACAAAGGTATGAAAACAATACCATACAATGCAGTCTGCAATGAAGTATACAAATGATCTAGCTAAATGACCTTGTTTCAGAACGAACAACTAAATTAACTTCTTTCAACAGCTTGAATCACATGGCACAATTTACTGGAGTTGCAAAAATTGTAACTTACCTGCCTCTCCTGTAAGCTGGAATACTTTGTGCTTGCTTGATGGAGGCTGAGAAAATACACAATGCTATATATATATATCTCCTGTACAATACCAGCTGTTTCAGCCTTCTTTTGAAATATAGCACTCCCAAGAAGAATCTGATCAAAGCCAGTTGCATTTGTTAGAATAAGCTGTCTAGCAGCTTGACCGTGAGAAACACACAGATCCAACTCCCTCCTTTTATTTAGTACTTTATTTTCTAACATTTGTTAATGTCCTTAGAGTCTGATTTATTGCTCTTATTAGACACTGAACCAGACACCAGCTGAGGCCTCTTAGGGACTTGGGATGGGGTGGGGAGGGGAACTGAGCCTACGAGAGACAGCTGAGAGTAACGTTCAGCCTGTTGAGTGCTTTCTGTGAGTCACCTCAGCAAAGAGTGCCTGCTGTCTAAACATTTCTAAAAGCTGTGGGATAAAGTTCATTCACTATCTCCAAAGTCTCTCAGTGGAAGGTAAGACGGATCTCAGTGTAGTGCTGAAAAATAGAGATGAGGGGAAACAGATGCAGGGGGTGGAAAGAACATCTTATCCTCCCCAGCTGCTCTTCCGGCTGCTACATCTCAGTATCTTCATGGGTCTTGGCTTCACTGAAATCACATTTTTAGGGTGACATGGTAGGCATATGCATTTTTCTGTACTTTTTCAATGGCAATTTGTATTAACATGTCATTTTCACTACTAAGAACAAACAAAAGCATACTCAAATTCAGTACTCAAATAGCAGAATCCCACTTTCTAAAGGATTCCTCTGGCACTAATTGAGGAATTTTCAGGAACTATTTACTTTTAGCATGCTAGGAGTGCCTATGTTTTTAAACCAAACTCTCCCTACTCCCTACTTAATTCAAAATGTATTGTGTCACATTTGAAAAGGAAGCTGAATGTTAGTACTAATAGACATTTTAAAATTCCACCTCTGTAAAGTTTTGAAATCCATTTGAATAAGGTGCAACAAATGATAAGAAGATAACATCATTGTCACTGTATTGGGATAGCAATTGGCTTGCCAATTTGGTGGTTTCTCTGCTGTTTAAATAGCAAAGGTGTGACCATGTGGAAGCAGTGTCCATGCAAAGGCATTTTTTAACAGTATTTGTGAGAACATTTCTATTTAGGCGTACCTTAGACCCTGTAGCACCTTACAGACAGGCTGGAATAAAATGGGTATCTTTTAATATAGTTGAAAGCCTTAAGAGATCTAGTGGTAGCCGGAGTAATTCAGATTTTAGGAAGATTAATTAAAAAAAAGCAATTTGGAAACTTTGCTTGTTTTTCCTTGTTCTTTAAGTTTGCACTTCTTTTTGTAGGGAAATTTTAGAGGGCAATGTTCAAAGAAGTACAGTGTTCCACTGCCATTTCCAAATACTCTCTATGAATTATCTCACCACTTTGGGGACAAGATAGGTGCCTTGCAGGGCAAAGCAATAAGAACAAGGGTTATTTTTAAAGGAATAAGAACTGGTTTGTGTAGTTAGTTACTTGCTTAAGAAACAGTGCAAGTAAGGGCTACTCATTCTTAAAAAGCATTGCGCATTTTCTAAACTTTTGGCAATTGCCTTGTGGTGTCCATTGTAACCTGCTGTCAGATGTCTTCTTAAATCACACCATTTTATAACCTAATGAGCTGTGGCAGATGTAACCTGCTATGATACTTAAAGGAAACGTTAAAAAAATGCACCTGCCCCAGGGTTGGACTTTCATAGTTTCTAGAGGAAAACAAAACAGCTATGAAGAGTTCAAGACTTTGGAAAATGAAATAGAAGCTGAGATTAAAAGAATAAAGGAAAAAAAACAAACCAACAAACCAAAAAAACCCCACAAGGTACTACCAATTAGAATATACTGTGCATACTATAAGAAAAAAAGTATTGATAAGATTAGTCAGTAAGATGCCAAGCGTGTTCAGGAACTATATACAGATGTCTATAATGGATTATCTCCCTGTAATAGAGCAAATGATATACTAGCAGATCTTCTGTACAAATCATGCTGTAGACATAATTGTATTAGATTAGAGCAATAGTCAATGTAGTCAAGCATCCTGATGTCCAGCAGTGGTAAATGCATGCCTCATAAAAAATGTGAAGCCTTTATAAAGTCTTGAACTGCACAGGGTTATTACATGAGATAAATAACACTTCCTGACCTGAGGCAAAATTCAGGTTATGACCTAACCCCCCAAAGTAAAGCATTTAATAGTTCTGTATTCTACTAGGAAATGCTCGCTGCAAAGTGTCTCATCTTTTCTTTGACCTGTACAAAACCACTTGTCTCAATCACATATTGTGATAGCAAGTTTCATATAAAGTTACGTATCACTGACGTATTGTGCCTGCCTTAAGTTTGTTTCCTGATATGTCTACAATCTATCACACTTGATTGGAGTTTTTTTATACTTACATTTATTGTGTCATAATCAGATTTTGCCTTGCATCCTTCTCTTCGAACTAGGGAATCCTGGTCAGTGTAGTCACCACTAATATTCTCTTTTTGTGAAATATTTTCAATCGGCAGTACCTGTCAAAGGACAACAATGTTTTAGGAACTGGGAAAAAAAAAAGTAACAAAATTCAAAAGAATATAGAATTATTATTAATACAGAGCATGAATCTGCATTAATCCCACCCTACACTTTCTGCTTTTGCGTGTTACATATCATCATGAATCTGTGATATGATACAAATAAAAGATACCAGTCAAAAGATTAAAAATGTAATAGAAGCAAAGGAAGACAGAAAGAAGAAAAGAAATTAAAAAAAAAAGAATTATATGGATTAAAGATGTATAAGAAGGCATGCCCTAAAGGTATGCAAGATACTTACTAGTACAGATAAGCTAGTCTAGGAACTTATATTCACTTTTCCATATAGTGCATCAAAAAAGAAATATTGAAAATGGAAAGAAACCAAATTTAAACTAATACACTGAGGTTTTTTTTAACAATGAACATTCATTGTCATACAAAATACCAAAACAAAGATTTAGACAGCTTCAAGACAGGAGCTGATGTGCATACAGAGAAGAAAATCAGTAGTTAAAAGAAGAGTTTAGAAAGGGAAAAAAGCTTATGATACAGAGACGGAACTCATGAGTCAAATTAGTGATGATGGCTGGCCCAGAAATTACTCTGATATTCTACAGAATTTTCTGAAGCAAGTAATGACTCTTCTGTTAGACAAAGCATAATGGGCTGCAGAGACTGCTGGCCAGGATGCAATATGACAATTCCCATATTTCTCAACTCCGAAGTTGTGTCGTAAATTTCTTTATAAGATTATATTCATAATTTTTAAATATTGTCATAAAGTGGCAGTATAGTTTTGGGGTTTTTTGTTGGTGGTGGTTTTTTGGGTTTGTTTGTTTGTTTGGGTTTTTTTGTTTGTTTGTTTTTTTAACTGAGTAGTTTGATTACCAGTCTCTGTAACTCTGAGATTTTTTTGGAGTAAGTTTCTATATGATGACTGAATTTTTATTAATGGAATGCAGACTTCCTATGAGCAATGGCTAATGACGTCCATACCAGCTGCTGCTTTGTTTTCATCTCAGTTTATTATGCTTTTTTATTTCTGATTTAGTTTCTTATTGAGCTGTGCAGAAAACCGCTCTTTAAATAATGTTGTGGATTGGTTCAGTCTGCTGTTGACTGAAGTTTAGGGCAAAGGCATCAGACAAAGAGCCATCACAGTAATTGCAGGATTCCATGAAAAATTTTCTTGCCCCTTTTTTGTAGACACTAGATCAGATGTGAAATTTAGAATGCTCTATAAAGTTTTCACAGAGACAGGATTGAAAATGTTCAAATATTTGACGAACTAGGCAACAGAAATTACAGCGTACCTTTCCTGTAACCAAACTAAAATGGACTGAAAGTTGACTTCTGAATCCTTTGATTGTCAAATTGTCCATGTATGCTATTCGGATGTATAAAACTCTCATTATTTGTAAGGTTATGCTGTGGTTTTAATTTAGTCCTATCGACAAAGAAGATGAGAATCTTATTGCTCACTTTAATGATTTAAAAGTACAGTGTCTAGTCTAGTAACCAGGACTTTTTCTAGACAGTGGAGGGAGATGGTGCTCTTTGTGGACTATTAATACTACCTATTTTAAACATCTTCCATATTACAGGAGGAATCACATTCTGGAAGTACTTTATTTCTTTCCACAGAAGAAAAAAACAATGACTAGTTTTGCCAGATGCCTAAATTTTAGAAGCCAGAGTGAGGAGAGATGAACCCCATTCTTAAGTAACATACGTTTTGGTACAGACATGATTGTACACATGTTTCACTTTTTGACTAACCTTCCAAAAAGACTTCTAACAGGTAAAAAGAGCCAGTGTTCTAAGAAAATCTTAAATTCATTCTGTTGCAAAATGTTGTTTGTCTTGTGAGAAATTAGTTTGTGGCCCAGAAGACACCCATAGTCAGCTGAATTTCCCCCATTAGCAGCAAAGTAGGCATTTCAAGAACGAAAAGTGGAGAGAAAAATCGTCCAGGCTACATTAATGTAAAATGATTGTGGTGATAAATTCCAACTAACTAATACATTCTGGCCATTTGAAGAGCTGTTCTTTAAGGCTAATAAGGACAAAAATCTCTAAGTAAAGCTAATGAAAGGTTATGTATCATAGAACACGTTATTACTGCAAGAATGCCTGTACTGTGCAGCATTAAAGGGAAGACCTAGCAGACTGTAAAGTGATGATGCTATTGAGCAAGGAAATAGCCAAGAAAACATAAGGAGAACTCTTTTTGCCTTCAATCCATTCTCTCTCCCACACTCCCATGACTCTTTTGCTGAAATCCTTATGGTAGCGCAGTCAGTGAAGCTGATTTGTTTCCCTACTCTCAGAATGATGAGGTTGTTGCTGTCAGTAAAGAAGATGCAAATAGTAAGGCCAGATTGTTGATTATAGGTTTTTTTCCCCTATCTGTTGGGAAAAGGCATGAATTCTTTTTTTCTCTATATATGAGAAATATATATATATATATATATTAGTTGCTAAATCCTTTTCTACAGTTGCTTAATGTATTTCATCTCCAAATGAATGTTAGCTAAATGGAATTTTAGAAAAAATATCTACTGTTTTAATAAAGTTATGTAAATATTAGGTTAGGTCTCAGCACTGGCCATTTCTTTTTCTTTGACAAGGATTAGGGAATCACTGTGTTTATATTTTCTACGTTAAGAACGAGCCTTGTTATCAGAACATTTATTATGTTCTGGCTTTTGCAGAAAGAAAAGGCTGCTTTCTTAACTCATCTTCTGATGTTGTAGTAGGGATATGATTGTAAAGATAAAAGCAAGCTGTCTGTCCACAGTGGTTAGTGTCAGCTTGAATTTGCCTTGTGCCATTTTGAAGTCAGAAACATTTAACTGGATAGGGATTTTGTTTTACTTCAAAATTTAAGTAGTTCTAAGTTATTCTGATCTCATCTTGAATTACTAAAGAATTTGAAATATAATAAACCTAAATGTATAAAGGAAAATATAGAAAAGAGTATTTTAAGTATCTGTGTGTGTACATATATATGTATTTTCCTCTTCTTGCCCCCCCCCTCCCCCCACCTCCCCAAGTTGTTTTGGACGTAATCAGATACTTATTAAATAAATTAACTCAGTTTCAACCGGTGTTAAACTGCAAGTATGGATTAAAAGTACTATTATATAAACCTGTTACCTATTACACCAACTGAGGCTGAGATATGAGCATACAGTACTATTATACCTGCCTTCATCTTGCCCACCTCTTTAACCACCCCTCTATTTAGGAAACATGCTTTAAGTAACCCTAGATAAGAAATATTAAATAGTTGGTAATAATGTACAGTTGGATTTTGGGGCAGCAATATCAGGTAGCAAGCAATTCTATGATGTATACGGAAAACAATGCGTAACCTTCGTAATACTGTGAGCAATACTCAAATGAGAGCTCTTAGTAATGAAATTGCTGATATTGCTGTAAAGACTCCCTACTTAGTTGAATCATACATATAACCAGATATAATGGGAAATGTACATTTTGTTACACACACAAAATGACATTAACCTCTCATCTTCCTGAAGAAAGGACTTGTCTCTCTTTGCAGCATAAGCAGACTGCATAGAATGTGGTTTGCTTATGATTAAAGCCTGAAACTGATACAGTAATAAGTGACAATCTCTGGAAATGGCAAATGCTAGAGTTTATGTGACTAGATTTAGACTAGAAACAGTATTTTGGCTACGAGGTCTTCTAAAAAGTGTAAAGAAGTTCAAAGCAGACTTTGGAGATGAGGACATGATGGTGCTGTTGCATTTTCCTTTAAAAGTTGTGAGGATCTCTTAGCACAAGATAAAATAATCCCAAAGCAATTAATTTCCATCAGTTCAGATCTCAGTTAACAGCCAGTAATGACCTGCATGCATTAATCCATTGAATGAGTCTGAAGCATGTTTTTATCAATTTACAAGCAGAGGTAAAATACAAGGTTCAGTGACTAGGGGTGCTTCACACTGAAATGCACGAACTGAGTCACCGTGTGGGGGAAGTTTAAAGACATTGAGTCAAGTTAGTGGGCTAGCCAGCTACTGGAGGTGGCATCTGATCTGCTAAAATGGCATTTGTATCTCTAAAGAGGTGAGGCAGTTTATAATTTAGGGGGAGAAATGTCAAAACAACTCCTGAATAGCTTAGAGTTAGATAAACTTCAGAAGAAGGAAACTGAGTCTGAATGGATACCGTGAATCCCTCCAAGAAATGAAACGGTATAAACATTTCAGCAGGAGGGGCTTGTGTCTGATAAGGGAGCCACCTCTGATATGTATATATTTGGAAATTTAGAAAGCAAGAGAGGATTTCCCCCCAAAATGGTAATACATCAATTAATCTAGTAAAAGCAGCTAGCTAATGAACAAACAAGCACCTTTAAATCCTTCACAAGTTGAAGAATTTGAAGCATTCAGTACCTTGCCAGATCAGGCTCCAGGTTTTTAAAGTAAATCAGCACTTTATTTATAACAGCTAGCATTATTTATAACAGCTAGACCTGTATTGGGTAGCAAGCACATTTTCTGCACACAGATATGACTACTACAGAGTAGGCAAATTGCCGATATTCTGCACAACTTTGGCAATATCACCTACGGTGACAAGTGCTATAAATTCTTATCCTCAGAATAAATCTCTTCAAGATTTGACACAGTTTAACACAACCGTCATGTTCTGGGAGACGGGTTTGCGTGCAATGCGTCACAAGTTCAGAAGGCCTTTACTGCTGCTTCTAGATTTGTGAGCAAGTAGTTGGCTACCCATGAGCTTGACAGTATTTTTTCAATTTCAGTGAATACAAGTTGGCTGGGAATAACTTGCAGCTGGTACAGCTCTATTTTTAAATAGATTTATTAAAAGAAATTGAAATTAGCCTTTCTGCTTCCCCTCAAAATTCCATCTGCTACAATTAATATTAACACGATTTCTAACTTGTCCTTTTAGCTAATTATATTTTTAGAAAGACTCCAGAAAAGGTTAGTGTGAAGAACATACATTTTGCATTCTTGACAATCTGCTTGCAGAAAATGTGGTCCTCCATAGTAACATGTAGGTCAAAAGGAATTTTATTTAGTACTTTCCAACTAATACACAGCGCAAGAAGCGCCCTCAAGCATGTAGGTGTTTTTGAGATATTGTTCAAGCCTTCACCACCATCACACAGTGGATTCCACGCTAGCACTCATGGGGAGGCTGGGAGAATTCAAATGCAGACGAAATACTGAGCTCAGAATTAAGTAGAAAACATTTGCCTACCCTTCTTCAGTAATACATGTCTTCATCATCTACATGTGCTATAAATATAAAACAATCATTGGAAATACGGAGCAGCTTTTCAAAGATATTGTTGCTCTCGGTTCCTAATGCTCTAATGGGTATTTAAGGTCCTCCCTAAATTAGGTCATGGCCTTTGTTAAATCTTTTATTTGGAAAACGCTGGGGTTAACTCTATAAGGAATTTTATCTAGAGGCTTCTGGTGAATTGTAGTAGTAGATTTATAGATGGAATTAGTCTGACAAAATCATCAACCCAGAACTGATACAGAGAAGCAGTTTACCATATAATTGGCTGGATTGGGTCTATTTTTATGAGAACTTTATACTGAATAGCTTTTAAAACGCTCTTTAATGCAAAAATATCTCATATATACTATACTAATTTTAAGGACGTGTAGATGAGTGTAGGACTTCCATTTCAGTGTGCTTTTGGAGGCTGAATAAACAGCACTTGAAAATAGCATTCTTCAGAATAAAATGTTGTGAAAATTGAGCCTGGTCATGTAATCTTTTCCCATTTGAGTTTCTTCAACATGAATTTTACTGTTCATTTTTAAGGAAGGACTTGTAGGACAAGTGTTATGTTTTCTATTCACACTATGGTGTGAATATATGAAACTATAGTGGTTTTATTCACACCCAGTACTAATGCAGCATTAAAAAAAAAGCCCAGGTATTGTATGTTTTGTACAGGTGAAGCTGCAGGTGCACACATAAAGCAACAACCATTTAGCACTTGGTTGTGCAATTTTACGCTTACTTTCAGGGTCAATTTTGTAGAGAACACGGCTGATGCTCAATACGCTATCAGCAATAATTCTCTAAAATATACACAGTACCTAAAAAAGAGTACTGACTGTTATCTTTTTACTTTTTTCTAGAACCTCCAAAAACTTTCTCTATTTATTCCGCAATCTTTTCCTTCTATTGAATGATGACCTTTTTGGTTAATGTCTAGCCTCACGAATGACAGTAGAAGGTGGAGGTAGTAGCAATTAATCTGTGTGGATATCTGGGTATTGCCGCTGCTGCACGGGCAGTAAAGAAAGAACACGGGCCAGGATAAGAGTGCTCACTATTGAGGGCAGAGGTCCTGAGCCACATGGTATTTGCACCTGTAAATCAAAATACATGGAAGAAACCAGCTGTTCCTGTTTAATAGTTTGGGTGTAGTTAGAAAATTAAATTTGTAAGTTCTCTACTGTCCTCTTCGCTGCCACTCAACTATTACATTCTGCTGTGTATAGAAGCAGTTCTAATAAGTACCTTAGCGATTGCTCAGTAAATAAACACAGTTACTGCAATAATGAGCTGGGAACACAGTTTCTGGTTTTAAAAAATATTTTAATAAAGGAGAAAATCATTAGCACTCATCTAATGACTCTTCTCCATTGCCCATGTTGAAAGTATCGTAAAAGGAGGTAGAGAAAGGGAAGCAGAGTCATTCTTTTTAGTTGGTGGCAGTTTCGTAAACAAAGACACCAATAAGGTTAATCTGCATAATATAATTTTGCTGACATTTACTTAATGGTACATTTAAAAATAACTTTTTTATTTAAATCTTTAAAATTATCTTCTTCATTGATTATTTATAGTTTTACATAGTTTATAAGATCTGTCTGGCACAAAATAGACATTTTGGCCTTGGTTCAGAAATTTATGTGTGTACAGTTTAACTTTAAATATATACGTAAGTGATAATTACATCCATGCTAATTAACAGTAATGTGGGAATCTGAATTCCGTTACTTTCCAAATAGAAGAATGTGAGGTATAAGAGTAGAGACATTTTGGCAGGTACCATAAGCAGTATTTGTAAAGAAAAAGATGCTGCCACTACAATGAACTGAAGTCCAACTGTCTTTTTCAGGCAGTGAATGAATTGAGTTGACCCAGATTGGTCCTGTCTCTGTTTTGTATAAACAAGATCTGCCAGTTTCAGTTGGAGCAGTACATATAACCTGTCTTTATGCAGGTGTGCAAAACTAATAAAGTTAAATAAAACCTGTCAAGGGCATAGTCTTATTGTAACATCATCAGATAATAGAAGCATATCCCATGGAAGCAGTTGCTGGCTTCAGAAAATGAAGGGAATGACTTATTTGTGTGCTGGAAAAGCTTTTCTGCAGATGCTAGTCTAATACAATAGTCCTGGGTGCTTCCAAGGGACTGGGCTAGATTGCTGTAAATTCCTGCAGCTACCTAAACTTCACACCTCTCTAGGATGCCCTTGGAATAAAGAAATAAGAGGTCTCAGAAACCTCAGGGCAAGGATGGTGCCGCCTTCTGTTTTGTCCTAGAGACAGTTTCTTTTAAAGTGGATTTACCACTCAGGCTGCTTACTTTTTAGAAAGAAGCACAGTGCAAACCCTTCATTTCTCTGTCCCTCCTATGCTTTTACGCTCTGGAAACTCACATCAGATTCTTCCACAGCCCCTGCTTATAAATCCACATTCCAAGGGGGTATAGTGAAATATTCTAATTTCTTCCTGCTGGCCACCACTTTTCTGCAAGGAGTTTTAAAAGAATAATTAAGTTTCATTACAGTTAAAAGTGGAATTATTCTTTATGGATTTGAGCAAGTGCAGTACTAGTTTCTCTGGAGGTTTTGATGGTGAAGCAGTGTGCTCTCTGGAGCGTCCTGACAGGGCATGTGTATTACAGTCCCTTGTCTCTGCCTCACAGGGCAATAGTAAGGAGGCATGACTGCAGCCTTGCCTCTATCATGCCAAAGCTTATTTATATGGCACTATTCAGGAAGCCAGTTTTCCTGGTATCCTACATATGCAACCAACATAACCAAAATTTAGCATGCCACAGTACTTCCTATCAAATTTCCAATTTCCCAATGCCTGACACAGGGTCTGGTTTCATAATAATTATCTTAGAAAGAAGTATCAACCTTTCAGAACTTTATAAAATGTGACGGTTTTAGTCAGAAACAAAGTCCTTATGGTGACTAACTGTAAGCTTGCTTTCTGTAGCCAAGTAGTCAGCAAATACATTTTCACTTCAGTGAAATCATTCTTTATTGTAATTTTAAATGAAAATTGTATGAGCATTCATTTAATCTAGGGTTTGTTTCCAACTTTTTGCTGTGGCTATTTTCTCCATTAACAATTCCTTACTCATGTATCATTCACTCATCTCAGAAATGTAGTATTTTCTGCAAGTCATTTTGAAGTTGGATGGGTAAATGGACTCCTAAAGTTCCCCTGTGAGTTTCACTCTCTCGAAATAACATTGTCCCTCTTGATCATGTCTTATTTTTAATGGTGTCATTTGTGTGAGTCTCTAAAGTACCATTGCTCTGCATGAGCAATGGTGTCATCAGTATTTTTTCCCTGGAGAAAAGATGTGAATAAGAACAGAAAGAATTCAAGGTGTCAGGAGAAAACGTTTTGCCAATGGGCACACTGTATCATGAGGGGGACGCAAAGGCACAGCTACAACACAGGCAGGCCAAAGTGCATGTCCACAGATCTCTTGTGCAGGAGGAATGCAGTGGCTTGCATTGACGTGGGAAGGAAAAGAATCGATGTTTGTAACATTATCACTTCGCAGGTATTGTCAAATGTGTGCTTTCTTATGCAAATTACTGCTTCTTGACAACTATACAGCGTTACTCTGTTCTTATAGCCACTATTCCGGCTTCTCAGTCTTGTTGACACAACTTTTTCCCACGCGTTTGACAAATACAACAAGTATCAAGTTCACATGCATTTTGAAACCATATAAAGGTTACTTAAAAACAAAACAAAACCCTTAAATGTTCTGTTAGTGCAGAAGTCAAACACTTGAAGCATTGATTCACTCCCTATGAATAAACTAGTACATGTAAAGCAAGGCCTAAGAGGCAGAACTCTCTGTGCCACATCCAGAAGTATTCTGTGAGGCAATGAAGCAGAGAGAGATGAAAAATACAGGTATTTATGGATGAAAAAGTCTTATTTCTTTCTAAAACCAGCAAACTTCTCCTTCCTATGTGACAGTTTGAAATCAGATTTCGAATTGCATGCTTCTGTTTAATCCCAAACTTTTGTTAAGGTAGCAACTTTCAGAGCTCAGTTGTACTGAATCGTCCTCATTCTACTCCTCTTATCGAGAGACTTATCATTACTGATTTAATTTGCAGTACATTCTGGCCTATTGTTACAATCTTTCCAATATTATGTTTCACTCAAGTTATTGCTTGTTTCAACAGATTTCTCATGAACAACTATGCAGGTGTCTCATAGGAAATTACATAAGACTTCGTGATAGCTGAAAACTTAAATCACCCCAGTAACTTATAAAGTAGTTCTGGAGTTGATGTAAATTAAAAGTGACTTACGGAACACACTGTACTATGTTATCTCTCTGTGTGCAGTAATGGAGCATGTAATTACTTTGGTAGCAAATTGGAAGATCATAGGATCATGGTTTGGGTTGGAAGGGACCTTAAAGATCATGTAGTTCCAATCCCCCTGCCATGGGCAGAGACACCTCCCACTAGACCAGGTTGCTCCAAGCCCCATCCAGCCTGGCCTTGAACACTTCCAGGGATGGGGCATCCACAGCTTCTCTGGGCAGCCTGTGCCAGTGCCTCACCACTGTCACAGTAAAGAATTTCTTCCTAATGTCTAATCTTAATGTCTAATCTAAATTTCCCCTCTTTCAGATTAAAACTGTGACCCATTGTCCTATCGCTACACTCCCTGATACAGAGTCCCTCCGCATCCTTCCTGTAGGCCCCCTTTAGGTACTGGAAGGCTGCTATAAGGTCTCCCCGGAGTCTTCTCTTCTCCAGGCTGAACAACCCCAACGCTCTCAGCCTGTCCTCATAGAAGAGATGCTCCAGCCCTCCCGATGGTCTTTGTGGCCCTTCTCTGGGCTCGTACCAACAGGTCCTTCTTCTGTTGGGGGCCCCAGAGCTGGACGCAGTACTCCAGGTGGGGTCTCACCAGAGCAGAACAGAGGGGCAGATTCACCTCCGTCAACCTGCTGGCCACGCTGCTTTTGATGCAGCCCAGGATACAGTTGGCTTTCTGGGCTGCATGCACACGTTGCTGGCTCATGTTGAGCTTCTCATCAACAAACACCCCCAAGTCCCTCTCCTCAGGGCTGCTCTCAATCCATTCTCCACCCAACCTGTATTTGTGCTTGGGATTGCACCAATCCATGTGCACTTGGCCTTGTTGAACTTCATGAAGTTTGCATGGGCCCACCTCTCAAGCCTGTCCAGGTCCCTCTGGATGGCATCCCGTCACTCCAGTGTGTCAAAGATGAAACAGTCTCTCCAATAAGCATAATCCATATTCACTAGTATGCTTGTTTCCATCTTCCTCTTTAGCATACACACAAATAGCTTCACAAAAAACAATCATTAACATGCAAAATACTCTGAGTCTTCTAATATTTCACTAGCAATGAGACTGAATCATAAAAGACAGCATGTGGGCTTTGGATGACAAAACTGTTTACTTTTATCTTCTTCTGAGACTAAGGAATCAGTAGGCTTTTGTCTCCATGTAACCCCTAATGAATAAATAATATTGATGAAGTTAGTTAAAATAGTAGTACAAAGAGGCTGGAGAGCTGAGTTGGAACTGCCTGGAGGTTATGTGCAGGGAAAACTGTTAAATTGCATAACAAATGGAGAGAAAAATCTAATTCTTCCAAAATTGGAAAGAAAAATTTCTAGTGACTTCATGGGAAACTGATTCGTGTCCAAAATTAGATATTTAAGGTTGTTTAAAGTATCTCATGTAAGCATGTTGTCAATTCATGGCACTGCTTCTGCTTAGAGAAACTACATGATACATCCCCACATCCCAGGATTTGGTCTCTAGCTTTTTGTGACAACGCTTACCACGAGTGCTCAGTCCCTAATCTCGGTGTCAACAAGGCCTCTATGTATGATTTCAGTAGAGTTCAGATTATGTCTTCATCTGCTCCAAAGTTTTGAGTTGGTCAAAGGTAATTTCCTAAAATAGTCTTTGCGCTAACAATAAAATCTCTTGTGTGCAAACATAATCTATAAAAAGCTGTAAAATCTTGAACAAGTGCTTGCACATCATCAGTTTTCATTGTTCACTGAATAAATAAAAGATGAGATCATTAAAACATGTTAGTAATGTTCAATGAATAATAATAATGTTTACTGAGACAATCTAAAATAAATAATATTAATGAGCATTCTCATACCATCATATTAGTACAAATATGATCATTAACTTAACCTTTTAATACTTTTTATTATGTTGTTGTTAAACATCCAATAATGTGTTTTTAATGAAATCTTATTTACTGAACAATGAGATAGCTGAGTTAATAAATTTAATTAGCCATGCAAAAATGTTAAGTTAAAAAAAACAAGGGAAAATTACATCTGTCGGAATACTGCTGCTCCCAGTCAGAATACTGACAGCTCTGTGTCAGAAAGGTTGCCAGGACCCACTCACACAAAGCGGGTCACAGACACGCAGAGTGACAGCCGTGCTGGAGCCCACCTGTGGCAAGGGACCCTACATGGTCCAGGGTGCCAGAACCTGGGACTCAGCATGGCTCCTGGCGTCTCTGCAACAGGCGGAATCCTGGGGCGCTGCAGTGAATTCATGCTCCCTGCATATATTGGAAGAGCTTTAGAAGTTTTATCAAACTAAAACCTCAGCCATTGTTGCTAGGTTTGTCTTTGAAGGAAGAAGTCTCAAAGGTGGGTCTCAAGATCAACCATTTATAAAACCCCTCTATTACTTAAGAAAATGTTTTTTAAAAATCCGTGAGAATATAAAACCAGCTTATAGTCCCATAGGATTTATTCCACTAGATTGTCAAAACTTTTTTGGAAATTATTAGAAGACACAATGTAGGCACAATTTCTACATGGTATTCACTAGAAAACATAAATTATTAGTCTTTTAAATTAGGGTAATTGGATTAGGCAGCTGGCTGTGTGAGTGCAATACTAACCATTTGCTAATGTATTTTTTCTGAGGCTGTTGCCTGACTAAGACACTGTATCATTGGATTTATCAAGGAAATTTCAATTCTATAGACGGTAGGAAATGTTTTTTTCTTGTTTGACAAATGCCAGTAGACTCTGTACAACTTTTTCCGTCTTATCTGCATGCACATAAATAGGCTTTTTTTTCTTCTTTTTCTCTGTCCTCAGAAAATTGAAGTATTAGAAGAATGATTTCTCCATGAGGAAATCTTCACATAGTGAAGTCTCTACTGGATGTATTGAAAGCTTATTAATATTAGTGGAGAGATTTCAGGAGTTTAGATCAGGATATAGATAAGCCAATCTGGTGAAATCCAAAAAAAGAACGAAAAATCAAACTTTTTAAATAAAGAAAAATCCTGATTATACTGAATTATATATTCTGTACAACATTTCAGTAAATTCTGCAATGTGGAATCCATTTTTTTCACTGATTTCACATGGACGGTATCAATGTTTTCACATTCACTCACCTCATATTACTTTTACCACTTTTACCACACTTTTTTTAGTCTTCACATAAGATATAAACATCTTAATTCAATTCACTGACTTCCAGATGGCAACAGTGACTCAGTTTGGAGAATGGTCTTACTGAGGACTACCATATTACTGCTCAAAGATATTTAACATCATTCAAATTTGTCATATGCAACCAGAAAAAGTGAATGTCATAGCCTATGAATTCATGTAAGAAAATGAGCTTCTGTACATTTCCTTTAACTGTCTTCTTTGAAAAGCCTTCCTTCCACTTAAACTATCAAAAATCAATGGGCTGGTTTTTGGCTTGTTTAAGAAACTCTTTAAAAAATTAAGTATTTTAAATATAATATTTAATCATTGGAATATATACGGTTTTAGCTGCAAGCACTGCTGTCTTCATTTTAACTAACTTTCATCTTTTGACAATAGTAGCAATTTTGTAGAGGGGGAAAATAATTAGAATGCTTCATGATTTCAGCTACTGAACATGATCATATATGCCTAAGTGTTTCCAGTTTTGAAAATTAAATTTTACTACTCTGTCAGGATAATGTTCATTTTATAATTTGAGCTTTAAAAAAAGATGAACTTTTTTTTTTTTGACAGGACTATATCTTTTTATTCCTCACAGCAATTGTAGATCTGAAGCCAAATTTACATCAATTCATTCTAGTAGTCTGATTCTCAGTTAAAAAAACTGAGATACAGAAGATAGGATTTAATTAAGCTATGTTATATGCAAGAATATAATTCTGTACCAACTTTTACCCTATATTTTTAAAATGGAAAACATAATAGGTGTTTATAGTCTAAGACCCTGACTGTTGAGTGCTCAACTTATATGAATCTTTTTACAGGTCATACAGGTGATTCCTGAATAATGAGCAGTCTGAGAAACCTTTTGGCAATTTGAAAACTTTACCGTAAATGTTGGTGTAGAAAGAATGAAAATGAAGCCAACTTTATAATAAACTGAAAATAACTTTATTAATTATTACTGATATCAGAAAAGTTGGTTTTTTCATAACATGAGGAGAATGAACCTATTTATGTCCCACATCCTATTCATAGGCATAGGCCCAGATGTACCTGGGATGCGAGTGGCAGGAGGTAGGTACCACTGGTCTATGGGCACTTCAGTCTGTGGAACAGTTCATAAGGAGCACAGAAAAGATTAGAATATATTAGAGTGGCTTCTGTGTAGTTCAGTAGCTACTTGGAAATTTATAAAGGTTATGTTCTCTTTCTTTCACGTGGTTTGTTGAATTTCTGCACTCAGGAGAATATAAAAGGGATTGCTTTGGTTTTTATAATTTCTGAGAAGAAAAAGAGACATTTTATGGCCATCACAGTTAAAGCATGCCATACTAACTTTGAATATAAGAATCACATTAAAGTGGATTTTAAAGATGGATCTGAAACAGCAAAATGAATTTATTTACGTTTTATAGGTCCTATTGCTCTGAGGAAATATAACATATGCTCTAAGGCAAAAAAAAACCCAAACAAAAAAAACAGAAGACCCTCTCACGGATTATTTTACTTTGGGTTTGTTTTTTTTTTGGTACCCTTGATTAGGGGTGAATTTTTAAAGTTCTCTGCACATTTCATGTACGTAACTAATTTCTAAAAGATGGTGTGTAGTATACTCATGCAGTTAACATAGCAACTTGGCTACTAATGTTAATCCTCAGCACACTTAAAAATGAGGATAATGCAAATGCACATACAAGTAAATTCGCATTATGTGGGACTTGTATAACATTTATAATTAGGATTCATTTTAAAAGTGCATGAAAATGCTGGGAGGAAATTTAAAGCGAAATGTATTACTATTATGCAAATCTAGCACTTACTAAATTCCTTATTCTCATACTAAAATCTGCTATCTAAATAATTGCTTCACAACGGGAAATTATCACCAGCAGCCAAATTCTCCTCTCCCTTCCAACCCTTCCCTTGATCGTGTTTATTCAGTAGTACAACAGCATTCAGCGGTGTTGATAAACATGCTTAGTGTTCATTTGGTTAAGCTTCAGTAAACTGAGCCTCTGGAATTAGCAGTCATTGGTTACAAGGATGCAGTACATAATGCAGTATATTAAACTACTCCACCAGAACCTTAGCTAAAGGAGCAAGGAACATTTCAAAGCTTGGTTGACATTTGTTACTTTTTTCTTGGCATCGTCACTGGCTTTTACATCTGCTCATAAATCATTTTTAGCCTAATGTAGTATTGAGCCATCTTGTTTTGCAGTAATAACCGGGGCGCTGCCCAGCAGAGGGAACACAAACAGGTACCCAGACTTAATTATTAGGACAGGTAATGGTGACTTCAGTTCCTCAGCAAGTGAGAGAAAATCATCAGGATCTGGTAATGAAAATAAATTCTTTTAAAAGATAATTATAGATGGAGTAAGATGAGTAGAGAATAAGCCTCTAAAAGAAGTTTTAAAAATATCAGACGTGCACAAATTAAGCAGGATTTCTATTTCATCTACCATCTTGATGTGTGGGCTGGCAGCATGAGAAGCTCCTCCTCATTTTCACTTGCTCTGCTTCTATAAGAAAAATTACAGATGTGAGGCCTTCTTTAATACTTTGAATTTAGAGGTTGTCCAGCTAGACAACTGGCTAGCCAAGGCCAAGCAACCTCTGCCTAACTGTGGCTAGAATCAGAGTTTTCCATTTTCTGCTTATAAAAGGACTGGTCCCCCCTATTATGTACAAGTCCATAGCATTTACCTGGAGCATTTCTGCAAAGTAAAACTTCCTATGTCAGCCACTGGAACTGAGCTACTGTGGTGCTATTGTGGGGTCAGTAGTTGTAAGAACGGTAATCCCGTTAGAATTTGATCATGTTTAGGGGAAAAGATCTCCACCACTGCTCCAACTGTTGAGTTTCATATGAAAAGCAGGGGTAAATGAAGAGATGCTCTAATAGCAAACACTATTTACTCAGAAAATTAATATTTAAGACTTTAAAATATGTAATGGTGGTTTACTTCCAAAGACATAGGTTTATTACAGGTTTCTGTAGTGAGGTCTTGGAGTTTACCATTTAATCTTTGCTTCAAAAGTAATCAAGAGCTGAGTTCATTTGATATGGAGCTTGGTTTCAATTTGCTTGATTCTCTTGCTGGCATTTACACAGTTCTCATCTGAAAACACGCAAGATTGAACAGTAACAACATATTTTTACAAGCTACCAGCGGGCCTTTCATTGGAACAAGTATTTGTGGCAAAGTAATTAAAGAGCAAATTTTGCCACATGTAATCTCCAAACAGCTGTAGGTAAATATTCCCAATAATGAACTGCCTGAATTATTTTAGTCAGATGAAGTGGCAACAGCAAGACTCATTTCAAGACGTATTTCCAGATGATTGGCCTGGTACTGATCCCATTGATACCAATGTAGGTCTTGCATCACTGCTGTTCTGTCTCATACATCTCCAGCTGTTAGGAGTTCACCATGCCCACTTTTGTAACTGTTTCCCTAAGAACAAGAATTTCACAACTGAACTATAATTATATATCTGAAAAGGTGCAATTAAATGGGGAAAATACGCCAACAAACACAGGAGATTGGGATATAGTCTCATTTGCTGTTTTGGAAACTTTTCATCCTCTGTCTAATAAAGACAGAAATTTTGCCACCATTTCAACATTATAAAAATAAAATATGAAATAATTTCTTAGGGTAATGGAGGTTAATACTATCACTGAGACAAACCCTTTGTACTTGGTTATAATCTACACTCGTAGTCTCTGAATATAGCTCCAATGATATCCATGCTGCAGCTTCTATAACTGTAGAAGCTTAGCACATCTGCTATACCAATCTGGAATGAGAAAATGTAGAATTGTAACTCCCAGAAAATACTAGCACTTACTTCTACCACCTCTATGCGGAAAGTGCTGCAGACCTGGATTAAACTCACTTAATGCTAGCTAAATGTAAAAAGACTATGAAGCCAGTCTACATCAGACATTTATGTTTTGTCTATAGCCATGGAGATTGAGAGAGAGAACTCATCATGTTGCATCTCCGTGCTCAAAATTTTTTGGCTGTATTAACTGCTGTAGGAAGTTTAATTGCAGTAGGACCCTGTCTCTTAGACAAGCCACTTGAAGTGCTGCTGGCTGTAGTGAGCTGGGCTGACTGCTGGCCTTTCTGTCTATATACTGCCATGGACTTCAGTTGGGATTTTCAAGAGTGCTATGTCAGTCAGTCTTTGTGAAATATGGCCCGATTTGCATTTTTAAGCAGTAGATATGTTACAGGGAAGACACTTTTGTTGTAACAGTTATGTCAAGCCTATTTTTAGAGGAATAGCATACAGCATAAGTTTGTTAGTAGATTATTCCTCTTGGAAGCAGAAGGCAATTTCTTAATTACGTTAAAAAAAACATTAAAAAATATTTTTGCTGTCTACTTAACTTCTTGTTGTATGTTAGAACTCTCCCAGGAGAAGGGTCCTAAAAGACACAGCACAGCCTTTCCCTGTGTCACCCCTCCTGCTAATGGTAGCAATATATGCAAAGCAAAAAACATGAGAAAAAGGAAGGTCAAAGCTGTCAGTTTGGGAGTTCTGAAGAAAAGTACGTGCCAACCAAAAGAAAAAAATGAACAAGCTGCAGCTTAACAATTCTTCTCAGTTGCAAGAAAACTTATCCTCCTTTCCAAACAGTATAAATAGTAAGTATTCGCTGACAGAAGGTAATTTCAGAAGCTAACAACTTCACGACAGTTGATTCCTTAATGGCACCAAATGGATCTTCAGTACAAGTTGGTCTGCCAGTTCAGAAATGTCACATGATGCAAACCTCTCATTTCCTTGCAAGAAATAAAAGATGAATCACTGACTTCTGTTAGGAATCAGATTTTAAAATATCAACACAGTCTATAAATTCAATAGAAACTCAAGTATTTTTCTACATTTTAGCATTTAATTTCACTCTGCATGGTTTATAATCAAATGTAGATGCTGAGGTAATTTAACTTTTAACCTGACTTCCTAAATAATCACGTATACTCTGTGTGTGTGTATGTATGTACCTGCCTGTCATTCTTTCTCCCAATAATTTTTCAAGCTGATAGCAAATTTTCGCTAAATTAGATAGAAAGATACAAGTGTAAGATAAATTTAGCTCCTGCAAGCCTTAGAAGAATATCTAGCTGAGAGAAAGTGGAGGGAGAGGAGAAGGACCGGTCTTTGTGGGAGTTCACTCCTGAGGACACAAAAGATAGGAGGCATCTTACAGAACTGTGCTTATTACTAGAGCTGGCCAGAGTGCCAATAATAGCATTTACCCGGAAAGTAAGACATGTTAATAATTCAATATGAACAGGGTACTTGGAAGGGAGCAACAAGGGCTGTGTGAGATCAGTCTGTATTCATAGGATCTCTTCAACTTGTAAGAGTATAAATACAATTCTGCTTCATATTGTTGGGTGGGAGAGTTCCTTCAGATTTCCATGATAAATACGCACAGCAGACTATAGTGTGTATAGCATTTCTTATTTTAACAAGGAAATTCCCAGAAAGAAAATCAACTGAGCTAACTGAAAAATCATAATTAAGACATTTTACTTCTATTAAAAAATAATATACTGAGTATATTACTATAATAAACATTAATGATAAAAAAGTAGGGAGGTTATTGGGTGAGTTGAAGGAGGGGAAGAGCCAGACATAAGGTGGTGTGACCTCTTTGAGCTGGCGATTAATTTTAAAGAAAGGACTACCTTGTAATCATCTTCCAGAAGTATGCCAGCAGTTGGGCACTTGCAAATTCGAGGCACCTAAAATCCACATGACGCTTTTTAATGTGCATATATGTAAGGAGGCAGATGCTCACAGAGATGTATGCAGAAGGCAGAAGCCTTTTATTTCCAAAGGCGTGAAGATTAAAGGTAGACTATTAGCAAGAAAAAGAACAAATAAAACTGTTAGCAACTATTCTTTAGCAGATAAATGAGAGAGCTTAGAAATATGGTAATAAGGTTTGGAATATGGTGACAGTGTTTTGTAGCTGATGATAATGCACAATGTAACAGATCATTATTTCACGACTCAGTGCAATCATAAGCATGTTACTTGTCTAATGAATGTAAAATTATTTTTTATTTAATTTTGTAGCCAATAAAATTTGCATAAGTTTTGTTAGGATTGCTAGGGGTTTATGCTACCCACCCATTGTAGCAAACTACTTCATGTCCTTTTAATTTATAAACACATTACTCATATTAAAAATTAATTTCAAAAAAATGTACTAAGTTAATTAACTTGTGTTTCCTTTCTTCATTGAAAGCAACGACTGGAGACTAGGGAAAATATCAGTTTTATGAACAAATCTATGAGTTCAAGACACAAAATGAGTCAAACATACCTTGGAAGATAACATTAATAGTCGATAGCCTTACTATATAAACCTAACATTTTATGATAAACGTTTTTCACTGTGCGCTTACAAAACTTCTTAACTTCCCTTTTTAAGATCCACAAAATAATGACAGTATATAAAATAGTGAGGAGAGAAGCGGTAGTTTGAGTAAGTGAGATTTGTAATTATTCCTTGTAGCAGGTGTGTTACCTTCATTTCCTGAAAAGCTAGTGACTCTAGCTACATTAGGATCTCTTTGTGTTATTTGAATTCAAGAATGCTAACTCTCTCTCAGGAGTTTCAGGAGGGAATCTGGAAAAGATGCCATATCTGCAATTCTAAGTGGGGCGCTGATCTCGGACAATGCAGTCCTCCTAACTGAGGCATCCAAAGACAACTCTCAGGAGCTCTGAAGCTTCTTTCAGTAATGCTGACCACTAAAATTCAATAAGCATAAAATATCTGAATTATGGGTTGGAAAAGTGTCATGAACTTTTAATGATGCTCATTCCTGAGCATCCTGCCTAGTCTTGAGAAACTCTGGGAAGAGAAAAAACCAATGTGGCTTACCATATGTCTTCAAAAATCTGTAGAACTGTATGGGGTTTTCTGTCGCAGAGATGTTTTAACTGCTGCCTAGATGGAGTCCTAAGCACTAAGAAAATCCCAGGGATTTCACATCATCACTGAATATAATTTCTCCTCATAGTTTCTATGTAAGTATCACAAAGAACCATGAAGAAGCCATCAGAAACTTCTAAAAAGTACCAGTGGAGAAAATTGCTAACAAATATATAATTATTATTAAAGCTTTAATAATTAGGTACCTACATAAATAGACAAAATTTCATTTCCTGGCTCTGCATTTCTTTCTTTGTCTATTTTTCTTTAAAGACACAATCCGATTTTCATAAAGACCAATCAATTATGATATTGCTTAATAACTCTGCTGGGTATTTTTCAGGCACACAGCAATAAGCTTAGTAGAGTTTCAAATAGGAGTTAAATTAACAGCTTTATCAGCTAAACAATTATTCCTATGAGCTGATGCTTCTATATCAGTTAAAAGTTTTCATTAATAAAAGTTAAAATTCACAAAAACATTGCAAAAATCTTGTCAGACTCTGTTGCTGCCTAAAGAGACAAGGTTTTATAATTACTTAGGAAGAAACTTTCTTTCCCAGAATCTAAAAGCCAGATTTATATAAATATTTTCTTACGAATACATTTAGAATTTTATTAACTTGTTGGCCTGGAGAGGAATTGTCAAGTCTTGAACCAAAGGAATTATCCTTTACTGTCCCTGTAACAACGTAATAGTATAATGGCATAAGAGGTGGCTAAATTTGAGTTTGGTTGTATAAAAACATATCAGGATAAAGGATCTAATGGAATGATATTAGCGAATCAGTACATATATTGTGACAACTGTAGCCTCAAGGATGCATTTCTGCCACATTAACTCATTTCAGATTTCAGTCACTACGTGGAGAGCCTGCAACTTGCTCTCTGAAAGGAATATCCTAAAGCTACGATCTATCAGTCTGGATATCTCACCTTTCTCTTCATGAGTTAAACAAGGATAAACAATGAAAATAAACTATCTGAAATAGGGAAGGAACCTTTGTAAAAGTAACCTGGTTTCTCACTCTATCCCTCCGGATCTCTTTCTGTCTCCCCCTTGCTATTTTGCCTTAGAAAATTACTGAAGCATCGTTTCGTAATAATATATCTACTTAAATAATTGGATGTCAAATACTTGCCTGAAAATGTTAGTCTTCTAAGAAAATTTATATTATGTGCCAGGAAAACAAAATCACTATCCTCTAGCACTATATCATTACCGTTGTTACTGTTCTGCTGGTAAATTTGTGGCGTGATAGCATCTGGTTCAGAAAAATAAACAGAAAAAGGAGAACGAGCTGGATCTTGAGCGCTATAATTCAGTGGAATCTGATTAAAACCAATTTAACTTCACAGGTGATCTGACCCATAACAGATCTGGAAATCATGTCTCCATCTTTACTTTGGAAAGAAAGATTAGTAGTGGGAATTGACAATGAGGGCTTCTGACAAATATTGACTTTTTCTAATGGTAATTACTGCACAGACTAATTGGGAGCATCTGAAAGAAGGATCTGAACATGAAATGCTGCCAGGAGTTGGTAGTGTAGCTTGTCTTTAGTAGCTGTTACTGTGACCAGTGTGGACCTGCACTAGCGGCTTTGGGTTTTAAACAAGAGAACAGGGCAAAATAGGTAACTCTGAATATTGTAGGGTACCTATTTTGTAATCTTCCCCACTGAAAAACAATTTTTTGAGACTAAAACCTGCAAATACTGGCTTCTGTTTATGCAAATGTTTATACTGAATTGAAAAATTATTTCACTTAATTATTTCAGTTAAATACTGCAGAATGGCTTTATTGCTGGAGAAAAATCCTGAACAAAGCTGCAGTTAACGAAGAGTAATTGATACCGTCGAATTCCAGGCGGGTTGCCTTTTACAGGTGTACATAGCATGCACTTAGAAGGTCGCTTACAGGCCAAAATTTATTAAGCAGTGTATCTGGAATGCCCTGTTTCCTTCGTGGACTTGCACTATCTTATCTGTAAAAGCATCTTTCACTAAGCTGCTTCATTTGCAGTTCTTCAGGTCTAGATTCTGCAGCTTAAATGGTTCTATGACATTTGACAACATATGCAGGTTTGGTACCTGAAAAATTATCAATACATCACAATAAAAGAGTGAGTAGCCACTTGAATATCTTCTGGGTATATATAGCAGTTCAGGGTAAGGAAGGATATCTGTATGGCCGTTCTTTTGCTTTATGCTTATGCATGTTAAAATAGGAAGTTTTGTAACAATATATTTCATAAGATTGATCTTCTGTGACTGACCAATAAATACATAAAATGGAAGAAGGCTGAGAGGAGCTGGGGAGGGCCATGTGCCCTGAAGCCCAGGGACTGATGCAGGGTGAGACTGAGCCCAGATGTCACAAAGAAGCTGACCTTGATCAGCTGGTGCTGTAAATGTTTCTCCTTGAGCTTATGAAAAGAGCGTGAATGTCCCTGAGTTAGCAAGGCCAGCCTGGTGGGAGTGAATATGTGGCTCAGCCCAACAAAGGGTGTAAAACCTAAATACTATAAGTATTTCAAAGAGAGCAATGGGTTTGAGTTGACTGTAACTCACCTACTCATTTCCAGTGTAGCAACGATCAGCGTATTCCAGGGACCGGCAGTGGCAATCACACTGGTATTGTAATTAAACTATTTATTCCAATTGCTAGATATATATTTTGCTAAGTGTATCTTACATTTATTTTGTATTATGCAATATATGTGGTATTGCTGTGTTAAATCAGAAAGTCTGTGTAACATCTACTAACTTTAAATAAGTAAATTTGATATTAAACATTGGACCCTCCATGTGTGGAATAGCTAAAAGAACTTGGTCAGGGAGTATTGGATTCTGACACCTTCACATAACAAATATCAGTTTAACAATAGCTGACAGGGATGGGGAACCATGTGAATTGATCTGTATCAGATGCCAGTGAGAATAGAGGATTCATGTAGCATCTTTGTACGGTACTTTTCAAGTAAGAGACAATTTTTGCAAAGTTTTTAGGTAATATTCGTCTGAGTTGATGACCAAAAATTCCCTTACCTAAATGAGCTAATAAAAGAGGCCTGGCATCAAAGGTTGCAATTATTGCTTTGGTGAATGAAGGGGAAAGTGAAGCAGATTTAACATTTTAAAATGTACTTTATAGTTATGCACTAAACTTCCCAAGTGTTAAATGGAGGATTAAATTCAGCATTAGAGCTCAAAAATATGAAATTTGGTCAAATTATTCCTTCCATCTAAAGATTCAAGTACATCAAGTTTTATTTGATTTCTGAACTATTTTGAGCTTTATATGGTTTTTGATGCGTTAGGATATTAGTCAGTTAGAAGGATGGTGCTATTATTCTGTTTCTATATCTTATGTAAATTATGACATTTTTATGGTGACCACTGTTGCAATAACATTGCTATTCTGAACTTATATTGCAATTTTCATATATGAACTCTGCTTAAATATGTGCAAAGACTATTAACTCCAAACAAAGAAAGAGAAAGTTTTGGAGACAAATTAAGCTGGCGTACTCAATACCATTCATTTGATAGAATTAGCAACAAAATACAGGATATACTCTTATGTCTAACCATGAAATACATAATGTAAACCACTGTTTACAATATAGTGTGGCAGCATTGTCTTGAGAGATGTAAATATTTTGTGTTACTCTGTTCTTATTTTGTGTTTTGTTTTTTAAACTTAATTGCAATATGACACTATAATGTTGCCTTTGCTGTTTTTTTCCAAGTCAGAAAATTATATCTCATCATTACCAGGACAAAGACACGTACAGACTTCTTGTTGTTATATTGCATTCTGCAGAACCGGTGTCATTCTAAAAAGTCAGTGTTAATGACTTTGAAAATATAAGTTGCAGTCTGCATCTATGAGAATAACACACATCTTAGAGACTCTCCCAGATTCAGAACTGTATGGTTTATTTCCAGACTCTGTCATCTAAACTTATTAATACAAAATTAGGAAATATACATATGCACAAATTCTTACTCATCGTCGTTTATATTGGGACTTTTATTTATAATTGCAAATACATATAAATTGCAGCTTAGAGTTTACTATTCCCAAGAACAGTTTGGCAGTTACTGCCTACTGCAAGTAGCTCACTAGTGCCAGAATTCACTGACACTGTTGCTCTCCTCAAATATCCCTTCTCATGTCCTGGTACATGGGGTACGTCAGGTGTAAAAGCTGAACTGTTTACATTGCTCATCTGATAATCTTTACCTCTTCTGTATGTGGCTGTGTCGCGGTTAATAAATGTCTTTCCTTATGCTGTACTGTCATGATACAAGTACTGCGTGCAAGGGAATAAGGTACCTATGTCTCCTTCCCAGCAAGGATCACTGCCTGTTTCTGCAGGGACAGAATGAAGAAAAGGGCTACAGATTTAAGTCTTTTTGCTCTTGTCATGGTTTAATGCCAGCCAGCAACAAGGACCACGCAACTGCTCACTCACTCATCCCCTTTCCGCAGGGTAGGGAGAAGAGGGAGAAAAGGTCTGTGTGTGGGGAAGCTCATGGGTTGAGATAAAGACAGTTTAATAGAACAGTAACAGAGAGGAAAATAATAACCATTATCATGGTAAAAGAATTTACAAAATAAAGTGATACAAGTTGCTCTCACAATCCAGTGATCAGTTTCCCAGCCTGTCCTGAGCAGCAATTGCAGATTTCTGCCCCCTGGCCAACCCCCATTTATATACTGAGCATGACGTCTATGGTATGGAATGTTCCTTTGGGCAGCTTGTCCTGTCTGTGCTTCCTCTCAGCCTCTATGGAAAGATGAAAAAGTCCTTGACTACTGTAAACATTGCTTAGCAACAACTAAAGCGGTGTTATCAACATTATTCTCAGTAAGTTTATGCCTAGGTATAATTTTGAAACTCTTTCTTATGAGTATTGTTCCTCTAGCCTGCGCTTGAACTGTGCGATTGGTCTAAATCTGTTTATTTTCTCTGACTGGATGATTAATATTCCACTGATTATTATTTCTTTTGCCAGAATCATGTTCTGTTTCATACTGTCTTTTCATTTAATCTGTTTAACTGGCTAGAACTCAAATCTCATAGGATGGATAGCATTGGAAAGCCTTGCAGGGATCAGGGTTTCTATAACTCTAGCCAGTGTTATTCATTACTCGGTTTGGAGACACTTTCATAAAACACAGTAAGCATGAGTCATCTCATATTAATGTCCATATATTATTTTAAATAATTTCATACTTTAACCTGTGTGTATGTGTATACATATATGCCAAATAATCAAAACTAGTGATGCATTTTATAACTTAGTCTTTGAGTATCGAATAGAAGACACTTTATAGGGGATTGCTCTTCCATCTTCTGAATTTCAGGCAGCTGATTTTTCAGGTGGTTGGTATCCTGAGAAAAGGAGGATTCTGAACACCATGTCTCTTCTGAAAATCTATGTTTGGTCAGCTAAAAGCAGTAGAAATAATTGTGATGGTCACACTTTGAAAAGAAACTATTTAAGGGTGCTTAATTCTCTAACTCACATTTGGTATTTAGAAAGCAGGAAATTTTCTCTGTTATATGATCATCCCTATAGCAATCAGATCCTCATGAACAAAATAAAACAAGAGTCACCTGTTCAGTGGAACTTCAAATCATTTACTATGCAGGCTGGTAAAGCAATAAAAGTCGATAGGACATATAGGGTGTGTGATAGAGGCAAAAAACTGAAACGAGAGGGCAAGAAGTGTTCTTTAGCATTCCCTTGATTAACTAAATGCTATTCCCATATCATCCCAGGAACAGTTCCTCACCACGAGTGTAAGCAATCTCATTTTCTGTCTGTCACATGGGGTGCAATGAATGCAGAAGCAGTAGAAACGGTTGAGACCACTCCTTGATGGAAGCTGTCTTTTAGTTCAGATGAAAACAAGTTGTCTTCAATTGTGATGAAGAATCAGAGAGAAAAATCTCTTAGAAGTACATCAGTGACTGTACTTTTGTCCTTTCCAGATATATGCAGGGGGATAGATGGCATCATGTTGCTTTCCACCTGGGACATACAGCATTAGCCTTTACATTCAAAAACAGAAGCAGTGATTATAGTGAACTCTTCTATCCCTTTTTCTGTCTTTTTAAAAGTAGAATTGAAGGTAAAAGGGCATTCTGTCAGAGGAACGTGTACTCTATCTCTAAATATTAAAAAAAAAAAAAAGAAAAGATATGACTAGAAAATAATTTACAACTTAAAACAAGTAAGAAAACAGCCATGCTTAGTGTTAAAACTTTAACATTTCTAATAGACTAGAAACTCAGTGCTTAAGTTTAGCATTTTAACATCTATGCAGCTTATAAATCATTTTTTAATGCAATATATTTTCTGCAGACCACTACAGTTAGTCTTTGCTTGATATTACCTTGTAAATTATTGAGGCAGTTTCATACAATGCATCACCTTTATTCATTATTAAGAAGGCAAGCCGCAGAACTCCCATATTTTCACTTAGGTGCTATTAATAATAAGAAGAGAGCTAACCAAGGCAGGACAAGAATAAGGATTGAACAGAGAGAAAACATTTCAATTAAATTTTCTTTTTTGCTGGAGAAAAAAGGATAAACATTTAAGTCTACCTAACAAAAAATACTGTAATGAATTACTCAAAGATGACTGTAGCTTTAATTGAACTATTGATTATTTCTTTATTTTTAGGTAGCATTTAAAAAAATACATAATTGCTAGTGTACTAGCAATAGGATTGATAACTTTTCTGTTATCCTAATTAAAACATAAAAAGTAGGCTATTTTTTTTTAAACAGAAAAGATGGGAAAATCTTTAATTTCAAATATTCAGACAGTTTCACATACGTTGGACTGCACACAATGTTTGTAGAACTTTTATTTATTTATTTATTCATACTTATTTACTTATGTTATATTCCAAGGTAGATGACAAGGATAAACAGACGATAAATGTTTGCTTATCACGTGGTAATGGACAGCGTGTGCTCAAAAGGCCATATTTGAAATTGTGCACTCTAACTCTAGGGAAAAATCTGGAGAAAGAGCAATGCCATTTTAAGTAGTTGAGGTTCATATGAAACACATAAAAATTCCCTCAGACATTTTAGAACACTTGTGGCATCGTTTTGTTTTCACCCTGAGCTCTAATTCTGTACAGAAAGTTGGATATTAAGCTCTAAATAGTATTCCCACTACCACTTTGGATGCCCTCGATGCTGCTGACAAATCATGCCTTCTCTTATTCTTACAATTCTCCAGGGATGCTATGATGCTTAACACTTTCCTTCAGTTCTGTCATACCTTATAACTGAACACAGGTAAAATCGGTGCAAGTTGTATATGCAGTTTATTATTACATCTTAAACTTTTTAATATAAATCCCTGTGTACATATAATATTAAAGGATACTAATCAAATCAGCCATAAATATCCCAATGTCTGTATTTGCCTACTGAGTGCACCTTTTGAAAATGTGTCTCTCTGAGATCCCCATGGGAACATGGTGGTGTAAACCTTACCCTTTTTATAAACTTTACCTTTTTATACACTTTCACCCTTTTGTTTAACAAGGCAGTCAGAGTTCTGCACCAACTTTAAAAAAGGAAAATCTATTTGCCAGGGATTTTTTTTGAGATTTTTTTTTTTGCCTTTCAACTTGTCCGTGTTCATCATCTCTTTTGCTTGCTCTGTCCTGAACATTCATGCAATACTTTTTTTAATACAAATGTAATCTTTCATATGTGGATAAGAACACTCCCCATAAGAATACTAGCGTTCATTACTTACTGAAAGAGTGCTGGCTCCTTTTCAGTAGACATCACTTTACCCAACCAGGCAGCAGAAGAAAAACAATGGAATTTAGATGTCTGAACAGGAGGAAGTGGAGCAATATTTCTGAAAACAGAGTGGAAGCTGAATCTTGGAGAGAGAAAAAAAAAAAGCTAAGGCTGAAATATAGCTTAATATTTCATTTGTCATGATGAAGTCCAAATCTGAATGTGAAATTTTTTCAGACAGAGAAGCGAAATATTAATTAGATCATCTTTTCTATCTGTGGCTGCTGAGTAAAACCAGTCAGTGGTGGATTTCTTTGCAGAATTGTTTATTTCCTACCTCAGGTGTGCTGATAACTCTGGTATTAATATAAAATATTTCCTTAACCAATTCAAATTGTGCATTTACCCTAAAAACGTTTTTTAGGGGGGTTAATACAGAGCTCCTTACTGAAGTGAAACTAGAACATGACTTTGGCCGAAAGGTAAATAGAGATTGTAGCATGATGGGGAGTCAGCATGAGCTGCCTGCTGTCAGATGAGCTTTTTCGTGATTGCTTATGTAACATGGTGACCTTGGGATAATTTTCTGCCAGCCACGGAGAGATTTTTTTCTGACTTGACAGTTTTTAAACAGGAAGTCTTGCATCAAATCATTGAGGTTCATCTGAACGCTCATTTGCTTGAATTTTATATTGTTGATATAATAATGAGCATTTTAGATACTTCATATTTTTAGTAATTGCATCCTTCCTTTTGAGCATTTGGTATTGGGGAAACTCTGGGTTGCTCTTCAGCTGAACTGAAACTACCAACTCTGTATAACTAACGTATATTGAAGTTCCCAAACTGGTGCAACAGAAGCTTACCCTACCGGTATGACACATTTTGCTTATGTAGCAAGGATTGATATAAAAGATAAGAGAAAGATTATGGGATCCTTTGTGTCCTTGAAGAGTTTAGCAATTTTCTAAGCACCACTTGATACAACTTGCCTCATTTTTCATCTCTGCTTATAAAAAAAATAAATAATCCATTAATCTTTATGTGAAAGCAAACAGGATTCTGAGGTTAAGAATGTGACACAGGGTATCAAGATGGTTCAAAACAAGAAAAAAAGATTGTTTCTGTTTCATTTAACTAATTAGAAGATTCAAAACTAGTCTATGAAGTAATTAATATATTCTACGAGACAAATTTTGGATTCTGAATGGTTTTCATGGTTGAGATTTGCTTCTTTTTTTTTTTTATATCCCTCTTTATTTGTGTTCGCTTTAAAGAGAAGTTCCACAAAAGAAGAAAATATTTTAGTTTTGTGCCTTTTTTTGAAGAAAAGAGAAAGTAAAGAAAGGAAAATGTTCTTTTTTTCCCCTTAACTTTTAGATATGTCCCTTGAGATCAACACTTCAATCACTTTCATATTTTTTTTCTTGAACTACCATTAGGTTTTTGTGCTTGGTATTACCTATTAATAAATTTAATTGGGTCTGAATTTACACCACCTTCAATTCAGTTAGGTTTCAGTGCTCGGTTCTATGCTGGAGAATCCTAAGATTAGAAGGACTTAAACACTGGGGAAAATGTGTGGATGAAAAGCCCAGACAAGTCTATTTGCTGACTGCTAGATGAAATTATTCTCAACTCCTTTATCAATTTTATTGACATCGGTGAAAATTGTTTTTTAAATGGTAAAATTCTAAATCAGATCAGTTGGAGTGACTGTGCAAATGAATATAGTTGGTGGAAGGATATCCATTCATCCTTGTCGGGGTACTCAGAATTGCATGATTCTGGAAATAAACAAAGACAAACTAGTATGAATAAAAGTCAACGTATTACCAAATAATCCCTTGACACTTCTGCTGGATCTGCTTTGGGTATCATTGATGATCAGCACAAGAGAACTCTAATATCTTATTTTCAAGTTTCAGCTTGAAAAACATGTTGTGCTGTGCTAATGCTGACAATAAAGCCTATGACAGCACAGTAATGGAAAAAGATGAATTATCAAATAAGAACACAGCAAGGATGATAAAGGACCAAAGTACTCTTAAAAATATGGTTTGTGTTTATTCATAATTGGAGGAAGTTCTGCTGAGTAACTAAAACCCTTGGCTAATTTTTCTCCATTAAAATATATAAGTAATAACTGCAAATATATAATCAGCTCTTTAAAATGTCATAGAAATAAAGAACAAACAGCTGTGACATGAAATAAGAAAAAATAATGATGAGCATTCTCAAAACTGAAAGAATATGTGATAAGCACAAATACAGGGGGGTTAATTTGAGCGTGATCAATAATGAATGTCAGGAATTGCTCAGTGTTTCCACCTAGATCATCTCATCCTATTCGCCATGTCCAAAAGCCAACTTCCTCTCAGCTGGTTTTATAAGAAGGACAAATTCGCTTTTGGTGTGTTTTCCTGGACTTTACAACACTCTGTCTGAATGCAAAAGCTGTTGGATTGCCTGAGAAAAATTGTGAAATGGATTAGTTATTTCAGGGCGTACAATGACAAATAATTTATTTTGGAAAAAAAACCCCAAATACCCCATGAATGATTTAAGAAATTAGGTTTCCTAAGCTATTTCAGAGGCGCTTTAAATATTGCTTCACTTGGGAGGCAGGTTTCATCTTCTCAAGGGCATCTCCTTCCTATGCCACGTGTTGCCAGTCAAACTGCTTTGACATGCAGTACTTCAAAGCTCTGCTGCATGTCAGACTGGAGGCGACTGTTTACTGCAGGGCGACAAGCAGCTAAAACCACACTGATGAAACTACAAAAATATTTATTGATAATATTTAGTTCTGCAGATACTTCACTGCTGTTTTTCCTATATTTCCATCTCAGCCACACTCACTGCCAGCAGGAGGAGGGAGATGGATTATTCTGGGAGGTGATACAAGGATGGCAGATTTGTTTTCCTTGCAGAAACTCATTTGCTGTGTCGGCGGAGTCTTATTAAAGGTGCGTCAGTTAAGATTCAGAGACGAGGTTTAGATAGCCCTCTTTATACCACTAAAACATTCACTGCTGTTGATTGTCCAAAATGGGAGCTTTTACACCACTTTCTACAGAATGTACTCTTATCTCTGGAGTGATGTATTGGTGTTGTATAACCTCCCTAGTAGGGACGTGACTATGTATGGGCAGTGCTGATACTACATCTATGGGTTATGCTCACATTATGTCTGCTGAGAAACTTGATTTTAGCTTTGCTGACCACATTTCTCTTTCATCCTGATCAGGGAGTCATTAAAGGACATCTTGACAAGCAAGTCTTTTAGACTTTGGGTATCAGCCATTGCTCTTAAACTGCAAGTTTAAACTGAAGGCCATCTGTGTAACATTGGCAATGCTTTTTAGTTGGTTTGTACTGGGTGTAATGGCTTGAACAGATGTCAGTAACAAGACTGAACCTTCTGCTGCCTGTCTGTGAGTTGTTTCCCTCACTCTCTGGGCAGCAGCGCCAGGAAGCACAGAAGGACCAAGAACAGGGATGTTCAGAAGCTCAGGACTGAATCTGTGAATTAGTATTTTTACGGAGGTTCCAAAGGGGCACCAAAAAAGCAGCAAAGTCTGCATCTCTCCGTGAACTGTGTCTGACAGGACTCCTTAAGAGCAAAATACGGTTTTATCTTAGTAGCACCACGAGGCCAATATAATATAAAAATGAAAATCTGTCTTTTGTTTTCTTCTTCCTGGCATGGGCACCATCAAGTTTTGTTACAAAGAGTAAGTGCTGCTTTTTTTAAAAGACAAGAAAAAAGGGGGAAGGGTTCACCTTCAAGTCAGCAGATCTAACACAGAACTAGCATTGTTTATAGATCTGTTGAGGCAGAAAATGTCATTTACATACCCATTTTTTAAAGTAGAACCATGCTGTCAGAAGTAGTAGAATTTTAAATTTCAAATCCATGATTAAACAGTCATTCTGTTTTTCCAATCGTTCAATACTCTGCAACCCTCCATCTCTCATGGAAAATCCTTTGCTTACACATCCATTTGGAACTGATTTTCTTTTTTTTTTTTTTTTTTTTCTTCTGACCTTCCTTCCTTCTGTCCTTCCTTCCGTCCTTCCTTCCTTGTTGTACAGAATCACTTCATCTTCTGGGATCTCACCAAAACCATCCTGTTTGCTGTTAACCTATCCATTCCTTTCACCTTGCCTGTGGCACAGCAACAACTGCCTGCATCTGCACTGCTTCCAAATTCCAGCTTCCTTTTACACTTATTCTTTCTTCACATTTTACCTGTATCTTTCCAAAGGTACCCAGCCTTCTGTTCCCTTTTTTGTCCCTGAATTCCCTATTTAGAACACTTTGCTTACGCTTTTATACAGTAATAGGTGGTCTCTCACGGGACGCTTTCCTTTCCCAGTCTTCAGGGATAGCTATTTACCTGATACAAAATTTTCTTATCCAAATGCAAGGGAAAACATCCACCCTCGTGCTTTCATCAGCCTATTTACATCAGACGACAGAGGCTGCTGAAGAATGCAGTGGTTGTGGAGGAGCAGTGTATGGTTTTGTCTGCTGTGGAGGTTTCTCAGTATTTCGTTTTAATCAGCAAGTTAAATCCAAGGTGATTATGTTCCAGCAATAAGACAGTGCATAGTCTGGTGCTGTGACAAAGAATTCTGGAGTCTGAAAATGAAGCAGTAAAAGGCATTTTTGTAGTGTTTCACTTAATCAAAACTGTGATTGCCTGCTTATTAAACTAACATGTATTTGAGCCATTAGAACAGATCTTAGCATTTGTGTTAATTCAAGTAGCTTTGTAGTGTTTTTTAAAAAAAAAATGTCCATTGATTTGTATTATAACATCCCAATATACCCAAACCAGGGAACTCAGAATTTGTTAAGAGTTAAGATTGAAAAAATCACAATTGCTCTTAACAGAGACCTGCTGGCACTGAGAATACAAATTGAGATCCCTGTTGGAAATCCAGGCCTAAATCTAAGGAACCACTTTCTATGCAGGCAGCCTGTCAAAATAAACAGAACTGGTGGAACACCAACCCTGAGAAGGTTAATGCCCAGGATTTTTCTGTTTAATTTAAGCTGAGCTTTCTAGAGAAGCCCAAAGGACTCTGACACACAGTTCCCAGTGAAAGCAAACACCCGACTTCCTTAAGCCTTATTGAAAATCTTAGCATGAGGCCATTTAAAGCCTGGCCTCTGCACGTCCTCAGTTTGTGCAGATGAGCTACACATGTTCTTCCTCACTACCTACTCCTGTCCTCTCTGCCTCTAGGTTGCGTTGTGCACAAGAGACAGAAATTAGCTGTCTCGGTAGAACACCGAGACTAAGTAAAGATGTAGTTTAAATGGCAATTGAATATCTGATTTTCAATTATTCCTTTTGGAGGGGGGTTTAGAGAAAAATAAGCATGCTTTTCTTCATTTCATTTTCATTTGTCGTGAAAACTGTCATACTGACAACTTTTGGGTAAATTTTCCCATAAATTTTCAGGGATGCCTTTTAAAGGAGAGCGGCTGTCAGAAAGGATGTCAGTTAGTGCCTGTTGATGGACTGGGTTTTGTTGTTGACATCTGTTTAAGAGAAAGTCCCATCATCTCGCCTGCCATCAGGCCATAAGTAGCCATTAGATTTCTTTTGATACCTGGTACCCTGACACGCATTTCAGCTGACAGCAGCAATGTTGGCCTGATCTTTTATTGTTGTGTAGGAGCCTCATTCAAGGCAATGGGAAGGGGCGACGGCCCCAGGATGCTAATAGATAGTAAGTGCCTCTATAATTGAATTGTTTTGTAGTCTCCTTTGGATTAAGTTATTGTTTTTATATTTTGTGATAACACATACTGCTGCTATTCTTATGGCATAGAATAAAACAGAAATCCTTTAAGCCATTATATCTTTATTACTATTAAAGCCTGAGGACAGATGCGTTATTCACATAGATCTCTAAGGGTAGCAATTAATGTTTAAATAGTATCCTTTAGGAGGGGTTATATGAAAAAGTATTACAGGGTCAACTAGCTTCAAAATCCAGGATCGGTTATTGAAAGATTAGGGCTTGTTGCTAACGACCGCAAAAAATAGATGTGGCTACTTGTTTTAACGAGGAGAGGAATAACATGTGTGCACAACTGAGTCCTTTATGGCGTGTTGTAGCAATGTATCTTTCTCCACGGGAAGCAAAAATAAATAAAAATCTTTCAAGACTGCTTGACAGCCCTCATCAGTGCCGGATTAGTTTAATGAAGCACAATACCACTAATCCCTTTTCTAAATTTCCATTCATTCTCTTAAAGCCTTTACCTTTAGGTTTGTCAGGTTATGCAAAAGCGTAGAAAATATGGAAAAGGGAACATTAAACTACTCAAATAGCTGCATGAAGCTAATCAGTGATCAGCTTTTAGTAGCTTCAGAGGTGCAAGGTGGCCATAGCTGATTAGTGTCAATACATGCACTGCATGCATTTACATCTTTCCAATTTTTAACTTTAGGAGAGTGCCTGCACTTTTGAAAAGTTTAGAGATGCAAGTGAAGCTTCTTTCATAATTACAGTAGGATTAATGAGATGGAAAACTACTTCATCAGAAATTTCATATTATCTGGATTTCTATAGTAGTATGACATCTCCATAAATCTTGTCTAATTTTGAACCAATTCTCTTATTGTTTGAGAATGTAATGAGGACATTGATATGTTTAAAGCTGTCTGTGTCAAATCAGGTCCAGAGAATTCTGTATCTTGCAGAATTTAACCCTGTCACACCATGTATCTCCTCTCTTAAATTATAGAGAAGTGCACGGAGATGAGGGTACATTTTTCATTCTTATGTGTGTTCTGTTATGTGCATGTGTGTGTCTTGTGGATGTCAGAATCTTTATGACTTGATTTCTCTTTACGAGTGCTTTCTTATTGATGCTGCAGAGAAAAATATAAGCAGAAATCTCTTTTTCCAAATCTACTTGAAAATCCTTTTGGTCAAATACTCTGACGCTGAATATCATCGCAGCTTTATTAATTGAATGCTCCTATATAGATGTACACCAAGTGAAGATCTGATGTTATGTGTTAAATTTGAAGATTAAAGAAACAACAACATAAATTTGGTTTGACGTTAACTAAACTGCGTTGTAGGTGTGCTGGTATTTCGAAACCACTCGATTATAAATGTTTTGGTGACACACGCTGCTCAGAAATAAAAATTAAAGACAGTATTTTAATGAGGGTAAATGTGCAGCCTATGATTATTTTGGGTGAGAAGTGAAGAATAAGGTTACTACAGTACAGTAAATATACTATAATATACTCACTACATGGCGAATATATGTAGTAAAACAATAAAATTTTAATGGGCTCTGTTGTAAGTGTAATGAAAGTAGTTAAAGTAGCTAACAAGAACTTAAAAGTATTGACCAACACAGTCACATTATACTCTAGAAAAAACACATATAAAAAGAAAGTATTTGGACACTATTTGATCTGTTAAATAACGAATGCAACATTACCTAAAAGCCCTAGTGAGTACTTGGGCCTGATTTGACCTTGTGGTCATAAGAAGTCATATTCCCTGATCTGTAACCAGTATCTTTTGCTGATCCCAAATGATAACTGAATACATTTGCTTCGGTGCCAAGTTAACTAGACAAAAATCAGTATTTCACACAATGACGTGATTTCTCTTAGGCTCTATACAGATGGCAGGGGAGATGCCCGGTGGGTCTGCAGCTCGGGAACCTGTCTGCAACATGCTATGGCTTCCCCCCAGCCCACAAGCTCAGAAAAAACAAGGGACTCGTTTCAAGAAGGAGTTGCCACTGTGGTTCTTGCAGTTCAGACACAGCTTAAATGACTTCATTTGTTCCACTTTGGAAATCTTTGCATTAGCATAATCCTGCTTCCAGCTTTGTTCTTTCCTCTCGGCTCACAAAAGACAAGTAAAAGAAATCTTGTGGGGCACAAGAGCATTGAAGTAAATCTAAGACTAACCTGAAGCTAACACAGCAGGAGTTTCCTAGCATCATTCATGTACTTATTACAATTTCTTGCTGAAAGCTTCCAACCAAGATCAATTACATCCCAAATTATTTTGCACATCCTCTTCCTTCCGCACAGGGAATACTGAATTTTGTTTTGCTAGACTTGTTCATCACATTTCAGGCACTTAATTTTCTAAGGAAAAAATGTCAAAACAAAATATGTTAACATTGTAAGGGCTTCTTTTTTTATCCTATTGCCACTCACGTATTTCCAAGGCTAACACAGCATAGGTTGTCAGCAGATCATAATAATGCCTCTATTCTTCAGATATCTAAAATGCGACATGGAAAGCAAGGTTTACACCTAGCTTCACCTCCTCTGTGAGCTGGCTTGTTCACACTGTTATCCCACACACTACTTCTGTGTGAGACTGAGTTCAGTCAGGTGAAGGACAGGCTTGCATTTCTCATGCTTGAGAAGTTTTATTTGTGCTGGGAACTATAGCTGCCTTAGTAAGAAGAGTTTATAATGGTACCTATCTGATTCAGTAGCAACTCTTTTTTGTTGTTTTAGTAATTGCTGCAGGTCCAAAACATTCCAAATCACGTAGTTGGGCAGGCTGGATGGTACAGCAAATGAAAAGATGGTGATCTAGCAAATGTTATGTGGTAGTAATCTATAAGTCATGCGAAGAAGGAGGTCGATGCTACCTACTAATACATTATATATTTGCAGAGCCTGCCTTCTGCTTAATTAAGTCCATATTACTTAATTAGTATTGAGACATGAAGGAGGTATAGATATGTATCTCCTCTGAGATCCAATTTTGCTGAAACAAAAGGAGCCAGAGGAAGTTGGCAGTAATTTAAATTTATTAACAAATTTCCAGTTTGGCACCTATTAAGTAGACAAAAAATTCTATTCACTAGAGGAAATGCATCAGCCAAGGGCTCAAAACATACTTCATAGTGACAGGTATTTAAAATTTGGCAAGCAAGGCAGGCTTTGGACTGAGCAGAAGGTCTAGAAATATAAGGAGAAACAGTTTCAATTTATTTACACTACATAAAAAGCTTGGATTTAGCACTCTTATAAAAAGAGTGTTAAAAGCATAAAATCATACGTGATCACTGTCCTCATAAATATCATTCTTGAGCAGTTCTGGTGGTGAAGATTGATCTTTTATTAGCAGAAACCAGAATTATATTTGTCTTCATTAGTTGAAATCATTCAACTGTCTTTTTCAATATGAAAGTATTACTACACAGAAAGGGGCCAGTAACAGAAAAAAACATGTTAAACCCACATATTTTTATTGCCCCTTTATACTTTCATTCATGTTATGCCTGAAAGACACTATTGCTAGCCCAGGTACAAGTCTTGCAGAGGTGCTGCTAAGAAAACCTTCCAAAAGAGAGACAAACTATTTTAATGTTGCAAGAAACTAAAGGGGGTTTTAAAATAGAAAATTTAGTGATTAGAAGAGGTGCATCTCTTTGGGCTTTCCTCTGACCTTGCCACTGACTTTCCATACACTGATCATTCTTTCCATCACTCTGATTTGCTATGGATAAGCAGAAAACACTTTTTTAGTGTGGTGTTTAGGTTATTTTTAATTAGTTTCCTACTTTCGCTCATTTCAATATGTACAGCATCATTACTAATGCCTTCTTTATTGTCTATTTTCTGATTATCCTTACTAGCATATAGGGAAATGAGATGTTGCAATTCCCTTCAATTTGCTCTTGCAGCAAGCGCACACGTAGACACCCACCCGTTTACACTAAACTAAATTCCTTAATTTTATACTGAAATCTATTTAAATTGTTCCCAACCTGCAACAAGAATTTAATCAGGGCAGGAAAAAAGAGCAAAAACTGAATATGCACTTAATTAAATTTAGAGTAGCAGATTGGAACTCTTCTTTGGGCAACTATTTGTAGTTAAATTTCCAATAATTTTTTCACTGATTGTTTCTGGAGGTAGACAGCAGAGACTGCATAATGACACCCTTGTGATTAGCAAGTGAAAGGACTGCAAACTGTATTTTACTCTTATAGGGTAAATGATTAGAAATTAACCAACATGCTGATCTGGATTTCATTTCCGTGAGTAGTATTTCATCAAGCCGCAGTAACGTTTTAATTAGAACTCATTGAGGGTACTGCTGTATTAGGAATATAAAAATAAAGATGACTTGGATGTTAAACCATTCATCAAATATAGTTCAGCCTTCCATCTCACCAATAATGTTTTTGTATTAGGAAAATCTATGTGGTTGCTATTCTTTTGGTGAAATTTGGGTGGTGATTTATTTTGACAGGTATAATATCAATTCAAGAAACTGACATATGGATTAAAAAAACCACCACAAACACAAACTCTAATCCAAGTCTAATGTCCCTCATAGATGAGCTACTCTGACTGCAGGTTTTTTCCTATTTAATAATGATAATGACCCAATGAAGCTAATGAGTTTATTAAAATTTCTCCAAATACAGATAAAGCAAATAATTTTCCTGCGATTTTCGTGCTTTCATATCATAAGGATCAGTTCTAGATGGGCAAAAAAAGTGGTACCATGACAACAGAAATCTGTGATTTTTTTCCAAAAATTTCTGCTATTACTGAAGGCAACATAACGTGTCTGAAATAAACATCACTGTTGGCAGTTTTTGAGGAAAATAAGTATATAAATAATTCACTCTTGAAGGAGTAACTTTTAAAATTCAAAGCTGACCCATTCTTTAGCAATTGGAAATAAAACATATAAGCAACCCCTCATCTATAGGTATGTCTGCTCAAGATGCTATGTTAAATCCACATCAGAAACACAAATGCATACTGCTGCTATCATTACAAACACAAATAAAGGGACTATGAACTGGGAAACTGGGTTTTGAGCTGTGAAACATAGCACACACCTTCCCCTCTGTCGGGGATGTCTGTCCCACTCGCTGTCCCTTGGAGGGCAGGGATGTAAGATACTGAGTCACTCTTTTACTTAAAAGCGCTCTTCCAAAATTCTGTGTGAAATAACTGAATGAAGGACTGAGTGAGTGAATGAATTATTTCTGAATGAAATAATGCTTTACTAAGGAAGTAGTGGTTTAGGGTCAGAGGCAGGTCAAGGTTGTAGAGTTATTACCTTTTATTAGACAACTGGAAAACAGAGACAACGTTCTGTTTGCTCTAGTCCTTCTTGAAGTCTAAAATTTTCAGCCGTGAAATCTGCAACTAAGAACTGAGAACCTACTGACCTAGCCTGGCAATTTGTTCCATGTTATATAAAAATCATAAAAATATCCCAGCTCTTTCCCACAACTCAATTATTCAACTCTGACTATAATAGAAAGTGTTAACTGTGTCTTATTTAGATTAAAATAACTGTATAGGAATAGGTCTATAAATATCCAAAGATACTTTCTGTGCAAGGACATCCAGTTTTTAAGCAGACACAGTTCAAACTATTTCAAGTGTCTTTGCTTTGTGAAAACATCTTAGAAGCTGAGCATGAGGCCAAGAAAAGAATGAAGGGAAGCAGGAGTAAAGTTATAATATGCATATTAGAGGCTAAATTCTTATCACAACACCCGAATGAAATGGTTAGTAACAATGGGGGAAATACTATACGCTAAAGACAATCACTGTTGTTCCCCGGGTAGGTTTTCAAAACTGTTTTTATGCTCATTCATCCTCTTGAAGAGAAAATTAGGATGAGATGGGCATGAAACCAGGGTTAGCTTCACTGTACCCAGTAGTGCTTCCACATGGAGTTGAGGGCAGCACAGAGTTCTTGTAGCCCTGGGCCATCAGCAAGTCTGCAGACCTGGTGGTTTGGTGCCTTGCAGGAGCTTTCAGGTGTCACCCACATGCTCCAGAGGGTGTTCATCAGTTGCCTGTTAAGCGTTTGTTTTCCACAATTTTTTGTTGTGGGGTTTTGTGTTTTTTTTTTCCCCCAACTTATGATCTCATTAATATCTTTACCTCACATTCAGTTCTGATTTTCCATTTCTGACGTGGTCAAGTGCAAACCCTATTGCTTGTCCCCTGCCTTTGCTTTATGATGTACCTTATGATGTCCTTATTCAGTCTTTCCTGGGTGACCCCTGGATCTTGTCATCCCAACTTCCTTTTGCTCACAAAATGAGTAAGAGTTTGCAGTTTACCAAGTCTTTTGGGGTGTATGCTGTTTCCTGTCTCTTTTTCACAATGCAACTTGGAACTTTTTAAACCTGTTTTTAGCATATAACTCTCTGGTTAAAAACAACAACAATAATAACAAATACTCCAGCTAGTGATATCTCAATCAACTCCGTCTCTTAAGAAAATTTCAGTGGAGATGTTGTAGACTGGTTGATCAGAATATTTGAGTGTTATGCCACACGAACAATCAGAGACCGCAGGTCGTGTTTTGAAGAGGGTGGGGTAAAATGAGTGTAAAGCAAAGCTCATTAGCATGAAGGACAGACTTTCCTTCGATTTGAGTTAGGTAGATTACTGATAAATATTTCCTTTGGAAATACGCGTATTACACAGACAGTTTTCATGCTTGCTTCTCTTGTTTTGAGAATAGAAGAGTTCATCTCTTGCTTGTATCATTTATATATTACAAATTATACGTGTCTACTACTTTCTACTTTGAAGAGAAAAAGAGAATACTAGCATTTATGTACTCATTCAAGATATGCATCCTAGAAAATCATGCACTTACTGTGTTGTCAGCCTGTCTGTATTTCTTAATGTGCAAGATTATTTTCTGTTATGCAGTGTCAGTTTGAAAAAAGGACAGATCGCTGGGTTGGAAAAAAACTGGTCCTTGATTTATTTAACTAATTACTGATTAATTGTTTTGGTATAGTGAGTAATTTTAAGTGCTCCTTGTGGTTTGAGGTTACATATCGTTTCAGACAACACAATTCAAAGTAAGGAAGCTAAAAGAATAATGCCAACCATCAATCGCATGTGCAGGTTGATTTAAGTGCAAAGAAACTGGATCATACATTAGCATGTGATCCTTATGAAATCATAAGGAATGGGGCAACGATGACCCAGACACAATAACAGAGGGCCTGTTCTGAAGTCAGGGCAATCAGCTGGAAAAAAACCAATAAAATTTAGTGACCTTCAGATCACACACATGCTAAATTTAATGTTCTATGCTGAATAAAACATACTGCTTCCCCTAAATCCCTCTTTGTGTCAGCACTGAAAACCCCTCTCTTTAAGGAACCAAATATGAGCACACTACATTTCAAAATGGTGAGATTAAGATATAAATTTTGAAAGAACAGTTCTGAAGTCCATTACTAATAAGGATTGATATTTGAATACGGGAACCCCCTCTAAAGCAGGCCATATGACATAATAAGCTCTTTAATAACCAAACTGACTAAATATTAGTGGAAGCGATTAACGTTTACCAAAAATATTTCTATTACCTTAGTATTTGTGAAAACATGCTGTTTTAAACTGTAGATTTTATTTACATTTTCTAACTTTGGGAACACTCTGTGATTTAGAGTTAGTGTACACCTAGAGATGAGAAAAATCACTAATTACAGTCAAAAAGCATGCTAGAGAAGCTCAGCTATTCCAGGAGAAACATACAGAATAGTAGATCAATCTAACACTAACTTGTGTTTCTCTTTCCAATTTTCTTGTCAGTGACTTATCACTTTGTGCTGCAATTTTACGCTTTTCCTCCTGTCAATCACATGCACTGGTGTGAATCCAGACTAAGTCTACAGGCTTCGATGGCATCACTCTGTATTTACAACAGTGTATCTGAGATCAAAATCCGGCACTATTTTAACATGCCTTCCTCCCCGCGAAGCCACTCTTCTCTAACCAGTGAAGTTCCCAGAGTGCATTTTCCCCAGACTGTTACTTACAGTGTGTAAATAATTTGGCAGGTGCATTGTATTAATATAAATGATCTGTCACAGCACCGATTTCCTTGCAGCCCAAGTGATGTGTGCAGGAACAGACGAAATGGTAAGTGTGCCTCTTCAACTCTGCCTGCGACTGCTCTTTTAAGTAGGGTTACATTTATTTGCAGCTTGTGGGCACTCTGATCCTTTCTTCATGCCTTTTGCATGCATTTTGTTTCGTCTTACAAACTAAGTGACCTTTTCTGCAGGTTAATATGAAGGCCTCGAGGATTTCATTATCATGTCTTTTTCTTTTCCTTAAGAAGCTGCGTAGTCACAACAGGTTATAATGAAGGCTGAAATGAAAGAGAAAATACAAGTTTGTGGCAATGAGATATGAAACTTATTTAAACTTAATCTGATGAAACAAATGTACTAACCGCTTTGAATAAAATTGTAACTGCACAATTATTACTGGATTACATGAGCCAATAAAATACAGTGTCGCCCTTATGTTTACCATAGTGGTATCTACCCTGCGGACGCAGAGGCTGGCCCTACCACGTAATATAGGTCTTGAGGCCAAATTCATTGTACACCCCCATCTTAAGGGATAGTTTAGGGGATGGTTTCAATACCATTGGATCACGGTTCAGCACTGTCCCTCTTAGCTAGACGTAAATAGCAGCAAAGTGCTACAAGTCCTTATACTGTTCAGTGTCTCTCCATAAGGCTCTGTAAAGGTTTCTTAAGTGCCCCCACTGGTATAACATTACTTGTATACATCAGAAGCTTTTTATCCTCACAGTTCTGTCAGCTCCTTCATTGCTTCCCCCCCCCCCACCCCGCCCCGAGGGCAGGAGTCTATAACTCTGTATAACTTGCTCAAGGTCATACAGAAACCTGTGGCAGAAAATAGAATTGAAATACTCTGACAATTATGGTTGCATAGATATAAGTAATTCAATTCTAGTGTATGTAAGAGTAAATATTGAAACTGGATAAATTATTCACAGCTAGCATGTTATTCTGAATGTTTAACTCCTCTTCTATGTAGGTAATTTTCAGGTTGTTATAAATATGTTTATTTTTCCAAAATACTTAAGCAATATAGTCTCATACATAATATTTGCTGAGATTATTTGCTGTATTCACCATTCAGCAGTTATCTGCAACCTGAATTTTTCTGATGGTATCGCTGATTTGGTGTTTTTGAACCTTCTCAGTATTTTCAAGACTGTTAATGGAATCATTTTTATTTATGCACAAACATGACCACGCATACTTATGAGAATTGAGAACTTTTTATAACTTCATTGACATTATTGAAAGAGAAGAACACTTGAATATAGTATCATGGAAAAGAAAGATACCCAATGTCATCATAGTCAGATCATGAATCTTACTCAGTCATAACTGTTTTTTCTCTAAAATTCGCTGTCTGGTAACCAGAATGCATATATATTTTGCAATATTTTGCTACTGCCTGTGACAAAAATAGTTAATTAGGCATGCTGAAAGGAGAACTTTAGCTACTTTAATATGCATTGCTTCTGTCACAGAATGTTCAAACAGCGGTGGTGAATCAATTTGAAAACTCCAAGTAGTCTGGTTAATATAAATTAAATTAAAAGCCCAAGGCTGCTTGATATGCACTTTTTCAGATGTTGACTGAAATCCTGCTTAAAAAGTCCCTGCCAGACTCAGCCACAATATAAAAAATTATCATATTTCAAGAAATTCCCATTTAACTGTCATGGACTTTTCTGTATTTGCTTTCACATTGTTCCTGATTACCAAGATATCTGTGTACAAACAGAAGCTCTCTCTTCTATGTCCCTGATTCATTCACTGAAAAAGCATTCCTGTGCTATAAAATCATATTCATTTTTGTAAAAATGGTAGAAACATAGTGAAAGAAAATTCCCCACTGTTGCTTCTGCTGCCTGGGATCCATCCTCTCGTCCTGCTCTACAGACAGCAGGAACTGTGGCCTTGGCCTTTAGCTTCCCAGTGAAGAGGAAATATAATGCCAGGTTCTCTGCTAGCTTTGAATCCTGCTTCTGTGGGATCACCCCCAAACAGACGGAGGAGTTTCCCAATCAGAGGGAGGGCATAATCACACTTTCAAGCTTTTCCTTAGAATAGAGGTATTGGAGATTTTGGAGATTCTTATACCTCTTTTTTTAATTTTTTTTTTTACTTTATTATTATTATTTAAAATCTCCAAATTTTGCCTGATTCTGGTGCATTTTCACATGTAAGTTTAAACCCACTTCTGAAAGTCATCATTCAACTGCGTCTCGTTTCATGTGCCCTCTCACTGTATATGTGTCATTTTCAGAGCGTCCCTAAATCTATTACGGAAAAATAGATTGAGAGGACCTTAAGAGGTCCCTTTTACTTAGAATGGGATTAGAAGAACATGTAGCATCCTTAACAGAAATGTATTAAGCCTTTTTGTGTGTATGGAGACTTCAAATCTTACAAGAGGCAATCTATTCTGAACAGATCTCTGTTCTTACTAAAGGGGATTTTGAATGCCTAACCTGAACTTTTCTTCTTGTAATTGTCCCATCCAATGGGTGTGGAAAACATTGTGTTCCCTTTCAAACAGCCTTTTGCATCCTTTGTCCTTCTTACCCTTTTCTCTTTATCTTCTCAATCCCCATTCATTTAGCCTTTTCCTACAGGTTTCCTAGACCTCTCACCATTTCTTTTCCCCTACCTTGGGGTCTCTCTCCTCTCCCTGTGGATTCTTCCTGAAGTGCACTTCAGGACACTTGCACAGGACACTTGCACAGGGCACTGCTGTCCTGCTGTGGCAAGTCTCGTACTGGGTAGAGAGTGACAGTATCACACCAGGCTGTATCCTGATAGCTACAGCCCAGGATGAGGGGTGTTTTTGTGCAACCGCATTGCATCGTTGATTCATATTAATCTTGTGATTCAGTATAACCACCGACGGTTTTCTGCAGAACTGCTACCAGACCATTGTTCCTCCTCCAGGCTCTGTGGAATTTATTATGCCTGACTAAGTGTTGCACACTCCACTTGTGCCTGGGAAATCGCATCCCATCTTTTCAATCCATTTCTCCAGCTTGTCAAGATGAATCTTCCATGTACTGAAAGTCCCCTTAGGTCACACTTAGCAAACACACCCTCCTTTCACTGCACGGGACTGGACCCACAGCAGAGCTCTTACAAGTCCAATTCAATGCATCCTTCCCTTTTAGCTGTGAAACATGGATGTTGTTATGCATCCTGCTAATACAGTCTAGTCTAAGTTTACCTGTCAGCTTTATCAGAATGTCCTCTGGGACACTGGGTAAAACTTACAACACCTGAATCTTCTACTTCTCCCCTATTCTCCAAGCCTCTAGGCCAGTAAAGAGTATTAAAGGAAATTAGGCTGGTCTGACACAACTTATTCCTGACAGCTCCATTTTTGCTACTACTCATCTCCTTGTTATCTCTGGATGCGAAAGTATGTGAATGATAAATAATGCAGTGCTGTCAGTTACTTGGAATATTTGAGTGTACCGTTACTTAAGAAAACCGGTTACAGCTTGAACTGGTCAAGCATTTTTATGTTTTTAAGATCATAAATATTTATGGAATATTTTTTATTGTAAAAATGTTTCATTTTACAAAGAAAACTTGTAGAAAACCCCGATTTAGTTTATTTAAATCACTTAATTAAATTATTTACATTTCTTGTCTCCTACCCTCCATTTCTCCCCTTCCTTTCCCTGTCGGATGAAACAGTACGAAAAAAAGAAGCAAAATAATGAATATTATCAAAAATGAAAACTAAATCAAGTTTGTCGTGTAATTTTTGGGAACTGCGAGTATACTGGGGGGGAGGCAGTGTTCCTTTTTGCAGTATATAATATTGGAATGAGCTATATTCTGGCTAGCCTCTGCTCATGCACTAAAAACTTGTTTTACTCATTAATGAGGATAATTACAGTATCTGCTAAAGTTCTGTCACCTGTATATTTAAGGATACAACTATACTGTAGAAATAGTCCTTCCTTGGAATTTAAACCACGCATAGTAATTCATAGTGATATGTGTGTATCCAGATCACATTCAAAACAAAAGTAAGACAAATTACTCTGCAATCCCCTTTGTCTCCGCTTTTCATTATAAAAATGGTATTATGTTTGCATGAGCAAACACTGAAACATTAGACTATGTCAGTGCACTCTTAATTTAGCCCTTGTGAATATGTTTTTAATACTGTCTTTAATCATATAATAGTATTATTTTCTTTCATGACAATCTTGTCTCATTCTGTGCAGAATGAATAGTATTATATTTTCACAACCTGCTATTACTTGGATTGTTCCCCATGCAGTTCTTGAGTTGTCTTAATCCTCTTTTAAAAAACTCACCCATGACTGAAATGCTTTCTTGTAAACAGTTGTTTTATCCATGATCCAAACAAAGGATTTTTATGTCTCCTGCCCACTCCATCTCTTTTCTAGGTACTGTAGTATCACTAGTGCGGCTGAACACATATAGGAAATATCCTGATCTAGCCTCAAAGTGTCTTACTGCAATACAAATGTTAGTATAAAACATGTTTTTCCACTCTTTATTTTTCCTCCACAAAGTAAATGATAATGCAGTAAGTGCAGCAGCGTGTGATCTCTGCTCAGCACACTGGGATCTCCTGTATTTCTTCCCCTGCAGGTGGTTTCCAAGCTGACTCTGGTTTCCTAACAGGGCACAACAATGACCCACTGCACAGCAGAGCTCATCCAAGAGATGCATACAGACTACAGCATTTCCAGGAAGCCCCTATTTCCCAGGACTCTAGTCAATTAGGTAACACCAAAATAAAACCAAAGTTCACAAACACCTTTTCCCTGTGAAGGCGTAATATTAAAGCAGAAGGCATTAAGTGGGTGGGACAGAAATACCTCTGTGCCTCGTTACTAGCACAGGAACAGCCGTGCCTCGTAATGGAGAGAGTAAAAAGCTCCAGGTCAACTGAGGAGCTTTTGTCCTTGTTGGCTTGATTTTGTGGTAAGAGAATTTATCTTTCAAAGTACTTAGTCTCTGAATTGGCTGAGGTAACGTTTGTGATGGGTGCACTTGTTTTTCTGGAAAGTAAGTCTTTGGGGAGGTGTTTATTGAATGTAGGCAGGAATTGCAGCGTCCTCTTGTTTTGTGTGGGTAGCCACCGATAAGATTATGTATCGAATAATCATGTTTGTGAGATATAGGTAGAAAGCCCTCTTAAAATGGTTGCTAGTTATCTTGTGCTTATTAATACTATGAAACCAAAAATATTTTTAATACAGTAGGATACTAAGGCACGACTCTAGAAATTCATCTGTCTCACTTTATTTTCAAAGTAGGTTCAGGTTGTGTTCATGCTTTATAATCTGTAGCCGAGTTTCTAGTGATGAGGAAAAAAATTCCTGCGCATTCTTGCACTTTGTTTGGTGGTATTAGCTTCTAAATTTTGCTTCTTTTGTAGTCTTCTTATACTTTGTTGCTTGCCGCTCAAATAAAGACTGCAAGCACTTATGTAAGGCATTCCTGTATTCTCAGGGCACAGCAACTTGAATTAAAGCAATATGGACACTAAGCAGATACAGCGCAGCGTCCCTGTGGTCTTGCTCATGTTGCGTGGGCCACCAAGCGCTTGTTGTAATAATTAGATGAGACAGGAGAAGAATCGTATGCTCCTTTTTGTCGGGGTGGAAGAAAGGACAGATCTCTGAAAACTAGCAAGGCCCCTTACTGTGCTCCACCTGGCTGGTGGCTGCAGTATCTTTGCATGATGTTGGTAGCAGGGCTGTTACAGTTGATGTCTAATATAATGCCTAGATGAGCTGGCTTCTCTCATCTGTTTGTTACCATGTTGTTTGAGGAATCAAGCTCTGGCCATTCTAGTAACACGTCGGACTTTCAAAATTTTCCCTGTGTATACATATATGATAGGTTTGATTCTGAAATAATGGTATGACTGCAGGAACTAGATAGTCAAGAATGTTTGTCTTTATCCAGATCTAACTGCACAATGTCTAAAGAACATTATCTTTGTGTATTATTACCGTGCATATAACCTACCTTTTTCTATAGTATTGAAAATGCTTTGTTTTCCAACTGTAGCCTCTTAATGTTATGTTGATGTATTTTAAAACTTTTTGAAACACACGTGTATTCCCAAGTCTGTAAGGTATTTGCAGATAGATGCAGAAGAAAAGAAAACTGTTTTTCAGAAGTTATTCTTTATAAGTTGCCTTCTTAATTGTTGAATGACATTTTCTTTCATATAGTGAAGTTGAATGGAAGTGCTTATTATTACTGTTTTCATTTCGTTCCTTTTTGTTATGGTTGTCCTTGGTATATGAAAGTGGTATATGTAAGACCCAACTAGAGCTTCTTCTTCAAACCACTCTTGCCACTCGCAAATTATTTGTGAAGCCTTTTTTAAAAAGCTCTTGTTTCCCGGTGATTTAGGTGACAAATATTTCTGCTGAGTTTTGTTTAGTGATTTTTCAGAAAACCTGAAGTAGACAAACCTTGCCTTTTGTCACAAGGTGAAAAAAGGCATTTTTCATTGACTCAGTTTCCAGGGTAAATTTTAATTTCCCCAGAGAAAGCAATTATATTGATTAGCTGTGAAATCTGCAAAATGGAGATGGATCTGTGACATCTGCTGAAAGAGTTCAGAACATTGCACTGCAGACCTTCTTTATGGAATCTAGCGTACCTTCTTTTTCCTGTGGAGTTGCAACAATTTCTCTTTTGGCCTAAAAAGAGATTAAGACTGGTTTTCTGATGAACACCCTGAACAGGAGGCCTTGCTCTCACTGCCAAGGAGCTTGGCTGACTTGCTGAGGATCAATCAGTTGTATTAATTTTTATAATACCTCACTCAGACAGTCAGAATGTCTCAAATGAACGCGAGTGAAAGAGAAGGAATCTGTCTAGCTTCCCCTCCCCTCGCTTCTCATTTGTGAAGTGGGGATGATACTTCGCTACCTTACACGGTTTTGAGGTAAATGTATATGCATATATTTCTGCCCGCATCTGCTTGGCCATGTGCAGATGTTCCTGGCTGCATATGCCTACTTGCACTTTTGTTCTCTGAAGCATATTCTCGTGACATACCTAAAGCTGAACTTTAACAATCCCATCTATAAGATGAGCCTTTCTGGACATTTGTACACCTAGATTTTTTTCCCCTGTGTTACAGCTTCAGAAATACAGATAAAGCTAAACAGAGCGCAGCCATTTAGGAAACTTCCACTGCAAAGAGCAAATGACACTTTTACCAGTCTCTTTGCATTGAGGGCCTGGTTTGCATCAACTAGCAATGTCAATTTAGTGCAAATCCAGCAGACAAACAAGCCTGTGGTTACTACAGAGATGTTCTTTTTGAGTCAGATTGTATCTTATGCAAACCTAATTAGTTCTCAGTATGGAGTAGGTATTTGTTCTGTTAAGTTTATTGTCATTTTAGGGGGAAGGCCCAATAACGGCTTGGTTTAACTGTGTATGGATGGCATCCCTTTAATGGAGTGTAACTTGACTGGCGTCCTGCCTCATCAGGGTGGTGGAAATAAACTGTAAAATTTTATTGACTGATGAAACAATGGGTCAGAAGCTCAGAGTGTGCAAATCAGCACAGCTGGCTTGGGAGTCAGCAAAGTATCATCGGTTTATGCCAGCTCTATTGTTTCAGTTGTCTGAGAACTATTTTAACACGGTAGCTGAAAAATGTAAACAGACCTCATCTTTGTTCTTGGTCTTATGAAGATTGCTAATTTACCTGGTTTTGCCTGCTGACATTTTTAGGATCTGTTATCCAAACTGTGTCTACTTTCAAGTTGGAACATAAATGGGTTGTTCAAGTTTTGCTATTCGGTGGTTTCCATGGACAGTTGCATGTGAATTATTTCATGTACGTTTCCTTAAGTTTTTAGGATTTGGGTTGGTTTGTGGGGTTTTTTTTGGCAGAAAGAGTAACTTTTCACCCACTCTGCACTTTCTACGTACCTCTTAACAATACGGTTATTCACTAAGATATGTTCTCAGTATTTGCTTTGATCATATTATTTGGTTTTCTTAACTTTTATTCACCACATTCGCAGTGATGGTCCTTAAATGCCCACAATATTTTCTGAAATTGTGGATCTGAAATGGTTGTAAAAGTTAGTGCATTGCATCTATGCAGAGATGGAGCAGCACACAAATTCAGAGCTGTATTTTGCATAACATCTGGGGTAATGGTGAATGAAAAGCAAAAATGTGAGTCAAATTGGAAAAGAAAAAAACGTTTTATATTTGCAAAGACCTCAAAGTCAAATGTATCTGACAAGACACCTACACTTCATCAAAACAGTTTATGTTTTTTTTCAAGAAGAATTTTCATTTAAATAAAAATGTTTTAATTTAGTTGTTTCACTTTAAAGAACTTTCCTTTTCTATTGGAATAATGGTAAAATCCTTTCAGTCAATGTCTTATGGAATCATGCTACTAATTGCTTATGAAGGTTCTTAGCCATTAACAAAAGAAAAAATTGATATTCAAATTTTAATTTCTTGTTCTAAAAACACTAGATCAATTCGATACCTCTGGCTATTTCACAGATTCACTAGAATAGCTTCTTGGTAGAATTTGCCTTATTATACTTATGGTTTGTGGAATGTGATGACAATAAGCCACCGTTACAAGCGACCACATTAGGCATCAGGACTTATTTCTGTTAGTGCACATAGAAACCAAAGGAATGGCAATAGCCCTGAAATGCCTTTTACTTACTCATCGGCTACTAATTGTATTTTATATAAGAAATTCTCCTACAAATCCAGACTGATGCAAAGATCTCTGAGCTTTTAAAATCTTTCAGTGAGCTTCAGGAGTAAACTTTGATCTTCTAGATCTACTGCTTAATACTTTGACCATTTTAAAATTCAGTTAACATGTCCATTTTTTTTTTCTTTTAAATCTGATTCATTTCAACATAAGAATTCAAAGTCTAGCACTAGAAATGCAAATACTTAGTTATGAAAACTTCCTTGGAAGAATTATTAATTAGATGCATTTCTCAGAAGTAGTTTAATGACATATTCAAAGAACCCTATAGTTTAGAAAAACAAGTATTAACAATTTCAGAACAATGCTTAACAGGTGATCCTTTCAGTTCTTAAAAAGTGTTTTCCACGTGTGAAATGACTTAGCTTCGGTAGTGGCCTATGAACTCCTGCAAGTGCAGTCTTTGTCAGGAATGCTCGACTTATTCCAAAGCCATCTTTCACCTTAAAAACAATGTAGTAGGATATAGAAGCACCTCTGTGATCTCAGAATGCACAAAAGCAAACAAATAACCCACATGTGCCAGTGAAAAATTGGCAGGTCAGGACAAGGGAGAGAAGTTCAACTTTGTATGGGTGACAGGTATGTGTTTCACACTCATTCCAATGCAGTCCCAACCATATTGAAGTCAGCATATATGCCCTAATACATGTTCCCCATTCCTTGTTAAACTAGTTTTTAAAAGAAAGAATGTAATGACATAAACAACTTTCTTCCAGAAAATATGAACTGATTCCAACCCCCATTTAGAAGCTTGAAAAAGCTCTGTAGTTGTGAAATATCACGTGAACATGCAAATACCATCTTGTGTTCTGGAGGGAGCTCTTTAACTCTTTTTGTCAGCAACTGACATCAACTTAATATATTAGGCTTTACAGAAGTCTTATTTATTGTGACAAATCAAAGTGCTGCCAGGGTGCTTATCTGCCATGGAACTAATTTTTCATGTCATCTGCTGTGTGAACAGGAAATGAAAAAAGCTTTCTTTAGTTATAGATATGATTTGTGTGTGGAAGAAAATGTATGGGCTAAGCTCTACGAGAGAAATTCACTTGCAAAGATGTACAGAGTTGTGCATATGCAGATGTAGGCGCTTGCATATGCACAGGGTGAACTCAGAGCTTTGCGTTTTCCACAGTTGCCATCAGAGCACTGGAGGCTGTCAACGGAACTGTTTCAAAATTGAATTCAGGTTTTATTATACAGAAGTACATACATATATCCTTTCAGGAAAAACACAAATAGATTAATCTTTAGTTTACATATAAAAATAACATCATTATGGTCCCCTTTCCTATGAGGGAGAGTGATCTGTAGTTGTTTTTTTTTTTTTTTCATTACAGACAAGGTCAAGACTGCATCTGTTGTGGTCTCTTTCGCGATGATGAGCTTGACATAGTTATGTACTTGATACCCTCACAGAGTTCAGTGAGATCAGAACATCAGAGTCTTCCTTCAGTCTCTCTAGAGCTCCAGAATGCATCTCCTGGAGAGTAAGACCTGGAAATTCACCCTGGTTTGTCCCTTAAATTGATGCTGAATTTTATAGAGTGTTACACTTCTGTTATGAGCCCTTCGGTTGAATGTGATTCATTGAGATGTTCTCTTGAGGCTTCCATTTTGCCTGCCTTTGCAAGGACCCCTGTGGTAACCAGCAGACAGAATGCCACCACTCTGAAAGTGGACGTGGCACACATCTGATCAATGAGTGATACAGAGCCAGCCCTCTGACATATTGAAATAGAGGAAACAATTGTACAAGGATTTAATTTACATATCAAAAAGGTGTGAAATGTAAAATGACTTCTTATAGCAGTGGAAGTGAACTTGAGGTTACTGGAAAGTAAGGTGCACTCTACTAAAAGTCTTACTCTCTCCACTTTAATATTCTACCTTTTCGTAAATAGTATAACTTCTAGGGGAGAATAACTGCAGAGAATGAAGTGTAGAAGACTGACCTCAAATTCTTCCTATCAGTCTTACCACCACAGTAACTTGGAGAAAATCAATATCTTCTTCAAACTGTCATTTCTTGCAATTTGGACATATAATTGAAGAAAGTTCACCCCCCTCAAGATATTTATTCCTAAATTTTAGGAAAGATTACATTCAAACCCTAAAGCTTAGGATGCTTTGATAGCAAGCCTAAAAGTCATAAGAAGGTTTTGTGAAAATAATGAGTGTAATTAGTTAAGACCATGCAATGTAAGCCCTTAGTTTGGTAAAATATCCTCTCCTGCACATATTATTACAGACTAAAATTGTACTGTTTAGTACAACGGTTTAGGGACCAATCAAATTAAAAAATTTCTGACCTTTTACCTGAGAAGACAAAAACCCTCCACATTACTACTGGAATGTATTGAATCTTTACAGGCAAGACAGTAAAGAAAGCTTAAGGGAGGACAAGAATTAATTTTGTCTCTTAATCCAATACATACATATCCTGTAATTTATTAGTCCAAAATTACTTGGTAGTTGAGTCAGAACAGGAAAAAGGACTTACTAGTTTTATTAATTAGTTATACATATGAAAGAGTAAAATTCAATATTGGAGGATGCCAAACAACTAAATGAGTTAAAAATTATTTAATTCATGAAAGACAAGTCTGTCAAGGACTGTAAATTTGGAGATAATAATCATAGATTGCAGACTTCTGGACCACTTGTGTTGCTATGGTTTTTCCTTCTATCAAGTCCGCTAAAACCAAAATATAGCTCTTGTCCTTGATCTTTTTCCTATAGTGCCTGTGGTCTAACTCTTAACAGGTATGAGTCATATTGTGTTGGAAAGTTGAGGGCTATTTCTTATTATCATGCTCTCGTCTAACAACTCACCATGGAAAAGCTTGCAATTCCTTCTATTTTACGTGAAATTTTAAACTTTTATTAAAAGAGTGAAGAAATACCTGCATGTGCCCTAATCATGACAAAATAACATACATGGATTCAAAATGGCACGTCAATTATTGCATTAGAATTGGAAGCTTCATTTTATTTCATGACTAACTTCTGAGGGTGGGTTTTTTTAGTATTTAAAGTATAATGAGTGTGCTTATGTAATGTATGTGCACCATAGTCTTCTGGCTTCTATAAAATATGTGTCATCATCTTGGCATGTTCAGGCTTGATTTATTAGGAGGACTTTCTTTTTTTTTTTTTTTTTTTTTTTTTTTTGAGGAGCAGACCTAGGTGAATGTGCGGGGCAATAGCTCAGTGGCTCAGTGATGGGAGACAATATTTACTATTAAATTTAAGCACGTAGTGGCCAAGCATTATGATGCTTCAGGGAGGAATTTCAGCACTCTAGCTGGTTTGTAAATCTGGTAAAGTCACAGAAGACTCAGAAATGAATAAAGATTGAGACTACACTGGACAGTTTCTTCCCTTCTCTCTCTTCCTTCTACTGTCTTGGTCCCTCTTCTGGTAACAAATGCAATTACCCTAGAGATGATGCATTTTTTTGGGCATTTTAAGAATCACTTTTTCTAAGCAAAGTACTTGTCTGTATAAAGATCCCCCAATAGTTAATGATGGTGATCAGCTATGTCGATTCATAAGGGGAGATTCTAAGTAGAAAGTCATTCTTTCAGGGACAGTTTCATCTCTCCTCTAGAATTATATTTTTATGTTTTGTTCCAAGTTTGCAAATCACAGGAAATAATTTTCCTGCAATGAGTTACTTACAGACCGTGTGCCATGAAGAATTCAGATGAAGTGTTAGCATGAGAACCATTCTTATTTTTTATTCGAGTGTTCCAATAATAACTTTCTAAAGGAAATAAAAATAAACCCTGGTGACGTATTACTGAACATGGCAGGAGCTGTACCTCTTCAAGATAACCCGAAATATAATGCCAACTCCAGGCAGCCTCACGGTTTTGATAGTATTCTGTAATACTGATCACCTTTATGCATTGTTCAGCTACTACTTTTTCTTTCCTGCTTTACCACTCTAAGTCTGGTTAACACTGTCAGCACAATTTCTTTCAAAAAAGGAAAAAAAAAACAACCCAAAAGAAAACAAAAAAAAACAACAACAAAATAGGGATATTTCAGCACAGGGATATTTCCATAGAAAAGTGGAGAGGCAAGCAGCTTGAGAAGCAAAGAGCAGGGAGGGGGAAGATTAATGTGTGGCTTTTGCTTTGTTTGTCCTCTCTTTCTGGTCGCTGAACAGTCCTCTTAAGTTACGAGAAGTGATTACCAAGTGCTTCTTCATTTCACATACTACTTATATATGCCTGCAGTTGCCCTGTGTTCACAGTATTTCATAGATGCTTCCCAGCGTTTGCAGAGTAACCTACAGCAGCAGGTCTCTGTGTGAGACTGTGGGGCTGGAGCCCTACAAGAGAGCTGTCCACGAACATGTGATGAATCTGTTTCTCCATAAAAATTGAGTCACAATGTATTTTAGTTCAGAATTATTCTAAATAATAAAAAAGGAAATATAAATAACATAATCTTAAGAAAGAATCCAAAATAATAAGCAACAAAATTAATAAATGTAATATTTCCACATGGGGAAAACTTTTGTGTAAGTTTGCAGGAAACGTGAGTAAAATGCATATATTCTAGCTCACACGCTATCATAGCCATTAAATAAAATCTATTCTCTGAGAATCTTCATGTTATATATCAATGTCTATCAACTTTTCATACTTTTTCTTCTCTTTGCAATAGTATTTTGTGGCAGTTACATAAATACTTTGATATCTGTGACTGAAAGCTTAAGTGTTGGGTAAACACGATCTATCGCCATTTTACAGCCTGTGAAAGGCTGCAATCGAGAAAATTTAATGTCCTGCAGTCTGGGAAAGAGGCACTGCCTTGCAGTGCTCTGTGGACCACATTGCTCTCAAATTGTTGGGGTTAAGGTAAGAATTAGAGGCTAGGATTAAGTGTCAAAAATATCTTTGAATGTTGATAAATTCTCTTCGTTAATTAGCCTATAACCACAGTAAGCTACTTAAAATGTCAGAACAGAGGTATCATTTTGCTTGAACCGTAAGAAGTGCGTATTCAAAATTAACGGTTCACTGAGATTTACAGTTGTTCTACAAGCCTGCTAGTCACTGGCCTGTAAGACACATAAAAGAAAAAAAGATGATAAAACAGTAAGAAGTCTGCCACCAATTTCATGGTATGTACCCCACGGGTGTGCTTTGTATGCTAACTAGAACCAAGTGGATGTGAACACTTCATGGAATGCCTTCTAACTAAGAAGCAAGGAGACCAGAGATTCCTGTTTGCCTCAAAGTTGCTAATTTTGCATACTCTAATATAATACTGAAATTTTGCTTATATGAATTTTCCAAATTTAAAATGAATGATCCCAGTGCAATAACAGAAGTGTTGCAGGATTGAAGTCACATACATTATGCATAAAAGCATCACTTACATTCACTTTTTGATTACTATCAAGCAAACTTGCTGTGATTTTCTTTAAAAAAGCAAGAAACCAGCTATTAATTAATACAGCTTCTCAAGTTAGACATCTAAAATATAACGATTGCTCTTGGGGGGGAAAAATACCGAAATTACAACAATACAATAAAAAAAATAAAGTATTCCTGAATAGTACAAATAAGGGCATTTGCTATGATGAGTATAATGAACTTCTTGCTGTATTTCTGTAGCTTGCCTCATAAACTCGTCTATAAAGGCTTTAAAACATGAATTTTCTTAGAAACTTAAAAATACATTCTGTTCCTTCACAGAAGCGCTGTTCCAGTCTCCCAGATGCATAATCACTAAATTATCCATAGTGTTTCTGGAGAGTTAGCAGCGTATCACGACAGTTGCACGTAGTTCACAGTTTTGGTGTGTTTTGCATTTTCCCTGTATTGGACATAACGTAATCTTCACATGTCACGTGGCTCTTGGCTATGTTGGGCTGTTGATCACAGCCTTTTTGTCATACAAATGTCACTGCTTTTTCAAGTGGAAATGTTCCATGTACCTGGGTCTTTATAGGATCACCTTTCAACTAAAGTAGACAGAGATGGTCCAGAACTACTGCAATAGTAAGTTTTGTCAGAAAAAGTTTCTTACCATACTGGATACCTCAACCAGACTAACAATCTTCTGTGACAGTTTAGAAGAAGCGTTAACTATAAGGGTAACAATGAGGGTCTGAAGATGGGGGGTGTGTGTGTGCAAATCAAGTAGAAGCTGTTTTATTACAGAATCTCTACTACTTAGTGTACGTTACCAAAACAGTAAGATCATACTCCTAATATAAGAAGATAAAAAAACTTGCACTAAGTTGGTGAATACTGATGCAGTGACACTTTCCTTCCTCTTTGAACTGCATTTTTGTCTTGTGTTTTTTGTTTCGTTTTGGTGTTGCAGCAATACTTCTCGTAGATCCACAAGCTGCACCAGTGGCCGACTTCTGAAGCAACACACTTGACAGACCCTGGGTTCAAACAGACCCAATCTCTTTAAATCTGGATTAAAGTTAATGACTGGTTGTGTCTGCCGGTGTTGATAAGGCATTCTGTTCCCAGAACTTGTGCAGAAAGTACTGTATCATTTCCCTATTCTCATGCAATCAAAGAAAAAATGGAATAAAGGCTGCTGCATACACGAAGTCCTGCTCGCTGAAGATGCCTGCTCTGGGGCCAGGGTAGCTCCCACCTTTACAGATTTATTAATGTGTCAGGCACCCGTAATTAAAGGGTTGCTGATGGGAATAATATTTTAATAGAAGTAGACAAATACTAAGGAACAAAAAAAACTTCCTACAGTTGTGAAAGATCATTTGAGTTTATTTCAAACCCGAGAAAGGCATTATTTGTACAAAATCTTGTTTGCTTTTTACCAGCCTGCCAGTTGTTCTGATAAATATTACCTGCAAATCTATTCTATTCCGTCCTTCGATCACCAGTAGCTACAACCCTACAGCTATGGCCTGCACGAGTACAACAGCATATCAGAGAGAAGACATGTCTATTTTTGAATTAGACTCAAGGCCTGGGGTGCTTTGGCTGTTCTAACGTTTTATGAGTCCATGATAAATTTTAAACCGCAATGAAAGAGGTAGCAGTCAAAATTTTAACTCCACTAATATTTCTCTCCTCCATGTCTCTGAATGCAATTTGCAACAGAATACACTGAAATTACATTCTTGTTAACTGATTTTTTTTATTATTTTTTTTTTCGCTTGAAGGCAGTGGTGATTTTTTTTTTACTGTTTAAAGTTCTAAATTGCTTTTAGTATTCTAAGCGTGGCATGCTGACGTTTTAAAGTGTTAAACAAGTAAATATTATGGCTGTAGGTTGTTGAGTGATTGTTTGTTTTGGAAATACTGCAAATTCAACTCTCTTTAAGGAAAGAGGAAAAAAGAGGGATAAAACAACATAATACCATTGACAATAATGTTCGCTGCTGTAGCCTGGTTGAGGGAAGAGAGTAAATATTTTCTTTTGCATGTCAATTTCACTGTGTATTGGGATAATATTTTTGTGACATGTCAAAATAAATCAAATCTCTGTCTAGAGATGAGTGAAGAACCCTGCATTTAGTTATTTAGGTACCCTTTTGTGGATAATTGCATGACATTTGAAGGTTAGATTTCATGTTTAGAGGTGGTGCTACAAATAATGATTGGAAATGAACAGTGTGGGTGACATGTAGATGCATAACACCTCTAGAAATGCAGCTTGGCAGCTAGCAGGTAGAAAATGAGCGTTGATGCTGACAGCTGGAGGACAGTAAATACCAATAAGGTGGCACATAACAGATCTGGCATCATACTGCAGATAACTGAAAAAAATTTGGGCACCTATGTAGATTATTGTTTCAACCCAAGATGGAGGTACAGTAAAAAGTACTAGAAGCGGTGGGTAGAGTGCCATGCAAGTGGAAACTTAATGATGATGACCTTTGATATTCTGCATTATAATTCACTCAAAAATTAAATGAGAAAAGAGAAAACATGGATATTTTCAGACATTGTGCTACTGCTGAAAATAAGGCAGTTTTCACTAGCATTTCTACTCCTGAGTTAAAATTAACATGTTGGCATTTGACCTCGGATGCTTTACGTTTCCGTCACTCTGAAGAGCGTCTCCATCCCATCCCTCGCACTCAGTAGCACTTTGTAATATAACACGTTCAGATATGGACAACCAATCTTACGGGATATACTGCAGCACGAGAAGTTACATTGCAAAATCATGAAGAGATGTTGTAAAATGTCAGTCTTGAAATGCCCATTTTGAAGAGGAGTTTAATTGACTTTAGTAAAAATAGTTGTAGAATTTCCATCAGAATAGTCCTCAAATCTTACAGCTAGATAAAACCTATGGTTATTAGAGATGGTGGATTTCCTGCAAGCTGTGTGCAAAAGAGGAGCAGGTAGTTATCTCTCAATGCTGAGAGTTGCATTATTCCACAGTTCTTCAGCAAAGTCACTTTCAGCCATTTCTGGGGAGCAAATAACAACTCTCCTGCATGTCACGACTCTGCCTGCGTGTGCTGGTGCCCGGCAGGAGAGGGTCAGCCTTGCCTGTAGCCACTTTCTTTTCCCTTTTCCCTGCAACCTGCTACTCACAGAAAGGCAGGAGAAGTACATACTTGTTGCTTACTGTTCTTATTCTTCTGTCAAATCTTGTGTTGGTACATAGTGAATAAGCTCTTTAGGGATCACTTAATTCTCAGATGAATGTTCAATTTTTAAAGTAAACACCTGCAAAACTGTAGTCCTTTTTCAGGAAGGGAATAATGGTCTGCAAGATGAGTTGTAAACTGCGTAGTGCCTGCTGAGTTGGACATACACCATCCAGTCAGGAAGCAGTAGCAAATGTAATGTTTTTCCTAATTAACTATGGTGTTGAAATGTAATATGCATCTCAACATTCATGCTAACTGGTTTAGTCACAGGAGTTGCTCAGTATTTTATAATGGACGTATGGAATAGAATATAGACATAAGTCACCTCCCAGCAGGGTACGTGAGCACCTTTCAAGGTGTGTTATAGAATGTTATTTTATGGTTGTCATAACACTTCGATCTCTTCCTCTACGAGGCAGCAGCAAATCAAGTGGACTGGTTTTGTTTTGAAATGATAGATGTTCTTGTGATTGAGTTTTGTTCATAAGATCTTTACTTTGATGTATATGCTAGGGAACTTGCGATCAGTGAAATAACATTGCACCTGAGGCAGGTGATTCTTAATTTCCTAAGCCATTCATTCCACGTATGTGGACTGGCCTCATGAGAAGCCTTGTCCTTCATTACGGAGTATTTAATTTTCAGTGAGTAAAAGACAACTTCTGGGTATTACAGTAAAATTCTGTTATACTTAAGGGGTCATAAAATTTCAAGTGCTTTCTTATCTAAGCACACATTGTAACAGCATTTGAATTAATTAATTATTTTTTAAATGTGTCCATTAAAGACTTCGTCATTCTCCCATGCAAGTTTCACATAAAATCCATTGTTTTCCTGGTCTTGATTTTTCGGTTCTTTGAATCTCTCTCAATCCTATGATTTTTCCATGTGCGACACTTAATTTTGGAGTTACCTTAGTTTTTAAGGCCATGCCGCAGATGCCTTGGGTGATTTGACACAGCCCACTCCCACGAAAATCCTGGGCTTACTGGTCTAATTGCCCAGAACTCAGTTTCCTCCGGTACCGAATGCCTGCTCGGTTCTTAAGAGGGTCAGGAACACTGTCATGACAGGAGCTGTCTACACAATAGCAAAGGAAACAACGAATAGAAAATTGGAAATAATAAGGGAGCAAAACACAACAAAAATAGAACACAAGGAAAGTAATGAAAAGGAGGGGAGAAATGAAATGATCGTGTGTTTCACTTCTTTGTTTTCTGTGAAATGGACCAAATTGGACTTGGAACTGGACAGAAAGATCTCTAATTGCCCTTGCCCTTTGGAGGTTTGTGTTTTGGTTTGGTTTGGGTTCTTTTTTCCCCCAAATGTAGTTAATCAAAATGATTGCAAACAAAATAAACTCAAAGGTGTGATCTCCTATAAACTATTTTCTGTTTTTTCTGTCATTCCATAGTTTATTCTTTGGGGTTTTGTTTTGGGATTTTGTTTGAGTCCTGTGGATTTCTCCTGTAAGTATTCATGAAATAATTACCTAATAGCATGATCTATAATTATACTTTTTACTGTTTCTTGAAAGATTGTAATTTAATAGCTAGATATTTTGACTATTTGTCTGCATTTAAAAAATTTCTTTTCATGTAAGCTACTCTTGTTTCTATACAGTAAATCCTGACCAGATTCCTGTATCTCATTTATCACAAGCTTGCTTGGAATACTGTAATAGCTGCCAGCTACACTATTAACTAACAGTTCTCAAGCCTGTACCTGTTAATTTTTCTTCATTATCAACACCAGTCTCGAACTGCAAACAGTTCATTAATACAGTACTCCATTTGCAACAAAAAAAAATCTTGGAAGCAATAAAGCTGCTGTTCCTTCTTAGTGCAGGCTGAGCAAACCAATTCTGTCTACAGAATACCTCCTGATGGAAATGTTTCCTCTAATTTACACTGTTAAAATTATCAGTTTCATCTGATAATCTGATAACAAACCAAAAAAAAACCCCAAAACCCTAAACAACAAAAAAGCCACCAAAAAACCCAAACTACAACAAAAACAACCCAAACCAAAAAGCCCACAGATGAGATTACCTGTGATGCTACTCACTATTTCTTCATTCTGATTGAAGGTTAAGCCAGATTGTTAGAAATATGTTTAGAAGTCGAGTGACTAGGAGGTGAATAAATGGTGTGCTCATCAAATCGCCTGTATCTTACAATGACAGAGTAAGTACAGGCAGGGAAAAAAAGTGTAGTGACCAAGAGAGAATTGCTGATGAAGGAACATCGCATTTTACACAGTTGAGGAAGACAATTTCTTCAATAAGACAGTAATGCAGCAATCTTTTAATACACACACTGTATACCAGGGGAAAATGGCTTGCCGGGAGAGTGATTCTGATTTAAAATCAACAATGTGTTCTTATACCTGAAGAATTATCTTTCTTTCAGATTGTTTGGGGCTGACTTAATAGTTTTTGCATTCAGTACCATTGCCATAAGGTCGTGGCATGGGAGGGGGATATCCTTCAAGCAACATGATAAGAAGAAATAAAAGGAAAGCTGTAGAGAGGTTTGTGATAAAATGTTCTAGCTGTGCAAAGTCCATAGTTGTTACAAGTTAACCTAAATTCAACTTTTTTTCATAAATAAATATTTACACTGCTTACTCTGTGTTAAGGAACTGGTACAGAGGGTAGGATCCTCAAGTGGCTTAAATAGTTGTGACTCCACTGACAGCAACTTATATCAGTTAAAAGTTCAGCTCCTGCAGTTTAAAATAGATGGGTAAACAATGGGAAATAAACATATCGGGTAGATTCCCTATCTCAAAAAGTGTAGTTTTTATTTGGTAGACAACTAGGTGATGCTTTAAAATATTGATTTAAACAGAAATTGTGATCACAATTACCCATTGATCCTGCAAGATCATCGTACCAGAAAATACTTCCATAGATTATGGTAGTCATTTTACTTGAGTGTATTAGATCATTATGTTTGTATAAAATATTTTTGAAAAGTTTCAAACAAGCTATTCAAAAGCATAACTCTGATTCGGGTATCATGTCCTTTGAAGCAAAGAAAACTCTCCCATTCATTTCTAGGCAAAAGATGGGTGCTTTCATTATCTAAAAAGTGTGTAAAAATAACATTATCGTTCTACTGGAAAGACAGTTTAAACTGTACAATCGTTAGACTAGAGAGGATAAGATCAACTAATTGTTTTCAGGTTTTTGTTTCTTTATTGGAACCAGTGTGAATTCCACTTGTCTCTCAGATACTTGTAGATGAAGTTCATTATGTCCTAGACCTACAACAATATACTTGTTGTAGTAACATAATATATACTAGTAAATACACTACATAAACATAATATACTAGTAAATACTTGTGTCTCTCTCTCTGTACATATATATATATGTATGTGTGTACATATAAAATAAAAAAACCTACAGAATATCATACTTAAGACTATACTGGGCCAAGAATAAATCAAACCTTTTGCTTACTTAGAATAGTTGTGAGACTGACATAGTTACTTAAATATGATTTCATATTTACTGTAGGCTACTGGAAGGTTTACTCCTGGAATTGAGCAGAAACTGTTAAACACCTAAAACAGTGGTGGAAAAAAGCTGATTTTTCTCATATCATAGTTGTTCTGTCAAGTTTCTTTTGAAATATCACTGTAACCAGTTTCACAGTATCATCATTATGTAAAAATGTATTTTAAAAGAAATATAGCCATGCAATGACAGCATGATATGGTGCAAGTCTTAACATCGTGAAGGGGTTATTTCATTAGTGTTTGAACAGCTCACTATGGTTTTGCTCCTGCATTTCAGATTTGTGCATACAAAAAAGTCATAATGTAAAGGAAGAGTGGTTGTGTCTGAAAAGCTTTTTTCCCAGTTCTTTAAATGGAGGGAAAGAAATATGAGTAAAGAGTATTAAAATGTATTACAAATTACCTTATGCTAAAAGAAAGACTTTTCTTCCAAATATGGGATTGGAAGCCAGATCCAAAATTCTCCTAGATCATGTTCAGAACAAGCATTTTTGTTCAAAATGGCACTCTAAGTGTGAAAGATGCTGTTTAAAAACATGCATAGCCCTAGAGCTGCGAGATAAAGAAGGATCATGATCTCTTGAACACTAACGAAAATCATTAAAAAAAAATTATAGCTGTATAGGTAGACCATTAGAGTGGATATAGGACTCTGGATTTCATTTCTTCATGTCTGTTTCCCATACTCAAAATTAGGATGATTCCTTTTGTACATTTTCTCACATTCATAGATGCCAAACAAGGTAGGTGGTTCTGTACCAGGAATGATGTCAAACGTGAAATACTCAAAATATCAGGGGACAGTTGGTTTCTTCAGATTTAGTTTTTTTCTGATAAGCAGGTAAACAAAGTACACCCTTATTCAACAGATCTTTCCTTAGTGAAATTTATCTCTTACAGAAGTTGAAAGTCTAAACAGGATTTAGGTTCTACATAAGGCAGGTGAAAGATATGTCTTTATATCTTTTGAGGAAAGGTAAAATTCACATCTGAGCATTGCTGACATCATACCTCTTGATAATAAGAAGAGTAACAAAATATCTAATATACAAGGAAGAGTTCTCTAGGCTCTAGTCTCTGTTATGAATTATCAACACAGGTTTTAAATATTTCCTGTTTCATTTTTTAATTATTTCATTCTGCATGTCTTGAATTCAATGTTAAATGTCCACCAATTTCAGTCTCACAAATGACTTTGAAATTCCAGTCACTAGTAAGTTGAGCATATCTTATTTGTCAGGAGTAATACAGAAATAAGAGACCAGAACAGAAGATACACCTTAAATAAAATATGCCATGACATTTTCCAAACAAATAGGAATTTTTCATCTCTTTTTCCAGTGTGCCATGTTAATTATAAACTATGGTTCATTTTTAAGATAAAACGTTGCTTTTCCATTCTTCTAAGTCTGTGAAAATTGCATGGCACGGCACGGATCTTTTTATTCTTCGTGTTAAGTGCTTATTCCTACAAAAGTGTGAATTGATTCTCCATGTGCATAGACTTTGAAACTAAGATTTATTAGAGAAATTCAGAGCATAATACTGGGCCTGTTGTTTAAAAAATTTCAAAGCAAATCTGTAATTGAAAAGTTGTGAGAACTTTCAATTTTCTATAGCTCTTGAGCATATCTAGAACTATGGCATGACCTGAAAATAGAGATGCAAACCAGGATTTTCTTCTTTTTTTTTGTTTTTTTCTTTACAAGTTTTGGTGAAAAAAGTATGGCTGAAGTGTTAACAACAACAAAAGCTCATTTCTGGAACATAAAAACGTTGCTGGGATATTCAACTTATTTTGCTATTGTTCAGTGAAGTGTTGCTTGCTTTCCTACTGAGCACATCGTGTTCAATCTGTAATGCAAATAGATTCAGTTCCAATTCATTTCATCCCCATGTTTTACTTGTTTGTATCCCACAGAGCCATTCTTTTTATGCCAGATATCTGCTCACTTTACTTCTTTTTTTGTTTTGTTTGTTCATTGCCCTGCTGCACAACCGAGCAACACATTCTATCTGTCACTGAGGTATATTTGAATACATGGCTGTTTATCTAGAATAATAATGGTCAGCTGCTATTAAAACCAGCAAGATGACTGTCTCACATATTTTGCATGACTTTATTGTGAGACACTCATTAGTTCTGACCTTTTAATAGGGCTTTGCAAATCAGTTGGTGTTAAGCTTTAAAAATGTGTATTTAAAAATCTCTCCAGGTTATATACATTCAGACTACAAATGGATGCGTAGTATATTTATCTTTCACTACTTGTCATATAAAGCAATCTTCTTTTTCAGATATTTCTTTCAAATCTGTTGTCCTGGTTTGAGCAGGACAGCTATGCGTATATATGCACACTAGGATTGCTTTCAAAGTTAGCTAAGATGGGCATCGTTGTGGTGAGTTATATTTAGTATTGATGAATTCTTTCACTGGCAAACAAGTAGGATCTGTCAAAAATGTCTACACAGATGTTCACTACTCAGTTCTGAATCGGAATCCTCCCAACGCTATTGAATGTCAGAAACCTCTAAGCATTTCCTTATTCTTTTCAGTAGGTTTTTATCTTCTCAGTGGAGTGCTACAGAGGAATGGTTTGTATAGTTCCTTTTTTTATGTTCCCCCAGATGCTGATGTTACAAAGCGTTTGTTATTGGTTGCAGATATTTACACCTTTGCTGAATAACACTAGAGCTAGAGAGTTGTTGAACTCTCCACAGAAAATTACCTTTTGCTAGAAGTTCATTCTATTTAAAATCTAATATTTTTAAGGTATGTGCTTTCAGGACATTTAGGTGATGTTTTTGATGGATTTCCAGCATTCATGTGCAGATCTCAGATTAGATATTGAATATTTAATTTAAGAGCGTATTTTATATGGCTATATAAACATATACATTGAAGTTGACGATTCTGGAAAAATAGTCTAATGCCAGCCTACTGTGTATTTTTGTCAACACCAGCATTTTCTCTCCATTAATCACTGTCTCTACTGGAAACTCTTTAGCTTACAAAGTAAGGTGTGTAGTTAAGTCCTTGTAGAATAGTATCTTGCATAAGAAATGATAAAGGGTAGTTATTAGGGACTTTTGGAATTCTATTCTGAAGAGGAGGTGGACCATTTTTTCCCCCATGACAGTAGTACTCATGAATCCCCAAGCCCCTTATGTTCTTCCTTTTAGTGTTTGATTCCAGAAACAAATTTTTATTTACATGAATATTAGTTAAAAGTAAATTCTTAATTCACAAACTGGGGCTTTTGCATCAGCGAATGTACAGTATAAATGGAATATGACAGGCTTTCTAAAGCCTCTCAACAGGAGCCTAGCGTATAGGCAGTTAAATCAGCCAGCTTGCAGTGAGACCAAACTCCTTACAATCAGAACCCTACACACAGAAGTAATTACTTAGTCTGATTCTGATAAGAGAAAATTAAATTTAAATGCTGTACTGCTGTACCTAGCTAGTGAATGCTGCAGCAGTCTGAATTTTCTCATCATGAGGTCTCAGAAAGAGCTGTGTCGGACAAAAAAACCCAAAACAAACAAACAACAACAAAAAACCAACCCACAACAAAGGAGGTTGTTTTAACATATTCTAAGGTTTCCAACCCTTCCTCTTAATCTGTCACTTATGTCTTTTTGCTATGACTACCTGAAATATTGAAAACCCCAGTGGTTTCTTTCGGTTTTTCTTCTGTTTCTAAGAATGACATTCAGTCAGTGCCTCCGGTTAAAGGAGGAACAGAAGTGGAATATCAAAATCACAATGTAGTGTTCACACTTATTTCACACAGTAAACGTTAAAATAAAAAAAATGATTCAACTTAGAGAAACAAATCTACCTAAAGAAAATAAAATCTCTGTTTATGCGTGGCCACTGAGAAATGTGCTTTCCTTTGAAATGCTTCTGGATTTAAATACATTGTGTATTTACTTTCATTGCATATGGCTGTGGCTAAAGACTAAGAAAATTGATGGATTTTTTTTTTTTTTTTAAACAGTGTAAACAAAGCTGAAGAATCTGATCAATACCTTGCAAAACCCAACCTTTGTCAGGAGAGATAAAGAACTTATTTCCCCATCGAAGTAATCATCCCCTAAAATTATTCATTGAATTCTTCTTAAAAGCCAGTGATTTTAAAGAAAATTCTTTATTAATACATAGGTAATATATTAGGGATATATGCTTTTATATGGAATAGCTAGACATGGAATTAAATGTCAAAATCTTTTCTTTTGTACTGTGTTTGGTTGTAGTTGGTTTAGTCTTTGTCTCTGTATTTTCATGGACATTGGTACATGTAGGATCAGGTCCATAGAAAAGATTTCTGGTAAACTAAGGGAACTTGTTCTACCTCTTTGCATTCTGAATTATAGGATATACTGACCACTGGGAAGTCTCAGTTAAATTAAAATAGAACAGCGTAACAGAAATCTGCTAAGACATCCTAATTTATTCATTTTTAAAAAGAGAACTTTTAAAATTACACAGGCCCTTGCATGAGGCCTGAAAGTCTCTGAAATATATAAGCTTATTCTTAATGATTGTCCCATTTCTCTCGCAAAATTAAAGACCCTGTAAAAGTTCAGCAATTATACAATCAATGTTAGTCTGAAGGTTTAAGAAATAAACAAGGACAAGTTTATCTAGCTAAGAAGGATAAATTATTCTTGAAGCAGGAAGCAGATGGGCACTTGATTAGCTTTAACAAAATACGTTATTCCCACAGACTTCAACAAACTGCAGCAAATTAGGCTTTGACTAAATGAGTTGTTAGGTGTCCAAAAGCCGGTAAAGAGAGTGCTTATTAAGTTTGTTCCCATTTTTAGAGGTTGACATGGTAAAATGTCAAAAGGTGAAATATTGGATTGACTCAGTAAAACAATAAAAGATATGATTAAATAAATACTATTTTTTCTATTTGCTTGCAAAAAGCAAACGGAGGCAGGCAGATGGGAGAAGAGAGGTACATAGATTAGCGAACTAAGTTCATATCCATGAGTAATATTGTATTTAGACGATGCTTACATTAGGCATTGTCCATCTATAATGTAGTAAATGTTCACTTCAAAAAGGTGCCAAGCTCCTAAATGTGTCAGGGAAGGACAAAAAGATTATGGTCTAAATTGATGGAAAATTCCAGAGAACAGATATTGAATGAACTAGTTGGTTTTGTTAAACGGACAATTGAGATTGTAGAGAAAAATTTGAAATAAACATTTTCCCATTTGTATTGATAAATCATAGCCATTGAACTAAAGCTAAGAAGGAACAATGTAATCTGGGTATTAGAAAGTGACTAGTAACCAAAGGATACTGCAAAGTTTTTAAAGGCAGTGCATGATTCTTTCAGTGGTTGTAACCGTGCTTAAGTGTCTACACATTGGAAATATGGTATCACTAAGGATATGATTAGCAATATAATGAATGTTTTATTAGGTGTTTGAAAGAGGTTATAATAATGTGGTATTAGAAATTGCACTTAAATTGCTGTCTGATTGGGGATATATGTTCACTTCATGCAGCTCAAATATTATGAAGCAAATAGAGATTGACCACAGTTCTATCCTTCTGAATCCTCCTAGCATAACATGCCCTTCAGCAACTATAGAGTATAGCTTTGCTTTCCAAAACTGCTTCTTTATGCATAGGCTCCTATATGACTCTCTAACCAAATAGCAAAAGACAGCCTAAACATGTAAAATGCCAATAAGATCTGAATGATATCTTCACCTTCAGGATTGTATCTCCAGCCATTGTTGCTGGAAAGTAATCTTTTATTGAGAAGCTTCCATGGAGTCTAATAAATCCTGCATAAAATTTTAAGCTGTAACAATTTCAATTACCCTTCTCTGGCAGATTGATGAAGATAACTTTTCAACATTTCATAGGTATCTTCCTTAAATTCTTCCTGAATATGTGTATAAGGATATTCTTTTTTTTTTTTTAAGATCAAATAGTACTATTTGCATACAGAAATTAGTAGAAAGTGTAAGTGAAAATAATTTCACATGCACAGTCTCAAGCATCTCATTCTTTAGAACTGAACTCATGATCAAACTATGATGAGAGTAGTTGCTGTGTCTAGGATTTCATATGCAATGGATCTAATATCTGATCTATTCAGTGTCTTTGTTTTCATTTTACTAGTCTGTCAGGGATATACCAATCTGTGAAAGTTGTCCTCTATTCCCCCAACAATGATCATAACAGAAATACATTTCATTATCTATTTGAGAATCATAGAACAGTTTGGGTTGGAAGGGACCTTGAAAGGACATCTAGTCCAACCCTCCTCCAATGAGCAGGGATATCTTCCACTAGATCAGGTTGCCCAGAGTCCCGTCCAACTGGACCTTGAATGTTTCCAGGGATGGCGCATGTGCCACCTCTCTGGGCAACCTGTGCCAGTGTTTCACCACCCTCATTGTAAAAAATTTCTTCCTCATACCTAGGCTGAATCTTCCCTCTTTTAGTTTAAAACCATTACCCCTTCTCCTATCCCAACAGACTCTACTAAACTCTCTGTATCCATCTTTCTTAAAAGTTCCCTTTAAGTACTGAAAGGCCACAATAAGGTATCCCTGGAGCCTTCTCTTCTCCAGGCTGAATAACCTCAACTCTCTCAGCCTGTCCTCATAGCATAGGTGCTCCAGCCCTCTGAGCATTTCTGTGGGCCTCCTCTGGACCTGCTTCAACAGGTCCATGTTTTTCCTGTGCTGGGGCTCCAGAGCTGGACGCAGTGCTCCAGGCGGGGTCTCACCAGAGTGGAGCAGAGGGGCAGAATCACCTCCCTCGACTGCTGGCCACATTTCTTTTGATGCAGCCCAGGATGTAGTTGGTTTTATGGCCTGAACGTGCACGTTGCTGGCTCATGTCCAGCTTTTCATTCACCAGTACCCCCAAGCCCTTCTTATCGGGGCTGCTCTTAATCCCTTCATGCCCCAGCCTGTACTGATAGCGGGGAGTTGCCCTGGCCCAGGTGCAGGACCTTGCACTTGGCCTTGTTGAACATCATGAGGTTTACACAAGCCCACTTCTTGAGCCTATCTGGGTCTCCCTGGATGGCATTCCCTCCTTCAGGCATGTCAACTGTACCACTCAGCTTGGTGTCATCCACGAACTTGCTGAGGGCGCACTCAATCCCACTGTCTATGTCACTGATGTCCCCTGAGGGCCACGACTTGTCGCCGATCTCCATCTGGACATTGAGCCATTGACCACTACCCTCTGGATGTGACCATCCAACCAAAAATTCCTAAAACTTGGAGTCCTGACTTTACTCTTTGCCTGGTCCATGTTCCTCAGGACTGCGAACTCCACTAGTGCATGATCGCTGCAGCCCAGTCTGCCTCCAGTCTTGACATCATCGATTAGCTCACTTGCGTTGGTGACCAACAGGTCCAGTGTTGCATCCAGTCTGGTAGGGCTATTACCTGTCTTAAGAAGTTATCCTCAGTGCAGTTCAGGGGTCTCCTGGATTGCCTACAGCTCACCGTGCTACTTTTCCAGCAGACGTCGGAGTGGGTGAAGTCCCCCAGCAGAATGAGAGCCTGCAAGTGAGATGCCTCCTGTAGCTGGAGTAAGAAGGCTTCATCAATAGGCTCCCCTTGATCGCACAGCCCGTAGTAGACACCAACCACAAGGCTCCCTTTTTTGCCTTGGTCTCTGATTCTTAGCCATAAGCTTTCAACCTGCTTGTGGCTATTCTTCAGAGACAGCTCTTCACACTCTATCCATTTCTTGATGTAGAGAGCAGCCCCTCCTTTTCCACCTGACCCTTCTGAACAGCCTATAGCCATCAATAGCTGTACTCCAGTCATGGGATTCGTCCCACCAAGTTTCAGTAGTGGCAACTAGAATAGTTCATTGAGCTTAATATGCAGATACAGCAAAATGCTATTGTATACGGTGGGGAAATAACTTGCCCCCCCCCCTTTTTTTTCTTTTTTTTTTTAGCTTTTTCAGTGGTAGCTCAGAATAGAGCTGCATGTCTAGACTCTGTTATTAGAAGAAAACATAATGCTGTAAGCCCATAGGAGAAGGCTGACTATTGGTCTAGCTGGGGTTTTTGTCCAATGAGTCCGGTGAGGGCAGGATCCCATCTCAAGTATTTTTATATATATATATATTTTTTTTTTTTTTTATGTAAGTGCTTTTGTGATCTTCCTGAAATTCAGTTAGAGCCATCTTGGGCGCCACCCAGTATGATGCTGCTCACTTTCAAACAAGCTGAGATAAAAAGGTGTTTTGAAACTGAAGGTTCATCCATATAGCCAGCGTGACAAACCTGGCATTTCCATCCCAATAATCGTGGATGATTATCCCACCATAAGACTGACTTCTTGAACAATATCAAAACACAGGTGAAATAAAACAAAGCTTCGAGAGATTAGACAGCTCTTTTGGGCTCAGCCACCACAACTCAACAGCCCTGAAGTCGAAAGTCAGTATTATGTTAATGCAAAAATAAACTACTTTCTGACTGAATGTGATGTCTTTTCCACTTAAGCTTCTCTGGTTTCAGGCAGGAGAGTGGGTTTTACTCTTGTATATAACAAAGTAAATTTAAAAAAATACTTTAAATACTGTTTTATTAAGTTACTTAAGTACAGGTGCAATAAATATTTTTATTTCTGTTGTCTTGCAGTTGTGCAAGTTCAAAGAACAGAATGAAATTAAAGGTGCTGTGATAGGGACAGTTCTCGGGATATTGTCTAGTACATACTCCTGCACCATGCAAGGTCATGAAACTGCTGTTAACAGACGTTAGGCTCACCAGAGGAACAGAATTTCCAACAATAGAGGTACTACAGCTGGTATAAGCAATCTGAGACTATTTTCCAGCTTATTCATGTTGATTAAAGTTTGTGTAGTATCCAAGCTAAATCATTTGGATTTCTTTCCCAATAACTAAGATTTTAAATACATTTTTTCAAACCTTTATACATTCTGTGTAAAATTTTTTTGTTTTGAGAAGAATAATATATCATTCCGTAACAAAATACAGTTTTTCTTGGCAGCAAGATGAATATTGATTCATGTGTAACATGTTACTTTACCAAAAGTGACATTAAGAAACACAAAACTTGGTTTTATGCTTTTAACAAAGACAGTAGGCTGATTTGGGGTTTGTTTCAACAAACGTTAAAATTCAACTCTAACTTATTTAAAGACCCTTATGCTTTAGGATTATATAACTTCCTATGATTCAGTATATGTGTTTTATCTAGAAACTGTACAGGACTCATTTTCAACTAAGTAGTTCAGTTTTGCAAATCAGTATTTTTCTCTCCCCTCCACCCCAAGTACATCATTAACTTCTAGTGTAGATTTCCAGGTAAGCAATCTTTCCTGATAAAATTCGTAAACCAAAAATTGGTTTATAAAGCAGTACCCAGAACACTGTGGGATACTCACAGTGAGTTTGTAACAGCATCCAGAATCATGCAGCTGGCCCAGTGCCAGTGGGTACGCTGCACCAAAGAAATGGGAGCTGTAGCAGTGAGCTGCCTTCCAGAACTGCCTCAGGCAGGCTCAGAGTAAAAGAGTACAAATAGAGGGAACTTCTTCACATAAAGAGCCGTGGCTGACCATTGCAGGCCAAATTCTGTCTCTGGGGAGGAAAAAACCGAGGGAGTAGCTACTAATTTCAGTCAGCTACCAGCTACTGGAAGTGTGAACAGTATTTGTCTGGGAATTTTCAGTGAAATCTTATCCAAAGTGCAGTGCCAAGAGTTAAAATATAGGATCTTTAAAATTAATACTGAAGTCATTTAATTTATCTTACTTTTCCCTGTTCTTCACCTTTCCCTGTCGCCCAAGCAAATATTTAAACCTCCCTTACTACCTTCAGATATGGATTATTTTTTCACCTGGCTAAGTATGTTCATGAATAAATAGCTTAAATGGAGTGCAATGTATGCTTTTGTCTGGATAAAATATGCCAACATAGTACCAGAACTATAAAAGAAACTGGGTGGTATCTGCCTTTCTTATTGTCTGTCTTTAGTGAGAGTTATTATGAGGGTATGAACGTGTCAGATACTTTTCCCAGAATTTGTAGTAAGCAACCTCAGAAAATAAACCCTGCTTTAGTATTATTTCTAGAATTATTTAATTGCTGTTATTGGATTTTTTTTTCTTTTGTTTTTCTGTGCCTAATTAAATTGCTTTATTGCAAAAGCTTAGGGAAAAATACACCTTGTAATGGAAACAACCAGGCTCCCTTCAAGTGCTTTTAGGCCATATTCATCGTATCATCATCTTTATTATCATAATTCTTCCAGGAATATAACGAACATTTTTACTTTCTAGCAGCATTTCATTTGTCAGCCTAGCATTATTAAAACAGTTCTTAGAAGATCAATAGTAGGAAACTAATCTTACTGGTATGGTACAGTAAACTTCAAAAAATTCTTGCTTCAGAGGCTTCTTAAAATTATTTTGATATAATCACTATTTAGAGAACTAGCTTGAAGAAACTGATAAGGGAAAATGCAAAATTTCTCTGCTATTTGTTTGTGATAAATACTTTTAGAAGGCAAAGCTGGTTAGGTCAACAACCGCACTAAAGACCTGATATTTGCTAAAGTGTTTTCTTCACAGCAGTGAATGAAATGTCATGATTCATGCCATTACCCTTAGTGTAAATGAGGAAATTGTATATCTCACCTATTGTCAATAATCCCAATGTCTAGAATTATTCGTCACAGAGTCACGTTACAGAGCGTGCCGACACTCACCAATACAAAGCACTTGCTCTGTAAAAGCTTACAGCCAAACAGCTGTAATAAGTGGATGGAGCGAGAAGACATATTGGTGGTGAGCACCAGCAGGCTCTACAGCAGGCACATCTGTTGTAATCAAGTGCCCAGCACTCTGCTGGCCCACGCTGCACACTCAGTATTGAAGTCGGTTATGAAGAAAACAACTTAATCTTTGAAACTTTTTCTGATGCCCCTAGGCTAGTGCTTCACTATTCTGTCACTTCTCAAATTGGAGTAAGTTTTCAAAACCAAGCCAAACTAAATGCCTTCACTTCATTTTGCTGTCAGGCCTTGTTATTTTTAAAATGTTCATTTAGTTGTCTGGGTTTATTTCCCATTCTTTTTCCCCCTCCATATTTTGTCAAATTTCTAATTACTGCATATGTCTCCCTTAAACACAGCGCTAGGTAGATGGAAATTTTCATTAATTTCTTTCAATATTAAGAAGCTGGTTGCAAGATCCAAATTGTTTTGTATTCCTTTCTGACCTTTTATGAAGTGAATTTGTATTCTATGTAAGTATGAAGAGCCGAGTGAAAGCAACTCTATGCAAAGTCTGCAGTGTGGTAACATTTTCATTCTTCATGCAACTGTTCGTGAAGCTATGTTTAAAAAAAGTAAATTAAAAACCTCCAAATCCCTGATTAGAAATTCATAGATTTTTAAGACATCATTGCTACCAGATATTTTTTTTTAACAAACCTCTTCTGGCGATTTGTAGAAGAAAGACTTGCAAAACAGAATTGATCCCTGGTCTTCATCCATATTAGTCCAAAGTTAACTGGTTCTCTTTCAGTCAGTGCTAGAAGAAATTAATCTGTCTTCAAAAGAAATTATTCACAACTCCATCATGTAGTCCTAAACACTCTGGACAGCTTCAGGAGAATAATGGTTTTCTGTTTGTTTCCCTAAAGAAATGGGAAATGAGTACAACAGGTACTCCTCTGCTTCTCCTGGCTGCGTTTCAACACTCAAATGTTTGAGTTATCTCACTTTTTGCATTATACCTAGCATTAATTTAGGTTTCTAAATGAGCTTGTATCTACAAGGGAGAAGAGGCATTTGAAAGTTCTAAACGCAGAGTTGTTTTCGTCAGAGTGGAAGCTGTGAACGGCTCATGGCTGTGAACTTACTGCATGGATTTTGAGGTCATGTTTTCACTATAGTACTGTGTACATTAGTTTCACTTTTCTGTTACGATTGAATAATTCACAATAAAAAACATTGTATTATTTTGACTCTTAGGTAAGCCAGTCTTGTATTTTAAGAAAGCTTTATCATAAACTAACTTTTTTCAATAATTCTAAGGTGTTACTAGGGTAAACTGAAATTAAGAGGGAGAAGTAAAAAAGCCTACCATGTTCCTTCCTTCTCTGCCTACCCAGAGAGAGGAGGTGGAAGGCGCAGGGCTCCCAGGGGCATCCCAGATGTCTGGTTCCTCTGACATGGTTCTTTTCCTAATGTTTACAGTGATAGATTCTCATGGTGCAAGGGAGCAACAAGAGACTGCTAGAAATCTATAGGCAATGTTGACACAGGTAACGTGGAGGAAGCTTTTTGTGAGTGTATTTGCCACAGGTTAGGTGAAGCGCTTTGATTTATGCTGAGACAGGTGGTTTGGGGCACTGTATAGGACTGGCACATTCACTCTGATTCCTGGCTTGCAAATTGTGATGAAAGCTGAAAGGGAAGAAATGACGTTTGCCATTGTGTGGGTATTTTATGCTTGGATTAGTGTTAATTTTTCACCGTTCCACATTTCTGCTAGGGGTGCACTATTTGCCTGTTTTTGCCAGGTCTTTTTCTTCCTGAATAAAGACTACTTTAATGAGCTAGGTTTTGCAGCGCATAAGGGTAGAGAGATAAGATTGTTCGCTAAATTGCTGGACCACTGTTTCAGTATTGGTGAAATTTCCATGCATTCTGTGCAATTAATTCAAAGTTTCAGGAAGATCTTCTCTTTGAATAGGAAATTTTGAGCTTCCAGTGGTGTTAATTGAAATCATCTGACTGCAAAGTATTTGCCTTTTGCAGTTCTAATAGATAAATCATAACACCACATTGCTTGTGCCACTTGCTTTATCGAACAGTCTTATCTATTCCCAGTGTCACTAGGGTTCTTTCATACCTAGAAAAACAACTTAAGACTGGATATGCAAACATACATATTTGAATTATACAGCAAGCAATGAATCAACTTTCCTGGAGATATACAGAAGAATTAACATCCTGCGAATCAGTCCAAATGAGGTCAGAGTTAAAAATAAAATGCATGTGATAAAATTTTGTCTTAATTTTATCCTTTGCATCTAGTCCTGGCTTGCTGCTTACTCACAAAATATAGAGAAACATGTCTTTAAATTCTTATTAATTTTCTTTTTATTCCTTGAGATTTCTCTAAGGTTTCTCTTTAATCCTTCAGCAATTAGATTTGCACTTACTCTGCTCTACTGAGTAAACTTTCGTACAGCTCCAGTCATCAGTGAAGTATGGATTTGCAGCTAAGTCAATAATAGAATGGGTTTATTTTGGCCTTTTTAAGTCTTACCTGCATGCATTTATTCCAGACTTCCAGTACAATGCTTTTCAATTGTATCCATCGCCTTGCAAAGGTTTGATCCCTTGGTTTCTTTCCAGCAAATTTCAATGTTTTCATGTAGCTTTCCTTTGGAGAGGAAAACATATTGTTATCCTTATTTTGGGAGGTTGTTGCACCCACAATGAAGCTGAATTTAAGGATATTTTGATTACTGCAGCACCGTACCTTTTCTACGTAATGTTTTTAATTAAGTCCTGAGCCTTAACCAGAAGCTTCTCTTCCTCTGGCTCTGTTGCCTGGCTGCTCCTTGAAGAACATATATAAAATCTAAGGCTAGAAATTCAGTATCAGCGTCTTTCTCTAGCTCATTTACCCTAATTACCCTAATAATGGGATAACTGAAGTTTCATTATAATTGTGTTTTAAGCCTCTGTAGCCTTTTTGATTTCTTCAATGATGTTGTATTTGCTATCCTCCTGTTTGGGAAAGGAGAGATATGCTTCCAAACCTATATTATTCTTTTCTTGAGCTCGAATTTTAATCCATCAGAACTCTGGGTTATATATAGACATTTAGTTAATTAATCTAATCTGAAGCATTTATGTAATATTACTTTTCACTAGCATGTCATTACCCTTCCTGTACTGTGCTATTAGTCACATTAGCATTTCTATTTTTCACAAGGTTTGTTTCTAAATGCTCAGTCAAAATGAAATCCGCTTTTTTAAAAGCAAAAAAAAACCAAACAAAAAACCAAACAAAACCCTCCAGATTTAATTATTGGTTTTGAATGAGTCCACAAGGTATTTTGACTTTGATGTATCAGTTTTATGGATTTATCTGAAGTGTTTATTAACCAGTTTGTAAACTACGCATAATTTGCAGTCTCCCTTCTACAGCCTGAGCCTAATCTGAACGCATCTTCTGGTGTGATCTGTGGGAATTAACACATAGGCACAACATGCTCTATGGTTTTTCCCTTAAAAGGTTATTGGAAATGGATATGTCAAAGAAGCACAATTTTTGAAGAACAAACTTATGTTTATATGATCCTTGGGCTAAGGAAATCATAACATTTAATGTTTTGGCTGTGGCCAACTTGCAAAATTTGCCACCACTGTTGTGATTTACACACAGCCATGCTTGTACTTCTCTCATTGTGACAGAAAGAGCATTCTCACACCCTTAATATGTATCTAGGAAACTAAGAATTCATTTAAAATAAAGCTGCAAGAACTCGAAAAGCCTACCTGGCAAGGGAAGTGTCTTTGCTTTTAGAAGCAAACAAACAAAAACCCCATGCTCTGAGCCCCAGTTGCTGGAAAGAACTGAAGTCAGCAGAGAAAGATGACAGGAAAAGAAATGACATCTTAAATCATAGAATCATAGGGTTGGAAGGGACCTCTGGAGATCATCTAGTCCAACTCCCCTGCCAGAGCAGGGTCACCAGGAGCAGGTTGCACAGGAATGCGTCCAGGTGGGTTTTGAATGTCTCCAGAGTTGGAGACTCCACCACCTCTCTGGGCAGCCTGTGCCAGTGCTCTGCCACCTTCAAAGTAAAGAAATTCCCCCTCATGTTTAGGTGGAACTTCCTATGCTCAAGTTTGTATCTATTAGCTCTTGTCCTGTCGCTGGGCACCACTGAAAAGAGCCTGGCCCCATCCTCCTGACACCCACCCTTTAAGTATTTATAAGCGTTGGTAAGGTCCCCCCTCAGCTGTCTTTTTTCCAGACTGAAGAGACCCAAATCCCTCAGCCTTTCTTCATAAGAGAGGTGTTCGAGTCCCCTAATCATCTTGGTAGCCCTTTGCTGCACCCTCTCCAGCAGTTCCCTGTCCTTCTTGAACCAGGGAGCCCAGAACTGAACACAGTACTCCAGGTGCGGCCTCACCAAGGCAGAGTAGAGGGGGAGGATGACCTCTTTCAACCTACTGGCCACACTCTTCCTGATGCAGCCCAGGATGCCATTGGCCTTCTTGGCCACGAGGGCACATTGCTGGCTCACGTGATTTAAAAGAAAAATATTTTTTGTTTCCTGAGTGGTCTTAGTCTCAGATGAAAGAAAAGAATTTCTAATGGCAAATACATAGAGATACTGGCAGTGCTGAGGTATTCTTTCCAGGGAAACCAAGCTGATATGTTAGTTTCTGTGTATGTTTGGCTAGAGGGACTTTTCCCATCCAAGGTGGACTCTCCAGAGAGCAGCTTGCTACTGTTTGGTTTCAAACTAATCAGGTCATTAATGTACTAAAACAGTTCTAAAACATGAGTGTTGCAACCTCTTTGTGTTCTCTGGGAGTACATAATTTGGGTAGAGCAGAACCTTCTTGAAGAGGCAATAGCAGCACTCGTTAACTATGTGCGAACCGCTGAGCCCAGTCGTGACACCAAGAGCATGCAATGCTGGCCAAAAGCCAGCTAGATACAAGTGTCAGAGCCCGCTCGGAGAAGAGACAACTCCACACCAGCCCCGCAGCAAGATTTTGAGCTGCCCTAATCTTACCTGGGGACGAGGAGTGACAAATTGCTGAGTTAGAGGATGCTGGGCTGAGATTGGCACTGGGATATCTCTTTAGGTGAGTTCTTGCAACTTTTGAGGTTTGAGAATTGCTAAACTGGAGTGATCTCCAGCTTTTTCCTCCATATGTATATCTCTTAATCATTGCATTGACACATATCTTCAAAAACTTGACAGCTCTACAGAAGTCAACAGGGGGCAAGCTTTTTACGTTCCCTTTTTATGTTTCTGAACAGTCCAAGATTCAACAAAGAATCGTTTAATCCCATATTATTTATGAGAGAAGTGCTCTGAGGCACTGTAAGAGATCTTGTTAGGTCAGAAATCATTTATAGTCTCTGGGAGAGACCATTTTTTCTAAGCAAAAAGATAAGAGGATTGAGTGGCTGAATGAACTTTTAGACAAAAATCTTTTGGGGACCTAACCCTTTCTGGTTAGTTTAAGAACAAAACCGAAGGGGACAAGGGAGCAAAACCAGTCCCAGTTAGTATGAATATTTCAGATTCAGATCATATTAAAGTGCAACTTTGATTTGGAATTACAGTGTCATTCATCAACAATTAGTATCAAAATGTAGAATTCAAATTCAGGTTTTATATATTTATTTCTCATGGCATGATTTGGGGATATCCGCATGCTACGTACAGTCTGCATCAATTTTTTTCCTGTGCTTCTGCCTGGCCAGAGCTAGTTTAAGCAATCAGGGCAGGTTATACAGCTCAACAGAAATTATGAGCTACAGCAGCTCCCACTTTAAGACGTAGTAGTGATAAAAGCAGTCTTGATTTCCTTAATATATTGGACTGTAAATTGCAGTGCATCATAACCAGCAAACCCATCCTTTCAGCAGGGACTCAATTACTGTGTCAAGGTATGTCATTTCCTTTAATTAGTCAGACCCTTCAGTTTCTCAAAAGAAAAAAAAAATTGGACTTGAAATGTTCAAGATGAGGATTTGTAATATACGGAAGAAATGAAGTTCTAAGCTATTATAAAAGTAGATCCTAATATGTATTTCTGCGTCATTACTACCAGGGTTCTTATTTAACAAGAACAGATGAGAAGTATTTTTCTTTCTAGCTGCCTAAAATGAAATACTTCTTGTATTAGCCAAAAAGACATTCAGGACACATCTGTGCAACACAAATGTTCTTTTTTCCATAACATCATATCTTGCTAAGTGTGCTTCAGTATGGTATTTCTTTAAAATATGTATTACATATTCGGGGAAGTATTTCTCTGCTTGGATTTCTTTTTCATTAACAACAACTGGAAGCAGTTGAAGGCTACCAAACTGTAACATCAAATTTACCTTATTTCAGCTATGGTATTGCTCCTGTGTTTTGAAAGTCATTATCATGCAACCTACCAGTACTACCAATATGTAATTATAGTTTCAAGTATGTTTTCCTCAAACATTGTAAATAAAGATAAAATTCATAATCTGTTTCTTAGATCTGTATTGTGTGTGCTTCCCGTAAAGTATTAAATCATAGTTATAATTCCTTCTGAGAAATTGAGTCATACCAGCATATTTTGGATTGAATGAGGGAAATTCCTGTTGTATATTGTCACTATAAATTACAGTATTTACAGTAGATGTAAGTAATATTTCCAAAAGTTTGGGAATTGTGATCAAATTTTTTTTAGCTTTGACTTTTCTTTATTGTTTAATATCTGGATAGTCCTTTTTATAATGTCAAAATAAATCTAATGTGTACAAGATAGAACTGAAATACAAGACTAGGAAAACTATAGTGATAATACATAATTTATATGCTGTCTTATTTTCTTAAAGGAAACAAATTGACACAAGATTAATACTGCAATATATAAATGAACTCTGTATTTCTTTAGATACGTACAGCCATCCTTACAATTTCCAAGTATTTTTAGCAGAATTTTAGATATCTAATTAACTACTTTAGCATCCTATTCTTTTCATACCTAAAGTATAAGGAGACTTTACGATGTTTTAAGCATCTTAGCTGGCAGGTAGTGGTACAGCGGGGCTAAAGCCATTGTTCAAAATGCTATGAAAAGCTGCATTTCACAGTAAGGCGCTACATAAATTGGCTTTTACATAAAACTTTTCTAACAGCAAAACCATCCATGATAGCCATTCCAAGTGGATGTTAGTCCTTAATCTCTAATCTGTATGTGCATTTTGAAAGCTGATTGCAGAATTTTGTGGCTGTGCTAAGGCCTAATTCATGGACGCAGCATTAGCAAAGGAACTTCTAGGAAGTTCTTGTAAGATAGCTTTCCTTTCTAATGAAAATAATCAGCAAATGAGCTTTCTGTTCTTAATATGCAAGCAGCCTACATGCAGAAGTACAGCAGCCATTGCTGTAGACAGGGTACAGTCGGGCTAGAGAGGTGCCAGGTATTGATACTACTCCAATAACGTCCAAATCCATCATTGGAAAAATTAAAACATTGAAAATGGATGAATGGATAAAATGATATCATGTTAGTATATCAGAGATACTTAAAAATAAGTGTGTTTAATAACGATTTTTTCAAAATGTTAGATTTTGAAATGGTTTAAAGTAATTTTTTTTAGGTTCCCCTGACCTGATCGAAAGAACTTGGCATGAACTGGCAAAATATTTTCATCATTACTAATTTTTACTTTTTATCTTGCCCTAATGGCAATCCCAGCTGGGAGCTGCTTGATCCGTGGAGATGTCCGTTGGAAAGGCCAAGAGATCCATGAATAAACAGTACTGTGAGATCAGTTCAACTCTCTCACCATGGGAAATGACAGATATGGCCACATCAGAAAACTGTGAAGTGTTTTTTAAGGAAATAATTCAGTATTGACCTCTTGTTAATCATCACATATGGTATATCTAGCGGGATTTTGCAAATTGTGTAGAAAATAAAAGATTTGTAAGAATAAAGAAACAAAGCTGAAGTCCTTAACTTACTGAGGATCATATTTACATGGCCTTGCTTTTCTCTTTATTATGTCCTTTTAATGACTCACACATTTTTCACCATTAGACCATGTTCAAATAAGTCTAAAGTATAAATTTTTTTTTTTTTGTTCTCTCTTGTCAAAGTAGTCTACCACACTTTCCTCCTGCTGGTATTATTGCCCCTGCTGCAGACACTTTGGAGGCCATATAATTAAATTTGTTTCCGAGGCTTTTTTCTAATTAATTCTTATAACAAGTTTACAAAGCCTGGCTACACCATGGGACTCACTGGACAAGATAATTAAGAAGGGCCTTTTTGTGCTCAGCTGGGAATAATTGTTTCTATCAGTACACAAAAGATCATAAGCTAACAGCTTTTCCTTTTAGCTGAAGAAGTGATGTTTTCTAGGCAGAACAATACAATATTAAATAAAATATAGGCTGCAAGTTACAGACTTGATGTACAGAATGTTGGTTCAAGAAACTCCATAAACATAAAACAAGAATCCTGGAAACTGCTATTTTGAACTTGAACATTTTGATGTAAGCTGGTTTGGGCGGCTATTTGTTATTAATCCTAACCTACACTCCTAACTGCATCTTGTGCCTCTAAGAATGGAGAAACTGCGTATAAATAAATGAATTTTAGAAAACAGTATTTTCAGCTCTCTTGTGCACGATGCAAGTTCCACAGCGAGGGCTGGAGAGCTCAGCGAGCCGTCAGCCATCCTCATTCTGAATTCTGCGGGAGGCAGCAGCGGGCAGGCAGAGGTCCGAGGTTAAGTGTGCGGCGGGCGAAGTGACGAAAGAAAACAATGTTCCATTCTTTCTCTGGGATTTCTTAATTACGTTTCCTTCTCCTGCAATATTCACTTCAGTTGTATGCTCCTGAGCAAGTTCTGAATTCCTCGGGTTTTTTCTAGTCATGAATGGTTTTTCCCTCCTACTGCAAATTCATTCACAGAGACTATTTTGCAGTATTTACTCAGTAGATCGTGCAATACAGAAAATATTCTTCTCTAAGCAGGGAACAATACTGTGTCATTTTCTATTTCAGTCATACTACTAAAAGTAATTTCCAAAGTAGATGGTGTCAAAATGCTCCAGAAGTAGTTAATTGCATCTAACAAACGCAACTTGTTTCAGAGTATCTTTCTGAAGCTTGGAAAGAAGGTATGAATTACGCATGTGGCAAAGTGACAAAATTCACAGTGAGTGCATCCTGAGATGCTTTATGCCGTTTTTCTCTTTTAATATCGAAAATGTTCTTTTCGGCACGGGTTTTTATGACACATATCTTTGTCTGCGTAATGTCCAGAAAGCCATATGGCTTTCACCTCCTCTTCAGCAGAAAAAAATGGGGACTCTCAAGTTTTAATAAGGTATTAGAGCTACTGGTTCTATGATGTTGGGTTTTTTTAACTCTGCATTGTTGTGCTCAGGTGAGACAAAGTAAAAATAGGGACAGTGTTTGGAAAGGTGGGGGTTTTTTGAGGTAGGAAAGTAAAAAAGATGCGTCTTGCTGAGGTCCTGGAGGAATTTACTCCATAGCCCAGGTTCCATCGCTGAAGAAGCAAAAGGCTTCCTCCTGTGACGTTGCTGAATCTTTGGCATGTCCTGAGACAGAACACAGAGAATCCTTAAAGGAAAGGAATGAACTGGTTGAAAGATAAAAAATAGACTGTGTTTAATCTTGCATGTTGCTGAGGAAATTAGCAAAACAGTGTCATTTTGCATAACTTGGAGTTTTCTAAATGCAAGCTTTTTGTTATTGTTATAGTCTCCAAGAGTGATAAAGGATTGGATTTTGGCACGAGGTGTCTTGGCCAGCTGGAGGAGGAAAAGCATCACTCTCGGAGAGAGTAGCATGGCTGGTGTCAGAAGTGGTTAAAGGGAAGAAATGAACATATAGGTTGTCAGAAACAATTTAAGTTGCATTTTGCAAGTGTGGTGATGTATTGAAACTTACAGGATGGAAGGTATTTCTGTGTCAAACTACAGCAGTGAATATCTGATCAGAGACACTGGAAGTGTATGAGAATCTTGTTTTCATGTTAGCTGTATATTTTCCAGTACCCACATATGAAATATTTTGACGCGATAAGTGGTAGCATGTCTTTCTGCATATACAAGAATATTTCCTCTACTGTTAATTATTTTATGTCAGTTGCTTCATGCAGTTAAAATTAATGAACTATTTTATATCAGTCTAAACAAGTCGTAGACATGTGTACATATGTATTCTTTCAAATTGTTTTGTAGGTGGCTTAACTCACACAATTCAAACCAAAACCTGTTACTGCAAATGTGCCAGTGCTTACTCTCAGTTAACTGTTTTACTTATTGCGTCATCTTACACGAACGCACTGATCCAGAGGCTTGTATGTTAAGTAGCTGCTCAGTGTTGTGCTTTATCAATATTTTGTGTTATATGAAATGTCACGGTGATTATGCAGTCTCAGAGCACAGGGTTATGCAGCCTTAATGACCTGTATGAAAATGGCCACAGCTTGCTATTCCTCGGTAACAGCGGAATAGGGAAGAAATGTATTTCTCATTGAAAGGTAATTATCTATGGGTTGTGTGTTTTCAGTCTCCCAGGCGGAGTTTTTTCTGCGCTGACAGGAAGCAGAAAAGTGTGTCTTGCTCATTTTTTGCATGTTTCTGCCCTTTTTAATTAAATGGCTTAAAACTCCCAGTGATGACAAGTGCTAACTTTGTGCAGTTTTGCACTGTGTTGTGTCATAGAAAACTAGAAATAGTTGTGTCCAAAGGAAAGGACAATATGAAGTGACAACTTGTGCTGGCCTGCAGGAACTTGATCACGTTGACTCCCTAATGGAGATGCTAATGTATGTCACCATTGTACCGCGTGTAATGAGGTCAGACTGGAGGAACAGTGTTTCCTCTAGTTGAATACGTTATGATTAATTTGCAAAATATTACGTGGCTTTTGTTTTTATCTGTGACTGGTAAAGACCTTTAGTACAGATTTGCTGCTCTTTTTTTTCATTTCACAGTTTTAAAGGAATTCAGTGAAGTGAAAGATCAAATGATAAATCACTAATATTTACCCAAAACATAAATAAATAACAAAATAATAAGGTACTGAGATCCAGGCAACAAGGTATTAAAAAAAAAATAATAAAAGGGAGCAACGCTTTTCATGTCCAAATAGTTCTCTCATGGTGAATTCATATGCATAACCATAAACTAATACATACTTTACATATAGCAAATTCAAGGTGCCTCATAGTATTTAAATGAAGTTTTCCCATCAGATGCAAACCTTGCATCTATAAATATATATATATATATAAAAAAAAAAAAAAATCTTTTCCTTTGAAGAGCAGGCACAGTCTTGAGGATAAGACACTTACCTGAAACCAGATAAAATTCCTTTTCTGCCTCAATTTCTGTGTCACCCAGCAATCTCTTAATATCTTAACTATTTTAATTGTAAAATGGAAGCAACAGTTCATCTTTTCCTTTACCTTGCACATTTAGATTTTATTATCCTTAGACCTAATAAGAGCCGTTCCTTACTTCATCAGTGATGTCTACAAGTAATCCTGAGCTTAGTTGCTCCTAATGTTTCTGCTGTGGGATAATCATAACAGGAGACTATCAATATTTAAAATCTATTCATTGTCAGCGTTCTTTATGTAACAGAGGACTCATAAAGTGGAAGTGCTGAACTATTTCATTGCTCCTTCTTGTAAGAAATTTTCCTTGCCAAGATTTATTAAGCATTCAGCAACACTCTCAATGCTAATGTTTGTGTGACCTGTAAAAGATGTTACCACTGAAGTTTCCAAGGCAGCGTAGTGATACTAAGTGGCGTATAAATGATTCCAAATTAATTTAAAAACAGGGAAGTGAAAATTTATGCAAGAAACAGTTTGAATTGAATGCACAGTTCTTAGAGCAGAAGAGAATTTATGAAATTAATCTGGAAGGACAGTCCTGGCACCATTGGAAGTTACCCTTCAGGTCACACGTGGGCCTCCCTCGCCAAACGTGTTCTGCTTTGGTGCACCATGCGTTTGGCTACTTAGTACTCCAGTAGGAAAGCAAAAAGAGCTTATTCATAAGCATCCTGCAAGCCTTTCTGGGGACAGTTTGCTAGTCCTCTCCCTGGAAAGGAAATCAGATCTAGAAGCTTAAAAAGTGAAAAAGCTGCCCTGTAAAAAGTCAAGATTTTTATTTTTTTTTTCCATTTATTTCCGTTTGTTTCTTACCCCTGAGGGCACTTATAAGGAATTACTTCAACTCTAAGGACTTCAGTCCAGTAGAGTTTTATGTTCTTAAATACTATTTATGGTGTATCAACTGCTAAGAAACAATGACATCTATAGGATTTGCACAGATTTCCTGGTCACCATGTAGACTAGAAGTACTGTGACAATTTTTAAAAGAATTTACATGGAAGAAATTTGTGTTTAGCGTAAAGCCTCAAAGGGAAGTACCAAATCCTTTAACTGTGTTTGATCACAAAGAAATAAGCTGCATCTACAAAAAAAATTCTCTCAACATTTCTAATTAAGTAGCTTAGGAGAAAATATGCAGCCATTTTGTTCGTATCACACTTTTTACATAAACGGCACTTCAGATCAGCTGCACGCTCAGTCACACAAGTCTTCCATTGTATTATTCACACAAACGCGCCAGCCTCATCGGAAAGAAAACCTTTGCTGTGGAAGGCTGACCTTACTTTAATTCCAAAGCCTCGGGGGAAGAGGTGAACAGCTCAAGAAGTGGTGGTATGTGCTACATGGAAGGTTCTTCAAGTAGCATGACAAAATACCTATTTGGTGTGCAAACAAGATAATTACTGTCAATTGAGCATTTGTACAACTGCATACATAATGTCACTCATCGAACTAGAGCATGTTTCTCTTTTTTCACACAGCTGTAGCATATATATTTATCAACTATTTTCTCTGTATATGAGGCTTGTGTATTATCACAGAGTAGGGTAATGCTGATTAGTTCACGTAGTGTATCAAACTGGGATTGACGCAGTCTGTGGATTTTTTTTTTTAAATTTTTATTGATATTGGTTGCCAATTAGTGTACTACACCTTCAAGATCAATATTGTTAATACAAGAGATAAAAAATATTGTCTTGGAAAAGTGTACTTCCTTTTGAAATGTGCCAGTAATAATAAGTGGGAAAATCAGTTGTACTGATGGGGAGAAATCAGAATTACAATGATATTAAATATGCACAAAAACTTAGCGTCTACACACTGTCATTGGTAATTGAGTGCTCAGATATGATGCAACCACAGAATTTGGAATATTGCATTCAAAAAGCCATCCATGTGTAAGTTTACAAGCAACTAAGCATGAAGCAAGTTTACAAAAATGATTTAGACGCATTCTTGGACAAAAATGGAGTGTAACAGAAATGGCATTGGGGTGTGCTTGTTCCTTAAAGGTACTGTTGCTGAAATATTTGGTACTATGGAGGACTAACAGTGCTAGCCCAGTCTGTATTTATATATTTTGAGGGAGTGGGACACATAAACTTGCCATAATACAGAAGTGCTATCATAAGAACAAGTCCAACTTCTGAAGACTAGCATCACCTGACATAAGTAAAATCACCTGGTATAAGACAAGCACTGGGAGCAAATAGATGAAAACAGGCAGTTTATAGCAGTGAAAAGCAATTGGCACGGCACGCCAGGCAGCTGGATGTGTCACGTTGCGGCACATAGTGTTCTAAAGAAGTATCTGTGTATTATAAAGGCTAATGGAGACAGAAAGTATTGAACAGCATGTATGGAAAGAAATTCCATTAACTTTATTTTTATTGTTACTGGACAGTGTATACCTATAGAGCTTTGCGAATGTGTAAAGCCAGAATGTCATTTCCGATTCCAATCAGACAGCAGAAAAAAAGTACTATAAGTATAGCAGAATTTTTCATCTGAGGTTACTGCAAGAAACTGAGCATTTTTGTCACTCCAAAGATGATGATCAGTAACTTTAGTTGTTCAGTGTCTTTGTGTGTACCAACACAAAAGGCACCTTGTGCTTCATACCCTCACAAAAAACACTGCCCGCATCCATTCCTATGCAAAAAGGCATTATATATGGATTGAGGACCTTTGCAGAACATTCTTTTTCTGATTATCCTGTGGGGGGCCTTGCTCATAGAATAAGAGCTCCTCCACAAAATTTGACCCATTTTCACTTACAGGCTTTTCTAATGACATTTTATTTTCAAGCCTTTTAGTATCAGGGCATCATGAATCCCATCACATAATATTGCCAGGTTATAGTAAGCAGGGATGATTTCCTGTCTATTGTATTTCTTATCGCTGTCCAGGTCACCTGAAGAACAGACTATGGTCATAGAACTTATTGAAGCTTTTTAGTCTAACCATTTAAATCTTTTATCAAATTGACATTTCTTTTTTCTTGTATGGCTGGTGATCGTTCTCACAAAAAATAATACAAGTCAGGGAAGAAAAGTCTGGCCTATAGTGACCTTCATCCGAGGGCTTTAGAATGATTTATGGACTATTAATTAGTCGACCCTTACAGCACCTCGTGTGGCATGTTGTACTATTTACCTGCAATAAGTAGGTATTTTCAAAATCATTCAGCAACTGAATTTAATAAAACTGAAATTTCCCCTGCTTTACGCATGTAGACAGTGCTGAGCTGCACCTGGGTCTAGAGAAGAAGGAAAGAAAAATCTAGGCAACAAAATGAGAATTAAATTTGTGCTGTTCCCTCAGTCATCTGAGGCCTATAAGTAAAACTGCTTTTTAGTACATAACACTTTTCGTGCTTAGTTCATATAGTTTGTAGTCTTTCATTTCAAGAGAAACAAATCCAATGCTCCAAAGGCTCTTTAGAGATCTCTTTTGACGTGTGTCATTTATATCCAATTTGGGCTGTGTCTGGTACCATCTCTGAGATTTTACATAAGTGTAACCCAGAGTTTTTAAGCAGCCATCATGGAATATCTCCCAGGATCATCGAGGTTGTAGTTGCCAGTCCTTAGAGTTTCTGGCAGGTTTTCTTCTGCGCTCAGATGACTTGAAATAAATGAATGTATAAAATCATGAAGACCAGGCACCTGAAAATATTTAAATTTGAGTCATCACACTTCAAAATCATCTGGATAGCCAGTGGGAAACAATACAACGAGGGAAATTTTCCCAGGCCTGGAAACCGGTGAAGAGTGAAAGGAGAAATAGGGGCCGGCAGAAAGTGAATTATGTATAAAACACTTCTACATGGATCAAAGAGGGAAGAGGGGAAATGGTGAAAAACAGGGAGGACAGTTTCACCCTTTGCTTCTTTTCTGTGTGCAAGTGTTCAAGGTTTCCATAGAAACTTGAACATAGTCTGAATTTTGGGGAAAATAACATTTCTTCCATTTCTGTTTAACCGCCATAAACGCTATACAAAAACTGATGTGTGGTTTGTTTTGCGTAACTCGGCCAGATACTTCCACAAAAAACATTCACTAAAGCCAATGAATCTATTGAGCCTTGTGGTGAAATTACGAATATAGGTTATTTTTACATGTCATTGGAACGGTTTTGGTCATAAAACAAAGCTAAGTGGTATCAGGAGTTAAAAAGGAGTTTGTCTTTCATCTCATCAGGTGAAGCACTTACATTATATTGGTTAAACAGATTTCTTGAAATATATATATCTACAATTTCCACTCTATTTATGCAAAGTGATGATACTTTTCTTTAAAGGAACACTTCTCTAGTGTGTATGTTTTGTGTCTTTCTGCAATGTCTAATATTAGCTTCTGCTAAAAAAATAAGGTTGTATATATTATGGTACATTGCTATCTAATGAATAATATCTAGAAATTGATAAATAATTAAAATAGGCTATGTAAAATGAGATACATATTAAATGTGTTGTTTGTAGTTGGTGTATAGTTTATTTTTCTGAGGTCGGCTAGTTAATTCAGATGCTCTCAGCCTGAAGAAGCAGACAGTTACTTTGGCTTTATCACCTCTCGATACCTTCAAGGTATGAAACATTTTCAAATTAAATTCATAGGTGTGGGTTAATTTTTAAAGTCTGTCTTCCACGGGAAAATTAGAAATTAAAGGTGTTCATTATGGACGGACATTTTGCTGACCTGTGATCTGCAAAACTGCTCCTGCAGAAAGTGCTGAGTTAACAGTAGCTTCACAGTCTAATTTTAGGGAGTGGGTTTGTGTGTATCTACATATGCCGAGGAGCAAAATATGGGATTAAGAGTGTGTCAGTTACTCCTTCATGTTAGGAAGTGGGTAAGTTCAGTTCTACAGAGGGACATGGACACTGCAGTGCTAAGAAGGTGGAGATGACACTCCCAATCTTTGTTCAAAGGACTTTCTACATTTTTTCACAGTAACTGATCATAGAACTCGTTACCTTTAAAAAAAAAAATAAATCAGCAAGGAGCAGAATATGGGATTCCCTATTTTTAAATGAGAGGCCAGAAATGAGGAGCATCACTGGGCACAGGCAAACAAAGAGTGTGTGTGGCTGGCGGGGGGGATGGGACCAGCAGGGCTGCGGCCAGGGCACCTGGCCTGTGCCAGAGCCTGGGGACTTGGTACGGCAGTGCTCTCCTAAAGCCCATCCTTGGGCTTTAGTGCCTCTCCACTCCAAGGTCCTCCTCAAATTTTGTTCACAATAAAACTACTGGATGCTGTCCACCACGTGGCATCTTTTACTCAGCTAAGCATGGACACATGTAAAACACAGCTCTGTTTATGGTTGAAAACAGACTGGATAAATTTGGGTCTGGATTTTTATAAGAACTCTAAACTATGGTAATTCAGTTCTGTGTGATTATGGCAAAATGAAAATTTTAGCCTGCTCTTTGTTGTTGATTTTCTCTCTATCATTTAGCTCACTTTTTAAAAATGCTCCTGTCTATGCTAAAAAAGAATTAGGTGCAATTATTTCTATACACACAATATTGTTCATAAGGAAAAGATTTTTTTTCTTAGGTAGAAACACAGACTTTGAAAAATTCAATTTGTCTATTCAAAGATAACACGTCAATGGAAACATACTGAATATATGAAAAGAAAGGCTTCTTGAGATTAAGTCTAAAATGCCAATAATATTCTCATTATTAACATTTAATATTTATAGGGTGTATCCCATCATTTACTTCTATTGTGACCATTAGCTACAGAAATTCCTTTACCTTTTCAGGATGTCTACTCTCTCTCTTCCACTGTAAGCATTTTTGATGCTTTTTTATTTTTTTCCTTCCTTTCATCTTATTTATTTGTAAAACCAGACCCACGGTTCAGCATGCATACATTTTGGTAATATTCATATTGCAGCTGATACACATGTTCTGACTTTAATTCTTTTCTATGCCACTGGAATTATTGCAAAGCTGATTTTAACCTGTGATTTTGGATGGTCATCTCTTAAGTCTGTAAAAAGGGTCTCTGACTTCCATGCAATTTTAATCAAGTTATATTGGTTAGTACCTCATAGTCTCACCGAGACAATTAATGTACAATATTTCATAGTGTGTTTGTTTTCCTGAGTTATATCGGCAGAAAATGTCTGGCTCCTCTGGGCTGGAGGCTTGAGTGCTAAATTGAGGATGTTGTTTTCATTTAAATTTACATCTCTCTTAATTACACCTTTCAGGAGCATTAAAATGAATAAATCTAAATTAAAATAAAGAAGTAGTGGTTAATTGCACTGAACAAGAAGAGAGCTGCCAGATGCTAGTCATACAGATTACTAGCTACTGGAAAACACTTAACACGGTGGGGATGAGGGCAGACAAAGATCAAATAGGGTATCACAAAACATCCGCAAAATTACCTCTGTGAAAAAAGGTCTGTCTGATTGAGCACCCCTGACACTGGCCAATCTGATAAGAGGATTTGCTTAAGTTGTTTATAGCAGAAACCTTTGAACTAGAAAAGAATAACAAATAACTAAAAAGCATAAATTACAATTCGCAGAATTTTTACAAGTGTCAACAAGTGAAAACCATCTCAGCCACAGTTGATAAGAAATACATTAGCTTAAAAAACATCTGATACTGGAACTCTCTCTTAAAAGTCTGTACCTGCGGTTAACGTTGCAACTTCACGCTGTCAGTGTCTTGAAATTCAGTCATCTTTTGAATATCTGAAAATCACAGTTAAAATATTCTCTTAACATGCATCAATTTTAAATAGACAGAAAAGCATACATGCACACAAGAAGAATTTCTAGGTGATCTATTTCATGCTTTAAAAAAACACTCTTCGGTATGCTTCCATTACCTGAGAACTTGACTCCTGTTCAGTTTCTAAAAGAAACAGATTTATCTTATGTTAAACTTTGCAGCTTTAACTCGCCTCATCACAGTTAAATGTGCTTTTATTTTTTTTCTGATCTTATATCACTGTGTACAGAGTAAAAGGGCCATAATCTGAGATTCTATCACAAGTTAAAATCTGTAGACAGCTAGTATTTGCCCCTTCCTCCATAGTGAATATGGTTAACAAACACAATAACCTGGAGACATCTTGTGATTAGCAGGGCAATCTGGTTTTAAGCATTGAAGTCTGCTATCATTCAATTCCTTGAAAACACATCAGAAATTGCTGCTTCTTTTGAAACATTCTAAGCCTTGAGAAATTAAAAAAAAAGAAAAAAAAGGAAGAAATCCTTTTTCATTGGGCTAAAGCTAATTTGGACTCTTGAAGTTTCCATAAATATTGTTTCCCTAATAAAGAACTGCTTGATGGGTTCTAAAGTCCTTCGGAGAGTTAGGACCTTGTTTTATAGACCTCTGCTAGTGAATTTATTCCCTGGTTTAAATCTAAAGAGTCCAGCTGTTTCCAGTGTTGAATTCTTAACGACTGAAATATTGGATTTATTTAGTCTTGATAAATAGGACAGCATTTGTAGCATTAGAGGAGAATTAATTTACCAATCCATAGTAGTAGGCCTCGATCCCACAATTCAAATTTATGGCAACCATTTATGTGAAAGTCAATGCCAGCATTTTACATCATTAAAATGAACAATATGATCCATGGGATGCCAATATAACAGCTCTCCAGGACCTGAAAAATTTACTAAGAGACTTTCAATTTATTCCATTGTTGAAAATCCGTGGAAACTGCTTCCAGAAAGCTCCTAGATATTTCAGTTTTATGGTGGGGGTACAGGTTTTAGGATTCACAGGCTAATGTTTCTAGTTATTTTACTTAGTTTTTATCTACTTACTAGATTTTATACTAATAACATAAACTAGGCCAAGATGTTTCATTTATTATCACATTTGTAAGAGATGTTACTTGATATCCTGCTTACTATCTAAAATGTGGTAGGAAAATTAATAACATACTTTGAATTTTTTCATTATAACAAAATGTTAGTTTGGTTGATCATAATGCTGATTGTTGTGTATTAACTGAAAAAGGTATTTTTATATGAATTCACTGTGGTTACAGGATGCTTTGGAGCATGATATTAAAGAATCTGTTTTTCCAAACAGACATGATTTAAGTGAAGTCCTTGAAGGCAATGACACAATTTCATTAATTTTATAAGCACTGAGCATTCTTTTTTTTTTTTTAAATCTCTAGATATTTTGTGAGAACTTTTCTCCCTTGGAACTCTGTAAGGGAAATGTGGTCAGCATACCTCACAGCATATTTGATTGCGATTACAGGAACGGAGTTGAAAACTTAAGGTAAGAACACACGGACAGGCATTTCATATAAAAACATGTGCATACCACTATCAAAACAATGTTTCTTCTAAATGAAGGTCTGAATCTCTCAATGGAATATCAATTTTACTGTTATACTTGGGAACTTACTTTCTAATTGGTGCCGCCACCTTCTTTGATGTGCAATAAGAATAATGTCTGTAGGCAAATTTGGGAATACATCGTGCTTAAGCAGCTGCACTGAAACATGATCATGCGTGTCTCTTAAAAGCTTTTGAACTAAGTGGTGTATAATTTACAATTGCACAGAATTTAAAAGTCATAGGGTAGAAAGACCAGAAGTAGTTTATTAGCATACTGTAATTGTTGATATGTTTGTTGTGATTTCTTCCTCTGCCATATATAGCCATATTTTATATAGAATATATAGCCATATTTTACAGAGAATAAAGCCACACTTGATATTGAGATTTCTCTTTTCTCTTTCCAGCCCCTCTTTTCCCCCCTAAAACACAAACCAATAAGACCTACTACAGTAAAATTAATTGTCAAAGCATCTATTATAGTAATTTCTGAAGAATTAAAAAAAAATCTGGCATACATTATCCTGGATAAAAAATCTTGATGCAATTTATGTAATTTTGTGATTCATTAATTCATCTTTTCCCTTGGAGAAGCAAAAGTAAGTCTCAGTTACTCATCAGAGGACTGTATCTATACAAAAATACTTTCCTTAGTCTACTATGTCTGTTATATCAGTAGATGTTGAATAAATCAGAGACAGGCTTATAGGTATACTGTTACCTGTATAAAACTGGAATTGACCACGTAGCTTCTGGAACAAGAAAGTGTATTTTTCCAAAATAAAATATTGATTGAACTTACAGTCAATGGTTGTCTTATAAATCATTGGGATCTTCTTTCAGTAATGTACACAATACTTTAGTGTTTGCTTTAGCAAGAGTGTTCTGGAGACACTAAATGAAACAACAAAGGAAACTTCAAAATTGCAGCAGAAATGTTAGAGGCTCAGAAGCTTAAATTCTAGGGGCTAGAATTATGCAGACAGAAAATAGTTAATACGAAACTGGTGTTGCAGTTTTGTGACTAACTGAACTTTCCAGCCCAAATCTTGTCATATATATTGGACATTTGAGAAAAGCAGTTACTTTTCGAGCAGCCAAATTTCTGATCAGCTGAGTTTTTTAACTGTTAATTTGGAAAAAATTAACAAAAAGACAAATTTAAAAGTAAAGTAGGTTGTTGCAAAATGCTCCTCCTTATCGGAAGGCTACATATAAGCCAATATTCTCACTGTCAATGGTTTAGGAAAAAAAACAAAACACCCCACAAATAACCAATCCAAAGCCCTCCCAAATCCAAATCTATTAATATTAAACTTAGTAAGCGTTATAGCTAGATTTCAGTTCAGGTGCAAAGCACAGGTTTGGTTTTTTTGACGTTTTGCTATTTTTGACCTATGTTAGCCAGTGTGAAAAAGCATTACAGAAGTCACATGCGAAGCCAGGAATCAGTTAGAATTTTGATTAGTGCTAATAACTATATTCACATGATCAGTTTCCATAACTTGTTCTCAGAATGATAGTTCCTGGATTGTTTTTTAAGATACAGTTATAGTCATGTCGCTCTAGCAAGATTGCTTCTTTTAGCCTTGATGTTGCATTGTCTGGCCTGAAGAACCACATTACTTATATTTCGTGAGGACTACAGGCATTTCATCATTTGGAAAAAGAGAAAATTAGACTCAAGTGATCCAAACTGAGCACTTTTCAAACTGAATGGCAGATTAACAGTGGAAAATGAAAGTGATAGACTCAGCCATTACTTAGGAAAATCCATCAGAGTCACAGAACTTGTTGACACCTGGGCCAGGCTCACAGATTTTAGTGAAAACACAGCTAATAAGTAACCTGTAATGTGATTCAATGCAGAGACACTGTGACTGATGGTCAGAAGTGTTACATTATGTCTTTACTTCTCAGTTCTTACTGCATGAGGTTGATAAAGTCACTTGACATTTCTGCATCACTCTTTCATTATGAGGCTCATCTATCTTGGTAAATTTCAATTAAGTCTATCAATAAAATAGCTCACGTTTTTTGCTAAGTAACGCTTACAGTTTAGCTCTTCTGCAATGTTTCAAAAGTATTGGAAAGGGAGCTGGAAACCTCAGCTGGCATGTTAGTATGTGTGAATGTAAATGGCATATCATTAGATGCAATAATCCTTAGATGGGTTTGATTTTGAAGAACAAAATGAGGACGTCAAATATTTTCTGCCAGTGTAAGAAAACTGAGATCCATGGCAGAACAGCAGGTTCTTTGTAAACTGACGAAAACCATGGCAGAAAACCAAAATAAGTAGTACCACAGGTGATAGTCTTTTTTTTTAATGGAGGATATTTCTAATATTCTTATCACTGATATGAACACAATGTATAGTAGAGAATACCAGAGGAATGTAATCATACATTTACCATATGAAATGTAATTATTCTTCTGTGCTACTATCTCAAACAATAGGTGTTTTCATAGTAAAACTGCTTCTGTCAAACATAGAATCATTTAGGTTCTTAACCATTAGAAAATTATTGAGTTGAGGTTGAAGTTATTAGGTCAAGAGTAATTAAATCATCACACTTAAAAATAATTTTTGACTTGCAAATACCTGAGTCTGCGTTTGTGTTTCTATCAATACTGATGTATACTTGTTTTAAAAGCACGTATTTTTTAAAAAAATTGGTGACATTTCTGCCTGAAAGAGATTGTCATTGGTATTATTTTTACTGATTTTATGACTTCTTGTGAGCAGGAAATCCAAATTAATGCCAACTATGAATCTGCCAGCTATGAATCTGTGAAGGCAGATTAGAATTAATAAGGAAATTGATTAAATGTTCAATGTGTTGTATCTTCCTTTAAATAATGGCATATTTACATTTTTAAGCAAGCCTTATAAAGCAGACTTATTGTTTTATTCATGTCTTGATTTAGGTTTTTGTCATTATAGGATAGGTACTCATAATCCTTCTACCGCTACACTGATGTGGCTAGTGTAAACTTTTTTAGTGACCATGTTTTAAATCCTCCCCTTACAAATTTGATAGCTGGACAGACTGTGGGTGATCTTGAAAGCGTTTTGAAGAATATTCATGAGCCTGCAGCTTTTAAATTCTTAAAATCCTATTTCAACTTTTCTCATTTTTATCTTTAACAAAGAATTTTATAGAAAAGCTATGCAGGAATAGCAATAAAGAATACATTGTGGTGCATGACATTCCATTTCTTTGTAGCTGGGGAGATTAATGAACTTGCCTGTAGGTTGGCCACCGCTATCTCTAGCAATACAGAAATAAAATGCCCATAACTATAATGCGGTCTCTCTTGCTTAGGTCAAAAGCAGCTTTCCCTTCAGATAGGTTCTTTTAGATTGTTTTTCTTTGTAGTTTTTACTGTATTAGCATGCTGGCATTTTAAGAATGTTAAAGACTAATTCATTCTAGCCACAAAAAATTAATTTAATGAATATAAAGATTAATCCCTAAATATTCAAAGTTATGTAACTAAGGTTAGATACTTAATAATTAGACACCTAAATATGTGATCTGATTTTTGAAAGTACCTCTTGAAAAGAAATAACGTCTAAAATGAAACACCTCTAAAAATGGCATATTATAGTTATGGTAAGGGATTTTACGGACTGCATGAACAAACATGTTGCTTTAAATGTCTAGACATTAATCAAAAGCAAGATCTACTAAGGGGGGATTAGGTTCAAGGAAATATTTCCAAAATTAAGTTATAATTACACATAATTATTCAATTCCCACAATCCTCTTGCATAGTTTAAATGTTTTGTCCCGTTTTTACAAATTTTATTATCATAAATTTATTTGCATTCAGGCAATTTGTTTCCTTTAACATTCTGTACTACATGATCAAGATTTCAAACAGGCTTCTTAGGTCATGTTCCAAAGTCTATCTTATTCCTGAGCAGTGTTCTTTTCATGGATTTTGATAAACTATTCATGTTGATTTCATTACACAGTCCATTAGGGGAACCTCTATCTCTCTGTAAAATGAAAAATATTTATACGTCATTTTTAGCACGTAATTGGAAAAATACTATTCAAATACATAAAAATAAGTTAAAAAAACCCACCTTGTCAGACATGTAACTTTTGCTTATTTTAATTCTGTGCTCATAGTGTCCTGGGTGTAAATAGGGTGTGCTGACAGGTGTGCTGTGGGTGTTTCAATAGAAGGAAAAAAACCTGATATTTTCATGATCTGTTGGGTTTTTTTCCAAGAAATGGGAATTTATTTTTCACCAAACAAACCTTTAGTTTGACTAATCCTCAACACACCCACAACAGCTGGGAACATGATTTCTTCATTTAATGTATTTTAAAAAGAAACAAACAAAATGTTTAGTTTTCTTTTCTTCAGCTTTTCTTTCACTTTCATCATGCAAAGCACATATCAGGATCCAGACATGCAAATGTTCATATTTCTGTAAGTAAAAATAAGAAAGAATAAATTAAGAAAAAGTAAAGGTCATATTGGATGGTTTGTGTGAGAAAACAAGTGAGTTTTACTTGACCTATTAGTAGTACAATTTTTGAAATTTTGAGAAGTTTAGATAGAACTTATTGAATCTCTGTTCATATCTTACACTCAGTGCTTCAACAGTGAGAACAGTAAATATTCTGCTATTACCTTTGAGAGCTGAATATTCTTTTAGAAAAAAGAAACTAGATACTGCTAAAAATAATGGATGGCAATTTATCTCCTACTTGATAGCCAAAGCCTTCTCCTCATGTATCTTAACGGTAAGGAAAGGAATACATAAAGTAACCAAATGCACAGAAACAGACATAGGGGTTCAGACTATCCAAGGATGCTGAGGGTAAATAGTATGGTAATATTTTCTTGGAACATGAAGCAAGAAGGAAACACACAGATAACATTACAAGTAACGTAAGTTTTCCCTTTATTTTGCCGCTTAATATTGGTGAGCATCCCTGCATTAGGATGGTCGATGAGGAGAACAAACCGGGTGGATGGCCTTTCACAGCTTTGTTTGTGATGTTCCTCTCCCTTTCTTATGAAACTGTCCAGAAACAGTACGAGGTACAGTAAGCAGCAGACTACGACTCATGCAAATTATCAATGCCAAATTAATTATGTATATAAAATGCCCCTTGAAGTACTACAGATAGAAAATGGACCACAATGAATTTATTTCTAGCATGCAAATATACTTTGCATTGAAGTACTCTTATCACAGGGCTTCAGATTTATCATTTTTCCATGCTACTGCACATCCTAGGAACCAGGTATGCCGAAAAAAAAGTTCAGCTTTCATCCCTCAGTGAGCTAATTAAGCTAAAGCAAAAGAGAAGTGTTATAGAGGTATGGAAATTAATTTGTTGTCTTTTTTCCATGAAATCAGGCACATCATTACAGAGCTGGCTGCCAAGATGTTAATTTCCTTGCTCCACAAGTATTTACAAGCACTGCCAAACTGTCTGTTTTTATCAAACTTTACTTGCTTGCAAACGAACAAAGAATTTTAGATCAAAATTCACCATTTAAAGCAATTTTATTAATTACTAAACATGGATTAGATAATTGAATAAAACTCATACTCTAAAGCATGGAAAAATAGCTTGTAAAATTACTGAAGAACATAAGAGAAAAAAAATTCTTCAAATTTCCTACCACTCAGGATTTCTGTTGCTTACTAATACTTTAAGGTGTAAAATAGAAGTGTATAGCTAACTTTTCTCATAGTTTTTTCAAAGAGCTATCATTATTTCTGCCTATGAAAAGAATACAGCGCTCTTGCTATGTATTTCCTGTGACAGTATTCAATCAGAGGGTGTGCCAAAAAAACCCTGGACAACATATTAAATTGCCACAGCGAGACATCCACAGTCGCTCCCAGCTCCAAATGTCATGAGCTGTTAAGAGAAAGACCTCAACCTGCTGAAGTCAGACTGAGCTCCTCTTGGTACCGGCTTTTGGGCTATTCACACGGAGCTGGGTGCTCACACTTGATCAAGTGTATTTTTTGCTGCCCCACAGCTACCATTTGCACTGTGCCTGGGAGGAGACGCACTCCTCCCCTGTCCGCTTTGGCAAAGCCAAAAGCCAAGCTTTTCTTTCTCTGCTTGCAGGCTGGTTCTCCCTGTGGGCCTGTGGCCACGGTGAGCTGCTGCCATGGTGGTTTCCGAATGCTGGGTTGCGTTCAGGCCTGCCCCGGGAGGCTGTCAGAGGCCTCTGAAAAGCTGAACCCAGGACAGGGCTGGCTTTACTTGCCCTCGCCTCCTGTCTCTACGCTTTTGCCCATACAATTCCCCAAAGCATTTTGATAGGTCTCAGGGTCTCTGTTCAACCAGCAGGCTCCTCTGAGTGATAAAAAAAGTCACCAACGCTACTCACACATTTCACATATTAAACCACAGGAAACAAGATAATATCCATAACCAGTGTGCATGTGGTGCAGTTTCAGAGGCACAAAGCAGGACTGACCTCTGTGCCCCTTTGAAGGCAGGAGCTGTCAGACACACACCTGGAGACCCCGCTAATAGTAGTGGGGTAGAGTAGTGGGGTCGACAAAGATGCCAGAACATGGATGGATGATGGAGTCTCAGAGAAGAGAGAGCTGAGGCCCCACAGTGGCCTGTGAGCCCTTGCTCCCTCCTGGGCCACCTGCTGGGGCAGGAGGGGTGTGGTGGCACAGGTGCGGGGGAGGTGGCAGCCATCTTGTGGTGGTGAGGAGAGCGGCGGCCATCTTGTGGAGGCGAGGGGAGGCAATTTCTCTCACAGTTTGTTGAGAACTGTCTGGGAGATGCTTTTGAAAGTTGGTAGAAGAGGGTAAAAGGAGGAGCAGAGACAGTATGTAGGTAGAGGGAGCTTTGTTTTCAAAAGTTTTTTTTGTTATTATCTGTTTTCTCAGTATTTCCTGTATTTCTAAAACAGACTGTAGTTTTTGAGAGCAGAGGCTCTTAGCGTGGCTGCTCAAAGTAAAACATGCTGGCTGGCTGGCTGACTGACAGGCAGGCATAATTGTGCTCTGTGCATGCAATCTCCCCATGTGAAGTGAGGTCATGGTACTGTACTCTCAGCCATCCTTTTGTCCTTATGTCCATCTCTTCTGGCCTCCTCTCTAACGCTGAATTTGGAAAAATAGCTTCTGGTCGTCATGTGCCAGCCCTGAGAAGCATCTGCTGGCAACCTGGCTCCACTGTGGGGATTTAAAATTGTGCTTGAAATGAAGTTCTGCATTTAACTGGTCTCCTAGCGGAAGAAGTTTGGAGGCTGGAATATTTGCTGTTTGGTATGGACAGGCATAGCCTGGTAATTTGATTACTAAATGTAGTCATAGCAACTTTGCAGAGTAGGGTGGTATGGGGTCTGGGCTATGGGATGGCTGTATTAAACTAATTGCACCCAGCTCTTCAAAGCTCAAGTCTTTACTGAAATGAGGACACCTTAAATTTCATTAGGGCAGTGCATGAATCTCTTGGGATTTCAATAAGCAATAGCTGTAAACAGTGAATCATATGGAGTATGAAGGGATGATGATGCCTATTTGTCTTTTTCTTCTCTCTAGAGTAATCTTTGAAGGAGGATCTCAGCCAACAGCAGTACTGCAAACCCTCCAGCAGCTAAGTTCAAGTACTGGGTTTTGAAGCATCTTGCAAATAAAGGGTGAGGAGGTGAGGAGCATCGAAGGAGGAGCATGTCTTGGTGTCTTTGAGGGAGCATCTACTCCCAGCACAGGAAGCCAAAGGTAAGTAGTAATGCATGAATGCTTTTTACTTTCCTTTGGTTATCCCTGATATGAAAGTTTATATTTTTACATAATTTTGGCAGATGTTTGTCTTCCAGAGCTGTGGCTCCACAGAGAGTAGATAGGTGAACGTCCTCCTAGTAGTTAGGCCAAGCAAAGTGTTTTTTACACTCTAGACAAAGTATATAATGAAAAAAAAGCTTTTTCTGCATGATTGTTTGTAAATAGCTGAATGAAAAATTAGTTTGAGTTTCTTGTGTGGTAACTGAAACCCTTGTGTACTTGTCTCAGGGAATATGCACCAAAAAGAAGGAGTTTCCTGTATAACACCAGACAAAATCCTAGATTTAAAGCAGCAGCTTAGTTTGGTTGGGAGAAAGAGGTCTTTCACTACTGCTGCTGGTGTGAATGACGTTAGTGGAAAACAGCTAAGTAAAAGATTAGTAATCGGTTGCTATAGGTATTACTTTTCTCGGGAATTTCAGTGATGTGCTTCGTACTGATTCTAATTCCTCCTTGTGTTTTGCATCCTTTGTTGAAAAATCTCATATGTATTCTTCTCAACTGTTTGATGTAATCTTTTGATGCACGCCTAAATGATAAGACCAGTTTATTTTTTAAGGCATGGAAATAACTGACTGAAAATATTTATCTAGATCATCTCATAATTTTGATAAAAGGAGTTGAGAAGCATTTAGGTAATTTTTGTAGCAGTGTCTCCTGCTGAGGGAGAGAACGTCGGAATGTACATCTTCTGGAATGTAAAAAGGAGAAGGGAGTACCAAAATTTACTCTCCTGATGCTTCTGGTTTGTACAACTTGTTCCCTGTGCTGCAAGATGCTGACAAGAGAAAGTGCTCGTTTTTATTGGAAGTTTGAGTTTTTTCAAAGCTGCCACAGATTGAGGTGTTTTGGCATCTTTTCTTTCCAGGTTTACACTGAGTGAACATGCTCTGTCTAGAAGCTGCAGAATCAGAATTTAATGAACTTTTTTCATTTGACTTGCTAATTAAGGCTTTTGAAAACTCTTTTAATTCTCCATTTTCATTAGGGGTAGAGTCCACTGACTGTTATTTGAAGCCTGTGGAATTAAAGCAGCAGAGTTTATCTGTTTATAACTTGGAAGCAAGAAAGGCTGTAGTGAGAAATCTTTCCCTCTTGATTTTGAATAAAAGAGATACGATGACTTTCGTCCTAGTCTGGGAAGTTAAGTGAGGTCATAGCTGTTCTTGCTTGTAGGAGTATCTGATAGTACGTGATATTCTTTTTCATTTTTTGAGAACTGTGGTGCTGTAGTAAATATTTTTGCCAGAAAGTGCATTAAGAATAACCTGTCTTTGACATTCATTTTGACATACAAATAAGCAGTTAAAATGTAATGATAAAAAATAAAGCACCTGACCTTTTCCAAATGGATGATTTCCTAGCCAAGAGTTTCCTACCTAATGAGTTAGGTTAACAAATTAGTGCCTTACCAGTCAATTAGCAATTTCAGGCCACTGGTAAGATGTCAATTAGTGATGGACTGCTTCTGTTCTATAGTAAGTCAAACCAATTTGTAATTACCACTTCTCTTTTCAAGTTATGAGTATCTATGACATAAAACAATTCTGTATCAGTTTATCAAACACATAAAATTAAAAATAAGTCTGGAAATGCAGGAAGGACATTGCAGAATAACAGGGTTTTACTGAATTTATGCTATATGGGAACAGCATAAGGTTACCATTTGTACAGCAATACACAAGTAATTTATTGAACTGGAGTCATGCTTTTTTAACTAGGAACTGCTTTACAAAAAGTGCATTGTTAAGAGTTCCCTGGGATATAACTGTACACTGGAAAGATTAGGTGATTTAAATTGGGAAAAGGGCTTAAAAACATTTAAAAAAAATGTTTGTATTACTGGGAGAATTAACTTGGTATATTGAGGATACGGTTATGATTCTGTATAGGATCTTTGGCATGAATCAATACAGATCCTTATGAAACGCTATTCTGTAAAATGTTAATATTTATATTATATAATATAATATTATTATATACAGAGTTATGTACAGAAGATAATATAATATATAATAATATATATTATATAATATTTATATTATAAGATTCTGTAAAATGTTAATATTCCCTCTACTTATGTAAATTTTCAGTCTGCATCTCAAACTTGAGACCAGAGCAGCGCACATGGCAATTGGAGATAATTCCCAACAGAATGCTTCTCTTTTGTGATATTTTGTGATGGGACTGGATCTGACAGGGAATGGCTGTCAGCCCATTTCTTGTCTATTTCCTGATGGTTTTGTCTATTTCTGTCATTTCTGTAACTTTCAGACATGCTTTTAACTCAGGAGAGGTTCCACTTCACCAAAGCAGTGCTTTTCCCTTTTATTTGTCATCAGAGTACCAGCTGACTCCTGTGTAACTGCCCTGCACTGTGATTCAGGCAAGCTGCTGCTGGTACCACTTGGTTTAACTGCTGCCTATATCTGAAGGAAAGTGACTTTCATGGCAAACAAAGGCAACCAGTTTTGCAGCTTTCCACAGAATAGGCCCAGTCTGCAAGGCTCACAAAACAGTAGCATAAGCGTGTTAGGACTTTGGATTTACTTGACAGCCATATAAGATGATTATGGTCTTTGGACCAAAAAGATGTAACTTATGACTTAAAGAAAAATATAACAGCTCTTCTCAGGTCTGATTATGATCTCTTTATTGTCTTTACTTTTTGTTAAATCTTCGATGTTCTTTTTCTCTTTCTTTCTCCTGTTATTTTCTTCAGAAAGGATTATTTTTTGTGTGTGCCCTGAACTTTTAGTGAAAATGTAGGAAACGTAATCATCATTTGGTAGAAGATTCACTGAAATAAGTATACACAAGTTGTTTTCAGAGTAAAAGTTCATATATTTGGTTCAGTTACTCAATTAACCAGGATACCTTAAGTGTTAAATCAAAGAAATACTAAGAAAAAAAAAATTCCTAAGCAGCAATAAGCAAATAAGTCAACCATTTCCCACCTCCGCCCCCTTCCTATTTTCCCATAAATCTATGCTTTTTTCTTTGGCATGAATCAATACAGATCCTCATGAAATGCTATTCTGTAAAATGTTAGTATTTATATGTTTATGATTATGATGTCTTTATTGTCGTTACTTTTTGTTAAATCTTCGATGTTCTTTTTCTCTTTCTTTCTCCTGTTATTTTCTTCAGAAAGGATTATTTTTTGTGTGTGCCCTGAACTTTTAGTGAAAATGTAGGAAACAGCATGCACTTACTTCATGCTATTTTCCTGCTTCTGTCACTAGGAAGGAACTTGAGTGCACTTCGCAGCAATTTCTAATGTGCAGAAACCAGGAGGAGAGTGCAACATAAAAATTGTCCTATATAATAACTTCTTTACTAAATAGTAAGGTATGTTAGAAGACAGAAGTTGCTAAACTGGCTAGAGCTTTTGGTACCTTTCCCATCTCAAATCTTGAAAAGAGAAGAAAAGCTGCATTTTTATGTTATAAACTTTCCAGGAATCAAGAATCTTAAACTGTATGGAGAAATTATCTTTTAGCTACTTTTTCTACCTTCTCTCCTTCCACTCAATTAGTAAAGATTTTTGTGCGTATCTTTCCCATCCACAACAAATCTTGTCCTTGGAAAACATCAGAAAAACGTGTTTACAACTTCATAATATTATAGGAGACTGAGAGAATGTGAGTTTACTGGCAGATTTGGTGTTCTGGATGGATGGGAAAAATAAAAAAAAATGTATATAAACATGTAGTGTATCTGTGTGTGTAGAGATGATATGTCACATCATGACTTGCTAGAATATGGAATACCTATATCATCACTTTGTGATCAGTGTGTATTGACACTTTTGGCAGAAAGTAGATGGTTGCAAATTTTCAAAATGCTGTTATCAGGAGTAAGCAGTAAAATACTTTATCTAGAAATTTGGGGAAATATCTGAAGTATTCCAGCAGCTTCTTTCTATGTTCCCTCCCCTAATTATTGTGTTGAGATGGTCTTCTGTGAAATTTGGCATCCAAACTCACCACAAGATGCTCATAGAAAGGACTGCTGCAAGGAGCTTGCCTGTCTCTGACAGCTGCCACCATCTGAACTGTGCCATTGCTCGCTCCCGCTCAGACAGGGTCTTGCAAATGCACCATCCACCTTCTTCATGTGGGTGGTCATATGGGGGTGGAAATATGGTTTGGCCACGTCCCTGGCCAGAATAAAACGTTCCTTAAGGAACGTTGCTTAATGGTGCATAATGGGAAGGCAACCACTGTGACCCGTAAAGAGGATTGTATGGGAAGAAAGAGAAGTAAAGGAGGGAAATAATGGTGAGAATAGTTTTAAATATCAAACAATTATTATGATGGTGATGTCTATTGATATTTTAGTTTTAGTAACAAAAGTGTATATTTTGGGCAAATGGAAAATGGTTAGCTTTCTACCACTCTCCTATTTACAAGGTGTGCTTTCCATCCCATAATGTGCCAACTGTGAAATAGAAAAGTGTTCTAATAAGCTATGTTATTACTGAAATAACTGCTGGAATTAATGATGACCATTTGTTATTAGACAAGAATAGTTTTAAACAGAACACAAGCAATGAAACAACCATGCTGCAGTTAAAGCAGATTATTATTTATTTTTTTTTTTGTCAGTAAGGAGATTTTCAGCTTTTTAACAGAAGGTAGGTGATTCTGCTAGCAGAAGGCTGAGGAACTCTACTTACTCAGTCTCATTTAGTTATCACCGGTGACATGGAGAGCTTATAAAAGTGAGGAGTCATACTATGTACCTGAATTCTCTCTTTAAATTTAGTTTGGGTTTTTTAAATTCAAGGAACTGTTTTCAGCCAGGCAAATTAGTGAATATTACACTGAAATATTATAGTAATGAATCCTATAGCCAAAATTGAATCCTTTGTTTCTCAGTTTACCAAGTTCGTCTCTCGGGATACCTTGTCTAAATTATGTCAGCTTTTAATAGAAGAGGCAATTCTTATCTGAAATTACAATTCCATTAAAATCTTATTTGAAGGAGAGGGGGGATACTGTAATTTAATTCTTTACAGTGCTTTTGTTATACTGTTTCTGCGGATATCAAAGGCCTGGTGGTGTCAATGTGCCACAAAGATAGTTATATCTTAGGTTGGTACCTTAGTGATGCTGCTTACTGGTTTGAAAGATTGACACCAGAAAAAAATCTTAGAGGAAGAGCGTCAATGAAGTTGAGGAATGGGAGTAGAGAGTGTGCTGTTTCCTGAATGCAGAGGATTTAGAGGATCCATTGCATACTGTATAATACATCTCCCAGTGAAATCTAAGGAAAATGTTATCTTCTTACAATTAAGATATGCAAATGAATAAAAGTTCCCTTCACAGAGCTGTCTAGTTTCAGAGAAGATAAGGCTTTTTAGTTAAATAACTCCCACAATTAAACTAAGTAATGTTTCCTTTTGCCTAGATGGGTTTAAAGTTCCTATCTATTACTAGGTATTTCTATGTATCATTTAGCAGTACAGTGAGTAAGTCAAAGTACTGCTTGAAAATAGATCATATGATAATGCCATCCAGAGCCTCCAGTGAGGTTTAGAAGAAAAAAGCATAGATTTATGGGAAAATAGGAAGGGGGCGGAGGCGGGAAATGGTTGACTTATTTGCTTATTGCTGCTTAGGAATTTTTTTTTCTTAGTATTTCTTTGATTTAACACTTAAGGTATCCTGGTTAATTGAGTAACTGAACCAAATATATGAACTTTTACTCTGAAAACAACTTGTGTATACTTATTTCAGTGAATCTTCTACCAAACTAGGAATAAATTGTAAAAATCCAATACTGAGAATAATGAGAATTTACAATGATTTTGTACTCTAAAGATATGAAGTCATAGCAACAGTTCAAAAATATATTAATTGTACTTTTTCCTGTGCTTACAAATTAGCATGCAAATTAAACAAGTTGCAGTCACTGAATTGGCATGGAGAGGCCAGCTCAGGCCCATAACCATGCTGTGCATAACGTTTGCTCGTTATCTGTTCAGCTGAGTCATTTTGACTTTCATCCCTCTCAATGTAGCACAGCCAGGCCCAGTGGGAATGCTGCCAAAACCATGTAGTCAGACTTGGCATCTGAGAAATTCAGGTTTGGGTTTTTCTCCTTCCACACACACACCCCTCCCCAGTTTTCAAAAAAACTCTTATCGTCCATATCTACTTCCTCGCTCATGAAAATTTTTGTTGTTAGTCTTAGTTAATTAGTTTAGCTTGCTTTGTGATTTGTGAAACAAATCACAATGAAGTTACTGATATCGACGATATGATTTTGAAGGCTAGTTTGGTGTGCAGAAACCTAGAAGTCTGGCACAACAGCAAACAGTGTTTAAAGGGCTTGGGAAAGGCCCTTGTATAAATGCATCTCTCAAATAATGATTATAACTTGCTAAAAATTAATATCATTAGTTTTTAAACTAGTTTTCAAAAATCCGTTGAGATTAAGTCAAAACAATACATTTAATTACTGCAACAAACTTAACTATATGCAGTTCAGACATGTCAGGTAATATTAGCTTAATTTTGTAAATCAATGTTTCCTTAAACTTGTTACTCTCTAAAATCACAATGGAGCAAAGCAAAACCATACAGAATAAATATGCCCATAAAATAAAATTAGGAATGTATTAACTGGTTCAAACTTCAGCTCTTTTCGTGAAGAAATACTGGGAAATAGTTTAACCATTTTTGTGATGGTGTGATATTTCTTTTCCGAGGTTCAGGAGTATTAAGTTTAAAAGAATATTAAATAAAGATGGTAACTATTAATGTAAAGTTGTCTTCTAGTTTGAACAAAGTAGTCTTTACTTGATATCATCTGTTGTGGTTACAGCAAAACTTACAATCAGATCGTTAATGATGCTCATAATGACAGATAAAGCTTATGGACTAAATAGACAAGAGACTGGAAAGAGAGATGGAGATAGTGTGTTGTAGTAGAACCAGAAACAGGTTTTGATTTTTACATTCCTCTGACAATAATCTACTATATCACTTTCATATTCATGTAAGCATTCTAAGGTTTCAGCTGGATTTTTGGGATGCTTATTTTAGTACATGGTAAAGTGGAAGATTACCTCTGTGTGGAAAATTACACAAATAGATAAAACCTCAGCCACGTAATGCCCACAGAATCCATTTAAAATAAATACTAATCTTATTAATTTTACATGATTACTAAAAATACACAAAAAACTACTGAATGTAATTTTTTCCCTTGCAATGTAATGAGTGTAAAGCAAAAGTAGGGTGTTTTCAAATCAGAACATCAGTGAGGGGAACTTTCACACAAGTGAGGAACAAGTGTAAGCATTTTCTATTAACAACTAGAACAATTCACCATTAAAAAACAAGATTCAGGTCCTTAGCTGATGTACAGGTGCTGCCATGTGTTCAGCTCGTTTGCACAGCCGAATTCTATCAGAGTGAAATAAATGAAGATAGAGATGTGCTGCTTCAATCTCAACAACCACTCTCCCAAACTGTCATTTATGTAGACAGTATTAGTCAAATATGCTGTCAACTGAATTTTGAAAACCAGTAGAGACTTGAGATGTCTGCAGATTTCTAATAGATTTCTTAGTAAACTCTCTGATAAACATGGAAACTACGCCTTGGATTCAGTACAATGGTTTGTTGCCTTATGCGCAGTATCACAGGACTGTTACAATTCCAGTACTGGCTGCCAGTCACTTGCAATAGTTGAGTAGTGCAGGTTCTATAGGTACATAAAGATGGATATAGAAATCATTGCAGTCAAAAGGTGTGAACTGTTTTGTTCAACTCATTTGTTACTGTTGTGCTAAGTATCAAGTTCGTTGTAAGGTAGCCTTGTTAGGGAACGTGTAATGAAGATCATGCTAAAAAGATATTGGTTTTATTTGCTTTATGGTTTGAGGATTCTTCTGATTGTTTTTATGCTCCTTTCAAAAGCATGCTGTGCACTACATTATTCACTGTTGCAACTCACAACTCATGAACAAATAAAAATACGAAAGCCCAAAATACTAAAGAACCTGCTGATTAAACAAGAGCTTCAGTGCCGATAACTACACATATGCATATTATCCTCTGAAGACAAAACCCTCTGAAGAATGCCATTTTTTTAAGTTGGTAAAACTGTACAAGTGATGAGAAGGTATATCATCTTGTTTTTTGAGCAAAATCAACCTCTTAACAGAACAAATGTACAGTTTATTCTTTATTATCAAGGAAATTCTGTAGCAGCCAAAAGTAAAGCTTAAAATCAATTACAATCAAATGAATTATCTATGATATCTGGAGTAATGAAAGTCAGGCTCCTCATTATTACGGGAAAGAAACTACACAGCAGAGAGATTTAATATCATTCCTTAACTGATTAATGAAGGAAAAGCTTACTAGAGAGAATTTGTGAAATCACTTTCTATTTCTTACCTTCATTGCCTGCTCCTTGCAATAGAACAAAAATTGACTTTAAAGTATTCTAATCCCAGGGACATCCAGCTTTCTGTCAGCAACAGGTTTTACATGTTTTGTCCTTATTTTTGAGAAATTCTCAATGACATTGGATGTGAAAGTCATTTTGTGAGTACGTAAGGATGAGAAGGACGGAGAACAAAATAAAGTCTCTGAAAAATTTTAAATAATGAGATATAAGGAAAAAATATTTTTAAATGTAACTCAATGTTATTTAAAAAATTATTTGAATAGCATTACTTTAACATTTTAAAAAGTATTATTTTTAAACAACAGAAGAAAATAATTGCACTGGACTAAATGCAGCAAGTTTGCTTTGACTGAAAAGATATTATTTACTCATGCTGACGAAGTGTTTCAGTTACTCCCAAAATTAAGGTATACAAGCTGCAGCCATATGGTATCCAAATAGCCAAACACCTTCTTCTACCCAAGCACGTTCTGGATGTATCACTGCTCCAGATAGTAATGTCAGTATCTCAATGCACATGTAATAAATTCAAGATTAAACTGATTTCAGAGTTCTGCCTTACCTTTATAAAGATATGACTACATAGAGGTTATCAGTTACTATAATGGTTAGAGTGGCAGTTGTCTCTTAGTCTCTTATCTCTTAGTCTATTGCTGAGTTTTATGAGACTGGAAATTTTAGCTGTTGTACTTACTGCTATTTCACCTTAAAGTCATTTTTGCCATTTGGAAAAGAACGATGCCAAAGGTTGCTGATTCAGTTGGGAGGTTAGTTGATGACAGCAAATTGCATTGCAATTCCTTTGGAATATTCGTTTTATGATTTAAAGAAATAAACCATGTATGACTTCACAAATGAATAGAAGTGCTTTCAGTGTGAATATAATAATGTTCCAGTCATTCTAGCAGACTGACTCAGACTGGAATGTTCTCTGTAAAAATGTAGCTAAATACTATGTCTGGTTCTTTACCACCATGACAAATGCTACTTTACAGCCTGAAAAATGTGTTTATTTGCCTAGCTTTCGGAACGTGAGTATTGCTTTTACATTTTCATCCTTCAGTTAAGCACATGCATGTTTGAGATATGCAGTTCTTGTGTTTTAATCCCTTCTCAAAATTTTTGTTGGCTATTAGTGACTGTGGTCTTTCTGTTTTTTTTCTCCCTTTGAATAAATGCTACTGACAAAAGCACCGGACCCACCTTTCTTAATTTCTGTCTCTCTTAAAAAAAAGGTTTATTATTTCCAGTAAAATAACAGTAGTAATACAAATGCCACCTTTGAATTATACATAATTTTCACTTCTAGCTGCCAGACAGTCCACCTGGATATTTTTTTGGTTTTAAAACACTTTGAGTGATTTTTATTTCTTGCTCTCACAGAATAATTTCTGAACTCTAAAGAGCAAACAAACAAAAAAAACCCCAAGCAATTCTTTAAGTTGACATTTAGTAAATCACAATTGCTGCATTTCACCATGGTAAGACTTAAGCTTAATACAGAGGATAATATAAGTTTAATGCTTTTTCAGTGCCTTTACTTGTGCAGCTGTTTATTACATTTTTAAAGGTTTGTTAGTAATTTGTAGTGTTTTGTGGTAGTAAGGCATATTTGATTTATGCTTTTATTAATTAAAAAAAAAATCATTGTGAAAGCCAGGACCATATCAAGGCAAAAAATGTTTTGTAATTAATAGCCTATGTTTTATCAAGCTTAGATTTTTTTCTTTTATTGTTTTCTTGAGACTGGTGCAGTAAATTATGAAGATTGCTGACAGACAACTGTGAAAAATTGTTGCATTTGTATGGATATACTTTATAGGAATTTTCCCACTTTATCATATCTGTGCTGTGGCGGGTATTAGTGGTTTGGTGGGTGGTTCATCAGTCATCTGGTGGTACACAGTGGTACACAAAATAGGTAGAAGTAGTAGCACTCGCAAGAAATTTAGTGGCATATTGCCAAATATATTGTTGTAGCAGTGAAAGAAACTGGCTGCATCTGCAGAGGGAAGGCTAGCTATTTCACCCCAGATGTCCCTCTGTTCTTCCGTTTTGCTCCCACTACATTTTGGTAGCTCTAATGCTTAGTTACTGAAGGAGAAAGGGGACTAGGGATCTGAAGGAAATTAGGGGACTAATTTGCTATGTAGAGCTTTGATAACATAACTGGGGGCAACCCCACCTTTTCCGTGAGAGCAGTCAACTCTCTATACTATCCAAATTTACTATATCCTTATTGTCTAGCCTGTTCTCTGTGGGCAGCATTCAGTCCCTTCTTGTCATTTGGGTTTTCCTAGGTTTTCCCTGCATACATAAAATGAAGAGATGGCATTGTAGGAGAAAGAGAAAACAGGTGATGCCAGATAAGCTTCTGTATCATCTGTTCCAGAGAAATAGTTGAGGAACAAAGTCTAAATGTATCCATATGGATCCTATATGCATACGATACATTATGCCATTCAGAATGCTACAAATTCTGAAGCAGCTAGCACATTATACTTTGCACACGGTTCCATCTAGAAAATTATATATTGCCCTACGAAAGCATGTGTTTGTATATGTCTGTATATGTGTTGTCATACATCATATATATGTACTGTTGCCACATGTATTTAAATGATGTTTATGTAGTTGAATATGTCTGCTTGTGGATAAACATATATTTATATATTATGTAGACTGAATCAAGGTCTAAGTATAATATCGTGTTTCTTTTGGAATAATATGAGAAAGAGGGGACCACATATCTATGGTAACATCTGCTTTTGCCACCCACTTGAGAAATTAAAATATAACAGAAGGGAAGAAACATCTGCCCACTGGAAACCATCAGAGCAACCGGCGTGTCCCAGAGTGGCTCAGAGTGGAGGAGTCTGTCACGCACTTGTGCAGCTCCCAAGTGACAAATGCACTGTACGGCAGAGCAGTGCATCTGCTTCTTATAACAAAAAGCCCAGAATCGTATAAAGCTTCCTAGGTGGTCATGGCCACAGTTCATTGCTGGAACTGTCAAATTGTTTGGATTGTTTAGGACCACTGGACTTTGCTGCTGTAGGCTTGTAACTTAAGCAATGTAAAATTACAAAAAGGAGTTCAATTCAGCTGAACAGTCAGGTTGCCCATACGTTCAATGCTGCTTTAAAGATCATTTCATTTAACGGGTTTACCTGTGCTTTGCTAGAACTGATCTCTTTTGGCTTTGTTTTCCTTTACTATTTTCCAAAGACCCAAAACTGGCACATAACTTTCTTCTCCCATGTTTTGTCAAACTGAATCTAACGAACCCTTTAGACAACCCTGATGTTCTTGAACATATTCTTATATTGCATATTCATGGAAGGAGGATAAGAAGAAACAATGTGAAAAAAATAGCATCAGTGACAATACCTATGTATTGTATTATTAAATTAAATTGGCAAACACATCAATACCCAGAGATCATTCTCAAGGGAAGGCCCTTTGCCAGTGAAATACTTACTCGCAGAGGGGATCAGTGATGCCTTTTGGTAGAACAAGTGGGAGGAGAGGGGAGAGGATGAAGAACATTCTTTTTTTTTTTAAAGGATAGTCTATTGTCATAGTCAGGATATGCTCTATTTAAAGAGAAAAACACTCTCTGCTTTGTTGTAATTGTTACTTGAAGTTGGAAAGTACAGTTCTGAATATTTTTTTTTTTTATTTCAGGGAATAATATTTCATGGTTCTTGTTGCAAAATATAACCAAATTTATAAGTAAATAATCACGATCGTGATTTCAGTTGAAATGAAAATGAAAATAACCTCAAAACTACTCTTCAAATCTCATTAGCCCTTTGTATATTTTTGATGTTGAGGATGTAAAAAGTAAGTCTGGAAAAACATGTATTAGTTTTCAGACTTGCCAATGATATATTTTACTATTCATAAAGGTGATGGTTAACTACCAGCCTGTTGTCTAAAAAGTGTTGTTTGATTTGCTGTCACTGTGGTAGAGTTTGTTCTTGGAGTATCTTCAAAGTAAGAATTTATTTTCAGTGGCATTTCTACATCCTTCTATAGCCTTCTGTAGTCTATACATCCTTCAAAGTTAGGTTTGTTCTCAGGCACTTATGTAGAACAACAGTGATTAAAGTCAACTAAAGATCTGACCCAGAGTGTTTATTTGTTAATATAAATAAATCTAGCTACAAATCTAGGTCCAGACACTGAAGGCTTGTTCAGATCCTTGCATTACTGTAGCATTTTTTGTGATAAATATGATGACACACTTCCAAATCACAGAAAATAGGTGTTATTTTCCCTTCTGAGTCCAGTAGGGAGTAAGTCGCAATTTTTCTCAGAGAATAAATACATCCATCAAGAGCTTCATTTCCCAAAATAGGACAAAAAAGGACTATCACTCTGCAAGATCAGATAGGAACTTCACTGAGACTCCTTATAGGGGTGAGTCTTCAAAAACCTAGGGTACTTCTTTTTCTGGAGCAAAACAGCCAGCTGTAATTCACAGGGTGAGAAAATAGTTCAGGCGCGTTCTGTGTCTGTGTCCTCACTGGCACCAAATCTTTCATTCTTGATGCCTACAGCCTGTTTTCAGGACCCATGCAATGAGTTGGGTCCGTTACTAGGACCAGCTGCGTTGTTTTTATCCAATTCTCAGGCTCATTCTCCTCTACAGGGATGAGCAATTATTATTACTTAGCCATAGCATATAAAATAGAGCAATAGAGTTAGACCTCAGAGGACTTGCTTCTAATGCTTGAATGAACACAGTTCCTTTGCTGGTGTGCAAATGTTGCGCTCATCTGGTTCTGCTTGTTTAGCTTGTGTCCAAACCAATTTGTTGCATGTTCTGTGTCTCGTTTACTAATAAAGTGGAGAAGGCCTCCAAATTTTGCAGCTAATTTATTAAAAGAAAGCCCTCTCGTTCTCCCCCAGAAATTCTAATCAATCAGACACTTTTTTTGAAACTTTCTGTTGCTTAGTTGTTTAGATTTTCTTTTTTGCTTCAGAAGATAAACAGGTACACTCTTTACAATTGCAGACTCATTACTACATCTTGATGCTGAAAGCTGGGGCAAGATATTTTTCATAAACTTTTGAGCAATGGATATTAGCAGAAGAGATAGAACTGTGAGTGCTATATATACCAAACCAAAATTTTTTTATGTGCTCTGTAATGGCTAAATAGTGATTTTTTGGACAGTAGGTCTTAAATTGTTTTAAGCCTGCTTTAAAAAACAACAAAAATGGGTAAAATATTAAAATTTCTCACCAATGTATTTTTCTCTTTTATATTCCAGCCATTCAAATTACAGTGCAGCTGATATTTTTTACTTTCTGAAGGAGCTGATGTGTAAAACCTTTGATTGGTTAGGGATTTTCTCCATGATTTTACTATAAACTGGCCAAACTTCTTGCTGAGCACATACATATGCAAATATGTATGTTGGAATGTGGGGTTTGTATTTTATTTGATATTTGCCACCAATAATTAACATCTCTTTGTTGTTGGTAGGCCATTGATTGATCCATTGAGACTCCGCTGTTCTTTCTTCAGCTGGTTACTTGAGCAAAGGGTTAATTCAGTTTTGGTTCCTTAGTCTGTCATTGCCTCTTCTTTCCTTTGCTCTGTGATTTAAACAGAATTCTTCAGTCTCCCAGGCTGTCAATCTGTCACTTTTCATGAGTGCTAAATACACTAGGGGAAAAAAGCAATTTATTACATTTTCACAACTGAGGAAGACTGGATGGCTCGGGAGATTGGTAATGAGCCTGGATGCTGAAGTTACAGATACAGCATAGAGCTACCCATGCTACTCACAAATTCAAAGATGTATCTATAGAGACACCCTATAGATTGTGCCAAAGAAACTGAAGATGGAATGCTGTTGATGGGATACCATTTTCTTGTATATGATTGCAGTAAACTTGAACTGAAACACCTTCAGTGTTCAGTCCGAGTTCAGCAAATGAAATTCTTGCCATACGTGCCTTTCCCAGCTGTTCTCCTTTCAAGAATCTATTGCAGATGGACCTAGAGTAGAGTGAATTTTGTCTTCTTGGCTTCAGCTGTGCTTAATAGTCAGCTCTCGTACAATGTAAATGTGATATAAGCTTGATTATTTAGGTCTTATATAATTGGTATATCATATTATGGCACACTGTTAAGTCCAAAGTAAAAATTTGTGACCAGACTTCCATGCTTAAATAATGTAAAATATTTTTTAAAAAATACCTTGAAAGAGAACTTTCAAATAACTTTTTTCCTATGAAGTTTAATTTCAGAATATTTTCAGGACTTTTTTTGGCTTTTTATGAGGGAGTTTTATGCCTAAATATTGTCTAATAGGAAAAAACGATTCAATCAAAACCAGAGTTTGCAGTGGGCAGCTGTTCAAACAAAAGTTTTAAATAGCAGTGGTGTGTTGCATATGGAGACTCTTCAGTAAATGTGTTGCATTGCAGTACTCAAGTTTAACAAAGATTTAATGATCTTTAGGAGCTTTTCTCTCCAGTTATTTCAGCTCAGTGATGTGAGGCTGCACCTAACTTTAATTGAAAATTCAGAGTGGTGGTGTACTCTGAATGTGGAGAATAAATCACTACTTTTGGAAAGAAGTTTACAGTATTTATACTTTATTCACTAGCCTTTTTGAAAAATTATCTGAAATACCTGTTTTTATTTTATTGATTAATGTAGCGTCTTTTGAGATTAAAAAAATGTTAAAATTGAATTGAAATGTGGGTGGCTTGCTTAATTAGAAGTGTACCATGCTCTAACAGGAGCTCTTAAGTGTTTTAGCAACTTTTTAGTTTATAACTAGTTAAGCAATATGGATTTGCCAAGAAAATAGGTGAATTAAAGTGTGTGAAAGCTAAGTGATGCTCATATGCTGCTATTTTCCGCTACCTGAAGCAATGTCTGAAAAATTTAGTAACCAAAACAGAAGTAGGGATAAAAAAAATCCACACCTACATCCCCTGCTCTGAAATACACAAATAAACAAACCTTGACCCCAAAACCTTTCAACAAAACCCTCTTCATACTTGTGGGATTCATCAACATCTATTGCCTTGTAAAATTTTTGATATGACAAGATGTTCATTTTACAGTGTTTAAATGTGAACCCTGATCAATAATAAGTAGAGCAGTTGCTTTTAATAACTCTGACACTATAGTTTAAGGTTGAATTTCGAAGTAAAGGATATCCTAGCAATTTACTTTCATACAAGGCACATGCAGTTGTCTTCCCAGAAGCTGAACAGGATAATCTTTAATGATCTTTGTAGGTTTTTTAGGAGGAGAGGTAGGAATGCACTTAATCTCTTAGCAAACCAGATCCACGAGGGAAGGAAGAAAGGTATCTACTCACAATGGCTTTTTTTTTTTTCAAGTGTATATACAGTTTTCACTAATATATTTCCATTTGGAAAAGTGATGTTGAATCTCTTCAATTTTGTTGGTAAATACATGGGTATTATCTTGTGTTTCTTTCTACAGTATAAAATACTCCTAGCAGAAGAGTCTTCCTAAAAAGTAGATTAAAATGATAATTAAAATAATAACTACACCACTGGGAGAATTCTGTAAGGCCTAAAGTATGCCTCACTACAGTTTAGATTTTAGGGAATTTTGAAATGATAGGCCTCCTTTAAAAAATGTTGATTTTATAGAAAGAAGATACAAAGATAATTTAAGGATTTTAACTTGTGAGCATCACTTACAGTTCTGAAGTTACCTGATATAAACTAAATTATATTTTTAAAAAGCTATTGCTTTTAACTGGCACAACGTTGTAATCATAGAAACTAGCATGAATGAATTTCAAAGCTATCACTGTTTTAGCGATTACAGAATAAGGCTGCCTTTAATTCAGCATCTTTGCCAGGTATACTTTTTTAATTCAAGGGTTTGAAAAGAACATTATTGCCATAATTACATACTATCTGACAGATGGTACAATGGCAGTGATGTGTCATGATTTATTTATATTTCTTTATCAGATGTTCGCATCAGAATTATTTACCTTTATATAACGTTGACATCAATTGTGCAGGCTGCAAAACCGATTCAGTCCTCTGGAAAGGCATTTTTAATAAAATGAATATGGTGACTTTTGGAACTGCAGTCCTTGAGGTGTTGTACCCAAAAAGCGTAATTAACTCATAGTTTAGGTTCTTTTGGTGTGTTTTCCGCACAATCATTAACAAAAATAATCAAGTATATTACCAATTGAAGTAAAATAAGCAGTACTATTAAACTTAATTCGTGTGTCTTACCATTGTAAAATCAAAAACTTATCATTGGTTTCACTGAGAATCCTTTTCAGATGGGAAACTTATGGGACTCTGATCAGTCCTGTAATCAATACCAAAACAGTACCAGTTAGACAAACATCGGAAAATAAGTCATACTGGACATCAAATTGATGAACATTAACAGTAGAGCAGTTAAAAACTTTTGTATTCCCTCAATTCCCTCACCTTCTAGTGAGGCTTACTTTGTTAGAAATTCAATGGCTGAATAGGTAGATTCCATCAGAAAAATCTTGACTGTGTGTCCTTCTGTTTTGGTACCGTTTTGTTCTTTATTTTGTCTTTTTCTGCTTGCATCTCAGCAGATGATTGACCTTTGAAGTGCGCTCCTATTCTGAACAGTAAATTAATATTAATTTTTAAAAAATACTTTTGTAGAGCTAATGTTTATTGCCTTCATAATTTTCTGAGGTTACAAGAACAGTATTTTTGAGATTTCTTCCTGTCTGTGAGCACTATTGATAAGTTTTTGAAAGATTTATTGTGCTAATTTCATGTCATGGTTTTTACTTGTAATACAAGACACCTTGGAAAAAACACCTTGCTCACTGCTTATTCACTACCAAAATACTCATCCATGAGATACATCTCCATAGAAAACCAAACTTCACTAGTTCCACTCCTTGCATAACAACTTGCCTGTAGTGTATTGCTAATTTCTCACATTTTACATGAGTTTCTTCATGCACTGAGATTCTAGCTAGCTAGATGCATCAGAAAGGAGTTATGCCATTTATTAGCCAAAATAGACAAAGATAAAAGTTTGGGTTTTTTAAAATAAAAGACTTGATATAATTGTAGTCTAGACTGTGGCTGGGAAATCTGCAATTTTTTACGATATTCTCAGCATAAAAGTAATGCAGTTGACCATCAGAAGCTCTTCGAAGTATAGGCATGTGTTTTTACAGTAGTCAGAAAGAAAACCTAATAAATACACGTATATATACACACATGTATGAATGACTACAAAACTTGGCCATTATGCTTTTTTTTTTTTTCTTGGAAGCAGAGACTTTGTTTTTTTAATCTGAAACAAAAAAACCAAATCCTGAACAGCTTTGGCAGTATTAGCAATCATCTTATAGGCAAGGGATAGACATATTCTTGATATGTGAGAATTACATACTACTGAATGACTGCTTTTTGGCTTGGAGTTTGGTAACTGTTTTACCTTTAGGTATTTGAGCTAAACTATTGGTTTACAGAAACACGTTTTGCAATTTTCATAACTATGTCTCTAAATTATCATGTAGTAAGTTACACATACAATAACCGATTGTAATATAACTTACAGTTACAAAGGTGTGAGAAAGAAGTGTAACTTGTCAGATAAAGGCTATTTTTGAATATACAGCTGTCATATTGAAATCTTGGCATATTTATTCCTTACCTGTGTACTGTGGAAAATCTTAGCCGTGTAACCCACTATACGTTAAAGGATCAGAATTTCAAAGCATTAACAGCTCAAGTTCTTTACATAAAGAAGTCAGTGGTTTTTTCTATGACTTCATCTATTTATTGAGATTAATTTTCCTTATGAAAGTGCTAATTATGTCGATGACTGAACAGACATTAGCAGTGCATTAAAAAACAATTATTACTTAAAATTCACTAGGAAGAAAAGATTGAACAGGTAAGAATTACTAGATGAAGTTGCTAATAGGATAAGATTGGGTTTTGTTAGATACCTGAGGAACTGGAGCCTAAACCTTGCATTTTGTCTTGTTCTATCCTTAAGACGAAAGGCAAACTAATCCCTGTCAGTATATTCATCTGTCTCCACTTGCAGATTATTATCTGCAACTTTTTATACATGAAGGATAACTAACTCATCAGGAAATGGTGAACCGCATCAAAGATGGTTTCATTTTTGGTACTTGTAGTGACCTGGAGAGTACATTGGAGCCAAAGCAGAACACAGTGAGGTTTAAAAATTACCTGCCTCTTACTTACCCTCCAAAATAATGCAAAGAAAATTTCTAACAGAGTATGAATGGAGGCTAAGAGGCAAGGGGATATTGATATGGGGCCACAGACTTGAAAAGAGACTATTTCAAGTCCTTATATATGTTGTTATTCTTAAAAATGGATTTGGGAAGAGGATTAAGCTTATCAAAACTAAAAAATAAAATAAAAAATAACAATTCACATGTGGCTTCCTTGCCTATTATTATACCTTTTCCAAGGTGCCAGGTGAAATTTGTTGGTATGAATACAGGGAGTTTAATTTCAAAATATTTAATTTCTCAATTAAAAATATTAAACCCCAGGCATTATTATAATATTATTAAAGTTATATAATAACTTTAGTCTTTTAAATCTCAACTATAAATTTAACAATGTAAACCAACAGTAATTGCCAGATTAATATTTTTTTTAAATTCTGTAATTATAACTTCTTGGTTTAAATATTGTCACAAGGGAGGTAGAGCAAGCTATTTGTTAAATAAATGTGCATTTGAGGTACTTTCCCCTGAAGGTTGTTCAGCTGCTACGTATACCAGAAGTCGAATATGATAGATTTGGGTTGATTTAATTTTGTTGTTGATATTTATATTTTATGTAGGGTTGTAAATTAGCTTGTCATCCGAGGTAACCAAAACATAGTTGGTTTGTCATTGTCAGCTCTTCCATTTTTCTTGAACTCTTAATTTAGTTTTTCATTTGTTTGCAGCTATTGTAATGGAACATAAGTTACGTACTTTGTATCTCTTTCACGCAGTGCAAGATCTAATTAGCTCATTCTTAATAGCAACTAATTAGTGATACTTTTAATAGATACATAAATATGTGGGAGGGAAATATTACAAGAATAGGAGCTTTTGTATAATGCTTTGGCATGAAAGCAAACCTAGTTCCTCTTGGCAATGAAAGTGTATGAGTATTTTCATAATCTCGTATAACAAAACTTAAATTGTGGTTATCTCTGTAATGGAGCTGGTTTAATTTCTCCCTTCTACTCAATCTATAAAACTAGTTTTTCTTTGTTTTCCCTTGTATAATATGGTAGTTTTGCACCAGACTATAAGTGCACCCTTGGGTTTATAACAAAATTAAGGTTATACAGTGACTTGTACTCTAAAAGTAGTGTAGTAACTCCAACTTTGGTGCTAAACATTTGGAAGGAGGAAAAAAATGTTACCTGCTTTTAGGAATGCCATTAATGGTCCTGTGACAGGGAGATAGGAGCCCATGCTGAGTGCTGGCACGTGCTTTTGAATTCAGCAGAGGTCAAATCCTTGGGGCTTGCTCTGATTGGTAGTGGGAAAGCACTGGTGGTGTGTGAAGCAACATAATTTTCCACATCTGCCTATGGGGGAATTGTATGTTTTAGTTTATACCATAGAGTGAATGTACTTAGGAATACTGGTTTCTGAGGCCCATAGGGTTTCTGACAAAACTGCTGACTACTAGTCTTCCTGGAGCTTGAGATCAAACTCTACACTGTGAATAAGAGGCGCCACCATCGGGATAGCTGCTGGTGCACCAGCTCTTCTGCTAATGCTTGATTTACTTGGATCAAGTAAAGCTGGATCATGGGTCCATGCCTCTTCCCAGTCAGAGACCTTGGGCTGATGTGCCTTTGAATACCCACACATTTATAAAGCAAATGATGACAGTAGATACACAGCTGAAACAGATAGACAGCACAACTGAAAATGAAGCTGATATTTTCTTAAATCTCTTAGAGTGCACTCAGAATAACCATTGCACTGTTTTTCTTCTTATTGCAAGAAAGCTATGTGAAACTAGAGGTTCTTCTGTGTTTGTTTTATATGGGTTTAAGTAGGTTTGTCCAGAAGATGAGAAGCCCAAAGTTTTGTTTTCAGTTAATACAGGGCTCTTGCACCTCATGCCACTGTTAAGCTAGTGATCACGTTGCATAGAGTTTTGTGTTTTCCTGTGGCCAGCCTGGCCCAGGGCCTCGCTAGGGAGCTGCCGTGTCCAGGCAGTGCTCTGCGGGGTCCTGGGGGTGTGTGGGGGACACTGGGGCTTCCTCATGCAGTAACAGACCACCTCCTGCTGCCCCTCTGCTGTGGTGATGGTGGAAAGGTGGCTTTCACGTAACAGGGCGAGGGGGCACTATCCACATGTTATGATGTTTTTTTCCTGGAGGATGGTCACACGTGATTATAATTGTAATGTATAGCTACAATATATGATTAATTATACAATTTAAATGTAATGTATTTCATGTGTTTTATATTAGGCAGTCAGATGTCAGGATAAAATAGAGTTGTGAACAATTTTTCTATAGCCAAATAGTCTTGAAAGGTTTTTTGTTTAAGTAATTTAATTTTGCCATTCAGACTACTGAATGGAAAGATTTAACCACGTATTTTCTCATTCTTATAGCTGTCAGAAATGACCCCAACTTTCTCTTTATGACTGTACACTTCCCTCTTGACAGAAGGAAGCACAACACTTATCTAGAGAAGGAATCAGTTATGGAACCTTTTGTCCTCCTCATACATTTTAGATTAAACTCTGAAGTAACCTTAAAAACTAACACATCCTATGCTGAAGTCTTACATGCATATATACATGTCCTAGGGTATCAAAGAATCCTATATATCTAAATATTGAATTTGACCCTTATAATATTTTACCCTCTTCTCTTCTGCATATCAGGCTGCATAAACTAGGCTTTTTTTGGTTAATGATAGAAATAACAACAAAAAACCTCTTCAAATTATCTGGAAGGGCAGCCCTTATAAATGATTTCTAAGTCATTAATCTTGGTTGCTGTGACAAAAAAGTACAATAAATCACTCTACAATGTGGAGTGTAGCCCTTGCAGCGTCAGCTTAGCATTGTTCAGAGAAATGTGCCATTTTCTTTCGTTCTTTTGTAGGTTACCAATGGGACTTCCCACTTAAAATTAGTTATTATAGAGGTAGAGCTATTGGGAAATCACAGGTTTGATGCAATTATAAATTTCATAATGCTGTACTGCCACACGCTGTTCTGATATGTGGAAGTGTATTGATCTGGACATGTTTTATGGTTGGTGTTACGTGCCCCTAATGACCAAAAGCAACCCTATATCTTTTTAAACATTTTATGAATTCATATCTAACAATTTTGGTAAAGTGAATAAAATGTGTGTGTTTTGTTAGAGTAGATTATGAGGGTAAATGTTGGGGAAAGAGAGTGAAAAGTATAGATAGGATTGGAGAAAAAGTAAGAGTTGTGGAAAAGGAGAAGAGAAAAAGAAAAGCAGAACGTAAAAGAGAGAGGGAAAAAAAGACAAAAATTACACTATCAAAATGGATTAAAATAATTTCTTTCAAATATTCTTGTTACAAGTCAGTCAATATTGCTTCTTTAGGGAAGGAATGTAACTAAGTGATTCCCCAAGCATGCCTACAGGCCTTTAAGATGTCTTGACATTACATTCCATTTATTACTCATATAACATATTGCTAAAATGAAATCAAATGCTTTAATGTTCCAGTATATAAATGATAAATTTAATTTGTGTTCTTCAGAAGCAATAGGTAACTGAATAAAAGGCTTCATTTAATAAAATTGAAGAGGGCAAGAGGAGTCACTTCAGCAAGTATTAGTGCACAAGGTCAGTGCATACATAGTCTAATCCTATGAAATGGAAAATAGGGAAGCTCTTAGCTGCTGTGGAGTGGCATCTTCAAAACGTGTTCTCAATCTTGCTAAAGTGTTTCAAATAGTTTCTCTGATCTTGTGTGTTGGCTTTCCTAGGACAAGATTCTGTGGTACTTAGAAGGGAAGATTGTTTTGTAGAAACTAGAACTATATATAATGAAATCAAGAGAAGGGGCTTTTTAGGGGGAAGAGTTTTTTGTCTGGTTTCCATTTGAAAAGTGCTTATAATGATGTAGGTGAAGTAATGTATAGTGATGATGAAAAATGATACCTGTTGGGTATTGAAAGGAAGCTGGGGACTTACTGAGCAGGACTACAGGAAGGAGATAATGCAATACTGGAGGCAATAGACCTGAGAAGAAAGCATTATCCCGCAAACTAAGAGGAGGGGAGTGATTTTTTGACCTGTGCCATGTATTTTCCCTATCACTAACACTAGAACTTTCAGCTTCGTTTTCACAGCTTCAGTATAAATTGAGACTCTTAAGCTCTCGCTTTGGCAGGAGATTACTGAGTTTTTAAACATCAGGCTTGGGAAGTACTGAGCTGCCTCTCATGGCCAGGACAAATTGTCACAGTACACTTTCATCTGTCAGCCTGGCAACCTCACTACAGCTCCCCTTACTGAGTCTATTTTAGACTTTTGAATAGTAACTTGATCTTCATGAAAAATGGCTTTTTATGATTTTAAGTTTTTCCATTGCCTGGAGTTTTACAAACTTCTGGTTTAAATTTTAATTGAAACAAACAGTTGAAAAATGCTATGTTTACAGTTCAAATGGGAAAGATTTCCCCCTCCCCTACTTCTGAGGGCAATAGGAAAAAAGGCAGGTAATGGAAACAGAATTAAATCATACACATTCATATAAACTGTAGAGTTTGTTTTACCTTTTACTTCCCTTTCTAATGCCCACCTTGCAAATATTTGTGAAGTTTCAGCCTATGTAAAAAAGATGAGCAGGAGAAGGTCTATGCATAAGGAAGGTCTATGCATCAAGCATTCAGGGCTTAGGCAGAATTTAGAAAAATATGTGTATTTTGAGCTCTGGCTTCTAGAGAAAATTTCATCCAGCACATAAGAGATTCTTCCTTATTTTTCTTTTCCTTTTTCACATATGCTAAGACACTGAAAGAACAGCCATATGCTCTAAGTTCACTTTAGTGTTCAGCCATCTCTATGCTGTATTAAATACATATATTTGGGTGATCGTTAGAATAATAATTGACCATAATTTGTAACTTTCTCAGAATTCTAACAGTAGGACAAGCCACAGAGAAATTATGGAGAAATAGTTCTAATTTGAACTCAACTTCTGTGTGTCAAATACTGTCAAATTCAGAAATATTCACCCATTTTATTAACTTGGAAAGTATATGATGTCTGTGTTGCATAACAACATCTTCTAGGAACTGACAATGATTAAAAATACATTGTCAAAATGTATTTTTAAAACTCCCTTTTGAAAAATGATTTGGGGCAGAGACAGAGCTATAACTTTCAGGTATGTGAGATTATATTGCAGTTCTGTTATTCATAGAAACAAATGTAAAGTGACAAGAAACATAGCGGCTAAGTCATTTGATAACCTGTAAGAATGAACCTCTGCATAGAATGAAAAGTTGTATAAAATGGTTCTACCTTGAACTTCACTTTAAAAAAAGTAAGAAAAAAGTATGAAAACTGCTCAGCTGCTTTAGTGCTCTCTCAGAATAAGTGTGCGGTAGTTTGGAATGTGTATCCTTCCCAGTGAAAAATCAGTTCAAGTGCTATATAGCGTTAAAAGTTTCAAATTTCAGTATCTGTTTCTACTACCAAAAGGCTCATTGCTAAAATGTATATAGAAATGAGAACAGAAAAATATTCCTTTTATGCAAATAAATTCTAATGCTAACTATAGTCAGTAAGCTTCTTTCTGCTATAGGGCGGATGTAGAAATATTAGGCTTTGCATTCTGATTACTTCCGTAAATCTATTCTGGGAAAAACTAGATGTGTTTGTTCGAGGTAGAATGTGTATGACTATTAGTATTTCCATAGCAAGTGATTAAGTATGTAGTAAATTCACAGGTACGTGCTCCCAAAAAACCTGTTTCTCACTTGGTAGTATGACTTATGAATTACATCAGAGCCAACACAGTACTTCAAAAGATTTTAGTCCCAGTATTAGATATATTTTTCATATCCCAATGAAAGTGAAGTTAAATTGTGACGTGGAGAGCCTTTGGAACTGTAGTCCTTAAAATTTTGTATTGCATTCTTAAAGTACAGTGCGAGTTCCTTTCTTTAAGTCTGATATCATACCAGAGAAGCATTTGCTGGCTGCTAAACTGCACTGTATATCATGAACAAATAAATGTGTCAGTGTTGAGATCATTCTCTCCTTAGAGAAGCTGGCATTCTCTGGTCAGCTAACAGTATTGAGGAAAGCCAGTGACTCAGCACTGTTTGATTGTAACTGAAAATAGTCTCCCATGTAAAATTTTTAGTTTCCCAGTAAAAACCCAGGAAATGGGCTGGCCGGTTGCAGAAGGCAGAAGGACATACTGTCTGACTGTGAAGAAGCAGTTTTGGCTTACCCCTCTTCTACCATCCTCCCACCACTGACTTTCCCAATAAAAGTTACCAGATACAATTTAACAGGAAGACAATTAAAACTTTACTTGAAAAACTGGGGTTTGGATTTGTGTGTTCCTCCATCTTCCCAATATACACTTACTGAAATAATTTTTTAAATGCATGTTCCAGAAATCCTGCTGGCCTAGGCACAGTGTCAATGTATTATTTATGGGATCTTTGCAAATACTAAGTAGAGTTGCTGTACCACAGTTTTACACATCCTGAAAGCAAGGTGGGGAAAAGAATTTTCAGCAATTCCTACCTCATTTCTCTTTGATATGATAAACCCTTGCTTGAACAACTCAATGCTTTCTTCTATTGATATAGAAGGTTTACTACTTTTCTGCTATCTGGGAGTCACTTGGTCCTCCTCACTCTTTCTTGGTTAGAATATAACCTTTCCCAGTTGCATAAACTACAGGTGAGTAAACTCAACCAGCCACTTCTGGCTATCCTCAGCTCCCTATGAGTTTTCATTTCATGGCTGACTTAGTGCCATTCTTTCACACTTTTTCTCACTCCTTATTGCCTCATTGGGCCCAGGACTCTGCTTATGCTGTTCTATATAGAAAAATTAAGTTGTGAAAACTTACAGCTGTTTGGTGAGTCTACCCTCTTTAAAAGATGCCATTTGTAATTATTTCTCAGCAGAGAATCTTTTGAATTATCCAGAAGCTAGTAGATGCTATAAGATAGTGTAGGAGTAAGTATAGAAATGTCAGCTGAAAAATGGGGTTTGCTGTGTTGCTTTCTATTTGCTGGATAGTGTGTCTGATTGGTAAAATCGTACATCTATATTTTCCTATTCTGAACAAATCTTGTTCAGGAGACTCATTCCTGTTCTGAATGAGTTCTTATATGTTGCATATCACATTCTATATGAGCCTTTTAAGAGGCACAGAAATAATATCTTTAATGTTAGCCTAAGTGTTTAGAAAATAGCATCAGTACAAAGATCTGGTTGCCAGTCATAGCATTTGGTGCCTAGCTAAAGGTGGTAATAATGAGCAAGCACTTAATTCAAGACAGACCAAAACCAGTTTTTCTCTGAAGAATTACCAGTGAGTGAAGAAAGATTTTTATTTCAGGTAAGAAGTAGCTGATGGGATCACTTGTCCTAAAATGAATCTTAGTAGTTTGAATCAGCTTGTCCTTTTTGATTACACAAGCAACGTAAAGCCAGTTTGAAATGCTCTTATATAGAGTGGCTAGAGCAGTCATTTGCTAATGCTGGAAAATATTACCTGCTTAATATCGCTTGCAATACTTAAAGATTATACTTACGCCGATGTCAACAGAACACTTTTTCCTACTTACCCTGTAAACTGTTATGTTATCTTGATGTCAGTGGGGTCTATGATGTCCCTTGTTCATATTCTTCTTAGTACTATGATGTTTCCTATAGGTCAATACACACTTTTATTGGACACTGTTCATGAACTTAAATAGTTTATCAAAGGCTAACTTTTTTTTTTTTTGCTTTATACAAATAATGATAAAACGTAACTAAAAGGCAACAATGAAAAATAACACCACAGACATCAGGAAAATCTAATGTCCAGCTGTTAGATTTTTCTCTAGGCTTATGGCAGAGAAGGAAACGAGTAAGATGGTTTTTTGCAAATATATATCCTAAACATGTTGTAAATAACAGCACTTTCTTGCATGTCACTTCTTACCTGCTAGGTTTATTTGTTAATAAATATTGCAGATGGCATGACAAAGTGGCAAAAGCAGATGCCTTTATACTCCCTATATAGAATAGCAAAGAAGTGCTTTTACAGATCTTACAAAGTGAGGACTAGTGCAACTGAAGGGGTAGCAGGTCAAAGCAGTGAATGATCTTGTGGTTACATTTCCTTCCTTATCTGTATATTGGAGTAAAAAGTTCTGAATGTCAGCGTAAATGGAGGAAGAAACACTGTGCTTCAGGATGGAGATGTAGCAGGAATGAACACAAAAATTAATGTTACTTAGGAAAAGATCACAGACGGAGTCCTATGGAGTAGAAGCACTTATCCTTGCTACAGTGTTAAGTGAAAAAAGCCCTCTAGAATCAAAGGGGTATTCCAGATGGACTTGTGCTATGCAATACAGAGGTGCTAGGTATTGGAGATGTAATGCAGCATGGGGACGCTGGTTGGTATGCTACATGCAGAGGTAATGCAGAAGTCTATGAAGATTCTGCATGAAAAAAAAAAAAACAAACCACAAAACAACCAAACCACAAAAAAAACCCCTGCATTGTATGATACAGTGACCTAATTCTGTGGAGTTTGGTGGATAAGATGTGTGTATGTGTGGTTATAGAGAAGTGACATGCCAAAGCTGTTGAGTGTGACTTGTCAAAAAATATTTGAAAGTCTAGTTCAGTCTTGAGCAAGCTTAAGCATTCTCCAGACCACAGGAATGTGGAACCAGATCTGTGGAGACCACAGTTCTCCAGTCTAGGAGATAGTTGCCACTGTTTCAGTAAGTACTTTGCTTTCTTAAATTTGTATAATTTTGAAATCGTTACTGTTGGATGGAGAAATACCAACTGGTAGCATTATTTTCCCCTGTGTGTGTAAAAAAAAAAAAAAAAAAAAAAAAAAAAAAAAAAAAAACCCAAAAAAAAACCACCAAGGTACCTTTGGCTTCAATAGCATTTGTCTTTGTCCTCTGGTCTTTCTGTTTCACAATACCTCAGATTGTAGTTCTAGCTTCTAGATATTAAATATGTGTATAAATAATTTGCAAAAGTTACTAACAGCCTTTAAAAATAGAAATAACAACAAAACCAGCTAGGCTGCATACCAGTAGTCCTAAAATGAATAGAGCTTTGAGTGCTTTTTTAATATTTAACAAGTCATTTTGACATATCTTATTAGGCTGCCCTAGAACAGTTTATTTGTACAGATTCCTCATTAATAAATAATTCATCCTGGGAAGAAATAAAAGATGAACTAAAAAGCACAAAGAACTTAGAATCCTGGTTCTGCTGATAATCTTACAGGCTGAAGTTCTCATTTCCATATGACTATCATGTTCTACTGTCAGTAATTCCATTAAATTTAATAGATATTCTTGTGATACAAAGTATTGGTGATTGTAAATACACCTGACCTAGCTTTAAAAGTAGTTTTGTTGGCTGTATTGTTGGATGATATAAATAAGAGGCCTCAGTTTAAAAGTAAATGTGAATTACAGGCAATATACTCAACAAACAATTTGTTGCATTTGTCTGTATTGCTGACATTACAGAAGTGCATAAAGCCACCGTCTAAACCAGTGTGTTAGGTACAGAAAAAGAATATCCACTTCAAGGAATTTGTAAACTATGTAAAGTCAAAAAGGTAAAAAGATGCAGGAATATAGTGAATTTGCTTCTTGGCAGTATGCAGCAGATCAGTATTAGATCTGGAAGAAGAGCTTTAGTTTTTTTCAAACAAACCAAACTCATGTTGACTTGAAGGAATCTTATATTGGATGAGATTTTTGAGTGGCATTAGTTTTATCAAATATGTTTAAATCTTATGCTTGCTCTTCCTGATGGCTGTTTCTGCTTCTCCTTAGCACCTTCTCAATTCATCTTCAGACTGCTGAAAGCTCCTAAAGCAGACTAGAGAAAGTTCAACACCAGTTAAAAAAAAAAAGACAAGTGGACAAACACTAGTAATTTACCCAAGTAAATCAAGAATTGCTTCATTGAAATACTTGGAATGCATTCTATAAACAGCTGAAGCATTTAGCCCTTGATGTGTGAGTGGTTATGGTGTGTTTTTTAGGAATGACTAGAGATTTCCTGGTAAATATGAAGAGGGCAGATTTTGCAGTGTATCACTGGAGACAAGTATAGAGAAATCAGGACTTATGTTCTGTGGATTGTTTGCACTTTTTTGTTCAGAATTTATTGTATACTCATAGTTTCATATTTCATATGCATTTTATAATACATATATTTATATATTATTTAGATGTCTGAAAAACTCTAGAAGATAAATATTCAGCAAGTTTTTTCATATATAATTTTAACAATACCACATCATGCAGTCTACTTATAAAAGGAAAAAAAAGTTCAACATTACTTTGCTTTACTTATTTTGTGGTTGTCTAGCAATGAACAGAAACTGGTTGTGCTCTGTTTTGTGCATGTTCAGATGTCACTATAAATATAATAGATCTTAGCTACATTTCCTTTTTTCCCCTCTCGGGAGTGCTATTCAGTAACGCTAACAGTCTTTTTATAGGGTACTCATGTGCCCACTAAACACTAATAAGAGGTCACGTGTCATCTGTTTTCTGACTTCTTAGATTTCTGTCATCTGACTTAAGATTCGTTGCTGGTGTTAAAGGATGTAATAAAAAATGCAGAATTACTGTAAGGTATGTCTGTACTTGTTTCTAATAATTTCTGGTATATTGTTGATGTAAGTGTTATTTGTAATACCAGTTGTACTGCTGCCAATCCTGCTGTGGAAAAGAGATAGTTCATCCCCAGAGGTGGCCCATGAAGTATCAAGTAAACATACAAAAGAACTTGCAGTAGAGACTGAAACGTAAATGAGAATATATTGTCTTTGATCGTTTCAGCTTACCATTTCAGCACATGGAATTCCATATCTCAGGATACCCATAATATAACACAATATTATGTAACAGCATAAATTTTCGTTTATGAACCCAGGATGGATTAACAGCAAGGCATTTTTAGAACACATTGAAATATTAGAGCAGCCCATTTTTATTTACCAATACCTGGGAAGAAAACAGAAGTTGCAAGAAAGACTGAAAAATCCAAAATCTTAAAGGCTTGATGTTGGATAATGACAAGGACTTGGATCACATTCCAGATTTATTTTGTACCATTAATTCCTCACTCCTTGTCCATCACTTCTACCACTGTCATCTTTCTTCAGGAAATGGAAACATTTGCTTAATTTTCCATCAGAAATTAAACCTGCGCTTTTTAGGGATGACAAGTCATCATTCTTTGTTTCTGAAATTTTTCAGCGTTCTGTTTCTTGAACTCCTCACCAAAGCCCTCTCTCAGCTTCAGCAATTCATCTTTTCGCTTTAAAGAGAGGAAGAAAATGTGAGACCATTACCTTATAAGCCTAGATGGTTAGCAGATGTAACTGAAAAGGAGACTAGCTGCCATTGTACAAGTACAGGAGTTTCTGAATGTAGAAAACTATTTTCTCTCCTACTTGTCTCTGCAAGAATATAAACAAACCAGAAAACTATCAGTAAAGTGCAGATATTGCCCCCAAGAAGGAGAAAGTGTGCAAGTGTATAATGTAAAACTTAGTGCTTTTTATAATTTTCAGATTATGTTCTCTTGACAGTCTGTTGAACTTCATCGGTCACTACTACAATAGGTATGAGCTGATGAGTAGGAAGTTCATTACTGCATAAAATCTTTTGGATTGGACCTTATTCAAGAGTTATTTAGCTAGTCTGCTCTTGTGCGTACGGTTTCTTTAGTAAATGGGGCAAGTACCACTCTGTAGGTAAAAGAAACAAACAAGCAAGCAAAGAATAAAACTAAGAGTATTCTCAGAGCTGATGATTTTTTTTTTTATCATCTGAGCTGAGAAAAATTCAGAGTAAGTTAAAAAGGAACCAGAAGCTCTTCCATTTTTCTCCTAAGGTGAGGCATCCTTATAACAAAGACCCATGTAACATAGACTGCTTCTATTTGTAATTACCGATGTATCTTTACAGTATTGGAGTAAATACTTTATTACAAGCACTTTCCTCCAACCTAAATACCGGCAGAGGATAGTGGTCCTTGACTTGTAATTCTTTTCCCCTTTTTCTGGACTGAGATATGAACTAGATGATCTCTGAAAGACAGCAAAGTCAATTGATGCACTTTTCTGTGAGAATCTCTCAGCAGGCTGGCAGTAGAGCAGACCCAATAGTTCAATAACCGCAATCCCAAAAGGACTGGGACTATGGACACATTTGCTTGTGAGCTCTGGTAACACAGAGAAATAAAAACAAAATCTGAAAGACTTCCCAACTTCTTTCTTTCTTTCTTCCTTCCTTCCAGAAAAGAATATTTTGCAACTGACGCCTACGTTGGCCCCTAGTTTACTCCTAGTTTACTTTGTCAAATACCAGGTACATCAACTGGAATAACAAATATCATGAAAGTCTTGCACTTGTGATTGCACTAGAGAACACTGAGTTTAAAATACATTTGGACCAGTTGTTTGTAGAAACTAGATCTTTCTGGGTTTTTGAAGTCCTAAATGACTACCTGAGTGTCTGAGTGGCTACTCAGGAGTAATTAGTTTCTTTTAATGTCCGTATTAATAGATGACTCAATTGAAATGTTATGTGTCTGAGGTCTGGAAGTTGCTACATCTAGTCAGTATCAGCTAATTATTTTCACTACTTTCAAAACAGGCAGAAGAGAAGCATTTTTCAAAAGCTACTAACACATAGGTGTGTATTAATTTGACAACTGGTCTGTCACATAACTTTCAATATGTTTCTGCATTACTTTCAAGGTGAACACTGCAGGAAAATTGAAATAATATAATGATGGGAATATGCCTGATTCACATTTCATGATTTCACTGTCGTAAAAAATGAAGCTTACGCTTCTAAAACTGGTATAGAAGAGGCCTTGCAACCTGTGATAATATCCAATATAGAGCAGGATCTATAATATAGAGCAGATTTTCCATCGAGTAAAAAAAACTCACTGTCTCTTAATCTGCTCAATTGGAAAGTGAAAATATGCCACTAAGCAAAGTGTCTGAGATTGCTGATGTTCTGACCTGAGTATTTTGTGGTTACATATTGCTCTTTTGGTTGGACATAAGAAATAAAGGTGATGTAGCATGTAATGTTCCTAGGCATGTGCAATAATTGTCTCTAGTTGACGTAATGAAAACTGTTGTCTTGCCAAGACTTCTGTAGTAGCAGATAAGTTTGTTGTCAGAAAAATAGGAACTCTGAAGCAGCATTAATAGTAATTTAAAAGGAAAGGCTTCATGATGTGTGAAACCTTCATTCTAAGTCGTCTCTTGAAGATTTCTGAATCTGTGAGATTGATCTGTGATGGACTAAGGAAACTGCAAATAAAGGGATTTAAGTCTCAGCTCAAATAAAGAATCTTCTGTAGGCACCTGGCAGATAAACTCAGCTGGAATGTTAATTAGTCTCACAATCAACCAGCATGAGAGTTCCTGACTAGTGGGCTATGAAACTGTGCAAGAAAGGAGATAAAAGACTGATGATGATTTAAATTTTAGGCGAGGGGGGAAAAGATCCTTTTTTCTGCTTTGAGAATCAAGGCAGAAATGAGACTTTAGCCTCTGAATCTCAAAGCAGTGTCAGATGTGCACTCTATTTGCAATGCAATATGTGCATGCTATCACTGATAGCAAAGTAAAATTGAAGTCATGTATTTTGGGGGAGTAACGTGGCATGCAAACAGAGAGCAGACTTTGAGGCTCAGAATTGAAATATGCCCCCTATAGACAAACTCTATACAGATGATTGTGCTTCTTGATGATACAATGTGATTCTTTTGGCCTTAGAATCTATTTGTCAAATGACTAAAGGTGTTTGGGAACTTAAATCCCATGTAAGTGGGATTTTGATAAGGATTGTGCCTATTAGTAATTTTTATCAAGATGTATTTGCTTCACTTCTGAATACTCTACTTAAAAGAACTTGCATTATGCTATTAGTATGAAAACATACTAAGCATGAAAGCATACTAAGAGATGCACTCTACTCAAAGAACATCTTGATTCTGTGAGTGTGTAACGTACAAAGCAACTGCTTTTCCACTTGGAATAAAGAAAGGAGAAAAGTTGGCGGGTATACACCAAATAACAGTTGAACAGTATTAACTTCTTACACCTAGAGCTCAAAATTTGCAGAACCTAGCTAGTTAAATGAACTATCACGTGCAGTTCTTTCAGTAGGAATGGATTATAAAAATCCAACGAACCAACAATAGATTCATTCAGCTTTTCTTTTCAAAGATGAAAGTGTTAATGTGTACATCAACTGACAAACAATTCTTATTTTTTTTCTTGTCCACCACTCGATGACTCCTACTACTAAACACTTGCTAAATGTCCATATGCCAGTGAAAGTTATTCAGACCTAACCTGTTGTTATAGATCCCAAAGAATTCTAAACAAACTTGAGCAAACTTGCTGTCTGTTGCCATTGGTTTTTTCCAAAAGTGTGTACTGGTTTTGAATGTCTTCTCCCATGTGAAGGTAATAAGATTCAACTGAACAGTCCTGTCTGTTTTGACCATCACTTCTGGGAGAATATGGCCCAGCAGACACACAGAAAAGCAGAGCACTTAGCACCCAGTTTAATCACTCAGCTAAGACCCACCCAAATCTAGCCATAAAAAAAAAAAAAACAACCCAAAAGCAAACAAAACAAACAAAAAAGAAAACAAAAAGACCCCCAAAATACAAACACAAAACGAAACCCAAAACCTTTAGGTGATTATTTTATTCACCTGGATGGAACTCTGTCCACAGCATTTCATGAATAACTGTGCCTAGAAGTGTTCAGTTGTCATAAGACTGCACATTTCTCTGTTTCTTTCCTCAGGAAAAGTACAAAAAGGAAGTTTTCTTTTCACAAAATGTTTTTATGGAGACGGCACTAGACCTTTCAGAAATAAAAATCACTGAGATTCAGGTGAATGTTTGTTAATCTGTAGAAAAACTGGTTCCAAACCAAAAATAACTGGGGAAACTCAGACTTTATTGAAGAGAAGGAATACTAGATTGCCACACAAATCAAAAGGCACAGGCAAGTAATTTGGGTCATTTGATGCAGTTGCATAGCTTAAAGCTACTTTTCGGTACGCTGTCCGGAAGTATTACATATTAGTAGAACAGTGCTACATCAGTTTTTAAGTTTGAAAATGGGAAAAATAGGGCGGATTCTTCTTAGCCTCCCATTGGCTTCAAAAGAGTCCTTCAAAATGTTTTTAAGCTGTAATTTTTCTGTATATATGTAATATAGATTTATTTCTCTAATATAACACTTGTGATAAGCAAGAAAATCTGATAGTTTTGCATGATTTTGCACTATCAGTGGATCCAAAGATTTAATGGCAATAAGGAAAATTTAAAAATCAAAATAAAATAAAAAGTTAGTGTCGAGTGGTAACAGATTCTGTACAGAAAAACACATTGCACACCAGTCTTCACTGGGGAAAAAAAAGCTATTGATACTATACTCAGTTTCAAAATAAAGGATAGCAGTGGCTTGTATATGGTTTCAGAACAATAATTCAGAAGAAATATGATCATTACTTTATTATTATTGCTGTAGCATTCCATGTTAAGAAAGAGGTTGTTAATTTGCCTATGGTTACGTCTAACATCTCGGTAAGTAAGATTTTTAATTACCTTTGCACATATGAATGTTATTGTGGCAACAACCAAAGCATGACATACAGTCTGACATAGATTTTTTTTTTTTCCTTTCATATCTGATGTGGGCACTTACGTGAAAACCAGTACACAGATTATTTTTATTTTTAATTTGTATTTTTAATACACATGAAATGAGCATAAACCCATGAAAATTTAGGTATAGTCGAGTAGAAAGATAAATGAGGAGACTAAAGTAACTCTTCCAAAGTGGAATTTGATGTGATTTTCAGGTAGAGTGGGAAAAGGGTTTTGACATACGGGTAGGGCATGGGGTAAAGGATTATCACTTATCAGCTTCTACACGATAACTATCTGTTTAGACCGTACTCTACGATGCCACCGATGTGAGTATGAGTTGTATTTTCTCTCTTTCACTGAGAAGTGAAGAATTTCAATTCACCTTGTACTTGCTGCAGGGTAAGAAAACATGCAAACACAATTACCATGGAGCTTTCAAGTATTCAGTAACTAAGACTTTATAAATTGTTTTTCTATAATTTCAAAACAAGCGCGTTAAGTGAGGCCTAATCAGCGATAGTTTAAGGCAGGCTTTAAAAAATGGGTGCTTTAATTTTCTGTAGGCCTTTATGTCATGTTATGAAACTTAAGTCTAGACATGACTGTAGAAAATTATTAAAAGATGTAATCAGAAATTGATATTAAGATATCATTATAATATTTAGCAGTAGTGGGTATCATTTTTACAGTAAACAATTGCACGTGTATATTAAGGAAGCATATGATGACAAGGTTTTTTTATTAAACAGGGATTCAGCAGAGAATCAGTGATTATCATTACAATAGTATATCTGTAGAAAGGCATACCAAAAAATGTCAGGAAGGAAAATAAACTGTTACATTAGATCTATTCTTGTTTTTTTTTCTTCCTTAACTATCAACAGCTGTTTCTTCCTGTAAATTGGTAGATAAAACAATAGCGTCATTCTCTAACATGTTCTTACATAAAAACAGCTACCGTTGTTATGTTTGTTTCTAACTTACTGTTTAAACTACAAAGTATAGTCTATTGGTCACTTCAAGGGATGGAAACTCCTGTGTTATTTGCAAATGAAATTCTGCTGGGTTTATGTCACTTCAAGTATTAATGTTTACAATATCCATACTGGTGTTGGACTGTATTCCTTTTACTTTAGATAACGTGCACAGGCTATGCAATTACTGCAACACGCATTAAGGCTTTTTTCCTATTGCCTTTTTTATGACTTAAAAAATATGCTACTTATTTTTCAGAAATGCTTTGATTAGATCAACTTTTAGCGTGCTTCTTGGGCATTAAGAGTGTATTAATTGTATCATGTTTAAGTACAGTCCACTGGAAGACATTTACTTTTAATGGTTAGACTATTTGTCATTTACTTTGGGTTTCCAGACTTACCATATTCCTTTTGGATACCTAATTGTTTTTACATATAGACTTGCAATTACTTTTCTTACTTTGCATAGCATTTCAGTGCCTACAGCAATATCGGAATAGATTGTTAGAGTTATTGCCAAATAAAGCTGTTCTTTATAAAGGTGTGTATGACAGCTAAAAACAGGGCTTTGAAACAATGTGGTTAACATTTGGACACTATGATGCTTGCATTGTTCTATGTTTTGATGATATAACAGTGTTCCAATGGTTAAATGTTTCTTTATCTGTCCCTGAAACTTGAACTGTCCCCTAAGTTTACTGTAGCCAAACTGTAAGCTACATTTTCGGGTACCTGGACACAAGGGAAATGCCTGTGGGTCACAACAAAAAGCATGAAAGTCAGTCTGTCACTCATCTCACTGGACTTAAGACTTGGACATGTGTGTGACAAAAGAGGCAAATGGTGCTTTGGGACAAGAGGAATGGTTATTGCAGAGGACTGTTATGTATCCAGAGCCATACCTACTGCTGGGTTCTCCTTCTGCCAACTTGCAACAATAAAATAACAACAGAATTTGGAAGTGTGCAAAATGAAATGGCACTGTATGATCTCTGTCCTTAAACAGAACAAGCTGACATTTCCCAAATACTGTTTGTTCTTTATATCTTTCTGAAAAGTTATGAAATTAAGGCCACAAAACTTGTCCCATGATTTTAAAAATTTTGGCATGGAGTAGGAAAAAAATAATTAGAAATCTAAATATACTCATAAATAAATTATAGCTACTCGAAACACTAGGCAAGTTTTATCTCTGTTAAATTTCCACTGAGAAAATATAAGTCTGGGATCAATTTGTCCCTTCTAATGGTCTTGATTTAGTTGTAGGGTTGCCATGGATGGGCATGTAGGCCAGTCTACTCACTTCCGGAAAGTCAGGAAAATTGAACATATGCCAATCTAGATTTTTTTTTTTAAATTATCCATTCTAAATCAAAGGAAAAAATTGTGAATGCTCAGACTGGTATTAAGAAAGTATGCTTAAAATTGCATTAGTTGACTTGAAGTTTGTGTATTGTTCATGAAAATCTATATATATATATTACGCTCTTATTAGCATATTATGCATATTAGCATTTATCCTAATTTTACTACTAAGACCAAGTCATAATTGTTCTGCCTTTTATAGGTGGGACTTTGGGTTGGCTCATATCACTTTGTTTTCATTTTGGTAGAGCACAATTCTGACAAAGGAGACGTAAAAAAGGTGAAACAGTAGCAAAGACAAAAAATTCATATGTGACATTGAAATGGAATAGGATTCATAACACAAAGGCAAGACTCAAGATATAAAACTTGGTAAAAATAGGGATGATGATTGAGTCAGTGTACAACAAGGAACAGAAGAGGTGCAAGACTTGCATTGCAAAAATAATTTTAAGAGAAGAAACAAGAGAAAATAGAAACAAAAGGAATACCCATGTAGCCGAGAGATCCCCTAAATGTTCTTGCTAATTAGGCTATATTCAAAAATGTAACAAACCAAGTTTTCAATCAAACATTTAATCACATTCTTGGCAAAAGTGATACAAATTTTTGCCAACGTTCATTTTTTGACTGGCTCTTATATTTAGTATTGTTTTTGGAACATGTACTTGCTGCCATTCTGTCTCATTGTAAAAAGTTATCGTTCCGTTAAAGGGCTGTTTGCTGCCTTTCAGAACGCATGTATTGCCCCTTGTTCCTGGTGCAAAGCATGTGAATTTTATTTCAGCTGAAGTGGATATGCAGGAAAGGTCTTCTAAAACTAACATCTGTACTGCTAATATAACAGATGGCTCTTATCTGGCTCCTTCATGTTTGTAGAGAGGATCTAGTGGGAGAAAACATTCCTGTTGGCAGTCTTTGATCTTAATACCTAGTGTAAATCAGTACAACAGGGAACGTGTATCTGTCCGTAGTGACCCTTTGACAAGTGGATGTGTGTGAAACCTGCTTAACATCAAAAGTGTCTGGACAAAAATGGTGGAGGCGAGTACAATCTCACATTCCGATTCATTTATTTTTTTTTTTTAGCATTGAAGTCATGCTCATTTGTAATTGAGAAACGTTTTCCTTTCTCCACCCAGGCATACTAGATTTTAGGTATCTTACAAGAATTTGTATATACTTTAATTATTAAATTACGAAGTTTATATGATGTTATCTTTACATAAAGGTGAGGATACAAAAATATGCAGAGTATCACACACATTAAGATAAGCACCCTCCACAGCATTTTACATCTTGTTGCTTCTATTCAAAACTATTATTTTATTTTTCTTGTTTCTACTGTGGTTGCTCTGTTGTTCATTCTCTCTCAGAAAGTAGTCTTACATCTGTGACCATTGCTGGCAAATCACATTTAAAACTGGGACAGAAAGAGTCCTCAGAATAGTACGCTAATTTTCTTGTAATAATGATATATAATCAGTGCTAACTAACCAGATAAAAAGAATCTGTATAAGGTCATTAAAAGGTTATCAAACCAGCTTGTATTTGATTTGAACCAATGCCTTATCTAAAAAGGACATTTTAGCTTTTACATGTATATTCAAGGAAATCCAGCTTATTCTGAAGCGTGCTTTGAGCACTTAAGCATGCTTTGGTGTGTACTCTGTCCACCTTTGTTTTCTTCATTGCCACTAAACATCTATAAAATTTAATCGTCTATCAAAGCAAGAATATACGCAATTGTAGTTTAGGGGTATTCTATAAATACTTAGCATTCTTTGGGACTTTATAATTTTTTCCTCTTATTTGCCTTTTCATCATTCTGCTTGATGGAAATCCTTAAAAATAAAAAAAACTGTCTAGAACAATGAAAATAATTCATACGTGTGGCAGACGTTACAAAGATACCATGACCATGCAGAAATTCAGACAGCTTCAAAAGCTTTTAGTCCTTTCATGACTTTCCAGGGGTGGGAGGAGGGTAAATGTAGTTTGCAGAGGCAGTTAATAATAATTGCTATATCAGAATGTATTGAAGTGAGGAGCAGAGGAGATGATATTAAACATGTAAATATGCTGAAACTACTCATGCTCCGGAATATTCTATGAAGAAGAAAGTATAATTTGTCTCAGCGTTACAAATACTCATTATAAAATATTTGTATCAAAACAAATCCATGTCTTGGTGTGGGCTTTACCTTATTATAATATGTTTTCTCTTTTTTTTTTTTTTTTTTTTTTTAAACAATACTTTATTAGTATCTCTAAAAATGCATTAAAAAAAGTAATTATTCAAACCATTCAATTTTGGGAACCTTTCTCAAGATAATTGAATCATTCACTACAAAATACTTCATCTAACTCTGCCACTACATAAATCTCCAAATATTTCAATCCCTTTAGGGTCCAGTGCAATTGGAAATTACTTATACTGCAGCAGAATACGTAATTCAATGGCAAATCATCACTTTGTGGGTTGGTTTTTGGTGGGTTTCTGTGGCCATTTAATTTTTCCTTCGACTATATTCATAAATGAAATACCTTGGAACTGAGAAAGACTTAATATTTTAAGTAACATCGTTCTTCAGAACTGCTAGATCTGCAGCCAATCATTTTTTATCTTAAAAGTATTGGAAACTTTTTCTCTGCTTAATCAGCTTGGTTCTGAATAAGGGAGTGTCTGTGGCTCACAGGGCTGCTCAAAGGCACTGCAATACTTGCCCACTTGGGAATATATAAATATGTACTTGTGGCTGAGTTTGAAAACTAATCTTCCGTTCAGTTTTTCATGCTGTGTCGTTGAGATATCACGTAACAAGGGTCTCGCTGGGATAAAGAAGAGGGGATGTCTCTGGCTTCTATAACCTAGATCTGCTTTGTGCTTAAGTCAAGGCCCAATTTGTGCCTGCAAACTGCATATAATTTCAAGTTCATGAAGGACTATATTTTCAGTTGTATTTCCCCATCTTCCTCTCCCTGTCTGTCCCATAAGTAAACTATAAGAACATGACATTTGTTCTTGGTTTTGCCAGAGTCTTGCTGCATGACCTCGTGCAATCTACTTCATGATCCTGTGTCTCAGCTTCCCCATCTGTCAAACGATGCTTATAAAACACTTTGAGATGCTGTGCTGAATGATGTCATAGGAATTAATATTTCTCAATTCAGCGAAAGTAAGAGTCTTATAAACTCTGAAAGTAAATGCCATGCTGAAATAGTGTACGTGTGTGTGACAACAGTCCTACGCACTAGGACAGATAATGTGTAGATCATATTATTATACATATATAAGAGAACAGAGGTCTATTCGATAACTTCAACTACCTATTTTCAGATAACTTGAAAGTTTAGGTTTTTAAAGCTATGCTCACTGAAAGGTTTGTTTGGGGTTTTTTTGCTAAAATACTGAAATTTCTGTTGATATTCTCCAGATTGTTGATTATGTACTTTTGCTTTTAACTTTCTTCTCTTGCTTTTTTTTTTTGTATTTTATTTCTTAAATTAAATACCATACGGTATGGTTTGAAACTTAAGGAACCCCTCTTTTGTCTGTTTTGAGATGGCTGTTTGACTACAGAAAAGTAGTGAAAATATTGACCCAGTGTATCTTTTCTCAAATTACCATTTTCTGATATTTCTGTGACAGTGGAAAAAGTTAAACTAGGAACAGAATCCACTTTGTCATAACGTTGTTCAAATGTTTGACCATTCCTTTTTTCTTAGCTTGGGATGAGTTGGAAACACTAAATCCTTGATTTATGTAGACCATTATGGGCCAGATTTTTGCCACTATTACGCTGTGAAACACCTTCCTGGCAAAAGACGTATTGAATTCCACCAAGTGTACTTGAGGACTATAGAACTGCCATTTTTTCTTTTACTTTGAGTACGAGCTGGAGCAGAATTTTCTCATGCCGTCTGTCTAGATGCTGCGGAAATATTTCCTGATGCCAGTATTTCTTGATGCCTGTCTCTTTTATTATCATCTTCATATTTCCTCTAATATTTCTCCAATTTAGTATTCAACTTCTTTGACATTTAATTTCTAGTGAAATTCGGGGGACATGGGCTTTTATGAACATGTTAATTCAGTTTCAATATCCTGTAAGTTTTTGTTCTTTGTATATACTTGTAGTAACAACTGCATAAGTTGGTAATGATATAAGTGTTCCTTACTTAAACTCCTAACTTCTAGTTCTAATAAAGACATTAAAACTTATTTTAAAATAATGTATCATGAGTTTGCATTTCCATGGAGGATATTTTATGTAACATTATCAGTAATTCCTTGTTGAAATAATTGCTGCCAAGACTTTGCTTCTGGACTTGTGCACAGTATTAGCTTTTAACAAAAAAATATTTTTTTTCTTTGCTGAAAGTTGCTGATAGGAAAATTACCATAAAAAAGTTTGTGGATTGCCTTCTTTTTCTTAATTAAAGGTTTTGTAAGTAACCTATTTGTGCATCTGGAAAATAAGATGATAACTGGCTACGCTTTGCTGAGATATTTCCATTCATTACCAAAATAGTAACAAGAGGAATCTTTTTTGAACAACATTAATAGATTAGAGTGATGTACACTGTCAGATAAAAGGTAGTCTTCCATAAATTTTATCTGGTTCAAATAAGAAATCTTTACCTCTTTAAAAACAAGTCAAATTCATATTTTATGGTGTTTTTTTTATGGTGTTTTGTTTCTGCTAATTTGCTGCAGTCATAATATCTCAAACAGCCTTAGTGGTTATTAGCTTTCTGAAGTCATTTAGAAGTTATTTTTTCTTCCGTGTAAGAGAAAAATAATTACTGTGTACGTGTGCTGGTTTTGGCTGGGATAGAGTTAATTTACTGAGTCAATAACTGCCAATGGGAAGCAGTGAATGAATTCCTTGCTTTGCTTTGCTTGTGTGCACAGCTTTTGCTTTACCTACTAAACTGTTTTATCTCAACCCATGAGTTTTCTCACGTTTACCCTTCTGATTCTCTCCCCAGTTCGACTGGAAGGGGGAGTGAACAAATGCTGTGTGGTGCTCAGTTGCCGGCTGGAGTTAAACCACAACAATACATGAGCATAGAATTATTTAGAGCTGGTAGAAGAAGAAAAATACGAACATAAAAATAAATAATTGTGAACCTGTAGTGTTTCCCAGTGCTCAGAGGGTAATGTCACAAGCTTAAAATCAAATGGTATTGGGATTTTCAAATCGGTGCCATGCATTATCCTTGTATCCTAGTTAGGATCTTACAGTCTGGATGAGTGAAAAATCAGATGACATAAGTAAAAAAATAAAATAAAATAAAAATGTTTGGATGATCAAACCCAGAGGAGTTTGATCAGTACTCTACCTGGATGCCAGTAAGACATGCAATAACACGGGGTCTATTCTGGGACCCATCCTAACTTGTTTACTGATGATGTAATGGAGAGCTTGCTCATCAGGTTTGCAGGTGACACCAAACTGTGGGGAGCAGGGCTGCTGTTCAGATCTAGGCAGGTTGACAGAATGGGCTGATGGGAACCATATGAAACTCAACAAGGACAAATGCAAAGTCCTGCCCCAGGAAGGAAGAGGCCCTGCCAACAGGACAGGCTGGACACTACCTGGCTAGAGAGCAGCTCTGTGGAAAAGGCCTGGCGGTCCCGGTGGGCAGCAAATGGGACACCGGCGAGGAATGTACCATGGCAACAAAGTTGGCCAGCAGTATCTTGGGCTGTATGGACAGGAGCACAACCAGTAGAGCAAGGAAAGGGGTTATTCCCTTCTAATTAGCACGTTTTAGATGGCATCTGGATATCGTGTGAAATTTTGGGCCCTCCATTACAAAAAAGATAAATAAACCAGAGTGAGTGTAGGGCCACCAAGATGGTTGAGGGCTTGGAGCATTTGTCCTACTTTCAAAAAATCAACACTCCTACCCTCAATTTCCCCCTGACACTGCTCGGCTTCGATTGTACGTTAAACCTACATGGAGGTACAGGCCTCTACATAGTGACAGCTTTGTTTTTCAAGGTGTCTTTGAAAGCAGTGTTTTGATCTGGAAAAAAGTTGGTGATTGGAAATCATGTATTTAGATCCCAGTTTAGATTTGGATTTTCCAAGAATATTGTTCAATGTGCTTTAGGCGAATGGAGAGTGGGTACAGGATGTTATGTGGACTTTGGTTGTGTATTTTCCTATGAATACACTAAGAGATTATATATTTTCTATAATTTCTAATGGAAATAATGAATAAAATGACTCAGTTTTGTCAGTACAGATTGTTAACATAAATAAAATAATCCCCTAATTAAATAAGCATGGGTATTTTGGATCTGATACAGATTCAGCTAATTCAGGATCTCAGTGGCCATTAACAGATTCTTGGGAAAGGGTGTAAAAACAGGACAAGCATAAACCAATATTTCCTTAGAATACTCTTCCAGACTGCAGCATCTTGTACCTTGAGGCTTGTTTTGTTTTTTTTCTTGGTTTTTAAATAGTGGGTGTATTTAACAGTGGGTATATTCATTTTTTTTTTTTTTTTCCCATGCTAGATTCATATCTAGTCAAATCAGATCTGTTAATTGCAAACCGCTGGACAGCAATTTGGGAGGCAAGCTGTTTCTCTGGATTGCAACCATCTCTTGAAGTTTTTGAGTTGAGTTAGGAGTACACATACGCATTAACATTTGCATTTTTTTAATACAGGACCCCATTATTTTCAGTGGATTTCCTGCCTTGTAATATTATGTGCTCAACTCTACCAGTTCTGATAAGTTTCATGGATTAGATTGACTTGTCTGCGCTTGTTGGGTTTGGGTTTTTTATTTTTATTGTGTTAATAGCAATACACGTCTCTTACCAATGACTAAAGCAAAGTTAAGATTTTAAATTGTCCTACTACACCATTACCATTCTCAACCAGCCATTGCTGGCAGGTCCAAAACCAGCACATCCAGCGCCTCCTGCATGCCTAACAGTCTCCGTGCGCAGCAGCTGTGCTCTTCCAGGCACAACAGAATCGCCCTATGGCACTAATACAGTGTTGGCTGTTTTCCATGTCTTTGGGGCATCCAGCGATGTGTCGACGAAGTCTGAAAAAGCAGCTCTTCTCATTGTCAAGAGGAGCAGGGTATATCTAATGATATGGAGGAATGAAAAATAGATTAAAAAAATGGAAATGTTGGACTTTGTGCTTTAATGGATGTAAAATGCTTAAAGTATACACTAATGTATTTTTCCCTAAAGAAAGTATATTTCCCTAAAGAATCATACTACGAAGTATGTTATTTCATAACAACAACCAAAAAGTGAAAGAAAATTTCCTTTGTATCCTCAAATCATCTCCTTGGATCCTTTCACACATTTCTGTACCCTTTCCTACATCTTAATTGGATACATCAATGCCCTATAAAATGCAAATAGAAGCTTTTTTGCTCAGTCTATCAGTCTGAAAATTCAAAAGTTCAACAAGCACTGTAAGTACCCTGTGAAATATCCTATAATTTAAGAAAACCCTTATGCTTCCTAAATTAACTTTCACCTCCATTTCTCAATATATTAGTGGAAAATTATTAATTTGTGGACTTTCTGATTGCTGTACTGATCAAAAAGGGAGGAGTATTTTTTTAAGTCTCTTTGAAGAATAATGAAAGCAAATGAAAGATGAAGCAATTGAATAACATCAAAAAGAATTATAATTTGATGCTGACCTTTCTCTTTGCTACTGGTCAATTTCCTGTTCAGGATTGTATGTTCTCAAATGTACTTTGGATGGATGAAGCCAAATTACAGCCATGGATCTAGATGCACAGTGAGAGTGAGCGAGTTCAAAACCACATTTCTTGAAAATTTTCAAGTTAGTGTTTCCATGACGGGCGAAACTTAGATTAAGAATTAATTTCATGATGCTTCTAATTGTTAGCCTTGAATTGAATTTCTTGAATTTACTGTGTAGCTGTAACATGAAATACCATCATGAGTTTATGTTTTATCTTACAGTATATGCAGTGCATGGTTTGCAGTAATTTCAGGTGTGCTTATTTACTGCAGAAAATTATTTAACTGGATGTTTTAATGAAAGTATAATCTTTTTAAGAGTGTTCATCTATGGTAGACTGTTAGATGGTTCGCTTTGAATCTGCAAAGACAGCAGACCATGATTATCTCCACCATGGTGCATTTGTTCCTTGAAAGATTTTTCTGATGTTAGGGTATAATGAATTGTCAAAGCAAGCACAAATACCGTCCAGTAACTGTTTTGCACTAGCTGGTAAGCAATACTATTAAACAGACAACTACTTTTTTTTTTTTTTTTTTTCTTTTTTTGGTTGTTCTACTACTCATACTGATCAGAAATGTGATGGGATACAAATGCAGGGTTGCTTAGCAACAGTGAGTCAAATCCTGTGTTTCCTTTTAATGTTGTTATTTTTTTTATCATAGATCTCTTATGATGTTTACATATGAAAAATAATATTGGATATTTTAAAAATCAACAAGGGCAAAGGGATCCATAACTATTTAGACCAGAGCTATCCCTGACAGAGATGTATCAAATGCCTACAGAAGTAATTCTTTCTGAATTCATTTTTTGGTTTTTTTTGTGGTTTTGTGTTTGGTTTTTTTTAACAAAATAGTAGGCAATTTACTCTCTTGCTTCTCCTAGTTTTCTTGGGAAATAATGGCATGTAAAACTGCTTTCATCTCCTGCATTTTGTAATGACCTTGTGGTACTGATATGCTAATGTATTCAAATGAGACATTATGTTTCAAAACCTACTAGCAGAGATTAAAAAATGCCAATATACTAAAAATAGAAATATTTTTGGAATAGGGGATATAAATTTAACTATGTTCACTAACCTAGTAGTCAGGTTCTGAAAATAAATGTTTTGTCAAAGGCCGGTAGCAATATGGGAAGTTTGGTACCACAAATGTTTTGGCAATAGCTGCACTGATTTCTTCAGTAGAGGAATGTTGGATAAGCTTTGTTGTTACTGACTAAAACATGAGAAGCCTGGGTCACGTTCAATGATCAGTCACGCAGCCTGAGCATGGAAGGCCGTCATCAATGGCATAGATGGGCAGAGCCACAGAGGTACATTTTTGCCTCCAGAGGAAAAACTGTCCACATTTTTCTGTCTGCATCATGCTCTGTATGCATTACAGACTCCTTCCAGCTGTTTTCATGGCATATGTATCTGCCACACCAAACTCACAACCTTTCTGAGTAGCAGCACAGGGTGTGGAAATACTTGCCCAGATTTTGTGTGCCCCTAGGCGAGTTTTGTGACAGTTCCTGTTTTTTCCTGTGTGGCTTAGCATGCAAATCTTTACAAAAAGTAGTAGTGAATTGGTCTCAGAATTACCTTAGAATTACCCAGAATATATACCTTATAGTCCCATAATTGACTGAATTCAGAATTGACAGAACATCTTAATAACGTCTGTTAAATATTATGGTTAGATCCAATTTCTTTTGCGGCTGAAGGCTGGGTAACTTTCTTAGATCAAGGTAAGTTTATCACCAATAGGTAACAGGAAGAAAGTTGTGATCCTGTAATATTTTACAAAATATTTCATGATTGAAATATTGAAAAGAAATATGAGAGGAGTTCTGATTAGGAGTGGGGAGAAAAATTATGTAAACATAACAACTTCTGTCTTTTCTATGACAGATCTTAGCCACAAATTCAGTTTTTTTCAGATTAGGCAGACCTTGTGTTGGTTATTATAAATTAACAAGTGGAATTAAACTTGCAGTTTGCTAATATATTGCTCTGCAAGAAAATACCGCCAATGGCTAAATGTAAGCAGTAGTAGGTCAACACCAGTGCTTGAAAGAAAATCTCTCTAGCATTTACATATAATTTGCCTTCTCAAATTACGTCGGTCTCTCTAAATTGTCCCATTCATGAGACAGTGTAGAAGTCAAAGATTTTTGTTGAAAGGATAGATCTGAATTTTTCTTTATTTGACCTATAGATTACTACAGAAGTCGAGGTCCTTGACTGTTCTTCATAAAAGGCCTTCACGATTTAAACTCTGTATGTAAGATGAAATCAAATTATGCTTTTCAATAGCCGTAGCGTGTATAAACATAGATGGAAATTTGAAGAACAATTACCATAGACGGTAATTTGGAGCAGCTTGTTTACATGTTCCTTTCAGACTTTGAATTTAATACAACATAACACTATCAATTATCATTGTGCATTCTTCAGGTATTTTAATTTATTAGGGATGAACCAAATAAAACTAACTTTCACCATCGCTGAATTTTTGGGATTATCTGCATCAGTTAGGTAAAAACATCAATTGATTTCTTCATAAATAGTAATTAGCTAGTGCCCAAGCTTCCATCAAAATAGTATCTTATAGCAGAGATAGTTTTCATTATTGTACACAATACCTTCATCTTTAATCTCCTGAGGAAAACTGTACTGTATAGGAGATAAGCGTGTATTCCTTTGAAAAACAGCACCCTTCTCCCAGTGTGAATATGTTTTTTTGTATTTTGTCATCTACCAGAAAGATTTGGATCAGTCATGTTGATATGCCTAGAACTAAGCATTGGGGTATAGTTAAGAAGCATGATTATTTGGATCTGGGTTGTATCAGAAGTTTTTTTCTAGTTCCTGTTGTATAAACACCAGATGACTCAATACAGAGGCAACAGAAGTAGTTGAAATGTTATGAACTTTGTTTGCCTCTTTGTGTTGACAAGAAAATAAGAAAAAAATGTTTATTAAGTTTTCTTGCCTCTTTAAATCTGTGTTGCTTGAGTTCTTTCGAACTGAAAAACAGCAGTCAAATTTCTCAATGTGTGTAATAAGAAACTATGATTAATACTCAGATGGCATTATTGTGGCTTTTCTGGGCTCTACTTTCAGTAATATGAAAATAAATTTACTTAGTATTCAGAACATTATTGTGTATAAACCCAGTTCTCATATCCCCTTGAAGTTAGAAATATGCCATATAGTTTTCCTACAGGAGAGGTTCGGGCTGGGCAATTTTATGTAAGAATTAATATTCACCAGATATATTGGAATAGTGATAACTAATTAAATTGCCCATGCAGGATTGTTTTCATACATTCACTAATTAATAATATTACACTGAATTTTGTTTTTGTCCCTGGCTTGATATAACTGGAGACACTGGAGAGTCTTCTGTGGCTGTTATTAAATGCTAATATCCTTCCTAAACATCAGGCTCAATGTTATGATGTTTTGTACCTCATCATTTGTTTCTGTGCTGGTTTGTCAGTAAAGATAAAATAGTGCTCTCTCCAATTCTGCCTCCCCCAGAGTTTACCCATCTGATTTTCTTTATAGGCAGAAATTCTATGTCCTCCTAGGTTTTGTGTTATTGTGCAAAGTAGGTTAAACTCTTCTGTTCTCCTCTGATATGATAGCTCCTGCAGTTCCTTACTGGGAGGAGTATGGATCACTGGAGGAGTATGTGGGTGTTTGGCACTTTTTTTATTCTACCTGTCTGAGTTCATGTCTCTTGAACATATCTTATTTTTTATGCAATGCTGCAGATGCAGTTTGACCGATGCTGTTGACTTTTTCTGCTTCTTAATGTCTTCTCCTTTCAAACTTGCATTGTTTTGACTCTTTTCACCAGCTAGCATGTGTGAGCTTTTCCTCTCCCATCATCCTCAAATAGTGAACTTCCCACTTAATAGCAGAAATTAGTCCTTGCCCTTCATATGATTATATTAATCTCATTTCTGTTCTGACTTTTCTGAAGGCCAATCAAGCTTTCTTTGTGAAATCCTAATCCACCATTGTTCTTAAAATTTCATGTCAGCAGTGACTGCCATTAATGCATTCCTACTTTGTCTTAGTTAATGTAAATATGGAATAATATCAATCTTCATTTCAGTCCTTCAAGAACTGATAGCCTCCCTGCGGTCCGATAGTTTGTCTTTTCTCACTACCCATTATCATCTTTTCATTAAATAACACTTTATCCATAGTTCTTCAAAGCTACTCCTCCTCCAGCATAACTAATAATTGTGTGCAGTCATACAAAAATCATTACTAAAATTCAGATTCATAAAATCTGCCTCATAATCAGTTACCTTTCCAAAGAAAAAGGGCGGGTGTTAATCTAATATTATATATCTATTTTTTGTAACTTACATGGCATTTGTTGCATCTTTCTTTTACCCCCCTTTATTTTTGGGGTGGGGGTGGTGTTTTTTGTTTTCTGTTTGTTGAAATTTCTGGCTGGAAGAAGCTAAATCCAACCTTACTGAAGTAGGTGGAATTAAACAAGCTTTCAACTAAATTCTGTACAGATAATCATGACTGTGGCATCAGAAACGAGCTTCCTAATTTTTTTTTACCTTCAGGCTGTGGAGAGTTTTGCAGCTTTGATTTTAAACACCTGCATTTTTAAAATCAAGAACTAAGACAAGTTAGAGATCATTCAGCTATGTTTACACAATACTTAGCCATTTAATTTTTTTTTATTTGCAGTGTAGACCAATCTTAAAGAAGATTTATTAGCAGGATGGGAAACTCTAAAATAAAGTTGGAGTTGAGATCATAGTGCATGTATACTCAGTACTGGTACTTGCTACTTTAAAATAAACTTCAAACTATTTTGCTTTAGCAGAGGTAGCACACAAGTTGTAGTATCTAAATATATCCTTTCTCCCCTGGGCTCCGCACTGTGTTAGTGGAAATGTTTGCCTGTCACCCAGAGCCACGCTGGAGTAGAAACTGCTCTGGCTGTTAAGCACATGTACTGAAAACACTTGTCTTCTATACTCTTTAAAGTCAAATCCCTCTGTTCCATCCAAAACAAAGTTTGGTGGGTTTTTTTTTCCAGCAGTGTCAGATGTGAGTAACCAAGGAGAAAGTTTTTTAGATTTCATGGCTAGATCTTGTACAGTATGGCAAAAATACTAGAATTATCTATGTGAGCACTTGACAGGAAACGGAGCACCAGGAAGTCACTTCTACAGGTTAAAAAAAACCAAAAAACCAACAAGACAGCTGTAAGGAAATGGGGCCAAATAGTATTAGTTCAGTCGTTCTCTTACAAACACCTCACTGTGTGAATTGATTCTGACAATAGAATTGAAGTCAGTTTCTTCACCTAAGGAGCCTGGGTAAACAGCCTGGGTAAGCAGAGGTAAACCACCTTCATTTCAAGATTTGACCTTAAATCAACTCTTGGCTATGGAACAGCCAGGTAAAGTTTGTAAGTATAATTACTTAACTGAAATTATGTCAGACAGCTATAGTCGAATGACTAATAAACACAGAATTCCTGAGAAAGAGGAATCCTCCTTTTATGGGAAGGGGAGCACTTACCCTTGTTGAGGTTGCAATTACAAAGTTGATTTTCTGTCATCTTTTAAAGAGGAATTTTACTGCCTTAAATTCCTTGGACATCTATTGAAAAAGAGCTTTTATAAATTAGTCTAGAGAGCAGAGACACTGCTGATCAAGGAATAATAATTTTGCTATAATCCACCTGGAAGTACAGGGTGATGTACCTTTTAAACCATTTTGCTCTTATGATTTATTAATGGAAAAAATAGATAAAAATTTTACTACAGGAAACTGCCATATTTTTTAGCTCTTTCAGCTATTTTCTTCCAGAATGACATGAGGAATGAGGCACATTGGCTTCTTAATCTTTCCAGGAGTCTATGTACTAAGTGGGTGATGATGGTATTACGCATTTTAGTGGATTGTGCAACAATATAACATCTAGCTACTCTCAGTCAGATAGGAGGTCACTTTCCTCATGTTAGTACCTTGTTTGGCAGAGTTAGAGTCAGAACTAGGATTCAAACCTTCCTCTTCGCTTTCTCCAGTTCTCACACAAGAGATTGTTTTTAAGACTGTACAAACCTTACTAACAAGAAGAATCCTTATCCTCTTCAGCTGTTCCAGCAACCCTCCTACAAGCATGTCAAACAAGTAGCGATGAAGTGAGAGCATACAAGGACACCTGTAAACACAACCCAAGCAATAGTAGCCAAATTTGTCTTTTGGGTTTTTTTTGTGCACCTTTCTAATATTGATACTCTACAGAATTGAAGAAAATGGTTATTTTTCTGCAAATATCCATAGAAGTGAAATCTCTGGAAGAGATATGTTACCATCAATAGGTTATACTCCTTTGAAAGTGAAATAGTTTATATGCGTGGCAAATACTGGGTCAGAAATTCCACTGTGAATGTTATGGGGAAAGGGAGGTAAAGGGCTGTAGCCTTTCTGTTAGCACTTCTCGATGCTGCGCATATATATGCAGTGATGAGATATATTGGTGACTGATCTCCAGTATTTATGTTGCAGATTAATATCTCCTTGAAAATAGAGTTATTTAGTGTTAGGAATTTAACTGAAAAAAAAACCTGTACTGATCAGAGAAGATGAACATATTCCAATTTTTTAATTTTCGACTTAAGTGAAACTGAGTGAATAAACCCAACTTTTGGGTAACATAAATTTCTATTAAATATTCTCTGTGTTTAGATAGAGTAATTTTCTACATTGGTTACAAATAATTATCATAGTATCGTAATGCAGAGCGGTTGTCCATACATGATGACAGCAGCCATTTTTGTATGCAGGTAGAATTGCAGTCCGTACAGATAAGTTTGCTCACAGAGTTTGTATGAACATCTTACATTGCACAAAGTGCAACTGCATGCATGCAGTTCACGACGCGAGCTCCAAATCCCCAGTGAGTTTCCCTAAGAGAATAGGCCTGTTAATTCAAGCAGTTTGACTACATGCCAGGAACTTTGCAGTGAAATCCTGTGTCTGAAAATCCAGTGGGAATCTTGCTATTAACTTCAATAGATGCAAGATCAGTTAGTGTATCCCTATGTGACTTTGGTGCCACATTTTGCTCCTATAGGCAGTACTGTTATGAAACTAGGGATGTTTATTTCCTAGAGTCTCTCAAAACCAGAATTAGCGTTAAACAAATACTACAAGTAAGCATGACAGTGTTGCTTAACAAAGTATAACGTTAAAAATAAGTAAAAATTACAGTTGAACGTGGCCTAGTGATGAGAGTACAAGAGCTCATCAAGTAACCAATTTTTCTTCTGTCTACTATATTCTAATTTTTATGGATATATTATTAAAATCTTTTGTATAGCAATCTGCATTGCAAAGGTCTCAGTAGTATTTGGTTTTCTACTTTTTGTAATAAATAAATAAGTAAAAATAATTCTCGTTATCTGTTACAGTCCCTCTGTAACATGCAGAGGGACTTAGTAGTTCCGTATTTTTATATGTTTGCTCTGCAAAGCTTTATTAGAATGCGACTAATTAAATAATGTCTGCTACATTTCCTCTGCAGTGTCTGTGGCATATTGAAAGTTGCATAGCATGCCAAAGAAACACTTTTTTTTACACAGTATAATTATATACAAGTATCGTTGACACTGTCAAGCCTGTAAAATATTTACTCAGCTTGTAAAATATTGAGTGTTAAAAATATGAATACAACTTTGAAAAAAAGGAAAAATCTTTAATCTGACAAAAACATTTTCAAAAAGCATTTAAAATATGTTTGTTGGAAAGAGAGGAGTGAAACTGAATTTCTTTCAAACACTGCACACTAAGTAACAGTTTATTTTTTATTGAGCTTAAGCTGACATTAGTAAGAATGCATTTTTGAGTAATATGAATAGAATTTGCATTTTAAACAATTTACAGGTGATTTTTGCTTAGCCAGGCAGAACACGTTTTTCTTTTTTTAGACACTGGACTGTTTATCTCTTCTCCCTCAAGTCTATCTTTGTTTACAGTTAACATAAAACTTCATAGACATATTGCTCACTGAATCAAAGTTGAAATCATGGTGTAATATTCCAGGAATTTTCCCTGCTAAGCACTTTCCAAACTGTGGCTTTGCCATTTGCTCCAGCAGGTTTGCAGGCTCAAAGAGTATACAAAAGGCAGTTGTAAAGAAATCTTTACCAATTCTTATGCAATGTCTTTTAAGCCTTGACTCTTTCCAGACTTTTCATTATTTCCTTATATGTATCTTGAGAAAGAACTAAAAAAGAACTCCGTGGCAGATGCAGAAATGGTGTAATTTCCAAATAATTTTCATAACAAAGTACTTTAAAGTTTCAAATAAAGACAGGCAACTGTTATATTTCACTTTGGTTCACTTTTGGATTTTTTTTACTATATTTTACTCATCAATGTAAATTCACAAGATAGCTGAAATCCATTGCTTGTTCTGTTCATCTGCAGGGAGCAGGAGAAGGAATCAACACTGAATTTGTATTCAGCTCAACCAAGGGCAAAGTAAGAAGGGAAAAATGCTGCAAAGCGAGGCAAACTATGGGCAGGTATAACCCTGGAAATAAATTAGAACAGCTTAGCAGGTGCTCTGTGATTCTCAAATGCTGGACCTTTGCACCAGCTAAGAATGTGATGAAGCGGCACATGAACTTTTAAGTCTGATGGGATTTTAGTACACGAGTTGGAGAAAGGAGGCTACACAATTACCAGGAGATTTCAGTTTTTCAGAGGGAGTCTGCCCAGCTAATCCTGAGAGAATTGGCTGTAGCTATTAAAATTCAGCATTTACAGTGTGAACCTCGCTGAAGTAATATAATTAGTGCCTATTCGTTGGGGAAACAAGGACCCCCTATAGATCACCATATTAGTTGATATTGAATATGTGCTGGCTATCAACATTAATTTGTAGGAATTTATTTGATTTCCTATCAATCAACTGAACTTATAACATTTTCATGAGAACTTTGTGTGGTTGAGTCAAATTTGTTCATAAATTGGACAGGAAATAAACCTAATTAAAAAAAAAAGTTTTAAAATTTTGTCAGAAATTTAAAATACTTTTAATAGACTTCATTGCTCCCTGGATACCAGAATCCTTCATATTTACTCATACCAGGCAGATTTTCTTTTTGTTCAGTCTTTGACAGACACTTATCAAGCACCACACCCATTTCTCTTTCACTTATTCAAGGATTCCATTTAAGGATTACCAAGGGCTTATATGGAATGTAGAAAGTGTTCTAGGTAAGAAGTTCTCTGTTGTGCTTGTTTGATGTCATCTGCCATGTCACCTGTGCTAGAGTGTAGTAAACTAGTGTCTCCCTAGGGGGACTAAAAAGGAATCCCCTGAGAAGCTTGAGTGAGAACAGAGCTACCTGGCTGAAAGGCTGATGTTTCACAGACAAAGAAAAAAAGTCTATAGCATTCTTTAAAATGAACCTTTGAATCGGGTGTACTTCAGTTGTCAGCTTTGTGCTCAAGTGGCTGTAAAGTAGAAGTATTTTATAGACCTACTGTGTTTCTGTTCAGGTTTCTGAAATAATTTCCATTGCCTGCCCAAGAGGGAGTTTTCCCATTGTATTTAGCAAGAAATATGAATATTTTTATGAAGATGATGATTAGAATTCAGAGGTCCCACAGCATGGTTCTAATGTGGAAAGGATCTTCGATGATATTCTGCACGTGTGCAGGTGTCCTGCTACCTACAGCATTGTTTGCATGCCTCCGACTTTCTGACTGTATACTCATTATGCTTCTATCTCTGTCCAATAAGCTGGCTCTTCGCCAGTAGCTACAAGTTTTAAGTGCTTGTTCTTTGTCCCTTACCATTCCCATGCTGAAGTATTAGGTGTTGCAGAGTTGTCACCAGCCTCATCTGCTCCTTCTTGCCACAAGTGGAGACAAAAGAGTCACCACTAATAGGGCCCTGGTTCTCACAGTGTTTGTCTGTGCATCAGATGAATAGTTGTATGTTTCATAATACAAGAATGACACACTTCTCCTTTCTTTTTTTTTTTTTACTGCATCATTTGCTTTCCTTTCATTTATTTAAGCAGAACAGAGAAGAGGCAGTTATTTGTATTTTTCAATTATCCTGTCTAGGAATTTTGTGATGAAAATACTAGAAGGAAAAAACCTGTACTATGATCTCTAGATTTCCAAAGTAGTCTGTGTTTTGATTCTACAACATTTTCTGAATTTTTATGGAAGATGTATATTAAAAGCAAATTGTGCTCTGTTGTTTTTATTAAAATTCAAGAAATCACCTCTTTTAGTGAAATCTTAAATTCAAATGACTCCATGTGTAGAAATAATTTTTTCAATGTAGGTGTTGAATGAAGGCTCACAGTATTGTGCTGTTTTTATTATTCTTTCTATGAGTGTTCCGTTTTAGATTCAAATCAGAGGCTGACTTGCAGAAGAGAACATGCATAAGAAAAGACAGGTAGACCAAGTATTGGGGAGGAGATAAGACGGGACATGGAACAGTATATTTCATGCTTCATTTTAATTTGGACATAGTCTTTAAGTCCTATGGAATGCCAGAATGGTCTTTCACCCCATTGACTCAAAATGTAGCTCAAGTTATTAAAATTATGAATCTAATTAAAAAATCAAAAAAACTTGTAGGATTGAGCTGGTATCTGCTGTGGTCTTTGACAGTATATTTGAGATTATTTTTTTTTCTGGATTTTCAGGACTTAAATATCCTAATGCTTAGTTCCACGAACTAGTTCTCTTAGGAGAAAAGAAAATTCTGAAAAAGAAAGGTGTCTCTTGTAGATCATTTCTGCACTGAAATTTTTTACATGTCTTTTGAGTTTTCCTTCAATTTTTATTTTCAATGTTAAAACGGAAAAGGTCTCTTGTTATTTCCATATCTATTTAAAAGTTCTCTCAAAAAAATTTATTTTTCAATTTTAACTAACTCACATAGTAATTCATAATTACATTGAAAAAGGATTTTTAAACGTGCAAAAAAATTTAATAATTTATGCTTCAGGGAATAAATCATTTCCTTGATATTGCAGAGGAAATAATTCCTGTAGCGGTCACTCCTATGGTTTGAATATCAGACTTAATAACTCAGTTCTTCTATCCATCATAATAAATCCTATAAATCCACAGAGTGATGAAGAAAAGTCTATCAAATAAAAAGGCGGCCATGAATTAATGCAAAAATATCCTTTGTTCGCACAACACTGGACACAATTCCTCATTAAAAATATTGCTGGAGAAATAGCAACAGAACTCATCTCATTTGCATACCCTGAATAGTTTAATTTTATTCATAGGATTTAATTGTTGTACCTGCAGACAGAAGTTAATCTGTCGCATGGCATATAAACTTTGCGGAGTGGGAAATTCGCTTTAAATTGCTTTGCTATTGAATCCAATTTTCGTCCTCACTGAGGGAGAAAATATTTTTTGTTATGAATGGATGGTTATATATTTTAACTACTTCACCTTTCCTCTAAGAAGGGCCCTAACAAGGAGTTCCTTATTTTTCATACAGTGCTCGTAGCTATTTCTCAGATGCCTCTGTCTATCAGGAATTGTTCAGAATTAGTGAGAATTGCTGTCAGTTTGGGGAATAGCGCTTAAGTGTGGCAGCCCTTTTCATTTTCAAGCATGATCCTGCAATTGGCCATATCTCATCCTAGAACTCAGCAGAGTTCCACAAGGAATGGATTAAGTGCATCAGCTCTATTTCTTTGAATACCTGCATACAATGAGTAGCTTTTTCTCTGTTTCACAGATAGGCTGGAGCACAGGGAGTGATTTGCCAATGCTGAGGAAATTGTATTTGACCAGAATTGGAGCTGAGGAACACCTGGGTCCTTTGCCTCTTCTGAAAACATACGTCTCCCATTGTATAGGAAATTGGCGTTTAGCACTTTCATATCCATGATAATGATCGAGCAGCCCTGAAGAAAAAACCCGTTCTCACACAGAAATTTCACAGTCTGTAAGAACCTCCCATGTTTTAAAGGGTTGGAGGTACCAACCCTGGAGATACCCTCCAGGGACTGGAGGATAAGCACCAGTAGGATCTGTCCTTTGCTCAGTCAGTGGGGTTACTGTGGATGTTGTTTTGATTGTGAACAGAATGAAAATCCTAAAGTACAGGAAAGTCATCTACAAGAATGCATACTGTTAACCTATAATGGGATGAATAATTATTAAAAAGGGAAGCTTGTACTAGGCGTGGGTAAAGTTGTTCGCATTTTAAGTTGTGTTCAATTTAAACTAGAAGGTGGACCTACTCCAAATGAACCCCCTGGAGAATTTTTTTATTGAGGGAAGAAAAGAATATATGAATTATTATTTTTTTTTTTTTTTTGGTTTTACAGCAAGAGTAATTCCTTGTTGGTGGTGTTTTGTCAATACTTCTAGACCTATGACAGTTTTTCTCTCCCTATTTCCCCATCTCCCGTCCTAGCCTCACCAACACAGATGCATACACACACACAAATACATAAAGCAATGAGTAGTCAAGTAGGATAGTACATATAGTTGTGGTACCCATACTTGTACAGGGCAATCACTAGCAAGTGGTTTACAGGGTTATTTTTTAGAAAGTTTCAGGGAAAATAGAGCTGGAATCTGTTTTACTATGTTACAAATTGGTTTTGAAAATGTATAGATCTGCCTCAGCCATGCCCCGTTATGTCCAACCCAAGATATTACTGTCTCTACAACAGTTTTAAAGGTTGTGTTCTTGCTGTAGCTAATTACGTATTACTGCATTATAATTTCAAGATATTGTTTTAAATTCCTATTCCATCTGTAAAAGAAATGGTGGCAAACAAATTGGCTGCATGTCATCATTTTTTTGATGCTTTTACATTTTCTTAGAGTGCAAAGTTAAAAAGGAAGGGGCAAAGGAAGAAGGTTGCATTAGACAAAAGCAGTTTTGGCAACAGCAGGCCTGACTAAACATGGTGTTCCACCATTTTTGCCTTTGTATAAGTGTAGCTTATTATAAAAACAATCAAATAAAATAAAGGTGTACATGTGAAAGGCTCATAGAGAAAATGAATATGCAGGTTCTAAAACTATCCAGTATGTTAACTTACATGCAGGTAATATAGAGGATTTGTTGTGCTTCATACAAAGAAATGTACATCATAGCCAGAACCTCATCATAGAATAGTAATAAACTCAAATGCCCGTTTCCACCATGAAAGCCATCGGTTTAGATTTTTGAGGGGATTTTTGTGACAAAAGTCTGGTTAGAGTTTCCATGTTTAGAATTTCTCCCTGTGGTTTTGATAAGACCTGGATATGTAAAATTAAACCCTATTTTTTCTGCATTACAGTTTCAGGCTTTTCTAGTTTGAAACACAATTGTAGTACATTTTGATTTCATAGTTGTGGAAACAATCGCTGTACTCCCACACTGTCGTTAGTGGTACTTTCCCCCCCTTGCCTTATGATACCCGGAGAATTTAAATTGTGTTGTTCTTTTTAGGTCCCCTGAGCTGAATCCGTTTCGTACTGAAATCGGTGGAATCTGGAACAGTTCATTGTGCTCTGATTATATTCAGGAGGGAATTTTTTCACATGAGAATTTTTCCTCTGCTAGAGTAGAGCTGCTGCTGTGTATCTTGGGCTGTAACTATCCCCTTGATATGACTTCAAACATCTGGGAAAGAATTGTTTAATTAAAGAATTAACTATACTTTAACACAGAGAAATGTAAATGCATACATCTAAGAGAGAAATCTAGGCCACTTTCCTGGCAGAGAAGATGATTTGGGAAAAAGCAGCTGAAAAAATTTCATCCAGGCAAATGAATGCCTAATATTTTAGGACTGAGAGAAGAGGTAAATAAGAACTTTAGGTGTAGAGAGGACTGTTGAACACAAACAATGTTCTGTATATAGCAAGGGTGAATTTGCCACTGGAATAATGTTTATAGTTCTGGCCATCCATTGGTAACATGGCAGATTGGAGATAAGGTGTCTTAAAGGAAATATAAATACATTTTAAGATGAGGCTCAAAGAATTAATAGTACTGGCATGTATCTTGTTCATGATCAAGAAATGCACACTTAACGGAGAGAAAACAGATTTGATTTTAGAGAAGTTATTAACTTAGAAGGCAGAAATACAACAAGATCCCATGGTGTCAAATTTAAAGTAGAAAAGAGGAAATATGATGCAACTTTTTGAAAGTGTTAGTGAATAACCACTGAAGAAGATTTCCAATGGAAGAATGAAATTTCTTATAATGTGAAATATTTAAATCAGTTTCTTTTAAGTATCAGGTTCTAGGTGAAGCTCTAGTTTACCATCCCTGCCAATGCTTGCATGTCTACTTTAGAACTGGTAGGTGAAATCTGACGGCCAATTTTAAGTAAAAACTTAGGCTGTACCGATCATTCTTTTCTTAAGTGAACTGAGATCTTGCCTGCTCTCCTATAGCAGCAATTTTTACTAAATATGTTAAAGATCTTAATTTCATTTTTTGAATTTATTTTGCTGCCTGCATGGAAATATGTAGTGAGCTTACGTATCATAACACACGTGAAATGAAAACTAAGTGTCTATTTAAAAGATAAAAGGAAGAAGATCTGAATCTCTTAGTTATTATATCACAACTGTTCTGAATGCATGGATTAGTTTCTTTTGGGTCAAAGGAATGCTTTGTAAAACAGACCCATTCAAACCCCAGAAAAATGAGATAGTGGTCAGCATTGAGATAATGTGAGAGAAATGAAAAGTACTGTAGAAGCTATCTGTAATATCTCTAAGCAGCTTTAGTTTATTTAACACTTATTTACTGTGACTGTAACCAAAACAAAATAGCATGCTTTGAACTGTGTTCACAGCTAACCCTCTCTAAAACTACAGTTTAATCTGATGACAAAAAAAATCACCATTCAGCAAACTTTCTGCTCCTCTGCTGCTTCCCAGTGCATATAAGGTATTGCCTTTATCACATATTTTGCCTTTCTTTCAGAGTTTAATCTACTTCCATGTATATGTGAGGTTTTTGTGAGATACTTCATCTGCACTTTCTATCAGAATAGCTGCTTTCCAAGAATGATTGAAGACCAATTTGTTAGACATGATTCTAACTGCTTAAAACGGGGAGACTCAGCAGGATGGAACTTCTCTAGAAACAATATTATTACAATATTATAATTTCACTAATAGATGTAGCATCTCACTGCACCCATGTGTTTCCTGCATTGTGCAAACCTCTGAAGAGTAGCAAGGACAGTTTTTTTTGTTGTTTTAATAAGTATTTGCCAGTCCTGAAATATTTATACAATATAATATATAATGTTGTGTAATGTATAATTTTCTGGCACTTCACAACTCTGCGTGGAGAACAGGAAGAATATGTAGAATATAGAAGACAGATTCTATGGAATTTTGACAGGTAAAATAAAAGTTTCTTGGGCATTTAGATTAGTTCACAAGAGAGGAAGGATTTCCAAGATTGCACAGATTTCAAACTCAGGTGGAATTTATATGCCGAACTTCTGTGTATTTGACCTAGGTAAAATTGGCATTAAAGAGTTTGTTTAAAGTTTTTTGTTAAAATGTGTAAATCACCTGTCTCTATGTCAGGAAGAATATTGATCCACTAGAAGTTGCTCTCGGGGTTGTTTTTTTTTTAATTACTGCAACTATACATAAGAGATAAGGAATACACAGAGGAGTGTAACAATTTATTGCTAAGTGTGAGGTTAAATGGAAGGGGTGTAGTGTTACGTTACTCTTGTATTCCAAGGTGGAATAATATGCAGTTGGCAATCCACAGAAATGTACTATGCCTTTCTTTGATTTCTTTCTGGTATAAAAATCTTCAGCACTGGATTTTACCATCACCTTTAGACTTGTGCAAGGCAAATTGCATCATTTGTTCCATTTGAATATTATGAAGGTTCTTATTTGTGAATATTATTTTGTTGGTGTCTTTGGGTTGTTGCATTCTCTTCAAATTGATGTTTTTGAAACCAGAATTAGTTTTTGAATGGAGAAGGATGTTCAAGGGTTATATAGGGTTTGAGTTACGCTTTATCTTGTTAACCTTGAGGCTTCATGCTTATTTAAAAGTTTTGGAATGATTTACTGGGATTCATTTCCTTTTATTCTCCCCCCCCCCCCCCCCCCGGTGTTTGTTTTTCTCCATCTGTGAGGAGAACTTATTTTAAAATGTCTCTTCCTACAGATTTTAGTATAGCATGAGAAAAGAACAGCCTTAAGACAAAAATCTCAACTTTTTTATGTTTGGTGGTTTGGGTTTTTTTAACATGGTAAACCATTGTTCTGGTTTATGGCTTTTAAAATTTCATTTGTTAGTGCATAATGAAGCAGTGTAACATAGTAAATTAATTTATACTGTTGGATTTTTTTCATGTTCTACTGTGATGTGAGCATGCATTATGCATTTGGATTTTATTCTGCCTGTGGTTATTATTGTTCGCATGTGATAATATGAAAGAATTAGTACATTTCCTTTCTTGGGTCTCTATTTGCCTGCATTGTAGACACGAAAAAAGGTGGTGGTGTAAGTGCATTTGTTCTGAGATTATTTAATGCAGTAACAACAACATGGATAACATGAACAAATAAACATTGATTTAGCTTATAAATTCTGGAAGATTTGCAATTAGGTGGTACAGTATTTACAGGCATTTATAAGATTCTTCATAAATTATTTTTTTTCACACAGAAAAGCTTATTTATACCTATCTTTGTCTCTTTTGTAAACTATATACTTGCTGTTGCACTATGGCTATGTAGAACTTCGTGGAAAAGAAATTCCATCACTCAGAACCCCAAAATCCTAATATCGTATGATCACATAGTACTATTGTTCTTCAATACCTACTTAAGGACTGTGATATATACATTCACAGTTACTAATTCATTTCAGTAAGTAAAGATAAAACTTTATTACTTCATTATTAAATCTATAATAAATCAAATACAATTTTATTTTAATGATTACAGGAGTGTATTCCTTTAGAAATAGTGTACAAACATTAATATTGCTGTGAGTTTTGTTTGATTTTTCAGGTTACAATACAAATCTATAAAAACACATGGCTTAAGCTAAGATGTTATTTCTCTAGTGTATCTGTGGCTTTTATTTTAGATGTTAAGGTAACTTCCTGACGTCTTTTTCATACTGATAGTCAAATAGACTTCCATTTTTATGAGATTTTTTACTAAGCATTTTCACTAAATCTCCTATGTCATTACTATTAGAAATAGAGTTTAATTCAAATTATGGATCATGACATTCCTAGCATGTACTGGAACTTGTGGGAAGTTGTACTTCAAGTAAACCAGGAGCAATACAGAAATTGTTGGTGTATTCATAAAGCCATTCCTAAGAAGACTAGGCTGGCTGTTGTTTGAATGATGGATGAATCAACCCTTTTCTCTCGGGGTTCTGTATTAGAAAGATTATTTGTTGTCATTAGAACAACACAGAAAGTTTTTCTGTTTCTTTCGACATCGTGTTGCTTTTTTATTATATTTTTTGTCTGCTACTTGGTAATACGGCCATCAGTGCATGATCAGGTGTCAGTCATGCTCTGTCATATCTGATTTGTTTTGCTCACTCTTTGGGACTTTCTCTCTTAATTTCACAGCTGAGTTTGACATTCAGGGTCCCTTCCTGCACTGATTATCTACAGATAATGAATGCGGCTTGTATACGCATGTATTTTCACCTTAATATAAAAAAAGTTTTGACATTCAAAAAATAACACGTCAGCCATAGACTTCTAAAAATAAATAGATTAATCACAGATACCTTGCCTTCTCAGTGCTTCATTCAAATTATGTTTATTTGTGAATCTTAGTTTCTAAGGAACGTACAATTGCCTGTGTGATTTCATATCTTTATAGATTTTGACTATAACTTTTGGTATCATTATGGCTTGATGAGGAGGTCAAAAAAATAAGATAAGGTATTTCAACTTGAAGAAAAAAATTGGTAAAAGAAAAAGTTGTTAATAGTTTTAATAATTTATCTTTTTGGTAATCAGCTTGATATTACCATATGGAGCTTCAGATGAAGGAATAATTTTACCATTGATTTTAGCAGGGCCTCTTGCCAACACCTACAGCAGATGCAGGGTGCGGGACCTGAAGTGGCTGTGGTAGTCAGTGAAATAGCTCGTGGAAATAAGGCCGCAAGAGGATAGAGGGGAATATCATGCCTAAGGTGTTACTTTACAAAATTACATTGGTGGCTAGGAACAGAGCTTCACTATCTTTTTTGTCATTACAAAGATGAAAGTTGTATAAAAATAATGGAAAATGCACCACACCATCTTGGTGTGGTGCAAAGGCTAGACACAATGCAATGCTTTCAGGAGCACCGTCACTTTCAACATCATGGAGATGCCTTTTCTTGTCCATGCAGTACAACTTATGGGTTGAGGTTAAATACAGTGAACAACTCTGTCTTGTTCCGTTATTGTCTTTTTAAAACTAATTTTGATACTGATCTTTCTTAAGTATTCTTAAATTTTGTCACGAAAAAATTGATATGAAGTAGCTGATCATAGGAAATACTCAATTATTTCTGGTGGGGAAGTCCACTTAACTTCCTAAGGCAATTGGAAAGTCTTTGTGAATGGCATTTCATCTCAAATACATCCTGCTTTCACGGCGAGTAATGTCTATATCATGTAATATTTACATCCATTCAGACTTTCCATCAATGAATGAGAAGGTATCCTTCCTCGGATCCATGGACCTATTGTGATGAAGTAAGCGGAGATAAGACACTTAAAATTTAAGAACCTGTCCCATAAAGGGTCTGCGGATCCCAACTTAGAGTGGAATAAGATAAAACAGTCTGGACAGTCATGCAGTAGTTTGTGTTGCCTTAAGTAGATGACTGTGTTATCTTTAACTTAGGCACCATTAAAGGACTGGATGGATTTTGGAAAATGGCATAGTGCTATTATCTGCAGTGTCACTAACTCACTTATGGCAGCCAAGCATCAACTCCAAAAGGAGGAAATGATTCAAGCATGTCAGGCATATGTTTATATATAAGGCCTAATGTAATTTGGTATGACTTCAATTAAGTGTTGTCTTTAAGGTGAATTATGGAGACTTGCTGAAATCCTTTCACATGAATTAGAAGCTTTTGTTAAAAGCACACTTAGCTGAAAAATGAGAGCTAAACAAAATCAGAGGCTGTAGCAAAGGTGGCCATCAGAGGCATGTGTGGAAAGTATCAAATAGGTAGCCAATACACTGAATTTTGCAAGCAGCAGCTACCATCAGTATCCAAAAGGGAGGTGCAGCAGTCATGGCTGAACGTCTGGGAAAGCCTGGAAACACTCAGATCTGGAAGGAGCTGGGTATAAGAAGGATTTCCCAGGTGTTCTATGAACAGTAGCATAATGATATTAGACCACATAAAATTATGCGGGGTCTTTGGAATTTAGTTCCTAACTGAAAAAAAAAATAAAAATGCTGACAGCTTAGTAAAGGGGGCAGCTGGCAAAATGCTGAATGCTGGAGCTGGAGGTTCAAGTGATGGTTGAGAAAAGGGGGTTCTTGGTGCTCGGTTCCAACTGAGATGTCTCTGAAGCCTGCCTTCATGAAATTTGTTCACTTTCCGTGGCTATTGACTGCCAAGTACTGCACTGATCGTGTACATTCAGATATGAGGGCAGAGTGGGAGAATTTCTCCTGCTACCAAAAGTCACAAGCTTCCAGCCTCCGCTGTCTTGGGAGCTGTCACCACTACTCGTTCAAGAGCAGTTTCCAGCTGTGCCCCCTGCCTTGCGTCATTAGTTTCTTACAAGGTCTAAAACCATGTCACTGTCCAGTTCATCCTTCCCAATGCTACAGTCTGATCACTTTGTCCTGTAAATCTTTTGCCTGTCAACTCAATGGAGTGCACTCCCCTGAGGTGCAGCCACTGTCCCCCCCCAGCCTAAGGCAGGAGGCAGCCCTTCTGCCTTGGCCTTAGGCCACAGGTTCTGCCATCCCTCCACAGCGCTACCTCAGTCATGGCCTCCAGCTGTCAGGCCACTTTCTCCAGCTGGAGCTAGCAGCCCAAATCCTGTGTCATGGCACCAGCACTGAGCTAAAGACATAGCTCAATGTAATTCAGTGATGCGGTCTGGTGTGTGTCACCCTCTCTTGAACTAAAGAGGCATAATTAGATATAATAGTCAGTAGATCAAATTTAAGTGCCCAACATAAAGGATAAGATATAGAATATTCTAAAGCATTTCATGTATGTTATTTCTACATTATTTTCAATCAAGGCTGCAAATGAGCTGTGTAAGGAGAGTATATCAGTGGAGATTGCTGTGTAGTTGAAGTGTATGTGAGTACAATTTTATAGGTGCCACTTTCTGTCTGCTGAGCTGTATTTTCCAATCAGAGAGAAAGTAAGTTGTTGGAACATACATTGAAAATTTCTGCTTGAATTTTCTGGAAGGTAACCATTGTGACTGTTCAGCCAAAATCAGTACACAAGATTCAATGCCAGTGCAATTCCAACTTGTCTTTCCAAGTGTGATTTGCTGTAGTAGTGAGCTGTGCATCAAATTTCTGTCAAAGCATTTCTAAATGGCCTAAAATACTTTAAGAAATGTAATTGGAATGTTAATTGGAAAAAGTTGAGCTCTGTGACATTCTCATAAATCTGGGTAAAGCGCAACAACTCTACATTTATACTACTCTAATGAAAAACACCAGTACAGAGCCTAATGAAAAGCACCACAGTAGAATCTTAAAACATAAATGGTGTCCAACTTCTCTGCAAACTAAATTTGGACCTGAAGTCTCACTAATTTGAATTAAAAAATGAAACTAGTTTCTTATCACACAGTTAATTTCTTCCCTGGAGTATAAGCAGGATATAGTGATCTCAAACAGAATTTCACCCATATAAAAGGCAAAATTCTCTTGTTGCAAGTTAGTAAAAGTCCAAGGAAGTCATATATCTCAGGACCAATACTAGTTTATGATTTATTTTAACTAATTTAAAAAAAAAAGTCAACACAACAACTTAAAAAATTAATTTTAAAAAAGAAAAAAAAAGTTTATCGTTAAACATTTTTTTAAGTAGTTTTAACTGGAATTAGTAGTTTAAAACTGACTGGAAATTATAAAATGCTCACAATACCTCAGGACTAACAAGTTTTAGAAAGATTCAAAAGCCATATATTTTACTGGCAGTGACTTTGCTTACAGCACAACATTGGCCATCCATCAGATCAGACTGTAAGACCTGTTCACGAGATTCACAATAAAGACCCATGCTAACCAAGTGCATTGCTGTATCATCATTGCAACTGTAGGAACGTCTTTCTAATAGAGGTGCATTTGATCAGAACATTTGGTTCCAAAACAGCAGGCTGCAAAGAGGGAATAATAGATTACAGTACATTGTTTCTTGAAGGATATGTGCTTTACAAACAACAGCTACTCAAAACAATGCAAAATGCCACCTTGTTCAGGCTGCAGTAGTGCTTTGCACGCAGGTAAGCTGCACTGAGGTCACATCATTATATTTTTCTTAAATACAACAGGAATTTTCCTTCGAAAACTGTAATCAATTTATCTACGCTAAATGCTTCCAGGCATTTTAAGTAAAAGGAACAATAATTCAATTAATTTAGCAAATCATGGCTTGTATGAAATCAAAATGTAAACTGGAGACAAAAGTGGAAGAGAAAGATTAAATCCTTGTTTAACAGTATACATTTGAGACAAATTCAGGAAATGCTGTGACAAAATGTATAGCTTATTCAAAAAGCTGGTAACAACTGCGCCAAACCTAGCAGTGGAAAAATACTGGAAACAAAGACAAGAAATTTTTAGGGGTACAAAAGAACTGTACGAAGTCATAGGCAAGGAAGCCTGTAAATTTTGCGGTGAAGTAGCCTAAAAAAAAACCAAAACAGTGGAACCAAAAGAAAAAGTGTGATTTAACAGAAACTGTAAGAGCATATTTGTGGAGTAAAAGGTTGATTATGATGGCAGCTGAAAAATTGAAATAGATCTTTGTTTGTTTTAGATAGGAGGTGAATATTGAAGAAATGGTGATGAATTATTTCCCCAGCTGCTCTCTGCGGAGATGGCAACTAATGCCAGCAAGAAACAAGTTTCCCATGAGAAAAGATAACATTCAGAGGGCATCTAGCTCATGGCAAAACAAGCAGTTAAGGAATTGACTGGCAAAGTGCCAAGGTTAAGAGTGATAACTATCCGAATTTTGAAGGAAGTGGCCAGAGGGGCAGGGAAGTGCTTCGGTGTCTTTACAGAGAGTGTGTAATGGCTTAATAGCCTGTTATAATCTCATATTCCTTAAAGTGGAAACACAGAATTTTCTTCGAAGTTTACCAGTTATCACTGTTATTCTGCTGGACAAAGTAAAATCTAAGGAGAAACTGAAAGAAAGATGATGAAAACTAAATACAATGGCATTAGGGAAAACTGTGGAATCTATAGGCTGAGTTTTGCACCGAGTGTAGTGACACGCAGTAGAAACAGCAACCAGGCAAAGAACAGGAAATTGTCATGAGAGCTGTGATTTAATTAATGCAAGTAAGGCTGGATTCCCTAAAGGAGAGATCAAGTCTAACAAATGTTATGGAATTTTTCCAAGCACACTTAGTTACAGTGTGCATATCATGTAAAGGTTTCTCATATATGGCAAATGCCTGCTTAATTATGATATGTATTAATTATCCTATCACTGCACACCAGTGCACAATTGTTTGTGTGCCCTAAATTAACAAGTAGATAATAAGAAAATCATTTTTTAACTAAACCACAGCAGTCCGTAAGAGTACATAATTACTTGGGGGTAGAGCAGCCTCGCCTGAAGAAAGAAACTCAAATAGCAGTGCCTTCTCCACGGTTACTTTAGGGAGTGGTGTCAGGATGTTGTTTTCTGTCCAATGGGTCAACAGAGCCAATCCTATGAACGACACAGCTTTCTGCACTGGGTTCTGTAAGCATGGGAAATGGTCCTGATGCCTCCTGTCTCCTTTTAGTGGGGATTTCCATACTTGGAAGTGACTTAGCTTCACATCAAAGTCTCAAACTTACAATTTTTTTGTAATCCTCTCCTAGAGGCTGCAGGAAGAAAAAGTGTGTGAAGAGTGTTTCTCTGATATGCCCTGACATGCCCTGGGGGCAGCTCTGTAGCTCCTCTGTCCAGAAGAGTGTGGGGGGCTTGTGTCTGCTGGGGGCTCGGCTGTCCCTTACCCCCTGCACTGTGAGGTACCCACTGGACAGACCAACATACTCTGAAAAATTACGGTTGATGGTGAAATACACAGCCAATTCAGAAAAGTAGTAGTTACCTCTCTTGTACAACTGCAATTCCTGTTGGAACTTTAGAGACTTGAGAATTTTTTATTCTTAAAAACAAAAATTTGCTGTCTCCTGAAAATTTTGACAGGTTCATAACACCAACAAGATTATGAATATAGTTCATTCACTGAAGTGAAGTAGTAGACACAGCAATGGTAAAACTAATGTAACCGATCGTTATGGTTTTTTAAATATGAATTATTTTAATTAATTATTATGATGTTAAAATATTTAAATACAACAGTTTGGACTTTGAATAATTACTGGATTTGTGTATGATGTAACCTGATAAATATTTTTGCAATCAGGATTTGTCTTTTTCCAGGGAAAATAAAAATATTACAAGTAATGTATGCTGGAAGAGAAACAGCCTAACACACAAACAGTTTGAGTTTTAAGCATCTGATTAGAGATCTTCTACCCTATGTTCAAAAATATACAAAAGCAAATGAAAAAACACTATTCAGTTGAACCTTTAGCCTGGAATTTGGGAGATATGGATTATGATCTTTCCTCTTCAGTGGATTTCATTAGGCTTTGGTCATATTTCTTAGTCTTGGTGCCCCAATTTAACATCTGCAAAATGAAAATAATATATCTGGGAGAAACTATTGTGGAACTCACATTACTTTATATGAAATGTTTGGAATTACAGCAATAAGAAATTATAGAAATATCTATGAATTCTGCCTGGAATATAAATTGGCTTAAACACACATCAAAGCAAGCCAAGTTGAAATATTAGTAAAACTATATTTTATTTATTGATATTTCATTTGTGTAAGGTACTGCAATAACCCCTTGGATAATAGAGCACCCAGAGGATGTAAAATTTAGTTTTGAAGAGAATTAATTGTTTATTCAGAAAAGGATAACCATTTAAACAGCAGCATACGCTATAAATCTCATTAAGAGTTAATGAATTCTTTGAATATCTTCCATGTGTATTGGTGTTTCCAATCAGTGCGGCTGCCCAGAAAGCAAGCTACAGATTCTGGCAGTGCTCAAACACTGCTCCGTCCCATCACGGTGACTTCTGTCAAATTCAGGGGAGAACTGACTTCTGTTTTCCATCCAGAAATGTATCTGCTGCTTTCCCTGGAGTTGGCTTCTCCATGCCAGTGGACACCTGGCCTACTGTGGTCTGTACATAGATGATGTCAGTTCGTGCTGCTGTATTTCTAATATGTTCCCTGTGACTGACACTTAATTTTCAGTAATATCAATTAATTACTGTAGAGAAAGATGCCTATATGAATGTATGCAGCAAAATACACAGCTTGTTTTCAAACTGCTTTTCTTTTTATACTCGAAACATGCCAGAACCCAGTCAACATCTTTTGCAAGTATAGCCATGTTTTCCCTCTGCACCCATGTCAGGACCCAAATGCTTGGCTGAGTTTTTCTTTGCATGCTCTAGAATTTTTCCATGGTATTGTCTCTTTATTTGTCTACAACTAACTTAGCTTCAGTTTTGAGCTGACATTTGTGCAAGGAAATAATTATTTTCTAATTAAACATGCATTGAACATGATGGAAAACTATTTAAGCTTTTTTAAAGCACCAGGATTTTTAACTGCAGCTAATTTCGTATCACTTAAAAGAAACCAAATTAATTCTTCCCTAGACAAATATTTTTAGTTTTATGAAGCTATGTGTTGCAGTGATGTGTTTGTTCTTAACAGCTTGTGCACTGATAAAGAACCTGTAGCAGGCAGCCATTGACAGGCAAAAAGATTAAGTGCTTACGCCAAACCTAGATGACGCAAAACTGAAATTAGTCAGAAGTTCATGCAGGTAACCAAAATGTTGGACATCCAACTCACACAGCTGTTTCAAAAGGGTTATCCAAGTAGATGGGGACTGGATCTATTAGAAAAGGGTTCTGCTACAATTGCTCTTGCACTATGTCTTGTTTTACGATTTATGAAGGTATAAAACCAAAATCATGCATAATACCTAGCACAGGAGTAGTATCGTGGCTTTTCTAACTACTGCAGGTAAATTCCTAGAAATTTAAGTAGGCAAACAGGACCATAACAGTAACAAAAGTCTGGAATACAGCGGTTTCAGTCATGGACTGAGCAAGCCAACCTGCAACTGGTAAATCACTAGAGTTAGTAAATACAGTGGTATAGTCGATAGCATATGCAAGTAAATCAAGCTTATCTAGTTTTATGTGGAGCAGTATCAAATTTATTCACTTCTGCATGCCTCTAGGAGACAAAATAAGTCAGTTTATCTGCTTGCAAAATTAAATACCACGTTACAGAATGAAACCATGAAAGTGAACGAGCACATCCTCTGTTACCTTAGTTGAGAATTGGACTCTGAGAAGAAAATGCCCAAGTTTGTCCTTACTTCTGATGCATCTTTTTTCAATTTTTTTATCATATCTCCAATTATTAATAACTTCTGTAAGATTAATTGCCCTAAAACCACCTTTCCCAAATAGACTATTTGCATATCTGTTCTAACTAGTGGTGCTTAGCGAATCTTGTCATTAGTGTTAGAGCACGTCAGTCACTGCTAAGATGTCAGTCTTATGAGCTCTGCATTCTTCTTGTTATCCCAAGAGAGTAAAACGGCTTACCTTAAGATATTAGTGCAGCAGGGGGAATGAGTAAAGCCAATACACTCTAATCTGTTATTGTCCTTTCCCTTTCTTTAGAATATCCTTTGCAACAATGAATTTCCACTTAACAGTTGAAAATGCAGATCGTTTATTGTCATTATTCAGATGATTATTCTGATTTTCCTAATATATTAAAATCAGTCTGTTAAGAAAAGGGTAAAAGCTTTCTTCTCACTTGTCCTAGGCTTTGTTCAAGTTTCTTGTACGGAAATGGAATTTATTTACATGAAAATCAATCTTGTGGTCTCAGGGCCAAAGTGATTTAGGGAAAATAGCAGTGAAAAGGAATTTATTGGTCTGCGAATGAATGTAATGTTGAACTGGTTAAGAGTGTGCAAAAAATCAATCATATTAATCTTGATCAAGGAATTAATGAAGTCAAAAGATTTTTAATTACTAGCTATCATGAAATGGGCATAAAATTAGCATTGGTTGTTTATAATCATCACAAGAATTCAATATTACTATTGTTATTGGCCTTCTTTCTCCTCAAAATATATTCATTAAGACCTAACTTTGTGATCAACAGCGAGTTTGTTTTTTGGCAGCTAAATTGGAAAACACAGCAACAAGACTATTTTTGACTCAATTGTTTTTCCCTCCGTTTTCTTTACCTCTTTAAAATTTGATCTTTAAAAGGTAATGTTGTCTCAAGACTGGGGCTTACAGTAAGCTGTATTAATTGAAAGAAGAAGAATGCTTATGCATGAAACCAGCAAATGCTGATGAGAGATCTTCCTGTGAAGTAAATGGCTTTAACACCTCTGAACCAGCAGTGATATTTTGGGAAGGCTTTTTGCAAGCTACAGAGTATTTTTTGTCCCAACTTCAGTGTAACTAGTCTGCAGTCATCAAGTATGCTTCTCCGCATTCTTAGCAATTACACAGGTTATTTCTGGAACAACAAATACAAACTCACTCCAGGCTGTTGACAAACCTGGAAGTAAGTCTATGCAAATAACTGACAAGTCAGTATGGCACGCTAATAATACATATAATAATAGAAATATAGTTTCCAGCTAGGGAAAAAGCTCACATACTTCATGCCAAAACAGTAATTTGAGAATGGAATGGATCATTCTGCTCTTAAAAAAAGAAAAGGGGGGGGGGGGGAGAATGACACAGTATTTTGTGTTGTACTCGAAAAGCAAAATACATGAGGTGTTATTCACAAACCTGATGGATAAGAAAGACTAGGAATAGTGTTCACATTTTAACCAGTCAAGTTAATGTTGTTTACACAATGCAAGATGTAGGATGCTTGCTTCAATTCTCACTTCTCAAAAGAACATCTTGTTCCTTTGCTATGGTTTCAGCTGCTCTTGGTCAGTCTTCTGTGGATTCTCTGCCTGCTTTTGGAAGTAATAGCCATTTCCCAGAAGACGTGGATGTTTTGTGTCCTAAGTTGCAAATGAATGCCTTAGGGAATAAATCTTTTTTCTTATTCAATTTCTGACCAGAGAGGGTCAGAGCCACAATGAAGAGAGAGGGTCAAAATGCCTCAGGGAAAGGGTGGCACTGATTTCCAGCTTGCTTTGCCCAGGGATTTCTTTTGGGCTGTCAGTTAAATGAAGTTTCAAAAACCACTCTACCATTTCCCCCCCCAGTTTTTTCCCTTTTATTAAAAAACAGTCATACTTAATTCAAATTCATAAATTTACCCAAAAGTTCATTAAAAATTGCCCATATTTCTCTCTGAATCACAATATACTTCACTTTCATTAGAAACAATCTGTACAAGGAGTACTTCTAAGTAATAGTATTGGTAGAGTTATTTTGTTATTTTTAATGAACCATTAGGCAAGCACTAAGATAATTTAGCAGCTCTAGAGTAGGAAACCTTTCATCATGAGGCTGTTATTATCAAATCCAGCCCAAAGTAATTATGGCCAATGGCTGTTGTCTCATGGTCTGTAAAGTAAATTGTTGAGAACAGCAATAAAAATAAAATAAAAAAAACCCCAAACCTGTCCTCTTCTCTGCTTTGCAATTTACCCAAAATATATGCTGCTATTCTAGGGATTTGTAGATGAAAAGGGATTTTCAGATGAAAAGAAAGTTTTGTGGGCTTTTAACGTGACATCAGACAATTTCTAATGTTGTCACATCTAACAGGGGCAAAACATTTACCAATTTACATAGATGAAAATGCAGAGCAGTATGAGAAGAAATTACTTATGGTTTAAACTGAACAGAAATTCATTTAATGACTTATTGTTATTATTATGAACTATAATAAAGAGAAGTAATAATGAAGTCCTGTTAAGTATTACAACATACTACCTCAAAGAATGAGGCTTAAGATAACAGGGAAAGATAATCAGATTTTTGTCATTCCCCTTTCACCTAAAGGTCTAGGACTGGTAGCTAGTACTGTCCAGTGCAAATGAAGACCAAATGAAGCCCAAATTTTCTCATTTAAAATGTTTCAAGGATGACTTGATCCCCATGTCACTAAGAGCTTCACCTGGTGTCTCCTGAAGTGCCTCGGTTGATGTGGGTGCTTTGGACTAATTTCCAGAGTGTGGCTTGTAAAGATGAAGAGGGATTTGGCTCAGGAGAAGGGAGTGATGAGTTTTTCAGCCAGCCCTAAGGAGGTATAAATGAAAGCAGGACTGTCCCTTTCAATGATGTTTGTGGACTTTGATGAATGTAAACCAGCCATGAGATCATGTCTTCAAGGCAGTATCAGTAAACCTACAGTAAATCCATGAAAATTAGTGGGACCACCTGGAATGAGTTCAAGAACCAAATTCATGAAATCTGGACCTGCAACAAGCGTTTGGGAAATGGCTTTCCTGGGATTTCTATGTGTAGAGAGTTTGAAAGTAACTTTCATTTTTTTCTTTTCTTTAATGAGACTTAACTGCCATTTTATGCAAGTTATAATGTTATTAGTGTGTTCAGGCAAGTCCTAATCAACTATTTATTAGTGATCACTTTAATAGATGTTAGCTAAAATTAACATAGCAGGAAGTGAGGTAAAAGAAAGGAGACACAGATGTCTATCAGTACTGCCAATTAAAAATACAGAACCTACTGCCAAAAAGCTTGAGCTGAAACTTGCAAAGGTCTATTGAGTTCAACACAGCAGGTTTATAACATGAATAGCATAGCTCTCCAGGTTAAAAACCCCTAGTAGTGCAGATGGTGGTTACTCCAAAGAAAAAGGTTTTCTTTCTAAATTTTGTTTCCCTCAGAGAACTTTGTACTGCATTAAGAGCTGTCATCAGCTCTGCCCAACAGGCTGGGGGAGATCCTCTTGACCTTCTGCATAAACACAATTGTACAAAGCTGTACTGTTGCACTGATGTATAAAGTGGATTGGATAAAAGCTGCTGTTGTGGCCTAAGGGATTTCCAAGCCCCTCTCATCATTCCCAGAAATACACACAGGTTCTGATTAAAGACATTCTTTTACAGATCAAACCTTCTAACTGTATTATATGTTAATTGCAGTTTTTAAAATTTTGTTTACATCTTTCTTCCTCAAAGGTATGCTTAGTTATTGTATGTACATGTAAAAGTTTCTGCAGATCACGAACCTTTTAAATTTAACTTAGTTTTGTTCCATGAGACTTTCAGGATTTCTTGGTCACAGTCTCCAGTGTGTTTTGTCTGGAAAAATTCTAATTGAAAGGAATTATCTTTTAAAGGGTGTTCAGAATACTCTAATTTGACTTTCTTTCCTCCTGCCTTATTTTTTCCCTCGTAATTCTGATGCTAAGCTGTCCTATGTCTTGTTGGCCTTTCCTATTTTTACAGTCTGTATCAAAGCCAAATGCTGTGATATATTTAGAATATTAATGGATATAAAAACAAAATCAACTCTGCAATTAAAACTTTATGAGAGTCTGTAGCCTTTGCCTACCTAAATTGGTGTAATTTGTTGTTCTGCGTAAAGTTCCTCTTTATTTATATGAATGTGATCAAAAATAAAGGTCCTTTCTAATTTTGGCTTTCTACCTTATTAGATGGGAAGAAGATCACATGCTGTGTCAGGGAGAATGAGTGAACCCCACCTGGATCAGTGGCTAAATTTGTAATGAATCTAAGGCTGTTGTATCTCCCTTATAAAAACAGAGAAAATGTAGAATTAAAAGTGTGTCTTTGGTGATATTTATTTCATACAACAACTGCAATTCTTTCTTCTTTCAGACCTTCCTGTTTGTCGCAGGTCACATTTCCAGTTATTTAGGATGAAGTATAATTCATCATAGCTAAATATCATCTGTTATCTCACCCTTCTTAGCATCGTGTGAATTTCAATGATATGCAGAATAATGGTAAAAAAATAAAATTTAAAAAAGTTTACTTTTACTGTGATGACCAGTACGCTAATCTCCTTGGTTACAGCAGGTATCTGTATAATGGATATAGACAAGAATCAACTACCAAACTGATTACAAATTAATAGAGTAGCCTTAGAGGTTAAAGTTTCTGCAGTGGATGTTTACTAAATATGTTTTATTACATATAGTATGTATTTTTATATATGGTTTATACTATATAAAGATAATTTATACTGTATACAGTATAGATAATTTGTATGGTTTATACTATATAGAGAGACAGCTTTTGAAAATCAGAGAGAGGCTTTATTTGAAATTAATCACAAAATGACAGAAAGCAGTATCTGTGGTTTTTTTTCTCACACCTTCCTCTAGCTGACCCCCTCCCCAGCTTATCTTAAAGAACATAAGGCTTAAAGTGCTACTGTGATGTCGAGGGATTAGAATGTCTAAATCATAAATGTCTATAGCAATAAATGTCTATACATGAAATAGTTGTCTCTATTAGTAAATAATATTTTAATGAGAAATTTCAGAAAGAAATTAAGTTTAAAGGCTTCAGAATACGATAATAAACAGTTAAATAAAGTATTAACATTTACAGGGTGGGAAGAAAGAACTGAACTCTTGTATTGACAATATACAACTTCTGAATTTCATAAATCTATAATATTTTAGAAAGCATGCTGTACTTGACATCTGCCATCTAGTTTATTACAGAGCGAGATCAAGTGTCTTCTAAAATTTCTAGAATATAGAGAGTGTCAATTTAAAAAAAAAATTTTATCCAGGGTATTTCTCTCTGTCGCCTCAGCTAGTCTCTCAGACAAATCCGGGTTTCTCCTGGACTAAAATGGCAGCAGCGTCTCTGGTAGGATATGGCAGGTAGAAGGTGGGCTAGCTGACACAGCTGACACTAGCTGACACAGCTACTGCGACTGCCCCCAAAGTTGCTGCCTTGCTGTAGGTGCTGGCCTCCCAAGATGCTTCCTGGTGCTGTGAGGACAGGGTGAATGTCTTCAGAGAAATTTTACAGGGATTGATGTGTTGATATATTCCAAATAAATTGTCTTAGGATAATATAGACAACAGTTTATATTACACAGTATATATAGTATAGGTAATAGTCTCTACTATAGTTTATTACTATAGAGAATAGTAAATGGATGAACTATCTGCATTTGAAATACATAGTAGTTATTAAACACTGAAATGGAAGGACTTAACTTTGGAAAGAGATTGGAAGTGCCTCACCTCTGTTCTTAATTAACTATTTCCAAATTAAAATACAAAACTGACTAACTTTAAATTATGTCAGTCATTCTGGGGGCAATTCCATATTAGCGGTATGAAGAAGAAAATTCTTCCAGAAAGCCACTGTTGCTACAGTCCATTTTGGATTTGGAGCCTGGACTTGAAATCCAGAACACTTTAAATGTTTTCCAGATGCTTTCTAATACAAAACTAAATCCCTTGTGCTATCCAATGTCAGAGTTTTATGCTTTATTCAGCCCAAAACATAACTATATATCTGATCTGATACATTAGCAGTCTTTTAAAATTGAGATTACTGTGATAGTCCAAGAATCATGTGACTTCAAAATTTACAATCTTTTTTTTTTCCAAAAAAAATTTTTGCAAGGAATGGAAATAATTATTTTCTGGCCTTACACATTGTTTACTGAATTATTTTTGAACAAGCTACTTGATTAAATGTCAGTTTCATGTTCCTCAAAACTCAGACTGAGCATGGTGTTAAGGAAATAAAGAAGAGCCCAAATAATAGCCTACTTCATGTCTTTATCCTCCTGCTTATAAAATAAATAAAATTTTTAGACTTATTTCATCTTTCATCTAAGGTGTTACCAAACAGTGTTTGTGAAATATTAGTAGCTAGGTTTAGTCAGTAACAATACAGCCATCTTATTAGTTGCTGCTCTGCAGTATACTGAAGACTCTGAGCAGCTGTTACTGTTCTCTTCATTGGTATCATGCTGTTTAAAGACTGAGTATTTCTAAGTGTTTGATCACTGAAGTGTTGAATTTTGGAAATTGAGATTTTTCAGGGGAAAATTGATTTGAATCAACTGCGCTGTAGAAAATCTGCTATGAAGAATGGGAGGCCTTTAAAAGATAATGGTGAGAAAAATATTTTCCTGCAATGCTGAAGCTCATGAAAAAAGCTAAAGCCAGAGGGAGTAAACAATAGTAGCCTGGCATTTGTTTATAGAGGAATGGTTATAAAACACAGGAGTAAAGACATTGGCTGTCACGAGGTTCAACAAGGCCAAGGCAACCCCCAGTATCGGTACAGGCTGGGGGTGAAGGGATTGAGAGGAGCCCTGACAAGAAGGACTTGAGGGTACTGTGGGTGAAAAGCTGGACACAACCTGGCAATGTGCACTCACAGCCCAGAAAGCCAACCGCATCCTGGGCTGCATCAAAAGCAACATGGCCGGCAGGGCGAGGGAGGGGTTTCTGCCCCTCTGCTCCGCTCTGGTGACACCCTGCCTGGAGCACTGCGTCCAGCTCTGGGGCCCTCAGCACAGGGAAGACATGGACCGGGTTGGGGTGGGTCCAGAGGAGGGCCACAAAAATTATCAGAGGGCTGGAGCACCTCTGCTGTGAGGACAGGCTGAGAGAGTTGGGTTGATCAGCCTGGAGAAGAGAAGGTTCTGGGGAGACCTTGTTGCGGCCTTTCAGTACTTACAAGGGGTTTAAAAGAAAGACAGGAACAAAACTTTTAGCAGGGCCTTTCGCGACAGGACAAGGGGTAATGGTTTTAAACTAAAAAAGAATAGATTTAGACTAGATAGAAGAAATTTTTTATGCTGAGTGTGATGAAACACTGGAACTGGTTGATCAGAGAGGTGGCAGATGCCTCATCCCTGGAACCATTCAAGGTCAGGTTGGATGGGGCTCTGAGCAACCTGTTCTAGTTGAAGATGTCCCTGCTCATTGCACGGGGGTTGGACTAGATGACCTATGATTCTACGAAATAAGTGTTTCTTCTTTTTTAACTGCAATTAATATTTTGATAGTAACTACACAGAAGAAAAAAAATCCATGTTTGTTTTTTCAAAAACAATCAAAAAACATGGCATGGATAAATACACAGAAACTAAGCCAAGTAACTTGGGAGTTTAAAATATTATGACAAATATGTAAATTATACAGCAATAGGAAGACCAAAGCAGTAATAACCCCTTATTATCTCGTAGATCTGGAATCTGAGACAGAGCTATTTCAAGCATTGGGAGAGCTGCAGGGTGCAAAAATAACTGCAGCCAGTACCCACCATTAAGCGATTTCAAACTTTACTATTAAGAATAGATTAAGTGGTATATTATCTTCTCATAGTATTTTTTTGGGTGCCTGATATGGACTGCAGTCTCTGCACTAAATTCCCTGCTTTCAGCTGTCAGTGTCCTCTTATCCAGATGGCACTAACAAAGTGGTGTCTTTCCTGCGTTTTCCCCAGCTTCTACTCTGGCACCATTCACCTTCTTGGCTAAATGGAAGATTACTTTGCATACTGGAGAATTCTCTCTTTCTCAAACTTTCCAAGGTCTTAAAACATAAGAAATGGAAATGAGCAACAGTGACATGACAGCACCACACAACACACCCACCACAAATGCCCAGCCTCAGGTGCATAATAATGGTTTGGTGCATGAGTTGCCATCTCACTTCTGTGGTCTTACTCTAACATTAGTGCTAAAGTTAATGCTTAAGTGCCTTGATGATTAAAGACTTAACACCAGGATTTCCTTCTCTGTAATAGGGACCAAAACCCCCGAGTCCTTATTTGTGTGAGTCAATGAATCAGTGTGAGGTTAAAGATTATGAATGTTTATTTTCATTTTATGCCACTTTCCACTCTGTTCTTCTCTATTACTTGTAGCTTCATCTCTCTCAAGAGGCACTGTAACTGGCAGTCAGGGATGTGTATGGAGCGTCACTGGAGAAAACAGCACTTATAGAAATGCACACCTAATTTAGCAAATACCATGTGAATAATAGTAGCAATTTTATCTAAGTGTTGAGACCATACTGCAACATACAGATATAAATCTCTGCAAAAAACTTCCTAGATTTTCTTTTGTGATAGTTCAGTGGATTTTAGTAGAGAATTCTAAAATACTTCTAAAATGTTAGCATGTCTGATCCTTCCCCTCCTCCACGCTGGTGTGGCTGAAGCCCAAGCTACGTGTTTTAGGAAATGTATTTTGTCTTTGAAGTGGTAGAGAGGCTCAAGTGGAAAATCACGGATAAGAGTGAAAGACTCACAAACATAGTTGTTGTAGCTTTAAATACTTCTAGATCACCTTGCAGTCCAGTATTGGAAAGTATAATTTTCTTCCTTTGTAACATTAAATAATATCAAATTTGGAAGACAACTACTGTACTTAAAATACGGTACTAGTAGTCCTGTTTTGTAGGTACTAGCCCTAGATTCAATTTCAAAATAAACTTTCTTTGCTTGGAAAACCAGAAATTTTTGGAAAGAAAAAATGGTTAACTTCCTATGAAGTTTTTGATCAGGGAACAACTCTTCCTCCATTTCTTCCGTTATGTTCTTCAAATGAAAAACAATTGTTTTAAAACTGCTAAGTGCTTTCCTATGAAAAGAAAAAGACATTTGGATTAAAAAGAAGTATGTTATCATATGTTATCATATACCTATATAGTAATTTGTTTTACTAGGAAAGAAAAGAAATGAAAACATATGGGAATATGTGCATTTTATTTAAGATACAATATGCTTTTAGAAGAATGGCAAATAAGCACTTACCTGCATTGGTGGGAAGTCAGTATAGTATGACCGCGTTATAAGGGAGAAAGGAAAAGTCCTTGATAATTAATGCAGTGTCTTATGTCATGGATATGTTTGCAGGATTATGCACAAAGGTGTAAATATTATGTGTGATTTAGCATATAGAAATAAATTAAATGTGAACACTTTGCTTTTAACAACTTTTCTGAGCTAGTAGTGCTGGTTGCTAACAATCTAAGTGACAGTCAGATTTTAGGGGCTAGAGAGAAGCCACTAATGAATTTGGGAACATCCACTTCTCACACACCCACAGATGCATTGGAGTTCTTATAGATATGCCCTCTGCAAGAATTTTCATCTCTTTTTCGTATGCTATTCTGCCCACCCGCTACCAACTTCTCTTGTATACCCTGCTGTTTCCAAAGTCCATAGCATAGGTGTCATTTGAGCAACTTAGTGTTCTAAACTCTGTGTTAGTGTTTTGACTAACGTAATGTATCAAGCTCTAAGTGCAGAAATATGATGTCCTCTGAGTTTTTCAGAATCATAAGACATTTATATAAAGTTTGCCTCCCCTCAGTTTAGTTTTACTCTAACTTGGCTCAGCTTTTTTTCTTTCTTTCCCCTACTGAAATCTGTCTGTTTCTCTAAGTCCTAAGCTATTTAATCTTTCATTGACTAGTTTCTGTTTTGCACAGGCAAAAGTGTGCAGTTAAGCATGTGGTTTTGTTTGGCTGACTGACCTTTAACACATGTGTATATTACATAGTGTATATTACAGCCATAGTGTATATTAGAGCTATTATTATGAAGCAGCATTTACATAAGCTGTAAACTTACAAGGCTTTTTAGATGGGTAACACTTGTTCTCTCCCTCAAGGCACTTGGGATCTGTATTAGGCAAGACAAACCCTGAGGCTTAGTATTTGGGAAATGCAAAGAGTGTGTTAGGATAATTTAAGAGATACTGAGGGGAAGAAGACTCCTGACACTAACGGCTTGGGACAGGGAAAGAATTCTTGGCAGATGAAGGCAATGAAGGTATTCCAAGTGTAGGCAGCTAATCTGACAAAGCTTAAGCAAAATATTAAAAGAAAATAAAAGGTTTAGTAAAGTCTAAAGAATTAATGTGGGAAACTTGCAGAAAGCTGAGATGGAACTGAAGGCAAAAGGATTTGTGTGATGGAAAAGGCTTATACACAAATCTTTACACATCAGGAAGGTAGTTTTGAATTTGATGCAACCAGAGGTAGAAAGTCAATGGAATTTTCAAGAGGTCAGTCATCACTTTTATGCTGTGCTGCAGAATCTGTGCTATATACATACTCCCAAGATAGCTGATATGCAGAGCTGACATATTAAGGTGGCTGTGTGCTTTTACTTGAGCAAATCCTTTTATTTCTGGATCACTGTGCAACGTACACAGAGACGATTTGTATGGATACAAAATGTATATATATAGTAGAGGAGATGTGAAGGCAATAGCTTTACATTCTGAAAAAAATGTTGATCCTATTGACAAGATAGTTATATGGTGTGCAACAATTACAGAGTATGCATATATTCAGCATAAAAAATAATGTACCTCATTTGTCTGTTTATACTATATGAGTCAGAACAGTCTGGCTCTTGAAGGATAGTTACTCTAACATAAGCTTCTGTAGACAGTCATCATGTTAAGAAATAGAAAAGGGAAAAATATAAGTATTCCCATATATATCGTATAAGCTTTGTTGACCATTGGAAAGTATTACATAAATATATAAATAAATTCAACACAAAATCCTTTCAAACCTAGCTTATTGTTGATTCATTGTTGCTTTGACTTCACAGGCAAATAGCACACATGCATCTGCCATTGTGAATATCCTCTGCTCCGCTTTATCACTTGTCCAGTCCAACCTGTTAGACTAGGTTTGGGATTTACCAGTAAGGTTCTTACTTGTTACTCTTATCCATTATCACTGTGATCACATCCTATTCCATCCTTGAAGTTTAAAAAACTACCAGCAAACCAAAGCCTTTTTTTGTGGTTTTTCATGCGTCATAGTTTTTCCTACACGCAGCCACAATGCTTCACAAAAATATTCCTACACGAATGTGTATTGATTGTCGTATTATATGGCTTTGATATACTGGCTGTTGTTTGGTAACCAATATATAGTATATATCCGCTTCGCTCAAATCAATATGATCAAAATGCTATTTTGCTCAACTGTTAGCATATACATCTCCTGTTTCTTCTCTCTTTTTATCCAAAGTGATGTACCAGAAGGCCTTTTTCTAGAAAGAACTGCAATTCACCTTCTTTTCTAATTCAATTTGTTGAATGCAGGCAAGAGAGGGAAAGTTTAAGAGGAAAATTGCTAACATAGCTCTTGTTGAAGGACTTTCTTCAACTACAAGGTGGCACATGGTTTCTTAAAGGCACTTTAAAAAATAACTCGCCTTGAGATCACTGTACCAAATTAGAAAAGTACAGTTGTGCATATCTAGTAGTTCCTTCTTTAAAGGTGCACTCTTCTATTTTAGGAAGAATTTGATTTCCTCTTAATTTGAATCTGTTTTAAGAATTTCTGTTTAATTATTGGCATAATAGCTAATAGCATTTTAATAGCATTTATAAATTGCAGTTGAGACCAAGAGGTAAGGCTGTAAAAAGAGAGAAATAGTGAAGTTCCTTTGCAAGGTGAGATACTTCTGTCTCAGAAAGTATATTGTTCTGGACTCCTAATAGCACAAACAAAAGCTGCTTAGTGCCTAAAACTGATGGTAATTTAATGATGTCTGCTAGTTTGTTTTTGCCTGAGGAATTTCCAGCATATTAACAGGTATGCGTATGAGAGATCCCCACAGAACATTCCATTCTGTATCATCTTCTGACTTCAGAGTGAGTGAACTGATTTAGGAAAGACTGAGGATTTTGGATTATGTGTTGACTTGCCTGAAAAGCTTTAATTAAATAGACTGCAGAGGATGGTAAAAATCTAGCCTTTCTCCATATCTGGATGTACGTAATTCTGACTGACTCTGTAACCACATGAATATTCGTATCGTCACTTATTATCCATCAAGTCAATTGGTCTTTAGTTCCCTGTCACTGTCTCAAGTTGTTCAATATACATAGCTGCCAGTGTATACTCTGTCATGTCCTGCTCAACGGCAAGAACAATGTCTATCCAGCTTCTCCAGGCCTGGGAACTGTTCTATCTTCTGAACCTTTTGTTGGCACTTTTTGGTTTTATTTTGATGCAGTAAATTATGTCCTCCATTTTGCATTTCCTTGAAATGAGGATGATAATCTTCTGAATTTCACATGCTTTCTCAATTCATTCAAATTATAAACTCTTTGGGACCTTGTCTTCCTTCCGGTTTCCAAGTAAAGAGAGGTACTTTTCGGTTGGGGCCTCTCTGTGTAACTAGTGAAATAAATAGTGGGCTCAGTTTTCACCTCTATATCAGCAATTTCTGATTGACATATTTTCATCAGGGATTCTTCATTAAGCGAAGTAAAACTTCCAACATTGTTTTAGTTAATCCTTGTTCTTCACCAATTCCACAGTGTTTACTGAAAATAAAATTAGGATTTTTAGAGAGAAATAGCGTAACTGGTTATAAGTGCCACAAAGACCACACAACGTGAAAACGATCCTCATGGATGGTGAGGATCTTAACCTTACCTTTGAGCTTCTTGACATGTGTGGGTGTTGATTATCTTTAATTTTAAGTTAGCACCATTCTAATGGTGTGCTTTGTAGTAGGTGCCCTGTCACCTTTCCAATGTAAGTGTTATGACTCAATAGAAATTGCCTTTTGTTTTGGAAACTGTTATCTGTCGTGATGATTAGCATCATTTAGCAACAATATCATGTACATGAAAAATATTTTTGTCCTGCATTCAGGACCTTAGAACAGAGTAGTCTTTCACATTTAGAAGAGCAACAGAACCTTAAGAAAAGTGAGAACAATAACACCTTGAGTTCTTCATGTGTGCCAACAGTCTTTATTATTCAGTTTCTGAAACAAAGGATGAATTATTTCTTGTAAGCACAGTATCAATATTGTAGGGTGAGAATAAAGGATGTGAGTAGCCGGTGTTAGGATTACACTACCTGGATGAAATTTAACACTACATCCTGGCTTTCCAAACTCTGTGTAATCATCTGTGATAAAACAAAACCCAACTTTTACTACCTAATACCTATGTGATATGTCTGTGACAATCTTAACTTTAAATAGGGGCATTTTGCTAGCAGACCTAAGCAAAGAGAGCTACCTCCACCCGCCTTTAAAATCTTTACTTGCTAAAACATCATTGTAAAATCTATCCTGTTTTTTTCTGTTGACTTTTTTTTTAAAGCTGTATTTTAAAAGCGCCAGCTAAACCCAACTGCAATCAAGACACTGTTGCATAAGTACTGGACAAAACATCCTTCCAAAAAGGTGTCATTTGTGCCCCAGGGTCTAAGCAGGCTGAATAGAAAAACATAAGCAATGAAGGAAAACAAGAAATGTTATCTTGCATTGCGAGTGGGAAGAGAAAGATGAACAGATCTAAGGTGATGATGTAGACAATACTTCACCTCACCACTGAGAGTAGTTCAAACAGCCTTAAATTGCCACTGACTGAGCCTTGTAACACTGGCATGGGATAGCTCATTAGTGCTGCTGAGAGAGATGCTGTAATACACAATTTTTGTATTGGACACAAGAACTGGAATTTGCTGCATACTTGATTTGAACATTCTAGTTTAAGACTCTGCACTACTCTCTGGTGAGCTGTTTAGACATGCTCAGAGGCTGTATAAATAAGTCTATGACAAAGATATGAGTTGTCCCCAGATCCCCCGATGTCTCCTTCATTGCCAAACATACATCTGTTTGATGCTCTTGCTGCTGAATTTCCCTTTTGTATTTTTCTGTTGATCATACTATTTGCCATCTATCAAACACATGCAGAATAGGCTAACACAGAATAACAAAAGCCATGATCTTATTGTATTGGAAATGGAATAAAGAAGATACGGTGAGATAAAAAATCTCATTTCAAAGTCACAAGTATATTTTCATCTCATTCAACTGTGGTCTATCTCTACAAGCTGAATACTCTTTCTTTTTTTTTTTTTCATATCTGTTAGCAAAAGTCAGATGATCTGCCTTGTATTTTGCTTACTAGGCTAATCTCTATCTGACTACTTATTGATCTTTGTTCCTCTGTTTTTACCTGCTTGCTTGCCTGTCTGGTTCTTTTTCTGAATAGAGGTGTTTTCATTTGCTATGCCAATTTGTCTTTATAATGAAAGAGCTTTTTTTGCTGTTTTTAGATTCATTTTTGATGCATTTAAGGTAGCTATTCTTTGTTGCTTGTTCAAATCCCTGTCGTGGAACTAAAGGAAAGGAGAATCAGAAACAGCATAGCTGCGATCAGCTCACTCTAGGTGGCACTAGCAGACTCAGCAAATGCCTCTAATTCACTATAAGTAAGGGGAAGTTCATATTGCATTGCAATTTCACTGAAGCAGCATATGGCAGAGAGTGCAAATTTCAGGTAGGCAAGCACTGACCTCTCTCTGTCTAACCACAGTCTTTAACACCTACAGAACACCAGTTAAAAATGTTCTGGAAATGGTGATAACGGCTTGATGCAGCAGTAGGCATTTGCATGGCTGCATTATTATTTTTACTGTTAGGTAACAGTCTAATTTCCTTTCTATCTGTTTTATGTAACACTGCTATTTTATGATTAAATTTGACTCTTCTATTGTACTCACATAATGCCTCTAGCTTTTAACACTTCATCTATTCTGAACTTCCTTCTTGAGTATATCAGATTCCATGTAGGGAAAGGGGGAAAGAAATTATCTTCAAAATGACAATAAGGATAAGCCAGGAAGGGATGTCAGCTCAAAAAACAAACCCGACATATCCTTTCCTTTTCATATTCTGCAGTTTTCCTTGACTTAAAATCTCAGACTGGATTACGTTTTGAGGAGAATTTCGTGTCTCACTGTTTTGGTGGGGGTTTTGTTGATATTGTAACACATTTGTACAATGGTAGTCAATCAACTGAAATATTGAACAAGTATTTTAAAGCATTATATTTTATTTCTTTTTCTCCCAATTCTTTTTGCTGCTTCTATAAGAAAAAAACATACCAGTTTTGATCTCACTTTCACCTCTGTGAAATCAGATAATACAGGGCTGGGTACAGAGGTTTACAAGGCCAGGCTGATACTATGTAATCTGTTCATGTGCTGCCGAAAGGGAAAGCATGTCAAGTATTAAGTGCGTTGGTTGGGTAGGATAGTGATGATTGGGGCAGGAACTGTAAAAACATGAACATGGCTCACTAGTTGACCAGTTGCCCATGCAGCTATTGAGGGGATGTTGAGAAAATTCCCTTAACAATCTTGTTAAACTCACTTTGATTGTAAAGGATGACTATTGCATTTTACCTCCCTGAGGCCTTAATATGCTGAAGCAGGCAAGCTGTGCAGTATTACAGGAGGATATAGACTCCTAAAAATAAATTAATCATAGATGATTTTTCGTGCTGACAGAAGCTAAAGTTCTGATTAACAGTTTTCTGCATGGTGTTCTCGCTTTTCTGACCTAATTTGGCCACAATTTTTTACTTCCCATCTGAATATGTAAAATAATGTACACTATGTTGTCCTTAAAGTCTCTGCTAGTCATATGCTCAGGAAGAAGAAAAGTTTGGTTAGTTACATTTTCACTGTGGCCTCAGATAGGTATTTGGAATCAAATTTTAAAATATCTATATTAAAATATTTGAAGACATCTAACAGAATTTTCAAAACCACTTTTATAACTTCTATGGAAAACCTATTTTTGTCATTCTGTATGTTTAGGTACCTAATTACTTTCAAAAACTTACCTTTGTCTTTTCTTTGATGTACTTTCTTCTGCATCTTGGCCCTTTTGGGTGCAAAAGATTTAAGTTCTGAGAACTCATCCATTTCTAGATGAGATGGAGGTGGAGTACAATCTGTTGTTGTATTTGGACTGTGGCTCTTAAAGGTTCTTTGGCATCTATATTAAACAGGTATGCACTACATATTTTTTTCCAGTTTTGCTACTCTAACCAGCATAAGGGGAGCTTCAGATGACCAACACCATAAAAGTCAACAGAAAATCTCCCAAGAAGTCTGAGACCATTCAGCTGAAGTTCATTTTAGATATCACATATGGGGTAAAATTAATATTAACTTTGCATGTAAAAGGATAGGTTCTGAGATTACTACTAACATTAGATATGAGACCTTAAGTTTTTCAGAGACAGTTCTGTGAAAATACTAGTTCAGGTCTTAGTAGTGGTTAAATTATAACCAAATTAAATGTTAGGAATTCCCAATTTCTATCAGGATTTTCTATATGGAAAAAAATAGATCTCATCATTTTACTTAGTAAATTCATGGTGTGACCACATCTTGCATGCTTTATAGAGTTATTGTTTTCAACTGCAAAAAATATGTATAAAAGCTTGAGCAGAGGGGTAAAGAAGGATGACGAGGTCTGTCAAGTATATGGAATGGCATCTGTGTGAGGGAAAGATAAGTAAGTAGGATTTCCCAAGCTAAAAAAACAGATGTTGCAACTGCAATAATATATATATATCAGTTAGGGATATGGGATATATTGGTATGATGGGAATGTTTCGAAGACTGACAAATTAGCATTGCTATCAGTAGCTCTCTATCAGACTTCAAGAGCATATTGAGAGAGATTCAGCAGGAATCTGACTACAGTCCAAAATTTTCCTTTAATGATACAGCAGGGAAGGGCTTTTAAAACTACAGATAATGCCCAAGGCTTGACAAAGTAAAGAAATGGTGGGATTTTTTTAAATTTAGGCAATTTTGTGATGGTGAATATGAAGTTACAGACTTTAGCCGTAGTCAACTGCACAAATAGAAAGTTGGGTATGACTGACTGGGTAATTTTTCTAAAGGCAAAGGTCTGATTACGTGTCAGCCATGATTTCTCCCTGAGAAAAAGGCTACCAAAATCATTCTGAGATGCATAAACAAAAGTATAATTGGTAAAATGTTAAATAATATAACTGTTTTACCCTTGTAATATTCTCAGTTGGAAAATTGTGGTGAGTCTACATTCATCACAAGGTGAAGCCATTGCAGAAGTACTGGGCAAAGCAATGAAAACAATTACAGTTACAGAAAATTGGACTTGTAAGGAAAGGTTGCAGAAATTGGTGTGAAGGTGACTGAGGGAAGGCATAATTTTTAAGAATGTAAAAACAGATTTAGGAAATTTTTCCACATTTTAACCGAAGTTATATACCCCCATTGCACAAGTTAGTTTGGAATAGGGTGGTAGATCTCTGCTTTAAAAAAGTTTAATGAGTTAAGCAGCCTGTTTTCAGCACCAGTTCTAGTATTATTACCTTTGATATAGCTGAACCACTGTTAACAGCTGCAGGAACGGTTAAAGCTAAGGTAAAGCTAAAATGTCACTGATTGAAATTCACTCATTGGTTATTTTCCATGAGAGAGTATAATCTCTCCTGTCAAGATGGTCAGCTGATAACACAATTTCATGGATTCAGTTGCCCGTGCTGGTTACTGGTTTTAAAGTCTAATTTTGCCTGCCTCTGCAATAACCATGACCAGCTTTGGAACCAGGCCAGCCACAGGGCAAGTCGGGCACAGCAAGGGCCGCACAAGCCACAGGGGCACTGACTGCCTCGGCCTACTGGGGAGACCCTCTTTTGGAAAGGGGATAATTGAGTTTTCCCCATATCAGCAGTGTTCAGCCCAGCTTTGGGAAGGACCCTTCATTCATGGTCCCATCATTCACGTCAACAGCAGCTAATAGCTCATGTTTGCTCACACAGGATGTTGCTGAGAAGCCAGAGGCTCTTTATTTTCCGGGCTGGCAGTTTTTTGGATGAGCTCTGATCTGGCTTAGTGTTAGTTCACAGTACAGAGACTGTCCTGCCAAGAGTGATCAATGATTTCCTGGGGGTTATCCATTGTGGTCACTATTCCATCTTGATCATAGCTGATTTGTCCTCATCTTGGGATTGTGCAGACCACATCATCTGCTGTTGTAACAGATTTCAAATAATTCCACATACCTGGTGTTAGTACCCTGTTACGATGTTCCAGCTCTATCCCATGTTGTTAGGATATGAATATGTAGACTGCCATGCTGTAATTGATAGAATCATAGAATCATTTAGGTCGGAAAAGACCTTTAAGATCATTGAGTCCAACTGTTAACCTCACACTGCCAAGTCCACCACTAAACCATGTCCCTCAGCACCACGTCTACATGTCTTTTAAATACCTCCAGGGATGGTGACTCAACCACTCCCTGGACAGCCTGAGAATAAATTTTTCCTAATACCCAATCTAAACCTCCCCTGGTGCAATCTGAGGCCATTTCCCCTTGTCCTATCGCGTGGTACCTGGGAGAAGAGACCGACCCCCACCTCGCTACAGCCTCCTTTCAGGCAGTTGTAGAGAGTGATAAGGTCTCCCCTCAGCCTCCTTTTCTCCAGGCTAGATCTCTTCACAATTTCTACTTCTGATATCTGTTTATTTTCGTATTAGGATTACACATGCCTTGAAGAATGCTAAAGAGAAGGGAGGAATAATTTTCACTAATTCCAAGTCCAGGCTTTCTACTTCTGCAAGTTAACACGATTTGCTGTGTCTGCTATTTTATTTTCCATGGTAGAATTCTAGCTGACTGTTGTAATATTGGCTTCTTTTAAGAGGCAATGTGTTCTGTGTTATGTAGATACCACAGCTTCACTACCAGAACTTTATTTCTGTTGCTTCCAGCAAACTTGAACTTTTTAGAGCTAATTCTACCTGTGATTTTATGCCTGCATACTAGACACACATATATATATCAGGTGATAAATCCTTTTGGCTGTCTAATAGTATACTTTGTTTAACTCACTATCGAAATGTGCAAATTTTTACTAGATTGGAATCTCTCAATTTGCAAGACTAAACATAGTTTTCAGGTGACCTACAGAGTCATTTCCATTTGGTGTTTATATGAAAGGAAAGTGTTTGCACTATGAATTGTACCAAAGGCAAGAATGGAACAACAAAATGATGTGGCCAAGTTATTTCAATTCTTTACCTTCTTTGTAGTTTTCTTGTATTGGAGACAGGATTACAGTGAGAATAATGGCAGCAGCCTGCTATCGGAAAGCTGAAGAACATTCCTGTTTATGAGAAGCACAGGGCACTCTGTGAAGTTGATGCTCAATGCACTGGAACTGAGGCTTAGCTATATAGCTTGAGTATAGGTGCCTATCTTCAACTACGTGATAGATAGGGTCCTAACTGTTTTTGAGGCTTCAGTATTTCAGATGGCTGGCCGAGTATGTTTATTGTTTCTTTCCCTTGAAATTGCTAATGCTCCATGCCGAATACCATATCCACTTATCCTGAGGAGTGAATTGATATAGTTGCAGGAGGTTTATGCACAGGGCTGGATCATGTTATGTCTGAGCAAAGGATCACTGGTAGGAAAATGAGCAGTAGCTCTGTCTTATCTGTCAGGAGCAAGTCAAGTACAGTAAGAAGCTTTTTTTGAGGCAGCATGGGAACTGAAACCCTCCTCCTACTGTTTTGTTTGTGTAGATAGTTAGTACGTGGCTTTGATAACAGAACTTACTTGTGGAACAAAATTTATTACTGGGTAGAAAAGTACCTGTGTATCATCTACCTTATGGCAATTTGCAACAGAAACATTATTTAAGGTGCTATTCTCAGGAGCTCCTTTGTGGGCGCTCCTTAATGACTGCAGTGTTACTTCCTTTGTATTACTGAATGAGATCATCATCTTTATAATATGACTGTATATTTTAAGCTTGGTCAACTGTTTTTGGATTATACTTAGGATTTCCTGTTAATTTGTGGGTTTGTTCCTCAAAATGTAATGTTGAAGGAACTATTAAGACAATAACGTTAGAAAAAAAATCTATTGGGAACTGTGCAGAGCTCTCAGCAGACCCAATCTGAGTGGGGCATGAGAGGACCTTCCTGAATACCCAATCTACTGTGATGTGCCCCATGGTGACTGTGATGCACAGCACCAGATAAATGTTTAAGAGCGGGATTCTGCAACCTGTTGTAAATCACAGGTACTAGAAGACAAAACAGAGATGGCTGTCTCATTGCACTATTCTTGGTATATCATGACAGAAGCAAAAGAAAAAACTTTTCTGGGTCCCATTTTACTTCTGGGTAAACTTAGCTCCAAGGCATAGTAAAAAAAGTATTGTATATAAATATGATACCAATTGCAGCAATAGGATTCCTGGTTCCTGAGGGTTGTTTTTCCAGCAAATTGATCCTGGCTGTGCTGCAAAGTTAACTCACCTTAAGGTAAAGCTGGGATGACTGGGACTTGTGGCTGTATAATACCCTAGCTGAATTGCACTGAAAACCCACTAAGTATACTTTGCGTGTGCATATAGTTTTACAGTTACATGGGTAGACAGAACCATAGACACTGTAAGTGCAACCAGTGGAGGTGACGTGCTCAAATACCTCAGTTATCCTAAGAGCTGAGATTACTAAATAACGGTTTAAAATGCTGTTGTAGGAAGCTCTCACACAGTGCTCAATGAAGCAGTTTTGTATATTAATAATCCTGCTTGGAGCTCTTATGGAAAAAAGACAAAAGAGAGAGATGAAAGGAGGAAAATCATTTTTTTCAGTATACATAGTACTGAACACTATGGAGACGCACTATTAAAAAATGACCAAAGTTGGGCTCTTCAATTCATATTTAGGCAGCCAACAAAGTGACTTCTTTTCCCCCTGAAGTGCCAAATACCCAGCAATTTCTGTTAATTTCCCTTAAAGCTGTGCAAAGTCACCAGAGCCCCATTGACCCCTTGCTCAACGTGAGCTCACGTCCCTCAGCAGCAGTGTAAGTCAGCGTGGAACTGGCATACTCCAGTCAAGCCAGAATCAGGTAAAACCAATAATCCTTACCTGTTTATTCATTTGTAGTTGCTTGCATACATTTAGTTTTCATTGTCCTCCCTTAACGTGCTGGACTGGTGCACTAAGTTTTACTCAAAAATTTGCAAAAGCCAGAGAAAAAGCAAGCAAGACATATAAATATGTTAGAAAAAAACAGAGTAAGGAAAACCAAGAGAAGAATAAATCTTATTTCAATGCAATCAGAGTATAAAAGGATTTTTCACTAAGAATCTAAAGAGGAAGATGAGCTGAGATAGCCGACTGAGTATGTGGGCAAGTTAGCGCTTATTGTGATAAATGTTGTTTATGTACACACCAGTAGGAAGTAAACTGAGATTGCTTTTTCTTCACTTAGATCCTAGGAGTGAAGCATTTGAACAATTTCTGATCTTAAAGTATTAAGATTAATAGGGTTAATTTTTCCTTTCAAAAAAAGACAAACACCCCCTCACCCCAACATTCATGAAGCCACTAAAGAAGGAATAGAGATCCAGAACCTGTCTAAGGATTGAAATGAGCTCTTTGGCAGTGAGCTATTTTGTCCTATCTTACACCAGCAGTAAATTTTATGATTGTGAACTGATGTGTAGATATTAAAATGATCTACACATGTAATTCTAAGATTATTAACATTTTAACCAGATATCTTAAAATTAACATGTTTTTCTTTTTTCTGTATACATTAGAATTATGAGGAACCTCACTTATGATTTCATTATCATTTTCTCAGGTGGCACTCCATAGTATTCTAACGAAACATTTTAAAACTTGCATTGAATTTCAGTTCTTAGTAAAAAAATGACAAAATTATTGATCTGGTGTTAACATAATCTTAATCTAGATCATCTTGGAGAATCTCTCTGTCTTTTTTCATTAGTATTTCTATTTTATTTCTTTCCTAGTTCTACAGTGAGAGAGTTAAGAAGGTCATTCTGACCAAATGGCTGGAATATCTCATATTCATATTTGGCAGTTCTTCCAAGTGGCTGTTTGATTTTAGCTGTATACTACAGTTGTATTTCCATTTAGAATAAACTGCAACTGGCTGCATGACTCTTCTACATAAATCCGAGTGCATTTAGACTTCTGATAAAAGTGTCCAATAAACTTTTGGCTCTATCATAAAAGTGAGCTGCGGCGCCCTTCTTTCCAATTGTCTTCTTTTGGGACCAATATTAGCAAAATGAGTGTTCCAGGGCTTATTATAACAACTGGAATTCATTTCTATACATTGCTGTAGTTATCTATGCCTTTCTGTGCCTGATTTGATGTAATGTTACTGTTAGATAAAAGCAAGATGTTTTCTTTAAAGAACATGACAAGACTTTATTTCCAGTGGTTATAAAGAATCATCTAGTACTTGCTGATGAATAGTATATGTTGCTTCCTGTGCAGTTGTTTTAATACATGTTTGCATTTACATTTATTACCTGAAGGCAAAAGGTAGTTAAGGAAAAAAAAAAATATCAAAAATCAAATCAAACCTATCTTTCAATATTGAAAAACAAGTGTATAGAGTCTCTTGGAAAATAATGTATTTCAGATGTGTTCTTTGCCAGAATAGCATTTAGGCAAATGTATAGGCCATTACCACAGATGCAAAATGATTGTAAAATTCCACAGGTATAAGGAAGACTTTTAATTATATTGCCTTTTACAGTAATAATTACGTGTAAAGAATGTGCACAGAGAGCTATAGGTTGTTATTTATACACAAGTATTTATCTTTGTACAAATACTTATTTGTGGAGTACTGCTATATTTTATGAAGTTTTATCTTATGTCTGCAAAAAAGATCATATACTTGTCTGGTATTTGATGAACATTCTTACATTTGAGTATAAAATGTAGACTGTTGTCTACTTTTATGTCTAAAACTTAGATTAGTGAGTTAGTAAAAGTGAAGGTTTACCTGTTTGGAATTCTTAGGTTCAGTAAGAATAATAACACAAAGTCTAAATAAAGTTTTGCCCGATTTTTTTTCATTCAGGTTTGGACAGTAGGACTGAAAAGCATAAGAGCTTTCAGGCATGCTTGCTTCCATAGAACTCCTTTCCATTTTTCCCCAGATGTGGGCCCTAGTTTTGTAACTGCCATCCTGAGACATAACTTGAATAGTTCAGAATAGGTGTTTGGAGTTCTAGATTCATATGTAGAATGATGAAAAATTATCTGCAACGTTGGAATACTGTTCAGCAGGAAGGCTGTGACTATTACTTGATTCACGTTGGTTTTGCTTTAGCCTGAGATGATATTGATTTGTAAGGACTTTTTTCTTTCTTGTAGTTGTGCACACTGAATTATCTGAACAATAATAGTGTTCCTGACACGTACTGTGCTACTGGGAACTTGGATGCTAGTAAAGCATGCAATAAAGCTGCCCTCCAGCATGGTCTTGCAAAGTTACATAGAAGATAAAAATCTAGTCTTCAGTCTGTCTTTTGACACACAAACATTCAGTAAACCAGTCTGTCCTGGAAAGTACAGCTAAACCTTTATGTGCTATATTTATTTATTCTCTAAAAAGGCTTTTTACATGCTGCTAGTAGAAACCAGAGTCTATAACATAAGAGAAATAGAAAAAAAAAAAAGAAAGAAAAAGAAAAGGAGGACTGGAATTACATCTGAATACGTAATGTACGTAAAAGACATCTCCAAGAAGTTAGTGCTTGTTGCAGTAGTAGTACAATAAGTACTACTTATTGTCCTACTGCTGTACTACTTCCTTTTTTTTTTTTGGTCAGGCTGATATTTATTGATTATCACATAGTTTGAGGTTTTTGTTGTTTTTTTTTTAAATTTTTTTCCAAAACCTTGTACATAGAACTCATATACATATTGCTTTATTTAGATAGGTTAGGCCTGCTAGGAGCTCGTGCATTTCCTTTTGAAGAACAGAATCTACATGTGGTAATTTTTGCAAGTTTTAATTGTTAAAATAGTTTTAAACGTGAATCTCTAAAATGTTTGGGGATGATGCCCGTATGGTATTAGGAAAGCTCATTAATCAGTTATTCTAATAACCTGAGGGTGTCTCAGTACATTTCTAATATGTTTTGTAAATACTACCATGATTATACATTTCACCGAGTTGTTATAAAACGATTTGTTCCCCTGACATATCTTTGTAAGTGAAAAGTAGTAGCTCAGCTGATCTTTTCAAGAGGGAAAGGTTAAATTAATGACTGATTCAGTCAGTCTTTCACCCTTCATTAGCAGTGAATTAATTTCTTAAAGAAATGAAAGATCATCTTGAGTTGTTTAATGTGTAAATTTCATTTTAAATGAGCATAGGTCCTCATCTATTTACAGAATAACACATACATGGTGAAGTTTAAAAAATATGTATCCTTCACAAATGGCTAATCATATTAAATTGCAAGACCACCATCCTAGCCTGGCTCTGAAATAAAAGCTGAAAACATGCACAGGTTAGTAAACTTGGTTTTAATGAGGACGCACTCTATTGGAGTTACTAGTAATGTATAAATAGGATATGGTATTTTTAATTAATTTATAGGACTAGCATTTTGGAGTTTCAGAAGGTGGCAGTGATAGGCTCAGAAATTATTACTATGGTTTTACTTGTAAAAGTACTAGAGAACAGGAGTTCTCATCTGCTTCCATAATAAATGTGGGAAGAGTGCTTTCCATACAGAAAATATTTTTTTAAATCTATTCAAATACTTGAATAAATGTATGCAATCTCAGACAGTGCTCTTATAAATAGGATAACATCAAATAGTAGAGCAAGAGGTCTTGCAGGTATTTCTTATGTTTCCTTATATGATACTGGTGACTCACTAAGTTATCCTTCTTTTGAATAAATTTTGAACCAATGTTTCATAAAGTACTAGTGGGAAGTTAGTGTGGGAAGTGCTCTTTCAGATGAGACCATATGTGGCCGTGAAAGTTTCCCCCGTTCTCTCTCCAAGAGTAAGATTTGAAGGTTTGCATTCTTGTTTTGCCTTGGTTCATTTCATTCCACCTACTGCATCTAAAAATGACTCCTGTAATTCTAATTACAGTAGCCATTCCTTTATTTAAAAAAATGAACAAAATGAAAGTCTTGATTAGTGTTTTATCATGTGAGGTCCATTGAATTCCATCCTTAATATGTTTGCAGTACTGTAAAATGAAACTGGAATCTATAATTCAGTCCACAAAATTATTTTATTTCTTTAGCAATAGCAAGAGGTGCTGTCTTTTGTTATTCTTATTAAATACATGTAGGCCATGCTATAGCCATTGTTATATTTTAAGTTATGGTAGGCTACGTAAAGGTATTTCTGTTTTGTTTTTTTCCAATAGGGTTTGTTACTTTGATAGGATGGGAATTTTTTGATAGAAAGATATTTCTATCTACAAAGAACATGCTGATTATTCAATTTATTTTTTTAATTGGATCAAATATGCATATATCATTCCCCTAAGGCATCTGAAAAGATAAAAACACTGTGTGTAATGGCACACTTACCAGGTAAAAATTCAGCTACTCTGCATAGCAGTTTGTTCTGTTCAACACCATCTGGCAACTGCAAGGAGGAAAAAAAACAGTTGTTTATATCTGCAGGTAACCTTCCTGTTACTTCACAAACACCATCCAGTATGTCATGGCTGAAAGATGGTGGATTTATTGAACAACATGCAGAACGCACGCAATTGCTTTCAGAATGTTACTGTTGAAATAATTCTGAGATCCTTGATTTGTTAGCAGAATCATAAAGGTGTGCAAATATGTCAGCCTTCTTAGTGAAGCCACTCATGTTATTGTTGTGATTAAAGAAAAGGTGCTAGAAAGATGAGGCCTTTGGTATGGTTTCTACATTCTAAATATAGACACTGAAAAAGCAAGCGGTTAGTTTTTGGAAAAGGACTTGGAAGGAGCAATAAAACATTCAGAAAACCTGAAAATTTTTAGGTATGTTTTAGGATCAGATGTTGTTGGTTTTATGCTGCTCCATCTGCTTCCACATTAGAGGAGCTGAAATGAAACAGGGAGGAAAAAAAATCTTTAAAGGTTTATTGATATTTTCAATTGATTTGTTCGAGTATGTTTGTATACTGACTAATTTCTGTGAACATTTGTGTGCTCCAATTATACCAAATCATGAGTTTACAGACAAATGTTTTGAATGGAACCTCATGAATATATGAAACTTTGAAAAAGAATTTAAAAAAACCAACGTAGATAATTTTCTATATGAAGTGTGGAAACTCATCAAATTTTCTTTCTTCACTTTGGGTTCAATGCCCAGACCTGTTCGCTTAGTCCAGTAGATGAGGAGATGGGACTTGAAAGAAATCGAGAGTATTGTAACAGGGAATGAAGGGGTGTTGTGGTTTAACCCCAGCCGGCAACTAGGACCACACAGCCACTCTCGCTCACTGTATCCCAACCAAAATCAGGACAAGTGGATGTGGGAAAATGTTGGGAATATAGTGGTGGGGGGGGAAATGAAACTTTCTCACAGAAAATTAGGTTACTTATACACGAATTATAGCAGACACTGACTTAAAGCACTTTGCTTGTGGGTCACAGACTGGTTTTCAGACTCAATTTTCCAACTCCGTGCGTAGAACGGGTAGGTTGTCCACACCTGTATGTGGTACCACAAGCACAAACTTGTATGCAAACAAGAAAGGTAGCTGGGATCAAACGCATATACTGTGATTATTTAAAACTGAAAAAGATTAGCCCTCTGTTATTAAGTCCGTATGTCAGCATAGCAGGTACCTTTCAGTAGCAGAGAGCGCTAAGTTAACAAAGATCAGTGTAAACCAGCTTTGGATCTTCCCACTTCAGTTCATTATAAAATCACAGTTTCAACGAATTTATGTCACTTTAATTCAGAACCTGGTGTGTCAAAAAACATTGGTCTAAGATATAATGTCCTCTCCGTGGCTGCTAATGGACTGAGCCATAGACTAATTTAATCATAGCACTGTACATCTCTTGATGCATATGGAATTCTATGGGATTACACCAGAGAATGGTGCCATCGACAGAAATGTAACTTTTTTTTGATGACTGCAACCTTCTAGAGTAAGAGAATTTGGATCATTGTCCAAAATCTTATCTAGATATTGTCTTTTATTTTTTGTTTTACCTTTAAAGAAGAAAGTAATTCTGTGATAACTTCATTCTTTTAAAAATGTCTCCATCATTGTGATTTAAATTGATTCCACTATCAGATCACTGACACATTTGTGTATTGCCCTAGCTACTTTTGCACATTAAAATTCCAGTGATACCGAATCTAAATAGTGAAGTTTCTCACAAATGTAACATGTTCAGCAAGGAGTAAAGAAGGAAGAAAATAGAAGCAGCATGTCAGGATGTGTTACAGCTTTGAATTGTATACCCTTCTGTGCCTAATGTGGGGGGTTTATGCTACTTTAATTGTAATGAAATGTTTATAACAAATATTTAATCAGGATTCAATGATTAAATAGGCAAATTTAATTTTGCTGTCGTTATTTTTTCTTAGGTAATCAATGCAGATGTGGTTTAATGACAAAGTCTAATTGAGTACTTTCATTTTATGAAAAGAAATTTAAAAGGAGAAAATTCACATTTTAAATTAGAAGTAATGATGGAGGCACAGGACAATTCCTGGGGGTTAATGACTATCTGAGATGTGGGCTGTTAACCTCAGGTGGTCATTAATTCTTCAAGTAATATTCCATGCCCTGATCATTATTACAGCTGAACAGTGATGGAGTAGCAAGTTTCAGCAATTAAACTATCAGCAATATTTTTAAATGCATATTTTTCTCTCCCACTTGGATATCCTTACACAAAGCAAAGAATGAATCAAACCATTGATAGCATCCAGTCAAACCCATGGTGTTTTTCTTAATTTGTGTGATCTATCACTGAGGACATGCCACATTATGTGACTGCATTTGTTGAGACACACATTGTTGTCCTAGTAGCTGTGTCCTGCCCACGTTAAATATATGGATGTGGATGCGTACACCACAGATTCTTGTTCTCTCTGCCTAATAATAATGATGCAGATGCCACTGGCTTGACCGGCATCAAAATTACAGTGTACATAGTGTCCTCTTGTCTTCACCATCCTACATATTCTGCACTTAAATATGTATAGCTAAACCTTCTTTTGCTAGGTTCTTTGAGGCTGTTGTATGGCCTTATTAGTCAAAGGAGAAGCAAGACTGCCCCTACAAATCCCCTACAAGCTAAAGCTAGAACTTGTTAAAAACAATGTAAGAGCTTGTACCAACATATTACACCTTTGATACGGCTTTTTGATACAGCTTCACGCAGCAAACTGATGACCTGCAGCTAGAGCTTTACTCAATTCTGTGAAAAGTCAAAAGATCTCATGCTATTGCTTTCAGTTTGAGATCCACGTGATTGTCTGATACCACCATGTTAGGCTAAATTTTCCTGTATCTAAGCGTTACATTTATATGTATTGTCTTCTTGGTTCACGTACAGAGAGCCTACAAATACCCCCAAGTCTTGGCAAAACATGCAGTCTTCTTTAAAGTCAGTCAGTAAGTGGTTCAGAAACAACGGTTGAAATGCTTCGAAGTATTTATTCCACTGCTGAAACATTTCAGCCTATGAGTCAAGGGCAGATCAACAGACAAAAGCAGCTAATCCAAAAATCAGCAGTTTATGCCTGGCTGGAGCAAACAGACTAATGAAGCATAGAGAGTTAGATAGGTCTCAATAAGATGTTAATAACATGTCTGCAAAGAGGTGAGTGAGCCAGTCACAGCGAGCCACTTTCTAGAGCGACTTCAGGTGAGAAAAGGACCAAAGATTGCTGGAAGCATACCCTAATTAGCAAAATCATTATCAGATTTTCATTGTGGGGATAGGTAGCACATATAGCATAGGTAGCACGCCAAAGGATTTTGGTTTAAACTGCAGCATGTCTGAGAATGTATGGCCTGCAGAATAGGCATAAAAAGGTTAAAATGTGTTATGTTTCTTGTTTCACGTAACTTGGCGTTTTAACTTATTAGTTTCATTTACATTAATGCAAATATGAATATAACAGAATAAATTATTTTCAAATTAATATAAAACAATAAAAAATCTAGGACAGCTTTGATTATTTAAGTTGATTATAATAGTTAAATGTTGACAGGATAATGCATTCACCAATTATTCCACTGAATAATAAATCTTTTGTTGCAGTTCTCTGCTTGTCAAAATAATGCTCTCTGTTTTAAAATAGCCTCTACTGAAACATGCATTTGTGGTCATGATCTCCCATAGCTGCTGCAAGGAGGAATAAATTGTATGCTTGCATATTTTGCCAGTCCATCAGCATGTTGGTAAACTGCTTCATGTACAACATAAACATTAACGGCAGCAAAGTTAGAGTTATGGCTGCTACTATCCCTCCTGCCTACATGGTCCACCCTTGTTTTGTGTCAGTCATAGTATTTGGAAGTTAGAATTTTTTTTTACATTTCTTCCTGAACTAGTGTTTAATAGAATTCTTCTATTCCAGCATAGTCATTAGTGGGAAAATAACTGCTGCACTTTAGTGATTGCTATAGAGATCCCAGCATATTGGGCTTGGAAATTCCCCATGTGTGTGAATCTGTGGCAATAAAAGTGTGGTTTAAAATGAAAAATGAGCCTAAACCTATTTCTGATCCATCTATTTCACAGGTATTTTCACAGATTTTTATCTCATACCCCCATTTGATCTTGTTCATAGGGGCACCATAGCATAGTATGGGCAGCAGGTCTGAGTGTAATTTCTTCTGTCTCTGGTTGGGATGCTGCTGTCAGTCCTTAGTCTTACAATAAAATATATATCATCAGCAGTTATGGCATCTTAGCCAGTTATTTCTGCTTATATACGTAATGCTCTGCTGTTCTTTCCAAGTGTTCAGTAGGTTTTAACAGTAGTTTAGATTTGGTTATTGGTGCTTCTGATAAGATCTATTTTTATGTTTGTGATTACAATTAAAATGATTATATCTCTGTAGATGGCCTGTGTCACTCAGGCTCAGACTTAAAAAAATATCAGGCTTGATGGCTGTGGAATAATTTCTCTGATTAAATTAAAACTTTGTAACAAAAAAAAATATATTTTTTTTGTTTAAACCCATGATTTAAGCCTACTTTATTAGAAATTTATTATTATTTTTATTTCTTTCCCAGCAACAGGGAAACTCCATATTCTGTTATAATCAAGCATATTTTATATTTTGCATTAATAATTGAAAAGTAATTAATTTCATTTGAAATAAGTATTCAGTTTTATAACTTCATAAAATATATTAAGTATTAATTTTTAAAATTAAAAAAAATAAAGGGAGAAAGAATTGGTATCTGTGTTTATCAGTCCCTTGGTGTTATTAAGAAGGGGTGCTTAATTTCTAAAAATGTCCATGAGACTTCTAGTGCTGTAAATGATCTTTATTACACAAATTGACCAAAATCCATCAGGGAGCACATTCAGGTTAAAACTGGGAGGAAAAACCCTGATGTGTCAGATATGGCAGATATGGCAGAGATACGCATTGTTTTCTTTCCTGACGAGTACATACTAAAACCTTTCATAAGGCTGGCTTTCCTTTTATATCCACAAGTTTGCCACTTTTCACAGGTCTCATTCAAGAAAAAAAATCCTTTATTGATTTGATTCTTGTGTATTATCTTGATTCAAAGTCTGCCAACACCAAGAGAAAGTCTATTATCAGTTTAAATGAGTTAGGCTGGCCTGCATCACTGCAGATATTCATCAGCTTCTGAGGATTTGTGTGTCAGACTTCATTCACGAACAGAAAAATGTGACTGATAGTAGTTTACTGGGTGCTGGTGAGGGCAGGTATACAAAATACAGTAGAACCGAGGATCTTCCGTACATACTTGTGCTGGTTTGGGCTGGAATAGAGTTAATTTTCTTTACAGTAGCTGGTATGGGTCTGTTTTTGATTTGCACTGGAAACGGTGTTGATAACACAGGGATGTTTTCATTATTGCTGAGCAGCGCTCACCCAGCGTCAGAGGCTTTTCTGCTCCTCACTCCACCCCACCAGCGAGTGGGCTGGGGGGAGCACAAGAAGTCAGGAGAGGACACAGCTGGGACAGCTGACCCCAGCTGACCACAGGGATATTCCATGCCATGTGGTGTCATGCTTAGTGTATAAAGCTGGGGGAAGAAGGAGGAAGGGTGGGATGTCCGGATTTATGGAGTTTTGTCTTCCCAAGTTAACTGTTACATGTGATAGAGCCCTGCTTCCCTGGGGATGGCTGAACAGCTGCCTGCCCATGGGAAGCAGTGACCAAATCCCTTGTTTTGCTTTGCTTGCATGTGTAGCTTTTGCTTTACCTACTAAACTGTTTTTATCTCAACCTACACAACTTTTCTCACTTTCACACTTCTGATTCTCCTCCCCATCCCACTGGGATGGGTAGTGAATCCAAGCGGCTGTGTGATGCTTTGTTGCCAGCTGTGGTTAAACCATGACAATACATTATGTCAGCATTGCAGCTAAAGTATCCAGCTGGATGTCACTGCAGGTATACAGATGCGGTTTTGATCTTGTTAGCTTAGAAAAACTTCTTTACTTTGAGGGTGGCAGAGCACTGGAACAGGCTGGCCAGAGAGGTTGTAGAGTCTCCTTCTCTGGAGATATTCAAAACTGGCCTGGATGCATTCCTGTGCAACCTGCTCTAGGTGAACCTGCCTTGGCAGGGGGGTTGGACTAGATGACCCCTGAAGGTCCCTTCCAACCCATATTGTTCTGTGGGGTAACAGTAATGGTGACAGAGATATTAGGTGAAAGAGCTGTCTGCAGATCCTTTTATGGTGCCAGGGACCAGTTTGTGCGGCTGTTACTACTGTTGGCACCTGGGTGAAAAGTACCTTCAATTTGTCATCAAGAACTTTTCAATAGTGAGAACTGGGAAAAGGGTAATTCCAAAGATTAGTTTACACTGAAAGCTTATAATAGCAAGCAATAAATTCTAGAAAGATTTGATGCAATAATTTCCTACAAATGTGGGAAGTAACTTAAATAAAGGATTGGGAATAACACTGTGTGGCCTTCTACCTAACATGCTGACAAGTCACTTGTATTTTCTATGCATTAATTTGTTTCTAGAGTAATTGTTATTGGCTGTCTTAATTAAATTCATTAACTAAGCTGAATAGAGGCCACTTTCTAATAACTGATGGAAGTTCTCTGCTTTTTATTTCTTTTATCATTCTATTGCAGAATAAAGATCAGATGTGGAAAGGAGAAGGCAAAGAAATTCAAATGCTTCAGTTTCCTCACAGTGTTTCCAGATGCAGCTGGCAGAGATGTATTGACTTCAACTTGTTTTGACTCAACAAAAAAGTGAGTTGCGTAGACAATGACTATACTTGTGTACAAGAATCATCAGTTAAGACTCATGAATGCCAATCCATAAGATTAGAATCTGACTTTAAGCTATTGTTCGTGATAATAAGAGTGAAGAGATGTGTTTTCCCTCTCAGATAATGGACCTGAACAGGTATGATTATGAAGTAGTGTGGGAGACATTATCTGAGTTCAGTTTATACTCTTCTGTAGATAGGAGGAGTGTAAGGCTATAACTTTGTGCCTCCTTATCTCTTATGGTCTTCAAGTAACAACGCATGAGCTTGACTTTCTCTGTTTTACGCACTGGGAGTTTAAAAAGTGACAATATGTTTAGTGTTTAGAAATGCAGAAAGTAGTTCCTGAAACTAGCTTTTCCTTCTCTGAGGCAGCTCTGCCTCCTCAATTTCCTTCTTTATCCTGTACAAGGATACTTCTGTGCCCCATGCAAAAGAATTCCTGTATATTTGGGAGTTAAAAGTAGTACTGAATTCTCTGTAATCATATAAGGTAAAAATTAAAGCTTTTGCCTATAGTATTTTCTTACCATTGTGTGTTTAGTCATTGCAGAGCCCATAAAGGAACAGAAATCTTAATCAGAAAATCAAATTGACCTATAGGATATTTTACATTATTAATTTTTAGGCACTTGAAAGATAAAATCATAGAGTGGGTTACATTGGGGAGAGCTCACTGGCATTTGCATATAGTGAAATTTTGGAGTGTGACCATTCTTATTACCTAGTGCCTGTTCTGTGAGAGACTATCTCAACTTACAGTGAAAGATACAGAACACATTCGTCCTCATCCTCCTTTATCCGACTTCTTTATCTCCATTAAAATATGGATTAAGATTCGTATCCTCCTTCTTTATCTCCATTAACCCACTGTCACTGAAGACAAATTTTGTCCCCCTGGCTAGTTTTTACAATGTTATTGTGCTTTTCTGGTGTAGAGCAGTATGTGAAATTTTCAGCTTTCCACTTTTCATCCAGGTAGTTGTTTGGAAAATCCTGTGATGCTTTTGTGCAGAAAAACCAGGATTTTTCTCTTTTTTACTTCTTCTACCTCTACAGTAAAACAGTGATCTTTTCCTCTGACTGCTGATGTCTTCCCAAGAAATTACAAATGTATAAAATATTATGCCATTCATTTAGCTTTTTTTTTCTGTGTAGTTTCTTAGCAAACAAGGCATTTCTTCGCATTCTGTATGTGGAATGTGCTTCATATTGTGTGTTTCAGCCAGCAGTTCAAACATACCTCTTGACTGGTAAAACATGAATGGCAGTCTCACTGGTCCATCTGTTTAAAGTATTTTTGAAGTGCTACAGCGCAAGCCATAATATTTATGAAATTTCATATTCATTTGGATAGTGACAACATGTTTAACTTTAACTCTTAGTTTGTTTCTGGGTTTTTTGCCATTAAGATGAAATACTTCAGAAAGGAAAACGTACTGGAGCCTAGTTCTGCAGACAAAGGCAAAACTTTACATTGAATAAGAAATTGTTTGGGGTTTTTTCCTTTATATTTTCCTGCAAAAAAAAAATAAAGTATGCCCTGAAAAGTTTGGGAGCATTTTTCATACCTTTGGAAACATAAAGCCGAAGTCTGCCTAGTTGAATCACCAGAGTTGAGAGTAAACCTACAAAAACTAACACAGCTCCAGCAGCAGGCAGCATATAGCAATACGTAACTAACATAAGAGAGCTTGGAGTTAGTCTTACTGGTAGTGGTCATTCTCTTTGAATTAGCTTATAGGCTGTGCCAGATAAGATTATTGAAAATCAAACGAGCTTACAGCATAATGCATATTTTACTGAGCCAAATATTCATAATGTAAAAACAAGTTATTCTGGTTCTCGCACCATGCATCCAAAATAAGAATCATGCAACCAAACTTGCCTGTGAACAAATCCAGCAGAATATGATTAAAAGTTCAGTAATCAGTAGTTTTTTTATCTCTCATTAATTTTCCTTTTTCTATCGTCATATTCTTTCTAATATGCCTTCAGGTTCTTCTTAGCAAAATGTATTTTTAATTTCTAAGCATGCTTTCTTCAGCCTGCGTCATGCACTATAGTTTATGCATATAGGAATGCAGAAGTGAATGTAACCTGTTTATACATTTATCAGATTGTATCTACCCCATTAGTCTCCCTAATGGCTAAGTAGTGGTTCCTGTGTGTATCTCCTGTGCTGACCTCATCTATCAATGGGCCCACAGTGGAAAAGAGTCTCCCCTTCCCAATAAAATAAATTACTCTTTAGCCCAGGTTATGTCTTTGAGCTGATATAACAGTATTATTCACAAGAGTGAAGTTGGTTGTGTTCAGAAATTTTTAGTGTATAACATCCCAATCCTATACCAGGTCTAACAAGATGGGAACACAGAATCCCTAGGGTCCAAAAGCAGGATGAGCATGTAAGTATAATCAAAATTGGCAGTTCTGAACATTCATCATTAGAAAATGAATGGCTAAATCATTCAAGCTTCATTCATGTTTTGTACCTAGAAAATACATCAAAGGCAAGTTAGAAAATTAGTTCTGAAACAAATAAAATATTTTCAGGACTTTTAAATTCATCATGCTAAAATAAAAATTATCTGACTTCAAATCAAATATCTTAAAATCAATACAAAGTGAGCTAAATGTGTTCGAGGAATTGCAAAAACATATATATAAAGATGTCAATTGCCACATGCATTTTCTTCCCATTTGGTTTAAGTCCATTGAAAAGAACACTCAGCACGAAACATTATTACAGAGAGTAACGTGGTCAATATCTGTCCTTAATGTGCATCTTTTTCCTTAGTAGTTTGCTAGTTCTTATGATAATGGGGTGTTTTTTCCTGCAGTTTAAAGAGATTGAATACTTTTTAGGTATATTTCAGCTGCTTATATGCCAAATTAGAAGTGTGATTGTGAAACAAATGTTATAACCTCTGCAAATCCGTTCTGTCTTAGGAACTATGAGGTAAAATATACTCAGTGGACAAATAACAGTTTTGCTGTACAATGAATAGTGAACTATTTTTGCAATTTTAATACTACATTATTTTTTTCAGTTTAATGTCATCCTTTAGCTGTATGCTGTGTTTTAATTGTTTTCATTCACTATGCATTAGTCCTAAAGACTAGATGATTGGTATATTGAATATTTTGTTAAGTTATTGTAATATATGAAATTTGTTTCATTTGGTTGAGGTCTGGGATCTTTTTTTGGTTTTGTCTTTTTTTTTCTTTTTTTTCTTAAGCTTAGATTCAAACCTCCCTATAAATTCAAATGTCTACTCTTACATAATGACTACTAGACATATCACACCACTCTTTGGAGGTAACCATGGCATCCATGTCTTAAAAAAGTGTCAACTGATTCTTCTTCTTCTTCTTCATCCAGCTTTAACTCCTTATACTTCGGATTATAAACAGAACATAGACTGTCCTATATCCTCTGTATGTATCCTCTTACTGCCTTGGGGACCTGTGGTGCCTGCAGGCAGTAATAAAAGTGAGTAAACATCAAAGGAGCTGCTTTGCAAAGGAGTTGGAATGAGAGGTCCTATTTGCTTGGACCGAATAACTTGTGAGTCTTTGAGTTTGGGGCATCTTTTTCCAGAGGAGGAAAATGACTGCTCTAAAGCAAAACACAGCAAGCACCATCACACAACAGTGACACAGTGACAAACACCCTCCCCAGGCAGTGGCCCCTGTTTAGTGTCAGACCCATTCCAGCCCTCATCCCACTCCTACCGTGCTTCTTTAGGCAATGTTCAGAGCCAGATTTAGCTGATTAATGCCAACATAACTGACTAAAGTTTCTCATAGTTCAAATCCTGTCAGTAGTATGGATGTCATGCATCATCTTAGGTATGAGTAGTGCTGAATTAAAAGGTAAGAGCTGTGCCTGCTCTCCAACACTGAATGCTTAGCCAGCAGAAACAATTCCATACTGAAATAAGAAAGTTGTTTTAATCAAAAATATGTGATACAACTTTTTGTAATTGGGAATTCACAATGTTATTTTTTAACTTAGAGAAAAAATAATAGTTAAAATAAACATTTTCAGCCAATATAAGAAGAGGATGAGAGCAAATCCTGGGATCATGTGATTTCCATTGAGAGGAGAATTGAGGGGTTATTTTAGTATTTCTCACAAGTTCTTACTTTTATTGCTATCATGCCTGGTTCTTCTCAACTGACACATCTGGCACTTCTGACTTTTTCTGGCATCAACAACTGACTCTGTCAGTCTACATAAGAAGGCTGTAACTGTCTCATGCCACCCCTATAAATTATAAAACCTGAGCCAAGGCTTCCTCAAGTCAGAGGGGGATGTCTATAGTAAGAAAGTCCTGGAAAATTAATTTTAGGAATGTCTATTATAACTCAAGTCCTGTAATGGGATCAGCTGAAATAAAACATGCTCGTAAGTAGCTTAACTCCTACATTTGAATAATTAGTGATGGTTTTTAATAACTATTTGTTATAGTTTATAGCTGATTGTGCACTATGATAGTGAATTTTCATGTCTTCTTTACTTTTTTGCTATTCAATATAGTATTATAGGGCATCATTCAATATAGTATTCATATGACTTTATTAAAATGTTATTTAAATTTAAAATTTCTACAGCAAAGTCAGCATTTTTCTAAAACAATCCATATGTTTATTACTGTTTGCAAAGATCAAAAACTTGAGGAAAGAATTTTGCAAATATAAAATATCTTGCTTACTGTCTGAAGTATTTTAAGCATATTGTAAACCTGAGATAGAAAGAGCTAGTAAGCAAGCTGACAATCTCCATGGTTCTATTGACAGTGTGAAAAATATATGGAGAACTAAAGATTAAGTATATTGTCAGGCAATCCATAACCAGATACCATTGTAGCAACAGGCATGAGCTTTTTGTGGTGTTCATGATAAAGCAATACGGACAACTGATTCACTTCATTAAAGAAGTACAGCATAATGAAGAGATGAAAGCTCAGTGCTGTTTAATATTATCTATACAATGTATTACATTGTGGTGCTGGATTTGTTTGTTGTGGTTGGGTTGTTGGGGTGGGGTTTTTTTTAGAAAACGAAAGTTCTGTAAGTTGCAGAATAAACCGGTGTCAGGCAAAGGAAATATAAAGACTTTTGCAGACAAAGGCAAACACTGTTTCAACAGGTATGTGGTATGTATGACCCTTAAAGAAACAGCAAAAATTTGTACATTCAGGATGATTGATCAGATGATCCATAGCAGACTTCTGCAAATTCTTTTAAAAAGCAAAATAGTAAAGATGTTTTTGCTGTCACGGATGGTGCCTAGGTTGTTTGGGCTGGTTGATGCCATATAAAATACTTTCCCTTTTCTCCCATTATTTCATTTATTCGTATGGTATTTGGCAGTAGGAGAGCATTAGAGGCAATTATAGAGGGCAAACCTTCAACGTTATTTTGCCCCAGCAGTTCAGATTCTCCTTCTGTCTTTTCTGGCAAGTCTTCTCTAACTAAAATATTTTTGGACTTAATACTATAAATACTATAAAACAATTGCCAGCACAAGTGGCTAGAAATTATTTCTTCAGGTGGTTTCCCAGGCTTTCTTTTCTCTTTCTGCAGGAGGTTTCTTGCTCATTTTTATTAAAAATAATAAAAAATAAAGTAATTAGCCAAGACAAATCTTCTCTTCCCACATGCTTACGAGAGCTCAACCCAAGCCAAACTTTAGTTAAAACTTGAGAGCTAACTATGTTCATTGATTCATTCTGAGGAAGGAAGCAGATACACAGAGAAAGTGAGGTTTTTTGTAACCCATATTTTCAAAATATAATATAGTTGAGTTTTAACCAGGAATTTTACAGAGCAGTCAACCTATGAAATCCAATTCTCAAAATTTTTAATTTACTCTGCAATTAGTTTATATTTAATTCATTGTTTGCATTTGAATCTCTCTTTTGTAATACGTAAAAGATTATATCCACTGTTCTAAAATGAATTCAGAACTCGAATTTATTAAGCTTGTAGCCCAGTTCTTAATTGGATCTGGAAATGTTTGTTTTACTGGCCAGAAGTTATGCAGAAACTCACCACTGAAATAAGGATTTTGTGAAGTAACAAAGGGCCTAAGGATGCTTAGTTCAGGATACAGTTGATGAACTGAACTGTGTATTTTTAGTCACAATATGGAAATGGACCATAAAATAAAGAGTTAAGTCAGTCTTAGGATATGCACGATATGCACGACCCTTTTTGTTGGCCTTCTGTAAGAGAATTCCCTTTAAATAATTGATTCAGAAACAATCTAAAGGCCGTTCAGCTGCATTGCCATGCAATTATGCTGGTCATCTTTATGCTTTGTAAAAAGTTTTTTTGATTTCTAAAGTGGGATTTTGCATGCAACTTGATATTTTTGTTCCCCTTAATAATGCACACTTCTTGAACAGGCCTTTCATTAAAAAAAATATATACCTCAGTTGCTAAGGTGTTTTATCTTGTCCCACAAATTCTTATTAAAGAGGAGAAACAAAGCAACTTTGTGGGAAAGCCAAATTAGAATACAAATTTTTGGAAAACAATAACTCACCTGGCCAAGAATACAAAGGGGATGCTGTCTTGTGAAACAAAGTAAACAGAGTTAAGCATGGATTCATGACCAGATCAGAGTGGAGGCAAAAAAACACAAAACACCCAAAAGCAAAACAAAATGAAAGTGATAGAGGCAAGTATGAGTAAAACCTAAACATGAGGCTGAATTTCAGTTGTCCTTCCTTGACCATCATTTTGAATTGGGTTAGAAGAATAATATTAAAAGTCTACTGCGAAATATATAATGTTGGCTTAATACTTTGTGCACAGCATAACATGATTAAATGCTTTTATACTTAGTATTTAAAGGAAAAACATTTTTTGTGTATCCAGTCTAATATTGATTTCACTGTTCTGTACTCTTTGGAAGTATGAAGAGATCATCCAGTCTTACCCATACGTCACAAACTTAAATGTCACCTCAGTACTCAATACACTTTGATACTACAACTGGGTTTAAACTAAAATCCTCCAACGGCCAAACAAAGAAACTTAGGCACCACCAATTTAAGGACAGAGAAATTGAAAGATTACTTATATCATATAAAGGAACATTATGGTGGGTTTTTAAACCACCTTAGTTATAGATGAGTTCTTTTCAAGTTTTTTTGTTATACCCATGCTTATCATCTGGATTTTAGCTTGACTAAAGTCTTTTCCACTAATTTATCACATGGAAATTTGCAAGGACAAAATAGCTTATTGTCTCCGGTTAAAACAGGCAATTAAAAGGAAATGTTACTGTGGTCACGTCCCAGGATGAAATTCAAAACAGATGTCCTGAACACGCTCAAGGAATAAAAGGTAATAGAGCCACATTGGCCAACCTTAGGTAATTAGTTTTGCCAAGAGTAAGTGCACTTCTAGTACATTTGGTTATACTGCTTCCAGGATGTTTGCGGCTATCCTTGTGCTGCCTTTTGTGGATGTTATCAGTTCAGCTGGCACTAGCTTACAAGTCTCTTCTCTGAGATCTGTTAGTGGCTTTCCTAGTGAACATACAGCTTAGAGAGATTTTAGTGCTGCAGCAGTTTAATCGCTCTCAGTGCACATTTCATTAATAAAAAGAGGTTTGGGTTCTTTTTATTTCTGAAAACATAGCTTATGTGATTGTGCTTTTTGTGTATCTCTGTGCTTTCTTACGGAGACACTTGAATTTGTTATCTAATTTCACCCAGAAGGCAATAAAAGAGGGAAGACAAACCTGAGGGGTGTCAAAGACAACAGTTGGAGGCTAGGTTTTCACAAACTAAAAAATTTTAGTCAGAAATAGCACACAGCCTCTTACAGGAAAATTTGTATTCTCATAGAAAGACCAATGCTTTTGAGGCAATGAGTCACTTGTTCATGCTCTGTAGTTCACTTGTGAGAGTGTATAACAGCATGCTTTCTTCAGTCCTGCGTAGAGATGTTGATCTCCATGGATTCCCATTTTGTACATCCAAAGGAAGGAATTGACACAGGACTTGTTTAGTTCCTAGGAACTTTCCTCGGTGCTCCCCCAAAGCTGTCCTTCCTGCACTCCACAGTGACAGTGCCTGCATGTTTCCAGTCTTACCTGCCCTTGTCTACAGCAGAAAGCCTAGGCTCTCCCTGGCTTAGAAGACAAGAATATATATGCCTGCCTCTCATCCTTATTCCTCCCTTCCTCCATTCCTTTTCCTTTACATAAGAGCTAAGCAACTTACTGACCTTGCTTAGCAAAAGTTGTGTCTAATTTCCATTGAAATTAGTGGCACAGTTCTGTAAGTGTCTATGAGAGTAATAGCAGGTTGCAAGTTATTGACCACTTTCTGAGGTTATGGCCATAATCTATGGAAATTGGTGCATTTCTAATAACTAAAAGTGAAGCTTTGTTGATTTCTAAGTGTTGGTCTGAAATCATCAAATTTTAATGCCTTTAAATTAAAAAATTTGAAATTGTAGTAACATAAGGATTAATCAAAGTAAAATGGAAAAGCAATAATTTAACTTCTGAGTGACAAGGGTGTTTTTCAACATACTAAGGATTAGTGCTTCAGATACCACATGAACTAAATTCCTATCTAGCAGCCAGCTAGAGAGTAAGTAACACATGAAGAGACACCTAGCTTTTACTGTACATCTCTTATAGTCACTCACCAACAGACTGTCCAGGACTTGTTTTTCCAAATTATGCTGAGTTTAATTAAGGTGAATTAAGCATTTATTGCTTTTAGAGTAGTGCTCTAATCGAAAGCAATGGATTTCAGAGGCCAGCAATGAACAAATATGGTGGCCAGCCTTCCACCAGCCTTTTTCTTCATCAGATCAGTGCAAGTCAACTTGGCAGGATATCATGCTTAACAGAGCAAAAATGTCTGTGGGATGACACTATCACGTCACTTCTCAAGAATGGGTATTCTAAATGTGCCGACAGCATTCTGAGACCAACTTAGCTTTTTAACAAAGTCTTTTTTGGCATAGATTTTTTTAGTCCCCTATGTAAGTTCTCACCACTGCTGTCTTTCCACCTTGGGCACAGTCTCTAACTTATTCAGGGTTTTTTTTCCCCTCTTTGAAAAGCTTTTAAAATATATAACCCTTCAAACTTTTTTTAAGTGAGAGTCACCATTTTTCAGCATGTTATGCTACCATATAAGGAAAAATTTCCCAGTAGTTATCAGACAGTACTTACTTTCAAAACGGAACGATCTTTAAAAGTACGTCAAGTTTGACTTGGTCACTTTGGCAAAGTATCAGACTTGGTAAACATTGATAAAATCTGAGGATTAACTTGACAATTTAAGATTAAAGTTACCAGCCTGAAGTAGGGAAGCCCTAGCATGAGACATGTTTAGCTTCCATGATTGGTATATTAAACAAGTCACTGCAGATGGTGTTAGCTTTTCTTGGGGAGTTTAAAATAATCATGTTACTTATTGTTACAGTTGACTGGTCCTTGGAGGTCAGAAATAGATAATCCTCCCATTCTGCTTAATCTATATTAAGGTATGTAAAGCTACATGACAGTTTTACAGGGAACTTCAAATATGATAAGTATGGTTGTCTTACTGACCATGAAGGTAAAGTATGGTTAGTGTTGCGTTTTAAACTGAGTTTAAAAAGAGAAAAGGCTAACAAATGAAAGATGATTCCAGAAGGAAAATACAGCTCCAACAATTACCAGCAATAAAAACTGTCTTTTAAGTGTTTTAGGAATTTCAGAAATATTAGCTGCTGAAGGAGTCTGTAAGAGAACAGGGGGCTGCAGACAGAGCAATCATTCATCGTTTAACATCTGAATCATTTCTTGCTGACTAAAGAGAAATATATATCAGAGAAGTCAAATAATCCTTTCCTGTTATTATATATGATTCATGAATTCCAGATATTATACAAATGCACCATTAATCTTAAAGGAAGTAGTGTTTGTCAAAATAACATTTAAATGGTGTTTAAAATAGCATTTAAAATTGTTTTCAAAGTAATTGTGAATTTTTTTTCGATATGTTTACAGTGTCCACACTCGCAACCACCCTTTTAGACAATATCAGGGCTTTTGTAACATAAGTGGCATACAAATAGTTGGAACCTTGTCTGCACTTCACTATGTATTTGCATTTCTGCTATGGAATAAAAAACATACAGTCTGCTACCAAAGATGAACAGATTTTATAATCAAAAAGTCTAAAGAAACTAACATTAAAACCTTTTTGTTGCATTTGTACTTACCCTTAGTTTATTCAGTGCCTATAAATTCAGAGTTTTAGACTGAAAGATACATCAGGTGCATGCAAGATTTTTTTAGATGTTTGCAAAAAATGTAGTTGCTGATGATACAAAAGGAGCTAAGTTCATCTGTGAGGTCTCCAACTGTTTTGTTTGTTCATGACACCTTTGAAAGTGAGAGAAGTGTTTGGCATCTTGTCACTGATGAGCTCCTCCCAGCTGACCCTGCTTTCAGCAGGAAGCATCACTAGATGACCTACTGAGGTCATGTCCAACCTGAATTTTCCTCTGATCTTTTTGGTACCTAGTTAGGAGTGAAGTAAAGAGGTTCGGGGATGGAATATGATGTGGTTTTATAGGCTTAAGTATCCTAAGCCAGTTTTTGTGTGTATTTTAGAAGCTTTCAAGATCATCCAGAGAAACAATTTTTACATGTAGAAAGTAATTTATGTAGTTATTTGGGAGACAGCTTGACCTTGTGGTTTGTTCCTATTGTGTGAAAGAGCAAAAGCAGTAATCGTCAAGCCATTGGAATAAAAGCCATTTGAAGAAAAGGTAACTGAAGTGTTTATAAGGACTTATAATGAAGTGTTATGTAATCTAGTAATAAAGAATATTTTCTAACTGGGGAAGTATGAAACATAGAAATTGGAACATGTGCATCCTATCTTGGTTTTAGTCCCTGCTTTTGAACAAGGCATATGATACAATGAAAGACAATAGTAGCAGGATTTGCACTATATTAAATGTGCTTTTGCTGATAGAGAAACATTGTTTGGCTGGAATTTGGAATTATTTTGATACCCATGTGTAATTGTTTCAAAGCATGCCATAGAAATTATTGGGATTTGTTACTGTCACTAGATCTGAATGTAATAAAGTGCGTGTCTGATGTGATATCTAAAGTTATGCTTCTGGGTTTAAAAAGGTTAGCAAAACTTCCAAGTTTGCACCCAACTGCATCTGTGCATTTGTGTTCACAGAAGTAGATCTGGAGGTTTCTTTCCTCCTTTTGTTGGAAGGAAGTAGGATCCTGTTGTGAAGTCACACTAGACTGGAAGTCAGGACTTTCCTGCTTGTGCCACAGACTTTCTGTGTGGCCCTGGGCAAGTCATTTGATTCCCACCACTGCAGTTTTCCATCTGAAATTGGGAATGTTGCTTTTCTATTTCAAATAGTAGTTTAAGAAAACATGTATTAATCATGTTTGAGATATTAAGATGTAATGCTGATAGGTGACTCCAAAGTATCACCTGGACACATTCCTATTGAAAGTTGAGGTTTGTATGTAAATTACTTAACTCAGTAATTCCTTTAGGAAGTTTCTATTAAAGACCAATCTAATGAAAAATTCCCTTTCATCTGAAGCCTAAAAGTATTCATGATTTGGCAGCAGAAAACAAAGTCAGGAAAACCTTTATTCTTAAATCTACCTGTTAAGTTCATGGTATGTCTAAAAGCAGGTTCACTTCAGGAAACAAATCTTGATACTGCTGGTTTAGAATTCAAAAATCAGTGAAAATCAGCTTTCATCATTTTAACTCTCAACTGAAAGTTCTCAAGTAATGTCTGTATTGTAAAGTAAAGAGGCAATTCTCATCCTATTACCTGCATTATTAATACAAGTAATATTTATGGTATTGCTTGTATCATTAATACTGTATTGCTTGTATTACAAGCATTATAGCTTCTAGGTGTCTCAGTGACTCAAGTTGGAGAAAGCTATTTAAAGAAGTCTCTGAATCAGTGGTGCCAATAAGGTCATTATCTTATACTCCGATTTATAGATTTATGAACTTCTCTACTTTTTGGTGGCTTTTAAGAACTCTTCTCCAGTATTCCTCTATTTGTTGGTCTGGCAGAGGCTTGTAAGTGAGACTTGCAGGCACTGAAATGTTGCTTAGCAATTTGCTCAAGCCATGGTTTTTCTATTGCTCTCCTGCTGTGCTTGAAATTCACCCATTTATGTTTAAGTATGACAATATGAAACGAGCAGAAATAACCACTATTTGTTTTATCATGTCTCTGGGACAAATTTGTCAGCCTTTCATCAAGCAAGACTTGCATTGTCCTCAACAGGATTTCCGTGTGATGAAGGGCTGCTGCATTTAGTGCTTTGAGTTTTTAAATCTTACACTCTCCGTGCCTGAGTATTGACAAATGCACTACTCTAACACCTTATTTATTTTTTATTGAAAGTAGAAGCTTGCTTTGCCTCTTTCTTCTCGATTCTTGTTGATGTCAGACAAATTTACATGGATGATTGCTCCCTTAGCATGCTTATCTATCATCATAACTGTGAGATATCACCATCAGTGCAAATCAGAAGAGAAGAGATCACCCAAATTGTGCTATTTATTTAAAGGACACATTAACCTTCAAAATCTGTTTTGTTCTTTATTTACACGTCCACGGACTCCCATGCATTTTTAATGTTTTCATATAAACTGTTCCCAAGAAGCAGGTGACTTTACATTAGTTCTGATGCCTCATTTTTCTAAGTATCTGAATCTTGTTGCTGCTATACAAAGCCTTGCTGAATTTCTGGTTTTGTAGGGAGAAGTGCAACCAAAGCATAAAAGTCTCTGTATTCAATTATGTTAAACTTTTGAGACATTTTTGTGAATGAGATCTCATGGGAGTTTAGGAACCATTTATGTGACATCAGATACTTTTTTCCCTACTTGATTAATTTCCTGATGTTTTTTTGGGTTGTTTGTGTTTTTCCTCCTTGTGCACGCAAAGTATGACTTAAACTGCAGCATTCAGTTACAAGTATCTGGTCTGATAAGGGTTCTGTCCAGTTAGTGTTGTCACATGGTCCACAGTAGTTCCTGTTTCATTCATGCAATGGGAGGTCACCTGGGCATCATTACCTGTGCAGAAATTGCTCATCATGATCACCACAGTTCTAGTAGGAATATTCCTTATTTCTCCCTCCCCAGTGACACGGTATGATGGCACTCTATAGTCCTTCTGAGTCAGCTGTCATCTCCTATTTATCATTCCTCTTTATGTAGTTTCAAATAGGTCTGTGCGTATGACTGATGCACATTCCTGTGGGATATAAATACACTTCAGAACCTTCCTCGGACCAATAAGTCTGATCCCTGTGCATGTTCATACTGAGCACTCCTGATATTATTGTCATCCGAGTTTAAAAATTCCAGGTTGAATAAGTTCCTTCATGCTGTTGAAGGCGGTTTCTACTTATGTCTCTTCAAAGGCTAAGTAGATACACAAGCAAAATGAAATACAGCCAAATAAATAGAGTGCCCTTGAGAATTTTTTTTTTTAAATATATAAAATTCACAAAAGTTTTAATGGCAAGAGTTTGAAAGGAATTTTAAGTATCCAAATCCCATTAAAGACTTAAGACTTCCTTCTATCTTTAACCATTATAATAATTCTTAAATCACATGGTCCTCTCCCACTTCCTGGAGGCAGTCAGCACACCAAACAGTGGAAAATATGGCACAGTTTCAAATATAACACCATCATCATTACAAGCTGACACAGTCAGCACCTGTTTTGGTGTCCTTTTCACAAGTAGTCTTAAAAGCTACAGCACAGCATTGACTAGTAAGTAGAGGGGTCAAGGAATATCAGTTGATTTGGTGACAGCATTGGGGTTTCTGTTTTTTTTTTTCCTCCATGATAAATTGAAAACCAAACGTTCTGAATGTCTTCATGTACCTGAAATATAATTAATTTTAAAAGTTAGATTTTAAAGTTAGGTCTCCTCTGTATATCAATTGGAAAAAAGAGTGCACCCTGGACCAGTTAGATTGATATTGCTTTATGGCACTTTTCTGTTTGGCTGAAAAAGCATTATCCAATTTAAAAACCTTTACTTGAAACTTGGCTAGCTCTTAAAGGTAATCACTTTACCATCTATTTTAATAAGTAATTTTTAACGGGCTTTGTACAATATATGAAGAAAAGGGTTGTCCTCCAAAAGAAGAGCGCAAAGCATAACAGTAGGCTAGATTAAAAATGGAGACTTATAAGACCATAACTGTCCCTAGTAAAACGATACCTTTAAGCTTTTTACAAAATACACACAGAAATGTTAGACCCTTATGAATGGCATTTACACAAGCCAGTGCACAAACCAAATGCTTAGTGTTATGCTCTTTTCCCCAAGGAATTCATGTGCTCATCTGACTTGTCCCAAAGCCCCAGACCCTCTAATGGATGTGGACTCAGAGGAAGAAAGTCTTTCCTTCAAGAAATATCTTTAAGGGATGAAGTTTTACCTAAACTTTATTCAAAATGTTAGTGGCTAGAATATTTTCATGTGCTATCAGGCTAAACTCTTTCATTTGTTTAATGGGGCTTTATTGTTCTCTCACATCCAAAAATAGCATTTAAATTTCCATCATTTACAGTAATCCAGGCAAGACCATCTCCAAGATTTCCCAGTGAAGCAGTTGGTTATGTATGAACTGGCTCCACCCACAACCCAAGTGTTTGCATAGATCACTGGACCATAAAATATTCTGTCCCTAATTTGTCACGCCTCCATCTCTCAACAGATACAACTGTTGGACTACTGAAGAGAGAGAAAAAAAAGTAACCACCGGCAGCTTACTGTGCTTTATGTGGTATAAAAGAGGCAGATCAGATTTTAAAATCATCATCATTCTAAATATATTTTCTATATTCTCATTCAGTTAGAGTTTAACCTGTCTGATTGTATCAAGGCACTTTCTTAGAGATGTCAGTTCATCGTATATCATGACAGAGAGAATATAGTTGCTAACACCTTTTTAACAGAAGATAAAAGTGGAAATTGCTGGTCTGATTTTGAAAATTATTCAAAAACTGTTAGCTTTTCTGGAGTAAGACAGTGCTTATCTTTGAGCTGTTCATGTGAAAATCTTTGGTTCCATTTAGCAAGGACACCTAAGGAATTTTCTGAATGTCAGCTGGCTGGGTCTATTTCCATATCTCTCTCTCCACTCTGGGGATAAGGACCCTGCAGAGTTTTTATTAATCTCAGAACAGAGAATATCAGTGAAGGGCTGCCAGGATGAGTGACAGATGAGAGATCAACTTTTAAATGCATAGTCAAATCAAATATATGTTTTCCAGAAGAAGGAACAGGAACTCGGACATCTTGCTTGGATTGGATCTCTATCATTCATTTAATGTATATTAACTTGAAATGATGGATGTAATTTACAGTGAGTTGTAATTTCTGGCTGACTAGGAGCAGAAGGAAAACTTTTAGAATAAGGCTGAACTTCAGAAACCTACGTCTCATTTGCATTTAACAGGTATATTGAATCCCTCTTTCTTAGCAGAATCATAGTTAGTTGTGCGGCAGGGGTTCTAAAGAGTTATTTGTTGATTTGGTGCTAGGTAAAGCCACAAGTTTTCCTGTTATTGTCAAAACAAATACTGATATTTAAAGTAATTAACTACTTTCATATAATAGGCTACATTTTAAGATTATAAAATTGCGTATTTAATTATCTTTTTCTTGAACTTCACAGTCAGTTATAAAGTTCCAATAATGGATTGTAAAATCTCTACAAAAATGCTCTTGACTTTTCAAGAGTGTGTCCTCTGTCTATTTTCATTTGTTTTTACGTCTGCAGGAAACCTAGATTTTGAATGAGGCTCTAGCATGGATCAAGAACCTGTAACAATGTGTATTGGTCATTTAACAGTATCACAGAGGATGAAAAATATGCTTTCATCCTGGTTTTGGAAGGTTTTGTGGGAATCTGTGTTCAAAAGTAGCCATAATTTAGAGTCATAACTAAATCTGCCAATACCAAATCTGTAGTTCAGACAAAAATTTGCATTTACTGGAAAACTAAGTGATTGGAAATCTCAGTTAAGGTGAAGTAGCAACTAAAATATGATTAGTCTTTATTATAAGGTGAGGCAAATGGAAGATCAACTACAATAGCTACTGCATAATTAAGGTGCAGACTGTTGTTATGGGAAAAGGATGTATTTTGAAGCATTCAGAATACGATTTTAATGACTACACTTGGGTTAAAGGTTAAAGTCACTCTTTAACATTTGTCAGCAAGCCCCTGAGTGTCATTAGCATAGTTGAAAATATTAAAGATCACCATTTTGCTTTTCCTCCAGAAAATGTGGTGCAGCCCAGCTGGTGTTCTAATTTCTGTTACTTCATATTCCTTGAATAACTGTCTACTCTTATAAGATAGTTTCTTTTAAAGGAAAATTTAAAATGAGTGTTTTAATTGAAGGTAGAGCGTTACAAAATATACAGATCAAAATATAAACATGAGTAAAACTAATTCATAAATCCTGTTTTGGAGTAACACCTTTATGTTTCTGCTATTACTGTGCTGAAAAACAGTTATGGCATGTCATGCCTTACTTTCCTCTTTAGAGTGTTTTTTTAGCTTAACATATAGAAAGTTCTTTGTAGTTATTTTGGGTTGGCTTTTGTAGGAGTATGCTTCCGTAGCCTAAAGTAAAATCTCTTAATTGCAGGGAGGGCATAATGTGTAGTGCGTTTTAGATATTGAATCTTAATTATTTCATCCATATGTATAGTCCCATCTGCTTAAACATGCTGCATTCAAAGAACAGGGGGCCACCTTCCTTCTCTCCCACCTTGAAGATGATTTCACCAAAGCAGCATAATCTGTTCCAAAGAAATGCAATTCATTCTTTCTTGTAATGGACCTGGACAGGGTGATCAATGGTTAACTGGGATTGCAACTGCTCCCTAGTTTAATTCCATTGTTTATAGGGGCATGTATGTGGCAGTAGGGTCTACAGTCCTACTGGCTGCATCCCCACATTAAATACTCTATAGAAGTTTATAGTATCTGAGATTTCCCTCCCTAAACAACTTTATAGACCAAAATCTGAAGCCGCTCTGGGAAAATAAATGAGAGGCTCTTTTAGGAAAATATTGAATAATGAGCTTGCTTGATATCTTTTATACTTATATTATTCAAATCTGTTCATTGGGCTTCTTAGAGCAAGCAGGGTGGGTCATTAATTTTTTAAGCTCTTCTGCTGAGGTAATTATTCATGAGATTTGCATAGGAGAGTGTCAAGATGGTGGTGATATCAGATTGTATTTATGGGAGTTTAGTTCATTTAGGTCTGTTAGAATTTTGTGTGTGCATGTGCATAGAATTTCAGATAGGGATTTTGAATAAATTAATAAATATTGTGAAAAACACCAGATGAATATGTTTTGCCATGGAAACCTGAGAATTTGCTTGAAATTTATGTAGGTAATATAAAATGTTTTACCACTTTTATCCTGTGGTGGTACTGTTGGTAAGACATGTCATTTATGGCATGCTACTTAGAAAGCATGAGAGAAACAGAAACAGCTTCCTACATTCTACATTCTACATGAATGGGTTGCTAAACAAATTTTAAGCTGCTTATGCATTCAAGCACAGCTGCAGAACTTAAGCAATGACTGTAGTTATTGTACAAAAAATACTGAACAGCAGCAATGTTCCACACTGATTTGACCATAATATGCTCTTCTAAGGAAACATGAACAGTGGGTACTTTGGGGTGGGGGGGAGGTGTTGGGAATGTGCTGTCTGTAAGAAATTGCTTTTTTAGAAGAAAATACTTTGCTAATCTGTGTTCTGAATTCACTAATTAGGTTAAAGCCCTGGACATTTGGCTGTAACCACCTGCATTAAGTTACATATTCCAGCATTTTTGTAACAGTCTTACTATAAATTCTCCTGTTTTCCTAAGCAACAGTGTATATCTATATATATGTATAAATCTACATCTTTTTATAATCCCTCTTTTACTGAAAAGGACATTGAAGTAATTTGCCCATCTCATAAGATCATCATAGAAATAAATAACAAGTAAATTCGCTAATTCCTCTCCAATTTTTTCTTGGATTTTGGTCTTCCATAAATCTAAAGCCAGACCATAAATCTCATAGAATTTCATTTTTCCAAGTTACTAGAATCTTTCACATTTCGTCAGACTGGAAATATCAAAAGAATGGGCTTTTATATGGTATTTTGGTTATGTGTTTTCTATTTCTGATTATACCAATACTCATGCAGGAAGCTGAAAATGGGGAGGGGGGAATGGAAACACCTTTTTTTCTTTCTTGAGGAAATACAATAGTTTGTTTTGAGCAGAGGTGGTCATTTTGGTCAGCTTTAATACACTTGGACCTTCAGAATTAAAGACCATTCTTGCTTTTCATAGTAAATATGAATACCTTCTTTCTCTTCTATTTCCAGAAGGAAAAAATATATTTTTATTTTCTTAGAGCCAAGGTGACTATTTTGAAAGATGAGGCAGGAGCCTTTTGATTACTTTCAGAAGGTTGCCAGTTCTATTTTGTCACATTTTATCTCTTAGAGAGGGGGGACACGCTCCTCAATTTGTCTTCCTCTGAGCCTCAGCAAAAGAATAACACTTATGTCCTTCTAACTCTTTAGAAACATGTGCGTGTAACTTAGACTTCTTAGGAAAACCCAGAAGATGTATACATCTTTATGGATGTTTTAACGGTGTTGTAGAAGAAAAATTATTTTACAGAAATAATACAACATGAACCCTGCCCAAACCAATGAAAACAAAACAAGACACATTTTCACAAAAAAATTTAAAAGTAGAGTTCCATATGCTCCTTCTGCAGAAATTTTGCAATAGTGAGAGAAATTTCCTAGGTTTTTTAGTGAGAAATATAATCCAAATTTTCAAATGGAAAATCAAGTAAAAGAAAATCACTGAGGAAGCCAAATTGTGTTCTAAACTAGTAATATTGAAAAACTTTACTCTGTTAGAACGACTGTAAGTGTAAATCATAGTTCTTACTTTGTTTTTCTACCATGATTTCACTGTTATTAGAAGTAGTACTTAAGATCATTAGAAGAACTGTGGGTCATTAAAAGACATAGAAGAAAAAACATTGTTCTCTATTTTTAAAAAGAGGAAGTCTTAAATTCATAGTAATTGCCTTCTTATTTTCTGTGACACACAGAAATGAGGAGAAAAAAAAAAATCACTGAAGGGTTTATTTAAAAAATCCAATACATGGGGTTAATAGTGTAACCTGGTTTTGAGAGGATGTCCTGGAATTAATAAGGTTAAAAATACAGACACAAAACCACACATATACAAACTTTATTATCCTAAATCAAGTTTAAAAATATATGGCATTCCATTCTCTTACTCTATCAGCCTGAAGATGATTTGGATATTTAATACAGAATTTACTAAACTTTAATAAAACTTCTTGTTAAAGTCTTAGTGTTCACATAAAGTAAAATTAGTATTCACGTAAAGACTTCTCTCATTCCTCTTACTCTTGTAACTGAAAGGTCATACCTGGACAAGGATGTGTTCCCAGAACAACTAGGAACGCCACCGTGCATCACCAGAATAACAACAAGTGTATGTTACTCTTTTCTTAAAGATTCAATGACGAGGTATTGCCATGCATTCAAATAGCGGTTCTACCAATAAAAAGGAGAGATACCCTGACGTGTTATGGCGAGCCAAATTACATGCTTGTCCATATTTAGTTACTGAGACAATGGTTGTTTTTGTAACCAGACAACCAGTCTGATCAGTTGTTATCGCCTAGAATTTCTCATTCTTTTTACTTCTTTCACATCTCAATTTAAATGATAAGATTCTAACCCTTGAGTTTCCTGCCTGATTCCCTACTTAACTCACATAGTCCTCGTGTCTTAGAATTCTTTCGAGAGAGAACTACCAGCTACTTTAGCTGCTCTCCAGGTGTTTGATACCTATGATTAAGTCCAAATGAGTGTGTACTTTAAGCAAATTCTTCTCAAATGACTAGTTTTGCTTTTCTTTTCCCCCTGCCACCTAAATGTTTCTATTCCCAGCCTTCAAAAGGAGCTTTCAGTACCCAATATCTAGAAAAAGAGTTTCTGTCAGCTGTACCACAGATACAGGTAGAGTGTAATAAAAATCTATCCCATCAGTTTTTTCTGCTCATTGGTCTCTAAACATGACAGGAATATGTCTATTTTGTAACTAGCTGCTGCCTTGTAAATCTTGTAGGCTGTAAGTAGCTTCTTTAAAAAGCTGTTCTAGTGTCATTTCTTTTCTTTTCTGACCTGGTCTTGAATAAGAGGGCATAAAAAGATGGTTGCAATAATAAGTGGAGGGGAAAACATAGCAAGAAATTAAAAACGTTTACACAAGCAAATTACAGGAATCAAAAAAAGCATGAATCTATATATACATTTTTATCATTCTGACACACAAGAGGTAGGGGGTATGCTATCTTGGCTTAAATGGAGTTTTCAACAATTAGCCCCCTGGTAAAAGTAAAATAGCACCCTGTAAGATAATAAAAATTACAAACAGCAACGCAGAGAAAGCAAAAAGGACATTTTCATTTAATGGAAAAGAATTTCAAGTCACCGTGTAAAGCCTTGCTGTTCCCTGAGTCATCAAACCAAATAATCTTGTACACTACTAAATGACGTCATTTAATGATATACAGTTTTCTATTAAAATTTTACTTGACTCTGTAGGAAAACATACCACTATGTTGAGCATAACTGCATTTTATTATTTCTCTTTGCAAACACAGTCATGGCTCTCTGAGCTTGTGACTTGATGATGGTGCCCATATCCCAGCTTTACTGTACTTAGTGTTTGCAGACCTCTAGTTCAAACGCTGCTCTGATAATCTGATGAAAGTCCTTTGGAGATAATAGCAAAAGGTGAAATGTTTTAGAGCACTTAAAAGAGTGAAAGTAGAAAGTTACAATAAAGTGAGGACTAGTCGGGACTTTTCATTTAAAACTAACCGGATAACCTTGAATATTAAAGCTTTAAGACACAGACCTGATTTCTTTCAGCGGTATACATAGTGTGTTGCTGTTCTCCTACATTGTTGTTGAATCATAGCTTTGAAAATTTCAGAAATTGTACATTTTTGCATCTAAATCCTAATATCTAACAAGGAAATCTTCGTCTTTGTCAGCTATCAGTTTACAGAACATCAAATTTCGTTGGAACCAGCTCCCTTTCCTTATCACATGAAATGACATTCAACTCTCGTGATCTGTTTGCTGTTGATTTGCAGTATGGGAACTTGTGAACTTACTAGGGGAAAATTATTCCTCTTTCTCTCTTCCTTTTAACAAAAAAAACCCAACTGTTTGCATGGGCCACACCAATGCCACTGTTCCTTTCTTAAAGTTTCCACAGACCTTGCATTTTCCTTCAGCTGTCAGGTGTCTAAAGTAAAATCATAATATTAAAGAAAATGCTATTATAATTATTTTGCCCAATTAGCACATAGGGAAATGGATTTAATTACTTTTTTTTCAATGTCAGATTTAAACTAGAATGACAATAGATATAGAGCCAGCTAAATAACTGTCTTGTGTGATTTGTTGGGGGGCAGAGGGAATTTGTTGACCAGCCTTAATGAAAAAAAATATTTTTGGATGACATGAACTTTCGTGGGTTTGGGTTTAGATCTGGAATAAATACATTGGTATAAGATATGCCATCTATTCTCTTGGAGAGGCATTTATAAGTAAAACAGATTTTTTTCAAATTTGTTTCATACTTCTGTTAAACTTTAAATAATTTTTAATTATAAATTTTTATTTATACTTATATACAGGTAGATAAGTATATTGCAATTAGAGCAGAACTGGAAAGGGAATATTGGAAAGTATCGAAGGTATCGTGATATAAGATATAATGATAGACATTTTTCAAAATATCAAAATATTCATGATAATAATGTCTTGATTATATATATGTACACACACTTATATAATTTTAGTCTGATATTTTACAAATTATTTCACAAAATCTGCATACCTCTTCAATGTCAAAGCACAGTTAAAAATTAGCATTTTTCTATTTCACATAAGTCTGAAACCAAAAAAAGTTACAAAATTATGCATATGTTTTAAGCGTTACATGACACTTTAAATAATTTAACCCTCATTGAAGAGAAACTTATTTGTAACAATCCACTACTTTCAGTAGAGTCAGAAATTTGTAAAATGCTAATTATGACTATAATAAAGTGTGATAGGGGCTTATTTCTGATGTATTTGAAAAATAGTCACTTGTTTATACAATACTTGTTCTTCCTTAATGGGGAGGATGGAAGAAAAGGTAAATTTTAGTAATTTTGTGAGGCACTCACTTGTTAACACCTTTTTTCTAGTTGCCTATCTTTTTCCATTCCATCAACCCACACTTTCCCTTTTTTTGGCTTCAGTTTTTCTGAAATGCTTCGTGCTTTTCTGTCTTTGATTCAGTGTTTTGTTCAGATTCTTGACTGTTGTTGCTCAAATAAAAATTGACTATAAAATTTTCAGTAATGGGTTTTTGTAAAGCATCTCAATTGCCCACAGCAATATCACCCAAGGCTGTTTTGCTTGGTTTTTATTAGCTAAGCAGGGTTTGACTAGGTCAGCATTTGTATAGGAGCCCTCCAGGTGAGAAGGAGACACTGTGAAGCACAAAAAGGAGGATTCGTTAACACCCCCTCCTTTTCTGTTTCATTCAACACTGCCTTAATGCTGCAGTTTGGTCATATAGGTAGTGTTATACATCCGAGAGTACGATCTGTTTGTTGATACGAGTGAGAGTATAATATATCAATTAAGGTTTTAAACTGACACTCAGAAGTCTGCAAAGCACATCTAGTTTCTCTGTATTCAGCTGTAAAACAAGCAGCCTCTGTAAGACTCTCCTTTTCACAACTGTCTTCTGTATCTTATGTTCACATTCCTCAAACACGACAATGTTTATTCCTTCGTGAATACATGAGCTCTAAGCCAGTAGAGGTCCGACCTTATTCGAGGCCCCTAGAAGTTAACTGTAATCTGTACTGTGAGGATATACAGATGTATGATTTTTAAGGTAAAGAAGGAGACTTTTAATTCCTAGTGCCAAATTACAAAGTCATTCCATTTAAAAGTATTCTTAGGCTTGAAATTTTGCTTGTGTCCAGACTTGAGACTTTTTGCTCATGAATGCTCTGATAAATTTCACAGGGATATCTGACCCTTGGATTCTTCAGAAAGTTATGGATGCTTGTGCAAAAAGTAATTTTCTCCTCCCCCCATAATAACTGAATCCCAGAGGGAGGTCTCCGTGAGCAACTGTAATACTGGAAAAAAGTCCCATCTTTGAGGCTTTTCATGAGAATAAGGGAAGATAAAAGGAGCAAAAAAAATTCATGGAACAATTTTGAAAGTTCAGAGATGGTTGCAAATATTGATAGGAGAATTTCACCAGAATATAAGGTCACAAAGTTTCATCTTCCTTTGGTTTGAAGTTGCTCTCACAATCTTTATGTGGCTGAAGTGCTGCCATGTGGTTACACCAGCACTTACTTCAGCTCTGCGGTGCTTTGCATAATTGTTGATTTAAGTGGCAAGTTAGCATTTTTTCATATGAGTCTTTTCTTCTTGGCAGATGAATAAACTGGAAACTGAAATTTTTCGTCCTTTTTATTTGAATGTACATTTTCCTCTTTTTAATCTGAGGAAAAATTATGATCCTCAAGTGCAGAAAATATTAAAAAAAAAATAATCACTTTCACAACCCCAAATTCTCTGACTCCTAACAATGAGAAGCAAATTTGGATATTTGGTTTCTCTATTTCCATGTTATTTTTCTCACCTTTATTTCTTATTCATCATGCATTCCTTGGGTCTCATAATGGTCTCTCTCATTTTTTCCTGTTTCCATCCCTCCAATTTATCTATTCGGAGGTCTGGGTTTGGGTTGAGTTCTGGTGTCCGTCCCCCTTCTTAAAGCAAGCAACTCGACAGTCACAAGTTCAAATATTATATAGGAGCAATGATGATAGATTAATGAAATATCAAAGTGTGGTATGCTGAATGTGTTTAAATTTTAATTGATTCTTGAGTTAAAAAGAAATGCAGCTACTGTCTTATTTCCATAAAAGTATACATAAGAAAAATTGCACCTATAAGAATGTTAACGTGAAGAGTGAGTTAGAACAGCAAATGATTACTAGCATGCACAGCTTTACAAGTTATGGTAATTCTCATCTCACACTCAAAGAAAATCAATATATCTCAGATAAATCATTTTGTCATCTAGGTATTATTTGCAGGAATTCAGTACTTCCATTCTTTTGCAAAAACACTGACAACTGAGTTATAAATGCATTAGAATAATTTCTGTCCGTTTCTACGTATTGCATAAATCAAGACTAACACCCTGCAGATTTTCTGGAATTTGTCTTTGTCCAAATTACAGACTTACTATATTGCAAATAATTTACATGTTTAATAAAAATTTTCAGAAAGTTTATTGAAGACAAATTATACACTGAAATAAGACATCTGATGCTTGATTCACAAAGTAACATTTTGATATTTTTTTGTGTTATAATGTTTTATAACAATGTCCCCAGCATAGTATAGCTTTCATTTTGTAGTTAGACCTACATACACATTACTTTCACTTGTAGGTTTTAAAAAATATTTAGTATTTAATTTAATAGAACAGCATAACAGCAGCAATTACTAAATGAGAAAATCTTTGCAAATCTTGATTTCTACCCATTTTTTGATGATTAATAGGGACGCTTAATTGCAGTTATCACACCCAGGATTTATCTGGAGATCCTTAGTATTCAGGTATAATCCACACTATTTTGCAGCATGCCAGAGAGATGTCATGACTGGTACTAGTAGTGACCAGATGACACGTTGTTTCCTTAGTCCGTGATACCACCTCTAATGCAAGTCTGCGCAAGGATGTCAGCGCACATCGTCAGAAAAGCAAGGCATGCCTTTTTATGTGCCAAGTCATTCACAGACAGGACGGTCACTAGACAAGGTTAAAAGATAGAATAACGTCCTTTTCCAATAATAAAGTAATATTATAAAAAGATAAAACAACAACATGGACTACAATATACTTAATAGTTATACTTAATATTATCTTTAGGAATACCATATCACAGGTAGCTCCCTCTTCTTTTCTTGACAAAATTTTTCTCTCTCAGTTTTGTCTTCAGTGTCTTTCACGCCTCTTACCCAAGATGTTACTGGCTCTTCCTGTTCCTCCTATGGAAAAGACAGGATCACAGGCACATTAAATCTATGCTCTTTTTTCCATTTCCTTCTAGTCTGGAATGCATTAGCCTCATTTTGCTAGTTTCTTGTGACTGACAGTACTTTTGGACTACACTGGTGTGCATTACTAGTTTTTCCTTTCTTCCATATGCTCCTATTACACATTCAAATAACTTTCCTGCTTGCAGGTTGCTAAAACACTTGACAAAAGACCCTTGGACTTTTGAAAACTCTTGGTAAAATGCTATGCATAATATTATGAAAATTCATAAATGCACAGAACTGCATCTATGCATCATGCAATGACTTCACATGATATCCTGGGTGCTGACATTTGGGGAATGGCTACTTACATGGAGGTCAAGTTTCCCCTCTGTTTACCTAGCTCTGAGATACTGCTGGTTTTACATAATCTTCTCTGGGAACAGTGTCACAATAATATACATTTTTAATACCTGCAATAGTTGCATGTAACTGCTAGTAAAAGTGGTAGTACAGTATAGTACAAGGTAGTACAGCATTCTGTATATTCTGGCAAGAAGAGATTGAAATTAGAGATAGATTATTGATTACAACATTGATAATGGATAAGGAGCTGACCTCAGCTGCAAATAGGGGCAGAGCAGATGATAGAGGCATATGTTATGCCCCCTTATGTTAGGTAAACACAATAGCTGTCTCTCTCCTTTCAAACACCACTTATTTAGCAATGACCTTGACCATTTTCAATTATGGCTCAATCTGTCCAAGAAAAGCATTCACCCTGCTCTGTGCTACTGGCATCTTCCCTCCTACTGGTGAACGCTTTTACTTCTTCCTCATTTTTGTTGACTGCAGTGCAGCCTTTAGCGTCATGCCACTTTCTAAGACACATAGAGATTTCTTTCTTTACAGTTCAGTTTCATTTTGTCCACTTTAGTGTTCTGCTGTGCTTTTGTATATGTGTATGATGGTGTGTGGGTTTCTCTGTAGCAAGACCTTCCATGCTGAAGGGTACAAAAGCTTATTTTGGTGATCTGCGTTAACCTTCTTCAATTTATTGTTCCCTGCAACTCCATATACTCAGAGATGATACAATGCACTTCTGTGTTCAAATTTTGATGTTTTGTAAAAAATTCAAGCTTTCTAAAAATGTAATAATATCAAGAATGTCTGTGAAAGGTTATGCTCATACATTTAGTGCAGGCTTCTTTGCTCTACGTGTTAAAATACAGCACAAAGATTTTTGTGAACATCTGTCTTCACTCTTACCTCTGTTCTGTGTGATCATTTCCTACCGTTATGTGCCTATTTTGCCACCTTGCAAAATGGTTTTCCTGACAGCATTTGAAATGAAATCGCATGCCACAGATCTCTCTACTTCTGTAACAGGCTGGAGCTAAAGCCATGCAGTTCTTGGGGGAAAGAACAGCACAACGTAATCCCGTGTAATCATCTCTTGCCCCCAACAAGGCAGTTCAGTGTATTGTGTTTCTTCTTATCAAAACCAAGTTTTCCTTCAACCTCAGCATTTTCACCTGTGGATCAATGTCCATAAGAGGAAAACAGAATAAGAGAAGAGGCAGAGAGGAAAATGTAAAGATACAAAAAGCCTCAAAGAACTTCGAGCAGTCATGTGGGTTTATGCCCCAGGTTCATTCATTCAGAAAAGCTGCTGCCTATGCATTTCCTAGAATTTTTTTGAGAGATTAGTGTGTTTAATTGTTGGTCCCTGTAACTGACAGACATTTGTTAGGTTCAGAAATGCTACAAGGTTAAATTGCATCATTTCTAATGTTGAGGGGTTTAATTTTTTAAGCAACTTATGAGACTGTTCCATTTACAGACAAAGGAAATAATGAATCAGCTTTGTCTTGAAAAATTAAGAATTTGGAGATATTTGCACAGATTCAGAACAGATTAATATCTATTAATACAAGTATAAAGGCAAAGGTTGTGAAGACCTCTGAAATACACTGACTTCAAAATCTGCTGTGATATCATCAGGGAACGGATTTGGGGCTTTGAGTCTTGCTGGGTTTTTTTTCACATGTTCCCAGAGCGTGCTTTAATCTTTAATGTTAAATAAAAGATGGTTGGAAAGCGAGCCCTGGGTCCAAGGCAGGCTGTGCAGACTGACACCCATACAACTAGAGCAGACTGTTTGCAATTACGGATGCAGGCCTTCGACCAGGATGATCTCACACAGGAAGCAGAAATAATACTGCATATAAATATTTGGGTATCCCTCAATGCTTGCCTAGGGTATTGTCTTGGAGACAGTTTTAGCTGTGCCAAATAGGCATGAGAACTAAACTAACAGTTAAGCAGTGTAAGTGAAGAGGTTCAATACATGACATTCACTTTAGCTCACGTTTATTTATCAGTATTGCTGGAGCCAGTGTCTGCCCCGCAAGGAGCTGTACAGTCCATGCTTCGTGTAGTCAGTGAAACAGATTTTTATGAAATAGTCAAGGAAGAAAACTCATGGTTTTGTTTATCTCGCTGAATAGATAGGGTTCTGTTCATCTGGGACCTAGTCTCTAATGAAGTTTCTATCAGCATTGTCTTAAAGTGCATGCATATGGAAATACCATATTACAAAGAATCAGAAAGAAGAGGACAACATACTGTTAGGTTACCAAACTAGCTAAACAGGATATAAATAAATGTATAGATATTACTATCTTGTAGTTAAATACAATACAAAATGTGTGGGTTTTGGCTTTCCAAGCAAGAAAAGAATAGTGTAAGGCTGACACTGCATTTATTCTTTGCTGCCTACAGCATAATTATCATAGAAACGAAGTACTCATCTGAAACACCTGAAGTCATTCACTAACTGGAATAATTTTAATATCTATTTCCCAGGTTTGGGATTTTTTTCCATCTTTCTATCATGTCTTTTCCAGAGAGATAAACAATCTTTTTTCACCTAAGTGCACTATATTTAAACTCTGTGTAAACATTTATTAAGGATAAGCTATATGGATTTTAGGAGCTAAATGGATTTTTCCACAAGGATTTTAAAGATCTACACAATTAAACACACATTGTGGGGGTGCGACGTGTGTGTTTGTTCTGCAATGGACAGGTTCCTATGAGGCATTTCCAGTTGGTTTCATATTCTTTGTTTATTGATTATTGGCTCAACTAATATTTTAGAGCCCTCGTTGCCATTTCTGTGAAAACTGTGTGTAGTCAATCAGCCTATTTCTTTTGGTTTGTTCCATCACAAAAGACATCTTTACAGTCTTTAAAGACTTTAAAGTCTCTCTGAAATTTTTTGGGGAAAAATTATTACAGAAATGGAATAGACAATTTCATTAAATGTCTCTGTGTGAGGTGAGTCAGCTGGTGTGTGATTACTAGTGTTTTTTCATGTCTACATAAAGGCTAATCAAATTCTTAGGATGTCTGTATAGATGTGCATGGGATTGTTCTGTGGTGTATGAGACCAATGTTTCTTGGCAGATATAAAAGAACGACATAGTATCTTTAACTGTCTTATGAACCGGGATTTATCAGTGGGCTTAGATCCAGAATATTCAGATATGCTGAAACTGAAGTTTCTTTTCTAGGATGTATCTCAGCACATACCAGAAGGAACCACAAGTCCATCAGCCCCAAACAGATTTTCTGTTTATAGTACAGTAGTTGTTCACACTTGAAAAAGCTGCAGTGAAACAAGGCTACCTTGCAAGCAATTGTCCCAACCTTTAATTTATGGCAGCAATAGTGGAAGGATGCTGATTCAAAGACCTGTAGTGGGGTTTTTTTGAATTAGTATTTCTCCCCTCAAGGTTAGTATTGGTCTTGTCATGAGGATTTGTCCTACTTTTCTGCTCTCATCTAAAGTATCCGGCGTGAAGGAAATCAGAATTAATTTGCAAGTAAATGTAAATAAAATTTAACAAAACTTGTCTTATAGCTTATGTTATAAATTTTTATAATCCAGGCTGGGTATATGCTTATAGAAAGGTGAGTATTTATGAATATAGGACACATAAGCAATTATTACTGGGACATATGCTGCATTCTACTAAGAACATCCTAATTATGTAAGAAGGCCTACATAGTTTTGATGTCATTTCCTGAAATGGCACCATGTGTGTAAGATGTGTAATTTCAGGGATGGAGTGACAAATAAGCAGTTGGCTGATTACTAATGCAGTAATTTTAGATTCTTTAATTGTGATGAGTAATAGTCACCCAACTTCACCTCTTGCCAAAAATCTGTCTCTGGCAGTTAACTTAATTCCGTTGATATGAGTTTTTTGTCACTGATCTCAGTAATCCCACTGGAAAGCTTCCGATACAAAGTAGTCCAGGTAGGAAGTGGTATGACAAGGGCAAGGGACAATTCAGGGATGACAAGGAATCTCAGTCTGTTGAGAATCCCCTTCACATTCATGAAACTACATCCCTAAGATACTTGTCTCTTTGCTTTTCCAGCACTTTGGTAGCTACAGTATCTCAGGATTTGGAGGGACTGGGTTTTTTTCCCCTTTCTTCCTGTACCTTTGAACAATATGAATAGTTTTGATTAACTGAGGAAGAACCTTAAAAAAAGAAACACATTCTGATGGAAACCAAATGGAAGAAGAGGATGGAAAAGGCTGGGAACCTGAGGCTCATGGGGAACTAGATAAGATCCATAAAATAATTACATACCTGTGAACAACATAAATACCAGGTGATGTGAGGAGATGCTCTTACATCACTTGTCACAAAGAATGGGACCACTGTGCTAATCTTTAACTTTGTGACTTCCTTGAAAGGGTATTTTACTTTGTTCTGTCACAAAGGTTATTGTATTCCAGATGATATTTAAAAAGCATCATTCAAACCAGCATTTTTTTATTTCCTATAGCAGAGCATGCAAATAAATTTAGCAGGTGTTATTAGAGCTGGTAGGGGGTGGAAGGCAAATAAAAATTGCTGATAGGGATTTTCTCAGTGTGCTACTGCTGGGATCCTGCAGAGACTAGACGGTCTTAGTTAAAGCTGCAGTATGCTTGCTCTTTATGGAAAATCTATCTCTTTTTATATTATCTCACCTGTGAAATCTATTTACAGAAGAGGAATTTTCCATTCATCTTCCCTAAAACTCTTTTATTTTGTTGCTCAAAGTGGAAGGGCGGTCTGCAGCTATGTATGGTACACCAGTGTGATTCGTTATCAGGAATATAAATGAAACATTTTCCTACAAGCTCACCTTTTTCATTTTCTGTGTAGGTCCAAAAAGTTCATTGGTTGGACTATTCACACACTACAAGCTATTACACTCTGTCACTTTTAGCTTGCTTTCATTTTCTTTTCTTTTTTCTTAATACATGTTTGCCTAAAAGTAGGCCAGCATGATAGATTGATTGTGGACTACAATACTTTTATATCCCATGTTCTGGATTTTCCAGCTTTAAAAGCACTCTGAAAAATACTGTTCTTACAAGAAAACTGGCATATTCAATTTATTGTTTTCTATTGTCTTCAGTAGAGTTTATTTTGAAAAAGAAAAAATAGTTCCTGAAACAGGGTAAAATCACTCTTGATTTGCATTAAAATTCTTTTGCAAATTTATTAATTTTGGGGAAGGGAAGAAGGATATTTGTTCTCAGAAAATATGCACATCTTGATGGTATTACTGTAAGGAAATGGGTAACAACTCTAGCATGAACTTGACATTGGTGAAACGACATGGCTTTTTCCTGCTAGAGGGGTACTTTCTTTTTAGATCTCTTTCTTTTCTGACGATTAAATTCCCATTCTGCTCTCCTGCAAGGCAAAGGAAATGAGCCTTTCTCCCTATCCCTGTGTTCTCCCCCCATACACACTTTTCCCATCTTTTTGCTGCCTCTTGTTACTGAAACTTGTTCCTACTTTTCTGGAGCAAATCCATCTCCCGCTGTCCGTGGCTTAATCAGGATATCTCTTAGAATGGGTGCTTGACTAGGATTCCTCTGAAGATAATGAATTGTTTTCCACAAGCAGCATTTTGAATGCTGAGCTGGTCAGTACAGATGCTTCAGTTACTTTCCTAGCAGGACAAGAGAATAGAGGCGGGGATAAATTTTCTTGCTGTAAATTCACTTCATGCCTTAATAATATTGTGCAGGGATGAATTTTTAGTATTTTGACTGAGAAAGGGATTAAGCTGTTTGTAAACCTCTGTATATTCCCTCTCCTCTCTGTTGTTTCTCAATTACCAAGTGAGGAAATGGAAATTGAAGAAAATAGTCTTAAGTTACTTTGGTCTTGGCTTCTCTTTGGGTCATTAAATCCCCTTTCTGGAACAAGCAAATAAGCTTTACTCAGCAACCCATTTACAGGCAGAAATAATCAAAAATTGTAAAATACCTTGTTTCTGTTCCTACTCACAGGAGGAAATATTTTAGCATCTTTTGTGGATTAAAACATAGAAACAAAAGAAAAAAATTCAAATTATTTTCATGCCCCACAATAGGCTTTAGTGGTATTTTTGATTTCATAGAGGCATGTTATGGACTCATTCTTCCTGAATTACTCCATATTATGTTGTTAAACAATTAAAATCAATGCGATTCAATCTTAACTCTTAAGATTCACATTTACTTTAATAGAATTGGACCATTTTTTCTATTTCAAGGTTTGTCCCAGTAGGATTAACTTATATGAAGTTATGCAGAATTACAGCACTGATTTCACCTTTCACCCTGTTTCTATTGGAAATGCTTTGTTTTTCTTCACTATTATTTCACTTGTTTGTTAAAACTAAAGAAACATTAATAAGTCAGTGATGAAGTGGGAAAAGCTAATACTTTTAATAGAATTCAGTGAGGTTATATACTCACTAGCAGGCATAGTGCTATGCCTTTTTGCAGGAAAAGAGAAGAAAGGAAAAAGAAGTAGTACTTTTACCCGTCAAGGCTGACACCTTGGACTTCTCCATATACCTTCTATTCCTTACAGAGCTGCAACATCACAAAGATAAATGTTCATACAGCCTACGTGTTTCTGTTGAAATGACTTTCAAGTTTTCTAAATACAAAATAAATGTCCTTTATGAATGAAGAACTTATACTAAATAAGAATATTTCTAAATCAGTGTTTCAGAATACTTATTGACATTGCAATGACCATACACTTTTTTTGTACAAAATATTTGTATTTCTCTCTTGAAAGATAAAATAGTGCTATATTCACATTTTGGAAATGGAAGCCAATTGGAAATCTCTTTGTGCAGAAGCCTGGCATTTGTGTTTGTGCACAGAATTATTTTCTGAGACATATTGAAAGCTTTTTATTTCATTGTTAGAGCTTTATTGATTGTTGGAAAGGTTTTATATTTCTTGCTTTTTGTTTGTTTTTTTTCTAATATTGTAGCGTTGTTGCAAAGATTTGTTTTCCAGTGATTGTTGAGAAGTCACTGTGTAAAAATGTGTTGAGGAAAATAACTAAAGATAATTTCTGTGTTTTCAGGAGAAATAGAAGACGACCAAACTAATTTTTCAATATGGAGTAAGAAAATATAAATCCTTACATTATTCCTTCTTTTCCCCTTTTGTATTGCATTTTCTAAACACAGGATTGTGCTAAAGTCAGGAATGAGTTCATACTATATTAGTAATCCCATCTGACATCAAGGAGAATGTAGAATACTAAATTGCTAAGCACAAAGAGAAGAAAGGCAATGTTACAGCTGGGAAGTTGCAAAAGATTTCATCGCAAAAAAAGAATATGGAAAATACATCATTTTCAAAAATAATGCAAGTGAAATAAGCATTTTAATGCTTTGAAAGAATACTGACTGCTAAGTTGAGGAGGACTGTGTTAATTTATTAATCATCCTGAACCTATAATAGCATTTTCATACCATATTTAGCAATATGAACATATTTTATATATACAAGGTCAATCCATATGGTATATTCAGTTCTGTTGTAGGAGTGCACATAATTACAATACGATAGTTCCACAGAGAAAGTGAAACTAAACTTTGGTAAACCATGTATAATTTGTTAAATCGTAGAGTAGAACATCAAGGTTCAGATGCCTGTTGCTATAAAAAAAAGAAAAAAAGGTTTTGATTCATTAAAAGCTAGTTTAAAAATCCATGTTTTCAGATACTTACAAATTTGCAAATCCTTAGCAGTTCTGGCTGAAAATACGCAGTAGCTGAATGCGTCAAGGAAGTTCATTTTTATTTCAGCCATAGCCTATTCACTTGGGTCAGCCATTGATTTTTCAGGCATACGATGGTCAAACATGTGCCAGTGGAGAGAGATGACTTGACTGATAAAGACTTTTCAGAAATGTACTTGATGTTTTCGTCGATGACACATGTAGATAAATAGATTTAAGAACAATTAGAGGGTTTATGTGGATCTAATATAATCGGACTATTTGGTACATGAGATAAAAGACAAAAGAAGGATATTCATTGTGAACAGGTGGTGGTTCTCTTTTGGCTCGTATTTCATGTAAACGCAATTAAATAACAGGTGAAGCTAGATGACATACAATCAGGGAAAATCCATCATCCAGAGTTAGATGGGAAGTTAGGGCTCAAACTGAACTATACTTAGACAAAGGCCAGGAGGGCTCGGTGAAGTGGCAGTGAACATTAGTATATGTAATTATGTCCAAAATATTTTTTTGGGGTGGGGGAAGATATTCTGATAAAGTGGTAACGACAGTCAATATAAAGCCATCCCCAGTTTTGGTTTTTTTAATTTTTGGCACACATCAGCCCTGCTGACGAAGGTGAGACTCGGTAGAAATTTCTCCAGTTATCCTCAAGATTTAGGTTGTTCTCACATCTTTAACCTACTTAATCATTCTGTATAAAATTCAGAAATAAGATTTTGAAGGAGTATTAGCTACCCATCTTCTTTTAGTTTTTACTGGAATTTGGAAACCTAACAACGTCTGGCTCTTTGTAATGACCAATGAATAACAGCATCTTAGGTTATTTATAGAGTTCCACCATTGCATTTACTGTTTCTATGTTCATCATTACCCTGTCTGTAATGACACAGGGACATGTCTACTCTGTAGCCACTGCAGACAGGTTTTAACTGGTTAACCCAGCTACTCCAGGAGCTCACCATAGGCTGGCAGCTGAGAATTTATGTAGCTTCTCAATAAGGTTTTGCAACTATGCTGACCTGTATGCCTCTGCAGCAATATTGGTCTCTATAGCCAGCTAACTTAAAAGGACAAAGAGGGTGTTGTTTCACTGCTTGTTATTATATAATCTTGCTAGGTCGTGATTAAAGTATTAACACACGAGAAGATAAAGGAGAATAGAGCACGCTAGGAGTTCAAAGGGCTTTCCCTGGGAGCTTGCAAATCTTCCTAATTGGACTTGCAAAACATGTAGCCTTGTGGAGTCTATCTGAAATCTCTTGCACTGATGCAGCTGGTATACCTGGAAAATAAAGATGTAAACAAAAGTACAACCATAAATCTGTTCCCACAGTCTGTAGCATTAAGCTGTCCTGATATTCTCTCACTTTGCTTTATTTAAAATTCACACACCATTAAATTGCATTGAACTTGCCATTAAAAGTTGCCTTTCTCTTAGGACTCAATACTACTTGAAGCTGGCAGCAAAATCATTTTTGTTCAGCATATTTTATAGATAAGAGAAATAGGTGGAGCCAGTTGGTACAGAAATGCTATATTTAACTTTCTAAAAACATTTTCATTCTAAATAAACTATAAACATACATGCCTCGAACCTGTATACCTTTTATTTGCAGCTTCCAATTTCACTTTACATCTTCCTGCGATAATGAACTTGACTGTTCTGAATGTGTGATAGGCAAAACTACTTTTCTATGACTTAAATTGAAGTTCATGTGAGTATTATTGGAAAACTTCCTTCTTCTTGATATCCATAAGGTAGTATCAGGGTTGGAATATGAGTTTGCAGTTACTATATTTCAGATATTTCTAAATTTTTTTCTCCTATATAACTCATATAATAGAGTCTGTTATATGAGAAAAAATATATCTAATATTAACATACTGTTAGGACTGCAACACATTTTTAAAACTGCTATTAGAAGATACTACTAGAATGCTTGAAATATTTTTAACAGATTAATATGTACCTTAAGCCAGACTCTCAAGTGGCGTAACGCTGCCTAACTCTGAAAAGTCAATGGAGTTATTCCAAATGTCTGGCCCTTCAAATTTAATCTCAGTCATTTAATCTGTTTTAGAGAAAGTTCCATTTTCACACTCCCATGTGACGTGAAAATTGATATTCACTCAAGGTCCTTAACTGGTAATGAGGATTCTGTGGGTTGTATACTTAGCAGTATAGAAGTTTAAAAAATAGTTATGCTTCACAAGACTTCGATATCTGTTTGGAATGTATTCGATCTGGGCATATTTCTAAGGACAAAATGGTGAGCATTATGGAAAACTAGTAGCAGACACACTCACATTTCTTCATTTCATATTTAGTTTGTCAGAAACTGGCCTCTCTCCTGTTCATCCTGACTCCAAATGAAGTATCTCCTAGATACTTTCAGGAAGACCTGTCATTTCAGAAAACAAGATGGAGTGAGAACCCAGCTGAGACTGTCAAATCTATAGACCTTAGTCAACAAAACCACAGCCTGTATGTTCAGAGGAGGGGTTATGTTCTAAAAACAGACCTAGAAATCAGAGAAGGACTTCAATAGTGAGTTATTCAGCAGTCTTGTGACACTTTCAAGTATTTAACGTATTATTGCATTAAATATCATACTTACCCCTTTTTTTTTCCCCACCAGAGTAAGTTATTTTGATAATTTTATAATAGGAACTGTGTGTTATAAATTCTTTGAGTCAGTGCTAAAGAAAGTCCACAGACTATACGGTCTGGCTTCCCAGTGTTATGGACAACAATAAAGTGTATTGATATTAACTTGCCAGAAGTGTTTTGCACCATTTTAGATGCCTGTCTCTTTTGCCATTGGATTTTGGTACTTGTATTCGACAAAGTGGTTTTTGCTGCCATAGCTCTGCAGTCCTTGCAGTAATGTCCCTGAGGGGAAAAATAGAGTGTTTAATGCACTCTTGTCCTAGTATCATGCAAATATCAAAGACATAGTGTGGCTCATCCTAAAAAAATATACTTCTGCAGAAGAATTTTGAACTGTTGAACTTTTAGTCTGTGCATAATGCCATGCGGTTCAAGGATATGCTCCAAATACTCAGGGAGCAACTTGTCTCTTCTTAAATGTGTTTTTCAAAACTGTGTTCCTAATCCTCTATTGCTTTTGATCTGGAAGTTATATATGTTAAATAAATACTAAACATCATACTATAAATAAACCTCTCATATATATAGTTTAAACTCAAATATTGTCACACTGTATGTGATGCCTGTATATGCTTTTAAGTTCTGAAAAGCTGTTCTCAAGACTGCAGGAGCCTGTTCTTATCTGAGATATTCTGTTGCATGTAATACTGCACACCTTGCTTAATCAACTAGTGTCTGTATGTGGACAAGCACAGTGGATGACTTTTGAAGAAAGGTGGGAGCATGGCTACACCTCAGATTTTAATGGTGGTGAGCTGAGCAGGAGGAGAGGAGAAAGTTCAGAAGAATGTTCTAGCCACCCACTTTGAATTTCATTTTTCAGACACATAGTGATAAATCAAGTTTGCTAAGTTTTCAATGTCTGGTCCTTCTTCCCTGTGCTGCATTCTGGATTTGTTTCCCTCAGGGATGCTAGAAAGGACAGGTTCTGTTTCTTGCACAGACTTCTAAAAAAATCTTTTCTTTGTTTGAAGGGCATCATATGAACCTATTCAATGCTTCAGTACTGAAAACTGGAAAGTTCAAAATTTCCTTTTTCCATTCAGTGGCCAAACAGAAAACAAACCAAAATCATTTAAAGTTAAAATAAACCAGATTTTTTTGTGAATTTGTGAAAACATATGTATATTGAGGTTGGTGTAGGGTGCTTTGTAGTACCAAGAATAAGGCATTCTCTTTCTTTCATGAGTTGTCGATGCTATGCTGTAAGTGTTCGGGTTTTGAAAATACCATCACATATGAAAAGTTTAAATATGTTGTTTAGAAAACGTCAGAATTTTCCGCTAAAGCTTTCTCAAAGTTTTGCAACATTAAAAAAATATTAATCATTTCTGCATCCAATCATCAAATACTTCGCATAACTTAAACAACAACCAATCAGTATTTATGACCCTGTTCTTTACTTGCCTGGTTTCAAATGTTCCAGTATCTTTTGGGGGACATGTAAAACCATATCAGCTGTTGTCAGCAAGTATTACAGCTGAGCAAAAAAGGGGCAGAAGGTCAGGCTAAACAGATATCTCTATTTCATTTGAAGAAATTAATACTCAAATAGGAATTTATAAATTAATTTCTATTTAGCTTTATTAAGACAACTAGGAACCATATTTTGGAGAACTTTGTTTAAAAGCATTATCAAAACACTACCATGAAATTGCGGAAATACGTGTACTTATAATGTGAAAGGTTTCCTTCCACTTTTTTGGCTTATCACCTTTTAAAATGACAGAACAGAACAATTGCTGCCAGCTAACAACAGGTTTTTGAAGCTTGTTACCATTCTCAATGCAATACATGAATTGGTCCTTTTCTCCAGCTGTCACATTTTATTAGCTATTTCAATTCACTTTGCTTGCACGAGGTCTTTTTTCCTTGTAGTTTTGACACGATTCTGCTGCTATTTTATAACCGCACCAAACTGTGAACTTGTAGTAACTGGTAAGTCTTGAAAGACAAGATGTTACCTGCAAAATGTGATACTGATTTATTATTGCAACAGGTTGCAAGAATGTGTTTTGGTGTTTTCAAAATATACCTTCCACTTTGGACGTGGTATTTCAAAAAAGTTCCTTCAAGAATTCCCTTTGCAATGGGAATTCCAGTTCAATTGAAACTAAAGTAAAAGCAAAGCAAATAACAAGGAGAAGGCGAAATAGGCATTTTTAAAAGCCTCGTTCGTACTGGGAGTTAACTTCTGTGTTGCATTCTCTATGAGCAGGGGAGGTATTGGATAGGGGTCAGCTGGGACAAGACATTTTATTGTCTAGATGGGACCTTCGCTAACTTCCTGAGTACTGTGGTTCAACTTACTTAAAATGAGAATAATGTATGTCCTATCTTCCATGCATGTTGTATTTAAGCGTTTCTATCTTGACTGCAAAATTTCTGCCATTTCAAGGGATGTTCACATTGCTGGAATACTTTGTTCTTTACTCATACGCAGAGAGAGTCTGGGTGGAAAACGCCACGTGTCAGGTAATCTGATAAGGACAGTAACGGGTGATGGAACTTCTGTGACTGTAAACCACAGTGTTGCTAGCAAAATGAGTATTCGTTCTGTCAACTGCTGACCAGAAGATTTTCAGGGCTTTTTGAAAAATTTTAATCTTTCCCTGGGGAGCTTTTTGTATGTATTTGTGCTCATATTAACCAGGAAAGTCTGAATCACAGAGTGATGGAAAGAAATACACTGCTATTTCTGGATTTTAGCTACAAGTTAAGCAGTTGTGTGTGTATGCAAAATATACATACTGTGGGATTATAATCCATAATTAAGGCTCCTAAAAAAGAAATACCTATCCATACACTAATGAATTATATTTGCATTAAGTGTGTATGTGTTTCTAGAAATGTATACAGTAAAACAACAGTAGGTGGGGCTCTATCATTTATTCGATAATTAACTTTTTTGCTTTTCTGAGATGGATTAAACACTTTCTGGGCACGACTCAAGGTGTAGTCATGGATACATAACAGAGACAACTTAACTACTGGGTTATCTAACATTTTGCACCCTGATCACCCACCCTCTCCAGCCTTGCACGGCTGCTATCTACCCTTTTCTTATTTACCATTGGGAAGGAAGGCAAGAAAAACACCCTTCAAAAAGCCGTTTCTGACTTTCTTTGTTTTATCAGTTTATAAAATACTATTGAAGACTTCTTACTATGAAGTATGAAACTTTCCAGAGAAAATAAGTTAATGTTTTCACCTCCTTGAACATTAAAGGCCTCAGAAAACACTGCTAGCGTGTGATGGATGCTTATTGTCATTAAGGTTAGAAGCAGCAGTCCTTTGGCTGTTCCATGGCATCTTTTCTTTGGAAAAGCAGGGTTTACTAGTAGTGACAGGCTTTCCAAGAAGAAGCCTGTTCCTTCCCATGCTCCCTCCTTGGCTGATTCTCTCTTTAAGTCTTTTTTACTAGACATCCTTCTCCCTAGTTTGTTACCAAGATCTGCATCCTCTTTACCAGAAATAAAAAGCAATACAAAATCCAGCATTCTTCCAGAAGAGGCTCCAAAGCCTCCAATATTTAATAGACTTTTTAGATCTTTCAGATCTTTCTTTACTCCTCACAGAACTGTTCTTTAATGGGAAAGGACTTGGTGAAGAGTTGCTTCCAATGGGTTTTTAATCTTATAAAGCTAGTGACAACCTACAGTGACAAGGAACTACTGCTGCCCTTATGTATATTTGCAAGATATTCCTTGATCAAACTGTTGGAGGGGTATATATGCATCCTTCCAGACAGTTTTGTCCAGCACCTGACTGATCTGTCTGTATGGGATGTCAAAGCCCAGGAACTGAGAACAGTGAACGTGTGTTTGTGCAGAGAACTGTACCCAGACCCTGCCTTTCTTAGTTCTTTTAGATTCTGAATCCTTCCAGTGCTTTCAAATTCCTACTTGAATAAGATTATTTTTTTTTTAATTTTTAAGCTCAGATATGCAATATGCCAAAAATAACAAAGCCTCTCCATACCAGACAAACATCACAGCAATACTTTGTGATAAAGGTAAATGGTTCTGATTCCATCTCAAATCTTTCATGAAATTAGGGGATTTTTCTGTTGGAAATGATCATTTTACCATGAAAATATTTAACATTCCCTCTGACAATTGCAAATGTATGGGAATTCACACCTGTGCTCTGGAGGTGGAATTTCACAATTCTTACAATGAATATCTGCTTTCTTTGACAGAAACGGCAAATGTTTCACCCTGGAGCAATTACACAAGTGCCCATGAAAATATTAGTTTTCACACACAGGTACTCACAACTGGAGGAAAAGTTTGAGTGCTAGCCAAATGAAGCCCCAGTGTGAGGCCACATATGGGAATAGAATACTCCATTCTTTCCTGTTAAAGAAAAAAAATATATTTTAAATGATTGTACTTCTCAAAGACAGAGTACACAGGGTACTCTGTATCAGCCATTCACTAAAAGTGATAAATGTGTGTTACTGCAAGCATCTTTGTGTATGTCTCTAACTACATTGGATGACACCTCTTCAACTGTGCTTTGGCTAAAAATACAACTTTACATCTAAAGTTCCATCTGTGTTGTTGTAACGTAATTCAGCTCCAGAATGCAAACTCCTGTTTCACTGACTCCCTGTATCTTTGTACTGAGAAATATCAAGGAGAGTGAAGCAGAGAACAATTTTGTCCATATAGGAAATAGTCTTATATAATGTCCTAATCTGGAAATCATTTTTGGTGAACAAGGGAAAAAGCCAAACAAACGAGGGGTAAAAAACTAACAAATAAAAAAATTAAGCTCAGGAGGGCCAATTTGATATTTCTCTTTAACATTTCATCCAGCATTTCAGTATGGGTAGAGAAAAGCAATTCCATTTTAAGGAAGCTTTCAAAAATTTGGTTGCCTTCCAGTTTGAAACAAATGCTCAAATCTTAACATTTTCTACAAGGCCCAATTAGAATTGTAGGGTGAGCCTGTCTGGGAGGCTGTACGTGAACACAGAAACTATAAGGCTGGAAATTCCAGACTCCAGAAATACCCACATGGCTGCAGGTGAGGTAGCCCAGAGCAGCTGACTCTAAGAATCAGAGCAAGCAAAAACCTGCTGCCTGCTGGCGTGTCTGATCTGAGTTCTGCTCAGCTCCAGCTGACCCTGTGCGTGTTCGCTGTTGGCTCTAATAGACACACGACCAAGTCTCAGCTAGTACAAACTGTTCTAAATCTCTTCTTGATCTTTTTGTTTAAATATGTGGATTCCAATTTGGTTTACCCTGATTTCTTCCTTCAGTAGAATTGTCAGTTCATTTCAGAAAACAAATATATAAATGCCTGCAGTTACCACAGTCTCATAAGATTTTAGATGCATTTTATCTATTTGAAATGCTTTACTGATTCTTCTCATGATTAGTAACACAGTTACATTATATTTTGGAAGCATTGGCTACAAAACATATGAAAGACTGCTTGTAAAAATTTTAGAACTGTAAAGGACTTATTCCAATGAAAAATTTGGTCCGGGATGTTTTGGGATCTTAAATGGATTCAGAAAACAATATTATTTAAGGATTCTCACTTCTGTTGGGTGCAAATTTCCTAGTAGATGCTGTCACTGCATGTATATATTAGGTGAGATTAACAGTTATAATAACTTCTACAGGAAGGTGCCATGCGTGATATGGAAATTGGTATTTGTAAAAAGCTATCTGGCTACTTGAAGGCCTGCATACAGATGTGTGATCCTATTCCTTACATGGACTTCAATGGGATAATTTGTCCTTATTCCCTGTATTTATTCGGTATCATCCCTTCTAAGAATCATAAGCATTCCCCGTTCACAGTTTACATTTCCCTTTGAGAACTTTTTGTGTAGATTTAGGATACTAAAACTTTATTAAGCTGTATCATTTTTCAAGTTTTTTTTTTTTTCTTACATGATATGCCAATACCTAATTACCACTGCAATTCTGATGTGCTTCAAGCTGTGGGCTTTTTATTTTTTTTTTACATAAAGCAGGTGAAAACACCCACACTGTATAAAAACTCTCTTGCTTTCTTCTACATTTAAACAATAATTATGTCATCAAAGCAGAAGTTACTGACTAGAAGAACATTTAAGGATGGATCCTGCCCTCCTGAAATTATATTGAAATTACGTTCATTGTCTTATACCTCATTCTTCTGAAAAAGCTAATTACAGATGGATTTAGGCTATTGCCGTCCTTTCTATGACAAAGCAAGAATAGTATTTAAGAGGTTCCCAAACTCCTAGCCAAGGCCTATTATAATCCTGAAAAGCAGCATAGCAAGTGTAAAGGAAAAAGAAGAAAAAGAAAAAAACACTTAATGAGCCTTAGTTTTCTATAAAATTGGGGGGGGAAATGGGTCTAAGAATCTTATCAAATGCAGTAATGTATTTCACTAACTGCAATAATGTTATCCTGATTAATATGGTGACTGGAGAACGGTCTCTTTTCTTACAAAAGGTTCTAATTGTGTTCTAGTAAATAAACTCTCAATAATTATTGATATTATAGACAAGCCTGAAGGTCTAGCCAAGATAGACAACCCATTGTGCGGGGAGTTTGTGTGCAACACAGTTTCACCTTGAGGCCTTCATGGCTGGCACTAACAAAACGGAATGGGAACAGTGAAGGCACTTGCTCTTTCTGCTCCACAGCTGGGCCTCAGAGGCGTCAGGAGCTTTCTCTTAGAAACATGGAAGCGAGCAGAGAACTGAGCTGTTAACTGAATTCTGCAATATTTCTGCCAGCGCGTTAAGCTTTGTAATGGGCACCAAGCCTTGGGTTGGCCCTAGCCATGGGAATGAAGTTGCCCAGAGACAGAGAATCTCAAGGTAAAAGCTGGGAAAAGCTGGGACTGAGGCAGAGCCACTGCAAGGAAACTGTTACCAGTCCTGGAAGTAAAAGGCCTTGCCAAAGAATTAAATTATACTGTATTGGAACTAGGATAAAATTCCTCCTTTCAGACTAAATTTACTTTCCAGTTTTATTCAAAATAGATTAAACTTTCATTCTCTTCAGGACAAATAATGATTTTTCCAGTTTATCCTTTTTGTTCATTCCTTGTCTGAGATTAGATGGTCAATTCTTGAATCTTAGTCTTTCTGTTAAAGGCCTATAATAGGAGTAGAAGTGGCACTGAGGATGAAAAAAGGTTAATTCTGAGAGGAGGATCTTAGAGACGTGCAATTGCAGACACGCACAACGATCAGGTGAAAGTTCATCGATCAAATAGCAACAGGCAATTTTACATTTGTACCATCTATAGCAAAATGGTTAAACAAATCTTATGAAGGATTCTTGGTTGTACTGAATCCACTGAGTGTCGTAGAAAGCAATTAAACTTGTTTTGTAGCAGGTCAGACACTTAAAAAAAAGAAACAAAAAAACCCACAAAGAAACAAAAAAAGTGGAAATGGAAAGGCGAAAAGAGAGGGAGAGGAAGGAAAGCAGTAAATGCCTTCTGAAGAATCTGAGTCTCTCTGCCAAACAAATGCCTTCGGTGTTAGATGCAACCTGCCAGGTAGGTATTTGACACTGCATAAAAAATGTGTTGGCAGTGTACAAGAAGTAACACTACAGATCTGATAGGCACACTGCAAAACCTGCAAGAAAAGTTATCCTTGCATTTCATAGCACTGTGACACAATTCATACACGAATGGCAGAACTGTACTTGGCATCACCCCTGGAAAATGCACTCCTCGCTGAAGAGTCAAACAGGGAAACTCCATTAGTTGCTGCTGAGCCCAATGTGCGATGAAGCCACACATAATGACATACTCCTAAACCCACACGTTACATGTCCCCTCTGTATTTTGGTCTGCGTCTGCGCCTGGTTAAATCTCTGGCAACTGGAGGCACTGTTAAAAGGCTGAACAGACTGCAGTATCGCTCTGCCCCCAGCTCGTTATTTGGGCTTGTTGCACTAGAGCTGTGGTACTGGGCAGAGGGTTCAGGAGCTGCTTCCTGCGAGCAGAGAGGCCTTACCCCTGCTTCTGTGGGAGCATCAAAAGCTCTGTCTAGGTGTATAGGATAGCAATGTTTACCAGATTATTAAAACAGCATTTAACTTGGTCACTGTGATTACAATTACAAGGCAAAATTCTACTTGTCTGAGGGGACAAAAGGTTGCAAGTAGAAAGATAATTTTGTCTTGCTATACAGAAGGCATATCGATGTGCAGTTAGAGATGACTTTTAGGATTGCTCTGGCAAACATGTCTGCTTAGATTGTTAAAACAATGCTAGCACAAGTGGTTTAGGAATAAATGGGTAGTGTTGGCTAAAATCTAGACAGCTTGGATACAGCTGTTCAGGCTGATATGGATCTATGTTTGCGGCTGCATAATGCACGTGTAAATTATGCAATGTCCCATGTTGGCAGAATATGCATCAATACTTTTACATTTATGCATTGATATAAACTATAGTTTACAACCTGTCAGGATGATACGCTAACAACTTAAGTACAGAGACTTCATACAGCGAGGCAATTAGGTAAATTAAGTACATAAGCTTCAGTGTAATTTTAAGCTGGGACCAATTACAATGAAATCAAGAAAACTGTTTCCATGTTAAATTCTAGTCACTGGCCAGCCCTGGAAGCATTGCACTAATGCTGCATGTGTCTGTGACAGGGTTTTTCTAATGTAAGGCCCACCACAGCTCCTTAAATAATATTCACTAGGACAGACTCTTCCGTGTCCTGGCACTTGATGCTACCAGTTACCAGCATGGCTTTTATGGGTTAGTTGGAAAAGCACCTTATCTAGATTTTCCAAATTCATGTTGGGTTGTAGACAAAAGAGTTTCTGCAGCCCTATTACTTGGCTGTGTTTTTTCCAAAGAAACATGTCTCTCATGTATTACCATTATCAGAGGCTTTTCAGTTATACTGAAAATTTCTGAAAATATATTTCCTTATAGGAAAAAAAAAAGTTTTAATAATCATAAATTTAGCAACACAATGCCAAAAGCAAACTGCAGAATAATAGGAAACTCAAATGAAATCTGTCATCTACTTCTTATCCTATCTATGCCTTTTTTTTTTAAGGTATCAGTCTACTGTGGAAGCCAAGAGATCAATTCAGCGATATCCCATCTCTGTAATAACAGCTACTGTCTTTCAGAGTATTCTATCACTAAGTTTTCTTCCTTTAATTTTTGTTTTCTACTGATTGCTAGTCCTCTGTAAATAGCTAAAACCCCCCTCTGCGAACTTGGAGCCTCGGTCTGCTGCAGTTGTAGTTGAGCTTCTGTGGGCATATTAATAGCACACCTGTGAGCTTTGATGAGGAGGATTCCCATGTCAGCTGCACAGATAATCACTGGAATCCTGATTAATCTACACATTTACTTTTTCTATTAAGAAAAAGTCAGTTGAACTGCATTCATAAACCACTGAAGTAATATTTTAAAAATTGTTCATCATAAAAGTTATTCCTGTCCTCAACACACTACAATTTCATTTGTCTTTTGTTTTAGCAGCATTGCTTAGAGCATCCATGATGTATTTATCAACAGTACTGCTTTTCGGGTTAGTATGTCATAGAAACACTGCAGAAATACTGATTTAACTCAGTGCCTGTTGAAAGATGATACCGGTTGACTAGATATTACAGTTCCAACACCAACATTTTTATAGGAAAGAAATACCATTTTATATGCCAGATGGTGAGAGAATGTTACAGTACTTTTTTTAAAATCCATTACCCATGCAAAAAAGAACTAGTTCCAAACACTTAGTTCCACCTTTCCTTAAAACACACTATGCATCCTAAAGTGCTATTGGAAACCTGAGTTGTCCACCACTTGTACAGATACCAGAATGTTAATTTTGCTTGTTTACTTGCCTTGAGCTGGACGTGTGGGATAAGTGCACCATATCAGCATTGAAGCAGCATCTCTGTAGTGAAATAGAACTTGTCAAGAAAGGTATGACCATTAAAAAGTATTTAAAGTGCCTTTCAGCTGCACCTCACTTAAAACTATTCAGGTGTTAACCCCCTGTAATCTTTTATTACTGGCAGGAATTATTAATAAAGGAAGGTAAAGGTATATGAACAAAGCACTGTATATAATATCCATAGTCTAAAAATTAGAAAATATTTAAGACTAAAGAAACTTTTTTACAGGACACAAGAAATGCAAAAGTGGTGGAAGAGATTACTTGTCCTAATCCATTACCCTGTCATCACTGGCATATAACAACAGAATATAATTTTTCTATTAAAAGCCAGAAATTTAAACTGAACAGAACAGAAATTCAAAGAAATTCAAAGGAAACAAAATAAAAATGCATCACTGAAAATCTCTGTCACTAGCTAGATTTGTGTCCTGTTCCTCAGGAAAAAACATACGCTGTAATTTAGCTCTAGAAAAATGGCACTTGGATTCAGGTAATGGGTCAGAACTCAGCTAATTTCTGCTATATACCACGTCTGTAAAACGCTATCTAAAATGCATCCATTATAAGTAGGGTCTAATTAAAAGTTTAAAATTTACAATTTCTAGTGCATGAAGGGGCCTTTTTTTTTTTTCCTATGGACAATTTTAATTTGGCGATAAATGGTATGTTCAAATACTTCATTCTGAATGTACAACCTTAGAGAGTTGTTCCATCCTCCAGGTATTTGTATTTAACTCTGTAAGAGAATACATTAGGAAAAAAAAAATAAAAAAAAAGAAAAGTTCCGGAAATGCAGAAATACCTCTGTATGCAATTCACTGTTTCAGTGCTTTCATTTGCACCTATTCAGTTTTTCAGTCACTCAGCATCCCTTTGATGAATTCCATAAAACTAACCAAGTAAAAAATAAGCTATATTAATATATTGAAGAAAGGGTTTTGGTCTCTAGATATTCATTCTTTGGGAACTAATTAAAATTGATTTTGCTGCTGTTGGTTTTTAATGTCATCCTACATTGTGACTGCTTTTTCCTATGATTATTTCATAGTTCTGAATCAAGGATCATGTAACTGGTGCCTAGAAGATTTGACACCCATAATTTTTTGGTCATAAATAGTTAGGTTTTCTGAGAGAGCTTTACTTGATTTATCTACAGTGAAAAAAATTGGTATGGTGTAAGCGTCACTCAATTTGACCTAATAAGTTGTGTGGTATCGTGTCCTAAGAAACCACTAAGCTGTAATCACTGTTTGTATGCAAAGTATTGCAATTACAGTAATTTTCTTCACTGGTGATTCTCAACTTGAAAGAAAAACAAATTAGAATAAAAATGCAAACTCTTTATACCCCAGTATATTATACATTATTTAAATATAAAAATTGACCTTCATAGCTTCAGAAGAAAGAAGAGATTGTACATCCTCCTGCTCTGAGTTTGAATCCAGTTTGGTTTTTTTTCCCCTCTATCTTTCTGATTGTTTTTGATTTCCAGCTCCGTTGGCCATAGATATATCTTCTTAATGTTTCTCAAGATTCTCAGAGAGATGAGGACTTTACAATACATTTAAAACTAAGCAATCTAAGTCTCCTGTTATTTTTTTAAAATAGTGAGCATGGCCACTCATGAGCTAACAAGTAATTCAGATTGTGTAGGAATGTCAGCATTTGGTTCTTACACTAAGTCTGACTTTTATCTCATTTGCTTGACTAAATTGCAAACTTCATAGAAGGTTGAGAATAAGAATATAGAATATTCTATATTAATAAGATCTCTTTAGTTCAAGAGACTCAGTATGAAACATCTGACTAAATTACTGCACTGCCATTGGTGATATTTTTGAACAAAGATTTCAAAAATATGTTATTCAGAATTTTTCTGTTTAGAATTAGTTCAAAAGGGTTATTTTTGTTTTGGTTTTGGTTTGGGGTTTTTTTGTTTGTTTGTGCCAGTTTTTAAAAATAAAGAAGACCCAGTGGCAAAGGCAAGCACCTGTGCAACAGCTCACTTTCAGAGGTGACTGCCAAACCAAAAATATTATTGTAATAAGAAAGATGACAGGACAAGAGGAATACATTTCATTAAATGGTGATTCTCCTTACCTTACTGGCTTTTAATGAAGAAAATAATTACTAATTAAAAATCTCTTTGATTCAATAAGTAAAGGCATGGAATATTGTGGGGAAGGAAAGCCCCATGCCACCACTCAAAGAAGTACTCTTGTTAGGCAGGGAGCATTTCAGCTGGCTTTCTGGGGGATATCTTCCAGTGTGTATCCTGAACACGGTTTCCTCACTGTTTATACAATTTATTCTTCATGTATTTGAAAAGGATAGATAATGATAGCTGTTGAATAGCACACAGTACCAGTGTCAGAGAAAAAACTTTCCTCTTGGAGGACGCTGCTGCACCATCACGGTCTCATGACAAGGAACGTGACTTTTGTGTTGCTTCCTTTCCACAAGACAGCGAGTACTGTCAAAATGTAGTAACAATAACATCATATGATGTGCAGTACAAGTCTGTCGTACTATCACTCATTTGGTTTAGTGCATTTTGTTTCAGAACTTCCTGAGCTAGTAGCACACAGTGAAAATTTGCTGTCTGCTCCTACAGACATGTAATCTCAACAGTTTCACTTTTAAACTTGAGCCAGTTCTCAGCTGCTCTGTGAAGATTGTAAGTAGAATCATGTTCCTGTTGAAATACAGAGAAGCTCTGCTATTGACCACAGCTGGGACTGGATTTCACCCTATGATGCTGTCAAGTTTCTGACATTTATATGCCATCCTCACTTCTTGAATCTTATGATTGCAACTAAAATGTAGCAATGTTTAAAAAGAAGGAATGTGTTTTTCCATTTGCATAACTTTAATGATTGAGCTGATTGAGCTTAACATTTCCTTCAAAGTTCCCACTTTGGCTGGCATTACTAGTGTTGAAATTGCAAATATATATCTCAAAAGGAACATATTTTTAGAAAGTTTTATGCGATAGGAAATGGGGTCTTAAAAAGCACTTTTCATCTTAGCAGTAATTTTTATCTCACTTGTGTATGTAAGCAATGTGCTGTGGAGGAAGTCAGACTGTGTGTATGTTATTAGCTATACGGACACATTTGTCTGCTTGATTTTTTTCTAACTCAATCAAAAGAAGCTTTTAGGATGAACAAGTAGGAGATGAAGCAAGGACCAGAGGCAAGACACCCTTCTGTGCACTACCTCCTAAGAATTAATGGTGAGACCATTACTGGGGAAGTAATTAAAATTATATCGCTGCTTTATCAAAAGGATGCTTAATCATTAAAAGCGTCCTCATTTTAGAATAGAAAGGCAGCTCAGTATTTAAGGACAGTTTGCACAAAACCAATGAATGAAGACAGTGACTCTAAAGGATAGATTTACAACAACTAGGATATCCCAATGTTTGTGAGATGCAACAGGTTTTCTGACGCCAAAGGTTATGGATTACTGTTCTTTGTATACATGCCTATGTATGCTTTTGAATTTATATACAGCATATTTATGTTTTAGGGCCAGTTTTCATCTAAAAAGCTGTTTGTCACAAGCTGCTAGAGATAAGTTTCTTGCAGATGCCAGTACAGCTTGGCCTGTTGCACAGCAGGGCTGAGAAATGGAGGCTGAATTTGAGGACTCAAGTTTAGAACAGCTGAATCTAGGGCATATCCTCAAGAGCGCAGAAGTAATGAAATCTATAAGCTGATCTTTCCCTGCCTTCAGAGGGAGGGCAACAGCGTCTACAGAACAGGTTCTTCTTCATTCATGGCATGAACACAGTTATATAAGGTAAATTTATACCATGCATTGTGCTTGCCTCCTCTTCACGCCGAAAACTAAATCAGGGTTTCTCACCTAAAGCATGCCTCTGCCTCCTGATCACACAGCTGGTTTTGCCTCAAAGCATACACAAGAATGCTGTACATAGGGTACAAAAGCTCAGGGATAACAAAACATCTTGACTTTTGAAAAAATAGAAATTCAGTTAACCTTTACTTTCAGGCACGTAAATTTGTCAAAGTTAGGTTTGTACAGAATTCATGCAATTGACTGGTGATTTTAATGGAAGCAGATGATCTGCAGCACTTTTGACACTGGTGCTTTATATAAGATGTCCATATAAACATTGAAAAGGAAGATTTAAAGCACTCAGGTTTGAACAATGTTTTGCTGCATTGTGAATGTTGTTATTTTGTACTACATTCTAGTGTAGAAATGCAGGAAGTGAAGATCTAGCAGTAGAAGCTTATGTGGACACCTTGGGAACACTCACGATTCCCTGACTACAGTTTTGGATGATCAGGGAGCTAAAGCAACAAAATTTGAAATCTTCATTTCTGGCCTCAGAGTTCTGAGTACAGATTTACCATTCTGCTGAGCTTGATTCCCTGATTATAGACAGATTGACTGGAGAGGCTTCCCCTTAAAATAGGTTCAGTTTCCCAAAAGAGATGAAGGGAAATATGGATGGCGCTAGAACAAATGAATAGCTGAGTAGTGTGTGAAGTCTAGCCACTTAGCCTTTGCTGACAGCTGTTTTAAATGAAAATCTTCATTTTGCACAGAAAAGAGACAGAAATTCTGATCCTGCTTTGTGATTGGGAGCTTACATGATTTTCTTCTTGAAAAACCCGTTTTATAGCTGTCTTGTTTAGGGATTCCTCCATGCTTAGGGATCTCAGCTGATGGTGAGAGACTTGCTTCAATTTCTGACTGCCAGGGTAGCCTGGTGGGTCATGGATGTATAATTCAACCTAAAAATATAATTCAGTGAAGTGATTCTGTTTTGTACATTTGCACATGTATATTTGTATGCAAAACTGAGCTGTGTGACTTTGTTTAGCATCTGATTGGTGGCTGCCTTAGTACTAAATGGGACAAAGGAATAGAGATTCGTTCCACAAATTTGTTCCCCAGGGTACATATTCTTTTGTTTACTCCACAGCTTTAACATCTTCCTCCTCAAATACATACCTACATTTACACACACACATACATAAATCTCTACATTTATATACATGTATACATATATATTTGTAAAAGCTTTGCCACTCTCCCTTTAGATCTGTTAGTGACATTTAAAATGTAGTTTTGTAAGGAAAGAAAGAGTTTAAAATGAAGAAAGCCTTGTGTGACTGAAAGCTTGTTTTCTTTAGCCAACTAGCTCAGCTGGTCTGGTGAAAAAAACAAAACAAAAACAAAAAACCCACAACACAAAAGAAAACAAACTCTTCCAATAAACCTTACATCTCTTTGTTTATCATGCTTACTATTATTAAAACATCAGAGTATGCAAGGTATATTGTTATCGGTATAATATTGTTTGTTAAATATTAAATCCCTGATTATTGAACTGTAGAGAATAACTACCATGATGATGACTGTGCATCGATGTATTCATAGTACACACAAAGAAATACAGTATCATGATTCAGAATTACTAACTGGGATTTTAGATTAACTAATTTATCACTAGTTTTCCATTGGACAAAGAAATGTTAACACCTACAGTGTTAGTAAGTGGAAACATAGACTTGTATGTTGGTACTTATCATAGAATCATAGAATCTTCATGGTTGGAAAGGACCTTTGAGGTCATCAAGTCCAACCATACACACACAAAAAAACCCCAACCCTACAATCTCTGCCACTAGAGCATGCCCTGAAGTGCCATATCTAGACCTAGACGTTTCTTAAATACCTCTAGGGATGGTGACTCAACCACCTCCCTGAGCAGGCTGTTCCAGTGCCTGACCACTCTTTCAGTAAAGTAATTCTTCCTAACGTCTAATCTAAACCTCCCCTGCCACAACTTCAGACCATTTCCTTTGGTCCTGTCGTTATTCACTTGGGAGAAGAGGCCAACACCCACCTCTCTCCAACCTCCTTTCAGGTAGCTGTAGAGGGCAATGAGGTCTCCCCTCAGCCTCCTCTTCTCCAAACTAAACATGCCCAGCTCCCTCAGCCTCTCCTCATATGACCTGGTCTCCAGACCCCTCACCAGCTTGGTAGCTCTCCTCTGGACACGCTCCAGCGCCTCAATGTCCCTCTTGTACAGAGGGGCCCAGAACTGAACACAGTACTCGAGATGAGGCCTCACCAGTGCCGAGTACAGAGGCACAATCACTTCCCTACTCCTGCTGGCCACGCTATTCCTGATACAAGCCAGAATGCTGTTGGCCTTCTTGGCTACCTGGGCACACTGCTGGCTCATCTGGCTGGCCATCCACCAGCACCCCCGGGTCCTTTTCTGCTGGGCAGCTTTCCAGCTGCTCTTCCCCAAACCTGTAGAGTTGCTTGGGATTGTTGTGACCAAAATGCAGGACCCGGCACTTGGCCTTATTAAACCTCATACAATTGGCCATGGCCCATCAATCCAGCCTGTGAGCACCCTGGGGATAGCTGGTCTGACTATTGAAGATGGAGGCAAAGAAGGCATTAAGTATCTCAGCCTTCTCCTCATCCTTGGTTGCAACTTTCCCCCCTGCATCCAGTAAGGGATGGAGATTCTCCCTGACTCTCTTTTTGTTGATGTATTTATAAAAACTTTTTTTGTTGTCCTTTATGTTAGTGGCCAAGTTGAGCTCCAGCTGGGCTTTTGCCTTCCTAATTTTCTCTCTGTAACGAGATCTCTGTACTCCTCCTGAGTTGCCTATCCCTTCTTCCAAGGGTGGTAAACCCTCCTTTTATTCCTAAATCCCATCAAAAGTTCCTTGTTCATCCAGGCTGGCTATTTTCTCAGCCCTTTAATCTTGCGACAACATAATTAGTTTAAGGTTGAATCCTACTTTTTTTTTTTGAAAAAAAGTCTACTATTTTTAAAACTCCAAGGTTGAAAGTTGGGCTAATTTTTAGTAGTTCTATTGCTTTTAAAATCATAAAATTTTCAGACTGCATTCTTCCATATTTTCTCTTTTTTTTTTATCACAGGTTTTAATACAATTAATTCTGTATATAAAAATACCAGGCAGGCATTTATCAATTAACATTCCATCTCTTGTTCTCTTTTGAAATATTAATTCAGCAGCTATCTTGCTCTAGGCACTGTTTTACTTCTTATTGTCCCTCCCTCGTGTCTCTCCATTCGCAGTTAAATTGAAATACACAACAGTGATAAAAATAAGGTTTTCACCTGCTCTATTTTTCATAACTCTTTATGCTGTTTTAAGCTAGGTATAGAAGTTCCTCATAGTTACATATGGGTGCTAAGAAACAGTTTATTCTGACTCCTGTGTTGAAAAAAAAAAAAAAATGTGTTTTTTCTATATAGCTGAAATCCACCAAGAGGTGAAGTGCTTGGAAAATTTGAATGATTTCATGGATGTCTCAAAGCTTTAAAGATGAAAGATCCAGCTTTTCTTCCTGATTAAGCTATGAAAGTTATGAGATCCTGTGGGCTTTTTCTACTTCAAAGGGTCATTCAAATATAATTCTAAGGACAGATGCTGCAAAACTATTTCCATGGAGTTTGATAGAATGAATTCCTTTTGTGTTATGTGGAAGGGTAAGGAGACTGTCCCCCTTGGTTTGTTCTACCTGTTGCTGTTCTGGACATCGGGGGCAGCTTTTAAAGAGGTACCTGCTAGGCTGCTGAACCTCCTAAGTAGTAGGAGTCTGACATGCGAAATCACATTAATAGCACTCATTACTTTTGATATAATTCTCCCAGGCAATTGCCTTACATTTGATGTCAATTAGGTCATATCAGGAATAAATGCTGTTTAACAGATGCATTAGGGTATGGAAATCTGGCCTCTATGGGACGGATTCTGTCCTGGAACATTTGGGTCCGGCTCCTGTCGGCTATAGGAGAGCTGGCCTATTACAGCAGGGAAAGTATGGGTTAGCGTTGTTCAGCATTGCTACCTTTGAACGATTCAAGGTTAAAAACATGAATTTCCAAACTTGTTCATAGAGATTTTAATGTCAATTTTGACATTTCAAATACAAGAAGCACTGTTTCAGGTTGAATTCACACAGGCTGAATATGACCAACTCCCCTTAACAACAGCCCAAACAAAACACTGATAATAGCACTATGAAAAGCACCATTACAGAGCTTTACCAAAATGAAACGAAGGAACTCACAACAACAAAGTAGTAAGGAAACATTGTTCCGAATATAAGGAAACTGTGATAAAAGAACTCATCCAAGACTTAAAAGCAAATCCATAGCTGAACTGGCTTACTCATTCTTGGCACCTAGTCTGTACTACAATAAAACTTTCTGGTAAAAATAAATTTCTCAATGAATGCTAATACTATGAAGAAAATAATAATTCCAAGTTCATTTCTCTAGGATCTACACAAAAACAAAGTTAATTGCTCATAGCGGTCTCTCTTGTCACTGTTTTTCTATGTGTTAAAATCAGCAGCAATATTTGGCTTGATCAGTCATTTATTTGGTCATTCTTCGCAGAGAAGCCAGTCCTTTTCTATGTTATTTAATTGCTGGGACTGATGAGGAAGTTTTAGTCTATCTCTGTTCCTATCAACTCTGGACTTCATGAGAGCGTTATATTTATTTTCAGTTCTACTTTTTCCATCACTATTTTCTTCCTCCCTCTAATATAGATTTCCAGTGCTTCTAAAGCCTTGCTTTGTCTTTGATCACTGCAATAACTTTACAAAATAATTAAAATAATTTATATAAATATAAAATCACTCTTTTTAATGTAAAAGCTATGATGAATGTACTATTTATCCAAAGACTGTGACAGAAGGTAATTTTATTTACCATCAAAACTAATCAAGACTGAAAATAAAAATCAGTATTAGTAAATAATCCAGGAGGTGCACTATTTGCCCTGTGTTGTTACCGTTGCAGGTTTACCATTTTAAAGACATTCATCTCTGAAACTGAAATAGGTGAAACTAACTCAGTGCCTGGGTGCCTCATGCTCTTCTTAAATTTGATGGTCTCTGTTACTTTGGGTTATTTTCCAGGGGAACCTCAGAAAGAGCATGTTGGATACTTCAGACCTGTTAGTGGAGGAGTTATCAGGATTGTGCCTCTGCAGAAGAACTACTGCTGGAGCATCCATCACCTGGAGGCTGCTGGCACACAACGCTGCCCATTCCTGGAGCTGTGGTGGAGAGGAGGACCCAGGCAAGCACCCGCCTTTCTCTCAGGTATACTTTAAGAGTTTATAACTCACCCTCTTTGCCCCTTTAGTAGCGTATGGAAATCATTGCAGAAACAATAGTTTCTTTGCCACCTCTCTGCAAAGACTAAAGCTTCTACGATGGACAGCAGAACTAAAGGTATCTAAACCTGTATTTGTTATTCCTTGTGATAGACGGGTAAAAGTGTGAGCATTTCCAAAATGTATCTAGTCTCATATTATATGACAATATCCACAGCCAGATCATTCACCAAGCAACACCTAGTAGCAGTGTTCTCTCCGCTGGGCAGAAGTTACACGGGGAAGCAAACAATATTGAAACGAAAAAGGAAAGATGTCAAAGTCTGAAATATAGTATATATTCCCTTTCTGCCTGATTAATTGGAATTGGGTGTACTAATTGGGATGGAAAAAGTGTAGATATTCAGCAAAAAAATTGGAAGTGACTCATAATAGTAAATAATTTAAACTTTCTTGTCTGTTGATGACTGATTGCTTCACAGGCTTTCTCAATTGCTGTTGTCATCATTTTGTCCTAAATCTTGGAAAGATTTGAATTTTGGTTTAGGGCTTAGTCCAAGATTGAGTGCAATATACTGAAAGATTTCTGCTGACTTCATTGTGCTTTGGAGCAAGCCTTTTTGATGGCATTTTCTATATTTGCTTTCAAATATTTCTTCCTCTGGCATCCTAAATTTATGTTCCTGATGAAAATCTCAGGGGTTACAAAGGCTTGAAGAGGAATATATGGATTTCTGTTATGTTGCAGTGACTTCAGTGTATCGCAAGGGCATAGTTAAGACTAGTCACCATATTTCTCAGTTTGAAATCATTATTAAGTGTGTTCTTAAGGGACTGATACAACACCGCTAAAATCAGAATTAAAAAATTACTTTGATTTTACTCTTGCCAAACAGAATTTCTTCCACTGAAATCCTTAGAATTTACGGTCAGCTAAAAGTGAAGAATATTGAGAATTTGGCTTGATAAAAAGTGAGTTAGGCCTTTAGGATTTCAGTGATTTAGTAATAAATTCCTCCAAGGAAAGTACTCAGTTTACTCATATTTCCTGATTGAAACATGTTTCGTAGGATTTGGGGTGTGGGATTTTTTGCTAATGTCATTACATATTCCAGTTAATCATTACGAACCATGCCAAGATAAATATTTGAATTATATATATTCATTGGCGTACATTCAAGTATAATTCTAAATATTTAGTGGCAGCCCTGGCATTTGCAAGTAGGCTACACATGGTTTGAAAAACTGAGGACATGCTGACTGTTGAGGACGAATCAGCATACTTGCACTGTGTGAAAGGATAGGTGTATTGTATCCAATTAATTTAGCCATGGGATTGTTATTCTGAATTTATATTGCGGTGAGAGAGGGTAGACTCTTATCCTTATTCCTAAATTAACTATCACTCATCTCACACCTGCCCAAGACTGACATAATGCTAACTGGCAGCTTGCTAACGTCTCAAATCTCTGCCGTGCTTTTGAACTCCGCGGTGGATTTCTCACTTGTTGCGACTTGCGCTGTTCTTCCTGGGTACCAGGAGCATTCATAACATCCTGTGTAAAAATACAAGGAGGAATACTTTGGGTTCTACCTTATGCACAGGTATATAGCCCAAGTCTCTTGACAACATGTTAGGCGAAAAAAGCTTAGTCTGTTTGTCTAGCCTAATGGCTATTTTAGCAATCAGAGTGGGAAAGAGTACTGTAGTTGTGAGCACTGGTTAATGGGATCAACAGTACGCTATTTATATGTTTCACGTGGAAGAAGGAACAGAGTTACATGCCTACCTCAGACAGAAAGCAAGGTTTTCCCTGACTGGGAACCAACCATTAGGGACATGTATGTTGCAGCTAAACTGGGGATGAAAGCTAAGAGGAAGAATGAAGTAAACAATATTCAAATGCCCTAGTTTGGAAAAATACCCCCGCAGTGTAACACCTATTGATTTAACCAGCCCCAATTCCAGCATACTAGCATCCTTTTTTGTGAAATTCTGGTTTGTTTGCCTCATCCAATTGCCAAACCGACAGAACATAGCAAGTGAGGTGGGTGCTGGAGGAACTCCTAGTTTTGAGAGACTGTTTATACTATCAGAGGCTGATCGCACCATAAAGCAAAGTAACTATAGAGGTTTTGTTGCTCACAGCTTCAGATAATATTTACATGAATTAACAATTAATGTCTTCAGATATTTTGTAAAGTTGGTAAGGAAAGAAAGGCTTCTAATTGTGTGTATATGTGGGATTGGAATATTGGCATCCCAGATGCATGTTGTTTCAGTGCTGAAATGGACATGGCTCCAAAAGGGTCTTATTTTCCAGTTTTGAATTTCTGTTTCTTTTATTGGCTATTCTGAGGATAGGTATACTGAAATTTCTAGGACTGATTCTGTGATAAGAATTAAAGCAAATCTAACTCCTTTAACTCCTTTAATACATTTCACCGTCTGAAGACTATGTGGCTGTATGTGGTTCTGCTATGTGGAGGCATGTGTGAAGCCAGTCAGGAACAGCATCCTTAGAACAGAACCATTAGCTGTGGCATACCTACTGCACAGCCAAAATGTAACCCTCCTGTGACAAACAAAGCAATACATGCATAAACAATATATCTGTTATGTGTGTGTCACACCAGTCCTTAAGAAAATACCACTCTGCTATCTATAGATAGATAATTTTATTCCATCCCAGTCACAGATGTCCTCAAGGAGATACTAAGGATTTATTTGCATATTATGAAGAAAAGCAAGTCAAGAAAAATAAATTACATGTTGTTTTCTGATCATGATAAACATATTTCCAGAAAAAGTAAAAGAGTTGGGCTATGATACAGAATGAGTAGGAAGAAATGCAAGTGAAATTTACCAAATACCTACGTAAATTAGAATTAATGCACTGAACAGATTCAGTTTAACAGGAGTGGGCTGATTTGAGAAACTGATTATGATTTGAATATTAATTTTTGAGGACAGAGAAATAATCTAGAAGCATTCAGAGGCTGTGGTTTTGTACACATCATAACATTTTAACTCATGACTATATTATCATGGGAAGAGGTTTCCATACATTGCCTGTACTCAGGTGTCTGTCTAGATGCATGGCACTTTTTTTTTTAACTGGATAAGCTATTTGAAATACATTTGCATTTACTGTGGGGTTAAGGGAAAGCTGCCTTGAGCTTCCTGTATCAAGATCCAAGCCATTTCATATTTTTAGACCAAAGAACTTTCTTCAAAGAGGATAACAGTCAATGGTAAGACCTTCATTAATTTATCAGGGGAATACCTGTTTTTAAGTAATTCACTTAAGTAAGGCATATTGAAAGCATTCTACAATCAAGTTCAAGAATAGTTTGTCAACCCTCAATGATAAGAGTGGGAAATTGTAAGAAAAGAAGCCTGAAAATCTTTACTCGTAATACAGGAAGTCTTTCAATATTAAACAATGAAATGGCTACACTTGAGTCATCTTAATGGTATCACATCCTGATGTCTTCCATTAGAACCATTACAAATTTTAGGAGCTGACAGCTTGCAAATCTTACTGGGGGGAAGAAGTGCAGCTGAGACAGATGAAACACTGGAAGACTTCAGGACATAGTTGTGAGAAAAGTAAAAGCTCTCTGTCTTGTGAGGGTTATAAAACATTTCTGTTGTGTTCTGTTCTCCCAAGAAGCATGTACAAATTGTTTGGGAATGAATACAAAGGATGATTCATATCAAGCTTACTGAACAGCAATATGGCTGTGGGAGAGGCAGGAGCTAAAGGACATTTGTACAGGCAACGCAAAGCCCAGAGCAGGACAAAGGTATTCATAGTTTGCAAGGAAGGTGAGGACTGTGCACGACAGGCACTCATGACTCAAACCACCTGGTTGTAGGTTTCCATAAGAAATCCTGGAATCTATAAAATTAGTGACAAAGCCTCCCTGGATTCCCAAGACTGCCCTGTCTTGCTCATTTTCTTGCTTTACTGGGCATCCATTTGTGTACTGGGCAATGCTCATGTGATTGTTCCTAAATGGTTTCTCCTAATTCCTTTGCCTCTTCATTGAAGGATTAGAAACCCATATATTCATTTTTTGTGATACCAAGGGGTTTTTTTATGAGAAAGTGTTTAAACAGTAGACTTACCTGATAAGCCACTTCCACAGATTTTCCTGATAGCTGTTAGCATAGACCTGTTTTAGAGAAGCTGCCGAACTCCAGTTGGATTGCTTGAAGTGACAATAATCTAGATGCCCAGTTAATGTAATTTTGATATTATATTATAAATGCTATTAACATTCATTCTGAAGAAAAATTCAAGCAGACACGTTTCAGTTGCAATATTTTATTTTCTATATTTGGGTATTTACAGAACAAATGTATTTCATACTTTGTTTCCAATTTTTCTGCTCAATTATTCTGTATAAATATTAATATATTTTTAAATACATGACTAAGGAAATTATACTTATGTGTCAATACCAGGAAATGACACCAATGAGGTAACAGTTCAGAAGAAAGGGTTAAAAGCAGCTGTACATAGATAATTTTACAGACGATTTTCTAAAGTTTTGAAAATGGCGATAACCCCCCCACTTTGGTACACTGCTGCTAACCCTTCAGTGACCACCCTAGCTGTTTAAATGTTTTGCCCAGTAAGTGAAAGGGAAGCACGCACTGTTGACCACATTGAACTTGGAGTTCCACTCTGGAGTAGATCAAAAAGCTGGAGTGGTTTCAATATCAAAACTGAGACGTTCTGAGAGCTGCAACCTCAATAGGCGCCTGTGCCATCAGGTGCCCCCCGGCTGCTGAAAAGGACTATCCTCTTGCTGCAGGTGTCTGGTGGGTTTTGTTTTCCTTTAGAGCATCCCTTTTAGAAACAACAACAACAAAATGCTGCTTATTGTTAGTTATCGGATAGCATCAGCGTCGGAAAACATCTCGTCCTGACCCCTGGTCCTTCGCTGGAAATCCTCTCTGAAGGTGTCTCCACCTCCCTCATGCACCCGCACCCCCTCGGCGCCCCTTCCACACAGGTCTTTTTTGACAGAGAGCAGCAGCCTATGGGATTGCAACCACAGGATGGGTTCAGGCGCTCGCCCTCCCCTTCTTTTTTCTTTTTCTTTCTTTTCTTCCTTTCCTAGGCTCCGCTTGCCGTAGCATACACCCTCCCGAGGGCTTTGCCTGGATCATTTATTTATCTTGTGCGCATTAAGAAACCACCATTAGGCTTTGGTGGGAGGCGCCTTACTTTCTGCGCGCTAGCCTGCCTCCCCTGCGCTGCGCTAGGAATACACAATTGAACAGAAGCTGCAAGCTTGGCAGGAGCTGCCTTCTGCGTGCTTATTTAATTGCCGGATCCGTATTTTTTTGCCGACTGGGTCATTGCCGCCCCCCCCCCCAGGGTTTCATCTTAATTTTTTGTGTGTGGATTTTGATTTTTTTTTTTTTTTTTTTTTTACGGGAACCCTCTCCGGAGTTTCGATGCCGGGCCGGACTTAGCGCGGGCGCGGAGGAGCTGCGCGGAGCCGTGCCTCCTGCCGCCGGGCCCCGCCCGCGGATCGGCCTCCCTGGCCCGGCGCCGGCCGCGGGTTGGCCGCGGGGCCGCGGAGTGGCGGGTGCGCCGCGCCGCGCCGCCGCCTCCCCGCGGAGCAGCCGGGGGATGCTGCTGCGCCGCGGCCGGGCATAGGCAGGAACCGAGCGGGCGGGGGAGGGAGCGGAGGAAAGGAAGGAAGGAAAGAAAAGACGGAAAGAAAAGATCTCCCAGCCCCGAGGGGAGAGGAAAAAGAGGAGAGGCGAGAAGGAGCGTGAATGTGAAGGAATGTGCCTGCCCGCCGCCGGAGCCGCACGCTTGGGATAAAAAAAAAATAGATCGAGGAGGCTGATTCTTGCGACTTATTACCCGGAAAAAAAAGAAAAAAGAAAAAAAAGAAAAGAAAAACCTGAGAGCGGAGGGAGAAGAAGGAGAACGAAGAGGCTGAAGCGGGCAGCGCAAGAGGAGGGCGCCCGGCGGATGGCGCGGCCGTCCCGCTGACTCCGCGGCCGCGGGAGGCTGCGCGGGGCGGCGCGGTGCAGGGCATGCCGTGCCGGCGGCGTGACTGAGCGGGGCGCTCCCGCCGCCCGCTCCGCCGCGCCGCGCTCCCCTCCGCCCTGCTCCGCTCTCCTCCGCCCCCCTCCGCCGCATGCCGCCGGCAGCCGCGGCGCGCTGATGCCCCGGGGCCGCGGCGGCACTGCGGACGGCCCCTAGGATGAGCGAGGGGGCTGCCGGCGCCGCGGCGCCCGGGGCGGCGGAGGCGGCGGGGGGCCCGGGCGGGGATGGGGCCGGGGGGCCGCCGCGGGAGCTGCGCTGCAGCGACTGCATCGTCTGGAACCGGCAGCAGACGTGGCTGTGCGTGGTGCCCCTCTTCATCGGCTTCATCGGCCTGGGGCTCAGCCTCATGCTGCTCAAGTGGATCGTGGTGGGCTCCGTTAAGGAGTACGTCCCCACCGAGCTGATGGACGCCAAGGGCGTGGGGCAGGACCCCTTCTTCCTCTCCAAGCCCACCGCCCCCCCCCGCGGCGCGGAGACCACCGCCGCCGCCACGCCGCGGCCGCCCAGCCGCGTCAGCCCCCGCCTCACCACCATGAGCCGGGCGCCCCCGCGCCCCCCCGGCACCCGCGGACCGGTGCGGGGCGGCCCGCGGCCCACCGCGGCGCGGCACCCCGCCGCGCCCCACACGGCGCCGCCCGCCAGCGGCCCCCCCGGCACCGCCGGCCGCGGCGCCCGGCCGCCGCCCGCCGCCCCCAGCACCCCGCCGCTGCCCGCCTGGCCCACTGCGGCACACGCTACCTCCTCCTACAAGATCTACGTCCACGACTCGGCGCCGTCCTGGACCTTGTCTCCCTTCCAGGAGTCTACCACCACCACGCCGGAGGCCAGCACGACCCCCAAAATCCGTAAGTGCCGCCCCGCGCCCTCGGGGCACCCGCTTTCTCGCGTCTCCCCGCCCGAACCCGGTGCCAGCCCAGCGGAGCGCCGGCGGGGCCGGGGCGATGCCTCGGTCGGGGTTTCCCGTGCAGCTGCTGCCCTGCGGGAGGCCGGAGAGCTCCGAAGTTTGCGCTTCTTTTTTCCCTCCCCCGCTTGCGCCCCCCTCCTCCCCCGGCAAGTTCCCCGCTTGTGTGATGGATGGTGTGGCAGGAGCAGCCATTTGAGGTGACTAGGTTTCGCTGTGGTTTTTAGGAAGGATGCAGACCTCTCCTTTCCCTTTCCAGGCTGGTCTGCGGAAGGTATTTAGGAGATGCCGGGAGGTGTCTGAGCGAGAGGGACAATTGATGACCCCTAGGTAGCGGTGGTTCACAGAAAGGGGCAGTGGGGCGAGTGGTCCTCGGGAGGTGCGGTGTGGGTTGTGCCCGCGCCTCTCTGCCGGTGAGAGAGTTTGGCTTTCCACAGTCGTATCCCTTGAAATAGCGTTCTCTGGAAGGATGCTCCCTCCGTCCCAGTGCCCGGCTGCTGCGAGATCTGCTGCCAGCTCCACCAGAAAGGAGCTCAGGGCGCCCCGCGAATGTGCAGACGCAGCCAAACGCTTTCCCGGCTCCTGTGTGTAGCCACAGCACCGTCTTGCCGTAACTGACTATTTTTTTTTAAGCGGAGGAGGGGGCTAGTTCCCCGATTGATGCTTGGTGGCTGGTTCTTCCCACCCTCCCAGGCACAAACCTTAAGGATCCGGGCTAAATCTGAAAATTCATTTGGTTTGGGTGCATCAACTTTCAAGCTTCTTGTAAAGGTTATCTAGGACAAATGCAATCCGTGCCAAAGAGAACTTCTGTGTGGTGCTATTTAGTGAAATGCTCAATTATACTGTATTATAGTCATCTTCTGCGTTTTCTTGGATGCAGCATAGGAAATGAGAAGCCGTGTGTCCTCCATTAACTCTTAGCTGCTTCTGCTAGGAATTCAATTGAATGCTACCACCTGAATTGCTTTTACAGCCCAGGGCTCCCCTTTTGCATTATAATGTTGGCTATTCTGCTAGAGGATTTTGTTAGCAAGTCGTTTGAACTTTATTTTGTCCATTAAATCTATTTACTGATGAGCCCCGTGGCAGAGAGTATATGCAAAGTGAACTGATCTTGTGAATTGACAAAACTGGGAGAACAGCAGCAAATTGGACGTGTATGTGTGGGTGGGTGGGTGTGCAGGTGGTGGATGGCGAGGAATGATTACAAATAAAACTATCACTAAATCAGAAGAGCAAACAAGGCAGTCACTCGCTTTCCCAGTGTCTGCTACAGTAATTGAGAGAGACCTGTCCCTTACAGGTGTGTCTGAGCCTGCTTGCTCTGTAGGTACAACCTAAGGAAGTCAGATGTTACCAGAAGGAAAATCTGTCGTGGAGCTGAACCCTACCCATTGCACTTAGGTGTAGGGAGCTGTATAGGGCACTTTTAAAAAACAAAACAGCAAAGGGAGCCTGATTTTCAACCTGTGTCTCTGTTTTCAAGCCTTGTGTGAACCAGGTATGTGACATGGTGTTTCAAACTGCCATGACCTGCGTGTGTCTGAAATGCTGCCTGGCCTTGCCAGGTGGGGTCTATTGGGGTCACAACGCTCCCTTGCAATCTCTTCCTTTTTCCCCTTTCTGTCTTTTTTGGGTACGTAAGAGAAATCCACAGCAATTTCCGTCCCTCTGTGCTGTCTCCTCACAAGGTATAGAAGGCAATAATATCCTGATTAATAAATAATGTTCAGCTGGCAGGACTCTCCTCCACGCAAGATACACAAAGGAAGAAGAAAACCCACAATCTTGAAATGTTCCTGTCAGTTGCAGAGTCTCATAACTGTTATTTGTTTTAGGGAGACTGCTAATACCTTTTACAGCAGGGTGTTTCCCCTCATTAAATACAGCTTGGTTATAGGATGAAATGCAAGAAGTGCAAATCCAGCAGAAATTGACCCTGTTTGGGCACATTGATAGCAGAGATTATCATTAATGGGAGATTAAATAGATTACATAAAAAAGGATTTGAATTTGTAGGGCATGTGGAAATTTTTTTTTAAAGCCTACAGCTGTACTTTCTTGATACATATAAGCGTCTCTGAGGATACATGTAACATTCTCTGAGGCTGCAGTATTCGCTGGAGGGGAGAGAGAGAAGAAATGCAATCTTTCTGTCATGAACTGCTGCCGTGGTGTGACCCCACAGCAAGTGTCCGCATCTGCCATTAACAGCTCTTAGGAAGAAAGGTTTTTTTTTTTTAAAAAAACAAAACAAAAAAAACCCAAAAAACAAATTCATCCTCATTTCCCAGGTTGAGCTGCATGTTCCTTCTGTGCCCATTGCTCCAGCTGCTATTGAAATGAAAGTCATGGATCCCGTTATACTGTGTGAATACAAATCTGACGTGACAAATCTGATGGTCCAGCTTTCAAAATAGTGCACACCCTTGTGTGATCCTCTGGCTTGGCAAGGCCCATATGTGGGCAGGAGTCATAGGTTATTTAGCATTTCACAGCTTTTAAGAGAAGCAGCAGCTGTCTTTATTTATACTGGTACATGTTGCAGTTTATTTAATTGTTTTAAGACGTTAAAATGGGCTCAAAATATGACTTAGGTAAGTGGAAGGCAAATCGGGAGTTATTTCTCCAGAAAGCCGGATGATTGCCCATCTGAAATAAATGTTGGTAAAGCCTTTTCTCTGTGTGTGTATTCATCTGAGGAGATGTTGTGAAATCTCTCACTTTTTTGTGGGTGTGCATAATGACAATAATTCTTGGTTGTGTTTCACTCAAAGTCAAGCTATCTGTTAGCTGTTTTGAAAGTTCTTGATGAAGATCCTTCAGGTTCTGACTAAGCAAAAGCCACTTACTCATCAAATCTCTTTCTGTGTCTTGTGCCTGCATGTTTTTCTCATGATGATGACGGACTGTGGCTTTTCAGCATGAGCCTCTTTATCCAGTGCTCAACAGAAAAATCAATCATTGATTTACAAGGATAGTCCAGCCTGTAGATCAGAAAAATCAACCAACTGACTGGAACACACCAGTGAGGTTTTATTTTTATCAAGCCATTGGTTTCATTTCTAAAGAGTCATGCCCTGATTTTTCCAATATGCATTTTTCATGGTATTCTGGGTTCTTCAGTAGTGTTATTATCTTTAAATTGAGATACTGTACTTATAAGAATTCCTGTGTGAATTCAGCTATGAAATAGCACTGTGGTTTCTTGTGTGTTCATATGACCAAAGGCTAATGCAGAGAACTGAGGTCAGGCAGGCGGGGCTCAACTAATGCATAGTAACCAAGGAAAGAGATGTTACGGAACTCTTAATCAATATATCTTGTGAAGTCCAATTGTGACCTTTTTTTATGACTCCAGACTGTAGCCTGAGTATACTTTGATTTCCTGCTAAAGATTTTCTGCTCCAGTCGTTTGTCCTAGTCATATCTCTGTCTGTTTGTTATGCACGGCATGGGTTCAAGTAACAAGCATCTGGCAGCTGAACTGTTACCAACACTGACATTTTGGTAAAAGCTGTTTGTTTTATTTTGCACTGACTCAAATATCTTTTTCACATTAAGGATGACACTTAGATGGAATTGCGGGGTTTTCACCAACTGGAGGGTGTTGTGGGAGGTGCCAAACCGTAGTAAAACCAGCCCTACTCTTCCCAGAGCTCTAAAACATTCCGCCAACAAATGACATGTATCTGTGAACACTTTGCATTATGATCATGAGCTGTCATTGAAATCGAGGGGAGGACACATGACTGCAAAGCACGTGCCCTTAGCATTGACTAAGATTAATATGCCAGTTAGTTATCAATTTGTAATGCATCAAAAGCTGTTGAATTGGAAAAAGAATGCTGAAGGGAACTACTGGGAGTTCTAAAAGCATTTGCTTCTTCCTCATTCCCACTTACTTTCTATTCACATACCATGAGTCAATGTACCACAAACACGATTAGATTTGTGTTTCCCATCTTGAATACTTGTCAACAGGAAGGCTACTGACGAGATAAAAATAATAAATACAGAATTGCAGTCACACCACTAAAGTGGAAGTTATTGTAATTTTATTTTATTTTTCAGATTTTACAGCTATAACTTGCTTCATCTGTTTCAATTAAATTGAATGACACTGGACTTAATTCTGTTTTCCATTTATAATTCCCTTTATAGTTAGGAACTAGCGCAGTTATTACTGAGTTTATAAGGAAGTGGAACGTTTAAATAAGTCCCAGTCACAGATATGTACATTGATTCTATTCAGGTATATTTCCTCAGTTCCTTTTATTGAAGTACTTGTTGGAATCCCATGACCTAGGAGAGCTTTCACAGCACTGGTACGATGAAAGGAAGGGATAATGCTGAAATTACTCCATGCTGCCTTTTAACCCTGAAGAAAATTCTTTTGGGGGCTGTAAGGATTCTCATTACATTGATTTAACCTGTGATCACTGGTAAAAGCAAAGCCTTGCATTTTATTTGGCATATTTTTTTTAGCATCTATACAAGGACATTATGTGATATATTATATGTTGACAACAGAATACCATTATTAAATTAAAGTATTGATTCATTGCAAATTATTATGCTAAAGTAATGTCAGTGGTTTGTCTAAACCCACAGAAAATGGAAATTAAAAATTAAAGCAAAAGACCTGTCTCTATCTACAGTATTGTGTCTGGTGTTGCAGTACATTTATCACCTGACTCATTGCTTTGAAACCTCCTGCAAAGCCCAGTAAATACATGGATTGGTATGGATTTGGCTTTGACTTTATCTTTAAATTCTCTAGCTCATATGGCTTTCAGGAAGTACCTAAAGCATACTAGTGTTTGGTTTTGCTGATTTCTCCCATGACTTATTTGGAAACAAACTGCACAAGGAAAGGTGCCTAGTAAAATGGTTTAGGACTACCTAGTCAGACATACAAATAAATATATAAACCCCAGAGACCTTTGGATGCCTCTGAGCCTGGTGGTTTCTTTTTGAGGTTCGTTGTGGTTTGAGCAAGTTTGCCATCTTAACTGTGCACTTGCGCAGTACCTGTTTTTGAGGAGGATCAGGACCTCCAAACCTGTAGTAACTTCAGGACCAGTCTTCCCTAATCAAGGCAGCTACTTCGGTTGTGGAGCTTGTCCTGCAGCGTAGTTGAGAAAAGAAGCCTGGAGGTTTCCTTGTAGTTAACTGGACTGAAAGCCAAGTTAAAGTGCATCTTTTTTAATTTGAAAGTCTCTTTCAGGTCCTGCTGTGCCAAATGGATTTGTTGTCACTGTTGCTATTAAGCATAGGTACAGGTTTCTTTTGCATTACAAGAGCAGGTGAAACATAATTAGGAAAAACAACAAGATGCTTTGCGTTATGGAGATTATTTCTTACGCTAAGGGACTTAGTTCTTGGATCAATACGGTGAGGGTTAGAAGTGCCGGTTAATAAGGTGGCTGCGCGCCAGATCAAAACTGGGGCTGTGTTTTCTCATTGCTCAAAACTAAATTTCCAAGGCATACAGCTCTTAAACCTACTTTCATACATTTACCTTCCCCTTCCTAGCTAATCTCAAGCCACTCCACTGAGTAAAGTACATCTTCAGTGGAGGAGAGTAGCTCCCTCCCCGCCTGCCAGGCGGGGACACGTCTGACCAGGACAAGACAGAGGATCAACGTTCAAATGGCTTCTGGGTAACACACAGAGAAGGTAAATGGTAAATGCACATTGGTGCACAAGGGCTTTTTGACTGGGTTTTTACTTTTTATCACAGGTTTCTGGGGCCCCTTGGTATATGCATTCAAGAGGAGAAAAATGAATAAAGCAGCCATGAGGAAAAATAAAATAGCAACTGCATTTGTAAATTTCAGTGTCCTTACAGAAGAAATACCTGATTGGATCAACTCTTCCTGGTGAAATTTGGTGATGGGTAAAAATACATGTATTAACTGCTTATTGCTACCTGTTTAAATGTGGTGGGGTTTTTTTCTGAAACTTTATCAATATGCTCAATATTACTCTACTAATATTAAAAATTATAGATAAAATAAGTAAAGCCTACAGAATTCTTCCACTATTCCATCTTTTCTGTCCTCCAAGGGTAGTATTTTGCATTTCTGAAGCTGTGGTTTTTCCTGTAGCTTGTAAGTAGGAGGATTCCGTGACTTTCAGGTCTTTTTTACAACGTATTACTCCTGATTCTTTTTTTTTTTTTTTTTTGGTGGTGTAGTTCTGATGACTGGTGACTGTAGGAGACAAACTATTTAGCTTCAAAGATAATTTGCTTCATATCATGTTTAGCAACTGATTTTTAAGTTAAAAGTGATTTATGTTTTTTCCTCAGAGTAGTTTGATTTTTGAATTTCTGCAAGAATTAAACTTTTGGGAGGAGCTCAGGTAGAGGGAGAGAGGCTCGCTGTCCAATAAAAACATAACTGGGTTAAAGGATAAAGTGAAACTTTGGTCTGAAATACCGGAAGAAATTCCTGCTTTAGTCCCTGTAAAATAAGCCCAACAACTTGCAAAGTCTCTGCATTTTGCTTTAACATCTCCTTTTTGTTTGTTACTTTTTGGTTTTATGTCTTTTCTTTCCCTTGTATTTTACACTTACGGGGAAGATGCACGTTAGCAATACATATATATTGGTGTTGTGGTAGGTGGTCTGTCAAAAAATGAATTAATATTTTAATCTGTATGAAAAGATCTGTCACTGATGCATTTTGTAACTTTTTTAGCAAAGAATTGAGGAAAAAATATCCTGATAGTATTCCATGTAGAGTTATGCTGAATTAAGTAGTTTAGAGTCTTTGGTTTTTATAATGAGATCGCTATATGGCCCAATTTTGCAAACATACAGGCCCAGTTTAGGGTGTGCAAGTGATGCCTTTTCTCTTTTGTAGAGTTATGCATCTGCAGAATCAGGGTCAATTTACGTTGAGCGTGTATGTGATTAAATCTGTTGCTGTGTCTTAGATTGCAGTGTGAATGCTTACAAAACGTGCCTGTGTAAATAAATGTACATAAGCTTTAAAGTGCTGCTCTTTAAAAGTTGTCAGCATTATTTAAATATGCATATTAGAACTGAGTTTCCATTAGCGCATTTTCTTTTTTGCCCGTGTTTAGCGTATACCATTATCCTGTTTATTCTTTGCCTGAAATATGTTCTGTAGTAAAATCTTTGTGTTCTGGGGGACTGTAGTTGCTTAGCCGTAGAGCGTCACAAGTCATGTGGGTGATGAGTCTTTTTGCACATAACTTTTAAATGATTTCCTTACTTGACTTTTAATTTATTATTACTATTAGTTTGGAAAATAATACTTCTGGTTTTGTATGTTTTTTCTCTGTATTACTTCCTCAGCTAGATATAGGTCAACACTAACTTTTACCTAAAGCTTATAGATAGCAAATGTTTTCTAAAACATTAGAGATGGCAAGTTGTATTTTAAGATCTAATTATTTTCTGAATCCAGAATTCTGAAGTTATCTCCACATTGTTCATTTCTCAGCATCATTACTGTTAAAGTTCAAGATTCTAGTTCAGTACTGAGCCTTGATTGCTGGTTGTTACCAGATAGAGGGGCTATAGCACTGTGTAACAGCAAACCATTAAATTAGTATTAATAGCAAATAGCCTCTTTTCCAGATCTGATTATTCCTACTGATGTCAGAACTTGTAAAGCAAGCATTTGAGATAAGATGGGGCTATTCTCTTGGAAGGGCTTTGGTGGTCTGTTTTTGCTGCAATGACAAGGGGTTTTTTTCTATCGTGGTTGGCGAGGAAGGTAGAAAGCATACGATCTAGCCTGCAGTCGCTGTGCTGCTTCTAAATGTAATCAGGATTTTAACAAAAACAAAAATGTTGTATCAAAAACTGTTGCTAACCTGTAAAATTGTGCTGCACTGTGCAATGCTGATGTTTACTTATGTCTCCCAGTTTAATGCATAATAAAAAAGCGTTTCCAGTACTGTGCTCAGAGTGGCTGAGAGTTGTAGGTAGCTAACCTTCTCAGTTACTGAGTAATACTGTTGCATATTAAAAGAAGATGTAGGCAGCTTTTATTTCCTCTCCCTCCAGTGAAGTGATACAGTACAAGTGGTCAGAAGTTTATCAGTAAAATAATACTAAGTTATCCCCAAAGTTTTGACTTGGGATTGATTGTGTAATACTTGCTAAAAACAAACTATTAATTTTCTTCCAAAGGGGTGTGCTTTGTTAGTGTTTTTTTAAGAGTAGTGTTGTGTGGAGAGGAAATTAATTTTCTTGTTCAATCTGTCAGTGAATTTACAAAAGAGAAGCAGGGTTTTAGTTTGAAACCTAGAGATAAGCTGCACTGAAATGGTATGGTGATTCTCCTGCCATTTAATGGCATCAAATATGAAGACTTTGCACTGCCAGGGTTCAGTGGGCAGTGGGTTCAGGAACTTAACTGAGGGGATTATTCTGATGAATGTCAGTGCTCCTGATTTAGAAGGGTAGAGGTACTTTTATAATTATTTCATAAGTAGCTAAACCACATTAGCCTTTAGCCTGAAATCTGGCCCAGCTACATCAGGGTCATAGCATTAAAGTTCAGTCCTCTCAATTTTGGTTTTTTTTAATAACTAAAAATGCCATGCATAAATACGTACAGCAACACTGTTTTCCTTAAGCAGTTTGTTTGTTTTTTTCTTAGATTTCTATCTTTATTTTATGACTTATGTTAGTAGTGCATACCATAGATTTCACAGGGCCAGCTGCTTATTTATAAGGCTGTATCTGAGTGTAATAAAGTTGATTGTAATTAGTTTCCATCAATCAAAAATGTTAGTCAGGAAAAACCAGGTTGCAAACTAAAACAATTTATCAATTGTAGTATCTAACAGGTGAAAATACTCATTGAATGCTGTTGCTGAGTTTATAACATACACGCTTTTAAATTCCCTGGTTATCTCAAAGCACTGTAGAAATGATGCAGTCTGCTACTAAACTTAGACTATGTACTTCTGCAGCAGGTTTTCATAGTGCACGTAGGCTCTTTTCCTACCAAAACTGCTCTGTTAGGAGGGTGAACCTTTGCCTCAACTAATTACCTTCTGAGCTGTGAAGATGATGACCTTGATGCTCATAATGGTAATAAACCCAACTTTTTATAGTTGTTTTTATTGGATACTTTTAGAGTCATAGGATTTACAGTCTGAAGGCTCATTTGTACTGGGGAAGGTGAACATTTGCCACTTGGTGACTGCTGTCACCTTGCTTTAGAGAAGATGAGTGGTGGATGGGCAGTGGAGATGACGGGGTGAGCCGTACCCGTCCTGCGCTTCTGCGCAAGAAGCTCTTCAGCACAGTTGGGCCTGATCTGGGAAGACACAGGCGTTACCTTGGCTCTGTCAGCATTAACTGTCCTGCCTTGTTCTCTACAAAAGCACAGAGGGAAAGAAGCATTTCTAATACCTTTTCATATCTGGAGCACATTCATTACAGAGGCTTACTTAGTCCTAAATGAAAAGCAAGAATAGTAACTTAATATTTTAAATTGGTTTTAGAAATATCTGCCTGCAATAGGGAATTCTTACGGGTTTTAGTTCTTAGATGGCTGGATTTAATCTGAATATAAGAAGCTGAAATGTTAGTGTGTGATATGTTTAAAAGGGGAAGAAAGAAGAGTCTGGCATTGTAATTGTTATTTTATAGAAGATTGAAGAGATCACTTGCATCTACTGGATTTCAGTAATTGGGTACACTACAAGGCTTGATGACACCTTGTGTTTACATATATTTGAAAAGCTATTCTCTATTACCTTGGCAGATGTAGGGGATTTGTAGCCAGCCACAGCGTCACTGCTGTAAGGTGCATCTATAAATGTGAACGTACGCGGTTGAAGGAGCTACTGAGTAACGGCTCCTCATTCCCAGTTTGTTTATAGTGCTTATTTTGGAAACGTGAACAGGTATTTATTAAAGTTTGATAATAATTAAAATACATTTGTCCCTGATTTTAACAATGATCCTGGCTGGCGAGTGATGTACCTGTAGAAAACTAAGTGTATTGGACAGGCCTAAGCTAAAAGTCCTTAATGTAAAGAGATCCATCAGATCCATCAGTGGGTAGAGTGAGGATGAGGTATGCTAGGTGATAAAAAGATTAATAATTCTCGTGAGATGTTTTAATTCCATATTGCAAGAATTTTGTCTGTTTAAAGGCAGTGTGGGTTTATTAGGGAGCTTATTTTTTAAAATGCTTTTAAGAAGATACTGTAAGATTATATCTCATTAATGAAATACATTACGTTTGAATTATTTAATTAGAGATTATTTTTCAACCATCCCTTAACGTTCTAACACTCTCTTAATATTTTTTTTTTCAGGTTTGTAATCCTGTTTACTAATGCAATCAATATATGGCAACGTAGGCTCTTAGATTTTTTCCTTAACAAATACTACTTTAAAATAAACTTACTATACTTTGTGTAATGAAATAGAATTAGAATCTTAGGAACTCATCTCATACGCAACTGAGTATTCAGTGGGAGCTATAGGCTGCTCTGCAGTTCTCTAAGAATCACAGCAAGAAGCAGAACAGACCACAGACAGGCATTAGACAATGTTTTACATGAGAACTAATAATTAAAGCTTGTTAGAGAATTTAGAACACAATGAAGCTCTTCTAATTATCACCAGATTTTGGTCCAACTCTGCACAGGCAAAGAGTTAATTAAAAGCTTATAAGTTCAGTTCATCTCTGCTTAAATGAAGGTTGGGATAATCAAAACATGTAAATAAAGGAAATAGCAGGATATTAGATTAAATATATGTGATCTGCAATTTTATTATAGTTACGGAAAATAAGTTCATGTAAAAAAACCCAACAAACCCCAACCCCCAAATGTAGTATCAGAGATTCAACATTATTTCATGTCTTTGTTAGGTACTTTGTATAATGATTTCCTACATTACAGAACAAAAGAACTTTTCCCACTAGGTATCGAACAAGCATACCCCATAGTGCATAGGTGGAGGTGCTTTGTATGACGACAGTGCTCAGGCTTGAATAAACTTCCACGCTGCACTATCATCTTTGGAGCTCTGCCCTTTGTTGTTGCAACTGAATGAAATTACTGTGACTTTCCACTTCCACCAGAAAAAGGGTGACTTTGACAGTGTAGAGCCTTTATAATAGACAGCTGCTACAAAATGACTTCATTTTCACAATTTCAGCTTGCTTATTAGTGTGAAATTTATCCCCAAAAGTTACCCAAACCTCAGTGAAAGTAACAGACCATATATTGTTGGTTACTGGAAGTTAGGAGACCAAGGGTGGTCACTTCTTTTCCTTAAGCTCGGGTTTTCTTATTTGTGAAATAAAGACGTGGCGAAGAGGTACAGATGAGAAGTGAGAGGTGTGTTAGAATGAATGTTCAAAAAATAATAAGGAAATACATTTACCAAGTTTTATTTTAAATTTCAGAAAGTACCTGACATCTGGATTTTGCCATTGGTTGTGTGTGTGATCGTTTTCAACAATTTTCTGACAGTGAAATGTGTTAGACTTTAGTATTAAGGAGGAAGGGATGGAAGCTTTTATTGTCTTAGGCGATTTAAAAGCATATCTCCAAATATAGCCGAGTTATGTCCCTGAATAATGGGTGTATCTGACAGGAGGCAGAGCTGTATGTGAGACACCCTAACAAGCCGGTTACTCTAGTTCATAATTCTTTATTTTTGTCCTGCAGTGAGTTGAATCAGGTTTGAATTTGAGACACTCATTAGGCCAAAAACTGCCATTATGACAACCCAATTTAAATCTTTTTAGCTTAACTTTATAGTCATTCGTCACCGGGAATTTTTGTAACTACTATGTTTTATATTGCTGTCTTGTTATATTTTAGAACCAAAGTGTTATTGTTGCCATATCTCACATCAAAAGGAAGAAACGCTTTCAGTATGGTGTAGTCTTCTATAGATAGAGTCAGAATGCTCTCTGAGTAGGTGGGATCCTTTGCCAAATCTAAACCCAATGAGATAAGTGAGAATAAGTGGGCTCTAGCTAACGTTTAAAATAAACAGTTACAAAGGAGTGACTTGCTTAGCCTAGTCTGTTGTTCTGCATTTGCTCATAGTTGACTTTTATTAAGTGTAGCTATGCTGATCTCTAAGAAGAAAAAAAAAATCTGTTCTAACAATAATAATGTATTTATTGGAGAAGATCTCAGATGGAGAATGAGACAAGGTTTGTAGGAGATGTATTCTAGTATATCAAGTAATACAATTGGGGAAAAATTGGCAAATGCTTTTTCTGTGTCTCTTTGGTGAGGTGATGTAACTGATTTCCCTTTGACTTTTCATCCTTCTTCAAATAGTAGGATTTTAATGTCAACAAAGTTTTAGATTTTTTTTTTTAAATTAACTAATGAACTGAAAATGTTTTTCATGAATTGAACTGATATGCTTAGCTTTGTAGTGTAAATAGGTAAGTGTAAAGCTTGCTAAGTGTTGTCCTATTTGCTTATTTATGCTGCTGTTAGGTTTGGGGTTTAAAAACAATGTCTGTAACAGAAACTTACTGAAGGTGGGTAATAAGCTGTTTATCATCTTATAATTGTCATATACTCAGATTGTTTTAGTAGTTTGGGAAAGTTTTAGTATCATTACTGAAGATTAATATTGTGTTAACACACAGATATATGACCCCAACACAGACATTCACGTTGAAGGCTCACTCATTATCAATTTCAAAGCCTATAGGAAATGGTTTATACCAGTGCTTGGAAATATGCACCTGTAATAGCCTTTTTAATGCCTTCAGGACATTTAATTGCCAGTCAATGGCATAATCTGCTGTTTGGAATGGAGAGCTGGAAGTATTTGGGTTGCAAACAGGATAATGAAAAGGACTGAAAACAAGGAGGAGTAGTAAGTTAATGGATCTGTACTATTAACAACCAGCTTGGGCTCGGCATCCTGTTTACGACTGGAGGATATGGTGTGCACTGCCTAAGGTGGGATGCCTTTTCCCCAGGCAATCGTGGGGCTGACTGCAGGTAGCAGTCTGTCTGGGGACTGATCCTGTCCCTGCTGTAGTAGTACTAAAGCCGTGTTAATGTTAATAGTAGTGGATTAAGCCCATGGGTCTTCATTTATTACTACTGGAGTCAGGCTCTACACGTGGCCTCGTACAGGACACATTCAAACTCTCTCAATCTGGCACAGTCGTGCCCCACTGGAATACCCATTTTACTGAGCGGTGGGCTAGTATCTGTGTAGAAAGTTTTTGACAGGGTTTTTGTATTCTGCATGAGTTTCAGTGGTTCTGTCAATCTTGATTTGTAACACTCATATCATAATCTCATTACATGAACATCAAAGCTCTAAAAAAGTTTGTGGCTTCAGATGGTTTTGCTTTAAAAATAACATAAAAGTTAACTCTTTCCAAGTGGTATGCCCTCTTCCTTTCCACATATTTCAGTTGTGATCATGTGGCAGGGTGCTCAGTTGGTAGTCAGATAAGCATTAGGAGAAACAAAATTATTTTTGTGGAGATCTCAGTTTGAAGGGATTGTCTTGCCTTGGAATTTTCTTGGGGATCCAAAAGTGCAGCTTTGTTAATGACGTTTGTCATTTGTAAAGAAAGCTGCACTGTAAACTTCAGGTCTTAAAAGGAAAGTGTATGTAAAAAACAAAAAATTAAGCTTGCAAGATAAGTTGTTGAAGTAAGGTAATGTTTACCCATTTTATAAGTTAAGACAGCATTTATAATCTAAACAACCAGTGCATTAAACCTGGAGAACTGAAGACCAGGGCAGGGGAGTTGGAACTAGATGATCTTTAAGGTCCCTTCCAACCCAAACCATTCTGTGTAATTCTGTGTGACTGTTTTGACCCAGTATGTACTCCAGTATGAAACAAATGGCTAATGTAGGTAGACTCCTGGTATCCCAAACAATCCTGCTTGTGTCTAGTATTTTTTTGGTGACCTTCATGTACGAGGCGTGGGTGGTAGAATTTCCCTTCAGGAGTCTCCATTTGAGAAAAGTGTCTGTTCTTCAGAAAGCGAAGTCACACAGTTTTGCAGCTTCAAACAGTTCTACCAAAACTGAACTTCTAGAGGTTTCAAGGTCATTGCTTAATAAGGATTTACATTAAAAACGGTTGAAATCTCAAACTCTTTATTAAACAGTTCAGAAGAAAAAAATCCCACAGTTCTCCAAAGTCCCAGGTACTTTCTCTGTAAACCATGTGAAACTCTACCAAATGACCGACTTCTCCTAGAGACAAGCAGTTGATTGTGTAAGCGGTGCACATAGTCACTGTGAAATGCATCACAGAAAGTGTGATTTTTTTTTTTTAAGATTATTTTGTAAACACACTTAAAATAAAAAGAAATTCACACAGTATATTTGGAGTTTTTACATGAAATCAAGGTATGATCAAAGGAGCTTTTGGTACTGTGCATTTTTTTAAAAATATTGAGCTTAATCTTGCAATAGGCATGAAATCTAATATATTCTGCTATATTTGTTTCTCAAAGCGTACATTGTAATAACCATATAGAAATTTAATTGGTGGGTTCTGTAGAATCTTTTGAATAGGGCCATGTAACAGTTATTCCCAAGTGATGTATTATTTGGAGGACATGTACACAATAAACCTAACAGAAGCTGTCTTTCCTCATTTCATTGTTTTGATATATGCTATGCTACCTGTGCTTTACTGATGCAGTGAAGTTGTGAATGCTGTTTTCAGTGTTCTGTGCTGATTCTTCTATTGTTGCTGTTCAGTGAAGCTTTTCCAGAAATACCCGGAGAGAACAGGGCAGTAGAGGTGGGAGCAGAGGTCTTGTGCACAGAGGGAATGAGAAAGACAGATTTAGAAGCTTAGAAGATCAGAAAAGCCAGTGGAATTGTATGTATTGTGAAGATTTAGCATGCTTTCTCGTACACCTAATTTATTATGATAAAACTCCTGCCAGTAGGTGAATTATTGAAGAGCTAAGAAGGAAATTGCCCCAGGATGATGTGCTGTGCCCACAATCAGGTGATACAATCTGGGATCAATTCCTGTTGTGCTTTCTAGCCGGATGCTATAATATTTCTCCCAGGGATTCTCCTGGGATGGGTGGTGCTACTGAAGAGAAAGAAGTCATATGAGCTAGAGAAAGAATTCCACGTGTCGTGGGCCATTTCGGTGGATCTCTTCAGTTTCCCTAACAGAAGGATTTCCTAGACAGTTGAACCTCTTGTTTTGCCCATGCTACCTCTGCACTCTGAATTGAATGAACATTTTGTTATTGTCATCATCATCACCTGGGCACGCTACGCTCCACCTGAACCATGTTGAAAAGCTGCCATGAGTCTCAATTGAACAGAGAATCGTGCCCCAAAAGGTCGTGTTCACTATAATGGTCCTCACAACATTCTTTTTTTCCTTTTAGTATTACTTCATCCAAAATGCTAGTTTTCAAAAAATACATCATGAAGGGCAGCCATGTCTTTTAAAATTCTACCTAATAAGAAAAGAATTCTAAATGCCGAGTGTCTTGTGTAATTACTATTGAAGTCCAATGATGGCATTGTGTCTTGCTTGTTTCTTGCCTTGTACTATCTGTCTCGCCTCAGTTTCCATTTCTCTGCCAATGCAGGCAACTGCAAAACATAAATTCAGGACTTGCTTCCATTTAAGCAGAACTCTTCTGTGTTCAAAACTTGCTTAATTTTGAGAATTATTCTTAAGAGTCTTTTCTAGTCTGCAAAAATCTTCTCAAAGTCTTTGGAGAGAGAAATATTTTTAATATTTTGGCCCACCTTTGTTTGTGAGAGTCAAAGGTATAGTTTCATACCTGTTTGTGATTATTCATTTGTTCTGGTTTTGGTTTTTTATTGCATTATATTTTATTTTTTGACAAATACCCTGAAATTCACAGTGAGCATTAGAAAGTCATCTTCTAGAACCTTTTCCTGATGCTTCCTATGTGTAAGAGCTTCATTTTCTCTATAAGTGGTTCCTACTGGAAATATAAAGTTTGTAGGAGATGTTTCCCCATCATATTCTGTGGTAAAGATCAATGCGGAGAAGTAACGTATTTCATCTGCAGTATCCATAATTGATGCCTGATCTTTTAGTGGAACATTTGATTCTTTCAAAGCCTTCCTGTGACTGATACACTTAAATGCCTTATTTATTGCCTTTACCTAATAGCTTTTAAAATTCTCTTGGTTTCCTGAATAATTTGCTCAGGCTAGATTTTATTTTTGAAAGGATGTATTGTCATTTAACTTGATGTCTTCCTCCATTTAACTTGTGTTCTTTCTCAGGGAGAGGAAGAATTCCATACCTTCCTGCATTACCTTACAATGTTATTGGAAATTCTTATTTTATATTCTCAGGCTTTCCCCCTTCCATTTAATTTCCTTTCTTTTACTTTTTTCCACCTTCCCAAGGCTTTTGAAAAGCTTTAGCTATTACTTGTAATCACTGTTGTCTTTCTTGTCATCCCCCTTTTCTGTCATGACTGAGCTGCATCATACTCTCACTGCGTTTTGAATCAGCTTCTGTTTTTCTGTGAGAACCAAGTCAAAACTAATCGCCTGACGTCCTTTTCTTGCTGTTCCAAGAAGCAGCTGTTTAACGTGCTGAAGATTTGCTGCTAGAAATAACAAAATAATAGCCTATAGGAATACAATCATATTTTCCCCTATTTACTGTGTTCTGTGATCTTTTAAATGGCCACAGTGGGGTAGAATTTTCTGTATTTGCTTGCATCCATCAGACAGAAACTTGTCAAGTTATCCACTCTCCTCTGAGTCTTTCCTGCCCTTATTTCATGAGGGAGAGTTTGAAGACTTATTTCAGCTTTAACAACATTCAAGTTCCTGTCTGCCAGAGTTTTCACATGATCATTGCATTTAAGTAATTTTTATATTATCTTTACAAGTTGAGAGTGTATTTTCTGTTACACATGGGGATAAGGTGTTTAAGAATGACTCCCAGAAATTAATGTTTTCATATAGCAATATAGATCTATCTTCCAAATTCTAGATTGTGATTCCTCAAATTAGAGTCTTAGTGTGAATATACTGCATAAACGTGGCATTTTCCTAAGCATTGTGTAGTGCTCAAGTAGATGGATTCATGCAGTCGGCCCTTCCAATAAGCAAGTCCTTGTCCTTCATGTTCCCTGCCAGTTCACAGGTGGCCGTGGATACTTCTGGGTTTTTTTTGCATCTCTCTGCCTGACATCTGAGAGCTGTAATTGGAATGACATGGTTGATTTGTTGAGTGAGCAGCAGTCAGAGCAGGCTGAGTCTGATAAAGGATCAGTTTCCTGTTGGTTTCTTCCTTCAGAAGACAAGATCCTCATTTGGAGAGAATGCCAAGGATGCTTTAATATGGTTTCCCGTGTTTTGCCGCTTCTGCGCTTCGTTTCCATTACAGTATATTGGGCTTACAGCTGTCAGATTTATCTTCTGAGGACCAAATACATCAGTGAGATAGCAGGCTAAATCATTCTATTCTATCCTCTCCTCAACATACAGGGTAGTTTCTGTCTTTATTCACCTGTAATTGCTTCTTGGTTATATATAACTTCTTTTGGATATACATACTGCTACACTTTTACTTTGGAAATTTGTGTTTGTGGGTTTATGTCTCTAACTTCGATAGAGAAAAAGGTTTTATTTTTTTTAATGGTTATTTTGCTATATTTTTTAATGACCTTTCTTCACTTTATATCATTGTCTGGTACTGTAAAATTCTAATAAAATATCAAATTTGGGTGTAGGGCATGTGTATTCTGAATGACAGATGTCTTCAAAAATGTTGTTCCATCATTTTAAAAGGGTTCTATTTTCCACTTAAAAAGAAGTTGTCTGGGCTTTTTGATTCTTCTCTGCTTCCCAAGGAATAATTTAAACTTCCCAGAACATTTCTTCTTATAATTTAGTGCCTTATTGACACTTTCCAGTTCTGCATTTAATGTTGCTGTTTTCTGGAAATTAAATATTTAAATGAATATTTCCATGCGCTGAGAAAAGAATTTTTAAGAAATACAGTGGGTTTCCTTTGTTCCTTAGACTTGGTACTAACTAAACTTTATTTTGATCAGTAAATTTGTAGTGGCTTAATTTTTCTCCTGAACAGGTAATTCAGAGAAGAATAACATCATTTTGAAAGAAAAAACCTTTTTACATTTTGTTCATGTTCCTCAACATTTAGGAGAAGATACGACAATATTGTATTTAAAAGGATAGAGTACAGAATAGTAAAAATAGAATATTTTATTGCATTTTAGGCAGCACTGTATTCTGTTTAATATGATAGTGGGATCCTTTTTTGTTTGCAGATGTATAACATGTTCCAACATGTATAAATGCATTTGTTTTTTCAGAGGTCATGTGCAGTAAAACTTTTACTGTACATCAGTGAGAGAATTCAGCTAAATTCTGTTTTCTCCTCTACTAAACCTCTTTTCTTGGTCAAGCAATTAAAACATATCATCACAAGTGATATACAACCTTAATAGTGGTTCTATAGGACCCAGCATATGCATCTGTCAAGTAAATAGTCCCTTACATGTAAGGTCACAAGTTGGAACAAGGTTAAAATGGTAGCATAGAAAGTACGGGATTAGTCGTTTAAACAACTGTCCTAATCTGTTAAAAAGTTCCGAACAGTGATTCCAATTACACCAAGCCCCAGCTATTCAACACCAGTCATTGCTGTTAAAAACAGCACCTGGACTTAGTCTCCGTTCCTTTTCTTTATTGGAAACATTGGCCTGTCTTTACTTCTTGATATGTTTTGCTAAATAGTAGACACAATTTAAATAACAACTGTATTTTCAGATTTGTAAAGGGGTTTGTGACATCATAAGCTTTAGTATATTCATTTAAAAAAATCTTTAACAATTTGCCCAAAATGGCCTCTGAAAATGCAGAATACTAGTAATATGTTTATCTAATTTAATAAATGTGGGTCTGTTACTGTTTACCTGTTGAAAAATTATTTTTGTCAACTAATTTGTATGCCCACTTGTACTATTTTGCTGTGTAACCTTTATATTCAATTGCTTTTTTCAATGTTATTTTCAGAGTCAGTCCTATATAGGCTTGCAATTGCCATGGTATGCACTTCATATAGCAGTGTGTGGCCTCCAACTTTGCTTTGTGTCTTCTCTAACCTCATTGATTCACTTGAGTTACACCACTGCAATTTTTTTACCAAAATATTTGTTATTTTTCTACTGTGAAGGGTGTGTGTGGTGGTGGGTTTTCTGTTTGTTTGTTTGTTTTTTATCTATTTGTCCCTTTCTGTTTTGGAGACCAATATTCGTGGATTCATGGAATCACAAAAACAGAACCTACTAACTAGTCCCTTGCCTTGTCTTCTCACACTTTCCTCTTCAGGGCAGCATCAGGTATAATCTGAGGATTTGTAACACTCTTGTCCAGTCTTTGAGCTTCCACAAAGACAGTTTTATTCTAGTGTTTTGCAATCCTTACCTTTGGAAAGTCTTTCTAATGTCCAAGTTTGTACTTTCTGAGGTGCATAGGTAGAATAGATCATCCTTTCTTTCTTTTTTTTTAGTTGTCTTGCTGTTTTTGCGGTTTGTTAGTAGCCATTTGTTTTCTGTGCTGTGTAGTTGATGATTTCTGCTTAAGCATCATACCTTGTGTTTGTCCCAGTTGAGAATAACTGCATTTTTTTAGATGGTTATCTGCAATTGCTAAGTTTTACCTCTTTGCTTTCACCAGAACTCTAATCAAAAGCCTTCAAGTGAACTATTTCCATGGCACTGGGAAGCAAAAAGAATTGTTTCCTTTAATAACACAGGAGGGAGATATTAATGTTTTTACAGTTATTCCATGAAATTAATATCCCTATTCTATGTTCTTTCAGGCCCCATCACTGTTTTCTCCTTTCCTAAACTGCTAAGTTAGTCTTAGACCCTTATTAATGTATATCAATTTCCTACTGGTTTAGCTATACCCATACTAAAGTGGGTATAGCTAAATGGGTTGCGTCTCATATAATTCTAGGTGAGCCAATCAAGATTTTAGCAAGGTGAGAAAAATAATGTCTTTTTATTTAGCTGTTTATTTGGAATGATATGAGCACTGAAATTTTAATGAATTTATTTCCCCCACATAATAAGATTGTTTTATACCCTCCCCTTTTATAATAGGAAATCATATAGTGAAGCAAAACTGAAACACAACAGTAGTCTCTTAATTTTTATGAATCTTAAGAGTGGGGTTTTTTTTTAATTGTTATAATGGTCCATTTTCCTGTGTTGGTTTTTTTCACAACACACAAAACACAGGAAAGTGTAGACCTGCCAGTGACAATATCCGTCTGATTTATTTATTTTAACTGGATTGAGAAGTTTTAGTATTTTGTATGATCTCTAATGGGTTACAGGTTGAATAACTCTTAAGAAGCATTAAAGATCTGAGTTGATGACCAGTTTACTGCTTTTTCCAAGAACAATTTGTAGAGATTAGGATTTAGTGAGATATCATTGGAGGATTAGCAATTGCTTCTTAAGGCATTCTGAGTTGACAGCTAATGGATAGCTTTCCCTGCTAGCTCTTTTATAGTCCACTGCAGCTGGATAAAAATCAATGAGAAAGCGAACTTAAGTTTGTTTATCCATTAATTTTGGTTTTAACAGAGGAGTTTGGCTGCCATAGTGACTTGCTTAATATGTTGTCCCCATCTATCATGATCTAGATAACCTCAGTTAACACACTGATTAATCCTCAAATTCTTCTTCAGTAGCTCCCTTCTTGACTGCCCAGTGTGAAGGAAAATGTTCCCGCCATGTCTGAGCAGACAGAACACATGCTCATCAATACTCACATAAATAGAGCCTGAAGAAAAGGAACCTTCTTTTCCTCATGTTTCCTGCCCTCCCTACGTGCAAAATAAAACAGTAGTTATATTAATTTTTGTATTTGTTTTTTCTTAATCTGTTCTACATTTTGCTATTATTTGAACTTAAAACTAGTAGTTGCCTTGCACTCTACTACTAGCTGGGAATCCCAAAGCACATTCCAAATGTCATCACAGAAATAGCAAACATGGTATAAAATGTTTATTTTTAAAGATTGATAAATGGGAGTGAAAAGAACTGTCAGTTATGCAGGACTTTTCGTGAGGAAGCCAGAACCCTCATTTTGAATCTACTAATATTCCCAAATTAGTAATCTAATTTAAGTACTCTGCTGCTTAACTTTAGCTGCCATAGCTGTTGAATATTGACTGGGGGACAGCTCTTCCCTTTAAAAGTTAGTGACACAGAATGGATACAATCCAATATTTTGGTGACAGAATTTTCACCATTTACGTAGAAATGAGCACTTTATTTATTATTTATGTTATGCCTTCACTTACTTTTTAAAGGTGAAAAAAAAATCCAATATATCTGGGAAGAGTCCAATAAGAATTTATTTTTCTTTTTTCTTTCCCACCACCTCCGCCTTACCAGGAACTAGGTATGGAGCTATTTCTTTGCAGTAGGCAGGATTAAGAAAAAAAGGTTTTAGTAAGAAACTCACGGAGAAACTAAATGTGTATGTTGAATGAATAATATTTAAGAGAAAGCTACAGGGACAATTACCTAGACACCATTTTTATCAATTCAAGAAATTAATGCATGGGCGAGCTATTACAGGAAACTACAAAATAAGCCAATTTATACTACAAAAATGATTCATTTTACACTTTTAACATTTGGCTTTAATAATGATCAAGAGCTTTACTTTATAACCAGCCAAAAGCCTCTGGGCTGCTGCTGTTGCAAGCAATGTTTCCTGTCCTGCCATCCCTGTGACAGGATGCAGCTGTGACACAGCGTTAGCGATGCTGCACCTGACACATTGTTGTAGAAATAGAGTTGGAATTTGCAATTATTTTTGGGGGGTTTGTGATGCCATTTCCTTTGTCCTTTCATTTGTTTCCTGATACCGGTAGTGGATTCTCTTTGACATACAGCATGATCTAGCTAGCAAACATCTATTCCTAAGATCTGAGTGAATGTTAGAATGTATATCTTCTTGTTTAGACATAATTTTCCTTGGTGGATGTAATTTATTTTATAGGTTTATGTTCTAATTATGCTTAAAATTTTAAAACAAATTACAATATATAATCTTTTAAGGCAAACTGGTTATATCTAAATGGTAGCTTTAAGTGTCTTTTACCTTTGTTTTCCGTAAAAGCAAATATTAATCCTTACTAAGCCAGAAAAATGAATCTCAACATAAGTCTTCCCTGTCTTTGGTGGTAGTTCCCTAAGTAATTTCTTTCCTGTGTTCCTGCAACTTCTTACAGTACCAGACTGCAAAACTGTTCCTCAGTTTCTGATGTGGAAGACCAGCGTTGTGCTCTCCTCCATCCCTGTCGCTTGTCCCCTGCAGCCTGGGGATGCTCCAGGGGTTGGGGCTGCCTGCTGACATGCCCAGGGCTTCCTGCAGCACCTGCCTGCTCAGCGCATCCTGTGCATGCTGAAATCTTTACTTAAGATCTCTCTGCCATTGCCATTTCACCCGTGGCTCTGCTGATGGCAGACACCTTTTAAGAGCATGTTAATGCTAGAAATAATTTATTATTTTTAAAGCAATTCAATCTACTGTTATTAGTAGTGCAAGAATACTTGGCTTTAAGTGCAAACTAGGCATCGTTGCTGTCTCAGGTAAAAGTTTGGGAAGTGTTACTTTATCCCTAACGACAGAGAAATGTGTCTGGAGCTTCTTTACAGAAGCAATCTTTAAATTTAGCAGCACTATGAGTGTCTGGGAGCCCTGCTACCTGAGAGCATGTGATTTAAATAGGACACGGAAGTCCAGCTTCTGAACAGGGAGAGAGTGTTGGTGGTACCACAGCTCACATGCTGTGGCCTATTTTTGCCTTTAGGAGTTAACGACACTGAATTCAGGCTGTGTATAGCTTCCCTTGCAGAATTTCTATAGCTCATCAGTTGAGAACATTTGTTAGTCTTAATCTTCTGCGCTGGAAATATTTTCTAACAAGCACACCCCTGTTGCCATAGAGCCCTATTTGTTCAATGATCTTAATGCTGACCTAGCATATTGAAACAAAAACTTCTGTTAAATCTTTTGAATATAGCACCAAATTGAAAAACCTGCAGGACGGACGGAAGATGTACAAACATTTCTTCTTAGGTAGCAAGTTTCTGACTATCCAGGGGAAGTCCTCCTTACAGCACCGTTTGGTACAGGTGGTACAGCCCAGAGGGCTCTGGGAGCTGGGCTGCCAGCCTGCTCCACCACACAGGGTAATGCCTTGATTTTCTGTTTCTTATTTTCTCGCTGTTCAGATTTGTTTCTAAAGTAGTTGAGGAAGGGACTTCCCCTGTTGTGGCTGAAATGTTTGGTAGCAGAAGATACTTCAATGTAGTAGACAAAGTGAAATCATTCTGCAAGAGTGGAGGCTGAAACTCTGAATGTTCAAACTGGAAACAGTTTTCCCAGTCATACGTAGATATTTGAAAATGAGAACTTGGGGTTCCTAGGACCCAACCTAGTATTTGGTAGTGTAGAAAACTCACCCTCATCAGTCTTTAAGACAAATATTTAGAGATGACTGTTTCCAGTAATGTTTATCAACTTTGAGACAATCTGTAAATTTCTGCGACACTACTGGTAACTTCTGGTGGCATGTAGGGATACATGTGAAGAGCAAAATTTGTGCTTCAATCTCAAACCCTTTTTAAAGCTCTGTTATAAATTTTTGTGACACTCCTGCTAGCCTTCGGTGATGTGCAGATAGTTATAAAGAGCAAAGTTTGGGCTTCAGTCTCAGACCATTTGAAAAATTTTGTTGCAGAGCTGATGACTATGTGTGACATTCCAATAGTAAGTCTCTGCTCAGGAATGAGAGTTTTCAGAAGTATTTGGGTTACTCTTTTAGCCTGCTCTTACAAACAAGTCTTTAGTCAGACTGGGGTGTCCTCTGAAGTATGGCATCTTTGGGTGCCATCTTTGGAAAAAACTGTTTCTCAGCTCTTACTTGTAAATTCAAACTTTTGCTGATTGTTTTATTTGAGATCATGTGTGAGCTGTAAACCATGCTTCATAAGTCTACCCCAATTCAAGCAATGTAATTCAGTTTAAACTCTTAAGTATTTGTATTCCATATTTAATTGATATTTTTAATTTTGTTTTTCCCCCAAAATGGTGCCATTTGAGTTCATAATTTATTTCTAATGCAATATAAATACAGACCATTTTTTCTAAATAAATTAATCACAGAAGTCTTCAAATTTATCATTGGGGCAGGGCTTGACTTTCACCCCAGATAGTCATGTTTTTTCATTTCACTTTTAGTAGCTCATGAAGGGAAGATGCTAGTCACTTCTGTCAATGCTTTAAAAAAAATCAGAAGCACTTAAAAATACAAAAACTTTATTCACTGTTCAAGTTTTCATACCTTTCCAAATAATCCTTCACTGACTGTTCATTCTGGTATAAAATTTCAGTTTTCTGGCTGCCTTACCCATTATCACTCTGCAGTTATAGGAGACCTGAGAAAGAGGTGTCTCTTTCATGGCCAGCATTTAATGCATTAACAGGCAGTACAGGAATGGTGTTTCTCTGCTATTGATATACTTCTTCAAGTCACTGAAGTCACCGAAGATCTTTGTATGGCTGCTGCTGATGAACATTTGTGTCCTGTAACTCATCCTTCTGCTTTCCTGGGAGGAGCTCAGCCTTGCCATTGCTGACGCAGGTCGGAGGCAGCAGACTTGATGTTCTTTCTTACTGAAGTCCCTCGATGTTGGTCATTACCCAGAGATTAGTTTCAGGTCATGAGCCCAGAGATAGCCAAACGTCCCATCCCTTCAGGTTTCCTATCACTTTGATGATTTGGTAGGTTTACCATGTCTCCCAAGGAACACTGTTTCTGGAGTTCTGTTATTTTTTCTTATTTGCCTAGTAAATGTTAGTAATATTGTCACATTTTCATGTCTCATCGCAATTGTCAGTGCTACGCTCATTGTTTTTAAGATTATCTAATTGTATATGCAAAACATACCACTTATTACAGGACTTAATTTTGTTCTATCCGCATGTAAGTCCATCATGACTACTACCATTGTAAGGCTTTAATTTGAATTTTTAATAAGGGCTTTGATCCTGAAAATAATTACAAGAATTCAATTATAATTGTGTATTATCGATGTATATTATGTATGTATATTATTATGCAGAGAGCTTACTCACATGCAAGTTACTATGTACGAGTACTTGCATAATTAAAACCTTATTTTATCAACTTTTGGAAACACACTATTATTACCATATATGCAGTAACATTTTTCAAGGGTACCCAATTTTCTTTTCAGTAGTGATTTAGACACTTAGAAGCTTTATCCCTAGAAGGGGAATATTTATCCTCCTAAGTGTGTGTAAATGATTTTGGTGTTAGGGCAGAAGCCATCCCTTTCAACTTAATGTTTGTAAAATCGACTAATTGATTGCTAATATACATGCATGCACACACATTTTGCTTGCTTAATTACTGAGGCGCAGCCTCTGCTGACAGAACATACGCTTAGATTTCAACTATGTGCAAAACGGGATCTAGCAGCTAAGTATAGAACCAAAGATAAACCTTCAGGAAACTTAGTTCAGTAATACTACATTTTTCTTCATTGCAAATTAAAAGTGGTCCCTTGAAATATATCAGCGTACCTGTGCCTTTATGAAAGTGTAAAGTACAAGTACATGTTGTAAAACTTTTCTGTCTAGCTGGTTTGGTTTTGGGGGCTTTTTTCTCTTTTCAATATTTTTTCAATATTGTAAGAAAAATAAGGCTGAGAGAATTCTTTGATAAGAATCCAAACTTCTTTTGACCTAGAGCATGCATTTATGTTTGGGGAGTATCCGAGAAAATATTGATATGATTATATCTCAGCTCTCAAAACATGAAAAGATGTTTCTAGTTCAGCTCAGTAGTTGGTTCCCGGGGAGCCTTGTTTCCTCAGCCCACCTTTCAAGTTAGGTGTTATTCCTCATGGACCACAGGTTTTTCTTCTCCCCCGTATCCTGCTTTGGAAGACGAGTAGAATAATTATAGGACGCTGCTTCTTGTACTGATTCCTCTTTGTTTATCCCTTTTGGGAATGAGGAAAGGACTCCTGTTGTCAAAGGAAATAACATTCTGGGAATTCTTCAGTTAGTGTTTTATGCAAAATACTACAGCTACCTCAGATTACATAAAGACCCTCATTCTGCTGTGCTACCGTTAATCTAGGTCACTGATCACTGAACGAAAAGTGATTATGATAATTTTGTTTGATATGTAGAAACACAGTATAGTCAATGTTACAGAGTAAACATGGCATACTTGCCAGTTTAATACGTAAATACATGTATGTGAAATCAAAAGCAGTTAGGAGCGAATGGAGTGGGAGGTAGTACCGAAACAGCAGAATACCAATGATAATTGGGAGCTGTGCAAGTCTGATTCATTAGATGCCAAGAATACAACTCATTACTCATGAAAGAGAACTTCTTTGGATTAAAAAATGTCATTAAAAAGGGAAGTTAATCAACAAGGGAGTAATAAGGAGGAACAATAAATAGATAAAAATGGAAATGCAGAGAGGACTGCGTGTTAGGAAATGAACGAATGCTAAATGATACCATGTCAGAGTGTAACTAAAAAAGAACAAATACAAATTATTGTTTTCTTTACAAACTATTTGGCAGCATGAAATTCTAAAAGTGACATAGGTCTAATCATAGCTAGGTTTGGCAAAGAATAGTGGAAGCAAGGCTAAAAATATAAATTTGCAAAAATCCTTAAGAGAGAAGCTGTATGTCATACAGAGATAACGAAATACAAGTAATTAACTAATGTGTTGAATAATTTGGTTGAAAAATTTTGAACTGCAGATATAGGTAGCTTACACCAAAAAGGAATATTCCTTTTCTGGATAAGGAACTTTCTGAATGACTAGTGCAGATTTTTAATCAATTAAGGTATCCTTAACATAGGTTCAAGAAGTCTCGTGAATGACTACTAATATTTAAAAACCATAAATGTGATGGCTAGGATAAGTATAGGTGACATAAAGTGACAGCCGTTCTGGACAGAATCACGATAAAGCTGATATGGGAAAGAGCTGGTAGTTTACTAGCAGTAATCTGGTTGTAGTAGTGGAGAGGAAGTCCCGTCTAAATTATAATATTCTGAGGGAATCTCATGTCCAGCTGATTTACACCTTTGCCTTTGCATCATTTACTTAATTTTGTCACGTGGCATTGTAGAAAAAGGGAGATAATGCTTTTGAGTGAACAAGTGGTATACAAAATCGATGTATATATGTATCATGTAAAATCATGTTAAATAGACCAAAAAATAAAAACCAGAACAACTGATCTCTAGAAGGTCTAGGGGGAATAGTCTCAGCGTGGTGCTTGCTCTGGTGTATGAAAGAAAGTGCAGGTCCTTGTATCTAATGAGGGGATTAGAGCTGTTCAGATGAATGGTATATTTGTGTGTTTGAATTCTTCTCACGTACAAATATCCTCCAGGTTTGAATCTTGACCCCTTTGCACATTTTCAGTTCTGATCCCGCTCAGACCTATTTAGCTAATGAGGTATAAGATCATTGCCTGAGGTGGAAAGGCTATGGCACATCAGAATTCACAGTAATGTTGTTTTACACTTGAGTGGAAGTAGCAGTGAAAGAGTTGCCAAATATGCTGTGCTTTACACTTAATATTTTAAGTATGTATTGAAGATGCATGTGTCTTTTTCTGTTCTTCACTACTCTATCACTGTATGATGTATCAAATAAAGGGGAATAAAAATATATTTTTCAGGTATAATTAAAAATCTGTTAAGCCTCATGTTGCACTTCACTATTTTGCAGGTGACTGTAACTGTAGCAGCTAAAAAATTTTTTGTTGTGCTTAGCATTAAGTTGCATTTTCTAATGAAAACCTTACTCAACGTTTTTTATGCCATTTTTTCCTGATCTTGAGGCCGTGTGTGTGACAAATTATATCAAAAGAATCTACAGGACAACGTCTGGAGTAAAAGCTGTACTGGTATCCGGTATAGTCTAAATTGTGTTGCCCACTTAGGAAGGAATTAGCTCTTCACTTATAATCCATTATATGTGGTTCTGCTGGTTCTTATCATTGGAACATACATCTTACCATTCTTGTTGCTGATCATTTTAAATTTTGATTTTTGGTGGTAAATGGCGTGAACCAAATCAAATCCATGCCCTTTACAGTGAAAGGAAATGCATGTGACCCGTGCAACATCCATCCCTTAGTTCTTTATTATCTCTCAAAACCGTGTTGCACTGGTACAGAATAAGCACGTTATCCCTGTTGTACTGCACTAAGCAGAAACTTCTGTTTCTTTATGTAGATGTTTTGTTATGTTTTAAAAGTGATGAATCGATAACAGAAGCAGGGAGCATGGTGTTTCAGCTGGAAATGTGGTCTGTGCACAGTTGATACGTCCGTTCCCTTCAGTTGTACCACCGGACTAGATGATAAGAGCGTGTTGCTCCTTTATTGAACAGGGCTCCCTGCAAATCACTTCTGCAATCAAGTGCTTAGCCCTCCTCCTGGCAACATGGGGCATTCGCCTGTGCTGTGTCCCTGCCGGAAGCATGTGCTGCTAGAGCAAAAAATGTTATGCGAGTGTTCGTGTAATTTTAGATAAGATAGTTGAAATTTAAGTGCTTCTAATTCAAAACTGCATTAGATGTACCCAACGTGGGATTACATAAATCAGTAGTAATTTAAACAGTACTGCAGTCTGTCTGTGTAGAATATTCTAGAGGAAATCCAGATAGCTGGAACTTCCTCATTGTATGACTTAATTACATTGTTGAGCGTGCATCTGTCTGATAAACATATAATTGCTATTTGCCACCTCGCTGAAATTTTACGGAGCTTTCTTATGTGTAAGTGATAATGCTGAGTTCTCCAAGTCAGAATGAACAATTGAGATGTTTCAGTTTACCAGAATGATTCATTTATTAGTTAGCACCTGAAAATTACCAGTCTCTGGGGAAATGTTAAGGGATAATTAATAATTTTCATGTAATTAACAGAAAATGCTACAAAACCTGTCACTTTCTAGATGCCAAGGCAAGTCAAGCAGGGGGTGTTGCTGTGGAACATTGCAGCTGTGAGTAACTGGGGTTGATAGTAGATTACTGGTTTAAACCTGATTTAGAAATATCACTTTGCACATCACATCCCTTTTAAGTGCCCTTCTGGATTCAATTCACTCGATAGAACTTGTCTTTCAAATACCACTGCTGCTGCTCGGGGGCAGAGCCCCGGCCTGCCATGTCAAGAGCACCTATTCAATCGGAGGTAGGCCTCCTGTATTTCAGCCCTACCTCATTCTAATTGAAGTGAGTGTTCCTGAATGAGAGCAGCTCCTGTGCTCTCACACAGGAATTGTTTAAAATACTTCTCTAGAGTATCATTAAAACAGAATACTTCCTTTTTTAGATCATTAATTTCTCTGAAGTCTCAACGTGAGAAAAGTTTTTCAAATAAAATTCAAGATGGAGTCATTGCCGAGGGCTGTGCTTGCTAACTGGGTCTGGAAGTCAGGAAGTACTGGGAACTCTGCAAAAGCGACAGGTTGGCTCGTACTGGGAAGTCTTTTAAATTGAATAAAGAAGATGCAGGAAACTCTAACTGGAATGTCATCTTCTGTCTGGAGAAAGATGTGTAAAAAAACTTCAGTTACTCAAGCTGTGGTTTCAGGCTAGGGACAGAAATGGAGGAATTGCGCTCATACGGATAGGTGTATGTGATGGGATGTGTATGCTACACAGTAGGTACAATAAAAATATTAGGCATTGGACTTCCACTTTTTCCATATCCTACCTTTCCTGGTGTGTGTTTCACTGGAGGCTTACAGACAAGGTACAGAACACCTATAAAATCTTCAGTATTGACATATCCTCAACTATTTTCTGTCCAGCTTTCCATCAGTCTTTGAACCACAGCTTTCTGATTTGACACTTATCAAGCGGTCCATTAGGTCTGTTTCCGTCTGAGATCTGTGATATAATACATCCATTTTGTGGATGGAGAAACTAAGTCACAGTTGAGTTAACTTCCGGAGGGTAATCAGTATGTAGAGTACAGAGTCTCTTTTGTTTGCAAAACCACAAATGCAATTTAATTTTCTGTGATAAATTTGGGAGCAGTATGAACTTGACAAACTTATCCTCATGTCACTAGTAAGAAATTTATCCTTGTTTGCTCTGTGCCTGCTGTTCCTCTCTGGCCTTACCTGTGTAGGGATGCTGCTGGGCTGTGAGTATTAGCTGAGCACAGGGAAGGGGGATGAACGTGGCTGGGGGACCTGGAAGTCACATTGCTCTCCTGAATCCCCACTCTGAAAGTAGAGACTGGACTTAGATTTGTCAGAAATCCTTGACTTCTATAAAAATTGGCACAACAGGAGTCAGAACATCTCTGGGTTAGTATATGACAGTATTGCAAACTTTGGTATCTGTCCTATTGATTTAAGCTCCAATTTCTGAAATGGGATAAAAATTTAATGAAAGCAAAGATAATATATTTCAGTGGGAATTTCTAAATGAGTAATGTCCTTAAAGCCCAGAAGAAATTAAAAAAAAAAAATAGAAAATTCCAATGCTCAAATTTTTCTGTTGTCAGGAGAGCTCCTTGTAGTTTGTTTTTCCTTGTTCTCAGGCTCTCTTGAATTGGTAGCCAGTGTTAATACATTAAAAGGAAAAAACAAAAGGACACTAGCACTTCAAATTTGGTTTACATCATTTTATAGTACCAACATCTGAGAAGAACATAGCATCATTTAGCAAAGTTTATTGTCACTGAAAGAACTTTACCTACAATTGACTTATACCGTAATTGCCCAAAAGGTAACGTGGGCATTGCTTTTAGTCTACTCTGCAGTTTTAGTCTATTGCTGTTAGCTGGTACTATATCTGCCATAGATATGTACATCGGGATAAGAAATGCTGCTGTGGAGCTTGGAGGAGAGGTGACAGTTAGTGATGCAATGCCCAGTATAAGTGCCTCATTTTTCACTCAGTGTCAAAATGTGTAATAATAATTGTTCAAGACAATTGCTGTACAATCTGTGGTCTGAAACAACTGATTTTTTGGCTTTTTTCTCAGAGCTAATGCAAAGCTCATTTTTCATAGAATCTGATTCAGTGTATAAAGAGGGACATCTCTGTGCAGACTTTACGTAAACATTAATATTTTTTCTCATAACATTTAATTCTCTGAACATTACAACAGAATTTCTAGTGAATTTAATACACACAAAAATTAGCATATATGATTAACAAAGGAAAAACAAAGCAAAATTCATTCTGATGTTGCCTGTTGAAAAATGGGTTTTACTTAGAAAAATGCCTATAATTAAGATAATGAACAGAAATTCAGGTCACTGGACAGTATAAAAAAGTTGGCATCAATGGCACCCAAAGTCGTTACTGTACACACTTAGTGAGTAATATGGTTATCTTCTGAAACTGTAAAACAGGTGTCACATTCTTTTCGACGTCCCATATAGGATACTACTTCATTTAGTTGGGAAAAACAAACAGTGGAGATATTTTTAAATTTTAAAGTCAAATCTGAAAGCTTTCTTAGCTCTAAAGAGCCAGATATGCATGGAAATATCAGTTGAATGTAATAGCTAAGATGGTGTTAATGTGACACACTTGAAAGGGTAAAGGTTTTACATATTCTGAAAATCTCCTTGCTTGAGTACTCATTCTAATGCTCACTGAGTTAAAGAGGTAAAAATGCTGCAGAATAATCTAGCTAAAATGCAAGTAACAGCAGTGCGGTCTCTGCACTTTTTATGGAGACCTTGTAGAATATATAGGGCACCACTCTGTGACTGGCGTGAGAAATCAGATGGGTAGAGGTAGTACTGCTTTGCCAGGAGACGAGGAGTCTGCTCAGGATTAAAAAGGAATATTCTCCGTAGCTCCATGTCCTGCACCAGGAGTGTGGTATTGAGGTTTTTAGAACATTAAAGCAAAGATGTGTTACTTTAGGAGATTAGAAACTGAGAAAAGAAATTGATCTATAGTAGCACTCCCATAGATTTAGTGAAATCCAGCTTTACGTTTGCCTGTGTCTGGATCTTCTCATTTACATTCAGCAGAGGCTCTGAGATGACTGAAATATCCTGCTCTGTGTTGCCAGTTTTCATTATTTCATTCTGATGTATCTGGTACTCAGAAGTTTTTTTCAGTGCTCCTGGATTCTTCTTTTATTTGAAAATCTAGGCTTTCTTCCTCTCTGTGTATTTTCTTTTCTTTTTTTTTTCTTGTTTCTGGACTCACTTGTTATAAGGGTAACCACAGTCAAATAAGTGATTTTTTTTTTTTCTCCCCCCTCTTTCAGAGGGAGAAATAGCTACGAAATAGCTAAGTGGCTTGAGATTTATAAACTTTAAATGAGGTTAAGGCGTAAGTGTTACCACTTCATCATCAAGTGCTATAAAAAAAACGTGAGTCATTGGAGAATCCGCTGAGTTGTTAGAGATTGCAACTCTGATAGAAAAAAAAAAAATTGGATTCCCAAATCCCCATTTATAAATTTGTAGATTTAAAATCACCTGAAGTCTTCATGATGTTATACTTCGGTCTCTGGAGAGACATAGAAATTCATCCTGTAATTTGTTCTTACTGGATTAAAATATATACTTTTTACAAGCCATACTATAAAAGTTTTCCAAAGAAAACCAAATCGCTTAGCACATAAATACGTCTAACTTTTGGAAAAATTGTATTTTTAACTGCAAGAACACTTTTGATGTCAATCAAGCCCTTGATTGCAAAGGTTGCGAAGTTGCTTTTAGCCATATTACCTGTAATCTTCAGTTAAAGATTTTGTGTGCTGGAGGTTGTGTAAATGTATAAAAAGTTGCCCACTCAAGTTCATAAAAGCCTGCTTCTGTGTCATCTTAAATAGACCTGAAGATGTTATTCTATTCATATTTAAAGGAAGACACTCTTATGAAGTTCAGTGAGAATCCATTCCTGATGTGTTTATTTTTGGTTTATGCAATTCTGAGAAAAGGGTGGCTATCTTTAATAAGTTACAGGGGAACTTTATTTGATATTGACCCATTTTAATCACGTGATAATCAAATTGTCCTGTTATAGGTGCCATTATTTAAAGAATATTGATAGTCATTTCATTCTTGCAGCTACATTTAATTTTTCTTGTATTTTTAAAAATAAAACCTTTTTCCATTGCTCTTTTATAGCTCTTAATCTGTTTCTCTGCATGGTAAATTGTTCTTACTCCTTACTAATCCCAGAAGTTTAGGGGGAACTGTTTTCTTTTTCTTTCTTTTCCCTCCGGGATACCTGGTGATCAAGTGCATGAGCAACCTAATCTAATTAAACCTTCTCTGAGCAGGGTCTTGGACTAGATGATCTCCAGGGAGGTCCCTTCTAATCGGAACTGCTCTATCATTCTATCAAATAGGAAACATTGAGTCCATAATGCAGTAAAAGCTTTTATGAGCTGGCAGCTGGAAGGGGGGATTATGGATTGGTCGTTCATGACTTGTGAATGGCTACTCCAAACCATCATTGCAGGGCTAGTAGGGACAGGCATTCTCAACAAGCATGGGCACAAATCAGTGTCTTCAAAATGTTGGGGAAAACATTCTTTTAGTTTGGTGTGGTTTTGGTTGTGTTTTTTTGTTTGTTTTGTTTTTAAGAGCTATTGGAATGTATATTTATTTTGAGTCTGCTTTAGCAGTAATCTTATCTCTATGAGTGATTACAAGTGTAAAGATACACAGCTTGCAGAAGTAATTAATAGTGTGAAGTGGTTTGTAATTTCAAATAAGCATAATATTTATTTTCAATTACTTTTTTAACACATCACACGTTTCTTCTGAGTTTTGATGGATCTAGGATATATTGGTTCTTGAGCTCCAGGGGGAAAGCACTGCCAGTAACAGTGCTTCATTTTGACCTGGAACGAATATGTTCATATATATATATTTTATTTTTTTTAAATGACAAAATAAAATAAGTGTTTTCAACTAGTATTTTAACTATTGAAAAGCGAAAATTAATATTGGCCTTTCAATAAGTCTTTGTTTGCCTATACTTACCCCATTGGTCATCAAAAAAACCCAGTCAGTAAGGCACTTTTGTTTCTTAATGGTTCACTGTTTTATGCTGTCATACAGACTTGTTCTAAATTCTGGAATGTTTTCTAAACTTGAGAGCGTAAAACTAGAAGGGAGTGTTTCTTTCCTTCTAACCTGACTCCTTCTGTAGTCAGTTAGAACTCTATACGTAGTAGAGTTTGGCCAAGTACATCCAGATACCTCCAATGCAATTCATATTTTTTGTCTTGCGATGATCTTCTTCAGCGTAACTTCGGGCGCTGTGCCCTCAGAGGAGGGCTGGCTTCAGCCAGCTGTCAAAATGAGGATCAAAGTCTGCTCACATTATTATTTGAGCTGGCCTCCTTGTTTCATGACACTGTTGTTTTCACTTCAGCAATGAAAAAGGTGTGCCTTTTTAAAAAGCAAAGGTTGTCTTCAGCTTCGTGTCTTCAGCCTCGTGTCCTCAGCCTAGGTTGGGTCGTTTTCCCCCTGCCAGGTTTATGACTGGGCCAAGACCTCAGTCCCCTGATATCTGGACCATGAATCTAAGGAGCAAGCGCTCTTTACTTTGCTTACCCTGCAGCGTGTGGCCACTATGTTTGTCTTTTAGATCAGTCTCTGCTCCTATCCAGGCAGCGCTGCAATTACTTGCCATTTCTCTCTCTAACGTGTTTCTTTTATAGACCAGTGATTTTCATTCAGGCTCTTGTCTTGACTTTAAAGCCTTCTCTTGCTTCTGTGATACTTGTATTAGTGCCATTGCTGTCCAGCTGAAGTCCTCGTGTTATATAGCGAACATTAGAGAATTATGGATTGTAATTCTCCCTGATTTGACTGTTACATGCATTCAGTCCTTCTCCTGGGGTATCCTACTTTCTGAAGACTATTTTGGCAGAATGGTGTCCTTGCTTGGGCTGCTGGAGCCCATGTGAGACATTGTATAAATGCTACACCAATAGTCTGATAGTCGTGGCTCTAAGGAGTTTGTTGTTTAGGCACTTGGGCAAACAATGCGTGTATGCTTTCAAGCATAGTATATCTCAGTTTCAAGTCATTTTAATTCTCATAGTTAAGCTATGCAAATTTAATCAGATCTGTCTGATGGAGAATGGCTCTTTAAGAAAATTGACATTTTTATGGCATATCAAAACTAAGGGTTTTATGTAATAAACCACAACAACAGCTTGGCTCGTCTCCTTTGAAAGAATGAAAATCTTATGTCTGTCATTCTCTGGTTGATAAGCTTATAATTATTGCACCAGGAGTAGCTTCTGCTCAGATGAGGATGACACCCAGAAACGTGTAAAAAAAAAAAATAAATCTGTTTAACACTTTATTATTTATGTATTGATATGTTGAGAGAAAGGTGTATGACTAGAGAATCATACGTGTTGGAATATTGCTCCTGGAGGCTGTTGAAACGTGTACCTGCATTCTCACTGTACATTAGGAACCCATCTTGTAATATTCTTCCAAAAAGGGAAAAGGAACCTGTATCAAAACTCATGGTGAAAAAACCCCAAACCAATATACATCCAGGATATTCTTGCAACAGTATCCTTGAACATACCCATGAAGGTTGTAATGCTTTCCCCTTGCGAATTTGCTTTGATACAGATTTGGAGAACGACTGTATTAGGAGTCCAAGTAATGATTTCCATATCTTGTGGTTTTTCTTTTTAGCATTACGTTAATAGTGACATGAAGGAAGCCTGTAACTGGAATTTATTTCTTTTAAAAAAGCCAGGGCATATTTAATATTGGCAAACATGTATTTTTTCCAAGATTTTCATATATTTATTATTCATTTTAACCAACTCTGCTGGTATAGGTCAGGTTTAGAAGAATATATTCACCATCAGGGGAAATCTTTCCAAAGGAAACTTCCTGGTCATAGTAATGAGCTATTCTGTAGTTTCAGTGGCTGCTTCTGTTGAGTGGAAAATTTGTATGTTACATTCTGTCAAAGGTGGGATTTTTCCTGCCTAGCAATTCTTTCTGTCTTCGCATGAATCCTCTCCATCCCCTCTAAAGAGCTGATTCTTTTCCCTTCTCTCCGGGTTTTGGACATTCTCCCTGGTGAGGGACAGTACTATTTTCCCAGCAGTTGGCTGGTAACCTTGTGCGTGTGCTCCCTGCTCCTCCTCTTCCGCGCTTGCACCTGCTCCTCTCCCGAACTTTCCTGTCTGCTCAGCTTTCAGAGAGCGACTGCTGCTCTTTCAGGAAAGGATTTGGTTAAAGAGCGAGAGATCAGGAGAGAGAGGCAGTTTCGTAAGTCTAGCAAACAACAAGCTGGGATTGATACGTGAATGGGACTCCAGAGAACTCTTCTGCATTTCTGACAGAGTTTGTCAGGTTTCTTGTTCTTTTATGGTGTGTGTATATATGTGTGATTGTTAGTACGTGGAAAATCGAGGAGATCTATTGTTTTTCAGTCTTTCTAAACAGTTTAATCCCACTCTCCATGCGCATTTACCTGTGAAATAACCAGGGAGATGTTTGTCATACCTTCGAATTCTTGCTTTTCAAATTCTTGAAATCACAACTCTCCTTTCACTTACGTTTCAAGTTTTTCGGCTTGCTGTTTCAATGCAGATTCCTCTGGGAGATTTGCCAAAAGTTCGTGATGCAAAGTTTTCATTTCCATGTATTGCTTCCCTAGGAGTAGCCTCCAAAACCCCAAATAATGAGTCAGTAAATTGATGCAGTCTTCCCTGGAGTTGGCTGACATTTCAAGGGCTCAGAAGGCAAGCCTAGATAGAAGGTAGTAAACCAGCATGAATTCCTTATGTAAACACTTTTAGAATGCTTCAAATAGCATGGTGCTTCACTTTAATGTGGGCCACAGAACCTACCCTGCTCAGAAGCTCTCTTCTTGTATGCTAGGAGGGCCCGTGTAGCCAGTCAATTCAGAGTAATTAGCCCTCTGAAAGTGCACACCCTGCCATAGAAAAGCAGGAATGGTTAAAGAACAAGAGAAGGTTATAAGAAGATGATGTATTCTCCGGGTAGAGGCACAACAGATGCCAGGTAAGTAGGGCAGAATGACTCTAGAATAAAGATTTTGGCACTGAAAAGAAGTATTGTGACTGGAGCTCCTGTCCATCAAATAGAACAAAAGGTGCTGTGGAAGCCGAGTATCTAAGCAGTTTTCCTATCTTTTCTGTCAAGCTGATAAGTACTACAAAAGCAAAGCACACAAATGCTGGAAATTTACTGTGAAGTATGCTTGCTTCCTTATTTATGTGGGAAACAGATGAAGAGGACTCATCCTATTCTGAATTTTTATACTGCTTTTGAGATCTACTTAATTTCCTTGGGCCACAGTATGTCATACACGTGCTAAGCAAATAGCTCAGCTTGAAATGTATCTTAAGGACAATTTTGAATATTATTTTAGCTTACAAAAGTGCTTTGAGAGTAGTAGAATTGATCAATGAAGCATTTCTCTTTCAATGCTTAAAATCGGATTAAACGAGTAGATTTTAAGAGAATGCTGTTTCATTCTTTTTGTACATTGAGCAAAATACAATGAAGAGCTCTTATTTATATGGTTTTTTAATGTGAATACCAGAAAAGTTAAGAGCTTTTCTATTTAAACCATTGAGTCAGGCTATGGCATTTTACAGTAAAATATATATATGCATTCACCATTATCACATTCACCAGAGGTGAGGTATTTTTGTTTTGTCTGATAGCTGTTTTCTTTTATTCCCCAATACATTGGTATTTTATATACTTAAATGTTTGTTACTTAATTTTGTTAATAGACTTCTGTCATCAGCCAGAAGTATGCCATGGAAGTCTCTGTGCAAAAATAAATTTATTCAGTGTTCTTCACCATTCATCTTGCATTAATTTTTCATGTATATGAAACATATCAATGGGATTTCATCATTAATGCTGGTACTTGCATCTTATTCCTTGCTGAGGTACTTTTTGGTGTTTCAAGCAGAATTTAAAAAAAGTATCACAAAGATAATTTTAAAATGTTGTGCTGTTTAAGGTGTTGTATAATTCAGAGGAAGCATTAAGATATAGTTTGAAACTGCTCTTAAGATTTATGAGTCGTCATCTTCGGAAAAGAGGATTCTAATTGTTTCCTAAGCATTTAAAATATAAAGAAAAATTACTTAGTTTCTAAAATGATATTTAGTCCAAGAGATCAGGCTATAAAAAAGCTTTTCATATGAAAGTTGGTTGTGCAAATCTGAAATGTCAAAAATGACTGTTTTTAGAGATCTGAATACAGATGAAGGAAAATCAGCTTGTTAATAAAGATTTATTTCCATCCCCCATTAGCGGAAATGTAGATATATCAAATTAGGCACAAATCAGCATTTGCAACAGAGAGCGCTGGAGGAAAAATACTAACCCACCCTCCCCAGCAATTTCTACTTTGTATTTTTTCCAGTTCAAAATGAAGAGAGATGTTGAGGAAACCTCATGTTGCTGCTTTCTGCTCGGTGGAGAGACGAGAGGGCTCTATCTTTACTGCTGTCCCTGCAGCATGTTGCATGAGCAGTAGTACTAAGATAATGATTGTGTCACACACGGTGACTACAAACTTCCTAAACTAGAGGTGTGATATGTGTCTGTTTATCTGCTGAAAGCTTAGACAATAAACAGATGGAGATATGCAGGGTGTATTTGTTATAAAATTAGAAGCTTTTTTGTTTAATCCATTAAAAAAGTGAATTAAGAACACTAAAATGGTATTTTCACAAAACCTTATTAACGATTCTAATTCAGGGAACATTTAACAAAGGTTTCCTTCATTTTCTGGCGGTGCAAAGGGTCATGTTGGGCACCGCTGAGATAACTGGCGGAAGAGACAAGTTCCAGCTATCGTAACCAAGCAGGTGTCAGGTATGATTTATATAGGGAGAATCATTTACCGTGAAAGGAGTAGCTGTTAGTCCTTATCTGGGGGCCAGCAGGGTCATCCTGGCAATGGAGCCACACTGACAAGGGGGAGCGTGGGTGATGGCACACTGAAACCATTTGCAAATGAGGAGATGGACAGGTCCCTCTGCCGTACGACTCGCTGCTGGGCACCTTTCCCATATCAGCTGGTTGTTCCACAGCCTGGGAGTATCACCTTGCTTTCTCCTCGTGTCCTTGAGACAACAGCTAGAAACTGCAAATTTAAAAATTCATCTTAGCTCTGTACCAAGAAAGGGGCTTTACCATTTGTGTATCTATCTACTTTATTAAGCAGAAGAATTTAAACTTTTGGGAGAGTTGCTAAACATATGGCTAAGTTCTCCCCTGAAGCTATTTGAACTCATAATATGGCTGCTCTCGGAAAAATTGCTATTGCTTGGGTATGTGCATATTGGTTTTTCAAGATGTATAATAAGGTAAAGCTCTCCACTTCACTGGAGAGTTAAAATGAATCCATAAAGTTGAGTCTTATAAATATTCTCTATTTTGACTGGCTAGATATTTCACCTCTTTCCTGCAGGTTGTAAACAGGAGAGAATAGGAATTGCCAACAAATCAAATTACAGAACATTGAAAGTGTCAGAGTGGTAGTGTTCATTAAGCTCGTTCACAGAATATATGAGTCATTAAAATTCTGATATTGCTTCAGAAAGACAGAGTTTGTAATGAGAATGAAAAAAAAAAAGACATTACTTGCATTTCTCTTTCTGGCAATGATTGTTGGGAAAATTAAGGATAATACCAAAATGATTACCTGTTTCTCATGCAGTCTTAGGTTTTCAACCCTAAACGCCCTGCCTAACTGAAGTGCTACATACAGCACACTCTGAACTGGTGCAGTGAAAAAGTTCTAATCTTTTTGGAATTACAAGTAAAAGACTTGCACTTTTTTTTATGAATTTTCTCATAATTTCAGGTCTTTCAAGTTTCTTTTTCCTTAGGATGAAGTGGTTTGTCTTTTTAAGAAAAATATGTTTTGAAAAGTTTTTCATGTTTTCCATGTAGAATAGATTTTTTTAATTTATTTTTATTTTTTAATTTCCAGATTATCTAAACATAGGCTAAGGTTGTGCTGGGTGCTCTGTTTTGTTACGAAGGTACCTGTGTATACACACTCAAAACTTTTTTTCCAAGAATCACAGAGTCAGGTGAAATTTGGCCCTTTTTTCTTTGTGAATCAGTACAGACCACCAGCATACGTAATTAACAACAGAACATTGCCTTAACCATGGATGTGTTAGTGATGCTCATGTTCAGCATGCAAGGCTGCTCCACTGCTTGTCTTTGCACTTCACTGATCCCTTTGTGTGGCTCTTTCAAGTCCTGCTTGAAACAATGTACCTACTATTTTACCTGTTTCTCTTGAGGAGACAAGTTTTTACCAAAATAGATGAAATGGCTGTTTCTGGCCTTGCCTATGGATGTCACTGAGCTGTTCCCTACTTCACGCACATTATGCAATTTTGCAGCGTCAGCTGCTCTCTGCAAGAGCTGAATCAGAACCTGCAAGTTTCTGCAACTTCTGAGCCTACGAGCGTATCTGGCAAAATGCTTAAACATTTTAAGCACTTTGAAGTGGTCTGTTCATGGACGCTTTCTTGCCTATCCCAGGTTTCTGAAATACCAGCACAGCTCTCCACCTCCAGCTTTATATCTTAAGTGTCAGTAAAGTACTTTACATCCTTTTTTATAATCTTGCCTGTCTTAAACAGTCTGAAATCCTGGAGTCATAGCTCTGGGAATATTTCCTAAGTCTTAATGGGGAAAATACCACAACAACAGCTATTTTTATGGTTTTCTGGAGTGGTCTAGTAATTTTCAAGGACTGTCAACATATTATGCAAACTGTTGAACTGTTGTATTTCTGTTGTGCAGAAAAATCTCTGCTTGGAACCATCAGCTTTTTCACCTCACTGCACATGCCCCCCTGTTGTATCAGGTTGTCCCGTGTGCCATATGCTTAACTTATTGCTTGAAAACGTGCCTCGTAATTCTCTTAAGATGGTATTATGTTCAGAATACGGCTGTAGATTGTTACAAGAACGCTTAAACTAATACAGTAAAATCACATAGCAGGTAATTTGAGGGCTAGGAGAGCCGCTTATTTGCAAACACTAAAGGAATGGTAGCCACTCTTCACGAGTCCTGCCTCTGTAGTGAACAACTACTGGGTAGTGAAAAAGCCAGACAAGTGTTATTATTCCCTACACCTCTCCAGATATAATCAGCGATACGGGTAGTGAAGTGCAAACTAATTGCAGCCACACTTGGTCTGTGATGGATTTTAACTAAGGGTGTAGAATAGAAATGAATTATGTTTAAAGAAAAATGCCATGTAAGAGGTTTGTCTTATTTAATGCATTTCCAGTCGTCATAATTTGATGCATCAGCTATCCAACTCTAATATGATTTTGGTTTTTATTTCAGAATTGCAGGAAATGTTTATATGCGACTTTTTTATTTACACCAACCAAAAATTTCAAATAGTCTTTTATTCAAGCAAATCAAAGCATAAATATTAGAGCTGATCTCTGGGCATTTTTAAAGTGAGAAAATAAAATGTGACTGCTTACACTAAATTGTATTTGTAGATGGGATGAACACAGCTCTTAAAATGCAATATATTCACTGGAGGCAAAGGCATGTTTCTGTTTACTGATCTGATGTTTACTGACCTATCATAAAGGTTACATTTAAGTGATCTTTAACAACTTTGTAAAAGGATGATTTCTTTTTTTTTTTTTTTTCAACCCTAAGATATTCAGGGAATGAAATTATTACTGTACTGTGTCAGAAAAAAATTCAGATTGGTTTTAAAAATATGCTTGTGCAGATGAGTCGGACGGAAAAAAGAATGCAGTTTTGTACAGTGCATCTCTAAATATTACAGGATACAATGAGTTTAAATCTGGTGTAACTTTAAAACAGTTAAATTCAGTCACTGTAAAGCTTGTTCACTGTTGCTTTGTGTCAGATTTCTAAAATTTTGTCAGAATAAATATGCTGTGTAGCATGACCTCCAAGATCCAAGAACCCAGAGGAAATAGGACTATTTAAGCAGTGGAGGGATAGCAGCATAGATGCACAATAATAATTTGACTTTCTGGTCACTGACCACGATGACTGCTGGACACTGAGGTGCATGAGCCACATCTACTTTGGGAGCGTGCATTTAGAAGCTACCGGATGTAAATGTAGCTTTATATTTTAATGAAATGTAGAATTATGATTTATTCTATGATTCTGAGTGAAGGGAATTTGGATGCTTGGCAGCAGAGCCATACATTTCAAGAAAACTGTAATTTTCCTTTGGACCTTAATGATTTACTTAGCTGAAGGTGTTTTTCTGTATCTGTCTGTCTAGGACGTATTGTGACAATGTGCCTAGATAGATATAACTTTGAGAAGTTCAGTGTTAGCCTACATTAAATTCTGGGCAAGGGTGGAGAAGAAAGAAAAGGGAGTAGGAGAGGTAACTGAAGTATGTTGAATGTGTGAAGACTATAGTTTTAATGTTACTCATTTTCTCTCATCTCTGTCTAAAACATTGTCTCTCATCTCTGTCTAAAGTTTAGATGAATTATTGCATCTTCACTGACAACAGAGAAAGCTTAGTAGACTAGATGTAGATGTGTACGGAGTAGGTGTTGGTTAGAGAAATGTCATGCCCTTTTTCTCTTACAAATCGTAGCTCCAACTCAGAAGCAAGTCACTAGAAGGTGAGGGATGAGGCAGAGTGACATTTTGCATCTTTTGGGATGCTTTAGCTTCTTATTAATCTGCACTTTGCAATCAGAATGTATAAACCCCTTTAATCAATTGTGCCAAGCAGCGATTAGTTTATGAGCTTATAATGATTGACATGTCAGGGCTGTATAATTGTGAATTCATGTTCTCAAATTTTCTGTCCTGGTGGTTTTTAAATGTTTTGGGTTTGTTTTTTTTTAATTGGATTTTTGTTGTGTTTATTTGTTTGCTAAACATATTACAAAAATATTTACAAAATTATTGGCAAATATATTTCAGAAGGTAATGGAAAATCCATCACCTAGTTTACTCAGGAATTTTAGCACATTGTGATGGAAGTGGTCCAGATAGTTTTTAAGTACTGAGTATCAGATTGAGTTCATTCTGGATGTAAATATCAATCAAGTTAGTAGTTGAATTTGGCTTTCACTATCCAAGAGAGTCACCGTTTTGTCATAAATAATAGCCCAGAGTAGATGAGAAGCAGAAATGAGAAGTTAAAGGATAAGAGGTAAAACATAAAAAAAAATAAATAATAATCTATCCTCTATCTGTAGTATTTCAGTCTACTTGCTTTCTCTTAACTGAGTGTTAATCCTGCCAAATTTTGCTGGATTACGTGTGATAGTTTCAGGATATGTTTTGTTTTAACCTGATAAGGGCACGTCCTTCAATTCTTGATTTGAGGTGAAATGTCACTGTCTTCAGGCTCCTTATGAAACATGTCTTTAACACATCTTTGCTATTTATTGTTTTGTTAACTCTTTCATTTATGTGCTAGGCAACTGGTTATTAAATTAAAGAAGTCTTCTGTTCCCTGATTACAACTGATAATGCTGTAAGACAGAAACGCTGACATTTGAGCCTTTCCAATTTTCAAAGTATCTTCAGGCCTTTGGGATAATGTATATCATATCCTTGACTGGAGACTTTCCATGTAGAAATACCCCATTTCAGACTTAGTTTCAGAGGTGAGACAGACAATAATCCTTTTGATTATTCTTCCTTTGTCATCATATATTCCCTGGGTTATTATGTCTGCCCATCTTCACTGACCTTGGCTGTTACAGCTTATGGCTTTGATTTCAGATTCTGAAATGGGTTTTTTGACCTTTTTGCTTTGCCTTGTTGCCTTCAAACAAAAGGGGAAATGTTTTAGATTACTAAAAGCTATGTTTCTTTTTTTGTTTGTATAACTTCAAAGGAGACTTATAGCTTACAAATTTACAAAAGTCCTTTATACTTTTGAAACGCTACGTTTCCTTGCACAGATAAAGTTAGTGGTTGTGTTTTAAGATTTAGGTTTTTATTTCTCATTACCATACTCTGATTTGATTGGTAGTAAATTAAATAAATTTCCCTGAGTTGAGTCTGTTTCGCCCATGACAGTAATTGCTGAGTGATCTCCCTGTCCTTATCTCAACCCACAGGCCTTTCGTTATATTTTCTGTCGTGTCCTGATGAGGAGAGGAAGTGATAGAGCAGCTTGGTAGATACCCACTACAATACAAGCCCTTCATTCCAGACAGGCTAGCTGTTGATTGTCATGAAGTTATTTCTTTTCTGAAAAGACAAGTTTGCATATAATAGCTGACAAACAATACATGTGTAACTCATCCTTTCTTAGATAGCCCTTGCAATGCTGCTACACTCAGCGTTGGCTTGAATTACCAGCCCCAGAGGTGTAAATTGTGCCAGTTCAGGCTGCACAGGGCAGCCAATGTGGGTTTTTGATGCAAGTTTGAGATAGCATGCCTTAGGTCAGTTCACTCTTCCTTTTGAAAATGTTTTTTGAGTTCATAATTTCTCTTAAATATGCTCCAGTAGGAAGTTGTCTCGTTGCCTTTTTTTCAGCTAAGGTAAAGGTGTTAATAAATCTCACAGGCACTGAGATTTTTTTGCATCAAGAAACGTGTCTGTTTATTGGCGAGTTGTATTTGTAGATGTGGATTTGTAATGGATAGCGTGGGGTTTTTCCTCATCATTGACAGAAGAGAACAATTCATGCTACTCTTGAAGGCTTTGCTAACCAAAAGTGACGGCTGTGCTAGTGAAGTTGATTGTTCGCTCCAAGGTGCGTGTGTGTGTGTTTCTGATTGTATGAGTGATTAAGGAAAAAGGAAAATCCTTGAGTTAAAATTGAAAAGCACTTTATTTAGCAAATCAACACACTCTTCCCTGGTAAAAATCAGATATTTTGTGGAGTTCCAGAAAATATTATTTGGACTGAAGGTGGTTTTCAGAGATGAGTTCTAAGGACATAGAAGAGCATTTGCCTTTAAAAAAACAGTCTTTAGTAATCTGTTCGTATTCTCAGTATGTATTCAGAGATGTCTCCTCTGCTTATGTATGAAGAGAAAAAGACCAATGAATTAAGTCTAGCTTCAACTAATAAAGACCTCAAAGAATTCCATAATCTGTAAAAGCACAGGAAAATCTAATCCACAACCAGAGGAAAAAACCTTCCCCAGCCCTTACTGTCAAACAGTGGTTTTGTTCTGGAAGTTGAGTATATAGATACTTTCAAAAATACTTTGTTTCGTTGCTCGTCCTTGATTTATTGTATCTATTATTATTATCATCTGTAAAATGCCATTTTTTCTGTTTTATGCCTTCAGTTGAAATGGTGGCACTTTGTCACCATGTACTTCCTTTTAGGTGAACATTTGAATACAAGATGCAGAGCATGAGATCTGGAGACTAAATTTTTGTTCAGATCCTTACATAGCCTCTGGAGAATACTCTGCCTTTTCTTTTTTCCAGTTTCTGTTCCATTTTATGGTGTCAGAATCTAACCCTTGAAAACTAATTAACAGCTCTGTGCTATTTATTGCTTGAAGCTTTTTGTGCTTTTACAATACAAGTGAGTATGTGAATGCTTTATTTTGGGTTCTTGTTACATAACTTAAAAAAAAAAAAAACCCTTTAATGTATTTTACAATAGAAGTGGGTAGAGGCAGCCACATGGAAATACGTTTTGGTGTCGTCGTACAGCAACCCGTAATGCAATAACGTGAGCAGTTTTGCTGGGCTTGTTCTCACTTAATATCCATTCTGTTTTCTGCTCAGGAAAAGACTTGTATTCAAAACTGCCATGTTAGTTGAAAGCTGGAGATGGAAGAACACAGATTAGTCATAGCTGGTGCGATGCCACATGACAGGTAACTTTATTTTTAGAGTAGGCTGGCGCAATCTAATCCTGGGGTGTTGCTTGGAAGGCTGCTTTGCTTGAAGCAGCTACTGTGTAGGTTACATTCCTACATTATTAATGATGTAACTGGAATGAAAATCTAACAAGTTTAATATTTTAAAAAAAAACAACCTCTATCTGAAGGTACCTTACCACACTAAACGAAGAATACTTGGATTTGGTTTGATTTTCATACACAGATGTAGTTTCAGGCTTTGTTCCCATCCAGGCAGAAGAGAGCACGTACCGCCTGCCTGACATCAACAGTTCTAAGGGTGTGGTATGATGGGAACCACTCACAAGGACTGAGCTCTTCGTGAAATACTTTAATATTTAACTTTCCACCGAAAATCTTTGCTACAGCCAGGAGATTAGTTGCCAATATTTTTGCCTCATATATCTGCCACTTCTAGCAGGTACTTAATTTCAGTACAACTTTCCTCAGTATTTCTGAAATAAGCAGCTTCCCAATTATTCAATATATATCATAATTTTCAGCCATTTATTTCCCCTTGTATGTTTTCATGGATCATGAGGAATAATTTCAAAAAGCATCTGAGGAAGTTGTGTGTTACTGACCTTGACAAACCATTAAGCATATTAAGTACATTTATTGAAGATTATAACATTAGACCAAAAGTTTTAGGTTTTGTGAAAGAAAGTGAGCTCTAATGTATGATAATGCTATAGAAATATGTTTTCAAGGGCTGATTGGAAAATGGAAATGTCTATTGAAATCAGAGTATGTTACTCTGAAGTGTAATATTTTTTTTCAGAATTTCCCTCAAAGGGAATGGCTCACTTATGTTATATTTGGCTATGCTATGTCTGTACTTAAGTAGTATAATTTAAGATTAAATTTTATAGATTACACCATTTTTTTAAAAGTACAAGCAAGAACTTTCAGAAGTTCTTTCAGAACTTTCTCTTTTGTTGAAACAGCGTTTTTATTGGTATTTAAACATGGTGCTGGAGAGCCAGTAAAGGATGTATGTGTTTTTACAAAGCTCATGGATTTTTATAGGCTTTCTCATAATGCTTTTTGCGCTATCAAAATGCAGTCCACAAAAATGTAATACAGTTCTCTAGTTTATTCTATTGTTAGTTGTGTTAAAATTGAAACAGTATCTAAATGCATGCATTTAAGATGGAATGTCTTTCTAGCTGTATTAGCCAGTCCTACTTACTGTAGATCTAGGAAGATGAATTTCCTGTATTTCACAAAAAATTTTAAAGATACGCGTTATCCAACAGTAAAGAATGTTTGTAATAGAATCTGCACAGGATTGTTAAAGTACACCTTTGTTGTTAAAAATGCCATTTTGATATTTTTTTTCTTTTGGTCAATTGTAAAAGTATCTCCCCATGCTTACCTGCTATATGACACAAATGCATACACTTCTGTAGCTGAAAATACTGGCAGCCTGTAGGAGAACAAACAAGGCAAAATCACTTGGAGTATCCGTAAGGAGTAACCAGAACGAGTACCATTGCTTTCCCAGAGTGGAGTGGGATGCAGGGAGGAGGCAGGTGGTGCCGGGATCAACCGTTGTTGTGCTGGAGATCGGCTGCTGGAAAAGTCATGTCCCAGTGAGTTGGAAGTCACTGTATTACTGTCTCAGATCACTGGATGTTCACAGACATGATGTATATGATGTTCTGCAGTTGTGGGGTGTTTTTTTTGGTCCAGATTTTATGCTTTTGGAATACTGAATAACTGTTGAAATATTATGTGCTTTTTTTGAATGGCTTATAAATTTACTTATTTACAGCCTTAGGAATAATTGTTGCATAATTCTCTATCAGACATATTTCCAGCAAAATATGCCCATTAATTCATTCATTGACTATGTATAAATTTAAAGGCCTCCAGGCTCTCCTAACTCTTTCTCTTGTTCCCCTTCCTGTAAATCTGAGCTGTAATATTTAGCCTTTTAGATGACATCTCTCCTTTTTTTCTTCTTTTTTTTTTTTCTCTTCTGTTTTTAGTCTTGCGTCCTTAATTGCTACCATCTTGCTACATGGTTTTCAAAAGAAACTTCTTGTTGCGTTGGTTCTATGTGCCAAGAAAAATCTGTCTGAATGAAAAATAATTAAAATGGCATAGTATGTTAGTCTGTTAGGCTGCGTAAATTTGCTTTCATTTCCTAAACCATTTTAAGTGACAGTAAGCGTTTCACTTGAATTTCTGGGCTCTGATGAGTCACCTTTTATGTAGGCATTATGATGGCACTGTTGATGCCTCACTGTGACAGTCTTAATATAGCTGTAATTATGCTGAAACTATTCAATAAGTAAAGTCATTGTATTAATCTGTATGTTTTCTTTCCAGGCTCCCACAGAAACATTTAACTCCGTTCTTTCACATGATCACCTTATTCTTACACCACACTTTTGCAGTGAGAAGGGAGTCATTCAGAAATCCTGATTCATACTCAGTAGCTGCTCCTCGCCTTCATGCTTTTCTTTTTCCATACAAGAATTTCAGTAATTCAGGTGCAGTAACCATTGTATCTCCATCAAACTCATACCTGTCTGTCAGTGACAGCAGATCAATTGCAGCAGTGCTGGTAATTTCAGTAATAAACTCTCCTATTTGACCTGTATGATGGAACAATAATATTCCCTTCCTCACACTCTTGTCTAATCTATTCACATAGTTAGGATACAGCTGAAGCACATAGCTTTGCATCTTAAGCACAAATATCTTACTGTTTTGATAACATTTAATAATCTGGTTTTCATAATTAATCATTTAATAATTTGGAAGGGCAAAAGTCTTTAAGAAGAATTGATTTTGCTTTCTGTGATTCTAGAAAGCATGAACTAACTTAGTGGAAACGCCTTTAGTTATCATGTACCTTCATTAAGTAACATGCTCATGAATTATTTTAATAGTTATTTTGCAATCTTCTGAATTCCTTCCAACCGGTTTAAAAAATCAGTTTACAAATATTTCTTTAGAATAATTATTAAAATAGAAACACAAAGTATGTTGAATGCCACAAAGTCCCACATCTAACCAGTATTCATGGCTGGTCATGTGCTGTGAAAAACAGAAAGCACCTATGTTTATTGAATAAAGCGTAGTTTGATTTTTGTAAAAATAGACTTGGTAATAATAGTTTATTGATTCCATTCAGTATATAGAACTTAAAGAGAAAATTAGTTCAAATAACAATAAGGCTTGAGTCAAAAGTATTGGTTTAAAAAAATGTCAGTGGAATTTATATTGTATCTTTCTAAATCCCTAACCTTGCAGTCAGTTAAATGTGTTTGTACAGTTTTGTTCAGAGTAAATGCATTGGGCGAAGTCCTGGCTGCCCTGAAATCAATGTTAGTTCCATTCATTTCATTAGTGCTTATTGGCTTAAGTAGATTTATTCATCTGCTCAAGGTAGATATAATGTTTGTTTTTCTTGCTGAATAAACACTAATTTTGAAGGTTTTCCTTTTATGAGCCTTAGTTCATGCAGAGCCTCTTCATTTATCTGCATGAAAAAGTTCAAATATGAGGATGTTAATCTGTGCCTGTTAGGTTATAAAGATGATTTCAGTCCTTCTGTGTTTCAGGCATCATTGAAGGCTATGGGAGCTGGAGGTGTTTAGTGCTTCTCAGAAGTTTTCAATATGAAATCTAATTCTAAAAGGACTGAATAAATTAGCTATTTTTCCTCCATGCAATATGGTTTTTAAACACTGAGTGATCTACACGATGTGCAAATGTGCACTGAACATGGTTTAGTCTTAAAATAGTAATTATACCAAGCTGCTACCATACATATTTCTAAATCGAGAACATAATTACTTTGTGAATTACTGAAGAAGTCTTGAGCATGGCGTGAGGGAGCCCACTGTTGATGCTGCAAAGCAGTTATACTTTCAAAGGGTTAAATAGATGATACTATGAAACTGGAAATTAGTTCTTGCTTGTGCTTTTCTGCATCTTTAACATTAAAGACTAGTCCTGTGCACCTGTACTTTCACTGTGTGTGTCCAGTGTTTGTCCTGCTCGTGTTTCATTGTCACAAGACAGCGTAGCTATATGTCCACAGCAAGTTTTTAAAGGAAACTATTCAATCCAGACTCCTCCTTTTGTTTACTCATTTAAGGATGAATCATTCAAACTGCCCTTCAGTCTGTGGAGGAAAATAAGCAAACACCATTTCTCTTGTGCATGACAAAGCAATGGTTTTAGATCCATGTCAATTACTTTATTCCAAATCAGTCTGCACCTCCCTCCAGCCTGCAGTTAAAGAGCTGTTACTTGATAATCTCTGTCAAATAAAATGCAGAAGTTATGACTGCATTTTACTTGAAATACCTAAGTATTTCAAGTAAAATAATGTTCCCCCTAGGTAGCCCTTCATAGTGCAGCTCGCACTCAGCTGTGTAGGATTCCTAGCAGCAGTTCAGGTACACATCTTCCTAATGAAGATGCAATTACCCGTAACTGATTGATCTGATAGGATGCTTAGAGTACCTCATGTGCTAGCCAAAACATTTTTGTAGAGGTGCCTGTTTTGTCTCTTTGGATTAGAGTAAATTTTTTTGGTTTCTGGTTTGCTGACTTAGTGTGAAAGCGAAAATTAGCGTATCTAAATTTAGGATTACACTCAAGCTTTTACATTTCAAGGAATTATTATTTATATAAATTGTATGATAAGAGTCTAGGTATTAATTTTTTAGGAAAAATTTTCAATAGGGCACAAAAATCACTGGCTTTTTTTTTTTTTCATTTTGTTTTAACATATTTAAATTAGAATATATGCAGAAAGTTGTGGCATAGAAGTAATTCTGATAGAACTGGAGTTGATGCAGAGTGCGTTGCATATGTTCTTCCTATGTAGCTAAAGGGAATATGTTTATTTTATAACTTCTTGTTTCCCTGGAATATTCCTTTGAGACTGTGTGTTCTTGGAGTTAACTATCTGGGATCCTGCTATAATTGTAGTTTCCAAATATCATTTTAATTCCCTCATCAGGCTAAACAAAAGGAAATGAAAATCCTTCCTTTATCTTTTTTTTTTTTGAGGTGCAGATTTCAGCACGCTAATCCATTTGTTCAGGCTTTCAGAACACAAAAAGCTCAAGTGATTTTGCTGAATCCAATTAAGGCATACATAGTGTGATTAGAGATATCACAACAAATTATGAGAGACAAGAGAGTTCGTTTCATATTGGGTACTTTTAACTCTTTACCTCTTAGTGTTTGAAATCTTTAGCAGGATATCTCATTTTGCATTTTGAGGAAGACAAAATAGATTTTTTGAAAAAGAAACAAAATCTGATGTTTGAGATCCTTGCTTTCTGAACATCTGCTTTTAGTAAAATAGCGGGATTTAATGACAGTGCTGGTGTGTAGAGGTATCTTGCCTCTATTTCCTTGAGTATCACATGTATAAGGAAGACAAGTTTATATTGCTTCACTATCAAAGATAAAATGAAGCTGTATCACATATGCAGATATAAAATATAATATGCAACTTGCAAATACATAGAAGTTGTCATATTACACTGGAAATATGAATATTAAAAATTGTAAACCAGATAAGGTCAGCTTGGCAATTTCTGCCTGTATTAAGATAGGAAATGCAGAGTTAATTTATATGCTCTTAGAAACTAGGACTTATAAGCAGTAAGAGGAAATGGAAATTACAGTGTGAAAAGAATTGTTTTCATCTTTGTTCATGAGTTCCAAGTAGGCTTTGCAGAGCTTTTACTCTGGCTTTTCTCTATCCCATTTCATGTCTGAAGAGGAGTCCACAAATACCTCACAAACAAATTGCCATGTTGTTGGGACAATCAGTGCAGTGTTTTTAGGATAAATAGAGTACTTAGACTTGTTTTACCTAAAATCACCTTTACTGTGTTTGCTGCTATATATTTTATGGTTATATTAACGCTTGAGCTGTAAAGAAGTTAGGCTAGTAGTTGGCATAAAATAATAAATAAAACTGCTTATCAGGACTTTTTGTTATATGTACATAAGCATATCTATATTTATATATGTAATACAAAAGAAATGTCTGAATGTTTTTGAAAATTTTACAGTCTGCATGTATATAGATATATATAAAAATACAAATATATATATATTTATACTATATATGTATGCTTTTATATATACCATATTTGTATATGTATGTATATTTATACACAATTCAGCAAATGTAACAAAATTATTTTCCTCCTAGAAGTATTTTGTAGCTCTCTTCTAATCAGGTCTTTAAATCCTATGTCCAGAGGCTTTATATTCACATTATCTTTAGCCAGTAGCGTGTCTTTAGTAGTAGTGTGTCCAAATAAAATCAGGAAATAAGTAGTGGCTCTAAGCTATCCTGCATGCAATGTTGACTTTTACCATAACAAATAAACGTTATCATTTCTGCTGAATTCCTTTGAAGTTCATGCTCTCTCAGAAGCTTTTCTTGCGTATGTAATCCATGCTTCAATATTTCATGTATTCATTCACCAGGAAATACAGCAATAATTCTTCCATATGTGCTTTTATTCTCTGTTAAAGATCTTACGTAAATGCTCCTTGAGCTAGACTAGTGAGAGCATCAGCATCCCGCCTAACGTGGTTTCAGTCTCTATTTACCCCAGCCTGTCAGCGCTGTGATTTTCTCTACAAATTGTCATGCAGTTCTCATTGACTGGCAGTAAAGTTAGTGGAAGGCAACTAGAACAAGGGCTGCAGCTTCTAGAAGTCACCAAAGCATCAATTTGCTTTTGTATTTTTCTTAAATGTCGTTTCAAGTATCTAGATTATAAAGAAAAAAATTCTCAGAAATGCTTAAAAATATTATAATCTGTTTAATTCATGAAACATTGTTTCCTAATTAAAGCATCCGAAATCTGAGAATCTCCCTTATCATATTGTAGATACTTTCTTGCTTCAAGGTAATGTGTTTCCATTTTGTTTGGATCAGACAGTGAGGTGTAACAATGCTTTACCTTTGCACAGACAAAGATTATTTTTTTTTTCCCCAAGAATGAGATTCAGTAGGTGCCTGTCTGACTTCATGATGCTTTTTGAAATTTTTCATCCATTGTGGAGGCTAAACTCTGCCAATAAGCACATAGCTCAACAGACCTGGTTTTGAAATAACAGCCAAAAAGCCACAGTCATTCTTGCATCTTTTTCCTGTGATTTGATCTATGAGGAACCTTGGCTTACGAAATTTACAGGATGTGCATTTATATGAACTTTATCCCTTTTAGGATTGGTGGTGTTTCTTGTAAGCAACATGGAGGATTTATCATGTAATAGTTTTCACATTTTCTGTAGCAGTGTTATTTTTCTGATGTATAGAGATATGATTTTTCACTTCAGCGAGGTAATAATGTCTCAAGGGAACGACATATGTATAAATTGAAAATACAGACAAAGAGGGGGCACTGAGCTGTTCTAAACATTTCTGGTAAATGTGAGGGTAGATAGGGCCTGATTGCTGGCCATATGTTTGAACAGCTCTGGAAGCGAGATCACAGCAAGGCGATCAGGGAGGATTTAGATGGATGATTTCCACGGTTTTGTTTGAGGAGGCAGAGATGAGTGAGAGATCTGACCGTGCCTTTTTCAAACAGTGGTGCTGGCTCTGGGTACCATAAATTGATGGGATACTGCAGTATAGGAGTGTGGGGGTTATAATCTGGCTGCAAGTATGACGTGTAGATGATCTAAAAGAATGGGGTGGTAAAATCACTGTAGTGATTTGAGATTGTACACATTGTACTGCATCCAAGAGTAAGTTCTCTGCCATCAAATAAAAGATCTCATCTAAGCTGCTTTAGTTAGCTTCGTGTTCAGTAAGGATTGACTACAAATCCTCACACGTGTCCAGCCTCGATGTCAGAGTCAGGGTAATCAACATTTGCAAGCTTTTGAAACAAATAAATCCCTTGTATTTGTACAGACAGATAGAAATCTGTATGTATACAGTTAGCAATTTGTCTCCTGACTAATCTAAATAACTACCTTTGTGTTGTTTGAAGAACTGTGAAATGTCTGTAAGGGCTATAAAGATTTTGATGCAGCTTTTCTCAGTGCTGGGATGGGAACATACTGGGAAGGATGCATTCAGCGCAGCTGAACTGTAAACAACAGTTAGGGCAGATAGTCAAATAAGGGAAAGTTTCTGAGTGGAAGCATTGAAAGTAAAAAGCCTCATACTGAAATCAGTCAGGCATGCAATTTTCTTTTGAAAGTAATGGTTGAAATCGTGTAAGAATTGTTATACTAGATTATTATTAGTCCATTTTTTGATATATAGAGTTTAAGACAAATTTCAAAGGAATGACAGAACTCCTTATGTTAGTAGCGATACAGGCTTAAAAGTTTTCCTCAAAGTAGAGGTCAGGTCAGAGAGAGAATGGAGCTGACACCTCCATCTGCTCTGGAGGAGGCAACTACTTGTCTTCCTGAAGAATTGCTCTCGTTGAGAGCAGCATGGATTGTGATACTGACTGAGGTCTGTTTCTGCAGACCTAAGAAAGTAGGAATGTTATCATGATGTCAAGTATGAATAGTGGTACGAACAAAATGAATAGATGGGAATTTTTTTGAAAGCTGCATGAACTCAAGGTATTCAAACCGCAAGTAATTATGTGCACAAGGTATTTTTTCCAAAGCCAGCATAATCATTTGAAAAATTCCCTGTCATTTTAAGGCTTTTATTATTTTCTGTAATTCACTTTAAACTGTAGCTGCTAGCTTTAGGAAAGAAATTTTGTACCATATAAAAAAAATGTTGAAAGTATAGTGCCATAATAAATTAATTCTCTTTTTCAGATCATACGTGTTAGAAAACAACTTCTTTGCAATTGCTTTGGGTCCTGATGAACCCACAGATTTCAATGGAATTATCTGTAGCAGCTTGATATTATTTTTTTTTCCCCAAAACATTCTGGTTATATCTGTGGCCTGCTTGCATCTAATAAATGTCTATTTTTGTTTTGACATTGATCTAAAATACTGCTGGTTAGAAAAAGTGTGAATGTAGAAGATGTTTCAAGGACTAAAATTTTTTTATACCTTGTAAAAACAAACAAAACCATGTTTGGATTTTTTCCCAATGAAATTTAAATGAACATAATGTTTCAACAGCCACTGCTAGGGCATATATGCTTTGGTGGGTACATTAAAAGCCTTCTTAGTATGATACTATCTGCTAATTAATCCTGCCCATTATCAGTATTTTTCTCCTGTATGAAATTAGGCCTTTCTACAGTCTAATTCATCAAAAATACTGTGAAAAGACTTCGGAAGACTTGAGATTGAAGTCCAAATGTTATCATAATAATAATGACTGACAATTGTATTTCCTCTTGTCAGAAAAGGCAGAAGTGAGCTTGGCCTGTTGATCATAGGAGAATTGAATTTAATGCAGATGTAGTTGTTAGGGATCAGTCATACTTTAGTAGTTAAGCACTCTTTGTAAGATAAGGATTAATCCTAAGAAAACATTACTAATATTAAAATCCTAAATTATTACTTATTATTTTAAAAAAACTCCTATTTCCGTTTGTCCAATGTTCTCCCTATTGTTTAAAGAGAAGATACAGAAAAGAAATGCGTGGGGAAAAAAGTGAATAAAATAAATTTTGCTAACTGTTGTAGCAGCTGTGTGTGGTGTGAAGTAGGGAGGGAGTGGTGACCTTTTGGAGAATGACATTTAAAAGAAAGTCTGATTGTTAAGAATGATCTAGAAACCAGGAAATATATTTTGATTTTAAATTTTATGGATTCCATCCCATGTATTTACCTTTATGTGCCATAAAATACCTACTTCTATGTAAATAATCAAACATAAAAATTATTTTCAGATAATTATTATTAATTCTGTGTTCTATGAATGGAGAAATTTTGTTTTCACACTTAATTATTACAACCTTTTTAGTCTTCTGAACAATGTCAAACATGCATTTAGAATTAATTAGTCTATTTGTAAAGCAATTGTTTCTCTGTTTCAGTATGGTAGCATCTAGCAATTTATTTTAAAAAAGAAAATCCCCAATTTTGTTTAGATTATAACAGATTCCCTTTAATTGTTGCAGGAGAGTGATAAGTTCAATTAAAAACACACTTCTGTTTTATAACCCTGAGATACTCAATTCCATCAGACTTTTAGGCATCGTCTGTCTGTTCTCCCCGTCTTCTCTTAGAAATCCCATGTTGTCCTAACATAGTAATGCAACATCTAGGTCTAAAATGTTTGAAAGTAGATGAAGAAGTAGCAGCTTTTAACATCTCACTTACAGGGTGAGATCCAAATGATAGAAAAAAGTGAAACGGGATAGCTAACAACATAATGTCGTGGATTAATCACAGTTGGCAACTAGGACCACGCAGCCCCTCGCTCACTTCCCCTGGGGGAGAATCAGAAGGGTAAACGTGAGAGAAGTCATGGGTCGAGATACAGACAGTTTAGTAGGTAAAGCAAAAGCCACACACACAAGCAAAGCAAACCAAGGCATTCATTCACTGCTTCCCGTGGGCAGGCAGCTGTTCAGCCATCCCCAGGGAAGCAGGGCTCCATCACGTGTAACAGTTAACTTGGGAAGGCAAAACTCCATAAATCTGGACATCCTCCCCTTCCTTCTTCTTCCCCCAGCTTTATACGCTGAGGGTGATGCCACATGGCATGGAATATCCCTGTGGTCAGCTGGGGTCAGCTGTCCCAGCTGTGTCCACTCCCAGCTTCTTGTGCCCCCCAGCCCACTCGCTGGTGGGGTGGGCTGAGGAGCAGAAAAGGCCTTGATTGGTTAGCAACAACTAAAAACATCCCTGTTTTACCAACACTATATTCACCCCAAATCCAAAACATAGCACTACACCAGCTGCTAGTAAGAAAGTTAACTCTATCCCAACTGAAACCATGACACATAGTAGACTTCAGCTCACAGAGGAGGCTTTGTGTTTAAGTAAGATGTCCTGTGGACATTGTTAGACCATTATGAGCAGAATAAAATTACCAAGTAAAGGCCAGAGAACGTACAAGGTTCACGCATGAATGTTAGATTAAAGCTAAGTTTCCATAACACACCTGCAGTTGAAAAGACTTTCTAACTATGGAAGAAACAAAGTCTGGAGCAGTGGAAGCACAAAATCTGTCTAGTGCTAAGTTGGATAATGCTTGAGATTATTCTCAACAGTGAGGAGGAAAAACCAGCATGAAACCTGATCAATATTACATTTTTCCTCCAAGGTCTCTGCAATTTGTAAAGAATATATTTATTATTTGGCCCATTGGGGGTTTTGAGTGAGAGTTTCAGTAGGAGACAAGGAAAGGAACCACGAACAGATATCTTTAAAGCTTTAGCTGTATACAGAGGTGTAGTCAAGGCACATACCTTAAAGAGGGCTGAGTTAATGGGCTCAAGTATCCAAATAGCTGCTTTAATTTTGCAGTATCATTACAGCTGCAGAAAATGAGTAATTTCACTGAAGTGAAAAAAAAAAATCAATGGTGCTATTGATGTGCTCCAGCTGAGGTGTATGTGGCATTTAAAAGATGAAGTGTGGAGCCAAAGCTGTCAGTTTCATCATAGAAATGTACCGATTTTGCCTAGTTAAAACCCATTAGTTGGCTGAACTCTTGCATGTTGGTTATGTTTCAGGAAGTTATTTTTGAATGTCAAGGACTTGCTTGGGCAGGCAAATTTCTCTTATAAATTTCTCCAGGTTAGTGAGGCCATCCTGTGTTCCTTCTGAGCGCTTCACCAATTCTCACGCAGCGTGGAGACAGGCAGAGGTATCAGAGGCAGGTGCTATTTTAAATTCTTTTTTTTTAATAATAGTATTCTTGAATATTTTTTGTGGCTTTTTTTGTTTAGACTAAGTATTGATTTACTTATTCAGTAAACTGGTATGAAACAGTTTTGTGTAACGTGATTGTCAAGTAAAGGAAGTACTGCGGAAGACATTTCTGTATCATTTCCACGTGTCCCACTGATCTCGGAGACAATAACTGTTGAGTAGCAGGGGTTTTAAAGGGCCATTAGCATGGTGTGGTGCTAGAGCAGGAATTGCTTCATGTTATTTATCTTCAAAAGATAAACTTTCTAATTTAATTTACAAGAGAAATTGAGGAGTTTATTAACCAAGAGGCTGGACTAGGTAATTTTCAGTGCTCATCTTATTATTTAAATATATAACAAAGCTAATTCAATATAAAGATCTGAAGAGACGTTTACTTTGGTCTTCCTTCCCTGTGCTCTGGGGTTTATGCTGGGATCTGGTTGATACTCAAGTAAAGCTGAACTTCATTCTGGTGTTTGCAGCAGGCCAATTAGCCTCCTCTGGGAGGCATCTGGTTAGCCCTCTTTAAAGAGCTGCTACCTGGGCCTTCCCAAGCGCGTGGTGTCACACGGCAGACACCGTGCAGAATAGCTTTTCTGGGCAAGATGTAAAGAAGGAAAGGAGATTGTGTCTTTCCCATCCGAAGCTGCCTTTCCTCGTGGCAGGTAATGAAATAAGCGCCTAGATGCACGTGAACTCCCTGTACTTCTAAATAGCTTTTTAAACGATTGTTGTTGTGACAGCCAAGGATGAGGATAAACATCCATCTTTCAGTCAAACTTTTGCTGTTAATATGCTTTACGGAATTCTGTGAACTTGTTCTGCAGAAGGTAGGGTAACACTGATACTGTCATGCTCCTGTTAACGTGTTTCATGCTCATTAAATCTGCATATTGTAGCATGTGCAACATTTATGCAAGGTAAATTTTATAAGCCAAAGCTGATTCAATGTGTACAATATAGAAATAATTGATTAGATTTAAATCTAAATCCCTGACAACTTTGAAGTCATTTACAGACCTTTTTTCATCTGTTAATGACCTTTGATTCCTGAAGAACTAACTGTGGTAAAGGTTTTCATGAGAAAAACAGGGAGGTTACGTTATTGGGCTGGGTTTCACCAAAGAAGAAAAGTATTTAAATGTTTATACCTATAATCAGCCACATAAGGATTAACACTCACATGTAAATGACAATAGTGATTGTTTCTCAGTGTTAATATCTATTGATATGAATTGAGTAAGAAATGGCATTCTCACTTCAAATGACTTTTCAGTATTTCAGGAAATTATATTCTCATGAAGAGTCAACCATGAACAATTTATGTCCCTGAAAATTATAAAGAAAAATTAATGATCTTAGAGAATACCTTTAGAGTGTGTGTGTTTGTGTGGATATATGTATGAATGTATTTCATATTCCTCATTTAAATTTAAACTTTTTTCCTTAAAATGTGAAGGTCTTTGAAATTTGAATTAACTTCAGAATTCACATGACCTAGCTTTAGTTTCAAAATGTAGCAGCAGACTATTTACCAAATGAACCTTATACCATAAATGGAGTTCATTTAATTAAATAACTCCTTCTAGTGAAAATTGTTTGTTAAGAAATACATAAAGAAGAAATATCGTACCTTTAGCAAACCTCTAGCAAAGGCTCTGTAGGCTGAGAATGAAAGCTGACATCTGAAACAGCTGCAAGTATTTGAGTTTTGCAGGCAGAGTAGTTTAATTGTCAGAGAGATGCATTTCACCATATACTTGTGATGTTTGGAATTACCCTATCCTTATTTTGCAAGTAAGAAAATACAAGTAAAGAGAGGATAAGATAGTCTTCATGTCAAGTAAGGCAGGCATGGTAAGTAGGAGAATCATCTCTCTCCATAATACAGCAGTTGTGTCCACTCTAGTGTTATCAGGTATGCAATAGAGCTACAGATGTCACATTTTCAGGTCCAGGAACTTCTTGTGAATTGTCTCCTGTTGATTTAGGAGTAGTTTGATTTTTCTTTTTAAACTTTTAAACTTTTTTTGGTGACTCAAACAAAAGAAAAAATTGTTGTAAAGCGTGCAGAAGGTTTTTTTACTGTCTTTTAAACATGCCAAAACCATGAGGAGTCTCTAAAATCCGGATGATGGCCAGCAGGAAAAACTGACAGATGTTTCACAGTTGTGGCATGCGTAGCTCTGTGGATGTGAAGCCACTCTGCAGTGTCGCACTTAAGGAACCACTGCTGTGAGTTGCATTTAAAAGACTTTCAGCTACTTCTAGGTAAGTTTTCATTATTGGATTCCAAATCTGCCGCAACAACTTTGTCCAGTTCTTGTTCCTGCTGCAACCACAGATCCTTAAGCAGTTGGGCCTCACTGGGAGGATTGTTCCCTCCACATAGGGATTACTGACCCCTGCCACAGACTAACGAGGTCGACATTTGAGGAGGATGTGTCAGAGTTGTAGAGAGAAGTCTTTTGCAGTAAAGCATATGGTCCTCAGGTCTCCTCTGCACCAAATGTTTTTAACAAAATATCTGTGCTGGCTTTCTACAGACTGCAAGAAGCAGTCTTCTGGCAAACCAGAAGGAAATCCCTTTCTTCTTGTCATTCTTGAAAAAGCAATAATGATGGAGTAAAATGTGGCAAAAATTATAATTTTATCTGTTGCTATTCTTGCGTAGTACCAGATTTCTTGCAACTTCTGTGTTACCGATAGGGAAAATGAGGTGTGTTTTGAAGCCCAGAATATTACTTGTTCCAAGCCTTTACTTTGGTTTCTGAAATGGCTAAATTTTGAGGAGAAAAAAGAAGCAAAAATAGACTAGGTATCTCTGTAATTGCTTTCACACCTATCTGCAGATACACTGAGTGCAAGTAATTTGGCAGAACTGCCAGGTTAGGTGAAGAAACAATAAACAACTTTTCTTCCACTAGGCCAGACTTTTCCAGCTAGTAAGAATATTTGCAGATAAAGCTAACAAACTATAGCTGTACGAGCAGAATTAAATCAACCTGATGTTATTAAGGGAGACCTAGGTATTCATACCGAGAAGATGAGTTTGCATCTAGAGGACTACTTATCCCGCTACCAGTAGAGTTTAATGGGGAAAGATGTGATGGACAGGATGAGTCTGTTTCACTCCTTGCAGAATCTACTTTCTATGTTTGTGTGCCCATTACGTGCCCGACTTGAAAATCCACTGAACTTTTTTTTGTTGAAAGCACAGGAATATCTTTGCAGGCAGGACAAACTGATACTGAAGGATATGCTCTAAAGTAATTTCTTTGTTGGCATGTGTAAAGAAGCCTTGAGCTCTTGAGCAGCTCGGATAGGTAGGGGATGGATAATAAAGTGCTGACAATTTTACTTAATTCTTCTTTAAATCAGATATTTAAATGCTGAATGTATCGCTCAAGAAAATGATGTGGATTTGTTACATCTTGTGGAGGACTGCAGGTCCAAAACTGAATGATGAAATACCCAGGGATTGCACATGTCATAACATTATTTGAAATGCCATTTAACACGGCATGCAGCAACCCCATGCAAGCTTTTAATGCACCTCAGCACCGTAGTACTGGTGATTTGGAGGGCAGTGCTAGACATTGTTAATGTTGCTTAGGCAAAACACATGTAATTTGACATTTTTAGTGGAAAATGTTTAATTTTCACATCTCAAAGCAACTCCCTAACGATAGTAATAAGATAAGTAAGGTTTCTGTATTTGCATTTTTTCATTTATATTTGTTGATTTAAAATTACTAATTTAAAAACACCTCATCCTGAAATCGTTGCCTTGCTAATTTCTTTAGATCACTGCCACAAAAATTACAACATACCAATGGAATTATTAGAAGGATCATTTTTTATGGAAATGTGGGTAGATAATCTGGGGGAAGTTAATCATGATGTTTTATTTGCTAATTGTTAGGATTTTTGCTGTTGTTCTGATGTATAGAAATTGAATCCATGATGCAGTTCATTAATGCATATCCAGATAGTAGGCAGAAAAAAGGGGTACAGAAAAGTCATCTCATCTGTTATATCTGACTCAGATATTTCAAACCATGGGATGTTTTTATTATTTAAAGGTCACTTCTTGAAAGCTTTTATGGAATTTTAGTCACATCTGTTGTCACTAATTGGCACTCTGTGGTTTTACACTTCGCAATTCACTAAAGAGGTGGAAGCTGGTGTTAAATCTGATGAATGTGTGCTTGTTTCAGTAGGCAGCTCCAGCACAATGATTTGAAATATTTCAGAAGTCACAGAAAGTGCGGAGCGGTGGGCAGATGCCGCGTAGGCTTTTTACAGTCACCACTGAAAGACACAAACTGGCATCTCTTAAATGACCATGTTACTTCCCACAGTGAGGGATATAATCATATTAATGGAAACTGCCTTTGTATTTGCACAATCTAACATGAACTTTAATAGTTTTCTAATCAATTTTGTTGTCCAGTAAGTGGAACAAAACTTCTTTTTTTTTTCCCCTTCTTTTTTTTCTCTATGATAAACAAAATCTCCTTTGGTGGGAACTAAATATAGTTGCTTTTTTTCAGTGTCATTATTTACAATGACATTCAAAGCTGCACCACTGGAGTTTTGCATGTGTTGTTGACAAACAAGCTTTTTAGCTGTTATAGGAAAATAGCCCCAAGACTAAAGAAAGACATTGAATTTCATTTTCTGTAGTAAATATATTCATTTCTTCTTGGAAAAGAAGATTTGGGATAGTTCTGTGTTCAATCTTACAAGGCAATTCTAGAATCTAGTCTAAGAAAATAATATTTGCAAATGCTGTATCTGTGGTAATTTTCTGATTGCTGCCAACAAGAAAAAAAAAAAGGAATTAAAAACAGAATAAAGCAAACGAGTTAAACCTCAAACGAAAATAAATCATCAAGCTTCTAAACCTTAGAGGTTGTGGTCTTGATTTCTTCACAGACTATGTAGGCAGGTTGGATTCTGCTGAGTTTGTTAAGGAACTCAAGGGAGAAAAGCAGTATAAAAACTTAAAAGTTGTCAGGTAGAAAACTACTTTCCATGTCCATTAAAAGATCTCTGTCTCAATAATAACAACTATTGGATAAGAATCTGAATAGAACAAAATTCATTCATTCATTGTGGTGAACTAGTTATAGCAATTTATGCTGTGAACTCAACGGAATGATTCCATGAGACATGGAAGATTTCATTGTATTTGCCATCTTAAAAATGAGCGGAACCAGGTTGTGGACAAGTACCCAGGTTTGTGGGATCTACAGCCTTGAAGGTACTCAAAACTTGGCTGGAAAAGTCTCTGAACATCCTTATCTAACCTGGCATTAGTCTTGCTAGCAGGGGATGGACCAGATGGACCTATAAAGATCTCTTCCAGCCTAAATTATTCTATGATCCTATACTAATCCACTCTATCTCCACCAGCATCTTTCCCTACCAAAAACATTGTATTGAGTTCAGTCAATATAGTATGCACAAGTAGAACTGTGTAATCTCTTCTCACCTTGGCAGGTAACACACTGTATTGTACAGCTCTCCTGGAAACATAGGTTCTGCTGTGTGATAGTTTTGAAAAACATCCTGAGTCAAACAAACAAAGCTAACCAGGTCTGTCAAACTGGAATTAAATGTTAGGTACTGTTCATGGACAGAAAGTAGTATTATATAAAAGGCTGAATTGTCTACTGGAGGGTCATAGAAGTTACTGTAATTTAAAGCGTCTTGATTTTTCTTTTTTTGACAGTTACAGCTGTTAAGATATTGACTGCTGCTGAGATGGAACAAGATGTATTTATGTGGTAAATGCAAATGTGACCTTAGAGTGAGGAGGGTTTTATTCTATCTTAAGAGGGGGGAAAAAAAAAGCCAGTATCTTCTGCTTTCAGGTTTGCCAGTGTTTCCTAAATTCTGCTTGCTTATGTTTCCTCAGTGTTGAATCCAAACCCATTATTCATGGTAACAATTTCCATTTCTGTTGTTTACTGGGAGAGACATGCTGATGTAATTACAGAGGAGGCAATGGGCACTTCTAATCTGTAGTGCTGTCCCGAAGTCATAGCAGTGGCTATCCCAGCATGAAGACAGTGCAGACAATAAGAAGTGAAAATGTGATGCCATTATTTCTGCAGAGCGCTCTGAGGCATGGCATTAGAAAACACCACCATTCTTGCAAAGCCTGAACATCTCCAATGTTGCTACCTCATCAATCAGATCTGATTTCATTTATTCACTAAGTCAACTAAAGTACCCTAGCTGGGAGCTCTTCAGAGAAATACTAAATTACGCTAACTTCAAATTTGACCTATCATAAATAATTAAGTAATATAATTATTGAGGCTGTTTCCCTGGATGCGTTAACAGTAGGTTTAGCATTCCAATTTACAGGCAGCTCTAAATCTGTGTCTTCTGAAAGTGCTTTGATCAGCACACCCTCAGATGAGATTTACAGTGGCAAAAAGAATAACAGGACAATGGTTTTTAATAAAATAAATTAAATTAATACCAGTGATTACATACTGAAAATACTGTAGCCTGCATGAAAGATCAAAGTAGTAAATGTACTGCATTGAGATAATCTACTTTGTTTTTAATTTAGTAGTCTCGGAGGCTTTGTATTTCGTACTCTGTAAAAGCATCAATTTCTGTGACATCTGACAAGACAGTCCTTACCTGCTGCCAATAGGTACGGTAATTACTAGGAAGCTTTTAATGCATTTATTTATAACAGCATTTTTTCCTCTAATCATTATGTGATTGGGTTTTGGTTGTTGGTTTGTTTTTTTTTTTTTTACCAGCTTCCCCTTTGATTACCATCCCAGTTGACTTGGTTTGAGTTCTGTTAAGTGTCCAGAGAGGAAGAGAGAGACCCCAGTGTGTCCATGCTTGTCAGATACGCTGCTTCACATTTGTCGAGAAGGTACAGTGGTGTGTGCTACACCTCTGTTTAATCAGGCACTGAGCTGGCCAATCTTTCATTTAAATCAAAGCCAAACCAATCCGATTGATACTAACAAGAGAGTGTTTTGTCAAGCAGATTAAAGGCTGCTAAAATAGAATAGATGATATAATTAAATCTTCATTAAACCCACTGTCAGAACATGGCATGATACCTTTCAATCTGAACAAGTTAGGTATGTCTAAAATTCTGAACATTTAAATTCAAAGTTTAAACACTTAAGCATCTAATTGCTTACAGTCAGACAGACGTTGGCTACCTGTATAAAGACTCTTTGGCCCAGCCTGTTGACACCGTTGTGCAGGGTGGGATGGATAACCTGGCTAGTCCAGTGACTCTGTACCATTGGAGTTAATTTCCCTTTGGTTTGTAAGGACACACTGAGAATCAGAAGAAGGATGAAGATAGATGCTACTACATTATTTCTTTTGTGTGCTGTAATTTTAGGGTCAGGAACATAACTTTTTGTATTCTGATTGAACATGTGGCTATTGACATTTTAAGCTCTTCTCTGCATTTCTGCTCTACAGGCTCCATTTCCTTCCCCTCACTCTCTTCTTCCAGTCCTTTTCTCTGACGGGTCTTACTGTTGTTGGGCTGCTTTCACCTTTAGGAAAGGTGAACACTGTTAGGAAAGATTTTGTGTTTTTTCATTATGGCTTGGGTGGTTTTTGTGTGTGTGTGTGTGTGTGTGTGTGTGCTTGTCAATTTAGGACCGGGGGAAGGGAAGACTGTACTTACCTCCCAAGAACAAACACCCTACTTTCTCACTCACTGGTTCTCTAAAACTCCAACAGGTTTGGCAGTCCTCCAAAAGCTTGGTGCTGGATGTAGCTGCCACCTGGTGCCATAGCTTTCTCTGTGGGCTGGGTATGGCTGCTCATCTCGCTCGGTGTTTTCCTGACGGAGCCCTAGCACTGGGGAGCCCTCAGAGGCTGGTCTTCCCGTGAGGGCCCTCAGGGGTGCTTCCCCTGCCCAGCATCAGGCTAACATCGTGGCCTTCCTCCTTGTCACCACGGGGAAGGGGTCAAGCCATTGGATGTCCCAGTGCAAGGGTGAGAGAGGGCAGTGCTGAGGCTCCTTGTGTAGGGCTGGCTGGCAGGGGCACACAGGAGGCGTGGGGGAGCGTGGCGTGGGGTCTCTTCTCTGCTCCTCTGCTGCGTAAGCATGTAAAGCCGTTCCAGCTCCACCTTCCCTTGCTCGAGATCTGGTGCTGTGTGTTGCTCCCGCTGCGGAGAGGGAAAGGAGCCAGCCGTTCGCGGTATGTCAGTCATACTTTCTCATCTTCCAACTGATAACGTTTGGCTGATTTGAGAGAGCATACGCAATGCAGTCTTGGAAAAGGGTGTGCGTGAGTGGGGGGAGCTGGCACAAGTGCTCACATCCGAACATCGCAGTCGTTCTTCAGTCTCCCCCAGACAGCAGTCGTTCTTCTTGCCCCTACCAGCCACTTACTCATTCACAGCGCAAATGTTCTTGTTTGTATGACAATGCTAATTGAAAGAGCCATTCCAACTTCAGTAGCTATTTGTTTGGTTATATCACAGACAGTAACTTCTAACTTAATAAACCAAACAGACAAATGTTCAGGAGTTACTATAGCAGTGTAAAAGTGTTTTGGTTTTTTTCCCAGTGTGGCAATGTGAATCCAGATACACAATCCCCATCTGCAGCCAGTCTGTAAATGTTTAGAAAGGACATTCTAATCGCTCTTGTCCCTGATCTTCTATGGAGTTAATTTAAATGAAAGGTAGCCTAGTTTTGATTGGAAAAGTGTAATTCTCATGGATTCTACAATGAGTTACTGTAGTCTCCTGGTTTTTACCTTCCCCACATCTTTTGAATATCAAATTCACAATAAAAAGTGATTGAATTCTTACTGTCTATCAACATACTTATATTATTAAGCGATCTTAATGCAATTGTTGATTCCATTTGAAAGCCATGATAAGTATATACAAATTTTGTTTCCTAAGCTGAGCTGGTTGCTCTGTACTAGAGATTGTATGCATCAATGTAGACAGAAGAGCCACCAGCAATAAGGTGTGACCTGCAGGGTTAGGTTTATGAGGATTATGTGGCAGGTGGAGGAAAGTTTTGTGCCTTTTTTATTCTATGGATCCTTCTTCAAATCCCAGTGCTTTTCTAGTGCTGCCTTTTTGTGTCGTGTGTGCTCCAGGCATCGATCAGCTGCTATTTTACGATATGAAATCCTCAATTCCAGTTACAGATTTAATCTCCTTTAGAAAAGGAATTGTGGCCAAGGGTGTTTATGTTCAATTCAGCTGGTTTATTTCAGATCGAAAGAGAGAAGGCGAGAAGCTTGGATCTAGAAATGAATGATGGCTACTTCACAATATTGTCAGCCACTGTGAGCATGTTTTGACCTTAAACCAGGTTAGAGATAAATCTTATTAGTAGTGCTGATTTGCAAACAGGTAAATCCTCTGACAACAGTAATGAAAGCCAGAAAACTGATTTTTGCCAGTGTTACTGAAGCAGAAATTTCTACTTTATTGTTTTACAGCATGGTATTTGAAATACAGCTTTCTCATGCCAGTGCACACATTTATTAGTATTAAATCATACCAGAGGAGAAAGCATCTTTGTTCTCCAGTCTGTGTTAGCTGGTCAGGCAATCTGAAAGTCTGGATCGTTTCATAGTGGGTACTTTCTGGAGAGCAGTGTCAGGGTTCATACTGTACAACCTGGCCTAGTATCTGTCATTTCTTAATGACTCTAATAGTACATAGCATTGGAAATTTCTCAGTTGCTGCTGTTAGACAAAAAAAGTGCTAAAAATAATATATTTTTCTTGAAGACCAATCATACTAACTTACTGTCTCTGGGATTTTTTGTAGTTAAACTGAAGAATTTTATTCCATCTTCAATTTCTTAGTGTTTAGCGCTGCCATCTGATAAACCAAGTAAGCATAGAAGTTCCAGAGAGATATAAATGTTTAATAACAAAATTGCTATTCTGAGTAGTTTTCTGTATGATTTCTGTCGATGCCGGTGTTTTCTATTAGCTCTGCATTTGTTTGAAACTTATTGGAAGGATCTGGCAACAGGTGCTGTTTAATAAATGATGCCTATCTGCCAGACACCATCAGATGCCGGGCACAGCCTGTTTGTGAAAGGTGAATTTTTTAAGGAACAGCCCCTTATGGTTTTTTAAAATGTCCACTTTTTCTTTACCACGTATCGTCCTTGCTGAATATATGAGAACTACAGCAGAGAGATGATGTGGGTGCTTTGAGGAGAGTCTCATGTTATGATTTATCAGATATATATGCTGTGATTCAAGGAATCATTTGTTCAGGTACTGAACATTGAGAGAAGTTTCACGGATTCAGGTCCAGCACGTTTGAGTGCTGCTGAGATCCTGTATCAGGGTCACAGGGAGCAAGTGCAAATGCTGGCTTTTTATACATCCTCCTTTGAAGTGAGTTACTCTGTGGGTCCAGTATCCCCCAATTGCTCTCGGGGATCTTGCTGTGCTTCCACCTTTTGACCGGAGAGGTGGTGGTGCTGTGCGTGTGCCGAGGAGCCAGGCTGCCCTTGGGCAGGGTGAGTTGGGCACCGGGAGCACGGTGCTGGCATGAGGAGCACCAGGGAAAGACAGCAGCTCTGAGCGGGCTGCTGACTCTGCCGCTTCCCGGGATGCACCCTTAGTGTTGTCCCTGGCAGCAAAGTAATTGCTTTACAGTCATTTAAAGCCAAGGTTTTTTTCCCTCACAGATCCACCAATAATTCATCTGTACCTGGGTGTTTGAACACTCAATTACCATAAATTAGTGTAACCAGACAGCCGGGTTTCTGAGGCAACTTCAGAAGTCCCAGATGAGATATTCAGCTATCTGATCTGCATGCGTAACTATCATTTTGGGTATTGTTCCAGCTTGCATAGGTAGACCATTAGCTGTGCTTACACAAACTGATAAAAAAAATAAATAAATACTCTTGCTCTTTTTCAAGTAACTCTGTGTAACTTCAAAAAAATAACAAAAAAAGACCACTTCCACCCCCACCGCCCTTAAGCCTTTTGCATTTAAATAGAACTGAGTCATGGTTCAGGTTGGCACTTCTGGAAATTTTCTAATTATTTTTACATGCACAACAGAATTCCAGTGCAAATGCAGTAGATTGGAGAGAAATAATTAGTGTGCCAAAGATGTGATGACAACTGAGAGAGTGCATCAAAACGTTCCAGCTTCCATTAGAAAATAATGACCTTCTTGGCTGAGTAGAAGTATTTTAATTAAATACTGACAATTCATAGTAATCAGTTGAACCTATTAGCCATGAAATTTGATTCTTTCATCATGGACTGTTCACTTACATATTCAGACAAAAATTAATATGCATATCATTTCAAGCCTAACATTGGGTACTGTTTTAGAATACTACTGTAGTATTTCTGTGGCTTAGGAAGTGAAGCCTTAAACGCTTTTTCGGAAAAATTTGCCACATGATTGACAAGAATCAATAGTTAACAGTGCTGTTCTTTCTGTCAGCAGTCTGATGCTTCGGTGGAAGCTCGGCTAGCTCTAATTTGTTGTCTGATCAGCAATAGAAAAGCAATTGCTTCTTCCTTGAATGGTTCCATCTCTTATTGGTGGCTTTTACCATAAGGGAAACTAAATGGGAAAATATCCTTAATGGAGTAAAAATATTTTCTGAAATGAAAATTATTTGCATGAATTATACTCCAGTCTTGTTAACAGCATTTTGGAAACCATTAATAATGGACTTTCTGGTCTATTGCCATCAGCAAAACAAGTAGTAGGGCTTTTCAGAGACAGACCTGTAGTAAAAACCAACTAAACAAAAAAAGATTCTATAGTTGTATTTTGCATAAAAAAATTATTTATTTGCTAGGAGCCCAGCCCTGTTTTATATCGGGAGATACACCCTTTAGCTGCCTGCAGAATCATTACAAGATTTAACTGCTACGTGGCCTCTTTTGTGGCAGTTAAAATAATGCAAACAGCAAGCTTTGACTTGCCAGTCTTAAGTTGTTACTATGCAGGGATCATATGATTTGAAAATGTTTCAGGCACAAATGAGGCACTTGCACACTGATAGGTCATTGCGAATGGTTCGTGGAAGTGAGGCACGGGCAACATTTATAATTGAGCAGCTTTGGGTCTAATTCTATTCCCATTGAAATGGAAAAGAAAACAATTACAGTTTGCTTACACAAAGAAGAATCACGGTTGGGAGCTACAACATGACACAAGGGAGGTGCAAAGGGAGTGGAGTGCATTTTCTGCTTCAACAACTTTGTCTTTTATGTCAGGGGAGCAACTGAACTAGGGACGTATTCAGTAATTTGAGGTTCTCTAACTGTGAAAAGATAAAGCTCCAGAATTTTGTGTTGAAGTGCAAGGTAGGGATTTCTTAACTAGCAGGGTGTTTGCTTGCTTTCGTCTTGGTGAATGACTTGATTTTTCATCGGTTGCACAGTGGAGCAGCTGCAGCTCTACACCTCTCACACGAGAGGCTTTTTCCCTTCCCATGCTGAATTTGTATTTCTTTCACCAGCTGCCAGGAGGTCTTATTTACCTCCTTGAGATACAACGCAATGTCCTTTAAAAACAATGATCGTCTCTCCACTCGCTGCTGAATCTCATCACCTTCAGTTAACTATTAAGGTATCCAACTTCAGAGGCTGTAATAGTATCATTAAAGTTGGTTGTGTCAGGAATATAGCAAATAACATGATAAAAATTTGCTCAGAGTTTTTAGATCAGAAGTCATAGTATTGACTAGCCATTTTTCTTCCAAACTGTCTTCCTATGTCGTGTTATGTTATACCTTTTTTCATATTTAGATCTCCAAACTTCTTAAAGGCCTAGGGTGACTGTGTTCCCCTTTTGAAAAAAAACACGGGAGGGAATTGCTTTTTCCTACTTTCTTCAGGTTTTTTTCATTTTTAGCTCTACTTCTAGGCAGATGTCAGACACTAGATCTATTTGTTCTTTGCATTCAGTTTATTGAAATTACATCTAGAAAGCTGAAATTTTAGACAGTTTTGAGCAGCTGGAATAGTGCGCTAAAAATTATATATTATATATATTATATTTTAGAAATTATTATAGAACGGTTATTGCAGTTGTCCATTTCTCCTGCAGACTATCCTGTTGAACATCCATAAGATGGAGTCCACAGAAAATTTCTGATGACATGATCAGATCATGATGATATTCATACAACCTCCCTGAAACTGCTAGTGCAATTGTAGCTGGTTTAAATGCATTTTGGGAAAGGTACTAGCTTTTCCATTAAGTGTAATTTCATTTTAACTTTTGATAAGCCACCTGTTTAAAAGGTGACGGACAATTCTGTTGTGTGTAAGAATACTATTTTGTAAACAACTAACTGCAATCTAGAAAAGCAGCACTGAATTTTTTTAAAAACTTCAGTAAATATAGCTGACTAGAATTCAGGTGACTTTCTTATCTGTTATATCTGAGTAACAGCTGACATTTTGAGCATCACCATGTTGAATTCCGTGGTTATACAATTGCTGCCTTCAGATTTGCATTTATACTTACTGTAAATGCATTAATAACTCCTCATTGAAATAAATGGTGTGATACTTTGTAAACTTTTGGTTCTGGCTCTGCCATCAAAGCACTAGATAATAAAAGCCAACTTTTAGAAAGAATACTGAAAAAAAAGTTGTAATTTGCTGATCTAAAAAATGTCACAGAAAAGACAACAAAATAATCCATCATTTTCCATTGCATTTTGAGACATTTGAAACGTTTTTATGAAGAAAGGACAGCTCGGTGTAATATCACTGCAACTTTTTAGATTTAGTGTCCAAAAAAAAAAAAAGGATTTTTGATAAAAATACTTTTTAACCAATTTGTCAGGTTCAGATTTTTTACACAACCAAAATATGTGTTGGTTTTTTCCCCCTTGCTATTGTAATTATTGTATCATATTTACCAAAATGTGAAAAGCATGTCCGTTTTGTACAGACTATAAGGGAGACAAAGTGCAGGACAGGAACTCTCAAAAAAACTCATGAACTGGAAAAATGTAAATACGTTGCATCTCTAATGCATAAATAAGCTATTTTGTGTTCCGAAGGCCATTGATCTTAAGGGCTAATGATTTAGCTTTCTACACAGAATCTTCAGACTTTAATATTGGTATTCCCTTTCAACTGTGGAATACTTCCTCTCTAATTTCCATATTAGCATTTGATAAATACAGCATTTAACATTCAGCATGCTGTAAAGATAAAAAAGGGTGGGAAAGAGCTCTGAGGAAACTAGAATGATTGCTTTATATGACCACAGACACATGATTGCAGTAAAATTGATAGTGGGAGACGTGTGGCTATAATTCATCATCATCAGGAAAGCTTTGTAATGTTGGCATAACATAATAAATTGAGAGACTGCTTTCAAAAATATAAATTGATATATCAGTGGAAAAATTACATTTACCTCCATGTTAGTGGACTCAGTCGTGTGGGTGTGCACCTTATAAGCATGAGTTTATAGTGCGAAAATGCGCACTCTGGTTTATGTCTGCTCTGAAGAAGATGACAATAGTCTGCACGCGTATGATCCTTTCAGCTGCATCTAGAAACCCAAAGACCTTTCTAACTGCTATGTTATATCTGACCATCACGCCATATTGGCAAACTGAAAGGCATTCAGAGGGAAGTAACAAACTGTAGGGGAATAGAGGGATTTCACTTTGAATGAATGACTAACCCTATGTATTTATTGCACAAGTTCATATTTTAAGTGATAATATTTTGTGTTATTTTTTCGTAAAACTCTTACCAAAATATTTTTGATCCATACAAGAAATCTCTTAAATTCTACCTTGGTATAAATAATAATAGCAATAACGATGTCTGGGAGTTAGGGAACTATAACATCCTATGAGTCATAGAAGAATATAAGCGTCAGAATAATATTAGTATAATAATATCACAGTACTAGTAAAAAATTACTAATACTGATTACTAACAATAGTGGAAAAATGTAGGCTGAATATCAAGAAAAACTTGCTGAGGGGAACGTTCCTGGAATATCTTCTGAGAAATTAAAGTACCTGTTCTTTACACCACTTAAGACTTCCTTAAGATTTAGTATTTTTATTGGAAATAGTCTATGTACATAATGCTGTAAATTATATCATTTAATGATAGTAGTAAATTTTGACACCCACCAAAAAAAAGTATTCCTGCATCTTCCAATGTATTCTGTTTATCTGATTCATTAAGAAAAAAAATGAGTACAAACGTATACTGGCATACAAAGGGCACGAGGAGAGAGCAGGAAGAGAAATGTAAAGATGAAATAAACATTTGCTGCCTGTTAAATTCCTGGAGATTTATACTGCTTCTTTGCTTCCATGAAAGAGAGAGAATGATGGCACAAAAAAGAATAGTAAAACACGCATGTTATCCTTTTTTATAGTCAATTTTAAAGGTAAACCAAGGGCAATCACAGAGTCTGTCTTGAATATTATAATTTCGCTTTAAATTCAGATGTTGAGAACAATTTCCTTGGCTCAATGCACCTGTAAATTCTTTCTGTATTCTCACTTCAGACATCATGCTGAAAAGTAAATAGTTAAAAGTGGCTTCAGATTTTTGCATCCTGAAGGATTTTCTGAAGTTTTGTTTCTGTCATATCACTGAGGATGTTCCTAAAGAGAACTGGTATTTGATCAATAAAACATTTACTGAATACACTTTAAACTGAAGCTATACTGTTGCCGGAAAAGGAACACATTTGTAGCTAAATTAATAATTAATATTAGCAAAAATTAATAAATATTTGAACATAAATAATGCAGAGGGCTGTATAGGAAAACAGGAGTTTCCTATTTTGAAGTCTGCTTACAGTCAGTCAGTTGCAACTGCCTGACTTTCAGCTGCGAATTTGATTTGGCATATGGCATGGGAATAAAGAAGCTAGGCTTCCCACTGGAAGACGGTATTGATATGGAGACTAAAAAGGGAAAATCAGATTTCCTTCCCAGATCACTGTAAAGAGTGTGTTGGATGTTGACTTGAGACTGTTGCGGCAGGCAAGTGTGCAAATTCCATTTAATGTGGGTTTCATTCTTTCAAACTGTGACTTGAAACGTGCTGACGCTGTTAGAAAGGGCATTCATGCTTTTTGGTTGGTTTTGTTGGTGGTGGGTGGTTGGTTTGTTCCTGGTTTTTCTGAGCTATGTCTTCTCAGGCTGACATGACTCCAAGTGATGCTACTTATCTCTGTCAGTATAATTAGCCTTAACTGGTCTAGTATGGAAATCATCTTTTCGGGGGTTTTTAAACGCCTTTCTTCTGAGCTTTTTTCTCAGTAACTAAAGATTGAGTGGGTGACAAAAATAAAAGGACAAATTTTATTCTGGTGGGACAAATACATTGATACACATTCATCCTGTGATGTCATGCTATTTTTGATGGAGACTAGAGCTTAGCTCCATTTAATTAATCACCCTGCACAAAGAATCCTGCTTTAAAAACAAAACAAAAAACCATTATGCACTGATTATACGTATCAAAGTAGCTTTATTGATAATCCTCTCTATTCCTGTCTTTGGAGTATATGATGGGTCTGAGCTATGTAGAGAAGAAAATCACTGAAAAAACTCTGAGCAGCTATTATGAATGAGTGGACGTGTCTGGACATGGCAAATCCTTTGTCTTGGCAGTCTGGTAAGTTTTGTGATGAGCCTTGTGTTTGTCAGCTTTCCGGTGTCTCAGCATGAACTGTGCCGGACAAACATGATGGATGAGTTCAGTTTTGTCTGGATCAGACTCTGTCTGAACAGTTCCATCTGGAGCATTCCCCTAAAAAATAATTTCTTTTCCTACGCTTGAGCTTTTTAGCTTGGAAGTTGACTGCAGTGTAAAACAGCAGTGAACAGAAGGCCTTATGGCTGGCAGGTTCTTCTTTGGAGGTATAGCTTCTGATGCACTTTTCTCCACCGTAAACATCATGTGCATCTCTTAGTGTACTCTGAAGCTCCACGTAGCAGAATTACGCCTGCAGACAATTGTTATGCTCTCAGTTTTGTTCCAAAGATAATAGATTGAAAACCTTTTTTTTCTCATGTACTCAAACTTGCAAATCCTTAAGAGTAGAGGGAAAAGTTCTAAACGAAAATGTATTAGATCTACTCTCTTTGAAACTGGGAATTCTGTTGCAGTATTTATTGTACAATATTTGACTTTATAAAAAGAGCTGAAGCAGCTTTTAGATTTATAAATACGTCAATGTTATAAAAATGTGCTAGTAGTTGCAAAGTTTCTGTATTAGCAAGCAAATACGTTTGATTAAGTAACCATCTGGTAAAATGTTTGTTATTGGTGAAAATACTGAATTTTGGATTTTGTGTGTGCCAAGTTAAACATGGGTAAGAGTTATAGCTGCATAAATTGAGTGGGCAGTAATTGGACCATATACCTTTCAAACCTACTCCTATCAATCTAAATAAATGTTGTTATTCTTGAAGCCATTTTGCTTAGCTGATCCACTCCATCTACAGTCAGCTGTTTTACCACGTTGTAAAATTTCTGTGAAGAATGATTTGACTTTGTCTATTTGCATCTGTACAAGGGTAGATGACCTGATTTCTGGTGGGATTAACACAGAAATAATTAGGCCCTGTGTTCCATGCATAAACCATGATTTGAGTCATCCCTATCGTCATACACATCAGACCTCAGTGTCATGGCATTTGGAAAGGTTTGGAAAGGTGAATTGACTTGTGGATAAAAAGGATTTGCAGTTCGAGCTATCATATTTGCCTTCCTAGAGATCCCCTGGTCCTATGGCTCTTGTTGCCTGGCGTGCTAATAATAACAAATTCAGTAATAATTGCAAAATAATCAACATGGTTTCCTTAGAAGAGTTGCTATGACTTCAGTTCATTGAGAACTGTAGGAGCATAACATGTTTGCTCTGTTGACCATTAATGCGTCACTGGCTGTGAAGAATGCAGTTGTCTCTTTCTCTCATAGCCCCTGGAGCACCTGTAGCCTTTCCAAGAAACCTTCAGCATTCATTTGTAAGATATCAGCAGGTCAAAAAAGTTAACTATTTTCAATAGGAAATGTCAAAATGTGCTGGTTTCATATTTCCAAAAATTGAACCTGGAACCCATAGTTGTCCTTCTTCCTTTTTTATTCATTGCTATTTTGAACAATATGATAAGGTGTTTGAGGTCTATTATTTTATTCCAATAAAAATGAAAATACTAAAAAGGTTTAATATTTATCCTGCGTTGTATTACCATTTGATATCTGTGGGAGAGTGGGAAGACTAGATATCACTGCTATATTCAGTTTTGTCTTTGATCTCAACCGGTTTTGAAGTGTGATTGCCAGAGGTGAAAACTAAATTGTTTTTACAGCAAGAACCATTCTAATGCAGGGAATGCAATACCAGTTGTTCTGTTCATAATTTACCATGTACATCGCTATGTCTTCGTTTCATATACTCATGGAATGAGTAATGAAGTGGTGGTTATTTTATAACTCCATCTCCTTCTCCCTGACATTAAATATTGAAGCTACAAGCCCTTTCTGAGAATAATGAGATGAGGAGCTTAGAGTTGTTTCTTTGATAAACAAAGCACTGCAGTAAATAAGAATTAATTAGAATTCTGTTGATTCCATTTATAAATTAGAGGAAACTTGTAGGAAAGGTGTTTTGTGAATTCTGTGCTTCATGACATCCTGTAACACTTTTAAAAATTATTTTGAAATTGCTGGAAATAGGTGCTTATGGGTTTCTGAACTTAGCTTTTATTCAAAGTGAAAGATGCTGTGAGCAAGTAAGAAGAAAGCTGAAGAAAAGACATGGCCATTCAATAGTTTCTGTAAAAATGTAAAAGGAGTGATGAATAGATGCATTTTATTTCCCACTGCTAAAAATGCAATTCTTGCTTTCCTATTATGAGTGTTACAAGTCTATAATTTCTGTTATTTTTCTTTGAGTGGAGGATGATGATAGAATACTTTTGCTGGTATTTCTCGTCCAATTTTATTGGAAATGTTCAAAATGAGGTTTTTGGGTTTATTTCAGCCGAGCTATACTGACTGACTTGGAAGTTTGTCTTTTTATATTCTCTGACGATCAGTCCCAGGGTTGAATCTAGGGAAGAATGTAGATGAAGATCTTGTAGCGTACAAAACAGCGTTGTCTATATTTTGAGGTGTGTTGCTTGCTGTGGAGTGTGTTTGTACAGTCAGGGCATTACACCATGATGCATGAGGATTTGCGCGTTGTATATCAGCTAGGGGCCATTGCAATTGTCAGTCTGGCCAGCCCGTTGTCAAAATGCTTTCAGTCCACTCACTCCTTGGTTTTAAGGAAGTGGGTAAGAAAATCCCAGCTTACTGTGACGCTTCAAAACGCAAATGTATTGAAACACAATGCCACCAAGTCACTTAATGTCTCATAGGGAAGCTTAGGAAGTGTGGGTTAGATGAATGGACAGTAAGGTGGATAGATAACTGGTTGAAAGACAGAGCTGAGAGGGTGGTGATTAGGGGCACAGAGTCTAGTTGGAGGTCAGTGACGAGTGGTGTTCCCCAGGGGTCAGTACTGGGTCCAGTCCTGTTCAATATATTCATCAGTGACCTGGACGAAGGGATAGAGTGCACCCTCAGCAAGTTTGCTGATGGCACAAAGCTGTGGGGGGGGGTGGCTGACACACCGGAAGTCTGTGCTGCCATACAGAGAGACCTGGACAGGTGGGAGATCTGGGCAGAGAGAAACCTTATGAATTTCAACAAGGGCAAGTGTAGGGTGCTGCACCTGGGGAGGAATAACCCCATGCACCAGTACAGGTTGGGTGCTGACCTGCTGGAGAGCAGCTCTGTGGAAAGAGACCTGGGAGTCCTGGTGGACAACAGGATGACCATGAGTCAGCAATGTGCCTTTGTGGCCAAGAAGGCCAATGGCATCCTGGGCTGCATCAAGAAGAGCGTGGCCAGCCAGTCGAGGGAGGTCATCCTCCCCCTCTACTCTGCCTTGGTGAGGTCGCATCTGGAGTGCTGTGTCCAGTTCTGGGCTCCCCAGTTCAAGAAGGACAGGGAACTGCTGGAGAGGGTGCAGCAAAGGGCTACAAAGATGATTAGGGGACTCAAACACCTCTCTTATGAGGAAAGACTGAGGGATTTGGGTCTCTTCAGTCTGGAAAAAAGACGGCTGAAGGGGGACCTTACCAACACTTATAAATACTTAAAGGGTGGGTGTCAGGAGGATGGGGCCAGGCTCTTTTCAGTGGTGCCCAGCGACAGGACAAGAGGTAATGGGCACAAACTTGAGCATAGGAAGTTCCACCTAAACATGAGGAGGAACTTCTTTACCTTGAGGGTGGCGGAGCCCTGGAACAGGCTGCCCAGAGAGGTGGTGGAGTCTCCAACTCTGGAGACATTCAAAACCCGCCTGGATGCGTTGCTGTGTAACCTGCTCTAGGTGACCCTGCTCTGGCAGGGGGGTTGGACTAGATGACCTCCAGAGGTCCCTTCCAACCCTACCATTCTGTGATTCTGTGTAATATACGACTTGATCATCATTCATTCAAATGTCTACTACAAATAAGCAAATCTACAATTAAGTGAGATCCAATCAGACCTTAGGCATTGTACTGTGTTGTTTCTTGGGTCCTTATGTTGTTTCTTGTTGTCTTTAGGCCAGGACCATCTCTTTGGTTTTCTCTTCTCTCCTTTGATTCCATTAACGTTTTAAGCTCCTGGGTTAAACTAATTTTTATCCTGTCCAGTCAATGTTCACCACAGCCAGCTGACTCGCTTCGCATTTTCCTCCATCTGTTGCAGTCTTCTGGCTTCCTCAGTCTAGTTCATGTTATCACTGAATTTGGTGAATGGTAAGAACACATCCTTTGTTACATGGTCTGCTTTGCCTCATCTTCTTGCTTAGCAAATGTATGACCAGGTTATTCTGCAATATGAGAGGGAGCTGCAATATGTCTAAATAACAATATCTGCCATTGCTGTACAGTACGATGAAGCTTGTGACGTTCTGCAAACACTGTTAGGAATCTTTAAGACCAGTATTGTTTTTTTGTTTTGTTTTGTTTTTTAATGGTATGCAACACTTGTAGTAAAGGAAAAACATCAAATTAGTGTGCGTTACAGCAGCATTTTGCTTTAGACAACATATCTCAAATTATGTAATAAATCACACCCCCCCAGGTGCAGTAAAGTACATTGGATCAAAAATACATATATTTTGCTATCATTGCAAATTAGAATTATAGCATACTTCCTAGTGACATCCCTATGTATTTTATCTTTTATGATCTAATCATATATGTACATATACCATTCAGATACTTTAAAATACCATCAATCAAAAATTCCAGAAATAAAGGGTTTTGGCAGCAACTGCTGACAATGCTTTCCGTTTGCATCTTTGGACTTAATGCAAAGACATTGCAGCTAATTGAAGTGTGATGTTCCGCAGCAGTCAATCCTGTGATAATTTAGATAATTAGGAGGAAGCCTAGATGGGAGGGTCCTTGTCTGTGCCCTAGTGCTGCCCCAGACAGGTTGTGCTGTGCGTCTGCTTAGCAAGCCCAGGCCATTGGTGTTGGTGTATTTCATTCTCTGCCCTGGCTGGAGTGTGGTGTCTGCAAGAGAAAGCGTATCTCTTTTAAGTCGTTTAAGACTCGTTGCAATATGTTCATTGTTCTTTAATTACCATGTAAGCTTTCTTCAAGATGTAATGTACTGTGTAGCTACTTCTCTGTAAAGAATAGAGTTGAGTAAAATTAAGAACTCCTTACTGAAATGGTGACATTGCAACTCATGATTCTTTTTTTTTTTTTTTCCTTCTGTTACGGTTTTTCCTTGCCATGCCAGAAATTGTCCTTAGCATATTCTAGCCAAACGAGAAGGAGTGCTTAATTCAGAAAGAACATCGCTTTTTTAAAATACTGATATATTACCAGTAGTTTTATTGTTTACCTGTTTCCATTGGAAAGCTTCCAGCTTTCTCTCTGATGCTTAAGCAATGCTACGAAGAGATCCTCCGGAAATACAGAGCTATAAACAGTGACCTTTGCAACAGGAGGGACTTCATAACTCACCTGAAAGTTCACGCCTCAGAAGCTACAGCCTTTCAGCTCACTGGCGAATGGTGACTAATGAACTGGAAGGCTCTGTCTGCCAGCAGCGTGCACACTTCTCAGCCCCCTGCTCTGGAAGGATATGGACTTGCTTCCGCCACGGCGTCTTGGGTTTGGATCAGATCGTATAATGTGATTTATCTTCTGTGAATGCTGCTTTAAATTTTGTTTAGCGGGGAAATGAGATTGAGTTGAATGGCTAAAAAGTGGAAAGCTATTGACTGCTGCGGCTTTCAGTAAACAATGCTGGTATAGAAAGAATTTCTCATTTTATAAGGTTGTAGTAATAAAATATGTCAAAATAACAAAGGTAAAGAAGTCTGAGATATTGAAGTAAAGGATCTCTAAAAATGGATATTTCCTAGTACTTTCAAAAACTTACCTCTGAGTGGAGACATGCTAATCTTATTCATAAATGTCAGATTTATAGGTGTTTCTTTGGGCCTTTTCTAAGCTTATTTTAAAAGTCAAATGTGCCTAGTCTTCCTTGATACTAATCCTATGCAACTGCAGAAAAATGAATTGATTTTCTGTATCGATGTGGCTATTTCTGCCCAGGGAGGACATGTTTTTTTATTGATTTGGCCCTGAACTTCCCTGACTCTTGATGAGCACAAATGAAAGAACCACTCTGGAGGTAGTTCTGAATCGGCAAGGGAACTAGTACCACTGCCTTGGCCAGACTCTCTCATTTCTTCACTCTATGAATTATACATTGGTTTACCATCACAGTAATTAGAACAGGATGCAGCTATTAATGTGTGACCTATAGTAAGAGGGTTGTTCCTTGGAGTGCTTGATCTCTGCATAATGGTAAAAGAAGAGATTTATAATAGAGGAAGGCTGACAGGGCTGAAACCTTTAACAGTATGGGAAGGGCTTGTGTGTCCAGAGGATGTTGTGCTTGTTTCTGTCAAAAGAACAAATGAAAAGAGATTCAGGAGAAAGATGCATGAGGAACTACTGGCTGAGAGTTAACGCCATGTTAGGGCAGATTTGTGCGATATTTGCCAGCGCTCTTGATGGAAAGCAACTGGGATGCTCAGGGCTTTTAAAATTCTGCATACTTCACTTAAAAGCCTGTTGGGAAACTGACTGTTGAAATACTGAGGAGTGGTTTGAAATTTAACCTCCAGGAGAGATGGAGATGCTAACAAAGATACAGGTCATCTGCAGGACACTTAGCAGGACCAGGCATTTTTCTCTGGGAAAGTACTGTATCACGTGAGGCTGGATTCTCTTCTCTGTCACTGGTCAAACTAGTGCTACTACTCCTGATGACTCATGTGGTGGTTTTGTAGCAGAGGAAGTTAGTGCTTCATAGATAGCTTCTCCTGCTTTTTGTTGCATTTGTTTTTGACACACACACTCATATATTTAATGTAGAAGCTTGACTTTTTTGAAGCTTTTGTGTTGATGACAAGAAAACATATCTGCCTTTCAGAAAGAATAAAATCTTAAATAACATGCTATGTCATTCTCCAAACTGCATCCTTCCAGTAATGTAATCATTCTCCCACTCTCTCTTTTTGCTACTACATAAGATGAACTTATTATTTCAACTTTGTCTTAAACTGGATTTACTCTCTGGTTTTAAGCAGATCTAAATCACGTTGTCAGCACGCTCCTTTGTACTATCATCCTTTAAAAAAAATAATCTTCATAGCTTTGTTGTATCCAGTCAAAGGCAGAGATAAGGCTGAACCATTTCTTGTATATATGTAATTTAAAAATCAGCAGAGAATATTTCTTTCACAAGAATCAATAATGTATGAATATAAAATTGTCAGGTGATAGCAGCTGTGTGATGCAGAGGATTAGTGACTTGTCCTTTTATTATCAGGGACTGAGTTCAAGCTTAGATACAACAAATGAGAAATAATATTATGCTGCACGGGCTTTAGTAATATTGACCGAAAAGAGCTAATGTGTATAATACCCCAGTCCAGCTGGGAAATATTAAGCACTACTCTAATCTCTTGCTTTCTGCGCAGATCAGCTACGGATTCTCCGTCTAGTACTTGGTTGTTGATCATTCTTTGCCATCAGGATAAGCCTTCCACACAGCAAGAAAAAAATTATTTTAGCTAATTCGTATTTTTATGTGCTCATGAAGTTGCAGTTCTCCTTTTAGGTGTGGTTCCAGGCAGGCTCTTGGCAGATGCATCAATGATGAAGCGAACAGGGCCTGAGCGGTCTCCTGCTGGGAAGGGGAGTGTGGTTAATTCCAGTTCATTAGGGAGGGAGCCCAACCAACACCTTTCTCCTCAGTCTTTGACAGTGGTGGTTGCTATGGAAACCTTCCTAGGAATGACCTCTTTTAGTGTTTTAAATAAATAAGCTGAAAATTCTCTGTTATTTTTCTAACAGTATCTAATTTTCTTTGGGATGAGCAAACTATGAATGGATTCAACAGTCTATCGATCCAGCCTCCAGAAAATATATTAAATAGATTCAGTGTGCTGCGTGCATTTAAATATGCCTGTTTGCTCGTCTAGAAAGCATACAGACAAGAGCAGGGCATGGCCTTGGTATTCTAACTCAGCTCAGAGTTACAGTTTTAATTACACCTCTGAAAGAGCTATGAATTACCTTGTGAAACATCAGTTAATACCTGAAATAATTAGCTTTGATAAATAGAGTGAGTTGGGCACTCCTAAGTAATTGCTTTGTTTCACCTGAGAGATTTTTGCATTTCAGCGGTGGGTTAGCAATTCCCATGCATGGTTTGTAAATCCGCTTGTAAACACTTCGGGAACGAATACAATCAGGAGTGGCTAAGGAGGAGTACGTGGGTTGCACAGGTTGCCGTAATGATCTGGAGGAAGGAAAAATGTTATGTCAACATGAGATTGATTTCAACATGAGCCGTGGCAGTATTTAAATAAGTAGGTATTTAAATAAACTGTGATTTATCAGTAGAAGCGGAACATGAAGGATCTCTAGAGCTTCCAAACCCATGTGAGGTAATACTGCATACTTCCTCAGTTCAGTTCCATAGATTGAGAGCGTCTCACCTGTTCAAGTGCAGAAAGAGGCTTTGAAGAGGTGAGCCAAAAAATACTTTACCTCTAGAAGTGGGTCACCAATTTCAAAAATTCATGAAGACAACAGTGGAACATTATCTACTCACAGACGGGGGGAAATTTCTGTGTGCAAGCCAAGGTTCATATTACCAGGCCAGTCTTGATGAACAAGCACAGGCATTTATAATCAAGCTATAATATTGTACTGACGACTGGTGGTTTTGAGAAAAATATCTCTTCACTCAAGGTGTTGTGTTGTATGGGGTAGGTTTGTCTGATACCCTCTGCAATGTCTGGTATAGGACGCTTATGGTGTTGCATCTATATTAAAGTAATCTGAGTTTTTAGTCAAAACTTGTAAGGTAGTACCTGCCACCTTCCAAATCTTGATAAAACCTGCCTTGCCAGGATAAACACAATTCAAGTCTGGTGGAGATTTTTTCAAACAACATGATAGTTCATTATTCTGGAGATTTACATACAAAAGAAATAGGAAAGCAGTAAAACTGCAGTAGTGCTGACACCAGCATAAAAGATGAATGCTTAGTACAGCAAAGTGATGGAGGGCGCATAATTGTGTTCCCAATCACCTGAGCTGAAAGACATTTTTAAGTGAAAAATTCATTCAGAGACCTGAATTTTGGCTGTACTTTCAGTGTCTGTACACTGTACAACGTAACACAGAAGATTCAATTTATGCTAAACCAAACTAATTCTAAATCAGATCATTGCACCAAGTACAATTTACCATATTAAAAGATAAAGAGCAAAAACGTCTCAAATGGAGTTGACATGAGAGATTTAGATCACTTTCTTTCCCTTTCTTTGAATAACTTCTCAGAGATTTGCAAACCTATTGAAAACTATTTTCATATTCAAAAGCTCTGTCAACTGGAATCATAGAATTATCCAGTAAATTGTGCTTTTCCTGAGATTTATGATGTTTCTGTCACGCCAAATTTATCTGACTTTTTTCTGCACCTGAAAGTTAAATGTGTGTTCTGTTAGTAATTGTGCAGGTTTTTTCCTTGTTGTTTTGTTTTCTTGTAATTATTTAATCAAATAAAACTATTTATAGGTAGCTATCAGCTCTGGAGGAAATAGCTGTTTTACCGGTTTAACAGTTTTACCTCCTTTTTATTTTCTTAAACTGATAGCATTATTCTTTTAAAGATGTAAGTAAAAGTAGATTCTCATAGATGGTTTTACATGCTTCCATTGTTCCATGTAAACAACAAGATACAGGCTCCTACTTAAGGAGTTCATGTGAATTAGCCTTCTGATAGACTTGACTTATCCTTCTAACCTATTTCCCTGAGTGGGAAACACTTAGAATAAAATAGACTATTTCAGTTGGAAGGGATCTACAATGATCATTTAGACCAACTGCCGTTGGAGTTATATGTTCCCTGATCCAATAAAGAACGGGTATAATTCCCTACATCATGGGAAAATGGATGTTCAGTCCCTGTGAATCCATTTTTACTCTGTTAATTTATTTTTTCTAGTTATTTGTAGGTCTGCTGTTCTATCACCCAGTGCTCCTAGGTGGAGTACGGCGGTTAACTGGGAGCCTGTGCCCGCGGCCGGGAGGCAGCACTGCTGCTCCAGTGGCACGTCCCTGCCTGCTCTGCAGCTTCCCTCAGGGAAGAAAAACTCTTAGATGCCTGGCAAGATTTTTGATATTAGAAAAAGTATAAAATTATCAGTATAATTCCATTTTCTTGATCTCCAGAAAAATATAAAAATTCAAGCTTTCTTCTGTGTAAGTAATCAATCTTTTATCTGCTTTTAAGATTTTGACAGGCTTGTTATTTTTTGTTTAGCTGTTTGCATTTTGTATAAACTGTTTCAGCCAGCGTAAACTTACATAACGTTTGTAATTTTTTCTTTGCTTTTAAAGATTAAGGAATTCAAAAGTAAGGAAAAAAAAAAAATCATCACTGTTTTTATGTAGGCTTTGCTGTTTTATAAACGTTGGCTATTAAATTCTCTAGGAACTGTTTAGACTATGAACCGGAGGTGTTTTAGGGAAAATTATTTGTGTCCTGTTTATCAGTTGACAGTTTGCCGATTCCACCCATGAAGGCTTTTATTTAGAGAAACAACAGAACTTGATACCACCTGCTTCTGAGTAATTGCTACCTGTGCAGACTTGGTCTGATGCTTGTGACTAGAAGCTGGAGATGAAAGTCTTGCTTTTTTATTCTTAGCATGTACAAGAATCTTCATCTTTCTAGCTTGGTTTGTGAGCATCTATCTCACACATGAAGCGTGAGTTAAGTAGCTAATTAGTAAGAATGTGGTATGTAATTGAAAACAAACCACACTTTTTGGAAATAATTTGTTTATGAAAATGGGAGGCAGGAAGGTTTCAGCAGCTTGATGCATCAATCTGTTTTGGAAAAAAATGTTAGAAAATAAGAGAGGAGGCTGCAGAGTAGTTTATGGTCATTGTGTGTGTCCTTATTTTTATTCACAAGTAATGGTTGAGTGCAAATTGGGGATTGTTGTATGGCTATAAAGATTTGCCTGAATGCATTTGTCCTATGTAGTTGTTTGTGCTTAGCTATAGAGGGAAAAAAAATTGAAAGGCAAGCAGGTGAATTATTTTATTTCCTTATTGGGACTTATAACTTTGTCTTTTTTCTCCCAAAGCAAAATACTGCCTTGCTCAGATGGGACAGGAGTAGGTCCATGACACTGCGCTGCTGAGAGAGGCCCAAAGCAGCTGCAAAGGCTTCTGCTGGGGGCAGGCAGAGTCTGTACCCAGGAGTTTCCCCCCTGGAGCATCACTCCTACCTAGCTGCTGGTACGTCTTGCACTAGCGTGCAGCAGCCTCCTTCCCACGAAGGTGCTTGGCTGGTAAGCCTTCATCCATGGAGACATTCTTCTCTTCCCCGACTATGGTGTGCTTTCTTAGTAACCAGGAGAATGGTCTTCTCCCACATACGAGCATTGGGGACAAGCTCTTCGTGATAAGTATCAACATTTTTTCTTTGTAGCTGCAATGTGATAACAAGGAGGTTTGGAGGTAGACTGATTTCTTGAAGAACTGAGGATGCTTTTCCTTTTTCATCTGATCTGATCATTGCCATTATGTACTTGTGTACGTAGTGTCTTGTGTTTGGAACACAGCTGGAAGTTCAACATGGAACAAATTCCCAGAGAAAAATAAAATTTGTAGCACTCACTTCATTGGCAACTTCCTTACATCCAAGACCTTGTGAGAAGTCTCATTTTCTTTCCTGGGTCCCTTTCTTTCCTACAATCGTGTTATGGTTTGGGACAGGTTGGCCAATGACAAGATGGCAGATGCTCCACCCCAAACCAGGACAAATTGTTTATATTAAATATTGTGTTTATATAGGATCTAAACCAAGACAACTCTAACTCTTATTCAGTGGTTTTGGGTATTACTGAAGAATTAATAAAAGCATATAATAGAGTCTGCAGGGGGCCTATAAATGGCTGCTGTCTTCCAGGGACTTGGCTCTACCTGCCAAGTAAGCGGAGGGCCTGTGCCACTGGGCAGAATAAAAAGCTGGAGTTAAAGGAACACAGTACATTTTATCTAGAAGTTTGAATTTCACTGCTCAGCAAAGTCAGACAGATTTGAATACCTCATGTCCTTACTTTCTTGGTTACTTGGTAAGAAAGGCTGAAAGACTGGAGCAAGGCTTTTATCTTATGTGGCAAAAAGAGCTGTTTTGTTTGACTGCAGCAGCTGAAGCAAAGGATGCTGGTGATACAGTTATTACGTATATGTACTACAAAAGCATCTTAACTGAACCTGGAGCTTCAGTCCATTTGGGATTGTCATCATTAACCGACACACACTTCATTGTCCCATTGGATTTGAAGAGGTGTCTGAAATGTGGAAGTGCTGTCTCTTCACTTGCAGTTTAAACATCAGGAAAAAAAAAAACACGAGCACAGCATTTGAAAATACCAAGTATTGTGAAAGGTGATACCAGGCAGATACCAGGCAGTGACTTATAAATAAATAGCTTCTTTGTCTCTTAGAAACAGACGTGTGCAGCAAATGCTATCAGTATTCCATAAGGATCTGTGTACTTTGTTCAGAAATACAGGAGATGACATGAAGCAATAAGCCTGCTAAATCTCAAGCTGTAATACAGCAGAAACCAGAGTGTGCCTTGCAGTGTGGATAGTATTCCTGGGGATGGGTAGTGTATATGATGTTGTATAAAGGTAAGGCACAGATGTTACTGAAAAACAAGTATGAATATTGCCTTTTCCAACACGCCCCCTTTATCAAATCTATGCTGGCTGTTTCCATTCCCTGTCCAAACTTCCAGTAATTTCCAATTAGTTCCCTACCACCATCAAAGTTTCTTTCCTTGCTGTTCAGTTACAGCTTTTTTAAAAATGAATTTTAATTTCCTTGAATCATTTTATTCAGTCTTTTAAATTTGTGAAACAGGACTCATTTTTCAGCCTTATTCTTTGTCTGGAATGGATATAAGGAGATGTTTAAAACAAAGCTATAGATTCCCTTTCCCACCTACTGGCTGATTGAGATTTAATGCTTACGTGGAGTTTGATTTGAATTGTCACAGGGACACTGAGTTGTCATGTTTCTTTCCAACATTTGTGCAGGTAATTCAGTTGCGCCTTGCTGCTGTGGTACGTTTGTGTTTACTGATCATTGTTATTAACTGCAGGTAAAAAACTCTAACAGGAAACAAAACCCTAGCAGCTGGGGGACAACCAGGACTCGGCTTTCCACTTAGAAGAGGTGAATAAGTAGAGATGGGCTCTTTTCTGGATTCCTAGTTTTATAAACCAGCCTTTACAATCTCTTACAGAATTTTTTAGTAGCTTTTAGAAATCATTTTGGACAGATCTGGAGGAACCTGTGTGTTTTTAAATGAAATTTTGGTTGCATGACAGCAAATACAGTAAATTTATTTAGAAAAATAGAGATCTGTAAAAATAATGTATACGAGCATGTAATGATAGTCAAAGTAAACTGCATTTAATTTTCAGTTGATCAATCTGAGCTTTATCAATCATCTATCAACATTTTGGTTTGAGGTGTTATTAGGAATCAAAGTTGGACTTAGGGTAATTCATCTGATCCTATATAAGACATTTGTTTGAATTATCAGTGACTAAATTACATTCACGAAGTCTGTTTCAGTTCAAGGTTTTAAAATCTCCTAAGTGAGCTTGAAGTCCCAGAGCTGTCACTTTATGCTAGTGAATCTATATATACGTTTTTTATTTTTGGCCCGAACTGGGAGTTGACAGAGCTGGTTGGCTGAAGGACTGTTATTTTCATGCTTCTGGCAACACTTATTTATCCAAATAAATGACAGCTACCTAAACCCAAAAGACTAACAAATGTTTTTGTTTCATTAACTCAGTGGAAAAAATTTACCTTTTGTTTCTCACAGGTTTAACACATTTAATAATGATAAATTATATTAGATTAATTGTAGACCTTAGAATTTACAATCAATAATTCACCTCCTTGTCAGTAGATCTGAACTGTTTCAGATTGTTTCAGAAAAATGATTTCTTTACTATATAAAGTCTAAATCCCTGTAATAATAACACTACTTCAGAGTAAAGTAATTTTAAGTCTTTTTAGGGAGATTAAGGCATCTGCACATGCCTATGAAGCAAGAATTTCTCTAAACAAAAAAATTAGCAAGAAGGAATTTTGGATTGTGCGCTTTGCTATGATGTCTTGAAAAGTACTGCTTGGGAAGCTGTGCCACAGCTGTCCTTTCACAAGTAGACTAATTTGAAAAAAATAATTAGAGTGGTGGATTTTTTTTACCTCTTTTGAGCAGGGTAAAATTTGTGAGGGTAAGTAACATCAGGTTGATTTATGGTCAGTGGTGACAATCTTTTTTTTTTTTTTTTTTTTTTTTTTTTTTTTTCCCCCGCATGGGAGCAGTGGTTTGCTGGAAATAACTTTATTGTCTGTTTAGAAAACTGAAGTCAGTTGAGAATAAAGTGGAATGTAGTTTTAAGAGGTTTCTGCTGGATGCTAGCCCTAAAGATCCTGGCAGTACTGTCTGCTTTGATCACCTCCAAGCCACATGTGTCTCCCAGCGGGTAACAGCACGGCAATGTCCTAACCCACACATTGGCTCCCGATGCCACGCACAGCCGCTGCCTGGGCTGCTGTGCGCTGCTCTCGTTTCAGACAGAATCAAACTAATTATTATTCTGTATTGCTCTCCACTCATCAGATTTTTTCCTAGCAGTTACCCCCCGGCAGGAGTCTGCCTCTGTGTTTAAATTGTACTCCATCCTTATTGTGCCCTACAACCATTCAAAGAGATAATGCTCCCCCTTTCCCCAATTAAGTTCTTCCTTTATTTTTAGAACCTAACACATCGCTTTCTCTCCTGAGATGCTATTTACAAACAACTGCTGTGCTAACTGCAATAAAGCTAAAGGCAATTCAGGCTTTCCCTCACCGTGATGCTAATGTTCCTTAAAAGTCTTGGATGTAAAAGATCCAAAAAGATGCAGCAGGTCTGTGTGTGTTTCTCCATTGTTCAGTCTTCCTGCTGGGATTGCCAAAGAGGCTGATGTTCGGAAGCAGCCGCTGGAACTTTAAATTAAAAAAGTAGTACCATTGTCCCATGGAGGAACCTTTTCAGTTATTTTCAAACCAGTTTAAATATAGATAATATACTGCCTGGCATAGAGATTAAATGTTTTTCTCAGCTTTAGGACCTCAAATATCACTGTCTTAAAATTTGGGTGTGGGGTGGGTGGGGGTTGTTTTGTTTTGTTCCCCCCCACTTGATTGGTTTGTATTATACCCTCTTATTTTCACTGAATATTTTCTTCTTCACATATTACAGGCTGAAGTTTATCTAAAAAAAAACTCGACTAATATCTCTTACTGGTTTTAGTCTTATCAAAATCACCAAAATCATTATTGTATTGCAGGGTTTATCTGGAAAAAAAACAGATGCTTAACAACGTGAATGCCTAAATTTTTGCTCTGTAAGCCAGGCTGGAAAGCAGTCAACTAGAGAATTCAGCAGATAAAAACTAGCAATTAGATTTTCCATATTTCTTAAATGCCGAGAAACAACCAAATAACAAACCTAAAACTCATTCTGGATTACTACCTCATTTCAACGTGAATCTCCCGTTTCAAGTTAGTCTGCTCTGTAAGATGTAGAATTGATTTTGGAAATGAGGTTAACCACAGGAACAAAACCACTCATGTCACTGTAGATGAAAAACTGTAAAATATTTTCAGTTTAGTAAAAGTAAAATAGCTACGCAAAGTGCATTCCTTTTAAGGGGTGTACTTAAAATTCTCTTTTTGTGCTTTGAGACTGTAAAATGAAAGGCACTTTAATTACAGAAGTATGATGAGGCAGGGAGTGGATTTTTCAGGGTCTGTGACAGAAGAGTGTCAGATAGTAGGTGGAAGTCTTTTCCAAATGATGGACATAGTCCAGAGTTATTGTTCCCTGGGACAAGTGGTGTTTGGTTTCATAACAAGTGGTAGCATTTATCAAAGGCTATTTACTTGCCCAGCTGTAAAAAAATCATGACAGTCAACGTAGCATTGCATTACAGTACAGCAATCCAGTTGGGAGGAATGCTTCAGTAAGGGCACGAAAAGCAATGACAAGTGGCTTATATGCTAAATGCACTGCTCTGTGCGGGGCTACAGACCAAACAGCTGTGTTACGGTGTTGATCTCTATTAGTTTTACAGATCCTATTTTCTTCTTAAAGTGCTCATATACTTGTTCGTCTGTCCCTGTGCTGGTTACCAGCCTTTTACTGGATTAAACAATTTGACATGACTGAATATGAAATCATGGGAGATTTAGAAGAAAATCGCTTGGTCCTTTTATAACAGTTTTTATTCCAGGAAGGAGGACTTGATATTTGATACATGTTTTGAACTGAAATTAGTTCCGTGGAAATGGATTTCAGCTTGCTGCTATGAACTCTGTCTGGTTTACTTTTATCTTCCAAATTCTATGCAGGCAGTTAGACATTGCAGTCATAAGGGCCATAAATATTGGGGGGTGGGGAGGGGGGAGGAAGAGAGAGAGAGAGAGAGAGAGGGTTGACACACAGACTGCACCTCCACTACTGTTGCTTGAGGCTGTAGGGAAAAATAAGCTTGATATTTTACAGAAGATGGAGTCTTTGTATATACCAAAAGCATGGTTCTGCAGCCTTCACAATAGCTGATTAGGCTAGTTAATAACTAGACTTTAATCTTAGAGTCTAACAAGTGGACTTAATAATAACTATTAATTTGAATCGGTATTCTTCCTGGGAAAGAAGCAATTTTCAGTATTAGAGAATTTATTGGAATTGATCAGTTCACTAGATGTACCTTTTTTACAGGCTTTTTATGACGAGGTCCCACTGGAGAACTCCATGCAGTGACTGTCGTAGGTGACCTACCCCACACACCTTATTACAGAGTAGGAAAGAAGGGCACCATCACGATCTTTGCTGTAGGGCATTTCAGCTTCCTTCTGCTTTCAATAGTCACAGCGCACGGTGCAGCCTGCCAAGAGGCCACTATAACATCTAAGCATACAATTAACTGTAAGTGTGTGAGTAATCTCATCCTTTTTCAGTGAAGCGTTTAAGCACGTGTTTATGGTTAATGATTAGGTCCAGATGAAAGCAGTGAGATGATCTGTGATTAAAGTTAAACATATGTTTATGTGCTTTCTTGAAGAGGAATGAAATTATTCAAATGCTTTAGCACTGTGGGTCACCTCGCAGTACTATATTTTCCAGAATTAGCCATCAGATTCTCCAGTGGAGTAATTTTAAAAATGTTCATATGTAAGTTTGAGGTTCAAATATGTTATTCTAAAGTCTCTTACCTAGCTGTTTTGGTCTGGATTTTGATCAGAGTATTTGCACTCTGCTCCTAGGATGAATCCACAGTGCTGACGAGGAGGAACTGGGCTAGTTGAGGTCCAGATCCTAGACTCAGAATCTGACCCAGTAATAGCATGCTAACGAAAACATTGTCCATCAACTTGCTCTTTCCAATAAGTGCTTTTTGAAAGTATGATCGGTAGCTGCCTTTGGCTGGAAAAAAGCTCACACTGCTTTTATGGGGGAAGAGGGGAGAATTCAGGAAAGATGCTGCTTAAAATCACTTTGGGCTTTGAGTTGTAATATTTTTTCTTGTTTAGAAAGCAAAAAAATTAGAATTTTATCTACCTTTTTACATAACAATTAGTTATTAACAAACTATTAGTTTCAGTTTTCCCCACATTCCTATTTTGCTGTATTCATTCTTTCCTAAGTTTTTTACTTTATTAAGCTTCCTTTTCTGTTACAAAACATTAGACACGGTAAAAAAAAGCATCTTAGAATGGTCATTAAAGATGTTTGGAGGATTTTGTTGTTGTTATTGTTACAAACTTAAATTACCTGTTTTGTTCTTCATATACCCAAATAAGTCATACCCTGTATGTGCCAGTTTCTTTCATTGACTGGAAAGAGAATCTGTACAATAGGTTTAGCCGTAGACGTCTGCATCTCAGAGGTTTGAAATCCCACTCTGACAAAGCTTTATCAAGACTATAGGTGAGGAGGTGTTTCAGCAACTTTTGTTTTCTCCACCCACAATTTTTTGCATAAAGAAGGCTGTATCATATGTCACTGCTATTGCTTTATATTTGTTCCGCTCTTCGGTCATTGGCTGTTTACCACTGCTGAAGCAAGTTAGTGGGATCAATAAACTTTTGGTCTCAGCTGGTACATTTTTAGGTTGCAAAATAGATAAAAGTAAATGTCATCCAGATGAAATTGAAGATAGGAAAGGGAAACTTTCCATATCTTCAATTTCCTTGTGTAATAAATATCTAAAATAAACAAACACAAAATGAAGTGTTGCTGTGTTCCCATATGCTTGGACTGGAAGGAAATGCATGTTAGCATGTTTCTGGGCTGGGTAACAGCTCCTGACCTACGCTTTTTATTTTCATGTGTAATGCTGTGGGGCTCAGAAGCATATTCCACATACTAAATACAAAAATAAATCATACTGTGAATGAACTTTCCCAATGGATACTCTTAAGGCGAGATGCTATGTAAATAATGGGGATTTAGGGGGTGGTGGCAGAGAACAGGCTAAGGTAGGCTTAGTCCACCTGCTGTCCTTTCCTAACAAAAAGTGCACTCTAATTTCTTAATGACAGTTCTGGGGTCTGTTGATGTTGTGACAACTTTGCCCCAGGCTGCCAGGAGACACACAAGTGACTGTGCCACAATGCCATCTCTAACACCCTGATGTACATAGGACAACCCATGAGGAGCTCCCTGTGTACTTGCCCTATTGGGTTCTTTTCTTGGCAGGATATAGATTATTTTGTTGTTTGGAAGTGTTTTTTTAGTGCTTCTCTGATGCTTCTAAATGGTATGTAGAAGGTAGAGAGGAAATGCTCACCTGTGACACTCTATTTCTTGAGCATTGTCTTCAGCAGACCAAAAGTCAGCATGCGGTCTTTGTAACATAGGCAACCAATTACTAGAAAAATGGATATATTATATGAAATTTTCAAAATGTTTCATTCAAAAAATTCAGTCCTTTTTCTTTGAAAGTCAGGCTTATTACTAGCTTGTTAAAAGTAATTTCTTCACTTTGAAGTTTTCAGTGAAATACGACTGATCTTATACCTGATCTTCAAAAGTTCTTCCCATTTGTTTTATTAAATATATTTTCCCTTTTGTAGCAATTAGGACCCAGAGCATTTTAATCCATGTGAAGTGAAGAAAGAAAACACATTTAGTGTTACTTATAAGATCTAGTTGAAGATGTCCCTGCTCATTGCAAGGGAGGTTGGACTGGATGATCTTTAAAGGTCCCTTCCAACCCATACTGTTCTATGATTCTAAAATATCGGGATTAAAGAGAGGCCTAAACCACAAACTGTAGGAATTACTGAAATCCACGTGTGAATTTTCTCTGAAGGCTGGATCTTAACACCATCTCCACAAGCGTATGATAATCTAGATTGCTAGATTCTTTACTTACCTGTTTATAAACGGGCAAAGGGTCTGCTTTCTGTCCTGGAACAAAACCACTCCATTGTCGACACTAAATGCAAAACGGATTTTCAAAGGCTTGTTGGTTTGGGTTTTTTTCCATAGTTAAACTAGAAAGAGGGACTGGAGCTCCCTAATTATACATTGGGACTTCCCACTGGTTAAGCCTGAATGTTTGTAGAGCCTGTTACATTTCACCAATTCCAAATCCCTACCAGCCCTTCCCCAGGTCTGACCCACCTCAGAGGCCTCTCTCTTCTGCCTGGTCAGGGGAGAAGGTGGAAGTCAGGGAAGCAGAGGCTGCACATTTTGAAGGCATCTGGCCAACTTTATAATACAAGAATTAAAAAAAAAATAAATTTCAAGGGACAAAGTGATAAGTCAATTCCAATTTTAAATCCTTGTGCCAGAATATGGATAGGCAAGAAAACCCCTAATGGCTTTGTGGGCTCTTTCCTGCAGGATCCCAGCTAGTTCTGCTGCCTTGGTGCACTTGAGAAAACATGCTGCATTAAATAGGTTTGATGGAAAATGTGTTTTCATTGTGCATCAATTTAGGATATTAATTCTGACTGAATCACATTCCGTTTTCTGGCTGCGTTTACTGAGTGTCACTATTATGTTGTAACAGTGTTACAGATTTTTATTCTAGGTAAAACTGCTTACACATCATTTGTGGTATTTATTTGGAGGCAAGTGATGGAAAAAACATATTAGATAAAACTGAATTATGTTGCCAAGCTGTAGATTGTCAGTGTTTATAAACCGAGACAACAGAGAAGAATTTCAAAGTGAAATTCATACTTCTTACAATCTTCAGTTTCCACACCATTGTCACTCTCAGAATGACATTTCACATTATCATAGAATGGTTCAGGTTGGAAGGGACCTTAAAGATCATCTAGTTAAAATTTTATTCACATTTTTTCCCAAATAAGCATAATTTTTAGGTTGCTACTGGGTTTACTTGTTTATTTTTGTGGACCTATTTGTGAATGATTTCAGCTGAGTATACTTGGTAACACTTCCACAGCAGACACCGGTGAATGGCTCCAGAGAAGACAACAAAATTGTAATGGGAGTTTTTGAGGGAGTCTGCACTGTGAACAGGGAGGTGCACTCCTCTGTCCTGCTGCCTGGGCATGGGCTCCTCTCACATCCAGGGGTTTCTCACACCTGGGGTGATAGCTCATCTTCGGGCAAGGATCTCATCGGCAGCCTCATCACGTGCCTGGAGCCCTCCAGGATTTTTTTCATTCCTCCCAAAAGGCGCTGCTATTGCAGCAGCCGGTGGCCAAGGGCACCAGGAGCCTACTGGAGCCCACAGACACTTTTGCGCAGATTTGGACTCTTTCCTATTTCTCCTTTTTTTCTGGGGCAAAGTAAACCTAGTGCCCTCTCCGTGTCTTTATTGATACAGGTTTTAAGTCAACATTTCTCGAGCTTGTACAAAGAACAAGAACCATTTGGCTCATCTGTCCTCTTGTGACTTGGAAGCACGCAACCCTTCAGCGCACCTTCAGAGGGAGAAATCAAGGCATGCCAAGATCAGGATTTGATAGCAACAGCTCAGCTTCTCCAGCACAGGGAATGGAGAAGTTTCTGGTAAGAGGTATTTACCTAACAAGGGAACTGTCAGTAATCAGAGGCAATAGCAGTTCATCCAGGTCTTGCAACCAGCTGCACTTCTAACCCACAGTCACAGCTCCTTTGCACTCCTGGTCCCTGAAGACCTGGCTGCTGCTTCCTTGCCCAAGAAGCATCTGTGTTTCTGTCTAACCTGGGGACAGGCTGCTCCATGTAATTTAATAGTGCACTACTGTACAAAGTTGATCTAGGTGTGATGGGGAAATGAAATAATCTGTCTGGCAGATTATAAAACAAGGGATATGTGATGTGGAGTTTATGTCGCCTTGGTTAGTGGTGAGATTCATTTTGTGATGTCTCCTTGTAGAAAAGTGTTACCGAGACATCTTATTCAGCAGAAAGGTGGTTAGTATAAAATTACGCTATGAACACTTCAGAATGAATTTGAATGAGCAGGCTGAGCCTGTGCTGGATCAGCACTTTATCTTGTATGACTGTATTGATTTTGATCCAGCACTGTCAGCTTTAAAGCTAGATTTACTGTACTGTCAAGCCACAAACTTCAAAAGCTATCTTTAATTGGAGGGAAGTTGAATGTGATATATGCAGAAGAAAAATCATTAATCAAACTTGTCTTACATTTGGCCTATGAATGGAAGAAATGTTGTAGTAGAGGCTCCAAAGGCTTGGACTTCACTTATTTGCATTTATTTTGGCCCATTCTCCCCCATACCCACTAGAGGAAAGTTCTGCCAGGATTCCCTCTGTCAAATCTGCAGCACAGAGCGTGTCACACATAAGCCAAACACCGATGTTTAATTTAAGGGTGGATTTCTGGGCTAGATAAATAGGCAGATCTAGTTAGAGAAAAGGAAGTTGGGCCCAAGGAAGGGCAAGGGCTGGAAGAGAACAACCTTGAAGATTAGGCATTGGTATTGGGAAGGTAACAGCACAGAACCAAAGAGAAGAAATGAAGAAGAAAATCTCAGCCTTATAGCCCTGCTTTGCCATTTTTTTCTGTCTGCCTGACAGCTGATTAACATAAACCAAAATAGGGAATTTTTGAAAAAGAGTAAAATACAAGTTCCTGTTGTGTCCTATGCGTTCCTATTCCTACTTACATTTTGCATTTAACTATTATGCTTCTAATGCTATAATTGGTAGGAATCTAATCACATTGCATGAAGCTGTGTCTTTTTGAAGGAGTAATTTGCATTTAAACTCTTTTGGAGTGTATGCATTTTGTCTTTGATGTCCTTTGATTAGTAATTGCAGCTCTTGTTATCAAATGTTACATTTAAAGCAAAGCACTTTCATATGTTTCTGCTTACTTATATTTTCTGGGTAAGTCTTTTACATTCTATAGCTTGTCCTATTGAGGTAATCTAAATTATTTTTAAAAATATTCTCCTGTTTTTGAGAGTTGAATACAAGAACTTCACGTTTATACATCATACAGCGACGAATGTGAACCCATTGACTTCAGGCATAAAAAAATCCTGTGTTTTAAAACGTCCTGGATACACACATGCTCCCTCTTCCGATGCTCTTATAATGGTATATTTACTAGCTGTACAACTTTAAGTACACAACTATCAACAATATATTGCATATGGGTCTTGCAAGAGCGTAGGTTCTTATTTTCCCTCCTCCTGACTGGGGAGCAGAGTGGTGCCTCAGGTCAGGAAAGGTTCGAAAGCCTTACCTTGCCTGTTATGGTTCCTGAGTCCATATATTTAAGGCATCCTAAACATCACTGTGTCCATACTTAGTTTCCTCTGCTTCAGCTCATTCTTTTATTATCTATTATTATCACAAAGATATTTACATTCATAAAATTTTATTTCCAGGTTATCTTTCTGTTTCCAGAAATTTTATTTCTGTGTGTATTACATCTTAGTGTTTCCAGATTTTCCAGTAAAGTTAGTATATGAAGCCAATGTTGTACTTTACATCTACTATTTTGTTAAATAGTCCATATTTTTATAAAGAAAAACATAACTTGTTTAATGTTCTCACCTTCTGACATGAATGGGCTTTCTCGGTTCTTACATGGTAGAAAAATTGTGCAAAAAACTAGTAATACAACACTGAAATACAACATAAGCCATTTCACTGCTTGCCTAACATTTCCCTACTTATATCAGGAGGTCGATGTTAACACCAAATGCTGGAAAATAGTTTCTGAAAGGCACGGCTGTGTTTTGTTTATTCTGTCAGAAGTGACCAAAAAAAAGTTGCCTGAACTTTCTCAAAACAGCAATTTTAAAATTTGATTCCTCGGAGAACAAAACACCCATTTAATATATTACTTCATTTTCAGCAGGACTCTGTGCTTCCAGATTAATTTACATTTTAAATTGCCTTGAAAGCATTAATTTGCTGAGCTAACATGGGAAGTACAGATGAAAGAGCTATTTAGTTTATAAATGGTACCATCTAGTTTCAATCTATGAATGCTTAATGACTTTAAAATATATAAAGACTAATTGTCCTACAGATTTTGTAACCAGTCATGTTAGTAATGTTCAGTTGTGCTATTTGCAACTGTTATGTACATGATAAACATGGGTCAGCCATTTAAGTAACACTAACGACTTTGAATGAAATCAGCCCGGTTGAAAACTGCTGTGCCAAAATTATTCAACTCATATTAAAAAATGGTCAAGCATTAAAACAGCTACAAAGAACAAACTCATTGCAATACTTGTATCTATATTTAAAGTCTGAAAATGCAAACATTAGTTTGAAAATTGTATTAATTATTTTGAATTTGAATTATGGCTACAGCCAAGATGTTAGTTTGCATTTCTAAAGTATAATTTTTTGGTGTAACTCAAGTAAATTAGAGTACATGAATAAATCAGTCCCAAATGATGATGATGATAGTTTGTTTACATGCTAATATCTTATTATACCATATTACTTTACTTCCTTCTCCCATCTCTATTGTACGCTTTCAGTGTAAGAAATACTTGCTCATCTTTGATCCGTGTAACTTGTTTGATGGGCAGCACACAAAGAATCATTAATTGTTGGATCTTACTCATCATCAAGGTAAATAGTCGAAGAATAAAAATGAAATTCCTTAGTCCACCAAGCTCAGTGGCAGAATTTCCTGCAAGAAACTCCCAGGTTTACAGAGCCTAATGGACGTATTACTAGGGCAGGATATTAAAGTCCTCATCTCTTTATTTTTTTTTTTATACTGTTTTTACTTGTGCTTCCAACCTTCTCTGTCCTGTGGTGGGTGATAAAATCTGCTGCTTTGAACTGGGAAGCAGGAAGCAAGTTCTTTTGCAGACTGTGCCAAAAATATCCTTTACTGGAACTTTTAAAATAATTTCATCCTATTTTTTAAAGAATTGAAGGGTGTAATAGCATTGAAGTCCCCAGATATCATACTGTGTAAAAATAAATGGTACGCAGTGAGAAAAAAAAAAAAAAAGTCATTCTAAACATACTTGATGGTATGATTTCTGAGACCAGGCAGGTCAGAACAGTAGGCTCAGGAATGGTTTTATCGCTTTTCCTTTCATGTGCAAACCCAACAAAACATTATTTTGTATTTGTAGCTTTGGTATTCAGGAAATATGGAAAATAAGCAGGCCATTTTATCCTTAAAACCACCAGTCATGTTTACAGACTGTCTTGAGGTTTGAGGAAGCCTCCGCCAAAGGGGTCTGTGCTGCTCCTTTTAATAACCTGCGCATGATGGAGACTTTTTTTCACTCCACCTCTATCTGGTGGGGCATGAGTTTTGGGCTCTGAAAGCTGAAGTTAGATGAAAACTGGTTTGTATTACAGGACGGTCCATATTTTGCTGTGGTCCCTCTCTGTCATGTCTCAGATCATAAAGATCGCTTATGCCAAAGCATGTATTTAAACAAGTTTCTCTCTGTAGCAAGGATATCTCTGCTTGAATATACAGCTGGCTTCATGCCTTCGATTGGAGGCTTTTCTACTTTGACAGATAAACTGTATGTGAAAATTTTGCTTAATAATTGGTGCAAGTGCAAGTAAATACGATATAAAGCTGTATGTTGTTAAGAAAAATTGCAGTTACACGCAATGCCTCTTTCCCATGGAAGAAGTTCCTGTTGGGCTGGCCTTTTTTATGCTCATTTCTAGAGTGCTCTGTGGGAGGATTTTTTTAAAATCATCCATAACAGAGCAGATGTCAGAGCTGTGCCTAGCCATTAATAAAATCTACTGGCAGAAGAGGCAAGTTTTGTAACAAACTTTTGGATGGCAATCTCCATCACATCAGAAAATCTAATTGAGATTTGGGTTTAATCTATTTTCTTTGGACAAATATTTGTATATAAATTTAAAAAAACCCACGATATATTTCATGTTTTATCTGCAGTAAAAATCTTTTAATCCTGCGTATTTGATGAGTAAGAGTATCCTAAATCTATCATTTAAATTTATGGGTATGAATATAGAGGTAAGGAATAGATTAAGTTTGTTAATTGACTAATAATAAAGAGAAAAAGAAATGGTGCCTATAGGTACATATCTTCCCTTTGAAATTTATCCCAAACTTCATGGATGTAATGGACTCGTATGATTTGAAATGTAAGCGTATATTTAAATTGTTAGTTTTGATGAAAATGTTTTAGGTATTTGTAAAATTGTATACTAAATCATCCACAGTCAGGTCTGAATGTATTATTTCTAATTATTTATTTATTTAAACAGTTTTTTTTATTTATTGACTTTATTTATTGATTAGCTATGAGTGAATCCCATGCAGCTGGTGTGGTTTATCTTTAATTAGGCGTGCAGTAGGCAGTAAATGGTAAGAAGTGGTCTGTTCTCCCCCGCCACGATGAGGATGTTGTTGCTGCAGCAGACTCACAGATGGAGGTCATCATTGAAGTGAGCAGACGGGTTCTTGCTGGTTCTTGTTTCCTTTTTGCTCTGACCACGTCTTTTCTTCAGGGAGTTGTTTCTACATCCAAAATTTGCTGAAAACAGAAACAATCAGTGAGACTTATCGAAGTCCTGCTTTACAGTTTCTTCTCCAGGATGTCTAGTGAGATGAAGGTTTTGATATAAACCCATTTTATCTTTTGGTGAAAGGGGGCTGACCATATCTAATACCTTCTCCTCATGGAGGCAGCTTTTCCTGCCTGCTTGGGTGGGTGAGGATATACCAAACCTCTGTGAAAGAAGGCTTTGATGTGTCTCTGTTAATATCATTAATAAAATATTATTATGCAGATATATTATGTTTCCTTCCTGTTTGCGCTATCACTGCAACATGTAACCTTGAAGGATGAGTCGCCTATTCAAAATTAAAATCCTTGTCTTCTTAATGGAACGCATTTTCCTTTCTGCAGCTTGATAGCTAATACTTCAGTCTCAGTAGATTACTGACCTTGCCACCCAGGTGTGCCAGTGGTGTGTTTAAGTATTTGAACATTCGTAGAGGGATGCCTGATACACATGTTGCCAAAATTGCCCAGGTGAAGTTAATGTTGACCTTTATTACCTCTTTGACTGATGGCCAAGCTGCTGACCAGGCTCAGCTGTGCGGGGGCTGTGCAGAGAGGGATGGGGAACACCTGGGAGCCGGGCAGGCTGGGTGCTGCTGTTCCCCTGCCTCCATAGGAAACCTGCTGGGGAAAGTGTGGGGGCTTTTCACTTCTCTTAAAGAAAAATTAAAACTTGGATGACTAAAGGTATTGCTGGAGCCCTGACCTACGGACAGGTTCAGGATAGGCAATGTGACTTGTGGATTTGGAGACATCTTTCACCCTCAGAGAGATGAATTTGGTGATTTAAAAATGTGCATGGGTTTATTGCTGGTGTTAGAGCCATTGCAGCAGCCCCGGCAGAGGCTTACATTGTAATTTGAGCATGAAAGAAGAGCAGCCTGTGGATCCCATTGTAAGTAAGGGTTATTTTGTGTTGTGGTATTGTCATTTATTCTCTTATTACAGCTGTTTCTTTCCTTGCAGATCTTTTATGCTGAAGTGAGGTCTGGATGAATTGTTGTGGTAATGGCAGTAGGTGTTGGTTCCTCATATGTAACGTGGTAAATGTAAATACGCTGCTGTGCCTGGAGGGGGTTACAGTGCAGGAGAGATGATAGCAGGAAAAAGCGTTTAGTGCAAGCCACATAATCTACTGCCATTTAAAACCTGTGGATTGTCCCAGAAACAAACTGTAGTCCCTGGCAGTAGCAATAAGGAGAAAACTTACCGTGGGTATCTCTGTGCTGTGTCTGAGTAGCGGAAGCTGCTACCTCTGGCTTGCTACCGATGCTTCAAGCATAATGAAGACTGATGGTAGTGTTCTGCCTTTCTTACTACTCCTGTTGCTCCAGTGTTACGTGCCTGTAGCAGACAACCTGTTAAAATGCCAAACATGACTGAAGGTTTGCTACACAGCTACTGCAGTTACTTTTGATAGCAGGTTAGGAAACTTTAGGATGTAGTATGTCCTGCTGGGTGGTGGGTGTTGATATGTGTTGTAGTTTAACCCTAGCTGGCAGCTTGGACCACGTAGCCACTCATACAGTTCTCCCCTGTCCCCCAGAAGGGCAGGGAGAAGAGGGAGAAAAGGAGGGAGGGGAAAGGGAAAGAAAAAACTCATGGCTTGAGATAAAGACAGTTTAACAGAACATAACAGAAAAGGAAAATAACAATAATAATGATGACACAAGTCACTCTCACCACCCGGTGAATGGAATTCGTACCTTCCTGAGCAGCGATCGCAGATTGCCCCCTGCCCTCCCTGGCCAACCCCCACTTATGTCCTGAGCGTGACGTCTATGGTACAGAATATTCCATTGGCCATTCTGTTGTTCTGTCCTTGCTGCTTCTCAGCTTCTGTGGGAAACGGAAAAGAGTCCTTGAAACTTATAAATATTGCTTAGCCACAACTAGAACAATATGCGTTATTGACATTCATTTTACAGTAATTACTTGAAAGAAAATGGACTCTTTCCTGGCTGAAACCAGGGAAATATGTGTAAAGCCTGGTAAACTGCTAGGAAAATATTTTAATCTCTTGATTTTGTTGATTTCTTCATAAATATTAAAATATTACCAGAGTACACCTCTTAACAGTATCTAAAGTGATGAAGAGATTTACTGTACGGAGCCTGAATCTGTGTATGTTATTGGTGAAAGCTTTGCAGCTACTTTAGCTTTCATGGACAAGAGTTTTCCATCTCTGGGACTCTCCCTCTAACTCTGTGGCTATGGATAAAGCGGTTCGCTTCCCGATTCAGCATAGCTTTGTGACACGTTTGAAATGTAACTGTACGTAACTCACGGTAAGAGAAAACTCTCTTGTGTGTGGATCAGGGATACAATTTTGTCAACTGGCACCTGGAAGTCAGGGAAAAGAAGTAAATGGCCGTTTCTACACACAGGGCTGTGTAACAGGGATAAAATTGTATCTTCACTGGAATTGAATGCTAGAGAAAAGCTATCCTTTGTACAAAGCCAGTAAGGTTCCAATGTTTTTTTTTGTTTGTTTTAGAGTGAAAAGAAAAGGTGTTTACATTTCCCTATAAGAAGTTTTTGTCCTTCCATTTTATTTCTTAATGTAACTTGTTCCAATGTGAAAATTTCTCAGGTATGCTTTTAATCCAGACCAGAACAAATTACCCAAGCTTGTAGAGAAAAATAATAAAGTTATTTCATCATGTTGCTTTTTCTACATCATCAGAGTGTGAATTTAAAATTTATTTTGCTTAACTGCCAACTTAAATCCAGAAAAGCTTTCATAATACAAGACTCACTCTTCTATGTGATTCAAGATTCGCTCTACTGTAAATAGTCTAGCATAAAAATATGCATGACTTGAGAGAAAAAGCAGAAAAATTGATCAAGGAGATATTTTTGTAAATGCTCTTTAAACTCTATTTTTGAGAACACGTTGATGTAAAAGCTTCTAAATGAATTGGAAGATCCTGAAATGTGGCTGATACAACACTATACTAAATGTTCACAATTTGGGAAAGTAGGTTTTACAAACTGAATTTCTCTGTCCTCTCTTTCTTTTCTTTTCTTTTCTTTTTTTTTTTTTTTGTTTTGTTTTCCCAGCTCTATCCATCAGTCTTTACTCATATGTGATACCTGAGAAGTCAGGGAAGATGAGTAATTGGAAAGACTATAAAGGATCATACTTGCAAATTAAGTGCTAGTTTCTGATGTAAGGTGCAATCTTCAGCAAGGATAGTTAAAGTAGGGTAATCCTGGGAAACACTCGGAGAAAAACATTTCTGAGGTGCAATTTCTTCTCTGCTGCTTGTTTCATTTGAGGTTGTCTAAATCAAATTATTGCTGGGAATAGATTATGGAGCCTTTCCTACCACAAAAAGACCTTATAAGCTCTGCTTTTATTGGCTGCTCTGCAGAGACAGAAAACTACTGGTATTTATGTATTCCTTTCATGGGATTCAAAGTTTACATATGAAATGCAGATGTATAGTTGTTTGGGGTTTTGTTTGTTTGTTTGTTTTCCCCCCTTATTTGGACAAGTAGAAAAATAGTTTGCTAGCTGGTTTGGGGGATATTTTGGGGGATCAAGCAAGGACAGAGAACATGAGTGAAAAGCAAGGGTTTTATCTAAAGTTTGTAGTTTTTCAAACAGTATAAGCTTATGAAATGCAATCACAGATTGAACTTAATCTTCCTTGGTTTTATGCGTATTTAACATTGGTTAACTCTACAGCACATACTTAAGTAATATGAAAAAATAAAATCCCTCCTAGAGAGCAAAGATAATATCCTAATGAATATGTCTAATATCCTGCATGGTGTTCAGTATATCACCATAATGATTAAATAGACAGAAGTGGATGCCTTAAGAACCCATCTTGTGTGCCCCGTGCTGCACCAGATCTCACAGGCCTGTCTTGTAAACGCTAATTAAAACTATATTGCAATAAAGAGAAATGTTGCAATAAAGAGATGTGATTCAGTGCTAACAAGTACCTGTTAATGTTACTTCTTGTTTATGATGGAGAGATTTAATCATAACCTAATGTAGTATCTGCACTATTGAGCACCACCGTAGATGTCCACATGGCTCTGTGGACACGTTGAGGAGCCAGCAGTTAACCTGATACTAACACGCACTTTTCCTAAAAATGGGTACTGTTTCGCTTGATTCAAGAGATGTTTTTCAGACCAAGTTGCTGTATGTAGACTGCATGTCCATATTGATATAGATTGAAATCTGAGATACTGCCTCTATGAAATGAATGATGCTCTCTAGCGCTCGGCCTGCGCCTAAGCGGAGGTTCAGCTTAGAGTGACTTTGAGACGGCTTCCCCTGGTAAGTGGAGAACAAGTGAACTGCTTAGGTGGCAGTTTAGACACAAGGCTGTGGGTGAGAAAAGTCATCCAACTTTGTCTTGCGTTAATTAACAAAAACCTGCAGGGGCTAATGTGACTGAAAAGAAGCTTTTTTTTTTTTTTTGGAGTTGTCAATACCAAATAAGTAGAACAAGTCAGGCGTTTTGTTTAAAATTAATTTTTCATCAAAATAGTGTGGAACTTGACTCATGCTGATGAAGTTTAGGTAAACACTCTCTCATACTCTCTGTACGCTTGTTTAGCATTCAGCTGTTTTTGCCATACGGGTTTCTGAGCTTCATAGATGGACCTATGCTTTCCTTGTCTAAAATAACCCTTCCTTTATTTAAAATAGGCATAAAAGTACCCTGAAGTGCTTATGACAATATATGTATACACACATGTGGATGTAAATGGCCTGTGAAAAGGGACTCCAGAAGATAAAGGAGCTTTTTGTTCCTGATCCTAAAGAAGAAAGAAAACAGAGTGCTGGATGAAATAAGTGGTTAGTTTCTAGATGCTCACATTTTGTAATTACGCAGTTGAAATATGTCGGCATCAAAACCTTTGACGGTTAATAGTCCCAGATCAAAACATCTTTCTTAAATAGCAAAAATGGAATCATAAGTTTGGCTATTGACTTCCGTAATCCTGGTTTTCAGTATTCTTTTCAACTTAAACTTTCCAGACTGTGATTTTGCTGTTCTCTTCTAGCTGTTGCTATCGCAACTCTAACAATTATCATATAGCTGCTGTCATATCACATGCAGAATGTTTAGGCTGTATTCCTGCAACATAGCGTTAAGGTAGGCAAAAAGAATTGGACTGAAGTCAGTTACTCAACAGAATATTTTGTATGTTTTATATTAAAAGCTGTGAGGCTCTGGCTTCGGATGTCAATGAATATCGTAAGCACTTTAGTTCTGTAATTGGAACTATGTGGGCATTTATTCTAGCCTTTGAATATAGAATATAGCTGCTGATAACATCCAGGTGGACATGGCAACTTAAGTCCTTGTAATTTTGCAAGAACTGTTAACTTTATGGGAGTTTCTTTTTAACAATGGTAGCTCAGTTTTCCTGCAACTCATTTTAAGTCTTGTGTTTTGCTAATAGTTTAGCTGGCTATGCACTATTATGCACTATTAACAAGGTGCATATTTAGAAAAAGCTATGTAAAGATTATAAGAAGGGTGGAGGAATTTTCCAAATCTTGTTCACCACGAGTTGGGTGATGGTAAGTGATCACATGTAATGGGTGAACCATCAGTTCATACTGATAGTAAAGTAAACTTAAATATCTGCTATAAACAGGGTTTCTGTGCCATAGAAAATTGTAATACTAAAAATATGGTCACAGTTCAGTCACAAAAACATAAAAATCCAAATGCAAGCCAATGCAATATCAAATCAAGCAGTGGTACAGAATGTGTGCTTTGGGGTTTTGCTTGATTTTAGTTCTGAGAGTTCTGCCTTTCTGTTCCTGAAGCCAAAGTTCTTGTGCAACCTTCCAAACGACACCAGCCATGCTGTTTGGATGTTTCTGCTAGTGGCAGTTTTTCCCCCACAAGTATTATTCCTATCGATAGATCTAGCCCAAGAGAACAGGTAGGATATTGGCTCATAGAAGTATACCAGTGTTTTTTAGGGGCTAAACGCCAACTGAGACAAATGGGAATTTTTATTCAGTATATTCAGAAGTTGTCTTGTTGTAGTACCCGCTGTTACTGACTTAATAAACCCAGGACCAGTCTCTTTTCCAGTAATAAGTGAGGAGGTAACAGAGCATTTCTGCTTGTAAATTCTTCATCCTATGAGCAGTAATGATTGAATAGTTAACTTTTTATTTTTTTATATATATATATGTGTGTTTTTTCTTTTAAGGTGTTTAGTGGTTTAATGTATGAGTTTTCTTTACAGGGCTGCATCTTACTTCTTAACTGAAAAATTGTGCTTGTAACTAATATGGATGCTTGAATCATTCATTTCAGTTTCATAGCTCAGGCCTCATTTCAACTATTACAACAATTTATTAGCTTTAATCTTTTCCCACAAATACTCATTTTTAAAGACCAGTTCTCTACTTAAACCATTTATATAAAAATTAAAGCAGTATTTTATGTGTAAACAGTACAAGAAAATGCTAGTAAAAGCAAATGAAACCCGAAATCTTGCCTTTTTTAGCTGTTGTTACTGTTTAACAAAAGCAAAAGCACAGCTTTGCAGTCAACTGTTCTTAATCCAACCTGACACGTGTCTGTTTCCAATATACATTGAATGATGCAGTACATAGAGAGGGAACACCTTAATCATTTTTAGCCATAAATTTTTAATAGCTTTTTAACTAACTGAGAGAGGGAGGGGGAGAAGACAAGCTAATGAAGGAAGGCTGTGCGTGACGTGGAAAGATAGTCTCATATAAATTTTGACTGCATGATACTATAGTGAAGAGAAGTAGACTGGAACCAAATCCAAAAATATTAAACGTTTCTGGGCAATGCCTAATTTGTTGTCTGCTCTCATAGGAGACTTCGGGACCAAGTAAGCTAAGAGTGTTGTTTAAAGTATGGAACAGAAGAGCTGGACTAATTGGAAAAATAATACTATACTGGGGTTTGGCCCATCTAAAATGTATGGCTTATGTAGCTGGCTTCTGGTATAGCTACTCTTATGCTATTTCTGTTGCCCATTTTTATGCCTCCTGTTGCAGGGCGGGGATTCTGCTAAAGGAATGAGCCACTGATAACCGAAACTTGAACAAGATGTGCTTAAATCTTTAAGCTGCCATGCAGAGAAACTATCCAGTATAAATTCTCTGTAGTTACTTGCCTTGCTGTATTGCTTCTGATACCGCGTTCTTGGCTGTGGATGATGGCACTCACCTCCTTTGAGCGTAATAGCTGAGTAGGTGTAGAATGTGCAGCAGTGGCAGATTCCAAGAGCATTTTCTGTAAAGCAGCGTAATAAAATATTTACAAGATTTGATGTAATGAACTAGGCAATTATGTGTGAATTGTACTGTCTTTAGTTGGTTAGAATAGGCAGCCCGCAAGCATTTACAGAAGCTCCTTTAGCACAGTTTCAAAATCATGTTTTATGGAGCGAGAATATTGTTACCTTCTAGGTGAGGTTTCATTTCATCACAGTGCTTATGATGGAGCACACAAATATTTACAGTCGAACTTGGGGAAAAAAGGAGGTCAAGAATTTTATTAACGCTTATAAATGAACTTATATATAAGGATGCGTGCATCTTGAACTTGCCAGAGATGATAGAGCAGGGGATGAGCTTCTCATTTTGGAAGGTTGCGGGCAATTTCACTTTCTCCAGATACCTTTCACCTGCCTTTCAATGCTTTTGGTGTGAAACTGCAGGAATCTCTCACCTTCCCTGCTTAGCTGGTCATCTTTCTGGAAAGCCTGTGCTGCCTGGCTGTTATTTAGAGCCTTGTCCACTTTATTCTTGCAGCTTCTACGCTTACATTATAAACGTGTGCAAATACCAGCATGTGCTGTATTTCTTGGAGCACAATTGAACTGACCGATTTTCTGGGGTCAGGATAAGGTTTTTTGTTTTCACAGATGTGACAAACCTGGTTGTATTCTAGTATGTTACCCAGTCCTTCGTTTATTAGGCAAAGGGGTGCAAATCTCACCCAATAGGCTATAACATGCTACCTATGTTGTATTGGAAAATGAGAGAGAATTTGGTTCAACCCTCTAAGACCCGAGATAGTGGTCTAACAGTGCAAAGAGCAACTAACTAGTTCTGCTATAACTTTATTTTTGGCTATGTAATAATACTATATACATTCACTTAGAAGTATTTTACTGAACTAATCAGAGAAAAGGACCTTAAATGTTAGAACTGAGACTGCCAGTTCTGACATGGACTTCTAATGTAAAATTGCCCAAATACTTTAATGTCCGAACTGCTCAGTTCCAAAAGAAATTGATTCATCTTTCATCAGTCTTTCTCTGTATCACTTTTACTCTAACACTGTAATCTTCTCAAGGCAGTCGGTAAAATGCTTTGATGATCATGTTAGCCACTTGGTATTGCTGTCTGAAGTTACAATCAGCTGCTTGTTTGAAGAAGTTAACTGGGCCACTGAATGCAGCGTCTTTTTGGGCAGAGAAATTTTACTGAATTGACTATTCTGCATTCTCTTCTCTCTCTCTGACTGTTTTTGATTCTGTGTAGAAGGGATGTATGTGCAAGTATGTTTATTAAGAATGTTGTGTCTAGCTTTATTTATAAATGAAAAAAGGAAAATGGCCTATCTACACCTTTTATTGTTCCACTAGCCTGAGATATGCTATCCTATTTTTCACTGTTCTAGAATGATCATAAAATGCAACCACAGATATCTGCAACTAGTACTGCAAGGACATCTTAATTGGAGTTTGATCCCTTTAACTGTTAAACTTTCCTCTGCACATTGATGTCTTTCTCCTCTGTGACCTCACCTAATGGGAATGAAGCTGCCAAACCGTAGTCTGTGGGAATATTTGTTAGGGAAGTACTGGCCTGCATTTAGACTCTTCAAAATGCAGCCCAATCAGCTCAAGACTGGGGGTCTTTGGTCATCATCAGTTTGCAATGTATGGGTTTACAATTGGAAAATGGGGAGCAGGGGCTGGTGGTGGACTACTGTTGTATCATCATTACCTGAAGAAAAAAAGAAAATTTAAATTTGTTTGTGAAACCATAGAAATTGGAACCCCTGACATCCTCCTTTTTGTTAAATGCTACTAGTGTTACCCTGATTAAAATCTTTCAATTCCTCAATGTGTTCAACCTCCTCATAATTTGTGACCTGCATTTATGAGAGAAGTTACATTAATGCCTCTTCAGTCCCACTGCTCAGTTATTTTAATGTTCATCATTCTGGCAGTTTTTCCTATTAGAATATGCCATCTTAGATCACGTGAAGCTCTTGCTTGGGCAGATAGTGAAACTGAGCTCTCTGAACTGATCCCTCTCAAAAGATAGAATTGAATGCGTTTCTGAGTGAGTGTCTTTGAAGTCTGAGTGTGTTACGGAATAATAAGTTACATTTTGGGGTTTTGTTTGGTAAGAGAAAGAGATTCTAGTTTGTGTTGCTAAAATGCAATGGCTAATGAGATCCTGAGGTCTGGCCACGCTGCTGACAAGTATGAGTGCAAACATCATCTAGCTCAGGTTTCAAGAACAGCTTAGATAGCCGTTCCAAGCTCTCTGTCTAGTGGCAAAGCCACTTGCCCATCACATGGGTGAGAAACTTCGTGGCTGTCACAGATTCCACGCTCTTGCAATTAAATTGCGGCTGTTGTGTTTGGAACTGGAGATTTTCAAAAGTGACTTGGGCAAACAAGGTGCCGGTGCCAATGCACTCTGAAAACTTGTAAATCATTTAGAGAATCTCATAGGGATGGTTGCCTTGCCCGCGCCCCCCTGCCCCTACCCAGGTTTGCTCAGTAGAACTAGATGAGAACTTTGGGTTACTTTTTTTTTTTTTTTTATTACCCCCCTGCAGGATATTTATGGAAAAAGTCAGTTTTGCTGAAATGATATAATCAAAACTTCAGCAACATTTTGTAAGCACCAAAATTCTGTAACTGTTTAGAATAGGAAGTTTTGAAGCTACTAGAGGAACTGAAGCATGTGTTCAGGAAAATGGAGGAAGACTTGGCTGAACTACCTTAGTGGAAGTTCGGGTAGACAATGCAAACAAGGAAAGATCTTGCAACCCTTTCTGGTTTCTGCTGAAGCTTAGATGGAGTTAGTACTTTTTGGCCAGAATATTTGTTTCTTCTGACAAATCAGGTGACTTAAACCCACGGCATAGTATCCTCATGGAGTTCTAATTGAATAGGCAAAAATTGTGCCAATATGAATGAGTAATAAGAGAATGTTTTCAAAGAATAAAAATATCTGTCTGTGACAAAGCTAAAAAAGCATATTTACAAAATCTTCAGGTGTGTATTTATCCGAAGGTTCTGGAGAAGGATGGGGTTACTTGTAGGCATGGCAGACTGAAGGTGTTCCAGCTCTTTGACTGGAAGCATTTGGTGCCATCAGGATGTAGGTGTACCAGTAAATGGATTTCTGTTTCCAAGGGTTTTTATCTACTCTTTCAAAATCTGTGCATTTATTAACATACTTTGTTAGAACAAATAGGCAAATATTACTTTAACAGTGAGCAGAACCTGCCAATTCAAAATAAGTGTGAATACTTCCCCGCTGGAAAGATAATTCTCTAATTAGCCTCCAACCATTCAGTGATTGAAAATTTGTGGATGCAAATAATTTTCAGATTACTTAAGTCACTTAAAAATAAAATAAAGGATTCCTGCAGAGCTGGTAGAACTTATTTGCAGCTGAAGTGTTTCTGACTCAGGATCACATCTGGCAGGAGGAAAACATATTCATTCTCCTTATTATCTTACACACAGCATGTGCCAGACTGATGAAAGAAACACATGTAGAGGTAATTCTTTCCAGTATTGAAATGTGCATGTTTTATTGGGGGAATAGAGGGAGGGAGACAGGAAAGGGGATCAGGGAAGTAATACGTTGGCCTCTTACATTTTCCTCTTGTTGATTCTTCCGTTCCTGTTTTCCTCAAAGCTTCTACAGTTGGTGACAATGCCTGTCACTGGGTTCTCTCTTGCATAGTGACCATGCCTTTTAGTTAAGGAAATGTCCCACTTTGTCTCCCTCTGATGGCGAAGCCACCTGTCATCTCCGACAGCCTGCTCAAGCAGTAGGGGTCAGGGAGTTATTTCTTCTGGCTTCAAAGCCTGAGGTCAGTTTTTGCAAGAACTGCTGTGGCCAGTTTTGGCAGTTTTTAGTGTTTACTGGCATATGGAACAATGCTGTTCAAGGGATACTGAAAAAAAAAGCCACATGTCAATACTTGTTTGACAATATTTCTATTATATTGTCTTTGTTGTCTTTATCTTACCAGGACATTAATTTGGAATCATTGTACTGGTATCTTTTTATATTACTTTTATCAAGCTTTTTGTCTTCTGGATTTTTGCCTTTTAAAAATGCTGTGCAATACATTTTTATATTTTTATGGAAAATACCTTTATTAGGAGCTCTAGTTTAATTACCTGTTCTTTACTGTGAAGTCAAAAGATTTTTTCACTCCAGCTGGTGGTCTGTTGATAGCATACCACTTAAAATGATTCATAAATGTATGTCTCGGTGACAGATTCACTCTAGGCAGGCTCTTCATGAAATCTTCTTCTTGTCATTTAGTGTATATTTTAAAATAGAAAGTGTTGAAGATCTCAGCAACCTACGTTTTAAGTGGCTGTTAAATCCATTGCAGCTTGAATTTTAATTGTACGTCATCAACAAGGAAGCCAGTTAGACTTGCCGGTAGGATCACGTTGCCTACTGTGCTTTGGCAGTACTAGTGCAGCTTGGGACCACCTTGCATGTCAGTCCTGGGCACAGGATAAGCAGTCTGCCAAAATCCAGATTGCCTGAGGTAAGAATAGCTCCAGGAGGATAGCTGGTGTAGGATGGAAAACGTGTTGAGATGTCTCCTGGATGTGGCTTACCACGTGCTAGGGGACACATGGCATTGCATTGTGTGGGTGAGGAAGAAGGTTAAAGCAAATAGAACGCTTGGTTTCATTTTGTCCACGTTGCTGCTGGTGTGGATGGCTCTGCAATGGAGCTGTACAGCCAAAGAGCTCAGTGTTTGCAAGAGGAGCGTACGTGCAGAGAAAAATCATCTCAGCTGCAAGAAGGGAAGGCATAACTGAGAAGAGGATATGTCTGAAAGTGGGAGATCCAGTTAAATGGCCTTTGGCCCTGTCACTTGAAGGTGTGAAAGAAAAGAGCAGTGGCAAAGCTTGAGCAGTGGCCAAGGTCATCCCACCTGGAGATGGGCACAGGCGCTTCTGCATTCATGTGCACTAGAGCTCCTTGTTCCTTTTCCAACATAATCACTTCTTGGACCAAGGACATTTTATAATGCTAGATACAGTTTATGCCTTGAATTATATATAGTTTGGTTACAAAGAACGTTGCAGCCTGTCACTGTGTATTCCTCTTCAGTGCCCGTGTCATCCCTCACCTGCATGTCGGAGTTGATAAACAGGGCTGTTTCTTGTGTCTTTATTGTCAAAAACATCTTACCGTACAGCTTTGCTTATACCTTCTTTGTGCTCAGATTGAGGGCTTGTAATGTACGTACTTAGTTTTCAAAATATTCCATGATTATCATCTCTCTCCCATTCTTATCAGCCAAAAGTTAGTATGACTATCCTAAAAGCTGGCAAAGGCAGGTGTTGCTCAATATAAGCATTATAAGTGTTGTTTCTGTAAGAAGACTTTGAAACGAATAAAATTTGTTTCTGGTAAAAGATTTTTTTCCCCCTGCTGTATTGCTTGTAAATTCATAATTGCTTTTAATATATAAAACATTAAAAGAAATTTGCTGTAGTAAAAACAGGTGTAGGCTAATTAAATTAGAAGACTTGAACATTCATTATAATTATATTTTAATTGTTTTTATGATCTTAAAGCAACTCCTACTACCGTGTATGTGATGCAGAGGTTGATGTTTGCAATATTAGATAATGGCAATATTAGATCAAAGCTGTTTGCATCTTTCAATTACTCTGCGCAGTACTGCTGAATTTTCAATTACAGTCGTAGTACATTAGTACCGTTGAGTATGCTGCCTTTTCCGTACATAAACTGGTCCTATAGTGTCACATAACCTGTAGTGCAAGAGAGCTCATTTATTCGAAAGAAATAGAACTGACATGATTTAATTGAGAAAGAATCAATTTCTATTTACATTGTAGTTTTCAAGAAACGTAGCCTGTAAAACCATCAACCCTGTTTCCTAGCAGGTTCAGATATAGTTACTTCCTTCCACATAATTATGAAGAAGTCTGCCCAGAACTCTTTCACACGGTGTCCGACTCTGACCTGTTACAGCTTGCTTCCTTAATTTGCAGGATCTCGCTCATCTTCTCAAGCGAGGGAAGGAACAAGTCCACCTTGGATTCCTTGCACTGAAAATACTGTTCTGGTACAAAATTAATATCTTCAAATTGCTTCCACTGTGTTCTCTTTTAGTAATGATTTCTTGTTTCTGTGTGTGCTGTCCTCAGCTGCTCAGCTCATACTAGAATGACAAGTCTCTATTTTCTTCAGCTTTTTTTTTTTTTAAACTTTCTGCCAGAAATGTCAATATGTTATAGCTTTCATTCACTATAGTAAATTTGGCTGCAAGCAAAAAGAATTGATTTTTGTCCAGGCCACCTTTCCTTCAGTCTTATCACAGTGTGTAGCCTAAAGACTATGGCTAGATGAAAGTTTTGTGTTCCATGCTTCATAAAAGCAGCATAAGTACTTTAAGCCTCCAAATTCTGCAGTAAATAGGGCAGAGGGCCTTCTGTCACCTTTTGCATGTTGTCTGTGAGAAACCTCTAAGCTGCTTCCAAGTAAGGTTTGACTTCTTTTTAGATATGCTCATTTTGATTCTCTTTTGAAATCCATTAAAAATGAGAGCTGGAGGAAATCCTAAGGAGTGATTTGCTCTTTGTTGTGTCCCGATGAGAACTCGTTTCAGCAGTGCTTTTGTTGATTTAGTGACATTCAAATACACCCTTTATTTCCAGAATTATTTTGCTATGCTCTTAATCTGTAAAGCTGCAAATATTTGTACAAAGGTGCCTTCAAGACAAAGTGACCTCTCTATGCTGTCCTGCTGTGGAGCAGTTTCTACCTTCAATCTCATCACACCAGTGCGGCCCCCAAAATCAAGTCCCACTGAAGAGGGTTTGTAGTTGTAAAAGACTGTGTATTTTTTACATTTTCTTCTCCCTTAAAGTGTGTTGGTTCTGAGTTGATAACTCCAGATAGCTCACTTAAATATTTTTCTTGGTCACCGTAAGATACATCAAGACAATATTGAATTTGTTGTGTTTTAATGTACTGGGTAAGGGTTGAAAATAAACATAGATCTCAGAATGTATAAAGTAAATTACAAGAAAAAATATTCTCCAGTAGTTTTCTCACATAAAGCCTACAGTTAAATACAAATAAGCAGAGAAGGCTTTAGTTCATGTAATCCTTCTTTGTAATCAGTGGCTACAATCATTAGGAAAACAATGCTAAAATTATATTTGCACATGTTTTTAAATGTGAAATAGAGAAAAAAGGATTAGAATTGAAATGAAGAATGCAGCACTAATGTATATGCTGACCAAAAGCTTTACATAATCAAGCAGGAAATAATTATTTCAAAATAGAAAATGATAGATTTTTTTTTTTTATAACTCTTCTCGTTTATCAGTAGAAAAATTGATAACTTTTAAATGAGAAGGGTATGAGTAAAAAGCCAGTTTTAGCCAGTTTATAAGGCTGCCTTTTTTGGTGTTTCCCAACTTCATCTGTGTGTGTTACTTATGAAATCAGGCCTGAAAACTTCACTTGTGTGGAGGAAAAAATAACCTAAACCAGCCAAAGTCTGTATTCCGCTTCCATAAGTCTTATTAGAGCTGATTAGAAATAAATCAATCCATTTGCCTTTGGTATGATCTATGCATTCCCTGCTGCTTTTGTCAATCAAATCAAATGTGACACTCTAAATATCTTAGACACACTGTAGAAAGTCCACCTCTCTTCTAACACAAGTGGATCAACCTTTGCTGTGTGTTTCCGTGTATGCAGCCACAGATACACACGTACAAATCGCGCTGTTTATCTGTTGTGAAATTCAGCCTAATTCTGTGTGATTGCATAGCACCCGCGTGTTGCCTAACCCTTATTTTTAAGGACATTTGATACACTTAAGTGATTAAGGATTAGTGCTGAGATGACTTGTCACCTGTTATCATTTGAATAAATTCAGCACATATCATAATGTAGCTTCCCATGGGAGCAGTTTATGTTACTTACTCTGAAGTCACTGAGCCTAGGAATTAAAAAATTCAGCAGAGCATATAGGGCAATTGACTTATGAAAAATCTGATCTAAAAACCAGTAGAAGCTTGGTGGTCTGAAAAGGGCAAATTAACTTCTTGTAACACCCAACCATGGCTGGGTTGGAAATGGTTTAAAGACACATTTTATGAAAGTGCCTATTCCACAAAAATCACGTGACCCTTACCTTGTTAAACACTTTTTTCAAAAGTAATGTGCAATTTTGATTTTTCCGACGTCTGTTAGTTTAGAAGATTTTTATGATTATGCAGAATATTATGTAATGTTAATTGCTGTTGCCATCTCTATGTAGCCTTTCAAGGAGACGGGTATTAAGAAAATAATATTTAAATCCATTTTACATTATAAATATTAGGGGTAAATCACATATGATACAGAGTGTAGTATAGTGCTGTGGGATCATCTATATCCCAATTAACGCCTCCCTATGAGATTCTATTGTGCTTATTAAATTCTAACTCCGTTCCATAAGCTTTGCTTTTTGCTTGGATGAGGGTATGCAACAAAGGCAATTTAACTTTCTTTGAAATGTATCAGGATAGATACTGAAGGTAATCTAGATGGCATGAACAGAGAAAAAGAGAAGGTATTTTGAGTATCATTAAGTTTCTCTTGAAACAGAATTCAGTAATGTAGAATGGTTCCTTATCTTTAACACTTCCTAAACAAGTCACATAATTTTTAGAATTTAACTCTAGGGAAGTTAATTCAGCAAATTATTAGTAGGTATGGAATGATTTGTAAGTAAATTTTTGTACCTTTCATCTATTTTCAGAACTTGTATTTTCACCAGCTTCAATGAGAGTTCCATATAGAAGATCCATACAAAAATTATTCTATAAATAATGGTGGGACTGTAGGTATTGTATTGCTTGACAAACTGAATGTGTATCTCTGAAGTGTGATTGTATCTACACTTTTTTTACCATAAACTCAGTGACTAGGAAATCCAATGAGACCATGTAGAAAGGCAGGGATTGCTGGAAGGCAAGTTTGTGATAAGCGTTCAAGATTAAACAATGTCGCTGAAAAGATGATGTAATGGCGAGGCTACGTACAGCTTTTGTATAAGTTCTTGTCTTGTAGACTTGTTGACCATTTGTGATGTTGCCTACATAGACTAAGTAGTCCCGAATAAATTCAGCCAGACTTCCTATAAAACTGTGGATTTTTTTGCATATATAGAAGTGCTTTAAAAAAAAAAAAGCACAGGGAGATCTGTATCCTGTTCAACCAGAGGGGCCACAAAGCACACACACAAAAGAATCTATGCTTTGACAAGACTTGTTCCTTAATTATCCATCGCGGAGGAGTTTAAAAAGAAAAAACGCAGTCACGTAAGCCACATGCAGTCAACATTCAAACCTCAGTAGGTCTGTCCGAAGCTATTATAAACTGTCTCATTCTTATGTTTCCTTTAAGGATGTTCAAGTGAATTGTTTTGAGCTTTGAGAGAAAATTATTTTTAGTTTTGATTGTAAATCATAAGATCTTTCCCTCCTCATGATTAATAGGATAAGCTGCTTGAGTGACCGCTTGATTTAGTCATTTAATTTTTAAGATTTGGGAACTGCTTGGAGAGTATTGGTAACTAAATTTGTTCACAGTATGAGAGGTATTTATAATTACAGCTGTACCTTGAGAAAGGCTGCTCTCTGTTTAAGGATGTAACGTTGCTAATGCAAGTCAGTTGTGTGTGGAGAAACTTCAGCTGTACTATGTCACGCTGCTTAATTTAGAGCAGCCTGTTGTAACTCAAATTGATTGCAGAGTCCCTCATTGCCATTAAAAGCCAATTTCACAATTGTCATCAGTGTAGATCCTCGCGTTTTATCGACTATGCTGTCTCTGAAGGCAGCAGGAAAGGAAGCCAAAAAGTTCTGCCATGCCACTTGAGGAGCTGTTTCCAGGTACAGATCTTTGGTCAGTATGACTAGATTCTGTGATTTGCACAGATTTGGTCCTTTTGCCGTTGCCGTTTGTAGGTCCAGCCAGTAACAAGGCTGAGCACTGTCTCCAGAGATAGAGATGGGCACATAACACCGCCCAGCCATGCATATCAACAGAGAGCTCTGAAAGCAGTACCATCGCTGCTTTGTCATCTTTGTCCTCGCCTGCTTCTTCAGATTTCTGCAGCTGGGTGGTTAATTTATTACTTTTCCTGTCTTTTGTCTTTTTCTGAATTGCCCTTAACCAGATATCCTTATATTCCACAAGCCCTTGCAATTTGTATATTCATTATAGTTTAAAAGTAGTCTTTCAGATCAGCTAACCGTTTTGTTGCCTCACTGAGATGTCGTCATGTGTTTGTGTCCAGCCATAAGAGAAATGCACATCCATGCAGGATTGTAGGTCCCAAGAGCTGGAACGCATTTACATAAATGTCAGGTTTTTCCACTCCCCTGTGAATGTTTTGGCTGGTTGCCCAAGGGTGTCGATCGCCACGGCTCTGGACTTCTACACCTTGTCTCTAACAGTTTTATACATGATAAAATCAATCTTGCAGGTGTAAAGAAACTGAGATTAAGAGGCTGTGCCTGTATGAATTGCCATGAAGTTTCTGTCTCTTCCTGAGGTTCTCTCAGCTATGTATCAGCCAATGCGCAGTATCAATAGCAAGCTGGACACTTGGTTTAATAGGACATCATTGCAGGGGGGATTGGACTAGATGATCTTTGGAGGCCCTTCCAACCCAAACTATTCTGTGATCTAAGAAAAATGCAATGTGAGATGCTGGCATCCTTTGTTTCTTTTGCTTGGACAAACAATGCGTAAACAGCTTGCTGCTTAATTTTGCTCAATGAGGTCCACTGAAGCTGGTCTTCTGCCTGTCTTGGCAGAAAGGGTTTGTCATGTTGGCCCAAGGAATTACTGATACTACACAGTATTTGCTAATTTTTGGTTGGTTTAATCCTTATTTATTAGACATGAAATACAAGGTAAATGCTTTCATAATATGCAGAACTTAAAATAAAAATCAAAAATCTAAACCAAAATAGTTTCATTTGAGTTAGCTTCTTTTGATAGGTATCTCATTTGACTCTATATTAGTCTACTATTGTTGCCAAAAAATTCCAGCAGGAAGCAGAGGAAAGCAGTAACTAGGTCTTTAAATATAACAGTCAAAATACCGCAGTCCTGCAAACTTATTCCACATATCTTACTGGTATTTGCATCTTTTTTACTCGATAATTTGTAAGTGGCTGTATCATCAGTTCTGTTTACATCTTAAAAATAAGTGAAATGCAGTTTTTTCACTTTTTCTAATGCCTCCTTTGAATTTGAATGTTGTCTAATGATGTGTTCCTACTCTTATAAGATCTAGGTGAGTTAATTTGAAAAATTCAGCAGCAGACCAGAGCAGTGAGTGCTTGTAATTGCCCACCTGGTGTGCAAGATATGCTTTTATTTAATAGGAAACTTCAAAAGCTCAGTGAGTTTAATTAAAGCGTATGGAAGAATAAAAGTGAGATTAAAAAAGCAAAAGTGGAGGAAAAAAGAAAGAGAAGAAATACAGGGAACTGCTAAGAATGTGTTGCAAACTTTCAGGAAAGCATTTTCAGGTAAATTCTTGAGCATCATCACCGAACGTGCTTTAGCTGCAGAGCAGCAGTACAGACACAGCTGTCACTCTCATGCTCGGTCCTAATTCCCAACCTTGTCAGAATTCACCTGCCTGTACTCAACTTTTCCTTTTGTTGTGAGTGCATAAAACATTGTCCTTGCTGTGACAATTTCAAACCCGTGTACCTAGATGGAAGTTCCCGAATCCTTTGTGGGTCACTTGAATAAGCGATCTGCTGGGTTGGTTTTGGCAGTTTTTTTCTTCAAACCCATGAGTTCAGGCACTGGTATATCCTATTAAAGATGGTGAAAGCTTCAGGGATTAAGTGTTGCTGGGGACTGAATCACTTTCTACATTGATGTCTCCGTGCTCTTTGTTTCGTTGGTGTTTAGCATTATAGTCTATGTAGGAAAGCATAAAGAAATCAAAACCGCGTGGAACGCCTGTTGAAACAGCGTGTATGGTAGTCTTTCCAACTAACAGTGTTTTAGGATTTGGGTTGTTCCCCCCCCCTTCAGTTTTGGGAAAAGTTGCTCTCCTGACTCTGTGGATAGGAAAATCTGAACCTTTGCAGTGATTATACATTATTTTACATTCTAACAGCACTTCAAATCCTTTAGAAGCTTGTGGATATAAAAGGGGTTATGCGCGGTAGCGTCAGCCGTAAGAGCTGAAAGAATCACGCGTCGTTTCTGTAGGGGCTGCTTTGCGTCCTGGGTCAAACGCAGAAAGAGAGAGACAGGATCAAAAGAGCTGCCGCGGTTATCAAGCTGGAAGTGTTTGGAACCATAACTTGAAGATACTGGTTTTAGCTAGGACACAGAAGAAGAACGAATATTCATTTATACTGCAAATATAAATCCAATGGCTACCTTTGCAGTGGGGATCAAACCACGCAGTGGGTAGCTACTCGCTTCTTTGCGAAAAATGGGCAACCCCCTTGTTCCGTGAGCTCTGGGGTCAATCCTGTGGTCCTTTTGGCAAACTGAAGTTTGCCCATATCTGTTTATTTCTGTATATATGTTTTAAAAAAGACCCTGAAATCATGTTACATCTAAGCCTGGGATAAATTTATTAAGTATGAAGAATTAATAATTAAAAGTTGTTAGCCAGTATCACAGTTTACTGTGATACGGAACTAAAGTTATAGGTAGTAACAGTTGTCAAGTCATCCAATTTGTGAAATATTAATTTGAATGGTGTGGAAATTTCCATGGTATCAATGTGAATACCGAGGCAAGCAATTTGGCTCCATTTCAAAATCCTACACTATGTATCTTATTCAGCTTGTGTTCGAGAAGGAAAGCAGGAAAGGACAAAGAAAAAATAATGAAATAAGAGGATTTAAAATAGGTAAACACCAAACTAGGGAACAAAAACTTTACCAATAAATAAATAAAATTCTGATGTCTCTGGAAATAATGAACCAATTCTAGTCACGTGAGGGGAAAACTGGAGCTTCAGATAGCAAAACACTAGATCAAAACATATGCACGTGGGTAACTAAGTCTGTATTTAGACAATTAAATGCAATCTCTGTATAATTCATATATGAAGATCGGAACGTAACTCCCATTGAAATCACAAAAGAGCAAGGTTCTCAAAATGTTCAGAAAGATTTTAGGGATAAACAAAGTGGCAGGTGACAAAGGAGGATCACAGAACATGTGTCCGACTGTAGGTTGTTGGGTTTTATTTATTTATTTTATTTTTTTATTTCACTATTAAAAACTTGTGCATCTTTAGGCTTCATAGAGAAGGAGGAAGATTAGAATGAAATTCTGGCTGCTGTGAATTTATTCGCCCAATCTCAGTTTTTCTTGATGTCATATATGCTCCTTTAAGTAGAAAGAGAAAACTGAAAAAAATACTTTTTTATCTAGCAATATGTAATGCCTTTATACAGTTCTGTATTTTGCTATTACTGTGTACACATATAAAATTACTATAATTTTTTCCTGTTATTTGCAGGGCAAAGTAGTGGTCTTTGTGCCTTCCCTCACACTTCCTCCCTTTCCCCCTTTGAGTTTGTTTGAATTAGCAGAGATGTGGAATTGCACAGAACTCATGCTAGAAGCAAGAAAAGTAATTGTTCAATGTTAATTCACACACTTTTTGTTTCAATCCCAACTTAACCAGAAAATAAAATGCTCCGATTTACTTCTCCCACACACTGTTATCAAATGATTTGTTCTTAACTTGTGCAGGGTAACAATGATATGAAGTAGTTGGAGCAGGTTTGGGTACCATCGTCAGTGAGGTGTCGCATGTGCTACGCATTATAACAGTGTTATGGGCATGGCTTTTGCATCTGCTGTAACGTTAGTCAATGCTTTTTGCTGTGAAGGTTCAAATCAGGCAATTTTTAAAAAACAATTTATAAGGTAGAAATATGCTCCCATTTCTTGGTCTCTACTGATTATGTTTTTTGCCATGTATATGTGTTGTGTGAGTGTTTTAAACTCTGATTGTAACTGGTAGAATCTGGCCACAGACACTATTTTCTGATAGATGAAATGTCATAGGAATCAATATAATGGGATATTTTAGATTTTTATTCAGATCTTTACTTTTTTTGGTTACTTACTAAATGACTTGTACGGAGTTCCTTATGTTGTTTGTTGTGATGGCAGTGATTTATCATGACCTTTCAATATTCCTCCAGTGCTGTCTAGTCATATGAATAGCTGTCAGTGGATTTTATGTAATGATAGCGAATTGCCTCAATCGCTCTAAGACATGGAGTTGAATAATATGTGCTAAAAGGGCTTGGTTTACTGACAAGTTATGCGAGACACTTGTGGGGGGAAAAAAAAGTCAAATGTCCCCATGCCATAGATATGTAATTTCTAAAGGACAATATTGGTTAGGCAAAAGATATTAGGGATTACAAGTTGGAAAACATTTCAAAGCATTCCATCTTTCTTCCAAATTCTTTCTTAAAGCACAAAAGCATTTAACTTTTTCTAAATGCAAACATATCAATTATTGGATCCCTGCCTCAGAACGCAGCAGAAATGGTTGACGTCAGTAGTTGCTTGGCTGTAGGTTACTCAGGCACCTTCCCGGTCTTAATTCTCTTCCTAGCTCTTGGTTACGTTGCTGCTAATGCTCTGCTGAAAAACTCAAAAATGTTGTTGTGGGTAAAGCAGTTTACTGTTTCTTTCCAGTTAGGCACGGTTAAGTCTTGTACTGAGGAGAGCTGAGTATCAACTGAAGGAACTGGCTTACAAAAAGCAGATTATCTTCTCAAAGTTGTCTTTTTTTTTTTTTTCAGTTGTCCAGTGCCACAACACCAAGAACCAAGCAGAAAGGCTGTTTTCTACCTCTTAAAAGAAAACAGATCTGTACATACAGCTGAGATGTGTTTTAGCTTTGCTCAAGCCATGTTACTGACATGGTCACAAACATCCATCCTTTATCTCTTGCTGTTAAGTCTAATATGTTCTTTTCATCCTGTGCTTCAGTTTTGTCATCTAATACGATTTTGTCCATTTTCTCCTCAATTTTTGTAGTATTTTATTTTCTGTTGGCATTGGTGACACTCCCTTCTATTTCATATCACCTGTGAAATTGATACCTGGTGTGATTTACTTGATGACCTGCTTTAAATAATGAAGTTAGGTTTAGGCTGTCTGCAGTTCTTACCTAATCCTTTAAACTTTTGTTTAACGTTGTAATTGAGTCCTTGTCTGATGGCTTCTCTGCAGTGGTGAGAAAACTTAGAGATAAAGAGAAACCAGGAGGTTTGTTCCTTTCCATGTGTCTGCTGGAAGAGACCTGCATGGTTTGAAGTAATAAATAATACAGCCTGAAAGATTTAATGTTGGATTCTCTACGCGTGTACAATAGGGAACACAAATATTCCTCCCAGAGCCTTCACTAGGAGTGATGTTGTTCTGTATTAGTCCAAAATTTTACTGTTCTATAAAGAGTCATCTGATTTCATCTTCTCTTTCCATTTTTATGCTGAGACTTGAAGTCTGTTCAGACAGGCTGCTGAGGTGAGGCATTCTCAATACCGTACATCTTGGCTTGCCAGACTCTGTATACTACGTTAATTTTTCTGTCCTCCCAAGGTTTTTGTGCCTTGATAAAATGCGAATTGTACAGTGAATGTAGATGCTAATTTACCTGTTGTCTTAATTGATCACAAGGCTTTCTGCTGCAAAAGTTTATGTAAAGATAATGTAATTATGTAAACTATGTGAGAAACGCCAGATACATATTTTTGAACTCTCATGCAAACAGCGACACTAATTGTCAGCTATCATTGTACTGATTCTCGAGCTGTGCTAAAGTTTACTGTTGATGTGAATTCAGGTGAGTCTAGATACGATAAAAGAGGAGCAGGAATAACAACGGCACGCTTGATGTGTCAAATAGAGCATGTTTTTGACCAAACAAGCACTTAATTTTTGTAATAACAGATGATTTGTGATCATTTTGGATTAGATAAGGGACAGCAGCAGAAGCTAATGCCTCTTTGAAAGGGGGAGAGACGAGTAGATTTTTTGACAAGCTGTATTTGCTGTCTGGTTACAAAAGCCGTGTTTTGCTTTATTGCTATTACAGTGCCAAGAGGAGGGAATAGATTGCTCTCTATTGTTAGAGCTGGATGCAAATTGTAGTCCTGTTACACTCGGAGAATGCCATTCCTTTAGAGTCTTAACATTTCATGAAATTATACTAGTTTTTGATAGGGTTGGAAGGACAATGGAGAACACCTTTTTAAAAAGCTTTAAAAGGTCACGTATCAGCATTTTTGAAAAGATGTTTGGATTTTAACAGAACTCTTCATTTTGGTGGTCTGTGTTACATAAAGCAAAAAGTTACCATTGAAATGGAATACTTTATTAGGCCGCTTGCAATGGCTTCTTTTGGAATATACAGTTTTCTAGTTATCTTTAGGAAGTATTTTGACACTTCTGTATTTTGTTCTTACCTCTAAGGTGGGGCTGGATGGGAAGAACGATGACTTTCAAAGAGATCTGTAGTGATTTCTACTAAGTCACTTTATATAAAATAATGTTAAAATATTAAGGTTGCAGGTGAGGTGCCACGTCCTCCTTTGATGCAGACTGGTACTGTGCAATGCATTCTCGGAGTTACACATTCATTCCTGCTAAAGCTTACAGAATTGGATACTTTCCTGCTTTCTAAATTCTTTTCAATCTTAAATCATGCGGAGGTATTTCAGCAGTAATAGCTGATTATCCAGGATTTGGGGTTTTTTGTTAGCCTGTACGTTAGGGTGTTTTATTTCTTGGTTTTGAGTAACTGGTTTCCAGTTTTACTTCCTCTCTCAGCTCTGGTGGCACAGAGAGAAGTTTTAAAATCTCACTCAAAGCGAAAGGGTGCATTTGTGGCAAAATCACACATCTGATGTCATTTATGGCTATAAAGAAGCCATGTCACTAGAGGACAAACTTGCAAACTTGGTGCTCCTGTACAGAAGTGCTGCCTTCTGACTGATATATGAGATTAATTACTATTTACATAGAAAACATTCTATTTACTCTTTTTTTTTTTTAAATAAAATTTACAAACAGAGCAAGCACTAGAAAAATGAAATTTAAACTCCAGGGCTAAAATACTTACCTACATTTCTTTGTTTAATGTGTTTGTCAATTGGGGCAAATTTTTCCTGAATTTCCAGTTGATGCAGAGAAACCAATGGAATATCTGTACAGCACAGAATGCTATTCCAAAGAAGTACACTAGAAATAGCTGATAAAATGGGCTCCAGCCTTATAACGACAAAAGCACAGCATTGTGTTGTAGGAAAAAAGGTTATTCTTTTTCAGGAGGACCACATTTCTTTTCCTTTATCAAAGGAGCATATGGAGTGATAGACTAATATGATTAGAATGGACGTGGCACCTGTATTATTTGAAACACCTGTGCAAACACAGCAGCATAGCCTTTTTGATATGGGGAAAAAGGACCTTTCCTCTTTCGGGTAGGTTTCCAGTTGTTCACAGAAATTCAAACTGAAGGGAGGAGAAGATGCAAGACTGAGGATGAGACTTGGAGGGTCAATGGAATGGAGTTTCGGAAGCAGAAGGTTCTGTTGAGTATTTAAGAATACAAGCCCTTACCTCTAGGTCTCACTTGGCACACAGGGCTGCGTAAAGCCCATCCTTCAGTTCAGGAGGGCAGAAACATCGTCTGTTCCCTCAAAGTGTTCACAGCATCATCTTGCTGCAGGGTTCTGCTGTTGCCTTGAGCGAGGGCAAGTGTTTGCAGCGTTCCTCGCCAACTTTACCCTGCCCAATTACATGCAAATACTCTTGCAGAATTTGAAGCTCTACCCTCAGACACAATTTCATAGTTTAAAAATAAAAGAGTAGTCAAAGAAAAAGCATACAATACAAAACGTGTACATGGGTGCAAACAGTAGAAGTTAAAAATATATTAAAAGCTGACCTCACTATTCTTGTCGTCAAGACTCTTTGTACGTGCTCACTTTGTCAGTATAGAAGATTGTTCTAGAAAAGGATTTTGATTTTTTTTAACTACTATTTTTTAAACTGAAGAAAAGCTCATGTTTTTTATGACATAGACAATAAATACATACAGATTAAAATGCTAGAATAAGTAGTCCAAGAAGCATTAAGCATAATAACCTTGGCAACCTGTTTTCCCTTAACACAGTAATTTTTTCTTAAGAAAGCCATCTGACTCTGCACTGGGTCAAAGTAATTGATTGTATTTTTTTTTTTTTTAAAGTCATCCTTTTCTCCTCTTCTGTTTGGAGAAAGTGTGCTAGTCCAAATAAAGTAGTAAAATACGATAAATGTGAAACGACTTGCAGATGGGTATGCAAATGATTGGAAAAATACTGTAGCATAGTTCTTAAGTTTGTTATCAAAATTAAAGGATTTTTAAAATTACAGCCATCTAACCTGACTCCAGTGTTATTCAATGTTTTCATTTGCAATCTGAATGAGGGAATAGAGAGACTGTCTCTTACGTTTTTAAATATCACCTAATAAGTGGGTAGGATGGTGTTTTGTAGAAGACAGGACTGCAATCCAAAGGAGTACTGACGACTTGGAGAAATGATTGGAGAGAAATGGAGTGCAATTGAAGAGGGGCAATGCGAGGTTGTGTGTTCAGGGTAACTCTCTTCTCATGTACAGGCTGGAGAGGAACAAGGTAGGCAACGGTTCTGCAGAAAGAGTTTGGCAGTTTAGAATGACACAATGTCATTAATGCTGAAGCCTGTTTTTTTTAAAAAATAAATATCTAGACAAGCATTTATCTGAAATAATGTGGATATTGTTGAACTTTTTGGGGAAAGGGTGGATTAATTGTCCTCCTGAGCTTCCTTCCACGTCTGGTTTTTGATGAATGTCTGACTGAAATCCTTTCAGCTTGTGCTTATCTGTGAAAACCCTATTGCGCTGTGGGCAGACCTATGGAAGAGAAGGAAATACATATTCTTCACTATATTTTAACACCTATTACATTGCTCTAACAAACTGTCTGGGAAGAATTGCAATTTAGTAATGCTAATAGATTTTTAGTATTTTTTTTTGTTGGCACATACTTGAAAATACAAAAGTAATCACTTGAACAGAATGAATGTGTCTACTTCCTACTTTTGCTGAGATTCGATTTTAATGAAATTTTGAACCTTGCAGCGAGACCGAGATTTGCATACTTCAGCCCTTGTTGGCATTTTCCCTTTGCTATTCACCTAAGAAAGTTTTTACTTTAACGTCACATAGCACTTCCTTTATATCTGGATTTTTTAAAATTGGATTTAAACGTGTTTACTATTGCAGAATGGCTATATTAAAAGCACTTTTAATTGCTTTGAATTCAGCAGCACAGTAAATGCGCCAATGTCCTAGCAGTCGCTCCAGAGAATAGAAGAACATTGTTGACGTATAAAAAAAATCTTAAACTTTTCGAGTGATTTTTTAATCAATCTGTCTGCTTTTGATAAAGCCACCCTTCACTGGCTTCTGTCAGATTGCTTGGTGCTGTTTGATAAGGTAAAGCCAGATATACCCCTGTATTGTACTGCCACTGTATCTCAGCCCTCATCACTATTGACCTTTTTCTGGAGGAGGCGTATCTCAGAGACAACACCACTCCTGCTGTGATTTGTGTTTTTAGCAGACGTATCTTGGATTACGCTGGCAGCACTAGACTCATCTCATTTGTCACCTGCAGTATGCTGCGCTGTCTCCCAGATCACTGAAGGCAAAATGTGATGCGTTTAAGTCCCTGCGCTGCTGCCTCTCTTTTGCATACATTTACATTTGCCTGTTCTGCATCTTCAATATCGCCATTTCAGAGCTTCAGGGTCCACAGGGTCACAACTACGAATCCCTGCAGCAACCACAGTAAGAGTAAATAGGCAAAACTGCAGAGCGGGGAGGGTGAACCTTTTCTTGTCCTGCCTCAAATTAACAGTAACTGTAGATAAATGAATTCAAAGAACAAGCAGAGCTGCACAAAAATACTGGAAACAAAGAATATAGCATGCACGTTGTATTAATTAATTAGTAACCTATTTAACTGACATTGCTAGAAGGCTTTTTTAAAGAACAAACAAACAAAAACAACAAAAAACCAAACAAACAAACAAAAAAAAGAAAACCCCAGCAGTAGCAGGAACAAAAAAAAAGTAGATTCCCCTGTACTGCCAGAATGCCAGGGGAGGGGGGGAATACACATGAAGAAAGCTGATGCTTGAAAATAAGGGACTCCTGGTTATGTTTGCTGTGGTTTAAGATACTTGAATTGAGATTTTTTTTTTTTTTTCCAGCCTTCAGGAGAGAGGCGGCCTCACGTTACTGCCTGGTGTAACAGTGGCAATGCCTCTGTGCTGGAAAGGTAGATAGTGCTGGGATGGTTCAGGAGAAAGTAAGCATTGTAACTGTGCAGGTGAACAAGGGAGGGGGGGAGAAGGAATGGTTGGTTTTGGGTTTTTTTTTGGAGGGGGGGCGTCCATTATAAAACCTTGAGGATGATCTGTTGCCCTTCAACTGAAGAAAATGCTTTCATGTGAGATAGTTTTGGTTTTGTTTGGTTTTGGTGGGTTTGTGGGTTTTTTGTGCTATAGCCTTTAAAGGAGGAAGCATCATGCTATTTATCTGGTGCTTGGGTTAATTGTATATCACACACTGTGCCAATGAACTTAGTATAGGATCCCAAACCTTGTTTTTGTAGATCTGCTGATCAAAGAAGCGTAGTAAAAGAATCTCTGGAGAAATGTTAAAGCTGCACATCATAGCCTTGATTGGCAAGAGGATCCAAATCCTACCGATCTTCAGCCCTCCTCGTTTGGCACTGGTATTGAGAACAAAAGGATGAAAATAACTGGTAGTGCTTGTCAGTCCATCAGCTCTACATAATCATGACTCTCCTGCTTTAGAGAAAGCTCTATGATCTTCAACATCTGAAGTTATTCTACTTAGACCATTGTAACACAACACCTAAATTACAACTCAAAAATAAGCTGTACTTGCAGTGTACTGCAGTTCACAGATACACACACGCCACCTGCCCCTTTTCACTCCATTACTATTTAAAGTCAATTTTTCTACTTGCCTGTTTAATCATGTTTTGCAGAGGAGTCTGTCCTGAACTTCTTTATTTTTCCATTGACATCTCTGGCATTGCTTACTCTGCAAATATTTTCATTGCTACTTGCACTGCATTAATATTATGTCTCCATAAAGCTGTGTGATGGCAAATACAGCTGTAGTTTAGTGGTCTCCTCCTGTGATGTTCCACACAAAAAGCAGCGCAACCTTTGGCTTAACGGTTGCTGGGTGTTTTTTCCTCCTGCAGTCAAAATGTCAGTGTATTCAGAAGTGAAGTGGTGTAATTATTAGATGAGATAAGGATGCTTTTTATTTTTTTAGACAAAAAGATAATGAAAATTATTTATCTTCAGAAGCTCTCATCATTAAAGAAAAAGCAGTAGTGCCTTGGTGTTGTGTACTTTTTGAACTCCATCAGAAATTTTTTTGAAGCAAAGGCCCATCCTGAAAGCGTGAGCATGAAATCAGAGTTGAAACTGATCCGAAGGATAGATTTAAACACTTGGGACCACAGCGGTGTATATGCAGTATAAGGAGTTTTGCTGGCGTGGAATGATTTTATTGCTTTAGTAATATATCAATTAAAGGAAAGGTTGTATTAATATTTTATTTACTCTTGTTCCTTGATCTGAGTATCATCCACAGCTTTTGGGTTTTTTTTTGTTGTTTTACTTTATTAAATTACTACATTTCTTCATTTCCAAAAATGATTGCATTAGCTTTTATTAAAACTTCGGTCTTAATTCTTGCTGTGAAGAATAGGGGCGCTGCTGGGATTCCTGTTTCACACACAGTCTGCTTTTACAAAGATGTGCTTACAACTTACCAAACTCTCATTTGATTCTCTGTGACCTTTTTTGTTTTGGCAGATCATCAGGCAGTGCATAGATTTGATCCTAAATGCCTGTAAATATCATAGCTGAAGCTAACTGCTTCATTTTGATTTTTAATTATTGAAGTTACGATCTTATCAACCAAGACTGATGATAGATTCTTCTTCTAATCAGTAGGTGGTTAGGCAAAAGATGTTGCAAGTTTCTAAGACATTGCAATATTGTATAACTTTTGAATTATTCCCTATTATCATGTTGCTTAAATTTTCAGAAAAATATATGAGAGCACATATGCTTTTAAAATCCAAGTGATTCATCAATTGCCATATATAATTAAAGTGAAGGATATTTGTTTCTATGCCTTTGACTTCAGTGTGGGATGTACTTTGGAATTGTTCTTATGCACAGTGACCATAAACACAAATAATCTCTGTAGAACACTTGCACAGTTTGTACACACAAATTCATACCGAGTCAAGTTCTTAAAGTTTTAAACAAGGGTTTGCTGTAGTTTAGTTCATTTAAAAGTTTACTTGAATCAAAATGGCTGTACTTTAGTTTGGTTAATTAAACTGAATTAAGGACTCTTTAATTACATACGAGAAACTCTGCATAATGATTTATGAGCTTTTTATGGTTTAGTTTTATAAGAAGAACTTGTAAGTAAGTGTAAAAATATGAAGGGAAATTCTAACTAGGAGTTGCTTCTGTCCATTACCCTCTTTGTTTCGGTACCCACCCTTACTTCCGGGGACTTTCTCCTGTTCCAGTCATTTATCTGGTAACTCATTTTGTTTTGTAGTTGAGTAGCATCCTGGATTTATTTTTCCCTTTTAAAAGGATGTGGATTATGTCATGGTATCCAAGTATATAGCTATAACGTGGTAGTTTACTTCAAATTCCTATTTTATATTGCTTTGGAATAATTTTTGGTGTGATTGTCAATGTAGGCAAGTCCAAAGACCCATAAAGATCATGTATGATCTCTTTTAACGTATGGCAATTAATTAGAACAAAACTCTCTTTTATCATAAAGCTATATTATATACCTATTGTTTTTTCCCCTCTAAGTGCATTCTATAATATGATTTAGATTTGGATGAGGCTTGGGTTTTGCTATTTTTCCTCTAAAAATATGTTTAACCATTCATTCTCTCAATATCCTGAAGTGTCTGGATATTGCTGGACCAGCTCCTAATCTTTAAACATAAATGTAATGGCGGATCTCAAAATGCCTTGGTATGTAGTATACACACGTGGCACTGCCTTTCGTTTTCTTTTTACACCAAAGTAATGTTAAGCCCACGTTTAAATTTTTGTAGGCTAATAAGCAGCTCATTTGTAACTGAGGAACTGGAACTCGCACAGTGAGACCGCAAGGATGAGCTCTCCAAATGAACTAAGAATTTTCATATTTTCTAAATGCTTTACCTACTAAAACTAAGTACTACTGCTTTGTTTTCCCTATACGCTGACTCCTCAACTACCTTTTTGCTTATTCATCTCCACATCTTAAGTTCTCTTTCATTTGTGTATGCTGGAATTTACCACTTTCTATACACGCGCCACGGCGGCTGCAATTTGAAAGCTCTTAAACTCAGCTGGACTAAGATGAAACCATTCTTTAGGTATATACAAGTACATTCAAGGAAAACTCAAAGGAATTATTTTGTTTAAAGGCTGTAGTAGTAATAATAGACATACCATTTATATTTAGTTTGCTGGCATATTTATGTAAACTTTAAGAGCTTAACTGCATGTTTTGTTGCTGTATAGTTTCAGCAGTTAAAATGGTATTTACCAAAAAAGCATGGTGAGGGGACCAAAACACTTCTGGACTTGCATAGACTGGTATTTGAAATACTAACTTAGTTTCCTGGACCTAAAATGTTTCGCGTGTCGGTCTGACATCTGATACATGCCGTTTTAATGGTAACATTTTTTGGTTTTGTTTTCATTAGAGCTGAAGGAGTTTGCTACGAGTATCTTATTTTTTTGCAAGGAGAAATTGTAATCGTTGAGGCCCCAGCTAAACAGACTGCTCTACACAATTACAGAATAAAAGAAAAATATGGATTTTGTGGCATGTTAGCAAAAACGCAAAGATTTTCCTTTTCAAACCCAGTGAACCTATAGTAATAGAGAATACTACCCTAGGGTCTAAGGGGCTGCATACACAGTGGAAAATTTACTGGGTGATTTTTGCAAGCCGCAGAAGTTCTGGAAGCATCGGTTAAGATAAACATTAGGTTGTTTTAATGCTCCTAAATAGAAGATTTTTCTGTACCTTTTGGAATAAGTTTACAGTAAACAAAGAATGTAACCACATAAAAATCCCAACTTTAAAAAAAGTTTGTGTTAAGGGTTTCAGTGCTGTTTTATTTTCTTTAATTACTGTCATTTCTGTAATGATCAGAGAGGATTAATTATTTACTACTGCAGAAATGTACTTTCTAAGTAATTCTTCAGATTAAGTATTTATATGGCATCTGACATGCATTCTGTTGCTTAACATCATATAATTAATGTTAGTTAACCACTTGTATCATGTATACATGAAGCGTGTGGAAAGATGGACATGTGTGTTCTGATCAAATACGTAGTAAAAGTCAATTACTTGGAATGAGCAGTTACAAGGGGGAGGAGGGGGGATATGTGTTCACCAGTACTTCATTTGCCAAGGTCAGAATCGTTTGAGCACGTCGGAAAGCTTTTAGTTGTTTTGATAATGCAGTTCCAGCATCTTGAAATGTGGATGCCTGTCCCAGAACTGTAGTTGTAATCAATTAGTAATGTTCTGGTTTATATTGATTATAATCCAGTGGAAGCATCCAAAGCAAACTGTGGCACATCTCTTCTGCCTTGCAAAGGAGGGAATCAATATGCAATCCCTTTCTAGATATTTTAGGAAACAAAATTAAAATTGGTGCTTTCAGGATCCGCATCAAACAACAGTATGTCGGGCTGAACAAATCCAGTTCTCTCAGCCTTTCCTCATACGTCAGGCTTCCCAGTCCTTTGATCATCTTTGTGGCCCGTCTCTGGACCCTCTTCAGCCTGTTCACATCTTTTTTGCATAGCAGGGACTAAAACGAAATGCAGTATTCCAGGTGTGGCCTGAAAAGTGCTGAGTAGAGTGGGATAATGACTTCTTTATCTCTGCTGGTGATACCGTTACAGATGCAACCCAGCATCCTGTTGGCTTTCTTTGCCACAGAAGCACACTCTTCACCCATATTGAGCTTGTCCACGAGGACCCCCAGGTCCCGTTCCACAGAGCTGGTCCCCAGCTGGGTAGATCCCAGCCTGTTCTGCACTCCTGGATTATGTTTTCTTGGGTATAAGACATCACACTTGTCCTTGTTGAACTTCGTAAGGTCCTTGTTAGCCCGCTCTTCCAGCCTAATCAGGCCTTCCTGCCGGGTGGCTCTCCCTTATGAGCATCCACTCCCCCACTCAGTTTGGTGTCACCAGCAACCTTTGCCAGAGTACATTTGATCCCATCATCCACATCACTTACAAAGATACTAAACAGCACTGGGCCCAATATGGATCCCTGGGGGATCCCACTTGTGACAGGCTGTCAGTTTGAAAAGGTGCTATTTACCACCAACACCCTCTGGGTGCAGCCTGCCAGCCAGCTCCCCACCTCCTGCACAGACCACTGGTCTCGACCCGGATGCATCAGTTTCTCTGGGAGGAGACAGTGGGGAACGGTGCCGAAAGCCTTGGACAAATGCAGGTAGACAATGGCCATTGGTTCTTTCCAGCATGTTTCAAGGTGTGCAGAATTATCCATACCTCACCCTGCCTGGTGTGTACCTGTGGGAGAAAATGTCAGGCTGGAAAATGAAGAGGCTTTTGAATAGTTACTTGCTACACAGTATGTGAACCCATTTCCCCTTTTTCTGAAAACTCTGGCATTGAGAAGTCGCAAGAGTTCATAGAATCACTGAAGTGATATGATGAAGATTTTGCCTATTAAATTTGCCTGTTTTAAATCTTACCCGTTTCATCTGATACTTGCAGGGACTGGAATACATACCAGATATAAGGCAAACCGTTCACCCTCTATGCTTTATATTACAGTAGCTTTGTGTTCAGTAGCCTGTGTGCAATCTATATCCTTATTGCATATCTGTATAAATGCTTTCTTTAAGTAAAGGTACTATCTTGACTGCCAGCTACATTTCCTGTGGCATAGTTTTTTGTGGGTGAATAGGGAACTTCACTTTCCAGTCCTTTTAGATATATCAACTTTCAACAGCACTAAAATTTTCTGAAAGAAGAGTAATCTTGTTGTCTGGAGTGTATCACCATAGGGATTTTTCTCATTGTAACAACAATGATAGATTTAAGATTTCTGCCATGTAAAAATGAAGGTTTTATCTTGCGTGTGTTTCATTGTGTAAGTCTGGTCTTTATCTTTTTAAGATAATGAGCTACAGGAGAGATAGGGTAGCAACTATTCAAATCTGTAACCAACAGCAGATTCAGGTGCAGCTCTGATTACATCTGTGAAGGTTAGAAAGAAGCTGGAATAGAAACACAGGAGGAGTTTTAGGAGACTTAAGGATGTTTTCATCATGAAAGCAGGGAGGCTAATACACTTTTAGTAGTTACTTTAATGATAGGGACCACCATATCGAAACACGATCATCGTCACAGTGGTCCAGATGGGTTTTAGAGGAGGCAGCGGCTTTGTTAAGCAGATGTTTGAATGCTATATTAAATTGTTTTATTTCTCTGGGTGATATCAAATGAATACATCAGTGTACTACTTGACATGTTCTTTCATTGTATGATTAAACTTATCTTTTCCTCTTGTAACAATAATTTTTAGTGCCTGCCCATAGCCCATTTAAAGTCCCAATTAATATATGTGGTGCTTGTCATAATATGGGGATGAAATGTACAGAAATTAAAGGAAAAGAAGGTTTTTTCAGGCAGAGCAGCAGACCTTTTGAGAAACCGCCTCCAAGACCTTGGGCAAGGTACAAAGCTGCCTTTCCTTTCTATGTGAAGGAGTGTGGGAAGAAAGGACTTTGTTTATTCATAGAGGTGTTGTAATAATAAATAAAATGAAAACAATGGCAATAATGCGATGGGACTCTTACAAATACTTAACAGAGGCTAGAATGCATCACTCTGGTATTTTTAGATTTGAAGAGTGTGAATATATAGTTCTGATTCCTTTTATTTCTCTGTTGCGTTATTTGGGGTTTGAATGTTGGGTACTTATTGTTAGAAATTTAGACGCTCAGTGATGAATGGAGCCCGATGTGCTGCTTCAGCTTATGTTGTTGGGAATTTGCTGGAAGACAAGGGGAAGTTATTTAAGAAGTCTGCATAATTTCGGAAGGCTCAGTAACAGGTATGTTAGCTGCTGGCATGGATTTCAGAGCAGTGTCTGGGCTTTCTTGGTTGGTGGTGAGGGCAGCTGTGAAGAAGCTCCCCGCTTCTTGTTGAGGTAAAAGTGGTTCAAAATGCACACGTGTGTGTAGGCAGTAGGGGGAGTACCTTTTAAATTGTACTTGTTGCTTTGCTGTCCTGGAGGTTTACTCCAAAACTGTTAACTGCAGTTATAGTAGAGAGGAGTAGAAAAATCACAACGGAATACAAGCCTGTAAACTCTCATGCAGCAATACATGTCTGTGTCTGATATTTAAAACTAAAGATTTGCTACTGAAAGATATGAGTATCACTTCCTTTTTTAACACAGACTTACTTTGTTGATTTTTCCTTTAAGTTATTCCAGTTACAGGATGGCTGTCTGCCATCTCTGTCACCTCTGTCTCGGAGATACTTCATTGATGTTCTGCACAATGCTTTGCCCTTATTATAGAATACCTTTCACTGAAGGTTCAATATATGTAAATGGAGAAAGGGAAACCCATTTCAGGGAGCTCAGTTAGTCCATAGACTCCAAACATGAGTCCACGAGCCATTGGCATCACACAGGCTACCTGCTGTTGCAGAGCTACAAGAGCACTTGTAGGAAATGCATGATAATAAATATTCCCTGGAAAATCTCCAGTTATACTACTGAGTAATATGTTATTGTTACTTTAAGTAGACTATATATAGTTTTTATAAAATAGGGTTTTTTAGGCATGTGAGCTTACCTTATTTTTAAATGTTCAAAGGAGATATGCCTATGGATTATGAAACTGGCAGAAATCCAGAAAATTACATCAGAAGAAATAAGGGAGTGAGTAACTACTCTTAAATATAGAGAAAACTTACAGGTTTAATGCTTTCTGAATTCATCAAGAACAAGTATGGTGTTGCAGTTGAGAATGAAATGATACCCGGTCTGTTCATTTTGTAATAGTAAAAAGGCAAACCCAAAATTGTATCTCCGAAATGTAAGTCTAATTGAAGATAAACGTAAATCAGAAAATCATTGCAAGACTAAAATATTTTTATTATCCCTACCGATAGACTGGTGTGGTAGGAGAGCAAAGTGATGAAGAAATAATAATTTTAGACATTATTCAGGCAGATACATTTGTGAATAACTGTCTCCAGAGATGTGCTCTCCAGAAGTCCGAATTACAGCTGAACAGAGCCGGCAGGTAAATCGTGCCATGCCAATTATCTCAGGTTTGTTGAAGTCGCTGTGCTGTGTATGGCACGTTAGCCAAACTTGAGCGCTGAGCCACATGCAACGCTTGCTGGTGTTCAAGAACACGTGGATTCATCCTGCTACGCGCTGTGCTGTTAAAAAATGAATTCAGAAAGAGCAGCACAGTATGTCGTATTCCCTATACATCTGAGGGCAGCATTAGTTTCCTATGGAAGTGAGAATGAAAAGTTTTCCTCCTCCTTGAAATTCTTATGCTGGTGTTAGCTTGGATGAAAGGCAAATGAAAGGCTACTTTTTGGCCTCACTGCAATTTCAAAGGCTAAGATTTTTCTGGTTTTGGACGGTTTCGTTCTAGGTTAACATAGTATAGCTCAAAGAATACCTGCAGCTCTTTGAAAAATACGCTGTCACACATATTATTTCTAGGCCTTTTTTTTGGCTTCCATGCAGATTTATTTGTTTATTCCATAAATTGTAAAAAAAGTAATAACATATAGTCACTATATAGGATAAAAGTAAAAATATAGGCAAGTATTTATACTGTCTGTAACATCTGAAAAAATATTGTGTATTTAAAAACTTTTTATATTTGAATTTATTTTACTTATGAGTTTGAAGAAATAGATGGATTCTCTAATTGCTAAAAATAATCAATAAAGATTCTCAGGTAAAGAGCACAGGTTAGAAAATAAATAGTGCAACCCATTCAAATTGTCAAAATTGATATATTAAAGAGTATTTCTAGGTTTTCATTGTGTTTTGTCCTGGAAAGTAAAGTGAATAGGCTTAAATTTTGAAAATAATTTTTTTTTTTCTTTTTATTCAGTCTAAACTAGCAACAGTATTACTGTAAGGTATCCCTGTCATATACATTCTTATTTCAGATGCTTTACCCAGAGTTTGTTGTTCTGATAAGGTAAAGGAAGAAACCCACTGCAAACCATCGGGGTAAAAAAAAAAATACACAAAACCCACTCAAACCAACACAAAAATCCTGTAGGAATGCTTTCTAAATGAAATTTTTGAAGGTTTTCATTACACGCATTTCTTTTTTTAAAGCAAAATACAGTATTTTTCCTATTCCTATGATTATTTTATATGCACTTATTTAAATAATAGAATAATGTAGCAATCAAGACATCATCTAGTCTGATGAAGGTGTCATTGTTGCCTCCTTGAGTAATCTGTTCCAGTAGCCCATCCTTACCGTTAGAAAGTTTTTCCGCTAATACCTAGCTGTAATATAAGTCTATTACTTCTTAAAAATCTTCTTATATTTATGAAAAATCGTCCATCTTAGCCATTAAGTTGGACCTTCAAAGACTGTATTTCAAAGTTTTCTAGATTCTTGTCTGTATGTTACTTATCCTGATATCTGTATCCTCAGAAATCATCTTTGTCGCTTTTCTGTGACTGGTACCTAGATGGGCTGTAGGAATGGGTCAACAGGAATCTTAAGAAATTCAGTGAGGACAAATCCTGTGTTTGGGATGGACTAACTCCTGGTAGATGTGCACAGCAGGAGAACAAGAGATGGTGGTCAGAAATGTTAACAGGAAGGTTATGATGGAATATAAGGAAAATACCTTTACTCTGAAGGTAACTAAGCATTGGAACAGGTTGTCAGTGAAGTTCAATGCTGTACCTGTTTAAGCGGGAGATTGGACCCCCCAAGGGCATTTCCAACCCTAATGATTCAAAGTCTCAAATTCAGAGTCACAACCACATGCTTTGTTATGGCCTTAGCTGCAGATCTATTTTGCCTAGAAAGCGGTCAATTTCTTTTCAGGAAGTAAGTGTATGTGCAATGAAACTCTCACTACTTTTATAAATGAAAATGTCAGATTCCTTTCTTGTCTGTAGGTGATGTGGAGAAGCTCAAAGGAATTAACCATTGGTCCCGTCCTGTCATTATGTTGATTACCTAATGAACACTTTGCACATCTGCAATTGGGTGACTTTTTCATTGTTCTGGTATGGTGCTGGGAAATCAGCACAGTAGCTGGAGGGGCAGTTGTTTTGTGAACTCGGGGTAGTTCTCTGCAGGGTACAGAAAGTCAGAGGCAGGCTCTGATTCACTACTTGACTGAAGACGGGCTTGCAACAGAAGAATTGCCCTGCTTTAGAATGACCTGTGTTACCGAGCAAATAGCTGCTACGTTTTGCACCAGCTGATGATTGTGCGTTTTTCTTTCTGCCTCTTCAGCTGTTTGGCTGTGTTCCCAAATAAACAGAGCTGAGTAGCGATGTCTATGTGCATGGATCACTGAGGCTGGCAGTTTGTAACAGGAGATAAGAAATGGTCTGCTAACCAGCCCTCAGCAGGAAAGGGTATCGCCTGCAAGTTTATCTCCTTTAGTGTTTGAAAGCGTTGAGGGAAAGCAAAGGGACACAGCGCTGGGCAGTGAATAAGCAATTGTTGAGTGCGTGCCTCCGATCAAAGGAGATGCTGAGTAGAGGCAGGAGTCCTGTGGAGGAGAGGGGGGCCGAAAAACATCTAGGCGAGTATTCTGCAAACAGGCAGGTATTTACAGTGATCTAATATATTTGGAGTAACACAGTGAAGTAGTTGAATCCAGGACAAACTGACCTAAAACTAAGTATACTATTTTGATTTTACAAGTGGGAAAACTCTGTGAAAGAAATTAATCTTTCCTTTTAAAATAGATTTGGCATTTCTTTAACCAGTCTTCTACCTTCTTTTCTCCCTAAACAACCAGTTCACTACTGTCAAATAGAAGTTCTGTCACAAAACTTTTTTTAGTGTGAATATTACAGTCTATATTATGATTTTGCATAACTCTTCAGCAATTTCTTGGTTGGTTTGTTTTGGGATTTTTTTGCTTTTCTAAAGATTTAAGGGTTTTTAAGACGAAGTTAGACACACTAGCATTTCTGTAATGATTGTAGCTACTTTCCTAACTGATTTATACATGACTTCACTTGAATTACAAGGGATCTGAACACTGAAACTTAAACCCCAGTGAAGTTATATGACTAATGCAAAATGTATCTTAGTTGTTCTTTACACTGAACTTATTTATGGGTGTATGTATTTATTCAGATGTTATTCGTATGAAGAAGTGTTCAGACAAGTGTTCAGAATTAAATCAATGGGAGTACTCATGTGCATATGTGTTTTCTTAAGAGTTACAGAATTATTGCAGCACCTGTTCTATGCTCTTAAATGGGCATTTAAGGCTACAGGTCATGTCTGGATTTCCATGGGATTTCTCACTTCGTTTCCAAATTTGACCTATACCATTATGCTTTGTTTAGCGAAGAGCACTGTGGTGCTGCACAATTAAAACACCTATGTACCTTCAGCAGCACTGCTGAACATGCACAGGACTGATGTTGGACGGTTATAGAGCAGCAGGTGCACTGTATAACCGTCTGGCCATAGATGTGCATAAAGCTGTAGTGTCGTAATAGCCAGTCGTGCTCTGGCTGTCGGGGCAGTAGTGCTAATAACTTTCAGGTCACCATGCAGTGAACTTAAAGGTGCATCACGCTGCTAGCCAGGCTAAGTCGCTGATTTTTATTAGGAATTCCTGTAATGAATTTTTGGATCACAAATATGGATCTGCAAGTATGGCTGGCTGAAATTTAATCTTGTCTATAAAATGGATTACGGTCTAAATAAGTCCAAAAAAGGCTTGGGAAACTTTCAGCTAAACACACTAGCTTTTTGGGGAAGGCTTCCTTCACATATATGTCTAATATGAAGGAACTACTCTGGCTTTTACTATTTCTGAGTAGATAGTACTGAATTCTATTTTGTTTTCAGGCATGTATGCAGCTACTGGGGAGAGATGATTAGGAAGTGCTTGCTTGGCCATTAAACTTATACACCTGACTGCATCTTTTGACCAAGTTTTTGATCCTAAAAACTATTTAAAATTCAGTCATGTGTAGTGAGAGAGATTAACTTCTAAATTCACCTACCTAGTAATAGAGACTTGGGCCAGGGTTTTAAGAAGTAAGATATTAGCTTCTTTCTGAGGGGAAAAAAAAAAAAAAAGAAATGTCTTTCGAACAGTTCTAGGTATGTACTAGGTTTTCAAAACCTACCGTGTATATTGACTCACATGGAGATGTTAACAGTAGGTGAACTGGCATTATCTATTTCAAAGAATGTTATCTTGGTTGGTGTCTAGCGTTCATAGGATAGATTGTTTCTGTATCATATTTTTTAAGTGTTGCTTTCATAGGAAGTGTGATAGTTTAATCTGAATTGCTGAAAATACAAAACAAAGGACAAAAATTGTTCTGAAATCTGAACCTGTAAAAAAAACACAAAACAAAACCAACCCAAACAAACCAACAACAAAACCCCCAAATCGGTGATTTTGATACATAGTATTTTGTTAGGATATTATGCTAAACTAGCAAGCATGAACTCAGTATCACTTGCCTGCAGACATGCGCTTCTATTACTGACTGATGCAATTGTCTCACATTTCATTAAATGTCGGGTGACATCAGTTTATTGCTTTTATTTCATGAAGAGTGATTTAATTTCTGGAACAGTGAGTTCTTAAAATATATTCTGCATAAAAATTCTTCTGTTATGAATAGAAGAAGCCATAGTTGTTTTCTTGTTGAAGTGTGTGAAGTTGAAAGATCTCCATTATAGAACCGTTTCATGAAAACAAGGCAAGCCTTACTATTTACTTGCCATTCAAACTGTAGTTAGACTAAAACATGTTAAGTGTCAAGCCACTCAAATGACTTTGGCCCTCAAAAATCATGCTGACTCTAAGTGACAGCTAGAGGCAACACATTATATTATATACCACGTTTCTTTATATACTCCTAGCATGACCACTTTAAGACAACAGCCATTAGAACTACATTTAAAGTATCTGTGTGCCAGGCTTCTAAGTACAAAGGAGCTGTGAACACTGTATTTCAATTAAACTTCTTACTGTCTCACTCAAAATTATTGCTGTAAAGCTCCGTAGGTATTCTTATAAAATTATGAACAAAATATTGTGTATCCCAAACTGAAGTCCTAATTACAGTGGACAGGATACCACTTCTGTTGTGTAGATGTGCACTAACTCTGTCTTTACCCCAAACTAGTTCTAATTCAGAGCCATGTTGGTACAAAAATAATAACTTGTAATAACAAGTCCATATGCATAAAAATTTATACTAATCCATGTCCTGATGCTTAAAATCTGGAAAGGCTGCTTTGTGATAAATGGCAGCTGACTAGTAAAATATTCAAAGCCATCCTTTTTTTTTTTCTTTTTTTTTCTTATTTCTTTTTTTGACACTGTTTGTTCCTTTTTCCCTCATTGATTATGTTCTTTACGTTTGGTTGGAAGCAATGAACGGATATCGTGCTGAAACATGGGATCTTAACTCTGCTAATTCAAACCAGCATACGATGGTTGTGTGCTGGGCTGGGTGTCACATGAGGTAACTGCAGTTCTCACTGTGATTTGTTCTGCAGCCTCGAACAAGTCATAAACCTTGCACAGTTCTTGCTCTTTTTAATCTTTTCTAGATTAAAACTCTTGAGGAGGAGGGTAAGGAGGTTGTGTGCTAAGGTTGAGGTTGAAGCTAAAACGCTTCTTGATTGTCATTAGAAATTGTAGGTATGTAATGTAAACAACTTACATCTAAAAAATGCTGATTGAAATCAGTCTTGCTGTCTTCTCACAGCAGATGAGAGCAGTAATGAATTCAACTAGTTTGCATATACAGCCTGCTCGTAACTACCGCAGCTCATCACATGCTGTAAAAACCTGAGAACTGAGTAAACATTTTCACACTTAGTTGTCCAGAGCTTCATGCTTCTGAGACTATATGTTGCCAGCAGAACACGTACTAATTAGTTTAGAACTCATTGCAGTCAGCGCGGCGTAAGCATGCAGAGCCAGAGGCATCGCCTGTAGGCTGGACTCGGTCCCTGTAACGGTTTAATCTGTTCCACATTCGTCCCCTGAATCTTCAGACTTGTGAATGGTCTGCAGTGGAGACTGCTGCAGAGATCCCTGAGTTAGCGTATCTTGAATGCGTAAATCCATAGGCAGTAAACTGATGAAGAGATGCCAGTATTGAGAAGCAACAACAGTAGTAAATACAATCTAAATATGAATACTAATATAACTTAATTATATTTTTTGTCTTTCAAAAACTTCTCTGAATATTTGTCATGTGAAGGCCGGAATGCTAGATCAGGACTAGCTAATTTTAGGAACACTGATGTGGGTTTTTCTTCACCCCTTTTCCACACAAGCAATATTAACACACTGAAAAGACAGTCCTGTTTCCCAAATCCAGAGACCTTTTAGGGTTAAGACTTCTGTGCTGAAGTTATGTCAATAAAAGTTAGGACATGGCCCAACAGAAGTGACACTTTCAGGAGTTCTGCCTTTGGACGGGGGTAAGTTGCAGCTCACCCTCGTGTAACTGCCATGGAATAATTCAGTAAAACAATTCAAGAGGTACTTATACTTGCAATTACTTAGTAAATCAAACTGCACAAGAGCAAACTGATTAGATGAATCACTGGCTGTACGGATGCACTGGAATAGAATGTCATGTGATTTTATTTTTAAAATAAGAGCATTTACATGAATATGTGCAAACCTAAGTTCCTAAATAATAACCTCTGTTTCAGATGTGCAAGGCATCAGCTTTCCACGTGAATGTTTTTCAGACTGTGGATAGTTCTCAAAGTACTTGTTTCCTTAACTTGAGTGGACACTTGGGGTGCTCTTGCTGTGGGTCTCTAAGAGACTTGCATCCTCTGAAATCCAGGCAAGCAGAAGACACAGTAACACACTTGCCTGCTCTTATCGAAGTGCTGGGCATTCTGTGCCATACGCTACTGTACAGTGTAGCATACTGTAAAAGCCTGTCCTGAAGAGGTGGGCGCCTACACCCCGAGTTGCAAAGTTAGTCCTAGTTTCAGGTATGTGAAATCAACAGTACTATTCATGCAGGTAACCTAATGTGTAGACGTAACACTTAACTAAAGGTTGGACTGTAAGAGTTCCCAGACTACATGAATAAAGTCAATTACTTTTTCTGTCATTTCTAGATGCCTTGAATTAAGCACGTGCTAATTAATCAGCAACTTAAACCAAGACCAGACTGATGTACAGCAACCTTTGAAAGCTCAGCGGTGGGAGCATTCTCTGTTGGAGATTCTCATCTCTGATATGCATAATGTAAAGATAGGTAACCTAGAGATATAAAAAAGGAAACCGGGGCTTCAACAATGTCTGGAGAAGATAGCATGCCAGCTGGCTAAGAGGAGGACCAAGAAAACGTTCCTTTTTTGGTTTGATGTAAAGAATTCAAGAGTTAGAAGTTTTCTTCTTTTTTTTTTTTTTAACCTAACTCTTTTATTAACATATGTTGTTGCATATCTTCTGATTAAATTTCTTATTTTTCTCTTGAGCTAGGAGGGTGGGTTTTGTGGGTAAGCGGGCTTCACTGGCTGGGTTGGTTGGTTTGTTTTTAACTGAATTACAAAGCACTTCTTATCCAGGGATCTGGCAGCACTATTTTCCAACTCCATAAACTGGGACCTCAGTATGTGCCACAGCTACTCAGCACACCCTCCAGTGTATCAGAAGGAAAACAGGAATAAATTTTATTTCAGGTGCATAAAAGCTAACATAACAGAGGTCAAAAAGCGCAAGAGGATATTTCAGTTGCAGATGGTAACCAAAAAGGCTTTCTGATGTGCAGCAAGCTGCTGGGCTGTGTGCTCGAACTCCATGGGGTCACTGTGCAAGTGTGTTCCGTTTTGTTTGGTTGGTTTGTTGATGTTTTTTTAAGTAAATACTTGGCAGACTACCTATAGTAATTAACAGGGGCCTGTGCTCAGAATTCATCCTTCATTGTGTCCAATAAACAAATATTTACTGCTTCATCAACATGGTTTTATTCCATGCAGGTGAAAATATATGAACAACAATCCAATTCACAAATCCAAACCAGACGGGTGCAAGACATTACGCTTTTCAATATGTGGTAATTCAGATGTTCTGCCTGGAAAAATTATTTTATTGAAACAATCAGAGGAACAAAATAATGTTTACAGAGGCAACATCGTGTGCTCTTTAAAAGGCATAAATGACAATGATTGCTAGAGAGTATTCTCCAAAATAAATGTGTAATTTGTTTTAAGAGTTACAGTTCACCACAATTGCATTGAAGTATCTCAAGAACATACTTATCAGAAAAAAATTTTCTCCTAAAATATTGATTTATGTTATTTTTTTAAAGCAAATCTTTTTATTTTGTTTTTATATAGAAAGGAAGAAAGAATAATGATAACAGGTATTGCAGTAGAAAACCTTTGCCTCCCAAAATATTACAAAATACATCATCTTGAACACCTTAGATGAGCGTAGATAATGTATCTTAAATAAACTGTTATTTCATTGTCATTTTCTTATAGTACTCTGTGTCCTAGTTATCATTATTTCAGCTAGTTGCTTTTCCAGATGCTTCCATACTCAGTGGTTGGGAAACCTTATGTTGTACGAATGTGATAACATGGTTTTTCCAAACATGGGACAAGGGGTGCGCATATGTGTATTCACATACATACACACATGGTGTCTGTCTCTGTTGAAACAGACTTCATTGTTGATAACAAGCCTTTTTGTTTTGGGGATGGGGTTGTTTTTGCATTTTAAACATGGTGTGATTACACTAAACTGAAATTAAAAGAAAAATGATACCTGAAGACAGACAGGTTGGATTTTGAACTTGATGTTCTGTGTTGCCTCTTTGGCCTCCTGTTGCCCTCGCTTGCCGCACAGCCGAGCCAGGTCCAGTGTTTTGAAGAGGTAATGTGAAATAGTATCGTCTATGATCAGAATGAATGTGCCTGCTTTCTTCAAAAGGGGCTTAATAGGATATCTCTTCAGGATATTTTCTCCTTGATATATTTAATGTAATTTTCATTTTAAATACATGATTCTTTGGAGGTTTTCAGGACTACTCAGGACAAAGCCTTGAGCGACATAATCTAAATTCAGTGTTTGACCAGGCTTTGAGTGGGATGCCGGACTAACTAACCTTGCAGGGTCCCTTCCAGCTCTAATGATTCTGTGACTTTTTTTTCTGTGGCTTAGAGGAATAACTGATTAATTCCCAGTACCTTTTCCAGATCTCTAACAATTACTTTTGCATTTTAAAGAGCCTCTAACTATACCTAAGTCTTATGAAGGTCTGGTGTTTGGGGTGCGGATTCTCATTTATTAAAGCTTTGGTGAAAATGAAATTTAAATTTATGAGACAGCAGATCTAGAATGGTTCAGGTATTCTTGGTTTATTTCCCAGCTCGGCTATAAACACTGTGTGTGACATCTAGTGAATCATTGCGTTTCTCTGAGGCTCGCTCACTCGTACTTCTGTTGAAGGTTAATAACGATACTTTTCTCCTCTTTATTCTGATTTAGATTACTTTTTTTCAGGACGAGGTCTGTCTCTGTGTATTTTGTTGAAGAAAGGGGGGTGGGGGGGGATAAATAACTTTCTGTCGTGATTCCCTGTTAATTGTGCTGGGGGTTGCCAGAAGTTCTTGTCACTGCTGTGCTTGGAGTGGTCCAGACAGGAATTTGGCTGGAACCTTCTGTTCAAAAATAATTCTGTTTGAGGAAAAAGGGCACTTTTGGAAAGCTGTTCTTCCAAAATAGGCTAAACTTTCATTCTCCCCCTCCACCCCTACAAATTGTGGGCTGCTTTGTGTCATGCACGTTATTGAGACTGATTCAATTTTTTTTTTTTTTAATGCCTCTTGGATAGTAAAAGTTTAATTTTGAGTTTGTAGAGATACAAGTCTCTCTAAAAGATGTTTTCAGAGATCAAATTCTATCTTGCTGTTTGGAAGGCTTTCCATAGAACTAAGGGCAAAATGAAGATGGAGAAAGGAGAAAAATGATGCTGCTTAAACTCATACATTTCTAAACAGACTTGGGATGAAAAGAGTGATTTTTCTTTTTATATTCTTTCCACTCCCTTCATAGTCCTGTAGCGTGTCAGTCAATGAGGCCAAGGAGCTGTGATGATATGGTGATTTATTTGAGATGTTTTTTTCCCCGGTGAATATCTAACTAAACTTGTGTCTAGTGGAATAAAATTTTCTGTAGCGCTATCTATACAGAGGTTTGGCTTCTCTAGTTAAATTAAAACAAGCCTAGCCTGTTAACTACTACCAACAGTGTTTTATAAACATTGCTCGAATATGAAAGTTTAGATGGTAGCATATAAACCCAGAGAATATTCTATCTGTGACAAACAGTGGATCTCAAAATGTTTCATATCATTAGGAAGTTCTAAGATCATTAACTAATGTACTGAAGCCTTGAAGCCTTTAACATACCATGTTTATTGTTGGGATTGAAAATAATGAAGTAGCTTTTTGCTTTTTTTTTTTTTTTTCTAGTACCTCTATCTAAGCGAACTTGTAGTTCTTGAAATACTAACATTGCCAGAGGTACCCAAAGCTCTGGGCAGGGGGGAGGGAGGTGTTGTATATTATCGTTTTAAAATGCTGGCTGAAGCACAGAATAATTCTGTAGTATTTTTCATGTTGTTGCCTCTCCCCAGATAAAATTGAAATGAGATGCCAAAGTTGTTTACCAGAGATCCACCCATAAATCTTATCCCAAGCAACTGATGTGTTCATAGGCAAGCAAGCCAGAGTGCATATATGTAACCATATGTGTGCATACAAGTATGTGACTGAAATTTGATTAAAAACTAAGTGAATGATAAGATTATCAGATTTACAACTTTATGAAGCACAAATCTTGCAAATGACTGTCAAAAGTTATTACTGATGGCACCTGCATGGCTCCATAATCAATCAGATGTAGATAGGAGCACCCACTAGACTAAATTTCTGCACTGTTGCGAACAACCAGTATATAATAGTAGCTCTAGCATCTGTTCTAGTGAAACTGCTGTGCACCCGTGCTTGTGTGTGTATAGATTTCTGTGTGCCATAATTGCATGAGAAGGAGACTCAATAACAAAGTGTAAACCAATGAAGTGTAGCTCGCAAAATAAGACACCTCCAGTTCGGAATGGAATTGGGAAGCGCGTGCGTGTCTTTTAACAAGCCTAGATGAAAGCAGTATGGAAGTAGTGAAATTAAAGACTGAGTAGGGAAAGGATTATAAATTCTTTTGTGGGTCTGCAGGAAAAAATAAGGGTGGTAATTTTTTTTAAACTTTTTTTTTCTAAATTCATTGATATGTCAAAATTATGAGTATGGTACCAAAAGCTTAGATGTTTGAAATGACTGCATATGTAACTATTCAATTATAAATCCTTTATTAAAGCCATCTGTAAGGACAACTCAAATAATAATGAAAGGGGAAGACTACTTAAGTAGTCCTTTACAGTTTGTGAACATCTATATGGTGTTGTGGTTTTTTCCAAAAACTGGAGACACAAATGTCTTAGGCGTAAACCTTGATTTCTGGTGTTTTGTCAAGTACTTTGCATAGCTCTGGCACTAGATGAATATCATAGCTCACAGCAATATGGAGAATATTAACATCTACAGTGTGAGCCTTCTAACTGTCCTTGGTCTTAGGGTGGATTTCGTCCTGGATTTTTGTATACTCTGATTTTTAGGATGGCTCAGAATGCTAAACCCTCAACCCTTGAAAGCTCTCTCTATGTAAAATGTGTCCTAGATATGAGAACTGATAAAATTACTGATCTTCAGATTTCTGCGGGCATTTCAAGGAATGTTCAAAGTACACAGCTTTTGAAATAATACCATGATGTGAATTGCTTCCTGATTTGGTCCCAGTTTATTCATCTGTCTAATTCTGTGAAGAGATGGGAGGGTCCTACACTATGTACATTATGCCTCTAGTGCTGAAGAGGGAGGAAAGGGAATAGTGAAGAGATGGTTGCTGGAGTTGTAAGCCATGCGGGGGTGGACAGAGGGTGGTGCTTTAGTTCTTAATTACAATTCATTAAAAATTAAGCTTCACCCTGAGAGAGAAAAGATGTGATGAGTCCTTTCTGAGTCCTAAAATAGGGCAGCAAAAACTTGCACACAAAAGCAAATCTTTGTAGGACTGAAGTTCAGGTTTTTTTCAAAATGTCATGAACATGGTTGCAGCTGTTAGAAGGCTGAATTTCAGCCAAGATTTTATAAATGTACAAGCTTTCAGCTGTTTGCCTGGTTGTTTTCTCTCCTCAGAAATCTTGCATCTGCTTGATAATGCTATGGTAGTGTGAGCCTAGGAAAATCTCCAGGAGTTGTTACGTTGCCTTGCTCTATGTGGAAGGTCACTGCAGGTTCTAAGCCAAGAAGCGCTGTACAAAGCTGTACAAAGCGAGATTTCTTAGACCCACGGTCTCATGATGCTTGTGCAATTGTGTTGGTGTGTAAAAATGCAGCATCATTGATCTATTTATTTTCTGAAACAATCATTAGCAACGCTAATTGGCCATGTTAAGTTAATTATGGATGCAAAGATTTTTAAAATGTTTCTTGGAACATAAAAAATATTAGCAATACTCAGCTACTATCTAAGTAGCCATGGTGTATGCAACGTGGACAGACAGATCTGTGGGCTTTTCTGATACTAGGAGAGACTTTTTCTAGCCATAGAAGATGTCTGGAAATCCTAATTTTCTTCCATACTGTCTTTTGGTGATTTTGTAAATTTTTCACTTTTAAATAGTCAGTTCAGGTGTGATTTATATCTTGGTACTCAAAAGCCAGTTCCTTTTTGATTTGAGCTTTGACGTGTCACTAAAACGTGCAGAGATTTTCAGTAATATCCATACCTTATGTGTACTCATAGACAAGTCTACTTATCTAGCCTGATGATTAAGTGCATGGATTGCTCCTCTTGTGTTTGATACTGAATTCTAACAACTCATCTGCATTGAAGGATTTGCAGATACTGATGTGCTCTGTGTCTTGCCTTGCTATCAAGTTGCCACCTCAAACAAACTTTACATGCAGTGTATGCTCAAGTGGGAAGGTTGGATAATAAAGACTCAAGATGATCATTTTGTCTTTGAAGTCCTTGGCATCTAGTAGGAAGAGAATTAGCTAGCAGAAACTATCCTCTTGGATGTTTGACAGTACTAAGGCAATAGCATAAGAAAATACATAAATCTACTGAATAACCGTGAAACATACTCATCTAGAGAAAATAGAAAAAAGATAGCGTAGCTGGCAAATGGAGAGATACAAGCTGCCAAAAGATGTGAAACATTAATTCCACCATCTCAGGCTTGATTTTTTAAATTATTTTTTTTAAATATATATATTTATTTTTAGAGACACCAGATGCCAGACACATTGCTCATGCAAAATAGATAATCTGAAAAATGTTCTAGCTTGTTCTAGCTTACTCCAACTTCCAGTGCCCCGCAGCGGCTGTGGCAGCAAAAATGAGATCAGCTTGGAAGAAAGAAATTCTGACTATATGCCTTTCCTAGATGTGGATATATGTGTGTCTTCTTACACATGCCAGTTGCTGTTCAAGAAGGCTGGCATGGGATCTGTTTAAACAACTTTTGCACTAACACAGCTTTTTCCTATGCAAAAGATGGCTAATTCAATACAACGCAATATTGAAGCCAAAGATTTTCCCTTGCCATGTGCCAGGGAACTTCTGATTGTGTACTTTGATTACCCGTGCCACTAAGTTCTGCAAGCTTTTGCTCAGGTTTTCAGTAGGTCCGAACCATCAGACGTCATCTGCTGCTTCTGAGTACATGTAGCATAAATTTACTGTTGGCAAAAAGAATTGAACACTGAGGCAAGGCAAAAATAACTCCTTTAAAAAGAAAAACCAAAAACCAGTAAAACCCCAGATTCAAAATGAATGTCACGTCAATCTGAATGAGTACATTCAAACTAAGCTTAGCTGTTTGAGACTTTTTCCCTCTTAGCAAGTGATGTTCGTAACCTTTGTTTCGTATTGGATTGGTTTTATAGGTAAGTCTAATCGGAGAAAAAGCAGTGGTACGCTTAATCTGCTTTAAACTGGGGTATGGGTATAAGTGGAAGTGCCAACTGATTTGTGAAATTATATTTGTTTATGTGTATAAATGGATAAAATCTGTAAATAAAGATTTGATTCCTAAATATACACCTGCTACTTAAAAACTTAACGTAGTCCACTATTTAATTATTTATACTTCCGCAGTCTTGAGGTAATCCAAGTCACATCTCTGCTATGTGAAAGGTAGGCTTACATAGAGATGTTAGGTGGGTCTTTTTGTAATCCTCAATGCTTCTTTCCTAAAGAGACCTGTTACCTCTTTGTGTGAGCAGGTTTTCTTTAGGCATCCTGAATTTTTTGTTAAGTTTCTTCCTCACTTTCCTTCTCTTTCCTCCTATTTTATGTTGCTTTTAAAACCTGCTATCCTGTGTCATATATATTTTGAGAAATTATACATTAGTATATGACTTTTTTTTTTTCCCCTTTCTTCTTTCCCTGACCCTCTCATTCCACACCCATTCCTGTTATCCTTGGTCAGAACTTGCACAAATAAAGCAATCTTTGCCTTGGGAAGATTTACATAGGAAAACAGTAGGGCAGATGGTTTATAAAGGAAATGATCTTCATGTTTTCTTGGGAATGGCTGAGAAGCAAATGCATCTTGCTTAGGGCAGGCATTTGTCTCTTCTCTCTCCCAGTTGAGCACAAAACTTGAACCTGTATGAACAAGGTGATATATTGCTGTAAAGAATCCACTTTCTCCATTATTTAAAGCCTCAAATATTTCAATGTTTCTGTGTGTGACCTGGGCAATGTTACATCAAAATCATTTAAAAAGATAACATGGCTGGGGAAACAAAGTTAAAAATAATCATTTGTTGGAAGAGGAGGGAGAGAAATACTGTAATGAACAAGTATTTGTGTCCGGACTTCTTTCCACAAACTTTTAATGGGATGCTGTTAGAGGAATTGATTAGCGTTAGGGTTCATCTCTTGTGAACTTCTGACAACGATTAATGAAATATTTTGGAACCAGCTTATTTGATTTATCAGCTGATTTATCTTTTTTCTTGGCCTTTTCCACACTTCCGAGAGTATCTCCAGAGGGGATATTACTAGGGTTTTTGCTACTGCCGCCAAAAATCTTCTGGCACAAAATAGCTGTCTGAGTCAGCTTTGTAACATGACAAATTCAGAGACAGCTGCAGCAATGATACGTTAGCCGCCTATTGGGCAGCTTTCAAGTAGACAATAAATCTCCTACTAGTTATAAAACGTCATTAAAAATAGCCTAACACAATAGAAGATTGTGAAATATTGTGCTTATTTTTCTGGTTAGCAGGTTGAAAGATGTCTGAGTGATATAAGTTAGAACAGTTATTCAGTTGTGGCTAAATATGTTGTATATGTTAGCATTAAAGAATCAGAAACAATCAGAAGACGACGATGCACTTTTTCTGTTATCTTTTATTACTCAGCTGTTAATTACTCATATTGTATGCTCACATTTCAGTGATCACAGCTGTTGCTTCTGTATATGTTTTTCTCCGATGTGGTGTCACTAGAGTAGCGAATACGATGCGTTTTCCAATGGAGAGATTGTAAAATGGAATTAGGCTGCCATTGGAGGTGTTCAGTGTTGTATTTCCAGAACTGGCCTTCTGTTGCTATTGTCTTGGAATTCTATGAGCATTATTAATGTTGCAGTTTGTAAGTTGAACTGCTAGTTTAATTGGCTTTTTCTTTACTGTACTAATATCTTCAGTTAACCAGAGCCTGCAGTCCTACTTTTTATGTCTAATTTTGTTCTATTTCTGTGCCCCAGCCTACATTTAATTTGCACAGAAGTGGAAATGAAGTTGTCAGTGCCATCTCGCAACTACTCTCCTCCCCCTTACTTTAGCTATATCAGATGCCAACACTGCTGATTTGTTGAACCTCAAGCTGTTTTGTTTAGCAGTGGAAAGCTGATTGCTTTGCAACCATCAAACTGGTACAGTGAGACACAAAGTGCTTGTGATATTGCCCAAATTTCTCAAGGGTAAAGGTAGGAGATATCATTTCAATTTCAATTATATACTGAATTTATCTGAATAATAAAACAAGGGTGCAACTTCAATATGTGAAATCTCATGTTCTGTACTAGCTAACACTGGTAGATGCCTACGTTAACATGTATTTGATTCAGGAGTGTAGGAAAGCTAAGGAATACTTCTGTTTTCTACTTCAAGGCTTGTTTCCTTGCAAAGACAGTTTTACTGAAAGATGCTTGCTACAGTCGTGCTTAGTCTGTGTGATCTAAACGAATTAATTGCAGAGTGGAGAGAACCAGAGGATGAGACTGCATCTTAATGCTTCTCAGAGGGAGAAGAGAACCTGCTACAGATGTTTCATTCCTCTTCTTTTCTAATACGAAATATGGGGAAATAGTGAATTTCGTAAAGTATCACAATAGAGCAAATTTGTGCATGCTATTTTAACATTGACTTCACCCTTTTTGACATGCAAGCAGTGGTCACTGTTCTGTCATGCTGTTTTCATTGTAATTTAAGTGTGAATGAAGAATGAGGCTTCTGTAGCATTGGAATTTATACTGCTAGAAGCCCACCCTGCAGACCTTGTGTGTTCTGAGTTTGTGTAACATTGGAGGGAAAAATTGTCTATTTCATTTATTTTCCCTCAATTACACTGCTTTTATCAGATACATGAAACTAGAGTTGTTTTTTTTAAGATTTAATTAAAAATAATACATAATGTTTTTCCTTAAAAAAAATTAAAAAGGAAAGGGGCAAAAGATAATACCTACAAAATTTAATTAGTCATTAATGAATAGAATATTAACCCAAGTGTTTTTAAGAACTTTAAAATTCTAGTTAGTATTAGTTCTCAGGGGCATTTTTTCTTCATGATCTTCAGTGCAGTTAATTCATTACTGGAATGCTCTTAATCATAGCTTTCACAACTATTTTGTTGAAGGGTGCACTGTAAAAGCTGACTAGGTTATTTAAAACCAAAAAAAAAAAACAAACCAAAAACATAACTTCTACTAAACCAAGCAGATTCTACTGTAAAAAGCTGAGAGAGAGTGCATTTACTGCATAGCACTGTGCTTGCCTGCAGTAATACTTCTGTTGCTCAATCCTGATTAAGGATGGAGGATATGATGACCAGGAGGAACCATAACCTCAAAATGCTCTGGCAGCTAGAATTGGCAGTGAGATACAATGCTACCAGCAAATCAGGGTGCCATGCTCTTATACCATGGGTGCCTAGGAACGAAATATAAGTTCTATAGCTAATGGTAATCAAAACTCCATGGCAGTCGATGCTTTTTTTTTTTTTTTTGATATATGTGTATATACAATGTTATAAACTCTGCGTATGCAATAAGTAAGGAATTATTAGAAAAGGTGTAGATGGTAGTGTGTTAGCGGTTTTTTTTTTAAGTCACTGAATCAATGCAGACTCCAAGGCTTGAGAGCTTTTTGTGCTTCTGGTGATTAGGTCTCAGAAGGAGCTAGTAGAACTTCAAAGGTGCAGAGAAGAGTGACAATGATGACTTATTAGTTTACTAGCTTGTTGTCACTGTTGAGAGATTAAATTAAATTTCCTCTCTTGATGATTGTGTCAGGATATGGCTGCCGTAGAGATTACTAAATGTGGTATGCAAATAAGTTAGATTTCCTTTTCGTAGCTAGCTTTTGTATTAATTGAGTTTTTGATATTTTATAATCTTCTCAGTAGCATTATATAAAAGAGCTGCATACATGTTTCTCTTGCCTGCCAGTCAGCCGTGTTGTAAACCACCTGCACTCCAGGAAGAAAATATGTATTAACTTTTAATATAACATTAAAATTAATGAATTGAATGCACTGCAATGGGAAATGCAGATTTTAACTAATAATTACAACTCATGAAGCTTGCTAATCAAGCACTGAGTCGATAGATATGAGACCTGTGCTACTTTACTCAGAGTGAGTATGCTGACAATTTATAAAATTAGAACTATAGAGCACACTGGATGTAGACAGCATGCTTCCAAACGCAATGTTAGAAAGCGCTGTGGCTTGTGGAAAATGAAGTGAAAAATAGGGGTGCTGACTGAATATTGTTCGTAGTGGCTGTGGTCCCAAGAGAGATTTCAGGGTGCACTACATTGTGTCTCTACAAAAGCATCTTTCCTTATAGTTGTAAACTCCATGTCATCTCTTCCCTTTGCTCCATTGCTCACACTTAGCAAGACTATATGTATATTGGTTTATTGCACTAAGGTTGTGTATTCTCTAATAGTAAGAAGCCAAACCAAGAAGTTTTGACTATTTTAAACTTCTTTTTTACCAATGTAATAGTCTCAACTGCTGAAAACTTAGCAGAAAAATCTGTCTCAGTTATTAGGCAATGACTTAGGTTTGAACCACAGATACTGAACTCATAATTTTGTTTTTGTTAAATCCAAGACCAGAGGGAGATCGAACTAAACCTGATTTGAATATGAGTCAATGGCCAAGGATTTATGAAAGAGAAAAAGATCATGTTTATATTAATGTGAAATATTACAAAATAATCGTATAGATGTTGTGATATTAGATATGATACTGTAGACATCTCTAGTCAAACTCAGACCTAACCCAGGTTCTCTTGATTGAAGTCTAGTTTCTGAAGCTTTAGTGGCCCACATGAGAACCTCGTTATCTGGCTCTTCCTTACCACAGTTCTCTGACACTTTGCTGTGTTGAAGCACTGTGGATTTAAATTATAAAGCTATATGTAATTTAAGTAATTACTTGCGTTAGAAAATGCTAGCCTATAGAGTTGAGCAGTTTATTGTTCTGTATTGGTAGTGTGGTCAAGGGGATTTGCGGCACGTACACTTCTCACAGTGCCACATTAGAAACAGATTGAAAAGTGTTCTCCTTACCTGAGAAAGAGAACAAGAGAAATTTTGCAAGGTAAGCCATACACAGAAACAGAGTAGTACAGAATGAAGGAACTGTTGCAAAGACACCTTTTCATGCCTATCCCTTTTCTGTTCTGGAAGGCTGAATTAAAAGAATCAAGGTGAGGAAATTAGATTAAAAAAAATAAATAATGTAGGATATATGGGTTTCTTTATGAAAGGAAATGCTGAGAGTAATGTTAATGTTTCATAGTCTGACTTTGTGTGTCTGCACCACGAGGATGTCAAAATGATAAATGCAATAGTGAATAAATTTTAGATTGCATGCCGTGGAAATACGCACAAGCTTAGAGCTGAAAATACATTTCTTATTTCCTTCATTTCTATTCAAGGCGTTATTTGACCTCTTTCAGTTCCTTGGAAAAAGAGCATCACACTGCTGGTCAAACAAACTACTCATAACTTCTTGATAATTAATATCTTTACATTGCAAGGTAGAGTGTTTCCCTGTATAACTAGTATAATCCTTTTATTCCATTAGGTATCTATTTTTTAGCTTACAGCACTTTGTCAGTGACTGTAAGATTTATTGAATGTTGGAAACATTCAATAAATCTTATTTTTGAGTAATTCTTGTACATCTTTAAGGAATTTGTAAATGATTCAGAAGAACCATAAACCAAAGAAGCATAGAACTGCCTAGGCTGAAAATGACCTCAAAAGATCATCTGGTCCAGCCTTTCATGGAAAGGGGAGCGTAGATGAGATTATCTAGCAGCCTGTCCAGTTGTGCCTTGAAAACCTCCAGTGATGGGGACACCAGCCACATCTCTGGGGGTGTTGTTCTGGTGATTGACTTTTATATTTTTAAACAAAAAACTTCCCTTTTTTATACCAAGATGAAACCTTTTACACTGCCCCATTTACCTGTTGCCCCTTGTCTTCTCCACGTGGCTGCTTGTGAAGAGAGAGCCTCCATCTTCTTTGTAGCTGCCCGTTAAGTGCTACAAAACTGTGATGAGTTCCCCCTGAGCCTTCTCTTCTCTAGGGAGAAAAGACCTAACTCCTTCAGTCTTTCTCTGTAGGGCAGGTTCTCGAGCCCTCCTTTGGCCCCTCTCCAATCTGTCCACATCTTTTTGGAAATGTGGGGACCAGAACTGAACTCAGTTTTCCAGGTAATAATGTCCTTGCTTGTGCAGCCCAGGGTGTGATCTGCCTTTGTTGCTGCAGCAGCGCGACGCTGACTTATCTTCAGATGGTTGTCCAGCAGGACCTCCAGGTCGCTTTCAGCAAGGCTGCTCCCCAGTCACACACATCCTGGCCTGTACTTGGCTCTTTGGTTATATCATCCCAGGTGCAGGACTCTGCACTTGTCTTGTTAAACTTCATACAGTTCTTGCTTGCCCGCTCTTCCAGCGTGCCTGGGTCTCTCTGTAAGATGGTTCTCCCTTCTGACGTGTCCACCTCACCACCCAGTTTAGTGCCATAGTGTCTTCAGTCCCACCGCCCAGGTCATTTATGATGTTGAGCAGTGTGGGGGTGTCCCGGTTTGGTGCCTGAGGGACCCCACTTGTGAGAGGCTGCCAGCCTGAGTGAGAGCCGCTGATGGCCAGGGCCAGAGCGGGGCCTGTCAGCTGGCCCCCTGCCGCCTCCCGGGCCACCCCTCCGGCCTGGGTCCGGCCGGGGGAACCTGCGGAAAACAGTGTTCAGCTCTTTGATGAAGTCCACGTCAACAATAGACACTGTTCCCCTCTTGTAGATGGGTATGACGTTTACCCTCTTCCAGCTGTCTAGGACATCCCCTGATCACCAGGGCTTTCAGATTACAGAGAGCGGCCTTGCAACCGTGTCGGCCGCTTCTCTCCGGGCCCGCCAGTTTGTGTGGGCTGAGGCCTTGCGAGAGGCTGCAGGCCAGCCCTTCCTCCAAGGCCGGCGAGTCCATACGTGGGTTGTCACACCAGCTTCATCTTGTCACCTGGGGTTCAGCTGTGCTGGTGAAGACAGAGGCAAAGAAGGTATGGAGAACCTTGGCCTTGTCAGCATCGTTAGTGACCCGTTTCCCTGCCCTGTTTAGCCATGGGCCTCTGTTTTCCCTGTACTTATGCTTATTACAAAAATCTATAAAATTACACAATGCTTTGTTTCCAGAAGAACTTTTCTATACTATAGTGTATATAAAGATATGCAAATATGGATTATTACAAATCTGTGTTTGAAAAAGCCTTGGTGCTCAGTGAGGAAACTCGCCAGTTATCATTAATGAAGAGGCCTTCATTAGCAGTTTAGTTTTTATTTCCTTAAGCAATAGCTGGGGAAGCTAAATCCCCTACATCTACTAAACAGCAATATTTACCTTTTTACACTCTTGTGTATACTTTGTGCTGCTTATTTACACACACAAAACACAAGCTTTTGGCAAAAATAGCCAGTCCTTTCAGGAATGCCCAGGTCTTCAGAGCTGAAAGCTTTGTAAGTTGCTTGTGAAAAAGCCAGAGTTCTATTCTTATGTTCATAAGAGAAAAACAAACATGTTTGCTCTGAACTGCTTGTTGTAGTTAATAGTCTGAGCAGATTTACAGTTGTGCCACTTCAAACTTCTTAGTAAAATCACTCATTTCTTAGTAACGTCTGGATAAGTTACGTATCATTTTCCAAATGTTTAAAAATCTCTACATAAAATTGGGCTTTGCAATGAAGATTGAGAACAGCATCATGACAATGAATATCCTTTGTATTATAACATAACGTCTATTCCTTGTATTTTGCATAGCATTTTTATTTTCTATTTTAACCTTTGTATTTTGTGAGTGTTTAAAAGGAATAATTTATTAAGTCTTTAAAACACAAAGGTGAGTAACTGAATTCTTATCACACTTTAAGGAATTTACAGATGGTCCTAATGAGCTGTAAATCACAAAATACTTGTTCCCAGAAGAATTTTCTTACAAGGCAGTTATTCTTAGGAGTGGAAGATTGCTTCAGTGTTGATAATGTTTGCTCTATCGCTATTGAATGCTAACGACTTGTAGTTTTCCATTACTTTACAACAGTACAGCCTACCTAGCTGCTATCTGTGATATGATTACTGTGTAAGGACAGAAAGCATTGGAGAGGCCTGAGCAGTCAAAAGAAGACTCATTAACGTGAGTGAATGTCTGCTCAAGCATTCATCACAATTAATTTAACAGGTTTTTGTAGGGAGAATTCACACTATACCTATTGCCAATAATGGTACAGCATCCTTTTATACTAAGCACTAAAATCCCCTTTGCTCTTCTGAGAAGTGGTTTAGGCGTATCCACAATCTTAAATGTTATGTATCATTTTCTTATCATTTTGGAAAGCTCTTTAGGGGAATTAAAGTCAGAAAAAAAACCCAAAATAGTTCCTGTCCTATATTTGGCATATATCGAATTTTTAATTTCTACTAAGAAACTCTTTAAGGAACTCTTTCATACATCAGCGGAATTATTTCAGTTGTGTTGCTTTCAGTTTGGTTTGGGGTTTTTCTAATCAGCTCCAGAGTATTGCCTTGTCTATTCCCAGAATCTGATATGAGGAGGCAAAAGAAATTGCGAATGAGAGTGATTATGCACTGCAACAGGTGGCTATAAGGGGTTGTAGAATGTCTGTCCTTGGAGATTTTTAAAAAATAGTGATTTTAAAAGCATACGAAGTTAAACATGCTTTGAGCAGGAGGTCTGATGAGAGATCTTCCAGTTTATTTATCATTTTGTAGAAAAACATGTGGGTAACAGCTTGGTTTGCAGAAAAATCATAATTTTTTCTTTTTTTTTCTTTATTATTTTTTTTTTCTTCTGTAAAACTCCCAAGTGGCAGTTACGCGCCTTAAAGTTAGTTGAAGGTTTCTCAGCTGTGGGGACATAATTTGATTTGGTGATAGTGGCAGCAAGGCAAATGCAGGGTGGCAGGATGCAGGGGATGATAAAGGTCAGATCAGTTAAGGTGCAGGAACTGAGACAATCAGTGTTTGGGATATTTCAACTAGGAACTGGAGCTGTCAGAGTTTTATGCATGCATCTCAGCTTCTCTGAGTGATGGGAAGGGTGAAGCAGGCTGGGAAAGGAGCACCAGAACAGGGTGCCCACATCCCTCCTGAGACCCACAGAAACACTTATTCTCCCCTCTGCTGTCACCATGTGCTGAGGAAAAGGGTTGTTTGATATGCTGATCATTTCAACCAAAAGAAAAGAGTAGGTGATTTAATTAAGCTATCATTTTATGTTGAAATAAATTTAAAATACAAGGTAGTTGTTCTTTTTTTACCAGTATCTGTCCATTGCACAAATACTTTTCATAGTTATCTATTACACAGTTTTCACGTAAAAGTGAAGAGCCTATGGAGTTTAACTAATCTGGATTGGTGATTGGAGTTTGTAGAATGAAGTGCTGAAGGTTTGGTGCTGGGTTATGGTGACACTTACCTATGAAGGATAAAAAACCTGATTGTTGATGTGATTTGTGATGGGAATCAGGTGATGTGGAACAAGACAGAACGATACATGGGGTCTGCTGGAATTAGGCTACAGTTCATTCCAGCGGTGTTACCTCTGAGCTGTAGCGGAGGTGATGAGTGCAGGAGGAACTACCTGCACATAACAGAATAGGCATCGAGATTCAAGGTTTCTGTCATTATCTTCTTCTCCGCTGGTCCTTGCATCTAAACTCCCACCCCCACACTGTGCTTCATGGGCAAGAGGAGAGAGCTGTGATGTAAAAAAGAAAAAGATTGTAGGACTGTTAATTGTTTGGGGTTTTTTTGGTTTTGTTTTTTTTTTACTACATGTAATAATGATTGTAACATCACTTTTATGCTCCTTCTGTAGCAATATTGAGTTATTTAGGTCATTGCAATTCTCCTCTATTTTCTTATATTTCCTTCTTCTCTCTTTCCTCTTATATTTAATTTTCTTTATATATCCAAATATATCAGATTTGAAAGTGCAAAGTTCTGAAACTGTTCACTGATTTACAAAGTACTCCAACCAAATCCAGTTAAAGTAACAGTCCTCCCCAGGCAATGAGATTTGAATCCTCCCGGGATCACTTGAAGCTGAGCATGAAAAATAAAGGAAAATGATTTTGATTTGTTTAAGGCAACTTTATTTTTATTACTATTCTTGATAAATAATGATTAATCATTGCTCCAAATGAACATTTCTCCAGTAGGCAAAGTGAGCCAAAAATGTTTCATCACAAACTCCCTGATGTACTCTACTGTAGAGTTGAAGCTAGATTTTATTTGAATGTTTTTTTTCACTGCAGAGCACTGATGGTTGCAGACATCACAGACAGCTTTCTTCTAGCTTCTTTTAACCTATGCAGAATTGTTCTATGTTTTGTGGTGTGTTTTTTTTTCTTTCTAGATATTGATTACATCATCAACTTTTGTACCGTGAAGGTACCTTTTTTTTTTTTAATTTACTATTCTGCTTTTGTGCTGCAAGGTCAATTAATTTAACTATATTTCAATTTCTCCATCTATTGGAGACTATTTCCTAGAGCTATGTCCACATCCCCAAAAGGGCGTCCCCTTTTGGTGCAATGGTGCTAGCCAATCTCAAGGGCTTTTGGTGACTCCAATGGTGTCAGTATACTGAGACAGGAGGGACTGCTAGAGGTTAAAGGAGAGAGAAGCCCAGATGGGGGATGGTTGATCCATTTTTGTCACAATGATGAGCACCCCAATTTTTCACTGAATTCCTCTGAGTTTCTTTTGGATCAATTAATGAGATAATAAAGTTCTACCAAAGGACACTTGAATGCATGTCTGATTGGCAAAAGCGCTCTGCACCTAGAGTGCTCATCAGAACTGTCATGACTCAGTTTTCAAAATAACTCTTCACATTGAATGCCAAAACCTTTTAGAGTTTTAGTCACTCCTGTTTCTTTGGCTCCTAGACATTGAACTTCTGAAAAACCTTGGCCTTTTGTGTCTCCCAGGGCTTGCTCTCTCCTGAGTCAGCTCCCGTTTGTTCAGCTTTCACTGATTTCAGTTTGAGCTGTACAGGAGAATACAGCCTCGGATGTGCAATTCTGCACATATATAGACGAATTTCATTGGTATTCAGGGTTTAGTTCTGACAGATGTGATCAGATAAGACATTCAGAAGTGACGCTAGCTTTATTGGCTTTGCTGCTTTTGAGTTTCAGTTGCAAGATATCAATAGGTGTGTAGGCTTTTTTGTACATTGTTTTTAGAAATAGTGGTTGCTAGGTTTGTTTTGTTGGGTTTTTTTTTTTAAGTCATGAAAGCAAAGACATACTCTAATATGTAAGTTTTGCAGGAAGCAAGCAGTTCTCTAATAGCATATGATATTTTGCTAATAATGCACTAGTAGCTTGAAAATCCTTTAATATATTTTTCAAGATATGGGTTAGTTCTTGTGTATTGTGATTTCTAATTGATAAAGCATTTGGAAAATGTGAACAACATTTATTTCTGGAACACGGTCACACTTTAAGAATTAATTTTGCAGTCACTAGCGGTGTCTGTGGTGATTTTTGGAGAGATGATCGTCTCTAATTTTTTGTATGTTTCTGGAGCTTGAGCTGTCGTTTCTGTGCAGTTGTAGATGTGATGCTGTGCTCTGCTGATATAGTGAGAAAAGAGATCTGTTCGAGGATGTGGCTGTTGGTACCCACAGAGGAATGTTCTACAGGAATGTGCTTTTTGAGTTAATATCACATGAGTCTTCTTATATAATCCTCTGAATTAAACACAAAGGAAAAGCATTCGGACCATCTCTCACTGATAACAATTTCAACTACCTCTGCAATCTGGCTGGGAACCCAACTATGGTGTAAATGACGATGCATCTGCTCCTTTATCAGTTTGTTGCTGAATTATACAGATTTGTTCATTTAAATCTGAAGGGTAATAGAAAAGATCTAAGTATTCCTATATCTATAGCACTATTTTGCTTTATATCACAATGCCATCAAATCCTTTGAAGTGTTATTGGATTAAGTAAAATTTTGTCTGGCAGAAGCTGGCTAAGGGGTAGCTGTTTGAATAATCAGCATTCAGAACTCGACTGCTAGTTAATACAAAACTGTCTCTGTAAATGCAATAAAATACTTTTCATATTTTCATTTAAGTTTTTGGTTTTAATCATAGATAAATGCATGCAAATAGTTAAAGTAAATTTAGGACAAGAAATCTGTTAGTATTTTAAAAAATAAAATTTTAATTTATAGATATCTTTAGGTTTTTTCCTCATAATTTATTATTAGAATTTTTAAATTCAATTATCCAAGCAGTCTCCCATGGCTAACGCCAACTAATATTCAGTTAGAACTCACAAAGGAAGATCTCTGGTTTGCATTAAAGATGAGTATTGGCTTGAATGTTTACTTTACAAATATCAACAACTTAAGAAAGAGTTGCTAAGGCTAAATCATAACAAACGCTTGCAAGTAATATTTAAGTTTTCCACTCCTCCTCCCTTAATTAGTATCTTGCTAGGGCTTGGTATCTTCTTCCCCTGTCCACCTTTCATTTACTTGTTAAAAGCACAGGAATAAACATTTTAGGTTATATGTTTTTTGAGATTCAGGGTACTGTGAGTAAACAAGGTAATATATGAACTATTTTGTGTGTAACTTTCATTTTTTGCAAGACCCTTTCTAGTAGGGCTACCACATAATTCTAAAATATCAGGAGAGAAGCGCTATGTGATCCTGTAAGAACTGCGAAGAACCCTGCTTATACCGAGTCATCGTAAACACTTTGCCATTGACTTCAGTGAACACAAAATTTAACTCTCTATATGCTATTGAATGACCTTTTATGTTACCTTCTTTATAGACAGCAATAGTGAGATAAAAATATATTGTAAAAAATGTTGGGATTTTTTGTGAAGGGTTTTTGTTGGATTTTTTTGGTAACTGGAATTGCACTGTCAGAGGAATTCCTGTTGTTAGTAATTGGCTTGCTTTTTTGCAGTGCATTTAAAAATGGGATTGCTTTTTTGGTGCCTCAGTAAGGCAATGGTTCTCAGAGAAATGCTCAGTTATAAATGGGTAACAAAGGAAAAACTAATTTGCATGTTGATGCTAAATCTCTAAAGCTGGTAATGCCCAATGGTAGTTAAAATAGGCCGCATTTCTAAAAAATCTTTCCCTGTATAAGGTCTGCCATTAAACCAAATATTGGTATCTTAAATATTCCTCCTTGATAATGCACTAAGTAGTCACCATACCTATGTTAAGAAGTGAATATTACTGTGTAGTTCCAAAATGTGTATGGCCCTCCACTAGTTACTTCAGAGGAGTTAAACAGGATCTTCTCATCTCTCGTTCTCCTGGCTCATTTTTTTCACTCTCTATGGCTCTACTCTCACACTCTGGATGGCTAAGGCTGTCTATTTGGAAAAAAATGTTTACAATGAGGCGCATGCAGTGTGGGTATCATTTAAAACTTGCATGCAAAACTTTTTTTTTTTCATTTGAGATGTGTTCTCAGTAAAATCTGTTTCTAAAGCCAGAATGTTGCGAGACAGATGTGATGGGTGGGAATGGCTGCTGCTCTGCAGTCTGCGCAGAAACGGCTGCCGTGAATGCCGCTATTTCCCAGGATATTTTAAATCTTGCATTCTCTCTTTTCCTGCATTTGTCCTTTGCAACCACAGGTTTATTAGTATCAGAACATAGTACTGGAAACAATGAATCTGGTAGCCTTGAAGCAGGAGCTAGTATTTATAGTGTCGATATTATGCTTTGAACACCTTTCAATAAATTAGCTGTAATGAGCCATTCTGTGCTGGTATAAATATGATGAAATAGATTAATGAGGCAAGAATGCAAAGTCACTAACACTTCTTTAGATGAAGATTTTGACCTTAACCAAATAAAATAACATCTGAAAACTTCCTACTGAATTTTTTTTTAACATTCACAAATGACTGCATTTTTTTAACCAACTCTGTGCTTCTAAATAAAAGGTCCTGAAGCCTTCCTTTGAGACGTGAACTGAGTTCTTGTTCATTTGATTAAACAGTGATATCTGAGACTTGGCAACGGTATGTCCATTTTTGGAGTATGGGAATCATACATAAAGCGTTGCTGATAGTGAGGTGAGGAAAATAGAAGAAAAGTGCCTAGAAATTCTTTATTCCAATTCAGTTGGAAAGATTCCAGCAGAAATCAATAGCCCCTGCTGCTTTTGCATGAAACACTTGGACACTTAGCAGTTAAAAAAAAAAAAAAAAAAGTAAAAAGAAGACTTTAAGGGATTATGGATTATTGGCATTTAAATACTGAATTCAGGGACATCTGCATGCGTAACAGAAGTTCCCTTTTGTTATCTATAAATGTTTGGGTCTGTTACCCACGTTGAAAGACTAGAAAATAAAGCTGCTCTACTAGTAATTTTGTGAATGTCTAGGTTTTATCACTTATTTAAAAAAAAAAAAAAAATCAAACTTCACAACAGAATGGTGGATACTTAGCAGGCTTCTGAAGGTATGAGGGACAATTCCTCCATGAAGGGAGGGAGGGAAGTAACAGTAAGGTTTATTACTTACTAGAAAAAGAATCAAGAAAATTATATAGTCTCTACAGTGTTTTCTATTGTTTTGTTCTTTCTGTAGTTCTGTTTAGACCAAGTTTTTACATTTTGTTTTTTCAATATTTAATGAAGTTGTAACAGAGTTTGTTTCATTGTGAGTGCAGTATGAAATAACAACAAGATTGTAACTTTTCAGAAAACTCACGTATCCTGTATGTGAGTATATCCAGCAGAAAATGCCAAAGAGCTCTAGGGATATCTAGGATATCAATTGGTAATACGGCTTTTGAGGTTTTGAATGTTAGTGAATGACCTTTGTAGCTAAGACAACTGATCATTGCAGGCTAGAGATCAGCTGTACATAGACAGGTGCTCCCATGTACATCAGCCTGGCTAGACTTGCACAAGTATCTCCAAGACAGAAAAGGCTATAACTTAAAACTGACTTATAATGAGATGATTCATTTAAAAAAAAAAAAAGTTACAAATCATTGTATACTTCTCAACATAAGTTGTGCTTAATTTGAAAGACCAGAGACAGAACTCAAAGCAATGTAAAAAAAGCTTGCAATCATGTGCAAGTGGAGAAAATAAAGTATCACAACTTTATGCCTGTTTGTAAATAAAACAGATGGGGCTTTGAGGGAGAGTTTTGACTCCAGCCCCTCATCGCTCTGCGTGGGCAGAGCGCCACATTACTCCTGTGGAAGTGTCAGAAACTCCAGTTCTGGAAGGCTGGCTTGCTGGAACAGCAGACCGTAGTTTCTTTATAATTTATGTCAGCGGAGAAGTCCAATTACTTGTGTAATTTCCATTAGTACTCAAATAAATTAAGCTATGCTGTAGCTGTATCTTCAGTGGCACTTCTGCCAGTATAAAATGTGACGTGCACAGTCTTAGCTCTGCTCTGACACTGCTGAATTGGCAAAAGTTTCTGCTGTGGACTTGATTAAATCTTGAATAATATTGAACAGAGAAGTGATTAAAATAAAAGAGAACAAAACCTCTGAAGAATGTATTTAATCTAAAACTTTAAAATGCTGACCTTGACAAGGTATTTTTGAGTTAATTACGGTAGAAGAGGAGTATCCTGCACTTCAAACACTGTGCTCTGAGAATTCAGTACATCACTAACTCAAACACACGCTTTGTGAAAACTGCATTTTCTCCTTAGTTTTATTCTTGTCCTTTGGGGACATCTCGGATTACTTTGGTCTATGTAATGCGACTGCCTTCATAAAGGTATTTGCACGGCTTTTTTCTTCAGAGCAGGCTGACAAATATAAGTGTTCTGTTCTCTAAAGCCATATCAAGTTGAGTTTTAGTTACCTTTTGTAATTATCACAAGTGCTTTCAAATAATATTATCTTCTGTTTTCCATATTTAAAAGGGATAGAAAGATCATATCTGATTACTGTTGTTTATATGTGGGTGGGTTTTTTTGCCTAAGCAAATTTTAGATGATCATTTATGTTCTCCTGTGTAAAATTGACCTTAAAAGGTAACTGGGCTACCTTTCTCTACCTGAAGATGGTTTTGTTACATAAAACCTGATCATTCTTGAAATGTCAATAGTGATGTGCTTGTCACTTCTTTGCTTTTACAAACATCTTCTATTGTTTCCAAAATTCAATTTGATGTATTTCACTTCAGGGTTTGCTTGCAGTCATTAAAAACATAGCCATTTTTATATAGCCTGCACCTTTTTTGTAAATGCTGCTATTTGGAAAAACGGCAGGACGTTTCATTCTGAACCTGCAAAACCATTTGAGGGGAGACTGTTGGAGTTTATTCCCAGGATTTTTTTTTTCTCCACTGAAAACTTTGAACTCTAAAATATTTTCTCTCTGGGGAAAAGACAGTGTTGTATATAAAGATTATATGTAGATATTCTTATTCTTTTTAAATGTATTTTGTTAATCTTCCTTCACTTATTCTGGATAACAAGGGAAACTTGTAGCACGATTTTATTTAAAATACATTAAGAATGAAAAAGGTTACTTTGGAAGATTTTTGGAATTATCTGAATTTTCTTGCAGAACGATACTTACAGGTATCTTGTATTTTAGTGTTTTGATTTTCAACTCTGGTATTAGCTTAGTGGATATTTACTTTGTATTGAGCTATGAGCAAAAATCAAGTTAATGTGTTTGCATGATTTTGAGTTTGCAAAGTTCCATGTGCATTGAGCACAGTTTCATTCCTTTGACAGCAGGCCACAAAATATTCTGTGATAGTCTATACGGTATATAATGAAATGTTCTCTTATAATTTTAAGATGTATTAGTACATTAGATCCTGGTCCTTTTCTCTGCAAAGTGAGTAGGAATTTAAACTTTGAGCATTAAGATTGTATATGAAGATTGAGCCATGGGTCTATGGAAATGGTTGTCTACTTTAAAAATCATACTTCATTAGAAAAATCATTGTCTTTGTGAAGAAAATAAAAATATCTGTCAGTCAGACATCTTCCTCTGAAAATTTCATTTTATTGTTGATTAATCCAACTGGATTGGAAAGGTTAAAGAGATATATTACAAGACAGGAATGATAGCTCACCCTGACATACTGTCAGCCTATTCCAAATCTCATTATCTAACTACGTATTCCGAAGTTATAGCCAACAGTCCAAACAGTAATTCATTTTGAAACTGTGTTATGGGGGTGTTTCAACAGACCTATAGAAACCTACAGGAGATGTACCTGAAATGAAACAATCTATAGTGCATTGCTTGTGTTTAAATTCTAGGTCAGTTTTTGTGACTGGTGAATCAGATTATTATGGTCCATAGGTTTTTGGCTTTGTTTTTTTCTTTTGATGTTGTGGGTTTTATGAGGGTTTTCTAGCCCTGCTCCAGCGTGGGCTTCCCATGGGGTCACAGCCTCCTTCAGGCATCCACCTGCTCCAGTGTCGGGTCCTCCATGGGCTGCAGGTGGATAACTGCTCCACTGTCAACCGCCATGGGCTGCAGGGGGACAGCCTGCCTCACCGTGGTCTTCACCATGGGCTGCAGGGGAATCTCTGCTCCGTTGCCTGGAGCACCGCCTCCCCTCCTTCTTCACTGGCCTTGGTGTCTGCAGGGTTGTCTCTCTCACGTTTTCTCACTCCTCTCTCCTGACCGCTGCTGGTGTTGCACAGTTCTTTTGGGTTTGATTTGGATTTTTTTTTTTTATTCCTTCTTAAATACATTATCCCAGAGATGCTACCACCATCGCTGATGGGCTCGGCCTTGGCCAGTGGCGGTCCGTCTTGGTTCCAGCTGGCGTTTGCTCTGTTGGACATAGGGGAAGCTTCCAGCAGCTTCTCACAAGAAGCTACCCGTGTAGGCCCCCACTACCAAAACCTTTCCGTGCAAACCCAATATGCTAATTTTGCTAATTTTTCATAAAAATAGTTGAGTATCGTATTTAAAACAATATTGTTCTGGTTACAGATTACAAAATAGGTGTGTTTATACTTTAGAAGGGATACTTTGGAAATTGGAAGTGGTTGAAATTATACTCAACTTTGCAGCAGCCTAGTTTGCTTTTCTGCTAATATTTACAAATGTAAGGTTCCTTTTGTGAATCTTTTTAAGCAGCTTGATTGGAAATAATATAGCGGTCACATTGAAGTTTGCTTGCCCTGTGCTTTTGCTTTCTGTTAAGTTAGTCTGTCTTAATCAGGTGATGTTACTGAGACCGATTTGATCAAATTTATTTAAGATATACTTTAAGAAAATTCAATATTTAGCCTTACAGTATTTCTTTCCTTTTTTTGTTTTCTCCATAGATACTACAACGTATTCCACTGAGCGATCTGAGCACTTTAAGCCATGCAAAGACAAGGATCTTGCATATTGTCTCAATGAAGGGGAATGCTTTGTGATTGAAACCTTAACAGGATCACATAAACACTGCCGGTAAGTCATTTGCTAAGAAGTTGCAAAAAAAGTCTTCTGTCCAAGGGAGACAGCATTAGAAAAAATAAACATTCAGACTTAAAATGTTACAAAGCAATGGAATTTGTCTCCGATTTGATTGGATCCCTCACAGTTTTGGGTGGTTTTTTTTTTAGTAGTCTGTAATATTTGTAAATACAAATACGGAGTGGAAAAACCAACACTTTGATTACTTTTACAGATAAGAAAAGTCTTCAATATTCTATTTTCTAATCATATAAACAAGTAAGGATTAATGTTTTGTTTTCTTTTTTACATATTAAAATCTTATGTTCCTCTACATATGGGAAGCATTCCTTTATTTTGGGTGCTCAAAGTAAAGCTTTGACAATAGCTGTACGCACTGTTCATTGAGAGACAGGAAGAGTTGTTCAGTTAGTAGTTTTAAGAATTAGGGTTTCATAAGTTTAATTATTGAAAGATAAAATGGACTGTAATAGCCATCTGAAACTGCCATATAGCTGTTGTACAGTTTTATGCTCCTGAACTTCTGTTAATGTCCATGACCACGTTGAATGTATTTAAAAGACTATCAGAAAAGAAAACCAGATCACCAACTATAATTGTTCTAGATGTAGCGGCCAGTAAAAGGGAGCGATACGCAGAAGGAATACTATAACGTCTTCCTAAAGATGAGAATAAAAAAAAATTCTGAACTACTCAAACAACCTTTTAAACAGAAGTGGTCAAAAATGAAAACCTCTACTTTTGTTTTTTTTAATCTACTCCTAAAATACTGTATTTGGCATACAGAAGGTATATCCAATACACTTATGTGCCCAAATTCTAAACTGAATGTCTCAATATATAGCTATCTCTAACATATACAATAAAAAGCACCTGAGATACTCAGAGGCTTTCCTGTATGATTTTTAATTAGGCTGGTAAATTTATTACCTAATTTCTTTGAACAGGCTGTTTTCGTAAACTGTATGGGTTAAACTTTTAAATATCTACAGGAGTACGTCTCATAAGAGATGTCTTTTTTGGGGGTTGAATTTCAAGATCTTTCGTGTTCTCTGCCTTTGCCAAATTCCTGTTTACTTGCTGTGATTCTTATGCTACAGTCTGACTAATGGTTAGAAGCTTTTCCATCCAAGCTTTTCCCTGTAACTAAACAAGCCAGAGTGTTGAGTTTTCATTCTTTCCAGCAGAGTGAAATTTTTTCATCACCTTCTCTTGTGTAATTCTTCCGTAGGGAAATCTGGGTATCACTTGTGAATCTGTTAGCTCCCGTGTGTAGCAGATGTGTATTGGTTGTACAAGTTTCGGGCATTGACACATTCTCTGGGAATTAAACATCTGCTTATTTCAGTGGGTAGTTTGAAGTGTGCAACGCAAAAAGACATGTATGAGGCAATGAAAATCCATATAGCAAGAGAAGACAGATTTTAAAATTTAAAGGGTGATTACACTAGTTGCAATGCTTTGTTTAATTCTGTAAGAACCTTCAACACTGCATGCAGCAGCTCGTGCAGTGTTCAGTTCAGAATCACTTTTATGATGCTGGTATGTGTGTCATTAATGGAGAAAAGCTTTTAATTTGACCTTCAAATTCTGTATCTCTAGGTTGGTAATAGACTATATGTATCTTTGTCAGGGCCGGTGCTATAGAGAGTGGGATGCAGGTTTGTTCTATCTGTGGCCTAGAACCGTGCTTTGGAATAGTAGCTAGAATGTACACGTATAGAAAAATACAATATTGATGTACTGTGTTTGTCCTCTAACAAAAAAAAAAAAGTAATTTTTCCCTGAGAATGAAAGGGTTATGGAATTCCCATTGCAATTAAAAGAATCATTTGAATACAGAATTATGAAGACTTAGAGAGTGAAACGATACTTTGTTCTTAGAATCAGGCTGCATTGTGTATCCTCGTTGGGAGTTTGATTTTTGCATCTGTTCTGGGAACAGAGCACCAATTTACTGAAATGGGAATTTGCCATGTGGAACAGCTGCAGATAAGAAGACCTTGATGAAGCAAAAAACTTTGGTCCCACTTTGTCAGGTTTAAAGAGTGTTAGTAGATGATACGGTTAGGCAGTTGTGCAGTTGGTCTTGTGTGCACATGTTTAAGGACAGATACGCTAATGATTGTTAAAGCAAAAAAAAAAAAAAAGATTAGGTAGCAATTAATAAATATTTGAGTTACATCCTGGACCTCTTCTCTATCCTTATGAACCATACTGTCGGTGTAAACAGTCTCAACTGGCGGTTCAAGCACCTTTCAGAGTTGACAAAATTTATTATGCTCTTGTTGGGCAATAGGAGAGGAGCACACGTCAAATTCCAGCAGTCAGTAATGACATTGGCAGCTGGATGTGGTAGAGCACTGGCTCTATACCTTTTCTTTCTGTTTTGTGAGATACATGCCTTATCTAGTTTGAACCTGTAATTGTGGAGAGTGGGACAAGCATGCACCCTTGGTAAAGGGCAAGAGGGAGGCCATGTCGCAGAAGACCATGTAAAGTAAACGAGGAGTTCTGAAGAGCCCTGCTCGTGCATCTTTCATTCTTATCCACCTACAGAGGAGGTGTCCTGAAGTCATGGGACTTTTTTTTTTTTTATCTTAGTTGACAATTGGAAGAAAAAAGTATAGAAATTGTTATAGTTTCAAATGGTACAATTCCATTTTTGTTTGAACGTCTACATTTTACTCACTGTCCCTTGGTGAAAATATGTCTGGGGATGTAAACTGACGGAGTTCTGCATGGTTAGATAACAAGATACACTGGATATTGTTTGTGCTATTTTAAAGGTGTGACTTCAGTATTTATTTTTGTGAATGGTTTAACACAAGCTTGTTTTAAGGATAGGGTAGGTCAACAGTAGGGAAAATTCATATTTAGCTTCTCCATATGCTGAATTTTTTTCCCTGTTGCCTTCTTGAGAATTTAAGCTAAATGGTGAGGGTGCTTTTAGTTGTTATTTACATAAAACAAATCAAGTACACAGTCAACACTGACACATTGGCATTTAACTTGGTATTATATAATGTGGGCTTTAAAAAGTTTAAGTTTTGTCTGTACAATTTTATTTCAAAGACCCTATCTGAAGTCACTCTGGGTCTTTGCGGTTGGAGGATTTTTGAAACCTCCTACATTTTTGTTTTTCTTTTCAGTCCATTTATTTTCCTCTGATTACCCCTTTAGGACTGGAAAATACTGAATGGAATGAGTGACTAAAACTTCTGAGGGGAGAAGAGGATTGCACTGTTTAATTTCTCTCCCAAAAGAAGCCATTAAGACTATTGTGTATGCACTGGAAATCTTGGTGTTGGCAATGAACTCTAATATACTGTTTATAGAGCTGAGTATGTTGGATGAGATATTCCTTTTGTCCTTTGTTTGTGCCCTTCATCTCTCCTTCACAAAGCAAGCAGTATAACAGCTGAATAAGTTTTCTAACAACAGAGGGTGAAATCATAGACTCACAAATGCACAGTAAACAAAACATTATTCCCAGTTAACCAAATTACAGCAGGTTGTACTTATGCATCCGAAGAGTGCTACTGTGGTTACTATCCCAGAGTTTTCAGATTTCATAGGATAATCTAGATTGGATGCATTCATCTTGTTCTGATGAATTTTGTGCTTGGTGATCTTGCTCTTTTTAATGCATAAAATTTTCCATTTTTACACTTATGATTAAAAATTTATACCAGCATTGCTCAGCTTTGTTTAAAATCTGTCCTGAGACCAGAAGGATTGAATTCCCTTTTAATGAAAGTCCTGTTTGGATAAATGTTTATATACTGTCAACTTTAATTGTTAGTCTTTTGCATAGTAGCAACTGTAATCCAGGCATAGCCCTTGCTGTCAGCAAAAGCAGGAGAAAGGCATCAAATAGACTGGATTTAAGAACAGCTCTGAGCATGGCATATGATACGTGCACTTAACCATAAGTTAAAATCTAAAAAAATAAGACCATTTCCATGTTCTAGCTATGTGGTTTGTTACCTAGGCTTTCGCAGTCTGACCTAGGTGTTTTAAAATACCAGCTACTCCATTTTGTGTGTTCCCCCCATTTTGTATTTCAGTGACACTTTTCCAGAGTGTTTCCAATGTGTAAGTAAAGCAGAAAATTATTCACTATTTGAATAGCATTGAATAAATAAAACATTTTGTTGGTGTCACAATATTACAAGGTTAGTTTCATCAAAAATAATCCATTGTATTAAGCTGACAACGTAACATACAGCTACCAGAGTTTAAAGGAGGAAGAAAGCTGTGCTTAAAATTTAGGATTACTTTTCATGTCAAGGGCAATCAACGGACCTCCTGTCATGAGAATTATTGGCTTATGAGCATAGCTGTAGCACGTACCTAGATTATATTTGCGTAGTTGCACACATCATTAGCTGGAAATGCTGGCATATTTACTTTCATGTTTACTTTAGAAAAGCTGAGGTGAACTTGAAATACCACATTAGGTAGCTCCAAGCTGTTGTTAAGCAACTGTATTTTAATATAGATATCACATTGCATTATTATTATATCACTTGCTTCTTCAGCAGTGCTTTTACAACTCATGGTTGCCTTCAGCAATGCGGTTGTTTCTGTTAGCTCAAAAGAAATAGCCTGTGTGCCTAAAGCATTGTGACTATGATACTGTTCAAAACTCAGGCCTGTAAGAAGTCAGGAAACAGAAATTCTGGCCAAGAAGTCTGTCACATGGACTGCACGTCCCAAGGGCGGAATCGGTTCGGCTGCATTCATAGCTGTTTGCTAGCACTTGAGACAAGGCTAGTTAAACCTGTAAAGCCTTTATTTCTTTAAGTAATATAAATAGCAAATCTGCAGTTTGACTACTTTTCCCTTTTTTGGGGGGAAACCTCATGCTTTCCTTGTCTAGTTTTAGATACTTCTTTTCCTTCATACAAAAAAATCCAAACAAAAAACACTCCCAAAACCCAAAACAGTTCTGTGCATCTCTTTCAAGCTCCTGCCCCTTGAAATTACTGGATGAAGTTGCATGACTTTGGTGTCACATACCTGTTTTATCCTTTTAATCCTTTTTAAATATGAACTGTTTAGAAAAATGGTTTCTAAACTTCAAAATGAAATGGTGTAAAGCCCAAGACATCTGTAGGACTTGTACTTGTTGCCTAGGGGATCATAATCTTTTGGTGTTACCCAATCTTACATGATTTTTACCATTTGGTTTGAAATTTTCTTTAATCAACACATAAGATTTGAGGTCACTTAATTATAATCACTTAATTAGAGTAAAAACTAAATTATTCTGTCCAAATACTAAACTTTACCTGCTTTTGTCCAAATACTAAACTTCCTCAGTTATCCATGCTCTTTTTCCTAATAGTCCTCTGAAATTAAAATCCTTCAAGTCTGATATTATGGCATAAGAATTCAATAAATAACGAACAGTTTTTACATTTAAAGATTGAGTCTTTTAACATTCTCCCCTGGTGAAATAGTGCGAGAGCATATTCTGTGATATGCACACTAAACATGGCTGTATTCCATAACACCTGATTCATGCTTTCATAATTTAACATTCAGAAGATAGAGACTCTCGAGAAAAGCTTCTTGTCAAAGTACTTTAATTGTTGATTAATTTTCACAGTCTCAACACTCCATTTTACAGTGGTTTTTATTTACAGATTTTTCTCCTAGATTATTGCATTTAGCAGATACTTCTTCAATCTTCTGTAACTTTGCAGTAGAAAATACTTTCAGCTTGAAAAATATATATATGCAAATTGAAAAGTCTTACAAAGTTCAATTACTTTCAAATATCTGCCAAAGTGGGTATTTTATTGCAGCAGTGTAAGAGTCTGTATTTCAAACATCGTGACAGACATTTCTCCTGATGTGTTTACAAAAATTCACCCTTCAGCACATGCTTAAGTTTTTGAGTACTGCAATAAATCGGTGTTTATGACTGTTGTCGCTGTTCATATAGTATCATTCCATCAAGCAGCGCTATGCACCAGAGAAGTCACTGGCAAAACATCTATTACCTATTTATCCCTCTTAAACGCTTTCTGAAAACAAGTTTGTATTAGTCTTAATAATTGAGGTAGGATAAATTAATTTAATGGTGAAAATAAATACAAAATAAAATAAAGCTTTGTATTTAGTGCTAGTTTTAAGTTTTTGTCAAGATGCTATGGTCTGGATTCATAGTATTTCAGGTTTTATTTGCTTTCTGCTGAGCACCTTAAAAAGGCAAGATTTTCTGATGATTTCCCTTTGAAAAACTTTGATTACTAAACAGTATTAATTTCCTCATTCCTTTTCTACCTTTTGAAGTCATGAAATTTAGACTCCTGCTTCAGGTTATGATGAAGATGCACTTTTCCCATCAGAGTAATAAGGTAAAGGGCACAATACTGTAGGCAGAAAATGCATGCCAAGATATTTGAATTATACACTAATTTAAGTTAATTCACCTGTGATTTATTTGATTTAAGCAAATATCCATAAAGATAGAATAAAAGTCATAGTCCGTTTCATCTTGTTTGAAATGCTTATTCAAATTAATATTCTTGAAAGAGTTTGAGGAAGAAGAAATAAAGGAGAAATTGTGTAGCTGTGCATCCAAAGTTAATGTTGAAGCTTAAGAGAATTGACATATTTTAAACTTACATCGGCATAGAGGAATGAAAAATTATGGAATTAATTTCTCTTTCACAGAATACTAAAAGACTAATGTAAATCCCTTTTCAGTTAACAAAGTATGGGAAAACATAGTTACAGGCTTAGCACATCCTCCTGCCTATTTTTTTTTTTTTTTTTTTAAGCCAAACATTTTTAATTCACAGGTAATAGCAGTCAAATCAAACAGTGTTAATTCCTTCATTTATGTGTGTACGCGGTTATTTCCCAAATGTAAAAGTAGCGTCATTTCAAAGAACAAGCAGTAGTGTGTGTGAAACAAAAATATGTCTGGAAGCTTTAGGTAAACTACCATCTCTTTGGGACGACTGGAAAAGAAAGACCCAATTCAGCTCCCTTTGCATTTGGCAAGGTCCCTTCAGTTGGTTGAAGTAAGAGTTGGGCTACAACCTTGAATTTCAGTAGAGAGAAGTGGGAAATGTAGTTGCCGACTCAGCAGCTGAGATAGCTTTTTCTTGAGCCTGCTAATAATTCTTGGATTTCTTGATTTGGCACCTAAATGGGAGATTGGGAAGCAATGCTGTGTTAGCATTTATTCACGTCTCACTAGCAAGAATACTTTAAGCTCATGGAACCCTCAATTTTTATCACCACCTTTTTTTGTGCCTGCACACGTTTTTGAAACTGTGTCTTATTATAGGTTAGCAAAGCATCTTGATTGCATAGCACATCTCTACTGGTAGAGGTGACTCAAATCCATTCTCTATAAAATACAAAATTCCATGAAGAAAGTTGATCTGTTAACGGAAGAAAGCGGCTCTAAACTGCCTCCCCTTTCCTAGTTCTAAAGGAAAATAAAGTTGTGACCTACAGAAAGCTATTACTCAGTACATGCTCTCTGAAACTAAATACAAGATGAAAAGGTACATTCTGAAAATTGGAAAAATACCAAACGGGGAAGTCCTTCCCCTACAAAGGAATATTGCATCAATTTACAAGAATTTGTTTTTTCCGCCTTGCTTTACAAAACCTACCAGTGAAAAAAGGATTGTATAGCTTTTAATAGTACACACAAAGTATTTGTAGAAAAGAAAACCTTTAAAAGTATGGGTGCAAATATTGATGACGTATATTGCATCTGGTTTGAAGTTAATGTATGCAAATATTCTGCCATCAAGTTCTGCTTTTAAATTAACTTGGAAATGAGTTAGGGGAAATGAGTTAGGGTGGTTGTTGTTGTTGTTCTTACCTCCCTTAGGCAAGAAGGAATTTGTGAAGTGCGTAATGCAGACATCTGAAATCTCACATTTGAATTCTCATCCTTGCCTGTGTCTTAAGTACACGGAAAGCAATAGCGTTTCCAATCTAATCCTATCTGCAGACATTCTCCCAGAAGATCCGCTGTAAAAAAAAAATCTTGCTAGGAGAAGAAATAAACTCTGGACAATTGAGTCATTTAAATAGAGACAAATGCCAACTATATCAAAATGCTAACTACCAGAACTGTAATCCACCAGTACTCTAGATTAATCTAAATGAGAAGAACAAACAAAACCACCTATTTCCGCTATCCCTCACTCTGCAAAGCCCTTCCTACTGTCTCAAATAGGAAGAGGGGAAGTGAGGCAAAAATGTGTGGATTCTGTACTGTTATGGAAACTGAGGTATCTAAGATTAGGCAGGCAGGTAAACTGTCATATATGACTTAGGTAAAAGAGATAAATATCCTGATTCTTATCCTGTACCCATTACTGTAGTCTTTAGGAGTGAATGGATTGTTTCAATTTCAGACAGGTTCCCTGGAGTTAGCCCAGTGCAGACAGGGATGAACTCTTCAAGCAACCTGCCTACAGTAGCTAGAGGAAGCAGCAGATTTATATAAAGTGTATTCAGAGGTATCTCCAGAAGGTTATAATGAAACATCTTTTGGGCTGTATTTGTGTCCTATCAGCCACTTTGTTAGACAGCAAACTGCCATTTTTACAAAAATTACACTGTTGAAGGCGGCTAGTGTCAGAAGCCTAGAGTAATAACTCCTACTTGAATCAGCATACAAATTTGAGGTCAAACTCCAGACTACTTAAAATAGTTACAATGTGCCAATGGAATCTTGTTAATTGCATTATTAAAATATAAAGGATATATGATAAAGGAATGCAAAAATCAGAGGTCATGTCTGGAATTACTTCTGAAAGGCAAGCCTCTGTTATAAATGACAGCTAAAAATTATTGTTTGCCCGTTTTGCAGCCTGGATTATTATGGTGGACATCATGGGAGATTATTATCAGCGAACAGTTGGGGAAAGGATTTTTGCCTGACATCAAGCCTTTTGAAAGAACAGAGAGAGGTGTAGTATTGCCTTTAAACACTGTTTAACTTTTCTGAAGTTGCAACTCATGGAACCAGTACAGATGTTTCAAACTTAAAAAGCAGCTATCTAATTTCTTCAAAATCTGTAAGAAAAAGTAATTGTGATCAACAGTGTTGGAGACTTTTTAGATCCTCTCTCTTACTGTTTACAGCTCTTTCCTCTGTGGCACCTCAGGTTTGCGATGTCATTTAGATGCACTGCTATGATGGGGAGAAAGTGAGATCTGAAGGGGTTATAGTTTTGGAGGATACAGGGATACTATTCCAGTAAATAAGGAAGAAGGTTCATTGTTTTTTCCCTTAAATATTGCTATTATTCAAGCAAGTTCAATCCACAGTAACCAATTTAGAGACAAAAAAGTATTAAGAACATCTTTCTTCATAGACTTTTCAATTACTTATCTTTCAGATACAGTGTTTGGTATAGTCTAGGGCAGAATGTTGTTAACGGGGTATTTATATATTCATTTATGTATTTAAATATATTTATATTTTATATATTTATAGATTTATATAAATACATAATATATATAAACATAATTTATATGTTTACAATGCCTTGCTAGGCACTCAGTGTCTGAAATTAAGTATTTAAAGGACTTTGTGTCCTGGGAAAATAGAGAAGTGCACCAAAAAATATAGAATATTTCAGAAAACAAATTCCTGATGTGTGCTATTGAATGTAATGTTAAGGCTGTTGGACAAGGAAGATTTGTTTCAGGCCATGGTATGACTATGTATATGATTTTATAATTTATACTTCACTTTGTAATTATCAGAATAACTTCTAAATAGAGTTTGTTATCTGAAACTGAGGTCCCGTTCACTTTTAAAAGTTAAAACATTCATAACTGGTCTTACATGTACTTAATTATGTCCTAGACTGATTTCAGTAGGAATACTAGAGTTGAATGAAATTTGAAATTTCCATTGTGTGTTATATTAGGATATATTTTAAATAATCGGTTTAAACAAACTGGTAAATGTTACAACTGCCTACACTTTTCTTTCCTTGCGCTTCTCTGCTCTGCTCAGTCACGGCTACTGCAGTTACAAGTGACTTCTGCAAATTAGGTTATGTGTAGCTAACAAGTCTTCCCCCTTCCCTTTGTGTTCCTAATTTTGCACATATAGAAGCGACCTGAAGAACAGTAGCTAAGATAATTAGACTTAGGGATGACCTGTTATCTTTTGCTGCCTTATGGCCTGAAAATCAGAAATTTGATATTAAAGTTGTCCAATATGAAGGCAAAGGAAAAAATTATTAGTAATTTTAGGGGACTGGGGACTTGAAGTGAGCTTATCTGAGAAAATGTTTACTTTGAATTGCAGAAAATAGAAGCAAGCTCCAGAGGTTTGATATGGTTTTAGTTATGTTATACATTTTATTCTAGTTTCTGTAGGATAGAATCAGACAGATGATTTTAAAATATGTTGTTTGTTTTTAAAATCATTAGAATCATTAAAAAATGATTTTAAAATTTTTCTATTTCTCTACAGATTCTTCCCTCCATGCTTTTTTTCATTTTTTCCTTCAAATTAAAATTGGACCTGTGGGAAATTCAAAGGTAGAAGCTTGTTATTTTGTCCTCTTTCAACTAAAAAAAAAAAAAACCTCAACCCCAAGGCTTTTGGTTTCTTTGAATTTGAAACCATAGAGGACCATGTTCCTGCACAGAGGAATAGAGAGGAAAAAAAAAAAGAAACACGAGCAGAGCTAACTGTTAGTTTATGGTATAAAATAAATTTCTGATTTGCCAAGATTCATAGGTCTTGTGTAAAAGTTCTGTGAGAAAAAGGTACAAATTATTGAGTAATGAAAACACGGCCAGAAACACTCAAGATTTTTGATGTCTTTAAGGCCACTCTGGGACCCTTTCCCGGTGTCTTGGGCTGTTTCAGAGTCCAAATGTGAACTCCTATTTTTGTTATGCATTTATCAAAAATCATGGGTACTGGTGCCACAGTCCACATTGGTCCATGTGCATTGAACCAGAGGAAGGATTTTGAAGACCAGCACTATGAGAACACATCTTGATAGCAGACATTATAATCGACGTTTCTCTTAAGTGTCTCTGATTAATACCGAATCTGCAATTTCAATAAGGGGAACATTATATTATTAGAATCAATTTAGTGTTTAAAATTCATTGATGACAGACATAAAAAAGCAATACATGCAGTATGTACCTGAGGAATAAAGCCAACAAAAATGGTCTTCAAAAACGTACATTTGTTATGCCTTTTTTTAGTCTTGTTTTTAGCTATCACTGTTAATTGGAATTTTTCTTTCCTTTAGAGTTCTGTCATCTTAGGTAGATATCTAATAAAATCATAGAAAACTGGGTTCAAAAAGTATCTGAGAATGTCATTCATGGTCACACAAAGGCAGTGTGCTTCTAAACAGATCTTTGACCTGCTCTGAAAGACCTTTCAGATTGGAAATTTTTATGATGTTCCCAGGCAATACGTTTAGGTGATCTTTTGTCTTTCCACTGGAGGGATTTTTGTGAGGTCTAGTCTAATGCTTTTTTAGCAGAAGTTCAAGCCCATTACTGCTTATTCTGTTCAGCATGGAAATATTACTGCTTTCTTTGTAACTTCTTTTTACAGCTTACTTAAATTTATTGTTTCCTCCACACAATACACCTTTCTGGAGTCTAACTTTTCCAGTCTTACCTCGAAGGCGATGCTTTTCAGATCTTGAATTCTGCGTCTACAAAGCTTAACTAAGTTTAACTCATGAGAATGGTTTTACAAAGGAGTTTAAATCACTTTTGGGGCAGAAGATGAAGACTGATTCAGTCTTGTTAGTTGCTGTTGGCTGCATCCGTGCAGATTGGCCATGTAGCTGTAACACTTGCTTTCCAATCTCAGGTGTGCTAACTTTGCAGCTGTACCACAAAGCTTACTTTGAACTAACGGTGTCTATGCCGTGTAGGATCAGCTGATGCTTTCAGTCACTCAGATGGCTAGTCTTCATAGAAGTGCTTATTAATAAGGGCGGGGAATCTTTGCGTTCTCTAAAATATTTCAAATTGGATGGGGTAAAAAAAAAAAAATAATAAAGATGGGGTAAAGAATGACTGCAAGCAATAAAATGCTTCAGAATATTTTCTTCAGAAGCTCTTGGGAATCAGTTTTATTTTCTCAAATGAAATTGTCTTCAGTGAAGATTTGAACTTATTTAATAAATTTCAGCTTCTGTATATAGAACAGGCTTTCTTGTTTGGTTGTTCTTCTTTTTGAACCAAAAATAGTATTTTTTTTGTAGAAGGAAAACCAACAGAATTGTGACTGTTAGTTAAAACTCAATGGTGACTGTAATACCGGTGACTGTATTTCTAAAATAAAAATCTACACCATCAAACCTTCACATCCCATTTTTGCCTGATAGGCAAGACGAGTTCTGCACACTGTTAGCTAGTAACGTATTTCATCTGTGTAAAAAAAAAAAAAAAAAAAAAAAAAAAACCAAACAAAAAAACCAAAAACAAACAAAACAAACAAACAAACAGAAACTCCAAGAAACCAAACCAAAAAAAGCCCCCAAACCAAAAAAACCCCATGCTATTGTGTAATGACAGAAAGAGGACAAAAGACAGAAGCAAAATGCTGCCTTTTTCTACTTCTTACTAAACTCTTAAAGCACAGAGACGTATAAGGATGACTCCTTGCTATTGTGTAGGGGATTTTTGTCCCCCTGCTGTGATCTTAGTGTTGCATGCGTTGTTCATCTGTTTATTTTCCAAGGTGGTCACCCCTGGAGTAAACATGTAACTTGCTGTTATGTTTTAAATCTCCATTAACACAGAATCAATTCCCATTGGAAGCAAACCTGAGGGTCCCCACGTATCCTGACTTCCTATTTTCTGCTGCATAGCTTAGCATACTGCTTGTGATCTGTGAATATGCTGTGCTAGATCACGTACCAAATCTTATAACTGAGCAAGTCAGAACAAAAAAAAAAACCCTATAAATAGGTCAGTGTATACACCGTGGATGTTTAACAGGAAATCCTTATGGCATAAGGTCATTATTGTGTCTGTTGAAAAGTACCTTAAGACTCAGCAGAGCTTTAGTTGGGTATCTTTAAGCAGAGCTTTTATTCTGAATAAAGCCATAATAATTTATTTAACATGTATATTTTATATCTCTGAAGAGTATCACAACCAAATTAATTTAAATTGTGCCTTCTTTTTTATCAGCAGTGATTGTTGAATATGAAATCTAGCTTTAAAGTGCTGCTTTTAAATTCTGTATTTTGAACGTATCAATAAAAGTTTGCTTATTTATTTTACTCTTGTTGGAAGGTACAAAGGAAGCACTGGATATTAACTATAAATTGGTTATTAAATTACTATGTTCTTCGAGAAAGATGACCAAACACGAAGAAAAGTTTTGACTTTCTGAGTTATCATATTTACCATTGTCTTAGCTTTGATAAAAATGCAAATAGAAAATCCAAGGTTTCTGCACAGATTATTGCATTTTTAATTATTGTCTTCTGCTGATGTTAGATCCAAAAGGAAATATGTCCTGGCCTCATCAGGTTGCTGGCGTAGGTTGCTTTCTGCATACCTGTGAGTCTGTATTTCTTAATATCGTTATTCTCCTGGCAAGGACCTGCAAATGCTGCAGTTCCCACCCTGAAAGTGCAGATCCTGCATGGTTTAGGAGGGCTGGAGCTGGTATGTGAATTTTCTGCAGTATTCAGCTGATTTCAGTCGTCCTGATCAAGGCCTTCTGGCTCCATGCTGGAACAGCAATAATACAGTAATAGGAGGAAAATTAAAATTGTCTAGTAAATCATGAACTTTGAGTACACAGTAAGTCACTGGATTTCTTTTTACAACAAGCTGAAATTGCATGATTTTAATTAGCTTTTTCACCTTGAATGAAAGTGGCAACACTGTGGTTAATTGCAAGGAAATACAAAACTTACAATTTTTGTATTTTTTTTTGCCATTTTTTGGTAAATATTTTTATAAAAAGATACAAAAATACAAATTAAAAAAAAATCAAAATCAGTAAGTGAAAACTCAGGATCTCCAATCACAAAGTCTAGCTTTCATGGTAATAATCTTTTGCTCTTGGAGCAAAATATAGTGAAACAATGAAGGTTAGACGATATTAAAATTTCCTTATAAAAGTGTCCTTAGATGTGGATACTTTAAACATATCAGCATATACAAGGAATAAGTTTGAATTTCACTTTGTATTGGATACTGTAGTCAAGTCTGGAGTTTCTGTTCTTTGGTTGAATACAAACAATTTGAAGTCTGAGCTGTGGTACAAAAAAAAGAATATTGCTGTTAAAGAAATTACATCAGGAAAGAAGACTGTGTGTAAGGTATAGTTCTGTGCTTGGATCAGAGAAAAAGAATATTCTGCAAGATAAATTACAAGACTTACTGGATGTTTTTTCCAAGCTGTGTGGGGTTGCGTTTTATTTTTAATGAAGCATGATCTGTATTAAAAGCCTTCGTATTTTGATGAAAGCTAAGTTTATATGCATATGACAGAATTTATCATCGTTGTGATTTTTGCTTAAAACTGTCTGAAAACCTTTTTTCTAGCTCTGAGTTTAAACTCTAAGCTTGCCTCATTATCTCTTCATGAGGCAACTGAATTCTCTGTGCAATATCTTTTTTTATATGATATACTTGCTAGTTCTTACCCGGGAAGCATCCTGCTCGGAGTTCAGTACTTGAATGACTGAATAAATCTCAGTAGTATCATGGAAACCAAATACTTTTCAAACTGAGCATCTAAATACCTTATAACTAAAGTACTATCTAATGGGAAATGCTGAAGACATGGCAGCTTCTTCCCATCAGGTACTGCATATTTCTTAGAAAACAGTAGTACTTGGTCTTTTTAGTGAGTGTGTAAGGTCTTTGCAACAGGCATTTCGTCTGTCCTTTTCCTATCCTACAACGGTTCATCCTGACTTCATGGAGCAATTTTATTTAATTTTTTTAAAAGCATCTTACAAAAAAAAAGGAAAGTAATATGTTTGTTTGTTTGCTTTTATAAAAAGTTTATTGAGGACAGGGGAAAAAAAGATTTAGAAATGGAGTGAAGCCTCAGTTTGATCTTCCTGGCCTCAGGAAGATCCCTGCAGACAGGGCATGTTCCTTTCGCCTTGTTTTGTACAAAAATATCTGAGTTGTTTTTTTCCATCCTTTCTTTCCCTTATTTTGATTTTGAAAAGTAAAAGCTAGAATACTACGTAGAATATTTGAAGTGAAGGTGAGGGGGCTGGAGTTGATGGCGTCACTCTGACAGACTCTTTGATGCTGCAGAGTGGAACTTTGCGTAGGGGCTATGCTTGAATCATGCTGCCCCTTTACTTCTGCCCTTCTTTTTTGCGTTCCTTTCTTCTCATTCTTCTTGTATCTTTAAGTTCCTTCTGATACCATTCAGGTAGTAGCGAGGTTCTGGCTTTCTGGGTCTAGTACCATTTCAGAAGTCTAGAGAAGAGCACTGTAAAGTGCGTGTGCAATGACTGTCCTGGATGGAGCATTGCTAGTGGACTGCCTTCTGAAAGAATTTTCAAGTTTCTGCTTATATTTCTCATATATATTCTCATATATAATCTCATATATATGACCCAGGTTCCCAATAGAGCTCATGAGTTTTTCTTTAATATTGTTAGGGAAATACTAACAAAAGCCTGAAGCAGATTTCCACACCCTCACCCCCTCCAGTAGGAAAAGCTAACTTCAAATTCTTGCCAAATACATGAGAGAAGGTGGGCAACATTACTAATACCAAGACCGTGGTTGCTGACTGAGGGGCATGGTTAGGACAGTAGGGTGACTATACGCTGATCATCTTTGAGGACTCCAGAGGAAAAGGTGGAGAATGAGAATTTTGATGAGTTAGTACACAGAGAATATGGGAAACAAAAATTAGAATGTGATGAATTAATAAGCCAGCAACAATTAAATAGGCCTAACTGCCTAAATATAGAGGATTTTGTATTCAAGCACCGTCAAAGTCTTTGTGTGCTGAGGAAAATTATGCATAAGGGAACATTGTCCATAAATCTGTGGTGTTACTTTCATGCCAAATTGCTTCTGTGTCTACATCGCTTGCTGACCAAAACAGAGTGCAGAAATCATTGGAACTTCATGTTACCGCATTGTCCAGGGTCTATACGATTTTTGCCTTAATAGAACAATGGTCTATTTGTTTTATAAATCATTCAGCATGTTGCAAAAGCTTTCAGCTACGTGAACTAAGCCAGTTCATATTACTCAGCAGCAGAAGAACATGACATTGCAGCAGGTCTGGCAGAGTATGTATCAAGGAGATATTGATCTAGTGTGATAGAGACAAGCTTTGGTAAAATATACTCAGAAGGGGAGCATTATCACCATATTGCAGTATTGGTTCAAATTATACAAGATGTTGAAAACACAGACAGTAGTTCTGGGGAAGGGAAAGATTTAGGATTTTCATTGTCTCCGTTACTTTGACCATTTTGATTATTCCATTCAGGAAAGAGATGTGTCTCTCATTGTGGGTACCTACAGAGTTAATAACTAAATACTTCAGGGTATTATTATTATTATTATTATTATTATTATTATTATATTAATTTTGCTATTACTGCATTTGGAGTGGGGCTGAGAATTTAGCTCTGTATATTGGAGATTTAGAATTGCCCACTCTTCTGGAACCAGGAGTCGCTAACTTAGCAAAACAAACTTCTGTCAGAAAATGTTGATTTCCTGAATGTAAATGTTTTCTTCAAAACACCTCATGTTCTACAAAAATTCTGCTAAACTGACAGAAATGGTTTTTTCTGAACGGTTGCGGAGGGCTTATGGGGTTGCTTTTCACTCCCACCCCTCACAAAGGCTCCTGGTCCTGGACCTGTTGATTCTGACTGGTGTCTCCCACCCAGCAGGACATCCCACGTTTTGGCTAAGTCTGAGTAGCCTTGCGGGTTGTGTTTGTCATTAGCTTCCTCGCACAGCTACTGTAGCATCTGCCCTTCCAGGTTCTGCACAATGAAGTTTTTGCCAACATGAATTTACAGAGTGAGAAACCTGCTGGAGAAGAATGCCAAATAATTAAGAAAGGTGGCTGCTTTTAGCATATTAGTCTGCCCTACTAAAAAGTAAAGTTTTTTTAAAAAAACCAAAAAAACCAAACAAACAAACAAACAAAAAAAAACAGAAAAAAAAAGAAGACTGGCTTGAACAAAGGCAGGCACTTGAAGACAAATTATTACTATCATATTTTTTTTACATAGTAACTTGGTGGCTTTCTATTTCTTTCCATTTAAAAACAGAAACAGGATTTATATGTGACTTGAGATGATTAAAAAAAAAAGTTCACACAAGAATGGCAAAGAACATAAATCTAAAATACCTTAGAATTAATATGTTATCTCTGAGAAGAGTAAGCCTGTAGTGGAATGTTGTCATACCTAAGAACAAATCACAGTTTTATTCTGAGGTCTGCTGCTCAATCAGGTAATGAGGGCTATCTTGCTGCAGAGAGAAGGCAGCAAATATCAGCCACCATCTCGTGGAGATAAATTAAAAGGCCAAGCAAAGCCAACCACAACTAGTATTAAAGACTGTGCTATTAGTTTCAACAGAGAAGGGCATCCTTGAGAGTCTTGTATCCATAGTAATACTCACTGGTTTCTATGTAGCAGACCAATGTGGCTTTGGTTTTGTTCATCATTTCTAAGATAGTTATTTAGCGCTCTGCATTACTCGTGAAGAATAGTTAGTGTTTTGGTTTACAGAGCTTGTCAGCTAGTCTAGAAAATTAATCTGAGTAAATGTAGAGCTATTGATTACTGATATTTTATTGCTGCTGTTTTTAAAGTAAAAGTCAGTGATGGAAGTTCTCTGGGAAATTCATGACAAGTGAACCCTTGTGATTAATCCTTTACAGACTGCTGTAATACTTAACTCAGGAAAAATGTGTTTGCCTGGGGAAAAAAAATCAGTACCCAACTGCTGGTGGAAGAAATTTGCTAGTGGTCAATATGCCAGGCCTTAACTTTGGGTCATGCTGATGCCAATCATCTCCTAAGGCAAAGACCAAACTTAATCTAAGTAATAATGCTAATGTGTTTAACATTCAGCTCTGTGGGTTTTTCTTGCTTTTGAGTTAGAAATCAAAAAACATAGTCATTATGTGTGAGAGACAGAAATTGTCCCTACTGTCTTTTATGGAAAAGATGCCTGAATAAAAATCAAGAGGGCTTTTTCAAAAGCAAGAAGGAAACACAGCCACATGGGTTCTTAGACGTTTTGCATAAACAGTTTTTTTAGCATTTCCTTTTAATGCCAACATTAAATGTATGCATGAAAAATTATTTACAAATCAAATGCTGTTAAATATAAACTTAAAATTATGAATACAAATTAAATTAAGGGGGTTTTTTTGAGATTAAAATTGTGAATTATATGGAGTCCCCTAGTGTAACTATAACAGCACATTCTGTTTTATCAGTGATTGAGCAAGAAGGCAAATATCTCCTCTCCCCTAGCCGCTGTACGTCTAAGTAGTTACACGTGGATGCGTCTTTCTAATATTTTAATCATGACTTTAGAGCAAAAGGGTGAAGACTTCAGAGAAATGCATCAGTATAAGGGAGAGAACACTCTTCATAGACACAAGAGCTGTTTCCTACTTGGAGTAGTATTATAGTAACCTGTGAAACTGAATTGGGTGTATGTCTAGTAGATCCAGCTCCTGCATATCTTTTTTTAGGTCTCTTGCTTCTGTTGTCTCACATCTGCTAGCCCAATTTTGCAAAATCCTTTGCACCCCAAAGTTGCAAAGCGTTAGTTTACAATTAGGATTTGGAAATAAAGGCTAACAAGAGAAAAGCGTACTGATCTGATGCTATACTCAACTAGGTTCATTCAGTGTCTCATCCACTCCATACTATCTCTTCCTCCACGAATAATGCCTGACTACAGGATCTCTCTTTGACCTAATTGTTGTATTGCTTGAGAAGTATCCATCTTTGTTCACAGCTCTCTTTCTGTTCTTTTATTCAGTAGGAATGAAGGTTTAAAAATGGAGCTCTTAGTCTGGTAGGAATGACCGTGCTGTACCTGTTGTGTTATCTCCAAGAGTGTGATTACAATCCTCCTTGTTTAAAAGATCATTGAAAACTTGCATTCATGTCAAAAGCTAACAGCGTGCGTGCAGTCAGTAGGTGGTTTGCTGCTGTTGCTGCATTAGCCGCGTGGTCGGCATCTGACATCAGCCTACAATTAGCACTCACTTACTTGACTTTCTTAGATATTCATGTGGATTAAATTTTTTAGGCACAATCATTTTGTCTTGCACTTTAGAAGAAAAGTCAGAAACAAAGTATTTGGCAATAATAATCAGTTATTCTAAACCATAACTTTTAAAAACATCTCAGTCAAGTTGAAGATGTTTTTGTTTATGTCTGTATCTAACTGAAAGCTATATGCAGCCTGGTGTCTATACAGTAGTTATACAAGCTAGAGGTGGAGGTAATCACAAGAAACTTGGTGCGTTGCCTTTCCTCAGAACAAAACAAATTCCATGAAAAGACATAATATGTAGGCGTGTATGTGTGTCTTTATCTAAATTTTGCTTTTATTATTCTTAAAGCCAAAAGAATATGGTACCAGCCCTCTGATGAAACCTCTCCTGGAATTAATCATTAATCCGTTGAGAGGAAAATACTGAAAACTAAAGTCTCATTTGGCGCTCATGTTCTAGGAATAACTGTGGCGTGTGTAAGCACTTGCTAAAGCACACTAATGTGCAAAGGAGCACGTTCTGTCTGTGAGTGCAAGCTGTGGCTATCACTTATTTCAAAACCCAGCCTTCAAAACTTAGAAGAAAGGTATACTTAAAATAATATGACAAGTATACAAACTTGTAAGAACTTGTAAGAGTAAGAAGTTTAATATAGAGAGAGTACGAAGGAGCTTTCTCAAGGAAAGAAAGTACGATAGCACCATTCAAGGACTGTACTTTCTACTGAAATTGTTTGCAACTTTATGAAATAGAAAAGCTAATTGATTGTATTCAGTGATCCTTTGTGATAATGTCACCTTAAATTGAGGAGAATAACTGGTTAAGGAAAAGCACATGTTTGTGGTTGCGAGGTGGGGCTGAGTAAATGGGGTAAAAGAACATTTACAAAACAGCAGCAACAATGAGAATTTGATGAAGTTTTTCTGTATATACAGCTAAAATAAAAACGCCAGAAAGCAAGAAGCACAGAAACTCTCTTTTGGAAAGAACTATCAAGTTCTCATAGTAGCGGTTTTTTAATGCTCACTCCTGTAAAACTCTGAGCACTCTATGTTGGAATGGTAATGACTTTTACAGCAGTGGAAATGTTTAGTACACTGCACTATGAAGATTTTTATTTCTGCCTCATTTTTGCGAGTAATGCACAATAGAATATTCCTGAATACAAGAAAATGGATGAGATAGTGGTGATATATGCAACATGTTAGTCAAAACCAGACTGTATGAATTTTAAATGAAGTGCAAAGTTAACTCATTATGCATGATGGATAACTATAATATTTGCAGAGATGAAGTTTCTAGTAAACCTTATTACATGCTGAATTTTGGGCATCAAGATGCTTGTGCTCTTCTCCAGAGGGACTTTGTTGTACTTTCTTTCCTCCTTTTGTTTGATATTTTGATTTTGTAAGCAAAAATCAGAAAACAAGATGCCATGTATTGACAGAAATTGTATTAATTAATTTATTTGGATATTGTTGCAGAATTATCCCAAATGTTGTGGTTTGTTGGGTCAGAAAGAAAACACTGCTGCATCTATAGCTGCATTTGGTAATTTTTTCATAGTTTTCAAGGATAAGATGTTTATCTGGTTTGTTTGTTGTTTTTTTTTCTCCCCACAGTTGTTTTCAAGAAATAATCCATAATCACACTAAACATCTGGTGAACCCAGACAGATCACAGATCTGTCTCTCTGGTCCAAAGTATCCTCCTCCTGTTTAAATGTTAATTTTGGCTTGTTCATCTGGTATTTTGTCCTAGGTGTCTAGTATTAATCTCAGGCTCACCGCAGCACAGTTACTCTTAATCTTTTAATTATTTCATCAGTTAAATCCCTTTCTAAACTGGATCCTGGCAGTCCATCCTTAGAGCCATAGTGTTCCCAGGGTCTTAAGGCGTAAATGGTCACTGTATCCCAGATATAGCAGTTTCAGCCCAAATAGTTCTTATTCTTGAGTTTATGCTGCATATCAGGGAACATGTCTTATACTCGTCTTTTGGTGAAGGTACTCATTGGGCAAAAGCTTTTTCTCCTACAGAGAAGATTAATCAACAACCCCTCCTCAGAGAAGAAAAAAAAATTAGAAAAAAATTGCATTGGAGCATCTTGAGAGGTGTTGAATTGTCCTAGGAGCAGAACTTGGGGAAGGTAGCCTGTAATAAAGAGCGGGGGGGGGGGGGGGGGGGCAGGTGTTAATGTCTCATTCTCAACTACGTCTTCCCTGGGTGAGGGCTGAAGCTCCGACCAACGCAAAAATTGTGTTGTCCCAAGCATGTTTTCCAGGAAAGGCATAATCCCGGTTACACAAACACTTCCAGAATCAGGATTTGTGAAGGTAACTCTTTTTGTTCATGGAAATGGAGTGCCAGTCAGTCAAAGTGTGAAGTATTTTAAAACCAGACAGGTTTAGAGGAATGACTTGGAATTTTCCAGTAAAATGCCTGCAATATGCAGGAATAGGTTGTCACCCTTTTTCTAACTTTTAAATCCTGATAATTTCCTGACAGACTAACAGACTGTCTGAGCATGAGAAAGCTGACATTACAAAGCATAATAATTACAATCTGACATAAATTCTTAGGTAGGGGTTATATTGCTTAATCATTCACTGATCTCCATAATTATGAAATTGTGCTGGAGGTTAGCTGCTGATCTTTTTCTGCTTCATGTGAAAAGTGTTTAAGCTCCCTGAAAAAATAATTGGAAAGCCAGTAACTGAGAAAAAAATTATAGCAACTCAACACAATATAGCTCCAAGGAATACAACATTGTGTATATCTACTTAAAGTATAAAAATTTTATATATATATATATATATGTACACACACACACACATGCATATAAATATATGTGTACGAGAAGGGTCAGTTTCAGTTATTCTTTGATAAGTAACAAATTAAAGACTTTTGCAGTAGTAACATTGGAAAATTCATTAGTCCTTAGCAGAGAAGTAAATTATGTACAGGATCTAAATTTTTAAAAATCTTATAATGTTAAGCCTTGTGCACAAGAATACAATGCTCATAAGTAAATTTATGCGTATGCAGAGCTCTTCAGAGTGTCAGGCTCTTCTTACAGAAAATTTCTTAGTGGTGATGTTAACAAAAGCTAGAGAACCTTGTATTTTCTTTTGGCAAGTTTGAGGGATTATTTATTTATCCAGGCATCCTTTTTCCACACACACCACCACCACCACCCCCTGCCCCCGCAAGCATATTTTGTCTCCTTTCTATAATTCCCAATTCCTTTCAAATTTGTTGCTCTATGCATAGTTACTGAAAGGACCTGATAGTTCACAAGCATTACAGAGGAAAGCAGGAATGGATATAAGTGACTGTGATCAAGTGGAATAGTAAAGGAGTCTTCTCTTAAATTGTCTCCTGCTGCTGCTATGATTTATTTTTACTTAGGGGTTAAGGGGTGTAACCTTAAAAGAGTAACCATGCTAATCCTGGAACACAATTTTTAGGTACAGAGAGAATTACAGCATTATATGACAGCATGAGCTGGTATCATTTGGGAGAAAATATGGATTCATGCTTAATGAATCATTGTTCACAACAGTATCAGAGTAATATAACTATGTAGTAGAAAATAAAAACTAAAATCTCACCCTTTTACTGCTTGAAAATGTTTGCTGACTAACCAGGAAAACTCCCCTAGTGCCTGTAAATGGGCAAAATTCCAGACAAGCTTTTCCAATATTACTGGCACTGAAACTCAGCTGTTTTCCTGTTTCCTACAGGAAATAACAGCAAGGTCTAATACCCATTAGTTGTTTCAAATAAATCTGTTGATATTTAAAAAGAAAAAAAAAAAGCTTGAAAAAGAAATGTCTTTTTTTTCCCCCCCTCTGTAAATAAACATAAAAATATGGCATTTATAGGCTAATTCTCATACAAGCTATTTAACTGTTAAAAAACTTATTTGAATGGGTCCTCAGTCAGTTAGAAGATTGCATTATACTTTACTGTTGTTGTTTTCATATTAATTACTGACAGATATAAGCTTTTCCAGGTCTCTGCACCATCAGAAAATTTGGTAATTGCAGCCTTTGTGACCTTAATGCTTTCTTAGTGTTCTCTGGGGCATGAGGAGTTTGACATATTTTTCTTTAGATTCATCCTGACAGCATAGGTGTTAGTTTGTATTATATTTTTGTTACACAGCAGTGGCAATAAATATCTTTATTATCATCCATGAAGTCTGGGTATGGAAGCTCTGTTCTTCTCTTAATTTATGCTTGGATGGAGTAACAGGGGGGTCTAATAAACAGATTAAAACATATCCATTTTCTTATACAGAAGAACTCTCGTTGGAGTTGACATTATGTTGCGTTTCATTGTGATGGAGAACTCTTGCTCTTCTGTCTAAATCCAGACATACGTTCCTGGGGTATTTCTTAGAAGAATCCATGATATGCATTAAATCTTGTTATTTTGGTTCCTTCTTTTCAGGAGTCACTTAATTCTGAACTTTTCAGGAGCAGTCATCTGCTCCTAAAATAGGCTATGGCTTTTAACCTCTAATGTTTATTGACCAGGCGACATTTATACTTGCTTGTCTGCCCTGGTTTTTGAATAGGGAAGCAAAGTTCTTTTGGAACAGTCATTTTGCCTTTTTGCTAGTCTTAGTATTTCGACTGCAGTAAATCTGGGACTTTGATTCCCTTCTAGTAGAAGTTTGCACTTGCTGTAGGGAGGTCTTGATCTCATGGATTTGTAGATCAAGAAAACAGTGTCACAGTCTGAGACTTCCATGTACCTTCAACCCATCTTTGGGTTTCTCTGTGTGCTTAAATTACATTTATGCTATAACACCTTCCTTATAAAATAGAATATTTTGAATTATTATCTCTCAAACACACAGCTCCAATGGCTTTGTAAAGTGGGCTTATCAATTGCATTTGAAATTGATTATGCATTAGACTTTTGTCTAATGAACAAAACTAGATGGAGTTACCCAATATACTTTTGATAGCCTAGGCTGATGATCTGTGGTTTAACCTGATAAATCATTACCAAGCAGGTCTTTGTTTTGCAGTTAACTTGCTGATGATTAGTGAGGACTGATGCCTCTGCAAGTCTAATTGGGAAGCTATCTGGTTTCTGCTGTCATATAAAGTGGAATGCTCATGCTGCACTGCAGATTGCTGCAATTATTTTAGTTTTCTCTGATGCTACATTAAGCTGAGCCTGATCGGTGCCTTAAATACTATTTAATCACAGCAGTAGCAAAATAAATAACAAAAAGTGGCTTTTAATGGAATGAAAAGTCTACATGGATATGTAACACTCGCTAAATTTTTGCCTGCGCTCTTATCTCAGACACTAATATTTTGGGAGTTGTTCTTTTAGCATGTTCCCGTTTATCTGTTCTTTTTCCTTTTCCTTGTGTTATAAACCAATCTATTGGACCTGACAAGGTCAGATGTAAATCATGACTGAAACCCACATTGTCTCTTGACTTCAGATTTTATAGATAGTTTATTATAGGTATTATCTTCTTTTTGCTCCTGCTGGAATTGAATCCTTTGTGATTGCCATTTTGTTGTTTTAGATCTAATCAGCCAAGAAGTGCATACTTTATGCATAAATGGATTATATTCAAAAGCAAACACCAAATAAAATTTCTGCTTTTTCACTTTTCTCTTTCAGGATCTGATCATAAAAAAAAAACACAAATGAAAACAGGGAAATGCATTACTTATTTTTTTTATGTTGAAGAGTTAGGGTTACTCAACTTAGTAAGAGGTTTTATACAGCCTCTTTGGAACTTGTGGGGATTTTTTGTCTGTTTTTTTTGTTTGTTTGTTTGTTCTAATAGAAGGCAGTCCACGCAAAATACCTTCATTGATCTGTGAATGTATTGCGCATCAGTGCTCGTTGTTCCCTCGTCAGTAATATTGAGAACATCCTTAAACTTGCGTTCTGTTTAGTCCCACTTGGATTTTCTGCACCAAGTGCATGAATACTTGCTTCAGCTTAAGGTCCAGGATGGTAAGGTATGGTTTCAGATCCCACATTCACAAGCAGTCAATATGGCATGTTTCACCTTATGCGTGGCATTATGATGGAGTAATTAAGGTGTAATTCTGTAGTCATGGTTGATCACTTCCCTTAGCTATCATGAATAGTTCTAACAGTAACTACTGAATGTTGGTGTCTATATAAAATCAACCACATAAACCAGTATAAACTAATATTTATTAAATACTCGTTCTACAGTTGTCAACTCTTAGTAATTATCACTGAAACTACTCATTATTTGCAGTCTTTTCAAGATGGCCTTTTTGTTTTTTATTGTTTTATTATTAAACCAAGATAATACATCTTCCTATTTCCCATGATGAATTAGGAAACCTATTTCCTCTGCCCACCTATTTCCCTTTTTTAAAAATTTAAGATCTTACAGATGATGATATTTTAACTTAGGTTTCTTTGCAGATACAAATTTCAAAGTACTGTCCTCAATTTTTATACAAGTGCACAATTCCACATCAGTGTGCAAACCCCATAGGTTAGATGTCATTTCAGCAGTAGAACACTTATTTAAAATAACAATTAGAACTATGGCACATAAATCTTGGCCAAATTCATTAAAGTCAGTGACTGAAAGCATGAAGGGAGCAATACATAGAACAGAAGACGCAAATGACAGTTCCCTTTCTGCACAATAGCGTAAATAGTGTGGGTTCTTTCCAAACTAGCTTCTGTTTCTAGCAGAGGCCATTGTCATGAGCTTAAATGGAACGTTCTGACTTGGTATGGGGGGGAAGGTGTGTGTAAAAATTGCTCTGAAGATATTTAGGCATTGAAAGACCTGTCTAGGGTCTTGAAGGTGTTCAAAGCTTGACCAGAGAGCTCAGGACAACCTTGTCTGAATTCAGTGGTGACCCTGTTTTGAGCAGAGATTGGACTAGGTGACCTTCTGAGCTCCTTTCAGGTCTGAATTGTTCTGTGATTCTTTGTGCAGACCGCAGAATGTCACAAAAGGAAATTAAGATCCCCTGTTCCATTTTGCAAAATTGTATTTCTAAGAAGCCCTGGGAATTTCCTGAAAGGACCAGAAAACTTTGTCTTACGTTCCACTTTCTTTTGTGGAACAGCTGTGGATTAGTCATGCATGTCCTGTGGCATCTAGTTAATTGAAGATTAATCACTCTTTTAGTAAATGTAGTGATAAACATCAGTGGCCTGAGGTATTTTTACATGATGGGCTAGGTATTTCCATACTTTCGTTTCTGTACTTGCTGTTACGTAAACACACTAAATATATTATTTAAAATATAGTGAAATATATTCATCTTATTTTTAAATATGATATGAAACTCTGATAAACAATAAATAGCCAATTAAAACCATCTACCTTGTGTAAAAGTATTCCATGAGTGTGTGTCACACTTAGATCTGTATGTAATTGGCAAAAATTTTTCCTGTCGTATTCTGATAGCCATCAGCAGTGGGAATTCAGCCTTTACCAGAGCGGGGCTTGGGGTTCTCTTCGTGTCCTTCTTGTGGATGCTGACTGTAGCCTTATTTTCAAACAAATTTTTAATGCTTTGACTTGTGTATTATCTATAGGTAGTTTTAAAACAAATTATAATCACAAAGTACTGAACATTCATGAAATCTGTTGCAATTAGTTTTTCAGTATATCGCCTTCGCAGTATTTAGTGGACAGTTCAAGAGTTCGTGGAAGTCAGCAGAGCTCTGTTAAAATGGTAACTTTGCAAGATGGTGATAATGTGTGGCATAAGGCTATATAATAAAATTAAAACAATATACCCATGCAAAAACATTTCCTATTTGTAAAGTACATAGATGAGGCAACAAAAAGATCTCTTATGCAGGAGAAAATTTCAGCCAATAATTCCATTGCCATCCAAAAGCGATTTAATTATTTTTTTTTATCATGCTCTCCTTGTATGAAAAGTAACTCCTGAATTTCAGACTATGAATACTAGAATGAAGTGACAACGTGCTCGTAGTTTTGGTAATTATTGAGTAACGTAACATGAAGAAAGCATGCCATTAGGTTTTGCACTTGTTTAATTTCTCAATTGTAGATGGCAAATATCTTAATATTACTTTTTTCTTATGAGTAGGAAGGATGCAAAAGTAGATCCTGTGGAAGATTTCTTGTGACCTGCAATGTCTGTGCACGTGCATGTAGGTATAACACAGCTGCTTTCTGAACACAGGGGCTCGTGGTAGCCTCTTTGACATGATCAGTTTTAGGCAAACAGCCTGCAGACAGTTCTGCGTATTCAGTCCACGCGTGCTACTTACATTCATGCTCTTATTTTAGTAGGTTGTTCTTGTCCAAGCCATTTGTCAGGGGTGGCCCCTCCAAGCACCCTCTATGCTATAAAAAGGATCATCATTTAATCTTGGTCCTTTGAGTCCAAAATCGATACATGCTCAGAAGAATCAAAGCCATGTCAATTATCAGGCTATCAAAGTGTACTTTTGGAAGATTTTTTAATGCCAAGTACAATATTTCAGGTTTGTTTTTTTAACAGAATTAGCAACTCAAGTAATTAAGCTTACATTAGATCACATAAAATGAGCTCTGAAACTGGAGTTAAAAGCTGAAAGTTTGTCAGCCTAATTGTAACAAATTGTTGATCTGACATACAAGGTTAACAGCAGCTAAAAGCTGCTGGGGAGAAGGGGGGGTGGGGGAGAGCCACTCAATAGGGAAATCCTTTAAAGAAAAGCTTTGCGGGGCTTGAGTATTTGAGGGAAACAGGGCACACACCAGAGGACAAAGAGAAATTTCGACTTAATATTTAAGAACCTTTATAGATTAGAAAAGCCTCAAATGTACAAGATCTAATTAGAAGCTAACAATTTGGTGTTGTGGGGAGGTGAAGGGAGGGAAACTGGGAATGGCTCGTTTGAAATGACCTTGCTGTCAGGGTGTCACATAAGCTGTGAAATGTATGCAAAGAACCACCAGGAAATCAATAAAATAAAACATTGCAGTGGTCCAGTGTGGGAGCGCAGGACATAGATTACCATTTTAATTTTCAATCAATACACAAACAGATATCCCTGAAGCAGTAAAACATGACCTGCACACAGATGTTCATTGCAGGACAGAAGTTAATACAACAGCTATCCATAGATCTCTGTTAGGTGTTTTCAAGAATAACAATAGCAGGTGCATTGGTTCTGTATAATTGGTACTTATCTGTTCCTGATCAGGAATATTTGCTCCCAAAATAAAGAGGCTTTCTTCATGATTTCTTAGTTTTACAAAGCTTTCTTACAGCTGGCTTTAATATTTATAAGTTGGCATTAGATGTGCTTGTTTTGCTTTGAAGTTTGCGGCTGTGTTCAGCTTTCAAAAAAAGCGTCCAGTGTAATCGTGAACAGGTGTCAGAACGATGCTGCCCAAAAGATGCTGAAGAGGGAAATTGTGTATGTCAGAGAATTTTACTGGAGGTCATAGTTTTAAAAGTATTCAAGGTTGATTGTTGCCAAAAGCTATTACTTTATGATGGTCTTTTATGTCCATTTGAATGAGTTAAGCAGACTGTTTCTTTTGAGAGAGTAAACTTGTTACAGTAAAATCTGATTGCTTTTCAGTTTGAATGTGAAAGTGAGGCAGCTTTAAAAATCTAATCCATTGATACCTTTGATTAGCTTTGAAACCCACTTTTCGGACAGTATTGAGTAAGTTTGTATTGCTTTTGCCTGTGCTTACAGATAGTCAGCACATAGTTTGAAGTGTTTTTAATCACTTGGCTTATGTTGAAAGGCTTCCCTAAATACTCAGCGCATTTCTGTTTGGTTTTGACTAGAAATAATTTGATTTCTAAACTACAACTACAGAGACCTAAAACTGCAGGATTTCTGCATGCTCTATAAATTAAAACACCTTCATGGAATATTTGCTCATCTCATAAATTCCATTTTCAAAATACCCATAGAGGCATTAAAAAAAAAAAAGAAAATAAGACAAACCTTTTCAGCCTGCAGGTAATGGCATTTTGGCATTAAATAGGACTCATGGTCACAGAATTGCACAATGGTGGGGGTTGGAAGGGACCTTCAGAGATCATCTAGTCCCACCCCCCGGCCGAAGCAGGGTCACCAGGCTGGACAGGAAAGCGTCCAGGTGGGTTTTGAATGTCTCCAGAGAAGGAGACTCCACCACCTCTCTGGGCAGCCTGTTCCAGTGTTCTGTCACCCTAGAAGTTAAGAAGTTTTTCCTCATGTTCAGATGGAACCTCCTGTGTTCCAGTTCGTGCCCATTGTCCCTTGTCCTGTCACCAGGCAGCACTGAGAAGAGCCTGGCCCCATCTTCTTGGCACCTGCCCTTTAGTTATTTATAAACATTGATGAGATCCCCTCTCAGTCTTCTCTTCTTCAGGCTAAACAGACCCAGGTGCCTCAGCCTTTCCTCATAAGAGAGGTGCACCAGTCCCTTGGTTGTCTTGGTAGCCCTCCACTGGACTCTCTCCAGTAGTTCCCTGTCCTTGAACTGGGGGGCCCAGAACTGGTCCCTGTCCAGCTTCTAACTAACGTCAGAGGAAAAACAACTGATATGAGTAGGACCAGGGTCACCATCAGTTGGTATTGTATGTACTTGGCAGTTGCCTTAGTTTCCGCAGAATCAAGTCCCTACTGTAGGTTATTCAGTTCAGTGATGGAGTGATACAGTTCAACAGAGTGATGGAATCAGTGGTTTTCTGCTCATGTTGAACCAGTGAGAAAATATTTGCGGTGTGGGTGCAGAACCTCCGAAGGGCAGAGGCAAGCAGTACCCAGAAGGATGAAGTTGAGGGTGTACTAGCGTATCTCAGCGGAATGATTTAGGTAAACAGAGCTTTGTGAAAGCTGTTGGTGGGTTTTGTACGGTATGGTTATTTATGTCATACAAAGCTGCTCATCCATATGAATTTTTCATTGAATTTCAGATTCGAATGAAATCAGAATGAGAATAAATGGAAGTTATTTCCAGTTATCAGATTTTTGCAGCAATTCTATCCAAATGAGGAGCTAGCATGATTTCTCTTCTGAGACACAAATCTGTCCAAATAAAACAAATCAGTCATAAACTCACTGAGCAATTCAGTGTGTTTCTTTCTGACTTTGTAACAAAACTTGAAGCCACGTTGCATGTTGCTTCCTTTTCGGGTTTTATATCTCAGAATTCTATCTATAATGGGATCATGTGGTTGTAGGTAACTTCTTTCCTCTGTCAGGAAAAAAGTCCTTGAGAGAACTTCATGTACTCATTTTTGAAAATGGTATTTTTGCATAGCAGAAGACATCTTTTGTCAGAAATCATGTCTTATGATCTAAAACCAAGTTAACACTATAGAATAATCGCAGCATGTAATTTATCTTGATAATTCTCCCCATATTCCTTGCTAGGAGAAAACAAGTCATGTCTTTTCTGAGAGTGGTATTTATGAAAACAAAGACCAAATAACTACTGGTGAAACAAATTCAAAATTTTATGGAGGAGTTTGTAAACCCTGAAATGCGTTTTATTTGTTTACACCTGATGTGGTAGCAAGTTGATAAAAGACACTGGAAAAATATTCCTGTGTATTTGCCATATAGCTTGGGGTTTATTGTGGTAGGAATTGTCTATTTTAAAAGGAATAGAAAGTTAAATTATAGTGAAAGAGACTTTTAGAAACTGAATGTGAAATAATGAAAATAATTTTCTTTCCTGATATATTTGGTGTCCTTTCAGTTTTGTGTCTTTGTAACTTTTAGTGTTTGTACTTAGAAAATACCAGCAGTGTTGTGTAAAAATCAAGGCGCATAAAGTCTGTAATTATATTTTATAAACTTCTTAAATCTTTGTATGACTAAAGAAATTATTACATCTTAATAAAAATAGATTCTACATAGACAGATTTATTTATTTGCTTTTAATTTCCAACAGCGAGTTAGAATTGTTCAAGTAAATTCTAGGATAATGTGTGGATTGGTTTGATTGAGTCATAGTTTGACATTGTGAAAGATCAGCACATGTGCTGATCTCACTTTGTACCAGATTAGTTTGATTCTTTTGACATAAAAAATCTAGAGTATTAGCAGTGTTTTAAAGTTGGGGTTATTAAATAACTGCTCGGATACATACATTTTGTGTAAATTTTCTTAAGAATCTATCTATGGCTATTTTTGTAGTAAAATCTTAAGCTCATAAGAGAGTTATTTTGTTACTTTTCCCCAACTAGTGCTGCAGAAATTAGAAAGGTTACACTATGTTTTTGTATGCTTCTCAGTTAATAAGGGGTTTTAAGGTATTTTTTTCTTTGTTTTACCACCCATTCTAATGTGTATTTTTGCCTGTCATTAGAACAGGTAATAAGGACATGAACTGTACATGCCACATCGTCACAGCTGGTTGTACACAGACACTTCAAAAATATGTCTGAAAATCAGAGTGACCATTGCAGATACTAAGTGTTTAGAAAATAAATTTAAAAGCTTGTGTATATACCGTGTTATATCCTTTTATACTTCATAGAAGTGTAAAGAAAGAATCAGTTAAAAAAAAATGGAAAATAACTGTCTAATCCTTTTTAATTTTTTTTTAATGTTGAGAATAATTAGGGAAGCAGATTACATTTCAGTATTCAAACAGCTTGTGCTGGAAAAGCTATCTTTTTTTTTTCCTCCATTATACAATATAGAAAGGGTCAAGGTATAAATTTGAAGTTGTTGTTGGTTGTTTTTTATTTTTACTTCAGCTTGCTGCACTTGGAAAAACACAGCCTCATGACAGACATAAATAAGAATGCTAACTTGTTTAATTCTATTCATTAAACAATGGAAAGTGAGGAATACGCCTCAGCTGCTGTATTTATATGACACATCGGATTTTGCACATCTGTTGATGCACTCTGCTTTAGAACTACTATAGAAAAATGTTATAAAAAGTTGGCTAAAAAAAAATAGAAAAGGTCACTAATTATGCAAACTTACTTGTAATTTTGAACGTGCTACTGGCAAATATTATGTGATTTTACTGCCCTTCTCAACCAGCCTTCTTCTGTCCCATGTATCGTACCTTTTGTTATCTCACCTTGTCAGGTAGCTTCCAAGGCTCAATGTGCTAGTAATATACAACCATATACTTATGATGCCAAGGAGTTTCTAAACCTATTTTTTTCATTCGTCTTCATAAATAAGGTCAACTGTAGTGAATTAATAGAGTGAGGAAGGGACAAGATTTCAATCTCCAGTTAGAGAACACTTCAGTAAGTTAAATGTATTCAGTTGGTTGAGTAAGTACCCAAACAGATGCTAATAAAAATCTCAGGTCCATTGGGAATTATCTTTGTGAACTCATGGGTATACTGAGCTTTAGAAAGGGATGAACTTCATGCTTGCCTTTAAAAAGAGAAAAGAGGTGAAGGTGGAAATTGCGTATCAATTTAGTCAAAATATTGGGAGGCTGGGCACTAATATATTTTATAGATGGATATTTACATACTTTTTTGTTATTATCTCTCAGATTTTATCTTAACAATTGACACAGCTAGCAAGTGTTCATACATAATGTGCATAGTAGTGAAAATACACTTGTGAAACCTCTCTTCAGATGTAGCATCAATTCCTTGCCCTTTATTCTAGCCTAAATGTAGGGAAAGCTTAACGCTGAAAACAAATGGGATGGTGAGGAGAAGGGGTATGGTTGGGTTTCACATTAAAGCAGAAGACAAGTTTATCCATTTATCTAAATTCCATTAGATTGATGCTTCTACATGAAAATAATGGAACTTTCTCTGTCAGCTAGTAGTTTCAAAAAACGTTTATTGTCTTTACATAAAGAGGGTGAAATTACAGTAGCTAGTTTTCAGGTCATAGTTTCAGGTCTTAAACAGGAATTAGTGTCCTCATGCATGCATGTTCGCAAAGGGTTCTCATGGCTTGGGGTCAGAGCATGCTGTGGTATTCCCCTAAAAACAATAAAAGCAAAGGTTCCATTTTCCATGACTGCGTAGCAGAGCTGGTACTGTCCTCTGAAATTGCGAAAGAATCACACATCAGGTTTCTAGTTTGGGGGAGGAAGATTGCTATGAGAATGGGCTTGCTCCTGTCTTTATTCTGTGGCATACGTCTGGAGACTGAAAAAGTCATTTGTTGTAAGAAGTAGAGGTATGAAGGAAGCGTTATGAGGTGTCCGAAACAGTGAGCAGTTTTTCCTTGGCAGCCAAGTTTTTCTGAGCTGTCTGTGATTCCTGCGCAACTGGTACTGTCTGCTCTGCCCCTTCTTCTGCAGTCAGATAGGGAATATGAGAATAGGCTCTCCTTTGCCTAAGGAGACTTGGGAATTTGAATGGACGGCAATTTAAAGAGATAGGTCGTACTTTTTCTACTAAACTCTGGTTGTGTTTGTAAAATGACATCACTCTTCTGTATAAATTATGTTGGTTTTTTTGTAATTTCAATTACTGATTCCAAATTCACACTGCTTTAATGCTTCCCAACTCTGTTTACATAACAGCCCTACCTGAATCACACCAGAAAACATAAATAAGCCTTTTAAATAGACAGATTGTTATCAGTGTTGTTTCTTTAGATACACATCAGGTAATCTGACTTCCAAGCCAAATGCTCTGAGAGGATAACATTGGATTTGACCACTGCATTTTCACTCTCTAATCCAGGTCTTTGTCAATCAGTAAGGTAGATACATAGCATCTAAACTGATTTTAGCTGTTGGTTATTTAATCTATGATTTTAGGTCAAAAGAATCCTGGATAAGCTTCTCGGTTATGATAAACTATTGTTAATAACAAAAAAGGAGACAATTTGTATTAATAAATTATTATTTGCCTAATTTCAAATCTAAATCTTAAAAAGGTAGGGGGTGGTAGTCTTGGTCAGCAATTTTCCCATATAAAATATTAAGAACAGGTTCTGGTTCTCATGGACAAATAAATTATGTTGAGTTTTGTTCAGGAAAATGTGCAAGAGAGCACAAGGAATGAGACCTAGGAGTCGTCTTGTGCTCTTGTTAAGAGAGGTATTGTAACATACGGCAGTATTTTAAAATGGAACAAATTCCCCTTTGAACCTTAAGAAATGTAAAGCCTCTGTTAATGTGATATTTTTATGTGAAGTATTAGATGATGTAAGTTATAAAACTACTTAAGTAATGTAGTTTTCTGAGTGTATATATGCATGTCATAGGCATATCCATGTACAGTATAAAGTGAAAGAGAGAAAACTAAGAGATCAAACATTTGGCATTATATGCAGTGGTTCTTTCTGACATATAACTCAGTTTTTTCTATGTGCAAAGTATTTGTTGAGAGAAAGAGTACAAGTGGGATAATTTCATCCAGAGATAATACTGTTTAGTTTGTTAGGGAAAAAAAAAAAATCTATTTTTTCTTGTTCCTTTATTGAAAAAATTTTGGGATGTGCATCTAATTTGAGGCAAAGCAGTTTACATTTACTTTGATTTGTTTTCCCCCTTGATATTCTTTTAGCAGTCAGAGACATTGGCTGAGCACATTGACTGACATTGATGAGCACATAGGCATCCTGGGCTGTATTTCCAGCTCTGACTCCTGAAGAAATCTAGTCTTTATTGCTAATTTAACCTCTTACTATTACTCTCTTTCTTTGTAAAGTAATACTGAGGTTTCAAAAAAGGAAACAGAAAGAAATACTAGTAAATTTGAGAATAGATGGCAATTCTTCGAGTTTGAGTTCAAACCATTCATAATCTAAAATGAATTTTAAAAATTTGGTTCTCTAATCCAGAAATTATTAAGGCTACCTAAAATGCCTCAGTACAGTATACAAAATCATCTGATGTTTACAAGGTAAGTATTCAAGGAAAATGAAAATGGAAGGTAATCTGATTCTTTATTTAAGTTCCTACACATGGCTTGTCTCACATCACTGAAAATACTTCATATGTTTAAAGATAGTTGTATGTTTAGGTACTTAATTGAATCCGAAGCCTTTCTAGAGAATTGACAGTCTTTTACTTTGGAGCATTGGAGGGATTTTTTTTATGCAGGGAGAGTCCAGCCCCCTGATGCTGTTTATGTGGAAAAGAGGATTTTTTGAGAGCTTTATACAGCTGCCTACTTATGTTGGTTTTATACGAAATATATTATTTTGCAGAAAAGGGGATTTACTCACCATGTCCAACATAATCCTTTCAGGGTAAGGTATTTTAAGAAATCATAGCACTTTTATTACTTCATCAGATTAGGTTTGATTAGGATTTTCTTTACTTACATGATGGAAGAAATGTCAGGGGAAGTGAGATTGAAGGGTTGAAGAGGGATGCAGGTCCATAACCTCTTGACACTTTGCCAAAGCTCTTTAGTTATTTTTGTTGTTGGATTTTTTAGTTATTTTTTTATCCATTTTTTATTTTTTGAAAGAAGTAGACAGGATTATAAATTTAATTTGATCAATTCTGGAAAAAGTTAGATCTCCTCTGAGTCAACAGAGGCAAATATATATTGCTACTCTCATGCACAGAATGTCCAGAACAGCTGAATATTTATACAAAAATATTAGGCATAATATTCACTGAAAAGATGAAAGGATGAGAATCACTATCTAAAAGATACTGATTGCCACATCTTATCCAGTCTTTTTAGAAAGAACAAAGAGTGCATTAATACAAAATGTCTGCCTTGCTGCTCAGGTCCATCACACGTGATTTGAGTGTATTTGATCAGGTGAATCTCCCACGAGGAAACTCATCAAGGGGCAGGAGCTGCGTAGGAAATACAAGCTCTGCCTGTTCTCGTGTTCACTTCCGTGCACTTGCACTGGAAAGACAGCTGCCTGAGACAACAACCTTTGAAGACCCACGTTCAGTTAAGGAACCTGCACCTCTCTAGTAACAATATCATTCATTAAAGAGAAGTAACTTATTTGTTCATTAGTCAGGGTGTAAATTTAAAAACATTACAAATAATTTTTTTAAAAGGTGAGGTGTACTCTCTGGCAATGGCAGTTGCAGTTACACGTGTAATTAGATTTACTGTGAAAAGCACATGTAGGTTTCATTAAGTGGATTTATAGTGTCAATTTGTTTGTAATTTTGAGTTTGAATTTATTTTTATTGTATCTTTGTATTTGTGACAGAGACATCACCACATGGTATATTTCAAAACACTAGTTGTGAAGTTAAGTGTATTAAAAAAGTTAGTTCTTTGTCTAGCTTACCTCAAATAAGTTGTAGGATTTAATTTAGGGTATATGGATGTATGTATATATTCCAGGGGACAGCTGCTGACAGCCTAAATCCCCAAATTCTCCACAATTTCATTGCGGTTTTTTTCCATGTATATAGCAGAGCTAGCTATTTTCACATCTCTTCCATTTTGCTAAAGATCAGGTCTGAGAGAATGCTTCACGTGAGTGCAGTGCGTATGATCTCAGACTTTTCATGCCATCATTTTGAAATGTCACTCTGTCAATTGCAATGATCTTAATCTGACCACTGTCTTGTTTCTAGAGCGTGTTTAGCAAGAACATTTAAAAATCTCTGTTAGGAGTCTTATTCACAGCAAAATGTTTTCTTTCTTTCTCCCCAGAACTGATTTTTGTAAATTCGGTTAGACATTTCAGTATATGACATAATCAAGGAATCAGGCCCTTTAGCATGGAAAATACTCCACATATTTCTTAAAATTATTTTTTCCTCTCTCATTTTATTGTCTAGTTCAGTGGTGGAGTTTTCTTCACTTTTTTGAAAAAACAATATCTTGTTGATCATACTATATATGATAATCAGGTATGTTGCCACAGCTCATAGTATGGAGGATTTTCACAGGAAGGATTTCTTTGGCTTTTTTTCCTTTTAACTTGGGTAACATGTACATTGAAAATGGACTTCAGGTGTCAATTATGAACCTGTACCTGAATTCTAAACACATTTGTTATTGTACAAATTGTTCTCCGGTGGGTGTACTACTGAAAGAAGTCAAACATGAAATTTTAAGAGAGAAAATCATTTGGGTCGTTTCCTTCAACAAAGTTTGTCATCTTAATCTATTTATGAGTCTACTTCTGGTGTTTTTTTTTTTTTTCATTCCTGTATACAACACAACTAGCATGTTTATTCTGCAAAAAAAAAATTGTACATGATCCTATGCTTATTTTATTTTTATATTTTTTCTTACTTGCCTGAAAAACCCCTTCAGCTTTATTAATGGCAAGTGCGTATGTTCCTGAGTGGTCAGGCTGCAAATGTCCTGTTAGGATAGCAGTAGATGCATTTGCACTAAAAAACAAAGATGAGAAACAAATCATATATTTGATGATATGTATTGCATGTGTGGGTGTCACGTCCCACTCCCAGTAAAGAGGGAGGGTAAGTGACTTCAGATTTGTAAATTCTCAACAGTGCGGACTAAGGTGAGATAAATCTCAAGGTCCATATAGAAACATTTATTAGCTTACCAAAATGGTTAGTATAGGTCTTAACAAGTCCACGATAATTGGTTAGGTATATAACAAATTATGGCAAGTGGTGAGGTATGCATTGTTACTTAACAACAGGTACAGGACATCTTATGGCAAGCGGTACTTAAGGTCGTACTTAAGGTCGTTACTTAACAATTCTAAGGGAAAAGAGAAACTGAGGGATAGAGAAAGGAAAAGACAGAGAAAAAAGACAGAGATAAAGAGATCACCGGTCCTGGTTCCAGTGTCTTTTTCAGGGAATCTTCCCAGGCATAATCTTCTTTCTTGGAAAAATCTTCCCAGGCACAGTCTTCTTTCTTGGGAAGAATCTTCCCAGGCACAATCTTCTTCTATTGTTTCTTCTTTGTTCCCCCTAGGGGCACTTATTTTCCCCTTTTATGTTTGCTGAATTAGCACGGTCCACCCCCCTTGCTGAGGACAGCCTCGTCTCAGGTTTCTCCCTTCTCCCAAGTGACGTGTAGCATGATTTGGGTGGAGAGACGAGTGCCATAGTCATACATGTTTAGCATGATCTCTATAATCTTCATTAGCATATGCAGGGGTGTGCGCTTTCATATGCGTTTCGCAGATAATGAAGCAAAGGTCACTCGTCGGACACAATGGCCTTGAGAACTGAGAACTAGCAAGCTCACCACATGAGTGGCAGAACTATCCTGTCTTCACAAGACAGTTCTCCCACACTTCCAGGTGCCAGAAGTGTTAGCCTTATCAGTTCTTTGAAGGCCAGGCCTGCATTATTTATTTCCTTGAAAGTGTTTGAGGCATTCCATTGAAGGCTTGGAGGGCCTTCTGCCCCTCGTCAGGGAATTTACAGTCTGTCCCTTACAGTGGGTTTTTGTTGTGTTTCTTCCATTAAGGAAGAAAGTAGTAAGTTCCAAACACTTCTGAAGCTGCAAGCAGTGATGCACTTGAAAAATTCCATTCTGGAGAGCTTTACTCTTGAGTTAGACACGCGCATCACACATGTTTCTGCATTGATAGCTTACCGATGTACATCGCATTTTATCAGAACACCCATCTGTGTTCCCTTACCAACATAACTGGTAAATTGTCCCCCATGGTGGACAAGAGCTATGTTTGAAGATCAGAGTCTTGCTTTAATCCCTGTAATACCTCTGTACCATCTTCCAGCCTGTGTGATACATTTTGTTTAAGAGAATCAAATGACAATTTACAAGGGCTGAGCTTCAACCTGGTATATGGAAAAGCAGGATGGCTTAAGAATTTACATCAATTATTTTGTAGGCAAATTTTAATAAATTGCTCTAAACATGTAATTTGTAACCTAGCTGCCAGCTTTCTCTGGCAAACGGAAGTTCAAGGCTACAGAGCAGTTAGTTTCCTGTTACCATTCTTTGGTTGCAGAACCCTGGTGTGGTCTTCTGAGATTTTTAGGCCTAAACCTATTATTTTCTCTGCGGGGTTCTGCACTGCTTGCCAGTTTGTTTTGTGTCTGTGCAGTGTTGTATCTATTGGTGCCTGGTAATTTGCTTCTGCTGGGTAGGTGCCTGCCTCTCTTTCAGAGCACATAAACAATTTGGAAGAAGAAATAATAAGTTAGATGCCTTGTATTTTCAGACATGCACAATCGGTGTCAAGGTTCATGAGAATATCCTCCATAAGAATCTACCCTCTCCTCAGAGCCTCAGGTGCGGACTTTAAGTCAGAGGTGGTGCATTTCAGTCAGCCTGGCACACAGTGCTTTAATCTGTAGAAGGGATGTTTGGGCTTTTATCCTATAGCATTGATCTCAATTACTGCTAGTAGTAGGAATCAGTTCGCTTTGGTGCTAGATGTGAGCTGCCTAAACTATACAATCACATTTTAATTTAGACTTACTTCCCCCTGTAAAAGATAAGGGTTCCTTCTGGACGTACTATTAGGTCTCAACCTTGAAGGATTCTGTTATAATTTCAACATTTATTCACTTATCTCATGAATAAAAGGTTTCTGTTTTAATTCTAGTAATCCCCCTTGTGAAAGCCCCTAGCACAACCAGATTAATTGCTGAGAGCACACAAATCAGCTTCTCAATTCAGTTATATTGATTTCTTCTGCTTACTTAAGGGAGGGATCAACACCCAGCTTCAATAACAACACTGAGCCAGCACTCGCCTGTTCTGTTGTTCTCTGTGACTTTCACTAGCTGACATCTCTTGCCTTCAGTTTGAATTACTGATCTCATACAATTGAAAGCCCATAAATGGATTCAAGCGGTGACACTACGACTGGCATCTTCGCATTGCCTTGCAGAACAAAACTGCAGAGCTTCATCATAGCAGCATGGCCTTTTCTCTGAGATTTGTAACTGTGATTTGGCTGTGCGACATTTCTTATGCTGACGTATTTCAAATAATTAGTTTTTCCAGTGCCTGCATATCATTCAAGTCACAGGGAGCAAATCTTCTTCCCTTCTGTATTTTGTGTTTAATTGTGACTGTCAGAGGACTTGCCATCACCTTGGGTTATGAGTGCGTGGAGTTTGAACTGCTGGGTTAGAGCCATTGCTCCAGATTACAGTTCAGTGAACGTCTATAGGCGAAGCTCCATCTCCAAGTCTGCTTTTGGGTCTTTAGATGGACTACAACTTTATTGCTTTCTTCCCAGACCTTTTGAGTCTGCCAAGTTAAATTAGAAAAAATGGATGTAATAAATTATATCAACTCATTCTTATATTTGCAATTGAGCCTTAAGAGCCCCAGAAGAATTGGGAGTATTTTTGGCAGCTGTGCTGCTGGTAGTACCTAAAACCTAGAAGCAAGGTGCATGTGAAAATTAAAAATAACAGAGGAACGAAGGAAAGGAAAGTATGGTTATCTTTAAGATAAGAACGAGAGTGCAATTTTATTTTTATTCTTTCCCAATTACTTAGGGCTTGATCATACAGATATTTTGAAAACATCTGAAGTGAAAAACCTCCTTGTGTGGAGGATGTGGTTATTGAGATGTTGTGGAAGATTGTGTGAAAACTCCAATTAGTTCAAATCAGCCAAGCTAGCTTGAAATTTGCTTGAAATTTATCAGTTAGATGACTTAACAGAGAACTGGATGAGAAATTAAGAGAGTTGCACAATGACATTAGAAGCATGAGTCTGGAGCGCTGTGTGCCCTGTGGTTGTTACTGGGGGACAGTGGCCAGTGTGGTCACATTCTTACTTAGATCTAAATGAAGTATTTAGTGAGGATTGCTGGACTCAAATTCCCAGAGTCAAAAGTACCCTGTTGAAATTTTACTGAACACACCACTAACTTAAAGCTAGAACACTTTTGCTTCAAAAAGAAGGTATGTTAAGCACTACATGGAAAGTAAATGTTACAATTTAGTGATATACTTTGTGTTTTCCACCCAAAATGGAATTGGTATATTTCTCTGATAAACCATGATACTGCCACTGTTGTTTTACAGCCTTTCATTTTGTAATGGATGAAAATCAGGCTTCTATATGCTGATGCTGGTTGAAATTCAATGTGTCTCAGAGGCAGCTGTCCAGGCCATGGAGGTGAGCACATTCATCTGCTGAAACCAGCAGTTCTGATGGACCTTTGATTTCATTTTAGACACCATTAGCTTATTCTGTGCTGGTAAAAATAAATCAGCTGTGACTTGCTTGCCTTGGGGCATTTGTTTCTTATGGCTTTAGCATTGCTAGTCATTGTGGAGAATTTTATGTTATTTATTTTACATTGTGACTAACGCGTTTGATTTGTCGTACAGCTCCATGTGACTGTTAGTTACAAGGAGGAGAGAATTAGGCTACAGGGTAGCATGATGTGGTAGACAGCACACCTGAACTTTTCCAGTGTGCAGGATAATTGCATAAAAACAAGCATTTTGGAGTGTTTAACAGACGCTGTTTTGCCACTCTCTTTTACAGACTGTGTATCTTCTCCACAGCCTCTTTGGGAATAAATTTTATTATAGTTTTTCAGTCACAGGTGAAACTATATAACCTGGTATTTTTGACAACTCTACAGCTTGAAAGCTATCCTCATGCCTTATGAAGAAAAGTAAGAGTATGTAGCTAACATTCTTTGGTATACAAATCAGTTGATTTCCACATTTTATAGGTAATACAGTTTGGTAGTATGTTTTATTGTCTAGTCCTGCATCTTTGGCAGAGTTTCAAATTTTTTTTTTTTATTAGCATGCTAGAAGAGTCATATTCACTCCCATCATTTATAGGCATCTGCAGTATTAATTTGACTTTTGATTTAAAAAAAAACAATAACCTTGCAAACCTTATGCAATATTTGCCACATTTTTAGCTGTCATAAATCACTATAGTATCCCTAAGTGCATTTTGACATAAGTTTTAAGCTCCAGAAAGTTAGCTGTTGCTGTGGACACACAACCTCAAAATGAATGTGTGTATCTTTCATAAGCTATTAAGAAAAAAAAAAGTGTGTCTTCAGTTTGCTTCTTAATCTGTTACCTGTAATCTGCATCCTTTTCTGATATACAGCTTGGCAGTGTATTATGCAGACATGACACACGTGAAGGGTCATCTTACATTTTTACATTTAAATGAGTGCCTACTATTTCGGGTTCAGACACTATCTTTCATCCAAACCAAACTTATCAAGAAATAGAGCCCATCTGCTACCACAGACACAAAATATTTTAAGCTCAAGGCTGCCTAAGTATTCTACAAACACACCAGGAAAAAGTATGATAGTATCTATTTGCACTTAGAAGTTTAGTGAAATTTTATACTTGTATAGCTTTGAGGGTGAAAGATTATCTAGGGCCATCAAAGCCTTTAACCAGTGGGCTGTAAAGATATCTTGTTCATAAATTGCTCTTTTAAGTAAGTTGCCTTTCTCTTTCCTCCTTTCCCCCATTATTAGATTTAATGCCTTTCCTTTATTATTTCAAGCCTTTTTCTGATCCACGTTCGTTGTGGTTTAACTCCAGCTGGCAAATAGGACCATGCAGCTGTTTGCTCACTTCCCCTCTGGTGCGATGGGGAAGAGAAACACAAGAATAAAACTTGTGTGTTGAGATAAAAACAGTGTAATAAGCAAAAGGCGTGCATGCAAGCAAAGCAAACCAAGGCATTCACTCACTGCTTCCCGTGGGCAGGCAGGTGTTCAGCCATCCCCAGGGAAGCAGGGCTCCATCACGCGTAGTGGTTACTTGGGAAAACAAACGCCATAAATCTGAACATCCCCCCTTCCTTCTTCTTTCTCCAGCTTTATACGCTGAGGGTGACACCACATGGCATGGAATATCCCTGTGGTCAGTTGGGGTCAGCTGTCACAGCTGTATCCTCTCCTGACTTCTTGTTCCCCCCCCAGCCCAGTTGCAGGTGGGGTGGGGTGAGGAGCAGCAAAGGCCTTGATTGGTTAGCAACAACTAAAAACATCCCTGTTTTACCAACACTATATTCACCCCAAATCCAAAACATAGCACTACACCAGCTGCTAGTAAGAAAGTTAACTCCGTCCCAACTGAAACCACGACAGCGTTCTAGCAAAACATTTACACTTTTTATATATATGCCTCTGCAGATGCTCCTTACCATAAATACTCCATATATCACCCAAAAAAAAAAAATCATATTGACGCTTCTTGCAAGTTATCTGACGTTTGTATGTATTTATGTGTTACTTTGTGGTACATAATATGTAATGTTTGCCGCAGATGAATTATCTGTTAGTGTATAAATTAGATCTAAAATGAATATAGGAATCTTAAATTGGAAAAATTGTCTAACACTATGAATATTTTGATGCTACATATGGCAGTAGTATTCTGGCTGATGCTTCTGGAGCTGTAGTGTCCACAGTGTTTGGGGGATAATTCTTCCTTACAGTGGCATTGGGATGACATTTAGTGTTTGAGATAGTTTACAATACAGTGCAACAGAGATGATAATGATATCGAGAGCTTCACAGATGTCTTCATTTGTGAAAGAAATGGGAGACCATTCTGATTCTGAGCATATTTGGGAAGTACCAGGCTTTTGAGCTGGAGTTAAAGGAAGAAGGTATAGATTCCATGCACAGAAGGAAATTCTCCTACACAAATCGGGTTCAGAGGATATTCAGCCTTTTGAACTCCGATCAGCTGAAGTGTGGTGCTGGCTAAAGCAGTCCTTCCACACCTGGAATTATTTACCGTAGGACTTGCCTGGGTATTTGTATACTGTGCTCTGCTGGTTTCTCTGAACAGGGAACATAAAGCCTGGAAAATACCAGCTTGAGTGCGGCTCATGTTGCTTAATCTTGAGGCTTCAGTTATGAAGCTGTTTGATCCTTCATGAGAAATCGATTTCATTCAGGTGATTGTTATCCTTCTCTGTCCATCTTATCTAGGATTGCAGATATCTTCAGCTGTATGCCCTTGAGCAGTGTTTACTGTGGGGAACTTGAGTACCACACGTTTATTTACCATTATGGGACGGGTAATGTTACTGTTTGGGGAGGTTCTTTATATTTAAAGAAAGTTGAGTGACCCTTAAGGTTCAGTGTAATAGCACCTTGATGTAACTCTGCACCAAACAAAGCAAATAACCAGGAACTCTTTTCCTTTCCTGTAAGGTAATAATAAAATTTTCAATTAGCTGCCTGCTACTTCATTTTCCTCCATGCACTTTGACATTTAGCACTGCAGTGGTTTTACTTTTCTTTGATTTTTATAAAGACTATTTTTTCAATTATACAGGCATTTCAAGCAATTTTCTTATCATAATTTAAAAACATATATTGTAAACACCATCAACAAGACTTTTTGTTTTTGTTAATCTCAGCAGAGCTCTGCTTACTTGTACCAGTTGAGGCTGTGGTTCACAGATTTCAAGATAGCTGTGGGGCTGGGATCAAGTACTGCTTCACTGAAAGGGAATAAATTATATAGGATTTCCTCAGGTGGGGGTAAAACAGTAATCATAAATTAAATATAATGCAGAAAAAAAAATATCTTTGTAAAGTAGTCTGATTTTGTGCAGCAGGTGGTCAAAACAGTGGGGCCTGTGTCTGTCATTTGAAAACCATAGTGAGTGGCAATAGCAAGTTTAAAACCTGACCGTTATATGTGCTAGCTGACAAAGTAGAAATTAAATTTTAAACAGTCTAATAATGTGAGCTGGCCTTTTTTGATCTTTTTAGTGAAATATTGCTTTGCCTTGTAGTTGGTTTCTAATTGGAATTTTCAATGCTGCTTTGCTGATAGAGGGATGCAAAAATAAGTAATGTTGCAAATTCTGATGGGTAGCGCATTGCTTGTAATAGCTTGTTTCACTTTGCAAAACGCTGGCAGGTAACCCTCTTTGTGATGAAAGAATATAAATATGGGTGCAAAGTGACCAGAAGAATTAATGTTCTGCAGTACCAACATGAGGAGAATGAGCACTCTGTTGGCTAACCAGGTTTTGGCAAGTTTCTTTTGCCTTTAAAAAACGATAGTTTTTTTCTATCGATAAATAGGAATTATCTAGTTATATATTATTTATTAAAAGTGTATGTTAAGAAAACTAAATACCAAGGACATAGAATTATTTTATTCTGAAAGACATTCAAGATATCTATTAGCATAGTATTTTTCATTTTAATTTTTTCATAATACATTACCAAGGTCATTGACAGGTCAACATATTAGTTTGCTTTTAGCAGACAGATTTAGTGAAAAGATATGGTTATGTTTTAGAAGTACCAAAGTAAAATTAACGAAACCACTTACTTCCTGAAGCACTACTTAAAAGGTAGGATTGGAGATTTCAGGGGAACACGTGTGCTGTCCTCTATAAATAGAGGAGTTAGGTACACTTGCCCATGGAGCAGGTAATGCCCAGGTAATGAGGAGTGAATAAGCTCCTTGTTTCTTGAAGTGGCAAAATTTGTGTCCATGTACCCTTACCTACATCCTCAGCTTTACTCACTAGATTAGATCTAGAACAGTTTTGTAATAATGTGAGGATGTATTTCTGGAGCAGAAGTGTCTCATATGTAGCATTGGTACCAGTGAGTATCTTAGTACTTGCACAGGATGTTGGGATGGGAGGCGTGTTGAAACCTTACGCAAATTGTGTAATTCTCCAAACTTTTAAATCCATGAATCTACACCTAAGACCGGTTAAGCAGAAGAATATGGATTTTTATTTTTTTCGAGCAGAGAGAGGAAAGCTGAACAGTGACTGTGATACATTGTAAAAGGGATGCATTTTCCAATGAAAAACATTTTCTGACTTAATTTCAAAAAAGCCCCAACTCCCCTGTTTTACTGTTTTTTAGCTGCCAGTTTGTTAATGTTTGTCAACTTTTGACTAGTTTCCAAGTTCTCATAGTAAAACTAGGTGTACATCTACCCAGCAGAATAGAAAACTAAGGAAAAAAATTAAAGCAGACTTAAAGAGGTTGGTTTCCTTTCTTTAGTGGTTAGAAGAAACTTGATTTATTTTTATTTTTATTTCCTTTTTAAAGCCTGTAGGTTAATTTGGGAAGGAACTCGATTTTTTTCTTTTCTTGGTTTGTTTGTTTTTTGTTAACATGTAGATTACTTTGGGAGATTGCAGAATATGAAGTGTTCTGTTTTCGGGTCCATTTTGAAAATATGGTTCTGCTTTTTCTATTAGTATAATTCCAATTGGATGGTTTGTGTATAATAGTTACAGCTATTATATTGTCTGTGTATTTAATTACAGCTAACTCTGAAAGAGTGGCAGGGCTGGCATTTAGCAGATTTGTGGCTGAAAAGCATTTCTAAGGAGTATTAGACACATCTCTTCATTCCAAACAGAATGTGGTTTAGAACATGATTTGTAGTTTAAAACAAAGCACTGGAAAATACTCATATTTACTGAAATTGTAGTCAAAATCTTTTATTGTTTATACTTCAAGTAGAGTTTGACATAAATGCTTTGAGTAATTGCTTTTTCACGGAGACATTCTTTAGTGTAAATTCTTCACTACTTTTTAAATACTTATTTGATGGGGAGATTTCTTTTCAAAAGAAAGGCAACTAGATACACTTGGTCATCAGGTTTATTGAATATCCATATTATACAAATACATTTATGTATGTGTAGTATAGTTAATGTATATCCTAATAAAGGCTTTACTTTTTTCTACAAGATTCTCTATTCACTGTAGAGGAGGGACTGGGAGAAGGAGAAGTGTTGAAAAAATGGGTGGAGTACAGAGTGTTAGGGTAGAAAGAGATGAGCTGTGTAACAGGCTGGATTGCCCACCTTTGACAACGGGGGTGGGGTGTGGGGGTGCCCTGTTTCTCCTACATTCCCTCCACAAGGTCCTAGAAAAATCAGACTTTTCAGTTCTAATTATGCATTTCTTCAGTGCCTGACTTAACATGCTGGACCCTATGAGGGGATATATGCAGCAGTTTGTAAGTCAGCTGCTACGTTTTAGGGTATCAGGAGAAAATAAATGCCAGTTAGTGGTTATTTAGAAGAACTTTCCTAGCATTCTGAAGTCAGAGACATCTTGTTCAACCTCTCCTTCAAGGCAGGGAGGACCTAAGGTTTAAATCAGGTTTCTTGACCTTTTCCAGTTGAGTTTAGGTGACTTTCAGGAACGGACATTATACCATGTGTTCTGAACACCTGTTGAAGTGCTAAGCCACTCTGTAAAAGTAATATATTTTTTTTTTTCTTTTAATGGGAAACATCTCCAAAAAGATCTTTCAGAGCGATGTTAGGACCCTGAAATTTGAAGACAGCTTTAATTTTGCCTCTTCCTAATTTTTAATCAGGATACAAACATACATTTTCTTAAGCATGTTTTCCACATCTTATCTTCTGGTTTCCATGTAGGCTATACTTACCTAAAAGGAGAGAGGTTTATACTGTTGCCCCAGTTGTGCCTTTACAAAAGGAGATGTGTATCCCAAATAGTGGAATTTGAAGTCTCTGAGTGTAAGTGAAGTGTTCTGAATTTTGTAGTTGGAAACAATGCAGTTCTCACTTAAAATACTGCTTGGCTGTTCAGTGTAACTGCTGAGCTGTTGCATGTGTCATCTTTTAAAGTTGCTTTCTTTAGATTGGTATGCATACATATGGGTTAAGCTATCAGGGCTTGAAAACAAAATAAAACAGAGTCCTTTTCCTTCAGGAAGGAACTGCTTAGGAGTGCAAGGTAAGCCTCAAAGGGGTTGGATGCTTGAGATGATAAACAGAAACAATTGTTGATTTGCTTATCAGTATTTGAGGTTTTCCTCTTACAGGAGCTTGTGTCAGCAGTGTTAAATTCAGAAGCGCTTCGAGAAATGTCGAATAAATATCTGAGACGGATATCCAGAATTTAGGCCATCTGAAAGGTTACCCTGAGGTAAACTGAAAATAAAAATGGCATTTGGTAAGAAAATTCTTTTCCCACGTAAGGGAGATATAGTAAAAGTGTGTTTTCCTGTAGGTGCATTCTTTTTTTCCCTTGGAAGAATGTTGAACAAAGTAGTCAAAATTTGCATTTAAGCTAAGGTACTTCGTGAGAGAAGGTAAAGCAAGAGCAATCTTTAATGCTTAGTGAAATAGTATAGCCATCCTTTTTCCATATGTGGGGAAAAGAATGCTATTGCAGAACCTTCAGTGTTAGCTTCTATGTCATTCAATATAACCAGTGGGAGAGCATCTTAAAATCTTGCTAATTAGCACACAAATGCTTTGTCCTGTTCAAATGTTCTTGTGCATACATTAATTAAGAATAGTACATCAACGAGTATGGGTATGGTGTTGGGTAAAATGTAGATTTCATAATTTAGAAATAAACTACTTTAAGAATTGCTCTCCTTTGTTTCATCTTGAGCACAAATAATGTAACTTTTTTTAATTGATGATGATATTATATAATATGTATATATATTAAATAACGAGTAATATAATTTTAAAATCTTACTGGGCAGTTATCCTTAGATAAAGAATTCATTCCATTGATACTCTGCTTACTCTGTTGCAGAAGTGATCAGAAATCTATGGTAAAATGGTAAATAAAATAAGAATTAAAGAAAGAAGGAAAGGACAGATGGTTCTAACAACTGAAAAAAACACAGCTAAAAGTCTTTAGGATTATCCAAAAAAGATTTAATCGCCTCTGCACTAAAAACCTCCTCCTGTTATGTATAGCCATATTTATATGTAAATCTTCCTGCACTGAGAACTAGCTGAATAATCTGACAAGCCGTGAGGTGGGTTTTTTGTCAGTAATACATGTAAGAAGAACCTGACTGACTTTGTACCTAGTATTTTAACCCTCTGAGTGTTGTGAAGTGTTTTGCCAATACCATTAGATCATGTTTTATCTTCAGCAGAAAAGAATCCTTTACTAATAATTGTAGGCTTAAGAGTGTGGACTTGCACAGCGTGGTTCCATCTTAAATCCTTCAGTACCTTCTGTTTGATAGACTCATCTAGTATGAAGTTTGGATGGTTTTGTTCATTTCGGTTTTTTAGGTCTTCATGTAGTTATTTTCTTTATATGAATGTCATCTGCTCTAATAAGTTTGTGTCAATTTTTGCTTTTAACGCGTTGAAACTTTTTAACAGAGTTAATGCCTGGTTTTGGCAATGAGATAGGTATATATATATACACACACACATAATTGCTGTTTAAAAATGTACTTATCCTATCTAATACTAGTCTTCAAGTGTATATTTGGGTCAAGAGAAAAAAAGATGTAAGGATCAGAATGCTGGAACTCAGTATTTCAAGTATATTGAATTACAATATTAAAGCTAATCATTATAAAATAACAACCTTCCAGTACCAATTACTGAGCACAAAATGAGAGTGAGGAAAAGCTCTGTTGGTTACTGAATCCAAATCACACCAATATTTATGTAAAAATGAGGAAAAGATTAACAGTAATGGGAAAAACACTGGGCAATAAGTAGATTCTTAGTAAGCTTCCTATTCTCAGCAAAAATGGTGTTTTCTAAATAACATAAGTGTATAATGCTGTAATAGAATTAAGCACTTAATCAGTAAAATTTTTCAATGCATCTTCTAAAAATAGAGATAGCTGTTTGTTTGTTTCTGTTTTTTTTTTTTTTAACCAAGGACAAATTTCACTCAGCATATTTAAAGATAAATGAAACTGATCTTTAGCCTGAAAGCCACAGAACAACTTCCATTTTGTGTTCAGGGTTCCCTGAAGCAAGGAGCTCAGTCTTGCAAGATTTCAGAAATTTTGGTACTTAGCAGTTTTATATTTTTTTAACATTTACAAATAATTGTATTCTGATTTTTCTGATTTACTCCCTTAATTTTGGCAAGGTCTGATTTCTTTCATCCATAAAATCTTAACTTTTTGCAGTTGTTTTACTTGATTCTTTTGCCCAGCATATAAATAACAAACATGTTTTATGGAAGCCATGCTATTGATTTAAGCGTATAAAGTGAAATATTCCGTTGGCTATTTCCACTTGTGGATTTGTCAGAGTCTCTGCATAACAATTTGCTTTGAGTAATCTATTCAGATCATGCTTTGGATCAAAAATCTGTTGATGATTTATGTTTCTTATTATTATACATTAATTTCGTGATGTTCAGCTAGCAAAAAATATCATTGTGCTTTAGTAACTATGTTTCTCCTTTTTGAATTTTTTTTGGTGTATTCAGTGGCTAACACAATCACTGGAAAAGTCCTTTTTCACACTCATGGAGTGAATGCGGTTTTCACATGGAAAAGGGTTTTTCAGCTTTGGGCACTATTCAGTATCTGCTTAGTTTTGGGTACTTGAATGAACTCAAGGTGAATTAGCAGACGGGGGCTGCAGGATTGAGTAGCAGTGAATTAACCTACCGGGTTCACTGTTCCTAGTTTTTATTATATGTATTAAAATGCATGGTTCATATCAACTCCAGTAACTTTAGATCTAGAGACTCTTTGTTGTGTTGATTTTCCCAAAACAGCATTACTTTCATACTTAGAAATAGCTTCGAAACCTATTACGTATAATAAAAGTTATGAACAGTAAAACAGGGTAATTTAGACTTTTTTGATACACTTAGTTTCTCAAAGACATCACACATGACACATTAATAATACAATGATTGATTTGTCAGTTGGGATGGTTTGTCAAATGGCTTTGAATGTATGAGAACAGTAATAGTTTCATGCCATTACATTTACATTTAGACAAGAATGCAAAACTAGCAGTTGCTGTTTTATGTTCTTCATAAAAGCTAAAGCATCCTTTTGAATTCTGTACATATACAGTAAGAGGGAAGTAAAAGATAACCTCTGTAAAGCATTTCTGTACCTATTGGTCTGAATGTGCTGTGGTCGCTGTTTAGCATTAGCATCTTGATGGTATGTTTTGGTGTTCTTTCTGATTATTTTTTTTTTTAAATGTAGACACAGAATTCTATAAAGTAAAGGAGGTTAATGCTAATGCTTGGGGGTTTTACCAAGAGAGAATTTCATTCTAGGTAACTGCTAACGTGTTTTTCCATCCGAAGTAGGCATAATTATTTGAAAGTGATAGAAATATGTGAACCGGTATTCAACTCATTTACAAGAGTAGTTCGATTTTCTTTGGCAAAATATTTTAGGTAATTAGAGTATTTATAAAGATGCATATGGCAACTGTTTCTTCGGGTTTTTTTAAAAAAGGTATATTTTCTCTTTTTCTTCCCATATTTTAAGGCAAAAAGTATAGTAGAGTCAATAAAATATCTGAGCTTGTACTTCATTGAACTTTGTGCTGAAAGGTCATTGTAATACAGTATTCTTGCTTAAACACAAGCCAGTGTAACTCCATTTTCTGCTATTTTATTACTGCCTGCGTGGAATTCTTCCTCCTGGTCGTGGGCTTTTTTTTACCTTGCCTTATTTTCTAAGAAATCCTGTTGAAATTGCTGCTGTTCTCAGAACCTGCTGGTCCATACATACGAGGTTTCTGCGTAAGAGTTTTTGCATTGGGTTCTTATTCATTCCAACAGACAGTATGCACTCCAGTATACACAATGCACGATTTACTGGAGCAAAGAATAGGTGTGATACTGTGTCTCATCGGCTTTCCAGATTAGTTTTGCATGATTCTAGTGCTAAGACATAGCAAACAAACTAGATGGGAACAGGGGCTTGAATCTGGCTAAACGGTTCATAAGATGGGTCCAGAGACTTTGGAACTCATTCATTCATTCATTCATCACATCTCCTTTTCTGAATAGCGGAAGGAAGCTTTTGGTCTCTATTAGCTGTCTGTTTGAGAAAGTTGACATTAATTTTCTAGAAAAGCGTAGTAAGAAAGAGGTGTTCATGCTGGTTTGATTTATTGACTAGTTGTGATGTTCAGCCACCACTTGTTCAATGTAATTAGTAACCTAAACTGCGTTATAACACACCTCTCTGTTTACTGACAGTAGTGCTCGCCTTTCTAACAAGTTGCATCTGAACAGCTGGAAATTTGTGTGTGACCATACATTTGAATTAAATACCAAATATGCTATGTTGTTAATTAACGATCAGTAAGTGCTGGAGGTTAAGCACTCCAATCTGAGAATATAACAGTTTTCTAGGCGTTTTGGTTATTTGTTTTGGTTTTTTGATTTGTTTCAGTTATGAAAGCTTCAGGCTTAGAAAGGCCATGTCCAGCTGAGTGGTGAATATCCAGAAATGAAGACTCCAAAGTCCCTCTGGGCAATCCGTTCTAGTGTGTTAGCAGCCTCAAGGGGAACAAAATTTCCTTACATCTAACCAGAATCTTCCATGTTCCAGCTTGTGTCCCTTGTCTCTCATCCTGTCACTCTGCACCTCAGGGAACAGTCAGGCTTATACCCTGCCAGTACATAGTTGGAAAACAGGAATAGGATCTTCCCTGAAACTTATCTTTTTAAGTTCTCTCAGCCTTATAGATGATGTGCTGTAGCAGTCTGACCATTTGGTGGCCCTCAGCTAGACTAATTTCAGTATATCGGGGTCTTTACTCTTGTCAAAAATAGCCACCACTGTGTGCAGTTAAAAAAAAAAATAATAGAAATTGTTTGGGTTTTTTTTTTTAAATAAGGTAATATTTTCTTGGTTTTCCTTGCTTATTTTTTTTTCTTTTCTTTTTTGTTTGTTTGTCATCGTTTTGGTTGCACCAGTTTCAGTAACTGGTTCTGACAACATCATTTTGCATCTCAGTCTGCAATGCTATCCACGTCCTCCCTGTTTTACAGGCCTGGTGCATCTCTACATATTTTATAATCATTCAGCATATTACAGTTATCTGTAACTCTTTTTTTTTTTCTTTTTTTCTGCAAGTAAACTGTATTTCTCATCTTGAATAACAAAACCACAGAAACCTTGATCTGTCGTAACTCAAACAAATGCCAAACAAACAAACAAAACCAAACAGAAATGTGGGGACAAAAAGGCAAGTAAAATTTAGGACAGCTTCAGAAGAAGGTCATTTAGGACCTAATTTGCAGTTTGCAAGTTACAAGAATTACCAAAACCACTTTTACCTGTCCAGCTAGTGGTTTATAGTTTCGTCATTGAAAAACTTATCTCCAGAAAGTTCCTTCACTGTGGATTAAGTTAAATAAAACATTTTTTGTGATATTACGCTTTGACTTTTTCTTAAAGTTTGCAATAAGGTTGTAATAAGGTATTTTGAACTTAAATACTGATAATTTTTTTCATAAACATGTGGTATTATTTTTCATCATGTTATTTAGTCTATTTATAAACAACTCAGATGCCTCAGGAAAATGAATCCTATTAGAATGCATTCTTAGCTAGCACAATTATAACAAATGATCCATAGGCAAATGTTGCACTAACTAAATTTAAAATTTCCAGCTTACAAAAACCAAGTCGTTAATTTATCTGAGGTACACAGATCAACTCTCTTTGAGGGTGTCTGTGAAAAGCTTTATCTTTTCCCACTTGTTGTGAGAGTATTTATGTAGGGAGCCAGTTCTACTTTAACACGGGGAGTAAGCTGGCAGCCTGCCATGCTGTGTGTTTCTCAGTGGCTTAGAATTTTTGATAGGTGATGTGTGACTACGTAGAAAGCAATATGAAATATTTTATATTCTCTATTTCTCAGTGTGTGTTTTTTTTCCAAAATTGGATAATGATGTTGATATTGTTCCATAAAATATAAATAAATAAATTTAAAACCCAACCAGGAAAGGGGAATTGTAGAAGAAAGAATCCTGACCATTGTCACACAATTTGAGATTAAAAAGATCGATAATTCTGGCACAGAAGGTGTCTGCACCCAAGAATTCCAGTAAGTTCCACAAGAAGCACAGGTAGTGAGTGCTTCAACCGTAATGATCAGCTGGTTTCTTAAAAGCATTATTACGTCCCTCTGTTTTTTTCTGCTGAGAGGAAAGAGTTAAAATTTGCTTGTGAAGCGCATTCAGTTTCTCAGCCTACCTATCTGAACAAAATGTTCCCTCACGTGTGCTGTAATGATTTGGGACGTTTAGTCTGTGCAGACAATTGCACAAAGAGCTCAGTTGTTCCTACATTGAACATGCCTGTATATACGAAAGGGGGAACGGAGCAGGGAGCAGCGTTTAACCAGGGTGCAAGCTAGCCAGCAGCATTTTATCCTAGAAACATAGAATGGTTTGGGTTGGAAGGGACCTTAAAGATCATCTAGTTCCAACCCCCCTGCCATCAGCAGGGACACCTCCCACTAGACCGGGTTGCCCGAAGTCCCATCCAATCTGGCCTTGAACACTTCCAGGGATGGGGTGGATGTTTTACCACTACATGCAGTGGCAGTTCTTGTCCTTTCCTGAGCAGGACTTCTCCAAACCAGAGATGCCCATTTGTGCTTTTCACAGACCTTCAGATGGTCAAGTCACCATCCTGCACACTACCCTCTTCAGCTCCATAGGCATGTGGAGCTCCATAGCTATGCCTAAGGCATATCCTGCTTCAAAAACTATAATAAAACTGTAGGTGCACGTGGCTCAGTTCTATCGCTGTGATAGGACCTGGTGTGTAATGCAAAGAAAATGTTCTCTGTTGTCAGCTTTGCAGTAAAAATATTTATTGTGTTTCTCTAGGTCTGAGGTAGCTTTGCTGACATGATTTTTTCTATCAGTCTCTTATGATTCTGCAGTGAGCTTATTTACGAGCTTCTTTCAGGATGTGTGTTCCTCGCTAAATCGTGATGCTTCCAGCTGTCACATGCTTGAAAATGTCAGTTAAAGAAAATAGCAACAAAAAATGAGAAAAAGCCATTAAAATTTTTCTTCGTCTTCTATAGAATATTTTTCAGAATGCAGTCTTCTAGTTATTAAAATTTGAAATGCTTGAGGCGTGGACAGGAAGATGGGATATGATCCTTTGCATCTTAGTCTCTTGTGCAAGAATACATGATTTTGGGAGACATTTTTCTATATTCCTTCATTTCTCCACACAAAACATATACTGTCCTTCATAAAAGAAAAATGCAAAAAGAAAAACAAAAAAACACACAGTTGTGAGTTTTGACAGATACCGTCTATTTTGCTTTTTTTTTCTGTGAAAAATAACTTTTGCCTTTATCAATAATTTATAAAGACCATCCATTTTTGCTATAAAAATGAGAACAGAAGTCTGTACAGGAGAGGGTGGTCATAGAAAATTCACTGAAATCATTCTCTTGTGTTGCACCTCCCCTGTCCACCCCATCACCCCAACATCTAACTGTACCTTCCTCTCTGGGTAGTCTGTAAGATCTGGGTGAAGACTGTACAGTTGATCAGAGTATCAGTGTCTACAACAATGTCTAATCATAGCTGATAGGTTCTGCTGTATCTTGTTGTGCAGAGAACTGAAATAAATGGCACCAAAAAAACCCCAAACAGAACACAGGAGTGTGATGAGAGATGGCCACATGTTGCTTACAAAAATTTGAATAAAATCTGTAGTCTTTTCTTAAATACTTCACCTTTCGTGCCAAAATAATTTTAGGTGTATTTTAGAATTAATGTTCTATCTGTGCTTCTAAAAAAAAAAAAAAAATCAAACTCCTAAAATGAATTGCCCTAAAATTCTTCATTTAGAGTGGCTGTAGAGTAGTAGAGTGTAAAGTTCTTAAATACATGTCAAAAAATTCTTAAATACATGGCAAAGATGAATCATTTAAAAATCATTTTGTAGAGTTTTACAAAGCTGTGCAGTTTAACATTCTGTTCCACATTAAACATAGCATTTTTTTTTGTTTGATACACTTCCTTTAATTATACGAAATGATGTTATACCTTTATTGTAATACTAAGCTTTTATATCCAGTGTAGCATAAGGGTGATTGTAGCAGGTCAGTCTGGAAGTCCTTTTAATCCCATATTCTGTTTACAAGGATGGCTGTAAGAAAATGGCTGTATCTAGATAACAAGGTATCCATGTTACTTCTTGATACCTTTCCAGCCCTTTTTTGGATCAAGCGCTTCAGGGCTGGATGTAGTTTCTGTGTACTTATTAATCTTTAAGAAACTTCTCCTACTCAAGTGTGTTTGATCTCCCTTAAATCTAGGTATAACCTTTACCTTTCTAAACAGCCATTAGCAAGGAAGTTCACAGCTCAACTATTTGTTGGGTGATGAGTCACCTCATCTAGTTTTGAAGCTGTTTCCTGTTAGTTTCAGCTGATGTCTCCTGCTCCTTATTTTGGAAGACAGAGTGAAGAATCAATTTTTATCACCTTGACCTTGAAGATGATGTTTTCATAGGCATTTGTTATTTCTCCCCTCAGCTATGTCTTTCTGGAAAGAAACTGAAGTGTTTTTGCTCTATGTAGGGATTTCTTGCACAGAAATTATTCTTTTACCTTTGTCCACCTTAAGTTTCCCTTCAAATAATTTTCAGTTCTACCGTGTCCTTTTTTTGAGATGGGGGACCAAGATGACACACAGCATTGATGTGGACAGACCATGAATTTATACAATAGCAAAATGACTACTGTGTTGTGTTCTTTTCCTGAAAGCTCCTAACTTCTGGTTTACTTTTCTCAACGACTACTGGTAGGTTAGGATTTTTTTTTTCCCCATTTGTACTTCTTTCTGTCTGTTTGAGAAGCTTGGCACCTCACTATTCAGCTTGGGTTTGGTCTATTTATGAAAGCGCAGAACATTACTGGTACCAGCACAAGACATTTGCAAAGTTCCATTCCTAGAGACCAACCCCTGCTGTGGGAACCAACCATTCACTCTCACTCGTTGCTTACTACTTTTACTGATAAGTATCTCTGCAAGGACGGATAATCCTTTTTATGCCTGGATGCTGAGTTTCCTGAAAAGTCTTTTTGAAATCCAAGTTATTTGCTGCCTTCCAGTTTTTATTCTGCTATTTGTGTATACCAAACTTCCTTGGCATTCTCAACTTCCATTTTTTTTGATATTTTTGGGTGACTTTTGAAGATCAAATAAGTAAAACAACCACTGGATTTAATTTTTGTAATTGTTCAGTCAGAGGCTATGTTGCAAAGCTGGACTGTATGAGGCCAAGTAAAGTGTGTTAGTAGAAGGTACTGGTAGGGCTCTCTGTTGTAGTCATTCTTCATATAAGCTTTTCTAAGCGTTTGCCACGGTAGTTCTGAAGAATTCATTTAGCAGTGAAACATCATATGAAGATTTAAATCACTCTGTGTGCATGTTTTGAAAGGGAAACAGAAATTCATAGTTACATGAAAGGAAATGCATGTTTTTAGAAAGTATAAATCTATTCAGAACTTTTAATGAAATACCCTCTTTATGATAATGCTGTGGTGTGATTTGTACAGCAGCAATTTTACAGTACCTATTGACTTCAGACACTGGGGGTTCCTTTATTGTGTGTATCTCCTCCATCCACTGCTGCGCTTTGCTTTAAGTTTTGCTCATCTTTTCTACGTGGTGACCCAGATTTCTGCACAGAAATCTTTTTAAACTCTATAATCACTACTTCTGACTTCAGTCAAGACTCAGTGGTGACCTGTCTGTCTGCTGTCTTACCTATGGGAGTATTCACTGGTGTTCTGAAGGGGGTGAGTGGGTAAAGTGTTGCAAAACAATGCCAAGAATTAGTTATTTGAAAGTGCATGGAAGTAAAATGTTACTATTTCATTTGTTGTTTAAATTTTGATATAGCAACACTATGGCTAAATTTAACTAAGTCTGTGAACATAAAATTCTGAAGCTATCTCTGGTACTTGAGGTCTTAATTTCATTCAGGTATATTAATATATAGCACCCATCTAAGGCTAGAAAGTGATACCCTAGAATTGTATTCATCAAATGAGGGAAATTTGCAGGAATTTATTTTCTTTTTGGCAGTATTTATGTGATTACGGAGTTATCCTCAAGCTCATCCCACCATCTTTAGTTTATCAATATATGGTGTTTTTACCAGGACAGACACTTTTTTCAGTTCTTGTAATTACAGGTGATGTGAGTATACCCAAATTATCTTGCTCCATGTGTCTGTATGTTCATAGTTGTAGCTACACCAAATGACTAGATAAAAAACCCTAATGGTCATGTTTTTCCATAGCTGGTGCAAGAAACACCTGAGTTGGTTGGCTTTGAGCTGCAAATGTTGCTTTGGCTTGCCTAGGAGGAGCAACCTGATTTGGTTTACTGTTGCTGACCTGTCAGTAATCTAGCTTGTGCTTTAGGATCACAACTCTTACTTGAAAGTCTTACTTACGACTAACAAAATTACTTTTTTTTTTTTTTTCCCAAAAAAATACTTTATTAAAGGTCAGAACAACCTTGAAATCTCTTAACACACCCAAACCTTATTCTTGCTATGTTCAGTTTCTTTACTTGGTGTCTCTTTGGATTCACAGGTCAGTATATGTCTAAAAGAAAATAAGTTAGAATGTGTATCAAGAAATCCAATAGATGTTACTGAAATGGATGAGACTTATTTTCTCCCTTAGTGTACAAGAAGTAATGGCTGCATATTTGTTTTTCAATTACATTGAACGTCAGGTAGAACGTAAATGACAAGCGGTAAACTTCTGCTATACACCGAAAACTATGTGGAATAATAACTGGATTACCTTGCTACTTTTGCACTTGCTATTAAATTCAGAAGTGTCTAATTTGATTGTGCTATTTTAAATTCTGACTTTAAGAACAGTCTTTAAGTGGTGCAATTGAATTTGGAATTGAAATTACAGAAAGGCGTTACTGGAATAAAGTCAAGTCATGTAGTACTTCTGGTTCCAGAATGCCTCAGAGTGCCCTGGAAGCTTCTTGTAAATATTGCATGGATCTGACGTTACTTCCCCAGTAGCAAGGAAACTCTTGGACTGAGCTAAACATGGTGACAGAATGTGTGGATGTGTCTGAGGCTGAAATTGGAGCAGGTGGTTTGTTTGGCACTTGGCCACACATTTAAATCACCACTTCAACTCTCTTCACCTGCGGAATAAACAAAGTGTACCTTCTGTGAAAATGGGCACGTCTCCCCCATCAAAGTAAATGGACTAAATCACATCTTTCAGAAAGCATCCAACTTTAATTCAAAGTTTTCACTGAAAGGAAAATCCAGTGGTTTTATCTTGGTTTAAAATGTATGTCTTATTTGCATTGTGTATCAGGATTGTCTTGCTATCCAGACTGGGGCTGCCCTTATGTCTTTTTCTATTAAACTGAAGAGTAAATTTTCCTCTTCCTGTTAAAATAGGTCAGTGCTATGACATCTTTTTGGAACAGAGGATGAGGGAAATGACAAAATAAAACCCCTCAAAATACTACAATGTGTGAACATTAGTTTTGGCTATTTTCCTCCTTGTTAAGAGAAATAAGGATGTTAGGAATAGGCTAGATACAAAATGTGTGCATACAGTCAGATATATTTAAAAAATAGTGGGAGATTTTTTGGGGGTCTCAATTCCAGTCATGCTGTTTGCGTTGGTCCATACAGCTGTGCCCAAACGTAGCCACGGGGATCTTAATGCCTATGGCAAGCTGGTTTGTGAGATTGGCATCCTGATTTGCATGTGAAAACCCAGTGATTACTGTCAGAATGCTGCAATCAGAGATGCAAGTTGGGAGTTCCACCATGTCTGTCCTATATAATTTCAACTTAGAAAATTAAGGTGCTATGCATATGTACTTTTCATGCAAAAATTATAAATAGATACTGAAATTATTCATTAAAAATGTTAGACAAAAAATGATTAAACAGGCCTACAGGCAGGTTCTGAGAAAGAAATCTATGTTCAACTGTGATGAATTCAGCTCAGGATTAGTTCATAACTTTAATGATAGATAATTTTTATTAAGTGTGCAATGTGATGTTAAATGGCACTGTGTAGATTGGAGAAGTAGATGAGGGAGCGGTTTCCAATAATGTAGAATAGAATCTGAGTTTTACTATGACAGGTGAGTCAGAGCAGCACTATTCTGGTAAAATTATATATAGCTTATTTTGAATCAGTTATTTTACTCATCTGTAAAGTTTCCATTTGATAAATGCTGCAATATAGATATTTTTTCAGAAAAAAAAATTGACTTGTAGAAGACTTCAATCGCCTATAAATTTATACTACTGTATCACAATCTCAATGGTTCTTCCTCCCACCTGCGCCCACGTTGAATCAAGCTTTAATCTGATTTCCTTTCTGCTACTTTAGAAACAGAAAATGCTTTCATTTATGTCCTGTGTTATTGTATTAGAAGCATTTCCTTAATTTCAGAAACATTTCCATAAGAAAATCCTTGACCTGCAAAGACTTCTTAGAAGTCAGTTTGGCTGTTTGTGTGGCTATGTGTGTGCATAGGCTTTCTCAAACCTGAGCTGAAACATACATATTTTTTAATCTGATTTTACTTCTAGGAAAAGTAGACTTCCAGAACTTAGAAATTTCTTTTCACTTGTATCTTCTTCTTTACAAATTAACCTACTGTTAACACTTGCTATAATTACTGTTGTTAACAATTAAGATAGGACTTCAGTGCTGTCACTGCAGCAGTTTGAATTATCATTTCTTTATTTTCAGTTATAGAGTATACACCTGGGTTGTGTTTAATTGCTTTCAGCACAGACTTTCTAAAACCTTGAAAAGAAGTAGTCTGAAAAGAACTGAAAAGAAATGTTCAGACTGAAAGACTACTGAATGCTTATTTCTATAAATGTTTGAGATTTTTTTGTTGTATATTATTTTTTAATGCATTCCCACAGCATAACTTTTTACTTCAGGGCATGTTACGGTATGTATTTATAATGAGACTGACGGTGTTCGTTCTTGCTCTGGTGCACATGATTATAGAGAAGTCAATGGGCTTCCATGAGACTTGCTAAGACAATATTCAGGCTATTAATCTTTACTTTAGTCTCACATGGAAGACTACCTAATATTTAAGACTGAATTTACGGTTATTGCTGCAGGTTCCAAAGTTATTTTATTCTGGTATTTTATATTTTTCCTTCTTGCTTATTTTCTCCCTTTGAAAAAGGATTTTTTTTCTGAATATCAAAGACATTCAGGAGTAGAATTTATTTTTTTCTGGATATATTAATATACAATATGAATTGGCATTCATGCAATGTAGTAAGTCAAAACTCTGGAGAATTTTTCAAAGGGAATACATGGAGTTAGGTCGAAAGGGTAAGGACAATGATTCTAGGCGGTCATTCTGCAGGGTAGTAGGCTCAGTGTGAGATTAGATATACATTATTTGTGGTGTTGCTTGTTCTGGAAGGAAAGTAAGAGAATCTTAATACAGTTCAAAAAAAAGATAGCAAACCAGAAATTGAAGAAATACAAGGGTTTTTTGAAAAGGTGTTCCTCTTAGGTATCTATTTATGCAGAGTATCAATCTGACTGGAAGTAAGAGAGTTTTAACAGCAAGTCAATTTAGGGATCAATTAAATAATCTCTTAGTTAATGGTGCCCATCTCTTATGCATTGAGTTATGGGGATCATTTCTAATGCCAAACTATAGGTAATAATTTATGATGAGTTTCTTTCAGCTAAAGCTCTGTGATAAAACTACAGAGATGGCCAAGTAATTATTCAGAAAAACCCTCAGGGACACTGGACTTTCTGAAGAGGAGAGAGTAAAGAAGGGAGGTGGTTCAATATAAAACCATGTTTGCTGTTGACTTTTATTGTAGGGAAGAAGGGACAAGGAGAAGGTGAAGGCAGTATCGTGTATTGCTCCAAAGGGGGGAAAAAAAAAAAGGCTGACTATATTTTTTTAAAAGTGCATTAAAGATGTAAGGTGATATTACCTGGCTTGCCTGAAGAAGAAAGCTGGCTATGTTTAAAAAAGTGTCTACAAATGTAAGAAAGATGCAAGGATAACTAAGAATTATTTTTTAATGAGAAACCTGAACAAAGAACCATGTGTAAGGCAACATCTGACATGCATCGCTTCTGGAAGATGTGTAGTTTCTATCCTGCTTGTCTCATCCTTTGGGAATAATTTGCTGTTGGTTTGTACTAGTAATTTTAATGGCTTTTTGAATCAAGTTGGCTTTCTCTCTGGCTCTTCCTGCCAGAACTCTGCCTGCCTTCTCTGTTCCTCGGCATGAATAGCGAGCAAACAGCACCATCTTACTGCTTAGCTCAACTGCGCTCAGATTTGGTGTAAAACGTATTGTACCATCCATGCTCCAGCTCTGAATGGAAGGTAAAAATAAATTTTACTCTTCACTTCTGTTAGATCAAAGTGACACTGCGGCTCTGGCTCTACTTTGAGCTTCCATTTTGTCAATTCTTTCAATAATCCAGTCTGATCTAGTCAAGTAAATATATTGGACAGGGAACAAGAGAAGACGACATTGTTTTAAAGAGGTCAGGAGAGAAGAAAACCACTAGCAATAACAAAAATTTAAATACTCAAACTTTGTTACTGTCATAGGTTGATAGAGTGCTATCTTTGAAAACAAAAAGAGCCTTTTTATGGTGGTGTTATAATGGTGGGGATAACTTGTTGTGGACAATTCCTGTTTGCAAACATGTATTCTAATTTTGAATAGTTACTTAACAACATTCATGTAATGTAGTTTATTAGAATGAAAGATTCATATTAGTTTTTGCATTTCAGTTAATGTTTAGCGAATGATTGCAAACCAAAAAACTATATATTATCAACATACAAGTAGTTTTGTACACAAGCAGGAGAAGTCACAATTTGACCCGCTACCTGTATCATCTGGTTCTCAGTAAGGCAATATAAGTAAATATTACAATCCTGCTGTCTTTATGTCCATAGCTGGTGTACAGCTTGTGCAGGATTTGGGAGAATACTACATTCGGTCCAGACTGATAGCCAAAATAAATGAAAATCTATTCGTTTATGGAAATTAATTTTATTGGGGTATTGACATGCAATTGACATTATTAAGAATGCATTAAGAAAGCAAATGCAGCGCTATGTTTTCTCCTTCAACAAAATGCTTTCCATGCATGGAATCCCTTATGGGAAGCTTAATTTGGCTATACTTACACACTATTGAAATGCTCAGAGCCACTATCGCATGAAATGTTTTCCAGTATCTCTGGAAAACTTTCGGTTTTTATCACTTTAATATCAAACAAAACTCTATGCTTGTGAGCTCAGAAGGAATAATAGCTAAATTTTGTGGTTTATTTTTGAGTAGCACAAGCTCCGGATGAATGGAGTAGTCTTCCTTATCTCTACAGAATTTTTTCTTGAATATAAAACATTTTATTCTCTATCATTTTTACGTTATATCTTTTCCATGATATTTTCATGAAAATAAAGCAGTTTGAAAATGAACTTTTCATCAGCTCATCCTTTATCTGTTTTACTTTATAGAGATGACCATAAATCACAGTTAATTCTAATGCAGTGCCTCTTCTGGTTCATCCCCTCTTTTCTGTGTTTGTAATTAGAAGGGGTTTGTTTCATCACTGTGATAAAACTATAAAATACATCACTGCATTTCCCCAAAGAAGTAAATGTATGCCATCAGCTTAGTACATTAAGGTTAAGTGTTGGGGCACGTAAGAGAGAAGGAGAGATTGAAAAGAAAGTTTATGGCAAATCTTGCTTTTGACTGTTTTGTCTTCTGTTGTGATGAGCAATCTATTGCTTTTTTGAGATCAATTTTGTTTAAAAGTCTGCTCAACTTCTGTAAATCCTCTAGCGCTTTGAAGAGGTCTTATTTTTGCTCTTTTTTGTGCTTTTTCAGTTGTGAAAAATTGACTCTGGTGCCATGCATCAATTATATAGGCTTTTGAGATGGGAAGGGGAAAGGAAAATAGGACATTTCTGAGACCTTTAAATAACATACTCAAAATAACTTTTTCCCTGAATAATGTTTCAATATTTTGGTCTGACCTATATAGGTTACAAGCCATAGCCATGTCCTAATGGAAAAAGAAACATTCTTATTTTTCTAATGATATGAAAGTATTGCATTTTACAGGATGTCTGTTTAAAACTTCTTGAAAGGTTTGGTTGAGTGAATGAAGATGTGCGCGTCGTAGGAACTTTCATTATGCCGTACGGGCATGAGCCCCACACTGGTGTGATGTATTAGAATATTATATTACATTGCCTTAGGACGTGTATTACTTCTTAATGCTGCAGCATGGCTATTATTAAGTTTGGAAAGATGAGACATTCAATAATAAATATTTTATTTCTGGGCAGTTTGTTTATTTTTTGGATGGTTAATTGAGGAGCCAAGCTACAATAAGCTTTATCTCATAAGTTAATACAGAAAAGAAACAGGCAGATAAACTTGTATTTTGATATGGTTTCAGAATAGCTTTTTATAGAGTTCAGTGTTGAAATGAAGGAAGCAATCCTGTAACAGACTGTTTGATAAACTGCTATGCTCTTATTGTTAAGCAGAGAGAAATTCATAGCAAGAGGCTTCCTGAATCCTACAGGATTTATGGAGCTCCAAAATAGTGTCTGTTTTGTGGGATATTTTCGGAGCCCATCGTTGAGTGAATAATGAGGCTTTTACATACAGAGGTGCTGTGGTCATAATCTTCACTTAGGGTTATATTTTTTCCTTCATTTTGCAACCTAACAAGGGATAACAGCTTTACCACCCGCTCTACTGCAGTCCTTGATGTTTTCTGTTTTCAGTGGTGTAGCAGCATGAGGGCTACTGAGAAAATGGGCTTCATAAAGGCAAAGCACATTTTTCAGTAATCTGTTGGAGGATGGTGCGTGCATGTGTGCCCAGAAGTTAGGTGTTTTTACAAAATGAATTCAAAAGATTACGGTGAGATGGCTGCCCATAGGTATTTTCCCTTTTTTATTATTTTCCGTTATTTTAGGTCAACCTACTATCAGTTCCCATACGATCTTTTCCAGACTTTGGGAGTGTTGCTCTGGAATTACCTTTGAATCCTGACTTCTGACATTTTTCTGAGATACTGCATCTTCTGAAATACTTGCATCTTTACCCACTTCTCTTGGACAGCTCAGTTTTCTGGAGTTTTTCAGTACAACAGTACTTTAATAGCTTGTAGTTTTTGTGGTTCTGTATTACATGGGTTCAGGTATTGAGAGTTTCATGCGCAGTCTCCCATTCTAATAGCTTCTTGTACATGCAGTTTTTGAATGGTTTGTAATCTAGTTTTCTGCTGCTTCCTCACTAAATTCTGGGTCTTATGTCACATTTGTTACTGAAAATAGCATTATTTTTTCTTTAAGGCTACAAGTGAAATGGTGTGGAAATCACTGAAACTAATGATTCATCTAAAAGCGTTTATTGTAGAATATCAGTCTCTGGGAAATATAAACCACCTACTTGTTCTTTACATACTTCGTTATTTCATATGGGTTTTCACAGGCTTCCCCTCCTCCATTTTATGTATTTTATTACTAATCAAATTATGGGGAAACTGGATACGGAATGCACAAAAGCTACAGAAGAACACCCAAAACACTAAGAAAAATCCAAGATCAATTTCGTGAAATAAAATGATAGTACTGATTTCTTTACATCACGGATGCGAGGGAACAAAAGTGAAGAAAAAACGTTTCAGGATGAATTATTCAACAGATATGATACTACAGTACACTGTCATTCCAGTAATTTCTGATTTTTCTATTAACTGGCATTTGAATCTTTGTAGAGGTTAAACTTTTGCAGTCTGTCTGCTGAGGGAGGGGAAAACAATTATCAGAGGCGAGTCTGTCATCTTCTGTGTTAAGAAAGTGTGAAACAATTCCTGTGTGTGAGAGGAATGAAGACGAGGAGGCTGTAGCTTTGTTGCTGGTAAGAGAAGAAGGCAGCATATTTTCACTCTTGAAAGGATGACCCATATTACTTGCAGATGACCCCTATTACTTGTATCTAGTAAGGGACTGAGGTTCTGTGCGATCTTGGCAGTTTAAAACATTAATTTTATTTACAATGTTACTCTGTTACTGGCTAAATAACATTCACTTTTGGTGACAGAAGATGAGGGAGTGTGGTAGGGCAGCAGTGGCAATAAGGCCATAGAAAATGAGCGTTTATTCCAATTGTCCTTATTAAAGGCTGAGCAAATGCATTGCTGGTCCACCAAAGCAGCAGCGTCACGCACTCCTAAGCATTAAAAAACCCCAACTCCTCTTTATGATGAAACTTTAAGCCAAAAGGGATTAATCATGCAGAATTTCTCTATTCTTTCTAGCTCCTCTTAAATATTGAGAAAATGTTAGTGGGTAAAAGATTTAATTTGTATTCTCTTAGTCCTTTAAACGTGCCCCAAATCTTTATTCACACAAAGCTTCCAGTCCCTGCAAAATACTGAATGCTGATTTTTCATTTTGTCTTTATATTTGAAAATGATTAGTCAGTCTTTTTCTTTTCTTTTGGTTTTCTGGTTTTTAAGTGTTTCATTTGGAGAGGTTTAATAACTGAAGGTTCAGGCTACTTTGTCTTTCCTCAGTCGGAACCATTGTACAATGGAAATCAGATTTAATTACTTCATTTTGAAAATGAATCAATTTCTGAAACATCATTGGAAAAATTTTGTCACTAAAATGTATTTCTTAATAGTTCAAAGCAAAGGCCTTGTTGAAAGTGGAATAGATGAAACAGGTAATCTCTTCAGAAATAATGAGTTCTTAGTAAATTTGAATATTGTTGAGTTGTTGAATTGACAGGTTCTGCCCTAAAGCTCTCTTTTCATTCCAGTTATACAAAAAAGAGTGCTCGGAAATGTTACAGTAAGTTACAATACAAAAATCTTATACAATAAAATAAATAACAGTAACATTCCTGTATCAGATTTTTATGCATAATTTTCATTTACTTGTGATGAATAAAGTGGTAAAATTATAATAAACCGCAGTGACAATTGGTGTTGCTACAGAAACTATTTTCTTATAAATATAACAATTCTTAAAAGCTGAAAAAGTCAAAAGCAGATTTTTACTAGCAGATTTTATTACTCTGTAGTAATTAAGCTTGATTTGCATTCTGTATACTTTTTCAAAAGTATGTTTATATGTGTATACTTTATACACCCATACTTATACATACTCACATTTATTCCCTCATTAATGTGTATATGTACTGACACATATATACACACACAGAAATATATATCCATGCATACATACAGTATTATGTTTTAGAATGCAAGAGGAAAAACTGAAACCTGCGAAATGTATGCAAAGAGGTGGATGCTTCCACTTTTTCCTCTTGCGAAATGTCTGGAACTTGTGAAAACTGGAATATAAATCTCCACTTTATTCAAGTGCTACAGCTTACTTGAGTAAGTGGAATTGAGCCTGGGAATAAAGTGCCTGGAAAAAAAAGCAAGCCTTTTAATCTTCCTCACAGTTGTTAATCAAAATAGAGAAATTAACAGTACTTGTTATAACAGTTCTTGAAATAAGTATGGCATATATTTATAAATTTTAAAGGTGCATGGAGCTTTCTAAATCGTTTAGGATTATGTGTTATAATTAATTATTTAGAAAAAGACAATCTCTTTTCAGTTGAGAATTTTGGTGAAACTTGAGGGTATTATATTTGTGAAAATAATCTTTCTCTATGCAGCAGAAAAAGGTTTTTGTTTTGTTTTCAAGTAAGAAAATGTTACTATGTATCAAATGAGCAGCTATCTGTGAAAATGTCATCCTTTACATGCAAATACTGTCTCTTAAGGAGATCATTTGAAATTTCCACATTTTTTTTTTAAGCATGAAAGCGTCATTTGGTTCTTTCCAAGCAACCAAAGTCCTGCAAACAGAATCAAGGAAGGACAAAAAAAGTTGCTTAAAACATTGCTGAAGTGGAAGTGGTTTGGAGCTTGCTAGGCAAAGAAAGTAATTACCAGCCAAGACAGTCTTGTTTATTGGCATAAATCCCAGGCTTTTTGTCTTGAGATGTTGCTAGTTCACCTGCAAGGACTTATTGCTTAGCTGTCAGTGCATAGGGCTTCTATTTTCATATCTGTTATTAGCTACGTTTATTCAGCTTGCAGTCTCAAAACACTTTCAGATGTGGCAATTTGGTCGAATTTTACATTCCTAACTTGTTGACCAGTATGTAGGATTATGGAAGACCTACTATTGCTCTGTTAAGAGGCAAACATAATATGTCTTCCTATATAAAATTGAAAGCAGATGTTTTTCAAAAAAGCTATCCCTAAATAAAGCTTTCTAGAAACTTCTGTTTACTTGCATAACAAATCCTTTGTAAACAATCTGTGCTGTCCTGCAGTATGATTCCTTTTAAATCACACAAGACAATACTGAAAATTATTGAATATGTTATTCTACTTGCAAGCGTCATACTGCTGTGATTGAAATGTTACTCCTGTGTAATCACTTGCCTGACCACGTACCAACACACAGTTAACATTAATCCTTCCTCATAGATGCAGCCGATAAGAACTGTAATAAATGTGCTGCTCTGTGTCCCTTCCCAAGGTTAGAGCCAACTTAAGCTTTTTTTTTGGTTAATAAACCTATATATGTCAAAATAACTGATTTTTCAAACTCACTGACAGTGGCCTGAGTGTTCCTAGATCAGCTTTTTCGTTCAGCAGAGGGAAGCGTTTTCTTTGGCCTCAGGAAAGAGAGGTGTTCTCCATCAAAATAGTAAGTTTTCCCTCTTCTCAAGTGAAAAGTACCTCTCAGTACAAAAGTACTTCTCGTAACTTCAGAGTAGGGAAGTGCCTCTCGCAAGTCCAAAGAGGACTCTCTACTTCATTGCATGTTCTTGGATAACAAAGTGTGGAGACAGGGAGCATATACTGGGAAGTTCTGAGACAGTTTTTTAAATTTCTGTTGATGCTACTGACTGTTGGTTGTAGCAAGGGATGACAAATACTTGCTATCTGTTTACAGCGTAATATGTGTAGGACTTTGTTCTTAATTGTTAAAGAAACAATAGAAATCATTGTTCTTACTATTAATGTGAATACTATTTGGCTAAAGATGCGTTTCAGCTCATGTTCTTGCTAAAAATGTTAGTCATTGATCACACGTGAGCTGTTAGTCTTTCTGGAGGTACTAAAGTGCTCATAGAAGCCATTGGTTTCAGAGGCTACTTCTGAGGCAAAGTACACAATGGTAGAAACAGTTGGATGATCTGATCTGAACCCAAAATCTCATCTCAGAGCTGCTCGTGTCATTCTCCTGAGAGAAGACAGAAATTCTATGCAAAGAGCTGTGCTCCAGCAGCTGCTTGTGGATCAAAGTGATTTGAGTCCTACAGAACTGACAGACAGTTCTCTGTCATCTTCATGATCATTGTGAGGCATATTGTTCCTTAGCTGCTGATAGATACTCTATTCCTATATGCAGTACTATTCCCATATGAACTCTATTTCTATATATACTCTATTCCTATATGAGTACTCTTATGTGCAATTTGCTTTGGATACATACAGTAGGGAAGAGATAGAAGATTTTTTTTAATTGCTGATTCAAATTTTTATAAAATTATGAATTTATTAAGTGCAAAGCAGTGCAGAGATTTGCTCCTAGGTAGGTGGTGCAAGATCTTTATAAACTATTTTGCTTATGTTCATGGCACAAACCTATTTTTGACATCATATGCAAAACCCAGTCTGGTCTCCATTTGTTGAGGGTATGATCTGGATTTGCAATGATACACAGAAAAATATGGTTCTTTCTAAATGCTGTTGGCAGGTTTTGACAGACTTAATCCTGATCTCATCCAGTATATTTTATGCTGTTGACAAGAAAACTGTTCATTTTCTTTCTATTTGTGTATCTGTAGCATAAATTTGAAATGTTCTGATGTATTTGTCTTATTATGAATTCCCATTTTTAAATGTATACAAAGATTACCTTGGTGTCACCATCTGAAATTATGTTAAGAGTGAATAGTTTCTTTTAATTACAACACTTAAGAGAACGTAGCACAAAGTAGGTTGTGCCCTTGCTTTTTGTTTCTGACCCCTTTCTCTGCCTGAATTGGTGTGAGGTTATATCCAGTCATTGTTCCGTTGATGTAAAAAAAACCTCTCATATTGTAGGCAACCAGAGAGAAGATGGCTTTCTGTGCACAGTGCTGTCTTCCTTTTTCTGTGTTAAACCCCAGGGTTAGAGGAGATCGGGGTATTTGAAGGACTCAACCCTGTCTTTTCTCAAATGTTTGTTAGGACCCGCAGGCCAAGGTAATGAATTTGGAGCAAGGATTTCACAGAATCAGGGAGACATCTCTCAGCTTTCTTCACAAATAACTGTAAGGAGACTTATTTAAGACTTCATGGCAGTGCCTGCAGGTCCCACTGTGGAAATGCTTTTGCTTTTTCTGTTACCAGACCTCTTAGTGGGAGAACCATGTTGTACGGCATACAGCCCGTGCGGTAGTGTGGACAGGGCTTGTAAGTAGTATGTTTTACCATATAAACATACTCCTAATCTGCTATTTTTATCTTTAGAGTTTTGTACAAGAATGATCCTTCCCTGTGAAGAGGTTTTCAGAACCTTTGGTAGCCTGCCCATCTCTCATTGAAATGGAAGAAGTGTTGCATGCAGGCTTTTTCTAGCCACGTGGTACTTTTCACCTGGCATATGCTTAGGAGTTCAGGATGTCAAGTGCTTTACTTGGGAACAAATACTGTGGGTAAGAGTAAATATGGCTTGATGGAGATAATTGAATAGAAGAGTTGCATCTGGTTGATTTATGAAATTTTGTAGAAATATATTCCAGTGTAATTTACTGTGAAATACTTCATAGTTTATCAGCTACGGAGAGTCTGATTTCTTTCATTACAAACCATAAATTCTTCTTACCCAGGAAAATAGGTTGATCTGTTAACTGGATGAATTATTCTCCAGAACAATGGAGGAATAAGCTGTGTCACTGAGCTTACAGCCTATAAAGGCCTGATTTTGGGCAAGTTGGGAACAATTTTGACTTTAAATTTAGAGGTTTATTCTTCCTTTGACTAACCCATATGTGGACTTTAATACGTGCCAATACATTTCTTAGAAATTCTTTGCAGGCTGTTTGTTACAGAGTTGCTGTGGTTTTGGGCTGGAATCGATTGTGTCCAGCAGGAGGATGCAGCAGTAAGGGCCAGGTGCTCGTTTTGTCCTAGACTATACGAAGCTGGTCAGGAAAAGATGTGCTTTGAGATCCTTTTTCTTTTCTAATGATGCAACTCTTACTCATCTTTATATGACAGGCTATGTGCATAGGTGCAAAAGGTGATTTTTTGGATTGTTTGGTGTGAGAATCCCATGACTGCATGATGTGATTTATTTTTTTTTTGTGATGTGTTGGGGTGACCTGTGGATGGGTACATTGTGTCCCACGACTGGCCAGGGGCTGTTGCACTGGCTGTGGGCTGGATATCGTGCCCTTGAGCAGGATTTCCCAGGGGAAGAGACAATGCCAGGTGCCATACCTTCTATGTCACGTCACAACTTCTTGCACTGGGTCCAGTTAAGACAGGACAGAAACTGGGTCAGTGCCTCACAGATTCATATTTGGTTTTGAGGGTGGGAAGCAGAAAATGGAGGCCGTGTACCAGTAGTACAAGTCTCGGCAGACTTGCTGTTCCCTCTCCCTTGTGGATAAATGAAACAAAGGTAGATGGTCGTCTTACAAGTCTGAGATGGCCATTCTGTCATTGGCTGTTGTCTCTCTTTTGTGTTGTGATCACCACAGATCAACGTGAAGTATTTAGATTGATTTGCAGTTCTGTTACTAGTTTAGAAAATACAACTCTGATCAAGAATAATTGGAAGATGAAGTGAAGGAAAGTTTTTATTCTCTTCATGAGTGTTCAGAATCTCTTATTTCGTTATAAAGCTGTCTCAGTCTGTTAAATAGCTGCATAAAGTTTGTGATGTCTTGTACATTATATTCTGCACACTAAGGAACAGATGCATTGAGGAGGCACAGAATAATGCGAGATGAGCAACTACTGATGGAAACTCTAATAGTGTGAACCTTTTGCCATCCCTTGCAGAGAAACTCTAAGTCCAGTAGAGTTTGCGTTCTCTATTTGTCAATTCTCAGGTAACTCCTGTACCTGTATTGATGCAGTGGGAGTAAGAATTTAGCTGGGGCTTTATCTGTCACGTATATCGATCCCTTGAAGTGTGAAAATATATCTGAAGAACCTGTAATTATGCTTAATTCAAGGCCCTGTAGCAGTTTGTGTTCCAATCTGTTCTCATGCAGAATACAGAAAAAAGATAGCTAGAGACTGTTGATCACAGCTTGAACTGAATAATAGCCTTACCAAATATTCCACTAATATTTTAAAATGCACGTCAGCAGATCATCCTTTTACTTTCTTGTCTAATGAAAGGACCCGTGGAGTCACGAAAAAGGGTTTCTGAGGTCTTATCCCTCCTTGCTTATCCTCGCGTTTGTTCTTATATTATGTGACGTGATCACAGGTATGCAGCCATCCAGAGTTGGGTTTGATTGCCTGCCTGTGGTATGTGAACTAGTTCAAGGCAAAAGGACATTAGTCACTCTTATTACAGTTGGCAGATTTTGGTAGAAGCGATAAGTAAAAAACAAAACTGGCATATAAAGGCACATGTGAATTATTCTTTTAAAAGAATGAATTTGGATGAGGGTCCTGTTGGTGAAATGGGAAGTATATTTTAACAGGATAATGAAGCATCCCAAATGTGATTTATTTCCATTTTTACTTTGATATATCCATTGTATTCCTCACTGGCACTCAAAGCAGTGGGTTGTCTTTGTCTTTATTTTAATTGACAGAAATGTAACATTTAGGCAAAATAAATGAACCTTCAGCCAGTGCAGAAGGCTGCCCAGTTTATAGCTGGAGGTGTAGATAATACTCATCTGTTCTTAAAATGCCTGCAAAACACAAGTAATGAGCAATATTTCTGCCATATTAATTTGGGCTGGCGAATAGAAGTATTATCTCATTTATGTTAAGTATTAACAGAGCTACTCTGTTAAAAATGATTCTAGCTCATATACAGGTAGTGAATGTTGAGAACCTGTTTGCTTGTAGAGGACTTCTTTACTATCAGGGGAAAAAAGAAGTTTTGCTTTTATTGAGTTGAACTTCATAGTCCTGATGGCAGGGCCATCGCTGTCAACTGTTTTGGTGGAGCTTTGGTACAATTATGCTGCAGGGCAGATAGGTGAATTCTTTTTCTGTGCTGGAATATGCAGTCTAGAGAATAATTCAGGAGAAACTATGCATCAGTACATCAGTTTTAATAGGGATCTATCTGCTTTTTTTGAGGAAATTAAGTTATGTTCCAAGATGAACCATGATAGCCCAAAGATACATGTGGTTGGAAAACAGATGTCAAGGAATCATTGTCAGCTGTTTTCTTTTGCACCGAGATCAATATCCTGATCTCGTTCTAATGTTTTATTTTTGTATTTATTTTCATTTTAATGGCAATAGTGAAGCTTAGCATTTGTGAATGATGTCAAGGCGGCAGGAGCTGTAAACATTTTTGGTGATGGGATAATAATTTTGACAAATTGAAAGGACTGTCCATGAAAATGCAAAATATTATAATTGGGAAGGTGAACTTTAAAGTGTAACTAGTGCTGAGTAGTAAAATGGTTATTAATATTTTATGTCAGATTCTTCTAAATAAGTTAATAATGTGATAACTGGAAAATAAGGTAACTACCATCTAAGGATATATTAACAGAACTCCAATTTGCATTTAGCCAGAAGGCTTTGTGCAGATTTTGAGCCCCTTTTTAAAAGAAAAATCTGGTAAGTCGAACAATTCCATTGAAAAACAAGAGCAGCAACAGGCGATTTAAATAAAATAATACATCAGGAGACATTAATAGATTACATTATTTTTGGTCTTCTAAAGAAGATGACTCCATAGAGTATAACCAGAATTCGGAAAATGAAGAATAGTCTTGTAAAGTGATTGGTTGTTCTCCAAGGAGGCTGTGTGTGGAAGTGGAAGAAATCGTCTCTTTGCACTAGCTCAGATGTTTGGTTATTAGGAGAAGATTCACCATCAAAATAGTTGTTTTTTTTTAAAAAAAAGTAAGAACATTTTCTTGCATTTGACATTTTAATGTAGTTACTCAAATATCAGGCATAGTTGATCACTCATGATCTTTTTCCAGTACTAAACAATGTATAAAGGAATGTAATTTCTGGTGATTTGCCACAGATTCCTTTTTTTTTTCCTTTAGTTTCTTTCATGGCATTATTTTCTCTTTTTCAGTGACAAAATGTTCATTAATTATAGTTGTCAGCATTACGTAACTGTAATGTTATTTAACGTTAGCATTAACATTAGTCCATGCTCCCTGAAAAGCAATAGCAGTGGTGTACGATTTTGGGGTTGATTTGGGGTTTTTTGTTCATTTTGTTTTAAGACGTTACGCAGTGATATTTTTGGGTAGGTGAAAAAATAATTTGTATTAAACAATACTGCAACCATAGAATTTGTCAGTTCAGTAACATAACTAGAAAAGAACTATGTGTCTTAAATGATATTATGCTTAATTTATAAAATCGTTGTTACAGTAAAGATTGTGATATTTATCTATCAGTTTTCATACATGCTGCTGTTGCGGAAGATGCTATTTTATATATAGTATAGGTTTTCTTAATCAGCTTATGAAAGAATTTAATATATCGTAGTCTAGTCATTCTGTTGTTAAATTAGGCAGACCTCTAGAGGGAAGAACCTGACAGCTCATGATCATCACATTTATAATCAATTAGTGATATTCAGTGAAGCAGTTTAAGGGAATCATTTTAACTAGCTAACATATTGCAGGACACCATAGTTACATCCACTGTAGGTCACAAATAATATAGACAAACATTTATCCTGCAAAAGCTAATAAACAGAAGTCATCTGCGAAAGAGCAGCTAAGTAGCAAATGTTAGGGCTCAAGCAGAAAGTCTGAGTGCTGTGCTACGTGAGTACTCTTAATTATTCTTGAAAACAGACGGTATTTCTCAGTAGGGTCTGAAAACACAACAGGTACCTTCTTAAAAGCACAAGACCCAAACCTTTCTCTGTAAGGTGGATGGATGCTTCCTACTGCGGACATCCTCTGCTCCTGAGGTGTGGACTTCAACACAGAGAAGATAAACTTAAGATAAATAAACTTTTATTATACTGTACTTTATAAACCTATTATATAAATGGTTTGTGTGACTTTTGTAATTGACTTGCCGAGTTGAGAATGCAGAAAGTAAAAGGCTAGCCAGGGATGTTTCAGTAAATCTGCCAGATATACTTATTTTTCCAGTAGGCACTCATTGTGACCGTATTTCTTTCAGGAATGTCTTTAGCTCTAGATGAGATTAAAATAGGGAGAGAGATTATTCACCTCAAAAGTAATTTGGGGAGATGTGAATTAACTCTTCAGATTCAGGAAGTAAAAGTCTTATTGTTTGAACCACATCTGGCATCATAACTTTGTTTCAGTGATAAAAATGTGTGCTCGAGAACAGTCCCAAGCCCTCGAGTAACACAAAAAGCTAGAGTAGCAGGGCAGTGATTGTGGCGCACACCTCTCGGTTGCTAGATGGGACTCTCCATCTCTGTGGTCTGGTCTTTTTTGCAAGAATGAGATGGATCCCTCCAGTCTCCTGGTTGTTTTTGTCATTATAGCTAGAGATGGGAAAGGTATCAGTTATAGCCTGCTGGAATGAGAACAGTTTCTGAAACCTCACAAGTTTCCTGTGGGCCTTATTTTGATATGGATTTCAGTGTATTTTCCAGTAGCAGCACTGTCAGAGGAGACTTGTTTATTCGGAGAGCTTTTCTGTGATGAGTAAAGGGAAGCCTTTGTGAGAGAGCTCACAGGTGTGACCTTCTGAGCTCAGTAATAAATAGCATAAAGCTTTCATTTCTTCATTCAATCCCATACTTGCGTTGTCGAAGGATTGCAGGTTTGCATTCTTACATACATGCCCTTGAAAATTGTAATGGGAAATATTTTTAATGAATAGAATATGAATATGTTACTGGGTGTTATCAAATAAATGCAATTGTCTCCAACATCCTACTAAGGACTTTGAGGATGTAGCAATTGTATTAATCTAGTTAGTTCCTATTTGGTTTCTGAGTTATTTCATATTTTATGATTTTAAAATATCTTGCGTCTGACATACTTGACCTTTCTCATCCACTTACCACTCAAAAAGAAATCTCTTCAGTAGAGCTCTTGAAGTATCCAGATTGAAGACTCCAACAATCTCACACTGGAAAGAAATGACACTCTCTTTATAATTGGTATCTTAGTAAGAAACGGACCACTTGAAGACCCATTTGACAGAAGAATCCTGATGAGTATTTTTACCTCTTTTAATAAGGACGATAAGGATTAGGAATCCTCTAATGCAGGATCTTTCTACAAAATCTGAGCAGCTCTGCAGGACTCTTGGAAAAAGACCGTATACAAAACCTTTTCCCTGTTTTTGTCAGAAGTCTCCTGTGTTATTGCATCTTGGCTCAAGTGCTATCCTTCGTTCCGTGCAATTCTTTGTCTTTTGTACTTCCCGTGGCTACCAAAAGCTTGACTGTTTGCTTTAATCTGCTGCAGCGACCTTGCAATATGCGACACAAAGTACATATTTGAATGACATGCTATTATTTGTGAGCTCTTGTGGGATTGAAATATGAATCTCAAAATGCTTAGATAGGCATTTATGTCTTGAGTTCTTATGATTGCATGAAATGTAGTTAGGTATATCATAGTTGTATGACAGCCTCAGAGACCAATGGCTAAAGTTGTTGAATTTTTACCCCAAATTAAATATCTTTCTTTAAAACCTGATGCACCTAATGAGTGGGAGACATCACATATACCAGACACTCATTTATTTTTCTTTTGGAAGACAACTTCTGTACACGTCTGCTGTGAGGATCTCTGTGCAAATTTCTGAAGACTATAATAAAACTGCTTCTAATAAAAGTCAGTAACTATTACAAAAGTGAAAAATATTTAAACATTTTATTCTTTGGAATGGAGTGGGATCTCCTGTGTGTGGAGTAACTTGATAGGTTTATGTCAGTTATGCAGCCTAAAAACTTTGTAAATTGGTGTGTCAAGAGCAATAGATTATTATTTTTTTTTAGCACTATAGTTTGTTTTGTAAATTTAGCTTTAAAACAAATTAATTTTAAAGGATTCCTCATGTATTTAGGCCAATGTCCTTATCCAAGGAGAGATAATTTGCAGTGCAAGGTCCTGTTCTTTGTGCCTGAAAAGAGGCCTTAAAAAGAACTTAAAGTAGCAGAAAATCTGGAATCGTACCAGCTCTCATACTACCTAGTCTAGTTCTGACCATCGTGGCCTATGAATATTAGTTCATTCACTTGTTTTCCAGAGAGAAAAGGTGTCATGCATTGTGTTCAGAAAGCTTTGTTTAAATAATGAAAAATATTGCCATGTATTCTGAAGGAAATGCCAAAGAAGTGGGGTGAGTTTTGGCCTCAACTATCAAATTCAAGTCCTGAGCTCCAAGTCTGTGATCAGATTTCTGTGCCGTTAGATTTGTAGTGAAAAGGCCTATCACATTTTTAAAGTAATAGAGAGTCAATTCTATCACTGAATAAGCTGGCAGAAATTAAATCAGTTTCACTGAATACACGGAATATCCAGGTGACGTGATTCTGGAAACTTTTTGTGACTGTTGTTTTAAATCAGTTTAAATCCATTTTTTCCAAATGCAACAGTAGTAAACTTATTCATAACATTATTTTGCACCTTTCTTCTCTGGATGTCATATATAAATTCACAGCATGAGATAGTGCAGAGGAGATCACAGTGTAAATAATGGCGCAGGGTGAAGAGGAAGCTGAAGCTCAGTATTACTGAAATGTGGGGGTCACTTACTGGGATCCAGGAGCGGAGCTTACTCCTCCTGAGTGAACGCTCCTTTTCCCTTAAATCTTAGCAGCGGAACCAGCCAAGTCCTAGGTTCTTCTAGTTCTGCTTCCAGCGTTCACGAGGCTGACAAAGCAGATCTTGCAAATGCTCCTAATATCTCATTTCTGATGCATCTAATGTCCCTAGCTGGTAGGAGTGCTTTAAAAATAAACCCCTCATACTAGTGAAGAATGTTAGCACAGGCTCTGTGCAGTGCCTGAAGAGATTTCAAACAATAGGCAAGAGTGGGACCCACAAAGAGCAGTGTTGCTGGAAATAAAGCACTTGACAACAAGAGGTTTTTTGCATTGCCTAGATTTTGTACAGAAAACAACTTTTTCACTTAAAACTGCTATTAACATAAATTTTGCTTATATCCTGGCTTCCTTGCAGCCAGAAACTTAAAATTACTGCAGTCCAAGATTTCCTAAAGGATTGAGGCAGCCACTTGTGTGTCCCCATCTGCCTTTGCCCTCAGGTTTGCAGAAAGATCCCAGGGACCCCAGGGTTTCATATGGTGTCTCCACGCAAGGATCATGCAATAGATGTCTTGAAGATGTTGCACATCTTCATTACTTCTTTTGTCTCTGGCAAAATTCTCCCAACATCAGAATAGTCTGTCCACAGTCATCTTTAAATTTGTAATCCATTTGAGGTGTTACTTTTTAAAATTCTATAAATATATCTCTGGTGTTACTTCTTAAAATCTCTTTTTTGAAAATATAACTTCCCTAATTTAGTCTGACTAGGTCTAAATTAATATAAAGGACTGGCCTTAGAATTTAAAATTCTATGCCTGTTTTAGTATGTATATGAGACATATACACTTTTATGCACTGTGATTTAAAATAAACTCTCTCTTCTCCAAATTATATTACACTGTGTTTAAATTACTATTCAACCTACCACTTACTTTGACTAATCAGGTTAAGGGATTTAAAAATCAGCTTCAAAGATGACAAGTAGGTGGAACAGAAACATCACACTGCTACTTAAATCCAGACAAAAAGAGTGTAAAAGAAAAAAGACCAGAATACGAGAGCCAGATTTTCTTGTGCAGTAATCTGACAGTTTAAGAGTGTTTCTGCTGTGTATCTTTAGTATGACTTCTCTATAATTTTAATCTTTCTGCATGTTTTACAAAAGGAACGGACAAAATTAAACATCAACATTACGTATTTGTATTTAATAATTCTAGCTGTACATAATTGTAGCAGATGATTACTGCTTATTACTAGAGGAAGATTATTTGAAAAAACACTTGAAATTCTATTATATATGAGTTCTGATTAGATTAATTTATCATCTTTGTAGACGAAGTGCAGTGATTCCATGAAAAGTGAAAAAAAACCAAAACCCAAGTGTTCCTGCTTGGGTGTTTTTTAGACCATTTGTGATTCATAATTAAGGACCTGTTAAAATTTGGTACACCTGTAGTAGCTATATCATGACTTGGAAATCTGTGACTCCAGATGTTAATGATTTGAAAGTGATGCTAGATATTCTAGTAGCTTCTTAAAGGTCTGGGTAATTACCTATCCCATAAAAGTTCTAATTGATTAATATATTATTCATTACTTTTGCTGGCAGAGCTACTCTGTCTTAAACGCATAGCAGTTTTAGAAATGCATCTGGAAGAACTTTCTAGGACTAATGCCGTGAACACGTGATACAACCATGCTGCTGAAATTAAGTCTTTCTAGACACAGAAGAGCTTTAGCCTGATACTCTCCAATCCTCTAAATGTCAATGTGGAGAACTCAGCTCCTGTCAGCACTTTAATATGTTTTCAGTGCCCTGGAAATGCTTCCTCACTGGTTCAGGACAAAAATGCATGAGGAACACCTACGCCCTTTGAAGCTCAGAGAGCAAAGGTGCAGAAGTGTGGAAGCTCCACATTTTTAATAACCTTTTCCCTGAATTTAGGCAGCACCCTGAAGACAGACTGTCCGTATGAAACCCAAAGATATAGTTGCCTAGTCACCACGGTCTCACCATCATGTTCATCAGTTTCTGCTGTGTTTATACTCGTGAAACCTCTCTGTGTCTGAGTCAGTAAAGTTGCTCAAATCTTACAAGCGAAGATGAAGAAATGACTTGCAGGGTTTAGAAAGCCTGTAGTCTTTGCAGATAGGTGGCTGTTTGGGTTTTCAAAAGAATCCCAGTGGTTCAGGCATCCAGACGGTAACTATTTAAAGACTCTGTTCTGTGATGGTACGCTTCTGTATTTCATCACTCAGCTCAGTGCTGCAAACTAGTTTCAGCTAGAACCTCATGGAGGTGGAGAAACATGCTCTCTCTCATTTCTTCAGACTTCGTTGCATAGTTGGGACTAGAGCTCTTGTTTGTTCTTAAGTGCCTGACTCATCTACTGCTTCGTAATACAACTCAGAGTTCTTAGCCCTCAAGAGAGTAGAAAAATACTAAAGCAGAAACTCCAGGGAGGAATTACTGTAAGTTTCAGTCATGCAGTTATATGTAATATATGGTACAGATGTGAATCTAGATTTCTTATTTAACGCTGGGATGGCCTCAGGGAGCCAAATCTTGTATCAAAGCCTTATTTTCATGGGCGCAGTATAAATTCAGGGAAAAAAAGAGTCAAGGCTCCAGAGACACTATAAGAATCCGATTGATAGATGCATTTTCACATGCACAAACAGCCCTGCCTTCTCCTTTGTATTTCAAAAAGAGCTGGACCAGCAGTCTCAACTTTTAAATACATGCAAAAAGTACCCATCGGATAATAAGTAGTATAAATATTCTGTAGATACCATTGGTTTTAGTTTTCTCCTATATACAATGTGGAAATCATAGAAAGTAAGATTTTATTTTTTTTTAAGAGCTTTGAACATTCTTATGTACCAAGTCTAGTCCAGTAGTTCTTTCTGTGATGTTGGAACGTGGCAGATGCTTTAAAAGAAAGTACAGTCAAACTTATCCTGTAAAGGGTAGTTATGGATTAATCTTCAAGTATAATCTTTTTTATGTCAGCCTATTTGTTATTGGCTGGCTCAAAGCCATTGAAACATAAAGATTTTACTTCTCACCGAAACATAGTAGGTGTTTCTGTGACCTCATACATCATTACTTTTGTAATGTCTGGATGCTATGGCAATGTGTTCCACTGCTCTACTTCTAAGTTATTTTCTTCAGTATTACATTTGCTTGTGCATTATATGTAGTGCTTGTCAGTCTCTTTGGATTTTTCCTTGGTACTGCCTTTCACAAGAATAAAACTAGAAATATTCCTGAATTAATATTGCTGTCAAATTCTATGGCTAAAATAGGTTTGAACTACAGGAGATTCATTCTCCAAAGGTGATTTGATTTGCATTGAATCTAAAGGGTAACCTGTTTGTTATGAATTACAGAGGTTTTCATAAAATCGAGGCCCATAATTAGGAAAAAAGAATATGCATGAGTAATTTGCAGTCTTGTAATGAAAGATTGCCATGGGAAACCAAGTGGATCAACAGATGCTGAAACTCGTGCTATGATTCTTGACATATTTATTTTTCACTTTTCTTTTAGCCTTCTGAGCCATGTTGACGTGAGAGATTTGCGGATCTCCACATCTTACAACAAAATATTAACATTGCAGCAGATATTCAGTAGTAATAATCTAAAATGAAAATAATATGTATTTCATATATCAGAAATCTAAGTTTAATACATAGGCTTTTTCTGTGTTTAAAACTAATAGGCAATGATAAATTGAGCAACAGAGATGATGAAGTATATATTTTTCCAGATAGCAGGAAAGTGTTTCTGAGGATAGTTGCTTATCTCTGTAAAGAGCAAATTTCTTTGACATTTATTACTGTAGTGTTAAACCCATCTCCATTATCTATATCAGGCTTAGGAAAGGTAGACTGTGATAGGTATGTCAAAAAAAACCCCAAACATAAACTCATTTACTTATCCCAGGTGTAGGGAAGAGATATAATTGATGTATATGCATCACAAAAATGCATAAAACCATGCAAAGAGTTGGTGTTTTAACTAAAGAGAGGGTAGAATTGAAGAGACACTTGGGTAGTGTTTTACTGTGATATGCTGCATGTGTTCAGACAAAGGAGTCTTTAAAAAAAACCAAACTTGAATCACCTTTCTTGAGAGTAGTACTGTGTTCTGTAGTACCAAATCTCGACATTTTTATCTAGTTTGATAGGACTTAGGTAATATGCTTAAAGGGACTCTTGAAAAGTTTATCTTTTAAAAGCACAGTTGTATGATTATTGCTGTTTCCAAAAAGATAAGCAGCAGGAAAGGTGAGAGTATGGCCTGAATGTTCATTCAGCATATGGGGAAATAAGGAAACTTTGTAGAATTTCTATTTTAAGTTAACACAAGAAATCGTTTCTAACACATACAATGAGTTTACTGAAAGAGAAGTATTTATTTGCAATGAGCTAGGTCTTGTGACTATGCATACTTAGTCTGTAAAATGCACTTTTTTTCCTCGTGAAGACTCAAAAAGCGATAATGATATTTTTGCTAAATCAGTATTTTAAGGCATTAAATACAGGCTCAATTAGTTAAAAACTTTTTCTTTATCCCTTTTTGCAATCATAACTTTTGGGGTTTTTTTCTGGTTAGAACAATTGTGTTTGTGCATAGGACAGATCCGAAATCTTCAGAGAGATCGTTTTTTCATAAAATGTCAGGGAAGCAGCTTGAATGCTGTCTTTATTCAGCAGTCCCTTTGAGCTGTTTTGGGAAGGTTTTTCTCAGTTATTTCATCTGGTTTCTGGCTGTACAGAAGATTGTTCTGCTCTTCTGTTCTCTTGACAGAGCTGAGCAAAGGCAACTTGCATTAGAGCCTGCCGCCCAGTTTCCTTTTTATATTAATAGAACATTTTTGCCACTGACATGGGAAGAATAGGGAAGCATTAGGAGCGCTTGATTGTCTAATGACTGACAGCAAGCTAGAAAAAGACCCTGAAAATGCTACTTTTAAAGCTGGAGCTGATGAGAGATCCCTCTCTACTGGCGTAACCTTACCGTGTCTGTTGTATCTTTATAGAGAAACGAATCTGACTTTTTAGGAGAAAAACTGTTTCTTTCACTCCAGAAACAGTTTGGGGATTTTTCTATTTGGGAAAAAAGTACCTTGGAAAGGTTACTGTAGCCACCTTTGTAGCATGCTATAGCTCGTGTCTGAAATGAGAGCTTCTGGAATCTGGATATGAAACTGGAAAAGAAAGTTCAAAGTAACTGGTCAAAGACTTGGCAACGTAAACACTTCTCAAGGAGTATTTATGAAGGTTCTCAAAATTATATATTTGTCTTGGGTGACTAACTCGCAATACCTGATTTATTTATTTTTTTCCTGTTTTTTAGAAAAGCTTATGCTTTGAAAGGCTCTGAAAGGTTTAAGGCAGATTACAATTATTGTTATTCAAAATATCTGCCATGAGTTTTATAAGTATTACAATAAAGAAGCAGACAGCCTGTCCAAGTTGTTCAAGTCTGCACGCTGTGAACATTAGAGTAGGCCTCTTCTGAGAAACAGAGCCGAACTTACCGTGTGCACACGTTTGTGAGACTCAGCGACGCGCATAGGGATAATTGCTGAAAGACAAGTGCTCTTGTAGATCACCTTGGAATATCCTTGCCTCCTTGAGAACAGAAGAGAGAGTAAGGCATATTGGCATTTGTTGAATTAGTGCGATTATGGTTGAAATATTCAGCGCTAATTGTGCATATTCCATTTTTTGAACATTTTCTAGCTACATCCTTTAGCACGAACATTCTTTCTGTATCCGCCCATCCTTAATCATTTCTGGAAAATAGCACCTTCTGTTTGCAACCCAAGGCACAAAATTACTTTGGCATTTCTGCTTGCAGAAATGTTTGTGACCTCTCAATTTACTTCCTTTAGATCAAAATTTTATATTCAGAGCTGAGTTGCCTTTACACAACCCTGTCATTGTAATTTCATATAATTGTTTTCTCAATTGAATGTGCCTTTGTTTTATTGTGACTTAATGTTTATAAATGTATTCATGCTACAGTTTAATGGGTCATGTTGGTAAATTTTATGTCATTATATTTGTAGGTGCTACGAGTAGGAATGTTTTCAGGCAAACACAGGTTGTCTTGAAGACACGGAAGCTTCCCTTACAACCCTTTGTTAACTTAGTAAACTTGTTAGTAAAAGAGTAGAAGTCAAGGTGCTAGACTAAAAGAAGAGCTGGTAAGGAGCAGAGACAAGAAATGTCTTGGAAGTCCAGTTACAGACTCCAGGAGTATGTGCATCTCTGGGTCGCAAAGCTAGCCAAAGACAATGGGACCTTCACTAACTCTGATGCAAAATTCTTCTTCCAAGAACAAGTTATTGGGAATGCAAGCCACTGTTTGGAAAAAGGTGTGAAACTGTGAGCAGGCTCATTGACCTGCTTAAGTGCTAGGCTTACAAATTCAGACTTCATGTAATTGCTTGTAAATTAAAAAGACTATACATCATCGTTAATTCCTTATAGCACGCATATTGTGAGGCCTCAAATATGTGACTTTTTTTGAGGCAAAAGGGGCAATAGTAGCTGTATCTACACCATAGGAGGCAGGAGCAATCACAATCTTTGGGGCTAATTAACCTAAAGTTTAAATGTATTCTGGTATGTCAGGATGGGACCTAGTTTTCAATTTCCTCTCCTGCCAAGCAGGGTGATTTCTATTGAAAAAGAAGATGGTGCTGGACTGTGTTGTGCTGCAGGAATGAAGTGCTCTGCTGCAAAACTGACCCTTTCTACCTTTTCCCAGTAACCACTCCCCTATTGCTCTCTTAACCAGTGCTTTTCTGTGTTAAGCAGGTGAATATAAACATGAAATTTGAATGGAGGATGTCACTAGAGACAAAGAACATTATTTGAAACAAGTCTTGTGACAGCGGAGAGCAAATTGTGAAAACCAGTCTTTTCTAGGTCTTGTAGAAGGGGAGTATTCACTGTCTTGTTCTCTCTAACCCCCCCTCAATCTAACCTTCATTTATCAGACCAGATGTAAACTGGAAAGAACTTCATGCTTTTCAATCAGATTTGTTGCGCCTTTAGGTCAGTCATTTCTGTGCCAGTTCATATGGAGCAGATGTGAGACAATTCTGAAAGCATTTATAAATAAATAATAAAAGAAACTCCCATCACATAGGGGACTGGTTAACAAGTAGAGGTCTATAGCAGTGTGTACTGCTATTAAGAAAAAGTTGATAAAAAGCACAGATTTAGTTAAATAAATATAACTAAATAAATCTATATAGGGTGTAGATTTTTGTGTGAGTCTGATTGTGAGGAGTGGCCAAAAGAGTTATTACATCAGAATTAGCTCAAAAAAACAGAGTTTGAGTGACAGGTAGAACTGCGGCCTGCCACTTAATGCGGAAAAAACAAGGAAAGCTGTTGTTGTGACTTCCTAATTAAAACAGGAAGCGGGGAACTGCTGAGAAGATATCAGAGAAATGGCTACAGTGAGAGAGAGCCTAAAACCAGCTGAAGGGTGGGAGAATGAGGCATTGATAAAGAAAAGGACAAAAAGGAATGAGTTTATACTCAGTAGCTAAGTGTAGATGCCAGAAAAGAGACAAAATATTATTAGAAATATACCAAGGAAGAAGAGGACCTACTCAGACAGTAGTTCATATATTATTGCATGAATGGTTTGCTTGGTGTTGGAGGACAAAGAGAAGAGACGATGTTTTAGAGTGGACAGGCAGACAGGCAAGTGCCAATATAATTTGCTTTGGGAACAAAAGAAAATTGTCATTATTTCAGTTCATTTGTAGTCAGTTAACTTTGCTGTACTCTTATTGAAATAAAAGTGTAGAAGTACTGCAACAAAGTATTTAGGAAGAATAAAATATATTGAAAATGAACCCCCTTTGACACTATAATAGCATTTAATTGACATTAAATAGCTCCTTTGGAACGATTATGAATATGATATGAATACAAATGTATGAAACATTTCCATCATATTGAATCAACAGCTTCAACAGATGAAGTTACATCATTGGAGCCTTTAAGAGTTTCACTTTTGCAAGTGAATTTAGTACTTAAGAAAGTGCCATGCTGACATTTCTGAAAACTGGGGTCTTACTGTGTGAAACCTGTTTGTCATAACAGTTTTGCTAACAAGGACTGAACTGAAGGAGCGATCAGAGCTTTGTGCAACTTGTCTAGCCTCTTGTTGAGGGTGCTGGCACTGCCCTCAGCCATCCAGTGATGGACACAGTGCCGGAAGAAACAGTAGCTGGGAATCCAGATGAGGAGATCCATGCAATTGTCACAACATTGTGTACTCTTCTCCATGCTTTCTTCAGTAATAAGACTTATAACTATCGTGAAAAAGTCTTTGTTATGTTTGGGATGCAGAAGTCTGGATGAGAACATCATGAATTTTTAGGGTTACTTTCTTCTCACCCTACTGGTGATATTTTTATCTGTCTCTTTTCATCTAGTAGAATTGAACCTATTGCAAGGAGTAGTAGTGCACACTGTGCAAAAGAAAGAGTGGGCTGGATCATATTCTCAAGAGCTCAAGTGATTGCATTCAGATGCAATGAAACCAGCATGGAAACAAAATGAGGCTTTAACTGAGCAAGCTGTTGGCGTTTGAGGTGTCTGTAATTCATAGTTAATTGCAGATACTGGAAGGCACCGCATGTCTTTGCTAAGCACATTATTGTGTGTGGTTCTCGTCTGGATTTCTCCATAATTTGCTCACTAATAGGCTAACGCGTGTGGTACAACAGATTAAGGTATTAGATCTGTTAATTTTGGGAAGGTATTTCTTTTCTAACAAGCAGATTAAGCCATACCCGTCCACTGATCAGCATAATAGAAAATAGCTCTTTTATTTGTACTCTTTAACTTTTTGGAAGCCTACTGAATTTTGTATTTGATTCTTAATTGGAAAAGGGAGTACTTTAATAGGAGGCATATTCCACTTACAACGGGATACCTTTGGGAATCCTATCAATGCATGCTGGATTTTTTTTATGTATTTTGAATAATTACACAGTGTCTTGTTCTGAAATAAACACATGCAGATACAAAAGCAGCCTTGTGTGCAGTTAATCTACGGCAATGAATCATTATTTAGGCCTAGTTTGCTATGGACATGTAAGGTATTTTAGGTAGAGAAGTAATTTCTGCAGTAGCAGATGGAGGATTTCTTTATATATGCTTCGGTGCAAAGCAAGAGCTAAAATAAATTTGATAATTTGAATGAGATTATCATGGATTTAGTATTTCAGAAAATCATGAATCTATGTGCATCTTCACAAACGCAATTGTATTTATGGGGTCCTGCTAGTTTTAGGACTAGGCTTTTCAGAAAGATCCATTCACTGTCAATGGGAATTGCATGTGAAATTCCTTCAGATTAACAGTCTAGTCTGGACACTTACTTTAGAGAGATATTTTTCAAGTGGTGTTTTCCTGCTGGAAAAGGTGATAGTGATGTGTTTTTTTATAGGAAAAATATTTAGTAATAAATAAAAGATACACAGTTTTTCATTATAATAATGGCTAAGAACTGCTATGAATATTTGGAATAATTATCCCAAATGCATAGCATTTTCTAAAACAACTGCATCTAGAAAACAGCAGCCGGATCACTTGAGGGCAGGAGGGACAGTGGGTTAAGCTGCCGATACCTCCATCATTGGCTTTCAGTTACTCTTCTGAGCTACTGTGGTCAGTAAAGAAACACTAAAGATGATTTATTTCTCTAATTTTCAAAACCTTTGAATAAGTGAATGTCTCTCTACTGCCTCACCAGCCAAACCCTGTCACTCCCATGAAAACCAAGCCCTGTACCTAGGGCACAGATTGATGGTATGTTTCCATTTCCAGCATAAGGAGCCACAGGTTGTAGCAGCGATATGAAGTAAAAGGACTCTGATTCAGCAGTGACACGTATGGAAAACACTGTAGTTGTAGTGTTCACTACTTCTGAAAAGAAATTCTTTTTCCTTTCTGAACATGAATATGAGTTTATGTGTTCCAGTTTAGATCCTAGCTTTTGGAAGGGTGGCATCTATTGCCAAAGAAGACTTATAGACCCTTTTAAAACATGATGTTATTGGACAGGAAGAAAGCCTTAGTTCTCAACTGGGGGTAGATTGAGTGTTGGAAATAGAAGATGGAGAAAAATCACTGCTTCACCTTTCCTGATATTACTACATAATTACCAGGATTTCACTGCAAACAGGTATGATTTGAAGTAGGAAGGGAACATAAAACCAGTGTCAAATTTGGCGGTGAAGCTGCCTGCCCTAAGAAGCATGTTCTCAGATCATAGGTAAGAGCTGTGCCAGCATTGTATGCTAGGGTTCAGATTAAATGAAGTTTTTAAGCTCGTAACTCTTATTTAAGCTTCTCAATAGAAATTTAAGTATTTTTTGCTTTGGGGCCTGGAATCGTTCGCTTGTTTGTTAGTTTTTGTGGTTGTTTTTTTAATAGCTAAAACTAAGGTATTGAAGAGGACTTCTTGGAATAATATCATTTTTACTCATCTGTCCACGGTAGATGAGTACTGATTTTGCAGGCAGACCAGCCAGGAATGTTATACAAAATTACACCGGAAAGCCTGTAATTCTAGGTCCCAACTCCACAGGTTCTGTATCATATTTTGTTTCTGGTGTTTTGGTTCTATTGGCTGATTTTTTTTAATGCGAGGAGTGCTCCACCCAGTGCAATGGTTCTGATTAAGAGCAGGATACGTTTGAAGGGGTTATAATGCATTTAGTGGCAACTCCTTGCAGGAAAATGTTTTTAAAACAGTTAGGTCTTTGCCCAATAGTTTACCGTGCATCCAAAGAGTTTGGCAGTTATATAAGCCGCACTTGCTCTGTGTTTCCTTAGATTGCTGTCCTATATATGGATGTGTATTTTTAATATTATAAGTTGTTACAGCATCCTTATGTATGTTTTGAATACAACAGAATGTGCTCAGAACACTTCCCTGCTGCACCTTGCTTACTGGTCGTGCGTGTGGGGAATGCTCAAGTGGATGGCATGGTGCAGAGAAGGGACTTGGTGGGCAGTCACGTTCCGTGACTGGGGGATGTGTGCGCTGCGCTGGCAGTGCTAGTGGTAGACCCTGTGCTTCCCCTCTGCTCACTAGAGCCTGTCCTGCTTTTTTAATTGCTTCTGGGTACAATTCAAGGTGATGAGCTGTGCCTGTAAAGCCTACTTCTGCAGTGCTTGGCATATTGGAAGTAAATGAGTTGCTTTCAATAGCATCTTGTAAATTAAAACACATAAGGAATAAAAGCAAAATTTTCTCAATGGAGAGCCATCAGTTCTGGAATTCTTTCCTCCATTTATGCTATATTTTAGTGAACTTAAGGACACGACATGAGGTTTATCGATTCACTAGCTTTTATCTAATGAAGTGGTAGTATGGTGAGCCTAGAGACCTCTTTGCATCACTGAAGTTGATGTTGTTTGAGTTACTTATTGTTTATATATGTTTAGAAGCACCTTTAATGAGAAAAAAAGGCATTTTTATTTATACTGATAGTAGATTATTAATTCTTTGCATAGATAGTGTAGTGCTTACCTCACCCAGTACCTGCAATGAGTCTGAGAAAGCTCAGTAAAAATTGCCATCTTCACTAGTGAAGAACTTGATGCTGTCACTAATGCGCTGTTTGATTTCAGCCAGTGTCCATGGAAACCTTTGTCATTTTGTATTTTCACATGTGGGTACTGGTGAAATACAGCTTCTAGGGAGAAAAGGCTTTGGCCACTTGACCTCCTGAAGAACAACCAGGTGAACTGTGTACTTTTTGCAAGGAGGCCATTTCTGTTGCTCAGGGAACTGTACTACTACGTACAGCTGAAAATGTGGGCAGCTGATTACGCTCTGTAAAATTGAGGGAAGAAGGGGTACTCTCTCACACGCCTACACCTGCCAGTTTAGCTCCTCGGCAGTCTTCCGCCTCCCTTGCCCGGTGTCCTGTTACAATGTTGACGATGATGAGGAGGTATTTTAATATGCCATCTCTTCAGTGCAAGAATTTTTTGAAAACAAGATATTACAGGGTATCAGCTGTGAAGTAAGAGAAGCAGAAGTATGCCTGACATCTTCATATGGAGGTAATAAATACAAATTTGTACAGTAAATACAGAGCTGAGGCTGTCAGAAGAGATTTTCCTTCATGTGTTAAACACTTGTGCACAGTTGTCATCTGGCATGTTTGGTTCTGAGCTTAAAGCTTCATCTACCTCAAAGAAGATGGTATGGTTTTAAACCCTAGAACAAATGCACATATAAATGCAATTTAATATGCTCAAACTGGTGACGCGTACGTCATTTGTTGTGCAGGTTTATGTATTTTTGTCGTATCTTTTTAACATCCATACTTTTGCCACCTTGCCTGTGAACTCCTTGGGACAGGAGTTCAATTTCGTGTCCTAGAAAAGACCTAGCATATTATTTAATATCAAAAGTTCTTAGCAGCTCTCTGTTGTTGGGTAGATTTTTTTCTTTAGCTAGTCATGCAGTCTCTGTATTTCCTAGCTTTTACATTGATATTTAATTTTTAAAAAGTAGAATTTGCTGTTACTGCTCTGTTTAAATTTCTCTAGTCAAAACACCAATCTGAAATGCACTTAAACTGGGGGGAAGGCTTAATCAGCAGCTCCTGTTGTCATTGTACAGAGAAAAGAAGGGCTGTTAGAACGATGCCCAGCTGATTAGAAAGGAGATGTCATATTAAAAAAAAAAAACAAAACACAACCCACAAACAAACCACAACTAAAAGAGCAGAATAGAACCTGAAACAGATTGAAATGAGAAAATTAACTGTATAAAGGTAGGAAGAGGTAGCAGAGCCTTTTTAATGAGAATAATTTGTACATATTTTTAGACAGTTGCAAAAATGAAAAGTGGGTTTTAGTACTCCACAAAATCCCCTAGTATCCTGTAGGTACTCAGCTGTGATAAAGAACAGCCACGAGGTGCCACTGTTGAGTTTCAGAGCAGGGGGCGAGACAGGCTTTCTGTGGCAGCCAAAATTTGTAGCTGGGAAGGAATGTGTGGGTAGGAGTTGTGCAACAGAAATAAAATATTTCTGCAGTTTTAGGGTTTGTGAAATAGAGCCACAACCAACATTTTCTTCTCGGTGTTTCACCAGATATTACCATATCTGACAGTAGATCACTGTGACGGGTCCAACATCCCCGCATCCCTGGCTTGCAGCACAGAGCAGAAGCGATGCTAAATGAGAGACGACTATAAACTCACTTTATTGTTATGCTGCATTTTGTCTCTTGTTGCAGGCTTTTTGGCAAGCACATGTAGTCAGCCTGCAAGTCTTTCTAAAATAACATGTTTACTTGTTTGGAGTGGTGCTGAAGTGTAGGAGACCTCACTTTTTGCGTGGCTTTCCAGCAACGATTTTCTTGGTCAGCAGAGCATAAATATGTTTTGGATATAGCTTGTCTGTGCTTAGAAAAACAGGAAGAAAGAGTAATGGTGACTCACAGTGTGATCATTTGCTGAGAGACAAACTTAGTTGAATGATGAATGTGGTTCTAAATAGTTTTGATTCGGGTAGTAGATAATTAGAGTTTTCTGAATCTTAAACATCTTTTTTTTAAAAATGGACAATGTTGCATGAAACAAGGTTTCTGTGTTGAGATACACACTTTATCCTGTCTTGTTCAGAACAGCAATATTGTACAGTCTGGGTTTATGGAATTTTTTTGATCGTTTGCTTTCAGCCAAAATAAAGAAAAGTTGGAAAGACATCTGTGCACGATATGTGTAGCACATAGAGTTAAAGGCAAGTCTAGTTGAGTTTTGAGTATATTTTGAAGCTAGGGACTGGGATTTGGATTTTAGGTCCTAATCTAAGTAAATCACTTAAAGAAAATAAATAGTTCTCTTGAATTCACAAGTTTGAAGTTAAACTGTTTTGCTGGGTTTTGTTGAAATGGGGCCCCACACATTGAAATACTTTTGATCAATATTATGCTAATAGATCATATGGGAAATTTGTCAAGCATAAACAAGCTGGTTTTAGACTCCACCTTAGAAGCAAAAGAAAAGTCTTGATTTATAATTTGTTGTAGAAGTGTCTTTGTGGTGCAGTTTTTAACCCATTACTTGTTCAGTTGTGCAGCTGCATACACCTTCTGGACAATGATATGCAGAGACAGAAAGTGAATTAGAATCTATAAGTTTCCTTCAAGTTTGATTCATTTCTTCTAACAAGGAAGACTGCTGCTCTCTTTACAGTAATATCCTGGCTTTGATTTTGGGGTGGATTTTTATCTACTTGTTCTAAGGACTGTTTTTCTCTCATGACATATTTCTCTAATAAAAGAGCATTAGTTAAGAAAAAAAAATTTTTTGAAAGTATTATAAACTTACACATTTACTCTTTTTATAACTCTTAATATATCACTTGAAAAAAAAATAAGGTTTTTTTATTATTATGCTAACCTGGGAATTAGCAGGCCTTGTTTTTTCATGTGTTTGTTGAACTAGAATGTATTTGTGGCAAGGTTGCGTATTAAATATCAACACTTACAAGAAAATTCGAGAACTTCATTGACAATTGTCATTTTATAGTGTTATAAAGGAAAAAATGAAATTTCTCCCACTCCTGCTTGTATTCTGTGGTTGCAGCTGCAATAGGCCTGTTTATTCATCTTTGGGCAAATCACTAGAGCATTCTGGACAGATTTCTACTTAACATAGTGAATGTGGGTATATGAAGCTGTCCTCCAAGGAGGAGGACATAGATAATGTTTTTACAAATTGTATGATTGCTGTTTAGCATTGTATGAGTGGTAAATGCTCAGGCTGATTTGCCGTGCAACTGCTGTCCAAAATAAGCATGATGTTACCGGCTTTGGAGGAGATCTTCCTGATTTTCATTATTTTAGGGGAGCTGCAGGCGTAGCTGGTCCTTGCAAAGATTTAGAGAAGGCAAATAAATGAACGGTAAAGCAGAGTCCATAATCAGCTACACAGTTCGAAGTACCCAGAGTCTTTTTATTAAAGATATAGATTTTGCTGATTACTTTAAGATCATCATGTAAAGAATGGAAATGACTTTTCAGAGAGCTCTGTTTTCCTTTATTTTTCTCTCATTTTGTACTCGTGATGAAAAAAGGAGTAATTCTTAAAAAAAAAAAAAAAAAGCCTCATCCCAAACCCTTCTATTTTTATGTCCTCACCAATTTTCAGGCTCAATTACACCCAAATTACAAAGTACAATTTTGCTATTGTGACATTTGAATTTATTCCTTTTATATGTATTCCAGATTTGCATTTGTATTTTGCTATGTCCTTGTATAAAATACTTCACTGTGGTGCTCTAGTTAATTGATTAATTCACTTTGTAAATCTCTCTGACATCCCTAGTGAAAGTTGCTATAGAATTTCTAAGTTAAATTTATCAATTTAAGGGAAATCACGTAGGAAAAAAAGCAGTAAAGGACAGTAAATCACGGTATCATTTGCATGGCTGTTAATGTCAGGATTTTGAAGAATAATGATCAGCCAAATGCAGTAGGTTGTGCATCGTCCCACAGTGAGAAAGTTTCTATATTCATTTACTTTTCAGTTAAGTGCTCCACTTAAGCTCTAGCACCGATTTTTCACTGTTTACTAATCTATCAAGTTAAATGTTAATCATAATAACATGGTCTTACCAAAATACTTTTTTTTTTTTTACTACTACTAAATTCATCATCATCATAGTTGAGGCAATAATTAGCAAAGAGGAAACCTTCATGTGCAAGAATTATAATAGAAACTAACTTCAGCACTGGAGGTCTTTCATTGCCTCCCTGACTGACAAACACTGTCATGTGAAGATGAAGATATATTTCTGACTCCCTCTAAAACTCACCAAGTAAAATATGATTCCATGAAAGCAAGTCTGGGACCTGAGCTTCAGACCATACTTCTAATCCTTAGGGCTGGAGATTAAATGTCCCAATTTCTTAAGGACCGTTCTTAGTAATTTACTGCTAGCTTAGTCAAGTCATTAAAATTGACCCATATGCCTATCTGTATTTCAATAAGGTGGAATTCCCATTTTTATCCTTGCATTTAACTCTGATCTCCTTTGTGTGTCAATTATAAATTGGCTTTTCTCCGATAAGATTTTGCCAAAGTAATTGAAGATGCATTTCTTTCTCCAAAATTAAAGTAATCCAAATCTTGTCTTCTGAGGAGTAAGGTTTTCTTTTCAGGTGTGTTTGGACAGGTAAGGTCTTCAAATGTGAAACAAAGTATACGTTAGAAAAATCACAGGGAAAGTCCCATCCACAAGAAGGGCCAGAAGGAGGATCTGGGGAACTACAGGCCTGTCAGTCTGAGCTCAGTGCCTGGGAAGGTCATGGAACAGATCATCCCCAGTGCCATTACATGGCACATGAAGGACAACCAGATGACCAGGCCCAGTCAGCATGGGTTCATGAAAGGCAGGCAGGTCCCACTTGACTAACCTGATCTCCTTCTATGACAAGGTGACCTGCTTGGTGGATGAGGGAAAGGCTGCAGATGTTGTTTACCGGGACTTCAGTAAAGCATTTGACAAGAATTCCCACAGCATTCTCCCAGAGAAACTGTCTGCCCATGGCTTGGATAGGAGTATTCTTCACTGGGTAGAAAACTGGCTGGAGGGCTGGGCCCAGAGAGTGGTGGTGAATGGAGTGCCCCGTCATGACTGGTGTTCCCCAGGGCCTCATATTGGGACCAATTATCTTTAATATCTTTATAATGATCTGGATGAGGGTATCGAGTGCATTCTCAGTAAGTTTGCAGATGACACCAAGTTGGGTGGGAGTGTTGACTTGCTTGAGGGTAGAAGGGCTTTGCAGAGGGATCTGGACAGGCTGGATCGATGGTCTGAGGCCAATGGTGTGAGGTTCAACAAGACGAAGTGCCGGGTCCTGCACTTGGGTCACAAGAACCCCATGCAGCACTACAGGATTGGGGAAGAGCGGCTGGAGAGCTGCCTGGCAGAAAAGGGCCTGGGGGTGTTGGTCAATTGATGGCTGAATATGAGCCAGCAGCATCTTGGCCTGTATCAAGAATACTGTGGTGACTAGGACTAGGGAAGTGATTGTGTCACTGAACTCAGCACTGGGGAGGCCCTACCTCAAATACTGTGTCCAGTTTTGGGCCACTCACTACAGGAAAGACATTGAGGTGCTGGAGCGAGTCCACAGAAGGACAATGAAGGTGGTGAGGGATCTAGAGCACAAGTCCTGTGAGGAATGGCTGAGGGAGCTGGGGTTGTTTAGCCTGGAGAAAAGGAGGCTGAGGGGAGACCTTCTCGCTCTCCACAACTACCTAAAGGAGGTTGTAGAGAGGTGGGTTTTGGTTTCTTCTTACAGGTAACAAGCACTAGGACAAGAGGAAACGGCCTCAAGTTGTGCCAGGGGAGGTTTAGATTGGATATTAGGAAAAATTTCTTCATTTAAAAGGGTTATCAAGCATTGGAACAGACTGCCCAGGGAAGTGGTGGAATCGTCATCCCTGGAGGAATTTAAAAGACGGGTGGACGTGGTGCTTAGCGACATGGTTTAGTGATGTTTTTTGTCAGTGTTACGTTGATGGTTGGACTCTTCCAACCTAGGCAATTCCATGATTCTATGATAAAGTCTAGTATCACTACAACAAGAGCGCATTCAATTGGCATCACTTCTAGGAACCCCTTCTGGAAATAATAAATACTCCAAGTGATCTGTTTTCAGGAGCAGCACTGTAATGGAGGCAGAGCAGATCAAACTGCAGCATGCACTGTATTTTGTCACTAGCACGGCGGTGGAACACATCGCTTTTGCTACAGCAAGCTGCTGTAGCAGCTGGTCTCAAAATAGTTGTTAATTGTCATGGCAGAAGCAGGAAAAATAAACTCTATGTAGAAATGTAATTTCCAGAATGCTGTAGTGCTGTGTTTTAGGAAACTAGTCTCATCTGGGCTCTTCTGAGCCCCTGCTACAGCAGCATTATTGTTCGCAGGTGTGCTTGAACAGGGATGAAGGCTGTTTCATGCACTGCCAGGGTCCGTGTTTTCTTCAGGGTTACTGCACCGTACGTCAGTATCGATCTGCTGAAATAAACCTTATTCGGATATAAGCTGGTGTAACCACTGACTTTGCCCCAAAGTGCCCAACCACTAAAACAATATAAACTGCAGAAACAGCATTTATTTCTCCTTATTACAGGCGGGTGTTACACAAATGATTAAAACATGGCTACCTCTATCCTCAAAGATCAATGGCTATGAAAACCTTATACTTAATTTGCTCTGTAAAAACAGACCATTTCCTGCTGAAATTTAAAGTTTGTTTTTTTATTTCCCTAATACAGGAGGAGAAAACCTCTAAACAACACAAAAAGAACAGAAAAAACATGTAACACGAAACTTTGTAACGTTAATCTAATGTGTTTGCTAAAAACCACATGGCTTGTTTTTCAAACTACAGTCACTTAATAGCAGTTGTATGAAATTTAAATCTTTAAAATTCATTTTGGAAATATGTCTGGTGGAAAGAGGCTGCCCATTTCAGTTACTTACAAAGTAGCTATGTTCCTTTCAATACTATTAAACAAAACACCTAAGGCTTTCCAGTGATCTCTCAGTAGTCCACAGGTCTTTCTTTTTCTTCAATTGTTTACAGTCACTAACATATCTGCACTGTGAAAAAAATGATGCTGAGATTCAAGGTAAGTCAGTTAAATCATAAACATACGCACAGGGTGAGATCTGTCTGGCAGAGAGAGGTTTGAGAGCAGACATTGGCTGACTGAGCGCGAGGAGCAATAAATCACAGTGGTGTGATGGTGCCTTTGGTTAGTGCTGCTCCCTGGCCAAGTGCAAGGTTGAACTAGTCAAAACTGATTTGAAAGAAGCATAGTAACTGGCAGGAGGTAATGAAAAGAGACTTCAATCAGGAGAGCCAGACCTAGTTGGAGTGCATCTCAGGTCACCGGAGACAGGTGAGGTCTCCCTGCTATGCTTAACCATAGTTAACCTCAGCAGCCTGTTGTGATAAGACTTCTACATCTTCTGGATGTGGTACTGCAGTGACATGGAGGAATTCTTCTGAATTTATTATAACTTGATGTTCATAGTAACTCTCACCACTGAGTTATTGGATCAAAATTTGGGATAGTATCTATGCATGCCTGAAACAAATGGTGTGTAGCAGTAGTGGAGAGGGAACTGGAAATTGAGCTTACTAACTACTCAGTTACAGAACTGGAAACAGCTCACATTTCCAGTCATTGTTTGATGAACTGAATGTCCCAAAAAGAAATTATTTCCAAAACAAGGATGAAATGGCTTGAGGTGGATATTATGGTTTCTAGCTATGTTTTAGCCCACTCTCTCAATTACTTTTTAATCTGTGTCCAAACTTCCGAGCACCCTACTAATTTGTAGTGGTGTTATTAGCAGGTGGCTGCCAGCAAGCAAATTCTAAGCCATAAAAAAAATGTTGCTGTTGACAGAAACAGCCCCACAGAGACATATTCATCAGAAACCTGAAGGCAGATTTAGTCACTTGAAACATATGGTCTATTGCTTTGCCTGAACCAGGCAACAAAAGAGGACTTACCTAATTAAAGATTTACTTTGGGTTTTTTTCATTCATTTTGTCTTTCCAATTTACAATGATCTGTCCTACATTCATTCAACAACAGAGAGGTCAAGGCTGAAATCGTAATGAAATTGCTCACAGAGAAAAAGATTTCTGTTTTGCTTGGCATTGCTGTTAGCTCAGGTTCTTAATCATGTAGGGTTACAGTAAAGGACGTCAATGTTACATTATTTAATTCACCATCCTGCTAAATAAAGCACGTGCTTTTTCAGTCCTGTGGTTGCTTCAATTTTTTGCTGATTGAGTTGGCTGGGGGACTTTCGGGCATGTGATTCTGGCGCTGTTTATATGTCATGTGTATACTACTGATATGTGCATTTTTGTTCAATTAACAGATTGTTCCCTCTGGATTATATTTGCATTACGATAAAGTTAGCAGTAGACTTATTCTGCGGAGTAACTCCTTTTCTGAGTGACAAGTAGGACTTAAGTGATGAGTGTTTCACAAAATGTTCCTCTGAGTACAGTTGGATTTGATCATCTCTGTTTTCACCAAACTCACTTTCTTTTGTTTGCATACAGGCAGGGAATCTCCATTAAAACTTTACATTATTCTAGTCACTGTCACCCCATCTTCAGTTAAAAAACTTTTTCTTCTTTCGTCCCGATGTAATCGACAGCGTTGAATGTTCTTAAATCAAAAAGATAAAATATTCCTCTTCGAGAAAATTTAGCAGCATTATATCAACCAAATGCGATAACCGGGCTGAACTGAGGCGGCCACTCACCAGCATGGCTATAAACGAGTCTTGATTTCTGTCAGCAGGAATGCAGTAGGAGGTTAATAAAATCAATAATGATGGCAGTTGGTGCAAATCACAGAATTAAAAGTTAGAGCTGATTTTTTCATCAAGGTGGGGAAAAAAAGGTGTGGTAAGGCAGAAACATCATAACTTGGAAAACCAAAGCGTATTTGCTTTTTGTGTGTCAGATAATCATCTCTTATATTGGCTGGTTTCTTACATTGCCTATATGATGTCCTATTTAAAATCACGTTCCCAAATTAAACAGTGCTGCACTTTTTCTCATTCCTGTCAGCAAGATCAGTAGGATTTAGAGTAGCTTCTGGGCTGCTGCAAATACATTGTTAGAGTAGGTTTTCTATTGAAGCTCCCCCAAGGAGCAGATCTGCTGTAGCAGAGGTTCAATGCATGAAGAACTTGTCCCCTCATCAGCGTGTTCCCCCAGTGTTTCTGTCCCCCAGAGCAGAGCATGGAGTTACGGTGCTGCACGGAGCATGCCCATGCTGAATTCATGCTGTTGTACTCTCACCGGTGACCACTGCCTTCTGAAATGATCTGAAAAACTTCGTTATTGGCCAAATACTTCTGTGACTATTTTGTATGTGTTCCTGTAGCAAATGGGCAAGATGCGACTGGCTGAGATGACCAGTTGTGGCTGACACCAGGCAGATGTTGTGTGTCAGTTCCCCACGCGTTACCCATGATTGTCAGCCTGACTGACTCCACAACTGGGAGGTGGAAGCATGCGCTTCCCGTGACACCAGAACAGTTCTGAGCTTTTCTTGGGAATATAAAATGGAAAAAAGGTTGTTGAGATACTGTAATTACTGTTTTTGATGGAAATGGATCGTGGTGTCAGAAGCATTTATAATGGCAGCAAATTTGCCTTGGGATTCCTGAGCTCACCCAGACTTACAGCTGTGCTACCCCTGTGCTTTTGGGCCGAATTCATGTGTCTTATTTTCACTCGTGTGTATAGTTGGGTTTATTTTGACCTCTACCAGGCTTTGTTTTCATGCCAAAGGAGTAAGTTTAGTTTTGGAACCCCTGGAGTATTTGTTGCTAAGACACACTTCTCATAGTTGTTTTACTGGCAGTTTTCCAAGACTTTTAATATATGTATATTATTTTAATGTAGGTAACTCTAAAAAACCCAAAAAGTTTCATTTAAATGTTTTAACAGCTATTTTGTAAAAACCTAATTTATGCTTTTTTCATAAATTCTAAATAATGATGAAGAATGTAAAAATAAGATGATACTGGATATATTTGGACAATAAATGATAGCATGAAAAATGTGCCCTTGTGTATCAGTTCAGAAAGAAAAATCCAAGAATTGTGATGTGGCACAAATACAGTTTTTGAATGAAATTAAAATACTTACAAATGGTCATACAGCACAGTTAAAAATTTTGAACTCTCCATTAGTTTGAGCTAAAAAATAAGAAAGGCACCTAGCAGAATTGGCAAAATTTCCATAAAGTATTACGTGCTCAGATTATGAGATTGTAAATAAGAAGGATTTGGGGAACTATTAATTAAATTTTCCAAATCTTATGCAACTACTTTCTTGAGCTTTCATAAGAAAAATAAGATCTAAGATGTATCCATTTCATGAGGCATGTCTTTTTCTGCTATATCCTTACAATGTGTTTAATCCAACATAGTCATAGCCATGCAATAGCAATTAGGATATTTAATCTAGTATATGTCACTTTTTCATTTTATTGAATGTCAGTAAGGAAGACATTTAAACCTCTCTTACGTGTCCATCTTTTTGTGTCTGTTGGGATTAAAGGGCTCAGAAATTTCGCTGCAGCAAAGTCTGGCAAGCAGCAGCAAGGGCTCTGTAGGTTCTTATTTTTGTAGAAAAACCTTGAGCTCCGTCATGTGGAATGGGTAGGAAGGAAAATGCTTTCCTGCAATAGGTGGTCTTATACTCTGCATTTTGAAAATTGATTTCCTACCCTCTGGAAACTTAACGCATTTTGCATGATAACCGTGAACGGAATAAGAAGTATGAGTCTGTGGAGTCACTTGCTGCTGAAGCACTGAGCATGGAAGCAGTTTACGCATTCTGGTGGAGGCAGGTAGGCTGTGGGACCCGTCTACGTTCAGAAAACTTGTGCTGGTATCAATTTCTAAATATAGGTATTCCTGAATAGCAAAATAAGCTATTTCATGAAAGATTGTTTTTGCTTAGGTTTTACTGCCTTAGTGTTCAGAGTTCACAGTTGTGGAACTAATGTAGGTAACTTCACAGTTCTTTTTGGTTTTAATGAGTGTGGTCCTCAGTACTTCTCAGCTAAAAGAAATTATTCTATCTATCTGCATTTCAAAATATTGGAAAATTGGCTTCTCATTGATTACTGGCTGTGTGTGTTGCAATGGATTCCTTGTTGTTCTTTTTTGTCTTTAAAGTTCAGATATTCTTTTCTCGTACTTTCATTTCTCCTTCTTAAGTATTTTCTACCAGGTCAGTTTATTTCCCTGACACAGAGATTCAAACACAATTTTCCTCCTTTCTACTAACGTATTACCCTTGTTTTCAGTCCCTATTCTCTGCTAAGGTTTATGCCTCCTCCTGTACTTATTTCAAAACTTATCCTCTCTCTCTGACTTTCCCTGCGCTCACTGAAGCTGATTATTCCAACTTTTCCTTCTGCAGACTATAAAATGTCACAGAACCATTCTTTTTGCCATTTGATGCAAAAGCTAATTTAGTCTGTCAGAAAGCTGACGTGTGAGTGTTAACCTTTTCCTTCTGTATCTTAACAGAACTGAATTTACCAAAATCATACAGAAAATATCAGTGTGCCTAAGGATCTTTAAGTAAATCATCTTACATTAGTCTTCTCTTTGAATTTATATTCACTTAGGAAACCAATTTATTTTGAAGATATGGGGCTATTTCACACTATTTAAGTATGTTTTCAGCTTTAATTGACGTGACAAATCAGTAGCAATCGACTCTGATCAGTGGATTTTCTTATTAACAGATTAGGTTTTTTTGATTCTTTGACTCATACTCTTGAAATTTCTCCACATTATATTTTACTCTCTTTCAGGGTAAGATTTCCTTTCTTATGGAATCAGCTGCTCCAGAGGTAGCTGGTGACAGTTTTTGTCTCTGTAATATTCTTGTCTAAGGGCATTGACAACTAAAACTTTAATTACAAGTCTTTTGTGATTGTTTTCTGTAATGTCCTCAAAGTGTGGTAATTAACAAAGCTGATTATTTTTCAACAATTTCTGTAAGCCCAGAATGAAGGAATAATTCTGATTTGCCGTAACTGCCAATTGCATACCACTGTGTCCAGTGCTGTGCCAAGAGCATGCTCTTCAGTTTCTCTAATAGACTGTAAAGACTGTTAAATGTAGTACGCTGAAAAATTTGGATTACTGTTACCCAAAGTAACTGTTTAATTGTTTACAGTTTAACTTATGCATAGGCATTTTGCTGGATTAAGACCCATTTTTTTTTCCTGTTTCAATTATAAAAAGACATCTATCTAAGCTGTTCTGTCTTACATGGTGTTCAAAAATGAGTAACAAATAGGAAAATTGAGTGTAGCCATCAAATTATATGGAAAGAATCAGAAAAATACCAAAGCCAAGGAAGCTTTGTTCTCCCAGTTTCAAAGAATCCTACCATTCTGCCACAAGGCTTCCCCGAGTTCAATGGAGATGTAGTCTCAGCATCTGAAGAATCATTTCCAAAATTGCATAAATAATGTTAGTTTTTCTTCCCAGAGAGTAAATTAGGGAAAAGCATGTTTAGGGCAGCATTTTCTGTCATTTAGGTAATACTGATCCTCCTGGAAACTCTGCTAAGGCACATGGAAAATAAGGAGGTGATTGGTGGTAGCCAACATGGCTTCACCAAAGGCAACTCGTGCCTGACAAATTTGGTGGCCTTCTATGATGTTGCCACAGCATTGGTAGATGAGGGCAGAGCAACTGACGTCATCTACCTGGACTAATGCAAAGCGTTTGACACTGTCCTGCATGACATCCTGGTCTCTAAATTGGTAAAGCATGGATTTGATGGATGGACCACTCGGTGGATAAGGAAATGGCTAGATGGCCGCACTCAAAGGATTGCAGTCAATGGCTCAATTTCCACATGGAAACCGGTGACGGGTGGCGTTCCTCGGGGGTCAGTACTGGGACCAGTGCTGTTTGACATCTTTGTCAGTGACATGGACAGTGGGATTGAGTGCACCCTCAGCAAGTTTGACAACGACACCAAGCTGTGTGGCACTGTTGACATGCTGGAGGGAAGGGATGCCATCCAGAGGGACCTGGACAGGCTTGAGAGGTGGGCCTGTGCGAACCTCATGAAGTTCAACCAGGCCAAGTGCAAGGTCCTGCACCTGGGTCATGGCAATCCCAGGCACAAATACAGGTTGGGCGGAGAATGGCTTGAGAGCAGCCCTGAGGAGAAGGACTTGGGGGTGCTGGTAGACGAGAAGCTCAACACGAGCAGGCAATGTGCACTTGCAGCCCAGAAAGCCAACCGCATCCTGGGCTGCATCAAAAGAAGCATGGCCAGCAGGTCGAGGGAGGTGATTCTGCCCCTCTACTCTGCTCTCGTGAGACCCCACCTGGAGTACTGTGTCCAGCTCTGGAGTCCTCAACACAAGAAGGACGTCAACCTGTTGGAACGGATCTAGTAGAGGGCCACGAAGATGATCAAAGGGCTGGAGCACCTATGCTATGCGGACAGGCTGAGAGAGTTGGGGCTGTTCAGCCTGGAGAAGAGAAGGCTCCAAGGAGACCTTATAGCAGCCTTCCAGTACCTAAAGGGGGCCTACAGGAAGGATGGGGAGGGACTCTTTGTCAGGGAGTGTTATGATAGGAGACACGGGGTAACATCCTCAAACTGAAAGAGGGTAGATTTAGATTGCCTATCAGGACGAAATTCTTTACGGTAAGGGTGGTGAGGCACTGGCACAGGTTGCCCAGAGAAGTTGTGGATGCCCCATCCCTGGAAGTGTTCAAGGCCAGGCTGGATGGGGCTTGGAGCAACCCGGTCTACTGGGAGGTGTCCCTGCCCATGGCAGGGGGGTTGGAACTAGATGATCTTTAACGTCCCTTCCAACCCGAACTATTCTGTGATTCTGTGTGATTCTGTAATCCTCAACTAGTAAATTCATTCTGTATTTGAAATTAAACAAAATGAAATATGTCTAACTTCTGCAATGTTTTGGAGCGTAGAATTCATGTGAAGTTTAATCTATATTATAGGCGAAGATGAAGCAATGCCTGTTATGTTTTAAAAATCCTGTATGTGTTAAAAAGCTAGATTAGAAAGGGCCTTTCATTAAAAGATCAAAATAAACTTTAAGCAGACTTAGACTCTAAACTAATATAAGTTTAAACCTGCTTGCAACTGCAACCAAATATTTGACTAAAATGCAATCTATATCCACCAACTGCATACATTAAAAGATAATGCTGGTACTTGAGCATTTATCCTTTTTTAAATCATCTATTTAGGAAAGAGTATCACGCATACGATTTTTCTCATTTGATATAAGATTGCCTAATGTATTTATTCCTATTTGCATTTTTTTGTGAAGTATATAGATGAGGAAGATTTGAAACTTCCTCGTTGACATGAATTAGAAGTTCCTGGCAGCAGTGGCTCCTGAATGGAATCAAACTGCAAGAGTAATCCAGACTTGGAATAAGGTGCATCAAGTAAATGTCTTTTAAATATTTGTGTAACTGTAAACAATGGTACCTAAATTGCAGCGAGATTTGTTTTGGTTTACATAGCAGTAGATTATTTTCAACATTTCTATAGAACATAAAATTATTATTCTGTCTTTTAAATCTTGTACCAATTTTATGAAACATTTCTGCAATATAGAACTTAGAGAAATTCACTAGAAAGAAAAGATTGATTCCCTTTGTAGTTTTGCCATTATTTTCTACACGATTTAATGCAAGGGATTTCTTTCTTTATCCAGCATAATAGTTTCAATGTACAGAGCAGGGGTTTTTTTATACTATTCTTTTCTCCTTCAGAACTATAAAAAGATCTTTTATTCAGAATTGCATTTTATTATGATAAACATTTTATTTATTAATAATTTATTAATTTATTATTATAAACATTTTATTTATTATTTATTAATCAGAACTTAAATTTATTCCAAATTGAAATGTCTTAAAATATTATTTTTCAATATGAAATTAATTTTATTATTTATTATTAGCCCAGCTCCAGTTTCCTTCTAAGACACCTACATCATTCTGCCATGCTCATCTTTCAGTACGAAAGTTTTGGGTATTAGTTGTATATTTATTTTTTTTTAAAGTGTCTCCATAACCCCTTTTTCTCCACAAAGAAGCGCAACTTGTATGAACCACCCAGCTAATCAAGGCAGAGGACCTGAGTAATTTTACTTCCTAAAGTCTGAGAGGCAGCTCTTAATTAATCTAACATATAAGTAGTTACTTCCACAAAATGAAAGTTTTAATGAGTATGTCAGGTGCTATTACATAAAATGCTTTGCAGAAATCCAGATATACAATAACCTTTATTAAATAGATCTGTAATATTGAAAGGGATTATCTTGCCAGGATGCAGGATCGTCTGTCAAAAAAACGTAGCTTCTGAGTCTGTGTTAATTTCATTGAAATACAACGATGAAGTTTGAATACTCATTTCATCTGAGAATAATTTAATTTTCCAATCAAGTGCATGGACAGTAAAATGGGATATTCATTCCCACTTCAGGATATTGCTGCTCTGGTGGCAAGATCTATTCTCTGCATGATGACAACACTTCATGACCATGGGGAGTTATCTTTTTCGGTTCACCCATTCTGTCCTCTTAATGCAGGTTTGGTGGGAGGTTCGGAAAAATACATCCCTCTGGTTCACAATTGGAGAAAGTGTGTCCAGGTAGCTTACTTGCAAGGCATTGACGACTTTATCGTGAGTACAGTTTGTGTACTAAATGGTAATCAGAAGCTAGGAGATATAAGATTTTTCTGGGCCTTCCTGCCCTGAGGCTCATCAATCCCCTTGTGTTGTATGAAATGCCTGTGTATAGGTAGGCGATGAATAAACTGTGGGGGCGTGGAGATGCAACAGTGCATAATATGCCTCTGTTAAATTAAGATTTAAAAGTAGCAAACACATCATTTTAATTTCGTATTGGTCTACACTGATAAAAAGGTGAGTATGTTAGGGTAGGGATGTATCTATGTGAAAACAACAGGATGTCTTTTTATAAACACGCTCTAGTATCCATGCACGTTGTTTATCATTTGTGTGTTTTCTTAGATGAGAGATTTTCCCAAGGAACAAAATTCACCAAATTGCTATTAGCTAATAATGCCATTGTATTTAGTTATACGGATCCATTTCCGATCTACAACATATTGGGTATGAAAATGTGCAGAATAAGGAAAGTTCAGGCTCCTGAAGTTAGGGCTGACGTTCAGTCTGAGAGCTATGAAAAACCTCATGGCGTAGAGCTGAAATGCTTGTTGTATTTTCAATTAGCACATGTTATATCCCTGAATGTGCCGTATATGGAAGTAACGCTTTAGCTAGTGTTTCATGATAAAACTACAAAAGTTTAATAGCTGCCATCAAATCAGCAATGCATTTTATTGATACTTTTAAGTGATAATCGATAGAAATTGATAAAAGCAGCAATGGGAAAACCATCAAATATTTATATTGAGTGTATCATTGCCAAATAGCTCTGTATTTCACGTATAAAATTAGAGTATTTTGGATGTTCTAAATTTCTGTGGGTCTGTCTGTTCTCAGTGAAGAAAGAAGTTATTCATGCATTTCTTTGGCATTGGTAATTCTCCTGAAGTCATTGTTGCTTTTTATCAGCGTCGTGTTGCAAAGATGCTGAAGTGAAATCAAGCTATGTGTAGTGACAAGGATTTGACATCATGAAATCTTTTGTTTCTTTCCTGTTTCTGGGAGCTGATGGAAAATAATCTTTTGGAAAATCAAACAACTAATAAAACAACAGGGACCAGGAGGCGATCCTCAGGGTAGGCTAAGACTGACATGAAACTCCCATTACTTGCCAGCAGGTCTGAGTCTCTGCTTTAGGTCAGAGGGCTACGAGCACGTTCAACTGAACACTTCTACCAAATGTAATCATTTAATTTTCTCATGAGTAAACTGTGGTTATCTCTCTACCACCAGCGTTAGACAAATCAATTAAGCACAGTGCTATCAAGGTGTTTTGTTGATTGATCCTATAGTTCCTTTAATAAAATTTAGAGAAGGGAGGTTGTTAGCAATTTTGTATTGCAGAGTAAATTGAGTGCTTTTTCCCTATGAAGTGTTTTCTTCAAGTAGAAAGAATGCAGCACGGATGAAGTATTTTTAGATTTGATTAAAGAAAATGATAGTGAAAATTTCTCAGTTCCTTCTTGTGTTTTTCTCTGGTTGTTGTGTAAGTTAACCTATCCACTTGCTTTAAAACAGAAGTCTTTAAATCATTTACAGACACTTTGACAGCTTGCAATCCAGAGACATGTTAGCCCTTTATACAAGGGATTTTTTCCTCTTCCAATCTTTGTGATATATATATATGTGATATATATATAGAATATATTTTCAATATGTAGTGTATATGTAGGAATGTATATAAATATATACAAGAGGTAGTTGTAAGTTTCACTTAGAACTGCTAGTGAAAAAGGTACTGCTTTTGCCATAGGAAAAATGCCAATTTAATATTAACAGTTCAGCCCATCCGTATTTGGTACAATTACCATCTAATTGTCATCATATCCAAGCACGCAAAGCTGTGCTGTAATCCACAGGAGACTTAGCTGTCTGGGGTCTGCAGTGAAATTCGGGGGAGCTTTTGGAAAAAGGGAGCTCTCTTATCACTGGGTGTGAGTCTCCGTTGTTGTTACCAGATTGATTTGCATTCAGTTTTCACTTGAATTTACCTCTAGTCAGAAAAAATATGGCACAGTGATATATAGAGAAATTAAATTTTAGGCAAACAAGCTTCCTACTTGTGTTTTCTTTTCATACAGCACAAGTATTATTTTTTTTTTTTAAATAGCAAGCAAATAATAATTTAAAAATGCCCAGAGACAGGTATGAGTACAACATTTTATTTTCTGCCTGTTATAAATGATAGAATTTAGGGCGTATCTACCAGGTATTTTCTTAAGTGAATGGAGTTGAAGTTAGATACATGATTTCTTTCCAAGGCCTGCGTATCCATCTGAAAATTGCATTGATATAATGGTCTTATCCTCTACAGAGCAATATCTGTGTCATCTGAATAATTGGCTTACTATCCCACTGGCTATCAGTGTATTAGATCATATACACATGATATAATTATCGGGGCTGTTACATTGTCACAGAACTTAAAAAAAAAAAAAAGAAAAGAAAAAGAAGAACCTACAGCTTAAGGAAATCACTGAAAATAGGCAAAACTGGAGTTCAGGCAGCTAAATCAGGAAAACATGTACAGAAAACAAAACAAAAAAAAAAAAGAAAAAAAGAAAAGAAAATGATGGGTTTTGTGACCACATCAGTCCTCGCTGCAAGCAGCATTTACCTGTCATCTCCAGTGAGGCAATTCTTTTCTTTCTCTTCTGCTATCCAGATTGATAACTTCAGGCTTTCAAGAATCCATAAAACCAGCCTGTTTGCTGTTGTCTTATTTTATGACTCTATTCAATTCTTTTAGGATAAGAATGGAGTTAAATTCATAATTTACCTGGGGGAAAATGGAAATGTTGTTCCCCAGCTCAATATCTAGATGAAGCTCTGAGTTTGAGATTTCTGATTTAAAAACTTTGTAAGAGAACTGTGAGGCACATAACACCATTTATTGTAGACATTTTTCTCAGAGAAAGCATTTTAAAACACGAATATCATTCTTAAAACAGGGTCTTGGAAAAAGGGAGTAAAAGGCAACGTATATTTTCTTTATATACAAGTGATAATTTTAGAGTGGCAATGGAGAACCCTTCCGTGCAGTATTTTTTTTCATTGTGATTTCATATTGATGCCGAGACAGAGAGGAGAGAACCTGATTCTGCATAAGGTGGAGGTGGTAGTCTTCTGGGAGTGAAAATCCAAGGGGATTGCTGTACTGAGGTTGGCGTCCAACAGAATACAGAATAAATTTAAATCAGAATGAGAAAAAAAATCTGGGAATAACTAATGATAAAGTTATCCAGAAGAGGAGGGTCTCTAATTTTTCTTTCCTGGCTAAGTAACTTCGTCTTTGGGCTAAATAGACATTTGTGTGCATCCATATTGCATTCCGAAAGGAATAAAGAACAGCGAATCTTGCGGTACTCTAAATGAGGGGGAGGGATCCAGCTGTCTATGACACTTTTTTTTTTTCATTTAAGATTTGAATGTTGTTTCTTTTTTAAAAGCAAAACAACGCCGTACAAATACACGCTTGAATTACTTGAAATGTTTGGGTGGCTAGTTTTGTTATCCAGAAGTATTTGCGACGTGATCTCCTGGAACTGGTCCAGATGGTTCTGAGCCCATGAAAAACGGATAGCGCTTCAGCATGCTTCAGGCACTTTTGGATTATTATTTGTTTTTAAGAATTACTGTTTTACAGAAATCAGCCAGCTGTGCAATTCTTGGCTGATTGCAGCTAAAAATCGTACTGCAAGGTTTGCTTGTGCTTTCCACCCTTATTCTAGGTATTAATATTTTAATATAATTTTAATATAATATTTTTAATATTCTTACTGTCTTTCTGTGTATGTATAATGAATGTCTGACTGGCTGTAGCTGGATTCTGGATAAAAGCCTTTATGATGAAAATCTGATGATACTAATTCTTGGACCTCTAATATCCTATAAGCCACAGTGGCATAAGGCTTATGACATGGGACGTTTTAATTTAGTATAACAGAAGGGCAGATCTTTCTGTTACCAAAGAATCCAAAAGGCGGTGTCATAAACATTCTCAGAAAAACAGGTTTTGTACATAGAAGGTTTTACAAAAAATTGCAATATTTCTTTCTTTTAATACTCTCTGTGCATGTCACCTATATTGAAGGTGCTCTGTGAAATTCTCTTACATCCCAAAAAATAGCGTACTCCTTTGACATGTTTTACACATATTTTTTTACTGACAGCAGCTCCACTGAGTTAGTTCACAAGACTTAAAATGCTGTACGTAATGTAACTTTTTCTGTTTCAAGCTGGGTGGGGTTATCTCTATCCATTCTCAATCAATATACTTGGTATTTCAGTTCAAACAAGGCAAACCATCTCTTTTTCTTTTAAAAAATAAAAAAAAAAATAAATTACTGACTAAGCACTAGAAAGTGGCTGAGGTTAGACTACAATTTTCTTTTTTTCTTGTGCAAGGTAAATCAAATATAAAACTTGTAAGAAGTATCAGAATCATAGGTGATTTCATATTATTCTTCTAAAGAAAATTCAGAAATATGTAAGGAAAATAGCTATGAACTGCAATCTACTTTTGTCTTCGATTAAGGAGTTAGGTTACAGTCCACTTAAATCCTACATTAAGTCAAAGTCCTAGATTTATGGCTTGAACGATACGGAGGCTTCATTATTCATATTCGTCTTGTGCGGCTTCTCTGAAGCAGTGGGAACCTCCCTGTCTGTATAAATGTGTATGATGTGCTTCTCAAGATAAGTGAATGCTGGACACTTTTTCATCAAGTGCTGAGAATTTGATATTTTTTTTTTAAAAAAAAACGTGTTTAAAAGCTTTAATTTCATTTCCAGAAATGTTGATTCCTTTGGACTTTTATCCAGATTCCCCGCCCCCCACCCCCACCCCGGGAAGCCTTTTTTGTCCAGCAGAGGATTGGGAGAGAGTTTATAATTGGGAAATGCTTTGTGATATAAGGGAAGTTACCCATGCAACCTTTCCAAAAATCACTTAAACTTTGGGCGTGTGAGTGCTCCCATTGAAACTTCACACTGGAAATTAAGCACGATTAAGTGCTGCTTTGGAGCAAGGAAATAAGCTCAGAGGCTGACAGGATCAACCTCAGAGGCCAAGTGCCAGTTCCATTGACTGTTAGGCCTTCACATATTTGAGCTCTGAAAATAAGGACTAATCATTCAGGTGCTTAAAAAGGGGTTTTATTGGTGTTTTAAATAAACACTTTTGAAACCATCATTTTGGGACCTTCAGTGACACTGCATATTTGAAAGATATTTTTGTAATGCCTGTAGGTTCTGTCACTAAGGAAGACTATTTAAAAGATTAAGAAAAATTAAGATAGACTATAGAATATCCACATCGCTGTAAAAATTCAATTTTCAGCCTTGAAACAGTTATAGGATTTAAAAACACATAGTGGAATTTTATGAATGTCTTGGAAAAATCATCTCATCTTACTCATCTGAAGTTATTTGTTATGTTGTGCAGTCTAACATCTGCTCAGAGTTTTAAAATAGTTAGAAATGACAGCAGTCCTCTTCTGCTAGGGCATCCACAAGTGTATTGAAGTGCCACGGGGTCTGTGTTCACAGAACACAGGTCCATAAAATGCAGAAGTTTAGGAAAATGCAGAGGGAGATGAAGCTGTAGACAGCAACATATTTCATGTATGTTTTGTTTATAGTTGTGAAACCTGTGTTTACTGGGAGCTGAAGTGAGTGCCTAAGCAGGCAAGCAAAACTGATAAAATACAAACCAACTAGTATAGTGCTAAGCATAAAAAGAGAGGAAAACCATGAGCCTTTTGTTCTGTCACCAAGTGTAGTTGACTTTCTTAAACTTGATATTTTGCTTATGGAGAGGGCTCTGACTCACATCAGGTAGGAAGGGAGCCTGATCCACCCTGCAGCACATAAAGAAATCTAATATAATTAACAAGAATTTTGAGTGGTGTAAGTGCTTAGCCTCATAACATGGTGTATAGGCTGTAGGAGAAAGTGCTAAAATCAGATGATAGCTGTGGTTAATCAATCTCAGTCTTTGCATTTTTATTGCATTCTAAAAACTTAATGTTCCCATGAGAGGTGTGGGTCCACACTATGCTTTAGTTTTTAGACTTCATTCCACCTAGAGGTACTTGCCCATTTGAGCTGCAGATTTTCTAAGTTTAATACAGTTGTCTTGGCTTGCCAAAAAGTGAGGGCACTCATAGAATTAATTCTGCTTCGGAGTAGCCTGAGTGGCCATAGCCTGAGTTTCTGCCTCTCAGGAAGTCTTGCTGGGCTGCTTGTCAAGAAAGCTCTGAGAGTGAAGAACTGGTTTCACTCAAGAGGCATCATACTGGTAAGTACGTGCGGCTCAGCTGGGCATATTTCCTCTCTGCCACAGCAAGGAAGCTTTATTGTCTCACCAGATGGCCACAAATCTTGAAACATCGATTAATTAACTGAAATCCCACCACCAGATGGCAGCTCTTGTGGCTATATCAGTAAGTAGAACAGAATGCTTTAGGGGCAATATTGTCCTTCTAAAATTGAATTAGGCAAATGTTGGGTTGTGTCAGGGTTACTTCGACATCTGTGGTGGGTTGGGGAGGGAAGATTAGGTGCTAAACTCAGAAGGGGATTAGAGTGCAGAAAGCCTTTAGAGAGTACTGATGTTTGTCCTCCGGAAGATGGCCGAGGCTGTGCTGAGTTGTTGAGGAGTATCAGTTGCGGTGGCTGGAAATCAGTGTGCATTTGAAAAATTTTGGAAGTGTGGTGGGGAGTTGGGCGTGAAAAATAGATTCTGTGCTTAATGCACTGCAGGTAACACATGAGGAGACTTGCATTATGTTGACATTTGACTGCTAGGTAAGCTTCAATTTAGTAGAAAAGAGCTGTAATTATTCCAATTGCCTTGTAGTCCAGCTGGAGCTAGGTGAGCAGTATGGTATGATACCAGATAAAACCAGGATGTTATCACATACTATTCACATCCCCTCTCCTTATGAAAACCTGTAAATGGAAGGGCAATGGTTGGTACATCGGTATCCTTTCCTACTGGGAATACAGGGGGAGGAGAAAGGCTATCCAATGAATTCAGTTCTCCATGTATCATTAAGATAACATTGCATACTGGTTAGACATTAAGGTGGTGGCCAAAACAATGAGGCTCTTCTTTGGAATAAAGTCCCGTGACTAATTCTTATTTCAGTTTCCACTTTCTCTGAGAAACCTTTATCCTGTGTACATGTTCCTTTTTCCCAGGGAAGATATAAGGCTTGCATGAGCTCAGTTACACAGTGAACTTCAGAACTGGTTTGGCTTTACTCTCATTCTGATCTAACTAGTGCTGCTTCACTTGTATGTATCATTAAAGGCTCTCCTTTTTCTGAAATCTGCAGCTTCATATACTGAGAGAGCGGGAACATGTAGAAAGAAGTTATGGGTGATTGTTGAAATAAGTCTCTCTTGAGGAAAAATTCAGTAAGCCTCTGACAGAGGCTTCCTGAAAAATAAGCGCAATGTTTTACAAATGCTTGTATTGCACTGATATTTTTGGTAGTTGCTTTCCAATAGTGAATTAGTACAGATAGCGTCAGCTAGACTTCAGAAAAATGTCTTGTTTTTTACAACCATCTGCTTTGCTGTAAAGTGCTTTCTCCAAGCTGTGTGCTGTCTTTTGCTTTGCCCCTGTCTCTGATTTAGCTCTTGCTTCCTCTTTTTTGTCTCCCCAGGGTGCAATTTACTGTATCAATCAGAATAGGATAAAAAGGTCAAAAGTCTTCAAATGTTTTTATAAAAAAGGAAAAAAATGAAACTATAATATAATCAGCTCACACATGGCATTTCATTTATGTCGTTTATTCTTTGTGTTATAGCTCTAAGTGAGGTGAGTTACTTTTAAAGCACAGATGATGAAACCAGACCTTAAGCTTTGGGGCACGGGGAGGAGAAAACGATGGCTATGTATAGTTCCTAGGTCTTTCTTTAGTAAGTAAAGAAGCCTGTATGATTGATTTCCATGACTTATATGAGCACTTCATTTAGAAAGCAGGGAATGTTGTTTTCAGCTATGGAAATCTGTTTTCCTCTCATCTGTCTCTCATGATGCCAAATGATTGTTAACAATTATACTAAGATTTAAGAAATATGCTGGGCTTCAGGTAAATTTTGCTTCACTAGAAATGATTGCATTTTTGGAGATTTTGTTTTGGGGTTCTTTTTTTACCTTCGGAACTCTTGTAATTCTCAGAGAAATGATCTTCTTGGTTATCACAGAATCGTTAAGGTAGGAAGGCACCTGCAGGTCATCTAGTTCAACTCCTTCTCAAGCCAGGGCAGCTACAGCAGGTTGTTCAGGACTGTCCACTTGAGTTTTGAATACCTCAAAGAATGGATACTCTGGGAAACCTGCTCCAGTGTTTTGCCACCCTCAGAGTAAAAAAGAGGGCTTTTTAATGTTGGAGTCTCCTGTATTTCATTGCGTTTCCATTGTCTCTCATCTTTTCACTGAGTATCACTGAGAAGAGCCTGTCTCTGTCTTCTGTGGTCCCCCCCACCTGGCATTTGTGCACATCAATAACGTCCCCCTTGAACCTTGCCTTCAAGCTCAACAATCCCAGCTCTCTCAGCCTCTCCTCATGACAGGCCCCTCAATCCTTTAATCGCCATACAGTTGCTGCTTCTGGGCCATAATGACTTTGTCAATGAAATTTCATACGTGGTATTATTCCAAGAGAGCATCTTTGAGAGTAGGAATTCTGGATCAGTCTGGGCTATGTAGGCAATCGGAACACTTCAGAGGATATATTGCTTTTGAAGCAGGTTGTTAAACCTGTAGAATAGAGGAGGATAAGAACAGATACAGTTTGCAAGAAAGCAAGGTCTGGGAAGCATTCCAAACCTGCTACCGGGGAATCACTTTTCCCAAGTTTAAGAACTGGTGAAAGGTACCTACAGAAAGCTGGAGGGAAAGGAGGAGACAGAAAGGCCTTGGAAGGTGCTGAAGGAAGCAGTTCTTTCCTGTGACTCCTCTAGTTTATTCATTTTATTGATTCCCTTCTGTAGCAGTCTGGGTCTCAGGTTATTAATGGTGATAGATATGCAAAACTCTGCTAATTACTTGAAACTTTTTTCCTGACTCTTGTAGAATTTGAAGTAAAGTAAAAAAGAAAAACATTTTTCAGGATTGATGGATTTAATTTTCCATTATACGGCTCTAGAGACAGAAGCCTTTATATTATGTTGTAAATCTTTGCAGGTTGAGTTTGTTTAAATAAGGCATAATTTTGTATTTCATATCTTGGGGAACCATTACTTATGAAACCAAGAACATGTATTTGTAGATGATGTAGACGAACGAGTTTCTTGTATTTATGATTACCATCAAAAGACGAGCCTCTTGAAAAGAATTATTTGGAATATACAAGAATATACTTACCTGTCTCACTTCTAAAATTAATGCAGATATGCTTATTAATATTATTTTTGTGAAGTGTAGTACCCATTTGCTAATGTATTCTGAAATTAATGGAATAATGTCAGTTTCTTATGTTTTAGAAGCCAAGAATGTTTTAGGCTTTTTTGTTTCATTTTTTTTGTTGTTAGCATTTAGCTTGTAATTAAACTGTGTAAGTTAAATGATAAAGTCAGGAGTTGACAAGGCAAAATGACTAAGAACAAACCTAAGTACTTAATTTTGCACATCACATCAGATTACGTTAACCTTTAGGTTTTAAAGCCTAACCTTAGGCTTTAAAATGCTGGTTTCTAGCTCAGGTTTAACTTGACTTTTGCCCCCACTATATCTGGTTACATGCATGTTGTTTTATTCTTGTTCCAGAGGAACACTAGAAACAAAGCAAATTAATGAGAACGTGGATTTTAAAAACATGGTTTTAAATCAATAGTGCAATCTTTAAGTTCATTAAGCATATAACAGCAAAGGAAAACAGTGCATATCTTAACGTTATTTTTAAGACTTCAAATAATTAGTCCTTGTGCTAGCTTTAAGTTGATAACAATGCTGTATCAATCTCTGTTGCATCAGGGTAATTTTTTAAATTTTAAATCAAATGAAACCATTTCACTGTAAATCCCATGTGAATGCTTACTGAGAGTTTAGCACAAAATAGATTGAAAGGTACACCAGTTTAATTGCAATTGATGCTTCTTTCCTTATAAATTTTTTTTTAGCTCTTCAAGGCATTATTATGTTACCGAATTGTAACTTTTCGCTGTAGAAATGGAGTAGCATAGCTCTAACACCGGTTTTATTCTTTTTCCGTATTTCAAAACATAAGCATTTATTTTGTATGTAAAATATATTATAAATCTATTATAAATCATCTTTAGAGGATAGAATCCAAATTAAATTTACCAGGTAGCTAATTTAAATTGTGGTGGTGGTTGAGGGGAGTAAAGGGGCGGATACTTCTACAGGAAGAGCCAACATATTTGGGCAATAAGCACAACACGATGAGGATATTTTTCAGAGGGGTTCTCTTCTGTTTAGAAACACACTTAGTTGGTAAAAATAAATAAAATTAATGACCATCTCATTTCTAATAAATTTGAAAGGCAGTAAAGACAACCAAAAAGGAAAAGGCTATTTGGTGTAATTGGGAAAAGCAAGCCTCGTCATTTTTTATTTTCTGATCAGTGTACTGGTGTTTAAAGGAACTTACTAAAATACTTAACCACTGGGGAAAAAAATCCACCTCATTAGAGGTGTAGGTAAATTTATAATGATGATGAGTTTGTAAAGGAATGGCTGCAGTCATAGTTGATATATGAAGATTTATATTCCATGCACAAAAGTGGGATAAACATGTTTCACTGCAGGGCTTGTCTGACTTTTGAATGATCAATTTACATACAAGTGCAGTTGTTTAGTTGTGCGGTTACAAGGGAGAAATACCAGTAAATAGCAATGGTGTGAAAATATCATGGATGGCAAGATGGTATTTAGAATAGTCTGTAACAAAGTCTGAGTGAAGAAATGTCCGAGCTACTCCTAATAAAATAATTGCTGCATCATGGAACACAACTCTGGCTGCCAAAGTCTACCAAAAGGCTCAGTAAATTCATGGGCAGTAAGCTATGTCGAGTTGTGTGCTGCTGCGTCATGATATAAACAGTGTTTGAGTAAATTAGTATAATGTTTAACAAAATCATCTGCTTCTGGGGTGTTTATAAAATTGAACAAGGTTTTAAGAGAGGTAGAAGAATGAGATTGAAGTGACTTGTCACGGTGGTTACCCTGACAGAGAAATAGAACTGATTTGTAACTCAACAAAGGTAGTAGTGCCATCTCTTTGACATGTTGAAGACTGGATCAGATGCAGAACTGTCTTGGTTTCAGAGTGCTTTGTGGTTGTCCAGAGTGTCCAACTGGCGGTTGTACCTGCAGGAGCCGCAGGCTGTGCTGTTGGCAATTACGTTGTTGGGATGCTGGGCTCAACAGGCAGCCCCTGAATGTTCCTCTGGTTTGCTGAGTACTTCCATCCTAGTCTGCCCAGGTGGAAAACTGGTGGGGGTTATAGAAGGGCGTCTTCCAGCGACACCTGTTTCTCTCCAGATTTGCTCCAGATTGATCTGGAGAGTCTTGCCTCTGAATCTGTCTGGGTTTGCTAGCATTAAGACCCTGACGAAGGAGGAAGAATGGTAAAAGTCTTGAAGCTGAAACAGTAAAGGTACAATATCTAACATACCTGTGCTGGCCTTGGCACGCGTATGGTTTAGCTGATATCCCCAATGTCTGCATTCACCGTCCAGCCTCAGAGATCATTCACGCAAGGCTTTCCTTCCCCTTCTTACTGTGCTCCAAATTACAAGGAGCCTTTATATCCTATTTCTGGAAAGGAGCTCATATCCTGCACAAAAGCGGATGGGCAATGCCAAGCTTTGCTTTATTGTTACTTGAAATATTAATATTTTAGAAGTTAAATTTTAAAAAGGAAATGAGAATATCCTAGTTTTCCTTATAACCAATGTTTAATACATGTTTCATTAATGTAGATTCATTTTTTAAAAAGTCTCAACATTTGTTCTCTGAAGAAGAAAATGCTGAATGAATGAGCGAGCTTGATAATGCAAGGTTTCTGCTTTCTGCAGAAAATGACTAAGGTGTATTTATTTCATTATCTGTATAGCTTCGATGCTTACATTACCACCATAAGGCTGTGCTGATCCTACTGCGCTGCTCTTGCAGCAGCGTTGGGAGAAGGGGCTGCTGCGAAGTGAAGGTCACACAGGAGGAAGGCGGTGTGGCTCCTGGAGCAGAGCTGCAGAGCAGACATCCTCTGCTTTCTTCCCCATAAAGGCTTTAGTCTTTAGTATTTATTTCCTTTGAAATAAGAATGAATAAGATCAGAATGACCTGTTCTGCTCTTTTTGTGTGGATGGGACAAGAAAAATTTGTTAGCACTGTCTAGAGGCAGTACGGGCCGTGCCACTTTTCTTTCACCTGAATTCAGAAGAGAATTATCAGAAACGTGACGCTGAGTTCAGTTGATTTATGATTAGGAATTCAAGAGAAGCAAATGTATTCCTCAAATTTCATAGGGACGACTTGTCAAAGACTAATTATAATCTACGAAATGATCTTAAATGGGACATAATGACTTTCCTGATCATCGCCCTCAGCAGCCGTTATTTTGAAAATGGAATCAAGCAAGAATCTTGTATGTATGGCCAGTATTTTCTGGCAGCAAGCATGTCAGATCAGTGCTACCTGTTGGAATTACCATTACTTGGTAATATTCTAATTCTCAAAGTTTTCTTTTTTGTTGGATTTGGCAGGGGGTGACAGATCACGGGTAACTTTTCATGCAACTGCCTACTTTTAAAAAAAAGTATTGAAAAGAGAGCCAAACTGTCAATTTGAATGGAGCGGGTCTTTTTATTAAGCTGTTCTCTTCAATGCATAATTATCTTTCATGTAGTTTCTATTTATTTGCTTGAATTTAAGCACTTTATGTACCTTAATGTAAGAGAGTTTAGCATTTTGCAGATCTGAACTGCTGGGAAGGACGTAATCCTCTCAGTAGTGTTAACCTGAGTGTAAATATTGACACAATTCTTGTGAGCTCCCTTGTCTCTAATAATGTTTCTGGTTTTGCTGCTCTTCTTACAGAAGCTGCAGGAAAGACAGCAAATTAAAATGTCCTGGTTATACTGGCCCACAAGTAACCATGAAGTAACGTGTTTTGGATTTCTGTGTGTTGGCACGTAGCCAGTAGTGAGAATTGTGTCAGCCAGAGAGCTGCTTTATGTGTTGGGCAAGTATTACAATGGACATAGACAACATAAATTTGCCCCTACTTGCTGCATATCCTGTGTTTTGGGTGGCTGATCTTCTTGGATGTAATATATTAAGAGTAACTTTTATAGTATTGGAATCAGAAATAAATACCATGCCTTCATCTCTGCTATAGATTTTTGAAAACTGCTCCCCACCCTTGTTACGAATGTTTTCTATTAACGATATTTATTATATTGGGTCATTCTTATTCTTAAACTAAGGCATACATTTCTTCAAAATAGTACATAGCTTGTGTTCATCAGCATGTCTCCAGCTATTTCAGTGATTTGTGTGTTAATCAGGTAACTGTGTGTTAGCCAGGTAACTGGATTATTATTTTTAAATGCAAGCTGAGCAAACAAACATCATCCTGATTATTTTTTTAGCATCATGACATCCTTGGGCTTTGGTGTGGTTGGAAATTTTACCCTGTATAGAAAACAACAGCATTCAAGTATATTGTTAAAAGACTTGGTGTCATGTAAACAGACCCTCCACAATTGATGGGCAGTGGTAAAGTACCAAACGTGCTCACAGGAAGTAATGAAATAATTATAGCTTTACAAGATTCTTGAACAGATCTGCAAAAAATGGAGCTTGAGCTGACTTCATTACCTAGAATTGTGTTACTATTTACATTTAATAAATTGACATTCCTTGTTTTCCATTGGAAAAGTTTCCATTTTCCGCAAGTAGAGAGTGATGTCACTGCACTGATGGGTCAGGTACTGCCAGTAGTCAAATGGAATTTCTCGCAGTTAATACACATCCTGCAGTCTGAAATATACTCATCCAAACCCTGCTAAATTACAAATATGTTGGCTGGTGAAACTTAATAAACTTGCGCTAATAACTAATAAAATGCTTGAATCACTAACAGTTTTTAATGATGTGGGTTCTTTTAACTCATAAGCAAGAAACTAACTAGAAAGGCTTCAGGTCAAGATTTCAGAGTGGAACAAAGAGGGTAGTTTTTTCCTTGTTCTAATAAATTTTTTGTAAAACATAATATAGGGTTGGATTTTTTTTATGTTGGACATGTCATTTCAGCTTCAATTAATTTTCCTGCTTATTTAGTGTAGTAAAGGTCTTGCCATATTGCTCCTATGGAAGTCCACCTGCATATAATGTGGACAATGAGGTATCCTCATTACTTTTGGGTGGTGCTTTTCCTTTTGCAGGTTTGTGCTTCTCCAACGTTAGCTCCTCCAGACTTTTGCCACTGAACTAAGGAGAGAGCAGAATAAACTCAGAACAACTTTGGACTGAATTTGTCTTCTTTGTATGTTTGGAAGCTTTAAGGCGGTGGATTGCCAGCTGCAGTAGGCACTGTAATGCAGCAAAGGCTGCGTCTTCCTGCCCTCTGCAGGAGTTAAACTCGCTAGGTTTAGTCAATTGACCCTGACACTTTTTTGCGGACTGGTAAGGTGTTTATCCATTAGCAGGAGAGCTTTAGCTGCTAGTTTTATGCTAAATCTACATAGTGATACATATGCCAGAATGTCATTACAATACATAGAGTTGTTTCTTCAGAAGAAAATTATTCTATGCAAGACTTGTTACTAAATCTTTCTGTATAATGAGGCAACTTTAAAGATTTGGAGGTTTTCAGTTACAAATTTAAATATCTCCATAAAATGGCTTGCTTTAATGTTACACCATTCATTTTCTGGGTTCTAAATTCTACTTAATATGCTAAGGAAGAGTTATTTTGGAAAATATTTCTCTATTTGAACTTTGCTAGGCAATTACATTGCATGTCAAATTGTTCTTATCTATAAAATGTGATGTGTGCTGATCATATAAAATATAGTAGCAGAGGCATGTTTATTTCCTGCCGTAAAGTGAGAGGGCATCATTTGTGTAGACCATCTGTTAGTAGTTAAGGATATTTTAACTGGCACTTCCAGACTGGCTTCAATTATTCTTTCCAAAACAGGTACAAAAAAAACCCCAAACAAACCTCACTGAGTTACTGAGAGGGTTTTGAGTGTCTGTCAGGGGCACTCTGTCTCTGTGGATAAGCATTGGCTTGGTGTGGCCTTGAGCTGTTTAGGAGAGGAGTCTGTGACAAGCATTATTCCATATAGATATTATTACTGGACAAGCATCTGAGTTCTTATGTGTATTTTTAAAGTTGTCCAAAAAAATGAATTATAAAGTTTTGCTGAGACTTGACGAATGTTTTTGAATCTGCAGGGCTGGACTGGAAATCATGCATGACTTTTTCATGATAAGCAAAGGATCCATTGTACTTCTAGGTTGGGTTTGAGAAAGAGATTTTCATTTCCCTGAGTATTTTTGGCTCTATTTTGGAATTGGGAAACGCTCAATGAAACAAAATGAAAAACATTTGTAAGTTCTTGAAAGAAATCCAGGACTGTTGCTTCCGTTAAGTAATGGGAAGCAAAAGACTTTAATGTTGAGCTTGTAATATGTGTGGGGAGGAAACTGGGAAAAGAAATACATCCAGCAAACCTGTTACACTACCTACTAGTGAATTTTCACCCCTCTTTAGAATTGCCTCACTTATTGTTGTAATTGCCATCTTGAATAAATAACCACTTGAAGGTGAGGTAGGTTCTGACCAAATGCTGTGATAGCATCTATAAATCTTCCATCGTTTAGTCCTTTCTTTATTGATTTTCAGACATCTTTTTTTCCTACCTAAGTCCAGTCCCTGAAAGATGTTTTCAAGAAGAGTTCTGAAGGGTTTTTTTTAGAGATGGTAATCTTGGGCAGATATAATGTAAAGCAAAGGTCTCATTTTAATTTGTTTTTTCAAGTATTGAATGTGGCTTTCATCTGTGCCTTAGCTGCATGAGGCTTTGAATATAGTATGAAATCACTTTCCATTTATTCAAAAGCTTTCTCATAGCTGATGAATGCCATACATAATGAAAGACTATATTCATTTATCATCCATAGTAAATCATTTAGCACACAGCAGAGGTATATTGTGGAAAAACCTAATCAAAGCTTTTCAGTTTTTCTGATTGGTTAAATCTAAAATAGTAGAGAAATGATTGCTCAGTTAGTTGGTTAAACATTTTGTTTATACAATGATATTCAAAGACAGTTTCTAATGCTTTTGTGGTTTACAGAATGAGGTTTGTTGTGAAGGTGGAGGGCTTTTTTCATTTTTTATTTTTTAATGGTGCACCATGGACTAGGAAAGTCTGGGTCAATCTTTCTGTTGAGTTAAATTTGAAAAACAAAGCAGCAGAACAGAGGCAATGTTATTGCATTGTGCCATGTTTGGGGCTGGTCAAAATGCCACCATGGGTAAGTTGGTACAGTATGGATATATGAGATGAACTTGCATTGAACTACTAGAATGAACAGGCTGTGGCAACTTGCTCCGGGTACAGGGCAGCACTAAAAACTTCCTTCAAAAAGCAAAAGAGAACCTGGAAATTGGAGTTCTGAAGTGCAGTCACTTCCAGGATTGCTTCCGAAAGATCCTGTTAAACATTTGTCCACTTCTACTCAATTTAATCTAGCATTTCCAGATCTTAGAGTTAATATTGGCACTGAGGATTCAGTTTATGCAGCACAGACTCTGAGTTTCCTTATTTCAGCAGTAATATAAAGTAACAAAAGCTAAGCATTAAAAAATTTAAATTCTTAAAATGAAAAATGCTGATTAAGCCTATTCACATTTTTATCTTTTCAAAAAGATTTTTCCAGATATTGATATTTTATTCAATTTTGAGTAGTATTTTTTTAATGATCAAGACTTACATACTGAAAAAATTGTGTGATTGTCCAGTGCTGTTTGATGTAATCAGTTGTAAAGTACTGTAAGCAGTAGGAGATGGAATTAGTAGGGTGTATGAACTTTTGAATAAAAGTTATCACTTGTTGAACTTATAACATTTGATTTTACTAGAGTACACCTGTCAAAAATTGAGCTGATACTAAGCACAATTTTCTAATTGGTATAAGCAAGGATAAGTCTCCTGAGACCATGATTTTAAAAGATTTAGCATAAAGTGAACATGATCTTGTCATTGTCAACATTGACTGCGTGTTCTTGATTGCTTTTTCCAATCTTGTTCCAAATCCAGTTTTATTGTGAAAACTAGAAGTTAAAGAGCTCCTCCGTACACTGCTCTAGTAAAGTTTTTGGGGTTTCTATGATTTTGTTTAATAGTAGTCTTAATTTCAGAAGGCAGTGTCGCATCTTTACTCCTTTAGCCTTCCTTGTGCATTGGAATATGTCAAGAGCTAAACACTTGGCAATACTTCAGAAGGATTCGTAGATTTCTTCTACAGATGGGTTATGTTTGGCATGTAAATACTGGTCAGTCTTGGCCCCTCTGTTTATTTTTGATGATTGCTTCTGCCCAATTCCGTCTGTGGTGTGTTTGCATTTCTAGACATGTTTTTTGCAGCAGAGTAATGCAGACCTATTGGATTTGAATTTTTCTCCAACACAATAGATTACTGTTCTGTACTATGAAGCCACGAATGGAGAGATAAAGATTTCATTTTTGTTGATTACTGAACAAGCCAGATGATCACCATGATGGCTGTTCTTTAGTCATCCCAGTGGGCTTGGGTTTGATATTTCCTTACTTAAAGACTGTTCTCCAGCTGACAGGAAACAAAGGACTTCAAAACTAGAAAATTTGTTGTTAAAATGAAGTATAAATGACAGGAGTGGAAGTCATCCCTTGAAATCATAGCATTCATCCTAGCTCAATCACAAGTAAAAGGTATATTTATTTTTTTTTTCTTTGAAGCTACATAGCAAAGTTTGACGTGTATAGTAGATGTAGTAGCAGCCCAGACATGGAGGCTCACATCGGTTAGGCTCAATTCAGCACTGAAGTTAAGCATCTGTCTGTTTTATATGGATTTAAATAAATACATTGATTTTGACTGGACAAGCAGCTAAGTAGGTCTGTCTAGGTCCCAGTGCCTTCTACACATGTGATTATACACACTCACAACTGAGTGAAGTTGAAACAGGACTGTATTCTAGCTACCTGTTGCTGGCTTGTAACTGTACCCTCCTCAAATTCTTACATGCTTGCTACAGTAAAAAACTAAATGCAACACCTTTCTTAGATCTTGCATCTGATTGTTGAAACTAAACTACAGCCAATTGCCAATTTGCCGCTTCAAATTGTTATGCCTAAGGCTTGTATCCAGATAGGCGTATTATGGAAACAAAGGGAAAAATAATTTTGTAAGGATTTCGTTATCCTCAGTGGGTGAAGATAATTCTTATCCTCTGAAAAGCCTAAAGCCTTTGTATTACTGTGAAATCTTCACTCCCTGCTTGTGGATATGCCATAAGTAAATTTGATATCAAGTAACTATCAATAACACGATAAATTTTTATCTTGGGATACGAAATCTTACCTGAGTTTTAAGTGAGTAATGTATTCTAGAACCACTATGTAACAATTCTGAATGGGCTATGTGTGCACCGATTAAGTATATGAAACATCTTTCTTTTTTAAGGGAACACCTTCAAATAAAAAAAACAAACAACAACACAAAAAAAACCCAAAAAAAACCAAAAAAACCCAAAAAAAACCCAACAACTGGTCTGTTGTTGAGGGGAGATGGAATGATTATCAGTTCAGGTGTTGCCATGGGTCTGGATGGCTTAAATGTCTTTACTAACACCTCTTGCTAATTTTTATTTCTTTTTCTGACCTACCCTTTATGAAAGACAAAGGAGGAAAACCATCCAGATCAGGATTGGAATGATAATTCAGTACTTCCAGCATGACTTTGGATGAGGCATTTAAGTCAAATACACATAACTCTTTTTTTTAAATGCTAAAAGCTCGATTTAACTCAATGCTTCCTACAGAGGATTTAGAGAATTCAGATTTTGCTGAAGTATCCCCATTTAGTTTCTCCAAGGCTAAAGGAGCCTCAAATACTGGAGTCAAAAAATTAGTTGAAAGTTGTATTATCTAAATCTGGGCAATGACTTGGGGTTTTGTAGCTGTGACCTTTAATCTCTGTGCTATTTGCACCACGAGCATAATAGCAATTCCCTTCTTCAGAGAGGTGCACTGGCAATTTACATGCTGAAAAAATATAGTCAATTATACCAATGATAAGTATGGTTCTTAAAAAGTCTGATTCAGTTTCTCTATTCATGTTAGAGTGTTTCAGCTAGCCTGCTTCTAGGGTAAATGATACAGAAAAAACCTTTTCTTAGCCTTCTTTAGCTGCCTTTTCAATATAATTTCCTTTGTAGTTACTTGCTTTACTTACTTTTAACAGCTGCAACATTTTAAAAGAAAATTGACAGAGAAGTTATTTTTTTTTTCCCCTAAAGTTGGTATCGTCCATTCTGTAAGAATTGTACTATTTCTTTACATAATAGTCAACCTTATTTATTTAAGAAAAGAAAAAGGCAGATACATACCTTAATTCCATCACATAATAGATTGCAAAGTCTTCAAAAAATAATGTTCAAACCCGGATACGAAACCTTTATTATACAGTAAATTGCATCTCTGTTGTGGAGATTATTTTAGGGGAAAAAAAATCTGAAAGAAAAATAAAAAGAGGAGGGGGGTCGGTGTCCTGGGAAAGTGTTTTGGCCTTCCCATCTGAAGGGATTCATGTTTGTGATCAAGAAATACTGTGTCTTTACCCAACTTCTTATCGGGTCCTCAGTTTTGCTCTGTCTAATGCTGTGCATTCATTTTAATTTAGTTGATTCATCTGTTTATGTTGTCTGTAGTTTAATTTTAGTGAGTAGGTTATATATTGTGCATGACATAACCTGTAGGGGCTAGAACTTTATGCAAGAAGTGCCCAAGAGGTGCGCATATTGCTGCAGTCATAAATCCACAGCATTTTAAAGTAAAGACCCACCTATCTAAACACACCTTTTAATGACTGGTTCTATTTACTCTTTTTTGCACAAAAGGTATCATTTTTGCTTCTTGGTGCTAAAAGCCTCTGGCTGTTTGTATTTCAGGTTACTAAGGGCGGTCAAAAACCCACGTTTGCTTTTTCTGCTGTGCTTACTGATGGTGTCTGTAAATACCAGGTACCTAGATGGTTTGGCTATTGAAATTGCTGTACTATAGTGATATAAAGTAGTAGAGGCTACTGGATTTTTGTGGTCATATATGACTTAGATATGAGTTTTATATGACTGCACTATGAGTTTTAATAAAACTACCACCACCGAGACCTGAAGACTGTGTTAGATGGTGAATCCACATGGAAGATCTCTCCAGTGCATTTTATAAGTCTCATTAGAAAATACCTACAGTTTGTCATCTTTGGACAAGGAAGAAGGATAGAGCCTGCCAGTAAGAAGCATATTTTAAAAAGTAATAGGTTGGACTGTGGTGAGGTGGATGTGCTATATCACTCATGGAAACAATTGAGAGAAAACTGCAGGTTTTTTTTATCTAACTTTAAATGCCGGTGTTTCATTTCAGAAAGAGATTGAGCTTTATTCAGTTATATATGTTGGAGTGTTAAATCGATCAAGGGAGGAATTAATGAAGGGCAGTTTCCCCTGTTGCTATGCTAGGCTTTTGTAACTGGTTTTGTATTAGGGGCTGTCACCCTTCCTCCCACTCCCGCCACACGCAGCCTGACCTCCTACAGCCCAACGCCCACGGTCACTCTCACAATTAAGAAAAGGCTTGTCCCTTAACAGTTTGCCCGTTAAGTTGTTGCATGATCCTTTTTATGAAACAATATTGGAAAAGTCATATCAACTTGAAAAAGTCTTTCCATTGTGAAACTACAGAAACAGATTTGCAAAGAGGAAAATGTCATCTCTGCCAGCACTGCTCGATATATGCCCCGTCTCCTGAGCCCTGCAATTTCTGGAAAAGTCTCCAATAGCCATTAGCTGATTTGCAGTTAAAATATTACTCCTGGTTTGTATTTCAACTACAAGCTCTGTTGGGTGTGAACAGTTACCTGATAACAGGAGTAACTGTCCAAGGCTCAATGCACAATTACAGCTGGGTTGGAAACTTTTTTATTGTCTTCTTTTTCCCCCTAATCTATTTTGAGATGAAATGGAATATCTCAATATCTCTGATTTTTTTTCAAGAACAATACAAGAGCAGTCCTTCCTAAAACAGATAATAATCAAGTGATCAGGACATTTCTGTGATATAGAAAACCTGGGCTCAAGTCTTTAATGCTTCATTTTCACACCAAAACCTGAATGTGAATCTCTTAGTTCTCAGGTGAGTGCCTGACCAGCAAACTATTGATTTTTATGAAGGCTTCATTTTCTGTCTGGCTTTGAGCATGGCATCCACTGAGAAAAATTCTAAATTGTGATTCAGTGGTCTAGTCTCTTGAATCCAGGAAGCCTGTTTTCTGCTTATAGTGTCATGCTGCATGTGTTAAATGACAGGACATCCTGTCTGACCCTCACTGTTGAGATTACTTTTTTCTTCCCTTGTGAATAAAATCTTCACCTAATAACTGTCACAATAATAAATATAAACTTCCATTGATTCCAGTTGAGGTCATTGTAGTTGCAAGCAGAGAAGTCTATATTTAGCTTATCTGCAGAGCAGAGGAATTATTTTTCATTGCTTACAGCATATTTCAGGCTAGATTGTGGGACAGCCCGATGGCCTATGCAGTGACATGGCTTGCTACTGTATATTTGTTGCATAACTGGCTCTCTAAATTGTCTGCGTGAAAATACATACTTGATCATAATTTTTAAACCATTGGAAGATTTTTTTTTTATCATGATCTTTCATTTCTCCTTTAGAGAATAAATAAGAGATGCAGTATGTACTCTTATTGGCATTTGATGTGTTGTAATGGTGTCATGAGAAAACTTTGTAACTGATACAGTGAAATTATGAGGTGGATTATTCTAATTAATAGTGGTTTATGAGACTGTCATTTTGTAGCTTCTACAAGCAGAAGGAAACATGCGTTGGTCTGGACACACTGCAAAAATTAACTTGTATTTTTCATAGGTACTATTAATTCCATCTTTCAAATTGGATTACTCCTGTTTATGATGGTAGAGTCAGATTATAGGTTTATAAGTTCATCTTTTGGACACTGCACTATTAAGACATTTCTGCTAAATGTCACAAATCATTTTTGGTCTGGGATATGCTTATTTTCCTGATGTATAGTATTACAGCTTTGTCTTCTGGTGTAGTGTGTCACCAAGGTTCCAAATGCCATTTTCAAAATTTCCATTTTGGAGGAGTTCATATATCTTGTGGTTGCAAAATTCTGGACTTTGCTCATAAAATCTATTTTCTGCATGCTTCTTCACATGGTCAAAGGCAATGTGATCACCACTCTTAAGGAAGAAGACGAATTATTCCCATTTCAAATGGATGGGCAGTATCATAGGGGAAGGAGGAAAGAGATGGGGGTTCACAGCATTATCATCTTTCATAGCCTCTGCAGTCTGCTGGTACCACTCTCTCCCCTGCCTTCTGTGCATTACCTACCATCCCCTGAGAACTAAAATATTTCAGTTTAATATGGATATGGAGCTTTATATGGAAGTATCTGGGGTAAATGTAAACTGTGATGGTAATGGTTTCTTGGCCTATAAGCTTTATATGTTTTTCCCTAACACTTCTAAGTAGGTTCTTTGTAATATCTTCCCTTTCTCCTGCTGGCTTTAGATAGATTTTATTCTTCAGCTTTGCCAAATGTGCAATTGGCCACCCCCCAGCCCCCATTCACTTTACTTTTTACTACTGTGTCCTATCTGAAATCTAGAGGAGTGCTGGGTTACTCCTACATGTGATGCCGTCATCTCTTTGAAATCTCCTTTGGCTGCCTAAGGTTTGAACACACCAGAAACAATTCTGAGAAATGTCCACAGAAAATATCTGTGGTCTCTTTGACAGAATGTACATGTATTAATAGTATTAAATATTAAAAATGGAGGCAAAAGGATTGAATAAACACTCATACTCTGCTTACTTTTTAATACTTAAGCGCAAATGTGCTCAAGTAGAAAGAAAAAACTTCTCATCAGGAATGAGAAAAGTGTTTCTATGCGTCTGTTTTCACATGCAGGATGTTGTGGGTGACTCTGTAAAGTGCGGTGCCCAATACAGTTTGTCGTCGGTGATCTTAAAAAAAGAATCTAGAGAAAGTATATTACCAATAAAAGAAGTGAAGAACACGTGTTAAAATAATCTTAGCTGAATTTAGCAGATACCATTTAGAAATGGGCTATTTGCAAGTGTTTTAGCAGCTGTAGATTAGCTTTACCTGCGACTCTTTTCATGCCATTTAATCGGAAGGATTTAAATCTGGAATGATTTAAATTCATTCATTTTTGTTGATATTTTTGGCCTAGAGCCTAGACAGATACAGTTATTTTGGTGAAATCTGAATGCAAAATAGCGAATTCCATTTTCGTGTTCACTTTGGAAGGAGGCTATAATTAACGCTATTTATTAGAACCCTTCACCGTGGTCTACACTTTAAGCGTGCGCCCAAGCCTTATCATACAGTGCAGTGCTTCAGCACAGAACTGATTTCTGCCGCTGGAATGGAGCTTAGACTGACCTTTCTGTCCTTTGCTGTGGGGGTCCTACATGCAGATCACAGCTTTCGCTTCACTATGAGCAATAACTTATCCTAGTTTCATTTTCTTTTTTTTTTTTTTATAAAGACGTATCTAATAAACATTTGTTTGTCACATAATCAAATGATTATTTCGGAAACAGTTGGCTGCACCAAAGCATTTCTCGAGATTTCTATGATTACTCACAGCGTTTTTAAAACATCCGTAAATATGAATGCGATCATTCACACTGCATATGGCAGTGTTGAATGACCTCAATTGGACTTTCCTGAACTTCTGTATGTGACACAACAGCATTATTGTAATAGGGTTTTTCATGGAGATGTTTTTTTTACCTTAGAGGTGCAGTGCCAATCAGCAGCATATATGCATGTCAGGTATTGTGGGCACAACATCGCATCTGCACACTTAGGACAGGTGGCAGATGCTTTAGCAAAGATTATAGGATGCCATAACAGGATCAGCCTTTATCATATTGTAATGTTATAACTGTCAAATGTATATTCTACAAGACCTAAATTTCACAAGACTTAATTACAAAGGTTTAAATTTTGGTCTCTTATTAGCAGAGCAGTTATTGCTATTACTTGGTGTCCTATGGATTTCAAAAATCATTTGTTAACGAAACTAGGAGACACAGTTTTTATCTTTGCTGAAAAATTTAATATAATTTTTAAAAAAGCAAGCTATGTATGGGCATAGTAGTTGTTATCTTAGTGTAAGATTACGTTATTACGTTAAAAGACTATATTTATTCTTCGATATATCAGCCACCTCTGTGCTAAATTTGGAAAGTAACAAAACTAAATTTCTCCTGTAGCATGTTCATTGAAGTGTACAGGTAAGTGAAAATGTTGCTTTAGACTCATCCAGGTCAGTCAGCCAGCTGATTACTGCGTGCTCCAGTTTCACAGTGATGGAGGCAAGCAGCAGTATATGTCTGATATAGTCAGGATAAAAATAATAGTTTGATATGATAGCCAATACATTTTTAAGAGCAGAAATCCACCCCCATCATTATCTCCAGATTGCACAGCATAGCTGTGGCAATGTGCAATTTGGTCAGGTACCGGGGATGCTGAGTTTTAAAAGGGAGAAGTTGTAAATCTGAGTGACTCTGTGATATATTCTGTTCTAACCCATTGCTCTTACAAAGTCAGGAAAAGCAAGCCATGGAAACACATCTAATTTTGAGTCTTGTACTGGGATGATACATTACCAGTTACAGGAGTCCCCCATGAGATTGTTTTTGAGGCCACCAACTTCATTGGCATCTGCCATATTTGCAACTGATAAAATGTAGCCCTTGTGAACAACATTAAATGGAAGGTGACAATGTCCGCAGCACCTTTTGCCATTTTGGGGACACACAAAAAGTATTTTCTTAAACTAAAAGACTGATGTTTGATTTGCACCATGACACAGTTGGTAGGATTGGAATAGAGACCCCCAAATCTACTCTAGCAGCTAACAGTAGCAAAATTCCTCTCCTTCAATTCTGGCATGAACAATTAATTACCTGGACCATCTGACAGGGGAATTAATGGTGTAGACTCTGTTTTTCAGCTGTGAAGTGAAGATAGTCTAAGGTTTCTGTTCTGTTCTGAGCAATGGAGTGGTAAGGAGAAGGAAGGCAGCAGAGCTTCTGGCTCAAGTGTGCCCCGTTGACCACCAGGGAGGAAGGGAAGGGGCTGTTCTGTTGGCGTGAGGGTGTTTGTAGCGTTGCTGTACCTGCCTCTGGCTGATGGGCGCTCGGTACAGCTCTTCCAGGAGTCACCGTTCTCTGCCTCTTTATCCTCACACATCAAAGTGTTCAGTTGTGGAGTTAGGCGATGTGATGAACACTTCTATGACTTGCAGACCAACAGTTTAGCACAGAGAATTTTAAGGCTGTAATGGTAACCAAGGCAAGTATAAACGTATGTCAAAAAGTTAATAGGAAATGCTAATGCAAAGACAAGAATATCCCTAACCCATGTATGTTGTTATTAAACTTTGAAATGAGGTCTATCAGCTCTTCTCAAGACTGTGAAGAAGAGTTTCTGTTTGATGTGAGGCAACTTCTGATATTTCAAAATCAGAGGCAAAAAAAAGCATGCAGCAGTATCTGAGCATATGGACACTTCTTCAGTCTTCCTGACTAGTGGACAATTTTAATTGAATATTCTGCATTTAAAAAAAAAAAAAGAAGAAAAAAAAAAAACCCAAAACAAAGCATTTTTTCCATGACATATAACTTGTGACCACTACCATAGGATCTGAATTCAATTTTTCACAGTCAGTTGTTTTATAGATAGATGAGTACCGGTAAGAAGCTGATCTCCAAAGTAGCACTCAGTGTCCTTCACAGAGAGAGGCCAAAAGGGAGGTTGTTTTGGGTTTTTTTGTTGGTTTTTTTTTTTTTTTTTTTGGGGGGGGGAGATATATGTGTATATATTAATATTCTTCTTACTGTAGATTTTTACTGCTTTTTTCGGTCTGATGGCAATTCTTATAATTTACATATTTGCTCACAAATGTGCTTTGTAATCCCTGCATCAGGGCTGGTGAGATGTACCTCTCACTGAAGCGTTGCTTTGTTAATCCAAAAGCATTTTAAAAGGGAACTTTTAGAGGAAGCCTGAGTAGAAACATTGTGAAGAAGCAGATAACTTCTCTTCTTGACATTATCACATAATTCGGGCTGCAGCTGTCAATCCTAATGAAGTTGATGATGCTGATTTGAGCATATTGTTTATAGGATGTGCAAGAGCTTTGGGAGATATGGAGTCCCTGTTGCTGTCATTTATAATTAAAGTGTCCATCACTTCTCTCTGAAAAACTGCTTGGTGAATAAATAATTAAAGGCCTGATTCTGACACACTTAGTTGAAATGAGAGAGAGAGACTTCTGCGAACAGTCCAAATGCACTAAATGGAATTTCTTCAAAGTAAAGTTTCAAGATAGACAATAGTATTAGAATCTCAGTCAAAGCCAGTTCATGTTTATTAAGGCAGGAGGATATTCTGGTTTACGTTGTTTCTAAAATCTGATTCCACAGACATCTAAGACTGTTCACTTACAAACAATGCCTAATGTTGTCTATTATGCCTAGACATGTTATCTTTTAAGCACAGTAGAAACTAGTCTGAAAATTAATGGCTAGATAAGTGTTCCCCATTTATTCAAACAGCCAAAGATAAACAAGTTGTTAATGTGATGGCTTGTACAGTATAGAAGCTTTATAAAGCTTTGTGTTACCTAATGAGTTTATTTTATTACAAATATGTCTAATTTATTGAGGATTTTTCTTTGATTGTTTCACTGAATTGATATTTAAAAGAAGGCTTATGCTTAAATGATGTTTCTTTTCATAGTTTCTAAAATAATTGAAAAGGGTAGAGGGGAATTTTTTGAGATACAAATGATTTGATGTCTTTTCATTGTGTTTCAGTAATAACCTTGCTTCCAGAATAGTTGAAATAACTGTAACTATGCAAGTACCTCACAGTGTTGGCAGGGAGAATTTCAATTGATTTTGCTGCCTTGAAATTAACCTTTTACTATCGCATGCGTATGTTTGTCATTTATCCCCTTTTTCTCAGGTGCAAAGAGGGCTACCAAGGAGTCCGCTGTGACCAATTTTTGCCGAAAACCGACTCAATCTTGTCAGATCCAAGTACGTCAAATGTTTTTCTTATATTTTTAATCCATGCTGGAGGCTATTCCTGACATGCAAGATGACCCTTTGCCTATTGTCAGAAAGCGTATTATGGACCACTGCAGTTGCATGTAGAGAACGGTGTTGCTTTTGTTGGTAGGATGAACACACATCCTCCAGTCTCAGTTCTGGCAAAACACGTTCTGCTGCAGCAGGGCAAGCCGTCAGAGGACTTGATTCCTTATGATTAGGAATAATACTGTCCCTGCTTTAAGCCGAAATGTTCACATTTCTCTACTTTTGACCCGAGAGCAAATCAAATTACAGAATCTAAAAGGAAACCAAGCACAGGCTGTGAAGTGGTTCTTTAAAAAGAAAATAAATTCATATTGTCTGGAACTACAGAGATGATAATCTCCTTGGAAATACACGATGTCAGTTTACGCAACCCCCTTTTTTTTTTCACTTTACAAGTGAAGCTGCTCTGTATTTGTGGAGTAAAGGTGTGCTTTCAGGTACTGATGTGGAGACAAAGTAACTTTCTATTACGCTGCTCAGTATATGCCAGAATACCATCTGCATGTATGTTCTCCTACTCCACTGTTGCACTTTTAAAATTCTGTTTCCTAACAAAACTATGTAAAAAATATTAGCCAAGATTAATTTCTTGGAAGTGAGTTCATTGACTTAATAATGTTGTTCATCTTAAATTTCTAAATGAAGTGACATACAACAAAGGGTCATATCCCATCTCTTGTTTTTGTTCTTATATGTGGAAACTGTAATGTATTAAGTCTTCTAGTTTAGGGTGCTCTTTAAAATTTTATTTGGGTTGTTTTGGTTGTGTTTTTTGAAGAGTAATGCTTGTTCTTCAAGTCTTCGTGTGTGTGTGTGCGCGCTTTCTGTTTCTTTTCTTGTGCTTTTCCATGTGAAAGCCTGTTGCCAAAGACACCTGCTGTTTTGTAATTCTCTGTGTTGTACAGCTCCCATTATAGTTTGCTTTGTATTCGGTTTAGCTTTTCCTTTTGCTTGACCTTTAATGGTAAAGTGCAGGGCCTATAATGAATAGGCAGATTTTACCTCTGCCAAGTTGTATGTGCATGTGTAAAAAGAAGCTATGTGTACGTCAAGTAAAAAGGTACTTTGCATCCTGAAAGTGGCGGAAAGGTCAATCAACTAACAGCAGGACAGGGTGATACCTGTCTGCCTTGGTTTTAAGAGGGAACTCTAGCTTTGCTCTCTCAAGAGTAGAGGTGAAATTCATATAGATAAAATACAAAGCCCAGAAAAGACTCCCAGATGAAGGTACATCTAACAAGACCAGAAGCCCTACAGTGTTTATGTACTGCAGACAGTATTATTGTTGTTTCTTTGCAGCATTGTGTTGGTTGCACAGACTTATTTCTCTTTACTTGGGAGATGCTTGCTTTGGTTGGTTTCTGACTGCATTGTTTCTGTAAAATTGCTCAGCCACCTGATCCTGCTCAGTAAGCTGCGGTTGTGCTGAAATGTCTTTTTTACCCCTTCTGACTACAAAGGCAATTTTATTTTATTTTATTGAGGCTTTCTTTCAACATTATATTACTTAGGGTATGTAAGAGCAGGGGGACCTTGGCTTGATGTTGATGTAGATCCACTGGAAACACCTATGGCCCAAGAAGGGCACCCCTTCCAATGTAAATAAAGAAAGTTAATGTGAGTTAGTTATTTTCCCAGTCAGTTTGGAAATTCTGTATTCAAAAGAGGTAAAGCTTCTGTTCAGGTACATTTCTGTGTGTCGGCATAGTGTAATACATGTCTTTGTATGTATGTGCATATGCACTTGTTCTAAACATGCCCAGCCCGAAAGGCAGATATTCGAAACTTTCTGTTTCAGCTGGACAGTGACATGAACATTTTGCTCAGGAGTTAAATCAGTAATGTATTTATCTTCCTTTTGGAGAGGAAAAAATTAATAGCGTGCTGATAATTAGCACTCAATGGCAGAAGTATTTGCTATTTGCGTAACCTGAGGAGTGTAAAAAATATTCAACGCAGTAGTCAAGCTTAATATGATCATCTCCAAAGGCTCTGGTGTGGCTTTGCAAATCTTAGGTTTGTGGTTTAATGTGTGTTTGGATTAGGAAGAGAACTGATGATGGACACTAAAAGGTGAATTTGGAGGTGGCTTCAGAAACAAGCAATTTTTTTAAATGCAAGGCTTAATTTCCAAAAGTTGAACATTGAGATGAGTGCTCCTGTGTCTGGGCTGCACGTAGCCAACACTGGCTGGTGTCAGTCAAGCTCCAGAAACAAGTCCAGCTCATTTGAGTTTTGTGGAATTGCTTAGGGTGGCAAGTGAGTTCAGAACTGCTAATGATGCATCTGATAACAATACTTATCTGAAGTTTGCCTGCATAAAATACTGAAGCAATATGTTTTTAATCTTACCTTGCCCATGATAGTGCAGGTTACATTTTAGAACATTCACTTGTCATTAAATGGGAAGTGAATGTGGAGCACAGTCAGTTGAAAAATAGCAACAACATTGTCTTAAAATTACTATTTATTTAAATGTGCAAGAGTCTTTTTTCTTTTTTTTTAATAGTCCTCTAAAACAAACTAAGCTTGTTCAGAATGGCTATTATCTGAGGTTGCATAGTGACAAATATGGCTATGGGATATTTTTAACAATATCAGGCCAAACCCAGCTTCTTACCTCATTTTCGGTGTGTTTTACGCAGGTCTTGACTTTACATCACAGATATGAATACAAATTATGTAATACTTTATATGGATTAATGCATACTAAATAACGTAGATGTAGTTTAATCAAACTAAACAGTTAAGATTCTTGAGATTCTGTTTTCAGGAAACCTCTTGAAACTACCTGATGGTGTTTCATGGTTCCCGAATTGGCATCCGTGGCTTCTTGCAGTCAGATCTGCCACCTGCTACCTTCCTTTAGCTCAAAGTTAGGATCAAATTTGTAAGAAAATGGATGTAGGACACACATAGAGCAATGTCAAAACACCCCAAACACAGGCCTTTCTACTGGACCTTCAAGCACCATAGGTATTAACAGCTTCCACTTCCCTTAATTTCTCCACTCTTAACAAGGTTTTCTGGCTATGAGTGAAAGATGTTTTTTAAAAAAAACCAAAACAACCAAACCAAACCAAACCAAATACAAATAGTTTGAGAAGGAGTTTGTTAATCTTGGAATATGGGAGAAACAATGCCTAAACCACGGGAGCCACAAGGAACCTAACAAAATAAATAATGTCGCCAGTAAGGGGAAAGGCTGCATGCTGCATGACAATGCAACCCGTGCTCACAGTCGCTGTCAAGAGGAGGGATCTGCCAGCCCCACTAATACTGGGCAGGACAAGTCCCTGAACTCTTTCAGACATCTTCTCCTTGAGCTATGGAGGACGTACTAATGGAACAAAGAGAAAAGAAATAGCAGTTGCATGCTGGAAGGAAAGGGTAGGAGTATATTTGAAACACTGCTTCAGTGTTCTCCATCTGGTCTAACTTCCCTATAAATCCAGTTCATGGCAGTGGTAAAGCACTTACATTTTCAACATTATAAATACAACTTTAATATAACTTTATGTACAAGTAATTCCTCAGGCATGTGCAGTCCTGCGTGTATCTCTAGGATTGGGAACTTATATACAACATAAATCGTACAAATGGACTCACGTACTATCCTTTATAGTTTTCTGGCGTAGACCTGCCTGGCCCAACAAGTCTTGAAAGGTAAGTTGTATGTAGGCTGCAGATATTTCTTGCAATCATTTTTTATCCTGAGGCAAAGTATAGTCTTTAAAGCTTTGACTGTTCTATGCAGATATTCCAAAGCAGCGAACAAGGCATTGAGAATGGGTTTGTTACATTACCCCTTTTCTACCAAATTGTTGAACTCCGCCTTCAACTATTTTGCTCTTAACTTAGCATTGAAAGCTACTTTCCTATGCAAAATGTGTATTTCAGTTTTAAAATGTGCAGTATTAATTTTATATTTGTCATATTAACATTCAAGTTGTCCCGTTTGACCTCAGAATCTTAAGTGAAGAGGGAACCCCTATCAAATATCGGGAATGTTGTCTGATCCTTTTTCAAAATAAATGCATTATTTTCTAGAAGGGAAAAAAAAAAAGGATAGAAAGCTTATAGGTCATTAGGCCATGCTCCTGCTGTTGCACTCAACCCCATCATGTAATTCCTTCCATAAGCTGATCATACTTCATTTGTAAACCACTTATGATCAGCAAGAACTAGCCATAGGGGAAACAGGTTTAGTTTATCATCCCTGCTCTGAGGGTTTCAAGGCTTTTCAGCCTCCACACAAAATTTATGCACACCCCAAATTTGTCAGTTATGTTCTTTGTTAAAATGCACGCTTTGTTTCTACGCTGATTTTTTTTTTTTTTTTTTCCCTATCGGTTTCCACCATGTTTCACTTTGGGGCTGTTGAACTGGCTTTTTCAAATGTCAGAAGTCTTATTCCTGTAGACCCAGCTATGGCCTGCGCTCTTCTAGTGCTTTAACCTGTGCCAGCATGGCACACGTCATGTTTCTTTTTGAGTCTCATCAAAGAGAAACCTGCAAGCGTCACGTCTGGTATCTGCAGTTACTCATTCTTAGATTATCTCTTTATGTAGCAAAGGATCAAAACCCCTCTGCTTAAAGACTGGGACGGTAAATAAGTAAAACAACTCCAGATAGTTTAAAAAGGAAAAAAACTGTTTTACCGGAAATGTGTTCAAAGCCTCAAGACCCACACTCACCTACTCCAAAAAAAAAAGAACTCGGAAGGTTCAGCCTCCTGCTTTAAGCAGAGCTGGCCTTGAAGTTTTTGCTAACCGCACTGGACACCACAAAGGTAGTCTGTAAAGGGACTGTTATTAAAGAGAGGAAAAAGCACATCACAGTTGTGAAATATTTACAGACTATTTTTTCAAATAATTTGAATAAATAAAATATATGAAATGTCTGACTCTTACTGAAGGATTGATTTTCTAGAGCCTTGAATAATTTTTTTGTCAATTTTACTTAACCTTTCTGAATCTGTAAGCATTCCTCTTGAATTTGTTTTGTCCTCCTTTTTTAATTTCTAGAAGGCATAGGAGAAAATAAGATTTTGCTATTGGGAAGACTCTGAAGTTTGTATGTAGGTAGGGAAGGTTACGAGTGGAAGAGAATTTAGGGAAAACAGGAGGACTGACTTACCAGAGGTGGATATCTGAGTTTTGTGGAGGGCAAGTCCTTCTAAAACAGATTTAACATGGGGCTTGTTTAACCCCAGATAGACATTTTGATATCTGGATCTAAATCTGAATTTTGTGGCTTAACTTTATCTCAAAAAGAAAAGGTTTTGAAGCCCTTCTGCAGTAATTATGTCATCTTTTTAAGACTGTTTTGTATTCAGACAAAGAATATGGAGGGAGCGGCTACAGACTAAGCTTCTTTTGTAGTAATTGTCATTTTATGCTGTTTTATCAATCTAATTGCAAAGACGAGCACCGCATCAACTGTGTGTTCAGAGAATAAAAATAATTAATGTTGCTCTAGGACATTAAGCTTTTACAAAAATGAGATAATCAAAAGGTGATATTTTATTACCTTGTAAAATTAGATTTTAAGAGCTACACAGTGACAACGGTCAAGTGAAGCCCCCGAAAATAACAAGTCAGTATAAGATCTTTTAGCATCCGTCGAGTGGGTATGACATTTCTGTTAACTACGGTTTCTTTATAAGGATATATAAACAGAGTTCCTCTAGTTCTAGTGCATCACGAATCAACCTGGATTAGTGTTGATGCATTAAAGATTGAACAGAAGGAAGGAAGGAATTGCCTTAATAGAAATAGCAATAAAGGAGAAAAGCAACACAGTCACTTCAGAAGTTTGAATGAATTTAGGTATAGGCGAGAAAAGATGCATCACATGAGAGACGAGCTGGGGAATATGAAACCTCAGCAAGGGAAAATAAGAAAGAAAAGATATCCTTGGGGAAAAGAGGGACGTGTTTTCCCTCCTCTTTGATCAAGTGTGGGTAGAGACCTCAGGATACAGACTGTAAAAGATGACGTGTTTTCAGATTTCAGTTGTGCTGAAGCTGTAAAATTTTAGTTTGTGTGAATAATCTTCTCAATTTGTTTTGTGGGTTGTTTTTTTCTTTAAAATAGGAATTTAGGCTTTATTCTGCAGAACTGCAACCAAATGCTCAAAACCAGAAGTGCAAAATTAACAAAGCTTTAGTAAAATGGTTCGCCAGGGATAAATGGAAGCACGAATGTGTTCGTTGTCAGAACGTATTGAAAAGTTAAAGCCCAAGAGAGATTAATGGAAATCACAACTTTGCTACTAATGCAGCGGGCAAAGAAAATCACACTCAAAATCCCTGTCAGTTTTGATAATATAATTGTTTCTTACAATCTTAAGAACAAAATTTAAGTGCATAGAAAACAGCTGCAAGTAATATTTGTTTCTGTAGGTAAGCTAACAGTGACTTGTACAGAATGTGCAGTATAGATGTTATTCAGCTATTTATTTTTTTAAATTGTTTTTTTTTCTATCAGTACTGCAGGATACATTTTAAAAATCTCAAGAGTATTGGTGATCTTTATGTTTCTAATGTGTGTGGGGGAATATTTTAAATTAATTCTAGGATTCTAAGTTTGTGTGGCTCTTCTCAAGTAAAAACAACCAAAACAACAAAATCAGCTTGTGTGAGAGCTGTTTCCAAACAGCATTAAATTGAATTGCTTTCATTACTTTTGTGTGCATAACCAGAGCTTCTTTTCCCGTACTTTCATTGAATTCCCAGTCCTTTTAGAAAAGCAACCAGCAATAAGTTTCTGCAACACCCCCAGCCACCCCCCCACCTACCTATCCCCTGGCGTTCTTTCTGGAAAGATTGAAGGGGGGGTTACAATTGATTTATTAGTTTTAAAGGAACATTGGTTCTTTATTATTCTCTATTCATCCCTTCTCCTGGAAGACAAGAAGGTGAGGGGTCTGGAGACCAAGTCGTATGAGGAGAGGCTGAGGGAGCTGGGCATGTTTAGTTTGGAGAAGAGGAGGCTGAGGGGAGACCTCATTGCCCTCTACAGCTACCTGAAAGGAGGTTGGAGAGCGGTGGGTGTTGGCCTCTTCTCCCAAGTGAAAAATGACAGGACCAGAGGAAATGGTCTGAAGTTGCGGCAGGGGAGGTTTAGATTAGACATTAGGAAGAATTACTTTACTGAAAGAGTGGTCAGGCACTGGAACAGCCTGCCCAGGGAGGTGGTTGAGTCACCATCCCTAGAGGTATTTAAGAAACGTCTAGATATGGCACTTCAGGGCATGCTGTAGTGGCAGAGATTGTAGGGTTGGGGTTTTTTTGTGTGTGTATGGTTGGACTCGATGACCTCAAAGGTCCTTTCCAACCATGAAGATTCTATGATTCTAAGAATGTATTGGCATCTCATTGTTTTATTTTCAGAATTTTTCATTTAAAGTATTTGAAGTATATCTCATTTTGCCATGACTTTTAGCCCATAGGTAGTCTTCTGTAATTCAGCTTGTGAAGACTGCATCTCTGTAGAAATTCATGGAGAGAAGCTGGAATCAGGTAGATGCAATATCTTTGACAGCAGGAAAAAAAAAACAACAAACAAATGTCAAAGCCACAGTTTTCTTCTACTACTTTAAAAACTGACTATATGTGGAAGGATAATAATGAAATTGAAAATTCCTTTTATTCGATCTCAGTATAAATCTCAAGAAAGACAGAAAATGGAGGTATCTAGCAATGCAAATCCCAGTCAACAAAACGTTTTAATCAGTGTGTCATTGTATAAGCCATAGATGCTAGAAATCAAGAAGAAAATTACAGCCACCCCATGCAGAGGAGTTAGAAGTCTGCCTTTCCAAACTACCATTCATCTGTGAAATCTGGGACTTGCATCTAGTTAAAGAATTTCTAGGTCTTTGTGTAGTGATTTTTGCACGTGTATTTTAAGGAAACTTACCAGATGATGGCAGAAACAGTTGACTACGGCTTGTTACACAACAGCCATAGCAGATGGCTGTCAATAGAGGTTACAGCCTTACGTAAGGGACGGGGCTGTGAATCGCGCACTCCCGCTGGTGAGCCCGCTCCCCCACGAGCACTGGGTTCATCTAGGTGCCTGAATGAGAGGCGGTGCAGCGCTTTCACTCAACAAGCACTTTCTGAAGTGTTGAGCCTCTGAAACATCAACTTCTCCTATCCGCTCCTCTTACAAACACGTTATGATTTCCTAAATCTGCTGTTGGCCATCCTGTGTCTGGAAAACCTCAAGTATAAATATAGCTTGAAGTATATGTTCTGTGACACACTAGAAGTGTCTAATTTAGCCTGTTGGTCTGAGTAACTAACTTTCCTGACTTGCATACTCTTCATACTGACGATATGTTACTGTTGGTGTCAATCTCCTGCTGTCTTTCAGAAGGACTTCTCTGATTTTCCCTGGATGGACAAGGTGCAATCAGTCATTTGACTTGTCAGATTACATTTGCAGGCCTTCTGAGAGGGAAATTCAGCAGTGTGGCAACCCTAGCTCTTCATGCTCAGGGAGAAAAGTATAAGCAAAGATGGGTCATCGTGAGATGACATGTAGAAAAATTGCACAAAACATGACAGTGATTTAGCTGAAAAGCATTCATTTCATCAAGTTCTGTCTTTGTAAATTAGGTACTCAGTTGTCCAAATAGCATTTCACTTTAGCAATACCATTTCACTTTATCTCAGTGATTTAGTCTCACTTTTGATGTTAAATGCCTCAGGACTGGTTGAGATGGTATGGTATAGGTTTCATTAAGATGTCATAACCTGTTGCAGGAGATAGTAAGTACGTGGAGAAAAGAGATGGATTTCTCTTATTGGCAACTAATCTTATACCTTTGAATGTACCTGTCTGTACTAAATCTAAGTCTGAACTGGGTGCTTTGCCTTCTTCTATGAGTGGTTCTATGTTAAAATGATTCTAGTAAAAAACATAGTGCGTGTGCAGATAAATCATGAAGTTGTGGGATGCCTGATACTCTGATCTGTCCTGTCTGCAGTACAGTTTTATGACTGTAAGTAATAAACAGCAGGAAGACAAATTCTGCACTGATTCTTACAGGCACAAATCTTGAGATCAGTCCAACACACACCATCTATCTTGAGAGTAAAAACATCAAGGGGCTCATACATGAGAGCTACAGTTTCCTCTGAAAGGATTTCTGCTGAGTGTCCTGATCATCTTCCCAAAATTAAGAGCCTCTGTGCTCTTAACTGATCTTCACTCTTTGCATTAAGTCCACACAAGGATGCTTATTAAGGCAATTATTGTTGTTAGAGTTTTCACTTCACATGGAGGTTCTACCAGTGTTGATTCAGCTCATTTGAACAATCTCTGCTTATTAAGGAAAACCTGGAATAAGTGTATCATTCAATATTAATGTAGTAAGTGCTCTGCGTTGTGAAGACCAGATGGTTGGGGGTAATGTGTGTATATACGTATCTTCCTAGGATAATAGCAATCTTACTGAAAACATTAAGGGGCAGCATTACTTTGAGTTTGATTACCACATCAAGGTAATTATTTTCTTCTAAGAAGAAAGATAGTACTTAGACTCTTGAAGGCATTTTCAGGCTCATTACTCAGGCCTTCCATAATAATCATATTTGGCAACAGGGAACAGCCATTTCTGGTTAAAATTTTACTGTAAAAATCCAGCAATATATGAAAAAATTATTCCCTGTCTCAAAAAGATCAAATGGTAAAACCTTGGTCTCACTGAAACTGGTAAACGTTTTATTAATGAATCCTTCGTGGTTACTTTGTCCTACTGTGACTTTTTTTCCATATATGACTACTATTTTCTAGAGATTTTTGTACTCACCATTGCGGCATTGAAATTGCCAACCATGAGGATATGCATTCATTTTCTTCAGTGATAAATTTGATCGTGGAAACGGTTTCTTAAAAGACAAACCAGATCAGCATTGTCCCAGGAGCAAATCAAAGAACAGATTGTAACAGGCAGTTCTTGATGAGATTGTTTATATTGGGAGGACATGATTCACTTCCAACCTTTTCAGAGAGCACCCTGCTCCCGGGGCTTCTGGCTCTTTGTTCTCGCTGCAAGCACCAGCTTGCTGTAGAGAAAAAGTCCAGTAGTTTTCTGCCATCGTCGCTCGCAGGTTAAGAAGGGGCCTGGGAAACAGGTTTCTCTTGTTACTTCTATACACAGCCTGAGTAACAGGTTTGACAATCTAGCTCTGAATGGTCGTATAAAGAAAACAGTACTGAACCACTGAACGACTGAATATAATAGCCAACCTCTGCCTGTCATTGCCCATTTGATTTTTCCAGGTAGTTCTTCTCTTTGATCTTGTTTCCATCTTCCACAACCGTTTTAGCATATCGGCTGGGTTATCATCATCGAAAGGAAAAATTTGAGTGTACTACGTATTCTGCTGTTTAAGATACCTGTTCTCTATTTCTTGGCCCACTTGCCTAATTTCCTACTCTCTAGTTTTGTGGGGTTTTTTTTCCACTCTTACCTTCTATTCCAACATATCTACTTTATTTCCTTCCCCATTTGAGGGACTTTTCCCCTTCAGCATCTGAATTACACTTCTGTGAGTGACTCTTCACTCTCTGCTAACCTCTGCAACCACTCGGTATTTGCCACGTGCTTTTGCTGTGATTTCTTCCCACGTTGCCACCTCACGTGGCCTTCACTCTCTCTCTGAAACCAAGGTCTCACTCCTTGCTCTGCTTGACCTGTTTCCCATCTTCCAGATGAATGCCTAGATCACAAACTGCTTTTCATATGCTGTCTGGTCTGTCTCATTTAGGCTTCCTTTTCTTCCTTATACATAATTTTTACTTTTCACAGAATCACAGAATGGTTTGGGTTGGAAAGGACCTTAAAGATCACCTAGTTCCAACCCCTCTGCCCTGGACAGGGACACCTCCCAGTAGACCGGGCTGCTCAAAGCCTCATCCAGCCTGGCCTTGAACACTTCCAGGGATGGGGCATTGTCAGCTTCCCTGGGCAACCTGTTCCAGTGCCTCACCACCCTTACCGTAAAGAATTTCGTCCTGATAGGCAATCCAAATCTACCCTCTTTCAGTTTGAGGATGTTACCCCGTGTCTCCTATCATAACACTCCCTGACAAAGAGGCCCTCCGCATCCTTCCTGTAGGCCCCCTTTAGGTACTGGAAGGCTGCTATAAGGTCTCCTTGGAGCCTTCTCTTCTCCAGGCTGAACAGCCCCAACTCTCTCAGCCTGTCCTCATAGCATAGGTGCTCCAGCCCTTTGATCATCTTTGTGGCCCTCTACTGGATCCGTTCCAACAGGTTGACGTCCTTCTTGTGTTGAGGACTCCAGAGCTGGACACAGTATTCCAGGTGGGGTCTCACGAGAGCAGAGTAGAGGGACAGAATCACCTCCCTCAACCTGCTGGCCATGCTTCTTTTGATGCAGCCCATCCCATTTTGACACATAATGGAATAAAAAATATAATTTTCAGTTTAATTTAGTGTCCAAAATGTTCTTCACATGTTTACAGTGAACAGATGTCCACATTCCATGTTGTTTCCAAAGAAGCTGGCTCCAATTATCTCTGAAGATACAGAAAGAGGTTAATACCTGATGCTTATCAGGAGAAAATATCCACTGTGTGGGCTGTTTGTGAAAGGCAGCATCTAAATTTAACCTGGTTTGTTGTGGTTTGGTTTTGTTTTTTTTTTTAATAAAGCTGACTTTAAGGTTGCATTTTCAGCACCGAAGCTTTTTATGTGCCTCGACAGTACTTTTATTGGGAAAGCTTTTTCAGGCTCAGAAGAAAACAGTTCTAATCTGATAGTGGAAAAGAGGCCCCAAATTAGCAGTCAACAAAATATTTGTCCGTAACAGGTGAAACACAAGTTCAAGTCCTTCTTCTGCTTGACCTGATTTTCCTCTCTTCCAGATGAATGCTTACATCACACCACAAAAAAGAGAGTAGGTCAGTGTTTTTTCTTGTTTCTTCTCTGGAAGAAAAAGACTAAGCATTTTCTGCTTATTTCCCAGCTAGCTCTAGTGATGAACTGGCAGGCTTGAAATCTCTGCTATAGTAAAATGTGTATTTTTACAGTATTGCCCTACCCTGGAGAGAGCACAAGGCAATATTGGGCCTTAATCCTCATCTATATTATAGAACATGATGGAGTTTACAAAACGCGTGATAATGACTTAGGTCTTGGTTCTGCAAAAAAACTGTACTGATGCATATCGTTTCTCAGGAGAACTACTCACATAAAAGATACTAAGCACATTTGAAACATCCAACTGAATTATTTGCATTAATTTGTGGTTTACCTCACAAATTTGCCATTTTCTTGATAGTGAGATGAACTGCTGTGTTTTTTTTCTATGAAACTGAGCAGCTCTAACGTAGGAGCCTGGCTTCTGCTCGTGGCTTCATTTGCAGCTGACGGACAGTTCAGTACACTGATGGGGGGAGAGTGTAATTTTGAAGAATCTTGTTGATCCGTGGCGATTAACAGTTGTAATTATAAATATGAATATATATCTTAATATATAAAACCAAAAGGTAATTTTGTTACTGTGAAGGCTTTGAGTATTCCAGTCTGGTTTATTGTCTTTGAAAGTTTCAGTCTCACATTAATGCCATATTAATTTGCTGTCTTTATCAGTCTCCAGGTTTTAAACAACCCTTTTGGTTAGGTTTTGTTCAGCATTCAGTAAATATTCAAAGGCTTAAATGATTGAAAAGCCTTAAAATGCTGTCTTTACACTTTTAGAGAAAAGATGACTTGTTTCAAAAGAAAGTTGTGAAACTTAGTTAAGCCACAGGTGTAGATGTCTGAACAACTCGAAGTAAAAATGCTACTTACCAATGCAGTACTACCTTTCTCAGAAAATTATTATTCATTTTCTAGATATTGGAAACATGGTGGCTAAAGAACTAAGTCAGACAAACCGATTCAATCTTGTATGATAGTAGTGAATGTCTTAATCCACTGGAAAATGGGAATATCTGGCTATTTATGTATTTAAGGCTAAGCCAGTCAATATAAATTCATCATTTCTTTTGGAAGCTAGAACAGACTATTAGAATAACCTAGGTCAATGATCATGTCCAGTTCTCTAATATTGTTATAAATTTTGCTGCAACATTTAAAAACAGATGGCAGGGTAAATAAGTTTTTAGTTTAGGTTGTGTCTGTGTAACAAGTTACTGCAAATTACAGCGTAGAATTACAGTGCAATTAGCTATGCCATGATAACTGCTTGCTTCTGTGATAAAAGCAAGCCCGTGCCCTGCAGTTGCATTGAGGCAAGTCTCCCACCATGAGTTTATAACACGGCTACACTCAGTAACTTGTTTGGTTTGGCAAATAAAAAAGTTCTCATAGCTTCATAATTGGAAGGAATTAACTGAAGCTGCTCTGGGTCAGGTACCATGTGGAGCAAGGAAAGCTGGCTGAATGGGCTCCATGAGATGACTCTTTGCCCCTATGGCTCTTTACATGATAGCAGTAGGTTTTTCAACCAAGTTTTTACTTTCTATGTGCCTGCTGCTGTCACAATGTGTACATAATTGACCTGCTTTGGCAAATTAGTGCAAGCTTGTTTGTCTGGAGTAGGACAGATTTAAGTTTATCAAGTAGGAGTATCCAAGAGAGTAGCAGTTACTTTAAAAGGAAGAATGTAAATCCCTGTATGCAAAGAGAGGCTGAGGCTTACTTCTTAAAATAAAAACCTGTTCCTTAATATGTATCAGACATGTAAGGTGATTCCTGTTGTCAGAGAACCATCAAAAAAGGTTAAGACTGATACAAAATAAAATCTGTCCTTGCCTATCTCCAATATACTTTACAGTCTGGATGTAGTAGTGCAAAATTGACCTTTGTGTGTGGCCAACACATGTGCTGAAACTTCATGCTACAAACCATGTCAGCTCTTCTGAGATGTCCTGTTAGATCCTGGTTGCTCAGTTTATTCTCTGTTCCAACTAAACAATGAAATGACCAATTCTTTAAATAGACAACAGGGACAATGTGTCAGGCAGCAAGCTGATAAATGGACAAAGGCAAGTATTTTCTGGAAGACCATCACTTTTTGACATGGTACATGTTTCCTCTGATGGAAAATAAGGGAAATTGATGGATCAGACCTAGTATTAATCTCATCAATTTTTATTTCCTTATAGCTGTTGACTTTGCAGTCATCAGTAGTTCTAATTTGAATTCATGTTGAGTTGAGCATAGCAGGGCTTTTGTACAGTAATAGAGTTATAACCTGTACATGTGCTTTCAGAAATTATTCCTTAAAGAAAAAAGAAAATGCCATGTGAAAAAAAGCAAAAACATTAGCTGACATTATCTGTCACAGTGTGTCATGCAAGCAGGAGAATTTTCAGAATTTGGACTCAGTTATGTATAAGCCAATATTTGCTATCCTATTCAGTTTTGTATAAAACTCTTTTTCTGCTTTTTACTTGAAAAGTAGTATGGCATGTTCACAGCATTGTATAGCTGTTACTTCTGTGACTACATGGTTTTGTAAGCAGAAAGATAACAAGTTGAGCCCAGTTGGGGTAGTGATAAGGACACTTTCTTAAGGTGTCAACAGCTGTAATAGTTGTTCCTAAATATAGAGACGTATCTGCTTGGGGAGATCGTGACCCATTTCAGTTGGTTCTTGGTTTATGAGCTCTTTGTGCCTTTGGAGGTACATGAATAACCCATTTCTCCCTCCAGGACTTCTCCTTTCCTCAACCCTGCATCAGTCAGAAACCTCGTACCAGAAGATGTTGTGAAAGCAGCATAGGCTCTACATGGTTTTTCATACCACCCCGCGGATGTCTGAATTAAGATAACCTTAAGTTCCCAATGCAGTTAATGCAGGAGATCACAGAATCACAGAGTGGTAGGGTTGGAAGGGACCTCTGGAGATCATCTAGTCCAACCCCCCTGCCAGAGCAGGGTCACCTAGAGCAGGTTGCACAGGAACGTGTCCAGGCAGGTTTGGAGTCTGGAATGTCTCCAGAGACAGGGACTCCACCACCGCTCTGGGCAGCCTGTTCCAGTGCTCTGCCACCCTCAAAGTAAAGAAGTTCCTTTTCATGTTTAGTTAGTTAGTTAGTATGCATGGGGTTATTCCTCCCCAGGTGCAGCACCCTACACTCCACCAGAGGATGATTAGAATATGACAAATTAGACAAAAGCCAGATTTAGATGTTATTAGGTGCTATGTAGATGATATTAGCTCTTCTGACCATTTAAGAAGCTTCAGTAAGGAAATCTGAGGAAGACTCAGAGTCATACCTACTCTGTGTCTGGCTGCTTCTTAACAGAGGGAAATTATTCAGTATCTGCTAGGGCAGATCTGTGCTGAGAGCAGGGATGTTGACCCTGCTGGGTCAGCTAAACATCTCAAACCCAGAGATGCTTAGCTGAATTCAGTGAGTTGGCAACATTGCAAGGCTGCCAGAATTCAGCACATACAAAGATGAAAATATCTTTCTTTTTTCTTTCTTTCTCCCCCAACTCACCCCACACACCACCCCCCACCCCCGTTAAAAAGAAATAAATGCTTCTATATATATGTATAGTCCTGGGGTAGATTGAACTAGATCTTGCTTAGATTTAAATTTAGGATACTTTAGGTATATCTCAATTGTGAATGGAATAATGCAACATCAGCGACCTGCTTCTTGGGTCAATACTGCTCAGTACTTGTGAAATTAAAGCTTTTTCTATAACTTGGCAGGGTGTTAATACTTAAACTCTCTCATTCCTGTGCTGCACATAATATCCAGATCTTTCTACACTACTCTGCTCAAGACTATCAAGATGGACAATGTGGATGAGATTTAAAAATAATCCAATGAGTGGTGGGTTTGCGTTTGGTTTGGTTTTTTTTTAAAGTGTGCTGTGGAATCCGTTTTTTGCTCAAGTGGAGAGACTTGCTGAAATGAATTCCTAATGAGCCTTTGGTTGTCCAGAATAAGACCTGGAAGGTTTGCTGTATATTTTAACTTCCCAGCTGAGTTTGTCCTGAAAATGAAAATTATTTAAGCTTAAAGTGAAAATGAGATTTACTAAGATGAGAATGAGACTTACTTAAGCCTTAAAATGAGAATTAGTTGAGTTTAGAGTGGTCAACAGGTATGAGGAGGATTGATCTTCCCTGCCTTCCAGTCCTGACCTTAGATCGAGTAGTTTGGACTCTTAAAATTTTTCTGATCTTGATCTCTCACATATAAGTGTTCCTCCTAATGTCTAGTATTTATGTGCTGACATAAAATTTTCAATAGTTAACAGTTCATCCTTACAATGTGCGTTACTTTTGACAATGCTGTCTTTCAGCATCTGTCAAGTTGCCTGTTAGAGCTGCAATCCTTAGACTCCATTAGGATTACTCCAAGGATTCTCTAGCTTGATTAATCTGAATAGCATCTGCACATTTTTCATTGGAAGAATTCATATGTTTTGCTGCTTAAGGAAAATGGATCAGCTTTGGGGGGAAAATCTAAAGTGTGTAGCTTGGAATCCTTTGCTTAACATCTAGGTGTGCTGAAAACCATTTAAAGTTGATTGCCAAAAGAGAATTTGAAAAAGCTTGTAATAAGGGGTAGGAAGCGCACATTGAAAATTTATGGTACGTGCCTTCTGTCCTATCTGCTATGGACTTTTGCTTTTCTTCGTAGTCAGTTTCTCATTACAATACAATACTCAACCCAAAATTTAGGAAGAAAAATGTGAAAGTACTTCACGCCTATAATATCCTTCACTGCCTACAGATATTAAAGCTGACAAGTAATTTGGTGAGCAGGATGGCAGATGGTCTGTGTCTGAGCGGAAGAAAGAGCAGCAGCACAGGAAATAATATCGCCAAAAGTGATAGTAAAGTTTAAAAAGCAGTAAATGTAGCTGTGTGCTAGGCATTAGCTAAGAGATTCTTCGAGAGGAGAGAATTTGGAAAAATACAGAATCAGGGAAGGAATTCATGATTAGAGCCTAAGCACATCCCTTTTTATTCTTTATGCAAAATCCCTTACTCCTTACCATACACATGGTAGGAATAGATAAATATTTTAGTAGTAGGTGGTCGGCTCAAAAAAATACAAAACCAAATCGGGGAAAAACAAGATAAATACTACATTGTAAGATGAGTTTTGTGGGAGTTTAATTGTGTAAGACAGTGGAGCAGTAGGGTTAGAAGGACAGGAGGAGCAGATGCTCAAGGTGATGGATGTGAACAAACTTGGACTTCAGGTGTACAGAGCCCTGACTGCTGCCTTGGGCTCATAGTCAGGATCTGGCTCCAGGGTCAGGCAGATTGCTGAAGAGGGACTTTGGGATGTTCTGAAAGATTTCTGAGTGTCTTGAATTGCTGGCCATAAAAAGCTAGAAGAGAAAGGAAAATTAGAATAGACACAACTGCTTTGATCAATGCAGCAGAATGTTACTCCCTAGGTTTTGACCATAGGGTGTCCCAATTTATATCTGCTCATCCCTGGTGCACGTTAAACTCAAAATGCTGTTTTCCCCCAGAGTTGTTAATGAGAACTGTGTTCAGACACCTTTGACTTGTGCTACAGCTTTACAATCAAGAATTCAATTCAGAGCTCTTCTCTGGATCATTATTTTTATTTCAGTGGTTTTGCTTGATAAAGACTGAAAAAGAACTACATAAAGTTGTCAAGTTTGGATTGGGACTGTTACGGTTCTTTATTTTTGTTTCTTTTATTCATGAAAAAACATACACAGAATTTTTTATTCTATTTGTACAGAATGTGGTACTTACACCATAAAAAATGCAAAAATTAGATGTCAGAATAAGTGAAGTGACCGGGAAAGCAGCAGAGTGTGCCCAGTACAACAGTGACTGTGTAGATAAAGCGCAGTTGTTTTGTGTGCAAAGTGGGATGTACTGAGACCCTGACATTGTCACATAGGTTTTTTTCTTGTTACACAAACTGATTGATACGGTTGCTATTTTTTATTGATAGCAATGCAGAATGATTATTCTTTTCTGCTTTAACACATTCGTTGGCTTAGAAAACAAATTTCTATGGTATGCTTTGTTCGAAGAGGAAAGTACTACATTACCCGTGTCAGTGCAGGGCTATGAAATGCATAACATATTTTTCTGAAGCAGCAGCCTGGCTGACTGGAGAATTTTATTTTGTTTTACATTTATCTGTAAACTTGGATCAGTTGTCCAGCAGTTTGATTGACTGATGCAGCTTCTGTTTGGTATGCATCCAAATGTACTTGTTTATTGTGCACTCCCGTTATTATCCATAAATCTCTCAAGCCTGAGGTACTAGCAGCTGCACCGCTATTTGAATGTAAAACAATGCGTCTGCTGTGTAAGAATACAAAATCTCTTAAACAAAAGAAGTAAAGGCAGAAAGTACAAAATTATTAGCAGAATTTCAGCACCTGTAGACTCTTAATAGTATTTAGGCTCTGATATGTCTTAAGTCAGTTTTTGGAATTACACTTAGGCTCTGTGAAAGTTAACTCCTTAAAGCCTTTGAAACACCAGGGAGTAAATGAAGGGTTGATGAAAATTTTTGCATGCAATTTTAGGGCTTGGAACTATTTTCTTTTTGTGTCCCAAATCATATTTGTATTGCATGCCTTGGTTTGGTTCACTTGATAGTGGATAGGATATTTGAGAACGGGTGTTGGACTGGGTAATGGTAATGGATAGGAGGGTAAATATTAGGTGAGATGGCAACTATTTGTATCTGATTCCCTTTCCAGCCTCTGATTGTCACAAGGAGAGGGACCTGGGACATGATTGTCACAAGGAGAGGGTTCCTGGGAGACCTTACAGACATATGCAGGGTTGTGGAGAAACAGCTGACTCCAAAACCTATACAGAATTTCCCTAGAATCTGTCCTTAAATTTCATGTGTGCGTTGTGACTGTTCCCGTGTGCAACTCTTGCAAATGTGGCAGAGCCCAGAGCTCAACAACCCTTTCTAAGGGGTGCCACTAGGTATGTGGAGTGACAAGTTTTCAGTAGTCTCATGGGAAGTCGCTATGGATACTAAATTGGTACCCAGGTGTTTGCTGTACAGGCCTCTCTACTCAGAGATGTGGAAATTGTTATCAGTTATGTGAACTAATAACCACAGTTAGTTTTCAAAAAAAGCAGCCTTTATCCACACTGAAGCTGGTTGAAAGACAGAGATACTCTCGGCATTGACTCATCACGTTGAAGAGGAGAAGTAGTACAGGACCACCGGTGCAGAACAGGGAGGAGACAGGGAGGAAGAGGAACATCATCTGGGAAAGAAAAGGCTTGATGTGTACCTTTTTTGTTTGTTTGGGTGGCTTTTATTTTACAAAGTCAAGTAACATAACGTGAATTGTCTGATTATAATTCTTCCCAAGATCTGCATTGTGAACAGGCAGTTATAGGACTGCCACTTGACATGGTCATATCTTATCTCCTTCGCAGTTATAAAATGCGATCAGTGAGTTCTAAGGTTTAGTGGTAACGTAGGTCAGGCTGATCGGTGATGGGGTTGCATTGTGCCTGCTGAAACTCCGTGGGGCGGCAAAATTTTAAAGATGCGTTTGTCCTGCACTGTGTGCTTCTAACCCTTCTGTTCTCAGTGATAAGCACATTGGGTGTAGGCTTTTTCTGTTTTTAAACCTACCCTTTTAAAAATAAATATAATTTTGTGTACAGTACATAGACATCCATTACTTTATGCCCTTACTCTAAGCAAAAGCTCTTTTCGCTCTTTTAGTTAATCCAACCCAGTTATTTTCACAAAGTTATTCTTCCTCTTTGATAACTTACTTTGCAATATATGAGCCAACTAAAAACTGTAGCATCTGCTTAAAAGTAGGATTTGAAAACCTAATACCTTTGAATTTTCTTTCTCTGTTTGTTTCTTGAGTTCTTAGAAGTTGTATTCTCACAGAGGACAGATGTGTTTTCTCCTCCATTTATATTTAACAAAAAAAACCAACCCAAAACAAAAATCTGAGATGATAACTCTTGGAGCTGAAATTTTCAGAGGCATGCTCAGTAGAACCGTAAGACCTGGTCACATTTTATATATAGATATATATATTAGCTCTTGACTCAGTGGTCTGCTGCCTTCAACTAATGCTCTGCACAGGTGCAGAACATTGATCTAGAAATAAAATGTGATGTTTTTCCACCTCAAAAAATTGCTTTCATGTTACTCAGGTGGCACAAAGGGAACGGAAGCAGTGTGTTTCTCCTCTGTAGAAATTCTGCCTTCATGAGACTTCTTTGCTGTCAAACCCATCGTGATACAATGGAATAGGAGCAGCCTCTTTTTGGCCATCTTCAGAGATCAGGCGATCTGTAGAAGAAACTTGTTGTCTTGTGTTTGGCAAAGCCACTCACAGGTTTTTCTGTCTTGTGCATATAAGGAAAATTAGGAGACTGAGAAATCAGCCTGATGAATACAGTGGAGAAGACGAGGCCTGTCAGGATATAAATGTAATGGTCACCAATGCTGCAAAGCACTTGGATGTGCAGTGTTCTGTAACTTAGATGCTTATTAGCTTCTTGCTAATTGCTGTTGACAGTACATTTAAATTACTGTGCCAGTTTTCTGACCTACGGTATACGAATTTTAATCTAGCCTTTTCTGTTTTGACTGATCGGTTTTGTGCTGCAACGATGTTTTATGAACTTTTAATTTGCTCATGAGAAATTTATTTGATAAGGGGCGGTGTGACTTTCCAAGACCATTACTACAGTGCGCTGCATACTACGCTTGTCCTGTGGTTGAATGAGGAAAAACCCAAGCAAATTCCAAATGAATTAGGTCAGGTTGTAGAAGCAGTTTAGCTGCAGCAGCACAGAGCTCAGGAAAAGCCAATTAATCTGCCCGCTTGCATAAATACTGCTCTGCCTGCCCCTCTCCCTAAAGAAGAAAAGCAATTTTGTCCATCCTCAACCCAGTAACTCTCATGGGCCCCTTTTTCAACATAATTTACGTGTATTCATCACAGCCCGTTTTTCTTCCCTGTCTGTCCTTATTGCATTATTCTAATCTGGTTTGAGTGGATGACAAATCTAACAACAAAACTTCAAGGTCAAAAAGGATCTCTTGGGTCTTGAGAATATCTTGAAAAGTAAATAAAGAATAAATCTGTAGGGTGATGATTCCAAAGAACTTATATCGCCGTAAAACTGGAGACTCTGTAAAATTTGCAGTTGGGAAGACAAGCTGGTAATACTCAGGTATATTTGATGCAGTTATGCTTACAAAAGAATGAGCAAATTCTCTTGTCTGAACAGGACACGTGTTTCTGCCTTTTACACTCCTTCTTTGCTGTTGTCTTCCTGCTTCTCTCTCATGTAACTTGCCAAAACTTTACGTAGGCCGTGTGCTTTCCTCTGGTTTAGAGTACCAGAGGTCTTTGATTCTGCCTAATTGATGTCACTCTCTCCTTAAGTGAAGAACAACCAGAATACTTTCCTAACCTGTAAGTCTGCCTTTTTCTTATGTACCATATATCTGAGTCTAAAATAGAATACGATACTTAATCTAGCCATTAAAGAAGCTATTAACATCATCAGATCTTACAGTTGTGCTCAGATGGGCAAAATATCTCCCATTTCTAAATATCTGTGTCACTGCTGATAGATTTCCTTAATCCACTTTGCACAGCTGTAGCAAATTACTTTTTTTTTTTTTAATACATACTTTATGCTTGCAAATGCTCTTGAAAAATCACCGAGAGCACTGTGGAAGCTGCCATTGTAGTAATTGTAAACACTTGTATAAAATTATACTGTCATGCTGTCTGTTCCAATTAAACTCATAACATTTTTGTATGGGGTATACAAATGTATAGAGTAAACTGGAGAGAACGGGTCCTTGACGGTTCTATTAAAAGGCAAATTATATTTCTTTGTGGCATAACTTGAGAAAAAATATAAGCAGTCAGCCTCTTTTTCTAAGACGAAAATACACTAAAATACACAATTTAACAGCAAACTGTGATCCAAAAATACTGCAAAGATTTTACCTTTCCATCACAATCACAAAAGCATCTTTTTCAGTTACATTAAACACTACCTGAAAGTGAAAGACCAGCACAGAGAAATGGGATGAACTTAATCTGCTTGTACTAACATGTTATGCTGCTTGCTGCTGAGTGCCTTCTGGTTTTCCTTTCTTAGCATTCAAAGTTAGAGCAGGATAGTGTCTGACAGACAAGGCACAAGGTGAGGTGTCCATTTTCATGTTTAGCACATTTGCTGTTTGGCTTTGATTTTAGGAAGGAGTGGTTTCATGGCAGAGCAGAGCATCCTGACACTGAAACTTTTGCAGACTTAAAATACACTTAAAATATCCTGCCACTTTTCACTAGCAAACGTAAAAAAGTGGGAAGCCACGGTTCCATTGTGGGTTTATACACAAATAAACAGTAGAAGGTGGAGAGGAAAGAACACTGAGGGAGAACAGAGCCTGAACAATCCGATGCTCGATCTCAAATTCCTTGTATGAATTCGTTAAAAAGTGCTGGAACAATTTGGAATTAAAATGATTTCCATGTGGAATCATTTTTTTTGCTGTCAGCTGATTTAAGCACAGTGCATGCTGGCACCTGTTAACTTTCATCACTTTGGTTTTGGAATCTTTGAGAAGTAAAATAAATATCCTGGACAGACCACACGCACTTCAAAATGTTGAATAGCCTGTGAAAAATGCCATCATCGTGTCAGGTTAGGTCACAATAGAGGAAGGCCTCAAATTAAATATATTACTGGTGTCAGAGAAATTTGTTACAAAGAGGCCAAAAATAAATGGATTGGAGTTTGAATCCTTTGAAACTGGTTTATCACACATGTAATGGACACTGTGCCTCAAGGGGACTGTGCCATGGCGCTCGGCGACCCCTGACTTTCAGAGGTGCTTCAGTAACGCCTCCGTCCGGTGCTCCATCCCTCAGGGATGGTACGTTCTGTTGTCTTTAGAGCCTAGAAATACCCATCCAAATGGACGAAATGTCCTGACTCGGTGGCACATCCTGCATGTTAAAAAGGTGTGGTTCATTCCTTACAATTTGCTGCAAATGATTCTTTGACCTAACATACTTTGCATTTAATGGCCATAAGCCAAGAAAGCAGAAATTAGCACTACTGATGAAAGGCAGTGAGTAGGATACATAGTCGTTACATTAACCTAGCTGAGATATATCCTAATTAATGACTCGAAATCATCTTATTCATGAAAGTAGAGTTTGATTTGTATTATTATTATGGTTAATTCTCCCTTGTTATAGTAGAGGTACCATTAGTAATGTCCATTTAGAGATGACGTATTTTTGGTGAATGTGTTTCATAGAAACAAAATACTTCCACTTTCCCCAGTCCCAGTTATGTGGTCATCCAAAGGGGAGAACTGGGAGGAATGGTCTCTAGTTTGCTCGAGAGAGAAATGTTTGTCGTCAAAATTGCAATTTCTTAAGAAAATGTATATAAACAGTATAAGTGTTTTGTTTTACTTGGGTATTTTGCCCTGGAGTGTGTTTAATTTTGTTAAAGTTAGCCTAATGGACTGTAAGAAAATGAAGATGTGCAATTGCAGAGCAGCTAATGAGAGTCCATCACAGTGACGCTGACTTCAACCCAGGCAAAGTAGGGCTGTGTGCCTTTTTTTTCTTTTTTTATGGCATTTGGCATATCTGTCTGTCTTCAGACACTTACATTAGTGCTTATTATACAACTTTACCACTGACTGAGAATACCTTCCAGAAGTAAGGTTCATGTGCAGGCTTCAACTTCTATTAATCCTTCAACAAGCATTTCTTCTCCAGGTACAGTGGCAGTTGGTAGGCAAGCATTTAACAACTCATATGTAATTACTCTGCATGCGTTTAAACTTGCTTAAATGGCATACTGAACAGGGAAGAGAAGTCAACAAGACACCAAAATTACTATTGCAAGTTGTCCAAACAATCTAAACAGCATTAGCAAAAATAATAAATAAAAGAAATAGAGAAAGAAGTATTTACATTATGATGGTCTTGTGTAGCAGTGTTTAGTATCTGCACAAAAGACAGGAAAGCACAGCCTATGCCTGTATTTCTTGTATGGCTATATATATACACACATAACCTGTAATTATCACAACATGATTTTCTAGAAGTTGCTTTTAGAAATGCAATCTTAAGAGCTCTGTTTTGAATTTTATATTCCATTCTAAAACCAAAGGATTTTTATTCTGAAAGCTGTTCCTCATCGTAAAACTTGGTTGTGGAAAAAGAGATCTTCTTGAAGTGTTTTGTTTTATTTTATCTGGAAGTTGTCACGCAAATATGATGGGAACGCATTTTCTCTATTAAAAATATTCTCTCCATTTAATAATTCTAGATATAATCCAGTTAGTGGGGCAGAAGTTTCCTTCTTAGGCAAAAGGGAATTTAAGGAAAATCTCCAGATTCGTTATCACAGTTTTCTCACAGCTGGGCCAGTAGTCGAGCGAGCAGCTGTGCCAAGCCAGCACAGTCAGTCCTTAATGTACCTGTTGGGGTGAAATTGCACTTTTGGTGCCAGATCTTGTATTCTCCTCTCTCTTGAAGAGTCTGACCTGAAGACACTAGTCAAAGCTTTTTACCTCTCTTATTCTTGCTTAATGGGGCTTTTGTTTTGTTTCTGGTGATTCTGGCAGCACCAATGTGTACAAGGTATGGTTTTCGCTCTTTTCACATGCTATGTTTTATAGGAATGTAGGAAGTGATGGTAGGGGCAGTGATCAGTTTTTTTAAAAGTATTAGAACACCATTGTTTGAGTGAATATATTGCTGATCCAGCACAGTAATTGATAGACGTTCCAATGTCTGTCTGGAAATTACAGCTGTATAGAATGATTGCCTGGGAAATATGTCAGAGAGATATCATTGGGTCTATAAATACATCAAGTGGATAAATATAAAAGAAAGATAAGAATGATTGAAGCTGAAAGATAAGTTGGCACAAGAATGAATGGGTTTACATCGGTGCAGTATGAATTTAGACTGGAAATCAAAAGAAAATTCTTACATGTTAGAAAAATCAGGTTCTGCACCTCGGAGCCTAAGAGATGTTTAAGATGTCAGCTGGTCAACATAATAGTGTGGTGGTTCAAGTGACTCAGTTTCACTGCCTTTTCCTTGCCATGGTTGCTGGACCTCCATAGAAATTTTCCACATGTGTGTATGCAGACTCCAGCTTTTGATGCCCTGCTAGCTTTCTGCTAATGCAACGTTTGGCAAAAGTAGTAGTAGTCATCTCAGCAAAATGGATATCTCATAGCAACTCTAGGTTTCTCCAAGTTAACCTCATCTACCTAGCATGAGCAATAATAGCAATGTCATGGAAGAACCAGCGGCAAGACCACAAGGTGTTCCTAGACCATGATAATTCATGTGTGGCTGTTCTCCCATGCTGCAGTAACTACATGCAGGTAAACCTCCTGCTGACTCGTTGAATGTGTGGATGTAAGGCTAGGTGCAAGCGTCACTTGTCTCTCTTACAATGTAGATCTTGCCCCAAAGAAATAAATTTTTCTGGAGAGCTTCAGAAGTATGTGCCTAAGACAACCCGTTTCCATTTTGAAAGTGACTTCAGCTTTGTTTCACAAATGTAAAGGTATTGAGTTTTTGTATTTTACAAAGGTATTTAGGTATCTAAGTATATTTAGCCTCTCTTTAGTGTTTCATTTAAGGGAGGAAAAACACTAATCCTCAATGGCAGGTGCATTGGCAAATGAAAAATAGATACAGCTGCTTTTTCAGCTTAAAATATTCTTGAAAGTCAGATATATGTAGTGCGGAGCTGCTGAAAAAAGGAGGGGACTACAGTTTGCAATGGAGAACTGTTTTCCTTTGAGGAAAACAATATTGCTGCTGCTGCTGCTGTTCTCTGATATTATGGCAAAATACCGAGTTCTTCAAAAACCTGTCTGAAAATAAATTTGGTTTTATCTGCATACCTGATAGAGTTAATGGTGTTATAGCACTTTTTCATTGACAGTCAGCTTATTTCCAGGATATTTACTGATCTTTTGTAAAGCTACCCTGGAATATAAAGACCCGTTCCTGATGCTGCTGTTAGGTCAAGCAGCAATACGGTCCCTTCTGTAACACAGATTTCAGACCACATTTGATGTAAATGGACTGAGGAAACGGCAGGATGAGATTGCTACTCTGTACTCTGTACACTTTTGGTAAATGCGGCAAATGGAACAGCTGACTGGGAAGACCCACAGCCAGAGTCCCAGAAAATACAGCTATTGTTTTGCTGGAGCCTTACAGCTCCTCTGAAGAACAATATTTCCACTTCTTTAAATATTCCGGAAAAGGGAGGATTTGGGTCAGAAGCGCATTCTAAAGTTTACTAACATGTACATGCTGCAAAGAAAAGGTACCTCATTTAACAATCTGATTAATGAATTTGGGTTAGAGTGATGTGGGTGGGATCTACTCACTGAACACAGCCTTCATCTGACTTTTTCACTGCTGTCTGGCATCTTCATGGCATCATAAGGGGACTTACCTTTCTCACCGATTATAGCCCCTTTAAAAGCGCCTTCTCAATTCTGCCACTAACATGACAGTAAAATAGACGTGTAGCTACAGGAAAAAGAGGCGAGAGCTGGACTTCTCGGTTTTGAGACGGTATACGGGTGAAATAAAATGAATTAAATAACAAAACAAAACGCCAAACCTGATTTTGATGAGACTCGGCTTAACAGACTCAGCTTCCCAAAGTTTGCTGTGAAATCAGTTTTCATCGCAGGTCAGCAGCAATTCTACTTCGGTGGGGTTTGGAGCAGGCACTGGAAAATTGTGCTGCTCAACTTTGGCACCTTTTTGCCATCTTTCAGGTTAATTTTGCTACCTGAAATTCTATCCCTCAAGTAAAGTATAAGTATATTGGAAATCATAGTAGAAGCGTGTCTTTGTCTTTTTTCCCCTTCACTGTATTAAGCTTGTGAACATTTTATAGTGTGGCTGACACTTTTATAACTATTTGCTCTGCAATATTGCCACTGCGAAAAAGGAATTTTCCATTTAGGCTCCCAGCCCAATGACTCCGGTCTTGTCAATTGAGAGGTCACCTGCCAATTTGTGCCTCCGTTTTAGCAGGCTGCATTGGCAGATAAAACACAAGCCCGTTTGATAACCCAGAGCTTTCCCCATCTTGCTGTGGTCAATGTAACTGTATTCGGAAATGAATGGATTCATGATGCGGTTTCATTTAGTAAAAAATAAACTAAAAATGCGCACAGGTAGAGGGACTGTTTATTTTCCTTCTGAAATGCTGACATATTAGGTATTTCTCTTGTAATTTGAAAGCATTTTCTTCTTGTTGGGTCATATACACCTTTGGTTTTATGAATTGCTAAAAAGAGACCTTTCGATAAGGTATCCTGTATGTCTGCTAGAAATTACTTGTAATGTTTTCTAGAGATTTTATTGGAATTTACATGTGAGATGCAATAGTTTTAACTTCGTGACCATATACACATCTAATTTCTCAGACTGGTACGTCTCAAGGGGAGAACCCCCATTTCATCTGGGTTGCAGATTCTCTGAAGGCTGTATTAGTTGAAGCCGTAGTAGCGTTCACTCATTTTCCACTTATACAGACTTTGGTTCAAAATTCATTTAGATTTCAGTGAGCTCCACGTTCATCTAAACCTCTTTGTCTACCTTTTAAATAATGGTTCATGTCTGTGAAGGTTACAGAACAAGTTATGTTCCTTTTTTTTTTTTAAATCTGCTGCTCTGTGTGGGGAGTAATTTATGGGTTGGCTTGAGGGCCAGATGCAAACCACCAGTGCTGCAGGTATCGGCGTGTAGGTACCATTCTGGTTGTTTTGGTTTACATCTGATCTGTGCACAAGCAATTCATTTGTTTGAATGGTTCTGACAGAGTGATTACATTCAATGTGTTTAATCTATATATGGGGCCCTTTGGCACTATTCTCGCATTATATTCATAACAATTAATTCCAGTGTCTTGCCATATACAAATGGGGCCAAACAGCAGCTTTAATTTTGCTGTGCTTGCTGTAGGTGACTCTTGATTGTTTGCATATCATATACTTTTGTTCCAATACGCTATTTTGTTATTGCTTTTGATAGCAGCTAATAATTTTTATCATAGCCCTATGTCTGCTTCAGATCTCATGGCCGAGTCCTGTTACCACCCCAAACATTATCGTATTTATACCACCTTTGTTATATCTATTTATAGTTGTTAATGTTGTTTTAATGTATTTATAGTAGCAAAGAATTTGAACACCTGCAGTATTCAAACACAATAGCAATTAAATAATTTTTCAGATTCCTACCTACATATCAGAGTCATAAATTCATGTCATGTATCCAAAATTGCACAAGATGCTCAGACTGCGAGGAAGATCTGATGGTTATTTTTTGCCATCCATTTTGCTGCTACTTGTTTGTTTACATTATTAGCTAATGGCTTCTAAGCAGAATATATTTCCATAACCTTTCTATAAACAAAGCAGCTTAGGCACGGAAAAAAACCCCATGATTCCATTTGCGTGTACTATATCTGACCGCATGCTATGGGGATTTACTTATTATACTACCTGTGGGTTCATAAACACAAGTTGGTGGGATGTTGTCAGGGCAGGTGTGCCAACACCCGCAATCAATAGAAATGGCAACATCTGAACTGTTACACCTCCAGGTAGGAGACACGTTTCCTTGGCGCCTTGGTAATATACTTCAGCTCCACAGTTTTCACATCTCAACAAATAACTCCTCTCACTATCTCACTTCAAAAATCCTGCCATTCGGACACAGTGATCTGTACCGTTGTCCAAATCAGTGTGCTGCTCCAGTATGCGTGCCTTAGTATTCGTTAACTGGAACAAACTATTCCCAGATGTCAAGAAAGGATTTTAACTTAGAGAAAAACAGAACTCTTCTGCTCCCATCTGTTTGTGGTTTGATACTATAAAAAGGCTGACAATTACCAGTATATTTCCATTAAGACTGTCCGTACAGTACACCAACCCCACAGGACAGGGTTTGGGGAAGGCATAGGTAGGTGACTTCAGAGAGTGCTCAAATTGGAGTACTGAAGTGTTCCTGCCCTTCAAGGAGCCTTTCCTTGAATCTGAAAACACTGTATAGTAAAATAGTGACCTTAAAGGTCTCTGTGTACTCTCTAGCTTTAAATAAAATGTAAGTGCTGAAGTGTTTTGGTGGAATCTCAAAGTTTTGGGATAGTCATTTCACAGGTAACAAAAGAAAACAAAAAACCAAAACCCTACGTTTAATGTAGGCTAATGTTTAACACCACATAGTGCATAAATGCAGTGCAAGCAATGTTGTGTATGGTGTGCATACCATGCACACCATGACAGCCAACAAACATGCAGCAGCTTGTTTTAAAACAAACAAACACTATTAGTTGAGTTGTAAAATGAACAGAGAGGGAGTTAACATTGAAAAAAAGAAGAGATGTGCCTAGATTTGGAGTTGTTCCCTTGCTATACATATTACCTTCTTGCAGACGTGGGAGAATTGTACAGTAATGGGAGCAGTTTGTGAACTGGCATTCAGTATTTCCTCCATTGAATCATAAGAGATGTTGAACAAATGCTGTGTTTTCTGATAAAGTTCACTGCAATAAACTCTTTAAAGTGTTCAGGTATACGGCCCTATGAAATTGAAAGAAATAACAAAAAGGAGGGACGCTTCTCTTCTTCCTCACTAAATAGGGGAGATCTAGGTAGGTGAGAACAATGTCTTTTAAATAAAACCCTTTTTGAGCAGCACGTACGTGTGGATTGCTCACCTGCAGCTGGATCTGAGGTGTACAGGGACTTCCATGCCTGGTCTCACAGAGAAAGGACTCTCAGTAGGATTTGGAAGAACACTGGAGATCTTGCTGTTAATAAACTTCTGATGGTTCAGGAAGGTGGGTTGAAAGACTCCTGACACAGGGGAGTACATATGGCACAGAAGACCAGCGAGCCCATAAGGCAGCAAATGCCACAAACATTGGGAAAATTTGGATTAAAGCTTATGCCCTCGTGTATCATCATCTGAGCCTGAAACACAGGACTGGTGGAAATGAGGATCAGTGATGCTGCTGTGTAAGGCAGCTTACTTACGTCAAGTATGAGACACACGCACAGAGTAATCAGAGTAAGTTTAAATAATTCTCTTGCTACATTCTACATTATTTAAAACGCAACAATGTGAGAAAGTGTCTTATGTGTTCAGGAAATGCGGTTACTCTTCTCAAAATTGGATGCCTAAAGAAATGTGGTTTCCCAAATCAAGGCAGTTGAAAACCAGCATCTTTCTAAAAAGATGTGAGAATCTCATACCTTTGAGTCTCCCAAATTCTTTTGTGCAAAACTCAGGCCAGTTATCTAGGCAGCTAAATGTGGATATAAATAAATATGAAAACTTTCTTGTCATTAGAATAGAGATGTATAATTCGCAGCCATTAAAACTTTCAGTCAATATCATAAAAATCTTGGTGTAAATACCTGTACTCTACTGCTGCTGCTGCTTTGGTTTTTGATGGCAGTAGAACTAAATTACTTGGTGCATTAGGGAATAAAGCTATATTTTTTTTTCACAAATTGATGTGCATTCCTTGTCCTGAAGTTGAAGAAACTAATTAGGTTTTAAGAAATTGACAAAAACTTACAAGATTTTCTGTGCCTTTAGAGAGCAGTAAACACAATTGTATCTGAAACATTTTCCTGTAGTAGGCAAGTGAAGGACAGCTTAATGATCTGTGGAAGGAATAAAGTAACATTTAGCATGAGAAATGTTTATTAAATGTCATATGTTCATAAGATGAGGGAGCTATTAGCAATTCCTTTAATGGTTCTGTGAGGCTGGTTGTATTTTACAGACCCATATTATCAAATACCCATTTGGAAATAATAGTGTAAAAATCCCTACAGTAATTGCTAAGAAACTCGTAGACTTATTCCACCTTAATAGACATTTTGTGTAATTTATTTAACCAGAAGAGGATTCTTTCTCCCACAGAACACTGCAGTCAAGGGAAATCTTTCATGCCTATGACAAGATAAGTAATCCGATTCATACATGGTTCCAAAAACATTCCAGACCATATGTTTTGAAAGTACTGAATATGCTTTTAGGGTATGGCTTGTACTTTTTTCTGGTTTTTGACAAAAAATAGGATTCCCCTCCCCTCTCCTATCTAGCTTTATGAGACCTTATCACAACATAATTGGGAAATGACCAGTTTCTCCAACGTAGAGGTTGGCATTTTCAAAGGACTCTGCCTGCCTAATCATGCCAATTGCTACTGAAATTCAGTGGTAGTGCCTAATGACTTAAAACATCTAGGCTCAACTTAGATAAATACGTTCAAACCCAGTTGCCAGCATTCCTGTGGATAAAGGTGAGCCCATCTGCAGAGCAGCGTTGATGCTACTGTGCAAACCTGGAGTAGTGGTAAAACATAGGACTGGGATTTTATGCTGTGCGAGTCTCGGCTCTGCAGGAACCGTTGAGTTAATGACATAGAGAAGAATAGAAGACTATATTGCTCCATAGCCTAATTCTTATGACAGTGCCAGAGTCACCTACTAGGCGACTGTGACTGCGGGACAAGCGTAGTCATTGTCATAGTTGCGGCAGAAGCACAGGAAAAGACTTCAGAATTGTAAAAGTAGGTCAGATAGCTACATCGGTGTTTTGTCTCTGTGTAGTTCTTAGCACAGTCAGAGATACTGGTACGTGAGGCTGGACTTTAGGCTGGCAGTATAGAAGAAGTGTGATGTATGGAGCCAAGGGGGGGGGGGGGGGAAGAAAAAAAATGGAATTTTTCAGGAGATGGTAGGCTTCGGTAACGAACAGAAGCAAAAAAGAAAATTTACATTTTTTGCAATTAGAATGCTAATTCAGGGGTTTACTGATCTGTCAAAACTCCAGAATATAAGAGAAATCTTGATTTTTCTAGGAATATCTATCAGAATCATTGGTTATAACAGTTGATGCTAATATCAGTAATCAAGTAACCAAGATATAACGTGCAATGTTTACTGCAGTCTCATTGCAGGGCGTGGGGGGGGAGTTGAGCTCAGAGCGATCACATTGGTTTATCATTTTCAACATCTATTTGGAGAAAACGTCATAAATAATCTTGTCACCAGGAGCTATGAGGCTCTATATGGGCAGCTTCACTTTCATTTGATGTAGTTACTCATTTTTGTGCATACAGCGTTACATTTTTAGCAAATAAAATAAAAAAGCATCTTCAAGTTGTCTGACTGGAGACAGAGTTCTGTGCGGACTTAGTGTTTACACGCTGATATTCTGGGATGAATTAAAGTCCTTATATGTGTTGAGCAGTTCTGTTGATTTATGAATGTTAAGTAAATCAGCAAAAATATATCTGCATATAGCAGCAGCATCATCAAACATTTCACTGCTCTCTCCTCTCATTAATGAAAACAATGTGTTATTCAGAGAAAAATAAAGCGTTGCTGCATTTGACTGACTCCTAACACTAAACATTTTGGCCTGGATCTGGTAAAATTCTTAAACACATTATTCAGGCATTTAGTAAGTTTAGTGGAGTAATTTCAATAGGCTATTCATAGATTTGAAATGGAACGTGTTTATTTGTTCTACTGAATTTATAGCTACAGTAACAAAAATTAACCTAGAGTTAAAATCTGCACTGATTTACACTACTATCAGTAGAGATTACTTACGTTGTTTGATGAGACTAATTTTTTTCATTAAAATCCAACATAATGCCCTCAAAGAGAAGTAACTTGGTCTGTTAATTGTAGAGATGATAATTTAAGGTCTTAAAAATTATAAATAGGGAAGCTAATCCTCTGAGCCTGCATGCTGCAGATGAGGTAAGTAGTTGAAATTTCCAGCTTGCCTCAAACCTGTGAAGAAGGTGGAAGCATTGCTATTATTTATTTTCAAAAGTTCAAAACAATCTTTCAACTTTGATGTAAACACCAGTTTATTCCATTATTCAGCACTGTGTATTATTTATATAGCAACAGGTTTTGCTGGATGTTTTTCAAATGTTCCTTTGTTATGGAATTGATGGTGGATGGGGAAATCCTGTCCTGAGGGTATATTATAGCCTGTGCAGAGCCATACAGATACTCACAGCAAGTCTAGGTTTTTTCATCCTTTGCTTTTTTTTTTTTTCTTTAAAAAGAAATGGATGAAGCAATTAACCTCCAGATGTTGGCTTCAATATTTATTTTTGCAGATTGAGGATTTTAATTTAGTTAAAAATAAAAATAATCCTGTCTATATAAATTGAGAATGTAAATCTTCTGTCATTGTTTATACTGAGAATATATCAGATTGTGAAGTTTTTATAGATTTATGGCCTTCTTTCTTTTTTTTAATTTGTTATCATTTCTGTAACCGTGATTTATAATTTCATTGAAAACTGACCAAGTATCTTGTAAGGGATGTATGTACGTATGGTTTTCATCACTGTGTCTTGACATAGGTGGGGCAAATTACTGCTGTATTCTGTATACTTACTATTACACCAGCTAACAGGTAGTGAACAGCCTACCTATTGCCAGGGAAGTTTGACATCTGGAAAAATTTTAATAATCCTCTTTTTCAGAGAGGGTAAAAGGAGGCACCAGGTATCAGTGTATTCAAAGTCATTCTCAGGATTTAGTTTGGTCCATTTTTAAATGTCCCACAGAGGGAAATTTCTATCATGTCTTTCAGTGAGGGTGCTTTGAGAAACACTAGTTGAACTATCTTAATTTTATGTCTCTGATTCCCCTGAACCATCCCAATCATTTCTTCTGCCCCACCAAAAAATGTGAAGAGTACTTTAGTGTAAATTAATTAGAGAAACAAATCACCAGAATTTCTAAAACAAACCACAAAATCAAATCTTGTATTTCTAATAACTGCGAATTGTAAAATACGTTAATACATGCTGGTGCTTTTTCTTTTTGATACTGAAAAAATCCCAAACCAACCTCTGAGAGCATTTGGCCAGTTTGCTAGGTCCTGTGGATGTCGGAGAGAAAACGGGAGCAATGGGCCCTTCCTACTGAGTAGAGAAATCCCTTGTCCCATAGCTCTACGTGCTCACATGTGAAATGAGACATCAAAAAAGAATATACTTGAAGATTTAAAAAATTATATACTTTCATATATATATATGTAGCCACTTATGGTTTTAGCTTCACTAAATACACAAATAGGCTGATAACTGTGTGCAGTCAAACATAACTAAACATAGTGGATAAAACAGCAGCAATTTGTAAGTTTAGGTGGTATCCTAATTTAGCTGCCTTTTGAATGGAAGGATTTTTCTTAGTTTCAGGCCAAGTTTGATCAGTCTAGGACTTAAGAGTTAAACTTTGTCCTGTTCCTTCCAGCCGGATAATCTGTTCAGAGTACTTGAGCTGTCCCAAAATAGCTTGCAGCGTATTATGGTGTTGCATTTTTTGTTCAAGACAATAATCTACTAAGGACAATTTAACAAATCTTATGAGTTTAGTGGAACAGATGAATTTCATTTGCAGAGCAAAATACCTTGCTGTTGCACTGATTTCCTAAAACTGTCTCCTTCATGCCAAAGTCAACCTATCCTTAAAACAGATTAAAATGTCTGTAGTGGTCTACAATGAGTATGTTCATGTTCAAGATTTTTTCTTCTATAAATCAGTCAGATTTACATGTTGAGTTTATATTTCTACTCATAGTGTAGATTAGAACGGACCTGGGATAACAAAGCCTCTCTCTAACTGGGGAAAAATCTCCATGTTAACATGACTAAGAAAAAAGCCCCAGCAAACCACAAGGCTGCATGTTCTTTGTGAAGCATTAATAAAATTAATCCATTAGTGAATGCGAATTTATCTTTTCTTGTGCTTGTTATCAAGTATTCCCAGGTGTGTATGTGTTCATAAAGTATAAATTAAAATGGCTTTAATACTAGCAACAAATTCACATAGTGCAAGGATCATAAAGCACAGTATTTTTCCCCCATCAACAACAAAATACAGAAATATTCATAAAATAAAATATAAAAGTGAATAATCTTCCTGTCTGAGTAATATATTAGTTCCTAAGAACGTAACAATACCGGAAAGAAAGAAGAAATCACAATAACAAAAATAAAATACAGTCGCATTATTTGGTTAATGACCCCATCTTGTGGAGCAGCGCCCACGCTTCAGCACATTAATAGCTCTCATATACATTTTTGCTGAACTGAGCCCTTAAAGAAACTGCATTCCTTGATGGTGAGCTACTTGGCATTGCACTTGCTGTGTCCAAGGAAGTGCTCTGCAGGCCATTAATCATTTAGATATTACGACTGTATAGCAATATGAGAGGCCTTTGTTACACTGGGGCATGTCAGGGGACAATACTTTACATTTTTGTGTTTGGTTCAGCCTTAGGTCGCCACCACAGCTCGCTTCCCCCCCAGTGCCACTGCTGTGCCGCGTAGGTCTCTCACATGGACCTGCTGGGGGAATTTCTTGCTGTTGTTAGAGGGGGGAAACCCATTTCCAAAACTGGACCTTGGAAAAGCATTTATTTTCACCACAGCAGTGCAAGTGAGAGGGACCACTGGGCTGATGTTGTCACCGAGGGGCAGTCTGACGACGGACATGACCTGTTCCGTGTACTTCTCCCCATCCCTCCTCTCCCTGCTGGGTGCCGGGCAGAAAGCAGCCCCGGGAGCCCTGGGGCCTCCTCCACTACAGTTCCAGCAGGGAGGTTTCTGACCCTTTATATCTGTATGAGACTCCCATCATTCCTCTGCTGGCAATGGCAAGCTACAGGGCAAAGGCTTTCTGAGAGCGCCGGCATTCGCCTCCTGAGAAGGTGTCTGTGGGCCTTGGAGGTGGCCTTTGGCAGGGGACAGCTCAGCTAAGGGCTTGAGGGTTGGAAGTAGTCGTTTCCTCTCCTTTTCTAATATTTTTTTTCAGATGTAAAGGTGTGGGTTTGTTTATTTTTAGCAGTATTTTGTTGTTTTGGTTTGGTTTTTTCCTGTAGCTAGTGGAGTAGAAGTCTTAGAATGATAAAAACATTAAGGGACAAACAAGGAGGGTGATTAATGACTGCTGACATTTCTTCTAGCCCCTTTCCTTGCCTTGTGTCCCCGATTCAGTATGCTGAACACTTTGGTAAATGCCATTGCTGCAGGAGCCATACTTCTATTAAGGAAAACATGTTTCAAATTAAGGTTTTTGATAATGTGAGTGCAGCTGAATTTCTGCAGTGAGGGGGGAGAGGACAGGAAGAATTTGAGCACATTCAGGCTCTTAAGAGGTGTTTTTTTTTTTCTTTTTTCCATTTTACATCTGAAGTCTCAGAGCAGCCCAAGTAGTGCTGCTATGCTGAATGTCTTTTGGTTTTTTTTAAATACAGAGGCTTGACACTCAAACCCAGGAATGAGGGGGAGACATGGAGAATGGTTGTGTTCCAGAGTGCCTTTTTGCGGTTGTAAAAAGAGGGAGGCAGTAAAAAAAAAAAAGGAAAGAACAAGCCACCAACCATGGTTGACTGCATTAGAGCAGCGCTTGCGTGATACCTGCTGGTGTGGAAGATTTGTTTGCAATGTATAGTCCCCGAGACGCCACTGTCCCCTGTGGCATTCCCCTCTCTGCAGGCATCGGGCTGAGCCTGGCTCCCAGTCCCACCACCTCCCAGCCACTGCTCTTCTGCCACTGCTGGCTTGGGGACATCATCCGTGCCCCCAACATATCCGTGCCCCCAACAGGAGGGTGAGTGCAGGGGCTGGCACCCAGGCTTGGAACTGTCACCGTTGTACATGTGCCACAGCAGCAGGGTGAGGGGGCTGTGCCAGTGCCAGCGTGCACTAAATCTGCGAGAATTATAATTTTATTATTTTCTATTCCCAGATAGCTGCTCACAGAGCTTGTTGAACTGTGCTTAATGATATAAATTGGCAGCTTGGATATTTTGCTGTAAAGGTTTATCCCATTAGACATCCTTTCATGATAATCTGGGTAAATTGGCTTTGTCAGCAATATATATTACGCTGATTGCTTTCAAGGCATGTGAAATACTTAAAATAAATAACCTGACATGTTTCCCAGGAAGGCTACAGATAGCCTTGACTCTCACTTCTGTATAAGCCATCCAAAGATGAACTAAAATGCATTTTTCCATGTTTTTAAAGGAAATTATATTTTGTATGTGCTTTTTGAGAAAATGGCTTTTAACCATTTTGGTGAGGAGACCGCAAACTGCATATGGAACACAAGGAGACGATGTGTATAGCCCAGTTAGGAAAGGAGGATTGTTTTTTCAGCTCTTACACATAGACTTAAAAAGATGTTATTGTATAATCTTGTTCACGTGTGAATATCCTTAGCTCCTGGGAGACCAGATTATAGTGTTTTGATCTCTGTTATTTTTTAAAGTAAGCAGTTGTTGGCTGCATCTTCACAGAATCATAGAATCATAGGGTTGGAAGATCATCTAGTCCAACCCCCCTGCCAGAGCAGGGTCACCTAGAGCAGGTTGCACAGGAACGTGTCCAGGCAGGTTTGGAATGTCTCCAGAGACAGGGACACCACCACCTCTCTGGGCAGCCTGTTCCAGTGCTCTGCCACCCTCAAAGGAAAGAAGTTCCTTTTCATGTCTAGGTGGAACTTCCCGTGCTCAAGTTTGTGCCTGTTACCTCTTGTCCTGTTGCTGGGCACCACTGACAAGAGCCTGGCCCCATCCTCCTGACACCCACCCTTTAAGTATTTATAAGTGTTGATAAGATGCCCCTTCAGTCATCTTTTTTCCAGACTGAAGAGACCCAAATCCTTCAGCCATTCTTCATAAGAGAGGTGTTCCAGTCCCCTAATCGTCTTGATCTAGTTTACAGAAGGATGCAAGGTATGAATTGCACATAGATAAGATTTGCAGATTTCACAGGTACAGAAAATGAGAGGAAAAAACACAAGTTACAAATCTCTGTGAATTTAGTATGTTGAACGCACTTTTGCTATTTCTGATCTCATGCTTTTATAAAAATTACATTCCTGTGTCAAATGCACCAGGGGTGTTTGTATGTGGCGCTTGTACGTGAATGCAAGAATATAGAAGTTTGTAATGTGGAATACATATCCGTATGGTTTTGAGTTACGTATTTAACACCAAAAAGGAAAACTCATTTGGGTGTTACTAGGCTTGCATAATGTGCCTGTCCTAACACCATGCTAATAAGGTATTTATACCACATAGCATCATCTTATGTTCTTTTCTTTTGAGATGTATATTATGTCTTCTGCGTGAAGATAAATACGGAGTTTAGCAACTATTACATAAATTTGAATGCTGAGTGAACTGAGCATGCTGATGCTCAATGCCTTCTCCTGGAGGGATTGAAAGGTTGCAAAAGGTGAATCGCTCATTTTCAACAGAAACAGAAATATTTCACGTTCTTGTCACAGGTATCGGAGCTGACAATTTATACAATAGTGCTTAAAATTACTATTGACTTATGTTAGAAAATCTTATTTTAACTTTGCTGTATAGTTCTGAAGTGGACTTTGAAAGTTGCAGTAGGTTAGTTAATGGGACCAAGTGTTTCACGCAGCTCCCTGTAGTGCCTCCCAGCTCCAAGCACCAGCTCCGTCTTTCTTGTAACCCTCCTGCTCTTTCCCTACTGCCTTTCTCTCCACACACGCTTGGAAACTTTGGCAAAATCATGTATTAATCTGTTGTGTATTAAGGAAATGTGACTATAAATTGCAAGGAAGACAAACGCAATTAAAATATTTTGCTTTTATTATATTTTAAAGGTAAATACTGCATTTTCCTCAGAAAAACAAATCCTTCTTTGTTCTTTATAATGCAAATTATTACCTCCCATGGAAAAGCAGAATATTTCAAGTCTAGGATAGAAGAGAATTGCATTCTGCAGCCTTTCTGCAGGATGGACAGTTTGTTATTCTTAATTGCGTATCAACTTAAACATACTTCCTGTCGACTTAAAATTATGTGTTTTATATAAACTTAAATATCTTTTGCATTAAAATATCTGTCTGTTAGAGACATATCATATCCTAATTTGTCATGTGGAAAAAAGGGTTCTGAAATATTTTGAACTCAGTGTGGTAAATTCAGTCGATATTCTAAAAACGTTAAAATTTTTGCTTTGGTTCTAAATGTCTTGAAATTGTTGCATGGTATCAGGCAGACGGCTCAGCAGGGAACACGGCTGCTGTTTCCTGCGGTCAGATTTTCTGTTACCCCACAGATAGCAGTGATGCAGTCACGTTGGGGGCAAGTGTGGCCGCTGTACTGTAATGAGAGCTGCAAAACTCAGTAAAAGCCTTTCATTCATCTCTTCAGGTTTTGATCTCTGCCAGAGAAAATGAAAGCAAGAACCTTGTCTAACTAATGATAGTCGTTAGCATGTTGAGAGAGGAATTTCAGATGGAAGAGAAAATGAAATTCCTGTAGGTAGCTGGCTTGAGACACTTCAGTCGAATATAAATACAATGAGTAAAGGCGTTTGTGTTCGTCCCCAAATACAATTCCCTTCTGTGACAGCTCAGAGCCCTAAATTCCCGGTTTAGGATTGCCCTTTGAGGGGCAGGGTTCTGCTTTTCTTTTTACCAGTACACACACACTGGGGCCCCGCCCCCGCATTGCGTTCTGCAGCTCTGCCATGTAAATACTGGCTGCTACCAGGGATGATAAAGGTGATGTTTTCATTTTAGTCTATTTCTAACATTTCCGTCTCTTTTTTCTTTCTTTCTTTTACATGCTTTCTTGGGTATAGCAGACCATTTAGGAATTGAATTCATGGGTAAGTTTTCATTTCTCTTCCTTTCACTTGCTAATATTTATCTTGGTGCCTTATCCCAAAGCACGTGGAAATTAATGGGAGGATTCCCATGACCTCCATCAGTGGATTTTGGATTGGGCTCCTGTTGCGTTTACTGATTACATTTGAAATTATATGAAGATTTAATTTTTCTCTTGTCCACTGCTAGGGAGCTTAAAAAATGCATAATGATGTTTTGGTATTTTATTGGTGTTTAATGAAGCATAATATAAGGATTATATGGCCATATCATGATGTTTGAGGAATAATGTTTTATATGAGATTTTAGGAAACAGTTAATGCCTATCTTCACGTAAAGGAAAATAAATTATAAATTAGAATTAATTTTTTTTTCAGAATTTGGTGTTGATTACAATGTTAAATGTAAGTAGGTTGAATAAGAACCATTTAATTAGCTTTTAACAGACAAGTCAGAGAAATACCTTTAAGAAAAGGGACAAATATCTGTGATTCTGTGAAATAACTTCAGGTTAGGTGAAAGGTAAAGCCAGGAGTGAATAATTGCTTCTTATAATTTTGGAAAGAAAAAGATTATGTTCTATTGACTCAATTGCTGTCCCATAATGTATTCATAGCCTGACGGAATGACAGGCTTAGCAGGTCATCGCTTCTCCTCCCAGTTGGTGCTCCGCAGAGAGCAGAGGTAATTCCCTCGAGGAAGCCAAGGTTTGTCCTTAGCGGAGTTAGTGGACTGGTGCATCATCTGCTTGCAAAAACAGCTTGTATAAACTATTAAATATGATCAAAACCACTGTAATAAAAAGTTTGCAAATTCATATCAAAGTCATAAAAACTTAATTTTAATGTGTCCTTTCCCTATGTTGAGTTTTACTTAATTTTTTTAGATTTTAAAAATAAAAATATGCTAGCCTAGCGATTGTAAGTGGTGTACGGCGATTTTGTTGACAAGTGTAAGTTGTCATGAAACCAGTATGGTGATGAGTATTAACGGCGTGGCAGACTGCGTTAGCAAGAGGATAACCAGCAGGTTGAGGGATCTTTTCCTACTGCTTTTGGACTTGCGTGGCATACCTAGAGAACGGTCTGTCTTGTCTCTAGAGAAGAGTTCTCTCTAGAGGACTATTCTGTGATCCCCAGAAGCTTAGTGTTTCACTTCACTTTATATGACACTTCAGAAGTACTGGTGCAACTGATGCAAGTATTTTCACAGACGCAGTGGACAAGCACAATTGGGAAATGGTTACTTTAAAGGCTTTGCATATATCCCAGTTTTACCCCTTAACTCAAGTTGTAGGCAGCAGTCTTGAGGCATACGAATGGAAGGACAAGCATATACATAAAAGAAACAGGATAAGGAATATATATAGGATTCTTCGAGTGAGCCTTTCCATAGGAAGGAGGAAAGTGTTACCCAGGAGGCAAAGCTGAATTATTTAAACTTTATTTTGAGCATTTTAGCATTTTAGTTTCCTCTTTTTTTTTTTTTTGAAGACATCTCTTTAAGGCTTGAAATAAAGCCAACCCCTGAAGTCTTGGCACAAAGTAGTCTTCTCATATGAGTATCTTTCTGATTGTCTTATTTAATATTGGAAGAGATCTTGATGGTATAGAAATTAATGAAATCTTGTGTCTCGAGCCTGAAAATATGACAGCAGTCTAAAATGAGGCTTGAGGTGGTTTTCTGTGGGCTAGAAAAAATCAAGTTCCAGAATCATACACAAAAGTGAAATGCTTGTGCTTCTTCAACCCTCTTCCAATCCTTTTGAAGAATTACTTAGGAAGTGTAGGCCCATATGGAATCATTACTGCGCACATGGCGAAGTACAAATCCCCACCCTGTATACTGAGACCAGGTGACAATATACACATCAATTAGGGCCACTTATGCAAAGTCTCTCCCATGAGTTTACTTCTGTACCGTAGAAAATAATTGCAATTAGTAGGAAGTGTATTATCCAATTATTTAAAACAGCAACATATAGGTGCTGCAGAGCTTTGCCTTGTTGTATGTGATCCAGGGAACACTCTTTCTGATGTTTTCATTGCATTTGTGGGCTCCATTGCCTTAGGAATTCCATTTCCATCATCATCTTACAGAAATTTTGCTTGAAAACCATGTAAGTCTGTATTTCGAGGAAAGATTGAACTCTTTCCACAGAAGGTAAAGATAAAATCTCATGTAGATAGGAACATCTGTCTATAGAGGTGCACCAGGGGACAGATGAAATGTAGACTAGCTACACATTTAGCTTAGTGTACATTCACCAAGAAAAGTAGATGAGCGTAATCTTTTTTTTTTTTGGCTAGACTCTCAAGCCTTGGAGTGTATATACCTAGCCAGTCCTTTTACTGTCCTGTTAGGGATCTGTTATCCATGAATTTGTGCATCCTGTTGTGAACCAGTTGATACTGTCTTCCCTCACAAGCTCCTGTGGCAGCCAGTTCTCAAGCTCAGTAGTTCGAGGCTGTGTACGTTGCTTTTCCATTACCTGTTGAAATCAGATCCTTAGCTCTCACGTGCAGGACTTGTTGAACAAGAGTTATGCATTCAGTTTGTCTACCACACTGGCCTTTGTGTTAACCTCTCTCGTATTCTCACACCCCACTTCCCCTTTTGGGTATTGTCAGGTTCATGTTCCATACAATATTCAATATTGTGCATTCCCAAACATGAATACCTGATACTTTAATATTGTTGCTGGCTTTGGTTTGCAGTGTCTGTTTCTTTGTATGGATAGCAGAGATAAATGCAGGCATATTAATGTGGCATATCTGTTTTTAAATGTTGCAAACATAGCAGTTAACATCCAGTTCTGATGTATGCACGTGCAGCTTCTCTTGAATTAAATGAAAGACAGGTATGTGTTCAAGGGACACGATGTCCTTAAAAATGTGCATTTAAGTGTTATGATCAGAATGGCCAGGCTTTATGACATTCCTGATGATAAGGAAATGTGTTACGCTATCTAGTACCTCAAAGGAAAAAAGAAATGAGACTTGTGTTGGAGGCTCACTTGTGAGAGCAACATCCAATTTCCATCTCTGATGCGATCTTTGGAAAGGCTTCGGGCAAGGAATTTTAATCTCTCTGTGCCTTAGATTCTCAGTTACGGTAATTTTTGTCAGGCTTTCTGCATTTAGATTCCTCAGCTCTCTGGGGAGTCTCTCTCAGTAGTGTGTAACACAGGAACTATTTCCTCCTTGCAAGAGGGTGCGGACTTCGCCACCTCCCTGCCTGTGCTCCCTGGTTCCTTGTAATGGGAGACCAGGGCACAGCTCGTGCGGGAGCGCAGTGCACGCGGTCTGGGCTGGTGCTCCTGTCTGCATGGTGCCCACAGGGTCTCACCAATCACGATGCAGGCAATTTTATTTAAATTTCCAACGCAAAGGTAAGTAAATGTTATCACAGTGTTCCTATAAGCTGGAAATCTACACATTGTGTTAACATTCACGTCTACTGAAAGCAGGTTAGCTGTTGGTAATGCTCATGTGAGGCAGTGAGTTTGTGAAAAAAGGAGTTTGAAAGATTCTCATTATTTAATGAGAAAACAAAGTAATGTATTGTTAGCATTACATAGCATGGGGATATGTGTATCTACAGTTTATTACCATTTTTTGACCCAAGTGGTTAACTGTGCTTCAGGGCTGAATTGTTTATATTTGTCTGCTGGAAAATTTGGTGGTGAAGCCATCTCTGATAGCCAACATGGCTGATCAGGTTACTTTGGTGCAACAGGTGGCAGCTGAGAACTGAGTTGTGGAGACTGACCTCATGCATGTGGTCCCAGCTGCAAAGTGAAATCATTGCTTTAACTGCCAGATAAAAGGAGATGCAAAAGCCTGGGAGTGACCTTTGGAAATAAGTGTTCTGGGCAAAGAGTCAGTGCCCAAGACAAGGAATCATCAGTTTTAGTTATTTCTTACGCTGAGAATGAGTGGAGTTAAGTTGTGCTAAGGGATGAAGTGTGAAGGTGAGTGGGTATTGGAATGACCTGCTACAATACAAGAACAAACATGACTATTTCAGCAATTCACCCGCACCACCTAATCTGATGATGCAGAATCTTCAGCTTTTGTTCTGTAACAGTAATGTAGAATGGATACAGTTGAAAATAAAACACACCCATGAAAGTGCAACAAGCAGGTTGCTACAGTTTTGGTGGAAATACAGTCATTATATGAAATTGTCCTCATCCTTAGGGTGCCTAGCAGTTAAACCAATATAAATGTTGTAAACAGTAATGATGTGATAACCTGAACCTCCCCATGCGTGAATTATAAAAATAATATAGCAGTTGCTATATTTAGTGGCTATTTTTATCATGCTGATACTTAGGCCTTACACAGGAAATAAATATTTTTCCTTAGAACATTTTCTGGAAATTTTTTTCTGGAAAAATCAGAAGACGCACTGAAGTCAATGGAGTAAGAATGATACAGAATACCTTTGTAAGTGATGAATCATTAAATAACATTTAATTGAGCAAAGCAATAAAGTAACCAAAGGACGGGAGCCTATGAAAATTTATATATCTTTTTGCAACAATTACAACGTGAAACGTATTCAGTTTTCTGTACTCCGAGCAGTAGTTAATATTGGAGAAGATGGTGCATGCTTTATTTTCACTGTGCTGATTCTCACTGCCCCCTCATTGCGGTAAGACGCTGTATGCCTAAGACTCCAGGAACACATGACCCAGTTAACTAAATTGACTCTGTCACCTTGGGTCATGCACTGCGACAGATGCATTTTGACTTTTCCAAACGGCAAAAGTTGGTTCTGCTGATGGGCAGTATAAGCACGACTGCAACAATTTAGTATTTTTCCTCTTTGCAAAGAAATGAAAAGACAAAGTTCCTTAGCTCCTGCACAGCTCACAAAATGTGCCGCTGGTGAGCTGTCCTCTGGAACTCAGTGTCTTGTAGCAGCAAACAGACAATGAAAATAAATAACCAGTGTTTGCATGGATGGTCCTGGCCTCAGTTACCATTTAGCGGCTCTCATGTGTTATAAAACCCTGTAACACTCCTGTCCTCACTGGAAGAGAGGATGAATGTTCAATTACATGAGCAAAGAATGTATGTGTTCTAAAGAAGCATGTTTGAAAAATAAAGTTCAGTTTTCCCTGTATTCCTTTTTTAAAGTGTAAAGCAGGTAGATCCTTTTCTGGTAATATGGCACACTGACTGTTTTATGCTCCCGTTCACACAAAATCTGTTCTTAGAGATTCTGATCACAGTTGTCCCCCAGTACTATCAAAGCATACCTGTCTACTAATTATATTGCCATTAATCAAAAGCATTTAAAATATTTCATCTGTACTCCTTTAGCAAATTCCTGAACAGCTAAGAGAGACTATCCTGATAGGCATTGATACTTAATAATGTTTACTACTGTTGTTGTCATCGCTCCTTGAATCCCTTTGTTCTTCATCCTGCCCCAACTTTTCATTACCTTCTTCTGATTTTACCTTCTTAAGTTTAGTTTTAGCTTTGCTCTTGGGATCTTGTCTTTCTGTTTGCTTTGTGAAATACCTGTCCTTTTTAAGTATGCTGCAAAATAACAATAGTGTCCTGAGGCATGAAGTGGCTTTAGATCTTCAGCACTTTCCACGGGATTCTTTTAGCTGGGAAGAAAAGTCATTTATCACCTCTAGAGAAAAGAGACATGAGCACCAGAAGACAGAATTTTATAGAAACATCTGATATCTGTGTGCTGTGAGAGTAATGGATGAAGCAGAGATTCCTCAGGGGCTGGAGGAAGCTCTGCCGGTGGTTGTACCTGTTTAGGAAAATGTACCTCTTAAATGAAAGTCAACATGCATCTGGTGAACATGTTTCAGGCTGCCTTCCAACATCTTGGCTCAGTTTGGGGGAATATGGTTTGGTTTTGGTTTAGTGGGAGGGAGAGATTTATTCCTAGATGTTTTGTAACCTAGTTACCATCTTGGTCCAGCGCTACCATCTGCACTTTTCTCGGTATGTCATTTTTCCAATTTATCTGCATTGGCAATGAACTGGGTTGGATTAACTTGCATTATTTTTAAACGGCAAAACTAAGATTCACCATGTGGTTAACTTACGTGTGCTGTAGTGATTTATCAAAATAGTAATGCTGTGAACTGTGTGTATAAAATGGATAAAATAACGTTAATATCCGTAACATACTCTGGTGACCTTCCTCTGTGTTTGGTTTCTTCTGCTTTCTCTAACTGAAGCTACTAATAATTTGTGATGAAACTTACAGAAACTAAAAAAAAGTTGATAACACGGTATGTTGACAAGTTTAGAAAGCCAGAATTGGCCCGGGTTTGTCTGTTTTGCTGGGGGCTGGGTTTGGGAGGAGGCACTAGTTGCATTAAGCACGGTATCGATCTGTGAAAGTGGGTAATGTCAGCAGTAATGCTGTGTATAACCGTTAGCCTGTCACCTCCCATGTGAATGTGTAATGTGTATCACAACGTGCTGGCTGGGAGTACTAGTACGGTCAAAGTGTTGTCTGTGCTTTAGAAAAGAGAATTTGTGAAGCCTTAATATTGTGTATGAGCCTTCAGGTAAGTTTCTACGTAACTCCTAGTGCCAGGTACAAACTTCTGCAGGGTGCTGGTTTCAAGAACAATCGTGCTGTGCTGTCACCTTGGGGAGAAAGGACATGTGCTTCGAGGCTGGATTTCAACCCAGGACACAGCATCTCATCTGCATACAGAGGGGCTTTGCTGTATTATGTCTTTATGTATGCAAATTCTGTGTACATTCTGGTTTGGGATTAGGCACGTGCCCTAGGTTCCTGCACGGCTGGTGTATCTCAGAGGTAAACACGTTTTATCATGACGTATGGGTAATTGGATTGCACCAACACTGAGCAGACAGCTGTGTATTTAAATGTGACCTTATACCCAGTCAGTCTCCTAACCTGCATTTTGATTGTGGTATTTAGGTAAATGCTTCGCTGCGCTTGAGGGATTGTTAAAACTGACACCACAAGGGTATGATAATGCAATTAGATGACTTGCAATTGAGATTTTACTCTTGGCCTTGTTTGGGCTCAGTTGCAGTTTAACCAGATGCAAAAATACATAGGCAGTGACTTGTATATATTGTACACTGCTGAAACAAGCCTAGCAGAACAAGGACGAGATCTGCATGTCAAAGGTGACGGTAGAGACAGCTGCCAGAAGACTTGCCAGTGACACTTTATATTTCCATTCGAGAGAGGACCTAGGAGGAGGCTTCAAAGGAGTAAGTACAATCCGGACATGCCCGAGAACTTGGAATCCACTGTTAGGCTACTAGGATGGGGTTTTTTTATTAGCAGAAGGCTGTTTACTGTGTACCGAAGTTATCTTGCTACAGGAGAAGAGGCTCCAAATGCCAGAGCTGTGCCCTGTTTACGCAGCCACGGTGAATCAGTGTTACTTTGTCCTTTTCCTACTTGGAGGTGTTATGTAGATGTCAAGTCTCACCCAGTAAATGATGCAAGGATTCGGAAAGCAGAAGGTAAGTATCACAATAAATGTTCCATGACAGTGGTGCTCTTGTAATGTATGTTACGCTTGTATAGAAGAATTGATGTTTCTGACAGTGAACTAAATCTTTCTGTGTCCTCTATGCCTAGAATGAGTAGAGACACTGTCCTGCCAGTAATTGCTGGAAGCAGAGGAGAAGGGTAAGCAGTGTGGAAAAATTGCCAATGCGCTATGTAGAGACTAAATTATTTTTTCATATACTTCCTTTTCTTTTCTTTTGCAGGAGCTGTAGGATATTGGCACGTGGAGAAGTGCAGAGATATTATTCCTACTCTGGCTGATTGTTCTTAATAAAGTTATTTTAATTATAATTGAAAACTGCCTCATGATCCCATTTCCTGTCCCCATCAGCATCAGTTTATCCCCTGTTTCAAAACTAATCTTTCTGTGCTGAAAATCACTGTTTGTCCGGTTACCTGGGGTATCTATCAGTATGTGTTTCTGACTAGACAGCCCAACAGTTATCTGGGAAACAAGCCTGAGCTGCAGAAAAGGAGGGGGAAAAAACAAATAGTGTATATCAGTGTGTATGTATTGTTCTTGTATCCTTAATTCTTAACAACAGTTTAAATAATCACAGAATTGCAAACTGTTTCAAGCAGATGACAGACGAGCTTTTTTTGTTTAACAGTGCTGACTTTTCATCTTTGGTAAAATTAATTGCCGTGAGGTATTTCATTTAGTATGGCTTCAGAATTTTCAAACACCATTTGGATCATGTCCATGTAGTTTAGTCACTGTGGTTATATTTATTGTATCGGGTATCCAGTAATTCTCATATGAATTAATACGATCCTTTTTTATTTTTGTGATAAGTTAATTATGTACTACTCCATGCCTACATTAGCATGTAAATTCTGTTGTAATATAGTATTTCTCTATGGTTATTCTTTCAGGTCTCTTGGTAATTTTGCATTTCACGTTCAAATAGAAAGGAAAATCAAAATGGAAATATAAAATAATAACCTGGTGATGGAGGAGCATAAAATGTGACAGCATTGAAGTTCTCAGCAGAATTAACTGAAACAATTTACATTATTCACTACATGACAGTGAAATACAAAAAATAAAATCCACTCAAAATAACAGATAGAGAAGAGCTAGATAAAATAAATTAGACCAAGCAGTTTGAGGAGGAGACGGAAGTGAGAGAAAAGAAGTTTACTTGCCATTAAGAGCATTAGTACTTCTATTAGCAGTTTCCCAAACATTGCTGTTAATGGCTAGGACTGTAAGTTGTTTCCTTCTGTCATTGCAATAGTGACCTCAAGTCCCCAAAAGTACAGGTTTTCAAGTCATGAAAGGAACGTGGAGTTAAATCGGCTGCGCAACTTCCATACTGCAGTGCGGAAGGCTGCCCTGCCTGCGCCTTACCTCCCTCCTGCGCGGCGGCCAGCTGCGCTTGCAGCCTTCTTGCCAGTCTGCCATGGCATGGGAAAAGTACCAAGTTCTTCAGTGCTGGAAAGACATAAGTATCTCTGTGCAAGCCAAGAATATTTAAAATTGATGCCTACAAAACTTCGGGTGTTTTCAGAGTATTACTTGGCTGGAAATTTTGAGAATTGCAGTGTTGAACTTAAGATTTACTGTTGTCTTCTTCATGATTTCTGACTAAAACCCATGGATATTTCAATCAAATTTCTATTATTTCTAATATGACCTACAAAACTTGAAATCAAGATGATGTGACTGGATTCACACGTGAAGTGAATTTGTCCTTTTCCTGATTGGCTCCAAATCACCTAAAACTGAAAAATAGAAAAATCCCTCACCAGTAGTTACAAAATATAGCATGTATAAGTAATTTTGTGTAATTGTGCAAAGCTAGGAGTATCTTCCTTTCTTCTCTTGAACTTTCATTCTTCTTCTCCCTTCTTCTTTCTTTTGTACCCACCTCGTTCTTTCCTTTTTTCTATACCCCTACAGTTTCATAAACTTACTGATCAATGTAACTTTATTTACATGTGTGTTGCTGTTTACAGGAGTAACTACAAATCAGTTGTATCACAGCTGCTCTGTTTAGCTTTAATGGAGAGTATGACACGCAAACACTGAAGTTTTACTCGTTTATAATTGTAATGTCCCCTCCTGTATCCAGAAGTGATACAGCATTTGAAAAATGGGAGTCGCAGTGTACACTAACTTGCCCAGCTCATAAAATATGAATGCTCAGAAAATGAATACGGCAGAGTTAGTACAGTTAATCAGCTTTAGAAAAACAAAAATATGTATTTATCACTATAATATACACTTGCATGGGATATTAATGAAAAAATACCAGCTACTTCATTTTCTGTATTTATTCTACACTGTGCTCGTTAATCTCATTCAAGTAATTAAAATTTGTTTTCAGGATAAGGACAATTTGCTTCTGATGAGAAAAGTTTAGATATCTTTTGTGCTACGTTTTTCTTTGGGTCTGTAAGGTAGAGTCTCTGTACTGAATATAAAGCCAGCTGTGCTGGAAATTTTATAGATTACAGTGAATTTACAGGGTAGACCTTTAAAATTGTAGAGCTAGAAATAGTTGCATGTAGTGCATTGTTAGAACGTTTACCATAAAAAAAAAAGTAAGTCTTTATTAAACTCAAATAAATAACCTGCCTCGGTGAGAATAGCACTGTGTCTCCTGCTAATTTTGCTGTATGAAGTTTCTTTATGCTTCTGTACTTTGGGCAATCTGCTTAAGACAAAACCAAGAAAGTGTTCTCAGTTAACTGTTCATTTAATGAGTAATGAAGAGAAAATCACCAAAACAAGTAAACGTTTTATTTCAGTCATTTTTTTCTTGTAAATCTCTCTAATGTGCTTTTAAAGTTTCTCTTGCCTGATGGAGAGTCTCTTTACAAGGTAAGGGAGTACCAGAGTATCTCATTCTTTGAATTAGTAGTGAATCTTGTTTTGAAATAATATGTCTGACCGTTAGTGGGAAGAGGTGAGTGAATCCTATAAAAATCCTATAGAAACAAATCAAGCCATTTTAATTTATTCCAAGAAGTGACTTAAGGTTGAACTGGAGAGAAAAGATGGATGTACTTGTCTTAAGTCAAGCTGTTTCTTTGAAGTTAAATAGCTACTCGTGTTTTTCCCAAGTTGACTTATTTTAGGCTACATGTTCTATGCAAGATTTTGCTCCAATACAACTAGATTATCTCGTGAAAACCTCAACAGAAATATGGTACTTCTGTTACTTATGACTGGTTTGCCAAACATGACTAGTGATTTGCAAGAGCTATGCTGGAAGGGCAATAGCTGACTTCTCAGTATTGGGTCAGAGTTTCTTCATTGACTGGGATGCAATTGGTGTGGATAGAGGACATCTGAAGGACAATTAAAATGCATGCCTTGTCATTGATGCTGCTTTATTCAACTTTTATGGCAGGTGTTGTTCTGCTCAAGGGGTGAGTAATGTAATGCCGTTGGCTTGCTTTCTCAAGTGATTTGTAATTTTTTCTGTATCTTTTAGGATTTGGTAGTATTCATATATCAGCTATTTTTATCGTTTCTTTGCCTCGATACCTTTATGGATTGGATTTAGCATCTGTAGTCCATGAATCAGTTCAGTAATCATCCCATTCAGTCTGCTCATTCGCGTGCAGTGAGGATCTAATAGTCCTTGTGCAAAGAAAATTCAGAATCACCTTTAAGTTTGCAGCTGTAACTCTTATTGTGACAAACTGCCTTGTGAATTTAGGATTGAAATGTGCTCCAAATACCTTGCTGCATGTCTACCCTGTGTTCCTGGATTCTGGTGGTGCTGGTTTACCATCTCACCCGTGCAGCAAAAATGGGGGCACAGTCTGTTCGCTTTTTCGGTACTGTGAAGAATGTGGTGGAGAAAGAGTTCACGTTTTAAGAAGCCCATTCCCTGCCCCCGCTGCCCCCCAAACATGTTCAGTTTCCCTAATTGTTTTATAAATTTAAAGTTTCAATTTAAATTTGTAGAGTTTCTTCTCTCAATAAAGTACGTTGATAAAAATTAATGAAAATACCAGTATATGATTCACTTGTCTTGGAATTATCTTCTCATAGATACATTCCATGATGTAACATTACTCTTTTCGCCCATTCTCCACTCTTTATGGTATCAAGGTTTGTACCATCAATCATTTCATTTATCCTTTTGTCATCTTTATTGCTTGCTCAATCTCTTTGAGATCTTCATCTTATCCTTCATTCTTTTGCTCTTGGTTTTCTAAAAAATATTGATACTTGTGTTGATAGCACAGCTGTGGCAATAGACCTGCTTGCAAGGTCTTCTGCTGTTCAAAGGAGTGTGTCCCTCTCTGTCATAACTCTTGTGTCACTGTTCTTGAGAGAAGAGCTTTTTAGCTATTTACTTCCTTTAGGTGTTTCTCCTCTTATTTTTATTGTTTGGCACAGCTATTTGCAGCCATCTCTTATTTCCTGGTTATTTTGGTATCACTATTACTTCTGCTGTTGATGTTATTTTTTTTTTTTCTTACCAAAGGTCTGTAATATTAAATTTTCTGAATTATTCATAAGTCCATGTATGAACACCTGCATCTATTATTCAGAACTCCTTATTTTATTTCTTTTTTTTGCTAGAGTTTAAAATCTGTTTTGTAGTTCAATAATAAATGCTAGCCTTCAGTTTTTTCAGAGTTCTTTTGCCAACCTCGTGCAATCTCCAAGGTCCCAACTGTCTTTTAGTTATTTGTGAGGAGCACTGCAGTGCAAGGAACTACGTACTTGTTAAAATAATTTAGAGTATCCCTTCCCTCTTTGCTGTCTCTGTTTTTATCCACTAACGTCTCTGTGCGATATGTTTGAAGTGGTTCCTGATCTATAATATATTGTTTACTAGCTATTATATATTGTTTACTAGCATACGAATCTTTTTTCTCTAATTCTTATCTCTGAATATTACTTGATACTTACTGTCTTTTTAGCTTTGAAGATGTGGTAATTGGGAAAAAAAAATGTTTTCTTTTGCTTTATGCTGCCTGTTTTGCTCCCTCATGCACTTTTTATTTCTGTTCCCCACTTGTCTCAAAAGTCTGTCCTCTAGAGCATTAGTCGGTGTGCCTCTGAGTTTTCCTGTTTACTTAAAAAGCGTTTGTAGAATGGAAGTCCCAGAACCACTTAATAATTCAGGATGGAACCTGAAGACTTGAAGGTCTCTAGTCCAATCTGATGCTCAAAGCAGGGTCAACTCAGGTGCCACCAGGCTGCTCTGGGCATTACCCAGCTTATTCGTTACAAACCAGTATGTGCAAGACTGCACAACTTCTCTAGGCAACCGCTTCCGAGACAGGACAGTGCTTGACTGTCCTAATGGTAAAAGGTTTTCCCTGTATATAGATAAAATGTCTCATTTTCATTTATTACTTGTGTAGAAATAGTCTAGAATTATGTATTTTCTACTGCTTGATGCTTTATATTTCAGACAAATAACTGCTTATTGATATTTAATTCTCTGCTTAATTTGAATGAAGTAAATACGTATTTAGTCTTACTTTTGATAGTCCTTCTTTTCTTGCTCTGTCAAAACTATGCTAGTCCTCATTTCATTCTGCCATTTTACTAGCAGAAAAAGTATGTGATATAGTTCTAAAGTAAAGCTCCCTCTGCGGCTTTGTAATTTTCCAGACCCACAGTATTTTATCAGCTTTATGAAAAGCACGTTCTAAAATTAAGGAGCTGAAGGCAATTGTTTTAGGTTAGATGATCATAACTGAAAAGCTAGGAAGTTATTTTGATAGTTTAAAAAAAATTTATTTTCCCCCTTCATCATGATAGGCAGTTAAAAGGCAGAAAATAATATGTTTTTTCCTCTTTTTTGTCCCTTTCTATGTAATATACGTTGATTTTTTTCCTATCATTTAACTTGAGTGTAAAAGGATATAGTCATTTTCCTTAACGTTATTTTTCATTTTCTTCAGCAAGTGATCACGCATTAAGATCTTTTATTCACTAAGTACTCTGAACGCAACTGTGTGAGCTTTTTTAGTTAGCCACCCAAAAAAATGAATCATAAAAGATCTTTCCATTTTGGAAACCAAAGGTAACCTTTTATGCTTTTGATGACTGTAATTATACGTTAGGTTTGTTTCTGTTTGTTTGTTGTTTGTTTTTTTTTTAAAGTTTGTCCTGCAGTTCATTAAGGATATTTGATGGTAAAAAACTCTGCCATCTTCAGTCATATCTGACCTGTCCCATTTAGGTGGGAATAGCACAGAGCCATATGTCAAAGGCCAGAATAATTCTCTGCCCAGCGGAGGGCTGCCCGCTAGCAGCCAGTGTTTCCCGGAGGTTTAATGGAAAGGTGAGCTGGTACGGTAGCACAGACGAGAACAGAAACAGACTTGCAGGCGGGTATGAATTCACTGAAAGAGTGGTGGCAAGAAACAGATAAAGAATTTTGACAACAGTTTTATTTTCTTAACCAGGAAGAGATCAACCTCTTTTTGAAGAATTTGGTTCTACTGTGTTCCTGGGTATAAATGTGAGATTTCTCTTGAGCAGTATGATAAAATGCGTGGCTACAAACTGATTTGAAACTGTTTGTATAGTTAGTGAACAGAAGTCATTTCAGATAACATGTGCTCTGATTTACAAGTGACTGAATTGTCTCTGAAATGAATAGAAGTGATTTTAAAATAATCAAAACCATACTTTTGTACCACAACAGGCTATAGCTTACACTTGTAATAAGAATAATTTCCAGCATGTAATCTAATAGTGGTTTGTTTATGTAACCTGACATTCACATATTTTATCATTGCATGTGTTGAGAGCTTCCTTTTACACTGATGGGAGATTGAAAGATATAACCTGCAAGTGCACATATATCTTATGAAAATTTGTTAAGTGGCTAGATGTATAAATGCATTACTATATTAGACGAAACAAAGCTTAATTCCTGACGAAAAAATCCCAGAGGAATCAGTTCTAAAATCAAAAGTTTCATGAGCTAAAACACTATTCAAGTAAAATGAAATGAAGTTGTTAATGGTAAATTACTGAACTTAGGAATCTTTTTTGTCTGCGGAAATACCTAAACCAGCTATCGTGTACAGATTCCTCTTCTATTTTCTGGAATCCTTTCTAGTTTTTTTTTCCTATTCTAGCTTCTATTTTTGCTAAAGCATCTACACACACATTTAATTAGAGTCACATTTATTTCATTTGTGTTATACATAAACACACAGAAAAATCCCTATACTGTCATTCTAATCTAACCTACTGATCTAATTGTGCGTCATCTAATGACATACCCCATTTTGTCTAAGCACAATTATAGCAATTTATGAAAGTACATTTTCTGTCCCTTAAGAATACTATTAATGTGGACCATCGCGTTGTGGATGCTCTGCTTCTTGTTTTTGTTCTCTGAACAGAAAGCAGAAAGAAACTATTTCAGGTCTTCTACTACTAGGAAATATTACAAAGAAAAATGGTTTCTTACTCATAATTCTAAATTTAATCGTTATTTGTTAGTAAGTTTGTTATTGCTCTAAATATCTAAAGTACCATGCAGGTAAGAGGTTATGCAGTTCATTATTTTAACGCTGTTGAATTAAAAGACAAGATGAACGAATCATACATAGTCTATTACTAGAGAAGGTCAGATACTTCCACTGCCATACAGTGTATGATATGTCTGGTGCCCTTCTCTTTGCCGCTGTGCCTTCCTGCACCTACTGCTAAATTGCTGCTTTTTAGGGAGGAGACAAGTGTCTGAAAAACGCCCTCGTCTGCTGGATTACTTCCCGGGGTTGTTTGCTCAGCATGGAGCATGATGTGTCGGGGTCATAAAACGCTGCAATCCCTCCTGTTGACCCATGTTTGTACGCCAAATCGATTAAGACAGAAGCTGATGAAGGCAGGAAAGGTAAAGTTAAAAACAGAGGGGAAAGTCCAGCGCCTCTTCAAGAAAACATGGAGAAACCACTTCAGTGTTGTTTAGGAGACAGCAGAGTGCTTGGCTGGAAAAGGCAGCAGTGATCCTGTGAAACATTGTGATTCTGTTGTTGTAGAGGAAAAGGGTTTGTTTCCTGTTGGTACCCTTAAAGCAAAGTCTGGGAATGAAGACTCTCGTGGCGAAAGTGAAGCCAGGAGTTCTGCTGAAGAAAAAATTCAGGAAGCGTTGCAGCCAGTCTGCTTCTGATTCAGAAAATCAGTGTTGATCTGGGGAAAACCATCAATTAAATGCACCTTTACATGAATGATCAGGAGATAAATGAAGGTTGATCTAGCGTGGATGGTGGCCTATCCTACATTGAGCCACTGCAAGTTTCTGCTTTTGCAAACATGAGGAATGTTTTATTCCTGGCTGTTCTGTAGGTGAGGTAGGAGTGTCTGGTTCAGAGCGGTCCATGGCTTTGGCTTTGTATGCTACTTAGTAAATGTACTATCACTAAGTTTCTTAGAGGGATTTAATTAATTTTGCTTTTCATGTGATAGTATTTCTTACTTGTGCATATTTTTATAGGCATTTCTGTTATTGAAAATGAACTCATGTTCTTTTCTTATTTAATTTCCTGAAATTATACATTCTTTTATTTAGATTTCTAGTTTGCCCAGGTAAAACTCTTCTATACCCCCTTGTACTACAGTTTTAACACAATCTAAGTGTATCATTGTTATTTATTGGGCCTTAATAATGGATAATTATGCCGAACATCTACTAGAAGGCTATATAGGTTTTTAACATACAAGATTATTGTGTTATATAATTCAAAGCCATACGAGCAGTCCAGTTTTAAGGGGAAGTGTAAACTTAATCACTCCTTTCCACATCTTCCACAGAAAATAGTTGGTGTTGTGCACATTTTGGAATATGTCACTAACTTGCCTGTTTTGACAACAGCAGATGATCAGGCACTGACCTTGAACTACTCAGCAAAGTAAAATTTCCAAGCTGATATTGGATCAGAGTTGTTTTACATATAGAAAGAATATAGTATATAAGAAACATGACAGTGTAGAAGAGGGTATAATAGAGGTGATACTAGGGAAAACGTTTATCGGCTTATCCATCCCGGGTGAGTTGTAGGGTGAAAGCATGCTACGTGGCGCACAGAGCACAAACTATGCAGTACTTGCAGCAGAAAGGAATTAAGTGACATCTCAAGAAACAAATACAGGAAAGAAGTGTGCATTTATTAAATGAATGAATTTTGCTTGTAAGAAGTGCCATGAACCTTCTCTGTACAGAGATGTGCATCACCATTGAAAGTGCAGCTTGAATTTAATAGGAAGATTCTGCTATTGACATTGGGAGAAGGCTTGGTCAATACTCGCTTCAACAAGAGCTACGCTTACTTACTCCCCTTGAGGACCTGCCCCTCTTATTTTAATTAAAAAGCAGCAGACAAAATCTGACCATGCAGAGCCTGCTCCATACGAAACCTAGCATCAAAATGAATCCTTCGTGCTTAGTGTAAAACTGAATTGAGCAACTGTGTCATGTTACCAGATCTTCTGCAGCACGCTCTGAAAGGCAATGTCATGGGAAGAGCATCTCAGAAGATTATGAAAAGGCAGCAAAAGAAGCAATTACAGCGTTCATTTTTCCCTTTTATTGTCTGAGTCATGCCCAAAATGTTGTTAGTGAGCAACATTTAATTAAACTGTTATCAACTTAACTTCAGAGTATTTCATAATCTCACCCTTGGCATTGTCTTTTTATTAGGAAAAGGCTTAAGTGACTATGAAATATCACAAAAAGCCATGGGGAGGACTTGCACACGACGAAGCTGCTAATCCATTGGAGACCTATGTGGGAGACTCATTTTTCAGTGACAGAGTAGAGCTTCGAAGGTTATCAGGACCTTTTATCTTCTAGTCAGCTTTCTGTGAACTCAAAGCCCTATCTGTGTACAGTACATCCCAGCAAATATCCACTGAGCTTGAGGTGGAGAGACTAATTTATTGCTACTTTTCCTCAAATGTTTTAGATCTTTATAATTGTTTATTTGTTTTATGTATTGTGTAGGAGCCAGAGTGAGAGTCCAGGACATTAAGCTCAGCACAACTGTGTTCAATGCCCCGAAGAGTTTATTGTGCAAATTGCTATTCAGACGATGTGTTTTTGACAATGTAAACATCATATGTATATTTTTCTCAACCTCAAACTGAAATAAAAGGTCGGGACTGATGCAGTAATAGCAGGGGTGCAATATTTTCCCCTCAGGTTTGATACTTTTACTTAAGAATCTGTTCATCCGATCAACCAGTAATGAGAACAGTAGCTGCAGTTCACTTTCATGTTTTATTTCCTATAATTTATTCTTTTTATTCAGCATAGAAGAGTCTGAGCCATAACTGGAAACCCTGTGTCTATGAAAATACTCGGTGGCTTTGACACATCTACTTAGTCAGGCTACTTTTATTTAATCTTGCAAACAGTAAGGAGAATAATTTGCTTTGTGAAGGAAGAAGTGAACACCAATAGCATCTGAGAGGATTTAATTATTTTAAGGGAAATTAATATGCAGTTTTTAAAAAGCCTGTTGGCAGAATTTGGAGTTTCTGCTGCTGAATAGAGCTCCTTTGGTTTGAATCTTGCCATTCATCACCAATAATCACTCTGGGAGCTACCATCTCAGTGTTTACTAAAAATGCCCGTTCCAGGCACTTTAGTACAGCTGTACGTGGAAAGCAGTAGTTGTCTGTCCCCAGACTCATTTACTGGTGAATGATCACGTCATGCAAAATCTTTTACTGCTCTTCTGCGTCCGCACTGCTGTGCCTGCCCATCAGCAGCAGTTAACAAAGCAGCACAACAGAAATTAGACACTTAATTTAAACCAAAATGCAGCTGAAGCACTCATTCATTGAAAGTACTAATTCTGAAGCCTTGACTGCAGTTTGAAATCTTAAATTTTCTGAGGAGGAGAGGTAGGCTGTTTGCTTTACAATTTTTTACTGAAAAAATAGTGTCCCACCTTGGGACAAGAACTTGTATTAGTTCTGGCTTTTTAACACTTGTCTCTGTTCCTTCCGCAGAGCTTCAAATATTGTTGTGATCATTGTCAAACGCATTATTGTGAGAATTAATATAGATCCCGCTAGCCCAGGAGTACTGAAAAGTACTGTAAACCAGAAGGTGCATGTTTTTCACTTATTATTTAGCTTGAGTCATTTACCCACATTAGAGGCACTAATATCTGCCATTCAGTTGAAGAGTTAACCCTGGCTGTGACCGGTTTTTACTGACTGTGTCCATATTGCTCCTAACATTAGCAATGCTCGAGCAAACATTTTGTAGAACATAATTTTTAATCTCAAATCCTTGCTTCCTCTATTGTATTACCATTCTTACAAACAGTTAGCTCTTAGGAAAAATTCAGTGATTTGTGTTTAAAATATCTGAGCTGGGTTGATTGGATGCCACTGATCATGCTGCCAGAATGATGTCTTAACTGAACTATGTCTTAAGTGCTGCTCAACTGAAATCCTCAGTATAAAGCAGTGCTCCCTAAATTAGGAACTGAAATTTCTCTCCTTGCCCACTGAGTTCCTGCTAACTGTATTCAGGTAGAGACTGGTAGGACACGTGCCTTGGGGCCAAAGGGAGCTATTTATCCCTGGGATGCTGTACAGAGGAATTCCTCACGTGCCGTGAAAGCATTCACCTGCATAGGGAGTAAAGTGAGTCTTGCACTTGGCAGATACAGAAACCTGTTACGGGAGGAGATGTTGAGATCAACTGAATTTTACTTCTGTGCCAAAGACGACAGTAGATGGGAGAGAAGCGGGTATGTAGCAGGATGGATTCTTTCTAACTCCGTTCTTTGTTAGTTATGTGGGCACTGCTTCCTTTTCAGTATTCCAAACCCCTATGGCTAGGAATGTGGATCCCTCTTCAAAGAATGGCTTTTTGTTGCTTCTAGGCTTCCTAGAAGGGATCCTGCAGGATCTCTGTGCTTTGTTTTTTGGAAACAGTGTGTTTACCATGTTCCGTCACATACCATATGAAACATATGTCTCATAGGAACTTGAATCAAAACATATTAAAATTTACTTTAACTGCTTTCAGTTCTAGAAAATTATTTGTGCAGGCAAGCAGTAGATATTCACAGAGAAAACAAAATGGGATTAATACAACTGAAGCTAATTCACTTCTTTCTTTAGTAAAATATTTAGAGACAATTTTAGTTAATCATCCTGCTCTTCAAAAAATATTGAAAAGGTCATACAAATTAATATCCAATTTTGAAAGAGCATTTGCATTAAAAAAAACAGGAAGGAGATGCACATCTTACCAGAATGGAGTGCAATAACTGTTAAATTAAAAATAATTAGGATATGAGATAACAAGTATCTGTAAATATATGTAAAGTACAATTTTCAGCAAAATACATGAATTCAATTTTTACTCTGTCTCTTCAATTAGTATATAGGTTGGTATTGGGAGCTCATTGTGTTTTCAATTAACAGAAAGAAAAGCTATCCAAGCAGTTTACCATTCATTGCATGGTAAACCAAGTAAATTGATTATCTGCATCTCCTGAATAGCTTCACTTGCTCATTAGTGGTAATTACTGCTCATTAGTGAAAAAAATTGTAATCGATGTGTTAACGTCACAGAAATAGCAACAAAACCTAATGTCCCCAGTGTAGCATTTGTCTAAAGTTCTCTTTCCTTGGCAGTTCACTTCAACAGCTCTATATTTTATTACCTGATTAGATTTGCTGCAATTTAAGCTAAAAAATAATTTTCTTCATAACATCTCTTATGTCACATGGCCATAAATATCTGAAATGTTTCTTTCAATGCTCTGTTTTTCTCCGGAGAGGAATTTTTTTTGGAACACGTAAGAGTATTCAGTGGTCCAGTGAGCCGTGCTTAGGCATTATTTTCATATATATATATATATAAAAATAAAAAAAATATTTAATGGTGGTATTTATATTTTCCCATAGACTTGAAATGTTTCAGTAGACAAATTTTAATGGGGTACAGTTTGGCTGAGGAGGTAAAATTTATTAGGACTGGATACATTCAGATATATTTTTTCCTCTTCCTTCATTGCAGCTTCTACGAGCTGCTAAATAGCAGAGCTATTGCTGACATTAGGCTATTTGATTAACATAAAAAGGCTTTTGCCTCATTTTGTATCTGAATATTTTTGAATGTGAAAAAGCCTTGTATTTCATGCTGGTTTACAAAGAAAAAATTGATTGCATTTGGTTGCATTGCTGAATGTCTCTATAATCTGTAGTTTTATGGTATGAAAAGAGAAGTTTGTGCCTGTTGGGGGGGGGAGTAGATGGTATTGTTTCTTGTCTTTGAAGAGATTTTACGAGATTACGGAGTTCGTCAGCCAACAGAGTTTTTCACTGGAATCATAATATAAACTGGTTACTTCAGGGCCAAAATTTTGATAGTGAATAAAAAAAATATATTAAATAAAATTTATTGCTGATAGGAAATAAAGCAAATCCTGAACTCAAAACAGTTTCTAGGCCATGTTGAATTCATAGCTCTCAAGGTTATTGTGTCCTAAGACCTCTTTTATTACCAAAATGATCCAGCTTTGTTGCAAACCAAGCAAAACGTATTTAATTGAATTCTTTAATAGGTAGCTAAATAGATAAATGATTTCTGGAAGGTTCATACTTGGCTTCTTATATTAGAAGGTATTGGAGTTGTTCATTAAAAAAATTTTTGTAAAAGACAATAGATTATTACAGAGAAATCAGAGGTTTGGATTAAAGAGATGTCTACATGGATTCAACTATGAAATTTTCTAAATGTTTCCCTTAAAAGCAGCATCTTTGTGGTCTAATAGGTAGAATTGTTGTTCTGCCAGAAATAGAAAAAAGAATAATATCTTATAATTAATTCATTATAATTACTTGAAGTGTTATAAGATATTCGCGTCCTATTTTTCTGTACAAATAAAAAGCAGATAAGGCTATGAGAGGTCCAGTTAGACATTTGATAATTTTAACAGTAGACAAAGATCCTGTACAGGAAGGTTGAAATGAGTTTGTAAGTACTTCAATATAAAACATTGCATTATTCCTGAGAGAGTTGCATTGCTACTTGGAGAGCACTAGTCAATATTAATGCAAGACGTCTTTTGATTTGTAAACTAGGTAGATAGGACATTTTAGTGTAAGGGGACTTAGAAGACATTAAAAAGCCAGATTATAAACTCATCGGTACCTACAAAACTTAAATTTATTGATGCTTTGCCTTCAAGGGTATTTAAAATTTAGGAGAGAAGCAAGTGTAATGTTAACTAAATAGAGTAAGATACATTAGGGTACCATGTTGTACCAATGCATGCCTTTAAAATACATGTGTACATGAGCTAGTTAGAAAATTCACGTTCGGGAATTTATTTAGAAAAAGAGCGAGCTGTTTTTCTGAAGAGAAATTTCTGGCATCGTCCTTTATTTTGTATCTGCTAAACCTGAGAGGCTTTCCAGGTAGCGCTGGAATGGCAGGAAGCCGGAATGACAGATGGAAAGAAGTAGAAATTTAGGTGATTAGTAAAAGATTTTTTTTTCTTTATTATGGTTTAGTATAGGGTGGTAAAGTGAGACGTGTCTGCTTTTACTTTAAGGTGTTGAATGATTTTTGTTTAGTCACATTTGTCTTCCAACACATTTTTGTAAGAGAATGTTACATAAATTCACTGTTGATCTCGCTGCTGTTTGAGTTCCTTATACTGAAAGTATAAGCAATATAATGGTGTAATTATAGCGTGTTAAATATGAGGCAACAAGAAATAGCATTTACTTCTTTTTGGTTTGTCAAATGACAACTTGTAAGGCAGTGCTAAATGTTTTCACCTTAAGTCTATTCATATATTCCACAGAGTTTAAGAGCTAGGTATTGAACAGTAGTACTATGCCAAAAATATGTGAAACACTGTGTTAGGTATAGCTAGGAAATTTTGTTTGCCATGGAAATCCAATATATTTTCTTTGTTTCCCAGGAACACGTGTGATCTACATGTGTGATATGTTTCACAGAAACATATATTTTCATGTTAGGAAGAGCAGGAAAGAAAAGCAAACTCACACTTCAACTAACATTATGATTTTTAAATTATAATAGTTCCTCAATCTGTCGTCACTCAACTAAGAGAATGAAAAAATCACCTCTAGAATAAAATATTTTATGAGGTGAGTTCACCAAACGTGAGAAAGAAGACTTGGAGTGAAATACTTTGTTCCACTGAAAAAAGTCAGTGGCTTTTTGGACTATTGCCTTTTCTCAGGAAGCGTACTGCTTGCTTTGATTGTACTAGGGGTGAGCTTTCATCGTGGGTACTTGCTTCAGTCACATAAACTTGGGCCAATTATTACTCATGGAACATACATATTTAGTGCAGAGGAAAAAACGCACCCAGAGGTACCTCTGTGTGTGTGTGTGTGTGTGTGTATATACACACACACACACGCACCCCCCATGAATGCATACTGGAAAAGCCCTGGTGTTTAGCTCAGTATTCTGTAGCTCCAGCCTATTTAAAGACAAGCTAATGCATGTCCAGATCATGTGTGTTGTGTGCATGTTATTCAGCCTCTCTTCATTGACAGCAACATGATTACTGAATTTGCAAACATGCAAGCAGAAAAGTTTGTCACATTTCGGCATCATGAGAAGTGAACAGTATGTGCTGGGAAAGCACATAAATCAAGTTTTTTAGTTTTCATTAAACTATTCCTTCTTGTCTTTAATCATTTCATCCCCACACTTGCTAATTCCCCAAATTAGAAGAATGCTTACATGCTTCTCTTAATTGGTTATTTAAAAATTTTCATTCTTAGAAGTGTAATTTAAAAACAAAACAAAACAAAACAAAAAAACAACAAAACCCAAAGCGTCTAGACAGGCATTTAAACCTTGAGATCTTTTCTTTATCTCAGATGTTTCTGCTCCATTATTTATAGGAGAGGGCTTTATATCACTTGTACCTAACTGGCCACAAATTTGTTCTGTCAATTTTAACCCATTTCATATGAAAGATTAATTAGCAAGATTTGAATTTTCTTTAACTGTTGAGGAAGCCTTTGGGGAAAATCCTTGAATGTGTACATAATTGCAACACATAGACCACAAGAACTTAAATGAGATAGTTAAGGTAGCAATAGGATTCAGCAGATCTAACAGACTTCCAAAACATCCTGATTTTCAGCTGACTTGGAAGGATGATTTCGCTGTTCTGTTTCCTCTCCCAGACAGTCAGGAGCAGGTTCCTGATAGTGAGCCAATGCTAAGAAAAAGAGGGCTTTGATCCAGAGTAAACTTTGGCCTTACATTTGAAGAGGGTTTCACGTATCTTTGTGACATTGGATGTTAGTTATAATGCTTTGGAAGTGAAATTTGCAGAGAAATTCTTTCAAAAGCACCTGCAACGTTCCTTTTCTACTTCTGGGTTGTGGTTCTTCTCTGACTAATAGTGAAATGATGCCAGCCTTTTAGTGATGTGTTTCAGTTTAGGGACCTGCAAGAAGGCAAGTTTGCCTTCCAGACTATGTTGTACCTGAATTGAATATAACTGAGAACGATTGTGCGGAGTGAATTTTGTCAATGATGATTAAACTCATTAAGCTTCAAAGTCTGAATTATTTCTGTAGTGTTCATAGAGTAAAATTATTTACCAGTATTTGTAAAAAAATTTGATAAACCTGATAGTAAGCTACAAATACACTGCAAGTACAAGAGTTAAAATTATTTCCCCCCCTAAATTATTTCCATTTACTGGCTCATGCTTGTGAATTCACTGAAGCAAAAATATAGACTTTGACAGAGTCACTTACTGAAGTTCAGTGTCTCATAAATGACCTCAATGACTCAATGAATTTGGAGGCATCCACAACATTTGATGGAGATGTCAGTTATGATTCTCTCTGTAAATTCAAGTAACATAGGTCAGAAATCATCGCAGTGTTATGGTACTCTGCAGGACATAGTTTGGCTCATAAAGTTACGGAAATTTAGGCTGATTTTAGAATACCTAGAATATAATAATGGTTTTGTCAAAAGGTAAAAAAAAACCAAACCAACAACTTCTAAAGAAGAAATTGCTCAGTATGCAATTACATTATGAGATGACTCACAGTAAAACAAGGAGGAGGAAACAGGTGAGCATGAACACACAGTATAATCAGGGAGCATCCTGGTCAGCTTTCGAGATCCTCTCAAAAAGTCCCGTCAGAGGGTTCACAAGCCTTTAACTGGGAAAATATCTGCTTTCGTCAAATATTGAAGGTGCTTCTGTGGAAATACTCTTATGAGCTGAAATTTGGCATCACATGCACATTCTGAGTTTACACCAATATGACTCTAAGTTTTCAGTGAATTTTTCTTGCATGTTGCAAAGTAGATCAGAATCCGTCCTGCTGTTCCTAGCAATTCTTGCTTTACTCTGCGCAAGAGTCCCACCAGGTGGATTTCCCAGATTAATCCGTCCAAAACACTGCTTAAATGTTTCCGACTCAAAAACGAGTCTAAACAAGGTGGAAATACACTGAAAGATTTAATAAAAGCTGCAAGTGGGAAGATTTGGGGGTTGAGGAATGTCAGTCTGCCAGTTTTTTGAATCTAGTTCTGTTATTAGCATAATATAAATTTATATATATTTGTATGTTTGTAATATATATAGCATATGTAAACAAAACTGTTCTAGAGGAAAAGACATCTAAACTGAGATTTGATGTCTCCTTTGTTGTTAGCAACTGAGGAAGGTGTGGGTCCTTAGCTTTTTAATGACAATTTATTTAATTAATTTCTCTTAGTTCATAACTACTATTTTTGCATACCACCTCTGCATTCTCTGACCATATTGTGAAAATGGAAATTGATGATGGCACTATGTTGGCAACTTGATAAATTGTATGTTTTCTGATTGTTTCTCAGAGTAGGTATAAGATGTATACCATTACGATGATAAGTAAAGAAGGGTCATCTGAAGGAATCTCCTCTGTAGTCCTGCTCAGAGACAAAACAGATAGGAGTTGTCAAAGAGGATGTATGAAGAGCAACATGGAAAGGCGATGCATTTTCCTTGGCTTTAGCAACACCTGACAGCAAAGGAAAAATTCAAAGACAGTGAAGACATGCAGAGATTTTACCTAGCTGCCTTCTTGATAATATTGCAAACTGGATTTTTCCTGAATTAATGACAGGAGAATTAATCATAACTATTTAAAGCTGCTAGGAAATATGAAGGCGTACAATTTAAAACATGAATAACTTCAGATGTAGAGGAGAGAACAATGACTTGGAGCCACAGGCAGCAGGTTGGCCAGCAAGGGATTTCAGGGATTTTTTGTGTGGGATTTCAGTTGTGATCATAAAGACGTCTCCATGAACTCTCACACCTCTTCCACGGTGTTGGGATCGTAAACAGCACTGTCTTCTGCAGTCTCTTCTTTTGTGTAATTTCACCTTTTCCTTTCATGCTGTGGTACTGCAGCAGCTCTCACCTCCTGCCTGCCCGTCAGCCCGCCCTCGGTCGCTCAGCGCTATCCGAGCTCTTCAAAATATATCTCGCCCAGGCAGAAAAGAAAACTGGGTCACAGGCAGACCCAAGTAGGCCAAGTTGTTGCATGCTGTTCAGCTGCCTTTGTTTAGGTTGTTCTGTTCAGCCTCTCCAAGTCTGCTTATTCTTTTCATTAAGCCATACTCAGAGCTGTGATGTTTCAGCAACGTTTGTTCAAGGCTCAGCACCCATTGGGCCCTATAGTTGTAAGCTGTCCATCATGACTGCCATGGAAAATAATGTGAATATTTTTAAAAGACGTGAAGCTGAGGGGTACGGAAAGGGCTGTCGTATAAAGCATAAGTCAGAAAACACTTTGCCATGTCTGCTTGGCAAAGTGAGCTTTATGCTAAAATGTGACGAACCAGAGGTAGTGCTCACTTCTGGCATAGTATTTCCATTTGCAATTTTTAGACAAAAATCATGACCAGAGATGTTACAAAGCACATCAAAAGCTGCCCTGTGCTGCCAGCATCACTATTGTGTATGACAGCTCCTGGCTTGTAACACCCACCCAGGCACTCTGCAGAAATGTTTATTGCTGGTACCACCAGTCAGGCTTCGCTTGAAAACGTTTGACATTGGTGTAAGATGTCCTGCGGCTCGCCACACAGTGACTGTGTAAAGCTGCCCCCTTTCATGCAGTCATAAAATAATTCAGGTTTGGAGGGACCTCATGACCTCCCTAGCCAATCGGCTGGGTGCCAAAAACCTCCACGGATGGACACTGCAGGGACTCGCTGGGCAGCCTGCTCCACCAGCCAGCTGTCCTCATGGGAAGAAGTTTTTCCCATATCCAGTAGGAAACTCTCTTGTTTCAAATACTGTCTTATCCTCCTGCTGTGCACTGCTGGCTCTGTCTTCTCAATAACCTCCTCGGGGTCAGAGATGATTTGATATTTATTTTATTTATTTATTTACGTCAATTTTAACTTTAAACTCATTGCATATGTCATTCTGAAAATACTTTTGCTATTCCTGAGTTTAATTTCTTATTCTATGGATTATATGAAGATATGTTACACTGTATGGTTTTGGATAGCCATTCATCTTTTCGAAGTGGCAAGTTTATGGATTTTTTCTGACACTTTGTGTGCTTCACTCTTAGAAAAAAATCAGCATATGTAAGGGATTTTGAAATATAAAAATCTATTAGAAAAAAATGTGTTTACGTGCATGCTTATATTTAAGTATGTGTTTGCATCCCTTTGAGCTATGATTTGCATGTGTGTTTTAAACCCACCTAAATATATTAATATAGAGAGATTGGACTATATATTGCTTTTTGTATATATGTTGGGAGGCCAGGAAGAGGATTTACAAGGATAAGTAAAACTGTATTCTCAACTACTTTAAGAACTTGCTTTTAACTAGGGACACAATTAGGATGTATTATTGATGTCATGCAATATGTCAGTTGCTAAAGATTTTAATGCCCTGCAGTCCTTCGGAAGCAAAGGAAAGTGATGAGGCTTGCGCTGCCGCAGTCCCAGCAGTCGCGTACATGTACAAGCTGGCACTCGAGCAACTTGGTTTTGGCAGCTTGGTGCCTACCTGCAGCCGCTGCCAAATACGCGAGGCAGATCCCTCAACGTGGGTGAGCGCAGGGCGTGCTCCGCTAGACGCTTTGTGGGCTGAGGCCTTAATCGTGTCTTAACACTGCTACTCACACGAGTGGAATTTAAGCATCTGCCATTGCTCAGTATGAACAACTGGGTGCATTATCCCTCATGTTGGCAAAGAGCCTCTGGAGGATTAAAGGAAGAGTATAGCCGCTTACAGTCACCATATTTACTTTTCTTTCTCTGCCAACATAGTCTGGTTTTCTCTCTGATCGTGTCTCCAACATAGACTTAATTGTTGTAGTCATTATGGTGAGTGAATGTGCATTTGCACTTTCTCATGGAGTGGGTAGGGAAATCAGCAGAGCAAGTAATGGGTGGACAAGTGTACAGCCCCGTAATCTTCCACATATCTGGGAGCTTTGAGTGGGGATGGCTTCAAGGGGAGCAGAGACTGACACAGCGCTCTGTGAAGGACACTTCTCTGACTCCCCCTGTCAGTCTCTCTCCTTGTCGTCACATCCATCCCTGGTCACTGGCTTGTTAGGAGAAGACAGGTCAAGGAGTTTGGGCTTGGAACAAAAAGGCAATGCATAAATATGCAGTCCTGTGCCTGCAGAGTCTTGTTCAGACACTATCGTACTTCAGTAGCAACATAGTGGTCACATCTTTCTGGAGCTAGCTAAGCCCTTGTCCTATCCTCCGTGCCCTCACCCTCCAGACCCTCCCAGGTAGAACACCGTGTTTCTGTTTCAGTGTATGAAGAAGAAAAGCAAAAAATATTTCAAGTTATTAACGATAATTTTCTATAGTTCTCCTGTCACTGCTCACACCATATTTTAGTTATAAAAAAATGTATAAAAGCACCCTGGATAAAACAGCAGCAGTCAAAACAGAGAAGGCACTTAATTATAATATTGCTTGACTTACTGTGAGCTCCTGACAATGTAGCCATCAACAATAACTGTCAAATATACTTTGTCAGCTTCGATGTGAGCTCAAGATTTGAGTGGAATGTTCAATACAAGCAAGTGAGCAAGATATAGAATGTATAAGCCTCACCTGTGGGAGATATTCCAGTGATAGGGCTTTGTTGATAATAGCAATGCAAACTCAGATCAAATAAAATGTCGGCTGGGAAATTAAGACATCATTATATTAGATGTTAGCCATGCTTAAGATTTTAGGAATAACAACCCCCATCAGCCAAGGAATTACTAACACAGAATTAAAGAATGCTATTGCTTTATAAAGCCATAATATTTTTATGCAATAAACCTCTCAGAAACTGTCTTTATGAAGTCACATATAAAACAATTTAAAGTGCAATGATTATGTACCTGATCTAACGCCTATTGCGCTTAATGGTCTTTGGATTAGTCCCTCTATATAGGTGTGTATCTTAAGAAACTACGATACACTCTACAATAACTCATGCAGGAAGCTTGTGTCTAAATGTCCTTCCCTCTGCTTCCTCCATTTACCACCACAAAGTATGGCTGAACCAGGGCCTCAGGAGGGCTGGAAAACTCAGCTGAGCATGGACTTTGCAGAAATAGAAGGTCGTATTACAAGAAGAATGAATGCTAAACGGAAGTTTCACTTTGAAAAATTTTTCGTGCTGATGGTGGGGGAGAAAAGATGACAGCAAAGACATTTTTAAAGTGCAGAACTGTGTTTGGTTATAAGATTTACAATAAAGAATAAGAAAAAGAAAGGAAGATAACGAAGTCAGAGAGAGAAGATGAAGAGATCTGCCAAGAAGCAGTCAAAAATTAAGATGGGAAAAAGGCGTGAGTCATCATTCTGGAGCAGGATAGTATACCATTTCCCCCACACTTAAGACTCTTATACAGAATTGTGGAGCTTACACACTCTGTCAGAGAGAGAGCAAGGCAAATAATACTTTCTGTGGGAAATCTATGGTATGAAACGTCTCTAGGACCTGGCAGATATTTGCTTGCCTGCAAGAATATACAGGGAAACATAACCACTGGGGGAAAACAAAACAAAAAACAAAACAAACCCAAAACCAAACAGACAAAAAAAAAAAGCAAGAAAACCACAAACCAAACCCAAAACAAAACGAAAAAAAGAATCCTAAATCATTCTGGAAATAATGTTATTTAATTAAAAAAAAAATAAGTCACTGTGTATTTTCCAGTCTTTAAGCTTTTGCGATTTCTGCTTTGAAGCTTTTTGCGTATCCATGAAAGACTAGAAGCTTTTTTCCATACAATGCAGAAAATGTTGCAAGTGTCTTTGTTCACTGGATGAGCAGTAGGTAACATTCAAACTTTGTAATGTATTAGAGTTATGTGGATTTTCTTACCTAAATTTCAAATGGTTTTAAAACCGTTATATGAGAACCGTCAACAGTGATGTCAATGCAAAGGCAGCTGGAACTGTGCAGACTGTCTGCTTGGTTGGTGTTTGGCTGCAAAATTAAATTATCAGCATCTTGCATGCCCTCCTTGCCTGCTGACATGGTACGGTGCTGTCGGCGAGGGTGGTCTGATGGTGAAGGACCTCATTTAAGAGGTTGAATTTGCATCTCTTGAACCTGCAGTAGAAGCTGGAGGTACTTGGAGCTGTGATTCTCAGTAAGCAGAAGTGACATAAAGAGTAAGACTTGAAGGTAGATCATGAAATTTCGGCTATTAGCTAAGAGGTTTTAGTAACTAAAACACAAGTGGTTTTTACTGTTAGTTCAGTAGCTATTAGTTTTAGCTATTAGTTTAGTACTGAGGTACTAGCAAGCATAACGATGGTATTATGAAGAGGTTTTGCACCACCTAGACTTGCAGAGTACTGTAAAGGTTTAAAAACCTCCAGCCATCCCACTGGGATTTTCTTTCAGTGTATTTTGCAGTTGGCTCCTTTGGTACCACTCCATTGCTGTTCCTTTTCTGCTGGCTGCACGTGTTGCTGCTGCTGTGTTGCCCGTGCTGTCCCGTCCCTGGTGGCTTCTCCGTGCCGCTGGTCATGCCATCCGTCGTGCCAGGAGAAGCACTCAGACAGCATTGGCACTGAGGTTCTCTCTTGTGCAATGTGAATACGCACAAAGAAAAAGCGTGCAAAGAGGGGATACTGGGCTCTAAAGTTTCTTTCGCTATCAACGAATGAGGAGGCAAATTGGTCTGCCTCATCGTCCTGTTAAGACTTGGATATTCTTGCTCATTCTATCTACTTCCTCTTCTATTTTCAGTCTCGTTTTTGTTTTCATTTGTGATCATAAAGGCAGAGCTCTCTGTGTATAGAAACCAGTAACTGGTATACTGCTTATGGGACTAATTGGTGGTGGCTGATTGAGTTATAACTAAATTGGATGAGTTTGGCTTGGTGACTGGAGTATCATTGTTGGTCAGTGCCCTTCTGCACCGAACAATAGGAGATGCCAAAAAAAATAGGTGCTCTGTGGGGGTCCCGTTCCCCTCCATTTCAGGCACGATGCGGCCCTTTTGGGAAAAAGGGGCACAGTTTCTTAGAAAATGCCTGCTGCTTCCCTGCGCTTTTGGGCTGAGAGCTCTTCTTTTCTCAGTTGCAGGAATACCACAGCATATAGGGCCATGTGCAGTCCTTAGTGCCCAGGAAAATCTTCAGTAAGTCTTTAACTTTGTATCTCAAAGCGGCAAGTTTTCGTGTGAGATTAGAGCAAGAGTTCATCTTGTTTAGATGTAGCTGTTTGCCCAGAATTTCACACTGTATTACCAGGATACTGTTTCTTCAGCAACCTGATGTGTTTTTAGTAGAAATGCCCTCGACAGTGGTCTAACATAAAATAAAAATGAAATGTTTCAGATTTTTTAGTGACTTCTTTTTCTTGCCACCAGGTATCAAGTTTCCCTGCTTCAGGACTCTGTTCTTTAGGGAGCTGCTCCTTAGCCGCTCATCCCTTTCACACATCAGCAAAAATGCAGGCAGCCATCAGGCAGGGAGATGACTGTCAGAGGATCACCATTTTAGACAGCTTTACCCTTTTTATCATAAGATTTTTTTAAGTGTCCTCATTGTCTAAAATATTGTCATAGATTTTTAGCTGTCAACCTCTGTTAACCAGGCAACGTTTTTCCCCCTATATTCAGACTGGAAGTTAAGTTGGGGAGGAGGAAGAATGGCCTTCATATTAGCTTTTCTCTTATACTTAGCAAACACAAGTTAAAATAATTAAATTCCAATTGTACCCAAAATGAATAAGATAAAAACAAGGTTCATACATAATTTTTATTCTTATTAGTGCATAATAACAATAATAGTGTAGTACAGGTTAGCTTACTGGGTGTGTATTTGCAGTAATAGAAGGTCTTAGAACTTAGAATAGCTATAATAAATTCCAAGACTGAATCTTTCAAAAAGGAAGATTAGCGCACACACACAGAGGCTGATGAGACTTAGGTAACTAATTTTGTTGATAGATGACTGACCTCGTCCATCTTAGAAAGAGAATGAAAGTAGATAAAGTTCGTAATAGAATTGGATTGTCTTACTCGTAAATTGTCAATACACAAAAACTCCTCACCAGACTTCTTCTTAAAAAGGAAAAAGCTCCTCCTCATCCCTTAGCTTCCTATGGAGCTATTTCAAGCCTAAGATTGAATAAATATGTTGCATTGAATGTACTTAACTAAGGCTTTGAAAGTTTGTTAGACTTGGATTCTGCTTATAGGTGACACAAATTCCCTGACAGTTCCCTGCAGATAAAAGGAAATTATTGTTTCTTAGGAAACCAAAGTTAAAATTCATTTACCTTCAGAATTATAATCTTGCTGTTTAAAAGTATCTACCAGATTTTCAGTTCATAGCAACCAGCACTTACTAAGAATATTGTCACCTTCACTTGTTGATTATTGCACTTCAATTATGGTAACAATTGTCAGTCTCTCTTTTTTCTTTTTTGCAAATACCTCTCCACTGTTTGGCTCATTTTATTTTGAGGTTTTTTGGAAGGATGGGTTTAACTTTTCAGGAGAACTTTGTTCATTAATTTTTGAATGCAATTTTACCTTTCACTCACCAAGTTAAAATAGCTGGTTGAGAGCTCAGGTTAGAGCACATACCTTTGCATCCCATTTTGTGATGAATCTATAACTTTATAGTTAATTCATTGCTCGTTTTTAATATTCCATGCAAAACTAGAGCTAATGCATGAGTAATATTGTAGAATCAAGTACTCAAAATAGGTCAGTCTGCTTGAATACTCATCCCTTCCTTTTCTGCCACCTTGTATGCAGAAAACGATCTCACAAGTGTTAAATACCAATAGCCAAACAATGTATAATATAGTGCAATTATAATATATAATGGGCTACATCTATTTCACTTCGGTCTCATTAAGATCCTTCTCCTATGGATGTTCCACAAGTACAAGAAAATGTGTTTTGTTAATCTTCGTTACAATCAGAATCATTGGACAGTTGTTCCCAAGAGAGAATCACTATCGAAACTATGAAATGCTTTATGAACTTCTGCCAGCAGAAGTCAGCTTGCTCTGATTCCAGTTTGAAATGTGGATCTGTGCAACTAACCTTGACTCTGCCCTTTCTGTAAACGATAGCAGATACAAACTTCAGCTCCTAGTTTGTGAACCTAAGTGTTTTGAAGCTTTAAAAGAGAAATTCTACCCAGGCAGGCAAACACTGAAGAAAGAAAACTCAGTGTCTAATAAATGTAGCTGAGAATTAGAATAAAACATGGTATTTTATGTGAAGTAGTGCATATGCTCTTAAAGATATTGGAACACTCTTATGTGGGGCAGGTTTATCTATTTTACACATTTGCATACACTTCATTCCTTTAGAGGTTAATATGTTTATATCAAATTTTATCACATTAATCACTGAAATGGAAGAGGCAATATTATCCTCATGGTTACAGAAAGAACAAGGGTTTTGACTTACCCAAGGTCAAAGAAGAAATTTGTGAACTGCGGCTTGTAGCATTTCAGCTGTTAAATCGTTTTGCCTTAGCACAAGCTCCAGCATATGGCAGTGAATCTGTATGATAGCTTTTTGCAAGCGAAGAACAGAGAAAACTCTTGGGAGAGTTGGAAGTCTGAATCACAGATTTTGTAGAACATGCAGGCTTTTTTTATTTTCTTCATGAATTAAATTTAGAATGCCTTATATAGTTCATCACTTTTCACACATATATCTAAGTATATTGAGAAATATGTTTTAACGACTCTCTTGCCTTTTAACTTATGGAATGCAAATTTTACTGGAAATCTTGACGTTGTATATGGGATTTCCATGTAATCCTCTTCTGTTGTTGTATACGGGACTTTGAGGATGCAGGACACCAATAAGAGTGTAAGTGGCAAACGATACTATTGAGATTCACTTAAGTAGCGAGGTTCTGGCTCTGCAGGTCATTCCAATACAATGTGGCGTGAGAACAGGCATGTCAGAAAATACACGGGCAGGGAGTGAACGGAAATGAACAAAGTGTGTGGCAGTGAGGTGGCTTTATGGCTTAGTTTTTGCATAGGGACAAAAAGAAACCCTGCCTTCATGCTGTCTTGTAATCTATGAGGAAAAGCTGTTTTTATGTTTTATCCATTAGGCCATGCTTCCTCTCTTAACTCTTAAACAGCAGGGATTGAGAAAAAGGCGCAAAGAAGAACATCTCTGAATTTTGTGGTGAAAAATAAGTGATAGAATTATTTTCATAAATTTTCATTAGCATTTACTGATGGAGAAAGCACATGGAAAGCAATTGTTTGTCGTACATACCAATGACAAGATACTGGGCTTTAAGTATTTATGCTGTAGCATGTTGTTACTTTCATGAATGCAGAGCAGGTCCATTTAGGGGAGGGGAGTGAGGAAGGTAGGGGAATGGTGAATGCTGTTGGGGTTTGTGGTGCTTTTTGGGCTGAGAGTAAAAACTTCAGCCGAAAAATTTATCTGCACATTTATTTGTTGTTTTTTTTTTTCTTTAGAGAGCAAAGCTTAAGTAATGCATTCATATGGTAAATGTCATAATTTCTCGGTTGAGTATTCAGTAATTCTTCTCTGTGATGCTTGTGACCATATTGAGATTTCATTCAAGAGCCATTGAAATAAGCACCGCAAGGGTGAAAGCTGCTATTATTGGTTTGTTATCATTTTGCTTAGGCCACATGCACAATACTGTTCTTCATGTTTGAAATACCTTTTAAAGATATTGCAATGAATTCAGAAAATACACAATAGAACTAGAGGACCCAGCGATTATGGCTGGTAATGATATTGTGGATTTAGGTGCTAACAAAGCCTAATGTAATCTGTTTTAATTAAAATATTTTTTCTCAGTAGCGTGGTTAGAAACATGCGTGGTTGTTTCTCAAGATCCTTGGACCAGTGTTATTCCTTTTATAAAAAAGTTACAAAGAAGAGGTTTCAGCTTATTTACACAACAAAACTACCATATCCTTTAGAAGTACCAATCATGAAAAAAAGTGTCTACCCTACGCTTTTTAATCCTCTAAAGACTTATGTGTATGATTCTGTGGGTCTTTCCACATGCATAAAGCAGACAGATGGCAGCCTTTAAGAGTAAATTTTAAAGAGCAAGAGTATTTTAAAAAAAAAAAAAAAAAAAGCCAAACTCTAGTACCTGGACTATGGCATGTTTTTTTTTTCATAACAGACAAAATGTGACTGTGATGTGATTGCGGGAAGAAACTTTTCATCCGTGGGTCACCAGTAGTTATTTTGTGTTTTGTAATGGTAGCAAATCTGTGAGATAAGTTTAGAAAAAGGAGTACTTAAGGCACGAGAAGTTCATAGTCAGTGGGGCGACATGACAGAGGCGAAGGGAGAAAGGCAATTTTTTAGCAGGAATGAAAATAAGAAAGAATCAATAGTATAAATAAAAATGGGCTAGATACATAAGAGCACACACACTGAATGGGGACTCGTCTGTGGGAACCCAGCCTTTCAACAGGCTTCATGTCCCATGTGAGTTTGCCTTGTCTGGGAAGATCTTTCTTTACATAATTTTTGTTAAACAAAATAGCCTGCCTGTAAACAGTCTACTAAGTTATTTTTCAGCACCATGGTCTGTGGTTGGATTTGTGTTGGTATAGGTTATGTATTTTGTATGATTCGAATGCTTGGTGGAATTCACGTTCTGTAGTCTTAAATACTCAGCTTGATTATCCAGGAATATCCATGGCAGTTTATATTTTGTTTTTTATCTGAAATATTTTCTTGGCTGCTCATTAAATGAGGAATCCTCTCCCTAGAGTATTTATTTCAGTCGAATGCAATTAAGGTGATTTACTTCACAAGGAATATATGAATATATGTGAATAAAGAGAGACTTATCATAATAAGATTCAGTCACACTTTAGATTACCTTGGGAAGTTTGTTCCAGTATGTAAATACATGTATGCACAAGTTGATGCACATCTTCAACTAAGGAGAAGGAATTTTTAGTTCTTCCCTTTTCTACACATTGAATTTCTACAGCTTTCTGCTCTGTGAGAACAAAAGTGCTCGCAGTACTCAGCTGTAGCCGTCGGCCTTCTTTAAAGGCCCTATTCCGTACACCTTGGCTGGAGAGGATCTCAGCTGTACTGTATGTGTTTAGAGCAATAGTGAGGTTAAATAAAGGCAACAATGAGGAGATCTTCAAAGTTTGCACCGAGAGAAAGATTACGTTCCTATCAGTAAGAAGGTGGGTTTTTTTAAAAAAGCAAATGTGGAAGATTAGAGAATGGAAAAATGCTTAACTGATTATATTTTAAGATGTTAGAGACAAATATGCTGGAGTCCAATACATAAATAAAGATTTAAAGGATATTAAAAAGACGAACGAAAGTGTCTAAGAAATGAAGTAAAGTTAATCAATAAGGAGTTCTTTAAATGTGCACTGTACAAAATAAACAAAAAGGAAAGAAAGCATCGATCAGCATGTGTTGAAAGCTAGTGACAGGGATTAATCTGGCTACACAAAAGACTTAAATCTCCACCTAGTTGTGTGAGCGAGATAATATTGTCCAGTCTCTGAAGTGCTTTTATCTTGGTAAGACGTATTCTAAAGCATCTTTAACAAGACAGTGATATAGGACATATTCTAAAGCATCTTTAACGAGACAGTGATAGCTATTCAGGACTGACAAAAGACCATAGCTGCATTAAACTCAAAGTTTCTCAAAAAAATCACAAAAGAAAAAAAAAGGGGGGGAAGTATTTAACGAGGACTTTGTTTGAAATAAAAACAAAATTAAGCCTGTTTGCACACACTACTTAAATCAATTTATTTTAATAAATACTTTTTTTTTTTAATTGTATGCAGTGTTTGAGTGAAATTACAGGTCGTACGTATGTATGTTTTAGTTGTGGTCTTAAGCAGTAAGTGCTGAAATTGGTATTCAGGCAGAATAGATTAACAATTTCTGAATGGAACAATTCTCTAACTATTTGCAGCGTGATCCACCTCAACTTAAGACTTCAAAATTTGTAAGATTAGTCCTTTGTGTACTGCAGTGGAAATGGAAAGTGGATAATTGTGTTTACACAGGCTAGTAAAAACAAACAAATCAAAAACCAAAATGAAGCCCCCAGACATTTAGGTCATTGCCAATGAAGATTCACTGTCTAGACCCAGATTTTATACATGCCACTGAGGAATGGGCTTATAGCTCTAGTGGAATCAGTTTTACTGCAATGTTATCAGCATTTCCTATTGAATTACAACCTTTCCAGATATATTTTGGACATGTAAAAAGTGTAAATTACTATATTTACGTCTTTATATTTTGAAGACAATATTTTAAAAGTACAGCTTTTAGAATTTCAAAATTCAATGAGAGAAAAGAGTCAACAGGAGCTGAAGACATTTTACATCTTAGAAATGGCTTCTGAATCACTGTGGTGTCCTTTGAGTGAGCAAGTAAAGAAGTAGTTATGAAATAAAGATTTTCTACCTGTAATTTTGTTTTAAGTAGCTTATGAAAAGGGACTGGGACTTCTACAAGAGACAAATGACTGTATTTATGATTCCAGGTGTTTAGTAAGAGCACTGGGATATTCATTCTTGATAAATTAATAGTTAGTACTGATTAGGATGCTCTATGTAGTCTTCAATCATGATAACACCGGATAGTATTTGACTGAAGTTCCAGCTACGGGTAGATTTTTTTCAATATTTGCCTAGATTCACCTTGATGTCATATAATATTTTCTCCTAATGAACCTGAGACTTACGAACCTGGAACTTGGAGTTACTGTCACCTACTTGACTGGTATTCATATTGATGGGGGGGGGCTGCACTGAAGATTGCCAGCCTAGAAAGAAAATATGGGTTTACAGAATCATCGAATGGTTTGGGTTGGAGGGGACCTTAAATATCATCTAGTTCCAATCTAGTTTGTCAGGGCACTGTGCTTTTACTGTGCCTTGATAATCTTACATGTTGGTTTTCTACCTAAAATATATGAATGAAAATACTGTTTTGTATGTTGCATGTTTGGAGAAACTGATCTTAAAAAATAAGAAACTATTTAGCATGTTAGCACTTTGTGTGAGACAAGTAGTTGAAATAATAAAAATGAAATATAGCACTTAAGGAGCTGTTAATGAATTCAGTGTGTGTAACTCCAGTTGCCTATTAGCTTCTGTCTGCTGTCATGAATGAGTGTTTTCTCTTGTTTTCTTAGCTTTTCTTTTCTATTTTTTAATTCATTCTGTTCCTGTTTTAAAATTAATTAGAAGATTATGAGTTTTATTAAGGAAATTTCTTTTTAAAAAATAGACTCCCATGAAAGCAGTATCTGGTGCATTGTAGCATAGTAGTCATTGCATTCCATCCAAGTTGACTGAATTAATTTTTGACTGTAGTATGTTGTATGTAAGCTTCAAGTGCAGGGAATGACATAGAAGTAGGCAATGTAATCACCATTCAATAAAAAAAACCCTTACCTTTTTTGTGTAGGTAAAAAAGAACTGTGAATCTTGTGGGACCTTGTGAGAGCTCTGACGGGTCTTGCCTTAGGTCAGAAAAACTCCATGGTTGTACGGCTCTTTATCCTATTGACAGTAGAAGCTTTCTAAAAAAGCTGAAAAATAGCATTTAGGGCAGAGAAAATATTAAATTATCCTGATTTTTATTATTATGTATGTATTGCGTGTATTGGGACCACTTTCTAAAACGTTCCTAGGAGGCTGCGACTCTATGAACCTTATCTAGATGAGAGGTTCAGAGAAGCATCCATTCTGTTGAGGAACTGGGCAACCCAGACCTCCAAATCTCTCGTATCTGTCCATCATTAGTGAAATCATGATGTGCTGAAATCCACTTTTCGCAAGTATTGTTTTCTGATGCTTTCATAATTCTCAATTTTGCTGTTCACAGAGAGCGAAGAAGTGTACCAGCGCCAGGTGCTGTCTATTTCCTGTATCGTCTTTGGCATAGTCGTAGTGGGCATGCTTTGTGCAGCGTTCTACTTCAAAACAAAGTAAGAGCCTTCGTCTAGCATGTTTGTTATTTAGCTTCTGTCCTTTTTACGGCTTTACAATTCTTCAGTTTCTCCCCACCTTTTGAAGCTGTTGTTATCTCTGGACAGGCTAGAACAGTTCCCCATGGCTAGCTACGCTATCTAGGTCCAAAAAAAAGTAAACAGGAGTAATAAGTGTTCTTTTTTCTATTTTCTGATATCAGGAAAGAAGACATAGTGCCCTTTCCAGTTCTGTTTTTGACAATAATAATTTTTTGTTTTTTACTATCAGTGCAATATTCACTCTCCTCTTTTGAAAATAAAAGTATAAACATACCATCTCCTTTTCGCATTTCATTTCATATCCCTGAATGTCCCTTTTGTTTCTGTATGCTGAGAACAAAGGTAAAGTTAGAAATAAAGAGCGAGAGAGACAAGTTCTCTGCAGGTATCTGTAACCTGTAGCTAATAGCTGTAAACTGCTGATGTAGTTGCATAACTGCAATTCAAGTACGGTGGAATCACCTGTACTAAACTATTTTCAAGTGAAATTCTTTCCACTCTATTCTTTATTTTCCCAACTAAACATTATTTTTTAGTATTTATTGTTATGTGTGTAATTTGAGTTGCAAAAACCTCCTATCAATTACATGACACGCTTGTCAGTGCCACTGCATCTATAAATACATTTTGTATGGTTGCCATCCCTCATTCCTGTTCCAGCTGGAGCTAATGAGAGAACACCCATCAATAGAAATAGTACCTGCAAGAGGTTAGTCGTGCTGGCTGAGCATCAAGAATGTGGAGGTTTGCACCGTTTATAAGTTTGGATGCTTATCTAAATCCCCTTTCTTAGAATTTATTTTGATGGGTAGGAAATCTGATGAGGACTACTTTTTATTTTTAAAAAATATAAAATGTTTTGACATTTCAACCAGGAAAAAAAAAGTTGGAAAAGTCACTAGATCTTTTTTAATTTTTTTTCGTCCCCCCAGACTTCAGGGGTAGTTCGTGCACAACTTAAGTGAAGATTTGAGTTCATTCATGTTTCATCTAAACACTCCTACCCGTTCTCATGCCTTGAGGGATTTCATTTAGTTGTTCTGTGGACCTAGAGGATGACAGTGATGCTAGCCGGGAGGATGCTGTGGCAGGACAGTTCCTCTCTGCAAACTCCTTGGTTGCATTATAAGTTGTGAGCAGAGACAGCCATTTGCCACTGCATTAGAAACATCGTTATGCGTTTTAGATCTGCAGAAGAAAGAAGAGAGAATAAGGTGTTCCTGTTCTTCCTGGAAAGGCTTGGGGGTTTTGCTGATGAAGAGAGATTCAGAGAAGGCAGAATGAGATTGTCAGTTGGAAGAACGTGCAGTCGACAACTGAGCGTAGTGTGAATAAAATGTCCCTCTGTTATTTAGCTGCGCCCCTCTTGGTTTTGCAGTGTTGTAGGGAGTGGTGGAGAGCTGGGTTGGAACAGCCTTCCAGATACCATGGCTTGGATGAGGTCACGGGGAGAGCCAAAAATAATTAGTCAAAATAATGCTTCAAAGATAAACTGACAAGACAATAGTGCTTCATATCACAGCAGGAGGTGAGGGTGTTGGGTTTGGGTTTTTACCTGCATTATAAAGATGGTAGTTAAGAGTTACTGGGAAGAGTTGAAGTGTGCTTATGCCAGATTCTGGGAACTGAGGTTTGAAGAGTAATGAGAAAATGGGCACCTCCTGTTCAGTCAAGAGATCTTATCAAATCTATGAAATACAGTAACGGTAAGATACTAATCAATCCCTAACTCCCTGGCTGTGGCTCCATCTGGCAAACTGTCCAAAAAGTAAATAAGAGTGTCTAGACTGGGTTGCATAGAGACCACGTAGAACAGTGTCACAATAACTGTGACATTGGACAGTGTCTTAACAGCGTAAAAAGCAACAAATGTAAAGTGCCTCAACCATTAACATACGTTAGCTTTTAGTCAACGGATTTTCAGGAGCTACTTCATCAGGCAGATGTATCTTGATCATGTTTAAGAGTTATCAAAGCATTCCTCCTGCATGGGAGATAATCCTTGGGTTTAATTTGATGTATCAAAAATTTAAAATATTGCTAACAGCTACAGATACTCAGAATGGTGCACCCTTTAAGAAAAAAGTTTCCATGAAGACACTGACACTGACTTTCTTAGTCTGATAATTGCATAATGCCTGCTGCCAGAAATATGCACTGCCCTATGCACCATTAAATTAAAAGTCCTTTAAAATAAATTCAATTTGGGGAAGTTTAGAACTATAATTAAACACTATGTCCTTCCAATTATTCCTTTTAAGGTAATCAAGAAAGTGCTGTAAGTGTTAGCAACAGAGGGAGAGTACAGTAATGGGCTGCTCTTTATGGCTTAGACTTTTATAGGTGACTAGTGACTTTATTTCTTGCTGAAGTAACAACACTTTACTGCCGAATATCTCTAAAGTAAACCACATAAGGCCCATTTGTTTTGAAAACAAAAATTATAAAATAAATATATTAATCAGTGAGTAACTTTGAATTATTAATAATTTCTAGTTTTATAACTGTGCATCCTACAGTTTGGCAAAATGAATATGCATAAACCTAATATTAATGTTAGGTTGCATGATCATAAAAGGCAATTAATGATTATATTGTTTCTCTCAGTAAATTGCCTCTGGGAATCTCAATTGTAATGTTAAAGATTGCGGCAGTGAAGCTGAATATTCCAGTTTACTTACATGTGTTTATAGATGTAGAAACAACTCTAAACCCAGGTTTTCTAAATAAATCCCAATTAGATTTACAAAAATTTGTAATTTGTGTTGTTATTTTCCTGATTAAATTCTAAGAACATTGTCTGTATAGAAGAGATTCCCAAAGTCTGATGTTGTGATCGTGTTTTGCTGTCATTGTTTAGACTTTATATGAAGTCTCCGCTCAAAAACAGTCATCAAAAAAGGCAGGATGTTCCATAACCATTATGGAGACAAACACGCAAGTGGCTGGCCTTCCAGTAGGGCATATGGATATATATGGTTATTTACTCAGTGTATGTAATTTAACTGGTCAGAAAATAATTATTCATACAAACTCTAGAGTTGCTTTTATGAATTTCCCCTGGAATTTTGTGAGAAGCTAAAGCATTCATTTTGACATTTTACAAGTTAAATTATTCAATTTCATTGGTTTCAAAATTGAGTAGATATCAAAAAATGGTTTTAGAAGAGATGTTTCAGAATCAACTGACTAATTAATTTAATTTGACACTATAATCCTTCAAATTATAAATCTATTCAGATTATTCTGATATCAGCTTTACAAGTTGTTTTGGTTAAGGAAGAATTTCGAAAGTTTAATAAGTTTTGTGCTTGAGAAATTATTTCCTCGCCCACCCATATTCATAAATCTTACTAATGATGAGTTCCTAGCTATACTTAAAACATGCCACTCATATTTGTAACATGCTTAAAATAGGGGCCTTTGAGGTTTGTTGCTGGAGATGCATCTGCTGGGGAGAAAAAGGAGGAAGGGAAGGAAGGAAAGAAAGAATTAAAATAGTATTGTAGACTTATTTCTTGTGATCATGTAAAACTGATAGTCTCGGACAATGTAGCTTATCAAAAGAGTGGAGACTGATAAAAGATCTTAAATATATTTTGTTAATGGTTTTTGCCCAGCTGAGGTATCTGTTTGCAGAAGATAAAAGAAATATTTAAAATAAAGTTTGCTGCCTCATATCCTCAGTCATGTACAGAACTTCAAAATTCAGTTTGCCAATATAGTGTGGCAGAAACAGAAAGCCTTTATTAATAGTGTAGCTGTCTCCTGAATATTGCAAGTGATTCATCTAGTGGTATTCCTAGCTCTGACATAGTGGATCATACTATAATATGTCAAAAACACAGCCTCTGATACCATACTGATGTTTTTTTCCAGGTTTAAGCATGTAAGCAAAAGCTGGTCAATACAAGATACTGGTTTATAGGTCAAGTCTAATCAGCTGTGAGCAGAAATCTTTGATTCTTCAACACTTTTTATAGCCAACAGGGACTAACGCCTGCTGTATTTGCCAAAATCTTTGTTCCAAATCAGAGCAAAATGCTTCTTTAATATGCAGGCCTACTTCCAGCTATTGTTAAATATGTAATAGATGATCTTACAAAAATCCTGCACTGAAACAACTAGCATACTATTATAGTAGTCTGAGAATAGAAGATCTTTTAAACAGAAGACCTCTTTTTTTTTCCTTTCTTAAGCTTCGACAGAAAATGACCACTGCATTGAAATATTAGACACTAGTGAATTAGCTCAGCTGGTTAATCTAATATGGTGAAGTTTTGAACAAAGGGAACCATGGCTATAAAAATACCATGGCTATAGTGGAAGATCAGACTAGCTCTTTCTTACATGAATTTTATTTCTCTCTGCAGGAAACAAACAAAGCAAATTCATGAACAGCTGAAAGAAACACAGAATAGGAAAACCTACAGCCTAAATGCTTCCAGCATGATGGCAAAGTCAGAGTGTATGGCACAAAGCCGAGTCCAGCTGCAAAACGTAAGTAATCCTGCCAGCTACAACACTTAATAGCCTGGCTGAGTTCCTGCTGCTGATGGCAGCACATCGCCGTGTTGCTACTAGCATCTGAGCAATGGGAACAAGAATTCTCACCTCTTTCATAAAATGTTTTCTGTCAGGCCTGTTAATGGAAAACAAAAAGCAGGGACCTAGTTGCGCCCCCAGTAGTGGAAATTACTATCATAGTTTCCTGCAATACCGTAGCTCATATGTATGGTTTATAGGTGAAGTGGGGGTCCTTGATCCTAAGTGATTTCAATTTCAAGTCTTCCAATAATTAATGAACCTGCATGAAAAAATGTAGAGATATGTTAGAGTTAATTCAGAGTAAAGTCAAAATCTAGAACTAAATTTACACATGTAAACTAGTGCCCAAGGGAAGACAGTCTCATTTTTCCTGGGACTTGAGTTAAAAGAGTTTTTGATACCAGAAAAAGATTGGTTTGTTCAAATTAAATTTGAAAATTATGTAGTCATTTTCTGTATGTAGTTATATCTAAGTCAATGCAGTCCCACAATCATGAAATACACAAAGCATATTTGAAATAAGGAACTTGAAAGCGACCGATTAATTTAGTGCTGGATGCAAGGTATTTTCCAATGGGTGTCATTTTCTTCCCCCTGGTCGCACACATTTAGTGCTGTCTTATTTTGAACAAAGTCTTTGGAACAACGGAGAAAGGTCCTGATAGCAACACAATAGGAAATCATAAAAGATGTATTGAAGCCTTTCTAAATGCTTAACTCTTTTTTCAAAAAATACAATATCTTAATTTTTCTTAAAGGGCTGACTACCTTATTTGCCAGAGTCCATCAAAATAGTGGGAGTTTACCAAAAGTGAGCACTCATGCGCATTTAACCACAGATGTCTCAACTCCTGGTTTACATCCAATTCATGCAGAAATAAGTATAAGCCCTTTTGACCAATTCGGAGTACACAGAGCCTGCATGCTGTGACAGAGGAGTTGTCAGAGCATTGCTTGTCTTCACTAAATTTTTATTTTATAGGAGCACCATTCTGGTTGTGATATGCTTTGTGGTTCAGGAAAAATACACTATTTCAAGAAGGAAGATAGCTCCGCTAAATTGACATAATCACAGTTTGATTCTTGTGCAATTCTTTGTTTCACTTCCAGTTCATTCAGTCATATATTATTTCTAGCCCCTAAAAAAAAAAAAACTGTTGGGAGCATTGCTGGGTTGTAATGATGGCAACAAAAGGTAAAGTTGTAAAGAGCTTTTGTGAGCCTTTTGTTCTGACATATAAAGTAGGTCTTGGTTAACATTAAGAATATGTTCTTTGCCTTTCTGCTCGCTGTAATTTGGTGCAATATTTTGTCAACCCGTCATCACGATGAACTACTTGATGTCTTCTGAGCAGCTGACAAACACATCAACAAGCTCTATTTAAGTCTTTTTCCTTTGCCATAACAATAGCCATAATGGCTGAAGTACCAGTTTGCAGATTCCAGATATTAGAGATTGAAAACCATTATTATTATTATTTAATTTTTTTAATCCAAATTTGCTTTTCAGCTTTTAATGCTGTTCAGACTGGCATTATCAGTGCTGGTAATTAACACAGCATTTTCTTGTTCTGGCTGCTTCGCAGGCAGCTGTTTTCTTCTTGCCATTAATGCATTTTCCCTTTGGGAGCAGAGATACTAAGGAAGAAAAACAGAATGACCTTGTGCGGGATGTAGCGTAACAGCGCAGGGTAATAATGGTTTCTATTGTTAGCAAGATTTTAGTGCAGGAATGCATGTAGGCAGTTCATGAAATATTTACGAAACTTGGCAGATTGAAGGGGAAAAAAAAGGGCGGGGGGTATGGCGAGGCAGCAGAAAAGAACTTTGAAATGGTGTTTCATAGGACTGGCCGAGTGGCTTCCCATCAGAGACCAGGGATCTGCCCCGGGTGTATCTGCTGGGTGGGAAAGGGAGCGGGCAGAGGTGCGGCGAGGAGAGCGCTCCCGCTGCCCACTCCTGCGGCCGCGCTCAGCCTTTCTGCCCGTCACCGTCATGCCATCTCTTGGTGATTCCCATCTGCAGCTCCCACCACATGGGTTTGGGGAGAAGACTTATGTTTATGTAATCCTGGAAGCCATTTCTTTTCCCACTCTGGGTGCTCCTCTTACATGGGAAAGCTGTCTTGCTTGTATGTCACCTTTCTTTCTTCCCCTAAAAGATTCTCCCATATTTTTCTCCTGGCTATTTTGAATGGACCGGGTGATGCTTTCAGGGTTTTCACCATGCTTCGTCTATAGCAAAGAATACATTAGTGTAGACCTGAGAATAGTTGCATAAGGTTCCTTATTCTTGATGACTATTCTAATAATGTCTATTCTGAAAGAGCCATCACGTTTTGACTCAGAGATTGCTACATTTAGTGAAGGATGCATGGATCTTTCCAAATCTTGTGTTGCTCTAGAAAGAGGTTTTACTTATTTCCCAAGACCCAGCGTATAGCATATAGTGTTTGAAGTGGTTTGTGGCTGTAGAGAGCTTGACATGTCTCAGTGAAGTGCTTTTCCTCCTCATCGTTCCTTATTTCCCTTTTCACTCTTGTCAAGACTTCAGGAAAAGAATAATTTTTTCTTACTTATTTTCGAAGCCAATTTTGAATCTTTTTTTAAATGAGAGAAGCCGTGTGCATCTATCAGAATTGGTGCTAACAGAAAAACCACACATTTCATTTTTTAACCGAGTATGAAAATTAATTACCAATTTGCATTTTATTCTAGCCTAACTCATTATACTTGCAGCTATTTGCAGTACTGCAGAAGGAAAAGGACTGCAGACCTCAGTCCCCATGATAACCCACCTCTGTGCCAATTAAAACTTCTTTACAGTACTGTGATTATGAAAACCATATACAAGGTTAAGAGCTCTGAATGTTTGCTTTTAAAACACTCTCTGGTTGTATCAGAATTCTCCTGCTGCATCCTGGACTACAGGTTACATTGCAGCAATCCTTATTTCAAAAGGCAGTGTTCAAGAAATGAATGTGAAGTGTTGGACCTTCCCCCAAGTTCATTAAACATCCACATGGCAGGATTGCTCTTTCAGATGTGGCTATTCAAGTTAAGCAACAGGATATTCAGAAAAAAATGGAGCTGGCCAACTGAAAAATGTAGGCTTTTTAAAACTCCCTTCATCTAAGAAGTTACTCTCTTTGGGGTTTTTGCCCTCTCTGATCAGCACAGTAAACACAAGCGAGGAAGAATGGCCACATCCCAGCACCTCCCTTGGCAAGCCCCGAGGCTGAGGAAGAACGCAAGGAGAGTTAGGCATTTAAGTTAAAACATGGATGTCTCCCTGTCATTTGCTACGTTGCAGGGAATAAAGCTTTTTGTTTGCATTGACAATATTTTGAAGTATCATATGCTTTTCCTTCCCACACTCAAATGCATCATATCTCCTCCACTTCCTTCCTCTGCTCAGCTGTGATTCTGTAAAGTAAAAAAATGGGTTAGATTTTGTCAGGACAGCTGTATTCTCTCTGAATTCCTGCTGCTCATAGCTAGTAATTGTGTAACCTGTGCCGAGTCTATTTCCCTCGTTATCGATTCCATTCTTTTGTTGGGGATATAAATTAGATGAAAAATACTGTACACTGTAAGCAGGATTCATAAATAACTGTTTGAACACAGCTCCTAGTATTTCTCCTGAATCTCCTTCAAGTCCACTGCTTTCCCTAAACATTCTGGCAGCAATGCACTTAATTTCTTGCTCGGTTTTGTAGCATCTTGGATTTGGATACTAATGCACTGGTAATCTTGCTATAATTCTTCAGTCAGGAAGAGATAGGTATGCCAGTTTTTAATGCAAGATCTTTGAGGTACAAGGAGATTCAGATTTATTTCACCTAGTGCATGAAAGTTAGGACTTCCTCGTATTACCTCCCCCTTCCCAAAGAGATTGTATTATCTTCAAGAGATATTTAACAACTGTGCTCCACAGGAGTGCAGCAATCGGTTCGACATTCTCATAGGCAAAAGGAAATAAATTGTCATTCTCAGCTGCCCCTCTTAGAAAGAGAAGTGTTCTGTGTCCCCTCAGAGACCGTGCAAGGGGCAGGAGGAGCTGTTGTGCTCTTGTTTTTCTGTAATTCACCAGTCTTCATGAGTCTTAATCATGCTCCTGATTACTAGCTCCTTTTTCCACCTTGACTAGAGGGTTTCTTTAAATTCTCATAACTTGACAAACATGTCATGCAACAAAGAAAAGAAAAACAAAAAAAAGCAGCTGAAGCCTTGCCATTTCTTTAGTGATTCTGAGTTGTGATGGTTGTTTAAAGTGGCCTTTTTCACCTTTGTGGATTTTAATACCTTCTGCCGTGATCTTAAGTGGATCTATTAATTCCCCATCACTTTCCCTCTGAGGTGGTTAATATGCTTTTCATGCTGTAGTGTGCGGTTTCACTTTTCACCACGCTTGTTTCTAATAACTCACAATCACTGCCTCCAGGCTTCTGATATTCTTATAACAAGGAGGGGAAAAACATGCTCTTTTTGTGTCTCATTGCCTTTTGTTGATAGTAGTAGGAACTAAATTCTTTTTAGTCACTGTGATAGAAATGCAGTTAAAACATGTTGAGCGACAGACACACTTAAATCTTTTAAAAGATTACAGTGTGGTTTTCCCTGAGTTATGATGCGATTTATTGGCTAAGATGAAGAGCAGATTTCCCATTTCTGTATCACATGACTACTTAGGAAGAACTGCCAGAATAGACAAACTTGGGTTTACCGACCTCTGTCTAGAGCTAGTGTTGGCAACAAAACATGTAGAGCATGTGGGAACAGCCGTAAGGACGGTAAATGTACCGCCTGACGGGCTCTTCTGCAAGGTCAGCCCAGAAAAGTCACTGGCTCTTTACCTCCTTGAGGCACCCTCTCTGAATGTAATTTAAAGCTGGCCCCTCCGTCTTCTCCGTCCTTTTTGTAATGGGATCCCCACATCACCTCTTTTCCAGTGCCACATACGTTTCTGGACTTTTTGTTACTACTATTTTGGGAAAATCGTTGAGGAGGAGGAGCTAAGAAAAGCAGGGGGGAGGGATGGGTGTTTTGTTTTGCATAACACTAGGACAACAGTGTCAAGCTGTTCTGTAGCGCTTGAGTGGCGTTTGTTACCCACGGATCCTACATTTTAGAATAAAGAACACAAGGCACGGAGCAGGGGAATTAGGTGCTCACAGTCGTACAGGAGGTCAGTGGCAGAGGCTGATTTCTTGTCTCCCGGCCCAGGCTGCTGTTGCAGATTTGCTTAGCGTTAACTAGCTGGGGGTGGAATTTTATTGTCAAAGAGCTGAGTAATTATACATAACAGATGATTTTTCTCCATGAAACTGTGGAAAAATTGAAAATTTGCAAAATGGTTTATTTTTAAGTGCTATCATTAGTCTTTAATTTATTTAGCCATATGCATCAGTGTTTCTCAAAGAAGTACAAATAATTAAGCAAGAAGACAATAAAACCATTAAAAAAATAATACAGATAAGCTTTCAGCGATGCTTTCAACCTACTCCAACAGCCCTTTGAAAGTGTTTCACAGCTTATTCTCCATCGTGGCTGAGTATTCAGCAGCTCACAACTGAGTGAGCGCTCCGCAGAGCTCAGCCCAGGTGAGAAGTGGGCTGTGGAAGCAGCAGGATGGGCTCTGCTGGGATACGGACGGGGAGTAATCCTATACCATACTTCTAAGGGCACCACCTGATACTGCTGTAAACTCCTCACAGAAATCTGAAGGTATTTTTCTCCAGAGATGATCTCGGACAGAGGAGGTAGCCCTTATGGTTAAGCCAAAGGAGAATAAACCCAACTGCGTTTAAACCTATTGCAATGTATGAATAATGTGCTACATCCCAATTAGGTCAATGACATTGTTCAAATTCCCTGTATGTTCACACCCTCAATTTACATTGTGATTCACGTTTTCATTGTAATTAATTTTATGGCTGTTATGGTAATTGGTAAGTGGTGTATCTGAAAATGGCATAAAAGAAATGTTCGGTTGGGGGAAAAAATATCCTTTGCAGGCTGTGCCTGGGTGGTGCTGGCTGTTGGACCTTCAGTATAGTTTGCTAGTATAGTGTGTGCATGAATATATATATACACTGAAGTATAGTATGCTTCAGTATAGTCAGCATCAGAGCAGCTTCTGGGGGTCCTGGTTTTCCTCAGTTGGGATGAGGAAAGACTCTCTGTACCATCGCTCCAGCCCACATCCACCTTAACCATGGAGGTAGCAAAAGGCGCAGCTTATCTCTAATTACCTTTCATGACTCACTTCATACTCATAGTCTTATAAGCCATTTGGACCTTCAATTTAGTATCATGAAGAAACACAAAAAAGGACAGAAATAGCTTCCTGGCACTAACCACCCATTCTTTACGTAGCTCAAATTGATTTATTCAGGTCAGACAGTTTCATTTCTGAAGCTGGCAGGATAACTATTAAACTTTAAAACCTTCACAGACATGAGTACCTTAAAAATCATACTTCTGTCTGAATATTTTATCTACAACATTTACAAGTGACAACTAAGATCACGGTAACTGCAAGAAATGAGAGTGGGATATGTTTGTTCTTATTATTTCACTTGTATTTACTTCATGCATGCAGCAACATTTTGCATATTGTCACTCTCATAGCTTTGCCTTCAGAAACATGTAAGCAGTGATTTTGGCTCTGTTTATGTGGGTATTTCACAAAACAGAAAGGGAGAGAAGAGCATTGGAGAAAAATTTGAAGATCAGTTGTTTTCTGATTAAGTTTCAGTCATAAGTCTGAGTAGATAGACTAAAATTGCATGTAACCCATTTTTAAAACAGAGTAAAATGTATGACTTTCCTTTTTGATTTTGCTCAATGTGGGAAAGTGTAGATAAAAATAAGTGAGAATCAGAAAATAATTCTATATTTTTAAGGAGTCATTGGTCTTTTGTTAGACAACAAAATAATTATGAAGAAGAACTATACTTGGAAGAAATCTTACTATCTTCTCCACGATCGTTTATACTATTGTATCATAGCATGGCATTTTTTACCAATGTGTTTTTTTTATATTATTATTATTTTAATTTTCTTTCTAAGATATTTAATCATGTAATAGCTTCCACAACACTGGTTTATTGTAAAGATAACATAGATATCTAGGTATCTAGTACTAAAAGTACAAACTCAATACGGAAAAATAGACCAATTAGTTTTAGTGCAGGTCATTGTAACGCAACATAAAAAAATCTGCAAAGCGCAGTCGTTTTCATACTTGAGTAGAACTGTGGGTTAACCTCTCATATCTCTGAGATATTGCCCAGTAACCGCTAACAACATTGATTCTTCTTCCAAGACAAAACGCAGCTTTTTTTATACTTTGACTTTCTGGCTCCATTCAGGATCAGAGACACAATTTTTGCTGAATTTCCAATTGAATCATAAAGCAAGAAGAAAATCTGTTCTTGTTCATGTCTGGTGTCTGCTTTACAGACCTTTGTGTCCTGTTATGTGCCCGGAGACTGCCCTACGCCTACAACTGTCACAAGAAGAATTATGTTTACGCTGTTCTTACTAGCACAGATACTCGTAGGTCAAAAGTTTCAGGCTTGTTCAGAAGGGATATCTGGCTCTATGGATAGGATTCAGATATTTTTCTACTTATCTGATGGTACAAATGCTGTTTTAGTTTGGTTTTCATAGTTATGCGTGCTGATAAAAGCAGTGTTTGAAATCACCAAAGGACCCAAGAAGGCGCTGACTGTTCTCTGAGATCTGTTTCTTGATTTCAGTCTGCATGGACAGCCGCAAAAACCTGGCTTTTAGTCAAAGGAATCAGTGTTCCCTATCATTATGGGTAGACCAGTCAGTAATTTTGCTACTAATGCAGATATCAGCATTTTGATGTGGAGGAGGTAATGGGGATAATGAGTACTGGCGCTTTCCACTATGTAAACAATAGTGAATGAATGTATTACTTGCAATGCCTAATTTTAATTTAAAAATGCATTAGAGAACTTCTTACCCCGCTCCGATATGAGTTCTGATTGAATAGCATCAACAATGTACTTTGCCTCTTGTGTATTAATTAATTTTATTCTCTGTGCCACAGTATTCAAAAACAGATAGGCATCCTGGGCCTATTCTGGACAAAGTTATGGAGTCTAGTTTTTCAGGCCCTCAGTCTTTCCCAGAGGCCTTGTCTCCTGACAGAGGAACGCAGCCCATCAAGCAACATAGGTAAGCAAACGGCTGTCTGACGGGAGATTCGGCAGGCTGCCGGGGGATGGCGTTGAACTGGGGATGCCTGTGCAGGATTGCTGTGTGCTGTGACTTGGAGAGATGCTGGATGGTGTGGTACCGACAGAGCCTCCGCCGACTCATTAAGCAGATGTCTAAGCATTTTCTTACCTGCAGACACAAAAGGCAATAACAGTTCTCAGACTTTATCTGCATTTTGTAAAAGTCCTAGAGGAAGCATTTAAAGACACCATCCAAGCTGTAGACACAGAGTAGTGAATTAAACAACTGTAGTTTGAGAAACCGTGAAGAACTAGACTTTCCTTATCCATGTTCATGAAGTTAATGACTCATTTGTTGCAGAAAGACATGGTTGCAAAATTCCAGCCTTTCTCTTTGGTTCTTTAAACAAATAATACTTGAAATGAATGACGACTTATTTAAGACCACGTGGTGGCCTTTGAAAACTAGTATTTAAAAAGTTTGGATGGTTGTTTCCAAGGGGAAAAAAAGAGGAAAGTCACCCATCACTGGACGGCATTTGGATTAGAATTCTGCTTGTAGTCTTTTTTGATGAAAAATGGTGCAGATGGTTCATTACAGACTAAAAACCAAACTCGTGTCTGGTATAAGCAATAGTGTTGGTGGAATGGCTGTGGTAACGTCTGGTCCAGAGCACACTGAGGAAAAAAAGGCTGAGAAAAATGAGTTCAGAATTTTTTCAGCTAGATGATCTGGAGGGGAAGACTTATTGTTTAAAATTACTTTAAAAAAAGAAGTCTGAGATTGCGTGAGGTTATGATCTAGCTTCTGTAGTATTTGATGCATTTTCATTGCAGTCCCCAGTCAGCTACATGTTCCCTCTCTTCTGAATGAATGATTTGCTTAATTTACTGAAGTGCAGCATATGAGCCAGGAAGGGATATTTGGGTTCTATCTACTTTTACCTTACTTAAGCCTTTCATTTGGCATGAAAAAATAATGCCAACTGTCACGTCAGATACATTTCTTAGGGCTTATTCCTTATTACAGAGATTTTCAAAATATGCTTAATAATTTTACTGAACATAGATGAACTGTGGAACTGAGGAAAAAAAGGCTGCTTAGAATGCTTCTCACTGAAGTTCTGGAAGGAATTTTATCTCCATTTAGTCAAAGGGTGAAGTTCAGAAAAAACATGGTGACATTCCCTTACCTATAAAAACACAATTGCAATATTCAAGTTTGAAATGGTTTAGGGGCTGTAACACAACATTACCTAAGCTTAAAAATGTGGAAATAAATTAAAGACTGAAAATATTCTATGTATGAATGTCACTTAAAACAAAAGCTGAATGACTCTGTAGAGTCCCTGTTTTCCATAGGGAAATTATAGAATAAGCCACACTGAATTTACAGCGAACTAATGCATAATCCCAGATTGCTTGTTTTAACACTTTTGCACACAAAAACTTTCTTTTCCCACAAAAACAACAGACAAAAACCCACCAACCAACCAAAAAAAAGCCCAACAGTCATCTGTCATCTTATTTGCAGATGTCAAGCACTGGACTATCGTAAGAGTCTTTGCTTCAGAACTGTTTTAAGATGTGGAATGACTATCTTAATTTATAGAGAATTCTTTTTGTAGTTTTAGAATTTAAGATTTATTATACAAGGCCCTTGCTTTATAAAACATGAAACAGATTTGAACATTTAAGACTTACAAGGCTGTCTTTAATTTGTGCACCATGTGACAGCTTCCTAGTTTATTTGCTTTCTTTAGTTTGGCCAAATGATCAAATGTGGCCAAATGAGGAAACCTTCTTTTCCTGGGATACATTTTGTCCTAAACATCCCTGAATTCCATTCCAAATCTGCCATGAGCCTGGAAGAATTAACAGGAGCTCTGCAGTTTCTCTGTTTTATGCTGCTGTTAAACTATATTATTGTTTTGTTTCTGCTTGCTATGGAAATATTTTCTTCCATATCCAGATCTGTTTGCTCTGCTGGTGATTTCAAGGGCACTAACGATGGGTGATTATTTCTTAAAATCAGGAACTGTCTATTTCGAGTTCTTAAAACCAATACAATTTTGGCCTGGCAGTAAGATTATAAAGGTGGAGAATCATTTGGGGTTGCTGGAATTTGACTGACCAAAGTCACCTAGTTATTTCACTCCGATTACTAGGTAATAGCAATTTTCTGTCTCTGACAACCTCAGCTGCATGCAAAGAATTACTGCAGAGATTGAATTGAAAATTGAATCTCCACTGAATCTTACTTCTAAAATATTTCACCTGTATTATGCACTGTTATTACCGTAGAAGAATTTTACATCATCTGCTTGCATATGTAAAACAGCTCTTAGTACTGTCAGAACTGGAAAGTAACAAATGTATTTAATCAGTAAACCTCCTCTAAAATATACAGCGCACTCAAAAGTTCAGCTTGGATTATCTGTTGATTTAAGTAAGAAGAAAACCCGTACTGTCTTAATTTCTAACAGATAGAGACAAATTAGAGTTTTGTTAATTATGGGATTGAGTTTTGATCCCTTTGAATAGCAGTTTTCTTGGTAATTAGTCATCCTGACTTTCATTCATTGATTCAGTCATCACTGATTTTAGAGGGATTCATTGCAGAGAATACCATGATGAAAGCCAAATGCAGAGGCTTTCAGCCTAAAGCAGTTGTATTATCTTACAAAAATGCCAAAATAGGATAAACTTACTCTAAAATTTACAATAATTTGTTTGCATTTTAATGAGATTTTAACACCACAAAAACCATGGTAAAAGCAATTTTTTATTATTTAGTAAGCATTTTATTCTTTATGCTCCCAATACGATCGATTTAGTTTAAATTAACAGAAAGAGTAAATTAAAATTATTCTGTTAATAAGGCTATTAAATTTCAAAGAACAAATATTGATAAACTAAAGTAACTAAGAATGTAAAGGCAGAGGAAGCCTGAAAGGGAAGGAAGTGTAAGGAATCTGATTTTGTTCCAAGGAAAAAACATAGTTTTCTGGAGAAACTTACTAAAAAGAATGCCTAAGAGGAATGGGGTGTAGGCGAAGAAACAAACTATATCACCGAGGGCAAGCAGTCATGCTTGAAGTGAACATTTCCAGGAATCGTTGAGAGTTCAGAATTACTGGTAAAATTGAAAGCAATCAATTGTTCTTGTTGTATAAAGAAGAGGAGTTCTATACAGGAAGAAGCAAAGCTGATGGTGGGCCAGAGATAATATATGAAGCAGTTAGGGCAATCCTGAATGAATAAGTTTCATTTTTCTGTTAGGATGATTATTTGAGGGCAAAGGTAGAATGAGAATAGAATCAAGTACATGAAAATAGACATTCTGTAAAATGCAGAAATCGAAGCCCTCAAGTCAAGATGGTCCAGTTAATCTTGATCAAAGAAGTCTGGAAGGAGAACTGGCTCATGAAATTTCAAGTCTGGTAGCAAAATCTATCAAAATGGGACCTGTGCCATGTGATGATGGAATAGCAAGTGTCAAATATTTAGGAAGAAGAAAAATTTATCGCAGGAACTGAAGACCTATTATGTTGAGTTAGACTAGTCAAGGCTTTAGGGCAAATGTGGGGGTAGCAGATTTTTTTGTGTAGCTATAAAAATGGCTAAAAATTCTCATGAGGTTTACCAGCAGCAGTTCCTGCAACACTACACCGATGACTTTCTTTGTATTTGGTGTAGGTGAGCTAGATCTCTACGTAGCCTTAGTGAACATTTGATTTGTTGTCACGTGTCTAATGCCTTTAATGAGAGAAAGTAGAGAGAGGCAGAAAAACTATAATGCACATATACAGAGGTGGTTAAAAGGAAGATAGTAAGGAGTTGCATTGAGAAGGTAAGTGCCGGGCTGAAGACATTCACCAGTGGAGCCCTAATGGAGCTCCCAAAGAAGTAGTCAACACTGGGGACACATTTTGTTTAATGCTTTTGTACATGACTGGCACAAAAAAGTTGGAACATACTGAAAAAAACAGTTAAAAGATAGACTCAGAACAGAAAAGGATCTAGTTATAAAGAATTAGTTGAATAACTTTGAAGAGTGGCGTGACAGAGGGGGGTTGAAGCTCAGCAGTACTAAATACAAGGTCAGGCATTTGGGAACTAATAACAAAATTTAAGAAACAAATGAGGAAGAAAATGTTCAGTATATACTACTTGCTCAAAGGATAACTAAGTCACAAAGTGATGCCGCCGTGCAAAAGATAAATGGGATGAGAGGAAGTATTAATCAAGACATTTCCATCAGAAAGTCAGAAACATTAAAACCACTTTATGAGACACTTGTCACTTCATTTGAATATAGCATACAGTGCTATAGTGAATGCACCACTATTATCTCACCTGGTTAAAATGGCCTCTTGATTACTATGGGCTCAAATTGCATTCATGAGCTAATACGAGCAATTAATAATCTGTGTTCATTGAAAGCATTAGAGTCTGTCTTGTTTCAGTCTTCAGTTCACTGAAGAGAGTATATGACTGCTGCTTATAAATACATCAGAGAAAGCTTAGTGAGAAGTAAAAGACCATTAAAATCAAGGAGTATGGTGACACACATGACAAATAGATGTATACTCATCATAAATAATTTTAAACTGAAAAGAAGCCTCAAAGTTTTCAATATAAAATAACTTTCTGGAGTAGTAGCCTGGTTATCATTGTAGTCTGAGGATGAAGGTTGATCAATGCGCTATAGGGAGTATATGATGAAGTTATGGCAGATGATTAAACTCAGTGCCACTGAGGTACCTTCGAATGCTCTGTTCCCTTTTCCTTTTATGGTGGAACTGGAATGGTGACCAGATGATATAGGTAGTGCTGAGGGATTTATGTTGAGTTGCGAAGTCCCCGATCAGCCCTGGCACATGCTATTCCCTGAATATCATAGAATCATAGAATGCGTTGGGTTGGAAGGGACCTTTAAAGGTCACCTAGTCCAACCCCCCTGCAGTAAGCAGGGACATCTTCAATAGATCAAGTTGCTCAGAGCCTCATCAAGCCTGGCCTTGAATGTCTCCAGGGATGGGGCCTCCACCACCTCTCTGGGCAACCTGTGCCAGCGTCTCACCACCCTCATTGTAAAGAACTTCCTAATGTCTAATCTAAACCTACCTTGCTCCTGTTTAAAACAATTGCCCCTCGTCCTATCGCTACATGCCCTTGCAAACAGCCCCTCCCCAGCTTTCCTGTAGGCCCCCTGCAGGTACTGAAAAGCCACTATAAGGTCTCCCCAGAGCCTTCTCTTCTCCAGGCTGAACAGCCCCAACTCTCTCAGCCTGTCTTCATAGGAGAGGTGCTCCAGCCCTCGGATCATCTTCATGGCCCTCCTGTGGACCCGCCCATGTCCTTCATGGTGAATGTGAATATGTGAATCTATAACGGAAGCAACAATGCTCCCATTTCAGAAATCAACAGTAGATTTGTAGGTATAGGCCGGCTGCTGGAAAGCTTCTCCTGCATGTGTGAAGGGAGAAGAGAGTTTTGCAAACAGCAGGCTACAAGTCCCACTCCATCACCTGGGCTGAGAACCTGACTGGCTGTAACAGTTCATGAACACGAGCTAGAAAACACAGGTCATCGTGCCATTGTAGATTAGGTGTTTTCCTAGACAGTAATTGTGTACTGAGGCAGAACATGACTACTTTGCAAAGACACAGGAAAAAAGCGGTGTTTAAATGCTTGGGATACAGAATGCTATAGGTAAAAAAGGAACAAAACTATTAGGTTCAGTTCCCTTATGCCACGGCTTTTTTGGTATAATAATCTCCTTACAATCTTAGTATTATCTTAATCACATAGAGCTTTATTGAAGTCCCAAATATTATGCTAACTTTCTCCCTTTGAGGAGCCATCTATAACACAGGCTCCAGCAGAGACGCGCTCATTGTGGGTCATCTCGTTCTTGTAAACGATCTGACAAAAGGGCTTTGTGATACAGTGGTATTATTGTTGCACGGTATTTGCTGAGAGATGCTTGTGTTCTCAGGTACAACAGATGCTTTTTATTAAAACTGAAAATTGGATGAAAGTCTGAATAGTTGATATGTACAAATGTTAGCAGTAGATTACCTAACTTAGCCTAAAAGTGTAGCTCCTAGGGAACATCAGAAGACCCTGTCTACCTAGCAGGTAGCTCTTTCATTAGGGTATGTATTTACTGTTTCTGTCTTGCAAGGACAAAGACCTCATCTTCAGCACTAATGTTTGCATCTTATGATCAGTACGTAATATAGTATGTAACATAATACGCCTCCCTGTATAGGTTTTGCAGGTACAAAGCCAGAGTATTTACAATAAGTTTTAGAACTTTCCTTCCTCCCTCAACTTAGTGTCTTTCTTTTCATGAATTACAATCCTGAATAAGTAAAATAGTTATACATGCGATCATGGTTATAAGCACTATTTCTGTAGCTCCGTTGTGCATATTGAACAAGAAGGGAAGGATTGGGATCCTGTCTAAAGTTTTAACACTTTAATTGTTATCCTCTTGTTAATGCTCTTCATGTTCCTATTGACAAAGTTCCTTCTGAATGTGTTCATAATGTGATGTATAATCAATGTTCTTTAGTAATTAATTAAAAAGTAGTACAGGAGGATTCCCAGAGTTGCTGTAAATTCACTGCAAGTGTTCCCCTCTTCATGAACGTGGTTAACTGCACTTGGGAGTTGTGTATGTGCCTTGAGAAGAGAATACTCCACCTGCTGAGATAGACTTTGTTGTTACTTGGTTGCTCAACCTAAAGAAAAATTTCACACAAAACAATTTGCAACAACGAATCCCAAATTCTTAATTAACTTTGCAGATGGTTGAACTTCTTCTCTCAAACCATAAATTCATCAGAACTGTATTTCTCCCTAGTTTATGCATTACTTGTGAACCAGTTCAAACATACTCTGATTTTTGTTATTCTGGAGTAATTGATTAATGGATTTCAAAGACCTATCTGCTACGGCTTTCCTAATTGGTCTCTTTTATTGAACAGTTTAGTTACGTGAGCTGGTTTCTTTTACCCACTTAGACTAGACTGGAGTACAGGGAGGAAGAAACCATAATGGTTTCCCTGAAGAACTCCGAATGGAGAGGAACACTTCCTCAGGGAGAGGAACACTTCACGTGAGCAATAGAACAGAAGCCTGAGAGGGACTATATTAACATTTTTGGAGGAAGAGTACGCTGACGTTCATAGCAGTTTTGTGAAAAAGGAAAAACTGTATTATGCTGGAGTTACTTTTTCATAGAACTTTTAACAAACATTGTTACTATCTTGTCTTTGGTGCTTCAAGAAATAAGCGTTATCCTGCAGCTTGGCGCTGTCTGTAAATATTTCCTGGTCCTTCTTAGTGAATTGGTCTTGTCCATGACCACAAAATATCTTTGTTCATTTTCCCCTCCGTTTTTTTCTGTCAGAAATGTTGAAAGCACATTAGCAACAAATCGATTGCTTAAGCTCTGTCGGTGCTGGAGCGGCTGTGATTGCAGGAAGATGTTGGCATCTGCCGGATCCCTTCGGTCTAACCAGCCCACGCACCTTCAGCCGCCCAAGGCGTCTAGTGTCAGATGTAGCAACGAGAGTTTCAGTGCAAGTTGAAGGAAGTACAGATAGGGCTTTTATATGCATCTTCGCTGCAGTTCATACCAATTATCTCAGGTATAGCTGTATGTGTTGCAATTGCATCTGTGTAATGCAGAGCTTTTGTGAATTTGCATGTCATTAGATGGGAGACATTGTGCTGTCAACCAAGACGGAAGATGTGCAAGAGCATCAAACGAACCACATTAAACAATGCCTTTCTAGTTTCACATATTTGCAATCAATCTAAAGTCTGTTAAGTTAATCAGTTTGTTGACTTTTCTACTACATTGATGAATGCTCCGCAATCAATAAAAAAAACCCTGAAATCCATTATCCATCGCGAATTATTCATTCAGCTGCATCTTTTAAGATCCCCTGCTGTAATAATCTCAGACTCTCCTGAGCAGAAATTGTCAATTGTTTTCTGAGGTGGAAGTGTTATTCTACAGAATATGAACTGTAACTCACAACTTGAACTCAGGCTTTGGAATTGAAAGCCAGCACTTCGTTTTTTTAAGAAAGTTTTTTTCACAACCTCGTTAATAGCTAAGGAAAAATTTATTTAAGGAAGCATCAAAAATCCTTGAGGGAGTGCTATTGCTATGGGTTAGAGATCTTTTCAATTATAAAGAACCAGGAAAGTAAAAATGTGGAAGAGAACAGAGCAGAGACCGTGATGGAACACTGCTAGCCTGAGCAGTAGGATAGGGACTGTTGAATTTCTTATGTTTTGACTTTGGGGAGAAAAGGTCAGGTTTAATGGAAATGTACCAAGAGAATTTATCCAACATACTTGGTCCAAGCAAGAATTGCTTTGGGAGTGGATGTGGCCCTAACTATAAATAAAGTTCCCACTAGGTATAAAATGCAGATTGCTTTTAAGTCACATTATAATAGGAAAAGAGAAGCAAACTTATCAAAAGTCTTTTGCGTAGCTGAATTGTGTCAGAAGCTCAAATTATTCGTGTAACCAAAAATAGTAATTCTTAAAATGCATCTACAAAACCTATATTAAAACATTATTAAGGATGTGACAGAATATTAGGTAATACATACTCATTCCTGAAACCCAGGAGATGTCAAGAGAAATAGGAGTAGCTGGAAAATTAATAGCCAGTCACACCATGCAGTACTGTTACCTACTGTTAACAGTAGAAACAGGTCATGTCTTCCCTTAATTCTATGTTCCCTTATTTTTGCATTAGCAACAGCTGAATTTATGGTTAATATACCAAAACTACGGATTCTAGATGCCTTTTAATTCCTGCATGAAATGGAAAAAATCCATTCTCCTTCCAAAACAGTACAAAAATGTTCTTTACAAAAGCAATTTTCTAAAATAAGTAGAAAACTATTACTTGTTTTTATCATATTCAAGTTTGTATTATATCACTTAAAGAAACAGCATTTATCTATGTATAAAGAAGAAAACAATCAATGCATATAAAACAAGAATAAAACAATACAGAAAAGAAATCTTGGTCAGCGTGGGGAAAACGTGTTATGGATGATTTCTTCAAGCTGCTGATAAGCTTCACTTACACTCTTCACTTACATTTTTTCCCAATTTAATGTTGCTGTCTCAGGAAGCAGGACCCCATAGGTTGATAGATGATACAGTGGGATCTAAATCTAAGATCTGATTTTGAGCTCAGCTGTAGGTATGATGGGGCTGTGCTGTCCACTTACACTGTCTGAGGAGTCAGCTCTATGTAGCAGGGTTATGGGATGCAGCACGGAAAGAAAGAAGCATCCTTCATCAAGTACAAGAATACATTTAATATACCAGGCAATTACTTTCATTTGTGGAAGAGAGGTAGTGTATTAAATACGGCATAAACAGCGGGTAACTGTGGATTATAGTACTATATTTCCATAGAGAATTTCTACTGATGTCATAGGCCACCACAGCAAAGTTTATAAAAAACAGTAATCCATGAGTTATTAATCCTGAATCTTTAATTTGCAAAAGCTTACACTTTTGCTGTGATAATTGTTACTGTACTCTTGGTGTTGTTCCTAGAAGTCTCTCTTCATGCTGCAGCCCAGGACAAAAAAGTGGGATGCTACATAGAAATGCCTTTCGGAGGACTCCTCCCTTACCTCGGGGTAGGTTCAATGGAATTACAGGACCAGCATATCAACAGCTCGAAGAGTCAAGGATCACAGACCAGGACACGATACCTTGTCACGGGTAAGTACTAACGTAACTGCAGTGAGCCCGTTTGTGAGTGGCTGCTGTCACGCGGTTAATGTGCTTTGCCATTGCAGTCCTTCCAACTTTGGTGTAATGTACTGTGGATCCAGGGCTTATAGTACTGAAAGCAGAAGAATGTTTTCAGCGTACTGGCTCTTCGAAGGTAATACATTTTTATTTTGCTGGCTGCTCTTTTCAAGCCTTTGAGAGGCTGTAGGAGGAGTGATTAGACAAAATGTAAGTGATTGGCAACGTTACTCTTTATAACTGATGCTTTTTCTAGCAGTGCCGTGATGTTCTAGTAACTTTTGCATAGCAGTTTTTTCTCCCATCAGCACTGGGCAAATAAGAGAAAATAATACAGAAGTCCAACTTTCCTGTTTTTTTAAATAAATCTATGTACATTGTGAATTTTATTTGCTGTAGACTGAAGACCGATCACACAGGTTTGTCTTTGGAAATGCACGAAGAATCCAATATTTTTCCTTTTTTAACTCAGCTCATTAGAATATTGAGTGTGAGCTCCAGCTCAGTAAGGTCTGAATTTCAAAAGTGCTCCTGAGCACCTACAGCTGCCTTTGAAGTCTTCTGCAATTGCTGAGGTATTTTGCATAGTATTTACATATGCCTGTAGATTTCCAAAGACTTTCCAGAATCACTACGAACATATTGTACGTAAAACTAGGAGTGATACCTGGAATGGCATAAAACAGCACCAGTTTCATTTGGACACGTGTAAGTCACAGCTAAGTGCAGCGAAGCGAGTGGTTACACTGTGAGAAGGCAGCTGCACGTTTTGGTACTGGAACCGTCTTTATGAAGTGCAGAACTGGGGTCACCTGCGTGTTTGATTTTCCTTGGGGAAGAAAGGAGCTGTTATCACTATCCACTCTGACCTCCTGGGAACGGCCAGCCACAAGTGCCGACCAAGAATAAGCATCGTTACACATGTGTGTTGTTGCACACCTTTTTCCCGCGCCTCCCTGGCCACGCGTCCCAACCTGCAGCGGGATTCCCCACTCTGGGGAACTCTGTGAGAGGGGGACTTGGCTCACTGAACGCTTGTAGCTGAATCTACCTAACAAAGTTGGCCACAGCAATTAGTAAAGACAGGCTGAGAACAAGGCTTAGCTAGGAAGGAAGAAAGCAAGGCAGCGAAAGGTTTGGGTGTCTGGTGACTTCTTTTAAAAAGTACAAGTTTCTCTCATACTTCTTTCATTGTTACTATTTGTTTCTTCTAAGGAAAAACTCGTTTATTACTTCTTGCAGTAAATATATTATTGTTCATTTGTGTGACAATGTGTGTATAATTCCTTATGAAAATTGTGACTCCGAATGCAACCCTTCCTGAAAGGCGCCGGCCAACAGCCTTCCCCCTTCAGTGGCAGCATCTTCTAACACGGGCTCTGGAGGGGGCTGCAGCCCCTTCCTAGGTTGAGAAGGGAGGTAGAAACCAGCAAAACTGTCTTGCTGGGAGTTTTATTTACGCTTCTCTAGGAAATCAGTGTGGGATATTATAGCATCATCTCATACTGGCCTACATTTTAAATTTGCAGTTCTGCAAAAGGTTGATATTTGGACCAGACTGTGGCCCCTTCTGGCCTCAGTCTACTAAAGCACTTCATCCTTATTTTGTGCGCTAGGGATGTCTGTAGAATTAGACCTTCCAAATATTGACTCTAACAATGGGACCTTTCTCTGAAGGAGTTCTCTGGGTGCACGAACAGGTCATGCTGTGACAGGGAGTCACAGCGGTCTGTGTATATATCACAAATACAATACCAAAAGTCTTCAACTAGTACCCATGGAAAGGAATTTTTTAAATGTCACCGTTAGGTGTGAAAACAAAAGCAGTTCTTTGATCTTGTTTTATTACGGTGTTTTACTGATGGTGGTTTTTATGAAAATGAAGGCTTTTAAGAGCATAACAAAACTTTTTGCAAGTTATTTTCTGTTGCAACAATGAAGTAATCTCTTCAACCAAAATATTAAGTATGCATCTTACCTCTGAACAAAAATAAAATAATTCACTAATTCTATTTATGCGGAATTCTTCTAACTTAGGAAGAGGTTTCCCCAAAATCAGATGGCTTTTTACCATCTAAATATCTGCTAATTTCATACTATTTGTATTCTTATTAGATTTCCAGTCCAAATGAAAAGTTCCCTTATTCCCTGCAGAAGTTACACTCCTTCCTTTCTTTTCCCTTCTCATCTTCATCTTTCCCTGTAGGGATGCACAAATCAAAGTGGTTTATTGTCCTAATTCTGTGAGCTGTCTGAAGTTCACCCATCAGCAGCTCTGGCTGAAGTGTAGTCACATTTTGTATGTTTATATTTTATATAAAAGAGGCTAATTTACCTGGTTAGTTTTTGTCTAGCCCTGTAAAAGTGCTTCTCTTCCCATCCCACATTGAGAAGAAAGCTTTTGCTCGCTTCAAGAAGCACCAGACCTCATTATTTGCAACAGGATCTAATATCTGCAGAGTTTGAGCCGAATACAGCTAATATCGGTTATTTAATCAATGTGCTGCTTGAAGGAAATGAGGGGCTTAAAGAAAACAAACCATCTAGGTGCCAGTTACGTCTCAGAGAGCCATTTGAGTACCTGAGTGTGTCAGGAGTTTACATGCGGTTAAGTGGGCAGGGGTTTGATCGCGTGTTTTTAGCGACAGCTGTTTGCATTACAGAGTCTGAAGCGTTAGAAGTAGTGCCTTATAGCCCGTGGATGTGTACATATGCAGGTATAGATGTGTTTACGTATACAAGACCCAGTGTGTCGTATCTACAGGTAGAAAATGGGGTGTGTATATATAGGGGTGTGTATATATAGGTCTGTGTGCTTACGAGGCTGAACCAAAGCCTGGTAATGCCACTGGAATGACTCCCATTCATCTTAACGCACCTTGTCGTCAGGCAGGTGTATACTGAACACCTGTAGCAATAGGGCTTATAGCAGAGCTATTGGTACTATGCTAAATAAAAAAAAACATTTTGTATTTTAAGTTCCGATCCCTTTTGTCTCTCTTTAATATCTACTTTAAGGGGGCAGTAAAATTATTATGCTTCTTTCAGTTTCATTCTTTAATTTAGACTCTTAAACACTGTATAAGTATAACATAATTACTGTTGCATATTTATAAATGTTTGAGTTTCTTTTTTTTGCTTGGTTTTAGGAAGAGGGTGGGGAGCTGCTCTTTGAAATACATGCACATGAATGAATTTATTTAGACAAAATATTTTTTCAGATAAAAAGACATATCTTTCTTAGGAGGAACTATAGTTCTGTGAAAGTTAATTATAGGAAAATGTAGTTAAGATTCTGCAATTATAGGTCTAAGTCTCAGTCTATTGAAAACAGCAGCAGTCGGATGTCACAAGTAGAAGCATGGATCGGTTTGTAATTAACCAAAAGCTGCGTCTCACGTGGTTTAGATGTTAATAACCCTACTCATTTAAGACCATGCCTGTTGCACACAGTCTATGTGCTTTAATTCAACCTCAGTCCTCCTGCGTGAAAGCCCTGTGAGCGCAGGGCAGAAACATGTAATTCTGGCATAAAATTGGTGTGTCTATCTGTACTTCAAAAAATACTATGGAAATATGCCAGGTATTGCGTTACATGTTATTGTTGCTGACAATTAGTTTTCGAAGTACGAAGAATAATTGAATCGCTGTTATGGAATTGGCAAATGTTACTGTTTTCTCACAAAACCCATTTTAATTCAGTCTTTTCTTGGTTTTGCTTATATATCATCCATACAATACATCCATTGCATGTGAAAGTCATTAAAAACATTCACTCCCTTTGTTTTCAGGGTGCAGCCCAGAATATATTTAGGGCCCGAATTACCAAAAAAGGGAATAATGCAACTGATGCGATCTCTCCAGCTATAGTCGTTTGAACAGTTATATAATAAGCAAAGGAAACAAGAATGGGCACAACCCAAAGGTCTGCACTGTTTTGTTTTCATTTATTTTTTTCAATTGTCCTCCCTCGGGAATAATATCCCTGATCAGTATTTCATTCATACTGATTCTTGAAGACCGTTCTGAAAAGGCCGTCCGTAAATGGCTACAAGTGCGTCTAAGCATAGGGCAAATGTAATTCACCAAAAGCTGAGTCTCAGCGGGCTCAGATGTAAAACGTAAATGCAGCTGTATGGCATGTACAAGAAGTTCTAGCACGTGTCCAAAAAAGCTGCTTGCTATATTATTCCCCCAGGTCCCACTTCCCAAAGCAGTATCTCTTTCCATCAGGTAGCAACAAAGATCCCAACACCTTATTGCAGAGCTCCCAGCTGCCTTTTCTGGTCTTTTGGGGATGCCCAGAGAGTTTTCGTACAGGGGCTGCACAGAACTGCATGCGTGCACGTGTACAGGTTAAGGTGTCAAGCAGTTGTACAAACACAGTGCCACCATAGACGAGTTAATTACAAGTCATTGGCGCTCTGCGGGAAATGAGCCTGAAGATATCTCCTCCTCTCTCTCCTGGCTGACGACTCGCCAGGAGGATGGGGCCAAAGGAGGCATTTCCAGTTAATTAGCGTTGTGCGCTAATATTGGACTAGGGCTCTTTCATGCAATTCACTTTCTTTTCCTTATTTCTCTTTCTGCTAATGCCAAAAAGCAGCAGGGCTGAGTAGAAGGACATCCCTAGTGAAGTCCAGCAGGCTTAAGCAGCTTTCAGGAAAACACCCGTCAAGTCAGAGCTCAAAGCACCTGCTTCCGCACCAGATCTAAATGTTGCTTTCCTCATCCACAGATAAAACATATTAGAGTTCACCATTAGCTTGCCTTATTAAATAGTGATATGATCACAAAGCTGATTATAAATAAAATATGTTCCGGTACTGAGGTGATGTCTGTGGTCCTTAGCAATCATGACTCGTAGATATAGTAACTCTTAAAGCACCAAATTTCTAGTAATACGACTTCTCAGATGGGAAACATCTTTTTTTTGTATGTCATTGTTTCCTTTATTTTATATTTAGTATACTTTCCATTTCTGTTTTTTAAGTATTTCCTGTAAACAAAAACACTTTCGGATCAGAATAATGAATTTGGCTTTGAAACCAAATGGAAATGTTAATAAAGATTCACCAAAGTTGCTTCGCAATAAATAAAATCATGCTATGATATGTATTAATGGAGGGTAAAGGTGGGGTTTTTTTGAAACACAGGATAGCAATATCAGGAAAACACAGGCATTTCTTCAAGCCCAATATATTAGCTCTATTTCCAGATGAGATCTAAGAAAACAAATCAGGCCAACATGAGGAGTATGGGCTATTGAAAGACTGACATGTTTTTCATGCACTTAGATGCTCTGCTTGCTTGAAGGGGAGCACAGACAATCATTTCTATGTAAATACAGACTACACAACCATGGTTTTTTTAAAGTTCTTTCTTCCTGCAACTTTTTAAAGTGTCTTCCTAAAATAGCCATCTGACATTGAGAGTTCTGATGTTGAAGAAAGCATCAGTCCGTTTCCCCAGTTAGGAACATAGGAATGGACTTTCAAATTTAATTTCAAAGAAAATTGGTAATACAGTATGACTCCTGAAATCTTTTAAAAAGGAATTGTCACTATTCTCATGTACTGGTGGGCAAAGTGAGATTGAGAGAAAAGCAGGGGTTTGCCACCAGCAGATCTGAGAATCAAAAGCAGGTCTCTAGAGTCTGGTGTTTTCCCCAGGGCCCCACTATTACCAAGTGTTCCTAGTGTGAGGGAAAAATGACATGTATCTTTTCGGCACGGTTCACTGCATCTCATACAGCGCTCCTGCTGCCGGTTGCATCTGACCACTTGATGTACAACAAAAACTTCTTTTTACTCTTTCCAGGTATTCATCCAGTGGTTTAAAAACTCCTCAGAACACTTCAATAAATATGCAACTGCCTTCAAGAGAGACAACCCCTTATTTTAATAACGTGGATCAGAAGGACTTGGTCGGCTATTCATCTTCAAGGGCCAACTCCGTTCCCATCATCCCGTCTGTGGGCTTGGACGAAGCCTGCATGCAAATGCAAAATGTTTCTGAAGTAACAGGCATCAAATGGTGCAAAAACTCCTATTCAGCTGAACTTGTCAATGTGAGTTCCCCAGTCAGTAATTGTCTTATAGCAGAACAACACGAAGTCAAAATATTGCTAGAAACTGTGCAGGAGCAGATTCGGATTCTGACGGACGCGAGGCGGTCGGAGGACTATGAACTGGCGAGCGTAGAAGCAGAGAGCAGCGCGAGCGAAAACACGGCCTTTCTGCCCATGAGCCCCATGGCCAAGTCAGAGCGAGAGGCACAATTTGTCTTAAAAAGCGAAACGCAAAGAGACTCGGTATTGACCAAGTGACTTTCTGTGGGGGTTGTGGGAGGGGAAATGAGAGATCTGTGCATTCGATGCTTTGCTAAACAGGAAGGGAGGAAATTAAATACAAATTATTTATATGCATTAATTTAAGAGCATCTACTTAGAAGAAACCAAATAGTCAATCGCCCTCATATCATAGTGTTTTTTAACAAAATATTTTTTTAAAGGGAAAAGTTCCAGGAGGGGTGAGGCGTACATCAGGTGCTTTCTAGGCAGGATCACACATATAGTTTCAGTTACAGAGCATTTTACCACGGTCCCATTCACCTGTCCGAAGGCTTAGGCTATGCGTCTTCTTTTCAGTGAAGGCCAAGACCATTCTTAGATTCATTTTTGGTCTGAGGGCAGCGCTGCAGTGAGCTGCTGGCCAGGGATTCAGACCCTGGGGAGAAAGTCCTGTGACCCCGGCACAGACTCGGTCCCCTGTCTCCCTCTCCTCTTGGTTCCAGGTTCATACCACGGAAATAGGCACGCAGCCATCTACTTCTGAGGTCTGGTACCTACTGTGTAATGACAATAAATCCCTAAATTGAGCCAGATGCTTAACTCTCGACCTTAGTTCAGTGTGTCAATCAGCCCAAGAAAGTCAATGGAAACATTTAGAAGCTTTGGGTTTGACCAAGCGTGGAGTGGGATGGGGGTCTGTAGAGATGCAGTGGTCAGGAGCCCACGGCTGCTCCATCGTCTGAGCTTTGCCCATCAGAGCTGCCTTGGTGGAGAGCGAGGAAGAACAAGAGAAAGTGCAGAAGCGTGTATTGTGACAGGTTTGGTTTGGGTTTTTTTCAGTGGGAACATAAACTCCGTTTTTCGTTACCAACCCCCCAACATTTTTAAACTGTTATACTTTGAAGGCATTTGTAAGCTCTCAAGGAGCACTTCTGAGTGTGTGTGTGTTTTTTTTAACTTATTTTTTATTATGGGTTGTTCAGAGAAGAGTCAGGGAGATCCAATATGATCAAAATCCAGCCGATAAGTGTCCACGCTGCCCTAATTTGTTCCTACTTTCAGTTCTCCAGTCACTTTAATCGTGGCTTAGGCTTGTGAACTTTAAAGCTTCAACCTTGCAGATGGTTCAGTATGGGCAGACCCACAAGCGTGCACAGATCTGATTCTAATGGGGCCATGTAAGAGCAGATGTTTTTCAACAAACCATTCCCTGCAGGGCATCAAGGCCTTAGAGAAGAAATGTCATTTCCTGGTTGCCATATCCCAATTGCATTATGAGCATTTTTTTGCATTTGCTTTCTTTTGAGTCCCTCCGCCCCCCATAAATTGTAACACAATATGCCAATAATGCAATGAATTGGGTTCAGTGACAGACACATTACAGGTTTTATTAGTATTAAAGTATCTGCTTATTAGTGGGGAAAAAGAAAATGAACTATAATAAATGATTGCTAAATAGCCTTCCCTGGTTAATGTCAGAAGATTGATTAAAAAAAAATTTACAGTATATGCAGAATGTATTAAAATATTCCTTTGCAGCAAATTAATTGTTAAATTTATTAATGTGCCCCAGACTTTCCAGTTCACAAGTCTGAAGACTTCCCAAAATAGCACAATCGATCACGCAGTGCTGTTGTATGTTGAGTCAGAATAAAGCAATATTTTAACCTCTGTCAAGTAAATTTGGAAAAAGAAATGCTGAAGGTGTATGTCATTATTTTTGTTAAGGCAGTAAAAAAAATTACTATTCACAGTCTTCATTCAGCAAGTCTTATTTTGGGTTTCTTTTTCAGTTTTGGTTTGGTTTCGCACTTTTTTTTTTAAGATTATGAAATTGTCTTGTTTACAGGACTTTCTATGGCTGTGATCTTTGCTGTGTGTTTTCAATAAAAATATATTTGAGGGCAAGCTATGCTTTATGGCCCGGGATGGGGCACGCCTTGTTCAGCCTCCCTTCTTCAAAGCCACGGAGCTTTTGTCGTAGCCGCGAGGTGGGGTCACCGCGAGGAGTGGTCTCACCTGCCGTGTTTCTGCGGTATGTTGTGGCTGGGCACAGTCTCGCTGCGCGTGAGCTGAGGTGCCTGTGGTGGGTACAGCCCCAAGCCCGCACCAAATAAACCCTCTGAAAGACAAAAGGTGTATTAAGTGGGGCTCAGCTTCGCATCTCTACAGTCGTGTGACTTTTCTGTCGACACCGTTCACATCCCGCCAGCTCAGGGCATGAGCAAAGTGAGCTTGCCTCTGCCCATAAGCCCTGTGAACATCCCTGTAATATAAAAACTGGCTACTCTATAAAGCTCTGATTCAATAATTTGTGAAGTGCGATCACAATTAATTGTTCACCATTAATTTCATCAAGAGGTGGTCTCTCTGCGATAAAGTGCAGAATCCTGCACAAATAGATATTCCAAAATTAATTAAATCTTTTCAATCCAGATTTAAGGCCTTCTCGACCCCAAATCCTACCAAGCTCGGCAAATTCACTTTTGGCAATATATTGGAAACACACGGCAAGATTTCTGTTGAAGAAAGGACCATATCATAAGCAATGCCTTTATGGAGAGAATGTGTTCACTCAGCACCCCCGAAAGACCCAGAAAGAGGGGAAGAGCAATGTATTTAAGAGAATGAAATGTTTGACTGAATGACAGATGAAGATTTGAAATGGTGAGGGTATCTTCAGTTCGTGTTAGAGATGCGATCTTGTACTCAGCAAAGGATGTGTGACTGTTATATGTTAACTGTCCTATTCAGTTTTCAGCATGTTTGAATAGAGAGACGTTAATATTAACCATATGACAGACTAGTGTATTATTTGTTAAGAGTATCGCTTCAGAGCCTATTGAAACTGTCATTGTTTGCAGAGGAAAAGAAAAAGGTTTGAAAACATCAAACTAGGTAGCCTTAATGCCGTTTGTGTGTTTCTCTAATGCAACTGTTTTCCTCCGTGGACCCTCCTATTTTACAGTGAATGGGATGACATTTTCTCTGAGGTCTGGCAATTAATTATGTAGAGGACAAAAAAGAAAGTTGTACTGAAACAGCCGAAATGGTAGGCCAAATTTTCCTTTACTTCTGACCCCTATGGCCCTGTTGAACTCAGTGGATCGGAAGGGATGCCATTCAGTGCAAAATGCAGTTCATTCCTAAAATTACATCTGTTCCCAGCCTTGGAAACAGACTGTAATCCTCCTGAAAGAGGCTCTGAACTCAGTCGTTTACCTGTAACATAATTAAAAATTATATCTGACCTATGAAGTTCCAAGTGTAGTCTGGTGGGGAAATTCACACGCGCAGTATTACACTTGAGTAAACTGAGAGAACAGCTAATTAAATAAATTGAACTTTCTCTGAACTGAACAGAGGAAGCTTGTGTCTCTTCAGCATAACACTGTGGAGCTGAATTATGAGAGGTGTATATCCTCATCTTTTTTTTTTTTTTTAATTTCTGTATAGAATTTCCTCAAAACAATCCAAAATAACCCTAAAAAAAACCCCAATAGAATGATCCCAGCATTTGAAATAGGAAATGTAGGTGAGTATGAGCACATCTCATAGCACTAACCACTGATAAACTCTTCGGTGCATCCCAAAGCTGAAACCTTCTCATTTTTGCAGGATCCCGTTTAGATCAACAAATGCATCCACGGAAGAAGAACTCTTCAGAATTCTTTTGGTATCTAGCCCCCCGGCCACGCTCTCAGCTGCTGTAGTTGATGCAGTAACGACAGTTTATATTAATAGAGGATCACGTCCCATATCTCTTCTACTCAATGTCCAGTGTAGTGCTGCAAAGCTTAGTAGCCTACCACATGATGTAAGGACTCCTACACTGATTTATGGAGCTACCCTCGTTTTGCTTATGGAAATCATACTCGTGTCAGTGTGCGAACGCCCTCACTAGAATATGGTGCGAGGTGCATTGGCCGAGGGATGGGTTTGTCAGGTCTGTCTTTTGCAAGGGCTGAGCATCACTGACCAGGCGCTAACAGCAATGAACTCACCACCATGTGGCTGATTCCAACGTTATTCATCAAAAATGTGCAGCTTCAGGTTTAAATTTTGAAAAAAACAATGAGACGATGGCATGTGCTTATGACCAGGGATATGCTACATATGCTGCTGAATCAAAATGTTCTATCAGATAATTCATGTCTAATTCTTATCTAAGCAGAGAGAAAATCTGCATTCCTCTTCCCAATTCATCCCCAGCTTCCTTTAGTCGAACTTTGGACATTACTTGAACGTTTCTTAGTCTTATAAAAAATTATGAAAATTAATACCAAAGAAGAACTCTTTCCGAGTCCTAGCTGCAGTAAATAAAACTAAAGCTTGAAGGAGCAGACCTGGAATAAAAACTTGTTTTGAGAACGGCATTAAAATCAATTGCCTTTCAATAAAATGGAATTTCCCTATAAACTGTTTTTCGCTTGGGAAAACAATGAGCTTTATAAAGTGATTTATTATCTTGGCATGAATTTAAATGCCCATCTTCAAGCAGATTGGGGGAAAAGCAAGTATTTAGTATAGATTTTTCAGCTTTTTGGATTTTTTATTTTATTTCAGTAGCCCAACAGGTCAATGATTCCATTATCTGTGTTGTCTGACACACAGTCTTAAAGGCCACCTCTGTCCATTTTTGTGGTCCAGATGCTGGACTTTTAGATTTCCTCAAAGAGAACAAGAGTTTATCCAAATTATATTTAAAAATTATTCATAAAATAATATAGTTCTTTATCTTGCTGAAAATATAGTGATGCAAATTTTTTTTTCTTTTTGTACTGCATTATTACCGTAAGTTCATAGCAAGATTACGCTTCCTTTATTTTGATGTCTGCTCGCATGAAAACAACTGCGACACCCAGTTTTCAGGTTTTAGACTTGGCACTTCCAAATCAGCATATCAAGCAGGATTTTTAGTATTTTAAATAGCAAAGTTCAAACATGACGTGTAAATGAAATAGCTACAGCAGCAGTAAACTTAATAAAGTGGGATTTATTTTCTTTTTTGTTACATAGCAGTTAGACGATTGGGCCACAGGAATTGGTAGTCTCTTGCAAGAAATACAGTCCCAGAATATATTAACGGCAGTGGAAAGCCCTGGCTGCAGCCCCGAACTGGGGAAAGCTGCAGAGGAGGAGGAAACAGTCATCCGCAGTGTACGCTGCAGGGGGTAAAAGTGCTTTCATCTTAATAGCAAAAACCAATAGAGTTGTTTATCTGTTGAAACTGCCAAAAAGTAAAACTACCTGACTTTATTAATAGACCTTGTTGGTAGTATTTGAGAAAAGGAAAAGGGGCAGAAATTCCCAAGTTTGTCATGCTTGTACTGTCCCTTGGAACTAAGGTAATTATGTTTTGATTCTTTACTATTACAATTCTATTACTATTCATTACTTTCAATGCCTGCTGCAGAGGCAGTGATCACGCGACACCGAAAGGCTGCGCTGACCCTTCCTTTCTTGAACAGATTTATCAGTCTCCTCTTCAGTCAACGTCCTGTAAACAAGGGGTGATTTCCTAGTACTCAACAAGGCTATTCTTGTGAAACTTTTCCCAGATAAATAAAGTAAAAATAGAGCAAGACAACCTTTTTTTTTTTTTTTTTCTCTCTGATGAGGAACTATCACATTTTATAGCTATAACGGAGAGGGGTTTATTGATGACAGAAGAATGTAAATAAAGTAGGGTTTAATATATGTAAATGGCATGGAAATCCTGTATTTGTACCGTAGCTTTTAGTAATATATTCTCTAACACCATCGGGAGGAGACCTACATGCAATTTTTATTTCTTTTTTCCTTAACAGTGACCATGGTCTGTACCACGTCAGTATAGTGACTGGGCATTGGTGGTCTCTTGTCCTTATTCCTTGCTCTTGCATTGCAAGGCTTCTGTGCTCTCCTGTGCCCACTCTGGTTTTACTGAAATCACTAAATTTGCGATGGTTCAGCATCACATTCAATTTTACCTTGCCCTCAGAATCAAGAGTACAATTTACAGCCTAACGTTTGGGACGCTGGGGATGTCCGCTGAGTAAATTTAAGACCTAAAACGTTCAAAATTTTATACACTTACGTTTGTCTGCTTTGGGTAGAACTAATGGGAAATCTTGCCCTTGAAGAAGGATTTATGCAGCCTGTGCTGCAAGGCATTTTCCTGCCGTTCCTTCATGTCTGCCTCTATCAACGTTTCCAGTCTCCGAGCCGGCCGCCCTCTGTGGGTTCTCCTGCCCAGCACTGGGAACGACTGCGAGATTTCAGGCCAGAAGCTTCTGACTTCTTTCAGAGTACCAAAGACCAGAAGTCATCTGAAGCGTCCTGAGCTATACATATATGTTTTCAGATGCAACTTTCTGCCTTTTAATACTAAAATGGCTCCAAAGGTTAAGACCTCTAACATGCATTATGTTAAATTATGTAATACGAATAACGCCAAAGTTCATAAAATTAAGAGTTATGTGGTAAATATTATTGGTTTAATGTACGTCTTGCTTTGAAGGACTACGGAATGAGAGCTCTCAGTTGTGTAAATATTTGGAAACTAAAACCACAAATAATAATGTAAGAACAGAAAAGAATATAAAGAATAATTATTATTCCAAAATAAAAAGATAGTTCCTTGCTTTTTCTGAAATAAACAGTAGTAGCTGAAGGTTATCGAGATGCATCAGGGCAATGAAAGAAAACTCAGTGAGGAGATTTTAAGTCATGCCAGTAATACGTTTAACTCCTTTTTTTAAGGAATTCAGGCTTAGAGTTTCCCTTGCTTGACAATACATTGAGATGATGTTTCTTTCACAACGTAAAGCTTACTCCTGCACAGAGCCGAGGCCGGTATCGCATACCTCAGCATAAGCAGGGCAGAAATGCAGTATAGGCTTCACTTTGGCTTTCTGAGTCAAGTTAAACCCATTGGCTTTATATTATCTCTGATCTCTTCCAGGAAAGAATAAATGAGTATCCCAAAAAAAGAAAAGAGGTACAAACACTTGATGACTATTTTCCAAAAACCTACCAATCGATACTGAGGTTGGTGCTCTCTGCTGAACTCGAATGTCCTAGAAATAGCTGAGATTTTGACTGTTCTTGATGGGGGAAAAGCAGCCAGTAGAAGTATCGCAGTCCCCCCCACGCCCCCACCCCAGCACGAAGCATGCTGTGGACTTCTGGAGAAGAAAGCAGGGAGCTTCTCCTGGTTCTCACAGAGGGTAGGGAGCTTCTGGCTATGGCACAGCTTTTTCCAGGACTGAGGAGGGATGGAGTCACGTCATCTGAGAAGCTTGCCTTACTTTTATTTCTTTCTCAGATCTCTCTCGTGTCCGTGAAACTGTGGTCATCAGCAGTAGGGGTTTTTTTTAAAGTTAGTGATTTCCTAATTCTGGGATCATTTAAAGTGTTGAATTTTGGAAGCAGAGACTTCTCAAAAAAAAAAAGTAAAATTTCTATGATTTTTTAAAACCACCTTTACTTGAAGTGCTTGTATTTTGTTAAGTATTTTTTGAAAAGTTAGATGTTACAAATCTAAATTACAAATATTTAGATTTACATCACAATAAGGGGGCATGGGTAAGATCTGTGTTTTGTATTTCTCTGGTGATCTAGTTAAAGATGTCCCTGGTCATTGCAGGGGGTTGGACTAGATGACCTTTAAAAGTCCCTTCCAACCCACACCATTCTAACCATTCTCTGAGAAACGTGTTCAAGTTAGTTCTTTTTTGTATGAAATTGCCGTAAAATCCTGGAGATTCCCGTGCACATCAATGGCAACCTTGGGGTTTTCATGGAAAGCTAAATAAAACTAATATATTTGCAAAGAAAAAATGGACTATGTAAAATTTCCAGGTCAGACTGTGGTGCTGTACAAGTGGCAGCTGTTTCACTGAAAGCGCAGTTAATGGGAAGGGAATGAGGCTCCCAGAGGAAGATATTTATGGTGGCTCAGCGGTTGAGCCGACTGAAATAAGACACAGGTTTCCACCTCCGCAGTGCTAACCTCTGCTCCTTCCCAAAGCTGGCCCACCCCCAGCCCCAGAGGTGTCTGCAGCTCCTCCACAGCGACTGTACCAAAAGGCAGGTGTCAGCACTGACTTCCATGAAGGCTCCTGTCATTCAATTGAAATGAAATAATATGAACTAAAAGTCGACGGGAGGGATTCTCCGTGGCTGTCAGGTTGTACGGTGCCACCAGCAGTGCTGATCTACAGCGTGTGAGGCTGTGGCTCATGGTTTGACCACCTGAGCTGGAGCAATCCGAGCAGAAATCTCTCTGCCCATCAGGGTAACTTCGGAACAGCATTAAAGCAGTTTGATTCCAACTAATCTCATTTGTTTATACTTCATTGCATATTCTCCTTCATTATTGCAGAGCTGGAGCTGCTTCCATAGTCTTCTTAAAGTTGTCACCGCTGATCTGTCTTTGCCGGAGTAACTGGTTGTGATCACTCCGCTCCAGTTCTGACAGTGGTGTGAGGTCCTCCACCCCTACAGATCAGAGCTGGAGCTCGCAGTCCAAAATCAAGACTAGGTACAAGCACAGCTCTCCGTACTTGTTCTGCAGCAGTCATACGCGTTCACAGCTAAGCATGGATCAGCTGCCAGGCTGATCCTTCACGTTATCGGTTTTATTTAACAAAGCTATCTTTAAAACTCCGTTCTCTACGCTGCTTCTCTGTGTGTTGTATAGAGAAGCACTGAAGGCAAATTCAGCCCGTCTGCATCTTCATCTCGGCTAACGATGGCAGGGTTTTTCCCAAAGCAGCTCAGGAGACGAAGTCTTTAAAATGCTGACCTCGGAGGAGGAACTGACACCCAGGCAGGGGAGGGTTATTCTCAGCAGGTTTTGACCATGGGCATGCTTATATCTACTCTGTCTCTCTTCCTAAGAAACCTTCTTTCTTCCAAGAGCCAATGTGCATAAAAACACTTAAAACATTAAGTAAAGCCAAGGCAAGAGATGTGCGCTGCCTTCTCTGTAGTGCGGACAGGGGTAGAAGTAAGGGCTACTTACCAAAAAACTTTCCAGCTAGTTCTGCTAGTATTTGCACAGATTGGTAATGCTAAGATGACTCTGTATGGTTTGGTCACATTTAGTTGCAGGCTGTGATGCATATAAACTCGTAGCCTGTTTCAAATTGTTGGTGGTTTGCAGTGTCTCAGGATGGACTTTCAGAGTGCTCAGGACAGCGTTTACCACTCCCCTTAACCTCCGTTTTGGTTTCATTGGAATAACGGACATTTCTATGACATTGGCGGCAGTGCCACCCCACTGCCGGAGGTGTGGGTGTCACACCAAGCCCCGCGTGGCTTTCTGGCAAGCGGCACAAACCAGTGCTTCCTCCAGCCCTGCAGGCAGTGCTCCGGGCTGTGAAGGAGCATCCTGCAGGCTCAGCCCCTTGGTCAGGCGAGGAACAGGGTTTCACAGCAGGGGAGGCCTCCTAACCCAAAAATGAGAAACTCTCCCAGGAGTGAAATAAAAGGGTGACTTGGAAAAAAACCCCTAGAAATCACAATCCTTTAAAATAAGGCTCTTCCGTAACCCCCTATAGATTGGCAACGAAGTTGTGATTTTCATTTCAGTTTCTCCAGTAAGTAGCGGAGTAGTTTTGCATTTACGTTAAGTTGAAGCCGTCTCTAGATGGCTTCAGAGAATAACGAGAACACATCACTGTGCAAACGCCCATGCTCTAGGAAGGCATTATAGCTCATGGGCAACTTTCCATCCTTGCGTGTAGGGCCTGGTCGGCAGCACTTTGCCTGCCTTCCTCACTCAGCCGGGAGAAGCCCAGGCAGCGCCCTGCACCCCTCGCTCACCCGTGGCCGATGCCACCTGGAGCAAATCCCCCTGCTAAAAGCACTTAAAAAATGAACGAAGGTGATGGAAATGTGGTTTCTTCACTGTGAATATCCAGCTGGGACAGTTGGAATAACTGCAAGGGAAGAATTGCCTTTGCAAACCGTGTGCCTCGTTTATCGGTTAAATAGTTTTTCAGTCCTCGCTATTTAGTCAAGGACATAAAGATGTCCAGAAATAAAAGTGGAACGATTGGTTCCCAGAACTAGTCTTAATGGTCACAAACCCAATATTTCAGACTTTTTGCTGAGCACTTATCAAGTAGAATCAATCAGGCTTCATTTAAATAGACGAACTTTTATTGTAGTTATACCTGATTTCATGCTTTCCTTTACTGATCACTGTATCTTTTCCATATTACATAAAATTAGGTTTACTTTAAAACTGATCTGCAGATATGCATGAAACAGCACCCAACGTGGACACGAAGTCTGAGCATTCATAGGGCGAGTCTTGTGAAACCTTCTTTTTAGCAGCTGAAAGTCTTGAACCATTCACTGAAATAAGACAACTATTTGATTTCAAGAAAATTGATTCTGCTGTCAATAAAATCACTGATAAACACTTGAGTTGGATTTGGGGCTTCTGAATAAAATATATATATATATATATATGTAAAGCTACGTACACAAACTTTTTTTAGAACACAGAAAAGAATGCTCCAACTTAAAGTTTATTCATCTAAATAGCTGGAGAGATTATCCACTTAACCACATAGCCTAAACACACTGAAGAAGGGGGTAGAAGGTGTTTATTTTCAACTGTGTTTATTTTTTCACCGGTAAAAACAAAAATAAAACCAGAAGAAAAAAATCATAGTGCCTATGACAAAGATTGTGTTTCAAGGAGTGTGCAATGTGTACCACAGTTATTTTAACCGCAAATGGAAGCCGCTTTTAGACTTGAGTCTGGTTAAAGGGAAATAACCTTAGAAAAGCTGTCACGCAGCATCCCAGGAAATGTTTTTGGTTCGGTATGTTTGGCCTCCGTTTTTGTGGAGCTGTACATTCCTGTCCATGGTTTTAAAGGATAAAAAAAGAACTGATTTCAGAATCAATCTGTATTTTGACTCGTTTTTATACCCCCAGCACCCAGGTTGGTTTACCATATGTCTAAGCGAAGATGAGCAGTATCATTTTTCTACTCAGTGTCACGAATGAGTTTTACTCTGATACTGAATTCAGACCTTTTTCCCTGTTGCATTGGTGTGCTGCTCCTGTCGCCGGCCATCTCTGTCTTAAAAGCAGAGCGTTTGTTTGTTAGCAAAGGCACAAAGAGGGTCGAGACTCACCCGTCTGAAGACAAAAGCTTCCTTCCTTCAGCCTTGCTGGTGGGAGGACTGGCTGGGGTTAGCTGGAGTCTGAGACAAGGGGTCTCTGGCATCTCGGCACACACAGAGGCACCTGCCTGGAAAGCCCACGTCTTCTGCTGCTGAAGTCAATCCTTCTAGTCTTACCTGCAAGCCTCTCAGTTTTAGGCTAAATGAACCAGGCAGAAAGGCTGAAGTGTCCAAATTAACACACTCGCAGGGAGGATCAAGCAAGAAGAGAGGCAGAGGCGGCAATATCTTTAATTCTGGTGTCCCAGCAAAAAGAAGCACAAGTTCTTCGCAAAATGACTTCCCACCTGAACACAGTGAGACAGATCTAGGCGTCCCAGCAGCGGCTGTGGGGACAGGGCAAAATCTCAGTGTCACCCACCTGCATCCAGCTCGGGGCACGGTGCTGGGATGGTGGCACCTCCTGGGACCCCCCCACTGGGGCAGCCCCGGAGGATGCGGTGCCCACTCCTCCTCCCAGCCTTGCATAGACAGAATCATAGAATCGTCTGGGTTGGAAGGGACCTTTAAGATCGTTGAGTCCAACCATCAACCTAACACTGCCAAAACCACCACTAAGCCATGTCCTCAGCACCACATCTGCCCATCTTTTAAATACCTCCAGGGATGGCAATTCCACCGCTTCCCTGAGCAGCCTGTTCCAATGTTTGACAACCCTTTCAGTGCAGAAATTTTCCCTAATATCCAACCTAAACCTCCCTTGGCGTAACTTGAGGCCGTTTCCTCTTGTGCCTCCCCTTCCCCCGGGTTGTGTTTTCACACATGTCCCCAGCAGTTTGTGCTGAACCGCTCCATGACACATTTATTCATCATGCAAACCCCAGAGACTTTCTGCTCGAGCGCCCCCAAAACCGCCTGTCTAGCTGATGCCAGGTAGCCCCCGGGCAAAGCCTTGAGCCTCTGCGGCTCCCAGCCACCGCCGGCCCTGCTCACAGCGTGCCAAGTGCCCCGAACCTCAGCCGAGGCCCAGCAGGGGAAGGAGGGTGCAGGGCTGGGGGCCGGGAGGGCTGCGGGGGCTCCCCAGCTCCACTCTGCCTGCGTTGGGCTCTCCCCGCTCCCCCCACGTTGCTGCTGGCCCTGCGGCACCCCACTGCCCTGGCTAACGCTTGGGCTTTTTCTTCTCTTTTTTAGTGTAGCTCAGAACAGCTGTCTGAGTCTGTCACTCGGCTTCTGCTAATGCATGGGTTTTGCTTGAAATCTGCCTTACTTCAGCGGTGTTAGTCCAAGTGCTTTTGAACACACCGACATCGCAAAATAGCAGAACTGTGTTTTACTGTTCAAAGCTGCTCTTCCAGGCACCTCATCCCCCGGGCACCGGCGCTTGGATGAGTTTGATGCTGAAACCCATCAGCCTAATAAGAAGGTTTTTCCCTTGCCCAGGGCTAAGGAGTACAGCGCTGCTCCAGGTAAGGCTCCTGCCCACAGGCAGCCCACACACCTGCATTCCATGAAGCCATTCACCTGGTTTGCGGTCACAGCTGAAATCACTGAGGACACCCTTTATCTCCCCACCAGTGGCCCCAGCTCCAGATGTCTTCTCTTTGGGTCCCTGCACCAGGAGGGTCCTGTCCTGCTGAGAGGAGGCGGCTCTGGAGGAGCGGTTCTGGCAGGAGGTTTGTTTCCTAAATGTGCTATTTCTGAGAAAATGTTTGTGTTAGGAAAGACTGTTGTTGTTTTTTTTTTTTTCTTTATCTTTCCACTTTGGTTTGTGCTGGATATTTTCTGTAGTAGTTATTTTGCTTGCTCTATGACACAGCAACTGAGTTTATTAGACTGTGCAGGGATTAAGGTATTAGAGTACAATAGTCTCATAGCTTTATCTTAAAGCTTTTGCTCCATTCAGAGCTACGGTTGATTATTTTGAAAATGTACCTGCTTGGTAAGAGAGCATCTCCTTTGCTTTCCCTTTCACCCGAGGGTAAATTGGAAGTTTCTTGTCTGCTGCTTTCCAGAATGGAAAAATCTGAAGCCTATTTAGAGGGTGGCTTACGCCATGGTAGGCACTGCGTACTGTCCAACCATCCACTAAAGCAGCCTACGTGCTGAGGAACTACGCTGACTTTCAAGGGTGCAACTTCAAATGTAAGAAATAAGACTGTAATAAGAGTGCCTCATAAAATTCCCAGTAAGAGTCATGTTTGATACTTGCTTAAAATTTCATGTGCTTATGGAATGCCATTTGCCACTGTTAAAGACACATTAATTATGGCTGCTTTCTGAAGCAAAGCTACAGCGTGTATTATGCAGCTTCAGAAGTTTCCTGTGACAATCTGTATCCTAATAATTCAAACCACTTTGCTTAGGCAGTCATCTGCGGAACAAAAACTTTCCTCAAACCATTTAAATACTTTAATTCGTACTCTTCACAGATCCGTAGCAAGCTGTTAGAAATTCTAACAAGTACCTCTCAAGCTATATTTGAAGTTACATCTACTGCTAATGGCAAACTGCAGTTTCTTGCTAGCAAAATGCTTACTGGGGTATCACTGGTACTAGGCAAAATAAGACTATGCCTTACTGTAAGCATCTCTTTTGCTAGGGCTTGGTGAGCGTATGCATGTGCAGATCACAGTGAAGTGCTCGGCTACTTGCAAAATGTCTCCACTCCAGCACAGCTGAAGAAGCAGAGATGATCATGAAGCTATTCTGTTTCAGCAGTAGCGCTGCTCCATAAAAGGAAGGGTTTGCTACTAATTTAATACTACTTAAAATACTGCATTTATGTCTATGGGTTCTGAATGCTTTCTCATCTCGAATAGAAGAGCTTGTTTCTCAGTCAGATATAAAATTATAGGTGGGCAGGCAGCAAAAGAGCAACCACTCACAAAATTCTGATTTTACTCGTTCTTGGTGGGTTTGTAGCTGGGGTTTTTGTTTCAGTTATGTTATTCATAAGCATTGTTACAATAGGATTTAGCCAGGCACAAAGATGCAAGGAAGAGGCTGACTTTTTGGGCGGCTCTGGCTGTTTGCAACAGAGGAACTGGAGGAAGCCAAGGCCTGGGGGAAGGATGGGTCTCGCCTGAGCTCAAGAGAGGTTTTGGGAAAGCTGTGCTTTGTGTTAATAAGGATGTAGAACAAATTCTCTGTGAACCTCCTCCATATTCAGATGGATATAAGCCAGATCCAGGTCAGTAAAGGGGTGCTACTTTGTAAAACTAGGTGGGGGGATCTACTCTGAAAATAGGACTCCTTGTTTTTCTTCTTGGCAGTTATCGATCAGAAAAAGAGGTGGCTCCAAATAGAAACTTTTGCTTGGAATAAACACTTGAGAGCAAACCCAGAGAGGGATTTGCAGGTAAAGCCTGTGATGTTCGGTGCTGGGGTGTTCTTGACCCATGGCTGTACCTCCGAACTCCTCGGTGTGGGTTGAGCTAGGTGTGGTGGATGAGGTAGGTAGATTAAGCCATTGACTAATCTGCTGGTGATGTTTTCAAGCAGACCTGATTTCTTTTTAAGGAATCAAAGTGGCTAGAGGCAAAAAAACACTATTATTGCTAGAAAAATGTTACTCAGTTTGAGAGATTTGTTTAGTTATTTCCTCTACTCTTTCTCTCGCAGTTAGGCCAGAGAAAGTTACAAGGATTTAATTTTAGGGGCTAAATTGGGGAAAACAATTTTTTAAAAAAGTTTGCTGTAGCCTGGAATAGTAACTAATGGTACTGGTTCCATAGTCAGATTGGGTACTGCGGGCAGACGTGTGCTTGTCTCACTTCACTTAACATCTCTCATTTATAACAGTTTCTTCCCGCTATTTCTCTTTATTCAGAAAATTCTCCAGTGCAGTGGGCTTGTGGTGGTGGGAATGGAGGGAGTGTGGCCTCTCTCCAATGGCTAATACAAATCCCTACAGCTGCAGCGTGTGCCCTGCTTGCTTTTTCCTATCTCCAGTTGTCCTTCTTGGGGTTTCTCCTGTGGTTTCTCTCTTGGGGTTTCTCCTTCTCTCTCATGCTCTAGTTCCTTTACTGTGTCATGCTTGGTAGTTTGCTGTTATTCTTCTAAAAATACTGCTGCTATTTCAGGCTGTGATTTATATCAGGGATAATAGACATGACAGATATTCATGACACTCTTACTTTTTTTTTTTTAAAAAAAAAAGTAATCCTAGTTTTGGCCAAGCCTCAGGAAATCTGGAGGGCCTGAGGCTTGTCCTGATAACCAGAAAGCTGCACCGGGTGGAGGTGTCTGTGCAGGGGTGGCAGAAGCTTCCTGGGGGTTTTCCTGGGAGATGCTGGTGTGTGGGGACTCACCTGCTGAGATCATGTGTGACATCACTGCTGAGCCAATGCCATTCCAAGAGCTCATGCTGCAGCAGTAATTTGGTAGGGAAGAGTTTTGTGGCGAACTACAGACTATGGATGTCTGTTGTCCTTTTTGCGACCAGCAGTGTAAGGGACGTGTGAAGCCAAGGCAGTGCACAACATGTGAATGGGGTTGGTGGGAACAGATGGGTGCAGGTGTCTGACAAGCCCTGAGACTAGAGAGGAATTGGGAGAAGGGGAGATCTTACCTTTCCCGCTAAGCTGTGCTTGATCTGTGAGCTTTCCAGAGCACTGCAGGGATCGGGTGCTTTTTGGTTGCCACTCTGTTAAGACTCTATATTTTTACCAATGGATGCAACAGCTTCTCAGCCCAAGCTCTCTAGGGTATGCCTCACTCTGGGAGATTTCTCAGTTTGAACTGAACAGTGGTTATAGATTTATTGGTGATAACTTTTACTGTAATGGTAGACCAGCAAGATATAGGGATGTAACTTTCAATTTCAGATCACATGATCCTTTTATTCCTATCTAGTTAATTGCGCCAATATAGATTAAATTCTGTAACATACATCTCTTCCTCTCCATGAATTAATTAATCTTTCTTAGAAAGGTCTCATTAATTATATTACTGTACTGGGCTATTAATTCCTTTCCTCAAGAAGTTACTATTTTTATATGGCTACGTTGGCCTGAAGTAATTACAACTTCAGTATTACTTGGAGCCCTTTGGTTTAGCACTCTTTTGCTGAAACTTACTGCTTCTGCTACTGTCTTGCAAATACTGGGAAGGAATAGCAGTGCACAGAGGGAATTTCTATAAGCACTATCAGAGCGATAGCTGTAAGATACCCTAACATACTAGTATTCTCCCCCCCCACCATAATCACACTGGGGTAATTGTATGCCCGTTCAAGTAAAGGAATAAAGTGTTCGCAGTTAGTATGTGTTAATTTTTTTTGATGTTAGAGATCATAAGATATTTAATCTAGTTGACAATGGAAAAATAAGATGATGACTTACTGCATGTTTGGAGTCTGTGAGATTCCCCGAGCCTGGAATTCACAATGCCAAAGGCTGAATTTCTCCTTTTTGTATTATTAGAATTGTAAATGTTGGGCTGCTGTTGTGTGCAAGAAGAGGTGTTAGTGAAGTGCTTCCCAACTGTCCAATACTTTATTTTTTTAGGTGGGTGAAGCCTACCTCATCCCATGTATGAGAAGGTAAATGGGAAGAACTGAAAAGGGGTTTGTCACCAGAGAGGAAAACTTATCACCTGAGTTTCATGAAAGATATACATCATGAGGCCAAACAGGAGTGAATTTCATGATTTATGAATTAAATATCACTTTAATCAAGAAGATGTCTTAAGTAGCCAGTTTAATCATTGTCATCAACTTCATCAGGATGATTGAAACAATCATTACTTTAGCAACTGATTAGCAGAAGCTGGATGTGGTCTTTCCACTAATGCTGTAGCTGCTCATTAGAAAGGTGTCAGAGGTCCCTGACAGGGCCTCTGCATAATCTGCCCTGGTGCTTTTGCTGTATTTTGCTAGAGAGTGTGTGGATTTTTCCTTAGGTTAAACTTCTTTCAGTGTAATTCAAATTAATTACTATTTTGTATTATAAATACCTAAGCCTGTTGATAAAAACAGAGAGTGTGGAAGTCTGATTCCTCCTTAGGCCTTATAACCCGGGCCAAACACATTAGTAACTATTTAAACACGCTTAAAAAAGGACTGGATTGGAGTTTCTGGAGGAAAACAAACCAACAAATGCATCTAAACAAAGCAAAATCCCAAAGCAGTTTATGCTGGAGTGGCCAGGTGGTTGATACGTGGTCTGACAAAAACAATCTTGGGCAAGACCAACAAAACAATAGTCGGTTTGGAAGTTAAGGTATGAGGTTTTCCATCTGGAATATGAAGATAAATTGATTAGAAACATGATTTATGTGTAGAACACTCCTGGGGTATTTGGACCAGATAAAGAAAAAAATAGGAATCTTCCTGTTAAGTAATTTAGAATAGGCTATGTAAGATTTAAGCAGCAGGAAAGCCTTAAGAAAGCTTCAGGAGCATAAGAATGAGTTTGAGAAGCAACTAAAATAACCATAAACTATACAGCAAGTTACTTGTAGAGGTGATGAATCCAGCCATCCAGAGACCTTGGGGAGTGGGGCTCTCTGTCAAACTGAAGATAAATTAGGAAGGCAGCCCTCTTGGTCTGGTTTTCGGATTTTATTTTTTTCTAAAATAAAAGCAGATGTCTTGTTTTAGTTATTTAGTTTTACAGTGATAACAAAGAATTGGGAAGCTGAAGACACAGGTACCAGCAGTCATGTCAGTAATCTTGAAAGAATTTACCTCAAATTAGTCAGATAACCCAGATTTTGCTTTGGATTCTTGATAGGGGTTAGCAGTTGGTCTGACAAGATCATAACAAAACCTGAACAAAAATTCTCCTAAGGTATTTCCTAGCACAATATTTCTGAGCGGCTTGCAGCTGAATGTGGGAGAGACTTGAAGACTCTGTAATCCAAGCATGGCGATTTCTGGCATAAACTAATGATACACCTCATCTGTATTCGGGCGGGCATTGGGGAAAGGAAGCCAAGGATGGTTTTGTCATTTTGTAGTAACCACTATGGGAAAAGCAATTATTCCCAGCAGCAGCCGCCCTCCCAAAGAAGCAGCAAGTAGAAGTAATGAGGACAGCCCCTAGCACTGCACAAAAAGGTGCCGAGGGACATAGAATTTCAATTTGGTTTCAGAATGTATCGTGAAAAACATGAGTTTAAAACTGAGGAAAACCTTTTAACTCCCTTCATGGTTTACAAACTGAACTTAATGACAGGCTGGACTGAAGAGGAAGTGGCACGGAAAGGAGGATTTAATGAATGTGGGGACAGCAAGGATAAAGGAGTTAAAGGGTTCTTGGACAGGGGAACAAGAAATGGCTCCCCCACCTTGTTTCTTGTATTGAAAATCATGTTCTTGTCATCTTGAAAAATGTGGGAGATCGCCTGAGATCCTGATTTAACAGCCATAATCTCTTCCCATTTTGGGGTGGGAACACTTGTGTCAGTCCCATTTAGCTTTTTACAATAGGCATTCCCCCAGTTGTAGTGGTTTCTTTCCAGTACCAAATCTTCCAGGCTCTTCTCGCTCTTTGGTTCAGTGAACACTGGGGTGCCATGTGTATTGGCTGCTGAAGTCTTGAGTACCTGTTTTCAGTATCAGTGAGGTATTTCTCACTGTATTGGGCTCTCCAGATCCACACAGGTGGCTTCCCAGTTCCTTCAAACCAAAGCAGTACTCCCTGCCATCATAGAATCATTTTGGTTGGAACCTTTAAGATCATCGAGTCCAACCGTTAGCTAAACACTGCAAAGTTACCACTAAACCGTGCCCCTCAGCACCACAGCTACCTGTCTTTTAAACACCTCCAGGGATGGCAACTCAACCACCACCCTGGGCAGCCTGTTCCAATGCTTGAAAACCCTTTCAGTGAGGAAATTTTTCCTAATATCTATCTTAAGCCTCCCCTGATGCATCTTGAGGCCATTTCTTCTTGTCCCACCACCTGTAACTGTGAGAAGAGCACAAGGAGATGATATTTTTGAGGCTGAAGCAGAAAGAGGGGACTTCATCTGGCTTCCTGCACTGGCACAGGTATCCCCCTTTGGTGCATGGAGTTGTGCTGTCACTCCACCTCTCTGCAGGCTGTAACCTGGCCCTGGCCTGACCCTGCTCTTACAGCAGCTGGTGCTGTTGCAGCAGGGCTGTGCTTGAATTGGGCTTGTTATTGATCATGCATAGGAGAGTGAACCAAAATTTCATTTTATTCTTTGGGCTCGTAATCTTTGGCATCAAAGGAGTGTTCCTGCCGCGGCTGCTGTTTCAAAACACATACTGAAATTTTATTTCTATTACTCCTTATTAGCAACAGTCTTTCTTTCTCTTGCTTCCCTTTGTTTCCCACCCTGCAGGTGGGCTTTAACAGACACGCGCACCCCCCCCCCCCTTCCACTGGGGTGTTGCTCTCTGTGTTGCCTAGAAGGAGCATTTGGTACAATTGACAGGCTTTTTATGGTAGTACTGCTGTTTTGAGAGAGTGTTTTGGAATATCTGTGTGCTTGGCCATTGGAGCAGAAGCACCTGTGACTTTCCGGAGAGAGGAGAAATGAGCTGCAGAGGGCCTGCCTGTGCTGGGAGGGGCAGCCAGGCTTGGCAAACCCTGGTGGCTGGCTATGCTGAGGCCACGGCTGCCTTGGTATCCTAAAATGAGGCGTCCAGGTTTCTGTTCCCATCAGGAGGACAATCAAACCTTCTAAATGCAGCAAATAACGCTGGCAGCAGACTGCAGGAGTGCCAAAAGCAGCAATGAAATACATCTGATGACTCCTGGTGGCTTGTCAGCAGTAGATAATCCTGCATGAGTTGACAGCAGATCCCAGCTCTGATGGCAAGAGCTGTGCCACAAGCCATGCTTGGTCCCTCTTTGGCCAGAAGCTGCAGAAGGGGGCTGTCCTAGACCCATAGGTGTGGATAGGGTCCAGTGTCTCCTGAAACAGTGACAAGGAGGGAGTTTACCATGGAGCAAGGTAGTTTCCAGCTATTAATTCTCTTTCAATTAACACTATTGCAGTGCATTCACCAAACTAGTGGTCATGGGCAGCATTGAGAAGGACAAGTACAGGGCAGGTTAGCCAGGTTTCCAAAATATGACATACAGCTTTCTGAGCCAAAAGAGTGTGTGGTTATACTGTTGTGTCTCTACCTGAAGGAAGAATTCAATTGTTGCTGTAATGAAAAATGCTATTTAACTTCTCTGCTTCTGCCTTGTTCATATTCTTCCAACATGCTTCCTTCTAGATTTCTTTATTACTATTATCTGGTTTAGTTGATCTAATTTTGTGGTCAAAATGAGCAGATGGAGAGGGACTTGCTATTCCCTAGCATGTTCTAAACGACATCAGCCCGGTGAGTTTAAGCATCGGGGCAAATAGCTGCAGCTAGAATCACAAACGATTGCTGTATCTCACACAAATGATGTGTCTTGGCCTGCTAATGGGGTAGGCATGTATTAACCTCCCACCAACGTGGCAGAATTTCAGGAAGATGCATATGCTGTCTTGTTGACCTGCTTAAAGAATAAGAGTATTTACTTTTATAGCTTGCTGTGAAAAGAGATCATGCATTTGTAACAGCAGTATTTCTAGAAGATGTTAAAACTACTGAAACATTTGAAAGCAAACCTACTGTTAACTATAATAAAAATAAATTGGGGGGGGGTGGGTGATTAGGAGCCCCAGAGACACATAAACAGCATTATGCTAAATTAAATCACAGTTGTTTAATTAAGGACTGCTAAGATGCAGAAGGCTAAGAAATGATCTGATTTTGGTCACTTAGCATCATTCATACTAAGTGCTTCCATCTTAGATCTGTAAGTATCTATGTAGTGATGTTAAATACGCCATCCTTTTCTCTAAGGTTAAGGCAAGAAGTCTCTCCAGGAGTTTCAGGAAATGGGACTAAGAGGGGAAATCAAGAAGCCAAAGTAAAACAACTCTTTCATCCCTTTTGGATGGGCACTTGTCTAACTTTTCTTCAAAGCTTGTGTAATTTCCCTGGGCAACCTCTTCTATTTGTTTCAAGTTTGAATCCTGTATTGCCTTTACTGCAAGTGCAGACAATCACTTCATTGGCTTTCTTCATCTTTGACATGCAGACAAGATTACCATTTCCCACTTTGTTTGTAGCTCCATGAGTATTTGAAGATTGTTACAAATCTCTCTCAGCCTGGGGTGCCCCTGTCTCCCCAGAGATGTATGTTCTGGAGCCATCTCACCCTCATGACTCCCTTCCACCAAGGAAGACTTCAGCCAGCCTCTCCCCCAGTTTTGACAATGGAGACTTGATAATTATGAAGTGCAGAGTGTTTTGCCATTAATTCAGCCTCTGTGTTGCAGTGGTTCCATTTATCAGAGAGTATCAAAAGTGATATTTTTTTTTAATATAATCAATATGCAGCCTCTCCTGGGGCTTACCTGCAAGGTCTACTCTCTTGTCAGGGAAGGAAATTGGTCTGGTTTTGTAGAGTTAATGTTTGATAAACCCATGTCTCTTGTTTAGTACTGGCAGACCCTTGCAAAACTTAACCCAAATGAATTAAATAAATGAATTCGCGTGAAGAAATACGTTGATCTTATTCTGTGTTCTCACAAATAGTTTATTCCTTCTGGTATGCTTTAAGAAAAGAGATTTACTTGTTAGCCCTCCTTCCTCCCACCCTCGCTTCTTTCTCAGTTATTTCCAGACCATATGTGAGCTCTTAAAGGTAATGTTTAACAGTTTAGAGAGAAACTGTCTGAAACAACGTCTTCTAAGACAAATTCCAAGGAAAGTATTTGCAAAGGCAGGAATAGAGAAGCTAATGTCCCCAAACACTGTCAAGTATGACATGCAGTGACGCAAACAGAAACCCATGGCAGGCAGTAGGGAAATGCTGCTTGCCTTGCGAAAGGGCATCCCTGTATGTGCTAATAAACCATATAGCTTGACTTTATTTACAGAGCAAAGGAAATAAAGCCATTGTCTTGCAGCCAGTGCCCTGGCAGGTGTGAGGGGTCTCTTACAAGTCAGCTGTGACTGGGGGAGCGCGTCCTGCCAGGGCGGACACTTCTATTGCCTGACCTGCACCAGGCTTTGAGGCTCATGTACTCTCTGGTGTAACCACACACAAGCTCCAGGCAGTATCATAAGCAACACACAGCTTGTTGTCATTGTTGGGTTTTTTTGAGAATGATTTAAAGTACAGGTTTTGTGGACTTCAAAGAACAGATGCACTGAACTATGGTGATATTCCATATGTATTTTGAAAGCATATTTCCATGGATACCCAACAAAAGTTATTCCAAATTAATGAACGTACTTAGAATTCATGTTTTTAATGTTCCTTGTGGGAGTTTCAGTTCAGAAATAAAACAGTTTAATTTTTAATTTGGCTACTGCTCTTTAGGTAGTTCAAGGTGATCAATTTATTAGAAACTTAAAATGTTTAAATAAGGGCTAACATCTAAACACAAGCCTGAGCAGCATCTTCCACAGGCTTTTCACAACTGCAGTATGACAAAATGAAGTTTCAAGAAATAAATTTTTGTGTATTGGGATCTCTAATGTGTAGTGCACACTAAAAAAGGCATAGCAAAGGTGGAAACAAGGCTCTTGACACTAAAGTAGCTTTAGGGAAAACTGGGAATGACAACAATAAAGACTCATACTTGGCTTGGTTGTTCTCTAAGTGTTCTCATGGCTTACCAGTGACGTGTTATATACTGGAGGTATTACTATATATTCTTCCCTATGGAGATGGGAAGTTGGGAAGGAACAACTGTCCACATCATGATCACAGCTAGAATGGATATGAATATGATCGCTGCCTCTGCTTCAGTCAGTAGGAAATCACTGGGTCACGCTGCTGGTGAATGATCTCGCCTATCCAGTTAATGATCAAAACAAAGAAAAAGCTGTTGTGTCCAGCTGACAACTGGAAAACTGGCATGATCTTTAGGTTACTTATCCTAACTCAAACCAAAGTTTCTAGTTTATCCTTCAGTAGTTAGTAGAAAGTTTGCTGGTGATAATTAATTGTTTAATCAGAGTTTTACCACTCACTACATGGGGAACAGAGCCCCTGCATGGTCTTGAAGAGCGGCCTGAATTTTTTTCAAAGTATATGTGTATCATAGCACCAAGGACGGTTTTTCCATCGGCTGTGGTTTTAGCATCCTATTTTTGACAGAGTTGGGCTGCATATGTACTTACTGCTTTCCTCCTAACATTTCAAGTAGCCCAAACCCAATGAAAGTGTTACTTTCCCCAAGAAGAACTACTAGCCATCATTAGTTTTCCAGGAAACTTAAACTTTTTACAGGACTGTGATGAGACAGCACATGGTGATATACTGCACCTTCAGATACATGTGTACAAGTTACATCTCAGACTGCAGGGGAGGTCTGCAGAGAACGGCTGATGAAGTTACTGAAACTGCTGGACATCTACTGCTTCAGTTTCCACAGCTAAAGTTCCTCCTGCCCCCAAAGCTCCTTTTAGAAAGGTCTCTGGCCACACAATCACCTTAATGCCTGATGGGAAAACTGTGAGAGGATCTTAGAGAGCAGGGGAAGTAAAATTGGGGGCTGGGGTGGTGGTGGGGAAGTAAAGAACATGCACAGAAAAGTTTATGCACTGAAAAAATAGCCTCTATTTCTACAATAGTTACATTATTTCAGCAGTTTGGCAGGGGACAGTTACTTCTTGTTTTCCTACTGAAAGTAGTAGGAAAGAGTGGTATTAAGAGGAGTCGTAATGTTTTAATGTAGTCTTAATGAAATCTTACTGCATTCTATTTCACTTTCAAATTTTCCTATGATTATGGGTGATTTGCAATTCAGACTTAATATTCATGCTGAAGTTGCTGTTTATGCATGTACTTTCTATGGTTGCTAAGAAAACTTTAACTTGGAGATTTGACAGCACAAATCTTAGGAAAGGCCCAGGAAAAGTGCGTAGTTTATTTAGTTGTTTGTTTTTTTTTTTTTAAATCTCGGATACTGTTGACTTGCTTCAGAGTTCAAGCTGAAAAATCAGAAGCACGTATTTTTCTCTTGTGATTTTGACGCTGTCATGATGTGTATTTTGGTCAGTGTTTTTCCCTTGGACTGTCAGCTGAAGAAAACAAAAGGAATGGGGGTGTGGAGCTTTGGTTTGGGTTTGTTTGGTTTTTTAAAAAAAGCACAATCCTCCATATATGTATTTGTACATATTTGCTTTCAGTCATTAATCAAACAGTGAAATGTGCGGAAACTAGACTAAATTCAAGCAGAGGTTATTTCACTACTGTTTGGCTGTTGGGTGTCAGCTTGTTAAATGTGAGTCTTTTGCCTTTTGTCCTCATAGATCTGGAATAAAATTACATTTTCTTTGAGGGGGGAGAATGAATAGGAAATCAAATGCAGAAGGTCAAAAATTAGTGATTCTAGCATTAAAGTACTGGCAGAATTCCACATAACAGCAAACTTGAGACGGAGGGCGTTGTTTTTCAGTGTTGAAGAAACAGACTCATGGTCATCTTCTTGCCAGCCCAATGATAGACGTTGTGCTTGATAACAGCTTTCCCGTGTTCAGCTGACTGTTCTGACTGTGTATTCCTGTACCAACTCTTACCTGATGTTTGCAGTCCCTAACACTTGGAAATACTTGGATATATTTGATGTAACGTACTCTAACTCAGGGTGTTCAGCTATGCCAGGGCAAATACAGCAAAGCACATCTCAGCTCCGGATGGCGAGGCGGGTGGGAAACTGGCTGGACCATTGAGCTTAAAGGGCAATGAGCAGTGGCACAAATCATTATAGAAATGGAAAAATAAGTTTGATGTTTCTGTCCCCAAAAAGAATGGCGCATATCACTTCTAGTAAAAGAAAATCGCTGTTATCGGAATAAAGCAAAAGGCAGATGAACAGTCCTGGATCTAACCAGCCCACCGTGGGGTACAGGTACTCCCATTAGCTCTTTGCATGCTGGTTGATATAAAGCAGAGTTAAAAATTATATTCTGAGAGAAGCTACTCAAGACAACCAAAGGTTATACATAACAGATAGAAGTAGAGTATGTGACACATAATGTTTAAACTCTTATTTGCGATCAGATTAGCATAGTCTGAACAATTCCCCCTTATCTAGGACTAAAACAAATGCGCAAAAGAAAGGATGAATTGCATTAATAGCCAGGTGGCCTCCTAGTCAAAACTAGCTCCATCTGAATATTTTTTTTTATCTAATGCAGAGCTGTGGACTTTCATGTGTCTCCGTCTGCCTTCAGTAATTTAACAAAAAATGGATATTGCAGTATATTCCACAGAACTAAAAATTTCAGGCAGTGAGACAGACCTATTCAAGTCAGAGTTTTGCATTGCTTTCTAATCACTCTGGAAAGTTAGTTCTAGAGAAAAATGTCATTTTAAGAATTTCATAACATCTCTAGATTTTTCCCCTCTGTGCTTTCTCAGGAAATACTGGATGCCACTGAGGGCCTACATCCTAAGGCACATCCCAACACAGATTTCTGCTAAACCATTATGAATATTTTGCAGAGACTTCACTTTCCATGGCATATATTTGCATTTTATGGATTCTGTAGAAATAAGGGGAAAACATTAATTTAAAAAGGGGAAAACCCAATTTTATATCTCATCTTGAAGACTGGTGTGGCCATTTAAACACTACGGTGACACAAAATGCAGCTGCTGAAATTCACAGATAAACTGTGGCCAACTGACTTGGGGCAAAAAAAGTAAAATGAGATTTTGTGACTCTCCCTACACAATGCACCTCTGTCAGAGTATGCTTTTGGTGGAGTGACAGCTTATTTCTGTGGCCCAGGGGGTCATAAGCATGTGTCTCATTACTGGCCAAGCACAGCTAGCCTCAGTGGCTTCCAAATCTGTGAATCGGCATCGCAGAGCAGGAGCCCATTGATTCAGATACTGATGATATGTGCCTTGCATGACCAACTCCCTCAGTGCAACTCAACTTCAATATATGGAATGATGTTTGTTACACTTATTTTAATGGCTTGCTTAAAAAATAATATGTAAGTGTACTGGTGCCTCTCAGCGCTTGTGTTTTTATGATTTTTTTTTTTTTTGGTGCATGTGTGTGCTGTGTAGACAAGCAGTGTTTTTGGTATACACCAACTAAATGGAGGGGAAAAATCACCTGGGGAAACCTTGTCAGATTCTGGCTGGAGGCCAATTTCAAACATTTTTATGACTGCAAATTTTTTGCAGAGAATCAAAGGAATGGTAGGCAGAGCATCCAGAAGCAGAATAAATTAACCTCTGTTAAATTCCACAAGGAGAGCCTGTACAGCAAGGGAAAAGAGAAACCAGGAAAGTTTGCCTTTCCTTTGAAGCTTTTCTAGAGAATACCTTTAATGACGGGTGGCCGCAACTTCTTTCCAGATGATAACGAGCGTACAGGCTCAAGGTTTTTAGGGTAGAGAAGATGGAGCTAAACAAAAATAAGCTCAGGGCGCCACGTGCACCGACAGTTATCCATAAGTATTCCCCTGAGATGTGAATTAAAGCACTGCTCCGGGTGAGCAATGATACAGGTAGCATTTGAAAGTGGAGGGGGGGAGGAGGATGTTTGTCCTCCAAGTACTTAATTTTGGAGTGGCTCTGGCAGTGGGAAATGCAGAATCCTCCCTTGTGCAGCAGTGGGGAGGGGAACCAAGCTGCACAACAAAACCGGCCTCCAAACGTTTGCACGAATTTAGAGATACAGGCACCTAGGTTAAAATATGCAAGAAAAATGAATAGCTTGGTAAAAGCTCCCTTTTTGTCCCCCCTGTAGCAAATGTGCTTAGTAATAGGTTCATTTTGCCTTCTAAAAGAATTTCTGTCAAATACAATTATCAGGGAAGACTACAACTGCAAAGGTATCAAAGCTATGTTTGCAGAAACTGGGCTTCAGAGCACTTGTAGATGGAAGGCATTTTTTGAGTTTCTTCACATGTCATTTCGTGTTTCTTTTCTTTATGAATCTTCCAGCTGTGGTACATGCTGCCTGTTTAAAGACAAGAATACTCCAGCAGTTTTCTTTAAAAAAAAAAATCTCTGGCAGCTGCTTTGTATTTATGTATTTGTTTTATTTTTTCTCTCTGTCTTGGGTTGAAAAGAAAGGCAGGAAAATGAAACAAAGCGCAGAACTGAAGCAGTCTGTCACGCTGAAAACCTCTTAAACATAAATAATAATCTTTATTGACTAGGTAATTCTCTTTGATACTCTTGCTTTTCATATTTTTAACTGTTCTGACTTAAGACAGTGTTGCCTCAATACAAGGAAATTGTCTGTCTTGATATTGTTAAACTGAAAGAAGCACTACATTTGCATTAACAGACAATCAGGTTTGAAAGCATGTCAAAAATATTTTGAATGCAGTTAGAAAAGCAAATGCATTTCTTCCAAGTGTCTGAAGACTAATTTCATTCATATTCAGGATACGACCAGGATGGTATCAGGAAATGCACATTGCTGCTTTGACTTTTTTTATGGCAAGTATATTATATGTTGTTCAGGAGTCTTTAAGGACTTTGGTGTAACAAGTAGATCAAATATTGTACTTACTCTATACATGAATCTATTCTTATCTCTGTGTAACTCATCACAACAATGGCTCTTGGCTGATGAACTGAGCTTTATTTTAGAGCACAGGGAGAAAAAAAGAGATGAAACGGATTTATTTCCTATTTTTGGGCTGCTCAGTAGCCCACAATTCAAACATGCACAGCATAACCTAGTGAGAATTAAATGTCATTGTTTGAATGAGAGAGGAATGATCCACTGAATTCAAATTATGAGGAACCCTGAATTGCTTTCAGCTGTCCTCGCAGGTGGTTGCCATTCCTAATGATGGGTCAAGTGCCCAGGTATGTTGGCAGAGGGTGAGCAGAGAAGGTGGTTTGCCTTTGCAGGAAATCAGGTGTTAATTAACAGGGGTACTTGCTGTCTTCTGTTTTGGAGCTACAGCCAGTGTGTCTCCACCACTGCTGTGCCAAGGAAAGGGCTGTTCAGATTGTTTCAGAGAAACTATGCTTTAAGGGCTGGAAGCAGGAGCTTTGAGGGTTTTTTCTATTATGTGATTTTTGTAAAGTTTCTCCAGTGGAAATAACAAGCGACGTTGCCTCTGTACCCTCACCCACTTCTGCTGTGCTGATGGGGGCTGATAGGTACTTGTGTAGACTCCAGTGGGGTCTGGCCAGGGCTATGAACGTGCAGAAGAGAGGGATGGACCTCCCCAGCGCAGGGGGATCCTCCATAACCAAATCAGAGAGCAGAAGATTTCTCCACAGGTAATTTCACATTGAATTAATTTAAGGCTTGAACAGAGCGGCTTAAAAACCTGCTGCTGTATTCAACAGTTGATGAATTATATTCTTTTTCTCTGGAAAAAAAAGTTTAATTCTGTCTCTAAATGTCTGCGCGCATCACCTTGCGCAGGCATCAAATCCTGTTCTCCTCAAAAATTCCAGCGTGATTTGCCGGGGTTCAAAGCCGTGGGGGGGGTGACTCATTCCTCCGCGCGGCAAAACCCCCACCAGGTGTTTTGTAGCATCAGCAGAGTGATGAAGGTGAAGAGGATACATGACAGCGGGAGGCGGGATCTGTTGCTCATGCTTCACGATGTAAATCAGTCAAAGATAACTTCGGGTAAGAAAGAAACCTCTTCTCTGTGTATTTAATGTCTAGGTATGAATTTATGAGGACTCTAACTCCCCCTCACGCAGCAATATTGACTAATGTGTTTTTCCTACAAACAAGTGTGCATTTATCAGTTTGTTCTGCCAACAGTACACACGTTCACAATCTTGATCACAGATGAGGACTCCTCTTTCCTAAGATTTTATTTTTTTTTTCCACCCAAGGACAGATTCATTTTAAAAGTCTGCAGAGGATGCTGTGGCCGTTCAAACAGCTCTATCAAACGCCACTCTGGGCAGACATGGAGCAGCGTTCTTCACAATCCAAAATTTTGAGAGATTATTCAATAAGAAAAACATATTCATAGTGTGGAGTTTTCTCTCTCCTTGCAGGCTGTTAACACAGTGAATATGATGAGAAGGGCTGTTTGTAGTTAGAGCCGAGTTCAGGTCACTTCATTTCCCAGGTAGTGCAACCACACACTTAAAAACAGATCTTTCCTGCCTATTTTTTTAGGCTTTTTAAGAAAAGCATTCTGGAGGCCATATAAGATATGTGCAAAAGCTTGTGTGCCCCACAAAAGGAACTGCTGTTTGAAGATGGTGAGAAACATTAGAAGTCACTAATTAACAGCAGTGCAAATGGTCAGTGATCGTATAGTAGGCTATATTAAAATGTAGTTTGTGTTGGTCCACTTCCAAGCCAGGATAACAACCCCACAGCAAACTGGGCTTTTGCATCAATTAACTTAAAACTGATACGGCTGCAGTGCAGCCCAGATAAGGAGGTGCTCGGTGAAAGCTGCCCTGGAAAGCCGAGCAAAGGCCAAGTATCAGTCACTGCTAATTCCCTGCTGCTGCTCCTGCAGGTAGCTTGTGAAGAAGATACAAAGGCCATATAATTTCTGTGTCTCATAACAGCTTTATAATAAGCTCTCTGCGTCTGTAATAATTTACTGGTTTAATTCTATTACGTTGTTAAGACTAAGCAGATAAGAAATAAAAATCTGATAGGCATATTTCCTTTTAGCACTCAGCTCTTTTAAGGCTGAGGTCACAGGATAGGAGGGGCACAAAAAAAAAATTTAACGAAATCTCACTGGCTTCAACCATAGCTGTGGAGGTGGGTGAACCCATGACCCCATTAAACATTCTGACACCACGCATGGCATTAAAATAACTTATAGATTCATAGAATGGTTTGGGTTGGAAGGGACCTTAAAGATCATCTAGTTCCAACCCCCCTGCCATGGGCAGGGACACCTCCCACTAGACCAGGCTGCTCAAAGCCCCATCCAGCCTGGCCTTGAACACTTTCAGGGATGGGGCATCTCCAGCTTCTCTAGGCAGCCTCACCACATGGAATTCCTACAGTACAAAGCGAAACAGTGGCACGAATAATGGGCAGCAGGCTCTGGAAAGGGTCTTAGTGATTTTTCCAGCTGTAGCTCAGTAAGCTGCAGCCTTGCTCCCTTAGGTTCCTCAGCCTGCGATGGGATCGGGGTGGCACTGTGCTAGGGGTTTAACAGACTGGGTTTTTGTTTGTTTTTTTTTTTTCATGGAGATCTCATGCCCTCTCGCTCCCCCAGTTTGGCAGTGGGTAGACCTAACAAGTGTACAGCCCGAGGTGACGCTGCTGACAGGCTCCAGCCCTTCTGGGATGCAGCAAAATTTCTGAAAGCTGCCGTAACTGTTGTGCTGCATACTGACAAGCCACAAACTGCGACTTTGCGATGGGATGTTTATTCACAGTGTTGTGTAGCTGCAAGGAGAAAGTTTACAACGGAAGAAATTGCTACTTAGTTCATTAATACTGTAGATAGTTGGGGTTTGTTTTGTTACTTTTAAAAGAAGTTGGCACAGACTGCAGGATTTACTTATCAACATTGTCAGTTCATTCCCAAATGCCTCGTACATCTGAAGAGTTATTTTTGTCCAGCTGCTTTCTGCATATCCAACTTGAACAGTCAGAAATAAAAGCAAAGTTCAGTGCATTAGCAGCGTGCTGCTGGGACTCGCCTCTGACTTGCTCAGGGAGGGATAGTCTAAAGGCATGTAACTGTGCAGAAAGGACTTCACAGTCTGTATCCAGTTACGATATTCAAAAACTGCTGAACTCTATAGTTAAGGACAGAGAGGACTTCTGCATATGGAAAGTTAAGCACATCCTCATGTGCTTAAATGTTTTCCCTGTGCTGGAGACCCTCCAGGTGTATTTGAGCACAGGCATTGCTCCCTGTGTGTGAGCAGTTATGTCTCAAAGAGGACAACCCCATCAGATGGGACTGAGTTTTGTTTTGTGGTTGGATTAGGAAGGTCAAAGGTGTGTGTTATCAAGTCCCAGAGATATTAAGATATCAAGTCCCAGAGGAATTAAGAAAAGCTAATGAGACTAGGATATTTAAAACTTTCAACTAACCAGGCCTTGTCTCTGAGACTTTGTGTTATTTACCTGTGATGCTAAAGGAGAAGGCAGCCCTTGGAGCTCGATCTCGTTCAGGCAATTGGGGTTCGATGGCTCTCCTTGTGTCCTTTTCTTGGCTTATGCTGCCACTGTCTGTGCCAGCTAAGCTGGGGAGGGGTCATGCGCGGGGTCCCTGTCCTCCTCGGCTCTGTCGTGCTTGACAACATGTACCTTCTTTCTTTCAGTCGGCCCTCCTTGTAAGCGTACTTGCTGGGGTGTCAAAGACAGAAATCCAAGCAAGAATCGAGCAAAATCACTCAAAAGAATACCTGCTGACAGCAGGGAGTGCTTGATTACACTGTTAATGAGCGTACTGCTCAGGAGTTTTTTTATCCATTTTGCTTTTGTTTTGCTTTTTCCTTATTTAGTGCCCATTCACTATAGGCATTATTAGGAGCCAGAGCACAAATGCAGGAGTCTATAATAAACCCCAGGCTCTGGGGCATGTTTTTGCTGGAGAGGAAACAACAAATGCTTATTTTCTTTTGAAGTAGCTCGTCTGAGCTTTGAGCAACCAGAGAGAGGTTTCTCTTGGCAAGCGCGAAAAGGACTCTCGCTTTAAATCACAGCAGAGAGCTGGTTGTGCGGAGGCGGCTGCTGGTCAGCCGAGCCCTGGCTGCTGCTCGCCCGCAGACCTGCTGGATGAGCAAGGTGAAGGCTGCTGTGCCGCCGGCCCCCCCTGCCCAAACTCCCTTCCCATCCCTCCCTTCCCGCACAGGTACCTGAGCCGCCTTCCCCTCTCTGATGGAAAACCACCGTTTTGCAAGTTTCCGGAGCTTTTTTTCAAATTGGTTATCAGTCGTGCCCTGAGAAGAGATATTTAAAAAGAGTTTGCTGCCTCCGGAGCAGATTTCCATTACGGCAGGCTTGTCTGGGGTGAAGCTCATAGCAGCAGAAAGCCAAGGGTCAGTATATTAAAGCAGAATGCAATAATACGTTCAGTCGGTAGGCTATCTTGATTTCCATATAAATGCAGATAATTACATTCAAGCGTGCACCTTTCAGGCATGTGAAACACTAATGGTAAAGTAATTTTTATGTCTCTTACTTTATTTTTTGATTTAGTTATTTAATAAGTGGAATTCTCTCTGGCATTCTTGCTGTTTTGTCTTGCTGCATCAATGTCTGAGCAGGGATAACTTTAATTGGAATTACTGACTGCCAATAGCACTTACGCAGGTCCTTGGGTTTAAGCGCTAGCAAGCTAAATCTTGGAAACCCGGATTCCAAAACTATCAGGACTGTTTAAAATGCCCTGTACTGCGAACTAATATTAATACACAGGTCTGCTTTATATACAGGTTTAATATACAGGTCCTTTTCCATATTCTTAGCCTGGCCCACAGTTGTACCTTGTACCACTAAATCTACTTTTAACAAAAGAGGTTTTGTTTGGTGATAACGTGCTGTCAGAGCCTGCTTTTTTGTTTCAGCTGTTTCCTAGCCCTGGAAATGGCATGGTTTGTCCTAAACTCCTTTGGTACCTAGAGGTTCCTGGCAGTCACAGGTGCCATCCTGGCTTTATTTCTAGCAAGCTTTATGATAAAAATAATAATAAATTCCTGATTTTTCTTTAAATAATTCTTACATTTGGTCATGTATTATTAATGAGTATGGAGTAACATCCTAGGGGATGGTATATTTACCATCTTACCATATTCTTATTTCTTATAAATGAAAGCGGAGCGTAGATCACAGGTTACTACATGCAGACAAATGAACCACAACTCGGAAGGAAAAAGCGTAAATTCTAGCAACCTTCTCCTTTGCCAGAGCACCGCTGGGGTGGAATTTGGGCCTCTGCTGATCCCATCTGGAGCAGACATTGAGTGATGCGCAGCGGATGCAGCAAGGAGCTTTCCTGTCCCAGCTGGTCTGTGTGGGGAGACAGGGGGATGGGATGGCTCCAGCCAGACCCTGGGGCTGCCCCATGGCAATGGGGCATGTGCCCACGGGGCACCGCACTTGGATTGGCCTGTGGGTGTAGCCCTTTCGGAGTGTGCCCGGCCAGGAAGGCTGCGATGGGAGCCAGGTCAGGACTGGCAGTAGTCAGAGGCTCTTAATTTCTCAGATGTGGCATCTGCTGTGGTCTGTTTGTGAACAGTGGTGACAAGAGGCATCAGCGAGCGTACAGCTAAAACTTGTGCTTGGAAAACAGCGGGTGATAACTCGCGGGAAAGGGGGCAGAGATATCTGTCTGTCAGGATGGGTGTTATCTGCTATGTAAAGCAGTTCCTCTGCCCAGCAACCACGCTGGCCGGACAACGCTGCCAAGGCAGTTCTCAGCCTTAACAAATGATTTCCCGCTCATGGTTCTTATCTTGTATTAGTGGCTTTTATTATCCTGTAAGTGTTTCTCCTCTGTAACAGAAGCAAACTGACTTTCCACAGATAACGCTGATGTGGGTAATGCATCTGCGGGTGGGACGTGCCCACGCTCCCAATGCCGAGCAATGGTTCCCGCTCCGGCGGAATGCAAGATGCTGTTTTATCGGGATGCTGCCTTGTACGTTGGTCACCATGTAGAAGAGCAGTGAAAAAGCAAGATTTCTAGCTAGTGGGGAGTTCTCAAAAAAAGAAGCAAACCTCACCCTGCCACCAGTTTCCAGAGCATTAAGGCTTCCAGGAAATGTTAGCTTTGGGAGTATGAATAAACATGTTTCCAAAATGAAATACGCTCCCAAGGCTTCTGAGCCACAAAACTGAGCTTGTTGCCAGCTTCTCTGCTGCTACTTTCCAAACTTGATCTTAGTTTCTCCAGTCCTGGCTCAGTTTCTAGCATATAATCCAAACCAGTCACAGCAACAGTATAATAGAACCTCTTCTTATCGCTAGAATTCTTTTCCTACTGTTTTCTTCCTGAAAGATACTGCTGCTGTCGTGACAACTAAGTACATAGAACAGCCTTAGAGTTCAAATATTACTCATGGTATGTTAACTTACTGGTGTAGTAAACCTAAAAGTGAAGAAAGGAAAAGAGAATAGATTGCTTTTTTAATATGATTTTTTTCAGATTCTTTGAAGTTAAATAATGCAAATGGCACATAATTATGAATTGGTTTATCAGAAAACTACCTGTATGAAGGGAATCTAAACTTTTCTTTTTAACAAAACCAAGGTTGGTTGTGAGAGGGTCTTGCCGTCCCCTTTTCTGTTTTCTTCTCCCATAATTATTACTGAATTTTGTATAATTGGGAAATCTGTAGGAGTTTAACAACTTTGATAGCTTCTAATTTACACAGAAATTCAGCTTGTGTGATGGGAAAATGTTTTTCTTTTGTGAGATTAAAAAATATCTCTTATCTTTTTGTAAAAGAGAATACCAAGGCATTTCATTTTCTTGTAAAGAATACAAAGGGAGACACAGAATGGCAAAAAGGACACGTTGAATTTCCAGTGAAAGTCATGGTAGTGTGGGCACCTGCCTTTATCGCTGTATCACCATCACAATGAAACCCTGACTCTAAGCAACGAAGAGAGTTTTCTTTGGTTTCCAGGCTATGGACTCTTTTATAAAATGCTACTAAAAATGTAAAAATATCATATAGTGTGCCTTGTCCTCTGCTCATTACTTGCATATGATTTTTGTCACTGCTGGCCACTTGTCTGCCGGATTATTTTTTTCCTAGGGATGTTTTCAATGCCTTTTCTTTTTGCCGCATATCATTGTACAGAGCTTACAGTGAGTGCCTTCACTTTCATCATTTCCAACTCCAGAAGGCCCACTGGAACTGTATGAGAATCATTAGAAAGATCACTGAGGAGTATTCAGACAGAAGGATAAATCACACCAGGTCTTCCAGTTTTCAACTCTGCTATCGAGCATCAGCATCCTTCCTTTAGTCTTCTTGTTAAGAGACACAGGCAGACTCTGCCTGCTTGGCTCCGTTCTGCTCCTCTGGCTCATCGTTCCTCATATTTTCTTGAGTCACGACTTGAATTGCAAATAATAGGATTGCTTATATGAAAGGATACCTTTTCACATGAGTAGAAGCCATGCGTTGGACTCCTTGAAAATGGCTCTGTGGCATTTCGTATACTTTGTTCTCTGGTCAGGGGTTCAGGATGTTCCATTTCTAAATTTGATTTCCAGCTAAAATATAAATGTGTCTCACTGACTGATCATCCTTGGAAGTTTATATGCTTTTAGAGTTAAAGATGTGAATGATTAATGCTTCTGCTATGCTTGGCTATGAATCATTATATGATGCCCTGATTTTTCTTTCTAAATCTCTGTGGCTGTAGCAAATAAGGTGTTTAAAAGGGGTGGGGGGGGGGAAGGGTAGAATATGACCTTCCTATTAGTTGCACTTCAGATGAAATAATAGTCAAGCAAGGACATTTTTCTGAGTTTCTACCTAGCTTTTGGACTGTGGCAAAGTACAGGCCTATCAACTGTAGGCCTCTGTAAGTAAGTCCAAACATAGAAATCTTGAAAGTTGAAGCAACAGACCAAGTTGTCAAGACGTAACTTTTAATACAGTCCTAATTAATTCTGTTATTATTTCCTCTCAAGTTAGATTAGATGGTTTAGGGGTATTCAAAAATCAGATATTCCCCTGGGGAAACATGTTTGTCCCATTCTGGTGGCCAATATTGCTTAAAGAAACCCTGAACCTCTTTCGTCTCCCTCAGTCACAGGGCAGAAAGGCTCCTGTCGTGGGAACCTGCTTCTCACAGCCCTCACGCCTGATCTCCTTTGCCGCTGTTGAGGGATGAGCTCCCTGAGGTAATGATTAAAAAAAAAAAGCATAAAGTTAATAGCAGGTCCCACACTTGGTTCAGAGTTTTGTCTAGACCTCGAGAGCCGCTGTTGTCGATCCTGCTTGCGAGTAACTAGTTCAAATTATTGATTTGAAAACAACAGGGCATGACTCACTAAGGGCAGGTATCTACACTTAAGATGAAATGCGTCTTCCCAAACAGCCACCCACGTTTCACTGTGATTCATCTACTCCGGTGTTGCTTCCCCATCCCAGCAGCAGAAAGCACTGCCTCTCCTCTGCCTGTTGACAGAGCACTTTTGCTCACCGAGGACTTGACTTGGGTATCTGATGGGGCGGATGCAGTCTGGCAGGGGCAAGGTACCATGGGGGCAGATGCTTCAACTCTGCTGCTGATTCAAATCAAAGCAAACAGGAGGCCAGAAACATCCCGCAGGGCTCCTGCGAGTGGTGGCTTTGAGAAGGACTGAGGGATTAAACACTCTCTGCTGTGTCTGCTCTCAGGAGGGCAGATGCCGTGCGTTCGCCTGGCAGGCATTACCCTGAGCAGAGTGTGCTGTCCTAGAAGGCATGGAGTTAGTGGCCCTCGTGACACTCATAAATTCCACTTGCCATATTTCTCCAGTGATGGGGTGAGGAAGATTTACCATTTGTCGTCTTTGTCTGTTAGGGAAATAGTGGTTTGTCTGATGCTGTTTTTGTCATAAATACTAAGAGAGAGCAGTGGAGCACATTTTAATTAAGAAAAAACAAACATAATTTTGGACAATCTCTGCCATGACGAATCCTTTCTTTGCTGAGAGGTTTGGAATGAAGCTTTCACATGGAAAAACTTTTAGAATAATCTGTGAGCTGGTGGTTGCCCACTGAAGAGAAGGTGGCAGTAGTGTTCAGGGGCATGAAAGCATTCTATTCTGCTTCAATAATGTCTAACTTTATACCAAATTCTGTGCTATTATTCAACTGTTGCTGTAGCAAAAGCACTTGTGTCACCTTATGGCAGGTGTCTGCTTCTCCTACGGGAGACAGAGGACTCAAAAGAAGATAGGAAAATAATTTCAAATTCCCTTGGTCTGCCTTTTACCTCCAGTCCTTTTTGTTTTTTCCCCTCCCCAAAGTGATTGTTTGCCCTACTCAACCTCTTTTGAGAGAATGATTTTCTTTCCAGCGCTCATCATGTTTCCGTAGCACGGATCACCTGGGAACACAGTCTCATGCTACTTTGGGGACTAATTGCATGGAGTAATTACTGAATTTTCAGCCCTCACAATGATTGTTTTATAAATAATTCCCTGCTTTAAAAGTTGATCACACATATGCTTCCTGAAGCAACAGCGCAGAGCAAATAATTTTCTGGAAATGCCACTACTTCTGTCGTGGGGCACAAGAAGAAGAAGTTGGGAGCAGCGGGTGGCAGGAGAGGTGGGATGGCTCCGCGGCCCTGCCAAGGGAGCAGGCGCTGAAGGAATTTATTTAGGTGCAGTCGATGAACTCATTCTGTTTTAAAGCAGGAATGGTGGAGCGAGGCTCCGTTATAGACCTCTGATGCTCAGCAAAACCTACATCTGAAGGCTTGCTGCAGATGGAGGGACGGAGCTGGGTTTCCAATGAAAGGCAAAGGAGCTAAAGGTGCGTGTGCGGCTCCATTAAAATCCTTGCCTTAGGCTTTTTCTTCCTGCTTCAGAAATTCAAATGGATACAGCAATTTGTGTGCTGCAAGGGGGACTATGTAGGTAACGGTGTAAATGTGATGGAATGAGAATTTAAAATAGTGAATGTGCAGTGGTTGTGTAAATGACAGACTGCAGATTGGGTTTTGCTAAATATATTAGCATGATAGGTGAAGCAGGCTGACAGTGTTGTTAAAACCAACACTGGAGCGTTTGTACAGGGCAATCAATATCTCTTTGGGCCGCAGTTCCCAATGTCAGGTGAAGAAAATGTTTTAATAGAAATTCAGTTTATATATCTGAAGTAGAGAAGGTATTTGTATTTCTTAAGGTAACAAATGTGCTTTTCTCTCTAAAAGTATGTGTCAGATGAATTTTTTCTTCTTCATGTGTAATGGAAAGCCTATTGTAATAACTAAAACAACAGAAGTGGTGGTAGGGCGCTGGCAAGGGAATCGAGCATCAGCCGCAGCTGAGCAGCTGGGGCAGGGGGTGTCTCAAGACGACTGCTTGCAGGCTGCAAACGAACGCGTGTGTATGCATGCAGCCTCAATGAGGAGCCAATTGTTCCAAGTAAACGAAACACAATATTTAATGCTACCTATGTGAATTCTGTAGCAGATCAACAGGTGAAAAGACTGCACAGTTTGGTTTCTGGTTTTGGTTTGCATTTTAAAGATTAAAAAAAAGAGGCATTCTTTCTCTTGCACTTTTTAGGACTGTACCTCTGACAATGCAGTTAGTGTAATACTGGAACACGATGATAGCTTACCGTTGCCTTGCTGGAGACTTGAGATGGCCATAAATAGCCTGTATCTGGGTGTTGTCCTCAATGAGGTATTTGATGGTTTGAGGGCTGCTCATCACTCGGCATCTTTTGAAGGCTGTCAACTTCATTTCATGGTATTTGCAGAACTCAGTTTTTGAGCGATGTGGCTCCCTCAATCTACTGTGGCACTGCTGATCTATGAAGGGCTTCCTGGTACTATTTCTTTCTGTTAGAAGTGAGAAGGGTTAATGGATTCCCTTTAGATTTTGACAGTTATCAGCAGTTACTATTTATTTTGTATCAATGAGAAGTGTCTTAGGGTTCAAGTTGAATAGAGACAATGATCTAACCGCAATGAACAGGATCTCTTCCCTAACTCAATATTTAACGTAGTTTTATTTAGCCCCTTTCCCATCTGCTTTACTTTTACCAAAAAACGCTTCAGAAGATAATCTAAAAGGCCAGAAATCTGAAAGGCCAGGTTTTAATTATGGAAAGCTCAAATCTGCTCATATTGTTTGTGTCTGTGAAGAAATAGCGTGCCCCTGCTTGCATATCGAGCTTTCTTTTACCAGCCGGAGAGCGCTGCCCATCAGCCCCTGGCATCAGGCGCACAGCCCTGGTTCCAGAGAGCTCTGCAGAAAAAAGCCCCCAGTCAAGGCTCCTGCTTGAAGCTGCATTGATCCAACTCCACCAGGCACAGGAGAGAAATGATGGCAAATTCCTTCCCCAGACAGAACAATGCCATTTAACTACAAGATGTGATCTTCAGAAATCAATCAATTTTGTACTTTTCAGTAAATTCAGGCTGCTCCAAATTAAATTGGAAAAACTGACTGGCATGGAAGTAATTCTTCTAAGTAAATTTCTGCCTAGATGCCTGCAATAATATCAATGCAGATTTCATGAATATGTTTCGTTAAAAGGATTTTCATTAGGAATGAGTTTCAAAATTTACTAATATGTCAGACTCCAAGGACACTCATAATTATATCCACAGCCTTTCCAGATCTAGCCTTTTATTCCTTCTCTCTCTCTCTGCCTGTATTAATAAGTATTTCTAAACTGCCTGATAGTGTACTAGTCTGGCACACTTTACAAATTACAAAAACAATTTTGTTTTCTTTATATTTGTTCAGGCCCTTCTCTTTCATTACTTCTAAGCATATTATTCTTCTGCTTTCTTAATAAAGAAGTGGTGAAGATGAAAATCTAATCGCAGATGGTACCTAGATATTGGACCCTGGCCGTGCCATCTCTTCTGTTTTTGAACACACCTTCAAATAAAAGCACGTGCCACAAGAAGTGAAGTTGTCCAGACCTGCACCTTGAAAGGACTCCCAAATTCTGAAAGTCAATTTTCCAGCAAGGTATCGGGGACCTTTAATGTGGTTGGTGGGCAAATCAGTTTAAGAGCAGGATCCCATTATTTAAGGATCCATCTGTTTAAGAGACTCGTGGTGAGTGGGTGCTGGAGACATCACTGTTCAGTGTCCAAGAAAACATGGCCTCACGTTGCCTTGAGTCTCTTCTTGAGGTCTCCTAAAGTTTGTGTGCTTGTGGGTTGCAGGTGCTCTTTTGACCACCAAAAAAAGGGTCTCTCACAGACAGACAGAGAAATAAGAATGTGAAAATTGTGGATGTTTGAACATTACTCTCCTGGTGAGTTATTCTCTCTGAAATTCATAGAGAACCTGACCTAGGGTTAATGAATGTATTTTTTGCCTTTAGGATACTGCTTATTTTGGGCTTTGGCTCAAAACTGTGCACTAATGAACTAGAAAACATTCCAAGAAAAAGCTTGTGTTTTGATAAAATATTCCTTATTCTCTGTAGTTGAATGCAATTGTTCTGTGTTTGGTTGTCCTGAAGTTCTTCAGCTTATTTGTTTGAGATGATCTTGACTAAGCTGTTGCCACTGAAAATATCAGTCTGAGTTTAGTGATCTTTCCAAGAAAGGATAATAACATACCCTCACATTTTGTCACTGTATATCACGTTGCATGTAATTAATTGAACAGTGCTCACAAGAAAAGTCGTTGATACTTTACTATCTAAAATGTTTTTTATAAGAAAATTACTATTTTTCTAAAAAGGAAATCTTGTTATTAGAAGAAATTTAAGCTTTGGTAGTTTGGCTGAAATGTTGTGCTCAACAATTGGAAATTTTCTGTGATACGGTCCCTCTTTCTTTTGAGGGGGCTCAATAATCTTTGGATGAATAAATCAAAAAGGATGCTAGTGTGAGGAACTGGTTACACAGGATTTCCTAAAGAACATATACAGAGGGTATTATTAAAATGTACATCCTTTCTTTATTGAGATGTGTGTGATGTTATAAATACTAGAGATTGAATTTTTTACTTCTGTTGGGTCTAAAACATCTCTGTATTTTTATTAGGAGATAAGCCTTTCACAAACATATCAGTTTCTGAGAATTATTTATAGAAAAAGCAGTTACAGAAGAAAAATGTATAATGTTACAATGATCATTGTCAAATGAGAAAAGTTTTGGAATAAAGTATAATTACTTTTTTAATTGAAAGATTCACACATTTCAGTACAGTGCATCTCGAAAGGACTGCAAACCAAAAGAATATTGAGGCAAATCAAACTGAAGTTCCATCTGGGATTGTGTGGTCAGTTGTTGCCTTAGCCATTTCATTTTTTTGGTACCAAGTATCCCTTTGGGGCAGGTAAGCTAAGAGAATTTGTTGCAAGAGGAAATGTTTGGCTGCAAAAGCAGAGGCAAAGCAGAGAAAGATGGAGAAGTTTATTAAGTAATCTAACCCTTCCTCTTCCAGGAGAGGAAGATATTTACACACAATCTTGCAGCTTTATTTGATCCTGTTTCCAATGTCTGAAATAATGGGGCTTCAAGTCATTGCCCTTCAAAGACTTTTTTTTTTTCCCCGTTCAGATCTATCTGTCAACATTGTTATGCTACAGAAATAACCCTCAAATTATTTAAAAAAAAATTGCCCTGTCTTTTTTAGAAACGATTATTCATAGGACTTTTGCAGATAATGTACATCAGCTAGCTTAGGCTTATTCTTTCAGAACAAGAAGAGTATGCAATTTAATGAGTGTCACATTTCAAATCCTTGAAAAATGCTCTTACAAGGCCTTCTGAACTTCCAAAAAATAGGCATTTCTTGTCTGTCTGAAATACTTGAATTTTGAAATGCTCCTTTCAAAAAGCAAGTTTATGTCAGGATTCTTAGCATTGCCAGGACATGCTGATTACCTAAAAAAAAAATACACATACATGCTTCAAATTTTTATTTCATTATGTTATACCTGTTCTGCAAGATGCCGGCTGTTTCTGTGATCATCTCTGAAGTGACAGTAAATAAGGTTTCTGGTCTGAAAATGTATCTACCTAGCTTGAAACGTTTGAATAACTTGCTGAATTTTTATGTGCTTAAATTAGGTGAGAATTTAACGCTCTATTGGACTGAAGGTATTTTCTATTGGTAGTTTCAGCGCCTGCCCGCAATTTTTCAGTAACAATAATCTTAGTGACATAAGTATATTGAACATTGCAACCTTACAAATATGATGAGAAATTTCCCAGACCATCACTGTCTTATTAAGAAAGGACCAGGTTAAAAATTTGATTTTCCTCCTTGGTGTGGAAATGCCCTAGTTTTTTCAACCTGTTTCAAGCTGGATGTGCTGGTTGATGGGTTTATTTTTCCTTCCTTCTTTATATTGAACTAAAGTTGATTCACTAATAATTTGGTGATAAAAATAGTAATAAAGGCAAACTAAGGCAGTAAAAGCTAGGTGAAAATAGCATGAAATGATTGCCTGTAATCCAATAGTTTGCTTGTGAATGTGGGACCTAACATTAGGCTCTCCAGTCTTATGAATAAAGTCTTTCTAAGGGCCCTTTAAAACTAAGCACAGAGTAGGTTTCAACATTGACAGATGCTAATTTTGGAGTTTACAAATGATCTAACAGTGAGGACGTTGCTCCAGTGCCTAACATCTTCAGTTCAAGCCCTAAGGGGCAACTGCAGATTTTTATCTCCTGCATAATAGGTATGGAATAGAGAAGGTGGAGAGGGGATTATTTAGGTGAAATTATTATTTATAGGGGGTTTACTTTCTTTTATGTAAAAAATGTATAATCTTTGTAAACTAAAACAATTTTCATAATGTATGTTTAGAATTATTTTTGCAGATATAAGTTTTCCCTTTGTGGTGAAAAGATGTGTACAAGATATAATAACGGGTTGTTAGTTCAGGCTTTGGGGCCTGGATAATCCAGGGATTCAAATGTCACCTCGGAGTGCTTGAAATATCTTCAGCCCTCCTAGAGGGGGCTTGGTGCTCCTCTTTTGAGATGACATCCCTATCTGCAGGTTTTCACAATCAAGCGTTACCAAGCTCACTGAAAGCACAGGTTATTCTAATCAACACTTAATATGTGCCTAAAAATAAGACTGTATTGCATCAGAATAGAAGTTGTTAAGCTTGAATTCCGGGATTTGAAAAAAATGCACAGGAGTAAAAAGGATAAATTTATATATCTGAGGACATTATTTTTAAAGCTTTCACTTTCTTGAAGAAAGCAAAGCATTTGCAGGTTTTTATTTAATTGGCTTGATTGAGGAAAAAATGAGTAATACAAGCATATGAATCTTACGTGTCTGGAAACAGACAAAAAGTATCTGTTTAAATTTAAAAAAAAAAAAAGGAAGAGAAATATTTAGTAACTAGAGGGCTGATACAGGATATTCTTTACTTCACTTGTATTCATGTTCTGTTCCATTGCAAAACAGTTCCAAAAAAATGTGGCTTGGTTATCAGTTCTGAGGAAACGCCGAACTTTGGGAAATTTACTTAGAAAAAAGTTTAAACACATAACCAAAACCTTGGACGCTTATTCCTAATGTTATGAGAGCTTTAGCTAGAGTGTGGTTTAGTTGCCAGATAAATTCAGTTACTTTTACAAACTATCATCTAACATTTCCTCTAATGTACTGGATCTCTGTGTAGAAAGTACTAACGTAAGCCCAAACATTTGTATTTAACATCAACTGTTTTGCTGGACAATTTTTTTCATGTATCGTAGCTTGTACATAAAACACTTAAGGCATTTAACATTTGCTTCATATGTTTTTACTTTTTAGTTAAAAATGCAAATTAATCAAGAACTGTCCCAATACTCCTTTGCTTCTGGTTATCTTTTTTTTTTTTAAGAGGAATTTGAAATCATTACTTCATTTCTTGATTTCTGAAATGTACCGCTTTTTATTTCTGCAGCACTTCTGTTTTCAGTCCTCACTGTTTCAATTAAATTTTGCTTTGACTTTGTCATTTTCTGACTGAAGGAGTTGGTATTTGATTGCAGGACTCAGTATTTAGGATCAAGGTACACATGTGAGACAAACCCCAGATTTCTCCCCCCACTTTTCTGGAAGCTGGGAGGGGCTCAGCGGAAAGCAGCAGCTGCTGCTGCCTTGTTCTCAAACCATAAAACTTGGGTTCATTTGTTCTTGCCGAAGACTCTGCCATGCTATCAGGATTCAGGATAATTGAATTGCTGCCCGCTTCTTTCCCTGTAATCCTCTCTCTTACCCTTCTTTACTTGTCAACAGGACTTATTGTGGCAATTTGCCATGCCTGCATTCTGGATGTTTCACCTGGGTTTTTTGTCTGCTTGTGTCATAAGGAAATGAAAACACTTAATTCTTAACTTCTACTGTAACCTCTATGCCAATTAATTTTTTTGTAGGTTGCATAGCTAAGGCACAATTACAATTCATGATCTGTTCTTCTTCCTGTCAAAATACTTTCTTTCGCTTGATTTCAGTTCAGCTCTTTGTAACAACCAAAGATCACAGTAAATTAGGATTTTAAAAGAATTATTTTCTTTGATAGAAACAATCCATTAACTTTCAAGGCTGAGAGGAACTAAGAGGAACGGCATATTTCAGAATTAAGCATGTTAGTATGCTAGCAGTGGAAGTTTGCTATCCAGATGATAGGACAAAATCTGCTTTATTTGCCATACCCCAAAGGAAAACAGATACCCGGTATCACATGTGGAGGCAAAACTTCCCTACTTGAAGAATGTACGCCCCAACACAGGCTGTTGCTTTTCCCATGAAGAGAGACCTTTGGTGAAGCCCAGTCTCGAGGTCAGGCACCACAAATGCCAGTCAAAGTCTCAGACGCTCACTATGACAAAGCCACTCTCACGACACAGCTTCAGCAGAGCCCTCTCCTCCTCACTTCATTTCTCTACTAGCTTGCTGTGAAGTCTTTCTGGCAGTTTCAGAAATGGAAAAAAAAGACCACTAATTATGACCATTTGTAATGGCAGAGACCTACAATGAAATGCTTGGTGAAGTCTCACATCACCAGAATCTCAGTCGCACCCAGCAGTCACAGGGAGCCTGCCTTCCTCCTCTTTCTTTGTGCGCCGCTGTGCCAAATCTGCAGAGAAGGAAGAGAAGGCCTCAGAGCTACTCACAAATTTAATTTGCTGTCCGTGGGGAAGACAGTGATGATGGCTTTTGACTTTCACATGAGTAGACCGGGATCTGAATGTTTCTCATCAGGACGTGTCACATCATTAAATATTAAAACATCTCTGAGGAACACTAGGTCGCAGATTTTTGAATGCTGATCTCCAACATTGCAGAGGATGAGAGGCGAAACGTTGGGCTCAAGTGTTTAACAACTGGACATAACTGTGGAGTATTTTAGGAGTTGGGAGAGCAAGATAGTGTGTTTTATAGGCATAACCGTTCCAGCAAGTTAGCTGGAAGGCAGTATAGGAACAATCAGGGCAGCACAGTGGGAATTGAGATGTTCATCAAAGCCTGGTGTGCGACATGGTAGTGCAGATTTTTCTTTTCGTTTAAAAAATAACGAGAAAAATCACTTTGTCATAATTCTACTGACTTTAACAGACCTGGCATCGGGCACCTGCTTCGTCAGCTCCTTTGCAAGCACCGTAGCGAAGCGGTGTGGCTTTACAGGGAAGATTGAGGACTGACGCCCCAAACCTAAAGGATAGTGGAGCTCAGAGCATAACTCCCCTGAAAATTCACGGTAATCTCCACTAATGGAGCAGAAAGAGGTTAACTTGTTGAGACATTGAAAAAGAAATTGCCTCCAAACAGTTGCCATTTAATATAGCCAGTGCTCAGATTTTGAAGCCGGGTTTATTTGGAATTTCCTTTTTCCTTAATCATAGTTTATTAAGTCTAAGTAAATTGGCAAAGGACAATGGGTAACGACGACCATGTTTGAAATGGCATTGCCAGGCCTATACAGAAATATGTGAAGTGAAGTTAACATGCTACAAATTTCTCTGGCATCGTGAACCGCGATTACTTTTCAATGTAGGTGTTTATCTACCCTTCTAAGAATTACGTTTACAAGATTATAATTTTCCAAGGTTAAAGCTGATAGACTTTTCTTTAGTTCTCATTTTTAATATTATTTTTCTATAAGGAACAACTGAGAAATAGTACTTCTGCTTAGCATTGGTTATTTAAATATGAGCCCTGTTTCCCTTCTCCTAAGCGTCATGTGTTTCTTTGGATCAGACTTAGCAACAATAACGAATTTCGGTGCTACAATAAGGCATATTTACCTACACTTTAATTACACAAAACCATTATAATTAAGTGCATTTCAAACAGTATGTAAACAATGAAATGAATCCCTCCGTATAGTAACATTAAATAAATAGGCAAAATTCTTCTTTTCTCAGGACCAGATAACAATGAACCAATTATTCTTTACTGCTTTCCAAGAGGGCTACTCGTTGTACAGAGAGGCTTAACAACTGGATCAATGCTTGCATGTTTTTTAATGAAGTCCTTTAGCTCTTAGAAATTATTGAAAAAGCATCTCCTGTGGAAAACAAAGATTAGTTTAGCTGGATGCTATGCTGAGCAATGGATGTTTTTCTTGGCTGGCTCACCACAAAACTGCTTCCATTCTCTGTATCAAGTAAGGATCTCCAGGTTTTAGTCCAGTAAACAAAGATTATATCCTTGTAATTTAGTACACACTGTAGCTTCTTGGTTTTCTTTAAGGATGGGTAAATTCGGCCAGGTTCTGACTGTCATCATTGCTGCTTTGCATTGCGCTATTTCCGTAAGAAGATTCAAAGAGACTCCAGGAGAAATCTATAGATATGACGTAGCCCTGACTAATGAATCTCTTTCCTGTAAATCCCCATGCGTTAAGATTTGCCAGGGTAAGGATTAAGCTGTGTGAGAGGGCTGTTGGCAAAGTGCTGAAAGCATGTGCCGAAGTGCAAAGAACAGCAGAGAGACTGCCCTAAGGTACTAGCCTTCGGTATTTTTCCAAACTACTGCCAGGTATGCATTCAGCCCAGAATTAAAAGGAGGAAAAAAAAAAAAAAAAAAAAACAACAAACATAAACGACAAAAAAGCTGCTCATAAGGTTTGTCATGTTTTTTGTGTGGGTTTTTTTTTCCCTTTTCCCCCTAGGCTGCACTCCTGATCGAGGGCACTCTCAGCGAAGAGCATCGGTGCTTGCTCTCCGAGAGAATGGCAGGGCTCGGGCCCCCAGACACCCCACGATTTTGGTACAGTGTTCCCTCTTACTCAAAAAACGTACCGCACAGGGCTTCAAGTACCCCTGTTAGATCAAGTCACACATACACCTGGAGCAATATTTTGCTCCTCAGTGTAAGGCATGTGAGCAGCCTGATGAGAGTGTGAGCCGATCGTTTCCTTGGATCCCAGATTTTCTTTCTAAATCGCTTTAGCAGTTTTCTCAAACTCTTTGGCAAGTCATTTTAGTTCTCTCTGCTTTCATCAACCCAGTGGTTTACCACGGGGGCCTCTATCTATGCAACGGCTTTCTGTAATGGTGCTAGTGCTGGCTCCAGGAGTGGTCAGGCTCGATAAATCTCAGTTGGTGAATAACTTTGATTTTTTAGTTAAAGGGATAAACGATATGAGAATAGCAATCATGGCAAAGTATTGTATGGGTAAAGTGAATCAATGCACACTTAAAAATGTCCCATTCTGGGACCTGTGTTTAATGGGATGACCAGAGTATTCTGCAACAGCTAAGCAACGAACTCTTTGCTTTCCTTCTGAATATGAGGAAGAGTTCTACATCCAAATGATTATTTTTTTTTTTTAATACTCTCTTTTTAAATTAATACATGCAAGGAGAGATACACTGAAAAAGGGACTTTGGCTAAAGGCTTCTGAGCGTTATACCCACACTGATGAACAGCATGGCTCTCTGCTTTCCAACTGAGAAACTGGAGAAGTGAAATTACATCTGACAGGTTCATTTCTACATTACCACAATTTTTGGCTAAAGGCAAAATTGATTAAAAAGAGAAAAGACTTAGGATGTTAGGAGTCATAGCTGTGTTTCTACGCTGGAGTGCCGGCATTAATCTAGACTTGGCGGCACTGATTACAGGAAGAAAAAAGACAATTCTGTACCAATTTCCATCTGTGTTTGTAAATAAAAGCACTGATGTAACAGAATTTTTTTAATGCATGGGGTTTATGAATTCATATGTGGAGACAAGCGCAGCTGGGAAGTGATGGAAGAAACATATTTAGTAAGAAGCACCTGAGAATGGTATGCTTAAGGTAAAGCACTGGAATAAATACAGGTGTTCTGGAGAAAAATTATTGTGCTAGTACAATATTAAAGTGTGATTGTTATCTATAAAAACATTAACTTTTTACAGATCAGTGTACGTAGAGACAGACATGCACACAAGGAAAAAGCATCCACCTTGTACACATGAGCAAATTTAGAAATGTTGGGTTAAAAAAACCTGCAAGTGATAAATGACAGATTCTACTTGAGCTTTTGTGTCAATCCTGTTAGTCTGGTTTTGGTCAGTACTTTACATAAATAGCGCTGAGGTGTTTTGTGAATTAGCTGAACTGACAAAGGGGGAGGATGTTGACCAATTAAGACAGGGGTTAGAACCTGCAGTGCAAATACAGTTTGCATTACTTATAGCGTAACACTAAAAGGCAGGGGATTCTGTCTTTTCGTGTTTGGGGTGTAAATGAACTCAATACAAACCTCACCGCATATGCAATTCTAGTAACAAGTTTAAAGATTCTGTAAAGAAATAAATTATTAACGCTTTGAAAAAGGATGAAGCTGCAGAAACAACAGGATGAAGGATTCATCAGAACTAATAATCCAAATGTTTTTGCATCTCTCAACTTGAGGCCAGTCAATCTTTTAAATTACCTTTTTTTAAAATTTTTTGATGATAAAGTATCTAAATGAAACTTTTTAATATTTCATGGATTGCACATCTTCTAATCTGTTCTTTATTTCATTTTTATGAAAATTACCCTCCAAATTAGTTTTCTTCATCCCAGGAAGACCCATATCTTATGCATTATAATTTTTTAATTATCTTGATTTGTGTACAGCTATGACTACAGAAAATTCCAGCTTGAATCTCCAACATAACTGGTGTAACATGCATGGCATCTAAACAATGTTCCGCATCCCTCTCAGAGCATTTTGGATGGTCTTTTGAAGTGTTTTCACCAAGCAATTTGAAGATGATTATTTCAGTTTTGTGTTGCGTTCCCTAAATTAGCTTAATTCTGTAGGAATACTGTTTGTAAACAGTTCAGATGTTAATTGCCATGGTTCCCCCTGCCCCCAGCCTTTCCTAACATCTTCTTTAAGAGATGGCGTTCTCCCCAGAGAAGCAAGTGGAAAGGTTTCCTTTCACAGGGGAACTGTAAGTGAGAAATGAGGCACATGGCACTGACGCGTGGTGGGAAGTGGCGGAGACTAAAATACCTTTACTAAGCATGTTAAATTAGTTCTTATTGCTGCAAGTTTTACCCTTACAAAGTTCTGACCCCCAGCGATGTACTCGGGCCAAGAGGGCCAGCACAAGGCACTCCAGACCTGCCAGCGTTTTCTTACCGTTTGTGTTAACTCTGACTGTTTTTCGATGATAGGGGTCGGGAAAGGAGATAAAGCTTCTCTGATGTTATACTGTCGCAACTGTTGTTATAAGGGAACTGGGGGATAGCCATGGTGGATGGGATATTCCGATAGAGTGAGAAACCAGGCAAACGTCCAAACTTCAAGCAGGCCCTTGTTTGGCAAGGAGTTCATGGTAATCTAAATAACAGCTGAAAAAGCAAGCACTAATCAAACGAGTTAGTCAAGTGACAATATTGAGATTCTGATGCTGTACTTCTGCCTCCGATGACCTCATTTTTTCATGTTTCTTAATCTCCAAGGTCAAGACAGCTGGTCTCAAGACCTCTTTGATGAGAAAAGCCAGGAGCAAGGTGGGGGTCTTCACTCTTCCCCAAGCCATGCCATCACTGGTGCTTAAATACACTTTTCTGTTGAAGAAAACCAATCTGGTCTGAGGGCTCAAAACCTCTTTTCTCACAGGTCACGACCAGTGTGCTCAGGCTCATCTAGACAGGTTTTACGCCCTACTCAGGTCTACTCTGGCGTGTTCAGGTAAGTGTGACCTGCTGGATGCTGGGCATCTGATTCCTCCTAATAGCTACAGTCTGGAATAGCTAGCAGAATTAAACACCTTCATTGTTTTTATGCAACTACGCCAAACAAGTACACGTTAAGAAATATTTCACGTTCTACCTTGAATTGAGCAGCTTTGTGGTATGCCTGGGGTGCAAAACAAGCAGGCTGCGTTTCACAGGGAGCTACAGTGGTCATCCAGCCACTCTCCGGGCTGGGACTCTCAAAGGAGTCTCCTGATGAAGTCTATCAAACAGAAAAGATTGTACGCAAAGGGTTTTCAAATTCAATTACCCAGAGGGATGAAATCTGGAGCAAGTGTGAACCCTTGTTACAGGCCTGAGGACGTCTAAGGTAAGGGTAGGGGTCTGGCCCACAAAGGATGGTAAGCAAAAGCACGAGACAAGACAAGGAGCTGAAGGTAGGCACCCAAGGAACGTAGGCTGAGATGCGCTCATGAGCAGCACCGACTGTAGCTGCTTCCAGCAGCTTTTGTCATGTTTCATGCTGTTATCTTTTGTCCAAATATATTTTATTCTGGGGGAAAGCTTTTTATACCTCCTCTAGCATGACGTGGTTTGTGTTTTATTAGTCTTATTTCCCGTTGATTTAGACAATACTTTCCTCCGACTGCTCTCGCTTCTGCTGGTTCACTTAGATGCTTCATCTCCCACACACTGGCTCTAAATTACTTGAATTTTTTGAGTGTGCCCCGGAAACCTTGCTAAATCAGAATCTTTCAGATCAGGCATATCAGTTCCACCCAGAAGCTGGAAATGTTTGACAACTTTCAGTGGTTTTTTTTTCCTTCTGTCAGGAACTTAGAAATACAGAACCCTGTGAAAATGAATGAAAAACCCTGCTTATGTAAAGCTGGTAGAGCTTTGCTGCACATTCAGATCATATTTGAAGCAAAGATTAACATGAAGATGAGGTTTTATTATTCTTCATCCCTCCTGCTCTTCCTTGTTTTTCTGTAACGCGTTTTGATTTATTTGATGATGGGATCAGACTTCTTTTCTCTGTATCATCAGCAACCTCCACATGTTTTCCACTAAGGAATGGGAGGGGATGGTAAGATTTGCATTATGTTTATTTGTGATTTTCCTTCCAGTGCAACTGAGATTTGAGAATCCCTGGTAAGGAGAAACTTTTTTTTTTCTCTTTTCCTAAGTACAGGGCTATAAGCCAATAAGAATATATAAATATGTATATATGTACAGATAAGAATTATATAAGATGTTATGTTAGTAGCTGGAGGTAAAGCAAATTATTTCATGTGTAAGAATATAAACACATTAGGTAAATTTTCCTAGCTGAGAAAGTTTATACCGTGTTTTTTCGTCATTGTGGTGTTCTTGGCAGAGAAAAACTGCCAAGAATTTTAACGTACCCTGAATTCATTAGTAGTCAGTAATGAATCTATGATTCTACAAAATGCCTGCCAAGCAACCACAATCGCTGTATACATTTGTCTGTTTTAATAGTCTTCCTATAATTATCCTAGGTCAAATGCGTATTCATCACACATCTGCCTTTACTTGCTGACAAAGTAAGCTAATAATATATGCATCGGTCTTGCTGTACCGGAGCTTAGATGTGCGAGTTTGTACACGTGCTTCCCATTAAAAAGGGAAAAATACTTAAGCTTACAATAGGTGTCTTTCTATTTAGCTTACTTATTTTTATTCTGCATATATAGCATTGTTATTTCCAAGCTTTTATCAATGTTACCGCAGAAACGGAGAACGCTCATTCCTAGAATCATGCCAGAACTCATTTTCTATGCTGCTTGCTTAGTTGCTTTGATGCAAGCACTGTTTGCTGGGTATCCCAGCAGCTACGTTATTTGGCCAGTTTATTTTTGTGTGCAATATCCTTGCATTTGAGCACTATGTTTCAGATATTTTTTTTGGTAATTATTCTTGTGAAAATATGCTGAATTTTAAAGGCAAAACCTTCAATGAATTTCCAGAGGAAAATGAAAAGAATCCATAAACTTAAAGAAAAGGAAGGACAAGGGCCTAAACTTACCTTCACACTCTGAGCAGTTCTTTTCTTTTTGAAAGCTGTTCCGTACTAATTCACGTGCTGTGTTTCTTCAAACTGGTACATAGATGTTTTAATGGAACTCAGTGATGGTTAGGCATAAAGCCTGTGCTGAGATGCTTTTTAATGCCTCTCCTGAGAGCTCAGACTGTCACTAGAACTTAAGGCGCTGCAGCTATATCAGCTATAGCCCTCTAGAACCTAGCTGAGTCATTTTACCATAACATTACGGTTCATTTAATTTTGAAATATTAATTGACTGAGGGGGGGGAAAAAAGAGATTCTAGAACCATCTAATTACTACATTTGCAATGCAGCGATTAGTTAAAAAATTAACTCTCCCAAAAGAACATCTCAGTATTCCATAATTAATATAGCTAGAGTGCTCCACTATGAATCTTAAGAGTTTGGAAATAATAATTTCAAAATATTCTTACTGTAACAATTGAATCCAGTTAAAAATCAACATGTTCTTTCTGCTTCATGCATCATCATCAGCTACTGCAAATTGCAAATGTCCTAGAATCAGAACTTGCCAGGCAATTTTGTTAACGTAGCAGAAGGTGGAAAAGAATACAATTTAGTCTTCCCCAGCACTATTGACTCTGTTGTGCTGACAGCCCTGCTCATGCTGTATGGTACTGTATAATCAGAAAGAGACAGACAAATCAAAGATGCATAGTAGAAAAAGGTACGTATTTTTATACAGCTATCTGCTTGATTATTCTCCCCCCAACACATGTGTTACGGTCATGAATAAAAAAAGAGAGAAGGGGAAGAAATGGTTACTTAAATGCAGGACTCTAAATCTGTCTTCTGGCATTGTGACTAAGAGGATTGATTTTATAATGTATGTAGCACTTGGTGATTCCTCTAGTCTGTGTTTACAGATTTGCTTGCCTATTTTCTATCATTTACCTATTTCCTTAACGACTGTTTAATTCAGAAGCGGTATTTCCAGTCTTTCGGTATCGGATAGTCCTTTTGTTTCCTCATATGGTCCATGTTGTAAACAGCAACAGCACCTAGGAGCTGAGTGTTTAAGGTAATAAATAACTTCTTCAGCCCTTACAATGAACTTCACAACTGACAAGTTTCTCCAAGAGATAACTAAATCCTGCATTTTCACATAAACAGAATGTAAAACTCAATTTGTAACAGCACCATCTGGAGACAGAAATGTTGCAGCCTCTAAATCCGCACCCACATGCCTGAGCATACAACTGGTGTACTTCATTACCCAGCTACGGAGCGGTAGTGGTTAGCCATGGTTATGTCCAGATACTTGCACAGAAATTGTGTATGTCTTTAATCACTTCTGCCTCAGAATATGGACCTCTCAGACTATTAACCTTTTTTAAAAACTATCTACCCTACAAAAAATTATTGCAGTGACTTAATCTTTAGACATTGTGACTTGGATTTTTCACAGCCTTTCAGCTTTTCAAACCATTTTTGCCTTGCGATATGTGGGTGTCTGTCTGTCGGTGCAGGCAAACTAGTGATGATTACTTCAGCCAGCCCTGGTACCAGTGCTGCTGACCCCTCTCCCACTGCAAACGGGAAGATTTCACATAAGTGGAGAGTGACTGAAGCCAGCAATCTGCACGATAACCAACCTTCAGCTGTGGTAAACAGGTACTGCTTTTATAGTCAGGATTTTTCAACTGTGGTTTCTTTCTCCACTTGAAAAGGTTTTGATCAAGAATGCCTGTTTAAAAAAAAAAAAAAAGAATAAAAATCCTGCTATTCAGTACATGCATTATCATTAAATCTTTGTCTCTATTCATGCTTTCTCTTCACATGTCCTCATTTAAATTAGAAAATGGGCAACTCAACCCAAAATTTCCAATCAAAGCAAAGTTATTGATGCTTGTAAAACTTCAGTGAGATTGTTTTAATGTATAGTACCATTATTTTTCATGTCCTAGCTATGTTTGCACCATTCCAAAAATGTTTAGAAAAAGGCATACCGGTGCATATCAATAATCAAGGATTTATGACGTATGCCATAGATTTGAGTGCCTTTATAGTGCTGCTTACAAAATCCTCCCTCACCAGAACAGTGCGCGCTGTGGTAACAGCGCTGTTCAGTAAGAGCATGTTTGCACACAGCGCAGCTTTAAGCAGAAATCTGCTTTCCCCCGGCACGTTCGGTAACACCTGTGAAAGATAACAGCAGAAAGATGGAAGATTTAGCACTCTTTGCCATGTTTGTCCAGGCGGTGATAGCCGGTGTCCGATGCTCATCTTTGAACTCTGTTTCTAAGAAGAATGGAGTGGGCTAAAGATCTCTGTGTCGCTGGCTGTTTTTGATTAATCTCACTTCACTCTGCCTTGTCTACGTGTCAATGCCAGGGAGCCGCTGTCTGCTGAAGGCAGCCCTGTCTTTAGGTTCTTCCCTCCTGTGCCATTTGTAGCAAGTAACTCCGGCTCTCCTTCCTCACCCAGCGTACGCTTAGTGTCGCTTTTCTCTCCTGCCTATCTGCAGAACGGCGTATTCTCTTCCTTAACCGACCTCCCACCAGACTCTGAGGAGCACACGGTCCGACTGGTCCCCGCAGCTCTGTTCTTGCAGAATAAAATACGAAATGGGTTCTGCTGGGAGAACCCACCCACACTCCTCCAGGAAGCGTAGGAACGCCAGCTGGGGGCTCTATAAAGGGGTGATAAATTCTGGTACACCTGGGGAGGGGGAAAGTGTTAATCACTTTGTCTGCAGAAACAGACCGTGGGGATTAGGACACCTCAGAGTTTTAGTTTCTTCCAATTTTTAATCTTTATCTTTAGCGCTGTCTGCGAAGTATTATCCTCTTGAAAGAGTGTGCATTTACTGGAATAATCACACTTTCTCTTCCCCTCTGTCAGCTATTAATAGTGATAAATTTTAATTGCATATGTAAATAAAAACACTGTGTACTCATTAGTTTAAATATGTTTTTCATTAGGCAAATGAAATGCTCGCTGCATATGATGCAAAGCTAAAAGGAGAATGTTAACAGCACTGAGCAGTTTGGGAAGTATATTGGCTTGGTTTTTTTAAATTACTTTTTAGGATAAAAATAAACATTGTTTTAAGGGATTATTATGGGCAAATTTTGCAGTACAGGCATCAGGTTTGGAAATGGAAAAACCAAAGTTAAATAACAAGCATGAGTATGGTGTCAAGGACAATGCATTTAAAACTTCTACTAAAAGGGTGATAGCTCATAAACTCACATTATTATTTATAGCATTGGCTATTTTGGAGACGGTAACTGCAAGGTGGCTAGCATTTTTCAGTTTCTCTTTAGAAAAATCCTGACATGTCTCACATCTTGATAACTCAAAACGTACTGGCCCCAAATTACATCACTTCTTCATCACTAATTTTCAAACTCTTGGAACCCAACACTCCAAATACACTTTTTGCTATTTTTAGGGGCTATGCAATTATAGTCAAGAAGATACAATTTTTCAGTTCAGTAATCCATACTTACAAGCTTGGAGTATATTTATCTACCTACTAGGTCATAATTTTTTTCCTTTCTGTCAATAAAATACCCACAACTTCATAACCAATTTACTTCTAAACTGTCTTTACCATCTCCTTCCACTGTTCTGCTCACTGGGAAATGATAAAAATCTTATCACAGAGACATTTAGTAAAGCAGTATAATTTTATACAAAAGCCTGGCCTCTTAACACTTCAGTCTTAGTGAAAAGATGCTCTGTGGGTGCGACTTCTAGAGTTGTTATGGCTCAGAACAGATTAACAATCTCTCTTTTGGCATTGGAAAAGATCGAATTGCTTGTGTGGTTATCCACTGAGGTCAGTCACTTGTCATTAGAAAGTAGATATATACCGTAATAGCCAAACAGATGCTTCCTGATTAATATCAGAGTATAAAATATCTTTCCCTCCAAAACTTAGAGCAGCAAATACACTTTCTTCTCAATTGCTTTAGTAAGACAGCAAAGACAAAAATCATTTTTATTTTATAAAGATAAGCTTGAATATCCTTCTCTCATCTATGCTTCCTCAGTTCAAATTCTATCAAATTTTTATATTGGAGCATGGTAAAATATTCATATGCAAGATGGAGTGAAAAAATGCAAAGGCTGGCTAGAGGGCAGTCTCTTGGAATTAACACAGAGCCAAAGCCTCAGCAGGCAGTTTAAGAATATAAAATACTATGTCAGTCTCATAGATTCTTCATTTGCCAAACTTAATTGTAGCTAGCAGGATCTGTTACCAAGAGAATAAAGGCAAACAGAGATTCCATTTTATATGAAGAGCTATTGCACTCGACGTGGCTGAAAACAGATTCATAGATTTTAAGACCAAAAGGAACTACTGTGATATCAAACCAGACTTTCCACATAAGAGAGGCCAGAGGGTTTCAGCTGCCATTGTCCCAATCAAGTTCATGAATTCTGGCTGAGTTGGAGCAAAGTCTGGAGGATGGTATTCAATCTGCTCTTGGTTGAAAGAGTTCAAAAACCAAAGAATCTCTTTTGCATCTTCTTGCAGCAAATGGTTAACTGCTGTCACGTTTAAAAAGCAGTGCTGTGGGTTTGGTTTTTCACTTGTCTGGACCAATCTTCCAGTCATTGTACCATTTTTATTTTATTATGGCAGTGGGTCATCTGAGGAGAATGTGGATTATGGAGTTGGGGAAAAAAGGTACAGGATGTGTCTTACAAGATGGTTTACTTTGGGTTCTTTGGTTTAAGAGATTAAAGGAGGCTGTGATTTAATATATCATGATATCGTATAACAGGTTGTGGTCTCATTTATACCTTTGATGCCCTCAAAATTCTGGTTTTCTAGTCTGCTATATTAAAAACAATAAGCAGTGTAATGTATAAGTAATGTTCACTGGATGATCATGCTCACATACAGTAAGAGAGATCTGCCAAAATGCTACCTCCGTCTGGATCCATTCCCTAATGAATCCATGGACTCATTTTCAAAGGATTTGAGCATAACAGCCCCACATACCGGTCATTTACAGTCTAAGGTGAATTAGAAACAAGCATGTCCTGACCTTCGTTATTGCTCTAGATACTGTCTTTACTATTCAGAACAGAAGTTCTTGTTCATCTATAATCCATGCAGCGTTTCTCCAAAGTTGTCAGTATTCACAGAAAGTGGTTAGCTTTTATAAATGATTGCACCAAGCTCCAGACTGACTCCTTTGATTCTCATCCATCATCAGATCCTCTTTAATGATTTCTCATGAGGTTCCCCTCCCTCTTGCCACAGAATTTCTCTAGGCAGGAGAAGATGTACTTCAAAGATGCATTAAATCTTGTACATAGGTATCTGCACATACTGACACAACTCACTGTAGCATTTGACAGCTCCTTCTTCAGGTTCCTCAAGAAGCTTATGGTAGAGGTGAGAAATTTGAGGCTATGTAACACTTTAATCCATAGTAAGCTCTCAAATATTTAAGTTGTAGATATATTCAGACTGAATGTTTTTAATGGAAAAATGTAATGTTATGCAGGTAGGTGAGGGAACATAATTTCTGTATATCTCATCTAAAATTAGCTTATCACATTTTATCCACAATCAAAGTTCTTATCTGACACTCGGCTTAGTAGGAAATGGTAACATGTCAAGGAGCCCATTAACAATATCTTGCTCCCCTTTTTTTTCTCTTTAACTTCTGTGCTTTCATGGGAACCACTTCCAGTTTTGCTGTTAGTCACAGTGAAAGTATTGACTGACTTCTGGCATAGTTCTGACTTGCTGATATCTTGAATACTACTGGGATCTCTGAATTTGGATGAGATATGAACCTCCCCACAGTGGAAAACTCATTCACCAGTGCGCAGTAAGGATCTGGATGGCTACTTCTTTGTCCAGTTTGGATTACTTTATGCAAACCGTGAATCTTTCTAAACCAAAATGCTATCGAATGATCTATTTTATACAGTGTACAACATCAACAGGAAAGTGATTTTGAAGTACAGTCAGCTTTCCAAAATCAAATTTACGACAAGGCAACTGGAGTGCTTTATAATGGGGAGAGTTAGAAACATAATTGTAAGCTGCAGTAGACACTAAGGAATACAAATGAAGAGGGGTGAGAGAGGTCTGTAATCCATACGTATTAAGAAAACTACCAGTTATAAAAAAGGAGCCACACTCAAACTGTAGTACGTTAAACAGTGGAATTTTACCTTACTTCTCCTAACGGCAACCATAATATCCTTGCAAGGCAACACCAGAAAGGAGTGCCCATAAAGTGGTTCTTAGGTAAGCAATGCAAAATGTAACCTGTACATGAATTTTTAAAATGAATTGCCTTTCAGCAACAACTCTCTGCTTTGGATTTTGTTTTATCTTTTCCAAGATTCCAAGTTACAACACAAGTGTCTCACAAGCGTGCTGAGCTGGAAAAGATTTTCACTTCTGTTGTTCCAGGATAAAGCAAACAATTGCAGGATAATTTGCAGGCCTTCATTTTCTCTTCAAGCAAGTGATTGTCTGTCATCCACCTGTTAGTATCAATTTCAAGTTATGAAGGGTCATTCACCAATAAATATAGAGATTTGTGGGAGGGTAGAACAGGAAAAGACAGTAAGCTTCTGTCTGCAAACTGTTCCCTTAATGCAATCCAAGACAAGGAAATAAAGACACAATGTGATTTAGGATCTGTTTTGTGTTCTGTAGTTAAAAACAGTATCTTGCCGCTATGTTTGTTCTTACTTCGATACCCTGCAGCAGTTGTGGTTCAAGTCCCAATATACTCAATCAATTCACTGGGAAGCATTTATTTACCATCTATGGGTAACTAAGGAGCATGAAAATTAGGATAGTGAACTAACTTGAAGTTGGTACCATCCACTGCAGAGGCTAACCATTAAAAAAAAAAGCAAAAACCACCTGAAAATCCACCACGGATCAGTTTTCACTCTCTTCTTTGTGCTTCTCCCCTGCTCGTAACAGGTAGAGGGGTTTGCCATGCAAAGCAGCGTGGAAGACAGGATTCGCTAGAGAGAGGAGCAACACCTTTCTGAGATGGATATCCTTAACGTTTTGGGAGCTATTGTTGCCTTGAAGGAAGGCTATCCATATGAACATAAAACACGCCCTCCCCGGTGAGTCTGATAATCTATCTAGCCTAATATATATGTAGTCACTAGGGATGTGAATATAAATCTCTGTCTGTAAAAATACGAACAAGAAATTACTGAGCAACTTGTGCAAGATGCATTTAGTGATCCGATGTCAGTTTTATGAACTCAATCACAAGATGATTTGAACCTCATCTGGGATGAGCTCAGCAGATGTATGTAAGCCTTGATTCAAAGCATATGGAAAATGGCATGCAGATCATGATAATGAATTTTTGAAGAAACGCTCTATGCACGTTCATACAAAATGAAACGCAACACAGAGAACTCCCCACAACTGGTGAAGGGTTGCAACTTGTCATTTTATAAGCCCCTCGTTGCTTGTAGATATTTTCACTTTGGAGGTAAAGAAGATCCCTAAAGCACCTATGGATTGTATGCAAAACAAAGAAACAAAAAAAAAAAAAAGGAAAGGAAATAATGAAAGCAATTAGCAAAAGAAAAATATCTAAATATCTTGCCTCAGCTGCAGAGAGTATAAATGAGACAAAAGTCGGTACAGAGTAAGTATCAAATGGAAAAGGACTCACTTGACTCTTTCAGTTCTAACTCTGGTCATTAACTCATGAGCCCAATGTGATAACCTACTTCAATTGTCAATGCCTTTGGAGATGAAGGTAAGTTATGGCAATATCCATGTATACTGCACGTTCTCGCCATTTCAGTGTATTTAACTCCAAGCTCTGTTGTAAGGCAATGGAGCTCAATTTGCAAAACGTCTGTTCAAATACCGAGACTCCTGAGTGCTCAAAGGCAGATTACAAAGTCATCTCTTAAGATGTACAGTTTTAGGTACCAAACCAAATATTTACCGTATCAGTCAGGGAACTCTATTTAAAGGACCATCTCTAAGCAAATTAATTGCTGTGAAAACAAACTTTCTCTGCATCGTTGTCCTGTTAGTGCCCCAATTTCTCACACACTCAGACTCAGCAAAGCTCTTAAGCACCGGGTAATGCCTATTCCTAGTCATCAATTATTAATATTTAGTGATGCTTTGATTTCTGTAAAATCCATCATTAATGTTAAAATTGTTCTTAAGCACTTGATAACTAAGGTTCTGCTCCAGAGACTTATGGACCTCAGTGGGAAGGTTGTTGTGAGGGATCCTAAACTACAGATACCGCACTATATGATAGCCACACATTTTTATTTTAAGAAGTTATAGTTTGCAGCCCAATACTTCCAAAGAATGCCGTCGTACTTAGGAAAGTATTTAAGCACGTTTTTAATTCCTATTTAATTTTATGATCTCAGAGTATATGTCTGAAATGATGCATTTTGAATAAGGAGGGGTACACCACACGGATCTGGTAAGTGTCATTCTGAGTCTGTGCTCAAAGCATTTCACGACTCATGAATGTTTCTATTCCCTCTGTAATACTTTATTTTCTAAATAGGTGGCAAGATCACATAAGAGAGAAACTTGCTAGCAAGCATTGCGTATATTACCCATTCATAATTAAAGAGTAGAAAAATCTTTGCAGTGCAGATATTGGGCATCCATTGACAGATAGGGAGTATGAACACTACTGCAATGAAGTCCCAGCTATTTCCTTTGCTCATTTTGAGGGCAGGGCCATGCTAGAATTACATTGTGCGTATGTGCGTAGAACAAAAACTCCCTGCTTTCAACACTGTTCACCTAGTTGCTAGAAGCCTATCACATTAAACAGTCAACAGCTACTTTTACAGACATTAAATTTAAGAGCAAATCTTGGGGAAAAGACTCCACATTCTGCTTCTCTGCATGCTTTCTTGCACTGGCTTGCTTGTATTTTGTTAAACTTCTAACTTGAACTTTCCTAAACTTAGTTGTCTCAGGTGAAATACTTCAGTACTTGTCTTTGAACATACAGAATAAGAAATCAGCGTGAGCTTTTATCCTAACCAATGGTATTTTATGACATCATCTACATTGAATTACTTAATGTCTCTAGATAGCTCCTGTTGTTAAAGATCCTCTGAAATCTGATGAACAGGAGCTTTTAACGATGACTTTTACTAATTAATGCACAACAAACCAGTCTTCAATCCCTCTTTATTAAACAGAGCGAATAGTCTGTGTTGGATGATTTTATCGACTGTTATAGCTGGTCAATAGGTATCTCTAGAGAACTGTTGCCATTAAAAATGATACCACTTCCTTTACTAAGTTTCTCAATAGGAGCATCCCGTTGAAAAACCTATATAATGGATTTTTTTTCCTTGCATAGCCGTATGCTCAATTCTTATCAAAACCCAAAAGTTAGAATTTTAAAAACGCAATACCAGATTAATGAAACATGACCTTAGTGGTGTTGTCCATTGTGGTTAGCTTGACCAGCTTTTTCTTTCTTTCTTCTAAATCACTAGAGAATGTAATACAAATAAAGTGGCTGTAATGGCATCTACTGACACATAATGAAATTATTTTAAAAGTAATTTATTGAAAGAATATTGTTAATTCTTAAATTATCTGCAAAGAATGTAGCCAAAGACTACAGATTGGATGCAACACAAAGGACAACTGAAGTCCACTCGGACGAAAGTCAGAGATCCATATGGAAATGCAAATAAACCAACCAAAGGTAAAATCTAAAAAGCTTAATAAGTCGAAGCATGTTGAGACCAAGGGAAATATGCTTTGACCTTACTAAAACAATGAGATTCCTCAATGACTATTGACCAGAGGAAAATTGGTCAATAAAAACAGGTGAGTGTCTTAGCAACACAAAAAGTGTAAGCCATTTTAACGGGTAAAAGGTTTTACTAGGAGATTTCTAAGGTGAAGCTGATCTGCATTTTTACTTTTTTAAAAGAATTTAGTATTAGTATAAGGAAGAATTGATTAGTGTTTAGTGTATTGAAGGGTAGAGAGTGGATGTATGATTTTTCTTTATCTAATAAATTGTTTGGCTGCTTTTTTCTTTTTTTTTCCCCTAAAACCTTTTGAGGTTTATGAAAATGCTGAGTTCTGTTTGCATAGTACAGAGTTGGGGATTTTTTTAGTGTACGGCTTTTTATTTTTGACTTTTTAACAATTACCTTTGCAATAAAGCTATCTGAAGTTCTTGTGGCAATTTCCAGTTTGAGAATTTGACTCCTCAGAGGTCGTCAGTGGAGCAGTGACTGGGCTCGGGACTCAGCCTACCTTAGTGCAGGTTTTTCAAGTTTCAGTTTTCAAGGATGTCTTAGACTTTGTGGGAAGAGGCCTCTTTTTATACAAACATGGAAATTATGAACATATGTCTTTGAAAGTGTGCTTCTCTGTTAGTGTGATTGGGACAGAAAATACAGAAAGGTAAACATATGTTTGACATCATACAGTACAAAATGAAGTTAGGCAGAGGGGCATTTGCTTATCTTCAATGGACTAATTTGTCTTTCCCTATCCATTTCTCTTTAAAGTGTCACCCAGCCCCTTCTTAAGAGTTCATCAAATTTAGTGGAAAAGTAATATCTTCTATTAAATCAATTCATACAGGTGGCAAAACAAAAAGGATTTGGGGCTCAGCCTCCCTCAATGACTTATTTTATTTTCCTTTTATCCTTAGACTGTGCCACTGTTATGACTATAGGAAGAGATTTATTTTTTTTTATCAGATACTTTCTGCCCATACAAGCTACACTATCAAATCAAAAGATAAGAGCAGACTTCATAAAATAGATGAATCAGTGCACAGACTCAAAGAGGAGATTTATTTTTTTTTTTCCAATAGCAGACATGCAAAACAGCCTTGCCAACCCAGTAGCAATACACAGGGATACAGGTGTAGAGAAAACCTGAGCTCTGACAATTAGAGACAATCAGCAAGCTGTAACTCAAAAACACTGGTGAAAATGTTGTAATGTAAAGAAATCATTATTTATAATACTTAATTATGGGCATTAGTCAAGGGAAAATAGAAAATCATATTATTAAATATCAAGATGCCACACTATGAATAATTAAAATAAAAAGGCAAAGTTGCTCTCAACTATCTGCTTGTAAGATACGTACAGTCCTTCTGCAAAAGTTCATTAAGAAATTAGCATATTTCTGTATTCTTTTTTCTTTAACATTTAGGGAACAGAAGTTGAAATTTATTGAATAACTGCTTTAATAAAAATGTGCTTAAGGTTGGGTGTAGGTTTAACGGTAGATCTGAGTCTCTGAAGAAAAGCATAATTATGCAGATATAATATATGTGACAACTACAAGCATTGTGATATTCCAGTACATCTTTCATTGCCTTGTGCCTATTTTTTATACTGGATCTGAACTTATTTCAGTGGTCAGTGTAGAGCAGAGGATAAACAGAAAAGAAATATATAATATGAGTCAGTAAAACAAAACAATTATGTCTGTCTTATCAGAAAGACCAAGAACTTTCCAAGGAACATCACAATGCTTATAGATTCTGCCTTTCCGTGAATGTGATACAAACACTGGACCCCACAAGTTACACCACGTATTACAAAATAAGACACCATTAAAACCACCATGAAAAATCAGCCACCTTTATACGAAATATTGATTACCAGTGCTAGTGTGTGTTTGGGGTAATGAGAAGTAAAGTAGCAGCCCAGTCTAGAAATGATTATAAAGCTTTGATAATGATTAAATATTATTTGGGGATTTGAGAACTGCAGGGGTGTGGGGGGAGAGAAACCCCATACTTTGGTGATGACAACCACACCTCGAGGCAGAACCATAGAATCGTCTGCGTTGGAAGGGACCTTTAAGATCATTGACTCCAACCGTTAACCTAACACTGCCAAACCCACCACTAAACCACGTCCCTTAGCACCACGTCTGCCTGGCTTTTAAATACCTCCAGGGATGGCAATTCCACCGCTTCCCTGGGCAGCCTGTTCCAATGTTTGACAACAAATCATTTATTTACTGCATCTTTCACATCTAATAACTATAAACACTTTCCTTGCTAAAACGAAAATGTGCTTTCACAAAATCAAAGGAAAATAGCTGTGCATTTGCCTAAAATTGATTATTTTAATTGAAGATACAAACTAGGCTTTAACTGAGCATTTTGCCTTTGAGCACCAGGCTCCAGCCTTAGGACACCTGGACTCTAACAGCTGGTTTCTTTTGTAACTGCCTCCAGTCACCACTTTTGAAAGCACAATCTTCTTTCTGCTCACTACAGAAAAACCACAGCGCATTTCTGCGAGAAATCAAAGGTATAGCTTTTTCTCCTTAGGTTCAGAGTGTAATTCAAAGAGGTTTAAGATGTCTCCTCTCCAGACAGAAGCGATGAATGTACAGAATTGTTTCATTTCCAAACACATACCTACGGTTTACAATCCTTCTCTCTCTTTCTCCTCTATTTCTCTACCACTCACGTCATCCAAGAAACAAAGATGTATGCCAGGCAGACATTATAACTATCTTTGCTAACATCTGTTACAGGCCAATTTCAATGCTATTGCTACTTCCCTTCTCATTCTGTATGTATGAGCTGGTATTAATATCTCCAAGGAAAGTAAATGCATGAATCAATGTGTCTGAATTAAATAGGGCTGAACGAAGGAAGCATATGTATGAAAGCGGGTGTGTTGTGTTTGTACATTCAGGTACTGTGCTGAGCATCTCAGGTGGCATTGGGACACAGTGCGGAAACCACGCCCAGCTTGACGGAGAAAGGCAGACCAGCCAGAGGAAGAGTTGGGGAGACCCTCCATGCGAGATATCACGGCCTTCCTTGAAAATAAGGTGTGGAGGGGGGCAGACTCTGGGGCTCTGATGCTTGCCTGCTCTGCTGCCTCATAGGTCTCAAGGAGAGGACTGGCAAACAGCCGCTCCATCAAGCCAAAGGCCCACACCGGCAAGGCAGAAGGAGGGAGGAGATGGAGGACAGAGTATCAGAGGGCATCAGGAGCTGGGGGCAAAAGCCATGAAGATGTGGTGGCTGCGAGGTTAGTGCCCAGGGTAAGGAGCTGCTCCCAAAGCCCAGATGGCTTTGGAAAATGCAGCGTGTCCATCCTGGGAAGAAAACTGGGGGGAAGGGGCAGCTACTCTCAGAAGCTGTTTCTGAAAACTGCTGCTGAATAGACATTGTATATGTTGCAACTGCCTTTCTAGCTGCTCATAATTGTCTTGTAAGTAGCCCTTGCAGAAGCTGTGTACGAGAGTGATGTTTGTTCCAGTGCTGCAGAGAGTGGGTGGGCAGTTACTCACCTGCCAGCTGACGTGTGGTCAGCTTGCTCAGAGCAGCTTCCAGCCCTGCCTCTGCTCGAGCACACTGGCGCCTGCCGAGGGGATGCGGCTTTTACTCCCCAGCCTCCCCAGCCTGGTTCATCCCCCAGTCAATAAGGCAGCCCGCTGGTAGTCAGTGAGTAATTGCCGCAGCCAGCACAGCATCGACGCTGCCCCCAGCCCCAGCGGCTCTCCCTCCTCCGCTCATCCATCTTCCCCGCAATGCCAGACAGACGTTTCACAGTCAGCCACCTCCAGCTGTCCCGTCCTACCAGGCACAGTCCGTTAGGAGAATATTAGCAAAAGAATAAGAGGAGACAGAAACCAGTAGCTGGCTTGTAAGGGAGAAGGGTGGTTTGGGTGGAACGTGTGTGGGTGATATATACCTTTTTGTGCTGTGCAAATTTGCACCTTGCGCTATAAAATGTAGCAGTGGCCAAGAACTCTGTCTGTTCATTCTTCCATTCCATGTGACTGTCCCGTGCTATGCTGAGTGCAAACAGTGTGTGGCCCAAGACCTGAGTCTACCTCACGCTATGTACTGCTGTGGAGACTGGCATCACTGCTATTTTGCTTTATGTGACAGCAATAGGCATTTTTGCAAGAGAAAAATATGTACAGGAAGCTCTCCAAGGTCAATATAACCGTGTAAATAGCCAGATGCTATTTCCCCGTGAATTACAAGGTTGAGCAGCCAAACATCTCTTAGTCATGTAAATTATGAAAATTCTGAGAACTGCAGTGCAGACAAGAAATCTACGGCTGCTGAATCATTTTCTCTGGTTCAAAAATGACCATATCTTATGCTTTTGTTCCAGATTTTATTTGCATTCTGTGATTGTGTTTCTGCCCGTCAGATATAGGGATGGAGTTAACATCTTTGCTTTAGGATATTGTTCTTTTATTATCAAAAGAGGCATTCAGCAGACTTGCAGAGATTCTTTTCAAGATGTGGGGAAAATAATACAAAACCAGGATTGAGCTATTTCTCTTAAGCTATCTGCAGTTAAAGTGATTATTAAACCCCAGGACAGGTTTAAGGGTAATCCAGATGAGTATTGTTTTCATCAAAGCAATAGTGAAGTCAGCTGCTTTTTCCCTGTTGCCTTAGGACCAACTTTAGAAAAGGCATACCATCAAGTGAAATTGGAATTATTTTGCTCCAATTCCTTTAAAGCTCAATTTTTATCAGTTACTGCTTGTAGTTATCTGATGTAAGAAAGACTACTTGCTTTCTGAATAGTGCCACTGATAGGTGGGTTTTTTTCCCACTTTCATTTGGGAAGTTAGAAATGTACTATCTTTATAGTAAAAAAACAATGCTAGATGAAAATGCACTCCTCCTTCTAATACAATAAATAAATAAGGGCCACATACAAAACAAGTGGGATTGATTTAAAAGATGGATGATCAAAATGCTGTGAATACAGAACAGATATGAGAATAGCAGCATGTGTTAATGCTACAGCCTTCCTTCAGTCTTGTCTAAGAAATATGGAAAAATGCTTGTCCTTTGTGGCTACTTCTGGCCATTACTGACTGTTGAATGCAGTGGTCCAGGTGCTAACTCTGACCCCAGAAGACCTTAGAGGCTGAAAGAAAACTGGCAATTCTGCAATACAGGCGTGGGACGCTACAGACACTATGTTCCTTAAACTACGTTCCTTAAACACCTCCTCAAAGCTACTGGCTGCTACTGGAGGCATGATGCTGGCCACCTCTGGAGGTGTGCAGTGGAAGTTGACTGTAGAAGCAGAACAAGAAGGAATTGGGAGATTGAGACATCTGCCCTGAGGATCCTGCGGAGCAAAATTAAGCTTTGGAGCTAGGCAATTATGGGCCACCTCAGTTGCCCCTCTTTGCCTTGGCAAGGAGAACAAGCAGCCACGTTACTGAGAAGGGGCTGTTCTTTGATCTTTATGAGGCCTGAAGTACTCCTTGGTAATTAGGCTGTGCCCAGGAGAGGTAACATCGAAAATCCAGGCACCTGCTACAGCTATGAGTGACTGTCGAGAAAACAATCAACAGAAACAACTGAACAGATAAGCAGAAAACTGAACGTGCACAGAGCATACCGATTAACACCAGCACGCAGAGGCTGTACACACAGGGGGAGGGTATTCTGCGTGGCATGTTTTCCTACGGCCCACCCTCAGTAACACTTGAAGTCTCTAAAGGAAACAAAACACTGGTATGAGCTTTTCAGAGATTTTCAGTCCAAGGACAATCCCAACGCACCAGATTAGATGTAGCTTCTACGGCTCAGATCTATGCATCTGAGGATTAAAGCTAGTTGGTAGGAAAACCAGCAAGAATGGGTGCCTGGGCACAATTTAAACTTTAAGAATATGGCAATTATTTTTAATTACATCAGAAGCACTATCACTTCAGAAGCTCTGCTTCATCAAAGATAAAGTCAAATAGCAACAAAGTAGCAGAGGAAAATATAGGGCACAACATTTCACGGAACAATTTATACTACCAGGATTGTTCATGTCAGGACAAAGTGAGTGGAAAATGCACCTAAATTAAAATAATTAAGGTTAATATGTCCTTTGCACTGGCATGAATAATTATTTCATCCACAGGCCAGAATTAGCCTCTTTGGGTTCCACTGATATTTTTATATTTAATAGAGTGTAAGAAGATAACAGCAGAAACAAACAGCACTGCATCTGCAGGAGGTTTGTAGTCCATATAAACTTAATCATTTAACCTAATTCTACTCCATTCACTGTTTCTTTGGATTGATCAGCCTATCTGCTTTCCAAGTGGCAACAGCATTCACGTTTGTTTTTTTTTTTCCTACTTTTTCTGTTAATAGTCTTTCTCACTCTCACATGGCTTCCCTCAGTGATGCTGTCAGTAAGATGATGCCTAGTCCCAATTAGAAATTCAATCAATATTCACATAATGAGGGTTCTAGCAAAACCATGTCATTTAGTTCAAAGACACGGATATATTACTGTAGCTATTCAGGTTTCAAGTAATTTAGGGCACCTCAGTGAAAAAAGATAAAATAAAGTTGAAAGGCTTAGAGGTAGTTAATTGTTACTATGGCAACTTCCTAAATAAGCTTTAGATTCTAGTCGTTATTCAGTTTATTTGGAGGCTGAACAGAATCATCAAAGATGAAACTTAGTTAAAGCTCAGAACAGTTCTGGGATCTTATAGCTTCCTGCTGGTCCTTATAGAGTTACTTAAAGTTTGTCCATTTCAGCTTTGAACTGTGTCCAACAGCAAGATGCAGCATGCATAGATTAAAAAATGGCAGCATGTTACATAGCAACGATCTAATTTTAATAACTTTGGCAATTGCATTTTTACATTTTTATATCCCAGTAGAACTCTCTTAAATGTATTATGTGGGAAAGAAGCGGTCCTCAGTGAATAATACTCTCATCTGCCCATAAAATGAAGTGATTAAGATCTGATTTTCAAAAATGGGCTCTGACTGTGAGTGCACCTTTGTCATCTCCCAATATGGGGTGCAGTCCCCTCAAACCTTTTGGGAACTCAGCACCTATCAAACGCTGGCTCTCAAGATCGCTGATGGAATTCATAAATGGATCTGCGGAGTGCCATTAAGCTAACCCTTGAGTTCTTCCTTCCATGAAACCCCCATGCGCAGAAGAGTGGGGATGCATTTCAGCCTGGTCCCTAGCCAGTACTGTAACAAATCTGATAATCAGGAGCCAGGAGAAAGTTTGTCATATCAAAATCTTGCCATGCTGATCGTGTCCATTTGTGTTCCTAATGTCAAGACGAGTGAATACATTCGGCCTCTGTGGAGCTGCATCGCTGGAGCAGATTTAAAGAGCCTGACTTCTACAGGGAGCAACGGAGACAGCAAACAGAGGAGACAACAGCATTGGGTAACTCTCAGACGCTACACCTTAATTAGCTGAAGATCCTTATCAGCCTAAAATTTTTTGCATTTTCTCAGCAGCTATAGCTCCCTTCCTTAACTACTCCGTAGCACATGAGAAATCAGCAGAGGCCACAAGATAAAATCGTGCCTCAGTAGGAGACACCCCATGGCTTCTCACAGAAGTAACTTCCCAGCTCAGACCAGCTTTCCCTCTTCTGTAGGCTGGAAATCTCTGAAGTCACTGACTCATAAGTGCAAAGTTGTTAGAGAATGATGCCTTCAGTGTGAAGATACTTACAAGAAACCCCCAGAGGTGAATGTGTAAGCAGTGCAGACTGAAGTAATGAATTCTTAAAAAAAAAAAAAGGCGGGACAAGTTATCTAGCTGTGAGCTCGCTGCTCCTAAGGGTGAATGGCAGCTGCTATGTAGGCATCTTTTAGAACACCCTCAAGTAGCTTAACTATATAAGGTGCAGAAACTGCAGTGGGTAGGTGTCTCTCAAAAAGGGAGTAAAAGACCAGAAGAGTGTTGTATGTAGCTGTGAGTGAAGATGGCATTGTCATAAAATAATCCCCTTCCCTGCCACCTGCAAGCCTGTCTGTCTGTCTTAATGGTCTTGGGGATGGGGAGCCACCCAGCCAGGGCACACCTTGCTGTGTTCGACAGCCTGGGAGTAGCTCCAGACTTCCTCCCCAGTCAGTGCAGGGAAACAGGCACTGCCAGGGCACGGTGCATTCAGTCCTAGGAATTAAACTATAAAAGAGATCAAGGAATTAGCCTGTTTCTCTTCCCAGGTCTTGAATTATGAAACACGGAAGTCTTAAAATAATGAGTCTTTTCATTCTTTTTCCAAATGAAATTGTTCTGTTCATTTTTTTAAATAATGCCTTTGTTTTGAAATACAAGTTGAAAATCAAAACTTCATAATATAAACCAGTCGCAACAGAAGTAAACTGGTTCAGACTGGCTCCAGGATACTTCAGCAGACTTAATTCTGTTGATTTCTCCATTTTTTTGTCCTCGGAGAACTCCTCCAGGCTGTGCCGTTGTTTTTTTTTTTTTCTCTGATTTAGAACAGTAAAAATGCCCTTTCAAATTTCACATGATGAAAAAGAAAAGTGCATCCAGCTGCAATAGAAACTGGTTTTCTCTCCCATCTGAAAAGGCTATACAATGTGCAGGAATTCTGCATTGCCTATTGCTTGCACCAATCCTTTTCTATGGAAATCCAGTCTCCAGAGGTATAATTTGGGGAACTATAGTAAGGACTAACTTTGCTTAATTTATAAGAAGAGGGGGAAAAAACCTGCTGAGGAAAAACCAAAGGAGAATATGGTCTGATCCCAAACAGTGCTGTTAAATCAGTCTGAGCTTTATTTACTGTATTTTGTTTTCTTCACTGTTATACAACCACAGCACGCGGCTGTTTGCTGTGTTGCAAGGGTAGTGTTTTCAAGGTTAGCACAGAAGTAATCAAACACTCAATGGTGGTATGAATATTCATATCAAGACATATTATGAGAAAGTAGATAGAGGCAAATATGCAATTTAAATATAGATTACAGCAGGAAATGGGACATGAAACAGTAATTAGATAGTGAAAATTACATGTTATTTACATAGGTAAATACACTGCAGGGGTTATGCATGTGATCTTTTCTATTAGCATTTGTTTGTTTGTGTTTTAACCCTGATTTAAAAAGAGAGATTTTTAAAAACTAAAAATGGGAAGAAAGGAACCCTTCTGTTGTACTACAAAATCTGCATTGCTTGCAGGATTACCGATTTGGGCTGTAAGCCACATTTCACAGCTGATGTGGATCAGAATAGGCCTGAGCTGCTGAAACTAGTGGTCTCAGTTCTCTAGAAGCCAGGCTTTCTTCCCCAGCCTTGCCTATGCAACTCACTCCTATTTGGGCTACTGGAAGCCTGTGGGTGCTGGTAAGGAATACCCGAGCTCCTACCGCCCAGGCTAGATGGGAATTGTACCACACTACTGAATTTCTTGCAGAAAGAACAACTGTAAGGGGACAAAAGAATTGTTTTCGATTTTTCAGGGAACATCTAACCTAAGTTTCCTTCTTTTCCTTTCAGAAACAGAAATGTGGCTCCAGTCTCGGTAGATCAGTACTAGCGTGCATTGTGAGTCAACACAGCCACCACATCAAAAGCAGCAATACTCATTTTTAGTTCTATTCTGAACCACCTTATCTTGCTGCATTCCCTCCGTGCTGCTCCTTTTTCCTTTATCACTTACTTGTGCCCTTCTCCTTGAGCCAAGAGGGAAGTGAGAGAAAAGACTTGACTAACGTATCTCCTTTCCTCTCTCCAGCCAGCAGCATTCTTCCCTTACCATGACCAGCTGCCACGAACATGGAATTAGCCAATAGTTTGGGGTTCCCAGAGAAAATGTATAGTGGGGAATTAATGAGGGGAAGAGGGATGGAAACAGGTATCTCTCTTGCAAAGGCTCATTTATTCCTTAGCCTTTTGCCTCTGGGTTGCTTTTGGTTGGGCACCTCTACTGTGCTCGAGTCTACAAGCATGAAAAAACAATTTCAGAGTACATAACATTTATTCATTGGTGAACACACGCAGCGGATAGCTCAGACTACCATGCTCCAGGGCTGTGCAAATATTCCTGTCGCTCTGGATGGGTCTCTGCTGAACAGGCCGTCATCAGCCAGGTGAGGAAGGGTCTGGCTTTTGCTCCTTGGTGTAGGCTGATCTTTGATGTTGCTGATTTGCTGTCTTCCTATTCTTTGCTTTTCCTTCCCTAGGATTTTACAGCTTTTAATGTCAGTGTTTTCCTCTTGAATCCCTGAGCTCTAAGTAACCCTATCTCAGCAAATACTGTTGAGTCTATTGTTTTGCTTTACTTTTCTTATCCAGCATGGCTTTAACTCATGGGTTTTTTCACACCTTGGCAGCATTTTTCTATAAAACTCTGTCACGGTGACAGTTCTTTGTGTAAAACTAGGCTGGGGCTCGTAGACAGCTGAAGCCCCCAGGCACAGGCTATGAAGGGTTATATACCCCAAGCCAATTCACATTAGCTGCCCCAGTGACATAAAGAATTGCAGCATAAAGCTCAAAGAAAAATTTGCGAGACAAGTGCATGACACTGCAGTGCAGTAACTTTGTCAGGAAATTGTGAGCTGGCACTTAGCAAATGCCCAGAATCCGGAGAGGGCACTGCCCCCACTGGAGGTCCTGTACCCCTTCAGACAGAGAAACTAAGACACTTGACAGGGACTGGGTGGTTTCCTAATGGGCAAGTGTCTCAAACTTGGTGTCCTGGGCAAATTCCAAGCTTGTCAGTCCCACTTTATTTTTAAAGTTCAACTGACATTGCAAAATATGGGTTACTATCTGTTCTTTTTAAAATCCAATTAAGACTTCAGTTCAGAAATCAGGATAGCGCAACCTTTGTCGTTTGTTATCTTTCATTTCCCATTTACTTTTCATCAGCAGACAAGTGCTTGTGGATATAAGGCAAAACCCTGAGAGCTCTTCCTATTTTTTATGCACGCTTCAATATGCAAAGGCTCTGTGTGCGTGTGTGAGCGTGTATCTGTCCTCTGCAGAGTAGCTGTGTATTGCTAAGGATTTGCCACTTCTCCTTGTGGAGGTGGCAGCACGTTGGTCCTTATTCTTTATAGAAAGTTTATTACTTTTTGTGAAGTACCTTGAGACTTTGTGGAATAAAAGAGTGTATTGAGATAAAGGTTATTTATTATTCACCATTCCAAATACATTTGTTCATACATTTTAAAGCTGGGAACAGTGTGTGATAAGAGACAGCTGCACAGCTAGGACTCTTACTGCAAGCATGCAAATTATTTTCCAGATCTGAAAAGAGGTGGTGAGCCCCAGCAAGCATCTTCTTCTTTTTTTTACAGCCATATTGGATGGCCTAATGAAACCTATCACTTCTTCCCATAAAACATAACACAGCGAGATCCCCAAAATGAAGTAAATCTGTTGATAACATGCACACTGTAGATAATAACACAAACACATAAAAAAAAAGGATGTAAAAATGTCATAAAATGTCATAAAGCCATCTAATCTCTGATTTGAATCTTTTGTATGAGGAAGGTGTCCTGCAAACAGCGGTATCGCTAAGTATCCCTTATGCCCGTGTGCCCAGCTTCTCCCACAAAAATTGCTTAAGGCAGCAAGAAGTAATTCTGAAGAAATAAAAGCAAAACCAGTCTTCTTGCAGAAACTAGACATTTTGTAAAACCAAATGGAGCAGAGAGAAGAGTGGACGTCCGTGACGGAAATGACCATGATGTGACAATCTCTCCATAAAATAACAAGACTTCTCTGTGGAAATCTGATTGAAACTCACTCATATCAGGCCTCTGGGTTTTCTCAGAGAAGGGAAATTAAGATTGCAGTAACTTTTCTCCACCTGTAAAATGCACTCCAGTTCTCCATTTTTCCTCATTAAAGAGACAGGGAGAATTGAACCTCTCCCATTGCTTTTGGATCCTGTTTGAAATTGCTGAATATTTCACAGGAAGCAATTTTTAGGGGGATAATGCCTCTAGCTTGGGCTGAAATCATATGAGCACCTGTGGTATTTCAGACCCGAAGAAGGCCAGAGTGCTGCACAGCAAGCCTTATTTATTGCAGTCACTTCTAGAGACTTTGAAACAAAAATATTTTATGTCACCTTGTTGTTTGGCAGTTCAGAGGAGCCTCTGGGGAAGGGAAAAACTAATTTCTCTTTTTCCTGCTAATGGATTAGTAGTCAGTTCTGTTTAGGATAAATCCCAAAGGATTATTTTCCTGCTTTTTACACCATTCAGGATAGGGAACTGTTACAATGGTTGAATAGAATGGTTTATTTTTATATTAAGGATAGATACAAATTTCAACAGTGGTTTGTCTCTGAAAACTGCAGGTGACTTTTTGAATCACAGACATAAACGAGACAAAAATGATCCTGTTGCGCACCTTGCTGTGCTCAGCACCATACAGTAGTTTGGTGGAGTCCATTTGCAATGAATGACTCTTGGGGAAAAACAAAACCTGAAATGCCATGTGAAAAAGACGCTGCTAAATTTCAAGTTCTTCTGAACTGCGGATCAGACACTGTCATATACATTGTATGTGACTATGAAATGTTATTCAAGTAACAGCGATAAACCCTTTTCAGAGTAAATAGGCATCAAAAACCATCCAGAGTCAACTAACTGCCTCGCTTCACTGAAAATTAGCAATTTGTAAATACCCTTGGCCATCAGCTTCATCTTCAAGCATCCACGTACCTTTCAAAAAATATCCCCTTTAGTCCTTCTCTGACTCATTTTTCCTATCCTTCCTCTGTGTTAAAACCTAAGATGTTTATACAGAACAGGTCATAGGAGAGAGTCTAATCCCAGGTGAGGAATTTAAGTACTATTGTAATTCATTATTTCTCATCTCATTTTCTTTCACTTAAGATATTCCATTTTCTTTCTTTTCTGATTTTTAGCTCTCAAAAGTGACCAGCTATTTTTTACAGCATTAAGTAGCTTTTTTCCAGCTTAGATTCCCTAAACGCATAGGCTTCTGCTTGGCAAGATATTCTCACACAGTAGACATTAAATCTTAAAATCTTTGGTTTGGGGAACAGATTTCGCCATTTCTCTGCATGCTGCCCAAGGTAGGGGCAGTGACTGTCTGCAGGTCCTGAACACTGTTGCTTCAAATGATAAATTCATGCCTCCCACTCAAGAACACACAAAATACCATGATGAACTTTTGCATACAGGAAAACAATATCTCTAGGTATTTGCGTTCATGATTTGATTTATATAAATGACATTTTGCATGTAAATATACAGCCAGCCATTTCACTGCCTGCCAAGAGGCATTTGAGCTAAACACAATGACGCTCCTCTTAATCTAAAATGTCATGTTCTCATGTGCACCTACCACAAAGGTCATCACACACATCAGGAAGTAAACACATTATTTGGCAAATAATTAGCCTCACCAAAATTGTGCCTTTTTCTTCCTGGTTAAAATAACTTCTATCAAGAAATATGACTCTCAAATAAGCACAGAACAATTTGGGATGCCTGACTTAAGATGATATGAAAATACTAATTGCCTTCCAATCACCCCAAGAAGAGTTGAGTCCCAGCTCCAGAGGGACTGAACAGATGTGCTCTGAAAATGCTAATCCCTGGGCTAAAGTTTTCCAGGTAGCCCTGCCCAAAATGCTTCCTTGTGGTTTTATGAATAACCAATGCCTCACTCTTCTGTCTTTCCCAAATCTGGACTTGCACTTGGAGCTCTGCATAGATAGATCTTTTGTAACAGGAGATCGCTCTGGCTGAATGTGTGTTGAGATCTGTGTTTCTTCAGAAAAGTATGAGTGGCAAACATTACAGAACATCTTTTCTCCCTCTGGAGCTCAAAAAGCTTTCAGGCTTCTGATCTACAACGGGAAGATCTGATCTACTACTGCAATATATATTTACTGAGTATCTCTGGTGTGTCCACTGTCTGCTCTACAACCACTGCAGCACGACTTTCCCAGGCCTCAGGATGTTTCCCCAGTAGTTTCCCCAGACTGCAGCAGTGGAACCTCAGGCACTCCTGAAGATACTCATTGCCTATATCTACCTATTGATTTGGCATATATATAGGGAGAATATGAATCCCAAGCTCTGAAGGACAAATCTGAGACGTGACGATTCCATGAGCCTCACCCTCCTTTTGCAGAAGGCTGCAGTCACTGCCTCTGTTGCTGGGCAAACTTCTCTCCTGTCCTGCTATAGGATATATAGACACAGGCAATTTTCCAAATTCCGGTTATCTTTATCACCTTTTCTTTCCCCCGCTATTTTCTTTTTAAGTAATCAAAGTCTGCATTATTGATCCCTCCTCTAGTGAAACAACCCTGCGGTCTGTATTTTGTCACAGGTGTAGTTAAGCTACTGTCACGCACAGCTATCCTACAGAGTGACATTGCCTACAGCTCAGAAGCCATCTCGTTTCCCATCCTAGATTGTCCAAGTGGGGCTTGCATCATTTTACTCTCTCTAATGCCAGATATGATGTGTATAAGTTTTGTTTTGCCATGTGAAAAATAAAGCAAAAAATTGCAGCTTTCCAATGACACGCCCACATTTTCAGCTGAGAGACCTCAGACAAGATTTCTTTTTCCTTTACACATACACACACTATACACAATGAGGCAACGAAAGAGAGGAGTGTAGTTTGTCTGAGGAAACTTAATTTATTTCACTTTAAAACATAGCAGGAAAAAAGGACTAAAATAAAGGTCTTGGTTCTTTTCTTTTTTCACTTTCCTGCATGTTGAACCTTTTATTCAAAAAAAATCATAACAAAGAAGATAAAAGAAACATAAAAGGGAAATGTTCTTTCATTTTCAATCACAACAAAATTGATGGTATGTTTCACTGAAAGTGCTAAATTCCTCCTAGTTCAGACCGAAGGAAATTTTTCCAAAACCAAACGGCGCATATATATACCATAAATTAAGAGAGCCTATAGAGGTTGCTGCTGTTCAAACGGTGTTACTTTATTTTTCCGTTGAGGTGGCTAAGCATCATTCTTCTGCTGTCCTTCAGTCCTGCCTGGGAGCTAAGTACCAACAACAGTATTTTATTTTCCCCCTGATATTTTTCACTAAGGTAAGCTCCCAGTGCTATGAGAGGCAGCCTGTTTGAGTAACAGCTAAATGAAAACAGCCTTGAGATTTGAGCATACAGGCACATAAACTGTAGTCTAATTGCTTAAAAGATTGAAGATGTGCTCTTGAGCATGGAGCCAAACCTCACGAGTACAAGGACCACATGCATGTCCAATAAAGTGCCCAGAATGGTCTGAGTGTCCTGCATTGTAGGGGAGGTTGCGCAGGCATAGGCAAAAAGAAGGGTGGCAGTTTCCAAATTATAGGGAATCAGCTATTTTAACCTGAAGAGTTGCCACCACCTCTAACCTGCTCCTGTGCCGCATGCTGATGAGGTTGCCAGGTCTCACAGGTGCTGGACCTTCCCAGTAGCAGCAGGAGTCCTCTGATAGTTTGACCTAAACCAACTTCCTTCTTTCCCTTGTGAATGTCAGCCAAGAGACATTTGAGAATAAGGGAAGCACAGCTGTGGGGGTGGCACAGTTGTTTGCAATAGGAAGGACAAGGAGGAATGGTCTGTAACAGAGGCTGAGTCAAATATTAAGGCAGCAGAAGAATCACAGTCAGCTGCCTGTATCACTGGTCCTCTAAACAAAGCCCTGTTTTAAATCTGAATTTTCCTCACTTCCAGCCCTTATTTCCCTTCTCTCCCGTTCTACCACTGCTGCAAACCTCAGTTTTATCTACAGAACTGAAAAGTCTGGAGCTGGCTCAGCTCTATGGCTGTACCTGGAGGTTCAAGTTAGTCTCAGGCCTGAAACAGAAGGAGAGGTAGTGTGCAAAGCTTCAACAGATGTTGCTGTCCTGCAGTTGTAAGTTAGTGCTGCCCTTTCCAAGGGCTGAAAAAGTATTGCTTCTTGTGCAAGAGCCAGCATCCCAGGAAGAACTCCATCTGAGCCAAATCACCACTCGGGCTTGTTACGTACCCTGTGCATAGTAACCTTTGGCTTAAAACCAAGCTTGTGGCACTTCACTGTAGAAGTGGTGATGGGCTAAATAGCTTCCTGAGTGGCACCCACAAATAAATATTAGAGCTGATCGAACAAAACGCAAGGCTCTGAAGTAACCGCAAAAACAGCAATTAGTTTAAATTTGTCATTGAAAACATAATTTTTTGGAAGCTGAAAATAGTTCAGTTACAGCATTTTGCTGAAAGCCAAAAGAGAATATGTAAGCTCTTTTCCAGGAGCCATCAAAGGAAAAGAAGATAAAACAGTGGATACCATGGAACTAGCATTGCATCCATTTCCACTCCAGGCCTGTGGTTTTGCACTGGTCCCATATGCCGTCAGGACGGCGATAGCACTTCAGCCTCCTGACTGACATGGTATGAAAGAGCTGGTGAGGGGCTATAGTGCTATACAGGCACCAAACTCCCACCTAGAGAGACCCTCTCATTCATTGCAGCTTCATGTCATGGTACCTGCCCTTCCACATGAACTAGGAACAGGGAGCAAGACTGCACTTGTAGACCTTTTTGACCACCAGCACTAGCAAAGCAGGGATGTTTTTTTCCTGTAGAAAATGCTATGTTAAGTGAAACTTAGAAGTCTGAACATATATGACAAAAGCACAGAATGCACTCTAGAGGTGATCATAGAATCATCATAGAATCATAGAATGGTTTGGGTTGCAAAGGACCTTAAGGATCATTTAGTTCCAGCTCCCCCTGCCCTGGGCAGGGACACCTCCCACTAGACCAGGTTGCTCCAAGCCCCATCCAGCCTGGCTTTGAACACTTCCAGGGATGGGGCATCCACAGCTTCTCTGGGCAGCCTGTGCCAGTGTCTCACTGCCCTCACAGTAAAGAATTTCTTTCTAATATCTAATCTAAATCTTCCCTCTTTCAGTTTAAAACCGTTACCCGATTGTCGTATCACTACACTCCCTGATAAGGTCCCCATCTTTCCTGTAGGCCCCCTTTAGGTACTGGAAGGCTGATATAAGGTCTCCCCGGAGCCTTCTCTTCTCCAGGCTGAACAACCCCAGCTCCTTCACCCTGCTATAAGCATGCTGTAAGTTATAAGCCCACTCATCTTTAAGCTCCTATCTGCAATGAGAAATAGAATTAACTTTTTCACAGATGCTACTGAGAGCATTCATGAGAATTTGACATTCTTGTGCTAAACTTCACATGTTTGATTTTATACACTTTCAGGCATGTCATGTGCTTGTGGACTGGATTTTAAGTCTGGGCCCTTTAAATTGCTACCTGGTGCCAGGTCTTCTGAGCTAGTGCTTTCCAGTTCTTTGCTTGGATTTGTAACTTTCCCAAAATTATCCAGAGGAGATTCAGATTACTTGACAGTGGGCTGCTTTCTCTTTTAAGGACCTCCATACAGTTGTCCATATGTCTCTAAGTGAATACAAATGCAAACCCACTGCCTGCCAATGCTTTCCAACACCCAAGACCTTGGAGTTAAACTTTTGCACCATTCAGTTATATTGCATCAAGTAACATTCTAAGAATCATCTAGTAAGTCAAGCTACCTCTTATTTTAACACCATAGTTAGTGGTTTTCACATAATGTTGAGGTGTGAAATCATTACCATGAATAATTCAACTGTGTTTTTTGTATCTTCGTGGGTTTTTTTATTCACACTATCCATTAACAAAGAAAACCTGGTGAGCGGAGTGCTGCAAGAACACTAAATTCATGAGTTGATAAAATATATATGCTGAAGCATTTCTAAGAGGGATTGATTATTCCTGAAGTACAATATAATTACAGCATTTGTTGATTCTAATGTTGTTATTATACTTTTTTTGACCTAGTTGTTAAAAACTGCTTGCATCTACTGTGTTTCTTGTACAAAGTAAATCTGTGGAACTCCATCAGAAAATAACACTTCTGCTGATATTATTAAGATAGAGCAAAGAAAATAATATAAAATGAATTTGCTAAAAAGTTAGGGAGTATCAAAATTATCACTGCATCCATTTAACTCACCATTTAAGTCAGTTTGCTTTATTCTTCCACCAGATTCCTGCCTCATTCCCTGCTCTTGGCTCATGACCTCTTTTCTCATGCCCTATGCTCACTCTGTGGATAGCTATTTAACATAATTTTTTACATCTTTCTCATTAATTGTGTGGCCTCAGTGCCTTATTTACTGCACCACTCTGACTCCCTTTGGATGGAAGATTTACTAATGCCCTCAGAGGCTTTTGTTTGTGTTTTTTTTACTACGGAATCTGAGCACTTAACATAAACTGATGTCTGTATCTTCACAACACATCTGTGAGACATTCTTCCTGTTTTACATATGAGGAGCTGAAGGACATAAGGTGCAGAGGTTTGTTTGTTTGTTTCATATCCAATTTATAAGACATAACTTAGCCATTTATACTAATGCAGTCATTCAGTGAACAGTTCTGATTAGCCATTCTGCAAACCAGACTCAGATATCCCTCACAAAAAGAATGACATGCACTTTAATAGGTGCCTGATGAAAAGTATTGGTTTTCATTAGTTGCCCAACAATACTAGGGATTTTTTTTTGGCAGAGTTAAAATACAGTTCTCCAGAGCAACTTGTATCCTTTTAAACCATAAGGCTGTCTTCTCTTTTCTTCAGCTCCTTGTCTCACTTTAAACACTATCATTTTTTGCAACAAATGCAATATTAATGATACAGCTGCCATTACACCTCTCTGACCACAATCCACACCTCATATGAACAAACAATGAGTAGGCAATGAAACACTCTCTCATGAAAGCACATACTGACTCAGGTCAGAAAATGAGGTGATATCAGTCTTGTTTTCTGGTGGAAACAGCTCTCCTGTCCCACAACAGGTCACAATTTTTTAAGTCCATTTGCCAAACTACAGAGGTATTAAATATCCTAATTAAGCAGTTTGAAGATACTCATGTTACAGATTAACCTATGAGCTTTTTCCCCAGAATCTTTCTGGTAAATGACTGAAGAATTTTTCTCAATATATATAAAGCTTATGGGACATATGGTGCTAAAATGTGGCAAAGCCATAAGCTACTGATAATGGGTCTCCATAACTGACAGTGTCAGAGAATATCACTAGAAACCTGCTGGTTTTGGAGGTTCAATTAAACCAATAATCTCCACTTAGGAAAAGCTAGCCTTAGCACGGGTAATTTCCTATATTTTTCCAGTATTGACTATTACATCCATCTTTGAAATATGTTTCCAAGATATGACAGATGATTTGAAGACCAGCTGATTTAATCAAAAACGGCAATCCCTGTATTCCTATGAGTTAGTCTGGAGGAATGTGGCCTTTTTTGAATGTATTTTTCCTGTGGGAGAGCTTAACATTTAATTATGTTTATGTGAACTTGGAAATTAAACCTTTCTCATGATTTCATGTTGATTTTTTAAAAAGCTACAGCTGGGCTTTTCCTTTAATAAGTGTGATTATCAGCTGATTTTTGGCTTAAAAGTGAGAAAAAAATATCTCCATTATTTATTTAGCTAATTTCATTGAGTTGCAAAGTACCTCCTAGCACGCTTTTGAAAAGATAACCGTGAAGCCAGTATTACAGCAATGTTACTTGGTGCAAACTAATTAACTCTAATTTTCTGTTTAATTAATGGGAGTAACTGTTTATTGGAGAAAGGGACATTCAGCTGTAGATTTAAAAAAAAGTCATTTTGAAACCCTGATAAAATCAAGAGAGATGCTATCCCTTCTCCTTTTGGATGGTTAAAGGTGTGGGAGCACGGCATCAACTCTGCCTAGGGCAAGTGTTTTTTTTCTTTAAGAAAAAGGGAAAAAAAGGACAATTAGTAAGTTAACCTTGGTTACAATCTTGTGTGGTTTTATGGTGTTTGATAACTATTGTCCTTGAAACATTTAAGGCTTGCTTGGGGTCCATACAGAGCCAGTCACTTATCCAACTGGCAGGGTGCGCAGGTTTGTTAACTAATTTTGTTTCATGGACACTTTGCTAAGCATAGCACAAGCCTATTGTATGCTAGTCATCTCCTTCCCTCAACAAATGAAGAGCTTGAACTGTTGTTTCATGATTGTGCTGGGAAGGAATATGTCTGGTCTATTTTTAACAGCTTTGTGTCAGAGAGAGTGGTGTCTTCTTTTCAAGGCTTTTCAAAGCAGGGAGACCTTAAAAATGTACTTCACTTTATCAGCTCACAGTGCTCACGCAAATAGAAATGAGACAGGGAAGAACAAGAAGGTCAAACTTGCATAAACACACCATTGCACATGTTAACTGCCGGGAGAAAATGCAACACGCATCTGAACTGAATGCATTATGCAGAGAAGACAGAAGATGCTATTCTGGCAAAGTCAAGTTTCTCTATCATGCAAGCTCCCATGTGATAAACCTCAGAAGTACTAGTTCCTTTTAGTAATGTAAGGAGCATAAACTAAAATGGATTATTATGAATATGACATGATGTTTTTAACAACAAAGACAGAAGGAGCTTTAAAATTTCTTTGTTTTAAAGTTTAGAGACAACAAACGTATCTTCCTGCTTCTCTCAGCAAATAGGCTAGATTTCCTAGCACTATCATTCTAATAAAGCACTGCTTCTTTCCAGGAATTCCACTTGCTGCCATAAAGAGAAAATCCACCAGAAGCTGACCTTTTTATCTTGCATTTCAAATGAGTGAGTACCTAAATCTGACACCAAATTATTTTAGAGAGGAAATTCAAAGTCAACACGTTTATTTGAAAAAGCTACCTGAAACCTTTGGGGCGACACATATCTTTAATGGGGCAAATATAGAAACAATTTTAAGCTCTCTTTCACCCTTAAGTGATTGTGATTCATTTCAATAAATCCAGTGTTTGCTACGCTATGGAAGATCTCCTCCTCTCTTACCACATGCCCTGGATACTTTGGACTACTCCTTCATTCTGCTGCTTCCTGTATCAGTGCCCCCTCATTTTGCTTGTGTAATTCACTCAGATTTGTTTTTACCTTAGAGAAAATGCCTCTTCAGTTATTCAGATTAAGCCTCCTGTACCCGTGGGAGAACTGCCTGGCTTTCCCCATGGTGCGGTGGAGCAGCACCCCACAGTCCATCTCAGGCCAGGCTGATGACATGCAATCTCAGCTTTGCTTGTTGGCCACCTCTGTCTCTCCACTGACAATACGCAAGGACTAGGGAGAAGTTATGCTGTCTGGTACTATCTCTATTGGAAAGGACCGTTTGTAACACAAAGCAGACATGACTTTGGAACCTGATCTCTTTGACATCAAAGGCTGCAGGAGATTAGAAATGCTTAGATTTGCAGTTCATTAAAAAAATGTATTTCCCATTGTAAAAGAATTGGTTTTCTCAACTCATTTGCTTTGCTTCTCTCTTGAGTGTATATTTCCATTTGTGCCTTAGTGTATTCTGGTAGTTCTATGAACTGTGTATCTTTTTTTTCTTTTTCTTTTTTCTTCAATTAGTTCCTCTGGGACGATTTTATGGAAGTCTTTTTGGCATTTAAAATATGTAGATGATATCATTAATCTGATTAAAGTGTAGGTACAAGTTGATAATATGAAATGTGAAAAAGCTGTGCAAGATACAATTACTAACATAATTATTTTCATTATACATACAATCACATTTTCAGTTGTTGCTCACTTAACCTTTTTAAGGTTTCCCCATCTCTGAGAGAAATAAGTTTTTCATTCGCTCCAATCTACTGTTGTGAGAGGCAGTTTTCTGCTTCTTTAGGAGGTATTAAGGTATTGATGACTGAGGTGGACAGAATTATTAGCAGAGGGATACAAGCCTTTTATCTCTCTGTGACTGGTCTGAACTCAAACAAGTGAAGACAGCTCAGCTGGTAGAACTGTTCATTTTCCTCCGGCAACTAGGGCCTCAGTTTATTTTCTAGTGGACAATGGTTTTACTGTAAAATCATGACAATCTGTAGGCTTGTAGGTAATGCCAGGAAAGAGAGCCGTTTCATCTCTAGAAGTGTCCCAGGAATTATCTGAAAGACCCACTCTATTCTGCTTCACTGGTAGGCTACCACCGATGACATTTTATGACTATACTAGATTGGCTCTTGCATCTGGGCATGATGGGCAGTGAAATAAGCTGATGTCATTGCAATGCAGAAATGGTGAAAATAATGATGAGGAAGTGATTTAAGATAGGAATTCAGGGTGAAGAACAGAGGTTTAATTTTGATGGAAAAGGAGAGCAAGCTACTGGGGTTTTACATGGGCTAATTCTAGAGTGATACAGTTCTCCAGGGGAGCCATTGTGTTTTGAATTGAAATCGGTCTGTATCTGACCACACTTCTCTTCTTGTCTACTCTAAGGGAGCGATCATGGAGAGACTGTGAGCTGGTGGAGACTGAATGGAAGAGAAGTGCTGGCTTTGAAGCCCACTAGTTCACGTGAGTTCCCACAGCTACACTACAGCTGGGACTGATCAGTAGATGATGCTTTTTCTCTGGGTTTTTCATGTTGCTTTCCAGACAGTGCTGACTTGAACTAATGCAAGCAGATACTTCCAAACCTAAATCTAGATCCCCCTAATTCAAAGATGAACTTGTTGATGTAAATCAAGGAAGACTTAATTCAAAAGGCTTGTATCTGTACAATGATTCATAAACAGCTAACCCAGGGATTTCTTGATCTCTTGGTTAGAGAGGGGGTCGGGAAACTAGAATTCTGTTCGTGCTAACACTGCCTCCGTACAATGTGTGCTGTGGCCTCATCTTCTTCCTGTGTATTTGGTTTGCTCATTTTTCAAATGACTCCATAATAATAATTTAGATTTTCAGATTGGTTTTTTTTACTTATTAGGTTCTATAAAATCCTTTAAAGTTTCCATATATTTTTGTTTGCATGTGCATGCCTCCTTGTCTTGCTCTGGTAAAGTGTATTCTAAATACATGAGCCTGCAGTTAATGAAATGTGTTACATATCAGTTGAAATTAGGGTGAACTGATCATGTATTTTCCTCATAGATTTGATCTCAGTGTAAAGGAATAAAAAATAATTGTGCAGGCTCTCCTGATGGGAAGCAAGTGAATGAAAAATCAGAACCGCTCTTAATCTGTATGACACCTTAAAAAAGCACACAGGAACCAATTCTGTCTTTCAGCCACAATTAAGGGTTGCAAAGCTACCCTAAAATCCCAATGAAGAAAACCCAGTGTGCAGCTGCCATTCAAAAGCTCAGCCCTACAGGCTACCTGGTTGAAAGGCTGAGGTACAACACAGCATTAGAGAAGCAATGTGGAAGAACACAGCAAACAAGATCTGCAGGTGATGGCTAACAGACAGGTTCTTTTGCTAAACAAGCAGCACAACCTCATTAAGTATTAAAAAAGATGACCATAAAGAATAGCTGATTAATGTACGGCTCTGAAACGTGAGTCCTGATCCAGATTCAATGCTTAGCATGTATGCTGGATAAAACCTCAGAGCCTGATTTTTGCAAAGATTATTAAAGATTGTATTAATTCCTCTAATGCCTAGGAAGCAACTGTGACTGAGCCCTCCTGTGCAAGGCACTTATCCCAGAATAGTTGGCAGGATCTAAAGTTGAATCCTGAGAAGCCTAGAGTTAGAGCACAACTGGGAGTTTTAATCCCTTTTTCTGGCACACAGGACAGTCCCTGGCCTCTGCTACTTTGTGGGTTCCTTAACGTACTGCCAGTGTTGTGCCCCTTGATTCTCCCCGTCTGAGAAAAGCAGCATCTGCCAAGATTCACATACACTTTCTGCATAGGGCGTGGGAGCCACTTTAGCTTGTCCCAAGTACTACACAAAGTGTGTGGATTGGCCATGGATATAATGTATCCAGAGTGAATTATGGGAAGCTGGTATACATCACCTTAGTTCCGCAACTTGAGAGATGAAAGGTGTTAATTATGACGAAAAACAAAAAACAGAAAGAAGAATGAAGAGATAACAATAATGAGGCAGGGGAGAAAGAAAGAAGCAGGTGTTTAGTGACTCCCACGAAGAATAGAAACATATGAAAGCAACTATTCAGGAATAGGCAAACTCTAATTGAGCCTTTTTTTCAGTGCCACAGTGCTATTGTAAACAGCTGAAGGGAAGGCTTTCAGAAAGAAACAAGCATGGATTACAAGAATAGAGGAAGCAATATTCATGAAGCATTTAATGATAAAAGTGATCAACAGGCTTCCTAATGCAGTGCCTCATCCCAAATATTAGAAATACTTTGAAGTCTGATGGCTGTTCTCTCTCTTCTTCCGCTCCAAAAATGTGGTTGTCTAAAGATAGTGTGTTATCCAACAGAAGCATACGTCAAAAATTTCCAAATGTTGCCAGAGAGAGTTTGTTTTCTTTCAAGTTACGTCAATTAGTTTTCCTTTTGTGATTCTATTAAAAGGTGTCTATATGTCCAAAAACAGGTATTAGGAGATTTTGTTGTGGTTCACAACATGTAGTCCCTCAAACATAGAGGAGCAAAGAACAGAAATTTATGTGACGTGACACTGGATATCAATCATCCTCTAGGAATACCAGAGAATTACAAGGAAGTAATCTCTGACTAATGGTTGCGCCACTAAAACATCTGCTGAACAATCTCATGTAACACACTGATTCATTCAGATGTCAGTCTGGTGTCGGGCTGACGTCTACTAATTCCTGTTAGTAAAAGCTGTAGTAGCTGAATGTCTGTTCTGAATACGTTGATGCAAACCCAAGCTCAGTACGCTGTAGTTTGAACACAAAGCTTCTGGAAGAAAACACTGTTTCTAGATAAACACATTTCAAGAACTTTCAACACAAATACTGATAAACTTCATATATATTGTCTAGAAATATTTCAAAAACTCTTGAAACAGCGGCCCTTCTTCTAGCTGAGAAATGTATGCCAAATAATAAGTCTACCATGGAAAAGGCTGTCACTCAAGGCGTTCAAGTCTAACTCCCTGGATGCCTTCCTAAACTGTGGTCAACCAAACCAGTAGACTAGCAAACATTTTGTCTAGGGGCACTCTTAATGTTCAGCGAAGGTCATAAGACTGGTGCTTCTGCAAGGCACCCAAGTGCTGGGATGGGATACTGGGACATCTTTTGATCTGCACGGTACTGGCTCCATGGCTCTTGCTGTATGCTTGGCACATCTATCACCTGTTCCCTGCATGTGCAGTCCATAGGGGTAAAGAATGGGTGCAAAATTCAAGTATAGGGTGCTACCTCTTTATCCATCCTTTCATTGTAACAGGGTAGGAGGAGGCTGGAGGGCCTCTCTCCTTTACTCTGATGACTGGACTATCCCCAAAACTTCTTGAGACAGCTTGGCCCCAGAGATGGGCCTGATGCTTTGTATCTAGAGAAATTGCCTCTGTATGATTAAATAATGGCATTTGAATCCAGCAGATGCATAAAATCAAAGCAACTTAATTTAAAAGATTTATCTTTTAAATTGGAAAAGATAGTGTAAGAGAAGTGGGGCTACTAGCTTTTTCTCATAAACATTGCCCTCTTCAATAAAATCTTTGTCACCTTAGTCTGCCCTAGTAACATTTAGTTTTTCTGCTCCACTTGCGCATCTGCAGAACTATGGTAGAAGGCTCAATCACACTGTTTATTTGCACTGTGTTTATACTGTATTAATCTCAGGCCTCCAGGTTTCTTGTGATGTACTCGTGGGAGATCAGAAAGAAATAGTGTTTTTTTTTTTTTATTTTCATATACTGTTTGGCTTTGGGGTATTATTTCTACTAACCTCTGCAGCATTGGGGTTTGGCTCCAGCTACAGGTAGGATTTTGGCAAGGTACTCACAGAAATCTGCACTCGATGTATTATGTTTTTCACACAAGAGAAAATCTGAATTCTGTGGAGAACATGTGTTAGTAAGCTGACAGAAAGAGCAAAGAGCATGAAATTCAGATGTGTTTGGTTGGTGTTTTGCTAATCCACTTAACATAAAGCCAAGCACAGATACGGAGCCAGATGGGAATTTTCTCTGCATCAGATCATGAGCAGGTATTAAAGTTTGTTTTCTACCCGTCTCTACAGAGTGAGTCATGATCTTACACGAGGCTCACCTGGGAGCTTTATTTAGTAAAGCCACGGCTCTTATAGGGATGTTACTAGCCCCACAACACTATTATTACTGCTCCATCTGTGTGAAATTGCAGAATGTTTGAGTAGGCCTTGTGAATGGGCACAAGGAATTATTGCTTCTCCTCAGCTGTGAGATGGTGCCTGGACCTGTCTACAAGAGACATCGTGGCATTTTTAATGAATGGCTTTGGAGTCAGGACCCTAGGGGTCAGGAAGCCCCTTTTAACTCTGTGCTCCTGAGCCAGTGCAATCCGCATACCCCTGAATCCATCCAGCAAATGGAACAGGCAGGGAAAAGCCTCTCTTATGAGTGTTGGCATAGCTTTTAAGTGAAAACTAGACACCAGGCAAATCTATGCTGTCACACCACTGATGGCTGAGTGTGTGCAGAGCAGCAAAACTTAAGAGCCTGTGCAATTTTACAAATGGAAACTTAAGCATCAACATTAGACAGTGGGTTTTGTGTCTGAGAGTGACGCCTAAATATTGGAAAAAGGCCATAAAGGGGAACTCCTCTTGCACACAGCCCTAAGTCTTGTCCTGTTAATACCTAGAGAATGCCATACCCTTCCATGGTGAGTGATCTCTACTTCAATAGAAATAACAAAGCAAGAAAGAACAAAAAATGTAAATGCCAAGGAAACACCATCATGTTGGCACCTTCACTGTTGAGCCCCACGAAATGCAGCACCCCCTCCTGCTGGCAGCAGGCTGTGATGCGCAGGGCGTCTGAGCAGGGAAGCCAGCTCTGTACTTTGCTGTCTCCTATTTTACAACATAAAGTTCTATGGTCAGATTCTTATTCATAACAATTTCTGCTATTTTTCAAGCTTTACTTAATGTTTGGGTTAGGCTTGTCAGTGAGACCCTCTTTGACTTTATCATGAAGTTTTTGTTGGCGTGGCTCTGGTTCCTCTCTTTTGCGTGTACTATTTTTGTTATCGTTCAGCCAGTCAGCCTTTTGCACGTGCTTTATCTTTTGATAAAATGATTGGCTTGGCTTTTAAAAGCACTCAAATGCCATGCAGTTCATCTTGCTCGCATAACCCCAGAGAAAGCGCGCCATAACCTCCTCACAAAACACGGTTTCACCACGGAACACAATGAAACCAGAGCTCTGCTACGAGCACATACTAAAAAAAGCTGACAAAAAGCTGTATTTCTGACCACACCAGGAACATAAAAAACGTGTTCAGCTTAAAACTCGGGGCCTTTTCAGCGTTTATTGCTACTCATTGAGAGAAAACTTTGAAGACCCTCAGGTGCTGCCCTCCCAGGCCCACTCAGCATAAGCCCCGAGTCGCCCTCTGTGAGCGCCCGTTGGGCAGAGAGCGCTTAATGGCCGCGCGGGCCACGTGACGCCGGCGGGATATTCAAATGCCGCCGGGCTAACGGTCGCCTTCCCCCCTTCCTCAGGGCCGGGGCGGCGGAGGAGAAGAAGGAGGAGGAGGAGGACGACGACGACGCGGCGGCAGCTGGAGCTTCTCGATAATTCCTGCGAGGAGACGGCTGGGCTGGGGCCGCGGCGGTGAGAGGTGCGAGGGCAGGGCGGGGCGGGGCGGGGCGGGGGGGTGGGCCGGGCCGCCATGGTGGCCGCTCCTCCCACCGGCTTTCGGCCGGCGTTGTGCTCCCGGCTGCGCAGCGAGCGGCGCTTTGCGGGCTTCTGCCTTAATTAAGCCAAACAGCAGCTTTAATTAGAGGCAGCAATATGAACTTTTGAAGAAGGGTGATTCTAAGCGTGGCTTCGTGATGACTGAAAGTTTATCGTGCCTTGGTAATGTTTGAGGTGTTGCCTGGGCATTGTCCCCTGTATATGAGTTGAATTAAAACCAATTTGCTGTGGTGTTTTTTGTGTTTCTTTTTTTGTTTGTTTGTTTGGGGTTAGGGTTTTTTTTGTTTGGTGGGGTTTTATTTTTTGTTGTTTTTTTTTTGTTTTGTTTTGTTGTTGTTGTTGGTTTTTTCCTTTTTGTTTTTTCCTTTTTTTTTTTCCTCTGGAATGTTATGGTTGGGGCTCTCAAAAAAAATTCTCTTTTGACTTTTTTGTTGTTGCTTTGCTGTCTTGTGTCAGAACTGCACAGTAGTTATCTTTAGCATACTCCCTGCATTTTCAAAAGCCCGGGCACTGGTACAGCCCATAAGTTTGCCTGCCTTACTCCTTAGGCATATCATAGCTCTTTTGGCCTTCTCTTTGTTTTGGGCTGTTGGGTGCATTCTGTGGGCATTGTGCCTACTAGCGGGTGAAGAAAAGTCTGGCTGGCCCTGCTAAGCAGGACGTGGGTGAGGGCGGGTGAAGGAAGAGCAGTGGACTTGAGTACCCACGTGGTCCCTTGTAAGCTGCTGTTTACTCAGTGCAATTCTTTCTACAGTACCAACAATGATTTTGGATGCTCTGGCAGACAAGAGTCTTCCCTATTGCGTAATTTCATTGTATGTGTTGCCTAGCATAAATTGCAAATAGGAACTTTTTTGTTTTGTCAGGTGGTGAAAGGGAGTTTTTTCTTTGTTTTTCTTGTTTTATTTTGTGAGCTTTTATCCTAGTGTGTGGCTACTTCAAAAAAGTCTTCAAATTTTGAATATGAAAGTAACATCTGGTCTATTTTCAATACTGTTTTGAGCAGCAAATGCAAATAGAGTTTTGTATTTTAACAAAGCACTCTCGGATTGTCATTCTAATGAAACTTTCCTATATCCCAATTATCCTAGTGTCAGGGATTTGCTGGATCTGGCTTCAGCTGAAAAAGAAACAGAAACTTGCTAAACATTTCTGTGCAAAACTTATCCCTCGGGATGACTTTCCTTTTTAGTAGCACTAGCTAATCTGCAGCTTGTAGTTTCATCTACTTATCGTATTTTAAAGTCTCTAGGCAATACATAAAATCTCTTTATAGGTCCCCAGTGCAGATTGTATCAGGAATGGAGTATTGTTGATAAGCTGACACCCAGCTCTTCACACATACACAAGACCACTGAAAGTAAAAGTGGTATGGAAAGGAAATGCTGACGTGGAAGGGTTAGGAGTATCTTTAGCATTTCATTGGGGCGTGTATGTGACTTGTGAGGGGGTTCTTTTGGGGCCCACATAACGCATAATCATATGAACATTTCTTGTTGGTCCTACTGCTTGGAATTAATTTGTATGCCTGTTGTGATTTGGTGTCAACTTTTTTGTTTGGTTTTTTTTTTTTTTCAAGTTTCTGCTCTTTGTTGTACTCTTTGCTTCACGACTAAAAATGAATAATGAAGTTTTTCCCCAACTGTTCTGTGTCACTGTGCCAAGCTTGATTCAGCGTTACTGAGAAAATGATTGAAGCATTATGGAAATTTATTTTTTTTAACATCCCTTTATTGTAACTTTAGCAAATAATAGTAAGGAATTGATAGGGTTGTGTTCCTTTATTTCTTCCCCTCATATTAAGCCGTTTCTTGTATTGAACTCAATGAGTGTGACTTAGAAACTGCTTCCTAACTGCTACGTAGAAATTAGTCCTAGAACACTAGTTTTGTGGGAAGAGGTGCAATTTTCTGAAGCAGGTATATAACTTGACAAATAAGATTTACTTACTGTGTTGTCTTATGCATAGCTTTTTTCCAGCATTTTTAACAAAAATAAATACCTTAACAGATAGGATAAGGTCTCTTTCACGCAAATAATAAAATACAAAATATTTGGTTTCTGAGTGGGAACACTGAAAAGCAAAACAGAACAGAGTATGACAGCAGGGTCAAAGAGAGGTCTTGCTTTAAAAGTTGAGGTTTGCAGTTTGGTTGAAAGTGTTAACTAGAGCTGTTCAAAACTTAATTTCTAAGGGTTTTTCTTGAAACTTCTATGGACTTCTGTTTTGTTTTATGAAAGTGTCTAACTATCATGTCGATAATCTGACTGTAAAAAAACAACAAACCTACCTTCACTGTGAAGTTTCTATCTTTATTATATCTGTGTACATGAAACACTTTGAATCCTCTGGAGAAGGATGGTAAAGTAAGAGGTGAGGAGGGCAACGAAATTGCTATAAATGAGACTTATTAAACAATTGGTTTTCTGGTGTGTTGTAGCACTGCAGTATTGCTTTAGCAAGCTTCAGAGAAGGAAATGGGATGACAGTAAGTGTTGGAGTACTCAGGGGTGGTGTTACAGATATGGTTCCATCAACTTTTTCTTTTGAATGATCACCTACCTGGCATTGTCTCATTTATGAGGAAATGAGACAAATTTATGATTGATGATGATGATTTCTCTTCCCTGAATGAATAATTCTCCAAAAGAACCTATAAAGAACTGTGAAAAGTGGCTCCACTGAAAAACCTTGAAGGGAAGTACTCATGGGGTGTAACTGGTAAACAAGCAAGGGGGAGGATCAGTTTGTAGCATTGGTGAATGCTTTCTAGCCTTCTCTTTCCATATTATGCTCTCCTCTGCTGACACAAATTGGTTAATATTTCATCTCTGTATCAGTTTCCCCCCTACATATGAAGTTTCATATGATATGGTCATTGAACTGGAGCACGATCAACTGTTTAAATTCTGAAAAGCTTTCTGGGTCAGTTCAGAAACCAAAATGTTAGGGTCAAAATCGAGTTGACCTGGCACTTCTGGCTATTGTTGAAGCTTGTTAATAGCAAGTTGCTGGCTCTGTCCTTTGACCTACTTCCATTCCATTGTACTATGCTACACTGAAGATATTTTAGGCAGATTAGGTGCAGCTGTCATTTAGACAAGGGAGAAAAATATTCTGATAGTCATTAATAAATTCACCTCACTGTGTAATGCCTGTATTTGACTCTATCTGGTACTGGCCTTTTTAATCCATTTTAATTTTCAAGTCTGTTTTGTTTGCTTTGTTAATTAGGAACTAGGATTTTCTCCACAATACTCCAAAGTGTCCTATATTGTGTAGCATATTTATGTAAGGAAATAAGTTTTATAGGGTGGACATCTTTGCATTTCTACAGCTGCATTTATATTTATAAATTAAGGATTGTTTTAAAACAGTTCTTTTCAAATGAATTGTGATTTTTGTGTAGCATCTCTGATTTAATTTCATTGACACAAACATTAGTACAGCAGCTGCTCAGTCACGCGATATTTGGATATAGATCATATCACTGAAATCTTGTTAGAGTACAGTTTACTTCACTGTAGAGAGGACACAACTGGTGTCATTACGAAAAAGGCATCCCAAAGGCTTGAGAATTGTTCTCAGCCTCTGCTGCTGGACATGTTGCTATTTCAGCCAGAGACTTTAAGCAAAGAGTAAAAGAGCCATAGACATACCCTTGTGCCTAAGCTCCACAAAGCCTTTGAAGAGAGCTAACTATTTTCAGTACAATTCCAATCTTACAGTCTCCTTGCTCTGCACAGCTGCGTTAGAGGCTGTGGACAAGGACAGTTAAGCCTGTCCAGCAGCACTCTTAACGGCGTGAAGAACAGGGCTTACATCGTGTTTTGCTAATTTAGCTGGAACTGTTGTCTTTTAACAATGTGCCAGGTAAAGTAGGAAAAGATAACTTGACCTAAATTTACAGAGCTTCTGGTTGCTTTCTTCGTTAATAAACCAACCAAACATCACAGCTTATTTGTTTCAAGAGGACTTACCTAGAGAAATACTTAGCATTGCTAACAGGTGTTTGGAAGAAATTTGTGTCGAGTTTCCTAGCTTTGTTTTTCTTGGACTTTTCCTAGTGCTATTGGACTACCCATAAGCATTCTTCTTAATATTTTAAGGTTCCAAAACCTGTTTCTTTTTCCTTCGTGTTGTGTGAATGGATAATGAGATGGGCAACCTTCTCTTTTGCTGAATAATCAGGAAAGTGGTTGCCCACTGCATTTGAAGCTGAAGAAGACAGGTTTAGAGATGGGCAGAGTAGCACCATCAAATGCTCATCTACTGTATTTCATTTCTTCCTGAATACTCCATTCATGCATTTTTTCCATATTAAAAGGTAATCCTGTGTCCTTTCAGTGTATCTTTACAGAAGTTCTAAACTGTGTAGCTGTGTTCAGATGCATGTGGTAGAAGATAAGGAATAATGTGAATAGGATGGATAATAGCTCATGTGTCCGAGAAAGGCACGTTTATCTGTTTGGATGAGAGTACAGTATTTCAAAGCTCTTTGAAAATGCTGATAACCACTGGTAGTAGAAGTTCAGAGTGAGAATAACATTCACAGCCAGGTGTGTAACCTGAAATTTGAAGTTGTTTCTGTAATTCGTGGCCCCAAGTTGAACTTTTTGCTGGAGGATAATAGCCTGTACCATCACACACCAAATGCAATAACCTGGAATTGGCAGACAGCATCAAAACAGGGATGCTGTGCTCTTACTGAAAGCAAACAAGTTGTGCTGCTGACCTCTGGGACTGTTATCTAGCTGTTTTGAAGGACACAACAGAACTTTGGGTATGGAGTGGAATGACAGATGTCAGGGAGGTTTTATTTCATTTAAAACAAAATATAACTTTACCCCATGCATAGTGGTCTCCAGAGACTTGATTTAGTTTTTGTGTGCTCACAGAGTAAACTGAGCAAGTTTGAAATGTATAGTTAGGAAGTTGTGGAAAAAAAATGACAGTATTTGGCCTTCATCCAGTCTAAATTACCTCGTGCCTAGGATTGTTCTGTGCATCCTCATTCTTGTTTCCTGAACTGTCCTTTTAGTTTTTCTCCTTTTGTTTAACAGTTTAGCGGCAACACAGTTCAGCAGGAATGATTGTTATATTTGTTTAGCCCCCTATCTTCATGGGGTATTTTCTTATTTCTTGTGGTAAATAGCTTACATTGAGAACAATCTGAGCCCTCTATTCAGCCTCCTTTATTTACTATGGTACACTGAACAGATCTTGCTAAGACAGCCAGTTATTTTTTACATTTCAATATGAATCTCTTTAATGTATTGCATACATTCTCTATGTCTTTTTTTTTTAATTACACTTACCTATACACACAATAAGACTTTGAGATCTGTCTAAATATGCACCTCATGAACACAGAATTCCTTAATTGAGAGTTGTTTTTAAAAGACTGTAAGATTTATATGTTAGATTCTGCATACCACTGATGAGCCAAACTTGTCTATTTCAATTTTTGTGTTGTCCATTGTAATTTATTTGGCTTTGTCCTCAACTTCTTTCTGTTCTTGTGAGCAATGAAGACTGAAGTCCTCATCGTCTGCTACAGGAATATTACAGAAGAGAAAAACAAGGTAGTCGTGGTCATAGCCGGTAATGGAGATCGCTGGAGTTAGTGGTTATGGAAGCCTGGCTATGTGTCAGGAGTCACATGTTTAAAGTCATTGGACTCCCTTTTTGGTGACTTGAGATGTACAAATAGTAGAGCTCCGCTTTAAAGCATGGTTTATAACGTTGGGATCAGGGGAAAAAAAAAGACACCAAAAAAACCAAACAATCACAAAACATCCTAGATTGTAAACCCTTGTTTTAGTTGGCCTGACCGTGGAGCTCCATCTGCAAATGAAGCAGGTGGGAAACTTGCAACCCTGAACGAAGAAACTGTAGCAAGTTGATTATTTTTTGCATGGTATGTACACAAAAAATATAGCTAACACCAACTGCTTGCCTCCTTTAAATAGAGGTGAAATGCGAGACTATAACTGGCCATCAATTCTAGAAGAGAAATACTGAAGCATCTGTCAAATATTTGACACGTGCGAAACCAAACTTTGTTCACTCTGGCACTGCTGGAGGAGCATCTGGTGAAAAAGAGCAAAACCTGGAACAACTTCAAACAAAGCCTTGCTCCTGGAAGGGTATTGCTATGGTAACTAAGTTATCTTAGCTTCACTCAGATCAATGTTCCTCTTCCCCTTAGACTAGCCAAAAACCATCAAAACATCCTTCAGGTAATACAGATTCACAGAGCAAGTTTACTATTCATAGTAGTGAAAATATTTTGGTATTCTCATTCAGATAGCTTACAAATCCTTATGTTCTTAGAAATTAGGACTCTCATACTAGAATGACTAAGGAGTGAAGCTGAAAACTAAATGCAGTGCGGCGGTTTCCATGGAACTTGTCACTTTGGGAGTGAATATTGTAATGAATACTTGGGAAATCTTGGTGGTGGTTTATTTCTGCTATGTAAAAGGCCAAAACATAGCCCAAGGTTCCCATCATGATGTGAAAGTATAAAATGTTGAGCTAATCAATCTGTTCATTTTCTGTTTTATTTTTCTTGCAATGTATACGTCTTTTAACATAGTTGTATTAAAAATCTTACCTTTAAAGCTTTGTGTTTTATTGGCAGAAGATGAAAGCATGAGTGTACTGTCATATTCATGGCTTGTTGAGGTCTAATCTTACTTCTAAATGATGTTTCATGGGAGTATCATTTAGCTTCATATCTACAGCTCTGTCTTTAAAAAGGAGATAAAAATTGTTTGTCACATAAAGCTGTTTTGAGAATTAATTGCTTAATGTGTGCACTGCTTTGAAAATTATGGCATATAGCTGATGAACGATATTACCAGGTAGTTATTATTAATATACTGAGTTCTACTTAAAGCAGCTATTGGGAGATGAAGAAGGTAGTGTCTGATTCTCCATTTTGATGTCAAGGATGCTACACAGTCATAAACCAGACATAATGTGGTGAAGAAGCAGCTCTGGGAATAGCTGCTACTTTTATGCAATCCCTTTCGTCCCTATAACCTAACGGTAAAATGAGTACATTTTAACATTTACTTTATTAAGGGGGTTAACTACTGCCAGACAGGCAGAGTTTAGCATAAACAGAAATGAAGTAAGGGTCCTGCACACCTCTGGACAGGTGATTAATGATCTCTGGCAGCGTCTTGAGTTGTCTTTTGTGACTGCAGAGGTAAATGGTGCTGGGTAGTGTAGCATTGTTGTCACAAACCAAATGTTTAACATATGTATTAAACTAAAGGAATTTATTAAAAAGAAACATATTGGCAGCTGTATATGAATGTGAACAGGTCATTGTGCTAGGGCAGGAAAAGCTTTGACTGCTGATCAAATATTAAGAGTTCAGTATCCAGGCTGGGGATGAAGGCTGTGATTTCTGAAAGTGGATATTGTAAGACTAAATATCTATGAGATCTAAAGAGTTTTGTGCACTCACTATCTCAAAATTACAGTATTGTAACTGCACAGTTAAAAAATATTTGCTGTAGACTGGTTGATTATTTAGTAATGTACAATAGTGCAATTTCATGTGAGACCATGAATTAAGAGCTCCTTCAACTTTAGTAGTGCTGCAATTAAGAAATAATGATAGCCAGTAAATACAGTGTCTGAGTGTCTCACCTAGTATGTGCCTACCAACACAACAGCTACTAAAGAGAATTTGTTAAATGCATATCTATATTTTTTGGGGGGGAATATAATAAAATCCAAACTCCACAAGATGGAGGATTTGATAAGTTGATTCATTAAGCCTTATTCTGAAGCCACCCTGTAATTCTGATAGTTGTCAGGATTCTGAAAATGAAGTGATTAACTGTTTATTTCCACTTTGCCTTGTACAGGAATCCACAACTAAAGGGTTACTATTAAGTAGCAAACTTAGAAGAGCTGAATGTGTGTGATATCTTGCTGCTGCAGAAAAGGATTGTAAAATACTGTCCCATGTTTCAGGGTAGCTCTAATTCATCATTGATGATGCATCGTTATTTTGATGGTAAATTTGTTAGTCTTTAATTCCTAGATCTGAAATATTTTGTGAGCCCAGTGGAGTAATGAATATTGTTAAGTACTAATTTATTGTGCTAATTCTTGAATGAGTGCCTAAGTGATCATAGTAACACTGTGTGATCACCTAACAAAGTGATTAGATTTTTTGGTAGGTTTTTCTATTAGGGAATTTATTTTGAAACATAAAGCTTAATAAAGGAGCCCATTTAATTTATACACTATTGTATTTAATCACTTGATACATGCTAGTTTCTCCTTCGAATATTAGTTCTGTTCTTTCATCTTGCAGCTGTTTATAGAGGTCTAACATTAAGCACAATATTTGCAAAATTGTTCTTTAGGATAACATTTACATGAAATTTATTCATATAGTCAAGCTATTTCGGCTGATTTCCATCTGGATCATTATCATACAAGACACTTTTCTGTGCTCATTTGCAAAATTCTTTTTTAATGGAAGCACTTCAGTTTAATTTTCATTTTTTTATTTGACATTTTCTGCAATATTTAATTTTTTGCCAATGTATTCTTTGGTCATTGGCAATAGGCAACTGTATATTAGCCTAGACAGCAAGCTAAGAAATCTGGAGTTTGGATATCAGCTATCAGAAATTTATTATGCATTTTTGAGACATTTTGCTCTCTTTCTGTATGGCGTGTTAGAAAATGCTTTGGAGCCATTAGTTTTGATTTACTTTTTCTAGCTTCTGATGACAAGGATTTAACTGGTTTATGGAATGGGCTGCATTTCTAGATCCATCTCGTGTAAGAATAATCTCAAACAATCCCTGGTCTTACTGAGATCTGTCATAGGCTTTCTCTCTTCTATCGCTCAGACTGTGATGATAGTTGCAATATAGGCATGTCTCAAAGGGCAATTGTTAAAAAACTCCCTCTTCATCTAGTTCAGTATAGTAAAAATACTGATGAAGATGTGTACTTTCCCTTTTCTAATGCTGACTGTGGGAGGATGCATGTAATTTATGTTGTTACATTAAGTGTATTCTAAAGCTAGTACAGAGTTGAGAGCCAGGTTATACAGCAGCCCTTGGTTAAATTGTCTGTGATTATTGCATCTGAAGAAAGTAGAATCATAGAATCATAGAATTGTTGAGGTTGGAAGGGACCTTTAAGATCATCGAGTCCAACCTTAAGTAGATGCAGAAAAATCTGACAAAAAAATACCTGTTAACTTCTTGCTGTTTTGCTAAGCTGTATCAGGTCTAAAGCAGGTTTTAAAACAAATTTAACAGGCTAAGGGATCCAGTTTGATAACAGATTTTAATTAAAAAAAATAAAAAAACCCCACAGGGACACAAAAATTATCCAACTTCATCATTTATGAGTATTTTCATTACTTCCCACTTCTATACTTGGTAATAAATCTTGGAAGCAGAATTTGACTCTGAGGTTTACTGATGTTTGAAGACTTATTTCATACTGACATTCTTGGCATGGGTTTCTGCTCTTTTGCTCTTCTTGCATGTTTCCTTTCTACAATTTTATGTCCTTTATGCATTACTACATGCAAGCTTCAAATAAAGAAATAATCTTGAATCTTTTGATTCTACAGTGTGTTGTTTAGGAAGGAATCAAAAATACTTTGTAGATTAAATAGAAATTACAAATTTTCTTCTTACAGCAACCTGTAGAGGACCCAAACAAGAGATAGCATCTTGCTCTGGCAAGTTTTGTATAAATAAATAGGATCTGGTGCCTAATGTTCTAATATAAATAGACTTTGTGACTGTATGTGCAATGATGGGGAAATTTGTTAACATGTTGGTTGATGGACAAAGTTACATCCAGTAGAGGATGAATAGCAATACTCTAGTAGAACTGCACTCTTTTTCTGTGCTGTCCCCTTAAATTGAATCACAGAAGAAACAAAAAAGGATGTGGAAAAAATGGCTTCCAGCTACCAGAGACCTTCCCAAATTCTTAAGAGTTGAAAGTGGCACGTTCTTTTCCATGGAGAGGTGATTGTAGTAATTTGTAATTAATTACATATGTATGATGTGGTCTTCATGTCTCAAAAGAAATTTGGTATGTTTTCTCATGGATAAGACAGCTTTGAAATTTTTTTTTCCATGTTAAATGGGTTAAACCCAAGAAGACAAGTGCAGAGTGAGTAAATGAGTTGTTGAAGATCCTTCATAATTAAAATAAATTTTGGATAAAGTAACAGGACCAAGACCTAGTTTCAGTTTGGAGGGTTTTGACTAGAAGAGAATTCCTTCCTCATGGGTAGTTTGTTCTGAAAATAGCTCAGAATAATGAGGGCACTGTGAATGTTTTAGTTAGAAAAGGGATGTGAAATTTCCTGTAATTTTCATTGGTGCAAGTCAAGCAATCAGAACTTAATCACTGTTAGACAACAAGAAAGACCTTTGATCAGTGTATCTTATCTAGAACACAGATATAAAAAAATTCCAATTTGTCTTTGGTCGTGTCAGTCATCTACAAAGTTGTACACGTGCAGTGGTGTTAAAGGATCTGGCAGGAAGAGAGAGGACAGATTTATCATGAATGTCATGCAGATTGTGGGACATAAATTTTACTGATTCATTGGTTCTATTTTTAATGGCAAACTGCCCAAAGCCAAAAATGTATGAATAAAAAAGTTTCCCTTTAATTCATCGAAAAATTAGTAGCCTGAGGACATGCTGATTTATATGGTATGCTTCTGTTCCTGGTTAGTGCCATCTGCCAATAAGGCCTTCCTGTCTCTGTAATGCTAGTCCTTTAAAATGTGTGTGTTGTGGTGGACTCTAAAGCAGATCATCATTTTATAAAACTGTACTGAAGATCAGGCATATGATTAAAACAAATTACTATTCTTCCTGCTTTTAGGATATGTTTAAACATCGAATTCTTTTAATTTACTTTATAAAGTTTTAGGGCTCCCTCAAAGGGATATATTAATTATGTAGTTGCTGAAGGAAACTATTAAAATTACTTACTAGTAGCTTCATACTCTTAAATATGGTGTTTTGACTTTGAAGCAGTGGTTTTGCCTGCTAATCATGTGGCAGTGTTCTTGAAGGTGAGGATAGAGGGAAAGGTGACTTATAAGGAATGGTCGACTAGGCATGTTATCTGTAAACCATGTTTCTTTTGTGTTGAAATAATTCTGTCTCCAGAGCATCTGTCCTTACCAGCAAATAAAGCTTTTAGGATGCGGAAAGTATTGCACAGTCTGGACAAATTCTGTTTTAGGTTATTCCTGATCAATTCTTTTGGCTTGCAACTCGTCACGAGAATATATCAAAGCAGAGCTTCTTTCCATTTGATGTAAACATTAAATGTCATTGATGGTGGAAAACTTGATAATGCAGGAGAAGTAAAGGAAAACCAAAATTGTTTAGTTACCATAATTTTAATCAAGGCTGCACTAGATAACTCAGTCTATTGGGAACTGGGAGGCCACACGTTAATTTCTGATTCCCTTTCACTGAAACTCTACATCCCACAAGTAGCTAAATAGAGAGCAAACATGTAGGTGTTTCTGCTTGGAGAATATACTGTTACCAGAGAGAGGGGCTCAATAGCACCAATAACATTCTATGTATGATGAAGACTTGGTGGCTTTTTACTAACTTTATTGCTGTAAAACTGTACAGTGCTGTTTTCCCAACTGTATTTGTGTAGATAATGCTGCAAATGCATGATGGAAACAAAAATGCCATAATGTTGATGCTCTTTATCCACTACTAAATGCTTTCCAAAGCCTCCTTTCTGGAGGCTGAAAAAGGCATAGCATAGTAATCTTTGACCTCTGGAATGTAGAAGTACTACACAAAGAATGTCTCAGAAGATATCTACAGAGGCAATAAATTAGAATGCCTTTGGTAATATTCCTGTAGGGTCATTCCAATATTTTATTCTGTTGTAAACCTTTTGGTCTTATACTTGAGAAAATAAAGTATTCACTGGTTTTATTAAGAAACATATTGTTGGAATCTAAGAAGTGTCAGTCGGGGTCAATTGAATTATCCTCTGTTTTCATAAATTCTCTGGAAATAACACTGAAATTTAGAAACGCTGGCTATTTAATATCTTTTAAGAGAGATGCTCTTTAGAATAGCATATAAACAGCTATACATTGTGATTAGGATGTGATTGATATTTGTCTTTCATGATTTAAATAATACTTTGTCACAAAAAACTTATATGGTTTATTTGTACTCTAATTGGATACACAGTTAAACAGAAAGGATTGGGTCTAACTAAACTGCAGAGAACTGCTTTAGGATCAAAGGTAGAGTAATAGTGGGTATTTTATACAAAACTTTCTAAACAGAAACATCTCTTCATGGGGTAAAAAGATCAAAAATAACTTGAAACAGTCCATAAAAGCTATAAAGTCATGTAGAACATGCTTCTGAGGACAAACTTACAAAGGTCTTGTTCATCTCAGTCCTTTAATGTAACTTAAAGTATACACAAATTTTCAGTAAATGTAGGAACGATACCTGTTTTCTTAATATAGTTTCTTACACTGTAGGTTACATGACCTAGAAGTTACTGCAAGATGAAGTGCAAGCACTTTTCTGATTGGTATGCAGCAGCAGTACCTGTCAGTTTCAAAATGAAACATACCAGAACCCAAATCAAAGTCAGTCTCTGGATCTCAGCTTCAGAACTCTGACGTGCTTGTAAATGCATTTGATGTGTTGAAATTTAAGTAGGAACAAGTAAAAGGTTTTGCTACAACATCTGTCATGAATGCAGAGAATAAATTCTAGCATTGCTGGTTTATCCTTTAAAACTTAAAAGAAAGATTTTTCCAAATTCTGCATTCCCTGCAACTTCAATGTGTCAAAATATATATATTTGTTTTTAATTCTAGAAACTTTGTACCAATAGTGTAAGGCCTCTGTTGTGGTAGTTATCACATCTGGCAGTTCTGTGCTTCTTGGACAAATTAAGATGACTAAGCAAAACTCTTTTATTTTGTCACTACCCTCAAAGACAGAGCTGGGAATCGCTGCCCAAACATACCTACCGTAACACAATGCTGTCATGGAGAAACAGGTAGATGGCAAAGATAGTGTCCTTCCCCTGCGAGGTTCTCTTTCAAATGCTGCTGGCAGATGAAAGGAGTGCACCAAGCTCTGAACTTGTTGATTGGGTCAACTGCATGCAGATATGGAGAGAGTTCTTGGGATACTAATTTTTACCCAAGATAAGTAAATTAAGATTGATGTTCTTTCCCTTTTGTCATCCATATTATTGTAAACCTTTTGAATATTGTAATTTATTTTTCAGAATTTTGCAACTGAATTTTTTTGTATCATTTTGCTGTTAACATGGCTAAAGCTAAAAGGTACTTCAGGGGTTTGCTTGCATTTGCAGAGTCTGTTCCCATGGATATGTTCAACCTTAAAGTTCAAAAGACTTGATTTAATAAAGTTATAGTTATCCATAAGCAACTATGTGTAGTCTCAATTTTCAATCACTTGGAACATACTTGCATTTTAGTAGTAATAAGGCCTTTACAAGCATCACAGTTTGAACTAAGTAGTCCTGTGATAGTTAAGATGTTTTATTTGAGAGCATCTCTGTAAAAGAATCTTAATTATTCTTTCTGGCTTTTGGAAGTCTGTGTCATTTAATGTGTGATTATTTTAAAGAATTGCTTGGAACCAGAAAAGCACCTTCTGACAGTTTTTAGCTTTCAGTTTGTCAAAAGTGATCAGTGTGTGCTCATTTTGCCAAGTTCTAGCTTCAGAGTTGGTTGGGCTATCACTGTCAGTAAAAAAAAAATAAAATTTTATATATATATGTATCAGATGCATTAGTAAATCATGAAAAGGAATGACATATGTCTGTTGTATCTCTTAAGCTAGAAGGACTGGTTTAGCTTTCAATATATCCCAAAAGAAAAGTTAAAATCATAAGTAAATACTATGCAACTTCATTCTTCTTAGAGAAGGACCTTCATCTTGAAGTTGAGAGCTTTCGCCAAATCTGCTGAATTCAGAATGAGAAAAATGAGCAAGGCAATTGGAAAAAGGGTTAGTCTTCTATGATTGGATCTAGGTTGAAAACCATCTCTGGTTTTGACATGGCAACCTGCATGACCTGTTCAGAAAACTTTGCAGTGAACTGCAGATAAATGTGTTTGAAATACAACTGTACAGTTTCCTTCTGGCAGAAGAGTAAAATAATATGAAAGTGTTATATGTTAAAAACAAAGGTCCCTGGTACTTATTAGTAATAGAAATAGATATAGGTGTAATAGAAGTATGCAAGATATTCTAGCACTTCAGTTAAACTGTTAAAGAAAAACAGATCAATATGGAAAGGCGAGAAGATGGTGAAAATTGTGAAATGTTGTTGGACATTTGAAAAAGTCAGAACTTTGTTCCCTAATAGGTGTTTGGTTGCCTTTATTCCTGAGGGACTCAGTTTTTCAAGGCTCAGGCTCAGGTTACCTTAGAATTGTTTTATCATAGTTCCTTATTTAAATGATGTGTTCACTCTATTGTTAATTATCTGGATTTCTCAGGCTGAGAGGTAGTAGTACTAGGTGTAAACTTTATTGCTCTAAATGATTATCAGTTAGCAGTGATAAAGATTCAAAAGCTAGTTAAGGCCTTGAATTTAATTAGTTTGGGATTCATTTGAATTCGGCAAATCCCTTTTTGACTGGAAAAAAATTGAGAAAATTTTTCACAGTTATTTCTAGGACAGTGTCTTTGTTTTCTTTTCTTTTGTTTTAATTAGTATTATGCTTGGTATTTCCCAGTGGGTTTCTTTGACAAGATCTGGAATATGTAGCTTTTTGAAAGATAGGGATCTGAATGTGGTGTTCTAAACTTTGAGAAGGTACCATCTGTCTCTAAGGGACTAATTATGAGCTTTGCTCTGTACGTAGCCTTAATACAGTCATGGAGAGGAAGGGACGTGAGTCAGGCAGGCTAGTGAAATTTCTCTTGGTTTTAAGCTTGCGCTTGAGTTCCTTTGACCTTTGGTGGAAGACCAAATTGTTCTTGCATGTGCGATTGTGTACAGCTCTGTGTCTGTTTCTGTGCCTGTTGCCCATTATGTACTGCATAATGCTGATAGCATATTTTATAGAGGGAGGGCTGCACACTGGTACAAAATTGTACAAAACAGGGAATTGTTTGTCCAAGTGTGTTTCACAGTCCCTTTGCTATTTATTTTTCACCCTCTTTTGCCAAAGTAGTTTAAACAAGTGCGTTACTTCACCCTGAAATGAAGGTTTAGATAAGGAAGGACCTAAACAGAGAGGGTTACTCTCTTCCCCATAGTCTTTGCTGAAGGAATCTCTCGCTGTATGCCTCTTAAATTGATGTGAAAGTGTTCTTTGGATGCAGCTAGAGGGAGGAAGGGATCCCTCTGATTCTGCCAGTCCTGAATTTTGGATATTGGCCAAAGGTGTTTAACGGAAAAACAACTGTTTCTTTTTTCTCTCCTCTGCAGCAGTAAGCCAGAATTCTTATGTTGGGGAAAGGGAGGCTAAATGAACTGTGAAAACAGACAACAGCTGCATCTTTTCTTTCATTACTGGAGAGCAATTAAATGTTATGGAAATAAGAATGATATGAGAACCTGTGTAAGGGCAAAAGGTGAAAGCACGCCTTAACTATAATGAGAGGGGAGACATCCCTCTCCCTTGTCATAAGACTTGCTTTTAAATACTGTGGTATGTAGACTGTGTAAGAATCCTTTAGTGATAAAACGCAGATATGTGATTCTTGTGCAGCTGGGACCATACCTTGTGAGATGCTAAATTTGGGGAAGCAAAAAAATTATCTCTACTGACAAAATTTAAAAGCCATGATACTGCACTGACTATGATTCAGCAGAAGGACCACTGTGAGGACCCTGTAAGGAGTCCAGCATTCCTCACTGTGTAGTTCATGTCTAGGACAGTGCTAGATCATGGAGTATGGATCAATTCTCACAGCTAGGAACCCAGCCATGAATCTAACTAAATACTGGACAAATATTTTGGAAGCCTTAAGTGCTTTGGAGAACTTGAAACAAGAAACCTAGATGCTGTAAAAGAACTGAGTTTTCTGAAGCGTTAATACAGGATTTGGAATAAAGTGGGTCCTAAATAATTGGTTTTGACCATTCTAGTTCTAGTGGTGAAGACTTGTGGCAGTGCTGTGCAGAAACAACATAGAGTATATTTTTCCTTTGAGGTCTTTCCATACCTGCATATTACTGCTTTAGAACATGACTGTGGAGCTCTTGCTATACGCATTTTTGTTTTGCATGTGATGCTGGGTGTGTTCATCAGATGGATATATTTCATTGAGTTCTTATGAAGTAAGTGAATGAGAGAGTAGCATATAGCAAGTTTTTTTTTTTATGGGCTTATTACTTAACCCTCTATAAATTTCAGTTTTGTACTGGGGAGGGGGGACGTTGCTGAAATGTCAGCTGCTCAGCATGAAACTCCTGGGAGATAAGATTTACAGTCCTGACCTGAATCCATGCAAACTTTCTGAATTCTGGATTGCCAAAGTGGTGTGTTGTCAATGTAAAACAGCACTGTGCTATTGGTATGCCAGCAGCAATAAAGATGTACTGCATGTGTCTCATGAATACTAAATTTCCATGCAAAGTTCAGATAGAAAGTTTCACATGCATCAGTCATGTTTGCTGCTCTTACAGCTATCTCCTGGTTCCATATGTAAACACTTCAAAATAAGATTTTGGTTGGTTAAATGGTTAAACTGTATAAAAGAAATTAACATTGGAGACAAAGCTCTTAGAGAAGTTAATGTGATATTCAGTGCAAACTCCCATATTGATTGATCCCAAATGACATTGCTTGAGGATTCAATAATTAAAGACCCACTTAGCTATTTTATTCTAAATTACTCTTGTATTGTTCTCTCTTGCCCCTCAGTAAACTCCAAAGTCATTTAAAATGGCAGAGTTGGTAGTTGATACTAGTGGTCTTACTGGTTATATCTGTACAGTTAAATTAAATGGGCTTTGGGCCATTCTCGGGCAGTGAGGTCAGCTGGTGTGGAAAAATCCATGTCTATATTGTGAAACTGTTTTATCCTCCAGCACAATGGACAGCTGGGCAACATTCAAGCTGTCATGTTTCTTCTGGGAATGATCCTTGTTATCTGCTGTCTCCAGAACCAGGGAATTGTTTAGGGGAGTGTGATTTACTACATGCCAAAACTATGTGAAACTTAAAAATATATCAGTCTAAACAAGTTTCAATGCCCGTTAACAGTGTGGTCTCTCTGTCCTGACACTGCTTCATTTGCTGGCATAAATGTACCTTTGGATAGGGTTCATTTCACTCTAACTATTTTTGAAAGCTAGGAATCTAGTCTAAGATGTTGGGCAACAGCTGATAGAGAAATCACAAGATAATTCTTCCTGTCCTAACCTCTCTGCCTGAATTATCCACTGAATATATAAACATGCATAAGGCAGAACTGCGCACAAGCAGATGACATCAGTCTTTTTAATTACCTGCACTACCTTGGGGGAGGTATCTGTACAGGAAGGCTAAATGTTAGTTTGAAGAAGAAAAGTCAGAAGTAGATAATAGAACTGCGAGGTGTTGGTTTAGAAATAGTGGTGAAAATTTTATGTATGCAAGGTCAGAGAAAAGCAGAAAGGTAAAACAAAATAAGAAGCATAGCTGTGGAATGTTGGAGAAGGACCCTCTAATGAAAAGTAGTAAGGGTGTGACACATCCTGAAGGAAAAACAAAATGGGGGATTATAGTGGTGTTAAAGGAAGGCCAAAGTATACAGAAATGGGCAGACCAGAGTTTTAAACAAACAGAAAATCTTGAGTAGTCTTGAGAGCTGGTTTAGTAAAATTTAGCCATTTAAAAGGGTGAATCCCTCCAATTTAAAAATCATGTATTTGGAGGACTTTGAAAAAATTCTCACGTGAGTGTCTACTATGTAGCAAGTACTTCATAATTAAATTCCAGTCTGCTGGATTCATATTCTGACAGATATCAGAATCCTTGCTTCATTGCATAATTAGACAGTAAAATAGAAACGTTCCTTTCTAATAGATATATAAAGGAATAGGGATATTTTAAAATTCCTGTCAAATCACTCTATGTAAATTACCTAATTGGATACCATCACTACATAATGTAATGTTAAAAACAGCAGAATTACACCATTACAGAAATCAGATAGCCCTGTTTCAGATTACAGGGTTTTGTAATTACAATGTTTCTTCATCAACACACTCCACTTCATGCTGTCACATATCTTTGGAATTATTACACACGTTTATCTCTGTATATGTTTCCATCCTTTTAAAAATGTATGCTTTTCAAATAATTTTTTCTAGAAATCCTTTTTTGGTGAATGCTGATGCTGTCATGTTGGATATATAGTAGTTAGTGTAATGGCAAAACGGAGGCTCCGAGTACTGTTTATTCAGGAAAAACTGAGCAACCTCCTACTCCATCACCACTATATCCATATGTGTAAATCCACAGCAGTGGGCAGTGATGAAGTTTGCCCCAAAATCCAGACCATGAAAACCTGAATGCTGAGAGCCCCTTCATCTTAGACAGGTTGTGAGGCCTCGACCTAAGCTATTGCCAAATGATGTAAGAATGCTGTGGCTATGCAAGATTTTAAAATAAATGAGATCAAATGTGGTACTTACCAGCAAGTTACTCTTTAACTACTTAGCATTCTGTTTATCAAATTCCTACAGTGCATTTAGATCTGATGTGAATCACATCAGTATGAGTAAAAAATGAATGTGTATTTGTTCCCTTGAAATAGGAATACCTTGTCCTGGTGTTTCATCTCTTCTTTTGCAAGGAAGAAATGATACATGTCTTTTTGTGTGGAATAAGAGGGGATGAGCAAAGCAGTCTTCTGGTACCAACTGGAAGGCAGTTCACACTCAAGTGAGTTTCTCCCAAAGATGCAAACATAGCAGTGAGTTTGACTCCCTTAGGTTGGGCTTCTGAAAACCGCTTTTTAAAAACTCTGGTGTCTTAGGTATGTTCATTATGGGTGTTCTGTGAGAGGCTATGGCGTAGCTGTACCATCGAAGCAGATGCTTGAGTTGGCTGTGTGCAACCCTGCAAAACAAGAAACATGGCAGAATATGTATATGAAAACATCCAAATTGATTCTGTCTGCTGCACTACTGGAAGCACTATACCCTGATTAGCATGAAGGATTATATTTATATTGTTTAGTCTGGAGAAAAGGAGTCTGTGGGGAGACCTTATAATTCTACAGTAATTTGAAAGGAGGCTCTAGGAAGGTGGGTGTTGGTGTCTTCTCCCAAGTAACAGGCAATACGACAAGAGGAAATGGCCTCGAGTTGTACCAGAGGAGGTTTAGATTGGATATTAGGGAAAATTTCTTCACCAAAAGGGTTGTCAAGCATTGGAACAGGCTGCGCAGGGGAGTGGTTGAATCACCATCCCTGGAGATACTTAAAAGATTCTATAGATCTGGTGCTGAGGGACATGGTTTAGTGGTGGTTTTGGCAGTGTTACGTTTACGGTTGGACTTGATGATCTTAAAAGCCTTTTCCAACCTAAATGACTCTATGATTCTATGAATATGGGCCTTACCTCATAGCACAGCTTGAAGATATAACAGCATAGGCAGGCATTAGGTGAGCAATTTTTGCTTGTGAGACTTTTTCAAATACAGTATATTTGAAACTGACTCTAATAATGGACTGTGCATTCTAGGAAGGCAAGTATATCTTATTTAACTTTCATAATGCTATATTTGAATATAGTATAATGGACTTGTTTCTTATGGAAAAATGTACCATTAAATGAAAAGGTCTTTTATATTTGCCTCTTCAATTCTGAAACAGTAAATTTGATCAAATTTCTGTGAGATTTAACATGCTTAGTCAGGTCAGAAGGAGAGAACATGTTTTTATACCACTGCAGACTCTTTATAAAATACAGTTAGTTTTTCTTTGTCAGTTTCACATCCTTTTTCTCAAATACAAGGCTTTGTGATATTTGAAAGAAATCAACTAAATTTGTCCTTGCTCTACATTTTCTGCCTGTGTTCAGTTTCATTAAAATCCTTTTTATAATACAAACCTCTTTCTGTGACAAGATCAAGTATTTGTCTTGCAGTTTTTCTGTACATAAAATGGACAATAAAACTGAAGTAATCCTGTTAATGATTTTAATCAAGGCAGAGACTTTAAACATCCCAAATCCTCTTTCCCTGCAATACCAAAAGTCCAAGTGAAATATAGAATACAGAGAAAATGACTGATAATTTTAACATATAGCAATTTCAGTTTGATATTGTCAGATTCATCTTAAATAGCAAAAGCAAGAACATGTGAGGGTTCTTTATAGTGGCTGAGTTGTGTTGGTCTTTTTGGCAAGTATGTGAAGTAAAGTGTTGTTAAGACATGTTCATTGAAATGTCTGATGCTTTTAGTCCAGGGCTGGCAGGAAGTCAGTTCAGCCAGCATCTGTCACTGTTGTTTTCATATGAAGACCTAATACTGGAACTCAGTTAAAAGCCAAGCGTCTGATTGTTGCTTTCACATATTACTGTTCTTTTTTTCTTCTAGCTTTCTTCTGTGGAAGTGAAAGCAAGGGGGACCTGTCAGAGTCCAATACTCTCTGACCAGGTTCTTTTTAGGTATTCCATGCAAGGATGGTTTAATGTTTACTTATCAAGTTTACTTATTTGATATATTTGGCATTCCATGGGATTTTGATTTAGCACAGTGGTGCAGCAATATACTGAAATCGTAGCATAAACATAATATCACAAGACCAGTCTCTGAATGCTCACTGTCGTGATACTGGGTGTCCACAATCACTGGGAAGGAATATGTGGGTTGAAGCCAGCTCAAGCCTGTTGCTGTCTTCAAAGTTTGTTTTATTAGTTGTCCAGTTTTTAGAATTTATATTAGACTGATTATCTCAGGAAAGGCTGTTTATACAACCTGGTTGACCCACTGATACAGCAGTATACCTAAAAACAAAGGTTACCCCTAGCCCTCCTTGTGTTGAGGTAATTTCAGCTTGCTTTATGATAACTGGTCGTCATTCTTTACATTATTGCCTGAGCTTGTTATTTTTGCCCGTCTCCTCCGAGCTGCCTTCCATCGTGGGGGTGTGCTGGTCAGTCTCTTTCCATCCCTTGGCTCAAACCTACATTGGGCGATTACTGGTGTTGCACAGTGAGTTTAACACGTTCATCATATGAGTGACCACCCCTTTTACAGGACCAGATCCCGCAGTCTCAATATTTTCAGAGTTACTTGGGTAGACTTCACAGCAGTGTCTGACCTTTCACTGTTTATGCTGATCTTCAAAATATCTTGGTGACATACATTAATAAATCTTTGGCCAGGATGGAAGTGTTTAATGGAACATTGGTGCCCTAAGGAAAGATATTCAGTCTGGAAGAATTAATGTTACCACAATGGATGTTTCTGATTTGTTGGTGCTAGTATTTTTTTTCTGTAGTGCCATGTCTTCTCTGGAGGCTAATGTAATACCTGAAAACTCTGTTTACATTTCAAAGATGTTGGCAATCCTAAAGACTGAAGGTACATAGAGAAAAAAAAATAATAATCCGGAAACCCTTAAAGTTATATCATGGACCTTTGGGATTAAGACAACATTGAGTTAAAGGCACATTTGAAAGCTTTATTTCTGTATTGCTTGTATTCCTCCAGTCTTCTGTTTTACACTCTTGTTGAACGGGAACTGGTCTCGGTAACAAAGCTGACTATCTGAATAAGCCAAAGATTAGGACTGTTCTCTGGCTCCCTCTGGCTCTCAGTATATATTTCCACTGTTGATTCACAACTTTCCTTCCCCGCCTGCCTAAAAAAAATCTTTACAGTTGACACGAGCCAGTTAATAGCAACTCAGAAGACAAAGAAGTGCTAGTCAGGAAAGGAATTAAATTGAAGCCCTGCTCAATTTCCAGCTAATTGGTTCTGGTTTTCTGCTATTTTTTCTTTTGATACTTTCAAGTTCATTCCCAACCAAGAGTAGGGTCCGGACAAGAACCCACAAGAAAGTACCAGGGAAGGCTGGCAGAAAAACTATGAGCCTGGTTCACTGGTGTTGTGAAATAACACTGACCCAGACTGAAAGAACAGTTTAGCAACAAAATAAATCTGTTGTCTTCTGTGGAAAATATGAGGGAGGAAAAGGAGGTCTGGCTTACACGGGAGATCAATCTGCTTATACAATGCAATGCAAGTTTCCTTATCTGGAGGTGACCTGGAGAAGAAGATGCATCTGTGCCTTAGCTTGAGTAAGGCTGACCAGGAAAATTCTCTTAAACATTTTTTTCAGAGGAATATAGGAAAGGACCACCTCAGTCGTGGCCCGTTCTTTCAAAGTAACAAGTTACTGTGCAGCTTCACTGGAACTTGCTGGTTTGCAGAAATCAGAACGTTTTGCACAGACTGTTTTCATTTCAGCAAAGCTGAGGTAGGGCTCTGACGGATTCCTGCTGGGTTTCTAGCTGGCTCTCCTGCCTCAGCCTTTGGCAAGCTGCCTGGCAGGTTGACAAGCCATAGAGAGCCTGACAAACTAGGGGTTTCTGGCACCTGTGCTCATCACTCCTTGGTAGGTGAAACTTGCAGGCTTTTAAGACTTGTGATTCCAAGGCAGCTTGGTAGGTAGACTGCTTTTCTTCTTAAACTGTGGTGTAAGAATATAACCAGCATGAATGCTGATCGCGGATTACAGCTTTTTAAATAGCTTTGCAGAAAGACAGGCAGGAAAAAATTGTCAAAATTTTTTATAACATGCGAAAAGACATTTCATTTCTTGGTTTGAGACCAAAATAAATATATGCTATTTTTATTGAATTAAAATATTTATTTGACATCGCTGTTGCTTAATAGCAAAGTCCAAAGTTATAATTGCAATCTATTACCACAGTAATAAGACTGTCTTAATGGGCTGCTGCGTTTTTTTTTCAGTAACTGAAAATTAGATATTCTAAATCTTGTTATCACATATGAATTGGGAAATCCATATGTGAAGTAGATCAAATAAAATGTAGAAGGTTTGTTCTCTGGCACTTGCCCTGTCTGATAGTTTTTATTACCAGGCTGTCCTGTTTTGGCTGAATGTGTTGAAAGGGGGGAAAAAATTAACAAGCTCTGAAGGCTTGACAAACTACTTGGTAATAAAATGTTAGCCTGACTTCCGAAATAACTGTGGCATCCTCAAATAACTTGTCAGTAGTTATAGATAAATCTAGGAGAAGTGGCAAAATATTAATTGGGCTCTACTAATAGGGGTTGTGCCACCTAGTCATCTGGATACTAAGGTTTCTGGTATCAGAGTGAGTTAATTCAGAATTAGATTTGGTCCTTTTGCAGAAAGAATACATCTCATCTTTGAAACACCACCCCCTACCACCACCTTGCTCCCCCGTTTATACACAGTAGCATCATTGTTCTGTGGTCTCACATGTCTTTGCCATTGTCATTTCCAGGGTCTGAGGTCCCGTCTCCCACCAAAGACTGACAAAACAGACAGAATGTGGATTTTCTGGTTTTTTTTGAGAGCTAGAAAGTCCCTGCAACTCTTCTTTCTTGAGGTTGCACTGGGCTTTCTGTCTTTTGTTTCACTCCTGAGTGATGGATTGATTGAGATGTAAATGTATTCTGAGCATTTTTTTCTAAAAGGGATTTGATTCAGGGAGATCTCTCAATTTTATATATGCCTGAAATATTTGCTTTAAGAGAATGAAATAAATTTGCAGTGCCATCTTGTAAATATGTCTTCAAACCTTATTAGCTTTCATCACATTTTGATCAGCTACCTGTTATTTTGTGAAGCGCATGATTTCTGTTCATTTCTTAATGTCAAGCAGAAAGTGGCTATGAATACGGTTGTGCAGCATCGCAGGAAAAATGTTTCCTTTCAATATCATTCTGCAATTTTTATCCTATCTAGGATGTACATCATACAAACCCTTCACTGTTCTAACTTTTTTCTTTCCTTTCCCCTCCTAAAGATTTCCAGGTCTGACTTCTTATCTTGCCCTGAAGCTCTACTGCAATTTCCCATAATATTCCAACCATATATCTTTCAATTCAGTACAAATTGGCAGTGCTGCTGCAGTCAGCATGTATATATCTTTCCTTTCTTCTGCCTTGGGCTTCTCCTCCTTCCAGAATGTATTTCTACACCCTTTTCTGTCTATAGGAATCCATCCTTTCTATAGACTTTGTTCTGGAAGTTAAGTAGCTCTGTCAGTTTCCCGATTAGACTAGGTCTTGCAAGTTGCAATTTACTTCATGTTTCTTCTTAGATTCACATACTTGAATTCCTCCTTTCTTGTTTATTATGTCTTTTGCATTCTCAGAAAGAATGGAAGGATCCCCATGTGATGTGTCACTGTCTTCTAAATGATCATTCTTAACTCCATCTTTTTTACTTGCTAGCCATAGCCTCATTATTTCTTTCTGGTTCAATAACAGTTATCCATCAGTGGCTTTTTCCCCAAGTAATGTAAGTTTCCTTTTTATCCTTTTAAACCCTTTTGTTTTATTTCAGACCCAATGTGTATGGTATCTACTGTGAATAGCTAATAGAAGTCCCCTTCCTTTATTGAAATAAGTAGATATTTCAATATAGAAGTTTTAAAACAAAAACAAACAAACCCTCACCAAAAACCTGCTTGAGCTACATTTTCCCTTAACCTCTATTTGTAATTATGTAGTTATTCTACCAGCCACATTTTCATCTAACAAAATGGCAGTTTTTATAAAAATATATTTAATTGCCAATTCCTGCCTCCCAGAATATTAGCAGCATTTCTGTAGCGTTGCAACAGAAAACAGTTTAATTTCTGTGTGAGAAACCAAATTTTTACTGTGCTTTGTGCTATTGGATCATTAAAAAGGGTTTGAAATGAGGCAAGGGTCAAAAGAGAACTTGGCTTTAGCTTGATCAAAAGCAGAAGCAAATCAGTAAAACCAGCGTATGTGGTCAGGAGCAACAGCTAATGTATGTCTTATGCTAGCTTCAGTGATCCTGTGGGAATATTGCACTTCAGGGTAGCCGTAGACAAAATCTAGTAGGTATGTCTTGTACTCTAGGAAGGGGGTGGAAGACTTTATGTAGGCATGTCCCCATAAGGGTTCTAGCTAAAATAGGAAAGTAAAAGTCTAAAGCAATGTAGTTAAAGTTTACTTCTCTTACCTGAGCTGCCAGCCCATAAACTTGCTGCCTTTCCAGCCTTGCCCTGACAGGGATTTCAGTCGCTTCCACCACAGCCAAGAGATCAGCATGAAGACTGGAATCTAGCCCTGTACTGTATTGTTCTTGGATTAGTTACTGCTCAGTGATCTTCATAATTTTCTCTGTCCCCTTTGGAACTGCTTGCCACTGTTAATGGTTTGTTATAATTCTGTTGAAGGCCATGGAATCTACAGGATTGTTGTCTGATTCAATCATTTATTTCACTGGCTGTTTCTGGAAAGGCGTTGCCATCTTTCTTTTCAGTAAGTTTGCCCCATTTTTAGTGTTGCCCTTCATGCACAAAGCTCACCCTAGGGCATATCCAATAGCCATCTGTTCTGTTTCCTAACATATGTATGTGGAGGCTTTTACGAGGGGCAGGAGATCACGGTTTGTGATGGTAGAGCTAGCACAACAAACAGTTTTTCTGTGCTCTCTTTGTGTTACTCCACTGGAATGAGAATGTGTATTTTTTCTATACCATCTTTCTGAGCTCTTGCTCCCCACCCCGTCCAGAGATGGGGAAAAATCTTGCATTAAAAATGGTTAAAAATGGTTGCAGACATATCCTATCTATGCAACAAAGAGATCAGTGAGCTTGTGAAGTTCTGTTTGACACACACAGGACATGTGCTGTCATATATCTAAAAGTCATAGTCACAGGTGTTTGGGTTGGTTTTTTTTGCCAATGGAAGTGTATGTGTGTTTAATAAAATGTATTTTAAATTATAATCTGAGTGCTATTATGCTTTGTGGCAATTGCAACAGGTATCTCCATTGATTCCCTAAGTTGATTTCTGCTGAAGTGTTAGATAGAAGCATAATTGCATAATCCATATGATTGCATGTTGCCCTCTCATATGCATTCAGATCTGATTAAAATAATCTCTTCTGCCTCCTGTTTGTGTATTTGTAAAGGTCAAATGTGTTATTAGGCTTGCCTATTCATCTGCGGGATATAGAGGACTTCTTACAGCATCTGTAATGTGATACACGTGGAAGACTTTCTGCTTACGAAATGACACCTACTGGTCTCAAAGGTCACAGGCACATTTTTTTTTTTCTCATCTACTTCACTGCAAGTCATGGTGCCAAATCTAGTCAAGCCAGAGGATAAAGTGTGAACCTGCCTGGAAAGCTGTGGCTTGAAGATGCTCGATATTGAAATGCTGTTAGTCTTAAGTCAGTTATCTTTTTCGAGCTTTACATTCATGTTGTGTTTGGAACACTTACTGCAATAGTTGTTTATGGGAAAGTATTTATAATTCCCTTTATCTTTCCCTGCTCTTTGAAGAAGTAGAACACAGTATGTTAAGTGCAGTATATTTGAACGCTATAGCTGTTTTCTCTGGGCCTGTGGCCCAGCTACAACTGACTAATACTCTGTCAGAGTAGCACTTGGACATGTAATCCTGCCAATATTCACAGAAACATCAGAACGCTGTGTGTGAGGTGTGTTTTAAGTTAATTTTGACAAATACCTTTTATGTTGCAGAGAGGTCAGAAGGACACATTTTTGTCTTTGAAAAGTGTAGTGGCATGAATATTCTGTGTATTTCATGTGGACTTATGCATCTAGATATAAAGGAACTGTACTGATAGTGGCCTTCTGATACTACATAAGGTATTAAAAATTTTACTCTAAGCTACATCACTGTTTTCATATAGCAATTGGAGGAATTGTGCAGTCCTGCAAGACAGAAAATGTGAAGCAACAGAAATTTTGATTCAGGGCTGGGCCCGAGGAGGTCTGAATTTCATTTCCAGATCTATAACACATTCCCTATGTTATTTTAAGCAAGTAATTTTGTCATTCAATGCCAGAGTGCTCTCTTTTTGTAAAGAAGCAAAAATTATTGCAATGCTGCTTGCAATTTTGTACAGTCTCCTCTGGTATCTGTTCATGCTTTTCCTTAAATCGGAAACCAGTTTGGCACTGGTGCTCTTTATACCTTTTTGTACCTTTTAAAAGGTCTGGTTGGAAGCTTCTCAAATTAGGTCAAGGTTGATTGTTACTTTGGAAAGGATACAAAACACTTAAGCAGACTGACTTTTCTACTGAAGGTGAAGTTCTAAGGAACTCTTCAGTAACACAAATCCAAGGGGGCCTTTAGATTTGTTCTCAGTGGCTCTTGTGTAACCAGAATCGATTAGCAGCTATCAGCAGCTGGATAATCTGTGTGAAATGAGTTGGTGTTTTCATCCTGGTTTTTCTGTCTTGCAGTTACCTCCTCCTTTTAATCAATAACATTGAGGTTATTAGCAGCCTCTGGAAAGTCCGAGAACACAACAATATTGAAAGTATGTGGGTGAGGTGATAAAAGCTGAATGATGGATTACATGGATATTCCTAGGCAGGCTTTGGATGGCTTGTACCTTCAAACACCTCCTATTTTGGTTATTCTATGAATGAACATACACACTGATTTATTTATTTTTAAATTTTTTTATAAATGTTTTTAACAAAAAAGTTTTCAGAATTATGATCTTGGTTCAGTCACAATAAAACAGAATCGTTACACTGAATTAATATGATACAATGGACAAAACAGACCCTTTCCACTTCTTACAGACCCTTCCCACTTCTTATTACTCTATCCTCTTTTAGTTAGAATCCTGTGTCCCTCTGGGGAAAAGAGTTCAGACAGTGTGAAGTAAATTCAATCTGGCAGTCAGTTCTCCCATTTCCACATCCAAAACTCATTAGAACTAAACACAATTCTTCAAAATGAAGTAAACTTTCCTACTCGGACAGTGATTTCGATCCATTCCTCTCTTTATAGAGTACCTTTTACATCCTTCAGATGTAACATCTTGGTTCATTAAAAATTAAGGAAATGGGAAAATTGAATGCATTTCTGTTCTCCATCTCTGTTGGCAGATTATCTTTTGCGCGGCTGCGCCATTGACAAATCAAAAGCTGCTCCCTCACAAGCCCGTGAGTCCCACCTGAAGATATTTGCTGTCTGAACCTCGTTTTAGGTTACACTAGTTTGAGCCACGTTTGTTTCCAGTATATGAAAAAAGTGAGATAAACATCTGTATTTCAGAAACCACTTGCATTGCATGGAAAATAGATACGTAACATACTGGTCTTCAATGAAGTCTAAACAATCCATACTCTTCAATGCCACCTACTGGCATCGCAGGTGTTAACTACCTACCTGTGCCTATACACAGGCATCTTTAGGGAGTGTTCTTGGATTGAATATCTGGTGCATGAGCTTTGTGATTAAACTAAGGTAGTCAAAACTTTATTGGCTATCCCTGCCTTCCCTGGTTATTTGTCTGCTGCCATTTTAACACAATTTACTAGTGTTTTCTCATGTCTAAGATTCTGGATTGTATAGACTTGGATCTGATTTGTCAGGGCAATTGCAGCTGGTCAGTGCACTGGTGCAGGTTGAAGCGTTCTGTTTAATCTCATTAAACTAGTAGTCATGGGATCAAATGGTAGAGGGCAGGTGAACCAGGATGTTGGTGGGACCTTTTAGACACACGTGCTCTAAACACAGTTAATGTCTAACTACAGCAGGATGTTAGGGGCAATACAGTGGTTCTGTCTCTTAAAAGAAGAGATGGCCTGGTTTTGTTTCGTGGCCTTGTCAAGCATACACATAGCCTCTCCAATTCTTAAGAATATTTTAGGATAACTCTGCAAAGAATTCTACCCCTTCCCTTATTGCAAGAGAAAATCCTTAGAAACTCTCTGTCTACCGATTGCAGAAACCCTCTCATACTATGAAAGGAACGTCCTGTCATGACAAGTGCTCCCATGCCAGGACAAGGGACTGTCTAGGCCCTTGACAAACTCCATCACTGATTGTCAACTTTATGGGATTTCAACTACGTAAACACATTAAATCATTAACCTTTGAATCCTGAAAGTTTGTGGGTTGTATTGTGTCTGTGGTTTTTTTGAGAGAAATTATCGTGGTGCTCTCTTTTGAAGCTCCCTCTGGTTTCATTTTTTTTTCCCTTGGGTTTATCTTGGTATTTTGTTTTCGTTTTGTTTTTCTTTGGTGGATCATGGAAGGAATACTTGAGCTGTCCTAAAGAACTGATACTTCCCTCTGCTGTTCTGCTATGTGGGAGCAGCGGATCCATGCTAACTTCAGTCCTGGTTTTAAATACTTACGAAGAGCAGCGGCTAATCTTTCCTGTGTGTAATCTCATGACTTTTCAGGATGTTACTTCATCCTGCCTAGCTTTTCCATTATCCATTTGTTGTCTCTGCTTCAGTGCAATTCCCTCTTACTACTCAGCTTTTTTTAGGAAATAAATTATCTTTTCTTGTTTTTGAAAGAAAAGTTTCTGTCTAACGTTATAACTTCTTAACTTTTATATAAAAGTCAGTGCTGTAAGCAATTTGCTGACAAAAGCAAGGGCTTTTGTATATTTCCCGGAATACACAAGGTTGAAGGCAAAGAGGAGTTGTTATATGTAAACTTCAGCCCTTCTATGGATACAAATAATAATTCATAGACTAGATTGGTTTGGATAATAATTTACATTAAAAGTTGGATATTTCATGAGGAGATATCTCAGAAGTAGGTGTTTATATATGTGTGTGCATATATGTAGTAGGTATTTTTATATAAAAGTATTAAACAGAGTACAAAAATCCAGAATTGGCATTACATATAATGAAAAAAGCTGGAAGAGAACAAATTCTAGGGATAAATAATAGTGTCTGTATCTGTGATGCAGCAGTTTAGGCCTGTAGATGCTTCTGCAACCACTGTTTGAAGCAGAAGCTTCCCTTCAGCTAGGAAAAGTGGGTCACTGTTTTGAAAACATATGAAACTTTGATGCAATACCTAGACTGATTCTGTTCTCATTAGCATAGCTTTTGAGCCCTCAACTTAATCGGCCTCAATTACTGTCATACGATGCCAATCTAGTGGCAGTTTAAGTCTGAGTAGTATAAATTACAGTGAGAATGTATTTGCAAGCTAAATTTTTAATTTTTTTTAAACCTTTAAAATACATAGAGAGGTTTGCTTTAAAAAAAAGGGGGGGGGGAGGGGCAGGGAGACCAAAAAAACCACAACTGATACTAATTGAAAGAACAGAACTGGCTCAGAAATGTTCGTGGGAACAAAAGGTGATCATTCAAATGGCAAGGTTATGACAAGCTTCTTTTACCATTTTCTTACAGGTATTCTCCTCAAATGGGAAATGCCTGATGTTTAACACCTGATCAAAGTGGGTGTGCAGACTCTGAACTCCTCCTACTTCTGTAGGAGAGAGCTTCCAGAAATTGCTTCTAGAAAATCATTGCTACTAGAAGAGCAGTGGCAACTTCCAAAGGGAAAGAAAGGTAAGCCTTTATCATGGAGACAGCATGTGTCTTCCCTGAAAGGTGTGAAATGCAGCTGGAGCCGAGAGGTATTTATCAGCCTACAGAAACATCGCCCTCTTCTGGCAACAGAGTAAGTCGTTGAAGATGTTTTTCACAAATGCAAATGAGGTGTTTCAAACTCTTTTGTATTTATGACTGTATTACTCAGAGGCTGTTAAGAGTTTTAATTTTGTAGTTACCCCACCTGCTGTTTCGTTATTAAAACCTTAGTTCTGATTAATCAAAAATGTATTCTACAGTCAGATCACACAAGTTCTATAAAATTTGTATGTATGAGTATACTGTGGAAGCTGTTCATGACTGAAATAATTTTTAAAGTTTCTGATATGTGTTCAAGCGTCTTATGAGAAAGCAGTATGACAAAACAGGAATGTTGCACCTAGAGTCAAAATGTGATGCTGCTGTGAAGAACTTCCTTTCCTTTCATGTTAAACACTCTCATACTACATGCAAAGGGAGAATTCATGTGACAAGTTATTTTCATGAACACTTAAAGATGTAGTGTACCAAAAGAATATGGCTGACAAAATGGCAAAACTAATGGAAAACCTTGTCAAATTCAATCCCCTACATCGTGTAGTTTAATGCATGCATTTTCATGCTTCTAAGGGAAAATGTCATTGAGCCACTTGTTTTGACAAATAAGTATTGTATGAGGAGGGTATTATTGAATCTTCACACTTCACCTGCCTGAACTCTGACACTAAAGAGGTTTAGTGATCTTTCACTGGCTACCAATTTTGCTTAATACTTTTCTCACAACGGAAAGTATGATGAGAACTTCTCTTGCAGTTCCTGATTTCTGAAGGTCTTCATTTCATATCTGAATACTGAAGCCTTCACTCTTTCATGTAGTCTAGAGATAATTTCATTCTTCAGCTTATTCATAACTCTTGCTGTGAAAATTATTCTTCCCTGCTTATGTTTGTACAGAACCTAGCACCAGAGTGTTGCTGTGTGTCTGGACTTTTGTTCTTCATTGCAGTTGTTTATAGCTTGTGTGGGAGCTCAGGCAGGTAAGCTCCGCTGCTCCTATTAGTTATTTTCCCATACCAGTGCTGCCACATCCAGCAAGTATAATGAGGTAAAAAATGGCAGCAGCTCTGCAAAGCAAGTTTGAGGACAGTAGTGTCCAGAGTTGAGAGGGACAGAAGAGAACAGCAGCGAGGCTTGCACTGAGGACAGTATTTGTTTATGTTACTTTTGCAATACAAACAAATATTAGCAGTAATAGTGTAGGTGGGTAAATGCTTCAGAGTAATGGTTTCAGTGCAGCTGAACACTGTAAATCACAGTTTTCCCTAGTCCATTTGACTCAGGACAGAATGAAAACACCTTGTCTAATGTCTGGAACAACTCAGAGAAACAGTTAATATTAATTCATGAGGATATATTATAGGAGGTCTGTTAAGATTAACTTTATACAGCATAATTTCCAATCAGATGAGTTACCTTTAAAGAAATAAAATGAACTTGCTTTTGGGACTCCAGTCCTTAGCTGACCTTTCTGGTTGCAAAGCAGCTAGTTCTATGTACAGTGCTTTGGCAGTATAAAAAGCACTGTGGAATGGCAACATGTGTGAAACTTTTAGTGACAGTGAATGGAATTTTTAAAGGAAAGAAAAAGAACTGCTATAAATAGAAGTGCACCTCACAAGCTCTTATTCAAGTCTCATATAATTAACTTCATCCTGAAGCAGGTGAATTGTCTGAAAGTTCTTCCTTGTCTGACGTGGCCATGAGTCAAAGGGTAGAGACCCTCATGGACAGGGCTTCTCACAGCTCCTTCTTGCGCAGCTCTTTCTCAGAACTTAGTGGTTTTCACAGCAGTCTGATTCAGGGTTACACAACTGGTGCCATAGCAGAGGTGACCTTGAACAGAGGTAGCTAAACCCCTCAGAGAGAGTTTGGCCTGTTGGCACACTCAAGTTGCTGGCATATGCTAACAGACAGATTGTTCCTCCATGAGGACAGGAGGATGCTAGAACCCTTATTGAGACAGCTGCTAAGACTAGCCTTGTGCTTCATACTTATGTAGGGAAATCAGCTGGGTAGAAGTTGGACGACTGGAGGAGTATTTGGTCTGAACAAGATTCCCCTCCCCAACAGTTCTGGCCTCGTAACCACTCTCATTTATGTACTGTTTAGCTCAAAGATTGTAATTTTCTGAACATGTTTGATCTAGTTAGTTAAAGACTAATAACAAGCTCCGTGAAGAAGTCATCCAGCTCCAGATGGCTAACCACATGTTCTGACAGTAGTACCATCAGAGGAAGATGCAATGTGACAATGTAGCTGGCCTCTGACCATGTTTCATATCCCAGTGATATCTTTTGCAGAAAATGCGGCTAGCTGGAACTTAACTTCAGGTATCAGAAGCCCAGTGCTGAGTATCAGCAAAATCATTTAGCATTTTCAGGGGACACTAAAATGAACGTGCAGATCCTTGAATTTTTTTGTACCTGTGGGTTGTGCGTATCTCACATTGCCTGCCTTTCTCTCCTTTGCCTTCACAAGATGGCCAGTTACTCCAGAGAAGTCTTACCGAAAGAAAATTGAATATAGACTATTTCAGCCTTTGAAACTCAAATTCTCAGCCTCCTTTCTTATATCCTGTGAATGTGATAATATAAGAAGAGATTGATTCTGAAGTTTGTGGTAAGAAGCTACCTAATAAGGCACCTTGGAGGTATTTGATCTTTTAGATGGATTAAAAAAAAGATTTGAAGTAATGTAAAGGTATACCAGATTGTTTTCAGGGGAGCGTGTCACGATATACGTATGGTGCTTGGCCTGTGCAGAAAAAGCGGGTGTTGCAATGTAGCATGGAAACATGCTAGATTCAATATCCTGTGTTGAAACCAAAGAAACTATGGTTCAACCTGGCACTGGTCATTTCTGTCGTCTGCAAAGGTCAGCTGTGAGACCAAGAATGAGACAAGTTTTTTTAAGACTTCTCTTCTGTTACCTCATGTGGTGTTTAAGGTTCTGAGCTTTGCCAGAGCAACTGTGTGCATCAGAAAAGGCAAAGGATTGCTTTCATTTAAACTCTTTTTAGGAAGATCACAGGAAAATTTTGCTATTCGTGATGCTCAGTGATTTTTTTTAATTTATTTTTTCAATTTCAGGGACTGTAGACATCAGTAAAAACAAGGTTTTCCGTCCTTTAGACGCAGCTATCATCCTTTTAAAGATCTCTAAAATAAGCAAGGTTATTTTAGCATTTATCTAACTTGAGGTGTAAAAACCTATTTCTACTTGTATCTTTCTTTAAAGGGTTTAACATAAAAATATGTAAAAAATGATCTGGAGAATGTTATGCTGATTTTGTACTTATGCACACAGTAAGCATTAGAGCTTTTAGTCTAAGAATCCCAACTAGACTTTGAATGGTTTTGGGGTTGTGTCATTTTGCCCGCCTGGCTAAACATAACCTCTTATATTTGAACTCCTAAGAAATACAACTGTACATAAGAAAAAAGAAAAAGCTGTTCTGGGAAATATGTTTCAAAGGGGCAGCTTGATTGCTAAGGCTTTTGTAGAGAGTGGATCGGTTTTCCTATTGTTTCTTCTGATCCCAGCTCACTTGGTGATGCTTCGTGTCCTGAGGTAATGAGTAAAGGAGAAGGAATGGAGGAATGAAGTGGATCTTAATGTCAAGAAGACAGCAGGCTACCCTTGCTCTGCAGTTGATCAAGAGCACATCTGCTGAATGGGTGGTGAAATTAGAATAAGATTAAAATCAAATTAAACCTTCCTATCTCTCTTCATCTAGCCCTCGAAAGTCACTCCTGTACTTGGAACTTGGGCAGATATTCATGTCTTTTAACTTCAGGTATCAAATTTAGTTAAGTTAGTTAAGTTTAGTTAGTTTAGTTTAGTGTTTAGTTTAGTTAGATCTGCATTTTCTATTTACTTAACAGAAAGCGACAAGTTCCTAATTTGGAATACTGTCACTTGTCTTTTCGAAGCTCCATCATTTTTTTTAGCAACTTGGGTATTTAAGTCTGATGTTTAAAGTTAGAAAAGTTGTCATCTTTCAACAATGTGGGCACACATCTTTAAAATCTAGAGTATGCCTTTTGACCTATTGGAAAAACAGCTTTGTCTTTTTGGCCCTGAAATGCTTTGGGGTTTTGAGTGCAGTGGAAAGGATAAGTTCAGTTTGCATTTTTGTGAAGTGACGTGAATTAATATGTCCTGGTAAACATAACTGCTACGAGTACTAGGTTGTAGCTAGGTATGTCATACATATATTGTGGGAGACCAGTAGGATTATTCTCATAATTCCAAATGAAAATGGGTTCTACAGAAAACCTTCACATCTGAACAACTCCAACAAAACCAAAACAACTTCAAATCGTTAAGGGTTCTGGTGTTGTTCTTAGTATTAAAAGCAAGATGAGATAAAACAGTTTGTCTGAACGGAAAATCAAAGACGACAGGTGTTTTGGCCTCGAGGTCCTCACTGGTGGGACAAGCTCCACCTCTGAAGGACACCTGCTCTGCATGTTTTACAAGATCTTTGAAGTGACCTGGAAATTACCACTTCTGAGTTTCTGGCTCATCTGTGTTTTAAACCTTTGTGGAAGTAATATCCATAAAGCAAGAATACTTATTAAATGAAGTAATACTCCATATGGAGTTAAATAGACTTCAGTCAGCTAGTCCTGGAGCTTCCCTCTGTGTAAGCTGTGAAAAACAAAGTATCGCCAATGATCTCAGTTTTGATAGACAACATAAAACAAATGTTGTAGGGTAATCAGAACGACAGCAGTACTGGGCAGGGGAAAAACTGGCGTGATAGTGAGTAGAAAATAATTTGCCAAGAATTAATGAGACCATTACATGGGCTGTAGGAACACAAGGTGTAAAATGTTGCTCTCCTTTTTGTTTTTACCTGTCTCTTGAGTATTAAATGTGTAATCTAACAACTTGGGTTAAAGATAGTGATCTGGGGAAAAATGTCAATACTCATTAAAAAGCAGTGAGTTACAGACTTGCAGAACAGTTAAGGTTGGAAGGGACCCCTGGAGATGATGTATTGCATCTTCACTGCTGAAAACAGGGTCAATTAATATCAACTTAGAAAATAACGAGTTGTTATTTCTTCCACTTCAAATTCAATCTATTGCATTTACTTTTGACTAAAAAGCTAGAAATTAAAAATGCAGACTATTAACACGGTTTTCCCTGTCTTACCAACTACGGCCTGCTTCTCATCTATGTTCAAGGGCTACAGTACCATTAGTGCCAAGAGACTTTGCAAAGTCAAAGGGAGACCAAATTTTCACATCTTTCCATTATCAGAACATTTCCAGTGACTGTGAGTTGTGTGGTGGTTGGTAATTATTGTTGTAAGTTGCTGGGAATTCACGTTTTCTGTGTTTCTCTGCGATTCAACTTTGTCTTAGAAAAGCAAGATAATAATAAAAATGTTTTTTCCTCATTTCTTTATCACTGTATTGAAATGGCAAGGAAATGGGTGACTATTCAGCTGTGTTTTGCCCATGTTTAGTTTCCATAACAGTCTTCTGCCACTGCCACTTTGAGTATTGTGCATAGCAGTGTAAAAAATTTTCCGTTTATCAGATCTGTCATGTAACGATACACAACAGTGTGATAGGATAGGACTATGAACTTATTCAAAGTCAATATCTTCATTTCTAATTGTTCTTTGTAGCAAAGGGAGACAGTTCTTTTCTTCCCAAAGGGTTGTACTAATGACACTCTTGCTCCTAGCAGCTATACCATGCATAGGGCTCCTATGGATAAAATTCCTTGCTTCCCTCAAAACAATTACAAGTTATCTGAAGTAGTTCATAAATACTAATTACACTTTACAACTGGAAGTTATACTGTTTCTGGCCTCACTTCTATTATCTGGGATGGATCACTTAAGTAAAACACATATATTGAATTTTAAGTACATTTTGGCTAGCAGTTGGATATGGAGGACATTATGCATATGTATTAAAATTCTTTGTGTGCAAAATCTTGAGAAATAGGAATAGCAGGTCCTCTATGTGTGAGAACTGCAGCATCTATTTCATTAAAATATGCATGTGAAGGTCATGCCTGTTTCATCAACTCCCTGTTGGCAAGATATTAGTATTTAAATACATTGATAGTCTCTCAGTGATTTAGGATTAGACACCACTTTGTAGGAAGCCGGGCTGCAGTGCTGAGTGGGATATACAGTGGATTCTGCTTTGCATCTTCTGCTTTACCTGTTCATCAGTGCGTCTCTCAATGCGGAAGATGTTACAGCCTTGGAGAGATACCTCATCTGGCTATTCAGAGTATTCATCTCTGCTTGAGGAAGCTAAGCAGAATTCAGAGAATATCTGCTATAAGCCTCTAGGAAGCCGCTTCAGGGCTTTATCTTTGCACTAGGGTGCCCTGAACTTCTTACTCCCTGAAACTAGTGACACTTTTCCAAGTTTGCTGAGAGGAGGCTGCATAATTTTAAAGGAATCTTGAAGTTTACAATTTTTCTATTTGGCACATGGGTGAATAATCAAATCCCAGCCCAAAAGGCTCTGCCTGGGGATTTCTGTATGTATAGTCATATATCTAATAACACAGTAAAGTATGCAAAACCTCCTGTCTTAATTTATGCAAAGGGCATGTGTTGCTCAGTCTTAAAGCTTGCCAAAAACTTTTAGTGGGTTTAAAATTCATCAGAACTTCAAAGAGTCCTAGGTCCTTATCAGATCAGAAAGGAGGAGAGTGAGCGGGACTCAGTATGTGCAGCATGTTCAGGTCATTCTGTGATTAAATATTTTGACCCCTCTAATTTCCTAACAAGTCTAGGGGATGAGTTTGTAACTGAACCTGTAATGGAATAATTTACACAGTTTATCTTCAAGTATAGAATGATGCCAACTTGAAACCCACGGATGTTTCTAGTGAAACTGAACTGTCATTCCTTATTAACCTACACTTGGTCCTTTCAGGAGCCTGAGAAGCCTTCCTGCCCAACCTTGTTGTCTTGCTTTGGTAGGTGAAAGCTACCAAAGGCAGCTTGGCTGCGTCTTCTCTGTCCTCTTTGTCCTGTATCCATCCTGGTACGTTTCAGATCCTTTCAGCTTAATCACATTCTGTTCTTTATCTTCCATTGACCCTTCTTGTAATTTTGAGGCGTGTGTTTTAATGTTACGTTTGCTCTGGCAGTAAGGTTAAGAACCGCCTATTTTCTACCAGTCTCAGGTCTCACTGCACCATTCGGAGCTCCTTCAACCATGCCGCTGCAGCTGTTTGGTTTTCATTTTGTCAGTTACATCCCTAAAATCATCCAGGTTGAAAAATCCAAAAGCAGAAGTGGTCAATGGAGGGAGAATGAATAACTAGGGATAAGGGGAAAGGGCAATTCTTAAACTATTCCTGCTGCCAAAAAAAGATATATGAGACTGTTCCTTTAGTGTCAGGTGAAGGCAAAAATGTAGTACAGAAGTTACAGGATACAGTAGAATTTGATAGGTATAGTGTATCTCTGCAGGAGTTCTCCTTGCTTTGCTGTCAGTCACAGGCTATGAATGTGCCAGATACATCTTGATGTATAGTTTTTGATTTGATTCATTACTCAGCCCTCTAACTGCAGCCATATACAAAACAGGCTCAGAGTGGTATTCCTTGACTGAAAGATTACTGCCTGAAAGGTGGATGCAAATACAGTTCTAAGAGGCAAGGTGAGCAGATACAATAAGAAATGCTTGAATCTTCTGTCCTCTTCTAACAGTTTGCTTGTCCTTTTGGCATTGCAAACTTGATCCAAATGTCTGTGTTGTACGTTCCTGTGTGACATTACATACATTTGTTATAGTCCTCAATGCATGGACGTAGGCAGAAGTTGTTAGGTAAGTGTCGTGGTCGACATCAGCCTGAAGTCAGGAAAAAAGTAATGTGTTTGTTCAACAGTTTGATCTAGAGTCTGTTGTGTGTGTGCTTAAGTCCAGGTGAGAAGGTAAAGAGTGCGAGGGAATCCAGTGAAGTGACAGCAGAGAGTCCTGGCTGTGATTAATAAGTCTTGGAACAAATAGAAAGAACAACAGAAAGCTGCTGGTGACAAGCCTGACATGAAATAAAGAGAGTAGAGAGAGAGCTTCTCTACTATACTGTAGGATGTGGTACAGTTAGGAGACTGGTGAAAACTTTACAAGTGAGGAAGAGAAGGGAGGGATAATACCATTGGGACTCTTGGCAGGGTATATTCCCATATGGTAAAGGCAACAAAGCTTTATGGGTATTGAAGAGAACAAAAAATAGAACTGATTTGCATTCCAGACTGCAGGGAAAACTACCTGGATATATTTTGAAAAAGTACAGGATATTCCCTTCATGAAAAAAGGGAAAGAGCCAAAACAGGGTACATGGGACACGTTTAGGGTTGGGGTTTTTTTTGTTGTTTTTTTTTTTTTTCCCACTTAACTCAAAAATGGAAATAGTCCAGTTAATATAAGGAACCTGGACTAGCCGCGCATCCCTTTGAAGTCAAGGGTAATAAACAAAGTATATTTGGAGGAATTATTGGCTGCCTAGCATGGTGTCTTTCAGCGTGGTTTGATCTTTTATTAAAAGTTCAGCAGGGGACACCCAGTTGGTTTTGACTCATTGCCACAAAGAAGTGGTCTGCTGATTTAGTGATATTCTTATCCTGGTTGTTAGGATGGATAGTCACTGCTTACTTGTTACTGTAGCCAACACTGTTCATCATTATTGTTTATTACCACCATGTCAGAAAGCCCTCTTGTGCCTGGCATGGTACAAAGAACAGAGGGAGATGGTGTCTGTCCTGGAAAGTTTACAATTTGTATAGTGAGAGAAGTAGGTGATTTTAGGATATGTAACTTACCATCCTGAAGTCCTTAATGAATCACATGAAAACACCTGTTTCTCCCCATTAACCACAGTGATGAGTAACCATTCTACAGTGATGAGCTCTGCTGTAGCATCTACACTGCTTTGAGTTAGGTTACATACGTAGCCATGAGAGGATGTCATGGCTCACTGTTGCTTAAATCTTTGACAGCTCTCTATATATGTCATGTGTACACGTGTTTGAGGGAACACAGTTGCAGACAACATGGCAGAGAATGGCTAGAGTAAGAATAATCAAGGTGTTTAAAGTAGTAGTCTGAAAATGGAAGGGTGCCAGTGTAAAGTGTCTAGGCTTTCTCTGAGTAACTCTGAGCACTGAAATGAACTCTAGGCAGGCTCTGTCAGACTTCTTTGCACCGACTTTTGATCTCTGCTGTGCTGTAGCATACATTTACATGCATTGCATTTTATATACTGGGAGCTTTTTGGTTTTGCTTTTTTTTTTTTCCACCTGCAAAGGAAAAATCTTGGCAGAAAAGATACTGTGATTCGGTAAAAAATACAGCAAAAATAAAAATTAAGGCTTAGATGTTCCTTAGGGCCATTACGGGACTAGTGACATGTCCCTTACTGGCAAGAATAGACTTCCTTTTGATCAGGAGGAGAAACTGCTCTTGTCAAATACAGGACCCTGTGTGGTTTGATCCTGCTGAGAGAGGGTGAAATAGGTAAAGACAGAGCAAAGGAGAAGAGACCTGGTCAGTGGTCTAATCAGATCATCAAAGATAAGAGGATCCAACAACAGATCTTCAACACACACAGCCTTGGGATAGTGCAGCCTCCTAAAGCAAGTTGGGCTAAAAAGTTTAGACCTAACCCATCGGAATTAAAGTTGTATGACTGCAAGATAAAAACATAGGTATTTTAATGTATAAACTAGTTTGACTACTCATATTCTGGTTTTATGCTTGCTTTGCTTCCAGAGAGTTTCACTAATAGGCCTGTTCACTGGATAAGTACATAAAGCTTTCTTGATGCATATGCATTAAAATATATATCAATTAAGACATAGAACAGAAGTGTCCTTCTCTGTGAGTTAACTGACTAGCCACAAACCAGCAGCTTAGGATCTGTTTGAATTGGGATCTCAACACAGAATTGATCATGCCAGGTACTATAGAGAATTCATGAAGCAGTTTGACACAAGTTAGTGGAAAGGATACTTGTTTCTCGAGGAACCTGTTGTTCCTTACTTTACTGTTGTCTCAGAGGTGCCAAGCCCAGAGGATTTGTTGTTTCTGTTATACCTCCAGAGGTTTCAAAGTGATTAGTAGAGGTAGAGCAGCTGCATCTGGGTCTTGTTGACCAAATCAGGCTCAGGCCTCTGGAATAAAAGTAAGGTGTGTGAGAGAAAGGGTTTTCGTTTGAGGTAGTGGAGGGATTACACTTTCCTTTACACAACTCTGCAGAAAAAGAGCAGCGCTATAGGCATAGATTATTTTGTTCCATTTACTTTTAAAAGAATAGCTTTATCGAGTAGTGAGCAGTCTTGATAAGCCTAGTATAGACGGGTCATCTAGGGAAGAAGTCTTGGTCTGCAGGAAAAATGTAGTTTACAGTATAAACAAATAGAGAAAGGCAAAAAGATTCTACAGCATGATGTAGTTATGGTGCAGCAGGGTATAACATGAAGAGTAGTGTTACATTAGTGCAACCTAAAGCACTTGCTTGCATTTGTAATTCTAGAATACGTGAATGACAAGAGCTCTTAGGGTAGATGGCATAAAAGCTGTAGTAACTTTCTTTCCCATAACTCCATTAATCCTCTAGAATCATACATGCTGATCACATTCCTGCTGATAAAATATTAGCTATATTTTTCAGTCTTGGCTGAGAATCTGAAGCTATGTATGATATAGTTAAGCCAAGGATGAAAGCAGCCAAAAAATGTAAATCAAAGGGTGAAAATCTATGCATGGAAGGAATACAATGGGCTATCAAGAGAAAACCAGTAAAACAGGTTCCCTTAACCATTTGCATGCAGGGGAACAAATACATAACACTCCTGATAGCTTTCCAAAAGGAGACTTCTTAGAATTGTGTTCTGTGTAGCTCAGGTGTCAATAGGGTGATGGAGCATGGTCCATTTAATCAAGCACAGTTCTGTGTTCCCAGACAGAGTGCATCTGTGCCACGTCTTCTTCTGGTCAGCTGTTGCAAGCTGGGGTAGAATTTTGTTGGTGACCCAAAAGTCACGTGCCAGTTACTCTCCACTGCCTCTGCCTGAGCTTCAGAACTGTAAGAGCAGTTATCCTGCACTACCAGGATTGTGGGAAGGAGCAGAGCAGTAGAAATACAGGCAAGAAATGCATTTCCCGTATCCTTATCTGTCTTCAGCATGTTGTTTCACAGTGGACTTCTACTGAATGGCTTGTTGCCTTAGCAATGCTGATGCAGAGAATGAAGAAGAAAACCTTTTAGGGAAGTAGTTGGCAGCAGTCTGGATTACACCTTCCACATGTAGTCTAAGTAGGCTGATTGAAGCTGTCTGTCAAAGTTTGGCTAGAGCAGTTAGTTTCACGCGGCTTATTCCACTACAAGTCAGTGTCATATTTTAATGTGAATTAGTTTTTAAAGCTGAAAGCTGGGAGTAATTTGCTTCTCTTATATTTTCTGTACTGTACCTAGAGATAAATAGAATGCAGTATTAGGCAGTGGTGAAAAGTGAAGGGTGGTAAGCCATGTAACGATGCCTTACGTCTTTACATGTTTTAAACAAAAAGATTTTTAGAATGTACTCTATATTGTGAATATAGAAATATGTGTTATGTATTATGATGTTATAATGATTCTTGATAGACACAGAAGTTTGTATTAGCTTCTATAACAGAATACAACTAATATATTTAACATAATCATTGGACCATAAGCTTAATTATTTCAAGAATCATTTGTTATCCTGTGGAATACAACTATGTATAGTGGGATCTGTGAAGTAGGTTAGTGATGGGTGTATGCAGAGTTCATTGAAAGATGAAGGGGAAAAACAGTACTGATTCAGTTAAGTTTTGGCCACAGAATACCCACTTGTTTATACCTGATAGTGATAGCTGTAGTAAGTAGTTCTTGCTCTATCTGTTAATTGTGACATAAGCCTGTTGATGCGACAAGAATTGCAAGCTCTTTAGATACTGGATTAATATTGCTATTTGCTAATTTGATGAGCTAAAGCCCATGTTTTGGGGCTTTATAATCTATTAGTAAAAAAAGTGCTTGACTTCAGGGTGCTTGGAAAGCTGTTCTCTGGGTTTTGTTGTTTTGAAGCACTTCAGAAATGTTGGCTGAGGAAAGCTGATATCAGCCTTGCATTATGTAATCTTGCTTACATGCACAATAGTAACTCTATTGTATATTTATTTAACTCTATTCATGATTCAAAGAAGAGACAGAGATGGACTGGAGTTCTGTTGTCATTTGTATTTCTTAAATAACTACTCAATGTAAAGGGAAAAAATTGCTTGCATGGTGGATGCCCACTGTGATTTTTGCTAAAATGGATATACTGTGAGCAGATATCCTAATAAGAGGGTTGTTAGGGTCCAAACTGGAAGTAGACCAGAGTACTTTGTCTAAATCTGGACTCAGCTAAATTTTGCACATCTCTCCTGATTTACTGCTTTACTTAGGAGAACAGTGGCTGTGGGTTGTATATTTAGTAAGTGAAATAAAACCAAAAAGAACAGAGGATGTGGAAAACAGAAAAAATTTTTTTCCTCTCAAGATTAAAAATTTTTTCTTAATGAAGCTTTTGAATTTATTCACACCTATGGAGAGATGGAAAGGATGGCATTCAGCATCTTGCTCAAGAGAGCGTAGTCTGAAAATAAATCGTTTCTACCACCATGGAAGTTTCTAAAATCTTGTTTAGTTTTTGACTGTCATGATGATACTTTCTGTGAAATGCACTTAAGGATATCAAGGAAAGCCTTTTTAATGTCTGCGTGAAACCTTGGTCTATCTGGTGCCCAGCAACATTAACAGAAATGTAAATCAAAAATCTAGTAATTGTCCCCAATCTTTCAGTCAACCAGTAACAGAGATTTGGGGTAATTAATTAGTTTAACCGGACACCAGAATATAAATATGAAAGACTAATAACTATGGCATCTACAGAGTATGGAACAAGATCTGGCTTCTTTAGCCCTTTTCTTAAGGATGTTGTTGTTAGGCAATATTGATGAAATCAGCAACGTAATTTCAAAGTTGGAGCTTTCTTGTTTCTGTCCTAGCTATTCTAGTATTGTATAACTTAAAGATATGTGACAAGCCCAATAGCACTGAGTTGCTCCCCCCCCACACTCCTAATGGTATTCTGGGCTGTAGTATGTCAGTGATCCTTCCCCTCTACTTGGCATTGGTGAGGTCACACCTGGAGTACTGTGCCCAGTTCTGGGCTCCTCAGTACAAGAGAGACATGTACATAGTGGAGAGAGCACAATGAGGGGGCATGAAGATTATTAAAGGACTAGAGCATCTCTCTTATGAGGAAAGTCTGAGAGAGCTGGAATTCTTCAGTCTGGAGAAGAGAAGGCTTAAGGGGGAATCTCTCAGTGTATATAAATACCTGAAGGGAAGGTGCAAAGAGGTCAGTGCCAGACTCTTTCAGTGGTGCCCAGTGACAGGACCAGAGGCAATAGTCACAGAATGAAACACAGGAAGTTTTATCTGAACATCAGGAAACACTTTACTGTGAGGATGACTGAGTACTGGCACAGATTCTGCAGAGGGGTGGTGGAGTCTCCGTGCTTAGAAATATTCACAAGCTATCCTGTGCAGCCAGCTTTAGGTGGTCCTGCTTGAGTGGAGTGTTGGACCAGATGACCTCCAGAGGTCTCTTCCAACCTCAACCAGTCTGTAATTTACATTCCGTTTGCATGAGACTCTCTAGAAAGCTCTGACTAACAGACATTTGTTGAATAAAAGCCAGTTACAGCAATGGGTTTGCTGCAGGAGTTTCAAGACTGTAGAATTAGTTCTTATATAGCTTTTGATTTTCACACACGTGGTGTAATTATTCCTAATTTTCGACCACTACAGTTGGATAAAAGATACAGGAAATGCACAAAATACTGTGATTCTCAAGGCCAAGAAGGATAAGTAAACCAACCAAATAAAAATACTTGTACTATCTGTCACGGAAGGCAGAATAATACAGAAGAAATTTATGTTAATGAAGCTTCAGGATAGGCGTAAGAATTATTCAGACACCAAAGAACTTGATAATAAACCAACATAAACAGAAGCATCTGTCTTTCTGAAGTGCCGGCTGATTAAGAAAATTACTGCATGTGTTTAACTAAGCTTTTATACTAACCTTAGGTTAGTGGTGAGGATTAGAGGCTTTGTAATTTTTTTTGACAGAGAATTTTTAATTTCATCTTTGTAGAAAGGCGCTTAAACAAACACTTTCATTTACATGTTGGGCTTGAATATGATTTGTAGAACTGGAAGCTGAAATGTGTAAGTAGCTGTAACTAATGGGGAGAAACGATAGTACAAGAACTGTTGGAGGGCTTCTTTGCCTCCTGCTGATCCACCTGCATAGAGGATATTCTGAGCACCTAATTCGTTCGGGTTTAGTGTCACTTGGCATTACTGGAGCAGCCATTGCATTGTGCAGAGGCCAATTTTTTTCAGAAGACAAACTCCTTTTCTGCAGCTCACACTGTTTTCTAGAGCAAATACAGGTGTTTGGCAACTCTCCTGAAAGTGAATGAAGCCACTACACTACCACAAAAAGGCAGAAGCTTGTCTATTTTTTTTTAGAAGCAAGCACAACAATAGAAGTTTTGGGGAGTAAAGACTGCTGTAATATTCCATGGACTCTAAAAATTCTTGTTGTGACTTAACTGAGTAAAGTGCTATGAGGGTATAAGAAATAGTCCCTATCCCAAAATCCAGTTGCTGAGACTGTGTTGTAACGTGTGTTTGCAAAGAAGTCATGTGGCATTTGCTACCTTATTGTTGAGAAACCCGCAGTTTACCAGTGTAACACTATGAGCATTTACTTCTAGGGGAATGTATTGTTTGCTTCATGTGTGCTGCAGCATGGCACACGAGAGGGAATAGCCCTAGAGAACCCAGCGGGCTGCTGCCATAGAGCAAACTGAAGGAATGTCACATTTCTTTTTTGTTGTTGCTGTAGTCTGACAACTAACAGAGCAGAAAAGAGGTGGTTGAGTGAATTCCAAATTTAAGCAGGCTACCCCCTTACCATGGAGTTTTCTGATGGGGAGGTAGAGGAAATGAAACAAACCTGCAGAGAAATGGCTATGAATGCTTCCAGAAAATAATATGTAGAAAAGACTGAGTAATGTGATCCCTCTCACTTAATATCATTCCAGACACGAAATAATAGAGAATATGGCATATCTGTGGAGTTTGAGTACTGTATCATAACCAGAAACTTGTATTTCAGGTGTGCCATCAGAACTGATTTTGCATTCTTTCTGCCTGTGCCTGGATGCTTCCCACAAAACAATACAGTTCCAATAATGAGAAAGCTTGGTCCTCAGAGACTTAATTGAACAAGCTCACTTGAGAAATTCCTTTACATGAGTTTTAAAAAAGTTTACAAACTAAGGCTTTTCTCTCCTCTACATTATGTTGAATAAATAGAGATCCATTAGGGAAAATCAATTTGTAAATTCCACAAGCGCTTCTTCAGTACTGAATATTCTTCTTTTCTGTCAGGGTTTTATTTGCAAGCAAAGCAATTGAAACTCAATATCAACTAAGCGCAGGCAGAGATCCTTCTCAGGCCAATGTTCAGGAGACAAAGAAAGTTCTTGCACTTCTGTAAGGTTGTTAGAAGTCTTAGAATTTCCTCTTGTTCATTGTTCTCCTTTATAATGATTGCTATTTTGCTTTGACAACTGTATTTTCTTTAGATTAATTTAACAGGCACACAAATGTGATTTGGAAGAAGCTCCAATTCAGTATTGTCACCTCCTTAGCTGTATTAAACAGGAACCAGCAGTTCCCTCCTGTAAATTTAGTGGATTATTCTTCAACAAAATGAAACTCATCCACAAAGACCAGCAGATAGAGCAATTACTGATAATTTCATCAAAGAAAGTTTTCAGCTCATTTTGTCAATTTAGTGAGATGTCTGTAAAGTTAAGAGACACGTTTGTGTTATTTTACAGGTGTATTATTCATTTAGGTTTTGTTTTATGTATGTACCTTCATAGGTAGGAAATACATTTAAGAACACTGTGTTCATTTCAGGGCAAGGGTTATTCTGTAGTCCCTGTGTTAAGCAGGGGGCAATAGTCAACCTTACCGTTTCCAAAGGAGCAGCAGGGAGGAGAATTTCTTTATTTCAACCAAATTACCAATTCCTTTAAGGGACCGTGAATTTACTGAAATCTCGAAGGAGGCACAGGTTTTTTCGTTCAGGGCAACTCATGAAAAGGAATGGCTTTTTGCCTAACCTTATGAGTTGTGAAGACACTGAAGTTCCTGGGCCCTGCATCTGCAACGTAGCCGAGGACTGATTTTTCTAAGTCTATGCAATGGATTTTTCATTTGTCTGTGTGGTTGCTTGAGGCCAGAATACATTCTTGCCTCAAATTTCTTTAGCCTAAAATTCCATTTTCCATTTGGGCAAACAGATAAGTTTGGATCATAGGTGAACAGCTCGTGTTAATAACTCTCAAAGTCAGAAAGTCAGCAAAGTACACTATCAGAAATAATGTTTCAGGAATGACTTATATGAGAAAAAGAAAAGAGGATCAAACTCAGGCAGCAGGAATTAGTTCAAACATGTTAATGAACATTGCAATGATTTTTTAAAGAAAATAGAAAAAAAATAGGCAATTTAAAAAAAAAAAATCAGTGAAAAGGTGTCTCTTTTTTGCATCTTCCCAATCCTTTTTGTCGTCTGTGTGTGTACATGTGATACGCCTTTGTATATATTTGTGTGTGTTTGAATATTTATTATTATGTTCATATACATATATCTGTATTCACACCCCTCTGCTTAAAGTTATAAACTTGTTTGCTGTGAAGACCCATTGTCCTGGTTTGAGGTAAAACAGAACCATTTTTTTTTGTTCAGTAATTTTACTTTTTAGCTAAGCCTCTTCTAACTAACTGAACTCTCTGAAATTAACAGCATATTTTGGAGACACTGGTTGTTCTCAGAGTGGTAAGACCTGATTATTGGTAATTTATGCCAAGGAATGGTATCCAGAGAGGCTCTTGCTTATACTTATTGCTATAACAACTAAGGCCAGCTAACTTTATTGTTTGCCCCGTTGGAGGGTTGGAAGCGGAAAAGTGTAGAGGGGTCACAGCTGCGGGGAGGAGTGGACAGGACAGATGACCCAAAACTGACCAACAGGGTATTCCATCCCATCTGCATCATGCTCAGTATAAAAGCTGAGGGACCAAAGGGGTCAGTCCTCTTTCTTTCTTCAATGGCCAGTGTCCGAGGAGGACTCTGTCTGTTTGTCTGCTTTTATCTTGATCTGTGCATTCCTGAATCCAGATCTGGAATCCAGCTCCCATCTGTTGCTGAGTCCGGTCTGGGACTTTCCCCATGCCTGTCAGTGACACGATCATCATTTGTCATCCTGGGAGCTTGATATGGTTTTCTAGATATTGTATATATTTCATTATTTTCTTTTTTACTATTTTATTAATTTATTAATATTTTAATTAAAGTAGTCTAGTTTTTTTCTAAATTCATAAGTTTCTTTCTCTCTCTTCTTCCTCTCCTTGGAGAGAGAGGTGGGGGAGAGCATCTGTCGTTTGTTTCAGTGTCCAGTCCAGCCCAAACCATGACGGACTTATTGGTGCTCAACATGGGTCTTGACCAGGGCTCTCATAGATTGCCTGAATAGTTTGAATTCCAGCTTGCTCAGAGATTAAAACAGACATCTTACATCACGTTGGTTTTGGACAGAATATTGTATCGTCTCTTTATAGGGTTTTGTTTAAAGGCAGTTGATACAACAATCCTTAACCTGCCATACAACTGAAGCCATGAACTGGCTTTATTGGGGAAATATCTCCCGCTAGAGGGTCATAATTTATAGGGAGACACCAGTACTTAAACAGTAGTAGTGATATTTTCAGGTGGAGCCTGTATAGTTGCATCACAACAGTGATATGCATAGATACAATGCAAATGTATATAAACACAAATAAGCATATTAGCGCATTATTAGCTCAGACATAGAGACTTCATACCAGTTGATGGATTGGCTTCTTTTTAGTAAGCAGGAGTTATAGGTTTTTATCAAGCCGTTTCTGGGTGGCAGAGTTCATTTGGAAGTTTAAACATTGATCTTATCTGACCGTAAGCACAAATATCATCATAGCAGCATTTTCAGAGGTACTTCATTGCTTCCTGTTGCAGCAATAATTTAATTATGAATTGAAATGAATTTTAAATAAAGTTTTTGTTTGTTTATAGTGGCACTAACAACTGTCAAGTCAAAAGGTTTTCCAATAGCTTGAGGTCCAGTTGTGTCTTTCATTTGTCTGTCTGGAACTCTGAAAGCGTAATACCTACTGCCAAACAATGTATGACAATGAATGGTGTCTTATTCCCTATAACAAAAACAGGGAGTAGAACACAGAATCCCAGTTAACAGTTAAGAAATTAAGAAGTACACAAGATTTGTTGAAAACACAAATTTTGGGTTGGATACTTTTACAGATTTGTGGTATGTTGACAAAAAGTCTTTGTCACTAAGCTAGCTACCTCATTTTATATGATTATTGATACTTGCTATGCACTATGTTCGCCATGTGGTAAAGCTCTTTCTCTGTTTTAATGGTAAATTAACAACTGGATTGGCAATGGGTCAAGAACTCTCATTTTCTATTAGTGAATGTCTCCGTAATCAATTAAGATGCTGCTGTTTGTGAGGCACAGTGTTTTTGTTTCCTGATTGTGTTCTGTGGTCTAATTTAAGTGAACACAGGCCTTGGCTAATTATTTACAGGATGAGAATCTGATTGTACTGTTTTCAGTGTACTGTAATTTAGGATTGACTATACAGGCATCATGGCCATTACAGCTATACGGGACTAGAATAAGGTAAAGCACCAGTTCAGTTAGTACATGTATGTATATGTGTGTGTATATAAACATACTTTTCTACACAATATATATGTGTGTGTACATATATTTATATTTTCATGTACATATAAGAAAAGTACAATCTCGACATGGTCATCATCCCAAGTCTTATATGTCTTCCCGTCTTGATTTTGTGTCCTTGAACTAGGCCTCTTGTCTTTAGGTTGCTGATTTGGTGTGTCTTCTCTTGCAAAATGCAGGGTTTTCGAGGATCAAAAGGTATTTCTTCCTTTCTAGAGCTCTACCTGGCTGAAACTCTCAGATATCACTACTCAAAAAGAATTACACTGTGAGCACTGTACACTGTGTGCAATTATGAAGATTGCTTAGACAGTAAAGCTATGGAGTGTATTCTCTCTCACACTCTAATGAATTTCTAATGACTATCCATAGTCATACAAAGAGATAATTTCCTCACCAAGATAATCTTTTTTTATGTCCCCACATTTTCTTTACATGAGCTATTATTGCGCTTTTCATGTCTCAACCTGCTTCCACCTTTTTAAAAGGCCTCTTTAATTTTCCTGTTCCTTTTTCTTAATCTTATGTGACATTCTGTACCTGAGCACTTTTGTCAATTCTTGAGCAAGCTTTCCCTGTCTGCAGAGAGTCTGTTTTGGCTCATCCTACTTCCACAGTGCAGCTGGGCATGCTAGATTGAATTTTTCTGCTTCATACTTGCCAGCTGCCAGACCATAATCTCTTTCTAAAACCAAGAATTATCAAACTCCTCAACTTTTTCTCTCATTACCGTAGCTGAGGCCCATATGGCAGATTTACATAGGAAGACAAAACAAAGCAATTCTGCAATTATCCTCAAAGCAAAGGCTTCTGTGTTGAATCAGACAGTCCCACTGCACAGATTTTGGTAGAGCAGTCTCGTGTGTCTTTCTGACAAAGTGGTAGACTAAACTGGACACTGACTGAGAGCACTGAATTTTAATCTGGGTTTCAGCATTGACTGCCTATGTGTCCTATGGCTAGGGATTTTGCCTTTTTAAGTTTAGATTATGAGGCCTCCAGAATGAGGACTGTCTATTCCTGTTTTACCATATTTGCACAGTGCTGCTCCAGTAGGCTTCAAACCTTAAGCATTACTGCATCAGAAGTTTGCTTCAGTCACTGACATCATATTCAAGATCTAGAAATGCTTTATCTGCTTCTGTGTATTAGAGGACCTTGCAAATGTTTTCAGCTCGGCTCTTTTGTTTTCATTCACTCTGTTTTACAGTGGAAAGATTAGGGATGAGAAAGCCTTGAAGCTGAAGTTACGTAATGCCTATAGTCTGTCCCCTAGAAGGACATAGTATCCTTGATTTGAGGTGAGGCTGCAGCAAACCAGCAAGTTCTGAGGGATGAGAGTTGACAGATACCACTTTAAATGCATATGTTGTTATTATGCTAGACTGAGTTAAGGTAGCAAAGGTGACAGGAGTAAGAATGGTTGAATTCTAATCTAGATTTCTGGGGAAACATATTAATTATAAAACTGTATTACTTTGTCACTTCTTTAACAGTACATAAATTTTGTTTTCAGGATGGCTTTTGTAGCAGCAGGAAATCAGAAATCTTATGGTGTAGCTGATTCAGCACCGTTAATACTAGTCTAATGACCAAAGTGCATTTCCTACCAACTGTCTCTCTGAAGCACTCTGGAAAAATTATTTTAATATTTTGACCTGATCAATTAATATAATGGATAAGATTTTTCCGTGGATCCTCCTCAGTATGACTGTAAATCTGAACTTGATGCGAATCATATAGACGCTACTGATGGAAAAGCCAGCAGAAAAGAATTGTCTTAGTGAAGTGTATATTTTTGCCATTTATATCAAACATTTGTCAGCGAGTAGATGAGAGGAAAAAAGAGTGAACTAAAAGTGAATTATACCTACAACATATCACTTTTCTTCAAATGCTTTGTTTTCTCTCTTACTTTACTATGGCATATGTCTTTGTTTGCTCTTTTGATTACTGGATTATATCCAAATATTTTTCTTTGAGAATCAGGAGCACAGGCCATTGATCCTTAAACAAGATTGTTTCCTAGTCTGTTATGTCTGATTGTAGATTTGTTTGTTAAAGCAAACCCTATTAAGTGAAGTATTGACCCCTGTGAATTTGTGGGGGCAGGAGGGGGAAGTCGATAGTGATTGTTGCTGTCCTCTTTCTGTTCTTTCTGCTTTGCAGTTCTACCTTGGAAGTCACTTGGCAGGCCCTTCCCAAGTGCTCAGTTGCTCATGTAAGGTAAATGACGGGAAATAGTGTAACTAAATGTCTGAGTAGTACCTGGTGTTGAAATTGTGAAGTGATTTATATGGTGGTTTTCATCTTGGCAAGCTGCCATCGTTTCAGCAGTCAGTTGGACCCCCAAGTGACTTGGAATGGGCTTTTGTGTTACATTAGTGATAGAGAGTAACTTGTTAAATGCTGTGAAATCACTTTGTGAGCCATTGTTTCAATTGAGCAGACCACCTTATTACCAACTTGCAGTGGTACAGAACACGTTTTCAATACTCAGGGCCTTGTGCCAAAGGCAGTGTAATATCACAAAGCTACTGAGTTTAAAGCAGCCCTTCTCTACGTCTCCCATACCCCAATACATTAGAAACCAAAGTTTGAGAAGTGGTATTAGAGGGGGGAAAAATCGGTATTATTTCCAGTATTTTATCTATAGGTGACCTGAGGAGCTGAGAGAATGACTTAGGTCATCTTGTATTTGCCAATGTTACAAAATACAGTGGCTTTTCAGAAGATTTTGGAAAATCTTCAGATACCGTTTTAAGTTTCTAGTCTCTAGAGTATTGTGTATTAGAGAAAAAGTGCTTAAAATCGGCCTAGGCTTGGCACAGAAATTTGCAGAGCCATAACATTAACAGCAAAGTATTAGAAATGATACTGTGGGGTGGAGAGTTGCACTGTTTATCCCGCCACAATTTCATGTGGCATCCAAAAAGGGTGCGTTCACTCACATAGTTCCTTCAGTTATATAGCTAAATGTATGAGGAAGAGGCCATTAACTGCATTGGGCTCAAGGACTTAAGGGGGAAAAGTACACTAGAAATGAGAATTGTTGAAAATGTCATTAAAAACATGGATTTTTCAGAATACAGTGAGAAAAGTCCTCTTAGCCAATCATTCTCAATCCCCTATTTAAATGAGAAGAGCAAACGTAAATAACTTACTGCCTTTTCATGTGTGCGTTCAGGAACAGAGGCGATTCTGTCAGCATGAAATCTAGGTAAGATGGAGAACACGCCTTTTGTGACATGGAACTCCAGTAGCTTCCTGTTAGAAACTTAAAATAATGGCATGTCTTTGATGGGGAAGCATACAAATTAATAGGCAGGAAAGAGATTGCATGAGGGAGGGAGTGAGACTACTTTTCCCTGGTAAGTTCTTTGATAGAAAACAATGACAGGGCTAGCCAAGGTAAGCTGGGGAATGTTGCATTTCAGTTGAAGCCACTGAAGGAGTCATCCCTAGTTGCAGACTGCAGAAGGAGCTGGCATCCAGACCTCCAGCAATTTCTGGTCTTTCGCAGACTTCTCAGGTGTGCTCAGACTTCGTGCTTGTTCAGGCTGACGCTATGCTGATATCAGTGTTTTGGTTGAGAGCAGTAGTGCAGTTTTGCAGAGCGTACCTTGCTTGTCCACTAGCTGCCTACCTGTTCCCTCAGTTCAAAGAAGTTTTGATGCATGCAAACTACTTTCCTTTGGAGAAAGAAGAGTTAGAAGTTCCTGCCCAGGTGGAGACTATATGCATCCCTGTGCCCACTGGGGTCAGAAGGGTCCAATACAGGGTGTGTGTCATGCCGTAAAGTCCTCCAGCACGCACTAAGCATTTGCATGCCAGCAGGATGCTTTTGGGCTGTCAACAGTCCTGTAACGCCCTAAAGAGCTGCTTATGCTATAGAAAGAGCTGAATGTACCTTCATATCTACTATCAGATACCAGCCCTGAGTTCTTTGTGATTCTGCTGCTTTTTGCCTCACCTGCTCTGGTTTGGTGCATTTTTCTTTGTTTAAACCTCAGATAGTAATTTGGGGTTTATTACTTACTGATAGAAAATTTTCAGGATTAATGAGACTGATTTTAAAAAAAAAATCTGCACCGTTTTCTCTCTTTTTGGCTATACTCTGGTCATACTCCCTTTTTTGTCCCCCCTATTTATTCCTCTTTTTCCTCTATTTTTTCCTATTTTCCAGTAGAAGGTGATGCGTCTATCTGTAGTTTCAGCACCCCCAAGCTAATTGTTTTAAGAAAAAGCAGGTTATCATGACATTCTGTATAAAATCCCTCATACTGGCAGGGCCATTAATGTAATTTTGGTGCTTGTGGGGTATCTTTGCATGCGCACTTAAGAATAAAATTAAAAAATACCCCAAAACTCTATATTAGCAGTGTCACATTGCTTCACCTTAGTCTAAATTAACCTTCAGTTTGTGTGAAGCAGCAGGCGCTGTGTCCTTGTTTGCAAGTTATACAAGTTTTATGTGAGCTGTACCATGACCTTACTAGCTAATAAAAATACGTATTTAAAAATAGACAGAAAAGTCAGAAAGGAGAAGGAACTTCAGAGTGGCAATGCTATTTGACATCGTATGTCCTTTTCTCCCCCAGTTCTCCTTGTTCCATCCCCATCTGGTTGATGTATCTCTGTGTTGCTAGTCTCTTTCGCATGAAAAGACTCATTTGTACCTAAAGCTAAGGGATCGTTTTCTTACGATCCTGTCTCAGGAGTCCTTGAGGTATCTCCATATCCCTATATTTCTATTATTCTGTGAAGTGTTGGCTGTAATCACCTTGTCTAGGACGTCAGGAGGAAAGGGAGCCCTTACGATGTGTAGGAAGCCGCATTCACTGTGGCAGACTGTTCCCATTGCCCGGTTGCTGTGGAGTAAGGAAGAAATGCAGGTTAAAATTGTTGGGCTGACACCCCTCTCCTTCCAGTGGCCTTGAAACACCTGCTGGATGCAGCCCTGAAGGGAACTTGTATGTCACATTCCCTGTTTTTTAATCAAGGTATAAAATAGATGGTTACTCAGTTTAGAGAATGCACGTAGGGAACTTGAACGCTGAAGAGGAAGCACGTAGCAAGTTTTACACATCTGGAGAATTGGAGAGTACGGCAGATATTCGTTCAATTAGAATTTTGCAGCTAATAACATGTTCTATCAAAGAAAATTGCTTGTGACTGTTGCTGTTGGAGCAGGTGTTGGGGAAGGTCATCTCTAAAGCAGCAAACATCCTTCGATAAAAATCAAAGGGATCATAGTGATGTGGTCCTGAACTGGTGCAGGAGCAGATGGACAGGAGATAACTAATACCTATATAGGGTATGCTGGTGAATAGCCATTCTCTGTGGCCAGTGCTTATTGCTAGGATACCTAACTCTTTGGTGCTTATCTGTCTGACTTGCGACAATAGTAAGCAGGAAGGTGTTTCCTTAATTTAAGGGCATTGAAACACTCTCTAATAAAGGACTTGGCATAAAAATATTACTGTAGCAGTCTAGATAAGGTTCAGTACAGTGTCTGAAAAGGTGTCTTCTGTTGTTTGTAAACCCTCTATCAATTAAGTTACTTGATCCATTAAGGAGGCTGGACTTTTTTGTGTGGATATGTTAGTTGACTTTATGACTAATGGCCAGTGTTCATACAGAGCAATAAACAAGTCTGCTCCTTCACCACTCAAAAACCCTCCTGACTGATAGCAACAAAATGTCATCAGATGCCAAACAGGAACAGATATCACTAATTTGCTAAGGGAGAGATCCACGATTCACATCCAAGGTCTTATTGTAGCTTGCCTTCTTCTCTAGCAAGGCGCAGGAGTCTGTCTACTGCTCCTGAATATCTAGTACAGCAAAACAGGGAGAAATTTTTCTCATTTGCTTGTGTTGGGCAAAAGACTTCCCAGATACATTTTCAAGCTGTGTACCAAGGGCAACGTGGAGTTACCTAGCTGATGGCACATGCTGTGCCTCTGGGACAAACAGGTATACCCATTTGTCAGGAAAGAAACACCACCTTAATAAAAATTACTGTACTTGAAATGTAATTCCAGCCTAAATTGCTTTATATTGGCTTGTGGCTTTTCTGTTTGTTCCATCTCACTTCACAGGAGTACCATCTTATAACTTACCTCCTAGGAGATGCCACCTTTCTTCCAGTGCCAATAGCAATGCCCATTCAAGTTGTAGAAGATCTCAAGACTTTGCAGGTCAGCAGGTAGTTGAGTTACCAAGCTATAAAGTCTCTAAAAAATGCCTGGTTGTAACAGCTTTTTCAGAGAAAGCATCAACCAATGATCAATGATAAATGTTGCTCTCTAGACAGACCATATTAAGGTCTCACAAGGCTCATAAGACTGTCCACTGACTCCTGACATGATGATATTTATTCTGCAATGTAATCAAGGCATTTATTTAAGAATTGTGTCTATTGTAAGAACTTAATTATTTCGCTCTTTCACTTACAAGGGAGGATACAACAGTCTCTCATCAAAGGACAAGATGTGAGATTGTATTGCTGTGCTAACCTAGCTTATGGGACTACAACAGCTCAAAGGCATTAGTGGTGTTATTAAAGTTTTTATTTCCCTCGCAGGTTATATCTTTAAGCAAATCTATTTTTGCTGTGCTGAAATTTACCACAGCAGGTCTCAGAATGCAGTGCCAGGATTACCCCCTACCTTGTGTACTAGGCTGCATTGTGCCTGCCATCAGGGTTATACTTCTACACATTGCATTCAGCTTTCCAGTGACATTTTGATGTCTTTCACCTGGCTTCCTTTTTTACCTTTTCATCCTCTTTCATCATCATCTTCTTTCCAAGGACATTTGACCTTTTGCTTGGCTCAGGCACTCTGGTTGTACATGTTAATTGCCCTGTGTGGAAGTATCAAACTGAATCCAGCTCATTGTATGCCTCTAAAGAGGAAGGTGTGATATTTCTATACATTTTCTCTACATTTTATTTCTCCTCTGTGTCAAGTATGATTTATTGGCTGGTCAAGAGGCTATTTTAAGCATACGGAATACACATAATAGATGTTTGTACCAGAGGTTATTCTCACTGCTGTTGGGGTCATGGGCACAACAACAATAAAAAGCAGAGTGTGGTTATGACTCTAGGGCTTTTGTGCATTTGATTCAGTGTATGGGTTATAATGACCCAAAGGAGGTGAACAAAGTGTTGGAAGTTAAACCAAGGTCTCCCAACCAGTAGAATATTGATGTACAGTTAGAGGCTGTGCACCAACAAAACTGTTTCCCATATCTTGTTAAATGTCATAGTCATTAGAACAAATATATGGGATTAAAGCAATAATGAGGCCTACACATTTGTCCGTGCTCTGAATAGCTCAGTGTGTGCTGCCTTCTCACCCGTAGTGCTCAAGTTCTCTGCACAGAACATAAACTGTGAACTAAGGAAAAACAATATGAAGAATTAAGGTTGGCATAGACCGCCCATATACAAATTTACTAATGTTGTGGTTTAACCCCAGCCAGCAACTAGGACCACGCAGCCTCTTGCCTCAGCCTCCCTTTTCCTCCCCCAGAAGGGTAAAAAGAGGGAGGAGGGGAAAGGAAAAAAAACCAAACCTCATGGGCTGATATAAAGATAGTTTAATAGAACAATAACAGAAAAGGAAAATAACAATAATAATAATGGTAAAAGAATATACAAGACACAAGTCACTCTCACTGTCTGGTGAATTGGTTGCCCAGCCCGACCTGAGCAGAGATCACGGATTGCCCCCAACCCTGGCCAACCCCCATTTATATATCGAGCATGACGTCTACGGTATGGAATATTCCATTGGCTATTTTGTTGCTCTGTCTATGCTCCTTCTTATATTCTATGGGAAGCTGAAAAAAGTCCTTGACTGGTACAAACATTACTTAGCAACAGCTAAAACAATATGCATTATTGACATTCCTTTCATACCGAATCTGAAAACACAGCAACCACTAGAAAGAAAATTAACTCTGTCTCAGGTGAAACCAGGACAACTAATTAAAATGAAAAAGGCAGAACACAAAACATGGCTGTAGATATAAGGTCAGCATTATTTATTTGGTCTCAAAAGCAAGGAGGATTGCCCACAGCAGGTACCCTCAAAATGGAATTCAACCCTGCAGAAAGTACTGTGAAATGAAGGTTATCAGCATAATATAGTTGGAAGGGGAGGGTCTTACCAGCCTTCTAGAGTATGAATGGATGCCCTGCAAGGGGGGGTATATATGTATGTGTGAGAGAATATGCATGCTTTCTTTTATTCAGGAAGGTGCTGAAAGACAGCTGTGAAGGTCGTCTTTGGTCACTATTCTTTCAGTCAAATTTTTTTCCCAGTTAGACAACGTGATGAGAAGGTAGGGCAGGGACTGTATCTGTTACTGAGGGACAGGTTCATCAAAATCAGATTGTTTCAAACTGAAAATAATTAGAGGATTTGGTATAATTTAAAAAAAAAAAAAACAACAACCAAACAACAAGTCAAAGCAATATTTGAATCTTTTATGCATTATAGGTGACTGCTAGAAAAGTGATGTTTTGAGTTTCATGGTCAGGGGAAGAATAATTGAATGCAGCTTGTTAAACTATTCTCATTTTTCCTTTCTATTAGCTAGCAAGAAATAATCTAAATGGCATTTAGATATTGTAATATGCTAACTGTTTTAAATCAATGGATTTGGTTTTGATACTTTTTTAAAAGTTGACATAATCTTTTAGGAATTTCTGATACTTCTACTTATTGAAGGCAGCTTGCTACATACTAAACTTTTTTTTTTTTTTTGAGCAGTGGGTAAAATGGAATATAGATTTGGCAAGCGTTTCTTTAAGCTGGCATACGTTAAACAGAGGATGCCAAGGTACAAGTAGCTAGATTAATTAATGCTGCTTCCTGGACACTATTAGAAACATTTTACATCCATCCTTTCACTCTGCCTTTCATACAACTATCCACTTACTCCAATCACCAGAACACACTTGAGCCTTGTCTTGCAAAGCAAAGACAGGTGCCTAAACAGAAAAGTAAAGCAAGATTGTGCCCAGAATTTTATCTTCAGCGTCAGCTTTTAAGGTGTTCTTGAGTGTGTGAAGCCAATGAATGACAATATAGTCAGTCAGGTGGTCAAAACAAGGCTTTGAAACTTTCCTGAGGTGAAGTCAGTGGCGAAAGTTCATTTTCAAGGTGTTAGAGAAATCTGTTTCAATAGCTATGTTTTTTTGGTCTCCTAAAAATCAGTGCTGAGTTAATATTCAAATTATTATAGGAATTTAATTGTATGTAGGTGTTTTCCATAACAGACAGTCATGAATTCATAATTACTTATGTCTTTATTGACTTAAATGATATAGTCCAGGATGAGAATTTCAGTGATGACAAGACAATCATTAAAGTAGACTCCTGCAGTGAGTTTTCTCCACCATAAAACTACGGTGGTGGCACATTGCCACACACCAAATTTTTTGTTTTACAGCATAGTCCTTTGTGGAATATACAAACCAGTTACCCATTACTAGGTCTGGTATTTGAATGCAAGCAAATTTTTTTGTTTCTGATTGTCCCTCAATGTAAAAAAAAAAACCCAAACCCACAAACAAAATAAAAAAACAACAAACAAAGAACAAAGCCCCACCCAACCAAAGAATAATGAAATAAACACCCAACTTATTTGAAAAACAAGTAATTCACCAACTAGATTTTCAGGTGATACTGACAGATTTTCTTGGTTTAAATTTTTACCACTTGCAGCAGATTTTAGCAGTTGATAACTTTCCTGCAGATGCTTCAGGAATATTCAATAATATTTCAACAACCTAAGTTTAAACGTTGTTTTTTTTAATGTGTTATTAATTTTGCTTTTAATTACTTTAAAGAAATTGCTCAGGTTCAATGATCTTAATATCAAAATAAATTTTAAAAGTAGTTATAAATGCTTTGCCACTTGTTTTTGCTCAGACTTTGGGAGTGAGCCATTTTAAGGTGCTGTTTTGATGCTCTCTCTGATCTGGAGCTTTCTCTAGTAAGATCAAGATTAAGATTTTTCCATTCCTTTACTAAGGATGGTCATCACATAATGAGTTTTGGTCACAGCTATTTTGACATTAAAGACTTTCCATCCAGTTTCTCAGTACTGAGTGAATCAGTTTGCTGCTAGACTTTTTTTTCCTTTTCTTCCTAGACTTTAATTGGTACTAAGGTGCGCAGTGCCTGCACTTCTATGGTGCCAGTTCCTTTATTCCAAAGTTTACATGTAGTTATATTTTAAATAGATGTGATGTGTCTATATGTTTACGCTGCTTTACTTTGTGCCAGCATGTTCTTCTGTATGCCACAATGAAAATTAGTCTCCTTTGAGACAAAATCAAAAGTTACTATATTCCTCTAGGTGTTTTTCAAATTTGAGTTGCTAAAACCTGCCCTCACTGAATCTCAATTAACCTCTATTCAGCCTTTTATTAGATTTGTCTTTGTGCATTTAAGAGAGATGTTAAATTTGGAGTTAAATGGATTCACTTAGGTGATGTGCTCAGTCAAAAGTTGTGTCTTAACGTCATTGCAGACTAACAGCTTTCTCGTGTGACAGGTTCACGAAGGAAGACACACAGTGGAGGGAAGCAGTTTTTGTTAGTGACAGCTGAGAATGCTTCTGTCTCAGAGCATATTGTAGTATAACAGCTTCTGTGACTTAATGGCCAAGCCATAGCTCTTACTATAGAATTCACCTTGACTTCTCAGGAAATTAAATACTAGCTTCGGATGCCGGCTTCTGACATTTATACTTGCAAGAGATGACCTTATCTGAGTGGATTGAAGCAATCTAAGTTTGTTTTGAGCTTTTGGGCTTTTTTGTGGGTTTGGCTGTTGGTTTAGGGGATTATTTGAATTGTTTTTTTTGCAGTGTGTTTTTTGTTTATTTTTAAGGGATCTGAAGCACAGTCCTTACAGGGACCGTATGCTACCATGAGCTCCATAGCAGATGATAAAATGGACTTCCCAGACCTTGCTTGCCTGGAAGCATTCTGCCTTCCTGAACACCACTTTTGTCTTTTTTCTTTCTTTTCCCATCTGGGTTAACATTTTTCCTCTTGGCACATTATCACATTGAACAAATGCGCAGATTTAGCACAAAAAGCCTGAGCTTCCAGATGACAATCTTCCTCTGCTTTCTGTGGGCAATCAAGAATGAGAAGAAAGACTATTGCAATAGCTTGTGTTTTCCAACTTTCCTTCCCCTGCAGCTCTAATGTTTTTCTTGAATTGACTCTTCTAGTTTGTGGTAAGTGAATACTGATCTCATAATAAATTTATGAAGCGTTGAATCTTAGGAATTAGGTTTATATGACTAATTCAGGATTTAGTTCTCTCACATAGATTCTGCTCAGTCAGAATCTCTTATCTCCCTAAGCTTTTTCCTGACTGATTCTGTGACTTAAAATAATAATCTTGTGGTAAGAGGCCCAAAAGTGCCTAATTAGACTGTATGCTGGAAGAGAGTGCCATTGATAATTAGATATGTCAGCGTAATGCAGCAGGAGTGACTAAAACATGTTAAGGCACTAGAAAATCATTTGAGCTGCCTACTGCACAGGAAAGAAATGCAAAGAAAACTTTCTTATGTACCATTAAAATTCTTCATGACTTATTTTGATTTGCAGTAAAAATCTTTAAATTTGAAAATCCTTGTTCTTCCATCAAACATATATTCCTGTTAACTACATCAGCAAATCCTCGAGGTCAACAGCAATGTGCCATTTTGTTCCAGCTACAAGTTTAAGGTTTGCTGATGATCTATTTCTGTAAGTTCATTCTCTTTGTATAACAGAGGACACAAATGTCTGAACATGATGAATTTCCCAGAAACATGGTACTACCCTGGAGACATGGTCTCATGCAGCTTCCTGGCTTTCTCTCTAGAAAAAAAAAGAGTGAAGCAAATACCTAATGCATAATAAAGTGGCCATGGTCCAATACAGACCCAAAGTGAAATAATGTATGATTTCCTTAAGGTAGGGAAATGCCAACATAGATCACATAACAGAACTGATGTCTTCATTTCTAAAATAAAGTTGCTACTAATCACTTGTTTTATAGTTGCTATACTGGTGTAGCACTGTGGGAATGAGTTTCAGCTCTGTATCTTATGTTTTGGCCCTGCATCTCAGTGTGCAAATAGAATTTGTGCTCAATGAGACACCAACACGCTAAAATTCATAGAATCATCAAATTGTGTGTCTTGGAAGAGACCCTCAGAAGGCTCCAGTCCAATCTCCTGCTCAGCAGGGGTCCAGTTAGAGCAGGTTGCTTAGGGCCTTTTTCTAGTCAAGTTTTGACTATTTCCAGGGATTTTTGGGCAGGTCATTCTGGTTTCTTCAGCATTGTTGGTTTTTAGGGGAAGAATTTCTCTGAACAATTACACCTGCAGTGGGGATAGCTCTGTGATCAGTGCCCTGTACCAAGTCTGCTCAAGTATAACCCATAACCCATTAGTAAAGTAGTTTTTCTTTAGAAATGAGGCTGCTGTTACTACAGCGTATTATACTTCAAGGCATCCAGGGTTCAGCAATGGAAAAGTTGTTATTCGTGGATACTTTTTTGGTGGCCAGAGAAATAGAGTAAATGTTTGCTAAGGTACCGTGAGAAGCACTATCACCACCTTGTCTAGTGATCACAGCAGGATTGACCAGATGGTCAGGCTCAGCTCTCCGCTGGGCCGTGTCCGCTTTTGAACCCCTGCATGAAAGCTGCCCTCCTTGCTACCCTGCTTGTGCCCAAATGTTTCACGTTCAGGCATTACCAAGTTTACATCTTAGATTATAGTTGCACTACTGATAGCACACTTTAGCTGACAAAAACCTATCCTATATTACAGCAAACATAATTGATGATATAACAAATGCTTGATTTAAACTGACAAAATTTATTGCTTTCTTTTTTCCTGGTTTTGCTAGTGCATGGATGATTCTAGCTTCTTAAAAGTTTATCGTAGTCTGCCTCTCATTTTCACCTCTTGAACCTGCATTGCTTTCTATTTGTGACATGAAAATTAGTTGCCATGGAAATGATTGCAGCAGGAACAGAGGATCTCTTAAACAGGGGATGAAAAAAAGATTGAATTTATAAGCAGATGGGCTTAGCAGTGAGCAAGGAAGAAAAATCGCCTAAAATCTAAAGTGTAAGGAGTGGGGTGAGGTGTTTTTAAAAAGTTTGTCTATATTTTCATTTGTATACCAGCATCATCTTAAACCCTTGCTGATTTCCGAGAGCACTACATGCTTGTAGGTGTTTACCCGATATCCTAATTTATATGGAAGTGTATCCTTAGTATCTGTAGGGACTGAGTACCGGCTTTAGTGAGACACGTGGTAGAATGAGCTGCAGCAGGTGAGCAAAGGCCCCTGTGTGAAATTAAACAGGTGTAAGAAGAAAGGTTGAGAGGGTTCCTTTGCTGGTCCAAAGAATGATTCAGCCCATATTCCCCAAATGATGTGCAACAACAGCATGTACCTGATGAGTGTGGTGACAATAGCTTGCAGGGCTGGTTCTGCTTAGATGTATTTGCAATTTTTTTCTTGTCCTAATAAGGATCTGACCTGAGATGTTTTAAGGCTAATTCTTTTGATCTGGGTAAGAATGGAATAAAATCTGTGGTGGGATTGTCAGGCTTCTCTGGGATGCCTTTCAGTCACAGCACTGACACATAGATTCTCCTACATCTGTTGGAAAAATCAAATGCAATTTTCATTATAGAGGATTACAGTCTTTCTAGCTACATATCTATATCCATAGTGATGGGTGGCTGACAATCTCCTTGCAGATGATTTTAGGGAGAATGCTCAGTAGATGCAGCTATGATGTGATTGGTGATACGGAAATTTTCAGGGTAAAGTAAACTAAATTTCACACAATGTAGGGAACAGTGTTTAGGTCGGTAATTCTTTTTCCAGGGTATAGTACAAGTCTGTAAATTTTAAAAGGATATTTATAGATGCCCATTTCATTTGTCACTGTGGCGGGGGTGGGGGGGAGAGGGAAATTGGATCTGTGTATTTGCACAGTGACCATGTTGAAAGGCACAATCATCTCTTGCTAATAATCAGAACATCTAGTTCTCTGCAAGGTATCTGAAAGGAACACATTATCTGGTTTGACGTCTTACTAGAAACAAACGTTGTTTCACTATATCTTTTGAATAGTTACTGGCTTCGACCCTTTCGCATGCAGTTATCACCTATAATGGTCACTGCAAAGCTTCATAGTATGTCCCTGGTAAAACAGTATGGCCCCGCCTAGAAGGATGGACTTTTGTGATATGGTACAGAATATACTACATTATCATGACAGAGCTGCTGTCCTGTCATGCTGTGGCATTGGCCTTGGCTGGCAAAGTATAAATCTAACTAAATACCTGAGAAAGCTTTTAATGCACAGCCACTGGAATAAAAGAGTATTTTTTTTTAAAAAAAGCAAAACCAAAAACATTTAGTTTGGACCATTCTTTTGTTTACTTTCTGTGAATATTTTAGTGTATGAAAACCATCTCTACGTAGCATGAGATTTATGTACAGGGAGAATATCTGCCAAAATCATATTATGAATTTATACAGATGAGTATTTAATCAGAAGACCCAAATTTTAATGGTCAGGGTTATAAATTAAAAAAAACAACAATGCATAATCCAAGTTAAATGACAATGTTTGATTTTTGCTTTATATACTCAAGTTGAAGAGTTTATCAATAATCCCATCATGAAATATTATTTGTAGGAATGCAAATAATTAAATTATGAAGTATTAGAATATTTTAAACTGCTGAAGGCCAACTATGAATAGAAAAATATTCAATACAAATGACTTGTTCTACCTGGGAACTTCTACAGCAATGGTCAGCGTCATCAGAGTTAATGAACATCTTATTCTTAGCAGCCATTGCTTTAAATTTACAATGAATTTGAGTCCATCTGCCACATCTCCATCTCTCTTTATTGCTTAGCAGTAAATTTTGTGGCTTTCTTTGGGACAATATCTTTTGTTTATTTTTAAAATACATTTTTGTATCAGCACAACTAATTAATTCAAAACTCAGTCAAATCTTAGTCTTCGCTAGGACTCTGGCATAGGTGGGCTAAGTGTTACTTTTTGTTTCAAAAATTTTTTTGTTAATTGTGTGCTCTTTTGTGTGCCTGGTGCCTTCAAAGGGATAGGGGATGCTTGGTGTTTTTTGCTCTTTCACCAGGTGCTGTGACAAGAGAAATTAATGAGAAGTGCATCTTGTGATGCACTAACGGGATGGACAGATAGGATCATAATAGTTTGGGGTGGTGAAAAAAATGTGTTCGATATCAACATGTCTTCTCAGGGGGGAAGTCCTTAATGAGAATTAAATTCCTTTTTCAGGACCTAGACTGGTAGTCTGAACTAGTTAACCTGATGAGAATGAACAAGAAGTGCACGGTTAGGTAAAATGCCCTGCAAAGCATATGTATATTGCTGAAAATTGGTTTTTTCCTATCCATGTTCTAATCAAATATAGTGTTCAGATTTATTTTCTTTAAAGTTCTAGTAGATTTTATTCTCCAAACCTGTCATCAAAATATTTCTGCCATTCACTCTGTATCCAGAAGTTGTAATACTTTGTAACATGTTAGATGCAAAACCAATTTAAATAAGGGCGAAGATATTGATGGTTCAAAAGGGAGGATTCATTTGCTTCTCATACTACTAGTACATCCTCAGAGACTTGAGGGCCTTCACAGGATGAAGTCCTGTCTCCCTCCTGCTGCTCCCTAACCACTTCTATGCAGCAGTGGAGTAGACCTGTAGTCCTTCAGTAGTCTCCTGTAGAATGGAGTTCAGAGTGCTAACAAGCAAGGTTTGGAGCCACAACCTTTTCTTCCATCTTCTGCACTATCATCCAGTATTTTGAATTATCTTTGGATGTTTTTAATTACTTAACGTTATCTTCTTAAAGGCTTATTCTGACCCTTTCTCATGAGTCAAATACCCTAGGAGCATTTCTAGTCTCTTGTAGTGAAATCTTTTGAAATACTTTTTAAAAGTATTTTTAATCAATGTTTTCATTGCTTACTGTCTTGTTAAGCTTCTATGTAGTCTATAGAAATATTTTCTTTTTTTCTATTGCTTATATTTTAAGCATTATCACTCTTTTTCTTATTGTCTACTACTATGATGATTCTGTCATGTTTAAATATCTTGTACTTAAAGCCTCATTTTATCTACCTTTTTTTTAACAAACTATGTACATGTGTTTTTCAAAAGAAACAGAAAAGTGTGAAGTTTGTCTTGTTATTTCTCAACCTGCAGCTGTTATTTTTGGGCACAGTTAAGAGTAGTCCTTAAAGAGAGAGATTCCACATGCTTCTGTGCTTAATTATGCAATTACAGTATCACAGAAATCACAATATTTGTGGTGACTTCATTGTTTTTATTTATTTATGCACCTTCTAACTCTCCTTTGTGAACTGTAAAAAGCAGGCTTCCTACCAGTGTCTGCATCTAGCAGTCACGTCTCTAGTGCTGGTTTTGCATACCATCAAAACGGTAAAAATCTGAATCCTTTGAGCAGTGGGTTTATATTTTAGCATGACAAAACTGAACATGCGATTAATATATTGTAGGAGAGTATGGAGTGTAAACCAGGCTTGTGTTGCTGCTCCATGATTACATTCTTTCCTGGATGGGTGACTTACACAATGCTCCCAAATGGTGCCCCACAGGGTTTTCCTGGCATCAATTGATGCAAACATACTGATTTTGGTATACAAAACACTTTCTGTCTATGTGACAAGTTTGAGATGAATGTACAGTACCCTGCAGGATACAGTATTAAATATTTCTCAGTACTCAGCTGTGACTAGGGTTTCTAATTTAGTGGACAGGAATTCAGTACCTTTCCATTTTGGAACAGGAAAGAAAGATTTCTAGGCCTAAATGAAAGGGGATTTTTAGGCCTAAAAATGTAGAGCAAAATCTCAATAAAACATAAACAGGATCTCACTGTGGATGTTGACGGCTATTTATTAAAAAAAAAAAAAGAAAAAGTCATAGACAATGTGGTTATCACAACATATGATATATATTCTTACTTGTCTCTTCTTTTGCATGGTAACACAATACCCTAAATAAGAGATCATATTATGAGACAGCCTTTCATCGGGGAAAGCATTTTGCAAACTAAAATGGATGTTTCTGACTGAAAGAGAATGTTTTGTTTTACTTTATTTCATGCAGCATCTAATCTTCAAGCTTACCTTGTTCACAGCAAATATGTTCCCTTCCTTCTTCATCCCCTTCCTTCATCCCTACAAGCATGCCCATAAGCTTTCTGTGTTCTGCCTCACTTAAGTGGTCAGCTGGCACCTCCACAACAAAGCCCAGCTGGAAAGGGTTTTTATCTTGAGCTTTTTTCATTGATATCTGGTCTCCTTGGCAAAGAAGATCTCTGACCACTGTGAGCTGTTGGCTTTTGGTTTTATCCTTAAATACATTTGATTTAAATTATTCAAGGTACTTTCCTATGCTTGCTTAGACTACAAACCATTCTTTCTAACTTTTGGATACCTTCCTATTTCCAGGATTTCCCCAGGCTGAAACTAGCATCATTTTCTTCTGGATATTGGCTACAGCTAGCTGTGCCCTGCAGTACTTTTAGCCCTACAGGTCAGATAAATCTGGCATTGGAAGGTCCGTTCACAGCAGCTGGCTGTGGGTACTGTAGATTTTTTGGGGGATTCAGGTACCAATGAAGGAGAAGCTTTTTATTCTTAAGCATTTTTAAGGGTCGTAAAACTTCTGCCTTTGTATGAGAAGAAGGGAAATGTATTTTCTGTGGCTTTCTAGATGTCCAAGCAAGTAAGATGCAATAATATTCAGCTAGTAATTTATTCATGTCTCTTGCTGGGAGGCGATTCCTACCTTCTTACTAAAGGTCTGCAATTGATTTGCACAGTGCTGGTTTTCAGCATTACCAGTTATATTTTGGAAAGTGATGGTAAAAGGAGTTGCTATCTTGCACCATTTGCAAGACAGGCAAATGCCTGTCTTTGCCCAGCCTGGCTCCAAAGTGAAACTAGAAAGAAAGTCAGAAATTATCCTAGAGAAAAAGCTTCAGCCAGATGAAGAGGAGGATGGGTTCCCAGTTAAATGACTGGTGTGGTGTACCACCAGGCATTTGTTGCTAATGTAGCCAGACCTTTTCCATCAACAGGCTGACATCGTATTCCTGTGTTAGCCTCCTGCGTTCAGTGAGCCTTATTCTTTTCTATCTCACAGTTAAGCTTTCGGTGTTTAGCATCCTTCATGCAAACTTTCCTAGCTGTCACCAGTTGGTTTGACTACCCCAATTTGTCTTTGCCCGGGCATAGATGAGAAGCACTTGCTATATTACAACAGCTGAAAGGTGTTTTAAGAAGTTGTTCCCTGGTATTTTCTGCTGTGTGTTGCTGTTTCTGAGCTGAACATGTGCCTGATTTACGCTAACTTGAACCCAATCTCAGACAGTAATGATGTTTGGTAGGCTGAAGAACTGGACTTGGGTGTTAAACATATATTAGGATGGCTGTTTGAATGAGAAGTAAAAACCTCAGTCCCTTGCAAACATAATATAAACCTGACAGGCATCATGAAAATCAAGGTTAGCACATTACATTTTTTCAAGGGCAGATGTGTTGCAGTGAGTTTGCTTAAAACTTCATCCTTTTTCTTAAAATGGTAAAGAAAATGACTTTGCATTTAATTTTTTTTATCTATATGATTGCATTTTGGTGGTATTGATCAAGCATTTTATAAAATGCTTTCACATCCAAGTTTTAAAAATGTAAAGAGGAAAAATCCAAAGCTGAAGAGCTCAACAGAAAACAATAAGCTTGCAGTACTTAAGTATAACATTCTGAACCAGTAAAAGTGAAGGAGTTGCTAAACCAATAAAGCCTATCTCCATTATCACATAGCAAATGTATAAAGCAGAACTGTGCTAAAAGGTGTTTCGCAGCCTACAAGTATGTGATATAAATCTGATATTGTGCATTCTGAAGAAAAGTGAAAATGTAGACTAAAATCCCAATAATTTTAATTCAGAACCTGGAAATGAGTAGCAACTTACTCTTTTAAGTATCTTGGAAACCTAAACAGCAGTGTGTTAATTTAAAATGGTTTTTGATAATTAAAAAAAATTTAGATAGCTGCTTTTCATAACACCTAATGTTTTCATTTGGTTCGTGAGTTGTTTATATCTCATAAGCCTGTGTGAGTTTTGGTGCGATTTAGGAATTGGGTAACTAGATCACAAGTGTGTTGTGAAAGTATGATTTTTAAAAAAAGAATAAGCAGTGTTGTGCTTGGACTTGTTAAAACCTTTTGTGTCCGAGTGTTTCAGTCCTGCGAACTGAACTCTGTAGTCTCCCTGCTTTGTGAGATCTAGGGGTGTCTTTCCTGCTTCTAAACACAGTGGCATCAGGATGTCAGTCTGCAGGGTTCGTGGGGCTGGACCAATGCTCGCTGCTTGGTTATAACGAAAGTATACCATTTAAATAATGAATAACAAATAATAGAAGTGTTAAGGCTGACAGAATATTCCATCTTTAGGATTTTACAACGTATGAAAAGAGTATCGGAAATTGAACTGCAAATTTGCTGCTGATTAATGCAGCTGGAGAGGAAGGTACAGGTAAGGGAGGGCAGGCAGCTCAGCAATCAGCAGGAGGTAAGACTGAGCATGGATGCTCAGGGATAGGTTTTTGGTTTTGTTTTTATCATGATGCAGAAGGTGCTGCCACAGTTGCATGAGGTAATGACTTCTCAATTCCTGGTGGGAAACCCTGTTACGAATAGAGCTGCTTACGTGTAAAGTGGTATATACCTCTACCACGCTGCTCCCCATTCCTTGCCCAGTAGAATTATACTTTGGGCTTTTGTGTAACAAGATACAAGCAAGCCAGTGAGCTGGCATTGTTGGGAGGGTTTTTTTTTTGTGAGGGGAGGAAAATCATTCTAATTGTTTTCCTCTGTTTTTGTCTTGTATATCCCTGCCGTCTCAGCCATGATAGTGACTCTGACCCTCAATCCACTCACAGAGGAAATGCTTCTCTAGGCCAGTCTCTCCCTCACCCTGTGACAGTCTGTCTGCAGGGGTGAGAAAGCAGTTCATTCTCTGTTCCTGTTCTGACTGGTCAAAGCTCTTGACAAGATGTCAGTGCCTACTGTGATAGCAGTTCTTAGCCTTTTTGTGATTTGAATATCTTACTTGGAAAAGAGCCCTAAAGTTGTTGAAATAACTTCACACAGACTCTGAAAGAGCCTTGAGATTTTAAGATCAATCAGTAAACTGCACTGGCTTTGAAATATAACCTTTTATTCTGTTAGCTCTAGTCAGCACAAGCTGTGGTGTCCTTGCATCTCTGCCACTGTTCTGCTGTATTTTGGATTTGCTTCAGTGCTTTTACAGGGCAGGTATAGCCTTAGCTCTGGCTGTGCCAGTCAACAATAAATGTTCGTGAAGTTCAATAGCATGCTATAAAAGGCTTGGTGTTATCTACTGCTTTCTACGAATTTTTATAAAAATTAAAAAAAAATAATATGCTGTAGGATGAGCTCTTTGCTGAGCAAGCTGCTGAAGGACTGGAGAGGACAGTGATATATTCTGTGCTATGCAGAAGAAGAGTTATTAGATTTCCACCCTGATACCTGAAGTCTGTACATCCATCAATATGCTTTCATCTTCTTCCACTTTAGCCCTAACAGTGAGATAGTGAAACCTAACATTTCACCAGATTTCAGTGGCTCCAGTGTTGTTTTTTCCTTTCTGCAGCAGTGGATCCATGAGGGAATGAGAAGTCTTTGGCCAAATACCTGCTCCACTAGTGTAGGATGGCAGCTGTGCAGGAGTTGTCATCAGCAGACTGACTCTCTCTCTCTCATTGGACATTTTCTTGCTCTGTGAAGGATTATTCTCTGAGCTGACAAGGTATACAGTTCAAAATGAATGTAGCTAATGGTAGTTTCAACTTTTTAACCACTCTAGAAAAGTCTAAGAAGGGACTACAGTTGGGAAAAATTGCTGCAAACATATTTGAGTGTTTAAAAGGATGACAGTGATTTAACGGACCACTTACTATATCAGATGTCTCTTGACACAAGATGAGGGGGAACTTCTCAAAGTATCTTAAGTTGAAGTATGATATAGAGCCTCTAATGCTTTATGCTATACAACCATAAGGTGTGCTTTGGGATATGACAGTAAATAACATACTTCCTGTATTCTTAAAGTGTAGCAGTGTGGGCCTTTTGGAGGATATTGCAACAGCCTCAGCTCCTGCTATTGCTCAGCTGGGTTCCACAGTGCTGCTTGGCTGAAGTGCACTGTTAGTAGATGAATTAAGGAAATAACAAGGATCATTTTGTTTCTTCTCCTAATAATAAGGCCACATGAAAATTTCCATCAGGAAAAAAAGATGGTTTTTCCAAACAATCACTTTCGTGAGCATAACTTTACGGAGATGACTTGGTTTACATTATCCATCATTTAGGAAACCAGGGTATCTGTAGGGCCTGTTGGTAGCATCTATTGAACAGCAGCAGAAATGCATTTCTTTCCTTGGTTAGACTCTCCAATGAGTTCAGTTCTGCAGGCAGAAATGTCTTTTACTTTAAATATCTTTTTGTTCCCGGTCTAAATGCATTATGCAAATAATTCACTTTATAAAAACATAACAAATGTTTGTGTAGGTTTTTTTTAAACAGCTCCAAACATGATAGTTCAGGAAGCTAGTGTAATTTTAAGAGCACTAAGAAGCAGCAGCTACAGTATAATAGGATCTGGGTTTTATGCAAATAAAACCATTATGCCCATTACTGGAGCATAACAAAGTAAAAAGACCTCTGCACTTATGGGTAATATGACAAGTGCTTTATTTATGATAACTCTTAGAATTTTCTCCTAGCATTTTCTTGCAGTATCATGTGGTCTCCAAAAGGCAGAGCTTTATGTTGCTGAGAAGAGCCCTCAATATATTAACATGATGCTGAACAAATTACTCGGGCAAAACAAATGTTCTTTTGAGATTTTGTTCTGTTGCCTTTTAGCTCTCCAATAGCAGTTCAATATACTCTTGACATTATGAAGGATTGCACTTTGATATATATGGTTAATATAACGTAAACATGGAAGATGGGAGAGTTCTTTGACTGTATGATTAAATTGATCTTAGACTTTACTAGTACAGTATGTCTAAAGTCAACAAAAAATACATTGCCATGGGTCAAACTGTGAAGTCCCCCATTCATTCTCCTACTGCACCAGGCAGTGGAGTGTATGATTTTTCTAAAGTTCTATTCAGGTATCCCAATAGCTTGAACACTTCAGTCTTCAAGTGTATTTGTCATCACTCAGGGTTGTGCATTCTACAGACAGGCGTGAAAAAGCTGAGTGATTTCCTAAGACCGCAAAGGAGCAGATACGATCCTTGGCCCCTGTAAGCTAAGGGAATACCTTGACTTCATTCATTGACTTCATTCATACCTTCCTTCATTTCTAGGAAGTCTGGCCTGTAAGCTTGTGTGTTCATGCTTTTGGTAATTCAGTTCTTTGCGATTACACTAAGGGAAATACAAAACAGCTTCAGGCTAAGGTGCGTCTGAAGTTTATCCACACAAGGCTGCATTATACTATCTCTAAGGACCAGAATCTGCAATCAGATTTGTAGAGAAGTTGCCCAAGATCTACCCTCAGCTTGATCATTTGGATGACTGCTAAGTTGGAGGGACACCCAAGATTCACATTGGAAAAATTTGTGTTCTGTTTCTCTAGTTTTCATGTTCTGATTTAAAATCAGAGTGATTAGGTATTTCTTAATATCACAGTTTTATGCATCTATTTATGTATATGTATAAACTTACATGTATGGAATCCGATGAAACTGCTCATTGGAAGCACCATCTCATAAGAATTAAACCTCTAAAAAGTACTCTTACCTGCCTGTAAAAATAAGCAGTTGCTAGGCTAATTTCCATGACCAAATTGATACGACTACTATAGTGCAATTAATCTTTGGTTTTTGAACTTGACTATGTATTGTTTGATCTCTGTTCTACATTGTTGCTGTACTCTCTTTTGTCTTAACAGACATGAGTTTCAGTTCATTGTCATTGCAGTGCCTGGTGAAGGGACTCCTTTGTGTCACTGTGGCTCTTAAAGCTTTGCCATAAAAATTATTATTAATCTGTTTTTTGAAAAGTAAATAGTCCATTCACCTCATTTATTAGAAGCTTATGGCACACCATGAGAAAGACAGTAGCTAAAGATGTCTTATTTTTATGGTGGTGCTTTTGTTGCTGTGTCAAAGGCTATAAAGAATAAAATGCCTGGATTTTAGGAAAAGCACACACTAAAACCTGCTAACTTTTGCTAACAATATTATTTACTCTATTGGAAAATAAGAAGTAGGCAAACCTACTTTCTCTTTTGTTTCCCACTCTTGCCAGATAAGTTCTGTCAATGCAACGGGTAGCAGCAGGAGAGAAAGAGAAAATTGTGAAATGTTTTAGCAAAATGGGAACAGATAATACGTTCCTATACACTTCCAGAATATTATGATGTCCCTAGAAAAAAAGGAAAAGTTCAGCTGTGCTTCTGTCAGACACAGAGCGAATATCAGTTTACATATATTTAAATTCATTGCAGTCATTTCTATTATGAATGTTATTAAACTTGGCTTATTTCAATCAGCACAAGTCAAAGCTTATTCTCCTCTCCTCTAATAGGTTAGTGCTGGGGTTGCTATATCAGTCATTTATGCTTAAATGGGGCTATTTCCAAGAGAAGACAAGTATGCTTTTCAGAAACGGAAGTGACTATTGGGACAGTGCTGCTAAAGCACTAAGCACCTGTTGGGTGCAACTTTCCCATCTGGAATAACCTCATTAACATTACCCGGCAATTAAGACTGCAATGCAGTTTGCTTCATGTTTTGTGTGCAATACATAAAGATGTGATGCCAGCTCCTTGAAGACATTGTGCAGTTGGTAGCTGACCTGTCTCCTTGTCCTTATTTGCCAGTGGGAGGGATTTGTCAGCAATACCATCATAAAGTTTGGAAATCTCTCATGATTTTATTTATTTATACTGACCCAAATGCAGGGCAATTGTAGAAATTTATGGACAAAGCACTCCAAGGGGCATTGTCAGCAAACTACCATGTGTATGGTAGGACATCCAATAACCAATGCGTCTCATCAAGTAGTCTTCCTGCAAATGCGTGAATGCCACTAAATGGCCCTTGTGAGTCAAATATAGTTTCCCTCAGTGAAAAATGCTGTAAGCAGAAGTACTTAGATTTACCTTTACTACTGCAGTAAGCAGAAATCCATATTGAGTGTAATTAAATGGAGATAGCTAGTTTAGTGAAATGTGCAGATTATGCTAGCAAGTGTTCAGGATATATAAGGTGGGTTCTGCTATTCCATGTGACCTGGTGGGGCATGGCAAACATGTATGGCTTCATAGAGAATCTTATGAAAAAGAGAAACAAAATCTATTTATAATCAAATTTATACCAATTTGTTTCTGGAACTGTCAGCTTTTGAGACAAAGTCAAAACCAGTGAAAGCATTTATACTTAGAAAATTCAATCCAGAACACCTGAAGTCTGCTTAATATTTGTATGAAGTTGTTTTTTCACATGTTTCAGCAACTCAGTTTAATACTTCATTGATTTAGCTCTCAAAAGACTTGTATCCAAGTCTTGGCGTTGAAGGAGCTTTCATGCACAAACAATGAACCATGGGACAGGAAACTTGCCTTTTAAGTCACCCGTTCATGTAGAAGGTGGCATGTGATTGCCACCCAGAGGCTGTTTGGCCTTTGTGAATTAAGTTGTGCTTCCCTAGATTAGAAAACTCTGAGTCATAAATAGAAACGTCAACCAAAAGCTACATACACTGTAGAGAGAAAGAGCCATCTTTTTCTCTCCTGCTTCCTCAGTCACTCTTGTGGGGCAGGCAAGTCCTGCTGCTGGCCAGCTTGAATCTGGGCTATATCTAGAATTAGTCTCAGTACTAGACTTCAAAGTAATGATCTTGGCACTTGTGTGGGGATAAACCCAGGGAATGTTGAAAAGAGTCTTAAAGACTCAACTGATGAAGTACTCTAGCATCTGGTCCACTTTGATTACATAGACTTGTTTTTACAGACTCATGAGTGCTACTTGGTCTATAAATTATGAACGTTAAGACCAGTTTGTTTGGAGACCACTTTGCTTTAGTTTCTTCAGAGCATCATCCAACCCATATAATAAACATGCATTCTGGGAAAAGATACAGCAAAATTGCCATGGCGTATCAATGTGAGTTATTTCCTTAAAAACACTGTCTAACCAAGAACTCCACAGGTATGGGGGAAACGTTTTCTGTTACTAAGAGATGGACTAAAACGAAGGCACGAAAAGGATGACAGACAGGTGCCTGGTAGTAAGTGGAGTTTTAAAAAAGAGAACAGAATTACTCACAGAATCGGTAGAATCACTTAGGTGGTAAAGTGTTGCAGGCTTTAAGACTCTATGGATTTGGTTATTTAAATTAACATATGCGGAACCAGAATAGACTTATTAGCTCAAATGAGTGTCCCATTGAATCATATATCCTGTCACTTACAGTAACGTGGACCTACTCTGGATTCCAGTGCGTGCAATGCTGTGGTGGCTTGGAATAACCTGCCAGCAGAAATGCCTGTATCTAAGGCTGCTGGAGGTAAAGGGCCTGACTCCTTGCAGAACTGGCTTCTAACTCTTGTTAACACAACCGTGCAGATATATGTTGAGGGGGCTGCAGAGGAGGGAAGAGGTTAATGATTCAGAAGTTTAAAATTTGGGATACTGGACCTTGGTGTGTTACTTGCTAAATGAGCTAATGCTGTTCGATAAAACTGAACGATCAGCTTTGACAAAATGGGAATTATTTCTGTCACCTACAATATATATAGTTGGTTGTGAGTGACTTACATTCCTACTCTGCCTCCTAACACAAAATATTTATAAGCAAATCTGGTAGAATTTCCTGGTACTTGCAGCTCCCAAGTAATTCCCCTTGTGAGATGATGGGCTTAGTTGCATTGTAGACTTTCAGCACACAGGTTGACAACTTATGTTAGGCATATTCCTCAGCTTAAATTTCCAGCTTAATGTAAATAAAAATGATTCAACTGTATTGCTTAAATGAGATATAGTGAAATACGTTGTTGTGCTATATAATTTCTTACAACTATTTAATTGAGAATTCCTAGTGTTTTGAAACAGAGACTAAAAATCTGGCAGGAAGCTTAACTTCTATCATAGCTATGCCTGCACTTGGCCTGATGATAAGGCTGAAAAAAATCCTCTTCCATAGACTCAGCAGAGGCTTGTCAGAATTTGCTGAATTCTCTGAGGATGTGTCCTTTCATGTGGGGCTGCTGGGGCTTTTTGAATGTCACTATAAATGCTGGTCCTGCCAGCCAGGGCTGCTCTTGGGCCAGGCACTGGAACAGAGAGGCAGCTGAGTGGCAGTGATGGTAATCGAGCCTTCTTGTGTAGCTGAATGGCAGTATGTGTTGGATGAGACAGCCCATCTGGATACAGGAAGAGCAGAAAACTGGTGCACATAAACTGGGAATGGGGCAGCAGGTAGAGAGAGACTGTGAGAGAGACAGGTTTAAGAGAAAACAGAACTTTTTTTCTGTCTTCCTCTTTAGTTTTGTTCCACATGAGGAATACGCTCCTCTCCCTGCTATTAATTGCCCCATTAACTAAAGACACATGCTTTTCAGCTAACACATGCTTTTGGATCTAAAAATACCCTCTCAGAGATGACCACTGTGTATCTGACCATAGTTGCATCTGATGAAATTGGTCTTTTTCCACTTAAAAAATGCCATAAAACCCTAAGTAAATTAAACTCTTTGGGGTTTATGCACATGAAGCCATCTTTACTTTTATGATTGTCTAGTAAGCTTTTCATGGCAATGTACTTTTTTCATTGCAACTGCATCCTTTGGCTTTGAAGTGGCATTACACTGGCAAAATTGTACTACCATGAACTGACAATGGAAACATTTTATTTATTTTATTGTGGCATATGAGAAAGGGAAGGTGAAAAAGTTGTAGTAAAATAGCCAGTAGTTTTGTGTTGTTTGCCTAAGGTAGCACAACAACAATGCAAGCTTGGTGACATGTAAATAACAGTCTCTTGAGCAAGAGCTATTTCATTATACTCTCCCTCCTTTGAACAGATCTACTGTTACGCCTGTAATTAGCAGTTTCTTGAAATGGCAGTGCATGTTTGCAATAAACAAGCATTAATCAACCCTGCAGAATGATTTTTTTTTTTTGGGTGTTCATTTATATAACTATGTCTGGGAGAAATTGTCAGACTAGCTGGCTTTCTGTGTAGCCATAATTGTGAGGCTACCTTGTGAGTAATGCCCACATGCTTGATACTAATCAAAGAGCTAGAATGTTTCTGTTTCCCCGTAGATCCTGTTTGTTTTATTCATTCAGATACAGTCTCATGGAAGCAGTGGATTTGAAAGAAAAGGGTAAACTACTTCAGATGTCAGGGCATTTAAATCTGAGGTTTTGTGTTGACTGAATCTCCAGGTTGGGGAATTTGGAGAGAGCAGAGTTGGCTGCTGGTGTACTGCCCAAAGTACGGTGCTGGAGAGGCTGTTCCAGTTAATCACCCTGAATTGTTTCATCTCTTCTTTTCAGTTTCTCAGACAGTAGAGAAATATGCATATATGTTTGTAAGTTCACAGATGACTTGAGAAATTTCTATTACCACCCTTTTCAGACGAGACAGTTACTTTGTTCTGGTGTAGTGGCTTTTTTTGGAGCTTACATTTCACATCATTCCTCCATGGCTTGAACACAACAGTACCTACCATCCTGTAGGTAAGTACTATTTTTTAAATCAGCATTAGTACTTTCACTCTAAGAGCCCTTAGAACAAATGTGCCAGAAGGAGATTTTTGAAGGACCTGATGAGCTGTATTAGATGGCTCTGCTCCTCCTCTTTTATTTGCTGCTTTTCTTCCTTCCCTGCCCTGTTTGTCTAGCTGTCATTGCAATAGCTGATAATCTGTTCAATAGCATACCAAAAATGTGCCTCAATCTTGACTGCTGATGAAGCACCACAGCTATATAAAGCTATACCACTGGAATATAACTGAGATTCAATTAAAACTGAGATAATTAAATTTAAACATACGTGTATTCTAGGCTACTCACTTTTTGTGGAGGCATGAAGGCCAAACGCTCAGGTCAAAGTTATGGGCTACGACCATGTCATTTCCTTTAACGTGACAAGCCTAACTTGGTCTAATGCTGTCAGTGTTCCCCACTGCATGACTGGTCAAACCCTTGAACGTTCCTTTGATTTCTCTATATATATTCAGGCATGATAACACCAGAAATAAGTACCTGATGGCTGTATGATACTCCACAAAAAGATCTATATATGCCATGGCTCTAGATGGAAGAGATGATAAGAAAAATGTGTTTCCTGTAAGAGTAGCATCCTAGATTTCTAGCATCCCTGTCGCCCTTGAGAGAATCATAGAATACAAGGGTGGAAGGGATCTCAAGGATCATCTGATCCAACCTTTCTTGGCAAAAGCACAGTCTAGACAAGATGGCTCAGCAACCTGTCCAGATGAATCTTAAAAGTGTCCCATGTTGGGAAATCCACTGCTTCCCTGGGGTGATTGTTCCAGTGTCTGAGTGTTCTCATTGTGAAACATTTTCCTCTAGTGTCCAATTAAAATGTTTTCAGGCATTACTCCTTGTCTCTTCCATAGGATTCCTTGTAAAAAGGGAGTCTCCATCTTCTTTGTAGCCACCCTTTGAATACTGGAATATGGTGGTAAGGTCTTCCATAAGCATTCTTTTCTCAAGGCTGCACAAATCCAATTCTCTCAGCCTTTCCTCATACAGCAGGCTTCTCAATTCTTTGATCATCTTTGTGGCCCTTCTCTGGACCCTCTCCAGCCTGTTCACATCTTTTTTTGCATAGCAGGGACCAAAACTGAACACAGTATTCCAGGTGTGCCCTGAAAAGTGCTGAGTAGAGTGGGATAATGATTTCTTTATCTCTGCTGGTGATACCCTTACAGATGCAACCCATCATCCTGTTGGCTTTCCTTGCCACAGAAGCACACTCTTCACCCATATTAAGCTTGTCCATGAGGACCCCCAGGTCCCTTTCCACAGAGCTGGTCCCCAGCTGGGTAGATCCCAGCCTGTTCTGCACTCCTGGATTATGTTTTCTTGGGTATAAGACGTTACACTTGTCCTTGTTGAACTTCGTAAGGTTCTTATTTGCTCACTCTTCCAGCCTAATCAGGCCTTCCTACAGGGTGGCTCTCCCTTTCAAAGTGTCCACTTCCCTACTGAGTTTGGTATCATCATGATAAAGATGAATGGTGAATGGTGCCCAGTAAGTAAGGAAAGAGATTCCTCACAGTAGCAAACACTGTTTTTTTTCTACATGCCTTTGCTCTGGTACGATCAAGTGTATCTTGTTCTGCATTTCATAAAACACAGCTTGGGATTGTGAAGGAGGTGGTGGTGTTACCTCCTTTGCTGTCTGAAAAGGAGCTTTGCTATGAGAAAAAAACAGAGCCTAGGGTGGCAAATGATGCAAGAATTGACAAATCCTTACATTCTGCTGTGCTTTCATTTGTGATACAATGCTCAGTTCCCATACAGCCATCAAAACACATGAAATCCAGGGGGAAAAAAAAGCACTGAGCACTGTGATTTTTTTTCTGTTCCTCTGTTAATGTATACTTATATCCACAAAACTTAAAAGCTATGTAATTGTGTAATTTGAGAAGAAAATAATTAATCACATATATACCTCCTGACACCAAAAATAGCAGTATTTTTAAAATAAAACCTTCACAGAACCATTTTGTCAAAATATGGGTTTCATTGATCTTAACCTCTTTTACAACCTTAATTCAAAGTGGAGATTTTGCGTCTGAAAACCATTGCAGATGAAGGGCTTTTGGACAAAGAATCGTGCTTGATCAGCACTACTGCATATGATTACAGATGTGAAGTACGGTTTCAAGCCTATCCTGAGATATTTTAAAGGGATTTTTTTGTACTGTGTTGCTCTGTCCCAGTAAACAAAGTGCCTTGTAAAGTGTCTTCAGAAGAGCCATGAAAACCACATAAGCTTTTAGAATTTTCTGTGTCCATGACTGTAATAGTTTCAATAATGGTAAGGATGTTCTCTATTAGAACTGTACATTAGCATTGAACTCATACTAAACAGCAGCCAAAGCTATATACTCTTCTCTGACAAAATTATTTTGTAAGGGTAGATTCTGTTAACGCTACTAATGTCAGGGAAGTTCATTGTCCCTGAGAAAATTATAAGGAGGTAGAGTACATGATATGCTCTGAATTAATTTCTAAGGTTTCTATGTAAAAATATAAATGTTCAGATTATAATGCCTCAAGGTTGGATTGAGACTGTGATTTGACATGCAGGTACTCTGTATTATAGCAACATTTCCAGAGAACAAACCTGTGGGAGAAGTCATGGTAATCCCAGTGTAAAATTCTGATCCTTCGTAAGCCTCCATATGTGAATTTTCTATAATCTTTGCATTCCTCTAAACCAGTTTTAATTCTAAAACTGCTTTTCTTACTCAGTGTGAAATTTGTATTGCTGAAATCAAATGACTTGGCTCCTGATAAATAAATTGAATAACTTAGGAGACAGTATGCACCACTGATGCCACCTATGTTTCCAGATAGCTTTTTCAAGCTCTGAGTGCAACTTCTTTTAATAGACTGATTTCAATTAAAAAGGTATGGTATGATTGGAACATCTGCGAGACTTCAGTGCGACTGTGAAGGTTTGATAAGCAAAACATTCACGGTTTAACAAGTGGCGTGGATTGTTTTAGCTGGATTTCTTTGGGTTTTGCCTTAGCTTGGGGAGAAAAATAGCCTGCAAAAATGGTGGAGCGTGAAAAGAGTTAACTTGGGATTCATGGAAAATGAGGTAGATAGCTGGGATTAGCTTGCTGGTATGTACATCTGAAGCTTGAAAATTAAGGTTCCAGCTGACTAGTCAGGTTACATATAGCTAAATAGCGTTCAACCACTGCACTGAAAACTTCACATATTGAAACTCTTTCTTTTCCACCACTGAAGCTGTCAAGAAATGTCAATTGTAAGGTAGTGAAGTTGCAATTAATTTGTAATTTAAGTAATAAAAAAGTCTGAGTTTCAAGAATTTCCAATAACTACCTTGATGAAATTTTCTTTGGTGAACAGATAAGAGGTTTCCATCCTTTATTGATGAGGATTTCCCCATTAGAACTCTCAAAAGCTCAGCACTTGGGGACTACTTTGGGAAGGCAAGTGTTGGTTGCGAAAGATATGTCTAATGAGGTCCTCAGTGGCTTGGAGTCACGTTGCAGAATTTTCAGATCAAAGATCTATCTTGGCAATGAATAGGACCGCTCTTGTATTCAGGTACTGCTTAGAGGGAAACCTCCAGGAAATGTATCTTCTAGGAAACTCCCATGAATGTTGATGGCATTATTCTAGATGGAGATCTTAGTACTATCATGGAATTCAGGATCGACCTTGAGGTACAGACAATTGTAGCTGGGAGGAATGCCATTCCTGGCATCAGTTAATGCCTAAGAGCTTTGGCTTTGCATCGTAGCATTCTCTTATTTCTTTCTATATCGCAATTACATACTTAGATTGAATGAACAGAGTGGTTGGGAAACACTGTTTCCGTACAATCTTCTAATGGCAGAGGTTTTACCTTGGGGGATGGCAATGGGCGGGAAGTTCAGTAACAGACGGTATTCTCAAAATTCACAGCAAAGAGGCAATATTACATAAAGCTGAACACTGGCAAGTCTTTCTATATCAAGCAGAACTGTCCTTTTTGTGGATCTTAAAATGTAGAAACAGTGCTTTGCTCCTTGAAAGGTAATACTTTTGAGCTTTCAATCTTTGATGTCAACTAAGAAGCTTTCTGAGAAATTGTGTTACAGCCTATTTGTGTTACAGCCTATTACTAAACAGTAATTGTTTAAAGCATTTTCACTTCAACCTCTAATACAAATATGTGTATTCTGCTGAGTTTCCCCTACTGAACTGATCTTCGTATTTTTAATATTGTTTTACTAAACTTGAACTTTATTTGTTTAATTTTTCCTTCCCCAGGATCCTAAATGTTAATTTGGAATGAACTCTATTCAAAGCATGAATTACATGAATTACAAGAATTACATTATTAGAGAGGCTACACCCAGAAAGTTCTCATTTTCATGTCAATAGAAACCCTGTGAATTAACTCTATTCTCCTTCCAGGAACATTCATTTGTTTAACCAAGATCTTTAAAATCCCAGTTACTGCTGACCTGGCAAATTTATACAATGCATCTCTACCTGTTGACGTTTATATTTCCATAATGTTGCTCACACACTTTTGCAGAACGGTCTGCGTGTTGACTGAGAATTCAGCAATGGCGTCTCTGTGCTGCTGGATGGACATGGTTTCTGGAAATCTGTAGTTGCTATATTCCATTACCTGCTGTTTGTATTAGGTAGCCCTGTTAAGCTTAAGCAAAGATAAGAGTCAATTTGTGGAGTCAGTGGATTAATGTTAACTTGTACCCTTTTCCAGTTGTCTGTAGTGTCAGGCATTCTCTGTCTGTCTCTGTCACACACACACACAGATTTAGCTGACAATAAACTGGATATTCTCCATACAGTGCTGTCAAGATATGTCAAATCTGTTCTGGAATGACGTTTTCTGGAGGAATGTTTCATTTGTAGTTTTAGTGATCTGCATTTGCTGCAGTCTTGATTCCTTATCCCTGTTTCTCATACTTGCACGCCAGCACTTCATTCTTATTCTTTTTCAAATTTAAACCTTGGAAAAAGTTCCCTAAACTTAACTGCACAGTCACACCTGTACTTCCTCTTCCCTCCTTGCCATTGGCATTTCGTATGCCCATTTCTGTAGCATCTTTGTTTTGTTTGTCTATGCTTTCTGCCTGCATTTACATGGCCCCATGCTCTATGTATGGACTAACCTTCCAGTTGATGCAAACCGCAGTGTTCTTTAAGCAACAAATAAAGCCCTCCTTAATCCGTTAAACAGCCTACAATGGCAATAGCCCACGCTGCTTTTTTGGTCTTTCATGCTTTTATTTAAGATGCGCAGTGACACAGCAGGTGCTGCTCTTCCAGTACCTATTGCTTATAGGAAAAACATTGTGAATGTCTGCAATGCTATAGCAAAGAATTCGGGTTCCTTTGCTGAAATAATCAAAAATGTGGATATTCTATCAGTTTTAACATTGGTATTTTTCCATAGGGAATTGGATTTAGTCTGTACAGATGGTTTTTCATTTCCCATAAGTTATATGTGGACACAAAGACTCTTACAGTCTCCTGGATACATATTTTAGTGCCATGAAATTCTTTAGCTGAGGTGAGCTCCTGGGAGGAAAGCAACAGACAATTAATTCGTGACCCTAAGTGGTAGTGTGTCTGGGAAAACTAAAGACTAATTGAGCTAAGCCATCACTTGAATGTTTATCTTCATAACCTAATTGCTCATTTCACAATGACTGTAGGCAATGTGATTAATATAAGCTGTGAGAGCAATCAAGCTGAAAGAAGATGATAATGGACTACATGAGGGTATTCTTGTTCTCCGTCCACTTATTTTGCTGTAGTTTTGAAAAGCTCTTCAGCTGAACTGTGGAATGTCCTGAAATTACTTTGGTAGCCAGCAGGTATATCAAGGTCAGACTATTGACAGGCATATTGCCATTGCTGGTGGTGTTTAAAGCAATAAAATATCCAAGTAGATTTTGCTTTTTTGTTTGTTCTTTCCTCTGTATCATCTTCAGACGTAAACAATGTATAAATGCTCACTTGCCATTTGCAGGTCAGGTCTCGTTCTTCACACAGGGAGACTCCTTCCCAGAAGACTCCTTCTTTCTTGCTTATTATTTCAGCTCTGTAATATATCAACCACACCATTCAAAATCCATTACTGCTCCATTTTACCCTTTTCAAACGGCATAAAAGCCCTTTGTCGTTGGCCTTATTTCCTGTATCTCTTTAAAGCAATGTGATGCTTTTCTGTATATGAACAAGGTGAGGCTGATTGAATGAGAAATTCTTTCATGTACTTGCCTGCATTAGACTTTTAAATTGCAGGGCAGAATTAAACTAGATATGCAGTGATGCTCTTATAAGATATTTAAAGTCCAGTTCTGCTGGCAGCTGGCCTAGATAGTCACTGTATTAGATTGCTTCAGCAAACTGGAAAAGCATGACCTTGACATCTTTGCTTCTGTTAGTTTGAAATAAAGGTGGTATCAGTCACTTACCAGTGGAAAAAATACATTACAAAGCTGCAAGGGATTAACACAGAGTGAATTTTGGAGCCTAGATGTGCTTTTGGAGCAGGTGGACTTAAAAACCTCCAGAGCAAAAGGCATTTTCTTTGGTTGAGTTTCCTATTGGTGAGCATTGTATGCTGAGCAATTCTGCTTACAATCAGCTGAAAGATGCTTCACATATTTATTTTTTAATTATTTTCTACCTAAAAATAAGCCAAAGGCTGCATAAATATCTTTAGTGTGTGCTGCTCAAAATACAAAATGAGTGCATAGCAATAAAGCTAGGCTCACTCACACTAAGATGAATATCCCACATGCAGAAGAAGAAAGCTGTATCATCATTAACTGTTATTTCATTTATGCATATATAGCAACTGTGGGGTCTCACTCTGTTAAATTAGCACAAGCCAATACATAGATGTGCCTTGGCTACAATGAATAAATCCATAACTCTAAAGTCATTCCTTCCTTTTAAAGGCTTTTAAAGCACATTTTCTAATTTCTTGATTATTTTTTATCTGAATAAGCATGCTTACTTGTAGGCAGTTAGTGTTTTAAAATCAAGAGCTGTTGGTAAGAACTTAATGAGAATGTGCTGGAAAAGAGGAAACTGAACAAATGTGCATTTTTCTGTTTCATTGCTTTGGGGGCTTCCTCTATGGAATCTCCATCAAGTCTTAAAATGCAGTCTAGTTCCTTCCCTACATCTGCAGTTGGATAGTGGATTAAATATTTCACAGTTGAATGGAAGAAGTCATTAGGTCCACGCTGTGTTTCTGTTACTCTATATGTGCCACCAGGTTCACTGTAATTAGTGGCCCTTGTACTCCAATTATCAGTAAGGAACTACACGCACACACGCTCACCTCTGCTATTAACTAGACAGGTCTACACGTGCATTATGTCAGAAAAGCGTGTGAAATAAGCTCCTACAGCAACACTCAAATAGTTCATCCCTATTAACTCTGACTTCTCTATAAATTGTGGCTTTAGTTTTAGGTATAATACAGCCGGGCAGAAATGACAGGCTATTTTACATGCAGTGTTAACCCTGTAAAAACTTTATTTCCTTTTAGTTGTGCATAGGTCGAAAGAGTCCGTGTTGACAGAGACAAAAGCCTATTCATGAAAGCCTTAAGGCACATGCTTTTCTCCTGCTCTTCTCTTTGCAGTGACCTTCATTGCGTCACTGTCATTTCTGTAAGTGTAGGTTGGGGTTTTTTGTTTGGGTTTTTTTGGTGGTTTGGTTGGGTGTATGGGTGGGTTTTTTTGTTGTTGATTTATTTGTTTTGTTGTGAAGAGCTTTTTTTGTAGCACTAACACATTTATTTTTGCTGCCTCATCACCTTGTAAGAGATAATTTGTATGACTCCACCTGAATTTTTATGTTCTGCTAGAAAAAGTCTTCTCTTCAAAGTCAGTAATTGAATACTTCTCTGGCACTGGTCTGTCTGCCTGTCCTATTCCCCATCTGTCCTAGTCTGTCCTTGACGTTTGCAGACTGGTCCCTGTGCTCACCCTGTCTTTTTGTAGAACAGCATGTGAATCAGCATTTTACTGAGCAGCATGCTTTCTGACCAGTAGTAATAAAAACGTGTAGTAAGGCACTCTACAGTAAAGGTGTTTTAATTCCTCTTTGTACAGACAACATAATCACTACTGTTGGTGGGGTAGTGAGAAAGATGAGCAGTCATACATTTACACGTATTATCTCCCATTGTTTTAGGCTTTTAGTTTTGGAATTTACTTGATGTTTCTTTTGATAATCAACAGGTGATGGCTTCAACTTTCAGTCTATATCTTTTCGGTTTTACCACAAAATAATGCCAGATAAATTATTTTGCAAGGTATAAAACCTATAGATAGATGTGTAAACATAAGAGACTAAATTATTTGGATTAGTGATCCCTAAACATAGCTGAAGTCTGCATGTCAGCATTTCAGAGCAACTCCCAAAAAAGAACTGTTTAGTATTAATGCAGTGTTACATGGGTTTCTATTCTATAGCAAAAGATACTTTGCTAAGAAGAAATTAACAGCTGGCCAAGATAAGGAACAGGAAAGCCCCTAAGAAAGCCCAAGGCTTGCTTTCTTTTTTTTCTTTCCCCAATTTATTATTTATTTATTTATTTATTAAATTAATTGATTCAAAAATTGCAGGGTTTGTTCTGGAAGAGGTTGCAGGGAAAATCCAAAACACAAAGGGAAAAATTATAGAAGGGAGACTATAGGTTAGGTGTATGTAGTTTATAGAGTCTACAGGTCGTGGTTCTCGAGCCACGGGGTAGGGCCTGCCTTTTTTCCATACTGTCTGCAGTGTGGGGTTGTCTGGTGCTAAATGTCTTTTATTCTGCTCTGGGTATCTTCAGCAAGGATTTGCTCCTGAGTGCAGGAGTTGGCTAACTTGTGTGCTGTGTGGAGATCAGAGAATTAGGACTGGCACAAAAATGGAGAATGAACCTACTTCTTTATAACCACATGTTAAGCCCCAGCCATCTGTTTACCACAGTTAAAGTTCTAGGGTGTCTGAACAACTTTCGGGCAGAAGGAAGAGACGTAATGAGGAGGAAAAGTGAATAGAGGCAAGCACACCAGGAAAGGGAAACCAAAGGAAAGATTAAGCCAACAGGCAGGACTCAGAGGCATAGTAACACAGAATCTCTGGAACAGGAAGCAGGAAAGGACGACATACGGGGGCTTGTTGCTGATATTTGAACATGCTTCAGTATAATATGCTTAACCCAAAGTAGCATCAAAATGGTCCACCCCAATACAAATATTAAAACTGGCGGGGGTAGACATCTTCATCCTTTCTTTGTTATGAGGGGAAAAAACACTCACTAAACACCAAAAAAACCCGAGGAAAGGAGGAGAGAGCTTGGGTAAACACAAATGATTAAAACAATGGGAATATGTCCACACTGTGCAATATAAAATAGAAATAGGTTATGAATTTTCTATGAGATTATTTTGAATATCTCTGAAATAAGCAGTCAATAACAAAAACAATTTCCTATTCTTACTTTCTTATTTACAAGATTAAATGGTGCAGTCATAGCTTTTTAAGTCAATCTATTTATGGATTAATATGTATTTTCTCCTTTCTAATGGGGACTTGTATTTGGGAAGGACCTTCAAGGGAATCATTCCTCCAGTGTGGGAAGGTCTAACAAAAATGATAATTACAAGCTGCTAGATCACAATCCAAGTCTGTTAGCAACAGTTCTTTTTGTGCCGGATGTTTCCATAAATAACTGTGTTTGTAATTCTGAACTGATAAATGTTTAGACATTTTGTGAAAGGAACTGCCTTGATGTTTGTGGAGAGAAACACTACATTGTCCTAGAGAAAAACTGAACAAATGGAGGTTGTCCTTACTTGCCTTGACAGCGTGACTTTGCTTGCCTGAGTAGCAGTTTCTCTGCTGGTTAATGGGGCGAGAACTATTTGTTTAATCGGGGAATGCAGTTAACATTGCCCATCTAGAAAAGAGAGCATCATTTCAGTAGTTGGTGCCTCTTCAAAACTCTCTCTTAAGAAGCTCTTGAAATTTATATGGGGATGGTGCTAACCTTTGTTGCTACTGTTGTTTTTTATGCTTATAGGAAGAAAATCTGATAGTAATGTTGTACAAAGTAATTTTTAAGACAAAGAAAAATCCCAAGATGTTTACTTCCTCTGCAACATTTGTGCCACTTGGTCTACAGATAGCAGACTTTTGCATTCACATCTAGTAGTGCAACAGTTTTTCTCTTTATCTGATTCCCCTATCAAAAGAAAATCTGCTTCTTTCACCTTTTCCCACCCCTTTTGCACTACCTCTGACTAAAAGTCTATAGAGGCAACAGGAATCTTGCCTTCATTGAAAATGTGTTATTGTCTGCGATTCCTGTATGGATGATCTTAGATGAGATTGAGAAAGAATTTATGCAACATGGATTTCCTCACCTGGAAGTCCCTGGGAATAACACTAGTGTTGTTTTAGGAAGTTTAAACTTTTTCACTGAAGGACAAATCCAAGGCCCTTTGCCACCGAAAAGAACCCTAGCAGTTGTAAAAGACTTTGGAACGGGCCTTTAATCATGTCTCAGGAAAATTAGGCCTTGAGTGCAGGGTAAAAAAAACTACATTAAGACTGAAGACTTTGTTGTCCCTGAATGCTTATAGATTATGAATGCTTATAGATCATGGAGCAGATCCTCCTGGAATATCTGCTAAGGCAAATGGAAAATTAGGAGATGATTGGTGACAGCCAACATGGCTTCATTAAAGGCAAATCATGCCTGACAAATTTGGTGGCCTTCTGCAACAGTGTTACAGCATTGGTGGATAAGGGAAGACCAACTGACATCATCTACCTGGACTTGTCACTGTCCCACACAGCATCTTTGTCTGTAAATTGGAGAGACATGGATTTGACATATGGACCACTTGGTAGATAAGAAATTGACTGGATGGCAGCACTCAAAGAGTTTCGGTCAACAGCTCGATGTCCAAGTGGCAAGCAGTGATGAGTGGTGTTCTTCAGGGGTCAGTATTGGGACTTGCACTGTTTAACATCTTTGTTGGTGACATGGATGGTGGGATTGAGTGCACCCTCAGCAAGTTTGCTGATAACACCAAACCGTGTGGTGTGGTTGACACGCTGGAGGGAAGGGATGCCATCCAGAGGGACCTGGACAGTCTTGAGAAGTGGGCCTGTGTGAACCTCATGAAGTTCAACAAGGCCAAATGCAAGGTCCTGAATATGGGTAGGGACAATCCCTAGCCAAAATACAGGCTGGTTGGAGAATGGATTGAGAGCAGCCTTGAGGAGAAGGGCTTGGGGGTGCTCATTGATGAGAAGCTCAACATGAGCTGTCAGTGTTTGCTTGCAGCCCAGAAAGCCAACCGCATCCTGGGCTGCATCAAAAGAAGCATGGCAGCAGGTCAAGGGAGGTGATTCTGCCCCTCTACTCTGCTCTGGTGAGACCTCACCTGGAGTACTGTGTCCAGCTCAGGGGTCTCCAACATAAGAAGGACATGAACCTGTTGGAGCAAGTCCAGAGGAGGACCAGGAGGACTCGTGCACCTATGCTATGAGGACAGGCTGAGAGAGTTGGGGCTGTTCAGCCTGGAGAAGAGAAGGCCCCGGGGAGACCTTATATAGCACTGTTTCAGTACCTAAAGGGGAGCCTACAGGAAAGATGGGGAGGGACTCTTTATCAGGGAGTGTAGTGATAGGACGAGGGGTAACAGTTTTAAACTGAAAGAGGGTAGATTTAGATTAGATATTAGGAAGAAATTCTTTACTGTGAGGGTGGTGAGACGGTAGAACAGGTTGCCCAGAGAAGTTGTGGATGCCCCATCCCTGGAAGTGTTCAAGGCTAGGCTGGATGGGGCTTGGAGCAACCTGGTCTAGTGGGAGTGTCCCTGCCAATGGCAGGGGTGTTGGAACGAGATGATCTTTAAGGTCCCTTCCAACTTTAACCTTTCTATGATTATTTTATAACCTATGACTGGGTCATCAGTGTCTGAAGGAACAGTTTGATGTATTTTTCCTACACATTGTAGCTGTTGTGTGACAGTTGCAGCCACCACAAAAGCTCTTCCTTAGGTCCAAACCACAGCTAAAATGTACCTTTCCTCCCTGCCCAGCGATAGCTAGCAAAGTCTTTTCATAAATTAATGCACCTCTTTTGTGTTCACTGCTAATACGTAAAACTAGATCAGACACAATTTTTCCAAAACATGCATCTCTCAGAACAGTATTTTTTTATTCTTTGTAACTTCTACTTCCTTAGGCTGGTATATAGATGCACTGATGCCTTTTGTAGCTGCACAGTCTTTCTGTTCTCATTGGCACTTAACCCTCATTGCCTTTAAAATGTGGAACACTTGACCAAATGCTTGTAAATAGACAGGAAATTCTGAAACCGTAGATACAGGCTCAAAGGTCTCAGTGTAACACAGTCTGACCTGCCAGCCCTTTTGTTCAGAATGAATATGGAGATGCTGTGACGGACATGTGTACATGAAGTTTTCTTGCTGAGCCCAATATATATTATGACTGCCTCTCTCTGAGAACTGTAGCTTTCTGAAAATGTTACCAAGTTTTTCGTTGTCACATTGAGGATTTGTTTACTGTGAGCCGAAGCTGGATACCCTTGGGCTTGCTGCCTTTTAAGGCAAGAAACAACCCAGCCTTAACATGGATCTTTGCCTCCCTGCTCAAGCAATGAGGTAGGCCAGCTATGCGTCTTCAAGTGTCTGTTGTTACAGCAAGCGTTTGCTTTCCTGCAGCATGTTATTAAATGTCCTGAAAGGAAACCTTACAATTGTGGTTGTGCAAATTATTAATGCAAGTTTGTAATTTCCAAGGTGATCTTTAGAATTCAGCTGAGGAAATGAAATGGTGAAAAACAACAACAAAAAATAGTTGTCATAACTCCCCATACTTGCCATGATATTTTTTTACATTTTTTTTTACTAAAATGTGCTGGATACAGATGGATGATCTTAAGGGTCCTTTCCAACCATGAAGATTCTGTGATTCTGTGAATTTTTTACCTCAATATTTATTGCTTCATCTGTCATGAAATGGGAATTGCATGTGCTTTGATAAATGGATAGGGAAGGTGCCTGGCTTGATTTCTCTGCTGATTGTTAAATACTATGTGCTTTGTTGAAATGCTGCCTTGTAACTTGCACTGCTATCTTCCAGAGTATCAAAATGTCCTACATCATCTGGAGGAGCAGCACTTTTTGGAGGACTAGTTGTCCTTGTTCATCAAAAATGGAAGAACACTCGCCAACAGAAAATTATAAAAAAGTTCTGGTCCTTTGTCACACTGAGAAATGCTGTGTTTGAGAAAATCTGTCTGCAATTTATTCATTTAAATGTAGAGAACTGTACAGGGAAGAGAGTTTCTTTGGCTCAGGCTCAGGCTCCAGGAGGGAGTAGAAAATGCAATGATGTTATTGCGATGTATTGCAAATACAGCAATCCAAGTTGCAGGGCTTAGTGTAGCCCATGAGATGCAACAGCTGGAGGCCACGTCAAATGAATTCCCAGCAGTGAGTCTCTTCTGCCTTGTGTGATCCCGTAACTCCTCTGCATGGCATAAAAGAACCACAGTTTTGCTACAAGTGGATCTTTTGTACTTGACATAAGTTGGGGCAATAGTTTTGTTCTTCAATGACTACAATAATTTGATATTAGTTTGAAACTTTCCATTACTATTGGAAGTCTTGGGATCAGAATAAGCCAGGGTGCATTTTAGTGAAATTCCTACTTAGCTCTGTTGTTTGAGATTCATCCAGTATGTTACTAAGCAGAGACAGCAGAAACATGTAACACTAGCTTTTTGGAAAAGAAGAAAAAACGATCTCATCCAGGCAACGTGCACTGGCTACTTTATGTGATAACAATTCAGATGCCAGCTGATTTGAATTAGAGATGTAAGGAAATTGATTTAAGAGTGCCTGTAGCTCTTTTCAGCTAGGGAATTCATGATACTTGCATGGAAACTATTTTCCCATCACCTTGTGCTGAACTTAATTACGACACTTCTCAGGACAGAAAGGAACCCAAAATACCAGTTGTGTATTCAGCAGTTGGTGCAGAAACCACAGTTCATAGTGCCTGATACTAGAAAGGTACGTGTAGAAGACTGGAAATGAAAGCAGATTAACTGACAGGTAATGATAGCAAAAGCAATAGGAAGAAAGGTCACTAATGTTTCATTCTAATTCCAACATGCTTTTGTGGAAACATCTGTAGAAAAGCAAATGATCAGCTCAAGTGAAGCTGCAAGGGAAGCAGCTGTGCTATGGATATGTGGTCTGGAAGCCAGGCATTAGTTCTGTGAAAAGTGATTATGCTCAAGTGTCACGTCCGTTGTTAGGCCAGTTCCCGGCAGGTAGTCAGAATCACATAAGCTGATTTTAGTGCTTACAACATGTTTCCCTTACTGCTTGCATCCATTAACTGGGGATTGACAGTGCATGAGGCAGCCGAGTTGCTCTGGGGGGTTCTGTTTTATTGCTTGTTAGGGGCCAAGGAGCTGTAGCTGAGCACGTCACCTTGAGGCTTCCTGTCCTGCGGAGCCTTAGACTTCACACCTCTCCCATGCTGTTGAGCTAGGACCTGAGGGGAGGAAATTGCTGGTTTGGGGAAGTTTATTCTACTGTCAGAAATTCTTCTCTTGTGTCCCAAACGCTCTGCTACTCTCCCTCAACAGTGGAGGAAAATGCTGGTTGTTCTGTCTCAGCCTGTGGCTTGGTACCTTAGGCAGCTGTACTTTTTGTTCAGGCTTACGTGTTGCCTTGGGCTAAGGAATCCTGAGGGGAGTGTAATTGCATAGATGTCCATGTAGGTACAGGATGTAAAACTTATTCAAAAAGACAAAAAAAGGTATTTTGACCAAAAGTGGCAGGAGTACAAACCACCATCGGAGAAAAACAATGCATGAAAGATTTAGGAAGGAGGCTGAAAGCCAGACCTTTGGCCAGTATAAAATATGTTGCTGCTTTGAAGTCTGATTAGCCCCAGATGAGAGAGAAACCTGCAAAGAAGGTCTGAGGAAATGAGAGAAGGTAATGTCTTATACCTTGTGTCTTGGTTTCAGTTGGGGCAGAGTTAATTTTCCTTCTAGGGGCTGCTGTGTTTCAGATCTGTTTTGAAAGGAATGTCAGTAATGCACATTGTTTTAATTTTTGCCAGGTGATGTTTTTATTGGTCAAGGACTTTTTTCAGCTTCCCATAGAAGCTGAGAGGGAACATAGAATAAGCTGGCCAATGGAATATTCCATACCATCATCCTCCATTATATAAATGGGGGTTGGCTGGGGTCAGAGAATCTGTGATTGCTTCTCGGGTCAGGCTGGCCAACCAACTCACTGGGCGGTGAGAGTGACTCGTGTTGTATTACTTTATCTTGTATATTCTTTTACCATTATTATTGTTGTTATTTTCCTTTTCCATTAATGTTCTATTAAACTGTCTTTACCTCAGCCCATGAGATTTTTTTTTTTCCCCTTTTCCTTCCTTTTCTCCCTCTTCTCCTTACCCTTCCTGGAGGGGAGGGGAGAACTGACCAAGCGACTGCATGGTCCTAGCTGCCAGCTGGGGTTAAACCCCAACAACATGGTATACTATATGTATGCTATATGCCATATAATTCTCACAGGAATGGAAAGAATGGTGTAAAATCGAACTGCAGTCCACTTTTTTCCCCCTCTATATTGCATTCTGAGAGTTTGTTTTGGAAACTACTGATCAATTTTACACATTTTAAGTAGCAATCCTAGTGGTAAAGGTAAGGTGCAAAGGATAAAGTATATGTGGATGTACACACTCAGTATTAGACTCCTAATCCATCAAAGCTTTGAAAAATGGTTTGTACAACATGTGCTACATAATGAACAGCCTCTTTCAGAAGTTATTTCAACTGTGACCTAAATGGTGTAGAAGAACTTCCTTTAAGGTTAGTCAGTGCTGATGACACTGAGAACTTTCCTCTTATCAAGTCATTAAGACTCCTACTCCTAGTCAATACTGTACTTTTATTTTAAAATTATGATATGTAGGCAAATGTCAGCATACTGCCCTAGTTAAGCTTTTGAAAACTATAATTTAGATTTTAAAATTGGAAGAGAGATGCCCTAAACTAAATCCAAGTCCAGAGATGTTTGAATTTGGCAATTTTGTCCCAAGCCTTGGTGTTGAGTTTGCTAATACTGTGACACACCCTTAAATGCTTTCCCTTACCCTACACTGGATAGCAGATGTTTAGGAAAAGCACTAAGGAAAAATGCTGTAATTGTCTGAAACTGAAGTACTATCCTGGTCCACTTAATCTTGTGACATCTGCCAGGAACTGAATACAGAGTAAGGTACATTTTACTTTTTAATTAGAGTCTGACATCTTAAAATGCTTCTCCTACTCAGTGAAGACTGAAATACAAGTTGCATACACAAACCATATGTGAAAGATCCTGCTTACTATCCAGAATATTCTAAAATGTGCGAAGTTGCTGCTCCTAACTGTTTGTCTCTGAAACTATGGATTGAAATTGTTGCAAGCATCTTTGAACTGCAGCAGCTATTTAAACATTTATATAACAGTATTGCAAAACGTATATCTACACAGGCAGCCTTTTAGCTTGGAGATATAATTAAATGGGCAGATAAGTACATGAGTTCTTCAAATGCTCATTTATAAGTTCTTAAAGGACTTATTCCAAAAGTGATAAAACAGTGCTAGTATTGGATACTCTAAGTTAGAGTATGACAGGAAGGTATGAAAGAAAGTGCAGTGATCTTGTGCATGATGGGAAGGCGTTTTTTATTGTAGACTTGAAAAAGCACTGAAGCACACTGAAGCTGTATTTCTGAAAGTACTGTGAAACTGGCAACTTCTCTGTGGGCTGAAGCTCATCAAGGAGCAGGGATGTTTGATTGAATTATGGGTGAGTACAAGATAGTCCCTGCCCCAGTGGTTCAAAAATAAGCCAGAGGTGCACTGACTTTTTCTGCATTCATGCAGCATTATAATAATAAACGATAGTGAGCAATTGCAGCTGTAACAAACTAGAAGTTTATATTTTCTTGTTTTTCTTGGTCATTTAATGAACTATTTGAAGATCTTGAAGCGTTTAGTATCCTGGCATCTGTTTAGTACTATCAACAACAAAAGACCACTGAATCTATATAAAGATTGCCATTGAGATTTCTTCCTTGTAAAAATTAATAATAACATTTTAGGTTCCTGATATTTCAAGAAAAACTTGCCTCAATAATCAGGTGAATTTCATAGGCAAAAAATATTAGCAAAGAAGTTTACCTAATTTTTGAATGTTTGCTTCTTTTCCACAATAAGAAGCATTTTAGGCTTCTCAACAGTTAAAATAGAACTTAACAGAATTTCAGGGGCTGATGGCCTAATCACACTCAAAAGCAGGAAAGCAGGTGGCCTATCTGAGCGCATCAAGGTCCATAAGAAGGCACACCGAGCTGGAATGGAAGACAGCAGCGTGTGCCACAAGTGATGGGAGTTTATTTCTACTTCCCCTCCAGTTTGGGATGGCCACTTAGCAAAGGACTAGCTACATAGATTGGAGTGCCTGCAGAACACCTGATTGGAAGTGGAATTTTGGAGCTTACCTACATGCTCTGACATGCTACCAGTGTCAGAGAGCAGGAATCATGGTGGCAGTTCTGGAATTCCTGCATCATCAGTACAGTTCCTGTAGTGGTTTCAATCAATGATATTCCCATTCCACAACATTTCATCAAAAAATAAAATTCCTGGCTAACATTCTGTTCATTTGAATCTCACTAAAGATTGTCTCTCAACAATTATTGAAGTGAAGGTAAATTCAGAGTATCAAATTTCATACCTTTCATGTCCTGGAGGTTAAATTAAGGGATATTGGGGCTAGTACATTCAGCAGTAGGCATCTTTTAGTCTTCCCTAGATTAGCTATCTGTTTATTTGAAAAGCTACTTTTTTTTTCTTTTTTTCCACAAATTACAAGTGCAAATAAGGAAACAAAAAGCTAGTGGTGATCTGGTGTGTGATGGTATCTGGACTGGCCTGTGCTGCAGAATCATTTCATGTACCACCAGGCAAACATTTCAGACTGCTTGACTTTGAGGCTGGATCATGTTTAATGATGTCAACCATCCTGATGTCACAAACTGTGTTGGGCAAAACTGATAGGATGTGCACAAGCTTCTAATTGTTATCAGGTCTGAAACTGAGACCCCATATAAAGGAATTAGTGTCATTCAGTGTTTGCTTTCTCCCTGTAATGAAGGTCAGTATTGAGATAGCGGTAGGGACATTTTACATAACGATGGCTTTGGATTTTAGGTCTGTGAATGTACCAGTTTTAATACGTGCTGAACTGATGCGAAATTAAAATTGAACAGTGTAAATATTCATTAGCTACGATGAAGTTAAAGCTCTGTTTTAAAATCATTGTTTGTTTTATTCCTGAAGGAACAAATGGGCTGGAGTGCTTCTGCTAGCTGTTCTTGGTGGCATTTCTGTAACATCCCCCAGATCTGACAGTGTGCAGAGTGGCTGCAGAAGGAGAGTAGCTCTGCTTTCACTGAAGTTACCTAAGGAGTTTAGCAGAGGGATAAAATGATGCATTTCAGCCCTCATTTCTGTTGACAGTATAAGTACACTTCAGGCAGATCACCTTAACAATTTATTAATTTCAGTTTGTAATTTCATAACCACTGAACATTTTTTTAAGATAACATAAAGTATGTTTCTAAGGAACTAAGTAGAGCAAGCCCCGTGATTAGCAGTTGGTTTTTTCCATCTAGTTCCACATTGACCCCAATGGAAAAAACAAATAAGGGTTTTAGAAAAATGTAAATCCTTAGTTTAAAGGCCTTCAATTCATTGGGAATCCTCTACACCCTTAGGTGAGGAATTCCAATTGGTAATTCCCTGACTTCCTGGGCAAAAAAAATTCCTCTTAGTGTAGTTCACTATTTCTTGCACTAGTTTCCAGCCATTGCATCTTGTTATCCTTTTCTGTCGGCTAGCTCCTAGAGTCGGATACCTTCTCCACATACAAGTAACTAGAAAATGTGAAAATTCATCATCCTGTAACTTTTGGTAAGGAGAAAAGACAAAACTCTTATTTTGCAGCTATGATGCATCTTGTGAGGTTCAATTTTTCAACTATGTTGCAGAGATGTAAATATAGAAAAAACCATGATCATTCAGTACTCATAATATATCCTTTTTAACTGTATTCTGTATTGGAAATTGCATTGATGAAAACTCAGAATGGACTACCTGGGCTTTGCTGCAGTCCTGGCAATCTGGCAAACCCCCCGCACTGGAAGTTGCGGAGTGCAAAGGAGAATGTAGTGGACAAAAGGGCTTCTTTGCAGATCTGTCAGACAGATCCACGTTTTCTCAACTTAAACATTTATTTTGCTCTTGTAGAATATTTCTGTTTGTGAGTTTTGTGTCACAGGGCAATCCCTACCAATTTGGTGTTTCAGGCAGGAGCCCCTTCGTGTTCAGGACTGCCTCTCATTTATTATTAAATGGAGGTAAGAGTTTGCAATGGCCGTGAAGGAAAATAAGATATGCCGTGTACAGAGTTAATATGTATTATACATAAAAGTCCAATAAATTACTAAGAAGCTCTGAATAATGGCATTCGATGCTGTGTAGTAGCCCTCCTTGTTTTGTCTATTGACAATAAAAATATAGCAAGGAAAAAGGATGCCAGGTGCTCTTATTCAGAAGCCTGCTATATAGCAAGGCTGTGATACTCTTTGCTAAAGCATAAGGCCTGCTGGACCTGCTCAGGTTTTTATTCAGTCATAGGTTTTCTCTATAATGGTGGGTAGGTCTCTCTGAATGTCTGCATCTTCTTGAAATATTGTAAGATGAGGGTAATAGCAGCCTTGTTTCATACTCGGTCCAGGCAGCATTTCTTTTTCATGCCTGTTTTAATGTTTTGCTCACTTTAATGTTTCACAATAGGGATGGGAAGAAAGAGAATTGGGAAACTGTATGGACTTTGTTGCCACGCACCCAAAAAGTCTAGGGAAAAGAAAGATCCTGCCTTGTAAGGGTACAATGGTTGGGGAGGAGATAATTTCCTATTGTTCTTTTATTTTTTTCCATCTCCCTGACTGATGTTTGAGTGTTTGCTCTTCTCTTTTAAAAGTTATCTATTGTAGTTGCTGATATAAAACTGCCTTTCTGTTTAAAACTCCTTTGTTCTTTTTGGGGATATTGCTGTAAGTACAGTCTCAGGCCAAGTGAAGTTCCTGTCATACCATCTTTTGGTTGATTGGTGGTAGATTAAGTTGGTATAGTTACTGTCTCTTTCCTTGGGCATCTGGACACTATTCTAGTACGAGTTATGAATAACATGGCAGATCTCCCTTACCGCAAAAGATTTCCAGCCTCTGAGCGTCTAGACCTGTGTAAATGGCTATAGCTCTCTTCCAACAGCAGAGCAAAACACATTTGTGGATCCCTGAGAAATACAGTTTTATATGCCACTCTTTCAAATGTGTATGTACAAGTTCCTCTGTACCCTGAAGCTCAAATCATGAGAAAAGTGACTGTCAGGTGAATCCTCAAAATCATGGCAGATGGCTGTATCTAACTTGATATAATTTCATCTTATCAGTGATTTTTGAATTATCTCAAATGTCATCATCTATGGTAAATTACATATTGCATCTGTTCTGCAGGAACAAGTGAGATCAGGACTAAAATGGTATTAAGCACTCTCCCATCTGCCTAAACCAAGGGGTGCATTTAATGAGGTCTCTTCTTCTGCACTTCCATTGGGCCAAATGGAACTGGGCATGGCATGCAGAATTTTTTCAGGAGATGACGCAAATTTTAAACAGTTGGGCAATAATTATGATTTTTATTCAGTATCTCTTAGAAAGAAAGACCCAAAAGGATGCAGCTTCTTTTCACAGAACTTTTTGGAGTTTCTTCTGTTTAATTTTGTTTCACATTAATTTACAATGCAGAATACTGCATGGGATTTCTATTATTTTCAGTTAGAAGAGAAGCTCCAAATATACCAGTTCAAAACAGAAAACTAAAAACGTATAATGCTTTTTCTGACTTAGTAAAATTGTCTAGGATATTGTACATAGATTCATGAAACGCCTCAACACGTTCCCCACAGTCCTGTGAACATAAGCTGTTTGTGGTATTGGAGTGCTCCAAAGGCCTTTGAGGTTGTGATCATTGCTAGTGGATGTCTATCTTTCCAGGAAAATGAGGGTAAATAGGTTTTCCTCGATTTCTCTCTCTCTAGTTACTTGTGAGAATAGAATGGTACAGAATAGCGTAAGAAGGAGCTTACTTGTTCTGGTCTGCTTTCTGCTCTAACTAGTAAATGTGTCTCCCAGTTCTGTCCGTCACTCTAACCTGGAAGGCTCATAGCAATGGCAGGGTTTCTGCCCTCTGTCACTGATTGTGGCACAGGTTGGGATGTCCATCCTTCTCCTTTGAACCACCCGGAGCAGCAACTGAGTTGGCAAAACTCGAGCAAAGATTAAGAAGATTTATTCAAGGAGCTTACTCACGGCTCAGGATGCCATATCCTAGAGGAGTCTGAGCTTGTTCTGCAGGGCATACTGTCCTCCTGGACAGCTGAAAGACAAGGAGGTACAAGGCAGTTGTACTGCCTGCCCCTCAGGACACTCTAGAAAGCTATTACAGGCTGACCACTTGTGTTTTAGAAAGATCTGCTTTACTAATGTTCCTGTGATGCTCTGCTGGGTTATCTGTAACAGGGAACTCACAGCCGGTCTCTTCCAGTCTAGTACATTCCTGTTGCAGGAGGACTCTAAACTGGCACCTTAATAGTCAACAGCTGAAGTTGGTGTTTTCTAACGATGCATCTTGCTCCCCATACGCTATTGTACATATACCTTCAAAAGTGCTTATTCCTTTTGCCCTGGAAATTGGCCCTGTATTTGATGATATCAACAAACCTTTGACACTCAGAGAAGTCTTTTGGCTGTGGTTTGCAAGGTTGTGCATATCAGTAATTCTACAGCATTTGTAGTATATAATTCATGAGTAGGAAAGTTCAGTGGTTGTTTTGTGGTGTGTGAGTGTGGGTTTTGTTGGTTTGTTGGGGTTTTTTGGAACTATTACCATTTTAAAAGTACTCCTATTTTTTCCTCCTTTTATTTTTTTTCTTTTTCAAATGATACTCTTTGCAAAGGATTGTACTCTTCCTTCTATTTTATCCTGATAAGAATAGAGGAGCAGGCTGACATCCTGAATCTTAACCTGAGAAGATTTGAAGAGATTTTAGAGAGCATAAGAGAGCCTATGCCTTCTTCATATCCAGAAGAGTGCATCCAGGCCCTTAATTTGGATGAAAATAAGATGTGAAATTTGAATGCAATAGTAGTTTTTTACATTTTGATTTTTTTTAATTTATTTTAGAAGTCTAAACTAATATGAAACTGTATTTATTTGGAGGTTATTTTTTATTTAATTATTACAGGTAGAAAGTAGACTAAATTGTGAATTGTAGTCTGAAACACCTTATTCTCTAAAGCTGTCCTAAAAACGTAAATAATTGAAGCCTGCACTTATACCATTTCCTGCCATAGATGTGTTGTCTGTCAGATCTCAGAAACACGAGAGATTTCATTTTTTCAAATTCTTTAAGGCACGCATCCTTTTCCCAGTGCTGTCAGATATTGTCAGTAGATCTCCCCTATCTAATTAAGTGGTCATTTAATCAGTCTTCAGGCAGTAGTTTTTCATTTTAAAGGACCTTCTCAGGGAAAGGCTAAGTGCTCCTTTAAGGCTGTGAGATAGCTTTCCATAGTGCTGTTCAAAGTCTTCTTATAGCAAACTCTTGCAGCCAAATTCCTAAACCTCCTGATAAAAATCAAGCACTTTATGGTCTGCATTATATATTCTCCTTCAGGAAGAATTTTTGTCTGGAAATGAAGGAACTGCTCTGAACTCTTAACTTGGCCTACTTTTGGACCAACAAGTAGAATGACTGATAGTTTCTGTTCAGAACTGAATTACTTGAGATTTTGTTTTGAACTATTGCTTGGGGATTTTTTACGGCATCTTGCATGGGTTGTTGCTCTGGTGACATAAGGAAGCTTTCCAACGCAGGATTTTTCTACTTAATACCAAAATTGAGATGCTGATATTGTTCCATATGGTTCTCTAACCTTTTAATTAGGAGGTGCCACAGCAGTCTGCAATAACTACTGCATAATCCCTAGGTGGCTGTGGGCAATTGCAGTGCAACTCAGACGGTTGCGACGCGTGGCAGAATCAGATGCTTAGGCAGGTCGATCGAGATTTCTTCAGAAATACTACACCTCTTCTTTCTATATTCTCTTTTTAGCAAATGACTACCTAAAAATGGCATCAATAAGCTCCTAAGTGATTTTATGTTGCTCACTAGTTTTAGGGTTTTTTTTTTCTTCCTAGTTTGGTTGATTTTATCTTTTTTCTGGATCTGTCCTTTTTGCAGTTAGCGCTTCCTGGCTGGGACTAATGACAGCATTTTAGGCTATAGCAATTGCTGCTGTCTATTTTGGTTTCGCATTTACTGTCTCTTGTCATGTGCATTCATCTCAGCTTATTTCTGTCTCTCTGTTCATCTGCTAAGTTGTACAATTTGTCCCACGTCTGCCTGACTTCTCTCACCTATGTGTTGTCATCTTTGCTTGCCCTGCTCTTTGCAACACCAGCATCCTGTGTAATCTGTACATATTTTCTTCTGCTTTTTCTGTGTTCTTGTGTTTCTTTGGTTTTCTGTGAACTTGCCTTTCCCTACCTAGGTTAATTTTTCACCTGGTAGTTGTGGGTTTCAAGTACCCTACTGACGCCAGGGACCTGAAATTGGCAGATCATGAGTAAATGAACTCTGTTCTTCTGAGGGACCAACAAAGCACAAGAAGCAGTAATAAAACAGAGTGAGAGTTTGGGGTGGTTCAGTATTTTGTCACTAACAATATAATTTCATTTATTACTGGGGGTGGGTGTGGCAAGAAACTGAGGAGTTGAGTGGGAGATTAGTTTATGAGATGTTATTAGAACTGATGTGGTTGTTCCAAGCCCTCGTCTGTCATTCAGCCATCCCATTTCTTGACTGTTGTATATCAAAGTTGTATTTTTTTTATCAAGCCTGCGGGGTTTGGGGAGCGAAGGGGAGCACTGCTAATGGGAGATATCAAGAAAGGATTCTCAGGGAATCAGAAACCAGCCTACTGGAGACTGCAGTCTCAGGAGGTATTTGGAAGTGCTGCTGAACAAACCTTGAGAGTATAGGACGGAGCAGCTTCTGCACTGCAAGTGGGATTTGCAGAAAGGAATACCAAGGGCTGTAAAAGCGCCTCCATTTGACATGTCACCTGACAGGGAATGCATGGTAACCAGCCCAGTAGTCATGGCACTGTTTCACTGGTTTACTTTTACAAATAGAGTAATTTTTTAACCGATTGCGGAGGGGAGCAACACTGAGGGGTATCCCTGTGGCACCCCAGGCAGCAGCTGTGGTGTAAGTGGGCTCCCATTGCAGGCATGGCCCTGCTTCTGCCACCCAGTGCTGTGGGTGGGCAGGGTCTTCAGGCGTCCTCGGCTGCACTGTGGCACAGCCATGTTGTTGGTACCATCTAAACTTCATTTCCACCCAAAGCCCCTGCAGATCGGTTCATGTAACACATTAACTGTTCCCCGAGCTCCGAGCAAACACTCAAGGCTGGTGGTGTCCCCAGATGGGGGTCCCAGTCCCACGGCTGCAGCAGCTCCAGCCCCTCTCCCAGATCGCCAGCACCCCTGTAAAGCAGAAGCAGGTACGTGACCAGCTCGCCCACAGTTAACGGCCACCCACCCCAGGAGACAGTGCACTGGGCGCTGGGAGCAGGGTGCTCCGGTCACATCTGCGCATGAGGGAGCAGGAGAGCATGTGTCAATGCTTTGATGTGATGGTGACACCAGTCACCGAGTGACAGTCTTCATCCTGCATGCGGAAGAATGCTGGAATGACAATGTAGCCCACTGTGTTTCTGGCACAAGTAACAAGTAGGTCATCTGCAAGCGGGTGGCTTGGGTTAGGCAGTCAATTGACAGATGTGTTTGGTTGGCACACAGGTCTTGAGGCCCCCAGAATAAACCAGGGATTTTTAAGTAGTGCTCCCAGTACAACACAGTTTTTATAAAGGCAATAATAAGTTTCTGGAATATGCAGTGCTATTGGGATTTAGGGATGTTTTCCCAATTTAATGTTACTCGGGCCTCTTCCAAGCTCCAGTGGAGCATGTCAAAAGTGTATAATGCCTACTAGAAAAGGCCTAAGCAGAATGTATCCATCTTGAATTCAGGTGCCAATACTGAGTATGCACCAACTTTTTCCAATCAAGAGAGTGACCTGTGGCAGCTGCTTGAAATTTCTGCGTGTCTGGCTTAACTCTAGCACTCATGAGCTGAGAGTCAATGCGTTGTGAGTCAATAGTCAGAACTTCCTAATAAAATAGGAATTGCACAAAATAATTGCCTCTCACTAAGCAGGTTTTTTTGCAATCTTCCATCATATTTCTTCACAGGGGAAAAATAGAAGCGCAGTCTGTTATGTAGCATTAACCTTGTGTCTCCTGTAAATAATGCAATGTGTTTCTTAATGCCATCAGATAATGATGGATAGCAGTAGTGTTTATCATACCATTCCATAGTAATCATAAATTTTGCAATTTATATAGGTAATAAAGGATTTCAAAAGTGTTATATCTCCAGGAAGGATGTTAGTCCCTGTTCTCTTTGATGAGTCTCTGCTCTAACAGTCTAACACTCTTTAATGTCCCTATAGGCTGAGGGTGAGTCAGTTAAGCCATGGACACTGAATTGTCATATATACATAATAGGCGAGCAACAGGATTATGGTAAGGAGAAAGGAAAGAACTTTATGTCCTCAAGTGCCTAAAAAATCAGAAGAATTTTGACATTTAACTTCCCTCTCTTCCCCCCCCGCCTTGATTTTAATTAAAGTAGATTTGCTGACTGTGAAAAGTGCCTGCTTTGAAAATTAAATCCATATACACACATATGTGCACTGATTGTGTGTCACAAGAACAGGAAGTGGAAGCTTCCTCATTGTTTCTTCCCTGTGTCTTCTCTCTTGAAAGGAATGGCATAGGTTGTTCTCCCCACTGTTTCCCCAAAATAGACATATTAAATGATAGACAATTTCTGTGCTCTGACCTCTTCATTGTTCAGCTTTTCAAAAGCGTGCAGATGTATGCTGGATGATTTTGGGGGCAACATAGCCTCTAACGTTTGTCTGTCAGAAGAAAACATCAGGCATTTTCGATTAGTGGTCAGGGAGCACTTCCTGAATAATCTTAAGGGAAGGACCCGGCACTATGAATCCTATATTTTTATGCATGAAAGAACCTGTGGAGTTAATAGTAATGCAGGGGTTGAATCACATGCTGTGTAATTGAGGCAAGATTAATAATTATTTAAAAGCAATGGTCTTGTATCTGGAAGACTGACTCATTTGTGCTTTCCAGCAGCTGTTGTGGGGTTTTGCTTTTTGAAAGATTAAATTAGCTTTACATTATCCTGTGTTTCCATTATGTTTTCTAACTCTGTGACAGATGTTAGCTTACAGCATCAACATATACAGGTAGGAAGAGAAACGTTGTTTTGTATTTCTTTCTGCATCCTGAATCTGGTACGATTTTGTGGGTTTTGTTAATATAATAGATAATGAAATAACAAGTGCACTTAATACATCTGCAAATGGTAATAAGCTCTAGGGGAAAGCCTTGAGCACTCTGAAAGTGTAACAAGATAATCTTGGCCAATTGGTGGAATCACTTAAAATAAACAGGATTGAAAAAGGCTGAATGCAAACTGCAGTACTTCAAGAACAGGATCTGTCTGCCCAAACGCAGGGCAGGGAATGGGCTAGGCAGAAACTCTGCGGACAAGGTGCCGGTGGTTTCTAAGCTGAACACAAGTCAACGGCCTCATATTGTTACCAAATGCATTGACCTTAAATATCATTGTGGGATATAAATTGTCGTGCACTATTAAAAACAAGTCTGAGATATGCAAAGAAATCCATCGTACCTCTAAGAGTATCTCTACTCATGTACTATGTCCGGTTTTGAGCACCACATTTAGAACATTTTGGACCCAGTAGAGTGAGACCAAAGAGGAGAGCAGTAAGAATGGTCCAAGATGTGTGAGCTCTGAGGATAACTTTTAATGAGTTGGATATAATTAGTTAATTGAAGAAAACACTTGAGGAATGCCATAATAATGGTCTTCAAAGGCCCAAAAGGTTGTCCCGGAAGGGCAAGGGCTTTCTGGAAATAAGACAGTAAACAATTGACTTGAATTGAGAAAAAATCTTTAATGTGCACCAGTGGCTAAGGAGGTTGAGGAGTTTCCATCACTTTTGTTTTTTAAAGACTGAGTAGGCAAATTATGTGGTAAACGTACTTTAGTGCCAGATGACTGTTTAATTTCCTTCCCAGCCAAACATTTCAATTGCAGAATGGTAGAATAGAGCATTCCTGTGGCCAGCATAGCACTTCTAGAAGGAGAAACAGACATTGTGCTTCAAAGCTATTACTTTCTGGATTTGATATGGCTAAAGGTCGTCAGTATTGTAATTTTACGTACAAATTGGAAATATTAATACTTTATATATAATGTTTCAATGATTTCATGCTTCAATAATAATTTGTCTTTTTAAATGTACTTGCAAGTATTTACAGCATTTTGGCATGTCATATGAGACTAGTTTTGTGGTTTGTTTTTTGTGGTATATGATACATGGATTTTAATCCTCACTGGAGCTGTTTTCTCAAAATTTGCTTTTTTACTAATATCTGATATTAGGTATCAGTTATCAGGATAACAGAATCCGGTATCAGGTTAACAGTTGCTAACAAGATTTAATAATAATTCTAGAGAACCTGTCTATGTGACCAGAATTTTCAGGAGTTCAAGTCGCAGTCAGGTACTAAAATAATTTATTTCTTTATTTCTGTAATAATCTTGACGATGATTTTCTCTCTAAATCTGTTTTTTTGTGGTTTGACATGCCCAGATTGATTGCTAAGACGTTTCAGAAGTCATCCCCATAGTGCCCTGCTGCGATGTATGGCCTGCTTTTGCCTTTGATCCAGAGTGACATTTGGTCTCTGCATCTTGCGGTTCATATTTGGATCTTCATTCTTTGGAGATACAATCCCAAAAAAGTAGCAGTTTATATTCACAATAAATTCTCTTTGCACAATATTTAATACCAGTTTCCTTGAGTTTCAGACCTGCACAAGGATTATTACTCTGACAGATTATTTTTTTTTTTTTTTTAATCAAAAGGGAAGTATTAGATTATTTAGTTTGACCTCTACCACATGCCTTGCAATTTTGCCCAGCTGATCTTATAACGAGACAAGTAATTTCCTGGAAGGTTACTGTTCGCCCGTTCAGGTGTCAATACATGGACAATTCATCACTTTCTCTTTTGATTTGTTCCATGGGTTATTTGCTTTACTTTAGTCTACGCTTAGGTTGTTCTGTGGGCTCTACAGAATTTTACTGAGGAAGAAATCAGAGAAGTCTCACTTGGGTTACTCTGTTGTGCCCATGGCAATGAACTTTCATAGCATCCTGGAGGATTTTACTACTTGCTTACTTGGTGGTTTTCCACTTAAAATTCTGCTGCCTACTCCCATCAATTTCATATGATTGTACGTTATTTCTGTAAATTCTGTCTATGCGACAATTTCAAAGAGAATTTCTCAGTTCCAAATTGATGATAGTTCTAATATGATGAAATAGGTAAAGTGGATCCATTAAGGTCATGTGCTTACAAATAAGCATATATGAGAATGTGGGGTTTATACGAGAATGAAATAAAAGTAATCTATTCATCCTCTCTCAACTCTCCTTCAAAAAGCAATAACTTCTGGTTGGTTTTGAGGTTCTTCACTCATGTTTTTATCAGTGTATTACTTAGCAACTTGAAATTTCACATCTTCCAAGTACGGTGTGAAAACGAAGGGGAAGTTATTACCTGGTTCCTTTTCACGTGGGAATTTGTAATGATCATTGTTCAATACCTGGCATACAAAGAGGGAATGGATATGTATATTAAAGCATGAGAGATAACTTAAGGTAAATGTTAATTACATTATTGCTCAGCCACTTTGCATAGTAAAACTTCATTACAAAGTGAGTTCCTGTTCACCATAAGAGAGGCAGCCAGTAACTGTGATTTACAAAGCCATCAAAACTATGGAAATGCTCACTTTAATCAGAACTGTAATTATGAGGAAATTTGCTGCAGGAAAATTTACTCACAGAATAAAGATTAAAAAGATCTGAATGTTGCCTATCAAAGTGCAACAATTAAATTTTCTTTCCAAGCCTGAGAGATCCTTGTAGAAGAAAAAAAGAAAGTAAAATTCTGTCTTTTGATTAGAGTGGAGAAAATAAACTGCAACTGTTATTGTAATTTCCTCAGATAATAGTACCAAATGTCTATGAATGGACATACACACACGCAATGAATGTATTTAATCCTCTCTCCGAGGTTGGAATTGCCTATGCATATGGCTACCTGTAATTAACTCTCTCGTGTTAAATAATTCTCTTGGCTTGAACGTAACAGAATCACTAATCTGAAGAGGGGCTTTTCTTATTCCCAGGGCTTCTATATCCCCTGCAGCTGCCATGTGGATACTTGTAATATTTCCTGCACTCTTCTTTCTAACAATTGCTGTACAACCATCTCTTCCTCTCCTCTCAGGAGATAAAGCTGAGTTGTTGTCACCCTATTGTGAGCAACCTGACAGAGCTGGCTGCTCAGAGAAAAAGGGTAGCATGTATAAAGTGAACTATGGGACCTGAAATCCAATGAGAAAAATAATGATTTTAAAAAAATATATATTAAATTGAAAGATTGACTTCTCAGGTAGTTTCCTACCACTTTTCTTTATTGCCGTTTACTGGTCCACAGTAAATATGCATATCAATGTCCAATGGGAAGAGCCAGAAGGTGAAAGTACCCTGTGTAAACCAATTACTACATTATAGTCAGTGGTACTTGGACAGTTTAAACTTGCTTGATTGCTTTAATACTGGAGGGTCATAAGACGAGGGTGCCACTGAAACAGGAATTGAATGTTATTGTTCTTGATTTTGGATTGGAATGGTTTGGGATAGATTTTTAGGGAAAGAAACAGCTGTTTGTAATTTTTTGTGGTGTTTAGAAGCCTGGAAAGTAATAGTGAGTTTGGAGAAGATGGGATTAATAATTAAATTATTAAAAAGGAATTATAATGTAATTTATCATGACTGCAATATATTACACTTGATATCTGATGAATATGTATGTGTATATGTTGTCCCAAGGCAGCTGCACCAATCTGATGTCCTGCGAGTAACTGAAGATGAACTAAGGAAGTCTGTGTGTACCTGTGTGTGGCACAGTGCAGTACTGTGTTACATGTGAATAAGGTGCAAGCAACCTCATTTCTCATAAGGTTTCAGACATACAACCAGTTCAGATTTACAAGAACTGTTGCATCAGTTCCATGGTGTGCCTGAGACAGTTGATCCAGTTGTTTATGGTTCACGAATTGGAATCCATTAAATGCTATCTTACAAACCTCTGATTTGCACTGTACTGAACAGTACAGAAACCTTTATAAGTTTATTGCTTCCCCATCAGCACTCTGACACTAGTTAGTACTGAGCAGAACACTATCCTTTTGGCCTGACACATAGTTAGCACTATGGCTCTCCATACATGCTCTGAGAATACATGTGAATGTTGCAGTAGGTGTTTTTTCTCCTTTATCTACTGTGAGAATAGGGAAAGAGTAATCTACCTTAAGCAAGTCAGAAGTCAGACAGAGGATCAGAAGACTAGACCCAGAAGTGTCATCTAGTTATCCTGTCAGTGGGAAGAAAGAATGATCCTATGAGACAAAATTAATCACATCTGGAACCTTATGAAATTGCATTCCCACACTTGCTGATGCAGCTGAATCACAAGGGCATGTGGAAATGGCACAATGCAGAATAGTCACCGTGTTAGCTTAAGGCCTAGTCTGATCTAATTAACCCTGCTCAGAGGCAAGGTTAATGTATCTGGGTACAGTCCGGCACAGGAGGTTTTTTTTCAACTTGCTTGGAGCTGCCCTAAGGCTCTACTGTAGGAGTGCAGCACAGACATATAGGTTATTAAAATACAAACATATAATGTGACTTCAGGATGCTTGTGTGGTTTAATACGGCGCTATCTTATAATAAAATGGTACTTACTCTTCTGGGCTGAGTAATTGTCTTAGAGCTATAGCTGTGAGGAGTACTTCACTAGAAGATGGGAGCAAGGAGCACACGTAGGGCAAGTGACCCATTAAGATCAAAGAAAAAGTAGAGTGGAGATCTGGACTGTGGAGGTTGGAGTGATATCATGTTTCTTTCTTCCCTCTTTCCTTCCTTTTTTCCTTCCCTTCACTTTACCTCCTTCCCTCTTTCACCACTGTCCAGCATTCCAAAAACCCAGATATTAATTAACTGCCTCACTGCTTTTATTTCTAACTCCAAATAGTTAATGGAGAAAAAGGTATTAAGATAACTTTCTTTTTTCCCTGTATAGGTGTGTTTGATAAAAATCACAGTAATTATGTGAACAATATAGAATTTATAAATTAAATAATACTAATGGTACTATAAGTAGAGCACAAGGGGTACTCTTTCTTCTAAGCTGGTTTGGGAATGTCATCTTGGATGTCTTATTCAAAAGGAATGTAATTTCTTTCACAATAATTGCCATATACAAGTAATTAACACAGGTGTGGGAAATTAACTGTTTTTTCATAGAATATTAACTGTGGTCTTTCAGACCAGTAAAAAATAAATATCCTATAATAGTTTAGCCATAACTTACCAGTAAATAATTTATATGATTAATTTCTGTTTCTTTTTGTGTGTGATTGGATTTCGCACGTGTGGATTTCCCATGATCAGTTTTCCCTGTTACTGCATTTACATTGAAATGGTAAATAATTCATGTCCTCCTTTCTTTCCTCAACTAATGCCTTAATATTGACCATTTTTTTTTGTTATGGAATTACTTACTTGCATCTTGTTACCCCAAGTTTCTTACTTCTGGTTGCATGTCTTACATCAGTTTCCTAGAATGGGATTTTTTTTTTTTTTAAATTCATTATACAATTTGATATTTTGAGTGAATCATTGGATATATGAATTTCAAATTCACATTTCGTACATATTTGAACAAGTAAAATGCAGTTATTGAAAAGTTTGCAGAAAGTAAATATAAAAATGGATACTGATTAGTCCAAACATAATTTCTAGTCTGTATATTTGCTATCAATTTGTTCCACCACATGCTCTCATCTATGTCATGTACTTATCTCAGATTAAATGTTTTAGCAAAATTTGTTATAAAATGAGTTTGCTACTGAAATGTCACCTCAACCTCTCTTTTTGGCTTAGCTATATTTGAAACTGAGAGTAGTGGTAATAATACTTAATGAAATGTCATCTGAAAAGCTAAGTGATCTGGATGTGCTTGGCAAAGAGAACAGATATCATTATTCTCATTTACAGATGAGGGAAACTGAGGCCTAAAAAGATGAAAAACCTTGCCCAAAGTCACTCAGGACTCTGGAAGTAAAGACAGAATTACAATAATAAAGGTCTTTCAAGTTCCATTTCTCAGCCTGCCATTAGAGCATCCAGTGTTTAGTAAGCAGAGAGCAGAGCCTGTGGCAAACATGCCATGGTTCCAAGTAACCCCTTAATAAAGAGAAACAAATTATCATTATTAAAACACTATTTTCCACTAGTGAAAACATTCTTTTAGATTTATTAATCTTGGTGCTACTTTCCTAAGGCTTTCGTGCTTTCAGCTACTTTCTTTTTCAAAAGTTCAGCATACCCACTAAATATTATTTTAATGTCTAATTGGGAATCAAGAAATAAAAGTAGAAAACCCAAAGTCCAGGGCAGCTTAATCAATAGATGGGAAATCAGAGAATCTTGTCAAAATTTGTTTTCACAATATTTCTGGATAAACTTTGTAAACAAGACCAAATCAAATTGAAAAACATAAGGTTCACCTTGCAAGGCCGTTCTCACTGTGTTGATTATTATTTTCACAAAATACTAATGCATACAAAAGGCTTCATAACAAATTTGCCTTTTTATTTATGAATGTGAACACTTGTTAATGCTGGTCCTTAGTTCATGACTTCCGAATTCAGCAAGTTATCAGTAACATTGTCAACTAAATTTGTATTGATCTCAGGTTTCTTATAGACATATAGTATCTATATTCCTACATGTGTTTTTCTCTTTGACGTTCTCCAGCAGAGCAGTCTGCTGTTCTCTGATATCAGTCTGTGTTTGTAAAGTCAAGGGGTGAAGCTTTACATTTTAGTCTGCGTGGTAACCCATGTTAGCTGCGGTGATCAGACTACTTTGTTCAAGTCATATAATGTTTTGAGGTTGGATTCTCATCATTGCCGCTCTTGGGTAATTTTGGAGTAACTTCAGTACTGCATGAATATTCAGAGGGGCAGAAAAATATCCTGTTTCATTTAGGAGTTTTTGTCAGAGAGATACAACTTGTAATTCCCAAGATCATACGAGTACAATCATCTTTGGTATACTGAGTATAACCTACCACCCAGGACAGTCTTGCTGGCCATCTGCACAAGAGCTTCCATGGCATGGAAGCAGAGTGCAGTCCTCTAGTCTTAGTGATTTCCCCTGTCTATAACGGTAGATGCCTCCTTTTGATTTTATCTGTTTTGCATGTTTTTTCCTCTCTAAAATGAGCAGTACTTTCTGTAGGATGCATTATTTCTTCTGTTGCTTCTAATTCCTTCACATCTTGATGATCCTTGCCTTTTCTCACATCAGTTTAAACTCTCTCATCCCAAGAGTCAGTGAAGAAGATCATTCAGGTATAGCTTTCTTTTTACTTAAATGGAGAAAGCATTGTGGTGCTATTTCCACAAGGGGGTAAAAGAAAAGTAGATTTGTTGTAACAGCCTTTTCTTTATTTTTTTTTAATTTCTTTTAAATGTATGTGTGTTTCGTATAACCACAGTGGAAGCTTTAGATGAAAGAGGTGCATGCATAAGTTTAAAGCCTCTCCTGCTTGATCAGTATTCCCACAAGAAACATGGATGAGAAAAGGTGGATGCAGAGAGCCTGGCTGGGCTCATCTCATCAGCTTGGCTAAAAGGAAATTATGGAAAAAGGAAAAAAAAAAAGTTCTTTTAATTTTTGTTTGTTTACTTGCTTTCATTTTTATTCCCCTCTAGGCACAAAACAAGCAAACTGAGCTCTATTTAAAAACAGAGCATGCTCTTGCTCCCACACACCATCTTTTCATAATCAGAATCTTGGTAATTTTGTGTTAGACTTTCTGTATGAGCATTTTCAAGGAGAAAAAAAATGCTGAAAGAGCACCTGGGGGAAAACTCTGCTGTCTCATGGAAGATAATTTTCTACCTGATTGCATAAATAAGAGCAAAAATTGGTGTGTTGAACTTCTTGTATTTGTTAGTATTTAGGCCATGATTCAGATAATTGTTTTTCCTTAGGGTCAGGCTTGTATCTGAGCTCTTCAAAGTACTTCATCCCTTTGTGTACGTTCATTATATTATCATAAAATGATATCCAAAAGGAATTGGAATAAACTGCAGTGGGTTTCAGCAGAGACTTCAGGATTTAACAGCATGATCTAGGTTATGCCCTTTGCAGCTTTCTTCAGCCAATGAGGTTGCTTAATGAAGCTGTTGAAATTTAAAAGGCAGATATATTTTTCATTTGCCTTAGGGAACAGGACAATCTTTAGTCGAGATGTTAGAAAGAAACTGCCTAATTTGCAATTGCCTACCTCAAGTTTTTAAGACCTGATGTTTCTGATACCAGCCTGTTGGAGACACAGTAGTGGACTAACTGTTGATTGCTGGATTTTGAGTGGCTCTGGGTGTTCAGATACTCTTTATTTCAGAACATTTTCATAAAGAAATGTAAATAACAGTTGCCTCAGCCCTGAGTGACTGGGTATACCTACTATAGGAGCAGACTCCATGATCGTGACAACTCACAGCTTAGAAAATTAACCCCGTCAGAAAATGGTTCAGTAAGAATTGCTGTACAATGAGCTTTTCATTGCTTGTTTGTAGATCTGTAATCTTATTCCCTCAAATACAATTTCCATCCACTTTCAGTACAACAAAGAATATGGTATCGTACTAGTTCTATCATTTGCCATTATTAAACCAGAGATTTGTTAGCAGCTGTGAGAATTGATAATGGGGGCTGATGAAGTGATTCAAATAAAATAGCAGTTTATAATTTAAAAATTCTCTAATGCACAGACAGGTTTTTAACCATATTTGGTCTTAATATTTGTTGAGCTTTGCAGAAAGAAGGTGAGAACTGGGAGAGATCTCTCCTCTAGCAGCATAGTAGGTTACATAAAATGCACTTACTGAAATTTCCCATTGCTAGTTGATAATATCTGGACCTCTCATTTTGTGAGAATCACCGCATCATTTTTGCCACCTCTTTTTGGAAGGATGAGAAATTACTAGCTGACTTTGCCAAACTGCGGAGCACAGATGGAATTGGCATGATGGATAATGCATTTTGTACTTGTGTGCCCATCAAAAGCAGTAGCAAGCAACTGCTGGGTTTATTTAGTCTCCCAATGACCAGCTACTGGCAGATTAAAAAGAAAAGATTTTCAGACCAGGCCCTTGAGGGAAATTCCTGTCCTGTTCTGGCTTCTCTGGTTGGGAACCAAACTCCTGTAATCACTGTTACGAATCCCCACTGACGGCATCTACATATTGGCTCAAAACTTCAGTACAGAGGAATTTTAGTTTGGAAATACACAGCCTACTAGTTAAATAGCCAGCAGTCAGACACACTCCCTTGGGCTTTTTGAAGGGTTTGTCTCTCACAGTGTCTTATCTGTGTAAAAATTGAGTTCTTAAGGACTGGAATCAAAGTGGTAATCTGAAGGAAAAACACTTTCCATTTTACTGCGAGTTCCATAAATAGCCAGGTTTTGTCTTCTGGTTCTCTGCTGTCTTACTTGACCTGTCTTTTCATTTCGTACAGTGAATTTGCACTGTGAGGTGGTGCTTCCGCTGACATTTGGAAGCTGTTCTCCAGACAGACTTTGTGTCTGATGCAGCTTCATGCAGCTGCTTTGTGTTCATGGATGCCTAAGGCTTAAACGGATAGTCTTTCTCTATCCCAGAATAAAACTGACATATGGCTGTATGGGGGAGCTGTCAAACCACCGATTGTCTGAATCTTACTGCTCAGATGAAGATCTGAAAACAACACTGCTGTTTGTGGACAAAGTCCGTCCATAAACTACATCACAGAAAATAAAGCCAAATACAAGATCTCCTTCTGCTCTGTGTGCTCTCTGCCCGTATCAGTGTGGTTGTATATGCCTAAAGCAATATCTTATATTAACTTCTGTGTAGTTTTATTATGGAAGGTAATTGGAAGTTTGTAAAACTGACAATTTAATGTTGGGTTTTTTTATAGAAAGCCTCTTAAGCCAGAGAGGTTGTGAATAAGCATAATTGAAAAGCTGAGGCGGAGCGGTAGTTTCAGTTTTAAAGATTTATTTTAAGTGGGGGTTGTGACAGAGCTATCAAAACCTTGGACCCATGTTATATCCTCAGTTTTAAAGCAGAATTGTCTTTTGAAATCAATGGCATGACGTGATACCTGGGTTTTGATCAGTGCATGACAAGTTACTCCATTTGGAACAAAATTCACATTGGTAGCTATCCTGACATCCTGTCCAGAAGGAGCAGTTCCTTTATAATTTTCACTCCCTGTTCTTTGTCAAGCTGGGCTAGGATAGCTGTGAAGTACAGTATGCTGAGCTACTGGGGAGGGAGCACTAATTCAGGCATTGACAAAGGGCAAGATGCTGTTGATGAAATCCCATGTGAGAGACACAAATCTTGAGTGCTACATTCTCCTGACCTGTGTAGATCTACAGTCATTATTGTCAAAACAAACGTCAGCATCTCACAGAAAAAACAAAAATGAAGGACAGCTTCCATAAACAGAAAAGTAATCATCAAAAACAAATATTTTGCCTCATTAGTCCTCATTAGGACTAGGGAGGCAGGTAATATGTCAATGGGACTGAATAATTAGAGCATAATGAATCTTCTTAACAATACGTGCTTCTCAATCGGGCAAGGACCACTGAGGCAGGCTCAGCCTGTAACTCCAAGCTCCTGATTCTTTATTCCTATGGAAATATTTTGTAACTTGTAACACTGAGTGTGGTTTGAAGCTAAAAGTTCAGGGAGTGTTTGTAAATTGGGGGATTAAAGTGTGTGAAGTCTTTAAGAGGGAATAGCTTAACCGAGTACAGTATGTAAACAAAACAAAATAATGTTGCTGCATCCTTCCTTTCACTGCTTGCAGTGCATTTGTTGATCAATGTTTTCACTAATCTTTTTTTAAAGCAGAAATGGCAATGGTTGTGAATAACAGGTCCCAAGCAGTTATACAGGAGTATTGAATTTAGTCCCCAGAATTTGCACACGCATCTATCCAGGTGTGTAGCATCCCTGCATTTCTTAAACTAAGCTTATAACAGATCATTGTGCCAGGCTGGGTAGGACTCTGTATGGCAAATGCCAATGAGAACTTGAGTTTTGTCAAAATTGTGATTTGAACTAACACTTCCAGAGTTTAACCTAATGTACCACTGAGCTCTCTAGCGATTTGTGTGGCTTACTCATGCTGTCATGTACGTGGCCGCAGTAGGACATGGTGTGAGTTAGATTAATGCTTGTTCCTATGGAGCTGTATGGAAAACAGCAAGTGTCATTCTGCTCAAGTATTTTAGCACTCTGGATTGCAGCCTTGTTCCAGTGGGAGAGAGATTTCTCAAAGGAGAAAAGGCTTCCCACCATATATAGCACCCATGATTCTTTGCTGCTTTTTAGTAGCTTCTGTAATTAGCCACTTAATTTTATCGACAAATAAGCTTTATTTGGAAGCTGTACTTTCTAATGTCCTTGCATTGTTTGGGGGAAGGAGAACATTTGAGTGTTCTGTAGGGTGAGTGTGTGACGCTAATACACAAAGGATGTTTGCGCCTGGAATTGGTTTTGTGTGAATATGGACCATAGTAGCCAAACAGGGATAGTGCAGCATCTTGTTAAGTGATGCAGTGACATTGATAACAGCAGTTAAGGTTTCAGTTTGTGCGTTCCTAGGCAAACAGTAGTACCTAATGTATTGACTATGTATAATGAAATTCCTAATTTGCAATGACTTCTTCCCATCTGGCAAGACCTCTGGGCCAAAGGACCCTATTTTGCACAATTTGTTTGTAGAGTGACTTAATCTGAAAGAAAAAACAGAAATTAGAACTAGTCAATGTCAATGTGATGTTCTGCTGAAAGGAGTTCGCTAAAGGAGTATGTATGTAGTATGTACTCTGAATAGAAAGTCGCTTGTATGGGTTTGATATCCTAGTGGATCAGAGTCTCATGCTATTTTGGGACTCCCTTTTTCTTAACCGTGCTTATAAAAGTTCCTCAAGTGGAAGACAGATAAGGTACTGGCTGATTCTGCATTTTAGCGCTGTGAAATTAGCTATGTAATGGGATTATAGAGCTACGAACATTCCTAACTACAGCCATAATGCTAGTAGGAACTTGGAGAGCATGCCAGGTCTCAAACGGGAACAAAGAAACTGAAAGCCAGGACATAAATCTGTGACAAAATTCCCTGATCTTTTTTGTAGTCCAGACACTTATTAGACCCTGAGGTCTGTTGAGATCTGTGATGAGGGAGTTTGCAAAAACGTGATTGTGACTAGGGCAGAGGAAGTCTGTTTAATGGATAAGCACTAATAAATGCATGCTCAGTGCCACATGTTTTGTTACAGAAGCAGGTTCAGTAAAGCACAGGAGGAATCTGACTTCCTTGTGCATAGAGATGACAGAAAGACTCTTGCTCCTGTTATGACTGTTATGACCACTTGGTAGTTCTTATAGGGGTTGGTATAAACCCAGGTTTTATATAGGAACTGTGAAAAAGAATGTTACATAGGTAACATGGTGACTGGTGTTTGCTTATCACTTCTTCAAGGCAGTTGAAATGTGAAGAAAAACTGTCAAACTCATACAAGATTTGTGAATTTATGTGCCACCGTTATTGCCTGGAGTCAAAGAAGCTCTTGCTTAGGGAGATAGCTTCTTGAATGGCTGACTGGCCAGTTTGAGGAAGAGTCGTTTTCCTAGTAATGGGAAGTCAGTTGTTTGAGGTAAAGGAGGAGGACAGATTTCTGATTTCTTTTGGTGAAAACGTCATGCTAGCATAGTATTTAGTGGTGGTGAGAAGGGAGGAAGTGCAAAAGTGTATTTTTCTGAGATATGTCACAAGAAATAAATGACTTTCTAAAAGGTTAGCTTAAAACAAGTGTGATGATCAAGAACTTAAAATCAGCCTATGATCAAAGGTGTGTGTGTGTTTAATGTGTACATATAAACTGCATATTGTTCTGCTGATTTCTTCTCATGGATTCATTTTATATTGGTAGCTTTTCACTGGAGAACATGGTTACAAATGTATTTCCTCCATTGTGACTAGTGCTTGCTGCTGCACTTCACTTTGAAGTATGTGCAGAAAGGGAAGTCACTGGAGAGTAATGCAAGTCACAGGACATCTTTGCAACGTCAGGTTGAGTCTACTTTCCTGTGATTGGTAGGTGTCTTTCTCACCTGATTAATCAAAGGGTGAGATTGTTGATAGATACACCCTCAGATCTAGAAAGTCTTTGCCTTAAAAAACAAAATAGAGGAAAAATATTTTTTGGGGAAAGGGGAGGAGCACAATGTGTTATTTAAAAAGGATCTCAGACTGAAAAAAGAATACCTTCTTTTCTCCACAACATAGTGAAATGGAGGAAAGCGCAGGATCATATTTTAGGCTGGATATTTACTCAGTCTTGTCTTTGAAGTCACTACTGCCTTTACACTGTTGTCTTTGCCTTCACTATGACCATTCATAATGCTTGAGTAACCTTTGTTGATATTGAAACATAAATGAAAGGTAGTGGATTCAGCACATCTGCAAATTCCTGGGGCAATTTTTTGCTTATATCAGTAGTCTGAGACTTTAGGGTTTTTTATTATTTTTTCTTCTTTCTGCTGTTGCCAGCAGCAGAATGAGAAACGTATTCAAAAGCTGGGAGGAAGATCAACAAAGCAGAATCAATGTCATGGTACATTGTACAGTCCAATATTTGGAAGGTTTAAAAGTTTACAGCTTCATGACAGCAGTGCTATTGAAGGCCATTGCAATGCCAATGGCTAAAGAAGTTTCAGTTGCTTGTTCCCAGAATCACTGGTTTTGGTGTAGAAGGACCAATAACTACATGGCTGGTGTTCGCTAGCTAGAATTTTGTATTTCTTCCTTAGATTATTTTTAACAAATGCAAAGATAAAATGGATACATTACATTTGCAATAATATTGGCAATGAAAATCTTGCCTTTTAAAACATGTTGATGAAGCATAAAGTTCAAGTCCATGTTCCTGAATGATGGCCCTCGTTCCAAATACAAAGGTATTTTCTTCAGGTGTAATATAGTTCTGCTTTTAATATTGTGTCAATTTTGCATAATTAGAAGTTGCTGTTTAAAATTTAAATTACTGAGACACTTTGGGCTCATACTTATCAAGGCCTCATTTTCAATGTTGACGTGTTTTCTTTAGGATAAAAGCAGTCGTAATCCAGTAAAATGCTAGGCTTGCCAAAATTTATACACGCAATGTATTTTTTTCTGTTCCATAGCATCAAAATACTGTATTTTCATGTTCTTCCATCTTTGCAAGTATTTCTCTATGGCCTTGTCAAATTGCTGGGTGGCCTGGTAAGTGCATCCAGCTCCATACATTATTTGTTACACTGATCAGTGGGACAATATATGGACTGAGTTTAAACACTAGATTTATGGCCAAAGTAGATGTCTTCCATTAAGATAATTTGAAGTTGTATATACATTCTCTCACAGGGGAAAATTGTCTACTGGCACAGAGAAGGAGTAGCTTGACCTGTGTATTGAGTGGGGTTTTTTGGAAAAAAGTTTTTGATTCCATTTGGTATGGAAAATTGCATAGAACTTTGGGGCAGCCACGGAGTCGCAGATCATGAGCTGCTCAGAGGCATCTGCGCGGGGCATCAGGGATGTCTGCTGTGACAATACTAAAAGAATTAAGTCATGTTTGGGAGGCTTCCTGTGTTCACGAATGCGTTCAGCTCTAGTAAAAGTACTTCCTGTAGAGGTTGGTGCTGGTTTTCACAGAGGGAAAGCAATAATTTCTGGAAGCAGCCAACCTTAACATAAGCACTGGTAGTTTTCACAGTACTAATTGGTGTATTAAGCTTGTTTTGATGAACCATATGCAACAGATGAAGTTTACCTGAGATTTCTCAAACATACATGGCAAACAGCAAAGTATTTGCAAGCATAGTTCTAGCGTATAACTTAAGTTTATGATTAGCTTCATAATATCTTGCTACTATGACAGTAAGTCAATTTAGAGACTGTGACAAATAATTTGTAACAGAAATAACTACCAATGACTGCGCTAAGCAAACTCGGCTTGGTGAATAACATATTCGGGGGCTGCAACTACATTTCCTCCTGTGGCCTGTGAACGAGAAGGCTTGGGATATGGACATTGCCTGAAGGGTTTATGGACATCTGCTTCTGTTACTTCTGTAGCCCTTGCCAATATCACTACTATTGCGCTGTATCTACTTGGTATTTTTGCCTAACGTTTTAATGAAGAGTAGCAGTATCTTCTATAGCTTTGCTCCAGTTGTACTGTACTACTGTAAAAGGGTATCACTTACTGCTAGAGTTTCATCACTGAGAAAACCCCACTTTCAGACTGAGGTAAAGGCACCCCAGAAGGCTGGGAAGCTAAAAAGATAGAGAAGAATGCTGACATGTTGATTCTTGAATGCATGCTATTAATAAAACGAGCTGCATTGCTCCAGCAGCCATGTGGCTAACGCAAAGCTTGCCTGGCATCACATGCTAAAAGTGCTTTTGATGATAAATTTGCTCTGCTACTCTCAGCAGTTTTTAGTCTCTGAGGTACACTTCCATCTCTGATGAAATTGAAATTCAGTGCCACTGGAGTTGTTCTATGCCTGGAGAAGACTGGTTGAAAGGAATGGATGTTATGGTTTCCTAACAGTGTGTTAAGAAAGGAAATTATCAGACTATGAAACAGCAGTGGTGCACTTCCTGGGTTCCTAAAATATTTATTAAATGGATATCTAACACCTTCAACCAGAAATATACCGGTGCAGCATAAAATTCTTTGAGATAAAGCATGCTGGCCTAATGCAGTCCCTTGTGCAAACCAGAAGAATAGAGTCAAGTGATGTTTAAATTGTAAGGAAAACAAATAAGCTGCCAGAGCAAAGGGAAGAGTTTCTTATAGGAAATATAGTGTAGCAAATGTACATTGTAGGCACTAAGATTTCCCCTGAAAGTAAGGTACAAAAATCTCCCCACTCAAATAGCAGCTATGTGCCTGATGTTTTCAGAATGTGAGAGGCAAAATAGGAAATATCCACTGGGTAGCCAAAATTAATTCAGATTAATTAATCTGCTTTGAATAATGGCATATCCCTACTTAGTCCTTAATGATCAAGTTTTCTTGCTTAGTTTTTCCTGTAACCATCTTTAAATGCTTGTTTGAAATAATTACGGATATGTATTCAGGTTTTGTTATTTTATATGCTGTATATATTTAAGGTTTTGTTATTTTATATACTGTATATATTTAAGAATATATACACATATATATTCTTAACTCTTGTTTAGCTATTTAATTTATCACATGCATGTATGTGCCTGTGCTCCCTTAACTTTTGGAAGATACTGGATGATCTGAACAAGCTATGTATGATGCAGCTGGGACCAAAAAAATAATGGCTATGTACGTTTATTCAGTGAAGGGGCCTAAAGGCTAAAGGCCCAATTGACTTTATGTTCTAATATTGGCTTAGTATTACTAATTGGCCTTCTGTCATGGGTAGATTACTCTAGGAAGAGCCGTGCTGCCTCCCCATCCTGGTATGCCCCTCATACAGGTACCATCCCCGTACTGAGAGGAGAATGGAGTAGAGATAAGAGCATACCTCCATATAGAAGTATTTGCAGAGGGAATTTCATGGGCTAGGGAGAATATGTGTTGAGCAAATTAAGCCAATTTTATGACCCCTTCATGCCACTGAGTTTCTAAACATACATGTTGTTGAGCAATGTTATCTGGAACACAGCAATAAAAAATTATTAAAACCAGAAGCTAGTAAATGAGCCAAATATTTAGCTTTGCCCATTTTACATAGTCTGCATATAAGATAGTGAGTTACATTTGTAATAGGAATAAATACAAAGCATATTGCTCATATGCAAGTCTAATTAAATTCAACCAGATAACAGGACAAAGCATGAGACTGTCTTATATGCACCCAAAATTCATGTTTTCAAAAGCTTACGCAAATAAATGCTATCTGACATCATGCCAGCACATCTGAGGTGTCCTGGACTGAATAGTTTATCACAGCTAACAAATTACCCTTAATCTTCTGCAGTTTTACTTTGTAGTATGAATAATCAACATTATATCATTATATCTCTATCTATATATCCTAAGATACAGCTGAAGATATTGCTTTAGAGTTACAAGGGTATTAAATAGCTCCATCTTCTCTCCTTTGAGGACAAACTACTGGCTTCTGGCAACTCTTGTACTCTGATAGCACCCCTTCCCAAAGACTCCCTTTTCCCAAAAGTGCTTTATAAAAAATACACTTGGAAATAGATATTTTGAACTCACTTATGTAAGCTATCTGCAACTAAGATGTTGCTGGGAATTAGCTGTTTCAAAAAAAAAAAAAAAGGCAAACAAAAAAAAACCCAACCAAACAAAAAAAACCCAACACAGTGTACCAGCTGAAGGCTGTCTTCTCTCTAGGATGTAAAGAGCTGCTTTAACTTTTCTCTATCTTTTAATTAAGTGTATATCTAAGTGTCAGTTTTGGTGTGAAGGAGATACTTGACTCAGACAGCTGTGTGTGTGGTTGTCCATTCCATGCTTCAATTACACTCCATCTTTTGTGAGCTCTCTTAATGTGCAGCTATCAGTTTAGAGAATACTTTTTGTGGCTTCTGAAACAGTCTTGTGGGATCCACCTATTATTTAATCCATGTGGATTTAATATTTTTTATTTAGAAATTAGAATGAATATTTATTAATTAGAAATTAATAGAATTAATAAAATTAATTCTTCAGTCATGCTGTGTTTTGTACAATGAACAACAAACCCAGCATGTTCAATAGAAAGTGTGAGGGTGAAAGATGACAAATACGGTCCTTGACCAGCAAGAGATGCCAGTGTTCAGAAGGTGTTCTGCAGCTGCGAGGGGTTGTGCGGACACTTTATGGTTTCTGCAGCAGTGTCTAGAAGCTGCAGAGAAGATCAGGTTGCTGCTACGCTTGCACTCTGCTGTTCCATTGTTAGAGACTATTTCTGGCCCAAAGACATTACTCGCAGAGTACAGGAAATAGATGAAGGCTGCAAGAAGGGCATGCTGGTTGCCTCAATTAAATAGACAAAGAAAGGTAGACAATGCAGAATGAAAGGATTTGTTCAAGCTCTTAAGAAGAAAGGTAATACTGAGCTGCTCTTTGAGTTAGATCTATACCTCCCTTTTCCTGAAAAGTGGTCAGTGTTAGTCTTTTTTAAAAAAAAAAAAAAAGTCACTTAATGTTGCTAAAAATCTGAGGTCTTCCTAGTGCTTTGTAGCATGTCTTATAGTAGTGTTTTGGTCATGTTATTGATAGCAGGTGAACAGGTGAAGGGGAGAAGCTGAAGGAATATGCGCCTCTAACTTGCCTCTTGTTTTTAGCCCGTAATATTTCAGCAGAAAATAGTTGCAAAGAATTTGTACACAGATGAGACTTGTACGTGAAGATGTTAAAGTGGCCTTGGCTCTGCCCTTGAGCAGGCTTAGGTTTGGGCATGGACTTTTGTGTAACCTGGTCAAAATGTTAAGCCTGTGTTTTACGAGACTTAATGGAGTTAACAACAAGGAAAGTCTGCCCCCCTGTTTTCCAGGGACTCCTTACCTTTTCTAATAGAAAATCAAGCTTTTTTTTCTTTTTATTTCACTTCTCATTTATAAATGTACCTGCAGTCTTTTACTTTTTATCTCCACTATTTAATTACATAAAAAAAGTTTCAGGGTAAGGGAGTGTCTGTCCCGAGAAGCATGGAGCACTGTGAATAATAGAACCCTAACTTTAGCTTGCACATTTAAGGACTGCTTAGCTACAAATAACCCTGTTAGAAACAAGCAACACAAGAACTCCTGGGTTTTGTAATGAAATATAACCATTTTATGCTTTAAAAAAAATTTTAAAAGGTGCAGTTTTGCCCGGATTTTGAGGCATCAGCAGCTCCCTTTCTTTTGGCATCCTAAATAAGATAAATGCTCACCGATAGCAGTGGGAGGTTAACAATCACACGCTTTAATCAAAAAACTTTACATTTCAAATGTAATCTAGAGCTAGGTTGGGGAGAGCTTTCAAAAAGCTCTGATATTGAACAAAATGGCTGCAGCTTAGATGCTATAATTGGCTATTTTGGGTTTTATCATAACTCTTATTTTTTCTATAGATGCTTTTGATCAAATGGGAAGAAAATATATTTAAAACATCCACTGTAGTTAAGATTAAATATACTTTTATTGTATTTTATTTTCTAATAAACTATTAACATTTTTTGAGTCCCTTTCTATCTTCCTTTAGTACCTCCATTCTTGACCATATATTTACAGAAAATATCTTGGTAATATTTTTTAGAATAAAACCCTTGTATTTTTGTTGATTCAGAATTTGACAAATTTCATATTTTTATAGCATCTTTAAAACCTTGGATTTATAATGCTTCAGTGAGCTTTAAATGAGGGCAAATGGAAGGATAAAAAAATCCCAATGCTAGTGGAATAATTTGTTAAAAGCTCCTGCACAGCTTACACTTCACTATCTTCTGTGGCTTGTGGACCAATGCCTCTTGCCGCTGAAGTTGGCGTGAGTTTTGCTGCTGACTTTGGAAGGGGTAGATAGAGTCCTCATACCTCTGCTCAGACACTGATACCTTCAAATTGCATTACTCAGTTCCTCAACAGAGGTTCTTGGCTTCTTCCACAATTTGGCTTTCCAGTAGGTGATTTGGTATCTTTCTACTAATAAAAAATGTGTTTCACTTTAAAAGTTAGTACTTGCTATCAGGAGATGAGTGCTGGCTTCATGCCACTGAGAATGGCCAAGGATTTAGAAATCTATCCATGCAACTCTGTTCTAATTGTTCCTGCATTGCTCTGAGTAGTCTTTTACTGACAAATATCAAAGTGCTTCAGTGCCATCTTTATGTCTTCTCTTTCAAGAATGATCTGTGTGCAAATCATGTTCTCTGCCTGACAAAGTAGAAATCATTTTGTAACCTTCCCTTGTCCTTCCCTTCTCCTTACAACCCCTTTAGAACAACAGCTAGTGTAACAGGAGCAAGTTCCATGTTACACTCATTTTTGTTAATCTCATCCTGTTAATACTTGTTGAAAGTAAGACTGGCTATTAAGGGTGACAACATTCTTTGAGACAGAGAACAGGTGATGTACCTTTGTGATTACTCTGACGGCACCTACTTTTAGTTGTGTGGTTTAATTATATTTTCCTGTAGATTTGGCTTGTCTACTACAATTAATGCTAGTTTGGCTTTTTTTTGCATTTGACGTAGAGTATTCCCTTTTTTTCTCCTTTCATTCCTACAGCAGCCCGAAAGATACAGGCTACCTTGCTTCTCTTGTTAATTTATCAGTTCAGGTGTGGACACAGAGGGGTGGCTATTTCTCTGATCTCTCCTATTGACATTTTATACGTGGCTTAACTTTAGGGAAGACTACAGATTCCACGTAAAGCATGTGAGCAAAAAAATGTTTGAGTTTTTATGTAAGCATTCATCATCTGTTGCTTTCATTCTAAAGACTGAGAGAGAGAAATTGTTACAGTATAAAGATCATTGCCCCAGAGTTAATATCTCAGATAAAATTTCAGCTCCATGATTTGCAGCATACTGTGGCTTTTGTGGAGAACATGTTTGGCAAAGTGAATGATCTGAGCAGTACCATAGTTGTAAAAAAAAAAAAAAAAAAAAAAAAAAAAAAAAAAAAAATTATCTGAACACACCCCTCTTTTGACTACTTTCTGCTGCGGGTGACTTTATAAAGCTTAAGGATGCTTGAGTATTCTTGAAACAATAGAGCCACTCTTACTTATCCTGAGCAGCACCACTCATTTCGAGCATTCTCATTGATTACAGTGGAGTTATTCACAGAGTCTGGGTCACAGAGTCTATCCCATTCCTCTCCTTCATCCATCTCCCACTGTCTGCTAAATACAGAATCACAGAATAGCTGAAGTTGGAAGGCACCACTGGAGCTTGCCTCCTCCAACCCCTCTGCTCAAAGCAAGGGTACAGGACTCTGCATTTCCCTTTGTTGAATTCCATAACATTCCTGTTTTCCCAGTTCTCTGGCTTATCAATGCCCATCTGAAAGGCAGCACAACCATTGCTCTATCAACCACTCCTCCCAATTTTGTATCATCTGTAAATCTTCTGAGTATGTACTCTGTCAATGTCTTCAATGAAGATGTTAAACAGTATTAGCTCTGGTGTTGACCCCTGGGGCATGCCACTAGTGACTGGCCATCAGTTGGAATTCATGTCACCTTTGAGTCTGTCAGTTCAGCCACCTTTAATCCACCTCACTGCCTATTTATCTAGGCCATACTTCATCAGTTTGTTGATGAGAATGTTATGGAAGAGCATGACAAAAGCCTTGCTAAAGTCCAGATAGACAACATCAGCTGCTGAGCCAATCATCGTGTTGTACAAGGCTGTCATCTTAATCAACCATTATGATTTCACCTTCCAAAATCCATGCTGAGTACTCCAAATAATTTTCTTGCTCTTAATATGTTTGGAAATAGTTTCCAGGACTATTCCCTGTATCTCTGTCCCAGGGATTGAGCTGAGGTTGACCACCCTATAGTTCCCTAGATCCTCCTCCTTGCCCTTCTTGAAGACAGTAGTGACATTTGATTTCTTCCTGTCCTGAGGAGCCTTCCCTGATCACCGTGACCTTTCAAAGATAATTGAAAGCGTCCTTGTAATGACACCAGCCAGCACCTATAGCACTTGGGGATGCATCTCATCCTAAATACCTCCTAGCTTTTCCCATTCATACCTACAACCTGCAGGTAACAGCAATTAATTAAATACGTATCTGTGTCAAAACGGCAATAACTATTTCACAACCATCTTTTTTTTTCCCCTTAAAGACATAGTTACCTTGATCTGCTCTTCCATTGAGTTCTTGCTAAGTGGTATATTATCAGGTGTACAATTTAAAGTCTTTGACAAATGTAACAGAAAAAGTCAACTATTTCTGTTACAGCGAGGAGGGAGGGAAGGTTGCATTTCTAATTTTATGGTGATAATTATCATACTGTCATTATTCTGTCTCATGCTTCAGCACAGATTTATAATGCTGATATCATATGCCTCCTAGGCTGGATCTCTGAGAAGCAGATAAAATTCTGTCTTTTTACAAGCCTGCAGGGAAGAGCTAATTCAAACAGGTTAGTCATGATTTATGGGCATTTATCCTAATCAGCTTTTCTGTCAAGCCCCTCATTAGGATACCACTAGATTTGGAAGCAGACACAAAAATATAGTTTCGTTTCTCATTCTGAGATGTGCAGAACTTTTCAGTTCAGAGACAACTGTCTGAATACTTGGTAAAACTGACTTAACTTGTAACTGCTTCAGAAAGATAGATACCTATTTCTAACAGCTTACTAGGGCCACCAAGTGTAGTGCACAGCTCATCTGTGGCTAATATTAAGGATGCTGCTGAGCATTCAGGTGGTGCTTCACATTTTTAGTGAACATCTGTCTATTACAATTCCAAATCCAGCCTTTTGGGGTAATTAACTCTTTGTAAATGTAAGGAAATGGAAGCAAAGAAATGAAATGGTCTGATAACATGCTCAGAACAGAATTTCAGGCTGCCTAATCTTTTTCTTTTTCCCATTTTCTTTCAAGCAAACAATTTTTAAAAATAACGTAAAAAAACTAATCCATCATTGCACACTGAACAGTTGCTGACTTTGGGGATTCTTGGCAACTGTTTCACAGAAGTACATGAAGTGCTTCTATGATGTTCTGAATAATGATTTGCCACCTGCACCTAATGATGGTTTTATTGCTTCGTGTCCATGAGGGATGTTATCTTCTGTGACATTTTTTTCTGGTTACTCCCTCCAAGACTGACATTTAGAGGGAAGTGAACATTCTATTATATGGAAGATGTAGGTCTGATGTGCTTAGGTACTTACATATTTCCTGAGAGGACTGGACTTTCCTTGTCAGGGAGGTTCATGAGGTACAGAGCAAACTTAATGAACAGTCCTACCCCTGTATCTTTTAGTGCTTCCATATACATTACCTCCCATATACTTTTTTTTTTAGGATCAAGCTTTTAATACTCACTGTAGCAAGAAGCACTTTTTAAACAACTGGAGATCATTACAAAATTCAAATGTATATTGGGAGGGTGCAAGGAGGCATTTGTTATTTTGAATTAAGTGATCTAGTGAGGTTTAGGATTTGGGCAATATGGTTTATATCATCAGGCAAACTACAGTTTTCCTCAGATGTATCTGGAATCCAACTTGGAGAAGCTAAGCTCAATTTGAAGGATAATTCGTTCATTATTTTCCTTTAGTTCTGAGTCTGTCATGTGCAAACCATGACATTTACATGGACATGAAACAACGGTTCATCTCAGGTGCAAAAAGCGTTGTTAATATTCTGGAGAATGATGGAGATTCTTTGGTGTCAGAGCTCTGTGAGCCTTGAAATGAAGCACAGTCCCAGCTAGCTTCACTGCATCTTGTGCTTCGTGGTGGAAAAGCTGGAATCTTCCGCTCCAAGAAAGCCTGAGGTTTTTAGCATTTCACACCTCCTTCCTGATGATGATGTCTGGAGCTTAAATACCAAGCAGGGTATCTGGAATGTAGCCATCTGGAAAGAGGTCAACTAATGTTTCTGGGCAGCAGAAGTGATCATCCCTTCAAACTTCTGTAGCTGGTGCTTACAGCATCACTTATATCAACGTTAGCTGTACTCCTTCCTTTAACCTGTGTCCGAGGGCTTAGTTATTTAATAAAAGAAGAGATCTTAGTTAATTAGTAAGAGAAAAGCTTTTACTAGCTGGAGCAACTTTTAAAACAGCAGCAAGTATCCACTTACCTGTCAAGAAAACTGGAGGTGAGTAAGCTCCTACAGCCAAATGAATTAAAAGCAAAAAGAATAATGAAGTACGTATGGTTGCATTTGCAGAAAGCGTATAGAGCATAGTTTCACTGGAAGCCATGTCCCTCATCTGATTTTCATTGCCAGATGATTTTTCTAGTAGTATTTGAGACATGCACATCGCACCCCTTTTCACCTCTTAATTTTTGGTTCTTATCCTGTGTGATGGCATTTCATTTGTTTTCAAAAAAACATAATTGCTTTTGAGTATGCACTTCAAAAAGTGTTCCACAGAAATTCATGACTCCCACTCACCCCTCAGGCAAGGATGAAATATTTGGATTGATATCTACTTTTTTACTAAAGCATGTATTTCTTTGTTTTCCTGGGTGCAGTGGTGAAAGCATTCCAAGTTTTTGTAGCTTATGCAAGTAGAGAGTCTTACCTCTGAAAACGGCACTTAACAGAAAAAGGGAGAGAGAATTAGTAGGTAGTTATGTTCAAGCTCTGTCCACTTGCAGAATGTAGACTTATTTCAGTAATGCTTTTTGTATATGAAATTTTCATTTACATTTAGATCTAGCTTCCACCCACCGCTGCTCATTGTCATACAAATAATTGGTGACTTATGAAAAAATGAAGTATTTTTTACCTTGTAAGCCATATAAGCAAACATTTCTTACTGGCAGAAGCTCATGTTTGTCCCTGATGAAAAACCCTTTCCTCTGCTGTTCTCTGTAGTTAGGAGCTTTCTTTTACTAACATATAACAAAGCAGCATGCCACAGTCCAAGGGCTGCCTTAGGGCAATCTAAATATTCATTCATAGGAAGAAAGAAAGGAAATTAGACATTGGCAGGTATTCAGAATACAACTAATGCCCCAAAGCATAGATTTGCAGCTCAAGAAAAATTAGCGTCTCATATTACAAAAATATTGATGTGAATTTTTAATATCCTAAAGTTCAGGGTTGTTCAATGCCAGAATTGTGGTTCAGCCCATCAAAAAGAAATGAATCATCTAGAAATTGTGGTGACAGATTCATGCTCAGAATATTTATACCACGGTTGTGATTGATGCATGAATGTAGACAGATCAGTTTGTAGATTTGCCAATGCTATTTCTCCATCATCGGTTTGGGGTTTGTGTTCATTATTGCAGAGCTGGAGGTGTCGTGAAGTGCGTTCCCAAGCACACAGTGACATTCTGTTAGCAGATTTATCTGAGAAATTGGCTACAAATTATTAGCAATCTTATCAACACCTTTTATTCTTGGTTGGAATAGTTCTTAAAAAATGTTATGGGGGAAGCCTGCCCTCCAGCTAGCAATAAATGAATCACTTGTAGGGCCTGTACCTGAGCAATTTTGCATATGGTTAGTGGAGTAGCCAGCTAACGTCATTCCAGGCACCAGCACCCAAGGCAGCAGAGCTGTTCCACCTGGCATGCTGCCAAAGCTCCTAACTCCTGCCGTCAAAAGCAGTCGTGAGGTTACGTGTTGATAGGCATGTAATTATGTGCTTTGGATGAAATCCTCCTTCTGCTGAAGTCAGTGGCAAAATTCCCATTGATTTCTCTGGAAAGCTGTAACTTTGTTTCATACACCCAGCCTAGGTGTATGGGTGAATATCCTAATGTTTTAGCTGTACATACTCTCGACGACAAGGACAGTGTGTATTTTCAAGGTTGCTAAGACAGGAGGGAGGCATTAAGCAGTTGTGCTTTTGGGTTTCGCTATGGCATTTTATCTGAGTAGATCTGATCAAGATCCCAAAATGGTGTTGCTTGCAGGTGAGGAAAAGGCTCTCATGGTTACCTGACCCAAAGATCACTGAAGCCCTTAGTAACCCACTTGTCTGATATTTTGTGCATCCATGATCTTTGCAAATCTTCTCCAGGCCTGCAAATTAAATTCTCTATAAAACATGTTTGAGAAATATCATGTTAAGTTGTATGCAGTGGTCTCATAATTATGAACTCATATACTGAGAGAAAAATAAACTGAGAGTTTCTCAGCTGTGCATGGGAAATTTTTTATCACTTGTTGCTGCAGTTGTCTTGATCAAGGAATGCTTAAGTTTAAAAACATAGTCCTGGAATCAGTTCTTTTTAAGAGTTTAAATTTATTTTGAGTTGAAAATGTGTTTTCCAGTATGAGGTAGAAACTGTGCTACAGTTAACTCTTGTTTTTGCTTAGAAAATACGATCAGAACATTATTATTCATTTTGACTAGGGAAACACATTGAATTATAATGAAATACCTTTATGTGATTTTAAGCAGAATTGTTCTGGACTTGGGTACAATGGAAAGAACTCATCTTCCGTTTTCTAGAATGGAGTTAATGGTCCAAATAAAACAGAATATGTTTTTTAAAAATATATGTTGTTGTGCAACATGGAAATTTTCTTAGGGTGTGAATTTTCTATGGTACCTTATTACTGTTTACCATAGACCAGTCAAGGAAGGTGCCTTTGGTGAGGATTCAAGTGTGCTGGCCACTAAGCCATATTTGGGCTAGTGTCACTGTTAATGGAATAAAGCTTTTGTTCTGTGTTAATGCAAAGTAGGAATAGCAGGAGTCTAGCTGAAATGTGGCAGTGGCATGGAAAAGGCAGCATTTGTCAAAACCTGAGACACAACTTCACTGTGAGATGTTTTTTTCTTCCTGTTTTCTTCTACTGCTTAGACAGGGGAAAGTGATTACCTAAAAATGGCACTCTGTATTTATAAGCTCAATAAATGCAAGGTCACCTCTGCTTGTATACTACAGGTCCTGCAAATTCAGCCTGGATTCTGCCAGGCTGAGGGAGTTGTACTGGTTCAGGCATTAACACGTACAAAGATTTTGGGGTCCGGCTGTGCTAGCATTACATTTCCATTGATGTTCAAGTTAGAATAGGCTCCAGGTTTATTCACCACCACTACCAGCACCAATCAGAGACAAAGACTTCACCCACTAAAAAAAAAGATTTGAAGCTTGTCTAAGTTGAAAAGGAATTGAATTTTAGCTGCATGGTTCCGTGCTGATATTTGAGGGAAAGTATCTCAATAAAGGGTTGAAAGACAGTGAGTTCACCAACATTCTAGCTTTACAGGGACCATCATTATCCCTGTTTATTTATATCGGTCAAGCCTTGAGCTGAATTGCCCCTCCATTCTTTAGAAAATGGCTTCTGTCCTGGAAGTAGACCAGCCTATACAGACAATAGCCCCAGATGTAATTTTCTGGTCTTCTCTGGATTTATATCCTGGAGTGAGCCCACAGGAATGAGTTCCTTAGTATGATAGGCACAATAGGCAATAAAAGGTATATACAGGGAGACACACAAAAAAGTGTGCAGCTTTATGAGACAGCTTCAAGAGCAATATTTATCTAACCCAGAGAAATGAGTTGAAGGCTATCAGGAGCACAGAAGGGCATTTGCAATGGCAGCCAGACTGAGAAAGACAAACAATCCACGTAAGCTTTTGATCTATCAAAAGAAAAAAAATAAAGTCTCATGAAGAACAGGTGAACGAAACATATATTGTGCCTCCTTTCCTGTAAGCATTGAGAAACGTATGGATGCCTTACAGGTATTTTCTTCATAAGGAAAAACACCACAAAATACTTTTAATACTGGTTTAATTAAAGCACTACTGTTTTCATGTATTTTGTGATTTGGACTGTGTTTGTCTATTGCCTGAGTTTCCAGGATTTCCATACCTTTTTTTGTTTGTTGTTGATGGTTTTGTTGTTGATTTGGTTTTTTGTTTTGGTTTGGGTTTTTTTTTCCTACAGAAGGTAGAGCTATATGAATCTATCTGTACATTAATTGTAACAATCAAAAATTAACAGTTAAACCAAAATGGGATACAAATGTATAATGATATTCAGTAAATACACTAAGCAAGGAAGCTGTCCTCTTTCTGGAAGACAGCTATGTCTGGTACCTACAATATGCACTTCCTACAAAATGCCATAGATTTGGGAGTGTTAGGGATGAAGTAAAAAGCCTCAGTGACTTAGCTCTAAGTTCTGGTATGATAGCAGTGGTGATTCGCGAACAGCATTTCATTCAAAATTAGCATTGACTCTAAAAATAAAATACAGTCTGTAATCCAAGAATGTCAGTGCTTAAGATGGTGGGAAGTCTAGAATCAGTGCCACAGCAGTTCATAGTATTTTTAGATACAGCGTTGATCATGTTTACTGTGGAGAGGTTATTTTGTTGTTATTCTTCTTTAACAGTCCTGGCCTATGTCAGAGACAAAAAAAAATAGAACAAATCTTTTAAAAAAGAGCCTCTCCGAAATGGGAGCTGCTATAAAAAATGAAATATACCAAAGTGTCTCATATGTTGGAGTTTGAATTATTGTGTGTTTATTGGAAGGAAATACAATTATAAAAGAAGTTTCCTGAACACAGCACCTCATTTCTTCTATTAGCAATGATGATTCATCTTCACCTAAAGCATCGTTTCTTCATTTGTAAATAACCAAGGTTACATGCTGAAAAGAACAAGAAAAATGTCATTTGACATCCCACTTCATTCAAGTCAACATGGGGAGATATAGAGAAAGACTGTGTAGAAGAAGAAGAATCTAAGGATTAAAAAAATAAAGAGATAGCAATCCTGCAGTGTTCCTAGGTAAATGAAGCTATATTGAGCAATGGGCTTTTTTCCCCTCAGTTTGTCACAAACTTTTAGTATTGTTTAAACAGAGGAGATTTTGAGCATGGTTTTCTCAGTTCTCAGGAGACATACGTGGAAATGTATCCTGGACAAGGGCTAGAGCAGTGGTCTCCGAAGTGGAGCGCGTGCACGACCATCCATTGGGGTGTTGGGAAGAAAATATTTTTGTACCATTATAAAATTTTTTTTAAATAGTACTTATTTCATCTTTATCCCGTCCACTTTTCATTTCCATTTTTGTATATTTTTTTATAATGTAAATAATACATTAGTACAGTAGTACATGTATATTAGTTATGAATAAGTATATATAGGGGGTGCATACTTAAAAATTTTTTACTGATAGCAGTGCGTGATCAAAAATAGTTTGGAGACCACTGAGATGGAGAAAAATTATCGACATGACAGTTCCACACTAGATATAATTAGTGATCATCCAATTGACTGGTGCTATTGATCATGCACGGCTGCATGAGGAAACAGTCCAAATGGAATTAAACCAGAGCGAACACCTGTAGAGTTTACTGAAAGGCTCCTGTTGATTTTTACAAGATATGGTTAAAGATGTTAGAGAGGCGATGGAAAGGTTAGGATGCAAGAAAGTGATTTTCAACTCAGAAAAATGAAGTAAAACAGTCTTAGGAAAAATAATCCAAATAATCAACAATCACACTGGAGAAACCTGTAAACCAGTTGTGCAGATGGAGGGTTATTAGATAAGGGAGGGTGGACTGAAAGTTAAAACAAAGCAGCACAAATAGCCAGAAAAATTTTGAGAAGTACTGTTGATGCATGTATTATGGAACAGGAATTAATCATTTATGTAGACTTGGCTCCAGTATGGCAGTGTCTGGAAAATTGCATTTTTTCAGGATATTGCTTTATCAGAAAGAGACGAACACCAAAATGGAAGGAGTTTAGGGACAGTAAACTACTATGGGAAAGATCACCATTATAAGATTACTTATAAAAATTAAGAGTTATTAAAATACAACCGTTTTGCTTGCATATTTAAAAAAAGGAGAAGGGGACACGGGAAAATGAGTGAGGTAATAGGACTTAAAATATTCTGGGTGCCTCAGTGAAGAGAAGGAGAAATGAGAGAAACATTAAGCAAAGAAAAATGAAAAGATTCACAGTGACGTGATTCTGATCTCAGGATACTGATACTCGAATACAGGAAATTCTGTTTAAACATAAGAAAAAACTTTCAGGTGTAGGGATGATCAAACACTAGAACAGGTTGCCCAGAGAATTTGTAGAGTCTTCATCCTCGGAGATACTCAAAACCTGACTGGACACAGTCCTGAGCAACCTGCTGTAGAAAACTTTGCTTTGAGTGGGGTAGGTTGGCCTAGATGATTTCCACAGGTTCATGTCAACTGCAGCCATCCTGTGATTCTGTGAAAAAGCCAAGCATTTCCAGCAACCAAATATTCTGTTCTACTAGTCACAGCATTTGTAGTTTCTGCGTGATCTCTCATATAGGGTCCTATACCTATCTTACTTATATCAGTTGCTAAGTTCTATCTGAAAAGCTGACTTTGTGTTGAAAATTCCTATATTTGCTTTAAATTACTACTAGCAGCTAAGCAATGGTCAGAAGATGTTCCCACTATATACAGGCAGTGGCTTGTGATGTAGATAAACATCAGTAAACATCCTTAAGGGATATTTTGGACAAAAGAGCAGTGTAAAAGCAGAGTGCTATAATACAGATATGCTGAACTGTATTTCAGTGCATTACAGTTTGGGTTTTTTTGTATCTTTCAGGATCTCGTAAAAGAGTAGAGAACAGGAGAGCTGACAGCTGTATTTAAATGAATCAAGTAACAATGCATGTATTTTATGTAATGCAGTTAAAACTAGTTTCAGATCTTTTTATTGTCTTGCAGTGTACTGAAAAAGATGCAGAATGGCAATACTAGGAAAACTATTGCTTGCCTAAGAGACCATGCCTGAATTGAATTCCCACTGCAAGTCTTCATGCGGGATCCAAGTGCTTTCTTTCCCAGTGCTCCAGGGACAGTTTCCTATGCTCACAAGTCATTCAAAAATAAATCATTTTGATACGACCCACATGCCCTCTGTCTGTCTTGATGTGTAAAGGTTTCCGGAGATTCAACCTGAGGTGCCAAGGTCAACATTGTCACAAGGAAACTGGCTGGAATTACATTTTCTTAGAAGAGAAGAAAAGGTCCTGTGCATTTCAAAATTGTGTAAGTTTATGAGATCCTTAGATTCATATAGCTTAGATATAGCCTCCCTTATGGCCACTAAAGAACCAAAAATCATGAAATGTGCAAGTGAACGGGACACATCAGATTGATTCCACAAGGGAAATACTCTACCTGACTGAGAAACCGTTTTTTTTCTTCTACTGTGAGCTCAGGCCAGAACAATCAGTACACGTCCCGATGCTCAATATGAATAATGCTCTACCATTTCAAAGCATGCACCTCTTAAATTGTGCAGCCTTCTCTTTCATTCTCCTTTTGTATCCCTAGTTTCTTATCTGTTTTAACTAACCTGCCCACTCTGCAGATTCAGCAGATATCAGATTAATTCTCCTGTTGCTGATTTAAGTGACAATATTTTGAGGTAATATTTAAGTTGATCTTTTGGTTATATTAGCTTCAAAGGATAATAACATCAGGGTGGGAATTTTGTACTTTGATTAACTAAAAACTTTCTGATATTAACCTGTTAAAACTTATTAAAACCATGTGTAGATGTAGCGCTTAGGGACATGGTTTTAGTGCTGGACTTGGCAGTGTCAGGTTTACGGTTGGACTCAATCATCTTAAAGATCTTTTCCAACCTAAATGATTCTATGATTCTGTGATAAATCTTAATTCTCAAAGGTTGACTGCTGAGTTGCATATGTATCTTGGAGACTTAGTACTACTTATATTTAGGCCTGATATTTCAAACCTCTATGCTTGAAAAACGCAGGATCTGGCTTTTCATTTTTGCAAGAATGTGTTAGGCCACGAGGGCATCAGAGACTGTTCTATTTGAAACTATACTGAAAGTTAATAAATCAGACGAAATGTTAATCCGTAGTTTGGCTCCAGTAGAGTGATGCTTGTGTTGCAAAGAGCTCAAACTGGGTAAGACAGATCTATGGTAGTTGAATGCAATACATCTGGTCCTCATGTTGCCGTGTCTTTTCTGTTTCCTAAACTTTTTGTTTTCTTTATCTTGCATGAGGTGAACTACTGTAGCATTATTGGAATAAAATTTCTGGCCTAGAATTTCAAATACGTATTGCTTCTATAGCTTAACAGTAAAAGCAGTGCAGATTGTAATTATTTAATTGATGACAACTTGATCAGTTTGAGGAACATACCTCAGAAATCCTACCATTACATAAGATGACAAATCCCCACAATTAAAAAACCATATATCTTCTGTTAATGTAATTACAGACTCTTAAAGCAATTCCCATTCATCTTTAAGCTGATTTTTTTTTTTAAGTGAACTGTACATGATCAATTCCCAGGAACTTCTGAACACACGAGACAGTTGGAAGAGGGCAGACGTTGTAGACATGTTTGTGTTCTTACAGGTTTTGTGGAAAATGGAAGCTGAATAGAGTAGAAAAACATAAATCATTGTTTACTAAGTGTCAAGTTGGCAGAATTGAGCTGTTGTACATGCTGCCTGGGAGCAGCTGGTGTGCCAGTCAGGAAGGAGGCACTGGCTGGCCAACTGTTACTTGAACTATGTATTACACGTGTGGGGTTTTGTCTGGCACAGATGTCATGGAGATACTCAAAAAAGCTGGATTTCCTGTAGCAGGTGAGGGAATGGGGGGAAAATATACACACAGAGGCTTTATTTGTCCTAGAGCACATGGAATAAATTGCCTAATGTATATATCTTGATTTCATCCTGAGAAGTAAGGAACAATACTCCCATTTTACAGGTTGGAACTTTAGGCTCAGATGGATGAAGTCACCTCGTCAGACTTCACTGCTTATGTGCTACAAAGCAGGAGACTGAATCCCAGTCTCCAGAGTCCCAGGTTACTCTGAGAACCACTTAACAGAGCTCTAAATATTCTGATGTAGACAATCTCTTAGCCATAGGCTAGAGTCTCTGTTGGGTGGTAACTCTGTCCAGTTCTACTTAAGTCCCACGTTTTTTTAATTCCACATAAGTATAATGTTTTTGCACTGATGTTCAGATCTGGGCTGATAGAGACCTCAAAAACATTGTTGAAAATTGTCTTTCTGGAAATCAGTTGCATTTTTAAATGGGGACTGTTAATTCTTTCTAAAGGATGAGTTTGTTCACTTATACCTATTGCTAGTGCACCACAGATACTCCATTGTCTGCTGGAGACGTGTGAGCTAGTTAACGGAAAAGGTCAGTCAGCACTTATTAACATTAAAATCTCATTTAGATCTGCTGATCCCCTTGAGGGTGCTTTGGTTCTCATGGCACGATGGGTTTTATACTGCTTTTCAATGTTTGGAACCAAGGGTATTTCATCACTCCTTTTGAAAGCCAATAACAGCACTAAAAGGATGAGTTAGGTGTCATGGTGCATGTAGATCATTACTGCTACATCTGAACTGCTGTTGAACTTCATACCATACTGCTCTTCTCAGGCTCTTTTAACTCACAGCAAGTCTCTAAAAAGGTAGAAGAGCTATGAAATAGAAAGGCTTTTGGTGTGGCTGCAGCAAAACTTTCTTGGCTTCTTCCCCATTTTCCAAATAGACAGAGCTCCATCCCAACCTTCAGATACCTAGCATGGCATTCCTGGTGGTTGACTGTCAAGATAGCCAGGTAAGGCTCAGATATTGAAAAGAAATCCGGTCTGCATTATGCTGTTAGCAGACAGTAGAGGCGTAGGCTTTAGAATGCATAGCCACAGTATTTCCTCTTTGGTTTTTTTTTCCCCATTGTATTTTTTTTTAAAGCCAGTTATTAAGATGGACAAAGATAAATAGTGATGGCACATATTTGCAAACTCTTCTGGATTAATCAAGCATGCAAGTTCGACTGAGTGCAATACTGGCTGTGTTCCCAATTCATACATATTCAGGTGGTCTGTATAGCTGCAGAAATGTTTGGAGAGGCATTTTTAATTGTGTGAATATGGTTCTGTAGTGGCCATATTCATCCACAATATCTGTGAACCTAAAAAATTATGCTTCCTCTCTGGTAACCATAAATTTCTTTATGTATTCCTAACAGAAAGATATAATTACTATAAGATACCTGTTTGCTGCTTTGCTGACCTTACTTGACATTACAAATCAGTAAATCCCAGGCAGAGGTTTCTGTGTCACCTTTCTCAGGATATGAATTCTCCTCCTTACGTGAGCAATTCTATTTTAGTCCAGTATAACCTACATAGGCATGTAAATACTGCACTCAACACCACAACACATCTTCCTGAAGAACACCAGGTACAGTCACTAATATCTGCTACTTCTGGTTCATTCACTTGTCTTTTCTGCACACAGGTAGATGAGGTCAGCTTTGTTTTAGTGGATTCCAGGGTTACTTCTTTGTTTAAGCATACATTCTATTGGAAAAATAAGGTAAAAATCCCCTTTTCTTGAGCGTTAAAGGTGATAAAGTTTGTAATGAAGTTTTGGATTTCCTTTAAGTTTCATCCTCTGTTCTGAAATGTCCCCAGGAAAGCTCTGACTCCCATGCAGATGAGTATCTGGTGAAGAAATGGATTATTACGTGTAGTCCCTGTCCCTGGTAGGCTTGGTTAGTGCTACAGCCTCCACCTTGGAGCTGTGGAGAGATTTAGATTGCTGCGCCTGTGCTGTTGAATGAGCTGAAGCTAAGGACCTCGACAGGCGCTGAGGTGACGGTGCTTCCCAAGGGAAGGCAGGCTTGCAGAAACCCTTTTCCAAAGAGACGTGCCACACCATTCTGTAAAAGCTGGTGTTTTCTAAGGGATCGGCCTCTACACGCTGCACTACCGTACATTGCATTGGCAGTTTATTTCTACCTCTATAGCTGAACGACAGTTTCTCGTATAAATGCTCACTTAAGTGTTCAGTGTGGAACACTTGAACTTGTCTGACACTGTATTAACAATAGCATATTGATATAATTAACTACATGACTTCTTGGAACAAAGGACTGTGTCTTTTTTTTTGTTACTTGACCACAATGTCACACCCTATTATTAATGAAAAAATAATAAAAAATCTTTATTCAGTTTCCAGGAGAGAGGAAACTTTAGGTTTTTGGCATTTTTATCTGTCACGTGAAAGACAAATAAAAGATCTAAAGTTTCAAACTTCAAATAGTCTATTAGAGGGAAACCCAATAGTATGACTACCTTGTCCTATAAGCATGCATGCTTGTATTTTTTTAATCTCTTTTCCTCTTTTTTTTTTCTTTTTCCCCTATTTCTATGAATGTCCAAATCAGTGTTCTTTTCTCAGCAATCCTGAAACTTTCTATTTTGAGTGTAGTAACTGGTTGACCTTTCAACCTGCATAGCATGATACTGCCTGCTCTTTAACACTCAATAATTTATTAAAAATACCTAAGCTTAATAATGCAGGATTGTATTGTTTCATGTTTCTTGTTCTTACTGTTTCGTTGTAATAATCTCTCATATATAGAGAATCAGACTAGAAACTGATAGACCCTGTCTTTGCACCTCTATAAAGTTTAGCAGCACTGTGTAGAAATGCTCTTTCATTTACTTCTATGCCATAAATCTATATACTGAAAAACTAATTCAGAAGAACAAAAAAGGCAACCTATTTTAGGCCAACAAAACAAAATATAGTCTTTAACCTGATATATGTATCAGACCAGTTCTCACTTCCTTTCAAACTTATTCCATAAAGCGCTTATAATCATACAGAATCTAAAAACGTAGTGATGAAACAAATCTTTGATTATTTTTTTTTCATGCTGTATTTTTTCTAAGAGTGGTTTGATTTATTTCCAAATGAGGAATGAGGGTCTTAATCACAATTAACATACTTGAGAGTGTTGTCAAATGCTAATCTGAGGGTTGCCTTTTTGTATATTTTAAGAAATAGAAGTGAGAGAGCTAGGTGATAGAACTGGGCACAATTTCTGAAGTTTGCTTTGCTGAAATTACAGGTTAATGTTATCTGAATTTGCAAATTGATTTGAATTTGAGTTGTGTGAAATGTTTACAATGAAACTTGAAGCTGAAATTATATCTGGTTTGAGTATTTGAAAAAAATACTCGGTCTGTGTGCATACATTTCAAATGAACCTGAGCTGAATCACGCATTTGCATTGAAATGTGAAGCATTTACCTGCAACTCAAAATGAAGGCAAGTTCAGCCACATTTAATAAATTTCACTGTGAGTTTTGAGACACATTTGAGCCTAATCCAGGGAACAAATCTCATCTGACATAAGATGGTATTGTTCCACTCGAAATACCTATGTGGACACTGAAAGATTGGGACTATATACTCATTTGCACCATCTGAGAAACTGATCCAGCATACCGAAAACTGTATTCACGGGAACACATATGAACATGTGTTTACATGTAAATGTTTGAACGAATTTCTGTGGTAAAATCTCATGTGTTTTCCTCACCACACAAGCTTAAAATGCTTTAAAAAGAATAATTTTTTTTCCATTTGTGGCTGAGTGTATTAGAAGAAATATCCTCCCAAAGACACCACAGTACAAACTGAACTTCATAGCCTAAAAAAGTGTCTTCAGATTCCTTTCTGGAAGAGCACATGGACTGCCTGAAGTCAGCCAGCTGTGCCGACACTTCCTAGTTGGACTGGAAAAGGCAAGCTGATGGCACTCTGTACTGGGGAGGAGCTGTTAGTTGCACCTAGTAGCCAAATGAGCTGAAATTCCCGTTCCTGAGCAGAGGCAGACTACTAAAAGTGGGTTGCAAATATTGCTGTGATCCTTATAGTGCCTCATGCACAAATACAGGAAAAGTTAAATAGCACCTACCCCACATTGTGCACAGTAGGCATATAACAATATGACCAGTGGTGTCGAAGTCTTCTCAGGAGCTATTTAAAAGCAATTCTTTGTAAATCTGCAGTGTTACGCATTCATTTGCAGTCTGGCTGTGATGACATGCTGAGGGGAGTGTCGACAACTGGTGAAAATCATCTGGCATATGCTGAACCTGAGGTATCCCGCATTCTCCGTTATACCTAAATTGAGCCCCCCTGCATCAGGAGTCATTTTTGAAGACTTTTCTTTTCCCGACTCCTTCTAAACTGTATCATCATTCTCCTGGCAGGGTGGCTGGACACTGAGAAAACCAAGAAGCCCTTGAGAGAAGTAGATTCCAGACAGAGAGCTCTGCAACTTTCCAGGATGTCAAAGACAACCAAGAATAAGAGTCTACTTTATAGCCTGTGCACATGCTCACATGCATCTTACAGTTGGACCAGGGGGACTAATTAGCAACTAAAGGAGAGATTAAATCAGGTAAGTTTTCATATAAAGGCTGTCACGACACAAAGTCCTACTTTGCTGTCAAGAGAAAATGTGGCACTCTGCTCCGATCCTGTTGGAATAGGAGGTGAGGCACAGCTTCAGTTACTTTAGCAGATGTATGCAATATATTTCATTCCATTTATTTTGAGACACACATCGCTTAATGAGTTGTTTCTTTGTGGAGTCATTCAAATAACTCACAAAAGACCAGAAATAAAAATCATTAATTAAGATTTAGATAATTTCTGTTAGGGGACCATTTGCAAATGGTAATTTAAGAGTTAATAAATGACAAATAGATGTTAAAAACCTATTACAGAAGCTTATGAGGAACATGAGTATATCTCTTTTGTGGAGTCTTATAAATATTACTGATCAAGCTGGGGTGGTTTTGTGAATGAACTCATGAAGATTTTTTTGCCTAAGTTGGTGTGTTTGAACATTACTTTTCAACATTACATCCAGTTAATTTTGAAATGAAATAAATGGTCTAAGCTAATAGATAATAAAAGCTCCTCCAAAAAGAGAAAAGAGTCCATCAGAGATTTCTAACATGAGTTTAACCCATGAAGAGCTAGAAAATTTAAAAGTTTAGGGTGCTTTTGGCCAAGGAGTTCGGATGCAGCTCTGTCTTGGGGTCTGACTCACATGTGAAATGTTGAGTCCTTCAAAGTGTCATCAGAGCTTAAGTGTTGCTATTCCTTTTAGGTCCTCTTTGCAACACGGCAACAGCAACCATCTGTCAGTGGAGGTCAGATCTCCAATAGATGATGATGATCTGGAGTGCCTACTACCTCCCATGCTTGTCCACTTATGGCACTGGTCACGTCTCCACCTGGGAGACACACTTATGCTACCCTTGATATGGAGTGGGTGAGTGGCAGCATTGCTGAGCAGCACTGCTTCCCCATCCACCTAGTCCAACAGGCCATTGCTATCCAAACAGCATGCCTCAGGCTGGCCACAAGTCATCCTGTTGCTAGCTGAAAATATTATACCTTTGCTGCTGTAATATTCTGATTCATACATGCTATGCTGATGGGAAGGTCCTAGGTCATTAACTTTATACCATCTCATCAGCAAATTCCTGAGCAGCTTTACTTTGCAGAAGATGGTGTTGATGAGGCAATGCACTCTGGTCATCTCTGTGTAGTGAAGACTCCATTTGGACCACTGGTGTAGCAAACTCATGAAAGAGAAAATCAGATGGAGACATTAACCAATAGACCAGTTGTGCTAACAGCTGCAGAGAAAAGCCTGATAGTTCCTCCTTTACTTACAATGTGAATTACACCCTGCTGCACCTTCTCAGCCTCCACTAATACTGATGCTATTCAAAGTGTCAGGAGCAGAATAAAGTTCCTCATCACTACTCTGCACCATACATTCCCTTTAATCTTTTTTTTTTCTTTCTTTCTTCTGTGAGGTTATGGGGCATTTTTGGGGTACTGGATAAATCTGCCTGACCTGCTAGTGTATCCCTATCTGGACAGCTATCAATGATCATATGTTTGGATTTTATTTTGGACTTTGGAAAGGCCATTTGTTTTTTCTTTTTATGATGCCACAGGTCAATTTTATAATTGTAATGAGAGACTTCAGACTGTACTTTGTTGCCACATAATCACAGTCTTTCTGCAGTTGAGGATTCTTATCTATCCGCTTTGGGTCTCTTATTCTAGCCCAGAGGTGTCATTGTGACCAAACAGCAAGCCTCTTGGTGTCCAAATCCTGCACATGCCCTCTTACGCTTGTCCTCAAGCTTCTTTGGAAGCACCTGCAAACTTTGCCAGTGTACAAAATCAAAATCAAATTATAGTTGTCATATCGTTCTCATTAGTCTGTGTCCCAAAACAATTTGGGGTACTAATAGAAATGTAGACAGCTCAAATTGATAAAGGTTTAATCTGTGTGATTTTTGAATTGCTTTACTAGCAAACAAGACTGAAATAAGCCAAGACGCATTTTTTCCATCTGAATGAATATGATAGTCCCTGCAGGATGGTCTTGATTTTTGAGCAGTTCTATTCCTGATTTATATGTCATTCTCCAGAAACAAATGTCAGGCCAAAATTGACAGTTGCCTTGGTTTTAAACTGTCATGTTTTTAGCAAGCAGCCAGTCTTGCTCGGCTGACTTCATTAGCACTCTTGCCAGGATCTCAAGCTTTAAGGATAAGAAGAGTTACTTAAGATTCCTGCATGTATCGTAAAGTAGTATTTGCTGAATGCTGCCTAAATCCCTATCTTCATCTGCTTAGGTTTGCTTTTATTTTTAATTCTTATGAAGTGAATTCACATTTCTTTTCAGAAATGTCTGACCTTAAGCTAGGTTGACGTGACTAAGGTGCAGTGGTGACTATCTGCCATAGAATTATAGTTTTCAAATGCGAGGACAAGATCTGCTTTCAGAATCAGGTGGTCACTGAGGTTTGTACTCAGTTGGGGTTTCTCTGCAAGGGTGTATTAGTATCACAAAAATACAGAACACCTTGGTGCAAATGACACCTGACTCAGGACTGCTAAAATATATGAGCAGAAAGTCCTATCCCATATTCCACGCAACCAGAGGGTGTATTTCCTCTCAGTGAACGAGACGGGAGAATGGCTAGTTTGAATAGATTCTAAAAGAACAAAATGCTTACGATATTTGCCGTACTCTAAAAAGCATTTGTGTTGACTCTGAACCTCCTGTAACTCTTCTAAATCTAACCTGCCCTTCATGCTGGCAAGGGGATTCAGTTTGAAAATCTCTGTTTTTATCATTCCAACTGTGGAAGATTGAATTATCACAAGTCTGACAGAGCTTCTTGGACCGAAAGAACTAAGCCAAATACCAGTTTTAGCAATTTGCTTTGGAAAATGGAAACACTAATTATTTATGGGCTTGTGCAGTATTTCATGACATGCAATTTCATTTCCGACAGGTCACATAATTATATTACCGGGGATGGGATTTGCAAATCCAGGGTACCAATACAAGCCCCTTCATACCAAAAAGCTTGGATGATTGATAAGGGTAAACTTTGATTTTTCTCTTTCTGATCCCTTCTCTCACAAGTTTTAATGAATTATAGATATATTCATGCATGTGCACAAGTGTAAGAGAGTGCATATTTTCTTCAGCCATTTTCATTATGACTTTCATTGAAATGACCTCTATGATAATGATTTTCAAAGGGAATAAAACAGAAAAAACTTTCTGTAGATGTATTGTAACGATGAGGTCTTTCCGGCTTAGGCTGTTTCTCTTTTTCTAGATAAAATACTTGAAGCAACACTGAAAAAAACCAAACCCATGGACTGGAAGTTTTTATTTTGTTGTTATTTTTACACTTTTTTTTTCCATTTCAGGTATTCTGACCTCAGCTGGGAGTTTTTCCCTTTCTTCTGACATCAGTTTTATTTATTAGAAAGATGATATTGGTTAGCTGTGAAATCAGCAGGTGAAAATGTTATCTAGTAATTAAAATGAGATCATGAAACAATGCTCTGCTGAACCTTGCAGAAACAGTTTCATATAACTCTATTTTTTCTTACACAAAATTATAGCTGGCACAATTCAAATGGTTCTATCTTTTCTTCCATTTGTATTAAGTGTGACCTGCCTTAACTTACGCAGTACCTTGTCCCGAGGTAGAAACAAACAAAAAAAAAAAGAGCAAGAATGTTATCTTTCTAAAGGTCATGTCTCTTATGATTAATGTGTTGTTTTGAACACAAATATCACTTAGAAATTATAATGTGAATGCAACTACAAAATTTTGAAGAGATTAAGGGCTTGCTTATGTATTTATTTAGACTTACGCTACCCAAAGCCATTTGAAGAATGAATGTTTCCCATAGGTATCCACACCTCATTCACAAGTCAGTCCAAAAAATTGTAAAGGCCATGGGTTCATTTATATTTTCACACTGAAACCTGTGATTTCAACCTAGATGAGTGATTTATGTGTTAGTTTTTATTCCATTGTTAAATACATGGTTAATAATGTGGAAGGGGAAAGGGGACTGCTCATAGAATATGGATGAAGACAGAAGGAGCTTTGCGTCTTTGCTGATCATAATTACTTTTTTTTTTCTCTTTTCTTTCCCCTTGTACAGCCTGAAAGTGCTGCATAGCTGTCCTGAAATGATGACTGTCTGTCAAGTCATCCATCAAGGGTTGATCAAGGATTCACTCTGACAGATATCTATGCTTAAAAGTAATGTACCTTAAATTTCGTAACACTGAATTAAACACTGGCTGTAAAGTAAGACACGTAAGACCAATGTGGAATATAAGGTTTTGTTTCCTACTTATGTTACAGCTGCTTTATTTAACCTCTCTATTACATATACTGATGACATAAATTAATTTTCTTGCTCATGCTAGATCATGTGAATTGCCTGTACTGATGCTAGAGCAGACTGCATTGATGTAAATGTTACTGATATTAGTAGTCAAAGGAGCACAGGCTTGAAACTCAGGCATCATGGCTCTGTCCCTGCTTCTGTGTGACCTTACATAAACTGTTTGTTCTCTACCTCAGAGTCCTCTCCTCTAGCTGGAGTAGATCCGTGTAACCCCAGCTGGATAGCTGTGATATAGATCCAGTACATCATTTGGAGACCTGTTGTTTAAAAGCTGGGTTTTCTTAATCTTTTCTAGTTTCACCGACTATCACGAATCTGTATTTTTCCAGTCAAACATTTAAAAATCAGAGTAAGCAGACTTGGGCTAGAAGGATGAATATGTTTCCTTTAATACTACAATTCTAGTACTTAGGACTATACACTGCATTTTTTTTTTTTGCAAAGGATGGATATGAAACACCATTTGCTGAGTTCTCATCTATATAATTAAAGCAAGGTCATTTATCAGAAAGGTCCTCGTGAGGCTTAACTGCTCTCCTGCATGTTCACTGTTTTACATCCATTAAAAATTATCTTCTAACTTTACCTTGTAAAGTAAATTTATAAAAAGCCTATAGAAATTATCCTATTGTCAATTTATAGAGGGGAAAATAGGGTGCATTTGATTTTTTTTTTTTAATTCACTACCTATCCAAATACCTATGGATTTTCTAACTTGCTTTATCTGTAAATACAACCAAACTTTCCTAGTCTCTATATGATGTTGTGAAGCTATGCTTTTCTCCTGGAGATTATTTTGAACACATTATGATAACAGTTTCCTTCCCCAGGGCCCTTGCCGAAGAAACATAAGGGGCCTGCCCATGTACATCCAATTGCAGACTTAATTCTGAGATTGCTTTCTTAACTAACTTATTGAAGAATTGGATTCTCCATTTGTGGTGGGCCTTATATATTATATAGCTGTCCGCGAGCAGGAATGCAGTCCGAATTCACACTGATGCACCATATTGCTAAACAAACTGCCTCTGCATAACTGAAGTGTCAGAAGTACAGCTCTGCTTCTGTTTGCGCTTTCCTTTCTGAGAGACAGGTACTGTAGGAAATACTGAATTTCTCAGTAAAAATTCTAACACATGCAAAGTAAATGAACGAATATCTAGTAATGCAGATAGCTTTCATATTAAAATGGATGATAAAGGTTTATTCTAGTCTGAAAAACTGATCTTCTGTATTCATGTGTTTATTTGCAAATACTCAGTATTGTCATGCTACTTTCTCATTTGGGGATACCAAGGAAAGTGTGCTGGTGCAAGGTACCTGAAGCATCTACTCAGCAAATGGTGGAGAAAGTGTCAACACTCTCCTATGCACTGAGAAAGACCTCAGCTGGACCCAATGATTGCTGAGATTGTCAGCCCAGGTGAATTGGGAAATATCTTCCATGTTATAAGAAGAAACTCTCCAAAGAGAAAGGTTTGCTACTATGTAAGTGTGAATCTTTGAAGTTGATTAGAATAAGCTAGAAAAAAACTTTTCCTGATACTCTTTCTTAGTTTATTTCAGAGGTAGTCATAGCTGCATGTAGCCTTTCTGAACTCTGTCTTTCCTACTTTGCCGTGGGGTGGCTGGTTTGTTTGATAAGACTCCTGAAAGTGCCAAAATAGAAGAAGCTTTCAGCTGTGAGTATAATTCAAATTCTGTACAGAAAGTGTCTTGACTCTCCTTTAACGCTGCTTTAACTTCCACAGACTGAAATTCCAGGTAGTGGTAGAGAATGTGACCTCATATTCTCTGTCTTGTCCTCTTATCCACTTTGTCTGAAACTCTACTGGCCTGTGAGGAAAAATGGAAGGAACTGGATTTTAGCCCAAAGAAAAGACAGATGAGACATGCATCAGGCTTTAAATATTTTAAAAGTTTCTGCAAAGAGGAAGGGGAATAAACTGTTCTTCTGCTCAAGTTGTGAGGCAAAAAGTAATACACTTAAACTGGAACAGAAGCAGATTTAGGAGGAACTTTGTAGAAAGAATGCTCCAATGACAAAGATAATTAAGGACTAGAATAGATTGCATATAGAGGCTGGGGAAGCTTACTCACTGGAGGTTTTAAAGAGTGGTTACGGAACCACCTGTCAGAAATGCTTTAGTTGATTTGAGGCAGGTGGATGCATCAGATGATCTATTCAAGTCTTTCTTACCCCTTTCTAGGGTTTTGCATCAATAACCTAAAGAAAGGGGAAAGACTACACCAAGTATCCGCAGCAGGGTGCCATTCATATTCCAGTTTAAGACAGGGTGATTCACTTATCCAAGTCTAGCTTCCATATCATGGCAGTAACAGAAGGTTCCAAAAGTACTTAGTATAAGTAATTTGTGTGCATCTTGTCAGCCATGTGCAGTCATGTGCTAAAGGTAAAGAAAACTAATACAGCACTAGCCAGCACTGGACTCCAGGGAAACTGAACCCAAGATATCAAAATGTACACAGCAATACTTCCTATGTTACACATCTTGGGAAAGTGGTTGGTGCAAGGTATTAAGGAAAGGAAGCCTATGTATGACCAGCCTTCACATTTCCACCAGGCTAGCTAATCCCAAAGGGCAGGAGGAGATTGCTGTGTTTGAAAGCAGTGAGTCATATTTGCCAAGGCATACGTGAAGGGGATAGTCAGGTGTTGAAAATACAGCTGTAATCAAAAACCTTCTCACACGCTACACAGCTCTAGTCAAGCAGGTCAAGTGTTCTCTGCCACCTTCCCATCAGGCACTTGCAGTGGATATGTGCTGATTGCTAGATCATTGGCTTTAAAGTAACATGGGGTTGTTTGGAGTATTTGTTGGAGACACGTGCATGGTGTTGATTTACAATAAAGTATTGTCAATTTGAAAAGGATTGGAATTATGCACATTTGTATTCAGTTGAGGAATGGGACAGAAATTCTCATCTCAGGTCATACAGTTTCTTTCTTTTATATTGGATGATATATGAGTAATAAAATTACTTGATAGTGTAGAGGGTTAGTCTAGTTTGTTCTTCCTTTAAGTAGCAAACAATTTTTAACTGGAGGTGAAGGGGTTAGTTTGTCCATAGAATCTGCATGAGTCACACAGTATTAATTTAAAAAGTTAATTTAGTTCATTTCACTAGCAAATATTCTGCCTCCAGGAATTATCCTTTCTGTGAAAACTGTTCTGACTGTTTTCTATTGTCTATTAACATGATGCTTTGAGGATATTTTCTGTGGGAATGTTCAGACTTAGAGCTGTGCCCACCTGCAATGATATAACTAGCAAAGCAAATTGCATTATCCTCTCAGTAAGCATTTTAGTTCTTTATTGTTTTAACCTGAGTTCCTGTAAATCAGCCAGAGCAATCAGTTTTAATGACTCCTCTAAGAGGAAAACAAACAACAATAGAAAAGCTCTGTTTTTTTTCAGTTTAATCCAGAAAAAAAGAGCAGAGGCGCTGCATTTTCCCCTCATCAAAACCCCTGATGCATAACCAATTCTCATTGCTTGCCCTGTGCTAGAGGTTGTGAGTTTCCTGAGCGCATACTAAAGCTGAGAAGTTGTTTTCAGTGTTTGCTGTGAACAGCAGTCATTCAGTAATCTACTCAAAGGACTGCACCAACTGTAGGGAACAAGATGGCCGGGGTCCAAAATACTCTTATTCTAGTCGTTACATATTTAGTGATCGACAAATAAGTTTCCATCAATAAAGTTCATTTGCCCTGAAACCCAGTGCGTGATTTCTTAGCTTAATTCAATTGGGCCATCCTTTCTGCCAACCACCCCTACAAAAATGAATTTCTCTGAGATGCTTTGGTTTCAGAAGGAGAGAAAAAATGGGTAACCCTAAGGACTGAATGTAAAAGCAAGATGGTTAACTGAGTTTTCCTTTCTGATTGCCAGGCTTCTGCTTCTTCCAGTGCTGGGGAATTCCCTCAACAATAGCGTTCACAGCCCTAAACAGAAATGGCAAAACCAATGAATTGTTTAGATCTGCTAGCACTCATTCTTTTCTCAGCAGAAATAATGTCTTGATTCTTGAACTGTAAAGATTTTAAGTTACAACCATGGAATCATAATATAGTTGAGGTTGGAAGGGACTTCTGGAGGTAATCACATAGGTCTTATAGATGTTCTAAAAGTAAGGGGTTAAAGTAATTGTATTCTAAATCTAGTAATTTATTTAATTATTAGATGACTGTAAGATAATATTTTGGAGGCTTCAGGCCAGTAGCCCTGTTTTTAGGGAGAGGAGGGAAAAGTACATTAAAATGACAGCCTAAAAATTGGAACTAAGAGAAGAAGAAAAGAATGAGAAAGGAGATAAGGGTTTAAAGACCTTCTTCCACCTGAGAAGTAGTAAGCTCTAGGGACTATTCTTTCTAAATATACTAGTTGCTCTAATAACACAGAACCACCTCCCATGTGTCCTGAGAACGGTTGTGTTATGACACTACTGTCTTAAAGACAGGGTTGTTAAACATGAAAAGCGTTGTTAACAGTGTGAGATTAACAGCCTTATGCAGTAATAAATATCAGCGTATACTGTGGTTACACAGCAGAAACAATCTTGAAGCCCATTTCCTTTCAGACTTTGCTCTCCCTGCTTCCTAGGCCTTCTCTCCCACCATAATACTCCAAACAACTCTCCATCACTAGAGAGACAGCGTTTCTGCAGGTGGTTCTAAGGTATGTATGTGTTAACTGGTAAGCTATCGTCTGCCAAATAGTCTGATGACCAAAGCATGCCTGCCTTGCGCTCAGCGGGGCACTGATTTGAATCTCTTATCTGCTCATTTATGGCTCTTTACAAAACCTGGAGGAACTGCAGTGACTGGGCAGAGATAGACAAGTGAATGAATAAGCTTTCTTTCTAGAGGACATCTGACTACAAAGTTTTTAAGAAAAGCATTTCCTCCTAAACCTTTAGTGTCAGCACTTGATCACTGTTGCTATATGAAATCTGTATTCTCTACCAATACACTGTTTTATATAATTCTGGAACAATTCCACTGGTGGTGAATCAAAGCAAATTTCAATGTTATTAACCATGATCAGACTGGTTATGGATAATAATGATTTTATTTTTTTTCCCTAGATGGTTGTTTAGTTGAGATATAAAGGTGCTGAATCAGATCTCTGGGGAACTATGTAACTGCTGTAGTATACTATTGTCTAGATGCATGGTTCGTCTCTGCAGTTTAATCTCTTCAGGAACGCATAGGATCACAGCACTTTATGTTGAGCAGTGCAGCAAATGTAAGAGTTTGAGTAGTGATAATTAGCTATTTTGTTAAATTTCCTTCCTATCACACATCTTGTCATGAGTCTGCCATTAGCAAGGACTAAACTACCAGTCCACAAAAAACTGTAGGCTCTTCAGTATCTGTACTTCATTTGTATGACAACTGATATATTTTTAATGAGTTTTATTGATTTAATTAATTAAAATTGTCACAAATGAATTAAATTATTTAGAAATTTAAAAGAACCTCTGAGATAAAAGGAAATGTGAAAAAAGATAAGGAAAAATGTATTTATATCTAACAATGTCTTCCATACCATGGCATTCAGTATGTATTTTATTTATTTATATGTTATGTCCTTCTGAAAGGAAATAACTGAGAGAAGTGAGACTTCTTGGAGAGGAAGTGAGACTTTTCTGCCTTTGGAGCTACTGAACATGCTATTGGAAGAGCAGCTTCCAGAGCACAAGGGCAGACAGGCCCAGCAACAGGAGCGTCCGTGGCACGTTGGAGACTGCAGAGAAGAAACAGGAACAGAAAACCTGCCAAAAGTGCAAGGTGGCAGAGAGACTTTTCCTGGTGCATAGAGGGGACCATACAGTCTCCCAAAACCCAGAAACTGATCGAGTTGGATTTAAACCAAGCCTAAGAGGATTTATCCACCAAAAAATTACGGTAAGATCTTCATTTACAAATGCTCTTATGTTTATTGTTTGTTAAACATTGTTCATTTTAAAAGTTTGCCTTTCTATTTGTACTTAGAAAAGAACTAGCTTTTGCATTTGAAAGCCTTTTGCATTTTTCAGGGTGGTTCAGGATGATTTAGTGATAAGACTTTGTAAGTACGACTTTCACAGGGTCTTGTTCCGCACATTCTCAAACTGTTCTGTGGAAGTACTTGGTCAGTTCTTCAAATTACCTCTTTTACCATCCATGAAACCATGGTCTTTCAACTAGTAGACATGGCATCTGCTGTCTGCCTAGCGGCAACTTCTGCTAAAGCAGTTAAGTGCAGTTCTAGTGAAATCGTGCAAGGCATACTGGTAAACTAAGGTATTAATTTTTCTTTTCTCCACTGGCTGGGAGCCAGCTTTTGCTGTCCTTATGTAATGCTTGGAATTATCACCTTTTATTAATAATATTGCTATATTTCCATGTCACAGTGACAGAATCTGACCTTTTCTTCTTTAATCTGTTTGCTTCTTTTTTTCTTCATACATTTAAAGTCACTTTAGTGACAGAATTGTGGACAAGCTTCTTTCTAAACCATTCAAGCTAGAACCGGTATACTATATTATACCGAGTTAAAAGCATGGGTTTTGTATAAACCGTTCCATGAATTGCCCAGTTTTAAATATCTTTATATTTTAAATGGGCGCCTGAGAAACCGTAATGCTCTGTATATGGATGTATTCATTTCCTAATGCCTTAGAGATGGCCGATGCAACCTCAGAAAGTTCATGTAAAAGAAGCAGTTATCTCAGATAAGCAATAAATTCTAACCTACCTCAATAAAAGCTACTGGCCAAATACCATAATTACAGCAAAGACGAGTAACTGATGGTTAGTCATCTCCCATTTATATTCTGTTTCATCTTTAGAAGACAGAAACCTGCTCTGTTCAACTGGCCTATTTAAGAGTGCTTGATCAGCAAAATTATATAGTAAAATGCAAGTACAAACTTTTGGAGGGAATTGAAAAGAAAACTTGTTTTTAAGAAATGCTTTTGTTTTTACTATGTTGAAGCCCGTTTAGATTCAATTTACACTCTGCTTCCTTCAGATTTTATGGAGCTTTTACTTTCATGACTATGAACAGCATCTCTGTCAAAATGCACATCACAGAATTAGACTTGTGGAGGCATTTTATGGCGCCTTCCCCAAGGAAGCTGTAAAAAGAGGAGAATCTCCACAGTATAACTTGAGATCAGCTAGGCAGCTTCCCATTATTAAAGCCATCATACCAGTGTACATAAAGGGATCCAGTGTTTTACTCAAAGCTGTTTCTTTCTGAAGTGAAGACTTTCCTGATTGTTCTATTGGATGTTCCCTATTTAAATGTCCTCAGGATAAAAGAAAACATACTTCCATATGACTCCATGAACATTTATTCTTTTGCTTGACTTGTAAAGACATGAAAAAATTCCTAGCTCCAGCCTATTCAATTTAGAATGTCTTTTTATAGGCAAAATACTTATAATTGAGAAGATGCTAACAGATCTTGCTCTTTTGCAGTGAGAAAAACTTTAAGCAATGCCAGTAGAATTCTCACCTGGCCTGTAAAATATAAATATAATGTAAAATAAAATATGGGATACAGCAGAATATAAGAAAATATTTTAATGGAAACACATCAAGACTAGCAAACAGAATTGATTATTCAGTGTGACGTATCTTTCTTGGACTGAATATTGTTCATGAACAAATAATTTGACTTACAGTTTAGGCTTTATTGTTTTGCAAACACACAGCTTCAAACTAACAAGGAAGCAAACACCTCGTGCCTTCAGTGGTGTGAATACATCCACAGAACTTACTTGCTTACTGCCTCTATTCTTTCATATAGTAGCTACTACTTAAAAATTGAAACGTTGATACATTTAAATGGAAAATCTTTCTTGTGAGAACTGTCTAACCTAGTCCTCAGGAGGACTAGCTAAGACAAGAAGGCTACTCAGCACAAGCTTGAAGTTGATTATGACAGATATTGGCATTCTGTCTAAAAACATGTTTGAAGTGAAACATTTTAACCGCAGTAGACTGAAATCTGTCATTGTTACCTGAGCTTGTGTAATAGTCTCTAGACAGCCTTTAGAGCAAAATGGTTTAGTTGCAGAAGGCACGGTTTCCTGAAAGCCAAGTTTTTTACTGTAAAAGACTGGGCAATCCAAGCAGTGGTGGAAAATGCAATTCGGCCTCTCTTGGATTACTAAATAGCAGTTTACAGTTAAGCAACAGTTTTGAATGGGAAACTAATTTGATTGCCTTGCATGATTTACAGCTCTTGGCTCTCTTCCCTTTCATTCAGTCTTAAATTAGCTATTCGGTAGTCATGGTAGGGATGGATGATAGTCATAATGAGGATGCCCTGGAAAAAATACTTTTCTCCTTTGAAATTGTCTAGCTGTAGGCAAGATGCTTATGGATCCATACTAAGGATCTGAGAACCATCAGACACAGGGAATGCTTATAGTATCAGCAATGTTAACACTAGTGAGAAGTATATATATGTAGAGCTCTATTAGATGGGCATGACTGAACTTATCATGGTGGTGTCTAGAGCATACAATGAATAATGCATCTTAACGTCACAATACCAGGGGAGGCATCATCTCAGAGAGCATACATGTGGTTTGGTTTTTGCTCGCTGCCTGAGTAGATGGGATTTTTGGTTGCGTGTAATATGGATGAATTTGTTAAAGCTTGCCTGGGTCAATACATCACCTGTAGTATTTCAAGCAAGAACACTTGTTTAATAGACCAGACCTCTTCTCCAGACAGTGAACCAGAGAAGAATGATGGTTTTCTATTAGCAAACTATTTGTAGGGACAAATGTAAATATTTTCCACATCTGTGTGAGATTTTTTTAGGAAAAAAATAATCAGAAAACCTTGAGGCAAGAATTTTTTTTCACTTTCTATTAATATGACAAAACCGTAATCTATTGCTGTTTCTATTTTATCTTGCTATTTATAAAGCTAATATATTTACACATTTTCCTGCTTCCCAACAAATCACCTGCAGTAGTTGTTAATTGTGAAGCAACTCAGAATGTTAATAAGCACAGCAGAGAGAGAGAGAGAGGTAAATTCAGGGGTCCTATTGCCAGCTCAAGACAGTGGATGCTTTAAATGTGTTGGGCTTAAATTTCTTCACAAATGATGGATTATGGGGAAAATATGAGACCAAAGAGATAGTCCTTAAGAATTTTTGCTATCCTATGGAGAAGATATGGATACATTGGGTGCATCAGACTAATCCTATGACTTCAGGTGACTTTTGTTTGCATTGCTATTTTTTGAGATTACTGTGGTACAATGGGAAGGTGCAGCTAAGCAGAGGTATTCAAAGGCCTACTTTACCTCAGCAGCGAATAAGTTTCTTACCCTGTACCCTACACAAAAATACCTTATCATCAGCTGTTCTGTTGCTTTCTCTGGTCAGAAAAGTCCTGTGCTTCCTTTAGCAGACAATCCTTTTGTTTGGTGATTCAATATTCCATAATGATGAGGCCTAATGACTGAGGAGTAAGCCAGCATCGCAGTGTGGGTTGTTGCCTTCAAGCGTGAAAGAATGGAAATGAGTGAAAATTTCCTGGTCTGAAAGTTGAATGTGTTGTGTAGTTTCAGAGAAAGGCTTGGCCCTAGGACACTGTTGCCTTATAAATTGCAAAATAATTCATTGTATGATCCTTTTTTCCTTTAGTAAGAGGTAAAATTTCTTTCAATTTTAGCAAATAGAGGGATGACTGCATGGAACCTAGTGCTCGTTCCAGTTCTGTCATTCGTTCTGTCCTGTGTTGCATAAAATAAAAACAGATGCACATCACATTACTCTCTGTTAACTATGGGGATCCAACCCAGTGCTGGCATTGAGGAAGCTATGGTGATCTGCTAAAGTTGAAAGTTTGGTCCTGTCTGCATCTAGTTTGCACATTGTGACATAAACCATGGATCCTAGAGTGCTCAACACTGTTCTTGGTAAAATTATTTCTTCATATGATTTACAGTTTCCATTCTAGTTCCAGCAGCATTGCCCATTGGCACCAACAGTTTGTCCCATTAACTTGGTTAGCATGAGTATCATAGGAAATAACGGTTTGCTTAAACAAAATAGAATCACATTATTATGAAAGCTTAGGGAGCAACAGTCCCTAGGAAGGTATGGTTGAGATTTATATCTGTAGTAGAAATAATCTCTCTTGGTTATGACTGCTCTTCAGTTACCTCACTTAAGTTTGTTCACATCTCTATAGAATACCGTAACTTTTCCCTCCATGAATTGTATTTATTCTGATGAATGGTTTCAACAGAAAGATTCATAGCATGATATGTCATCCACCCAATAAGTATTTTTAAGTAGAGCTTAAGGAAGATGCCCATTAGTTAGATACGGTCTAGAACATTTTCTTGTCATCATGATTGTTACATGAAGACTGTTTTTTAGATGTTAGAAAATTATTTTTCTTACTTGCTGGAAAGTGTTAAGGAAAGACAAAAAGGCAAACCACTTCCACCCAGCAGCACAATGATGTTCCGTGTAGCTGCAGGTATAACCTGTCTTTGAATGTGAGTGAATTGACAGCTACGGTTAAAGAAGAAACAGAAAAACTGGGAACTGGAGAAGAGGCAGGAAAGGGAAGTCAGTTGGGATGTGTTGGGGACTGGGTGTAGATATTCCTGTGATCAAAGAGTGTACCAAGAACTCATTGCAGTCTGATGATTTTTGACAATCATTAGCTCTTCTTCCTGAGGCATTTCCAGATTTTTTTTGCTAGGGTGTCCCTGCTATTTGAGAGCAGCATTCTGTGTCAGTAGCTCTGCATCTATCCATCACATCTCTCATGCTCCCATCCTTCCTATTCCTTTTCTGGTGCGAAAAAAGAAATGCAGAGAATGAAGGCAAAAAAAGAGGTCATGAAGCAGGGGTGCAACTAAAGGAAGATGGGATTAAGGTAAAGGAAAAAAATGAAAAAACTAGAATGCTTAATGTTTCATTCATGCTATAGGGCAAGGCATGGATCAGTCCTTGTGTTATCCAAACTAATTTGTCTTCCTTTAAAATACAGCCTTTTTATAGAGATAAGCTTGCTTAATCAGAATGGTCTTTGATGAAAATATAGCTAACTAAAGTGCTAGTTCAGTGAGCATTTTCTTAGCGGTGCTGTTGTTTGAAGAAATCTGTTCTGGTCTGTAGTTCAGAAAAGGTACAGTGCCCTGTGGAGATTTTCTGTGGAGCTTTTACCCATTAGTACACTAGGCAGTTGCTTATTTCTCCATTCACTAATCCCTCAGCTGGACCCCCAGGTTTACTATAGAGAAGTACTTGTAGCTTTGGGTTTATTCTTTCTAGAACTATTCACAATACATGTAAATATGTTTTTGGTTGTGAATAGGATTTGTTTGCTAGCTGTTGGTCACTCTTGTCCCTTACTGTTCTTTACACTATTGTTTTCAAAATCAGTGTCATGTGAAGTTAGAAATGTAAGTGTTTTGAATGGATTCTTCACAGTATGACACCACTTAAAGGCTGGATGTTGTCACAGGCAAATACTTAATCAGACCTTAATCAACAAACTGGAAGAATCAAAATTAGTTGATGATCAAAACAAAATATAAATGTATTCTTTAATTGATTAGAGTAGCTTGGGAGGTTTTGCAAATTAAAACATTTTGCCCAGCTGGAATGAAAATCAACCTTACTTTCTATTTTCCAGCCAGAAATAATATTTAATAGCAGTTCAACAGGCTCTGCTCCTGAGGAAAAGTAGGAAGAAGATGAATAGAATAAAAATGGCTTGTAGAAAATACCCGATAATATGAAGAGTGCTACTTTGAATGTGCCAAATTAATCAGAGCTGAGGGGTAGGCAGGACCATGGGGAAAGACTTCCAATGAAACGTTTGTTTGCAATATATTTTCATGCCTCCCAAAGAAAAAAAAAAAACTGTTAACTTTTTTTACATAATTTTACTTTTTTTAAAGGAGAAACAACAGCAGGGAATAGAAACCAAACCACCTCTCTTGAGTCAAAAAGAGGTTTTCCTTCAACCTAAATCTAGTTTTCATTATGTCCCATGGGTAGGAGTTGTCACAGCACATCACTTAATCCCGTGAGAAAGGGTGGCCCCTGTGTATTTCAACTGTTGATGTGAGAGGGAGACCAGCTAGCCTGGTGGATAGAATGTCTCTGTCAGGTGTGCAGTGTCTCAGATGCAACTTTTCCAAACCAAGATATTTTGATTCTGGGCTGAAATATTTCCGATATCAACCTATATTTTTTGATATCTGTAAGTTTGTCCAGAAAAAAGGAGTTTTTCAGTAGACTGGTTTTAGGGCTACAACGGCTACAAGTAAAAAGTATATAGCAAATATGAAACAGATCAGAGTTGCTGTATATCAGACTGATGATGCAGAAGGAACGTAACATATTGGATCAACAGATCAACACATCCGAAGTCTTTTCGTATTTCTGTTCCAGTTATGTTCATCTGTTTGTCAGCTCATATGGGAGGAGAGGTGTTGACATATAAAATCTGCAGTGAGTGAATTGGAATTGACCTTAACATAAGTTAAACAATCCTTTAGTTATTTTTAAACTATTTTCAGCAACTTCTATTTCCCAGTTATCGCTGCCACCATAGGAAGCAGGAGAAGTCCTCCAGAATGTTGGTGCTTCAAAATGTCTCAGCTCAGGGAACTGAGAGGCCATTTTTAAATCATGAAGTTAAAATAATGCTGGCTGTTGCTATTCGCAAAAACCTGCACGTACCCCCATTGAAGCGCAGTAAAGATTTGGCCATCTGACTTTGTAGTCAGGTAAAAGTCACAGGGAAAGGACTTATGGAATACTTTGTCATCAGTCATTGGAGAATTAAAGAATAGCACTTTCTTTGGGAAAAGTAATTAAAGGCATATTTATAAATAACTTATTTCTGTACTTAGGGAGGGTGGAGGGTATTGTTGGAGACCTTCCCCTTCCAATTATATTTGACATAGAATAATTCTTTTTCTTTTAAGAACACATCCACTAAAATGAAATGAAAATGAAAAAGCTGTCAAGCATGCAATTGTAATGGTGCAGTGTGAAAAGCTGGGAAGTGAAAAAGATGGCATATTGAGGGAGACATCTAATTTCTGAGTCCTGAAGTTTAATTTTGTCTGTACATTGCACTCTTAACAATTGTAGAAGAAAGGGGGGGAGGAAAATAAATCAGATGGAATTTGTCAAACAAAAGTTTGTTCATCTCAGAAATGAGAAGCCAAAACTTAGAAGCATACAGCTGGGGAAACTGGCTTTTCTCCTCTAGAGGTAGGGCAGCTTCTCACTCAAATTCTTAGTCTAATTCTCTGCTTTCCATATCTCAATGGTGTATGCTGAGTGATACACCTGTAATCCAGCAGCCCAATAAAAGGAGGCTGCAATTTTTCAGAACTGTGTCATTTTTCAAGGTGCAGGCAAGTGGATGCTGTAAAGCATCAGCTACTGGGCATACTGCAGAATGTGGCACATTGCAAAAGAAATCAGCTAGACTGCTGCTTAAAAAATGCCAGGACCATTGCTAGATAGAAAAATAAAAAGTAGAATAAATTGGATGCAAAAATATGACATAGAAAGAAATAAGAATTACCTATTAAATGAAAAAAAAATAAAATCATCTACTGCTGTCACATCAGAATACCCAGCAACTTTGGAATATTATTCTTGTCAGTTCAGCTGCCTCCAACTAAGTACATACCATATGTGATATTATAAAGATCCACAAAAATTCACTAGGCATAATTATTTTTTGGGAGGAAGACATAGTGTTAAGTATATTTTAGGCTTTCTCCTTTCTTTTTGCATCCCACCCTCTTTGCTCTAAATGGTTTTCTTTTAAATGCCTAAATCTAGATTTCCTGGCAACATGGATGTTTTATAAATTAACTGCCTCTGCCTAGCAACTGTAGCAACATTTCAGGGACAGTTAATGATTTACAACAACTCAAAATGTAATGTAGAGAAAACCTCACAACCCGGACTGGCTCTTACACTATCCATGAGAAGAGCTCACTTGCAGAGAAAGCCGTGCCACTGAGGATCTTTTCTAAAACTCAGCTCACCCTTTCTGTTGATAGCTCAATGTTCTAGCTTGGAAAAAGTGCAACACTTGACACCCCGTCAGCCCTTTATTGAAGTTTCAGCTTTGAGGTCTACAGCTATGATATTTGCAGATCAGTCGCACAAAGAAAGTTTTTAAAAAAATAAATTTGTATACAAAGTTGCGTAGCTGCCTTAACCCAGCCAAATATATTTAGTTTTATTAATTTTAAAATGCCATGGCAACCATCATGGTCTCTGCAGTTTTCCAAGCATATGGAAGTGAAATAGACCTACCGTCCTAAGAGTCTGTCTTTCTCAACTGCAAAAGAGAGAAGGTACAAATGTATAAGCAAATGGGTCAAGGCAATGACAGGAATGTAGGTTGTAATGCATTTTGGGGTTGACTGTTGGGTATTTCTTTTCCCTTTTTATTTTGCCACTGCTAGTTGTATCCTTTTGGTCACATACTGCTTTTCTTCTAGGGCTGTCTCTATTTGCGTCCCAGCCCTCAGAGCGCCATGTAAAGAAACACTTTGCTTGGAGGGTATCTAAATGAAACACATAATCAGGTTGAGAGTGCAGCTGAATTAAGATCATTTGAAATTAAGCAGTTCTTATACAAATAGATCTAATCAACATGTCTTGCTTGAGCAGAGGTTGGAATGGTGAACTATAGGAGTCAGAAACATTTGCATTTTAATGACATTAAGTAGGACATGGGCAAGACCCTTGAATTTCTCTACTGCAGTCTTTGTCTTCAGGATGGGAGTGACTTATGGACACGAGAAGCTGTTCATGTCTGCTGACTACAGTGACTGTACTGTAGAGCATCAGTCAGGGACTAGAACACACCTATGACAGAAGCTGAGCAAATGCAAAAAATGACAACAGCAAACCCAAAGCCCAAAATAAATACCCCTGATCTGACTTCAAACAGCAAATTCTTAAAGTTAACATAGAGCAGCTGTACACCAGCAGTCAAAGGATAATCAACAGTAAGACAGTATACTTCGGTATGATTTGTCTTGAGAGCTTTGGAAAGGCAAGACATTGAATTATGACTATGCAGCAGAAACTCAAGAACTGTGATGAGTAAATTGGATAAGGCTGAGCGCAACAGTGCCTTAAACAGACATATCTCACCCGCTTTTGGCTATGGCTGTTTTCATTACCATTGCTTTTTTAGTTACATTAAACTCACCCACAGATGTTTCAAAAAATGTTATTAGAGATTCTGTGCTAGGCAGAGAAAAAGGAGCTGTATCAGCCTTGTCTTTCTCTTTTAGGTCTCATGCAGCATTCATAGGGGAGCCTCTTGAAAAAGAATCAGAGTTCAGTGAAAATGCATTCTAAATAAGCCTGTGATGAATCCTGAAGGTACCCTGTTGTTTTATACCAGCTAAAAATACACGCTATTACAAGGGAAGTAATCATGATTTTATTCTGATGGCATCTCATTCTAAAAGGGTGCCATATGTCTATGTCCTAGCTAAGAAAATAGCTGCCCTCCCAAGCCTGCCAATAGTTAAATAATTTGTCTAAATTGGGCAGCAAATCTGAGAGACAGTGGAATTTTGTTGTAGCGCTGTGCTTCAGAAACACCCCGAGAATGAAGGGCAAGGGTTTTCTGAGATTCCAGTTGGTGGTGCTTGAAAAATAGTGATAATGCATATTTGTTTGAGTCATTTAAGTGAAGCCAGTTGCAGACTTACAGAAGGCAGGCTGGTATCTCTGCAACAGCTTTTCTCATGGTATAAGTTAAAGTAGATCCAGTGATGTTACTAGAGCTAGAACTGCCAAACTGGAAGCTTACACATGAAGTTGCAGAAACGTTTAGAGAATAAACTATCCAGCTGTTTAGACCTGCTAACAATGTCTGATTTTAAATTTATGGTTATGATTCAGTTTGGTCCAAGCACAACATCTAGTGCTGTAGAGATCTTGTAGTAATTTCTGCAGTCAAAGAGCTAGTGCCCTACCGGATCCCCCATCTTGGAACACTTCAAGTGAGAAGGAATCAGCTAAAAGAGAGCAGAGTGCAGGACAGGTTTCCCTCTCCGTCAGCGGTCATCTCTTAATGGTCTGAAATCCTTGTCTTGAATCCTCTAACCTACAAAAGGAGGTTGCTGTTGTATTTCTTAGCTTGTTGTCCTAGATGACACTAGTAGCTATATTATTAAGTCCTTCAAGGGAAAAAAAAAACAAAACAAAACAAAACACCCAACCTTCAGATTTTGAGACGATTCCATCTGTATTTGGCAGTAGCCAAATTTACTTCTTCACAGCTACCCTGGAGCTTGACAATGTGTTAAAATAAATAAATAAATATAGTCCATGTTTCCAAGAGGCTTTAGAGTATAAACAGAGGCAAATATTAAAGTGCAATAATAAAGGAATAAGAGTAGACAAATTTGGGGAGCTTAATAGAGGCAGAGTCTTTTTTGTAGTTTGCATTTTCTTTAACATTGTGAACTTTGTTGTATCACCGTGGCATGCTGCTGATGTGTAACATACTGCTAGAGAAGTAAGAAACCTCAAGGCTTCTGGTTTGCATTGCTTTCAGTGCCTCTTCTGTCTCTCAAAGCTTCTGAAAATAATAATTCAAGTAGTTACTGTATACAAATTCTTCTTAGCTTGGGTGAAATTCATCCCTGCGCAAGAGGCATTTGCATCACTTCTCAGGGATGCCAGGTTTTCAGTACTGTAGGGAGCAGTGGCACTGAGGAATAGACTGGAAAGCCATGGCAAAATATTCTGCCTGAGACATGATGGGTTTTGTGTAGTGGCAGGTACCTGTTCTGTGAAGGGGTGGATTTTGTGAAAAGGAACAGCTCTTGCGAATTAGCAAGCTGGGCTTGAGAAGTGTGGAAGTATCAAAGGAGGGGAAGCTGATAAGTAGGAGACAGAACGCTACTGACATTAAGCAACACCAGTTTCCTTCAGAGCACTTAAGACTAGCTGCAGTGCTTGGACTTCCCAATTCAGGGAGTCCTTTGTCAGTCTAACGTCCCTACTGGTGAGGCAGGGCCAGACACAGCTCCTTTCCCTTACCTATCAGGAAAAATAGGGTGATAGAAGAGCAATGGAGTGGATGACTCTGCTCTCATTACGGCAGATGGCGACATCTGGAAGAGAAAGGACAGCGGTAGGGGGCTGAAGGAAGCTGAGAGATGGCTGCAAGATTCAGGGCAATTTCAGTCTTTCATAGGGATTCTCTGCAGTATGTAACCATAAAACCTTGAGCAATTATACTGTCTAGTATGGTGTTTTCATATTCTTCATAAATTTTGTTGCAAGTTGCCAAATAATTAATGTTCACTTGAAGACCTATCTCCTGCAGTCGAGTTACTGGATTGGAATTTCAGCTTGCTTTGTTCTGGTGTTTTCAAGGTTCCAATGACAGGATGGCAATGAAAGTGTTAAAAAAATTATTTACAAAGGCTCAAACTAGAATAAAATAGAAGGAGAGAGAGAGTCAAATATCCAGATCATGAGCGTTTGTGAAAATGAGAAAATTAATTAGATGATTTTTTTGGTGGACTTTTCATAATATATGATTCAATAGATATTTGAAAACTATCTATGAATGCTACTATATTTCTCCTTTCCTACATCATGTCTTTAAGATCAGGTGGACGTCTGCAGTGCAGTGAAACTTTTCAGTTGTGTGAGAATTGCATTGTGATGGTAAGAAGCAGTGGGGAGTGGAGCATTTGACCCACTATCCTGTAAGCATTTGAAACCTCGATTCAAATCTTGGCTTGAATTTCAAATGAAAATAAGTAAATATTTCATCTTTAATCCTCAAGTTTTCATCGATGCTCATAATGGAAGTATCCATCACGGTATAGTTCTTCCTCTGTTGAGGACCACAGAACCAAATTAGCAGGGTTATTGATGGTTAAGGAAGAAATGTATTTCTTAAACTCAGTGCGTAAAAACTTTCACAGCAGCAGCGATTTGCTCAGTTTGGGAACGGGGCGCACTTTCAGAGGAAAGAGTAAAAGCTTGGTCTGCAGCTGATCAGAAAAAATGAGACCATAGAGTCCACGAAATGAGCCGCTGGAATGATTGTCACAGTTCCAGGTCCAGTTTGGCACCCACCGTGGCTGCACCTGCTCATGCCATTTTGTTGACAGGTACAAATGACCAGCCATCAAGGAGAAAACCATGAAACAGGCAACAACTGGCTCTGACTGTATGAAGTAATAGCTAGCCTAGAGCCCTAGGCAGCAGTACCTAAAAAGAAGCAGGTGGACCGCCAGCAAAGCCTCGGTGTTTTCTGTTTGTTTTTTTTCTCCCTGAGTACAATAGCAGCCAAACATCGCAGAGACATTTTGCAAAGCGGTTGCTAAAGGGAGCCTCCCAAGGGGGGGACAAACCCATCGCTCCCTTTACACACGTCTTTCAAAGATCTACTCTCCTTCGCATACATTTTCCACTTGTATTTTGAAATGGAATGTATTTTGCTGAGTGTAAGAAGAGCAAGATGGAGTTCTGGTGTGGTGTTGAGCAGTGTAAGCTTTAGTCCGGCCATTTGTCTAATTAGGTGGCTTTTTTAGTGTGTGCTCTGTATAGGCTAATTAGAAGAGTCTGGCCTACAGCCAGGTTGTTTCTTCCTTTAAGATTTGGTTGCTCTACAGCATTGTTGGAACAAATTTGTCTTTCTGGTTCAGGCTGGGGATGAATAAATACCACAGGTGGCAGAATGTGAGCACAGAACGCTACCTGCCTTGTTGATAAAGACAGCCTGTAAGTCCTAAATGGATGATATTGGCACTTGTGAAAAGTCAGTTCTGTTCCTCACTGATTATCAGAGACATTTCAGCAAAATGTCCAGCAAAGCTGCAATCATAGTAATTGCATAACAGTTGCAATCACAGGCTTGTTTGGCCTTTCTGGAAGCAGAATAGTTATTTGTTATACAGCTGTGGGTAGGTTTGCAAATGCCCTGGCAGTATCAAGTTCGTTAGTGAACTGTGTGGCTTGCTGAAAAAGTGTCTAGGGATCAGGTGTAACATATGGACAGAAATATATGGGATCTACTTTAGCTGAGCTTGCTGCAGCGCAGAGAAGTATCCAAACAAAACCCAGCATCTCAGAGGCAGAGAGGGAGCAAGAAAGCTTTCAAAACTGAAGTCTTTGGAGCTATGTTTTCCTTCCCATTGCTTTTCCTATTTCTGCTTTTACTCCCTATAGGTACATCGTATTTATTACTTCCCTTCTCTGTGTTTCACTGTACTGAAATACTTAGTAAGAAATTTTAGGTTTTATTGCTGTAAAGACTATCATCGCATGCACGCTACAGAGCAGCGTACAATTATGGCCAAACTTAAGAATACTCAGGTAAATATTTACTGTTCCGTGAAAGGCAGGATTTTCACCAACTACACAAAATGTAAAATGCCCAGAGCAGGAGCCTAATGTCTTCTGTAACTATTCCTTTATTAGCAGGCATGTTCTGCCCTTCTTCCAGACCCTTGATCAGCATTTAGCACTTTTTCTCATAATTTCTTACAATTGGTGATGGTTTTCTTTCTGCTCCACGTAGTCCCAGACACTGACCATATGAACCCTAATCCTCAGACTAGGACCGGCAATTGGTTTGCTGGAACATGTGCACATATAAAGGCCAAATCCTGAGCTCAATTTGTGCAGCTGAATGGGGCTTGTCAATTGTAGAGAGCTATAAGACCTGACCCTGCGTCACGTTGATAGATTATGGGCTAGAGGTGGTGAGGCTAAGCAGACATTGGGAAGGAAGGATATGTGGTGATATTACCAGTGTGCAGGTAACAAAGAGCCCTGCACTCACTTGAAAATTGGAACAGAGCTGCAGGTGAGCTCCTCAGCCACCACTGGGACATGAATTCCAGCTACCCCCTTCCACTTAGCAGGGCAGCAAGTGCTGCTCTTCCCAGTTAGCAGATGCCATCCCTCCTGTGCCTGTTGGCACTCTGTTCAGGCATATTGGCTGTTATCTCCTTCCTATCCATTTCTTTCTGTCCTATTCTACCTCTGCTTCTCATATTTTGTGCTTGTTCTGATTTGCACTTTCAGGGTTTTTTGGCCCTGTTCCTTTTTTCCTCATTAACCATGTTCCTCTTTGGAGATGTTCAATGTAATTCTACAAGGCTAAGTCAAATATGGGTTTGGCACTTACCTGAGGCTTGGAGCAAACCAGCCTTCTGGGCTGCAAGCCCTGCTCCGAGTCTACAGGTCTGCATGTGGTTTTGGTGATAGATGCTGTTAGAAGTGAGTGGGCAGAAGTCGTCACCTGCTACTTTTAATTATGCTCATGGGCGCACAGCTTGCAGGTCCAGAGTGAAGTTGCTTTCTTCTCTTTGCTAGTTTTTCTCTGCGTTCTTACCCTGCTTGAATAGTACTAGAATAGTCTCTCGCAAGCCAGTCGATTGCCCTGGGAAAACCCGTCGCAAAGCATCTCTGTGCTGGCTTCAGGATATGCACTTCTCTTTATACACTGAGTCAGCAGGGAGATGTTGCCATGTAAAGAAGGCAAGGTAACCAAAGGCTGCATTTCTGTCACCGAATAAGGGGAAGGATGGGGCAGCCACATAACTGTCACATGTCTACCTTTGAATTAGAGGGAATTCTCTTCTTTGGGATGTGGTAAAATGTGGAGATGGTGAAGGACCAAGAGAGGAAGTCTGTGCATGCCAAAAATTGCAGGCTTTCAGCATTTAGCTCATGGCTTTTCATAGACTTCTGGTGTCCTCAGTCTTGCCCAGAAAGCTACATGATTGCCCACTGGTGGAAGTAAGTAGTTCTTCCAGGTTTCCCACGCAGCACATTGAAGGGACAGGAAAGATGCAGAAGATAACAAGTGAAAGTTCACATGGGAATCAGACTGCCGGTCCCAAACAAAGAGTCATTGTAAGCCACTAAACAGGGTAATTTTGCTTCAGAGCCAAAGGGTGGTATCGTTCAACATCACCCTCCTGGTTTCTAGAAAAGAGAGTGGGGAAAATATGGCAGTAGGTGAGAAAGCTGAGCCTGTGCAGTCAGAGTGCAAGAGGCTGCAGTTAGAGAGAGGAGGCAAAGACAGAGCCAGCAGGGACAGGAACAGATTGTGCAGGCAATAGGAGCTGAAACCTAATCTTTAGCCAGTCTACAACACGTAGGAACATCAGCAACTTCACAGGGGCTGGTGCACTACTTGTCAAGAGAAAAAGAAATAAAATACCTGCAGGATGTCCTTGTGTTGCCATGAGGGAATCTTGACACAGAGGTGTTGTTCTCAAATTACTTGATGCTCCAGGTCGAGGGTCTGACACTCAGATATAATTGTTAATTGACGGGTTTCTCAAGTCATTTTCTGATTCCAGAAGGTGATCTGTTGTATGTGGGCAAAAACACGTGGTTCTTAAGCCTGCTTTGGGTAGACATCAGTATTCAGCATTTTGGGAGGGAAAAAATGCCATATGTTCCCGTTCCCAGAGAACTTCAAGACACAGCTTATACAGCTTATTATATTTTTCGCGTTATCACAAATCAAGCTATTCTTCAATGACTGATGCCTGGCCCTTTGATCAGCTAATCTTATGAAGGAAGCAGAATGAATTTACATCTCTGAATAGGTAAAATAATCTGTATTTCATTTCTTGCTGTTGTTCTAATAATGACTGCAATGAGTTTGGGAGTCCAAACCTTCATTTTTAACTCTGAAGAATGAAAAGCCCTGAACAGGTAGAAGAGGGTAGAAGTAAGGATGTGTGGAATTAAAAAAACAAGCCTCAGAGGATAAACTGCACAGTGAATTATGATTCATGCTGCAACACAGATTGGAGCTTGTCTTGCGCAAGGAATCATCAGGAAGCAACAAGCAGTTAAGGATGAAGCCAGAGCATGCCTGCAATTTTAATGGCAGGAGCCAATCCTTGATAGGCATGTTTATTTGTTACAGTGAGCCCGACAAGTTCATTTTGGATGCTGCTGCCTGAAGAGCATTGTTCTCTTCCTCTCTGGCTCTAGCATAAGCATGTAAGACGGTGATCTTCTGTGAGGCTTAATATTTCAGGCAGTGTGTATCCTGTTTGGAGTAACATTAACAGAGCATTTTGGCACATGCAGGCACACTAACAGATTGTAAAGCCACGCAGAACTCCAAAGAAAAGATACTGTTCCCTCATATGGCTCTCCATCCGTTGATGTGAGCCAGCCAGCTCTTCCCCCTTGCATTTCATCCCAAGATCTGTCTGGATTTTTTGGTCTGACTCCTACATAGAAGCAAGGTGATGGCATGCTGCTGGATATGAGGATTGTTCCAGAATCAGATCCAGCTGCTCTTTCATTTTAAGGACTTCTCAATCAATTCACAGCTGTACAGTTTAACTGGAAAAAGAGAAGGCAAGTCTAGCTTCTTTTTTTACTACAAGTTTTGTCTAGTTGCCTTGCTCGCACTACTCCTGTGCCCCTATTTGCTGAGACCAAGAGCAAGTAATGGTCAAAAATATGGAAAATTTAATGTACTTCTAATCCTGTGATCAGTTCTGCAAAGCACTGTGACCATGCTGGTCACACAATCTGAAGTTCCCACAATGTACGAGCTGATTTGCTGCCGGAGGCGTGAGTGTCCCAGAGCAGAGTTCTTGCACTGATCAGATTTTCCTGAGGAGAGCTCACGTCTTTCCTCATTGTCTCTGTTGTAAACCCTTGGCAGGCTGACTGGCATTAATGATCTAGGAGAGAAGGTTCTCCACAGCCCTTTTCATTAACAGAGAAGTTCCTTCTCTTTGTAAAAATGCATTGCATTGGTTTGGGAAATTCTGCCATTTAATGAGGCAAATGTTCTTCTTGAGAATGACAGTTTTGCTAGTGGTGCTGTTTATTTTTATAATGCTTTATATCTTTGAGGTTTCATAGGTTGGGGTAAACTAGGCAAAGTAGAAAGCCAAAAAGCAAATAATATTTAACATCTGTCAGGCATGCAGCTGACATAGCGAAGAAGGAATGTGGAGTTATTGTTACTTTTTTTAAAAAATTGGAGGTTTACTATAGCCCAAGTGAAAATCTCAAAATTACGTGAAAACTGGCTCCAGTGGTTTGGCTTTTTGGTTTTTGTGGGTGTTTTTGTGGTTCCTTCCTCCCTGCCCAAATACTTTTGGGACACTTAGGCTTTCTAATGATGATAGGTGCATAAAAATTAATAAACTATTTACCCTTTCTATGCCTTCAAGACTTGCTACGAAGTCCATAACTTCCATGAAGACATTAGCATTAGGGATGGCTTGGTAATCTTTATCTTTCTCTTAAAAGCAACTTTTTGTTATATTGGCCAGAATAGCAAAATAGCAATGGCCAGGAGCTGTGCTAGTAAATGATGACAGAGACTCCAGTTGAAGTGAACAGTCACTGCCTGGCAGACAGTCACCTATGTGGCCTGTGCAAACCCTAGGAAGGGTTAAACAGCTGCTAATGGCATCTGAAAAAATCAGCCAGTTGAGCCAGCCTGCAGGGAAATGTCACTGATACTGAGAGAGGAATATCCTCAGAACCCCTCCTGTTGGAACTCAGGAGCTCCCATGCAGCTCCTGCCGCAAAGCTCCTTCCTGGAGGTGCCTGTCTTCCTTCCACCCTTGCTGTCCCTTCAAAATTTGTGGTGTGAGGAGAGACCACCGCAGTTCGAGGTGAGTGCCTCTCTGCTCGCCCATCTGGGATGCACCAACCCATTTCATACTGGGGATGTGTCTGCATCTGCCACCATGCACGTGGCTGAGGCCTCTAAGACTCCAAACACCCTCATTACTACGTGGTTTTCACAGAGGAACCAAATGAGGATTTCAATATGAGTAGAAAACAATTTTGCGTCATGTTTTTTTTTTCTTGCCTGTGAGCGAGATCAGTGTTCATTGTGTGTGTTCTCAGTAGCGAACAGCAGTCACATAACTACTGCAGTGGACAAGACCGATTCTGCCAGGATGCTCAGTACCACGGGGGACTGTTCTGTGGTTTGCAGACTTATGCCTGTTCGTTGGCCACGAGAGGCCCTCATGCATGTATAAATATGCTTTGGGACCCACTCTGTATACCTTGTTGGCCAAGGTTGTTAGCTGTTACTGTGACAGATATGATAGCCAAAAAAAAAATGAATGAACAGCAGTGGAGAAGAAGCATTATTTCAGAAAAAGATTCATATTGAGCAATTTGACAACAGGGAGTGCTTTTTCCAGACGGAAAATTCCAGTAACGGGGAGAACTTCGTTCTACTCAGTGATTTTTTTTTTCTTTCTCTCTCTTTGTGTCAGAGCTCATTTATTTCATACTGATTAAAAGAAAAAGCTTTGAAACCAGCAGAAATGATTTACAGTTTAGTTCTCTCGAATAGGAAAATCAATCAAAATATTTTAAAAATAGAAGATAATAACTGGAGCTGCTCATCAAGATTTAGGACTAACTGCAGGCTTGATTGAGGACTCTAAAATAAGCTTTTATTTTATTTTTCATGTAGGCATGTGCAAAGCACAACACGATAATTATCAAGCTGAATTGTCGCTGAAAAATGACTTAACTGGATCTTTGTAGTAGATTAAAACAGAATATCCTTTCCTGCTGTAAATCTCTTCAGCAAATGATCACTTTATCTCAGGGCTTGTAGCTCATTGTTTGAGGCTATGTTTCCACTTCAGATATTTTGGAAGGCATAGGCCATGTATATACTTCTAGTTCAGGAGGAATACTCTGATTTACACCAGATGATAATTTGGTTCTACATTTATTCTTTGTTAGCCCATTTACATGTCTGCATGAATTTAAAACCTGTTGAAAGCTGGTATCAGGAAGCAGTAGTCTTAGCGCTATCCTGAACTACTACTACTTATTGTCCTGCTTGGACTCTTTATGGCTTGTGAGCGAGGGATGGAGCCAACTGAGACATGGACCTTAAACATATTTGCCTGCCTTAAGTTTTTCCCTGCTTCTTTCTGTGACTTTCAAATGTTTCACAGTTAGAAAACAACCAAAGAGTCTCTCTGTGGGCAGTACGGTTTGCACTCCATCACTATCCCAGCAAATCCCAGTTTAGTTAATGATATAAAGGACAAAGAAGCTGTGATTATAAGAAACTAGATCCAACCATGTGGTTTGCTTTTGAATCTAAAACATTCATGATTGCTCCAAATTGCAATAAAAAATCGAAGCCTTTTTGCATCATGATAAATCAGAACAGATGATTTCTAAGGTAAGTTAGTTTTGTGCAGAATACCCCATAAGGCACCAGAAGGGTACTCAAGAGACTGGGTCCCTCATCCAGTTACTTATAATGCTGGGCTGTAATGAAGTCACTTAGCTCTCAGCTGCTCTATTGCAAAACTGTAAATACATTAATAGATCATCTAAATGTGGCATCTGGGCATCTGTTCCAAATTTAGTTGGTCCCCTTCCTCCCCTCCCGCAAAATGGTGATATTTCTTTATTCAGATTACCTGATTTTGTACAGGGCAATGGTGGTGTTATTAGAAGAAAGCAAAAGTTAATTTCTTAGAATAAAAGTAGAAGACTGTTTCACAACGTGGTGAATTGATAGGGATTTGTATAAGACCCAGATTGGCTCTCTCAGTTTGCTGGCTTTAAGTGAATATTAAATAATATACATATAAACATTTCAGAATGAGTTAAACATTTTCTTAAAATTAAATCATTGCCAAATTTGAACTAAAATTTCTGTTACCTCCTAAGTAACAAATGCTTTAAAGAAGAAAAAGAATGAAACCTCTCATTTTGAAGGCATCAAACCAAATGTCTTCATTTTGAAGTGTTTTTTTTCCGGGACAGTTTCTTCTGGAAACAATCCGATCAAACATTAGCAAAGCTTTTCAGTCATTCCAAATACCTGGTCATGTATTTTTCGTCATAGAAAAAAATAATTTGAAAATGCTTTCCCAGCTCACATAGTTGAAACAGTCAGAACTTTGTTATCCTCCTATGACCTGCAAGTCCTGGATGGCTCTATCTCCTTTTCATTTAGGTCTGAGCTCCTTCTAAATAGAAACTACCAAACCTAGGGCTGTTTCCTGAACCATAAAGTACATTAGCCATCAAAGGGAATGGAAACTTTCCTCCATTTACTTAAGAATTAATAAGCAAAGTGCAACGATGGTTACAATTTAAGAGGCAGGAGCGCAGCCCTGGTTGCCTGGAAACAGGAGGATGCCTTTGGAAAGCCACACCAGCCTCGCCCAGGAGAGAGGCCTCTTACACAACCTGACACCCATCTTGTCCCTTCTAAAAATGTGACTTTTCTCATTGCTTTTTATCAAGACTTTAATGAGTTGTGAAATTCATTTAGCCTTTCCCACATATTTCAGTGTGAGGATATATCACATAATATCCGTGAATTAGAGATGGACCTGAATAAGGGTCCCACATCCAAACTTTGAAGCAGTGAGCCAGCATTCAGATTTCATAACTGCTCTTTCTTGTACTGCTGACCAAACTTCTCAGGACTGTTCAAACCTGGGTTGACCTATAGAACTGGAGCAAGCAGATTTTGCCAGTCGTGTATGAAGTAGGCTCAGTTTAAAACCTGCCTTTCATCTTAACCAACCTGATTTAAAGCAGTTTGCATAAAATAAGATATGTTACATGTCTGCAGCAAAAATAATATCAAATCCTGACCTGTTGCAGGAATGCCAAAATTAATCATTTTATTAACATTGCCATTGCATTTCATTTTCATGCATGCTTTCCATGCAACTTCAGCAGCAAACCCATAGAAATAATATCCCCTGCAATAAAAAGACCTTAGGAGTTCAAGTATATGCAAAATATCTAGGGAGTGTAATATTATTATTAAACCAAAGCTGTAAGAAGCCTGGTTAGTAGAAAGCTCATAAGATTTTATAAACATTCCAGTCAGCCTGGGACTGTGTTCCTGGCCTGGTCCAGTACCAGCTGCTCCTGTGCTCCTGGGCTGGTCCAGCATGAGCTCCATCCAGACCAGTTACCAGCTCCAGGGGTACCAAGCTGACCTGCACTGTTTAGCCAAGTTTCGCCTGTGGCCCTTTGTGGGCATGATGCGTGCTGGGGACACAAACCTTCATCCCCACAGTCAAAGGAGAAATCATGTAATTTCTTTGAAATTACACTCCAGGGCAGTCTGAGTGACTACCCTGTTGAGTTTGGGGCGAGACCCATGCATGCATTGAAGTACTGGGAGAGAGCTTCACAACACAGAGCCCCACCTTCAGGCCACGAGGACCATAGGAGAAGGAAATGCAGATAAACCAGGTTTCAGAATCACGGGCCTTTGACTATGATGACTAACTTGAAGAAAGTATCCAGAATTTTACCCAATGTTTGGGCAAGAAACACAAAATCTAACAGTTTTTCTACAATGTGTTTGCCTTCAACGAACATTGACGCACACTGCAGATGAGAGTAGAAAATGCCTTGCCTTCCGAATTGTTTTTTTGCAGAATACTGAATGTTTCCAGCCTCTGAGCAAAGGTAAGTAGACACAGTACGGACAGATTTTGTCAGAGTCCCCAGGCATGGAAGGAGTTACGTTGTTCAAAAATGAGTACAAAAATAATGACTACTTCAGAGGGCAGAAGAGGATAGATTCAAGATACCAGCCTTATGCCTTACACTGACTATCTGATTACTTGAACCTTTCATTACCACAGTTCCCCCCTGTGTTAAGGTGGAGATAATGCATTTTTCCTAGGACTATTGTGACAGCTAGTGCTTTACCAATTGCTTTGATGTCTTTGAAGGAAAAAATACTCTATCTGCCTAAATTTAGACTGACAGAACATTGTGAATCAGGTGGAGGTGGCTTTGACCAAATTCCTGTAGAGCCCTTTTATTGTGTGAGGTATGGTTGTTTTATGAAATACAGTTTTCTTTTTTTCATAGCCTTCCAAAGCACCATGATGTCCCCCAAGATGTGACGCTTTAGCTAAGAATTGTTTGTCCTTGCATAAATCCTGTGTGTGATGAGAAATAGGAATATTTTGTGAAGAGTCTTTGTGCCTGGTAATTTTATCAGTTCTTATCAGCTTGCAGAGAAAGAAACGGCAGTAAATTGGATGTCTTACCTTGAAAAGCTTTCAAAAAGAAAACGTGACATGGTGAATAGATGCCTGGAGGGTAAGGGTTTTTTTCTTCTTGGGTTACAGGAACACAGACAGGTCAATATGACAGAGAGTTATGTTAGTATTCATGAGCCAACTTTCCCTTTGCCTTGAAAGCTTGCTGTAATGGCTTGAGAAACATGCTCCACTGTGGTGGCTAAATGGCAGATTGTATCCAGCGTCAGAGGCTGGGGGAATGGTGACAGGTCCTGAATACCAATCAAGCAGGAGCTGATGATTGCTGCAATTTGCTAGTGGCTGTGAAGTGCCTGAGGTAGACAGCCAAACCTTCCTTTTTAGTTCTTCTGTGTGTGTTTATCACAATGCATAGAGAATACTGCATGGCAGCTCAGACAAGTAAATAATTTCCTCATGGCATTGGGTCACGTGGCATCAGGCCTCAGGACAAATATAGGAACCCCTCTAATTACAGCAAAAATATCCTGGAATCTTAAAATGGCTTCTCCCAAATAAATAAATTAAACTTTGTGTTACCAACCCAAGGGGGAAAGGGGGACAGGGCAGGAGGGACTCCCTTGAGTATAGCCAGTTCTCAAAAATGGTCTATTTGCATAAAAGCTGCATGTTAAAATTGGGCAAACATCCAGCTGTGGTTAGATGAAATCCTTTTCCTTATTTGAAAAAAATACTAGGTTAAACACCTCCATTTCATTATTTTTCCTAGCTCTTTTCAGTACTGTGGGCCAATACTCCAGCTGGCATAAATCAACATCATTAGGCATATGAGTGTAACAGCAGCTAAGGCTCAAGAGCTTGGTAGGGATGGGTCGATGTACATTTAGCCTTACGTTTAGCCTTATGTACGTGGTTGCTTTTCCCTGTGTTGTTTTTGCGGTGTCTGTGAGATCTCTTCCTGAACACCAAAGAAATAGGAATGTCACATCTAATATGAACAGACTGCTTACCATTTCTGTAGTTCCTTGTACTCGAGGCACTCACAGCAAATTTTACGCTGCCACAACTTGGCACGTTATGGCTCACGTGCCATTGCTTACCCGTGCTGAGGCAGCATCGCCAGTCAGTGCTGGCAGTGAGCAGCTACAGAGGCAGCATTGATCTCAGCCTGCTTTATGTGCTGCCTGTGCCCGAACCAAACCTTCCAGCCTGCAGGAAGGCAGGTCTTGCTGTTCTTAATTGACATATCAGGAAACAGAGGCCAGGAAGAGCCACCTAGACTGCCTGATCCTGTTTGCAGCCTAACCATGGATATATACCTGACTTCATGAGCTCTATTTTCTGCTGCTTTGCTAATGAACTACAATTAGCGACTAGCACATCTGAAAACTAGGCAAGTGCTCCAAACAAGAAGCAGACGTATATGCACTAGGGTACAGGTACAAACTATGGATTAAGCAGCTACAGTTTTGTCTTGTTTTGGTGGAGTGCAGTTGGAGATCTTGGGAGAATTCAATGGATTCGGGATCTGTAATCCCTCTGCTGTTGGGTGAGGCACAGAGCAACTGCACAGAGCAGCTCCCTGGACCAGAGCAGCCTGGTCCTCCCCGAGCATCTCTCCTTACCAAACAAGGGATGGGGATCATATCCTAGCTGACATCTGGGGTGCCCTACTGGCCATTAGCATCCTGCAGGCACTATCATGGTATTATCATGGCATGTATTTTTCAGCCAGATGATTAAAGCTTTTTTGTTAATTATTATCAGGCTGTTCAGAGAGAGCAGTGTGAAGAGCCCTTGTTGCTCCAAGCATGAAGGTAGTTACTGAAAGTAGCCTTTATAAGGCAAAAAAACCTCTGCCTGCCCCAAGCTATTCTGTAATGCCTTCCCCCATCTTACAGCTGGGGCTGACACACCCGAAAATGCCGCCTAACACCCAGGGGTTGCCTGTGGCTCCGAGAAAAAAGACGCCAGGTCCTTTGTGGGGGTATCCTGTATGACAGGGACACCTGCTGGAGCAAAACCTCAGTAACATCTGGAGGAAGTCAGCCAATTGCTCTGGACCACGATTATGTTTTTAAATACAACTAAGATCTCATTTAAATGCAACCAAGCTCTCATTATTTTCGTTCCTCAGTTAATTGTGCTGCTATGCATCTTTGTTAAATTTCCCAAGCATCAGCACATATGAACAGATGATTAAAAATTCTCTTTGATTTACATGATAACACTGATGACTGACCTTGTGCACTTGTCAAAATGCTGCTTCTATAAGAGATTCTCTTGCTTCTGCTGTTCTTGTGAAAAACCCTGGCTTAGTCCTTAGGGAGGTCTGCTGTCCCCTCTGACCAGAATGCCATCTGGAGCTGACACTCCTGCAAAGCCTTGAGAAAAGGACCATGTATTTTACTCTGTCCCATGAGCAGAACAGCATATTACTCTTTGCATACTGTTATGTCTGGGGACAGTCAGATAAAACTGTTAGAGGCAACATCCCATCTCCTTCCTTGGTCCCCAGGGGCAACAAGCCTCCTTAGGAACAAATGGAAGGGACAGACCTTATTCCTCAGGATCAACTCTGACAACAAGCCCAGTGCCTGTCATGCAGAGCAGAGGACGCTCCTTTGTGTGATGGGCATTTTTATCTTTGTGCCATGGAGCTGTAGAGGATACTTGTTAGTAGCGACTTTAAGAGATTTACTGCTTAAGCATTTAGGAATGGTAAGTCAATCACTTTAAATCACACATGTTCTAAGGAAATTTCATTGTGAATTCTAAAGTGTTGTAGTAGTACCCTTAGGAGCAGTGTCATTTGGGATTGCTAAGGACATAAATTAAGGGGCATTTGATCTTATCCACTAAGCAAACACCTTTAAATCACTCTCCTGCAGCCGTGGTAGTGTATTGATAATTGTGCAGCTGATGATAGCAAGTCGTCATCTCTCTGGGCCTCTAGTGAGTGGTAGGGCAACAAGGAAAGTCATGTTTTCGGTTCCTTCCATACAGGTCAGTTTGTTGATTATGAGACAGATCACATCTGCATCTACCCGAGTCATTTCTGGTTGATCAAAGAACAGTGATGTGTAAGGTGTTTGAATCTAACACCCCAAACGTTACTTCTGCATTTTTCTGTAGTACACGCATTCTGTAACATTATGTGAGTATTCTAATAAGCAAATTATCTAAGTGTGCAAGTACAGTGGTGTCTGCGTTTGAGACAGGGGTAGATAATATATCAGTCCCATAATCCTGCAGCATTTGTAGTTGCAACCATAGGTAAGGTAACACTCAAAACTGGCTTTCAAGTGTTCTGAAACAACTAATGCAGCATTTTCAAAAACAAGCATGAGATTCTGCAAACTGGTGCTCATAATGCCTCTGCCGAGAAAGCAGAGTCAAGATATGATGTCTCATTCTGTGATGGAAGACTTAGAAATGTGGGGCTTGTGGTGATGGGACTTCCTCAAGGAGAATGGCATTGTCTAGGTTGGGTTTCAGTCTCAGTGGAAAAACTTGGTGTGCCCAGGAAAAGACAAAGACAAAGACATTCGCTATCTGCTGAAGGGGAATCTGGTAAAATTCAGTTTCTCCTCTTTTGTTACAGTATAACTGGAAGGCAGATAGCTGAGAATCATGAGCATCACTCTGTGACAAGAAGTGAGTGTAGGTACATGCCTGTTAATGCACATGCATAAAATGGGGTAAAATCCGGCATGTATTAACTATTGTGAGGTCTCTCTTCTCCTCCTGTAGTATTCTTCATCCATACTGTAGATCAAGGGCAGAGAAACCCTTTATACCACTGAGTCCTGCAAATGTAGCTTCTTTGTGTTCAGGTGATGACTATCAATCATTATAACTTAGATTAGCTCTCAAGTCCATGCAAACACAAATCTCTCCACTCTTCTTCCTTGTCACCACTATTGATGGGCACCAGTCAGAAGTTTCGCTTTCTGTGATAATGTCATTCTGGACATTTTGTTTCAAGCTTTTGCGACGTAGCATCTCTCATGGAGAATGACAGGTGATATAATTTATTGTAGAGGCACTGTATGATGCTGAACTTGAATTCTGGAAACAAGTGTTTCGCACAATACTTTCTCAGTACTTTCAGAATTTATAAATTTATAAATAGAACTCCCATTTTTAGTCTCAGGTAAAACTGGAGCCTGTGGTGTACTAATATTTGGTGCTGAAGTAACATTAACTGTTTATTACTTGCATATTCAGTACAGGAAGCTGTTTGCCTTTAGCATTGCTGCTAAATACAGCAGCGTGTTCAACAGCTGCACAATCCAAAGTCATATTTACAACCAGGTAACCAAGCAGAAGAGCTCAGTGCTGTAGCTAGCTCACTAGTCATAACGTCAGGTCCATAACTGGCAAAATTCCAATGTTTTTGCAAATAAGCAGATTCAAGTAGTATAGAGACCGCAGAGCTCATGACTGCCATCAATTCAATGGCTTGTGGCTCTCCTGATACAGCAGCAACATTAATAGTATATGAAGCTATGTGTGCCGTGAATCTAGGGCTGTTTCTATCGGCACTCATAACAGGAACCTCTGGCACAAATAATTTCACATACCTATTGCTCATTTGGAGCACCAGAACATACTCTCACACAACGTCCAATTTCATGTAGTGTTTGCACTGGATTTCTCTTGCAGGACAGCCAGCATAATTTTCAATATACTGTGTGGAGGCACAGTAGTAGCAAAGTTTTCCCTGTGTATTTGGAGTCTGCTGAGCGTGTGTCTGCGGTATTGTAATTTTCTGTAGGCTGCACTTTAAACCTCCACCTGGAATGGCTGCACAGCTTGAACAGTGCTTGCTGTACCCTGACTTACCATTTTCACTTCTGCCACTGCTGACTCAGTCAATAGCAATGGCTGTAGCTAGCCTCTGTGGAGTCAAGTCTGATCCGAGCAGTAAACCCTCTCTAACGTGAGCGATAATTTTTTTTTTTTCTCTGTAAGCTGATCTCAAATAATTTTGTCTACCATGTTTCCAGACCTACATGTGACAACCACCTCTCATGAGAAACTACACTGTAATGTTCCGCTTGTTTCCCATAGTCCCATTCCAAGCTGGCAAAATTTATGGTGTTCATCTACAATAGTAGATGTAGTAGAAGTAGAAAGTGTATATAGTACGCACTTGCCTTTCGCTCCATTTAATCTTGTGCTTTCCTCGGGAACATCCCTGGCACTAATTGTGAACATACCGTATCCAGACATGCTTGCTCAAGCAATAGGAAGGTGAATAGCCTCACTCACATTTTGCAGGAGTGCAGCAGGTTTACTAGGGACTGTAACAAAGTACAGATGGGAAGCAGAGACTCTGAGAAGTTTACTTAGGTACCAAAGAGCAACAGAAGTAAAGCCTAGGCATGCCTGTGGTCAGCAGTAACATATAGCAAACGCACATGGAGAAATTTGCCCATGATGAAGGCAGGGTCACTGATATTTTTCTTTAGCTCAGAAGAGCTGAGCAGAGAAAATGCCACACTTCACCAATCTGTTAGGGGAAAATTTTACTTTAAGCACAGAGAAGCTGAAAACCCATCAAAGTGACCCAAAGCTGTTATAGAGGAGGGACAATGGCAGTCCATTCCTTTGAACTTTGTATGGGTTGGCTCATGGTGGCTTTGGGCAGAGAAAGAGCATGTTTTGGGGCAGGAGCAACTCAGTGTCGCCCTTCTCTGAACTATAGAAAGTAAAATTCCTTTCTGTGGATGAGCTAGCTCTCGGTGGCTGTGTGAGGTCAGCCCTGCCGAGATGGAGCCCCTGAGCCCTCCATCTGCAGAGAAATGCTTTTACTGATGATACTAAAAAGATGTCCAGATGCTCTTCTTGTTTTGCATTTTCAGGCTGCTGCCAAACCAACTGGGAAGCCATATTGTACAGATGAGCCAAGTATAAATTTGTGTGTAATTCATAGCACATGCCTTTATTTTCCAGCAAACTTTCTTTTAAAGGTCAGACCAGAAATTTGGGAAGGTATTTTGTCTCTCTGAGGGACAAAATGCAGCCTCATCTCAGTTATGGCACCCAGTTGCTTATGCAGTGCGTTAAGCTAGATCCTATTGGAGAAGAAATGTTCAGCAGGAGAGAGTTTAAAAGTAATTAGTAACAGGGGAAGCCAAAAAGGTAGCTTTAGTACAAGAAGAAAGTAGTGCATAACAATGATTAGCTGGAGAGATAATATGTAAGTGGAGAAAAGAAGTTAATTTATCAAGATAAACAATAAGATAGTTAAAATTAAGGGGAATAGAGGAAGAGATAATTAAAATCCAGTATTGTTAAATACAAAACCCCACTTTGAGTTAACTAGATATTTATTTTTTAATAGAGCCCAACTGAGCAATTGAGGAAATGCAAGGTATTGGTAAAGAGCTCCTGAAAGAACAGTGAAGCATCAATGTAAAGGTATCCTTCAGGACACATTTCCTCCACGTATAAACAAAATTGTTTTGCTTCTATTTTACCATCAGCATAGAAAATTGCAGTATGTCTGTATTTGTCTGCATCTTTGTAACCTTTAAGAGGATGAAAACTGAGGATAAGAATTTGATGCTGGTTTAAGTCAGGGGCAAAGAATTTTTAGTGCATTCAGTCTTACTGGTGTGAAGCTTGTATCAGTGTACAGTACGAGTGATATATAAAAGGTATACAAAATGTAATACTGCTAGTTTTTTCTGGGTTTGGGGTTTTTTTTGCTTTTTACTATTAAAAGAGCTAGATTACTAATAACAAAAAGAAAGCAAGCAAATTTGGGTTTCCTTTATAGATGTACCCTTTTGACCCTGATTCTTAGCAGAAGTCCATTTACGAGTATAAATATTGTTGGGAAATAAGTTTGGAGCCATATGCAATCTCCAGAGGTGCAATATATATTCATACAGTTACCTAGGGATCAGTATTATTCCTGTGATTTATAGATGTCTGAGTATATGAGTATATTTTAAGTGATTGTGTATTTACAATTTTGGCATGGCTGTGTATTGCATATAAGTTTTAAGGACTACTTTATTTCCAAACAATGTGATCAGTGGTGAGTCACAAACAGTAAGGGCAACCAGGAAAACAAATTAAGAGTCTTTGCAGTTTTAGTTACTCGGGAAAACCTATGCTTATAACTACTTATAAGTTGCATCATGTGGGAAGAGATACTTGGAGGTGAGGAAGAATCTGTGATAATTCACTTTCCCTGATAAAGGGCCACATTTTCGGCAGATGGAGACTCATATATCTCCCTTAGCTTGAAGGCTGTTAAGCTATTATCTCCATTGAAGGAAATATTGTCATCAATGTAGTAGTGAGGATAAAGAAGAGATGGCCATAGAGATGCATCTGCAGCAGAGAAAAGGCTTGACTAGAAATGCTTTTCTCACAGACCATGCTCTGAACATGGGGTAGTCTGGGGAGAGAATTGCTTGTAGGGCTGGAAGTTCCTTGGCACGTACTAACAGCTACTCAAGTGCGCTCACAGCAAAAAGGAGACACGGGCTCTGCTGCCACCCTGTCAAGAAGTGTGAGGTCAGAGAACTGGAGTTGTGGCAGCAAAGGTGTTTGTGCTAGTGCAGAGCCATCTGGTTGGCAGCAGTCAGAACGGCAGTTGTTGCAGGGCATTGCTTGTCTGAGCAAGGCTACGTGCTGGGAAGAAAAAAGAGGGAGCTTACCAGGGGAGAGGATTTTGCAGGGGACCAGGGAGAAAGCATTTATCTCACTGGAGCAACGGCAGAAACAGAGCCAGCAGTGCCAAAAGCAGAGGTGGCCTTCTTCTGGCCTCTTTTCCTTGTTCCTCTTCTGCGGCTTCTTTTGAAGTCCTGCCTCCTTTAAGAAACCAGCCTGTGTAATGGGTGCTGCCCCTCGTGGCCAGCTAAGTGTCTGGGAGGAGGAAGGAGGTTCTGCTTTGCCATCTGGAACAAACAGTTCTTCAGCAACAGATTTTTACCTTCTGTTTCTGGATCTAGGGAGGCAGATGTTGCTGCCTGCTACTGCTCATTAGGAGACTCCTGCTGCCTGAAAGAGTCATGCTGTTGCACACCAGCATCATGTGTCTGGGCATCCTTCTTCAGAGGGCTGGAGCCAGCAGTTCTCAGTACTTCAGGATCTTTTTTAAATGGTTAATTTTAAAAAAAAATTATATATTTACAAAACTTAAAAGATGGGAGGTGAAGCAAGCATCAAAAAAATTACTTGAGTCATTGTCTAAAAGAAAGGAGAAAGGGTAAATGTGAAGTATTTGAGTCCCTTTCTTATTTGTGTAGATATGCACACTGGTCATACAAGGAAGGAGATTGGTCTCTGTGTGTCTTCGCACAATTGTTTTCATCTTTTTAGGGGTTTGGTTACACACGGGTGTTTTCACCATTTCTCAGATCAAAAAGGAGAGTGAGTTACTTCACCAAAAGAAGAGATCAGAATAGTGTGCACTGGATTTGATTAACACGTTTGCAATCACCTTATCTCTCACTTCAGTCTACAGTGAAGTAGTGCCATAGTGCAAACATGGCACACAGTGATGTGACAGGGCTGCTGGTTCCTTTTGTCAATTCGTTTAATGACTGATGATAAGAGATACTGAATACAAGAACAGGGTTTCTGATCCTTTTCTTTTTTTTATCCACATATGCCAGTTTGACAGAGGCTGAATGAAGTATGTCGCACAGCAATGTCTGGTTCCCTATTTAGGTGTTTGCCCATCTCAAGCACTTTGTGTGAGGTCTCAGCTAGAAGGAGAGCTCCAGCAACAAAAATATCTTACTGTTTCCAGGCACGTCTACCCCCAGGACACTTGGGATGTTCGCGTTTTTCATTAGAGCCAAAAACACTGTCAAGTTTCAACCTGATTATTTCCTGTATTCCAACAAGCTTTTTATGACAAAGATATTTTGAGACTTACATTTAACTGACAAGGTTCTCAGTTTTTGGTGTAGGAACTACTTTTTATCTATGCTGAGAGCATCTTTGATCTTATACTCTCAAAATGGGCTGAAAAATGTGGGTACTATCACCCCCATTTCAAGCACTAAGAAAGATGACTTCAGTGAAATGAGATGGTTTATCCAAGATAACTCTACCAGCCACCGGCACAATGGTGAATGGTAGCTTTATTTTCTGTTGTGCTGTGATGACAGGCAATAGAATTTCAAATATTCATCGTAGTCTTAGAGATGCCATCCTTCTGTCTCTCTTGGGAATGTGTGGCTGGGTTTCAGATTTGGCAAAAAAAATTTGATATTGCCAATTGCAAGAGTGAGCTGGATGTGGAAGATAGGTGAAGAGACCCGTGAGCATCACAGGGAACTTCCAGCAAAGCAACCAGCATCCATGCATGCATCCATGCTGATTTTATATAGGGTTTTCTTTTGTAGGGTGTTTTTGAAATGATCAAGAAATTTAAAAAGAGGAGAATTCATCCACAAATGAGACCAAAGGAATCTCAGAGATGTATCTGCCATGACAATGTTCATGGCTAACTAGTGCAGGAGAGAGTGCAAGATGATTTAGAACAAAAAGAAAACTCCCCAGTGTCTGCTTCATCATTTGTTTAAGTGCCAGCAGCCACACATCGTTTGACTGCAACCACTTTGTAAAGGGAAAAGACAACAAAAGATTTTGTCCTTCCTAACAGTGTATCTACTCTCTTTGAATCTGGTAGTCTGCCCTAGTAATGCTTCCAAGACAGAACTTTAATGGGAAGCTGAAAACTATCCAGAATTTGGTTTATGTACATTTCTAACATTTAGCATTCAATAAAATATATCAGAGGGCATATGCTGCTGTATTTTTTTTTAATGCTGTGGATCCCACTGAAAAGAAAATATTTTTTTCCTGGGTTACAAATTCTTTCCAAACCCTATTTCACTGCAGCAGACATCGCCATAAAGGGACTGAAGCTGATTAAGATCTATAGCAGGTGACAGGTTTGAGAAGGAATAGTGTTTTCATTATTTAAAAATTAACAACGGAGGGATTTTTCTGCTTTAGATGCTAATATGTGTCAGCAGTAAGGTAAAAGGTGTCTTGGAAAGTGCTTTTTTCCGTAGATTAAATATATTGTAAGAAAACATGTTTTCCCGTGTTGCAAGAGTAAGTGAAAGACAGGCACTGTAATACCATTTCCATTTATATATCACCTTTAATTCTGAAAGAGGAACAGTTGATTACAGGTTACCCTGGATAGGGGAATCATTTCACCCACCACGGAAATGCAGTCACCCCCACAAGAGGGATGTAGCAGGTGTTTAACAGTGTATAGCACCATACCATGAACAAAAACATCGCTGCCAGCTGAAACATCCTGGGTAACTATATGCAGGCAAGGATGTTTTGTGCAGCCTAAAACTGAGCCTCGCCTTTTCCAACCTATGACTAAATGTGGTCATGGTTAAATGCAGAACATTGTTTTCTTTGGGTTTTTTTGGTTTTTTTTAACTCTTTTGCATGGAGTTATATCACCACTTCTTTCTGTGCATTGCATAGTGTTTCCCCTCACAAAGCAGAAGCAGCAGGCTCTACAGATGAGAGTACAACTGAACAAGATCCTAAAAGTGGAGCAGTGGAGTTCAAGAACAGATCAGGGACCATGTCACTGGAAAGGTGATCCACCTACTACTCTAAAATGTATTTCCTTTCACTTCTTTTTTTCCCCTCTTTCACTTCCCATTATATCTCCTTCTTAAATGGCTTCTTACCCCCTTTCATGCAGAGATGGCAGAGATTCTTTTTCTAGCATTGAGTCTCCTAAATAGGATGTCTGAGTATCCTTCTCAGGTAGGATACTCAAAGCCAGGTGAGCCATCATCAAAAAGAACTGGTTCCTGGTCAACAGAAGCACCACAGCAAATGTCTTGACCATTCATTGTGCTGGGTTGCTTAGGTTAAAATTTTGCAGGGCATGTTTTCTGTTGCTAAAACCATCAATATGTAGTTTTGCTGCTTCTTCAGTAAGGATAATGTACAAGATATTTGGAGCAGGAGGTAGAAATAACAGATGTTTCTTACAATAAAAGGCATCTGAGATATTTTAGATTTATGTATATGATACGGCTTGGTATATTCCAAGTAATCACATAAAAATTCTGCAATTGTAATGCCTTGCTAATTGCAAAGACAATTTTATGCTCACACAGCCTCTGGCTGCCTGGAACTAGTGGGGACTGGTCTTCCAGGTCAGAGCTGCAGGTGAGCAGCAGGTTTTGGCCATGCCCTTCTTTGTTCCCAGCACTGAGGACTGCAGGAATCTGCCACTGTCACCTGCTGCTCCTGCTTTTTACCCATAGAGGACATATTGCTGTTCTTCCACACATTGGAACACTAAAAAAACAGATGAACGAGCTACATCTCTGAGGTCTGTTCTGAAAAGGACTGCGCTCCAATGGCAACGATGTGCTAAACTTGACATCTTTTTTCTTTTTCTGTAATCAATGTCTGTATCTCCTAAATTAGTTGGCAGTTTCAGTAGTGACAAACTAATTTGCACTGATGTCTAAACTTTGGGGATCTTCAAGTGTGCACACACCAAAATTCTTAGCAAAAACCCATGTTGTAAATGACTTTTTACAAGTCATATAGGGAATCAATGGTACAATCAGCAGCAGACTGAAACCCTGACTCATTTGTTACTCTCCTGCTGTGCTCTTAGCTGATGGATACATGCAACCTCAATAACCTGTTCCCTATCCTAACTGTTGTGTGCTTCCTTCAGGGACCTGCATATTTAGTCTCCCTTAACGCCGCTTTAGTAGACATAAAATGTAATCAAATTCAAGCTAATATCTATAAGGAAAGAATGAAATGAAAATTACAGCCAGGTACTCAATTTACAGTAATTTGTGATGTTACTGCTCTGCTTACTGTCTTCCAATATCTGGCCCTTGCTCCAAGAAGTTGAAAGGTTTCTTATTTTCCCATTTTAGCTCTAACAGGAATAAATACATCATGTGGATGTAAGGAATTTTCAAATAGTTCAAGAATATTTTTATTTTAAATCCGGCTCTGGAAAGGTCGGATGCATGCCTCAAGTAGGTAGAAGCGTTAAAGCTTCCTCCCAAAGTTCTTACCTTTCTTTAACTGCAGTTGGATGTTTCCTTGCTTTGGCATAACTATGACAAACGATCCATAAAATGTCTGTTAGTTCACCTTATTCGTATATCTACCTGCGCTGAAAATTACCTCTGGGGAAGGAGAAAGAAGGGGGGGAAGGAGTCACAGCTCTCTTCAGCAGTAGACACAGCATTGGTCACGGTGTGGCTCTCACCATCACAAGTAACTGATCTAGAACTAATAAAAGGGAAAATTCCTTCCCCCTCCTTCCCAGGAATTCGAGGCCCAATCATAATGATAAAATATCCACTCTAAAAAGGAAAGCTTTTAGTTTTTTCATGACAAACTGTGACAAAATGTTAACATCTTCCCCAGTGGTAATGTCTGGGAGATATTTCTGTGCTTTCAGTGACGAACTGAGGTAATGCAACTCACGCTGTGCAGTAGCTCCAGCCTGTATTGGGAGGGGGTAGGTAAACTGCTTTCATTTTGGGAAGGTTACCTGGTATTTTCAGTTCAGTTTATGTCATTTCTGTGGCTATAATAGAAATGTCCTTACTTTTAATTCCTCCCATATAGAACTACAGAAATTCTGCCATTGTCCATATATGTGAGTTTGGTTTTGTTTTGTTTCCTCAACAGCAGTGCTGCTGCATCTCACAGACTAAAGTGAGGTGGTGGAGGCCCCATGTCTGGAGACATTCAAGGCCAGGCTTGATGAGGCTGTGAGCAATCTGATCTAGTTGAAGATGTCCCTGCTTACTGCAGGGGGGTTGGACTAGATGACCTTTGAAGGTCCCTTCCAACCCAACACATTCTATGATTCTATGATTTTTTACCACACCAACACCAAGGAGGCCACTTTGGATTTAATTCAAACTCTGAAATCTGAGTTTGTGGAACAACGGAAATAAGGATAGTAGTTTGAATGCTTGCTTGAGTCTCTCTGGGTCCAATAACCTTAAAACAAGCCACATGACAAGGAGGTAAATTATGCTAGTGTGAAACCAACATTTGTTATTACAAGTTATTATTACTGATATGATTTTAATTCTTCCAAAACACACTCTCCAATTTATTCTGTTCTTTGTCATTAACCCAATGATGAATCCCTTTACATTTTACCAAATCAAAGTTCCATTTGGCCAAAATTCCCACTGAATTCCCACTACTATTTTACCATAACTTACACCTTTTTTTCTGTGCTATATTTTTAAATATGTAGGTAAGTGTTAGCTAGGATTATTCAAATGGTCCGTCTGATAGAAGCTTTCATTGCAGATTTTAAAGCCATCTGGTCAAAATGGCCAGAAGACTTATAGAATGGTCTCATTAAAGGTTGGACATACCCATCTGGCATATGAGAGAGTCCTCAGTGAGTGATGAGTGTTAAAACCAGTAGCAAGTTTTGTTTAGGGCTGTCTTCTAATGTTAGTAGTCCTAGAAGTAGGCTATCAACGAACCTTGTCTTTGTAAGAAAAAAAAGTAGGAGCTCTTATTAGATTTTTTTTTTTTTTTTTTTTTTAACTGAGGAAGATCTGTATGTTTTTGAAAGTTCTCTACTGGTAAGGTGACAGTTCTTCTTTCCTAAACCTCTAAGAAAACACTGATGGTTATCTGGAAATCTTTGCAACTTCTTAATATTTAACACATTTGAGAAGTTGCCTCAGTGCCTGTGCACAGGAGATGCCTATGGGGCCCAAAGACCCAGCATTCTTGCCAGGTGAGAGTTGTCAGCAGTGAGATGTCCATGCTGCAGAGGAAGAAAAAAAATTTAAAAAGCAAAGGTTTTATTAGGTGAGAAGTTATTTTCCTTTTCCCAGATTAGCAATCATTCTGCCTTAAGGCATTTCTGTAAGATATAGCAGTCAGACTGAGTGTCCAGTGTGTTCCCTTGGAATGTCACTCCGCTCGAAGGCAGCTTGTGAGGAGAGGGAAAATCCTTTGTGAGCTTTCTAAGCAACTGGAGCTCTGAAGCAATGTATTAGATCATGTTAATGGTGGTAATTGCTTAGTAAATGCTATAGGTACACTGAAGAGCTTGCAAATAGTCTAATTCTCCACAATAAGCAAAGAGTGCTTGAGGTGTACCTGGAAGCCCCGTAATTCTCTGATGATAACTTCCAGAACACAGACATTGCCAGTGCCTAGGGTCCCTCTTTAATTGAGTTGAATTACACTGCTAGTTGAAAGATTTGACTTCTCCCACTGGGCCAGGGGTGATAGAGAGGCCTCCTCATTTTTGCTCTATGGCAAAATCTTTTCTCTTTTATTACTTCTGCTGTCATGAGATGTGATTCTGATTGTGCTGCTCTGATGAATATAGAGCCTCTTCAGACACAGAGCAAATCTTTTTCGTTCCCTCTCTCCTTTTCTTACTTGTTGGTCCTCTTGTGCCTCATCCCTTTGGATTCTGGGACAGAGCAGGAGAGGTCTGTGGGCTGGGGTTTTCTCTGTGTGTGACAGGGAGCTGAATTTCACCTCTCGTCTACAAATAAATCAGAGAGATTATTTACAATCCCATCTGCCTGCTTCAGTTCCTTTTAACCTCTTGGGAACATTTCTGTGGTGTTTTGCCTGTTCTCAATAATTATTCTTTTGGCTCCAGAAGCAAAAGTCTCTCATGCTGTGCAGTGTGTTTTCTCCTGATCATTTATGTATAAAGCCTTTTGATTTTTCTTAATCTTCCCTTCCTTCCACATAGCTGTTGCTATCAGGTACTTAGGTACAGTGTAAAATCTTTTCTTTCACGGTGAATTTAATGCTTCTGAAAGATACTGGACTCGCAATACACAGAGCAGTAACCTCTGTTCACAAAATGAGAGTGGAACCTGCCATAGTTGCAAGATGAATTGCTGTGAAGTAGCTCGGGGTGATTGGGGTGGCTAAACCACTGATTGCCAGGGACTGCTCTTGAGACATATTCAGTCACTTGGTCACTCTTGGCCAATGGCAAAACAGTTGGTGCTTTTGGTTTTGGTTTTGTTTTGTGTTGTTTTAATGAAAAAATGTTAATGTTGGAACATGGAAGCTACTTTGAGAGCATGCTAATCCAGTCATTGCCTAACAGGCCCCAGCTCTGTGATAAGAAGTGGGGAAAGGTTATTGTCTTCTAACACTGCAAAAGGAATCTTGCTGCAAAATGTTTTTCTCTGTAGTTCATCTGCCATTGGTGGCAGACTTGAATGAAAATGCTCCATCTTCTCCATTTGGATGTCAATGTTTAGTTTTTCTTTTCTGGCATTTTTCATTGCACCCGGTGTATGCTGGAAGCCAACACAGAAGATGATGAAATGTTCTATGATTCCACAGTGCAGGGAGAACTACTACTGATTTGCATAGTATGTGCTTGCTTCTTTCCTGGACCACATACAAATCATCTTTATGCTTGCATAGCGCTTACCAGAGATCAGCCTCAACCTGAAGAAGCTTTAGCAAGCTCACGCCCCACAAGGAGGAGGTAAAAATGGTAGGGCTATCATGTAGATGTCATGAGCACAATCAGCTATCGCACTCAGAACTGTCTTTTTTCTCTTTGGTTTCTTGCAGGTAGAAGTTGTCAGCAAACACGAAAAATGTACTAAACTCGAGCGTAGCAAATTGTGGGGTTTTTAATTTGTGAGGAAGAGAATGAGAGAAGGATCAGGGTTTTCTCTTTTCAACTGCATGGACAGTACTGCAGTGCCAAAGCTGCGGATCAGCTCTAGGGAAATAGGAGAGAGCTCACCGTGGGCAGGATCCATCAGTAAACTTTGGCCTGGCATCACTGCACATTTGTAACCTGTAATCAAATACTCAGCAGGGTATTAGATATGTTAGCTTTTGTGATGCACTACCTTTCTTAGGCAATATACCATTTCTGAGTCGTGTGACTTTGTCTTCAAAGCAGCTAAAACTGGAGATTTACACAGTGATTCTGTAGAGGGGAGTAAATCAAAGAGGGATAAGAAAAACTCAAGATTTCTCTGGCAGCTTGATAAAATGCCTGTTAAGACTAAAACTAAACTTAAAAATATCTCACTGCCCCCACTTGGTTCACAGGCGCTGGCAAAATGTAAACTCTTTCTCCATTTCTCTTAGCTTAGGTTTTGTTGACAGTCCCCTCATTTCTGGTTGACCAAAGTGTTGCTCCTGCTTGTTTTGTATCACAGAATCACTGCTTTCATGCACGCAGTAAAGTAATAAGCAATGTTTGCATCTCACAACATGAAGTTTATCCTTGCAACAACATTTTTAGGGTTAAATTTCCCTTTGGTTAATTCCGCAAATATATTAGTGCTCCAAAATCTGATGTCTATCTTATCAATATCTTATAGAGAGCCCTGAGGGATCTTGGTGGAGTTCAGGATGGAATTGTCCTCATTCTTTTACCTGAGCAATTAATAATTCATTTGGTGGTACTTACTGTGTGTTCCCTCTGCCCTCAAGATAGGAGTCAACAATTCTTTAAGTCAGAAAAATGTGCTGGCTTCAGGCTGGCTTTCAAAATACATGCTTCAATGGTAATGGAGCCCTGTTACTTAGGTCCAAGCCCTGTTACTTAGGTCCTGGCTCCAGGGACACACAGAATTTTTTTTCTCGTTGAGTGGGACAGGAATGAGCAATGCCCCTGTGAGTCAGTTCTGGAGCAACACGTGAGCTGACTGCCCCAGTGGGTGAGGTTTGGACACATGCAGAGCATTTGCAGCACACTGAAAAACTGCAGAACCACAACCTCCTCCTAAACTCAAAGTCAGCTGATTTTGGCAGAGAATATATTGCTAATCTACTGCCTTAGATTTTCATCTTTTGCACCACGTCTCTGATCTGCGTTTTGAGGGAAAAATAAAGGCAATTAAATAAGGTTGATGTGGGTCCATTCTATCTTTCCAACCCATATGACAGATCATGACTTTTTTGCTGTTTACTTTTTTCAAATAAAATTATTTCAAAATAGTTCCTCTGATTTAAAGTGGGAAGCTTAAGATTAGACATGCAAGAAGCATCATACCCTGTACCCAAGTTCCTGCCTATTAAGATGAATGTGTCAGGTCATCCCATGGAGAGCTGCAGGAGCCCTTGGGAAGAGCACAGATATCGCAGCAAGTTCCTCACTGCCACCACAAGGGGCCAAGCTTGGGGCACCAGGGGCTGTGGTGACTGGGTGGGCTTTTAGGGACTCCAGGCAACCAGCATTGACTTAGGTTTTATGCCACATGTTTTGTGACATAAGGCATTGCACCAAGGGTCGGTGAAGTGCAAAAGCTGGCTGTAAGCATTCATCTGCAGCTCAGGACATGCCTGCTTTGGGATCTGCTAGGATGCAAATATGCTGTACATTCATGATGCTGTAATGGTCAAGGAGTGATATGTACTCCTGAATTTGAAGCCTCCCTTCTGAAAACGTGGGTCTCAAACTATTTGCCAAAGCATCCAGCTTGGTGAAAGTCTGCCAGGCAGGAAGGAGGGGGAGAAGGACTGCAATCCCGAGCCCATCAGCAAGCAATTAAAGTCCAGAGAGAGGAGTTTAAAACCCAAGGTGAAAAAACATTGCAATGCTGTATTACATGACTAGTAAAGGAGACAAACATCATCAAACACCCACAATACATTTATAGGCTTTATTTTAAGTTTTGTAAAGTGGATTAGAGACATTTGTATTCATTAAGGAGATAAAAACCCTTTCACTGGAACTCAAGTGTTTTATTTAAAAAGTTAGAGTTTTATAGGTGGTGAAAGAATCATAAACAGAGCAATGAAATGGTCAGAGAAAAAAAATGCCAGTTGTGTAAACTGCTTTAGAAAGAGCAAGAGCATTTCTTTTTCTGAAATCCCTATTTAATGGATTAATGTATTATTAAAAAAGATAGATGATACACATGGATGGGAAAAAGCCCTGGGACTAGGAGTTCTTTCTTGTCTTGCTCTCCTACTTACTGTAATTTTTCTCCCAGAAGCATTTAGAGGCAGTGACTGAGATGGAGGCCCCCATGAGCACTATAAAGAGGCAGTTCCAGCTTGCAGAAGCATCACTTTGAGGGGGGAAGTGTAAGTGAGGGTGGGAAAAAGGGAAATAGGGCCTCCTAGTTAAAAACGGACATAATTAATAATGGGTTATAGGCATAATTAATGTGAAGTTTCAGAGCTTGAAGCAACTCCTTTTGTTTTGCTGGCTAGCATGGGCAGGGCTACTAGGAGCAACCTTATTGTCTTATTATTTACTTCCTTTCCAGGTTGTGTTTTCTCTCTCTCTCTCCTCTCCAGTTTCCCCCACTGTATCCCTCTCTTGCTCTGCAGTTTCTCTTTCCCTGGTTCTCCTTCCTTTCTCTCCCCTCAGTTTCCTACCTGTAGCACTCAAATCCCTGCACTTTCCCTTCAGTTGTCAGCCTTTTTCTATTCCACTATCTCCTCATCATCCACCCACTCCTGTGGCATCTTTTTAGTATTATTTGTCAGTTTTGAAAAAGGACTTATAAAATAAATGACATTTATAACCTGAGCATGTGAATAATTTGCTAAAGATCTTAATTACCTGACAAAAATAAGCTAATCAGGAAGATTCAGTAGGGATTAATTGTGTTGGGAAACCTGAGAATTTTTTTCCATTTTCTGCACCTGATTGGACCTTCCAAACGAGCTAGCAGGTGCCTTTCCAGCAGGCATGGGAAATTGTAGCTTAAAATAGATTTGCTTTAGAAACAGGGTACTTTTTTATCTTTTTTTTTTTAAATGAGGGCAAAAGAGATATGTGACTACAGCCACGTTACTGCTTTGAGAAGCATTTGTTGTAAAAGTTGCAGAACTTTCTGTAATGCTTGTTGCAGCAGGGTTAGACTATGCACTGTTTCTCAACAGCTCACCCATGGGTTATGCCATACCAAGATATTCTTCTCCGTGACTCAAGTTTCTGAGCAACTACCTTGCTTAGAAGCTACTTTTGGGGAGCAGAGCTCAGGTAAGATGCAGATCTGAAATGACATTATGGGTCTTTACTTGTCCTATGAGCCCTGCAAGTCTAGATCTGACAAGCCTAACGAAAGGTAGCTCTGTAATTACTTCTCACCAGCCCTTCTTGATATAGAATTTTGTCGTTTCAGTGTTGAAACTGTTTCCTTTCACATTTGTGTTAAAAAATAGATGGAAGCCAGGATATTTTGCAGGTGCCCTTGAAAAGCAATTTTTAAATTTTTAACAGGATAATATTATCAATCATGGAGAAAGAGAAGGATGAGCATTTCTAGAGTGTCTGCTTTATAGAACAGGCTCCCTCTGAACAAATCACTGAATCTTTTAGTTCCTGAATTAACCATCCTTTAAAACGGGAATGAAGTATTCCCTTTTGCATTTTGCGGGCCTTGTGTACTTAAGTTGTAAACTTGTTGAAAAACAGTCTGGCCCTTGTCACTTGTACCTCACTTCTTTGGTGAAAAGGGGAAACTGTATTAGAATATGGAAAACCATACCCTCTGAATGTTATTCTTTCTTTGCTTCACTTCTAATTTTCATGTTAAAATGGTCTTCAGCCTTCCTCCTGATGGCTATGCATTTAAAATAAAAGCACAGATTCTCACAGCTCTCTCCAGTAAGGAGGAAAGACTCCGGGCCAAGTCTGCCCTGGAATTAAACCAGGGATATGCCTGTTGTTCATCCTGCTGCTTTTGCAAAGTATGTTTCTTTTTGCTGTTTTTTGCGATTATGCCCAGGGATCTTCTATTGTGGGTCACAAACATATGCCAGCTCAGTGGTCCTTCAGTTTATTTTTCTCTTCCTGCAAGGTAACCATTCATCCATAGAGTAATTTCTTTAAATGAGGCATTTTAATCCAAATTGCCAGTTAATACCTGCAGGGCCAGCTTCCCTCCTGATCAGCTCTGGAAATTAAGGGAAGCTTTGAATGCTGCAGAAATTCTGAAGGACTTTTGAAACACAGAGCAAAATTGGGAGCTCTGAAGCTTCGGACAAAATGCAAAACTGTAGCGGGGGGAAAAGCAAAGTATCAGATTAACTTTGTGCTCGGGTTTCTCAGGTTGTGTGGGTCTGGGTTCAGATTCTGAAGGACACTAAGTAAAAATGAGGCTGGGGTCTCACTGTACTGTACTTGTTCATTAGTGTAGAATGACCAGTGTTACGCTCTTCCTCTTAAACTAAGTGATTGTCTGATTGTTATCTATGGTACAGCAAAACTGAATGGTCATCACCCTTCTTCTAATTTCTGTGCTTATATAAAGGCAGTTACTGTAGTTTCCCATTAAACTTGAAGGGAATAGGGCAAGGCTCTGTCAAATTATGTCTGTGCGAGTGTATTTCCTTTGAAAACCTAAGCCAGATGTTCAGACCACCACCTGACCAGCCTCCCATACCAGAGCATGTGTGGAATTTCAGGGGAAACTTCCCTCTGTGTATTTTTGTGGCTTTAACTTATTTGTAAATACTAATTGATCCCAAGTGCACACAAAAAAAAAAATCTCTTAACTAAGTGTATTACAAAGAAAAATCATACAAGTCTTTTACTACATCTTTCATGGGAGCTGCAACTGAATCAATAGGATCCTCTTTGAAAATTAGAAAGAAAAGCATCCGTTAGAGTGCAGTGTGATGATTCTTCTAAATGGTGGTAGTTGTCCCTATGCAATATTGAACGAGAAGAAAGGCACATGGACACAAGCCAAGTTCAAATAAACAAACTAGCTAAATACACGTACTGTTGCCCTGTTATATCTCATGGCTTCTGTAATCTGTGAGGAGGAGAGAAAGACCCCGAACTTTATTGGATGTATTTTTAAGGTTTTAAGCTTGCAGTCCTACCAATAAATCTGTGTCTCCGTTCCCCCTACTATTTCCCACTCTGTACAGCCTCTTCCATCTGCCAGCAGATGCAGTGTAACGGACAGATAGATTAAAGAATAACACTGAGTAGAATTAAACAAGAAAAACAACACTTCCAAATGAAAAAGGTTGTAAGTTACCAACCGGTACTGTAGAATTAAAAATTCAGTAATTGTCATTGTTCTCTAGTCACTCCTTCATGGCTTGTTCCTTTTAACTTTTTTTACAAAAAGAAATATATAACTACCTGTTGATAACTGCTGCGGTTAAGGACTTTGCCCACCATTAGATATGGGGGGTTTAAAGCTGTTTATATTTTCTTATAAATAAGCACAAACCATGTCACAACGCCATTCCATTTTATGGACTCACCCTTTAAGCAGTCTGTCCATAATTGCACTAGAAAATGTTCAGAGCAATTTGCCAGGCACCTATCTGGGACAGTAAGTATCCTGAATAAAATGTGATTGTTGTGCTCTGAGCACCAATAATAAGCAGAGCACTGAGTGTTCTTGCTTTTAAAGCAAAATATAATTGTTTCTGGAATATGTGCATTTGAAAAAAACACCAAACCTCTGGGTGCTTTAACTGATCATAATTTATTATTATGTTTTGACTTTGGAATAATGCAATTACATAATACAGCTATGGGGAAAGGATGGGTTAAAGGGAGATTGTAATTACGCTCAAAATTGAAAATAAAACTCATCATTTTCTGTCATCCCTATTAACTTAGCTGTGGTTGTACAAATTCTGTCTTCTATAAAGGCATTTTAGCTCAGGATGGTTAAGAGATTATTGCAGTTTTGCTTAAAGTTTTGCACAATATGAAAGTGCTGCTAAACCCATCCAAATTTTCACAGAGATTTCAGCAGGTTCTGGCTTTGATTCACTCTTTTCCCCCTCTACAAATATAAATTCAGTTACAGCATGTGTGCAAATTGCTGAGACTCTCCACTGTGATATATATGATTCATTCAGTCCAAATTAAAACCTACCATCCCTTGTGGGTGCCTTACCCATCGGCTCTGGCTGATGATGGCTAACAGAGAGCTCTTAATCGTCTCCTTTTAAGCCTTTCTTACTACCCTATTTTACTGTGAAAAATACTGATGTCCTGCCTTTTGTTTAAACCTTAATTAGACATAATTTTATATTGGATATTTCTAGAACCTGCAGGTATTTATTTTCTAAGACTTTAAGATATGGCCCACTGCGTGCATCCTAACAATTTAAATGCATTCTTCTAAGTTCGGTTACTCTCTTGGCATCTTTGATTGCTGCAACGCTATTTTCTTTGTTCTCAGCAAATATAATCATTCCCCAAACTGCTGCTGCAAAGGCTTTTTGTCCAATCCATCAGCTGACTCTGTTATATTCCATTTTGCATCCTGGTTCCATCTTCGCTACCCTGTAATTCATACATAGCTTTCAGAGATTCCCCTCCGCACCCATCCAGTGCTTAGAGTCCAGTTCCTACTTCAGACTAATTATGAGTAACTCAGTTCACATACTAGTTTCCCAAACAAGTATATTCATACCACCTGCCATCAACAGGCCTTAGGAGGAGTCCCTCATAAGCTTCTGCTGATTTACCTCATTGTTACCTCACTATATTTACCTCGTGTCCAAAGAAGAGGAACGAAGCTGGTGAGGGGTCTGGAGCACAAGTCTTATGAGGAGCGGCTGAGGGAGCTGGGGGTGTTAAGCCTGGAGAAAAGGAGGCTGAGGGGAGACCTTCTCGCTCTCTACAACTACCTGAAAGGAGGCTGCAGCGAGGTGGGGGTCAGTCTCTTCTCCCAGGTAACAGGCAATAGGACAAAAGGAAACGGCCTCAAGTTGCACCAGGGGAGGTTTAGATTGCATATTATGAAAAATTTCTCCCCCAAAAGGGTAGTCAACATTGGAACAGGCTGCCAGGGTAGGTGGTTGAGTCACCATCCTTGTAGGTATTTAAAAGACGTGTAGATGTGGTGCTGAGGGACATGGTTTAGTGGTAACTTGGCAGTGTTAGGTTTGTGGTTGGACCCAATGATCTTAAAGATTGGACAATCTGAATGATTCTATGATACTGTTTGTCTTCAGGTACCTCTTTCAGCCCAGTGACTCCCTGTATATTGGAAATGGCAAGATCCATTTTCACTTGGGGGCAAGCGACACATTTACCTCCGGAGGAGGCATGTGCACAGGCAGTTCCCATGGTTCAGTTTAATGTGCTGGAAATCTCCCCTCCAGCTTTTCTCACAGTAACTTGTTCATATAGCCACACCATCAAGCTTCACCTGTCAGCCTCACATTTGCTTTGAGCTAGGCTCATTTCTCTGGTTCTCCCTCAGTTCACACGCTGCAGTGGAATATTTAAACTGAAAGGAGCTTTCTGTGCAGTTAATTATTTCACCATAATGTTTCTTTTCATTTTTTATCACTAAACTTTTTCCTCTAAATAAAACCTTAAAGGAAAAAGGTGCAAGGGAAAACCAAATGCTTTCAATTGCTGAAGCAGGGAGTCTGCAGTGAAGCTTCTGCTTAACAAAGTGGAGAATAAGAAAGCCTGTTTTATTCTATCATATATTAAAATTAAGGGAACGAGGGCCTCATTTGCGTAAAGATTGTCTATTAGTATTCACCTGGTGGCAAGCAGCCTTAATCTCACACCATTAATGAAAACAGAAGCTCATTAAATAGTAATTCTTTTTAATAGTGACAGGAGCCTGGGTTTGAGCAGCACTGCTCTAAGTTACCATGTAAATTGTTCATGATGATGACCAATAACAGAATTTCCTCTACTTCTCCCCAGTTCTAAGAGCTTTCATTCCATACATAATCACTTGTGAATGCCAGACAAGGAAAGAGCCCTGCAGGCAAGAGAAAGAGGTTTCACCATCAGATTTCTGATGTTAGAAAACAGGAAAGATGCTGTTGGATACAGACCGGGTGAAGTAAGTAATTCTTGAACAGAGGAGAAGTGCTCAGAGAGACAGAAGAGCTTTGGGGCCAGTGAGCATTCTTAGCTTTTGGCAGGTATGGCAGTGGTCTTGAAACAACATGAGGCTTGTTGAATTTCTCTGCTTTGTCAGCTGCTGCTTGGCCTCTCATTAACAGACTACCAAGCTAACATCCTGTTGATTATCTCCCTCTGGCCATTGCTATGCCCTCCCTTCCTCCAATGATTTAGTCATTAACTCTGCTTTGTTGCTGTGTAGGCAGGTTGTCAGCACTACCTGACTATTCACGTGTTAAAGACCTAAAGTAACAGACAGGGTGCTCTTGCATTCCTTTCAAATCCACAGCTAAAGTTTCCATTCTGTTTCAAATGTTATAAAATGTTCTTTGCTCTCATTATAGTCCTCATCTATTCCACTGCTTTGCATGGCACAAACCAGTACCTTCTTTTCATGCAGCTGAGTTGCTTGTGGCTCTTCTGATGAACAACTTCAGGCCATGTGGCCCTATTCCTTATTTAACAGGAATGCAGCATTTCCTCTGTTAGAGGTGGTGTTGGGCCAGGCATTGTTTGTTTCGGGTATGCATGCAGGAATATTGCTTAGTGCTACTCCTTAGATACAGTTAATTCAATTACTGCCAGATTTTCTGGGCCTCTTGACATTGCTATATATAGTTCCTTAGTAATATTATCAATTATTTAAATTTTAATTAGTGCTTGCATTAATTACATGATCCTTTACTGCAGGGGAAAAGAGATCTCAGTTTCCACAGTTGCATGACCATGGTTTGTCCTCAGAGGCCTAAGTTTTATTTAGCACCAAATGGCATCATTGCTAATACTCATCAAACAGCCATTGTCCTATGGGCATGCTTCTGTGGGTACTTGCTGTCTGAGGATGTAGCTTCTCTAAGAAGTTAGTAGAGGTTTATGTCACTTGACTGGCCTCCAGTGGAGCGGAGCTGACACACTCCCAAACTTGATCAAGACAGTTTTGTCTTCCTTACTGCCAGTTCCAACAGAGGTGCTACTGGGATCCCCAGCAGTAAATATGGTGGATGTTTATGCTATAATCAGCGTAGCTGCTCTCCGATTCCTTACTCTCACCCCGTCCTCTTGCCCAGACTGCTGGAAGGGCTGGGCAGGGCTGGGCTGTGGGAAGGTTGTGGGGGATTGTGTGCTTATTCGCTTTGTAAAGATCCTCAGAAAGAGTTTCCATAAAGTAAACCAGGATCTGAACTCACCATACAGAAAGCAGGAGCTGAATTGTGGTTTAGCCTGCCAGATGAGCCAGCTGTCTAATAAAAAACCTGGCTGAGAAAGGTTTGTGAGAAGATTGGAAGATGGGTAGCATGACATCCCAGTAATGACCCTTGTTAGCTCTTCTGTGCTTCACTCTCTGTTGCAGATTGCAAATAGCTTTTTACAGTTAAGATTTGCATCAGTAGTCATACTTCTGCTGTGTTATTAGCTATTGCAGTTGATTTGGGTGACAAAATCTTCTGTGTTTAGCACTCGCTGTTACAAGAGGTAGATTAGTACCCTGTCATGTACAGCAGAAAATACTGTGGCCAAATGCAATGTATACATTTTCACTAAGTGTACTATTAATGTTCCTGCACTGTATAAAACCTGGGTTTGTTACAGCGTGCATGCTGTGGGCAGTTCTTTCTCTGTCTGTATCAAGCCAGTGGTTTTTTCTTTGGTGAGGTGTTTTTGTTTCTTTTTTCTGGCAACCAGTGTTACGGTTTTTTGGTCAAAATGGGATGTAATGAAGATTTTGATTTCTTCCTTTCTTTCTGCCACCATGTTCTTTACTAACTCCAAAGGTTTTGATGCTCACTATTTTTTCTTTTGTGTGCTGCTTTGCGGTTTGAAAATGGAGTCTGCCTGTAGATAAAGCAGCAGGGAGAATTAATGTTGCTTCATATTTTCTCTGCATGGAGCACAAGGAGTAAAATGTTACCCATGGAGGGCTAAATCTTGCTGGAAGAGAGGATTTTGTTCCTTCAGTCCAGAGAAACAGAGCAATTGATTCTGCCCTGGTTGCCCTCTTGCCTATAATGTACTCTTTCACTGTAGTAAGCACCTGTCAGTACTTAGGACTGAGAACAGCTTTTTTTGGCATACTGAACTGAACCAAGGTGACAAATTAATTTCAATTACAGCTACTCTGTTGGTCTGGGGAGTAGTGTGAAGGGTGGATTTGCAGGGACAACAGTAAAGCAGCTGTAGCTCTTCCCTTCTATTCCTTGACATTATTTGTCCGTCCCCCCGCCACCCCCATTTCATCCCTGCCCAGCCAGGTGGTACAAGCAGCATTTGTGGGCAGCCTCTTGTCAGCATTACCAACGCATCCCCCATGACTGACCCATATCGATGATTCACACAAACTCTCTGAATCCCGTCTCTGTGATGCTATGTATGTGAGGCTACGCATGCCTCACCGTGGAGCTGTATGTTTCCATTACCCAGGCACTAGCGCTATTTATAAGAAAATAAAAAATAATTCTCTTTTTCTTTATTTCATGATGATAGTCATAGGGCATCTGTCCTGGAAGCCACAACCAAATTGTTCTTGCTAAAAAAACACATGTAAATTTTATGGTTAATTAAAAAATTAAGACCAGTGAAACACAAAACCAAGCACAAACATAGATACAGGAAAAGATATGTCAGCAGGAGGACTATCTTCTGACAGTGCCCCATAGAAAAGAATGAAATGTGTCCAGGCTGTGCATGTTTGGGTTTTTTTCTCTCTACGGTAACAGAAAACAAACATCTTTTTGCACATACTAACAGAAATTTTTACTTTAATTTCACTGGATAAATGTGGTACCTTGGTTTGGTCACACCCAACCAAGACTGCAACACCAAAAAGTTGAAAGGGTCTGGTTGAAAAAAATTTGGTTTGGGAAAAATAGCTTTCACTGGAAACTAAACTTTCCATAGAAGCACATGCTTTTCAATACAATAAAATAAAAGATTTAATCAAAGCCCCACCTTTCCTCCAAAAGTGGTTCCAGTAGAAGATGTTGAACAAATCCTGTTTCAGCTGCCCGGAGCTAGTGATGATCATAATCACAAAGGGAATAGTATCAGGAAGGAATAATCACAGCATCATAAAATTGCTTTTGGAGAGATTTTGTCTTCTCCTACAAATCTGCATTTCCTGATTCTGCTTCAACTTGAGGTCAATGGCTGAATTCCGTGAATGGGAACCATAGTGTACTTGATTTGTGATAAAAATGTGCCCATAATACAACTGGAGTTGTTACTCCCTTTCTTGTCAGCTAGCAACGGATGTTGTTGTGACCCATTGCAAGTCCCTTCTTGATATGTAAGATTTAAACAAAATGTCAAGCAATGACCTACCAGTTTGGGGATGGTGACTCCACAGCACTCACATAGATTTAAACTGCACTAAATGCTTCAAAGGGGTTGCAGCACTATCTTAGCCTGCCTGCAATAGGGCATGTTGTTTTATAACTAATTACATAAGGCTCATGTTTACATGCAATAAAAAAATGCATTTTACAGGCATGGCATTAGATCTTTCATGTGGTCATGGTTTACATTATGTCTGTGGAAATACGTGATACCCTGTGATCCACAAAGCACTGTACACATCCATTAAATATTGCATGAACGCCAACACCACAGGGAACATAAAATATTGAATCTGAGCAAATGGATAGCTCAGAGTAGGAGAATGACGAGCTTTTCACCTGTAGGTCACCAGTTAAAAAACCAGCTCAGATTAGTGCCAACACCATAGCAGACATAACTTTGCAGGTGTTCATTGGCTGAAATGAGTTATGTCCTCCAGCTTCATTTGGACAGAGTTGTATTGCACAAGCCACACTTGTTTGTGGCACCCATAAGACACATCATTGTTTCCATAGAACAGCCGAGGTTTAAAAAGACTCGGAGACTGAACTTTCCAGGCATGTCTAGGATGGGGTCAGAGTTTTAAGACTTGAGAATTGCACAGAAGTTTTTATTCTCTCTGCAGAAAGCAGCAGTTTTCCTTCTCCAGGAAGGCTGGGCTGGCACTTCACAGGGAGTATGAGACAGTGATGTGACTGTACAGCCCACCCCCAAACACTTTTCTCTGTTGCCCACCTGATCTTTTCCCAGGACAGTGCATACCACCTGGGGCTTTCCGCCCAGTGCCTCCTACTCCAGAAGGCTTTCTGAACCAGTCTCACTCCTGGTTCTTCTTTTCTCTTCTCACACCATTTTGCTTTAGGTATTGTAGCTGGTCCTGCCTGCAAGGAAGTAGTCACTGATGTGTTTCTTAAGCTCAGGAGATGTAAAGCAGATATTGTTATGACCTCGACTGAGACCCAAGAAGAGACCATTTCCATAATGACTGCTCTTTGCAGCTCCCAGCTGGACTCATCGTTATTTGTTCCTCATTTGCCTGATCTATGAATTCCTTACTCATCTCTTCAACACAAAAGCACAAGTTCTCCTCTGCCTGATACCATCTTTACTGACTTCATCAGAGGATCTTTTTGATAGAATATATCCTTATCTATATTTGCATCTGTCTTCAAGAACACATCTAGTTTATTGTGGTTCTTCTGTGGATGCCATTTTATAACAAATAAAGCTCTCTCCTCCAAATCTCAGCTACAGTAACAAATGTAGCTGTCATACATCTTTATTGTGGCTTCGTAAAGCCTGTCCTTTAGGCTGTAATGGAAAGGTTAGAGTACTGATATCTAATAGAATAAACTGTTGTGATCTGTGAAACCTATGAATTTTGCAAAGTGACAAAAATTTGTGCTAATCAGTCTCCTACTTGATAATGGGGAAGCTGAAGGCACAGCCAACACTAACAAGTAGAGTTGCTTCTCTGAAGGTCCTAGCATAGTAGAAATGCGTAGGATTTAATGTCCCTAAGATACTAATAGAACTGGTTTCCAACAAACTCTATAAAACCAGCATTCCTCCTTGGGTATAAATAAGTGTGAGGGCTATTGATCCATGGGCAAGGGAGCAAGATTGGAAGAAAAAATGGTATGAAACATGGGCAGGAGGAAACTTCTGGCTCCCGGCTCCTCCTGTCTTCTGGTGACTGACAGGCAAGAGCAACGTGCAATGTTTTACCTCCCTCAAAGACAGCTGTTGAAGCTCTTAGTTGTCACTGGGGTTTGAGCTAAGTGGGAGCTGGGACCCTACGTCTCTTAGTGGGGCACAGCACTGGCTCCCCTGCATGCTTTCAGAGGGAGCAGATCGTTTTGCACAGTGCCCCAAGGCTTGTAGAGTGTCAGAAGAAAAGATCGCAGCTCTGTGGAAGCATCAAATGCACATCCCACCCTGGAACCAGGATGTCCCGCGTTTGCTCTGTGCTGGCGTGTACGTGGGTGCCTGTGTTAGTGCTCCTTTCCACTAAGAGGTGTGGCTAACTGTAGCTAAGTAGGGCATTTACTTTGCTGTCCTAAAAAAAGAGCCCTGCTTTGCAGGAGCTTGTGGGCAAGCCCAGGACCCCTCTCACCACCTCCTGTGTGCGGTGTGAACACCCTGTTTGGGACGCAGAGCTGCAGGGGAGTGCTGGCTGCTCGCCCCGCGCTGGGGAGAGCGTGCCTAGCACCTTAAGGCTAAACATCTGCCTTCTCCTGCCCATCCCTTGGCATGGGAACAGCAGAAACCTCCCCCTTTGCTGTTCAGCCTGTCGGGAGGGGTTGGTGTTGTCACAGGTATTGGTGAAAACACAGGTGAAGGTGAGGGAGGTTCAGGTTCCCTTATGCAGCTGAGTAAAGGCATTAAACTAACCATTCCTGTGCTTTCTGTGTGAATCCACATTTTGCAATTCTAGGGGAAGTATTCCCCCATTGAAAAGCCATGAAGGAAAGAAAAAGCATGTCAGAGATAGGTGACATGCAGATTTTGCCGACCCAGCAAACTAGGTTTTGTAGGGAACCAAAAACAATCATCGAAACAGCTGGCTTGTTTACTCATGCCAGGCTATTCCAAGGGATGGCTGCTAAACTGCTTTTTTACAAACTGCAAAACTGCCACACCTGTGGTTTGTGTCTGTTTTGTGACTAAAAGTGACATTTGTTTAATGACTGGGGGGAGAGCTGGAGGGGATAATGGCAAAAACACATTTGATTTCTCTTTTTTCACTGGGCCTGGGCAAGCAGAAACGGACACCTCTGCTGTTGATTGTAGAGCAGATACGCAGTGGCACAGAGCACTTTGGCATCTAGTACATCCGCTGCTTGCCTAAATTTACAAGCAAATGAAATTTGTAAGAGCACTACAAGGAATTCTGAGTGGATCCCATTCCTCTGCTGTAAGGTCATTATGCAGCACAAAATTAGGCGGCCTGAGCTAGCAGCTGATGTCACCAGCACACAGGAGCCCTAAATATTGCACAGGCTGGAGGAAATTCCCCCATCGTTTTCCAGATTGTCTGTGGGAGTAAAACAACAACAACAAAAAGGTAGTAAAACGCACAACCCAGAGAGCATAGTCTAACTTGCAAATAGAGCTTGTTGCTGCAGTATAGAAGCCCCTACTGAATAGAAAGCTGTGTATCTCTGTACTTTGCTGCGCACTGCTCTGTAAGCCTGGCACGGCCGCCTGAGCCTCCCAGGCAGGGCAGGGCAGGGCAGTGCCGCAGCAGGCTCCTTGCAGCGCCGGGCTGGGGGCTGCAGCTATCCTGCAGAAGAGGAAACGCTCGCAAACACCTTCCCTGCACAAGAGGTTAATTTATAGGCAGCATCTGCCTTTAAGTAGGGTTGGAAGAAAGCATGGATGCTTGCTTGGATGTCTTAAAATGTATCGTTGAAGAGAGCTGGCAAAAAGAGAGAGTCTCTAGAGATATGAATAAAAGGAAAGATGTAACTCACCGGGGTTTAGAAAACAGAGAACGGCAGGAATTCATTCACTCCTGCAACGAGCTCCCCTTAAGGTGTGAACTCTGACTACATGGATTTCTCTGCAAGATCGGGAGTAGAAATGACAAGCTTTAGGCAGTAATTCAAATTGATTATCACATTCCTGCTTCTTCACACTAGCATCTTGGTTTTGACATCAGTGTTGCTGAGCTGCTGGGAGGCAGCAGATGCCCAGGCCTTTACATCAGCTCTTGGTGGAGGAGGAATTAGGTCACATCCTAAGCGGGTCTTCTAATTGTCCTTGTTTTAATTACAGATACCTGTGCTAAAATGAGGTGGTCAGAGAGCACCCTGGGAAGCCTGGTATTCTTCAAGGGGTTTCACCTGTAGCAAAACTTGACTGCTGGCAGAAATTCGTGCTTGCAGAACTGAAACCACCTGCAGTGGGGCTTTGGCCTCTTTTCTGCCTCGTGTGATATGTTTGTCCTGAGAGGCCTCTGTGGAAAAGCCCTTCTCAGCATGGAGCTGATACCATCACTATCTGTCTTCCCAAAAGGTACCGTATTGCTTCGTTGCTATGGAAAGTGTGAAAGCTAGTATGTAGTAGTGCCATTTTTTTCCTCTTTTCTTGAAGTAGATCACTTTTAAAATGGAAAACAACATGCAAACCCTACTTTCTAAAGAAATAAAAAGGAAATTTCTTCCTCCCTTCCTCTATTAGTGGAAACAATTAATTGTATCTGAAAGTAGAGATAGTCCCTGTTTGCCTCCTATGTCCTAAAAATGTTTTAGAGTAAACTTTTTGCAATTTATTTTGGTGGGAAAATAATTGTCTATCTCCTCCTTTCAGTCATGTTTTCTTTATTTGCTAACTTGTACTGTAGGGGTGTTCACGTTCACTTGAGGCTACCTAAACCTGAGAAAATTCATTGTGTTTCTGTCTGAATAATAGATGCTCTTTCAGAAAATATCAAGGAATATTTTCAAACCTTTTCCACATGAAAAATGTTTCAATATTTTTCATTGAAACAAAAAGCTAAACTTCATTCAGCTTGCAACATAGTATTTCTTTATATGGTGTGCTTTAATGGTGTTTATTTTATTTCAAATGAAACTGATACAAATTTTGAAGTTGGAATCAGAAAACCATTAGGTTTCATTTTGAAAATATCTTTTCATGTGTTCACTACATTTGCTAATGATGTTGAATGTACCGTTTTCAATAATGAAATGTTTAGAGGAATTACTTTATTAAGCCTTGTGTCTTAAAACTTCTTAAAATTTGTAGGTAATGTTTCTAAATAGACAGAGCCATAGATCATGAACTCCTTTTGGCAGAAATTAATTTCATTTTGCTTCTAGATCAAGTTTGTTGTCCCAATTAAACTGGGAAGTAAACTGGGAAAATGCTTTTATCAGCTTCCTTTACGTGCTCATAACCACCTGGCAGGAACAGCCTCATCAAAACCATGGGTTTTGGCAATACTTTAATGTCTTTTTAAAAAAAATTCTTCAGCAATTAAACAGTCATGGAATCAATAATTGTATCTATGTACAAAGTCAAAGTTTTAAAAATTATTTTAGGATTTTATATTTTTTTTAATGACTGCACATCTCACAGAAAGAAAATCATGAATAAAAAAATGAGAGGATTTATTAAATACCTAGGTTTGAATTCTTCTTTCGCTTGTTCATGGAGAAGCTGATGAATGTTTCACATGAGACCTCTAACAAAATTATACTGTTTTGACTATCAGAAAGTATTGAGATGAAAATTCTGTTCTCCTCAAAAATTTTCCAGCTTTACATTAGAAAAAAAAAACTTTGTAGGGAACAGCTGCTATAATGCTTTTATTTCAGAAGCATTACGTTTATACTTGTAGTTGATCTGTAATAGTGTGCCTACACATTAAAGATGTAGAAGATTTAATGATACATAAAAGCTGAGGTGGGATGATAAGGACAGAAAAATTGATAACCACAGTTGTTGCTCCTTTGAATTGTTGGGATTAACAGACTTTATTGTTTGAACAATGGATGGCAGGCAAATAATAAAAGAGAGTGACACAATATCCAAACAGTTTCCCTGTACTGGACAGATAAACTAGAAATACTAGTAATGCGATCTACGGGGTTTTAATTGACTTTTCATGAATAAAAAAGCAATTAGAAAAGGGAACAGAGAATTTTTAAGAATAATGACTGTCAGGACTTCAAAGAGCTACCACACTTTTCAACTTTGAAGGAAAGTAACATCCTGTAACAAAAAGCAGAAAATTGGGGAATGTAATGCTTGTTCTAGTTTAATGATGTTTTGTAGTTCCTAGACTGTTTCAATAATTATATCATGCTTACCATTTTGTGCTAGGCTGAGCTATGCATGTTAATAGTGGTTTAACCCTCCTGAAATGTCAGTCACTGGCATGTTTCATGTGACCTGGGGACTTGCGCTTGGTTTGTGTAAAACGGGAAAGCGTCTCTTTATTGGAAGCAAAATCTGTGAGGATCTACGTAAACAAAGCATGTGACTTGTACTTTAAAACACTTCAATGAACGTATCTCATTCAGCATTATCTGTTTTTCTAACCTCGTTGGGCAATTAAGTATATGAAGTAAAATAGGATGAATGCATATGTTTAAATTTAAGCATGTGGAGGTTTTTTTAAGGCAGGAAAAAATGGGGAATTCCTGATCTTCAGGAGAGATGGGCTCTGAGAAGCCAGAAGGTGCTGATATGTAAGTTTGCAAATGGCTAGAATGGTCTCTGTGGTCTCTAAGGAGCCCCTTCCCTTGAAAAGTAACTGGAAAGGAGTTGTTTGTGCTTGCATTTTTCCCTTTTTAGGGACAGGAAGAGAAGAGAGAGGAGTTGAGGGCGCCAGTGGTGGGGCTAGCTCAGCTCTCATTGGAGTAGGCTTTCAGAAACACCTGGGAAAATTCAGTAAAATTTTCATGTCACATCAGTGGGCCTACACACTGTGATTGTCTAATGACATGGCACTGAGTAAGGAAGCTGCAATAGACTGTCTTTTTCCAATATATCCCCTTATAAATATCCTCAGACGTTAGAGCAAGTTTTGTTTCTGTTGGTTTTATCTACCACTTATATAAAGACTTGAGCTACAGTCATAAGAGAGGTACCAAACAGGAAAAAATACACCTCAGGCCCTCTAACAACTGACTGCTGGAGAAGAGGAGCAGGAACTATAAGAACAAAAGATGCCTGGAGAGGAAAAACTGAACGTGGGGTGTTCAGGGGGAAGAAGGTCCCACTGTGCTCTCTGCAGCAGTGGACAGTCCCTTCGTCCACAGGTGCCAGATACATGTGCTGAAGGGCTGAGTTTCTAGAGGTACAGGTGTCTACATCAGCAGTCAGGATCATGGCATACTTTGCTTAACTGCAGTTGATTCAGAGACCCAGGGGCTCCTAAAGTTGTGCAGCCGGAAGGGTTTGTGTCTTGACAGGGGAGAGCAGTTGGCACCTGCCTAAAAATGTCCAAGATGGTCATTCTAGTTATCAAAACCCCAAGCAAAGGTGGCAGTTCTGATTTTGTACACTAACCGAGGCTTCTTTTGTGCAATATCATTGGCTTGCGTCCACAGCCTGCCCGATGACTGCAGTAAGTAATATCACCTTATCCCTGGATATTTTCAGCTATGTGCACTTTATCTACATATAATTTATTTTCTGACTGTAATTGTGAGGGTAAACTGGGATTACAATGTGAATCGAGAATGTCATGAATTGTGCCTTCTCATAGTCAAAATATAACAGGAAGATATCTTTATTTTTAATCTCTTTTGGGGTTGGTAATTTTGAAGTTAGATATTCTTTTACACACACACTAGAGAGCTATTTTTCTCTTGGTTTTGTTTTTTATTTTTGGGGGTTTTTTTGTAACTTCCAAAACTTGTCATGAGTCACCTCCTTTCTTTTTTCCTTTCCATTTCTAAATTCATTTAGTGCCCCTGAAAACTGTCAGACAAATAGTGTAGCGTATCAAAGCACAACCTGGGCAACACATAAGCTTTCTTTATCTTGCATGAGGTTTTTTTGCTGCTGTATTTCTGTCAGAACAAGGGGAATTATTCACAATGAATCATTTATCTGACAAGTTTTGCCTTTTTCCTGTTGGTCCAGAAATTGCCCAAGTAATTTTGAAGCTCTTGGAAGCTAAATCAAGTTATTTTTTGAACTACCCACTGAATGAGATATGTGAATAGCACTTTGTCTGAAGATTGTACTTGATAGTCAAAATCTAAGATTTATAGTTTAAATAGTCTAAGTCTAATAGTTTAGAGTTAAAATGATCCTAAAATGACACACCTACTTGGACGTATTAAAATTCATGGTCTGGGTACTAAAAATGCGTAAATGTTTGAAGCAGAACTTGAGAAACTAAGGCACAATATGATGCTGCTTTACCGTTTCGTTCTGAACTACTGTAAAACCAAAATATGCTTTATTCTTAAAGGTGAAGTGTAATGTTTTAAAGGATTGGGGTTTTGTTGGGTTTTTTGCATATTTTGGTTTGCTCAGTTAACATTGCTCAGAAAAGGGCCGTTCTGTCCATTTTCCACAAGTGCCATTGGTGACTTCGCCACAAATCCTTGAGCTGCCCAAGACACTGCGTGTTTAATGCAACAACAGGCTTTTTCACTGTCAAGGAGGATCCAGGGCCTCCCCTGCACAGCATAGCTGATGGCCTTGGACACACCACACAGAGCCACAGTTCCTTTTGGGCCTGTTGCACCCTCCCTAGCCAGATCAGGTAATCTTAAACAGAGTGATTTCCATGAAGATGCGCAGTAGCATGACTGTAAGTCACCCTTCCATTTTGGCTGGACAAATGGGACAGGACATGTACCTGTAGCACCTATTTAAGGCAGAAATATTTGGCAAGTGTGAAGCTGAGTGAAAGTGGTATTATCCTTTATAATTATGAGCCTCCTTAAGCTCTTATATCTTTAGGTCTTCAAAGTGCTGAGTGAATAACTAATTAAATGAATTCATCATTAATCCACCTGATAAAAAGAGCAAATGTTCCTTTAAAGGGATAGGGCATTTCCTAGTCGCTCTTTCATTACAGGAGAGGAGGAGATGATGAAATGGAGAGGTGTGTAATTAGAAAGACCTTCGCTTGCTTGTCTGAAGGCGAGCCCCAGTGTTTAAGATGCTTCAGGGCTTATAAAGACATTTCCTTAGCATTCCCTTGCAAAATGGAGTCATCTGTTATGTTCCTGCAAGGCAGCCAAGTCTGAAATGCTTGGTAGGGGGCATAGCTGCTGGACCCCTTCCAATAGGCAGAGCAGGGAATTGGAAACCACACATTAAACAGCTTTCTTAGCCTTGCATTGGTTTCTCAGGTTCTTTTGCCTTTGTGTGATTTGTGCTTTATAGTTCCAGGTTTTCACAGAAGGCTGGGAAAATCTGTAGACCAGCTTGTTGCAGTCTGGACATGTCATATGCTGTTTGTATCTGATAAATGAGTGCAAAAGTGAGGATATCTGCAAATGGGAAAATGCAAATGTACAGTTTCATGTCGCACTAGGGAGAGCTGCACATAGTTTTTATAAAATGTATGAATTTGCTTTTCTTTAAATTTCATGTGTTTGTTATCTGGGGCCTGACACACTGTACGTGTCTTTCATATCCCCCTTCCAATTCAGCTGGCAGGCTCCGACTCTCCTGCCAGCTGGTGTACCATAGGTGGAAAAAAAACCTTGGTGACTCTACAGTAAGAGCAAAGTATTCTTACTGGCATTTGTTACATACAAGTCATGACTAAAGCAGGACACTTAGGGTTAGCAAGTCCAGTGTAAATTTTTTCCACTCTTTGTCTCTGAACTTAGATATAAATTCTCTGCCTATTTTTGGTAGTGTTTCTTTACTTTTATTTGTGCGTATATGTATACTTGCAAGTGCACGCACATTCTTTTTTTTGGGTGTGATCTTGGACTAACAAAGGTGCATAAGTAATTCAGAGAGGGGAAAGAAGATGAAAATAGCAAGCCATGGCTGAAAAGATGGTTATCCCAATTAGTAACTCTCTTGATGTCAGTGATGTTACTTATATAGGGAAAGAATCCAATCTGAAATGGGAAAGAAAACTTCCATTACATGCTTACTAGGGGCTATTATAAACAATAATGTGAAGAGGACTTCAGATATGTTTATAGTGTCTAGCTAAATCCTTAAGCTCTCTAGAGATGCAGTACCCAAATGTATGTGAAACCTTCTGTTAGTTGTAGGTTTCCGTTAAAGTTGGGGGGATTTAATCCTAAACATGGCCCTGAAAAACATTTTACACATTTAACAAGAAAAGAGTGGTCAAACTAATGTCAAATGATACTGAGGCAGGACAAGGAACTTGTCATGGCAATAGGGGGACTGAGATCAGCAGGGACTATTACTGGTCTTCCATCCCTCGCCCCTGACTCAGGGGACACTCAGGTGGAAGCCTGAGAGGCTGTACAGGTTGGGGGAGCAGTGGTCCGTCCAGCCAGCCATGGCCAGCGTGGCCACCAGGGAGAGGCAGCAGCGGGGCTCAGGAATTGCTGAATTTTTAACAGCCAGACTAGGAATGGCCTGTGGTTTTGACAGCCACTTCTACTTAATCAATCAAGCTAACACAGACCTGAGTTAAGTATTTTATTTCATTTTTAAATCCATAAACATGAATGCAGCTATGTCTGGGAAATTACTACGTGATGAGACTAGTACTGTGTAGTGGCCCCTGACAAAGAAAAACACTGTAATCTGAGACGACAAAACACAGAATGTTTAAGAAAGGTCATGAATAGTTAGATAAACACATTTTCATTTTGCTTGATGCCTCAGAGATCTAACTTCTGAAGATCTTTGCGCTACCTGAATTGATGTGATGCTTTCTAAATGGCTGATGGCTCGGTTAAATGACCGATGTTGGAGGATATGAGTCTCTCCTTACTGCATACAGAAACGAATTGCTGCAACATGCAAAGTACTGTCTGATCAAACTACGCAGTAAAGCATGGGGACAGATGACATGTTTGAAATGAAGTGTTGGTCCAGATGAGTGACAGAGCTTGCTTGAGATATGTCTGCAGAGACACGCTCCTATAGACTCTTTTGAATGCAAAACCCCTAGAAAGTTATACTTCGCTTGCTCTGATTTCCTTTTCCCTGGCATTTCACTGTTATTTCTTTTTACTTTTGCTATTATTCTGACCTGCCATCTGCAGATTTTCTGAACCTTGAACAGTAGCTGTGACTTTGCTGTGAGAACTCTGAAACTCATTAACGGAAGGACTTGGCTTTAAGCAAATGTCACATCGCATTAGTGTAATTCTCAGGCACTAGCTAACTCTTACCTTGGACCATTCATTTGGGCAGAGCTCAAAATACTTCCTTGCCGCATCATAGAGATGTTCTGATGATGCTGATTACTTTTGTCTGCATCTGTTTTGATTGATAACTCAGGCAATTATTAGCATTCTGCACACAGCAGGAGCTTTTGTCGGCTCTTGTCAGCATGAAAGGACAGTGGTGAGGAGGAAGGGAATTTGTAAGCAGTATCCCAGGGAAAATAACCTACAGGATCTGAAGAAGTGCTACTATAATTAGATGCTGTGCATGTGTATGGTACATACATATTGCATTATGCTGTTCTTGGAGTGCAGCATTAGGATCTTGCAGTAATCAAGATTAAGATATCTAAGGTGTACTAGCAGCCTTCCACGGCGTTACCTGCACCTGCCTTTACAGGTGAAAGGAAAGGTAAAACAGAGTTTTGGTGTTCTCATGTGTAGCTGGCGAATCCTTTGTAATGGCTCTTCCTGGACTACCCGTTAATCCATCATTTATTACAAGGACTGCAAAAATAGCCCAGAATATTAGCAGTTCTCTGTAACATTACCCTCAGAGCTCATCAGAAGGATATATCCTGACATGCTAGAAGAGCAAGAGGGGGCTGAAAGAGATTTTATATCTCCCCAGCGTACCAGCAGGTACATTGGTCCGACATTGCTTGACGTGCTTTGTAGCCTGTGTGTCTGCCTACGCAGCCTCTTCTTCCTCCTCCTCTTCCTCCCAATTTACATTGGAGGCTGTATCCATCCCCGATGCCAACACTCTGGCAAGTATCTATTCAATCATAGTATCAAAGGAATATTAAAGTCATCGTGGCAGAAAACTGAAAAGCAAAGAAACCCTTATGGTTGATTTATGACTCCACGAGTCTGAATTTCAGAGCACGCTAATGTCTTTCAATAATCTAGATGCTTATTTTGGGACAGGAGCACTAGTGAAAGCGTCCCCAAGTTCCTAGTGCACAGGAACAACTGAGAAAAATTAAAAAGCTGTTTGAGGAAATAAACAGGTAGGTGGAAAATGCAGCTCTTGATCCAGAACTGCAAGCAGTAGATTAAGTACTGAGTGTGTTTTCTTGGCTATGGCAGGCAGCCACAGTAAGTAGATAGGAAATGAAAGCAGCAGAGTGAGCTTTTCCAGGGCTTTAAGCGATTACAGAATATTGAGATTATTCCTAAAAGAAAGGTTAGTTTTATGTTAAGATTTTCTTCCCTGACTGGACCGAGGTCTGCTTTTTAGGAAAATTGTGATCCTGGTTGTGTCAGTGAAGTCACATGGCCATCTGAGAATTGAAGGCAGCCAGTTCTACCTGCATACTGACTGGTGTGGTCACAGAGACAAAGTCTGTGCTCCTCAGGCAGGGAGCAGAATCTCTGATCTGTTGAGTATGGCAAACTGTGGAGACGGGGGAAGTCTAGTCACCAATGAAAATGAGAAGATAACATGTGCCTCATGGCGGCTGCCTGAGATGTGGCCGAGGCGCTTCCTCCCAGCACAGCTCAGCAGCTCCAGAGCGAGCCAAACAGCTCCGCATGTGTAACTCGCACAGCTCCTGGGCCTCGCATCCAGCCGCTGCCTGCTTCTAAGTTTCATAGTTTCCTTCTCGAGGCAAAACTAGGATTGAGGGTTACATGAGGACTCAGCCTGGAGCACAGACTCTGCCTCTGGTTTGCCATGAGATGTAAATCGCTCAGACTGGAGTTTATGGTCCTGGCTAAATCAAACCCCAGCAGCTCTGTGAAACGCAGATCTCATTTGTGATCTCTTTTGAACTTGTGAAGCCCACTTACAAGGATACTGCTAAAATGGGACTGCTTTCATGGAGCGTAACAGGATTTAAATCTGCAAACAGTTTGGTCCATGCTGGGGCTGATTTGCTCAGTCACATTTGGAAATCTCTTGGCCGAATGCAACGGAAACATTACAAAGAGTGTAGATCCTTTCCTCTTTGCTAATGTAGCAGACGGATGGTAGAAATTATCTTTTTCTACACCATTTATTTGCTCTTTTTTTGCATATGACTTTGCGCAAATACTGCTGGTGTTAGTGATGAAAAGACATATTGATATCCTTTCCCTCTGTAAAATCCGGGACTTGTATTTAGGGGCATGAGAAGGGCATGCCCAAATGAGGATGATGTCTGAGGTACTGATGGACCTCTACTGTTACTAACTGGATTATACCTGGTGGGCTGTCAGCCCGAAGTTAATGAAAGGGCAAGGAGGACCTCATCACAAACAAGCTTACTTGGGAGAGGGAGTGAGAGTGTTTGCCACTGGTCTGAATTTTAGGGGTCTCAGGTGACAAATTGAATGAGTCATTGATGTGCTGTTCCACTAGGGAAATTCACACTGTCCATTATCAATTTCCCCTGACATTCACAACCCTCGTAGGGTTTCTGGTGTCAGTTATTCTTACCAGGCAAAAAGAATTTGATTTTCATACTCCTTAAGTGAAACAAAGGTGGAGAAATGAATAAGACAAACAAGGTCATCTCCTGTGTATGGTTTTGTTAGTTAGATTCCATTTCACTCACACAAAAAGTAATAGCTGGTTTTCTTATTTCATTGCAGCTTTACTTTGCCTCAAAGTAATGGGCTTTTTCTATTTATTTTTTTTAAGCCAATAAAAAAGACAGACAATAGAGATGAAGCAAGAAAAATGCACAGTTCCCTTCAGAGGGAGCATTAATCTTGTGATACAGGATTGGTGACTTCTGTTGGGCTTCCAGCTCCACAGTTAGGTATTGATATGTGGGGTGGGTTGGGGGTTTTTTGGCATTAATACCATTGCTAAATAGCTGCTAGTGAGGCTTTTCCAAAATGGGATTTTTATGTGCCAGAGTAGGATTCTCTATGCTTTTACTGTGTGATGGTTAATGATAACAGGGCATGAAAAATAGTCTTTGGGATGGCTGCCCAACTCTGCTTAAGTGTCTCTGCTTAAATGTGACCAAATCATCATGTGGCAGCTCTCTTAAAGAATCTGGTATTTTTTAGTGAAGTATGAAGCACCCAAGTATTAATTTAAAATAAATCTGAGTTACATTATCCTGAAACAAGAACCTAGAAGAAATTAGGTTCTTCGCTACTGGATGTGGTTTTGTTTGGGTTTTTTTTAATCTTTTCTATTCTTAAGAAGTTACTAATAAGCCACATAAGCCATAGGATTCCACTGCCCCAGAAATGTGTGGGGCAGTTACTAAACAGAAAATTTCTACTAGGATGCACTGGCTAACTGGACATTAACAGTATTGCTAGACACCTAAGCGGTGTGAATAGCATTCATGCGAAGGACTTGTATTTCTTTCCAAATAGTACTAAGGAAAAAGTCACAGAAAGGAATTTCTGTTATCTACTCCATACATGTCCAAAAAAACACCTTTAAACTGAACTTTTTAAGTCCATCCTCAGTTTGCATAGGTCCACATAGGACAGGAAGAATAGCCCACAATGGGGGTGAATGGAACAATATCTACAGATGCCCACCTGTGATCAGAGCTGTGCACACATGTAGAAAGTGAGGGGAGAGAGTAGCTCTTCCTTCTCGTCTGTCCTACTGCCAAATGACAAAATGAGAAGCTCGGAGTGAAGCACCATGACCATGTGGTAGCAGGTGAGGGAGTTATGACTGTTTCAAAAAAAAAACCAAAATAAAACCCCAAAACAAGAACAACAACAAAAAACACAGACACCAAAAAAAAAAAAAGTGCCAACCCCAAACATTTTCCCATCCCAGTCCAGGGTTCTCTTTGCTGGGCAGTGCTGTGCATGGAGGTGGGGAAGCTGGTTCTAAACCTTGTGCAAGGACTACTTAAACAGTTCAAAGAGCAAGATCAAAGAGGAAATGTTACAGTTCTTCACATCACAGACCAATGTATAGTCTGTTCATGCCATCAGACTTCTCTTAAGACTAACCCTCTTTCTTCCTGGTGGCCTGTGGAAAACAGTGGGAGGAAGGAAAGGAAAACAAGAACAAGAGCTGGCATGGGAAAGGAGATGACAAACTGCTCTTCTCCCCTTAAAGACAGTAGATTTCATGGAGATTCTAAGCTTTTGGGAAAGCAAGAATGAAGCATCTGTCCCTTTGAAGAAGGTGGTCAGGATTACTGAGCCCCATGTAAATAAGGAAGAAAGGTTCACTTTTAAAACAGAATAGTCCCTTGTAGTGACCTAAGGGGACCTCATGACCAGAATAATACATTGTTAAACAGCAGCCTCTCTAGCTATAGTGTGTGCAAAGCCACAGTGAAAACTTCTGGTGGTCTGTGCATGCTGGCCAATACTTCTAAAATGTATCCTATTAGCTGAGTCTAGAGAGTGCTCATGCAGAAACCAGGTGTTACGTTTGCCTACTTTTTTTAATACAGACAGGATTTTTGTTTATTCTTTTGATGTACATTAGGGCAAAGAATTAGTGGAGGAAAGTGTGTGTTTGTAGTAGATACCATGTAATCGAAAGGGAAACACTGTATGGTAATAAACCTATATTGATTTGGTATAATTGAAAACTGGATGTCATGTTACTAGTGGAGAAGAGCTAATGGGATCTATAGAGAACAAACGGATGGAGTATTTTTATGAGTAGGGCTAGTCTGAATATAGATTTACTTACAAAATAATACAAATCTATTGCATACAAATCTACTTACAAAATTTAGATCAGTAGTGGAACTGTATTTAATTAACAATGATCTGCTTTCATCTGGGATCTCTCCCCATGCTCCCAGACTCTCTAAACTCTCACTTAGCATTGGCATAATGATTTACTTTCGATATTGTGACTTTCCAGGCACCTTTTGCATAAGAAAATAACCTTACTCAAAAGGTACTGAAAGGGATAAGTGTGGCCCAAAGAAATCTTAACACAAAAATATCAGGCTGCTTTGTGTCAGCTATTGAGTGGAACCACTTCTCCAGGTGAACCAAGGGATGTTAAGGCCATGTATCTCCTCTGGAGACTGTAAGCAAAGTATCTACATTTAGAAGATGCTTTTAAATCCACACAGAGCACTCTTGAAATATCATTGAAGTGCAGTATGATGAAGATTTAGAAGGAAACGGCTGCCCTCTGCAATGTTTTTGGATGAGAAGTAAAACAGGATAATGATTTCTCCTGAAACGTCAGGAAAATATTTGTAAGCAAAAGCCTCCCTTCAGGTGGGATATCGCACTTCATGAGGTTCTTTTTATGACAACCTCAGGTTTGTGCTCCACTAGGTAAGATCAGTGTAGATGAAGATTTACGGAGGAGACTTCCACAGGAGCTTATGTGTTCATTGTGAACTTCTAATTTTTCTTCTATCAAGCTCTGTTTGTCAAACGGGGTTTAAATAAGAATTCAGAACATCAAATAGCAGATGGCAAACACTAGGATATTAAAAGCAAAAGGCCCAATTGCATTTCGGCTCATATTTCCTTGGAGAATCTTTAATTTTCCTGTTCAGTAAGAGATTGCCTGACCCATCCCTTGCTTTGATTACATTTCATGGATCTGTACAAGACTACTTTTGGCGTCTCTAGCTGTTCTCTGACTATGCTGAGATACTTGTTTATATAGAATCAATCTCTTTCAGTCAAAAAATAATCTTTGCTACCCTCACCCTGGAAAAAGACCAAATGTTTTCAAGGACAGTGGCTCACAAAGCAAGAAGAGGCATTTTCTTCTGTGTATTCTGTTAACGTCTTTTCTGTACCTTGCACAACATGAATGGTATCCGAGATAGTAAACAGTGGGACTTAAGTGACAGTGCTCTCCAGAGAAATGCAAAGTGACGTGTGGAGCAGTTGGATTTGGTACCTCAGTTCCTCGGGCTGTCTTTTCACTTGCCACTACTAGGAAACTCTCTTCAGTCTTCCAAATAAGCCAATTACTTTGATCTGAAGAGTGCCAGATAGCATTAGGCTTTTCTTAGGAATTAATCTAGATAAAAGGAGGGCTGCCCCTCTAGGCAAGAAGTTTTGTATCTATAAACTACAGCTCCTCATTCCATGTGGAGCACTACAAAATGAATATATTGCTGATACCTTTATATTTTCATTTGCCTACACAGCAGTTACATTCCAGTGACTTCCCCGAATTAGATATTAATGATTTACACTCTGCAATTTGTGTATCCGTAAAGTGGAGCTGCATAATCTGAAAAACCAAAGACCATAATACCTAGGCACTCCCAAGATCTTCCTCCTAATTTACTGTTGGGTCCTCAATTCAGCCTGATTTAATGGCAGCCAGTTTATAAAGCAAGCTGCATTGTAATACCAGCCTAAAGGAGGTGTCCACTAACAGCCCTGTGAGCAGCAATGGTGAAGGAGCTTCCTGGAGAGGAGCAAGCTGAGCTTTGTGTCTCAGCTCCAGAAAGCATTAACCCATTCTGTGGCATCCTGTGGTGATAAGCAGGAGCCATGGTGAGCTGGGGAGAGAGCTGGAAGCAGTCACAGGAGGACAAAGGCACACCTCACATTGGCAAAGCTCTAGTGGTTACTTCTGCATGCCACTGCTGTGATGGTCGCAGTACGTCAGCACTGCAGAAGCAACAGTATGACTGTTTAACTCTGTTAGTCCGTTCTCCTAGTTTCCCTTGAGAAATGTTACATTTATTGCATTTCTGCTGATGTGACCTATAGTCTTCTCATTATTTCTCTGTCTTGTTGGACAGGGAGACTTAGCCTGGCCTCTTGAGGTTTACAACACCCTGTTGTGACTAGAACCATTGTCTCAATGCTGATGATAATTCCCTGCTCTCAGATTAGTACTTAGAGCAATGGACCAGCTTCCTGCTTTTTCTTCTTGAAAACTGTAACTGGTGCCTGTAAACACTGTGATAGAAATGCTGCTGATCCCCAAAGGACAGGAGAAATCTTGTTTGTAGATCTCTGGCTTTTTTGGTTGGCCAACTAGAGCTAGACAGTAGTTCTCTCACAGGCCCTTTGTTCATTGTAGTGAACAGGTTTTGATTAAATATTTAATTTGGAAGGACACAAGGAATGCATGAAGCGTACTTCGTTAGCCCAGGCTTTGCTGTTCTCCGGCATGTTTTCATCCATCTTCTGGTGTAACCAGTCCAATAGACCATCAGCTCTTTTGGTGTATGTCTTCCTGCCGCTTCTTTCTGTCAGGCGCTCTCGTAGGGCCCTGGGGACCGAGACTGCCTTAGTACGGGCTTCTGGAAGGTGGGCAGAGAGCCAAGCAAGGGCTGGGCCCTTGGCTTCTTGCCCCCCGCCCCAGGGAGGGTGCCCTCACCATCAGGCGGTTAGTCCTTTTCTATATGTGAAAAATCTTTTCATGTCCAGTACAGCAACTAAGCAATTGAGAACTTATGTCTCAACGACTTGCTGTTTAGCCTCCATTAAAGTGGGCATAACCTGATTTTTCTGCTGAGGAGCAAAAATAGATCCTTCAGTTGGAGCTAAGAACCTAAAGTGCTTCACACACACAAAAAAAAAAAAAAGGAAAAAAAGTAAGCTGCTTTAAGTGCCAGATGTCCTTCTTAGTAAGATTGCTGAGGAAAACTGCTTGTATTCTTTGTGTTCTAGAAAGCTGAGCTACAGAGCTGCTGAGAAACAGTGGAGCAAATATTAAAAAAAAAAAAAAGAGAAAAAAAAAAAGAGTATTTGCCTTTTTTCCCAGCATAGCTAATGACTTTGCTGGTGGTGAAATTACAAGAGATTTGTGGGAGGCACGTGCCTCCTGTGCTCGCTTCAGATGTGCAGCTGATCAGAGAGGAACCTCCTTCCTGTCAGAGAGTCACTTTCCTTCTTCTGTCTTCCCGTGAACCCTCTAGACTTGCTTTCCCTGGCACCAACACTAAACACTTTTCCTGTGCCGTCTTCCGAGTGGAAACATTATTTCCTCTTGGCTTTAAGTAATGCACAAAATACTGCTTTTACACTTTTTAACAGGTTGTAACTGCAGCAGGTCATTTCCCCTCTTCGCTCAAATGAGCTCTGTTTTCTGCTTCTGGGTGTTTGTCCTTTGAAGGAATCCACTGCTAACAAAAAGAAGGCGACCTCCCGACGCTGAGACTCGGCTCTCGCCTAGCAGGGCAGTGTTTGACTTGAGAAATAATAACTATATGCTGCTGTATTCCCTTGCCTTACTCCATACGCCACAAGAAATCAGGCTTGGAGACGAAGCAGCAACCCTGAACTGCTGATATGACCATTACTTACATGGAAATGAAAACAAACAGCCCTTGCAGGTAGCTGTGCTATTAGTTTGTGAGCCTCAGACACCCGTGGGCCTGGGATCGTGCCTTTGTTTCCTTCGGCCCTGCGGTCCCCTGTTCCTCTCCCATAGCTCAGCACCATGCCAAATTAGACGGAAATTATCTTTGTGCTTGCACAGCTTGTGCTGAATCCTCAGTGCAGGAGGATCCAGATCATCACTGGAACAAAATACCAGCTGATAATAATCCCTGCTATTAGTCCATTTAAAATGGGTCAAAAAGACCACCTAATTGCCATAATTGCCTTCTGGCATTGCCTGTGCAACAAACCTTTTGGCTACATGTGTAGGCTTGTGCTCAACGGTAGGCATTCCTATCCCTAATAACTGAGCTCAAAGATTATTACTTCCATTTCACATAACTGCCATCCGCTGCAGCTCGTGTCCAGTCACTGAAGGATCTTAATCGCTGATTGTCTCTGTGCTTTTTCGTAGTACCTTGCTGGAATGACTTGTTGGCACTGGACTGGCCTGAGTAAATCAAAATACTCACAGAAACAGTCTAGCAGGTGAACATTGACATTAACTAGTTCGTTTAGCCCCTGCCTTGAGGCAGGATAAAGTAAAAACACCAAATAGTTATCATATGATACATTCATCCACGGAACTGGTAAATACAAGTTCTGAATAATGGCATTAATTGGAGTGTTTTGGGCTTGATGCTGTTGCCTGCAGCCATTGTGTCTGACACCACTTTGCTGATAGTGCCACTGAAATGAGGGAGGCTATCGTTTCCCTGAGTTCCTCCGGTCCTGGCATTTGTGATGAGAAGACAGGACAGCGCTGTTTGAGCTGAGCCCAAAAGAGCTCAGATTACATTTACCACTTTCTTATGCATGTTTTTTCTCGCACCTTTTCTTGGGTGTGGAGAGAGACGTGCCAGTACATATCCTGCTATGGGAATTCCGAGCTGCTCCTGTCTCCAACAGAGCTGAAATGCAGCTCTTAGCAGACTGCCATAAATTATATATTGTCATTTTAATTACTGCTTGGGGACATTCAAACTCAGAATCCTTGTGGGCATGAAGGCAGCCTCCCACCAGTCCTACACCCCAGTGTCAGGAGATCTCTGGGGCCAGCAGAGGACTCGTGGACTTGCAGCAGTGACACCTTACAGCACAGACCAGGTCTGGGAGGAGGTGACGCTGGTCTGGGATGTTTGAAATGGGGTGGTGATCCATCGCTCTGGACTGAGCACTTTGAGTGGCAGTTAGGTATTTGGTATACTAATCTCTGAGAGCCAGATGGAGTGGATTTAATGTCAGAAGGCATTTTCCAGGGATCAAAGCAGTTTATAGAAATAATTTATTTTTACCTTTAAATGAAAAGAAATATGATAAATGTTAAAATGGCCCTTAATTCATGAGCTTCACATCCCTGGGGTATGATTAGCACCAGATAACTGGGTCTCCCTGCTGTGCCCTGTTGCTTAGTTACGCTACACAAGTACACTGTGCTTTCATTTTCTGTCTTATGTGAGCAGAAGCAGCATGATATAAAAGTTCAAAAAAGTGAAAGACTCTGAGAGTACTCTCGGCTGTATTCCAAATAGCTTGGACTCCAGTGATGTCACATGCACCGTGCTTGCTGTGAATGGAAAGAAGCTTATTCTGGTTGTGGGTGTAAAACAGCAGACACTCCATTAGCTGCAACTGCTGGAATAAAGCAGTGCAAACAAAATCAGTCTTGTGTCCAAAAGATTGATCCTTCAGGGGAAGTAATTTATTTTCATTAAGAGAGATTAGCGTCACAGTGGTATGATAAACTTAAAAGGCCCTGGAAGAGCTATTGTTGCTCTTAAGTAAATATTGATTCCTTAAAAAAAAAAAAAAAAAAATTAGCACATTGCATATTTATCTCCTAAACCAGAACTGACTTGAAGAGCTGAATACTTGGGGAGTGCACTGTGTCTTTCTTTTTACCTGCTCTATTAATGAGAGCTTGCTTGCACTATGTAAAAGCGGAGTTGGCCCGCGCTGGGTCTGGTGGAGCTCAGAACTCTGGGGAAGTTCTGCACAGAAAAATGTGAGGGCCTGCAATGGATAGAGAGAGGCACGAGTGGGCGTTTCCTGAGCACGCGTAAGTTGCATGGTAAGGCTTCTGTTCACTCAGGAGATCTGCTGACTATATGAAGAAGTGGTACCTGTCTTTCACAGCTCTTTCTTACTGTCAAAATACTTATCTATTTTATTTGTCCTGCTAATGGATTCTTAAATACAGACACATAAAGGTCTCATAGGAATGAAGAGAAAACACAGTTTTGCTTGAAAAAATTATCTGACAATTCAAATGGTTTTGTAGAAATTCTGGAACACCTGACTCTAAATACATGGCTGCGTGAGGAGAGCAGTTTCCTTGGGAGACCGCTAATACTTTTTTTGCCCACAATGGCTATGAAGCCTGTAACACCAGCTTCTTTTTAATCCTTCTATTTCATGGCTAGATCTTCAGTTAAACAAAAATTAGAGGACAGGAAGGGTAATAAATACATTAGTTAATTCCCTCAGACTGAGATGGGTGAAAGATGTCCAGGTTCTTCTCTTGGATAATTTTGGATAGTTGTGAATATTTACAGCAGTACTTTTCCATGGTGACTTAAAAAGGGTGTGTGGGGGAGGTGAGGGAATCACTGGCATAGTAAGGCAGAGAACTGGCAAAAGGGGGGATTGGTGGTGTCGTGGCTAGGAGGTTTTGGATGGTGAACAAAAGATGCAGTTTTGTGGCAAAGAGGAGCTCTCCTGAATGCTCTCATTCCTCTTTAGTTCTTAAGGGCTGTGTCAATTGGCAATTGCTTTCTTCAGAGTTGTGAGTAGCCCTGATGCTGCAGCTATTGAATGAACTGTGTGGGAATTTATTCTCCCACTAAGCACAGAGTGAGCAAATTCAGGGAATCCTGAGGTTGACAATTATAATTTTCCTTCACCTGGCCTTTGATAGATGGTAGTTCCAAAGCAGCAGGTTTGCAACCTTTATCACTTTTTTCCCAGTATTTTTATATGAAGACAGATATACTCCTACCTCAGATATGTTCTGATTATTCTCATCAACATTTTACGTTGTGATCCCTGCTTTTAACATCCTTGTATTTAGACGAGCATCTAGCGTTCCTCTATCAATAGATCGCTGTATAACTTACTGAGAAAACAGTTCCTTTCCTGGCAGCTTATTAATATAAAAGATTTACTTCTGTCCTAGGGAGCCCGTTGTTCTTCCCCTGTTACCTATAATAGTTAAGGTATTGCATATTTAGCTAGAAATAAGGACAGGAGGTCTCATTTCCACTTAAAATATCTCCAAGGCACTCATCATCAGGCTCCTTGGTTGAGAGCTTTCGCCTGGTTTTCAGCTGACAAGCCAATAAACATGGAGATATGTGGGAATGCAGTGGGCTGACTTGGTCCAAGTGGATTTTACATATTCATCACATCAGGTAGAGACAAAGGAGTCTTCCTTTTTAGTTGGTTTTTTTTTTCCCATTTGATGTGAACACATTCAGCCAGTAAGGTAATGACCAACCATGTAAAATCATCGAATGAAGGGAGAGAAGGAAAATGCCTGCCAGTGTAGATTTTTTTTTAATTTTTTTTTTTTCTCCCCCGAAGTGGAAATCTATATATTTCTTTCTGACTGCTTTATTGTGTTTTAGCACAGTGACTTCATGCTTAATGTGGTAGAAAGTATGGGTGCTGGAGCATTCGGTGTTTCATTAAAAAGCCTAAAAAAAAAAAAAATCGCTCATAATAAATAAAAAAACTTATCTAGGGGTTAAAGACAACTCTTTTCAAACTAGATGCATTGGAATTGAGGTCTCTGTGTCTTCCCACCTCGCTACAGAGAGCTTGGGGATGTGCTCAGAGCACATCCAGCGGCTGCAGCCCAGGCGTGCAAGAGCTGCCTTGGGGAGCGGCAGTGTCCCCACTGCTCCCCCAGAGGAGCACGCAGGGCTGAAGGGCACACGCTCTGCTTCTGCTTAGAGGAGCAGCAGACCCTGTGGAAGGGAGTCCCACCAGCTCAGTGCTCCCTCCCTGAAGGCTTGCAACAGCCCAGAGCTCTTTCATCCACACGCGTTTCTGAATCCCTACAGATAATGACAAAAGTGCAGGGGGAAAGGAAAAAGGAGGGGGGATTAGACTAACATCTTACCACAACTGTAATTACTACCCAAGAGAGATGGCAAGGCATCATTTCGAAGCTAAATATCCCCTGGGATAGTACACATGCTATCCAGCAAGCATTTGGTTTGCCTTCCTGAGGAAAAGCCCTTTGGTGGGAAAACCTGCTCAGTCAGAAATGCCTGCTAAGTGTGTGAGTGCTTACTGCAAGAGGGATCGCTCCTGTCTTGTATCTTTTTCTGAGTAACATCTATGCCATTTGAGATAGTTTTAAATCAATATAGATGATAATTAAATATTCTGTTTTAAAAATGAAAAATTGATTTGCACCAGGAAGATATTTCAATATCCCCCAGTAGGGGGGTAGCAACGAATAAATCAGTTTTTGTTCACGGTTTACAAAATCCCTATGACAATAACTTAGATTTGTAAGCATTTGTAAATCTAGTTTGCCCCCAAGGGAAAAGTGGTATTCAGGACATTCTCCTGGAGAGAGGAGGTTCTCTCAACTGCTCACGTCAATATGGATTGATTGACTTGAAAGGAGCTCTGCTGATTTACGCCTGCCAAAAGTCTGGCTCAGGAGATCACTTTGAGACACCTCTAACTGTAAGATTTTCTGCTTACTGCCTCTGAGACCACTTGGTTCAGATGGTGCAAATTAGTGTCCTGTCTGCCCTGCACAGATAGCAAAGACCCTCTGGTGCCTTTGCTTTGTCCTTGGCTAAAACGTACCCCTCTGCTCCATCGGTCTTTGGCCTTTGTCTAAAGTGTACCACCCACACCATTTTGCAGCCTGTCTGTTGCTTACCCCTTCAGTGGCGATCAGCAGATACAGGCTGCCCAACTCTGAAGCCCAGGTGTGAGCAGCATATGTGGCCTACTGCCTGTAAGACTACGCTTGTAATTTCTCAACTTTCTGGCCCATCAGAGGATGAAGTGACACAAACCATAGGAGAGGATGAGGAGAGGAGGTATGAATAGCTCTGCATGACTCACAGGTTCCTGCACAATTTCAAGGGTTACAGTAAAGAGCAATCTCTTACTGGTTCTGGACAGCAAGGCCATGTGTCTGAATGAAGAACCTAGTTGGGAAGATGACCGATGGCTGCACTGTCATGGTGGTTTCTAGGCCCTGTTTTCTTCTGAGGGGATGAGATCTATCAGGATGTGTCCGTTTCCCATGATAAACCCTCAGCACAGCCCGAGGGTCAGAGAGAGACTCCCTGAGCTAGTCCTGCTGTTTGTAATAGGATGCTGAGAGCTATATCTTACCCCTTTTGCCACCCTGCTGCTTGAGATTAGTGGAGCGTGTGGCAAATCTGGAACTACATTCTGGTAACTCATGCAGCAATGAAAACTTGGTTCACTTGCACAGACCTAACAGCCACAGGATAAGCAAGGTATATGATGAATATATATTCATCAAACTGAATTTACAAATTGGTGAGGATAAGGTCAAATGACCCAGGTCCAGATTTTTGTTAGTAAGCCTAAGCCCTTCCTTTCCCAGCTCCTCCATTTCTAATTTTATCACAAAACTCAATAGGCTTATGTTTTATGTCTTCCTAAAAACTGTCTTACTGCCATCATGGTCTAAGTGAATTTCAGATTTCATGCACTTCCTCTCATTTAATTAGACAGAAGCAGTTCTAGAAAGAGAGATTCCTTTTTATCCTGGAAGGTTTAAGAAACTGAGGATCAGTAACAAGGATGTCATAGGTTTCTGTTTCAGAGAATACTATGATTTTTGAAGAAATCTGAGTGGAGCTGATTGATTTGGAAATGCTGGGGATTAGCAGTGTCGTATTCACGCTATCTCTTGTATCTGTTTTGGAAGTGGAGATGACAATGGTGATGTCCACATACTGCATGAAAATTTTTCTCTAGAAGGTTTGACAGGAGAAAACTCTAAATTAAACCCCTCTAAAACCACTGTGATTGTAACACGGGAAAAGCAGATCAAGGAAGGAAGGGTTGTGCCCTCTTAGCTTTTTTAACTGGCTTGGATCTGCTGACAGTAGGAGATGAGTATAAATAAACCTGGTGTAAAGAGGGACGCAGAGTAGGAATTGCCTCTGAAGGAGGAGCTTAGCAGGAATCCCAGCCAGAGACTATTTGAACTGATTGACTGTGCAGCTGAAACCTGAATTAACACTAATAATGAACACTAGATGAGAAAGCAGTTCTCAGGGACAACATTTACTAACATGCATTTTAAACCTACAGTGCACTTCTGCAAAGATTTCTGCCTTTGTTAATCTCCTGATAATTTCTTCCTCACCTAACATACCCTGAAAAAATGTTTAACCTTCCCTCCCCAAACACACACACACGCACTTGAAAATTGAAAAGAGCCTCTTGAAGTTCTTTCTCCCGAACTAGATGTGTTCAGCTTTCTGAAGCACTTGGTGGCCACTTGAGAATTTAAACTCTTATATGTGGATTTTCAGCTCTGCCAACTGTCGGTGTGTTGGAGGCGTGGGGCGGAGGCGTTTGCACCCTCTCACCACTGGACGCGTCCTCCCCAGGTTGAGGAATATTCATACAAGGTGACCTCTTTGCAGCATAGGGGCTCATTTGATTTCAGTGGTTGCTCAGATGCAACAAAACCAAGCGTGGCTCCTGGGGAATTCTGTTGACTTCAGTAGATTTACACTGGTGTAAATCAGGAGCCAAGTGACAGAAGCCGCCCATATGTTCTCCTGGAGTGCTGATTACAGGGGAAAGAAGCTGGATCAGAAGAAAATGATTGCACCCAGATTGTTTTCAATGTGTTAATGACTAGCTTAAGGCAGCAAATAAAAACAGAATCAGAGGTGATTTATATTTATGCTGAAATCTAAACAGGTCTGGCCCTAGGCATTTGCATTTTGCACCTAGCACTGTGGTTGCCTTCAGAACTCTTGAACTGCAACAAGGAATTGCCAGAACAGTGAAGTGAAAGCTGACTCGTGTTAAGACAGACTCTTGGATACAACATAAAGGTGGGGAGGGGGTATATGTATGGGAAGAATTGGGGGGCAGCGGAGGAATATTATATTTGCATGGAAAGTACTGCTGTTCATGAGAAATGCTACTACTTTTTTAAACTAGCTCTGGCCCCAGTTCCCTGATTAGCAATAGATACTCATTGAAGTCAAGAATCATTGGGCCGTTCCCCCAGGACTTGGGTCTCTCACATGTTGTATCCACTCCAGAGCTTTCGTTGAGTGGGAAGGCGAAAAGGGCTAAGATTTCGGTTATGACTGAAAGAAGTTTTGTAGCTTGTCCTGAGCTTGCTTTTTCTCCCCAGCTCAAAGTTCATTCCCAAACAGGAGGCTCATTCCAGAGTAAAAGCAGCATCACTGTAGTTGGCACTATGCATGGCCAAAACGGGCTGTCAGCTAGGGCAGCATGTTGTTAGTAGAAGGAAAAAGACCATGACCTGGAGCCTCATAAAGTAAGGCTAGTTGCAACTATTAAGGGAGAAGCTGAGGTGTTTGAGGGAGCAGCCCTTGCTATGTATTCAGAGGAGAGAAGAGCTCCCTTTCTTTCTATAAGCAAGGCTTACCATGGCACCTCTTCTTTCTCTGGTGGCAAGAGCGGCCTACCAGACTCTTCTGTGGCTGTTTCTGCTTTGTCACTCCAAAGTTTAGTTTTGCTTACACTGCTGAAAAGCCTTTGGCTGGGTCTGGCGATGAGCCTAAGCACCAGGGTTGTTACATCAGAAGGCTGGGTCTCAGCTCACCCTACTTTGGGTATATCAATGTCCTTCAGGATTATGAAGCTTAGAAATGCTATGTAGCTGGACCCCCTGCGTGGGGAAAGATGGCTGAAGCCCTTTCTATACAGGCAGCAATGCAGTAGCAGAATCAGCATATTAAATGGATATATGCTGTGTACATAGTATAGCCCCTCTTGCATTCAAGCTCACATAAAAGAAATAGTGAGGTCTATTCCATTCTTCCTCACCCACTCAGCGATGTGCTGTGGGCGTTTGCGACACACTGAGTTCATAGTGCCATTTCACAGCTTCTTGTTAATGCATGCCACAGTAGAAACCTCATTCATGGATGACGCTGATCTTATCACACATATTGATTCATCAGCCTAAGCTAGGAGCATTGGTAATGATTCTTTCCTACACAGTTCTTTGATGGCTCTGATGTCTGATACCAGTGGAATAAGCTGGTGTTGGCTGATGTAGGGTGGGTGGTCTCGATGGAGTTTTGTGCGTTGATTTGGTTTGGGTTTTTTTTTTTCAACTGAGTCTTCTCTGTGGGTCTGTGAGGACTTGATGGGTAAGTTTGGAGTAGGTATTCTTCATCAAAGAGATTCTTAATTTCTTTTTCCAGTAGTTTCCATTGAAATCTAAGTGTCTCTTTATTATGAAACAGCAGATCAAAATGGGGGGAAGGCGAGATGAACTGCTGATATTTGGTGTTTTGAACCCGAATGATTCTTCTATCATTAATATATTCCATTTTCAAAAGTTAGCCCTGGAAACTGGGGTTTGGGGTGTATTGGAACAAACCGTACTGGGGAAGGGAAAGTTAGCTGGTGGAAAGCTTTCTGGTTTTGTGTTCTTTAGTGTGTTTTCATTCTGTCCAGGAATGTGGGGGGAAGCAAGAGCTGGAATTCCTGGTGAACTGGAAAGTCATAGTAGCTGTGAGGCATTTTAGATGCTTAAGTTTTGTGATCTGCAGATTTCCAAGGTTCAGTTAGAAAACTGAGGGGTGTTCTAGGGAAGGGTGACAGTTCCTTCTTTGTACAAGTTAAACCTGCCTGAGCAGGGGCCATGGGCACTTGCCAGTCCTCAGGAATCCTGTTTCCCAGGACTCCTTATAATCTGAGAATTTTCCAATGTCAACAGACTCTTAATTGTTGTCAGGCTGTTGCAGAAGGATTGAGTTCTTGATGCGTTTCTGTTCATTCACATACTTCTTTCAACTTTACTGTATTGTCATCTTTGTGACCAGGTGTGGCAACAGCCTGCTGTCTTCGGTATTAAAAAATAAAAATAAAAAATTAGCCATGCAGCAGCCCCTGTCAGAAAACGGGAGGACGTAAACTCAGGGAGAGAGATGTAAGAGACAGGGTGTTGTAAGGGACAGCACCATCTGCTTTGTTGACAGTCACTTGTGCAGAAAGGACAAAGCACTGATTAATTTGTCAAGGACTCGTCTTAAGAGCTGTGAAAAGAAGGCAGATAGGTGTATTCACAATGCACAAGGTCGGGGGGGCAATGAGATGGTTGTCAAGGCAAGAGAGACGGGTGATCTGAGCTTTTAAAATGGGGATTCAGACATCTCATTTGGAGACTGGGACAAAGGCATGAAGTGACACAGCTTTGCTGCACCACGACATTTAAAGCTGTAAACTGTTGAGCAGCAGAACATACGTATAGGTAGTTATTTATGGTGCACAATAAGATATGAAAAAGAAAGTGCAGGGCTGGCTACTAACCCTTGGATTGGTTTTGGTTTTGTTTTAATTTTTTTTTTTCTTTCACTGAAACCTATGAGGCAAAAGTGCTGTGGTAATCTCCACTAATTGGCAGTGTTGCTGCCAGGCTCACAGTACAAAGGACCAAAAGAGCAGGAAGGATGAGTGACTGCCAGGGAGATGCAGTGGCGGGGTAAGACATACCAGGGGTCAATGGGAGAGCTTTCACAGCTGCATCTACTCTGGGCTTTATCCTCAGGCTTTGTGTTCTCCTAAAGCCATGCTATAAAATGTAGGCAAGTAATGTAATCAAGCGAATGAAAACCAGTCTAGGGGCATTTTGGGACTGTCAGACAGGCTAAAAGACAAAGACAGAAAGTGCTTCTCTCAAAGGAAAGCTGCTGAAATAGACAGTGTCCTTATTTGCAGAGAAGGAGGAGAATTATCTTCTGACAGTTGGTGCCAGTGCTTTAGATCAAAACAGAAGTATGACCAGAAATGGATAAGAAAGATTCCAAAACTTAGGGAGACTTTTTGCAGAGAAGAGAGCTTCAAGCAGATTATTAATGATCTCATCACTTTTACCAATAGTCTAGAAATTGCTTCTAAAAGATACCTGAGAGATAATGGCTGGTGTTACCTATTGGGCAGTTCAAAACTGCCCACTTATGGTATTAGTTATCTATGGATCAACAAAAAAAAAAACAGGTGAAGATCCCTGACTCACAATAGTTCAGTTCTCTGGGCAGTTCAGGTCTTACTACTGATGGACAGTTTATGGCAAGGGTCTGCAATTCAAGCAATTGCTGAAATAACTCTCATCTGGCACTTCATATTTGAGTCCTCTAGAGAAGCTTCTAAATGGGGGCAAAGAAGGATGGAGGAATGCTCTCCCATCCTCAACGCTGCATATTTCACAATGAAGAGAGTAATACCACAAGTGCTATTCCATCCTCTCACAGAGACACGCATATGCAAAAAAAGGAGATTACAAGTGTACGTATAATTCCATTTTTAAGAACTCCAGACTAAGACCATCTCTGCAGAGATTTTCCAGGACACTTAAAGTTCATCCAGAGTGAAGGCAAGAACAGTTTGAGTACTTGTTGACTAAAGGTTTCTTCCCAAAGCATACAGAGCTCTCAAGGCGCTTTGAACTGGAAGTGCACCCATCTCAGATCTAATTCAGTTCAATAGTAGTAAGTGTGAGGAAACTGAGGAAGGGAAAAAGTATTTGAGAATCTGCTGCTCTGGAATACTCACACGTTCATTGCTGATCTAAGTCGGCAGCATGGATAGTGAGCAGAGACATTAATCACAGAACAGGCTTAAATTAAAGGAAACTTCCAATTTAGCTGCCAATTGTAAGGGCACTGGATGCTTAATGAAATGGAGAATTCCATTTTGAACTTGTTGCAAGCAACCCAACAAAGCAATACAGTCTGCTCTTCCATAGACAGGCAAAGAGGGACTGAGGCACAGATCCCTTTCACTTTCTCACAAAGTCTTTACTAATCTCTTGGTTACGATAAAGGTTTGTCTCGGTCATAAATCCCCACTCAGTCTTCATCTGAAATACTGCCCAGCAGTGGGACTGACGTTGGATCCGTGCAGACAAACCTCTGCCAAAGTATAATTGCAGGATTGGGGACTTAACGTTAATCTGAAGTCTGTTCCCAAATCTGTAGAAACCATGGAAAGACTCCCAGTGATATCAGTGGCTTTGGATTAGGCCTTCGTTCGTGCTATTCAGCTAACATGTATCAGAGAGATTTCTAGCTGCCCAGATTGGTAGGTTGTAAGATGCTAGTGTCCGCTTCCTTCAAGGCTATAGCTGGATGAACGTCACTTGGGAAAACTTAATTTCATAATTACTGAAAGTCCTGGTTATAAGAAATTCATCTTATGATAAACTTCTGTTTTTCCTGCTGATTTTTCACTTGCACAGTCACTTATAGCTGTGCAAAGCCACTGTGAAAATCACTTTCTAGTGCCACGTATATTCATTCCTTGCTTCCCCTGAACCAGTGCAAGTGAGGGTACAAGGCAGAGGACCTGGAAGACTTGGAACTACCAGTCAATCTGAAAGAAACACAGAACAGCCTTCTCACTTCAAACCTCATCCTGGCTTGGGTGCTCTGTGGACAGACTTCACTGGCCTTGAGATCGGGTTCTGTCTGGTTAATCACTGTGGAAAGTCCTTGCCTGGTACAGAGCTTTTTTTTTTTATTATTCTGAATTACAGTTGCTTGTCTGTATTCACTTCCTCTCTGTTCTTAAGCGTCAGCAAATAGCCTGAAGGGAGCTAATTTCATGAGCATTACTTCTGAAAAGACTTTGTTTCTGAAAAGGCACTCTCTCTCACTCACTGCTCCATTGTTACCTTCCCCCTCCCCTCCACTGCTGAGCTGGGAAGGTCTTCTCTTCAGATTGGATAGGCACGAGTGAGATTTGTTTCTTCAACCCCCTTTTCCTTTCCCTCTTCTTCTTCCCCACAGCTCATGCTTTTCCTCCCACTGTCACTTTTCTCTTTACAAAAGAAAAACACATGATAAAAGAAAAAAATCTGTGACGTGGAGGCGGGGCGGAAGAGGTAAAAAGCATCCTGAATTTTGTGGAGGAGACAGGGGGACTGCTGTGCTGGGACAGCTGCTTGAAAAGTATGATGGTCGCCTGGGAAGCAAAGTAGTGAGGAACAACAAGTATAGGTGTCTCTGTAGTTGCTTAGCTCTAGGCAGAGCCTGCATTTTGAGTGGAGAGAAAAAAAAAAGTTATCTTTGGGGACATGAAGAAAAAGGAGTCATACTCCAAAGCCATGCCAACAGAGAGGTACACGCTGCCCTGCCAGGGTTCTGGCAGGCACCAGTGCTCCCCAGGGCTCTCACCAGCTCTGTAAAATAGTACTGTCCATTTCCTCTTCCTCTGAAGAAGTACGTTGGAAAACGCCATGTGTCTTCCTAGACCCTAGAGGGTCACAGGAAAGTGCCCTCTGTCTTCGCAGAGTGCCCCAACCATGCCCAGCAACTGTTGCAGGTGAAGAATGACAGTAAGCTACACAGCAGAAGGAAAAGTGACATTACTGGGGACTATTTTAGGGGCATTTTAAAATAACCTGTGGACAGTGGATTTCATTCTAAGTTAATTTCTCTATCCGGGTTGTTTGTGGGTTTTTTTGATTTGGGGGCCTGGGTTTTTTTGCTGTTGGGGTTTATTTATTTATTTATTTTATGTTATTTGTCTGGTGGTGGGGTTTTTTTGGTGGGGTGGTTTTTTTGTGTGTGTGGTTGTCTTTCTTATATTTTTCTTATTATTTTTCTTTCTCATGCTCAATGAAAGTCTGGCTGGTAAAATGCCTCATGAGACATCCCAGACAATTCACCCTGTGTTTTAGGTGCGATTAAAATATATGGATCCGGCCTGTGCAGCTGCTTGCTGTCAGGTCCATTACATCCTGAGCATCCATGCCCCCAAGTGATTTTTGCTGAGGCCTCTTCTCATTCATTGTTGGAGATGACAGATACTGTAGAGAGAGCAGCTGATCCTCATGGAGGTGCGAGCAGAGCTGCCTGATTGATTGTCTGTAGAGGACAGGTAGGCACTGAGCTGCTCTGCAGTGAGGTCGTGCCTAGGAGGATACAACAGGCTTTTGTACCTCTGGAGCATTTTATTCACATTCCTGGATAATGTGTGCTTTGTTTTGGCTTTGTACTAGATAATGCACTGACAATCGCTAGGGATTTTTTAATTATTTTTTTTTTTGCTTTGTTTCTCATGTTCCTAGAAATTAGAGAGGAAAATGACGTATTGGGTTGCACACTCTGTGTTCTTCAGACAAAGCCAGTTTGTCCTTTGTAAAAAAAAAAAAAAAAAAAAAAAAAAAAAAAGCTTGGTGTGTTTTACTGCATCCAGTGTTAAATCATCTAGAAGTGCCATCACAAACAATTACTCCTTGGCGCTTTCTGCGGGCTCAAAAAGGGAAGTGAGAGAATAGATTTTGGAGCACGCTTCTTCTAAATACATGGGTATAACTCCCCAGCTTCAGGGAATTATTGCTGGATTGATTGCAGCCGGTCAGTCGATGCAAGACTGCAGCCAGGGAACGAGTGTGACTGTGCTCATGGCACACCTGGGTGACCTGTGCAATTTGCTGTTCAGACTACTACCTCTGAGCACACGCGGCACCCCTGCAGCGCAGGGGACACTGACCAGGCAGTGTCGCTGGGAGGTTGCCAATAAGACGTGCTTCTCACTGGAAAAGGCTTTCAGGGGTTGCCACCAAGTTCTGTGCTTGTGCCTGGATTTCATATGCCAAGCTTTCCCCAGCAGGGAAAGAAGTTGGCATGAGTATAACGGCTAGTACCTTGCTTGAATTGATGCTGTCTCTTACCTTAGACATGCAGCGGGAGACAGTAAGGGCATTTGTGGTTGCACCATTATCCTCACGGTGCCCATGGAGTGTACAGGCCAGCAGCGTGAGCAGTGACCCCACGGTGAGGAGAACAGCAAGGGGAAGGTGGAGGGGGCGTGGGTCTGGTCCAGCGCTACAAGGGCTTCGTCTTTCACATCGTCTGTATGCGAGGCTGATGATTTAAGCTTGTCTGGTGCAGCATGTGGTATAATTTGACTTTTAGTGCTGGTATTAAAGCACAGCTCCGTCCACGTGGCAGCATTTTTAAATGACAGGTGTGTGTACTTCTATGAAAACATTGCCTTATTTCCCCAACCCTTGGATAAGTGGAGCTTGTCAGGCAAACAGTCAAAAAGAAAGGTAAGAGAGGAACTGCTGTCACAAAGCTAGCATTTGCAAAGCATGTCTGAATTTGTACACAGTTCATGAGGGGCAGCTGATGATTTAAGATCATTGTTCAATTTCAAATGACAGAGAATTTAGACAAAGTTTAATAAGAGCCTGGCACCTACAGATAGGGATGGACAAATGTGAATGCAGGTTCTGACATTAAGGAAAAAAATACAGTGTTTAGCTCAGCTGAGCACTAGGGCCAAGTATTTCCCTGTCTTCCATTTCATTACAGCATTAAGGTTTTTAGATGCAGTGCAAACAACTGCTTTGTCACAGAAGAGTACTCTGAATGCCGCCTTTGTGATAACAAGCCGAGGTACATGGCAGAACCTGGAGTAATACAACATTGTATTGCACCCTCAGCAGAGACTCGAGCTGACAACAGTTGTGTCTGTAAGCTTAGAAGTGCACTCCTTGCAAAAGAACTGCATGTAAAAGAAGGAGCAAATATAACACCCAGACAGATCATCGGGAATCCTTCCTTCCTGTAGGAAGGACCTCATGAATCAGCAGAGTAACTCTTGACCTTCACTCTGGCACTGGCAGAGGGGGGCTGCCAGATTGAAAGCATTTCAGATGCATCATGCATTTACTTTCACCTGGGCTGGAATGGCTGTTCAGCACAGCATGGAGTCGGGTGCAATTTAGAGCCTCTAAACCAAAGAGCTAGAAGTTCCTGTTTCTAACTTGGTGCTGCGTGCAGCTCCCCAGATGCCTTTGGTGTGGAAGCGTGTTAGACCAGATCCAGTTCTGCCTCTGCGCCTTCTCTGCAGCAAATCTATAAGCTTACTTATTGTTCTGGTAGCTGGGGTTTTTTGTGTGTTGTGTGGGGTTTTTTGGTTAGGTTGGGTTTGAGGTTTTTTCCTTAGGTTATCTGACGTCCCGCATTTTTATGCACAGTTCTTCCTCGTGTCTAAATGTGTTTCAGTAAATTCGTAAGTCCTGGTTCTGTTTGGCAGTTTCAAGTGGTCTGCCTCCTTTACTCCTCAGAAGAATAATAACAACAGGGTTTGAAAATAAAGTCCATATTGTTTACATTCTTTTATAGCTATCCATTGCATCTGTCTTGTAGTCCAATAATATGCCTTTTGCTTACATTTAAGTTAGTGGCAGCTCTTAGCTTGAATACTTAGGCTACCTCTAATGCGGTAACAAATTGCTAATTATCAGAGTAGTAGCACTTACTTAGACTCTCACATACACTGAATCTAGATTAAGGTATGTGAGAAAGAAAATGAAGCAATGGTTGGCTCCTTAATTGTCATGCTATTAAACAACAGAATACAACCCATTCAGTGCCCATTACTGCAAGTAAATACATAAAAATAAGGGGGAAATTGAATATTTAATATGATAATCATCATAGAATGTGTTGGGTTGGAAGGGACCTTTAAAGGTCATCTAGTCCAACCCCCCTGCAGTACGTAGGGACATCTTCAACTAGATCAGGTTACTCAAATAATAATAAATCTAATAAATGTGATGAAATTTGGAAAAAAGCTAATGTAACAGCCTATCACCTTATAAAATAATCAAAGCAGAGGATGACTGAAGAGTGTGTTTTCCTTAATGATTATAGGAAGGGTTGAAAAGTTGCCTTGGCTGTTACACTGTCCAACTGTAAAATGACTCTAGTGACACTTAGCTGCTTTACCACACCAGCTCAAATGAACCAGGCTATAGAGTACTTTGGTGGGTTTTTTCCTCAGTTTTTCCTTCCAAATGAAAAACAGCATTGCCTTTTTAGTTCTATATGTTTTTCCTTGGGAATGGCTTAAACTGAAATTCATACTTAATAAGAGATTCTGCTTTCAGATCTCCAAGTTCATCTCTTATAATGACCATTCTAAAGCTGCGATTCTGTTCCTTTGATTCTGTACTGTGTCTTGGAATTTTTCTTAAACTTTAGTCTTGGAGTCAAGAAATCATTTAAGGATCTCTGTTCTTAAACACACATGTTTAGTCTCATACCGAACATCTGAAGAACACAACTGCAGTGTATGTAGATGCTAGGAAAAAAAAACAATTTGCAAAATAAACCTTGTGGTCTGGTGGTTGATGTGGGGATAAGGAAAAAGGATAATTTATGTTCTTTGAATGATTGCGTTAAGGTTTTAGGGTTTTGTCTGGAATTAGTTTTGGAGGCACTCCTTTTTGCTTCTAACTTGCCACAGAACAGTACTGATTCTGACTTCTTTTCTTTTTTTTTTTTTCCTGTCTGAAAGAGCAGAATGAGGCTCTTCTATTTATTTATAATCTCCTAAACGGAGATACATAGCCTGGTGTTCTTGGCAGGTTGCATAAGACTTGTATATGAACCAATAAAGAAACGTTTCCAGATTGATTGGGCACTGGGATAAGGCTTAGGCAGAGGAGCACTGGCACAGATCCATTTTAAGTTAGCTATAGGTCTGAGTTATGCTTCATCTCTCCCTCCCTTTTCCTGCCTGCAGCTGTAGTCCATTGAAGCTGTTGTCTAGGATACAGGCAGACTTAGTCTATTCAGCTGATGTTGTAAATGCAGAAAGGAAGGATGGTCTTGGGGCTAAAGCGTGACTGTGATGCGGACCTCACAGAATCATAGAATGGTTCGGGTTGGAAGGGATCTTAAAGATCATCTAGTTCCAACCCCCCTGCCCTGGGCTACACCTCCTGTATAGCATTTAACAAGACACTTACTGTTATCAGAGCTGCCCTTAGCTTACAGGTGGGAAGGTGCACATAGTTAGGAAGCACCCTGAAAATACAGTGCCAGAGATCACAATAGGTGTGAGAGAGAGACGATGTAGTGATGGCTGCATCCTGCAACTACATTCTTCTTTGTGTTGTGTACCAGTGTCACAGGACTGAGAGTGGGGATAAAAATCTTCCAATTAATTTGCTTATTTCACTCAAGTTTAAAACTTGCTCTTCAAGCTTCCCTCCTGCTCTCCTGGATAGTCCTAGGGACCAGAGAAGCTACAGACAGTCTCCATGCACGGTCCTGGGATACAGGACAGAAGGATCTAGGTCTGTGGCCATCTGTCAGGAAAGGGGGAGAATTAGAAAAGCCCCGTGATCCTATATGTTGTGTTGTCATTGAGCAGCTTTCCCTGGCAGTAGTGACACAGCCGGCATTCTAGGAACAGGAAGGCCCACGTTTTTCCTGCTCGTGGACTTCTTGAGTTTCCCTGCTAGGTGAGGAAGCAGGAGGCCACCATTTCCTGCTTGCTTCTGTCAAGGAGCATCACGGAGGTTCTGCTAAGACAGCTTCCATCAGCACACCCTTCACCGAAGAAAATTAAATGTCCTATATCACGGAACCTCATACAATTACCTAAAGGCCGCACTATTGCGGGTGATTGATTTCCTGTAGCAGCAGGGATAGAGACATGAGAGATTTCCCAAAAGTTTGTGTGCTCAGGCTAGATACGAAGGGCCTTATCCAAGTCAGCCTTTCTCTCCCTTTGGTGCAGTCATTTTCCATGGAATGCAAAATAACCTTCAGAGCAAAGCAATTAGCCAGTGTCTTTGGAAAGCAATGCTCTGCCTGTCAAGAATGGGCATACAGGAGGGATCTGGTGAGACTTTCTCCTTTGAGCTACAGGGCTTTAATCAACATCCTGCACAGGGGAAACTGCGGGAAAACTCTTAGTGTTATTTTGCTCTAAAGAGTAGCAGGGAAAAAAAAGACCAAACAACAAATCTCCAGTAATCACAGCTCATAAATTCTTCATCATGTGAATGGCCCTTAGGTAGATACATCCACCTAGGGAGGTATGTGACAGCTTCTAGGCACAAACAGCTGCCCTCTATGCGGCCTACGAATTGCTGTGTGCACTATCTAATACTTCGCTGATGGGCTGGGCTGGTTAACAGGAAAGAGCTCTTGACTGAAAACAGGCCATTTTTCTCCTTCAAAGCAAATCTATTTTCTCATCACCATGTTTCATAGTAATTCAGCGATACACAGTTTGCCACGCCAGCATCATTTTCCCTAGCTGTTTAATAACCATGCTCTGAACCGGAGCTGCACAGTATCTCATTATTCGGCTCCAAAGGTAGGAGAGGAGGGGTAGATGTGAAGAAAAACATCTGTTCCTGAGCATGTCATAAGTAAGGTTATACTGCCAACTGCAGTCAGTATCCCTGCAGCAGCTGTAGGAGAGGAATGAAATGAGAGGAAAGAAAAAATCAAGATGGGGAAACGTTATTGACTTTCTGCAGCAGTGAGTTTAACCTGAGTTTAATATCACTTGAATTTAAAATACTCGGGAGCTGCTGCTTGCTAATCCATTTGCAGAGCTAGATGAAAGCTCCTATCTGTTATATTTGGAGTGTGTCCAAAATTGGAAAGAGTTAATGCTGGGGAAGTCTCTGCTGCTGTTCCCGTGTGCCTCAGAAAGGAGACCCGTTGACTCACAGGCCCATGAAGGAAGTCAGACCATTTTAAAATGTTATGAAAGCAGCATCCGAAGCAAGCATCACTGCTGTGCTGGGGCTGAAACATCCTTCTGAAAAACATCTTGCAAAGACACATGAGCTGTGGCTCAGCTTTCTTAGTTACTACAGAATCTGGGGAGTCTGGGTTTTGTTCTTCACAGCGCTGTTGGCTCTGTCTGTCATGATCTGGTCACCCAGGTCCAGATGCGCAGAAGTAGCAGGTCAGAGAGGCCTTGGAGTACGGCTGATGGGACAGCACTGACGCTGCTGATGTCACCCTGGCAGGGACCAATGAATCCTGAGGCAGAGAAAATCAGTAGGCACTACTGAAATGTTTGGCTTTTGCTTTTTTTTTTTTTTTTTTTGTTTTCTCAGGGGTACAGGTCTGGCCTTAACCTGCTTGCTATGAAAATCCAGGGAAGTATTTGGATGTGACACCAGATCTTTCCAGCTTCTCTACATATATCACATTTAATTTAAAATACATTCCTAATGGGAATATTTGACATAACATTTTTTAATTGGCAGAGCATTACCCACCACATGCTGTGTCTTGCTTTCTGGAAGCTAGTACCACAGGAGAGCCTAAAAATGACTTTCTTGTAATGGCACTGCCTTCTCTTCACTAAGTTTGCATTGATTTTTTTTTCTATCATTTTCAGCTGTGAGTTAGAGGACATTTCACTCCTGCTGCTCCAGCATCTGAAAAGGTAAAGCAGTTTGCTTGTGGTATTGCAGTGGTTATTTCAGCATGGCTAGAGTGAGTTGGAAAAAGGTATTTCAAAGGTGCTCTAAAGATGACTTTGTTTTTCATCTGACTCTTTAAAAACATAAACACCCCAATGCCCTTCAGCCATGGAGCTGTACAGCACAAAAGCAGCGCAGCGAGGACAGAACGTACTCATCCAAAAAACACAAGCCTGGGGGAAAACCTGATATCGTTCTGCCTATGTTTATTTGACTTGAGGAAATGTTGTGTCATGAGGTGCATTATGTTTTGGCTGCTGATTTTTTTTTTTTTTTTTTTTTAAGACGCCACCAAATAGTCAGGGTAAGAGTGAGCAGAAGAGAACCTAATGAGTGTTTTAACGAGGCAATGAGTACAAAAATAGGTCTATGGAATAGACCAAAAATAGGTCCATAATCTATGGAATTGGTCATGAGAGAAGGAACCCTGCATTTTGGGATCACTGGTTCAGCCCCTGCCAAGAGTAGGAGTTATGCTGGGTCTGCTTATGCCTTGCTCTGCTTATTTCTGTGCATCTCGCAGGGAGGGGGGAAAGAGACTTTCCTAGGTGCCATTTTCCTCTCTTCTAGAGGCAGCCTGTTGGGATCCCAAGGATCTGGCTAGGGCTGGCCATTAGTCTCACAGCTAAGCTAGGGTGTGGAGAGAACATGTTGCTCCTGCACCAAAGCCGCCATACCCAAGTCCCTTCACAGCTGGCTTTCCACAGTCCATTTACTTTCTTTAAACAGCAGTAACGTGAGAGTTACTCCCTGTTGCGAAGACAGGAAGGTGGCTGTGTAGTTGCTCAGTATAGCTGAGGGATTCAGGAGTAAGGGGGCTTTTTATAAAATGTTATTCAGCAGGTCCAGAACATTAGTGCTTTCGTAACACCTGCTAGAGTATTTAAGACAGAAAGTTCTGCATCAAATGAGATGAGCCTCTTTCAAAAGGCTTCGTTCTGTTTTTTAAAGCTTTCAGAAGACTCCTGAGGCACCAGCTCAGAAGTCTGCCTCTTTAATAAATAAGAGAGTAAATTTTGTTTAATATTGTCTGTTTCAGAGAAGATGCTCCTGGCAGGTGCTGTTTATTGAAACAAAAGCTTGATGGGTTTTGCTAATGATGGTGTATCCTAGGAAATATTTATGTTCTGGGAATAGTCTGAGTTGTGATCTTTTGGTATGAGTTTTTATTGATGGAGTCTAGTTGCTTGTTATGGCAAACTTATTCTTTCTTTTGAGTTACATATATTAAACCTTTTCTCTGTCATTAGTTTTCCTGTCTTCAAAATGAAAATTAGCATTGCAGGATATTATGGTATGGGCGAAAAGATGAATCGTTACTCTTTAGAAAGGTAATTAACCTCCAAAGGCAGCTGCCAGAGAGCTGCCATTATAACATCAGCTGTACTCTGTTTCAGTTTTACTCTTCCACTGTCCTCCTCCAGCTCTGAGGTGGGTTGTTTATCAGCGCAGTTCAGTGAAAGCAGGAAGATGGATACCTGCAGCACACCACCTGCAAGAAGCAGAGTTTCAAACCTCCGTCTTTCACCGGAGTAACACCCTGTGCTTTTCTCTCTCCCCATCAGGATGCACAGCAGGGCTGTGACCTTGGCAGTGCACCTCAGCAGGTGTTGGCAACCTCTCGTCAAGCTGATTAATTGTGCTCGCTTAGTGGAGGGGGGGGAGGAGGGGCGGGCACTCGTGAATTCAAGCCTGTGTAAAGGAAACAGGAGACCCTTAGGAGAGGGTCCTTAGACAGACAAGACCTGCTGGTCTGTGCTGGGGAAAGACAGCTTTACAGAAGGCACACTGAGTTTGTGGGAGAGAGAAGGGAGAAAGAGCATCTCTCTCGCTGGCAGTTCAGGCTTGAATCCTGGTATGAGTGTACTGTAGCGTTGATAGAGAAATATTTAGCCCGTCTACAGGCAGTTGTTTGCTAGTAAACAAGAAACATTGTTCCAAACAGAGATGATTAACAGTGACAGAAAAATTTAGGAACTGGGTAGAAAGCTTTATTCCGCCTTGATCACAACTACCCATTATGTCAGTAGGTTCCGATTTTTCAGACTAATGGTAGGTGTAGTCTCATACAAGCATGCAACTGTGCACTGATCTCGCCCTCAAGGGACTGTGGATTTATCTCTAATGCTGTCAGATTTATTTACAAAAGATAGAGTGCATTTACAAATGCTTCATTGTGCTCTGTTGTTTGGAACAGAGTGAAACCTGGTCCCAATGAATACGGCAAAATGGGAGGGAGGTTTTCAAGGCTTTGCCCTCCCAAATCAAGTGGCTGTTAATTGAAACCATTGAGTTTCTACTGGCATACATGGAAAAAGGAGAACACAGTGAAGATTTCATTCAGAATGCCCTGTAAAGAACGTATGTTTTGTTGCAATGCTGGCAGAGTGCTCAACTTTGTGTGATAGTGATAGCAATAACAATTATTGTGGTCTTTTGCTGTTGTAATCATTTGCCTGTTACGACAGTTTGGGTCTCTGTCATCCTTCAGTGACCAAACTGTAATTTAGTTAGTTTATCTTTTCTACTGAAAAAAAGCTAGAAAGATGGTGGAGATGATTGAGAGACATCTCAAATAGGAAAGACCCTGCCATGCCTCCTGGATGTCTGGCAATTAGTAAATGCTTCTGATTTCTTTTTTTTTCTAGATGCTTCTATATCCTAGATACTTCTTGGTGTCATTGCCTAGTGAGATTTGCACATGCAGTCTCCAACTCTGGAAAGAATACACTTGCTAGTTCCGGGCAGATTATTAGAAAGTTTGAGGGCTTTCCTCCCTTCTCTTAAGTGTCTGTTGGAGCACGTGTCTCCAGATGTGGTGCCACAGCTGTATATCCCTTTGCCTTCCCCATCCATAATGTGGTTGGATCTTTGTGCATATGCATGCAAATCTCAGTTTGCAGAAAAAGCAAGACTTCTTTTACAAAAATTTCTTCTTATATGAGGTACACTGTCCTCAGCTCTCTTTAAAACTGGGCGCTTCAGAACGATATCCAAATGCCACACTGAGAGAATTAAATTAACAGTACTATACAGGCGCTAGAAATGCACCTAAACAGCACTTGAATCTTTCAGGTATGGGCGATTGCTGTTGCATGAACGTAATTGTTTCTAAAAGTAGAATTAACTTACTCTGTTACTGCTTTTTATTTTACTGCTTATATTGCATTAAAACAATGCCTCTTTGGAAGAGCACCACTCATTTGGATCCATGGGTTACTGCCTCCCACGGTCAATGGGAGTCACTGCGCTGATCTTGGCAGGCTCTGGGCAGGCGTAGGCAGAGCAGAATGGCTTTGCCTCCCAAACGCTCAGCAAGCTGCACCCCTCCTCTGTTATCGAGAGCTAAACTCAGGCAGTCATTCTCCTCAGGTTCCTGTTCCACTCCAGGTAAGAAGTAGATTTCGTATATACATCCTTACATCCCTGTGCAATCCTTGCCTGTTAGTAATGCTTTATAAAGAACCTTCCTTTGCCAGAACGGTGGTTTCCTAGAACTTTGACTCTGAGAGTTTTTGCAGGGAAAGTGTTTCCTCCCAAAAACCAGTATTTTAATCTCCTGCCAAATGCTCCTAGTAAAAGAATTGTGAAATTTGTGGGGGTTTGTTTCTCCTTGCTACCTCTGCTGCCTGAAGTATTCTCTGGAAGGTCAGCTGACCTTTATCGAGCCCTGGCCACTGGCCAGATGATATCCATAATGAACGTACTTCAAGCAGGCAGTGCTCCAGCATGAGTATTTTAACATCTGACCCCATCATTAGAAACAATGATAGACAGAGAAGATACTTGACTCCTCTTCCTAGAGGACAGCAGCTTCCAACTGGTGTACCAGATAGCGTGTAAAATATATACATGCAATCTAGCTTGGTAAACACCGGAAAAATAATGGATCCAGTCCTTCATTTAGGTGAACGCAACAGGTTTTGCTGCTTGTTTTCAGTTTCTTTCACTGTACAAATGACCTGTGTTGCTGTCTGGGCAGATGTAAAGGTTACTGATCTCCTGGTATTGTCTGGGTTTGTTATGGTCTCTCACTTGCCCTAGCCTCTAAAGGAGAAGTACCTTGATTAAATCATAAATGTTTGGAATAGTACAATGAAGTCCAATATCAGGCTTCAGGCACGTAACCCATACTTTTTAGTTCCTGTGTTGCTGGACATACCATCATGTGTTCCACGTTGACCAGAGTTTTTAATAGTACTCACCTTGTGATTTCTCCATGTGATGATGAAAGTTTTTTCCCAGTTAAGTACTGATGAAGTATCTAAGGCAGTGTGAACTTAATATACCCTGTGATGAGAACTGACTGAAAGGTGGCAACGTGCTACTCTTGTAGCATGTCGCTACAAGAGTACTGTAGGGCCTACTCTAGTAGGGCCTTGAGTGAATACAGTGAGGCTTAGGGTAAATGAAGTGCTTCATCACTATGCTTGCAGTTTTTAATTCATTACTTCTCTTTCCCCAAGCTGAAGAAAATAGCCTATGTTAAGCCAAGCGTAATACAAAAATGCATGTTACTGAAGTAACCCTTTGTCCACCTTAGTTAGGGTTTCTGCCATGTGAGCTTTCAGGTCAACCAAGTGCACCGTGTGCCACAGACAAACATCAATGGGAAATCCCAGTGCCTCACTGTGTTTGAGAGAACAAAAATGGGGAGATCCATTCTGGAGCAGAAAGGCTCACGCATCAGCCCAGTACTTTATAATTTTTAAGTTTGTACAATATATTAAGTATGGCATTTTACTCTCTTAGTAATAGCGTGGATTTCTGCTCGTTATGAGGGGTGTTTATTGCACTCTTGAGGTTTTCATAGGGAGAAACACTTGAAGTTTTGAGATGGACTAGCTTTCTTGTTTAGTGTCATCTAACATCTTTTAAAAGAATTACCTCTTTATCTTTGAACATTGAAACTTGGATCTTATGATGTATCATTTATATAGGGAGAGACCAGCCATGCCCACTTAAGTATCTCTGTTTTCCCATTTGTACAGTACATCCAAATATACTTACTTCTGTTTCGTGCTGTATTCATAACTGACCTAAAATGAACTTGAGCTTTTGCTGTTGCACATTGTTACTGAGTTTAATGGCAGAAAGAGTCATCTGTGTTGATTATTTGGGGTTAAAGTTCTCTGACTCCCCTTCCTTGCTCCCTGGTTCAGCCAGCAATTTGTGGCTCCCCTGTGACACTGGGTGTCACATGCGTTGGCTGCTCTTGGAGATCTTGAAGGGTGAGTTCAGATCGCTCTATGTGGGATTTTCTTTGAAAACTAAAACAGTATTGCCTCCTCTGTGCAGAAGGTGGTGTTAAGTCATATAATTTTTTTATAAGAAGATTAGGTCTGTAACTACAGTCTTAGGTTTTGCTCATGCCCTGTTGTTATGCAGGTGTAACACTGCTAAGTGCTCTGCCCAGAAGGTAGGGACCAAGTCAGCCCATAAGCAGATGTCATCCCTGGGAAAAGGGAAACAGCAGTGTGCCTGAATTCAAGATTTTGAAGAAGTGAGTTTCTTCTCTTTTCCTCACCCAGAGTACTCCTCAGAGTTTACTGAAGCCTTTTCTCTGCAAATAAGCCAAGGCTAAACGCTTTAGGCAAGAGATGGAAATGAATAACTGAGGTTAAAACTCACTAGCAGACCAGCACTTCTTTGGCTAGAGGCTTATTTTCAAATAAAGATGTTACTGGCATCACAAACGTGACTTTTTATATGCTTTCTGCAGGACGGCCATTTTGTCAAACACAGGAGGGAGGATGAAGCCAGGCAATTTGTGCAGTAACAGCTGTAACTAATCAAAGACATGGGCAATGTAGAATTCAACAAAGAAAAAGTTGCAGTACATACGTCAGGAAAGGACCTACAGTAGTCACCTGGTGGTGTCCCTGCCCTGATGATTACATGTGTATGTTATCTAGCTTACTCAGTTGCTAACAGTTTCCATTTCAAAGTTCTGCTCAAAATCTGTGTACTTTAGGATGGTTTGGATCCAAACCAAAGGTGCCAAGAGTTATTTATGTTTTGATAGGCCAAGTTAAGGTCTAAAACTCAAACACTGCAGATTTCAAAGGCGTGTTCATATCTGGGCCATTTGTCTCTTGTCTGCTTTAAGCCATTTGATTTCTGTTTGATGTGAGCGCGCTTGACCCATACTCCGAGCCAGTTGGCAGCCGTGCTGTTGTGTTAGCAGAACACCAAATTTAAAATGATATATCCAACTGAGTCTCCACACAGCTTCTAGTGAGTTGGAAGAGCTTGCATGCATTCACCTGAAAAGGACTAGCTGAACAGACTCTGATCTCCTTTTGAATGACAGTCATCTTTGCAGTATCAGAGAGATCTCCCTCTGCCTGTCCTGCTGTGCTGCATCCTGGGGGCAGAGTTTTCAGGTCTAGGGAACTTAATCCTCTGCTAGATGTTCTTCTCCCTCTCAGCAGCATTGCTGGGATTTTGGTATGTTATGGCATGGTGGGGGGTTCTGGGAGGCTTGTTCATTTTTCCTTTTGTATAGGAGTCAGATGGCTCCTCATGTGAGGGCACAATAACCCTTCTGGTAGTGGTCTTGTACTGACATTTGATCATTACGTTCAAGTGGGCTTATTGTTCTGTATAATTTTACGGACAGATAGGCTTCCAGATACTCCCTTCGATGAACAGAGGACACAAGCGAAGTAACAATGATATGATCATTGGAAATACTTTTTTTATACTCAGAAAATTATGAGCATGTATTCCTTGGTTCCTATTTCAGTGCTCATCCTGACTTAGAGATTTGAACTATACGGGTCAAGTTATTACCAACTGCTAATTTGGAGAAAGCTACCTTTTTTTTTTTTCCCTGTACATCAGATCTACGTAAATGCAAAATCAGAAGTTACTTGAACTCATATGGAATTAAATAAAAGAAAGAGGAGAGAGAAACTTAAGGAGATGGAAATATTTCAGGGTGTTACCAGATATTGCCTGAGCACTTACATTCCAAGGTGATACATACCTAAAAATGCCAAAGACAGATGTATCTGACATTATCTCACCCTCTAAATGCTTGGTAAAATTACAAGAAAACCGAAACAACAGAGAAAAGGGTTTTTTCTTCTTTTTATATCTCCACCTGTGACAGTTACCCTTAAGATAGCCTGTCACATCTTTTGATAAAAGGTCCATCTTCAGTTTTAAATGGGAGCTATCTATGCTGAAGCATACATTCAAAAGCACTTTCTATAAACAGTCTCTCAGGAGCCTTTAGCTCCCTGCTAATATAACAACAACAACCATAAAAACCCAGCTCCCAAGTCAAGCTGTCCTTGTTGCAGGAGGCAGGTAGGAAGCCTGGCAGCGTCTGCGTTTCAGCATGTGTGGCTCTGAGCCCGGCTCCACGGTGCTCCAGCCCCTGGCAAGTCACTTCCATTCATCCCATGTGGGCGCGAAGGTAGATTGTTTCATTTACGCACAGGCAAAAATGATCCAAGCCAGTGAGGAGTCGGGCACTGGAGTACTCTCCTCTCCTTGAAAATCTGGGGCAACTCTGTAGAAGTAAATGAAGCCGCACTCTGCCCTCACAAGCAATTTTAGCGATATGTCAAGTAAATTTATGTGGCTCAGGAGAAAAAGAAGCAAGAACTTAAGCCAGCTCCTCACCAGGTGTAGCATGGTATAATGCTTTGCACTCCCAGGGAACTGTGTCCGTTTACTCCACATGAGGATCTGTCCCCAAGTCCTCTGGAAGCAGACAGGCATCTGTCAGGTTCCCTGTCCTTCTGTTGCAGCAGCTACTGGACTTTGGGTGAGAGAGAAGCCCGTAATGAGCCCAAGACTGTCTTCCCCCTCCCGCCCAGCCCCTCCTTTTTGCACACACTGTTGTCAAGAATACTTGCTCGCAGAAAATGCGGTTGGTTCAGTGGTAAACCCTCCCTGGAATTCTGCTGAAGGGACAGTGTTTTTCTGTACCACACATGCACAGTATCCAGTAGAGATTAATTTTTTTTTGTTTAAAAATAAATAAATAAAAATTCAAGTGCCAGCCAGGATGAATTTATGAAATCATTCAACCAGAAGGGGACTGAAAAAGTCTGCATCGTGCTTGTTGCTTTTCTGCACTGAAGGGATCTCAGCGGGTCTGCAGCACGGCAGAGAGGCAGTGATGGACGCAGGCGTGGACGTGAGCGTGGGGGAGCGAGCATCTCTGTGTGTGGGTGCAGGTGGCATGATATGAGGAGAAACAGTGGGTAGCAAGGACCTCTCCTTTGAGACAGAAAGGCTTTAAAGGATTTTTCTGAAAGGGTATGCCTAGTGCATACTTGCGGGGGGAACCACAAAAAACCCCTTACAATAATAAAGCTTGCTGCAATGGTGAACTCAATACCGCCACCCAGAGTACCTTTTTACATAATATATGATGCTCTGTGTGGATCTGGAGACTGGGAAGATTAAAGCAGATGATCTTTCTGCATGTAAGGCAGCCAGAGACAGCATGATGGATCATTACTGAATACATTTCTGGCCATGCATAATTGTGTTCTGATCTTCCTTGTTGAAGTACTATCACCATCTCTCTGCCAGACTATATTACTTAACCCATAAGAGCCAAAAATATTCTTTACTTTTCCGTATTTTGCCCATAGCTATCTCTGGGGTCACTTGTTTTAGAAGCATGCTACTATCAGTTATAGTAAAATGTTAAAATGGCATCAAAACATCCTACAGCAGACCAGCAATGTGAATCAGATAATTGACTGCATGTAGGGTCTGGAAAATAAGTGTCTGTTCAGATGTTTGAGGGGCATGTGGCTTGTTTCTTTTTAACCCTTTGTGGTTAATTCTGCATCGTCTGATGCAATGGTGAGTGCTAGTGCAAAACGAGAGAGGTCTGTGTCATGTACTTTCCCATCCATTTCAATCTGAGTTTTTAGCAGACAAATATCAAAAGTGTATTGTGCAGTGTATTTACTGAACAAGGATTAAATATTCCTTAACATGTAGCGTGTGGCTATGTAATACAAAGATTTTGTGAATGATACAGTAGAAGGGAAAAAAAAAAATCTCTCTTGCTTGCTCATGAAAAGCAAAATCAAAGGGGCTGCGTGATCTGTTGCAATGACAACAGCGCCGGGAGTTTCAGCAATCCTAAGATAGAGCTGCCGAGGCACAGGCAGGCAGTCTCGGTCGGCACAGCTGAGCTGCACACCTCCTGGAGACAAGCCTTTTGGTGACACAGTTTGTACCACTGCCCCCCACATTGGTTAGAAGAGATTCAGTGCGGGCTTGTCAGTGTGGATCATTACCTGCCTTTCCATCTGTGGGGTGTCAGCTACATTGTGTAGTCCGTAATTTATTCCCTGCATTAAACAATTTATTGCGTGTGATACCTCTGAACACCCAGGTGCCTTTCACTTCTTAATAAACACAAGTGAGAAACGCAGAAACTTCCAGAAAATGTCCCGTCTTCCTTCTCTTCACTCCCTCAACTCAGTAAAGAAGAACTGGAAAGTTGAAGAAAGATTTAAATCAAACTTTTATGTTCAGATTTATTTTTTTCTCAGAAATAAATAGTGAAAGAGATTTTTGAAGCAAGGTTTAAAATGGAGATGTTACTGCTTCACTTAAATCCCAGAAGCATTTCAACAGTCTTTATTTCAACACTTATCGTATTGGCAATTACTCTCTCTATATATAAAGTATAGATATACCCGCAAACACAGTCTACAATTTATATTCAGCATTACTTTTGGTCCTTAATATTGTGCTGTGCTAATTAAGTTGTAATGAACAAACATACACACATCATATTTGCTTTCCAAGCTTTTTCCTCTAGAAATGTGAGGTTTTTTTATCTACATTATGACATTAATTCTCTATTTACATACTGTTACTGAGCCCTTTGGGTATAACCTTCAAGAATATTGATGCTTTCTATTTTCAACATTTTAATTTCTATCCTTAAAAAGAGACATCAACGGGCAAAAAGTGCACTTTAATGCCTTATTATGCAGCTCAGCTCCATCTCTAATACTAAGAATATTTGTCTCTTATTCAAAACTAAAGAATTCATACCATAAATATACCTCATGGTATTTTTTTATGTGATAAATAAATGATACAAATAATACATTTTTCACTCTCGAAGATGTAAATATGGTTTAGTTTGGATCAGCACATAGCTAGCAGAGGTATATAATTTTTTTCAATGCTTCCATTTTTTTTCTTCAAGATGTCTGGAATTGTCTCATTCCAATTTGCACAGGACTCAATACAAAATGACACGTTAATAGAAAGCAACTGGTTGCCTCTAGGCAGCAAAAGATTAGCTTTTCCTGACCTTAAAATATTTGTTTGTCATATGAGTCGCAGAGAAGGGAACCATTTGGCTTGGCTCTTGTTTCGGGTCACATTTCTCTGAGCTGTTCAGCAAGGCACACAGAGTTCCTCTCTGTCCCCCAGTTGCACTGCAATATGTTCAGAGTTGCTAGAAATTTCCTAAATTTCATAAATTACTGCCACACTGAGCAGTGGCCTGGCTGCATGGCTCTGGCTTTTGCTCATCTTGAAAGCGGGGCCCTAAAGCATAACTGTAGGCAGTCTTCACAGGACAGGTTTTCCACCCTTGCTCTTCAGATTTTACCTGTGCCAGACCATCGCGTGTCAGGAGAGGCCACCTGAGGTCCTGCATTGCAGCTGTGCCTTTCTAACGAACAGTAAGTTGGTACCTCCTTGCTGAGGAGAGTCAGCCAAGTAAGCCCAACTAGTCAAAAGGAAATCTGCCAGCACAACAGGATCAGATGTATCTGTGAAATCAAGCACTTGTGATGGTTGTTCCTTCTGAACCCAGTTCTCATCCGTAAAAGGATTCTGAGATGCAGTTGCTTGCTGAGCGGTCCCAAGTTGCAACTCGCAGCCCAAACCACAAGGGTCAGCACCAGAAAAAGCTTGACGGTCCATAGCCTAAAGCCTGTCTGTACCCCAGTCCTGTTAAAAATACATGAATGTAAAAATATGTAACTTCTCTGTAGTTGCAACTGTTTTCCTGCCTCTTGGGTGACTAGTAGTGAAGAGCAGCTTCTTTCAGGAGTTGTGTGGTCTGCTCCTGCAGCTGAATGAAGCTGGGGAGGGGTGGCAACAAAACTCTGGCAGTATCAGAGTTCATGTCAGCCCCCGAAAGGCATGAGGGGGCCCTGAAGTACACCAGGAGATCGGAAAGCCTAGAGAGGGATCAAGAGCCATGACAGCGATGCCTGTGTTGAGGGGGCAGGAGAAGCATAAGGAGAGAGTGTGCGTTGCCATCTGAGAGGAACCGGGACAGACGGGTGACACTCTGGTTCTCTTTCTGTAACCTCTTTCCATCCCCTGCTGGGTGCACGTTCCCCTATATTGCACTAGAACAGCATGAACCTCGGTTGGAAGCAGGAGCTTCAGACGTGGGGGAAAAAAATGGAACTGCAAACTTGTGCCATTTAGAAATGTCTGCATTTCCTCCAACCAGGTAGTCTTTTTCCTTTTTCTGCTGGCAGCAAACCACTGATGCCTCCCTTGGCTGTTTAACTTTCTAAAAAGTAGTCCTGAATGTGTATCCTGGTGGACTGCATGCAGAGAGTATCCTAAAAAGCCACAACTTACTGGTCTGTCAATGTGATGCTGTGGTCAGGCAGGTTGTTGCTCCATTTCTTAGAGATGCAGGAGGTGTCTAGTGCTAGCAACTGAAAGCTGCTCTTTGATGCCCTTAAATTTCAAAGGTTAACGTAACAGTTGAAAATTGCACAGGACATGTGTGAGAGCCTGCGGAGTACTGTCCAAAACTCTTCACGCAGGAATGGAGGAAGAAACGTGCAGGACTAAACCAAGCTCAAAGCAGTGATGAAACCCTCTGCACCCCTCAGTTTGAATTTAGAGGTTTGATCTCAGAGCATTCTCTGTGCTAGCATGTGCTTTCTGAAATTTTCCAATAGCAGCATTTGTAGCAAAATTGAGATTTCTGTCTGGTTTTTACACTGGGTTTCTGGGAAAATTACTGGTTCAATACTGGAGAATGACAATAGAGCTATATTAGAGTTTTTAACTAAGGGTTATGGATTGCCCAAATTGTTATTTCCCTCAGAAATGATGGTGCCTACAAGAGCCAGCAGTCTGCCACAGCTTTTAGATGACTGACTTCTGTGTTTAATGGAAGACAACAGTAAGACTCCTCTTGTTGCAGAAGTGTTCACCTGTAATTATTATAGATAAGTCATAAGAAAGTATTTCCGGAAGCACATAAATCTTAGTCAGATGAGAATGAATTGTAGTTACCTGAAAGCCAGACTCAATTTCCATTTTCAGTGAAACTGGAAAATTTGCAACTAAACTTCTCAGCTGAGAGATTTTCATACCCATAAAATGTTTTGCTTTGGAGTTTGTGGGTTTTTCATTGTTTTTCCTCTTTTCTGACAGCCACCTCTTAAGCACAGTCCATTTTCCCTCTAGAGATTTTTTTTTTTTTTTAAGATAATGCGCTAAGGAATTAGTTCATGCAAGTCGTCCCTGAGGACAACCAAAAAGCCTTGAAAGTGATGAAATGGGTTTGTGTCATCTGTGAATGCATTGATATTCATCCCTATTATCCTTCACATTTTCAATTCAAGCAGCACGTAATTTATCAGCTCTGTTGTCAAATTGCTGCATGTAATTGTGTTTAGCAGAAAGCTTGGTGGGAGGGAGGGGAGAAGAACAGAAGAGGAGATAACCATTCACTTCATCCCAGGAGAAGTGCGGAGCAGCGCTTGCTTTGAATTTGGTGGTCGTCTACCCTTTTCCAAGTACTCCCACGGCACCATGTTGTAAAAGTGGAGCAGCATATCAAATGTAAGAATGTAGTTCAGCAGGGGCAACACAGGTAAACATCTTACTGGAACAATGCAGAGCACGAGACTGGAAACATTTGAACAGTTGCATGGCAACCCCACTGCTCGTTTCCATCACTCTGAAAGTGAAGTCACTTGGATATCGGATGTCAGTGCACTGCACTGGTCCCAGTATCAATATCATTCTACTTTTAAAATGGTTCAGTCCTTTTAGCCTCTTTCAAGAGATCATGGATGTGACGTGGTTAATAGATGGCACCGTCTAGATGAGGGATGTCAGCTGCAAACGATGCTGGAAAAAAGCTACCGACGTGTTTCTGCAGAACATGGATTTGTCTATGTTCCTTGGCCATTTTGTCTTCAACAGCCATGGAGTCACAGCAGAGGACCTGACAATCAAATCCCTTAATGTGTACTTAGCACAGCTGCTAATTAAGTCACACAGATACTATATGTCTGGGGAACACACCTATAAAGTGTGGCTATGAAGGTAAGAAAATGCGAAGGGGACAACCTGTGGCTGGAGAAGGGTCTCCATTTTATTCTCCAAGCTAAGGCTACTGCAGTCTGTGTGATAGCTGGTTCTTCTGTGGCTTCTCCCTTTCTGATCATGACCTGTGGCATGTTGACTTCTACTGACAGAACAGTCCTTTGGAAAGCTTCCTTGCCTGTGTTCGTCAAAGACACCCAGATGGATTCTCACCCAGCTCCTTTGCATCTTTTAGGCCTGAAAAATGGCATTAAAAACATCTAGGTCTTCCTGTTAGCTGTTACCTTGCACTCTGGAGGAGCTGCAATGCAGGGAGCATGTTGTGAAGTTACGGACAGCTAGGTGGATTTCACTGCATCTGGTAAACCTGGTCAGGAGATAGCACTCCTGTAACTATTTTTTGCCTGTTTAATTAGAACAGCACTGAAGAAGTACAATGCTGTTGGAAGGAATGGCCTCAGTGCCTGCGGTGTGGAGCACTCTGAGTATAACAGGGAAAGAAATCATTTTTCTTTCCCTGTTTTGTGATCAGGAATGGAGATCTGTGAATTGCAATAAAATGGTGTTCTCCCAAGGTGCTTAGCTCATGGGGAAAAATGAACGTTGTGACCTGGAACCTCGGCACCTTATGAACTTTCATGTTAAGCCTAGTCTTTCAGTGGGATGTATTTAAAGGGAAGAGTTTTCTTTAGTTTGGTTTGGTTTGCCCATGGAAAGAATGCTGGTCTTTCTAGACGGAGAGGTGCTGTGGTATTACTCCATTGTCAGAAACTTGTAGGGCTTTGCCTTTTTCCCGGTTGAAGGTTGAGTCTGTGCTGTGAACCTTAGTTGGCATTGCCTACTTGAATAGGACTAAACAAGGCACCTACCGACTTGGTCGTAGGTGTAGGAAGTCTGGACAAGAGAGCCCCCATCAAGGTAAATCTGGTAATAAGCACCACCCCCTACCAACTGCATGGCTCTTCCATGCCCTCTCTCAAACAGCCTGGTAGATAAAAGCTTCTCCTGCTGTGATGAAACCACACGCCATGCATGGACTGACTGCCATGGAAAAGTCTTGTGCTGTAGCTCCATACTTGAGAAAGAAAAAAGGGAAATAGGACATTCTCTGCTCAGGAGCATCAAACGTTTGGGGCTGATAACAGTGAGGAATACCTGTCTTAGGAAGAACGGGGAATGTGTGGGATTTGAGCAAAAAGGCTTGCCAGACTGGTAGTTTGATGTGAGCCCTCACTGTGCCAGAATAGCAGCTCGTCCCCTGATAATAGATTAGCAGAAATTTCTCTGCCTCTCTAGCATATTAACAGCAGTTTGCCTCTGTTTTGTTACATAAATAGATTAAGCTTTAGCTGTGCTCCTATCAGACAGATTTTCTTTGCTTTTTTTTTTTTTAAATAATCATCAGACATTCTCATCAGTTTTGTCCTACAAGCAAGGCTTTGGAAAAAAACAAAACTGAAGAGCTAACCGAACAGTTGCTTTTCTTTCAGCATCTGTAGCTGTTTAATATTTTGCTTGTCTTCTCTTCAGGTGCGCAGGGGAGACAGAGCTGCTCTCTCCAGTCTGTATCAAGACAAGCAGAACTTGAGCAACTGGGGAGAGAGGACGAACTGCCATAGCAATGCCAAAATTTCTGGCTTATTTTCTTGAGCTCTGCTGTTCGTGTGTCAAAAATTGAAAGTGCAACTGGGTGAAAAAAAACTCAGGCCATAAAATTCATAACTGTTTGGGTTTCAGCCAGCTCTTCACTGGGGATTTTGTGGGTCCGGTTTTAATTCTTCCTTCCATTTGACATGGGAATCATAGAATTCATGCAGTCCTGGAAGCGTGGAACTAGGGAGCTCTTTTTACTATTGCTATTTCATTTATTAATTTAAGTGCTGTACTGACCTGTTACCCTCCTTACAGGATCAGTATTCTGCAAATACTTAAAGCAAACTGATACGTGAAGGAACTGGCTGTGTATTTCTGGAGGCTTCATACTTACTACCTAAAAGCTAAATGGATTTACCACTTGTTAAAACAAAAAATCCTGATACCGTCTGTTGCAATATGAACGCCTGCTATGATGAGGTCGAAAACAGATGACCTCGGCGACAGAGCTTTCTTTAAGCAATGTTGCAAATAGTGACTGTGTTTTTCGTGGACAAATTGCTTTCTGTATTAAGTTTCTGTTTAAGGACCTCATCTAAACTCAGATTGCTGCAGTGCTACTACAGTACTTGCTTCACAAGCTGAATCCTATGTTGGATTTAGTATCTGCTATTACTTTTAACCTCTTACCTCTTGGCAAACTCTTCAGGCATAGCCGCTAATGGATCCACGAGATGTTTCACGCCTGAGCCAGGAACTTATTTATCTCACTTCTGTGGATCCATAGAGTGGAAAGACGGAAGAGGAAGCTGTGGTACAGGGTACTGAGAATTACATTGAAACCGTATACCTAACTACTTATACATCTGAATACAGTGTGAGAACTTGCTCTTTAATTTGCTCAAAATATGGCTGTTCTGTGGTGAAACCCTGTATCAGGATGAAAATGAATCTCCCTTTGGGCAGTTGTGAAAGGAGTTATCTAAGCTTGGAATTTTTTTCTGTTCCTTCCCCCCTCCCTGACTTGCATACCTGAATTGAGGTCACGGTGCCGCCATAGGCATTTTTTTTGTGTGTGATGTTGCAGAAATATCTTAATATTCGTGACCTACCAGTAACATGGCATTAATGTAAGTTTCACTCTCCCACATTCTGCTTACAGTATGAACACGTAGAAAACTGTAATTAATTCTTCAGGGCCAGCATCCTGGATTTAGCCTTGCAGAAGTTGCGGTGATGCATGGTGATAAAGCATGAGAACAATAGCTGGCTGTGGTCATCTTAAGTACAAAAGCGTTACCAGCTCTTGAAGTCTGAGCTACAAGTTATTTCCATGTGAGGTGGAAAATGCTGCGTACTTTTATTTCTCTTTGTATAGAAAGGAGTAATAATAAGAACAAAGGATTGAGGGTAGCAGGTGAAGTTGCTTGAAATACTTCTCATGTTAATCAGATGACTTCTCTGCAGTAATCAGATGTTGCTCTGTTACTTTTTTTTATTCTAAAAGTGTTTGGGTTTTGGTTTTTTGGGGTTTTTTTGTTGTTGGTTTGGTTTTTTTTTCGTTTTGGGTTTTTTGGGTTTTTTTTTTGTTTGTGGTTTTTTTTTTTTTTTTTTTTAATTACAGCTGTCAGTCCTACTTCCACCCCACCTTGCCTCAGCAGCGGGTCAGAATTTGCTGTAGCGCATCCTGTGATAGCCTTAGTGCCGCATCCTTTAAATAAGTTCTGTGGATAAACAGAGACTTTGAAAAAGATGACAGAGGATGAAAAGTCAGCCCAGTTTTCTCTAGGGAAGTGTCTCTAATATCCTTGGTATAGAGGCTGTGTTACTTAGTTTTACTCCTGTATTATTTTTGTGCTCTCTTATTTTCCCCTTCTCAAAAAGACACTAGGCACAATATCAGCACCCGAACCACAAAGGACCCTAAAATGCATCCCCCTACGTGCCAGGACAGCAGAGTAAAATACTGCAGTGTTCTGTGAGAGTCCATTTTCTACCACTGGATTACAAGAAAGTGTCACATATAAAATTTACTCCTATTTTGTGACCTAGAAAGACAGATAAATAATGTAACATTGCCATAAAAAAGAAAACTAGCTCAAGATTTATTCTTTAAAAGAAACAAATGCTATTAATTCCTTACTGTCTTTCCAGTTCCTTGTTCTTGCCCAGCTCCCTACCAATCACTTCTAAATTTTAAATTTGCATTTCTGCCAACTTGGCACACCATATAGAAACAAAGCTTTTCAATAATATATGTGCTGTGCCTGCTCTGAAAGCATATTTTGGCAAGGGCTTTTCTGACTCAAACTGGTATCCACTTTCAGAGATTACTTTTTTTATTACTATTTAATTTCAATGCAGCCTGAGAGAAGCTGCCATCCAAGGCCCCAGCGAGCAGTGTTACATGGGCAACTGCTTCCTGCAGGAATTTAGAGCCCATCGAGGAGCCAAAGCAGCAGCCCTGGAAATTCAAACCCTGCAGGCAAAGAGCAAAGCTTCTCTCTTTACCGTACTCCCAGTGCGGATCGGCGCTGTTGCTCCTCAGGGACTTCTCCTGGGGATTCATGAACTCATTACATCCCAGACCTAGCTCAGTGCTTATCGTCTCTACTGATGCTGATTACCACTAGGGGCAGGTTTTGACATTGAGGGCTGTTAGGAGCTAGATTGAGAACATTTCATTCCATGTTAAGTTTTCTTTTTTTTTTTCTTTTTTTTTTTTTTTTTTTAAGAGACAACAGGCTCCTACTGACTTCTGCCAAGCCAAAATCAGAGTGTGGGCCAAAACTGTAGGTAGCTGACAATTCTGTAACTAGAGTATCCTTGCTTCACTTTTACAAGGGGCATTTTTACATCCCGGGGGTGGAGGGGAAAGGTTCTTAATATTTTCTCTGATCTACTGAAACACAGAAGATGGACGTGACGCAGTTCTCTGGGGTTTAAGTAATCTGAAATTATTATGCATTTACTAGTTCTAACTGGAACGAATACAAAATATCCCTGAATTTAGTCCACCCTTAAAAGCTTACCATACACAACATGCTTTGGGATATTCAATTACTGGATCACATATGCTAACAACAATACACTGCAACCTTGTTAGTCATGCCAAAGCAGCACTTTTAGTACTGGTCATGGGTATAAAGCTGTAAGAACATATTTTAGAAAGTTCTTTTAGAAAATGTTTGTGTCACAAACATAAAATTAAGCTCCTCAGTATATTGATATTTGTGCCCGTGTAATTCTGTGAATAATTTTATAGAAAGCTATGTGACAGGGTGATTACTTTTTAAGAATTTGATACTGAGACACAATAGACTACATTTTTAAAAGCGTGGGGGGGAAAGTCTGTTCTTCCTTCATTTCTCATGGTTTTGTTTACGAAAGCCAACCAAAGTTGAGAATTGCTGATGCATGAAATTCTGGCAGTTTAAATGTATATTTTTCTTCTATTTTGGAGAAATATAACTAAAAGAGAAACTACAAAAAGGTGGTGTTTGTCTTTTTAGTAAAACTTACTTTAGAATGTGTATTCTTTCTTATTTTGAGGGGTTTTTTTCAGTTTTATGGACTGCCTTTTCTAGTTCTTGATGCTAATTGTGTACTAATGCAAAGTGATGATATGCCAAATGACAAGTTTTTATTTGTGAAGCATTACGGATGGATGTTAGTAAATCGCTTCTCGTTTTCTAGATCAATTTTTTCTTTGTACAGTGGTAAAATAGCTTGATATTTTTTAAGTAGAATTGCTACAATTTTTCAGTACTTTTACATAAAGTGATACAAGCTGCATCACAAAATAGCTTTCCATAGAAAAATCAGAAAAAGTGGTGGAAAACAGTGCAGTGTTTCAAGTTCAGATTAAAAAACAGCATTTTTATCATTAGGAAAATGACAGTAAAAAAGGATGACTACCATCAGTTCTCAGTATCGGCAGTGACCGTGGGTCAGTTTTTTGATTGTATGTTTCTTGATGTCCTTATGCTATCAGATTCTATCAGATTGTCCCATTTGAGTACTTAGCTCTGCTCCTTTGATTTCCTTCCTCTATTCAGCTCACATATCTTCCTAATGTTGGCACATAATCAGGAATTCTTTATAGATAATAGGATCTCTTTCAGTTTTGTAGCCACTGTAAGCCTGTTATATTGTATACATTTGTTGATAAACTACAACAATGCTATTTATTTCAATGCACCTAAAGCCATCGTCACAAAAGGAATTTGTTTACAAAACTATTGGTCTGTTTTGCAGAATTGTTCCTCTCAGGTACTGTTCTTGTTTTGGTAAGCTTGAAGAACAAAACCAAAGCTAACAAAGTAGCTGTAGCGGTCCCTCCGTGTGTGACTGCCCTTGGAAAATATCAGAGGTTCACTTTCTCACTGTTGTGTTTTAGCTCCTCCACAGATGTTTTCTGTTGTTGCCTGCCTGCCTCAAAACTCCTCTGTTTTCTCCATTTTCTCACCAAACTTTTGGATTGTATTCACGATATGCTTAGTACAGTTTAAGCTGCAAGACCGTGTCCTTAATCTGTGGGCAATAAAATGGGATAAGCTCACTGCACATTGAAAGGTGCCTTGTGGAGCCGCTCGGTATGGCTGGAACGTGTACAAAAGGTACGTGGAACAATGTGATTAGTGTATGGGAAACCAAATGCAGCAAAAATTAATTTTGATATCTTGCTTATTTTTCCTAAGCACGCTGACATCTACCTTAACAATAAGTTGGCCCCACTTACAGCGGATTCTGTTGTTAACTATACTGTCATGCAGTGAGTCTCCTGCTTATCACAGCTGTCGCATTATGGAAGTTTCTTGGCATATGAAGCTGTCAGCTTGCTGTATGGAGCCAGTCACATGTCACGCAGCTGCCACCCCCATATTCATAACCTATCCTGAATCAGCCTGAAGGCTACTTGCCTAAAGGGACACTCAGAAAGTCCTTAAGAACCAAGCTTTTCTTATCTAGCAAGGACGTTTTGTTGCTTTATAGGTAGCACCTTGGTATGTGTGTTTTAGGGCCTTTTTTCAAGAGGCAAAGGTCTTCCTTTCTCTTCTAACACATCTCAAGTTTGCAGCAAAATCTGTATTTCACCAGGCGTGCGTATGCAGTGCACATCCAATCTTTGTCTGTCTGTGTTGACGCTGTTAACATTATTTATACATTACCAGACATGGGCTGGAAGCAACGAGATAAAAGCTGTATTTTATGAGTGCTCCCAGAAGTGCTACCCTCAGTTGCATAATTACCTGTGGCATCTGCTGGGAGATGTGCTTTATGAAATGGTGTGAGCTATTAATTTGCATACACCTATTACTCTGTTTTCCCCGCTTTGTCAACTGGCCATGGCATGCTGGACAGTCTCCTCCTCATCTAGAGGAGGGTGTTAACCCTGTTTTCTTCTGAATCGGGGCACCTGATAAGTAATCTGTTGCGAAAGGACAGGAAGCAGATGGAGAGGTCCCATGGGCTACAGCTCCGTGTGGCTATGTGTGTATGAGGATGCTTCTGCATAAGAGAGAGCCGGTACAGCAACACTTGGTATGTGTCTGTATGTGTAAGAGAGAGGCAGAAACAGGCTGGTTGCATGCTGCACGCCTCCTGTTGGCCTCCTGAAGTATTAGGAAGAATTGCACCTATTCAATTGAGCATATAACTCTAATTAATATTGAGGAAGGGCATCCTGCCTAATTATGGTTTCCCTGCTGACCCTGCAGGATGTTACTTATGCTTCTCATCAAATCTGCATTCATTTACTCTACAAAATATCACTCAGGAATGACTTTTTTTTTTTTTTACCCTGATGTGTCAGCTGCCTTCCTTTCCTTTCCCAATACTGCCTTTTCTTGCCTCTCTCCATAAAAGCAGTGCCAGCTAGCAGTTATTCCTTACAGCCTTTTAAAGAAAGCATTAGTCCAGACTGGATGCACTAGGCATGTGCATCCTCATTTTTGCAGCAGACGGGAGAACAAGATTCAGATTAGAGAGGAGGAAATGCTTTCTGACAGTGAGGATGCTGAGAGAGACTTCTCTGGGTGAGTGGGCTTGCCAGGATTGAAGGGCTTTAAGAACAGTTTAGATTTAATTTTCACTAAAAATGCTATAAGGTCTAGTTGAGCCTGTTTTGGGGTAGGAACTTAAACCTGGTGATCTTTCAAGATCCTTTGCATTATCATTATTCTTCCATTCTAGCACTATAAATACTGCAGGTTCAACTCACTGCCTGCCACTGTCTCCAGTTCGGACTTTGGGGAGGCAGAGGGAATATAAAAGGAATTAATATAGCTGGGGAACTTTGTAGTTACACCTCTTGGTACTTCCAGGCAGCAGATAAGGAGCAGCTGTACCTTAGCTTGCGGAACCTACCTCCGCTTCTCTGAGAGCCCTTCAGTGATCAGAGTCCTCCACGTCTGAGCTTTTCATGACTCCCCTTGAGGAGCTGTTTCACTAGTGTCTGTGCAATAGGAGTGCCAGGAAGCAGACGGAGGGCACGCAGCCCTCCTACCATCTCATATGCCCTCCAGGTAAAGGATGGAGGCCCCTAGTGTTCCACCCATGCCTCTTAAATAATTAAGGATTTCAAGTGTGCTAAGTTGTGTTAATTACAAACCAGTCTTCCTATTGCAGGAATCTCTTCAGGACAGGTAGTAATTTCAGGCTCTAGCACTTTAGGCTGCTTGCTGTATACACCATGTGCACATCGCCACTCAAGAGCAGACGAATATTATCGTACAATACAAAAGTGTGATACACTCCCTATGTCAAATTGCAACTCAGATAATTAAATTCTTTCCACCTCCATTCCTCTTCCCATTTCAACTGAGAGAGGTATCTTTCAATTATTTTTCTAAAGATTTATGTAGGGTTAAAGAGGAACTTAAATGCTTCTTGCAGTCCATTCCTCAGCTGGCTGCAGCCGAGCAGTGAGAGCCATCTGTATCATTTCATTTGAATGGTAAAGTGCTTTGAGATCTTTGGAAGATGAAAAGCATTTCATAACAAATCACACCCTCAAAGTGTTTCATTAACTTCTTCTAAAATAATGTCTGCTCTTAATCTTAGTGAAAGAAGTTGGAGATCTTGATTATACGCTATAGATCTGAAGCAAGAGAAGATGCAGGTAATAAAAGGTGAGCCTGGACCATCAAGCCCAGTACACGATCAAAACTTGTGCAATGCCTATGCCTCTCCAGGTTCACATTTTTGCTTGTTTGTTTCTGGATAATTTTTAATTGGATTGGAGGTTTTTCCTGAGTTTCTTCCAAACCATTTCTAAAGCCACTGCTGTTTATGAATAAGCAGGAAACAGTTTTGGCACTTACTTTTCTCTCTATTTCACCTGTTTGTTTTTGGTTGGTTTTTTTTTTCCCTTAATGGGCCCAAGTATCTAGAAAGGGAGTAGGAGTCAAAATTAAACCACACATCCAAAGGAATTACAAGAGAGGAAATTCATAGTACTAAAAAAGGCCTTCAAAATGGTGGTGTCTCATTTTTAAAGCCCTGCCTTATAAAGAGTAAAGCCCATAGCTAAGGGAAGCATATAAGCAGATTTGATTTGGTAGAGGGCAGTTAGTGGGATGCCAGCGGCGTTGCCCCCGCAGGCCGCATCGGTCGGCACTCAAGGGACAGAGCGGTGGCTGTGGGGACAGGCTGCTGACCTGCCTGCGCCTGCAGCCCCTCGGTGCCACTGCCTGCACTGGGCTCAGCGCTTCGGTGTCTCCCTGGCTGCCAAGTCTCAGGGTAAGTCCTGGAGAGTTTCTAGAGTTGAATTTGATAGTTGCTATTGCTGCTTTCTGCCAAGACTTTAACCTTTTTTTTAAGCAGTTGTGCACAACGTTAATGAGTCTCCGCAAATAGAAGTCTGTATTAAATTGGCACTGGAGTTTGTGCCCTGGAGTTTGTTCAGGCACTAAACACAGCTGAAGGGAAACTGAGTTTTATTCTAAAATGTTAAGTACCCAGAGTTTCCTCTCTTCTTCAGCAGGTGTCACAGCAAGTCATACCTCCTAAATGACCCTGTTGGATTGAGTTAGAGGCGTTTAGTGTTATGACTCAGCCATTACAAGCTGTATCTTGATAATTCCTGTCTCCTCTTCCCTTCCATTCTGAGGCCAGCTGATGGATGCAGTGATGGGGCCGAGTGAAATGCTGAAAGCAATGCGCTCAGCATGCCATGAGCTCTACAGGAGCTAGCCTATCGGGATTGCAAGCTAAACTAGCAGGTCATGTATATATTCAATGCAGTGTACACATACTTCATATATAAACTTGCTATGTTCAGTATCCCAATCTTTATGGTATTTGTGAGAATAGGCTCAAGTTACTGAGCAAGGTGCCTAATACGATGCTTTCCTTTGAGCATTCTTCATACAAAGTGTTTGTTATTTAATAAGCACTTATACCTTAAGTCTTGAACAGCATTTCAAGCCTTTCTTGCCATGTCATCTGATTATAGCTCTGTTTACTTCACAGCCAGAATACACAAATACCCACAACATGTCTTTATAATGAAATGAGAAATTACCAGAATTTTATTGCTGGTTTTCTCCTCTGCTCCCTCCTAGACAAAATCCACCCTCAAATCGTTTCTCTCATCTGCTTGGTATCAGCTGGGCTGACAAAGTAAAACTACTCAGATCAGAAATAATTATGAAAGCTTAAGGGAAATCTGAAATGTGCATGTTCTCTGGAAGAAAGACAAAGCACATTTTCCAGATCACTGACACAAGTGAGCATATTCCATATAGTTTTTGTTAAAGGATATATTTAAGAAAAAGAACCCTTTATCTTGTCAATTTGATGGAAGGAATCAGAAGGATTCAAGTCTGAAAGTGGGGCACAAGACAGGAATCCGGATTATTAAATGCAGAACAATTTAAAAGACTTTGCAGGATGGAAAAACAAGATGCGACAGGCCTGATCCTCTGTTGCCCTCTGGCTTCTGAAGGTACTCGTGGTTGTGTGCAAAGTGCCACCACAGAGTACTGAGAGGACAGGCTCTGCTGGGCGAAGTGGACTGGGGTAAATATCTCCAAGTGTAGAGCAGAGGGAGACATGGGTCTTCTAGCCTTGGGGTGGAGGTGAAAGGATCTGCTTCCATGGACCTGTGAGACTTGTTCAGTACTGCCTCCATGCACACTGGGGTCTTTCTGGTGGGAAGCTGCCAGCTCTTGGCTTCTTCCACCTTCCCTAGCAAGACGAGGGGAAGGAACATAATAGACCCTGAGTGTAGAAGTGCTGGAAGAGTAGGGACTCCACTGCTCTGCATTGCACTGGCAGGGACTAGAGCTGCTGAAAACAGAGACAGCATGTTGGCCATCAACCTTGGGACTTCTTGTGCTGCATGTTTGGGACCCATCTAGCAGGTGGCTTTCCTCAGTAATTGGCGCGTACCTTCTCTATGAGGTGTGCTGTATCAGGCAGGGAGAGGGGGCTGGAGAGCCAGGGTCATCTTCAGATGCCTGATTTCTGACTGCTGAGGGGACGCCCTGGATGATGAGGCAGAGGTGCGGGGTCAGCTCTGGTTCCTCCTGTTGGCCAGGCTGGGCCTGAGCTGAGTAGCAGCTCTGTCCCGTGGCTTTTGTGAATGTCTGCATGTGTCACCCACCTGGAGAGGGCAGCAGTCTCGCAGCAGCACAACAACAGGTTTGAGTGTTTGCTGAGTGTCCATGTCGCTGGCTGGGTGAAGAGCAAGCATTGCCTTCATCTCTTCCAAGGACTTCTGAGTTTGTGGAAGCACAGGATCATAAAACCATCAGTGTAAAGCAGGACAGTTTAATTTTCTGAAACACAACTAGGTAGGTGGAGAGATTAAATTATGGCCCATTTAGTCTCTCACCACCTTAGTCCCAGTATTTTAAAATATCTCTAGGTGACATAAAAGTGAGTCTAGACTTTCAGTGAAATATTGGTACAATTTTTCATTTCACGCTGTTTCAGGATTTCCACAACAGGTTTGGTTGGGTTTTTTGTAGTGTGTGCAGACTAAAGTAGAAGTTGGGTTTGTTACCTAGGACTTATTCCAAGTGAAGAGGATTTGGCAGTGGTATGTGTTTGATCTTAACTTGCTTTTCAAGTATTTCTTTTACTTCGCACTTCCTCTGGGGTTAAGCTGCCAAATAGCACAGTCCAGGCTCTTTCGCTGGTTCTGGAAAGACAGTAAAAAGTTTCCCCTGAAAATGGTTAGAGGTTAGATCTCTTCCCTCAGATTTTGATTTGCTAAATTCCACTTGTACAGAAGGCAGGAGCTTTACCACACTTGGCAGACAACAGTATTTCCATTAACAGCTGAAAATAAGCAGTTATCTGATAACACTGATAAATGACTGCCTTCTGGGAAGTAAGTGTGTATTATTTAAGAGGCACTACCTGAACTGAATTATAAGGTGGGTGAGAACAGCCCTCCTTTTGTCTGAGTAGAACAGAAGGGTACGCTGCATCTCAGGTTTGCTGTATGGGATTTATACTGCAAAGGACTTGCCTTCGCTATTGTGTGTTACAATAATCACAGGAATATTCCCGTGCTCCTTGCAAACTGTTGTAAGGGGTACACATGGGAAGGGAAAAAGGATACACATTTGTAATGTTTTTATTACGTTTGTTATGTTGTATGTTTAGAAGAATGATTTTTTTAGAAGCTCAATGAATCCATAGAATCATAGAATCACTTAGGTTGGAAAAGACCCTTGGGATCATCGCATCCAACCATCAACTCCACTCTACAAAGTTCTCCCTTACACCATATCCCTTAACACCACATCTAAATGAGTCTTAAACACATTCAGGGATGGTGACTCCACCACCTCCCTGGGCAGCCTATTCCAGTGTCTAACCACTCTTTCTGGGAAGAATTTTTTCCTAATGTCCAGCCTAAACCTACCCTGCTGCAGCTTGAAGCCATTCCCTCTTGTTCTGTTGCTAATTACCTGTGAGAAGAGACCAGCACCAACCTCTCTACAATGCCCTTTCAGGTAGTTGTGGAGAGTGATGAGGTCTCCCCTCAGCCTCCTCTTCCTCAAACTAAACAGTCCCAGCTCCTTCAGTTGCTCCTCATAAGACTTATTCTGCAGGCCCTTCACCAGCTTCGTTGCCCTCCTCTGGACTCGCTCCAGCACCTCGATATCTCTCTTGTATTGAGGTGCCCAGAACTGGACACAATACTCAAGGTGTGAAGAAGGCTGTTGCAAGAGAAGTTGCAAATGGAACTGCATTTTGGTAATTTCTCAAAGCAATCAGCATACCAATCCTAGGTTAAGTTTTGCTTTGGTGTGATGTTGGCATAGGGTCCCATCTGAGTCCAAATACAGGCTTGGAACTTCCCCAAAGTTCAGAGACAGTTAGATCTGAAATTTGCTTTTCATCGTTCCTCACTATTTGCATTGGAGCTATACTGCCAAGAGACTACGGCTAGTAGAGAGGCAGGATGGGACTGTTGGTCTGACTCCATGTGGCAGTTGCTAGATCTGAGCATAAAGAGCACCAACATTTAAAATTAACTCTGAAATTTGTCCTCTCCTGCTGATAGCAGACACTGACCAAAGCCAAAATTCTAGACACTGGTGAAAGTCAGATCTGCATCTCAATCATGTGATGAGACAGGCTATGCAATCACGTTTAGACTGGTTTTACACTGGCAACACATTCTAGATATACATAATTTTAATGGGATCACAACTTGGCAACCAGTGCTATCTGACAGTCTATATGAGAATGGGATTCAAGCTTTTTCATTTGTTATATGTTTACAAGCACATTTATTCTTCTTTAATAAAATAAAAGGTTCTATATTGCTTCTGGCTTCACCTGTACAGACATTGAGACCCGGCAGGTTAGTAAAAAAGTCTGGGGCAAGGTGGAGTTATTTAATTTCGTGGTGGCACATTACGTAGTTTTCTGTCTCTGAGGTCACTGGGGATGATGTATAAAAACGGGATCTGTCAGAACATCAGGCACTTTTTCTCCCACTCTAATGCCTCCTTTGTACTGTGGGGTGTTTTTCTGTCTTTGCTAAAGAATTAGTCATCCGGTTGAGAAAGTTCATTTAACAGCTCAGACTTTCCTGGCAGAGTATTCAGCTTCTTGGATACACAAAATCTTGCTTATCTTCTGTCATTAAATATCTTGGAGCATTATCAGCCAGAGTAGGATGATGGTCCCTGTGGTCTGGACAAAATCCAGATCTGATATCCAAAATTCCTCAAGAAATTCAAACAGTTAACGGGGTTTCTTTTTGTATTTTGCCCTACAGAGAGTTCTGTTATCAGCAGAGACAAACATAATTCTTGTGTGGTACTAGTCCCTCACCCTGAGAGGGATTATGCATATGATTAGATTTCAGTGGAGCAGCTTGTGTATAAATTTAAGCAAGAATGTGTTACAGGACTGAAACTATTGCGAATAAGATGCATAGTACCCCTGGGATCTTTTGATGAAAGGTGGTGTTATCTGTATTACTCATATCAGATACATTGCTTTTACATGAATGCGGTGGTTGTAGTCAATTCATTTTCTAATGTTTGGAAAAAAAGATAGGAACCCTGGATGGCCTGAAAAGAGGATCAACATATCACAGGCACCGCATGTAGATTCTTCCCTAGCAGAGCTGGCTGACAGGTATTTCATGGAGTTAAAGGTCATACATTCCTTTGTGTGTCAGGCTACAGTTTGCACATAGATCAGATACCTTTGACGTTTGTATTCACACACACCACTTAAAAGCTCTTCCCGCTGACTGTTGCAGAGCTCAGAATTAGCTGGCTAGCCAAAATCACACGACCTGATTTTTTTCTTTTGTGCTGCCCACCACTGCTGGCTATTATTAGATTCCCACAGAATTGTCCAAATCTTGATAAGCAGCGACTGATGTGTGGCCAGAGCGGGAACACTGAGAAATGGATAGGCTTGAATAAGGCAGTCTTAAAAAAAAGCATCTACTGCTTTCCTTGGGAGGCAGCAAAAATAACAATTTGTTTTCTGTCTGTGCATTACAGAGATGGCAGGGAGGGCCACTTGCAGCTCTTTTCTCACTGGAACATTCAAACTTATCCTTCTGAGAGCCCAAGACTGAGACCAGTCCTGGGAAAACTAATTTGCCTCAACCTGTGATCCCTGTTATATTCTGTGGGATGAATATCACAATCAGTAAGCTCATCAAGATGGGCTTAAGCTTCTTAACATTCCTTCAAAAGCGTCCCAGAGTTCTTTCCTTTATGGTAGTCGTATTAGAAATGTGCCATTTTTTCAGACAAAGGCTGAAGTCCTGAGCCTGCTCAGGATTGCATGTTTTGCATTTGATACCAGATGAATCAGGACTTCACTCAAATTGGTCTACATGTGGTCTCTTTGTACATCATTTGCCCTGAAAACTAACTGAAGTACCCACCACTTGAATGATGCAAGGTGTGTCAACCTTCTGGGGCATGTGCTGCATTTTGTATAATTTGTCTGGTTTCCTCCTCATTCGTACTCAGATACCACCTAGTTGCCTTCATACTCAGTAGTTTTATATAGGGCTAAAGAGAAGCTGCACTTAGCATGAGCTAGAAAGAGCAGTGGCTGGGTGCCACCTGTTTCTAGGTGATGAAGAACTCAGCTGGAGACCAAGGGTTGGATGCATCTCGCAGAGCTAGTGGTCTACACTCTCGCATAGTCAAGGGATAAAAGTAGATCTTCCTACAGCATAACCTGTCTGTGCTCACTCAATTTCTACCTTAGGAGGAGACAAATTTAGAAATGTTTCTTTCTCTCCTTAACTGAAAAGGAAGACTAGCCAAAGAGTTCAGATAAAGATTTGTAGACCTGTAATTTGGACAGACAAATCCCAACTTATGTGCTGAGCAGCAATAAAGCTCCGTCAATCAGTGTCTGCTTTGAAAATGTTCCTGAATTTTTTCCCTCTTGCATTCATGCTGGACTATCACGATGTCTCAATATTGGGCCGTAGTGGCAAGTAGGATAAGCAGTGCAAAATCCCATAACCCTACAAACTTGAACAATTTTATGGAATGAATATCTATGTAATTGTATTAAAAATAGTTACTACTATACATGTTAATGACCTTGTTTTTCTTAATTTACCCTCAATATAACTGTGTATATATAACTGAAACAGTAAGCACTAGGAGCTTTATCTTTGGTTTTAGCATGGGATATGTCAGAGTTCAGTGCTATGAACTCAGAGCACTCATCATGCATCTCAATGAAAGCCAATAAAATATCTTTTGGATCTAAGTTAGAAGAAAAAAAATGTTTCTTAGCGCAATGAGCTCTGTCTGCAAAAGTGTGTTGGGATAGTTCTGACTGCAGCAATGAGATTTTAAAAAATATTCTGAAGTAAAACCACAACTTCTTACCCCTGCGCGCTGTATTTTAAGGGTCAAAAGTGAGCTGTGAGAACAGCAGAAGTCTGCCTTTGTGCTGCACTGTACTTGGCACATGTCCTCATTAGAAGGAAAAGTGATCCACCCAAAGTAGGATGTCAACTTAACAACTCTCCTCTTTCCCACATACTCCTCTTTGAACAGAGAAGGTGGGTTTTTTTATTGTCAAAGTCCCTCAGGGTCATGGTTTCTGAGAAACTTCATGCAAGTTTAAAACCTATTTGAGTCTTTTCCTGCCGCTGATACTTACACAAGGCAGGTTTCTTTAATTATTTTAATCTCCACTTTCTACCAGCAATGACTGGCTTCATTTTTTCTTCTCTTGTTTGGTTTTGTTGCCCCACTAAAACCCGGGTATTGCAGAGGTTCGTTTTTTTTTTTCTGAGGGTCACACTAAAGACAGCTTAGTAATCTGAAAAAAATAACATATTTATCAGTTCACTTTCCCCCTCAGACATGGAATGAATAAAAGCAAATCTATAAAGACATTTAATTCTGGCACCTAATGGCATGCCAGGATCAGATGCGCACTACATACCTGGTAAAGAACCATAGAATGTGTTGGGGGGAAGGGATCTTAAAGGACCTAGTCCAACCCCCTTGCAGTAAGCAGGGACATCTTCAATAGATCAGGTTGCTCAGAGCCTCATCAAGCCTGGCCTTGAATGTCTCCAGGGACGGGGCCTCCACCACCTCTCTGGGCAACCTGTGCCAGCGTCTCACCACCCTCATTGTAAAGAACTTCATCCTAACGTCTAATCTAAACCTACCCTGCTCCTGTTTAAAACCATTCCTCCTCGTCCTATCGCTACATGCCCTTGCAAACAGCCCCTCCCCAGCTTTCTTGTAGGCCCCAGCAATGGCCATGATAGGGTGAAGGGGATGGGTCTCAAGAAATGAAGGTTCTTTTAATGTTCTTGTTACAGAACATCACAAAATAATAATAGGGACCAGTAGAGAAACAGTTTCATTTTTATCAGGAAAAATGAAAACTGAGTTCATTGCAGAGTCACATGACTCCCATTGAGGGCTTAATAAAGGCTCCCTTTACTGTTGGATCTTGCTATAAATAAGCAGATGGTGGTTATTTTGGGTCCAAATTGTTGTTTTTACATGCAAAATGTCTTTGGATAGCAGGAGGAAAGGTTGAATAGCTTTAAATTAAACAATAAAAGCATGCTGTATTTAAAAAAGAAAAAAATACATAGAAGCAAGAGCAACAATACTATCAGTATGAAAAGCCTTGAAGCCTGAAGTTCTGGCAATGTTTTAAAGCCAAGTGAGATAAATACAGATTACCCAAATACAATAAATTGGAAAATTGGTGGAGTCTTGCTGATTTATAGCAATAGAGTTTTGCTCCTATGATTTTATTTTCAAGTTAAGGCTTCAAATACATGATTTAAAAAAAAAAATATAATAAGGTCTAGCCATAAGCCTTTTTCGGATGGCTCTGGTTACACAGCTTGCACCTCAAGTTTTATATTTTTAATATTTACTTTTAGCTGATGAAGACCTGCCTACCTTGATTTACACCCTCAGAAGGATTTGTGCCGTAAGATCCCTAGTGCTTTGTGTTGTAACATGATCCTGCCTGCCCGTCCCCGTCCCCTGCCTTGTAGCACCTAAAAACACGTATAATTGGAAAATCTCAGGTCAGTGATACTCAACTGCTTGACTTCAGTCCTGAGCAGCAGCAACATGTACACAAGAAGGGCTCCATACCAATGAAAAATCAGGTTAGATTCAAGCCTTTTGCTTCTCTGGATTAATAGTCTCTAGCGTAGATGTCTCCTAGATTTACTTCCAGATACTGCATTTTTATAGAAGCATTCAATACGCAATACTTGAGAGAAGCACTGGCAATAGCACATGGAGCATTTGCCCTGGAGCTCTAGGTAGTCTCCTTGCCATGAGCGCAAACCCAACAGCTGCACCATGACCACAATCACTGCCTCTCAAACCGTTTCAAGAAGGACTTGGACTTTCCCCTCTCCGTGGGATGCCAAAAGCAGACTGTTTCTCCTGGTTCCAGGAGGCTCCGATCCAGAGCCTTTCCTAGGGAACTGCCAGGCTTTCTTACAGACTCTTCAGTCCACAGAATTCTTATATATAAATGCTCTTGGTGGGAGCTGCCCGCAGCAATGCACAGCGCTATCTGGCCCCTGCTGCTCTGGGGTCACTCAGGTAAAGGACGGCAGCTCCTGTGCTGTAGGCAAGGTCTCCTTGTTGGCATCCATGGGAGCTGCAGGTCCAGCTCTTTGTATTCATGGCAGAGGTTACATTACACCGCTTGTTATAAGGAGCTCTTTCAGGATTCCCACTGTACCAGCCCGACCTACCTGTTATATTCTAATAGCAGCTGTTCCTCAGTGCTGTTCTTGAATCTTCTCAGAGTCATAACACTAAACTTCAACATGTTGAGTTTAGGTACAATTAAGACCATCAGGAAGGTCATTTTGAAAATTAAATCCAGAAATGTGCTGGGTGTTAGCTTCACTTCTGGCCTCATGTACTGCCTGTTTGTATTTGTCTGTTGGGAGGGGTAGCCCTGTGTGCATTGGGTGAATGCTGAGGGCTGAGCAGGAGAGAGCCCATGGCCCCATTCGGTTGCCCTGGGAGGACAAACTGACCCTCCAAGAGATGAGACGGGGGAAGGCAGTTGCTCGACTGGGACAGGGTAACTCTGCCCCGACATCCCTCTGCAGTCCATGGCTAAATACCAGATATTGTTGTAGAGGAAGGCTGCTTGTAGCAACTTATGTTCTTGAACAGAGGATAAAACTACTTTGCCTGCCAAAAAAGTCCTCCCAGGCATGAGCCTTGTGACCTCTTGAGAAGGGATGGTGTTCCCTGCACCTGCTGTTTTCATTTGGGTAGTGTAATTCCAAATGAAAGTAAACTACTGGAGGGGAGCAGAAAAGCTGGAATTTGTCCAGGTAGATATTGGCGTGTAATAATTGCAAGTGAGCTTGTGTTTCCTTCTCTGGGAATGGTTCACGAATTTCATGTGCAGGCTTTGCCTTACCCACAGCTTAAATGCAGCTGTCTCAGGGGAAATACGGAGGTTATTTAATAGTGCCCAGCAATGACACAAAACAACTTAGGGCAGGAAGAGAAGAGCACCATATTAAATGAAAACTGCATAAAGCAAAATGTAGGGAGACAGAATGTAATTACCCAACTTGGAATGTGGCCAAGGCACTGATGCTAACACCTATATTAATAAAAAAAAAAAAAAAAAAAGGAAAAAATGCCACTACAGTCATCAACATCACAGAGACGAGACCTTGCTTTCAGCCTCTCTTCTGAAAGATGGCACCTCAAGTAGCACAGTGCCCATTAGCATTATGCCGGGGTATTGATTCAGTACCTACTAAGAAGGAAGAAGGCCACCTACTGAAGAACATGCATAATTAAACCTAAAAATTGAGCTATTTTCTTTGTGAAATATAGTGTTCTCATAGCACTGTTTCCCCAGGAATACAGCCTTGAAAAAAAAACTAGTTTGCACTTCACCTCCAAGGAATTTTGCAAAGGTCAACCACTAGAGCCAGTTGAATACATTATTTAGTGACTTGACCATTTTATTACTGAATATTTCATTGGGTTTGTTTTTACAATCAACTATTTCTGTTCATGCTAAAAGGAAGTACCACTAAATACCCATTTTTACTGTGCTAGACAGCGAGACAGAGGCAGCCAAAGGAAGCAGATACAACCCATTGTCCTTGATTTTTAACAGCTTCTAATTCCTTTGGGTTCCTTTGGTAACTTCCACCCTCAAGCAAGCTTCTCAGTATTACTCTAGAAGACTGTAACAGAAATCAGGATCCTTGTTGCTGCTCAAATAAAATTCAGTAGCTTTCTGCAAGATCACTCTGTATTACACCATGAGGTCCCAAAGATACACCATCAAGTATTTACAAGCTTCCCTGGGAATAGGGAAAGAGAGAAAGTGAGTCGAAGGCAGAGGCACTCTGGTGGGAGGGTGGTTTTGGCATCTCCTGTGCAAAGTGGAGACATGCAGACTGGAAAGGACCTGTATGTTTTTCACAGTTATGATTTTAGCCACAGAACCAGATTCAGCCTGGATGTGGTCTTCTACCCTTTAACAAAATGGGTGTCTTCCTAAAGGAAAATCCCAAGATTTCACCTCAATCAGAAGTTCCCTAAGTTGATGCAGAAATCATTTGAGACCTTAGGGCCTGTGTTGTGCACAAGTTGCTTCCAGGCTAAAATTCAGTAAACCTGTATAAGATGGTTACCTAAACATGCTTTTGACCTTTGCCAGTCTGTTGTGGTGTTTTGCTGAAAGGGTAGGTCAAGAGTTTTAGGAAAATAGATTTGTTTTATAGAACAGATGCAGAAGGTATAGATAGCTTATGTAAAAGTTGCATTTTGGCATTTACTTCGTGTTCAAAAACTACGGGCACTACGTATTTCAGTATTTTGCACGTTTATTTTTTACTAGGATATCTCAGCTTTTCTGGGTACATGCTAAATGATTTTTAAGATCTAAATTGCAGAGCTTGCTTTTAACAAATAAATACTATTCAGCACTTGTAAAATTATCTAGTTATGTTAAGTCTTCATGGGCAGCAGCTTCTGCTTTTCTGTATAATATATGCCCTTCAGAGCCTGTGCATTCACCAATATGATTTTATGGGTATCTGAAGTAAGTTGGAACAATTTAGATTAATAAACTACATAGCAGCATTGTTATGTGGAGGTTGTATTTGCTCCACAGTTACAGCTGAGACATACTTTCCATCGTAAACCCAATAAACGTCGCCCCCTTTATATTATCAAAAAAGCTCTTTCCACTTCAAGTTATGCTTAACTGGTCTCTGACTAGTTAAAATGTTTTTTGCCAAATTTTAATGATTTCTGGCAAAGTGCTTTTCAAGAGATAAGACTCAAAAATAATTTCTTTTTAAATGTTCTTCCAATGTTTTTTCCTCATATCTTAATCTAAAACGGAGTTCTAAAAACTTCTGTGGGGCTGACTTAAAGAGGTTTATTTTGGAACAACTCTGAAAGAAGATGAGGCCATCAAATGGCTCTGAGAACTCTGTGCTGTCGTTGCCGAAGAAAGGCTGGCGTTCCTGCCTGTGCATGGAGGAATGCTAAGAAAGATGTAAATGGCTACAGCTGAAAACTGAACACAAAAGACGTTTTCCAGACTCCTGTTCCTGAGGGCGTGCACCTGACGGGCTATGCTATTAAACATTCCCTCACCAAGGCAAAGCTTTTATCCCAGTACACTTAAGAAGGGTAAAACGTCGTAAGCCTCAGGATAGGAGGATAAGGGTCTCTGTCTTCCCCGGGCCTTATCTTATATGCAGAAGTCTACAGTGAGTTGAAAGAACTTCAGAATATAACAAATACAGCCAGCATATACCTACAATGTCCGAGGAGAAAATTCTGCAATTAGAAGCGGGTTTTTGCACACACAGATTTGCATGGGTCTTGCATAAGCAGACACCATTAAGAACTTTTCTTTGAACAACCAGTGCAAGTTTTCAATATTTATGATTTATCATGGATGAAAGGTTTTTCTCTGTGCAAGACAATGATTTCTTGACTTTTAGTAACTCTCATTTTGATCAGTGCTAAGTCCTTACCTATGGTGTTTCTGTGAGAAGAAACATAAACTTCTAATCAATCTTGCTCTACATACAGATAGTCTTCCTTTATTAATGAGTCGAAAATGCTAGAATGCCTTTCTCTTAATCATATAGTAATTTCACTAATTCCAGCCTTCTTAGTGATCATACTACAAACCACAAAAAAGATGTACTTTAAATTTCTTATTAGACAAATAGCATACAGCATGTAGTGTTCATTAAGATCCCATATGCCACCAATTATGCAACCATCATTAAAAAATGAGTGAATATATCTACATTTGTAACTCTCCTTGGCCCATATCATGCAATTACAGCATGTGTATAAAAAGAAAAATAATGATCTGAGGCTGTAGCATCGCCATCAGTACTGGAGACATACATGCGCAAAGTGAGCCAAGATCCACCTCGCATGTTGTCATTGCTCCATTTGGAGCTTGGATGTGCAGGGAGGGGGTTTCTGATAGCCAAAGACAAAATGAAAGCACTGGTTCATAGCTCTGAGTGGAGATGACTCAGCGGCTTGTCATCTGCAGGGGAGACCCACCCCAGTCCTCCACGGCGCCTCTACTATGGAGCTATTCTGCCACGCCTGAAGGGGATGTGGTAAGCTCCACAGAATTTGCCTTTTTCATCCTGCGTTAGCACCGGAAGGGTTGCTAGTCCCAAATGATCCTTCTCGTTTTAGCGCAAAGCTGTCACACAGCGGGTTCTATCAAAGACATCCAGAGGGGACCGAGCTTTGACCCATCACCACCTACTCGTGCTGGTACCTGGGGTGACCACAACATGGCCCCTGACCTACTGAAGCAATACTTTTATAAAGCCCCTATATGAAAAGATGTTGACAAAAAATTATCTAAAACTGGTATACTGGGATTGTTGTAGAGGATTTTTCACATTTAAGATTTATTTTTTTTTTAATCAATTACTTTCACAAAAGTACTCAATGCAAAAAATGCCATATTTTATTGAACAGGTATACCATGGAAAAGAGGAGAAATGAGGGTACAGCTGTTTATGAATGACTGGGTTGTTTTTAAATGTAACTTTAGCAATTAATTTTGTGATTCATCTCAAAATTAAACTGTTTTTTTTCAATATATCGAACGATGCCACAACAATATTTTTAAACTTTCAACTTTTAAATTAGAGATCATCTAGCCTTAATGTCCTTTTCTCTTAGCATGTTTGGGTCAGAAATAGCTTTGAACAGAAGTGAAAAACCCAGGTTGAAGCACAAGAATGAAGGCAAGAAGTGTTTCCTATTGTTGATCTTTCAGAAGAGATCAGACAGATCACCTCCCAGCTTCTCAATGAAACATGCCAAAGTCTAGCCCTTGGAGAACACCTTTCCACCAGAAAGGGTTTTACAGTACCATCTCTTTACTATTTATTTATCCTCACCATTCTCATCACCACTCCAGGATTACCAACGTCACTCCCTACCCAAAAATAACCCTTGATTCAGCTAAAATCCTCACTCCCTTAATGAGGAAAACACCAGATTTTATTTAGAGGCTTGGGATTTTGCTGTTACTATTGGTTTAATACATCACATTTTCAGATACTGTGGTGACGAGAAAAAAAAAAAAACAACAAAGAGGCCAGGTACTAGGTAGTATCCAGACCGGTATTGTATCTGATTTTTTTCAGTCTGTTGTAAGAGTGATAGAGCAAGATAATGGTACTGACTTCAGCTCAACCTGCTGTAATGGGGTGGAGAATTGGAGGCAGTAGGCTCCTCATGGAAGTTGCATCAGCTGTAGTACGTACGCCCATATTCACCACAAGAAGAAATCTCTCCTAGTCTACTTTCTGATACTTTGTTTCTTTTTATAACAAGCAAAAATGTAAAGGGCTCCGATTGACTTATTTTCCCAAAATGAATGATTCTAAAGAAAACATCAATTTACTGCTTAGTCTTTAACTGGATGTTATTCCCAAGTGTTTTGTAATCATTAAGTGAGCTTTAATTTAACAAGTGTGCTGCTCTTAGCACACTTTTACTTATGTAGTAGTAAATTAACTATAACAGATTATAACTGTTCTCCATCATTTAGCAAAAAGTGAGACTACCCATAAATCTATTTAGAACTAAACCAAGGTGGTTTTATGGCATTTGCTCACAACTCATTCTCATTTTTGATCTCAGGTGAAACAATATCCATTTCAAAGAAAAGAAGATTATTTTTCATGCTGAGATTCAAAATTCCAGTTCATTTGCTTTCTGGTCACTGGGAAGGAAACTGCACCACCTGAGGCATGTCTCACCTGGCCACCTCCGGTAGGTGAGCAACGCTTTGATAACGGGGATGGGAACACTTCAGGGGCCGAAGTGAATTTGCTGGATCAATGGGGCATCGCTGCATTTTCAAAGTGATTTCTCTCAGTGTCTCATAGTTTCATGCATTTATATCGCAGATTTTGCTTTGGTAGCAATCAGCAACTGGTTTCTGAATGACTACAATAATACTAAGGGCCAAATCCCAGAAATACAGTAACCAAACCAGACCCTCACCTTTAGAGGAGCTCTCACCCTTTTTTATCTGTAGCCTGCTGAGTTCTCGTGTTAACCCAGGCCTCTAACCTTGTGTCTAAAGGGGAGAAACTCCTTCTGAAAGACTGTCCTTACATGACGCTTCTCTGTCTGCTGCCTATATAGATAGGGAATGACCATGATTAATTAGAACAGCTACTAAAGTAACTTCTCAAGAACAGTGATGATATTTAACTTGAATATTGTTTTCTCCCGGGCTTTACCCTGATCATTTAAGATTGTGCGCTTCAAAGGAAGAAAAAATGGATCTGGCACTTACAGTTATGCCAGGCTGACGTTGTTGGTTTGCTGCCAAAGAGGCATATCACAGAGGCAACAGCTGAGGGATCTCAGCCATTGAACCTTGGTGCTAACCTTATAGGAAATCACTTCATTGGTGACATGGAATATCTCTGTCCATTTTGTCCTTAGAGAAATGCCATCCCAATTTAAGTTAAATCAAAGCTTTCTCATATAGGCACATGACCCTTCAGAATCAAATTGATGCCATCAGCTTGTTTCACATTTAACAGCCTGAAGCAAAGTCTTGCAGAATGAAAATTTTGGTTATAAAAAGCCTGGTCTGGCCTCACCCTCTTATTGCCCACAGCGTATCACAGACCCTTCATATAGCCTATCCTTCCTCTGAAGTGTTCTATATTGTTGGGTTTGGGGTTTTTTTTAAGGGCAAAAATAAACACGACGTGAAAAACAACTGTTATTCTCCTGCCCTCAGCAAAAAGAACTTGTGCTTGCATTTTCATATAATTAAATTTGCATTTCAAAACTGTTTAACCATAATGGCCCCTTGTCAGTATTCTCACTCAGAAATGTTCTTCCGATTCCTTGGCATCTCTTTCTCTCCCAGTTGGTGGGGATTTTGGTCTCTAGCAGAAACCAGCAGAGAACAAACTAGCTAAAGAGGCTACTGGAATTTGAGTTGCATAGGGATGTTAAATTAATTATGCATAAAGTGTCTACTCCCTTTTTTCCAATAAGTCCATATGTTCTTTTAAATATACAGAATGATGGTATTAGATAGGTAATAATGCTTGATTTCTCTCAGTAGCCTTAACTGAACTGTGAGATAGAATTGCTCCTCTGGAAGGAAACTGCCTGTTTTAGCTTGGCAAAAGCAAATCTATTCATCCAGTCAGGCAGGAGCAGGACAGAACAGGAATTCGATCAACATTTTCAACAGTACTGTTTTTTAATATGTAGAAACTTCTCTTTTCTTTTATACACATTGCCAAAACAACATCTCCAATTTGGAATTTGGGATTATTTTTTTTTGAGGGAGTGAGTTTTGGAAGTGGCCCACTATCACTGGAAAATACAATAAATATTGCTGTATTTAAAACCTGGATTTCTGTCTGGGTGATTTGTATGTACAGCAGTTCTACTGTGTCCGTGCTTCTTCTTTGTCAATCTATGTTATTTAGATTTTTATTATTTCAGTTCTTATGCTATTCTGAAAACTGAGAAAAGCATCTGTAGTGCACCTTATTTTTTCCAAATTTTAAACATCTTTCATTTGTAAACAGTACTCCTTAGAGTCTGTAGAGAAAGGCATATGTGAGCGAGTCCAACACAAGTTATTTTATTGCTGCATATCCATACCCTAATCTTGTTCTCAGTTCAGGTGACGTCCCTGTTTATTGCCTTGCCCCTGTGTATGAAGGTATGATCAGACTTTTGGTGTGGAGACCTCAAGGAAACAGGTATTGGTCATCGGAGGCTTGATCTATGTATATTACATTTATGTGGCTGTGCTTAAAGCTTTTTAAAAAAGGGCTAGTTCTTTAAGACAGGATAATGCTTGTGTTATGGGCAAACTTCCCTCAACAGTGATGCTTGTTCTATAACGTTTTGAGAAGATGTGTTTCCCTCTCAGTCTTTTCATTGATAGCCAGATGTCAGGGAGTGCTGGAAGCAGATAGACGAGTGTAATTACAGGTATCCTGGTGATAGCCTGTTTTATGACTCTGATCGTAAAAATATTTGAAATTTTCATCAGATATGTTACATTAAAAGCATGTCAGATAAATTATGAAAAGAAAAATGGAAAGGAAAGCGGCCGAGTTGTTTAACACCTTAACTAAAAGGGGGAAAAATGTGCATCAAAGAAGCCTAAGCAGCAAATCTGTTTGCTGGTTTTTTTATCAAATATTAACTGGATCCTGAGGGGTTTTCATTATCCAGATGAAAATATCGGGCTTGTTTATCAGAGTGCAGAGGCCTACGCTGAAATGATAGTCTTGTATTCAGTCATCATGGAATGGCACACATCAGAGGCAGTGAAACTCGTGAACTGATTGAAGCCTTACGTTTGGCTGTGATCCTAGAAGCCCTGGTAGCGTGGGCTCAACTCCTCACACTGTGTTTCCGCAGCACTTCATTGAGAACGGGGCCTTTGACTCTAAACTCATTTCGCCTGGTCTTTGATTCCTTGTCTGCACCATGTGGCTGCTATCAGTTTACAAATAAAGAAAAATTAAAATTGGTTTATGAACTGTTATTATTGTAACTGAGTTCTGCTATTAGCTAGGTCTAAATGTTTTCATATATTCCACACCTCTGTTGCCCTTTGAGATTTTTAACTGTTGTTTTCTTGTACATTAATAATTTCCTTGTGTAATTGTTCCCAAGAGAACGAGCTGAAAGAATTATGAATTAATTTGCATCCTTTAATGTACTAATAAACTCACCAAGAAGAAAATTTCATTCCATCCAGGTGGAAACCAATCACTTTAAATCAAAGCTTAGTGAATTTCAACGAGGTTTTCATTTCAAGAAGTTGCAGAACAGTAGTGCCCTGCATGTTAAAAGTAATTAGAAAGCACAAACAGCAATTTTAGAAAAAGCCCCAGGTCATTTTTTGCTGCAGTATAGAGTTCACAGGCATTTAGGAAAATAAGTATTTGTTGTATTTAAACAAAATGAATAGCAATTTCTTGGAGGTTGAGAGGTCTCATGCTGTAAATGTGGATTTCACCCTTTCATTGAAAAATATTTGTAACTTTTTTAGCTTATTTTATCATCTGATGTAAATAAATAATTCATGCTATAGACTCTAAAACATAGATCAAGAAAAAGAAATGTCCTTTTATGTACAATTTATTCAAATAGAATCTTCAGTGAACAAAATGTTCTATCTTACGTATTCATTTATAACCGTACAATGTCAGGTCCTTGTTCACCAAAGCACTCATCTTCGTCTGTCTCTGAGCACTTGAGTAACCAACGCACTGCTCCCGAGTAACTAAAGCAACAGTTCTGAGCATGTGCTTTAAGTAAAATACATTAGAGTGCTCTTCCAAGTAGTAGCGTAGTTACTCACAACCTGATGCGATTTACTGAACTGGGGATTTGACATCCAAGTGTATATACCTTCAGGTATTTTAACCTTGGTTAAATTCAGGAATAGAAATGAATACTCTAGCCCTCGTTTTCCAAATGAGATGTAAAATACATAATTAATGGAAAATATAAGACTTGATATCAAACTTCTGATTTTTGAAGTTCATTTTAGTAGTTGATAAAGTTTAGCATTAACGTTTGGCAGGGCAAAGAGATTTGTTTAAATGGCTGTAGACTGTCTAGGCCAGAATCAATCCCACAATATGTTTTGAAAGAAAATTCTCTTTAGTATCAAAATCCCTGTTTAATGTGTGAAAAAAGTAAACAGACTTCTTGTTAAGAAAATAAAGGGAGGGACTACAACTGCCTTTAACCAAGAGTTGATTACATTCCGCAGCTGGTATGGGAGAGGGAACAGAAGAGGGAAGGGGCTGATGAAGCCCAAGGAGAAAGCAAGGATAAAGCATAGCCGGCTCGGAAGCAGACCGAAGAGTGTCGGAATTGTGACCCAGGGGAAGCCTGGGAGAACACAAGCAGTAGCGAGAAAAGGCCTGGGCACTTGCAGTGACCAGGGAAAGCTCCAGAGCAAGAAAGAGGGAATGGCTGTGCTAGGTCCAAGAATGGAGTGCTGCTAAGAAGGCTGTAGCAAAGGTAGCTCTGCCTCTTCCCTAAGGAAAGAGATGCAGAACAGAGACAGGAGTTCATCAGTATTGGTATGGCTGTAGGGAGTCCAACCTAAAAAATGCTGAATGCAACCTGGGTCGTGTTTCCTCTCAGAAACATAAAACCAAAGTAATTTCTACAAAATAGGGCCTAAATATGAATGATAAAAAAAAGGATGTAGGAATTTCTCAGTAGAAGATCTGGCCATTTAGATTTTTTTCCCCATTAGGGCTTTGAAGACTGAAAGCTTCTTTATCACCACAGCTTGATACGACAACCTTTCTTTAGTATGCCCAAGAAGGAAAGCATTATCGTATTGACTGAAAAAAACACCAACAGAACCACTTCCTCCCATAAAGCTCCTCTGTGCCATGCATCTTTCCATAAATTCTACCCGAAAGACTTTTTCTTTAGTAAGTTTGAAGTTTGCGGAGTATTTGCAGAGCAAACTTGTATGTGTGCTCATAGCAGTTTTTCATGAAAAGTGCCGATGACAGGCAGAACACCTCTAGCACTACGAAAATACACATTTAAAACAAAGCGGCTATTTTTGTTCTTCGAGATGTATTGTTTTGTTTTCCAGGCTGTTTCTGAGGTTGCAAACATATATTGTTTGTTTTCTATTCATAAAGTATTTTTTTACACAAATGTGTATATATAAATTAATTTTTTTAATGTCTACAGTAACTATAGAAGGCTGACTATTTTTGCTGTGCTCAAAACACCATTTTTCACACACAGGAAAATCCAGCCATCTCTTAACCCAGAAGACATTACTTTACACCAGAAGTGCCTGCCGCAATGCGTTCATTTTATTTTATCAAGATCGACAAAACATGAAATTCCTCAGAGCTGATGCTTCTTAGGACAGTGCGTGGGGAATTTCCTCACAAGCACACACAAACCTTTTCTCCAATTCCAGATACAGTATTACTACATTGAAGTTACTTTTGCTAAATGGAAATATGCATGCACGTCCTCAAAATATACAAACTGCAGTCCAAATTCCGGTACAATGCTTTTTAAAACTAACGAGGCATTTTTTTCTTGCCAGGCTGTGAGAAAGATATCAGTAATGTTTCCCCAAATTCCCTCTGCACTGCACTGTCTTCTGATATCTAATCAAAAATAAGAACATGATGCTTAATGAATATGTGTTTGTTACATGAATAACAGGAAGAGATTAAGTCTAAAAGTCCCCTGTAATGTGCTGGGAGAGCTATCTGGAGTGACAGAGTCAGCATAGCCAGAAAACCTTCAAAATATTTTTCTTCAGCTCTAATTTGAAAAACTTCAATGGCAAAGTTGACCCTAAGGAGAAATTGTGCTAACCAGAGATTTATTTATTTTCTGACGATGAACACAGCCATGTGAACAACTGACAAGAGATGTCTTTTTCTGCAGGAGGACGCCAGAGCTGCAGAGTTAAAAGCTTAAGCTTCAAAATTGACACTGACCCTATTTATTAGCACAATAATGTGCTTGTTGTGGCTCATGCAGCTTTCCAGGATTGCACTGGGCTAAAAATAAGAGTTTTTTACTGTCCCATTTCAGGTGGCTGAAAAGGCAGAGCGTGCGGCTGAAAATACGTCACATGTTATCTCCTGGAAGATGACTGCATTGCTCACCATCCTCACTTTCATGGCAAGACAACAAAATCCCTTAAGAAACCATTTATCTGTAAGAAGAGACTGACTTTATTGTTTGAAAATATATGATGTTTCTTATACAATACTTGAGGAGGGGAGTTTGGAGGAGTCTCTTTGGGAGTCAGGCAGTCAGGCCAGCTTTCCCCCTCGGGCATGGCAGCCGGAGACCACCATCCGGTAAGCCCTGGCAGCAGCCCTTTGCAGGAGATGTCCCTCCCAGGAGGCAGCAGGGCTGGGAAGCAGGCAAAGGGCTGGGAAGCAGGCAAAGGGCTGGGAAGCGGGCAAAGGGCTGCTCCGTCAGCTGGCTTCTGCCCGGCAGAGGCAGGGCTTGGAGCCTGCCCTGCTGCCTGCCACCCCAACTTCACACATCCTGTCGGGATAGTCAAGTCCCTTCACCATGGTGTTTGCTGATCTTGCAATATTTCTAACTAGACATTAACCCTTTAATATCAAACTGTACTTGATCCTGCCTTGAGAACTATTAGATTTCCAGCAGATGCAAAACATGTTGTAGACGAAAACACGGCCTACTGAAATTAAAATCGTAGGCAATTTTTATGCCTGTACAAGTCTTCCTGTTTATACTTTTGATTTCTGAGGAATTCTTCACCTATTTTCAAAAAACAGTATCTTTGTGTTTTTTCTTTTTTAGTATTTTTGTTTCTTTGGAAATATCTTTTTTTTACATACTGCCTACAGAAAATGTTTACTGTTTTCCAAACACTTCTTATCGGTGCATATCAGTCCTGAAAAACCAAAAGTGCTTCAGACCCTTCAGGAATGATCATTATGTTAATACTTCGTAGACTCATAGAATAGCTGAGGTTGGCAGGGACCTCTGGAGATCATCTGGGCCAATTCCCCTGCACAAGCAGGTTGTTCAGGACCGTGTCCAGTCAGCTTCTGAAAATCTCCACAGATGGAGACTCCACAACGCTCTGAGCAACTTGTTTTATTGTTCAATCACCCTTACAGGAAAAAAAAAGAAAAAAAAGTAATAATTTAAACAATTCTTCTGTTTAAACAAAATATCTTGTATTTCAGTTTGTGTCCATTGCCTCTTGTCCTGTCACTGGAAATCACTGAGAAGAGTCTGGCTCCTTCTCCATTACTCCCTGCCATCAGGTATTTATACACATTGATAAGATCCCCTAAGCCCTCTCTTCTCCGGACTGAACAGTCCCACCTCCCTCAGCCTGTCCTCACGTGAAAGATGCTCCGGTCAGTTAATCCCCTCTGTAGCCCTTTGCTGGACTCTCTCCAGTATGCCCATATCTTTCCTGTACCGGGGAGCCCAACACTGGACACAGTGTACTCCAGGTGTGGAGCGCTCACCAGTGCCGAACAGAGGGAAGGAGACGCCTCCCTTGACCGACTAGCAATGCTCACCTAACGCAGCCCGTGATACCACTGGCCACCTTTGCCGCAAGGGCACACTGGAGGCTCAGCTTGTGCCCACCAGGGCCTCCGGGGCCTTTTCTGCCGATCTGCTTCCCAGCTGGGTGGCCCCAGCCTGTGCTGGGGATGGGGCTGTTCCTCCCCAGGTGCAGGGCTTTGCACTCCCTTTTGTGGAATTGCATGACATTCCTGTTTGCCCAATTCTCCAGCCGACTGACATCCCTCTGGATGGCAGCACAACCATCTGGTGTATTGCCTACCCCTCTCAGTTTTGTATCATCTGCACACCTGAGGGCACACTCTGTCCCATCATCCAGGTCATTAACGAAGATGCTAAACAGCACTGGACCCAGATCCAGGTGTTGAACGCACAGCACACTTGAACACAATCCCATGAAGGAACAATGCATCGGAGTTAAAAAGCAAATTTTAATGTGTGTATTTGTCTGCTATCTCATCAGCGAGCCTCGCTGTCATGCTGTTATCCCTGCTTTTGTCAGCATGGGCTTCGACTACTGCAAAGGCGCAGCCAGCTGCTTTGAAGCTCTGCAGCAACTGCAGGTGGCACAGCGACTGCAGCTATCGCCTTCCTGCCTGGGAGAAACGGTCCTGCTACAGCGGCGCCAACAGGCGCATCCAGCCTGCTGGTTTTAACTCAAAAACTCTTAGATGGATTGGGATTCGCTTACAGAACAGGACACTGTTTTCCCCGCTTGTGCACCAATTTTGCTAGCTAGAGCATTTACATGTGTTGAACATCTCTCTAGAGAAAATGAGTATCTTTTAGCAGACCAGTTTCTGTGAAAAGGCCTCAACCGCTGAATTTGCTCCAGTGTGGGCCCTGTGTGGATTTGGGTTGCTTCTGGCAAAACTATTTAAGAAACGATTCGGGACAGAGCTGGATTGAGGATCTTATTTGAAAGTTCCAGGAGATTTTTTTTTACACGACTACATGCTGTAGTAAAAGAGATAAGTTTGATTCCGTGCATAAATGATGACTAATAATAACTAAATTATAAATTTAAAATTAATGATTATAATGAATCCTTTAGTACCTAACAATTACAGTGTTACAAACTCTGAAATAAACACTAGAAGTCTCTAAATAAACAACATATTTGTGGCTTGAAACTGGCTTTTTTCTTCCATTGTAGGAGACCTTGGGGCAATAGACTTCAAAGCTCTGGATTTTCAGTTACTCCAAAGGAAAGCAAACAGGCGTCAGAGTAAGTAAGAATCAGACCCTGAATCCCATTAGATTTGCCCCCCTTTGATGGAATTTCCACCCTTCTGTCATGCATTCTTCTGCTTCATTCTTCTCAAATTCTTCTAGATTCTATGTGCTGGTGCACTTTTAGACCTCTAACACATCTGATCTCTCTTAGCTGACATTCATTTTGCAAACCAGCAGTTCACTATATTTCCTTTCTTATAGTTTAAACAAGGAGGCTCCAAGATATAGAAAAGCTAATCTCGCAATCCTCCAAAGTGTACCCGTAACTCTCATTCTATTTCTGTACTTAATTCTATATTCGACACCTTTTTTTTTTGTTATATGTGTCTTTGATCCTGTTCTAGGCTTTCAGTCTGTTTTACTTGGCTGTGAAGAACCATACCCATATGTAGCGTTAAGGCTGAAAGAAGCTACAGAGCTGTAGCTAGAGTGGGGCTGGAAAGGGGCTGCCAAAGCAAACATAAGGCTGCCAAGAGTTCTCCTCTGAAGAATACTGTGTTTCTCAATAGTGCCTGGCTTATAGTTTGAACTAGGGTTAGGATTATCACTAGCATTGAGAGAAAAGAAAGCCTGATATGCAGTTGGGATGGGGCTGGCAAAGGAGAAATAGGTCTGCCAAATAAATTCTTCTCCCGATAATGTTAAGGCTGTGTACAGAACCACGTCACAAGCCTTTGGCTCAGCCTAGACTTAGGTTTAGGGCTGATGCAAAGGAAAAGCCGGAGCTCCGGTTGGAGTTGAGTTGCCAAAGGAAACGAAGGGCTGCAAAAAGATGAATTCCCCTGAGGAACTGTTAGCCCAGGGAAGTGCTACTGTCTTTTCTAGGGCTCAGTTTAAGGTTAAGCTTGGAAAAAAGCTCAAAGGTCCAGTTGGTGTGAGGCCAGAAGCTGCCTACAGAGAATGTTTAGCCCCTGGAAGGCCTTGAGTACTCTCGCAAGGCTCTGCCCAGAAAAAGGCTAGAATTAGGCCTGGAAGCATCCATTTCTGTAATTTATGTGAACAATACTGTATTTCGTGCTCACCTGGCATGCAGGCACCTGCCTTAAAGCAGGCAATACATACTCATGGAAGAGAGGTATAACTCTGAAAAGCTAACAAAGGGGATTTACCTCCCGTTCAGACTAGACTGCTCTGCCGTAAGAGGAAAGAAACGTAAAGGGATTGAACTTTCTGACACCCGAGAAGGGCACGACTTAAATTCACACGCAAGTGGTAAAGGTGACAAAAAGGCCGCAAGCAGAGCCAAGGCGCAGACACCAGCCACAGACACCGTCAGGAGTCCAGCACGCCCTTGGCTGCTGCCTGGTGGACCACCGTGGTCGAGCCACTGTTGCTGCGACCACCACAGCCAGCTTGGGTGCCCTGGCCGCCAAGCCTCTCCTCCCTGCCGTTTTAAACTCCGCCTCGGCAAACGGAGCTGCTGACAAAATGGAGGGGGGAAAGCGCGGAGAACAAGGCGTGTGGTTGTACTCCTCAGAGGCGAAGTGCGCTTGGCAGGCCTAGCTCGGGTATTTCCACACAGCTCATGCCACCTGCCGGCAGGCAGCAGCAGCGGCCCGGCCCCGCGGCCCAGGCCCTCCCTGGCCAGCAGGGACGATCCCCAGCCGGGGCCCTCTACCTCCGCATGGGCGCACCGGGGGCGCTACGGTTACAGCCTCCCGGGGGGCTGGGGCTCCAGCTGAGGCCGGGCTGACCAGCCGCGGACCGCTCCGCAGGGGGCGGCTTCGCTTCCTCTCCTCTGCAGAAGGGAGCAGAGGCATCCACCCCCTCGAAATGGTGCCGCGGGCTGAAATGGCTCCTGGTCAGCTCTGCTCGCCCTGTGGGGAGGGCAGCGGCTCTTCTCCGCCTCCCGGCGGGAGCGGCAGCAGCACCGCGCGCAACGCCTGATTTACGGCCTGCGACACGGCGGAGTTGCGCAAGGCAGGGTCCGGCCTCAGGCGCCTTCCAGAAGTTTCTCTGCCCCTACTAAAGATGGTGCCTGCGCCTGTCTCAGGGACCGCGGCGCGTCACTTCACCCGGCCTCCTCGAGCCAATGGCGCCTGCGTGGTCCGCAGTCACGTGGAGGGAGCGAGCCAGTCACCGTCCGTGCGCGGCGCGGCTGGACGTCACTTCTGCTGCTGTGGCGCCGTTCCGGCTGTACGCTGCGCGCGGGGTCGGTCGGAGCGAAGTCGGAGCCGCCACCCAGGTGCGCGGGGCGAATGAGGGGGCCGCTGGGTGGGGCCTCGCCGGGGCGCGGCGGCGGCGGGAACGGTGGGGGCCCGGGAACGGTCCGGAAGCGAGTGAGGGCCCGTGGCCCGGCCCGGCCCAGGCCAAGGCCCGAGGCGGGCGCTGGCCGCCCCCTGTCCCCTCAGGGGAGCCGGGCCGCCCTGCCTGGGCCGGAGCGGGCGGCCTCCTGCTTTGGTGCGGGAGCGACCTCGCAGTGCTCCCTGCTGCTGTGTTTGTCGGTTAATGTGCTGGAGGTGTTTTGTTTCTTTTTTAACGCTCTGCTGTCACTCGTCGTTACTCCTAATCTAATGCTTGAAGTTGTGTTGCGTCACGTACTAGTTTCAAAAAAAATGAAGTCTAAATTGCAGAGCCGTCACTTTAAATTCCTGCAAACTGTATCGTGCCAGTGGAAGAGTGGGGTTTAGTGCCGGAAACAGGATGTGCTTCCGAAAGTACTTCCACTTACAAAAGCAGGATTTCATAACGGAGCTTCAAAGCAAACTGACTTCTGGCAGCGGGGTTGTGCTCTCGCTTTCACTTCTTTGTGGTTAATTCTTGCCGTCCGACTCTGTGGGGCTCGTTTCTCGTCTGTGTTTGAAGTTATCTTTATTTAGAATGCTCTTAAACTATACTGGGAGCTGTATGCATAAGCTATGAATAGTCGTCTGAAAAAACATATCGGTAGTTGGGGTGTCACACGATATCAGGGGTTGTATATAGTGATAATTAAACTACATGTACTTATAATGTCTGGGGAGGGGTTATGCATAACATATACGTTACTTGTGGAAGTAAGCTATCAGTTTTAATACTACCTATAGAATACATAGGCTGGTGTCTGCTTATGCCGTCTATGAGTAGTGTCACTGTTCTCTCGTCAAAACTGCACAATACGACCTCTGTTCTGGGCTGTGACCTTGACTGAATGACATGTCCATAAAGCTAATTAATTCTTTAAAGAATAGCTTAAAACCTCTCTAAAACTTTTCCACTGCATGTAATGCCATTTACTCATTTGGGTTTATATTTAGTTGAATTTTATATAAATTTGGAGCATCTTTTTGAACATCTACTTGAAGGGCAGAGTACTCACGCAGTGTTATGTCTCAAAATGAAAGTTAGTTGCCAAAGTAACTCAAACATCAGTACATAAAGGTTCTTGATATAATTTATATGTGTGCAAAGTGATATGTCCTGTTTTCATGTAAATTGTGAGAGAGAAGTCTCTGATGGAAATGGGAGATGAATATAGGTAGAATAGAGGTAAACTGCATATTTAAGAAGGTTCTGGTTCTTATTACAGTGCTGTAGTAATACCATTTCTATTATAGGCTGTAGTGTAGTTGAGAATGAGTAATATAGGTGTACTGTGTCTGAAAACTACGTAACAAAACAGTAAAACTTTTTTTTATGTACTTGCAGGAACGCAGTGTGTTAAATTATCAAAGCAACCATGCTGGCTGCAAGGCTGGTATGCCTGAGGGCATTATCATGCCAGACTATCCGCCCCACCATTGCCCAGGCTTCCCCAGCTTTGAGGAACTCCAACATAAAAGCATACAGGCTGTGGCAGCCTAACCAGGTAACCTAATTCTCTTTCTAATGGTTCTAACTGCTGATGTTTTAAAGGGTTAAGTGTTTCGTTAAAAGAAATGCTTTTGCATGGAGTTTTGAATTATTATGAGCGTTCTGCTTGTTTGAGTTACCTGCTTTAATTTACTGAAGGAAGAGTGTTATTCAATCAAAGAACGGGGGTTAAGAGCAATTGAAATAACATATTCTGTTCTAATGACTGTTTCTTCATTGAAATTACTAGAAAAAGGGCTTAAAGGAAGTAGGTAGTGATGGACAAGCCTTACTATGCAAGGTGGGAGGCGCAGAAATTCTTGTCTGACCTCTTCCTAGTGCCCAGTTTGTGTGTAAGAGTTTTAAATACAGTATTAAAGTAGAAACTTTTTTTTCAAAGACTTTAGTCCTTCTGCGCGTTTAGAGCTGTTGCCTGGGTTAGAGCAATTTCTGAACTGTGGCAGGACTACCATGGGTCTTGCCAGCAATTTTAAAAACTGGACTGTTGTTATCCTAAGATACTGTCTGTTTATTTTTCATTGAGAGATGTTTCATTTCTGCTTTCTGCCCGGGTAACTCACAACTGTTAGGAGGCATTGCTTTTTTGTCATCATCTTGGTGAAAGTGACAATGGCAAATTCTTCGCCCTCTTTGTGTTTTTCTTTTAAGCATAGAAAACTGTTTTAAGCATCCTAAAATTTTATGTGTACTAGGTATTTTGCATGTGAGTGTTTTCATCTTTTTTTCCTTTTTTTTATTTTGGTTTTATTTCTGTGGTAAGTGCTACATAATTACAGTGTTGTGATAGGTCTTGTTGCAAAGCACAACAAAACTTATGTGCTGTGGTAAACTTCCTGAATTGTATTGCTCTAGTGGCTGATGACAGTGGTGCTTGTAGATTTCAGGTTTTAGATTTAAAAGAAACTCAACAGCGTTGAGTGAGCCCTTACCTGCATAATAATTTAGAAATTCCTGGAAAAAACAGTAAGGAAACTTCAAAAGTGCTTTCTGAACTTAAATATGAGTTTATTCCTTGTTCTTGCAGCTTACTAAGACTTTGAGCAGTATGCTGTATTTATTTGGAACTTGTCAGTCTTAAAAATCTTACGTTTATAGGCCTTCATTTAAGGTTTGTTTCTTAAATCAAGGCTAGGGTTGAAAGCAAAGAATTTGTCCTGCTTTTCCAGATCTAGTGTCTGTAAAGTATAAATATTGTGCGAGAATATCTTTTTATGTAAAAATGTTTATATGAAGAGTGTTTTTACATAGAAAGCAAAATAACTTTGCAAAATAAAAAAGTAAAGAGTATGTTTTTACATTTAAAAATAAAAGCCTTATGGCCTTGTTTAGGACAGTGGGACTGGAGCAGAAGAAATGCAAACTGAAAACTTCAGCTTCTGAAATGCACTGCATTGGTTCTGTACTTCTAGAACGTGTGCATGTTACTCACAAAGCTTCCTGAACTTTAACGTTCAGTTGTTTTCCTCGAGTATAGTTGTTTCATGTCTTCAGGAGGTAAGCATAGATAAAGAAGAGACTATGTAGCAATTTGAAGTGTACCAAGTAAATTGATAAGAAATGTCTTCTATTTTATTCCATTGAATCTTTTGTATGTTTTTTTTTCTGAATCTAACAGTGTTATGCCACGAGAGTAAGAACGGGTGTCAGGCGTGGAAAAATTGGCCAGGAAATTAAAGAAGCAGCATTTGAGCCATCTGCAGAAACAGCACTTAAAGGTAGAGTAGCTCTGCTTTAAATACTGAGAATCTTTGAAGCTTAACTTAAAACTTCCTCAAAGGAATTTGTTTCATTCAAACCAACGAAGAGACTGAGAATATGGTTTCCTATGTAATTTTGCTTAGTGATCTCCCTCAAACGACTGGAGGCAGTTTCTCTGCCTGTCTTTCCTTGTAAAGTTAAAGCTGCAAATATGTCACAGTGTAGAGAAATGTCGTCTTGTCTCTATTTTCAGCTGCTGTTGAGAACTATTAAGTCAAAAACTGTTGCCTCTTAATGGAGACTTGGTTGCAGATATTAAAAAGAAATATACTAACACTCACTGTGCTATATCTACATTGTATACTGTTTAAGAGGATTTTTCTACAGTGTGTACAGTTTGCAGAAAGTTTCTGGTGCTGCGCTTATGTAAGGCATTGGCTTACTATGCTTGATTGTACATCTAGTGCGGATCATAATTTCAGTAGGTTACAAAGGGATTTTTTAGATAGCAGTGTTCAGCAGAACAGATTGTAAATGTCCCATAATAGCATTGAATTGACAAACAGCGTATGTGTAGATTGGCTAGATAGTGTTTTTGCCATAACGCATTAGGGAACAATATAGTCTTACCTTGAGTTGTGTAACTCTCTCTTTATTTGGTCCTGGCTGCTCTTATGTCAGTTATAACAATGTTTTATGCTTGTTATTTATGTTTGAGCAGTAATTTGGTATGTGGCATACAGATGATAGAAACTGATACTAAATCATGTGTTGTTGCCCATGAGCTTTGGAGGTCCCTTTTTAAACTGATTTGGATATAGTTGCTACCAAAGAGCTCTTGAAGGAGCAAGCATTAAGGGCAGCTGAATAAAAGGAAAGGACACAATGTCTAGTTTTTCTCCTGTTTTATAGTGAGTTGGCTAGTGAAATCCTATACTAAATCAACTGACAGGTGAACTCTTCTGTTGGAGAACCTGTTAACTGGTTTTGTGTTGGAATTTCTGTCACTGTAATGAAGATCGGTAAACGTGGCATGTTACTAGCTGGTCTGTTATTTGTTACTCTGTTTTATGAAGCTATATTGCATTGATAGGCTGAATCTAGGGTGTTTTATGTGCAGCTCATTGAGAACTAGTAACAGTGACTTGAAGTGGAACTTTAAGAAAGAAGTCTAACATGGATCAGCTGTTGTAGATACAGCAAAACTTATGTGAGGATGTTATTAACTATCCAAGAAAAAGCGTTAATGGGAGCGTGAATTTATTTTTTTTTATACAGCTGATCGTCTGGGGAAGTTTATTGTTGCTGGTGGGGCTGCTGTTGGCCTGGGGGCCCTCTGTTACTATGGATTGGGCATGTCCGGTGAGATTGGAGCTATTGAAAAAGCTGTGTAAGTAAGATAATAACGCTGGTAGTTGCTTACAGTTTTAAGAGTATGTTGAGCGACTCTCCCTCCTCTTTATGCCTGTCTCCTCTTTAGCTAGTATGATGCAGTGTACACGTAGCTTATGGAGTTTTTTTTTAAGCTCTGAACAAAAAGCCATCACCTCTGTCTGTGCAGGATTTTAAAGTGTGTAACTGAAAGCAAAATTTAAATTAATGAAACTTCAATGGATATTGACTTAAGTGAGTTCCTTTGTTTTGCTAAATTTGAAATTTATTTGTGAAGAGTATATTAGTATGTCTTATGAGGTGTGCCACTGAGAATTTATGAAGGGTAGTCTTCTGTAAAACATATTGCTAAGACTGCTTTACCTGATGTTCCTGTGAGACTATTCATTAAACTTTAATACAGCATGTTGGAAGGAGAGTCTTCTTTAAATGTGCTGTTTACCTTGGTATAAGCCCTATTCTAATAAACATGTTTTGCTTAAAACTTTGATATATTGCTTTTTGGCCAACAAAAACCTTACTGTGATGGCAAAACCCTGTAGTTACTTAGACTTAAAAGGTTGTTAGTGATAAGCATGGGCTTAGGAGAAATAAGTGCTGGAGACATTTTGCTTTACTTAATCTGTGTTTATATTTGGAGTAATTTCAACATTCTATATTGAGTGCTTGCTAGTTGTATCTATGAGAAGCTTTTCATTGATACAGCTATCTGTAAATTGTTTTCTCTGCAAGCCTTGAAGTAACGGCTCAAAAGAGTAAAATGGGAGAAAACGCATACACTATGTTTAAATTTAGTGTTAGCAGGGAAAGCTTCCTGTCCATAGTATGACAAAATCATACTGCAGAAACTCTCATTCATGGCTAGGTCTGTTGCTATTGTTAGAGCTCTCAGAATGATGCTTGTGTCTTGTGATATCAGATAATCACGTGCACTGTGACTCAGCAGTTTGTGAGCAGCTCAGCAGGCTACTTGCACAGCTCAGCAGGCCCAGTGCACGTTCTGTAGACATTTCTTCTTAAACCAATATATATTATATGTACACCATTCTGTTTTTTCATAGTTAAAAAGCATTCATTACTCTTTCTTGTGTATGCTTCCTCCCTAAAATTGAACTATAATTAGCATTATTTGTAACTTGCAGTGTTTCTAGAGAGTTAAGTTACGTTAAACCAGCAAGATTTAAAAGTTCGGCCCCCTGTTGTAAGGTAGACCTATGGCAGAAGTCGCTAGACTGCACCTTTGCTACGAAACCTCCTTTATATTCACAACTATAAATATATTTAAGAGCTTGATTGCATTTATTGTTGGTCTTCATTCTGATACTGGTAATTGCGCACCTATGTATGACTGTTTATTTTTCAGTATTTGGCCACAGTATGTGAAAGACAGAATTCATACTACTTACATGTACTTTGCGGGAAGCATTGGCTTGACAGCACTGTCTGCTGTAGCTGTAAGCAGAACTCCAGCACTCATGAGCCTTATGACAAGAGGCTCCTGGCTGGTAAGCTTATGTTAAAAAAAAATATACTGAGAAAAGCCCCCAGATGTGATGGTTGATATAAAAAACGTGAAATGTAAAGTAGTTGGTGAAAAATAAGGTAAAACTTCACTTACACTAGTGTCCTTATCCATAAAGGCTACTTAAGTATCCTAATGATATTTTGTGATTTAAGATTTGTGATTCTAATTATATACTGACAGGCACCTTCTATACTTCTTTGATAGTTTGTCAAAGACAAACTACATGAGCAAAAAAAATGCTATGCTGTCTTTACCAGCTATATGCAAGGAAGAATCTGTTATAAATAGCTACCTGAGGCTAATGACACTCTTTCTATCTAAAAATGGAAACTGAGGTCCCTATGCATTCTTACTGCTCCCTGTGCTCTTCTGTGTAGCTCTTTGAAACCTGTCTCTTGTTTGCCAAGGCTGAAACGATACCGGTAGGCAAATCATCCAGGCAAACTGCTAACAAAATGTGTCTGCTTAGTACATATTTAATGTGTTAAGTGGAGTGGAATACTAGTAGTTAAATGCCACCACCTACATAATTTTACAGAGATTAATTTAATAGCGCATTCTTGGTGATAAACCTAAGTTGTACATTTCTGACCAGTGTGCTAGCTGTTGGATGATTCTGTTTGGAATCAGCAATAAGAGGAGGCAGTGAGGTTTAAGATCATTGGTAGTAAAAGCATGTGAACTGAGTATTGGCTTTGGGTGGAGAAATGTACAGGAACAAAGTAAGGCTAACATTTCCGGTACCTTAATGAGGATTAGAGTAAGGGGCGGAACCGTATGTTGGGTTTTTTTCTCTTACCTTACACAACATCTTACCACTAAACTTGGGTTCCTAGAAGAGTGAGTAAAGGTAAAATGGGATTTCTGCAAGCTAGCATCTGCAAAGATTTGACTCTAACCTTACAGGAGTAAAACTGACAAACGTTCCCATTATGAATTAGGTTGCTCATTTCAGAATTACACTATTTGACTTTTAGAGTAGGAGGTTAGAACAGAGACCATATGTCATAATGCTCTGTAACACTGTTTTTACAGGCAATAGGCGCAACTTTTGCAGCTATGATTGGTGCTGGAATGTTGGTCAGGTCCATATCCTACGAAAATAGTCCAGCAGCTAAACATTTGGCTTGGGCGATGCATTCAGGTATGTGATTTTAGTGTTCTTTGTAGAGATATCTGTGCTTCAGTCTCACCAGATTCTTACTTTAACAAAACTTCGACTTCAAGGTAAATTTTTATATACTGCTGTAGGAGAGTTTAAATTTTTCAGAGACCAATAAGAACTCCTGAACGTCAGGAAGATTTCTTAAGTGTCCTTAACACTACTGTAATATTTTTCTTAACATTCTAAAAGTCATGCTCAAGTGAAACTTGAGATACGTATGTGCCACACTGGATTGAACTAGTAGGTTTCATACCAGCTTTAGTTTCATAACTGTTTTCTGGCACTATAGCTTCTGTAAGCACTATTGCCTACACCTGCCATTCTTTAGCTGTACAGGATAGGAGAGTATTTGAAAACTTGACTAGAAAAATGAGATTTTAGTATTAAACTGCAGCTTCTTAGATACATATTCCCATTGGGTACATAAGCTGTGAGTACAGATCAGTTTCTCACTAATGAATAACAAGGGCTATCATTTTTCAAATCTGTTTTGCTAGAAATAATTTATGGTTCAGGAAAGATACTGGAATCATACTTGCCTCTTATTTTTAGCAAGAAGAAATTGTGTTTATTTTAGTGATTGTTACTAAGTTAAACAACCTAATGTGATATTGGTGGACTAGATAGAGGTTTCATACAAGATTCTAGCAAAAAGTCTGACTTGCTTGTCTAACTAATTGTTGTGGCGGAAATACGTCCTGCTTTTCAGTGTTGAGCATTCCTGTGACTATTATGTAGCTGATTAGTCCATGCTAAGTATCTCTTACCAGCTCTGTTTTGAACAGGTTGATATGTTGACTTTTGTTAGCCTTTCTTCCAAAGACCAGCTCCTTGAAGTACTCTCCAGAGCTAGACAAAAGGAGGTCATGGAACTTAAGGTTGCTAATTTATTGTACTCCCTTCTAGATAGGTGCACAATCAAGTGTGTTGGTATTTTGTCATGTAAGTAGATTAGTTTGAGCCATGTTATCTGGCTGTAAAAAAAAAAAATATAAAAATTGTTTTGGCAGGTATTGTTTTTACCAGAACTGTTACAAATCTTAGAGTGTTGTTTTGTTTTCCTTTGGCTAGGTGTCATGGGTGCAGTGGTGGCTCCTCTGGCCTTCTTGGGTGGTCCTTTGCTGATCAGAGCTGCCTGGTATACTGCTGGAATCGTTGGAGGGCTCTCAACTGTGGCCATGTGTGCTCCGAGTGAAAAATTTCTGAACATGGGAGGACCGCTTGGAATAGGCTTAGGCTTTGTTCTTGCCTCTTCAGTTGGTAAAATACTGTTTTCATACTGTTAGATAAAATATGTTATAAGCTTAAGCTGCTAAGGTGCTGCTCGTGTTTAATTGCGGGCTGGTCTGTCCACTTAAGATTTGCCTTAAATAGTCCTTGCAACATTAGAACAGCAGAAAATACTCCCATTAAATTTGTTCTTGAAAACAAATAAGAAGTTACAGTACTGGCAAGCATTAATCTGGCAAACTGATGATAGTGGTGGCTTGTATTTTTAGTTACTGCCAGTAACTAGGGAAGACAGTAAACAGGATCTTGGTTCTTGATCCACTTGTTATTCTCCCTTACATGTTTCTAGGCATTGTTGTAGTCCTAGGGTCAGAAGTATTCACATGGAGAAAAGTATGCAGGGTTCCCTAGGGTGTTCAAAATAACTGGATCAGGTTGTATATGTTACCTCTTCATCTCGTGTATTAAAAGTGCACCATGAATTGAGAATGGAATACTCATTGGAAATGCGTGCTACGATAACTGAAGCTTGACCCAACTCAGAGTAGCAGATACACATAGTAGCTTTCGTTAACAGTATTGTACCTTCCTTTCCAGGATCCATGTTCTTGCCTCCTACTTCTGCTTTTGGTGCTGGCTTGTATTCAGTAGCTGTTTATGGTGGATTGGTGCTCTTTGGCATGTTCCTGCTCTACGATACACAGCATGTTATCAAGCGTGCAGAAACTATTCCATATTATGGAGTAACAAAATATGATCCAATCAATGCGTAAGTATTCTGTGTTAACACAGCTGATCTTAATGTCAGTGTAAGAGTTTGCTTCAAGCTATGTTGAAGTATGCTTTCAAAACAGACAGACCTTTTGTTTACTACTCAAAAGTGTATTGCTCCTAAATGTGAAGAATCACAGGGTTTAAAAATACAATGTGAAAATAACTAGCGGAGTTAAAACTGAAACCGTGTGCTTCAAATGAGAGAAATGGGATTGAATGTGTGGTGCCACGTGCTTCCAGCAGTACTTCCTAAAAAATATTTTTGTTTTCTAAAGCATTGCTGGGAGAATTTACAGCTGCTTTCTGAAAATACCTGTCAATATTAGCTGAGACAAAAAATGTTAACTCTTTCATAGCCACTTAATATTCACTAGTCTTTGTCACTAAGTAAAAAAGCTTCAACAGTGTGATAGGTAGGGAAAGAAAGATAATTGACTCTCGGTAGAGACGAAGTCTGACTAACAAGTAACTTGCTTGTAAATTTTGTCTGTCTGATCATAGGTGAGTTGTTTACCTCCTTGATTCTTGTTTCTTATACTTAGAATCTAATACTGACACTTTTCAAAATTCTTGCAGATAAACAGATAAAAGTACATAAGCATATGTCGTGGTTTTGGCCGGATTGGCCAAGCAGAATGACAGATGGCCCTTCCCCCCCACCTCTCCTCAGAGAGCAGAGGAAGAGATAAGGAGATTTACGAGTTTAGAAGAAGAACTAAACTACTTTAATGAAAATAATAATAAATAAGAAAATAGCAAATAATAATAGAAAATAAAAATTAAAGAAAAAAAGTATACAATATATACAAAACCGTATCCAGCTCCCAGGATGACGATTGCGTCACCAGCAGACACAGGAAAAGTCCCAGACTGGAGTCAGCGATGGACAGGAGCTGAATTCCGCAACTAGAGTCAGGAGTGCTCGGATTGGGATCAAAGGCAGACGAACAGACAGGGTCCTCCTCAGACGTCGGCCATTGAAGAAAAAATGAGCCAGAGCCCCCTTTGCCCCTTTGATCCCTGAGCGTGATGCATATGGGATGGAATACCCTGTTGGTCAGTTTTGGGTCACCTGTCCCATCTGCTCCTCCCTATGGGTAGGACCCCTCTACGCTTCTCTGCTTCTGACCCTCTAACGGTGCAAAACAGCAAAGTTAGCTGACCTTGGTTGTTATAGCAATAAGTCTAAGCAAGAGCCTTTGCGCATACTGTTCCTTGGTATAATCAGGTCTTATCACTCTGAGAGTGAACAGTTTCTGAACAATATGCTGTTAATTTCAGACTTTAGTTAGAAGAGGCCCAGCTAAAAAGTAAAATCACAAATCAGAAAATTGGTTCTGTTTTACCTCAAACCAGGACAGCATAAAAGCAGAGGGTTACTATATGAGAACAGTATACTGTTTGTTAAGACTTCTGTAAATAGTTCCTGCTGGCAGAGATGGTAGAGCAAAAATAAGGGGGCTTTTTGGCATGTCAGGCACTGAGGGTAATCATAGTTGGGTTTTGTTATGGATGCTTCATGAAGGCTTTTAAAAATGAAGTATAATGGTGTGAAACATCAAATAATACTATTTCTGTTCAACAGTATTAACTTTGATGTCTTCTTTCCTAGGTGCATGGGTATCTACACAGATACACTGAACATCTTCATTCGGGTGGCCACCATGCTTGCAGGTGGTGGAGGTGGCAGGAGAAAGTAAACCAAGACTCCTCTTTGCAGCTGTCTGGCAGCGTACCTAGTGCACATATTAAATAAAAATTCATGGTTACAAGCAGTTTTGCTGCAAGTCAGAAGCATAAAGCATTTCAGCATATTGTTTCAGTGCAATGTGATTCAGACTTAATAGTTTTTCTTCAAACACTTTCCAGCTCTGTGTTTAAAGTAGTGTGAACTGCTTCTAATTGTACATTATTTTGGGAAAGTAAATTATTTTTAATATATGAATAAGATAGTCTGTCTGCTTTTTAATGGGTTTGACAGCAGTTCAACTCTTTTTTTTTTTTTTACTGTTACTGCGTAGTAACAGAAGTAATTTCTAAACTGGTATCCCATATGCAGATAGCAATACAAGCTACTTCATGAAATGCTGTTGAGGTGCATCAGTTTTCAGTTAAGATTGCATAAATGATATTTTAGTGACACTATAAGAAGAACTGCACAAACAGGATATGGCACTAAATGCAGTGATGACTTCTACCTGTGCAGAAATTTCAGAAAGGTTTAAGCAATTGTCAGAAATGCATTGTATTTGACAGGTGAGGTGACCAAAAAGCTTAAAGGAGACAAGATGAGGAAACTGTGTGGCATTTGTCCCATAGGAACTTCAGTCTCTTTCTGGAGCACCCATGAGGACTTCTTCCTTTCATGTTGACTGGATATAATAGCTGTGTTCTTTTGATACTAGATTTATCAAATTATTGAATAGCAATAGAAGTGTGTCTTTATTCCAGGGACAATTTCAGTATTGTGGATGAAGCCCCATCCTTCAAAAGAGCTCCCAGGACTCATGTCTTGCAGACTTGTACAATTGATTCAGAAACAGGGAATTGAGGATGGCCTACTGTAAACCCAACTATCATAGATTTACCGTACTGTTGTATGCTTTAGTCTGCTTCTTACTTCTTCTCCAAATTGGTATATTTAGCTTGGTCTAAAAGAAATGTTCCCTTTTAGTGAAATTGATTTAACATTAAGAAATTTATACCTGACAAACTGAATTGCTATATGTTGGAATAAAAAGTGAGTTCTCGGGCACAAGAAAGTTTTGAGCTAATGTCAATGACTCAGACTTTCAATTTCTGGTAAATATGCTATGTTTATGTATTAACTTACAGAACAATAAAACTCTAGCCTCACAAGTTGACTACTTTCACTTTCCCTGTGTTAATAGAAATATTTTAGTACCCCTGCACTAATAACTTGGTAAAGAGTACTATAAATATTTTTTTTGGCTACAATTTCCTTTGTAAGAGAGTGCCTATTCCTCTGAAAAAAAAAAAAAATCCACAAAAATGATTTCTAGTGTGACTGGCTAGCATGTTTTTGGGGATATTTCCCAGATGAAAGCTGCTGATCTACACTTGGTTCAGGTGGTTCTGTTAGTGTGTAACCTGTTGGCTATTGACTACAGCCAGTGCTGTTTTTGTGTCTGTCATATACTGGAGTAATTTTCATCTCTTCAGTTATAGGGAAGAAACAGTGGATTGTGAAGAAACTTGTTGCAACTCCTTTGTGCCTAAAGTTTATACAGCACAGTCTAGTTCCTGGCACTATTACATCTGAAGGAAAATCTAGTAATTAAATGGAAGAAATCTGTGTATCATGACAAGTGTAAGTAGCCTGTTTAGAGGGTTTTATCTTTTTAAGCAGTTTTATATGCTTAATTTCTGCATACTGTTGCTGTAGCTGAACACAGCGGTGTGCTTGTCCTCAAATTCTGAAATCTGCAGGAAGCTGTCTTACACCAAAATTCTGGTTCTGTGCCTATAATAAAAGAAAATCTGAGCAAAACTCTTTTTGTCTAGGTTCTGAGGACAAAATTTTAGAGGTTGACCATGAACAAGAGAGGGATCTGTGAGTCAGGTTGAAGAGGGTTATACACAGTTGTATTCCCTCATTGAGTTTTAGTCAAGATACTTATTACAGAGTTTTGCTCATTGTTTATAACCAGTTAAGTTTTATGGGGGAGTGAGAGAAATCGATCACAAAAGCAACCAGGATCAGATACTTTCATGGTTTCCTGTTTCAAGTAAATAAATTCATATTTAAGGAAAACAGTTTTCATGTTTTCAAGTGAGATTTAAGAAGGTCAATATTATTTAGTGAGAAGCTTAAGCAGCCGCTTAACTGGCAACAAATACAGGAGAAGTACCTATTTATGTGTAAGCATAGCAGGAAAAAAAAAAGGAGTCATAAGTTTCATTAGCCAGAAATAGGACTGTATTACAATCATGATAAAATAGGGTAGAACCCAGGAACACAGTTCGAGGGCGGGGAAATTTCAAAACTTGCCATGGGTTAATGGGGGTTGTGGTTAGTTCTCTTGAAGCCTTCCAAGTCAATTTTGGATCTCGTGCTACAGTGCAGTGGTTACTGGGAGCAATGTCTTGGTAGAAATTATGCAGGAGGTTGGACTGCATGGTCAAGTTCCAGCCTTTTTTAGGCTTGAGATGTAGAAGTCCGTTTAGTAATTACACAGTATTGGCACTTAATCTATCTCATCAGTTAACTGAAGCAAGTCTGTCAAAAACAATATTCACTTGGACTATGGTTAGATCCATGAATTACAAGCAAAGAAAGTCGGAGTGAAGTGGGAAAGGTTTTCTTTTGTTTGCTTTACAGACAGTAAAATTGAGACTCTACAGTTTGGTGGCTGCAGTGTATTCAGTTGCATTGGTAGCTCACACTGATAAAGGTGGACAAAGGTGTGTGCCATGTTTCCAGCTTGGTTAAGTCAGGTAGTCCAAGGCAGCAAGAATTGCTTCAAGAGCAACATGGTTGATCTTTTCCCCATGTACCGTTTCACTCTGGTACGTGTATGTTGGTGGCATCTAACTGGGGCAGTGGGGCAGACGTGGGTGTTGGGTGGGAGTATTAGTTTCCTTGGCAGAGGGTGTGTAAGAACAGAGATGAAGACCTCCAGCTGAAAGTGTATTATTTCTAGGAGACATGGGGATTAGAAAGCTAAGAGCTCCCTTGTCAGGTTCCACCTGTGGTTCAGGCAATTAGCTAAACTTCATTGTAAATGCCACCTAAGATACAGTGGGAGAAGTGGGAAGGCAGAAAATGTTCTTAAGCAAACTGGAAATGGAAGACTAGAAGTAGTGAACTGGGGTCATCTTCAGACTTGCCAAGAAGAAGGAAAAATCTTTAATAAAATAGGTCAAAGAATGTACAGAATTGTAAGACAGAAGTGTGTCAGGGGAGTAGTTGGAGACAGGAGATGGAATGAAAAAACAAATTACTATATAGCCTGCTAACCTGTAACTTTAGAGTCTGACAGCTGGAAGTTCAAGGCATTTGTACAATAGTCTTTAAAGCATTAATTTTATGAAAGGAGCAGCAAATGTTGTACTGTGTCTTTGCAGTTGAAAAAAGGGTGTTGCTCTTTGCTAAGGTGAGTTGGGGGCTGGGAAGGAAATTGAGTGCAGAGGTAAGTACTTCTGAATCATCCAGGGGAATAAGGGATGCATCCTTAGATTCATATTAGAGTTCAAAAGCCACAAAGGATGTCTCCCAGAATTGTGAGAAAAGTAGTTTGAGTTCTCATTGTTAAATTAAGGCATGTGCTAGAGTCTTTTTGCACTTGACAAAAAGAAACTAGATAAACTCTTAAAATTGCAGTCTTCATAGTCATTATTTCTGGAGGTGGTATGCTAATATATTATAAGATTCATCAATATTTTGTTAAAAGCTCATGCCATGCTAAGAAGAATCTGCGTTTTGTATATGACAATTTATTCTAACCAGGTTGAAGCAGCTGCTTGTGGCATAAGGAGAATAAAACAGTTGGAGCAAATGATCTTGTTAAATTTAGAGATAAATGAAACTAGCTTTTGAGCTGTGAGAAGGCAGGGAATGTTAAGAACTTTCAGGATGCAAAGTTAATTTAATTCAACCTAGACTAGTTATGGTGAGCCAACCTAGTCCTCTGGGAGTACATGCTGGCCTCTGCTTTCAAAGGGGAAGGGTATGTAGTGTAGGAACTGCAGGCTATGGTTGTATTCGCTGTATTAGAGGCAGTAATGACAGAGTCTGGGATATAGTAACTAGCAAAGGCCAGAATGAAGAGCAAGACTGAGATCATCATTTCTCTTAACAGTTTATGGTGAATTGATAATCGCTCAGGAGACTGTCGTGGAGCAGGGTTTAAAACATCTTCCACGGAGCTTTTTTTGCAAGTGTCCTGCCACTCCTTGTTTTGTGCCCTGTGAGTAAATTCTCTGCAGAGCTGGCAGCTGGCGTGCCTGTGAGTCTTGTGTGTGGTGTTTGTGGTCTCTGAGCTCTGTCTGTTCACTCTTCTGTCTCATCAGACGTCTCTATTAAGGTGGGGCTTGTAGCTGTGTATATTTTGCCTGATTTTAACTTTCCTCCTGCAGGCAACATGGTGAAGATGGAATAACAGATGTGTCCCCTTTCCCCCTGGTTTCTTAGGTGATTTCTATTCTTTCTCTAGTCTTTCCAGGCCTTAGATGTGATGAGGGCCAGTTTATCTGGTAGCTGTAGGCTTCTAAACAGAGAGCACACTAAGCCGAGGCAAGGCTTCAGTCCAAAAACATTTACATTGGATACAGCGCTAAGCGTGCTATGCGTGGGGGAAACATCATCTTCTTGTGGTGGTCTGGTGCTCTAGTTCAACCAAGATGTGATTTAGGAAACCGTTTTTGACAGCTGATCTGCCAGAGCTCATGCCTCTGTGACAGGGTGACAAGAGGAGCTGTGTAACCTTCTTGTTATGGAAGCAGATCTGTTCCCACTGCGTGTCACTTCTTCCCCCAGAGTGAGGAAAAACACAGGCGCCTAAGCAGGGAGGGTTATCCCTCTTGCCATTTACTGTGGCTCTAAAAGATTTATCCTTCTTTCACTCTTAGCTGCTGTTGAGAAAGCACTTTTTCCTTCTTTCAGAAAGATGATAGAAGAATACAAGACACTGTTGGGTCTTTTGTACAAAATAACTAGTCTGGTTGCCCAATACTTAGTTCCAGAAAGCTTAGTATGAGGAAACAAAGTGGTACAATGACAAATGTCTGGGCAGGCATCTTGTTCTTTTTCCTGAATAGATAAGGCGTTTAATTCATTTGGCAAGCCTCCAAAGCAGAAAACACTGTGCAGCTGTCAGCCTCTAGGGCTTCTGGAAAGATTTCGTGATTTATCTGCATATTGATGTCTGTCTTAAAAACATAGATAAACCGTGTTTGTACTGCTCTGGCAGGAGGTGGTTTCAGGGCTAGCAGGGGGGTTTGCCTTTCTGAGTGGGTATAAATGGTGTTACTGAGCCACTGTGGCCTCTTCCTGGATCTTCTGTACGTTGTGGATATGCTGATCATTTAACACAACCAAAATAAGTCGGCAACATGAAGTCCAGAATGTGAACTAAGGTGCTTAGAGGCTAAAGTGCTCTGCATTTCTGTAATGGTATGAGTTTCAGCTTCTTCCTATCAGCTCCTACAGAGACACATTTGTCTGAGGAGAATATTGCATCATTTGATTTAGTGTCAGCTACTGGTATCAGCTTGCCTGAGCTAAAATCCCGTGATCCAGTTCACTGGGCACCATTTCAATGCAATGAACACAGTCTGTCCCCCAAAGCAGTTAATTGTCACTGCAGTTGTATTTAAGTGACTAGGAAGTTGTGGAAGAAAAAAACCACATACTTCATCAACAATGGTTTTAATTTTAGCTAGAAATTTGATGGGATAGGAGAACTCTGCTGAAGCTTTTAGTGAGAGCCCAAGTGGTGTCTGAATCCATCTCTGTAAGAGACACAAATGATAGGAGAGTAAGTTTTTTGCATTTCAGGTCAGCTTATATTTCTTCCTTGGGACTCAAATGTAATTTGCAAACATAGCTGGAATTTTGTTTCCTTACATTGTCTTGGGCGGGGGAAGGAATCTGGTTAAGTTACTCGTGCTCCTGAAGGCAGGTATTGCTTTAAGAAATGCAGTTGTTCTTGTTTGGTTTTGCAGTTTGGGGTTGTTGGGTTTTTTTACTTTTTTTTGTGGCATCATTTTTCTTAGAAAAGATGGTGGTGGATGAGGATGCATTGTGTACTGCTTAGGAGGAAAAAGTGATCTTCATCTCTGGATGGGCCATCAGCGCAGTCAGGAACAATGTGAATTGGTAGTGATGGTAGATGTGTACCATCCTGTGTCAGTAGAGGTACAGTGATTTTAGGCTTGCACTCAGTAAATGAAGGCCTGTAACTTAAAACCATTACGTTTATACAAGTAAATTATCATGCTTCTGCTATCTCACCATTGCAGTGGTGGTCAGTTAGTGTCTAGGAAGAAGTCCAGGACTTCCATAGATACCTAGACCACTGTACATTTTATTAAAATGTCTAAGTAATATTTTTCATGGAAGCTGCATTTAATCTTGGATTTTCCAGTTAAATACTTAATTTTTTTTTTTTCCTGATAGTGGTCAGAAGCTCTTTTTGTTTTGGTTTTGGTGTTTTTCCCTGCCCCAGGCAAATTCCTTCTTGGCTAAGTCAGTTTCCAAGAAGATGATTTGTCATGCTATTTTTCTAAATGAAACTGTGGTAATTAAAAAACAGATTTCCACCAATTCTTTCTGGTGTTCAGACCACTAGCAAGAAATGCAAATATATAATATACTACAAGATTGCTCATTCACACAAAAAAACCCGCTGCTGTCTTGCAGTTAAAGCTTAGCTCCTCTGTACAAGTTAGTAAAAAGAAATGCCTTACAGTAGTGCTGAAGATTTGTTGAAGCTTAATGATGATGACCAAACGGGGTCAAAGCTGAGTGAAGGAATTAAGAAAGATAGCATGTCTTTCTGAACCCATTCCCATTCATTGTTGGCACAGGAGAGGTTGTTAAGAGCTAAAAGTCATCGCTTTGAGATATGTGAGGTATGTGTGAATGTGACACTTGTGTTTCCAGAGTGTGTCAGTTCTGTGTTATACGTGTGTTCATAAGCTGTAAGATGGGGGTGGGTGAATGCTGGGTTAATGACTGCTCTCAGAGCCTTGTGCCAGCAGGTTACTTGCCTTTGTAACAGCTGACCTTCCAGTGACAGATTACAGGTCTGAACAGCCATCCTCACCGAGGGTTGCCACAGACTGAGGTACTCTGTTTTCTGGGTTGTAAGAACCTGTCTCCACTTTATTACGATGACTGAAGGTCACTGATATGATTGAATGTTGAAATAAAAATCCAGTTCTTACTTAAATACTACCTGGCAGGGTTATTTAAATGCGTTTTTCTTTTTTTTTTCAAAATTAGTCCGTTTCAAAATTTGAAGTGAACTTATGGCAACCATTTTTAAATTCTAAGTTTGCTGTAAACTGAAGGTCATTTATCAAAGAATAAATAAGCTACCTTACTGGATTCTTTTCAAATATTGAATAGTTTAAAAAAAAAAAAAAAGTCCTTCTCTTTAATGTCAGCAGAAATAGGGAGGAATCATCTTTGTCTTTTGGAGAGTAATTCAAGTTTTAGAGAGGCATCAGGCATACCTAGTGTTACTGTTTTATAGGTGTACTATTATATAGGTTTTATGAATGCCAGTGCATGTTACCTCTCAGCTTCCAGCAGTGTTGCAGGTGGGACAAGTTGGATGAAAGTTGCAAAGCTAATTACACTAAATATTTTTCATAAGGTGAGATCTAAATTTCATCCTGTATTCTGCCATGCCAACTGAAAATACATACAGGGGTCAGGTCTGGCCTTCTTCCAGCTGACTGCGAAGAACCCTTTCTTAAGAAAATAACAGATTTATATGTTTGTTAAAAAAGTTAAAGTAAATTATTAAAAATTATGCAGCTGCTTATTTAGATCATGATTTAAAGCACAATTATTTGAAACATCATGGAAATCCTTAGAAACATCTGCTGTAGTCAGTATCTAGGATCAGATTTTAATTTAATTGCAGGGTAATTTAATTGCCTTGTCTCGAATGTTCTTTGGCACACATAACAAAACAAGGAATTCCTGTAAAAGGTGGGGAATTTTTAGCCATGTTCTGTTTACGTATCATTGAGTCATGCCTGGACCTGCAAAAAATCCCACAGAGTTTTATGGTCATAATTAGGTGTGACAGTGGTCCTTTTTATATATGTATAAGTAACAACACAGAAGTACTGGCTGTAGTGCTGAAAAGGAAGGAAATGGAAAATTAGCAGGTGTGAGAAGTGAGCTGAATGTGCTTTTAAGAACAGCAGTTATGGGACTAGGTAGTGCGTGTTTGAGAGCCAACGGGATGTGTGCCCTTTGGCAAAGAGGGTGACACAGTCAAGGGCATAAGGCAGAGAAAGAGCTCTGACAAAGACTCGGTCAAGGACACCCCTGCTACCACTACTCTGTGATTTACGAAGGAGCAGCCGGGATAAGTATTGGAAGGCAAAAAAATCAGACTTTGTGGTAATTGTGGACCTTGTGGTGTTTATCCTAGCCTAGGTAATGGGTGACCAACACCTGCATGGGATCTTAGCAATGAAGGGAGGAAGGAAGGGTAGAGCTGGTAACATCAAAGAATAACTCATCCTACTGCAACAGCAGGGAGTTCATGAATGTCAGGGAAACAAGGGAGACTGTTGGCTCTGTAGGTAGGAGTTAAGTGAGCAGAGCCTTGCAAAAATCACAAATTAGAAACTTACCTAATTCTGTAGTAGGTGAATCTAATGTATTAAAATTATGAACGCTGAAATCAGAATAAGCATGTACTGAGCTTATTCTGAAGTGTTTATACCTCCTTCAGGTATGCAAAAACTAGTAGTGCCTTGTAGGCAAAGGCCGTATTTTGTAAAACTTGATGTGGCAGTTATGGTTATATCAACCAACTTTGCATGTTTCCTTAGGGAAATAATGAATGTGTATAAAGGGGAAACAAGATTAAGAGTGGATATTAAAATCTGCTTTTTAAAATCATAATTTAAAATTGATTATTTAAAGCACTTTGAATCAATGTCTTCCATAGTGCGTGGGGGCATACTGTGGTCCGTTGTAGTCCCGATCTATGAGATGCTAATTTAATGCAGGCTTAATTTCTGCCATAGCTGTAGTGTGCCTTAGTATATTTGTCATACTAAAAGTCCCCTTGAAAAGCAGGGGATTTTAACAAAAACCTGAGTAGACAGCAAGTTAAAACAAAAAAAAAATTTAAAAAAAAAAAAAAAAAACAAAACAAAAAACAACAAAACCCACATTAACTTGAGCCAATTTTGGCCTTCCAGCCATAACTAGGCATGTCACTCTGAAGAATCTGGATGTGTTTTTTGGTATATACAGAACATAAGGCTTGCTTATACAAAAAAGGAGGGAATGGAAATCTGCAGTCACGAGGAGGGACAGGGAAGTAGTCTTGAAATATACGGGTTTCGGGAAGGCCACTGGTGGGAACTGGCGTGGCTACAGCAAGGCGAACGCTGTGATGAATAGCCAGGCAGTGAAGGTGTGCTGTGAAACCGAAACAGGAGGGTTTCGGGCTTCCTGGCAGCAGGCGAGAGCGGCTTCAGCTCAGCAGGGAGACTGGTGAGGGAGGGACAAACCTTTCTGCCTCTAAATGCAGAGCTCCCGCTTTGTAGAAGATTTCAAAAGCTAAGTTGTTTCAGTCTGGTGTATGCATCAGCAGGTTTCTAGTTGCAACATAGTATGAGAGATTATCCTGAATGGACAATTTAGACCACATGATGAGTGGGAAATTTTATGCTTGAACTTTCTCTCCCATGAGGAATGATGGTAGAGTCTAAGCATGTATATGATTTGAGACTGGTTCAAAAAAAATAACACTTAGGTTTTCATGCATTTGTATTTTATTGGAAAGTCAAAATATTTCTGCCAAAAAGCAGACTCATGCCTGGAAAAAAATAGCTTGGGGGGGGGGGCGGAAATAAAATCAGTTAAACAGTTGCAATAAAAAATATTGTTCACCTATTACCAGGTCATAATAAAAAAAATAGGAGACTGGGACAGAAGTGGATGATAGAGGAAAAAAAAAAAAAGGCATGGGAGTGACAGAAGGGAAGAAAGCAATATGAAAATAGAACAGACTCAAGGGCAGAAACTACAGGTGTCTGCAAACACCAGGTGAGGAGATATTTAAAAAGTAACCTAAATGAGCATAGCTACTGGCACAGACATGCTGAGTAGAGCACATAGGCAGACAGCAATGGCAAAAGTTATAGGCAGATTATGTGAAATAAAGATTAAGAATCAAATAACGTAAGACTAAGGATAGTTTCCCTTATAGAAGGCGATGTGTCTTGAGCCGAATGGATGAGAGCATGTAGGCTGGAGATGCTGCGTACACATTGGAGAAAATACAGGAATGGACTGTTCTGCCGTGTTTTGAAGTAGCGATCACTGATTCTTTCTGGTCTGAGGGCTAAAAACACTTTGCAGGTAACATCTTCCTATTTGCTCAAGAAAGCTGTGGAGATAATGGCAGTCTCCCTTGGTTTGCATGCAGACTTGGAGGTTTGTGGGCAATACTTCAGACTCATCTGGTGAAGTCCTTTGTGCTCTTTTTGGCGCAATGGTTTGGCTTCTCCAAACTCAGAAATAAAAGGTGAAAGGCAAGAGTGTAAACCATTTAAAACTGTTCCCCTGGGCAGACAGCAGAGCTTCCCACCACCTGCTCCATTTCCCCTCTGAGGGGTATTTGGCATGCAGAGGTAAGTATACAGGTTTGCCTCATTTCCCATCACAGTAGCTGGAAGGCTTGGATTGTTGTAACAGCAGAGGCTGAGTAGCAGCCTGCCTCTTCCAAGCAGAAAACAAATAGGGCATCCAAGTAGCACATGCTTGGGGTGGATGGTAAAGTTACAATGCAGTTATCTATATTTAGAAAAATAAGTCTTTGTAAACACTTCTGTTGCCAATATTCTGCTGTAAATATTTCAGAAGAAAAATATGTCTTTTTTGAGGTAGGTGTTGGCAGCAGTGCATTTAACATTCCAACACTTTTCCAGTTTAATTAAATGAACATAGCTAGAAACATCAGTAGCCATCGTGTGATGAGGTTCTCTTATGCAACTTGTCTCCCATCTCACCTGGTTATTTTCCTCTTCTGTATCCATTTTTTATTTCTTATCATGCACACAGGAAGAGAAGGAGATGGTTCTATTCAATGCTAAAAAGACATTAAAAATTCTTTAGGTATTGTCATGGTTTAACTCCAGTCAGCAACTAAGCCCCACACAGCCACTCACTCACTCTCACCCCTGGTGGGATGGGGGTGAGAATTGGAAGAGTAAAAGTGAGAAAAGTCATGGGTTGGGAAGAAGACAGTTTAGTAGGTAAAGCAAAAGCCACGCACACAAGCAAAGCAAAAGAGGGAATTCATTCACCACTTCCCAGTGGCAGGCAGGTGTTCAGCCATCTCCAGGAAAGCAGGGCTCCATTGCTCCGAACATTACCCCCCCTTCCTTCTTCCCCAGCTTTATATGCTGAGGGTGATGCCACATGGCATGGAATATCCCTGTGGTCAGCTGGGGTCAGCTGTCCCAGCTGTGTCCCCTCCCAACTTCTTGTGCCCCCCAGCCCACTTGCTGGTGGGGTGAGGAGCAGAAAAACCCCTGGCGCTGCGTGAGCGCTGCTCAGCAATAACAAAAACATCCCTGTGTTATCAACACTGTTTCCAGCATAAATCCAAACCAGAGCCCTGTATCAGCTACTGTGAAGAAAATTAACTCTACCCCAGCCAAAACCAGCACAGGTATAAAATCTTAGTAGGCTTGAGTTAAATGTGCCTTTTTTAGGATTTTTTTTTTTTCATTTTTACTTCACCTTTATATTTAAGGAGGAAGGATAGTTGACTGAGGCAGCTGCCATTTTCAGAGGCAGAGCTGAGATGCACTCAGTGACGTGATTTTCCTTTTTTGTTTTTCTTTTATCAACAAAGTCATTCTTGGGGGCTGGGGAGAGGGAAATGGTTGTTCTTTGTTAACAGAAAAGCACGGAAGACCTTGAGTGTAAATCTGAGAAATAACCACCTTAAAATCAGTGAAATTAAAATTGGTTTGGGGAGTAAAAAGCTTTAAAATGGTCAGAATAAGTAACAAGAGTTTTTGCATGAGAGCTTTAACCATTTCTATAGAGTATAGTACGTCTATACAAATTAAAGGATTGATTCTGTGTTAACCAGCAAAAATGTTGATTTTAAAAGTACAAGATGATGGCTCACATCTGTATGTTTCAACTACTCAAAAGAAGCCTGAGTCCATAAAACCAACATGGACACTCTGTTGTGCTGTTCGTTTATCTCTGCGTCATTGACTGAACCATAAAAGTATCTTCTGAGAAGCTCAGCAGCGACATGAACTAAAAGCCTTACTACAGTCTGAACGATGATGCCAATGATGAGACACGGCTGCTTATAAAGCACTTTGAAGATAATACTATCTGTAGCAAGGGTTGTTAGTGGTTTGATCCTAGAGCCTCACTAATGTCAGCCTTGGCAAAAAAAAAGACTGTCAGGCATTAGTAATCTTTACAATATTTGGATATTGCTAGGTAGAAATGTAGAGATAAGATTTTGGGGCTAAAATTGGTAGATAAAGGGGTGACCTGATTTGGAAGGCTGCTGGTGCAGTGCAAGAAACAAGCCAAATCCAAAATCTGAAATATGAAAGCTTTGAAAACTGCGGGCCAGGTGAAGAAGGGCAACATATGTGCAGCAGAGCGAAGCCTTCTGTCCTGCTGTAATTCCAAGTCTGAGCCGCTTCCAGGTACTGCTTCCAGCTCATAGGGCTGCATAGCTCACAGCATGTTCTGGTATTGGAGACCCAAATCTTATCAGAATAAACTGTGAGAATTAGATGCTGCCAATCGTAAACGTCTGTGTTATTTAAGAGTCTCAGCTCTGCAGTTGATCCCTGATTGCAGGACTCTTTTTTTTTTTTTTTTTTATGCGTGTTCTCTGAACCTTGATACCATGTTGAATTTGATGAACTTTTAATCTTGATTTTTAACTGGAATCTCTGTAACAGACTTAATTATCCAGATATGATAGATACTGAGAAGTTAATAATAAACTCAGCAATCTGCTGCTTAACTGGCTGTCTTGTTAATTATGTTAACAACACATTGGCAACTGCTTTGATTTAAATCTGCGTTTTGTTTACCTTTTCAGTTCCAGCTCGATGTCCATACAGCTTCCTTTCAGCTGCTCTCTGCCTTTCCCAGCACCCAGAGGAGCACACAAGGTCACCTAAGGAGACTGCTGTAAACGACAGGACACTCTACATCAGAGCATCCCTGTATATGCTAAGACTCAAAGCCAAGTGCTCCTTTTTAACTGATAGGACACTCTTCTACAGCTAGCAGCTTCCTGATTTTGTTGAGTAAACTGCTTCTCATAATAGGAAGGGCTGTTTCTTTTCATCCCTTGAAGTGCAATACAAAGGCCAAATCTCCACCCATTCTGAACACGGCATTCCTTTCAACCAATCTTATAAAAAGGTAAGGTTGCGCTGGAGGCAGACTAGAACTGCTTCAGCCTCCTTGAAGACATCTCCTGACCAGCTGGAAGGATGAAGCTCCTCATGCTTTGTGGCTTTTTGTTTGTCCTTCTTTTGTGTCTCAATGCCTTTACTGCAGAAGGTACAGTATATTCTTCTAACACAACTGTCTCCTTTCTCTTCCTATTCTTTGCTTTTGTGATACAAAATGCTCGTTCTCTATGTTGATTTTAATTAAGGAAAACAAACAGAGCTAGATGACTGGAAAGGAGAGAATTAATTTAGGAAAAGACTTAGACTGCAGAATGTGGTTGCATAGCAATGCTTTGGTTTGTAGTGCTTCCTCTCTGTTACTGCCTGTTGCATGTAGTACAGCATGATTAATTTTTGCGTTAATCTGTGTTCTGAAACCCACCTCTGAAAAAAATTCCGGTTATATTTTTCCAGTAGATAACTATCTGCCAATGTAAAACAATCTATCTTCTGAATAGTGAGAAACACATTAATGGAAGAAGTTTCTACCCTTATGAAACAAGGGAATATGAAACAGTCAGGTCACCAGAACTGGATTAAATGCCAAGTTCTTTATAGAATAGTGAAACAGGTGAGAGTAGCTCTTCTGACCTTCAATCAGTCTTGGCTTTTTTTTTTCTTTTTTTTACCACTGATACTCCACACTTTAATTACTGTATTACCTTGTAGCACCCAGTTACGATTTTGCAGTACTCCAACACGCACGAATTCAGAGAGCAGTTTAAATCTTAAAAACAGAGGTTCTTCCATCTGTCTATAGCCGCATCCCTAGAGATGTCATTCTGTGTTTGCAGGGAGACATTTTAGTAGGATTTTAAAATTCAAAGGTGTAACTTTTAGAGTTACCTGTTTAGATTTGATGTTTGATATTGTAGATCTTTGAGACTCACTGTTATTGTTCTATGGTGTTTATTTTACACAAGATGTAGAGAATGGGTATGAGATAAGGAAAAACAAGTAAGCTGAATGTCCAAAGGTCAGGAGTAGGAGATTTGCTGTGCTTCATACGTTCTACAAACCTCCTAAGAATCACTTTATGTGTAAATAGGAGTGTGGAGAAACATGTGGAAAATGTCTTTCAAACTGGTCAAGTCAGCTGCCCCGTTTTCTCCTTTACCAGAGTCTGTTCTGAGTTTTAGAACTGTTTGCCAAAGCTGTGGTGAGGGAAATGAATGCTAGAACAATGTCATCATATATGTACCTGAAGTCCTTCTGCCGCTCCCTTTGCGTTTTATATTTCTATTTATTCATGTTTCCCGGCCCCCTTGAGGGAAACCTAAGGAACAGTGCAAAGGAAGCTGGGGAATATCTAGATGTGTCTTCAGGAGCATAGCAGAAGCCTGTCCAGGAAGGACAGGAGACAGCAATACTAAATAAAACCCAAATGAATACAAACAGGATCCTATAATAACATTCTTTGTTGTTAATTTGCACCCTAGGAGTTTGGTGCATCACTGAGTCGGAAGGTGGGGAGGAGGTGTGCAAAGGACACTGTCCCTTATCCATAAACATGCTTATGGGAAAGTAGAAGTGCCTGGCTGGGTGTGCAAGATGAATGGACATTTTGTGTAAAACCTGTTACATCAGAATGAAATGATGGTGACAAGACACCTCAAACCTCTTGGATGCTAGAGCAGCCAACATCACTAGTCTTGGCTGTAGAACTGTGCCACAGGGATTTCCAGAAACATTGAGCATATGCGAGATTTTGTTGATGAGAAATCACCTACCTCTGTCCTTTCTGCTCCACCTCTGGTCCAGAGTCAACCTTCTGACTTTAATGTGTCCAGCTCATAATGTGTCAAGTGCAATCAACAGCTCACTTATTTAGGTCCAGTAGGGAGGGGATAATTAAATGGCTTTGCCTGTCCAAAGCAATTTATTCTACCCTCCTGTGCATATGGACACAGAGATACTCTTTTTTTTTTTTTTTCCCTGTTGGTAATCTTTTATATTTTCACTAAGTGATGTAACTCTAAAAAGAGTGTAGAGTCTCTTTCTGAGGTTTAGGCAGCTGGAATTTGCTGCTTTTATTGCCTGCCAACATATGACATCTTGACAATGTATCTGGCGTATCTACTAGTGATGGAAAAGAACAAATTCGTTCCTGTTCCATTCTAGGGACAAAGCTATGCACAGATGTAAAAATCAGTCATGACGATCCTTCGTTTCACAGATCTTTCTGTTCAAAGATTTTAACTGTAATCAAAATGTCTGTGGACTCTAACCTGTTTGGTGTATATGTATGGCTATTTGCACTATCTGTTTTCACTAACATATTTTTCGCCCTTAGGTCGGAAAGTTAAAAAAGTCTGCTGTTCAAAACTGCCCAAGCTCAACAAAAAAGTGCATAAAGGTAATAAGATTTACAGTTTCATTACATTAATTAGGTAATCATTATAGATAAATCACAACGCTTAGAGGTTTTTCCACCTGCAAACTTTGCAGAATTTTCCATGCAGGTGAGTATTATCTTCATTGTACCACTGAGAAATTGTTCTCTCTTCTCCATCACCTTATTGAGTGTTTGGATTGGAAGAAACACCCTGTGTACCTGCACAAGGCTGCATCCAGCTTCATTTGCTTGGCTCTGGAACAAGATAATGCAAGGAGGGAGTAAGTCAGCTGGGAGTTAACTTAGCTTCTTGTTCTGATGCGCAATGAAAGAATTTAATGTAATTTTCCAGTTCTAGTTAGAGCTACTTTTGATAGCAAAAGGACGATTTCCTGCAGAAAGAATCATTGTTTCTTAAAGCAGTTATTGGAACTTCTGCCATCATTATCAGTGCTTTCCCTGTGTAAATATTACAATTTTATCTCTTGGCAATCTTGTCCACTTTCATATATCCTTATTATGGTGATTTGGCACCATCACTAGTCCGAAAGCACTCAGTTTGCTTCTTTCTGTATGTCTGTAGTATCCCTGGTTTAAGTGAGACCCCAGTAAAAAAAGCTAAACCATGAAAAAGTCTAGGATAAAAGGATTAGGTATGCTTTTTAGGATAACAACATTTTACATCTTAAAAGTTTCTAAATTCATTAAAATGGCTAGCTGATAACTTTCATTAAACTTTAAAGGTAGTGAATTTGATCTAAAATAGTCTATTTCCTACTTATTTACCCTCTTCTAATCTTTTAATCATAAAATTACCAATTTGAAGTTCACAGCAAATTCATTCCAGCTGATAAAGTACCTTAAATGCTTTATTCTTTTTTGTGTTAAGGTAACCCAGGTGGAAATCCTTGTGTTTCTCTGCAGTTTTCCTTTATGTGGTGCCTTTCCATCCTTTCCAGTCTCCCGGTGCTTCGTTTTATACGCAGAGCCCTGTTGGTATCAGGGGCAGTGAACAAGTTGCAGATTTATGCCTGTGGGTCAAGGGTTTATAGCTGTTTGGGGCTCCTTTCTTATTTAATTGGCAGGTGTAGTAGCACCTGAGGACTTCAGCTATAAATGATCCACGGCAACAACCGTGAGTTCCCGGCCCGTGCAGAAGGACTGGGGAATGCAGTGCTGAACGCACAGAGGTGGCTCTCGTCACTCCTGACCTGAGACAGACCGTGTGTCCCAGCTGGCTGAATCTATAGCCTTTCCAAAGTACTGAAATTTCATGCCATGAGCATAGCTGTTACTTTTCAATCTGAGGTACCTTCTGCTGTCTGACAAAACAGCAGGCGTTTCGGGCTTTTCTCATGCAACAGCCATGAATTCTCTCTGATAAAAAGTGCTTCCAAAGAGAAGGTTCCTTTGAAAGCAGGCTGCTGTTTCCCATGGGTAAAATACAGTGATACCAGTCTCACAGAGCAAGGGAAAGTACTACGCTGAGGGGGAGAAAGAAGTACAAAGGAAGCGCACTCCGTTAAAATCTGTAAATGCACTGCAAAGATCTTCTACAAAGGGAATGTGAAATGCCTTCCTCTATTGCAGACCCAATAGTACTTGATGATCGTGGCTTGTCCCCTGTTGGACTCTGCCCTGGTTCTGAGCACTCCAGCCTGCTCACTGGGGCTCTCTTTTTTGGGTCAGGGATTGCTGTTTATTTGCTTTCGTACAAGGCGCACCTGCCTGCTCCACATGGCTGCTTGTCTCTGTTACAAATCTGCCCACATGAAAATGCTTGATCTGAATTCGTTTTGACCGAGAGGCAGATGTAAAAGCTTAGGCCTAATGCAGCAACTGCCCAAAGCGAAACACCGTGTTTTGTTTCATACGCGGTTCTGGACTGGGGTTGCACGCTGTTGGCTTGGTTTTGTATTGTTGCTGTTGTGAGATTTCTGGGTGACTTGTGCTTCCATGTTGCTGCCTTTTCTATGGGCACGTTATACAGTCTACGGGCGAGGCACCCTGACAGTTCTTCGGTGTTATTCTGCGCTGCTCTTCATGCCAGGCGTGTGCCTGGGGGAAGCAGCAAAGCCATTCAGAGGCTAATGCAGCGTGGCTTAAGGAGGGCGATAATTCAACCACACTGGCTACTTCTTTTGAAGCAAAACCATTGATGTCCTAGAATGTTATTCTTCCAACAGAAACAATTACTGTCCCAGAAAGCAAATGTTTCAAGCCACTGCCAGCTTGTGGCTTCTGTCTAGGAAAGATGGTGAATGTGATGATATTAAGGAGAAGATACCATGTAATGTGTTGATTGTGGGACTCGAGCTCTGGAGAGAGAGTAGCGCTGCCCCTGTGTCTATGAAGACCTTCATCTGACTGTGGAAACTTCCAGAAGCAGCAATCATATGGTCAGTGATTGTGCAGCCTCAGTACAGGGAAAAAAAGATGCTGGGAATGGGTGATCTCCAGCAATCTTATGAAGAGGAAAAAAAAAAAAAAAATTGCCATCACGTCCCTTTTTATTTTCAGATCACTAATAATGTAAGCCTGCCAATACAAACACAGCTCAGCTTCAGGTACTAAAGTTTTGTGTCATTCTCCACACCTCCAATTAAACACCTCTCTTCATTTTCTCTCTTTTCCATCTTTGTTTTACAGGTATAAATTTCAAAATTACTCCGATGGAAATAAGGAAATATTGCAAGCGTTGTCCTCCACCAGGCCCTCCGATGGTTCCTGGACCCCTTCCGCAGTTAAAATGACGGGGAGCGGGCTGAAAAGCATCTGCCTGCCACTACATTTCACAGTGCTTTACTTGGTTGAGGGCTCTCCTTTCACAGATAGGACATGAGTGTATATTACTTTCATTTTTTGTTTGGGAAAGGCTTCAGTCAGTACTGTTTGTTCATTCACTCAGGCTCCTTCATCTTGTTAATGTTAGTCTGGCAGCTAAACTTGGGGAAGGCTTGTCTGGTGCCTCTGGACTTTGTGTCGGTTGCATATTCCTCCGCACCAAACAGGGATTTAGCTCCTCAAATAAGAGAAAGAGGAGAGCTGGCTGAATCACTTTGTTTTGCATTTTTGGATTGCCTAAAAGGTGGGGAAGGGATGATGTTATTGTTTCTAGCTACCAGTATATATGCATATTTAACCTTTTCTATGAATGATTTATTTTGTATTGACAGAAGGATTTTGTTTGTAGCTAGGCACATGATTATTTTTCCTGCAGCCTTTGCTCTTGGTGCTTGAAATCCACTTGGAAGTAAATTTCTAGCAAATGAGAAAGAGCTCATCTTTTAGAAAGGGCTGAGAAACTAGATAAGCAGGTTGTTAAAATAGTGGTAAAGGAGCAGATTCAAGTACAGTGGTAAGCTCTTCAGTATCTCATCTAGGGTTTAAATCTGGCTTTAAAAGCAAAGGGGCCTGTTCTTTAACTTCCTAGAAGATTGTCATCAGGTAGTTATTAAACAATATACTGAAACGGTGTTAAGGCTAATCAGATTAAATCTCTTTCTCCGGAAGCCAGAAGGCAGCTGTTCTTTCAAGGCACCTGAGTTGTGTGATCACCTCAATAAACAAAACTTACTGGAGTGCGAAGTAAGTGCTAAGAATAATACCAAAGGGTTGAATAACAGAAAAACTGAAGCACCCTCTGCTGACCTCTTAACAGTGACTGGGGTCTTCACTCAGGTATCTTCCGTCCTTTCCTAACTTATGCTGCTGTCTCTCTGCCTGGGGTGAGTCCTTAAACCAGAATTACTTGGATGTTCGTAGATTTGGGTTTTTTTACTTCTAGCGAATATGAGGAGGAGTAGAAAGCTCTACTGCTGTTGGGCAAACTGCAGATTGACAATAGTAGTTTTTCCTTCAGTACTCAAGTACTGCTTCTCTTAACATAGCTTTCAGTATGATAGAAGTGGTCTTGGTGCCCTTCAGAATTTGGGGGAGTTGAATGGGGACAGCCAGGGGCCTGTTGTAACCCACACAGGCAAATGCAATTCCCAAGGGTTGAGTTTATGGGCACTTGCATGTGGCCATGCTCTCGTATTGGTAATGTTTCTATCGTACTGAGCAATTGAACTGATTTCTGGGTCTTCTGTGTGCTTGTTATTACTTTATTTTCTTATTGCTTTTGAGATTAGATAGACCTAACTCTCCACTTCCTATTTTTGAAGAGCTGACCATGCGTAGCATTTTTCTATCGAGGATAAAAGAGCTGCCAGTCCTCCTCACAAGATCTGAGTCAGGAGGTTGGTGAAGGAGCAGTGTTTGATTGTTCTGCTGATGATCACTGGGCAAATATATTTTATTTCTATTTTGGCTTTTGTAGCTCACAGAAGGAATCTGTAGAATACAAATGATAAGTAAATGTAAAAAGCATTTTTGGTATTAAATGTGTTTGCAGCAGGGTTTTTACTCTGTTGAATATGGCCGTGTGTGTTCACAGCTCTGTATAAAGCATTGCTAAAAGGTACGAAGATTCTGTGCTCTATTGTGAGCTTAAGCCCATTTCTTTTGTATCTGAAAAATGCTGTGTGATTTTTCTCTTTGCCACCACCATCCATCCAGTCCATCCAGTGTGCTCCACACCCTCCGATCCTCCTTCAGGAAAAACTTTCTCTCTGATTGCAAAAACATAAGCCCCAAAGTCCACAAGCACAATTACAGAAATATTCTGGGTGTCTGGAGGGATACGGGGACATCATCCAAAGCACCTGAGTATTTTTACTGTTTCCCAGACAGGCCTCAACCTAAGGTTGAGGGCTGTTCAAGTTAAAAATGTTATTTGTGGGAGGTTCTGGTCTTGACTGAACAAACTTAAAGCAGGAATCCTCAAATTATTTCAGCGTGAATTGTGACTGCTGCCCAAACATGCTTTTTTGTTTCATCTAGGGGTATCGGGATGTCATGTGTCAGCCCCTGAAGGTGATTCCTCAACAGAGTTTGACTTTTATGTACCAAGCCATGTTCCCCATGTGGTAGAACAGAGCTACCATCTGATCATGGCTTCACTCACCGGCATCTGTTCTTCCTTTTGTCTTCCTTTCACTTCTGTGTATATTTGTTTGGCATTACCTGTGGAGAAACATACTTGTTTAGTGGCTTTTCAAAGTACACAAGCTGTATGCTTATATAATGCAGTAAACTTAGCTTGTCCAAGCTGACAGATGCATTTGTTTGTATCTTGTGTTTTTGTGTGCATTCGGCTGTCAAGCATGAAAATTGCACAGCCTTCAAGTTCCAATAAAGATGTTTCTGAAGTATCCCTATGCCTGCCGGAACAGATGTTGGATCCTGGTCTGACCTTGTCAGCTAAGTGAGCCGGCTGGCCCCTTGCTTTGTTTGGAGCTTAGTACCACCAGCTAACACCAAATCGGTCTGTCTTACTTGGCGCTATGACTATGAATTGTCAGGGGCATGGGAGAAATCATCGCTGCTGACAGGGAGTGCTGAGGCAGAGGCAGGTTTTGGTATCTCTTCTTTCAAAGTGGGTATTAGAAGAAATAAAATTATGTGTTCTTTATACAAAATATGACTCCAAAAGGTGTAATGGGAACTCTTGCTGTTTGGTTTTCAGCCCTCTAGACTGTGTGGCCCACAGCTGATGCAAGGGCCCGCATATAGTTGAAGAATTCAGGATTTTAGCTCTGGAGAAGTTCTGCTTATCCAAAGTATGGACTTCAGTGGTGATTTCTTGTGATGGCATTTGCCAAGGAAAGCTAAAATCCTTCATGGACAATGTCAACTCAAATGATAAATTCAGGTGAAACATAAAAGCAGAGGAGTGAACGCTTCCTGTTGGAGATTTATATATTCTTATAAGACAACTCTTGCCAAAGCTGAGTGGAAGACTCCTGGTGACTTCAGTGTTCATTGGATCAAGTCTGGAGATCTGTTGCCTGATTCTATTTTGTCCAACGTTACTGCCTACCCCCTCATGAATAGTTTTAGCAAACTATTGTCAGATGGTGAATGCAGATCTATTTCATATCCAGTTTTTACTGAAGTTTGTTCTGAGAATTTGTCCAAAGCTTAGCAATGACTTTCTCCTCTTACAGGCTGAAGATGAGGGGAAAACCCCCTTATACATCGGGGTTTTTTGCCTCGGATCAACCAATTCTTATTAAATGTGAGCAGTTGTCTCCATCACAGCGAGTTTCTCTGCAGGACTCATCAAGTATGTTTTTTTAAATGCTGGTGGGGAGCAAAGAGCTCCATAGTCTTACATTAAGTGACATGATCAAGGGTGTTGTTTCCAACACGCGTATGTCTGTAGTTTCCAGTACCACTTCAGTATCTTGAGACTTACGGCAGCCATTGCATGACCAACATTGTTCTTGAACACACAACTGTTTCATCATGCTCTGTCTTTTGATCTTAGAGCAGGACTATCAGTGCAGAAGGAATTCCTAAAAACTACTTCTGTTTTCAGTGTCTCAAGGGTGGGAGTCTTATAGAAAAATTCAGTGTCTGGATATGGATTTGTCCAAATCATCATTCAGCCCTTGTGACAACATTTATTTATGTGTTACAGATGCATTGACTGTGAATATCTTCAGGGGTGGGGGATTTAATTCCATGTTTTCAGGCCCATCTTCCCCAAGTGAGTGGCGAAGGCCAGAGATTTGCTGTGGGATAAGCACCTTACATTCACAATGCCATCTGGTCAACCTCTGAATGCATTATCAGAGAAATCGGGTCACTATGCGCCTATGAGAAATCCTAAACTAAACATGACTTGTCCGTCTTCTTCAGTCTGACACAATCACAAAAATCTCTGTAGTCGTAAGAAGCTGTCACACCAAGTCCGGTTTCTATCAGAGACTCAAACTGCACCCAAGATGTTAGTTCAAGAGCTGGTTAGCCCCAACTGACAGTATAGCACAGATGCTCACAGATGAAGATTTAAACCTTATATAGGAGGCATTCAAGCCCAAACATTCAAAAGTTCAGTATACACAAAAATGCCTGTTCAATAGATGGTTGTGATTAACTGCCCTCCAGGCACTTGTAGTCTCCTAACTGTATTAACATCCATTTGCATTTGTGATTAAGTGTAGTGCAGTCAAAGCAACTAATATATCTTGGCTAATAGGATCTCCAAGTCCAAAAGCTAAATGGCAGCAGGGTTTCCCTCACCTGACAGGCAAGATGGCACTTAGAACTTAGGTCAGTGAAAAAAAAGTGGTTTTCTGATGGGTTCTGTGGTATTGTTTGGTCATCAGCACTGATCCCAACCTCAGGGGGAAAAAAAGACATATTCCTGAGGCACCATTTGCTTAGTCTGTAGCCAAGACAGTTTGCATTGTCTCTGAAAATCAAATCTCTGTAGCATGCTCTTAAAATTAGCTCCGCAAACTGAAGTGCAGTGGAAAATGCTGTCCTTGCTAGGTGGGTTCTCCAGACAAAACTTCCTGAATTGTTGCAGAGCCCTGTGTCACAGTCAGTGCCAGCTGTGTGGCGTTTTCACTGAGCAATGCTAAAACCTATTTGCATCCCAGAATTTTCCCCAAGAGATCCGTATGCCTGTGAAGAAAGATGTTTTCATACAGAAAAAAAGTGTGAAATCCATCTGTTTACAAAGACTATCTGAGAAACAGTGAGATGGTTGAAAACAAGATTCTGAATGAGATGAGAGAATGCAGCAGTGTCTGCAAGTCCCTCCTTAAAGCGTTCGTTCTGACTCACTGGCTTTTGAGTTGTTAACTTTTTATTACTTAGGAAACAATAAACAATGGCAACTGTCCCTGGGCTCTTATCTTGAAGTTGGTTGAATGTACCAAGGTTAAACAATTTAGCGTTATCCTTTCACTTAGTTACATATATACCAATCTTGTTGCTTTCTTCTGCAAAAATATTCAGGTGAGTGGTTGATGAAAAGGGACATTTAAAAAAAAAATCTGAGCTGTTAACGCCTAGCAAAGCACTATGTGCGTGGTTGACCTTAACCTCGTAAACTCCACCTTTAATCTTGAAAGAAAGTCCCCTAGATTTCCACCAATTTAAGCCAAGGCTCAACAGTTTTAGAAACAGATCCTTAAGTCTGAGAAGTGAAGTCAACCTGCTCATCGTAATTTTATTACAAAATGTGCTTTGCACCTTTTCCTGTCAATTGAACAAAACTTTCTCTCTACTTCCTTCCCCAACTTTCTTTCCATGCTTTCTTCTGTTCCTAGACATGATTTTACCATTTTTGATGCCACATCTTCCTCATTGGCTATTCTCACTGACTAGAGAAGTCGTCTTTTGGCATGATGGTCCCCCATCTATTTGTCTATGTGCGATCTTATCTCACAGAAATTCTTCTGCTTTCTGAATGTCCTCAAGTTTTTCTCCTTGTGCTGAATCATTTTCATTTGACTCTATGAATTTCTGTCCATGACACTGACTGGAGCGCACCTTGTCAAAAAGACATGGTGTAAAATGGTGCTGCATTGCATTTGTTGTTTCCAGGCATTACTTTTGTACCAAGGACAGTTTCAGTTACAGGATTTGAGCACCTCTGTTTCAAGGCACCATGCAATCACCTTAAAGTCACTGTGTGAGTAGGGATTTTTCTGTCATTTAATTTGTATTTCAGCCTTCACTGCAGTAACTTTGGATCATGTAATCTCAGTTACCAGATATGGAAGTCTGTTCCCAGATATTTTATTCATTCCTCAAATTAACATCTGTTGTTGAGATTCCTGCTGTGTGGTTCTACTGATTTATTTTATTGACAGATTGTTGTAAAAAAAAATCAAACAAGCACAGTACTTTGAGATAAAGTACTTGAAGGCATGGGAGGAGACAGTAAGAGCACAGTGCTCATAGGTAAAGCTAGTGGGCATGAAGAGTCAACCTCTGGGCTCTAGCCAGGTTAAACTACTTGTTTTGAGAACCAACATATGTACAGGACTATTGACTGTAGAAATCTCTCCAGACAAAGGCTAGATAGTTGCTGGAAAGTGTATCAGGGAATAGAGTGATAGTCCCACGCTTTTTTGAGGTAAGGTAAATTACCTCAAAGCTAAGTATTTATTGGAAATTCAATTTATTGAAATATACCTTGCTTTCTAGGTTAAGGACCAGCACTGCTTTGGTGTAAGGTGGCCTGGATACTCAGATTTCCTCTTAATACAGCAATCAAAGGCAAAGGCTGAGATAACTGCCCTGGCCAGTTAGACCTCCCAGATCCTAATAAGGTAAGTACCTCAGCACTTAGTCCAGTTTGAGAGTTGCTCAGTTGTGGGGTTCCCTTCTGAAAATGGTGAAGGCACATGCCTTCATTCCCAACAAGGGAGGTTACAGGAATACCCGCTGCAACCACAGTGCCACACCTTTACCTGAGTGAAATCCAAAGAGTGTGCCAGCCCCTGTGGCTGAAGTGCTGCTGTGGGCTAGAGCTGATCTCTAGCGAGGGCTTTAGTTCACCTGCAGTCTTTGCATTCATGCCATTCCTGTACTGAAGAGCTGAGTTTGGTTAGACGTGGCAGTGAAAGGAGCACCTTTAATTTTCATACGTCCACTGGTTCAACAAGTCATGTTACTGCCTTGTAATCAGGGTTTATATACAATGATGTCCATAGCATGCACGCCAACCAGAAGATTTATGGGGAGAATGCAGGCATTTCCTTCCTCTGCCTTGACAACTCTTGTTATTTTTCTCAGCCACACAGCAAACTATAAACTCATGATTCGTTCGTTATTCGCACCTCAACTCTGAGTTATATATACTATTTTTACAGGCAAAACAATACACAACACTAGTTCTTCCGTAAATACTGACTGTCTGCTGCTAAATGGCATCCTTCGCACAGATCTGTGTCATGCTCCATGGCACCACATCCATCAGAGATCATGCTGCTGAAGTGAATGTAGGCTATCTAAATATACCTGGATATTCTAGGGACTATTTGTTCTTTTTCTATCCCTGTCAAAGCAAAAAGAGGAGAATGATCTGTAGCTTCCAAAGAAGCAAGGTTACTGAATTGTAAATGGATTTTGCAGCGGTCTTTAAAAGCTTCTAAGCTAGTAAAATTGCTTAGCAGAAACTTTAATTACTTAGCAGCTGTGGCAAATGTTCTCCTTTCCCCAGTTACCTGCAGCGCCTTTATTGCAAACACTATAAAACGCTCTTTGGCAGACTACAATCAGGAAGATCTGTGTTTGGGATGAAGCACTGGGAGAGTTACTGCGTTTTCCCAGGAATTCACCAAGCCTTCTCTGCTGCCACCCACAGTGAATGACAATAACTCATGATAAATCATACAGGCAAGTGCTCTGAGATTTTTGCTTTGCAGACTAGCAGGTTTTTTCTGAGGGGACGAAAGCACTGTCTCTTTACCTATCTGGAAAAAACCCACCACAGTTTGTTGGGAAGCACTTTGACATTTGTTTGAAAGTCACTGTGGAAATACTAAAATTGCTAGGTGTTTGGTGTCTGCTTTCCCTCTGTTTTCTTCCCATTGTCATTTCTTAATTCCTTTGGAGACAAGAACGTCACGGCTGTGGTTCCCTCATGACAGTGTTCTGTAAAGCTGTAGCATGGCTTAAATATATTGTGGTATGTGAAATAACAGGGCTGTCTGCCCACACAGAATGGTGTTATTCAGGTTTTAAGACCACTTTGTCCTAAGGAGCCCTTGGTTCTTCCTGTTCCTAAACCATTACCTTGTCGTGTTTTTTCTGCTACCCGGGTAACTTGTCTTGGTTCCTGATGCAGTACGGCGAGTCATTTCTCAGTTTGTGCCTAGCAGAGATGCTATCAGAAGTCCAGTAAACTGGGGCCCACAGAGAATGAAAATTGGTTTTATTTAGATATACGTGTGGAGTTTGGCATTTAAGACACTTCCCCAGCAAGAGAAGATTTGGGTCTGATTCAGTTGTACCAGGCCATTTAAGGAGTTAGGGACAGGAAAATCTGACATTGTTTTATGCCTTATGAGATACTGACCAGATACACCTCCATAATTTGGTCTCGGTCTTTACATGCTTAAACGATAAAGTGAGTATTTCCTCGTTCAAGGTCTGTCTTGTAACCTCACAACAACACTTCACTAGCAGTTACTGGAACAAGAATCTGACTTCATTCTAGCTTTTCATAGCAGTGGGAGTGAACACAGGTAAATATTTTTACTGCTGGTAGGCTTCCAGTTTTGCTTCTTTTTTTTTTTAGAAAGCCTCACTCTCAGATTTTGTCATGATTATGAAGTGCATTTTCACAGGTATGAGATTGTGTATGGATATGATTGTGTACCTGCTCTCTTAGAAAGCCTTAGATAGAATATGAGAAGTTTCTTGCTCTATTTAGTGCTTTGTATGTAAGTACGTATGAAAGAAATTTAACATGAGGATGTTATATATGTGTACATGTGAGTACACATCCCGTGTTCAGCAATGGGACTACTCCAAAACAGTTGAAGGCAGAAGAATTATGATTATTCAGGAATGTATTTTCTTTCTGTTAATTTATTCAATAATCCTTCATCAGCATCTGACAGTATGAAGTTTTCTTGGCTTATGGAGAGCTGTGTACGGTGCTGATAAGAGAGCCATGGGTGCTGGGCTGGGGACGGCGTGCCTGTGGAAGGGAAGCTGGTGTGACACCCCTGCAGCTCCTCATGTGCCGCTGCCCTCGCTGACAGAGGTTTCTGCATAATTGTGCTTGACCAGGTGTGTCCAGGCTGTGACAGTACTTCCTCAGTGGGGCAATGGGGGAGGTGCTTACCAAAAGAAAAAGGTGCATCCCAAAGGATGATGGAGACGAGCTTTGCTCTGGATCAAATATGAAATCAGGCTGTGAGGTGTGAGGGTATGCGCAGAGTGAAAGGTGCAATGCAAACAGGAGACTGCATAGCTGGGAGAAGGTTTGTGATCTTGATTTCTCTGGCTTTCTGGCCTGTTCCCAACAAAGTTACCCCCATCCCTCTTTCCTCCTCTGCTTCCATTGCAACAAAAAGCATATCCACTCCTCACAAATGGCTGGAGCGGGGGGTTCTGCCAGTAAGAGTCTGTACAGCAGGATGGAAAACAGAGCTTTTCTCTCTGGGAAAGTCTTGACAGAATCCATGTTTTTGTTCCCCCTGAAATTTTCAGTTTCTCTGTGGAATAATATTAAGCACAATTTTTACATAAAAAACTAAAATATTTCAAATCTGAATATGGTTTTACTGCAATATGAACATTTTCCAAAGAAATAAGATGAAAATGTTTGAGGTCAAAAATTGTTTTCTATATTGGAAAAAGTGATGATGAGTGGAATTTTTTTACTGATCCTTATAATTCAGATACTTTGTCAAAGGCCAAGACAAAAGTTGCTAATTTTAACATGTGAGTCTTAATTTATAAGCTCTCCAATTTATTTATAAACACAAGGGAGCAAAAGTAGATCACGTACAATCTAAAAGTGTATCCAATTATTAAAAATGACAAATAAGCCAAACCAAAGAAATTGCTTTCTGACACTGAGAAGTAACCAAGTACCAGAAAACCTAGCTCTTGAAAGGAAATTAAGCTTTCTGGTTACATGGCTTTTGCCAAGATTTTCTGTGTCGAGGAAGAAGATAATGTGCTATATCTTGCCTGAAGAAACTGCAGTTTGTGGGCAAGCTTTAATTATTTGTTTACCCAAACTTTGTCACAGAATTTCAAAAGCATCCAGCCATTTTGGGTGCTTCTGTTCTTGTTATCCAATATAGGATGCTCTAAGGAGTTTCAAGTTGACATAATGCTTGTGGTCAGATGCTTGTAGTCACCCCTTTGAATCTTGGTTTTCCTTTCCATGAATGAGGAATATTTTTCTTCTCCTTTTTTGTGGGGAGTATCTTCCTTAATCAGTTGAGTTACCAGTTTTATTCACGGTATGTGTTTTATCAGAGTAGATACAAGGAAGAAATCTTTTACAATGAGGGTGGTGAAACACAGGAATGGGTTGTCCAGTGGGGTCGTAGATGCCCCATCCCTGTAAACATTCCAGGTCAGGTTGGATGGGGCTCTGAGCAACATGCTTGGTCGAAGATGTCCCTGCCCATTGCAGGGGGGTTGGCCTGGATGACCTTTAAAGGTCCCTTCCAAGCCAAACCATTTTATGATTCTATCCAGGGTTTTACCATTCTCCTGTACACTGCTGAGATTTAGTGTAGCTGCTCAGAGGAGCTGCAGTGTAAAAATGGGTGTGTGGACAGCTGAGTTATAACTCATGTTCTTTAAACTCCTCAAACCAAGCAGTACAGTATTGCTTTCAGCTTTCTATTACTGAGCTGAGAGAGGTTTATAAATTTGACCAAGATCATTAATGATCACATCACTATCTTTTGATGACTTTAATGTGAATTTAATGATCTTCGGTTTATTATTTATAGACTGTCTGCGGTAGAGATGAAAACTGAACTTAGACCCCTGTGAGTCAGAACTGTAACAATGAGATCATTTTCCTTTTAGATGTGAAGGTGTTAATTCAGTTAGTAACAAGAGAATAACACAGTGAGAGGGAGAAAGAGGTGTTTATTGGCATGTATTTGAATCTTGCAGAACTGTAAAAAAATCAAAGTCATTTTAACACATTTGCATACCCCAAATGATGGGAGTGGGCTGTGGAGAGATGCATAAACTCTTATTTAGGAGGTGGCATATTTGTTCTGGCAACAGGGAGGATCAGAATTTGGTGATCATGGCCAAGGGCTCAAGCATGCTGTCTCTGATTAGATTTAACCACCAAAAACATGGGACTGTTTCTCTTTTGCTCCTCCTACTGTATTGTGAATCTGCTTCCCTCTTATAGCTGGTAATTCAAAACGTATAGTGATGGACCATGAAGACATCTGAGGGATTTTAGGCTCTTCGCTCCTGCCATCAGACTCGCTCAGGTTCTTGCGGATCCCCAGCGCTGCCCATGGTTTCTCTCAGCAGCCACAGAGAAGCTATGGTGCTGTGCTAGGAAAATGCAAAGCATAGCTTGTGTAAAATTCTTCACCACCAAAAACAGTCACCTGAAATGGACATCAGCAGTTGTTCCGGAATTTTCACCACCATTTGTACTCTGTAGTAATGGAAGTTGGTGGAGAGTGGTGATGTGCCTCAGTATAGATAATCTCTCAGTGCTTTGGGGGGAGATTCTGAGGGGGAGGAGTTATGTGGTTTGGAGAGGTGAGAGCTTTGTGTTTTCTTTTGTTTACGGTGAGAACTGTGCATTTAACCTTGTCTCAACTCTCTGCTTATACTGGCTCAGCTCCGCTGAAACAAAGAGCACTATGACTCCCCCCCAGGCCCCAGCCAGAGAGCAAACATCTAAGCAACTAGTGCGTTTGTTGTGTTTACATTAGCACGTCCTGCTGCTGTTAAGACGTTTGGAGAACAGCTTGGACAATTCTTGCTCGCGCCATGCTGTGGGACTTGCTAGTGAACTGACCCTTCGGTGTATAAGGAACAGCCCAGCTGTGGGTACAGCTGTGTCAAACTCAGGGTTGTTAGGGTGTCTGTCTTACCCGTGGTGTATGTGGCAGGCCAACCCCTTGCTCCCCTTGCTTTGCTTTCAAAGCTAAATAGGAACTTTCCTATCATATTCAAAGATGTGAGAATAGGGAGAGTTTTGAGAAGAGTCTTGAAAATGGCTGAGACTTCGCTTCTCTCCTTCGTGGCTATTGCATCAAGCAATTCTGAGTGAATCGCTCTGTGCAGAATAACTCCAGGCATCGGTGGTAACTCCCACAGCTCCTCTTAGCATGTGATTTAGGGAGGGATGGCCAGAGTGCAGTTCGGACTTTTTCTGCACATGCTGAGGTTTACATAAATTTTGCAGCACTTTTTATGTTGAATTTATTTACACACACAAATGCACACACAAAAAATGCTGAATATTCCTCTCCAAAGTAATGCTTAATGTCAGATGCACCCAGAATTGGAGGATGAGCATAGGAAAAAAAGGTAGCTTGAGCTGTTATTACATGAATGTGAACTTCCTTATTTAATACTGTCCAGAATCAAGAATAGAGGGGTTTTTAACTCAGACGGAAGCAGCCATAAAATCTGAAGACTGTACATAGTTAATATAAATCAAAACAGGGCAGTGGAAGATAATTTAATCTCTTTTATTTCTTTAATTTTATTTTTCTCTCCATTTTTAAATTGCGGATGCATGTAAGCATCCGAAAACTGATTGAAATGCAACTCATGAAAACCTCACATTTATATGCCAGGCAGGCATTCCCCAGGTAGGCAGCTCTAATGTGATTGCCCTGAGGTGGAAGGGCCACCCACAATGTGGAAAGAGTAATTTATCTCTGTACCAGCTCAGTCTTTGCCCTCTCTGCTCAGTCTGCCGGCACGGGTGACAGTGAGTGCCAGCTGGGATGCCAGGGACAGAACAGGGGCACTTGCTCGTTGCCGGCTGTCAGCAGCCCTCCTCCCACCCCCCTAATAGGGGAAATCCTGAGCTCGTATTGGTGTTGCTGCGTAGTGTGAGGGGCTGTGGTCCTGTGGTATCTTAGGTGCGGTTTTTGTTTTGGCATCTTCTTGTGGCATCTCAGATGCCGTTTTAGTGTTGGCTTCTCTTCACAGTTCTAGTCAGGCCTACATTTTAGGTTGGGCTTTGTGACTGGGCTCAAGGACAACTGTCTTGGTAGGGCCCATGTAATGGGTTTGCGTGGCAAGGTTTTGGTAGCAGGAGGGATACAGGGGTGGCTTCTGCGAGAAGGTGCTAGAAGCTTTCTCAGCATCCAATAGAGCCAATGCCAGCCAGCTCTAAGACAGACCCACCGCTGGCCAAGGATGAGCCCATCAGCAACAGTGGTAGCGCCTCTGGGATAACATATTTTAAGATGTGCAACAGCAACTGCAGTGGGAGAGAGGAGTGAGAATATTTGAGAGAGACAACCCTACAGACACCAAGGCCAGTGAAGAAGGAGGGGAGGAGGTGCTCCAGGCAACGGAGCAGAGATTTCCCTGCAGCCTGTGGTGAAGACCACGGTGAGGCAGGCTGTCCCCCTGCAGCCCATGGCGGTTGACGGTGGAGCAGTTATCCACCTGCAGCCCATGGAGGACCCCATGCCAGAGCAGGTGGATGTCCCAAGGAGGCTGTGACACCATGGGAAGCTCATGCTGGAGCAGGCTCCTGGTAGGACCTATGGCGCCATAGAGAGAGGAGCCCACGCTGGAGCAGGGGAAGAGTGTGAGGAGTCTTCCCCTGAGGAGGAAGGAGTGGCAGAGACAAGGTGTGATGAACTGACCACAACCCCCATTCCCCGTCCCCCTGTGGTAGGAAGTAGAGAAATGGGTAGCGAAGTTGAGCCCGGGAGGAAGGGAGGGGTGGGGGGAAGGTGTTTTAAGGTTTAGTTTTTATTTCTCATTATCCTCCTCTGATTTGATTGGTAATAAATTAAATTAATTTTCCCCATGTCAAGCCTATTTTGCCTGTGACAGTAATTGCTGAGTGATCTCCCTGTCCTTACCTTGACCCACGAGCCATTCGTTATATTTTCTCTCCCCTGTCCAGCTGAGGAGGGCAGTGACAGAGCAGCTTTGGTGGGCACGTGGCGTCCAGCTAGGGTCTACCCACCACAGCCTGCGACTTGCATATTCAGGGATGTGGAAACAGAAAAAGGGCAGCTCTCAGTACTGGTGGAAGCCTATTTCTTGTCAGCCATACTAAGTTACGGACGTCTATTAGTTTTAGGCTTCCATTGGGCTTTAGAGCTAAGAAAAGTAAACCTGTTGGGGGCCAGGTTTTTCCAAGATTCTCAAAGGCTCAGAGAGATAAGGGAGCAGGCAATGGCAGGGGCTTGTGTGTGGTTAGTTTTATGTCTGGCCCCTGTGCCCTGGAAGGTTCTGGTTTCAGGTTGGGGTATGGGTTTGTGCTGGGGAAAGAAAAACCTGGGGGCATCCCAGGGGGCTTCACAGTGCGCAAACCAGCAGTTGCAGCCATGCTGCACTGGTACACCCAGGCTGAGGACTGAAGGGGTGAAGTCTGCAAAAATATTCATTGTATTATGGTGCCATCCTTCAACAGTTAAACTTTTATTTTACTAAAAATTTGGTTTGTCTAACAAACTCTCATAGATATTGCTAATCAGTGACCTAAACCCAGAATTTTTGTTATGAAAATATTGGATCCTTCTAGATTTGTTTTCATACTGAATAGTAAACAAACAGAATATCCTGGGAAGCGAATTGGTTCAGATCAGACGGGTATATTTCATTCTTCTTTTATGTTTCTTGCTACTTGATATGCTAAAAACATATGAAATAGAAAGTTTCTTCTACATGGAGAAGAGGGATTCTTCCATTCCTAAAACTGTTGGGACAGAATATATTGCCCTCCTGAAACCTCCTCTGGCCCCTTTTCTTCCCAAGGAGAAAATTCGTCAAACTCAGCTTGTCTCCATGAGCTGTATTAGCTTTGATCAAAGAATATTTTCTGACAGAAAAAAATACTCTGTCAGAGTGTTGCTGTGTTAGGTATGTATCTGAGTGTGCATAGACGCATATTAGCTAGGTTTTCAAACTCTAAGGGGATTAAGAGCTCAAACTCATTGAAATTCAGGAGGAGCAAGACATTTTGCTTCCTTGGAGCTACAGGCCCTAGAGATTTAGATCCCCAGGGGATGCAACCAGGGGAACAGACAGCTATTAACTTTGACAAGAGCTCTCCATCACTTTTTCTAGGAAAATACTCTGCAGAAAAAAGTGTTGTTAGTTACAGATTGAGGAGGCAGGCGAGAGGACATTTACGTGCTATTTATGTCTCCTTTTGGGCACCATGCAGGTGCATTTCTGTGATTTTTATCAGTGGTTTAATATTACTTTTGACAGTGGTGGCATGGTTAAATCTGTAACAGGGATTATGTTTTTATCTGTCTTCTCTATGTGTATCCCCTCCCACATAATTTTCAGCTTTGGATCCTCATATTGTGAATTTAAACGCACTAAAAATACATTTGTTTTTCTTAGTTGCCTGATGCAGGTTCCCCTGAGCTTTACAGGCCACCGCTGGAGTCACATGTTGGTTCCACATGGAGCCTTTGCAAACACTGCTCTACAAGAACAGTCATACGGAGTCACACCAAAGGTCTGATCTTGTGGGAGGTGGTTACAAAAAGATCAAAATGACAAAGAGCCTTCCCCTGGTTTGACTTTCGAGCTTCTGGCAGGTGGTAATTTAGTGCCTTACTGAGCCAGGGTTTGTGTCTGTATTGTCACATTTTTGAGACACCGGTGAACCTAATCTTCATTAGTTTGTCTAATCCCTTTTGGAGCCTTTTTAGGCTTTTGCTCTCTGTACTTTTCTCTGGCAAGTTCCACTATGGCTGGTGAGTTTTGTTGATATTGTGCACAAGCGTTTACTTCTACCCTTCTGGGAGCCTTACAGTTGGTTTATTCTGCAGGCAGAGGTGTCCTCCCAGCAGCACCGTAGGTCCAGGGGAATCCAGAGGTGCAGAAACACCCTGTCTGCAGCGCGGGAGCATGACAGCACTGCATTGGCAGCAAAGACTTCTCTCCCATGGCGTCCTCCGTCATTCGTTCACCCTGCAGTTTCACCAGCTGGTGGGTAAATATGCGGCAGGATCTAACTGCCAGTTGCCTCTGCAGGAAAAATATGCAGAACCTGCCCGTCACATCCCTCCCCTATGTGTGTGATGAAAGCTGGCCCGGGAGCGCTGCCCACCTTTAGCTCTGCACCCTGCAAGGAGATGCTGGGAAGAGAGCCTCTGCCTATAAGGTCATGTCTGGGAACACTCATCTCCTCTCTTCCAAAACCTTAGCAAATAACAATAAAACACATGGATGAATTAGGGAGCCAAAAAATCCCCACCGTTGCCCAACCTAACGCTGCTTCCTGGCTCTGCAGTTCCTTTCTCTGTCCCAGGCCTGTCCTTAAGGGAGGGGTGGTCACCTACCTGTAGCATCCCACGGAGCATGCACTCGGCGTGGCCAAGGGATGGGCTAGCATGTTCAAGGGATGGGCTAGCAGGGCGGAGGCACCCATGCCACCAGCAGCCTTCTGCATGCAGTCAGCGCCAGCATCAAGGGGCTCTGCCCCTGGGAGGAGGCGTAGCTCCTGTCACACTTCAATGCATTGCAATGGAGAACTCTAAGACTGGTTAATTTCTTAGACGTTTCTTTCAGGCAGGCTGCTAATTAAAAAACAGAAAACTGCATTAACACGTCCTTAAAGGGCAAGGGCTTTGCCTCAGGTCAAGTTTAAACAGCTAAGCCACTATGTAAACATCTTCTTGATGGGAGGCTACCTATTACTACTGATGAAGTTCCTTTTAAGCAGCCAAAACCTTTGTCTGTGAACAACTTCCCACAGTGGCTGTTTTTTTAACCCTATAATTTATCGGATGAAATATATTTTAAATTAGTGCAAGCACCTTTTATATGCAGAAAACCAAAACGATCAATGGAAAAAAGCTACTTTGTTACCTTTTGTTACCTTTGTTACCATGTGTTGGTGGTTAAACACGCTTTTTAGTGTGTTGTTTAAAAATTACCTGCTGAACGTTAAAGATGCTTTCAGAAATTCATGCAGTTTAAGAGTTAAATGATCAGGCCAGCTCATGAAAAGAAAGTTTTGACTTCTGCATTTTTAGTATGCAATTTTGTGTATTTTTTTACTGTCATAAATGTGATTGTTTCCTTTAAAACAACAACAGTCATGTTTACTGTTTGTTGCTAACATTAGATTTTCTTCCTTTGTAGTTTCCCAAGACTACCAAAGCTAAAATAAAGAGAAACCTTTTTTAGCTCTCAAAAATAGAGGACTGTCTTGTAGAATTAAAGACAGAGTTCAGAAAGAAAACAACTTTCTACTTTCGCTTGTCTCTGACTCGTGTGTTTGAGCAGCACAAATACAGTACTAACAGCAGAACCTATGAGAGTTACACTGATTCCTCCAAATCTTGTCTCGGAAATGAGTCCCACAGCTCCCTGCAAAGTAATTGGTCTAATTAGGTGGTAGGAAGGAGCTTCTTTAAATTCCTCAGAAATTAAGACGTGTCATCCGCTTAACATCTTAGCATCTGTTACTGCCTCTTGCACATTTCTCCTGCACATCGGTCTGAAGGACACTTTCCTGGACCTTTCAGAGAGGGAAAAAAAAAAAAACAAAACACCAAACCCCAAGCCCTTGAAACAGAGAAGAAATTGGCCCTTTCTTCAGGGGGATGAAGCATGTAAGGCGTTTCACTCCCTCCTTATTTCTCAGTTTGGTGCACATTTGCCTGGGTGAGTACAATAATCACTTTGTTAAGTAAAAATATAGGAGGGTACAAGCATAAATTTAAATCCTGTAGTATTCCTTACTGATGTGGTAATGTTGTCCTGAAATATTTGTCGTGGCAACTGATCCCTGTGCAAATGTTACCCTTCTGTTTATACGTTTGGAGTTTTGTTTCAAATGGGCTATTTTGAATCTCTAACAGTCAGTCAGTAGAATGACAACTAATTTGTTGTTTCTTGTTTTTTTTTAACTTTGTTTGCTGTTGTCTGGCAGCAAGTAAGTAACTATTTAATTATGGCTAATTGCTCATGCAGTAGGCATAATTTTAAGACAGAATGTGCTTAGAATACTGGGTAAGGTACCGAGGCACTGGGAAAGTTTCAGACTTGCATGTGCAGAGTAGGGGAGAGGTGTAAAGTCATTGCAAGCTGAAAAGGTTAATTTTGCAGTGAAGCTGTCTGTAACTGTTTGAGATATTTTAGAGAGATCCTGTTACTTGATTTGTTTCCGTTGGTTGGGTTTTTTCCCCATATACTCTCTCTATTTGCTGCTGTGTGAATACTGACAGAGTGGCATGTAGAAGTAATTTTATTAAAAATATCTGTACAGATATAGTTCTGAAAGTTCATTGCAGCAACTGAGTATGTTACGCGCTGTTAGTATTCCCAAAACAGCTCATGTTTACTGAGTATCAGGTAACAAAACCAAATAACTGCCACCTACAAAATGCTTTTCTTTGGCTTCTGTTTTGTTTTAATTGCAGTTCAGGCAAATTATGCCCCCTATTTCTTTGATAATGGAGCCAGAAGCACAAATGGGAACATGGCACTTTTCAGCCTTTCGGAGGACACACCTGTGGGTCAGTATTAAAATGGCTATGTTTAAATTGTGAAGCTAAAGCTGTTTGGTCTTTAGATTAGCAATGTATATTCTTTTGTAGGTTGTTGTTATATACTGTGGTCTTACTGTTTTTCTTGCAAGCTTTTAATTGGCCTCGATTTAAAATTACATATCTGAATTGTAGATGGAATTTAAGACATGAATTTTAGCTCCCCTTTTCTTGGTCCACCAACCTATTCACAGCATCAGAGCACAGACCTCTGGGGTCAGAAATAAATTTATGGTGGTGAGGGACTTCTTACCAATTCTGTAAATGCTTATGAGAAGAAAGCCTAATTGCTAGTAATGTTGTTAGCCTTCGTAAAAACGAGCTGTACGTTGAAAAGTAACAGAGGCATGATTTTCTTTAAACAGTTATCACATTTTTCATGTTTATGGTACAAATGGTAGAAAATGTTTCTACTTGGAGTGAAAATTGCTTTGTCTAAATAACTGATGGTTTTTAAAAAGGTTTAGCTTTGGTTTATTGAAAATTCAAAAACTGATACATTTTTTAGCTTTCAGCATTTTGAGGAAGATCTGTTTATGCTTCTTATAACTGTAGTTGCATTAAGAAAAATTAAATAAGAACAAAAAGGTGATTTATAATCAATCTTTTCCATGGGGGAAAAATAATTTCCTAACATTTAAAAAATTTTATGTAAAATATATTAGAGTGATGAACACCACCTTTTCTTCAAACATCGCACTGAGGTTTTGTTTAACATTTGCTCCTGTTCGTTTGTAGCTTTTATAGGCTAAATCAGAAAAGTGTTTAACTATTGCAAATTGAGTACCAGAGCACCCATTTATTAGCTGCCTCCTGCATAGAGGAGAGAGATGGCTGCGTGGAGGGGTGAACCCAAAACCCTCCCCTCCCAGGGCTTAGGCAGCTGTGGGAGGCAAGGGTGAGGGAAGGATCCAGAGGGCACAGCCTCCTCGGGAAGACCATTGCCTTCCTAAACATGACCAGGGTCACTCACTGCTTTGGGAAGCAGCTGCCTGGGGTTTGCCCAAAGTCTCCATTTCTGGCCCAGTGGTGTTAATGCCAGCCCAGATCCACACCGGGCATGTTAGGGGGTGGGGAGAGGGTGGTTGGGAAGCAGTGATTTTTTTGCCTGCTCAACCACAGAAGAGGAGGGGGAGAAGATGGCACACAGCGTAGAAGTGACGCATCTAGGCGATGAACTTAAAAAGAGCTTGCTTATGATGCAGCAGGGATTTGCTATAAACTCGGTCAAGCTTAAGTGGAAACTTAAGCTGAAGGCCAACAGTAATGTAGTGGCACTTGCAAAATCCAGAGGCAGACCAAGAAGCTGTGATTTTTGTTGTACTTCTGCCCAGATTCACAAGGAATCCACACTTGCTCAGCCTGGGGAATCCATGCAGCTCTGCTGATTGCAGGAGTAAGGTTAGCCAGTGGAACCACTTATCTAATAGTGTAGATAAGTCTCCTAATGCCAGCTAGCCACAAAATGGGACCCCGACTCTGTTTGTTTGGGGTGGTGTTTGCCAACTCCGCCACTTGAACTGCAGGCAGCACAATTTGCTTGCCATCAGTCTCCCGTCCCCTGGTGTGGTGCCAGCTCGCAGGCATTTACAGAGCATCGGCCTCTCCCTGCCACCGCTGGCAACCTCCAGCCACCTGCGTGGGGACGGGGACCTAAAGATGGCACAGGGACGCGACACAGTCAAAAATGTTCTTCCTGTCAGGACTGCTGCACCAGACAGTCCCTCAGATGACAGCACTCCCTGCAGCAGCAAAGCACAGCAGTAATTTTCCAGCGCTGAGACCCAGTGCATCTGGTCTGGGGCTGCAGGCAGAGGAAAAGGAGAGTATGCATGCCACGCCAGCGAAACAACAGTGTGAGGGGTCAAAGCCTGCGTTAGCACTTTTGTAACTAGCCTGAGTAAGAATAGGGACGAATACGTGATGGGCTTTTGCATGTGCTTTTGTAACATTAGCAACCAGACTAGGTACGTAGAGGTCCCTGGGGAGTTTATGCTTTGGTTGCAGCAGTGATAAAGCGCAAGCTTCAGTGCCTCATGCCTGCTGGCTTCATCCACAATGTGTTTACATGTATTTACATTGGCTGGCTTGTACTTCGAATTTGCCGCATAAATGTGCTTTAAAAGACAAGAGAGAAGCAGTTTCTGAGGTGAAAGATTAGGAGGCATCGAGTTTAGGCTTTTGCAAAGGGCCTAGAGAAACCCTTGGGAAAAGGAGGTAAGAGCTTACTTTTGAGAAGTCCAAATGTGGTAGATTTGCCATGCAGCTGCCAGTGCTTCTTTGGGCTAATTCCCAGAACACCTTGACTAAAAACTGTAAGTAGTGCAGGGTCCTCTCTTCTGAAAGCACTTTGGGAAGTTCCCTTAGGAGGTGGCTGCTTGAGGTTTGCTCAGTGCAAACTGCTGCTGCTACCCACTGCCCGTGTCAGCACAGCTGCCCCTCGGGGATGCTTTGGCACGGAGGCTTCCAGAGGGTACAAATGGCACCAGCAGTTGTCTTTCAGTTTGAACAGGATGATCGGTGACAAAACAGGGGAATTAACACTTCTGTATGTTGGATTCTGGATGGCTTCACTCAGGCTTAGGTGCTGCAAAAATGGGCAGGTTGCCATTAGGTCTTCCCTATGCTTACATAAAGTTTGGAGTCATAGGCAGGATGCTTTTCTTGGCAGTAGCCTGTGTCTGATCTGAGCAATGCCATGAACAGCAGCTTTAATAAACCTTCAGCAATTTTACAGTCTGTGTCCCCACCGAGATTACAAACAGTTGGCAAGGTGGTGTATGTTAGTTATGTTCCCAGGCATCTGTAGGCTAGGGACATGCAACGTTTTGGAGCACCAAAAGGAGACAATGGATTCTCTATGTAACCCTAGAAAGAGAAATTGCAGTGCTGCAGCTGCATGAACGCATCAAAGTCAAGAAAATCACATTATCGTGCTTATATCATCCTTAACTTGACCTTCTTTTCCCTTGTGCAATTGTGCTTACTTACAGATAGTTGTGATATACCAAGTTACATACATTTTGGCATAAGTAGTCATAAAAGCAGCAAATACTATTTCTGTGTGAAAGCTTGAAGGTATCCACAGATTCCCAGATTCCATTTATTGCTGCAGAGCATGAGACCCATCGAGGTAAGAAGGGCCAGAACAGCGTCCCCTCACGGTGCCAGATTTTAGAAGAATGGGAAAAGTTATGAACTAAAATCCAGTTGCAGCTTGTGTGGCTGTTTGGCAGGGCAGATGGGTGATTAGCTCTTTGCAAGGAGTTGCCTGTGTACATACAAAATGTACGTGTGCTCCTAATCAAGGTCTTAAGGCATGTGTGGGATGCTATTTCAGGTTGTTTGTTTCATCTTACCTCATTAATCCCTGTAAGCCCTCATAGCGGGGACAGAGTGGGGCTGGGAACAGCTGCAAAGCAAGGGATTGAAGCATACTCAGAAGGCCTAAGTTCATTACTCTCCCAAAGCCAGGCATCATCGGTGCTCTGGAGATCTTTGCATGCCTCTCATCCTTGTGTTTTTCCTTTCTGTTTTTCCCCATGTCCCCAGGTATGCCCTATGCCCCATTAAAAGCCAGTTTGCAGCGGCAGTTACAGCTGCCAGCTACCTACCACTGTCTGACCGACCACGTCATGCCCCTCCATCCTTCACGCTTCCCCCGTTGTTCCTACATGCTGCTGGTCTCCTTTCTTCCCGTCATTCACAGCTGGCTGTGGAGAGCCCTCTTCTGCCCTCTGGTACCCATCGTTCCTTCCCTGTTTCTATCACCCTGATCCAACTGATGACCCCCAAACTGGTGAGAGTCCCTGCTACTGTGTTTCCTGGTCCTTCCTTCAGCGCTCAGTGATTGCACCCTGGTGCTCTGTCACCTTTCTGTATCTGTTTCTGGATTTCATCTGTCACAGGCATAGTAGCTGAACCCACAAGGAATTTTTTCGTACCAGAATTTATTTCCACCCCTCCTGGTCACAAAAAATATCAGAGTGAAAGAATTAACATGCTGCTTTTTAAAATTATTATTCCTTTTTGACTAGAAATGACACAGACATGGACAATTTAGCCCAAATTGTGTCTTGAAGTCTAGAGACCCACCAAGACATTCATATGACTCCAGAAAGGCTAAATTTTTTGAAGGTGCAAAAATATTCAACTTTTTACAGAAACCAAAATCCCTCCCCTAGGAAAGGCAGGAGATGCCGGAACAAAGCTGTTAAATGGAGGCTGCCTTCTGCATCGCTGCAGCAGAGCTGGCGCTGCACAGCAGGGAGCCCCCGCCAAGCAGAGCACTGCCCAGAGATGCAGTGGGGGCGCGCAGGTGTTACAGCCTCCGCTTTTGGTTTTATGCTTCTAACAGAAACTGCAGACACAGAAAATTGCCCTGAGGCGGCTTCTCCATGGGGTTGGTTGCTGTGGGTGCCCTGGGGCCGCGTTGCTGCTGTCCGTGGGGTGGTGTTTCGAGTCCCACGCCGAGCGCTTGCTGAGGAACCCCCCTCTCCTTGCTGCAGGGGCTTGCAGCTGTGGGGCCAGTTTTGGCTGCAGCTGTAGCAGCCATGGCATTTGGGCTGTCTGTCCTGGCCGTGTCTCTGCTTTGCCAGCCAGCGCAGTGTGCCAGGGTGCAGGAAGGGAGCAGGAGCTGCCCAGGCTAGCTGGTAGTGAGTGGGAAAGGAGCCCTTTTTGTGGTAGTCTTGCTGTATGGTCCATGTCTTCCAGGAGCCTGAGTTCCCCTGTGATTGCAGCATAGAACAGCCCTCTGTGGGCTGTGCGTTAATTGTCCATCACCTTTCCTGGTGGGAAAATAGGCCGTTGGCTGGGACAGGTGGATAGCAGGCGCCTAACCCTGGGTGAGATGGTGTTTGCTGTGACACTGGGAACAGAGGTGTCCTGTCCTGGGAGCATGGCCATGGATGTCCCTCTCTGCATCTTGTTAACAGATGTCAGCTATGGTGGTAAAGGACGACGTGGGGACTGAGCATGAGTCCAAAATGTGTTTGGCTTGTTTAACTTGGCAGGGAGGGGATTTGATTGTCGAGTGTCGCACAGCAGACAGGGAGAGCGTGTCTTTGGTGAGAGAGCAAAACCAGCCCCGAAGCACATGGAGAGAGGCTGGCTATGAATAAATTGAAGTCAGAAATTAAGTAAAATGAAGCAATGGCATCATGGGACAGCCGTTCAGCCTGAGTGGCAGGAGCAAAGAGCTTTTGCTATGGAATAGGAAAACGGAGTGAAAGCCTGGCGTGGGTCCTGGGAAGCAGCCGTAGCAGGGAGCAGCATGTAACTCCCTGGGACTTCCCCATCCCAGCCTGCTGTGCCATCCCCATGGTACTCGGAGCATCCAGCTACTGCAGCCAGGGCCCTTACATGGCATTTCCTATATCCCTGGGTAAAACCTCTTCTATTCCCTTATCTTTCTGACAGGGAGAGGCTGTTTATTTGCTACTCACAAATAAGATTTTAGCTGGGTTTTTTTCCATTTATTTCCTTTTCAGCAAGTGGAGGCAGCACACTGAGAGGAGATTTTTAATTGGCATTAACACTGCACTGAGAAGTGTTCCCAGGTTGTTAATGATATGGAGAGTATTGTGCAGTGAAATTACAATTCAGAGAAAATTAGGAATTATAATGAGCCAGAAAAGAAATTTTGATCCACAATCCAATTTAAAAGGCAGACAAGTGTCCTGTATTATGAAAAATGAAAAAGTACCAGCTTTAGCTAGGAAGCAAACAGTCCAGTGTAACGATCAATGATGTCCTGCATTACCTGCTCGGAAACCTCAATAATCTCAGTCTGTACCACTATCAATCTTCCTTCTCACATTCAGCAGCAAGAAAGTTCCTATTTTCCTTGTAAGAAAATTCCTAGAACGTGTAGGAGAGAAAATTGTGAGACTGGAAGAACAAGACCAGGTTCAAATGTATTCACCTAAACTTTCACAGCCTGTTCTTCTCTAGCATGTGCCCTGCCATCCTTGAGGAGTGGTCTGCAGTCCGTGCACTGTCGGCGCTGGTCGTCCAGGGCAGCCCCAGTCACAGCACTGGACCGTCTGCCTGACTGTCACCCACAGGTTCCAAGAGACCCCAGACACGGGTTGTGGTGTCCATCCCGATTCTCAACTGCACAGGCAGCACTGCTCAGCAGCTGCTGCAGACACCCGCACGAGCTAGAAACAGGCAGGACAGCCAGCGGTATATAAAGTGGAAGGAACAGGAAAAGTGAAGAAGAAGGGCAGAAATGCAACTAAGAAGTAAAAACTTCTAATGACTGAAAAAGGCTGAAGAAAAGCACTGTATTGATAATGATGTCAGTGACGCGCTGGCAGTTGACACCTGAATTCTCCATTTGGCCCTGGTTGTGATGTTAAGACAAATCTTTTGCTGGTGCTGCAGAACCTTCAACAGTCTAGAAATTTCTGTCTCTTATATAGACAGTTATATCAGGAGGCAGGTGTCCTTTCAGGATGCTGTTTTATATCAACTCCAGTTTATTCCTGTCCTTGCATTTCTTTGTACTTACAGTGTTCAGTTGTTACAATCAGAGAAGTGTCTCATCACACCACTCATTGTCTTTCCCTAATAATTTTGGGGGATCTCAGTTACAGATGTGTTTTTATTTTCTACTCTGTTTTGTGGGAAAGGTCCAAGAAAAATGTGGAACATGTTTTGTAGTTTTGTGAACCTGTTTTGCAAATCTTGACTATTCATTGGCTGGCTGGGCCAGCTCGTAAAAGGGTCAGTTGCTTGTGCTCCTGTGGGGCCACTGGTTTTTGCAGAGTGAACGTTTTTCTGTACAAAGTTGCCCAAATTTTGCCCTGGTAATTATCATAAGAGAGTTTACTCATACATGAACACAGATGTCATGTGGCTTGGCATAATCTCTTGCTATCCAAAGAAGACAGGCATTTCAAGAAGACAATTTTCTAAGTATCACCGCTGATGCCTGGAGGTTGCATGTCCATTAAGCCCGCTGATCTGTCTGCTTCACATCTTGCATGCCAAGGAATAAGCAAATGAGGAGCAGAAGGTTGCATTGCAAACTGAGGAAAGATTTGAGAAGCTGACCTGTCTGTGCTGTGGGCAGGACATCAACCAAAGCCCTAGAGTTAAACAGAAGCTTATGGATCTGGTCAGTGAAAAACTCCTCTATCACTGCAGAGAGGATATGAGAAAAAGATTATAACTTTTGAATACAGAATTAAAAATCTCTGAAACTCAGGGCCAGAGTAGTTTAAAACTAGAGTTGTCTGGGTTCCCTTTAACAGCGTTCTTCCTTAACATTGTGCTAACTTTCTTAGCAGGAATCCTTCCATCATATCTTTGTGTCCCATGCACAGGCAAAACTCACTACTAACCTGTGAGTCTCTTGGCTACGCCATTTCCCATTCAGGGAACTTTGTTAGATGTAAAGCAGAATTTCTGTTTGGAAACTTTGCACCTTGGATATCTCAGGTAACTTACCCAAGGCATAGCGAAATGGAAGGAAACAACAACAGTGTTTTATATTTCAGGCTCAGTTAACTGATATTTTTAAAGTGCTTGAAGTTATTTGGGTGAAGATATTAATGCGCAGTAGAATAACAGATATGTAAGTTTAAAAAAATAATACTAATAAACCCTCACCATGTTTTGGAAACGTGGGTGTTATAACTCCCCCAGGAAGTATCACTTCTGATAAACAAAGTCAGTTTACTGGAAAAACTGGCACCAATTTCTCAAATGTTTAAAAATAGAAATAACAATCTCTCTTTCCCCAGCTTGTGAAAGAAATACATTGATGAGTTTAGAGAATTTATTCATTGGTATGAGCATGAGTGGGTGTGTTAAGTAGAGAATTTAATGAGCGGGAGCTAATGAGGGGGAGCGAATTAGGAAAGAAGACTTTTGCATCTATTAGTTCTGAAAGTGGAAAAGTCTGCAAATGTCCTTGCATCTCCTGAGCTTCAGAGCCTGGGTCCAGTCTTGCGGGAGCACTGCCTTCAGCTGACACATCCTCTGCCTCCTAGTTTGCAAGTCTGTTGTTCCCATAGAGCAGAGGTGTGTGAGGACCTTTTGGTACTTCTGAGATTGTCACACAGTCATACAACAGCATCACTTCTCACCTGGGCTGAGAGCTGGTCAAGAGCTTGTCATCTGTGTAAACGCTATGATGTGAACAGTATTGATCTAGGTGCGGTTCCACAGGAAAGGGCCTGAAGTGAGAGAAACCAGCACTGATAAACTCGGTTTAACCAGTAGACTAAAAAGTGTCAGTCAGGACTATTGAGCTGTCTACTTATCCCTATTTCCTAGTAAGTGGGTTTGACTCACAAAAGCTTTGCCAGATGCAGCGGAGATAAGTTCCTAAGGAACAGACCAGTGAAATACTCACTGATTGAAGTAACCACAGGGAAATGCTGTTGCATGCCAATTTTTCAGGTACCCATGTGTACACTCTGAATGGAACTGATCCAGAAGGAGATCCTGTGACGTATGGCCTGGCTTATGAAGCTGGATCAAGACGCTACTTTTCTGTTGATAAAAGCCTTGGAAATGTTACACTGATCGAGGAGCTTGATAGAGAGGTACAGTGAAATGGCACCATGCTGAGTGTTAGTGGAATTTCCTTCAGTTTAATTTGATCTGTGGCTTTGAGGGACAATGCCAACTTATTTGCCCCTGAAACATCTAATATACTTTGCAATTCTGAAACATTATACTTCACCCATCAAGTTGTTTTCCAGTTGACTTGTGCCACTGACACCGCTATCCATTTTTTTAGCAGCTGTCTGTCCAGCTTTTGCCAAAAGAGAAGTTTACTCTTTGTTCCTATCTTCCCCCAACTGCACCCCATCAAGAGTTTAGGGGCAGTTAGAGTCCTCTGATCCTCAGACAGGGGACTCTTCTGTCATTAGGAGGAAGTACAGATTTGTGTAAGCAGTGTTCCAGGACACTTCTCTAGTTGCATCACAACCCTTTAGCCCACGTGTAACCTTGTTGGGTTAAAGATGTTCCCAGCAATAATGGTCTAAATGGCCTATTGTGGGAACACAGGCACTGAACCCTTCCTGTCTCCTTTGCAGGGAAGGGCACACAGTACTTAGTAAACCCTTCAAAATGCTGTGTGCTGAGACAGAAGAATTTTGAACCAATCGTGCCTTTTTAGAGAGCGTTTCTTGAAAAAGTTGACTGATTTTCACTAGCACTTTACAGGGCAACAGGGATTCCCAGACCAACTGTCTCTTGACAGTAGCCACAGAAAAGTCCAAGGAGCCCCGCAGCTGAGGGGGTCTTCGTAACCTCTGCTGTGATTGCTTCATGGTATTAGTTGTTGCTTTCATCTATCTGCTGAGATACATTTAAACTTGCAGTCCCTTCTCCAATCGGGGCAAACACACCATCTCTCTAACAAAAGCATTTTCTTGGTTTACAGAAGGAAGATGAAATTGAAGTTATTGTCAGTATTTCAGATGGCCTGAGTACAGTAAGTATTTAATTATGCTGTAGCTTGTCAAACTGTCTGTCCCCACATACATCCTCCTATTAATTTACCTTACAGGGACTATCTCATTTTATCAGAAAACATAATCTCATTAGAGTCTTACCTCCTGTTTTGAGAGCCACTGAACTCCCAGTAACTCAGGTCTCACTCCAGCTCTTTGCTCAGCTATTTGAGGATAATTACAATGTCGTGTGAACTGAAAGTCTGACTTAGTGCCCTGCAGAATTACAGCAGCTTCCTATGAAGCTTCACTGTCAGCTCAGTAGGATTCATACCTAAGGAAGAACTGGAGGCTTCTTGGAGAAATGCATGACTTCATAGGAACTAGTGTTGGATACCCAAGAGCTGACTGTCCTTCCACACCTGCAGTGTTTCTCTAGCATGACATTAAGAAGATTTCCTTAGACTAAGGGTATGGGCGTTTTCTTGTCTCTGTCGAATAAAGCTTTGATCATCTGGAATCATTAAGGATTTATCTGAGGCATTGCACAGGCATCCAATCCTAGTTCTACAAATTTCCATGGCATTTTGCTTTACAGATGAATGCTGTCACAGCCAGGATATTAGTCTGACAATAAGAGGACCAGGGCCACAAAAGTGGGACCCTCTTACAAGACAGAATCCACAAGACAGAATAACTCTTGAGCTCTTCCTCATCTCAAACAAATTAATTGAGATTAGCACAACAAGTGTTTGGGAGGTGCCAGCATCCTATAGGCACAACTGTTCTGGCAACCCCTGTAAATAGGAAATAATGGGATCACATCCACATGTCCACTTGCAAACAACTGGGAAGTTTAGTTGGTCAAATATGTTTGCTTCTGTATTTTTAGAAATAGAAAACATATTTTGTTCAAGGTGGATTGTTACATATTAGTAGCATGTATTTGCACATCCAAATTATGCATGCTGTTAATCTAGGATCATGATATCAAATGAGGCATTAATGAATGCTCTTGGCTGTCAGGTACCAACTTTTACAGTCTTTTATGTATTCTCACAAAATCCATCATGGTATCTTGAATGCCATAACGAAGAAGACTTTTGAAAATTATCCCCAATCTGTAATTTATAAAGTACTCTGAGACTCCTTATTTAGTTTGGAGATATTTATGTGTTCTCCCCAAAGCAAATTCTTCTGGATTATGGGATTCTTCTGTATTTTCTTTTATGTGCTCAATTTTGGTAGTGCAAAGATATTCTATTACAACATAATTTCTCATTGCCTTTTACTGCACCTTAGTAGGCAAATGAACGGGTACATGTTGAAAATCAGCTAGAGTCATAATATGTTCTTCATATTCTACTCCAGGTTTCTGAAAAAGTCAGGATCCTTGTAATGGATGCTAATGATGAGAGCCCGGAATTCATCAATACACCTTACATAGTCCAAGTTCCAGAGGTTGGTGAAGATCCTTTGCATACTGGAAGTATATTTCAATAGGATGTAAAAAGGAGCTAGTATGTTTTCAGTAAAATAAGATGATGCGCAGGACTAATTTGCATTCTTTTGTTTTGGCAGTTGGGTAGATATTTATGCAAACTTAGGGAATAAGTCTGTAGGTACTTAAGGTGTGCTGGTTTTGTGGGTAAGCTCGAGATGTGAGTCATTGGGAGTTTTTAGAATTTACTTCAGTGGGAATAGGATGCGCTCTGTCTTAGCTGAGATTTCCTGTCATTTTTATTCCAAAAAGGTTTTCTTCCTTCTTGTTCTTCTCCAGTTTCCTCCATTTTTAATCCCTTCCCTCTTTTCTTTCTGTTCTTTGGTTTCCTTTGGTTTGCATTTATATTCTTTCTACCATCACTCTCTTGCTGCCTCCTAGCACGCTCATTTTTCATTTCTTCTAACTCACCTGGTTTTCCACTTCTGTGTGACTCTGGTAACTCTTTCTGGTCACAGAACACTCCCTCTGGCAGCAGTATCTTTAAGATCGAGGCAGTGGATAAAGACACAGGTTCTGGAGGAAGTATCACCTATTTCTTGCAGGTAAGGTATTACTTGTACCTTCAAAAATCATCTCTCATTTACTGAGTTCTCAGAAATCAGGTTACAAAAGATGTTGAGGGTTGAGCCTGCTACTGGTGTCTGTAGGACCAATTTTGTCCTGTGCACAAGAAAACAAGCATTGACAAAATGGAGACTGTCTGAGTACGAGCAGCCAAGTGCAGCCCAGCAGGCAGAAGGACGAGCTGGAGGTGCCACTGCCACTCCTAAGCTTGCCAGCAGGACTCCTCGCGGCAGGGCTCTTATTGGCCCTTTCTTTGGAGTAATGGGGAGAGCAAGTCTAATTTGTAATCTTGTATGCATATAGGATCTCTAAAGCATGAAATAGCTTTCTTTAGAGAGCAAAATGCACTGGAAACCCAAACATGCACTTCAGTGCAGTGGGCTGGTACATAACTGAGACCTGGATCACAGTGTGAAATGTGAAGTACTAAGTCTTCTCACTGATGAAGCCATGCCTGCTTGAAACCAGCCTTTCAGGTGTTGCTCACTGGGGAAGAACAGAAAGCGCTCCGTATTTAAAGCTGAATTTTCTGTGTTACAGACTTTCTGCATGGCAAAAGGGCAACTTTTTGCATTATATCCTTCAAATTCCTTCTTCCTGTATAAGCAGCTTTGTCCAGATTAGCTGCAGTTCCCCTTATTCAAGAGGCAACAGAGAAAAAACCCAAACCCAAAACCAGTTTGTTGCAATATTTACTTTGGGTACAAATATGGAAATAAGTTGGGAGATATTTACATAGCACTAAAGCTAATCCTGTTAAGAGCTTGGGCATACTGTGAAAAGAACACCTTGAGTGCCTTGTTGAAATTTAGTTTTGATTTCACCAATTATGATCCATTTAATATACAATATGTGCGGGATTCAGTTTTGCACAGGGGATTTTCCAGTAAGCTGATAGACTATGAATCCAAGGAACGGCAATTTCAAAATTTTATGTCTAGTTGGTATGTTTGTGTGGCAAAATGGTTACTAAATACGTGTATTTGTCGAAAAAAAATGTTGCCATGTCTTTTGGCACAATCTCTGGGAATTCTCAATATGCACAGACGAAAACCCTCTCCAAATGTCTGATGTAGGCAGGTGGGGATGTCTACTGAAAAGGCCAAGATTATCTGACAGTGGCCATTGTGTATAGTTACCCAAATGGAGGTGTGTTTATAGATATCTCCAGCCCAAAAGAATGGAGGGAAACAGGTTTTTTTTAGGCCTTCTTGGAAATCAGACGTCTTTTAGGTTTTATTTGTATATCGCAAAAATCACCAAAACACCACTCTATTGACAATAGTCTATGCATGCAAACTTCCTGCTTTTTTTTAAGCTAGTAGAACTTTGAAACACTGAGGGATAAGACCTTTTTTCTTCTTCCTTTTCCCCTTGTCTTTTTTTTCTGTTAAGCCTTCCTACGTCTTTCTATGCGGTGAACTGTGTTAACCAAAGTTTAAGATTTCACAAAGAAATACTAAAAGATTAAAAAAATCTACATTGCAGGTAACTGATTTATTCTGAATAATGAGAGACTTGTGGTTGGTTCATGAATTGTTCATAAACACACAGAGGTGAAATTCATCAAATATATTATTCACCTAAACCATATCATTATTCTAGTCTTTTCCCTTAGCAGATGAAATAAAAGATGAATCCCTACGGCAATCTTATTTCCATACCTGTAATGTCTTGCTGTTTCTTCTTTTCTTCTAGAACATCCATGCTAATAAGTTTACAATAGACCGTCACAGTGGTGTCCTGCGCATCAAAACAGGGGTCACCCTGGACTATGAGAAATCAAGAACACATTTTGTTGTTGTCGTAGCCAAGGTATAAAGCCTGTGTCTGAAACTAGAGGAGGTGGGGGGTTGTATTTGAGTAGGACGGATTAGTTCGAATACAAGTCTGACTTAAAGGGTTGCTGAAACGTGAAGTATAACATTGAGGCAGCAGAGACACTCCCTCTGTAACATCTGGAGGTGTGGGGGGTAACATGGAAGAGTGAGGGAGGAAAAGTGACTGGTGTGTGCTGCTGAAAAACATCTAGAGGCATTTGGGGAGTGATTTTCCCCCATTTCACCCAGGTAACAGTGCCAGGATAGTGACCCCCGCCGCAGAAAGTCACCTGTGCCTTTTGAGAGTCACCTAGAAGTGAAGCATTGGTGGATGCAGCCCCGGCTTCAGGAAGCACCAGCCTTTAGGCAAATGCAGGTGCCCAGGGCTTCCTTGTGCTGCCCCAGGACACAGCCCTACCGCAGGCAGGCAGCGTGGGTCACAGGCATTAGCCAGAGGGCACAGCTGGACCCAGTGCAGCACAAGTGACTGACTCCTTTGCCAGAAATATCTGTAGATGTTTCTTTCTTTCACTTCTTTGCTGCCTTGTGGCAGGAGCTTATTCAAATCCTGCAAATATCGCTGCACATCCCTTCTTGCCGCTGTCATTCTCAGCAGTGCTGTGCCTGTGGCACAGCTGAGGATTCATAACAGGCATTAAAAGTTCATGGATTCTGGAGTGAAGTTTCTAGGGATCCTGTGGGAATCTGTCACACAGACAGACTCCCATGGGTGGAAAGAGGACAATTTTGCTGGTACTTATGGGGACTTTGAGTTTCTCATGTTTTATTAAAAACATACGGATCTTTTTCTGTATTTATTTAGCCAGAGTTCATTTGAGGAGAAGTAACAAAATTTGGCTTAAATGCTGCCTTTGGGGCAGTAAGGAGGAAAAAAAATGAGCATATCTTATCCAAAAAAATGTAATTTTTGGAATTGGTGCAGCAGACATGCTGAACAATTCACACTCTTATACACCAGCATGACTACTGACCTCCAGCTGGTGCCCTGAGACTGAGGGTGTTAAAAGCTTCTGAAATTGCGAGTCATCTTTCTAATTGGCTCTGCTGTATGAGTAGCACAGAGTTGATTGTAGTCAGGTCCCCAGAGACTGTTTATACACCGTGGCTATCTAACAGCTCTTGGCTGCACAGCTCCTCCGTGCTTTCACTTTATCAGGTAAGAGTCCCTCGGTGCGCACTGTTTAATTTCCCCCTAGAAATACACTACCTTGCTATTGCACGTTGTCTTGCGTTTATGACAAGACTATATGTGGGATGAAAAACTGTAGACCTTAGTCACTGACTTTTTGCCTCAGTTTCTAGCATTCTTTTTTTCCCCACAAAAAAGTTGAGTTCCCTGTCCCCTGTGTTGTTGATAAAAGATCATGTATGACTGCATATATTGGCACAACCACTTTTAATATAAGAAATTACTTCTGAGACACTGCAAGCTGTCTTCCTAATCAGAGAGGGAGCAGGACAAGTGGAAAAGAGAAGAGAGTAGGATAACAGAGATTAATATGTGTGTTGAGAGAGAGAAGGGGCTCCTGGTGCTTCTGAAGGCTTGTGAGGTGCATGCAATGCCCTAAGCTGATTTGTGGATATGTTTCAGCAGAGGGATCTGATGATGATTTCTCTTCTAGGATGGTGGTGGGAAGCTCAGGGGAGACAACAAAGTGTTTTCAGCCACAACAACAGTTACTGTCAATGTGGAGGATGTTCAGGACACTCCTCCCATGTTCATCGGGACTCCCTACTACGGATATGTCTATGAGGATACACTTGCAGTAAGTGCTGTTTTCGCCTGTAGGAAAACAAGTGCAATCTTTCACATCTCAGTCAAGATGGCCCTATGGTTTCTAGCACAGGCTTTATTGGAAACTGGGACCTAAGCTCTGATATGACTCCTAGGTGAAATGAGCTGACAACATCTCAAACTTGTTCTTATTTACATCCATTGCAAATTTGCCATGCAAGACTTCCTGTTGCTGTCATTAAAGTCAAAAGGATTCTGCCCATTTGCGTTGGTCTAAGCCCAGACAGAGGCTAAGAGCTCTTCTGTAGCTGAGACCTGCAGAGGCACTTGGCTTAAGGCTTAAGCTGGTTGCCAGTTACCTTACCTGAACATGTCATGCTAGAAGCCTTTGTGTGCTTGTGTGCTGTGTGGTCTCCCAGTGCTTTTATCTTCTAGCTGATCAGTCTAGTACCGACTGCTGGTTGTGCGAGGTATGGGGAGAATTTACACCCAAATGCTCTAGACTCTGCTCTGTCCCATGGAGATGTGCTTCTCCCAGGAGGGAGAATCCATGGAGGATCCTCCCATGGATTCTCTCTGTGAGAAGCAATCCTGACACCCCCAAAATGCAGAATACTTTCTGCTCAGTTATGGCTAGATAGGCAAAATTGGTCAGGAAGCCCCCCCAGGCCTAAAACCCCCTAGATTATTGAGCAAGCAGGGACACACTTAGGAGAACCACTTACAAATGGGGACCTGCTGCTGAAGGTACCACTTCATATCTATCACAGACACAGAATCCATGGAGTACACTGAGCTCCTGGCTGTGCCATCACTTCAGAAATGCCTAATAGCAGATTTGCTTAGAAGGGAGTGTACAGCTTAACACATCAGTTTATTATATCCACTATGATGCTTTCAGCCATTTACTATTCTTGAAGCTACAAACTAATGAATTTTCTCTATATCTAAGCAGTGGCATGATAGCGTGTATGGATCAGCTTTCACCCTGATACATAAGATTTAATTAAAATTTTCTTCATACGCAGGACGAGAAATGATATCTACTCTATGAAATTACTCAACACTAGACTATTGATCTCTTTGTCAGTGTGATTGCACACTGTTCACCTGATTTTCCCTTGAGTTTCAGGAGAGATCATGTCTTTACTTTCTGTCCAGAACTCCAGTGTACACTGCAGCCCTTGCATGACTGTATATTGCAGTTCAGTGCATAGGCTGTTACATTTCAGCAGGGCAGAAAAGTAATGCTTGTGTACTTCGCAGATGTTTGGAATGAATGATATTATGCATATTGATTTATTCTGCATAGTTGCATATAGATCTCGAAATAACTATCAGATGCACACCGGAGTTAGTGTTTACCATGGAAATGGGACTCATTAAACATTAATTACATCCAGTCTAAGTTCATAACTTACACCATTATGATATTATAATGATGTAAGTACAAATTGGTCCTTTCCAGTGTGGGTTTTGCTATTAGAATGAACTCCACAGAGAGAGACGCACTAGCTGATTTTAGTGTTTTTTACACATTTGGTGTTAATTTTGTAAACTTCCTTCTTTTCTCCTTGGTGGAGTTGTCAGGCTTTATAAGTACTCTGTCACCTTCAAAGGGACTGCACTGCATTTTGCCCAGTAGGCAGATTTTATTGCAGCTTCCAGCATAAATGATAATAAATACAGTTCTGTATTTCCAGTTGCTCTAGCAGAACCTTGCTCTTGCTTGAAAAATTCATTCAGGGGTTGTCATGAAAATGTTCCTTGTTGCCATTTGTGATTAACTGACAGTTACTTCAATGTTCCCTGTTTTGGAGCCTCAAACAGTAATACTTTAGTTCAGAGGCCTAAATTGCACAGCTTGTTGCCACGTGGGTGAGCATTTTAATGCTGACAGTCACTGCCCCTCTGAGCTGACAGCAGTAGTCATACGAGCAAATGGTCTCCAGTACACAAGTTCTGTACATATGGCTCACGGCCACGTTACTTGCACAGAAAGAAGAACAGTGACGGTGTAAGGACAGTTGAATCACCGTAATTCTCATCACAATTTTATGCTCTAAATGTTCTGTAGGCCAGTTTGCTTTGTGATCCCCTGTTTGCTTTTGCTGCCTGTCTGAACTTAATTAGGTCAGACTCCTCAGCAGCTGCCAGTCTCTCAGCACAGTGTGTGGCCATGGGGCACACAGCGATGCCAGGAGCCTACACAGACGGCATCTTCTTAGTGACCCAAACTAAACCTCAGGTCTCAGATCGGTTACTCCAAATCCTCTGTCCAAGTCTGTGGCTCAAGGTAGGTGTCCCTGGCCGCGGCTGGGACCCCTGGGGCAGCTGAGGCCCATGCAGCAAAGCAGGTTGCTCTGCCATTGGTGCAGGTGGTGGCATGGCTCTGGCCACAGGCTAGCGATGGCAGGTCACACAGCAGGTCCACAGCAGTGAGCAGCAGTGGGGGTGTCCCCACTTTTTATGGGGGTACAGTGCATGGGCTGCGACATCACTGGGAACAACCGAAACAACAAGGAGTTGGTCCAAGGGGTAGCATTCAGCTCCTGCTCTGCAAAGCCAAGCACTGATTTTTTTCTGTCTGGGAGCCAATGGCCCTTGCTGTGTTCCCCATACAGCATGAGCAAAAGTACCCACTCTCCCCTCCCACACCTCACTGCAGAAAGACTTACAGAAGTTCTGTTTATTAATATGCAGTTGCAATTTCACTGCTCTTTGATCTCAGCACACAGACTGCGATTTCCCATTTCTCCCCAGGGCTCTGAGGTCCTTACTGTTGTTGCTCTTGATGGAGACAGAGGAAAGCCTAACAGTATTCATTACTGCATCGTGAACGGTGAGTGAACTTGTTTTGTGAGAAATCTGAAGGGCAGTTGAAACTAGATCTGACATTAAATTAGAATAGGATATGCTAGGGTTTAATAAAGCTGAGACAAACTCTCAGGAAATAATGTCAGGTACCTCAAACAATGCCGGGGCCCTGTCTACCAGAGAACAGCCAAGATACAATTCACTGAGTTTTAGTATCTGCTTCACAGAACTATGCTTGGAGTTGTTAATGTTGCTGATTTGTTAGGCATCAGTAGCCTGCTTGTCATTTCAGAAAGTGTACAGGGAGATGAGCATTCACTGCTAGTGAGCATCTTTATCATTTAATCTGGGAGGCAAGAGAATGCATTGGGAGACCCAGACGTGGTATTTAGAGGGATAATTTTATTAATATTGTGATTAAAGTGGCTAAATGGTCAAACCTCTGGTTTCTTGGAAGAAATTATACTTACCAGGGAAGAGACACCGGCTGTACGCTGCACTGGAAGGAAGTAGATGTTATCAGAAGATTAATGCTTTTCATCAGCTATTCTGAGAGTGTCTGTCGCATGTCTTTTAATAGCATAAATGTGAGACTTAACTGAATTGATGATTCATTAGCTGGTGAAGTCAACAGCTTAGCTCAACTAAACTCCAAGCTACAACTTTAGTTTTGTTTGGTTCTCTTTTCCTCCAAAACAAGACTTCCATGGCAACTGGGCATCACAGCTCCCAGGTGTGAGAGATCCCAAAATGTCATAAGAGAAATCTGAGGTGTAGTTGCAGAGCTACACAGTAAGTTCTTCATTGTGTTACGTGATCTAAACAACAAGGTCTAGAGAGGACAGAAAGGGTTGAAATTGAGGTTTTGCCTCGATGTGAGAAAAAATGGAAAATGGGAAAAGGTAAAAAAAGGTGGAGAATGAAAGGTAAAAACAAATAAGTGTTATGAAAATATGCAAGACAAGGGAGAAATTGAGTGAGCAGAATAAGCAAAGGCAGATGAACCAAGGAAGATGTCAAAGGGAAACAGGATTAATGAGGAAAGATATTAGATTTCCAAAGAAAATAGAGTAGGATCAAAAAAGGTGCTATGGGGTAAAAAAGGTAAGTGATTAGGAAAGAGTGGAAAATGAAGATGAAAGGGGATGACAGATAAGTAGCACAAAATAGGACTTAATGGAGAGCAGGCTTTCCTCGTGCACATTAACACAGGGTTTTGCTAGCATGAAATGGAAAAGAGGGGAAGGGAATATGCTTCTAGTGCACAGAAAGTTGAAGAAATAGAGAACAAAAAGATGACAACAGATTTCTGCCCCCGCATCTCAGACCCTGCCGTTACTGGTGACAAGCCGTTATCCCAGTACTTGCAGGCTGGGTTGTCAAAGGCCAAGAAAATACTAACAGCAAATAGGAAATTATTTATTCTTTATAAGCATTTTTTAATCCGGGAAGTGTGGGAGAATTTTAGAAAATACTCCTCTCCTCTGAACATGCTGTACAAAGGAAGACACATAATGCTACATACCAGTTACCAGTTTCCTGTGATAACTAGGCAATAACATGAAGTATGGTGGCTTGAAACCACTATTGACTTAAGCTTCTTCTCAGTCAGGATGTACTTTCCAGGCCGATGTATCTTAATAATTGACCATTGTATGAGTCGATATCTGTTCAATGTTGTGTCTAGTGTACTTTAATGAAGTTGCAGTTATTGCAGGTATTAGCAAAACGGGATACTATCGGATGGCTTAAAAATCAGCATTGGAATTGAGTTAGAGAAAAAGAAAAATGACTGGGCTTTCAGTTCATCATCCTTTATTTCTGAAGGCTTGATCTCCTTCATTGTAAGGGTTTTCCTCTCTTTTCCTTTCAATGGTAGGCTCTGCCACAAAGCGTAGGTTGTGGCCAATATCGCACGCGAGGCAGCAGACAGGGCTGCCCATAGCCCCTCGGCAGAGCAGGGCAGGGACCCCTGAGCTGCCGGCACATCCACTCCCTGGGCACCAGCCTGCTTTGGGCCGCGAGAGAGAGATGGGAGCAGACATGATGATGAGACACCGCTGCCTCTCTGCAACCTGGCGTCTGCTTCAGCACAAATTCACCCGCTCTCAAGGGATTGCAGCCCTGTAACTCATCTTCTGTCGAGATCAATGGAAGTTAGGTCGGTGGTAGCAAAGTCAGCCCGCAGCCCTGTCCTGCCTGTGTCAGACTCAATGTGAACAGACTGGGTTTTACCCCAGATCCTCCAAAATCCCTTTTTGTTCAGGACAGCCATGCAAGAGGCTGAGAGCTTTTTAACAACTCAATGTTTAAGGCCAGAAGTAGCTTCTCCAGAGATGCTGTGTGCAGAAAGAGTGACTATGTTTTTTTCAGACAGATTGTCAGACTTCTCACCTTAGCTGATATTAGTGAGAGAAATGTTCTTGTTTCTCAGAGACTTAATTATGCATTTGCTAATTAAAATGAGGAATGTCTATTTTTGTCTAAACCAGCATATAAAGAAGACAGCATAATAGATATGAATACCGGATTTGCATGCCTGGTTGCTGAGGGTTGAAGAGAACCTAACCAGGGTGGGAAGAGGAAAGTGAAGGCAGCTGCCCATAGGGGCTGAGCTCCACTGAGCCGTTCCTTGGGGACGAAACCCTTTTTGGCCCTCATCTGTGTTTTCATCTCACTGTGACCAGGCATAGAAATGCTTCATTTTTGAAAAGCAGCTTCAGATCTACTAATAGATATGGATACACATATGGACAAAGATATGCTTAATGAAGCGCATGGTTGATTGCTCATGCTTGTTCAGAAAAAGGAAGCACGGTGTATAACTAGAGCATCTTGGTTTCATTGCAGGAAGTGAAGGTTCATTCGAAATCGGCAACACAACTGGAGCCATTTCCGTTATAAAAAGCCCAAATCAGCTCAAGAAAGAAGTGTATGAACTAAAAGTTCAGGTATGTTCTGTGGCCACTTGAAGACCATTGGTCTTAAATGCCATGAGCAGGCATGATTGTCTAAAATAGCTCAATTTATAGCTGACTTTACTTGTTTCAGAAACTACCGCCTATATTTGAGCAGAGTGCCAGGTAGGATAAAAAAGAACAAACTGCTTTTGTTCCTTGAGATATTTAGTGTCTCAAATTACTTCTTCCAAAGGAAGTCATCTTGTCCTAATTCCATCTCTGAGTCTAGAGAATCAACATCCTTTACAGTGCGTAGATAACTGTTCTCTGTGTTTTCAGATTTTATTGCTAAACTGGGGATTAATGTCTTGTAACCTCTATGTGATGAGATAGGTAACTGTCAAATCTATGATTAGTAGTTGGACTGGGGTAGATCATGCAATGTCATATCAGTATCCACTCCTGAATCATTGAACAACCACATAGAAATATATGCTAACACCTCAACGAGCTGACACCTTGATGAGCTAGTATCAGTGTGACAGGCTGCATTCTTTCAAGCTGTTTCTAAAGACCAAGAGTTTAAGAATGTAGAGTTAAATTGTGAAGACTATATCGGTTTTCTTCGGTAAATGCATATTACAACCATGAGAGTTTGTCATAGTAAGGACAGTTTTGTCCAAAGGCAGCTTTGTCTGAGTTAAACGCAGGCACCATTTCTTCCCTTAATCTCTGTGGTTTACGGCAGTCTGCTAGCACTTCCCAGATACAGGATTAGTTAAACCCTTGCAAGCTTTTGTGATCTCCTAGTTATATCTGTGAGCTTGTGCAGACTACAAAATCTGCCTGAGGAACCAAAAGGGTATTGTATTACCCAGCGTAGGTAGTGATAGGCACCTCAGTTACCAGACTAGCATCTTCAGAGAAATGTAGCAGTCTAGTGCCTTTGGTTTTGAGCCCTTTGAGCAAAAAAGCATGTTAGAGATAGCTGTTTTGTTTACAAAAACACCAGCCGGAGTTTCTGACCTGACAGAAGTAACATCTTAGGTTCAATCCAGTGAATGAGGCTGCGTGTTGGAATTGGAATTGTTGAAACACAGACAGATCTGATGTTTCAGTTCAGAAAAATGTCAGCTAGGTTTGCTTGTCTGTCCAAACTATATCCCATTTAAATTAAGCTCATCTAGACAGCAAAGCAGGGAATAAATCTCAAAAAATTAAAAAAGTGTCATTTTTCTTTTTCAAATATTTGCCTAAATGCTGCATACAGTTTTTCTCGCAGTTTTCAAGGCTGCAGTCCTTGCATCAATGTGAAAATCAACTACCTGTGGTACACAGCAAATTTAAAGATTGTCTGCCTTTTCTATTCTGTCAACACTTTGGGCAAGCAATTATCTTGCCTCTATTAGATTTTCTGTCTTTAGAGAACTGTTTTCACCTAGGGTGAGTTACTAAGCTCACAAAATGAGGAGGAGAATTTTTTCAATGGGGCTTTATTGGGACTGGTTTATTACCATAATCTTCTAATCATCATAAACTTCAGTGTGAAATGGACTGAGATTTCTAGAGAAATACAAAGCTGTGAACCTTCGTACAAGTTAGTGTGTCAGGGTGATTTGTACATGCAGAACAATACCTGAACATGGAACTGAGGAAAGAGAGTATACCCTCATCATTGTTGTCTCTCTCCTGCCCGCTGCAGGCATCAGAAGTCAGTCAGGAAGGTGACGTCTCAGTGTACGCTTTTGCCGTGGTGACTATACGGGTGGTCGACCTTAACAACCATCCACCAACGTTCTACGGAGAAAATGGTCCCCAGAACAGATTTGAACTGACCATGTACGAGCATCCCCCAGAGGGTGAAATCTTGAGGGGACTGAAGATTACGGTCAATGATTCAGATCAGGTAAATCAAAACTATGTGGACTTTCAGTTTTCCTGACCTATTTTCCCAAAGACTAGAATAAGTTGTCAGATGGGGGATGTCATTTTAGGAACTCAACTATTTCACCTGCATTCCCCAAAAGCCTAGGGCAGACAAAGTAGTTGTAGGTTCCATTAACACAGGGAGTCTGGACCCAGAAGTATACTTATTCTGTCATATGCTGCTATGTCGATGAGAAGGGTGGTCCTAAAGCTGCACCCCAGTTCTTGTGGTAACTAAAGTTGAACAGTCTTTATGAACTTCCCCTAACTACTGGTTACATACAGTTGTTGTCAGTGTAATGTTCAAGAATGTACTCCCTTAGAGTTTCTAATCATTTTAGTAACTGCAATTGCAATTGCCGTCTGTATCTTCTCCGCTCCTTCTGGAAACAATACAGTCCACACCTTACATTGGTTTTATTACAATATATTATCCTTCTAGCCCTTAACGTTACAGCCGAAGTCTGCAATGCATGTTTTAATAAATTGTTCCCACTGGAGTGATATTTTTAGGTAATCTTAAAAATTATGCCAGAGCCAAACTAACTCTAACTAGATAAAGGAAAGGGAAAGAAGACTCCATCCATCTCAGCCTGCTATCTAACTGACCTGTGATGCCCGTAGATACTATGGTGATGGTTGCTATAGGGATCCCTAAGCTAAATACCGTATGAATGGCATCCATCTGAGTTAGCCTGAGGTTAGGTGGTGACAAGAGAAAAGCTTAATGCATCTGAGAACTGTATTACTATTGGAAAGAGTGTTCTTATATAACAGTGCTCAGTATTGTGCTGTTTTGACGGTATTGTACTCTATCAAACCCACGAGCTTCTTCCCCCTCCCTCCTGCTGCTCTGCAGCAAGCAGATAAATGACTGCTTTCAAAGTCTATCCTGCTGTTGTCACAGGGGATGTTGCTGCAGAAGGAAAGAAACAAAACCCATCTCTTCTATTTTGAGACAAAATATATATGTATCATATGTAGGCTGACAAAATATTCAAGCTGCAAGTTAGGCTATAAAATAAGCAGAAAACATTGCTAAATACACTATATAGATTTCTTGAGAAGCTTCCTAGTACAGTGTGAGACACATTCAAGGGGGGTTGGGTTGCTTTTCTTTTAAGGCATAGAATGCAATGTTTTCCCTTGCATAGAAGAGGACTATATATAAAATAAAATGAAACGTATGTCTGTTTCTGTCACAGCCATTAGTGACTCTTTCTTTTGGGGGAGTGGATGGTACAGGTGTGGAGGAGGAAGCTGTGGGCAAGGTCTGTTTTAGGCCCACAGTTTGATGGAAATGGCATTTTTACTTGCAAGAACATTATGCAGAAATTTCTCCCCCAGCCCTCTTCATCCGACAGACACAGCTTAGGGCTCAGTGCTCTAGTGGCAGAGATTGTAGGTTGGTTGTTTGTGGGTTTGTGTTTTTTTTCGGTGTGTGTATGGTTGGACTCAATGATCTCAAAGGTCCTTTCCAACCATGAAGACTCTATGATTCTATGATTGCTGTGTCCCATGGCTGTCTGCTTGGAGACATGCAGCAGCATGGCTTGCTCCAAACAGATCTGGGTTCGGCGGACATCACTGTCAGAAATCCCTCAGCCGCTGGAGGCAGGCAGTTCTCTCCTCCCCCCATGCCACCCTCCCTCCAGTCATGTACAGTCCCAAGTGCAGTGGACTTTGTATGGTCAGATGGTTCACTTCCCCCATCAGCACTATTTTCCATTGTCCAGCACCTCTGGCTTTGTGTGTTTGGCTTTACTAGCAGCGAAAGTGAGCCTGTTGTCATCTGTGTAGCTGTGAGGGTTAGTATGACCAAAAACGCAGACCACTGAATTTGGATCCAAGATCATTCTGGTTCCCCTGGGGGACTGCTGCTGAATACTTTTCCTTTTGACATTGAGCTAGAGCAAGAACTGCTCATAACAAGTCCTCCAGGGATACTGCTGTAAGCAGAGTTATCCTGTATGAAAGTTATTATTAGAAATTCTTCATCTCAAGATTCTTGCTAGGGGGAGAACATGGCACCAGCCAGGCAGTGAATGTGGCTGGTTGTCACAGTGCAACTGTGACATTGTTTGAGAAACTGATGAACTCAGAGAGTTGGTTAAATGGGCTCAGCTCATTTTCATGCCTTCCCCGGTGAGGCAGAAAGATGAGAATCCCCATTTTATCTTTTCACTTCCATGCTCCAGTTTGGTTTAAAATAATTGGTCTGTCCATCTGGCTCTGGCTCACTCAGCCTAACTCACACACAAGTGGTGGTCACCTTCCAGATATTGCTGCTTCCCATGTCCTCTCTGGCTAGAAGTTTTATTTATGTTACGGGATTTGGCTTCTCACTTCACCTGGAGCTGTCAAATGTGTGTCATATTTCATCCTGCACAAGTGGAGCTCCTCTATCCTTCCAAGTGCACCAACTTCCAGAAGGTTCAGTGGCTGTAACTCTGGGCTAGCTTAACCCAGTCAGTGCAAACCACGGAGTGCCACCTCTGTCTGTAAACTGCATATCTTTGTGGCTCTGCATCATCACCCCAGGCTGTGAGCTCTTAGACCGGGCTGGGTTCTTGAGGGGTCCATTGTCCTTACTCAGGCAGTTCAGTTGTCTTTCCTTGGAAGGAACCAGGAGGAGGCAAGACTTGCCTGGCGATGTGCACATGATGTCATCTCTGTCACATGCACTAGCTCACAGTGTGTGGCACAAAGCCCAAGGCTGTTTGCCACAGGAGTCCCTCTATTAGCCAGTCCTGGTGCAGGGTTTTTCCATCATGACTGAAAGAACAGCGAAGCTTGTCAATCTGTTCTAAGAAAAGCTTTGTCCATCTTGTGACCAGGGCTGGAGGGATTATACAAGTAAGCTTCTTAGCAGTCTCTTGCCCAGGGGATGGAGAGCAGAGGGCTCTAAGCAGTAAGACTCATTCTAATTTTATGCAGTGCAAAGAAACCAAGCCAATCTAGGCCATAAGAAATGCATCGCTCACTGAAAACAATGCTGTATCTGCTTTTATTCACAGGGAGCCAATGCTAAATTCAACCTTCGTCTTGTCGGACCTGGTGGCATCTTCCGTGTGGTTCCCCAAACTGTCCTGAATGAGGCTCAGGTTACAATAATAGTGGAAAATTCTGCTGCTATTGACTATGAAAAACTCAAGGTGTTAACCTTCAAGGTAATTCTGCTTCTTGGGTCCTCCCTGCCTGCGTATATATGTGTATGATGGCTTATATATCTGATGGGATTTAGCTTCTTAATCCACCTGGAGCTGTCTGATGTGTTGTCAGTGACATTATAGTCTATGTAAGGGAAACTCATTTCTGCCCCTGGTTCATCAAGTTCCAAAGGTTTAATGCATGCATCTGTGGACTAATTTAGTCCAGTCAGTGCAAAGTGTTGAGTATTATCTCTCTGTGGAAACTGCACATGTTGGTAGCTCTGAGTCATTCTAGACTGAACCCTAAGGGTTATTTCTGTTCTTACAATAATAAATTCACAGGATGAAATCCTAATTTCTCTGGAGCCAGGGCTTTACCTGCTTAGCCCTATGTAATTTGGTTCATGATCATGCTTTTGAGTGTTGGCAGGCGGAAGACCCCAGGTGACCAGAAGATAATTTCCCCAAATTGTCCACTGCCTTTGTCAGAGTGTATCTATCTATATGGCCTTTTGCAGACTGATCTGAGGGTATCTCAGCCATGCTCCAAGCCAGCCATGCAAGGACCAACTTTCATCCAAAAGCTGGACCCTTGGCATTACCACCTTCCCTGATGGATTCATTGGCTCACCAGCAAGATAATGAAGTAGTCTGGTTTCGTGTCAGCTGCCTCTGAACATGAGTGTAGATGGTTCAGTTCTGACTGCAAAGAATGGCATAGACAATTCCTCTAATAATTAAAAAAAAAATAAAAATTGACAAAACTATCTAGCTGAGTATTAACATATACTAGTTTTGATTTTGTGCAGAAAGTGGCATTTTTAGCACAGACCAGAAGCCAATGTCCTGGACTTTGTTCTCACCCTTCCTACATGGTTTGCTTTGTGTCCTTAGCAAGTCGTTTTACTGCAGTATGGTTCATGTCTCCTCTTGTAATGTTCCTTAGTCATTTTGAGCCTCATAGGTTATAGATGCTACAAAAATATGAGGCATCATTACTGTATTAAAATGGAAGATTCTGAAAGGACTATAAAGTGCTACCGAAACTAATTATAATAAGCACACATTTATTCAGGTTAAACTACCAAAAGACCAGTAAAGAAGTTACACATGGCCTCCTCATGAATACTAATAAAAATCAAAGTACTTAATGTGATTGCCATGAACACCGAAAGAATTAATTACCAGGAAAAAGGACATATATTTTTTTAGCTTAAGTGCTTACTCACTGGTTTTGGAGGATGAAATTATTTCTACTGGAGAAAGACCATAAGGCTTTGCTGAAAATGCAGAGCCTTTGTCTAGATTCCAACTGAAGAAGGTGCAGCTGGATGATATGGTAGTAATATATTGCAGCAAATACTTTATAAAGACCTCATTGCTGTCTCCATCTCCCTGAAAAGTTCAAATTGCTTCCTACCCAGTTTTAGTTGCCAATGTAGTCATTCTAGTTAGAATTTTGGATTAACTATATTCTTATTCCTATTTAATATGTATCCCACAGCAGCTTTGAGAAGCTGCTTTCAGGGGTTTTTTTTCTGCAAGCAATGATCTCTCTCTTCAGGTTTGTTATTGAGCAGTAAAATGCCAGAGAGGAATTAAAGCTGATTTGACTGGGATGTGCACTGAAAAACTACCTGAAGGAAAGGCTACTAGAGAAAATCTATCTTCCATTTAGGTCTGGCTCTTAAATGCAGTTGATAGTCAGGCCCTGTTTCATTTTCAGCTGTCCAAGAGCTAGAGTGGGTTTCCCAAGTACGGCAGCTGAGGTAATTCATATCCCTCCAGCCTGGACTCAGATCCCAAGTCCCTCTGCCACAGGGGCCAGATGTTGCTGTCCCACCTTGTCATGGACCGACATGCTCTGGGCGCCAACCCCCCTGCCTTCAGCCCAGAGTACATCCCGCCTTGACAGGAGCCTGTACCTACCCCCTGTGTTCTGCAGACACACGTCTCCCACAGAACAGGACCAGACGAGGCTGCAGTTATCTTCAGTTGCCAAAATCAAACTCTATTTTAAAAGTTTACCTGCCCCTTTTAAGATTATATCTCAGTTTGCTTTTCTGGCACTTGTATTAATTGTTGATACATAGTCCTGTGAAGTAATAGTTTTAAGCTATTTTTTTCTCTGTCTGCATAAAACAAGCAATACATCTCTGCATAAGGCATTGCAGGCAAGAACGCTGACGAAAATCCCTCCCTGAAGGAAGATGTTGTCAGCATGTTGACATAGCTGGACTATGGCTGCTAAAAGGAGAGGGAATAAAAGATGAATGTAGAAAAAAAAGTAAAAATACAAAGCCCTCATCAGGTATTCTACGATGGGCTGATTCCAGCAGCAAAGATTATTTCACTGCGGATGTTATAATATAGTTACAGCTCCACGTGCACAATAAGCAATAAGATTTTATCTCTGTGCTGCTTTAGGAGCTGAGATTGCTCAGGAGCAGGTTTTTGCTGACGTTTGTATGACTGGCCCTTCAAAAATTTCTTTTGCTGTAACCCCATCTGAGACTCCGAAACACAAAAGTTAACACAGACATGCAGTGACCAAACTCCCCTTTTAGAGCAGATGTGTCCTATAGCAATTACAAGCAAACCTTTGAGATTAATTTCTTCAGGAAGCCTTTCACTGTTTATTTCCAAACATTATAAACATTCACACAGTAGGAACAGCTCCAGGGGCTGATACTGAGATAGCCTTTTTCCTGCCTACTTAAACTGCTCCTCACCCTCCCCAAACCCTGTCACTTCTAGGTGATACCAACCCCTCTGAAGGCCGCAGGGACGTGAATGCAGCGTGTGCCCGCAGTGGTGCCACTGCTGGTGTCCATCACACACCGCCTGCCCCACGGGGACCTGGGACATGGAGAGGGCGAGCGCCTGGCGAGCGGCATGGGAAGGACAAGCTCCCACAGCCCTCCTCTCAGCCAGGCACTGCGCCAACGGAGCAGGAGATGCTGTGGCAGCCCCGCTCCACCTTCTGGAGCTCAAAGCTTCACCCTGCTTGAGGGAGCTCCTGGGACATATGTCTACTGGGAGTAAAAGCCCACGCAGCTAGATTTTTCAGTTGAGCCTTTCATATGTCAGCTAAATGTCCTGCTGACTAGTCCATTAGTGCCGTCTTGTGCTCACTACGTTTGTGGAGCCCTCCTGCTTTGTGTTAACTAGGTCTCTGCCCAAACATGAACACTGAATGGTTGACCATATGTGTTGGTCATTTGGGTTCAGCCCTTACCGAGCCCAAGACTGATGTCCTAGTGCTGATTCTGCGTGATGGAGGGACCAGGCTTGTGGGCTGGAGGCTGTGCAGGGCTCAGTGTCTCTCAGTACCTGTTGCTGAAACAGCTCTTTCTTGCTTGTCACACGCTGCCTGAGCGATAGGCTCGCTGCTCTACCAGCTCGGGCTTCATACTGACATTCCCCTAATCTATTGAGGAGCAAACAGAGACACAGCAGAAACACTGCTGCTATTTTGTGTTAGACTAAGAGAGAAAACATGTGGTGCTAAGTAGCTGAAGTCCTGTAGAAAAGTGCCTGTCTGAGACTTTGGAGGTGACTTACCAAATACTTGCTCTGGTCTGTTCCCAAGTGGGGATCTGAGAGCTCCCCGCTGTCTACTGAGAACTGCCACGCACCAGGCGCCTGGGTTATCCTCTTCCTTCTCTGTGGCGGCTGCTCTCCCCTGCATCAATTAGTGGGGCATTAAGGGGCAATGGGAGAAACCAACTTGCTAACCCAGCAGTGCCATCCCTCAGCTGAGGGATGAGATAGGCACGTACTCGCGTTGAGCTCTGCTGACAGCCAGGCAGAACATCCCTCCCGCTGGCTTGTCCCCATCCCTGGTGTTGCCGCAGGTGGTTGTCTGCCCTTTCAGATGAGCAGAGTTATGAGAACGTGTCATGCCAGGGCTCTCTGTTCCTCCTCAGAGACAGTGAGGTAATTCAAAAGTCCCAGTGGGTATCTGATAAAATCCTAATTAGCATGAGGCAGGAAGGGTAGAGGCCCAGGAAGCCTGGTGGTAGGAGTTCTCACAGACTTCGTGAAATGGGATTCCGCTGTACACGACTGATCCCTAACTGTCATGCATTTGGGGTGGGGGTACTGCTGCTTCCAAACGTCTCAGGGCACCGGGTCTCTCATCTCCTGTTTGGTGTAGTTTCTTTCCCTGACTTCTTTCCTGATGAAGAACTTATGCTTCCTCTACAAAGGACCGTCATTCAATTTACGTGATTATTCAAAATGATTCAGTGCTTATGGTTCCCTAAGTTCTGGGAGCTGCCCAGGGATGGGTGTTTGCTTGCTTCTGTTATGGCTTTTTGAGCTGCATTGGTTAGTTATGACTAATCACATCTGTCACCTGAAGTCTAATATGTATACATGGGTTTGAAGTCCTCTTTCCACACCTTGATTGCCCATTGTGAGCATGCACAAACAAGCCTCGGCTGCACACTGACCTAGCTCATCATCTCCTGGTTTTGAGGTGTCTGGTCCAAACAGGCTAAAATACACCAATACGCCATGGGTAGTGTAAGGAAGCTGCTTTGTAGTAATTTTCTGGTTTTCTCTTCTTAGCTTCTTGCAATAGAGGTGAACACACCAGAGAAATTCAGTTCAACAGCTGACGTAGTGATTCGCTTGCTGGATACCAATGACAATGTCCCAAAGTTCTCCTCCGACTACTACATTGCCAGGATCCCCGAGAACTCCCCAGGGGGCTCAAACGTAGTTGCTGTTACAGTAAGTTTCATTAATCTCTTAAGAAATGCTGTTTTTTTCTAGGTGTCTGTGGAGGCAGTTCAAGTACCTTAAAAATAGTGGGGAGAGGCAAGTAGGAAATCTTACTCATCATTCTGCTTCGAGACTGAACTCCAGTTCCTTTCCAGAATCAACAACAACAACAAAAAACCACTTCTGGGGAAAAAAGACGTTTTAGGCAATTTTTTTCAGAACAACAAATTTACTTTGGTTTTTAATTAAAGGCCATCTGCTTTTAAGACAAATCACATGGTCTGTGAGTACTAAGAAGGCCCCAGTCAAATCAGCGTCCAGCAGGAAGATTCAGTTATGACTAAGTGGAATTGAATTTACTGGATTTGCTTGCTTAGGTAGGAGTACAAAGAAAACAAGATGGCTGCTTAGTAGGTATTAGTCTCCTCCGCCTGGGAGGAATCTGGCTGCTAAATGCATAATTAGATAGTTAATGAAGGCAAGAATATAACATTAAAATGCTTAGAGCTGGGAAAGAAAAATCCCTATGTAAGTATCTCCTCGCAGTGGGAAAAAAATGCCTATAGATTTTCCAGTATCTCACATTTTCATAGAAAGTAAGTCAGGGTATTACATGGGCCCTATGTGCTGGAGAAGCGTTTCCAGCCGTTGGTGTGAGCTGTATCTCTTTAACGCAGCTGCTAGGACTGGAAACGGATCTCCTGTCCCAAAGCAGAGGAAGCTCCTGGCCACGTGGGGCTTGGTGGCTGATGCCCAGCTGGTGGCTGATGCAAGTCACCTTGCGGGGGCCTCATGGGTACAGAGATCTCCAGCACAGGCTGGCTGCAAGTCAGAAAGAAAATTAAATAATCAGAATAATAAAGTGCTGAGGGAAAATTTTAGGGATGGAAGAATGAAAGAAGAAGTGGAACATAAGCAATACAGAAAAGGTTGTTAGAGGAAACTAATAGGAAAGCTGTAGAAAACAGAGACTCCCAAACATCACTGTCTTTCCAGCAAGAGGAATAACAAATTCTAGGAGGTGGACAACAAAAAAAAAATTAGAAAAAGTTTGCAAAAGCAACAAAAGTAGCCATTCTGAGCCACTGTGCACAGGACAGCATAGCTGCGGATTCCCTGTACAATTTACTGTCATGTGCTGTCAACTCAGTATTTGACCCAGATTCACAAATACACTTGATGAACTGAGATACTCCAAGTACTGAGGATGGCAATTCTGGCAGAAGCCCCAGGCATGCAAGCGTTTTAGGAAAAGTTAGGCAGTCCTAAAGCAGACTGCAGTCAAAATTATGGGGCGAGGGAAGCTGACAAGCTCCTGTCAAAGACCTAAAAACACCTGTCAGCAGGGCTGCAGGTGTGTTACATTATCCATGCAGGAATCAAAGACATTGTTCCAGTTTTCAGATATTTAAACAGGAAGATGAATGAACCATCCGCTGTCACCATGAATTCTGATGGCTAGATATAACGGTATAATAGAACAGCGCCTCATAGCTACCAGAGAAGCAGGAGTTTATGGAAATAGCTGTTACCACATCGATAGCTTTCCTAATCCTGAGCTAAGAAAGGAAAACAACAAGAGTCTGTAACAAAGATATCATCTGATGTAGCATCTGCATTACTAAAAGTCACACAGGCACAAGAGTGATTGAAGTATAAACAAAGCTGAAATATTGTGTATAGATTGAAACATTTGTTATGCATTACTTTAAATTGAATCAATTAGAGAAGCAGGCTTAAAAAATACTCTCTATAAACTAAATAATTTTGTCTGGGGAATATACATTAATAGGTCACTGATAATTAGGAAGGCTTGAGAGCGGGCAGTTCATTGGCGTCATTGAGATTAGCTTCCTCTCCCTTAAAGGAAGGACGTGTTAAATGTCAATAGACGGAGCCATCTAGTGGCTTTCTCCCTGCTAGAGCCTGGGCACAGCCTGGCATCTTCGCAGCTTCCCTGGGGTGGCCAGTGACATTTCCTTGTGTTAGATTTTGCAGTTTTCTAGGTGCACATTTGTTTATGTGATTTCCTCCTAAACATGTGATGTAAAAAAGGGGGGAGAGAATTTGGGGATTTACATGGCCTGTTGTTAAAAGAAAAAAAGAAGCATTTCTGTTTGCAATTTAGTAAAGGATGACTCTCTTCTTTTCTTTTCTTAAGGCTACAGATCCAGATTCAGGGCTTTGGGGAGAAGTCAAGTACTCTGTCTATGGAACAGGAGCAGATCTGTAAGTAAAAAAAACAAACAAAACAAAACAAAAAAAGAAAACTGACTATCCTCTGAGCAGAGTTTTAAAAGAATTTAAAAAAAAAAAAAAGAACAGGCTCATTCTTGACCTGCTCATTTTCAAGGACATTTATGCCATGTTCTCTGTGAGTTCTGTGAAAACAACAACAGAAAAACTAGTGTGATCATTAAACATCTGCTTCATGACCCATGGAATTTTACCCACAAGCCCCTAAAGAGACATACGGCAGCTGAAGTACCAATACTCAGGATCTGTTCAATCACCATTCGAAAAACAGTTGTAAGAGAGAGAAAGGAGGTTTTGGTCTAGTTGTTGTGAAAAGTCAATTCTGGAGGAAGAAAAATCCCTTGCTCTTTCCCCTTCCCTTTCCATATAGCTGCACAAATAGTTCAGTTTCAACTCTTGTCAAAATAAATCAAAGATGACAAGACTTTAAAGAATATAAACTTTAGCTTTGGAGGCCAACTGCATTGGGTGTTCAAAGCATTTGATATATTTAAACCTAATAGTCCTGCATCAGGAAGAGGGGAATCTGGTGCTTACTTAATTTTGTAATGATGCCTATCCCCCTCTCCCTGTCTTTGGGGACAGTGCTGGGCTAAGAACACCCCGAAACCCTGCTTTCTCCCACACTGCTTCCATCCCAGCAGTTGCCCTGGCCCATTGGTTGGGGTTCCCAGCCATGGCTAGCATCACCGACCATCACAGATACTGTTGCTGGAACATGCAGCTCCTGGACGTGGTGGGGCTGCAGGCCAGAATATTGGAAATGAATGAGCTTTTCAGGCACTCATCCCCAGAATCCGTTTTTCTCCGTACATTATCCACCTGGAGTTAAAGATGAACTCTTCTTGTTAAGGTGAAAGCCATTTAGGAGGCACAATCAAGGTCCAAAATCCAAGATGTTAAGGATGAACCTCTTCTATAGCCAGAAGGATACACATATGGGAGCATTTCCACGATGGATTATTTTGAGCCCTTCACTAAGTCCTTAAGCTAGCTGCTAACTGCATAGAGGCAAGCAGGGAAAGGTCATGTCGTGCAGGCAGACCGCCTCGGTTTAAAATGTAGCAGCTTGTGAAGGTTGGTGATGAAGAATTTAGAAAGAAATGTGCGTACAACTTTATTCTGATTGGAGCTATGGGGACGCTCAGACTCACTGTTCGTATGCTGTTGAATGAGGAAATTAGATGTGAAGACTTTTATTTTCCTTCTTAAGTATGATTTTTTTTTCCCTTTCCTTGTGCTAGAGTGGCATGGCTTTGCAAGGCCGGGTTGGTTTCCTTGCCCTGGCACCTCCAGATCTGCCGAACACACAGTTCGATACAGATTTGAGAGTTTCAATTAGACGCGTGAATTTTTTTCTGTCTCAGGGATTACATCAGTGGATATGCAGTTGCGTTGGCAGAAAGATGAGTTGCACTGGAGTGAGAGGAATAGTGTTAACTGCCGAAGATAAAACCATTACACTGGTAATCCTACATCCAAGCTGCCAGTGGGAGTGGCGTACAGGGCTGTAATGGCTTCACATCTCAGTGCTGCTATTCTTCCACTCAAATGGGGGTGATGAGAGCCCTCTATTCATGGTTAGGCTGGTTGGGTGCTAAGGAGGCACTCGGCACAGGCCCTTTTTCCTACCAAGAGCTTGCACACCTCTTTCCACCTCCAGGTCTTGGCTTTCATGGAGCCTTGTATTTGTATTTAACAGGGTAATGAAAGCAATTGAAGATTCTGGATTATTAAGTGCCCCTTTTATAATCACTCTCAATTGCACTCACAGTTGGAATACAGAAAATGTTTTGTTATCCTGTACATTAATTAAAGGGTATATAAAACCTTTCATCTGTTAAAAACCTGCCTGGAACCTACACCAGGAGTCCATTTTAAAAAGACACTGTGTTGGTATTGTCTCTATAAATCCAAGCTTTTGGCTGACACTTTTGACAGTGTCTGAGTAATTACAAATGTGTAGAATTGAACTGGCTACAGATAAATCTGAACACCCACTCCATCCCAGTGCCAGTCTATGGAAAAGTCATCATTTTTGGAGGAGATCATTTGCCCTGCACTTTGGGGGATTTGAGAGCAGCCATTTTTCTTACCCATTCTGAGAAGTGAAGAGCTTAAATATGATATGCAGCACACTTCCCTTAGCTATTGAGGTGATATCAATCAATCTTAATTTATGCAGGACATGATCTAATACATTGTAGTTATAAACAGAAAGAAAAAAATAGGCAGTTCCTCAAAGTTTTAATGCAAAGAAATCACTCTGAGAGAAGGCCATCACACTAAGCATTTATTGTGGACAAAGGCTTTAACAGAAAACGTAGCTAAAATGCACAATATGTAGAAAAACACCAGACACTGATAGTTCGCTGGTTTTCAAGCCTAAAGAACTAGGAAAAAATAGGTAGAGTGAATGATTTGGAAACATCAGCCAGACAGGAGTTAGGTGAAGAGTACCAATCTTTGGGCACAGCATTTCAGTGCTTAGAACCCACCTTTGCTCCAGGCCATAAACACACGGATTTAGAAAGATGTGATCAAAAAACCCAAAAGTCTTTCCATCCTTCTTTTCCAGGTTCCTAATCCACCCATCAACCGGTATAATTTACACCCAGCCCTGGGCTGTATTAGATGCTGAAGTGAACTCAAAGTATAATTTCTATGTGAAGGCAGAGGACACCGATGGGAAATACAGCTTGGCTGAAGTGTTTATCACTGTGCTAGATGTCAATGACCACTCTCCAGAGTTCAATGAAAACATCCAGGAAAAGACGATGATCATCGGGTCACCGGTGAAGATAGAGGTGAGAGACTACACAGTGTGTCACAAAGCAGAGGGCTTTGGAAAAGCCCCAGCTCCGCTGTTTATTGCACAGGGATCATGATGAATGCCTGAAAGTTGGCTTTTTCTGGGGCTTTATTTTGCACGTCCATTTGTATGTAAAAAAAAATTGATTAATGCGTGGAATGATAGTATTTACAGACTACTGAGGAGGAGGAATAAATTCTATAGGCAAAAGATAAAGTTCTATTACAGTATTTGAACCATCAGCTGGTAGAGGATCCTGGATTATACAGTGATCATAGTAAGCCCAAATAAGATGAGTGAACGGAAGTACAGAGTTTTGAATACTTAACTTTCCTGCCATGCCTTTGTGCTAAACCACACAACTTCTTTCCCTTCACTTTGTGGAATTGTGTTCATTGATCCAGCGTAAAACAGGAGGTAAAATACCGCAATAGCAATTCACAGGCAAAGGAGCAGAACATGCCATGTTACACGTATTTGAATGCATATAGTGAAGCCTGATTACACGACACCTAATGTTAGTAGAATAAATATCACAGCACAAAAATGAAGGCATCTGTACTTTAACACGTGTGGAGCTAATCCCATTGTTCGCTATTCACTTCACATTTGTTCCCCACGCTGTGTGAGAAACTCCCCAGTAGTGGACCATTTGCATTCTACAGATAGGTTACGGTTCAGTTTTTCCTCTGATTTTATTTAATCTCAAATAGAAATCGCTTATACAAAAAGAACTCTAGTCCTGCTGTTTTTCACTAGAAAATGTAGCACAGCTGATACCAGAAAAGAGGAAATTGTTTCCAAGATGAAACAAAAACAGCCCAGTCATCTCACAGCATGGATATTATCGGAAGCGAATGCTCAGAAACTTTTAGAGTTTTGTCTTCAGGCAAACATAGAAACAATAACCTCTTTGTTCTTTACACTTCCCCTACCAGGCTATAGATCAAGATGCAGAAGAACCCAACAACATTGTGGATTATTCCATCATGCAAGCAGATCCAGCCAATGTCTTTGATATAGACCAAAGCACTGGGGAAATCAAGCTGAAATCCTATATCCGTTCCCTGGACATCATCCACAACATCACAAAGAACAAAGACTGCATATGGTCATTGGTGGTGCAGGCCAAAGACCGAGGCTCCCCGTCCTTTAGCACCACGGCAGTTCTGAAGATTGATATCACAGAGGAGGTAAGAAAACATTTCAGAAAAATCCTTATGTGAGATGATCCTTGAGAGGCAATGAAGGGTAGTCTCTGCCTGCTCCTTTTCTGGGACTACTTTAACAATGCTTCAGGAGTTGAAATCAACAGCCAGAAAGTTGCCAGCCATTGCTCCTCCTTTCTTGCTGGCTCTGGTTTGTAGAGTGTTTGTAGAGCCTTGTGGTGAAGCTGGATTCTACAGCCACAAATGTAAAAGACATTTCGATCAGAGAAATAGCAAAGGTACAAAGGTAGGAGGATAATGTGGGTGGGAGATGAGTTTCTTGCATCTGATTGTTAGAGACATATGCAAATTAAGGACTATAGACTCCTGAGAGTAAAGGTAAATCCTGACTTCTAAATTTCTGATTTTTTCTTTTCATTCAAAAGAAGAAAACAATCTTTTTCCCCTACAAAATGTGAGTGGAAAGTAGTGGGGCCAGAGTGAAGTATATCAGACCAGTTTTGCAAGTCAACATAAGTGACATAGGAAAAGTGAGAAAACTTTATAGAAATGCTTTAAAGTAGAATTTTGGATGTGAGTTTAATACTTGCAGTATTATTAGCAGACGGAACAAGACAACCCTAAAAGATAGCACATGTAGGTTCAGAGTTTCCTGTTAGTCCAACTTTTACATCAACCATAGAACAAGCAGCGATTTATGATGAGCAGTGGATGCTTGTGTGATTCTTATTTATTGTAGTTGCCTTGCCATGCCTTTTAAGTAGGTACCAGCAGGGAGGAAATGGGCTTTAAAGTAGATGAGAAACGCATCATTACCCTGATGGTCTCTGGACCACACACATACTGGGCAAAGATGCAAATCTCTTCCTACAGACAGCAGCTGGCCTTCTCTTTGGTCAAAATGCACCCACTGCTCCTTATCTATTACAGTCCTTCTCTGTTTTTCCCGTCTCCTCTTATTCCACCGATACTCCTTACCAGGTGCATTTATATGATACTTCTTGTATACAGTTCATGCTCCACTGGAAGGTAAAATTGTCTGCAGAGAACACTTGTGCCAGGCAAACAGCCACCAGCAGCACAGGAGTAGCTTCTGGTCTCCGTTGTCTGCCCTGCCCCACCAGGGCTGCTGCAGGACCCGGGTCTGCCCTAGCAGAGGGGGTGCCTGGCGTGGGGCTGCCTGCTGGGGCGGCCAGCCCTGCTGCAGGCTCCACGAACGCCGCCACAGGCAGGGCAGGCAGCTTCAAGGCTCTGCCAGGTGGAGCTGGGGGACTGTGTGGGCTGCGTCTCCGTGGCGAGTCTGGAGATTTAGCCATTCTTACTGATACGAAGGAAATAAACTGCTTATCACTTTGATTTCCCACGGAAACCATAATTTTTGGTGGGTTTTATACAACACATAAGAATAGCTACCCGCAGCCAACAGTGGGAGCGCCCGCCCTCCCTGCCTTGCTTCCAGGCTTCTCACAGGGCACATGTTTCAGGAGTGCATGGCACCAGGTGGCCTCAGGCCCTGTCCCCGCTGTTGAGCCCCAGCATCCAGCCTCCAGCTTCCCTCCCCTCCCAGATGAGCCGGTGACCTCTCTGTTAGCCTGTGGCGTCTAAGGCACAGGGCTGAGGGTGCGTCAAGGGGCGGGAGGGTGCCCCACACCTCCTCTGCTAGGGGAAAGATCCCTGAACCAGCTGATAAAGGATGTCTGGAAGGAAAATGAGCATCTGATGCTTTGGGATAAAAATTTTCCTGGATTTTCTTCTAGTGCATGAAGCAACATCAGCACCTGATGAAAGAAGGTGTCTCCTACTAAGTCCCCTCTCTGCTTCCTTTCCACCCCCTCCCAGGGGTACGGATTTGGCACAGAGTGAGGGAGCATCCCTCCTGATAAAGTATAAAGGGAAACAGAGAGGGCTGTGACATGGATTCCCCTCACACAGCTATTCCCTTCTTCCCATGCTCTCCTGCATGCCAAGTCCCAACACAGACCCCAAGGTGGCAACAGCATCTTCTTTCTTCGCATGAGTAGGTCTCTTCAGCAGGATCTGCACCACTAATCTGGCGTCACATCCTCCGTACGCTTCTGTACATTTCTCCGTTACTTCTTCCTTTGCTTGCAATTATTTGGGTTGGATTTTTTTTTCAAGAGCATCACATCTCCTTGCAAAAACCGCTCTCAAATTTCAGCTTGCGTGTGAGTGAGGTGCCGTGTCGGCATACAAAGCCCTTGGTCGCTCCCTACGTCCCAGAGACAGCATGGTCACTGCTGACACTGTGAAGGATGCAGTGCCTTGGTACCGGGACATTGCGTACGCTGCGTACGCTCGGCCTCTCACAGGCTGTTGCAAACGTACGTTTCATCCCTCTCTGCTCCAGCTGTACAAAGTCTCTTTTAGTTAGCTGTTTTCTGGGCATTTATGTATTACTGATTTCGGATAAGGAGGATATTTTTGAATGCATCCTCTAGAGGTTTCCTGCAGTGTTAATCACACCAAGTAATTAAACAGGCATATTTTCTGATTAACATTTACCATTGCAATTAGCGCAAGGCTGTGCCCTTTGAGATAGATGCCTTGTGGCTAAGTTCAGCAGTATTGCACATCAAAAGGACCTTTTGCTCTTGGAATAATACAGTGATAAAAATTCCAGAGGCCTTTTAATTTCACTGAGTCTGGTTTTATGAAAATTGGTATTGAGTGGCATCTGTTAATCTCTTATCCCTTCTCAACAGAATAAGAAACATATGCTGAAAAAGCCGCTCTTTTTTCACCCTTATGTTTCACTCAAAAATCTATTCCTGCTGCCCAAGATTTTCACGGAAAGCTCATTCCCACTCCTGATCCTGAGGGTTGGTCCGACTGGGGGATTCCTCTGCCTCTTCATGACTCCACTGACGTTCTCTTCATGGACTGAGGCTTAAGTCCATATTTAGATGGCATAATCTGTGGTTCTTAATAGCTTTGGCCACTCATTTAGACTTCTAAATATAGCTGATGAGTCTCAGTTTTAGATTCCCCTGATTGAAAGGTTCAACAAATACCTTCTGTGAACTAACGTGGGTATCTCCTCCCCTCTCATATAACTCTGCAACCATGGGAACTGTGGTTCTAAACATGTGTCGCTAAACATCCTTTGCCACATTTGCAAAGCAGTTAGCCTCTTCCTCCAACAGTTGCATGGATCTTGAAAAAAATTGTTCAGAGAAGGCCGGTTTGATTTGAGAAGTCTGGCCCCATGCTCAGGTCTGTATTGCAAAGTGCTGTAAATGCAGCCTTCATATAGGATGACGGCACTGCTCTTTGGGATAAGCACTGGAGGGGGCAGCTTGTGTTCTACCTCAGATCAGGAGTTACTTCTGAAGCAAATCTCCTTATCATCCCTGCATACTGTGGTATGGCTTATGTCTCAGATAGCTCCAAAAACACCAGGTGGACTTCTTTCAGACAAAAACGTGCTTGGGGGGCACACCTAGTGTGCTTTGGCACCAGCAGGCAGTCCGTCTCTGCAATCAGGCTAGGGCAATCTGAAGCAAAACCCCAGCAATGCTGAATATGTGGAAGTGGGCTGCGCAGAACCAGCTGGTTCGTTGTACAGATCCGCTTGCTCAAGTCGACACAGCCCGAGTTGCCTGTAATCTGCAATAGCTTGGGCTCTTAACAGCTTTGCCTTCTTACTTAGGCTTCTAAATATAGCTGGTGAGCCTTAGCTGGTCTCGTGGTTGAAGAGCTCAACCACATGTTCCTGTTGGGTCCAACTTCTGGATACCTCGCCCGCTTGTTCTGCTCACTGCAACCCATGCATTATGAAAGGCTCTTGAGAAGCTGCCAGGAGGTGTGGATGTCTGCACATTACAACCTACCAAAGGAAATAAGTCACCATTTCAGTAGCAAAGGCTAGTGGACATTCTCTTTGGTAAACTCAGATTTTTGGGTAGGAAGCCACTATGGAGGAAGGATGGCAAGAGCAAGCCCTGCATGCTGCAGAGGGGTGTTTTCCGCAGCCTGCCCTTCAGGTGTGCAGCCTGAAAACATCTATCTACACTTAAACTGCACAGCGCTGGGTCTTGTGAAACCACCTTCAGTGGCATGTGTCAATGTCTCTCTAAAGCTGGTGAGTCCCAGTGACTGCTGGACACTTCAGCACCCTGCGGGACTTGGGCTGAGGAGCTTCCCTGCAGGGGACCATACCTGCCTGTTAAACAAAAAATAGGTGATGGCATCTTTTAATCCAAATAGTTGCTTTTATCTTTTTAATTGTATTCTTGTCGTAGGATTGGACTTCTTTCTCGACGGTAATACAAACAGCTTAGCTACTTCCAAACTTCTGCCACAGTTCTGTAACCCTCTAATTGTCCTCAACCCTTCTCTGGGCCAGTGCTCATTAGAACTGTGAAGTCACAGCAAAAAAAACAGCAGAGCATCATCTCTTTTGAGCAGTGGTATTTTAACTCTTTTGATGGCTATTAAGAAAGAGAGTGTTTCTTCCAGGTTTTGGCCCACAGAAATATGACAGTGCTTCCCATAGCAGCTTTCATTTCATTGCATACCTGCTTTTGTTTTATGTAGACAAGAAAAATCAGTACTCTTCGAAACGCAGAGTGTCTCTTAGGAAAAAAACAACCGCTAAATAAATTACAGGGGGGCACTATTTGTTGACCCAGTTCTGAGGCACTGTTGGTAATCGATACAATGACTTGAGGTGTTTTCAATGCACAGGGTAGTGCTCAAAAGCGCTTACACGAAGGTGTCCAAGTGCTCCCAGGCTTTCACTGTCAGAGGGTGCTCGGACCTCTCTCAGACCTGGTCTGTGCGTTCACCGACTGGGCCACAGTGGTGACACAGGCAAGATTGCAAAGCTTTTTTGGTGACAAATGCACTTACATAAGCTGCTCTGCAGGCTGGCTAGGATGGTGCTGTTCCAGGCTTGTTTTGTGAGTTATTCTTGTATTCATCCTATGAGAGTCATGGCCATGACAAACAGAAATTCTCCTACTGTATGCTTGCAAAATGCCTTATGTTTTTATGCGGATATTGCAGAAGAGTTGTTAGCCAAGGCTGATTCTAGGCAAAGCTTTGTATAGTACAGCCCCGGTAACTACAATATAGGCTGAGCCAGCTAGCTATTAATAGGTTTAGTCTTGGTATTAATTACCTCCTCATAACTGGAAGCTCTGAACAGGTGCCAAACTTGGTGAGACAAGGGGGAGTTGAACAAAGCTGAGTTCTGAAACTCCCCATATGATTTCCATCAGTTCTTACCCCTGAAACTTGTATTCTGGCAACACAGACATGTACGTCTGTCTAATCCCATTTATTCAAGGTTTTCAAATAGTTAGTCAAATAATTATTGCCAAGATACAGCATCTTCTTACGTATATGTCATCTTTCTTCTTGTGTTGAGCCATCAGTACCTCACTACAAAATAGATCTTGACAACACTCATAATAAGTGGACTCATTTCAGGACATGTACTACTTAGCAGGATTTATCTGACAATTCATCAGACTTTCACATGAAGTGAAGTAAGGCGGGGTAGAATTTCTGTTATCTGATGGGATTTAAGTACGCAAAATCCATGTAATGTAGAACAGCAAAGCTGATGTGAATCCAAGCTCCACCAGAGTCGTGGGCTGCTCTGCTTTTGGTTTCTAACTTAAGTCCATTCCTAGTTAAATAATGGGAAAAGTCTTTGTACAGCAAAATTATGAAAATTGGTCATTACCTGTAAGGTAATGTAGTCCATGAGTTTCAATACCATTTCTTCGCCCATTTCTCTTTGGCAATAGGAAACATTCAGGACAGGGAAGAGAGGTCTTGGATAACGTGTTTGAGGTAGGTTGTGAAAATGCAGAAGTGAAGACAGTGGGGTGTGTATTAATAAATTTATGTTCCCTAACTTTAGGGATGTGATTTAAAAATAGTGTTTTTGTGTAATACATGACGAGGCACTCTGAAGCATCCTTTGGGAATACTCTTAGTCATGTCCCGCCACAGACTGGAGAGGGTAAAGAGATGAGCATCCTAGTTTGGAAGGAAATCCATCTGATCTCACTTTAAATGTCTAAAATTCAAAGGTTCAAGTCCAAGCTAGTCACAAGGCTCTCCTTATACGCACTCTCTTTGATACCTATTTTAGCATGCGGTGACTACTACTTTGGAGGTGTCCTTTTCTCACCATTGACTAAAAGCTGGTATGAAATGCAGATAAAATGCAGTCAGACCTCTGACTAAAATGCAGATAACCTGTTACTAGACACGCAAAGTTTGGGTGGTGATTCCCTCCTGGAGCTGAGGCCAGAGGAGCGGGGCACGGTGGGTAGCCCTGTCTCTCCACAGCCATGCGTAGCTTTATGACCAGCTCTTGGTAAACAAACCTGCTCGTGACCATGCCATTTCTGAAGGATCTCCTGGCCTTGCACAACACTACTTGCTGTCCAGATACCCTTGCAGGAGCTTGTATTCATGATGAACTTCTCCTGGAAATGTAGTCCAAGGGTGGACTACCGTGCCATGAACAAGCTGTGCTGCGCTGATACCCTTTATTCCCTGACCAACCAGGTGTTTATACATGTCTCCCAACTTCTTTTAGTGTTTCTGGATTCAGTTCCAGGTCATTGCAACTGTCTCTTCTCCTGTGCCTAGTTCAACACTTAGCTCCCTTTATTTTACATGCTCTCCATCCTGTACACATTTCACCCTAGTTCCCTAGTTGTATTTATAATAAATACTGGCCTCTTTCAAATATAACTATGTGAGGGTTGACCATTTCTCTTATTTTTGATATTTCCAGATCAAGTCCAGGGTAAAATCCTATATTTTAGGCCTCAAGAAGCGTCCATGGACAATATTTGGAATTTGCATGAGTGGCGTCCTTTCTACCATTTCTGTAACAATGGTGATCTCCACCATCATGTACTGGAAAAGTGTGAAAAGATCCAAGCTCCACCCGCAGGGCAAAATCCGCAAAATAATACGGGGACCTCCGAGACGCACAGTGTGCTAAGCTGCAAAGTGAACTGGCCATTCATTTGTCCTTAATATGCCATATGTAGCTTACATTATTGCTGATTTCTTTCGTTTCTAAAACAAAGCTCTTTACCTCTACTCATGTCCCCTACCTCAAAGAGTTTTGTCATGTCTGTAAAAGAGTACTTGAAAACAGAACGTACCTGCTAACTGCTCATTCGTACAGTGTAATTTTATGAAGTGAAGTTTTCTCATAATCCTTTGAATGCCATGCTCAGTAATAGTCCTGTAAACTGCCTCACCATATCACCTGCAACTGGTTTTGAAAGATGATGTTCTACTCATAAACTTCTGTTTGGGTTCAACACTATTATTCCTAGGAACTCTGAAATGTAGTACATTTCTGAATAACTCTGAAATGTAGTACAACAATACAGCTGCAGAGCCTGGAGACAATTATTTTCTTGCTCAGTTCTTGCAAATTAAACAAAGGCTATCGTGACACACAGGAATCCGTCCTAATTTGGCGGTAATACTCCTGTAAGCTTTTGTGTTCGGCAGTCGTCCATCTCACGATGTTGTCATGCTTGCCCAGTCTCCCGCTCCACCCAAATTCTCCAGACCTGGACTGGCTCTTTGACTCTCATTTTTTTTAGAAACAACTTCCATTAGTCAGCCCTGCTTGTTACATATTTTGGACAAATGAAATTCCTGGGTCACTGTCTGTCCCATAGAGTAAGTCATGTGTTTTCTTTGTACTCTTTTACAGACTCTTCACAAAGGGCCTATGGCCGCCTTTTTGATGCAAACTAAAGATAACCCCATGAAAGCCTTAGGAGTGCTAGCTGGTGTCATGGGCATAATGGTGCTGATAACTATCATGATCTCTACTGCCATGTTCTGGCGCAATAAGCGGTCCAACAAAATCACGCCGGTGAGAAGGATCATAAAAAAGAGACAGACCCCGCAGCCCCGGGCAGTCAGGATGGAGTGGCTGAAGTTCAAGAGGCCCAGCAATGCTGCGGAGAAGTTTGTCGTTGAGGACGACTCCAAGAGCCTACACAACGAGAACAGCAACAACAACATCCATGTTGCCCCCATGCCACCGACGGCCCCTGTGCCCCCACCGCCCCCCGCCCTGGCTCCCAGGGGGGACGCCCCGGGGTGGCGGGTGCCAACCGTGTCCGGCTCCCTCACTCCCAAGTTTATAAACAAGCAGCTGAAGAAGAGAGGTCATGGCAGCGCCCACAATGCCCTCGTGTCAGAGCTTAAACTGAAGTTTGAGAAGAGGAACGCAGCTATCGGTGAGCCCCACATCTAGGCACTCTTGGCAGTGCCCAGAGACTGCGGACTGTGGCTGTGCGTGGATATATTTATGTGCTGTGGTCTTCCCCGTGTCTGTCAGCACCCTGCGAGCTGAGAGCAGCTTCTCGCTCTGATAGCCACCCCTCACCTTCTGCAAGTGTTACGTGCTACGGAGTCACCCCACCCATAGCAAACGCTGCAGTCCGTGTCCAGTTTCGACTGCAGTTCCTTTGGCTCACGTCCCCAGGCTGGTCTCTCCCTGCAGCCATCTGACAGGGTGCTGAGTACCCTCGCGCCAGCCACAGTCTCCCCAAGCGAATGGGGATTCAGATTGCCCCCATTTCGGAGGTCCCTACCCACAGTCCTGGTTTTCAAACAAGGCACTCTGCAGCCAAGGCACTGGAGGATGCCACTTCTGACCCAGTCTGGCAGGTGGGTTTGAGGTGTCCAAAAACCCATTGCGTCAAATCCTAGACCCGCTTTTGAAGACGTTGGCCTGGCTGTGGCACCAGCACTGAGTTGATGTGCAGGTCTCCTACAGCAGTGACACTGCACGCTGCAAGGGGGTAGCGTGTAGCTGATACCTTGCTCTCCGAGGTGGTACCTGCTGCCCTAGGTGGTATCTGTCGTCTTCAGGGCGTGACACGCTTTGCAACAGCTGGTGGAGTGATGTGCTCGTGGCCTGAGTAGCTCCGTTCCCAAAAGGTAAGCAGGCAGGCTTGGAGAAGTTCTTAATTTTCCTGCAGCTTGTGGTGGGTTTTGCCAGAGTACATTGAGATGATGCTGCACTTCGCTTCTCTGCCCTGGACTTGCCTGCTCATCAGGGGACAGGAGGGCCACCTCCACCTTCCCTAGACTAGCTGGGGCAAGGCTCAAGCACAGAAGTTCAATAGCAGCGCTCGCTCAATACTGCCTCCCTCTGACACCGCGTCCCCTAATGAGGGGGAGGCCAGCAGGAGAAGGCCATGATTAAAGCAGCAGGGGAGACAAGGTAAAACTGAGAGAAAAACGATAAGTGAAAAATAAAGACAAGTGCTGGGAAGTCGCATGTGTCGGTCAGGAAGGTGTCTGGAAAGATCATTTGGTTTTGTACACTGCTAGCAGGAGGTGTCAGGGAATGTATTTCACCACCTCTCCTGGCTTGCTCCAAGGACTGCTGAGTGCAAAAGGAGGTTTCCATAAAATATTCTGGCTTGTCCTGTCAGTATTTTTGAGTGAATTATGCAACAGTTAATGGGGGTGTAGGGTTGGGGGGCAGCTGACACTTTTTTTCCTGTTACGTGACAGTAGAAAGGCACCAAAGGCAGAGCACATTTTTCACTGGATCTACCCCACAGTTTCTCCCTCACGTTTGTTTCTGAGGAGATGTTTTTCAGCTGGGCCTGGCTGTTTCCCATCCCTTGGGACGAAGGCAGTGTGTGCCGGGCTGGCTGGGGAGCAGCGCCTGAGCCCTGGCCCTGCAAGGCAGCTGTGCTGTGCTGGATTGGCACCACGAACATCAAGATGGGGAGCAAACCCTACAGGCCGGGACACTGTTAGTTCAAGGGGGTTGTGAGACTCTTCTCCAGCTGTCATTTCAGCTGGAGCAGCAGACCTGGCCCTCAGGGGCTCTTCTTTCCTCACCCCATTCTGATTCCCTTTGTTTGCAGCAGGACTCCATCAGCTTAGAGGGGGGAATAGCTGTTTGAATGAGAAGTTGCCCATTTATGGGAAAAAAATCTTGTCTTTTTTAACTTCAATCCAGCTAGAAGCCAGAGGGTGACCACGGCTCGTGTCACCCGCAGCTGAGCCAGGAGCCGTAGCCGAGAGCTGCAGCAGGGTCCAGGCTGGGGGTGGTGGCAGCAGCGCTGTTCCCAGAGCCTCTCCTGACATGTCTCTCCTTTCCCACACCGTTTTCTTGCTCATCCATCCTCCCGGGGCTGCGTGGTGAGGCCCAGGCTCTCGTGTTGTGTGCCGTCACCTCATCCTTGTCCTCCAGCCGCAAGTCCTCTAGTGGGAGGGAGGGGATGTGCAGCCTCCGGCCCCGCTCCTGGTGCCCTGTGCAAGCAGGTTTTGTCTCCAACAGGTTCTGCAACCTTTCCCGAGGTACCAAGTTTGTGATTTATTCCCCGTTACTACTGTTTTCCCGATGTTGTGTTGAAGCCAGTATTCAATTTTCATTCTCCAATGAGGAAAGCCTATAAAGACCTTTCAATTAAGTGAGATTTAACAGGAATTATAGGCTTATAGTCTTAGAGATTATATTTAAGAGGGAATAAAAGATGTTTTATTACTATGTTGTGACACTTTTTTCCAGTTACTCTGTATTTCAAATTCAGGGTGGCTTTTTTTTTATATAAATAAAAAAAAAACTGCAAAAGGTGCTTCTGTGTGTGGAGTGCTGCTGGCAACGATGCCTTTTCATTGCTTGTTACGTGACCGCACGGGCTTTCTACAAGTGGTGATGGGATGTTTTGCCTTTCCCTGGCTGTTTCCTCACTGTAATTCACCAGCTCTCTCTACAGTCTCTGCAGTTCGCCACCGTTCCCCCATGATGGCTGGGGTGGGAGAAGGCCAGTCGTTACTGGTTTGTTTTTCCCTTTCCCTGGCACACAGCCCAGTGCTGGTCCTCAACCAGCATGAGTTCCTGCCTTTCTCCATATGCACCATCTCCCCAGGGGCTTCTCCAGGACAGGGTTGTCTCCCGGCTGCTTCTGCCCCATCCTCACCGCTCCAGACCTCCCGTCACACACGCTGCAGCTGCCTGGCCTGCCCTGTCCCTCCAGTGCCCTGGCGCTCTGTGGCATTCAGGTTTCTTTGCAATCTGTAACTGTAAAAGAATAGAAATGAAGCCTAGGACATCTGCGTGTTCTGAAAATCCATCGTGTTTATTACTTTGACACTAGAAGACTGACAAGATGAGGAAGTCCCTTGAAGTATTAGAGGGAGAGTCAGGGTTGACAACACAGGTCTCTGTTCAAACTGTGCAGCGAGTTACAGCAGGAGGAGGAAAAGTAGGGCCTGAGGAGACACAGCACAGAAAACACAGCAAAAACCGAAATACAACTAGAAAACCAAACTGCCACCTAGTGAAGCTCACATTAGGATTTAGCTCTGCCTACAGCTGAGGTTTCTACTCTAGTTTTCTTTTTGAGGTGGTCTATAACAACACATACGACAAGGGCTGGGGGTCTATTGGTCACGTGCTTTGGTTGTGCCAGGAAGCACGAGGCCAAAAAAGAAAAAAAATGTCACGTGTCCTCAGACCCCTGACAAATGCTGCGTGAGCTGCTCCGCAAGCAGGGGCTGGTTGCTTTTACCTGCATATTTGGGGCTTTTTGCCTCTAGAAAGGAGGCAAGCCTTGGTTTCAAAGCAGTAAGATGGGCAGGTGGCCCGTCTGCATTTGAGGAAGGTGCCTGGCTCGTACCTTTGGCTCCCATATCCCAGGTCCACCACCCCCCAGCCACTTGTCCCACCACCCCGGTTCAGGCCAAGCATCCCCATCACCCCCCACATCACCCTACAGCCACAGCGCCATCCTGGGAAAATGGAGAGGCATGGTGGGGAGGGTGGAAGGGGAACAGCAGTTGAGTGTTTGCCTGCAAAAGACAAACTTCATTTTTCACCAGCTCTTGCTCTTAATTTTGAAAAGAATATATTGACACAACAGTTGTGTAGCAATGTGTTAGGTGTGTGTGTAAGCGTGAACTAATAAGGTCCTACAGTACATATTTTTGGACACAAGTAAAAGGCCCTCCCCTTCTCCCTAGTATAAAAAGAAAAATCAAAAAACAAAACAACTCAAAACCCCCAAAACCCTGTGCTATGGCTACATTATGGCTATATTACACTGGTGGTCAGTAAGCACTCACACTCTTCCTCTGTGCGGTACAACTGAGGCTGTGAACCTCTTAGGGCTGTGTAAACCTTAAAGTGGAGTAAGGAAAAAACTGACAAACAAAACAAACCAAGCAAACAAAAAACTCTATTCCCAAAACCAACAGCTAAAAAAAAAAAAAAAAAATCAGAAAAATATAGTTTTCTTCCAAGTGAATAAAAATAGCTCCATTACGTTGACCCCATCCTTCCTGACTTTTTGTTGCTGGTTATGCCCCCAACCCTGCCCTGGATCCCTGTTTTGCCTCCATGGGGCAGCCCGCAGGCAAAGCCGGCACAGGGCAGAGCTGCAGAGGAGCCTCCCCACCCGCCCTGGGCTGGGTACAATAAATAAAGACATAAAGACTTTTAGGTGAAAGTGAGCACTGGGGAGACCTTTGGCCTTTTGCTACATGCATTGCTGTTGGTTTTGGGTTGGTATTTTTTTGGATAATGCTTGTGGTGTGTCTGTGTGCGTTGCTGCGTGGCAGCGCTGCGGAGGCAGCCCGGGGGTGCGTGAGCGGCCGCCTGCCCCGGGGCACCCCCATTCCCAGGGCTCCCCGAGCCTGCTGTGGATCCCGGTCAGGCACCCCACCGCTTCCTTGCTCATGGTCCTTCTAGACAACCAGCATGTGCCGTGGTTCAAGGTCATCTGCAAAAGGTGCCGCTGCGGGAGGCAGCCGGCACCGGGCTAGTAGAGGTCAGCGCTGTTCCTGTGGGGTGGCCGGGTTTTGCCTGGGTCCTCACGGGCCGGGGGCCGCCGACCACCGCGGCCGCCCTCGGGTCGGCAGAGCCCGTCCTCGCTGCCGGCAGGCAGGCTGTCCAGTGTGCTCTCCTTACTGCCGGCGGCCTGTGCCTGGCCCCCACGGCGGCGGCGGGGACAGGCGCCAGGGCAGCGGGCCAGGCAACCAGGGCGAGCTTCAGCTGTGCAGGCGTACATGCCGGCAGGCACGGCCAGCACCATGGCGCAGACGATGACGATGATGTGGATGAGCTTCTCACGCTGCTCCAGCTGGCTGACGTCACTGCCCGTGACAAAGACGACGCACTGGCCCTTGCGGGGTGCCTGGTTGCGCACGGCCACGCAGACCTCGTACTTGGTGGCAGGCAAGAGGTCAGTCACCGAGTAGGTGTTGACACCAGGGCCGATGTAGATGGCATCCTTCTGGGCAGCATCATAGCGTCCCACCAGGAGTGTGTACCAGATCTCACCTGGCTCCGCTGCCGCCGCCGCAAACCACTCTAGGGTGATGCCGTAGACCGTCTGCTTGGCAATGCGCACTTCTACGTGGGCACCCGGCTCAGCAGGCCCAATGGGGGCCCAGCCTGGGTCAGGGGTGGATGCCCAGGGGGCCCCCACCCAGAGGGTGATGGCCACCGAGGTGTTGCCCAAGAAGTTGGCGGCCGTGCAGGTGTAGTTGCCAGCGTCCACTGGCCGCGCTGCTGGGATCAGCAGCTCTGAGCGGACGGTCTCCTCGCTGATGGGCTCCGTGGACACTGTGGGCAGAGGGGAGTTGTGTGAGCAGGTTGGGGGGGGGCAAGCAGGCAAGGAGTCTTTGGTGTAGCCCCAAGACCACTTCGGTGTGGAATGGGGGCCAGGCAGGTCCTGCCTTGCCCAGGGAAAGAGGAAGAGGGGCACAGGAGCGTGCCGAATCCCATAGAGCTCATCAGCAAAGGGTTCTCTGGGACAAAAGGCAATAGAAGCACCGGGACACCCAAGCACAGGACAGGGAGTACATCCAGTCATAGGGAGGCTGCTGCAGGCAGAGGCCAAGCGACCCATGTGCTATCTGCCACCAGCATGCTCAGGTCAGGGCAAGCCACTGAGATGCAGGAGGCATAGCTGCAATTTGGACCCACGCTTCATCCCCCATTAGGACTGAGTATGGAAAACTTCAGTCTCAAGAGGCTGGGGCCAAAAAGAGGCGTGTGGAGGCAGGGAGCATTGGGCTGGACACAAGCTGCAGCTTTAAGAACAGTACGAAGCACCCTGTTGCCTGCCCAAATAGGGGTGCATAGCTGTGGTCAGGAAAAGCTTGTACGTAATTAATTCAGCATGTGTTTGTGGGAAGATGCACAAGTGCTGCTACAATGCTGCAATTAAAGCAAATATCAGTCCAGGATTAAGGGCTAATGCTATCTTATTTGGCTAGCTGGCTTATTAGGAACACACATAACCTGTGTGGTGCCCGTGTGCGTTATTAGCTTACCTGATGAAAATAGCAACTTGTTTTATTGAAGGCTCTTAGTAAAAATAAATGTAATGGAGGGCGTGTAAGAGCTGAGCTGGATGGGGAGGAAGAGGAAAAGCCCTCATATTATGGGACTCTCAATAAAGAATAAAAATAAGCAAGGCTTATGGAGGGCATGGTTGCAGAACATGAATGGACACCGAGAGACAAGAGGGCTGCAGGGTTCTGTGGTGTGTGGGGGTATTTCTTAAGAAAAATATATGGGACTAGTGTAGAAACATACAAGTGTGTGTGTGCGTGTGCACGCTCCTACAAACACATGTACATACAAATATAGTGTGCACATATATATACACATACATACATATAGCATATAATATATATTGTAAATATATATGCATGTCTAGATAAGTACGTGTTTATTATATATGTATGGCTGATGTATTATTAATGGTTCTTATATCATGTGTCATGATGAAAGAGCTACTACTAAAAAGCCACACATAAAATAATTGTGTAAAAATGAGGCCGTGCTCCTTTCATCTTTGACTGATATCCTGCATGAAGCAGCTCTTCTCATGCCATTCAGACGTGCTTAGACACATAGGATGATTAAGATTATTTGGATTATTGCCACCACAATAACTGTGATGATCTAAAGGGGCTGAGAGCTGTTGTAGTGACTGTTTTGGCCTGAAGACCTACATTAGCAGAATAACAGAATGTAATTTTTTTTAATAAAAAAAAAAAAAAAAGAAGAAAAATCTCTGCTTACCATTAAACGGCCTTAGAAGTTTGAGTGCATAGGTCCACCAGACAGCCGGGGAAGGACTGGCTTGCACAAAGCAGGTCAGGGTGACATTTAGCCCTACTGGGACTGTCAGGTTGGTGTCAAGGGCCGAAGTCAGGGGCTTCATGCAGCTGTTGAGCTCCACTTCATGAAAAAACTTCCCTGCCCTGAATTTCGGGCTTGAGCAAGTTAAATAGGAATTCATCAGAATAATAGGTGGGCCAACCGACTTGATAAACTGGACAAATCCCCGCAGGCGACAGTCGCAAATCCAGGGGTTGTCATGAAGGGCCAAGACGGCGTTGGAAATAGCTTCTATCTGTCCCTCCGCCCTCTGGCTTCTCTGATAGACGGGCCAGCTATAGAAGACATCCCTGGATATGACAGTAAGCTGATTTGAGGATAGATCTAAATAGGTCAGGTTGGGCAGATAGCGGAGTGCATGTTCTGGAAGGACATCCAACCGGTTGTGCTTCAGATCCAGGATTTTCAGAGCTGGAGTGTCTTGAAATGCTGTCCATGGCACCGAACTTAATTTGTTCCCTTGCAAGCGCAGCTCCTTCAGTGCCGGCAGATATTCCAGGCTCTTGATGTGCATCACCGTGATGTTGTTAAAATTGAGCCAGAGATACTCCAAGGCACTAACGTTCTCAAAAGACCCGCGAGGCAATTCTGTTAGGTGAGAATTTTCTATTCTAATTTTCCGCATGTCCTGAGGGATGTTTGCAGGGATCTGCCTCAGCAGTGCAGACATGCAGAGCAAACTCCTAAGGAGGAAACCAGAAAATTCTCCAGGTCACACACCACATTCGTAATTAACGAACCCGGTCCCTATTCGTGTCTACAAGCACTTGAATAATTATAAGGCATTATATATAGTGCATGCATAAGCCATAGATCTATCCTTCAGTTTGGATTTACACCCGTTTTCCCAAAAGGCTACAATTAAGTCATAAAACTTGCTACATATGCAACTACATATCTCAGAGAAATAAGAGAAATCTCATTCTGTGCTCAAGCTATTACTATTCAAGACTTAGAAGAGGCATACCATGCAGCCATCTGTTTGGTTTTGGTGCTCGCAACATCAGCAAATATATATTGGGAATCTCCGAACTGCTTCGCTGGTGCTACAACTAGTGTAACTAGCATTCTTACCTTCCAAAGCTGTCTTGAGAACAAGAGCATCCTGTGACACAAGATGAAACAGATGGGTTTATCTTGTGGAAGGCTAGAAGAAGAAGAAAAATATGACAAATAGGGTCCATATTCTCCTTTAAGAAAGCACTGTGCAGGGTGTGCACCAAACATGCCAACAGCCTCCAAGAAGCAAATCCTATTAGCTGTAATCTTCCTTGACGCAGAAATAAATCCTGCTGGGGACCCGACCCTAAAGAAGACATGTAGTATGGTTCAGAGTCTGTGTCAAAGTGCTAAAAATCACCCCTGGGACCACTCTTGGCATTTATTCTGTATCTGCAGGGATTTTGACAGACACATTTGTTTGGTTGGCAACATGAAGATGGAGCCAAAAGTACTTCTGTTCCCAAGTCCTTGCAAGTAGTTAACCAGGCTTGGTTACTCTTTTTTTTTTTTTTTTTTTTTTTTTTTTTTAATTTCAAGGGGATCGGTCTTAATCTCCTGCATTTTAATGACATTTATCAAGGCGGAAAACCACAGTAAGGGCCAGATTTCACAGCCATAATCTGGCAGTGCATCTTGCAGGCCCAAAACGTGCCCACAGCTCTGTGCAGGGTGTACAATTGCACATGCTGAGCGAGAAACCTACTCCCCAAACTTAGTTACTCTCTCACAGAAATGTAAGTATGGTGGTTTTTTTCCTCTGAAACAACTTCCCCCCACCCCCCCAGCCCCATCTCCATTCTTATGTGCTAGTAATGAAAACAGCAACATAGCTGTAGCCAGTCTGTGGGCTGCTCTGAGAAAAGAATACCTTTCGAGTTAATCTCTATTGTATAAATATAAAATGTCAGTGCAATTTCAATATTTTAAATTCTCTGTCTTACTCTGGAAGACATGGGCTGATTGCCTTTCAGTCAGCTTGAAAAATTCAGCCTAAATAATTCCATGAGAAGGAATTTGGAATAACCAGATTTTAATTTATTTTTTTTTAAATCCAATATAGCAGTTTTCGGTTATGATTTCCAAGCAGTGCTGCGTTCTCCTGGGGCCATCTAGTGTATATGGGCTTCATTACAGCCCACAGAAGGCAGCATGCCGCTAGAAAAGGGCTTAACCTTACCGCCAGTACATGTGAAGCTGGGTCACAAATCAAGATTAGCCTCAACCTACTTAACCTCTAACCTATGGGACCAGGATAGAAAAATATTTATAGTGTGACGGCTTAGAGCTATACATGGGTGCGGGGGCGTGTGCAATAGCATAGCCATTGTAAGCCTACAGAAGATTTAGGATTGATTCTGCATCTTTTAAATCATCATCTGCTTTGATTTCAAGGGGAATTGGCAAAATGAACTGGTGGGGAAACCACTGGGGACTGTTGCAGCACTTCCTGATGGCCTGCCGTGGACAAGCAGCAGGCCATGAGTAGTGGGCCTGCTGGGCTGCTGTTGCTCTCTATGCCCAGCATCTAACCACGACTGTATGAGGTTATTATTTTTTTAAACTGAAATGTACCTTATTTGTCCATGGTGCAGTACTTGATATTTCAACAGCTGCCCTACATTTTAATGTGTCGGTAAGCCGTGAGTGAAGGAGAAAGGCTGCTGGTCTGTAGCACAGCAGATGCAGCAGCTATAGAACCCCCACCTGATCGTGGTGTTGAGCATTAGAAGTGATGGGGCACCTTCCCATGATGGGAGAAATGGTTGAGGTCCACCCAGGTCATTGGCTTGTCCAGTCATACTGGCCAAGTATTCATGAGGTGATGGAGATGCCCATCAGTGCATGGGGTTCACAAGGGAAATCCACCCAAAAACTGCCCACTTTATGAGCTGCACACATGCCACCAGCGAGGCTGCTAGTTCAGGGGCAGCTCAGTTGTCTCCAGCACTGGGGGGGGGTCAGCAGGAGAGATTCACCAAGCCCAACCTTACAAAAACCTCCTTTACCACCTTCACATCCCTCTTCCGTGGCCTGCAGGGTAGGTTTTAAAGTACACGGCAACTATGTCTTCAAAAGTCTTTCATGAAAAGCATCATTTATTAACAAGTTTCTATATAGAGTGAAAACTCTTGGTGGTTCCCCCATGTACATCTTTGGGCACAGTACAGGTGCCTAATAATGCCCAATGTCCTGGGATGCAGCAAGTAAAATTTCATCTAAGCTTCTCTATTAGAAAGAAATACATTAATTTAAATAAATTTGTTGGTTGATTAACAGAAAAAAAAAAAAGAATTGCAGTTGTTTTCTTTCTCTCATGTGAGGTCTCCTCCCAGTCCTGCCTATCTTCTACCGGACCAGAAAATGGCCTTTTAAAGAGCGGTGTCAGTCAGTACCATGGGCCAATGCTCCGTCTGTTTTCAGGCGGATATTTATTTGCTGTTTGAGAGGCCATTTCTCTAAATATTCCCAAACCCCAACTGTACTCAGAAGATCCTGTATCAACCTGAGAAACTAGCGGTGAATTACTTATCAAAAGTCAGATGAATTAGTAGGCAGAGAGTTTACCCACTTTCTCGGGTGCGGTGGGAGGGAAGAAAAGAAAGGAAAATAAGGAAAAAAAAAATACCCCAAACAGTGTTAGCTGCAGCCATTATGTTTATGTTTCCTACTGGAGTGGGATTTTGTTGCCTTTTTAATTCAGCCTAGTTTATGCCTGCCTGTAAATTTAATGGTCACTTTTGTGACAGCAGATGTCCACTCAGTTCAGCTGCTCTTTAATGTCATGTGGCATCCTGGCCAAAGCCAAAATGCAGAACAAGCTGTCTAAAACCCAAGCTGTCAAAATAAATCTCTGTAGAGGCATTGTCTGCTAATCTATGGGAAGTGGAGTTTAAGAGACTGTGCTTATTGCCAAAGCAAACGCCGAAAGGACACCCACTGCATGTTTCCAGCAACGGCGAGGGAGTCAAACTCCATCTTGAAACGGACAGGCACACACAGGTCTGTAAGAAATCAAGTCCAGGCTGATGCTTTCCAATTACAGTCCCTCTGCCAGGGCTATCGGCATTAGAAATCCCTGCTGGGGAGGACATACGAGGTGAAGGCTGCAGTTGGGTATTTCAGATATGGTGCATGTAACACCAAATGGTACGGGCTTGAAAAAACAGCTTTGAACGAAGAGGAGGGTGACATGAAAAGAGGTGATTAAGACTTTGCCTTCACAAGCTTTCAACAACAACAGCAGCTGTACAAACTTGCAGGTCTTTCCTCAATTTTTTTGAGTACCCCAATGCCACTGGCAGGGTCCCCTGGGGCATGGCAGCTCCAGCTCCACCACAGCAAGTCCCACAGAGAGTTGGCAAAGGGGCACCACCTGCCCTCTTTCACCCTTCCAAGGAAAGGAAAGGCTTCGTCTCTTGCTCAGGGCACTTCAGGGCAGGAGCAGAGTCTGTCTCCCACGCCGAAACCAGGGGCCAAGGGCTAACACGCTCCAGTGAGGTGTGACTGCAGCAGCCCCACGTCACCGCCAGCAGCCCCAGCCCTCAGGAAACACGGGCACTGCTCCAAGGCTCGCTGCCACCTCCAAGAAACTCCTGGTCCTGCTCTCTGGGGTGCACACACTTATTTCTCATCAGCTTGAACCTTTACTGGCAATTGCTAAATTATTTCTTTTTAATTTGGATTAACAGGAAAGTAAAATGGGGGTTAATTCTTTTGCTCTGTTTTGGGCAACAATTTGCCTCTTCTATTCATGGACTTTAAAGCTGGCAAAACTCCCACTCAGCCACAGTACTGTAGCACTGAGTGTTGATTAAATACATCCTGAAACTTTTCAGACATTCCCAGAACACTCCGACATTGCGGGACTTTGATGCCAGCTTCTTCAGGAGCTTTTTAACCTTTAGATTTTATTTTACCATTGGAATGCTTTCAAAGTCATTCTTCAATATCCATTCATTTTTGAAAATATCTTGAAAAATCTTTTACTGTCCTTCTTGACATTTTGGGGTTCTTCTTTTTTCCTTCTTTTTTTCACAAATTCATATATATGCACGTGCACATTTTCGTGTCCTACATTTTTTAACCATTTAAAGACATTTTTGTTTATTCTTTCTGAGCACACAGAAACAAATCTGAAAGTTACACTTAGCGCAATTATAGCCTTCCAACATGTTTAAATCACACTGTGGAAATAAGGTGTTTGTCAGCCTGAACATTATTTTTCATTTGTGGAATTTTTATACAAATGTGGCCTTAAAAATATTTCAGAGCCAGCATTAGCCTTTGTCTGGATCTACTCACCAGAGCAGTACACTTTTTAAGACGTTTGGAAAAACACGTTTCAAAGCTTCAACATGTTTTTTACATTTCTTCTTGCACTTCAACTACTTGCAGTACTCCTTTTTAATCACTTGGGGCACATTATTTCATTTATATTCCGCTCACTTCCTTCATTTTGATAGCTGCTTTTCAGCAGATCCTTTTAAGAAAAAGAAATAATAACAATTTTTCAGGGCAGTATTTGGATTGATTTTTAAAACACTATTACCTTCTTTTTGAAACCTTATCCTTAATTTTTCAATTTTACGCTTATCTGATTTCCAAAATAAGTATAAAAAGCTGCTGTGGAAGGAGAAGTTTGACTTTGTTATATATCACATGACGAGCCCATCGAGGAGTGGCTCATACCGCTCTCCCAAGCACTCAGCCCAGGCAGCCAGCGCAACCTCCGGCCTAATGCAAGTGAACAATTATTTTATTGCTAAGTATTAGTGAAGTGATCCAACACTCAGCTGAGAATGAACTTTAAAATGGTTTAATACTAAAGTAGGGAACGCTGTACTCCAAGGGATTCCAAAATATATTGTTTGACAGTGCCAAAACATTTGAAATAGACCCCAAAAAGCAACAAATTGGTCAAAAACTGACACAAACAGATTAGTAGCAGTGGAAACGTTTTCCAGGGGAAAAGAAAACCAAGCACAAAAAAGTGTCCAAAAAAATATTTAAAACTCTATTAATGCAGTAATTACAAAAGATATTCAGGTGTTGATTTTGGTTCTTACAGCACATGTTTGTCCAAGGTCTGACTTTAACCAAGTAAGAAATGGCTTCCAGGGATGAATATTCTCCTTGCCTGATCTCTGAGCCAGCTCCATTCACATGTCTTATGACCAGAGAGGGAAGCTTGCCTGAGCTAATCCTGCTGCAACTAGGTGCCTAACACCCCTTCGGTTAAAATAGCAACAACAAAAAAATCCAGTGAGGTATTTATCTGCTTCTTTATATGCCTCATACCACTGAAAATCTGACCCAGAGCCTTGAAAGTCACATTCAGCAGAAAATCAGTTTACTTGTTTCCATCTATTGCCTATCTTGTGTGAATCACCACTGCAGGAGAGAGAGGGGCTTGTTTTGGAGCAGCAGCACTGGAGATGGTAAACTGTGATGCCTCACCTATGAGACAGTGAGAAACAGCCATAGGAAATAGAAAAGAAAAATCATGTTTGTTCTACTTGGGATCACTATCTATTCAAAGTGCAAAAAAATATCCAGTAGAGTCTGTAAAACTTAACATATCCACAGTGAATGTCACAGGATGACCTCTCCATCCTCCCCTCCCCACAAGCACAGAGCGACAGCGCTGGCCCAGCCGCTGCCTTTTCCATTGCCAACTCACAGACCATGTGTCGAAGCATGCACCCACGGAGCAGGCGAGGGCTGCTCCTCGACAGGGCTGCATGTGGCAAATTACCCAGCTCGTGCCTTCACGCAGCTGAAGGGTAAAATACCTCTCTCTCCTTCCCAGTTAGCTCCTGCAAACCTGACTTACGGGAAAGTCCTTGGGCAGTAGGTCCACTCCGTTCACCACGGGAGAGCTTTAGGACAGCCTTGATTCTTCAGGGATAGCTTATCCATCCAGGGCCATGTCAGGCTGATTTCTGCACGGTGCAGTGATACTGCTGCAGATGTGGGCAGGAATCAGGCTCAACAATACAGCAATCCTTGTAACTCATCCCAAAAACTGCTACTGGAAGAATATTTTTGTTCTACCTTGGAAAGAGACTCTAAAAATCATCCTGGGAAATGCAACTGTATAAATAAGTAATAGATCTATAACATACTACATACTTCATCAATTAACTTGTTGTATTAAAATACATAATTTTGCAAAATGTTATTTGTAAACCTAAAAATCTATGCAGTTCAGTGATAGAAGTAGCATGCCTTCTTTTATACAGGCATTGACAAATTCTCCCAATACTCTTTATCACCAATGTAAGGAATAGAGGGAGTCCTATCAGAAACTATTGTAATGTATACCCTGTTGCTAGTATTTATGTTGAGATCAAATTACTTGCTTTTTCCATCAGGCCAAGTAATCTGACATAACTGAAACCTTCCGTACAAGGAAGACTTGCAAAATCCATACGGGGCTCCATTCCAACTGAATTTTGCTCCAAAAGCAAATTTTGCTAACCCACACTGTATGTACCCGTGCAGAATGTGAGTAGAGATCCTTCCAATGCATTTACAAATACACATTTCAAAACAATTCAGCAAACTTTATCAGTTATCGTTTCAACTTGGCTGGATCCCTCCCATTCAACATTTGGCAGAACATATATAATTTTCTTCATGAAGAATATTTATTACAAAGAGAAAAACATTATATACAGTATTACTACACGAGGGACTGGAGTAGAAAATTACACAGTTGGGAATTGCTTTGTGATAAGCACTCAGATCCAAATTCCAGTGGAGCAGCAGGACTTAAATAACTGATTAGCTCATGCTGGATACGAAAGTACATTTAGATGAATATTAGACAGTTCTTTTCAGGGTTCTTGAACCTGTAAAATGTTTGAAACCCGAAAGTCCGCACTGAGCCTCTGCCGCCACTGATGGCATGGTGAAAGTACGGCTGATGTGTGTCTGGCCAGGGGTCTGCCACCACACCACATCCCCCTGCTCTGCGTGGAGCAAGGCATTTTCACAACCAAACCACATGTGCGTGGCTGAGCCTTCTGGTCTTCACCACCAGTTTTGTCAGGAGAGCTGGCAGCAACCGCAGGGCTGGTCTGAGAGATTTTTGCAGAACTGTCTAATGTAGGTTTTTCAGTATGATTACAAAGCACTACAATGCCACATACCATTTGCAGAGTAGGATATTGTATGATTTTTAACTAGCACAGCTGATATAAAACATACTCTACTAATTACAATACAGCTAAAAATTGCCAGCTAGGCCTGATACTGAAAGACCTGAGTGGTACTGTTGTTCAAGAAAATCTTAAGAATAGTGTTTAGGGCCAAAGTGCAATCACAAAACACTCTCTATTATGCATTCTTAGGAGTGGATTGGGTTTTGTCTCTTGATTTCTCTCTCCTTTGCACGTTTCTCTGAATTCAGAGCACAGAGCTGTTATTATGTTGGACATAGTAGAAACGGTTGCTGTACATCTGCGCCTAGTGATCTATTAAGCATCAAGCCGCATGTTTCACACAAACATGGGGGATGTAAGAGGTGAGACTCAATCTTCACCTTCATAGATATTTATTTAAAATTACTAAACACTCCCCCATTTGTCAACCAAAAGAACATCAAAAGACCTGAGAATAAAATACTTAGCATATTGCAGAGCAGGTACTAAACAACACTGAGCAGAGCATGCTCAGAAATTTTGTTTAATGTCCTCACACTCAGTGTGCACGCTTCATTTTACGAAAATAAAAGTGGTCCAGGAAAATGAGGCAATTATTATAGAAGCTTTTGACTGGGTAAAAAACAGCAAACCCCAGGTGGGATAAGCAACACATTTCTGTAAAGCCTGGGCACCATCTACCCTCTTGCATCCTTCTCCAGAACATGTTGGAGATGGACACATTGACAGGGTGGCCTGCAGTGCTAGAGCACAGTCATTCTTTCCACCATACTTTCCACCATATGCTTTCCACCTAGCGAGCTGACAATCAGCCTATTTACTATCAGCAAAAGTATTCATTAGGTTGCCCCTCTATCTTTGGTATTGCTTCTGAGTCCACGCTGGATCGGGCAGACAGCAGCCTGTTCGACTCATCAGGAGTATGTCTAGTCAAGTATTCTCCTTCCACGCCTTTTGCCTTGGCCCCAGGAGACAGGCTTTCAAAGGTGACATAGGACTCCTGAATTTCCTTGGGTTTCCGCACAAAGCATTTTTTGCAGCGCCTTTTCAGTGCTCCGCAGCAGACCACCAGCGTCAGAGGAACAGCAATGACACAGGCCACGCTGATGACAACCACATTGATGAGCTTCTGGGTCCCTCCTGCACTGACAACTTCGTCAGTGGAAAATATGATGCATTGCTCCTTCCTGGGGATCAGCCCTTTCACACAGACACACACGATGTATTTGGTCTTTGGCAGCAGACCATAAATGGTGACCTTTGTCTTCCCTGGCTCCACATTGATCCGACGCATGTCTCTCTCTCCAAAGATGGCATAGAGGACACTGAACACTGTTGTGTTCTTTGCCAGAGGCGCCTTCCAGGCCAGGGTGATACTCTGATCTGTGTCTCCTATCACCCTGACGGACCTCACAATTCGCTCTGGCTCCTGCTGGCCAGTAGGCGGGCTCACCAGCAGGTTTCTGGGGTTGCTATCTTGTGCCACATCTGGGAGAAGGCCCTCTCCGGTGCCCACTCCAGCCCCCAGGGTAGGCACAGTGGAGGTGGTGATAATGTACCTTGCCACTAGCTTGTCATTGTAGGCAGCTGCCTCCATCCCGCTTGCCTTCCCGCTCCATGCACCTTTGGCATTAGAGTTGGGGTCATCCGTGCTTTCTGAGTCCGTGATGATGAGAGATATGAACGCCTCTGTTGCCCCCAGAAAATTCTTTGCTTTGCAGATGTACTCTCCAGAGTCAAGATAAGAGACTACAGGCAGACCCAGAATAGACCAGCTCATCCCATCACTGGAAATCTCTTGGTGAACTGCAAAGAAGGAAAAATGTAAAATAAATAGGCAATAATCAATAGAATTAAGAACATGTTTTGTAAAATATTAAGATTCAATCAACCAAATGTCTGCTTGATACAGTAGAATCATTTCTTTTTGCCACAAAATCAAAGTAAATCCAAGAAAAGGACATTAACTCTAAAATTAAGTTATGTCGGGATTTACACTGCTTCAGACCAAATATATGTGAAGCATTTGATGCTATTTCCTCCCAAGTGATGAACAGTTTGAAAACAAAATAGGAAAGTTTCTTCCATTAAAAAAAAAAGGCTTAAAAGCTCTCATGTAGGTACAATACTTAAAAGAGTGGAAGGAGGAGGCAGTAACATGACCTAGTTGAACATTAGACACAGTCCTCTGAGCAACAGAAAATACAAACTGGAGATTTTCTTCTAAAAACCACTTATGGACTAGTATAGAGGATATGAAGAAAAATAGCTGAAAAATAACCTCCCTTTTACTGCTAAATTAGTGCAGGTTTTCATATTGAGCCAAACACAGGGAAGTCTGATCACTTACCACTGAATGGTATGGACACAGCTGAGTGTTGATTTTCTCACTTGGTTTACCAGGAGGCTAAAAGTAGCTCTTTTTTGGGGCTATTTTCTATTTGTGCAGAAAAAAAGAGCTGAGATCATGCCGAAGGGTAAAGCACCTTCTTCATTGTTTAACCAGCCTCCTTAGGATGAGGACGTACTATCTCTGCCCTCTCCCATTTTAAAGGTCTGAAAGGCAAAGGTAAGACAGGATGCAAACTTCTCCCAAGCCCTCGTGGGGTCAGGATCCAGCCTTGGCAACCAGGGCGTGTTCCAAAGGCAATGAAATACAATGGCAGCAGAAGTTACTTTTTCAGTTTAATTATTTACTGAATGGGTATATTAGAAAACATAAAGCTACCAGTCTTCCTATGGCACTTCCCCATACATACAGACTGTGGGCTGTTTCTCACTCCTTTCAATTCAGAACGCCAACATTTCAAACAGTCGTATTGGCACAGAAGGTGCCATTGCTGAGAAATAATGTATATTTTCAGCCAGCTTTTTATTGAAAGGTGCGAAAGTCTGATTTAATGGGGCAAAAATTTAATCATTCTCAGTTGTAGCTCAAAGTAAATGCAACATATGCTTTCAAGAAAGCATTCTCTCTTCTATTTTTTGTTTTGGTTCTCTTTCAAGTGTAGGAGGGACATTTGCAGCACAACGGGTAGACATTATAATTATGAGGAGCAGCTCTGCTACATCCTGCACATCACGCACAACAGAGCAATGACTTGTACAGATCCCAGAAAAGGATATTTATTACAAGTGGTTCTACTGCTGTGACAGAAAAATGCTCTCCTGTTTCTGTGCACTGAGGAGCGCAGTAACCCTTGGAAGATCAGACTCCACACTTAGCAATTTATCTGCTGAATTTAGACCCTCTGTGAAAGTCAGGGCCAGGCCTGGGAGACAGTAGCGTTCAGGGGAGGTTGGAGGGATGAAAGTTCAGGTCCTGATCTAAAACCTCGAGGGCAAAAAACTAAGCATGACTGCCTTGAGTGCAGCAAAGGTTTCTTCCCTAAATCCCCCAAACATTAAAGGACCAACATTGCAATTTGGCGTCCAATCATTCTTGTGAATGGAAATGAAAACATGATCCGTTACAAAAACAATGGTTGGTTGAAGGCTTCCCCCACAAGAGGGGTGAGCACAGAAGAGGGACCTGGTAAGCGTTTCTCTCACAGAGCATTTTCCCAAGAGACTTTGTCAATCCATCAGAAATGAGCCATTTCTTGGAAGCATTGTCACTGAAGTATTTTATCCTTCAGCAGTTTAGTGGCTCTTTTCTCTTTTAATATATCAGTAATGTTGCATGTTTGCAATCTTTTCTTTCCTTGCCACAGCAGATTCAAATCCCAGTTGAATTCACGTCAGACATCTCTCTGCCAGAAATGTTTACTAACTGATTAATAGTACCTTATCATTACTCTCAAAGACCCATAAAATAATTCAGTGGGAAGCCTTTTCAGTGACTGAATAACTAAATAACTAACCTAAAGAAATCTCTTGCTACAGCTGGACATATTTAATTTCTTCAGCTCCAACAGATTTGCAGAAAACCCCTTGGCTCGTCTCACTACCACCACAATTGTTATGAAACAAAGAAAAAACAGCTTTTTACACATGATAGTATACATTTATCTGACGATATTTACATCAACATGTAAGCAATTTTATAGTTTATAGAAAATCACAATGCTATAGTGAATTACACAGTATACTATTGTGAATTACAGTGAATCTCATTTTGCACGACTTTCTTTTTTTGGGTCCTTTATCAGTGATAAGGATCTATTGTCATAGAAGCTTCCATTTGCTGTACAGTCCACAGAAAATAAAGGTGCAGGTCTCCCTCATTCAGTCCCTGTGTACAAGAAAAGCTTAAACCAAACCCACCTGTGCCGTTCAGTTGAGCACCATCAGCCCTTCTCCAGCTGAGCTCAGGAATGGGCACCCCCGTTGTCCCACATCGCAGTAGCACAGTGCTGCCCAGGATGGTCTTTACTTTGGCTACGGATGTATGTACAACAGGGCTTTGACATTTCCTTAGCTCAACTTGGCTGAAGAAGACTCCTGCAAGGCTCCGGGGGGTGAAGCATTTCAGCCTGGGCTCAATGAATGCTATGTTAGGAGACTGGAAATTTAGGAAATGGACCATTTCATAGAGACTGCAGTCACATACCCAGGGATTGTCTTGCAAGCCTGTCAAAATAAATCAGAGCACTAAGTCACTCCAACAGCACCTTTTGTTTCTGCCACTTTTGTTTCTATTTTTCAGCAGAACAAACTGTGATAGGCTCCTAATCTGCTCAGCAAGGATTGCCTGTGCATGGGCAAGGTACGCAGGGGGTGGTGTTTTCCCAACAGACCCTTGCTGCTGTTGGCTGAGCTTGATGGATCCCGTAGTTGCCAGTTAGTAGAAGGGAACAAACATGGCTTGCTAAGGTATCTCAAAATCTGGAGCTGAAATCATATTCTTTAAATTCAAAGCAGGATTATTCATATTATGAAAACATTGCTATTTATGCACGTAAAGAAGCAGAACAAGAAGTTATTATAAGCACATTTGGTTCCAGGATGGAAAAAACAAGTAGCTATGGGGAAGGGTTGTTTTGTTTTGGGGTGTGGATTTTTTTGGTATGAAGAGGCTATGCAGTCTCTTTCCTAGACAGGCTAAGAAATTCTTCTCACTGGAGGTTATTAAAATATTAGGCAGATTATCAGGCCAACTGTCAGGCCTGCAATAGGTGAAGATGATCCTACTTGACTGTAAGAGTTCTCTTCCATCCCTGTTATTCTAAGTTTTTTTTCATTATTTTAGTAATCAGTTGTTTATCCTGAAATGCTAATTTATGCTTGATAAGATGAAAGAACGGTGTTAAGGAGTAAATTGAAGAATATACATGTCATGGTATATAAAAGAACATAAATAGACAATAATTATATTAAGAAAATACACATAGAAAGGGGTATATTGAAGAATACACTCCTGTTTCAGAGTCCCAGAATGTTTCTCTCTATCTTTTTTCTGTCATCTCAGTGTGTGCTTATTGAATTCAAATTCGGAAAAAATGAGACATTACTCTATTAAAAACAGACCTGTGAAGATGGGACTGAAAAAGCGGAATCGAGCTCGGGCAATGCAGGAACAGAAGTTACTGCATTCTGATTAAATCTGTGTCATCCTACTTACAAATATTCACAATCACCTGTCCTATGGACAGTTCATGGTCTCTAACAACTTCACCCAGCATAATTAGCACTGGGGATATTTATACCACCTAACTCCAGGCATGCACTGAAGCCTAGACCAGGAGCAACAGAAGTCAACAGAAACACGGGTTCAATCAAAAGCCCCTCAGGTCTCAAATAAACTGTTTTAAAGGCTGCTGAAAAATCTCTTTGCTGAGACCATTGCATACCATCCTACCCAGGCTTGGAAGGGGCCTGAAAGTGGTGAACCTTGGTGGGAGGGCATTTCTTACAAATTAATGCATGGAAGTTAAGGGGACTATAAAGAATGAAAGTTCAGAGTTTAGCTTTGTTGTTTTATGGCATTTTTGCTAGCAGATTACTTCTGATTTCATGCACTAGATAAGAATTTATTCCAGATTCCCTGGCAGGTGCCCCAGCCCTAGGTGATGCTGCAGCACCCCTAAAGCCCCAGTGAGCCCTTTTTTCTGCCCTGCATGGCACAGTCCTGTGGGATCACATGGACAATCCTCATGTGCAAAAGCTTGCAGCCTTGGCAGATTATCAGCCAGCAAGCTACTGTTGGAAGTACTTCTTCTTGAAGTAGTCTACAAGCAAGGGCTCTGAAGAGGAGTCGTGATGATGCACTGTAGACAAAGGAAGGGACTGGGCTGATTCTTTATTATTCATGGATTTTTTTTATGCCTCCATGAGAAACAGCCATGGGCAAAGTGAAATGGAAATGTGCAGCTGTGTTCTCCCATTCTGCTCCTGCGAGGGACGTGTGTTTCATATACCTGGTCCCTATGGGTGTCAGCGGGATAGGACCTAGGAGCTGGAGTGCCTATGCATTACTGTATTAATCTTAGCATTATACTCATTTGCCTACATGAATTTTTTAGGATCCTGGCACAAGCAACCTGTGCACAGCTGGCTACGTAAACAGTCAGGTTGGCTACAAGCATCAAGGCATGATCTGTTCTTCTCGACAAAATACTCTCCTAATCTATATTGAATGGAATAACATTTTTACATCTAACGACCCTAGAAATTAAACGAAGAAAAGAGTATGATCTAGGCAGTGTCTTCTCATGCCGCAAATGAAATGGGCAATCCCAAACAGCCAGCTTTGGCTTAAAGAACTTGATACCACATCTGGCAAAACAAGATGACAAAACACCTGCTCCTCTCCTGATGCTAGTGAAACCTTAAACAACATCTGCTAAGGACACTAAAAGCTCTGCAGGTGGTAATTTGAATCTTTTTAAAGTCTTATGTCTTTTTCCACTGCAATCCAGTTTTAAAAACTTTACCACCCTAAATTTATCCGCAGAACAAAGAGCAGCGGGCACTTTCCAGAGCAAGGGAAAACTTGCAATGTCTCTGATGAGATTATCAGCAAGTGCCTGAACTCACATCCGTGGCTGTCAAGGCAGTACATGCAGATACACAAAACCCCACAGATCAAACAGTCAGTGGAGCTGGGTCAGCTCATCGCAAGTGAAGACAGCAGATGGCAACAACTCTGAACCATCATCAACCTGCTGTGGATTTGAACCAGTGCACGATGGCTAAAAGGCTGAGTAGTAATCCCCTGAACTAGTAAATGTGCTCGAAACCTCATCTGGGGATACTGCAACTGAGAGGATTCAAGACAGTCATCTGTAATATGCCCTCTGACAACAAAATGGACAAATGCCCAAAAGCCGTACTTCTGAGGAGCCCAGAATTGTCACCAAAATGTGGATTCTTATAACCTTATAGCTGCCCTTGAAGGCAGCACTATCTTGGTGACTTTGGGGAGACTAGGATTTAACTCTGGGTGAACAGATAAACAAGGCTCTGGAAAAACAAAAACTCGCAGTCCTGACCCAGATTTTATGCTCAGTGATGACTTTATTCCTCTTTAATTTGGACCTAATAAATATCCATCTTTTTCATTTAATGCTGCTTAAAATGGATCAATTCCATAGTAACTGTTATTAGAAAACAGAACATGAATGCTGTGGAGCTCTAATCATATTTATATTTCTGTCAAAAATAGCAGTGTCAATAAATAAAAAGGACTTGAGAAAGAGTGATTGGTTTTGTGTTAAAAGATTCGAGCACGTGATGAAGTTTATGGTGTAATAAGCTGGGTGTGGGGAGCCTGAGGTGAGTTTGTTAATATGTAAACAAATTTCCACATTTTATATGGGGTATTAAATTGTACACAGCAGTGTACTTGCTGTGATAACCACAGTGGGTGAAAATGCTGCAATAAGATGCGGAGCTCTTGACATTTGTGTCCCCTCTGAAAAATGACAGGAGCTTCTCTTACCTAGGATGATCTTGGAGTTATCGTTGGGGAAGTAAGGGACAGACTGGAGGTTGGCCCAGGTGGCAATAAGAGCCTGAGGAAGAGTCATCAGCTTATTGCTAGACAGGTCCAGGTATGTGATATTCCTGACATAACGAGCAGCATCTGGAGGGATTGAGGTAAGTTCGTTGTTGTGTAAATCCAGAAGCCTTAGCTGTGGCATGTCAGCCAAGGTTTCCCAGGGGAATGATATTAAGTCGTTCCCATCCAGCCTCAGCTCCTGCAAGCGACGGAGGCCCTTGAAGGTGATCCCACTGAGGGTGGCCAGGGAATTATAGGGCATCCAGAGGTACTCCAGGTTGTGGAGGCCATGGAAAGCCTCTCCTGGCACCCTGCGGATGGCTGTCTTTTCTATGCGAAGCTTGGACGTATCTACAGGAATGTTCACAGGAGTGAGGGTCATCTCCGGGTCATTACACAGCACTGTCCTGGGGGGAAACACAAACACAGATGTGACTTTCTTGTATTTTGAAAAGGTTTTGAAACTTTCTTTTAATGCAAGATTTTTATCTGATTTTCTTTTTTCACAAGCTTTCTTGTTGTTTCTTACTTGCTGCTGATCTCTACATCATCACCATAAGTAAGTACATCAATTTGCGGTAACTCATATGTATCTTTTGACTGCAGAGATTGCATCTTGTGCCTCTCCTGGAGTGGTGTGAGTCTGAGTCTGGCCCATACAGTGTTCCTGCTTTTTTTTTCTTTCCGTTTTTTTTAGAGTGCTTATGATAGACAGCAGTGACAATATTCATGCACAACAGAGGATTCTAGTGCATGTTAAAACTAAAGGATCCATAAATTGAACAATAAAAGGCATACGAAAAGAAGCCTTACTGACGTGTGGATGGCAGGAAGTAATATAGACTCAATACAGCACAGGATCTTTCATTCATGAAATGAGGATAAAAAAGTCAGCTAAGAACTCACTGGAAATACACTACAGCAAGCTCTGCTTTACAATGAAATAGTTGGGAAGGTGTGTACAGATGGTAGCAGTCACTGCACCACAGGGACATAGAGTTATGAGAGTGAAAGTGCAGAAAATTAAATCTTTGGAAAATGCTATACTAAAAGCAAGGCAGATTTATGTGTCTTAATCGTTCCTTCCAATTTCTAATCTCTAGAGGTCAAATCATGAAAACCCTATGCTGCATTTTCACAGCCTTCACACAAAAAATTATGACTTTGACTTTGCCAAGATATGGGATAGTAGATAGCCATGAGGAATGAAGGGAGTCAAAATAGGTCTCTGAGACTGGACTTTAATTTGCCTATCAGCAAGGAGAGAAAGGCAAGTTCTTAACAAAATGCAAAGCCACCTTGTAAAAGGTAACAGGTTAGATAGGCATGTCCCACTCCACATGCTAAACAAGATACCGCAAGAAATGTAATGTGATTAGGCAAGTGACATTTTCTTGTCACACTGCCTGGCTGATAAACAGAATATTACACAGCTGCCAAAAGTAGATTGGTTTTGACCAAAAGCAATTGTTCCTCAACCATCAACAAAAACAAATAACATCACTGAACTCTTCATGCAAGTTTCCCGGAGTTACACATTATTTGAGCCTACAGTTAAATTGTTAATTTATAATCAAAGCATAGTACATTACTCTGATCCAGCACTCTTATTGTGGTATTAACTCCTGCACACCCTCATCTGAAAGTTGAGACTTTGAGGAAGAGAAAAATCTATCAAATAAGAAAAATCCAGAAATCCTCTTTCAAGAAAACATTTGTGTGTGTGTGTGTAGGCATGACACAAAATGTTTAATAACAGAGACACTATGGCAGTAAAACAGCGTGCTTCTTATAGTGTCCCTGAACTATGTCAGTGAGCACTAAACATTTAATCTATGGGATAATCTCCTCCTACTACTGACAAATATGAATCATAATGCAGAAAAAAAAGGTGACATTATGCTCCTTAAGGGACTAATGGATAATTGCTTTATTATTTATCTTACCAAAACACACTACAGCTTTTTCCAGTCACTGAGAGGAAATTCCCCTGGGAACTGTGACATTTATGGAGCAATAATTGGCTCTCCCGCTATTGCACTCCCTCTTAACAATTGCAGACTAGTGTCTCTACCACGCTTCTTACCGGGAAAGTTTCTGGTATTAAATCTATAGTACCATAAAAGAGATAAGAAAGTAGATCTATTTCATGGGGATCCGAAATACAGGGGACAGCCGTTCATTTCAGTACTGTGGTCTTGTCTAGAAAAAAATTCTTCTAAAGGATTTTGCAAATACTGTATCTCTGTCACAAAATCTCCTCTAATGTGAACCAGACCTTATAAAAATGTAGCTTGTATTTCATTAAGTCAGACCATTACTTTGTGATTACCCTTCAGAAAGACTTTTTTATTATGGTCCTCCAGAGAAACGTCTGTACAATGGCATTGCATTTAAAAATGGATGCCCTTCTGATCTTGTCTTCATTTTTAACTGAAAGTTTCTGGTCTGATAATTATCTTACTTTTATTATTATTATTATTATCTATTTTTGGGGTTCATTTCCACCTGGAGTCTATCGCTTTGCCTAAACTCTCCAACTGAAGGATTTTTTAAGTAAATAGAATTGCAGTTTTTGGTACCGCAACATAAACCACATCTAGTTATACTTCAGAAATAAACCAGTAGAGGAGAATAAAGCTTTTTAAAACTAGCATTTTCAGCATAAAGGTAAAAAAAAAAGAAAATGTTTAAATTTTATTCCCTTTTTGCCATTGCACCACTGGTAATTATGTCCCTTCTGTTCTCACAGAGGAGATGCCCAAACGCTTTCTCTGAAATCAGCTTACCGCGTTTTCAGAAGCTAATCCTCTGCAAATAAAGCTAGAGCACAAAGCAACTGGAAAAATAATGGACAAGAAGTCTGGATGCAATATTTCTCCTCTGAGCATCCTTACAGAGGAGAAGAAATAAAATCCCCAAAATCCAGAGAAAGAGCTGCAACCCCCCTGGGGAGAGTATCGGCATACCTGGCTTTCGTCCCTTCGCTGAGGCTGTGGAAGGCGCAGCTGCACTGTGATGGGCACGAGCCACCCGCCTGTGGCAGTCCTCCGACCGTTAAGCAGCAGAGCAAACTCACCAGGATCCACATGGCTACCTGTGCATGGGAAGGACACCTGGGCACTAGGCAACGTGGAGGTTTTCGCCTATTGTTTTATCCATTGACCGGTCACATCTTGTTAACTCCCTTTCGTTTTCAGCCGCGCTGTGATCTTCCAGCCCTCACTGAGTCCATCAGATAAAAAAGGATAGGCAGGGATTAAGGATGGGGACTTGAGTTATTTTCATGAAGGTGCTTATTGCTTCCTGGAACCGTACTGACAGCATTTCTTCCTTCAGGGAGCCCCATCAAAACACCTTCCTCGTACAATCTGTGGCACCCGTGCAAGAAAAAAGCAAACATACTTTTTGGGGACCTTCATCACAGGCAAGATAACTGTAATCTGACCAGGAATGAGCAATAATTTACTTCCTCATAGGGAACTGGGAATATTTAAAAACAGTTTCTTGTGCTAATGGAACATAAGTATATACACTCCTATATAAGAATACTGAAATATATATAGTGATACTATTAAAAGGTTTCTTTTCTTTTAAAAACTCATAGTTTGATCAAGCAATTATTGAACTGTTGGCAACATGCCTAATTAACAATGAATAAGCCAGTAAATATGCACATATTTCAGTTTATATCAAGGCTAGTACACACCTGCAGGACTGAGCGCTGTGCTCTGACTTGCTGATGCAGCAAAGCCCAGGCCAGGGACCATTTCTGGGAATGCCACCTGATGCAGGGCCATGGGACAGCTTCAGGAATGCAAAGAAAAGCTCATCTCTGTCTTAAGGACAGCTCAGGAGTGAATGTCAAATTATTGTTGTCCAGTCCCCTTGAAGACAGTTGTTTCCCATCTATTAGCAAAGGCAGCCATAATTGCAAAGCTGATGGAGACCACGCATGTTTTCATCAGTCTTCATCCAACTCCAAAGAACACAATACGTGAGAGAAAAGTAGCACCCAAATATGCACAAATATAAAGGTTCAGAAGTAGCTACTTGAGACAGGAGCAAAATTCTATTCATAGCAGCAAGGGCATCTCATGTTTATACAGACTATTATTTTCTGTTGAGTATGAAGGTATATAAATCACTCACACTACAAATGTGCAATGCTCCCTTAAAAGTAAAAAGCTTTGGAGAAAATAATAGATTATTACTTTCAACTTGGTTAGATTGCTACTCCCCCACTTCCCAGCCATACTGCATTATAGCTTTGGCAGAAAAATTGACTCCTGTGTCAGACACAAAACAGAAAACACAAGTTAAAAGTTACCAGAAATGAGGAGTTACTGAATAGAGCTGAACAGCTAGCAATAAAGCACTAACCAGACACTACTCCTTCAGAGATGCTTTAGGAAAACATTTCTCTTTCAGTTCTGGAACTCAGGAAAGCTTCAGTGCCCAGCAGTGTTACAGGGGAGAGTCCCAGATGCCTCACTCCAGTGTAAAACATGAGCAATTCTACTAAAATCCTGCACCCTGTTAACTCAACAGGAACTCTGCCATCTGCTTCACCCAAAGAAATGGGAGTGTGGGGTCAAATGTGGCTGATAGAGGCAGAAGACACCTGGCATCCTGTTGGCCTTTCAGTACCGGTCACTTCCCAGCTTCTCTTTTCTTTACTTAAGGTCAGAGAAGGGGAAAGGAATTACAACCCCAAAGATTTCTTTAAAAATTAGGTTTTATTGGACCTTAATTATAGTCATATTGATCATAAAAAGTGCCTTTCACAGTCTCTTCTGTCAGTGCTTGAAGATGCCACAGCTCTTCTACCCACCTCTTTTAGATAACCAGCTAAATTCAGATTTCCCTAGGAGAGAACGACAGCTCTGCACCTTTTTAAAAAGCCTGGTGTATCTACAGCTGCACTTCTTCAGAGATGCATAAAAGAATCAAATAATATGAACTTCCATAAAGCCAAGGAAGAAATATGAACAATCTAGCCCAAAAGACATTTTGGAGGTTAGAAGAAAAGATTTAAAAAAATAAACAAACAAAAAACCCCACCACAGACCATTCACTGTGAAAGCTTCCACCTGAGACAGCTATGAGACAGACATGTTTTGAAGAGCTGCTGTAGCTGTTACTCCTCAAACCCAAATCTCTTCCATGTTTGTGCAGCCACCTCAGATCCCTAACAAAAGACTCGTTCAAGGCAGCCGTCAAGACGGACAGGATGTTCCAAAATAAGGGTAACACAGGCAACTTGAGTTGCTTGTTGCTGAAGCTGGCCTCTATTCCTGTAGGCAACAGAGGGAGCCCCGTTCCCCAGCTAAGCTGGATGCAGAAGGCTACATGGTGTAACTACCCTTACGTCTCCACTGCTTCCCCACTGTCCTGCCCTGGCTGATGACCCACCTCTGCGAGGAGGATCCCTATGGTGCAGCAATTACATACCTATTCCTACGTACACGCTACCTGAAGGTTAATGAGTATGTTACAGCAACAATATAAGGCATTGCTCCTAACAAAGATTGCTTACCAGGATTTCTGGTGTATAGCTGTTTTCATGCAGAATTCATCCTGTGTTCTTCAGCAGAATGAAATTACACTGGCAATTTTTCAATAATTCTGGGTAATGAACTCTCAGAGTTTCAAGGTAATCTAGATGTGGTTTGGGGCTAACTATTAAACAGAGATTTTATGGTGCCATAGTTTCACACAAGCTTGTTTCACAAGTAACTCCGATAATTAATTAAGGCTCGTAGAAATCACTTACTGAGAGGATGGCCCAAAGGATTCTTTTTCCCCATGCTATTTTCACATTCTACATTTATTGTTGTTCAAAGAGAAATTCAAGTATCTCATTATTTATTTCTGAGGGGATGAGAACATGATGCAGTGCTGCTCATTAAATATCCATAGTTGTTCTCTCATCGACTTCCATTAGGTCCCATTTCTAGATTTAATGATTTCTCAGTTCCCTTAATGATCTCCAAGCTAAGACCAAGTTCACTGGGTTTTTTAGTGCACTCATTGGTCAACTTGCCTTGCTGACCAGTCTCTGCCTCAGCTCAATACTTGCAATATTGACTGAAACATCTCTCTCCCCACTGAAGTTAAATTCTACTTGAAAAAGCAATTCAATATAATTAACCTCTTGCCTCTATTTTTTTCAATGCAGCCGACAAAGTGGTTTCCCTCCATTGGAGCTCTGGAATAATAAACCTGTAGAAAGCAGACAGTAACTGTATGGTAAGATTTGCTTTCATGAACCTCAATTTGCCTCACAAATGAAACATCTAAGTTACAACTAAATGCTGGGAGCAGTAGAAGTAAACTTAATTAATAAAAAACAACAGCAATCGATAAAGCATGCCTTAGCAGCTGCTAATGCTAGTCACTTTGTCAAGAAAGCTGCTATTTAGTTAACATGACAGACTCACTTCTGAACAAGAAAGAGAAACACCTAGTGGTAGGCTGAGAGATTAATAAAACAAGATAAATAAAAACATGTTTCTCACCTTGGAGCGTATCCACAAGTGTATCAGAGACATGTAGAAAAGGGAGGGAAAAGGACCAGTCAACTAATAACCCAGTTCTGTTTTATCAGCACTTATATGTTTGAGGTTTTCCTCCCCATTGGCTATATTCGCTTATAATTCTTCAGTGGTACATCACCACCAAATGATGCAAATGATGGGTTAAGCGTCAAGTCACAGATACACCCATGTTACACTTGATCTGAATGGCCAAGAGAGTGGGACTGGCCTCACCATGAGGAAACATGACAAGAGGTTCATCAAGAGGTGAGGAAAACAGCTCAGGTAGGCTTTGGACATAAGGAGCTGGCGAAGGAGGAAAAGGAGGAGGAGGAAGGCCTTGGTGCACAGGGAGCAGATATGTTCCTCTGGTGCACAGGGGAATAGATGTAACAGAAGAGATTGGTACAACAAAGGCAATGACATGAGATGCCTAAAAACATAAGGGTAGATGCCAGTACTTGTACTTCAGGGACTGCATGACGGGAACTGCAAGCATGCATGAGGGGGCATCGGTGAGTGGGCTGCAAGAAGGTGCTGCTTCTGGTTACATTCATGCTCCCTCCCTAATTCAGTGAGATGGAAGAGATAAAACTGGAAGCAAAATCTGGCTACTGTGTTCAACAGACCATGTATTCACTTTTACACACAGTTCTGGTTTGTCCAGAAGCATTTGTTTGCAGTGCAACAGCTTTCTGGATCTTCATGGTATTTTTAAGGCTTAAGTGTAGTATCTCCTCCCAACTACTGAATAGTTATTCCATATTATGCTACTTAATATAAAAGGAACACTCGTTAGCTAATTTTCTTGTAGGTGCACGTTATATTTATATGAGACTTTTTAAAATCAATATCACCTTTTACAGGTGCCAAAGGTACCACTGTGGAGTAAAAACATTTTTTTCATGACAGCCAATTCTGTTCAATAATAAAACTGGTGGGAGTTACGCCCTTCACTTCCATGGGCACAATTCTGCATTCTACATCACAAAAATAGCGCTCCTTGCTGCTTACTTAGGAAGTAAAGAGTTTCTTCTCTGCATCAAGCTAAAAATATCAGCTGGAGAAAAAAACATACAAAGAAGCAGCAAGCAAGCTTCATTCAGCAGAAGTGTAAGAATTTGTTTTGTGTTCTCTGAGAACAGCTGGATTCCCTCTTTGTATTTTTGGTGTAAGTAAATACAAAGCAAATGTGGTCAAAGTCTACTGGGAGCAAAGTTTAGCCCATGGCAATCTTTCCTAGCTATCCTAAGTAGTGTATAATTTAGAGAAAATGTTTTGTTTTGTTTTTAATAAGCTTAAGTTAGTTACTTGACATTATAGTTTCCATTTTTTCCCCATATAGACTTTTTGAACCCAGAAATGTTTTATCAGCAAATTCTACTCACGAGCTCAAAAGTGAGTGACAAATTCAGTATGCTCCACTAAGTCACTCATTTTTAATATGGCCATTGGACAGAATTCATTTTTATTTATTTTCCCCATATACTTAGAGAAATATGGCATAAAGCAAATAACCCAGCATATTTTATCATAAATGAAGGCCATAAAATACCTTATTATCATGATTTTGTCTGAAAGGTTTTATTAGCAGGCAACACAGGCCTGCTAAAAGACACTAAATCAATTTCATTAGGTAAATGCATCTCCAAGAAGCTTCTGGCAGGGCACATCTTGTAAAGTGGAAAATCCTTCCCACTGATGCAAGTTGAGAGCACGTTAATGCATTACGTCATTCTAAATTGGATCTTGCACTTAATGCTGATGAAGGCCGCTCCTCCAGACTTACAGGACTGAAGTCATTAATAGACCTCTAGGCGTGCTGAAGAAATGAAAGAAACCCAAACAGCAAATAGTTTTTGGCATGAAGCATTAAAAGTCTACCAGTGGTATTTCTTTTGTGCATCCATTTACCCTGGTTGTTATGGCCAGTACGGTGCAGCAGAAGCGAGTACAGACCTCTAACCCAAGGAGGAGATAAATGCATATACCTCTTTTAAGAATGCAGCATTTGACCCATTTCCGTCTGCACAGCAGAAGCTGCTTCACAAGGCCACGTTGCAACCAGCAATCTTTGTGAGGCAAAGTCTAGCTGAAGATGGAAGCATACACCAATCCACCTCATCTCTCCCTCCTCCCTCTGGACTCGTGCACCTAGGCAGGTCTCATCATGACTGACACAAATTTAAAGTGCTGGGTGTCCATGACACTATTGTACCCAGGACCTCCAGGTCCAACAGGAGAATGATCCCCTCACTAACCACGAAGGTGAGTTTGGCCCCAGGGTGGAGGAGGTGACACTAACCCTTGCCTCACCTTAAGAGAGGAGTGAGCCAGCCACCACAGCCATGGCTCTTCCACTCTTCTTCTCCAAAGGCCCAGAGGGACATGCAAATGCCACTGGGGTCAGACATACAGGACCCCAGAGGAAAATTCTCTGGGACAAACTCTCTGTAAACTCCTCTGCAGAGGGAAAACAGCAGATGAACTATCTCTTTCCTAAAAGCCCTCTGCAAAGCTGTCTTTGAGGCTATTAGTCTTGAGCACTAATGAAAGAGTGAACTTTTCTTGCCCACTAGATGGAAGCTGGAAGATGCTTCCACCCACAATAAATGCACAGAAAATATGTATAATTCCATGTCAGTAAATGCTTTACCTACCATAAAACCATCCACCAAGGTAATGCCAAAAAAAAAAATAACATGAATGGGAAAACCACAACTGAGTTGCACAGAGTGAATCTTTTTAAGGATGCTGATCTTTCTGACTGGTTTTGTTAGACACGCATAAAGACCTTTAAAGGGGAGAAAAGAAGGAAAAGAGAAGCATTGCAGCAAATTCTCACTGCTGGAATGTATGGCTTACAAAGTGCTTACTATTTCACATCCATAGTGAAACGATGCTCAGAACCCCTAGCAAGGCGTAGGCACTCTAAAATTTTTTACCAAAGACCAACACCTGTATCTCTAAGAGAGCACAGCCAAAGAACACATGACACAAAGATTACAGAAAGAAACACATAAACAAATCCAGTGTATCATTGACTTGTACATATAAATATCTATATATATAAGCATCTTGATTTAAAGCTTAAGTTATCATGAATAGAAAAAATAATATATATGCTCTGCTAGCCATAAGCTCTTGACTGATTTCTGATCAGAATAGTTATTAAAGGGGAATTTTTATAAGTCATCTAAAGAGGGAAATCAAATACACAGTGAGTAAGACTGGAGAAGTATGGAGAGTATGTACTGTCTGTATATACATGCACACATTCATACAGTTACCAAAACATACACCTAGAACAGTATAAATGTAATGTCCAGCAGCATCATTCTCGCAGAAAAAAATACTACTCTTCTCTGAGATGCCACAGCCACATACCAGTCAACTGGAGTCCATTTTGATGACTGGACATACCATAATCGTATCTGACATATGTATTTTGAATGGGTAAAACTTTTGTAGGTTTCTATTCCTGGCCCCTCTTCTCTGTTGTACCTTCATTCCCTAAAATCCAGTAAGGTTCCCACAGTTTAACAAAATCTGCTAACTTTGGGCTTAGCATCCTTAGCTGCATGACAGAGGGGGTCATGCAGTAATATTGCTGACTGCAACAACCTTTTCTGATTTGGACCTTAATAGTATTAGTCTAAGCCCCACAGAGTCACCTCTGCTTAGGAAACAGTGCCTGTTTTATTTTGCTTCCTCAGGCATGCAAGAAGATTTAAACTTCCGGCACTGTTTGTGTGGCTCCTGAATGCAGATGGAGCATAATGTTTGACACAGCAACCCTCTGCCCTCTTTCCACTCTGATAATCACTGGCCTTCCTATTCTGATGTACCTGCCTGCAGCCTCAAGACTTTGCAGGCCAAGTACATGCCCTTCTGGCAGTCCTAGTAAACCTCTCGGAATGTGCAAGTCAAGTCTTATACCCAGGGACCAAGAAAAACAGAAAAAAAGAAGACGACAGGAGAAGAGAGAAAAGGTAGGAAGAAAGGGAAAAGGAAAGATTTTGCCCTGGTGTATTTTATTTTCTTAACATTACTTTTCTCACAGTAATGAGCTCTTCTCAATCTATTATCTTCAGTGATGCAATGTATGTATATATATGCATGTGGTGGGATTATAATAGGAGAATTACATTGCCTGTGTAATTATTTTTATTCTGATCGTTCTTGGACTAAATGCTTCATTATATAATTATTTTTTTTCAAATATGATTATTTGTGAAATAAGAGGGGGGAGTCCAGGGAGGTAACAGCAGAAAATCAGGGCACGCCTCACGTAGCCTCTCACTCCCACAACTGTCCTACTGACCCACAGAAAGGCAAAAAGGAAAAGTGCCACACTTTGGTCCTCTGATTTGCTTCATGGCCATCCGTCATTTGTTCAACCCTTGAAGATATATAACTGGCCTAATTTTGATGACCTATCTTTACCAAGATAAGAGTGAGAAAGAAACCTGGGAAGATGAGGGAAACTCATGATGATCAGGAGCTTCCTCTAAGCACTGACTTCCCTGTCCCATCTGCCTGCAGACACAGTAATATTAAACCCATCCAGATCAGTCTTCAGAGAAACTCAGTTTATTTCAGAGGATCTTTGTTAGGGCAAAAGCAGTCCTACAGTCCCACTCAGACCAGAGGAAACATGGGGAAGGCTGATGCTCCAAGGTTAATAGCAGGAGGTAGCACTTGTGCTGCAGCCTGCAAGAAACATATAACGAGATGAAGCTTTGGTGAGGGCATTCCCCAAGGAATTCCCACAGAAGTGAAGGGCTGTGCAAGGTCCTTGGAAGGTCTTCTCATCTGGGGAGAGTTTAATCATCTATCATGATGGACATTAAGCTTTTTTACCAATATATTGGGAAAAAATACCAAGGTTCTTTTGTCTTCTTGACAATTCACTCATCAGTGCCTGTATTTTACCCTCAACAACTCTAGGCATTTCTACCTTATTGAGTAAATGTGTCCATTAAAGTTTTAAAATTACCATTTATATTTGCTTCAATGTCTCATGTAAAGTGTTTGGCAGGTTACTTCATTTTGCTGGAGGAGCGTAAGCAAAACCATTTGTTTCCTGGGCATTCTCTCTTATTCCAACTTCGTAGATTACTTGTAAAACACCTATGTAACATACGGTTCATATATTTTGTTTGTCTGAAAAGCAATTTCCTAATCAAGATTTCCACTTCATGGTGAGATTCTGCCTACCAAATATTCTATACAGAAACTGATTGGATTTTTTTCTGTAAAAAGAAAAAAATTACCAGGACTAAAGTAATGGAAAGCTGAATAAGAAAGCCTGGAACTATCATTCTGAAATGGCACATTACGAAAACTCCTCTCCTTCATTAGCTAGCTACAAAACAAACAATATTTCAGCAACATTCTCACATTAGAGATGACAACAAAAGCACAACCGAAGGCTCTGCCTTCATCATGATTAATTCAGTCTTGTGAGATAACATAATGTAGTTTTTACAAGTGTCGTTCCACTCTATTATAAAAGGCAACTCAGCTTGAAGAAATTGCTTATTACACTGAGCTCAAAGGATTGGATAACAGAAGCTAAATCAATTAGGCAATCTTTAAAAAACCAGTAACAGTTGCTTTATGGAAATGTAGGGGAAAGCACTGGTTAATTCACAGGTATGGTTTATCAATAGTTCTGTTGATTGACCCTAATGTGCACTAAAAAGTGCACTTGGATAACACAAGAGGCCTTGACACATCTGTTGTAAACAGTGTATATTTGGTTGGGTTTCCACAGGAGCCTTCAGGAGAAGAAAGAAGCCTAAAGAAGTGAGGACCGGGCATTGATTGTAGTTAACCTCAAGCTTCAGAAGAACCAGGACAAAGTGGAAAGCCCCAAATCTGTTATGTTCTGGTACAAATGATTGGACTGCTCCTTAATATAGCCACCTGAAAGGTAGGCATCAATGCATAGTAACCCCTGGGCTCTCCCAACAGTCAGTGAAGAGGAAGAGGTGTCTCCAGAGCACAATTTGTCCTATCCTAAGATGGGCGATGCTTAGGAGCTGCCCATTCCCTCCAGTAACAGTAGAGAAAGTCTAGCTTAGATGAAATAAATAGCACATTTGGTTTCTATATGGAAAAATTTACATGTGATGAATCACTCTCAGTGTAAACACAGATCTTACACTGAAGTCAAGGAAAGCTCTGCAGAATTCAGCCTTAAGTAACGTTTGTGAGGGAAGAATCAGCAGAAAGTTGGGGGGAAACCCTACAGAGACACTGGTAGAGGACTACTAAGAGGAGCAAAATATACGATATCACAGTGACAGGGAAAATTAGGTGCTTTGGTCATACATGGCCTAGAAGTTCCTTTACATACGTGGTCAGTAGCACAGATACATTGAGGAATGGTTCAGAGAGAGTCCTATTGCTTCTCTACAAGAGCAATAGTAAACAGAAGGAGAGCTGGTGTGCAAATCCTCTCTTAATAGAATTAAAGCCCCTCTTGAAACCAGAGTTTGCTTTGAGAACTGGGTACTGATCTTTGAACTGTAATTCCTGAAAGAGTTATTGTTCTGCATGCTGTGGGAAGGCTTGAATCCCACAGGACAAACTAAAGAAACAGTGTCAGGTATATCCTATATTCTGTAGGACTGCCTCCTCCTTTAAAGAAATATGCCACCGTTCAGCAGAGATAGCATATTTCATTATATTGTGAATAGGTATATGACCCTAAAATCAGTAGGCTAACCGAAAGCAAAACGTATTATTTAAAGGTGTCTAAAATCCATTTTGAGAGACAGGTAACAGATCAAGGCAACAACTATATATATTTGATCACGATCATGATTGGTATATCCAGCAAAGCCTAAGAAGTCTAGGAAGCAATTAATGTTCTAGTAACTTTATTAATTTTCTAGCCTGAGTGGATATACATATATTTATCAACTATGTATTCAATTTACTATCAATTAAGCTACCTGTCTCTAGAGGGGCAACTCAAGCATAGGAAGAAAAGGCAATGCTTCTCCACTCAACAGCAAGTTTCATCTCTCTAGGTGCCTGAAGTGCAGTGGTGTTCAGGGAAGCCAGCCCCAGCAGCCATGCGGTGTGGAGACCAGGCCACAGGACGGGTGTGAATGACTGTCTGCACCCAGGTGGTGCTCCATCCTTGTGTAGACAAGCAACAGGGTCAACGTATGACATTTCGGGAGGAGAGGAGGGAGCTGCATCCTTGTTTGAAGGGATTTTCGCATGGCATCACTCTGGCTCTGACTCTGAAGATGCCCTCCTGCTTTCTTACTTCCCTTACTTCCCTTACTCCCCCTTACTTCTTCTTACTGAATTTGCAGCTCCTTCACTTTGGCTGAGCATGGTCAAGGAGCCTTCCCTGGATATATCCCTGATCTTGGCTCTCTGCACTTGCAAGCAAGCCCCTTCCTCTCCCTTCCTCTGCACAGGCAGCACCTCCCACCCCCGGTCCCCATCCTGGCCAAGGAGATCACAAACCCTGCCCTGGAGACCCTCACATCCTCCCCACTGGCCCCAGGGCTGCCATGCTCACCCCCTAAAAGCATGACCACTGGCTCCTGCCTCCCCGAAGCCTCCTTGGCCATCCCTGGGGCTTCACGACTACTTCTACCTCCAAATAGGTCTGGGGGAAGCTGCAGAGAACATCTGATTGAGGAGTGTGTGAAACTGCCAGGCTATTGAGGAGAACAGTTACTATGGGGCTGCAGCTTGTTCAAAGGGCTGACGTCTGTCCACATGCTGCTCTGCAGGCTTGTCCCCTGCATCGTCCCTCCTGTGGCCAATGCCAGGCACCTGTTTACAGTTTGGGGCATATTCCCAGTCACTGCTTCCAAAACAAAACAAATTTACACAACTGCAACCAGAAGGTCTCCAGACAATACACTTTCTGATTTCCTTTCCTTGATAAGAAGCATTTCCCATGGGGACCAAGATTACTACTCATCTCTGCGATAACAAACCAAAGTCCTGTGTGGCTGTATTCCCAGCTCGCTTCTGCTGAAATGCTGCAGTTTGTCATTTAAGGGTGTTTTTGAATAAAAAGTCAAAGATAATTTGACTAAACCTGAATCAGAAGAAAGGATTAGGAAGGCAGAGGAATAATAATATGTCAATTTAGCAAAGTTCTTGCTGTGAGTATAAAAAAGTATGTCAGTAATCTGCATTGATTGCTTGGAGAAAATTTAGAGTGCATGAGTGCTCTGTTATCTTTGCACTGCACCTTTTTTTTGTTGTGCTTGTACAAATGTACAATGCACATTTTACAAAGATTAATATGCTCCCACCAAATCCATACAGTCTTATGACATCCATGGGGACAGCCGGCAACAACATATCAGATCTTTTTTCTGTGTGTTCCTTGCAAACAAATTAGTAACCAGTGAAATATTCTTAAGTGAGAGGGTAAAATGATATGGATGTTTTATTGATGCAGAGAGGAGATCAGTGGGAATTCAAAATATGAAGTTGCAAGATAATGTCAGGTTGACTGAAAGACCTTTTCCCCTGAATTTGGAAATAGCAAGTAGCTATCAAAAGAGGGCATCAAGTAGAAAGGGATCACTAAAAACTTCATAATTTCAGGAGTTAATAAGTATCTTTGGCAAACTTGTTATCCTTTGCATGTTTTCACTGACTTCACAGGAATATGAGGTTGCGTCTTACATAAAAAGGAGGGAAAGGAAATGAATGCAGCTTTGTTTTACCAACTGGGAAAAGAACTATCATTAGTAGTTTCTATCAAACTCAATAATTTATTCCCCATTTACACCTCCTCTTGGCTTGAAGAAAACCCTTTATAACTAAATTTAGCAGCCATATTGGACACACATCATCCCATACTATCCCAATGGACTATTAGAAAGTCAGTTTAACACAGCATCAAAAATAGATATTAAGAGCCTAGTACATAAAGTTTCTATTGATACCAATTACACTCGAGTCAGACGATAAACCACCCTAAAAAGTGACTGACTTGTGTTGTTAGACTTAGCACTGACAAAGTAAATAAGGTTTAGACATGGGAATTTTTTAAGACACTTGAATAAAAGCAACCAACAAGTTCACAATATTCATTCTAATAAAGATCTTCTAAATCCAAAGGGGCTGGGGTAAACTTTCATGGAAAAAATAGTTCTGGAATGAGCAAAGTCTGCACCACAGACTTTAATGCACACCACAAAAAATACCAGCTGTGTAACACATTTGGGAGGTTTGCTTGGGAGTGAGAGAGAAGTACAGTGGCAGGCAACCAAAAGTGCCTCATGAGGGCAGTTCAGACAATATCCATGTCTTTTATCCGTAGTCTAGAAAGGCTGTGCAGCTTTATGTTGACAAGCATTACAACGAGCCATCTATTTTCAAAACAATCACACTAAAAAGAAATACAGCACATTTACAAGATCTAGCACTAATTTTTTGCAAGAACACACAATGGATCACTATTAAAACACAGGCTTAGATCAGTCATTTACCCTGCTAAGAGGCAGGGCTGTCATCTTCTTTGTCATCAAGACATGTAGGTGAGTGAAAGGCGAACATAACGATGGATTTATGAGGTGCAATGTAATTTTGCTCTGCTTAAACCAAACATCTATATAGCCTAACAAATATCATGCCTTCCTGAATCCTACTTCAAAATCCAAGAGCATATCCATCAAGGCAATTACCTACATCAAAAACAGCTGTAAACTGAATGCCAGAAATCACAAAACACAGCAAGATGGTTTCATGACAGCCTTGAAGCTCCGATCAGTTCTCCTGGGCATCACAGCTTGTAAGCACGGATTCCAGGAAAACTGCAAAAAATCCACCACTGTCTTCCATCAAGACCCCTGACTGTAAACGCACCTGCACTGTGTAGTCAGGAGAACCATGAACAAGATCTGGCTGCGTCTGGAGCAAGTTCACTCTGCAGGAGTGAATCAAACAAGCAGGAGCCAGGTCAGCACAGTGTGGGGCCTGAGCTGGGGGAAGACAATATCCCTTGTGCTTCAGCTCCCTTTTTGCTCCCATTTTGCAGTAGGATTAGAGGGTGAAGAAAATCATGTGTCAAAGTAGCAACTGTCACGCTAGTGGCACCTTGTTGTTAAGGCAATGAATAGGTCTGTGGAAAAGTAGTATGGAATGAGAAGTGAAAAAAAAGGAAACAAATGCACTAAAAAAGGCAGAATAAAGCACCATTAAAAGAAAACAAGCCTATCTAGTAGTTATCATAACTACTGCTACTCTAAATGTAGGTTAAAAACTAAGTAGTATGGCCAAGTTGCTTACTTTTAATCCATTCTGCAGGATCCAGGCATTCAAATTCCCAAAGAGTTAGTTAATTAGTAGTACAAGTAATGAAAATGGTTGACCCTGCTGGGAAACAACAAGGGCTCATGCACATCTCGAATCCATCATGTGGTGGGAAGTCAGCCGGCAGTTAAGGATCTGGAGGCTGGACAAGCTACATGTTGCACACACTCCAGAGCCACACTACAGCAAGACCCCAGTCCTCAAACGTCTCCAAAAGGACAGTAAGGTAATTCCTGTGAGCGCTCACCACTAGGCAGCTTGCATACATCCTGGTACTTCCAGGGCCCAAAATCAGTAATTTGTAAGTGTTTGCCTTTAATCAGGCTGTGCCAGTGTGCACCTTAATTTAAGCCTCAGTTATGAAGAGGAAATATATTAATATACAGAATAGTCTTTGCCAGAAAAATACACTGGCCAGTCACTAAGAAAGTGGTGAGAGTATGCTGCAGAAATTATTGGTTCATACTTTTCCCCTAATTACCAACTCAATGAGTGCCCCTTTGTTTTTCAGGTCACTCCCCAATTATATATTACGTGTTTCCTTCGTTCCACAACCTTTAATTCTTTTCCAGTGTTGCAGAATTAACTGGACAGGGTTCTTAATCTTGTCTCTACAAAGAACTTGTTGTAATTGCAGTGAATGCTTTCATTTTGCTGGTGTCTGAAATACGATTTGCAGGAAAAGGGGGAGTGCGGGTTGATGCTAGTCCCATCATTAATAACATTCTTGCAGGGATTGTAGCAACGGGAGTAAAAACCCCAAAGCTTTTATATAATAATGAGCATGTGTCTGCACGTGAGCTGCTCCTTTAAGAAGCCTTGAGCTAGTGGGAGAAGGGGGATCCAGAGAAAAGGCAGCCCTACAGCTATAACAGAGGGCAGAGGTTAAATCTGTTGGCATTTTTATCGCAAGTATGGTCACTGCATACCCGCTCCCTGAAGGCTTCACTGAATTAGAGGTGTTTGCCATCGGCACTGCCCTGCTGGTAGAAGGTAAGCTCAGTGCGGAACCTCAGCAGCAATAACATTTTTGCCCCTATTATTCCTGGTGGGAGGGGGAAGGAAAACTGAAGCAAACGGCATTTGTGGTACGCTGACCCAGACGTATGGTGGTTACTGTGGCTACATCACCAGTACTTCTGGTGAGTAAGTCAGGGTGAGCTGCAAGCCACTTGCAGTGAAGATCTGTTCCGTATATGTAGCTGCCCTATGGCAGGGAAGTACTTGCTACTTAGCTTTCTTATCAAGAATTTGGGATGTAAGACTTTGTTGTTGACTTTTAAAGGCAATTTTATCTTCGTCAGAGGAAGGACGTTGAAATGACTTATGATCTCTCAATAAAATTGGGCTGCTCGTTTTGTAGGCTGTGATGGCCGTCATATAATCAAAGATGATAGGTCCAAAACAGCCTGTTAACTTTTAGCATACATCCAGATTGCATTGGTAGCGCCGCAATTAATGGCTGCTGGGTAAAAGTAATACACAGAAATATACTTGCATGAGATCCAAAAGCTCTCACAGAGTTAAGAAGCAAAACTGAAGGTAGGAGACCGTATTCATTTAATTTAGCTTTTCTTAAGGTTTGAGACACTGCAATAAAACTAAGAATTTGTATCTACCTGGCAGCTAGCGAAGGAGAGGCTTGTAGTTAGGATTATTTTGGTGTCAGTCACTGGCATCTCTTCTGAGCTACAACCCGGTCAGGGCCTGGGATCCCATCCCCACATAGTGCTGCTCAGCTGGGGATGCAGGTATCGTGGGGCCCAACAGCAGAGGAGAAGCTGTAAGCACCATCAGAATGATATAAATATTCATCAGCTCACCCCGCAAACGTGGAGCACTGGAGAAAGGAGGAGGCTTGCCCTCTCCTTGAAGGCTAGCTCAGCTGGAAAGCAGCATCGTATCTGCCTGCAAATGAAAGCTGGAAGACCTGTGTCAGAAACACTTTCTTGGAAGAAAGAGAGAGAGAAGAAAAAGCTTCTGCTACTGGCCCAGGGGCAAGCTGCTGCCTAAACAGGGCTAAACCTGGCCAACAGCCATTAAGCCATCTGCAGGGCCGGGCAGGTCCTGGCATGAATGTGCACTTCGTTACTGAGGGGTGAGACATCGCAGGAGGACAGGGACACTGCCAGGTGTTGGCAGAGCCTGACAGCGGGGTCCTGCTGGAAAAGGGATGGTTGTGGTACAACAGCCCTGCCGGCCCCCACCTTCCCACCTATCCACCTGTGCCTGGGGCTGTAGCCTGTGGGGACCTGCCATTGCTGAAGCCCAAGCAAAGTATGTGCTGGTAACCTTCCCTTAAAACTAAATGTGGTCTAACACATTTATGTTTTACTAAACACAAGTATTTTCTATAGGGTTTTAGGCAGAATGTGCCCAGCAGATCGGCAATAATACCTTATTGTCTGACTTAGAAGATCAAACTAAATAATCAAAGATTAATTCACTTTCTCAGAGACTCTGAGAGAAATGCAATGAAGACCTCCTTTTTTGCTGCAGCTTCTAAGTACAGTTTGCAAAAAAGTGCTGGGGAAGAGGAAAACCTTTTATTCACTTTATTAACTGGACATATTTGCTCTTCTAAAAATGAAAACTCAAAGCTATTTTTTTTTAATTTAGTAAATTCTCTATTTGTACACTCATGCTGGCCTTCAAGAAATTCTTTACTGTGAGGGTGGTGAGACACTGGCACAGGTTGCCCAGAGAAGCTGTGGATGCCCCATCCCTGGAAGTGTTCAAGACCAGGCTGGATGGGGCTTTGAGCAACCTGGTCTAGTGGGAGGTGTCCCTGCCCAGGGCAGGGGGGTTGAACTAGATGATCCAACCCAAACCATTCTGATTCTATGATTCAAGAAAGCAGAGTGGGGTGAAGCCTGGAGCTTCCAAAAACAGGGGAAAGATAGAAAAAAGTCGATACAGTAGTAACTCCTCAGCTCTACTCTAAATATGGCCACAACATACCTCTCCTAAAGGCTTGATTACATTTGGGAGAGTTGGCAGCAGTTTTACCCTGTGGGTGGGAGGTGAGCTGGCAGGGAGGAAATAGGAACAGCAGATTTCAAATGGCTCCAAATACTTCTCCTGGAAATATTTTGTTATATGTTGTGTAATGAAAGACGCACATCAGCTGTTACTATGATTATGCCATCAGCCATTAATGCAATTAAGGTAGAAGCAGGATTTCTGACTAGACAAAATCATCCATCTTATGTAACTGCAGAATTAAGACAATAAGCATAAGTAACTACACTACTTTACAGAATTACGGGATATGGGTTTTTTTCTGTGCTACATCATTTCTGTTTCCAAGAAGAACACAAAGAAAAAGACATACTGCCTCTCATCTAACTGAGACTTACAGGTGGGATATTGAGTCAGAGCCTCATCAGAGCTAGAATAATTCAGGTCATCTTGAAAAGGACATTAAAGGACAAAACTTGAGTTTAAACCAGTGAAGAATGGGTTTCAGGGTGGCACAGCCCTGTGCTGCGTGAATAGCTGGGGTTGCTTAGATGCTCCCCTTTGAAAACCAACATTAACTTATTTTTTTAAATCTATGAGTGACTGCTTTTTATAATTAGATTATTCCTTTCCATGTGTAGTCCATTGACGAAGGACAGTAATAAGATTGAGCTGGTGTGATTCAAGCACTGTCTAGGTTAACCTTAGACAGGAGCCCAAAGGGAGGCAGGCTGACTGAAACACTGCTGAGGGATTTCTATGCTTAGACACAAAAGAATGTTACAATTGATATTAAACACAACCCATTTCTCTACCAAAGACAGGCCTGGAGACAGGTCCAACAGCAGCATGTGCTGACTGTCAGCCACTCTGAAGCTGCCTCCTCTCAATCTCCCTCTCTCTGACCCACATTTCCCTGGATGGAGCCTGGCAATCAGGTTTCTCTATTCAAAACAAAAGGTAGAATTACAAATAAGATTAAACCATTTCTGCTCCGCATGACTGGCCTTATCCCTGATATAGTCTGGGGCATTGGCTTCAGCTGTCACCCATGACTTCTCTCCTGAAAGTTTTTGTAACTTGCGTGCAGACTGTGACCACGTCAGATATATTCCCTGTGCATGTTTCGTCAGTAATTATTGTTCTCTCATTAAAAAAACACAGCAGTATCATTGTAGATATTTTCCATTTCCAGTTGAATCACCCCAAACAATTCTGTATTTCAGCCCTGCTTGGTTTCTGTCTGAATGGCTTGACAATTATTTCTTTCCGAAAAATCAAAGAAATCCGAACACCCAGCAATCTGCTGGTTCTCAGCATTGCACTAGCCGACTGCGGGATCTGCATCAACGCATTCATCGCTGCCTTTTCCAGCTTCCTAAGGTATATCTTCTTTTTCCTAAAAGATGTTCAGAAGAACCACATGAAAACCAGCCGCTTACATTCTAAGAGGTCAAATTAATTAAATGACTCTCTTTCTAGCACACCACCTAACCAACCTTCTCATTCTCTCAATCTGAAACAGCAAACTGAAACTCTATATAGTTCTACCAGGCAAGTAAAAAAGCAGACTTTACTGCGTATAATCACTGACAGATTATAAGACTGACTATAGAAGACATTTAACTGGACAGCTTTACCAGTGGTTATAGTAAAAGCTACTTGAATATCAAAATAGTAGTACGTTTTCATTTGACTAAACCTCTAGATTGACCCCAAATTTATCTGCAAGTCTTTCGCTATGTACCTTTCCATTAAAGCACTTACTTGAGGAGTTTGTGAAAAATGGAAATGCAGATCCGTTAGCAGGGAGTTCACATCAGTTATGACACATTTGATTTTCCATGTTTTCACACTTGTCAATCATTTAATTGGAACAGAGGACAGAAACAATATCGAGCATTTCAGCGCATAATTACAACAAACAAATCACAAGCAAACCATACTCAAAAAAAAAGCCAACTACCACATGAATAATTCCACCTAAGTAGCCTAATTTTAAACCCTGGAAATACCTTTAATAGAGAAGAAAAATACATTTCAAGCCAGAATGTGACTATTTTATCCTCTGTTAGTGGATATAAAAAAATATTTGCAAATTAGCAAGTCAATAATAAGCTCCAATGAGGCCTTATTCAACACTATTTTACCTCCTCTATAGGCCACTTTTGTTTCAGACACTTAAGTCTCGCTGAAGTCAATAAAGATGCCTTAACTGAACTGAAGCTGAAAAGCTAAATACATCAAAATGAGCTTAGTTTTAGTAATTGCAGGACATTTTCCTTTAAATGGGAGCAGAAGTTTCCCAGCCTCCCAAGAAGTCAGCTATCTGCCGTTCAAAGGGACTTCCAGGGGTAGTCTCCTAAGGAATTAAACTTGTGTTCTGTAAATACATAAGAAAGGAGATTGCTGAAGATTTCCACCTCACAGCCAGCTTTATGAGCGTAAGAGTCAGGTTAGATGAATACAGAGAGAAAAAAAGCCACGGCTCCTTGCTATGGGTCACCAGGACATTGAAGGCACATGTCAGCAGATGTCTGCTACATCAGATCATCTCATGGTTCTTTTCATTCTATGCCTGCAAAGAATTGGTCTTGCAAAGACCAAGGTCTTGCTGAGACTAAGGCCTCGGTCTTGTTATCAGGAGTATTTTTGTTTGTTGAAAGCTTTTGTACTCTGTTACACAGTGAACACTGATTTTCCAAAAGGTTATTACACATTTTTTACTTTCACATGTTGACAAATTAGCTGGTCCCAGTGGGTGCAAATTTTGAAGATACGAATAATTGGATGAAATATAGATTTCAAATAAAAAAAAACAACTTTCCATCACATAAATGCAGGTTATATTTTCTTCTCCATATTAAGAGTAAAAATAGCTGTTGTACTGTATCAGACACCACAGCAAGATAAATACTAGCAAATACCTAAAGGCAACCACAGCTTTCACAATGTTTCTCAGACGTAGAAAGCATGTGCACAGGCTATCATTTTGCCTTCTACGTTAATGCAATTTCCAAACATATCTTCACTTCTTTCTATCATTTTCTTAACATATTCCTTTTTTGTTGACAGATACTGGCCCTATGGCTCTGATGGCTGTCAAATTCATGGATTCCAGGGCTTCTGGACAGCACTAGCCAGCATAAGTTCCAGTGCTGCGGTCGCTTGGGACCGGTATCATCACTACTGTACAAGTAAGGGCTAAAATTTACCTAGAAACCTTTCCCAGATCCTGCGATAAAGCAGCTTGTTTAGATTTCAGAGAATCAAAGCAAACACATATTTATTATCTGCATATCTCATATGTAAGCTTATTTATCTTACACACTAGAGACAGAGCAAATATAAACAATCTCTCCAAAGGACCTGCTCCCATACAGGGGGCACTAACCAACCACCTTCAGGAGGTATTTCCTCTTCCAGATCACATCCAAGGCCTGACCCTCTTGCCATGCTTTCACCTTCTCCATAAGTAAACTTCAGTGTCCCTAACAAAATCCAGCTCCTCATGTTAAAGAAAAATCTATACACCTTGGGCTTCCATCCAACACCCTGCTGTGTACCTAACAGATCTCCATGCCCATGCAGAGTTTACTAATTACAGATAAATTTCGTGTAGCTAGAGAGCTGTCTCTGCAGGTACGGCAGCTGGAACAGAGCCCACAGCAAAGCACTTCTGCAGACGCAGGATCAGGCAGACAGAGCTCAGCAGCCGCGCTGTGTGACACACAGGCACTTTGGAGCACAAGAGACATTCGCAGGGTTTGTGCTATGTTCCAGGCCCCCTCATGAAGACTGGAACTTGATACATTTGTACCCAAGCAAGAAACAAATTATCTGGAAGTTTCAATAAAAGCAGCAGAGCTATTTTTAAGCTGAAAAGAGGAGTAATATGGTCTTTTTCATCTCTTACTGAGGCCACTTTTTGTTTTTTCTTGCAATTCAGTTTTTAACTATCTCACACCTTAGCTGGATTTAATGGAAATCTAATATTAGACAGGGAGATCAACCCAGGAAAAAAAAATTTCCTCTTTTGTGGACTTATGAAAGCATATTTTTGATTTAGGTGAGAAAGAGAGATTGACAGGATTGTCAAATTTATGGATTTATAGAGACAGAGACACTCTGTCTTTTATCACAGAACTACTTCCCAAACTTTGGTGGTACTAGATTTGTGCATTTATGTAACATGAGTAGAAATTTCTGCTGAATTAGGGTGCTGAGTTGGATTTGGTGTCTGTGGAGACTGCTAGGATGTGTGCTGAGCCTCCAGGTGCGCTCCAGCCACCGCCGCAGATGAGAGAACAGGGGAATAACTGTATTCTCCTAGCACAGAAGTCAGGAAGCACAGCAAGGGGCATTACCATCTGCTGTAAAACAAACTAGCAGCCTTGTGAGCACTGGAACTAGCAAAACCTGCTTTCTTGTGAATAGGGCACATAGGGATGATATTTGCTTTTGTCTTTCGTGGATATTTTCGTGGGGCCTAATCTCCCCCCAAACACCAACTTTCATAGTAAATACAGCAATTTAGTATCTGTCAGTCCCATTTCCCTCTCCAGTTTACTTCTATGTAGCTAACGTTTTTAAAAGTTATTAGGAATGAACTCAGTGAGGAACACAGGGCGTACAATCTCATGGCCCTCACTAGGAAAAGGGAAAGAGACATGATATGAAATACAAACTTGCTCTGAAAGGACATTTTAGCACTCCGTAATGCTAGGAATGCCCTAATCTGCACTGTTTAGCCATTTTGGCAGTTGTGTTGCAGCTCCGCCACCTGGGAGAAATGGATGAGGTCTTCCCATGCAGATCTGTAGCTTTTGTGTTTCCTGCTAAAGCCAGGCCCTTTCCAGAAAACTAAGGAGTCCAGAGCACCCCACGTGACTGCACCATTCCCAAAAAAAATTGTGTTTCTTTGGCAATGTTGACAGATAAACGCAGCACTCCTTTTCTTGTGCTAAAGCACAGGTTGCTCAGACCACTTCACAAAATATTTTCTAAATGAAAGTGTAAAGTTGGCTGGGGAAGAAACCGCTGAGCTGCAGTGCTTCAATCCCCTCCACCATTAGCATCCACACAGCCTTTCAGGCACAGCCTCTGTATGATTAAAGCAGCAAGTGGTAAAACACCCCCAGAACCCACAGCAAACATGTTCAATCTGATGATCCGGTTGAGGGTGGAAAGGTTGCTAACGTTTTGTTCTTCAACTTTTGTCAAGAATTCAGCTCAGGCAAGGAAATGTTGGAGTTTTTTTTCATGTCCAGACAAAGGCCCCAAACAATGCAGGCTGTAAGCTAAATCCATTCCAACACCCTTTGGACACTGAAATGCGTTTGGAGCTAGAAGAGTAGCATCTGTATTTTACAAGAGAGACAGCCTGAAAATAAGCATGTCTGTGGAAAGACCTTTTACTCTCTGCAACATTGACTTTAATGCTTTCTTGTCATGCACATCTCCAGTCAAGAGCATACCACATTAAGAGCAAAGGCAGAGAGACCCTAAGGGCACGAGCGTCTTTACTTTGCTCAAATTGTTACTTACTGACAGCCAAACATTGCTGCTATTACTGAACATTTTGAACAACAAAACAAAAGCAAAAACCCAGAAGGTTTTAAAAGCTCATGCTCTGGGTCTACTCCAGTAAAACCAGGCACTTCTAGTTTCATCCTTCACATGCTGACTGCCAGGAAGATTAAGTCGTATTTCATAGATCTGATATATCAAGCCTACAGGCTATACTGTGTTCTCAATCCATACATTAAACTGCTGTTGACACTGGTGCAAGTTGCATGCCTGTACAGAAAGTACAAAATACCTTTGCCTAAAAACCAAAGCGAACAGCCCTTTATCTTCAGAGAGCAGCTCAGCTGAAAGAGACCTAGGTGTCCTGGTGGACAACAGGATGACCATGAGCCAGCAATGTGCCCTTGTGGCCAAAAAAGCCAATGGCATCCTGGGGTGCATCAAGAAGAGTGTGGCCAGCAGGTCGAGGGAGGTGATCCTCCCTCTCTACTCTGCCTTGGTGAGGCCGCACCTGGAGTACTGTGTCCAGTTCTGGGCTCCCCGGTTCAAGAAGGACAGGGAACTGCTGGAGAGGGTGCAGCAAAGGGCTACCAAGATGATTAGGGGACTCAAACACCTCTCTTATGAAGAAAGACTGAGGGATTTGGGTCTCTTCAATCTGGAAAAAAGACAGCTGAAGGGGGATCTTATCAACACTTATAAATACTTAAAGGGTGGGTGTCAGGAGGATGGGGCCAGGCTCTTTTCAGTGGTGCCCAGCGACAGGAGAAGAGGTAATGGGCACAAACTTGAGCATAGGAAGTTCCACCTAAACATGAGGGGGAATCTCTTTACTTTGAGGGTGGCAGAGCCCTGGCACAGGCTGCCCAGAGAGGTGGTGGAGTCTCCAACTCTGGAGACATTCAAAACCCGCCTGGATGCGTTGCTGTGTAACCTGCTCTAGGTGACCCTGCTCTGGCAGGGGGGTTGGACTAGATGATCTCCAGAGGTCCCTTCCAACCCTATGATTCTATGATTCATTCCCCGGGAACTGGTACTCCTTCCAGACTCAGTTGCATCATCCCCAATATTTTTGTTATGTCCTAACAGTTTCCGAGAAAGTGTTTGTTGTGGCATTCCTCAGCTTGACATTTGATTACCCACTATCCATATTTCCAAGGAAGAAGGAACTGATGAGAATGTGAGAGATTGCTATGATAATGAGAAAAAATGGGACTTTTCAGGCATTCTGGATGCTAATAACACAAATATGTTCACCAATATCCTGAAAATTAACCAAGTTTTTAAATTTGGAAGTCTTTGCAACCCTCAGTGACAAAGTACTAGCCTTTAAAGCATATTGATAACTAGACATGTCATGCATGAGAAAACAGCTTGCTATTGATTGGCATATGGATGAAAACGGTATGACCACCACATGTGAGAGAGAAGCAAGAGTTTAAAGAGATTTTACTCTTCCTCCTCTTTCTTTCTTCCTCCCCTTTCTTTCTTCCTCCCAGGCAACCATGCTGAGCAACTCTCTTTTCATCCCCTAATGTGGTTTTGGGGCCTATGAGGTGCTACTTTCCCAGCAAGGAGGAGACAACTACAGAAATCTGTAGTCTAAAAGTATGCAATAAGAGGAGAAAAGGCATGAGAGTCTGAAAGGTTTGAATGTCAATGACTAGCAAGATAGGAAGATTATTGTATTTCAAAATTTGATCATTAGGGGGAAAAGGCGAAAAAAAGATGCAGTTTAATGTTAGTGCCTGACAGTGAAGGAGGAAAGGGCAAACTCTGAGGAAGCTGTCTATCAATAGCCGAGCATTCAGGACAGAGGATGACATTTTATGTCAAGGCAGACATTGTTAGTTCTCCCTCCCTGGCCATAGAAATGAGGAAACCATCCTGAATTATGTTCCTAACCTAGCAAGGGAGGAAAGAAGTAGCAGCCTAGGAGGTCTCACTGGAGCTGGGATCAGGCAGGCAGAGGGCAGCCGGTGGACAGCCCGGGGGCTCAGCAATCTGAAAGCAGGCAGCCACCTACTGCAGAGATGTCTGTGCTGAAGGCATTTCAATGTAACACATGGTTCATTTTGGCGAGAGGGTAGCACGCTGCCATCAGCAGGTTATCGAGAGGGGAAGGATTCTGGTCAATTTTTTCCTTTCATAACCATGGCATACAGATATAATTTTAAAAGAAAAGAAACATATCTAGAAGATTTTACACTTGCATTTCAGAATTAGGGGGAAATGGAAAGTCTGAAGTGATTTATGTCAGCACTTTTTCATTATTATGAGAGAAAAGATGGAACAAAATCATCAGGGATTTCACAGCAGCATTCAATTTCAAGAAGTAGAATTGCAGCGAGTTTTATCTAATCCTTAACATTCAAGGAAATCTAGGTTGTTATATCAGTATTCAAAGATTAGCAAACTACCATTTGCTCCAATTGCAGCTGTCCGGTCTGTCAAATTAGGAGCATGTCCTTACCTTCTCTCACAGTTACTGCAGCCACCCTGCCACACTTCCTTGCACCTGCATCAGTTTTCCCAGACAAAATGCCAGTGTTTGTACAGATCTTGCATTTTCACTGAAGCAGGAGGTAATCGCCAAGACAGCTTTATGATCATGGAGAACCGTAGCAAAAAATTAATGGAGTAAAAAAATCCCTTTATTAGGTTATTTTAAAGAGCTTTTTCTAATGATATGGACAAAATAAGCTATTACACAGTGCAGCTTTCTTATTCCTACAAAAAAATGACTACTCATGAGCACCAGTGACTCAGTGCTTTTTGCACTGCAGATGAAGTAGGTACCAACACCTCTTTTACTTACGCCTTGATACATATTTTCCCTTATAAGACTTTCAGATATTTTTGTCTGTGTCAAACTTTGCCAGTTTTAAGTGATGTATGCCATGAAGTCTGGTACAAGCCATGTTTATTGTTCTGGAATGTATCAGCTATTATAACTTAACCATTTGCAAGAATGAGGAAACATTTTCCCTCCATCCTAGAAAATCCTCTTGACCTTTTGTTTGAGAAATTCCTTATGAACACCAGCCTGAAATCTAGTTGAAAGGTAGCCACTGTGTCAGAGATGTATTTTTCGCTCTGTCTGTGAAAATGATCTAAATGTTTGACCGATTTATAAATCTTCAAAAAATCTAAATCCATAAATGTCCCCAAAGACTAAAGATGGAGAAATAGTTTATGATTATGTCACTAAAAACTGGCCAGCATAATCAAAAGGATTGTTCCATGCTCTATCTAGAACGTCTTAAAATTTAAGCTTTTGATATCACGATTTTAGTAATCTTTAAATGATGGGGGGGTTTTGTTTTCAAGAGTGACCTCTTTTGGTTCCAAAGTGATTACAGAAGCCATTTAAAATCCCCTATATTAATATTTCACTGTATGGAAAAGAGGTGCTTCTGTCTTGTTTTTCAGGGTGAGAAAGCCAGAGCATAAGAGTGATTGGACTTAATAGGACCAAATTGCCAGCACTGGGCTGTAATTAGCAATTATATCCTTAAGCATATGCTGAACTCCATACACACACATTTAACTGAATTAGGACCTACATGGCTATTATATTAAATTTTATCAGGCCAAAAAAGATATTTAAGGTAAAGGAATGGCCTGCTCTACAGAAAAACAACTGAATTGCTCTCTTGCTGTTGGACCTCTCAGAGAAGGGCATTTTTGCCATGCAAACGAAGCATGATTCTTTCACTATTCTTGTACTGAAAGTATTTTTTCTGGCTAAAACTAAAATAATATCAAGTTTCTTTAATTTTACATTCATACATTTTTAGCTACTTACGATGTTTCCTGGAGGGTCAACAGGCAGCTGATTTCACTAGGACTATTTCACCATTACTCTCAATTTGCAAAAGGCCAAATCCAGAAGGAAATAATTACTTTTGTAAGTTCTCATTCTCTCCTTTTCTAGTGTCCAAAATGGGACTCCTTAAATGTGAGAAGAGAGAACATATGAACTCAGCCCCAGAGATGAGCTTTCCAAATGCAGGTTGTCGAGACACGCCTGGTGCCAGACTCCATTATCGCATGGTCCTTTTATTCTACTTCTAATAAGAAAATGAGTTTTCCTAACACCCATGGAAAAGGAAATAAAATAAACTTTTTCTTACAGTTTTTCATAGAAGAGGCACAAACGTTAAAGCAAAAGGATTGGGAAAATAAAGGAAAAAAAAAAAAAAGCAAGCTAATGGAAATTGAGAGACCTTCCCAGCTGCAGCAGGGGGGAACCGAGGCAGGGCACTGCCAGCCAAAGGCACAGGGAGTTTTCCCCTAGAGAGTCCTATAGGCTGGACTTTTCCTGTTAAAAATTTAAACATAGAAATCTTCATTAAAGCCATTCTTCGTAGAAAATATTTAAAAGCCATTTAGTGGGAAGCCTCACAACTTGTTGCCTGCATGCACCCCAGCTGGTAGCACATGGGGATGGAGGAAAGACATGGCACCAAAAGACTGGGCGCCCTGAAAGACCCCAGAGGTGGTGGGAGCCAGTGGAGCAAGAGCTTCCCCTGCTTCTCTGTGCAAGGCGACAGCAGGAAAGGTGAGACTTCCAACAACCCTTTGCCAAAAGCATGCAGGCAGCTGGATCAGCTGCCTCCTGTCGGTGCAGGCACCCACAGGCTGCCTTCAGCATGCCACCAGCACTGCCCCAGCAGCTGAGGGCACATTTTGTCAATGCAAGGATCTTTTCCTTGCATGCAAAGATCCATAAGGTGCCAGTGTGTGTCTAGGATGCAGTGACTCTAGAGTGCCTCAGTCATGGCCCATCGCATTTTGAGACCTTCAAGATATTGCAGTAGTCCATGAAGTGGAAGGATGGGGGTGGAAAGAGAGCAAAGTTTCTGCCACAAGCTACCATGAGAAATAATTGGTATTAACTATCTTACAGGACTTGCTGAGACACCAAAAAAAAAAAAAAAAGAAAAAGAAACCCCAAGATTTAGTTTGTTTTTTCAGAATATCGGGAGGGCTTACCACTTACAAAATCGTATTCCCAAAGCAATAAAGCTACTTTTGGCATGAGCTTGGTTTAAAAGAAACAAAATTCAGAGCCAGGTTTCAGTGCAGCTGATTTTACTGATGTTTACTAATGCTTTTAAGGAATTGCTAGAATATGTAAAACACAAAACAAACCTGACAGCTTGTGTAATAAGCTTCGTCCAGATTGAATTTCAAGTTACAGTTGTGTAAAGCCAAGCTACAAGAACCACTATGTAGAACACAAATGGAAGTGGAAACCTTGGATGAGTAACAACTCTAACATGCTTATTTGAGCATATACCTAAATAGGATTCAGTTCTGAAAGATCCAACTTAGGCTACAATGCTTCTTTGGACTGGGAGGTTAAGAATAATTACAAGTTACTAGAAAGTTGGACTCGTATTTCTAGTCCCTGAATCAGAAACTATTCCTTTATTTTCATCTATGTCATTCTAGAGTCATGTTATGTCAGTACTACAAAGAAATATTTGAGCCTTTGCAGATAAAGTGTATCTTCTATGTAGGAATCATAGAAAAGACAGATATTAGTCATTATTAATCATTCTTCATTAGTAATTATTAAAAAATAATGTTTTCAATTACTAAAAAATCAATACATTTTTTCGTAACCACCATATTAAAATGTGGAGTAGGTAATTCTTTATTTTTTCCTTGCCATTTAAATTGCAATATGTACACCTGTGTTTTCCCATAACTAATTTTTGAACACATGTACCAAACAATTTTTCCAAGTTGATTTTTAATGCAATTCAAATTCTAATTCTTTTCCCTGAAGAACCTCTGGAAGATAAGAAAAAAGACAGAGGTAGAATCAGAGTTCCTGTAAAAGGGCAATTTCATTAACACACCTACTTTATTATCCGTCTTTAAAATAAACAGGGACAGCACAACACAAAATAGCTACTGTAGAGTTTGCAGTCCTTCCCGGGGCTGCTGCCTTATAGGGATCTCCAGCCTGTGCGGACCCCACATGCTCTCCACCCACCAGTCAGCCACCTCTGGTCCCATGGCAGAACCTCGACTCCAGTCCTTCACCTCTCTGAGAAAGGTCAGAATTGGCCTGAATCCTCCTGGCCTGTCATGATGCTGCTGTTAAGGGCAGATGAAAAAATTGCTTCCCAACCTCAGTGAAAATTACAACATTACTTCTCCCGAACGGCAGATTTGATTAGAAAGGAGTAGTGGGCAAAGTCACTGTGCTCCTCACTGGTGCAGCTGGCGCCATGGGCTATTCAGCATGGGCATGATGATGGAGGTTAGCCTCGATAACAAAATTATACAGGCCTTTTACATGCAAGCAGCAAGGCTAACACAATGTCCTGCAGCAGCGGGGAAGCCTGCCTGCCTGCCTTCTCCATGGAGAAATACTTCCCGTGTCTTCTGAAGTTTCCAATCTTTCATTTCATTTATTAACCTATTCCAATGGTATTTTACGGAACTGGATGAGATAGGCACAAGTGATAATTTTTATTATAAAATTAGAAAAAAATTACTAATGCTGAGCGTCACATTTCCTGTTCCAGGCTAAGCAATGACCTTAAGGGCAGAATAATTGGACCAGCAGTATTTTCAGAACAAGATCTGTTGTCAGGTTGTATATATATATTCCCATAGATATTGATGAGCAGTGATTTTAAACCGGGGTATATTTAATATCCACATGTGCCCTGCACTCCCAGCAGGGCAAAAGGGAGCAGGCAGGGGCTGGGTGGTGCCCGCATAGCCACATTTCTGATCTGGCCCACACCCTGCAGCTACGCTCTAGTTCTTCAGACACTATTTACTGCCTCACCCTGTGCCTTCTTCTCTCTGCCTCATCTGAGCCTCTAAACACATTCTCAAAACCCAAGAATATGATGTTTGTAAGAGCAGATGTATCTCCAATGTGGTACAAGGCTGAGCAGCAATGCAGCACTTGTGTAAGTAAAGCACACGAAAGGAAAGTACAATTTGCAGTTTCCTAAAGACTAAAAGCTTCCTTCAAATTTTACACAAGGTTGATTCCTCCAGACTCAAGTCAGATGCAGGCTACAAAGCACAGACAACTGCTTGTTTCTGCCTGAGGCCCAGAGGCCGGGGCACTCAGCTTTGGCCCCACAGAGCCCAACAGCTTTGCCCACCAGTTTCGTTCTGGGCACAGAGATCCGCTTTTCTCTTCCCACAGGGAGCAAGCTGCAGTGGAGCACGGCCATCTCCATGATGGTGTTCGCCTGGCTGTTTGCTGCCTTTTGGTCCGTGATGCCCTTGCTGGGGTGGGGGGAATATGACTACGAACCCCTCCGAACCTGCTGCACCCTAGACTACAGCAAAGGGGACAGGTGAGGGCTGGAGCCAGCTTGCACGGAAGAAGGGGGGGAGGCCGCCGTCCCCTGGGGTGGCCTCGGCAGCACACCAAAACCCCCATCTGTCTCCATCATTGTTGCTGGGGCACGAGCCGGGGTATGTGGCAACAGCTAAGGTCAGCTTCCTCTGGGGTGGAGGCTGACGCTCAGGTTTCTGCGACTCCCTTATTCCTTGGTCATCTATAAGCTGCATCTTTTCTGAGTTTAGGACTTGACACTTTTATTCTGAATGGTTTTGGTTTTATACAGTCCAGCACTAATGTCTGAGTAGGGATGCTTGTGTTTAGAAACAAAACATCTGTTGTGATTTTCTGCAATACCATCCATCCCGCACAACTTAACTGGCCTTTGGCAAATGCTGCACCTAAAGCATGTTGACAAAACTGGTTTTGGCAATTTTAAAAATACAAGTTAATGAATATTTACAGTAAGTTTACAGAGATGCCCTAGAGAGGAATTAACAACGTCTTTTTTTTTTTTCCCCTTCCTCACCCTTTCCAGAAACTATATCACGTTTCTTTTTGCTCTGTCCATTTTCAATTTCATGATCCCGGGCTTCATCATGCTGACGGCCTATCAGTCCATACACCAGAAGTTCAAGAAAAGTGGGCACTATAAGGTAAGAAAGCTTCCTTAGCCCCTGTAACTGTCTTGCCAAAATAGGGCTGCATCCAATAGAGACAAAGTCCTCAAAAAGCCATTTTCTTTCATAGAGGCTTTGGCTCAGCTCCTTCTGTGCTAACTCCCCATTGTTACTTGAGTAAATAAACTTAGAAAGTTCACGGAAAGCCCATCCTTAGAGATGTCGAGATTTGACCAGCCAGCCACATCTGCCCTGAACTAGTGCTGTAAACACAGGGTTTGGACTAGTGACCCTGAGGATACCCCTCCACCACCACTGGTCCAACTCTAGTCACAAAACAAACACGCAGCATGCAGAATATTTGCTAATAGCATATCAATATTTCTCCAGAGAACCTTTGTTCAGGAAGGATCATTATTTCCTGCTTTGCTACAGGCTCTTAGCTTATCACTGAGGAAGTCAGCCAGAACTGCAGCACTGCAAGAAAACATGCAGGCACCCCGTAGCGGGAGAAGGGCCTTCCTAAACATGCAGTGTTTCCACTTGGCTGAGGAAATTCAGAAATCTTTATGAGCTGGAAACAAAGGAACAGCTCTGGCGTGGCAGGTTTATGGGAATGTAATGTGGTGATTATATGAGTTGTTTCCTTAGGTGCAGGCTATACAGTCTGGGGCACTACGCGTGGCTGGCAGGCACAGCCCAACCCCTGCACTCAGTAAAGACAGTCACTTCTCAAGGGGGATGTTATACCAGCAAAGAGACAGTCAGGCAGACTGGCTTGTAGCTGTCTGGAATATATATATATGTGCCCTCTACATATTTCTTGAACAAATCTCAGCGCTTGTTATTGTCTATTACCTTTTTTTTCAGTGAGTTTATGCAATAGCATGTGATTTCTTTCTTAGGATATTCTCTAGCTATGCAGACTAGTTAAGGATGAAATTATCACTTCCCTATCATTAATATTTACGAGATACTTGGGAACAGCTGGCCATGAACACCATAGACAAGGCCCTAGCATGAAGGACACAGGAATCCTACTACCACAACACAGATGCCACTGCAGCCGTTTGTTGCACTGCCATGGTAATGGCATCACACAGTTTATTTGTCTGCAAGAGTCTCTAAGAAGGCACATCCTGCTGGCTGATCATCTCCTGCTACTGAACACAAACCACAGTCTCACAGGATCTGGCCCATCCGCTTGTTGCAGTGAGTGGTTGTGAAACACAAAGGAATTTATTGCTCTTGTTTTTCAGTTTAATACTGGTTTACCATTGAAGACACTGGTCATTTGCTGGGGTCCCTATTGCCTTTTATGCTTCTACGCAGCAGTTGAAAACGTGATGTTCATTTCACCAAAATACCGCATGGTACGTCTATGCTGCCGTAATCAAACAGCAGGGAATTCAAACAATTATATTCTCCTTACTCTCCTCTCTCCATTCCTATGGAACAATGCCAATTTACTCACAATTGGGTTTACTTGTTATAACATATATATAACATATAAACAAAATGTTTTGAGGAAACAATATACTTGTTATAACATACATAACAAGTAGATCATTTCCTCAAAGCATTCTGTTCATCTACCACTTTTAAGGCAAACCAGCTAAGCACTGTGATATAAAAGGCATTGTATTACTGTTTTGATCAAGCAACAGTTTAGGAAGCCAGGGGGTGTTTTTCTTCATCAGTCAGTTAGGGGTCTGTAGCCTGTACTGCTTCATGGTTTGTAGGAGACTTTTGTATCCTTCCCACAGTCAAGTACCAGCTAAAAATGTTCAGTTTTGAAGAGACTATTTGTCTCATTCATTTTTCTAATACTTCCTGCTCCTCAGGGAACCTGCAATTGATCACTCTTAAGGTCATGCTGCCTCCTTTTTTCCCTTTTATCTATGAGTCTTGGCTCCAAGACTGCCTCTGGAACTCAGTAATACCACATCAAACCTTTCAACTTTTATTCAGTCTCTGAAAAATCAGCCTAGTTTCAGGTCAGCAAATGCAGTACTGTACTTAGGTATTCAGTATCCCACATAAAATGTGTTAGGAATATTAGCCCACTTATCTACCAAAAGGTGTCCCACAGCCACCCTTCACTCCTCCTAAGTGTATTCACTCTCAACTGAAATATCCCAGTTTCAGGCAATGCTGATCTAAATAAATTCTTTCTCCTGGAGACTATAATTTCCTCAGCAAGGGCCTCCCACTGACCAAATTGCTTTTACCTCTCGTCTCTCTGGAGGTAGCAAGCTACTGCCATCAGAGACAGGCATTTGTTCAGTAAAGGGAAACTGAGCCTCTGCTGAAATCAGCCCATTGGCTCCTTGATGCATTTTTCTGTTCATAAAATTGTGTCTCACAACAGATTCCCGCCGTTATTGCCAAGACTGTGCCAACTGTGGACGCCTTTGTATATGCCCTGGGGAATGAGAACTACAGAGGAGGAATATGGCAGTTCCTCACAGGACAGAAGATTGAGAAAGCAGAGGTCGATAACAAAGCTAAATAACCCACTAAGGCATTAAGCCAATTTAATGCAGGTACATCACTGAAAGCAAAATGGTAGAGGAAACTGTGTGCGTTCTCTGATATGTACGTACAGAGGTGGTTCCACATTGGAAAGGCCGTGCATTGGCTACAAGCAATGAAGAACTGAAAGAAAGCCTTCCAGATAACTGTCCAAACCATCACGAGCTGCTTGTCAAACAAGCTGCCTTAAACCTGTGTTGATTGTCATCAGTCTCATTTTATATGTCACTGCAAATAAACTATGTGCTGGAAAGCATTTTTTTTTTCCTGATACACTAACATAAAAGCTCAGCAAATTAACTGAAGTAGGGTATTCGTTTATCCAGTGAGGCCTCCTCAAATCAATCTGTGCAGTTTGTCCATATGGTAACGTCTGGATTACTGAAAGATTAAAGGAGTATCCAGTATTACACCACATGTCTGTATAAATAGCTTGTTCGTCTGCACAACGCATTTTCAATGCGCCCAAAATGGGAGTTTCCAAATTTCAATGATGAATCCACCATCCTAATTCCATAAAAACACTTCAGTGGGCGTTTTACCCCAATAAGGAATATTAGCTTGGCTCCTATTCAAATGAATTAGTGTGTGACATTCAGCTTTCTCACATACTAAACTGAATGAGATTTTGCAGCTGCTGCTTACCAGGACAATCAACAAGCTTATAGTCCATCACAAAAACATTCATCTTTTTATTGAAAACTTAGCAAAAACTAAAGGGAGGTATGGGTCAGATTCTGTTCTGAAAATGTCGTAAGAATAAAAATTAACTTCACATCTGCCATTCAATTCCCCTATGCTCTATATGAGTGAAAACAATCACTGAATTGGTTGTGATTAAAGAGTCTAAGCAAATAAAAAGCCACTTATTTAACAGTTATAAGAATTTGTAAACTATTAAAAATGTCCACTTTAAACATTTGTATTTGCTCACATCGCCAACAGGATGAAAAATAGCTAGTTGATGTTGCCTGTTACTGCAAGATGGGTCATTTGCAAAAAAAATATGTGCATAACACACAGAATACAAAAGATTGTGCGTATGAAAAGCCAAACCTAATTGATTCATACAGGGATCATATGATTCATTTCAACGCATTGACAGCAAAAGAGCTTTTGAAGCTAACCAAAGAAAAAGCTGATTCATCCCTGTGGTGCTTCCCAACATATTAGAAGGGAAAACAGTTGTGTATAGGTAATAAAAGGCTAAGGAAAAATGGTTTCATATGGGTTATAAAAGGGTAGGTGGTGCAATCCTGGAAGCTAAACAATCAGTGGGTAGAAGGGACATTTTTCCTCCTGGCTAGAGATAGGAAATAAATGTCATTTTGTTGCAAGTTAACCAGAAGGATCCCACTCAGAGATGTGCTTTGGGACTCATGAGGCTCAATCTAGTCACAAACTACCTGACAGAGCAGTGAATAATGCCGTGACAAAATTATTCAGAATAATCACATCTAAAGCTGACAGCTAAGACTTACATCTTTGGTACACATAGTATTAAGTGAGCAGATGACAAAATGTTTGCACTGATAAGTGCAAAATAATGTGTATGGGCACAAAATTACCTTTAAGTATATATCTACAGTGACAGGCTCTGAATCTGTAATTATCTCTTTCTCAGGAAAGAGTCCTGGGCAGGTCTTGAAATCATCAGTTCACTTGTCAGCAGGGTCATACTGACAAATCCCAGCAGAATGCTAAAAAACACTAAAAAAGGAATAGGAAACAAAAGAGAACACATGGTCACACCACTTGAAAAGCCACTGTGCACAGACTTATTGAATAGGGTGCATAGTTTGGATCATTCCAGCTCACAGAGGATATAGATAAGCTGGAAAAGGACCACAGGGATGATCAAACATAAGGAGAAGCTTGAACACGGCAGGGATGAAGCGAAGGAGAATGATGGCTCAGAAGAGGTAGGTGGTGAGACCACCAGAGGCAGCCTCACTGAACCAGGGGTTCAGGGATTGAGAAGATGGAATGACCATTTGCTGCTTCCAAAAGCACAAGAACAATGGGGCACACAGTAAAATTAAATTTAGCTGTGTATTTTCTGAAATTTGTGGTTTGAGGAGTGTTCTTCATGTTTGCCTACACAAACACATTATGGCTTACATAACAATACTGTAATAATGTAATAAATAACAGCTTAAGACATTTGGTTAGGATCTGAGTCTCCTTTGCCTTAAAGGAAACGTACCTCAGTTAGTAACTCATCTCAGGCTTTGGCTCTTAGTCCATTTTCAGATTGATTTTTGACTTGCTTTTACTGTTAACCTTTTGTCATCGTAGTAGAAAGCAGCAGAGCTGTTTCTTCATTCTGTTGGACAGCTACAAATTTTAATATGCTTCTGTTTAGGTTTGTGTATTCTTTTTCATAATTGATTACTGAAAGCTAGTTATGGGTAAAGCTGAGTATTATTAGTTAGCGAGCGTAAAGTTGCTTAGTGGCCTCTGTCCTGAGCAGCAACCAAAGTTGTCCTCTACAGCCACACTGAAGAAATACAAGGTAACAAAGACCTAGGGATGGTGCAAAACTTACAGACATGCTTTGAAGAACACGGGACATGCTCAGTTTACAGCATGTAGTGCTGTAAACTGAGACCACAGCTGAGGCAGTACAGTACATTACAGTGACACAAGAACAGGCTGTTCCACCCAAGAGGAGCCTCCCACAGCTATCCAGGGTGAGACCTCACTTCAGATGGTTCCCTGTGCCATAGCGTGTTGCACTGAGTAGGTTTGAGCTCCCATTGTTCACATATGCTCAGAAATCCCACTGGGTTTCACTCTGCACCTCCAAACCTAAGGATGTATGTAAAACTTGAATAATTTCTCCTGTCATTCATACCTTAAACAAGTGCTTCTCAACCAGTCAGGCCCATAACTGTCCTAACCTAGCAGCTCATTCATACAAGAAGTTACAAAGGCTCTCGACTGAATGGAGAGGCACACAAAGCATTTCAACAGACTGGGTGGATTAAACACCTCAGTTCTGGTCCATAATGCCTCAACTGCTGACTTCCTACCAAAGAGTAGAGGAAATGAGGTTGCTCTTGGCTCATTTATTGGATCATGGATAATCTCATGCTCTCTGGAAAAAAAAAATAAAATAAAAAAAGTGAAGCAAACCAAAAAGAGACTGAAATAAACATAAAAGTTTCCAGGAACTGGTCACCAAGGAAAAAATCCTCTTCTAACTATAACTAATTCATCCACATTTAGAACTGGCTGATGACTACTAACAAGCATATGAACAAGTGTGCTGTGTTTCTTTCGGAAAAATGTCTGAAAGCAAACTGCAGTGCAACAAGATGCCCAACACATGCTTCCAGTTAATTACACAGTTTATCCTTAGCACAGTTAGCCTTCACCCCTACAGCGCTGGCCCAGTGCCCTCTGGGACTGCTGGTTGTCCAGAACTTCCCAATGAATATCTGCTACCATCCTGATAAAGCCTGTCACTACAAGGTCCTTGTAGTAGGTTGGGCTAAGGCATACAAAATCTCATCATGTTTTCACACTCTGGAGAATCCCAGATAGCTAAAACAGGATTTATATTACCCTAACCAAAGTACAGCCCAGGGGGTTATACAGGGGATACAAAACACTCCTATACAGATAGTATCACACTTACTATAAAAAAAAAACAACAAAAAAAAAAAACCCACACACGCCAAAAAAACAAAACACACCACCAACAAAACACAACAACAACAAACCCAAAAGAACAAAACAGGAGAGAAGTGTAACCTTCTCTCAGCTTAAGCTGGAACAGCCAGTCTACACATCAGTGATCAATACCTGTCCTGTCACTAAGGATGAGAGTGTCTACAACCTACCCACTTTTAAAAATAATTAGATGGCACTTCAGGCTGCTTCAGATTAGCTATTGCAGCCCTTTGTTGGGAAGGATTTGGACAATTATTCATGATCAATATAGAAGAGGAAAGTGTGCCTCTCCGTAGGGTTCAATTACTTGATTCAGTATCCAACCACTCTTAACACACAGTGATCTGCAGTATTATGCCCAATATTACCAAAACACCCTACTATCCCTCTTACTGGCAGTCTAATTCTACTCATTTGTGTCAGAGTGAAAATTTTGACATGTTGATGAAGGGCAGACTTCTGAAGAAGAAATAGAAGGCAATTTGTCCTCCTTATCCCTAGGCACAAACAGGGTAATTTCTTCAGGTCTTCTTTCAGCAGACGGAAATGCCTCACACCTTAAATAGCATCCCTTGCAGTCCTATTTTCAAGGCTATTAAACACCCACAACTCCAAATGAAGTTACTGTGTCCTCAATAACGCTGCAAATCACGGTCTTGCTGACTCAGCTTTCCTGCACTGCCCACACATACAAAAACCCTACAGTTCAATAAAAGGGAGTTGAGTTTTTCTGCAGTGCACATTCTTCATGTGCTCCATACACTTTCTGATGTATTTTTCCTAGCACCTCTTGTATATCTGATTGGGGCATTACAAACCATTTCAGGAACAGGGTCGGGGGAAGAATTTGTATGGTTCCTAGTCTGTCACCACACTACATTGAATTGCGTTACTGTAAAACAGTGAAGTGAGTTGGTTTTGTCACCACAGGGAAAAAAGGATTGCCAGATTCCTAAATATAGGCCAAAATGCTAATTATTTGTTTGGTTCAACACATTGGGATACAGGGACTAGAAGTGTAATGTAAAATCCTTATAATATCTTAAGGGTTCCATCCAACCTAGATGATTCTATGATGATGGCAAGTGTTAGTCACAAGTACTTATCCTTCCTGTTATGTCTCACTTAAATTTCTGTTTTGTGTTTCACCTGTGAGGATGGCTAAGTGGACACTCACACCTTAGACTATGATATTGAGCGTTTGCATTTGGGGGTTATGACGCAAAACCATTTGGTACCATCTGCCTTGTATACATATAAAAGGATTACGATCAATGGTCTGTATGAGCTACCCTAGACAGGCTAACACAGTAAATACTCAGTGTTATGAGACCAGGCATTCCACTTTCTGCAGAGAAGAAGGGAAGATGGACCTGTTGCATTAAGGTTATGTAAAATAATAAGAATTTTTAAGTGGTGAACAGACATGGTGACACATCTATTTCAGGTGTTGTTTGGAAATCATGTAAGGTGATCTCTTGTGTATCATTAAAAGGACAAAAGGATCCAATAATAACAGCAATGGAAAGCACAAAAATTCTAAGAACATCTCAATGAGATGCAAGTTTGAATCATTATGAATACAATTAAAATTGCACATGCAAGACTTCAGAATTCTATTTTTAACACTTTAAGACCCTTGGATTTCCACAGCCAGGATTTTTTCCTGTGTAACCCACGTATGAAATTTTTCAAAGCAGGTTTTGTTCAGAACACAACATCAGAACATAGAACTATCAGAAGAGAGCTGTAGCTGAGTGAAGGCGCTGTGCCAGGACAGAGATGCACACTGGTTAGAGACGACTCCCCTGAAAAATGCCAGAGAGATGAGGCAAAGGGAGCTGAATCATAGAATCATAGAATTGTTGAGGTTGGAAGGGACCTTTAAGATCATCGAGTCCAACCTTTAGCCTACCCTGACAAGAGCCACTTCTAAACCATGTCCCTAAGTGCCCCATCTACCCTTTTTTTAAACACCTCCAGGGATGGTGAATCCACCACCTCCCTGGGCAGCCTATTCCAATGTTTAATAACCAATGCTTTGATGGTAATATTTGTCAGTTCTTTCCCTACTGAACCGGAGTCAGTTCAAACCTCAAAGCCAACTGGAGCTCCACAGTTATGCTTCTGGCCCAGCAACCACTGAGTGGCAGCATGTCCTAGATACTACACCAAATGGCACCTCTGATATATAGATCAAATGTTGTATTTCCCAGAGGGCTCTGCCTTTCCTTCACTAGGAAGGTTTCAACTTTCTTGAAATAGCTAAGAAATATCTTAATGGAGACATGACAGTGGACTCATTTATGGAGTTAGCCCTTTATCTACAAAGGGGCTACATATTGAGATACTTGGCACAGACGTGCAACATCTGGCTCCTGATGGATAGTCCCCAAGCCTAAGTTTGGTACATAAGCTCTCCCCCAGAAGTGGGATCCACACAAAAGGTAAGGAAAACCATCTTAAACAGACTATAAATCTGAAAAGGTTTTTTTTTGTTTCATATCCTGCCTGCTTGGCCTCTGGCATCACATTGAGCCACTTCCCTGGAGCCTGTTTTCAGCAAGGATTCAAAACCTGGGACTAGGCAACTTGAAGTCTGTCTTGTCATATAAGGAACAAGAAGTCACTGTCATGGCCGAAAGAGATGCTTTTATGGAATAGCACTCATCTGGGAGTGGAGGGGTTCAAATCCATTTGTTCTTAACCTGATGGCAGTCAAACACACATCTTCTCTCATCCAGAAGAGCCACCAGGCTGTTGCAAAACTCTCCTATTTCCCTACTGACACCTTCTCTACTTCCCCTTTGCAGAAAAAAAATACAAGGTTTAGCCAACTGAAGGGGTAGAAAATGAGAACAAACAATTTGGGATTGATTTAACTTAACTAGAAGGGAAGAAATCTGGATCATGATGTTTGCTTCCAGGACAAAAATGGAAAGGCTCATGTGTTGCTAATGAACATTTGAATTTCTCCAAGATACTTGTGAGAATGAGTAAAATATGACAAATTACGCCTCCTATGGAGTTAGCACATAACATATTATATGGACTAAAAACTACACCACTGACAGATTGTAAAATACAGTTGGTAGGCAGCTACCACTGAACAAGAACGTTGTTAAGCCAGAGAGACTTTTTCTTGATCCAAGTTTTTTTGCTTCTCTATGCTATAGTCACATATTTAGGTGACATAAAAATTTGTGGAATAGTAAACTAAGAGATAGATGGGTTATCATTACAGGATTACCTGAGCCACCAGGGTAAATGGTTGTACCCTGACAAAATGTATTTTGGTAGGACCAAGTGTTTGAGATACAAGAATGGCAGTCACTTATATTTACATGATGGAAGACTCTGCTTTGAAAAACAGAGCTCAGGAAAGGATTTAAGGGTCATTATAGATAATCGCCTCAATATAAGCTGTCTGGGCAATGCTGTAGCAAAAAGGACTAATGAGATTCTTGAATACAGGGAGGGAAGAAAAAAAAAAAAATAGTATGAAGCAGAAATAATGAAGGATTCCAGCATCTCTGGGCAGCACTGCCAAGACCCCTACTAGGTTACTGAATCCTGTCCTGGTGTCTGCATTTTAAAGCGGATTTGAAGACATTGGACAGAGTTCAAGTGAGTGTCACAAATGAATTCTCTGGCTTTAACAAAACAGCCCAAGCCTTCTGACATGACAGGTAAGGAGCTCAACATATTCAGCTCACTGAAGAGAAAGCATAGACGTACCTTCATCACACTATGTAGGTAATTGCACTTGGGGAAGATATACGTGAGGAGCTTTCCAATCTGGATGACAAGGATCCAATGAATAAAAGTTGAAGCTAAATTCAACCTTGAAATAAGGGAAAAACTTCCCAGCAGTAATGAAAGACAGGAACAGCTTATCAGGGCAACTAGTGAAATCACCATCACTTGCAGCCTTTTAGACAGAGACAGATAGCTCTGAAGATACACTTTTAGCCTAGTTTCAGACTAGATGATTATGGTTGTCCTTCCTAGCTCTTCAAGCTATGCACCCTTAGTTCCCCTATGCATACCTTTATTTAGTGAAACAGAATTGCCTACAGCCCTTGGTGAAACAGGATTGCCTACACTGTACTCAACGTGCATGCCATGTTTCTGTGATGGCTTGAATGATGCTACAGGGTTTACAACTGGCAAGGACGCAGAGTTAGTGTTGTGGGGCCACGCTGGCCTCATGGTCAGAGAGAAGGGTTGATAGAGGGAAAACGTTTCTGACTCTGACATGAGAGGGGCATCAGGTGGATGAACCATTGCTCCTTCTCAACAAGAAAAAAAACAAAAACCTCTTTTTCTCTACATCTTGCTTGTTCTAACAGATGCATTTATGTTGCAGTCCCAGAAACAGCTATGTGTAGCGACAGACATATCACAGGAACTTTAAAGAAATTAGGCTGCCATACATGGGAGGTCCCTGAAGCATTTCCTTTTGCTTGTATTACCTACCCCAAGTATGTTTTCTCTTCCTTTCATGGGTGATGGGAGCAGAAGGGTGGGAACAGGTAAGCGAGAGAGGGAAGAAAAAGTACTCACTTGAAATGAGATTTTAACTTGGTCGCCCCTGGGAGTAACTGAGTGAATGCAGTGGCTTCCAGGCTACATGAAGGTAAGCAAGAGAAGATGAAACCCCGTTGATTGAGCAAAATTACTTCTCTGTGAACTCCAGCTTTCTCCCACTTCTATGTCCTGTTCTGATGCAGTCAGGCAGTCCTGACAATCAGCTAGGATTTTGATATCAGGTGTTTGAGAGATCATGATCCTTTCCTAAGGTAGGAAAGAGCAATTGCCACAGCAGCAGGATGGCCATTAGCAACTCTATTTTGGCAGATAAGCGAAAAAAAAAAATTGCAATATAATATATGTGGGATAGAACTTAAACAAAAAAGCACAGAGTGTAAAATTTTGATCTTGAATAGCAGTGGAGAGTGCTCAACCCTTGTGAAACAAAGAAAGCTTTCATTTACATGCACCCCCAAGCTATTTTGAAATGTTCCACTGCTTTCTTCAAACTCACCCACAGAGCAGTTAGAAAGTGGAGCACACCACAGACGTGGTCAGATCCGATCCCAGTGTGGCTGCTAAAGGGAGCCACACTAACCAACTTCACTTGTCTAAGAATTTAGGAGGCACCAGGTCTTTTCTGGTCACTCCGCTCACTCAGAGACAGGGTCCTCCAGAGGACTGCTCAGCCTACCCTCAGATGAACACATAAGGCAGTGCAACAATACACCCTCCAAGAAGGCTACTGCCATGGCCCTATTTCCACCCAGCCACTGTGGCCTGCATTAGCTACACTGCAGGCTGTGGCAAGCACACAAGCAGACTGCACACTGGAGGGCATTGCAGACACACAGACACACTCCGCTATCCCCATCTGTCTATCCCACGGCAGGCACCAGTATCTCCACCACTATCACCTAAAGATGGCATTTGAAATTATATAGCAGCCATACTCTTAAATGTAACACATGAAGCAGCAATGAGTTGAGACCAGAAACATCAGTGGGAAACCCCAACGTTTTTGACCCCAGTGAAAACCCACCCGGCAGCTGAAATTGAAACATTAATCCCATGGCATAGCCCGTAATTAAAGGCCCCAGCTACCAGCAAACAGCTGTGTAACTGCTGATGGCTGAATCTCAGTGCTTTGAAACGGGATTAGGATGAAACAAAAGGAAAAACAAGTATCACAAGCATTGGTAGGACAAGAAATACCTTAATGTGTCTTGCATTGACCTATTGACCAAAGGTTTATTGGTGTCCTTTTGCAGTTATTTCTGAGAATTCATTACGAGCAGAAATGAGAGTATGGCAAACAAAACAAAGGAATTTGTGACTAGACACATGTCAGCATCCTATTACCCAATAGCCTATGCTTAGATCCTACATCGAACGTTTATTAACTTATTTTTGTTATAACATTTCAGGGGCCTGAGCTTGCCACTGAAGTCTATTCCTTTGACTTACCACCACAAGAGATCACTATGCCTCAGACAGGATATACAAATAAAGAACCATCCAAAGAGATGGAGATCTCTCCTTGGATGTCTTTAAATGGTGCATGTTGTTTTTCTGGCTGAAAACTACTTGTAGATATGGACAATTGACAGAATAGCAACAAGAAAGAGTCATCCTGTGAGGAAGGTGCCATATGGTACACAAATCCCATTAAGAGGGTTTAATTGTTATTTTAAAGTCTACATACAAGGAGAAGTAAAAGGGAACCCAGTTCAGATACTCTCCAGATGCCAATTTTGCTTATGTTTTGGACACACCAAGAATGCAAGATCCATCCGTCCTCCTGCTGGCAGCCATTAAATATGACTGAAAGAAGGTGGAATAACTCCCAGTTACTGTAAGCAAACACTAGTGAGCCAGTGCTGTGCATTATCTCTCACCAAGTCACCAGGCTCCTGTAGTGTTTACATGCTAGCAGCCAGTTCTTTCTCAGTTGCACTGACAACTTAACTCAGAGAAGCCGATTCACCTACAATGCATTGATGGTATTTTCCCAGTTTGAAATTTGTTTGCTTCTCTTTTCAGAAGTAACCCACCCTCCTGACAGAGCTGTAAGGCCAGGTCTGCAAATGGCATTACTAGTCACACATCTATTTCTTCTTTTTTAATTTTTTTTTTCTCTCCAGGCGATGGAAAAGAAATTAACTGGGAGGTCTTTTCAGGCAAGGTAACTGTACTGTGACTGAAGGGTAGTACTGGAGCTGCAGAGCTGCAGTCTGTATTGGTTCCTCACAGGCCGGGCTGGGCTTTCTTGTCACTGTCGTTTTGGAAGTAACACAGAAAAGGAGCTGGTTAAGTACAGGCTCTGCAATCAAAAATAATGTCATGGAGGTGGCTTGTCAAACTTCAAGCAGAGGAAAAAAAAATTACCTCTGAAAATGCATCCTGGCTGTTCCACTAAGCATATAACTGAAGTGTCTAGTTTGATTTTACTAAATTGGTGTATGGAAATAGTACATAATTTAGAATCACAGGGTTTGGTTAAAACTCTGATAGCAAGGTTTTAAGCAGGTCTGAGGCCCAATTAAAAAAATAAATCCACAAAATTTAATCCATCTTTACTTTTTCGCTTCAATGTGACTCTTATTAGCTCCCTAAAATTAGATTTTTAATCTCAGATTGGCACCCCATTCTCTGCCACTCAAGTATCACAAACAGTGAGAAGATTATGGCCACTTATGTAGTATCTATTTTCCTATAATCCTTTTAGCACCATAAATGCTAAATATAGTGTCCAGTTTAAATTAGCTTTAACCTAAAGTCGACTCCAGTTAACTACGCAGGAACAGCCATTTAAAAAAAAAAAACCCACACACAAAAAGCTAGAAATATTCCCACACTTTAAAAAAAAAAATGGCATTAAGGCCGTCAGTGCACATAAACAGATCGCCTCAACAGTGGCGAGTTCTGTAACAGCTTTTTGGAAACCTAGGACTTGTGAGCTATTAGCCTGCCACACGTGGCTAGACTGGCTGCAGCACCCACCCTTACAGCCATCCATCCCAAAAAGCACAAGAAGAAACTGGAGTTGCTCATGCAGCTCCTTTATCCTGGCTATATTTGCAAATGGCTAACACTGAACATCAAAGCATTATTGTGAATCGAACTCCCAGTAGGTTTTGCAGGACAGCCCTTTGTAAGTCCCATAAGACCTTCACAAGGAAAACTGATGTATCCCTTAATTAGGGGAGGACCATCAGTAGACCATCATAAGTCACTAAGTAAAAATAGCTAAAACAAGCTCAATTCTAGACTAGGAATGTCTTCAGTAAAACAAGTGCAGGAAACCCTGCCTTTCACTTGGCAACTGCTTCAGGAAGAAATATGTCCTCAACATCAAAGCAGGGGTTTCAGAAAGGCTGCCAGAGAGCAGAAGTCTCCCACATTCAGACAGGGATGCCCATAACTGGGCCCAGAGAGTCAGTGCCAGCTCCTGCTGACTGCAGACAGCTTTACAGCTGGGGTACACGCAGGCTGCCAGAGCTCAGTTTGTGGATTTTAACTTAAACTTTTATAGGTTACATATTTACTTGTTAACTTATATGTTCTATTTCTGCCTCTACAACGTCACTTATTCTGGACCAACTATGTCTTTTCATCAGCCAGTTTGCCTGAGGAGCATAACAGCAAATGAGTCCCAATAACCCAATCATCCTGAAGTAAACAACCACCAGGTGCAACACCCCTAAAGTTACAGGTTCATCTCACAACTTAGTGCTGGATTTAATACAGCTGCAAGTTTTTCCATGTCTTACCTTTGCCCTTTTCAGGCACCACATGGAGAGAAGGGAAGTCCACCCTCAGCAAGCTTGGCATTTTCTCATACTCCAGGGGGAGAATGACTGCCAAACCCTACCTTGGCATGGGAAATGTCATAGAAATGCAAATTAAAGTATATCTGATTGTGTCTGTCTGTCCATTTCGCTTCAGCTTGTTAGGAACAATTAAACAGATGCCTAAAGCTGAGCAGTAAAATGAGTACCCAGGAGCTCTTCCCACAGAGTTTGCCTCCTTCACTTGGAGGACTGCCACACACACAGATTGTGATATTCTCAAATGTTCGTTACTGAGATACACTCATCTGTTAAATACAGATTGGAAGGAGAGGATAGATAGAGCTAGTCAAAGGAGAAATAATGAATCAGAAAATGTTCTTGTGAACTGCTGTGACCACTACCAAGACATTTTGTGAGCTTCTGTTTAAAAGGCTATGAAATCCCAGCAAAATAAACAAACACTTTGAAAAAAAATGGTATTAGGGTTCTACATCGAAAGCAGAATCAAACTGGCTGTAAGCATGAAATCCAGAGCCCATAGTAACAGACACAACCCTCATGCTGCTTCCAGAATGTTTTTTCTTAAGAAGCACCAAATTTCTTTTGTTTTCTGGACAAGTTGTATAGTAGAAGAGTAAACAAACTGGTTTTAAGTACTCCTGGATACAAAACCAAGGAGCAGTAAGATAGCAATCAATACAGGAAATACAAGCTCCAGGTATTTATTTTGAGCCTCCTGAAGCTAGACTGAGCACCTCATGGACCCCAGCAAGAGTATCGCTGCCTGAGGGGCACTCAGTCTCACTGAGACACCAGGAAAGAAGCAGCACCACAGACAGGAGGGGGGATACAAAGAGGAAGGACAAGGACACAGTGGTAGAATCACGTATTTAGAGGAGAAATTTCTCCAGTTTCCCTGTATTTCAATTTGCAAACATATTCAACTTGACTTCAACAACCTCTTTGACTTGGATCAAATCGCCTGCAGTAGGTGGTGGACAAACATCCCAAGCAGGTTAAGCACTTTAGAAAAAGAAGTCATTTGAGTTTCATAAACTAGGCCCTTTGGAGTAAAGTGTTTCTGTTTACTTTCATTCTGCAGAATTTTTAAAACTTGCTCACTGATACTTTTAAAGAGGTTAACAAGTTAAGCAATTATCTATGCTCTCATTTCCTCATGAAATACAGGTTAGTTTAATCTTCTTAGGCTTTGCAATGATACTGTAGAGCATAGCTATAGCATGAAATAGCATGTCACTCCAGATAAAAGAGGCTGCAAAGGTTTGGCTCTCCTCTAAAAACAAAAAAAAAAAACAAACCAAACCAAAATAAACCAAACCAAACCAACAAAAAAACCCCCACACAACAACAACAACAAAAAAATCACTCTTCATCATAACTAAAGTTTCTGTAATTTGCTTAAGGGACATCTAAAGGCAATTCCACTCACAAAAAAAAAAAAAGGAAAGAAAGCCCAATCTTTGAAAGAGGAGGAAAGAGATTAATGTTATTATGCAAGTGGGGACACTCCCTGTAATAGTGAAGACACAGCACGTATGTTTCCAGGTTAAGAAAAAAATACAGCCACTATGTGTGCGACAGGGAGAGGAACCGCTTGCTGTGGCAAGAGAGCCAGTGAGGTAATGGGTTGCAGAGAGCAGTTGTGATGACCAAGATGCAGCAGTGACATCCCATAATCTATGTCCCTGTCTACCCAGGGGAAGGCCCCAGGCTGTGCCAGTGTAATGGTACGCACTGCTCCATGATGGCTCCCTACTGTATTTCCTTGATATTCCAGCCTCTGAGGAAAACGACTCATTACTACTTTATCACAGTTCACTACCTGCACGACTATTTGGGGGGGACATGGAAATAATTAACACTGACCTGAACTGGTGTGCAAATGAAAACTTTTCTCCCTCCCAACTCAAATTCTCTTTAACCAGACCTGTGTTACCATTACCAGAGAACACTGAAATGGCAAACTTCCACCACAGGGACAAAATAAGTCCTCTTGTGCCATGTCACCACATCCTATGCCCACAGCCAGGATAGCTGCACAGCTGGCACACACCTGAGGTTGCTCTGTGGTATTTCCCATCACTGGAGCAGCCTTAGTGGGCCCCAAGAAAACCTCAATCAACCATATTTTTTTTCTTAGATAGTTCCTGACATAAAAAGTCTTCAAGAAGGGGAGTGCAATGAGAAAGATATTTCTTTAATACTGCTTTAAAATTTTAGGCTTAGCCAACGCCCAGGCACTTCCTAACATCCTCAGCACTGCCAGTCGCCTGATCAGAGCACTGGACTTTCTTTTCTTTTTTACCATGGGACGAATGGGAACAGACCAATTTCACACTAGTTTTCTCCTCGTTCTCCCTTCAAGACAGCACTGAAATCAAACTGATAGCACATTGCTTTTATTTGTAATGAAACGACACATCTACGCCTTGAGGAGTATGTAACTTGTCTAATTTCTGCAGGGAGCTGCTGGGTCGCACTGGTGGCTCACAGCCTCATGCCTCTTCAGGCTGTCTTTCCCAGAGCCCTGGGGGTAGCTGCCGGGAGGGACAGGGAGGCACATTCCTGCTACGACCAACCACGAAGAGCACAAATAATGTGGATAAATCATGTGCATGTTAATCTTGTTGAACCCAATCTACTACCCCATAAGTCCTGCTGAACGAACAATCAGTGACAGGAGCATATGTGGCAGGTGCCTGAGGATGTGCAGCCATGAGATCTGCTCAGCCTGATCAATGGCAGTGCTGTGCCAATGTCACAGCTGGGGTGGGGGGAGTTGGGGGGAATCACTTGGCAGCACTTGGTTTTGGTGTTTCTGCAAAGTCAACATTCCTACCATATTCTTGTTTCTCTCTCGTTACAGTAAGGAGACTCACAGAGCCCAAAACCCCTGTTCACCCGGCACATACATAGAGCACTCCAGGGTGCATATTCAGATGTAACTTGCCAGAGATATCAGCAAGGCCTTTTCCACAGCCCACCAGGACAGGTTTACAACACCCGGTGAAAGGATTTGGGACTAGTATCCACACGCCACAGCAGAGACAGACACTTCTCCCAGGGACTGCAGGGCACCCAATTGCCCATGCTGCTGTTAGTGATCATCGCTGTTTATTTAATACAGCCAACTGAGCAGCATTGGCCAAGTACACAAAGAGAAAAGCCCTTCTCTCCTACCACTGCATCTCTGGAGGGAAAAAGCACTGACAGCTTCTCCTGCTGTTAGTTTTCCAGGCTGTCCCTCACTCCAGAAGCACACCCACATAGGGACGTCAGCCAAAGACAGGGAGCTCTACCCACCCAGCTATTCCCAACTCCCAGGGTACCTTCCTTTCCTAGAAGCAAGCACCATCCACCCAGTCCTGCAGATAAGTTAATCTACTAGAGACCTCTTTAACCAGGGGAACCGTTTCCAAATAATAATAAAATAAAATCATTTCCCTGGCAGACTGTTCCTAGTAAGAGCAAAGTGCTGGAGAGAGGACAGCCCCTGCATCACTTGCTGAGGGGAAGGATCTGGTCCTGAGCACCCAGTAAGTCCATTTAATACAGTGACCTGTCTCCATTTACTGAATGATTTGGCATATGAATGTTTACTCTACTGAGTGTATTTAAACTAATGGCTGCTAAAGCAGCTTATGACTTTTTAATCTAGCTTTTCCATACAGTCATTTGTGGAATGACTGTTTGAAAGGGAAACAGACAAGAAACTGGGGCAAAACTTCCACCAACAGACACTGAAAATGTTACTATGTGCCACAGCACATGCCATTTCACAGGCTTATCTGTGGCTTGTTCATTACCATTAGAAAACTTTCCCCAGAGCTTAGCATTTCTACAGGCCACCTGACTAGAAGCACATGCACACTCCCTGTAAGCAGATCTCAGACAAGCCCCAAACAGGCTGCACTTTACAAAATTGATTTCATCCACTGAAGCAGAAAATACAAATTCCCCCAGCAGCCCCTTTCCTCAAGGAGAATGGGGACATGTCCAGTTGAGAGAAGAGGCCCAGCCTGGTGGCTCATTCCCCTGTGCTCTCTCTCAGGGATTCTGACTATGAGTAAGCGCTGAGGAAGAAGTGGCATTGGTCACTGAAATACTGTTTTAAGGGCCTGCTGCAATGTGCAGAGACTGGCTTTGATCACAGATTACCCGATTTATTGAACAGGTGTAACATTCTGTATCATTGTATGGTGGAAGTCTCTTTGTGCTATTTTCCCTTAGAGAAAATAATCTTCATCTCTTACAAAACACTAAGATCTGTTATTAAATATATCTGTATCATACTATTTTCCTTTTCAAGGTCTTCCATACCTTTCTATAGTAATTAAGCATGCCACAGCAAAAAATCAAATCAGTGCAAAATCATATTTATCCCCAACATGTCACATAACTCATGTTGTTTCAGCATATGATAGAAAGAGTTAATCAAATGACAGCAAACAGTCTTTGCAACAGTAATCATTAGATTTACTTCTGCTAATGTATTGCGCATGAGATTCCGATGACTTCCCCAGCCTGTGCGCTGCAGGCTCACCTACCCACCATGCTGCAGAAATGTAGTCAACACAGGACCATGTCTAGGTATCGTATGTAACCCATAACTCCTTCACAGTTCCTCTTCTAGTCATTGCCACTGCTGTTTTAAATATGATCAATAAATTGACATAAAGTTCATTTTAAAAATAAGCATTGTCTAAGCCTGCTGTTCTGATACCGATATATCCTTACCGACAGTGTTACAGACACTGCTTCACAATTAGGGACAACAAACACAGTCCAAGACATTCTCCTCTGGCACCGCCCACCCCATCAAACATCTCCACCTGCACATACCCCCAACAAAGCCAGGAGCCAGGGCTGCTCTCACAGTCACAGAGCCCCCCATCTGTCCTGCTGCACTCACAACAGCCAAGCAGCACAGTTTGAGAGCCCCTGCTCCGAGCAGGAAGTTGGTAATCCAAGACATAAATATACAAAAATGAGCCAGGAAGGGATACATTACACAAACACAATTATGGTTCCTGGGTAATAACACCATCTTTAGTTTCCTGAAGAAAACCCTATTCCATCAGCGTGACTCCAAAGGTGAAGAGTCAGTTCCTATCACCTGTCACAGCAGGAAAAGAAAAAAAATCACCTTTGGGTAATCTCATCACAGGGATAATCAAGTTAGCTCAGCCTGGCAGACGTTGTGGATCTGAGGAGCAGGAGGAGCATGATGTGGCCAGCCCAGCTCATTATGAAAGCCACCTTTGCTCCTGGGTGGCTGAAGCCATGCTCAGGGCAGGGGTCTCCATTTTTCTGTGCATTCCACCTTTCCACAGCAATGGCAGCACAAGACTGTTGTTACAGCTTCCAAAACTACAGAAGGAAATAGCGTGATCTACTTAAACCACAAGATCCACCTGGCAGTGGATTTCTGAGTGATTATCACATACCTCAGGTTGCCTCTGGACTTTAATCACCCAAGAAGGATGATAATCTCCAAAATACACGCCCCGTTGTGTCTTATCAGTGGCAGAAAATGACAGTGATGTATAAACAAGTTGTGCTTTCCACTCTCGCTTGGATCTGGCAGGGATCCCAGGAGCCAACTCATGCCCTCTGGTGGGTCAAGTGTAGAAAACAGCTCTGCCACTGCCAGCGCAAAGGTACACCACAAGGTCATCTCCAACCTTGATCAGCTCCAATCAAAGATTTGCTGACTAGATACTTGTATGCACAGCTGGGAGATGGAAAGGTCATTCACTATTGTGCCTCTTCTCAAAAAAATAACATTATGTGGAAGAAAGCTGCTGAATATAGATCATCAGTCCCAGACCGATGGCACAAAGTGGCAGAAAGCCAAGCAATGAGCAGGGAAAGCCACAGGTCTCTGCAATAAGTATTTCTTAACTTTTAGAAATTGCTTTGATGAGTTCTCAACAAGGGGTAACTACCATTTCCTTCAGTCTTTGCTGAAGCTTTAGTAGAGGCATGGGCTGTTTCTGCTGGACTTTGAATTGGAGAAGTGGACTATACAATTTCCTGCAGAAATCAGGGTGTCCTCTCCCAGCACCCATCCAGACTATGAAAAGGGAGATTGGCCAAGTAAGAACAGAACGAAAGGGGTGTTTAAATTCAAAGACAGCATCAGAAGGATGCCTGAAAACATAGAAAATATTCTTTGGAAGAAGGCCAAGATACAGAGGTGCATCTCAGACTGCAGTTACAAAATAGCTGAAATGTCTAAAGCCCAGGCTGGCCCCTCCATTCAGCTACTTGTCTAAGGAGCCCAGCTATGGCTCAGCTTCTGATTTATTTTCAACTTACAGGACAGAGCAGTCTATAACAAGTCAGGGGGAGGTTCATTGTCCGGTCTCTTCAGGCCAATGGCCACTGGCAGCACACCTCACTGCAGCTTAATCTGCTCTAAGCAGCCCAGACACAGCAGCTACCATTTGCTTTGTGCTCTCACATAAATGCTGCTGATTTTACTGTGAAATCTGAGTTTGAAAAACTGGGAGCAAATAAAGACAGCTGCTGATGATACTCATGCATCTGAGATTGCCCTTAATGGAAACAAACTCTGCCAGAAAAAGATTTGTTTCTCGAAGAAAGTTACATTTTTAAGATCCATGCATTTGTTTGCCTTTCACCAAACACATTATTTGAACAACATTCATCTCCTACATTGTGACACATCTTCACTGACATTATCTTAATGCATTACTGATGTGACAATAAAGAGAAAAAAAAGGCAATGTCACAACCAAATGAGTGTGTCTATTGATCGTAAAACCATCCTCAGAGAGAGAAAACCTTTATGATGATCCTCATGAATGTTTAGAGAATAAAAAACTAGGACTTTTTCATACAAAAATCCTGTTGAAGCCAACAACTTTAAGGTAATTCCTATGTGAAAAGAAGTTCCTAGATCTTCTATCAAGCGCAAAGATATCAACATTTGTCAACGAATGCATTACTTCTTATGACAAAAATGCTGTCTTGTAATTCTTAATTCCTTTTAAATAATTCTACCACTAAATACATCCTATTACCCTATACAAGATCTAGTGAAAATATATAACATTTATTAACAAGTTTTCTAATCATATACAACTGCGATCAGAGTCTCAGAGGCATGAAATCAGAGAGTTGATGTTTCTGTACAGAATTCAGTGTCAGCATACACCAGTCAAGAGCAATACTTGTCAAAGCAGTAAATCAGTGCTTATACTGATAAATAATGGAGAATGAAGTTTATATATCAAACACTCTAAGATGCAGGAGGAAATATAAAACAAGTGAGCTCTGTCGACCCGAAGGTGGAATTAACTTCTTGGTATGCCCCAATAACTAAGTTCCTTCTCGCTTCAGAAAAGCAAGTCTTTTTTACATGCAAAAGGTGGCATCAGATCTTTGTGCTAATGAATGAAAAAGCAGCAGTTGCTCCATAGCACAAATATGAAAATAAAGTATGTTTTCACACCAAAAAGAAATGCAGAAATGCTGTGTTGTCAGTAACAGTAAAATACTATCTAGTAAATAGAAGTGAGTTATAGTAAATAGAAGGAACCCTGTTCCCTGCCAGGGTGCATCTCCTATGGCAAGTGGCATATGTGCAAAGTGAAACTAAATTCTATCAAATAACGCTTCTCCATCTGCTTACACTCTGCTGCTTCTGCACTCTCTTTTTCCTTTTCTGTCAAAGACTTCCCTGAATGCTAGGCAATACATAACCAGGTCTGGGGCAGAGATGAAAAAGGGCTTCCCCCCCTCCCACCCCCCCAAAAAAAAAAAATAGACGATCCCTTTGCACCCCCTGCTGGGGAAAGGGCCACGAGCAAAAGGCCCGGCAAGCCCTGCAGGGAGATCTCCCGCCCCCGTCACTTGCATTTAACTAACGACCTTTGGGTCTCGTCATAAACATTTTATTTCTTTTAACCCCGTGATATCAATTCGATTCTAGTCATAATCTCTACTGACTTTAGTTGCACTTAGTGAAAAGTTTACACATAGGATTAATCAATAATAAACTCATGAAAATTCCTTATTTTACGGTCACATTCTTGCAAGGTCACTGAATTCTTTGCTTTTCATAAGGAAGGAGACCTCTTGTGCTGGGTAGAAAGGCCATTTTAATACTAAAAAAAAAAGAAAATCTGAAGTAGCAACGTATCATTATATAACACGTCAGGAGGACAAACATTTGCTAGCTACTGAAAACCAAGCCTTTGCTCTTGACACAGAGAAATCAGTGTGGCAGGTTTTCTGCAGCAAGGATGGCAAGCCCTCTTCTGTAACCTTGACTCTCTCCCTTTAAGGTCAGCAGCAGCAGATCACAGTATGATGATTTTATTCTTATCAGTATTTTTTATTAATTTAAATGAAAATCCAAAGGAAAGTGTTCATGCTACTCAGTAGAAAATGTGTTTTTAAGAAGTATTCAACAAAGCTACTAAAGTAGTTAGATATTTGGCTATTCCAGTTTATCAAATAAAGATAGCAATAAACTCATTTTTAAAGAGCATCTCTGCTATAATATCTATAACCAGAAGGTGGCATTAAACTGCCACAGATCTGCTCCAAGTGTCCTTAACTGCTGCCTCACAGAGCCTAGCAGGTGAGAGGTCCGGGCACTTCACACAGCTACAAATTTGTTAAAGCTACTACTTGGGTAAGCCCCCTGGAATTAGAGCAATACAGCCAATAACTAACTCATGCAACACTGGCAACAAAAATACTTTATTTCTTCCCTCCTGTCCGTTCCCCCTGGGCAACTGATCGCTGGTATACCTGCCCTGGCTTTTCTGCCAGACCACTGAAGCTACAGGACTCAGAAGGACCCCACATCCCTTAGTGTGTACAACACATGCAATAGTGTCTCATGCCAGCAGTGGAGCAGAACCTCAAAAACCCAGTGGAGTTTCAGAGGAACAGGTTCCCATGATCCTTACCACTTACATCATCTCCAATGAAAAGGTCATACTATGGAAAGGGGTGGTTTGGCTAGATCCTCTGTTGGTTTCCAGCAAATCTGAGGGCCACACTGCCACCTTGCCTCTCCCATAGTGTTTCTGTGTAACTCCAGGGATGCACTTGTATTGATTGCCCAAGCAGAGGCTTCCCAGGTTTTACTGATAGAGAAGTTATGTCAGTAACTGGTCCACAACCTGAAGCCCTACCCACATGTAATGGAAAGCATCCTGGGTGCCCAGGCTCATATTGAAAGCACCTCTCAGATGGTTAACGTTTCAGAAAGAAAACCCACACACATGCACACTGACACCAAAGAGAGCCTCAGAGCCCTTAAAGTTTCCTCTACATGGTTCAGTTGAGCAGGAGGCTCGATTCCCTCCTGTTCTGCTCCAGATCTGCCCTGCTCCCCTTGGTCGTGGGGCCGATACGCACTCCTGAGCAGTGGGACGTGCTGGGGCAGGCACTGCTCTGGCTGCACCACCAGCTGTCTGTCATGGATGCAGAAGAGCTGTCCCGTGACATAAAAAGAAAAGGTTAAAGGGATGCTGGGAATATCCTGGAAAAATCTGCTGTTACAGAGCAACACCCACCTCTGCACTGTGCACAAAGTGAAGGGCAGGGTGTGAGAGAAGCACTAGCAAGGCACAGGCACAGCTTACCTGGCTCCAAGCTCTCCCTCGGTGCAAAGGCAAGATTTCCAAGCAGACAGCAGCAAACAGTAGAGCGGCATAGAAGGAGAGCCAGGGTCCTGCTCCCCCACACCAAGTAACAGTAGGCATCCAAAGTTGCAAAATGAAAGGATCAACATTCAGGATATTTCAACTCTAATGCAGGATAAGGTGACAAGGTGAATAACAGGTCTTCCTTCTTTCTGTGATCATTGCCAGGCAAACACAAAAGGAGACTCCAGTAAGGAAAAATCCAGGTGTTGGGATTACTCTGTATTTACACAGAGTATCAATTCTCTCAATAAGTTTTGGGATAAGGACAAAGCTCATTTGTAGCTTTCCTTGGGAAAGAAATAAAGAGAAAAATATGGTATTTTTATTCCTGCCTCCTTCAGATAACTAATTCAGAGGTTTCTGAGTGTTTGGAGGTTTCTTTGTTTCCAAGAGGAGGAAGGGGCTCCAGCGAGACTTTTAAAGAAGAGATCAGCTTTGCCAGCCCCCCTGTGGCAGCCCAGACAAGATGAGTATGTGCATGCAGAGGGAAAGGAGAGAAAGAAAAGTCAGGGTTGGAAGAAGCCTTACTATTTGGGTTGCCAGTCATCTGGATCAGCATAGCCTCCTGACAGCCCACAAATCTGCATTTCCTTTGCCTGGGACTTGGTGGTGGAGGGACAGAGAGAGACCAATTCTCAGCATGACATGAGTTAGCCATGGTCAAGAGCCATACCTGGACCCACAATATAAATGGGGGGGAGAAGGCAGAGGGGTGAAGGAGGAGGGCAGGGAGAATTTCTGTATAAGCCCTGAGAAAATGTAAGGCAGGGAAAGGTTTGGAGTGAACAGGCAATGGCAGGTAGCTCTGATCAAAAGCACAGTGATGCTCAGTTTGTAGCATGTGAAACTACAGAAAGATTGAGTGCTCAGAGAGACTGAGGGAAATGCAAATGGAGCCCCTGGAGGGGAACCATATTTCAGCAGGTCATGAGCAAGCCAATAATGATTTCCACTTCATTTGTATGTGTGCTAAACATACTTGGCATTACTTCAGAGACTGGGGTCAAAAGTTCAATGATTATAGATCTTTGCTAAAGGCATTGTGCTAGAAGGCGCATCTGGATCACTGCTAGGGGAGGGTCAGAGCCAGGTTTGCACTAACCCTTACCCCTGTCCTGGTAGGGTTTCCCAGCTGAGATCCATTATCTATGTAACTGGCACACTGAAAGACAGCCACAAAGCTTATCTTGCATGTTACCTCACTGCCAGGATGCTTCAAAACAGCAAACAGAGAGCTGAGCAAGTAGGAGCAGCATTTATTTTGCATCTCCCAATAGCCTTTCCATGCTGCCAGTCTCCTCGGCCAGTAAGAGCCTTCCTTTGTTCCAGCAGGTTCTCCAAAAACATATCTAAGTACAGCACATGCAAAAAGTAAGTAATGCATATATGAGGGAGGAAGAAGGATAGACGTCTTCCCTATCAGCCGGCAGGGAAAGGTGGGTAATTATAGAAGGGCAAACTAAAGCACTTTAAATTAGCCAGTGCCTAACACAGAGTGCAAATACTCCCCCTTGCAATAACTCAGCATACACCCTCTTGCCCTTGAGGCCCTTGTACACATTTCAACACCCACCGCTTTCTCACCACACAGTAGGACACCCATCTTCCAGGTACAAACACAACACCTGATCTTGAGTATATCCTTATGGGGCTTAAATGGGACCTAACTGTCTGCTGCTAAAGGAAGCTTTGGACTTCATTTCCCCAGGAGGAATTAGTAGCAGATGCGAGCCAGCATCCCTCTAAGCACCCCAGCCCCTGGAGCAGCACCAGCAGGCAGGTCCCTCACAAACATTGCCACAGCCTCTCTGGAAATAGAGAACACAGCACCCTTAGCTGCTTCACCGCTTGCCTCCCCATAATGCAGCAGCAAAGTGAGTCCCAGCCCTGCCTGATTTGCCTTGGCCCAAGAGAAACACTTAACAAAGGAAAGGTCAGACAGCCAACAACTTCATTTCTTGGCAACACTGACAGCATTTTGACCTCACCCTTTAGGCTTCAGTGGTCTGGTGGACTCCCAATGCCAACCCCACACGCTCCAAGATACACAGTGGAGTTCCCTCCCACACCTCCAAAGAGATGGCCCTTATGTCACCCCTTATGGCCCCAGTAGCACTTGGCTGTTGCTGCTTGGGGATAAGCTGAAGAGAAGGTGACCTGCAAGCACAGGTTTCTCTGCCTGAGGAAGATAGTAGAGCTGCAGCAAAACAGAGGGTCATGTACACAACCACAATGCTGGGAGGGTCCTTTTGCACCAGCTATTCATGTCTTGGCTCTCTCACCTTTCTCCAGACACCTGCGTGACAGAGACTTGCATGACTCATTGAGTTGCAGCACAGTTTGACTTTCTTTACATTGAACTGGCAGGAAAGGAGGAGATTTCTGTTCGCTCCAGGGGCATTACACTGACTGTGTTTTCCAGCTAGGAGAATCCTCACAGAAAATAAATCTTCCAGGGAAACCTGAAGCACATTCAAGGGAAATGGAGGACCAGAGGCTTTCATTAACTCACACGGGGCTTGGTTGAACTGGGTTCAGATAATGAATACCAGCTGTGGAAGACATGGTTCATTTTTCAAGGACTCCTGTGCAATTCTCTTAAACTTTAATAGGAGCTTGCAATGCATACTGTAAAGGTATAAACCTGATAGGCACACATTGTCAATTTGATTTTTCACAAGTCAGGGAAAAAAAAGCTAAGGAAACCAAATCCATTACTTTTTTTAGAAACTTCCTCCCCTCACACCCACCTCCACACATTTTTTTTTGTTTTGGTAATTAAATTCACCATAATGACCACTGCAATGTAAATCTAATATGAAGTCTGAGTTTCTGTTTTCCATTGGTAGCCATTTGCACTGCTCGATTTAGACAACTCACTAAAGCATATGAGCGATATTGCCAGACAACCTTCTTGAGCCAGTGGGTAAGAAAAGCTTACCTAGACAGTATTAAATCACTAAAATTGATTGCACTCTATTGCTTACGCTCCAATTCCACTGGCAGGAAAGGTACAAGCTGGCTTATTTACACACACACTAGTGAATTCATTCACACACAGCTGCTTTCCATCTCAGAGCAATAAAAATTAATAATAAAAATAATTAAACCTCATCAGCCTTCAAGCATTTGGAAGCCCCAGAGCCCCATCACCAAATCCTCTGAAAATGCGTCAGCCTTCTCACAAGAGGGACTGGGGCTTGGTTCCTGCAGGGACCGGCTGCCAGAACTACCACGGCGCCTTGTCGTCACACTCCAGCAACAGATTATTCCATGATATCGACCCCCCTGCTCTGGGTTAATTCTTTTAATTGTCTCGCCACATCTTTTCCCATTAGGCTGATGTAACTTGTTTAAGCATACACAGATTGATTTATGACAGCACTAGGAATGTTAATTAGATGCCTGCTCTCCAGTTAATGCATGCTCTGTAAGAGATGCGGGACAACAGTCTCCCATATGGGAGCTCTAGCCTTTTGCCATGAAATCAAAGGCAGCCTCACAGCAAGAGCAGAATTACACCACACTAAGAATAGGCAGCTTCCACTGGCGTTGCGGGTAAGGCAAGGTCATTGCCTCCTGCTCTCGATTCTCAAGTGCCATCTTCATTAAATATAGCCTCAATCAAGGAAATGGAAAATCTCTTTAAAAAGTACACTGTTAGGAACTTACTGGAGCCCACTAAAATTCTAAAACCTCATCAGGAGGTAAAGGGTTTCTTTCAAATGCAACCTCATTTGTCTCCATTTAAAGAGGCACTTTCCTTCACAGTTTATGTTCAACATCCTGTAGCTCACTGCTGTGTGTTCCCTGCATTTCCATTTTACTGAAGTCACGTGCATGGTGCAGGAGCCTGTAGAACGGCCTTCTTTTCCATACATCCAGTTTTGGTCATGCAATGCACAGAAGACATAATGTTCAGATACTATGGAGATAGTTGAAAAAACAGCGTTCTCAATAGTACCAATCAAAATCTGAAAACTCTTTAGGAAAAAATAGGACACCCTGCAGGTCCAAGGTACTTTTCATTCTATTGCTGTGTTCAAAATTAAATCAGTTAGATACATTCAGTAAGAATGAAATTCCTCTGCAAGTAACACCATCTTACTGCAAGTCAAAGAAAACTTGCCTCCTAACTTTGTGCTTCTAGAAAACACACAAAACACCAAAACAAAACACCAAACCAAAACAAAAAAGCCCCTCACCAACTCCCACACATCCACTTTGCCAAACTGCTAAAAAAACCTAAAGTTCTGATTATGACTCTAAGCTACATAACCAGACGCTGTTTGGGATTATGAGGACATCACCAGTCCCATCACATTTTGACAGCAAATCCCATGCATTTTCCCACTAGCAAGACGGCTCAGAGCAGGAGCTCTCTCAGCTGATTCTCCCAGGTGCTGCTCCTGCTACCCAGCCAGTCCTACCTGGGTTAGCAAACAAACTTCATCTCCTCAGGTCTGCAAATCCTCCAGAGATCTTTCAGTACAATTTCTAAATGCAAAGTTACTGGATGTACTGAAAAATCTCAGCACTTCTAAAGAAAATTATTCTACTTACGGCCTGCTCTTCTCAGATTCAAGGTGGGGAGTGGAGGAACTTATATAAAAATTTATTTAAAATTGCAGAAATGATCTCTTGAACTGAGTCGCAGACCCTTTAAACACAGCAGAGGGGAAGCTGATTTGGACATAACCAAGAAAAGAGAAGAGAAGAGCAAATACGACAAAGCCTGAAAGTGACAAAATTGATGGCAGCGGGAGAGGCTTTGGAGAGGAGAAACATTCACACAGTCAGAGCAGGGACACACTTCCAGAACTAAGTAACAATGATAAACCTGCTATTTCACAGTTTTCTTACCTCATCTGACGACTTCTGCTGCCAGGCCACAGTCAGCAATGCCTCTCCATCAGTGCTGTGCAGCCTAGAGCCTGCTAGCAGCATCCGTGAAGCCCCCGAGCGGGGGCCAAGACCACTCTGGGCAGGCAGCAGGATACATCCCCATGGCACCAGCCACGCCAGCACTGCCTACCGCTCCACTGACCAGCCCAGCTCTCACGCAGCAAGGGTCTCCAGAAGCATCGACCCCAAGAAAGGTTTCCTAAAGCCCTGCGTAGGCATAGACATGCTGAGGATGAGACACCAGGAAGGAGAGGGGAAATTGGCACTAACTCCACACGCTTCCAGCCCAGGCAGAGAGGCAACGGGAGGTGCACAGCCCACAAAAGCCAGTCAGTGCAGTCCAGGTTTCTAATGTCAGGTATCTTATATTTACAGCAAGTTCTTTGAGAACAACCTTCATGCTGAGAGCAACTCACAACACTTTCAAACAAAATAAGTGAGACAACTGTAAAAGTACCTTCAGATGACTGATGAACAAAGACCCAAAACCCCTATCTAATGTATTATTAATTATGGATTATTATTCAGCTCTATTCAGAGATACCAAAGGCTGCTTTGATAGATCTAAAAGCACCAGCAGGAGCCACTGCCCTTTATACCTTACTAAGAAGGGCACCCAGCTGACAAGGGCCACGTGGACCATATGCTGCTCTGAAGCAGCACTGACAACAGAGATCTCAGCAGATACTCCAAGTGACAAAAAGCACTGTAAAATCACTACCTTCACTCTTCTGTCTTTACTCTCGATCTATCCCACGCCCTCACTCCAAGAGCAGCTTCAAACCAGCACTGGTTTGTCCCAGCCCAAAATTGGCCTCATCTGCAGCCTGAGTCCATCATCCCTAGCAGGATAAGACCCAACCTAATACCATTCTGAGGAACCAGCCCTGATACACACCTAATCTCCTTTCCTAAATTTGTGTGGATACTAATACTACACACCTGCAAGTACCTACAAGGTGGCTTGAGTCTCCATTGATTTTATCTGTGCTGCAAAAATGAGCATTTCTCCCCTTGTTCTCAAGGGTTTTCAATACTTTGAAATGACACAGCCATTCAAAATGTTACAGCAAAGGAAGAAAGCTACGGAAATGTAACTTCTTATGAGCAAAAGAGTGGGATGAGAAGAGATGTGCAAGACCAGTGACAGATTCTGCTACAGCCACACCTAAAATGCCTATAAAGTATGTACATGAGTAAATATCTAAGGCACTGAATAATTATCTATCTATTCTGATTTTCTTAAGTCACATGGGAAAGTAGGATGCGCTACAACATCATGCTGGTTTTTTTCCAGACACTAACGCCTATTTCATATTTCACTCAGAGTTGTCTCCTTTGCAATAATTTTGTAGAAAAGCATTACAAAATTGCCAGATGCCAGAGCTTTTCTTGACAGTGAAATTTCACTTATATAGTATGAAGATACAGGCTGACTATTTTAAGTGAAATCCTGTCACTGGGATATGTCACATACAATATATACTGCAAATACATTTTTAATTCTTTGCCAAGAGATTTTTCTCCCCATTTAAGTAAAACATTCATATTCAATTCATTCTGCTTGGGACAATGTTGATCACTTTACAGATTACCAAACCAAAATATCTGACAGGCTATTTGAAATATCCTTCTTCTGTTGCCAGCACTAGAAGAATGCCCAGCATGATGGAAACCTACATTTAAACTGTCAGCAAATCAGATTGCCAATCTGATACCGGTTTTAAAGCCACAGAAACTATTTGTGAGTGTGTGGAAGATGTCTTTCCTGCGGTCTTAGTTCTGAGAGACCGTTAAGCAACGAAGAGCTAATGAGGAATTTGATCTGCATTACAGCAAAGCCTAAAAAGGTGAACCGACATGAGTGGCTAGTGGAGAAGTGCATTAAGAATCAGTAGCATCAAAACATTTCTTCAGTTCCTGCTCCCTGCAAAATTGGATGAGAAATGAGTGCATGCATGAACTTGAGGGGTTTTGGAGCAAGGATAGATTCCGTATGTTTACAATTGAAAAGCTGAAAAACAGGTAATTTGAGAAAAAAGCAATATTTTCATGATTCATTGGAGAACACTTTGATAGGCTTCCTCAAAAGAGCAACGAAAGACGTAATAGGACAAAAATGATGCTGAAGCAGTCATTGGGAGGAGCAGGATCTTCCCAGATCTTATAGCTGCTTCTTGCATCTCAAAGATGGATACCATTTGTAGTCCCCATCTAGTCTGAGACTGACAGCAAACGTTTCAAGGAGATAAAGAAGAGACAAGGGTGGTCTAAGGTGGCACACACAGTAGACATAGGCATAACGGGAAGTAAACAGGAGAAGAAATTCCAAACTGAACATTAGGAGACTACTCAAGCTGTGAATTTTATTGAACAGCTAATTATTCTCCAAGAGGGGAAGTAGAAACTCCATTTGTTCAGCCATTTAGAAGTAGAGACGTGAGTTTATTGTAGAGAATACCCTATACTTTCAGAGTTGGAAGACAGGCTATAATTTAATAGCTCTTTTTTAACTCTAACTGCACAACTGTCTATTACAACTAACAAGAACATCAACTATTGCTAGAGCTACCATAAGCTTAGACACAAACCCTTGAATTACTTTCTCTCTTCTATCTATTTTCCTGTCTCTCTCTAAACATTATTGCCAAAGAGTGAAGCAGCATGAAGTACGGGTGCAACACTAAAAAAAACCAAAAAACCAAACAAGCAGATCATTTACCATTCCTCAAATAAAAAAATAAAAAGGTATGACAACCATTTTTAAAGAGCAGTTTTCCTTATTGAACACAGCTTTTACAGAAATAGACAGGCACACTTTCATGTACAGTCCCCACCCCTCATCACACCTGTATCACACATGAAGCTTTGACAGAGAATTACAACAGACACGGTCTCCCCAGAAGGTTGTGCCTGGTGGCTACTCACGCTAACACCAAAAGCCCCATTGGCTGAAGGCGCTAAGGCTTGTCCAGCCAGTACTGCCAACCAGCCCTGCCCAGTGGGATCCCGAAGCAGGACCAAGCCCTGCCTGCCTTCCCTCCGATCCCAGTGCCACCACATGACGCCACCAGCCATGGAGATTTGCCAGCCCTTGCCAGGATTCCCTCTTTCCTCTGCTCTCCAAAGCTCCTGTGTGTGCCTTTCTGTGCTTCTGCCTGCACCCATGTGTCTGTCTGCCTTGGGAACAAAGATTTTAGTGCCCAGCTAAGGGCAGGAAGCTCAACTACCACTGACATACAGGAATATGTTAATGGCTAAAGCAAAATAGCCAATGTTTTCTCAATAATTCCACTCACGGCAATAATTAATTCTTCTCTGCTTGACAGCCCCACTATTTTGTGCACAAAAATGCTTTTGAAATTAAGTTGTTGAAAATGGACTTTACCTTCTGTTTCCTCCCTTTTCCTCCACCACACTTCTAAAAATTATAGCATACTTCTCAAACTAGGTGAGCCTCTCCTATTTAGCAGGATTAGATTATCAGGTCTTTTAATCAGAAATTAAAAATAGAAAAGAAACATGCAATTAGTTTGGCACCAAGTGCTAAAAAGTATTGCCATATCCTTAAGAGGACAAGCTCTCTATTGCAGACATTAAGTACTTGGACTATTAAGAAAATTAATAATTTGCAGACATGAGGAACTCTAACTCTCTGACTCATTGTGTTTGGACTCCTCATAGCAAAAAGTTTTTCTCCTGTGGAAGAAAGATGCCTAAGGATGCACGATTAACTTAAATCCATTCCTGACAGCAGAGTGCATCACAGCAGTTGTTGCTTCTCTCTCTCCCTCTGTAAAATCACCCTGATCCAGTGTCAAAAACAACTGTCATTCCCAAGAGCAAGGACTATCAATTCAGTAGGTAGCAGGACAAGCAAGCACAGATTGTACACAAGTAATTTTTTCTGTTTAACTACTCAGATTTATTTTATGTTTGGAGAGAAACCTTTCTCATTTTTCCAAAATTCCCAAGGTTGGTAGATCTTTCTTTCTAAACTAAAGCAACAGTTAGAAGTGTGACCAACTGGTCTTACTAACCCCCACTTTCTGCTCATGTTTAACTTGAAGTGATACCATGATCAGACATGTAGGTTTACATGCTCGTATGTGTGTTATGTATTTTCTGTTGTTTCTGAAATCTTAAAGATTCTAAATGTAATTTCCCTTCCTGGGCTTTTTTTTGGACTCAAGAATAAATTCTCCTCTATGGGAAAACAGTCATCATGAGCTGTATTTTCCTGCATCTACAGCATCTAGAACAAAGAAAGTGGTAAGAAGTCCTGGTGCAGTCAACTCTGTTCTTTATACAGACCTAAAATCTTCTCCATCTCCTTGACATTAACAGTGGTTTTCCAAAACTGCATGTTCTGCACTGAAGGACAAATGAAGTACATCACCTCATCTGCATTCCTCCTCTCAAAGCAAATAAGCATCATTTCCTCTGGGTTTGGGATAAAAGTATAAGATTTTAAAAGTTGTCTCATCTCACCCTGAAGTTCCTTCCCAAATATAATTGAGTTTCTAAGCCAAACACCAGGGAGACTTTTTTTTTACTTTAATTTACTGTGGGTCCATCAACTTTGACCACACTTGAAGGTACGTTTTCTCCCCATTAGTTCTGTCTAGTCAAAGAAGCTCACGTAGCGATGACGCATCTCTTGCAGATAAGGGTATCTGCTGATTTGATTTACTAAGAAGGCTAAATTTATTATGCAACATTTTACAAGTATAATTCTGCTTTCCCTTGATGGTAATAAATTCGATATTAGCTCCCCTGAGACAAGAGAACCAGTTCCTTTATTATTCAGACATGACCCCCAGAGCCAGATTCCATTTTAGAGACGGGAAATGGCCATATCTCTGATTAAAAGGGAAACTTTAATCAAATAAAGTGCCTCATCAAGTAAGAGCCAAGATTCCAATACTCCTGACTGAAGCACAGCAATGATCCAAAGTCATATCTGCCCCCAACCCATTACCGCTTACTGCAAACGTGATATCCATCCCAAACAGGAGGTGCATCGTTTCCTTATCATCCTGGGAGCTGATCCTCCTGTGCCCACAGTCCCTCGCAGAAGCATATTTTCAGCCTGCTACCCCAGGGTCTGTTTGAGGAAACAGAGGATGGGCATTGTGAAACCAGAGGAGGATGGGCTTTGCAGTGTTTGGGGATTTTTTTCCCAACTAAATCCATCTCGCAGGTGACAAGTAGCCTGAACCATGCAGCCAAGTGCAGCAGCCATGGCCTTCAGCTCAGTACCCTTCCAATAGTACTCTTCTATTCTCTCAGACACTTTCCTTCTACAGTCTGAAAAGATCTTTTGAAGCATTTAGGATACTAGCTTATTTAGAGTCCCAGGTCAACAGCTTTGTCCCTGTTGTCAGTAGTGTATTTCTGCAGTTTTACAGTGGGGTAGTAGGTGAATAACAAATAATGGTAACAATGAAAATACGGATGTCTAGGGGTTTTGTTATTTTAAGCGTGCTTTAAGACTCCACTTCTGTGTAAGCACAATCGGATCTGTATGCCACTCCATGCAGCGTTCTATCTTAAAGTCTTTCTGTCCATCCGGACAGTTTTCTTGCAACAGAGCAAGATACAGAAACTGACAGATAAATCATCTCCCTTTCAGCCACAGAAGCCCAGCTACGCAAGCAAATGAAGGCGCCCAAACTCCACATCTACTCAGGAACTGCTCAGCTGAGAGATCCAGTTATTTCATACAGCCTTCTGCAGAGATCCTCCTTGGATCAGCCCTCATCTCATTTCTGCTACAGGAGTAATGACATCTACCTTCTGCTTTATGCCAGGAGTATCCAAAGCCTCTGCACCCAGTGAGGGCCCTTGCTCCGCAGAGTTTCCAGCTGCAGCAAAATGCGGGAAGTAGATAATACCACTGCACTTGAAGATTATTTCCCTGCTCTTTGTCTGACTGCTACACAGACATGCACGCATGTAGGAAGATGGTTACTGTATCGCTCTCTGCTTTCCAAAGTGGCTTCAGTGGCCTCTGAGGTGGGAGCGCTGTCCCCGGGGGTATAAAACACCCCCCGACGAAGGGCAGGGCTCAGCCCCGTTCCCGGTTAGCCCGATCTCCCCCAGCCGCCCCCGCGCCTTGCCCTGGACCGGCCACGCCGTCGGGGGGGCGTCCCGGACAGCGGAGCTGTGCCGGCTGTCCCGGCGAGCTGCTCGGGTTAGCCGGGCTGCGCCGCGGAGGCACAGGGCAGCCGGGGAGCAGATGACGGTTCCTTGCGGCCCCGGCGTGGGGGCATTGGGGGCTTTTGGTGCTCGCACCGCGCAGGGACCGAGGCGGTAATCGCCGACCCCTGCAGGCGAGCCGGGCTCCGGACCGCCCCTCCGGGGTCAACGGCGGCGCAGGGCCGCGAGGACACGGGAGCGCTGCCGGCAACACCGGCGGGCGCACGTCGGACCGGGCCCGCTACCCCCGCGCCGTTCACGCCCAGAGGGAAACGACGGAGTGAGCGGTCCGAGGGGGCTGCCAGGGGAGCCGGGGCCGCTACCAGCGCCGCCCATGGGTCCGCGGGCAGCCGCGCCGTCGGGGCGGCGAGAACTGCTGGCGGGCCCCCGCCTCGGGGGTGGGGCCGCCGCCCCCCCCAGGCACACCCCCGGGCCGAGCAGGGACAGGCGGCAGCCCCGCGCCACAGCCCCCTTACTGCAGCCGGGCAGACCTGTCGCCGCCGGCGCGGTACAGCGGAGCGGAGCGGGGCGGGGCGCGGAGGGCGGGCGGGCGGGCGGCGGGGCCGGGCCGGGCGGGCTGCGGGGGGGCGCGGGGCCGGCGCGGTGGCGGGGGCGGGTGGGGTTTCCGTGCGCGGCGCTTATTAGTGTGGTGATGGAGGGCCGGCCCCTCGGAGCCGCCTGGCAGTGGCGGCGCGGGCTGGCGGCGGCCGCCGGGAGGTGAGCGGCGGCTCGGGCGGCGGCGGCGGCGGGGCCGCCCCCGCCGTGCCCCATGCGGGCGGCGGCGGCGGGGCGGCGGCGGCGCTGAGGACGATGTCGGAGGCGGAGGGCGCGGGTCGGGCGCGGGCCGCCGTGGCGCGGCTCTCGGAGGCGGTGGGCGAGCGGCGGCGGCGGCTGGGCACCGCCATGGGGGAGGCGCGGCGGCAGCGGCGGCTGCTGCTGCTGGTGGTGTGCGTGGCGCTCCTGCTGGACAACATGCTCTACATGGTCATCGTGCCCATCATCCCCGACTACATCGCGGCCATGCGCGGCGGGGGGAGCGCCGCCGGCCCGTCCGCGCCCGCGGGGGGCAACGAGAGCGGCAGCGGCGGCGGCAACCGGAGTCTCCTGCCGGCGCGGTACCCGCCGGCGGCGGGGGGCAATGAGGACGTGCAGATCGGGGTGCTGTTCGCCTCCAAGGCTATACTGCAGCTGCTGGTGAACCCGCTCAGCGGCACTCTCATCGACCGCGTGGGCTACGAGGTGCCGCTGCTGGCCGGGCTAGCCGTCATGTTCCTCTCCACCTCCACCTTCGCCTTCGCCGAGAACTACGCGACGCTCTTCGCTGCGCGCAGCCTGCAGGGGCTGGGCTCGGCCTTCGCCGACACGGCCGGCATCGCCCTCATCGCCGACCGCTACGCCGAGGAGCCGGCGCGGAGCCGCGCCCTGGGCACGGCGCTGGCCTGCATCTCCTTCGGCAGCCTGGCCGCCCCCCCCTTCGGCGGCGTCCTCTACGAGTTCGCCGGCAAGAGGGTGCCCTTCCTGGTGCTGGCCTGCGTCTGCCTCCTCGACGGGCTGCTGCTGCTGGCCCTGGCGCCTCCCTGCGCCACCGGGGCGCGGGCCAACATGCCCGTCGGCACCCCCATTCACCGCCTCATGATCGACCCTTACATCGCCGTGGTGGCGGGGGCCCTGGCCACCTGCAACATCCCCCTGGCCTTCCTGGAGCCCACCATCGCCAACTGGATGAAGGACTCCATGGGGGCCAGCGAGTGGGAGGTGGGCCTCACCTGGCTCCCCGCCTTCTTCCCCCACGTGCTGGGTGTCTACGTCACCGTCCGGCTGGCTGCCGCGTACCCCCACCTCCAGTGGTTTTATGGGGCCCTGGGCATGGCCATCATTGGCGCCAGCTCCTGCCTGGTACCAGCCTGCAGGAATTTTGGGCAAGTCATCATTCCCCTCTGCGGCATCTGCTTTGGCATCGCCCTGGTGGACACGGCCCTGCTGCCCACCCTGGCCTTCCTGGTGGACGTGCGCCACGTCTCTGTCTATGGCAGTGTCTATGCCATTGCAGACATCTCCTACTCTGTGGCGTATGCCCTGGGGCCCATCGTGGCCGGCCAGATTGTGCACACCATGGGCTTCGCACAGCTCAACCTGGGCATGGGGCTCGCCAATGTGCTTTATGCCCCTGTCCTCCTCTTCCTCAAAAACGTCTGCCAAATGAAACCCTCTCACTCGGAGAGGAACATCCTCCTTGAAGAAGGACCTAAGGGACTCTATGACACCATCAAAATGGAGGAGTGCAAAGGCATGGGGAAAAGCCTCCGGCCAGTGGGTGAGATGGAGGAGAACAGCATGGACTCCTACCGCAGAGACCTGACAGGGGTGTCCGAGGAGGACTCATCAGACTATGAGTACAGTTAGGTTCCCCCACACATCCCAGCCCCAGGAGCAAGGAGGGGCATGTGGGAGAAATGAAAAGGGGGGGGATGAAAGTGTTATTGCATTATGTTTCTGTACCAACGTGCAATATATACAGTTTAACCTTTGTCATGATGTAATGGCTTTCTTCTTCTAGACTTATTTTTAATCAGTATTTCCTTCAGCATTCTGTCAAGGTGGAGGTGGGAAATAGAGGGGACAATCCTAAAGAAAGTTATCTGAATAATCATTGGCATAAATCTGGGTGGGATCCTTCCAAAAAAAAGCGCCAGCAACAAAACAAAACAAAAAACCCAACAGCCTCACAGGTGGGGTATAATTGTGCAAAGTTTTCTCAAGCTGAAACTATGTGTGACATACTGTATATCTCTGTAAAAAATAAAAGCAAAAAAGTCTGTGTAAAATTTTGAATGGCATATTCAGGGACTTAGTAAATCTTGTGTACATATACTTAGATTTTCAGTTGGTTTCATATATTTAAGAAGAGCAACAACTATTACAACGTCTTACTCTTCCTTGGGAATAAATTGAAGTATTGTACTTTTTTTTCTCTCTCTTGTGCTGCTCTCTGGTAAGTGCAATATGCTGTATTATGTTGAAGTCCAAACTACAAGAATAATACGATCTGAATAAATGGAATTGAAGGGGATCGATTGTCTTTGTTTCATTGTTGAGGGCTGCTTGAGGGAGGGAAGATAGTTGTGCTCAGTGTAACCCCTACGGTAACAATTCCTTGTAACAGAAACCTCATCGGTTACCAAAATTGCCCAGGAGAAAAGCCCGGTACAAAATGTTCTCATTCATTCTTTAAAACATATGTTAACGGGTCCAAGCAAACAACATCGCACTGCAAACATGCTATCGATCGCCTAAAACCAACTCCTTGTATTCTCACGCGAATTTAATTTTAATTCTCACAATCGTTAATTTCAATTTCCGATTATTCCAAAAATTACACTACCAGCAGTTAGAGACACAACACTGGTAAAAGCCTTTCTTGGTGCTGAATGCTGCCCCAATTGCAATGTGCCCACCTCAGGGTAGCCGACAGGGATTAAACAAAACAAAAGATAGGTGAAGTGTTTCATTCAAAGCTTTGCAAAAAGTGGAAACCTTCGATCCAACCACAATAGAACCAGGGTGCATATTTTGCACTGTAAATTTATCTTGATATAAAATAAAATCGTTTGTTTAAATTCCTAGCTCATTAGGAAACAAAATAAATGACTTATCATCTCAAGAGGGGGGAAAAAATACATAAACGGACACAGCAACTATTGAAGAGCTCCCACCCCTCCCTGGAGAGCTGGGCGCCGCGAAGGAGCCGCGGAGAAACCGCTCCTCGGTTCCGCCGAGCTGCGCGGGAGGCGCGGCCCCTCCGCGCTGCAGCTCCCGTCGGGGCAGCCGAGTCGCTGCTCAGGATGCGCACATATCACGACAGCACTGCGGCGGTGCTTCGGCACGGCGGGTTTGGCGAAAGAGCGATTGGCACCTCAGTAGGAGCTGAGCCCCGCTTCCCTAAATCGCAGCCGCCCTCCTTGCGGTAAGTGGCACCGGCGACGCCTCCGCTGGTCAGCCTCCCCGGGGCCGCCGCCGCTCTCGCCCCGGCACAGCCCGCTGCCGGCCCCAGGGCAGCTCCCGCAGCGCCCGGGCCCCTGCCGGCACCGCCGCCGGCACCGCCGCCGGCACCGCCGCCGCCCCCGGCCGCCGTGCCGGCAGCGCCGCCCGCCCCCTTGGCCACGGAGCTTTCAGCAGCTGCAGGATGCCCCGCCGCGACACTGCTCGACACTGGTGACAACCCCCGTGGTAAAGCGGGTCACCGAAAGCTGTAACCCTCACGGGCTCCCCTTGCCGCCGCCGCCGGGGAGCCTCTCGTCTGACCCCGACAGCGGTACGGGTGTGGGTGATCCCGGCTCTGCCCGGCACCTCCCGCCCGCCCTCCCGGGACACAGCCGTCATGGGGCGAGCCGGCGCCGGTGCGACGGCGCGGCACAGCCTGCAGACGGGGCCAGACAAGCGCGGCGGCCCGCGCGCGGAAGGAGGGCGGTGGCGCCTGTTGCGCGCAGCGGGCGGGGCAGGCAGGGCCGGGCCCGGCCGGGCCGGGCGGGGAGGAGCCAGGCAGCGGCGGGGACGAGCCGCGCTCCGCACGCCCCCGCCCAGAGGGGACCTGGCCGCTGAGGAGGCGGTGGTACCTTGGACAGAGCCGTCGCGACGCGCGGAGCCCGCCCAGCAGCCGCTGCGGAGCGCCCCGACGAGCAGGTATGGGCGAGCGGGCTGCGCGCCCCGACGGCGCGGCTACAAGTGCCGGGGAGGGAAAACAGCGGGCCCGGGAGCGGGGGCGGCGGGTTCCGCGGAACCGAGCCGGACGGGCTCCCCTCGCCAAACTCCGCGGCGCTGGCGGCACCCACCCACGGATCAGCGGCTCGGGAGGGAAGGGGCTCCGCCGGGGCTGGGGCGCGCCGGCAGCCTCCGGCGGAGCGAGAGCGCTCCGCGACGGACCCCGCCGCTGCGGCGGCCCGCAGGGAGCTTACGGGAGGCGACAGGGCGGCTCCCGGCTCCGCTCCTAACGTCAACGGCCATAGCAGAGCACACTTCACACATCTGTTCCTGATAATGCATACATTGCTCTTAACTTTAAGCATAGATTCCTGAGAGCTTTAAGCTTATCTTTCTTATCTTCTTGATAACACTAAGAGTGAGGATGAATAGATGGGGGCTGAGTGTGATGCCCTAGCGACGTTATATACCACAAGCTGCTTCCTGAGTCCGCAGTGTATGGAGAACTGGAGTATAAGCACAGGGGCTTATTTCCATCCTCTGCTATGTGCTAACGGAGAGATCAGTGCCTTTTTTTGTGGATTTGAGCTGATGCTTTGAGCTGTGGGGAACGCCACCCGGCTCCCCAGCCTGCCGTGACTTGCAGCCACCCTGCTAAGCTGCTCACCCCAGCCCTCCAGCTAAGCCATCTGTAAATAAAAAAAGCTAGGATTATTTTTTTTTTCTTAATAACTTTGACAATGGACCTCTGAGCCATCCAAGTGAGTAACTTTTAAGTCCTCCTGAATTTCTGCAGGATTTTCTCTTGTGCCAGTTTCCTTGTCCTTTATTAAGCAAATACAGCAATGGGCATGATGCTAAGCTGGCAGCACTTGAACCAGAGACAAAGCCTCAGTTCATCCCCATGACAAAGAAAAGTATAGTTCAGCCTACCATCTCCAAACCCTTTATCACACTGATTTTACAGATACGTGAGTCTGTTATTAGTAGCATTTCCCACAGACACAGAGCCAGTAGGGATGTGTGGTTGGTGTGACTCCATATTTCAGTTTGACAAAAAAAGGTAAGGAACGAAAGAACAAAAGTCCCAGTGAGAAGAATACTGGCAGGATTTTTTCTTTAGGGAAATACAGATTTAGGGGCTCTGTATTTGAACACAGGTGGTGAGCCGAGGCCAGCCCACAAACAACTGGGAAAGCCCCAGTCTTCCCAGAGTTACAGGACACGTCCATTATTTGAAGTGCTTTGAACCTGTGTTGCTTGGAGTAGAGCACAGGGCTAAGCGATGAGACCTGGACAGCACACGAGAGGGAGCGGAGCAGCACAGCGGGTTAACGTGGCCTTTCCACGAGGGAAATTGTCTCTCACCTGGGTTGAAATAGTGAGCAGATGACAGATCAACATGAGTTTGCTGTGTGGCTCATTGCAGGGCCCCAGGGACATCTCTCAACCTTATCCAACCTACTTCACAGCACATGGCCCCACTGGCAGCCAGTGCAGGACAGGGAGAGGACAGGATCAGCACAAGATGTCAGCGACCACATACACATTGGCAGAGCCATGCAGAAGCCACAAGGCTGGAATAGCCAAGCCAGTTCCTCAGAAGAGGAATAATGCACAGCTATCCCTGCCCGTTGCTAACCAAAACTCTTCACTTTCATACACTGTAGGTTTTTATCCAAATTGTTTTTTAAAAGCTGTTTTAGAAATAATTCAAGTGTCCTAAGGGTTTCAGAAAGGAAATATGACATTCTTTTCTACTTAGTCTAACACATGCTGTGTTTTATATTTTGCATACACACAAAGTAATTTAAAAAAAAACCCCAAAACGAACAAAAAAACCCACCCCGTGATCCATCAAGACCTGAATGAACACACAGAACTTACTCTGCTTTAGCTGTACCACTGTAATTGAAGGACAACTGCTTGGTGTGAGCACTATTACATTGGAAGAAATATGTGCACCATATAGTTTATTCTTGTACAGAAAATGAATAAGAGGCACCTTTAGAAGTAAAAACCAGGATAAGCACAATACCAGAGAGCCACAAGTGGAAGTGTTTGCTCTGTCACAGATAACTTCAGTGACTTTTGGCAGGTTAAGCTCTCTCCCTGGATAGGTATATGCTATTTGGGAAGACTGCTGTGAGAAGCAGCTGAAATGCAGTGTATGCCTCCCCTCCCAGTCCGCCCACAGCCAGCCTGCCAACCTAGGCAGGCTTACCGGGTCTCACAGCTACAACTATGCCCCAAAGCACTGGCACCCTGCGAGCTTTTAGCCTGCAGGGGGCAAAGGCACGTTTCCATCAAGCTCCTTTCCACATCTTTAACACGGAGATGACAGCACCTCACTGTGTCCTTGGAACCATGCGATGACAAATACATTTAAAGACTGCAGTGCTTTCATATAAAATGGTAAGAGGAGGACATAGAAGATCCTTAGATAGAAAACTGCAACCACTATTACCTGTGTTGACATAAATACATTGAAAGAAAAGTCACCTCTTTCCTCCAGCTAACATAAAACATTAATACAAAACGTGCAGATCACGGCACAATGCATTGTGAAGTAAATTGAAGTAAATTAGAGTGACAAAATAAACCATGTTGAGAAGGAACCATTTATGTGCATCAGATAGTTCTGGACAAAGAAATTTATAGCAAAATGAGACAAAGAGAATGTCAAAGCAATCTCCACAGGGCTCAGTTCAGCTACTTTTGAATGTTGTACTCCTATTTCTCTTCAGTTTTGCATTCTGAAGCTTTTGTGTGTGCTTGCGCAGGGAATACTCCCCATGTACATTGTGGTAGTAAATAATGGGTACTGACTGGACTTTAAATCTTTTCTATTTCCAGAACTGAGGCGTGAGGCTCCATAAGTGCCCCCAAGTGGCTTCAATTTCTGTACTCAACAAAAGATATCAAAAGAAATGCAGGAATGCCTGTCCTAGAAAAAAACATGCAGAAGAAAGAGAAAGACACATGCAGTAAAGATGAGACAGTAAGTGACTATTTCCAGGAAAACAGAAAGAAAAAAAAGAAAAACAAAAGGTTGAAGATAGATGACTTAACAGCTTTTAATGCTGTAAACTAATGTAAATTAATATAATGATTGTAAACCAACCTCTGTTCCAGAGCTCATTTCTTCATTTCAGGGAACACTAGTTGGGCTGCAGCAGCTTATAATCAGGAACTGTGATCTAACATTAGTGCTTCTCACATCCAAATCACTCCTTCAAACATCCTGTGAAGAATTCCAGTAAGCAAAATATTATTACACAACAGCAGATGCATTACTACACAGTCCGAGATGGCATATAATTATTTCTTAATAGTAGAGAACTATCAAACTATCACATATGATTCATTTTCAAGCTGGTTGAAAAGATGACAGATGTTTATGCCTGTAAGTAATCAATCCCTTGGGTTTAAAGCTTTTTTCCTAAGCAGAGTCATGAACTGTACTGTAACCTTACCCAGAAAGATGGGAACAAAGCCAGGTATCTGAAAGAAATACTATTTGGCACATCTATTTCCACTGACCAAGAAATCAATGACAGAAGAGATATGCCCTGACTAAACATAGCTTGAAACTGTAGAATTACCATTCTTTTATTTCTGAGATCCAGGGTGCATTACAGGCTAAATTAGATTTGCATTTCCATTAATAACAGGTAATCCTGTGACACTTCTTAGGAGTATCTGAAATCTTTGGTTTCTAGATAGGGAAACATAATGCAGCACTGACTTTTCGCTGGATGTCAAAAGGCAGAGCTGGTATTTGAGCTCAGAGGACACCCGCTCCCTGCCTTCTGTTCAGAGCACTTTGCCCCCCTCCTTCCCTGCATGCACTAACAAAGGAGTTTGCAGCTAGCCTTCCTCTGAGCAGCAGGTGGGACTAAGTGACTGCTAGACATCTCTCACACTATGGTCCTGCGATCCTGTGAAAATGAATGTCTTTACATCAAGAGCTAGTAAAAAAATCTGAACTTTATCTGCTTTAGGAGACAGGCAAAATATTAAATTAGAGAAATAAACCCTCCAAAAGTTTATGGTCTACACTAACCACTAATGAACATGCACAGGTGAATTAGATGACAGTTTCTCCACTGGGAGACATGTTCACCTCCCTGAGGAACCATGCCTAGAGCATCACAGCCTCTTGAATTTTCCGTCTTTTGTGGATTACCTCCTTGCTTGATTTTCCCACTGCCCCCGTAATTCCTCTGGCTTTTAAGTGACTAATTACACTTCACTTGGTTAATTCAACATTAAAAACTAAAGGAAGCTTAATTGCATGGACAGCATGAAATTGTTTTCTTCCCAGATACTATTGGTTTCCTGCTCCAAGCAGGATAAGAATAAAGCAAGTGTAAGCAGAAATGTTTTATCAAGCCTTCTAGGAGGGCTCCAGACTGGCTGACAGCAGACATTTGGCAGGGTAAAACTGTATGTAGTCAGTGCTAATAAACAGGTAGACCTGCACATTTTCTATTTCTGCAATTTTATAACCAGTCATATTACCTATCAGACAAGTATTAACCCACGGTTTTAGTAATCACAAGCTAAATGCACTTCTTTCCTATTGAAATACCTTCTCTTAATGCATTATTTTATTATACTCTAATGTGTTTGAAAATTTCCTAGAGTCTAGCTCAGACTATGTGCTTGCATCCTGACTATCTGCCTGTTTGTCCTAGGATTTCTAGAATTTTTACCAGGGAATATTCTCCTGTTTTCCACTAGTTTCCTCGCCTATCCATTTGGAATCCTCATTGGCCAAAGGCCTACAAATAGAGTTACTGGAGAGCTAGCACTGCTTCAGTATTGCGTACAACTGCATACTATGTCCTAAAATCCAGGCACTTTAAGACCTAATTAGAGTCTGCTGGAGTCACACAATTTAATTTGCAGTAATCAGGCATCTCAATTGCTAAAACAGAATAAATGGATTAAGGAAGGGATGCAATATATTAATCAGAAACAGATAAAAAAAAAAAGAAGAAAAAAAAAGAGAAAAAAGAGGGCAGTTTGGAAACAAGTAGAATTACTTGCTAATCTCTTTTTTTTTTTAATGACTAGGTAGTGCCAAAACTTCCAGTCCCACCACTGCAACAGACCTTACGCATGTACTTACAGTGCATGAAACACTTGGTGCCAGAGGAGCAATTTAGAAAGACCGAGGTCATCGTGGAACAGTTTGGAATTGCAGGAGGTGTGGGAGAATCCTTGCAGCAAATCCTCGAGGAAAGAAGGGAAAAGACAACTAACTGGGTAAGCAAATGCAGATTAGAAAAATAATTTCTGTGGTAGATGATGATCATTTACAAACTCTTTGTGATGTTCTATATGTGATTGCTGCTTTCTTTCAGTGGGTCAATGCAAACAGGGGTGACATCAGATTCTACCAAAGGGAATGGGTATTTCAGACATATTAGGCTACAATTTTCAAACCATGTCAAAATCCATGTCATTACGTTTTCAGATCAACAGTTTGTTGACATAAATGAGAGAATTCATGCACCTCAAGTGCATGCACACAGGTGTCAGCTCTACTTATAGGAAGCACTACATTACATCCTTTTTGGATGTAATTTCTTCCTTTCACTTTTGTAACAGGATTTAGAGTTTTTATTAAAATGAAAAATGCTTTCTGATAGGGCTATAAAAAGTGCCTTGCATGCCCATCTAGCTGAAGCTCTGATTCAGTCAAATTATTCTGGAATTAAATACTTTAGGATAGGAATTACTCTTTTTTAATTAAACTATTATTTGCCATTCATTGTCACACCATACCAATGTAGTTACCCTGAAGTATTTACTTTGAATTTACTTTGAATATGTATGACTATGTATACAGACATGTATACATATAAATATATATCTATCACACAGACCATGCTGAGACCTCAGCCTTTAAAAAAGTCCAGCTTTCTGCTTCCCAAGACAGGAAAATTAAATAAGGCCTAGATAAAATAGATATCATTCCACAAAGTCATAGGTCATCCTGCCTGCATTAACCATGTTAGAATATGGCAGCTGAAAAGTAGAGACACTGATTTTATTGAAGTCCTTCCATCCCAGGAAGACAGAGCAACACTGAATGGTTTCATGGATTCAGTGAAATCCTGCAGACTTGCTACTGATGTCAGTGAAGTGTGGTTCTCCCTTAACTTTTCAGCTGTGTGACCCGCAAGAAAACTCCATCAAATTGCTGCTATAGGCACAAAAAAAAAAAAGGCTACAGTACTGGCAGTGCTTTTATTTTAAAAGCAGTGCTTAATTTCTGAACTTATAATTGTTATATTCTGATCATAGAATTTCATGGGTTTGGTGGCTAAATTAACCATCGCTTAGTGTTCCTGATAACAAATAGTGTTCCAGGAGACTACTGTTCATTTAACCACTTACAGCATGAAAATTACAGAGGAAGGATGTACAAGCGTTTTCTGAAACATCTCAACTTTAAATACTGGTTATTAAAATTAAATACCTGATTCTTAAGATAAACAAGAAATGTTTTGATTTGGAATTTAACTTGCCAGGAGTACAGCTCTAGCCTGTTCTCCTGAAGACTCCAGAGACTGTGGGGGAAGCATCTGTTCTAACAGCAATGAAATATCTCAGAGGAAAACTTTTTCAACTGATGCATGCATTCATAATTCTTTTTGCATAATTTTGTTGTTTATAGTTACTATATGCAAAGCATGCCTGCTAAACTCAGAAAGACCATTTGATCATTTTATGAAAGCCTCAATTTTCCAAATAATGATTCTTCAAGCTCTGCTCAGACATACAGGAATGTGGTTACCATATATCTGTGTTTTCAATAAAAATGGTTAGAAATTTAATACATGTGTCTGTCTGGGTCAAGCATCAGTAATCTGTATTTGTGTCAGTGGACACAGAGGGAGTTCCCCAGGGGCCCTATCCACATGCCAGTATGTGAAGGACTGAACCATTAGACTCGGGACATTCTTTTCCCACTCTATCTTGCCACAGGACAGTGTCTGATGGCTAGCAACAGAGCATCTTGGCAAACTGACAAATATGTGCAGCCCCCTGAGGAAAGGCATCACTAATAAAATTCTGTCCATCTCTTAAATATATCTCAATTACTATTCAAGCGTCAGCAGTTTGCATGTTGTACTCCAACATTTTTTTGTTGCAGAGAGAAGCAAACAAGAAAATACCCAAACCACCACAATATGGGTCTTGTTTACTTTTTAATGGAACACACTGCAAATTGCCATTGATTGAAAAACAGGATTATGGAATTGTGGCTGATTTCAGCTGAGCTGAGGTCACAGATCCCAGACTGAAAATGCTCAGTGGCTCCATTAATCAGAGCCCACGCCTGACACCAGAAGCACCAAGCACTACCCCCTCACGCCCGGATTGCCTTTCTGCATGTTGTTCATAGCTTTAAGATTTCATGTTCCCTTCCTTCAGGTGTTTAACTACTGGCTGGATGACATGTACCTCAACAACCGGCTAGCTCTTCCAGTCAATTCCAGCCCAGCAATAATCTTTGCTCGTCAGTATTTCAAGGATGTAAATGACCAGCTGAGGTAATGTACTACGACTTTGCAGCTTTTGCTAAATGAAAGGATATTTTAACTGTACTGCTTTTGCAAAAAGACAATCAGCTTTCATTAAAAAATAAGGGCTGTAACCATTAAATGATTTCCTACTAGGCCTGCTGACTGAGGGCAGTGTTTCTGGAGTTACTCATACTGATATTCAGAAATAAAAGTGGCATTGCTATTACATTTATTGCATGAAAACAAAATGCCATAGGATTTGTATTTTTTAAAGGAATATTTGCAAATCTTTTCATTGTGTAATTCAAGTAAACCATTTTGTGATGGAAACAAAAAATACTAATTTCTGACACATTGTTTAAAGAAAAACAATCTTTTACATGCTATCACTATGACTCATATCCAGCCTGCAACCTGAAAAGGCCGTGCTGGCATTAAATTGTCCCTCTCAGGTGCCCAAAAGGGCACCAGAAACCCAGGGGATCTAAGAATAAGAATTCAGAAACCATTCCTCTCCAAGAACACTGTTCTTCACTGTTCCTTCAGTCCCATCCTTCCCAGCCCTGAACTGACCTTTCTCCTTTGAGCTCTTGCGGGCAATTACAATAATTTAAAAAGTGAAAAGGTAAACAGGCAGCCAAGCACAGAATATACCTCTCCAGACACCCTTAAAATGGGATTCTGTTCTTCAGCCTTTGCCAAAACATTTTCTCCTTTTAAAACAGTAAACCAGATCAAATCTACCTTCATATAGTACAATTTTCCTCTTTGCTTTTAGTACTCTCTAGCTGCTCATTACTGAAAGAATTAACTGCATGTGAATTTATGCTATTATAAAACAGCCAGAACCTTTAAGTCAATATGTATTATTTTAACATTTTGCATATGTATTATTTTAACATTTTGCATAGACAATGTGTCTTTTTACTTTAAACATAACTATAAATGCTTCCATTCATTACTGACCAAATTTATTGTGCACACAGCTTTCGAAAAACCTCCACTTTGCATTTTCTAATGTATGTGCTTTAACGAGGAAATATTTTTCTTAGAGCCTCCCATTCAGACACAGTGCAAATGGGCAGTGTCAGGAAATAATACACCTGTCCACAGCTCTGCAGAAAGAGTATCTGCTTAGGACAGGAAGTACTCTAATAAATTGGACAGCTTATGAGTATTGATATTGAAACCCATGTTAAGGATCCTATTAAATATTCAGCCTCTGCTCTCATTCTCTAAATAAATGCTTTCAGCCTTCCTCCTGTGGTAGTCTGTTTAACCATTTGAAAGGACCATCTCTAGGATTTCATATTTCTCTTGACATGAATTAATTCAGGTTTTGGGTGGGGGTGGGGGGCTCTTCTTGCCAAGCCAGAAGACTTTCTCTCCTTATGCTGTGTCATCAATCATTCAGGCTCTCTTCTGTCTCTCAGAAACAGCCCAGTGTTGCTGAATGACAAAAGACTGATGTCACTTCTATCTACTACTTGCAGGTTTGCTGCCAATCTCATTTCAGGAGTGCAAGACTATAAAGCCTTACTGGACACGTAAGTAGCTTGGAAGGAGAGCTGCTGCTTGATTATCTGCAGGGCTTCTGATTCAAGGGTGCTCTAACGTGCCCAAAGTCAGGCTGCATTGCACCTCTCCACCATTTGGCAGGGCCGGGGCTCCATCATGCTTCAGGGCAAGCGCTCCAGCAATTTTTTATGCACTTTCTGCTTTATTACTGCAATCTAACAGGTTTTGATGCCTGGTAGTCAACACTCTTGCACATGCAGTGCAGCCCAAAGGCCACACACAATCTACTGAAGAGAGCTATTGAGGGAGCCTGTGGTCCCCAGACCCAAAGAGCAGCAGCACTGCGGTTACACAGCCGGCACACCTTCCCCAGCACCAGACCCCTGCCAGGGTGCTGCACCCCCTTCATGTACTGCACCCTCCATTGAGAACATCAGCCCCCTGGCCTTCCTCCCACCAAAAAAGAAATAACACATCCTACCAGGAGAAGGAAGCCTCATCACACACAGGCTGGTTCAGTGGCTAGTAAAAATAAGTTGCTTATGCCATTGTTACTTTCTCTATATAAACATGGGGGAAATCCATGATTCATGGTCATGTATGAGGTAGCTCATAACAGCATTTTTTGTAGCACTTCTTAACCTCACCTAGTATGTTCCAAGTTTATTGCTGAAATCACTATTCCCGAAACAATAGCAACAGTGCAGAGCCAAGCACAACAGATACCACACCCTAGTGGGGAAGGGGTCATTTTCCTGTCTGGAAATACAAGAGGCCTATGTGATATGCTTTAACCAATGCTTATTTGGATGAGGAAGACAAAGTCCATATTCAAACAACAAAGTCCCTATTATCTCTAAATTAGATAAAAGAAACAGGAAGGGGCTGTTTGATTTTTCACTTCAAAAGTCTGACAGCTACTCAGAAAGTATAGGAGAGGTACTTATTTAAGAACACGTGCCTTTGTCCAAGATATGCCATGTGACTGCATACACCAGCACTGACTTGCTGTGAAGTACTATTGCATACTAATGTAGTTTGTTGCATCTTTATATGACACCATCTGAGATGAGCTAAAGAAACCACATTGCTCAGACAAAGGACAATTTACATTCTTAATATTCTGACCTCGCTACTTTAGATCCAAAGACTCCTGTGATCACATTTGCTTGCCTTAAATCAATAATCATTTAACTCCTCACTGTGTCTTCAATATTTTTACTGTTTGCTTATCACCCCTCCTGTATCATTATGATGACACCATAATTGTAACATTTTCAGTTTCTTGTTGCTGTTAAGGACTTGTACCAGCGAGTATACTGCTAGCTTCTCTTGATCATCCCACATACAGATGCACAATATTCCAGCCCAAACCCATGTGTTTAGTAACTAAACTGTGCAGATATTCCATCCCGATGCCAAGACTAAATATTTCAAACAAAACCTAACTTGCTCACATAAGAGTTGTACGATCTACACAGACATCTAAATCAGTACGAGATTTTCTGGTGCTATCAGGGTTAATGACCCCTTTCTTAACTGCTATAATTACAGATTGTCTTATATAAATATACCATGCTATTCCAATATTTTTGATCATCATAGATGCTCTTTAAAACTCTGCTAAACATAAGGATTTCTGCATTATGCAAAATGTAGGAGAACACAAATAACCCTGCTTTGCTGATAAGGAACAAAAAAAATTAAGCATCTGTACAAGGAAATAAGTGACACAGAGAATCTGAGTCAGGAACTAAAGTGAATATCCCTGGTTTAGAACTGCAACAGTTCTAAAGAGACAGTTAAACAAGATAAACTAGCATAAAACGTTACCCCATATCAGCTGTATGACAGTAACCCTCCTTGTGTGCTTCTTTGCCCCTGCCCCTCTCTGTCAGGCTGGAAGCTTAGTCCTCTTTTGCTGAGGGGAAACCTCTGCACCACAGGATCTTCTTCCTCCTGTAGTGTCTGCAGCCTCTCCCAAGCAACAGCACCATTATTTCCTGCTGCAGTGCCAGCAGGATGTTTTACAATCCATAATCATAATTGTGATAACTTCTCTTTTTTTTGTGGCCACTAAAGAAGCCTTTTCAGAGGTAGTGTGTTCATATGCCTTCCAATAAAAGCGGAATAGGTTTTCAGCACTTATTCCCCTGTAAGTCTAAGTAAGGATTAGCACATAAGTAAGGCTCTGTGGAAAACAGAAACGCCCTCTGTATTGCCCCAGCTGATCCTGTTCATCAGGCAAGGCCCTCTCACCCACCCTGTAACCACTGCGCACAGTACAGGGCCACTGTGATTTGCCATGAATTTTATCAGTACTTTTTTCAAGGTGCTATGTCTTTTCCAGCTTTCTGCTGACTTTCATCCTGGCAAGTTTCCGGGGTCCCATCTAGGCAGGCTTTCCACGCACATTGCAAAGCTGCTTGTGACCTGCTATTCTTTCCATTTCCACTAGATGATAATGCAATTGCTTAACGAGTATGCATGAAGCTGCCAGGAATGATGTATTTAACTTTGGTATGGGAATTCATCTATTTCCCTTATACTGTAATCTCATTTTATTATTCAATTTGTGTTATACCTGATCTAATTGTAACAGAACAAAGGACAGATTAGATTTCTTTTCCTTTCTGTCTCTCTCTCCCCTCTTTTCCTCTGGCTTTGTTTTTCTCCTTCTCTCTCTCCAGCCATGCTTTACCTGTTGATTTTGCTCGTGGACAGCTGTCTGGTCATCCTCTCTGTATGAAGCAATACTATGGACTCTTTTCTTCCTATCGTCTTCCAGGACATACCAAAGATACCCTCGTGGCCCAGAAAAGCAGCATAATGCCAGAACCAGAGCACATCATTGTTGCTTGTAACAATCAGGTAAATGGGTGTTCTTTTTTTATACCTTTCTATATTTCTTAACTTGCTTAAATTCACTCAAAAAGAGCCTAATCTAATCACTGTTCAGAAACACAATTTGCGTGCTACACATGAGCTCACTTCTTACCAAGCATTTGCTGTCAGTATTTCCAAAAGATGCTTCCACAGCACTTTTATCCTTAGCCCACATTATGTTCTACGTACAATGATGCAGAAAGGAGAACTGTGGCAGAATTCATTTGCTTTCTCATTCAAACAAAAATGTTTATTAAACAGAGATGAAACCACAGAGAAAAAAAAGCCTTATTAGAGTGCATTTGCTGGAAATGCTCTTCTCTTGACAGTCAAGCACAACACATGGCATATATACTACCATCCCATGTAAGGGGGCCTAAGCTATGCCTGAAGAAGTTAGCATGGATGCAGGCAGAAATACTGAAGCGTTAGAGTGAATTTGCCCCACCCAATAAATGCTGTTGAGCAGCAGAGTATATTGGCTGGTCAGAGTACCTGATAGCCCAGCTCAACTATTTGTAGTACTGGAGCCGTGCCTGCAGGCCCCCTTGGAGTGAAGGGGTAGATCCCAGAGGTCCCTTTTCCAGGAAGTCCTGTTCTTCACCCCAATGGGAAGTTCTCTAGATTCTCTCGGTCATTTTTAAACAAATAATACCATGGAAATTATTTACATACTACCTGATTTTATCTCTTTAGGTTTTTTTAAGCTTATTCAAATAACCTATGTTTTATTTGACCCAACACACACTATAAGTCCCCTGTAGCAACTGGCATTACACTGGTGTAAAAACACAGGAGGGGTGAGCCCTGGGCCAGTCTCCAGTGTTTTTGAGCTCCATTGCCTGCACACCTGGCTCTCCAGGCAGGACTTCATCATCTAACCATCACCCAGGCAAACGCACAATGTTGGACCAGTAAGGGTCCAACCCATCTGTGACTGTTCTGAATTCTGTCATTTTTTTGCAGTTTTTTGTTTTGGATGTTGTCATTAATTTCCGTCGTCTCAGTGAGGGAGATCTTTTCACTCAGTTACGAAAGATAGCCAAAATGGCAGAGAATGAAGAGGAAATGCTGCCTCCAATTGGCCTGCTGACAACAGACGGAAGAACAGAGTGGGCAGAGGCCAGGACGATCCTTATGAAAGGTTAGCAGCAGCAATCCCAGCTTTTTTTCTTCATCATCTTCCTTCTCTTCCTCCTCACCATCATTGCCTTTCTTTGCTGGGAGTGAACGTTACAGCAAATATAGGACTGAACGTTCAACCTCACTGCTGAATTTTTCTAGCAGGAGGAAACTCAGTACTCATAAGTGTTCAGATATGTGTTACCAGGAAAGCAGCAGATACGGTTTGACCCTCTGTCTGGGTATGTTTAAGTGTTTCGCCAGGTAAATAGCTCTCACTCCATTCTCTGTCTTTCATCACATAAATTACATTACATCAGATTTTGTGATTTGTCTCCTTCTTCATATCCATTTTGTACCAATAGGAATGATGTATCCTCTTAGCTTATGGCAACTATTAGACATTTTTCATCTAATCTAACAGAGGCATCTACAAGTTAAACACCTATTGAATCTAGCTATGTACTCTCTCTAGTCAATGGAGAAAAACAGAAAGTACCAGGGCTGAGTCATCCAAATCTTAAGTAAATATCTAGGAAAGGTGGCACCAGTTATTATCTGGGGATAGTTCTCTCTCTCTTCCAACAACAGGCAGCATTTAGCTGTCTTGGATTCTGGACTCAAACGCCTAACTTTAAAACAGATGAAAATAAAGGCTGGGATTAGTCACCTCTATCACTTCACACCTTAGATACTTTACCTTAAAGCTAAGTAATGTAAATGGTCTCTTTTTGCCATGTTAGGTGAATTGGGGATTCATTTCGCCACCTTGAAAAAAATGTTAATTCATCTCTTTATCCACAATTCAGCAATGCTACAGAAAATATTGCCGTTTTACCAATGCCCTGGAAAATACAAGAGTTGCCAATAGTCTCAAAATATGTTTACCATGCCAAGGAAGATCTTCCCTTTTCTTATTCAAGTTTATCTGTGGCTATAATAACTTTATATAGATACACACACACACATAGAGTCCTGGTCATTATTACAGCATTATTACATGGTATCACTCTCATCCTCAGGCTTTCCCCTCCCTGTCTTTTCTTTTTTAAAGCAGGAGGAAAAATGATTCCTTAGTTTAATGAAAATGAGTTAAACACTTAATCATTTATTTTCATGCCACGCTTTTAAGTTAAAGAGTGAATACCTTGAAAGCTACAGCAAAATCATCTATATAAACCTACACCATTCTAAAGAAAAAAAGATAAATCAACAAAAACTACAACAAAAACACCTCTATGGCATTCCTGGATTGCCTGGCATTTGCCAAAATTTTAATGAGGAAGTAAACAAACTCAGTTATGCAACTGAAAAAAGCAGATTCTGCACTAGCAAATATCACAGCACCGTGATGTGAGCCTTGTCTAATTTAGAGGAGGGATCCCATCCTAGACAACTCATATTAGCACAGTTCCCCTATATAGTATAATGCATTGCTGTTACACATGGATACATGAGTATTAACAGCCCTTTTTTCTTTCTTATCTGTGGTGAATAACTAAGAGAGGAAGAGAAAAGCCTCTAGTGAAGCAGTGTGAGGAGGAGGAGGTCACTCCACAATGGTTCTGTACTGGGCAGGGAAAGAGAGGATCCTCTGGGACAGAGGAGACCTATACAGCACTCTGCAGAGGTTATGAAGGAGATATATGCATGAGCCTGTATAGAAACACAAGTAGAGGATAGGTCTTCTAGGTTAGAAAATTTCAAAGAAATTGTAGTCACTGATTTATAAACACGTTCAGTATTTTAACTGCATTCAGGCTCCAGAACAAATTCACTCTTCTAAGCAGAGGAAGCAAATTCTTACTGCTATAGGGGCTACTGTTCTACGTACACTATTTCCGAATTTGATTCAGAACTGTCTTCTCATATTTTCCTTTTTAAAGCAAAACCCAAAAACCCCAACTAACCAAAAGCTGACTGGCCAATTCAATGCAATTGTGTGCGAAAGAAGGAAAGAAGGAAAGAAGGAAAGGAAATGTCTTGCAGAGCTTGTTCTCACACTTCTCCTCTGTTGCAGCTCTTCTGGAAATATTTATTTTCCATTCCAAGTCATGGTTCCTGAGTTCTTGTGCAGTTCATTGCCTGCTTTATATGATAATTGTTTCAGTGTTTGATCAGCTGTCTGGACATGTCTGTTTCTTTCAGTAAGGGCATCTTTCCCCTACTTTTCTGTTTCTAGCAGAGCTTAATTTTATTCACCCTAATACCTAGACTCAAGATACCCTGAAGCCATATGTCAGAATAAGGGCTTCATATCTGTCAAAGATCTGTGGGCAGCAGTCACAATGAAATATACTTAAACCTATCAGATAACATAAAGCAGAATGCTGAGCAAGTTGTGAGCAGTTTGTAAATCACTATCCAACCCGTTTTTCCTTGAAGGTGCCTGTCCGCAAATACCAACAGCTGATGTGTACGGGGCAACTTCCATTCACAAGGATCTTTTCAGCCTTTGCATTGATATACCCAGACCATCAATGGAATAAATACCACAGTTACAGTCAGCCCTGCAAGTGTCAGATACAAGAAGAGCTTTACAGCCAAGAGGACAGGGACATGTCTTCTCCCTTATAAAGCTTCTGAATGCTTTTGAAAACAAGTCATAAGGACATCAGTGTTTCACATGTTGTAGAGCAGCACAGATCACTAGCAGAAAGCTCAGCCTATCTGCGTGCCCCATCAATTACAATCTCTCGGCTCAAGTCTTTGTAGGAACTGGCAGGAACACCAGATGCCTTCCCTAGGACTTTGCTTCTGTGGGCAAGGGAAGACAACACACTATGTACTCCACCAGGTCCCCACGCAGCCTGCAAGAAGTCAGGCTGGCCACCTCTGTCACTCATGCCCATGGCTGCCAGCACTCCCTCATAGGAGCTGCCAGACAGCAACAGATGGTACCTTACCATAACGTGCAAGAGCCACAGCTCCCCCCTCTTCCTTCTCAGCCACTGCCATCACTTGACTGTCCTTTGCTTGACTCCTTTTTCATTTCTTGCATATTTGTGCTCTTTTTTACTATGCAGCATCTGGAGAATGAACCTGGATGATGACAAGCATCTGTATTTTTTTCTAGCTCCTCACTAACCTATGTTACTCATTTTGGGAAGGTGCATTTTTTCTTACTTTGAAAAATGCTGTTCTTTCAGAGGATCAAACTACTTTTCTCGTTTGCAAACATTAAAAACATATGATCCATATTTCAAATGCAAATCAGAATTGTTTAATTTGAAATTTTTTTTCCATTCTTTCAGCTAAAATCATCTCCTGAATTGAGCACAGATTTGTTGAACTTAGCATAGACTTGCAGGAAGTTTTGATCAATCTGAATTCATATCTTTAGAGCATTTTGAAACAAAAACATTTTCACCAAAATCTAGCAAAACCAGCAGCTGAAAGCTGATCTGTTAAGAATGGAAGGCATTTAAAGTTGATGTTTGAAAACCCTTTTTTTGTTTGATATTGTTAACAACCATTTAACAGCAATTAATGGTGTTATATGCTTTTAAATAAAACAAGTTCTTGTTATAGGTTCCACACTTTTATCCTTTCAATTAAGAGCTGTATTAAGTGCTCACAATTAAATATTTCCTATGCCTCAAATTGGCCCTCAGAAGCAAACAAAACTTTACCTTCATAATATTTCTGAGTTAAAGAAACTGAGAAAAAAACCCTGCATAAATCCACCATAAATTAGAAGGAAAGCACTGAGGACAACATAAAAATAGCCTTTGTAGTCCATCTGTAGCAGCAAGAGTAACAGAATAGGGAAAAGAAACAGAGAAAGAGAGCCAGAAAAAGCACGTTTCTGTTCAGCAGTACACTAGTGATAGGCGGGAAGTAGAATGTGGCAGCCCATGGTTTTGGCAATACCATGTTCAAAAACTAAACCTCATGACCTCAGCCACAGATGTTTCCTCATGTGACGTAGCCAATATACCCAGTCCAGGGCTTATTTCTCTAAAGTACAAGAAATGACCAGGAACAGGAGAGAGAAGAGGGTTTTAATACAAGAACACAAAACCAACATGGGCCCTGCTGTTCCTTGTCTAGTAAAGGGTTTTAATGGGACAACAGCACAAAACCAGTATAGGCCCTGCTGTTCCAGAGCAGAATACTGCAGCACTGAGCTCTGAAATTCTCTATTTTCCACCTGTCCTCTCTGTAACTGTTACGTATAAAATAAGTAAGCATTGCTGGCTTTAAAATAGATCTATTTTGTAACATAATTACTTCAGGAAATGAAAGGTAGAAAAAGAAAGTGGACATCGTTGAATCACACAAAAGATATACAGATATATTGCAAAAGTTAAAACATAAATGAATGCCTTGGTATAACTTTTCCTTGCATTGAGACGTTCTGCTGTTGAGAACACTCTGCAGACACCAGCTCATTGCAGAGTCAGGGTCAGATCTTCAGGGCTCTCCAAGGCAGCAGGGCTCCCCAGCCAGTCCTGTATTACAGGTAAGAGGATGTGAACATTTCACTGTTTTATCCCCAGACTCTACTAACCGCGACTCTCTTGACATGATTGAACGGTGCATATGCCTGGTGTGCCTGGACGGCACAAGTGGGGTGGAACTCAGTGATACAAACATGGCATTGCAACTGCTACATGGAGGAGGCTACCATAAAAACGGGGCCAATCGTTGGTATGACAAACCTATGCAGGTAAAAACCTTACAGTACTATGATATTACTTGCACATGGTAAAGGACTCCAGTTGCCCTCATGATAGGGACCACTTAGAATCAAGTTGGAGAATGAGGGGAAGGTGGTGTCAGCATCTGCCAAGGCAGGGTTGGTGATGTTAGTGCTGTTCCTTGCAAAGCAGGGGAAGCAGTTGGGGGGCCTCTTCAACATAGGTACGCTTTCACCTTCCCTGAAGTTGCCCTTTGCACTTGAGGAGGAAGACAGATACACAGATATAGGAGCAGGTAGACATCTGATGAAAAAAAACCAAAAAACAAACAAACCAACCACAGTACGCATTTAATTACACTCAATCAAATGCTGGACTAGCATTCCAGAACAAAAAAGAAAAGTGCAATAGCTTTCTCTGTTTTCTCTTCTCACGCATTTTCCTGACATCCTAGAAATACTACTGCTTACAATTTAGCATGTATTTAAGTTAGTATTAAGTTCTCACTTAACAGACTGTTTACTCATTTAATGACATTCTTGTTGAGACTTTACTGGAAGTATTGATTTCTCCAGACTTTTTCCCAATCAGATTTTGATTGTCATATTTGAAAGTGCCGCACTGCACTTTTTGCAATGGACCCAGGATGAAGCAATGTATTAACCTCCAACTGTCAACATGTTGACACCTCATGAAAAATTGAAAAACCCCTGACTGATACATTGCGTTTGCAACGCTTGTTGCTCTTGCCATATCTAAGAACAGCAACATTAAAAGAGAAACCACTAAACTAATTTCACTTGCACTGACTTACCCCAGTGAAAATACATTTCAATAGTCATTCCTGATTTATGCCACTGTAAGTGACATTATTACCCAATGCCTGTAACGTGTTTTTAAAGAACAAACCATTTGTCTTTAGTTAAAATCCTCTGTTATTTGCAGGGCCATTAGTTGAGATGTTTCAAGCAGATGAGAATAAACAAGATTTTCTTTTTGTTTACTATCAGAAGGTAGCAGAAAGCAAATAAATTGTATAGTATATGGGAGAGCTTCATCTGCCCAGATGTATTCAGGCCAGAAGTAGTTTAAAGGCAAAGAGAAATTCTTTGGGGAAAAAAGACTCCATTTTCTTTCATGAAAATGCAGGTTATCTAAGGAGTCATTCTCACAGTAGGACTCGTTCTTTCTCTCTGTATTCTTCTTCAACTTTGCAGTAAGGCATCAGAAAACATCCAGGTAAACTTTTTGCATCACACACTTACTCGGTGAAAACCTCATGGGAACCAGGGAGGCAGGATGCATATGTGTAATACAAATGTGCAGAGTGAGCTGAGTGGGAGAAGTCCAGCCAAAAACACTTCAAAAGAAGTGGGAGAAAAAGTCCAGAAAACATGTGAGACAAGTTGCAGTTTCGTCCTAGACTTCTCCTTTTGTCTGAGATGCAGAAGTAACCAACTGCATGGGGGTATCACAGAACTACTGTGCAGCAGGTTAAGTGTCACCAGTTATACCATATGTATGCAATGAAATCAGGAATGAAGACAAGTATTGGGGAAATAAAGAAAACGCCACCAAAAAAAAGGTAAAGAGGAAGCAGGACAGTAAAACAAGCTATGAGAAAGCTATCAAATAAGGATTAGCTTGCTCATTTGATATGATACTTCTAATACAATGTGATCCTAAGGGACTTCCCAGATACAGAAGTTGCATTGCCCCCAAATGTGGAAGGAGAACCCTGGCCTGTCTTTCTATTGATGGGTTTTCTCTACCATAAAGCAGATGCTAAATCAAATTTCTGGACCCAATGGGAATTGCTAAAATTTACATTCTCGCAGGACTCAGTCCAAAATAGCAGCATGAAAGGGATCCAATGCAATGCTATTCACAGGACAAGAAAGTCTCCTGCAATAAGTCTGCAAGTCACTCACTGATCTGTAAGTCAAGGAAGTTCTTGATATGACCAACAAGAAAACCATGGAGAACAATATCTTTTGTTAGGTTGCCATCATGGCTAACTTACTCAGAACATGATTTATTCCCTATATATCTTGCACTTCTTTTCCTTGTTTAGTTTGTAGTAGGAAGAGATGGAGTCTGCGGTACCGTGTGTGAACATTCTCCTTTTGATGGCATCGTACTGGTGCAGTGCACGGAACACTTGCTCAAGCACATGTGAGTGCCATTTCAGTACAGCTATTGTACCCACTCCAGCCCCTGGGAAGCCTCTGCCAGGGGCAAATTCCTCCTGATGCCCAGGGCCACTAAGACCCATACAACTGTTGGAAACCAGTCATTTACCTGCTGAAAAAGCAGCATTTAACAAATAGATTATTCCTGTAACCTTAATGACTTTTCTCTCACATACTAACAGGAAAGAAAGCTCCAAGAAATTAGTCCGAGCTGATTCAGTGAGTGAGCTTCCTGCTCCACGGAGACTAAGATGGAAATGTTCCCCTGAAATTCAGGCACATCTGGCATCATCAGCAGAAAAGCTCCAAAGGTAGAACAGATGCCTCATTTTTCTCAGCAATGAATGCAAGCTGGGAACTACCCAGCACAGTGAGTGCAGCCATGCGTTTCCTCCTAGAAGGCTCTCCCTCATCTTCCCAAGCTGGACATAACTAGCATCTCTTTTGCAGGATGGCACCCTTATGGGCTGGAGCTACTTCCCTGTATTCAGGAATTGCATTACCATTGTTTTCCTTCCATGTAAATATTAGGAAAGCTAAAGACCACTGGAAAAAACAGAGTCCTATTTGCACAGGGTGCAAACAATGCAGGTCCTCCATTTTTGTGAATGCATTTTATGGGTTTGACCTGACTAAAGCCAAGCCAGGGCAATGGGCATACGTATATGGGACAGTTGAATACCACTGTTTTGAATAAACAATTTGAATTCAGGAATGTAATTTGTTTACATCCATGTTGCTCCTACAAAGGTTAATTCTTCTGAATGTGTTTCCAGACTGTAAAAGATTTGCATGATCTTTGGGGGTGGGGATGGCAAGGAGAGATATTTTTTTCCCCACGTCATTTCATCTCAACACTCAGAGCTGTGATCTCTCTGTAGAGAATTAATACATTGTCTGCATTATCAGCTGTAAGTACGTCCAGTGTAATTGCATTACATCAGACCTTGAAGTGGCTAGAAGCATACATGAGAGTATGAAAACATTCAGGACGCAGAGTAATTCCTTTTTGTTTTTAAATCAAGGTAGTAGTCCTCTAAGTTGAAAGTTGTAAGGAGCTTACAGCCTTTATCAGGTTTTAAATCCACCCATTTTTCACACTAGTAAATCTCACAGAACTTTATAGAGAACAAAGAAGGCCCTGGCTTAGGATTCAGGAGTGGAAACACTAGGTTTTGGTTTGTTTTTTTTTTTTTTTTTTAAAAAAAAAAAAAAAGGTGTTTTACTCAAATGAACAGAATGACTAGAGTGCCACAGCTCATGTTAGGGCTACAGATAACAAGTCCAGTCTAGAACCTGTACGAATAAAAGTTGCTGACTAGGAACAAGTTACCAAGGGCCAGGACTGTCTGCAGAGCAGAAGCCTGCTCAGCTCTGAGTGGGTACAAGCAGGAAAAGATCTCTGGGTTTTATTTGCAAATGGAAATGGAACATGACATTCTTGCATCTTCACCCACAGTGACTGCCTCTGCTTGTTTTCCAGGATAGTAAAAAATCTGGACTTTATTGCCTACAAGTTTGAGAACTATGGAAAGGAATTTATTAAGAAACAAAAGATTAGTCCAGATGCCTACATTCAAGTCGCACTTCAGCTGGCATTTTACAGGTAAGGTTAATTCAAATCATAGGAAGAAGGTAGCACAAGAGGAGATTCATAATTTGTTTTTTATACAGAGGGTCCTTTTTTCCCTCAGCACCCAAACAAATGCTTCCTGCAGGGAAATGTCTGATCTTGCCTAATGACTGTAGGTGAGACAAGACAGAAGTTACCACCTGGTTATAAGACAGAGTACTCCTTTCCCTCACTCCCTTTCCTTCTCCTTGCTCTACCTTCCCAACTCTGTGTCCCACAGGCACCATTCCCGGTCCTTACCCTCCCTACAGCTGTGCCTGTGCTTGGCATAAAGTGGGTGAGGGGATGTGGCAGGGAGTGGCAGACAACCCTGCCACCCACAGCAGCAGAAGCAGATAGGGACTCCTAGGTCCTGTAGCAGAAACACTCCCTTGACACTGCAGGTAGCTTGGGAGGAACCGTGGCAGTAATTCATAGCTCACGACATACGCATCCCCTGCACCACAGGGGGAAACACATTCCCAGGGAAAAATAATACAGCAGCATATCAGATCAGAATTCCTGCACAGGATAGTAACTGCTGCTGCTTCTTTCTTCAAAGACATCCCAAGATTTGATAATATCCTCTAATTTTCATGGTATTATCAAAGTTAAAAGCTCCTTTCTACGTTGCCAGAAGAGCTGATGCTCCAGGCTAGAGATCGGTTGCATGGTTTCCTGCAAAACAGCCTATTACACAAATAACTCTTTATCATGTCAAATTAAATCCTGAAATGGTCTCTACCTAGTAAAAACCAGAGATGCCTAACACATTTTGTGTACTCCGTTAACATCTGTTAAACATCCATTTTTTGTATTCCATTAACCAAACACCAACAATGACCTGGTCCAAGATTTTCATCTGGATTCCAGCCATAGTATAAATCCATCCAAAATATAAATATGCAACAAAAAAACCTTAGGGAACAGTTATGTTCTGAGACCCCTGCTTCAACTGGAAGGCACAGTAGGTCTCCTGAAGCAAGGAATGGTAGCTACATACCTGGACCCAAACTAAACATTAGTCTTCATAGCCTGGTATATTTGCTCTGTGGGTTTTCATTCCAGTTCACAGTCTCAAATAGCACCCTTTTAGTTTTCTATTTTTCACACAGAGTGCATTTTTTTCTTGTTTTAAATAAAATATTTCATGCCCATAAGTAAATGATTAATTACACAATTATTTTATGATGCAGTACAAATAAAACATTCCTTGAGATCTTTCAGTAAATTTTAGTTTTACTAGCCTTGTTTTTACATAGCAAGTGATTTTTTACTGGCAATGCATAACTAAAATGTATACAGCTGTATGCAGCTCCTCATATTAGAAAGGAGTGAGCATCCATCTTTTTTAAGTTTCTTATAGAATTCTGTCAACATTAAGATGAATACTATGCAAAAAATAAAATCACAGCTGTAACAATAAAACATACCAAGCCTATATTTCTTTTACTCTTTATGACTCCTTGAAAATAATTATTCTTTATTTTTATTACTTCATTCTCTCAGATGCCACAGGAGACTTGTCCCTACCTATGAAAGTGCTTCCATACGCCGATTTGATGAGGGTAGAGTCGACAATATTAGGTCTGCTACCTCAGAAGCATTTGCTTTTGTAAAAGCAATGATTGATGACAAGACAGCTCTATCGGTATGTTGGTCTGTCTCCCTCTGCCTTCTTTAGCAAAACACTAAGCAAATAACACATTTGTGATCCCAGATCTCTCACTTGTTAACGTTGACCGAGAATATTAAGGCACAGGGCAGAGTAGCCAAGCCTTACAGGATTTTACTTTTTGTGCAAACCAACCATTAAGCTAAACAGAAATATTTCCTTATTTTTATTTAAGCATCCAAAAGATTCTATAATCATTCTATGATTCTATGCCTAAAAATGACATTATAAGAAACAAAACATCTGATTTTAGACTTAGTACTGTCTTCTGAATGATCTGTCACCAGATCCAAATTCTGCTCCCTGTAGAGATCTAGGCTGAACATGCGAAGTTCAGGATCGTTACACTGCCGCAGCAGGGGAACTGCCTGGCAGGTCCCCTGCAGTAGATAGCTCTGACGCAGATTGCAGTGACTGAAGTGATATAATTCACATACTTTGACTTCTGGATAAGGTGGATATGTTCTGGCTGATCTTTTTTGTTTTAAATGTATGTTTCTACCAAATAGAGTTAGTTTTATAAGATCCTCTAGGGGGCTGAACCTTCATGATGAAAAGAGTTCATCAAGCTATTTAAACAACTCTCCTAATTGTCCTGATATCATCCTGTAAAAAGAAAAATTAAATCACCTTTCTTTGAGACACCACCATCTGTTCCCCAGAAGCATGAGTACTGTACATGGTCGATGGGAATGCAAAGAGGTACAGCTGAGAGAGCTGAGCCTACAGCTGCACAGACAGCTTTGCGCACTGTCCCGCCTACCATCCCTGGAGAGCCTCCCTCAATGTCTCTCAGCATGCCACTTCCACCCACTGCACTTCGCTGCTGTACAGGGAATTTCCAGGTGGCTGTTGAGATGCAAAACGCTGCAACAATATAGATTATTTTGCACAGTAAGCCCACTCCAGTGGCAACAGCCCACATGGCTGTTGTTTAGAATCTAGCATAGCATTGCTAGAAGTATTGCTGGGCTGTAGATTAAGTCTAAATTGATGAAACATTGTAAACCAAAGCTCTAATGACCGGAGGATGAGGAAGATTTGCCCAGAGAAGTGCTCTGTTTCTCCACTGCTGCTTCAATCTCCTTAAAATGCCCAGAATTTAGCTCGTGACAAACAAGACTCAAATAAGTTCCATGTTAAACTTAAAGGAAACCTGAAATAATTCCCTATGCTGAGTGGGTAATTCAAGGCAGATTATGACCATACTATTACGCATAATAGTGACTACCATACAATAGACAAGAAGATGATGTTGTTATTTGCTATCAGTGTCAGACAAGACAACATGGTTCTTAATTGTATTTCATTAGAAGCTGCTGTCATCTCTGCACACCATCCCCTCCACACTTTGGGGCTCAGCATACCCCAAGCTCCAACACACATTGCTGCAGGCTGACTGTACTCCTAGGATGAGCCAGCCTGCTCCTGACACGTTGTTCTGCCAAATACTCCTTGTTCCCTTCAACAGTGTCTTTGTACCTTCCTTATTCCAACACTTACTGACTTCTGCAGTTCTCCCAAAGCTTCAGCATTTCTCACCATTTTACCACCCAAATTTGAGATTGTGCCCACCTTTCACAGCATCCTAAATTGAACTGCTTCACACAAGCAAGCAGAAGAATGCCATGCATGTCTACAGTGAGCTCAGTCTCAGCCCCCAAATCTTTACATTGCATGCCTGGGCAGTACCAAATAGGGAGAATAATGGTTTCGTTCCCCCTGAAAAATACGCAATCATAATGCAAACCAATCCACTGACAGTTTTCCTGGCCTCTTGCCCACTGAGAGATGCAAAGGACATTTAAACTGTTCTGTGATTATTCTTTCCCACAAACTTCCAGAAATCTTTGTTTTGATGTGAACATCTTCATCTTTTAGTTCAAAACTAGATATATTATTATCACAGAATCATTAGAAACAAAATTCACTTAACACAACCCTATTCCAAGGTGATATCTTTAGACCTATAGATTGCCTCTGGATGTGAAGGCATTAATTCTATTTTTTGGACAAAGAGATGCATCACTTGGTTCAAGTAGCCTTGAACTCCCCAAAATATTGTTTTTTAATAGCCATTAATCCAAATCAAATTAAAAACAGTTTTCTATCTGATGGTAATAAAAATTATTTTCAAACGATAGCTTGAACAGTCACCGAAGACTGATCAAGTTGGATTGATTCTCTAGCAGGAGAAATATATCATGCATATGACACTTGCTGTAAAAGAAGCAGCAACAGACACTGCAGAGATGGCTTGAATAGCTGTAAATTAGTCAGAACTAAAGACTGCATTTGGTAATTTAATCTGTATAAGGGAACTAATGCCTAGCTCTAGCCCTATGAAAAAATATCAGACTGTACTTTGAAGGTCCCTGACGGTGGCCTTGAATTGCTTCTAAAATGAATTCTTTGTTCAAAAGATCATTCATCGTCCATAGGAGCTGAAGGTTCCCTGTTTATCTGGAGACCCAGTCATTTCTGGCTGCCTCAGGGTCTCCCAAAGTTGCAGTGTCGGACTTGATGTACAGCAGGGCAGTACTTCTTAGGATCGTTCCCTTAATATAAAAGGCTGCCATTTGACAGGAGTCAAAATTTACTAGCTTGTTATCTGAAATGTGAGGCATCTGTGGAGGGTAGAGCAGCCTTGGAAAATTCTAGATATCCCTTTCACACAGGGGAGTAATTTTTTGACTGGCTAGTAAAAAAGCGGTAATGGCTTTCATTAATATCACTGTCATTGTCTAGATAAACCATTCTGGAGCAGATATACTGCCTGGCTGCTTTGAAAACACTGAATTACACTAGGCAATTATTTTCCCTACTTCAAATGGAACAATTCAGTTAGTAATAATCTACATCCCCAAAATCCATGGAAGGAATCCATGAAAGGAACTGCAAGTCTTTCCTTGACCTCAAACAAACCACCACCAATAAACCTGTTCAACCCTTGCACAACCAGGCACCATTGCTGATCAGGACATCGAATCCCTATGGCTTTTTATAAAGAGTACTTAGACCTGAGTGAGGAGCAAAGGGCATTTGAGAGTGCATGCTGTTTGGCTGCTGCTTAATTGATGGAAGATGCTATTTCTTTGAGAGTTTATTCAATAATAGATATATTTTGATTCCCCCAACAGGTTTCTGAGAAGATGCAGAGATTTAAGGATGCAATTGCAGCTCAGACTAATTACACTCTTCTGGTAAGTAAAACACTGCTTTGTCTGAATAAAGACTAGTTGTTTTTTCAAGAAAAATATGAAGATACAATCATTAACTACTTAAGCACCAGAAAACGTAGGCATCTCTAAATAGGTAAGTACCTGTTATGACACACTTACAAAAATTTCTAATGACCCGAACACCCTCCAAATAGCCATATTCAACTAACCTCACCTTAAAAAATACTTCCTGGAAAGCAAGATAACAAAACTGCATCAGACATCAGTAGCAAGACCATCACTCTTGGGCATTAGCTCTCTTACCCAGAACTGTCATGGAACATGACACCCTGTATTCAACATATTCATGGGGAATATGCATCTGTGAAACATTTATGATTTGTATCTGTGTCATAATTAGGCATCCCAGCCACAAATTATGATTCTGCTAAGCTTGGTGTTGTACAAACTAACAATTCAAAAAATGGCCTCCATCTTAAAAAGCTTGCAATCAACATTTAGTAATGGGATTTTTTTACAAATATTCAAAGGTTCGCAAGGGAGAACAGTAGCCAGATGAAATAAGCCTTTATTCTGCGTGCTCTGTGATCAACATGAAATGTTAGCCATGAAGGTAGCCAAGAAAAGTGGCAATGGGGTATTCTAGCGGGGTATGGCAAGTGGACAGCTGAGAGCCTTATCAGGATGAGAAGGAAGGCTTAAAAGCCACCAACTTAACTGCTGTGTAACATGCATGAGAAATAAAACTCCAACTGCAAAATCCAGATCTCCCAAATTTACAGGTATTTAGACCCATACACTATAACATTACAGATAACCTCAGACAGCTGTTAACACATCAGGAACTTTCCCCCCCTCCCCTAAAAGTAACCATTTATGCATTTTCTTATATTTCTCTTCCCTAGAGAAGAGAGGTCCCTATCTGGGACCTGATCCTCAGACAGACTGGTATTCTAGGAAATGTATTCTGGTATTCCAAAGTGCCATTTCTAATAAAGGTCATTAATGATGAGGGAATGATTATAGTAAATTCTCTTTTAAAGACCTGAATGCAATGTCTAATAAAAGGAAGAGACGATTTCCAGTGAAGAAATCAGTTTAGTATCAAATAGAACTCATTTTCTGTTGATTAAAAATGAGACAATTGAGCCTGGGTAATGCTTTACATCCCACTGTGCCAAGACAAAGCATAGACTTACTCTACAAAGAACTTAGTCAAACCATTCATGAAATTAATAAATGTTAATAACCAGCTATGTTAAGTGAATTTGCTACCTACGGTTCTGCCTCAGACCATTGCCTAACAAACCCACGTTGCTGATTACTGTTTAAATACTCATAATAGTCAAGAAATCATTCACTTCCAGAGGTGAATTCAAAGGTAAACTCAGAACTCTGGAGAGGTGAAGTGTGGCTTTCAGGCAGGATTTTTTCCTAAGACTGTGAAACAAAAAAAGCAGGGAAGAAAAACGGTTTTATGTTTCAAGCCTTGTGCTGGGAATCCACATCTTCGAAGCCGAGACTCCACATCACCTCTAAAACAGAGGCAAGTCTTACTTCAGGGCAACTGTCTCACCTCAGCCACCTCTGGTAACCTTACAATGAGCACAGTATACTGTAGGTCTACTAGGTCACAACCAATAGAATTTCCGTACGACATCTCTTTTAAAAAAAAAGGAAAAATTTCCATAAAATCACCCCTCCAAGTCATTTCAGTTCCAGAAATCGTTACAAAATTCAGCCTCCAGTGTAGCTCATGGGAAAATATTAAAATCACCATTGAAAAATTAATTTATCTTTAAATTTAAAAAGGTCTCCAGGTATTTCTACTCATCAAGCTCCCCTTTCTTTCTCAGAATAGCAGAATGTAATTGTTGTGCCTTTAAACTATGGGCAAGACTTACATAGTCTGACTAAATTGTATGTAACAGACTGAAATGTAATAGCTCCTAAGACAAACAACCAAAAAAATCCACTTCATAAAACAAAAAGCAATTTAATGATTTTATTTCCCCTTGTTAGGGCTTACTAGTAGCATTGCTATCTTAAATGTGGAGCTCTAAAATTCAATTTACTGCAGTTTTTTCCTATGCGTTGACTCACAGTTTATTTCGTTAGCCTGTCTCGGCCTCTTTTCAGACATGACATTGATCTATGTTGCAAAAATGTCATTGCTAACAGCCTTATAAATCTTGTGTGATAGCAAAATATTTCCTTTGATTATCAAGTCAGTTTCCCTCTATGGGAAAACCAATGTAAACACTGCCCTGATGTATGCTACTTTTTTGCAAACATCCTTGCTCTGTCTGGGCTGATGAACAAATGGCCCGTTTACCAATGGGTGCCTACTCCTTAATAAACTAAACAAGATTATGGACTCCCGGGCCTCTGCTTCACGCACTTATTACTGGTTAAAATGATTCTCCTCTTAAGAAGAAAAGCAAACTTGTGCTTTTCCTTTTTTTTTTTTAACCCCCTCTGTTTTTTTAATTCTTCCCTTAAGAGGAAAACCAAACTTGTGCTCTTTTTTAAATCCTTCCTTCTTTCAGGTTGCTTGTTCTCCTTGCTACAAGAGGCCTGTGCCACGGGGATATCAGTTCTGCTCTCTGTGTTGTACAATGTGCTTTGTTCAGCATCCCCTTCCTACTTGACTTCAGCCTGTTACCAGGGATAAGCTACAGCTCAGTCCTCATAATCAGTGCTCTCACCAGCTAGAATAAACTTGGCCTGAAGGATTATAAATGTATTTTTTCATCTGAGGCAATTCCTGCCTGGTTGGAACAAATTTTGATTTAGTTTCCTAAAGAAACAAAACTCCCTAACTATCCTGTCTGCCCATCTCCCACTATTGACTTTTGATCTTGTTAGCCATCTTCAATTACATTTTCTAGCAGGGCAAAGATCTTAAGCTGATAAATTCCATAAGTCTATAACATTAGGTAGCTGGATAGAGCAGACAGACCCAGGCATAGCAACCTCATGGCAGAAAGACTTACTGCAGCCTCGGCAGTAGTTCTTGTGAGCTGGCTAGCTGGCCACCAGCGTGCCACTGCTGCTAACATTCAGTCACTCACTGCACATGCTGCCAGTCACCTTGCCTGTAACCATGAGACAGAAGAGGATATTGGGCACATTTGGGAGGAGGGTTTGGGGGCAAGCATAGCTGGTTCTGTGCTGTGGATGATGGCGAGCAGAGACATGGGCAAGCAGGATGGCAAGTAGACTGCTCTAGGTCTCTTGCTTGTCAGGCACATTATTCTTCTTTGTTAAACCCTGTTTAATTTGATTCTAGACAAATGGTACCTGGACTACAGTACCATCCACCTGTGCTGTCCTACACTTAGTGTTTCCAATTGCCTTATTAGAGCGAGGGCTAAAGTAAGGGCTGCCCCAGAGATAATCCAGCTTTGCAATGAAGCCACCACAGGGAGTGGGAGAGGGAATTGGGATATTTTGGCAGTAAATTAAATTGAGAAGGCATCTGGGTCCCTAACCCCAGTATTCTCAAGTGGTGGAGTGTGATAGTAGATCTGTGATAGATCACTGGCAAATCTATCTGTTACTCTGTGATAACTGTGAAATCGGTTGCAGACATCTACCAGATCTTTGGATCTAAATTCTACGGAATGACACATGCTTTACCTGCCAGAGGGAGACGCAGGCAGCAAGGCAATGAAAGATTAATTTGTTCTGGTTTGGAGGTGTTTTGGAGCCTCCCATTTTGAAATATAATCCAAGTGACGTACAGGAAATTCCAAAACACACAGAGATTTCTGGTGTCCCATATGCTCCCCTCAGCAGCTTTGGAAGCCCAGCCCAGGATATTCAGTTCTGAGAGATGATGAACACCCAGAACACTAGACAACATCAGCACATAATACATCTCAAGACCATCTTCCTAATTTTTACATCTTCAGAGCACCATATGAATTTCTAGTTACTGATCATCAGCAAAGTACTTACGCAGAGTAATACCTGAACATTAGAGGCATTACATCACTCAAACCAAGTTCATCAACTCTGACCAGAAAACAACGCAGTAACAGCCAAGAAAACATCTCCATACTTAATTAAATGTTGGTGTCTTATCATGTTGTATACAGGCTATTACTGGAATGGCAATAGACAATCATCTGCTAGGGCTCAGAGAGGTGGCACGGGAACACTTCAAGGAACTGCCAGAGATATTTACAGATGAGACATATTTGACAAGCAATCGATTCATCCTCTCAACCAGCCAGGTGAGTTTCTCCTGTTCACTGGTCTTGCTAAGCAAAGGCTAATTCATTTGTGTTCTTCAAATTCATTTGTCTTCTTCCAGACCTGATAGCTCACAGTGAGAAGGATGGAAAAAACAACCCCAAAACAAACAAACAAAAAACCCTAAAACAAACAAAAAACCCCAAACCAAACAAAAAAACCCCACAAAGTATCAGTACCATCAAGAAGTCTCAAGAAGTCTGCAAAATCCTCCCGATTTTTAATCCAGTTTGGGTTCATTCTGCAAAAATCAGCACAATAAATACTGACTGAAGTTATCACTTCCCCTGCAACATCCAAGCAAATTCCTAGAAATTCTGGAAATGCACAGAAACAAACTCAGTAAAATTTTTATAAGGGCTCAGCGTTTCCTTGCTTTCCAAACTACATATGTTTCTATTCCCTTTCTTGTCCTCCTTCCCCTAAGGTGACAGCTCTAGTGGGAATGCTTTACTCCAGTGACAGCATAGCCATAAGCCAGACAGGCTGCCACTGAGAAACAAAAGCCAAGAGGCATGAGGAAATTTTACTCTTAAAAGTAGCTGTGTTTGAAATGTTTGAGAGCCTTCAGTTGTTCAGTGTAAGACTTCAACCTCTGTAGGCATGCCTCTTGGATTTACAGACATTTTAGACATTTACAGACATTTATGGATTTACAGTTATTTGCAACTATACTAAGATACTCTAAAAATCAACACTTCCTACATTTAATGTCCTGAATAAGGAAACATCTTTATAGCATACAGTCTAAAAATTAAATGTTTCATTGCATATAGTAGCAGTCCTAATGAAAGAAGAAATCTATGTAGGAATTCATTTACTGAAACACTAACCTAACTGCGCAGATTGGAACTATGCAACAAAAGAGACTTATAGTATCGTGCTACAGCATAAAACCTTAATAAGTAATTTGATCTTGTCATAATGTTTGCAGGCTTTCAGACATGAGTGAATGTAACCAATGTACTACTACATAAATTCTCCAAGAAACTATCCATGAGCAAAGAGTGCTTCTGAATAGCTTTATGGCCTTCGGCTGTTGCACAGCAAATTTATCTGACAATTCTATGGCTCTATTAGCAGGACTAATGGCTTGTTCTGCACCATTAAAAAGCCAAATGTCATTTGTGAAGGCCCATGTACACAAAGTCTGAAACATATAGATTTCTAACACATCTTTTATTTTCTGCAGGAGAAAGCATTTCACTCTTGTATTATGCTATGATTAAACTGAGGTGTAATAGAAATACAGCATTAAAATATGTTTTTATACAGCATCGCAATTATAAATGAGTATTAGAAATGGAAAATACTACTTTCTATAATTGATTACGCTCTTCACATTACAAGTTTAACATAACCTTAAGAAATTAAAAACCTTGGAGAAGTTTTATGAATTATAATTTTATGTATCAGAATTACATACAGCCTTAAAAAAATTCCCTATCAGTAACAAAGCTTATAGCTGTTAAAGACCTATATAAAGTGAACAAAAAAATGCATTATATCCACTAAAATGATACCAAATTTCAAATGCTGGCAAACAAACAGAGCAACCAAATTCTATACTGTGATCAGCTTTTACTAAGTGCCAGCCCCAGGTCTGGGCTTCTGAAGGAAGCAATATTCTACAAGGGAGAGGGGGATTCACCACATTTCTAGCATTTGGAGCATTTGTTTATCTTTTTCCTCATTCCTAACCAGCTGATTTCAGGTGCCCTGATTAACAGAGATTACTCCTTACCTTCTCCCTGTAACCAGGTTCCAACTACTATGGAAATGTTCTGCTGCTATGGGCCTGTGGTGCCTAATGGTTATGGGGCATGTTATAACCCCCAGCCAGAGCATATATTATTCTGCATCTCAAGCTTCAAAGACTGTAAAGAAACCTCCTCAGACATGTTTGCAAAAGCTGTGGAAGAAAGTCTCCTAGAAATGAGAGATATGTGCAGCAAATGCAACTCTACTACCGCAAAGCCACTTGCAAAACAAGAAGCAGCCACACAGCTACAGAGTGACCGCAAACTCTGAGAGGCTGTGGGAATTATTCTCCTGACTCCATCTTACGAAGAAACAATGACATAGTTGTTCAAAGGCAAGACAGTACTAGTAATACATATTAGTGTAGAACCAAAATGTCATTTGTTTTACATTGTTGCCAACATTTAAAACCCTGTAAGTATTAAATCTACCATTTCTTGCTTGAGAGTCAGCAAAAAAGGTTTGGTCTTGCCGGCTGAAATGAAGAAGGAAGTAATACGGGTATGTGTTGTACTACCGTTTCTAACCATAATTAACTTATGCCATTTTATCACCTAAAAAATTGAGTAAGTTTGTATATAACATAAAATAAATACTAAGGCACACCAATTAATGAATATCCCCTGCAAGTAGTTCTAAAATATTCATATCTATTCCTGCAAGATTTGCATGTAAAGAAAAAAAAACAGAAAAGAAAAAAAGGAATTTCCCCTGTTGAGAATGTTGAGCGTAACATTGTAAATAATAGGCTGATGCCATTAAATCTTGAAAATTTGCATGAAGAGCATTTAATACCACCATGTTATTTCCTACATATGAAAAGCATATTATTTTCAAGAGTGGTTGCTGTGTATTTCCACAAAGAGGGTTTAGGAAGATTACACTACTGTTTGCATGTTCCCCCCATTCAAAAATGCTACAGAAATAATTTAGCCTTTATTCTGGTTTGTGCTGGCCTCAAGCACAGTCCCACTCTGAAAGCAGCACATTGGAGATAAGATTCATCACAGAGAACTGGGATAATTTTGTCTGTAATTAATTGACTTTATTTTTTTCCATCAGTGAGCAAAATCCAGTCTGGCAGAGAGGCAAAGCACAAAGCATAAGTGCAATTCAATCCTACTTAAGATCTTTTTTGTTTGCACAGGAATGAATTTAGTCACTGTGAGTAGCAGGAGAGCATATGCAACCACACAAAATCAAAGAGCAATAAAAAACTAGAATGAAGAGGCAAACTTGCAATATAAGGACGTCGCCAAGCTAGAGCTATAAATACCAGTTTAATAGTACTGGTACTCAGATCAGCTTTGCATCATCCCACTTGGGAGGGATTTATATTTTATATTTTTTAATAGTAGATGTAGGGTATCATAATCTCCAATATATAGTAAATTTAGTTGGAAAAATAATGCAGTATGTGGTAATTTCCATATTCTGTGGGTGTTATCCTGAGGGTTTTTTCATTATCTTTTATTCCCTACAAATCTTTCCAAGGACTGATATTTTGAATTGCCTTCTCTCAAACTGAAATACGTTGCCTTGCTTAGAGGTGTTCAGTCATTCTTAGAATACAACTTACTTGCTGACTAAAGACACTTACTTACTAACTCCAGAGTAGATCCTTTGCTAGGCAAGCTGGAGCATGCTGGGAAGCCCGGACTGCTTACTTGCCTGTGGAGAAGTGGAGACATTTTTTCTTCCTTTGTAGACTGAACAATCACATGCTTAAGCACTCTCAAGCCTAAAAGCAGGAGAATAGATTTATTATAATAAACTAGAAGCGCAGATACGTTTCTGTCTAAGAATTTAGATAAAGATGCAGTAGATTATATATCTCCATGCTTACTTTACTGCCTCTTTGCAGTTGCACACATGCAATTAAGCAGTCTGCTGGATAAAGGCTACCTGCAATCCCATATACGAAAGCACAGTGGGCCTGATAATCAATTGGAGGAAGTCAGTTACATTGGCGCAAATCAACTCAGTTGATTTGCAGTGATTGAGAGCTGGGCTCATTTTTTTAAAGTTAATGCGTTCCTTTAAAAATATGTATGTTTCATTACCCCATGAGCCGTTGTTCAAACCAAAGATGAAATCTATTTTTAGATTATATAAATAGTATTTTGGCATACAAGCTGCCCCAAAGTTAAAATGTAAAAAAAATAAAAAAAATTAAAAAAAATTAAGAAAGCTGTTAGCAACACCAAATGTTCACTTAATGTTCACTGTTCAAAATATGACTTTAAATTGTTCCTATACTATAATTATGAAAATTACTTCGAAACATTCCTAGTAATTTTGCTTTGTTCTCTCTTGTCACTACAAAGGCATTCTGTATTTTTAACATACATTTTCAACACTATAATCTCAAGATGTTTTCATAGATTTGTATGTTTAAAATTATAACCATATTTTAAGTCTATAAAAATGCTGCAAATAGTTATTTGATTATTTATTAATTTGCTTCTATTGAAATATGTAATTTTATTTTGTATTCCTAGTTCCATAGGTACTAATATTTATTTGCAAATATTACCTGTGTTTTCATTTTACTTTTTTGGCTGGAATTCTAAAAGTAGTTCAGACACTGCACTCAACACACAATCACTGAGAATTCAGGCAGAAACTACAACCACATCTGAAATTTTATACCAACTTATCATTAAGAAACCCTTACTTGTCTACAGCTGCCATAACAGGTGTTTTGGATTCTGCAACACTGGAAAATACTGGTGGTGAAAAATACTGACACCATATTTTTACTTGAGGAAGAAATCAGCGACCACTCATACTTTCTATTTATTTAGCTGGCCATTCCATACTTGTATCCTAGATACTTGTTAGTGTTCAGCCTGAATACCTGAAATGAACAGCTTCGATGAACTCAGTCCCTCCAGAGGAAGGCATTGGCATATATGCTTCACCTTAACCATGCTAAAAGCAGTATCTGCAAAGTACCTGACTGCGTACTCACTTCAGATGTACTTAATTGGAGGGTCCTGATTAAACTACAGATGGATCAAATTCACAGCACAGGGTGTTACACACTTCTCGGTTTCCCAGCAGGGGCTTCACGAAGGACTGTGCTGCTTCTCAGTTAACAGAATCCCCTATGCCTGTGTGGTATGATCCCATGCTGCAGCTGCATCTATTAAGGATTTCAGGAAATAGGTAGTTTTCTTAGGTACTTATTTAAAATTGTTTGTATTATACAAATGAAGTTATCTTCTGAAGTTTAAAAATACACAGTCTGTGCACATGCACTTATGGAAATCAAATGTGAAGCTTTCAAAATGTTTCCAACCAGAAAACTATGAAATAGATTGTTCATTATAAAAAAAGGGAGAAAATCTTGATTGACAGAGTAAGTGCAATTACATTAACGTAACGAGTGGCAATGATTTAATGAGACCTCTTGGTGGGACCTGGGACATACAAACCCCCTGCAAGAAAATTTTAAGGAGGTAATTGTTTCACGCTCTCTGTAGGTGTACACCCACATACATGCAGTACTGAGATGTAGAAATTAAAAAGCCAATTTTTGTGAATTTCTATATTCGCAGTGAACAAAAGCAAGAGAACCTTGACTTCCAAAGAGTGGTGGTTCAAGGCTGCGAGAGCCCGACCTCTCTCCGTGGGTGCTGCCATTATGCAGGCCACGGCTGGGACAACGCAGCCAAGCTTCTTCTGGTGTATGAGTTGCAGAAGACATAAAAATATTTTAGTGATACTTTTATTTTTATAAAATACTATAGATTTATGACAAATGTAAATGTGCATTTATAGTACAGTTTGTTTTGTGCTCTATCGAAATATATTTATCTGCCTATATTAATATATACGACCTGAAGTGTATACCGGTACCGCGAATTCACCTTATTTAAAGACAGCGCTCCGCACCGCAAATAAAAACTACCGGAGGAAAGCTCTTGTCGCCTATTTTGTGTGCCAGGCAGCCCCCTGCCCCCGCCCCTCACGGCGGGGCAGGCGGGACAGCGGCCCTAACGGCTCCTAACGGCTCCTAACGGCTCCTAACGGCTCCTAACGGCTCCTAACGGCTCCTAACGGCTCCTAACGGCTCCTAACGGCTCCTAACGGCTCCTAACGGCTCCTAACGGCTCGGGGGCGCAGCGCCCGCCTCGCGCCTCCTGCCTCAGGGCCCTCAACGGCTCCCGGGCGGCGCACACGTGCCGCCTGAGGGCCCGCCAGGTGCGGGGGGCTGCGGGGTGTGTGGAGGAGGGAGTCCTGCAGCCGCCGGCCCCACCCCCACACCGCCCCGCAGGTCTGGAGACCAGCCAGGCTCGGCGCTGGGCCCCTGAGGGAGGGCAGGCCCAGCAGGCCGGGCGGCGGCCGGGCCCAGCAGGAGGGTTTTGCCCTGGTTTCTGCTTGGTGATGCTGTGCTGAAGGGTGTCCTTTCGCGGCTGGCAGGCTGCTAAAGGGAGGCTCTAGAAATTGCATGTGAGAGAGGGGAGAGCTGGTCCTTAAATATCCCTCAGAAACTTAAACACTTCCATCACTTATGTGTGCTAAAACAAGCTTGTATTACACTGTGTATGTATTTTTCTTTTCCAACTACACAAACCTCATTAAAAACACAGACTTTTCAGTCAGCAAGAAACGGCCCTGCCGCAGATCTGACAGAGGAGCAGTGCTTCAGGGTATCACCAAGCGAGTCCTGCCAAAGTTTACTATCCAAACCTAACATATCACCCACAGACCCAGGCGTAGCTATTTATTTCCAATTCATCATCAATTAAGGACTGGCATAGTCTACTTTCTGTTTATTAGGGAATGAGCAATAGTTTTCCTCTGTTCTAATGCTCTCCAACTATAAGAGGATACATAATACAAATTTCTGCCTACCAAAATTAATCTAAGGTTGCAAGATAAATCAAATTGTATGCGTGTGATCTGAAGTATTCAAGTAAGTAAAATTGTGTGATTATAAAGGCTTTAAATCACATAGATGCATCAAAAAAAAAAAGGAAGAAAAAAGATAAACTCAGTATCAGACAAATCACTATTTGCTTGACACTGGAAACTTAGAAAGAGCATAAGTTAATGCAAAATATAGGCTACTGGCAATTCATTCCAGCTACCTTACTGGGGTTGCTAGATCACAGCAGTGTACCTGACATGGATGGAGAGAGACCAGGCCTCAAGCTAGGGCAACTAGTAAGGTTGTTGTTTGGTTTGTTTTTTTTAATTTAGAGCTAACAGTGTAGAGATGACATCTCTTTTGTCCATTTTATAAATGTGAATTAATTGTCAGAGGTTCCCATTAAAGCTTCCTAGAAAGCAGGGAGAGCTGTCTGATAAGGATGACCAAACAGCAGCTGAGGCTGAAAGTATTCTGCTTTCTGAACCAGACTCCTTCCTCAACCATTTTCTGTAGCTTTTCAATAAGTTGAATTAAAATGCTGCAAACAGCTGTCACAGGTGGAGGCAGTTAGGTTAAATGTTTGAGAAACACCAACCCTTGCAAGCTACGGTGGAGCCAGGATAGAGGAAGCGGTACCTCCACCTGCCTTCACCTTTAAAAGACAGACCAAAATGACTCATGAGTATTGGGCAGTATGCTGTCTCAGCCTTAACACATAGCTGATAAAAGCCTGGAAAGGTGAGAGCCTGAATGTTTAACTATACAGAAATCTGCTTCTGCCTTGTAAAACAAGTCAGTAGAATAAAATGAATTAAAAAAATTTTAAATCTAGGGGGGCGCAGGCAGAAGCACGTGGCATTTCTATGTTGCTGGAATTGTATTATCAGCCAGTTCTCATATTTCCCCAGTTCTGATTAATTTACAACAACACTGTACAATGTGCTGTAATAAACCCAAAATGCACCTAATTCATCTAAACAAATATGTGGATCGAGAAGGGATTTTGTCCCCTCTTCTGGCTTGATTCTCAGCTTCACAAAATCTCAAGTCTTTAACGTCCTGAGGAATTAGTCTTTCAGCAAAAGCAAAATGAATTATGCGTCAATGAACAATTGGGTTATCAAGGTTGTTCACTTAATGTTGCAGCTGTTCTATAGCACCATCTTAACGTTTATTGGAGATTTCTTTTGAATTTAGTCTTATGCCATGGTACTTACAAATAAAAGCATTGCATTTCTTCCAGCTGCTGTGCCAGTTAATAGCAAATACAAGTATATAATGAATTTGTTGCCTTTTACTGCTAGAACTAGAAATGACAGAGGGTGGAGGCTTCATTCAAAGGAGATCCATTAACGTAATAATAGTGAAGCCAGAGATTAAAGCTGATAGGATTTGTGGGGAGTTTTGTACAGCACTTAACTACATCAACACTGTTATTTGCTCCTTGCCCTCCTAAGTGCTAAAACTTGGATATACTGGGAGTTCAGAGGAAACCAAGCAAATACAGTACTGGTCACTACTGCTTTGCCCTTTTCCAGCTGTCCTGCAGGCAGATGGACATCAGCTTATTCTGGAAGAGATACCAGACTGGAACGCTGTAGATCTGGTGGTCAACAGGGAGACTGTATTTCACTCTTAACATCAGTGACCTGGATATTGCTAAGTACAAAGTTTTAATTCATCCCATTCTCTCACTGAAAGCACTTACATTTTGAAATGAGCATAAACAGTCCAGGTTCTGTCAACACTAACACTTTTAAGCTCTGCACTCCTTTATATTTGAGGCAGTTTGAAGGGCACAGTCAGAGAGGATAGTTTGGGAGTTAAGGCCATGCTCGGGAGAGCACCGTTTGGGGCCTTGCTGCATGCACCAGCACACAATCACAAGAAAACCTGCTAGGTTTCACTCCACAGAGATAATAGGACGTCCTTTTGCTTTCAAAATAGAAAATATGTTTCTTTGCTTGGGCCTTAGTTTCTTAGGTTCTTTGGGTAACTCTCTGCAAGATGCCAGAGAGTTATTCTTTTATCATTTTTTGCTGTAGGTGAGACAAGGATTTCAGGGCTCAAATTTTGTCATCTCCTGTGCAACTGGCTTCCAGAGAAAGGCTGAAAGCCACAGCTTCTCACCTCCCCGACTTTTCAACCGCCTCTCTAGGGCTGGGGACAGGAGTTGTGGAGCGAAAGCAGAAAGCTGACCAAGAATAAGGGGACAGGAGTTGTGGAGCGAAAGCAGAAAACTGACCAAGAATAATGACATTTCCAGCACCACAGCTTGGTTGGTTTCATGTTTCTGCAAGGAAGGCAGACATACCAGGAACCGGTAGGTTTGAATTGGAAATTTCTTCCAACAAAATACATCTGGGTTTTTGGTGCCAGTCCTAAACCTATGCTGGCCAGCGAAGTAGTGGCTAATAGGCCATGGTACAGTCTGCTGAGCCACCTGCACTGCTGTGTTCGCAGTTTGCTCTGTTTCAAATCCAGATCAAAGCTGAATCAATCTCAGCTAATCCGGGTAGAGACAAGCTGAGTCCAAGTACTGTGAGGGAGAATGCAAAGGAAAATAGATGCTAGGATAAGAAGTAGAAATGTAAAATAAGAATAAAATTTACTTGCATATACTTTGTAAGTTGTGTTTTTCTCCATTAGGAGGTGTTGTCAAGTTGGATCCACTTTGTGAAGAAGCCAGAAAAGCAGTGTTAAATGCTTACTGATTTACAGGTACATTCCCTTTTACCTTGGTTTTCTGTCAGGCAATTTACTGGCATTACAAAGGTATTAGAAGTGTCAGGATTCAGTTGTTTCTTTACGCTTCTATATGCCTCTTAATGAAGCTCTACGTAATGTTACACTCGTGTCAACCAAAGAAGAATATACTGCCTTTTCCAGAACCAGTCATGTGTTACCACCCTGAACAGCACAAATTCATGTAGAACTGTGACTTGCATGTAGTTCTAATAATTTGATTTTAATTAAAAGAAGAATGAAACTCCTGGGTATCTTGCATTCTTTCAACTTTTAGATAATAATTTCAAAGTCATTAATAGCTGATGATCAACCCATACATACTCATACAGATGTCCCAAAGAACATTGCTGCATCATTAGACACAGCCCAAAGGCACAGAGAGAAAGAAGTTGGCATAGCCATAAGGACAGGATTAAAGCTGATTGAGTATTACCACAGCTGATAATCCAGGTATCTCAAAAGTAATGCTGCCTTTTCCTTTCTATTTCCCCCCCCCCCCAATAACTAGAGTATGAAGCTTCTATTTTGCTCCTGATTTGTCAACACCTATTCTCAACCTGAAGTTCATTTTAGAAACACTCTGACTCAGGTACTAATTCAGCAAATAATCCTATGCCAGAATGCTGGTACTCAGAGCAATTTTCAGTTTGGCCCATATTAGTTATGAAAGAAAGAAGTGGTTAGTCTTTGCATCCTAACAGAGAGGTATCACCAAAGAAGTAGCATTTCTTGAGGATCAGGAGCTCTAGGCTATATTATGACCAAATCGTGAAAGACCAGAAACAGATGAGAAAAGATTTTTCATGTGACAGTGAGGTATCTTCCAGCAAGATAAAAAATTAGCTCCATCAGACATTTTGAACACAGCTGGCTAGAATGCATAAAGAGATCTCAGGCCCCATTATTGTGCCTTTGAAAGGAAAGGAAAAATAAATACAAATTTGAAGTAGCCCTTTCAGTTTGGTACCCGTCCCCCAAACACTACCTGCGATCAGTTGCCATGGCACTAGCAGGCAGCTGCATATTTGAAGGCACTGTAGTAGCCACTTGGACAAAGGCATTTACTTTTTTTTTTTAATGTGTGAAATAACCACTTTTTTCCTCCAAGACTCCGTCATTTTTAAGGGGATTATCTGCCCCACAGATAATCATGGCCATTTGAAAACTGAACCTAGCCTGCAAGGCCATTCTGCAGTGACTTTCCTCCAGACTGTTATGATAAAGTCAAATCAGGGGGAAGAAAACAGCAGCAGCAAATTATTCCAGTAGTAACACCAAGTAAATTGCCGTGCAGCTTTTATGGTTTGACTAATTGTCTCATTAAGACACATTTCTGATCACTGAAATGGATCTCAAGTATTTTTAATCACTGAAAAAAATTGTACCACTAAGAGCCTCTCTCCCTCCTATCCCTGGCGCTATTTGCCATGGAAAACACACAAAGCCTCCCGTTGATTGGAGCCCCGCTGCTGCACAGTTGGCAGTCAAACGGCACTAATGGCACAGTAACACAATATGACTAAAATAATTTGCCTTTTAGAGTAACAATCTCTTATAACATGATGAACCTCTATCATGCGCGTTTCCTTATGTTTTGCAAATGGCGCAAAAAAAAAAATCTGTCAATTTTTCCAGTAATTTCTTCAAAAAGGGGAGGGAAAATAAAAAATCATTAGCTATCAAGGAACAAATTAGCGACACTTGATACATTAAAAAAAAAGATGAAAACAACTGTACCAAGCACAGGCTGAACAGCAGCATGGTTGTATGGCACCCAGTCCACTCACCCTTGCAGGACGCACCTCCAAAGAGTTTATCACATTTAATTACAGACACTTTATTGAAGCACTTAATTCAGGAGCTGGCTTGCCCTCGGCTACCTCTGTAACTGATGGAGAGAGGCATCTCCCCAGATCAGTTCAGATCTCTACTGAGCACAGCCTGTAGGATTTCTGGGCTCCTCATTTAGGTACTTTTTTGGTGTTTTGTTTCAAACAATATTAAAAGAGATGAAGCTTCTTCCTCATACGAGGAGCACGTTTCAAATGGAGCGAGCTGGCATTATCCAACGCACTACCGACATGCTCTTTATACCCTCAGCAAACAGGAAGATTTTGCTCTTGGCCATCACTCCCCGTGGTTGCACAGGCCGTACGTTGCAACAAGACATTACCCCTTACAGGAGTTGTGTTTATTCCGTACATTATCATCTTAAAGGCAGCAGCCACGTAATTTTCAAGTAACTTCTTCTCAGAAGCCCGATGCCAAAGTGGCACAGCCACTAGAAGAGATGTACACTTTCATAGTGGTCAGCTTGATCAAAAAAACCTGCAAGGGCCTAGGAGCTCGTTTGTGGAGATGGAAGTGATGCATGGGAAGGAAATCACTCTGTGCAAATACTTAAGAAGAGTTGAAAAGGTCTGCTTTATTCTCAGCCATGTCTTGCTTGTTTTAAAGTGACTGAACAATGGTAATCATCATGGGTGCGCTTTTGATCGATACTTGGAAAAATAAAGCAACATACAGCTGATATCAACACAGTTCTCAGAAAAGAATTTAAACCTTATTAGAGGAACAAAGTTGAATTATTTTAATAGCTGGGGGTTTTTTTTTGTTTGTTTGTTTTTTTTTAATAAAAGATATCAATGATCCTGTACATAGTTAAATTTCCTTCCTGTTCATTTTGCATATTGGCCATCCAGTAACACAATATCAAACACAGCAGCACTAAGAACTTCCATGTATAATTTTTACATATTAAAAGAAAGTCTGTGACAGACTCACTTTGCAGTCTGTAGGAAGTCTCTTCTCCATCTCCTTCAGCTGAAATGGAGATAACAGCTTTGAGTCACAGAGATCCTGCATTCCCAAAAATATTTTCCAAATCTCCAGTAAAATGTGCTGTACAACTAGCCATATGGCACTCCGCAATTACTGCAGGGAAATGCTTTATTCCAGTAAATTCTTTCTTTAAATAATTTTTTTTCAGCTTAAAAGAGAGGGATTCCCTATCAATGCCCACACATGTTATGAGTGGAAAACAGCCCAAGAGAATACAAGCAGGATTATTCTGCTCTGTCAAGGCACATCTTTACAAGACTCATAACTCAGTACAGGCTCATTCAAGTGAAAGACAAGATGCATTACTAATTTAAGATGAATTTGAAATGTGGCCATTTACCTGCTACAACTTTCAATTTTGATCAATTTTGTAAGGCAGTTAAAATAACCAAAAGATGGGGTTGTTCTGCACCCACACATAGGCACTATTTGGACACATCAATATTTGCTCACATGTGCATGTAAATGCACCCAGGAGGGCATCTACCAAGGTCATATGAAGTATAGCCAGAAACATTACATATTAGTGGTTTTCCTCGCATGCTTTGCTATTAATTCTGGGGAACAGAATATGCTGCAGAGATGTCTCTCTACTTCCCGTTGGGCTTTGTCACAGAGACCGGTACCACAAAGTTGCAAAGCTCTGCATAAATCTGTTGAGCTCATGAGCTGCGCAATATTGTGCTCACTATGAAAAATACAGTTTTACTGTTAAGTCTAATGAGGGGCCTGAGGGCTGTGATAAAGGCCTAAGGGAATAAAAAACGGAAGGAAAAAAAAAAAAAAAAAATCACACTTCATGTAGCACGTAAATATCAGAACAGTGATGCTGGAGAGAAGGAAAAATACTAGGTTTTGGGTTTTTTTTTTGCTAATAGTCCCTGCAGAAGCTATTTATGTGCAGCCATATACTGATGTGAATACTCCGATATATTTTCCTGAAGCCTGTAGAGTTTTGTCTAAGCAAGAGCTTCAGAATGTGTGTGTAAATAAATTAAAGAATGTCTGTTTTATAATGAGAAAGGTGTATTGTGGTATAAATATTGCAGAGTACATTAAATAAACATGGTCACAAATGACCAGGTATCTATTAAATGAGCACATCACAGGAGAAGTTAATTATCTCAGAGTGTAACTAGGAACCATTTAGAATCACTGGAGATTAAGTTGCTTTATTTCTGTTTATCTTTCCTTCTGAATAGGCAGGAGGTTGTTGCAATGAAGAGTCCCAAAGCAACACGAAGCTTTGGCTCTTCATCAACCCTAAGACAGCAGAGTTTTGTCAACAATAGTTTGAAGTTCTGATAAACTAAAAGTTTTCCTCAAAGTAATTTTGTGCAAAATATGCTGGCACAAAACAGTGTTTAAAACATAAAGGTGCAAAATATTTATGGTTCTTGTGGTATCTTAAGCTGCTCAGGGGAAGGAAGACGATTTACATGGTGTACTTTATGTATATGTATTTCTCTCATATATCTCTCACCCCCCGAAAAAATATACACAGACTTCTTCAAAACTGGATGTTAGTGTCCGAGACATCCCAGGAGTAACATACAACTTTACATATTAGTAAGATTTTTCTAGACTTGAAGAGCTACTGTGCTTCAGTCCACGTGCAAAAATGTTAATTCTGATGGAATTTGATTTTGCCTGGGCCATGAATCCGTGAAGAGAACTGTCTGCTATTCTTCCTATACAACATAGTCAACATTGCAAACACTGTTTAGTTTTAGGATATGTTTGTGCAAACCACTCCAGCACAAAGACCAACTGATGGAGGAGGATTTAATCACATAAAATTCTTGAAAGCAAGATGAAGCCAATCCCTTTAAATTACTTAAGTACTGCTTAAACCCTGTTAATTAACATATAGTAATAAATATTTCCTCTTTAACAAGCCTATTGGGAGCAGTTTGCTAGACATTTATTTCTAGTCACGGGGAATTATGTACGATCATTTTATCATGTTCTGTATTAGACAGTGTTATTTTATCCTCTTTATTTTATCCACAGCAGCAGAGACGCTCATTTGGGGAAAGATACTCTTTCCTCAGTGTAGGGAAACATACTCTTTCTTCAAATGTGTTTTGCTTTTTACTAATGATGTTTACCCTTGCAAAGTCCTGCTGCCAGCACGCAGTGACAGTTCACATTTACTTGATGGCCTCTCCTGGGGAACTGACTGACTACAGACAGGGGAGCTTTACTGGGAACCCCAGCAAGGCTACCCAAGGCATCGCTGCAGAAGTAACTGTGCAACCTGGGCAAGGTCATCTGGGGAGAGTAGAATTGAGGTCTCCTCTACGGTACAGCCAAGGCCCAGGCAGAGGACACCCAGGGAGGCGTTCTCAGGCACTTTCTAACATTGACCTGCACTTTTTCCCGTACCGCGGGTAGCAGCGCAGGTGCAGGGAGAAATCTGAGAGCACTAAACATCACTGCCCTTCAGCCAAGTCCCTGTGCAGACAGCTGTTATTCCACTGCCTGGCCAACCGAAATGCGGTCACTGAAACCACCACTAAAACAAACCCATTATTTCCCTTGGATTGACATTAGACACTAATTGACAGCCAAGCTGAGCTCTTACGTAGAGCTGCTTCACTTGTGATAGTCTCAGCACACCCTCCACCCTGAAGGGGAGAAGAATATGAAGCTGGATGGGTATAGAATCACAGAATCATAGAATTGCCTAGGTTGGAAGGGACCTTTCAGATCATCTAGTCCAACCATCAACCTAACTTTGACAAAAACCATCACTAAACTGTATCTCTAAGTACTGTCTACCTGTCTTTTAAACATGGTCAGAAAGTTTCTCTGTGCTCCTTTATGTGAATTATGTAAATATCAGTGAATTCATGGGCTATTGAATAGAAGCAAAGATTTCTGCAACAGAAATTGTAATTTGGTGTTTCATGCAGCATCTCTAGTGATGACTACAGTTGTTTTCCCCTCTAAACAAATTATATCTCCATTTGCCATTAATGACTGCATCACTTAAATATCACAAAGGAACCGCCTGGTGCACTTGTTAATAATTGAAAACTTTGAAGAAGTCTGTGAAACGTTTTCAATCAAAGCTAATAAATCTCTAAAATATCCTTTTTCCTGAATAATTTTTCCTTTTGTTCTTTTATTCCTTTTGGATCATAGGCTACGTTTTAAATAACGGCATTAAGAAAAGCACAATCTGAAATAACAGCTGAGAAGTATCTAAAATCAGAAGTGGATTCAACAGTTAAAAAAAAGAAGCAAGAATTGGAAGAGAGGCAATATTCATGTTTCCTTCTTGCAAATATGTTGAATTTCTGTTTCACTCTGCACGCTGTCTCCTGCTATCTTACACTGATGATTAAGAAAATGTACCCACTTAATCTCTGTCCTTGTTCTGCATAAACATGAAGAAAAACTTTCGATAATTACTTTTTAATCAGTAGAGTCCATCAAATCAAGTCTCCTATTGCTACACAGTTGGACTTTGCAGAACTACTAAATGACCGAAGAGAACAAAAAAAAAGTACCCCAAACCTTTTGATCAGAGCTAATAGAAATCTTGAATGCCTTTTGCCATTTAAAGCTTCACATTGGAGTTACTCTACTCAGTAACCTTTACTACCCAAGAATCAAGGGGAGAAAGATTCATGCAGAACTACCCTCATCTGCAGAGATTTTTTTGGTGCGCTGTGATGGTCAGTGTTTTCATCAGCACAGCAAGGCTGCGTGGCAGCCACTGATTGAAGCTCCAATACCTGCAGTCTTGTCTTGTCCACAGGATGCGGGAAGAGCAGTGGCCCAGCGTCCGTCCCTCCCAGCAGACCTCGATGGCTGCAGCCAGGGAAAAGGCAGGTCATTCTTCACCCAGGGAAGGACAAGGAATTTTTAAAGGGTTTGTTTTCTTGCGGGTTTTTTTGCTGTTGTTTTTAAACAAAACATGCATTTCTCTACCATCTTTCACTCAAAGGTTTCCTCATCTTTTCCAAACAAACCTCACTTTGAGCAGCAGTAATTATACACCCTGAGCAGCTTTTGCCAGTGGCTTGCACCAGAAATCCCCGGCCACACTGGGAGTTTTTCTCTAGGCCTTGAAGTCTTCAGCAGCTCTGATAATAATTCGAAGGACGGCGCTCCCTTCACCCTGAGGACAGGATGAGACGCCCCTACCCAGTTCCAGAGCCACATCTCTTACCTGCTTGCAGAAAGCACCAGCAGTCGGCAGCCAGTGGCCCCCACTGCTTCCTAGGCCTTCCCCAGCAGCCGTCCTCAGCCTCCTTTGCCATAGCTTAACTCCGTAACTCTTGTCCTTCCTACACCAGGAATGTCCGGCAATGCCCCAGAGGCCCACACAAGGACCCACTGCAAGGGCCCACCCACAACCCTCCATTCTGGGGAAAACAGGTGAAATATTTGAAGTATTTAGGAGGTGATGCAAAGGAGATAGAGGTGGGCCAGCTGCAACCAAACCCTGGGCTTTAATCAGTCAACCACAGGCAGCATTTGGTTGCCCACACCCACAGAGGCCAGTCCCATCAGCCATAATTAAGTAATCACCTGTGCTGGGTAACTCATTAGCCTGGCAGGTGCCCTGGCAGACCCCCATGGCCCAGCGCCAACCTGAGCAGTTGCCTGTAAAATTAAAACACACTGAATTCACCAAACCAACAAACAAGACAACAGCCGACTTTTTTCCCCTCCACCTTTGACCAGACTTGTTAACTTTACCAAGATGTTTCATCTGCTTTTAAGGATTTTCTGGCTTCATATGATTTTTGAGTGCGCCTCTCTCTCATGCTTTCAACAATGTTCAAAGTCATCTGACTTTGAAAAGGCTAGACTGAGCAACAATAGTCTGTGACTTGAATTTCACAGAATCACAGAATTGTAGGGGCTGGAAGGGACCTTTAGAGATCACCTCATCCAACCCCACTGCCAGAGCAGGGTCACCTGGAGCAGGCTGGACAGGAACGTGTCCAGGCGGGTTTTGAATGTCTCCAGAGAAGGAGACTCCACCACCTCTCCGGGCAGCCTGTTCCAGTGCTCTGCCACCCTCAAAGTAAACAAGTTTTTCATGTTGAGATGGAATTTCCTGTGTTCCAGCTTGTGCCCGTTGCCCCTTGTCCTGTCGCTGGGCACCACTGAGAAGAGCCTGGCCCCATCCTCTTGACACCTGCCCTTTATTTATCTATAAGCATTGATAAGATCACAGTCTTCTCTTCTCCAGACTAAACAGACCCAGGTCTCTCACCTTTCCTCTTAATAGAGATGCTCCAGTCCCTTGATCATCTTTGTAGCTCTCTGCTGGACTCTCTCCAGTAGTTCCTTGTCCTTCTTGAACCAGGGAGCCCAGAACTGGACAGAGTACTCCAGGTGCGGCCTCACCAGGGCATAACAGACAGGGAGCATGAGTGCCCTCAGCCTGCTGGCCACACTCTTCTTGATGCACCCCAGGATCCCACTGGCCTTCTTGGCCATGAGGGCACGTTGCTGGCTCATGGTCATCCTCATGTCCACCAGGACTCCCAGGTCTCTCTCTACAGAGCTGCTCTCCAGCAGGTCAGCCCCTAACCTGTACCGTGCATGGGGTTATTAGTGGGGTTATTTAGTGCAGAATACCTGCAGAAGAGGCTCATATAATACTTCAGTCCTTTTCAAACACTCTACAAAGATTAATCGATTGCTATTTAGTATGAAAAAAGTATTGAATTTGTCAGCTAGTCCTAACTAAGTATTTATTTTCTGTGAGAACAGAGAAATATTCTTAACCTGGTTTAAAGATGCAGTCACAGAAACTTGCGTTCATTGCTGATAATGCACCTTTCTAATGTGCATCTATTTAAGAACTATTTTTTATTCAAGGGGCCTCATTGAAGAAAAGCAGCAGAATTCTGCAAATAAGTATAATCTATGCATTTAGCAATTTGTAATGCTTTAGTAGCTTTTGAACATTTACTATCTGAAAGTGCAGGCGACAGGAAAAGTAATTCAACAGAAACATATGTTGAGCCAGCATGTTTGAAGAAATGAATTCCAGTGTTTAGAAATTAGGGAAGCTAATTCCAGTTTAGTTCCAGTATTTTAAAAATTCTGCTTGAAATGGAAGTGTGTTCATTTATTACTTTAAAAAATTAGAATAAAAACAAACAAACAAAATATTCTAATATAACCTCAATGCTATTACTACTTTTAACCCAATGGTTTTGAATAATTCTCTTTTTCTAGTCCAAAGGCTGTCTCTCTCACTGCTACTATATTTAAATAAGCCCCAACTGAGGAAACAAACAGAAAGCAGAAAAATGAGCTGCCCTAGCACTCTTACCAATAGGATGCTGATACCAGCACTCAAAGGAGAAACTGTCAAAAAGAACAGCCATAACAGAGAATTTTGTTCTTACATATTTTTATTTTATTGGGTTTTTTACATTCTTTGATGGAATTTTTATGCAATTATTGTGCCACAATCTATGATACACAATGAAAATGGAAACCTGTCGTTTACCACTTACATTTCTATGTTAATTTTGTTTTCTGCCTCTGCATATACTGTGGCATAAATGCATTTATCATATTTCATGCAGCACTGACCTGCCTTATGCAAACTGAGCATACAATAAACACTGCCAGCAATATTTAGCTGCACTCAATTCTTGCCACAGAAACAAGCATTCATAAAAGCATTAAAATACTTTGGGTGATGGTTGCTGCCTATCAGCTTAATGTTTTGAGCTATAGAAATGGACAGGAGACAATCTTTGCTGCTGTCGACTGCAGTACTTTCCAAGTTCATTAGTTTCAAAAGACTGAATCGGCTTCACTGTTTCAATGAGAGAAAAAGCCCAAGGCAACCAGCCTGATTTAAAAGGATGCTACTGAGTTTCACAATCATTAGACCAAGCTTGGTTCTGGATCCCATGGTAAGTATCACATCAATTTTATGCTCTGACAGAAGAATTATTTTTTTCACCATCGTGTAGTCTCCAGGCCAAATAAAGGGACAGCATAAGGCACACCTCCCTTTTTGGTAACCTGCTTGGACAAGTAGTACCTGATCGTAGCTATAAGTTTTTAATACAGCTTTTTGTTCGGACAAGACAAGAAGCTTTCCAGCATCACCTGACTCTCTGAACCAGGCATAAACTGTCAAGCCTTATTATGTCTCAGCCGATACAGCAGCAGCAGGGTAAAACTTGCTGCCAAGAGCACAACTATGTCCCAGGAGCACGCTCAGAACAGGGAACTGGAGATGGGGGTGAAGCCTCATCTGTGTGTTTTCCAGTCACTTGTTATGATGTATCAAGGTGGCTGGTGGGAGGATCTAGTGCACCCCTCCAGGCACTGCAGCTACTGCCTCCCGCTGCCACACAGGCACAGCCATGCCTCTGCCTCCTACTGCACGGCTTACGCCGTTAATTGAGCGGTTTCCTCCGCCAGCCAGCAGAAAGAAGGGAAGAAGTCTCCAGCCACTACATAGTCTAGCGTGGCAGAAACCTGCAGCCACAAGGTCCACCCACACTCAAGCTCTCCCGGGGCAGAGGGAACGACTTCTGACAACACAAGTTCTTACACTAAGAGGGGAGAGGAGAGCTGTGCCCACCTGCCCTCTAGCACTGCGGAGGAAGCACAAGCAGCGTCACTCCGAGGCCACCCTGCTGCGTGGTGCCCCCCAGGAAGCCAAGCTCTATCTCCTGAGAAAAGAAACATCCCCGGCTGTTCCCTCCCCTCCAGCACCTGCTGTACACCAGCTGCCTCACACAGAGCCAGCTCTTGGAGGCGGTTCGATTTTATGTCCATACCAAACGTACACAGCAATTGATATCCTAATTGACAAGTAAACACAAGGGAAAAAAAAAAATCAATTACTTCTTGTACGAAACCACAGTATGTGCCTTTGGTCAGTCAGCAACTGTTGCTTGCCTACCTTCCTCTTAACACAAAAAAAGGGTGACTAAATCAGGAATTGCCACTTCAGAGTTGAATTAATATCAGCAAGGAGAGGTAAGGCAGGGATTAGCACTGGACAAAGCAGAGAACCCACTACTTGCTGCACAAACACAGATTTCTCATCCAAACACAATCTTTTTTAGGGGTGCCACCAGGTCAAAGAAAAGCAGATCCTAGTAGTTTGGTGAGGGGAAGAGTGTTCATCCAAAATGAAGACGTTCACAGGACCCCACAGTTCCCTAATACCACAGAGCATCAAAGCAGGCACCCCAGGGAGCGGGAACAATTGGTGCTGTCACCTCTTCTGAAGTCATTTGATGCCGAATTCTCCTGCTGATCGCCCACTGCTCTGTCAGCTGTGGTCTTGTGTAGACTTCTTCCCTCCTCAACAACCCCCAACAAACCTTTTCTTGGTCCCTTTTATTTCTGCCTTCATCACCCTCCTCCACCTTATACCTGAGAAGTCCACACCACTTTTGCTACCACCCATAGTTTAGCAACTTTGTAATCTGCCTCCCTATTTCCAGCCTCCTCCTCACATCACCAGACTCCCTCACCATCTCCATCCAACAGCCACAGCCAGGACGTTTCTTAACCAAAGTCATCTATCAACTATTTGCTTTTCAGTTTCATTACTCCTCTCCAACGTATCTAGAAGTAACTGTCAACCATTTTCCTTGTAACAATGCATCTTGTTTCCTTCGTGGCTCCCAAAGGTGCTCTCTTCTTCTTCAGGGATGTGCGTAACTATCATGCTGCCCATGCCTGCTCTACTTACTTACAGTAATTAGACAGTGCCCACAGACTGAGACTGGAGGCTTACGGAGTTAGACACCGCATCCTTGGGTAGAAGACTCTCCTTGTGCCGAAGAGGTCCCAATCTAAATAGACAAGTGACAAAACATGGTGGAAGAAAGTTGGAATTATTTTTTTCTTCTTTACAAACTGCAGAGCAAGATGCAGATTAATTAAGTCAGCTGCTGGATTGTTTTATCTGGTGAAGCAAAAAATACATAATTTCCAGTATTTTTCCCACTTTTATTTCCTCTTTCAGATGCAGTGATTTGAGAGACTACTCGTCAGAGATGGGTTGGTGCTCTGCAGTTAGAATGTCTTTCCCTCAAAGGCCTCCAGGTTGAAAGCTGTATCCAAGAACCTCCTGAGCGATACCAGATGTGTGTTCTTGTTGCCAGTGGCAGCTGCAGCAGCAGGCTCTCGGCCAACATACCTTTGTGACAAAAAGAATTGGGCAGATAAACGAGGTGAGAAGAGAGACTATTTTGACACTAAGAAGCATGAGAACATGCTGCTAAATGCATTCAAGTCAGCTTGGCAGATTTGGACGCTTAATCATCAATCTTTCTTAAATAAAAATCAATCTAAGTTGCACCATCAGTTATACCTTCCGGTCAGCCTCCCCCTTTGTTCCCCTTTTGTGTTTTCTCCCTCATCCCTCCCAGGGCAGGCAGCTACACTGTCTCATAATTAGATAACTTGCTTTTGGCGATGAAGACTCTCATTCCTCTGACAGCTGCATGGGCAGATCCAACAGTCAATCATCTAAAATAAAGGCAAAGCTTCCTGGACTGAGCTCTTACAACCGTTTCCTCCAGAAACCTAATATTTGGAGTGAAATTCTTAAAAATTACAGAATCTTAAGACAACAAGTGAGAAAAATCCAGAAGAGCTAAGTGCTGTGCTAAATAGAAATAAACAAAGAGCTAGTTGTTATTGGTTTTCTTCTAGAACTACCAGGAGAGCAAGAGATGCATGATGTATTTGAGAAATGGTCATCTAGACTTTTCCCTCCTTCACTCAAGAACCCAAACTCAGAGGTTTTGATTTGTGAAAAACATGACTTCCCTGTCCTCAAATCAAAAACAAATTTAAAAGGGAAAAAAAAAACCAAACCAGCCACCAAGCAAAATTAAAAGCAAACAAATCAGCCCAGGAGACAGAGCAATTGTTTAAAGTCTCATACCATATCGGTCGAGTGTGGTTCACAATAGTGCGGAAACGAGGTTTGACATAATCGTAATATCCGCTGTTTTTGTGTTCCTCCTGACACCAAACTAGATCAGCACCTGGATACTTCTCAAGTTCTTCTTTCAGCAGGTCAAAGGGGAATGGTGAGATCTGGAAGGGGAGGGTAACTCGTGAAGCCTTCTCTTACATGGTGCTAGCCCATGGTAGGAAAGCCTTTTACCTATTGGGTATTACAACCAAGCATTGTAATTAACCATTTACTACCTCATATAATTGCTGTATGTTCTTTAAAGTGAGTTAAATTTCTTTGATTTATTTCATGCTGTCAGAAGTGAATACACACATATTTTATAGTTGCACGAGTATGAACAGAAGCAGGTCATAGGCCAGATCTGCTTTCCTACAGTTTTTCTACTGAAGTAGCTGTGACAATGCAAGTCTTTAATTAGTGAATGACAATATAGCTGCAAAGGGTACTATTCACAACATTTAAACTCAGCAGATCGGACGTACAAATTTAAGGTGCCATCATACTGTAACCTTCACTTTGTTACCTTGTTCTGGAAAAGTCACCAGGTTTTCTGGATCTCATTGTCCAGTACACTATTGATGTGTTCCTTCTCCACGAGGCCATGAAGGATTAGATAACGTCTTGTAAGATGCAATGTGCTATAAAAATATGATCACCATCCTTTCTGGCAAGAGATACCCATGTAGAAGCATAGGAAACCCTTGCTGAAGGTCTCCCCAAGGACCATGTCTTCTGAGGATCATGGAGCTCACCTGTTCAAGTCTGGTTATAGCTACTTGTTTCTCCAGGTCTTGATTCTTTCTCTCTTTAACAAGATCATAGTACACTTTTCCTGTGCAGAAAATCACTCGCTTGACCTCATGTGGTGCCTGAGCTGCCAGCCCAGTCTCAGGAATCACACGTTGGAAAGTGGTACCTGGTTACAGCACAAATCAGAGAAGTGCTCTCAGTGGAACTGACACTGTAATAAAGCAGCCCGAAAATCATTCCTTTACTGAGCAAGCAGCAGGTTGCAACGGTCACGGGCTTCTGCTGCTTCTCTAGTCCTACTTTTCAGACCAGTAATTCTACTAAAGTGACTTTCAGCAGTTTAGTTTCAAGAAGCTAAAAGATTGTCAATAATCCACTCTTTCACACTTAATAGACAGAAACATATTAACAGTGGATTCTTTTTTAGCTTTGTGTTGTGCATTATACCTTTAATTTTAAATTGATTGGATAGCTCACCTTTGCTTACAGGTGTTTTTTCAGAGAATTACCTGAAATATTGTTTCTTCTTTCCACGATAATCTCAACCACGTAACATTAATATAAGTTTAGAACATTTTAGAACATTTTTATATAAAAGCATAGTACATATTCATAATGCCACTGTCTGGCAACTGCAGAAATATTTACACAAACACACATATTACGGCATTAGCTAAAGGAAGAATTAGCATAGCATTGAGCCATATTTACAAGTGAAAAGATACAATTTCAGATGCATATCCTCACTGCTAGATCTCTTTTCCCCTGTGATATCATCTCCCAGGAGAACAATTTGCTTGGGATACATGAAACTGGAAGAGGGACTTGATGGTCTAAAAGATCCTTTTCTTTGCTCTCTGATGTGATTGATTAGAACTATTCCCACATTAACCAACTGCAAGGCAGCAGACAGTGGCACGACCTCCCAGTTTGAATCCGCACACCCACTTACCAGGAGAATAAGCTCCTGTTTGAACCATTTATCTTGCAGAGTGGAGAAAAGCGGCAGCACAAACATATGAAAGAGGAACTGATTTATGTCAGAATTATCCTGTTCCACTGAACAGCAGAATTCATAATTAAAAAAGACTGAATCCACGCTTCATTGGGTCAGCCGGAATCACTATTCCTCTCCTTCTCAGCTTTCCATTAAAAATCAGAGCAAAAAGAGTTAGCTGAGAGTCAGCAGTACTTTACTGCTTGCTTCTTCTTCAGCAGGAACATGAAAATATGTCAGAATTCAATCTTAATTAGGAGTTTGGCCACTATTGAGGGTTAGCCTGAAGTAGAGGGAACTCCCACAACAAAATGACAAATCACAGTCCCTACAGAATTTCTAACCTGACTCATTCTACAAAGGTTTTGAACAGTAATCAAAACCAGCAAATGTCTTTGCTTGAGAAGCAAACTTCGTTCACCTACAAAAAGGAGATAATGCAATATTTAAGTATGTTTATACACTGTAACCTGCTTTAAAAAAAACCCTGAGCAGTTGCTCTTTTCCAACAGCAGTCAAGATGCCTGCTAGGACTGGAGCCAGACCACCGCACCTTTCATCACCCACTCGCTACCTTTCACTGCATTGCCTCATGCCGCTCTAACACATTCTAACCAGTGCGGGGCAAGACGGAGCACTCCAGTTTTTGGGATTACCTCTGCAGTCACTACATATCTCTTGGTGCTGATGGCACGCCGGCAGGAGCTAGGGTGGTCACCTACAGCTCTGAGCTCACTGGTCTTGCTTTAGATCACTGGTGTGACAAGGCAGCCCCAGAACTGAGTACTGTAAGAAGAAACGGGCCCCTTATTCTTCCAGATGGGCACACTGTGATCACAACCCATCCCTCACATCTGGGGGTGGGGGCAATACAATGAACAATTCAATTTTTATATGAAGAAAAAAAAAGAGCGGAGGGACCTAACAGCCTATGCAGGGGAACAACCCTGCGGAGAGGAAGGGAATGCACTTTCCACTGCCTTTAAGACTAATGGCTGGTAACAAGATAAGCCTGTTAAAAATAAGAATCCATCCTTGAAAGCAGATTTTTCAGCGAAAGTCCATGCTAGATCTCACTACAACAGCTCCACAGAAATTACGCCAAAGGAAAAGGCAAACTCTCCAGAGCAGATTCTCTTCTTCACAGTCTGACACACGACTTGGTATAGCTAATTATTTGTCCATAATACTTTAAGGTGACCTACCAGACACCATTTCATCAAAACTGGATTTAGCTTCTGGATGCCTCAGCAGTGACTTAGGTGTCAAAACGATCAGCTGTAAGACAGAAATTTTTCCAACACTCAGGAGCTGCTTTATCTACATTATTACACGCAACATTTGTAACACAGTTCATACAAAAAACACAAACCGATAGGCTATAGATCAAATTAGTGTGAACAGAAAACACAGTAAATTATTTTTTCCTGTTTTGAAAGCCTAGGAAGTTTCAAAATTATTCAGAAGATTTGGGTAGTCCACTCCTTTTAAAGGTTCTCAAAAACCATTGCTTGTGCTTCTCTGAGAAAAAAATCAAATCACAGGCTATGAACCAGTAAAATATCCACCAGCTGTATCTTAGGTTTTTGAAGTTCTAGCAGCAATCAGAGATGCAGATTATAGTTACGCAACCTGTTAGCTACACAGTATCTCAACAAGCTCATCTGAAGGCCTGCACAGCCAGAAGGAAGTAAAGCTGAAAAAATCAAGTTTTAGAACTGTAGTAAGTCAGAGCTGAGTTTCATTCCATCAAATTGAACCTGTGTTCAATTAGGGGTCTTCACCAACGATTCTTGTTCTTTTCAACAGTATGTCACATGAAAACAAAGACACCTCTTTATGTGAGGGTTAATATACCTAGAATAATTAAGTCCATTACAGTAACTTTACCGGTTTTCTGAATGGCAGCAAGATCTGTCTTCTGAGGACGTGAAAGTAATTGGCTGGAGTTGAACAATTCACCACAATCCAGTTGCATTCATACAGCTGGGAAACTTCAAACTGCTCACTGAACTCCTGAGAGAGACATTAAAGGCATTAGAAAAAAGTCTAAAAGATCAGAAAAAAAAGGCTTGAAAGCCATCCTTCTATTTCTGACTCTCAGCAACTCCCTTCCTCAAAAAACTTAATTAGCAGATCTCTGCTGAGATTATATTATTAGCTAGGGAAGCCTCCCTACAAATCATTCTCTTCTGTTTCTACTTCTTCCTAAAAATGTATGCAAATGAAGGCAAAAAGCTTCCATTAATTTCAGCAAGCTGGGAAGTCCAGGAAGGAACGGTGAGGAGGACTAGGACTTCAGTAGGTGGAAGACACAAAATAGAACCCTTTTGAAAGAATCCTAAAACTATAATTCATTTTTTGAGTGTATAGTAACTCACTCTCTCCCACTTTTCAGTAGGTGTGCTGTCCTCTTATACTATCTTAATACATAAATTTCATATGTATTATATTTATGTATTTTATTAATATAGGGTTTTTTTAATCCATATCTGTGTGTATATATATTAGGTAAGCATATATATCGGTATAGGTACAATAATCTCATTACAGATCAGTACCTACTTTCTATGATAAAATGTGTAACTTGCTTATTATGCAGAATTGGCAATGCTTAAACTAATCAATCAAACAGGTCTTTATTCTGACAGTGCACTGACGAAAATCACTTTTATATGAGGAGAGACATGGCTTTGGAACTATCATTGCCCCAAGGGTAACAAACTCGGCTAAAACTCAAACATCCATTTTATTTTGCCCCTTTTTTTTTTTTAAATTGGTGGGCTTTTCAATTAACATATAGCAGTGTTTCTTAGGAAATCCACAGTGGGGAAGTGGATGCCCAGTATCCTGTAGAGCTACGTACTTTACCTGTAGAAATGAATGACCAACATATGAAGGTCTTAGCTGAATCAAATGTAGAAGTTGCTCATTTTCATGTTCCCAGCAGTACAATTTAGCTCCATTGAAAAAACCCAGGAGCAGTCTCACTTGGCCTCCTTTAGAAATTAGCTAGAGACACCTCTTTGCTGTACGCACAGCAACATAAACAAGCAGAATCACTGTCCCTGAGGAACAGCCATAAAAAGATAATGCTGCCAGAGATTAATTGTATATGACCTCAGCATTGAAATGAAGCAGCACATACTGTGTACTTCCATTACTTTTTCTGGGATCAAGTTAACGTTACACCAATTCTTGAAGATAAATCTTAACCCACTAAACCTGGCTAAAAGGATGGTTCTTACAAAAAAAAAAATAGCTCTGAGATGTGAAGAGCAAAAAAGAGGACACGGACTTTGACAAATCTACTTACTGGATAAGCATCAGAATCATCATTGCTCATCTGCAGAAACCTCTCAGGCCTGGCTGATGAATGCTCTGGACCCTGGTAAAGGTATCATTTAAAACAACATTAAGAAGCCAAATCAGCAGTTAGACATCAGTCGAGGTCACCCGCTGCATAAGCACCTCCTGCCACCCTGCAGCTCTGCACACCTGCCCCCCCAGCCAAAGCATCAATGGCAGCAGCCATCAGAGAGGAGAGGACACACCACAGGACTGGAATTCTTTGTCTTCTGTAAACTGTTTTCATAGGAGAAGATTAGATTTTACGTGGATTTACAATGCTTTTACCAGCTGCAAGTAATTTCCAGCCTCAGTAGAGCTGCACAATGAAGACCAGGGAAGGGGCAGTAGGTCCACGTGGGCACAAGAATGACCTTGCTAATGCTGGGCAAAAAGAGGCTGGAGGAATGTCAGGAGGAGAAACACCACGTCCCTCAGTGCACTGCAGTGACTCACTCTTCTTTGCGCCAAACCAGCCTTGCATGAGAAACAGGACCAAACACAAAGGTAACTGCTGACTATGTGCGCTGTATTAGCAACTCAAAAGTAGACTCAGGATCTCTCTACTACCATTGTCCACTGTTCAGTACAGGACAAAACAGCCTAGGTGAATGCTTCAGCTAAAATGGATCAAAATACATATACGCATCATCTGCCAAACTAAGCTATGATTAATTTCTGCCTCCTCAGGAGGTATTTTACCTTCTGTCAAAGTACTGAACACTCACATCCACTGTCTTGCTAGCAGTAGCCAAGGTAATTTCTTCTGGTGCACAAACATTGTTAGATCCATTTTACACTAGCAAAACATGCACACTGGTCACAGACAATATCAGGGATAAAGAGTGTAACAGAATCTAGTATCTTCCCTCTTGTCCTTGTTTATAAGGGATGAGAGAAAGCTGTGAGAAATATGAGAATGCAGTGTGCTTTTTTATTTATTGCCAATGCTGGCAGCCTTTGCACATTCAAGTGACAGTTGCTGTTAGGAAGGACTTTCATTTTGGAGACAGTTGCAAAGTATTTTAACCTGAAGACATAAACCATTAAACCTTTCAAATCTCTCCGTGGCTCCTAAGCTAACGTTCATAAAGACCTCCTTTCTGTATATGGCAGTCTCTCATTGTAACTTCCTCTGTTGAAACCTTAATGTATGATCTCCAAAAATCACTCATTATTTTGACAGCTAGTAGCCCACCTTGATTCAACACATCATCCTCCCTGCTTCCAAGCACAGGATTCACTCTACTTCATGGACTAAGGGAATTCAAAGGAAAAAACCCACTCCACTGGCAACAAAGGAGTAACACAAACAGCCAGGAATTGTGCCTTGCATAATTACTCTTTTTAAGTCTGTCTCCACTTTTGAGGTGCCAAATAATCTGGTCATAAATGGGCAAGGGCTTGAGAACAAGAGGCAATGCCACGCAAAGCTATGGTGCACAGTAAGAGTCCAATATTGCAATACCTCTGCTGTATACATCTGTTTGCCGTAAATCAAACCCTACACTAAGTACAACCTATACATGTACAAACAGAGTGCCTCACAAGCACACTGAATTCGGTATGCTGGAAACAGAGATGTTACCAGCAAACAATTCCAGGAGAGACACGTGAGGCTTCCCCAACAAACACGCATACAGTGCCCCAGCAACAACCTCCATCCAGGGCTTCAACGTTCACATCCATCTTTGATTTCTCTGCTGACAGCACCAGTCAGATTGCAGGCAACTGCTGCCTGGGAGTGTGGGGCAGCCTTTATTTCTATGGTGACCACCCATCCAGTGAGACCTGTACTGAATCCATTAGCTACTTTCAGATGAGTCCCCGAGGAGGCATTAGGCAGCAGAGTCTTTCAATCACGGCCAACTTGCCTGTGAATGCATGACCTAGAGGTGAATGGGATCCATATCCCATTACGGATCCTTCCCCAAATCATTCTGTCCCCAACACTGTAGTTATAGAGAGAATAACACTCCTGTAATGGAAGGCTCCTCTGGGAAGATAACGGATTTCAGCAGCCTGGTGGGATTCTTAAATATTCCAAAAACACCTGACGCTAGTAGCAAAATAAGTGTGTTTCAGAAGATCTGGGCAAATCTTAGCTGGCAAGTGGCTAGGAGAAAAGAAAGATTAATTGTATTGTAAGTAGCAGAGAACCATCTCCCTTCAGCTGAGTGCTTCCCTGCAGAGGACCACACCTCCTGCTGGGGGCACGTTCAGGCTGTCCCTCAGGATTCATTTTAAAAAAATTGATTTATCAAAACTCTTGTGCACAGCACCAGACCCTTTATTCTTTACACACAAATGAGTATGGAAAGCCGCTCATAAGACATGAATCCACCTCAGTATATCAGGACAGGATTATAATTGAATGGAAATAAACTGTTTGTGAGAATGGAAATGACGCAGTTTGTAGTGAAAGGGTGTAGAGTATTTATACAGATGGCGATTGCCACTGTGGCACATACTATGCTTTTCTTAATAGAAAACTAGAAACATACATGCATTAATTCATGAAGGATAATGCATTTGAAAAGCAGAAAATTAACCTACCCTGACATGATGTTCACATAACCTTTACAAATAATTTAAAAGATCTGAAGAGCAATTCTACTGCTGACACAAACTTCATATAACATTCTATAGAGAGCTTGCCCATGCCTTTTCCCTCTAAGATACTCTCTAGTTCTTCCTACTAGCCACCAAAGAAAAGAGAGTCAACAGCTAGTGGAAACATTTTCCTTTTCAGAAAGAGGAAAATTTCTTACTATATCAAAGTTACCCAATATCAATGATTTTTGAAGAAGTTTTAAAGTTCATTCAATATCATTTCAATGCAGGTGAATTTAGCGCAGCATTTACGCAGAAACACTTCATGCAAAATAAAACCAAGCAAGTACTGCTAGATACTCATGATTTCTTTCTTACTGTATGCTAAGAATCCGTCTTTCTAGGGGAAGAAGGCAGTGTTGTAGGGAAAGATACAGAAAAACAGAGAGAAAAAAGGTAAAAAAAAAAAAAAGGGGGGGGGGGGAAACACACCACGAAGAAGGACGCAAAGCTCAGAAATATTTCTCAGTTTTCTTTGGTTCTCACCAATGAATCTATCCACATTCTTTTCTGTAGCACTGAAGCAGCCCAACATGCCAAACAGCGCCTTCCTTCCCCCAGCTTCATATCACCATCGTATCCTAAAGACACCTTTGGCTTTTACAGCTGCAGAAGGAGACACGGTAGCCAGCATTCCCCTCCCGCACACACCAGCCCGTGGCCCTCACCATTCCTTCCATGCCATGTGGCAAGAGCAGGACAATCCCGTTGTGACGGACCCACTTGGCCTGGCCGGAGCTGATGAACTGGTCTATTATACACTGTGCCGTGTTGTGGAAGTCACCAAACTGGGCCTCCCAGCACACCAGGGCATTGGGACTCGCCATAGCGAAGCCAAGTTCAAAACCTGAGAACCAAGAAAGCAGGGAGAATTAGAAAAGAAACAGACTGGCTGAGAATTCTATTAATTTCTCATTTAAAAAAAAGTTAAAACAAAACCAAGATGAGAGCATGAACTGGATTTTTGTAGCCCTGTTGTAAACCATGCAGTTTTCAGTAGTACCGTTTCCATCAGAAAGATTAGCAAATGTTTTCCAATACCGATGCCAATCCTTCAAACTTTTTCTCAAACATTTAAATATCATAGCAGTTTTAAAATGAACGAAAATCCCTCCCTTAGCTAAGACTTTCGTGTGATGCTTTCCTGAGACCTCACTGAGGTAAGTAGCATCTTTTCCTGTAAAAAAAACACTTACAGCCCAGGACGAGTTCAAGAAGCTACTTGCTAATTTTATTATTTGCACAGCCCAGCAGCCCTGTACAACAGTGTCTCATCCCCCCCATATACAGGCACTGAACAAAATTATCGGTGACATCAATCTTCAGGCTATGGGCAGGATCATAGTCTTCAGATAATCTTCAAAAGAACTTCAACATAACGCATCTGGTACTTGGGTAAATGATCCTTTTTTTGGCAGGGTTGAGGACCTTTAGGTCTCTGCCTCAGTGGCAGAGAGGAGACCAGAAGTGCTCTTCATGGGGAGGACACTCACTACAAGAAAGACACTGACGTGCTGGAGCGTGTACAGAGAAGGGCAAGGAAGCTGGTGAGGAGTCTGGAGCACAAGTCCTATGGAGGAGCAGTTGAAGGAGCTGGGGGTGTTTAGTCTGGAGAAAAGGAGGCTGAGGGGAGACCTTATCGCTCTCTACAATGACCTGAAAGGAGGCTGTAGCCAGGTGGGAGTCAGTCTCTTCTCCCAAGTAACAGGCAACGAGAGGAAACGGCCTCAAGTTGTGCCAGAGAAGATTTAGATTGGATATTAGGAAAAACTTTTTCACTAAAAGCATTGTCAACATTGGAACTGGCTGCCCAGGAAAGTGGTTGAGTCACCGTCCCTGGAGGTACTTAAAAGACGTGTAGATGTGGTGCTGAGGGTCATGGTTTAGTGGTGAACTTGGCAGTGTTAGGCTTATGGTTGGACTTGATGATCTTAAAGGTCTTTTCCAACCTAAATGACTCTGTGACATCACTACTTCAGCTAGTGAAAACAGAAAGATGTAACCTTCTCCCTCTCCACTGTGTCAAAGATCTCAACCCATTTTCAGGTGGTTCACAGCAGCAGGTAAGTGCAGAAATTTCCCTAAATGTGTGCTCTTTGAACTGTGAGCTCATCAACTCCATACACAGAGCAGAACGGCCGCACATTCCCATCTCCTCTGCCATGTCAGATTAGCGCAGCAGGACAAATGTAAAGCTGCAGCCCCGTTGTCAGCAGCTCAGATGTTCTGCACACAGTAAGCCAGGGAGCTCGTTGGCTGCTCTTAAAACTTGTCAAGGCCCAAACATAACCGAAAGCTCTCGACAGGCTCCATGGGTATCTCTTAAAAGGCAGAAATGAATTATTGCTCTCACTGAGGGACCTGCTGCAGTGTGATAAAGCCCCAGCTCTTAGGGGGCTATAACAGGACCTGGGGAGATGATTGGCAAAGACAGAAAAGAAAACCAAATCAAACTGCTACTGCAATGTAGGTAATTGATTCCTAGTAGCTCTGCAAAAGCAAAAGATAGAAAACTACAAGGGTGTTTGCATGTGCTACATGGCCTCTGCTGTGTAGCTTTAAAAAAAAATGCAGAATTTTGTGTCACATCAGAACATGAAAACCTAACTATGTGCAACGTACCTGTCTCAGTTTAATGACCGCATTTAAATGTAAGGTATTTCTCTATACCACATTCTATAGTGAACACCTACATGTATCTAATAATATAAAAACATATATTTGATCTCTGCTTATATTTCCCTTTGACACTTCAAAATAGCTGTGCCTAGAGTGCTGAGCTAATACCTGTTCTCATATTCTACATCTATAGTTTGGAATGATTAAACCCCCAAAAGTTAAAGCTTTCAGTAAAAAACAGTGCTACGTATCACTGCTCTGAATGTAGGTGTTCTGACTGAGGGAAAACTGACTCAATACACATAGAGAATAAATATTTGATGGATAAATATGTTTTAAGTTGAAGTGAAGTTCTTCACAGAATGTAATGTTCTGTTTTCAAATACAGAACTGTAACACATGAAGACTCTCACTGAAAGTTACCCCAGCAGAGCAACTAGCTTTGCTGGTGTGAAATTTTATTTAAAAAGCTACGATAATGAGTTGTAACTCTTTCCTGAGTAATTGCAAGACTAAAAAACCCCAGAGGGAGCTAACAGACTGACACAGATTTCCTGTCTCCCTACAGCTTCTTTATTTTAAGACCTGCATATGTAACCTAAGTTGCAGAGAGTGTCCCATCCTGCTACCATTGATCTACAGTGAACTTAGCTTTTTATTTTTGCTACGTACAAGTCACTGTAATTTCCATTTTCTCCTGGTTTCCTTACAGTGACACAGTAGCCACTCAAATGCTGTTCTACAATAATGGCTTGAGAGCAAAACCAGCTTAGGCAAAAATAAACACAGTTTCTAGTAACAAATACCTGTACTGCTTAACTTGTCTCACTGGGCCCCAGTCTCCCCCAACCCCCAAATGCTCACAGCAGTAGTGATATTGAAGACAGAAATGCACCTGACTGGCACTTGGGATGCAGAGAGAAATCCCTTTATATCTGAGAGAACGGTACACCTATCTAGATATTATGCGTTAATTTGGGTTTCTCCTTCTTTTTTTAACTTCCAGACATTCTCAGGATACAGGACAAACGTATCAATCTGCAAAACCTCATGTTGTGGATAATATTTCCTAGACTCAAAGGTAGCTATACACCCAAATACAATCATAAGTCAGGAACCTAACATGCCTCCTAAATATATCAATAAAATCCAATACTGCTTTGTGACCACCAATATTTAGTAAACTACAGTAAACTGTTGTGAAGTCATTAGAAAACCTAAAGTCATTGCAACTATAGTTTCTGATGCTGATCAAACCCGCTCTACAAATCTAATTGGAAATGTTTCAGGAATTTCAAAAAACTCAGGCTTCCTGGAAGAGACGAGCTCAGCATCTTGACGTTCTTCACACACAGAAGGCTACTGCTAGAGAGTCACCAGCAAGTGCTAGTGGTATCCCTCACACATCATTTGTGATTTGTACCCTGGCGACTGGAGGCTGCAGTCCCTCTAGAAGGGCGTCTCTTTGTGGAATTCAGTGAATAACAGGAATTACTTCAAAGAGAACTATAAACCAAAAAAACTGTATAAGCAATAATAGAAAAACACCTGAAATACCTTTAAGATGGCCTGGCATTCCAGGCATTAAAAAATTTAATATAATATGAGATAAAAGAGAACAACATGTAGCAAATGCAGCATATGAGTTACTTTAATGTTATCAGTGCAAGGTAATTGACTTAGCTATGGGGAAAGATTTCAGGATTAAGTCAAACCTATTTAAATCTTCTTTATTCTTTTTCCGTTTTGTCCAACTTTTACTTTATGTTCACTATCAGAGAGGTACTCAGAGCTTTAACCTAAGATTGAGGTCTTTGTGTGCTGCATGCTGCAAACATACACAAGCAATTCCTTCCCTGAAAGTTTTACTGTAAAACTGGGATGGGGGGGGAAGCAAAGAACAAGCATTTCCACCTTATAAAATGGAAAACTAATGAACATGCAGTTACATGAAGTTTAAACTAACTTGTCCAGTTTCACAAGGAAAACCCTCAGCAAAACCAGTGAGATTAATCATGTACCAAATAAGTTCCTCTGTAACACGAACTACAAGAAACATCCTTCCAACACTTGACATGAAGCTGTGACATAGGCTGTCTATGCACAAAACTGAAATTGCTTTAGCTTAACTCGATGACTGCAGCTAAACTGGAACTACAAGATTTCTTTCTTCTGCTCCAGGAACAGGCAATGTCACTACACAAACTTTCCCAGAAGGTTGGTAGAGGGACAACTGCAGGACAAACTAACTGCATGAGAGAAAAAGCAACAAGAGCTTCTAGTGAAATTGTTTATTCACAGAGAACAGTTTTACGTGTTGTTTTTATAGTTTGTCTTCATAGTCTGCTCCTTGGTAATTCCAACCCAGCTTTTTGTTTACCATCTCCATGGCAAGAAATCTTTGCCTCACTAGGCTTCTGGACTGCAGAGACCGCTGGACTCTGAACAGTCCGTCTATGACTCCAGCGACACTTGTGTTCAGGCCAAAAGGCGACCAGCAAGTTAGAGGCCAAAAAGAGACTGGTAAGTCACCCAGACGGCCTTTCAGCCGTGAGTCACCATGACAGGGCGTTACCGAAGAGGATGGCTTTTCCCAACTATTCCTTTCGTCTGACTGCCTGAACGGCCTGTCTTTCAGAACGTATTTTAAATCTCTGTCCTCCTTATTTGTGTGATTCTACTGTTTTTAACACAATGCAAACAGTGGAAAAATTTACACAATTCCTTCAATGCGTGTTCCCAAAGGTATCTGAAAAATAGATTTCCCCAGATAGGCTTGAATCCCATTCTAATTTTACACAAGCATTAAGAGACCATTTCTACTGATTGGGTGACATGGTTGAGAAAATACGCAATATGTTCAAGACTTATTTGTGCATATGCTGCTCTCTGTAAGGACGGGGTAATCTAGCTTTTAGAGAAGAACAAACTGAAGTCTTGACCAATTAGAATTATCAATAATCACACAGTGCTTTTCAAAGAGTATGGAGCTCTATGCATACTTAAAACCTGGTCAGAGTACCTACATAGTTCTGTTTCATATACCAAAATCACCCCTAAATTCACCTGGAAAAAAGAAATTTCTCATTTCCTATCTTGTTGCCCACCTTCTGCTAATGGTCTCCACAAGGTGACAATGTCCCAGGTGAAGCTGCATTGAAACGTGTGATCCTAACACAGATACCTTTTGCAAGCTTTCTGACAGCTGTAAATATATCTGGGAAAATATACCCCAATGTAATCTATACATTCTGATTAATATTTTGAAATTAATTCTGCCAAGACTACTATTTCATGGAACACATGTCTGTGATATACCCATCTTTGGTATACCAGCACTCATTTTCCAGCAGGCAAATGACAATGAGAGTTCCTAACATTACAGCTATTCCACCAGCAATTATAGCAATTGCTCGGGAATCCATCAAGAATTAAGACTCTTACCTGCATGTGGAGAAAATTGTTTAAAGAGCAAGATCTGAACTGCTAAATTAAAAAAAAATAATTACTGGTGGAAAGACGTCTAGACAGATGCCCAGTGAACAATCCAGAAGAGGGTGAGGTGCTTAACCTGAAAGGGATTTCTTGGGGCACCAGATGAGTCAAGGTCAGGGAAGGTGACCCGATCTAGAAAGACTCCGCAGTTCTAGAGATGGGACATGAACTGCAGGGGAGCAGGTTCCTACCCAGGCCCCACATGAGGGCTCAACCTCAGACGAGAGTAAAGGGTTAAAAAAAACCCCAAACCTCAGCAGAGACACTGCAAAGTTTTATTGTTTATGTCTGCAGAGACAAGAACTGAACATTTATTTCTTCAGAATGCTGTGCAAACTTTGTGAGTTTAGAGAATTAACTCTCACACAGCTAGAAACACGGAGAACAGGCTTCGGCTGTGAGGAAATCCAGTGCCAAGACAACCAGGCTGCAAGACGTGGCTTTCAAAGAATGACAGGCAGAGAATCTACACACCCAAAGGGTGGCGGAGAGCCACCAGCCAGCTCCTGAACACCAGGGCACAGGGGACCAGGACCCAGCACAGCAGTTTGGTAACCTTCCAAACTGAGGGGAGAGAGGAAAGAAAAATACACAGCACTTGACTAAGGTTGCAAAACTAATGTTTTAACTGCTGAAGTTCATTAGGGTCCCTAGATGACAGGCATAGCAGAAAGGCTTGTTTCTATTAGTCCAGTTCCCGCTGTGCTCCCTTACTGTTCTTTCGTCGCTCTGGCAGGGAAAGAGGTGTTGTCAAGCAAAGTGGCAGCTTACACAGCATATTATGCTGTGTTTTTCCCCACAGCACTTTTCATGATTGTCATAAGAACTGTAGTTTTTCAATTAACCTAACTAAAGCTATAGCTTAATTCAATATGATTTCAAAATGACTTAAGGCACGAATGTTAACTAATGGTTATAGAGGGCTTATCGGTGCAGGGATTTAATGTCAGAATGAGGAAAGTTACAAAGACAGATTTGTGCTTTCTTCAACAGAAAAATCTAAGCACAGGGACTAACGGAGGGACATGCATCCTTCCACAAAGCCAAATGCAGCTCAGGAGAAAGTGAGGTTAATACCCATCTGGTGGCTGACTATTAAACAGGAAGACTGATGCCTTCTCAGAGCTCCATGCAGATGCCACTGAGAACTTGGTCTATGGTTACTACAGCACATCCTATTTCCTAACACAATTTCTGACAGGTATTTGTATTTGCTACTCCTAACCTTAAAAATATGTTGTTTTGAATGAGTAGTAATACTACATATTTCATCCTAGGAGTATATTGCAAAAAAAAAAGTTTAAATCAATACCTGTTCTCTTCCCTTCATCTTTTGCTTTAAACATGAACTTCCTCCTTGAAAGAGCTGTACTCCAGGTCTCATCATTCAGAAATTTGCTGAACTATGCACTAGTTCCAAGTTTATCTTGCCTAGATGTTCCCTGGGAGTTGCAATTATCGGATGCTACAGCCCAAGACCTCTCAAAGCCAGTACTGAACCCAACAGAGAGAACCACACCTCCTGGATGGAGAATCAACACTACACAAGTCATTCGGAGGGCAGTAAAGAAAGACAGGAGATCCTTTCAAGTATTTAAAAAATGCTGAAGAGGTAGCATGGACTGCCTATAAGTTATTTTTGCTTTTCTCCTCTATCTCAATCAGCAAATAAACTCAAACTTCTTTGCTTTAATGACTTCACACGGCCGTCCCTTATATTCCCAGACATTCAGTTTCAGTAAAAGGGAAAGTTTATAGCTAGATGAGTAGATGCACAATTAAACAGTAATAATCTGGATATACCTAAAAATAGTAGACATAGGATGTCAAACAAAATTATCAGAGGTCGTTAAATACCTCGATTTAATGCCTCAGTACACACACTCCACAGCTTACCGTATACAACACATAAGCAATGTTTGAACTACAAGTTAACCAGAGTGCCTTTATTTCCTAAGTGATATCAATCTTGTCAGAGTATCATTTTAATGGAACAGTTACACCCCAGGTGTTCCTAACCAGCCGAACAATAACTTGGTGCAAAGCTCACAGCTCTGAACAGATGCCAGCTCTTGGCTTATGTACCTGCCAAGGAAATAATCTGTAGTTTTATCATGCTGGGCTCTTCAATCCATTTTTACTTAGTTCTAATTCACAGAAACTAAGGGGATTCCCAAAATGCTTCTGAGGTCCTGCCTGTTAAACACAGTCATAAATTAAATTCTTAACACTTTTTTTTTTTTTTTTTAATATATATATCCTCTTACAACCCTCCCAACCCCCCACCAAATATGTCAGGGCACTAATCCCAAACTGTTCCTTGTAATAGGTTTATGAGAGTGGTAAGACACTGGCACAGGTTGCCCAGAGAAGCTGTGGATGCCCCATCCCTGGAAGTGTTCAAGGCCAGGCTGGATGGGGCTTTGAGCAACCTGGTCTAGTGGGAGGTGTCCCTGTCCAGGGCAGGGGGGTTGAACTAGATGATCCAACCCAAACCATTCTATGATTCTAATGAAATAGCAGTTAGAGAAAATAAAGTGTTGGGGGGTTTTACTACTCCTGAAAAATCAACTCCTTACACTGCAAAGGTTCACTTATTCTTTCTTGTACTAAAAAGGAGACCCGGTGATGTTACCAGCCAAACAGGTAACAATTCCACTAGTTCCTCTCTGACTGAGATGCTTACCTAGAAGAGACATGTTCACACACTGCTGCTTACCCCAACGCTGTCTCTCTACGGATACAAACCACAAGAGCAAAACGCATTGGAGAAGGTTGATCAGTAAAAGCTAGCAAGGGAGAGGAAACTTAATTATAAAATCACTTCAACACAGAAACATGGCATTTTTAGTTAAAAAAAATAATCGTCATTCATCGACTATTTTTATCACTTTTAATCTCCTTTACTGTTAGAAAACATCTCAGACATGAGGGATTTAAAGTTCTTAATTAAAAATATCAATAGTTAGTTTTGAAGAACCTGTCATCACATCCACTGAAGCAGAATTGCACAGAAATGGTACTTGTGTGTTCAGTGTATGAACAAACCCCTATTTTGCCCTATTGCTTGTATTCAATGAAAGCTATTAAATCAACTTGCACATTTCTGCTGCTGGGGAAGGAGGAAGAGCAATAGTGAGCAAGATGAGATCAAGAAAGGCAAAGAAAGAGTCTAATTATTATTATTAACCAAGTCTATTTGGTTAATTTTTTAAAGAACAGAATTGTGGCAATAAGAATTGCCCTTCACACCACATCAACACTCGGCTTCCTAGAGCTACTGAGGTGCAATTTTCAGAACAAAATCAGATTTCAACCATGTCCATACATTTGTCACTTTCACATTGGGATACATTATTTGAATGTAAAGAAACCCAAACCCAGAAACCTACGACTCACCCATAAAATTTGCAGCAACACTGTAAACAGGCTCAAGTTAAAGAAACCCCAGAGTAAACCATGAGAAACAAACAAAAAAATCATTCTCTGAAATTAAGTTCTTGCTTTTTATCTATGACAATTTTTTTCTTATGTTTATACACATCATCTTTTGCACTCTCCTAATCAGAGTTTGCATTTACATGCTACTATATTAGCTTACAGACATACAAACTTGTGTTGACACCAATTCTGCCACACAGCTAACAAAAATACCCCCAAAAAATCTCATCTCCACACATGCTCCAACTCTATAGTCTTATACCATTTTAACGTTATTAGCCATAGGTAATATGTAGTATATGTTGTGCTGGTTTTGGCTGGGGTAGAGTTAATTTTCTTCACAGTAGCTGGTACGGGGCTCTGGTTTGGATTTATGCTGGAAACAGTGTTGATAACACAGCGATGTTTTTGTTATTGCTGAGCAGCGCTCACGCAGCGTCAGGGGCTTTTCTGCTCCTCACCCCACCAGCAAGTGGGCTAGGGGGCAAAAGAAGCTGGGAGGGGACATGGCCAGGACAGCTGACCCCAGTTGACCACAGGGATATTCCATGCCATGTGACGTCACCCTCAGCGTATAAAGCTGGGGAAGGAGGAAGTGGGGGATGTCCGGATTTATGGCGTTTTGTCTTCTCAAGTAACCACTACGCGTGATGGAGCCCTGCTTCCCTGGGGATGGCTGAACACCGGCCTGCCCACAGGAAGCAGTGAATGAATGCCTTGTTTTGCTTTATTTGTTAAACTGTCTTTATTGCAACCTATGAGTTTTCTCACTTTTACCCTTCTGATTCTCTCCCCTATCCCACCAGCAGGGAATGAGCGAGTGGCTGCGTGGGGGTTAGTTGCCAGCTGAGGTTAAACCATGACATATGTAAAAAAGACTACATGATCAAATACTTCTGGAACTTTGAAGAAAGCAGCTATCAATTACCATCTTTATCTACTACAATGGTTCACCTTTTTCCTTCACACTAGCTCTGAAATGGATATGAAACAGTGTTTCATTACTTATCCATAGAATCAATAACATTTTTGATAAATTATTAGATGTATTTATTTTGTGCCCCACATTCCTCTTGCCACCCACATCGTGTCAGAGCGATGTTATCCATTCTCTGCGGCTGAAGCTAAAATATCTGTCCAGTACCAAAAATATAATTCACTATGATTAATACTACCACTAACAAGAATTTGTTTTCTTGAAATAGCACCATTCAGAATAGCAGTTCAAATAAGGCTAGGATGGATTTTTATATCCATATTACAAAGTGTCCCTGATTTTATTGACAGTTCCTCCCCTTTTGAGAAAGTATTACGTGCACATTGCAGCATTGCCAAGATCAACCACAACAGATGGGCGCTTTCAACTGAACCCCATAATTGTAAAATGTGGGGATGCTTGTTTAAGAGATGCCAGAACCTGAGAGGGAGAGCTTTGATACCTGTTTCATGTATAACTGTTTTACAGCTTTTTTTTTTACCACATTCTCTTTCTTGCTGGGCTCTGCTTCTCACATAGCTACGTTATTCTCTGAAGTTCACCTTCTGTCATTACTATGTAATTTCCTGTTGAATACAATGAGACCGATGCTAGCGTATTCTGTGACTTTTCCATCAAAAACTGCTTAAGTCTCCTATTTTATAGTTTTGAAGTACAAGCATGTTCTAAGCAGCCTAAACAAATAGGTGTCCCATTTGAAGAGTGCAGAAAGTTTTGCACCGCAAGCACACTGAAACCTGCAAATTCATACGACTCATACCACAGACAACACATTCAAAAATTAAAGAAAGCAAAAAAGAAACAAAACCACAAAACAAACACCTGGTTGAAGTTTTCCCCTCTAATTTTTCATTTATGCTAAAATGTTAAAACTGAAATATAGGTTAAAAACCAAACCCATCATAGCACGCTGTAGGAAAAAATCCTAAGAGTTTGGCTTAGAGTTTATACTACAGTGAGTTTTTAAAAACCCTTCAAGAACAGACAACATGGGACAAATCTTAAAATGAACAGGGTGAATTCATTGAATCTTGTGGTAGAACTACTTTTTTCAAGGGGTGAGTTGGCAGGGAAATCAGTTTAAGTATTGACTGGATTTCAGGCCCCTGTTCTGCAATTTCTGGCTCCCACCTGATACAAAACTGCTATGAATGTGGTAATGTCAAAATACAACAAAGGCAGAGTTTGTTTGTTTTAAAACGCGACTAGCAGAAGGAGATTTTTGTTTGTTTGTTTTGAGGCTTGGCAAACTCAAGTAACAAAGTAAAACTTTGTAGTCAAGAGGCTTAACCATATTAAAGCAAAAATCAGAAAAAAATTTCCTCTTAATTAGCAGTCATCGGTTCTTACATCTTGTTTGAGACCTATTAAAACACAAGCAGATCTGTCTGATAGTTACCCCGAGACATACCTAAGACACCGTATTCGGACAGGGAGCTGTTGCACACAGTGTAGGGGGCCTGCTGCTCCCAGAGGTGATTCATGGGAACACACGTTCTCTTGTCAACTTCTTGGTCGTGAAGCACGTGATGACGATGGCTGCAAACAGGCGTTGAAAGAAATTTATTAGCCAAGAACAACTTTGGGCTTTGAACAGAGCTATTTTCAAAGATAAACCACCAAAGCTATGTTCTAGAAAGCACGCAAACACCAGTTACCTTTGCTTTACACAACACCCTGGTTCGGTTGAAACCTAACAATGCCATCACACGTCTAAGTATAATCGCTGCGCTGTAAGGGCTCTCACTGACTGTCCAGCCTTGTTCTCACGCATGCACGGAAACTGAAAATACCTCACCATTAGTAGAACTCAGGGGGAAAGGGTGGGAAGGTTGTTACTGTAAACCGGACTGATTAAAGGGGAAAAAAAAAAAAAGAAAAAAATTGTTATTAAAAACATTTCACTCTGCCTCCCTGGCAAATTCTAATAATCTTTCCCTTAAAACAACTGCTGCTTGTCTTTTATGCAAAAATTTAATCTAATCCAACTTTAGCACCAAGACTTGAAGCAGTTGTATCCTCTTTCCTGCTATTTCCACTCGCACGCACCATTTACAGTTCTCTAGAACACCATTAATCAGCATTAGAATGGGGCACCGAGGAACACTACCAAAACAGAGATGACTGAAGTAATTACTGTAATCCATTAACTCCCTGAGCAGACTAACTGAGTGAATCACACCAATATGTCCGGCTTTACAACTGCTAACATAAGGACAGTTATTATACTGGTAACAACTACTGTGCTGTATAGCTGCCAACGCTGAACCGAAGACCGAACCTTTTGGTACTTCCCTTTGCTACAACAAATGCTAGCAAAAAAAAAAAAAAAAAAAAAAAAGAGATCTGGAATGTATTTAGAAGTCAACAATATAAGGCCAGGAAAAGAAAGAATATCTTCAAAGAACAGCACAGGGAGGGAGGCAGACAGCAGAAAAACACATGTATCAGACAGCTGTTAGGCAGAAATAATTTTTGCCAGTGTCATTTTATTTTTGTCATTCAGCCAAAGACAGAAGGCCCAGCCAGGCGATAAGCTTCTTGAGTATCAGGTTTTGTGTTTCCCCAGCAAAAGGTGATTACAGTGAGCATAGATGGACAGCCAGAAATACCCAGACGTGCAAGTCAGATTTTGCTGTTGCGCGATTGTCAGGTTTACTGACACCAAACCAGTGCAGAATCAAGTCTCTCTCTCTCCCCCTTTCCTTCCCTTCTCCAGAGCGTCTCTCCAAGATGAGAAGGGGCCCACTCCTATCTGCAGCTTTAGCTTCTGTCTATTGATAATGTTCAGGACTGAAATAGGAAGAAAGCAAGTCACCACACTGAATGATGACAAAAAGTACTGTTTTCTAGACAGCACTTCAGAAGCTGCAGAATAATGAAAGCACTCCCATCGTGTTGTTTTCGTTATGGCAACGCAGTATCTTCAGTTCTTCCCAAATTCTAGCTGATACTTCCTCTTCAACTAGTTCCAGAGATTTGAGACATTACGTACTCCAAGGATTTTTTTGGGGTAAAGAAAGGTCTTCTCGGTACGGAGAGAGGATGAAATGACATATACTCTCCATGTAATTGCAATGTGTTTTTTCCAATAAAAATGCACTAGCATTTGCGAATGTCTTCAGTTGTTAGGGAAACTGCTTACCTTTATTATAAATGACAAAGAAACCAAACCAGAGCTAAAAAAGAGCAGCTTTACTGAGAACTGCAGCGTCTCTTAGATGTGCTTGTACCACAAGTTAACTTTTCCACCTATTCCTCTGATTAAATGAGCCTGAATACAGTACAACAGGCTAAGTCTTACGCATTTCTACAGTGTTCTCTCCTGTTTAACAGGGTAGTTGAATATTCTCCGACTTCCTCAGGTCCAAGGCATTTTTTTAATCTCACCCTTTATTGTTCAACTGCCCTATCACACTCATAACAAAAATTCATAATCACACCACAGACTAGTATTCTGTAGATCCCACTACCCATCAGGCAAACTCAAAACCCAGGGGTAAAGCAGAACCAGGTGACTATACATCAAACAACTGCAGTACCAGCTTCAGACCTGAACTTCACAGGAATTTATTTGAATGCCTTTTTACTCCTTTTCTAAAAAGCCGAATAATAAAATCCAGATGGCACAGGAATCCTTAAGCTAGTCTTCACTCTGAAAAGCTTTTTATTTAAACATTTTTTTCTTTTTTCCCCTATATTGCTGTGAGCACAACAATTATTTTTATCTTAGACAAACCTCAAGAAAATCTGGACAATAGTTCTGGAAAATCCTCTTCCACCAGTGAGAGAACGGGGAATACAGAGAATCAGTATTCTCAAGACAAGTCTATAGGCGTGTGCTAGACATGACTATGCACTCACCTGAAATAGGTGGGTAGGTTGCTAAGCAATGAACATGTGTGTTCCCCTCCCAGGAGATGCTCACCACTTTACAAGACCATGGTACCAAAATCAAGGAGGATGAAAAAACGGGGAGAGGGCTAGGGTGGAATCTCCCCATTTCCAGGTTTGTTTTCAGGTCTTGTCCGAAGGATTTTGTTAAACTGCCATTAGAATGGGAGCAAAAAGAAGAAAGCCCAAAAACCTGGATACCAAATGCAGCTCAGCACAGAAACAGAGCACTGTACCAGAGAAGACGGGTGCCAAGATTTATCTCTTTCCTGCAAGCATTCACAATGAAGCACAGTGCAGCTGCCAGTTCATTCACCCCCAGCAACGGGCTTTGCATCAAAGGCTTCAATTAAATACTTAATTAACATTTCACTCCACAGAGAATCAGGTAAAGGCAGCAGAACCGTATATATTTTTACCAAGTGATCAGATTCATTCATGCTCCATAGTCATTAAAAGTCTCAGTACAAAGGATCTTGTTTCACTTAAAAAAAGCCTTGCCAGCCGGCAATGTGTTTGTTCACAGGATACCCGAGTTCCAAGCAGCCACCACTGGAATGGTATTTAAAAGACTTCAGAATCTGTGGCAGCAAATGCCCTTGTTTTACTTCTCAACAATTAGATGGATTGCCACTGAATTTTTAGTTAAAAAGCAGAAAAAAAAATAAATTCTACTTTTCATCAAGAGAAGGAAGAAAGTATCTGAGAACATTTGTTCTGCCTTAAATACAATTCTTTAAAATGCTGTTTGCAGAGACACAGGAGATTTGATTATTCTTGACCGCCAGAATCTATAACATTCAGATTGATGCTGAATAGCCTCAACCTCCCCTTCCCCGCAGAAGACCACACTGTTTAAAGAACGTTAAGGTGTTTCTTTAGGTATGGGGCAGCATTTAACAGTTATCTCAGTACTCACCTAAAAGTACCCCTCTCCACATCCTGTCCACTTAGTCGGACATGGATCCCTTCTTTCAGAAAAGATCCAAAAGCCATGTATTCTGCTAAGGCCCAGTCAACAACCCTGTTCTTGGTCATTTCCAAGCGGGCTCTCAAAATCCGAGAGAGTCCTACATTGGAATAAAGATTAGAAATCAATGGACCAATTTCAGAGATATTTTGGATTCACATTATATTCACCATTCTCCTTCCCCACTGGCTAAGTTAAACACAGATCTCCTAATAGGCTCTACTAATTCTTCTAGAACTGAACTGCTAGCAAAGTAAAGTAACTTGTTTCCCCAGGCAAAGGGTTGCCTAATGTTCATACCTTTTTTTAGAAGGACGTAAGATTGTCCTCAGTAGTTTCTGACACAACCAATTAAAAAGACTCACGGTGAAAAGACCACTTCTTAAAAGATTTATTTTCACATCTCTAACACCAAGTACTGTTTTATAAGAGAATGAAAATATCAGCTCTCAGGTTTGTGATTTTTCCTTCTCTCTTTCTCATTTTTTTCTTGGCGTTTGTCTTATTGGACTTCTGGAGATGTTACAAAGAGAAACCGGCCTGATTAATCAATACTACAAATATCATATAAATAGGAAACTGTAGCAGCTGTCAACAAGTTTTCAGTTGGTAAGCAAAAGCTGGTTTGTTGGGAGATTTTTCGTTGGGTTTTTCTTGTTGTTTGTTTGCGGTTTGGGTTTTTTTTGTTGTTGGGTTTGTTTTTTGTTGCTTTATTTGTTTGTTTGCTCTGGGTTTGGATTTTTTTTCTTTTTACAGTGAAGATTTTATAACTTGATAAGCCAAAATGTTAAGTTGCAACACTGTGACTTTTAAGGGGAATAAAACTTCAAATTCGCACACAGGTTCTACCAGCTTTAAGGCATAAGCCTAGTGTATTCTGTGTCACTTGACATCATCTTATTTTCACATCTGCCCCAATGCTTTCTGTAAGCTGTCCTATTTGTTATTTTGACATATTTCCCTTTGTTACTTTTGCCATTTTTACAAAAATCCCCCTGCCTTCTTTCCACATAATTCTCTCATTGAAATCATTGCATTTTAAGTAAAAAAAAAAAAAAAATCAGTCTTGAAAATTTTCTCTTTAGAATATACTGAAAGTTTGATAAAACAAAATAATCTTCCAATTTTTTGTTGAAAGTCTGTGAGATATTAAGCTGTTGCGTTCTAGTGGAAGGACAAACTACTTCAAAAGTGCTCTTCCCCTTTAATTCTCCCAAAATTTTCTCTTTCATGGCCTTTTAAACTGTGTAAAAAAATCTAGCAGACCAAAGTTTGCTTTGAACCATAAATCCATCTTATGTACTGGCAAGTGTTACTTAGTGTCAATGGTTAATCAAGTTACTAAAGAAAGACTGCGTTACCTTTTTAATTAGAATGTCTAATATTAAATTTTATTGGCTGACTGTAATTTCAAATTTATCAGTGTCACAACAAAGTGCACAACTGTGCAGAAGAGTTTAAAAGTCAATCTATTAATTGTATCTATCTGCTCAAGAAGCTTGCAATTGCTAACTGGGAAAGCCCTGCTATCATTACTTGTAGTAGTGTTTAATTGTCCCAGAGGAACACAAACACACAGAACACATACAGCAGACACAGTTTATCCCTTGACAGATGACTCTGGAGAAGAAAGATTAGCTAGAGATTTTACCAAGAAAAAAAAAGCTCTTTCTTCTGATTCTAAGTACTTTCCCTACCAGCCAACAAAAAAACAAACAAACACCCCAACCCCAAAAAAGCTCTCTAAACAAATTATCTCCATGTTTCCCCATGGAATGAACTTGTTATTGCTCCCTGTAGAGCTGCTAGACGTCAACCTGATCAGGGAGTCAAAGAATCAACTCCGAACTTTGACAGAGTGCCAGGCGCTCCCCGGTGAGACAGGCACACTTCTTACAGTAATAGATGCCAAATTCAGAATTGAATCTCTTCAGACCAAAAGCTAAGACTTTTTGAGAAAATGCTAGATATGTGCTATCGTCAATGCCAAATGGTTAGTTGAAAGAAAAACTGTGTCTGAATTTGCCCACAGAGTCCATTCAGCTGTACTGAAATTAGGCTGATGGTGTATCAGCAACATTGTCCTGTCTGAAAAGACCAAGCTATACTCCTGAGTAGAAAACTATCTAACTACAAGAAAAGTCTCTTAAGCAGACCTCAAATTACCACTGATTTTACCATTAAGAAAAACTATTAATAGTGCTTCCTGAAATGGGTGCCATACTTCCCAGTTAAGTGCCACTAACGTGCCGCATAGAAGCGGCATTTTCCACAAGGACTTGAAGAACAAAACGAGATATTAACTTAATGTTACAAAGTGACTTTTACACCTCCCTCAGAGGAAATTCTGTTTTAATGGGGTAGGGAACAGGAGTGGCGTGATACTGAAAGAATATTATGGTGAGAACAAGCAGCAGGACCTTAGCTGTTGCACTCTCTGTGCCCATAGGGTGGAAGAGTTAAAATAAAAGTCATGGGTATTTTCCTCTTTGGGAAATGGCCCAACAGCAACTTGTGTGCAGAAATATAAAATCTGAGCAAGAAACATAGCCAGTAGGAGAAACAAAGACTCCAGCTGACCTGCATGTATTTTGAAGTCTTTGACTGGCACTGAACTAGCTACGTTGCCAATGTGAGTCAGAAGGTCTTCTGAAATGCCAGTTGGAGGACAAGACATGCTCTTGGGTTCTCCATCCACGTTAAAGAATCCTGGAAGTAAAAGATTTGGTGAGATGTTCAAGGACTGATTAATTTATTTAAAAACTCACGACTCTTAAAAGACATTCTAAGCAGCAGCCTAAGCCCAGTTCTTCAACTTTCACTGGGAGACACAATCATTTTGATTGTCTGCATGACAACAGAACTTGATCTCACAGGCAACACAATGATTCGTTTTGTTTCTGCTTTCACTCCCCGTGAAGTCCAACCACGTGGGCAGAGGCAGCCAATAAAAGGCACATGGCACCTCAATCCCTCAAAAAAAAAAAAAAAAAAAAAAAAAGAAAAAGGAGAATGAGACAGACTTCTCCTTCCTGAAGGCACAGACAGTTAACATTACAGGAAAAACACTTCTCTGCTAAACTGAAAAGACATCTTTTTCAAAGTCACACCTTACTTTACATGTTTTTTAAGAAAAGCACCTCTTTCAAGTTGATCTGGCAGAATGTTTTATTTACTAAAATGGCAAATCAAAGGTCCCATATTTTATTTCAAAGGAACACTGTCTGATAAAAACCATTTAAGACTCCCAAGATATGGATTCAAAATAAAAGCACAATAATATTAACACTAGGATAAGCGAAAGGATGATTTTTACCAGGCCAAGGTGAATCAAGCCAATGCTTGATATGTAGGATCTTGTTATCCTTAGATCTAGTATATGCTTCTTCACATATTCTATCATACTTTGCAATTTCTTCCTGTAGGACAAAAACTTCCTTTTTAAAATGGATAAACATAACATCTTTGTACCGTACAGATGACACCTACTGTTCAGTAGAATAAAACCAGTTCTTTAACTCCAGAAGAAAACTTAAGCAATTATGCAAACAATTTCATTTTATCTCGGATCAAAATGTCTTCTGGAAACATGCTTACCCATATTACTCTAAATAAATTATTTAGTTTATTGGATAGGTGTTACACAGGAGACTACCGAGAGCTGAATTTGCAAGCATGGCTCTAGAATGAGACAGAACTGAAGTACCAAATACAATTTACAGTCATACTTCTAAGATCAGCATTATCCAGCTCTCATACTTCGGGATACGGAAGCCACTGAAGGCTAGAAAAGAACCTCCTAGGAAACTAGTCTGGCTTGGACAGTTAGCTAGCTAAGAATCTGCTGGCCACACCTATCGATGGCAACAGGTACAAAGCCATATAGAGGCAGAATGCCTCTACGATACCTGTATTTCAATCCAAAACCACACTCAAATTACTGAGCTAGCTAATCTTTAAAGTACTTAACAACAATGTTGCGCTCGGTCTGTACAGCAAGACATCCATCCAGGATCCTGGATCCAGTCTCCAAAGCCCATGACGCTACTGGCACACTCTTACAATGGATTCAGGACAGCTAGTTCTACACTAGCTGTGATCATTCTTGCGGATAACAGAATGCACCTACACAAACTGTTTTTTTGTTGATCTACGATACGGTGTCACTACATAGCTACACCTTCTCAGAAGGTCCTTTGTTGCATCTGCACTCTACATATTCACTTTCAAAAAGATTAAGGTAGACCTAACCAGCTTAATACAGGCACCAGACTCCACACTGCATCCTTCTGGAAAATTTCAAATTATCTCTGAACTTAGTTGAATTATTGCAGGAAAATAAAAAGGTTACATTGATTTTATTGCATTATTGCTGCCTACAAGGCTGCCAAGGTTATTAATATGAAGCTACAGTTATACCTATGAGCATTCAAATACTGTCTTACTGCTGAATCAAGATTCTAGAGGTGAAGAACAGGTGACAAATGGATCCAACATCCACATCTGATCACCTTTTACAAGTCTCAGAATTGAAGCAAATTTTTTTTCTGTGCAACATGTATTAGTCATTTCACAGCACTTTCAGTCCTTTTGTTACAACAATCCTATCTATTTTACGTGAAAAATCCAAACCAAATTGAATCAGAAAGTGTCAAAGGGCAAAGACTTATCACAGTAATGAAAGGAAGGTTTTTAAGCAGACAACATACAGTGACAGTTGTGTCTTCCTACTGACAGCTTAAGTTCCCTTTAACTCTGTTGACGTGTACCTCAAACTCCTGCAGTGTCACAGTCCCATCTGCAATGAGTTTATCAGCGTACTTCTTCAGCACTGGCACCTGCTTATGAATCTGCTTGTACATTAGAGGCTGGGTGAACATCGGTTCATCCATTTCATTGTGTCCTCTCCTACGGTAACAAACCTACAAAGGAAAAGACTGTTTCTGTCGGTAAGGAAAAATGTAAAATGAAATCTTTCAATTCCATAGTTCTACAGAGATTTTAGGAGGTTTACGGTATAAAAACATTTATGGATTCTTGTGGGGCTGTTAGCTGTTTGGTTTTTTCAAACGAAGAAACTAAAAGGCGATTAAAAATCAAAATATGTTTCTTGACTGAGACTTCTAAGCCACAGAAAAATAAAAGACTGGTACATAATAGAGAGAATGAAAAGTTAAGAAAACCAAGACTTACCAAGTCAACCACCACATCTTTATTGAATGTGTTTCGCCATTCTGCAGCTACATTGCAGACATACATCACTGCTTCAGGGTCATCAGCATTCACATGAAAAATGGGAGCGTTTACTACACGAGCAACATCCGTAGGATATGGAGATGAACGGGCCATGCGGGGGTCTGTGGTGAAGCCAATCTAAAAATGCCAGAAACTTCCATTAAAATGTGGGCATCTCCCTCTACTTTGTTTTGAACGTTTGAGGTTTTAATTTAATAGTCATTTACACAGCAGTAGTATCAGCTTTTCATTTTGGCTAGCTAGCTTCTTTTTGCTCCCTTAAAAAGAAGGCAAAGCAAACCTAATCCAATTAAGTGTTAGAAATTGAATGAAATAAATGTAGTTGATAAAATATTATCCATACAGAGTTGGTAGACACTATGATCTTTTTCAGGAACTTCCTAACAATTCTAATAAACGGAGGGGACAACACACCCAGCTAATAACAAACCAGAATACAGAGAAATACACTAGCAACTATTCAACAGACAAACCGATTGGAAAATGCTCTACTCATTACCTGGTTGTTGACCACAACATGAATAGTGCCGTTCGTGGTGTAGGATGGGAGGTCACTAAGATGAAACGTCTCATAAACCACTCCTTGTCCTGCAAAGGCAGCATCCCCATGTAGTAATATGGACATAACCTAAGAGGGAGGATTACACACACATATCAGAAAGCAAATCTGCAATTTAAGCTTCTCCGAAAGATTCTTTGCTCGTTATTTCTGTAGTGCTTATAAAGCAGAACTGTATTTTTATAATAAACCATAGACTTGTCAGCATTCTGCTCCCTTTGCTCTGTTTGCAAATGAAAGTTTTAAGCCTACTTCCTGAAGTTCCCCTTGAGGTACCATGTCAAAAACCTTATCTAGTTCAACAAGTGATACATCCCTTTTGTGAAGGGGGAAGAGAGGAAGACTGTGATACAAAACTACTGGTAAACTATTTTTATTAAAAATAACATGCAAAACTACCAGTATGGGTTACTATATTGAAAAAATCTTTACCTTTTTCCCTGCTGTATCCCCTCGATAAAACTGTTCAGCTTTTGTCTTCCCTTGTACAACAGGATCCACTGCTTCCAAGTGAGAGGGGTTAGCCATCAGGGACAGAGTGATTTTCTTGTTTGTTGCTCGGTTGATCCTCTCATGGTACATTCCCAGGTGATATTTTACATCCCCAGACCCCTAACATGCAAGATGTAGGCACAATTCAGGTATTTCATTCATACCAGCCGCATCTGATTGACTATGCCTAAAATTCATGCTTCAGTCTGAAAAATACATCTGGCTTATTGTCCACCAGTATGCGCTATGGGTCTGACACTGTAATTTCAAATTGGAACACTGTTCCTATTTTATTATTTTAGTGTCGCTATCCAATATTGGATAATTATTTACAGAATATTTATACTCATTTCATTTACACGAAATAAAGATGCTTAGAGATTACAAACTCAGTCAAATGACCTGGAACTTAGTTATCTACAGTCACTGCTAAGATCCCTTCTGCATGTTAGGGGTACAGTATAGTCTTTAAATTTGTTAAGAAATTTCACCAAATCATATTCCTCAAACTAGAAAAGACAGCAATGCATTTCAGCAGCTGATAATGCTATTTTCATAACAACCATGACCATAATGACTAAAAACTAGCTTGAATGTTGACCTGTCTACATAGATCCATTGAAGAAGCATCTTACCTCATCAGCTGCTTCAAGTTTGGGATCGAACTGACAGAAGATCTGCTCCAGCTCTTTTCGGATTACATTAGCCAACACATTCAGCCTACCTCTAAGAAAATTCCAAACATAGTTATGTTTCAAAAATGGTAATAATAGAGTTAACAGCATAAAACTTATCAAAATCAGCAAGCTATCTCTGTCAGAAATTTGCAAGAAGTTCACTTCAAACTTTTAAACCTCAAACCCTTCATTCTACCCTTCCCCCATTGTAAAGTTCCTCCAACGCACCCCCTCAGACGTGTTACAACACCTAGTTACCCAAGTATGAGCAATGAAGTTTGTAGCTATCTAGCAGTTTTAACATGATGACGTTAATAATCAACTAAGGCAGAAGTAAGTTTGATACCACCTCGCCAAGCCTTCTCAGTTCTAGACTCTATGCAATGGGATAGATACCATGGCTGCTGCCACATTTCTTGCAGCTTCAAAGTACACTGAAGAGTTTCACTAGCATTTACCCGTCAAGCCTGTAGCCTCTCACTGACAGGTATTTGTTGTAGTTCTGTGTTCCCATTACTCATTAGGGCTGACTCTTGCTACCCCAGCTTCTCCAATATCAACTTTGTTAATAAAGTTCTAGAACCTGAAACTTGTCTTAAGACAATAAGCCCATTTGTTGGGAGGTTTCCATTGACATTACCTATGAGGCATCCCCATTATAACGTATTCAATTCCCATTTCACTGGATTTATCGATGATGGTCTTAAGTGCAGGAATCATTACTTCACATCCTTCCAAACCAAATCTCTTTTCAGAAGACCACTTGCGAGCAAGAAAGTCTTCAAATCTGCCAAAAGGAAACCCAAAAAACCAAGAGAGAGTGTCTGTATTAAGGTAACGTAGAAAATACTTATTGTCAAACATCTTTTAGCAAATAAAATTGCATTACACTGTTTTAAAACATCTCTGAATACATGTTTGCAAGCGTCAAAGTCAGTCACATGTAGGGAAGGAGACATAGGAGAGAATTAAGTAGTTTTTCTCTTCCATCTGAGAAGTATTTACCAGGACTTTGAAACAATTCAGACAGGAAGAAGAGTCTCCACCTCAGACAAAATTCACTTCCCAAATTAAACTCAGCTCCTTCCCACCTATACAAAATATATGCTGATCACCGGAAAGGCAGACTAACAGCAAAGAAGTTTCTTTTATGGATTGAAGAAACCATAACAGAAAACCTCTATTTTCTGGAAGTAACAATTAAATACTTCTAGAAATACAATAGAAAGCACGCCTATTTCATAGGTCCTGTTCAATGGCAGGGCTCCTCAGACTGTGTGATGTAACGGTTGGTGGCATGCCAAGAACTAGGACACTGGTATCTCTGCCTCAGCTGCAGCAGGAGAAAGATGTCAATCCCTGACAGCTCTACATTCTTTCATTCTTTAATGCATTTGGGCCAGAGGCAATGTGAGTGGTTAAAAAGTACCTTTTAACAAACGCTCAAAGGATTATATGTTGTAAAGCTTGGAGATACAAAAGGCAAAGAAAATACATCTTCATGAAAATAACTGTATTGGTTACATCATCTGTGCAACGCCTCGACTCATAACACTGCCGTAATCCATTAACACTCAGCTTATTCCTCATTTAGAACGCTGATATTTACCTCTTTAGATTGAAGTCCTAAAAGCAGTGAAATGAAGAGCTGCCAAAAGACTCTCCTTAGCTCACCCATCAATACCCTTACAATTCAGGCATCTAAGCAACAAGCCAGACCCTCAGCTGAGCTATGCTGCCAGAATTCCTCCGGCAAATCTGCAGGGCTATGCGAGTTTATATAAACTGAAAGTGGGGTCCCATGTGAACAGCAAGTCCTACAGGGCAAATCAAAGTGGTGGCTGTACACGCCATTTTCCTCCTCTTTGCAGCTGCAAGTTAAGCCAGTGTTGGACAAGCAGGAAGTTCGTTATTTAAGGCAAACTGCCACTAAGTGTGTGGAATGACAATATTTCACAGTCACATCTTGCAAGTCCCCCACAGGCCACTGGGAGTTCACATGGGCTGTCAGCTCATCCGCCGTCACTGCAGGTGTTCAGCAGCCAACGAGGAGCAAGTCTTACGAAAGGCAGTTACTCTCAGAAGGGATAATCTGCAAATGCTTGACCCTGCACAGGCTTAAGAAGATGCCCAGATCAGACTACACAATCAGGGTCTAACACGTTTATTAATGCACACGCAAAGTAGATCAAAGATATGCAATGAGTATTTTACAGAAGGAAGAGTTAAAAATGACCCTTTGTTCAATAATCTACCAGTGAAAACACCACAAAGGATGAGAAAACCTACTTTAGAATTCATTTTCAAGTACCTAAAGTATGTAATGCTTGGAATGAGCATTTTTGAAAACGGCATTCTTGAGCAAAACAATGACTATCTGCTTTACGAAGCCACAGATCTCAAGAGCACAACCAGTTTTTCCACAAAACCAGATTTTTTTCTTGATCATTTTCAAACAAAAAAACCATGCTAGAGATAGCTGAATAGAAATTTAGGTAAAACTTTTTTCTTCCATTTTAAGCAGACAATTAATTTGGCAGAAGAACATTTGGCTCCTTCATATTACTAGAAACCCCAGATATTTCCCCAGCTTAGACAGACAGGAATAAAAGCACAAGTTCGCATCTCAAAATGAATGGAGATGGTTCATACTGAGGGCTTGTTAAACAAACTTACTCAAGTGCAATATTCATTTGACTATTGAGTGACTTTTTTTTTTCCTGTTTAAATGAAACGTCTAAGCAGACTAACAATCTTGCTACAATATCAGCAAGCAAAACCTGGCAAAAATATCTTCCAACACCTCCAATGAGCACTTCATTTTTAAGTCTTTGAACATAGACGCTTAATCAAAAAATGCTTCTTTATAAATCTCTTAACTCTTGCATTTATCAGAGGATATACAAACTGTTTTAGAATGTAAGAACTGTAATAAATCTCATGCCCGAGAAGACAGTCTTGTTCTAGGGGCAAGAGGGTGATTCACTCTCTGAGATCACAGTATTTCCATACAGATAGCCACAATGGGAGCAATCAATAAGCTGTTTCCAAACATGCTTTCATATATTGCAGAGACCAAAATTCCTGCATGACCTGGCAGCAAGAGGGCATACCTCAAAAGGAAAGGGGCAAAACCAGGACTTGAAATGACATTATGCCTCTCAAATCCGGTCCCATCTCGGCACAGCTTTACAAAGAGACCGTTAACATCCCAGCAACTCAAACAATGCTCATGTCAACATTTCACCCATCTAAAAATTCACCTTAAGCTGACTGTTAGGATGGCTTCCTTTGACCATGTGCTACTAGAAAGATGCACAGTAAACAGAATATAGCAGAAGATCAGCATCCAGTGTTGTTCTGACACCTATTTTCTGAAAAAGGTTAAGAGTCTTTAACACAGATGCATATTACTAGTCTGTTGAAACAATTTTCTCCCAGTTTATCTCCACAAGTCAATGAAAACATTGCCAGATATGTCACTAAAGGCTGCACAAGTGTTACAGAACACAACATGCCGTGATAAGAAAATAGAATACTAAAAGTTACTGCGCAGACCCTGACATACCTCACAGAGCACAGTTTCCTTTGATATTGCAGCTAAGTTAACTACACCCACCTGTACTCCAGATTTCACAAAGACTCTCCACGTCAGCAGTGTATAGACCACAACAGCTTCCTTCACCAGCCTACATCCAGCAGCGACAGAGCGGTTTCCCAGCACCACCCCAGCCTACCTCATTGAGCGCACCAGCCGGGCCAACAAAGTTCTTTTTTCCTCGTTAGTAAACTTCATAACCCCCGGCGTCTCAAACTTCTGCCGGATCCACTGGCACTGCTCCACATCATTGATGAACATAAACTCCAAGCCAATGTGTTGGCAGTAGGTGTTCTAGGATGTGAAAACACCAACACAGAAGCTTTAGGAGTTAATGGGCCATGAAGAAGCAAATACATTTATTAAATTATATTTTCTTCTGAAAGCTATCTTATCTTCTTCCTCTTCCTCACAGTAATCCTATAAGCAAATAAATTATTTTACTGAATCTTGTTTTGTGCCAGAAAGCTTTCTCTACAAAGTAACATTTCAAAATTTTGAATCTGGAAGATTCTCATTTGGTAAAACATTCAAAGTAGGCCAATAAACCTGCCTTAAACTGACTGGCATATTTCACCTAAGTCGCTACTGTTCCTACACACATAAGAGTGTCTTTTCTTTAGATGCACCAGCAAAGATTTCAAGTCATTTATCAAAGTTTACCCTGTCTTTTTTAAATGCCACCTGAAATCAAGTAATAAAGACAAGGAGAAGACAGCTATGAAGCCTCATGCAAATTATCAAGGCTAGAAATCTGAAGAAGAATGCAAGCAGCTGAGAGCAGAAAAAGAACACAGAAAACTGCAAAGACACTTCAGAAATTTTATTTCCTTGTCGCATTTTTTTTATTTTCTTTTTCTTACCTTAAAAAAAAAAAAATTCACTAGAAAAATGTATCCAAAATACAAGTCAACAGAAGTAAGACCTATTGTGAGTTTAATTTGAGGCAAAACTACTCTGAACAGATAGTATGTGCTCTCTACTGCCTCTAAAAAGGAATGTTATGTTAACTTCAATTAAAAAAAAAAAATCCAAAGTCTGGAGATAAGAGGGAATCCAGTGGGTTATTTCTCTCTAACACAAATCAGTTCCTTGAAGCTTTTAGATTTTGCTATTGCTTTTGTCCATTTATTTGCACGTTACAAGTTTAAGGATTATCTCTTGAAAATTGCTGCACAGATATGCTACAAGTGCAAAAACCAAAAAGCAAATACAGAGCTCAAATGCACAGAGTTGTTGTGGCTTAACAACTTAACGTGCTTCAGCTAAGCCAACGTAATAGTCAAACATGCAAGCCAACACATTCTCTCACACTCGCAACAGGTCAAAGCCATGAACTCTTATATGCTCAGTAATTTTTATTTTTTCTTTTTTTACATTCTTCTAATTCAGTTCCATATCTCATCCTTTAAAATATTTTCTCACTCCTAACTCCTTTTACTCCAATAGATTTCATTACCATGCAACAGAAATCTTTACAACTTCAGAACTCAAAAATTCTGAAAAAAGCACAATTGGGAATATCCAATTATCCAATACTTCCTCAGTAGTTAACAAATTCGTTACCATTCCTACTTGCTGGTTTGCTATTTGGAGTTCCCCATTAATTATATTTATTCCTTTAATTTACTCCTTTATTTCTTAAAAAATTATTATTGCTTTAAATTACTTTAGCTTTGATGACTTCACATGGCATAACCATATCACCTGTCAGATAACGGAACTCCAGAAAAAGGATGGGGGGTGCAAAGCAAGGTCCATCACTATCTACAAACTACAGCTGGGCTTTCGTGAATTTGGTACCCAACCCTTGCATTTTTACTCACCTAAAAGTCTCACTAAATCTAGGGCTCTGAGAGCAACCCCTGCACGTCCTGAGTACTGTACGCAAAGGTGTTTCATCTGTGGTAGGACACTTAAAAGACAAGTTTTAAAGGCTCTGCTCCTTTTAAACAACACCCGCTCTTTACAGAATTAGGGCCCAAGTTAGTATTCTACCATATTCACCTCTTTTATACTCATCCTTAATCTATGTATTTCACATATCCCAGCAATGAAACTAGTGATGCTGCCATGTCTAGAAACAGTACAAGGGTTATTTTTAATGTCATTTGAATTCTTTACATGCTCTATTAATAATTGTCAAATGATAAGTTTTCATAACTGAACAACTAGAAAAAGTTCACTTCCGTTTGGATGAAAACAATCACAAATCAAAAAAAAGTCCCACTGACCTCCAGCCGTTTGATGATCTCTCGTAAAGAAAGACTGTTCTCATTTCCTCCTATGAAGGTGGTTGTAGGCAGCTGAAAGACTTTGTCCAAATCGGATTCATGCAAACCATAAAACCCTACAACAGGTGTGTTATCAATTTGTGCAGCAGAGCAGGAGACAAAAAGGAAACTGGCATTGTTTTTCAAACCACCATGAATTAAATTTAATAAAGCAGTATTAAGAAAGAAGATGCCAGATTAAAAATTGAAAGTGTGACTATTTTGGAGGCACCCATTAGTACAATGCACTTTAGTCTGCATTTTAAAAAGAAATGTTTTAATTAAATAGTTATTGTTTGATTAGAAGCACCAAACCATTCTTAAATGCTCACACAGAACAACTGAAATTAAAATCACCCAAACCTTTTTATATTTTAGCATGTATGCCATCAATTCTCTACATTATATCTTGCACTTCACTGTTCAGTAAAATAACAAGCTTTGATGATTGGGATTTCTTCCTTGCTCTATCATGAGCAACAAACACCAAAAGAACCACTTTTCACCGCCAGAACCAGTTGGTTGGAAACATACTAGATTAATTTAGACAAAATTAATAGATAGATTAAGAGAAAATTCAGAACTTGTTCAATGTAACACTGTGCTAACACTCTGCTGGAACTTCCAAGGTATCTCTATTCACCCTCTTTCCCTTTATAGGGAAGTGAGTTTGAAATAGCCATGTAATGACCTGTACAGCTCTATTTTCCAATCGGTGACCCCTTATAAAACAGACAGATTTCCACACACACACCCCAACCAAAACAGGGGCTTGTTTAAGCATCTCGTCCCATTTTCATTTAGACATATCTAAACTTGTTCTGGCTGAGAATATGGTTTAAGAAAATATTTAACTTAACTATTATGCAGTTTCAAAAGCCAAAATACACAACTGACAAGATCGAAAGAGTGGTATCAATGGAAGTTAAAGGCTTTGCAGGATAAAGTTTAATCTAGACCTGTTAAACGAAGAAAGGAAGAGTAGCTTCTTACAACTGTAATAGGCAAACTTAGAAAAAAACTTATAATACACATTACATACAGTTATAGAAACTTATATATACATAAAAAATATGTGTGCACATGTGAAAATATTTTAAAAACTAAAAATAACTTCTCAATTTTAAATTTTGAACTCTTTATCTTAGTTCCAAATGAGCTGCAGGCATCCACTTTAACACTGACATGACAGCCTGCACATAACTCTTAAATCAATATACTGCTCCTTATTTCCTGTTAAATGAATTTTCTGAAGATGAAAGTGAAGGAGTTTAAAGATGAAATAATAATGGAACTTAGCATTTAGAGTTGAAGTCAAGCCACAGCACTGCGCTGCCACCACTTTTACTATATGCACCGTCAGCAATAACACCTTTTGTGTTTTAAAAAGAATATATGTAAAAATAACATATTATAAAATATTATGATTTTTTTAATAATATATTAAAATGTCAAATCTGGAGTGACCAAAAGAAGTGTTTGCATACCACTATTTCTCCTTTTTGATACTGTAATAGGTTTTTCCAGCACCAAATTAATTCTTGTTTTCTATAATGCTAAAGAAAAGAGGAAAAAAAGGAGAAAATAGGGACACAGGGCATGACAGGGGTTTTAGTGTAATTTGAAACAAAGCAGTGCTAACATCCTTTTCCCCCGCCCCCGCTTTGTTGACTTTCTCTCAGACTTCACAGGCTCTTCATGTTCTGTCATGCAAAAACCAGAACACGTACAGGATTGATCTGGGCACAGCCAGAACATCTGTGCTTTGTACTGCAGCACCACATATCTACTGAAGCATCACCTCATGCTTAAAGAGATACAACCTTCTTGAAATCCAAGAGCTCCTGAAAGCAATTCTGTAACTTGTATCATGAATGTGTAACTAGCATTTTTTAGAACTCACAGAAGAAACTTCCAACCAGAAGGTTTCTCAAAAAAGAAAACAGAAGATGGGACAAAGACAATGCATGGAAAAATCAAACACTAAAATATTTTCTGTACTACCAGGGACTTTTCATAAGTGTCCCGACTGGAACATCCAAGGATAGGCAACATTTGAGATCCTTCTCTTTTTTTGCTGTGCCAAAACTAGGTTAGAAATTTCGTTTCTCCTCACAAACTGAAATATCACCTCTGTTACACTCTCAGACACATGCCCCATCTCATTCAGAGGTCTAGTATATTTTTCCTACGCTTGTGAGTGCTTCAGGATGATGCCCTTTTGACCAATCACAACAGCCTGTACTAAACTATCTGTAGAGTTTGAAGAAAATTGTACTGATGTGCTAGCAACCATCCATGCTCCAAACAAATTATATTTACTCAGTAAGTGTCTAATGTTATTTTCTAGTAGATACTTTCCTTTAATTAAAGCTGACAAACTTCAAAGAGAATCCCTGATTTGTCTAAGCACCTCTCTATTTACATTCTTAAGCACTCCACTGCCTTTATATGATCAAGGGTCAGAACTGCTTCTTTTCCTACCACCAAAAATAGAAAACACTGCAGCAAAGAGGCAGTAGATATAGTTAGAGTAAAACTAAGCAGAATGTGTTTTATCTACTACTTGCACTATGTTTTATGTCTGGTCCAAAAAGCTTCCCCACATATCAAAGAAAAATGATTCAGTATCTTCATCAAGTAGAAAACCACCTTTTAAACATACCCGGTAGACTGAAGATTAGAGAAAAATCAATCAGATGGGTTTTTTTATTCGAGCAGAGAGGAGCAAAGAAATTGATCAATGCAATTTCTCAAAGGCATGCCCTCTTAGCAACCAGAAAAACCTTTGCAAAAACAAACACTATTGTATTAGACTCTTCCAGCAGTAAACCGAAATGAATACCATTGGATTATATATAAAAGTCAATAATTCTACACTTCCTGTGTTTTCTTGTGATAACTTCAAACAGACTTCTTCAAGTTATACAGAAAGAATAAGAATCAGAGGCTAGAATCCAAATTTGGTATGAAATTTACCCTAAGTTCCTCTATTCAGCATTTTGTTTATTGCTTGTTTTTCCTATTGACTAGCCTTCAGATGTACGCAGTCAAAACAACTACCAAGCATAATGTATAAAAGTATACAAGTATAAAAGTAATTTAGACTACCAGAATCTTAGCCTAATGTATTGATTAGCATTGATTTCTGGTGTGGTTCAAAACTGTAAGATTTGGGCTTTTTATGAAGTGTTTATAATCATCATTCATCTGAAGGTGAATTCACAGGAACCTCAGATGTAATCTCCGGATAGAAATCCCACTGTCCTGAAGTTTGAGCCTCCTTACAAACGTTCAAACTATTTCATGGTACCAGCAAGCAGAAAAGTTAGAATTTTCCCTGAAATGTCTTATTAAATCACCTCATCCCAATGAGACAAAGGAGACAAATGACCATTGCAAATAACAAGGCATACAGTGTACGCACCAAGTTTATCGATTGTAGTGATTAGGTCAGATGGAACAAATGAATCCAAGTCTGCATCCAGAATTCCAAGGGGATCCAGCTGAGCCACATGATGGCCGCGGATCTGAAAAAGGAGGAAAGTGAGAGAAAAATGAAATCACGCTAATAGAAGTCAGACAAAGGGCAAGAGTCACAGATAATCTCTCCACAGTATATATATCAGCCATGAAGTCAAATAAGCAAACACCACTAACGTCACGAGAGGATCACATTTTCCAAGTTTTCCCATAAGAACGTGAAATAAGCACTATAACTCTATTAAAAATTGCTAAATACACATTAGAAGATAACCTTTATTTTGCCTGATGTACAATTTAAACTGGAATTACACTTATGTCTAACTAAAGAAAACTACTAAGGATTGTACTCTAAATCTCTGGGTAAAATTAAGAAGCTATGACCAGTCTATAGATCCTATCATTTGCTAATTCAGTCATTTTTTATTTTTGCCTGAATCCTCCTTTATGCACCTGCAGAATACTAAGTTACAGCATTGCTGACCTAAAAGATAAATCGGTGCTGAAGTTTATATTGCAAGCAAAGGGATCGCTCTTCATGAGCTCTGCTCCACATCAGATAGCATTTGTTTTCATTCATGAAACTTCAGGAATTTCATCTATTATAAAAAACTCACATTCAAGACAACAAAGGACCAAAATTCAATGGGGAATTTATCCAGCTTTCAGTTATCAATGACTGGTGTTAATGCATGCCACAAGGTGCTATAAACTAGTGCCTTATATTAACATACAACATTGCTACAGAAGAAGTAACTAATTGATTCAACAGAGCCACAAATCAAAAACTTATTTTTTAATATGATGTCTCTTGTGCATGATTCTTATATACCAAATTAGCTCATTAAAAGTTTTTTATAGATTAATATATGAATATTTTCTCCTTTATATTTTTCTTTTTAAGGACAAATTCAAATCACTTGGCTAGAATTTCATTCACACTACTAGTATCCTAATTGTCTCCGAAAAAAAGTATTAATAAACTGCAATATTAATAATGAATTGCATGACACAGTAATAGAATGTGATTAAAGCATCGTTCATCAAGAAGTCACTTGTAAAACCACTATTTTTATATATATACACACATACATACATTTTATTATGAACTTTCCTGCATACATATGTTACATATATATATGTATGTATATATATGTAACATATGTATGCAGGAAAGTTCATAATAAAATGCTTCCCACTCATAAGCAAACAGAAATACAGCATCTTTTTGAGAAGCACCATCCCTGTGAATTCAGCCCGGCCTCTGAGATTCTTTGCATCTCATGAATCACCAGTAATAAAACTTTGACAGGCCAAATGATGCCCACGGCAACATCTGTGCCACCTCATTGTTTACAGCGGCACAAAGGCCATCTGACTGGAACTAAGCAAACAATTCTGTCTCAAGCATCATCAACAGGAAAGAATTCACCTCCCCAGGCTACATCTGCTCTGCAGTATTAGTAGAAAGAGGAGGAGGACTAGCAAGAACACCAAAACCCAGAAGAACAAAGCAGTAAAGCACTGTGCCATTACACTCCAGGAGCGGTTTGGTGTTTAACTGCAAGACAGTATTTTCCTCGATATCATGTTATTTTTTAATAATTTCCACTTCTTTCACTGGATACAGAAAATAGTAATAACTGCAAAAATCAGAGATCAACCTTGTGAAAATACAAGCACGGAAAATTTTCATCAGTTGCCATAGATTTGATTGAATGCAAGTACAGACTACCTGAAACTAGACTTTAAAATCCTATTTTCTAGACACAGATGAAAAAAACCAAACCCTACATTATAAAAGAAGACCCAACAAATTAATTTATCTGGACTCATTTTTGTTAAGCACACACATTTCACTGGAAATCCTTCTTTCAGTGCATCTGGTGCTCTGCGTTAGAAAAAGCAATAGATTAACTGGCTTTTCAGAAGGCCAGCTCAACAGACCACAAAGCAGTTTACCACAAAACCCATAAAATACTGACAGGTTTGAGAAATGAAAATTCTGTATCCTTTTCCATTTTGTTTCATTATCAGGCAAAGGAAGGTCACAAATTGATTGTATCCCTTCAACACTGAATTTAGAGGGTTTTAAATACCTTTTAAAAACAGAGAGTTGCCTTAGGTAATCCTCTTTCGTTGTTTGTGGCAGACACATGGGTGCCTGCCATTTATACAGACATTTCTGTTCCATCACTTGAGTTGGTGCACACTTTCAAATAAGGAAGCAAAATGGCAATCCCTGAACTATTTTCAAGTAAATGGTGTCAAACCAGCCTAAAAGTCTCCCATTTTCTCTAATTCTTCAACAAATTTTTACTGCAATGAAAACTGAATGGGCTGAAGTGGTTGTTTTCTACATAGCTATTTATAAGCAAATTTTGTACATTCTTTATATTCACAAACCTTTCTACTCTTTTACAACACCTCTCCAAGAGCTGGATTAACATGGTTCATATCTGAATCAATGGTGACAATGCCATGTGTACAGAAAAAAAAGTTTTTTGAAAAAATTCCTCTTCTATTCCTCTGATGATAGCAAGCGGGAGTTAAAATTCTTAGTGCAGGGTAGGACGGATCTGCTCAAGTCAAATTGTAACAAATTCCTTGGGGGTTACATACTTTAAAAAAAATTGAATATTTTGCTCATTACAGATCTACGTGTTTAGCAGTTGGTGGTTTTTGTTGTTGTTTCACACTGTCTTTAAGCCTCTTATTGAAATTAAGACATTAAACACAAGTCTAAATAAAAATGTTTAGACCTGTTTTACACTTAGAAAACATCTAACCAAAACCACTGTGCTATTTCCAAAATCCTCCTTCTTTTAGACGAAAAAAGGAAATTAGACCTAATTTCTGAATTTAATAAAAGGCTTAAAAAAAAATCTGAAATTAAGTCAACTTTGGTAACAGCTCTCCAAAAGAAATTCATCAAAGCTGACCCAAACTCAGTACTGTCAGCCTCCCAGAATTAAACTTCTGGTTAATTCATTATTTCTCCTCTCTCTTTTTGCCTATAATCCTGTTAAAATGAATAATCTCAAAATTCACACTAGATGTACAAGAACGCAAGTACATTTCCTCCTTTCTATGATAAAGGTAGTAACATTTAGAACTGTAATACAAATTTTCCCAGAGGCGAAGACAGACCTGGATCACAGAGAAGTGATCAGGAGATTCATTAGTACCAGTACATCCAGGAAAACCCCCTTCACATGAAGCAAAACTATTTCAGATAACTTAGTTTTCCAATTTGGTCAAGTAACTTATTGAATCAGACACACACACACAGAAATCTTAATACAGGCAAGTGAGCCAAAAGAATAGTAAAAGCTAAGCTTTGACATGTTTGGCTCCTGTTCCTGGTAAATGGGTAAAAACCAATAGATTCGTGTTCCCTTTCACAAATTATTATCTCCATAAAGAGCTTCCAGGATAAGTCAGAGGACCAGAATCAGGGTTGTGGGGAACCTGAATCCTGAGTTTGCTAAGCCAGAGTTGCATCCCAGTCTGAATCCAGGACCTCAGTGTTGAGGCTATGTGCAGGGAAGAAAAGACTGTCTAGTTCAAGACATTTTGGATCAGAAGCAAGACAATAGGTAAGAGTTAAGACCAGAAGACAAGCAAGAACATAAAAAGGAAGAAAAAGGTTGTTTGCAAAGGAGAGGCCCTCCCACAGCTACCCCAAAGTACACTTACTTGGTACGCTCTTATCAAAGACTGCACAGCAAGGTGATCTTCAACAAGCTTTTCAGCTTTACCCGGTGTCTGGGCCAGGCCATGGCTCTGAAGAAACGATGCCTTTCTTTCTGACTGATCTGGTAGATGGGGGTCATATGCTTGGCCAGCGTTAGCGTTTCGGAAAAACAAATCCCAGGACTGAACATGCGTACAGAGAAGGAAAAAAAGAAGGAAAACTGATTACCTCAAACAGAAGTCTCAACCAAAAGCAGTTCCTTCAAGCTGCAAATGGCACCTCACTACTTTACAGTACTAAGTACCACTAATACCCACCAAAAGAAGAGCACTGATATGTCTTCATTTTGGTAGCAGCAACTCTGTGTTTCATTTACACAGAGCCCTTTTCACCTCATTTCTTACCCTGAGCTTGTTCAGTGGAAAACTCTCCAGCACGTATGAGTGCAAAGCATCTTCATACATTATTCATTCACACAGCTCTTTTTAACTGTGATGTTTATTCAGGCAACCAGTAATGGGTATGACATTATGCTGCTGGTAAAGAGGTATCAAGCCTATAAATCTGAAAACCTTAATAAATTAAATTAATCCATTCCTTTAACGATACTTAAAGAATTTATGATACTTCAAGACACTCACTGAATATGCCAAATCAGAATCAGTCCTTAAGGGCCTTTCTTGAAGAATCTGTTTAAAAGCAATTATGGCTTTTCTGAGTGAGACTGTTGATCGAAGGTCCTTTCCTCACTAGCTTAGGTTACCTTACTATGAAAGAAACTATGGACCCGGTTTCAGGTGCAAGTCATAACTTTAGAAGAATACACATTTCAGAAACTGAATCACAACAAACGAAAGATCCATTTATTGCCATCTCCCCTTTTACACGACCCACTTCCTCCACATATGCCCAAATCTGGTTTTCCTAAACTGTTTCCATTCTGATGAGGTGTCGCTGTCACAGGTTAGAATGGTATTAGATGCCAACAGACAGGAGCAGAACAGGAAAGCCTGCACTAGCAGGGGACTAATCAATACTTGTGCTTAGCTTACAGTTTCCACAAAAGGTAACGAAAGGTCATAAAATACTTTCCTCAGTTTGGCTAATTTAGGAAAGAAAGGAAGTTATTTCAAAACTTTAAAAATCTTTGTGACTGGAATAGAAGAACTGTAAAAGCTAAATTTCATTTTGTACAGTGCACGTTATTTACCCTGGCTGTGAGCTTGGAACTAACACATTTTAAGGAACCAGTGCCAGGAGAGACAAAACATAGCCCAAATATTTGATTTTTTAAAAGAATATTACTTAATATATTCATTACAGAATACACAAAAGTAGTAAAATAATGTAATACCAACACTGCATGACAGAAAAATATTTATAAAATTCTGGTTTCATTAACAAAAAGTCTTCATGTTGAAATTTCTACAAGCTTTAAGGTGTTCAGAAACACAGAGGGGCAGCATACAAGAGCTAGACACTACCCAGCCTTCCGAGTTCAAGTTATATAAGTAGAGGGACTCATTGAACCTGTGGACAGAAACCTCATCATTAACATGAAGCCCCTGCCCAAGAAACACTGCTTTAATGTATCTCTCCTGCTTCTTTATTAATACAAAGCTGCTTTGATACAAATACAATAAACTTACTTAACTTAGCTCCCTGCTCTAACACAGACTTCTTTAAACATAGCCTAACTTTTATGTGCCATTACAAATTAAGACAGACAGATCACGTTTGTTGGTCAGTTCCAGACACGCTGACGAAGACTTCATTCCTCCTCCCTTTCCTCATTTATGCCTATTTCCTGTATTCTTCTTACTGTGACACCTTCCTAGAGGCACTGAGATTAGAAGTCTGAATTTACACAATATCCTATAAATGGTCTATAAGAGTCTATTAGTGTAACTGCATCTCCTCTGGTATTCCCTCTATACACCTTCTTACTCTGCATTAAGAACAGTATTATTATTCCACCCCTATACAGCACCCAGTCTGACAGTTTGCACATCACATACAGTGAAAAATAGATACAATCCCTTCATGTTACAACTAAGGCTGCTTGACTAGAGGAATTATTTTGGCAACACACAGTTATTAACTTTCATTAAATTAGGAAATTCCAAACACATTTGGATCCATGACGAATCTGACGTTTGGTATTCATTCAGAGTTTTAATAAAGAATATGTTTTGCTTATGTTAAGGTTTCTTCCTCACTTTTTCCAACACCATGATACACATACAATGAGGATAATAATACAACTATTCCTTTGTTGAGTCAAAAGCTTTTTATCTAGATGCAAAAGTTATCACAGCACAGTCCCACAAACAATTGAATATGTTTTTAGACAAGTGCTCTGCTGAGACAGTTGCTAAAAAAATCCAAATAGACTTGCCCAACAAGCTACCTGTTTAAGGAGAATAACCATAGGACCCTTTCTTCATTCAAACTCACAAATAAGAAGAAATAGCTTCAAAACGTTTACATTTGAAGATGCAGCCAGCTGGGACAGAAGGAACCCACACTATTTTTTCCTATCGCATTTCTGAACTTATTGATTTGTTGGGCAGGCTTGACATTTAATCAGAGGGGAGGAAAAATACATCATTTGGCTACAGAAAATTAGTTTTTTCTAGATACACATCCATCAAAGCCTTTACAAATTTCTACAGTGTCTTTCAAGATTGATACCAGATTATAGTCTTCAAATCCTGTGTATCAATGTCAGTCTTTGGCAACAGCATTTGCCATGTGACTGAACAGACAGAAGACCAGCTTGGTCTCACAGCAAACCTGCAGGTTCTCAACTAAACTAGTGAAGTTCTTTAAGAAAATGGTGGAGGAGAGTTACAATAGAAAAATACATCTGTAAAAAATAAATTACTATAGTGATACATAATACATTCTTTTTTTTTTCCCCACAAGCAAATCTATATTGTAGTTAACCATTATTTTCTCAAGTAATATAATACAATTCAAGTGACTTAGTGACAACATCCTACTCTCATATAATGAACAGTGTTGCACTTAGAATAACAAGTAACATATTAGTTATCTTGATGGTTTGGTTTTTTTCTAGTGATGTTACAATATTTATCAACAGCAGTGAGGAGAGTAAAGCCTTAGAAGACGCACACTGAGCATCACTACATCATTTAAAGAAAAGAAAGAAAAAGAGGAAGTCAAAACAAAACAAAAACCCCACACTTTTTCCAAGTACATAAACCAAGGAAGTGATTACACAAGCATGGCAGAGCAGCTGCATACAGGATAACATGGTAGGCATTATGTACTCAATATCCAACCATGCAGTTTTGTAATTAATCTTGTGATAGTAATAACTGAGCCTTGTCAAGCTTCTCCCTTATGATCTATGGCCCTGACACCATGCTTCAAGGAGAAATAATGACGCCTTTTTCAGAGCCCACGTCATTTTATTCTGATTGTTGTTTTGGCTACTTTAAGGATAGGAAATTCAAAAGACAAGGAAAAGTGGGAAGTCATCAGGAATGGATTTACACAAAGAACGAAAGCTCCCATGGATATAAATGCATATTCCTTGATATATAACCATGGTATATATAGAAAGGAGCAATTCTTACAAAAACTGCTAGCAACACTGAATACGCTCATTGGAATGTGAGAGCCATATTTCAAACAGTTTTAAATAAGCATACATCAGAAGACACGTCCAGTCAAGTCTTGAGAGACAGAAATAATTGGAGGAGCCTTGATTAATTGGTGTTTGTAGGTAAAAGTGAACAGAGTATGATTTTTAAAGCCCAGCAAAAATATAGCTCTTTCACCTCATCAACTAGAAGAAGCACATCCCCTCTGATAAGGGGGAGATGTCCAAGAAGAAGAAACTTGAGGAAAAACAGGAAAAAAGAGGAGAGAGAATGTAGCGTCTAAGCTTTTAGCACAAATTGGCTCTCTAAACCATGCTGTATGAATACAATGAAATATGAGTGGCCTGCAGAGTCAAATGATTAGCAATACTATAACCAACACCACATAAGCCATTGGTGTCTCTTGACGTTACTTTTCCAACACTTCCATCACTGTCTGTTGCAGAATGACAAATTCACAATTTGCTTATAGTCATATGACATGAGTTTTTCTGTATTTTTAATAAAACAGGCTGAGGTCAATTCTCAATTTTTTTAACCTGTTTTTTATTAAAGCCCAAATTGAATAAATTCTGTCAGCAAAAATATTGGGTAGGTATCTAAAGCTTTCAGGTGATGAAATGAGAGGGTTTTCAAGAAAACAAAAATTAATTTTGTTGATAAAACAAAGTAAAATTAATTGGCATCATTCTCCTCCCCCTCTTTTTTCTAGGCTGTGAAAAATCTAATTATTTAGGCAAGAATAGCTGTAAAGTAATCCTTGATGTCCATCAATCATACTCTTTTAAGCCTCATAAACCAGGCACACAGTGAATTTACTTCAGTTCATTACTGTTGTAAGTATATTACGTATAGTTAACCTGGAAAAGAATTCACACATTTTTAAAATGCATCTTGAATTACCCGGGATACACTCCCTAGGCCAAACCCTACTCCACCAGTACATTTCTATTCCTCTGTCAGTTCACTTATGTTAATTTATTGGTCACTGTTAAACCTACAAACTGCATCACCTCATCAGGATCCTTTGCCCAACTGTGCCTGAACAGTCAGACGAATTGGATAGTCTTTCAGCAGGATTTTTAGCATTTCCGTCTACTCTCAAGTATCAGCAAAATAACAAGCAGGTCTAAATTTATCAGAAGCCTTTGCTCTTTGCTAGGGCGTTGCGCCGGGAAAGTTTCCCGCCCCCGCAGGAGACGAGGGTGGCCTTTAGGCGGCGCCTGACTGGGGAAATCGACCCGGCTGTTCAGCACCCTGGCCAGCTCCCGGTCGTTCAGCACCCTGGCCAGCTCCGGCCGGCAGACTCAAAGAGAGACGGAGGAGAGGAGCCACCCCTGGAGAAGGGCTCTTCAGTTCAAGCGTTACACAAAAGGCCTAGGATCTATCTGCTATGTGAACGACATTCAGTCTTCACAGTTGTCACTGCATATATCACCTTCCAACATGGCTAAATTCATATGCAACATCCAAAAAAAAACAGCTACAAAACTGCTTTTTTTGGCCCCCTTTTTCTTTTCCTCAACATGCGTCACTTCCTCACACTCTAGATAGAAGTTGTTGCTCTAAGTCTGATAGTCTAAGTGACATTTTTATATACGTGCCCCAAGAATAAGGGAATACACAAATAATCTGGTAAACATTTTGAGGACAATTCACATTACTTCGCTAGAAAATGACTTGTCTGTCTTAGAATTTATCAGACTTCTCATCAGTTTCTCAAGTTACTACACATGTATCACCATAAGAGAGACTTCCTTGTCAGCAGAAAAGTTTAAGTCTATGTATTTTTCCCCACAAGAAAGGATTTGGGCAATAGATTTAAAGTTAAAAAAAGCAAACAAATGTATGTCGCCTGGAGAGAGAGGGAGAGAAACAGAACAAAATACATTTCAAGACACTTAAGAAGGCTTTTCTGACAATTTTACATTCAGTTTAAAGGTTACAATTTCCACAGGTACCTAAAAGGAACTCAACATTCATCTTCTTCATAAAGTTTAGAAGTACCAACATCAACACTGTCCTGGTTTGAGGTAAAACAGAACTAATTTTCTTTTCAGTAGTTTTACTTATCAGCTAAGCATCTTCTAACTAACTACCTCTCTGAAATTAACAGCATATTTTTTAGACAGCATTGGCTTCTAGCAGATAAGGTCTGATGTTTATAGTTAATACCAAGGAACGGTATGCAGAGAGGCTCCTGCTTATACTTATTGCTATAACAACCAAGGTGAGCTAACTTTGTTATGCACCAAGTTGAGGGTCGGAAGTGGAAAAGCATAGAGGGGTCACACCTGCGGGGAAGAATGGACAGGACAGGTGACCCAAAACTGACCAACAAGGTATTTCATCCCATCTGCATCATGCTCAGTATAAAATCTGAGGGACCAAAGGGGTCAGTCCTCTTTCCTTCTTCAACGGCCAGTGTCCGAGGAGGACTCTGTCCCTTCATCTGCCTTTGATCCTGAACTTGAATCCAGTTCCCGAGTTCAGCTCCCGTCCGTTGCTGAGTCCAGTCTGGGACTTTCTCAGTGCCTGCCGATGATGTGATCGTCATCCTGGGAGCTCCAAACTGGTTTTCTATATATTGTATACGTATTTCATTATTTTCTTATTATCTTTTCTTTTTATTATTTTATTATTAATATTTCATTAAAGTAGTTTAGTTTCATTTCAACTCATAAGTGTCTGTGTCTCTCATTTTCTCTCATCTCCTGTGAAGGGAGATGCTTTCCCTTCTCTGAAGGGGAGAGGGGTTAAAGAGAGCATCCGTCATTCATTTTAGTGGCCAGCCCAGCCCAAACCATGACCAACATATACTATTTAAATATAACATATCCTCTGATATAACCTTATTACGATAAACAAAAAATTAAAAGTATTTTATTTCTTGGGTCTTCTTCCAGATGCAACTAATTACTTAAACTGCTAGAACAGCATTTCCATGGAGGAATACTGGAAGTTTCTGAGCAGCTTACTATTTCTGGTCTGGACTTCTCATTCTTTCTGCTCAGCTCACCATGCCTGTTGCTCCTCCGTACTTTTTCCTGCTGCAATATCACATCTTACAACAATCAATATGTGGGAAATTAGTTTCACATTTTTTATCTCATACAAGACCTTTTTCTGGACTTTTTATAAAACAAGTCAAAAAACAAACAAAAAAATCGATTCCACTCTTAACCTAATATTATCGTACACAGTCAAGTTTTAGACTTACCTTATGTACGCTTTTAGGGTTTTCAAGCCATGCATAATACATTTCCTCCACATAATTTGAATTACTTCCACTCAGGAATGGTTCTGAGGTTCCTGATGAAGCATACCGTTGGCCATGTAAAAGTACCCTTCTGGCTATATCTTGCTTTTCCAGAAGTTTAATGCCATGCCACTTCAGCGTAGCCGCAAACAACTTCAGATGACTCATGTTTGTTTATTAGACAGAAGGTTCAAGTCTATTAATAAAGACAAAACAAACCTAATCAGAAAAAGAGCAAATGAATTGCAGACGTATTTCAGCCTCACACTGAAAACTGAGGTTTATGGCTAAAGCGCTCTTCAATGAAGCTCAGGCCTAGGCATGAAGTTCTTTTCAGGAGAGAGGCCACTCCATGACTGATGGTAGAGCTACTCTTAGAGCAGTGGAAGTGTCACTGATGACCATGCCCACCCCACAGCTTCTGTAACTGATAATATCATCCTGGTTCCTGAAGCAATCACAATACCACTTGTAACACATGCCCCCTGAGCCTTGGTTCCCTGGGAACAAATGAGTCTGCTAATCATTGACTTCTCTGGAGCTCTTGACAACCGTTAACTGCTGTGTCTCATAGAAAGCTGCGGCCTTTTACCAAGTCAAACCGGGGTACATTCAACGAACCGTGTCAACAGCAAATGCAGCGGATGAAAAAAGCCTGCTTCCTCAAATGTATGCCATGGATAATGGAGCTGACAAATAATTAAAAGTGTTAGCTCAGTGTTCATATTGACATTAGCCTCAAATCAAACAGTGCTACACTAAGAAAAGGCTCAGTTTAATTTGCTTTCCTAACTAGCAACGTTTACCTCATCCTTCCAAAAACCTCTTAAGTTTTTTTAACAAGGACAGCAGATTCTCTGTAATTTTGAACACAGTGAGAAAAACAGTAAGGGTTGAATCTTGGGAATGCTGAACACCATCAGCTCCAGTGCCAGCAAAGGGAATCACAGCTCACCTTCAGAATAAAAAGAACAAATGTAGCTAACAATTAGAACAAAAATAGTACAATCTTAATGCTGAAGTCGCTAAAATTGCAAAGGAATAGCAATAATATGAAAAGAAATATTTGGAAAGGTACAAGAACATAAAGGGTAGCATACTAATTAAGAGGAAGACAAATTCAGATTTAACTCTGAGGTGTCTCTCATTTGGTTTATTGTACAACTAGAGAAATAATTTATTCGGTCAGAGGGCAAAATCCAAGTTTTTTGTTGTTTAGTGTGACTAGTTGAACAACTGCTAAAACCAAACAAAAGTACTGAGCTGCCAAATGAACTTTAAAGTGTTTTAAAAACAACACTGTCATTTTGAGTCATAGATCAAATTTTGTTACCTATTATACTTAAAGATTTTATCTCTACTTCAAGAAATAATAGATACCTTAAAAATTCTGTATAAATGTTTTCTGTATATAAATCCCATTAAATTATTTTCTCACTGTTTTTCTTCTTCCTCCTCTCCCTCCAAAAAAACAAAATACACAGTCATAAAATTCCTAAGTTTGTAAGGGACAGGAAGAGCCATATTTTTTATCAACCAATTTAAAAATTAACATTGGCCTTAAAAAATAAAAAGGAAGAAGAAGAAAGAAAAAAAAAAAAAAGAGGCTCCTACTAAATAAAACAGTATTACTGCATGCTTTTCTCTGGCATCACATTTTTAACCCAACATCTATTTTGAAAACTGCTGACTGGATCCCTTTCCTAGTCGCTGACTTTAACCGTATCATCCCAGCAGTGAACTCTCCTCCTTTTTCACACCAAATTCCCTTGTCTCCTCTTTCAAGACTTCTACAGCCTTTACGCTCTCATCCACTTGCAGATCTGATGCCTAGCTCATAACACCAGCTGCCATCATCCACTTACTGAATTTTCCAAACAAGCACTTGCTCACATTCTCCACGGTGCTTAGATACATGAAAAGCATTCTCCCAAGGCAGGATCACCAAAACTAGTATACAATCCTCTTTTAAACCTACCAAAACCTCAAAACCACGTGCTATTCTATCCTCACTTGGCATTTTCAGGAAATTGGCAATGGTTAGGCTACTAGTACATTGAATCACCTATACATTAACATTATTTCGTATCTACCTATATTCACTTGTCATTTCCCATTTCATAGATTCAAAGCTTACAACACTGATTTCCTCTAGTGTCAACACCCTACCTATGATTAGTGCTCCTAGGCAACTGTAGGAACATAAATACTATCAGCACTATTTTGAATGCAGGTTAAGTCCTGCATAAGCTCAGAACAACTGGCACAACACTTACAGATTTAATATATTGTCTACATAAATAATTCTCTTTAAGATGCTATGGCACTAAAAACAGTATGCATCACATTATTCTGCAAAACTTAGTAAGATTTCAACCCATTGTAACAGTAAGAACTGAGAGGTCACCATGACACCTAGGACTTTGTCTGTGCCCGTTCTGACAGAAATGATTATTCCACCTATCTTATTCCCTGCAAATCCCACCCTCTACTACAAAACTTCTGCACATACACCTGAGGGGTGGAAACACATTCCTAAAGGGTTACCTACCCTCATTTAAAGTGCTTAACAAAGAGCTGGAAGAGAAAGGAACGAGTGGAACGTTTTTCTCAGTTTATCATGCTACAGTGGCAAGCTTCTTAAGTACAGGTAATTTTACATTCATTCTTCCTCCTATGTCTGCCTGGAGAATGTGTAGATCTTTCTTCTAGCAGTTAGCAAAGAACGCATAGCAACATAAAAAGAATTTGTCAGGAAAATTTGAAAATGGATGCAAATGACATAACATGTAAGAGAAACAAGGAACTTATAAGTGGTACCAGCCACTTCCCTCCAGTTCCATTTAAATTTCAAAATGGGGTCAGAGCCATACTTCAAGTTGTAACTACTGAATACGCAATCTATAGAAGCGGATATGGGCTATGTCACTCCTGTGAAGAAAACTTATCACAGACATTATTCCCACCTCATGAAAAAGCAATGCCTTCATTTTTATTGCAGATGTGAACTAAAAATGGACAAAGCCACCAATCTTGTAATCCCAGTCAGATTTCAACTACAGATTAATTTCACTCAACGAAACTGACTTCTTCCTAGTTCTTTCTTTCACACACACATACACCGCTCTTCAGCACAGATGTCAGCTGTCAGCAGCTAAACGAATTGGTGACCACCAGCATGATCATAGACCATTCCAGCCCACTCAGCCTTGAGACTGTCAGTCAAAAATCAGCACACAGGACAGCAGGCAGAAGTCAGAAATAGTTAGGATTGCTCCACTTCACTATGTTTCCTAAATCAACCCTGAAATCAAAAGAGTGACTGGCAAGGAATCAAGCTGAGTTAAGAGCAACCTAAAGGAAGATATTAATTAAATCTCTACCGGAGGTCAAAAATAAGAAAGAAGCAGTGAACCAAAAGAACAACCTGATATTTAATGCACCAAAGCACCCTTAAAATGGTGAGAGTAAATGAAAGCCCCTAAGCAGCTGAAAATTTCTGCAGCTGTTCTGCAGTATGGCACATGTGTCTCAAGCTAGGAGCTAGCTTTCACCTCAGCACTTTCAACTCTAGAAGTGACCTAATGTCATGGACAATCTTCTGAATTATTCTACAGAGGCTTCTAGAGCCTGTGTATAGAAGCATATCAAAAAGAGACAGCAAGACATTTCTGAGAGTGAAGTGTTTATCTAGAATTTTCAAGATCACTTTAAACATAAATACATTGCACAGGCTAGCATCATATGAACCAATATTCTCCTGATATTGTTGGTACCCTTACTGAGCTTCTTAACACACATATGAAGTCTTGTTACCAATGGTAACAACTGTTCTTTACGCTCTGCAGAAGTAGTCAATAATACATCTGGCCCATATTTCACAAAAACACTCCTTCATCCACTATCATCGTCATTTTCTCCTATATTGCCCATACAAGTCACTGCTAAAGCTCTTCTTAAGATTGAATAATTCCAATAAAACAAGGCTGACAGTGAAAAAAAAGGCTGAAAATTAAATAAAGTATCTCCAAAAGCCTGTCACGAGTGGAGAGGCATGGAATATCCTTATCAAATATGGCTACGTCAAGAATATATACCTCCGCATGCTAAATGTTTCTTTTCCTTCCAGCACAGATGTGCCATACTGAATAAAGCAGCATAATTCCCCATCCAAACAGTTGACCTGGAGGAAGCTTACAAGCCATGCATTCCCCGCATGCCACACACTGTAAGTCTTGGGCAATGGTGGCATCTCCATGCAATAAAAGTACACAATATAGGACTCTCCCCTCAAGAAAACCGCATTCAGTGGGTACCAAGGGACATCATCACAGACTCTCAGCTACCAAAGTGTTATAGAAGAGCAGGAGGGATGTATCTGGAAGAGGTCGGTTTTACTCTCCTGCCCCTACCCGTAATGCAAGGACACGTCCTCCCACGGCCACCCGACAACACCGTGCCACGCCGGTGTCCTGGTAACCTTGGCTGCGACCACAGGCCCAAGCAGGCGAGGATGCCAAGGCGGTCGCAGCCACAACGGTGCTGCCAGAACCCGGCCCGGGAGGGCCCCGCCGTTCCCCCTCACCCCGGGCGGCGGCTCCCCGCCGCCAGGCCGCGCTCCAGGGCCCGGCGCGGCCCTGCGGCGCGTCCCCTCACAACCGCACGGCAAAGCGGCCTCCGCCGCCCCGGGGGCCTGCGCGGGGGGACGGTCACCCCGGCACCCAGGTAAGCTCACACGGGCCGGGCCGGACCTGGCCCCGCCACGCCTCCCACAGCCCTCCGAGCCGGGCTGCGCCCATCCGTCCGGCCCGCCGCCCTCCGCCCCTCGCCGGCGCTGACAGACCTGCGGGGGCGGGGAGGCTCCGGCCCCTCCGTGGGCCGCGGCACCGTCACGGCCGCGAGCTCCGCCCGGGACACGGGCCGCGCCGAGGGAGCGGCGGGGCGGGGGACCGTCACCTGCGTCACGTGAGGGGCCGCACAGCGTGCGCCCGGTGCGCGCGCTGAGGTCACGGCGGGGCGGGGCGGGGCGGTGACCGCAGCAACGCTGGTGGCAGGCGCGGCCGCCGCGCCCGCGCCCGAGGCCACGCCCTCTCCCGTGGGCCACGCCCCCCCGACCCCTCAGCCAGGGTCGCCCGCGGCGCCATTTTGGTGTTGGCGCTCGGCCCGGCCTGGGGTGGGTGGGTGTTGCTGTGCGCCAGCATTGCCCGAGGAGCGGGGCCGTGTGGGCCTCATGAGGTTCAACAAGGCCAAGGGTAGGGCCCTGAACCTGGTCCAGGGCAACCCCCTGGTATCAGTACAGGCTGGGGGTGAAGGGGTTGGGAGAACTGGTGGGTGAGAAGCTGGACATGAGCCAGTAATGTGTGCTCACAGCCCCAGAAAGCCAACAGTATCCTGGGCTGTATCAAAAGCAGCGTGGCCGGCAGGGCGAGGGAGGAGATTCTGCCCCTCTGCTCCGCTCTGGGGAGACCCCACCTGGAGCACTGCGTCCAGCTCTGGGGCCCTCAGCACAGGAAAGACATGGACCTGTTGGAACGGGTCCAGAGGAGGCCACAGAAACAATCAGAGGGCTGGAGCACCTCTCCTATGAAGACAGGCTGAGAGAGTTAGGGTTGTTCAGCCTGGAGAAGAGAAGGCTCCGGAGAGACCTTATAGTGTCCTTCCAGTGCTTGAAGGAGGCCAGTAGGAAAGATGAGGAGGGACTCTTTATCAGGGAGCGTAGCGATAGGACAAAGGCTGATGGCTTTAGACTGGAAGAAGACTAGATTTACATTAGATATTGGGAAGGAATTTTTTACACTGAGGGTAGCAAAACACAGGAACGTGTTGCCCAGAGAGGTGGTTGGTGCCCCATCCCTGGAAACATTCAAGGTGAGGTTGGATAGGGCTCTGAGCAACCTGATCTAGTTGAAGATGTCCCTGCTCATTGCAGGGAAGGTTGGACTAGATGACCTTTGAAGGTCCCTTCCAACACAGACTATTCTATGATTCCTGGAAGCCCCGTGGTTGCTCCAGTCGCCTCTCCCGATACACAGTGAAAGCATTGCTGTGCCGGACACCACCCAGCCGGGGTGTGTGACCCTCTGGTAGGGCCACCCACCATGGGGTGTCTACAACAGGAGATCTACCTGGCAGGAAGGAAAACAGGATAAAATGAAAATCCATCTGCAAGATTTCTGGGTGATTGTCAAGAAAATGTGATAGAAGTGGACACCTTTGCAGCTGCACAGTGTGAGGTATGGTGGGGACATAAAAGATTATCCTGGCCTTGAAGAGAGTGTGCTACACCTTCCTCACGTCCATCTTCAGGCCTGTAAAGATACCAGTGCAAAAAACTAATTGCACTTGACATTAATGGCAGAGGACAGCATTAAACTTTATGCATATGTAGAAAGTCCTTCAGTGATCCCTGCCCAACAGTTTTCATTAAAAATAGAAGTATAAACAAAAGCAGTGATCAGATGAATAGCTGTGAAGGGAACAGAGAAGGAAAACACATCTAAAGGATAAGTTGTTCACACAGCTCCTTGTACAGGAATGAGTGGAAGTTTCAGAAAAGAGATGTAAAATGTTCCAAGGACCCTTATGGTTTTGCTCCAAAATTTCTACATAAAGTAGACTGAAAATAGTAGATCTTGACAAAATGATTGGAATTAGTTTGAGGCATTTTTTTTGAGTGAGTTATTGTCCTGGGTTATATGGCCAAATATAAAATGCAAGACAATACAATTTGAAGTGTTCCTTTGCTGGCAGAATTTTTGTTTATATCCTCCAAGTTTGCTTCTGTCCTGGATGTCTTCAAATTACAAATGTCTATCCATTTTCTGTAATAATTCACAACATGACATATTTGTTATTTACCTGCTCTTAATCAAGTTACATAGTATATGCAACAAAGGTCAATCATCTGTACAGACGCTAAAATTGATATTTCAGGTAAATATTGACACCACCACATAAATACCAATGTTTAATAATTTTCTGGGTAAATGATAAAATATGAATAATGGGAAAACTGGGTATGCCTTAAAAGGAGGGAGGAGAGAAAAAGAGCTATAATTTGTTTTGTGGTAAGGGTATACTGCAAAAATGAGTTTATCAGGGTCAGGTGAGCAGAAATGGAAGGTAAAAACCTTAGGAAGGAACGCAACAGGCTTCATCGCCTAATGGTCACACAGATTTTCACGAGGCTTCTTGGTTATTACAATTGTTGATTAGGGTAAAATTAACTTCTAGATTAAAAAAAATCTCCACATAAATAAACAAAAAGCCTTATTATCATCTCAGCAGTTTTCCTAGCAGGCGTGCGTCTTCAAGAAATTGACAAATACTGCAAAAGCGAAAGTGTGAATGATTTTGTGTTAACATTTTTGCGATATAGTATTTAGTGCAGGGAGTTGATGGCGCAGAGGGGAGAACACTGGTTGCAGGGATGGTGCTGCCAGGGAGGGCGGCTGCCACGCTGGCCGGGGGAGCCCGTCACCACTGCAAAATGAAATGGGTGCTGAACCGGTTACTTGCCGCTCGCCAGATGCTGGTCGAGCCTTCTGGCAAGTGCTGAAATATTGTTAGATGCTGCAGCTACTAATTGAGTTTTAACCTTATTATGAGCAGACAGAAGCCATCTTTAGAGCAATCAGATTATGCTGACTGAACATAAATTCAATTAAAAATTATAGTGAGGAGAAGCAGACCTCCCCTCTACTTCAGAGGGAAACCCACACATCAAATCTGGCTTTGAATACCATTGCAGTGAACAGGGTAAATATGCTCTGATAGACACTAAGATACCACAGTATGTTTTAAGTGCTTATGTTGTTCCCTGAAGCCTTTGCCCGATTTCACAACATTTATGTTTTCTTTTTTTTTTTAAATCTTCACACAATGGGAAGTTCTGTGCTTGAAACAGCAAAATTCTTGTTTATTGTGCTTTGGTGCAGCTCCTGAATTCTCTGGTATTTACTTTAACTGGATTTCCCTCCCACCTCTCCCATTCAGCTCTCGGTGCCTGCCCCCCCAGCTCTTGTGTTGCCTTACTGCTGCTGGCTTTCCTTTGTTCGGTGTCACTTTGCCACCCTTCTGCACCTCCTGGGCCGTACCTTCTTACCATTCATCTGTCTGCTCTCCAGTGAGCCCCTGTGATGGACAATCAGCTATTTTCTCACTGTTCTAGTTTTAAGTCTTAAAATTTCCAATTACAGTTCACATTTATGCATCCACTGGTATACCTACCTCTCCCTCCCACCACCCACAGGAGGATACATACACCGGCTTTGCTTCCTGCTAAACTATCACACATTGATATGGCTGGAATGAAAGTCCACCAGTGGAAGGAAAACTTAGACAAATTGCAATTCGTAGCAGACACACAGCCAAGTTTGCCAGCTTGCTTGGCATCGTTCTCAGGCCAGCTCCGCACTGAAACAGTGTTATGTGTTAGAGAAATTTTGCACTGGATAAAATGTGTAACACAGGGTAGTCATGACCGTACCCTTGAAATGGAACTCAGATGTGAAATTGTCTGTTCAGTTGAAAGACACCCTGCCTCACCATGATTTATTTTTCTATTTATCCTTATTTTCTGTAGCATGTCAGTGTTAATCTGACATGCTTTCTTACTTATTTCTGCCTCTTTTGGGTCTTAACTCAGGCACGAGTTCACAAAACTAGAACCAACCTATATGAACAAACCGAAGCGAATCTTAACAAAACTAGAACCAAGCTGTTTTTGGAGACACACCGTCTTGCGCACTGGGGGCACAGTGTGATGCATCATTTGTTCTACAGTATGGCATTGCATGACTCTCTAATGCCTTGCCTCTGTCTTCCCTTGTTTTTGGTACATCGGTTTTCCTTGCCGGATCAGCAGCTACTTGCAATCAGCATTGCGGTTCCTGTGGTTAATTACTTCACACAACTCCCTCTCTAACACAGCAGGACTTCTCAGTAGGCTTGTTTCTTCAAAGGGTAATCTCATAGGAGGTGGTCTGGATACAGGATTACTCATAGAAGGACAATCTCATTAATAGCTTCCCCTCCTGAGATAGATATATTTATGTATTTTTGGCAACTCTTGTTATCGGTAATGTAATTCCACTGGAGACAATGTTTACCAGAAGTTCTCTAAAGCCAAGCACAGAAACTCCATTTTACTTTGTTTCCCAATGTATTTTACTTTATTAACCAATGTGTTTATTACACATGAACACTACAAACTAACAGAGATTCAAATATAAAGTATCATCTCTTCTTAAAGCAAGACAATTTGGAATTGGTAAAGCATCCTCTCACTTTGAGCCTAACGATAAAGGCAGTGAATATCCTATAGGGCTCTGGTCATTAGGCTTGTCTAACATTTAAATCTGAGATTTAAAATACTTAGACCGTCCTAGACCAAACAGCTCCAATGAATGATTCAGTCTGTTTTCAAAGGTGGTGGGTTTGGGTTTTGCTGATTATCCTAGGTAGACATTTCAAATAAGTGCTACAAAACTTTTTAAATCCTTGCAGCAGAGTAATGGCACTGACTCTTCCAGTTCGGATTTGCACCAATTTTTTGTACAACATTTCTCCTCCTTTTCCACAATGCTCTCGGTTGGAATATCCTGAAATTATTTTGCAGAGATCTCCTCTGCTGGATACAGGAGCCTGTCCTGGGCAGGGTACATCACCTGGGGTGGTCGCAGCTGCTTTCACCCTTCTCCCCAGAAGTGCTCTGCGTCTCGGGCAGCCAAGGGTAGCCACGAATTCTTGCTTCAAGCCACATGCAGCACAGTGAAGACCTTTCTCCTTCCAGCCCTGACCCAGCACTCTCCACTGTCATTGCATGCCACGGTCTCCCTGTGCAGCATCCAGCGTCCTGCCTGCTGTTAAGCACCCTGCCCTGTCAGTGCTCCACTTATGTCCATCAGTGTGAAAAGATATTAATTGAAAACATACTTTTCAGCCTGGAGTTCATACCGCATTTTCAGGAGGAACCGAATTACTTTTAGCAGGAACCGACAACTGCCAAGTGCTGCCGGGCAGTTCCTCTGGCAGATTTCTAATTCAGACTTCCCTGGGTTTGCTCCATGACTTTTGTTTTCATTCTAGCAGACAAATCTGCATTGAATGGGTAAATGTTTTTTGGTAGCACTAGTACAGATCTGCTTTGAGCTGCTGTGTAGCCAGAGTAACAGCACTGTATTTTGTGGTGAACTTCTTACACTCCCTAAAATGGCACATGTTTAGGTTTGTTTGAAATAGCATAATGCAGTGCTTCATGGTGACGTTCGCAACAGTTGGCTCAAGTGGGTTTCAGCATCTGGGAATACCCTTCCCGGACACTTCCCTGTAATAGCTGCACAGCCATGTTCAGCCCATTTTACTACTACAAAGTCAACAGGTGAGACCATGACACTAATAAATCAGCAGCAAATTTCCATGTTCTTCATTGCTTTCCCCCAGTCTCTTCTCTTCCTTTTTTTGCCATTTATCAGGCTTGTCTCCCTCCGCAGTCCTACATGGGAGAAGCATATTCATTACCTCTGCCACCTCCTGCAGTGAAGTTTATGTGGGAAATTTCACATGGGTTATTTCCATTCCTTTTGCTTGGAGAAACCTTGTCTTTGTGTGCCACAAATTTCAGTAATATCCCTGACTTCCCAGAATAAACTTCCTACGGTAAAGGAGACACAGGCTGCTGGCTGTCTGAGGGACAGAAATATCAGTCACAGTTTGTTGGTGTTTCTTGAGTAGGTTAAACGTGAGGTAGTGAGGAAGGCCAACAACACGCTGGGCTGTGCCAACAGAAGCACAGCCAGTAGCAATTACTGCCCTTTCCTCAGCCATAGGGATAACCGGGGGGGGGGGTCAGCGGTAAGACAGAGCCAGCAGAGCCAGGCTCTTCACAGTGCTGCAAAGCAGGAGGATGAGAGATGGTAAAACAGGGGTGGTTCAATTTAGGTACAAGGAAAACATTTTTCACTCAGAGGATAAAAAACAACAGGGAGGCAGAGGCATGGAGGATCCTCCATCCGTGGAGATTTCAAGACCCAACTGAACAAAGCCCTGAACAACCTGGTCCGACTCCAGTGTTGATTCTGCTTTGAGCAGGAGCTGCCCTGGGTGACCTCCAAGGTTCCTTCAAACCTGACTGAAGCATCTATGATTCGTACCGGTTTCACAACAGAAGTCATGTCAGATCTAAGGTTAGGCATGCAATTGTTATTTGCTCAACAGAAAAACTTGTACTGATAGTTTTATATGGATAGCATCTATCTTGGTTTTAATTATTCTCTATTCTAAAATTCCAGGCTGTATTGCTCTAGAGAAAACAGCAGCTTAGAAGTACAAAGCGTTTTACTGGAAGACCAAGATCACCAAAGACTGCTCCTCAACTGATTCTGGCCAACAGGTTATTTTCGAGTTACTTTATTCTCCAAACATATTCCTGGGTAGAATCAATGCAGGACCCTAATCAGTCTGGCCACTGATCCATTAGAGAGAGACAATAGAGCCAAGCGAAACTCAGTAAAATATAACTACCACCTGGCTGTTTCACAAGACTGTGCTAATAAAGTAGCCTACTACAACTACAAGAAAAAAAAGCAACTGTTGCCGTAATTATTTCTCTGCTATCTCATGTATTGTTGTTAAAATACCAGAGTAATCAAAGAACTACAGAGTACATAAAGCAGCAAGTGAGTCAATAAGAGGGTTAGGTTTGGGAGGAGCACTGGCATGCAACGTTTATTTTAGCTGACAAATGTTGAAATTAGCAAGAACATTAAACTTAATTTGTCCTAGTATTTTAATGGGAAGTTAGTATGTTGGAAGGAGAAAGAGCAGGAAGTCTTCCCACTAACTGTGGGAGTAGATCACCACTGGCACTGCAAAATAGCCTGCCAGCATTTGGCATGTTGACCATGAACAAAGCACTGCCAACTGCCTTCTCCTTAACCAAGAAAGAATTCAAAATACTATTTTTGCTAGTGAATTAGGAGAAAACTGCTATAAATTTTTTTTCAATATTTGCAGAGAGAATCATAAGAGAATTCTAACAAAAATAAAAACAATCTTTACTTTTGATAGCTTTCTTTTAGCTACGTGTAAAACACGCTGCATTTTTTTAGATTGTCCCTTTAGGTGAAAATAAAACATGAAGATACCCTGACATCATCATACTCAACCGGAAAATTATCCTCATCTCTTATTCCATACCACTGGCTGTGTTTTCTTGAGGAGGATCTATTTTGATTTTTAATGCTATTTATCCTGATGAGGGAATATGTAATTATCTTCCCACTTTCATTTGGAAGAAAATAAATAAGGCAAGACAGTTCTCCATCAGTTAAAACTTCTGGGGTACCTGAGATTTGTAGCTCTCGCTGGGAGTATGGTTTGCTAATGAAGCTTTCACAGTGGTGGTGTCTGATTGTAATTGCTGAAAGGTGACTCTTGAAGAGGTTTATTTGCACTAATCAACACCATGTTGTGCCTCAAAGCTAGAGTTCCCTTAGATGCGCTGTCCCTACCAAGTTATTCTGCAATAACTAAACAGGCCTTTCTGTTTACTTCTGTTCTGGCACCATATCTGTTGTGTTAATGGGATCCTTTGAAGCTGCTCTCCGAACCTGTTGTACAGTTAAAACTTCATAATTTCTTTCTAACACTTTCCTCCTGCAGCCCCCAACCCCTTCTCTGGTGCCTGAGCCAAAGGGACCTTCAGCAAAAGTGTTAATGTAAAAAACCCAAGCGCTCAAGGGTGGGCTGTAAATATCGACTCTATTACATGCAGAGTAACAATCATTTCTTATTTTCCTGATGGTGGCCGTTTGGAAACCTTACATTCACAGGGCTGGACACAGCAGGACAGTATTAAGAGTGATTCTTGTTCACAGCTGAAACACCTCTATGCTTCCCTCAATTTTTGTTGCCTGTATTTTACTGTACAATTGTTCTCCAGTAAAGTAGAAAATAGTCTAAGCGTCTCAGTTACCAAGGTGAGTTTACTCTTCATGCTTTACACGGACTGATGATCCATTAGCAGCTATCATATCACCAGATTTTCAGAAAACTAACGTTGGTATTACAGGAAAAATGCAAGTGCTCATCCCAAACTTACCCCCAGCATGTTGTTTTCTCCTTGTTTTATCAACTCAGAATGGATTGTTCTAACTTTGCTGTAAATTCCTTTCAGACTAGATTGCTATGCAGTTCAGGCTGTTACATTACACAGGTTCTCCTACTTACAAAGTCTTCACCCATCGATGCTGAGCGCATTGAGTTGCAGTAATGCTTGTGACCACGAGGCAGTTGTGGTGCTCGGGACAGGACACAGCACCATAACAGTGTCCAGCTCTCTAGTCTTCTCTGCAGGCCAGTTACTGTGGATGGTGGATGTCCAGATGGTGCTTGTTTCACTAACGTGAAAGTAGTATTGCTACAGCTCCCTTTTGAGATGCATGAAATCCTAGTCCGATTAATCATATCATTTTCAGTGCACAGTAAACTACATGAAGACCAACATCATTAAGTGAAAGGCAGAACCCACAGTGAGATGAGTTTTGGATTGTAATGATGCTGAGTTTGGATTTTTAGTGCTATTGCTGTGGCTGCCTAAGGCAATTACAGACGTTGCCTTAACGAACAGACCTTTCCTGCATAGACCCATTCCCCTCGGATGTGCGCAGTGCCTGCGGAAGGCTGTCACTGAAGCCAATTAAAGAAAAAAATTGAAAACTCCATAAAGGTGTTTGGAAAGTGAGAAATAAATCCTACCTGTCATTTCTTACTCAAGCCAGCTAGCAAATCATGATCCTCACTCATTACCACCCTCACCCGTTGTAGCAAGGGAGGGATCTAGCTCTGAAGAGCAAGGATTGCATGTCACTTTGGGGACTGTGATTAGCCCAAGTCTTAAGTAAATGAGTTTGAAGCTGACAGTTCACTCAATACTCTAAAGCCACTAAGCGCAGCTGGCACACACTGTCACCACGGGTGCTCTGCATGCGATAGGGGCTTAGCGGGAGTGAGCTGGGAGGCTAAATTATGATTCCTCTTGCAGACAGGGTGAACCTTTCGGGCCAAGGCTGAGATCATCGGCTAGACACGGCTGAGGAGCCGAGTGGCAGTGAGGCCATCAGACCAGAACAGAGATAGAAAGTGAGCACTGCGGTAAACAAAGAGACTTTTGCAAGGAATTAACATCTTCCCAAGCATGGGACAACACACACACGGGTTTCACCCACCAGGTTTGGTTTGTGGCACTTGTGTGTTTTACCTCTATAAGGAAAAGGCGCTGCCTGTGTCCACTGGACACTGAGCAGGGGACCTGCGTGAGTCCCTCACCTCCTCCTGCCTCATTCTTTCCCTCAGCCCACTACAGAGAAGTGCCCCTGCCTGGGGATGTTCCAAATAGTCATTTTTGGAAATACGTGGAGACACAAACTACTATATACAGCATTACGATACTTTGGCTGCTAGTTACTGCTGGTGGTATGTCTTAGCCCTAGAGAGATACAGGCAGAGAATACCTGGTGTTACTTCTTGTTTTGAGGTGCCGGTCATGGTGACCCATACATTCCTGTGCACGCCACTCAATAAAACATCGGCCGAGTATTACCAGAGATCAGAATCTGAAGCCGGATATAACTCCCTTAGTCATAGCTCTGTGAGGTCATTGCCACATAAATTTTCAGAACAGCAGAGCCTTCCCCTGCTCATTTATATAAATACATTCTTTTGGTCATAGCCTAAACATTTTTCATGGGTACAGTTTTACACGGATCTGCGAGATTTTACTGGACTGTAGCAGAAACCAATCTCAAAGTGATTTATTAACATTTTGAGTCTATCTGAAGGTCACATGTAATCAAGATTTGAGGCAAAAAGAGGGGGATGCTTGTTTAAATCAAACAGGAACTTGCTTAGCCTTGAAGCCCTTCAAACTACCGGGGCCAAAAGCTTTCCTAGCAGGCAAAGGAGGTTCCTGCTGTCAGTCAGGGTAGAAAAACCCTTCCAAAACTGACATGCACAAGGTGTAGGTTCATCTTAGTGTTTCCAGCTCTCGCATGCTGATGACTGACAAATGATTTTAAGACTTCAAAAACTTTTAAAAAAAAAACCAACCAAAAAAAGTCAGTCAAAAGATTTAGAGCCCCAGATACTGAAGTCAGATGACTTTAGGATGTACTTAGTTATCATTAAAAAAATCTAGTCTTCATGATTGCCTGCAATCAAACAGTCAAGTTTCAGATAGGGGAGGGGAAAAAAAAAAGAAGCTCTGAATCTATTGCATTTTAAATTTAATCTCCTGGGTTTGGCTGCTACTTTTTGTCTACATGGAATTGGCGGAATGATGGAGGGATGGACCAAATCAATCAGTAGGTCTTTTTTTCATCATGAGCACTCAAGGAATTGTCATCACCAACAGTAAAGTTTAAATGCCACTTAGCTGAGATTTACAATGTGGAAGAATTAGAAGCCTCCTTTTCCTCAAAGTTACGGTGCATTCAATCCTTGCCCACAAGACACTGACTATTTTTTTTTTACCTTTCTTCTCAAAACACAAAAGTTTTGATTTTCTACAGACCGTAAAATCAAATACCCCTCATTCCTGACCCACATTTGCCGCAGGTCAAGTAATTATGAATGAAAATGCCACTTTGTTTATATGAGTGCCATTTATGACAGAGATTAAGTTATGAAATTTGTCCTCATGGCATCTTATTAATACTGTTCTGCTGTAAAATTCCTCAGGCAACAGGCAAAATAATGACTTAAAACTGCAACAGGGTAATTACCTTACAATGCAGGCATTTTGAAGATAGAATTAGCTCTGGATTTGAAAATACACTTTTTTTAGGACCTTATCCTCTATATAAAAGGGTGCAAAACACTTGCAATTACCTTAATTTATTTCCATGACATTTTGGTTTAGATCCAATCAATTCATAGTACATTAAGGAAAATATTGTCATTATTCAATAACAGGATTTAGCTATTCAAAGCAATTTTCTTAACCTTTAATTTTGAAAAGGTAAGTCTTCAAATATTAGCAGAATTAACTTCTTGCCGTGGTATAACGCTTTAATCTATAGAATATCTTTATTGCATCTGGTGTGCCAAGATGCTTTGATGAATGAAATAAATTAGCCAATTCAGCACTTCCCTTCAGCTTCCAGCTGAAAGCCCAGCGTACACGCTCAGAGGAGTGATGTCCTCGCTGACATCAGGCCATACATACAGGAAGGTTCTTCTGAAGCGTCTCTGAAGCAGATTAGATAAAATACATCCAAATCTTAAGTGGACGCTCTTCGGAATGAATTGATTTGATTTAGCTTCCTTCACTTTCAAATGGAGGTAAACAAGGTTTCTTTCTGCTTGGTGATAACCCACACTAACATCATAGATCATGAACTTTCCTCACTGTCCCTTTGTAGGTAACACCAGATGTGGAAATAGCACAACAGATTAATTCAACAAATTAATTTCCTTTACAGGTGGAGCAGGTCAAACTCCTGCAATGGGAAAAGGCCTTTTTATTGTTTTTCATCCTTGTCAGTCCTGCAAAGCCAACACACACCAGAGGGGACACCCTGCCCTCTCGATACACGGATTCAGTTTCTCACTTGCCCAGTTATTGAAGATTACAAAGGGGACAGCAGCTACTCAGGACCATTAACATGGGCACCTTGTTACTGATGAAGATGCACAAGCCCATGGAAATGTTTCACTGAAAAACAACTTTCTGTTGTTCCAGCTACACAAAGCAAAACAACTTGACCTAATAAGGCAGCCTAGAGAAAGTTTTCCATAATTCCTTATTCCTAATTCTAAAGCTGCAACATTACGGTTGTGTGAGGTGCTGACACTTGTTGTTTCCCCACCGAGCTCCAAAACCAACTTGCCTTACTGGACACAGTCAGAACTCACATTTCTATTTTCAGAAAAACATCACCTTTTTTTTTTTCCTTTCCTCTTTCTTCCCTCTGCTGTAAGCGAAGCGAGTACTATCAGCACCCAGGCAGGACAGTCTTTCACAAATGAAAAACATTAATCAAACAGCCACCTAAGAAAAACCATACAGGTATTTCTTCTTGGGCACCAACATGTAGGAGACAGCAACCCAGCAAATGCGAACACAGAAACAAAAATCAATTGTCCACCTAAAGCGTTTTCTGCCCTCTTTGCAAAGGCCTGCAAACTTGGAAAGTAAAGGCTAAGTAGAAAAAAAGCCCCTACCCTATAACTGGTCTTGATAATGATTGCTGAGAGAACTGAAGCATTGTATTTGAAGATCTGACTGTAGCAGATTCCTGTAACAAATCTGAAGATGTTTTGAAGTTTTACCCTGATTCTGCCTTTGTTTTTGTATTGATTTTTTTTTGTTTTGGGTTTGTTTTTGTTTGTTTGTTTTGTTTTTAAACAGATACTATTAGCAATTTCTGAGAATAAATGTAACTGTCCCCTGACAATCAAAATAATTTGGGGTTGTTCAGCCTGGAGAAGAGAAGGCTCCGAGGAGACCTTACAGCAGCCTTCCAGTACCTAAAGGGGGCTACAGGAAGGATGGGGAGGGACTCTTCATCAGGGAGTGTAGTGATAGGACATGGGGTAACGGCCTCAAATTGAAAGAGGGTAGATTTAGATTGGCTATCAGGAAGAAATTCTTTATGGTAAGGGTGGTGAGGCAGTGGAACAGGTTGCCCAAAGAAGCTGTGGATGCCCCATCCCTGGAAGTGTTCAAGACCAGGCTGGATGGGGCTTTGAGGAGCCTGGTCTACTGGGAGGTGTCCCTGTCCAGGGCAGGGGGGTTGGAACTAGATGATCTTTAAGGTCCCTTCCAACCCAAACCATTCTGTGATTCTGTAATTTTCTATCTATCTCCATAAAGTGGGTGTAAAAGAAAGGTGATAGCACCGGCTTGGAGCAGTAAGGTTGCAGCTTTCTCCTTTTGCCTCTCAATGCGCTCTTCCACCCTGAAGCGTCAGATGCTCCATAGCCATTACAGAGCGCATCCAGCCAAGACTTAGAGAGCGTTAATTTCTCACATGCTCCAGACCATTCTTCCTAATGTAAATTACAGTTTACACAAAAGCTAGCAAACATTGTACTTCCAGGCAAAAATACTATTAATGCCTTTAACCCTCAGCTAAGGTCAGACATACCAAAAAAGTGACAACATAAGGAGACATTAAAACAAGCAGTTTGTAATTTGTCATAACTGCCTTCCTAGAAGAATACCCTTCATAATTGAAGTTCAACATCTGTGTAGGGACAGCAATTAAATGCTAAGGCACACACGTGTGTCTTGCACCCAAACTGGTAGTGTCTTGTGTGGCACTACATTCTGTTTCTTGGTAACTTTAAACGTGGGCTTAAAAACCGTACCTGCTCCACTGGTTTTTCCTCCCTTCCCATTTAGCGAATGCAGTTTTTATCTGTGGAGAATCTCACTTTGATAATATTAATTGCAAAAGGAAGCAGCTGTAATATATATATAAGAATTCCAAGCAGCTGTAGAAGGCATCTCTCTAAAAAACCAAGAAAAAGCCGCCACTGAACTGGGCCTTCCAAGTGAGTATAACTGAGGACAGGGTAGATGAAGTGTCTGTGGAAAGTCCTATACAGGATAAGTAGGTCAGGAGGTAGTTACCTGCGTGTTTCCTGAATTCTCCAAGAGGGGATTTACACAAACCAACATTTACGACTCGGGGCAGGAGGAGGAGTTGGGGCTCTTCAGTAATCTTTACCTAATCAGACAGGGTTTACTGTTTTATACGCAGTGAAGAAATCCCCTTGTTGTATTGTGTTGCTCTGAAAACTTGAACATCAAAGTGGTCCTCTTAGGTACTCAAAAAGAAAAAAAAAAAAAAAAAAAGGGTGACAAATCTCCCATTTTTAATACCACCTGTTCAATTTACCATTAAAAAAAAAAAACAAAAACAACAAAACACAACCCCTTGTCTTTTTCATGTCGTTGTTAGGCAAATAAGCTACAGAAAGGGTTTCCGGTGCAATCCATTTTCTGTCTGATCTGGAGAAGAGCTGAGTGTAAAGGCTGAGGCATGTGAACTGTGGACACCAGCCAGCACGGTCACGCTGCGAAGACAGCACAGTCTCTCTCTCTCTATTGTGCACGGGCTCCACCGCCCTCGGCTTGGTAGATTTACAGCTGATTGATTAACTATGTATTAATGATCGGCACTCCTTGTCGTTTGTGACAGCTTCTTTAAGCTTCTGCAATGTATGTATCAACCAGCCAGCAAGCAGAGCACAGTGGATGTGTATCCGTAACAGCATCCCACAGTGCCATCGAGAGCATTTGGAACATTTCAGCGCTTCCTTTAACTGCGTGCCAAGTGCTACTTACCAGAACTGTGTAACGTAACCCCGGCTGACAGCTCAGTTTAAGCAAAAATTGATGGTGTTGCTGTAATGGAGTTATTGGTGACAGATACCTCCTATGCAGCTTCCAGGTTGCACTCACTTAAGCGATGATAAATGAGCATGAAACACTGTTAGCACAAAACAAGATCATAAATACTCAATTCTTAGTTAAAAAAAAAAAAAACCCGACAACTTCAGACAGCTGTAGCATCTTGCAGTTGCCATGATTTTATGGATGTTCTCAACTCTTGTCAAAAACATACCATGAAATAGCAAATGCAGATTCAATAAAAAGAAAGGAAAAAAACCCCAAACTCATCATCCATCCAGAGCAAATATTGCATCACCCTACACTGGCTAATACACTGATGAACCTTACAGAGTTCTTAAGGGCTTTTGGTGTCCCAAGGTCTGACATCCATCTGTCCATCCTTCCATCCCAGAAAGTTGCGTAGGCCAAGAGGATGCAGACTGTTTGAAAGTAAACATCAAAAAGTTGTGAAATTCAGTTGTCTGGGGCTCCTCTACCAGAGTACTGACATAGGTGGGAAGCCAGTGGTTTGCGATGGAGAAAAATGAGAAGAGTCCATGGGGAAGCAGGCCTTGCAACTGCGCTTTATCCCTACAGAGTTATCTCCACAGGCTCCAGTTGCTTTTAAGAATTACAAGGGACAACATGAAGACCATCAGCCCTTCTCTACCCAACCATCACACTGCCAGGAGCCCATGATCTCCAGATTACCCAATGCTCAGCCAAACACCTCTTAGAGAGAATATCACTGTGGCCATTCACACGGGAAGAATTAAATCTAAAACCAGGAAGGCTGAACCGTGCTTGATGCTGAACCAAGACCCGGTGTGTGGCAGCAGCACGGGGCACCAGGCCCAGCCACGGCCAAGCTGCTCGTTCCCGCTTCCGCAGACGTGCTGGCTGCTCAGCGTCTTCCTTACAGTTCCCCCTGTGCTACAGACTAAATCCTTTAGCATTAACACTGCAAACTTTAATGAGCTCGGCTACATCTAAAACCTCAGAAGAACTCAGAAATTGTATTTTATTGTAATTTTCTGTAATGCTAAAAAAAAGAGTTCCTGAGCGGTTTAAAACAAGATTTTTGAAAAACACTTCTAAATCTTTTCATTTAGGAGGATGTCAGTCCCACTTTTACAAACTGTGCAAACATTTATGCAACATGTTCATTACTTCTGTCTTTTTAGGGCTTTATTCGCTTTTATTTAGTTATATTTCCTTCATGAAGTTTAAAGAATGGTCAAATGCTTACTTGCTTACCAAAAGCAAACTGGGAATTAACATCACAATGTCTGTCTGTGGCCATACCCACGTCTGGAATCTCATGCTAACACCCTTCCAATTTACAGCAGTTACTTCCTTTTTACATCACTACGCAGATGAGAGCAACCGCTACAATACTGTACAGTCAGAATAAATTACCTAGCTATATTTTATGTGTCAAAATATCCAAGTTATTAAATTTAGTGCTAGAACTACCTGTAGTATTGTGCGGTATACATTCAACTATGCTGGAATTTCTCTGTCCTGGAAAGTATATTACAAGACAAAGCACACAATATTGCTTCAGTCAGAATTTTTTTAATCATATTCCTACAAAAATCATGTAAACATTAGCATACAGATCCAGAAAAATCAATATAATATTATAATGGTGCATAAACTGTAAGTTTAGAAGAATGTCAGGAACACTTCAACAGTTTATAAATTAATATATACAGTAATGGGTACTCATCATTAGACAAGAACACCTCAAAACTGAGGAATTTAGGTGCAAGAGCTGTAAAACAAGAGAATTGCTCCAACACCAAACTTGACTATGAGGCAACACTGCAATCTACATGACTGCCTGTTGTCGTTTCATATTAAGCATTCAATTTAGCTGCTAAAAAGTATAAAACAAAAGTTTTGGTAGGAAGTTTATTTTTATTTGAAATCATATAGCAAACATCCCTAAAGTAATAATAATAAAAAAAACAACCAAAAACAAAACCCCAGAATACTCCATAAATAGGTTTCTAGCAGAGTGAAACTGAAGCTTCCTAGGCTGCGCAAAGAGATCATCGGCATCTCCGTTCCACGCGACTTCAAACAGAGCACCAAAAGCCATCTCTAGCTAAAGAAAAAGTCGCCGGCAGTTTATAAATAGCAGAGCGGTGGGTGGAGGGAAAAAGAAAGATAGATACAGGGCATGTAGTGGGGTTGATGCAAAATTCTTGTTTCCACATGCAGCATTCTGGGCAGTTTAGCTCTTTATTGAATTAGAAAGTCATGGGAATGTAACACTGTTGCTAATTTGTTAACTCTGGGCTATTTTGCCTAAAAAAACCAAACCAAAACGACCAAAAAAGATGATCTTCAGCCTGTCTGCGATCAAAGTCATATTCAAAGTGTTCGTACAACATTGCCCTTGAAAAGATCAGGGACACACAGTAGAACGTAGGATATATCACTCTTATTCAGATGACACATTAAACAGAAAATGAGTTCTTATTTTCCTTTTCTCCTGTCCATACAACCATATTTCATGGGGGGAAAAAAAAAGTATGGTAAACAGATCCTAAAGAACGGTCTCAAATAAAAGGCATTCTTCCCCATGTTAGAAAATTCTCAGATGAAAATACAGACTGCATAAAATGCCTAGGATTATCCTGGAAACACTTGACACTGCAAAAACTCTCTTAACTTGATACCCTATAATATGATCTTCAGAGAATCTTTCCAAAGTTAAATATATTTTCCTGTTTCTAGAGTTGAAATATAATTTTATGCCATCTGATTTTGGTACACTTTTCATACCTGACAAATCCCATCCCCTCACAATGAAAATTAATATTGCACTAATAAAGATGTATTTATTTACAATAAAGGGGAGGTCACATCTAGCCACCTAAAGCTTTTTGCTATATTTTCTTCCAGTTGTTTAGGAATAAATTCTGTTCACCTTTTCTATAGGAAGTCCTGAGTAGTAAGGTGAAGAAGGTTTGGCAGATAGCACCAATTTTCCATCACTTGTCTTAATTAACAGGGTACATTTATCATCAACAATGCATCTAGAAGCACTATCACAGCTGACCCTAAATGCCAAAATAAGAGCTTATCATAAAACACTGTTATTCCTATTGCCAGAATCAGAACCAACACTGAAACACCAGGAGCAGGAGAAAAGATTTCCAGCTAAACTCTGAGGATACAAGTTGCAAACACAGGAAAAAGCCTGATATTCTAGCCCAAATCTTCTCCTTATAACAGATGGGGTGAAGAAAACTTCAGCTGGTGGAAGAATAGGAAGAAGCCCTTGAACTGCTGCTGTGTCTGTCACCTTCCAAGCAACGCGCTTCCACGCCGCCCGCTTAGCATTACCGCAGCAAAGGTGCAGGACTCTGAAGGTGTTTATAAATGACCCAAACTCTTTGCTATTGCTTTCCAGAGCAGCCCAAGTGAGTGCTTTTTTGTAAGCCAGACTAATTACCATGTTGTGTTTCAGGCCTGGAGGGGATTTATTTGACATTAGCCAAAAGGATTTGTTGATACTAGAGCCTTAGCTCACTACATTTCCTGCTACGGTTTTCACTTGTATTGCTAAACTGGGAATAGCAACCATGACAGACCACAAAATCTAACACAGAAGAGGCTAAACTTAGCAATTTGGGCTTAAACTAGGTTTAATCTACTAATAGACAAACATTTCATTGGATTGGCCCTGTACATAGACCTGGAAAAGTTTTATCACAGATGTATCTGCAGTTTTGTGTAAACTATTAATGAACTACAGCAATGCTAATTTGGTATTCACAGAGATAGTAATAGCACAGTTTTTACACATCTTTTACCCTCTCTCCATTGTTACCACTCCCATGCCTAAAAAGACACAGGAGCCAACTCCTAACAAGACCTCGTGTTCTTATCTGTAGCCCGCAGACTTTCCTCCCACTGATAGGCGATTTCTATTTCCTCACTCACATTATCCCATGGGGAACTTACACTCACATACATGCATATTGCGAGAAAGGAGAACTGATATGACAATATAAACACAACCGGCAGACCTTAATTCAAATGGTATCGCCAACAACAGTGTACCTTGAGAAACTTCAGCTATACTGCCGCCTCTAAGACCTTGTTCAGTGTTGTAACAGATAGCACCAACAAAATGGTATTGAAGAGTTTCATGTGAAAATGTTTCCCTCTGCTTCCAATTTTGGTTACATTTCTAATTTTCCCCACCCTCCAGTACTTCATTTTTTCCTCTGCTTCTTCATGCTAACTTTTACGTCTGATACGATAAAGACAATGCAGTTGTGAAATGCGCTGTAGCTCCTCCAGAACCTTTCTATTTTAACCATTTATTAAGAAAATAGATTAAACCCAGGACATTTTAAATGAATGAAAAAGTTGGTAAGAACAGTGAAGGTACTGTGGCAGTCTTAAGGAGGTAATCAAATTATGACAATTTTCAGTAAGATCAGTCATTACAAGGCTTCTCTCTGAAATCATCCCAGGAGTTACACAGCTGCCTGTACTCCAGCACTAAGCTTACATGAGAAATCTAGACAAGATCTCTGAAAAATAAAGGCAAAGGAGCACAGAGAAATCTTCTAAAGTCTTTCAGCAATCTCTTGACTGAAATAGAAATATGTACCAAAACATCCTGCTTAACAAGGTATAACACAAACCAGATTTACCAAGTCTTTTCTGTACACGCATGAGCAAGGTTTTCACGTATGAAAACATCAAACAAAAAATCTTGTCTCTCAAAGGTGATTTTTTTTGTTATTTGGGTGTTATATGTAACTACCAATGCAGTCAATATATATTACATTAAGCCAATTCATACACTACACCCAGTGATTCAAACAATATACCAGTGGGAGGAGGTAAACAACATTCTAATCAAATACATTTATTTTAATCCCCGAAACACAACCCTTTTTCTTCGTCATCATCATCATCAGTAGAATCTGCATAGGACTCAATGGTGTTGTAAATGAAAGAGTACAGCTTCACATCTGGTCCTGAAGTAGAACAGCTTCTGCATTCTTCATTGTAGTATCTCAGTAACAGCCTATAAATGTCCCCTTAAAAATGAAAAGAAAGAATTTTAAAACAAGTAAGATCACGCCATAAGACGAATGTGTGACTGCAGCTGAAGACTGGAAACACACACTCACACTGAGATGGCGGCGAGGAACATCTCTTTAAATGAGCAGGGAAAGAGGAGGTAGATAACCACCTAAGGGGAACACAACTGTTTCCAAGTTTGTTCGGAACATGGGCTGGGCTCCCTGTCCTGGGAGAGTTAATTTTTTTCCTAGTAGCTGGTATAGCGCTGTGTTGTGGGTTTAGTATGAGAATGTTGATAACACACTGATGTTTGTAGTTGTTGCTAAGTAATGCTTATACCAAGTCAAGGCCTTTTCAGCTTCCCATGCTCTGCCAGTGAGGAGATGCACAAGAAGCTGGGAGGGAGCAGCACCAGGACAGCAAACCCAACCTGGCCAGAGGGTTATTCCATACCATATGACGTCATGCTCAGGATATAAACTGGGGGAGTTTGCCGGGGGGCAGTGATTGCTGCTTGGGAACAGACTGGGCGTTAGTCAGTGGGTGGTGAGTGATTGCATTGTGGATATTGTTTTGTATATATATTTTTTTAGTCATTATTATTATTATTTTATCTTCCTTCACTGTCCTATTAAACTGTTTTGTTTTTTTTTTTTAATCTCAAATTTTACTTTTCTTTTTCCTGATTCTCTCCCCTATCTCACTGAAGGGGGCAGGGGAGGAGGGAAGGGGAGCAAGCGAGCAGCTGCGTGGTGTCTGGCTGCCTGCTGGGTTAAACCACAACAGCTCCCTCAACTTTCTGCTGAGCTTTCAGCACAACCTCTCCAGACGTTAGGCTTGCATACACGCTGCGTACAAACCCACTGCCAGTTACCCAGCTTTGTGCTTCTGTCCAAGAAATGGAAGACATTTAACAGCCACAGTGGGGCAACGGATACACTGCTTTTCTTGTATTGCTACTGGGTAGCACATCTGACCACTAACTCATCTGGCAGCGTCAAGCCAGAACCACTGTAAGACAAATCTAGATCAAGAATGCGTAAGCAGATTTTCCCTTTTTAAAGCGTTTTGAGTTGTATTAAAAACTTTTGCAAACCTTCTGTCTACCACGTGTATCCATGTTTTCCGCATTCTGGAACCTAACTCCCAAGTGAGTTACAAAAGGATTCTAGAAGTCTTAACAGATTAACACTGTGCAGTTGACCCTGAATCAGAAGAGTTCCACACTCTGGAAACAGGTGCAAATAAACCAAGACACATTTGCTTGTGTTCAGGACCTGATGACAATAATTCTTACTGGACAGTTTCCACTGACAAAGATGGTTAAGTCTCTTTGCTGTGTGGAAAGATTTCTTTATGCTCACCAATAGTTTGGCCCTTCTCACAGAGAAAAGTGTGCATGCTGTAAATATCCCGCATCAGCTCCACATCTCCAAAGGTAAAATAAACAACATCACGTCCAGCCTCAGCAGCTGCCAATATCTGTATTAAGGCTGAAAAAACAAAAAAGATTACACACATGAATATAGGATAAAACAATTTGCTGAAGGGGAAAAAAACACAGCCTAAGTTTACAGCAAATAATCATACAACCCACCTCCAGGTGAATGCTGCAAAGCAATCTGAACAATGAGTAGATAAATATTACTTCCACTTTTAAAACAAAGTAAAGAATACTGGGCACTGCAGCTCGAGAGTGTTGAAGTATTCTGCTGGAGTCACTACTGACACCCACCTTTACTTTCCGGATAAACAACGTGCATAAAAAAAAAACAAAGGGTTTTTTTTTTGGTCCGTGTCCACCCCCAAGCAGCATTCAGGCAGTAATTACCCAATAAACGTGTAAGACAACAGAGCACCTTCTTACATCCTGGTTTAAGCTGCTCACATTGAGTCACAAGTAGTGGGGTAAACAGCATCCGTTAGCACATCCCAATTTCCACTCTCTGCCACCCTTCAGAAGGAAGGGAGCCAACCCCTTCACTAGGTGAGCTACACAAAGCAGGAGCTGACCCAACCTGTACCTCCCAAGAGATCTACAGTTCTGCAGCCTCTTACTGCGCCATTTAAGGTGTCCATCTTACCTATAATAGAAGTATGCAGCATAAAATATGATGGTCACTCTGACCTATAAAACGTAGGTGGCGATGCCAGGAATGCAATTCGGGTTATTTAATTTCCAGCTTTATGTCAAACTCACTGGACCAAGCTGTGTCCCAGGTTCTATCAATAGCTAACATTACAAAATAGACTTTGTTTTTCTATATGGAAAAGAAAGAAGAATGCTTCCTATCTTGGAAGCAGATTTTTGAAGATTCATCTTGAGTAATCCTCTGGGGATTGATCAAAATTGATCAGTGGTCTGGCTGAGCCAAGCTAATGACCCACTGCAATTGGAGCAAGTGGCTCCGGTCCAGCTATATTTTCTCGCTGCTCGCCCACCTCCTGACTTTTCTGCAGCTCTCAGGTGCTCACCAGACATCTTGCTGAGCCAATTCCATTCACCAACCTGGCAGAAAAGTTACACGGCAAAAGAATAGGCGCTAATTGTTTTCTGCTAGATTAGCAGTTGAATTGGCCGAGTGAAGGGTTTGCTAAGGTGCCAGGGAGGGCACCAAACCATACAGCCGAGAACAGGGAAGGGAAGAAGAAACACCAGGACCCTTTTAGGTAGCACCAAACTATTACAAGAGCAAAGCTTCTTCTCCAACCAATACCGCCAGGCTGGAGCGTCACTGACGCATATAATCAGTCACACGTTCATCTCAGGTAATGTTGCAACAGTCCAAATACTGGACCCCCACAACTATTTCATCTATTGCAGCTTATCTTATTTCTGAGCGTATGGGTGGGGTTCTGATAATCATTCTTTCCTTTTCTACCCAGTAAGCAGGCTTAATTAAAATGTGATTAATATTGTCTTTGTAAATATTAATTTTAAATAAAACAACATACGTGCTGCATTACCACCTGCTAGTGGGAACTAAACAGAAAGCTGTTCATAGCACAGCTCAAGAAAGCTGTTCATAGCTCAAGAATCTCTCACATTTTTAAACAGAGACCTAATAAAATACTGCATTCTTTAATAAAAAAAAACAACCTCTTGTAAACCCACAGCTAAAATTATAAATTACATGATTCACATGTGAAATTAATCTCAATCTGGGAATGATATTTTAATTAAACTACTGAACCAGCTGTGGATTTGGTAAAGCTTCAGTAGTTCAGCTTGTAAAGGCTCTAATTAACTAGCTTGCATAGGGGAACAGAACCTAATGAATCTTATTATTCATTCCAAACAAACAATGCAGCTTCACTTTACAGAAGATATTAAAAACATCCTACTGTTTATTTTGAATTGCTATAAATCTCATGAAACGAGGGTCAAACTTTCCGTCAAGAATCAGGCTTCACGATCTGCTGGGCATTAATGATATACAACACCAATGTGAAATTTCCATGCTACTGATGCAGAAAGGAGCATCACCGGGAGAGCAACAGAGGCTGCGGTACAGGGGATGAGAGGGATGTGGGCTCTCCTGCCCCTTCCACCCAGCCAGTGTGATCCCATTTAACTCTTCGGGACTCGCACCTGAAGAAACGGCTGTGCTGACGTACCTTCTTCTATCACCCAGGAAGGGTGGCAGAAGCACAATACAAATCCCCCTGGGGACCCAACTGTCCCCACAGGCCCTACGCATCAGTCCCTTTTACCCAGAGGAAAGGATGGTACCACCGGGGGCTCCCCTACTGCGATACTGCTGCATTTACATGAGGCAAGGTGCATGGTTTTCTCTCCTTCCGCTAATCCTACAAGGCGCTTTCTAAAGCTGATGGCAGTCTTCCTGTTGAGCTTTGTCGTCTCCTTCCTGTTGAGCTTTATTGTCTCAGGTAAATAAGAACACCAAATCAGCTAAAGAGTACTTTCTCACAATTGTTAGAAGTTAAATTTATGTATTTATGAGATGCCTCATCAGATCATTTCCTTTGCATTTTCAATAAAACAACACTTTTTCAATCTTTCGACAGTCGCATAGAGCCCCTGCAGCTAGTAATTGTTAAATTATCCTCTGGTTTGAAACGCAAGACAAGATCTTCTAACTTTTCCCAATTATACAAATATACTTTTTTCAGTATGGAAGGTCTTAAGTTTATACTAAAATTTAGTGGAAATATCCCTAATTTAGATGGAATCTGTCTTGTTGACATACCAGGTCTTTAATTTATAAAGCCAGATTATTTTATTCCTCCCTTAAGAATACTTTAGTTGTTGCATTATCTGTGACCTTGAGTGAAACCATATTTTACACCCAATCACGTTCCTTTAATTCATGACTAAAAAAAAATCACAATAAAATATCATAATGCATTATGGCGCTTATCCAGTTATATCCAATTACATCAAATACTTCGGAGGTTCTGAAGCCTCTGTTACAGATCCAGATACTACGTCTGAAAGGACGAGGGTGTATATTTAAGAATGTTAAATCAAAAAGCAAGATTTTAAACTACGAAAACCATTTTGTCATTGTAATACACTGTCAAGCCTGTGTAGTCACCAGAAGCTATTTATTTGGGCTCAGTAAAACCGTGATACTGATAGTCTCAGAATTTTCTAAACCATACTCTGAAATGAAGATTTTATGACTCCTTATGAAGTGTAAAGGATTATTCTCCAGTGTAAGATATTTGCTTATAATGAAATGAAACCATTGAGAGAATTTGCAGTTCAGAATAACCCTACACAGCACTTTCAAACAAAAGGGAGAAACAATTTTAGCGTTTATGACCGTGCAGGGACTATCTGTGAACTGGAAAAGACTTCATTTGGTTATCACACCTCAAATGCAACTCTATTCTGACAAAAAACACACATGACAAACTACTGTAGTCTTTTCGTAGCTCATAGTTTACAAAAAAAAAAAAAAAAAACACACCAGAATGAAGCCAAGTTTCTTGTTTCTAGTCAGCATCAGCTCAGAGAAAAAGAGGACATACTAAACGACTAGCTCCATACCCCATAACACATCCCTGTCATTTAATTCTTTTTATTAAGTATTGATTTTTCAGAGTCAACTAAGAAATTAAGCTGAGTTTACAAAAAGAGTAACTTAAGTGCAAATTAAACCAAAGTCTTTCTTTGTAAGGGCTACCAAAAGAACAGGAGAAAACTTGAGAGTACACACATAGGTTTAGATGAATTTTTCTTAACAGCAGCAGTGCTGTAACTTGCTGTTAAGTGTTAATCCTCGCAGACTTTGGAAAAATTAATGAGGTTAATCCAAAACCAGAGGAAAAGTTACATAAATGAAAGTTCAAACTAAAATATTAAGTTAAAATGTAACTGAGACAATGTTCAAGTCTTTCCATGCTGTTGTTCTGCCCCGAGTTCATATCCAAGTTACGAAGCACCACATCTCATGGCTCATTTCTTTGCCTACATCAAGGACTTTTCCTATGGGCTACCTCACCAAACAGACTCGGCTCTGGCAATCTTTGTCAGCGTGCTTCAGTTTTGAGCTCCGAGCGATGGGGAGAGGAAGTAAAGCATTGCAGTGAGCAATGCCTAGTCTAAAAATCACATCCAATGTTGAACAAATAATGGCTTAGACCAGATGAGCAATATTTTTATCAGCAAACCATATGTTAAGAAAAATATATGTGGGATTTTACAGTTCGGATCCAAGAGGAGGCCTTATGCAAATCAAAGCATTTATTAAACCTTCCAAACATAATCATAAATCAAGTATGATCAGATCCTGCAGTAAATACTACTTCTGATATTGATGATCTGCACCTGACAGCCCATTTTATCTCATGGAAATCAAAAACCAACTGTCAGGAAATCAATGAGCATTGAGAAAAAATATAGATGCCCACTGAATAAAACACATTAAGAAAGCAAGCTGATGAGGCTGGTAGCCTGATGGTTGTTTGTCTCAATGTAACTACCTAAAGCTCTTCAGAAAAGTAAATTTCAAATACTCTCCAAATGTTTGAAAACAACAAAAATGTAAATTTCTACTTAGAACTATATGAATCAGGATATCAACGTGAACGTCAGGATCCATCAGTTCTTGACTTGATAGGAAAAGCCTTAAATGAACGTAGGCATGTGGTATCTGCCGCATTATAAATACTCTAATTAAAAATAAAAGAACTTGAGAAAGTGAGTGATACAGCAGGCAAGTCAGGAAAGAAAGGAGCACGTCTGAGTGACTGGAAACCTCTCTGGCATACAGCAATATATTAAGGAGCAAAACTAAACATTAAGCATTACCAGCAAATCAGTGAGGCCTTGCAAATTACCAGGTACTTTAAACAGCTTTGCAGAGATATAAATCCAGAAAGGTCAATTGATTTATACGACTGAGAACTGCAATTAGTATATTCTTTTGTGAACTAATATTACGTGTCTGTGTGCTTTTGAAGGTTTTGGTGATATAGGTCCTTGTAAACTCAGCATTTCACCATCACGTACTTACCTCAAACTTTAAACTGAAAATAGCTTATAAAAGCAGCGTGCATTTTTACCGTGTAATGTTTAGGCCACATTACTCATGGCCTAAAGATCAAAGCTAATGAACCAGTTCTATGGACAGCTTAACTATTATTCCAATTCTTGGCTAAAATGTATTAATTCAAACAAAACCAAAAAATGTACTTGAACAAAAAAAAAGAGGCCAAGAATCAAAATCTAAGTTATTTGTTTCATTTAGACATTAATGAATTGCTACAGTTTACCTTTTAATCGGGAGTCCCCTCCAAAGGCACCACATCCCCAGTTTCCTGTGGCTATTGCAGAGAGGTGCTGGGGTGGAACGTTGGGTCGAGAGAAGCCACAGTAGGCCTGCAGGCAGACAAGAGTCAGAAGAAGTTGAAGGCAATCTGTTGCGATATTTTCAAACAGTAAGATAAGAATAATCAGAATTATTTTCTAGCAATATCAAATTCAAACTACTTCAATGCACCATTAGTCTTCCTTTAAATTTAAAGGTCAATCACTAAAGAATTCAAGGCAAGAAGAATGTTGCTTTACTTGGATCCAAGTTAAAAATTAGATACAGGTGCTGACTCCTGGGGATTTCACTGCAGCTATAGGAAACTTTTCAGGATAGCCAGAGAATAACAGTAGATTGTATCGTGTTTGTTGCTTTTCAGCCCATTTAGCACACAGGACAGCTGAAGTGCTATGTCCAGTATTATGAAATTCCTCAAAACTGAAAATAAAATACAAAGTGGCATCTTAGAATACAGGTCTAATGCAATAAATGAGGGTAGGAGGAGAAGGTGTGACATTCACTACGAAATCTTGAGTAAAGGCAGGTGCTTCCATGTATAGAAAAAAAGGATAAGTCTTTTTGTGTGCTTTTTCAACAGTACAAAAATGTATTGAATTGGTACAGTTGTCTGGTAGAGATTGAAGTACCCTCGGTTTCATTCCAGTCTGATCCAAGCTGCAAATTCAGACTTCTGTTGGTTGTAATTTAGCAGGATACCATGACTTAGAGTTTGCATAAGGAGCTCTTACACATGGGCAGGCGCGTGCAGCTATTGAGCTCTCTCAAGCCAGAGCTATTAGTGTGCTTACTGCCCAAAGCATGTTTGTATGGAACCAGCGGGCCAAGCAAGCTATCACTCTGGCTCTGTGGACAATAATTCTTCAGTTTCCATCCTCCCAGTGGGGAAATGGACTGGTGTTGCAACAGCACGCCATTTTCTTTCCAGCTTTTACTTAGCAGGCATGTATTTCTCAACTCGCCAGGACATGGAGAACGGAAACTGTCTTGTCAGACACAACAACAATGTCAGCAAATACGTGGAAGGACTTCAGCAGCCGTGAAGAAACACATCGAGGTAAGTGCTCCTGTATGATTTTTCATAGCAAACAAAGGATAAAGATAAAACTAATCACTTCAAAAAAAAAAAAGACAATGTACTGATATTTTAAATAGGTTTCACTTAGGAATACAGAAACATGAAAGCTTTCTGTGCAGTTTTAAAACAGTTGCGGGTGATGCGGGAAGCAGAAGAGCTTTTAAGCAGAAGAGCGTTTGAACTACATAAATGAATCTGTTTTTAAGTTATACACAACTGCAAATATATGGTATCTCATATTATTTAGAAGTTGTGTGATGTTTACAATTGGTTTGTTTTCATATAAAACTGTTACACGTAGTTCTCACAATTAACACGGTTTGAAACTTAACTGTTCCACATACCATAATTCTCAGGGAAACATTTCCTGCTAAAGATGAAGCTATAGCTTTTTTTAATCAGAGACTATCAAAATAGGTTTAATGGCATTTATGAGTGGGATTGCAAGCCCAATTATAAATCAGTTGTTCCTTAGGTTTTGGAGGATTTGGAAAGTGCAACTTGTAATAAGAAAAGTTATTCCTAGTGAGAATCTTTATTAGGCAATAATTTAAGGGGCTAGTAAAGATGAAACAGTGACATCTCTTACACATACATCTATCTGCAAATCTTCATGCTGAAATCAGATACAATGATTTTTTTTTTCTTATTCCGAACAGCTGGCTTTAGACAATATTAATCTTGTTTTCTGAGTATGGGTTAAACCAGAAACAAGGGTCAGCCTCAGACAACTACCTTCTGAGAAAACTAACCGAGTGAACATCTGGTTCTTTAAGACAAAGAAAAAAATCATATAGACCTATAATAAAACCCAAGTTCTAAGAAGAACCACTTTAAGTTGACCACGTGACCTGCCTTCTGGATGCGGGGAAGGCTGTGGACATTGTCTGTCTGGACTTTGGTATGGCCTTTGACACCATCCCCCACAGCATTCTGCTGGAGAAGCTGGCGAATCCTGGCATAGACAAGTGTACTCTTCGCTGCGTTAAAAACTGGCTGGATGGCCGTGCCCAGAGAGTCGTGATCAATGGGGCGAAATCCTCATGGCAGCCGGTCACCAGTGGTGTCCCTCAGGGCTCAGTTTTGGGGCCAGTTTTGTTTAATATCTTTATCAATGATCTGGATGAGGGGATTGAGTGCACCCTCAGTAAATTTGCAGACGACACCAAACTAGGTGGGAGTGTTGACCTGCTTGAGGGTAGGAAGGCTCTACAGAGGGACCTGGACAGGCTGGATCGATAGGCCAAGGCCAACTGCATGAGGTTTAATAAGGCCAAGTGCCGGGTCCTGCATTTTGGTCACAACAATCCTAAGCAACGCTACAGGTTTGGGGAAGAGTGGCTGGAAAGCTGCCTAGCAGAAAAGGACCTGGGGGTGCTGGTGGATGGCCAGCTTAACATGAGCCAGCAGTGTGCCCAGGTGGCCAAGAAGGCCAACAGCATTCTGGCTTGTATCAGGAATAGCATGGCCAGCAGGAGTAGGGAAGTGATCGTGCCTCTGTACTCAGCACTGGTGAGGCCTCATCTCGAGTACTGTGTTCAGTTCTGGGCCCCTCTGTACAAAAGGGACATAGATGTGCTGGAGCGTGTCCAGAGGAGACCTACCAGGCTGGTGAGGGGTCTGGAGACCAGGTCATACGAGGAGAGGCTGACGGAGCTGGGCATGTTTAGTTTGGAGAAGAGGAGGTTGAGGGGAGACCTAATTGCCCTCTACAGCTACCTGAAAGGAGGTTGTAGAGAGGTGGGTGTTGGCCTCTTCTCCCAGGTGAATAACGACAGGACCAGAGGAAATGGTCTGAAGTTGCAGCAGGGGAGGTTTAGATTAGACATTAGGAAGAATTACTTTACTGAAAGAGTGGTCAGGCACTGGAACAGCCTGCCCAGGGAGGTGGTTGAGTCACCATCCCTAGAGGTATTTAAGAAACATCTAGATTTGGCACTTCAGGGCGTGCTCTAGTGGCAGAGATTGTAGGTTGTTTGGTTGGACTCGATCTCAAAGATCCTTTCCAACCATGAAGATTCTATGATTCTATAAGTTGTTTCAGTCATTTCCGAATGTCTAAAAAAATAACAAACAAAAGGACCTCTGGAAACAAATGGATGCTGAGCTATGCCTACTAATAAATAATACACTTGTATTTCAAAGCCTGTGTGCATATACTGTGCTTACTGAGTCCTGCTTTATTAAATCGTAATAGAGTTGCAGCTTACTTCACCAAATTGTTTTCACCCACAGAAAAATCTTAAGGTTAATATTAATTTTAAAATCAAACTGAAAAACACACCACAGTGCATTTAAGTATTTGATTTGTTAAAACATTCTAGAACCTACAATGAACTTAATGAAATTTTTACTGTAGTAAACAGAATTAACTCAGGCTTAAAATTTTCTTTAAATACCAATCAGTTCTCAAACAACATCAGCCAAACTGACACACTGTATAAAAGTTGCATGGATCTACCATAATTTATTTTAAAAATCCAAACCCAATCAATAATACTGAAAATTGTAGGCAGATCATAAATTCACTAGAGTAGGTAATTTGAATTTTGTACTAAGATACCACTGGAGTTAAAATTTATCTACTGTCTTTTTCAGGGCTAATTTCATTACCAACCATGAAGAAACAAGCTGATGAATGTTACTTTAGTCAAGATGCTAAGGTTTTATGATGAAATTAAATTAGTCCTTCAGCACTGTAAATATTTCTGGGAAGGGAAAAAAAAAAAATTAGCCTTCAGGTACATTTCCTTTCCCTTTCCAGCTGAGAATTAGGAACACACCGCCCTATGTTTGAATTTATTTAAAATGCATCCTATATTATTCTATACCCTCCTATAGTACAGAAAACAGCAGACTTTAACAACGGTAGTGTTATGCCCTTATATTTAATAGCCTAGCTAAGCAGAGGCCCACTGCATGTATAAATGTTGAAGCAAACTAAGCAGACCTTGTCGTTAGCAAGTTCTGAACCCAAATATAAGGACACTAATACAGTATTAACTGCATAAGCATTCCTGTACTCAACTGCCCAGTAAAAATAGCATTGCCATTGCTATAACAGGCCACAGATCTTTCACTACATATGCCTTATACTAACCGTGCAAGGCCCTCACTCTGACTCATTAGCTTTCTTATTAACTTAGGAGAATTCGCTATGTGAACGGGAGATTGATACCAGGCATCTCTTGTTAGGAGATAAAAATTCATGTGTGGGATAACAGCAAGAGGCCTTGAAAACATTGGCTCAGGTCTCAGAACTATAAACAGCTCATTAATGGCAATTAACTAGTCACTGAAAAAGTACAATCTCAAGAGCTGGGAAAAGACTGCTTTAGCTTCAAGAATAGAAGCAGCAGCAAAGCAAGAAAAACAAACAACATGAAAATCTCAGCCATGAAACATGATAAAGCACCTGCCGTGCCTTGGTTTCCCAAGCCACACTCTCAAACATGATGCAGCACATAGTCCAGGGCAGAAAGCAAAGACTGGGAGCCATCTAGAAACTCAAATACCTTATTTAAGGACAAGATCCCACATTACAGAGAACAGGGTAGAGAAAAAGATGCCCACTGCAGTTCCAGCTTCCCTGGTCAGAGAGCTCTTCAACCTGGCAACCTTGATGACGATGACTATCAAGGACCATGGCCCTTAGACATAACTATGCAGTTTTGTACACACACAGCTAACGCAGGGTAGGCCAAGGACTGACTGCTCTGAATACATAGTAATAATGATTAATAATGTGTAAGAATTATTAGTAGGAAGTGTGCTGTTTCTGAATGTCAGTCTAAAAGTTTTGTTTAAAGGATTAAAACTGGTCTAATTTATGAGTCTTCTGAACACCCCCACCACTGCAAGCTGTAACTGGCATGTATATTCATATACTCATTTGCAACAGCCCGTACAGCTATTGTGCAAATAAAGATAGGAGATTTATGAACAGCTAGACCTGATCTCAAGACGACATCAATACACAAAAAGATAAAACTCTCAGGTAATACGGCAATACTCCAAGAGAAAACAAGGAAGGTAGAAGAAAAGCAAGTGGCACTGTATTTATGAAATATCACCATGCTAAAACATGAGGCACCCCCTTCTCCACCTTTACTGGAGGGATGAGTAGGGGAAAAGAACTTAAAATCATAATCATAGAATGGTTTGGGTTGGAAGGGACCTTAAAGATCATCTCATTCCAATCCTGCTGCCCCAGGAAGGGACACCTCCCACTAGACCAGGTTGCTCAAAGCCCCATCCAGCCTGGTCTTGAACACTTCCAGGGATGGGGCATCCACAGCTTCTCTGGGCAACTCGTGCCAGTGTCTCACTGCCCTCACAGTAAAGAATTTTTTCCTGATATCTAATCTAAATCTGCCCTCTTTCAGTTTAAAACAGTTACCCCTCATCCTATCGCTACGCTCCCTCAATAAAAAGTCCCTCCCCGCCTCTCCTGTAGGCCTCAAATAATTTAGGAGGACAGGGAAGAGTTAACAAAATGTACGTCCAAATTTCATTTATATTTTTGAAAGTTAAAATATACCTTTGAATAGCATATCGAAGGATAAGAACCATTCAATTTGACAAGCTTCTGCTTTAACATTGGACAGCAAACCCCTGGAAAGTACACCTTTTATAAGAGACACAACTAAGCAAGAATTTCCTTAGCTGAAGATAATAATACAAAAATATTTGAACAAACAGGTACTATAAACATTAATGGAAGAGCCTTAGACTGCAGGAAGTTGTAAGAAGTTACTGGCCTTGTTGAGCTCTCTTCTAATTTTCTCCGGACCAAACTGATCAAGGAAGCGTCTGAAGTGAAATGCATCTATAGCAACAATTTCAGTGTAGCGTCGCTGCCATTCATCCCTAACATTGAAGGGAGGAGAAAAGTAGATGACATTAGTTGTTTAATATTGGCCATATAATTGTGATCCAAAATGAGCAATTCCCTGCAAGCTTTTCTGTTAGAAGCAGACAGAAATGTGAGCTCGTAACAGACAAGGGAGCACTTTTTTCTTTGTGGGTTGGGAATGAAAACAGCATCAGAAATGAGACAGGTCTCCCTGTAAGCTTGGAAATACCCTGGCTAGACTTTGGGCATAAACGTGAAAAAAAATCTAATTACAAAGCAGTATTTGTTAAGTACATAAGAACGGCGCAAGGTCAAAGAAAAGCAGTTTGGCTCTCTGTCTTCCTCCAACATTCAAATGAGAACACATTGTGTATGTTTCATTACCAAATGGATAATTTTGTGTATGCACTATGATAACATTGTTGGAGAAATAAATTCAAGAGCTCAGAACTTTCTACTCAGATTAATGATATTAAGTCTTATTTTGCCACGCATCAGCTGCACTGTGGCCTCAGGTATCATCGTTAAACATCTTGTGATATTACAATCCACAGTTCAGCCAGTATCTTAACAAAAATTTGCATTAAATACATATAACCGTAAAAGACGTTGGTTTAAGAACTGACATACTGGCAGGTACCATTTATTAGCATTAATATCTCATTATTAATATAAGGTAACTTTCTTAGCTTGTTGAAGAGAACAGGATCAAACAGTCCAATTCTCTATTAAGGCAAATGCTAGGAAATACTTAAAACACCAAGTTTGCATATTTATACATTTATTTATTCCTTCACTTGAAATATTTATGTGGAACTTTACCTTGGGGTCTTATCTTCATGGCTCCTTGCCCACCGGTAAGTTTCTGCATAGCCTGTGTACTCACTGTACTGCTCAGTACCTAAAACAAATCATTTTCTGTATTACATACAAAATATGTACATATTTTTTCACTTGTCAAATCTTTCATAGGAACCACTGCTTCTCCAAATGAACACGAAGCTCTCAGAAGCAATGGAAAACAGAGATTCCTATCTGTACCAAGAACACAAGATCTTCTGGAACCAGTAGAAGCTTCTTTTCCACAGATGACACGTAGCATCCACCACAGAACATGACAAGTGCAGATCTACGTATGCTGTCCAGTATATAACAAGAAGATAGTTTTCAACTTTGCCACTGTCAAGTTCAATAGCTTCTCAAGAAAATGCCTGTCATCTTTAAAGTTTTACTGACTAACATCCGGTTAGCGAAGACTGCGAGCCTTCGCGCCACCAGCATTTTGCTTTTCTTTTTTCAGGCTACTACCTGTAAACACGATGATAAAATAGTCACTCCACTACTGAAAACACGGCAGCCCTACTTCATCATAATTTAGCAAGTGTCTGGGCTGACAGTTTTGGAAACATAGACAAAAAATATGAAATTCAAAAGTGTATATCGTGGGCTATATGTTTATACATTTATTTCTCTAACAAGTTTTATTCCTCTAACAAAATTAAAATCCATAAAGCCAAAGAAAACCCTGATGGTCAGAAACCAAGCAGATTTCCAACACGCCAGTGACCCAGTTTGTCACCCTACAGTCTCTTGAGAGCAACCTTACATAAGGCTAGGTACAACTGTTCAGCTTCCTCCTCCCATTGCCCAATAAATCACCCCTTTCCCTTGTTACCCTTTTGTTTTGCATTTGTTCAGCACAATTCCTGCACTACGGTTCCTGACACGCACTCTCAGATACCACAGCAATTCCTGGCACTGAATGGAGTGAAAGGCCACCGCTCTCGGCTGCAAGAGTCAGTACCAAGAAGCTGCTTCTGTAAAAGCTCAAGGACCCACAAAACCATGGTGTGGAGCATAACTTGGCTGCTCTGTGAAGAAGTGCAGCAGGGTATCTTGGCAAGCGTTAATGGCTTGTAAGAAAGTAACACATTAAGACCTCCGCTAATTTTAGCTTTTATGCTCTGCCACGCAAACTTATTTTCAAAAAGGTTTATCCCAAGACCAAGGAAAGCATTTTAACTGAGAGTAAGGACCATAACGTTCCTAAAAGCCTGCCTTTCACCTCATTTTACCGAACTTCAGGATCTTGCTTAAAAACCTGGGGATGTGCAAATCCTTCAAAGAAATAGTCCTAAGTAGCACCACAGCAAAATCACAACTTTTCCCCCTGTTTTGAGCTCGCGACAGCTGAATTTCAAAAGTAGGGGACCGAAAAGAATGCCTCATTTGGAAAATTTCAGCTCATACAGGTACAGTTTGGCACAAGTCATAAACAGTAAGAGTAGGAAGAGAACTGTTAAGCAACCCCTTAATTACAAACAGTGACACCAGCTATGCCTATAAACAGAACAGTAAACTAGGTTTTAGAAAGGCCTGTAAGCTGACAGCACAAAACATCCGACTACTAAGACAACAGTAGTGCCTAACTATTGCATAGATCGGAGATACTCTGAGAATACAAATGTTTAAATTCAAAGTTTTTCAGTCTCTAAATAAATAAAAAAAAGTTAAACAATCAGAAACATAAAATGATTCACTTTTAACTTCATCGGACGAGGGAATTTGAATGCTTGCTTTCAGTAATCTTAAGCATATGAAACATATGCTCTTAAAACGGTTTTAAATGATGCATATACTTTAAGACATTTATTTTAACTGAAAAGACTTATCAGCGCTTCTTTAACTTATCTGTCCCTACTATCCACTCATCATTATTTGTCTAGACGATTAACCATACGGAGGGCACACAAATTCCAGTCAAGGCTATTTTGAAAAGTTGCTATGCAAAATGAGTGGGATGGTAAAAGATTCCTCACCAAGAATTCACTTCCTGTTACAAAAATCAAAGCCATCAAAATTGTGATGGCAGAATATGCCTGCATATTCACACACATTCATGCTCTCGTACAAAGGACAACTGTGAGCGGCTTAAGTATTCAGAAATCAGCCTTCTAATCGAACTGTAGGCTATCAGCCTTCACTAAGACTTTTCCTGATGTACGCAAAATTCAGATTTACAGATATGCTTGGAAAAACCATCTGAGCAAATAGTAAGACAAGACAGACAAGGGAAGCATGTGACTTTTTTTGACAGCTCTCTTCATGGGACAGCATAGCAAAACTTCCAACTTTGAAAAGGAAGCATTCCCTTTGGCATCTAGCACGTGGAAAGGAAAGACTGGGTTATCAAGATATTGTAACAGGATAGATTAAATGACAGTCGGAGTATTAAGCTGACTTTTTCAAGGTTCATCGTTTTCATTAATTTTTATCAAAGTACAGTGTCTGATGATGAAAGCACCAGAAAACTAACAAACAAGCAAGCAAATACATATATATATATTTAAAAAAAATAAAATCAATAGCAGAGAAAGTCAAAAAAACCACAGGAACTCTAAACTCATGTCCCAGAAACCCAAAGTTAATGAAAATCAATGGGTTTTCAGAAGTGAAGCTCTGGAAACGTGTCAGACAAAAATGGTTATTCAACTGGCAGCACTTTTGCCTGTGAACTACTGGGATACAAGCTGCTGTTGCTGGGAGAACAGACGCAGTACGGGATAAGCTATGAAGCTATAGTGAAGCTATGTAGGGAAAAAATCAGGAGGGCCAAAGCCCAGCTAGAACTAAACCTGGCTTCTGTTGTCAAGGCCAACAAAAAAAGTTTCTATAAATATATTAGCAATAAGAAGAGGACTAAGGATTATCTCTGTCCTCTAGTAGATGGGGCCGGCAACATAGTGACCAAGGATGAGGAAAAGGCTGAGGTACTTAATGCAGTCTTTGCCTCAGTCTTCAGCAGTAGGACCAGTTGTCCCCTGAGTACCCAGCCCCCTGAGCTAGAAGACAGGGATGGGGAGCAGAATGAAGCCCCTCTAATCCAAAGGGAAATGGTGAGGGACCTGCTTCAGCACCTGGAGGTGCACAAATCTATGGGGCCGGATGGGATCCACCCAAGGGTATTGAAAGAGCTGGCGGAGGTGCTCGCCAGGCCACTTTGCATCATTTATGAGCAGTCCTGGACAACCGGGGAGGTCCCAGCTGACTGGAGGTTAGCAAGTGTGACACCCATCCACAAGAAGGGCCGGAAGGAGGATCCGGGGAACTACAGGCCAGTCAGTCTGACCTCGGTGCCTGGGAAGGTCATGGAACAGATCCTCAGTGCCATTACACGGCACATGCAGGAGAACAGGGTGATCAGGCCCAATCAGCATGGGTTTGTGAAGGGCAGGTCATGCCTATCAAACCTAATACCCTTCTATGATAAGGTGACCCACTTAGTGGATGAGGGAAAAGATGTGGATGTTATCTACTTGGATTTTTGCAAAGCTTTTGACACTGTTCCCCACAGCATTCTCCTGGAGAAACTGGCTGCTCATGGCCTGGACAGGTGTACTCTTTGCTGGGTAAAAAACTGGCTGGATGGCCGTGCCCAGAGAGTGGTGGTAAATGGAGTTAAATCCAGTTGGTGTCCAGTCACAAGTGGTGTCCCCCAGGGCTCGGTGCTGGGGCCGGTTCTCTTTAATATCTTTATCAATGATCTGGATGAAGGGATCGAATGCACCCTCAGTAAGTTCGCAGATGACACTAAACTGGGCGGGCGTGTTGATCTGCTTGAGGGTAGGTTGGCTCTGCAGAGGGATCTGGACAGGCTGGACCGATGGGCTGAGACCAATGGTATGAGGTTCAACAAGGCCAAATGCCGGGTCCTGCACTTGGGACACAACAACCCCATGCAGCGCTACAGGATTGGGGCAGAGT